>NC_083337.1:161399712-167057766 GCF_019175385.1 Lycium barbarum
AACTAACTTCAGCACCACAAACGACGGAGCAGCAGCAGATCTATGTGGATTTTTCGGTGATCACGCCACCAACGACGGAACACCACCATAGCTGAGTGGATTTCTGGTGATAGAGAGAGAGCGAGAGATAGGAGGAAAAGAAAGAGGAGGCTAGAGAGAGAGAGAGAGAGAGAGAGAGAGAGAGAGAGAGAGAGAGAGAGAGGGAGGAGGTAGTGGATCATTTTTTGTAAGATTTAAAAAGGTGAGCTAATTTTGGATGCATTGTTATCCTAATTAACATAGAGTGTAATTATTTCATACAAAATCATATTAGCAATTATACTCAACAAATTATCCGCAAATTTACGAAGAAATTAAGTTCTAGTTATTGACTGTGCATACATTTTTTACATTATCAGGTCAAGTTGATTTACAATAACAGGCAATTTTTGATAAAATGCTAAATACGTAATAATATGCTATAATTATTTAAATTATACTAATAATATATAAATTATTCATGTGTTTTTTCAATATATATGAACTTAAATCATTTAAGAAGCACATAAATTGATCCATTTCATTTCATCGTCCAAAACATATGACATAGCCCACCCAGACAAGATAAGCCTAATAAAGCAAAGCAAAGCTAAGCATATTATCCTCTGATGATTTTTCATCAGCCATTTCAGCAAATTGATCTCCCAGCACTAGAAATGAATGGGTCCACTCAATTATTTTTGCCAAGTGGGATGCAATAATTGGTCATCCCATCATTTCTTGATTGTTATTTTGCTGATTTGGAACTCATCTGAAAAGAAAATTAAAAAGAAACCGACCCTTCACAATTAAAGCATGAAATGTAATCTTTAGTGCCCTTTTGTATTGGAGGGTCAGATGACACTATGAAAGAGGAACGTGGGACTCATTAACTTTGAGGATATTGTCATTTTACCCCCTCAAACACCAACAAATTGAGTTTAAATTTTATACGCCGATACTGTACAATAATTTTACACAATCACATTACATAAAAAGTGAATTTAAGCAAAAACACGTAATAATTAAGTAAGATGAGTAATCTAAAAAGCAGTAGATAAATTATGGGATCTTTACATATAAAGCCGAGTGACTCATTGGTTTTTTTACGAAGTCAGTATTTACATAGATTATACATTAATTATATATTTATACATATATTATATATTTACCGATTATTTTTAGTTTAAGCGACTGGATGAATGACTATTTAGATAAATTCTCTATAAATAATTATCTTCTATAAAAAGTTACAAATAAATAGTATAATTTTGTTTAATGTTAGTGTATCTAAATTAAAAAAATTCCAATGAAATTTGCAATTACAGTGGGGTTTCTTTTTACTTGTACATGTCTCCAAATACAAGAGAAAACGAAAGACGTTTTTGGTGTTCCACCTACTTTCCCACCCTTGTGTCTATATATATATATATGTGTTAACCAAACTCTCCTAATTCCATTCTCAAGTAAAACTTGCAACTCTTGAAGCTCTTTGAGAGTTCGAGAGTTGAGAGAAATTCGAGCTAGACATTTGCACAGTTCTTCTTTCAGGAAAAAGAACTAAAACCATGGCTGACCTTAGTCACTTGGCTCCTATTTTTGGTGCCCTTGGTAAGCTATTCATATTATATTTAATTATCAAATACCATATAAATGTCATAATTAATTACATATGTTATTTATAGAGCCTACTAAATATTTCATGGATGTGACATTTCATCGTACTAGCATATCTTCAATCATCTGCGTATCATTTGTTTAATCATTAGCATGCTCTTCTCTTGTAATTACATTCTTCTCGAAAAAATTTAAAATTTTGTATCTCACTCGTTTTTTTCTTCTTCTCTCTTTCTCAATTTCCAGGTAGCATCATCTCGTTCATTGTGTTCCTTTCTCCACTGTGAGTCTCTCGTTGCTCGAATTTTCATTTGTTTTACCATCGATGATTAAAATAAATTAGAACTTACATTATATATATATAATCTACACATTGTCAGGCCAACATTTTATAATATTTACAAGAAGAAATCAACAGAAGGCTATCAATCAATTCCATATGTGGTTGCTCTATTCAGTGCAATGCTTATGATATACTACGCTCTTCTCAAAGGCAACATGATGGTTGTTATCATCATAAACGTCCTTGGTGTCTTTATTGAAACAATTTACGTTGGTTTCTACCTCTTCTATGCACCAAAGAAAGCAAGGGTAAGCTTTTATATATATTTATAACAACGTAAACAAAGTACTTTTAAAATATCAGATCATCTAAAAGATAATTAATTAATTTCTGACTGCAATTGCAGGTCCAAACTATAAAGGTTCTACTTTTATTGGTGGTGGGTGGCTATGGAGCAATTCTCCTCGTCGTTCAATTTCTATTCAAGGGAGTAATACGTGCCCAAATTGTTGGATGGATGTGCCTTGTGTTTTCGATATGTACGTTTGCAGCACCATTATGCATAGTGGTAAGTCTACCAATGCGATAATCCGATAACGAACAATTGTGTTAATTTCCATTTTATTCATGCATGAAAATTAAATGGTGATATTTGATTTTCTAATATTTTGCAGAGAAAAGTTATCAAAACCAAGAGCGTGGAATACATGCCATTTCTCCTATCACTTTTCCTCACATTAAGTGCTGTCATGTGGTTCTTCTACGGCCTTCTTAAGAAAGACCCCGTCATTTATGTAAGTTTTATTTTAAATTCTGGCTCCTCTGTTATCTATGTTGCGTTCAGAACTCTTTCATCTTTAGCTATATTATTGATTTTAACTCTCAACTCTTTGTTTGAATAGTCACCAAACATATTGGGATTCATCTTCGGTATTCTACAAATGGTGCTTTATGCCATTTATAACAAGAACGAGAAGAACATCGTGAAGGAGCAGAAACTTCCAGAGCTACTACAAAATCATGTCATAATTTTAGATGATCAGAAAAAGCTTCCTCATTTAACTGAAGAGCAGATTATTGACATTTGGAAGCTTGGTTCACTGGTTTACTGTGAGAAACTTAATGCACGTGGTGCTGAAGCAGCAGCTAATGTTGAGAATATGCCAAAGCTCCAAACTGTGCAAACCTAAGACTTATGATTAATTATCAAACCTAAAGTAATCTAAGATTGGAATTGGCGTTTTCCTTTCGTTTGCTTTTTCCTAATTACCCTAACGTGTTGTGTTTGTATACACAAGTGAATTCTGATCAGCTCATCAATGTAATAATATTTCTCTTGTCATGTACCTAGAACAAGAAATTGCTTGTATGTATTTTCTTTGTTACTAATAAAATACGCTATTTTTGTATATTAAGGTTGTTGCAGTTTGCATGCGTTTGATTTTAATCTTTCGCCCTTCTTTTAACACTTCTTAATTAAATTGTATTTCGATATCGGTATTATGCTCTAGCTTCCGTAAATCTATAATTTTTACTCTGTTTTTTTTGTTAGTCATCACATTTTAGAGAGCTAGTGCCCTTCTACAATTACCACTCGCCATTCAATGATGTGTAATACAGTACTCTCTCCTGTTGAAAAAGAACGAAGGGGTCGAACTATGAGCCACACAAATTAGAGCCCGTTTGGATTAGCTGGAAAAGATTGGCTTTTAAGCATAGTGCTTAAAGTACTTTTTAAGTGCTGAAAGTTATTTTATAAATAAGCAGTGATGTGTTGGATAAAAGTGCTTAAAGAGTTTTTAGAAGTAAGGGTAGTATTGGAATTAACAGAATATATAAGGGATAAAAGGGTAAAGTTTTTGGTCAAACCAAAATGGCTTTTAAGCCAAAAAAAATAAGTTGGGGTTGAGCAACTTCTTAGTTTTGACTTATTTTAAGCACTTTTTAACTTAATTTAAATTATTTTCTATTTTTGTCAAACACTCAAATACGTTAAAAATGGCTCATAAGCTGGTTTGACCAACTTATAAGTCAATCCAAACGGGCTCTTAATCTGCTTTTCTGTTTCAATTGGGGCATTACTTTTTAATCTTTGTGATTTTAAATCTAAATAATTGAAAATACATAAAAGTATAAACTACACATTCGTCTAATTAAAAACATACAAACAATGTAAAAATTATAGTCGAAAAATAATTATTTGACTTCATGATATATATTGTAACAATTGGAACACGGAGAAGCTATTCCGGAAGAAAAAGGTAAAATTTCGTGCTTTTTTTTTTCGGCAGCAATAGCGTCCGCTTTATTGTTCTACCATTGATTATTTAAAATAGAATTTAAGTTATATATGTCGTAAGTATAAGAAAATTTGACAGGTCACATTTACTTGTTCATAGTAGGCAACATATCATTGTGAAGCTTACAATCCACATTTTGAGGAGCTTACCTCTAGATATCATTTTGATGATTTAGCGTAAAAATATTTTTATATTAACGGATATAACTTAAATTAATTAAAATAACGTGACTGTCAGATTTAGATAGTCATTGACGTTCAGGCATATCGAGTTACCTATTTTTCTAGAATTGGTTTTCGGATCCATAAAAAATCTTTAAAAAAATCTACGATTAAAAGATATCTGAGGTCAATTCCAAAATCAATAAGCTGCATGGGAGTTTCATTGGTGACCAAGAAAAATGCATACAAAAGTTTGCTTTCTGACGTAAATGGCTGTCCTGTAGGCTTCTTTTCATGCTTTTGAGAAAGGCATAAAAGCACAAATCTTTAAATCCTCCTTTTGTAGCCCACGCCTCTTTAATATGATATATCTCCAAAAATAGTTCCACATTTAAAGCATTTCTATCTACTGATATGTATTGTGTTGAAGATGGTCCTCCTTGAAAATTGAAATGGCCAACCGATTTTTCTATCAATTGATCAACGTGAGATATATGAAGGAGAAGTTACGAATATGGCCGCTCGGCCAAAAATATGTACAGCCCGCTAGTTAATATGCATTATATCAATTATACATATATTATACATCTTCCGGCTATTTCATTGAGCGGGCTAATAATTAAGTTAATTTCCCATATATATATACACTATAATAAAAGCCCTTTTTTCCCCTTCTTTTTCAGTAGCTCAAACTGTGTTTCTACCCAGATCGTTTTACTTTTTAACAATTTTCAGCAAGTCGGAATGTGAATATAACTTTTTATTTCTTTTGTGTGGTAGCTTGAAACTGTATGTAGTTATTCATTTTTTAGTCAAAGAAAACAGAGATCAAATATTCATTCCCCAATTTGCTCTCGAGATCCCCTTATTGTCAAATGACTCTACGACTAAATATTAATATCAACTGCATTAAGTATATATTTGCAATGTAAATTTTGTATAAGGTTGAGAGTGATATCGGCGCCTACCTTCAATAATTAAGAAGCGAGCAGGCATATTAAGACCTAATCAAAGACATCCACCTTGGATTTTATTGTTATTGACTTATTTTTATTTTTTGGGGGGGTTTTCCACCCGGTGTCTGGTACCTGCATTGGAGCCCAACTAAATTCGGATTCGCACCGCGTAAGACCCATTCGAAGGAAGCGCTGATTTTTCCATATCCAAGACTCGAACCTGAGACCTCTGGTTAAGGGAGGAGCAGCCCCATTCGCTGCACCACATCCTTTGATGATGTTATTGACTTATCGCTACGTGTGTGTCGTGTAAAAAATATTAGATTCTATTGAATTCATGCCATATTTGTCATCTCTGATGTAGAATATGATTTTGGCGATTTGTCTATTAAGCGTGCGACCATTTCATTGAAAAAAAAAATATGATTTTTAATATTTTATTAAAGTGTTTGATTATCTCATTTAAAATTTTAAGCCGTTAGAAATGGAATACTTTTAATTATTTATTTATATTATGTCTCTTATAGTTTCTCTTTCTTTTCTACTAGGAATGATAGCATTAGTTTTGATCCTTCAATTATCGATAAACTTTTATTTTAATCCTTGTGGTACATAGCCCATCATATTTAACCTTCGATCAGTTAATTAAAATGTTTCATGCATGTTTTTGGTCACTATATGTAAGATATGTGTTATATGACTATTTTAGAACTATATTACTCTCAAATATGGAGTAACAGTATAAATTTAACTTAATTTATGGTTAAATGTTGGAACTATTAATAAGTGTTGTAGATTTGTGAAAATTCACCAGCAAAGGCCTCTGGGATCAAAAGTGCATATTTTAATTAATTGAAGGTTAAATATACTTAATAGATATTACAAGAACTAAATCACATTTAATTTTGTGAATAATTGAGGGACCAAAATCGCTATTAACTCTCACTACGTATTTAAGAAAGAAGTTAATGGAAATCTAGACTTGCCGCAACTTTAATGGAAATCTAGACTTGCCGCAACTAACCTGCCAAAGGCTAAAACAAAGCCCACTAAAATGCATATTAGAAACTGCGCCTTCACTGTAATAAGCTAATACTAAGTGCTAACTTTCATGGTCCCTTTCTGTACTAGGACATTACTATATCTAATATGGGAAACCCAATTGCTCGAAAGAAAGATTCCCACAAACCATATCATATTGCCCCAAGAAAGTGGAAGTATTTCCTTTTGTCACATTATCTGAGGAAGATTGATTCAAAAATTAAATACAATTACTTCGGATCATGATCACAAATATCGACTGATCAAAGCTGGAGAACTCATAGCTCCATTTCATTTTTTTGCCTTTTCTAGTAATCATGAAAACAAAAACAAAACATAAAAAAACAAAAAAACGGAGTGGAAGACATAATTCATCAAGAATGACCACAATAAATTGTTATTGTTGTCCCGCCTTGCAATGAAATCATCCACTTTCATAGTACTACGTCCAAGGTTTTAGTGCTAGCTAGTGATGATCCTTTAGATAACATATTATCTTTACGTACAGTTTCACCTTTTTATTTTTATATGAAATGGGTTCATGCTAATCTCTTCTGCTAGTACCAGTATATTTTTCACGGTTGCTATGATGAATCGTTTTCCCCTGAAATTTTTGATATTATATGTGTGTTGTCTTGAGATGATTAAAAGTGAAATGGATAAGTTAGAATAATTTAATCTTGTCAAACTGGCGGAGGCACCTTACGATAATTAAGTGGTGTCATCCGACAACACTTGGTCAATTTTTTTTACATAATCGACATATAAAAAATGTAAAAACATAAAATAAAATAAAAACATAAGTCTAAGAATAGTAAAGTAAAGAATAAGTATAGGTAATATAAAATGACATTGTTTGATAATTTGCATACTACATTGTTTGATAATTCGCATGCCATAGGCTCTTGGTCAAGTGGTTCATTTGTCTAATTTAGATCTGAGCCCCAACCTCAATATCTAATTTTTTTTTTTTTTTTTAGCCTTAGCTATTAAAAAGGAAAAGGGAGGTTGTAAAGCTTCGATTCAGTAACTTTAGAGTGTAAATCGCCTTAACCACTTTAAGCTCGCCATACAGAAAAATGTCATAAATTGAAAATTAGACGAGGCAAGTTATAGTAATATTTTTAATTTGGATTATATACTTTTTTATTAAAATGATTTGAATTCTGCTTTTTCTTTTTAAATACTATGTCGTTACAATTTAATGACCTTTGCTTGTTCACTTCTTTAAATGTCGTACGGTGCCATTGATCAAACGTATGAGTATAATTTAAATTTAATTATAAGTGATGCACCCAACATATTTGCCTTTCTTAGTTTCTTTGGAGTCGTTATCAAGATTAAAGTTCACTGTTAATTAGGATTTCATGGTGATGATGATGAGACTTCATAGTCCAACTGGTATCCTCAGGAAGATCCTCAGAATCCAAATAATTATTACAAAAGGAGGGCATGAAATCTACATCGACATTAAAAAGAAACGGTGGTGACAACATTTACTCTTCTTTTTTTTTTTAATCACTGTATAAATTTGGAGTCAATTTATAAATTTTAAATTCTTGTAAATATTTTCACTGTTCCACAGCTCTACGACTTATAGGAAAACTTAGAGCTGAACTCGTTTATTTTGAAACTCGCAGGACTCTGCTAACTAAATAGTAGTATATGATATCAAAATTCAAATTAGTGGGTATGGTCATACTTCCATTTTTATTTTATTTTTTGATATAGAAGCTTATTCGATCAAATTCAATTGCTTTTTACTCGCTACTCCTGAGTCCCTGACTCATCAAGATGAGTTCAATAGATTTTTGTAAATTATTTTTATGTCTTTTCACCGACTTGCGCTGTAAGAATTATTTTCATAAAGACTATCAAAAGATACCTTTAATAAAATATAAAGTGAGATAGGTGCAATAGGCAGGGGCACCTATGGCTTCTAGGTAGAACTTTTTGTTAATGCAATATAAGAATCTCGTTTTTTAAGGTGGCACAAGTTTTGTAGGGCAAGGTTACGCGGGTCATAACTTATAGGATATTATGATGTGAAATTATAAATTTTTACTCTGCAAAAAATAATTTGTTATGGGGCCAAAAATTAAAGACCAGCTCAAAATAGGCCATAAGGGCCAATGACCCTTGCAGATCTATTTCGCTGGAATTTTGGATTGTGTCAGGACTCATGAATACAAGTTTAAAGGAGAAATTTTCCTTTGTTCCTTTTTGGACAGTTATTTATGACTTTTTTTTTTTTTTTTTTTTTTACAATTTATAGAACCACAGTCAAATTATTTTTAGCAAACTAAAAATCGTGTGAGAAAATATTAGACTATGGTCTAAAATGTTGTAAGGTGTCCAAATGTTAGACGATAGTATAATGTTTTGTCAATTAGATTGAAAAATATATGAGCAAATATTATACTCAAATCTAATATTATTTGGAAGGCAATTTTTCAAGGATTGCATTTGCACGAGTTTTAAAAATGAATAATAATTGGAATGATGGCCTAAAAAGGAACCATTGTGTAAATCGGCCAGTTCATGGTGATGGGAGAGAATCCAACTTAATTTTTCGCAAAAACTTTACATAATTGCAGCTGGGATTTACAATATGTCAGATTGATTTTTGTGTTGGAATAACTATTTTGTGGAGAACAGGGAAGACTTAATTAAAATGTAAATCTGTTATTTTTGGAATAAACAGAAAATAATGTGATTTATGAGAACAAATTTTTTACAAATATTTTAATTTTATCTTCATAATATTTGTCAACTGGTACTAGAATATCGATTATCAACTAGATGATGAAAGCCCGTGCTAGCACGGGTCCAACATAAAAAATAGTACAATATTTTTTAGTCTGTTTAAAAAAGAATGATATATTTTTATGTTTAGAAATTATTTAACTTGAAACATCCCCTTTTACCTTTAATAAAATGATTTAAATCCACACAAATATCTATGACTTGTTTTAGACCATATGTTTCAAAGATCTTTCCTTTCTTTTTTAAATTTCGTGTCTAGTCAAACTATGTCACATAAATTAGGACAGAGAAAGTACCTTTTAGTAATATAATTATGGAATTTTTATTATAGAAAGTATCATAATTCAATTAATTGGAAATATCAATAAATTATTTTACTTAATCCACTTCTCCCATATATGACTTTCCTGGTTTGGTTCTCCAATTGAAAGATTTGAAATACACCTTCTCCTATCGAGTTTCATGCCATCATCTTTTTCTACTGAACAACACTGAAAAGCGCTTTTATGTATCAGCATCTGTTGTAGTCTTAAATTTTTAGTATCGACCAACTTCATCATTTTAAGAAAATATGTGTATACATTTCTTGACCGTTTATATTTCGTCTTCTTGATGTTATTCTTCATTATTTGTGTGAGACGTGGTATAAGTTTTAAATCTTTTGGTTTTATGACATTCTTTAGCAGTTTTTGTGTTCAATTTAAATCGTTATTTTTTTTTTCCTGAATTTCTTTGCTTTAAATTTTCTCTAAGCGCACCTTTATCATTTTCTGAACTTATTATCATTATTTAAATGTCCTTTTTTTTGTTGTTGCAATTGTCTCCTAATTCTTCACGTGGACCCCACCTTATTTTTTTTTATTTCTACTATTATAGAAGAGTGGGCCCCGCCTTAAACTTTTTTTTTTAATTTACTATTATAGATCAATTTAAACCGTTATTTTTTTTCTGAATTTCTCTTCTTTAAATTTTCTCTAAACGTACCTTTACCATTTTCTGAACTTATTATCATTATTTAAATATATTTTTTTTGTCGCAATTGTCTCCTAATTCTTCAGTGGACCCTACCTTAATTTTTTTTTATTTCTACTATTATAAAGAGTGGGCCCCACCTTAATTTTTGTTTTTTAAATTAATTTTTGTCTTTTTAATCAGTAGATATAAAATAATAGGACCCACCTTATTATTATTATTATTATTATTATTATTTTGGCATTTATTATTCTAGAAGAGTGGGTGGACAACGATCCAACCCACTATTCTAATATAGTAGAAATTTTAGTACTCAAAAGCTTCACAAAACCTATCCGGTTTGTTAATATTATTATTAATCTTTAATAAATTTTCATAATAAAAGTTCATTGACCAGTCTTGAAAAATATTAGTAGTACGATACAAAAAAAAAAAACAAATCCAGTGGACTAAAGAAGTGGGTTGGGCCAGTCTCATTTTTGGAATCAAGCCGGTCTCAATTTCGAGATCAATGGGCAGGTGTAACAAGTAGGGGCTCATTTGCACTTTCGGTCCTATTTGTGCTAGTCTATAATTTTAGTCCTTCAAATGGACTGATCTTTAATTTTTGCACTTCCAAATCAAATTTATCTCTAGAGAGGCATAAGTTAGGCATCATAATACCCACAAATTATGTCTGCGTCCTTAAAGAACCTATGCCCACTAGATATAAGTTCAATTTTGAAGCATAAATTAAAGACCCGTCCACTTGAAGGAAAACCGTGCAATTAGGCGTAATTAAGACTTGAAAGTCTCTCTCAACTCCTAGGAGAGAAGCGGGGGTGACACTCCTTGTTAGATTCTAATATAACCTGACAAGCAAATAAACACGTCACGTAACATCCTGCTTATGGCGAGGCCTAGCTAGATTATTGATGGATTAGGGATGACCCAGGTCAAAGTTATGGTCAAATATGTCTCTTATTTGATTGATTTGATTAAGATAAATATAACTTTTGGCATGACGATAATTGTTTGATCCTAATAAGTGGTATCAGAAGTCAGAACTAAGTTATGGGTTCGATATTTAAGAACAACGTAACATACTGCATGTGGCAGGTGTTGGGAGGGGAATTGTTCAATTAGCCAACATCTAGCCAATGGTGAGGCCCAGGTGACGGCCGGTCGAAGTCATGAACATGCGGCTTACTTGATGGACCGGTGAAGAAATAAAGTTAAGACCTTGCTATAAGTTATAGCTTTCGGGATGATGGTAAATGCTTGATCCTAACAAATATAATTATAATATGGAAGTAATATCAAGCAAAATAACTCTCACTTACTTCACACTTTCTTGCTAGTTTTCTTCCCTCACTGTTAAAGTGTGTCTAAAAGCAAATAAAAGCTTAAATTGTTGCACAAAGACATTTTTATTTATTAAATTAGCTTCAACACACACTCTTACCTGCTATGTCGATTTCTTTTGATGCGCCAAACACGTAAAATTGATAACAAATGTCAGTGAAACTCGAACTCCCGACCTTTTCTCTACTCTAATTCCATCTTTCTTATCAAACGACTTCCAAATTATGATTTCAAAGTTTAATACATGTTGGTGACACTGCTTGGTTGGGGTATATTACATAATCAACTGCTTATTTTTTTTAAAAGTGGACTTTCATTGTCTAGTCCTTAGGTAATCAACTATTATATTTTTTGTTAAAAATTCAATATAGCCAGCAAGATGTTACGCTCTATCTTTCTATATATACTAAAACAAATTGCAAATAATACTCACTCTATGATAAGCCGCGCCTGTTGACTCTCAACTAAAACCAACAAACTGTCATGCTTCTTCAACTTCATTCGTGTATACTTTTTTTAATAAAACGTGAAAGGAAGATACGGGCCAAGACAAGAATACACTAAAATTACGACATATTACGTGTTAACTCAATCTGAGTCTTCCGAATTTTAGTACGGAAAAGGGTCAAAAATACTCCTGTTCTATTGGAAAAGGGCCAAATATATCCCTCGTTATACTTTGGGTCCAAATATATCTCCGCCATTATACTATTGGTTTAAATATACCCCTCTTTCATTAAAATTATCCAAGATGGACATTCAATCCTACGTGGCATTGACATTTGATGAGGTGGATGCCACGTGGCATGACACCTCAACACGCCTAACCTATTTTATCCTTCCCCTCTATTTGTTCGTTCTTCCACCACTAAAATTCCATTCCCCTCCACCACCATTACCACCATTACCCCCCCTAAAATATCTCTTTGGAGGTAATTTCTTCTTAACTTCATTGTTTTTACCCTTTTAACAATAATTTTGGTGGTGGGTTTGAGTGAAATATTGAATATTATTCAGGTTAACTTGTATTTGCAGATGCTTACGGAAGATTCTTTAACTATGAAAAACGTTTTGGGATGCGAAATCCTCCTGAAAAAGTATTAATTTTATCTAAGTCGAGATAAACTTTTTATGCTTTCATTTAGTTTGTTTGTAATTTTCCATCAGTAGTTCTTCTATAACTATTAATTGACTACTAGATTAAAAGAAAAAATTGTTTTCGCTGACTACTATGTGGATGACTAAATCTGGTGCTTCTTGTAAACACAAAATGAAGCAAAGCTGTACTGAATCTTTCGCTGACTAGTATGTGGATGACTAAATCTGGTGCTTCTTGTAATCAAAGTGAAGGAAAGCTGTGCTGAATCTTTACAATGTGATGTAGCATTTGCTTGTTGAAAGGGGAAGGGAACTTTAGGGGTGGTAATGGTGGTGGAGAGGAAGGAAGAATAAATAGAGGGGAGGGGTAAAATGGGTTAGGGGTGTTGAGGTGGCATGCCACGTGGCATCCACCTCATCAAATATTAGCGCCACATAGGATTGGATGTCCACCTTGGACAACTTTAACGGAAGAGGACTATATTTGAGCCAATAGTATAACAGTTAGGGTATCTTTGGACCCAAAGTATAACGAGGGGTATATCTGGCCCTTTTCCGATTTTAACATTGGTATACTTAGAATAACATACTCCCTAGTTTGATCTGCATATTCTATATAGGTTGCTGGATATCTATATAATCTAACAATATTATCATTATTTAATATTAGGGGCGTACATAGGCCGGGTTGGTTTGGTTTTTACCAAACCAAACCAAAAATATCGGGTTTTTATACTTATAAACCAAATCAAACCAAATCAATATTAGTTGGGTTTTTTCAGATTGTTCGGGTTTGTCAGTTTTTTTGTGGTTCAACGTGAATCATCTTACATAAAGCAGATTGACGCAGTTAGAAACTTAAAATGTACAGATAACAATGAACCTGCTTCTTTAAAATTATCCCTCATCGCCATTATGCGATGGTATATATATATACTTAGGCCCAGCAGATATATAAGCTCAGATCCCTGAAACTAGAACTGCATGACGTTGTAATGTAATTGAGAATGAAATCTCTAGAAATAAGGTTATAATGTAAATGTAAAACCAGTCTAAGTAATCCAAGCTGTTCGTTCATGCCAATAAGATAACCAAGTCAACTCTGTTAAAATTGGTGAACGAACAAACACTAGCTGCAGCTATTATAAGGTCCATAATCAGGAAGTATACTTAATTGGCAAATTAAAATGTCCCCTCCACATGTTATACTTAATTGGCAAATTAAAATGTCCCCTCCACATGTTGGCAAATTATAGGATGTCAAATGCAGTTAGTGACACAATTTGCTCTCGGGACAATCTGAGTTTCCAAAATTGCTAGTACAAGGAATACCCTGGAAAAGCATATACGTAGTCATTTTCAACAAACTGCTATTCTATGAAAGAGGAAGCTTGTGCATTTTCACTTCAGATCACCACTTATGCTATTCATATGACTAGACAAAGTTAAAGAGACGTATATAAATTATATTATAAAAATATTTTTATGTATAAAATAATTCTAAAAATTATAGTATAAATGTAATGTCGGGTTGGTTTGGTCTCAGGGTTGACTTCTTTTAGTTAATACCAAACCACTTATAGTCGGGTTTTTTTATTAAAATATCAAACCGAATCAAACCAAACCACTAGTCGGGTTTTTTTCGATTTATCGGTTTGGTGGGGTTTGCGATTTGGTTTTGTTCACCCCTATTTAATATATTGAAGCCAAAGGGGAAGGATCGGAGAGCCTTTAAGCAACGATAAAATTGTCTATGTGTGACCTGTATTGTCACAGTTTTGAGCCGTAAAATCACTGATGCTTGCATCATGATGGAATGCTTATATCACTTCCCTTAGAGTGCGGCCCTTTTCCAGGACCTTGTGCGAATTGAGATGCTCTTGTGCCGTGCTACTCCGCCCTTTCTTTATTAATTGTAAAGGGTGATTCAAAGAATAACCCCAGAGATAAGTCTTGAACTTTTGACCTCGCTGCATCATGGGCAAAATTTAAATTTGACTTCTGATCTTAAAGGTTCGCCTATGGGGCAAGCCAAGTCAAAAATTCATGATCACCCCACTTTCAAGGTCATTTGTTTTAAGGGTAAAAAATATATATGTACATAGTAAGAGGGTATATTTACAGAAGATGACGATACTTTTCAGTTTACAGAATATATCAATAGATTTGTTACAAAATTTATACGAATCAGGTAAATAAAAAAGAAACAAATAAAACACATTAAATAGGTAAGGAAACTGCTTTCCTTATTTTATTCATTTTTCTCTCTTCATTCAAAATTAATAGATATTGTTCCCTGATTTTCTCCAACTTTTGCTTCCTTATTTCATCCACTTTTCTCTCCATTCAAAATTAAGAGATAATGTTCTCTAATTTTCTCCTAAAGTTCTCTAATTTTCTCCAACTTTTACTCAAAAAGTCCATTTTAATTGGTAATTTTTATGTACAAAGTTCATACACCAGAAAACATGTATGTATAATTTCTGTATGCCATATGTATAACTGTATAAATTCGTTATAATTTTTATATATGAAATATGTATAAAAAATTTATGTGTATTTTGATTATGATAAAGGACATATAAATGGTATAAAATCTAATCAAGCTATGTATAAATTTTGAGAAAATATGTATGATAAATTTGTAATTGACACAACCCAGATTCCATTCAAAGTTCATACACCAGAAAATAAATATGTATAAATTTTTGTATGCAATATGTATAACTGTATAAATTCGTTATAATTTTTATGTACTATGAAATATGTATAAAAGTTGTACGTATATTTTGATTATGAAAAAGTACATATAAATTGTATAAAATCTTATCGAAGTATGTATCAATTATGATAAATTATGTGTGTGTATATATATATATATATATATATATATATATAATAAGTTTTCGGATTGATACAAACCAGATTTCATACATATATCAGTTTTCAACATTTTTAAGACTAATTCATATCGAATTTATTCGCATTTCATACACACTGTGCCGCATATATGTAAAAAATGATATATAGGAGATTCCATACACATTTCATACATATAATGAAAACTACAGTTTTCAATATTTTTGAAAAGTACAGTTTATATAAATTATACAAATTTCAAACAAACAATGATCACACATATCTCAAAACGATACAAATCAATATTTATATACAATTAATACATAGGTCAGTAATCAAAAATACTTTGTAATATTGGTTTGAAAATCTATACTAGGAGATAAGATGAATTTTAGGTCTGGAAATGGTGTTTATCATAGAGGGGGAGAAAGAGAGAGAGAGAAAGAAGAAGTTGATTGGTAACTATCCTAAAATTAAGCTCACATTTAAAATCAGATTCTCTTCCTTAAAAAAAGCCCAAAATCGTGGGTATATCCCCTTAAGCTCAAATCTGGTATACTTTGTAATTTTGTTGGTATATTTTGTAAATAAAGAAAAGTATCCTTATGTTTTGTAATATACAGTCATAAGTAGTATTATTAGGTCATTTCCCTTGTTTTAATTTCCTATACTTTAGTCGGGTGGGCTACAAGCCTATCTGTGGATTCAGCTGAACATGATAGCTTTGGCCCACACCCTGTATTTATGTTTTAAGATCTACATAATATGTATTATTCAGAACCCAATAAATTGGCTTTTGTAGAATTCAGAACGTATAAATTTAAAATCCTAACTCCGCCTTCTGATTGTAGCAGGTAATTATGTGCCTTATTTTACAGGTTAGAATGTCATGCAGAGCTACCTAATTATTTTGAGATGACTATCGATGTATAAGAGCTATATTAACATCAAATATTGTTAGCGTAGAAACTAATAAGAAAAGACACCAAAAGGAACTATACAATAGTTCACGGTGTGCTCAAAACCTGGAATTTATATAGAACAGTTCGAAAAACTAATTAAAACTTGAAAATAAGATAATTGAGAACTGTGTGTAATGGAGCTAAAACGCAAATTGATGCATGAGGGCTGTTCAAAACCGAACCGCCACTGATAACTCAACCATAAAATTGGCTTATTGGCTTATTGGTAGTGGACTATCGGATTAGCGGTTGGCGAATGGATTAAAATTTTATAGTTAACGGCTTATCGGTGCGGGGGCGGATTACACAATTTTCTTATTGAGCAAACCGTTAACCCGTTAAGAATTTATCATATTTATATTTTTACCCTAAACATATAAAATATGTACTGTAAACCTAAAACACTAAAATCTAAAGCTAAAGCACTAAAGTGAAAAGTCTGAACCATCAGTAATTATCTTCAGTAAACTCTTCCATTAACCATAAATAATAATAATTATTATTATGATTATTTTGTGTTGGAAGTTACTATTGCAATAATTGTGGTTCCAGAGAAAGGTGGTGAAGTGATCACCATCGGAAGGGTTCAGATTAAACTTGTGAATTCTTAACTGTTAAGTCCTGCCCTGTGGCTATGGGGCTTAATTGACTTCCTAGTTGTTAAATTATGAATAAAACGTTTGTCTTGGCAAAAAAAAAAAATAGTAGTTACATAATTTAACCGATACACCGCCCGGTAACCGTCTGATAATTGCTAACCTGATACCTAGCGGATTAGTACTTTTAAAAGCCGATAACCGTTAAGTCAACGGTTAAGTGTAGTTATCCGCCCGATAAGCAGCCCTAATGACTAGGAACTAAAAAAAGTAGTACTCCTATTAATTAGCTGAGGTAATCTTTTTAGATCAAAATTAAGTAAAGCCCGGAGTTTACTAATAAAGCGTCCACATATTAGTGCTACTCAAAGCACACGTTCTATTACGTTGCCGACTTAACAACTACGTACCATATATGGAATAGTCAGAACTATAAAAAACAAAAGTGATTGTCGACATAACAAAAAATGTTTTTATTGAAAACAATTTAATATTTGCTCAATCATTGCCCATTAGTCCTATGACGTTGAATACACTGAAAGTGGCCATCTCTCTTTTGTCCATATTGGAATTCAATAAGCCATTCCCCTCTTTAAACTAAAACTAAAGGCTTTATCTCCGTTGACTGTTTCAAATATTATTAGAGGATATTAGTAAATAGACAATAGTAGTATCTATTTGGGTATGGCTCTATATAACTCAGTGACCTTTCCTATACATATATTGGCCAGTTAGTAACCTATACCTCACAACTCTCTTTTCCTATTCTTTTTATGCCTCCTTCACCACCACAAGTTCTAAAAATTCTCTTCTCTTATTTGTGTACTCAAAAGAATGAGCAATCCAACTAGAATAAAAACTAGGTTTATGCAAAATTTAGCCTATGATAGAGGCTAAATATATCTATAAGCACATCGAAATTGCATTTTTATTTTCTTTTTATATTTAAATATAAATAATGTTTTCGATCACACGTAGTCGAAAAAGTTAAATATAATTTAATTAAAAAAAAATCCGACCACATGTGGTCGAAAACAATTTTTCCCTTAATTTCGGTAGAATGTGATTTCGACCAAGCTGTTATCGACCTACGCGTGTGGTCGAAAAATTGGTCGAAATAAAGGCTTTTTCGACCGCGTGTGGTCGAAATTTTTGGTCGAAAATCCCTGTTTTTTTAGTAGTGAGCAGTACTATTGATTTATTAAGAACAAGCAATATGAGAGTTTCATTGGTCATACCTAGCTAGTTGCCGGATCAGATAAAGTTGCCTGCATTTTGAAGAGTGTAACAAGCCTGATTAGTAGGAAAATTTCTTGTTCATGTATACTTAATGCAACAAGGTATCACTTACAGAATTAGACTCCACTTCTTTCAGAATATTTACAACTGCTGCATGAGTCTCTTTGTTGCTGGGCTCTGCCTTGGCCTTCTTGTCACTTTTTTCTTTTCCTATTCCAGAAGATTTTGAAACAACTTTGAAAAAACAATAGAAGATTTATAAACTACTAAGAGATTCAGAGTTATAATTACCTTGCACATTTATCCCTGAATACTAAATATTATAGGTGAACATGAGATATTGGATGATCACCAAGATATTAAAAGAAGTTAAATAGAATGGCTTATCATTTTAGTTGATTGAAAATACTGAAAGAGCCACTCCGCATTGTCTAATGAAACACCATATTCCTCAAACCAATATCTCAAGAATAAAACAAAAATATAGGTTCTTCATCTTAACAAAAGCGCATATATTGAATCACCAATTAATGAATAAACAGAGAGTTACTAACCTTCCTTTTCAGAAACCTTAGAGTTGGTTGATTGTTTCTTGTTTAAAGCGCTTTCCTTTGCAATCCCATTTTCTTCTTTTTAATTTTTTTTTTCGACATTTTGTTTCTTTGGCAAGACTTATAAAGTCTGCCTCATCCTCTCCTAGGAGAAAAGCAGGTTGGTCTTTTGTTAGATTCTTATATTACCCAACAAGCAAATAAACATTTATCATCATGAGCGGATTAAGCTGCCTATAGCTGTTAGAGACAACTAAACATTTATAGCACTGAAAATTGTTGGCTGTACGAACAAAGTACCACATTGATAGCTGAAAAGAAAAATGAGCTACTTATAAGGAGTTGGATACTCTTAATGATGTGAGACCTTTTGGAGAAAATCGTGCGGGCTTGGCCCAAAGCAGACAATATCACATCATGTTAAGAGTATCTTTGGACCGTTTTAGCCCAACAACTGGTATCAGAGCCAATGGCCTTTGGGCTTCGGTGCCCGTAAATACTCTGATGATGTGGGTGGCACATTGACACGTTGAATCTTTGACCCGTAATGAGTCATGTGGAACTTAGTTCGAGGGGGAGATTGTTGGGTGTGCGAACAAAGTACCACATTGGTAGCTGAAAAGAAAAAAGTTATGAGTCATGTGGAAGATTGTTGGGTGTGCGAACAAACAGGGGCGGAGCCAGCCCTTCGGGTGTGGGTTCAGCCGAATTCAGTAGCTTTTGTCCGAACCATGTATTTGTATTAAAAATTTTGTCAAATATATACAAATTATTAATTAAGAACCCAGTAACTTTAAAGAATTAGAACCCCGAACCCACAAGCTTCGAATCCTGGCTCTGCCTCTGTGAACAAAGTACCACATTGGTAGTTGAAAAGAAAAATGAGCTACTTATAAGGAATTGAATACTCTTAATGATGTAAGGCCTTTTGGAAAAGTAAAATTTACTTGGCATAGGTTCCATTATTACCTATTTATGGAACATAACTAAACTTTTCAATAATTATATTTAGTAGCTAAAATATATCATATTTACTTCACATAGCTACCATGTTTTTACCACTCATCTGATAACTTCCCACTCCCCTAAATTTAAGCAAAAAAAAAACGTGTCTCTCTCCTACCTCCTAAATACACGCCATTATTCACCATATCCATTACTTTCCTCCAATTTCAAATCAGTTTTTCAATTATTCAACTTCCTTTTTTATCTCTAATTAACTACTCATTGATTTCTCTCACGTTTCAAATCTAATTCTCAAAATAAAGTAAGATTCTATATAGATTTTTATTTTTTACCGTGTATTTAACCTATATTTTGGTTGTTTTTTTTTTCGTTTGAATCAGGAATGCAAGTCTAAGTAATTAACTATCAGTGTTTGTTCTTGGTTGTTTTTTCTTAGATTCAATTGGAATGACTAAGAAAGCTGCTACTCCGATGAGAAATACAGGTATAGAACCCGAATGTGCGATTCCTAATTTTTCTTTGGGAATTTCTCAACATGAAATTGCCATTGCAGGCTCTTATGCTGAGAATCGTTCAAAAAGAATTAACGATCCTAGGCGTTCTAAGGAATATGTTGATTCGAAGAGTAAACAACAAGAAAAATTGAAAAATGTTTCTCAAATGGAGAAACAAAAGAAGAGAAAGGCTGGTGACAATGTTGTTAATGTTAAGGGCAAAAAAATTGCTAAAGCCAAACGTAATGTCGATGAGGATGATGATGAAGAGGTATATTTTTGTTGTATTTTCAGTATATTTAGTTCTATTTTTTTTAGTTCAGTTATTACAGATCTGTGAATTAACCAGATCTATATTATATGTGCATTTTAAGTATATTTCTGTGTTTTTTTTACACATGTTTCTTCAGTTATTTTGTGTGTATTTTTCTTCACCATAACTGTGATTTTTAAGATTTTTAAGTACATTCAGTTATTTTTGTGTATATTTTGTTGACAGTTATTACAGTGATTTTTAAGATTTTTAAGTACATTCAGTTATTATTTTGTTGACAGTTATTTTGTGTATATTTTTAAGTACATTCAGTCGATATATGTCAATCATACGTATTTTTTGGCATTTTGTTTCAGGTATCTAAATTTTTGGTTACCAAGCACCCTGCTGTGGCACCATCTATGTGTAGATACACGAATGTTAATGTAATGCAAGATATTAGAGGCAAACTAACAGATCCACAGATGGATATGTTTAGGAATTCTTGTTTTGGTAAATATCTTAGAATGCAGCAATTGGATGTACAAGCACAGATTTTTCGGTGCTTTATGGTCAAAGAACTTAGGGGCAGTACATATAGGTGTTTTACATTTTAAATAAATGGTAAAGTTCTGCGTTTTGGCCTTAGAGAATTTGCACTGATCGTTGGGCTAGATTGTGTATCTGATGAAAATGATTTTGTTTATGATAACTCAAAACCGAATAGGCTTATGGTTGAGTATTTTGGTAGAAATCAGGAGAACCAATTGCCAGTTAAAAGACACGAGCTTATTGAGTGTTTCAACAAGACTGACTGGGATGATAAAGGGGATGACGCAGTCAAGATGGCAATATTGTATTTCATAAATACGTGGGTACATTGTGGTGAGCCGAACTCAACAAACATACCAAGGATCCATTTTGATGTTGTAGAGGACGGGAGATATAATGAGTATCCTTGGGGTAAAGATTCGTTTAGAGAGTTGGTTGTAAGCATCGGGCAGAAATATGCTGGTTTTAAGAAATATTATAGGATTCATGGTTTGCCGCTTGTTATGCAAGTATGGTTGTATGAATGTTGCTCAAAAGTCCCGTCCACCATTGCAGTTAAGACGGGGAATTTAATTCCTAGAATTTTGAACTGGCGGACTACGGAAGGAAAACCAGAATTCAAGAGATTGATGGATGGCATGTTCAGAGACGATAAAAATCCGGTAAAACAGTCTTTTAACAGTTTTGTGTCTTTTACCATTTAACTGTTTTAATATGTTTGTTTTACATGCTATATTTTGATTATATTTTGTCTATATTTATGAAATAAGTCATTTGTGGTCAATATATTTTGACTATATTTTCCTCATATTTTTAGTATGTTACCAATGTAGATATATACGGTAATATAGTTTCTATATTTTGTTGTTCATAGTCCTGTAGATTTGAGGAAGTTGTGCCAACACCCCATGAGTTGGAAACTCTTAAATTGCCTCCTGTTGCACATGACATACCAGACGTCAAACATGGAGTTGATGGTGCACATGGTACTGATTTGGTAGACGATGATTACGATGATTTTAGTACCACACCACCGCATCTGTCCAGTGGCAAACAGCAACAAATGAGTGCCAATTCTGATTCCCCACGAGGCAAGAAACGGACGCAGTTTCCAGTTTCTGTTCCTCCTTCCAGGAAACAACCATCACGGAAGGAATCTGGGATAAAAGGGACAAGGAAACCAGATGCACCTACAGCACCCCGAACAGATGAGTTTAAACTGATAAGGGAAGAGATTCAGATTTTCAAGAAAGAAGTAGGTGTTTTGTTTTCAATATGTTTTTTTTACTTCATATTGCTTGTGTCAAGTAATTAACAATTCTAATTCTATTTTTTATCTTTCAAAACTGTAGGTGTTTGACTACATGGATAACAACTTCAAAAAGTTGTTAGATGCAATAAAGGGCAATCAAACACCAGATAAGGTAAAAATCAACACTAAAAATGGAAATTATTTACTTTTTAAGTTATTTTGATATATTTATTGGAAGACTTTATATTTTCTTTTGGAAAATTTTAAAGGTCGGCGACACAATGTTAAAAGCTGATTTACATAGTGATGGTGGGATTTCTCAAGGCAATCAAAGTGGCGGTGCAGTAAAGCTTTCAACCAAAGAGAATCAAGGTGGTGGTGCCACTTCCGCGCAGAGGAGTCATCCAGTGGTACTCATTTTTTCTTTCACTTTTCTATATTTGCAGTATATTATTCAAAGTGAAAATATTGGATTTTTAGCTGTGTTTTTGTATTATCTATAGTGTATTTACATATATAGTTTTCACATGGTGATTTGTTAGTAGTGTTCTTTTTGATGTATCTATTTGTGCTATTTTTGTTATGATTGTGTTTATATATACTAGCAGTGCTATATTTGTTTTGGGTTGATATTTTAATATTAGTTTTTCATATATGTTGTGGCTGTATTTTAATTGTATTTTGATTATTATGTTCAATGTTACTTATTCTGGTTTCTGTTTACTATATTTCAGGCATATTTACCATATATTTTCTCTATATTTAACTGAAACTTTTAACTTTTAAAGCACTATTATATATGTGTATATGTGTATCTGTTTTGCTGATGCCTTTAAATTCATTTGAACCATGTTTTTATTGTTTTAGGTTAAGGGAGTTGGGTTGCCAATTAATGATCCGGTTTCTGTTGTTGATGTGAATAAAGAAACCGGAGTTAAAAGTGATGCACAAACAGATGGAGTGCCCATAACACCAATCCATTTAAATTTTGATGTAAGTGCTGAAATGTGGCTTTTAAGTACTGAAATGTCGTTTTGATAAGCAATAATTGACAAACACCAGTCGTTTTTTTCTTGTTTTTTATTTCAGGAATCTCAGCAAATCGGCGATATGGAGAATGCTAATGTTGAATTTACCGCATCAGAGGAAATGGTAGCAGACTTGCTAATCAACTGCCCTTTAGCATGTGTTATTCCTCTCGGTCCTCCTCCAGTACCACGCGATGATCAAACCGATTTGTCAAGTTTAAGGACTCCTCAGAATGTGGACAATAACCCGGTAACCATCTCTCAGTGGATGATTCCTGATTCTCAGATACCAATCCAACTTGGAGTACAACCAACAACCGGACAAAGTTCAACTAATGAAACTGAACAGCAAGTTGGAGTACAACCGATAGTTGGCCACAGTTCAAGCGATGAAACTGGACAACAAGTTCCCGTACAACCAAATGCGGGCCAAAGCTCAAGTGGTGAGACTGCACAGTTTTCAAACTCTGAAAAACAGATCATTGTCCATCCAGGTGCTGCCCGAGAAAGGAAACCAAGCAAATATAACCTGTCCCCTTATTGTCCCAACTTCAGCTCAGCGGGTTCTTCTGCCAAAAATATCGGTCCTTGCATTTATCAGAAAAAACACCCATTTGTTGACCACCCTATAAATGCCCCGTTAGATACTTCGTTTCTTCAAGAATATCAAAAGTGGCTTGAGAAGGATCTGTTGAAATCGCATGACAAAAGGTACTTATTGTCACAACTTGTTTTTTTAGTTTTCCAAAATTCAATTATCAATAAACTTAACGTATGTTCTTTCCATTGTTGATATACAGGAAGCCAAATGAAAATCATTACAGAAAGAACAAGGAAGGACTCGATCCTGCGGATGCCGAACTTCGGTTGCATTTAGGCGTTACAGCCGTAGCCGACAAAAACTGGTTCTACTTGTTATCTATGGATGGGCAACTTTTGACTGATGAGGTTTTGATATCTTTCTGCTTGTTATCTAACTTTTTTATGTTTTATAATAGAATTACAATGTGATGTATCTAGAGTATATTTTTTACTATATTTGACATATATAGTAAAAAATATATTTCAGGCATATTTACCATATATTTTCTCTATATTTAACTGAAACTTTTAACTTTTAAAGCAGTACTATATATGTGTATCTGTTTTGCTGATGCCTTTAAATTTATTTGAACCATGTTTTTATTGTTTTAGGTTGAGGGAGTAGGTTGAGGTACTTATTGTCACAAATTGTATTTTTAGAATATTATCATCATTATACTTGCACTATATTTAATATACAGACATTAATTTACTAGTTGAGCACAGTACTGTCCAGGTATACAGAATTGTATTTTTACTATGTTTAAGAGTATATTTCACTATATTTACTATATATACAGCAATATTTTTTTTGAACATAGTGTTGATTATAGTCACTGAATTGATGTTTTTACAGCATATTGATGTTATTTTCTACTACCTACGCATGAAGGGGAAGTATCACAATAACATCAACTATAGATTCACCACTGCCAGTTGTATTTTTCACACTTTAGTTGCTGAAATTTACAAATCTTGGAAAAACCCTGATTCATCCACATGTGTCGCCAGTAAGGAAGATGAACTGTGTGAGTACATTAACGGGCACAGACTGTTGGCTAATGTACCATGGTATACTGTTGACAACGTACTAATTCCTGTC
Source organism: Lycium barbarum (assembly GCF_019175385.1). Taxonomy (NCBI): domain Eukaryota; kingdom Viridiplantae; phylum Streptophyta; class Magnoliopsida; order Solanales; family Solanaceae; genus Lycium; species Lycium barbarum. The sequence goes on from NC_083337.1 coordinate 161,424,705, forward strand.
AACATAAAAGAGGAAAATCACTGGATTTTGGTTGTGATATCATTCACTGACAGGTCTGCTCTCATCCAATGAAAAGATCATTCATTTTTCTAAAATTTTTATATGTTTGTTTTTTTCTTATATTTTCTTTTTACAAACAGGTCCATCTACGTATACAACTCATACCGAGCTGCAGGGCATGATGCTGTCGTTAGAGTCGGAGTGAAAATGTTGGCTACTCTAGTGACACATAGTCTACAAATGACTGATTTCTATGAGAAGAAGGCGGATATAGATTTTGTCACAGATCCTTCTTACAGAAATAGAGAACAGACCGACAACTTTGACATTGTGAATGTAGACAATCTCCCGCAACAAGCTCCCTCTAGCATGTAAGAATCTCTTCCAATAAAAAACACAATAAATACATCTTTTTTTTCGTGGGTTTTGATAAGTAAATTTTTTGATCATTTTTGTTCCAGGGATTGTGGTGTGTATGTGGCAGCCTTCGCTGAATACTTGAGCTCAAGTGCAGTCATCCCAACCGAATTCGATGCAAAGTTACTCCGTATGAGATACGGTACCCTTTTATGCGACTATGCATGGGATAAGTCAAACAACAATGCATCAAGTGATAACGAGCAGCCTCCAAGACCAATTAGACCGGCAGTTGATTACGATGCAGTTGATAAAGAGGATCTTGATTAGGCCACCAATTCATTTGTGTTTTTTATTTTCATGTTGAACAATAGCATAGTTGGTTGCGACTTTTGTTGCTGTTTTTCATTTTGGATATATTGTTTCATGTGCAGTAATCTTTTTTAGGATGATTAATATTGAACACCACCTTATGGTTTTTATATTGTTGTTTCTTTCAAGTATGTTATTTTTTCAATGCATAAATTCCATTTTTCATTATATGTGAAATGTATTCATTTAACAAAGTAGTATATATAACCATTTAAATACAGTCGATATATACAGAAAATATAACTCAGATATATTCCATAAGTCCATTTTTAAAATTACAGTTTGTTACAAAATTTAAAATTTCATCTAAATACACTTCAAATATATGTAAAATATATATCAAATATAGTTAACAGTAAACCAGAATAAGTATTATCTACCAGATCAGACAAAATGCAACTAAAATATAGCCAAAATATATACGAAATACAACTATTAAATCATAAATCCAAAACAAAAGGTCAAATCAGTTAATATAGAGTAGACTTTCCAAATACCATTTAACCACCAATATAGCATTACATTGAAAAACCTCGGATGTTCAACCATGTGAAATACAATCATACTAGAATAATATGAATTCAAGATGAATTCATTTTTTATTTTTAACTGAAATTTAAAGTAGAATTGTCTTAACAAATAAAATCAAAATGGACTTATTTATTCTTCTTATTGAGCGGCGGATTATCACACGAACGCCTATTATGACCAAGACGTCCACATTTACCGCAGGAATTTCTGCGTTTACCAATCATCAACTCCTGTAATGGCTTGTCCCTCTTCTTTTTTGGCCTCCCAGGGGGTCTCTTATAGATCGGTGGCATAACAACTTCATCTAATATACTTTTAGGAACATTCCACTCGGTCTCATCGGGAAGAGGATCAACTGGCACATCATATGTGTTCACAACTGTTTCCGGCTTGAATAAATCCGAACAATATACATCAGCAGTCAAATTTTTATTCTTCAATACTACCCATGCATGAGAACACGGTATCTCGTCCAGTTGGAACATCCTGCAGCTGCAAGTTTTCTTCTTCAAATCTATTATGAAACGCCTCGGTCCATCATTCACTGTGTAAACATATTCAGTTGACGCTTCAACTTGAGAACCATTTAACAAATAAACAAGCATTACCTGAGCAGTTTTACCATATTGGGAATATATATAAATATACATTACATATAGTAAAAATATAGATTAAATTTTTGTGTTGCAAACAAAGATACCCTCATTCGTATTGATTTGTACTCGTTGATCGACAACATCTCTTGATACCGCCTCATCAGTGTTGTGAATGTGTAGGTACCATTTTTTCTATTTGTGCAATTCCATCTACCAAACATCTTCCTCACTTCTTCAAGGAAATCAAAAATATGTAACTCTCTTGCAGCAACCAGTTTTCCATTAATACATTCGGCTATATTCGAAGTCATTGTCCATCCTCTATTAACAGGTGAATAAAGCCTAGACCATTTATCTCTTCCAGCATCTTCTAGGTATCGTTTTACCCTAATATCAACATTCCCAATCTTCTCCATCAATTTATCGAACTCATCCTGGCTGTATGCTTTCGCTAGTGAATAAAATATAGGACTCAACACCTCACTGTTTGTTGTGTATTGCTTTGTCACATTTTTCCACAAATGTCATATACAAGCCAAATGAGGAACAGTAGGATACACCTTAGAAACTGCGTGTATTATGCTTTCATGTCTGTCGGACACGATACACATATTTTGCCTAACACCATAAGCTTGCTTGAACAGTTCAAAGAACCACATCCACGACTTATTATTCTCAGAATCTATCACACCATACGCTAGTGGTAGGATATTACCTACAAAAATCAGTATATATTTATAATATATTCAACACATATTTCAACTGAATTTGATCTCACACTGTATTTTTAGCACCATCATTTATAAAAACAATAATATATATTTACAATATATTTACCTCATATTTACAGTGTATTTAAACATATAATATTCACAAATTTACACTAGCAATACATCCAGAGTATGTTTTTAGCAGCTTTATTTGCAAATCAATAAGCATAATGTTGTATTTATAAAAAAAAAAAAAACATTCATAGAATAGAATTACACATACCTGCTCCTTCCAAAGTACTTGCCGACACAAATGTACCATTATACGTTGATTTAAGATGTGCACCATCCACTACAACTATTGGTCTACAACACTCGAATCCCTTTATGAATGCTTTGAGTGCTACAAACAAATACATAAACTCATTTTCTGGTGATTTATGCATTTTAACGAGCGATCCAGGATACGTTTTATCAAGTATGTATATATATGCCAGCAACTTCTTGTATGAATGAGCTGGATCACCTCTGAAATCTTTTATAGCCTTCTCTCTAGCTCTCCATGCCATCATATAAGAAACATCTACGCCGAATTCATTCTTAACATCATCTATTATATCCCCAGGTGTGACCTTCCTTTTATGGTTAGTTATTTTCGCCTTCACAACCGCTTCTCCAATAAACCAACTTGCTGCCTGCCTTTGTGAATACACCTTGTCCTTCAACGGACATGTATGTTCTTCATCGAAAGCTCCAACCCTGAACATTTCAGAATCCCCAATTCTCGACGCTCTGAATTTCCATTTACATTCCGGCGACCAACATGCCAGAGTGTAGCTACATAATACAATGCAAATAGTACATATTGAATCAATTAAATACAGTATAAATATACAAAAAATATATCAGAATATATTGCATCAAACATTTTTAAAATTAACAGTGTGCTAATAAGTTAACAAATCATCTCAATACAGTACAAATATAACAAAAATACATCTGCACTTTCTGTTACCAGAATACATTTAGAAAATCATACCTTATAGCATTCGATCTCTCTGTTTTGAAATTGAATCTTTCACGAATTGCGTATTTCGTCATCGCAATTTTCAAAGTTTCCTTATCCTGGTAAATTTGATCGACAAAAACTCCTTTCGCTTCCGGTTTCGAAATTACCAAATTGTTATCATTCCCAAACAAAACAACAGCGTTTACAGTAGAATCACAAACTTTCATACCATCCCGATTCTCGCTATATCCAATTTGCAGCATATCATCTCCAATAATATGATTACCATTTACACCATCCTCAACATCCAAATCATGAATACTAACGCACATTGGATACATCCCCAAAACTCTGTTTTCTCTCTTAAGCTCAACGTACACACGAACTCCCATATCGTTGTGTATTTCAATTGGTTGAAAATCGCCTTCAACAGTATATTTTATTGAAATAGTTTTCCTAACAGTATCCACGCCTAATTGATTTGTAATCGTACAAACTAACTCATCGTAATTGCAATTATCAATGAATACAACAGCATCAATTTTGTAATTCACAAAACAGTTCTGATCGTTCCAAAAACCAGAATGACGGATCAACGCAGTTACGCTTGTCATTATCCTGTTGTTTTCGAATACAGCAATGTGTTATATTCAATTTAGCTGAAACAATTTCAGAAAAGACGAACAAAAAAAAAAAGTTTGCAGTGAAAAAATCGTTACCTCAATTATGAACTCAACTTGATGAAATCAAATATATATTCGTCGTGATAATCAAGCTATGTTCACTGGTTTGATATTGTTATTTTTCAAAGGTTTTTCAACCTTTTTATTTTTGGTTAAAAATATGATTGTAAGGTTTGAATTCAAATTTTTTTGAATTTGTTAGCTGTTTGAATTCAAATTTTTTTGAATTTGTTAGCTGTTTGAATGGGATATGGAATCAGATATGGAATGGGAGGATATTTGCGTGAATCAGGGAACAATATAACCGATTCTAATTAAAATTGGAACAGATTTTGTTTCCATAAATATAGCACTGTCAGTTAAACTCGCGTCTGTATTTCCGCTATATTTATGCTATATTTTGGTATACCCGACTACTAGATAAATATAGGGTCATCTAGTTACGAATTGTAAATATATCATATGTAGTTATAGGTTGTTAGAAAGAGTTAAAAGGTAGTTGTTTGTGAAAATTTTACTTTGGAAAAACCGTGCGGGCTTGGCCCAAAGAGGACAATATCACATCATATTAAGAGTATCTTTGGACCGTTTTAGCCCAACAAAAATGGGGCAGTTCACTTGAGAATGAAATAAACCACAAATATAATTCAGTTCAATACCGATCGATGTCTCAAGTATAAAATTAAAACGTCGTAATATCATGGAAAATGACTACAGATGCCAACACAATTGGTGGAATATAGTACATAAATATCGACCAATTGTTTCGGGCTAAATAACTCTGGAAGTGTTAACAACTACTGAACTGTCTTAGAGTTGTATAACATGAAAATAAGAGGTGAATTGTCTTCTTCTTTTTTTGGGTTGGGGAAATTACATAATCAAAGGAGGAGTACTTTTTTTTCAAAAAAAAGTGGGCTCTCATCGTCTAATTTTTAGGTAATAACCTATTTTTATTTTTCCTTAAAACATTCAATTCAAATCAGCAAGAAAAATGCAGATGTTACTCTCTGTCTTTCTAATATTTTATAAACTAAAATAATTGCAAATTAAACCCACTCCACAACATCAACAAATTGTCAAGCTTCTTGAACTTGATTCAGATATACATTTTTTAGTATAACGTGAAGAGAAGACATTGGCCAATACCAGAATATGCTAAAATTATGACTATTACGTGTCAGCTACATCGGAGTTTTTAAAATTAGAATCTTGTTATATACTTTATTTTTCTTCAAAGTATTAGTATATACTTAACATATTCCTCGGATCTGCATATTCTAGCAAGGTTGCTGGATATTTGTAGTTTTATACTTTAAGAAATGATAAGTGGCGACGGATCATTCAACCAGAGAAAAGTTTAACTACAAAAAAAAAAAAAAAAAAAAAAAAAACGAATTTAATCTACATACATCAACAGTACTATTAATGTTTTAACTTATTTCAATAGATAATTGCGTGCCTTATATTTTTGGTTTCGAATCTCACTCCTTATGGACAGCTACCTAGTTAGTTTTAGGTGACCTGTCAATGTATAAAAGTAAACGTCAAATATTGTTAACATAAAAGCTACTGTATTAATAAAGACACCAAAAGGAACTAAATAATAGTTCACGGTATTCAATCCTGGATTTTACATAGAACTTCGAAGAACTGAAACTTGAAACGTAGATAATCAAGGACTACGTGTAATGTAACTAAATGCAGATAGATACATGAATAAGGAACGAATATAGTAATACATAATTAGCTGAGGTAATCTTTATAAATCAAAATTAAGTAAAGCCTGGAATTTACTAATAAAACGTCCACAAATTAGTGGAATTTACTAATAAAACGTCCACAAATTAGTGCTACTCAAATCACGCGCTCTTTTACGTTGCCGACTCTACAACTACATAAGTACTATTTATGAATAATCAAAACAATAAAAAATAAAAAAGTGAATGACATAACAAAATTAGAATGCAACTTAATATTTGTTCAATCATTTGTCCATTACTCCTAGATGTTGACTACACTGAAACTGGCCATCTCTCTTTTGTCCTCAATTTAATAAACCATACCCTTCTTCAAAGTTCAAACTAAACTTTAATTTATCCCCATTGACTGTTGGAAGTATCATTAGAGGATATAATAAATACGTACTGTAGTATCTATTTGGGTATGGCTCTACTCTATTCAACTTAGTGACCTTTCTTATACATAAATTAGCCAGCTAGTAACTAGCTCACAACTCTCTTTTCGCATTCTTTTATGCCTTCTGCATCACCACCACTTCTCAAAAATTCGCATCTCTTATTTGGATACTCCAAAGTATGAGCAATCCAACTAGAATAAAAACTAGGTTAATGCTAAATTTAGCCTATGATAGAGGCTAAATATATCTAAAAGTCCATCCAAACAATTTTTTTCTTTTCTTTTTGTTCCATCCTTTCATTTGAACTCTTGAGTTCTTTAGAAAGTGAATGGACACTGAAATGGCCAAGGGAAAGAAGAATCCAAACTTGTCGATACTCAAGAAAATGAAGCGTTATTTATCGATGAAGAGGAGAAGTCGAACGAGTTTGTTGTCCAAGAGCAAATCATGGAACAGTAGTAGCAAACCAAAGAGTCCAGTAGTACTTGCACCCCAAGGCTGTTTTTACGTGTACGTTGGACCAGAGAAAGAGAAGTTTATAATCAAGGCAAAATATGCAAACCATCCATTGTTCGAGATGTTGCTTGAAGATGCTGAAATGGAGTATGGTTATAATAGCCAAGGACCTATTTTGCTTCCTTGTGATATTAATCGTTTTTACAAAGTGTTGGGCCAGATAGATAGTGAGAAAGAGACTATTGGGCCAGGGAGTGGGTTTGCCTATGGCTCATGCAGCCCATTTTGAGAAATGGAGAAATGGGCAAGGGTTATGGCTCTTATGGGATTCTTACTACACCAAGAATGCTCAAGCTCAACAGTTTTAATTAACTGTATATGAGAAGTGTACTAGAAAAAGAGTATTGATTTATGGTCCTTTTTGAATATGCATGTGGGTTTGTATATTGCACAATTCGTGGGGTACTATCAGTTGTAGGTGTCAAATTATCCGATTGGTTTTGGGAGGATCAAAATGAGCCGAGCTAATAAACGGGCAGGACAAAAGTTATTTGGGCTGAAATTGGCTAAAAAGCGGGTCATAAACTCAACCCGTCCAATTTTACTAGGTTTTAATTTATTTGTTTGTTCATTTGAATTTTTTTTAAAATTTTGAATAAAACTATTTTTTCTTTATTATAATCATATATAATATATCAAATACAAAATATCTTACTGAAATATTTTGAGAAGATTTTTATGGTCAATTTGAGCTATATATGAGCTCAATTTGGGACATATTAGTCCAATGTTTAGATGGGCTAAAATGGATTGAGTTAATAAATGAACGGATCAATGACCAACCCAAACTTAAAGGTTTATGTTTTTTCTTCTTTTTTTTTGTGCGGAGTGCCCTTCAAATGCACTGATCTTTAATTTTTGTCCCTCAAATTGCTGGACTTTAATTTTTGCCTTTCGCCTAAAAACTCTTAGGTTCCGAATTCGAACCCCGCTCAATAAAAAATTTAAAAAAAAATTGTCAGATAAAACTCGGATTCGCAAGGCAAAACTCTGCCTCATCAGGCATAATTTGCCTGCAAACTGTGCCCGATGGAACAGAGTTTGTAGGCAACCTCTGCCTAGCAATTTTATTTTATTTTAATTTTCGCCTAAGCAAGGGTTCGAACCCGGAATCCTGAGATTTTAGACGAAGCACAAAAGTTAAAATACTTTCATTTTGATCGACAAAAATTAAAGAGCACCCCAAAATAAGGGCATTATTGTGAATTGCCCTTTTTTTTTATGGGCTAATTTTGCCACCCTATTGGCAGTCAATAATATGTTTGTATTCATTTGTTGACTTCCTACGAGCTAGCTACCTCATCTGAATAATAAAGCTAATTAAGAAAAAATGTAATGACCAATTGACCACCAAAGGTTGCGGTAGGAAATGAAAAGGTTCCCAATAGGGAGCTACCATGTTACCACATTTGATAGTTGATACTATGGTTGAACTCTAGTGATTAACATTTGGCTAAATACAATTATCCAACTGAATTTCAACATAAAACATCTACAGATCACATATTAAAGTGCAGCAAGAATAACAAACCCTCACACCATACTTTTGAGGCTTTCCATAATTTTGTTCAAGACTGACTAAATACACATTGTTAGCCATACCACACATCTGGCCAATTGTCAACTTTGATAGTTTTACATAAATTACATAAACACAACAAATTGAAAACTACGAGTTCAGCATCAGATGGTACAGTGTTTGATTTAAAAGAAATTCAAAGGTTAACTATAGAATAAGCAAAGATAAAAGAAATGTCTTACAGACCAACCCATTGGGGTCACCATCTTATAAGTTATATCCAACTAAAAATATAAATGAAAACAACCAACGAGCTGTATGGTACCATATCACTATCCCTTCTTCTTGACTCATAAACTAAGCATCACTATCATCACCTTGATTTTTCTCTTCATCATCTTCATCCCTAGCCTCAGGGTCATCCCCTTCTTCCTCATCACTCATGTTATTTATTACATCGGTGATTATAGCCTTCACCTCCGCTTTCCTATGCATCAAATCTACATCGAAATGGCTACCTGAAATGAACCCCAACTACGCAGTCAGTCACCAAATGAGAAGCAGTACTATCATTTTTTTAAGAACAATCAATATGAGAGTTTCTTAGGTCATACCTAGTTGTCGGATGATATCAGATAAAGTTGCCTGCATTTCGAAGAGTGCAACAAACCCGATTAGTAAGAAAAGTTCATGTTCATGTGTATTTAACAGAACAAGTATTACTTACAGAATTAAAATCCACTTCTTTCAGTATATTTACAACTGCTGCATGAATTTCTTCATTGCTGGGCTCTGCCTTGGCCTTCTTGTTGCTTTTTTCTTTTCCTACTCCAGAAGATTTTGAAACAACTTTCAAAAATGATAGAAGACATATAAGACTAATAAGGGACTCAGAGATTTAATAAACTTGTATGTTCATTCCTGAATACTAAATATTTGTAGGTTAACATCAGATTTTGGATGAAAAAGTTCAATAGAATGGCATATCATTTTAGTTGATTGAAAATACTGAAGGGGCCACTCCACATTGTATGATGAAACTCCATTCCTCAAACCAATATCTCAAAAACAAAACAAAAAACATAGATTTTTTATCTTTATAAAAGAGGAATAAAAGAGCTTATATTGAATCACCAATGAATAAACAGAAAGTTACTCACCTTCCTTTTCAGAAACCTTAACAGGAGACTTGGTTGATTGTTTCTTGCTTGAAGCACTTTCCTTCACAGTCCCATTTTCTTCTTTATGACTTTTCTTTTCAACTTTTTGTTTCTTAGGTGATGCTAGTGAAGCAGCACCAGAAGCACCTCTTTTGGAAGCTGTGCTTGAAGACACTTTGGTAGATTTAGTCGAACTTTTGGGGGATTTAGCAGGGTTATCCTTTTTCACAGACTTGGGCTTCTCTATAACTTTCTTTCCAGAATCCTTCTTTAAAGAAACATTCCCATTAGACTTCTTTTTCTTTGGTTTCTCTTCCTCTTCCTCTTTCTCTGAACCACTCTCTTCCTGATTACTTCCTACTTCTTTCCCTTTAGACTTCTTTTTCTTTGGTTTCTCTTCCTCTGAACCACTCTCTTCCTGATCACTTCCTACTTCTTTCCCTTTAGACTTCCTTTTCTTTGGTTTCTCTTCCTCTGAACCACTCTCTTCCTGATCACTTCCTACTTCTTTCCCTTTAGACTTCTTTTTCTTCGGCTTGTCTTCCTCGTTCTCTGAACCACTCACTTCCTGATCACTACCTATTTCTTTCCCTTTAGACTTCTTTTTCTTTGGTCTCTCTTCCTCGTTCTCTGAACCACTCTCTTCCTGATCACTTCCTACTTCTTTCCCATTAGACTTCTTTTTCTTTGGTTTCTCTTCCTCTTCCTCTTTCTCTGAACCACTCTCTTCCTGATCACTTCCTACTTCCTTGGCTTCCTCATCATCATTGTCATCCCCGGATTCATCTCTGGTACTCAATAGTTCGTCATCAGATTCTTCTTCCTCTATTTTGGGCGACCTCTTGCGCTTCTCCCCTGAAGATTTCTGATTCTTCTGCTTTGAACATAAGAGAAGAATCACATTTCCAGCAAGACATATGACAGGCATTTGCAGAAAAAACATCTAAAATTTCAAGATGTGCCCAATTATGTATCGGCAATTACACACCCTCAGCTTGTGAAAACAAAGCAATAGATGAAATCAAGTATAGATTTCTCTTTTAGGGCACATTGGAATCAAGCAATCTACAACTGACAAAATTAGAAAGACATGTATCAACTTACTCTATATGCATTTGATAACATACTATTTTTAGCATCTCTCTATTCCAGCATGCATTGAAGAAGTATATACAAATTTCAAAATAATAAAGGTTTCTTAAGAATGTGATTGTGCCACTTGTTAGTCTTAAAACCCTAACCATTATTTTATCCCTTTAGAGGTAAACTGATGTCGTTTTATAAGTTATATACGTATAGGGAGTCCATAAGATCATTTATGCTGGGTAAAAGCAGCCTTTAAAAGTCCCTGGATTGACAGATAATCAATTTTCCTGGTAGCCATTGATCCTAAACTCTCCCCTTTTCTTTATCACTTGCCACAAGCAGCAGGAGCATCACTTAGAGTAGTATGTCTGTCCTCTCTTCATGAGAGTGTTTCTGAGAAGAATGTTGAGGAAAGGACGAAGACACTATGCTTTCAAAGCCTCATTCCTTTTCCCTCCTAAAGTCAAAAGAATTTAGGGCTATCAGTTCTAAAAAGATTCGACAAAGATACATAGCTCAATCACAAGTTGGATGAACCAGAAAAGTGAGATTCCCTATTCCTATTATCATGTCTGCAAAGAAGTTATTCGTTCTTTTTCTTTCTTCTTTTCTTTCTTTTTGGACAATAGAATTTAAAAGTTCTCAATTTGTTTTTTGGACAACAGCGGTGGCCAGACTAATTTGCACATAACTCAACTTTTCCACCGAATACTTGCATCCTCCTTCAATACAAATACGGAGTAACTCCACCTACCAAGACATAGGAAGATGCGAAGAAATAACCTAATTGCTAATTATTTTGCCTTTTCTGGGAATTGATTGTCATGCAACACCATTCGGCGCAAAAAATACAGAGGCTTACGAAAACCATTACTTTGAAATTCAGAGTAATAATATTGTAAAACTACAATTTTTTTGCATTATCAGGCTGTAGTCCCTTTGAGGAGAAGGAAGGTATTAAAAGAGCACTAACATTTGCTGACTTTGCTGCAGCTTTGTCTGCAGAACCTTTGCTTTTGGAAGTTTTGCCCTTCGATTTTCGCTTCTTACCCTTCTGAGATCAACATGAAACATAATAATAGGAATAACTACACTATGATAAACATATGACAAAAGGATATCAAAGTCAAAACAAAAGTCAACAACATGAAAAAGAGGGAGCAGAAAATGCAGGCTCAGCTGTACCTGTCCCTTATCAGCAAGCAACGAGTCGGTCGTACTATGAGGAGATACCAAGAAGTCTAATAACTTGACAGTGAGCTCATCCTGCAAATTGAAATATGCAACAATAATAATTAGCAGAACATACATTTGCTGTAGTGGATAAGACAGCGAACAGCAAAGCCATTGTTAGCACATGCCTTCTTTGCTGCAGATCTACTAATTGGGATATTGAGTATATCACAAAAAAGCAGTAGCTTTTCTTTGACACACTTGTCAAGCTTCTCTTTGATTTTTGCCCTCTGTTTTTCCTGTTGAGAAAGAAACAGAAATTACACAAAATACATGCCATTCATGCATCATAAAGTCATTTGATGTTAATACTTGTGTAAACCATGCCAATATGTCAAATCACCAAGAAAAAAAAAGAACAATGATGAATCACGAGATATAGGAAAGGAGAGAGACTAACTACCTCATTTTCAACCCAAACATATCCAGAAAACTGCCCTATGTTTTTCTTCACATTATGTGCCTGCAAATGACAAGGACTTCATTTAAGACTTAAAAGATTAAGAAGCAATAGTAACATAACCCAAAAATTACACGGTTGTGAGTTGAAGAGATGGATAGAAAGTGTGCAAAAAGGGGCATCAAGGTTTAGGCCTTTAGGGATTAAAAAAATGCAAGCGTGAAGAAGGCTATGACCTTTGTTTTCTTGCCATAAAGGATACTGTGAAGTGTCTGCAGGTTGTCATCCGATTTTCTCTTGGACAACATATATGCCACTGAAATATTTCACAATAAAATAGTTGTCAATGGAATTATTTACACACAATGTTGTTTCATAAATTTACTCATACCAAAAGAAAGGCAAAAGAAAATCAAATGTAAATAAGAGAACACAAAAATAAATTCCATGAGCATGACGAAGAGATAGACAACAACAACAACAACAACCCAGTGAAATCCCACAACGTGGGGTCTGGGGAGGGTAGAGTGTACGCAGACCTTACTCCTACCAAGGTAGGATGGCTGTTTCCGAGATAGAATAACTCAAAATTTGCTAGTACATAATATAGATAACCAGACAACAAGAGAGGCAGTAAACCTAAATAATTTAATATCTCTAACCGCTACTTCCTCTCGCTGTCTTAGTAGATCTTTTTGTTTTGTAGGTAAGTCATATTGACGGATCCTATTCTAGAACCAGGTACCAAGAGCAAAGGCTTAAAAGGAAGATTAAAGACAGTCTCATGAGATAGTACAACACAACAGATTATGAAAAAAGTTGGATATCAAGTATAAATTATGCAGCTAGTAGTCAGTCAACCTGAGCTGGTAACAAAGCTGTATGCAGTATCTGTGTCGACAGATATGTAAATATAAATTTTTTATACAATCATACCTCTTTATTTCTTTATAACAAAGATCATACCTCTTATTTGAGAAGAAAAAAGAAAAGAAAAGAAAAGAAACAAACTGCTGTACTTAAGCTAGGTTGTTCCATTATTCCAGTGAGTCAAATGGGTTTTGTTAAGCACGCCTATTTTTCTGCAATGTCTGTATACTGTCCTATGCTCATATGGATATTAGAAAAAGTAAAGGGTACAATCCCTCCTCTTCGAAAGAAATAAACTAGGGGTAAATGAAACAAAGCAATAACCTCACAATGTTCATTACTCATCAAAATTAGAAACACAAGCAACTGCGGCAAAATATAATTAGCAAACAGCACAAACTGAAAATACAAGAATCAAACACAAGGATTTTGTAGGCAAGAGAAGCATATGTTACAATCTCAGTGAATATTCGCAAAGTGGTATTTAACTAAACCTTTTTTGTTTCTCTAAGATAATATTGATTTCATGTACATAAAATCAAACAAAGCAAAGGCTGACTCCAATAAGGGAAAAAGTGATTCTGCAATAAGAAAAAGTTGTACCATTTGGGATGTCCTTCAGCTGAGTACCTTGACCCTGCATTTAAACACCAGAATAATAAGAGGGAATTCAAAAAAAAAAAAAAAAAAAAAAATGAATGCTAGTAACATCTATGCTAAAAATTGAAATAAGACATTACAATAGCACTTGTTCCCAAGACCGAACCACAAAACTTGCAAGAAAGTGCCACACAATTATCTAGTTCCCTCGGTTCAATTTCTTAGTTGAAGGAATACAAAGAAGGGACAGCAAACCAACCCTTAACAAATTGAAAAGGTATAGTGATACGGGCAATAGTATGATAATATCAGAAATGAGTCTTCTGAGGAATTTAGTCAGTTCTTTCTTTTTCTTTCTATGCGCAAATTACCTTAGACGTCAAGATAGAAGATGAAATGAGCAAGGATCTTAATTGTCTCCAAAGAAAGGATAAAACATCAAAACGAAAGGAAAGAATGTGCACTAGAATTGGTGCATAGCTATTTTTTCTTGTCTTCTTTTCACAGGGATATGAATGATTCCACTTTTCTAATAACCAGAACTTACGGTATCTTTTTCCATCTTCCTCAATGTATCAACAAAAACCAAACTTTGACCAAAAAAAAGCGAATCAAGAAAACCCAAAACAGATCAGAGGCAAGTTGCTAAAAATAGTCATAACATTATGAATCCTCTAAACCCAAAATGGTCATGGATATCAAAGATCCTCATATTTCTAGTTTGGCAGGTATTAAAATTAGTTTAACTTTTGGATTTGGCAATCATAGCTAGTTTGAGATTGAAGCATAATTGATCAATAAAACCAGATAAAAGTCTTGCCTCTCATTAATTAGTACTCCCTCTATCCCAATTTATGTGACACAATTGGAATCTTGAGATTCAAACTTCTAAATTTTGAAGTTGAATTCATACATAAAATCTTTAAGTTTTTTTTTTAGAATCTACACAAAAAAGTACTACTATAAGTCACAATAATTAACAATTTAAAAGGGCATACGAATAAAAAAAAATCTCGGAAATCCAAACTGTATCACATAAATTGGGACAGAGAAAGAGGAATAGCAAAAAAGATCCTTCCTTTTATGTCTATAACAATGAAGTAAGTAAATTTGGAAAAGCAGAAATTTGGTAAATTATACCTTGTCAATTGTTAAAGGCTTGGTTGCAGAAGCTCTAGCAGCCAAAGACTCAAAATACCTCTCGACTGTCTTCCTTTCCCTTGTCGGCCTGGAACCCGGTGTTTTTGGCGAATTCCCATCATCACTCTTCTTTTCTCCGCTTTCCTCTTTATTATCTTCCTTGTCATATTTTTTCTCTACTTCGCCATTCTGTTTTGCTTTCTCGATTGTTTCTTTCTCTTCCAGGGTTTCTTTCTCGGCCGCCATGGAATTGATCTGTTGTAGGTTTTTTTTCTTTGTGTGTGTTAAAGAGAGAAAATAAATATTCTTGTGAAAGAGAGCAGTTGCATAAGAGGAGTAGTGTGTCGTGTTGGACCATATCTGTCACGAACTGCAAAATTTGCGGGAAATTTCTTTTGGAAAAATGGCGGGTAAATCTGGAGCCAAAAATAAAACAGGGGGAATTTATTTATTTTTTGAATGAATTTCAAAATTTTGCAGATCTTGGTTAGGGGGATTTCAATTTGCCCGCCAATGCCACGTTTTGTTTCAGGGTCAGCACTATTGTGACCTGCCCGTTTCATTTTTGGATTTTTTTTATGTGGAGAAATTTATCAAAATCGTCCTTAATGTACATGGGTTGAACTATTTGGTCCTTAGTATGTATAACGTAACGAATATAGTCCCTCACTGTATGCTAAAAGTTGACGTTTTTATCTTAAACTAGTTTCTATGTTTGTGTTTTGCACAAATATATCCTGCTTTAAATGCTACAAAATGCATACATAAAATATAAATTGTCAACTGCTTCTATATTGTAAAAATAATTGTTATCCTCAACTACGTACAAAGTACAATAATCAATTCCCTAGAATAGAAATTAGTTTTTTTTAAAATAAAATTACCTATCAATAGTTTTTTATTTACAAAGATATCATTTATTAATTTCAATATGGAAATCAACCATTAGAATGATGGCCCTTATCTTCTTCACCGTTGCTTTTCTCCTTTATCTCTCCAAGTCTATTTTTTTTTTTTTCAAATCTCAAATAAACAGCTAAACATTTTAATTAAACAAATTTGGTAAATTTAATTAAATCCTCTAATAGTAAACACTTCTCTTTTTTATTATTAGAATTGAATTTGTGTACTTATTAATTATTACTATTGTGTAAAGATTTATAGTACCAAAAACAATTAGGACAAAAAATAAACTAAACCAAATAAGATCTAACCTTCATCTACAAAAGATAATTAATGTTGTTGAAAGTAAGACCATTACCAGAGGTTTTAACTTAAAGAACGAGGGCCATTGATAGCTAGCTATTTTATTCTCTTCTTTGAATTAATGTCATCGTTAAATAATACTTAGGAGTTTTCCTTAACTATAATACTGACAAAACTAAGCGAAAATATTGTATGTGTCACGACCCAGCCCCGTGGGCCATGACTAGTGCCCGAGCTGGACACCCACACGTACCTGTCAAGATTATAGGGCCGGCACTATAGGCCTCAACTAATAACATCACAACATATTCACATACGCAAGTCGACAAGGCTGCTACTATACATGTTATCATACTACGCAAGTCGACAAGGCTGCCACTATACATGTTATCATACTACGCAAGCCGACAAGGCTGCCACTACGAAACGATAATACAAGCAAGCCGACAAGGCTGCAACAACAATAAGACAATATATGCAAGCCGGCAAGGCTGCTATAGCGATAAAACATGCATAGTGATCATATACACAACCGACCACATCGGAATAAAACCCACATACATGTCCACAGACCTCTAAGAGTTTCAACAGTGAAATATGACGGGACAGGGCCCCGTCGTACCCTTAGACAACATATACATATATACATCAAAAGGAAGTCTGTACCAAAATCTAGGCTCCGGAACAACGGAGCTCTCCAAGATAGCAGGAAGGGGAGTCCTAAGCTGGCGCATCACCAAAACGAGTATCTGCACCTGCGGGCATGAAACGCAGCCCCCCGAAGAAAGGGAGTCAGTACGGAATATGTACTGAGCATGTAAAGCATGAAATACATTAAACAGGAACATAACTGAAATAAGAAGTACGGAAAATGAGTACAATAATCAGGATACCAAAACTTGCTTTTGAAACATAAATCATGCATGTCAAGTCATATATCATATCCGGCCCCATTATAGGACTTGGTGAACATGGTCGCCACCCCGTCTTTGGCGCCATAACACAGCATACTCCAGAATATAGTATAACTCCGTAACATGGCATAACTCCGTAACACAGCATAACACCATAACACAGCATAACACCATAATATATATATACCGTACCCGGCCTTCTAGTGAGGGACTCGGTGAACAATGCAATGGAAATGTGCACGATAACAGATCCTGGCCCGGGACTCAGTGAAAGATATATTGAGGCATGTACGAGCAGAGTAGTGAGAAACCATATGCAGTTTAAATCATTATCAAGACTCAATGGAACAATCAATGCGAGCTATCATTTAGAAATCAGAACAATGGTCATATCCAATACCTTTAGAATGTTATTCAGGGCATATCAGCTAACTCTCGACTGTCATCATAACGTATATCAAGAGCTTGGAAACCATAGTCATATGTCAATAAGGTATGAAACATCTTATAGGAATTCAGCCACAAATTGTCATAAATTTCCTAAAAATAAAAACAGATGTATATCGACTAGTATTCAACATACAGGGGACAGAAGAGGGAGGCATAATCTCTCGGGAGTTCTAACACCTCTAAGTAAATAAAGATCATAAATTACATCTAAAGTCTAGGAATAGAGTTACCCCAAGTTCATATCATTTCACTTAGATCTAGAACATGTCAAAAGAAGGAAAGGACGGCTTTACATACCTTTAGCGTTTATTCTCAACACAACACGTATACGCTGCCCAATAGCACTTCAACCTATATTAAGACGTCAAGAACTACGATTAAACTACGAAGAGATTCAAAACGTATTCTAACGTTAGTAACTTCTTTCTAAATAATTTGACGACATCTCCTTTACATTCAAATCAACCACATACAGTCAAGCCAACACCCATGATCACACGTTCAAGTGCTAACCCGAGACCATTCAAACAAGACTCGAGGACACTTCGGACAACCCGCACAATATTCAAAACAGCCCGACCAACATACCATACAACCATAAATCTTCCAACTCAACAAGAACAATAACAACACATTCTTTTCTTCCAATTTCACAAATCCTACCAACAACCACACGTTTAGCAACATCATTTATATAAATGCAAGAAACTATATTAGCATCATATTAGCTTCTACAACAGCCCACAAACAATTACAACTCCAACTTGAACCATTAAACCTTCATTCTCACCATAAAATCCATAACAACAACAACCAAAACATCAAGTAAATCAATTCACCAATTTCTCCTAAAACAGTCCCCTACACGGCCTCAACACAATCACACATAGTTCCATGAATTTCATTCATTTCTACACACTACAACACGTTCAAATCATCCTCAATACATGTACAGGAAAGTTAAATCTTACCTTTAATACTTGGCTTCTCAACTTGGCTAGAATTGTGCCTTGAATTTAACACTTGTTCTTGCTCCTCCAATGACTACTCCACGTTGTTATACACCTTATAAGGAGTTGAAATTCTTGAAAAAAATTATTTTTTGATCAACCCTAAAGAACTTCAATCTCGGCCAGCCATGGCCGAGAGTCTCTCTCTATCTCTTAGTTCTCTTAAGTTTGAGAAGATGAAATGAATTGGATAGTTGATGAATGAATCATCAATTTACTATATATAGGAAGTCCATGGGCTGGACATGTGTCCCACCCAATGTTTAAGCCAATTACACTTGGCCATGTCACGGGTGGGGCCCACACGGCCACCATGGCCAATTAATGAAGTGATTAATTTTTTTAATCCCACTTAATAATCTAATCATGGTTAATTAATCCCTAATCTCCATTAATATTTCTATAACAAAAAAAAATTATACGCAACTTGTGCATTAAAACAAAATCGGAGGTTAAAAGTCTCTACCTCGGATCCCAAAATAGTCTCGTTCTTAACTTGTCGCGATTAGTTAAAATATCCCAATGTACAAAAATACGGGATATAACAATATGAGTCCTAGTAGAAAATAACTTTAATTAAATAATATGAATCCTAGCAGGTATGTGATACGAATTTTGAATTTTACAATTATATTCGACATGGAATTGCCTCCTTAGACAAAGTATTTTAGTTAAAGGGTATAAAAGTCGTTCAATATTTAAATGATATTTTGGTCAACCAACATTTATCTCCATGTTTTTAAAATAATATAGGGCAGCCCGATGCACTAAGCTCTCGCTAAGCGTGGGGTCCGAGGAAGGGCCGGACCACAAGGGTCTATTATACGCAGCCTTATCTTGCATTTCTGTAAGAAGCTGTTTCCACGGCTCAAACCCGTGACCTCCTGGTCACATGGCAACAACTTTACCAGTTTTGAAATAATATAGATAATCATAAAATTAACGGATGCCACAGAAAAGCTATTAAACTTTAACGGAGAAATCAAATTTCCAGCTGTAAAAATACAAAACATTAACATTAATTTATATGTATTAATTTAATTCGACACAGTTAAGAAAATTAAGATAATAGTGGAATTGTGATCTCAAACTAAAGATACATATAATGAACGAAAATATTGGTAATATACGTCAATAAGACAGTCCAACCCAAAAAAACTCGAGAGAGCCTATTTAGTAGGCGTTTGGACATGCGGTCGCTTTAACCCAAAAATCCAAAATTATGTATTTCTGAACAACACCGCCTTTAGGCGCACCCTAAGGACCACCCTTTGAATTGTGACTTGCTCATTTGGTAAGATTGTATAAGAATTGAGAATGTTTTGATAGTTTTCACAACTTGTGGGGTTTTTATGTCTATAAGAGAAAATACAACTTAAGATATTCAAATTACATGTCCAAACATGGTTTCAAACCATGTCCAAACGGCTCCTTAGCTTATAGCATTTCTCTTTTTACCGATGAGGGACAATTGACATGTAACAACCACTTCCACTTGAGAACCGCCGATTTTGTTGGCCACAGCTGGCATCCCTTTTAGATTCAGACCGTCGTTATCACTCCTAACACACAGATCACCACTCCGCCCCATTCGTGGATCGGCTCTGATAGACCAAACAAGAGAGCCCGACTAAAGCTTATACTAATGGGTGAAAGAGCTTATTTAACCCATAAATAACAGGGGGCAATTGACACATAACATAAAAATGCCCTTTAAATCTTGCGATCTTAAATATATTCCATGTAGAATGTTGAATAAAAAGAGTTTATTTATTAAATATAGAAAGTGATATTTTCAAATGAACTAAAAAAGAATGTAAAACAATCAAATTGAAACAGAGGAAGTACTCCCTCCAGTTCAAAAGAGTGTCTATTTAGTCATTTGTACGCACTTTAAGAAAATACTAACTCCTAAAAAAATAGGTAATTTGACTAAACTACCTTTAATTGAATAAGTATTGAATTTTAATCACTTAACACTTAATAAGAGCAAATTTCAAAAAAATAAAATTAATTCATTCTTAATTTGATAAGCGTACACTCTGTTTTATTTTGAACCGGGGCAGTAAAATCTTAGTCCCAACGTGCGTTTAGAAAACAAATTGAAACGGATAAACTAAAATTTTGGTCTCAACGTACGTTTAGATTTTAGTTGATCGTTAGACAAAAATTACACAAAACAATCATTTTTTTCGAACTCTTTCTGTCATGAAATGACAAAGTAAAATATATAAATTTAAAATTCCAAAAATATTCACATTTTGTTTAAGTAAAATTCAAAAGATTGATGCGTTATTAATATAAGCCAAGTTAAAAATTCTAGTTTATGTTTTTGACTTATTTTTGTCAATTTGGCTTAAAACAAGTGTTTAAAAGCACTTTTAATTTTAGCCAAACACTATAAAAGTGTTGAAAGCTATTTTGACTTAAAAGCACCTAAAATAAGCCAACCTAAACGGGCTCTAATTTCACAATTGTATTGTAAAGCTTGTTTGGATTGACTTATAAGTTGCTTATAAGCTGTTTTCAGTTTTTTTTAAGTGTTTGACTGGTCAGGTTAAAGTCATTTTGTGCTTAAAATAAGCTCAAAAAAATAATTGAACCGTTTGATTTAGCTTATTTAAAGCAGCTTATAAGTTGAAAATAACTTTTAAGTTGGGCTACCCCAACTTATTTTTTTTAGCTTATAAGCGACTTAAAATAAGCCCATCCAAACCGACTCGTACTTATAAAGAGTTATTGCAAAGGCAGCTCTTCTATTGTTGGCACCTTGATAACATTTCAGAGAATAAACAACAACATAATTTAACTGAAACATCCCCAATTTATTTATAGTGACAATTCAAACTACCACAGAGATCAAATGGTCTTCCTAGTGGAAACTCCAACTTGTAGGAACAGACGGACAAACACACTCTTACAACTCATGAATGTACAAACTTCTCTTGCATCCCAGAGCATTAGTCAGTCTTTGTTTCTCCAGTTCTGATGGTTTCGGGATATAACACATTCTTTGCACCAGTATAATCCGTTACTTTCTTGCTAAGAGCATCCGTTGGTGAAGTTCCGGGTCCAGTGAGATACATCAGTCTGTACATCCACTCTAACACCTCAGGGGCAAATACCTTCCACAAATAGCTAACCCGAAACCAAGCTGGTATTGTCACATATCTTTCGCCTCGACAAGCGCTGTTCACTATTGTCTTGGCACATGATTCGACTTTGGCTACTGGAGTCGCGCTTATTAGTACCTGGTTCACATATAAATGTCAACTTTATTTGTCACACACATTGCTCAAAATGAGTAACTTGTAAAAGCAAATGATGAAACATAAACCTTAACCGAATAAGATATCAAACTTCAAACCAATAGTGATATTCATGCAAGAGACATACTGCCGCCTCCTCTGTCCCTTCTTTATGATTACTAAAATTTCAAGATTTTCAGCTGAAATTACCACTATCAATTAATTCATATTTTAAAATGGATTTAGAAGTTTCCAGTACGCATTCAATATACACATAGTAGGATCTCTTGAAAAACCTGATAAGAATCGCTACAATTTGACAGCAAGAAGCCATTTCACATAAACATGGAGCAACCTCAGGCGGTATATTGTTGATTACATAAAAAGGAAAATAAACAAAAATCTCTAGTCACCTTAAAAATATCTTAATTTTTCAGTTATTTAACCTGGTTTCCAGAACCATAAGTATGATTAACAACTACCTTTGAAAGCATTGTTCGTGGAAAGGAACATAATTGGCGATAGTATAATTTTGGAGTAACTTGTCAATATCAATCTAGTTGCCATCTACTGCCAGACGAAAATGTAGCAAGTGACAAAGAGTGAAACTTACATCCCTCATTCCTTGATCAACCTTCACATCACCACCCTTATCGATGTATTTGCCTTGCGTTAGTTCAGATTCAACAAAGCCAGGTGTTACCAGAGTTATCTTGATGTCCTGCCCCAACTCAATTCTTAACGTCTCGAAGAATTGAGATATTGCTGCTTTGCTTGCCTACCATGACCAAATTTGAGTAGGGTCATCAATATAACATGTGACCGTTTCCAATGGAAGAATAAAAGCAGTATATTTTAATTTGTACCTACATTGTAAAAGCTTGATCTTGGAGCAGGAAGCCAAGCAGCAGATGAAGAAAGCACAATGATCCTACCACCACTATATCTAAGATACGGAATCGCAAACCGGGTCATGTAGACAGAACCCCAGAAGTTGATGTCCTGTGGAATGCCACAGCATATAAATAATAATTCTAACTTCTGTCCACTAATAGTTGTACAATTTTTTACACCATCAAGTTAAATGGCCTACAACACTGGGTAGCTGTTACTTATTCCTAATTCAGTAACCTTAAAAACGCAATAAATAACCTTGTGAAAAAACTATTTACATCATCAACGTATATAGTAATCCATATATAAGGTACTAAGCACAACAAACTATAGCAAATGAGGATTCTCCTAAATTTAGATTCGGTATTTCCCAGGTGGTTGAGACCCAAAGCTCTTCTTCCAGCTCAACATAATGGAAGCACATATATAGTAGTACTAGTTAGCAAAATTATCTGGCACAGTATCATCAACACAATTTGTAAAATGGAAATTGTCACAAATTCCATATATGCTTTTGTTATGTTAAACTTCAAGCTGTCTGCTATATGCAATTTCATGATGAAGTGCCAAAATTGTAAGTTTGTAACTATCAAAATCAATTAATTTCCACTTTACCATGACAGATCTAAGATCAGTGATATCTTCTACGTCTTCAAACAGAGTAATTGCGTGCACTCCAGCATTGTTAACCAGATGGTCCACTGCATTAACAACATAAAAACACACAAAAAAGGTTCCGTAAAACATGCTTAATCGTTTAAAGGCATTATAAGCACGAGAATAAAACGAATAAAATCTGACATCGGCCAAAGTGACTCATGGTTTGATCAACAATCCTTCTGCAGTCATCAGCTTTCGAAACATCAGCATGAACTGTTATAACATCTGGTGACCCTAGATCACGGGCATTTTCGGCCACTTCATTCAAACTCCTCTCTCTTCTGGCTGCAAGGGTTAAACATGCTCCTCTCTTCGCATACTCATAGGCCAGATACTGCAAAATCGACAAAAAAAATAATTTTCCTACATTTAATATTCAGTAATTACTTGAAAGATCCTGCATAACTAATACTATAACTTGAGTTTAACCAATACATTATTCCAGTGATGCAGCCAGACCATTATTTATGGAAGGGGGATTCAAATGTAACAATTTTTTAGCCTCTTAGCCACTTCACTAGAATTTCTTGTGAGAAAAGGGGATTCAACGGAATAATTTTTTCCTTATCTACATAGTATAATTTTCAACTAAGGGGATTAATCCCCTTTCTTCAACTAGCTTTGCCGCAGCACTTGGTTTCCGCGGAATCTGCATAAACTCTATACAATATAGTCACTTAGTTAAAACCTAAACTTATGGATTATTTAACTAAGATAAGTCATGTGGGAATTTATGCATTATTCTATAGGAAATAGAATATGGGATTAAATGTGTACACATGATTTGAAGTCATGAAAATAAAGGACTTCCTTATCCTAAGGCTGTCACTGAATGAATCTGGTAACTAATGCCGCCAGAGAGGCTGAGGTGAGTATAGTCGCATCGCCTTCGACAGCTTCTTTTGCTTTGTAGCTACGGCTCCGGGGAAAGTACCTCACCCTCACCTTTCTACATTTATTATTATATAGAATTTCCTCGGGTCTCTATAAAACAAAATGAATGCCGCCAGAGAGGCTGAGGTGAGTATAGTCGCATCGCCTCCGACAGCTTCTTTTGCTTTGTAGCTACGGCTCCGGGGAAAGTACCTCACCCTCACCTTTCTACATTTATTATTATATAGAATTTCCTCGGGTCTCTATAAAACAAAATGAAAAGCCCGGGTGGAAGCACAAGTGGAGTAATTGTGAAGACTAGCGTAGAAGTTACTCACTTTTTTTTATGGTCCTGAAGTTTGTGAGTTCGAGGTTCTGTTCTAATTTTTTAAAATTAGAAAACTCTAAATTAATATTTTGTACATATTTGACAAAAAATTTAATACAAATCTATGATTTGAACCAAAGCTACTGGTCCGGCCGAACCCACGACCCAGGGGCTAGCTTAGCCCCTGCATGTGTGTTATCAATATGTATATAAGAGTATCTAAATACTAAAATTCCTTAACTTAGGTGATCCCTACTTAGCAATCCATGTATTATATTTCACATGTACAATCCCAATATGAGTGATAAGAATTATGATCATGTTCATGCATAACAATCCAGTTATGTGATAAACAATTTAATTCCTGCATTATGCTCCTGCCACACATCATATCTTAGGCCATAAACAAAAAGAACCCTTAATTAACAATGTTCTTAATTAGTTACAGCCTAAACGAATATTATCAACGTAAAATGCTTGAAATAACCTCGCCGATGCCAGAGGAAGCCCCGGTAATGATGACGACCTTTCCAGCAACATCTTCACTGAAAAGGGTGCCAAAAATTGAGGAGACAAACTTGAAAAATTGAAAGGGAGGCAAGAAAAGAAGCAGACTAAAGAAGGTAAAGGGAGGAGCTACTAAGTTGAGAAATTTGTGAATTAGTTCCACCAACATGGCTTATGAGTTATGTACTTGACGTTGCTCAGACAGATCGAGTGAAACTGTATTTATGGACTCAAAACTTATACTACAGAACGTCTTAATGACATGAAAAAACAAAAAAAAAAAAGGAAAGGTTATCCTTAGTCCTTCACAAAATAAAGACAAAAGAAGAGAGTTTGAGATTGGGATGAATAGGTATGGGCAAAGCGGTGTGTTGTATTTACTACTAATAGTACTGTTTAGATTGGTGGCACCACTGCATGGAAGCAACATGACACGTATTCGAAGTCAAAGCGGTCGTGATGTGTCTTTTAATTTGGTGTGGAAGATCAAGATACAGACAAGATCAGATAGGTGAGATCGATTTCCTATTCTACAAGAGGAAAATGGTCCTTGTCTAGAATTGTTTTTCATTAATAATTGGAGGTAATTTACCTTCATCATTATAAAAATCAGCTAAATTTGAACATATTAGTTTCTAATGACATCAAACGTCTCACGTGAAAAGGATAAAACCTGTTATTAAAATATAAAGTGAATCCCACTTTACCCCTAACATTTAAGGGTTGGGAAACGATACCTCTCTCACATATTGAAGGGAACGATAACCCTCTATTCAATATTTTTCGATGAGAATCTTTTATTTTTAATAAAGATTTTTTTTCTTTTCTTTCTAGAATTAAATACGAATATATATATATATATATAAGATTGTCCCGTTCATCTATTCCGCTGAAAAAAATGTATAACAACTACTTGAAAAAATTTGTTAATAAATTTTAAGCTACGTGTCATTCGTTTTTTTTTTGGGGACAAGAGGGTCAAGATCTTAATTATTATACAGTCTAGTATTAGTACCGCACGATGCGCCGACAATATTAAAAGACACTAATCATGTTGAGTTGTGATGTCACTTGGTTGAGTACATTCTATCATATTGTTTTAACAAAATGTCAAGTATTATCTAATTTTTCGATATAATACACTCAAATTAATGATATTTCTGTGAAATTAAAGGAAATAAATTAATCTTTTTAAATATTATTTGAGTTGATCTTTAGATTTAATTCATAATATATATATATATATATATATATATATGTGTGTGTGTGTGTGTGTACATTTCTCTAACCCTTTTCTCATTCAGCTTTTCTTACTATAATAATTTAACTATTTTTTTGACATTTAGTATCTTACGTTTAATCAAAATAATATCATATATGATATTAGTCGTGATTTTGAACTCGTCCAAAATATAAATAGAAACTTTCGCTTGTTACTTGTCGTGAGTTATATTGAATTATTTAATAATTACTATTTAGCAATCTTTTACATAAGCAATTAAATTATTTTCTCTTTTGTTTCCAATCCACCAAATTTTGTGTTTTTAATTTTAATTGTTGATATATATATATATATATATATATAGAGAGAGAGAGAGAGAGAGAGAGAGAGAGAGAGTGAGAGACGAAATTCAAAACTTGGACATGTAGATAAAAATATAGGTAAGATTTAACAAGATTAAATCTCGTTTTTCAATGGCTGGTTTAGTAACTTTTTATTATTTTTTTGGAATTAACTACTTATTCTCACCGGAAAATATTGAATAGGGGGTATCGTTCTCATTCAATATGTAAGGGTATCCTTTCCCTAACATTTTGGTAAACTGGGATCCACTCTAAACTATATGAATGATCTTAAAATTTGCCTCTCTATTTTAAAGAACAGAGTTACTCCATCGGCTGCACCATCATCTTCTTTTTTTAACACGCAAAATCTCCAATAGTCAGATATCTATCCCAAGTTCAAATTGATTTCGCTGAAAAATATGAGGAAACTTGTATTACTTTATTATTTTCATCCACTTTAGGGTGCATATATTCTCATTTGCTAAACAGGAAACAGAGGATATATACCCATGATAACTTGCTGTAGCTCTCCTTCAAAAGGTATACTCAAAATGTACGCATGTTTTGTTTCGTTTCGTTTTACAGAAGAGGACAAGCTATAATCAATTGTTCTTTTGCAAGTTTTGGATGATTCCTGATTCTCCGGTGACAATATTCCTATATATTGAAGATCTCAATCCAAAGAACAAGACAAGCTCTTTTAGCTTCAAAAAGGAAAATCAAGTACACTAAGCTCCTGCTATGCGGAAAAAGTCCGAAAAAAGGCCAGACCTCAATTAGCTCAAATTTTTTAGTAAATTTTCCCAGCCTTCAATCACACCTGTTTCATATACACGCGGAGAAATCCATCAGTGACCAATTAACAAAAGCTGCAACACTTTGAATGCTATCGCGATACACTCAAACGTTCTAGTGAGAATCGATCTCAAGCACCAACTCCAGACATGCATCAACTTTAACTAAGATTGGAGGAAATAATTAAGAACTCTCATCGACAAGCAAACAGATTATTACAAACTTTAAAAGTCAGGATACAAAATCCACAGTATCTTTCATCAATTCCTATTTTGATATTACAGATGAAATACAGAGTGTTTTTCGCTGATTACAAAACGAGCTCGCAACGGTTCCACATAAATTCGCCTCCTCAGTAGTCAGTCCTCACTGCGTTTCACGTTCACCTGTACCAAAAACCAATAAAAGAACCAAGAACAATTAATTGGAATCAACTGACTAGGCATCGGAAATATTACTCTTTGGCCTCATGCACATCAAAGATCCATGAAATCGCGGTAAAATGTATTTTTGTGAAATAAGAGTACAATATTTTCAAGTCTCCATATTAAGTTTATGACCTACATTAGCCATAAAATATATTCATTTTAAGCTTGTGACCTACATTAACCATAGATAAATCTTTATGGTTAGGCATTGGTAGAATAATCAATAACCAATAAAACAAGCCTAATACAATAACCTGGAAAGAAAAAACAGAGCAATAACATGCCATAGCCAGTTTAATTAAATGAATGGCATAAAATTTACTCTTAATATTGTGTGATTAGCATAAATTCTAATTAAAGTTGATACCTTTAACTATCGCAACTTCTAAAGGATAAAAGAGATTATTAAATCAGTCAATGAAAAAAAAAAAAAAAAAGACAATCACCTTGGCAAGAGGGGGAGATTTCTCTCTGAAATATTGAGCTCCATATCTGTTGATGAGCTTTTCCCTAACAAATTTTTCATAAATAAATGCAGCTCCTCTGAACTGGGGAAGAACTAGCCATGCCACCATTGCTAGCTTCACATCATACCAAATAGGTATCCTACAAATCAAGTATAGAAATTGAAGATTATTTTTCTCTCTGTTTCCTCTCCTCTTCTAGGATCTGTCTGGAAATTACTGTGTAATTGCTACAGAGTTTTGACCAGACTAGAAATCCATTCAACAACCTATTTGATAATGTATGTACATAAATAATAGCTAGTCCAACCATCTCCTATGTAGTTACTTAGCTGTGTAAATCACTATGCAATTACGTAGTTGCCACTTGCCAACAAAACCATAGTGTAATTCCTAATGTCATGTTTGGTTTCACAAGTATATTTACATAATTTGATATTCTTTATTTTAAATAAATCTAACTAAAAAAAAAAAAAAATTTAGTTTAGATTTGACAAATATGTGCGCATATAAAAAATATCAAAAAAAAAAAAAAAATGAAAAGTCACATGACAATTACACCATGTAATTACCACCACCCTTTCATTGTTCCCTTAGAGGGTGTAATCGCTATCAAGTAACGCACATTCCATGCTGATGCTGATTAAGTAATTGCTTGGCCAAACAATGTAAATTATACCCAAATCCAATTACAGAGTAACCTTCTAAATATAGGCCCTAGTTTTGATATACTAGTACTAATTCTTTTCTTAGCTATTCTTAGAGAAAAGGGCAGGGAATGAGGGGCGCGGGGGTAAGAGGTTACTTACCATTCAAGAGCAGGTTGAAGGACCATCTCCATGAGAGTGAGAAAAGAGTAGAGAATCCAGTATGCTAGCCATTGCTGATCATCCAACTTCGATTTGCTCTCCATAGCCACTACTGATGCATATCTTCATGCCAAAAAAATAACACACACACGGAAAATAAGACGTAATGAAAATGTTTAACATATCATTCTTGAGAACAAGGAAAACTGAAATAATTGAGGTTTAAGACATTATATTAGGTTGGCCCTTGGACATGAATTGGTTGATATTGAAAAAAAAAATGAAATTAAGTAGAAAAATCGTATTTAGTGATTGAAATTGCGTTTGGAGTTCGTACGTGAACACATAGTTAAAATTTTATGGGTGAAAACTCCCCTTAATCATATTTTTGAAACTTCAAATTCTATATTGCAAGTTTAAAGTTGAAATAATAAAAAGCCGATGTTGGGTTTTTTGTGTGTGAATGGGAAATGAAGAGGTGTTTTTCCGAAAAGACACAGGAAAAAGGATGAGGTTGTGTTTTTCCGAAAAGACACGGGAAAAAGGATGAGGTTGTGACTTTTCTGATAAGGCACAATCGCACCCCTTCACACTATATTGGCTATAAATTTAGAGGACTAGCCTCAGTTCTCCGAATAGAAAAATTATGCACCTCTTCTACATGTTTTCTTAGAAACAAATATCGATACATATTTTCTTACAAACAAATATTGAGTCTTTGTGTGATTTGTTGCCGAATTTGTGTTCGACGAATTTATTCGAGTTTGAAGTACCGCTACACCTGCGACATGTATATTTGGGAGAAAGTAATCCATAATCTCGGATATGGTGAGGGCAGGGGCAGGGGCAGGGGCGGAGCTAGGTAGGCTCCGCGGGTTGATCCGGACCCGCTCGGCAAAAAATTACGGTGTATGTATAAGGCTAAAATTATTCTCAGTAGATATGTATTTATAATAGAAAATCTTGGCACCGCCACTGGATGAGGTGATTAAATTCCTCAAGGACACACGGTGACTTTTGCGGTCTCGGATATTTTTCAGCGTTTCTGTTAAAATGCTCACTGAAACCAATAAGTATCTATTTTATTTTTAATGAATATACTTACAGAGGATAGAGCAACATCACCGATGGCCTGCATATGAAGATAGTTTCAAAAATAAACTCAGAACAAAAGCTTCACTAGGAACAGAAAGTTGAAATGAAAATGTTAAGGAACTAAAAAATTACCCGGCAAGAGTATGAAGGTGAGTCATCGCAGTCAAGAATTTACCCATTATTTCTTGTGCTGAAAAACAAAAGCTTTCCTTCAACTAAAGTTAGTCTTGTATCTGCCGAATCAGGTGAGAACTAAATGCAGTTTAGTATTAGGGTTGTTTGAAACAAAGATAGTGACAGCACATTCACATAAGACGATGCCAGCAAGACACGTGGATGCCCACTAAACTTTGCAAGTCGGCATATTATTCTCTCGCGTCCACCTGATCTTTTTTTTTTTTTTTTGGTCGACGGATATTACTTTTTACCTTTAGCACTGGCATTGGCCACATTACTATACGGGTTAGTGTTGCAATAGGTCGGGCCGGGTTAAATAAAGTAGAGAAAATATCCGACCCTCCCATAGAAATATAATATACCAGTACTAAAGTATATACACCATTTAATACTGTTAAAGCACTTTTCTGATTCTCTTGTCGTGTCTTCGTTGTAAATCATCAAAGTAAAGGGTTTTATGCAAAAGAACAGTATCAGGTTGCACAACATTTATTTTTAATAGTGGAAAAAAGCTGTAGTGTGCAACAGGTTAGGCACTCAGGTGGTACCAGAAACTTTAATTTGATGTTAAGTCTTTGGGACCCTTTCTTTTCAGGATGAAACAGAGTTCTCCATTACAGATTTTTATCTAATATATCTATCCTTCAAAGGACTAACAGGAGATGAAATGTGAAGCCCTAGAATCATCTAAGGAAGCTATAAAGAACAAGAAAATTAAGAAATTGAAGACAAATAATCTTTATCCTAACTTTAAATAGGAGTCCATTTCAAAGCTTGGAGGACCATTATGTCCAAACAGAGAATAGTTTAAAGAGCTTGAGATCTTCTAAACTCCACATAGTGAGAAAGAGAAAAAGACTCACCAGAGAAGGGCGTTGGATGAGGGAAGAGAAACGGTTTCCTGAAGTAATGTCGCTTGTCCTTGTAAAATTGCCTAATGCGTTTGAGCCTATGAGGGGAAAATTTTCCAAACGTAAGTTACTTTTTAACCCCCCTAGTTGAAAAACAGTACAACTATCAAACTATATAGGTGAATTTTTATGATAGTGCTTGTTTTTTCGCATATAATAATAAATAGAGGCGATTCAAACATTTGGAGTTTATAGAATCACGAACTCAAGTAAAAATTATAATAATAGTTGAGTTCACGATGAAATATTTGTAAATGTTCAGTGAATTCTTAATTAGAAATATGATATCTACGCAACAAACACTATTTTATCTTGCTTTAACGCTTGAGAATTTTTAACATGTATGCCCGTTAGTTATCAGTTTTAAGAAATGGATAATATTGATAAAATTTGGTGAAGATGATAGGATAATTTTTTCTGGATATTTTATTCATGTACCTTTGATGTATATATACAAACCATGTGAAGAAAAAAACAGTAAATGAAATTTACATGGGCCCTTGTACACATGTCCTAAATCTATTGGGTAGTACATAACAAATTTGTTACTGACTACTTATTTCTTTAGCTGCAAATCACGTGACCTTGTTCCAGATATTTCCATTTTGCACAGTTGTTCAACAATAATCCAACACTCCAAATTCAATCCATCAAATAACGAGTGGAGGGTGGATATGCACTACACGTGTCCCATTCTAGAAGAGAAACAGCTTTAGTTCAGCTTTGGAAAGTCAAATATCATTTTGTGTTGTCCGAAAAAAACTTTTCTCTTTCTTGACTCTTCTTTCTTCCTTGATTTAATTGATGCTGCCATTGGAATCGGAAAATCCATAGATGTAGATGTAGAGTTCTGGTTCTGGTTGTCAACATCCCCCCTCAAGTTGGAGGGGAGAGATAAAACCCCTAACTTGCGCATGATATTCCGATGGGAAACTCCGTTTAAAGGCTTGGTGAACAGATCGGCGATCTGTTTCTCCGATGGAACGAAAAGCAAAGAAATCATGCCAGATAGGTACTGCTGACGGACAAAATGGCAGTCAAGCTCTACATGTTTGGTTCTCTCGTGGAAGACGGGATTTCGTGCGATGTGAATCGCAGCTTGGCTGTCGGAATAGATCGACACTGGCAGTGATGGAGAAATAGAGAAATCGACAAAAAGACGAACAAGCCATGTGAGCTCTGCGGTGACTTTTCGCATGGATCGATACTCGGCCTCCGCCGAAGAAAGTGAAATGGAAGCTTGTTTCTTGGATTTCCAAGAAATAGGTGAACCGCCGAGTGTGATATAAAAACCACTCACTGATCGGCGTGAGTCCGGACAAGATGCCCAATCGGCATCACAAAATGCAAGGAGATAAAAGGAAGGATGAGCAGATAAAAGAATTCCTTGTCCGGGGTCGAGCTGAAGATAACGGAGTACTCTGAGGGCAGCAGAGAAGTGAGAAAGGGATGGCCTTTGCATGAACTGGCTGAGCTTCAAAACTGCAAAAGCCAATTCTGGTCGCGTATGAGTGAGGTAATTTAACTTACCCACTAAATGCCTATAAACAGTAGGGTTCTCCATTACTGAATCAACTTGTTCTCTTAATTTGATTGTAGGATCAAGTGGGGAAGACACACTGGGAAGATGGCTACAATCAAACTCTTGTAACAATTCCAAGGTAAATTTTTTCTGGCTGATAATAAAACCACGGGTGTCTCTGATAATCTCCATTCCTAGGAAATAATGAATGTCACCAAGATTTTTTATTCTGAATTCTGAGTGAAGAAAATTTGTGATATGAGCAATTTCCTGTTCATCACTTCCTGTAAGAAGGATGTCATCAACATAGACTGCTAAAATTGAGATGAGATCACCATTTTTCTTAAAAAACAAAGAATAATCATTTTGAGATGCTGAATATCCTTTGTAGTTTAACGCTCCAGCAAGCCGAGCATACCACTGCCGTGAAGCTTGCTTTAACCCATACAAAGATCTTTTGAGAAGACAAACATGGTTGGGAGTAGGTGGTGTAACCCCAGGCGGAAACTTCATAAAAACTTCTTCCTCTAGATTACCATGTAGGAAAGCATTATTGACGTCCAACTGAGAAACTGGCCAATTTTTCTTAATAGCTACTGCCAACAGACATCTGATGGTAGTCATCTTCACGACAGGGGAGAAAGTTTCATTATAATCTATCCCTTGTCTTTGTATGTCCCCCCTGACCACCAATCTAGCTTTGAGCCTTTCAATGGATCCATCTGAGTTCTGTTTGACCTTGTATACCCATTTACAAGGGAGAGCCTTCTTTCCCAAATGTAGTTCAACTACATCCCATGTGTTGTTTAATTTAAGTGCCTCAATTTCTGTATTCATAGCCTCCTTCCAGCCAGGATGGGATAGAGCTTCTAAATAGGTAACAGGTTCAGATGGATAATGTGATGTGGGTTCTTTAGAAACTGCAAGAAGGGTGAAAGTGTGCTTCGTCAGACTAGGTGGTGTGGCAAAACAAGATTGAGTGAGATCAGTGAATAAAACATTAGTGCAAATGAAATCATCCAAATAGGATGGTCTATGACTGTTCCGTTCAGATCTTCTAAGTGGAGGGGGGTTGATGGTAGAAGAAGAAGTGTTCTCGGGTGTATTAGGCATAGGTGAATGTGAAGGGGATTCATTGGATGAATCATTTGTTGTAGAGGGATTAGGGTCACTTGCTTGTTCATCAGAGTGTGAAAAAGAAAATGATTCTGGTAGATGATGTGAGGAGTGATCAGCAGGAAAATGGTGTGCTGGTGTAGGCTGATTTGAGGCAAAAGGAAATATGTTTTCATGAAAATGCACATCCCGAGAGACAAAAACTTTCTTACTTTGTAAATTCAAAAGCTTGTAACCCTTTTGCGGTTGTGGATAACCCAGAAACACACACTCTACAGCTCTAGGATCAAATTTTCCTCTGCCTTGAGACAAAGTGGAGGAGTAACATAAACAACCAAAACTTCTTAGGGACTGGTAACATGGCTTTTTGTGAAAAAGTATTTCATGAGGTGTTTTCCCTTTCAAAACACTAGAAGGCAGCATATTAATGAGATTTGTTGCGGTCAAGACACACTCTCCCCAATAAGACATAGGAACTTTAGATTGAAAAAACAGACCTCTGGCTATCTCCAAAAGATGTCTGTGTTTTCTCTCCACAACCCCATTTTGTTGTGGAGTAGCAACACAGCTTCTCTGATGCAATATACCTAGTTCAGCTAAGTAAGATGCTTCTTGTGACCCTGATCCTAACTCCAAAGCATTATCAGACCTGATACACTTTAATTTCCTATTGAATTATCTTTCCATCATGGCAATAAAACATTTTAAGATTGGGAAAGCATTACACTTAGTGCTAAGTAAAAATATCTAAGTTCCTCTACTAAAATCATCAACTATGGTAAGAAAATACTTATATCCATTGTAAGTACACTGTCTATATGGTCCCCAGGTATCAATATGAATAAGATCAAAAATTCTCTTTGTCTTGATTGTACTGATAGGAAAAGATGATCTAGTTTTCCTAGCTTTAGGAAAATTTTCACACACAAAATTAGAGAGAGATGTTGAATTTATAAAATTGAAATGTTTCATTGCTGATTTGGGTAGGTGTTCCAGCCTAATATGCCAAAGACTTACATCTGGAATAGCATTGATAAAAACAGGACTAGAAACTGAACTTGAAACAAAATGAGAATCATTCCTTTGTGATATAGGATTCATCTTTCTTAGGAGAAAAACTAGACTTAGAAACTGAAGGCTGCAATAAGTACAATCCTTCTTTGACATCACCAAAAGCTCCTGCCCTCCTCAGTAAAAGGTCCTGCAAAATGCATGCAGTAGGAGTGAATAAAAGATTGCATTGAAACTGGAAACACAATCTATTAACCGAGAGTAAATTATATTTGAAAGATGGCACATGAAGAACATTCTTCAGAGTCAGATCAGAGGAGATAGGAACAGTCCCTGTATGGGTAACAATTAACTAATATGAATTGGGCAAACTCACACTTAGAGGAACAGGAAGGGCTGTTAAGGAAGTAAACCAGTTAAAGTCAAAACACATGCTCAGATGCACCTGAATCTATGATCCAGGTGCTAGAGTTAAAAACTGACAAGCAAACCTCTGTGTATTTAAGAATAGTACCAACTATTGCATTTGCATCCGGTGTTGTGGAGACACTGCTTTGTCCCATTTGTTCGATTTGCATCTGTTTAAACATCTGTGCAACTTCTGCCTTTTGTTCTCTACTTCGATGTTGCAAATTGCTGGTAGAATTCTGATATTGTTGTCCCTCCCTCTAATCATGTATCTCATCATATCCCAGTGCTGCATTTCCTCTGATTGAGTTTTGAGAATTCTTTCCTTTGTTAAATTCAAAATCCTCTGGGAAACCATGTAATCTAAAACAGTCATCTATGACATGTCCAATCCTGTAGCAGTGTCTGCAGCTCACATTAGGATTGAATTTTGCTCTCTTCCCCTTCCCCTTAAACTGGATATTTCCAGATTTCTGTTGGTATGGTTGAGGAAGGAAACCAGCAGGTCTTTGAATCTGCATCTGTCCGTAACCTTGATGTTGTGTTTGAGGATAAGGACTTG
This sequence comes from Lycium barbarum, assembly GCF_019175385.1. NCBI lineage: Eukaryota > Viridiplantae > Streptophyta > Magnoliopsida > Solanales > Solanaceae > Lycium > Lycium barbarum. Next base: position 161,460,581 of record NC_083337.1, read on the forward strand.
CAAATTTTTGTCCCTAGTATCCCTGATTTTTCTGAAAATTATTTCCACCTTTGAAAACTGAACTCCCCCCTTTATAGTTATTTTTTCCTTGGTTACTGACCATAAAGAGGAAGATTCTGAAAATATATGACTATTCACATAGATTTCCCTTTGATTCTCATCTTGCAACAACAATGAATGAGCATGGTCCATGCTAGGCAAAGGGTTTATCATCAAATATTACCCGTAGCATGTGCATAAACATCACTCAAACCCATTAAGAACTGGATAAGTCTTTGATCTTGCATAGATTTAGTGATTTTTCCTTTTCCTTCACATGTACAAACACAGGTGCAAACTACATCACAATTTAAGGAATCTATTTCATCCCATAATGTTTTTAAATTTGTAAAATAACCTGATATATCTGAGTTTCCTTGTACCAAAGCACTCAGTTCTTTCTGGAGATGATATAGTTTTGCTCCATTTGATTTTCCAAATCTGCTTTCTAAACTGTCTCATAGTTCCTTTGCAGTTTTAGAGTAGATTACACTGTCTTTGATTTCCTTAGATAATGAGTTAAGGAGCCAAGCAGTGACCATGTCATTGCAACAATACCACTGTGGGTAATAATTTGAGGCTAGATCTGGTTCCTTACATGTACCATTAATAAAACCCAATTTTCTTTTTGTAGAAAGGGCTATCAACACTGATCTCCTCCATCCTGGAAATCCTTTGCCATCAAATACAGTGTTGATAAGGGACATTCCAGGTGAATCCGAAAGGTGAAAGTGGTATGGATGATTCTGGGTGATCGCATTATTATCACCATCAGTGATACCTGAAGAAGAATTTCCCTCTGGCATGTTTGATTTAGGTTAAATGACACAGAAATATGTTTGTAGAAAATGGATCGAGCTTTCACTGCTCTGATACCATGATAAAATTTGGTGAAGATGATAGGATAATTTTATTCATGTACCTTTGATGTATATATACAAACCATGTGAAGAAAAAAACAGTAAATGAAATTTACATGGGCCCTTGTACGCATGTCCTAAATCTATTGGGTAGTACATAACAAATTTGTAACTGACTACTTATTTCTTTAGCTGCAAATCACGTGACCTTGTTCCAGATATTTCCATTTTGCACAGCTGTTCAACAATGATCCAACGCTCCAAATTCAATCCATCAAATAATGAGTGGAGGGTGGATATGCACTACACGTGTCCCATTCTAGAAGAAAAACAACTTTAGTTCAGCTTTGGAAAGTCCAATATCATTTCGTGTTGTCTGAAAAAAACTTTTCTCTTTCTTGACTCTTCTTTCTTCCTCGATTTAATTGATGCTGCCATTGGAATCGGAAAATCCATAGATGTAGATGTAGAGTTCTGGTTCTGGTTGTCAACAAATATATATGATCTGTATTTGATCCACTCTTGATAAATTAATTATCGAATTCTTTCTAATTAGACGGATTGATCCAATACTTAAGAAATTTATCTGTTTTTCAACACTATTTTTGCATGTAGACAATACATTACTTTCGTAACACAAAAGAGGAAAAGGAAAAAAAAGAAAAAGAAAAGGGATTAGATCAGAAAAGAATATGTTTTCTTAATTGATATCGAGTGCCCAATGAGAATCGATGATATGTGTAATTTAATATCTTTCTAACTTTCTAATAGATTCTGTTTAAAGATATTTCAGATGCTCAGATGCACTAATAATAGTACTTCCATTTTATCATACACCCATTGGAACAAATACCAACTTATCATCAAAAGTTATAAATATAATAAATCGTGTAAAACCATCTACACATTAAATTCAAAAGCTAAATACGAACTTATCATCAAAAGTTATAATTTTAATAAATCGTGTAAAACCATCTACACATTAAATTCATAAGCTAAATAATTAAGATGATAAGTGAAGCAAGTTAAGATCTTAATATCCCCTCTATTTTGCTTCAATTCAAAGTTTGAACATTTGAGTTGGAACGTCGTATAACTTGACATTGGCATATAGCCACACAAATACACTATACCGTGATGCTTTCTTGAGATGTCTTTTACCAAATTACTCCTAGCTGAAATTAACATTAACCACGTGGGCCATGTTATCGATGCAGGTGGTCGATGACATTTTACTGACATTTTACAGACATGTGGGCCATGTTTGGGTAACCTCTTTATTGGAGAAAAAACTTTTTATCCTCTATAAATCGAAAAATCTCTCTCATACAACATAATACAATAACATCCATAATGTAATCACTACAGAGTCTCGTTTAGGAGGAGATTATTCTTTCAATAGTTTTTTTATGATTTTAATATTAATTTTTTCAATATGTAGGTCAATTGATCAAATCATATTAATTACTAATATTATGCTTTTTTAGTCTATGTTCTTTGTTGCCTGATTTATCACCGTCAAAGTTTGCAATTGTTAGCTTCAAGGTGGATTAGTTCACTTTGCAACCAACTTGGCGATAGCGAAGAGTTTTGTCAAAGAAAACAAAGAAAAAAAAAAGTTTGAAGTGCTACATGTGGAGAGGAAATTTCAACCATATTTTCAATAATCCTGCTGCTGCGTATCTTTAAAAATAAAAAATTATATTTTTAACCTATGCTTATTTTTCATGCTTGGGCTCCAATTTTTGGTTTTTTAAGGCATGAGCTCAAATTACTAACCCTTGCTCATTTTTAACGTTTGGGCCAATTTTAACCCATGTTTACTTTAACGCATGGGCTCCACTTTCAAGCTGTGTTCATTTTAACGCACAAAGCTCAAAATTTTAACGGGTAAATTACGTATATATACATATTAAGGCAAAATATTTACGAAACGTGATGATAGTTTTCTATTTACAAAACATAACATTACAAACTCTATAACAAACATACTTTTAAAAATATATATATATATTTTTTTATTTTTTATTTTTAATTTTTTTCGCTCAAAAATTTATGTATGAAAGTTGTATGAAATGTGTATATCTCGTTCAAGGCAAAGTTCGCTCAAAATTTAGTGTATGAAAACTGTATGAAATGTGTATATCTCGTTCAAGGTTTAAAAAATCACCTCAAAATTGTATGTATGAAAACGGTATGAAATTTGTATCTCGCTCAAGGATTAGAATTTCACTCACATTTTCGTGTATAAAGTTCATGTTAGATTTCTCTAAAATTAATACAACCACTATAACATTGTATACAACTTTGATACAACATTCAAGACTTAAAATAATCGTTTAAATTTTGGAAATTTTACATAAATGACTACACTTTAGGGGTTTAAAATTTGTCATAGCTACAGTTTCAATATTTACACTGCGTAGCTACAGTTTCCCCGCTGTATTCAAAAAATGGCTCGCTGTATTCATAAAACGGCCTAGCTGTATTCATGAATACAGCGAATAAAAAAATTTCAAAAATTCTTTTCACTGTATTCAAGTCATATGTATTCAACTCAGCTGTATTCATGTCAAATGTATTCAACTCAGTTGTATTCATCTATAGCTACTTTTATTCACTTTATTGTATTTAAAAATCAGTGGTATTCAAACAACATAAATACAAAAAATATTGTATTCAACTTGTTGCATACAAAAATTTTTTTAGTGAAGGCAGCGAGTAATACACTAAAAATTGAATACATAAAAAAATACACTAAAAATTAACAAAAACACTCAAAAAAACTGAATACAAAACAATAAAATGAATACAATCTAAAAAATTAACCAAAAAAACTCAAAAATAATGAATACAAATGCTCCGATGATCTCGGCAGACCTGAGAAAGGGGGAAAGAGAGAGATCTGGACAGAGATACACTCAATAGAACAGGCAGAGAGACGAGTTGGTTTAGCTGGAGTTAGGTTTCACCGGAGCTGGTTTGGACGGAGATGGCAATGAAGGGTAGGATTAGAGAAGGGGTGGTGATTTGAGAAGCAGTGGAGGGATGGTCGGGTTGGTGGTTTCGTGTTGGCTGGAGATTGAGGGCGTGGTGGAAGATCTGGTAGGTGCTATCGGAGTTCCGCCGGCGGTGGTGGTTGTCGGAGTAGAAGAAGACGGCTTAGAGAGAGAGGTGATGGAAGAGAGAGAAAATGAAGGAAAATGGGTGGAAGGATGTCCATAGGGTCCTTCAACGGAAACTTCAAGGTGATCCACAGAGGAAGGCAAAGAGATAACATCATAAAGCTTCTTAGTCCAACTTCCTTCACATTTGATGACGAAACTAATTGTATCTGATTCTAAGTTACTGTGAATGGATGCCAACTGCAGCTTTAATATGCCTGGCACATTTAGGAACATGACGCTTGTCACAGAGGTGATGGAGGAGAGAGAAAATGAAGGAAAATGGAAGGAGATTGTGAGAGAATAGAGAGAAAATAGTTTTTAATTTTAAATACAATATAATTTTACTATACTAGTTACCTTGTGTAATTGACATACAAGATTTAGCTATGAGATGTAGTTTGGGCAAAGTATAGCTACTAAATGTAAATAAGGCCTAATGTTCTCTACACTATGTAGATTTCCCTTAAATTTTTGTGTATGAAATGTGTATATCTTGCTCAAGGCTTAAAAATTCACTCAAATTTTGTGTATGAAAAACGTATGAAATGTGTATATCTCAATCAAGACTTAAACATTACGCTCAAAATTTAATGTATGAGAATGGTATAAAACGTGTATATCTCACTCAAGACTTAATTTCATTCACATTTCGTGTATGAAAACCTATATTAAAATTTCACTTACACATTTCATACAGTTTTCATACATAAAAATTTGAGGTAATTTTTTAAGCCTTTAATATAAAATTGTTTTTTTTTAAGTTTAAAAAAAATATTTTCTGAAAATAAAATAAAAAAACGAAAAATATATGAAAATCCGTCTTGTTTCGTAAAATATCGTTACGTTTTGTAAATAAGGAAAACTATCGTCACGTTTCGTAAATATTTCTCCTTAACATGTATATATACGTAGTTTTCTCAAATTTCAATCCATACCCACTTTTAACCATAGCAGGCAACTAGGGATGTTCGTGGTTCGGTTTGAGCTGGTTATCATCTAAAAGATGATCAAATCAAGTTAGTCTATTTTTCAAATGTTAGAATCAAATCAAATCAATTAAGTCGGTTTTTCATTGCTTCGGTTTTACCGGGTTTTTTATTTTTTTGGTTTTTTGTCGGTTTTTATTAAATATATGATAATATACGTCCAGACACATATTAAATTGACTATTTTCTAGCATAATACTACCAAACCAATTACTCATATTTGAGAAAATAAAGAAATATAAACCTAATCAAGTTATCTATGTACTTCCTCCAAAAAATTGTATGCACCATCTAAGAATTTAGCCATTTTCAAGGAATATAAAAAAAAAATCTTACAACGAATTTGTTTTTGTGCAACAATTAAAAATTTAGTTGTGATATACCAAGATATCTTGCTGAATAATTAAAGGACTCGAAAACAAGTTATTTTGAACAAGAAATAGATTCTTAGAATTATCAAAATAAAAATAACAAATCAAACTAAAAATTAAATACAAAAATTAGATTACTATAAAGGCAAAAACATAAATTAGGAATCAAGAGTGCAAAAGATTAATATCGTAAAATTTCATTTTTTTTATAAATGTGTGTGTGTGTGTGTCTCTCTCTCTCTCTCTCTCTCTCTCTCTCTCTCTCTCTCTCTCTATATATATATATATATATATATATATATATATATATATATAAATAAATAAATTTTAGATAGATATTTTTATTGTTGGTTTGGTTTGATTTTTCGGTTATTTTTTACTTAAAATCAAATTCAAATCAAATTTTGTTGGTTTATAAAATGAAAAACCAAAATCAAATCAAATCAAAAGGTGTCGGTTTTTTCCTTCGGTTTGATTCGATTTTCAGTTTGGTTTGATTTTTCGATTTTTCGTGAACGCCCCTACAAATAGCAGTGATGAAGATTACGTGAAGAAGGCGGATCAAGTTATGTCAAGAAAATCCATGCTAAAAGGGGAGATTTGTTAGGATTTTACCCTGATTTTCTTACCATATTTGGAATTTACCTTATCTTGAAGGAAGGACAAAGTGTGTTTACTTTTCCCAAAAGGAAACTTTTAATATTCCATATTTGGGTAACCTCTGGAAGAAAAGGTTTTGGACCTCTATAAATTGAAGAATCCACTAACACAAAGTAATCTACAATATAGTCACTAAAGAGTCTCGTTTAGGGGGAGATTATTCTTTCAATTGTTTTTTATGTTTTTAATATTAGTATTTCAATATGCAGGTCAAATGGCCAAAGCATATTATAATGTTATGCTTTTTTAGTATATGTTCTTTGTTGTATGATTTATCGTCGTCAAGATTTGTAATTGTTAGTTTTCGCATGACGCTGCGATTCTTTCGATCTGAACAAAGTATCCTTACAACTTGTGATTTTAATGGCATTTGATGACCACATGAACATGTTATTAAAAATAAAATTTAATGTTAAAGAGTTTCAAATATAAAACAAAGTATCATTTTGTAATCTAAGAAGAAAACACATAAAATGAAACAGGGGAATTAAATTATATCTTGGTATTATGTTCATGCAATTGTATTGAATGATGCATATTGCATGCGGCTCTAGTGGATAATTAGGTTAGTTTGACAGTTCTGTTTGAATTAATGATTTGTCTTCCCTTTTTAACCTTGTTCCTGATCCAATATGAAGATAGTGAATGTTCGCTATTTTCTTCATGACTCGTTTAGGTATAAATGGAGTTTCCCGGAGAATGAATTCCGGGAAAGTAGAGTAGAAATTAATATGAAATAATATGCTAAAGTTGTCAAAATGAATGAACACGTTCAATTCAATAAAAAAAGAATTTTTTTTTATAACCAATTCATCAGATGATTGAAGCAGAGTGACCATAATGATTCATTTACTAGTACGTAGCATCAAATTTTAGAATTTTTGACCTAAATAATACATTATTCCAAACAATTAAGAAGAATAATACAATTTTTTTAAAATTTACAGAAATAGAATAAACGTAGTTGTGAGTAACGTTTTGGGTAATATTTTGTTAAAAAAATTTAACCGAAAAAGTTAGGACTGTCGGAATAACAAAAACATAAAATGTAATTGTGAGTAACGTTTTACAAGTATTTCATTACTGGGAGTTACAACTCTCTGATTCTATTAATTACTCTCATCTAAAGTAAAACTTATGGGTCCAAGTGATTTTCATTTCTCTTACTCCTTTTTTGTGTGCTTCTTTTCTTACTAAAATCTCCTCTCTCTCTCTCTCTCTCTCTCTCTCTCTCTTATTTCTTTCTAACAAACTGCACCAAAAATGATACACAACGCAATAAATTTGCACAATTAAAGTGGAGATTTAAGTTCCATAGAAGTCCCTCACTCGTATTCCTTTTTCTAACCATACATTAATTATTATTTACTTCTTCAACTGAAAAAAAAAGGTTTATTTAATACACATACTCGTGTCACTAAAGTTTATTTAATTAAATTTTATTTTCATTTTTTGAAATATCTATCTCTATGTAATTAATAATACTTTTACAATCAAAGATGATATTTAAAATTGCATTGTAATTATATTATGATAAACAAATATCTTTGCATATTTTTTCGAAATATGTAAGGACAATAATGCACTTCGGCCACAAGGAACAAAAAGTCATAAAAAGAGCAGCTCATATCAATCAAATTTCACAACGGAATAAATTTTACTTATGTTTATTTAAATTGAATGGTCTTCAATAATGGTCTTCAATTTTATCTTTTATCCTATGAAATTTTGTAGAAACTATAATATGCATTGTAGTATAGGAGATTTCTCACTTTTGTAAGAAACTAAGCATAGAAAAAAGGTGTGAGAGAAATGAAAATCATCTTGGACCCACAAATTGTACTTTAGAAGAGAGTAATTAATAAAATCAGAGAATCGTAACTCCCACTAATGTAAAACGTTACTCACAATTACGTTTTATATTTTCATTATTCCGTTTGTCCTAACTTTTTTCGGTTAAAATATTTTAATAAAATATTACCTAAAACGTTACTCACAACTACAATTCTAAACTCTCAATTTTTCAAGAAAGCATGGCCAATTGTAGGCGAGGAGATTACTCAGGCTGTCCTACATTTCTTTGATACTAATACTATGCATCTGCCCTTAAACTGTACTTCAGTGGATTTAATCCCAAAAGTAAAGAATCCATCATCTATAAAAGAGTATAGACCCATATCATGTTGTAATATTGTGTACGAGATTATTTCTATACTGCTAACTGGGAGGATGCAAGGAATTATGGAATGGTTGATTGATAACAACCAGGTAGCTTTTGTTCCTGGTAGAGTTATGTCTGATAATATTTTGCTTGCACATGAGTTAGTGAAGGGCTATGGAAGGAAAGGTATTTCACCTAGGTGCATGCTCAAGATTGACATGCAGAAGGCTTACGACTCAGTGGAATGGACTTTTCTTGAACAAGTTCTTATTGGCTTGAATTTTCCTCAGAAGTTCATTACTTGGATTATGGTTTGTGTCAAGACTGTCTCAAATTCCATCACTATAAATGGTACTCTTACCGCCCCTTTTAAAGCCAAGAAAGGTGTTCGACAAGGTGATCCCATGTCACCGTTTCTGTTTGTTCTTGCCATGGAATACCTTAATAGGCTGCTGAAGACTCTAACACACAAGAATGGCTTCAAACACCACCCTAGGTGTGCAAAGTTAGGCATCATTCAAATTGGATTTTCAGATGACCTTTTACTTTTTAGTAAGGGTGATACTAGATCTGTCTCATTACTTTTTTACCGTTTCAAGCTGTTCTCTGAAATCTCGGGTCTCATTGCTAATTTGGGAAAGAGCTCTATATATTTTGGTGGTGTTCATGATGTGGTTCACCAGGAGATACTCCAGATCCTAGGTTTCTCGGTTGGTACTATGCCATTTAGATACCTAGGTGTGCCCCTCAATTCTCAAAGACTCTCTGTCATGCAGTATCAACCTCTTATGGATAAATTGATAGGCATAATCACAGCTTGGACTGCCAGGTTTCTCTCTTAGGCTGGTAGGCTTCAGCTAATTAAAAGTGTGTTGGTGGCTATTCAGTCATTTTGGTCTCAAATTTTCATTCTACCAAAGAAAATATTGGAAAAAATAGTAGCAACTTGCAGAAGTTACTTATGGACAGGTGGAAAGGACATCTCAAGAAGGCCATGGTATCATGGGAAACATTATGTCTTCCTAAGACTGTGGGGGACCTGAATATTACCGATATCATGATATGGAACAGGGCTACCATACTTAAGTATTTCTAGAACTTATGCCTCAAAAAAGACAAGTTTTGGATTAAGTGGGTGCATAATTACTATGTAAAAGGTAGACCAGTCTGGGAAATAGAGGCTAAACAATCATCTTGGATGTTTAACAAGATTATCAAGGCTGGGAAGTATCTTATAGAAGCAGGTATGACCACTGATACCTTGATGCATCGACCCACATACTCTATAAGGCACACATACAACATGTTAAGGGGTGACTTACCAAAGGTTTGGTGGAGAAAAATTACCTGCAACAATGTTGGTTGTCCTAGATGGGTATTTGTACTCTATCTCATAATTCAAGGCAAGCTTTATACTAGAGATAGATTGCTAAAATAGGGCATGATCAATGACCAAACATGTCCAATCTGTGAAGCTACTGTGGAATCCATTCAACATCTCTTTTTTGAATGTCTTATCTCTTCTTATATCTGGTGCAAAATTCTTAGATTGCAAGGTTATACTAGACAGGCAATGAGATGGCATGATGAGCTGCAATGGGCTATGAACTTTGCTGCAAACAAGAGCTCCAAGGCAGAGATATATAGAATGGCGATGGCTGCCACTGTCTACAACATATGGCAAATCAGAAACAACAAAGTCTTTCAGAAACCATCCAAGACTGGTGACCAAGTTGTGAGGCTAATTATACAGGATGTTTTATGTCGAGTAAATACCTTTGCTAGAATGATGGTCACTCTCAATTTTTATCCTTAGCTTCCTAGATAGTATAGGTGTTATGTTGCTAATGTTTGATTTCAAAGGCAGTAGTTGTTGCTAGGTGTTTGCTGGAGTTTAGTTGAGGCTAAAATTGGGGTTGTCCAGTTTTAGAGGGTCTGTTTTGTTTGTAAATATTATCCCTGGTAATAAAATCTTTTACTTACCAAAAAAAAAATTGTTTTAAATACTGTATTATTTTGGTAAAAAATTCCAAATTTTAACCCCTCAAGGAAAGACCCGTGCCGTAACACAATAATTGCAAAACCAAAAGTAGTCATTAGAAACTTTCATGCCATAGAAACAAGTTTTTTTTTCAGCCGTTTGGCCATGCGATTTGAGAATTTGATTTTATATTTTAATTTCAAATTAGTGTTTGTTTACAAATTTTGCATAAATTTTCAACTTCAACTTCATCAAATTTCAAATTCTCTAAAAAGTAGAATTTGGAAATTCATTTTTTTTTTAAATATAAAACTTGACTTATAAGTTTATATTTTATAAAAAAAAGATCCAATATGTTAATTTTTGCAAAAACAAGACTTATGCTCAATGTGAAAAAATTATCCATATCATGTGAATCATCTATCTCTCTCTCTATATATATATACATATATTTTACTATATATAATAAGGGCCAATCTAACTTTTTTGTAGTATTTAGTTAGAGTTCTTAGTTACATTACAACTAAAGTTGCCAACTAAAGGTTTCCTCTTTCAAATTTTGCCCCTATATTTGTCTTTTATTGTTTTCTCTACTATGGGGTGTTTTAGAAATATTAAAGCACTTCTAAGCCTTTTTTTTATTATAGAAAATCCCTTAAACTAACTTTTTGAAGGTGATGACATGTCCCATAACTTCTTGATATGGCTTATTTTTACTCCTACTTTATTTCTTTATTATTTAAGGAGTCACACCAAATTTTGCTAAATTTAGAAAATTTTAAGGTCCTCTTTTTACGCATAAGAAATTGTGAATTGTGATGATGTCAATTAAAAAAAAAACACGTCACTATGCATAATTTGAATGAGAGAATACACCACATTTGCAGTTACCTTAATTAAAACATGTATTGCACAAAAAAATTGAATTTTCTCCATTAACAGCTCTTTAATCGTTCAGTGTGAAACTTTGAAAATTTAATAGATAAAGTTGGTCTTATTTGGATTAGATATTGTTAATTTTTTTTTATCTAATCATTTGTTAACAATATTGAAATTTGAATCTTTTCATCTGCATGTTTTGTTGGTTTGTATGTTGATTACCCATGTCGTTCGTGCTTAATAAAATTAACTTTCGTTTTTTGATATTATTTTGTGTATTATAATATTTTATTTTTTAAATATGATGCACACATACTTAATTATATTTTCTATGCCTAATGAACAATGTAAGTTGTAGTTTATTCTTCATTCTCTAAAAAAAAAAAAAATGCAAGACGTACTACGTGGTTAGTCAGTTCAATTTTTGGTATGAATTCATAAATATATTTCTTAATATATATTTACACTTAAAAGTTACATAAAAAGAGATTGAAATATGAACTTGATGGAGTAGTTTAAATGTTGAGATCTTTGAAAAATAAGCAGGTAATGAAACATTTTTCAGTTTTCCAGCAGTAGTAATGTCCAACATCTTGTGACAAAAGAGAGTAAACTTTTTATGTTTTTTGAGTATCATTTTTTTTACGCAGGTAAAAAATATGTTAGGCAGTGTTTGTTAGCATAGAGAAACATGATTAAATGAATCATGAAGCATTGAATCTTCATTTGTGTTTGAGAAAATAATTAAAATATACATTTTATAAAATAATGTACCATTTCAACTAGCAAAAGGAAAAAAAATGTCATTTTCTCTTCACGAAAATTTTCAGAAAGTAAAAGGAAAGTCTAATTATATTAAGAAAATTAATTGTTCTCTAATTATATCAAGAAAAGTAATTGTTCACAAAAAAAAAAAAATCTTCGTCTTTTCAATATACTTTGTATAATTTAATTGAATTAACATCTACAAACATTTATAAAGTATAAAATTTTATTTTTATTCATTTGAAAGTTATTTTTGTTTATAAGTAACCTCATTAAAATCTCAACAAACAAATAAATATAACATATCTAATTGATGTCTATAGAACCAATTTTTTTTTTGAAAGAAAGTATTATATTGGATATCTGTCGTTAAAAATTAAGCGACTTTATGTCATGTATTTGTTTGAAGGCCAAAAAAAAAAAAAAGGGTCTAAAGTAAGGGCAAAAAAAGAATTTCTGTTCAATTTTCAAATATTTTTATGCAATTTAAATATATGGGAAGCCTTTAATTTGTAAGAGTTTGCAGAAAATATCGAAGTAATCTTTCAATAATTTAATGTCATAAAGAATGGGGAAAAATAAAAAATAATTACAATTGTAACTTTTAATCTTGATTTTGGGCCCGTGCTAGAGTTTGCAAAAAAAATCAAACTAATCTTTTAATAAGTTATTGTCACAAGAAAGCGGGAAAAAAATAAAAAGTAATCACAAATTTAAATTTTAATCTTAGTAAGCCGGGGCCAAATTCCCACTAGTATATATATATTAGTACTATATAAAAGCATGGGTCTCAACCCATGCTTCGTCCATTAAGCATTAAAAAAAAAAAGTGTGGTCTCCATATTAAATACCAACTAATATTAAAAAAAAAAAAAAAAAACATCAACCAATATTAAAAAAAAAGAAGTAAAAAAAGTAGAACCCACCATCTCCAAACTCACGGGAAAAAAAAAGTGGACCCCATATTAACAAAATCAAGCAATATAAAAAAAAAGTGAATCCCACATTAAAAAAACAAACAATGTAAAAAAAAAAGAAGTGCAGACTTTGTATTCGTAGCAAATACTAATATAATAAAGTTTTAAATACGGAGCACAAACTATAATGTTATATTAATCGTGTTTTAAACATAGTATCCCATATTGACAAAATCAAGCAATATAAAAAAAAAGTGAATCCCATATTAAAAAAACAAACAATGTCAAAAAAAAAAAAAGTGCAGACTTTGTATTCGTAGCAAACACTAATATAATAAAGTTTTAGATACGGAGCACAAACTATAATGTTATATTAATCGTGTTTTGAATATAGTATATATATATATATATATATATATATATATGCATAAAAATAGTGCAAACTAATAATGTCCAAAAGGGTGGGCCCTATACTAAACAACACCAAGCAATATAAAAAAAAAACTATATAAAGCATGGGTTTAGACCCATGCTTCGTCGTCCGTTATCCCTTAAAAAAAAAAAAAAAAAAGAGGTGTGCCCCATACTAAATAACACCGAGCAATTAAAAAAAAAAGGAAGAAAAAAAAGTGAAACTCACCATCTCCAAACTCATGGGAAAAAAAAAGTGGACCCCATATTATCAAAATCAAGCAATATAAAAAAAAAAGTGAACCCCATATTAAAAAAAATATAATATTAAAAAAAAGTGCAGACTTTGTATTCGTAGCAAACAGTAGTATAATAAAGTTTTAGATACGGAGCACAAACTACAATGTTATATTAATCGTGTTTTGAATATAGTATATGTATATATATTATATGCATAAAAATAGTACAAACTAATAATGTCCAAAAAAAAAAAAAAGTGCACCCTATAAAGGGTGGATCACATACTAAACAACATCAAACAATAAAAAAATAAAAATAAAAAGTGTGCTAACCCACCATCTCTAAACTCACTGTAAAAAAAAATGGACCCCATATTAACAAAATCAAGCAATATCAAAAAAAAAAAGTGAACCCCATATTAAAAAAAAAATAATGTCAAAAAAAAAAGTGCAGACTTTGTATTCGTAGTAAACACTAATATAATAAAGTTTTAGATATGGAGTACAAACTACAATGTTATATTAATCGTGTTTTGAACATAGTATATGTATATATATTATATGCATAAAAACAGTACAAACTAATAATGTCCAAAAAAAAAAAAGTGCACCCCATAGAGGGTGAGCCTCATACTAAACAACATCAAGCAATATAAAAAAAAAAAAAAAAGTGGAATCCACCATCTCCAAACTCACGGTAAAAAAAGTGGAGCCCATATTAATAAAATCAAGCAATATAAAAAAAAAAGTGAACCCCATATTAAAAAAAATAATGTCAAAAAAAAAAGTGCAGACTTTGTATTCGTAGTAAACATTAATATAATAAATTTTTAGATACGGAGTACAAACTACAATATTATATTAATCGTGTTTTGAACATAGTATATATATATATATATATATATATATATATATATATATATGCATAAAAATAGTGCAAATTAATAATGTCCAAATAAAAAAGTGCACTCCATATTAAAAAATCAAACAATATTCATATAATTTCCAAAGTATCTCATTAAGTCAATAATGATAGATTCATTGCCACGTGCGTATCAATCCATTAGTGGGAGTAAATGAAATTGCTTTTCTTCAAAAGGTTAAGTAGTCAAACCATACAATTTTTTTTTTTTTATATTAGCCTGAGATCTAATCTAGATATTAAACTGTTGTATTTGTTATTCCTCCATGTCATTTATTTGTTATGTTTACTAAAATAAATATACTTAAAATATTTATATTTTAAAATAAGATAGAATTTAATTACTTTATTTTTATTTTTATTCTTATTCTAATAAATGTGAAAAGAGATTAATGTCGTGAAAAAAATATATCAAATGGAGATCAAATAATGAATAAGGTAAATTAGTCAAATTATAATTCTAATCGACGTTTTCTTAAAAAACCATGCAAAAGACAACATGACAAGTAAAATGAGCTAAACCGAGAATATTTACCAAAAATAAAAAATAGCATTTCTTCGTTTAAATAGAAAATCAATTTCTACTTTGTTTCGTTTTAAACATGTAAAATTAATTTAATAATTTGAATTAGAATTATCCAAATCAAAATTTGATAAAAAATAATAAGTATTTTACACCTTTAAATTAATCGAATTAAAATTGAAAGTATCAATTGATGCTTAAATATTGCTATTGTTTTATTTCAAAGAGAGAAAAATAGTTTCCTTTTAAACAAGTCTTCTATTTTAAAAAATATTAATAAATTTGCCGATTTTGTATTCGTAGCAAACATTAATATAATAAAATTTTAGATACGGAGCACAAACTACAATGTTATATTAATCGTGTTTTGAACATAATATATACTCTCTATATATAATCAATATTCAAAGACAACTACATACACATAGATGCACTATAATCTAAAGTATTGGGCCCGTGCGCAGCACGGGCATAGGTCGTCTAGTTAATTTAATATAATGGACCTTTAGTAATTTAGTATTTATTTACCTTAACCGAATACGATACCGAAATACCGAATTTTTTAATTTTATTCCCTAAAACCAAATCAAAAATCGAAATACCGAAATCTCCTATTCAGTACGATAATTTAATTTTCGATATTTTATGTCTAGTCCCAGAAGAGAGGGGGAAAAGTTAAAATGGAGTGGGACCCATAAATGTGTACTTGTTCATAAATAGAGACCCTCACACATAAGTATGACATGTCATATCTCACACACCATAAATTTTTTCTAATAAGTTACCTGAAGTGCTAGAGCCTGTTTGGATGGGCTTATGCCTATAAGCTGTTTGCAGCTAAAAAAAAATAAGTTGGGGTAGTCTAACTTATTTTTTTTGGTTTATAAGCTGTTTTCAGCTTATAAGCTGCTTTAGATAAGCAAAGTTAAATGAGCCCAATTATTTTTTTGAGCTTATTTTAAGCACAAAATAATTTTAAGCTGACTAGCCAAACACTCAAAAAAGCTAAAAACAACTTATAAGCAATTTATAAGCAACTTATAGGTCAATACAAACGGGCTACTAATGCTTAAGGAAAGTGTGAGCCGTATGAGAAGATAGTCGGTAGTGGTACTAGGGACATTGGAAATGGAGCCTAGCCAAGCGAAAGGACAAGCAAGTTGTAGGTGCAGAAGCATTAGGACTGTGCTCTGCAAAAAAGACAGTATTTTCTAATGTGAGAAAAGACTAGACCAGTCACCATATGTCAGAATTCAGAAACATGAGTAGATGGAATCCGCGACTTTTGTAAAACAAAAAAAAAATTGAACCAAATTAACATAAGAAAAAAAAATATAAGTAGATTTTACGCACTAATTTAATGCGTAAAAAAATCAAACTGTAAAAATAAAAATTTGACCTTTCACACACGAAATTCGTGCTTGAACGAGGCATGCGTGAATAGTGTACTACATTAGTACTAAATATGTCTTCTCCTCCTTATAAATGTCAATATATGACAAAAAAAGTTGTCTATTGAATTTATAATAGTACACTATGCTTTCTAGTAATAACCAATTGTCTATTGAATTTTTATATTTTTTTCTAAAGGAAATGTTTTCATAGACTAGATGTTGACTGGATGGACAAGCAGGGGATCCTCGAATCATCGGTTGGCAATGATTTTTTTTTTTCTCTAATTTGTGAAATGGACACTTCTTGTCTAAAATTAAGAGCGACAAGAGGGGCGAGGTAACCACAAAAAAGTGAAATAGACACAATTTTTTTGTTAGAACTCAAAACAATATTACTCATGTAGTTTAAAGGAACAGAGTTTGCTTATAGAAAATCAAAAGAAAATATTTGTCAACAAGCTAATGGATGCAAACAACCTTTTGAAGTTAATTTTAAGAAACTCTAAGCTTAATGTTGCAAGGCTGATATCAAGATATACTAGCCTGATTGGATTGACTTAAAAAAATCAGCTTATAAATTGAAAACAGCTTATAAGCCAAAATTTTTTTTGAGATAGTCTAACTTTTTTTTTTGGCTTATAAGCTGCTTTAGATAAACTAAGTCAAACGGGCTCAATTATTTTTTTGGACTTATTTTAAGCACAAAAAGGCTTTAAGATGACCAGTCAAACACTAAAAAAAACTGAAAATAACTTATAAATTGTTTTCAGCAACTCATAAGCCAATTCAAACGGGTATAAGCTGTTTTCAGCAACTTATAAGTCAATTCAAACGCGCTCTAACATACTTCCCATTTTGATGAATACATTGGACTAAATAAATGAATGAACAAATCATTAATCCGTATCAAATGGGCCAAACAATATTCAAACAGGATCAACAAAAGTCTTCATCCTAATTTTGGGTAGACCTATCCTACATTTAACTCACTACGAAGCAGCTAACAAAGGATACACGTGTTGTGAGACTCTTGCTTTACTTTACTTTTGGAGGAGAAGACATATTTAGTACTAATTTAGTATACTATTTACGCATGCAATTCGTGCCTGAAAGGCCAAATTTTTATTTTTACAATTTTGTCTTTTCACGCACTAAATTAGTGCGTGAAACCTATTTATATATATATTTTTTTATGTTAGTTTGATTCAAACGAAATTTAGGAACATAAAGATGCTGTCCCATTCAATTCCAGTTTTTGTTCAGTCACTTTTCACAGAATTATTAAACAAAGGAAAAAGACTGCTATTTTGCCAGCTCAGTCACCCCAAAACTCACTTTCACCATTGCAAAACAGTTTATCTCAAAAGAAGTGTCCTTCGAATTCAAAATAAAAATTGATAAGTGTTTTAATTATGCTGGTTAACATTAAAAAATAGTCCTTTTTATTATTGCTTAATTTTGAAAAAATATGTACTCCCTCTGTCTCAGTTTATGTTACATCTTTCGAATTTTAAGATTTAAACAAGTCTTTTTTTTACTGTAATTTTTTCGTTTATCTTTTAAATATTTTGAATTAATAGTTATTGTGACTTATATTACTTTTTACTTAATTTCCTAATATATAAATTTTATTTTAAAAAACTTAAAGATTTAATACCGAATTCACGATCAAAATCAAACTGTTTGACTTTCGAAATTCGAACTGTACCACATATATTGAGACAGAGAGAGTAATAAATAATGGTAGTGTAGTAAACTTCATATTGTATTTATTGATTTTTTAATAAGCATAAAATGAGCTAAGGTGATACTCATTTGGGACGGAGAGAGTATGATTCATGATTCTACTTCCCACCTTTGGAACCTCTGTTATATTTGCTTTCCGTTGATTGTTCCATTTTAATCCTTAAAGGATATATTTAGAGTTCAATACAGTAGTAGTTTTTTCTGGAATAAATATGTGAAATTTTTTATGTTTAGATAACGATGATGTTAGATATTTGAATCAGAAAATAAAAAATTGACTTTCATGCATAGATGAGAGAAGCAATTTAAGTTATGGTAGAAACGAAATTTGATTATGTGACAAAGAAAGGGAAATCTATTTCATTAAGAACTTAATCAGATATATATTGGTAATTTTATATTCTTGAGTGAAAATAGAAAATCAATGCTAACAGTCAGCAACAAACAAATTACTAGAAAACACGAAACTAACTCCTAGAGAATAGAACTACGCAACTTATAACTAGCAAAGAGATTATACCAAGAATTTGAAATATTTGATGCAACAAAAAATTCAAGTGCAGTCATAGAATCAATACTAATATTCCTCCTTAGCTTTAGGGCGGAGGTCTATCGGAAACAATCCCTCAACCTCCCAAGATAGAGGTAAAGTCAGCGTACAATCTACCATATAGAGGTAAAGTTCAGCGTACAATCTACCATATAGAGGTAAAGTCAGCGTACAATCTACCCTCTCCATGCTCCACTTTTTAGAATTTTATTGAATATGTTGTTGTTGCTGTCTCCTTGCGTTAGGAACGACAAATTTTAATTTTGCCTAAACTTGACCTCATAAATAAATCTGTCAATTCATCTTTGATCTTGCATCAAACTTGATTCACTTCCTTAAGTTGTTTATGCTAAATGTACTATAGCAGAAAGGCTGGAGTTATGGGATTCAACTGCACAGGTGGCTCTGAATATTCAAGTGCCATGGTTAGTTGGTGTGGGTGGGGCGGGGGGGTGGGGGGTGGGGGTGGGGGTGGGGAGGGAGGATTGTAATGTGATTCTGTAATGACCCGTTTGGTCGTTATAGTACTTTTGGTAATTTCGCTGTTACACCTCGGAACTTTGGGTTGCTGAGCGGTGAAGGGACTAACGTAAGTTAAGGTGAACATGATGTCCCTACAAGTAAGAAGGGATACTTAATAATTATAATTAAGATTCCAAAGAAGTTAGAGGCAAAAGAGAAAAGTTCGTCAAATGAAACTCCAACGCAGTTCTGCAAAAAGGGGGTTCGACGGCCGTTCTTTGTACCGTCGGACGAGTCGACGTTTCGTCGATGGTACCGTAGAATTGAGTTAGAGCGAAGACCATCCGACGAACAAGCCGACGCTCCGTCGATCAGTTCGACGGACCGTCCTTCTCATCGTAGAATGAAAGGAAACGTCAGATTGCTCACTGGAAATTTAACGACTTCGACGACCAGATCGACGCTCCGTCGATCGCACCGTACATCTCGGTCGGGACTGATTTCATGATTTAATATAGGGACCCTCCCTCATTTTTATTTCATTTCATTTTCATTCTTCACACACCAAAGAAACCTCTAGAACCTTCTCCATCATTCATCCACAAGAAATCAAAGGAAATCCATGATCAACTACACTAAAACCATGAAATCAAGTGTATGAAACTCATTAAAAGTTCATCTAAGTCAAGAAAACTCAAGAGAAGTGAGTTAGGGTTTTGGTGCAAGAAGAGGAGCTCCACTCGAGTGTTGTTCATCTATCATCTAAGGTGAGTTTTATGACCCTTTTACAATGGTTTGAGTGGTTAAAAGTTGAAACACTTGGGTTGTGGAAAGATATAGAAATTGGGTCATGAATGTGTGAATAGTGTCATTGTTGAATAGTGGTTGGGATGAATCATGAATGTTGGTATGCTGTGATTGTGAATATGTTATAAATGACATCTAGACCATGGGATAAGTATTATATATGAGAAAACACGATAACGAGTTATAATCATAATTGTGGAGAAATCAAAGGGAAACGGTGAATTATGGTAAGTGTAGATAAATGATGATTGTTGTTGCTATATTGTGAATGTTGTTATTAACGTTTGGGAGTTGATATAGAATGTGGGAAAAGTAGTATAAACAAAGGAAGTGCTGCCCAATTTTCCCTAGAAATGATAAAATGTTCTTATAGCCGAGTAACTAATGTTAATGCGATTCCTCTTGAAGGTAGAAACGTGGGCATCGAAGGAAACCAAGCGAACGATAGATTAGTTAAGCGCAAAAGGTATGTGAGGCTAGTCCTTTCTTCCCATGGCATGAATTCGGTAACATGATTTTCCTTCTCCTTCATGAATCTCTTAAATTCCGGAAAACTAGGAGCCTATGATCATAAATAGCTACACAGGGTAATGAGTTAAAGTATAGAAATTCTAGATGTTCATGATATGGTGTTCCTAAAACGTTAATGATGTCATTTATTGCTTACACTCACCTTATATACTATTCCCTTCAAGGTGAGGCAGAATGTTAATGAGCACTCCATAATGAAATTGGGGAATCACGACCTTACGTCACCCCGATAAAGCATGGTTAACCTCGAGTCTTTATGCATGCACTATAATGAGCATATTATGATGATGAGATTACACCGCGCCTATATGACCGGGCAGTCACCGCTAAGGCGGGCAGCTATACACCATGGCCATATGGCATGGGCAGACACCACTAGTGGGCGACATGAGATGGTACCCCGGACGCGGGAGGTCTGGACGCGGGCTGATGTTATTGATTATCACACTGTACCTATATGGTCGGGCAGCTTATATATTTATGCATACATTAGATTATGATGATTATGAGAGTAAGCCAGCATGCATGACTTATTTATGATTCACAGTTAGTTACAGGTTGCTCTTCATTAATGCCTCCTTATTTCATTGATGTATTGTTATTGTTTATGCCTCTCATACTCAGTACAATGTTCGTACTGACGTCCGTTTTCTTTTGACGCTGTGTTCATGCCCACAGGTAGACAGGGAGGTGATCCTGATCCAGATTTGTAGGAGTTGTTCGCTAGTTAGAAGGGCACTCCATTTTCCGGAGGTGCCATTGACTATTCTTTTGGTATATATGTACATGTATATTTTGGGCACGACGGGGTCTTGTCCCGTCCATATGTCTAGTACTCTAGTAGAGGCTCGTAGATGCGCAGTGTGGGTTGTATGGCCTCACGAGGTTGCCATCAAAATATATGCATATATTATTTTAATGACCAAAAGGCTTGTGCATATAAAACTATTTATGTTTCCGAATGAAAGATGATTTTCTTATAAAGTGAGTATGTATTTGACAAAAAAACGTTAAATGAGTATGATGAGTAATAAAACGAGCGGTGCTCGATGGTTAGCCCCGGGTGCCCGTCGCGGCCCCTAGTCGGGTCGTGACATTCGCCACTTCCGAGCGTTTATTGACTCGTTTTGACCCGAGGTTGACTTTTAGGCAACAGACCTTTTTCGGAGTTTCGTCAACTCCGAGAGGTCCGAATAATTGTTTAGAACTTGTGTGTATGATTGGTTCGGATCCCAATGCATTTCGGGGCTTTAGATGGGAAATGGGAAGTAGGCACCGGTGGTTGACTCGATCAACGAGACCTCCGTTGGATATTTGAGACCACGAGTGCGTTCGTAGCGTATTTTTGTATGGGTTTAGGTGGTCGGATTATGAGTAGATCGCCTCGAGAATAACCCGGAAATTCGATGGAAGACTTAGAGTGTTTGGGGATTTCTAGTGTCTAGTGCCCGCAACGGTGGCACCAGAGCAGCCCCGGCGGTACTGATACGCTCAAATTACACCTATTAATGGTATAACGCGGACGTTGTCAAATATTGTAACCCAACAAAGTTGGGGTCGAATCCCACAGAGAACAACATGTAAGCGTTTAAGCAGATTAGGAATTATCACCAACAACAGTTAGGCCGAATGCATCAATGGTGGTTTTTAGATATGGTTTTAATGAAATACGAAAATATAAAATCTAATCTAGTAAGCAAGTAAATTTATCAATGGCCACAAGAATGGAATAAAGGAAACTACTTGTCAAGTAACGATCCAATATATTTCACGAATTATAAATAATAGCAAGTTTATTTTATTTAGCCTCGGATAATGACTCTAAATTAACTTCTCCCGAAGATTAACTAGACTAGCCAATTGAAGATCCCTCAAGCAATTAGGAGCATTAAGAACACCCGAATATGGCTACAAGTGGTATCGCTTATTCCTAGGTCAATTTCCATTAGATGGGGTTAACGCCCCAAATTCTTGTTAATTATTCTATACCAACCCTGTTCTTCCTCTTCCGAGTTTCAAACAAAGTAAATGGGCAAGTCATAGGGTTAGCTATTCCCTTGAGAAACGTTGAAGAACAAGAATAATTAAAATAACAATAACTTACTTGATTAAAAATAATGTCGATCAATAAATAAGCACAACAAGAGTTTCAATCTCAATTGTCACCAAGAAATTCCTATAAACAAGGTTCAAATAAAAGAAAGAAAATATATGTAGGAATTCTAGCCTCCAAACTTGTGTAACGTTGAAGAACAAGAATAATTAAAATAACAATAACTTACTTGATTAAAAATAATGTCGATCAATAAATAAGCACAACAAGAGTTTCAATCTCAATTGTCACCAAGAAATTCCCATAAATAAGGTTCAAATAAAAGAAAGAAAATATACGTAGGAATCCTAGCCTTCAAACTTGTGTTTTTTGCCAAAGATCCCTAAGAATTGCGGCTTAAGAAATATTTATAGGTGTAGGAAAAAATTTAAATAAAATAATTAAGAGCCCGTTTGGATTGGCTTATAAGTTGCTTATAAGCTGTTTTCAGTTTTTTTGAGTGTTTGACTGGCCAACTTAAAGTCATTTTGTGCTTAAAATAAGCTCAAAAAAAATAATTGGACCCATTTGACTTAGCTTATCTAAAACAGCTTATAAGATGAAAAAAATAAGTTAGACTACCCCAATTTATTTTTTTTAGCTTATAGGCAAGCCCATCCAAACAGCCAAACAGGCTCTAAATCCAAAATAAAATAGGAAAATACACTGGGCCGAAGCTTGCGTATAGCTTCCGTGGATTTTATTTAGGTCCCTGACTGCTTCAATTTGACACGTCAATTGGCTGGATCAATTTCCACTTTTGTTACGCCTGCAGCCGCAACAACTTTGGGTCCTCTTGTTTTAATGATTCCACGTAGACAAAATTAAAAGTAACTTTCATTCAGCTGCTTGCTCCTTTCCATTTAGGGGTGGGCACGGTATGGTATATACCGAATACCATACCGATATCGAAGTTTTTAATACCGCGGTTTTAGTATTATGGTATTTGGTATGGTATTTGGTATGAATTTAAATTTTCTTTGGTATTCGGTATGGTATTTGGTATTTATAAAATGGATACCGAAATACCGTATACCATATCGAAGTTTATACTACATATATACAATCCATATATATTATATTTACTACTGCTAAATATATAGACTAGTTTTCGTATAAAAAATTACATCACATCTCATTTAATGCCAATTTGTATCTAATAGAAAATTGTACCATCAAAGCTAACTTTTTATCCAATATTTTCATGCTTTTAGTCTTTCACATATGCTGAGGCCTAGAATCAGCCTTTAATTTGTCTATACTATTTTTTCAATACATTAAGACTTGAAATGGTGGAAATGGCCTATTCTCTCTGCTGCTGAATGAAATTTTTGGTGTAAAATTGTTTAGGACCGAAGATTATGCTTAATTTTGGCTAATGTTGTTTAGACTTTGAAACTTTGACTACTCTATCGTGATTCAAATGTCCGTTGTGCAATTGATTAACGAAGAAAATTGCTTGGACTTTCTTTTAAATACGTCTATTTGTGTATGGTGTTAGTTTAATATAATTGAGAAATCTTGAAGTCATAATCCTTTATTACATGAGTATATACGTAAGTCGAAGTCAAATAAACTATCGTTACCGAATTACCGTACCGTGAAATACCGAAACCGAACTTAAAAATACCGAACCGTACCGAATTAATTTGGTATGGTAATGGTATCGTATTTTTAAAAACCGAATACCGAAGTTACCGAACCGAAGTTTCAAATACCGTACCATACCGTACCATGCCCACCCCTATTTCCATTAGTCTAATATATTTGTTACGTCCTTTTGCTGCTTCTTCAGTTGTTTTAACTTAGAAATTATTTTGAGTCTGTTTGGATGGGCTTATGCCTATAAGCTGCAAACAACTTATAAGCTAAAAAAAATAAATTGGGGTAGTCTAACTTATATTTTTTGGCTTATAAATCAAATGGGCCCAATTATTTTTTTGAGCTTATTTTAAACACAAAATGACTTTAAACTGGTTAGCCAAACACTCAAAAAAGCTGAAAACAGCTTATAAGCAACTTATAAGCCAATCCAAACGGGCTCTTTGTTTCCACTCATTAGCCCATTGATTCATGTCTCTTTTCCTTGTTTCTTTTATTCAAATTTGCTTCAAATCTCTTCATCTTCACACCATTTTATTCCTACATAATATAAATATAATATTAAGCACAATTCAATATAACTAATATTCAAAAGACAATTAAAAACATTAATATGTGAGGCAACAATGATTAAATATATGCAATTTTGGCTGAACATCACCACTCTACACTTAAACTCTTGCTCGTGTATATATATATATATATATATAATACGAGAAACAATGTTAGGATGACAACAAGGTCATCACCGTAAAAATCATATTTTAATTTTTTTTAGTAAAAAAAAAAAGTGCAAATTCAAAAAACCCTAGGCAAAATAGTCTCCTTTCTCCCTCTCTTTCTTTTCTTCTACACTTTGCTTGCGCTCCAAGCTCCAATTTGGCCAGGTAAGTTAGACCAATTATTTTCTATTTCTTTACATATATTTAAGTTAGTGTTTGTTCATCAAAATTAGATTTTAATTTCCTTTTCTCTTGTATTTTCGGCTAATAGAAGCGTCTAATCTAATTGAGAAATGGCTGGCATGAATTTTCTCTCTATTGGTAAACAATTACTTAATTAATTTCGTACAAAATTGTTCTGATTGTATCTGCATTTTTTTACCTGGGTATCGGTGTTTTTGCTTTCTGATTGAACCCTTGCTGTTGCGATTTTGGATATGGAAATCAACTTCCCTTTATTACGCGTATCATCAAATTTTAGGGATTCTAAGTTGGAAGCACTTTTAACTGACATGATTAGCGATGTTAGATTTTCACTACCCGTCGTCCTGTCTCATGACGCAGTTTCAGCTTACCGAGGACATGATCTTAGATAGGAGGTTGTGGAGGATTCAAATTAGGATAGAAGGCTAGGAGGTAGTCTCGCCTATTCTTTCGTCCTAGTAGTTGTAGTTTTGCTCATTCGTTTATTGCCATTTGATTTCTGCTTATATCTATGGTAGTCACTTCTCCTTTCTTTGCAGACTGTTTTATCATGACTTTCTCGCTTTTGTTATTTCTCGATTTCATATTGTTTTGATATGCTTGTCCTTATCTGACCTTTTTGTCTTGTTCTCTCTTGAGCCGAGGGTCTTTCGGAAACAACCTCCCTACCTTTCAAGGTGGGGGTAAGGTCTGCGTACACTCTACCCTCCCCAGATCCCACATTGTGGGTTGTTGTTGTTGTGTTGTGTTGTCGTCCTGTCTAGTAATTTCATTATTATTCATCTACAGTGGACTCTGTTTTTGTTGTTGTTGTGTAGCTGAGAAATTTAACTTTTAATCTTAGTAAGCCCGGGCCAAATTCAAGGTGGGGGTAAGGTCTGCGTACACTCTACCCTCCCCAGACCCCACATTGTGGGTTGTTGTTATTGTGTTGTCGTCCTGTCTAGTAATTTCATTATTATTCATCTACAGTGGACTCTGTTTTTTTTGTTGTTGTGTAGCTGAGAAATCAGACATGGCATGATTGCATAAAATTATAAAGAAGCTACAACAAAAGAAGAGCATAGAAAGAGCATTGTGGCAATGGAGGAAAAGGCAACAACAGAAGCGGCGATTTGGACGAAAGAAACAGTGCCAAAAGTGATGAAAATAGTGAGCAGTAGGCTCCCACAAAGAGACCTCATCACTCTTCTACTTGTCAGCCGTTCGATTCACCATACTCTCCTTTCTCACCCCTCCCTCTGGCTGGTTAGTTCAGTTTTATATTGGGATAATTTCAATAATATACAATCCAACATAAAAAATATTACATCCACGTAGCCATATTTTTAATTTACATCCGCATAGCCAACTTATTTTTGCAACAGTACGATATACAACATTTTACCCTTAATGTAGACAATGTATCAACCTTGTATAATAATGTATAAGAGGTGTTGATAGAAAAGTTAAAAATTTCAAAGTGTACAAATTGGGCCATTTCGGGTAAGATTGGAAATATGGGCCATTTCGGGTAAATATTTTCTCCAAATAGACATAGAGTGTTATTTCTATATTATTGAAATTATCCTAGTTGATCTCTTTTATAAAACACATGATTTCCCCTTTTTACATATCTGGTGTTTCAATTGTTTTGGTGTTTTTCTTTTTTCCTCTTACAGGTTCTTGATTTTCATGAGATGAGTAATGCTGGTGATCGCCTTGTTTCAGCTCTTTCTTTGGTTTGTTTCCTATTTTTTGTTGGGTTATTTGTTATGCTGATTGATTTTTCTGAGTAACCAGTTTTAGTTCCCGGAAAAATGTAAGAAGGAAAAGTTAACTGCTTTAGTTAGTCTTTTAGGGAATCTGGGAGCATAATGTGAATAGAGAAGCACTGGATTTGGGACTAATGAAAAGAAGCTGAAAGATAAGACTAGTCACATTTTGATTTAAGTAGATGTTGCATATTGTATACTGTAAGCCTGCATCTCTTTGGTGCTGTTAATTTTTTTTTCTTTTGCTTTTTCTTGTAGTACATTGTACTGAAAATACTACTGGAGAGACAACCAATATTTAAGTTGGGCATAAACCCATGTATTGACAGGATAAGAACCAGGTCACTTGGTGTCAGCACCTTCATCTTAAATGCTCACCACTAGGCCAGGTTTCATTGGCTTCTTTGTATTTTTTTTTGTCAAGCAGCAGTAAGAAAATTACTGATGTTTGATTTGGACATAAAACCATAACTTGACAGATCTTAACTGATAACCACTAGGCCATGCTTCATTAGCTTTTGTGCTCTTCTGTTGAGTTGGTGATGAAAGAAGAATGAGTTTCTTAAACTTAGAGATGCAGGTTATTTATCTTATATTTTTATTTTGCAGCCGAGATATCGCAATGTGAAGCATATCAACCTTGAGTTTGCGCAGGATATTGAAGACAAGCAACTGGAAACTGTTAAAAGCAAGGTGGGATTCAGAAGTTTGCAAAGTCACAGAAATGAACATGTTTTCAGAATCTTCTTTTAATTTTAGATTTCCAGTCAGTTCAAGTTCCAATGTGGAGGCTGCCTCGTTTGATTAGCATCTCTGACCTTATTCTTTGACTAAGTAACAACATCTACTTGGAGCCATTTTATAATCCTCAGAAAAGTTAGAAGTGATTTTTTCCTTGTTGTCTGAACAACTTGGGTGACCTGTATAGAGGTGTCAAAAAATGAGGAAACTATTCATATCTTACCATCTAATGAAGATAAAGAAAAGTTTTTGCGTAATCCTTGTAATATGAGGTAACAAATTACTTTTAATGTGTCCAGCATGGTCCCGTTTTGTCACAGAAATTTGATATTTCCGTGGTGTCATAAATCTGCAGTGTGGAGATTCCCTTTTAGATTTGGAGGTTCTAAATCTAAATGGCTGTCAAAGGATCTCTGACAAGGGAATCGAAGTAGTGACAATTACTTGTCCTAAACTGAAGGTCTTTTCCATTTATTGGAATGTAAGGTATCTCAAGCTTCATCTAATGCTCTTTCCCAATTTATTATATAGCTGATGCATGATAGATTTTAACTTTGTCACCTGCAATTTTTGGATAAATGTTTAGGGTAACCGATGTTGGCATTACTCATCTAGTGAAGAACTGCAGATCTGTGGTAGATTTGAACTTAAGTGGATGCAAGGTACATGAACCTTTAATGTGCTATACATATCATTCAGTGATTACTTTATGAGCTTGTCTTATGTCAACCTCCAGATGCACCGACTAATAGGCCTAAAATCAAATGGAAAGAAGTTGGCTTAAAAGACCTACAGTCTCTTTGAATTCATGCAGATTTAGCAAAAATAGGATACAACGGAAGGAAAACAGATCCATATAGGTGATATTAATTAGTTGGGCTTAAGGCTTAGTCATGATAGTGCGCTCACTTTAGATCGAATGTTCGCTAGGAGTCTTCTAGTTTTGTCCGATATTAGTATGCTAGAGAAAACATAGAGAACTTCTAGTGTTAGAGAACCTAAACTTTTCATATTTTATTTAGTCCGGTCTAAATGGAGCGACATGGAGCGATGATCATATGCTTGATCCCAACTAGGCCGGGTTTGAGACATAGTTGTTGTATGAATCGACTTCATCATCCTTTGTAAATTATTATTCTTGTCTACAATTGCTTAAGATTCATTTTGATGTCATGAGAAAAATGAGTGGGAACAGAGTGCTGTTAGATACCAAGTAAATGTGGATAATAGAACGTGGACAGAGACAGAATATCGGCTCAATCAGAAATAGATTCTTGATCCTTGATAGGTTTAAATTAGCCAAATACCTAGATAGCCCCTTAAACTTGGCATCATTTGTCAAGTAGATACCTTAACTTTCCAGTGACCATTTAGACACTTTTTTGTCTTGTAAACACCCCAATCCGGCATACTGTGCATGACTAACAATCGTCACTGACGTTTTAAATGAACAATGAAGCATGTTAAAGAAGTACGATAATGTATCTCCCAACATCAGAACCCCTCCCCATTTTTATTTTAGAACCATTTCTTCCGAAAAGTTCCTAAGCTCCCAATAGTTCGAAAAAGAGGAAAGAGAGGAAGGACTGTGAACAGAGGAGTCAATGTTTGCCGGCAATAGGTCTTCCAGCCAACAAACTTGTCGGGTTCTCCAATGGCCAAGAATCTGGAAGTTGCCGGCAAGGGAAATGGAGGCTTTCACCATTTACTACTTCTTCTTCCCTATCTCCCAACTGATAAGTATAACAATCCAGTTCTTTTCATTCTGTGACTTCCACCTCCTACATTCATTCTCTTTGCAATATGTAAACAAGCTGCACTTGTTACTCATTATGTAAATCCTATGACTTTCATTTGATCCATATTCTTTGTGCTGAAGATCTTTCTCATTATATTGATATGTTATGCAGAATATTACAGATAAAAGTTTGCATCTGGTTGCTGACAATTATCAAGAATTGGAATCGTTGAACATCACTAGGTTGGAGATTTTCTCTCAATCTACACGAGATTATTTTGAGAGAAAGAAAAGAAAAAGAAAAAAAAGTTAAAAGGAAGAGTTATTTTTAGATGTTGACACAAGGGTGCCATTTGTCTGTTGTAGGGGTGATGATCTAATATAAGCCTCCCCTTCTCTAAGAAGGATACTTAGGACCCATTTGTGCATGAGAATTTTTCACTTTTTTCCAGAATTTTTTCACTTTATTTGAAAATCAACGTTT
The DNA here is from genome assembly GCF_019175385.1 of Lycium barbarum. Lineage (NCBI taxonomy): Eukaryota > Viridiplantae > Streptophyta > Magnoliopsida > Solanales > Solanaceae > Lycium > Lycium barbarum. The sequence goes on from NC_083337.1 coordinate 161,490,289, forward strand.
GGGCATGAAAATTTCAAATACAACTTGAAGTTGTATTTGATATTTGGAGAACACCTAAAACCCTATTTTCACTTTCAGTACATTCTAACAACCAAATATTATTTGCAAAAACTATAAGCAAACACAACTCCATCTTCACCTCCAACTTCAAAATTCCAAAAAAAAGTGTAAAATATTTGGTTTTCATGGCCAAACGCCTACTTATAATTGAGTATCTTGAGAGTATTGCTAGTTGTTTGATCTTTATAACCCTTTTGTGGCGGAACATACGATTATGTGTTCTTGATTACACTGATTTTGTTGGATGTGATTAGGTGCATCAAGGTGACGGATTCTGGTTTGCAGCGGATATGTTTGAACTGCTCTTCTCTTCAGAGTTTGAACCTTTATGCCCTTTCCACGTAACCACTTGTTTCATTTCAATATTACTTGTCAAAAAGTATTTTTCAGTTTATAGCATGTCATGTGTGAATGCACCTTTTCTACCACTCAAAGATATACTACAAATTTGTATATGTTTGAATTTCTACTCAGACAAGCTGCTTCCTTTCTTTCTTGCAGCTTAACGGATGAAGCTTATAAGAAGATATCTCTTTTGCCTCATCTTAAATTCCTGGATCTCTGTGGTGCTCAGGTATATTCTCCAGCATTTTCTTGAACTGCTTTTCATAGGTTATGCTTATTGGTTGGTGCAATGTTGAAATTGTTTTAAGTGACCTTGCTATTAACCCAAGTTGTCCTTCAGAATCTAACAGATGATGGGCTTTCTTGTATAGCCATGTGCAATAACCTGGTGTCTCTCAATTTGACATGGTATGTAACATAAGTATATTTCCAATATTATCGGGAGCAAAAGGAGATATAACAGTATGTTATTGGATCTATTGACATTGATAGGTGTGTACGAGTCACTGATGTTGGGGTCATAGCAATAGCTCAAGGCTGCAGGTCTCTTGCATTTCTAAGGTGAATGTGGACCTAGAATTATCACTAGAATAGGAATACCGAAATGGCCTATGCTAAATTACTTCAGCACCTCCACAAAATTGACAAATATCCAATTTTGTGAACTAGTTGAGATAGAGATATCCTGTTTTTAGATATTCCAACGTTTGTCTCGACCTCCGGCTTAAGCAATTATAAAACATTAAGTACAGCCGATTTCTGTTTATTGCAGATTTATTTGCAACTTGATTAATGAACTTGGCCTATTTTTTGTACTGACTAAACTCGTGAATTGACTGTGCTATATTTATTTAATTTCTTTTATGCTGCTACTGCAGTTTATTTGGGATACTTGGGGTCTCTGACAAGTGCTTGGAGGTGCTTTCTAGCTTCTGCTCCAATACACTAACAACCCTTGATGTAAATGGGTGCACCAATATAAAGGTACATAATATCTTTAGAATCTCCAGCCACGCTATCACCTTTATGTCCTAGGACATTGGCTCACATCAAATGTGATAAAGTTGGAAAACAACTGGATCGGGCTATTAGCAATTAAAAAGTTAAGCCTTTCTCTGACAAGTGCTTGTAAGTTTTTTAAGTTTATCACTTGATCAGCTGGAAGTCCCTGCTTTTGCCATGTGTCTTTGCATGTTTTCTCATATTTCCCCATGATTGTTCTTACTGTTGATGCATTACTTGGTAGAATCGCAGTCGTGATCAACTGCTGAAGCTATTCCCGAACCTGACGTGCTTCAAAGTGCATAGCTAAGTCGTGACTTGTCAGGGATTTCATCTGCTCTTCCTTAGTGAGTATCTCAGCTAGAACGGAGTGATTGAAAGAAACTGATCCCAAATTGCTAATGGATTATGTTGAGCCCTTGATTTATTGTCAACAGGAGAAAAAGAATGAAGGGGCAAATTAGCTTACCTCCTCCGAAAGATAAAACAGGGCACTTCAGCATCCTTTATGTGCCACTTTATTTCATCTTTTACTGGTGGAGATTTATTTATTCCTTCATACCCTCATCGTTATGGTCATCTGTTATGCGATCCAGGCTGCTGTATTTTCTACAAATATGTTTGATTAGCATGGATCTGTGGCTATACTGTGCTTCATGTAGCTACACATGTTTTATGGAGATTCATGTGAATCTTTATAATAAACAGATACATTCTCCTACGTTACCCATTATGTGTGTAATCGAGACAAGGTTTGGAGAATGTGTATTATTCCATTATGTAGCAAAGTTTATATACAAATACAATGAGCTCTAATTAAGGAAAGAATCAAAAGATATCATATTGTATCGCTATACACTACACCTAAAGGTGTCTTATGTTCATTTTGTAACATTCTCCTCAAGCCGGAGCATAGATATTGATATGGCCAGCTCGTATTTGAAAAAAAAAAAAAAAAACTAGTTACTGCTATTGTTGATCTTCCAGACTAATTAATCTTTGTTAAATTATGTGTATTTGAAAGTTTGTAATAGCATGTAATTGCAATTATTTATTTATCAAAGGAACAACGAGATATACGATTTACTAATGCGGCGTCTTATGATATTTTGATACCTTGTATATGAACAGGGGCGGATTTAAAGAGGGCTGAGGGTGTTCGGGAATTACAGTGTATATATAGGGTAAATTTTTATATTTATGTGCATATATTAACTTTTGAACAGCCTGAATGAAAGCAAAAGACTTTTTTTCCGAACCCCCTGAATGAAAATTCTAGATTCGCCACTGTGACTTATTGTTTGTACATCTGTTAAGATTGTATAAGATTTGGAGAAGTTTTGATAGTTTTCAAATTGTAGGAGTTTTCATGTTTATGAAAAAAATACAACATAAAAAATTCAAATTGCATTTCCAAATAAAATTTCTAACTTAAAATCAACATGATTTCAAATCATATTCAGGCAGGCTAATTTGGACAATTTCAAATATCTAAGCTTAACAGAGGCTATAACATTCTCCATGTTCACAGAGGATAGAATGACAATATCATAGTACTACTTTGGACTTTAGTTTGAAATGTATGAGCTTTATTTCAGAGAGATTCTAGGTATTACAATGTGCAAAATAATTGTGCCTCAGGAATTCAAACAACCTGTTAATCCATTTAAGAAAAGATAATATTTGAACTAGGACTCAACTAACTTGTAGGACTTGTTTCTGTCTTCTTGTTTTTCCCACTTGTTTCTGTCTTTGACATCAGTAACTATTTAAATAAAAGTTCCACCATTTTAGTATAACATTTCCTGTCCTCAAATTACCATCTAGTTGTATGTTCCTATGTCCCAACCATGTTCAGATAGAGCTGTTATCTGACAATGATAATGGAGTTCAGTAACAGTAACAGAAACAAATCAGTGTTCTGAGAGAAGAAATGTGGTGATTCCATTAATGAAAAACAGAAATAACCGCACAAAAAATGGATGAAAAGCCAATTTTCTTTGGAGTACTTCCCGATTGTTAGATCAGATACAGGATATGATGTCATACAGAAAATTCTGAGTTCGTATTATCTTGATATGTTAATATAGACAAGACATTTCAAATCTAACAAATCCCAAAATAGGGGATCCCAGAACACCCAACAGAGCAGAAAATGAAAAAAATAGCCAATTTTTTTTATTGAACTTCTCTATATTTATCCAGTATAATCAATAAGATTAACCTTTACAACAAAGTGACTAAAAATACAGATATCAGCCAGTTGACATTTCAAAGAGACAGAGAAAGCTTGCATAATAAAGGATAACCGAAGGCTCACTCCAAGTAAGCCTCAAAACTCAAGAAACACCTTGTTTTTAATGCTAAAGTAGGAAAAGAAAACAAACCACTTACACATCAATCAACAGGGGAAAAAAAAATAAGGGTAAAGAAAGAGCTCCTACTGAGATTGTTCCATCAAATTTCAGCAATCAACGGGATATAAAATTAATCTGCCTAAGGTGCTGATGGAGCGATTGATTGGACAGAAGAAGAAGCCGGTGTTTCTCTGTGAAGCTCCTTAACTACAGCAGCTAAGGCCTCAGGGTTGAAACCCATTTCAGAGAGTGCAATCAGAACGGATAAAGTGTGACGATCAAGTCCAGTGTCAAGAATGTTTGACATATGAAATACCAGATCCAGTGAATCCCGTGCATTGCGTGCAGCTTCTGGATCCATTTGAGAAACTGTAAACCGACAATCATGAATGTGGAAAGGTGATAGCTACAGAAATTATGTTTCGATCCACACCTTGTACAACAGAACTCATTAAAGTGAACAGAATAAGAAAGGAACACTAATTTTCTGAAACTGAAAAATTTACCAGTATAATGAACTGGATCAGCTTGTCTTCTCTTTTCCTACATCAACTTTAAAGGAGGAGAAGATCCCGAGTTCTAAAACCTTTGGAACGCACAGTTGAAGAATCTGGGATTTTAGCAGATTAATTTGACAGGGAGAAGGATTCAAGTATAAAATTTATTCTCTAATAATAGCAATAAGACACAGAAATTAGTACTAAAAAAAGAATCAATTATCAAGTTCTCTAACATAAGAATCTTAGTTCACCAGTTGATGTGATTGACTGATATGGATTTAAGGGATATTTGAAATGAATCTATTTCAAATACTATTATATTTCAGATGGTCAGAACTCGAATTCTGCAGTTACAATAAGTAAAAGATTTTGGTATATTTACATGAATTTTATAATTTTCATTGTTCGTGGTGAAAATTCATAAAAATGAAGAACACTCCATAATTTATGGCATTATTTCTCTTACTGAAGATCTGAAAGAATGGAAACGAAATAAAACGAAAGACGGTACATTTGAGGTTAAAATACACTACATTATTGTTCCATCTTCATTCCTATAATTTTCCTTAAGAAAATAGGTCAAAGGCAGATTAGTTACATTAGTACACCATAAAAACTTCGAAGCTTATTACACCAGAAGCAAATGAAATGCATCTTGATTTTTTAAGATGATGGTGGTGGTTCAACCATCTTTGATCTGAGGGTCTATCGAAAACAACTTCTCTACCTACCAAGGCAGGGGTAAGGTCTGCGTACACTCTACCCTTCCCGGACCCCACTTGTGGGACTACACTGTGTATGTTGTTTAACCAACTTGTGCATCTGTAATAGTCCACAAGCACAATGCAGGGTAAATCTACTCACAAAAGGATAGAGCAAATGGGATCACACTTGCTACTGCTATTCTTCAACCATTAAACCATACTCTTGGAGATAATAAAATGAATGTCAACTTGTATGAAACACAGAAACCAATACGAATAGCTGCATATTATATAAAGAAATCAAAGATAAAAAATTTTAAGCAAAATAACCTTAAGAGAAAGGTTGATGTCATAGACTGATATGGATGATAACAGTGGCTACGCTTAGCCAGAATTTTACACTGTTTAGCTAAGGTCAAAATTTTAGTTTTATGTAGAAATACCATACGTTGATTCCCCTTATTTTTTATATTTTGACACCCTTTTAGTAAAATTTCTGGCTTCGCCACTGATCAATAGGATATTCTAAAACCAATCTAATTCAAATACGACTTGAGATGGTCAGGACGTGCGGTTGAAAATAATAAACCTCCATTTATCATCCTTTAATTTTTTATCAGCGAAATGAAAAACCTCCATGGGTTAGTATACTATCACAACTAACGAACAAATATTACATGATGAGCAAATAAGATGCAACAAGGAAAGAACTGCACAGAACTTACAACTTGATCGTTGCGGAACAGATGGGGAATTAGGGGAGAGTGCGCTGACGAAGAAAAAAGCCCTAAGTAATTTGAAATTAGGGCTAAAATCAATCGGATTTGGGGTGCTAATTTGTTCGATTTCCTGCTATAGCCCACAACGGAAGAAATTTGGGCTTGTGGGTTTCGAATCATTCCATCGAAGCCCAAAATGATCTTCTTGTCACCCAAAATCAAAAAATAGCGCCGTTGCCGGGGATCGAACCCGGGTCACCCGCGTGACAGGCGGGAATACTTACCACTATACTACAACGACTTTGTTGTGTAAAAATACCAACATGCACAGTGATTACCAAGGCATTCTTTGCTATACATAAATTCAGTGGACAACTAATGCTAGGCTGCTATGAGATCAAAGGATTGCAATGTAGCAGAAACGGATAAATGAAATTCACAGTCATTTGCTTCTGGAGGAGGCTGATCAGAACGTTTATAAGAATTTTATATTTTTTTTATAGTTAGGTAAAGTTTATTATGAACATCAGTCAATGTATTACCTATATATGCAAAATTTACATCAGCGATACAGAATTTTATAGTGCAAGGATTATTGTTTTCGTATATTAGAAATCAAATGACCACTTGATGTAGTTCATGCGTGGAACATTGGATGCCAATAAGGCAATAAATACAACTCAGACTCAAGAGGCCACGACAAAGTCGAGGCATCGAGATTGCAAATATTTCAGCCAAATTGTCAGCCACTGTTCACAATGTTAATCTTAAACTTACCTAGATTAACAAGAAACTGGCCTAGCAAAAAGCTCCAGCTGAAACTCTCCTCTCAAAGCACATCATCTCTTAAAATAAGAATTTGGCTTTGTACTCTTTATTGAATCCTAGAGCCTGTTTGGCTGGGCTTATGCCTATAAGCTGTTTGCAGCTTATAAGCTAAAAAAAATAAGTTGAGATAGTCTAACTTATTTTTTTTTTGGCTTATAAGCTGTTTTCAGCTTATAAGCTGTTTTCAGCTTATAAGCTGCTTTAGATAAGCTGAGTCAAATGAGCCCAATTATTTTTTTGAGCTTATTTTAAGCACAAAATGACTTTAAGTTTGCCAGCCAAACACTCAAAAAAACTGAAAACAGCTTATAAGCAACTTATAAGTAACTTATAAGCCAATCCAAACGGGCTCCTAGTACTCCTACTTTAAATAAATTGTCTCGAAATTCTTCAAAATTAAATTTGATCTTTAGTACATTCATAATTGTGAAGGAGAAGACTACGATAAGGCGGAAAGTCACCCTCATTAAAATGACTTCGTGTTAAATCAAATAATGGGTTATTATTTGGAAGAATTTTTTTTTAATAAAGATGTTGACAGGCAAATTAAATTTCTCTCAGACTGCCCTTTTAGAAAACAATTCCTTCAAATCACTTTGTGTCTACTTTTTATGGCGGGGGCTTGTCCTTTGGACGATTTGAGTAATGGGAGAATGATAACTAGGCTATGCAATAGTAGGACTTCGTAAATCAGGATTATTAAGAACCTTTCGTGAACTTTATTTCTCTTATGAAATTTTACTCAGCATAAAAAAAAAAAAAAAAAGTCGATTCGTTGATCTTGAAAAGTCAACTTGAGTTTGACCCTTCGTTCCATTCCGAGATAGTATATCCTTCCTTTTTTATTTTGGGCATTGATTAGACCCCTATTTGAATTTGAGCTACATCAAAAATTCTCTTCTTTTACTTATTACTATGCCTCGAAAGTTAATCGCACGAGAGTAAATAAGACTGGAAAGAGGATTATTGCACCTGGCTCTCAGGCTCAAAGGCAGAGGAAATGTTTTCATTCATATTTTTACGTGTAACATATTATATAATTCGAATTGAAGATAGCAGGCATATCGCATCCACTGTTATGTAGCTGGACTTTCCCCAGATATGATCAAATTTAAAAGATTGCATGCTATCATCAACACACAATTTCTTTTTAATTATTGTTTTCCTCCGTACCTAAGTAGAGGCTTTTATTAGAAAGTACTCTCCACTAATTAGCCAAAGGAACCTACTTAAGTGAGGCAACAATGCTATCTCTAAAGCAAAACAAAGAAAAGGAAGAAAGAGCAAATAAGTGAGGCAAAATGTTATCTCTAAATTGACAAAGTAGGGTCTAGGCAGATGGAGATTGAGAGCCAACCTTTTTCTTCAATGTGACTCTAAAAATAACTTTTCTAAAATGCTTTCACAAACTTCATCATATCGAGTGCAATTGTGGATCATCACAAGAGAGACAAAGAGCAATTATGAATTTCAAGTCCATCAAGGATTCCACTAATAATCATGATAAGAAACTATATCAACCAGAAAATATCCAACGCCACATCTATCAAAATATGCTGTAAAGTCTGTAGTATTCTCTTGCATATTGGCTTATGAAATATTTCCTTTTTAAATAAATACTTTCTCTGTCCTAACCCCTAATTAATTTCATGAGCAATGTGGTTTAGAACTATACGAAATCCTAAGTCGTCCTCAGTACAAAAGATCAATTCAATTTTTACACTAAGCCTTCTTATACGCCCTGAAATAAAAAAAAATGCATTTTATTGATATTACATGTATTGTAAGGTTGTGTCAAATTAAATTTGCTCCTTTTTTTTTTTTTTTTTTTTTTTTCTGTTGTAGAAAAGAGATCCTTATCCTCACTTTAAAAAAAATATGAAGTCCAAAAAAGGAATATAGTTTAATACGGTATTCAAGGACCAAGAAATAATTTACAAATAATACGAAACAGAAGAGCAAAACTAAGAATTTAAACCATGCGATCGAAATGAATCACGAACTTGACAATCCGCATAGGCCATAGTGTACTTTGAGACGATCACCACAAGTTCATAGTCGTGAATTTTGTACTTGGCCATCAAAAGTTATAGGATAATGATTTCATCAAAGGAGTGGGTTCCCTTTGGCATCTACCATATTTTCGTTCATTTTTCTTTTGCATTTGGTGATCAAATGACGCACTTAAAAGTTAAAGAGTTGTATATCCTTATCCATATGCAATACTCCATTTGTTAATCTCCCTCGATTTATAAAATAATGAGAAACTAATAAGTAATTCCATGAGATTATTGAGGCATAAATTTATTTGGTGGTGATTAATCATGCTCTTTTCCTATGTGCTTGAAATTTAATCAGCTATTTTCGCGAAAATCAAGTCATGAATATGTGATTGAGCTGTCGTTTATTACTCGTTTTCTTAAATACTGCATCACCTAGACGGGCTAGACGTTTGGACCATATTGGTTGAAGTCAAAACAAAGCGTATTAAAATTGAAAGTAGAAAAGAGTACGTGGATTCATTTGTTTTTCAATGCAAAATTCACTTAGGAAAAAGCATCGAAAATGTCTGAGTTAAAATCCTTATATCGCTAGACATACTTCTCAAGCAAATATTTCAATATTTCATCGGCCGTTTCACCGTTTACAAAAATTGACGACTAAATAAGTATCTTACCAATAGAGAAATACTCCATTATCTATGACCAGACAGAAGAACTAGTTTTTGGGTTTCTTATTTATAATCGTTTGGTATTCAAAACCTACTAGTCCGACTAATTCATATTTATGTCACGTAAGGCTCATCATGAGGAGAAAAATGTTTCCTAACAAAAGTTTGTCCATTATCAAAATTCGAAGCCGAAACCTTTGATTAATGGTTAAACTAATTTTGGGTTATTTCCTCCATTAAAGTGTCTTTTCAATATTTTTCATCACTATTTAGTGGACCATCTTGCCTCAAAAAAATTTCTTTTGATGAAAGAAGAGTGGTCATGAATGGATCTCTAAAGGAAGGGGAAACATGATCTGTACTAGAGATGGGTGGAATTATGTCAGTTGTCACATTTTTGCGTAACGGACTAAAGGTAGCCACCCCGTAGAACAGTGCATTGCCAATTGCAATATAGGACAAACTATGCAATCGCACTTCCATCAGTCCCTATTAATGTAAAGTTGGCTATGGATGTCCTTTCCAAAGCTATGGTCAGAAAGTTGGATATGATCGCTCTACAAAATACTTGTACTCAACATATATAGTTTCTTGGCTAACTTGGTGTTACTTCTAGTCATAGTTTAGGCGCAATATACCAATATCACCTTAAATTTATCGGCAAAACATATTTAGGCATTCGAATTTTGGCATGCTCCGATTCAACACTTAACACGTGATAAATGTTCTTATTAGACATTTTAGGCTCAAATTTTGAAAAATCTTATGTGTGTGTCTCTAGCACTATTACATATAAGTTAATCACTTGAAATATGTTGCCTCCTTTAATTATATACATTAGCCTTAATAAGCTGTAAAACCTCAGACACGTTCCAATTGAGGCTAATGTGTATAATTAAAGGAGGTGCAAATTTTATGTGATTAACTTAACTACGTAATAGGTGCTTGAGAACACATGCAAACATTTTTCTAAAATTTGTGCTAGAAGTGTCTAATATGAACACTTTATCATGTGTTCAGGTGCTCAATTGAAATATATTAAAAGTTTGAATGTCTAAATAAAATTTACTGACAAAATTTAAGAGGTTATTGATTATTTCGTCTACAATTTAACTTTTATTTACTGATGATATTAGAAAGAATTACACCATCAAGTCGTTATAGAGTAAATGCAAGCAACAACACATAATAAATGGAATCAGTTACTTGAAAAGCAAGACATAATTTGTCTGACCAGTAATTTAGAGCCCGTTTGGATTGACTTATAAATTGCTTATAAGTTACTTATAAGCTGTTTTCAGCTTTTTTGAGTGTTTGGCTGGCCAGCTTAAAGTCATTTTGTGCTTAAAATAAGCTCAAAAAAATAATTTGGCCCATTTAACTTAGCTTATCTAAAGCAGCTTATAAGCAAAAAAAAATAAGTTAGACTACCTCAACTTATTTTTTTTAGCTTATAAGTTGTTTGCAGCCATCCAAACAGGCTCTTAATCAATTAGCGAATTTTACTTGTCAATACAGCTTTGTTTGGATATATTTTGGTTTGTTTCCACAAAAAATAGTTTTTGACAAATGATTTTCTATGACATTGTTTAAACTCCGAATTAAAGAGAAATATCACATATTTGTCATTACAAAAGAAAAAGCTTCCTCGTGAATATAAGCACATTCCAAACTTAACCAACACTCCAATTATCCTACCAACCGTTAGTTTTCCGTTGGCAATAAAAGGATTGAAAGAATGTCATCCACGCACTACAATATACAACCACCAAAGATGTGACCGTTTAACAAGCACCTAATCCAGCCATACATTTTTCACTTTTTAATTATACTGTATTTGTATGGTAATTTATTTCAAATATATATTATACTAAAGTTTACTCATTATAAAACTAATTATGCAGGTCGGTAATGCAAAAGTAGTGATGCAGTGGAGGGCAAACAGTGTGCAGTAACACAGAAGATTAAACAACTTCCAAGTCCCCAAGTACCAAATTTAAATTTTCATATCAGTACTATTTATTGTATAATACATATAGGGAGTATATAACAACAAGATCATAATAAAGAAAACAAAAAAAAAAGTACAAAGGGCTCACAAAATTCTACAGTATCTGTCTGGTAGATCAGTTGTAACTTAGCGAGTCCCAAGACCTTTCACATGAAGAGCACCACAACAAGAGCTAACATTTCCGTTTCTACCCTTCACGTAACTCCAAATTTACATCACAGAACATGCATTAGGATTTTCATCACTGAAAATCTGTGGAGGTGGCGGGTATGCATACATTTCATGTGCAAACCTTTGAGGATTATACAGTTGATGATTCTGAGGATGGTGATAATAGTAAAACTCATTTTTATTCAATTCTAGTTTTGTGTCGTCGTTTTGAACAGTTTCTTCTTTAGCTTGTGTTGCTGCTGCTTCTTCTTTAGCTGGTGCCCCTGCTGGTTCTTCCTTCTTCTCCTCTTTGTTTTCTTCAACTTTCTTCGCTTCTTTTTTGTCGGGTTTTTTCTCTTCTTTGGGCTTCGTCTCCTCCTCGGGTTTCTTTTCGGGTTCTACTTTAACGATTACTGCCCGTTTTCCGGTCCTTTTGCTTACATAATCCACCAGTTTTGTTGCCTCAAACACACCTTTCACTGTCACTTGTGAGTTTTTCAAGTCTGGTTCTACATTCTCCACGCCTAATTTAATGTCCATGAAAATTAATTAATTAATTATGTATGGTATCAATTTTTTAAGTCATATATGCAACTTTTGATGATACCCACCAGTCAATACTAGTACTAATGATTCCAAAGATTCAATAAGCAGTGGAGGACATGTGCTGGAATTAAATTCAAAACTGAAGAATTTTTAAGAGAATCTTTAAGAATTGAATATTCTATTCCTACTAACTAATAAAAGAATGTAATGATTGAGAAAGGTACATATATAGGATATAGAGATCCTTAAGTATCCAATGTTATTGTAGAGATCCGAAAAGGAGAAAAGAAACGTCCTTTAATTAACCAATACAGCTGAAAAGTGTAACAAAAGCATAATCAGAAAATCAGCATACTGAATCAAAATAGTACTCCTACTACTCCCAAATTAATTAAACAAAAGAAAAAGAGTGAAGAAAATAATAGCAAAATTAATAATCTTGCCTTTCATTCTTTGTATACGCCTCTTGATTTCGTGAGCACAAGCCTCACAATGCATGTGAACTTTCAGAACCACTGTGATCACCTGGGGCTGCAAAAACAAACATACAAACCCATTTGCATATATGACTTTTACCTTAAAAACGACAAAAAAAAAAAAAAGACTAATAGCCTGTTTGGCTAACCTTCTAAAATCAGCTTATCTTTAAAAGTATTTTTCAAAAAAACACTTTTAGCGAAAAATAGTTTGTATTTGGCTAATTAATTAAAAAAGCACTTTTAAACAGTAATTAGTGTTTGACCAAACTTTTAAAAAGCGTTTCTATTTGTATTTTTTTCAAAAGTACTTTTAAAAAAAGTGCTTTTGAGCAAAATCATTTTTTTTAGCTTCTGAAAAGCTGTTTCTGCTACTCCCCAGAAGTAGTTATTTTCTCTCAAAAGCTTGGCCAAACAACTCATTTTTTTTTATATAAACACTTAATAAAAAAATAAATATTTTTTTGGGAAAAAATAAGCTTGATTAAACAGGCTATAAAGCGAAGAAATGAATAAGTACAAAAAATATAGACTCTACTATTAATTATTAATTAAAAGCAGTAAACCTACCTCCTCTTTTTTCTCTTCAGGTTTAACGGCTTCTTTTTCCTCTGGTTTCTTGGGCTCTTCTGCGGGCGGTGGCTTAGGGACTGGAGAGAGAAGCTCTACTTGGCGATGACTCTTTTTTTGTAATCTCTCTAACACCTTCAATGGATCTGCTTTTTCCCCTTTCACTACTACCTTATGTGTCTTGCAATCCGTCAACACATCTTCAACTCCTACAAAAATCATTCAAAATCTCTCAATTTATTTCTATGTCAACAACAACAACAAAAACACTAACATATCCACGGTAACCCCACAAGTCGGGTCTAGGGACGGACGGTAGAGTACACATACCCCTATGAATACTTTGTAGAGATAGAGAGACTGTTTTCGACATACATTTAATTCTATGTCAATCTTCCAAACTAAAAACCCCACACAGAACGTAAAAATAATTTATTTTTTAAATAAAAAGAATCGTTATTAGTACCTGGGAATCCTTTGAGGGATTTGCGGACTTTACGAGCACAACCTTCACAATGCATGAAAACTCTCAAAACAATTTCTTGGGGTGGTGGTGGTGGTTCTGCTTTTGCCTCTTTGGATTCTACATCTGCCTTTTTTTCCTCTTTCTTTTCTTCGCCACCGCTTGGCTTTTCATCTTTTGGTGGCTCCTCTTTCTTCACTTCCTCTTGTTTCTTCTCCTCTGCCTTTTTCTCTTCCTACAAAAAAAAAAAAAAAAGAATCAGCACAAAACCAAAAATCTCAAACATTAAGCTGCTCGATATACAAAGCATTCTGCGTTAGCAAGGTCAGGAAAAGAGCCGCGACTCAAGGGGTGTGATGTAGATAGCGTATCTCATAAAAAATCTCAAACTTCAAAAAAAAAAAAAATAATGAGCAGAAAGCAAGCAAACCTCTCCCATTGTTAATCTTTTTGCTCGTTACACAACTGGGCAGGTACTAGATAGATATGTAGCTGATAATAATAAGGTGGGAAAAGTAGAGGGCTTTTTCTCTTTTATTTTTTGTTTGTATGGGTGTTTTTTTTTTTTTTTTCTAGAGAAAAGGAAAAGGAAAAGGGGTTAGTACTGATGGACCATCAGATCTAAGAGAGCTCTCACTCACTTGCATACACACAGTATCATAGCGGCGGAATAAGCGTGGCTGTTATATATAGGTGGCACGTGCGAGTGAGATACAGTCATCATACGTAGTTGATACTTGAGATATACAGTCATCATACACTGGCACTGTTCAAAAAGATGCTATATTAGGGGACGTTGGATTAGGATTTGGATTATGGTCGGTAGTTAGGCAGAGATTATAGTGAAAAAGAATCATTATTTGGTAGATAACAATACATTAGTTGTGAACTTGTGATACCGACAATAATAATTTGTGTTAATAGCAATTTTGATCCTTTTAATAACTAATTAATTTTATTTAAACCATTAATTAATAAAAATATGTGTCTTTTATGAAGTTCATTATATCTGGTCTCTAGGACTATATGGTCGTTAAATATAGAGCAATAATTTAAGCTTAATATATACTACATGAGTAATTAGATGGGGAAACTGATGATAATCAGGGTGAATTTATAAATATTTACAAGCAAAGGATTGAAAAGTGCGCATTTCAATTAATTTAAAATTAAGTGTGCTTAGTCTGATATCACAATAATTAGAATCAAATTTTATAACTAACTGCTGGACTAAATATGCTATTAAATTTATATATGAATTATTAAAAATTTGTTCATTTAAAATGCATGTTAATCACTTTTATGTTGCAAAACCAAGCTCAAAGTAACAATATAAAATATTAGAACAAGAGAAACAAGATTGTCTTGAATACGACATTAACCCCTTGAGAAGATGGGAGGAATATGTGGTTGTGGGAGATGAATGAGGGAGTAGTGGAGGTGTGGTATAACTACACATAATAGTGCACATAATGGTGAATTAACTCCTAGAAGTTATGGACATCCACATTATCATATTTACAACACTCCCCCTTGGATTTCCGATAATGTGTCTCATTACGCATTATTTGCTGCATTGTTAAAAAACCTTGTCACGAAAACCCAATGGGACAATACCTCGACCAAGGAAAAAAGATTGCAACGCGTATTTTCTCCCCTTGATGAAAAGTTCACTTTAGTTCTCAGAGACGACGCATTCCAATCTTGTAGAGGTTGGTAATGCTTTAGTGAACAGATCCGTCAAATTATCAATCCAGCGAATTTGTTGAACATCTATCTCACTTTTTTTTTCAAGATCATGAGTAAAAAAGAACTTTGGTGAAAGGTGTTTTGTTCTGTCTCCTTTAATGTATCCTCCCTTCAATTGAACAATACACGCAGCATTATCTTCGTATAATATAGTTGGAATATCCCTTTTCAAAAGAAAACCACACATTTCCTGAATATGTTGAGTCATTGATCTCAACCAAACACACTCCCAACTAGCTTCATGAATGGTTATTATATCTACATGATTTGAAGAAGTGGCAGCTATTGTTTGCTTCATCGAACGCCATGATATAGCTGTACCTCCATATGTTAATAAATAGCCTGTTTGAGATCGGGCTTTATGTGGGTCAGACAAATATCCTGCATCTGCATAACCGATCATATCTGACTTGGATTTATAAGAATAAAATAATCCCATATCAATTGTTCCCTGAAGATATCTGAATATATGCTTAACACCATTCCAATGTCTTCTTGTTGGGGAGGAGCTGAATCTTGCCAATAAAGCTGAATCTTGCCAATAAACTCACTGCAAAACATATGTATGGTCGGGTATTATTAGCTAGATACATCAGTGTCCCAATTGCACTGAGATATGGAGTTTCATCACCAATGAGCTCTTCATCATTTTCTTAAGGTCGAAATGAATCTTTATTTATGTCAAGTGATCTCACAACCATCGGGGTACTCAACGGATGTGATTTATCCATGTAAAAACACTTTAAAACCTTTTCAGTGTATGTTGATTGATGGACAAATATTCCATTTGTCAAATGCTCAATTTGTAGGCCAAGACAAATTTTGTCTTAGATCTTTCATTTCAAATTCTTTCTTCAAACACTCTATAGCTTTTGAAAGCTCTTTAGGAATGCCAATGATATTCAAGTCATCAACATACACAGCTATTACGACAAATTCAGACCGAGACCTTCTTATAAAAACACAAGGAAAAATAAGATCATATTTATATCCTTCTTTCAGCAAATATTAACTGAGACGATTGTACCACATCCGTCCAGATTGTTTCAATCCATATAAAGATTTCTAAAGCTTTATTGAATAAGTTTCCTGTGAACTTTTGTATGCTTCAGGCACTTTGAATCATCCAGGGATTTTCAAAAAAATATCGTGGTCTAATGAGCCATATAAATAGGCTGTGACAACATCCATCAATCGCATATCAAGCTTTTCACGAACTGCCAAATTTATTAGATACCTGAAGGTAATTGCATCCATCACAAGAGAATATGTCTCCACATAATCAATGCCAGGCCTTTGCGAAAATTCTTGTGCCACAAGTCGTGCTTTATATCTTACGACTTCACCTTTCCCATTTCATTTTCGCACAAACACCAATTTGTACCCCACTGGCTTGACATCTTCAGGTGTTCGGACTATTGGTCCGAAAACTTCACGTTTTTCAAGTAAAGCCAATTCTGCTTGAATTGTGTCCTCCATTTTGGCCATTCATTTCTCTGTCTACATTCATCGACAGATTTTGGCTCAAGATCCTCATCTTGTTGCATTATTTCAATAGTAACATTATATGCAAGAATATTGTTGACCACAATATCATTTCGGTTCCACCTTTTTCCCGTCGAAACATAACTTATCAAGATCTCTTCACTCTCATTGTTTTGAAGTATCTGGACCTCCTCTGCGGGCTTATCATTTATTATGTCTTGGGGCTCTTCTTGAGTAATTTCCCTCACATGATGATCATCTTGATCATTTATTTCTTTTCTTTTTCGAGGATTTTTATCCTTGGAACCGATTGGTCTACCACGTTTCAGACGTGGCCTGGACTCATTTGCATTAACCGTTTGTCCTACAGGGACATCAACTCGAACTGGAGTATTTGCAGCTAGAATATGAGATTTAGTAACTCTTGGAAGGTTAGTAAATGCATCTGGCAGTTGATTAGCGACATTTTGCAAATAAATCATCTTTTAGACCTCTTGCTCACATTGATTTGTTCGAGGATCTAAATGAGATAGTGATAATGCATTCCAATCTATCTCCTTTTTCAACTGCTTATGTTCTCCCCCTAATGTTGGGTATACTGATTCATCAAAATGACAATCGGCAAATCTTACTGTAAATAAATCTCCAGTCATTGGTTCTAAATATTTTAAAATTGAACGAGATTCATACCCAAAATATATCCCCAACCTTCTCTGGGGACCCATCTTTGTGCGTTGTGGTGGAGCAATTGGAACATATACCGCACATCCAAAAATTTGAAGATGGAAAGATTTGGCTCCTGACTAAAAGCCAATTATAATGGGGAGAATTCATGATAACTGGTTGGCCTTATGCGCACAGGTGCCGCTACGTGCAAAATAACATGTCCCCATACCGAAACAGGAAGTTTTGTCCTCATTAGCAATGGTCTAGCTATCAATTGTAGGCGTTTAATCATTGATTCTGCTAGACCATTTTGGGTATGAACATGACCAACGGGATGTTTAACTGATATTCCTGTGGCCATACAATAATCATTAAAGGCCTGAGATGTAAACTCACCAGCGTTATCAAGACAAATTTTCTTTATTGCATTATCTGAAAATTGTGCTCTTAACTTTATTATTTGAGCCAACAATCTCACAAAAGCCATATTGCGAGTTGATAATAAGCACACATGTGACTATCTTGTAGATGCATTAATCAAGACCATATAATATTTAAATGGTCCACATGGAGGGTGAATTGGCCCACATATATCACCCTGTATACGTTCTAGAATGCAGGGGATTCAATCCCAACCTTAGTTGCTGATGGTTTAATAATCAATTTTCCTTAAGAACAAGCAGCATAAGAGAATTCCTTAAATTGAAGAATCTTTTGGTTCTTCAAAGTATGCCTATGTGAATTCTTAATTATTTTGCGCATCATATTAGAACCGGGATGGCCCAACTGGTCATGCCAAATGATAAAATCATTAGAAACATTAAACCTTTTGTTTACTATAACATGTGTTTCAACCGCACCAATACTTGTATGGCACAACCCGGAAGAAAGTGCGGGTAATTTTTCATGCACTAACTTTTCCCCAACTTTCATTGTAATAATATAAAGGTACTCAACCTTTCCTTCATTGGCAGTCTCAACATGATAGCAATTCGGGCGAATAACCTTGAAACTTAATAAGTTTCTTCAAGACTTGCTTCAATACAGTGCATTATTAACGGCCAATATTGTTCCTTCATGTAGTAATAAGGTCGCTTTTCTAGAGCCCTCAATTAATTTTGTGCTACAAGATATTGTATTAACACAAGCCTTTCATAACCAAATGAGAGAAATATTTCTTTTCTCTTAATATAGTGTGAGTTGTAGCACTATCTAAAAGGCACATATCTGCATTACTCCTCTTGGATCCAATTGAAGACTGGAGAATTTTATTTATCTTCATAAAAATAAAAATACATCGTAAGAAATACGGAAACTAACAATAGAAAACTTAAGTACTAATCCTTGAAAATAAAACAACATAAGGACAACTTAAAACACATAGATAAAAGTAACAACATAACACATTCTCCAGTGAAACGATCAAATCTCAATTTTGATCTTAAAAGAAGTCTTCAACTTCCAAATGAGTAACATCATCAAGCCCATCAAAATCATCATCTTTCAAAGCCAAATTAGCTCCAACATTATCATAATATTTTCGTGAAGGCCCTGTGTCATCGTCATTTTTTGAAGTCATGTGTGACTCCACTCGGGCACCACCTCTATTTGCCTTTCTTTTGAAGGAATTTTGATAAAGCCTGACAAAATGTTCAGGGGCCCGGCATTCATTTTTCCGGTGACCTTTCAAACCACAACGATGGCAGTTGTTCCTTGAAGGATTGCCTTGATAACCCATATTGTTCTCTCTTTTATGGTGACCACCATCACGGCGATTATAATATCGTCCCTTGCCCCTACCACGCCCACGCTCATTATTATGGCCCCGACTATTTTGTCTTCTTTCAGCTGGGCCATGTGTTGCTACCACATTCGCTTCCGGGAATGGAGCAGTTCCAGTGGGACGGGCTTCATGACTTTTCAATAAAAGGGTATTATGCTGCTCAGCCACAAGAAGACATGATATCAAATCAGCATGCTTTTTAAAACCCCTCTCCCGGTACTGCTGTTGTAATACCAAATTGGAGGCATGAAAAGTCGTAAGAGTCTTTTCCAACATATCCTCGTCAGTTATATTATCCCCACATAATTTCAATTGGGAAGTAATTTTATAAACAACAGAGTTATAATCACATACAGTTTTAAAATCCTGTAACCGTAATTGAATCCACTCATAACGAGTCTTGGGTAATACCGTTACCTTAATGTGGTCATACCTTTCCTTTAAACCATTCAAGTGGATCTTTCACTATCAGGTATTTAACCTTCAATCCTTCATCCAGATGATGACGAAGGAAAACCATTGCCTTCGCTTTATCCTGAATAATAGTGGCACCAAGGCCTTTGGCGTCTAGGTGAATTTCAGCATCGAGTACCCATGATAAGTAATTCTTTCCGGAGATATCAAGTGCCACAAACTCAAGCTTCGACAAATTCGACATGATGATCAAAATTATCATAAAAATATTAGAATTAGAAATAATAAAATAACATAATTTCAAAGCAGGATCTTTATTTCCACAAACAAACAAACAAAAAAAACCAGTACCTTTTTCCACAAAAGGATTACTTTTTTTTTCACAAAAGAATACCTTTTTTTCTCTCACAAAACAGTATCCTTTTTCACTCTCACAAAACAGTATCCTTTTTCACAAATAGTAACATTTTTTTTCCTCGCAAAAGAGTACGTATTTTTCCACAAAACAACAATAGTAATAAAAAAAAAAATCCACAAAACAGAAGCATAATAATTATGTGTATTCTAACTATTCACAGACTTTAGTGCCTTAAAAATCAAGGCTACTGTCTTGTACATATCAAATCATTATATAACACACAAGAATTAGTCATAATTACATGGCAGAGAAATCACTATAGTATTTCTCACTAGAATATGCTATCCTAACATACTGTTTGATATAAAGCACGTAATAGTAATTCATAGATCATCTTTACCTAAGATTAATTAAATTAGTGAATCATATACAAATTAGTAGAACATATATCCATCTATGATCGAAACTTAACAAACTGACATAAAATAAAAAAAAAATTTCAATCTACCAGACGAATATATCTTATATCAATATTTAGAGGTGGTCAGATTATATACCAGAAGCGGTGATAGGATCGTTAGGCAGACTTGAGCAAATTCGTGCTCATAACGTGTTGCAAAACCAAGCTCAAAGTAACAATATAAAATATTAGAATAATAGAAACAATATAGAATAAAACAATGTAAAAATGATTTTCTTCTTTTCTTTCAAGTGTGCAGTACATCACATATCATACCTCTATTTATACTACTCCATAGAGAGGGGGTTACAAGATTGTCTTGAATATGACATTAACCCCTTGAGAAGGTGGGAAGAATAGGTGGTAGTGGGAGATGAATGAGGGAGTAGTGAAGGTGTGGTATAACTACATATAATGGTGCACATAATGGTGAATTAACTCCTAGAAGTTATGGACATCCACATTATCATATTTACAACATTTTAATATATGTTCTTGTATTTCTTCTAAGAGTTCTCATATAAAATAATTTACAAACTCTCGTATTAGTTATACGTAATATCTCGTCTGACACCTGCAAGGGTGACCAGTTGGTTGAACAAATGATCTCCCGGGTTCAAATCCCCTACATATTTTCTTAGTTGAGCTTGTCGTACGAGGTTTGCGAGCTATTACGCTAGAGCGGAATTTTTCTTGGGCGCATTCGAAGAGTAGTGGTTGAGAATTTCTTTGTCAAAAAAATATATATCATCTGATTTTTCTTATTAAATTTCTCATAAATTAGGCAGAGACCGTAATAATAATTATACAGTACTTTTATACTAGTCATTAAATACTGCTTAAGTAATATTTTTATAAGGAAATAAATTTTCTTGTCATTTAGATCAAACGACTTCTTATAGTGTTGTTTGGTTGCGTGCAATTTCATCCATCTGTTGAATTTTATTTTACTCCTCGTCCCCATGACTACACCGTGCATTCGTACCCGTGTTTTCGTTTAAATAAATTGTTTCAAATTAATGTTTAGGTGGTTAGTCATGAAATTCAATTGATTCCAGCGAAGTGAAAATCTGTGGACTGTAGATAGTTTCGGATACACATCATCATTAGCAAGACATACATATCCTAACGAGGTTATTAAGCTATCTCATTTTTTTTATATATATTAAATCTCACACAACTGCGAATGTATAATTACGTTGTGTAACAAAATTTATTTCACAAATTAATGATTTCAAATCTTTCACTTTATAGACCACAGTACAAAACAATTGTTTTCCTTATATATATTATTACTGGTGTCATTTAGCCCGGGCTTACCAACATTAAGAATTGAATTTGCGGTATTTTTAAAAAAAAATTCTACTTTTATTTCTTTGTTTGTAACATCAGTTTGACACTTTCTAAGGATTTATAAAACATAAAGTGCAAAAAAGTATCTAAAATTTAAAGAACATTTTTTTAGTTTATATATTAGACTTTTTAAAAAAGATTCAAACAAATGCATGCACAAAGGCTCTTCTAATTTTGTTTCATTAAATTCTTTTGAGATTATAGTCTCCGGTGATTCAAATTGTGTTTTATCATATATATAATTAATTTCACTTTTTTCATTGAATTGAACCGATGTTAACTAACTTATTTTCTGCATTAGATTATACAGTATTCAACTAATGCTACAATATTGTTGTATGATGAAATTAATGAAGTTATCTTATAAATAAAATATAAATAATTACAAATACTTTTGTTCTTTCTAGTTAAACCATACAAAAAAGGTCAATGAATTGAATTGTTTTTAAGCTTTCTGTTTCCTTCCAAAAGATATAGGTTAAGAAATAACTTTTTTCCCTTAATTTAATGGACAATTTTATGGAATCTACATTATAAAAAAAAATTCTCATGTTGAACTTAGCTATTTTGTCCCGAATTATATAAAATATTGATTATTGTTGTTCGTAAAATATTTTAATATTAAAAAAAGTGAAAATATAACTTTTGCAATTGTTTAGTACTATTTGGAGATCAAATTGTATTTTCTTCATACATTTTCATGATATATATGAGAAAAATCATAGTTCGTCTTGTAATATAGTCATTTATTACATAGATTTTATGTTAAAAGTGTGTGCACATCAACTTAGATTAATTAATGACCGTTACTATGAAAGTTATTTTACAATTTAGATGGAATGACTATAAGTTATATTT
This sequence comes from Lycium barbarum, assembly GCF_019175385.1. Lineage (NCBI taxonomy): Eukaryota > Viridiplantae > Streptophyta > Magnoliopsida > Solanales > Solanaceae > Lycium > Lycium barbarum. The sequence goes on from NC_083337.1 coordinate 161,512,817, forward strand.
TTGATAAAGTATTTAACAATGTTATAAGTTATTTGTGTTTATTCTTTAATTTAAAACTTAATTCTACCTTAGGTAAAATTTTTGGTTAATACTTATGTTTGCCAACATGTATTACATAAAATTACAGGAGAAAATAATTTTAAAAATAAACTTTACGTTTAATCGGACAAATTAACATAGCAAATGATAAATGGTAAACAACATCAATAAATAATAAATGAGCCTATATTAAGATAGAAATTGAATGAAATGATAATTCTTTACTTGTCTTTAATAAATTTTAAGGAAAAAAATATAATTTGAAACAAATTTAATAATATTTTCACATGAAAGAAAGACTTAAATATGTATGAGTGTACTTTGTGGGGTCACATTTTAGTGGCATGTTAAAAGTCCTTGAAGTTCATAAAATTTACCCAAATGTATGAAGAGTTACAAAGTCATAAAACTTCAATTAAGGGGCAAAATAGACAAGAAAATCTATGTGAAGACTACTAAAAAGTGAGACCTCCCTTATATATAGTAGTAATATATTACTAAACTATAAAAACAAGTTATTACTCGTACTAAACTATCTACATTCTTTTAGTTAGCTTTTGGTTTTGTTCTGCTTTTATTTTTATATGAGAAACAGTGTTTGGACTTGATTTATAGAATAGTCGATTTTGTGTGAGTTGGAAAAGTTGTCCTTTCCTTATGTTGAAAATCATTTTTAAAACATCTTATTTTTTACGTTGTATTTTGTTGGAAATAAAAAATAAGTCTGTTCTTTTAACTGATGGTTTTAAGAAACAAAACAATTAGTTTCTAAAATAGTTAATTTGATTTCTAAAAACAAATTTTCAATTGAGTAGTAATTAAGATATCAAGGCGCTGTCCTAAACAAATTGAATGTTACAAGAATTTGTAGTCCTCATTGTGCTAGTGAATCACAACAGTAATTTCTAGTAATTCTACAAAAATGGTAAGAATTTGAGACATGGCCTTATTTCGATTTCCAGAATTCTGGTACACTTCTGAATCTCGTCATTAAATGGTAGTCAGTGGTAGTAATACTAATATAATTTTCTGTACCAAGAAAAAATATTTAATGAGATATATATTTAACAATACAACTTATAAATTTTAATAAATGCCCTGATTGTACTTCCTCCTTCCCGTATTATCCCTCCAATAAATTGCACTTTATTTAAAAACAAGAGTAAGCTAATCTTGTTTGAAGGTTAATTTCATCTTAATTTTGCAAAATGACAAGTAAATTGGGACAAATATTTTGAGTAACTTTGACAACTAATATGAGGCAGGGGAAGTAGCTTATATTGTGCATCAATAAAGTAAATACTTATTCGTACTTGATGCATCATATCAAATAATTTAATTTTAATATTTTAATATTAAAATGATGTATGCATATCAAGTGTAATAACGATGAAGAGAGATATTTATGTATGAAAGACACGTCTTATATTCATTAATTTGATACAATTATCAAGTACAGATAATTTTCTTACTGGTAGAAAATTAATAGTCTTTCCGATGATAGAAAATACTTACTTACACTCACTTTTACACTTGACTAACGAATGCATTCACATTATCACATATATTTCTTATAATTATAATTACTTATTTCTACACACTTTATTCCAATTTATCGCTTAATTTTTATATAAATATAATTTTATATAAATATTGCAGGTAATTTTTTTTTTTTTCTTAAAGTTGATGACAGGGACTGTACAGGCGATGTGGTTTTGAAACTTGTTGCCCTGAGGAAATGTCAGTTGTTGCTGGTGAAGGAATCTTTATAATTGCATAATATGGTATGTGGTAATCAGATTGCGGTTGGATAATTATAATAGCAGATTTAACGACTTACCCTGCATCTCCCACTCAAGTTAGGAAACATATAAATGCAAATAATACACCAAACATTTTTCTGTAACTATATTGGAAAAAGATTTATGGTATCTGGTTGTGACGTGTGAGCTGATATGATCTCTTACCAATTTAAATTCGGTGAGAATTATTTTCTCAACACCCTCCCCCCCCCCCCCCCCCCCCACCCTTTTTTTACCCACCAAAATTATACTAATAATAAATAGTTAAATTATTAATTGATAAATTACCAAACAAATGAAAATTAACTTTGCGCCACAGAATTCCGTGTGTATATTTTGGGGAAGGAATGTTATTGGTAGGCTAAAAAGGAAGGGTTTCTAACATTAGTATATCATTCATTATCAATCCTAAGATATTCTGCATTCCCTGAAAAAATAAAGAATTGACATAATTTAAAGAGGAGAAGAAGAGTACGTATAAGGATTCATTAATTATCTATTTTTCTAATTAGAGGGTCCATTTTCTTGCTAATGTTTACAAAATTATCAATCTTATCAGTGTAGTAACAAAAATAGTTGCACACTATTTAATTATAACATCAGGGAGATAAGGGATATGAATTGTAGAAAAGTCTAGCTATTGTTTTGTGAGATATGACTAGCTGATATATCAGGAAAAATAAAAGGTCCAAGTGGCTTTGATTTAACATAGTTTTGATGAATGCTTTAATAATACCATTAATTAATTATGATAAAATTTGACTCCAGAAAGACAATGAGATAACTCTTGAGTCCCTTTACTAAATGTTGACTTTCTCTAGGGAGTTTAACTTCTATACGGTGATGGTATTGTGAGAAAATATCTATATGATCATGTCACTAATTATTAGGTGAATCACTACTAGAAACCGATGCCTTTTCAACAGACGAATCAGTGGGAAAATTCATGTGGAAACATGATTTTTCCACCTCATTTCTACATAATCAGCTCGTTGAGAAAACATACGGTGGAAATCAGGTTCTCATTGAAGAGCTGAAAAATTTCTTGATTTTTTCATGTGAAAACAATACTATTTTTTCTTTTCTCACTTATTCAATCAAAATATATTATTCATATACATAAAATCCTTTTTGGTAATGAGAAAGGGGAATGCTTAGAACTGTTAGTAGTGATATGTCATTGCTGCAATCATTGTGAGCAAATTAACTTCAATGGTTCACAAAAAAGGTACTCCAGCAGGATAGATGCAATTTAAATAGGAGATTGTACAAATATGATGGTCAAAACAACAGTATTTTAGTTGTTGGAATTAACGCTTTAAGTGAAAGCAATTCATGGAGGAAACACATTAATTAGTCTATTGTCTTCTTTCTTTTGGATTGTCATAAACGACAGGTTTGTTCGCATAGTAGCTGCTTTTGTTTTCACAGTAAACTCCTATGTGTCTCTTGATTGTTATTCTCGGTAATTAAACACATGATGTTGTGGTAAAAAAGAGAGTATCATTAAATGATGCTCCATGTAGTACCGAACTGACAAGGAAGAGGAGAGAAATTAAAAGAACTGAACTAAAGCCTATAATCCCGAGGATTAGGGATTAGAAATTTGTGGGTTTTAGGGTTTATTATATATATACACGTATTCAGTGAGTTTTTCAATAGATATATAGAAAATTTGGGTGAAAGTTACTCAAATCTGCTTAAGCCGCACCTTAATTACATGCTAGCTCCGCCCTCTGAATGATGACATCTAACAAGAATAATGCTCCCTCCATTTTATAATAAGTGATGTTTTAGACTTTTTATTTTATTTCAAAATAAGTGATGTTTTAGGATTTCAAGAAGAAATTAATCTTATTCTTTCAAACTTACCCTTATTTATAAAGGGAAATTTCATAAATATACGATTGAGTCACTTACATTGTTAAAAAATAGCCCAAAACTTACATTAAAGCTCTAAGCCAAAACTCCCCTCTCTCTCCACTGCCTCCTTCTTTTTCGTTTTTTTTTTTTTTTTTTTTTTAATTTTAATTTTCTTTTTTAAAAATATTTTTAATTTTATTTTTTGTTGGATTTCGCCACTGCCTCCTTTCTTATTTTTTTAAAAATGTTTTTATTATTTTTTTTTAATTTTTTTAATATAGTATTATAATTCATATACCCATATACATCCATATACACTCATACACAATATTATACAACATTATAATCCATATACTCATATACAATATTATGCACTCATATACAATATTATACAAAAATTATAATCCATATACCCATATACATTCATATACACCTATATACAAATATTATACACCATATACAATATTATAACTCTTATATCCATATACACCCATATACACCCGTATGCAATATTATACACCTATATACAAACATATACAATATTATACACCCATATACAATATTATACAATATTATAGCTCATATATCCATATACACTCATATACAATATTATACAATATAATACATCCATATACAATATTATAACCCATATATCCATATACACCCATATACAATATTATATACAAATATACACCCATATATAGTCATAACCAGAGTTCCATTCTCCGGCATATGCACCCATATACACCGACATACAATATTATACACTCATATACACCCATATACTATCATCGCCGGAGTTCCGTTCTCCGGCGAACTCCAACACCACCACCAGAACCAACTGCTTAAACATCAAAGATCCAGCATGACAGAGGCAGAGGGAAAATAAAAAAAATTAAAAAAAAAATTAAAGATCAGGCGTGACAGTGGGAGATGGGAAATTAAAAAAAAAAAAAAAAAAAAAAACAATTTTTTTTTTAAAAAATAATAAAAAAATAAAAATAAAAATTAAAAAAAAACAAAGAAAAGGAGGCAGTGGCGAACTCCAAAAAAAAAATTTAAAAAATTTAAAAATAATAATAAAAATTAAAAAAAAAAGCAAAGAAAATGAGGCAGTGGCGAACTCCAAAAAAAAAAAAAAAAATTAAAATTAAAATTAAATTAAAAAAAAAAGGAGGCAATGGCGAACTCCAAAAAAAAATTAAAAAAAATTAAAAAAATTAAAAAAAAAACGAAAAAGAAGGAGGCAGTGGAGAGAGAGGGGAACAAGTTATTGTTTGAAAAGTAATTTTTGTTTAAACTGTAAATGGGCTACTGTGGGCAAGAAACTCAAATATGGGCTAAATTTGGTAGCATTGGTACCCCAATTGATACTGAGTATAATTATCTCTATTTATAATCAAGAATCATTAAATAGTTTTTTTTTTCTAGGCATTAATTAGGGGTAGATTAGTATAAACACTCATAATTTTCTAGGAGTAAGCAATTTCTTAAGGCGTGTTTGGAGTATTAGTGCAGTAGTATATTTTAGACACTTTGATAATACAACGATCTCATCCCTATTCGGTGCCAATACAAATTCTTTTGATAAGTGTTGTTTTTAGACACTGACTAGTTAAATCGAAAAAATATGTGAATGATTTGACTCGCTTTGCTTATGGTTCAAAGTATGTAGACTTTGTTGGTAACGAATTGCCTGATCGATGTGAAAGGCCATTTACATTTAATCCTAAGCTAAGAATACTTAGCTATATTAAGATAAAGATTAAGCGGTGCCTTCTACGCTGTTACACCATGTGTAGCTTTCTTTCACTCCTACCTATAAGCAATGTCCTAATTCATGAAAAAGAAACTTGCTAAATGTCAAAAGTGTAATTATATATGTCTCTTGCCTCAACGAGCCAACATAGTTAATTTGCTAAGACGATTTGGGGCTTGAGACTGTATAATTTTTTTGGAGAAATATGGCAACCTATGTATATGCCACATTAGCTAAAAAGAATAGTTTGGTGCGCTAAGCTCTTATTATGTGCGGCTTCCTAAGAAGGACCTGACAACATTAAATCTTATGTATGCAGGCTTAGCTTACCTTGCATTTTTACCAGTAACTATTTCGCAGCATGAGCCCGTGACCTTCTGATCACACTACGGCAATTTATACTGTGACGTTAAAGCTCCCTGTCAAAATATGCGTGCAATAGTAGCTAGCTAGCCACTACAAATCTGCAATATATTCTACTTGACTAAATTTATACATATTAGTACTAGTAAATACTATAAAATCTCGAGAATTTCCTCCATTCTATTTAACTAAGTGGTGCAAGTGACCAATAGCACATATATATAACATCTGTGCAATCAGCAAACTGATCAGAAAATAAATAAATAATTTTTTGTTTCTTTTTCTTTTTGTTGGTGGATAGTTTTTTCTATGCTTTCTTCAAACCTTTACTTATTAAAAGCTGCTGCATGCACACATAACACAAAGCTTGCGAATTTTCAATTATAAATTACTAGTAATATCGTGATATTTTCAGTAACAAAGGATAATCTAAAATACATCCACATGCATATCTTTATCTTTGCCTTGCATGGAGAAAACAATACCATTAGTGGTCGTTTGGTTTGAGGTCAAAATAGTCCCGGGATTACAATCCCGGGACTAATTTATACCATCTGTTGGTATTATTTTATACCATCTGAAAGATGGTATAAAATAGTACCAGTATAAGTGGGTTAAGAAGGTATAAGTTGAGTTATTCCAGCACTAATTTTTATACCACGTTTGGTACAAGGTATAAAATAATCCCGGGATAAATCTATACCTTATACCAAACGTGGTATAAAAATTAGTACCGGCATAACCCATGTTATACCTTAAACCAAACAACATTAGAGAAAATTCATGATTTTCCCTAATCCCTGCTTCCATGGTAGAGTACATGCACGTCAAGTATCCTCATATATATATATATATATATATAAGTATAATATGGAGTATATTTTGTTGAAAATACTGAGTTCCTTTAAGCCCGTAGCGCACATGCTATATCCACCTCTGACTTCACATTTCAGAGGTGAATAATCAAGAGTTACTTGACTAAGAATAAGTTTGATCGTATTATGATATATACAAGTATATTTTATTTTATTTTATTTTATTTTTCTGGTTGGATTTTAATATCAAAAACAAGTTAAACTAATATATATTGTTTTGGTCTGCTTTGGTCTCGCCCTAACGCCCTTACAAGGTCATATAAAGAATTTTATTTTCTCATAAATGTAATTTTCATATATTATATAGCTCATATCTCTTGTCATTTAGATTTGAGGGTAGTTTCATCTTTACAACATCTCGTATGGGAGGACTCACTGTTATCAGTGGCGGATCTAGGATTTTCATTCAGGCGGAAAAAACAACTGAAACACTTGAGCTAGTCTTTTGTATTTGTTCAGGGTGTTCAAAAGTTAATATATGTACATAAACACAGAAAATTTACTCTAAATATATACTGTAATTTTTTGCCTAGGGTGTTCAGGTGAACACGGCTGCATCCGCCCCTGAGTCTGCTATACCTTTCATCCACAACAAGTATTGCCTTGTGCAGGTGGTTCTGTCCTACAAATAGAAAGATATACGTTTATTAGGCGAGCTCTCAGCTATGCCTTTGTCAAGTCTCCTTCCTTATAAATTGGCTCATCATAATTCATAAGGTAATAAAGAATAATGATGAAGCAGTGGGGAATGTAACAGTGGACTTAAAAAACAAGTTCTAACAAGTGTCACATTTGTCAGAGAAAAGCAGGACATAACATCGTGGAAAAATTGCATAACAATTGGGCCAATGATTTGATACACGTTATAGTACCAGCTTGAATTTGGCATTTGATGCACAAATGAATTATGAATGTCTTTCATATTCTTTTTGTTTAGCTTAGGAATATGACTTAACAATTTTTTTTCTTTTGATTACGATTGCTTAAACACCTAGGAATATATTATTACAAAATTATGTTTTACAAATCTTTTGTGTAACTTCTATATATTTTTCTTTGTGGAAAGCAGGGATAAATTATAAATCAAGATCTATATCTTTAGTACTCAATCAAGAGAAAATTTGAGAAGCATGCCATGGGGACATGAGTCCACTGCAATATTGAAGTTATTATTGACCACTAATTGTTAAAAGGCAAATCCAATCATTTCTTTAAAAGAATTAGTGGGGTTGACAACCTTGGGTAAGGGACTAAGGGGGAACAATTGCGTTCTGATAAATCTAATGATGTGATTAGGGTTTAGGAGACTGAAGCCAATTTTTGCTTATAATTCTTTGGATCACATGCATTGATTCCTTCAACAAGCAAGGGTCCATTTCGAGTTTTTTTAGTCTTTTGGGACATCAAATTAATAATGCATGGCTCTAGGTTCATAACATATCCCTACTTTTTGACCTAACAAACTTTGGAATTGCAATTTCAATTTTCTTTATTTTTTCAGTACCATGAACTTAATGGGCACCTGAGGGTCATTTAATTTTTTTGGTAAAGTACCAAATATATCTTCTAGATTATTAGGTTGGATTAGAGCATGCTTCTTGACAAATTTTCCTTCCTAAAGATCAAGTCTCTTAATTGTTGTGGTAAAAATTGATATTCCATCAAAGGTTTTATAATTTATATTGTCACAACTAAAAAAAGGAAGTAGAAATATAAATTAAAAATTTGATCTTGTTTTTGATATCTTGCGTATGTTAAATTGATTATTATTCCATCTATCTAGGAAAGAATGACAAGAATCATAATACCATAATGAATATATCTACTTTTAGGTGTAATTTTATACATCTCTTTCTTAACGTTTGAACCAATTTTTTTTATTTTTTTTTTAATTTTTTTTTTTACATATTAGCAACTGAAGAATGTATTATAAATCATAACATTTTCAAGTTAAAATATTTAATAAATATTAAAAAAATAAAATCAATGAAAAAAATTATTTTGACTCTGTAAATGGTAATGGTTCAGCTATTTTTAGGCCAGAAGTAACACTCTTTTCGTTTTTGATGCAACCTCCATTCAGAATTTTCTGTCTTTTTTTGCGCGGATTGTTCTTTTCATTTGGGGTGGTCTTTAATTTTGGCCTTCGCTTAATATTCCGAGATTGTGGTTTGAACCCCAGCTCAGTAAAAATATATATATATATATTTCGCAAGGTAGAATTTCACAATAAGGAAGACAAAATTTGGATATTAAGGCAAAAGTTAAAAACCACCAATTTGAGAGACAAAAATTAAAGACCACCCCAGCAAAGAGTAATCCTGCAAATTGCTATATAGGCCCATATGTGCAACAATCACTTAACGATTAACATGGGAAATTTGGAGGATTATCCTTCGGTGGGGGTAGTCTTTAATTTTTGCCCTTCGCTAAAAATTTCTTGATTATGGGTTTGACCCCCGCTCAGTCAAAAAATAAAATAAAATCGCAAGGCAGAGTTTGGATTTGCAAGGCACATGAAAAACTCTACCTTGCTTCAGGCCGAGTTTCAAACTCTACCTTCTGCCTTGCGAATCCAAACTTCCGCCTTGTGATTTTTTTTTTTTTACTAAGCTGGGATTTGAACTATTAGAGGAAGACAAAAAATTAAAGACCACCAATTTGAGAGACAAACATTAATTAACATTGATGCGGATTGATATGGAAGAACTGCATATGCTTAAGTAGCTATGGTCATGCGACCAAGCCCATTGGACTATTGCTACACTTAATGAGCTGAAGCCCAGCATATAATGAAACAGGACAATTCGCACAAATGTGCCATTTAGAGGTGGGTTGGCAGGGTTGGGGTTTTTTTTTTTTTGGAGGGAGGGGGGGGGGGGGGGGGGGAGTGGTCTTTAATACGGTTCCTCAGTCTTTAATTTTTGTCCTTCGACACTTTAAGTAATATACTATAGAACTATGTAAAGTATGCCTTATCCGGCATAGTTCTGTAGAAATTAAGTTATCCTACAGAACTATGCCACAAACATAGTTTTTATGTAGTTACATAAAAAGTATGCCTTGTCCGGTATAATTTTGTAGAAATTAAGCTATACTACAAAATTATGCCGGAAAAGGAACTTCATAAACAAAACTATGCCTTAAGGTATAACTTTTGCTCGAATAGGTATAATTTATTATGAAATCTTGCCTTGCGATTTTTTTTTTCCTCTGCTGGGGTTCGAACCCGAATCTCTAATTTCATAGAACAGTGAATAAGGATACTTTGACCCATAAATTTTCATTAAATGAGAAGTAGGGCAAAAAATTAAAGACCTTATGGTCTAAGATTGTCCTTGAGGAGCTATTTTTGCACCAATTTCTCTATACTAATCAAATTCTTAATAAAGGAACCTAATGGCAGGGCAAAGTTTGGTTACTGATAGGGAACCAACCTGAGAAGCGAAAACTAGAGGTGCCATATTATGCTGGATTTGTACGGATCAAAATAGATTGAATCAATAAATAAGTCATTCTTCAATTATTAGCAAATCTTAATTTCTTAATTTTTCTCTTATAAAATTTATTTAATTATCAAATAAGACTAATTTTGACATCCCTACAAATACAAACAATAGGTCTTGAAAGTGTTTTCCTACAAAGACACCTTTATAGTAATCTCCATAAACGTTTCTACAAGAACCAAACAAGCTGGGTGGAAAGTTTCAAAAGTAGGAACAGGATCCACCCAAAACCCAAGTTGACGACCAAATTGTGCAAAATAAGTTATTATAGACATGAACACGGATCCAGATCTATCATTTTGATCACAATAAATACTTTCCATTTGAATTATATATCCATTTTTACATTTCCTCCATTTCTGCGAGGTTGTGGGCGTCATCCTATGTACATATCTAGGGGACCATAGAGCTTATTTATTAGTATTATTAAAATTAAAAATTTAAAAGAAAAAGAAACTCAGATAGAGAGATAAAGAAAGAGGACAAATGAGAAAAATGAAAAGAGTACGTGTAAGGCTGATAAACCAAAGAAAGAAGCCTTGCTGCCACACGAACTCAGCATCAAATATCTCTACAGCCAATGGCTATTAACTTCTCTCCTGACCCCCGATATCCAAAATCATAACCCCCTACTCCTGTTATTTTCCACCAGTACTTTCACATTTTTTTTTATCATTCTACAAATTTTACCAAAAGAAAACAAGTACACTTTCATTTCAGTAAGCAACACAACACACACTATCACTCTCGTCATTCTCTGTGCAACTGCTAAATTCAGGTATATTTGCTAAATTATAAGCTGAATACATCACCTGACCTGAGATCTTCATACTATTGTTTGATTTGTTTATTATTAGTTGCTTAACTTACTGTAAATCTGCTGTCCATTATCGCCTATTACACTTTTGCATTGTATCTCTTATGTGTCTCTGTAGATATGTTATGTAAGATCATAGTTTGTTATTTTCCGTTGTTGCGCTGCATCTATCGTACAAGTTCATAAAGTACCAGCGTTATGTTGTTTTCAAATTTTTTACAGCTTAGTTTATGTAAATTCTCTTCATGACTATGCATTCTAGCGAATTTATTCATGTCTGTGAAATTACTTCTATGAAAATCCATTTTGTGAACTAGATGATTAAGAATTATTAGCACAACTCAATAGAGACTTCACTCACCTAGCTAAGGAATAAAGGCGAGCAGAGCATTCCTTCTGTCGGCCTTTTATAGGTGCAGAGAAGCGTGGTGAATAAGCATAAGTTTCCTGTTTTCATTGCTCATCCAAAACTAAAAGAAAATGGAAGCAAAAAAATTAGACAAGTTGATTGATGAAAAACAACTAGGGGTAGCTTGATTGTTTGAATTTTCTGCTTACTATCCTTATTTTAGAAACTAATTGTCTCTTTCATATTGTTTCTTCTTGTGGACTTCCTGCCAGAAGCTTGAGAACTCGGGAGAGTAAATTCGAGAATCAACATAGCACCTGGTCATCAGCTGGCATGGTTGTAGTTCAGAAGCCTTGTTAAACGTCGTGTAGTAGCCCTTGTAATGGCCATTGCTGCAGTTATTGGACTCTATGCAGGAAATAGAATCCTAAGCTCGTCCTTATATTATTCTGATCTTACTGAAAAGTTATCGTCTAGCAGTGATCACACGTTGACTTGCAATCCTACAAGAAATGTGATCAATGCTAAGAAGTCATCTAATTATAGCCCCAATTATGTTTCCAATAGAAAAAAACAATCTGTTAAGGCTGTTAAGGAGCATGTAGACGTGGCGTCTGATCATTCCGATATGGATCCATTTGTTCAAATGTTCAAACAGTTGCAGAATGAAAGCTGCAGTGAAAAAGATTCAGTGGAGGTTCTTCTTCTGCTGCAGAAATCAATGCTTGAAAAACAATGGAATCTTTCAGCTGAAAAGATATTGACCACTTTGCCACCAAATGAGAAGAACTCTAAGAAGACGATGGAGATCACTTGTTCAGGGACATCTGCTAGGCGGAGGAGAATGGATACTCGTAAAAGAGTTCAGATTCCGAAAATATCAGCCGCAGCAAATATTGCAAGCAAGCGACTGAGATCTGTTGTCGGTCCAGAGCTAGTACAAAGCCGTTTAAAAGGTTACATAAATGGTGTAGTAAGCCAAGAACTGCTTACACACGTGGAAGTGGTGCAACTATCGAAAAAAATCAAATACGGAATTTATTTAGAAGAGCAGAAGTCCAGGTACTGAACTCACAACTCCATCCAACCCTACTTTCTCAAACATTGGATGAGACTTTAGGAGCTGATCTTCTCTTCAGTGAAATTACTATAAAGAAAAGAAATTTTGTAGAAAGAGTGAAATGAACTACCCACCCAAGTGTTCTGTTCCCGAGATTGTCCAACTTCTTTTGTATGTTTTCCCTAAATACATTTCTTTCACGATTTCGTAGGTCAAACTGTTACTGATATTTTAGTAAATCTTCAAACTCATTATAAGGTAAAGTTGTTATGCCCTTATGAAATGCCATGGGAGTGAACCAGATTTAAGCCAGTGTGGATGTTGCCAATGGTTACTAGCTTCCTTATCTAATAAAAAATGAGAGGTAAATAAACAAGTTGGAGGCAGAATGCTGGAGAAGCAATTGTGCTTTGATTATTTATACCTTGAAAATGTCTGTCATTAGATATTCTAGAGAGTTCCTTACCCCTTGGCATGTTACCACGATATGGTGGACTAGTATTTTTCAGCTAAGATTCGAAAATTCCTGTCTTTTTTTTTCCCCCGTTTTTGAGTAACTTCCATCAATATGTTTTAGAGATGATTTACCCAGCTTGTTTAATCCATGGAAAATTTTAGGCTGGAGAAAAAATTGGGATGTGAACCTTCTGACGATCAACTCGCAGTTTCCTTGAAAATATCTTGTGCTGATTTACGATCTACATTGATAGAGTGTTCCTTGGCTAGAGAAAAGCTTGCGATGAGCAATGTTCGTCTCGTCATGTCAATTGCACAAAGATATGATAGCATGGGTACTGAAATGGCTGACCTCATTCAGGTAACTTTTTACTGTATGAACAAAGCTACAGACGCAGAACTTCTTGCCTTTGTGCATTGGTCAATATACTTTAAAATCAAAATTGGCACTTCTTGAGGAAAATTCCTTCATCTGCATATAGGGGGGCCTTATTGGACTACTTCGTGGTATAGAGAAATTTGATCACTCAAGAGGATTCAAAATCTCAACTTATGTTTATTGGTGGATTCGTCAGGTGAGATTACTATTTAGTTTTGTTTTTCAGTTTCTTCAAAACAACAGAAGTTTGTAATATCACGACGACATTTCATTACCTTTTCCCCCAATTCTCAGGGCGTCTCCCGAGCATTAGTTGAGAATTCAAGAACGTTAAGATTGCCAATACATCTACATGAAAGACTGAGTATGATCCGTAATGCAAAAATCAAGCTTAGAGAGAATGGAATAACTCCATCAATTGAAGTAAGTTCTGTCAAAATGAATGATCGATATCATACTCTGAATATTGTTAATAAAGTTAACTGTAAAATATTACACTGCCCTTTTTTGCTAATTTGCTTGTGCTTCTCCTGAACCATCAGAAAATAGCTGAATGCCTCAACATGTCCCAGAAGAAAGTCAGGAATGCAACTGAGGTATGATTATCTTATAGATTAAACATTTCCAGTTCATATTGTACAAAACCGTTTCTAAGATATTTCTTCTTTTAGGCAAGCAGCAAGGTATTTTCACTTGATCGGGAAGCATTTCCCTCTTTAAATGGACTTCCTGGAGAAACACTTCATAGCGTAAGTCCGAACCTTAATCTTTGCATAAATGTATTCTAGATTTTTGTTTGGTAGCATTTTGGATTTATTAAATAATCCAAGACTGCCTGGCATTCCAAAATCAAATGTACATATTGACTTTCTCACAGATATTCTGAATTGATAATTAAGGACATTGGCTATTACGAATTCCAATTTAACTTCAGAGATTTGAGATAAACTATTAAATTATTAATTACCCATTATCAGAGAGATATACAATGTTAATTTAAAGAAAGGAACAACTGTAAGTATATTTTGTATAATCATTACCCACAGTAGGGAAATAATTAAGTACTGCCATTCTACTAGAAAGATTTGAACCCAAGATCTTGAGGTTTTAGGCCTTTCTTTTTATCAGCCATTTTCATCTTGAGTAATGTTTCATGGCCTACTTTCTTCTGCAGTACATTGCTGATAATCGCCTGGAGAACAACCCGTGGCATGGAGTTGATGAATGGACGCTCAAGGTAAATTAATGAAGATAAATCCTGATAATTTATTATTAAATAGTGAATGTGTGAATGGTATTTAATAAGTGACCTGTGATCATAAATTGAGAAAATCAAACTTTTGAGGTATTTGTTTCCTGATTTATCCCCCTCCCTTAAATTACAGAGGAATTAGTATTAACGCTGGTAGATGCAACAACAACAGCATACCCTGGTTGATGCATGCCTGAAAAATCCTAGTGGCAGTTAGCTCATTCTAGCATTATCTCCCTGAGATGAGTCTTTCCTCCTTAGACTCAAAGTTAGGTTCAATATCGATACATCAACTCATAATGATGGTCAGTTTCCCAATCATAATTTCGTGCAGGAAGTGTGATCTTGGCCTACATTCCTTGTACCTGTACCTCATTATATTTGATCGTGGCGCTACCATGAAATCTTGCTCCCTTGGATTCCCTTCTTTGTGCTTTTTCTCTTCTAGAACAAATTAGAACTGCACCTCAATCCCAAATTAGTTGAGGTCAGGTTCATGAATCCTCGCTAACCATATCGCTCCAGCAATCCAATATTTGAAGATTTAGGTTCTCTAGCACTAGAGGTTCTATATATTTTCTGTTGTCATACAAATCTCTAACGAGACTGTAGCAAACTAAACCTGAATCACATCTAATGTATAGTCTATATGGATCTTTTTTTCCATTTTGCCTTATTTTGTGCTGAGTCTACATGTATTCCAAGAGGTTATAGGTCGTTTTAGGTAACTTTCTTCCCTGTGATTTTAGGTCTATCTCATCAAATTTGAACCTGCTTTCCTTCTCTCTTCTCATCTCCAGGGAAGGAATACTTAATATATGTCACTGCTTTATTATTTTCGCAAGGAATGTATATAAACAAATTGGTAGTAAGGATAACACTCCAAATTAGGTCAAATTCGGGACAGGGGTAAAAATGATACCTGTGACTATCAATCATGCTTCTACCTACCTATGCTTCCCACGGAGTGGTGTTCGCTGGGCTTGCTGCCTTCTATGCCACATTCTTCTTTTCTTCTCATCTTATTTATCAAGATGTAAACTTGAAATGTCTAAGAGAGTAAATGGCCTAATGTGTTTGAGTTCTCTATGAGTTTTGCAAGGCACGAGCTTGATTACCAATAGATGGCAATTAAAAAATTTCAACTTTGATCAAAATTGGTTCAGTGGAAAGAGACTGTACCTTTTGTATTTTATTCATCACATGCTTCTATTTACTCTTGTAAAAATGCAAGAGAATACTTCTAAGGTTTATTTGTGTATAACTTGAATTGATAGATTGCTAGTGAAGAAATCATAACTGACTTCATCTGTTTTGCAGGATGAAGTAAACAACCTCATTTCCTCAACTCTTAGGGAACGCGAGAGAGATATTATCCGACTGTACTATGGTCTGGACAATGAGTGCCTTACCTGGGAGGATATTAGTAGAAGGTAAGAGTCCTAATGATATTGGTTGTTTACTTCTCAGTGGATATTACTTCTCCAATCCAGACTATGCCCTCATAGCGCAGTTCATGTTGTAGTAGACCTATTTTTTAACATAATTCTAGTTAACATGATTTCTCAGAATACTTCCCGAACATACAATTAAGAGCTAGTCTTCATGGGAAGAGGTGTGAGGTGTGGTGCTTCATTCTTCTTTTATCTCTTGGAAAGGAATATTGAAATATCATCAGATAGGCATAATCAACAATGTGAATTTAGTTAATAGGTAGCTAAAGACAAAGAAACTTTACATTTCTAAATTCATAACCAGCGTCAATTTGAACTTGGTTTGAAAAAATTATAGCAGTGAAGTTTCTTATTATGATTCATCTTTTGTTTGTTCACTGATATATCGATATGTTGAAAAAATCAATTTTCTTTCTATACAGGATAGGTTTGTCCAGAGAAAGGGTCAGGCAGGTTGGATTAGTAGCACTTGAGAAATTAAAACATGCTGCTAGGAAAGGACGATTAGATGCAATGTTGGTTAAACATTGAGTACGCTTGCTGAGACCAAACTACAAACGAACTGTACATAAAATGTAAGGTAACCTGCATCTCCAATCTATTTTCCTGAGAGGAGAATAGATAAAGATCTGAGAGACATTATTCATCCACTTCCATGCTCTCCTCCCAAGCCTCCAATTCTTACGAGAAGAGTCAGAAAGATGTAGGGAAGGTTTTTGTGCCTCATATCTTTTAGGATATCTCTGTGTTTATTGAGATAGGAGATAGTTAAAAGCAGATACTGTATATACGTTCCTTGTGTTGACTTCTTTCATACAGCTGATGTGATAATATCCATTTTATATGATGTATCTTGATTAAAGACAGTTTCGAAAATGTTAATTGACTTTGTACATATATTAGTGGTAAGAAAGTCGCACATCAAAGTTGAAATTTGAATAGCTAAAATGAATTTGAATTCTTAAAATTTGTCTGGGATAATAGCATTAGTGAAATCGTGCCAAACAGTTCGGAAGTTCTAAAAAAATGGGTTTGTAGTATATAAATGAGATGCAGTAGTTCTGTTTATGTTTCTATATGCCCAAATGAGCATCTGTATGCATGAGTTGGCACTTGACAAAAACATGGCTTTGTTTTGATGGAACTGTGAGCTTTTTGTATGAGTTGCCACTTGATAAAAGCCAGAGCTATGGGGAACCACGAAAAAGGAAAAGCTTCATGGCATTACTGCCTACAAGTTTACCAAGAATTGAACCAAGACTTAAATTAAACAGCTCATTAACATGTTTCAATTTCAACCGTCTGCCATGTGTATGCTACAAGAATTTATTTGCGATATTTCTAAAAGTTCCAATTGTCTGTGAGCTTAACCAAAGCCGTATCCAAGTAAATGCTGGTCTGCCTTTCACCTTGGGCTAGAGCTCACAATGAGAATTTTCATGTTAGTACTATTTAATTACTTACGTAGAGAGTCTATTATGCTCATCTCAATTTACAATAGGAAAAAAGAAAGCCAAAAAAGTACAAGGAACTCAAAAATTGCGATACCACTAACAATTTAGATAAAGCAGAACTGGGATACGAAAAAGTTAAAATATTTCCCAAAAAATATCTCTTTGGTCTTTTTTCAGAAAATATATATCTGCTTGATCTTTGACTAGCACGAACGAGAAAAGCAGAGAAAAGCTAGTGGCTTTCCGTCCACATCGACTAAGGCTTTTTAGATGCACACAAATGACAGTCAGTCACATATTCGATCACTTTACCTCTAAATGGATATAATTAAAAAGATTTAACAGATTATTATTATTATTTTACAACTGAAGAAAAACTATTCACTCTTTAATAATAATATAGTGTCATATAGTATGAAATATATAGGGTATGTATATAACATTCAAAACAGAACCAAATTCTAGCACCGCATTTTTATCTCAGTTCAAAAGTTGCTCCATTTATTTAATTACACAAGCTATAGAGGCAAGCAATCCCTGTATACGTTTTAAGTAATTCTGCCCCCAATAAGCTACAGTTTGCACTTCGCATTTCACAAGGTTCTATGGCGCAGTCAAAATCTGCACAACCAAAAAAAAATATCAGAGAGGCTCAACTATAGATATTTTAGTCTTTTATCATTCTAACAAACAAGTTGTCTATAGTACAGAGCAGGGAACAAACATAGGCTCACTAGCAGCTAATCTACTTTGTAGCTCTAATACAACAAGGTTAGGCATGCCCCAAATTCGGTTCAAAAGGGGAAAAACACTAGGCCAACTTCATTGGTAAACAGATCAGTAGTTAATTAGGACAACTCCTTCATTCGATGTCATCAATCCAGTCGCCATATATTTTACTAATCTTATCCGGGCCTTTCCATTTTTGCAACCTTTGGCCAGGCCTCTCAACTATGCCAGTCGGCCGCTGTACCTGAACACCCTGTCCCAGATGATAAACATCAGTGTGGAGTGCTGGATTGGTCGAGGGCATTGTACTTTCTGATGTTCTTAATGAACCCCCTCCCTGCTTTATATCTGGAGGAACAGAAATATAATCTCTGCCCTCATTTTCCGCAGCTCCTCCACCAAACTTGTTCAGTTCTGCCATGAAATAGCAAGAGTTAGTAGTTTGCACAGAATAATACGGAACATTGAGCAAAATTTTGTTGTCTAGTCCAATGAAACCAAACAGCTACAGCTAAGGTAACACGTGAGACCTCTGAACAATTAACTGAAAGATGGCCAAACAATGGCAAAATCTAAGTATCGTAGCATATAGATCGTACAATCACGTAGAGTCCCTTTTACCCTTAAACAACATAGTATCTCACGCAGGTCTCTCTACTGCAAAACCAAAGATAGTTACATGAGTACCAACTTTTAGTCAACATTCAACTGCTTCCATGATACTTAAAGTTCTTTCAGTAGCACAATCCATTGCCATAATTATGTCCGCATTTTAATGAAACTTATGAATTTGACACCTGAGAGGCTCTTCCTATTGCACATGAAAACATTGACACGAAACGTACACCAGGTTCGATTACATCTCTGTCTTCTTCTTCTTCCTTTCAAAAATAATTAAACATTTAATTCCATTACCTGGAAAACTGTAATCTTTATTACTTAACATGCTCTCCAGAATACACAAATCTCTAGGATGTTTCACAATTTCTGCTGACTTATTAGATTCTTCCACATCCCAGGTCTTATGACTCTTTGCAAACTACATCCAACAACCTCCTCAGCCAACCCCTTCTGCTGACCTTATTCTTTAAAATTTTCATTTCATAGTCACCTTGGCTCATCAACCAACTAACAAGATTTTAGGAAATTCAATTTTATCCACCTTATCTTTCCTTTTCTTTTTGTTGGATATAATAAACCCCACCTCACCACCCAGGAGCCAATTAGTTTGGCAAGTGATGGCCTCATCGGCTCATCTATAGAGGTATCAATAAAGAGGAGGGCAATGACGAGAGTTTCAGTTATTATGCAGACTAGTTGAGGAAAAAGAGGTTAATTAATATGACAAACAAGAGTAAGACAGATAACTTAAAGCAAGTAAATAAACTCAAAACGTCAATGACATTTCCCAGTGCCTAGAATAGAACTACCATCAATCATCCCCATCAAAAAACTAATCTTCCATCTATCCAACAAATTGATTGTAGAAAGCACAATCTCTAATTTCCTTTCCCACCAAGATTCTCATTGTTCTCTGAATATTGCCTCATAGGCTGTTAGATTCTCATAGGCTATGTTGTCCGAACTCTCAAAAAACGCCGTCGTACATGTTGGATCCTCAAAAAATTGCAATACTTTTAGAGGCACCCGGCAGCATTTTTGAAGAGTCCGAGCAACACAGCTGATATGTAGTCACAGAAGTTACAAGAGTGGTAAATGTTTACCTTGTTGGGAAGAGAATTTAAAAGGGTTTTCTTGCTAGCAAGTGTTCAACAGAAGAGGAGATAGAAGTGCTGGGAAAGTAGTGATCAGCATAACAAAGAAGAAAAAAAGAGATTCTAAAGTACCCACTGGGTGCAAACAATTTCTGAGGGCCATCGGACTGGGTAAAACCCTGAATTACCCGTGGTGCACTTGCGGGAAACTCCTTGCCGAGGGCCTGTGCACCCCCGGGATTAGTCGGGGCTCAAAGAGCCTCGGACACCCGGTGCTTAATCAAAAAAAAGAGATTCTAAAGTTGGAAAAATGGATGGAAAGGTAGATCAGATTGGAGCAAAATTACTACTGTGTTTTCACTTAATAAGGAAAAAAAAAACTTTGTTATAGTTCCCAGCCAGAATTTTGGAGCATTTTCAAGATAACTACATAACGGCAAATGAACAATTCTCCATTTTTCATGAAAATGAACACAGAAAATGAGAATCTTCTGATAGTGAACATACAAGAAACTTCAATTATTGCGCTCTTCTTCTACTCTACAAAGAATTTCACTTGCAACCCTTTCACTTTCTAGATGCTCCTTTTGAGTTAATTTCAAAATAAATGGCTTCCTACCCTCATTATGTGTGCATAAACAAACTGAATGCTACCCAGAAAAGCTAATAAGCAGGTCACCTAAAGGTAGTTCTCCATTTTAACCAGGGGTAAAGTCGGAAACGCAAGAGAAGTTTGATCAATCATCTCAAAATACCAATCTTAACTAATAAGGATAGCATGTGGTATCACAGAGTACTAACTACTAAGACATAGGTTTACCTGAAACCGAAACCAAACTGGTGGAAGTAATCTATAAGTACAGTGCCATCTAGTAAACTTGTATATGAAATCCTTAAACAATTGATGAGTTACACTACTTTTATAAGTATTGAAGTCATCCAATATAGAAGAAAGAAATTTCAGTTTCTTTAATAGGTATTTTCAGCTTGTCTGGATTTCAAGTTCCCAATTAGACTTTTAAGATGATAAGGTAAGTCGCTGTCCACCATTAAAGACAAGGAAACCTTAATAAGCTTATCAACTTGCATTTGCTCCTAAACAAAATTTAACCAAGCTTCCAACAAGCCAAAAGTCAGTCATAAAATCATCAATCTTCAGCAATCTCATTGTTAGCACTGATAAATGATAAGATAAGTCGCTGTCCGCCATAAAAGATAAAAGGGAACCTTAATACACTTACCAACTTGCAATTTCACCTAAACGAAAATTAACCAAGCAGATCAACGTTTCAGCAAAGCCAAATCAATCATAAATCATCAATCTTAATGTAAACATTGATATCATCTCTCTATACCAGAAATAAGCAAAAGGTCATATCCATACCTGCCGCACCATGAGCAAAATGACACTTGCTGCCAAATGGGCAATAACCAGTAGTCTCCCACTTATTACAAATTCTTGTCTTCCAGTTTGAAGGCTTTTGGGTTGCTCCACTAGTAGCATTATTACCAAATCCACCAACAGTTGGAGTCACACTTATTGCAACACTCTCTCTAGATCGCGATTGTTCATCGTGAAGGAAGGTGCAACTATCTCCATAAGGACATCCCTCTTCAGTGTAGAACTTCTTGCAATGCCTCCCTTTAGCGGATCTTTGAGACTCCCCACGCAAATCAGGAGAGCTCAATATCGGTATCTGATGTTCTTCTCTCATTTCCACCATTCCTCCGCGATCACTTTCATGTGCAGCTACTATCTCTTGCCAATTAGGAGGCGGTTTGCGAAGCTCCTCTATTCCATGAGCAAAGTTACAATTAGTAACATAGGGGCAAACACCAGCACGGAACTTACAACACAGTTTAGTCTTAAAGAACATCTTTCCGATTGCTTTAGAGCTACTGGTAACTATAACTCGTGCATCTGAATCCTGCACATTCCTCGACTTCTTGTTTGGGGGCTCACTCCCAGACCGGTTTTGTGAATGTCTACCCTCCTGACTGGAATTGGAATCAGTGTTCCAGGCTCTATAATCATCCTCAGTAGCCCAAACTGCCTGGTCAGAATAATTAGGACCCCAACCGTCGAAACCACCACTACTGGGAGTGGAATCTGGGATCCCATTGCCTACAGAATAATCAGGTTCTCCCATATAATCCATTAAAACAGCAGATCTGACGGCCCAAGATATTCAATTCCGAAAACGGGTAAAATAGAGTTACATGACATACAAAAACAAGCTCAAACTATGAGCAAGAAGATTTACACACTGATAGCTATACCTCAACAAATATTACTGCCCAGAGAGAATGAGAAATCAGGAAACTCAAACAAACAAGAACAACCCAACTCACTTATGGCCAAGGAAGGGAACAAAAAGTTACCAAATTTAGAAACTTTTCTTGAAAATAAGGGATTGGAAGCTAAAAATCCTATCTTTTTCACTTAATTGTTATAGAAACCAAAGTGCAATGCAAAGTTTCAAGAATCAAACATGCCCTAATTCAAATTTGCAAAGAGAATAAGTATAGTACAACAAGTAATTAAACAAGATTGACCAACTACAATGCCAATTCAAAAACCCTAGGTTTAAAATAAAGAAAACCCAACAAACCCAGATTGAAAAACAGCAGCTACAGAAAAGGAAAGACAACACAAATTAGAAACAGTTAATTAAGTAAATTTAGATAAGGAAACAAAATCTCAAGACTAAATTGAGATCAGATTATGGGTAATGATTTTTGCGGATGAAAATGAGATTTAAAAAAAAAAAAAGGAGGAGCGGTGGTCAAGTCATTGGCCCTTAATCTTTATCCCCTCAAAATAGCAATGTTTACTGTAATACAGGACAATTCCGGTCAGGTTAGATTTGCCTATGCCTAAATAGGGATTTATTTAGTATGCAAGTGTACTTATCAAAGTCTCGAGAGGTTAGATAATTTTTTTCAATAAATTCACGCCACATAAACTTTAATCTTAATTTCAGTTTTGATTCTTTAAAATTAATAGTTACATAAGGAGTTCTATATTATTTTTTATAATTAATTTTTTTGCACAATGCATGAAGAAGTTGTATTTTTAAAAAATATTTAAATCATAAAATAAATATAGGGTGAAAATAGAACATGTGGAGTATTTTGTTTTAAGTGAGTGTTAAATCTTGATTTTGGGATAATTAATTATATGTTTTTTTAAAATTTAAAGAACAATATATAATTCTGAAAAGAGAAATATAAAAGGGGGAAAAGCAAGACAATTGTCACGGAAAAGAAAATTTTCCTTCTTTCTTCTTTGGAAAAGAGTTTCACTTGGACAAAACAATTGTGAAAATTGGACATGTGAGTGAAAATTAGTATTGCTTGAAAAAAACATTCAAAACAGTATTTTATAATTTATTGAAAGTTCAAATACTTCAGTTTGATATTTACAAAAATTATAATAGCATTAATGCCCAAAGGGTCACTGCTGTCTCAGATGATCAAACCTTTTATAGTATTACTATTTTACCTCCAAATTTTTGTAATTTCCAAATATTCCTTTCCAAACAGAAGTCCCAACTCTCTTTATTTCATTCTCATCGTTCGTCCTTCTTTGCATAAAAAAACATTTTAAATTTATAGTTTTTGTAAAAACTTTAAGAATATTTCAGGCGTTTTAATACGATAAAAAAGTATTTTGGAATAATTTCAGAGACCTTCCTTCACGTTTACCTTTATAATACTCATCTTCCTTGTGATTTGACATATTACACTTACCTTCCTTATTTTGAATATTCGATAACCAAACTAATTTAAGTGACTAAATTATTGTAACCTTCTCAAACTACCCTTTTGTGACATTAATTATCAACCAGAATACTCACCTTAATTCTCTTTATACTTTATAATTTGCTTAAAAGCAGATAGCAATCTCTTCAAGTAAGAAGAAGAATTTAGAACGTAAGAATATCTTTCTCATATTTGAATTCAAAACAAATCAAGTGACATTGATATTGATTAAAAAATATGTTGGAGATACTTACATTATCGCCTGAATGTGCATCTTTGGTAGCCTATTTATTTTAACCATGTTGAATACTTCAGTTTATACAATTTTTAATCTGTTTCATTAATAAGAGCATAGTCAGACTAATTAGAAATCTTAATCTTCAATAGCAACGGGAGATAAAGATGAAGTTCATCCCATGTAAAACATTGTCTAAACTTGTCTGCTACATTATATAACCAGCCTTTTTTTGTCTTAATATAACCGGCCATAGTTATTAGTTACATCAAATATTAGATGCAAAAGCACCAAGAGTTCTTATAGTCAATCATTAATATATCATATTTCACTATACAGATTATAAAACTTTAGTCTGATGTAAAACTCAAAAAAGCACATAATATTTCTATAGAAATTAACGGGTATATATATTATTTTTTTAAAAAGAACATAAACCCATCAGAATGAATATTTATCAGCAAAATTCTTGCAAATCTTGGCTAATAGAGTCAAGATGATGTAAATTTTTAAAGTTGTGTTTAGTATAAGGTTATCAACTTGAAACGAAAGAGTACTTGCTTGAAATCTTCCCAGAACTTGAGAAACTTTTGAGAGATGTTTATATTTAAAAACCTAAAATTTATAAAAAAAAAAAAAAAAAAAAAGTTCCACATAAGGGTAATCTTGGGATATTAGAGAAAATAAATTACTTAAATTAGTTTGGTTACAAAATATTCAAAACAATGGAGGTAAGTGTAATATGTGAAAGCACGAGGGAGGTGAATGTTATAGAGGCAAACGTAAAGGGAAGTCTCGGAAATTACCCCAATTATTTATCGTCGTTGTTTATTATCACTTTCAACACTTTTATTCAAATACATAATTGCTTATTTATAAATTCAATTCCAATACCAAAAAAAAAAATCAACATTTAATATTTATCGGCTACTTTTTCGATGTTTAATATTTATCGGCTATTTTTAATTAGTTAATCCAGAAGGTATCTTTATTTGCTTTGCTGTAGGGACATGAACAAGGTCCCATCATATCAACATACTTGTATAAGTTTAAGCTTAAAAGAGTCGGGAGTTGATAAAAATCTCAATTCTCAAAGAAAGGTGATGATTATTGGTTAACTAAATAAAGTTGGTTAACTCTACAAGACTATCCTTTTCCTTTCTGTAAAAGAAAAGTAAGCATTATAGAAATAGACCATCTGAAAACAACATCAAACCTGCCTGACCCATTCTCCATCTTTATCAGCTGGAAAAAGCAGAAAGAAGTAGATACATACTACTACTGACTTTTTTTCCTGAAAAAGAAGAGTTATTACTACTGCTACCCTGCTGCCAAAGCAGAAATACCTCCTCTCATTTTTATGAAACTAGCAGGGGTAGCCTTGTAAATTCCTCCTTGCAATTCAAAAGCTGCAACTGATATAGAAAAAGTAGTAGTAATGGGCCACTATAGAGGCAGATGATCACCAACTCAAATGAGTTTTTTCTCTGTAAGTTCTTTGTAATTCCATCAGTGCTAATAGTAGTAACATTGCTGTGATATTCTTGATATAATTTCATAAAGCTTTTTTATTTCTTTTTAGTTATCTCGGTCTTACATATATATATTTTTTTTTTTGCCAGGAAGACAATGACAGCAATTTAGCAGCAATTAGTCTTCCCTTGTGTTGATAAAGTAGCATTTTGTTTCTCGTCAACCACCAACATGTCCACTAAATCCAAGTAAGTGCGATGGATCCGAACTGTGTTGTTTCTGCAATTGTAACATGTTTGTAACCGCTAGTATTATTTTTCCCTCAGTAATCACTACTTCTTTTTTATGATTTTATGCATCTTGGTTAATTGTTGCCTTGATATGCTTGATTGGCTTCTTACATGCTGGATCATTATTGGCTTGATCTAAGGATCTAAAATTGCCCTCAGTGTAGCACAATTTTCTGGTGCACCTGCTTTTTTCCTGCTAATGCTGCGAAAAAGTAAAAAGAAGAGGGAAAAAAAGGAGAAAAAGATAGCTTGAAAGATAGCTTGGATACTGTAATTTGATAAAAAAGTCTCCAACTTTGGCGTGGATCCTTCTAAATTGTTTAGCAAATTACTAATTGGATGCTGTGGAGGTGGGGTGATGGGATTGATCTTATGTGATCTTGCATTTTTTGAATTGCTTTGAGTATCTGGTTTACCTAATTGTTGCATATTTGAACTTGCACCAGATCAACTCTTAATGGAACTCCTAGCAACTCGACACCATCAACTCCTCGGATCAGTAGAGTGAGCAGGGGAATAGCTAAAACTGATGCTGATTCACCCTCTCCTTTGCAGAATTTGCGTCGTTCAGTGGATAAATCTGTTAGATCTGCTATTTTTTCTAAGCCTTCTGTGGAACGGCGGTCCTCTAAGCTCAGTACCCTGCCTGATGTGAGTTTCACAAAATCCATTTAACGTTACACATATTAATTGGACTAAAGGATCAGGCCTTGTTTAAATTGGAACCAAGGAGATGTAGCTTGAGTTGCATTGCCTTGGCCAGTGTCTAATAAGGCTCAAAATAAAGAAAGTTCTTCATGAAATTTGAATTGATATTGGTGTCTCAATGAAAAGTTTTTTGTCTTCTGTAACTTATGCATTCTGATCTTTGTTACTGCTTGATTTTAATCGTTATCAGAAAAAGCCAACACGGATACTGAAGCCATCAGAACTACAAGCTGAATTAAATGTTGCTCGAGAAGATCTGAAGAAGGCCAAAGAGATGTTGGCTTTGGTTGAAAAGGAAAAAGTGCAAGCTCTTGAAGAAGTGAAGGAAGCTCAGAAATTGTCTGAGGAAGCTAATGAGAAGCTGAGAGAAGCTTTGGTAGCTCGAAAGCAAGCTGAAGAGAACTCCGAAGTTGAAACGTTTCGTGCTGTTGAGATGGAACAGGTGGGGATTGAATCTGCTCAAAAGAAAGAAGAGGAATGGAAGAAGGACCTCGAAGCTGTGAGGAATCAACATGCTGTTGATGTGTCTGCTCTCCTCTCTGCCACACAGGAACTTCAACGTGTAAAGCGCGAATTGGCCATGGCATGTGAGGCCAAAAATAAGGCACTTAGCAATGCTGAGGATGCTGGGAAAATTGCTGAAACTCATGCTGGGAAGGTGGAAATCCTCTCGGCTGAGTTAGTGAGAATGAAATCTTTACTTGATTCCAGGATCTCTTGGAATGAAACGGAGGTTAATGAGAAGAATATGATGGTGGAAGATCTAACACTCGAGATAAACACGCTAAAAGAAGAACTGGAGAAAGCAAAAAGTTATGAAGCTAAATTGGTGGAAAAAGAAGGTATCATGAAGCAACTTAATGTCGATTTGGAGGCTGCTAAGATGGCTGAATCTCACGCTCATAATGTATTGGAGGAGTGGAAGAAGAAGGTTGAAGAATTGGACGCTCAGGCTGAGGAAGCATGCCATCTAGAAAGATCTGCATCAGTAACTCTAGAGTCGGTCATGAAACAACTCGAAGCAAGCAATGATTCGGTGCATGATGCAGAATCTGAGATTGCATGTCTCAAGGAGAAGGTGCGGATACTTGAGGAATCAGAACATCACACTCAAATGGCCAAGGAAGAAGCGAGTGAGTTGAGAAAGAAGGTAGATTCTCTTATATATGATCTTGAAACAGTGAAGGAGGAGAAGAATCAGGCTATGGAGAATGAGAAACTAGCAGCAGCCAGTATTCAAACACTGTTAGAACAAAAAAACAGACTTGTAAATGATTTGGAAAGGTCTAGGGAGGAGGAAGAAAAAAGTAAGAAGGCAATGGAAAGTTTGGCATCAGCTTTGCATGAGGTTTCTTCAGAAGCAAGAGAATCCAAAGAGAGGTTGTTGTCTAACCAAGATGAAAATGAACATTATGAAACACAAATTGAAGATTTGAAGTTGGTATTGAAAGCAACAGAAGAAAAGTATGAAAATATGCTTGACGACGCAAAAGAGAAACTTGATGTTCTTACCAGTTCTGTTAAACAATCCAAGGATGAGCACCAGAAATTGAAGACTGAGTGGGAGGAAAAGGAGCTTCATCTGATGAGTTGCATG
The DNA here is from genome assembly GCF_019175385.1 of Lycium barbarum. NCBI lineage: Eukaryota > Viridiplantae > Streptophyta > Magnoliopsida > Solanales > Solanaceae > Lycium > Lycium barbarum. The sequence goes on from NC_083337.1 coordinate 161,540,757, forward strand.
AATAAAACTGAAGAAGAAAAATCATCGATGGAAAAAGAGATAAACCGACTAGTAAATCTGCTAGAAGATGCTGAAAAAGAAGCTTCTGTCAAAAAAGATGGAGAAGCTTATTTGAAGAATTCCCTAAAGAAATCTGAATCTGAGGTGACTTATTTAAAGGAGGTCCTTGGTGTAGCAAAGGATGAGAGCATGAGGTTGAAGGAACGTTTAACGGACAAAGAAAATGAGGTGCAGAATATTGTTCGCGAAAATGAGGAGCTTCGAAGTAGAGAAGCTGCATCTTGGAAGAAAGTTGAGGAGTTGTCCATGTTGCTTGAAGAATCATTAGCCAAAAATGAACCTGAAGCAAATGGAGAGCTTTCTGATAGCGAAAAAGACTATGACATACTCCCAAAAGTAGTGAAATTCTCTGATCAAATAGAGAAGCCTAAGATGGAACTTCCACCTTATCAATCTGAGCAACCTGTTGAAGAAAAACCTGAAGATGTCAAAATCTCCTCACATGATGAAGCTGATCTTAAGGCCTCTAAACTGGTCGATAATTCAAATGGAAAGCTAAATGAACTTGAGAACAAAGAAAAGGAAGATGATGATTTGGTAAAAGCTGAGAATAAAATATGGGAAAGAGAAGCAGAACTAGAAGAAAAACCAGAGTCAAAGGCTGATGGTGAAGAGAGCCATGAAAATGGTGGCACATCTCCTACTAAGCAGCAAAATCAGAAGAAGAAAAAACCTTTGTTTCATAAATTTGGAAGCCTACTGAAGAAGAAAAGCACCAGCAGCCAGAAGTAACTGATCAGTTATCAACTGCTTTGTGCCTGGCATATAGCAGTTATACTAGCAAAGAGTAAACATTTGGACTGGAATATGGTTGGTTTTAAAATATTTTGCTCTTCTGTTTTCTTATTTGTTTATATTTCAAATAGGGGCTTACATAAGAAAAAAGGTTGTATCATCTTTAGTTTTTTCCTTCTTATTTTTTGGGGGGTTCTGTTTCTCGATTTTAATTTGTCATGTTGGGAATATCCTTTATATTTGACACCATTTTTTCCAGCTTTATTCTCTGTACATTTGGTTTCTAATTTGCATGAAAGAAGAAATGCTTGTTCAAGTATACATTAGTTTGGTTTCCATTCTAGAATTGCTCTTGGTTCCAACATCTATCTCTTAGTTCATCTTTTCTTCCTAATGAAACAGCTATCTTTTAGTTGAACTTGTTGGGCTAAAACGGCCCCAAGATACTCTTAATATGATGTGATATTGTCTGTTTTAGGCCAAGCCCGCACGGTTTTTCCCAAAAGGCCTCACATCATTAAGAGTATCCAACTCCTTATAAATAGCTCCTTTTTCTTTTCAGCTATCAATGTGGTACTTTTTTCGCACACCCAACAATCTCCCCCTCGAACTAAGTTCCACGTGGCTCATTATCATACCACGGGTCAGAGATTCAATATGTCTGTGTGCCACTCACATCGTCAGAGTATTTATGGTCACCGAAGCCCAAAGGCTGTGTATGCGTCTTCAAAGCTACGAGTAAAGATTGTAAACCGGCCCATAGATGGGCAAAGACACTAAGCCGGGCCCCACACCATACTCCGCTATCTTCATACTCGTCCCGCCAAATCATTGACTCTGATACCAGTTGTTGGGCTAAAACGGCCCAAAGATACTCTTACATGATGTGATATTGTCCGCGTTGGGCCGTTTTAGGCAAACAACTGGTATCATAGCCAATGGTTTGGCGGGACGAGTATGAAGATGGCGGAATGTGGTGTGAGGGCCGGCTTAGTGCCTTTGCCCATCTATGAGCCGGTTTATAACCTTTACTCGTAGCTTCGAAGACGCATACACAGCCTTTGGGCTTCGGTGACCGTAAATACTCTGACGATGTGGATGGCACACAAACATGTTGAATCTCTGACCCGTGGCATGATAATGAGCCACGTGGAACTTAGTTCGAGGGGGAGATTGTTGGGTGTGCGAACAAAGTACCACATTGGTAGCTGAAAAGAAAAATGAGCTAGTTCTAAGGAGTTGAATACTCTTAATGATGTGAGGCCTTTTGGTGAAAACCGTGCGGGCTTGACCCAAAGCGGACAATATCACATCATGTTAAGAGTATTTTTGGGCTGTTTTAGCTCAACAACTGGTATCAGAGCAGAAGCTGTAGCAGCCTTTGACATGATATCAGGCCCAGGCTGATACGATGTGGGCCCCCGGAAAAAAAAGGGGGCATACGGACCAACTGACCGGTCCCGGACTGATGGGAGGTGAAAATGCCTCCGGTCCACAAATGTGCCCGCTCCGGCCCAGACAGAAGAATCGGAGAATGTCCGGATCTGGGTGTGAGGGGGTGAAGAGAAATGTACCAGATCTGTCAGAGATGAAATCCCTAGGCTCTTTATAAGGCTTGGACAGTCCTCCTCCCATTGAGCTAGCTTTTGGGGTGTGAGTTAGGCCTAATACCTAATTTGACAAAACTACTGAAGTTATCTTATAAGGTGTTCAACGCATTGAATCTGCTAATCTGAAATATAAATCTTTACTAGGATTTTTTTTTTTTTTAAAGAATAGAGAAAATTTTAGATTCAAGCTTCCTCTTATGTGACGCTCGATTTAATTTTGAATTCGTTAGGTCTATGACAAAGTCAAACAAGCAGTAGAAATTTGAGGATGTAAGAAGCTGATTTAATAGGGCAAATGGAATCTACAGAGAATTTCAACATAAGATCTCACATAAAATAATATAATATTTAACAATCACATAAACTAGTAGTTTTTTATATGATTAATGTAGGTTTGATTAGCGACGCAAAATATGTTTTGCCGTAATCTATTAGCTGGTAGAGTGGTAGTATTAAGCATACAACTTATTTTAAGTTCGAATTTAAGTATTATTATGTGAAATATAACCTTAAATGAAAATTGTCGTGTTTCAATATATCTTGTTTTTTTTTTCAATATATATCTATATGATGAACAATGTTATAGTCGTGAATGTTAGTATCTCACTCCTATAAACTTGCCTCTATTTAAATCATTCACCATATCAACTGTTTTTATATTTAATTTTTCATAACTAATATTTAAGTCTCATTTTGGGTGTGTTCGGTAGGGAGGATATCCAATTTTTCTATGTTTGGTTGGTTAGAAAATATTTTTCTAGGAACATAAGTTCATTAAAATGAAAAAAATGACTTTCCTGATGAAAATAAAAATACTTTTTATATTGATTGTGTTCTCTCACCCTCTAACCCACCTCATCTTCACCCCTACACCCACCACCGTAGCCTCCATCCCCACCACCTCACACCCCTCCAAATCACTTATTTTCTTGAAAAGTATCTTTTCATAAAAATATTTTCCTTCGTATCCCACACACCGTGTTACACTTATACTTTTTAGTTCTTAAAAGACAAATTCTTTTTTATATTTAAAAATAATTTATTTAATTTTTATAAAATAATTTAGGGAAACAAATATTTTACCTTTTTATTAAGAGAATTTACTTGGTGTAGCTGCCCCTAAGACTTATTTATGGATAGTAACTACTCTTTCTAATATTTAAGTTTAGTAGCTATATTATTCAAATTTTACAATTCATAGCTACCCCACTTTTTACTAATTAACTGTGTTGCCCCCATATCCCTACATACACGCTACATGTTTATCTCTCTTCCTAAATACACGACAATTAACTCCCCAATTCTCTCAATTTCTTCCATTATTCAAATCAGTTTCTATCACATCTTCAATTCTCATATCAGTTTCTTGTTATGAAGATTTGAGCAACTAACAATTTTTTTTTTTAAGTGGGTACATGACTCATATTGAGAGTGTTGATGAAATTAGTGAAGGGAAAGAGAAAAAATATGAAGGTCATGGAGAAACAATGTTGTTAATGGATTTCTGTTTTGGATGACCAAGGAAATAGAGATGTCGAATAAGAGAAAATGGAGAGCTGAAACATGTTTTATTACAGTGTTAATAGTTCCTTAGGTGGTGTAGCATCATCTACGAGCAAGAGAATAGGTTGTTGGTATAGAAACACCATTGATGGGAGTTGTGGAGTTTCATGCCCACCAAGTGTTTGATAAAATATTTCAGTATATTTCAATGTATTAACAAACATTATATTTAATTTTCAGTGTATTTCAGTATATTATTTCATTGTATTTCAATGTATTTATCTTTTTTTTTTTTTTTTGCGTAAATATAGTGAATGTTCCAAATATATAGGCTATTTTTGCTCCACTTTGTTTTCACGATTTTGCATCTCGCTGTATTTCAATGTATTTCTAATTTATAAAACAATTATGATATATTTCATTATATTCCATTGTATATACGCATACTACAACTTTATATTTCTTAAACAATCAACCATATTTTATTGTATTCCAGTGTATATTTTTCTGTATTCGGAAGTTTTTAGATCTTTAGTGGTTTTTGAATTTAAAAAGTTTTGATTGTGATAAAAGTTGAGAGAAATTCATGAGCTGTTATGGAAGAACAACTGTTATGCGTGATTTATGAGAAGTTTTAAATTGAATCTCAGTTTAAAAAAAAAAATTGTTCCATAATAGGGCCTGATTTTACTCTCTGGTGATTTGCGTTTCTTGTATTTCACTGTATTTCATTATATTACATTATATATATATGCATACTACAACTTTTGAATGGAGTGATTTTGTTGAGTTTTTTTGAATTAAAAAACTTTTGAATGGAGTGATTTTGATCGACAGACGTGAGCTGTTATGGAACCTCATAAGGTTTGCGTGAATCATGGAACCATTAATACAAATTACCATTTAATTTGGAAAATATTTTTATTGCCTTAAATAGAGCCGTTCTTTACTCAACAGCGTCGCTGTATTTCTCTGTATTTCGAAAACGCGAAATTTACTGGAAATACAGCCAAAAGCAGTTACGAATTATAATTTTTTAACTTGTAGTTATAAATTGTTAGAAGCTATTAAAAGGTAGCTATTTGTGTAAGTTTCACTTTTATTAAATCACAAATTTTAAACCTTTACTTGTATTTTAAGTTCATGTCCAATCAAATTTGAACGGAGCAAGAGTAAAGTAAAGTTTTTAGTGATGGGTTGTGTTACGATTTTGCTGTCAAGGGCCTACAACGTGCCACGCGTCCCACTACACTCTTGCTGATTCCCACGAGCACTAGTATTAAAACGAATCTAGATTTATCGTAGTGTTTCCTAAAATTAAAAAATATCCTTCTTTCAACATTTTCTTGATTTCATATCTCAATTTTGAATTAATCAGCTATGTCAGAAAGGAGATTCCGCTTTGGTTACGTACTTGCATCAAAAAAAGTTTCCAGTTTTATTCAAGATTCACTCATCAATCATGCCCAAGAAAAAGGTATTGATCTAATCCCAATAGATCTTAAGAAACCATTAATTGAACAAGGTCCATTTGATTGTATTTTCCACAAACTATATGGTCAAGAATGGAGAAAACAATTAGAAGAATTTGCCATTCAAAACCCAACCACCATTATAGTAGATCCATTTGATGCAATTGAAAAGCTTCACAATAGAATTTCAATGCTTGAAGTTGTTAATGAAATGAAAATAACTGGAGATAATGAAACTATTGGAATCCCAATTCAGATTTTTGTTGAAGATAATTCTGAGTCTCTTTTCGATGCGATTACTCGTCAAGGTTTGCATTTTCCAGTTATTGCTAAGAATTTGATTGCTAATGGCACTGCTGATTCTCATCAAATGTACTTAGTTTTGAAACCTGAAGGATTAGAAGGGTTGAAAAAGCCAGTTGTTTTACAGGAATTTGTGAATCATGGGGGTGTTATTTTTAAGGTTTATGTAGCTGGGGATCATGTGAAATGTGTGAAAAGAAGGTCATTGCCTGATATTCCGGACGAAAAATTGGAGACATTGGAAAGTTTGATATCTTTTTCACAGATATCTAATTTGACTGATAAGATTGATCATAGTTTTGATGAACTGATTGAGAAGGCGGAGATGCCACCGTTGAGTTTTGTGAATGAAGTGGCTAATCAGTTGAGGGATGCTTTGAAGTTGCATCTGTTTAACTTTGATATGATAAGGGATAATAAAGTTGGAAATAGGTATCTTGTTATTGATATCAATTATTTCCCTGGTTATGCTAAACTGCCAAATTATGAGAGTATGATGACTGCGTTTTTCCTTGATATTGCACGCGAGAAGCAAGACAACGAGTCTCGTTTGGCTTCCGAATGATCATAGCCAATGTAGTTGTTCTACAGTTAGTTCTTTACTGTTTTATTTCAGTGGCCAGAAAATGGAAACAACACTACTGCAGATGATGCTGAAGTGTCTGAAATAAACTTGCTTATTCAGGTAGATGTGAATCAAAAGAGGCTAACTGCTCTGATTACCTACATTTGTTAGGTGAGGTGCAATTGATGCTTCTCGGTGTCCTTTCGTTTTCTTAAGTTCTTTAGTTACTGAAATGTGGAATAACTTGGAAATGGATGGTAATACTTCAAAGTTTCAACATGTCCTCTTGAAGGAAGTTTTTAATTTTGAGGAATTGATGTTTTTCCAACATGTTTTACTGTAATAGTATATGAGATTGCTTCAGCCTTTCTCTTTCTTGCTAGTTTCTTTAATACTTCAGTTGCCTTTCTGGTTAATTGGTTCAACCAATCTTTTATGCTTCCCTCCCCTACTATTTCTTGTCGAGGCATGTATATTTTTGCGCTTTTACTAATTCAACCATAAATTGGTGGTAGGCCATATAAGCCTGCATTGTCAAATAGAACAAAGAATTAGTGTATTGTCGTCTTCTAAGATGCATATTTTAGGTTCTTCATGCTTCTCTAATGGAATTCGATATGCAAAAGTTAATGTTTTCCACAGTTGAAACTGATGTGATTAGGATTAGTAGAGTTGGTGATGAGGTGGGCTAGAAAATCTGGCGTAGTGGGTGGCAACATTTCTATTATTGTTCTTGGCTTCATGACACCACACAGTTAAGATAAGGATTTAACTTATTCTAATGTGAGAATTTGAATGATAGACCATACAAATTGCTTAAGGTGTTGAAAACCTTATCATCTACCCCTCGGGCCTAATTTCAAACAATCGAGGTGCAAAGCTTAGGACACATCTTACGAATCTTATCCCTAGTCATTAAGATGTTACCTTCTAAGGTTGATTTGTGCCTGGACATACCTGCTCGCACCCCATTCCTCACATAACTACTCAGTACAGGGTCAGAAAAATTAAATGTGCTTTGGCACATAACATAATTACATATATGTAGGCTGTAGATTACCATTACTTAATTGTAACTTCTGTCTGGAAACATTGGTAGTCGAAGGGGAACATTCTGGGAACTCGGGATGTAAGAATGGTTATGGTAGCCTGAAAAAGGTTGGAATCTTGCAATTTTTTATAATTTTTGAGTAATTAATCGCGAACACTCTTTTTTTTTTTTTTTTTTTTTTTTTTTTCAGACTGCTTTATCATGGCTTATTCGTTTTCTTAGTTTCTAACTGCTTGTTCTTATCTGTCCTTTTTCGTCATATTTTCGTCGTATTTTACTTCATTCAGTATGCTCGGTATGTTCTAGAAAAATGTGATTAGAAGATTCACGGTAGCATCACGTTGTACTTCCTCCCTCTATTCTTTTTCGCTTTGGGAAAAACTGGCTTTCAAAAGCCGAAAGTGTACATCCATGCTCAGTACCGCGCAACATGCAACTCGCTTGGAGTCGTCATTGCTGCATGAGTTGTCCGTCTCCTCCGGGCAAGTATAGCCAGGAGGCGATGCTTGCTACCATACCCGGAGTAGGTCCGTTGCTATTTTAATAAGAGGCCTTAAGTAACATATTCAAAATAAATCAGTGTTGCCAAATTCGAGCAAGATATTGTAAAGAATGTTGCCACCTTTTTTGTTTGTTTAATGAAGTAAGTATCTTTCATTAGATGGCATCAAGAAGACGCAGGGCAAAAGTTACAGCAACAGAAGATGTATGCGCCTATACAAAAACTTATTGAATAACTAAAGGGCAGACATAATCCCAAAAAAAATAGATCAACAGTAATTACAGGGCCTGATCGAATTAGCTAAATAAGTAAACTAAACAGTTGGATTTAAGAATGTGGTTAGGAGTTGAAATCCCATCAAAACATCTCTAATCCTTTCATTCCAGATGCACTAAAAGATAGCAGTATACGCCATACACCGGGGTTTTTTATTTTTATGGTTTCCCAACTCTCCATGAACACCAGCTGTCATAGGCTTTTTTCCATGGTATTTGGCATGACCCAAGCAAGTCCCAAAATAATAAGAACATACTCCATATGTCAGCTGCTACTGCCCAGTGCAAAAATATATGCCTAACTATCAGACTCCAACTGGCACATATAACATCAATCTGAATTTTTCTTTTGCTAAGATTGCCTTGAGTAAGGTACGGTCTATGTCGCTGGCCTCTACGTCATCGCGTATCCCAAATCACGTTGCACTCGGATATTCGTTTTACGCGATTTTTTTATGATTTTGTGCATTTTTCGGAGATCTAGCTGGAGAAGGAGCTGAGTGGCCAATTTGAACGGGCCAATTTTGAGAACAACGCCTGCTACCTCATTCAATTTGTTCCCCCAAATTTTTGTACAATTTTCATTTTTCTTTAGTAAAAATCTAATGATAAAAAGGGATTTCAAGATGGAATCTCGTGGTAATGCACTTTTGAATGTCAATTTCAATTCTTTTCTGTCCATCACCTGTTTTTCATCCTTATTATTCTGCACTTCTCCATCTTTGTTGATGATATTGTTATTGTTTTCCACTTTGTGATGATGTTGTTATTGCTTGCAGTTCCTTCATTACACGTTATCATCAGCTAAAGAAAACAATAGCTCCGACTTATGGAGGCGAATTCCAGCTCCTCCGATGACCCTCTTAGGAACTGCGTGTTGTGTATGCGTCAAATAACGGCTGACATGCCAGCTTTCCAAGCTGTTTGCAAGGAATGCTTGTGGGAGGAGAGGACCATCGTGCTAGGGCTTGAGAATGTGAAATGTGGGATTAAAAATTTCGTTTACGAATTCTCTCTCGTTTTATAAGGACTTCGAACGAGGAAACAGGGTTGATTTCACGGCGATGGTGGACGAAATATCGACGGAGAAATTCTTCTATGTAGCGGCTAAAATGACGATACCGAAGCCCCCTCTTCCTATGGCTTTTCCTCTCGTCCATCTAATCGACGCCATTTAACCCTTTTTGTTGGTCCAAACTAAGCAATTGGGGTTACACATAGTACTCATATTGCTTTTTCTTACAAGGAATGTGTGTTTCTTAGTCCAAGTCAGAAGATTATAATCATTAATCTTCGTATTATTAAAAAACATAAAGTCTTTAACTTTACATAGTAATATTATTATCTATAATAGTAAGGATTAATTCAAGTAGTGAGATGTTATTCACGTGTTTGCAATATATTATCTTGGATATTGTTGTGAGATGTTAACCATGTATTTGCAACACATTACCTTATATTATTGTAAAAATATTATTTATTTAATATGAAGATTTGAGTAGTTTAATTCAAAGTTCTAAAATAATTTTGTTAAAAGTAGGCAAAAAAAATTCTTTCTTTCTTTTTTTATATAAATTTGTAACTTTTTTATAATCTCCAATATTGTTTAAGTGAAAATAGAATCATAAATTTCACTATTAAAATATTTTGGGGGCCTAAAGCAAAAGCTTTATTAGGCTCACTCTTGAGCTGCCCCTGATTTCTGGGACAATGTACTTTCTAACATGACCGTTATCTGAAGTGTTGCACTTGTTACCCGAAATGGCAGTGCAAATTAGAGAGCGTTACTTGCGTGGTTTTTTTGTTTGTATATAGAGATGCTCAAGGAAGTTGATGTTTCACACTGGTAATAAGCAACTGAAAATATTCTGCAGCACTCACTTGAAAGTGTTGTTATGTTACCTCTTTGTTATACAAGAGCTGATGTTGCTAATTGAACACTAGGAACTCGTATTGCAGACTATAAGATTGTTGCTTCGTCCATATCGGCCTAGATCTGGTAATAAGATTTTTTTTGAAGTTAATGTGTGATCTCTGAACTTCTTTCTCCGGCTTCAAGTCCCAAACTTGTTAGGAGGGGAAAATCTGTGTGTAAAATGTTTCCATCTTATACAAGAACTTGAGTCTTCTAAGGGAGAGTCAGTTATCCAGCACATGTAAGACCAGTATGAAAATGTAAATTAAATCCTACCATCAAATTTAAGCTTAATGAAAAGTCTTAGTCATACACAATGCTTATAACTAGGGTTGGGCATAGTTTGGGTCATCCCGAAATTCAAATTGAAATTCGAACTTTTTAGATATTTGGTTTGGATTTGGATTATGAATTGGACTTGGAATTTTTTTTTTTTTTTAAATTAGATATCGAATTTAGTACTTTTCAAAAAAAATATACCTTATAGTTAGCCCTACTCATATTTATCTGTGCCCAATACTAAAGTCCAAACGTCCATAGATTACTACCCTGCAGCCCTCCCATAACAAGTGTTGCCTATCATCTTCCTTATTGTCCATCCTGCTTAGCTTACAAAGTTGGAGTTCACTTTACTTTTAGAATAACGCAGCTACCAATGAAACAGAAGGAATAATGTGAACTGAACTTATGTGGACTTGATACCTTTCGGTTTAATGGTAACAACTCTTTGCTGAATCGACATATTTGTAGCTCTTATTTGGTTTCACATTATGCTAAAACTTGTAACTTGGTAACTGGGCACATGAATTTCGTTCCTAATAAGCTTGCCTTAAAGGCTCAAAGTCAAAACCGAAAATCCGAATTTCCAAACCGATTAATCCGAAATTGAACTTAAAAAATTCAGTCCGATCCGAGCTTATTTGAATTGCATTTGGATTGTAATTTTTTCATCCGAAAATTAAAAATCAAAATCAAATTTTCATATCCAATCCAAATGACCCGAATGTCCCCCCCCCCCCCCCCCCCCCCCCCCTCCTTATAACAAGTAAATGAATGTCAACATGTGGTTGTCATATGTAATTATCGCCTATGTATGGTTAATGTTAACTGATATTTATTCTCATTTTAATTTGTAATTTCTAATATTATTTGGTTTGGGGTAAACACGAGTCTACTTAATGAAAGTGCACACAAGAATGTCTATGTTAGTAGGTGTCTCATTCACTATACAAGATGACTTCCCAAACTTATTGGATTGAAAGAAAATAATAAATCTCTCTTGATTTGCCGATTTAGACAACTGAAAGAGATTAATTTTAACTATATTGTACAAGTAAAAGAGTATTAACTGTTTATATTTATTGTCATCTTATTTAAAAGAAATCATGAAAACTAATAGACCGTCCGCACAAAAAATACTAATCATCCAACTTAAAATTTATCAAAAAATACAAGTCATTCAACTTATATTTATCAAACTAGCTGCCAAGAAGAGAGAGGAGATCCAATATATCACATAACAAAGAGCAAAGAGATTTAAAATAGAATTAAGACAAAGTTGAACAATTGAGGCTTCTTATGACACTTACTATGGCGATGTGAGACCCTCTTATCCACCAAATCAACATATGAGCAACTTCGTAGATACCTATTTGTTAATTTTACTCGACCAATTGGTTCTTGTTGTTGTACATTATTAGAGAACAAACATTAAATTTTAAGTCTCGATAATTTTCGTGTTCCTTATGCACTTGTTCTTACGATCGAATGAGCACTCTTGTTTACATCATTACCTTGTTGCTATAAATATAAGAAATGAATTAAATATCTGAAAATTGGTAGAATGCAAAAATTATAAAATAGAAGTAACATAAAATTATAAATTTGTCATATTAAATAAAGGGACTTCTTAAAAATATACAGCCCAATACAATTATTTGCACCTTTTGTTCAATTCCATATGGCCAACAAAATTTGCAATAGTTTTTATACATTATTAAAAGTTTATATAGTGCATAAAGATATGTCAATTTTAGATAAAAGGGTATAGACATCCTAGCTATAGAAGCAAATTTCTTATATGATTTTAAGTTAGAATCCTTATTTAAAACCAGTTTAAATTTTCACCAAATGACTTCAAATTTCGTAGACAATTTTTTTAGACTCTTTTCACCAAGTATAAACAATACCATTCAAAAAATTTATAAAATCAGATTTAAAATTTAAGCCCTCATCTGTGCATTACCTGTCTAATTTAATTTCATCATGCAAATGTTGCCAGATGCGTACTTTAATTACGATTTGTTATTTCTTTGTTATTTTTTGTGTAGGAAAAATTAAAAGAGAAAGAGGTAAGAAATGAGATTCCACTTACCTTGAAAAGTGAAGAACGAAGAAGCGTAGAGATGACGAGTGAGAAAGAGACACGTAATAGCGTATGCTATAATGTGACGAAAAAAAGGATTAACTCAATTGTATAACAAAAAGAAAGAATTTTAGTAAATTTTATTATAAAAATATCTCGTTGGTGCTTTTATGTAAGTATCTCTAGAATAATAAATCCAAAAAAATTGGAACTCCTACTTTGTCCAATCCATTGTCCTCCTATCCGTGGAGGAATAACGTCCACGAAAGGACGAGGCAAGTACGTACTTACTACTCTGTCGACTTGATCATCAGAACTTTTATAGTCGTGCAAGTAATTTCTCAACACTCAGAAAACTAAGCTGTGTATATTTAAATTATAAATAAGTACCGAGTACTTTTATACATGTAGTAATGTTCAGGTGAGTTTAGTTCGTTTTTCTTATATAAAGTTAAATACGAATCACAATTATTCCATATGGTTTTAAACAGCAACAACAACCCAGTGAAATCCCACAACGTGGTAAGACGACTGTTTCGGAAAGACCCTCGGCTCAATAGAAAGCATACAAAGAGGTCAGATAAGACCAAAAACTTCAAAGCGATATGGAAATGAAAATAACGAAAGCAACTAAGCCATGATGAAGCAGTTTGCAAAAGGGCAGTAGCTATCACAGATAAAATAAGATAATCAAAGTACAGGAAATAACAGATAGTAGCAGAAATTAAAGCACAAGAACTTATATCGCGATAATGCGACTACTAATATGAAAGGATAAACGATACTATCTACTAGTCTTGTACCCTAATCTGAGTCCTCCATACCCTCATATCTAAGGTCATGTCCTCGGTAAGCTGTAACTGCGCCATGTCCTGTCTAATCACCTCTCCCCAATACTTCTTCGGCCTACCCCTACCTCTTCTGAAACCATCCATAGCCAACCTCTCACACCTCCGCACTGGGGCATCTGTGTCTCTCCTCTTCACATGCCCAAACCATCTCAGTCCCGCTTCCCGCATCTTGTCTTCCACCAAAGCCACTCCCACCTTGTCCCGGATAGCCTCATTCCTAATCCTGTCACTCCTGGTGTGCCCACACATCCATCTCAACATTCTCATCTCGGCTACTTTCATCTTTTGAACGTGAGAGATCTTAACTGGCCAACACTCCGCCCAATACAACATAGTCGGTCTAACCACTACTCTGTAGAACTTGCCCTTAAGTTCACCTTGCCCCAATACAATATGTGACATCATCGTCAATCTCCCCACTGCCTTGTATAATAGACCCAAGATACTTGAAACTACTTTTCTTCTGGATGACCTGGGTACCAAGCCGCACTTCTACGCCAGCCTCTTGAGGTGCTTTACTGAACTTGCACTCCAAGTACTCTGTCTTGGTCCTACTTAGCTTGAACCCTTTAGACTCCAAAGTCTGTTTCCAACCCTCTAGCTTAGCGTTAACTCTGCTACGAGTCTCGTCGATCAGGACTATGTCATCAGTGATCCATATGGTTTTAAACCTTTTTTATATTTTAAAAAAAACTTAAAGAGCGATTAGGCTCGGTTTTAAAGGAAAAAGTTTTATTATATGCCTTACACAACGGACATTAGTTGTGTGAGACTCTTTTTTGTGAGATAAAGAAATGAACTCACATCTTACACTTTTGGATTCACAAATTTTGAGTTCACTTTTTTATCTCACAAAAAAACCTCACACGACTAATGTCAGTTGTGTGAGGCACATTTTAAAAATTTTCGTTTTAAAGGTATATTAACGCCTCTCATCAGAGATCCTTAACTTCCTACTTCCTTTTTTCTCCTCTTTCATTAATGGTTTAGCGGATTTGCTAGAGCTCCTCCGTCAATTTTTATTTGTCATGTATTGATTTGGTACGTCCATTAAGGAGTCAGAAATAAAATGATAATTTTATTATATCACCCTAATTATTATTAAATCATTCAATTGATTGAATCAATAATACATAATTTAAAAGTTGTATAGCTACTAAAAAGTTCTTGAACTTTCCAATCTAATAATTAATAATAAAGATAAAATAGGTATGAAATGATAAGTTATCTCTTGATTTATCAAACTGAACCATTAAAATGAATAATTATTTTTAATATACAAGATAAGTAAAAATAAACTAAGGGAGTACATCACAATATCTGCATTATTAATTATTTTATTGTTAAAAGTTAAAACTGGTCTTGCGAATATCACATTAATTTATTTTTAATACTCCAACTAAAGTAAACATTTATAATACGCGTCTTTTTCATTTTAGACGACTCATGCTTGACAAGTAAACGGGAACATGACGAGTATATTCCTAGAAAGGGTACACAGTTGGTAGGACATTTATTCTTTGAGTAATTGGGTCTACTTCCATCACTTTTTCATCCTTTTCCCAATTTTAAATTTTCTCTCACCCTCTCCTCGAATCGCCAAACCTTCAAATATTTCTAGTGTCTCGTGTAAACTCTGTCTCTTCGTATCTGTGTCTGTGTATATAAATAGAACGAGTGAATAGCCGATGGCAAAAATGGGAGGAGTTGATGAGACAGGAAATTCACCAGCGCCTTTTTTAAGCAAGACGTATGATATGGTTGATGATTTATCGACCGATTCAGTTGTGTCTTGGAGTAAGAGTAATAACAGTTTCGTCGTCTGGGATGTTCAGGAATTTTCTAGGCATATTTTGCCTAAGTATTTTAAGCACAATAACTTCTCAAGCTTCGTCAGGCAGTTGAATACTTATGTTAGTACTAACATTCTTCTTTGTTGAACTTCCCGCTATTTAGATTTATATATGCTTTTGCTTGTGATGTTGATTTTTGTAGTAATTTGCTCAAACCCTAAATAATGAATTATTTAAAGTGTTGAATTTGTGTCTCTAAATGTCGCCAATGGTGGTTGCGGTATGTTGAAATGAATAGGTCTGAAATCTGAATAGAGTGAATCGATACCGATGATTTGTATAGCCAACTCTAATTAGTCTGAGATTGAGACACAGCTGATTTGATATGGTAATTGTTTTGCAATACTTATTTATGTTCTTCTGTATTTTTCTTTTATTAATTCTCACTAAGGTGTCCTTAGTGGTTCTATGCTTTTTTGTGGATGTTTTTACTCAGGGCGATTGTGTTCTAGCTCTCATTATAAGACATTTTTCTTGGAATAAGTTAGTCAAAACAAAATCACGATGCAAGTATTATAATCTCACATGACCATCCTAACAACTTCTAGCATTCCAGTAATTGCGAATCCTGTCTGCCGAATAACTGACTCAATTCATACGGCGAAGTGTAACTATGTGACAGTGCAACCAATAAATCCAGGTTTCAATGTTCTAAGTAATTGATCGGCGACAAGAATCTCTTTTAATTATGACGAGGGAAATATTTTCTTGTGTAATGTGGTTAATACAGCTTTGTCAATCTCTGTTGTCTGTATGTTTTGGTTATAAATACTCTCTGTATATGTTGGGCAACCTTAAGTCTTTTTACAGTTTGCTTTCCCCTATCATCAACCAGGGTTACAAGAAGGTTGATCCAGACTGCTGGGAATTTGCAAATGAGGGATTTCTTAGAGGCCACAAACACCTCTTGAAGACTATAAGTAGGCGAAAACCCTCTCAAATGCAGGGTCATCAGGAGACTGCCTCCCATGTGCAAAGTTTATCTGTTGGATCTTGTGTTGAAGTTGGGAAAATTGGAATTGAAGAAGAGGTGGAAAGTCTTAAAAGGGATAAAAGTATTCATACAGAGGAGCTAGTCAAGTTGAGGCAGCAGCAGCAGGCAACAGACCACCACTTGGAAAATGTCGGGCAGCGTCTTCAGTTAATGGAGCAAAGGCAACAACAAACAATGTCATTCCTTGCTAAGGCCTTGCAGAGCCCTGGATTTATAGCTGAACTGGTTCATCAACAGAATGAAGGTAAAAGGCGCATTCCTGGGATGAATAAGAAGAGAAGGTTCCTCAACCAGGAAGAGGAAAATTATGCAGGCAAGTCGGTCAGTACTTTGCATGACAGGCAGATAGTCCGTTACCAGCCTTTAATGAATGAGGCAGCAATAGCGTTGCTGCAGAAGATCCTTAAAACTAAAGCATCTGGTGGGCTGGAAACTAAAGTTAGGAATACAAATGGTTTCTTAACTAACCATGCAAGGTCTTTTGAAAATACATTAGACACTGGTGGTACATCCAGTCATTTTTCTGGGGTTACCCTTTCGGAATTGCCAACTTCTTCACAATCTCATCTGATGTCAGATTCAGGATTTCCATTCAACTCCAGTTTATCTGAAGGACATGGGATCAATACACTGGAAACTCTTGAAATAACTGACCTTAAGCAGTCGAAGACTGGGCATATGCCATACAATGACGCAATGCAAGGTATTTTGGGTGGTGTAACATCCTTTGTCCCTGATGAACTTTCTACAGATGTCTCTTTAGATGAGATGCCTATGCTTCCAGGCATCAATGACATTTTTTGGGATCAGCTTCTTTTAGCAAGCCCTCTCAGCGGGGATAAGCATGAGATTGGTTCTCTAGCAGTAGAAGATGGTTTAACGAAGGAAGAGGAGGTTCCAAGAGTTCAAGCGAGTAATTGTGATGAAATGAAGTACATGAGTCATCTTACTTAACAGATGGAGCTTCTTGCATCAGGCTCCCACAGTGAATGAAATTGCGAACTTTATTTGAATCTGAAAAACGTCAAGAGGTAGAATTTTCATTTGTTATTCACTATGATGAGCTTATTATTTCCCTATTCCTTAATTTTGATTGTCACACAAATAGGTCTTTTTAAGACCGAAGTTTTGCAATTCTAACTCATAAGAAAATGACAAAATAGTACCTTATGTTGGGGATTGGTCTAAAATGGTCTTTAAATATACATCTGAGTAGTTATTGTCTTTTATGTTTACAATTGAGCAATTTTGGTCTCTGTTACTATTAGAACACACGGCGGTGTCATCTTTGACGGAGTTGGCTTGTGAGAAGCATGTTAGCCGTTTTAAACTGGAAAAAAAACTTATTCAAGCCACATTTAAATGCAGCATTTGCTTCCTTCGACCCTCAATTATTTGAAATAGTAGTGAATCAATGTTTATATCCCTTTTGTACCTTCAAAGACACCCTTAGTGCATGTCTCTGTATGCTGCTAACAAAGAGGAGTTTCACTTACAGGTTTAGACCAAACCCCAAACATAAGCGACCAATTTTGTCACTTTGTCCATCAAGAAAGAGGATATCACTTTCAATGGATAGATGTATGTGATTCTGTTTGCTGCTAACAACCTGCCGGTTGCTTGAAATATTTTGTTGAGTTAATTTTGTTTTGTGGTGGGAACGGAGATGGTCCGTTCATTTTATACCTCAGCATGTTGCAGTATATGGGTGGCTGACTGACATCTCGAGTTGGAGTCAGTTCTCAATGTTTCCTCAATTCCTTTTAGACCTTCTATTCTTAGGTTTAGTGTTACTCGTATGTTTTTATCTTTGCAACATTAGATTTTTTCTCTGAGCACAGCTACTAAAACCAGTGGTAAGCTTGGGGAGAGCACAGGGCTTTAAGTTTCTCATCATGCTTGTGTGGTTTTTGTCAGGTGAATGCTCTGTATTGGTGGACAGCAATGCTTTTTTGGGAGACTGGTCTTCACCAAGGATGAAGTTTTGATTAGGAAAAAATGTTTTCTGGTTAATGCATTTTGATTCAGACACTTCGAGTATTCGTCAATTGTAGTTACCAGTGTGGGATGAAAGGTTCTAAAAGATTGCCACTGATGGTATATATGAGTTCTTTTTTAACATAATGGGAATGACAATTAGGATATGATGGAGATGTAAGTAAAACTTTCAAGAAAATGTGATACTGTTAATCTGCAAAGGTTACTTCAAGCAGATTTCTCCTATGATATAGTCACTTCTCTTTTCCAGATATGATGAGCTTATCAGTCATGAACGTATTTTCCTTCCTCACTTTCCATCATATTAATATTGGTCATTCTGAACATTTATAGTTTGCACCCCTCTATTTGGTTCGATTTCTCATTACTGCTTGCTATCTTATGAAAAATAGAGAGAGAAGCTTTCTGTGTGCATGTGAAAAGGTTTCATTTTGGGTTATGGTTTGGCGTAAACACTGTCTGGGTAAATGTTTACCGGATTACCAATGTTCGATGGAGAGACTAATACCCATTGTGGTAGCAGAATCAGTCTCCATGTTGGATCAATTTGGTATATATCAGTTTTCTCGTTTGAATGCGGTTGAAGGATCAATCATAATTGGTATTTGGTTTTGCTGCCTTTGGTTAGACGTGGGTAGTATCTCTTCTTGCATGTTGACTCAATTGATTCTTGCCTTCGTTGGATCACAAGCAATAAATATTTGTACCCTGCAGGCTGCTGGTAACATAAAATAGACATATAACCACTAGTCTCGCGAGGAAGGAAGAATCTCTGTGAGCGAAAAGAGGACTTGGGGGATAATGATGGGATGGTATTCGCCAACCTGGCTACCTCTTACTGTCTCTGAAGTACTAGAAAAAATGGTACTTACTAATTTACTTGTGGATGTGATTGTTAAATGCCAATTTCTGACTATATTTGGATCATAGAAACGAAGAGGGGGTTTGATGCTATGGTAAGAGTTGCCATTTTGTGACTAGAAGGTCACGGTCTCAAGCATGGAAATTACTTCTGTCAGGTAAGATTGTTGTACGTAATCAATATACACAATGTGGCAGCTCGCGTAACGCACTGAACTGCCTTCTATTTGTTTCTCCCAGATGAAATAAAGAGGGTGAACAGATAGCGGGCAATGCCTATAGATTGTTTTACTATACATGTGTACCTCGAAGGCTATACGAATTATCTACATAAGCAGACTGCGCAGGTAGAATTGGATTCCATACCCTTAGGAGATGAAAAGGCTACAATGTAGTAACTTGGAAGAAAAATTCTTTATGCTAGCATCAGTACAATTATAATTAGCAGGATGACCCCAAATATCACCAACAACAAGCAGCTCTGCAAAGAAAATTTGGAAGTGTCAAGTTTTGCCTCAAACTAAAGGTAAGGCATTAGCTAAAAAGCTTGCGGCTAAGAAGGGAAGACGAGTAGCTGCAACCTTGACACTTACCATAGATGAAGTAGATCGATGAATTTTTGATGCCTTGGTGAGTTGCTGGGCAGCTTGTGCAGTTGCATCATGAGAGCTCTCAACATTGGAACTGATATCATCTGGCACATGGGTTGTTGGGTGTTACATCCATTAATAATAAGATCAAATAAAGTTGACAAATTTTGGAGGAAGAAAGACAAAGGTAAAACATTGGATAGAGATATTAGCTAACCCAGCATAATTCCTTGTTCATTGACCAATAAAGCCAAATCCTTGAACATCTCATTCAGTTCACCAATGTGGTGCTGGATCTCCATGATTCCTTGCTCTCTTTCTTCAATGATGGCTTCGTTAAGAACAATCTCATGGTCCAACTGTACGACGTCCTGTCTGCCATATAAGGAAAACCAGGATTCACTATTAGCAAAAGGACTGGTGGTAGCATAAAGAATTTATGAAACAGTAGAAAATAAGATTACAGCAACTTGCCATTTTGGAACATGGGTGCTGAAAGAAAGTTTCTCAACATACGTTATCAACCAACAAAACCAAAGAACGAGTGTCTGCTTAACTATCACCTAACCTTTTGGATTCCAGAAGGATAGAACTGCTCTCGGGACCGGTAGATGAACTTGTTTGAAGCTCTGGGCTGCTGCAAAAGGCAAAAATTTAAGATGTCAAGATCACTAATTCAAAATCTAAGCAAAGTTCATCCTTTGGCACTGAGAAATTGGTGAGTATTTGTATGGCTGAATAAATAGTACTAACATCAATGTTTGATCCTTTTCCCAGCCTTGTAACTAGTCTACGGCGCTCGGGCTCGGGCTCGGGGGACGTGGAAATTCAAGTTAACTGCTTCTCAGAACATCATTTTAGAAATGGAGTTTAGATATACAGGTAACACTAAAATGTAGATATATATTAAATTTTAAACCCGTAGTTTCGGTACAACGGTGTATCAACCTAAGGTTAAACTCATCCCTAGATCAGGCTCTGAATAGCAGAATTCTGAGAAAGAAAGATTGCATACAAGAAGTAGAAGCATTTGGAATGGTTAATTTACCCGGATAGATTGATTGGCTGGGAAATGAAAGGAGTGTGAGCTGCTTCTCTCTGTGCTGCAAGTTGCTGAGCCTTTTGGAACTTTTTAAGAACTGATTGGAAATCCCTGGCAAGCTTAGCATCGGCAATCTTCTTGGTGGCCTGAAGATAAAAACTGTAAGCTGTTTCCAGAGAGTATCCATTATCCGTTTTCAGCACCTTATAGTTCGAAAAACAGATATGGATTCAGGGGAAAATTGTATCCCAATGTATGATGCATCCTTCTATCATCACTCTTTTTGTTCTATTCTCAACTCGAAGTCTTAAAATGAAAGTATTTTCACCACTTACACTGGATTGAGAATGTTTGTCAGATTCAATGGCTTGCTTAAGCTTAGCTGAAGTTTCTTTTATCAATTCCCCAATTTGCTGCCTTGTACTATGGCTGCAGAAAATACAAGAAATTAAGCCCTGTTAACACATGCACCACTTTAATACCATTGATTTCTTAATCTACATAATCCTTACAGAAAATACTAACTAGAAGAGATTAAATAGAAGCCTTAACAGCTTGTGGCGAAATTGAAGAGTGTCTTTGGGGGTTCCAAGGGTGCTAACTAGGCGTTGAAAGTTTGTCAAAGCTGTGTTTATTTTAAACACGCCAATTACTATGGACTGACGATTATCAGAAGCAGATGGGTTTGTGATGGTTTGCTTTGTTTGTCGTCCCCATGATCCACTCCCTCCTTGAACATAAAAAGAATTGCTCAATTCAAGATCTTCAAAGCTCATTTCTATCTCCTCAAAAACAATAGTAAAAAAGATTTTGGTAGGTGTGCTAACAAAGAATCAGAAATGGGTGACTTGGGATGTAGGTGGATTAATTGAAGCAGTATCAAGCAACATTGTGTTTATGGGAGGTTGCTTTCAATTGAATTTGAAAATACTTAAGTTTGCAAGAATTAGAGAGGGGAAGTGGGCGATGTGGCTTGCAAGTTAAACTACCACTACAGAGTACAAAACGACGAAATGAGGGAAGGTGCCTCACTGCCTTAGCCTTAACGCCTCTGCTGTTTCTGATTTTCAGTTTGTCTTCAGTTTTATCGTTTACTAATAAAACCTCTTCCAAGTGTTCTCATCTTTTTTTCTCTATCCGGTGTCCGGTACCCGCATTGGAGCCTGATTATTCCGGATTTGCGCCGTGTAGGGCTCATTCGGGGAAGCGCTCCTTGTCAAGGATTTTTTTTCCATATCCAGAACTCGAACCCGAGACATTTGATTAAGGAAAGATCTGTCCCATCCGGTGCACCACATCTTTGGTGGTAAGTGTTTTCCTCTTGGAGTGGAGTAATTTAGAGAAGGTCCGCCAACCCAACTTAACCAATTAAATTACATTACATTATCAGTGTTCAAAGGATATCAATGAATTATTAAAAAGTTCATATTCTATTATACTTGAATAGTTAAAATTAATTTTTCTTCTGGACAAGGTTATTATTTGTAAATCTCAACTGTGATACACATGTCGTT
Organism: Lycium barbarum; assembly: GCF_019175385.1. Classification (NCBI taxonomy): domain Eukaryota; kingdom Viridiplantae; phylum Streptophyta; class Magnoliopsida; order Solanales; family Solanaceae; genus Lycium; species Lycium barbarum. The sequence goes on from NC_083337.1 coordinate 161,562,816, forward strand.
TATAATAATGGGGAAGTGTTATAAAATGAAGCTAAAAGAGTAATAATATTAAAGGATGAAAACCATAGAAATAGAGTAACAAAAGAGGAGAGATTTTATTATTCTTCCAAAATGTGTTACAAGTCCATTCCATATGAAAACTTATGCCTCTATTTATAGTGCTACATATGCATTCAATATATGAGATAATGGAAGAACCATTAAGATGGTGGAAGATAATGGAAGAACCATTAAGATGGTGGAAGATAATGGAAGAGACATTATATTTGTGTAGTGGACATTCATACTATATATTTCATAACACTCCCCCTTGGATGTCCATAGATGATGTATATCGTTAAAAACCTTATTAGGAAAAACCCTGTGGGAAAAAGCCTCAATGAAGGAAAAAGAGTACACATATCTAGTAATACGCTTTGAGAGCTGCCTCATTAAAAACCTTACCAAGAAAACCCAATGGGACAAAACTTGGTTAAGGAAAAAAGAGTACAACGCGTATTTCACTCCCCCTGACGAAGACCAATATTCAGATGTCGGAGTCTTCGCATTCCAATCTTGAATATCATCTTCTCAAGAGTTGAAGTTGGCAAAGATTTGGTGAACAAATCTGCAGGATTGTCATTTGAACGAATTTGTTGCACATCAATATTACCATTTTTCTGGAGATCATGTGTGAAAAATAACTTTGGTGAAATGTGCTTCGTTCTATCTCCTTTTATAAATCCTCCTTTTAATTGAGCTATGCATGCACCATTATCTTCATATAATACTGTGGGTAATTTTGTATCACACTTCAAGCCACATCTTTCTCTGATGAAATGTATCACTGATCTCAACCACACACATTCTCTACTTGCTTCATGAATAGCTATTATCTCAGCATGATTCGAAGAAGTAGCAACAATGGACTGCTTTGTGGATCGCCATGATATAGCAGTACCTCCGCATGTAAACAAATAGCCTGTTTGAGATCGAGCTTTATGTGGATCAGATAAATAACCTGCATCTGCATAACCAACAAGATCTGTACTACCTTTGTTAGTATAAAACAGACCCATATCGCTAGTTCCCTTCAGATATCGCAATATATGCTTAACTCCGTTCCAATGTCTTCGTGTAGGATAAGAGTTATATCTTGCTAGCAAATTAACAGAGAACGCTATGTCAGGTCTTGTAGCGTTAGCAAGCTACATAAGTGCACCAATTGCACTAAGATATGGTACTTCAGGACCAAGAAGCTCTTCATTTTCTTCTTGAGGTCGGAACGGATCTTTACTCACTTCAAGTGAGCGAACAACCATTGGAGTACTTAAAGGATGCGCATTGTCCATGTAAAATCGTTTTAAAACCTTTTCGGTATAAGCAGATTGATGGATAAAGATCCCATCTGTCAAATGTTCAATCTGCAAACCAAGACAAAGTTTTGCTTTTCCCAGATCTTTCATCTCAAATTCTTTCTTTAAATATTCAATCGCCTTTTGGAGCTCTTCTGGAGTTCCAATTAGGTTTATGTCATCAACATAAACAGCGATTATAACAAACTCTGATTTTGTTTTCTTAATAAAAACACATGGACAAATGGCACCATTTATATAACCTTCATTTACCAAGTACTCACTGAGGCGATTGTACCACATGTGCCTTGATTGTTTTAGACCATACAACGATCTTTGTAATCTGATTGAATACATCTCCCGAGACTTTGAGTTAATTGCTTCAGGTATTTTAAATCCTTCAGGAATTTTCATATAGACTTCATTATCAAGTGAGCCATAAAGGTAAGCTGTAACCACATCCATCAGATGTATTTCAAGGTTTTCATGTACAACTAAACTGATGAGATATCGAAATGTTATGCCATCCATAACGGGTGATTATGTTTCTTCATAGTCGATACCGGGTCGTTGAGAGAATCCTTGTGCAACAAGGCGTGCCTTGTATCTCACAATTTCATTTCTCTCATTCCTTTTTCGCACAAAAACCCATTTATGGCCAATTGATTTTATACCATTAGGCGTTTGGACTACAGGTCCAAAAACCTCACGTTTGGCAAGTGAATTCAATTCTGATTGAACTGCTTCTTGCCATTTTGGCCAATCATATCGTCGTCGACATTCTTCGACAGATTGGGGTTCCTGATCGTCAATGTCTTTAATAATATTTAGTGGAACATTATATGCAAAAACATTATCCACCATAATCTTCAATCGATTCAAATTTATCGCATCACCAGAAGAACTCAATGATAGTTCTTTATTTACTTGAGTCTCGGGTTCCCTAATATCTTCAGGAGTATCAGGATTAGTCAGATCTTGAATATCTTCATGATATTCTTTCATAGTGTCATTTTGATCATTTTTCGTGTTTCTTTTTCTAGGATTTTTATCCTTAGAACCCAATGGCCTACCACGCTTCAGGCGTGTATGAGATTCAGAGGCTATGACACTAGTAGATTGTCCCTTTGGGACATCAATTCAGATAGGCACATTCTCTGCAGGGATATGTGACTTAGTTATCCTTTTCAAATCAGTAAATGCGTCTGCATTTGATTTGCTATTTTTTGCAAGTGAATGATCTTCTGGATCTCCTGTTCACATATAGGGGCACGTGGATCAAAATGAGATAGTGATGGAACTTTCCACGCAATTTCTCTTTTGATTTCTTTTCTCTCTCCCCCTAATTGTGGAAAATTTGTTTCATCAAATCGACAATCTGCAAATCGGGCAGTAAATAAATCTCCCGTCAATGGCTCAAGATAGCGAATAATAGAGGGTGATTCAAACTCAACATATATACCTAACCTTCTTTGGGGGCCCATCTTAGTACGCTGTGGTGGTGCTACAGGCACATATACAGCACAGCCAAAGATTCAGAGATGAGCAATATTTGGTTCATGACCAAATACTAATTGTGACGGGGAGTATTTATTATAATGAGTCGGTCTGAGACGAATAAGAGATGTTGCATGTAAGATAGCATGTCCCCAGACGGTAGTGGGCAACCGTGTTTTCATAAGTAGTGGTCTTGCTATCAATTGTAGTCGTTTAATAAATGACTCAGCAAGGCCATTTTGGGTATGAACATGTGCTACAAGATGTTCAACTTTTATCCCAACTGATAAACAATAATCATCAAAAGATTGAGACGTAAATTCTCCAGCATTATCGAGGCGTATAGCCTTAATGGGATAATCCGGACACTGTGCCCTTAAGCGTATTATTTGTGCCAATAATTTCGCAAACGCCAGGTTGCGAGACGATAGGAGGCACACATGAGACCATCTTGAAGATGCGTCTATTAGGACCATAAAATATCTGAATGACCCACAAGGTGGATGAATAGGTCCACATATATCCCCATGTATACGTTCTAGAAAAGCAGGGGATTCAATGTCAACTTTCATTGGTGATGGCTTAGCTATCAATTTACCCTGATAACAAGCAGCACATGAAAATTCACCACTTTCAAGAATCTTCAGGTTCTTAAGTGGATGCCCATTTGAATTTTCAATAATTTGTCTCATCATTATTGATCCAGGATGACCTATTCGGTCATGCCAAAGCACAAAAATACTTGAATCATTAAACTTCTGGTTTACGAGTGTGCTTCAATTGTACTAATTTTTGCATAATACAGACCAGAAGACAAAGTTGGCAATTTCTACAAAATATATTTCTGGCCGGAGACATTCTTTGTAATGGCAAGATATTCATCATTTATTTCGTTTAATGTCTCAGCGTGATATCCATTACGGCGGATATCTTTGAAACTTAACAAGTTTCTTGGGGATTTAGAAGAGAATAATGCATCTTCTATAACAAGTTTCGTCCCCTTAGTCAGAAATATAGTAGCTCTTCCGGAGCCTTCAATCAATTTCGAATTGCCAGAAATTGTATTAATATTTTCCCTTTTTCTACGCAAGTGAGAAAAGTATTTCTCATCTTTGAATATGGCATGCGTTGTTCCACTATCAATCACACAAATATCTTCATGATTGGTCATTGATCCAAATAAAATTTGAGGAATTTCCATAGATTCTTCAAAATGAAATAATAGATAAAGTGAACATCGAAGTAGATATTGTCGTACCCCATTTTAACCAGGTTAATTTTAGGAGTACAACATATTGGTGATTCCTATTTACTTTATTTTAAGGAGTCGCCACCTAATTAATTTAAGGGTGAATTAGGACACCTAGATGTTAACTAAGGTAAAGTTAAAGCTAAACCTCCGTTAATAGTCTGCTTAACCAATGTGATTTCAGGTAAGGGCTCTATATTATCCTAAAGGGAAGGGGTTAGGCATCCTTTAGAATCCGTTAATTACAGTTGTCCGGCCAAACTTAGGTTAATTAATTTAGATTAAATATAATGCTTAAATCTTAAGAAAATAGGTTGTAAATGTTATTAAGGTTTGAAAGGAAAACATAATGATGTTATTTAAACTAACTTGAAGAAATACATAGTAATCCACTCAAAAATAAAACTTATAAATGTTGTTAAGCTTTAAATAATAATTTTATTTTAAAAATGAGATTTGCAAAATATAATGATTTGTATATGGATAGAAGCTTTTAGAGAAGACCTGGCCAATTTAAACTTAGGATAAAATTACATTATATGAGTATAGTGATGAAGAAAATATAGACTTATGTTAGAAATAGAATGCAAAGATGATGAATTTTCTTTCTCCTTTCACTAACTTATTTAACGATGCTCGGCTAAAAAATATACATATAATTGGATGAATCTTGGAAATAATGTTTATAAAATATACTTGAGTTTATGTTTGCGTATTAGTGATGTTTTGAAATATATATGATGGTAAGAATAAAATAATTCCTTTAACTCAAAATATGCTATTGAAAATCAACTGTTCTAACAAAAAATAAATATTATAGATACTTTAAATTAACTACCCATTATATTAAACTAACCCACTAATTCTGCTAAGGTTCATCTAAGTTAAGAAAATAAAATAAGGTAAGGTTAGTCATACAAAGCAAATAAAAATATACAACGATAAAATAAGGTAGAAGGGAAGAAAATTGAATGGATCTGGCCCATTTTCCAGGCCCAACTGCGCAAACTATTCATGCTATTGGGCTTTGGCCCAATAAAATTTTATGTTGCTGCTGCGGATTGGCTGCTGCTGTATGGGCTTTGGTCCAATAATAATTTTTATATGCTGTTGCGGATGGATTGATGGGGAATGACTCGAGAGGATTTCGTTGGGCTTTAGCCCAACATCGAATGCGGAAAGAGACGAATTCCTCGGACTCGCATGCTTTTTGGGGTGCAGTGAAGTGAGGCAGGATCTTCGATCTACCCTCGAACACTATCAAATCCGAGCTTGCGATACTCGGATTCACAGCAACAACAAGGCAAACGAATATAAATTGGGATCTAGTATTTTGACCTGATTACAATAAGATTACGATTTGCTAAAGAAACTGATTTTTTATGGAGATTTTGAGGCGGCTGATGAACTAGTATTGCTTAGGTGATTTTGCCACTGAAAAAAACTTGTTTCTTGCTTTAGGGGGGGGGGGGTTTCCGCTCTCCGGCCCTTGCTAAATGACTCACTCGCAGATTATTTATAGGGTTTTCCTATTCGTGACGAAGAAAGAGAGAGAGAAGCGGGGAACAGGGGAAAGTGGGGAACAGAGGGAAGTGGGAGCGGGGTGTAGGCGGCGGTGGTGGGGGATGAATATGATGAAGGAGAAAGAGAGAGAAGGGAGCGGGGAGAGGGAAGCGGCGATGAAGAAGAGATGAAACCCTTAGGGTTTCATCTCTTTTGTTAAAATGAAATGGGCTGGGTTGTGGGTTAATGGACTGGGTCAATTTTCCTTTGGGCTGAATTGGCTGAACATGTGGGCTGGGGTAGATGAGGGCTGATGAAATTAAAATATGGGCTAATTTTATGAATTGGTCAAAAATAATATGGGTTGATTGGGCTACTATATTTAAATAAAAGACCTATTTAAATAACTCTATACTAAAGTGTGTTAAAATATTATTTAATATAAAATATGCAATTATTAATGCTTAGATAATAAAATTATATGCCGTTGTAATAGCCGTGTAATAATATTTCGAAAGTCCACAGTAAATAAGCACTATTATTTAATTATGCGAAGATAAATGCGATGCGTGTGCATAAGCTGGTAAAAAAGTGTTGCAATGATAAAAAAAAATGTGAATTATAATAGTACTGGTAACATAATAATAATAATAATAATCATAATAGCTAGTAACTGTAATAGAATGATGAAACGCCGGTATTGATAAGAGGCTATTAATTATAGTAAAAATACAAATATATTTTTTAATTTACCAAAAAATATTAGAAGCGTAAATAGGTATTTCGAAGGAGAGGCGGGACAAAATTGGGTGTCAACAACTTGTCCCTCTTTGCCCGGTAATGATGAAAGAATTTTCGGGCAAATACGTTGACTCAGTAGCCTATTTTGTCCCGGCTAAAGGATTTTGGAGGCCGAGGATAAAGAAAATTGGAGAGAATTACGGCCGAACTCCGGCCTCCGAGTTGCCTACATATCTCGGGCTGCACGAGAATCAGGCCGGGTGTAGTTCTGGGACAACTACGACACCTTATGACTAACGAATCTCGATTGGTGCGAATCTTTGTAAATTATTGTCCCAGTGTCGAATTATGATGACACTGGGTATTATGATAGAACTTAGGAATTCTGAAAAATTGAGTTTGCTGGAATGCAAGAGGAATATTTGGGGTTGGAGACGAGTGTTCGAGGTAGATCCTTGACCCTTGTCGGGAAGTCTGATTATCCTTTCCAACCAAATTGCCCCAGTTCGCTGCCGAAGAAATAGTTCCACGAGTTTGTTATACCCCATTTTAACCGGGTTGAAGCGGAGTACAACATATTGGAGATTCCTATATTGCTTTATTTTAAGGAGTCGCCACCTAATTGATTTTAAGGTGAATTAGGGCACCTAATTTATTAACTAAGGTAAAGCTAACTAAACCTCCGTTAACAGTCTGCTTAATCAGTGTGATTCTAGGTAAGGGTTCTATATTATTCCAAAGGGAAGAGGTTAGGCATCCTTTAGAATCCGTTAACTACGGTTATCCGACCAAACTTAGGTTAATTAATTAATGTTAAATAAGATGCCTGAAATTTTAAGAAAAAGGGCTAAGAAATGTTGCTAAAGTTTTTAAGAAAGATATAAGAATGTTGCTTAAGATAGGATTTAGAGAAAAATATAATAATTTGCATAAAAGAAGATTTTAAATGCCATTTAAAATAAAACTTATAGAAGTTGATAAGGCTTTAAATAAAAATGCTATTTAGAATGAGATTTGTAGAAAATATAATAATTTGCATAAAAGGAAACTTCAAATGCCATTTAAAATAAACTTATAAATGTTGCAAAGACTTTAAATAATAATGCTATTTAAAATAAGATTTGCATAAAATATATAAATAAAAGAAAACGCAGGTTTGTGCAGTGTTTTAATAAATACTTGAAACAAACTAAACGATGAGGTACTAATTGACTTTGCATTTTTAGAAGTATAAACAAAATTATGTTTTATTAAATACATTCGGCTAAACGTATGCATAATTTAGATAACCTTAAAAGATGTTTACAAAATATTTTTTAGTTCTTTTCCTTAAACTAACTACCCATTCCCAAACTAAACCTACTAATTCATCAGGATTTATCTAAACTAAAAAAAAAAAGTTAGTTGCATAATACAAATTAATGTGCACAAAATAAAATGAAAGGGCAAATAAATCAAATGGGCCAGCCCACTATGGGGCTGCTGATCTGCTGCTGGTGGGAATGGGCTCAGCCCATTTTGGGCTGCTGTGATCATGCATGCTGTTGGGCTTAGCCCAGAAATCCTCTTTTAATAGCTGCTATGGGCTGTTTCTGCTATTGGGCCTCGGCCCAGAATTTTGTTTTCCATTTTTTGTTGTGGACTGAAGGTTGGGCAGAGAGAATATTATGTTGTTGGGCTTTGGCCCAACACCGAATGCGGAGGGAGACGAGTCCCTTGGACTCGTATGCGAGGTTCATGCGAAAAAGATGAAAGAACAAGATTAGTATATAATCAATAAGGTTGAACATGTAAAAAATAAAAAAATACAAATTCAAAACAACTCCGTAGGTTATGTGTATACTATGTATATCTAAGTATATTTAATGCATTAGGCTCCAAATAATAACAGCAGCAGTATATTTCGGGTACATAAGGTCCAATCCTCAAAATAAAAAAAACAGCAGTTATTAGGCTCAAAATAATAACAGTGACAGTCAACGATGCAACAGCGAATAACGAAAATCGCAGCCAAGAATATAACGCTTTGAACGAGCAACTAATTATGGCAGAAAGCAGATTTCAAACACGGTAGCAAATGGTAAAACTCGACAACAGTATGCATTTAAATAGTGACAATATTTGACCTCAAAACTAACCAAAATTTTAGTTCAAAATGCCCCAACCACCAACTAAGCACAGCAGCTAAAAGTTCATCAAGGTAGAGATAGATAAGGACTGAATCAGGAACACAAGGATTCAGCAAAATGCAATAGATATGCTTCATATAGGTCAAGACAGAATCATTTTATTGTTAAACAGGATGGCACATAGATGAATAGGTATGGGCAATCCAGACAAGAGGTAATATATGGCATAATTCAGATCTCATAGTTGCGTCCCAAGCATTTACCAAAGTATAGAAACTGAATGATTTATTTTAGCATGCAAGATAAATAGAAGGACATTAAAACAGATTGGCAGCAGATGAAACAAGATTGCGGGATAAATGTAGAATACCAAACAAAGACTGATGCCAATAACATGTAGACACTTAAACTCATTTATACACATCAGATGCATGAATGTATATGGATTAGACACTGTCTGAACCAGACAGAGATGAATATGCAGACATTTAACTAACCTAGTGAGTTACAGCCGATTAATTCATTCAAAAGCACATCAAGGTTATAAGCATTTTACTCATATCAGCTTTGAATCTATTTAAGCATGCTAGGACTGTCACACCCCATTTTAATCCGGATGGATTTAGGGAGTAATGACGTATTGGTGATTCCTATTTTGTTTTGATTTTAAGGAGTCGCCACCTAATTAATTTAATGGTGAATTAGGACACCTAGAGATTAACTAAGGTAAAGTTAAAACTAAACCTCCGTTAATAGTCTGCTTAACCAGTGTGATTCTAGGTAAGGGCTCTATATTATCCTAAAGGGAAGGGGTTAGGCATCCTTCAGAATCCGTTAACTTACGGTTATCCGACCAACTTAGGTTAATTAATTAAGATTAAATATAAAATTTAGAAAATGACTTTAAAATATTGCTGAAGTTTTTAAAAGAAAATAATGTTAGTTGGAATAAGATTTACATAAAATATAATAATTTGCACAAAAGAGGACTTTAAATGCTATTTTAAATAAACTCATAAATATTACTACGGCTTTAAATGAAATGCTATTTTGGAAATGAAAACTTATGAAAAGATAGTTTGCATAAAAGAGAATTTTAAATGTTCTTTAGATAAAGCTTAAAATGTTGCTAATAGTTTTTTTTAAAGGGAGTAGCATAATAAAATGAAGTTTACAAAACATAATAGTTTATATATAAGTAGAAGAAAAATGCGAATTTATGCAATGTTTTGATAAATAATTAACAAAACTAAGCAGTGAGATATTAATTGATTTTTGAGTTTTAGAAGTGTGAATAAGAATATAAAATGGCTAATACATTTCCTTTATCAACTCTTTATCTTTATCAACTATGCTTAATGAATGTGTTTGAATTTAGGCCTATTAATGATATTTTGAAATTGAGATAAGAATATGACCCTTTTAATTCGAAAAATCTGAATTTTATACTACCAATTATTCTAGAAGTCTATTATGGATATTATAAAGCATTTTAATATAAAAAGAAAAAAAAATGAAATTTATGGAATTAATTATTGATCTCTTTTAACTAACTACCCATTACTAAAACTAAGCCTACTAATTTATTTAAGATTCATCTAAGTTCAGGAAATAAAAAAAAATAGAGTATTAGTTGCACAAATACAAATCAAATATATAAAATGAGATAAAGAAACAAGCGATATTAAATGGGCTGTTGATTGCTGCTGTTGGGCTTTTAGCCCAATAGTTTCTTTATATAGCCTGCTGCGGCTGTTGCTGTCAATTGGGCTTCGGCCCAAAATTTTATTTTTTTTATCTGTGCTGCGGCCAGAGCTGATAGGAATGACTCGGGAAGATTTCGTTAGGCTTTTAGCCCAACACCGAACGCGGAAGACGACGAGTCCTTCAGACTCGCACGCGATGGTCATGCACAAAATGAAAGAGAAAGGATTAGTATGAGTGGGGATAATTAATGATGCAAAATTCATAACTCAGAGAAAGAGACTTCAAATACCATCTTATGACAAATAGAAAAATTAAATTTGATTGGGCTGTCCATACACAAGCATATGCCTACACAAGCATCTCCCTACCCGAAATCAGATTTATGCATGTTTCACGTTTTGGACAAAAATAAAGTCGTAACAGATCCAGCAAATGAGTATGTAAAGAGTATGGAGTCAGCTTTAAAACTAGTGTAAGCATGCTTTAAATATCAACATTAGATTGGGCAATAATCTACCTCAAAGAGGGGTTAAATGTACCAGCCATGCCCAAAAAATAAAAGAACTGAAATATGCTTCTTAAATTAAAGACCAAACTGAACTCTTATTCAGACCCGAAAACAGATCACTGAACCGAACCGACACACACTTAGTCTATTAATTTTACTTAACTCAAACATGAAAGGAATGGAGAAAATGAATAGCAAAACAAGAAAATCGTATATGGAAAAAAACAGGTAGCCACCTAGTAGCAGAACTAATCCAACGAATTTGAAAATAAACAACTGATTTGAAATGAAGCTAAACCGAAGAAAGAACTCAGTTATCAAACTCAAACAACATGAAGATCTCGCTGAACTTATCAAAATATCAGAATACAAGAATGACACAGATTAATGCACAGGACCAAAGATGATGAATAATATGCAAAGGAAAGTCCAGAGAGCATACGAAGAAACATCCATATCTGGGCTTCATTACGCAGTGACTACTGATTCATGACACACATACGACATATGAAACATGATTAATCATAACAGGATACTCTATATATGCTTAAACATGGATAAACTTAGGCTAGGATAACATAGAAGCATACTTTGATTAGGCTGAATCAAACAAAGATCCAATCATGCCTAACTGTAAAAATATAACCCATTATATACAACTTCAATCTGTAGCAAATATAAATTTCTTATAGCATACTAGCGGAATGAAACAGATTTCAGCTTGGGCCTAACACACTCAAATCATATCATGAAGAAAAAGCCAACTTTCTTGGTTTATCTAACTGCCTAATTCATAACTCTTAGAAGAAAAAAAAAAAACTGTTTTAAAACAAAATGAAACTTACCAACCAGCCTATCAAGAAGGAAGAAGAGATGCTCCACATTTCGCATGATGATAACAAGTTTGTAGTTTGTTTGAGAGAGAAAAGAGATTTTACTTTAGATATGATCATTGAGAAATGGACATTTCAGATATGAGGTATCCTGGTTAAACAAATAATCCTAATCTACTATGATACCAACAGCCAGTTAAACACCAACAATCAGGACTGCTAACATGTACGGGATGATTCACTTAAGGACTCATTATTGTTTTAGAATTCTCTTGTTTTTAGTTGAATACCATTTAAGTCTAGGTGTTCTATTTTTGAGTTGATATCTTTCCTTCAGGAACCAGATCAGGACATTTTTACAAGAGAAAGATATGGACTTCTTAGGCAAGATAAACATGATATACTTTAGTGGTAGACTAATTTCATTGTATGGTCTCATTATCAGTTTTGCATACCAGCTATATATGGGTTCAAACCATGGTGTCTAGAATTAAGGAAATTACAGATTCAACTAGCTAAGACCAAAGCCAACAACACAAAACAACAACTTGTTTCAGACCTCCCTATGGTTCTATGGAGCCTATTAGTGATAAGATTTGAATGATATTGACTATAGGCTGAGTTAACTCCTTTTCGTATCTCAAATGATGCACATATAAGTTAGAGTAGTTAAATCCTTTCTGCTGAAGTTTGAAAATATAAAGAAAGAATAGGGCAGGTTTGGGTTCTTTTAATGTTAATGTTTTCAGGGAAAAGAAATCAAATATCATTTTGAGTGGCAATCAAGATCACGATGCTGGACACTTAGCACACAAGGGAAAGATCAAACAAGTCTTATACACACATAAGCATGGGTTAACAGATCTATCTTAGGGGTTGATATATATGTCGATGTAGTCTAAACAAGTATGATTATACTTTCAAACCATCTAGGTATATCAATCATAGCACACAGCAGTCCAAAACATGCTCAAAATCAGTTAACTAACTCCTCTGGTCGTGGATAGCATTTAGTGTATATAACCAACAATTTTGCATATACACAGATCAACTAAGCTAAAGTTGATCTGAAACCGGATCGAAAAGGCATAACTATCTAATGACATATATTCTAATCCAAAGCATCATATAACTGAAAACTAAACTAAAGTAAGACATAAACATACAGATGTTGCCAATTACCAAACTGAAACTAAACCGAACTAAGGCACAGACATACAAACATTATTAATTACTAAATCGAACCTGGACTCATTAAACATGAACATGCGTAATGACACTAAGATGCTAAAATGAAATTAAACCAACTGAAACAACGACACGCATAATGCTACTAAGCCATTATACTGAAATTAAACTAATTGAGACAACAAAACATATATGAACACATAACACTTATTAACTACCGGACTGAAATTAATTAACTGAAGAAAGTTGTTCACATACTTAAATAGACTAAACTAAATTTATCATATATGAAATATGTTCAACCATACAAACAGACCCACACAGAAAACGTGCAAACAGACTTATCTACCAAACTAAATTGACTTAACTACACTAACACACTTTAATCCTAGAATAACAACTAAAATAACGCAAGCAACGAAAGGATGCAAAATGGAATAGAGAATTACTTGCTTCGGGTGCAGCGAATAGGGTGCGGGGCTTCAGATCTACCTTCGAAACTACCAAATCTGAGCTCGCGAGGCTCAGATTCCCAACACCAACAGAATCAAATAAAATAAAATAAAAAAAATATGTTTGACGTATCTTTTGACTCGATTATTACAACGAACTACAAATTGATATTTGGGAAATTCTGTGCGTCTGAAGACTGGTATTTTTCAGAAGGGTTTCAGGTGATAACAAAAAAAACTTATTTTGTAGGGGGTTTGGGGGGTTCAAGAACTGTGTTTTTTCCCCTTTCTGCGATTCTAACCCTGCTATTTATGGGGATTTGGGGGGTTCTTTTGTGTTGAAGAAAAAACAGGGGGAGAGGAGCGGGGGAAAAAGGAAGAGGAGCGTGGTGGGGTAGCGGTGTGGGGGTCGTCGGCGAGGTGGGGACGAGGTGATGAAAAGGAGCGGCGGTGGTGGGGTAAAGGGAACGGCGGGGTGGGGGATGGAGATGATGAAGATGATGAAGATGATGAATGAGAAGAGAGAAAGAGGAAGGGAGCGGCGGAGGAAAAAAAATGAAGGGGAACCCTTTTAGGGTTTCCCTTATTTCGTCTGAAAATGGGTCGGACCCAGTCCATAAATGGACTGGGTTGATTTTTTAGACCGGATATTAAAAGAATGGGTTAGTGAATTAAACATGGATTGATCAAAAAATTGAGATAAGAAATATGGTTTAGTCTAAAAAAAACATTAGGAATTAATCGGACTTTGATTTGGGGTCCGGTAAGTCAAAATACGGACCGAGTGCAAGAAATAGTTTGGCTTCTAAATTTGAATAAGAGACCTATTTAAATAACTTGTGTTAAAATATTGCTCAACATGAAATATGCAAACATTAATGCTCAGATAAAAATGGCGTCGTAATAGTCGTGCAATAATATTTCAAAAATCCACAGTAAGATAAATACTATTATTTAATTATGCAAAGATAAATGTGATGCGTGTGCGTAAGCTGGTAAAGTACTGAAATGATAAAAATTGTGAACTGTAATAATAATAATAATAATAATAATAATAATAATAATAAGAGTAACTGCAACAGAATAATAAAGTGCCGGTATTGATGAGAAGTTGATAATTTAGTAAAAAATGACTATATATATATTTTAATTTTTCTAAAAATATTAGAGGCGTAAATAGGTATTTTGGAAGAGAGGCGGGACAAAATTGGGTGTCAACAAGGACAGCGGATGCACTAGTTTAGACTAGGTTGTCCGTAATTTCCTCAGGATAGACAAGTCATGTTATTGCTGAGAGCAGGCATGGGTGATGAGCTATTAAGCTAGTGTAGATGAAACCCCAAATTTATGGTGGAAGTGCTATGGTAGTATGTCCTACAAATGCATGGCAGAGCTGTAATACATGAGCATAGATCCTAAAGTCCAACTAAGGGCTAATCTTGAGATTAATCAAGGCAGTACAAGCCCTCACAAGGTAAGAATACAGTCCACCAATCTGGGAATATGAGCCATGATAAACAAATTAATGACCAGCTTATCCCTTTTGAACTCAACAAATTTCATATAAAGTAATACCAAATGAAAGGTTTTCACATTATCAAATGACTTGCATACAACACAAAAGGCAAACGACATTTTTTCAACCATAGGAGAATGTTTCATCACACTTTATTTGACACAATTCACATATATACACCATGCTTTTAAGTTAACAGCTTCCATATTGAACTTAAGACATGCTTTTGATTCTGAATCTAAGCTTCAATTTGAACATTCAACCAGGGGTGCTTAACAAAATATCAATCTTGGCTTTGTAAGCAAATCTTGCAAATGCACTTGAGCATATTATTACCAGTTTAATAAATCTTTTCAAAACTCATCTTAAGTAAACACATAGTACATTTGCTCAAGTGCAACAAATCTTTAGACCAATTGAACCTTATGCTTAAACATACACTAACTCATAGTTTCTTGCTAAACATCTGACAATCTTTTATGATAGTGGGAAAAAGCATGTAACTCTTGCTAGTGATATTAATTAGTTCATAAGTCGCATAATTTTAATGACTCATACACAGCTAACGATATGGGCATAATTAAGCAAGCTGTGAGCCTTAGACATGCAAGATTAAGCCATTCAAGTATGCAAATATGATCTTTGAAGCTGACTTAGGCAGATAGCACATCATTTTCAGGGGTTAATCTAAGTTCAACTAAACACAAAGAAATTAATTATGTCAGAAAGTTTACCAAATAATATAAGACTAAACATAGATAAAATGAACAGTAGGCAACTAGGATGAGCATGCACAATCTACATTGGGTGTGACTAAGATTAGGCATGTACACAATTAGGCAACCAACAACTAACTGAGCTTATCCAGTAAACTACAGATTCAATGCTAAAACAAACATGGCTAAATGAGCCTGATTAGGTACAAATTAAATAGAAATGATCATATAGTACACAACTAATAGTTTTGTTAACAAAGGATTTTAAGCAGTAGTACAGGACTTAATAGGGTGTTGGTGCAGGTTTGCAGACTATGAAACAACACACCACAAAAAAAAATCAGTATATCAAACACATAGGTCACAAATGATCTTGAACTTGACCTAACAGATACGGACATATCTCAGATATTCAAAATCAGCTTGTACATTAGTCAAAAGAAAACAGACAAAGGGTCGAATATGCTAATCATGATGCCAAGCAGGAAAACTTATGTATCATCTCACATGTATTTAACTAAGCTGATCAAATCCAGCACCCATTAATCCAGGTTTGACATAAGCAATTGACAGGCATAGCAAATTTAAAACCATATTAGCAGAATGGGTAGGCTTCTGGATCGTAAATGAACACAGAACTCATTAGAGGTCATAATGGTGAAACGACAACCCCAGATTTTAGAGGACAAGCAAGGATTATCACCACTCTTCTAAACAATATGTAGAAACAAACAGAATAGGCATTATAATGGTTCTTATTAGATCCTAAACGGATGAGATAGAGTCTAACTAATCATAAAAAGAAACTAATGCCCATAAACACGATTAACAGGTCTCCTAATCTGAATCTACACATGATTAATCTAATGACATGCTAACCAACAAATATAAGCACCAAGTGAATCTAAACTTGCATATAAGGCTAACATACTCCCAGAATTAAACTAAACAGGATCGAACATGTTTAATTCGACCAGAATAACTACAAACACAATTAAAATACGACTACGCAAACAAATCGACAAAATAGCTTAAAACACTCAAACGATTACTAAAGAACTTGAAGGAAGAGAATCCACCTTCTTCGGGTGCAGCGAAGTGGGTGCGAGGCCTTCGATCTACACTCGAACTTATCGAATCTGGGCTCGTGTACCTCGGATTCAATGCAATACCAAAAGGGCGAAATAAAATAGAAAATCGATTTAGTATGTTAAATCGATATCAAGAATGTTATGACTGCTGCTAACTTAATGCTTTCTAGGGGGATTTTTGGCGACAAAACGAAAGCTTTCAATTTCTATGGAATTTTTTAGGCTAAAGGACTCAATTTTTCAAGGGATTTTGTGCGGCTCAGAACTTAGTTCTTGGGAAATTTTCTCAATCCAAAAAAAAAAAAAAAAACCCCCCCTTCAAACTATTCAAACACCCTTATTTATAGGGTTTGCTTTGCATTGTGGTGAATGAAAGAGATACGCGTGGCGAACAGAGGGAATGGGGATGGCAGTGAGCGTGGGGGGGGGGGGGGGGACAAAGGGAATGGGGGTGGCAGTGACCGTGGGGAACAGGAGAAGGTGGAAGTGGCAGAGGCAACGTGGGGGAGATGAGGTGCGGGAGAGAGAGAGATGAAGGAGGAGAGAGGAAGGGAAAGAGAGAGAAGAGAGAGGGAAGGTGCGTGAGGGGTGTGCGGCTGGTGGATGAGAATGGAGGAAAAAGAACCCTAATGGTTCCTTGTTAGGTGGAAGGTGGGCCGGGTCAAACGGGTAATGGGCCGGGTCATAGGTTAAAATAATGGGCTGGAGAATTTAGAGTAGGGGCTGGGTTGGTTTGGCTGATTTTTTTAAAATATGGGCTGGTCCGAAAAATGCTTATGAGTTGATTGGCTTTGATTTGGGTCAGATGAATTAAAAATATGGGCTGAGTGAAAGAAATAGTTTGGCTTCTAAATTTAAATAAAAAACCCATTTTAATTAACTATATACTGAGCGTGCTAAAATATCCCCTAATACAAAGGCGTGTATTTATTAGTATTCAGATGAACAAAATAAAATGATATGACGTCGTAATAGTTGTGCAATAATATTTTGAAAGTCAACGGTAAATAAATGCTATTATTTAGCTGCGCAAAATAAATGCGATGCGTGTGCATAAGCTGGTAAAATGCTGAAATGATAAAAATGTGAATTATAATAATACTGGTAACAAAATAATAATAATAATAATAATAATAATAATAATAATAATAATAATAATGGTAGTAGTGATGGTAGTAAAAGATAATGACGGGATAATGAAATGCCGGTATTAATAAAAGCTAATAATTATAGTAAAAAATGTAAATAATTATTTTTAAAGTTGTCAAAATATTGGAAGCGAAAAATAGGTATTTCGGAGGAAAGGTGGGACAAAATTGGGTGTCAACAACTTGATGTGTGATGCCAACTTTAATATTGTCAAAAGCCACAAGCTAAAAACAAATGTTAGCAATAAAGAAATATATGTGTAAATAAGACAGGGTTGGAGAAGTTTACACTTGTAACCCCTGTTTCGAAAGTTGAATCCACAACATACTTTGGAGATGCGAAGAGATAAATCTACCTCCACATCCACAAGATCTATAATGTACAAAATAAATCCACGTCCACGGAATTCACTATGCTGGAATTTAAATCCATGTTTATGCCCAGAATCCACAATGCCAAACATAAATCCACGTCCACTTCCACGAACTTTATAATGTAGAAAAAATAAATTCATGTCCACATCCGCATCCCACGGTACAAAAATATAAATTCACATCCACTTCCACAGACTTTAAGGGCGAAAAAAATAAATCCACTTCCACGTCCGCATTCCACGGTACAAAAAATATAAATCCACATCCACTTCCACAGACTTTAAGGGCGAAATCCACTTCCACGTCCGCATTTCACGGTACAAAAATAGAAATTCACATCCACTTCCGCGGTACAAAAATATAAATCCACATCCACTTCCACGGTGCAAAAATATAAATCCATATCCAGTTCCGTGGTACAAAATATAAATCCACATCCACTTCCACGGTACAAAAATATAAATCCACATCCACTTCCACGGTACAAAATGTAAATCCACATCCACTTCCACGGTACAAAATATAAATCCACATCCACTTCCACGGTACAAAAATATAAATCCACATCTGTTGACACCCAATTTTGTCCCGCCTCTCCCCCAAAATACCTATTTATCCTTCTAATATTTTGGAAAATTAAAAAATATATATGTTATATTTTTACTATAATTATTAGTCTCTTATCAATACGGGCGTTTCACTATTCTATTACCGCACTGATTATTATTATTATTATTATTATTATTATTATCATTTTCGGCATTTTACCAGCTTACGCACACGCATTGCATTTATCTTTGCATAATTAAATAATAGTATTTATTTTACTGTGGATTTTCGAAATATTATTACACGGCTATTACAACACCATTTTTTATCTGAGCATTAATGATTGCATATTTCATATTGAGCAATATTTTAACACAAGTTATTTAAACAGGTCTTTTATTTAAATTTAGAAGCCAAACCATTTCGTGCACTCAGTCCGTATTTTTGATTTATCGGATCCCAAATCAAAGCCCAATCAACTCATAAATATTTCTTGACCAGCCCATATTTTGATCCCAATTTTTTAGACCAGTCCGTGTTTTAATTCGCTAGCCCATTCTTTTAATACCCGGTCTAAACATCGACCCAGTCCACAAACGGACCGGGTCCGACCCGTTGTCATTCAAAATAAGGGAAACCCCTTTTAGGGTTTCCCCTCAGTTCCTTTTTCACGCCCGCCGCCTCCCTCCATTTCTTTCCCTCACTCTCTCTTTTCGCTCCCTCCCCTTTTCCGCCGCTCCTTCCCTCATCACCTTCAACCTCTGACATCCCACTTCCCTCTGCTCCCCACGTTGCCCCCACTCCGCCCGACGCCTCCACCACACCTTGTCCCTCCCCCCCCCCTCTTTCATCGTCATCCCCCCACTTCACTGTCTTCTCCCTCTGACACCCCCATGCCTCTGCGCTCCACTCCTTCTTGTCCCCGCTTCTCTCTCTCTTCCTCAAAACGAAAACCCTAGCCCCAAATCCTAAAAATCTAGCTATAAATAATCGTTCCTAGAATGAATTCGGGGGTTTTTTTTTTATTGGGAAAATCCCATAAAAGAAAGAGTTCTTCAGCCGCATGAAAATTTCCTTAAAAAATCAATCCCTTTAGCAGTCATAATTTTATTTAATATCGGGTCAAAAATACTAGATCCAATTTGTATTCGATTGCTTTGTTTGTTGCTGTAAATCCGAGCCTCGCAAGCTCGGATTTGGTAGTCTTCGAGGTTGATTGGAAACCCCGTACCCACTTCGCTGCACCCAGAAAAGGTCAGTGTAATCCCTAGTTTCTATCCTTTAAATTTCGTCTTAATTTATGTTTAGTACATTGTTGGTATGCGATTAGTATATATTTAATGCTTGTCTGGATTACTGTTTGAATTAGAGTATTTTATAGTTATATAGGATGGGAATTGTTTAGTTGGATAATAAAGATTATTGTGTTTATCCTAGTTTAGTTAGCTTAACTCTTGTTTTTTTTTATTTAGCTTGATTAATGTGTCATGAACTTAGTCGTTCCAGATTCAAGTCAAGATATATGTTGGTCGTTGTTTAAACCTGTATAAGTGCGATACATTTCTGTCCTGGTTACATGTTTATCAGGAGTCCATCATAGTGAGAGACTATAATGAACTGGCTCTGTTGTCTATATTCCCTTCTTCTCCCTCATTTCTTTTGACTGAATGATCCAAACCATCAGTTCTTATTTACTAAAGATGTTTTAAGTCCAAATGGTTTCCTTCAGTTGTCATATTGAGGAATTAACTCAAAGCATGTGTTAGTTGAATATTGATATGTTCAGCTACTGTTTGTGTAGGGTTCTGTGAAATGACATGACTAAATTCTTGAGATATGCTAATTTATTTAGACATGATTAAGTACCCCCTGTTCAAATTTTGCCAAACAATGAGAATATGCGAGGACCATTTATATAAGGAAAATGCATTTCTGTTTCACTTTACTTATCAAATATAGAGACTTGGAAAGTATCTCACGAATTCGTTAGTTTGCTTGGTTTAAGTTGATCCAGATCTTTTAAAATTTCTTAAAGCTCTCAAATGGTATGTCACTTGTGTAGGTTTGATCCTAGTTTTCTGTCCAGATCCAATCTGATAATGACATAGCTCTGAGATGTATTGACCTCTTCTACCATAAAGCATGTTGCTTAGATAAGCTAATTCAATGAAACGTCGGATTGTAGAATAGAAATCGAAACTGCCCCTTTTATTAGTCAAAGTGTTCTGTTCTCAAAAAATAAATTCAGCATTTTGCTAGTAATAACAATGAGTTTAGCATTAGTTTCTTTCTCTGGAAGGTCCCTGAGTGTGGGGTAGGGGTTCTTTTGATCTTAAAATCATGAGTAGTGGTTCATTTTCCTTTGAGTATTATGGGTGCCTAATCTAAAGGTGCTAATATTTCTTTTATGCCTTGATTAGAGTAAGCTGTGGTATCTTTCTTTTTGAAAGTTGGAGTTTGATGTTAAAAGACAAATTATGGTCTGTTTGGCCTAAAACTAATTCATACTTCTTCTCCAAAATTAAGAATTCCAACTTGTGCATCAGTTTACAGAAGGGTAATGGCATTTTAAAAAATGATTTGTCATTTTCTCCAAATTAAAGTACCATTTAAATTGGCTCAAGTGGACTGCTTAATTTAAAGAGTTTTTGTTGAAATATATTTGAGTATTAGGAATACTTCATCAAGTTCCTGCTCTACGCGTGGGGAAAGAATAATATGCATTTTGTCGTAGAGTGCCCCCTTTTTTTTTTTAGAAATTTACTGCCTGTATGTTATATCCTAAGCCTAAACCACAGTGTTTTATCGGATATTCGTGTTCTGAATCTCAATTAAGTTCGTGGGAGGTTTGAAAACAACATGTTGTAGAAGTCTATCTAGTTGAAGGATTCAACATGATTAATAGATAATCAATGCTGCCCTGCATTTTCCTTATGTTCCTAAGTGTTGGATTTGACCTTTGCCATGAATGTAGTGTTCAATAAGTGACTGGTAGCAGTGTAGCTTGTTTGCTTTCTTAAGTTTGTCTTATATGTTATCATACATCATTTCTGCTTTTTTTTATGTTTTGATTATCATAGTATGCTTTAGCTTAGTTTAGTTCTGTGTCACGGTAATTATATCCCAATAAAAGCATAAATCTTTGTAACATAGTGGTTGATTGATTTTTCTTTTCTGTGGCAACCTTCTGCCAGCTATTGATGTGCCCATTTGAATTCACATTATATTTATTTAGCTTCGTCTATTGATTGCATACTAATCCTTATCTTTCATTTTATGCATGACCATTCGCATACGAGTCCGAGGGACTCGTCCCCCTTCCGCATTCGGTGTTGGGCCAAGGCCCAACGAAACATATTCCCCCTCTGTCCACAGCAAACAAAAAATCCTGGGCCACAGCATGACATAAAAGAGATTGTTGGGCCGAAGCCCAATGGCAACAACAGCAGCAGCAGCAGCCCTTAAAAGAGGCTGAGCCCATTCAGCTTATTGGCTCTTCTATTTTTATTTTTTGTACATTTAATTTGTATGGCATGATTAACTCTTTATTTTGTTTTTTTGTTTTCTTAACTTGGATAAATTCTAGTAAATTTAGTGGGGTTTAGTCTTAGTTATGGGTAGTTAATTTAAGAGAAACTAACAATTAATTCCATAAGTTATTCTTTTCTTTTCATGCTTTTATTTTATTTGAAATAATTGATTTGCAAAATGGCATGACTATATATTTTGAGTAAAGGGAATCACATTTTATCATAAATGTTTCAAAACGTCACTAATATGCAATTATAAGTATATTTTATAGATAACCCTTCAAGTTTGAATCAATCATGCATATTTTTAGCTAAGCATAATTAATAATAAATGACTCACTTCCTTTTGAATCCTATTTACAAGCCTAGATTTCCTACACTACTATATTGATGTAATTTTATTTCAAGTTAAATTGGCTAGGTTCTCTTAAAAGCTTCTACTTATATACAAATCATTATATTTTGCAAGTCTCATTTTTTACAATAAAATTATTGTTTTAAACTCAATAACATTTATAAGTTTTATTTTAAGTGGACTACTATGTATTTCTTAAAGATAGTTTAAATAGCACCATTATGTTTTCCTTTAGAACTCTAATAACATTTACAATCTATTTTTCTTAAGATTTAAGCATTATATTTAATCTTAATTAATTAACTTAAGTTTGGTCGGATAACCGTAGGTTAACGGATTTTAAAGGATGTCTAACCCCTTCCTTTAGGATAATATAGAGCCCTTATTCAGAATCACATTGGTTAAGCAGACTATTAATTGAGGTTTAGTTTTAACTTTGCCTTAGTTAAACTCTAGGTGTCCTAATTCACTGTTAAATTAATTAGGTGGCGACTCCTTAAATAAAACAAATAGGAATCACGAATATGTTGTACTCCTACTTTAACCCGGTTAAAATGGGGTATAACAACATCCACTTCCACAAAATTTGTAATGTAGGAAAGATAAATCCACGTCCACGTCCAAATGTTCATAATGTAAAAAGATAAATCCACTTCCACGTCCACAATATCCACATTGCAGAAAAATAAATCCACGTCCACTTTCACAAATTTTATAATGTAAAAATATAAATCGACATCCACGTCCACATCCACGAAGTCATTCGTGTGAAAAATGATAAATCCACGTCTACTTTCACAAAATTTATAATGCAAGAAAGATAAATCCACGTCCACGTCCGCGTCCACGTCTACAATGTTTATAATGTAAAAAGTTAAATTCGCTTCCACGTCCACAATATCCACAATGCAGAAAATAAATCCGCGTTCACTTCCACAAATTTTATAATGTAAAAATATAAATTCACTTCCACGTCCACATCCACGGTAAAAATATAAATCCACATCCACTTCTATAAATTTTATAATGTAGAACTTCATGTCCATGTCCACAAGATTCATAGCATGGAAATTTAAATCCACGTCCACTTTCACAAATTGTATAATGCGAGAAAGATAAATCCACGTCCACGTCCACGTCCACGTCCACGTCCACAACATTTATAATGTAAAAAGATAAATCCACTTCGACGTCCACAATGTTTATAATTGAGATATAAATCCATGTCCGCTCTCACAATTTGTAATGTAGAAATGTATATCCACGTTTCTGTCCACATCCACAAAACTATTCGTGAAGAGATATAATTCCACATCCAAATTCACATCCTGTTGTGACGTAAGTTAAATCTACAATTGTCCCCACGATTTAACATATGATGCAAGATTTCGATCTTGTCATCTCATTAAATACCACATTCTAAAAAACTTGTTAGCAACTTGAAATAAATAAATATGTATGAAGTGATAATAAAGTTGAGGAATTTAAACCGATAACAGGCGACCATGTCCGTATCCACTTTGAAGAAGGTTAAATCCACGATCATGTGCTCTTGGTCCCTCGAGAAATGCCACGAGCTAAAACAACTGTTAGTGGTAAGAATATGTAAATAGCTAGGTTTGAAAGAATTACGCTCACAACCCTTGGTTGAGAAGATAGATTCATGTCCACTGTTGCTATCAAAATTTCATGAAGAATGGAACAACATCCATCGTTTAGCGCAAGCTAAATTTACATCCACATTGAAGAATATTTGCCTTTTGCAAAAAGCTAACTCTTTGTTCACGTCCATAACTAAAATTTGAAAAAGAGTCAAATATGCTCCACATCTATGCTAATTGAAACCTTTCTCATCAAAGAAAAGTTGTGAGTTTAAAGAAAATTGGTTGACTTGCGCTTGTTGGGGAACTTGGTCCTTGAATTGATTCTTGTCTCAGTCGCGTCCACGTTCTTCGAGGCCTCACTACATATTTTGATTCGCCAAGGAGTTTTCAGTAATAAGTAATACAGAACGTCTTCCGCAATTAAGAGTAATGAGTTTTGGATGGCTTTGAAAGGGGATACTTAGTGGCTCTAATAGATAAAATGATTATGAAGACTCGAATTCAAACTTATCAACATTTTAGAAAGACATGGACGAACTTCATTTAAGACCACTTTTGTGCTACTTCTAAAAAATTGTCCCAGTTTCCAGTCCTGGAGGCGCTTGGTTCTAAACGATTGAAAAGTGAGAACTTATAATGAAAGTTTTTGGAAGCGATTTGACTGAATTCAAAAATTTGTCCCAGTTTCAAGATACTAGGACATATGAATTTAAATAATGGGAAGACCAAAATCTTATAAAAATCCTTATGTATCTCATAGGGACCAAAATGGTTGGACAAACCGAAGATATTGAAAATTTTAAAATCGAAGGCCGAACCCGCCTTGGGTTGCCTACGTATCCTAAAGGAATTAGGCCAGACGTAGTTCGTGAAAACTTGTTGGGGAGGAAAATGATTCATTGCTAGAGGGGCGACCGAACTCAGAGCCATGGATTGAAAGGGACTACAAAATTGTGTGTTGGGACCCTGATGAATATATCGGGTTGTGTGCCTAGATCCTGATGCATACTCTGCTTTGTGTACTAGAGCTTTAAAATGGAATACCCGCACTGGAAGGTGGGCGCCTGACTGGAATTAAAATGCCCGCATTATGAGGTGGGACTGAAATTTAAAAATACTCGCATTATGAGGTGGGTGTCTGAACTGAAATTTAAAATACCCGCATTATGAGGTGGGTGCCTGAACTGAAGTTTAAAATACCCGCATTATGAGGTGGGTGCCTGGTTCGGAATAAGCCGGTTGAGAAGTGGTAAAATAGTTTGCTTGGTTAAGCTCATCCAAGTTTGGGAATCTGGCATAGGCAAAGTCTGACGAACCCCATGAGATGGAGTCATATGTGGCGGAGTTTGAGAAAATGACCGATTTTGAAGTACCATACGACTCAGTTCAGCAACTCGTTGCTCCAGACGAGCAATGATCTCAAATGTGTTTCTGTTTCATTAGAGGATGTGAGATTACTTGTGATCGGTAAACTAAGAGATGGCTCGGATGAAGTAGTTGCATTGATCAAACGAGTCTTTTTTGGTTAACCAGGTGATTAGTAATGAGTTAGAGTCTAATTTTTTTTTTTTGGTTAACCAGGTGATTATGAATGCTCCGCCAGTTCCCCTTTAGCACAAGTCAACCTTTTGTTTTGAAAATAAGTTTAAACGGAAAAAAAAAAACACGAAAAGAAAAAAGAAAACGAGTCAGTATAGTGTAAGGACATATTATTGCATATAAACACATTATTGCATATAATACATCACGTTCTATAATGCAAGGGACCTCTTTATGCCAGAGGTAGGCCTAACGAACATTTGAAGGACAAACATGTCTTTTATGTATCATTCCATAACTCTTCCTAAAACTAATGTACAAGAATAATAAAAATTTATTACATGCCAGTTTAAAAATACAATTCAAAGTTAATCTAAGATATCTAACACTTCATCTCCACTAATTTCTTTTAGTTGTCTTCAACCCTCCGACATTAATTGGATGCTCCACGACAACCTGCAACAAATGTCAGCTTTCCTAAGATATTTATCTATAGAGTACTAGGTCCACACATTCCACACATTTGTCCTTCAAATAATGCACATAGATAGTGAATAGTGTCACTTAGAGTCATAGACTCATTTGGACATTTGGTAAGGTTGACTAATGAACTTAATACACCAAGGGTATTAAGCCTCCTAGGTTTAAAATGATGCATGTCCTTACAAGGTTTTGGTTTTCGCTCTACCTAGGTAGACTAAGAGTGGTTTTCCTATGACACAAGGCTCCCCCAAGCGGACAACTTGGGAGTGGAAAGTCCGTGGCCGTCGACTGCACCGCCGATCGACTAAATCCACAAGTTCGATCCAACTAAAAGGGTAATTTAGTAGTGCACGGCCGCGAACTGCGAAACCGCTTAAAGTGTGTGAATTTTCCAGGAGTGGAGGAAATATGAACGGAATGTCATTTTAAGAAAAGCAGTAACATATTGTTGCATAGAAAATTTTCACATAATAAAACAACCACTTAAAAACACATAAGAAATAAAGCAACAATAAAGGCAAAATAAAAAAAATAAAAACCCAAAACGTCCAATTAATTAATTATTAACCTAAGTTGTTATGGTTAAGAACCTAAAATCTCCAGCGGAGTCGCCAAGCTGTCGTACCCCATTTTAACCGGGTTAATTTTAGGAGTACAACATATTGGTGATTCCTATTTACTTTATTTTAAGGAGTCGCCACCTAATTAATTTAAGGGTGAATTAGGACACCTAGATGTTAACTAAGGTAAAGTTAAAGCTAAACCTCCGTTAATAGTCTGCTTAACCAATGTGATTTCAGGTAAGGGCTCTATATTATCCTAAAGGGAAGGGGTTAGGCATCCTTTAGAATTCGTTAACTACGGTTGTCCGGCCAAACTTAGGTTAATTAATTTAGATTAAATATAATGCTTAAATCTTAATAAAATAGGTTGTAAATGTTATTAAGGTTTGAAAGGAAAACATAATGATGTTATTTAAACTAACTTGAAGAAATACATAGTAATCCACTCAAAAATAAAACTTATAAATGTTGTTAAGCTTTAAATAATAATTTTATTTTAAAAATGAGATTTGCAAAATATAATGATTTGTATATGGATAGAAGCTTTTAGAGAAGACCTGGCCAATTTAAACTTAGGATAAAATTACATTATATGAGTATAGTGATGAAAAAAATTTAGACTTATTTTAGAAATAGAATGCAAAGATGATGAATTTTCTTTCTCCTTTCACTAACTTATTTAACGATGCTCGACTAAAAAATATACATATAATTGGATGAATCTTGAAAACAATGTTTATAAAATATACTTGAGTTTATGTTTGCGTATTAGTGATGTTTTGAAATATATATGATGGTAAGAATAAAATAATTCCTTTAACTCAAAATATGCTATTGAAAATCAACTGTTCTAACAAAAAATAAATATTATAGATACTTTAAATTAACTACCCATTATATTAAACTAACCCACTAATTCTGTTAAGGTTCATCTAAGTTAAGAAAATAAAATAAGGTAAGGTTAGTCATACAAAGCAAATAAAAATATACAACGATAAAATAAGGTAGAGGAGAAGAAAAATTGAATGGATCTGGCCCATTTTCCACGCCCAACTGCTGCAAACTATTCATGCTATTGGGCTTTGTCCCAATAAAATTTTATGTTGCTGCTGCGGATTGGCTGCTGCTGTATGGGCTTTGGTCCAATAATAATTTTATATGCTGTTGTGGATGGATTGATGGGGAATGACTCGAGAGGATTTCGTTGGGCTTTAGCCCAACATCGAATGCGGAAAGAGACGAATTCCTCGGACTCGCATGCTTTTTGGGGTGCAGCGAAGTGAGGCAGGATCTTCGATCTACCCTCGAACACTATCAAATCCGAGCTTGCGATACTCAGATTCACAGCAACAACAAGGTAAACGAATATAAATTGGGATCTAGTATTTTGACCTGATTAAAATAAGATTACGATTTGCTAAAGAAACTGATTTTTTATGGAGATTTTGAGGCGGCTGATGAACTAGTATTGCTTAGGTGATTTTGCCACTGAAAAAAACTTGTTTCTTGCTTTAGGGGGGGGGGGGGGGGGGGTTCCGCTCTCCGGCCCTTGCTAAATGACTCAACTCGCAGATTATTTATAGGGTTTTCCTATTCGTGACGAAGAAAGAGAGAGAGTAGCGGGGAACAAGGGAAAGTGGGGAACAGAAGGAAGTGGGAGCGGGGTGTAGGCGGCGGTGGTGGGGGATGAAGATGATGAAGGAGAAAGAGAGAGAAGGGAGCGGGGAGAGGGAAGCGGCGATGAAGAAGAGATGAAACCCTTAGGGTTTCATCTCTTTTGTTAAAATGAAATGGGCTGGGTTGTGGGTTAATGGACTGGGTCAATTTTCCTTTGGGCTGAATTGGCTGAATATGTGGGCTGGGGTAGATGAGGGCTGATGAAATTAAAATATGGGCTAATTTTATGAATTAGTCAAAAATAATATGGGTTGATTGGGCTACTATATTTAAATAAAAGACCTATTTAAATAACTCTATACTAAAGTGTGTTAAAATATTATTTAATATAAGATATGCAATTATTAATGCTTAGATAATAAAATTATATGCCGTTGTAATAGCCGTGTAATAATAATTCGAAAGTCCACAGTAAATAAGCACTATTATTTAATTATGCGAAGATAAATGCGATGCGTGTGCATAAGCTGGTAAAAAAGTGTTGCAATGATAAAAAAAATGTGAATTATAATAGTACTGGTAACATAATAATAATAATAATAATAATAATAATAATAATAATAATAATCATAATAGCTAGTAACTGTAATAGAATGATGAAATGCCGGTATTGATAAGAGGCTATTAATTATAGTAAAAATACAAATATATTTTTTAATTTACCAAAAAATATTAGAAGCGTAAATAGGTATTTCGGAGGAGAGGCGGGATAAAATTGGGTGTCAACAGATATTATGATTAGACAAAGCATTACACACATATTACATATATTACTATTAAACAAAGCATTACTCACACTTCATTACATATATTACTATTAAACAAAGCATTACACACACTTCATTTACATAAACATGGAAACATAACCACATACAAACGACACGTATGAAATATCTAAGTTTTTACAGATCCATCACCGATCAAATGATCTATTTTCCCTTCAGGGAGTTCAAAGAAATCTGCCACATCTAGATGCATGGGCTCAACATTATCTTCAGAAATAAAATTTGCTTCGGCATCCTTTTCTGCCTTTTTGAAGGAGGCCTGATACAGCTCAACTAGGTGCTTTGGCGTACGACAGGTACGTGACCAGTGCCCCTTTCCTCCACATCAGAAGCATTTATTTTCTGAATTTTGCTTTTGCACAGCTTTATGCTTTTCATCCTTCCTTTTACACTGCTGGTGGTGAAGGGTATTATTTGGTGCAAGACGAGAATCATGATTAAAATTCCTTCCTCGACCACGACTGGGGCCACAACCTCTTCCACGCCTAGAATGGTGAAAATTTGCCTCATTCACTTTAGGGAATGGGGCAGTACCAGTGGGTCGTCTTTCATGATTTTTCAGTAATAATTCATTATGTTGTTCAGCCACTAGAAGATGTGATATTAGATCAGAATATTTCTTGAACTTCATCTCTCGGTATTGCTACTGCAGGAGCATACTCGAGGCAGGAAAAGTGGAGAATGTTTTCTCCAGCATATCATGATCAGTGATATTTTCACCACATAATTTCAACTGAGAAATAATTTTAAACATGGCAGAATTATATGCCTTAATAGATTTAAAATCTTGTAGCCTTAAATGGAGCCAATCAAAACGTGCTTGTGGAAGTATGACCATCTTCAGGTGGTCATATCTATCTTTTAAATTATTCCACAGAGTAAGAGGATCTTTAACAATGAGATATTCCATTTTCAAGTCCTCATCAAGGTGATGGCGGAGGAATATCATTGCCTTGACACGGTCTTGGTTGAATGCCTCATTTTTATCTTTGATGGTGTCTGTCAGACCCATCGCATTAAGGTGAATTTCAGCATCAAGAATCCAAGACATATAGCTATTGCCGGATATATCTAAGACTACAAATTCACGTTTAGTAGGATTTGCCATTAGTAAAGGGAAATAGAAAGTCAATACCTTCGAGGCTTTAAAGTATTTGCTCGGAACGGCAGAGTCTCGTGCTGATAACGTGTTATAAAATGAAGCTAAAAGAGTAATAATATTAAAGGATGAAAACCATAGAAATAGAGTAACAAAAGAGGAGAGATTTTATTATTCTTCCAAAATGTGTTACAAGTCCATTCCATATGAAAACTTATGCCTCTATTTATAGTGCTACATATGCATTCAGTATATGAGATAATGGAAGAATCATTAAGATGGTGGAAGATAATGGAAGAACCATTAAGATGGTGGAAGATAATGAAAGAGGCATTATATTTGTGTAGTGGACATCCATACTATATATTTCATAACAGGAAGAAAATAGTGGAGCGCACACGTTTTAATTGTAAATCAAAATGGACAGGCTATGGAACTTTTTTTTTTTTTAAAGCAAAAAAAAAAAAAGACAGGCTACGGAACCATTAACCATATATGTGAATATTGAAAATATTGGCAATTATAATAATTGTGTTTTAAATAATCGTGGATGTCCATTTATTACTTCTTGTCACGACCCAACCCCGTAGGCCGTGACTAGTGTCCGTGCTGGACACCCAAACGTACCCAATAATCCAAACCAGCAGACTAGCAGATTATATAAATATAAAAGTCAGTCGACATTACTAGTGTCATAGAGGAACATATATAACACATGGAAGCCGATAAGGCTATCACAAATCATAGCAACCCAAAACATATACAGAACCCACATGTATGTCTACAGACCTCTACAGAACATAACAGAAACATAAGACAGGACAGGGCCCCGTCGTACCCATGAATAGCGTACATATATCCAACAGCAGCAGACTGTACCAGAGTATAGGCTCTGGACAAAAGAGCGCTCCAGAATAGCAGAATAGGTGTCCTAGGCAGGTGGGTCAGCAAATCTGTAGTCTGTACCTGCGCGGCATGAAAACGCAGCCCCCGAAGAAAGGGGGTCAGTACGAAATATGTACTGAGTATGTAAAGCATGGAACGTAGTAAACAAAGTCATAATCGGAACAGGAGGTACAGAAAAATGAACGGAATATCCAGATTAGCAAAATGCTGATCATAAAGCATAAATAGTACTTACAGGAAACGTATGTCATACCTGGTCCCATTACGGAACAAAATCATAACCGGAACAGAACGTACAGAAATGTGAGTGAGATGTCCAGAGTATCAAATGCATATTTTCAAAACATGAAGAGTATGTACAAAAACATATGCCATATCATATCCGGCCCCTGCCAAGGGACTCGGCAGACAGAACGTGGTCACCCCCCGACACTGGTGCCACAACACATAAGGATCAGAAAAGGGGAATAACCCCGTAACATAGCATATCATATCAGATGGCCATATCAGATCATATCAGAACAAGCGTACATGGCACAGCATACTCCACAAACCCATGTACGCGTATACCTGCCCCCTCACATCGAGGCACGGCGAACAATGCAAAGGATCACGCTTGACAACATATCCTGGCCCGGGCTCAGTGGGGGAAACATTGAGGCATCCACGAACGGAGTAGTGAGAAACTAAATGCACTAAAAATACCATAAATATATTTCCAGAGACTCAATGAGGCATATCGAATGTCAAATCAAATCAATGAAATCGGACGGAAACATAGTAAGTAAATTTAGATGTCATAACGGGTTACGGAGGCATAATCTATCCGAGATCGTTTTCAAGATTCAAAACAATTTATAAGACTTAATGAAATATTTAAAATAGTTTTTATTTAGTAGATAAAGGAGTAGTTAGAGTATCTCTAACGAAAACGCTCGAAGACAAGTCATAGACACATAAAGGGTAAAATTGGAAATAGTGGGCCCACCTCGGAACCAATGAAGCGGTGGGCTCAAATTACGTATTTTTAAGCTTATGGGGTCACCTACAAAGGTTCTAGGACATTCCATAACTTCCTAAGCAATTTGGGAAAAAATTTCATAATTTTTCATCAAAGCATACTTAAGGAATTCAATTCTATTGAATGAAAAAGAGACGATTTCAAACGCGGATTCCGATGGACAGAATATTCCCCGAGGCGTAAATCCAAGCCTAGTACATCTAGGACATGCCAAGAGAAGAATCGGGATAGCTTTACATACCTTTCTTGCCCTTTACGCTTGCCAAAACTCAAATCCCGTTTCGTCCAAAACCTACAAATGGTCACATTTACCAATTTACTATTCATAAGACTTAAAATTTCAACCTTAACCAATTCTTGTCTATAAAAATTTGAGCAGCATCTCCCCTATATATATATCATCCCCGAGGTTAAAACTCGGCTAAAACAACAACAACCATACCAACATCAATAATCGACTAGGAACGCATTCTAGCGTAAATAGTCTTATTTTCCAAATAATGCGACAATTCCAAATCCAACTTTGCACTTACAACCCGATATCAATATTTTCATATTCACATACTAATATAAGACCATTCAAACATAAACCAAAAGTATTCCAAGCTATATATTCAATATTCAACAATTCCATCAACTTCCATATTCAATCCAAAATTCTTATATATGCAACAAAACCATTCCAACACATTTTCTACTTACTAATTCATCTCCAACAACAATCTACCACACGGCCAACATGGCTTCTTTCCAATTTCATCCAATTTTCATTCAACTTCCATTTCCAATACAAATTCCACAATAACCACAACTAGTATACAACTTAAAATTCAACTCATATATGTATACAACATATATACACCCATGGCTACATATATAATATATATACATACCCACTTTGCAAACTTTCATATTTCCATAAATTCTACTCATTTCTACATACTACAACACAAACAAACCTTCATAACATAAGAAA
Source organism: Lycium barbarum (assembly GCF_019175385.1). Lineage (NCBI taxonomy): Eukaryota > Viridiplantae > Streptophyta > Magnoliopsida > Solanales > Solanaceae > Lycium > Lycium barbarum. The sequence continues at coordinate 161,595,890 of NC_083337.1, forward strand.
AAAGAATTGATTCTTACCTTGTTTTTATGAAAGTAGCAAATCCTTCAACATCTTATTGTTCCCATGCTCCTCTAACTCCAAACAAAATTATATTCGTGATTATGCGTTGCCCGGACTTCGATTAGTACTTCGTAGCTTGAAATTTCACTCACAATCCTCACTTTTATGTGAGATTTAGGCCCCTTTTTGTTGCTGAATTTTCTGAAAAATTTGAGAAGTTTTTAGATGATAAAAATGGGGTTTTGCCCCTTTTTATAAGGGCTGAAACGGCGTCACTGTAGCTACAGTACTGTAGCAGTGCTGTAGCGTACTGTAGCAGTGCTGTTTCTGCGCGACAGTTCAGTTTGTAGCGTCTATAATTCTCTACTCCGACGTCCTATCGATGAGTGGTTTGTTGAATCATAAACTAGACTTGACGAACTTCATTTTAGGCTTTTGAAACGCCTTAAAACTCCAAATATGCATAGAGATATACCCCTCCAAAGTTGACTAAAAATTTGTCCGGCATTTCTCAAATTTTCGTCGAACTTATTTTCTTCAACTTGCTCGATCTCAAAATATTCCGAAACCCTCCATACATGATATTTATCACTTATTATACATGATAATGACCATATTCTTGTGTTTTAAAATACTCTTTCCCGATGACGACTTACAAGATCATAATCATCCATTATTTAAACAATATACTTAATAATGCCTCATTCCTCATACTCCAAAGTTGTTTTAACTAGTCGTAACTCGACATTCTTACATTCAAATTTAACAGTGTTTCTTCGAAGTACGGGGTGTAACACTTCTAACGCTTGCAATCAATCAAGTAAATTGCAAATAATTTATGCAGGAAACTAGCAAGTAGCTTTTTGAAAAGCATGCAACTTCTTTTTTCCTATAAATAAGAAGTTAAATTAATTCATTTTGTACATCAATTTCTGAAGAAACAAAACGTCTCTCCCTCAATTTTTTCCCCCTACATTTCTTATGTTATATATTTATCATTTTTATAACAAAATGAGAATTCCTGCCTTATAGTTAAAGCTTTTCTTGTGGCTTTTACCGACTTGTCCATTAAGTTGTTGGGGCGAAAGGTCAAATTAGTTAGTTTATACGTCTCAAACACCACCGAAAGGTAAATAGCGTGTCCATTTGCCAACTTTCGCGTATAACACGTTCATTTCTAACTCGTCCATAATATACTATTCATAATAAAACTTCTACACCTTTCTTCTCCATAGGTTCTTGATTTTGCTGCAATTTTGTCTTTCCGATAACCTCCAAATTATTCTTGGATTAATCGAAGGTTTATCTCGATGTCGGTAAGTGCAAAACTCAACAATCTCTTTTTCTTTTTCATTTTATCGTTGCATGCAAATTAGCTGTTTTGTTTTTTATTTCTGACTTTATAACGATCAAAACAAAGATGTATTTAAAATAACAACACAATTCTATGAGATTCGATTTCATTTGTAAATCTGAAATAAATGGAAAAAATTCATCTAATATTCTTGTTTATATCTTTTCTGGAACTAGTATATATATGAAAGGCACAACTTTTAATCATATGGCAATTTATATCCAAGGTGATAAATATTGTGGCTATTTAGATTCTCCACCCTCACAAGCAGATTAAAAAAAAAAAAAAAAGGAAAAATATTTTTTTTATTAAGCCTTTTGTTGTCAAGTCTTGATGTTTTCTGGTTGTTTATCATGATAGGTTAAAACAGTGCAAGTGAGCAATGTTTCTTTGAGTGCTAAAGAGCTTGATATCAAGGAGTTCTTTTCATTCTCTGGGGATATTGAATATTTAGAGATGAAAAGGTTTGTTTTTGTTCTTCTTTTTGTTTTTTTGAGCATTTATCTTATCTTTGCATAAGATTTTATATGATCAGAAGTACTGAAATAAGGTGAATAAACAGGGGGAAATGTGCCTATTGAAAATTTAAAAGCAGCCAATTACAATGCCAGCTGATTGATGGTTTCTATTATTCCTCACGCGTTTTTTATTGTATTGTATAGTGAGAATGAGCGATCTCAAGTTGCTTATGTCACGTTCAAGGATCCTCAGAGTGCAGAGACTGCAGTTCTTCTTTCAGTACGTAGACTTCTCGTTGATCTTGGCATTTTGTAATTTTTTTGTTAGTGTTAGTTCATAAGTTTCTATTGCGAGTCTAATTGATCTAATGCTGAAAAAGTTGTCACCTTTGTTGATCAAATACTGTTTTCGGTGAAATCAAATGTCTATTTGTATAATTTATGGTCATCGTGTCTTGAGTTTACAACAGTAATTCTATAAAAGTTGCAAATCCTTTGTGCCAGTTGATTAATTAGCAAGCATCCCTTGTCAAAAATGATGCAAGCTAGCCCCTATTCCTTTTTTCTAGATCCTTCTGTATTACCACTTTGTTTCCTCAATGTGGCGTGTTGTTTTGTGGGATGAGACAGAATGGCAAAATTGTGCTGCTCCTGTTGCAAAGTTGTAATCATAGCTTTAAGTAGGTTGATGTATCAAAAATCTTAACTCACATTGTTTGTGCTTTTGTGTTGGTTCCCAATCTTCATGTCTATTATTTGGCTGTTGCCTCATCTGTCCATGGGAGATAAATCCAGATTTTCTTTCACATTTAGGAGATTCCTAACTTTTCTAGGTTATGAAAAAAGGATACTTCTCATCAAAGGAGCTGCTGCACGAAGTTGGCAACAATTTGCTGTTTGTTTGTATTGTTTCTCTTGGTTAAATTAGACTAGTCATTATAAAGTGGAATTAACCATCAAAAAATTAGTTTCTAAAGGTGAGCAAGCTGTGAAACTGTCACAATTAAGCTTATAAGACCATTAACTGAAGGAACTGTATGAGCTAATCCTTCGATTTATTTGGATATATACTTCACACGACACTGTTGGTGGGAGTCAATAAATGGACCTTGGGCCTAACTAACTCGAAAGTTAGCTCAAAACTTAGCTCATGAAGTGAGGATTTTCCAAGTCCAAATAAGTAGACAAACAACCCATCCCTCAACCAAAGTGGGCAACTTCTGTAAGAGCTTCCAGTTTTCTCCTCTAAGTATTTATCCGCTCGGCTAGCATTCGTATCTGTGTTTTATCTCAATCCAGCTGACTGGGGATTTATTGTTCCCCGTAGAAGCAAAATTATGGTTTCAGTTTAGCCCAGAGCACTTTGAGGTGCTAAAAGTCTTGAAGCTCACCAGAGCCGGCAGGGAATAGTGCAAAGTAGCTGACGAAATCATACAAGCCTAGGTCCATGTGACTTGCCTGTGGCCTTCATACTTCAGCTTGATGGCCTTAATAAAAGGATCACATAGCTTCAGGGGGAAATTGCAGTTTGAAAAGTTAAGAGACTATACTGTATTTTAGCATAATGGAAAAGTTGATCAGTTTTTTGAAAGTTAGCAGTTCTCTAGTTGTAGAAGTTAGAGTTGGAAAAAAGGAAGCACACTATGGGGATACTTCTACAATTTTAGTACTTAAGTCAGAATTACTCGGATATTATTTGAATGGATGCTTGATACACTTTGTTGTCTAGAATGGAAAAGGAACAGAGAGTACGGAAACCATTCTATACTTGAAAATCAGTACCATCATTTTCTCTCCTCTTCTTTTATCCAGTTGAAGCTTTATTATAGTAGTGATACAAAGTGACTGCATTCTAGCATAAGATTTGTTGGTCGTTCACTTAGCTTACATGCTGCTTGATTACAAGAATGAGTTGTTTCCAATTCTGAATGTGTCCCTTTACTGCTCCGCTTTTGCGATTGATAAGCTTTTGATGAGCTTTTGATAAGCTCACTTGGTGTTTTTAGGGAGCTACAATTGTTGATCAGCCCATCTCAATAGTCCTTGCACCCGAGTACAAGCTCCCACCTACTGCTTCAGTGCCACCAACTGTACGTATAAGTTTATGTTTTAAGCAGGCTTTCTGGCTTCATCCATCACGGAGTAGTCCTTAAAAGGTGTACCTTTTTTATCTGTAGCCAACTGGAAGCACCAACGCCCCTGTAATTGAAAAGGCAGAGGATGTGGTCAGTAGCATGTTGGCAAAGGGCTTTATTTTGGGCAAGGACGCAGTTGGCAAAGCCAAGGCATTAGACGAGAAACACAAGATCACATCTACTACCTCAGCCAGAGTTGCTTCTTTAGACCAAAAATATGGCCTTAGCGAGAAAATCACTACGGGGGCAACCATCGTGAACCACAAAGTGAAAGAAATGGACCAGAAGTTCCAGGTCTCTGAAAAGTCAAAATCTGCTTTTGCAGCTGCCGAGCAGACTGTTAGCAATGCCGGATCCGCCATCATGAAGAACAGATATGCTTTGACAGGGGTAACTTGGGCTGCAGGTGCCTTTAATCGGGTCACTAGGGCTGCCGGGGAAGTTGGACAGAAGACAAAGGAAAAACTGGCTGAAGAAGAAAGAAGAACTTTTACAAGAGGTCATGCGGAAGAACAAACTGCAACTTCTACAAAAGGTAATGTGCAAGAACATGTTGCAACTTCTACAAAAGATAATGTTCAAGAACATGTTGCAACTTCTGCAAAAGGTCCTGTGCAAGAACTTGCAGCAACTTCTGCAAAAGGTGATGTGCAAGAACTTGCTGCAGCTTCTGCTAAAAGTGATGTGCAAGAACATGCAGAGTCCCAAACCAGAATTGAGGAACCACCTACCATTCCATCTCTCCCCCCAAAAGCTTAATCCTACACTATTTTAAAAGTAAATGCGCGATTTACGCTTGTTTGTTATTCAGAATTGAGCAACTTATTATCTATGGTTGATCTTAAATTAATGTGCTATTTATACATGGAATTTTCTGTATGTTGGAACTTAAAATGTTATTACTGGATCATCCTGAGTTCGTATATTTGATTAATGAACTCGGCAGTTTCAATCATTCTTGTAATGGATTTTTTTTTTTAAACAAAACAAAAGGGATTTTGCAAGAGACGAAACCAACGACGATTTCTTTTATGACACCTAATGGAATTGAAGGAAACCTTATCTTAAAAAAATTACTCTAAAAAATTCTAACTTTGATGAATCGTCTAAACGCTATTTTGATGTTATGGAGTATACGCTTAATGAGCAGAATGGATACAAATGATTCATATTGGAAACCCTAACTCGATTGAAGATTATAATAGCCCGAACTTAACTCGATTGAACATGTTGCCTATTCTTTTTCCTTCTACTTTGTCCTTTCGGTGGAAATATATTATTACTACATACGTTTGAGAAAAATGAATGCTACTCATGTATTTGATTTAGCGTCTGCGACATCAAAGCTTAGACCTATTCGTTTTAAGTATTAAAGGATAGCACTATCTTCAAACTAAAAGTAATGGCATATTCATGTATAGCTTATTTAAATAAGCAAATAAAACTATACATTCATGAAAAATGAAGATGGAGAAGCAGTGATTGTTTAATAGAAAATCTATCCCCCTGCAGGCTATAGGAACTTACATCAATGTGATTAGTAGAAGGTGAAACATAAATAGTACCATCAGAAATTCGATGTTTAATTCTTAATTATAAAACAATTAGATAGAAATTGTGTAATAGCACAAAGATACGTAGGATTTATTACTTATCATGAATTCTCAAAATATTCTATAGCCTTTATGTTTTTTTTTTTTTTTTTCCGAAATGTAAAATTGTTGGTGTGAGGTGTGGACCCATATGCGGCATAGACGGAAATGAGAACAGGAAAGTAAAGGTTTAATTAAAGGTGGGGGCGGACCCATAACAAATCCGACCTTAGCTCAGTTGGTAGAGCGGAGGACTGTAGTTTGCATGCTGAAATCCTTAGGTCGCTGGTTCGAATCCGGCAGGTCGGATGTTATTTTTGTTTTCTTTTTCCCACCCAAAAAAGAAAGAAAAAAAAAAAAAAAAAATGGAGAAAGAGGTTCTATGCTGTGCTGGAAAACCAGCTAATTGGAAAAGAATTCAAGTTATATTCACCATGTAACTATTTTGAACCATTAATGTCATTTAATCTGTTATAACATGTTATTTATCATTTATTTTAGAGAAAAGGGGCAAATATACCCCTCAACTATAGGATATGGAGCAAATATACCTTCCGTTAAAAAAAAGGAGAATTTATGCCCTCGCCGTTAATGAAAAGGGGCATATATACCCCTCAACTATATGATATGGAGCAAATATACCCCTCGTTACAAAATTGGTGCAAAAATACCCCTGTTGTTTTAAAATGGTGCAAATATACCCCTGTCGTTTTAAAATGATGCAAATATACCCTTTTCACTGACGGATTTTAAAAAAAAAAAAATTTAGGTTATTTTTTAATTAAAAAATATCACGTGACTTTAAAAAAAGTCTACCCTTTTTTTTGTGTAGACATACTTTTCTAAGGCCACATAGTAATTTTTTTTTATAGGTGGGGTCTGTTCGTTTAAAAAAAATATCTCCGTGACTTTAAAAAAATAAGTCTACCCATTTTTAAAAAAAAATAAGTCTACCCTTTTCACTGACGGATTTAAAAAAATAAATATTTAGGTTATTTTTTAATTAAAAAATATCACGTGACTTTTAAAAAAAGTCTACCCATTTGTTTGTGTAGACATACTTTTCTAAGGCCACATAGTAATTTTTTTTATAGGTGGGGTCTGTTCGTTTAAAAAAAATATCTCCGTGACTTTAAAAAAAATAAGTCTACCCATTTTTTTTAAAAAAAATAAGTCTACCCTTTTCACTGACGGATTTTTAAAAAAAAAATATTTAGGTTATTTTTTAATTAAAAAATATCACGTGACTTTAAAAAAAAGTCTACCCGTTTTTTTGCGTAGACATACTTTTCTAAGACCACATAGTAATTTTTTTTTATAGGTGGGGTAAACTTTTTTTTAAAGTCACGTGATATGTTTTTAATTAAAAAATAACCTAAATTTAAAAAAAAAAAATCGTCGGTGAAAAAGGTATATTTGCACCATTTTAAAACGGCAGGGGTATATTTGCACCATTTTAAAACGACAGGGGTATATTTGCACCAATTTTGTAACGAGGGGTATATTTGCTCCATATCATATAGTTGAGGGGTATATATGCCCCTTTTCATTAACGGCGAGGGCATAAATCCTCCTTTTTTTTAACGGAGGGTATATTTGCTCCATATCCTATAGTTGAGGGTATATTTGCCCCTTTGCCCTTTATTTTATATTGTAAATTTTCTTATAATGTCTTAGAAATTAGAACACTATGGAGGAAAGAGAACAGCCTCCAAGTGGAGGCTACTCAAAATTTATATCTTTAGGAGCAGTAGTAGCCTAATTAGTCACTGCTCAAGTGAGGGAAACTACGTTGACGGGATCCCTCTTCGGACATGAAACTGATTTACTGGCTCAACTAGACCATTCGTTCTCTTTGGAGATGTGCTATATTAAGATGTTCACCATGAAGTTTTCAACTTCATTTCCCACCAGGCACTGTCTACAACATGTACCCGTCCCGAGACACTATGGCTCGTGTTTAGTTACGAGACTTGCAGTCTAATGGTGGCAACTTTTACCTTATATCGCTTCTTTTTTTTTTTCTGTCAAAATTTGTTGTGCAGCAAAGCGAATTAGGCCAGTGACTTTTACCCTGTATATTATATATATCCAAGATGGATACATATAGGAGACACATTGGTTTACCTCCATATATAGTAAACAATAAATACACATGCGTATCCTCAAGATTGCATGGTCTGAACCTTATTACATGCCTCTATGTGTATATGAATAATGACAGTGCGATAGTTGCTATCTGTACTTAAAAGAACTTTTCCATTTTACCTCATCGTAGACAAACTAGGATTACAAAATAATGATCTAATCATTGGTCGCACTATTAGCATTTCAAGAAAATAAAACATTAATTTTCATAAAAACTGAAACTAAAACGTAAAATTACAACACTCTTTGTGCTAGAGAAACTAATATATAGAGCAATCTCTTAGCAGAGTTTACCTACCATTCATGCAGTAGGTATGAAGCTCAGTTGTTGGAGCAGCAAGATTGCATGTTTAAGCTAACTTTCAATTAACAAAGTGCATTATTACCCATGATAATAAGATCATCAAATGCTCTTCAAAGAACCTACGTCTAGTAGCTCACTGACAAAGGAAAAACCAGACATGACCAGAATTCATATGTTCTTGACTTTCCTTCTAATGTTGCTGATTTCATCTGTCTCTACTGCCACAAACAGTAGCCAAGACATCCTCCAAGCCACTGAGGAGATGAGGAAAGCCAACTATTTCACCTTTGTAATGCTGATTAACATGGCCCCTGCAGACCTTATTCAAGGAAACATCACTTTCTTGATGCCAAGAGACAGGACACTGTCCCAAACCTTAATCCAAGAAAACGACGTGGAAGATTTCTTGCTCCGGCATTCCATACCTTCACCGTTGCTTTTCGACCACCTCGAACACTTCCCAACAGGTTCCATGATACCAACTTCAAAACCTGACCTTGTCCTCAGAGTCACCAATTCTGGAAACATGCGTTTCTTTCTCAACAATGCCAGAGTCATTAGTCCAAATATCTGCACCAAAACTGCTTCCATCAGATGCCATGGCATTGATCAAGTCCTGGAAGACAACACTTTGGCATCTGATCATAATGCCAGTCTTCCTGTGCCTCTGCCTAGTCATAACGTTACGAGTCCACCTCTTGGGCTGTCTGCATCACCTCCTGTAATCTCACCACCATCAGCAGCACAGCCAATAAGTAGCAGCATTAATCCAATTCCATCATCATCTCCACCACTGAAATCTGCAGCTCAATCTGCAGTAGCTTTAAGACAAACTGGAATAACTGGGCTTATTTGGTTGCTGATGGTTGTGAAGTTATCTTTTTAATCGAAACTTAGGCTTCAAGTTGAATCAAAGCAAGAGAGGAAGCTTGTATATGGAGGCCAAACGGATATAGTGATATGCTACTGAATTTATATTGCATACTTCTAGTCTATTAAGATTTGTTGTTTGTTGTGCCACTTTATTTAGATGCTCCATAGGTTATCTTCTCTCAGATATCAGGTTTAAGGCCTTAACGTAAAAAAATTCCACAAACATTTTTTTTTTTTTACTAAAAGGGTTTGAAGTATTGAACACTGCAACACTGTGTTGGTTTGAATTTGATAAACCGTGGAATGATTTGAAGTTACTGGTTGCAAAAGAAATGATCTTTATGGCCCAAAATATAACACTACTACTACTAGTAGTTAACTGAATAATGCATCCTCTTTTTGTAAGGTAAATCCGGAGAAAGTTAAGTTAGGAATGAGGGTCTCTTCACGCTGAGCAAGGGATAAATGCAACAAATTGTTGGAGACTGGAGCAAATCCTTATTATGTGACCATCAACTATTGTATTTGCAAGATTGTAGCATGACAAAGAAAAACTGACATGGAATTGGAAAAGCGAGTGGGTGAGGCTGGAAATACCGAGTTTAAGTGGAATGAAGTTTGTAAACTAATATCACTAGCAACTTGCATTTTGTGCTGATGGAGAAATTAATATTCCTCAATAAGACTTTCTTGGTTCTTCTTTTTAGGGGTCAAAAGTTCCTTCTCGCAGTGTGGGCATTTAACTTTTATCTGCCAAAGGAAAGGAAAAGATTACTTCCAAATTAATAAATTAAATTAAATGAAAACAAAATAAAACAGTATGTCAAACGACCTTCAACATCACTTCAAAATAGAAAAGAAAGATTTGGTAAAGTTAAAGAAACTAGCAAACCAACCATTACATAAATAAAATATGTACAAGCTTTGAATATTTTTCTTAAGATCTTCCAAACATCACTCACCTAGATTATTATGTTTTTGCACTCTCAAGCTCTTCGACAGTAAGAAATCAGCATAAAAACTGATTAGTCTCTCACCAGTAAACAACCAAATTATTTTGATCAGTTCAAAGTAAAAGAACACAAACTAGTTACATCGAGATTTATGCAGTGAAAAGCTATGGAAACAGTGATTGAACATAATGAAATTACGATTCCGAGAACCAAGACCCCAGAAAATAATAGTTAAGACATTATTGAGATTATTATGCAAATCTATTTTGCTTGATTAGCATTTGACAAATAATTGAAACAATTAATGATTTATAGGTTAGAGTTAGACTCTTAAATTTCCAGGAGTACGATATGGTTAGAAAATACAGGGAAAAAAATCATGGCATTCATGAGAAATATTGCTTATCTGAATCTGCAAATTAAGGAAAGCATTGACAATACATCCAAAAAGAGAGGCAAAAAACAAATATGCACCAAAGTAAGTACATTCGCTGAATTACTCCAAAAAGAAGTTGTACCATTCACAGGAAGGTCATTTCCATTAACATTTCTGTTTGGCCAAAATTGAGAAATGAGATATGAGTTTTCAGCAAGCTGACATGCAGCAATAAAGCAGTTGTAGATACTTGATAGAGGAGCCCTAAAGGTTAGGCTTTGGCCACTAGTTATAGTTATGTTTGACAAATTCAGATGGAAAATGATATAAATAAATCCACTTCTATGACAGGAAAACACGCAACAATCCTACCTTCAACCTTGATAGATCGAACTTTATTGATCAATTCCATTGGAGTTCTTGCTTGTTACCTGACCATAGATGGGGTCGGCTTTAAGCCCTTAAATGATAAATTTGTCGTTTTAGGTAGTAAGTTATGCTGGAACCTAAGACGAAGGAATCCGCTAAAGGGCTCGTTCTTCATAGCAAAATATTGTCGTGTCACCTCATATCTAGAGAATGGAAGAACGGATGCACATATAGCGTATATTAATGAAAGTCAAAGATAAAATACAAGAGCATATTAATTCAAAAAAGGAAACATTCCTTCAGGGAAATTATATCTTTTTTTTTTGGATAAACTTCATTAAAGAAAGGGCAAAAGCTTGCCAGTATATCAAAAAGTAAAAAGCTTTACAAGAAGATATGGTTTCCTACAAATAACACCCAATCATCTATACATGTCGGATATGAGCGCACCAAAAAGGAAAAAAGGAAAATAGGCTATTCCTCATGTGTACAAAGTCTTTCTCTACTCCCTCAAAAGATCTTCTATTCCTCTCTCGCCATATGATATCTTAACAGATGCGATTCGTAGTAACTCTATTCGCATAAGGTTCTTGTCAGAAAATTTATTCATAATAAGGAAATTGAGAAGCATATTAACCCAGAACATATTTCAGGAAATTCTAAAATAGACTTAACAGTTGAGCCCCGTTTCATTTCGACCTGATCCAAGCTCTGGCAGTCTGGCACAGCCCACACGGTCCATTCAGCCTATTCACCGACTTAGGGCTGACGATGTTTATTTGTTTGGCATGTGATTTCACCAATTTACCCTTGATGTAGATATATTGTGTTATCTGTGAGTTCTCATCTTCTTTACCCTAATATGGCCGTCTTGCTCGCCATTCTCTCACTTCCTTTCTAAAATCTTTGGTTTCTTTGTAAGATTTCTACTTTTCTGTGTTGAATCTGCATAAATCTAATGAATCTTTCATTAGCTATGGACCGAGATAGAGAGCACTGTGCTTTCCGATCCTAGTTCTTTACAAGGTATTCTCGACTAATAGCTGCTCATGATGTTTCCTTACTCCCTATCTCATCCATCTTCTTTTCCCATGATTTTTGTCTGTCAGTCCTCTCTGGCCCACATCTTTGATACTAAAAAAGAAATTTGAAAGTCTTGAGTGGAAGAAACGTTAGACAGCTGAGTTGGAGGTAGGAGGAAAGTCGTATTTGTTAGCATTCCTGCTGGAATCCAGTAGGAAATATCTTCGGGAAAAAAGGACAGGGTGCTATGTGGCTGATCCATTTGCCAAAATTGTTGCTGGACTCCAATTAGGGAAATAAATATTACAGAAAAGTTGGATAATCGAGTTGGAGGTGAAAAATGAAGTTGCAGCAAAGGTCCTAAGTGAATAACTAGTTCTTGCCCGAAGTAATTCCTACTGGATTCTAGCAGAATGCTAGAAAATACAGCGGTCCCGTGTCACTGCCACATTCTCCATGGAACTGGAGTATTGGACTTATAGCTCGATCCCTATCCAGGTTCCATCTATGCATCCTGTGAATGGAGCAATGGTAAGCGAGGTAATTCCCTTTTAGGACAACCTGCAACTCGTTCCTGCTGATCAGTTTTCACAGATTAGTCTTGTTTCGGGAAGCTGAGAAATAAATACAGGAAGAACATGGGGTACTCTAATTCTGCAGTTCAACTGGTGAATTTCCTAGTGGATCGCAGGTCAAAGTTAACGAGCTAGTTTTTTTAAAACAAAATAAAAAGTTAGGCCCAATCCATTTTCTTAACATGGTATCAAAATCAGACTCATCCTAATTCTTTGTTTACCTAATGATGACTTTCATGTTACTTCATAAAAAAAAAAATGATGAGTTTCATGTTATGTTGTTCACGCTCTAGGTGTTCAACCCTTGGGCATGCACGGGGTGTAAGCATCCCACATTGGCTGGGAGTATGGTATAGTCTCATTATATGGTATTGAGCAGCCCTCACTTCATGAATTAGCTTTTGGATTAAGTAAGAGCCAAGATCCATTTTTTTAACACATAGAATGCCTTAGAATATCTTTAAACTCAATTACGGTAATAGATCCCAACTGTTTAATGGGTGATTTTGGTTTGATCACACAATCTATTGCTCGATCTCGAGCCTTTCACTTACCAGATTATGTCAATCTCGAGCAACAAAAGCTTAGGCTTCTGTCAAGCCTGGATGTAAGAGGTTAAGCTTGCTTCAGATTAAGCTCGTTTAGACTAATTTGCATCAATGCGTAACAGGAGGTATTGAAATCTTACATTCGGGTCCTTTAGGATGCTAGAATCAAATTTAGCTCTTTTGGCTTTCATGATCTGAGATGGTAAGAGAAGGCTAATGCAACAGATATTGCTAGGTTCTAGGCATGACACACGCAAAAGCACTAGTTTGGAGGGGAAAAACCCCTAATAAGTGTGTAAATGATGAAGGCATTGCACTGACTTCTCATATAAGGACCAGGGAAATATGGCCAATTTCTCATTGATCTGTGGTCCTTTTGACCTCACATTCATCTCATCTTCTTCTTCTTCTTTTTTTTTTTTTTTTTTTTGGTTGATGACATGGGAACCCGCAGCCGCTACCCTTCGGGTGCGCACAGGATAAATACAGCTTCTATGCAATGGCTCGCAAACCACATAGGAGAGATAACCCACACTAGGCAAGCCCTGTGCGACGAGCTCGACCCAGAAGGCAAAACACTTGTTGTCGTAGGCAGGGGGTTTCGAACCTGAGACCTCCATTATGAAAGCCCCATGCTCAAATTTAGGTCCGGTGTTTGTAACAGTGCTCGCAAATTCTAGTAAGTTCAAGCTTCCAAAACAATTACCTTGTGTGGCGATTTCTTGACAATTATGTATTCCACTTGGTAATTTTCATGTCATTTTAAACTTTTACCAAATCAATTAAACTTAGTGACTTTAATGAAGACTATGAATGTATGCCAAGTTTTAATTATAATGGTCCACTAAGTTTATTGGTTTTGGTGAAAATTGAGAGTGATATGAGAGTCACTAAGTTGATTACTACAATTGTGAAGAAATCACCTCGCAAAGTAGCTCTTCTAGAAGCTAAAACTTACTTCAATCTGCAAGCACTCTACAAACACCACATGGAAATGAGGTGACCTCGAGTCTTGCCTATAAACACTATTGGCTTATGTTGCACTTAACCCAAGAAATATCTACGGGAAAAGAACACAACCTCGTCTAGATTCTATACCAGGACTAGTTATTCACATATGACTTTTACTACAACTCAGTTTTTTACTTCCAACTCAAATACCCAACGTTTCAAGAAGTAATTATTTCCCTAATTGGAGTCCAACAACAATTTTGGCATATGTACCAATCACGTAGCGCCCTGCCATTTTTGCCCGAAGTTATTTTCCTACTGGATTCCAGCACAATGCTGGCAAATACAGCAGCTCTCCTCCTAGCAAACATACATTCTCCTAGTTCACCTGTACCACTGCCACATTCTCCATGGAACTGGAGTACTGGACTTACAGCTCGAACTCTATCCGGATTCCGTCTAAGAATCATGAGAATGGAGCAATGGTAAGCGAGGTAATTCCCTTTTAGGTCAAACTGCAACTTGTTCCTACTGATCAGTTTTCACAGATAAGCTGATAGAGGCTTCTTTTTTTTGATCAAGCAGATAAGCTGATAGAGTAAATACAGGAAGAACATGGGGAACTCTAATTCTGCAGCTAAACTGGTGAATCACACCTCAAAGTTAATGAGCTAGTTCTTTTAAAATAAGTTATGCCCAATCCATTTTCTTAACATTGTATCAAAATCAGACTCATCCTAATTCTTTGTTTACCTAATGATGACTTCTTTTTTTTTTTTTGAGAAACTGGTACTGTTGTATTCCTCAGCATTAAGGGTATGCTGGCGACCTCCAAAAACGGACAGTAAAGAAAAAGATTTTAAAGATAAAGATAAACTTACAGTGCTCCTAGTAAATCTACAAGGTCATCTACATTCTCTATACATTGTTCTTTATACCAAAAATAGAAAGATACAATACAATTCTCCTTTCACTTTCTGAATAGAATTTGATGTATCTTCAAAACATCTCCCATTTCTTTCTTTCCATACTGTCCACCAAATGCATGCGGGGATTACCCTCCACCATTTTTTCTGGCTCTTGCTTCCCCCTCTTCTGATCCAACAGGTCAATAAATCAGCAGTATGTTCAGGCATTGTCCATTTGACTTCTGCGAGACTTAAGAACATTGACCATAATTGTGCTGTAAATCTACAATGAAGAGAGAGATGGCTGTTTGTTTCTCTTGTCTGCATACATAGAAAACATCTGGGCACAACAGTTCGGCCTTTTCTCTGAAGCACCTCTTGAGTTAGGCATGCCCTTCTTACAACCAACCAAGTGAAGCATCTCACCTTTGTAGGTGCTAGACTTTCCCAAACATTCTTCCATAAACCTGGTCTCCCTTCACTAGCAACCATGTTTCTTTTCCTGTACAACCTCTTAACATAAAAGGCTCCATCAGAGTTGTGTCTCCATCTAATAGCATCAGGTATATCGGTTGTACCAGTGAACAAACCAATATCCTTCAAAAGTTCTGCCACTCTTTCCACCTCCCAATCATTCAGATGTCTCCTGAAAAGCAGGTTCCAACCTTGAGGTGTCCAGAAATCACCAATTGTAGCATTCGGATTCGAACAAATGGAGAACAGATCAGGGAAAGCATCCTTAAGTGAAGTTCCATTTATCCAAACATCATTCCAGAATAGTATCTTAGAGCCATTGCCCACTCTAAGACATGTATCTTCTTTCCGCATGTTCCACAAAGCTCTGATAGTTTTCCAAACTCCCACACCATAAGTGTTGTTGACTTCATCTGTACACTAATGATTGTGTTATTCATATTTACTTTGAACAACCTCTCTCCATAGTGAATGTTCTTCCTCATTAAACCTCCATAACCACTTCATCATAAGACAATTGTTGTGTAGCCTTAAGTTTCTAATGCCCATCCGCCCCCCCCCCCCCCCCTCCCCCCCGCGTTTCTTGCTTTTCTCGACTATCTTCCATCTAACCAGATTATAGCCTTTTCCTTCTTTGTTACCGTGCCACAAGAACTCTCTTCTCAGTTTGTTTAGCCTCTTGATCACCTTGGTAGGGATAGGAAACAAAGACATCACATAAGTGGGCAAAGAATCTCGGACTGAATTTATTAGAGTGAGCCTGCCCCCTAAAGAAAGATACTGAGCTTTCCATTTTGCTAATTTCTTCTCTTCTTCTCTATGATGCCATCCCATATCCCCATTGCTTTATGCTTGTAGCCCAAAGGCATTCCAAGATACACAGTTGGAAGGGTCTTCACCTTACACCCTATAATGTCCGCCAAAGTTTATATACGAGGGACTTCATTTATAGAGAATAAACTGCTCTTTCTCCAGTTAACACTTAAACCAGAGGAAGCTTCAAAGATTATTAGCATCAATCTGATATACTTGATCTGGTCAACCTCAGGCTCACAAAAGAGGATTGTGTCATCAGCATAGAGTAAGTGATAAATTTCTAGATTATCCTCCTCCATGTTCCTCAATTTGAAACCTGTCACCCATTTGTTCTCAAGTGCAACTCTCATCATACTGTTGAATCCCTCCATGACTAGAATGAACAGGAATGGGGATAACTGGTCCCCTGTCTAAGCCCCCTTTCGGAATGGAAAAAACCCACAGGTTCTCCATTTATAAGAACTGAAAATCTAACAGTCTTGATACAAAAGCTGATCCATTTCACCCACTTTTCCCCTAAACCCATCTGTCTGAGTATGTTCAGTAGAAAATTCCAGTTCACATGATCATATGCCTTTTCCACATCCAGTTTACATACGATGCCAGGTGCTCCTCCCCTCAATCTAGAATCCACACATTCACTAGCAATAAGGGCAGCACCATAATCTGTCTTCCTTTGATGAAAGCCAGTTGATGCTTATTGACCAAGCTGCTCACCACTCTTTTCAATCTTTCTGCCAAAATCTTTGCTATGATCTTGTACACTCCTGTTATCAAGTTTATAGGTCTGAAATCCCTCAGCTCAGATGCCCCCACCTTATTTGGAATGAGTGCCACAAAGGTGGCATTGAAACTCCTCTAAAAAACCTATTGAGAATGAAAATATTGTAAGGTATTTACAATCTCTTCCTTCATCACCTCCCAGAACACTTGGAAGAAACTCATAGGAAAGCCATCCTGTCCAGGTGCCTTGTCAGAAGCACAAAGCCTGACACACTCTAGTATCTCTTCTTCTTCAAATTGTCTCTCCAACCATTTCTGATCCTCATTAGTGATACTTGGAGCACCTTGTATTTGAAAATCAGGCCTCCATTCCTCAGTCTCCTTATACAGTTGCTGATAAAAATTAAGGATTGCTTCCTTAATCTCTGCTACATCAGTTATGTTGTTACCATTAACTTCTAGAAAATCTATTGTGTTGTGCCTCTGGTGTGCAGTAGCAGTTCTATGGAAAAAATTTGTGTTTTTATCTCCATTCTTCAGCCACTGGACTCTAGATTTCTGCCTCCATGCTATCTCTTCTCTCTTTGCAACTTCTTCAAATTCCATTGCCAAGTGAGTTTTTTGAATGTGTTCATCATCTGTCAAGGGTCTCTGCTCTTGGATAGAATCAAAGTTGCTCAGCTGATTAAGAATATCCCCCTTTCTAAGTTTCCAGTTTCTTGCATTCACCTTACTCCACTCTTTCAGATTTCCTTTGAGAAGTCTTAGCTTAGTAGCTAAAACGAAGCAAGGTCTGCCAGTTGTTGCAAAAGATCTCCACCAGCTTTTCACTTTATCTTTAAACCCTTCCACCTCTAACCACCAATTTTCAAACTTGAAATAAGTTTTTTTGAATTGCCAGTTGCCACAAGTCAGCAAAATTGGGTTGTGATCAGATCTCATTCTTGGTAGTAAGGATTGCTTGATTTGAAGAAAATTATCCTCCCATTCTGTACAAAAAATAAATCTGTCAATTCTAGAAGAACTATTATCCCCCCTTCTCCATTTAAAACACCCTCCAAATAAAGGAGGGTCTATTAATTCCAGGGCATTGATATAAGAAGAAAACTCAGTCATTGCACCTGAGATTCTAGTGCAATCTGATCTTTCTGCAGGGTATCTAGTGACATTAAAGTCACCACATACAACCCAAGGCTCATCTCACAGGCCTCTGAATGCTGCCAACTCCCACCATAACTCCCTCCTTTCAATTCTGTTGCAACTTGCATAAACTGCACTAAGTGTCCATGAAAGATTCTGATTAATGCCAGAGAACCTACAGGTTAGGACCTGACTGCCCACATCCAACACTTCAACACTCCAGTCCCTCTTATCCCATAGTATAAGAATTCCCTAATGATGACTTTCATGTCGTGCTGTTCTTGTTCACACTCTAGATGTTCCCACATTGGTTGGGAGTGTGGGTTGTAGTCTCATTATATAGTAATGAGCAACCCTCACCTCATGAATTAGCTTTTGGATTAAGTAAACCCCAAAATCCATTTTCTTAACTCATACAATGCTTTAAAATATCTTGGAACTCAATTAAAGTAATACATCCCAACTGTTAAATAGGGAATTGTTGGTTTGATCACACAATCTATAGTTCGATCTCGAGTGTCTCACTTACCAGATTATGTCAATCTCGAGCAACAAAAGCTTAGGCTTCTCTCAACCCTGGGCTTAAGAGGTTAAACTTGCTTCAGATTCAGCTTGACTCGACTCATTTGCATCTATGTGTAACAGGAGGTATTGAAATCTTACTTTGGGATCCCATAGGGTGCTAAGGATCAAACTTAGGTCTTTAGGCTTTCATGATCTGAGATGGTAAGAGAAGGCTAATGCAACAGTATTTCTAGGTTCTAGGCATGATACACACATAAGGACTAGTTGGGAGGGGAGAAACCCCTAATAAGTGTGTAAATGATGGACAAAGGCATTGGGCTGACTTATCATATAAGGGCTAGGGATATATGGCCCCTTTTTTTTCATTGATCTGTCGTCCTTTTGACCTACACTTTCATCTCTTTTGAAGGCCATATTCAAATTGGGTAGAGTAATCCCTTATGCTATAATCTCTTCTACATTGATACCTGTTCTTCTTCATTGGCACTTTAGCCATGAAGCGCAATTTTGATCAGTGATTAACTTTTTCCAGTGGAATAATAATCCAGTCACATTAATATCTGCAGATGCCGCAAATCTGATTTCTACTCCTCAATGCTTCCGTTTTACCTTTATGGATTCCCATCTACTGTCCTTAACCTTTAGTCTCCTTTTCAACCCTCCAAATCACTAAAAGAGACAATGAAGACATTTCCTTCCAATTTGACCATGACAAATAGTTAACACACATAGCTAGCTGTTTTGGAAACTTTGGGCTTTCACAAATTTCATTATTCTGGCTATTTTTCCTATAACTAAATTTTTATTGGTAATTTTTATGACTAAATTTTAGACTGACTATGCATTTTTACTTATGCCATATTGCATGAAGAGCATTTTGACCAATTAACTGATTTCTCTTTCATATGCAGGTGGCATACAGAGGAATCCTTCGTCAAGTTCTTTCCTACACTTATCTCCAATGATAAAAAGGTAAAAAAATATGCTGAATCAATCTTCACAAATATTCTCAACCCTTAATTATGTATTTTTGAGGATACGAGATCCTCATTGCTCTTTTAACAAATAAATGAAGTTAAGAAATGTCCAGCATGAACAGGAAAAACTAGTATACCTATACACAAGAAAAAACTAGTTTTCATCCAATACTATTCCTTACTGTCAACTTCCTTATGAATTCTCCTCCAAGTAATTAGTTTAGTTCTTCTTATGTCTCGAGTTCAGAAGTCCTTTTAATCTGATGGGAAAAACAGATATTTCAAATATTGAATGAATTGTGGAAACATTTGTCCCAAAAAAAAGTACTCCCTTCGTCCCAATTTATGTGGCACCTTTCGTATTTCGAGATTCAAACGAGTTTTTGTTTGACCGTAAATCTTTGTATGTCTTTTAATTATTTTGAATTGTGAATTGTTGTGACTTATAGTACTTTTTACGTAGTTTCCAAATATATAAACTTTATCTCAAAAAAAAACTTAAAGATTCCGTGTTCGAATACAAGTCAAAATCAAAAGGCTTGACTCTCGAAATCCAAACTGCGTCACATAATTTGAGACAAAAGGAATAGTTACTAACTACTTATCTGGTTGATCACAGACTGGAAAGGTTAAAATTTTGATTTGGTATCTATGCATCATCCACCCCTGCCCCACGCTACCACACACCCCACCCACCAACCCGCCACTCACCCCAACCCCAACCCCCGCCTACCACCCACCCCCACCCCAACTACCTCACTCCTCTGCCACCCACCCCCACCACCCCAACCACCACCCACTACCCCTCACCACCGCCCAACCCCACCCCACAACAACTCACCCCCACCCTCATCCCACACTACCCACCACCCCTACCCACTACCCCTCACCACCACCCAACCCCACCCCCACAACCACTCACCCCCACCCTACTACCCACTACCCCCACTCTCATCTCACAATCACCCACCTCACACCACTCACCCCTCCCCCACCCACTACCTACTTATTTTTTAAAGTTCCTATTTTATTCTTTACCTGAGTTTTATTAATATATATAAATTATTTCTAATTAAGAGTTAAGGGTATTTTAGTAAACTTACAAGTTATTATACAGTACCATACAGTCAAACCAAACAATACAAATGTTATTAAACCACAACAAACGATACAGTCTATCCAAACATTGTATTCATTAATACAGTACAATACAATACAACACCATACTGTACCATACCATACTGTACATTAATGAACCACGGGAAACAACCATCCAAACAGAGGGTAAGGGTTTTCAGGATATTCGTGGCCATTGTTCTGCCGTTACCTTCTCAACGCCGCCATTGTTGTTCAGAGTAAGTAGTCTATTTCAAAATTATTTCTGGGTTTCTGTTAGATATAACACCTATGTGTATGTAACATGTAATATAATTGTACAGGTAAATATAGAATATTTACACACATATGTACAACCCAAATAAACAGTTTGCAATGGGCATAACTCAATAAATTCTTACATTTAGAATAGCTCAGTAATATATTTTAATTTTTTTTTTTTTTACTTCTTCCCCGAGTTACCATACAACCCTCTTCATTTTTTTCTTTTTCATTTTTAAAATCTGCATAAACTAATGTATAGAAGTACATATCCACCCTTATACTTATGTTTATAAATATAATGTATAAATAATGTATATGCTTTGCATAACACCGTATAACTAAGTATAAATAATGTACCCAATTACCCATACTATTTTTTGTACGTGAATCCACACATTATTCGAACCACTGGAAGGCATTTTCAAGAAGAAAAGTTTACATAATAGTAAGGATTTTCAACACAAGTTGTAGTTTAGCAGTTCTCTTTCCACTCGTCAAACAAAAAGCAGAACACTCTGCACGACCTTTCACCAATCATACTTTTTTCGTCATTGTTTTTCATTATCGTGATATTCGCTTGAACTACTGGGAAAGTTTTAGGACTTTGATTTTTCCAGTAATAGTGTCTTCTCCGACTTAAGTGTCATATCTGGTATTGTAAATCCGGCGTTAATGAAAATGGCGTGGATGAGCCATTTTGGTAATGACGATGGCATAAATGAGTCAAACTATTGATGAGTGGCATAAATGAACCATTTCCGATAGTTCGATGGCATATTTGAGCTTTTTCCGTTGATTTTATCATTAATGTTGTCTTCTTCGATTTCGCCATCATCAATATCATCGTCACCTGAGTTCCTTCTTCCACCAGTTATGGCAATGAAGAGCAAAATCGTTGAGAAAGTTCAAAAGAATTGCATCACTTTTATTGTTTGTGAAACTGGTTGCGGTAATCTCTTTGCTCGATCCACTTTGATTGACTATATTAATTTTCAATTACATTAGAGTTGCAATAGAAAAGAAATAATGGAGGTTTGTGATGATTTTTCAATCTTTTCTACTAGGTAATTTAGTATTCTTATACATGAAGATATCCAATTTGATCTGTGTGGTCGGACTCTATTATGGATTTTTGACCAATCATAGATTGAATTGTCGCATCGAAAAAATTGAGTGTTATAATAAAGCTTTGTATAGAGTTCATGAGTAGGAAATAAGTGAACTCGAACCGCTAACATCCTCGACGGATTCCTGAAATGTCTTTTTACATCCTGCTTGAAATTAACATCTCAGCACAAAATAGCACAAAATGCAACTTTTTACATATTTTTCAAATTTTAATACGATTTATTAATACTTATCCTTATTTATGCAAAGATTAGGAATTTTATCAATTTATTGTCATTTGAACTAATTTCTATAGTCGTTACTTTTTCAGAGTCATCTGTACAGATACAACACAACAGTGCGATTATATCTCAGTAAATAATCATTTCCGAAAGAGAATCCAGTACTTCTTGGTCGTGAATATCTGAACTGGTTGTTTGTTGTTTAAGAATTCTTGTTTAGGCAATTCATACCATTCATACATAGTTTTTTTTTTAATTGTATATTAATACTCGCTTTTTTATATGTATATTAGTTGTATTTTAATACAGTTCGTTAATACAAAAAAGTCGGAAGAGTTTATTACAACACAATTAATTCAAAAATATTTCAAAATTCACCTTGTGCAAGTTACCGGTTATCGCTCAGTGTACACTTAAAATCTTATCTACCCCTCATCTGATTTCTTTTTCCTTTTTTTTAATGAGCTCCACATGTTTCCTCCTTTTTTGACTACATATCACCTTTCCCCTAAATTTGCTCCTTCTCCCCGAATTTCAACGATACAATCTTTACTTTTTCTACTATCAAATCTCTTCTCTCTCCCTCGTTATTTTCCCCACGACCGACACCTACACTTCACATTATATAAACACACTACCTCACAGATTTTGTTTCAAGGGGTTTTACTATTTTTTTTTTTTTTTTTTTTTGCTCTGACTTTTCCAAATCTCTTCTACTGCACACACATTCTTTTATTTATTATTCTTACTCTATGCATTTTAAGTGTAAACACCTACACACTACAATTACATTTATCCTATATACTTTACGTTATACATATCAGATTTAAGTTCATTTCTTATAAAAAAAAAATTAGTTCCCATCCTTTTTTTTCTCTCCCTTTAATCTCTTTCAAGCTATCTTTTTCTCTTGCTGCTGCTGCTATCGGTGGTGACAGCTCCACAGAATTCAGCCATTGACTTTTGAGGCATTTTATGTTTTCTTGTTTGATGCCTCGATACTAACTATTCTTGCTGCCTCTACGATGATGTCGTGTTATTACTGCTTCATCCATACATTTTTTATCATATTAGTATCTATGTATTCAACATTTTGTTTGTATCATTTGCTGGTTTCTCTATGTTGGCCGATGAAGAAATTTTCCTCAATTTTCGAGGCCTTCCCTGCACATAAGACGGATTTTTATTTTTAATTGCAACATATATTTATTATCATTTCATAATTGGTTTTGATAAATATTTATCCATTACTAACATTTTTACTAAGTCCTATGCAAGTATTTGGGTTACTTCCCGAAGAATACGCTTGAAAGAAGTTCAAAGATCTTCTCGAATTCTCTGTTTGTACTTACTTTTACGTTCTTAAAATTGTATAAAGCCTAAAACATAGTAAAAAGCTTTACTTTTGGGGTGTCGGGTGGATATTATATATTTATTCACTTGTCATCGGTGATATTTTTATAGTTACCATGTTTAGCTAGAGTTTTGATTTAATTACTTAGCACACTTTAGTAAATAATTAGGATAGTTACCTCGATATCTAAATTTTAGAATGTGATCTCATAATTAGTTAATTAATTAGGTGTAAAATGTTAGCTAATTAAATACGTTAACTCACTTTAAGTTGAATATAATTGGACGTAGTAAATTTCTATGTAGGCTATACTCTTCGTACATTTATTCCCTGTTATACATTTGAGCTAATTAAGTTATAGATAATTTTTGATCAATTAGATACCATATACATTCTTTTTTCTCGTTCTTTCATTCAAAAGCAAAACCATTATGTTCATTCATCCATCTCCAAAAATACATTCATATACATCAAAAGAATTCTTTTAAACAAAAGTTACTATTCATTGGAAAATAATTGTTTTAAAAAGTTTATCCTTTACTTCACTCTTTTGTTAATTATATATATGCCAAAATTATTGTTTTTTTAATCATTTTAAACAAGCTGTTTCTCTGCATACTTTGTTAATCATAAAATAAAATTCTTTTGTCTCTTTAAGAATTGAGTCTCTTTTAATTTTAATTTTAGTAATTAATGCGTATCCTTTACACACTTGTTCACAAACATATCATTTTTCACATTTTATTTTTATTTTATGACGTCTATTTTTATTTATATATATGTACAAATCTTCACATTTTTATTGCATAAAAATATTCATGTTAGTCGTTCTTTTATTCATATTCTTTGTAATTAATGGTCAAACGCTTTTTGTACATCCCTCATGTAACTAAATCAGGTCCAGTCGGGAATCACATTTTGTGGATTCTGAAGGATGCTTAACACATTTCCTTCGAAATAATTTGAATTCTTACCTAGAATATCACTTATTTTCGCAGACCATTTTTAAGCTGCATACATTAATAATTTATAGGTACCCTAGTATACCTTAAATGCTAGGTGGCGACTCCGTACATAATTAATCTTTTTAGAGCCCCATAATTGTACTTTGTTTAGCCTTGGTAAAAATAGATGCAACAATCCCAACATGTGGGATCTGGGTAGGGTGGAGTGTATGCAGATCTTACCTCTGCCTTGCGACAGGTAGAGAGGTTGTTTCCGATACACTCTCGGCTCAAGGAGAGATGAAAAAGTATCAGTATTAATAGACAATAATAATAAACAGTAATAACAACAAAATAATAAGATGACAGAGTGACAGAAACAATCAAATAATACTAGAGATCTAATAATAAGCACACAAAACAAAGATATCACTACTCCTAGTACGGTAGTAGTTAAGAAATATTAAAATAATTTGGTTTCACGAAATTCAATGTAAATATGTGTTGGCTATTCTAAATGTAAAAATTTATTAGGCTATGCTCATTGCAAACTGTTTGTTTGGGTTGCGCATATGTGTAAGTTAAATATCCTCAGATTTATGTAAATTGTGAAACAAAAAAGTGAAGATTTATTTTGATGATATTTAGTGTGTTGTAAAGCGCAAAGTGAAAACTTTGCAATAAAACATCGGAATAGGGCCAAATATTCCTCTGTACTAGAGAAATTGTTTAAATATACCCCTTGTTATACTTTTGATCTAAATATACCCATGTCGTTATACTATTGGTTCAAATATACCCTAAGTGGACATCCGTCCTATGTGACACTAATATTTGATGAGGTGGATGCCACGTGGCATGACACCTCAACATCTCTAACCTATTTTACCCCTCTCCTCCACTTATTCTTCCACCACTAAAATTTCCTGCCCTCATAGCCATCATTACCGCCACTAAATTTGGAGATGGAGGTAGGAATGAACCAACTTGTAGTTCTCGAGTAATGGTGGGTAACATCAGATATATCAATGATGATACCTCAAATGTTCCGATAACTAAAAATGCTTAGATAATCCGGACGTACTACTTTTCTAGTAACAAATATGTGATGATGCTCTCACAGAATTCCCTTTTTCTTCTTCTGTCAGTTTTTGGTTTGTTTTTCTTTATTGGGTTGTTTGGGGGGAGGGGGGGTTGGTGGTGAGGGTGGGGGTGGGGAACATTAGGTGTTGCTCTTTTTGAAGTCTTTGTATGAGTCGTATTGCTTGAAAGGTTTTTCAAATCCCATCAATGAAACTATTCATATTATTCTCTCTCGCTGATGTTTTATGCATTCTTTACATTTTATAAGGATCTTAATTACATGTGTGCAGCTTGTGGGACTATACAAACATTGTTATGAACTTCCTATGTGGGCCTAAACCTTTTGATGGATCTAGTTCCAGTTTTGATTGACTTTGGTACTTTGGTGTTGTCATCACTGGGAGGTCATCTTCTTTCCTTGAAACTTTCGAGAATATGCATATACGGAGAGAATATATAAAGTCCCCCTGAACTAGTACTTAAATTTTAAAAAGACACTTAAACTTTGTGAACGTCCTGACACCCCCCTTAAACATCTTTGAAAAATGTATTAATATCCTCCTGAAACTTTGGAAAACTTTCGAGGTGTAAGGCAACGACCATGGGGAAATGAACGGCGGAGATCAGAGATCCGTCGAAGAAGCTCCTATGATTTATGATAACGCAGCTTCACAAATCATACACAAAAAACTCCATCAACACCATCCTTTATCATATTGTCGACTACCGGTAACCACCCTAGCCACCGCAACAAATTCAATTCCTTTTGCTACAAATATCCTCTCTATTATCTATAAAAGCTTCGCCATTTCCATCAATTATTCCAAAACCCCAATATAAAGAGCTCTAGGCTGTTCATTCTCCATGTCCTCGTCAAGTCGGCAGCGGACAAATTGACTGTGAAGAAGAGAAGAGGAGAAGAAAAAAAGAAAAAACAAGGAGGAAAAGTAAAATAAAAAGAAGAAAATATATTTTATAAAAAAACAGAAAAGTCGGAAGAGTTTATTACAACACAATTAATTTAAAAATATTTCAAAATTCACCTTGTGCAAGTTACCGGTTATCTTTTAGTATACAGTTAAAATCTTATCTACCCCTCATCCGATTTCTTTTTCCTTTTTTTTAATGGGCTCCACATGTTTCCTCCTTTTTTGACTACATATCACCTTTTCCCTAAATTTGCTCCTTCTCCCCCAATTTCAACGATGCAATCTTTACTTTTTCTACTGCCAAATCTCTTCTCTCTCTCTCTCCTCATTATTTTCCCCACCACCGACACCTATACTTCACATTATATAAACACACTACTTCACAGATTTTGTTTCAAGGGGTTTTACTATTATTTTTTTTTGCTCTAAGTTTTCCAAATCTCTTCTACTGCACACACATTCTTTTATTTATTATTCTTACTCTATGCATTTTAAGTGTAAACACCTACACACTACAATTACATTTATCCTATATACTTTACGTTATACATATCAGATTTAAGTTCATTTCTTATAAAAAAAATTAGTTCCCATCCTTTTTTTATTCACTTGTCGTCGGTGATATTTTTATAGTTACCACGTTTAGCTAGAGTTTTGATTTAATTACTTAGCACACTTTAGTAAATAATTAGGATAGTTACCTCGATATCTAAATTTTAGAATGTGATCTCATAATTAGTTAATTAATTAGGTGTAAAATGTTAGCTAATTAAATTAGTTAACTCACTTTAAGTTGAATATACTTGGACGTAGTAAATTTCATGTGTAGGCTATACTCTTCGTACATTTATTCCCTGTTATACACTTGAGCTAATTAAGTTATAGATAATTTTTGATCAATTAGATACCATATACATTCTTTTATCTCGTTCTTTCATTCAAAAGCAAAACCATTATGTTCATTCATCCATCTCCAAAATACTTGCATATTCATCAAAAGAATTCTTTTAAACAAAAGTTACTATTCATTGGAAAATAATTGTTTTAAAAAATTTATCCTTTACTTCACTCTTTTGTTAATTATATATATACCAAAATTATTATTTTTTTAATCATTTTAAACAAGCTGTTTCTCTGCATACTTTGTTAATCATAAAATAAAATTCTTTTGTCTCTTTAAGAATTGGGTCTCTTTTAATTTTAATTTTAGTAATTAATGCGTATCCTTTACACACTTGTTCACAAACATATCATCTTCCACATTTTATTTTATTTTATGACGTCTATTTTTATTTATATATATGTACAAATCTTCACATTTTTATTGCATAAAAATATTCATGTTAGTCGTTCTTTTATTCAAATTCTTTGTAATTAATGGTCAAACGCTTTTTGTACATCCCTCGTGTAACTAAATCAGGTCCAGTCGGGAACCACATTTTGTGGATTCTGAAGGATGCCTAATACTTTCCCTTCAAAATAATTTGAACCCTTACCTAGAATATCACTTATTTTCGCAGACCATTTTTAAGCTGCATAAATTAATAATTTATAGGTACCCTAATATACCTTAAATGCTAGGTGGTGACTCTGTACATAATTAATCCTTTTAGAGCCCTATAAGTTGTATTTTGTTTAGCCTTGGTAAAAATAGGTGCAACAATCCCAACAGGTGGGGTCTGGGTAGGGTGGAGTGTACGCAAACCTTACCTCTGCCTTGCGACAGGTAGAGAGGTTGTTTCCGACACACCCTCGGCTTAAGGAGAGAAGAAAAGAGAGATGAAAAAGTATCAGTATTAATAGACAATAATAATAAACAGTAATAACAACAAAATAATAAGATGACAGAGTGATAGAAACAATCAGATAATACTAGGGATCTAATAATAAGCACATAAAACCAAGATACCACTACTCCTAGTACGGTAGTAGTTAAGAAATATTAAAATAATTTGGTTTCACGAAATTCAATGTAAACATGTGTTGGCTATTCTAAATGTAAAAATTTTTTGGGCTATGCTCATTGCAAACTGTTTGTTTGGGTTGCGCATATGTGTAAGTTAAATATTCTAAGATTTATGTAAATTGTGAAACAAAAAAGTGAAGATTTATTTTGATGATATTTAGTGTGTTGTAAGGCGCAAAGTGAAAACTTTGCAATAAAACATCGGAATAGGGCCAAATACACCACTGTACTAGAGAAATGGTTTAAATATACCCCTCGTTATACTTTTGCTCTAAATATACCCATGTCGTTATACTATTGGTTCAAATATACCCTAAGTGGACATCCAATCCTATGTGACACTAACATTTGATGAGGTGGATGCCACGTGGCATGACACCTCAGCATCTCTAACCTATTTTACCCCTCCCCTCCACTTGTTCTTCCACCACTAAAATTTCCTACCCTCCGCCACCATAGCCATCATTACCGCCACTAAAGTTGGAGATGGAGGTAGGAATGAACCAACTTGTACTTCTCGAGCAATGGTGGGCAACATCAGATATATCAATGATGATACCTCAAATGTTCCGATGCTAAAAATGCTTAGATAATCCGGACGTACTACTTTTCTGGTAACAAACATGTGATGATGCTCTCACAGAATTCCCTTTTTCTTCTTCTGTCAGTTTTTGGTTTGTTTTTCTTTGTTGGGTTGTTTGGGGGGAGGGGGGGTTGGTGGTGAGGGTGGGGGTGGGGAACATTAGGTGTTGCTCTTTCTGAAGTCTTTGTATGAGTCGTATTGCTTGAAAGGTTTTTCAAATCCCATCAATGAAACTATTCATATTATTCTCTCTCGCTGATGTTTTATGCATTCTTTACATTTGATAAGGATCTTAATTACATGTGCGCAGCTTGTGGGACTATACAAACATTGTTATGAACTTCCTATGTGGGCCTAAACCTTTTGATGGATCTAGTTCCAGTTTTGATTGACTTTGGTACTTTGGTGTTGTCATCACTGGGAGGTCATCTTCTTTCCTTGAAACTTTCGAGAATATGAATATACGGAGAGAATATATAAAGTCCCCCTGAACTAGTACCTAAATTTTAAAAAGACACTTAAACTTTGTGAACGTCCTGACACCCCCTTAAACATCTTTGAAAAATGTATTAATATCCTCCTGAAACTTTGGAAAACTTTCGAGGTGTAAGGCAACGACCATGGGGAAATGGACGGCGGAGATCAGAGATCCGCCGAAGAAGCTCCTATGATTTACGATAACGCAGCTTCACAAATTATACACAAAAAACTCCATCAACACCATCCTTTATCATATTGTCGACCACCGGTAACCACCCTAGCCACCGCAACAAATTCAATTCCTTTTGCTACAAATATCCTCTCTATTATCTATAAAAGCTTCGCCATTTCCATCAATTATTCCAAAACCCCAATATAAAGAGCTCTAGGCTGTTCATTCTCCATGTCCTCATCAAGTCGGCAGCGGACAAATTGACTATGAAGAAGAGAAGAGGAGAAGAAAAAAAGAAAAAAACAAGGAGGAAAAGTAAAATAAAAAGAAGAAAATATATTTAAAAAAAAAAACATGCTCAAAATTAAAAAAAAATGTTATCTTTGTTCCTCACTACCCGGTGGTCGAAAAGGGGGATCTTAATACCCTTTCAGAGATGTTAAAGGAGGTATTAGGACCTTCATAAAGTCTAAGCATCATTTTGAAATTTAGGTACTAGTTCACGGGGGACTTTATGTATTCTTTCCATATATTCATATTCTCGAAAGTTTCAAGGGAAGAAAATGACCTCCCAGTTTTCAAGGGAAGAAAATGACCTCCCAGTGATGACAACATCAAAGTACCGAAGCCAATTAAAACTGGAACTAGATTCATTAGAAGGTTTGGGCCCGCAGAGGAAGTTCATGACAATGTTTGTATAGTCCCACAAGATGCACACACGTAATTAATATCCTTATAAAATGTAAGGAATGGATAAAACATCATCGAAAAAGAATAATATGAATAGTTACATTGATGGGATTTGTAGAACCTTTCAGGCAATAGTACTCATATAAAGACTTCCGAAATAGTATCACCTAAACTCAACAAAGAAAAATAAACCAAAAACTGACGAAAGAAGAAAAATGAGACTTCTGTGAGAGCATCATCACCTGTTTGTTACCAGAAAGGTCGCACGCCCGGATTCTCTAAGCATTTTTAGCATCGGAACAATTGAGGTATCCTCATTGATATATCTGATGTTGCCTTCCGTTGCTCGAGAAGTATAATTGATTCATTCCTACCTCTATCTCCAACTTTATTGGCAGTAATGGTGGCGGAAGGGAGGAACTTTTAATGGTGGAAGAACAAATCGAGGGGAGGAGTAAAATAGGTTAGGGGTGGTGAGGTGGCATACCACGTGGCATCCACCTCATCAAATGTTAGTGCCACATAGGATTGGATGTCCACCTTGGACGACTTTAATGGATGAGGGGTATATTTGAATCAATAGTATAACAACATGGTTACAGTTGGACCGAAAGTATAACGAGGGGTATATTTAAGGGACAAAGACATAAACTACTATCAGGGTGAAACCATTGACACCGGATGACCCCGGAAGCTTAAAAGAAACTTTTTAGTCTTTTCAAAATAATTCCATTTCGTAGCCCTTTTCAACTAATTCCGGCTTATATTTAGAAACTATATTATTGTTGTATAGAAAATGTATCACTATTGTATATGTATAGAAAATTTATCATACGTATAGAAAGTGTATCATTATTGTATAGAATATATATCCCTGCATTATATGTATAAAAAATGTATCATTGATAATTTATGTATAATAAATGTACAATAAATGTATAATCAACGTATACTCACTATTATACACATATCATACAATTATTATACATATATTATACATGTTTTAGAGATATTTTTTGAAGGAATACAATCCAATCTCCGGCAGCCTGGCTTCACGCCACGACGAACCCAGCCCATCTCAATCAACCGCCATCCATCTAACCCAAGATTTCTTATTTTTATTTTGAAGAAGTATTTTATTTTTCCCTTTAAGATTCCCCATAACTTTATTTAGAGATATTTTTTGAAGGAATACAATCCAATCTCCGGCAGCCTGGCTTCACGCCCCGACGAACCCAGCCCATCTCAATCAACCGCCATCCATCTAACCCAAGATTTCTTATTTTTATTTTGAAGAAGTATTTAATTTTTCCCTTTAAGATTCCCCATAACTTTATTTTAGAAGCTTGGTCAAACAAGCTATAGGTTTTACATTAATAATTTGTAAATATTCAATGGATTTTAAAGACAAATACAAAGTTTAATTAATAATCTCCAAATATTCAATGAATTTTAAAGACAAATACAATGTTTAAACCAAAGCTATTAGGTTTGAGCGAACTCGTACCTGACACTCGAGCTCTGCCGTCGTACCCTTAAATCTTCTTAAAGAGACCGAGATATCATGCCTCAAATAAGCATAGTAAATTTTCCACTGTACTTTTACTTTCATCATAACAATCTCCCAGCCTCGCTCTTTAGATTCATAACCATCCTTTTCCCCAATGATGCTGGTAAACTACCAATGTGTGAATTGGGTTGCTCTGGTTAGTGTTTGCTCCTGGTCATTTTCTTCATGTGATAAAGGACACGAAGTCACGACATACACTCGAGCTCTGCCGTCGTACCCTTAAATCTTCTTAAAGAGACCGAGATATCATGCCTCAAATAAGCATAGTAAATTTTCCACTGTACTTTTACTTTCATCATAACAATCTCCCTGCCTCGCTCTTTAGATTCATAACCATCCTTTTCCCCAATGATGCTGGTAAACTACCAATGTGTGAATTGGGTTGCTCTGGTTAGTGTTTGCTCCTGGTCATTTTCTTCATGTGATAAAGGACACGAAGTCACGACATGTACTAATGTGTCTTTCAATATCACTAATTAAATTTATGGGAGTCATATAAATAAAGGCAAAAAGGGAATAAGACTATAAAAGATGGAACATTTACAACATTCAGAGTTGTTGGCATATGGGATGAAGTCATTTACCAAGTTCTAATTCTTCAAACGACTGATTTTATTTGTTGACTATCCCAAATATAGGCATTTGAATTAGTTTTTTTTTTTTTTGGTTTCCTACCTGATGTCCGGTGCCTGCATTGAAGCCCGACTATATTCGGATTCGCGCTACGTAGGGCCCAAGAATTTTTTCATACCCAGGCTCGAATCCGAGACCTCTGATTAAGGGAGGAGCAGTCTCATCCGCTGCATCACATCCTTTAGTGGTAAATCAATTAGTTTTAGATATCCCTTGAATTAAAATTAATATTGCCGCATGGACCATTCAGTTTAAGTTATGGAATTTTGTTATTGATGTCTCTAATAATTATTAATATATATGTTGTCGAGATTGCTAATCTTTTAAGAGTGGATTTTTCTTGTTATAAATGGATATATATTATATACGTGTTTTAATTTTGACATGATACATAATACAGGCTTCTTTATTTGATTGGATCAGGAAAGGTTGTTAATTGACCAAATGGTGGCTTTGACGGGGTTAAGAGAAAATGATGAAACTACAAACTTATGCAGGGCTTAGTTTAATAGCTTCACTAGCTGTCATTTATCATGCCTTTAGTAGTAAAGGCCAGTTTTACCCTGCAATGGTTTATCGACATCTAAGATCAGTCTGGTGCTTCTCCTCAACATGGGTCTTGCCATTATGTGCATTTTGTGGCAGCTACAAAGAAAATTTTCCTCGGTACCCTTCGAGAGGCAGAAGTGGAGAGGCTAAATGAGCAGTCATGGCGGGAACTCGTGGAAATACTTTTTGCAATAACTATTTTCCGGCAAGACTTCTCCGTGACGTTTCTTGCCGTGGTTACCACACTATTGTTAATCAAAGCTTTGCATTGGTTGGCTCAGAAATGGGTTGAGTACATTGAAACAACTCCGGCTGTTAATAAGTTGTCCCACATTCGCATGGTCTCTTTCATGGGCTTCCTCTTTCCCATAGATAATCTCCTTTTATACAACTACATGAACCATTTGATACAGACAGGACAGGCTTCTGGTTCTCTCTGCTTCGCGTTTGAGTAAGTCATGCTGTTCTAATTCATTTCTAGTTTTTTTTTCCGCCTGAATATGTGCTATGCTCCTTAAAATTCTACTATTAGTCTAGTCGTGCTTTTGGGTTAATCTTGAGATATATGCCAGGAGAAGGAAGAGCTTCATTAGATCGGATACCATTAGATCGAGGGGTTATACAAGCATGTTTCATGCCTTTTCCTTAAGTAGACACTTAGTTGGGCTGGGGACATGGGGATATTTGATACTTTTACAGAGATAATTTGCTGTCTACTGGGGCTGCCAAGGGACGATATTGGATCGTTGCACCTGCAAATGCCTGCTATCTTTTTGATTTAGTTCTTGCACTGGTTTATTCAAATACTGGAGGCAGATGCTCCGATATTCACCATTAAAGCTGGTATCCTTTGAAAACCCTATGTTCTAATCACTACAATGCTAGATGATTCAAAAAAAAAAAATGCTAGATGATGAAGAGTTTTTGGGTAGATGATTAGTTTTTGTAAACCAAATAGTGAAAACCTTGATCAGGTAAGGATACCCCGTTGGGGTATATACCATTAACCATGCATTTAGACATGGTATATTCTAACAATTGTCATGGTTAAAAGTCTAAGTGGGAGATTGTTGGGATATATACTATTAATCATGTGTTTGGATATAGTATTTATTATAGAACAATTATTTATTCATTGTTTAATAAAGAATTAAATAGATCATGTACTAGTATGTGTGTCCTTTACTTATATAGTAGATGATTTAGCGTATAGAGTTTAGCTTATACACGGAAGATTAAATCGTCGGTTCTTATAAGTATAAATTTTTTATTCACAATCTAAGATGGAAATTGGACAAAGCCATCGGTATGATTATAGCACAAGATTAATATAATGTATCTTCATTATGGGAACGGTATAGTTCTGTCTTCTTGTGCTAGTACATTTTGTATGTATTGAACGGACCAAGTAGAGATAAGTGTTTTTGTACTGAATATATAAAACAAATTCTCTAGTTCATTAAATGTACTTATACTCTTAATCTTGATATAATTATTATGATCAATGTGATTTGTTCATTATTTTGATATATTAAAAGGTACGACTCAATTGCGGGTCTATGTATTCCTGGTAAATTGGATAATAGCAAATTACATTTGTGAAATAATAATTAGTTGATAGAATTCATGTCTCGACTTTGAGACTGATGATACCCCTTTATGGATGCTTATAAGTCTCATGTGAAAACTCTGCAGGTGGATTTTGTATCTGTCACATGATGTAAGTTAAGCAGAAATATAAAGGATTCAATTAGTCAATGAATTAAATTGTCAGTAATTTAATTTAATTGATTGGTGTGTGTAATCTTAACATGGGGAGTTAAATAAGTTTTAATGTATGATTTCGAAATTGAACTGAGGAGTGCAGTTACGATTTTTTAGTGAAATAATTCGTAATTTATTATAGTAGGATTAATTCAGATTTTTTGAATTAAATCCATAATAGGAAGCCTCGTTAATTAAATTTTGTGGTCCCTGCTGTGCCCAAATAATAAAGAATTAGATGAAATATTATTTCTTGGTGGAAAAGAAAGACCCAACAGGTTTTGTAATAAACAATTAGATGGAATATTATTTCTTGGTGGAAAAGAAAGACCCAACAGGTTTTGGAAAAGGGTGAAAACCCTAAACTCGTAGTTATAAAATAGGGGTTTTATTCCATAAGGAGGCTAAAGGTTTTTAGAAGTTTCTACACTTTTTTCATAAAAATTCGTCCACACGAATTTAAATTTTTTTGGTATTATTCGGGTTACACACCAAAAGACCGTAGAACTGAAGGATGACGATCTCGTGGATGGTGTATGTTCGTGGTTGAAGATTCGATTCTTGGTCGTGGTCACGCTTCAAGAGATA
This sequence comes from Lycium barbarum, assembly GCF_019175385.1. Taxonomy (NCBI): domain Eukaryota; kingdom Viridiplantae; phylum Streptophyta; class Magnoliopsida; order Solanales; family Solanaceae; genus Lycium; species Lycium barbarum. The sequence continues at coordinate 161,631,146 of NC_083337.1, forward strand.
AGTATCAATTTTACGTTTGATTAATATCTTGATTATGTGTTGTCTATAATACATGCAAGTTCGATCCTGCCTATTTGCTTCTGCTGCGTATGTCTGTATTCCATCAACCCCTACCCCGTATTCTCCATTCTATCTCTTGGGGTCAGTTTTAATCAATTTTGAATAGTTTAGTGCATGATTCACTGTTTGCTTAGAAATCTTTGCTTGGGGGATGGGATGTATTTAATATGCTGATAGGGTTGAGATAGGTATATAACCATACAGCTCTGCCAATTGACGTATAGCCTTTACCCTGCTTATGGTCACATTGTAGTGGATTAGATTCTCATTTTTAAGATTGCTTCTTAGCGTTTATTTTTTCTTTTTTGGGGTAAACTTTTTGCTTCTTTGATCTTTCACATAAAGCCTTGGGCTCAATTTGTACAGGCTGACAGTGAAGATATTTAAGGCATGCTTATCTGTATATTAGGCACAGTTGTAAACATCCGGTTAGAATTGCCGCTGAACAATGGAATTCACCAGAGGATCTGTCGGTTGTATTTTCTTTTGTGATCTGGAAATAGTTGTAGGGGTAAGGTCTGCGTACACTCTACCTTTTCCAAACCCTACTTTGTGGGATTTCACTGGGTATGTTGCTGTTGTTGATCTGGAAATAGTTGTATTGCTGGTAAGAAAATTGATGATTTCTGTCTTCTGAAATTTTTCTTTCTTGAGGATCTCCAACTCTTGTATCCCCGTAGAGTCTCAGTTTCACTTAGGTACACATGAGTTCATTTAACTCAATTTGGTCCATTAGCAAACCAGGTAAACAGGTAAGACAGAGAGTGTTACATTTTAGCACAAGATCCTATGTGTTGAGAAATGAGTAGGAAAACTGAGATGAGGCCTGAATCAGACATTCAAGAAGACTCTGGGACCTTCAGCCTTGCTGGCTCAATTCTAGGGTTGGTGTAAACAACCTGAGTGTGGGTAAGTTTTTTTCGAATTTCCGGTTAACATATCAGTATCAAGTATATGCTGAAGCCTGAACCATCGGTAGTTGACACATGAGATGATATCAAATTTAGATGTGTGGTCGTGTGACGATTTCCTATGTAGCCTCAAATGCATAATAATAGCATTTTTCATCCTTGAAGTAGTAGCATAAAACACACGTCCATTTTGTTGTCTGTATCATAAAGATATAATGGTCAAAAACATACCTATCACCTTTTTTTTAGTTTCCGACCTGAACTATTAGGTGTGAGAGTTTCCTACCTAAACTATCACAATTGGTTTGCAAAACATACCTCAACTATCAATTGTTCACTTTTTCTACCTAAACTATCACCGATTAGTTTGCAAAATACACTTCAACTATCAATTGTTTACTAATGAGGTGTGTTTTGCAAACTAGTGTGTGATAGTTCAGGTAGGAAAAGTAAACAACCGATAGTTGAGGTGTGTTTTGCAAACTAATTGGTGATAGTTTAGGTAGGAAACTCTCATAACTGATAATTCGGGTAGGAAACTAAAAAAAAAAATGATACTTGAGGTGTATTTTTTCTCCTTAACCCTATCATAAACGGTGCCAATTTAAAAATAAAAAACTTTGCGTAGGATATCAGATAGGTTTATTTGGCCTCCTTAGTTCAGCATTGAGAGTAGGTGTAATGTGTACAGGCATTGGCCAGTTGTGCAGAAATCATTTTTGTGTACTGGAGGAAATAGTGGTGTATTTTTTCCAAAGAGATTTAAGACTTATGATTTTTGGTCAGCGATATGTAAGGGAACTTGCCCACAAACTCCAGCTTTGATAAAGCTAAAGTTCCCTCTCATCTATTCGAGTAAATAACTTAACTATAATCAATTATGTTGCAAAGTCATTTAACTTTATTTTGTATCAGTAAAATCACTCAACTTACGATTTTTTTTCCTTATAAAATCACTCAATCAAATTTATCATTAAAAATTGTCTTTATTTTCAGAAATTATGTATAAGCGGATGATTCCAATTTGTACCCAACTTGGTTTTATTGCAAATTAACTTCTTGTATTTTGTTCTAAGAGGGTCGATTGATATTCTATTTTTTTCCTCCATCTAATGGATAATCTATTTGCAAAAGTAATTCTGGTCCCATTGTTTCCCAACAAATTCTATGTAAACGTAGTTATAATATATATTTTCCAGTAATTTTTTTATACTACTATCCTGTGATCGGCAATTTTGTTATGGCTTCCTTTTTAAAATGCCTAAGTTGTTCGAGAACAATTCAAGTGATAAGTACTCGAGAAATTGTGCCAGTCGAACTCAGTTCACATATATTGTCATATTGAGAAAAAAAAAAATACTCCATTCGTTTCAATTTATGTGAACCTTTTCGGAGTACGAGGGTCAAACTTTATAACTTTATAACTTTGACTTTAAATTTTGACATAGATTTTTTAAGTTTGTAAAAATATTTTTTTTATATATTTAGAAACTACATGAAAGGTACTATAAGTCATGATAATTTATAATTCAAATAACTTAGAAAAAATATAAGGAAAACGAGGTCAAAGAACCACCTCGAAGACTCTCAAATAGTAAAGGGTTCACATAAATTGAAACAGAGGGAATAGGAGATACGGGGTGTAAATAAACAATTCCTTTTCTTGACGTCCTTAGACTCATATTTCAATACGAATGGATCAAACTAACTGTTATATCCCGCGTTTTATGCAATTGGACAATTCAATACAATCGCGGGAAGACAACAAGCAAGACCATAATTTTTATTTTGTTAAGCATACGAGTTGCTTATGAGAAATTTTGAAGTGGGAATAATGAGAAAGGTTAAGGGCATAAAGGGAAGTTGCAATATGACTCGTGGAAATATGGAGGACGACGAAGGGCAAATTTGGAAAGTTCGAAAATAATTTGTATGAAATGCAAGACACAAAAAAAAAAAAAAAAGTGGGCTCGGTCATTGGATATTTGGCCGTCCACTACTTGGTGGGCTTAAGCCCACTTGGAATTTTATGAGTCAAAATAAAAAGATGACCAAGTCATCTTTTCATTGAACTCTCTAGAATTTTCAAGAAAATAAAGAACAAGAAGTGAGGAGAAACTTCTCCATAGGCCACGGCCAAGTGCTAAAATTTCCTAGAAAATTGATAAAAATTTCTCAAAAATCACTTCTTACCAATTCAAGGGGTCCCTAGCAAGGTGGAGTAATCTTTGAAGCAAGAAAAACACATTTTTATGCAAGTTGTGGATTCTAGTCAAGTGGAGAATTGAGGGAAAAGGTAAGGTTTAATTTTTTTTATGCTATGGAGGCTTGTGCATGTTGTAGTGTATGAAAATGAATGGAGTTCATGAAGAACATGAACATATAGAGGTGGTGGTCGTGAGGTGTATATTCTATGTATAGCCGTGTGTGTGTTGTGTTATGTTGTGTGTTGGTTATTGTTGTAAAGTATAGAAAATATGGAAATCCATGGAAATATGTATATGGGGTGTGTTGGCCGAATGGTGTAGGGTATGGAAAGGTGTGGTGAATTAATTTTATTTAGTATTGTAATTGTTGTTATGGTAAGTTCCATGATGTAAAATAAGGATTTAATGGTTAAGGAGTGAATTTGTGTTGATTATGGATTCTAGATTGCTAAGGGAAAGCTTAATGAGCTTAATGAAGTATTGGTAGTTGAAAGCTTGTTTTAGAAGATTATGTAAATGGAATGTTATGTTCTTGCATGTATGAAATATAATGATATTGGTATGATGTCGTTGGAATGTATACTATAAGGGTGTTATTGTGTTCATTGAAGTCGGAAGGTTTTGGAGAAAGTGGTAAATTGAGATTATGTGTATTGAATGAAATGTGTGAATTGCTAGTGTGATTGTTGAATTTATATTGATGGTTTGGCCGGGTTTGAATTCCCGGGTTGTTGTCGATTGAAAACTTGCTAGGTAAATGTTGAGGATGGTGTATTTACAGAGGAAATGCTGCCGAAATTTCGGTAGCCAAGTGTTTCCTTAAGATTCTAACTCTAAGTGTCCTAATGAGAGTTTTGGTAAAAATGACCAATTTGCAGATTTTGATGGGATTGCAACGTGAATTTGGAGTAGCAAAAGGAGCGGAAAGAGGTATGTAAGGCTTCACCCTTCTTTCTATGGCATGTCTTAGGGGTAATAAGTCGGGCACGAGCCTCGTGGGCAACCCTATTCCCCGGAACCCGCACCTAAAGTTTTCTCCTTTTTGTTCAATAGAATTGAACTAGAAAGTGTGCCAATTGTTGGAAAAACCTCCTACACCCTTAGAACTTGTATAAATGGGACCCGATTACCCTAAGACCCTCACAAGTAACGCTATGACACGTAACATATGTAAATCGTATACGCTACTCCATCCGGCCCGAGGTGGGCCCGTTACTCTCGGATTTTCCTGTAGCCTTGGCTGGCTTACTTGAAGTGAATCCAAAGGGGACCTTGGATCCCGATCTCGTTACCAAATGACAAGTACTATGACTACTCTAACGAGAATGTTTCTATGATGATAATGTTAGACAAGAGAATGTACCTATGATAAGTACGACCGGAACGATTCTACGACTAATATTTTTAAGCTAAGGATTCAATGTGAATATGAAATTGATAAACTATTTTTGGATCGTATTTATATTCCCTAGCTCTAACTTTATTTTCTAAGACTCCAAAGCCTATGACTATCATCTATGATGCCCGCGATTTCATTCTACGGTTACTGTAATACTATTCTCCGTTGATAGTCTCGCCTTAAAATACTCGTCCCTTCAAGGTGAGACAAAGCGATCACAAGTACTCCATAATGTAATCGGAGGTTGCCGACTTTATGTCACTCCGATGGGCGTAACTTTCCTTGGACTCCCGTGCATGCTGGTTATATGATACAGGTATATGCGTATAGATATGTATATGTATATAAGATAAGTAATTGTATATAGGACATGTATATGTATAAGAGAGAGGTAAATGTACATGTATATGTATATGGGGAAAGGGGAAGGGCCACTGTTATATCACCACCTGATTCAGCTGGATTTCATCCTGGACGCGGGATGCCGGGACGCGGGATATGGGAGAGCCGTACGCGGCGTCTGTATATATATGATGTATGATATATATGATATGATGTGTTGGGACACCGTTGGGGAGGGGGGTTGGGAGAGCCGATGTATTCGGCGTCTGTAAATGTGAGTAAAAGATACCGGTTACTGAATTGTACTGTTTTCTGTATACGAGAATAAGGGACACCGTGTTCTGAAAAAGGGGCAATGCTATGACATGATACGCTATGCCAAGATATACTATGATATGAGATGCTACGACATGACGTGATACGACACACTATGATAGAGCAGCACATAATATGATAAAATATGACACGATATAAATCCTATTTTCTGTGTCTACGAGAAAGAAATGTCTCAAAGAGAAAAGGACAAGCCTACATGATAGCCGGCCTGAAACAGAGGCCTTCCCACGTACAGGTTACTTTCCTGCCCCGTTATATGTCCTATGACTCCATGATATTGTTAATCGTACTCTATGTTACTGTTTATATTATCTTTTATGCCTTACATACTCGGTACACTATTCGTACTGACGTCCCTTCTTGTGGACGCTGCGTTTCATGCCGCGCAGGTCAGCAGACAGGTGGACGTGATCCTTAGAAGCTCTACCAGCCACACTTGACAGCGCTCCAGTTGTTTCGGAGCCTCACTCCAGCGGTACTATTTTGTGTATGTACATTCGGGCACGACAGTACTCGGCCCTTTCTATGTATAAGTGTACTATGTCTAGAGGCTCGTAGACAGATATGCACAGTCAGCTATGTACAGTTAGATGTATTGTATTTTGAATTGTTCGCGTCCCGGTATAACGCGATAGCGGAAAGCTTACTACTTATGTTTACGGTGACGCTGCTAATGTTAAGGTTCAGAAAAAAAAAATATGGCTCTGTTTACACGGCTTGCTAAGAGGTAAAGGTATTATGATAGATAAGGAGTGCTCGGTACAAGTATCGGGTACTCGTCACGGCCCCTAGTCAGGTCGTGACACTAACAACAACTAGCCTCTCTGTATCAATTGTCACACCCCCTTTTTTAACCCCGGAGAGTTAGAAGTATGACGTACGACATATTGGAGATTCCTATTTTTTGTTATGTGTTTTAAGGAGTCGCCACCTAATTATTTATGGTGAATTGGGACACCTAAAGTTTATTAAAGTTATTAGGTTTAAAGTTAACTGTATTTAAGGTCTGCGAAACTTAAGATTCTAGGTAAGGGTTCAATTAGTCTAAAGGGAAGGTATTAGGCATCCTTTAAGACCCATTAACAATGGTTAACCGACCGGACTTATGATTAGTTAGGCTAAGGGTAGATGTAATATTTAAATATTTAAGAAAATATCTTGTAAGTATTGTTAAAGTTATTTAAAATGAAACTTATAGAAAATAGTAGTCGCATAAAAGAGTTTAGTTAAAAATAAACTAAAAGAAGCAGGATATGTAATGTTTACATGTATTTGGAGAAAAAATGAGTTATGCCGACTCATAAAATAAAAAAAAAAAGCTATTGTAAAATTAATATTAAATAATTTTTAAAAGTTTCATAGAAAGACTATTAGTTTAATGTGTATTATACGAATGTTGTGTTTAAACAAACATATATTTCAAGTGTTTGGAAAGAAACTAAAGTGAAAGAGTTATCTGTTAAATTAGTTTGCTCTTTTATTCCTTAGATTAAGCTAATCGCTAGTGTAAAATTTGTGATGCTCTGGAAACATATCTGTCTTTCTAACTAACAGATGACAAACTTATGAGGACAATTAAACTCCGTTTAATTTAAGATCTAAATTCGCTAATTGAGACATCCTAATATAAAGAGGCTCGGTTAGAATAAGCAGTTAAATAATTATCACAATCACTCAGCTAGATAAAATGTCAGTCACACCAGACACATAACAAGCATCAAAAAATAAAAATGAGATGACTAAAGCTACATTTGACTACCATAAGAGTAAAGTTTTCAATGGTCTGCCGTTTGGCTAACCACTCTCTTTGTTCTCTGGTCGGATGAAGGTCGAGGGAATGAGAGCCGAATAGCAAGACACGTGCAAAGTTCAAATGCCGTATAGTCTCAAAATGAGACTGTTCGGATAATGAGTCTTTATGAAGACTCCATTGCGCTCCGAGGTGTACATGTAAAAAGAAAGATAAAGATTAGCATAAAATTATCATATGATAACTCAACAGATTTCACTAGAACGCGTACGAAAGAAATGAATCTTGACGATACTATGAAATATCAGCTTATAAATAGGCTAAAGCTCCAACTTAAAGCCAATTCATACCAAACAAAAGGGCTGCTGCCGTTAAACAACAGCTGAACCATATATTTCTCACCAAGCCAAATTCCCAAGATAAGAGTGTATATCAATCATTAGTCTCAAAATTTAGTAATCAAACTTAACTACTTCAATCGGCATTTTTCGACAGAACAGGACTAGTATGCAATGGATAAACAAGGCTAAGCGTGTATAGTATACTGGTCATACATATATATACACATAATCAATATGGTATACTTGGCAATATAAGAATCACAAAATTGAATATGCAATAACGCGACGGATCTGATCAAAGTGGCGACTGCACAGCTTGAACATGCTATGACTGATCCTCAAAATGCAGCAGTAAAGATAACAAAATGCAAACAGCAGCTTCAGTCCAAAGAATATGACAACAAAGATTAGAAATGAGGAAAACTAAGAGGTCACCACCATACTGTTCCAAATGCTGCGATTCAGTTTATGTTCAGAAAGAACACAAGGAAACCACAACAGTTTGGAACTTATAAGTCAGTTCCATTTGCAGTGGGTAATACAAAATCAACTCATCAGTGGTTCCTTAGATTCATAAAGAAGGAAAGAACAACAACTAACAGAGGAAACAATTCTATGGCAACACTATGTAGTTTAAAAAGCAGCAAATAACAATGTTCTGCCCTAGATTTCCAGCAACAAATAACTGATTTTAAAGGCAGAAATAATTGGTTCACGCCCTAACACAATAGTTTAAATTTAGCAACAATGCAGCAGTCTTTTAGTTCTAAACACTGACTCAAATAAACCCTTTAAACACTCTGTTTTCCTCTTAATCTCAGCTAAAAGTCCAGGCCATAAATGGCTAATCTCATTTAAGGACAAACCAAAGAACCATAAAATGAATAATCAGCTCTAAATAAAACACAAACCAAACAACAAACTGAGTAGGACGATAGGGCTGCATCATGGTCAACTAGCACATTCAACAGAAGTGAAATAGCCAAGACAAATCATGTAGAAATCACTATACAGAACAGATGAGTTCAAAGACAATTAAAAAAAATGTGGGTATGAGCAGGAGGGAATGCACAAGTGCATACATATGAAATTCATATCAAAAGACTTTAATAACACCAAACAGTAATAACCAATCAAACACATACTCCTTTGAAGGGCAAAGAGGGATAATAACAACAGCTGTAGGCAAAGCAAAAGGGGAGATATAACTAAACTGTAAACTCTTTGAAACCATGAAGTTTCAAACAGGAACATCACCTAACGCACAAATGGTTCCACCGACACTGAACTAATGCAGAAAACAGTAAATAAAAATCACAGTTGCATCATCATTCTCAAACTGAAGTCACAACTTAACAGAGAGTAAGAGCATAGAAATTAAGAACATGATAAGTGTTTCACCCGTAAGCCCTCTCCTAGGTTTCTTGAACTATTCTTTATTGCTTAGAAGATTACTTCAGTTCAATTACCTTCTCAGTGATCATACAGGACAGTAAAGGTTGTTTAGCCTTAGCATGCTTTCCTTCTAACTATTAAAAACACGAGACGACTTCCTCGTGTCCATCCAGTTAGCAGAAAAGTATATCAAATCTCTTAACGACACATATCAACTAGAAACAAAGACCTTTGTCTATTAGTGTTAATCTGAACATTGCTCTAAGATGTGATCACATGGCTTAACATGAGCACCAAGGAAGAAATCCAAACAGAGATGAAGCTAGTTAAAAACTGCCTAAAACTAAGCCATAAATCTGAGAGACGGTGAAAAATGCAGTGAAAGTCAGGCAAAGTAATGAAACAACAGCCTACTCAACAGAAACGAGATACAGATTTTGAGTAAATGCAAACCATCAGTATGCCTATGTACTACTTCAACAAACTGAAGACCCGGGAAACAAAATCGATGTAGAAACATGAAAGGCAAACTATTCATCCTATATTTATGCATAGCAATATAAGATAAACCAACCAACAAACTAATCTAACCAAGGAACTACTCATGCTCATCGACATCGTTTCGGATAAAAATTCAAAAGACTAAACTTTAAATTCCAGCTTCAGCCAAACACTTCAAATTCGAAAAAGGAAATAAACTTCAACAAATGTATCTTATACTTAGCATGTGTATTCATATTCACAGAATCATATTAATCAATAGAAAGCAACAAAGGCTGCAAACAATACATTTTGTACTACGTAGGAATTTGTCTTAACAGCAACGAATCAACAAAAAATGGAAATAGGGATAAGGATTTTACCTGTTGTAGGTACAGTGAACAGGGTACGGTGGTCGTGAATCTATGCTCGAACTCGAACGAACCCGATTAAAGTAATTAAAACGAAGAACTAAAAAATAGAGTAATTGTCGGTTGTTCTTGTTCTTCAAGGTGCAAGCTTTACGTTTTTTTTTGTAGGGAGATTTTTCATTTTCCCCGATCTTCCCCCCTTTTAAGCCTCAATTCGCCACAGATTTATAAGGTTTCGTTTGGTTCAAGAGAAGAGAGAGAGGAGCGTATGAAAGAGAGGGAGTGGGGAACAAGGCGACAGGAGAGTGGGGGAGACAAAAGAATGTGAGGAGCATGAGTGGAGATGGCAGGGAAAAGGAAGAGGAGGAGCGGGAATGAAGGAAAAGGGAGAGGCGGCTAGGGTTAGAGAGGGAGAAGAAGGAGAAAGGGAAAGAGAAAGGAGAAAATAAAAAATGAGGGGCGGCTGAGGGTTTTAGGTTTTTAGGGAAAAATTGGGATTGGTCCGGGTCGGGTAGAAATTAAATTGGGCTGGTCCGTTTGGGCTGGCCTATTAATTTTAAATATGGATTGAGAATGTGGGTTGGGTATAAAAATGTGGGTTGTTTGTTTGGGTAGGAAATAATATTGTATCTGTATTCTAAACCATTAATTAGCTGAAAATTGTTGGCCATTCCTCCGCTATTTAATTATCTTCGGGCTTCTAAGTTAATGACTGGTATAATATATATTATGTAAAGACAATAAATAATTAATATGTAAAAAATAGATATTTTATAAAGTGTTGTCTCGTAACTAATTTAATGATTCCAAAACGATGACGAACATTTAAAATTTGTGATACAGTAATGCTCGATATGTTTAAAAATAAGAGTAGTGAAAATAATAAAAAAGTGAAAATAAAGTGTTTAGCTCGTCAGTAAATTTAGACGTCCGAGTGAATAAAATTAAATAAAGGAGGGACAAAATTGGGTGTCAACATCAATCTATTTGGTAGTATAATTTGAATCCGCACGGAATTACAAAAGAATTGATTTTTTTTTTTAAAGTTGCGGTCTTAAAATATCGTAACATTCGTGGTAATATTTTTTTAAAGAAAACTTGTGACATTAACTAAGACATAAAATGTATATGACTATAAAAATTTCTTTTTAAAGATAAAATGAGAAGTGTAAAATTAATCGTTTCAAATTATAAAATGTGTCATCTTTTTTAAACTAAATTAATAAGTAAATGAAACGGAGAGGAGTACTTAACAATTGATAATTGAATATTATTTTTTAATAAGGAAATTGATCTTTAAATTTCTAATTGACTCTATTAATAGTAATAAGAAATAAACATATATCCAAATCATATGACAATGTATTTGTAGCACTATTTCTTTGAGGAAAATAATCGTTTACCATCTCAAAATGGATGGAGACACAAAAAAAAAATGAAAGAGAGATTAAAAAAGAATTGGTCCAAAAAGTTACACAATATTTGCAACTTTCAAGTATTCCATTTCCGGTGCTAAAAGATGAAATAGACTAAAAGAAAGAATTGATCCAAAAGAATTCCCAGTATTTGCAACTTCCAAGTATTCCTTTTCCAGGGCTATAAACAATAGAATAAGGAATATACAATAACAATATACCCGGTATATTTTTTTTAAATGAAGTTTGGGGAATAAAGTATACGTATACCTTACCTTATCGTACCGTGAGAGATAAAAGAGATTATTTGCGATAGATTTAGAAGCCATCGCAAATTACAATAGAAAGCGTAATACAATAATCCAAATACAAGATACAATATACAGCAACTGAAATTGAAAGGCAAATAGAATCAATAAATAAATAAATAAAAGAAAGAAGAAGAGAAAAACAGAAAAGAAGCTCAGAAAAGTTGCAGAAACAAAAGAAAAACAACGCTACCTTTCTTTGTCTTTCATTTTTCTGCATCTCTTTTGTTTCTCAAATTGATCATCAAATAACTTTAAAGTTTCTCAGATCACCAAATTACAGTTACATAATAGCTTCTCTTACTTGGATCTTTTACATATCACTATCCAATTTCATCTGATTCACTTTTGTTGAAAGAAAAAAAGAGAAAAGGTGTAATGGGACAGGCCTTTCGCAAGCTATTTGATACCTTCTTTGGTAACTCTGAGATGAGGGTATGCCCAAACACACCCTTATCACCCCTCCCCCACCCCCCGCCTTTTTTTTTTTTTGGCTTTCTATTTTTGTATGTTCATTTCTTGATTTGGAAATGATCACTTATATTTTTGCCAATTTGAGTTTGTGGGGTTTCTTTTTAGCTCATTTAAGATAATGGGTTTCACATACTTTCCAATTTCACTTCTCTTGGTTCAGGTGATATCTACTTAAACAGTGTACATTTAAGAAAGATGTAATTTTTAAGTGACCCTTTAGTTATTTTGGGTTTTCCTGTTTAAGATATTGGACTGTTACCTTAATTAAGAATCTTGTCTACTTTTAATAGTCTTACCTTAATTAAGATTCTTGTTTAGGTAAGGAATTTAGGAGTAGGAGTTCTAAATAGTTGTAATTTTTTTTTCCCTACATTGTAGAGGTTTCTTATAATTATTGATCTGAAAATCCTCCAGTATTTTGCCAATTTGAGTTTCTTGGGCTTCTTCTTAGCTCGTTTAAGATAACGGGTTTCAGATGTTTTCCAGTTTCACTTCTCTTGATTCAGGGGTTAGAGGAAGGTGATAGCTACTTAATTTATAGTAGTATCTTTTCTACATTAAAAAAAATGTGATTTTTAAGCGACCTTGACTTATTTATCTTTTTTTAGTTTTCCTGTTTTAGCTATTCGACTGTTACCTTATTTAAGAATCATGTTTACCTTTAGTAGTCTTGCCTTAATTAAGATTCTTGTCTGTGTAAGGAATTTAGGGGTAGGAGTTATAATTGGGACTTATGATTTTGCCAATTTGAGTTTGTGGGGCTTCTTCTAGCTCATTGTAGATAATGGGTTTCGGATACTTTCCATTTTCACTATTCTTGGTTGAGGGGTTAGAGGAAGGAGATATTTACTTAATTTACAGTATCTATTTCTATATTTGAAAAAGATGTAATTTTTAAGTGACCTTGACTTATTTATCTTTTTTTTTTTTTTTTTTAGTTTTCCTGTTTTAGCTATTGGGCTCTTACCTTATTTAAGAATCATGTTTACCTTTAGTAGTCTTGCCTTAATTAAGATTCTTGTCTGGGTAAGGAATTTAGGGGTCGGAGTTATAATTGGGACTGATGATTTTGCCAATTTGAGTTTCTGGGGCTTCTTCTTAGCTCATTGAAGATAATGGGTTTCAGATATTCTCCAATTTCACTTCTCTTGGTTCAGGGGTTAGAGGAAGGGAATAGGTACTTGATAAAAATGTAAATTTAAGTGACCCTCACTTTTGATTGGGTCCAGTTAAGAAGCAGTAAGTTTAGCTATTTTGGGTTTTCCTATTTTAGCTATTGGACTAGTTACCTTAATTAAGAATCTTGTCTACTTTTAGTAGTCTTACCGTAATTAAGATTCTTATTTGGGTAAGGAATTTAGGGCTGGAAGTTATCAATTGTAAAGTTTTTTTTTTCTTCTATTTGGTACATTGTAAAGGTTTCTTATGATTATTGATTTGAATATCATCCATTAGTTTGTGATCTTCTGTTCCTGAGGTTTGAGGACGAGTTCCTCCATCCCCTTACTATTTAATAGCTTCCACTCCGTCATTTTACCTTTTCTTTTTTGGTCATTCCTGAGTGGATGCTGGTGCTTGATGTATTACATCTTAAGAATAACACACTGGCTACATATTTTTGAGGAAATTGAGTGATGTGAGTATAAACATGTGTGAGGTTGTTGAGGAAAGAATGTGATATGCAGGGTTGAATTTAACTCTAGAACTTCTTCACGCAGCTTGTGGCAAAAATGTAAAAATATCTGTCCTGGGTTTTTCAAAGTTAGTTGCATATTGTGATTTTACTCAACAGAGCAGGATTAGCTTCACTGTATTTTATGGACTTCTCGGAACTGGCTATCATTTTTAGAGTACACCAACCTAGGAATCTGTTCGTTGTATGGGAGTTGGAGAACTTGCGGTTGATTTCTTTATGTATTGATAATCCAACAATTGAGGGTTAAAGTTTCCATTGAAGGAGCACACTGAGTAAAAAGTACACATGGAGAATAAAATTAAATAAAGGTCCCTTAACAGAAGTTGTCTGTTGGAAACAGATATGGGTGCCCTCATAACAAATGGCAATTCTGATCCTTTTATTTTGGTCAATTTCCATTTATCAAGATCAGTGGTCACTCTTTTCTTCATTAGCACATTACTGTTTTCTTCCTTTTGGCGCACTCCTGTTTGTGGTAGTTCTTGTGCATAAGTGCAGTTTCTAAAGTTGCTTCCTTTACGACTTCAATTAAGTGCAGTGCTGTAACTTGGTCTTGTGATTCACTTGGTTGATCTATATTGTTTGTTTCTCTCAGTAGTAAATTGATTTCATCAAACTTGAAAACAATATATACTGAAGCTATTTCAGGAAGAACGGGTCAAAATAAGCTAAAAGTACCCATTCATTTCCTATGTTGGTGGGATAAAAAAGTAAAGCCCGGTTCCCTTCAATGCCATTCCTTTCCTCTAGGATTCCATTTTCCACGTAGTGCCGAATGGACCTCCCATTTCAACGAAGCACTGCTAAAGCAGGCAGAGTAAACTTGCAAAGAGCCTAAAATGGCCATCTTTAGATCAGTAGCGACTTTCAATGTGTCAGAGATCATCTCATCTTTGCCATCTTCCCTATTATTATTATCATCTTTTCAAATAGGTAATCATCATAAATTTTTATGAAGTAGTACTATCTCACGTAAATGCTTCTGCCTTAGGTTATTTTCTTGAAACTGAAAAAAAAAAAAAAACCATTAATGCAGTGCCCTCATTGCTGGCAGCATGGAGAGGGACTTGGGGAAGGGAATGGGAGAGTTTCTTGGAGGAAAAACCAAATTGCTTTCTGCAATGACTTTTTGCGTCCCCTATAATGAAAATGATTTACTACAAATGGTTGGATTGTTGTAGCTGGTTTATGTATGAAATGATGCTTATTTCTTATCATCCATCCGTCAGCTTTCATAGGCCATTGCCTTATGTTCACTACACGTCTTTTGTCTCTAATTAATTTCTTAGCTGATTATTCTTCTTGTATGTGTAATTAATTATCTTATACCTTTCTGCCGTGTCTTCTATGATTTGCTTGGCATAGGTTGTGATGCTGGGGCTTGATGCTGCTGGGAAAACCACTATATTGTACAAGCTGCATATAGGAGAAGTTCTATCCACAGTTCCTACTATTGGTATGCTATTGCTATAAATTCTCGCTCGCAGTGGTGTGGCACTTTGAAAATGTTTTATTGGAGCTTCAGTTCTGAATCTACTTGCATTGATATTGTTCTCGACTTGACAACTTTTTTTTTTTTTTTTTTTTTTTAAATTACTTGTTGCTTGATGAATTTGAAGTTTCAACTAACTGCAATATGACCTATCAATGTACTTATCACCAAAAAAAGACTTATCAATGTCATAGGCAAAACTTAACAACAAAAAAAAAAAAAAACGCCAAGATCTATAACATATGGTAATTTTGTGACTTGTGAGCATCCTACATAGCTAATATTGTTTTTCCATCTTTAATCTGAATATAGATCCGAATATCACTCAATGGTATTTGTGCTTTACTTATTAAATAAATAATGGATAGGTTGTAAATGAATTATGAGAGAAAATGGAAATAGGGCATTACCTAGGATAAGGTTGATGTAATTGGATGCATGGTAAGATTTCCTGAGTATTGTTGATTCTGCACTGCTCTAATACACAACACACAGTGGATCTTTATTACCAGAAAAATCACATGTACGGCTTTTTGTTTGAGAAGTATCCTTAGTTCATTGAAAAGATTGCGTCAACACTTGTTACAAAGAAAGTACTTTGATAGGCCATGCCAGAGTTAGTTAAATACTTAATCAACCAAATCATTTTTTATCTTTTCTAATTCTCTGACTGAAAATAAATCCTTCTTTTTCTTCCTAATTTTGAGGCCATCACATAAGATCACATTATAGTGGTTGCAAAAGGCACAAATTTGGATCTCAAATCTTGCAATGGAAATTCCTTCATGTTCGGAATGTCGCAAAGTTTTACAGAAATGAGTAGTTGAACACCTAAGTGAATGCCTGTATATGTAATAGCTGATTGTATATGCATGGCATACAGGTTTCAATGTAGAAAAAGTACAGTACAAGAATGTGGTTTTCACTGTGTGGGACGTTGGTGGTCAAGAGAAATTAAGGCCACTCTGGAGGCATTATTTCAATAACACAGATGGACTGGTAACTATATATTTAAATTAGATTGTATCTGTGTCGACTACTACGCATCTGCTGTTGATTTTAATTTTTGTATCATTAGATGCCATAGGGAAAGATGAATATTCCCTCTTTACTTGTAAAGAAAAAGGTGAATTTTCCGCCCTCTTTTTTCTCCATAGGTGGTATTACCTAAA
Organism: Lycium barbarum; assembly: GCF_019175385.1. Taxonomy (NCBI): domain Eukaryota; kingdom Viridiplantae; phylum Streptophyta; class Magnoliopsida; order Solanales; family Solanaceae; genus Lycium; species Lycium barbarum. The sequence continues at coordinate 161,647,295 of NC_083337.1, forward strand.
AGCCGAATAGGAAGCTTAATTCCTGAAGGTTGATAAGATATTTTAAATGAGAAAATGTGTGAATGTGATATAGCACATGAAACCATCATTACTGAATGCATTAGTCAACTTCCATAAAAACCAAATCTACATTTTCCCTTTTATGTGAACTGCCTTTAACTGCTTGCGCATCCTGTCTCTGTAAAATGGTTAATTATTTCTGTTTACTAAGTGCTTTATTGTATACAGATTTATGTAGTTGACTCTTTGGATAGAGAGAGAATCGGAAAGGCAAAGCAAGAGTTTCAGGTTCTGCTTTTGAACTTTTATCTCTTTGTTTCAGGTACAATGGTCACTTACCTACTGAAATCTCATTCTTAATGTGTTTCAGGCTATCATCAGAGATCCATTTATGCTTAATGCTGTCATCTTGGTTTTTGCTAACAAGCAGGACATGGTAAGTTTGTGATATCAGTGGGTTTGTGCATCAACAAAATACAATTAGTTTCTTGATATCTATTTTTCTCTCTTTGTGTACTGTTGGAGGATAAAATAATAAGTGAACGCTGCTAAATAAATCCAAGACAATAGGAACAACTCCTTTTTCCTTATTTTTTTTCCTTTCCACCAAAACCTTCCAAAAGTCGACCGTCATAATAATTGAATTGTTTGGGATACTTAAATGCAGACAAGTCAGATATTCAGATTCCATATTTTAGGATAATGGTATGATAGATAAAAACGTAACACGTGGAATTAGAATAGGATGACTGATGGATGAGTGCTGCAACAGTGATGCAATCAGTGGATCCCACATAAAGTGAAATGTCAGTTCTATGAAATGGTTGCGAGACCAAAAAACTTTTTTATGGGAGTGAAAGTTCGGCCACGAAGGTCTAACATATTCATAAATTAAGTCTAGTAGGAATGAAGGTGGATATAAAAAGAAGCAGACAGACACACACACGCATACTTAGAACTTAATATAACGTAAAAGAAGCAAATCAAATGTCCCCTCTACCCCCTTTTCCATTTTCTCCTCTCGTGTTTGGTAGATATTTATCATCTTGAACCTTTTTGTTTTTTCCCCTAATTTTGGTCCAGAAAGGAGCAATGACTCCAATGGAAGTGTGTGAAGGCCTTGGTCTTTATGATCTTAAAAACCGAAAATGGCATATACAAGGCGCATGTGCTCTTAAAGGGGATGGCCTATATGAGGGACTGGACTGGTTATCGAGCACTCTGAAAGAGCTCAAGGCCGCTGGGTACTCTTCAGTGGGCACTTCAGCTTTCTGATTGATCAGGTCTACAACTTAGCCTTTATGTCTTCAAGATTGTTGCAGTCATCCGTAACCTGTTGATCTGACTTTCATTTGCTTTTGCAGGCTTACTAAGAACAACCTATTTTGAGGGACAAAGCTGAATGTCCTGCCATCTGTAAATTGGAACACCTGAACTCTCATCGAACATTTTTACTTGTTCTTTCGGGTCTGTGCTTTTGTGCAGCGGAATACAATAGGCACTTGATTCCTGGCCTAGGGTGAGGCTTGAATTTTTGATTCTGTTGTATTCATATGGGCCTTGCAATTGGTCTTCCACGTACACTACAATTGTGTCTGTTGATACCTACTGTAGTATTTTAAGTATGTATACTTCCACATCAAATAGTTGATTGTTGATCTCCCTAACAAGCATGCCAAATCGATCCACCCTGCTGCGTGAAATGCTTGTTCCTATAGATGGAGCTTATCATTCCTGTTTTTGCCTCTAAGCATGTGTGCTTGTGGAACTGTTTATCTACAAGGAAACATATGGTATCAAGTGAGACAATGTCTTTCTACTTCGATGAAAAGAGTCCTTTTTCCCCTCCACTAAACCTTTTAGGTTAAGGTTTATGATCCCATTATGCTTTCATGGAAGACTCCACATATACTGAAATCGGCAGTTCTCAATTGCATTGCTTTGGTGGTACATGGAATATGGTTTTATCATTGAAATAATGTTTCTGATAATATTATTGAAAGGATCACTTGAAGGGTGTTTAAATCTTGATGCAAGGTGAAACACTTTAGGTACCAAAACGTTAATGTTTCAGTGTTATGGGGGACACTGTCTTAAAGAGGTGAACACAAAATATAACCTACGTTTGTTGTTCATGTATTCTCATGTACATACACTTAAAGAAGGGCAACACAAACAAGAAGTGCAACTGTCAAAATATATTATTGCAAACTTTACATTTTACAAGAAACTTAAAATGATTTTGACTTATTTGATATGGCTCTTTAGTATTTCGAGGAATTGTTTATAGGATTGAGAGGCTGTTCACATGTGGACATCTTTTTCCTTAGCAATGTAATAATACTCATTTGATTTCTGCCGAGCAATAATACTAGATAATCTGGCAAAAGTTAAATTAAAAGGGAAGGCAGCCAAAAGATTGCAAGAGGCTGAAGTTTCAAAGTAATTTTGTTGGATCAATTATCATAAGTAATTTAGTTTCAAAGATATTTTGCTGGTTATGATATTTTTCTGTTAAGAGGGTGAAGTTATTTATTCTTTATCACCTCCTTCACACTAGTTTCAAAGTAATTTTGCTGGTTATGATCAATTATCATAAGTAATTAGTTTCAAAGATGTTTTACCGGTTATGATATTTTCTGTTAGAGGGTGAAGTTATTCTTTATCACCTCCTTCACACTAGTTTCAAAGATATTTTGCTGGTTATGATCAATCTGCATAAGTAATCAGTTTCAAAGATAATTTTTTGCTGGTTATGATCAATCATCATAAGTAGTTTGAGAGAGAGACTAGATAGATTGATTGACAAAGAGAATAATTATCTGGTGGATTCATCATCATATGAGTAATTTTAGTTTTTCATACAAGTAATGAAAAAAACCCTCAAGGAATACAAAAACACAATAATTTGATGTCTCAAAAGTAGCAAACCAAGAAGGTTTTGCAGGTTTGATCTTCCATCTTCATCCCACTCAAGGTTGACTTAACTGGCAGGCGGAGTGGTCTGCCCCTATAATAGCATGAGCTTCAATTTTCGGTTTCACTGGTCAAACGGTTTCCTGGAAGTTTTTGCAAGGCTGATCTTGAGCTTGCTGCCTGTGAAGGAAAAAAACTACTCCATATTGAATATCTACAACCAAAAGTGAAAAAGGAACACACAAGTGAAAAAGAATATTGGCTGATGTTGTTCTTACCTTGATTTGAGCAGCCTCTTTTCCATTAGGAGCTTTTGCGATCTTTAGCTCTTTCAACATTTTTGTAAGCTGCCTCAAGCTTAAATCTTGCAGAGATTGCTTATTTTCATTGCCAGCAGTGCCTTTGTTTTCGTTCGCACAAACCAAGTTTTCCTTGTTATCTGTAACAATTATCTGTCCTGGTTCTAGGGCAGCATTAGGTATGAGAGAAGCATGAGAAGCATCCACATTAGCCTCAGCATGATCAATTTCAGATTCTTCCATAGGTTCTTCTCCAGCAACTTCTGTATTAGCTTCTGGAACATTTAAACACTGCTGAGCTGCACTCTCCACAGTAGCCTTAGCATAATCAACTTCAGATTCTTCCATGGGTTCTTCTCCAGAAACTTCCAGAGCATCAGCTGGTGCATCCACATTAGCCTCAGTAAGACTAACCCCATATTCTTCCACTTCATCCTTGAATTGCCCGAACAAGTTCACCTCAAGAGAATCTATGGTAGCTTGCATGTTAGTCAGACACTTCAGCTTACTTGCACTCACCTTAGCCTCCACCTCAGGTTCTCCAATCAACTCTTGTTCTCCTGCAACATCAGAATTACATTCTGCAGCCTCATCCACTTGATTAAGATTATCTTCTTCATCTTCATCATTTTTTGCCACAAAATCAGATGTATCACCACAATGGGGCTCATCCTGTTCATGCAGCTGCTTGGTCAGAACCACATTAGTGACATCTGAATCTCTGTTGGTATCATCACCCAAGTTCTGGCTTTGGTTCTGGAAATCTTTTTCCTCTTTAGCCTCAGCATGATCAATTTCGGATTCGTCCATGGGTTCTTCTCCAGAAACTTCAATTTTAGCTCCCGCAACGTCATCCAAACGCATTTCTCCAGATGCCATTTCTTTCCCGTTCTCAAGTACCTTCATTTCTGATGTATGCATATCTTCAGATCCTGAAAAAATTTCAATTAATTATCACAAAGCAAGAAGTTTTGCACTGTACTAAGTAAACGAAGATTGTCATACAACAAAAGATGGTGATAAAACAATTGATACAAAAAGCAGACCAACGAACAGATACCATTTTCTTGAATCTTTCTTCTACTGAACATGTGCTTTATACATAAGCAATCAAAATAAATTGATAGCCAAAACCGTTTAAGTTCACGTAAATAGTAATTGGGAAGACTAGAGCAACAAATTACACCGAGAACAGAGCAATACATACCACTGTTATTGTGCTCCAGTGCTACTTCCTCTGAGCCCTCTTCTGCATTTGTATCTAAAGCAACAACTACCAGGTCATTGCCACTTTCTGGTTGAGCACATGCTGTAGTATCAGATTCATTGTTAATGTCCAAACTCTTGAATGCTTTCAAATCAATACCTGTGGAATAGTTGCTAGTCAGATTTGAGACCAAGCGATGTTCATGAAAAAAGAAAGGTTCAGGATTCGATGAGCTTGGGAACATTACCACTTTTGTCTAGTTCTTCATTCTTGGAGTTCACCTCCAAACTTTCATCTGTTTCTTCAGAAACCGCATCAAACGTAAGGGTTCCTGACTTTTCATCCTCTTGTGTGCTTGATTCCTGCTGTTTCCCAGCTAACCTCACTGATCGACGAGTGCTGTACACTTGCCTAACTGAACTCTTTGCCTTCACTTCCTTTCTTTGGCTAGTGAGGGCAGCTGCTGGTGTCTTTGGAACATCTTTCTTTTCTTCCTCAACCTGATCCTCGATTTTCTCTTTTGGTTCACATTCATTCATTACAGATTCCAGCTTAGAGCGAACGTTAGTTGTTGCAGCCCTCCTTCTGGTAGTTGGCAATGCAGGAGTCTCAAGTGTATCATTTTTCACTTCATTGACCACCGTTCCTCTTGTTCTGCAGCGAGTCCTAGTCGAGGTCTGCAAAGTTTCCGAGTCATGTTTGATTGTAGTTCGGCGACCAGTCCGAGGTACACTCATTACTGCTTCTGACTTTCCAGGAGACTCCGTAGATGAGTTTGCAACATCAGATTCACATGCTTTCAAGACCTCTTCAATACCGTCAACCTGCATATAAAACACATTTCTGAATTTCCTTTCTGATGTACAATGGCAATATACTATCAGGTGAATATGTGTTATAAGCAGCTATAGAAATCCAGCTGTTGAAGTATTAATCAAGCATAACTTAGGCAATAGTTTTTAGAACATTTAATTATAGTCAAAGATTTATTGTTACTTAACAGTCATCACAATGAGGTAATTAAAGGGTCTGCAAGTGAAATGAGGTAAACCGATTTACATATCAATCCAACTAAACAAATATTCACAGATCAAATCAGATACCGGTAATTCCTCTTCCTATTGCAACCATTTGAAATGCTGCTCATTCTATTTTCATTTTTAAACAAACTCAACAATGGTTTAAATTAAAAAAAAGTTACCAACTCGAGAGAGGTGACTGCAAATGAAATGAGGTAAACGGATTTACTTATCAATCCAACAAAAAAATATTTGCAGATGGAATCAGATACCGATATTCCTCTTCCTACTGTAAAAAGGGGTCATTTGGTACGCTAGATAAGGTGGATATCTCTTAATAAGGTATAAATTTTATCCTGATTTTATCGTCAACCAAAAACAATATAAATTAAATTCCAGACTCAATCCTGGATATCCCATCTCGTTCCATCAAACTTGGGATTATTTTACAGGTGGGATAAATTAGTCCAAGAATTATAAATCCCAGAACTATAATCCCGGGGATAATATAGTCCGCGAACCAAACGACCCCTAATCATTTTGAAATGCTTCTTATTTTATTTTCATTTCAAACAAGCTCAACAATGAATTTGAATTAAAAAGCTTACAAGTTTGAGTGAGGTCACTGCAAATGAAATGAGACGAATCACAAACTAGTATTCCATCTGAAATGCTACTCATTTCCTTTTCATTTTAAATAAGCTCATAAACATAAATTTCAATTTTTTTTTTTTAAAAAACACTTACAAAGTGGAGAGATTGAAGAGCATCAGCCATAGCAACATTAGTCATATTAGCTGGGATTTTGTTCTTCTTGCAAAGAGCTTGCAATTCTCTCCTTGTTAAGCTGTGGAAATCCATCTGAACCGTTGAAATTAAACACGAAAATTGATCTACGATTGCTGTGGGGAGTGGGGGAAAGGGATTTATGAGCTTGTTCGATTGACAATGATGAGAAAAAGTAGGGATATATATATATACTTGTGCCTTGTCAAGGTGACCGTTGGAGCGTAAATTTGAATTTTTTTGAACTTTTGGGCTAAACAGAGCAAACCCTAAGCCTCTTAATGAGTGGGCCTTCGTGTATTGTTTTGGATGAAGTCCATCTATAATTGTTTATTACCTGCCCATGAGGTTGAGCTCATGAATTTCTTTTTTTACCTTTTTTGTTTTTTCATGGTTGATTTACTTCAATTTATGTGATATAGTTTGATTAGACACGAAGTTTAAGATAGAAATGAAGACTTTGGAAGACTTTTGAAATTCATAGATATTGATGTGACTATAAACCATTTTGTTAAAGGTAAAAAGAGAAGTTTTAAGTTTTCGGTTTGTTGGGACGTATCAAAAGTAATCATCACTTTACCTTTTTTAAAGAAAGATAAAGAGAAAAGGGTGATTTATTGTATTGTCCTAGAATTATGTTTTTTTTTTTTTTTTTTTTTTTAAGAAAAAACTTGTTTCGTCATTTTTTACTACTCTTAATTATTATGTTACCCCAAAAGATATATAAGGCTCCCTTTAAATCTTGATAAATTAACATTTTCTCTACATTTGTAGTTTCATGTTAGTAACTAATTATACTTTTTAACTCTTAGATGAAAGAAGGAAGGGCAAAGAAGGAAGGGCAATTAAAATGTTGATGGCCCTCTTCTTCTTCCATCGTGAGATGCGAGAGAAAGTCCCCAACAAAAATTTATATGAGTCTCACAATGGAAAGATATCTATCCGAGAGATAAAGGGAATTATAAATTGTCTAAGACATTTGCTTTCTTTTGATGTGAGTCATGAAATACAACAAAAATTCAATGTTGTTAATAGAGTCTCACTCGGTGTTGTACTTATAGACATCATCAATAATGATCAATCATAATACGAGTTTTATGAGTTGGTTATTGTTTCCGTAAATAATGTCAATTGTTGATGAACGATTAGTCAACAACAAGAGTCTGTGAGGTATTATTTAATCTACTTAGACGTGAGATTACAACACATAATACAAGAGATGGAATATCATTTTCTAAAAAATACCTCACATGATAAGAAAAAAGTGAGTAGGTTATAAATTACTCAAAGCTCTCATTTCGTATTGATGTGTGACATGAGACAAGGCCACAGCCCACATGGTATCACTAGAGGCTAGAGCACGTGATTTGTCCATCTCTATTGATTTTGTTTCGGAAAAATACAATAGAGAAGAAGGCGTTAGCTAATTATTATGCCATGAAATAAAATTGCCACAGGCATGGGAAAAGGCAATCTCATTATTGTTTTTGTTTCATTTGGTTTCTATGAATGTGAATCTGAATGATTAAGACTTGGTGTCTAAATTTGAACACCGAATGATTAAGACTGTTTGTTCTTTAACATTTGAATATATATATATATATATATAATCAAATAAAAAGGTGATTAAATTTTATATCAATATAATAAATATTGTACCAAAAATTTAAGTGTAAGAAATTTAATTCAACATAAATTTATGTTTTAATCACGATTCTCCAACAAAACAATGAAATCAAAATGACATGTGACGCTTTGGTCATCTTTTCTTTGTTTGCTAGAAAATGTCGCCCGTTCTTCGTGAAAACACTATAGAACAGAAAGAGAAGTAAAACAAGAAAAGAGAATGAAGCCACGACTAAAATTTCTCCAATTTTTTTGTCAATGATGTTGAAAGATGTGGAGGCATCTTGTTACTACAATTGATTCGGCCAAATTTGAGTGATAACACATAGCAAATCATCACAAAATAATACTTTCAACAGAATTTGTTAATGCAATTCTTCATTATTCTACTGCAATTTACCTATCACATTCAAATCCACCATTTTTATCAAAGCACCCTTCTAGTTTAGCCACTCGATATTCTTAAATTGTATTTGAAAATAAGTCTTTTTAAACCCTAATCTCAAAACAAAAAGTTGCCGTAAAAAACATGGAAATAAGATATATAATTCCAAAATATTGTGAAATCTTATGAGAAAAAATTTAGTTGGCCAACTGATAATTGGAGAGAGATATGGGTGAAACTGTTTTTGTAGAAAGAGAAGCCGGTGGCGTGAGTGGGAGAGAGAAAGAAAGTGTGCATGTTTAAGATCTGAATGGTGTTAAGACTTGATTGCAGTTCTGATTCATTAGGACCCAATCTGAATTATTCAAATTCAAACTTCCATTAAGTGTAAACAAATGAGACCTTAGTGTAATTCTCTTGGGATGAAAGGTGAGAGGTGACAACTAACCCACACTTCTCTCCTTCAAAGCCAAGTGACACACCCCAGACCTTTTTCATACATAACTTGTGTTTTTTCCGGTGTTCCACCTAATGTTGATATCTGTTTTAAATTCGACTAATTCGGATTCACTTTGATAAATTCCACTTCAAGAGCAAAACTACTTCTTCTAGAGAATACTCAATATTCATAGCTTAAGCCCGAAATCACTAGCTAAAGATAGATAAATAGTTACCGCTCTACTAAAATAATCAATGCAACCGTGTTAAATTTAGTAAGCGTAAAATATCATCTTCTACTTTAATTGTAATGGTAACGTTTTTTAAATTATTGATTTTCATTATTTATTGAGGAGTACTTGTTGAGTTGTTGTCATTTTTAAACTACTTAGATTAGATAGTGTAAATAAAAATAGAGTTCTATAAATCAGATTAGAGGAAAAAAAAAAGAAAAAGTAACATAACTCGTCGGTTTAATCGGTGAGTCAACATAACCGAATTCAGACTTGACACTCAACCTCGTCAATCAAATTACGCTCGTACATAAAGCGCAAAAATAAGACTCTGAATGAGAAAAACTTTGAATTAAGTGGATGATCACTAGATGTAATTTTTTCAGAAATCCGTATATATGAATTTTGACTGGAAACCCTAACCCTAGCCCCAAATTTTCCAATTAGATTCTCCCATTTGCCAATCTTCAATTCCAATTCTCCATTTATTTTCTGATAACTCAGCAATCAAAACCCCCAATCGTCTTCACCATATATTTGTATATATATAAAGATATAGGTATAGAGAAATGGTGAGCTCAGGAACAGAATCAGGACCGTTGGATTGTGGAATTGGGAGTATAGTTTGGGTCCGAAGGCGAAACGGGTCGTGGTGGCCCGGTAAAATACTGGGTCCTGATGAGCTGTCAGCTTCTCATTTGATGTCTCCAAGATCTGGTACTCCAGTTAAGCTTCTTGGAAGGGAAGATGCCAGTGTGTAAGTCCTTTTAATTTTATCTTATAGTGGGAACATTTTGACTGCAAGATAAATGTTGCATGTTGATATTGTTGAATTATGAACTTGTAATAACAACAACCAACATACTCAGTGTAATCCCACAAGTGGGGTCCGAGGAGGGTAGAGGAGTGTGCGCACACCTTACCCCTAGCTCGTGGAGGCAGAGAGGTTGTTTCCGGCAGCAAAGCAAAGTAGTTATGAAAGAGGCAATATGGCAGTAAAGAAAACATGACAACTAATAAGGAAAGCAGTACAGAGCATTTTGAAAAAGAATAGTAACAACAACGGAAGTTATGAACTTGTAATAATTGTATTGTTATCTTGCATGTTATTGATGGATTCTTAGTTGCAGTGAACTTGGAGTATATTTGTTAATGACACTATAAGTAGTGAAATTCCAGTGAGTTTGCATTGTGATATTTCAGTTAAAGTTGGGTTGGAGCAGTGGCGGAGCCAGCAAATTCGGCAAGGGTGTTCAAACTTTGAATGGGTGAATATTTTTTTTTTTTTTTTTTTTTAATGAATGGGTGCACCGAAAATCTTAATATTAAACTACACAATTTTTAATAAGATTTGTTTAGTTAGAAAATTTAATAGGAAAAAAGAAGAAGTTAAAGACACACTAATTGTGAATTGAATAACATTCACGCTGCTGAAAATGAGAATCGAAATATAAAATGGCAAAAATTTAAAGACTCCATCCAGAATCGAACCTGAGCGGAGCATAGTAAGGCTTTTTGAACAGCCTTGACCGCTGAGCTAACCCACTCACTTGTGTCAAGGGTGTTCAAAATATATTATATCATAAAATAAGATAGAAATTAACCTATATCCGTCGTGTAATTTCCGGCGAAGGGTGTTCACCTGACCACCCTTGGGTGGTTGTAGCTCCGCCACTGGGTTGGAGGGGTGGTGAGCGATAAGTGAAGCTACTTCAAAAGTAAATTCTGGACTTAATATGTTATAATATAGGATATTATAGGATAGGATTCATAGTTAGAAGTTTGGACTCTTTGCTATCAGTCATTACGAAGGAAGAAAAAGAGAATTTGATATAATCTTAATTGTTTCCTGATTAGCTTGTGTTCCTTGTTAAATCAACGTGTAGTGGCTTATACCAAAATCTTATCTGGGTTATGTTGGGTGGAGGAGAATGGTAATCGCAGATTCTCTGATCTTGTATGTGAAGATTCTTGTGTTTGGAAGATTAGCGCTGGTATGCGTGATAGGTTTGCAGGCTGGCTTAGTAGATCAGGACTCTAAGTATTGGTTGAAATTTCTTTTTTCTTTTGAATAAGGTAACAAAAGTTGAAATTTCTTTTATAACCCTAAAAATAGGAAACAATACATAATGATAGTAGAGATCCCCCGCCCCTTGTGAGCTATATGTGGAATATTGTTGCCTAAGAGGGTAATATTGAGTTTTACTTAATTTCTTGAGATTTGAGAATAAGATTATATATGCAATTATAGAAGCTCTATCTCCTGAAAGTACACAATTAAAGAACAAAAATACAGAGGAGAGAAAAAAAAATAGCAAATATTTGTGAGTTGATATTCATTGTATTTAAGACCTGTCGCCACAATCTTTCATAATGTTAACGAAAAGCTTATGAGGTTGAGGCAAGATTCTGATTCATCCACTTGAGAGTTTTACTTAGGCGGTAATCAAGCCGGTGCTTGTAGAATCGGAGACGGGATCAAGTCAGGAAAGTGTTGCAGAAATGGAAGTGTTCGCAACACCAACACATACTGAAAAGGTACTAATTAAACCAACCATTAATAACTAGTTAAAGCACCAGGAATGGTCCGATGCTGCTAGCAAAACTCTTTTGTTGAGTGCGTGATCATGACAAGACTCGAGGACGAAGTCTGGGAAGGACACTTAACAAAGCAAGAATTCTTACAGAGTTCTAACATAATGCTTATTCTTTGTCCAACGCAGTACATTTTGGGATAAACAATTTTTCCTTGTGAGGACTTTCCTTCTCCATGTATTAGGCTTCAAACCCTCTTTGTTTGTTTCTTCTATATGAGTAGGATTCTTCCTTTTTCGTGAATCAGCGTTTAAAATCTGTATGGCGCTGGTGAGGGAGTGGCTTTATTTTGTTGGACAGACTACTGTTTGGTTATCCAGGGCAGTAGGGCCAGCATGGTCTCATTGAAGTGATTAGAATTGTCACCTGTGATGATCATCTAAATTAAAAGAAAAGCAAAATGAAGAAGCAAAAGATGCTTGATTCTATTATTTGCTAAATGCTGCTTTCACCGCTTATTCTTGATATATAGAAATGCTACTCATAGTTGGGGGAATACTGTATCTTCATAAGTTATGCCATCTGTCCAATTAAACTTCATTTTCTAGGTATAGACACTTCATAGTCTTAGTAATGGTATGTTATGGTGTTTCTTTGTGTGTGTCTTACCAGGGATTGGTATAATTTGGAGAAGTCAAAGCGAGTCAAAGCATTCCGGTGTGGCGAATTTGATGATTTTATTCAACGGGCTGAAGCTTCCCTAGGTATGCCTCCGAAGAAAAGAGAGAAGTATGCACGACGTGAAGATGCAATACTTCATGCTCTTGAACTTGAGAGGCAGTTAGGTAAAAGATATGGGCTTTTAGGTTGTTCATCCACTGATAGAAGCAATAAATCTACTGATGATTTTTCCGGAAGAGAGTCACAGACATATTCAAAATACTTGGATAATGGAAAGGGGAGACGTTTAAGATCTAAATCTCGTCAACTTTCTCATAAGTCTGGTTTCTTCGTTGAGGAAAAGAGTACATGCAACTTTTCTTCTATACAGGAACCCAAAGGTCATAATCAGTTTAGTGGGGATGATGATAATTCCGATGTACCTCCGAGGATGAGAGGTTTACAGGATTTGGGCCTCAGTACTGCTCCTTCAGAGCATAGAAATCTTCCATCAATTGCTTCAGATGGTGCTGACCTACCTGTCCTTGATAGGAGCGTTGATGCCGTTCCTGATGGGATCTATAACGCAGAACGCCTAGTTAGTATTGAGAGAAAAAATTTGTCAGTCAAAAGGAAATTATCAGATGAAGGCTTGGCCGAAGAAATTCTTGTCAAGAGGCGTGGTAGGAGCTGCCCTCTTGCTCAACTTTTGGAGAGTTCTGAAAATTTACCTGACTCAGGTTCTGTTTCTATCTCCGAGATGGGAGAGGAGCATCCAGGAGTTGCAAAGAAAAGCAGATGTAATTTGGCAGAAGAACCTACAGAATCTTTGACTGTTGAAGAGAGTAATCATGCCCAGATGGAACTCTCAACATTGAAGCACAAAGATACTGGTTCTCATCCTGCTGAGTTATGTGAACAGAATGCTTCTGGGTCTACAGAATATACCGAAACTGATTCTTCTGAAACAGATTCTGCGGAAGATACTGATGACGAGTTGGCCACAATTTCAGGTTTCTCCCTTCTCAATCTCTCACAAGCCACCTTACATGTAAATTCTTTTTCTCGACACAATGAAGTCGCATCAAACAAACAAAATCTTTGAGGCCACGCTATGATGCCTCTAAACTTTGGAACTTTGAGATCTTTGGAGCTGAGTGGACAAACTAAACTATTTCAATCCCTCACTTTCTATGCTTGTGTCACCTTGTGTGTTCTACCACCCGTATATGAACCAAATCCTTCCGTGGTTCTCCCTCTTTCAGTACACACGGTATGGCACGGCCGCCTTGTTCAATCCTCTAAGTTTGTACTGGGACTTTTAGGGGTGAAGCTGTTTGAAAGTGGCTTTAACTGGTTACTTCACCATCATTCTCTATCACTTGTGAGCAAGTACAAAGTAGTCCTAGGTTCTCAGGATGTCCAAGTTCCATTAAGGACTTTCATGTGCTATGGTAGAATCTAGGCTTGCTGCAATGGAATTTCTTTATTCTGATTATTTTAAAAGAAATATTTGAAAAGAAAGAATTTGGTATTTGGTCTTGCATACTGTCACATGGTTGGAGTTGTGATGTTCTAAATTACTAGTCCTTTCAATTAAAAGGGAACTGGAAACATCCAAAAGGAAAATTTAGGTCCCCTTTCTCAAAATATTCTCAAGAGATTGCAAAATCTCTCTCTCTCTCTCTGTGTTCTGTATTTTCTTTTGTGTTTTTATAACGGAGGTGTCCGGTCAGCTTACATGCACGTCGTCTATACCACCTCTATATGTCTCTTTTAATATTTATTGCTCCTTACTGATTGTAATTTAAATTTTTTATGAAGGTCTAGGGCTTGTTAGTTTGATAAGTTTGTATTATGATTTAGCAGCATGCCGTGTACCAAAAAATCCAAAGACAAAAACAAAAAATTACAGAGGAATGAGATGTGGTACTTTTAGCAAGGAAAACTATTACCTGCCTTGTTCCAGTTGGATTTTGTGGCTAATTTGGTGAGTTATAGACTATAGAGTTGATTCAGAGATGTAATCAGGTTTTAAATCTTAGAACTTTAACAGTTCCAAAGGAAGATTACATTTGAGCGACAAGTATACATGTTCATAAGTTAATTTCTTGATATCTCTTCCTAATACCAAGTCGGCATTATTTCTGATTACCTAAAGAAAAAGGAAACTCCATTCTATCATGCCTAAGTGGTGCAGTTTGCTGCCTGCTAGTTGCTAATTTTTTATCATTTTATGTGAAATTTTTAATGAATTGGTTCTCTGGAATAATGCATTGTTTTTGTATCTAAAGTGCAGAATCATACATCTAATACTGATTATGAATGCATAGTTCCTTATCACTCTTTTATTGCTCATCTCTTGACGTCATGAATCAGATCTTCCATGCGCATTGTTCATTTAAATATAGAAGATAATAGAATGTTCTGCTTCAGTAGGCTAACTTTGCTTGTTGCTAATGCAGATGGTGCAGCATCCATTGAGCTAGAACCAAAATATATAGGAAGATCTGAAGCACAACCTGGACATGGAAGCATCAGCAGCGAGGAACTGGATGATGGAACTTCTCATACATGTCATCAGGAATCTGTCTCTACTGGATTTGGGGTGTCAAAATGGCAATTAAAAGGGAAAAGGAATAATCGAAGTCTTAACAAGAGGCCTCTGGATCCTTTTGATGGAAACCTTGCGTTAAGACCTTGTCACATGAATAGCTTCAGGGGAAAGAGGGGTTATGGTTCTCTTCAAGATGATCCCGTTATGAACTCTTGGGTGCAAATGGCTGGGTATGGATCTAGAGCTCCACGTAATGCTGGCCAAAATATGTTCAGTTGCGTGGATTGGGCTTGGGATGATCAACCTGCAAGCAAAGGTTACTGGGAGGAGTCTACTGAGGGTTTTGATTCTGTCAATAGCTACCATCACTCCGGTGGCAGGACCATGCTGGTCAATGTGGACTTAAAAGTCCAATCAAGCTATCAGAGAGAGCACGTGCCTATGATTTCATTGACGAGTAAGATAAACGGCCAGGCGATAGTTGGATATCCTGTCCAAATTGAGGTGCTTTCAAACGGGTCTTCTGAAAGCCTCCTTTGGGCAGTTGATGGGAATTTCCCAGAAACATCTGATAATGATACAGCACTCCAACCTATGTGGAGGACTGCTCGCAGGACTGGCAATGTTCGCGTTCCACGGCCACATGCATCATCAGCATTGGATAATGCTGAAGGAATCAAGCATGTACAAGGTTTTGACCGCGACAAAAATGTCCAAAAAGCTAGCGTAGGAGGCGTTGTTCAAAAGGGAAGCATGACAAGGACGGCTATTTCCCGGCCTGCCATAGAAAGAACATTTCCAAGAAAGTCCGGAAAAAGGATTAGTGTTTCTTCTTATCAAAAGGTAAGAACACTTTCTTCTATAGCCTTGCAGCAGAAACATAGTGATCAGAAGGGTAGTTCCACCAGTCATCAAGTGGATGCGGCAATCAAACGAGAGACATTGCCAACAGTCATTGCTTGTATTCCAGTTAAGCTAGTGTTCAGTAGGCTAAGTGAGGAGTTGGTGGGCCGTCATCAGTAATAATTTCTACTGGGGCTGAAGGACATCAATACAGACAATAATATAGTGGCTTGTAAAAAAATGGAGGGATCTAATAATATAAATATTGTACCAGCTAGCAGACCATTTCTTGGTGATCTTTTTTGCTCCAGGCAAATGCAGCTTGAATGTGAAGGTAAAGCCGGCAAGGCATACCATAGGACATTGTTTTAGGATGGTATCTCAGTTGTACATGTTTTTTTTTTTTTTCTTTTCACAAGTAATTTTATTTATTTATTTTGTTTTTGAGGTGTGGGAGTGTGGAAAGCTGAAGGTGGGTTAGACACAGATAGTAGGCTCTATCTATATATATATATATATATGACATTATGTATGTAAATTGTATAACTTATCTATGACTTGGTGCCTTTCCCAGCGTGAAACAAACAGAAATTTCTGGTGCTCTTCATCAGACTCAGCTGCACTTACTCGCACGAAGTTTACGTCAAATAAATGCATATAATTTTTTATAATTTAATCATAGTAGTGACGTGTATTTCCACTTCAATTTCCGGCTCTTCTGGTTAAATTGTTTAGCATTGTGACTAGGTGTATGTAAACGTGTTAACCGGTTTGAACCGGACCGGTAACCGGTTAACAAACCGGCCAGTTTCCGATTAAAAAACCGGAACCGGTTAAAAACCTGAAACCGGAACCGGTCCGATTCAAACACGTCCAAACCCTTTTTTTTTTTTTATAGTGTATATATATATTATAGTATTTATTAGTATATTGTAGGTATATTTACATATGTTATATAAGTTTATAAGTATAGTTTATATATTTACTGACTGACAGGCTAACAGCAAGTCAGCAATACAGCATATATGTGTGTGTATATATATATATATATATATATTAAGTTATATGCTTAAATTATATTACATATATCTAAAATATAGTAAGAATATATTTATATATATCAATATACTTAAGTTAAATAACTTTTATATATATATATAGTTGAAGTATACTATATATACTTATATATTATAACTTAAGTTATTTATAGCTTAATTTTTTTCTAAGTTTCTAAATTCGTATATATATATATTAAGTTATATGCTTAAGTTATACTACATATACCTAAAATATAGTAAGAATATACTTATATATATCAATATACTTAGGTTATATAACTTATATATATATATATATATATATATATATATATATATATATATATATATATATATATATATATATGACTTAAACTTATATATATATATGTTTAAGTTATATGTATACCATATATTATAAGTATATTTTAGTTATTTTTCAAGTATATAACTTTCTACTTTTTAATTTAAGTAGATGTATATTATAAGTATATTCTTGATATATTTGAGGTATATTCGTAACTTAATATAAGTAAAAATATGAACACAAGTAAATAGAAGAAAGCTCAATGAGCCATATATTTTATTCATTCTTGGATAACATTTATTTGCAAGTTGTAATTTTTTTTAACTTGCAAATAATACATAAGTTGCAAAGAAATAGTAGAATAATAAAATCACCAATTCTCAATCATTTGGTTAGTTTCCCCCATATCATATTCGGCCACGGAGATATCTTCAAATTCTTCCATTTGGTCCGGTCCACTTGCTATCAAATCTTCAATCTCTTCCTCTTCGCCTTCCTCCGCTTCTAAGTTTTGGTTGCGTCGCTCCGATCTAATCCAATCGCGAATGCACACTAGTACTTGTAAGCTAAAGCTGGATAATGAGTGTCTATGGTCTCCAATTTGTTGTCTTCCTTGGCTAAATGCACTCTCCGAAGCCACGGTTGATACTTGAACCGTAAGGATATCTCGAGCCATTCTTAAGAGTATCGGATGACTTGCCTTGTATTTTTTCCATCATGCTAAGATGTCCAACTCATTTAGTTCCTTGATATCCACATTTGGCTGCATCAAATAAAAGTGATATTCATCAAAGTTTGCACTACAAGAAAGAGTTGGATGTGAATGTAAAACTTTTAAACCCGACAAGCCCTTTTTGCTATTTTGAGAAGTAGTAGGGCGTGGAGCAACGGGTGTAGCATTCTTCCAAATTAGAATAATGAGTAAAAACTTTTCTAAACTCGTCATCAATAGCGAGTTCGGCTTTAGCTAAAGATGGTTGAACTCCTTCTTCAATTTCTAGATGTTACATCCCGCGTTTTCACAAGTTGGAAGGCGTACGAGTTCAATGACATTAGTAACGGAATAAGTTTGATGAATTTTGAAACTGTTATTTATATGGTCTTGATATGGTATTTTCTTTTAAGTAAACCCCTTTTAGTAAATATTTGATAAGTATGATTTTCTATAGTTAATACTGTAAGTACTTCTGGGATACATTTTTAATTATGTGTGCGGTATGAGGACATTTAGAAATGAGATTTTATTTGTTATGGGTACATAAATTATTTTCTCTTATGAAAATCTATCTTTTTCTATTATGAGAATTATTGAGGAATACGTATGATAGATATTTATATCTGCACCATTGCTATATTATTACCATATGAATACTATGTTACCAATTAGATATAGTGATTACTAGATGAAAATATAGAAGGAAGCATATGGTGCTTTTTGTTTACAAAGTGTTATATGTAGAAAGTCCTTTTAGTTGGAAAATATGTATTATATATTAAATGCTAGGTGGGACAGCAAGGATGGAATAGCTACTATTAAAAGGTGTAGTGACTACGTGGATAAGTGGATTAATGGTAGGTATTAATTTTAGTAAATATAAGGAACATTACATTGATAGGATAAGTGTTTCGTACCATTAGTGCGTGAATTTGTTAAATTCCACACTTTTGTGCATTGGATTTGTTTTAAGTTAATTGACATAAGTTCAAGGACAATATTACTTATGACGTTATAAGTATTTATGCTATGTTTAACAAGTGATAAGTAAGTGTCGTGGAGGTTAAACGAATCGGAGAAAATAAGTTTTGTCAAAGTTTAGAAATTGAACAAGTTATAACGAACTATATGGAATTTTAGTCACATTCAAGTATGCAAATAAAGAGATCATGGTACAAAGAGTTTTGAGATCCCGAAATAATCTAGGACTTAACAAGTGTGATGACAGTGATTGTAAATAATATTTTATGTGTGCAAAAAGTAGTTATGGATTATTGCTATACCACAAGATTATAAAAATGAGTGTATGAGATGTGTTTAAAAATGATAATTGTTTTCGTATGTAAATAATTTGAGATCAAGAATAAATTAAAGTGGGAGAAATATGATCTAATTGTTGAATTAGTGGGGGACAACTGCTTTAATTGTTTATTACACGTGTGATCATGAAAGTGAGCCAAACTTATGACTCATATTAATGCTATATGCATTTAACCGTGGCTTATCTATAGCCAAGCTTTGTTTTTAATTTTAAAAAAAAAAAGTGCTGAATAGGAGAGACCACAATCAATTAATTAAGTCTTGAGATTTCGTTTTAGATAAGTTTAACAAATATGGGCAGCAACATTCCAATATATTTAAAGGCTATACGTACAGATTTCCTCTCTTCTTAATTGAAGTTTCTTAGGAGCTACAAAGGCAGCAACAATGATCCTTAACGAAATATGAAGAACAAACATACGGGTTTTACTCACCTTTTCGATCCGTTCCGTTTTGCCGTGTTGTTGACTCCGAGCTTTCAAGTAAGAAGAAGATTATTATTTTTTTTTGCCATATTAGGTAAGAACTATTCTCTCCTCGGTATATTTTTTTAGCCAAATTTATTAAGGTAAGGTTTAATATTTTCCTACATACTTTAGAAGATGATTAGTCCTTGTATGAATTAGTGGATGTGAAAAAAATTGCAAGAGTTGTGTATGTTGATATGGAAGTGGAGTTTGAGCCGTATGGGGCCAATTTAAACTAGCTATGGTGAATTAAGTTTAATTAGTGGTATGATTGTTGTTATCATGGATTATATGGCGAAAGGATTAGAAAGTTAAAGTTGAAATTTTGTTGATATGAATATGTTGTTTTCGTTGAATTGAAGGAATTGAAGATATGATTGTATCCATATGTTGTTGTTGGTATTTCTGTGTCAACAGGAGAACAATTGTAAATTTTGGATAGGTGAAAATATAGGGGAAGTGCTGCCGGATTTTCGCTAAATTTTAGATAATAGAAAATCTTAAACGAGAATATGTATAAGCTAGAATATAGGTTCGATAAGAAATAGGCTATGGATTTGTAAACTAGATAATATAGTTACTAACAATAACGTTACTCTTATATAAATAGGCTAAAAGAGCGACGAGACGAACGGGTTACGAATAGCCGCTAACAGGTATGTAAAGCTATCCCGATTCTTCTTTTGGCATGTCCTAGATGTACTAGGATCGGATTCGAGCCTCGAAAAATATTCTGTTCATCGGAATCCGCGTTTGAAAATATCCCTTTTTCATTCAATGGAATTGAACCCTATAAGTATGTTTTGATAAAGACTTGTGTAAATTTCTGCAAATTGTCTATAAAGTTATGAAATGTCCTTAGAACCTCTATAGGTGACCCCATAAGCTTAATATACGTAATTTGAGCCCACCGCTTCGTTGTCCCGAGGTGAGCCCACTATTTCCGATTTTACCCTTTTTGTGTTTATAACTTAATTTCAAGCGGTTCTAAAGGAAACGCCTTAACTACTCTTGTAACTACCAATGATACTTATTCTAAATACTTTATTGAATCTCTGTAAAGGTATGACATTTTGTGTCTCATTTAGTCTCCCACTATTCCCGCTTTGCCTTTTATTGTACTATTGCCTTATTTTCGAACAATATAAAATGAAACGTTTTAACTATCCTTTTAACTACTAAGGAAAATTGTTTTAATGATTCCCTCGAGTCTGGTAAACTATTTTGGAATATGAAAATGATCCCAGAAGGATTATTCTTCCGTAACTTATTATGACATACGACATACACTTACTATGATTCTGTCCGATTTCATTGGTTTGATTTGTCATCCGATATGCCTCATTGAGTCTCTGGAAATATATGGTATTTTTATTGCATTTAGTTTCTCACTACTCCATTCGTGGATGCCTCAATGTTTCCCACACTGAGCCCGGGCCAGGATATGTTGTCAAGCGTATTCCTCTGCATTGTTCGCCGTGCCTCGATGTGAGGGGGCAGGTATACATGTACATGGGTTGTGGAGTATGCTGTGCCATGTACACATATTCTGATATGATATGATATGATCTGTTATGGCCATCTGATATGATATGCTACGTTAAGGGGTTATACCCCTATTCTGATCCTTCTGTATTGTGGCACCAGCGTCGGGAGGGTGGCCACGTTTTGTCTGCCGAGTCCCTTGGCAGGGGCCGGATATGATATGGCATATTTCTGTATACACTCTGTATGTTTTGAAAATATGCATTTGATACTTCGGATTTTACACTCACTTTTCTGTACGTTCTGTACCGGTTACGATTTTGATTCTGTGATTCAGGCTTTACATATTCAGTACATATTTCGTACTGACCCCCTTTCTTCGGGGGCTGCGTTTTCATGCCGCGCAGGTACAGACGACAGGTTTGCTGATCCGCCCGCTTACGACTTTATTCTGTTATTTTGGAGCGCTCCTTTATCCGGAGCCTATATTTTTGTACAGTCTTCTGCTATTGTATATATGTACGCTATTCAGGGGTACGACGGGGCCCTGTCCCGTCTTATGATTCTGTTATGTTCTGTAGAGGTCTGTAGACATACTTGTGTGGGTTCTGTATATGTTTTGGGTTGTTATGATCGGTGATGGCCTTATCGGCCTCTACGTGCAAAATCTGTTCATCTGTGATATTTAGTAGCGCCAACTAACCTTTATATTAATATATTTTGATAATATGTTGGTTTGGGGTATCGGGTACGTTTGGGTGTCAAGTACGGACACTAGTCACGGCCTACGGGGTTGGGTCGTGACACTAAAAATGTATAAATTTGACCAACCAATGCTTTAGCATAAGACGCTTTTAAACAAGGATTTAAAAGAGAACCCAATATAAATAAAATTGGGATGAGAAAAAAATATTTCTTAAATTTTGTTGTCATATCAAAATAACCGCTTGATAACCGGGTTTATATTTATACTCTTGTAAAACTCTAGCTATTTCCGCTAAGTAGGCTAAAATTCCGGTTACCTGGGATAAAATTGTTTAGAAAAAGTAAGAGTTGTATTATAAAAAAATTCTAAGAGTTTAATACATTCCTTAACATCTTCCCAATGCGTAAAATTTAACCAATCATCACTATTAATATTATATTTGTTGTGAACTTGTTGTATGCGAATCCTATACTCATATGCTTGTTGTAGCATAATGTAAGTGTAGTTCCATCTAGTCTAAATTTCTACTTGAATTTTTCTAGGCCTAAGGTTATTTTTCACACAACAATTCTTAAAATCTCTAAGTCTTCCCCTATTAGCATTACAAAAAGAAACGCAACCGCCTCTATAACTTTTTGAATAGAATCATCAAAACGCACAAGACCATCTTTAACAATTAAGTTTAAAATGTGACAACTACATCTTACATGAAAAATATTTTTTAGCGGAGGGTTTAATTCTCTTTTTAAAAGACCAATCGCCTTTGTATTATTAGAAGCATTATCTAAAGCAATACAAAGTGTTTTTCTATAAATGTTAAAAAATCTCATAATAGTAGACATTGAATCCGCTAAAATTTTTCCATTGTGACGATCTTTTCCTTCATCATATAAAAAAGATATAATTCTTTTTTGCATAACCCAATTGTCATCAACCCAATGACATGTAATAGCAAAAAAATCTAACTTGTTAAGACTAAGACCCAAATCAGCGGTAAGAGAAACATTACAATTTAAAGAATTAAATACATGGCGCAAATAAAATCTATATTTTTTATACAAATCTATAACATCCGCTCTACAAGTACTTCTAGGAATACCCTCAAATAACAGATTATAACAACGTTGAATGTAAGTAACAAACCCCAAACCCGAAGGAAAGAAAAATGGTAAACAATCATAAACTACCATTTTAGCTATTTCTACATGCTCTTTTTTCTTGTCATACTTAAAAATTTTACCGGTTCGTGGGTCTATCGTCATTTGAATACCCCCCACATTTGAACCCGTTTGCTCTCCCCAAACATCCATATGTTTCTTTTCTCATATGAGCATTTAGTGTACCCGTTCCACCATCCTTACTAGTTTCTTGCTTAAAAGTAAATACTTGTCCACATAGGGTACATTTAGCTGTTTGACTTTCCCTATCCTTAGTCATAAATTTTCAAATTTTAGCGGTTGGCTTACGAGTTCTAGGCGATTTGTCTTGTGTATGTGATTGTACAGGACATGTATCTCCTATGGGATTTTCAGGGGCTTGTGTGTCATCATCATCATCATCATTATCATCATCAATTTCATTAAAAGTGTCGGTATAATGTTGTTGCATTGCCTCATGACCTAAAAGTGGATTATTTCCACCAACATCAATACCTAAATTAGGCGTTTCTTCCACAAATGTTTCCTCATTAAGCCCACGCCTAACAATACCACTACTACCGGCACCACGTCTAAATCTCTTCGCCATTATTGAATAGAATTAATTTAAATCACACTCAAATAAATCACAAGAAAATAAATTGCAACAAATTAAATTGCTAGAATTAAATTGCGTAAATTAAATTGTGAAAAATAAAGATAGAGTTGGAACGAAGGTACCAAATTGCCGAACTAATTTCCAACAAAGTGAAGGCAGCTAGAATTGCAAATCCACCAAAGCTACTTCGGATTGTTGCAAAATCACCAACTCCACCAACAATATTATAATTGCAAAATTAATAATTGAAACTATAATAAGACTTTATAATATTTATTTGAGAGAAATTTAAAGTGGCTAATTGTTGCAAAGTGACTATAATTGAGAGATTGAGATTTGAGAGAAAGAGAACAGTGAATTGGTGTGGATTAAAATGGAAATGGAGAGGGGTTTATATAGGGGTGGGGGATGGGTTAAAGTGTTAAAAAAAAGTTTGGGGGGGGGGGGGGGGGGGGAAGGGGTTTGGGACCGTTTGACAACGACCATTTTTGCAACGGTCAATTGGGCTGCCCCAACGGCTCTATAAAAGAGGCACATTTAATAAAGCCAGTGAAATTAATTACTAAAATGATAAAGCTTTGTTTGGATATTTAAGAAAATATGCCACAATATATTACTTCCTCCGTCACAATTTATATGATGATGTTTGAGTGAACACGGAGTTTTAAAAAATAAAGAAAGACTTTTGAAATTTGTGATCTAGAATAAGTTATAAAAATTTCTGTGGTTGTAAATCATTTCATTAAGGATGAAATGGAACGTTTGAATTTAAATTGTTACGAAATATAAAAAGATGTCAATTTTTTTAATTAACTAAAAAAAAGTGTCATATAATTGAAACCAAAAGAGTATATAAAATACCCAACTAAATATAAATAGTGTATATTCATGCCATTGAATGTAGAAGTATTAAAGAGTTTACAAATGAAATGAAGAAGTGAAATTATGTGAGCATCAAGAAAAAAGTGAAAAGTGAAAAGTAAAAGTGTAAAATGTGACATATGATTAGCTGATAATTATTACATGCTATTTGAAATGACATCATTTGTAGTACCGTACATATGTAAATGAGCACAATAAAATATATTGAAGATACAAATGAAAGAGAATGAATGAGAACTGGGGCCCATGGAAGAATCAAAGGCAACGCTTTAATGTTGGTTGTGAAATTACAATACTACCCTTGGTCAACGATCTTGATTCTCAAACCCATGCTTCTATAATAGTATAAATATAAATGTATTGGACGAGTTTCAAGTCTGTCTTGGTTGGACCAACGTCGTTTATTGCTTACAAATTTCGTTTCAGAAGGAAGTGAAAAAAGAAAATCCCTCTGACTCCGTGTAATTAGCTAATGCACATGTGGCCATAAAACTTGTCTTTTAATGTTGAACTTGATCTGTCCCCTTAGATAAATGAGTTTGTTAGTTCTCATAAATGGCGGTATATGTATTTAAGAAATCATTTTATTTTGGTTGTATCCAAAATTATTGCCCAATTAATTCAGTTGATGTTGGGTAAGCCTACTAACAAGGTAAACACTCCATACAAGGAAGTTCTAAATCTTCAGGGCTCGAATTCTAAACTCTTAGTTAAGGTAAAGGAATTTCAATCATCTAATCAATCATCACACTCCTTCTGAGATACCTAAAATAAGATGAGTGCTGAACCATCTCTCCCACGAACAAAATCCGTCCAAATACATTTTACTCTTTGTCTCACATAAATTGTGTAAAGCTTTTTTTTTTCTTCATAAAGTAGTGAAATTACACGTCCACTAATTTGTGAAATTAAAAAAAAGCCTCACGTAATTTATGTGAATTGCGTGAGGCATAAAATAAGTTTGTCAACAAATTGCAAAAGGCCATCTCAAGGAATATAGCCGTTGGAGGAGTATCACGCAAAATGCAAACCCTAGAATCCTCGTGGCGGCTACTAGCCGTTAGAAAAAAGAAGCACAACTGAGACCAATCCCAACAAACATAGAGACACACTATTATAAATCCATAAATTAAACCAAGGAGACACAGTCCCATCAATCAATTATCTTAATCATCTTCTTTTTGCAGGACACAACTTGGGTCCTTCCATATTCTCACTTCTCAACTCTCTCAAGCAAATCCACAAGCGCTCTCTAATCTACTTTATTGTTCTTCAATATTATTACTATTATAACACTAATCTTTATTTTGCAGGCTTTAATAATCTTGTTTTCTTGTTTCTCTTATTGCTATCTCTGCCTTTCTACATACTATATTTGTATCTTGTGCTAATAACATGGATGCAGGATCATTAAGTTCTGTCTCAGCAAGTAAATCCAAATCTCGTTGCCCTCTCCAGGAACAATTTCTACAAAGGAGAAATTCTCGTGAGAATGTATGTCTACCTTCGATTATTGTCTCTATAAAGTACTACTACTTGTTTCCATTTATTGGAACAATACTTGTCACAAGATGGTAATTAGATTTTGAAATTAAGAAAAAAAGGTCAAAAGAGAGATGGGATTTCATCTACTTTGTCATCTGGGGTTGATAATGAGGTTTGCTTATACTTGTTTTATGTGTGTTTTTAAGAGGAGGGGTTTGTCATAGACATTGATTGCTGATTTGGGTTATTAATTACAGTTGGATAGGTTTATCTCAGTTCTACTTAACTCTGATTATTGTCTGTCAAGATTACTACTTCTTTCTGTTTATTTGTGTTACCAGATGGTAATTTGGATTTTGAAATTAACAAAAAAGGCTAAAAGGGAGATGAGTTTTCATATACTTTGTCATCTGGGGTTGGCTTTAATTTTCTTTTTATAGAACAAACTGAGGTTTGCTTAGACTTGGTTTGTTTCTTGAAATTCTCTGTGCTTTTTGTTTATTTTAAGTGATTCTTTTTATAGAAGAAATTGAGGTTTGCTTAGACTTTTTTTATGTGAGTATTTAAGAGGATGAGGGCTTTGACATAGGCATTGAGTGCTGATTTGGGTTATTATTACAGTTGGATAGGTTCATTCCGAATCGATCAGCGATGGATATGGACTATGCACATTACATGTTGACAGAGGCAAAGAAAGGTAAGGAAAATCCAGCTGTTAATTCTCCCTCCAGAGAGGCATACAGGAAGCAGCTTGCAGAAACGTTCAACATGAACCGGACCCGTATACTCGCGTTCAAGAACAAGCCACCCACTCCTGTTGAGGCCATTCCAAACGACTTCCAATCATCCGTTCAACAGGCCAAGCCTGCTAAAGCCCGTCGATACATTCCACAGGTGAGTTTACTTACATGGTCTAATGTTGGTATTACATTTCATGAATCATCATGCCAATTATTCTTAACTGTTGAGTTTCAAAAGATTTAGGCATATTGCTGTAATATAGTAAGACCTCTCTATAATAGCCACCCTCAATAACAACATTTCACTATAACAACCATGTTTTATGTGGAACCAAACTTTCTGGTTATGTTACATTTTATGTTCTCCTCTATAACAACATTTTGCTGTAGCAGCAAAAAAAAAATGCCGGACCAAATGATGTTTTTATTGAGAGGTTTGACTAAGTACATGTCAGTACCAATTATATATGTAACTGAATCCCGTCCTTATCGGTTTCATTGGTTTATTTTTTGCAGACTATAACAACCATGTTTTATGTGGAACCAAACTTTCTGGTTATGTTACATTTTATGTTCTCCTCTATAACAACATTTTGCTGTAGCAGCAAAAAAAAAATGCCGGACCAAATGATGTTTTTATTGAGAGGTTTGACTAAGTACATGTCAGTACCAATTATATATGTAACTGAATCCCGTCCTTATCGGTTTCATTGGTTTATTTTTTGCAGACTTCTGAAAGGACACTAGATGCTCCAGATCTAGTAGATGACTACTATTTGAATTTATTAGATTGGGGCAGCAGCAATGTTCTTTCTATTGCTCTTGGCAGCACTGTATATCTGTGGGATGCATCTGATGGTGCTACTTCAGAACTGGTCACCGTTGATGAAGAAATGGGACCTGTTACAAGTGTAAAATGGGCTCCTGATGGTAGACATATTGCTCTTGGTCTGAACAATTCTGATGTTCAGCTCTGGGATACAACTGCAAATCGACTGGTTTGTTTCTTAAAATTCTCACATCATTGTTTATTTTAAGTGATTCTTATGCTAATAATATATGCTTTGTTACATTGTTGCAGCTGAGAACTATGAGAGGTGGTCACAGATCCCGAGTTGGCGCTCTAGATTGGAACAACCACATATTGACAACCGGGGGAATGGACGGTCAGATCATAAACAATGATGTGAGAATACGATCGCCAATTGTTGACACTTACCAAGGACATCATCAAGAAGTTTGTGGTTTAAAATGGTCAGCCTCTGGCCAACAATTAGCTAGTGGTGGAAATGATAATCTCCTCCATATATGGGACAGATCAATGGCTTCTACCAACTCATCAACAGAGTGGCTTCACAGGCTTGAAGATCATACTGCTGCTGTTAAGGCCCTTGCTTGGTGTCCTTTCCAGGGTAACTTATTAGCCTCTGGTGGTGGTGGCGGTGACAGGTCCATTAAGTTCTGGAACACCCATACTGGTGCTTGCTTGAATTCTATTGATACGGGCTCTCAGGTTTGTGCCTTGCTATGGAACAAGAACGAACGTGAGCTACTAAGTTCTCATGGTTTTACAAAGAATCAGCTCACACTTTGGAAGTACCCTTCCATGGTAAAGACAGCCGAGCTTACTGGTCACACTTCCAGAGTTCTTTTTATGGCACAAGTAAATTCTCATGCTATTCTGTTGCTTATTTTCTAATTAATCAATGTCTGAACCATACGCCAAACAAAGAAAGGAACTAATATTCTGGTTTATTTTGTTGCAGAGTCCAGATGGTTGCACAGTGGCATCTGCAGCTGGGGATGAAACTCTTAGATTTTGGAATGTATTCGGAACTCCCGAAGTTGCAAAGCCTGCACCAAAGTCAAACCCTGAGCCATTCGCTCACCTGAACCGTATTCGGTGAATTTTGAGGGACATTATATTGTGAGAAGTGACGGAATCTCTGTAAAGTATAATCACAGCACAAAATGCTCGTGAACCAGACAAATGCTGTATGTATTGTGTAAAAAAGATACTTCGGTTCATTTTCCTGTTATTGTTGGTGGAGTTTCGTGAATGGAGGAGCTATTTGTTTGCTTAAGTTGCTGCAATAATTTTTCTTAGTCACCTATAGTGACAAAAAGCATGTGTAGATAGATAAAAGCAAATGTTCTTCAACATAAAGATATTGTATGATTGTGGAACTACTGAAGTCCCTGAATAAGATGGAATTACATTTCTTACTCCCAACTTTGTCGTTTACAAAGGCTGTTGACAATTATTTGGTATTTTTTTTTTTTAGCGCTTTGTTGGTCCTCCACGAACCCATTGAAAGAAAATTGCAGTTTAAAGATGTGTTTTCCTTTGTCAATTCTGTCAACCTATGTTTTGCAGAAGCAAGGCTCACAATTTCCAACTTTTGAAAGATCAGCGGGTTCGATTACATTTCTCAAAGTTCTTAAATCTGTCAAGTTCTGTTTATACAATTCAGTTCTAAGCTTTTGCGTTACTGATTTTACTTGCCGTTCGAACAATGCACACTCAGAGAGCTTCATTTCATTAGCAAAAAATGAGTATAGGAGAATATCCTTTAGAGAAGTGTAGCAATGCTCCAACATCACCGTTATCGTTTACACAATTCATTAGATTCTCGGTTTACCGAAATGTATTCAATTTTTGATAAAATTTTCAGCCATTGAAAGAGAAATTTCTAATGTGTAAATCTTTTGAGGAATTTGGATGGTATAGGCTTTCCTGCCGCAATTACACAAAGGGAAAGGACTTAATAGAAGTAAAAGGTTATTATTACAATTATACAATATACTAACAAACATTTGATAGCAGTGCAGAAGTAGTCTTAATCTACACTCTTACTATAGTTCCAACTCAATTGTTACAGATTCGACAAACACAAAGCAAACATATTTCACCTTTGCTGCTAGCCACTACTAGTACTCTAGTTCTTATGTTGAGGCACCACTCTGCTATCTAAAGTGAGGACAGATACACTTGAAACGACTATGTTATTATGAAAGATTAAGCGTAGGCTGGCTTCTCAAGATCCTCGAGTGGGCGGAAGAAGGCCTTCTGTTCCAATACAGAATCTACACTAACACTCGCAGGCCTGATGTGGAAACCACTGTGATCGGTGGCTGGTCCAAACACCCCTGTCTGAGGGTGAGGAGCCCAGTACTTGTCTGATTGTGTCTTGATCACTTCATCTGGCACCACAAAAGGCTGCACATATTCCTCCGGATTCTTGTCGTACACTGATGCGTGCACTGCCCTCCTGCACAAGTACAACACACCATCTAAGCAAGACATTCAATACACGATTGAAGGGGCAAGTTCCTACTGGTATCAATTATTCGAGACGTCCTAAAACGGTATGATGTATTTACACAAATCTAAATTACTAGTATCTATTGTATATAAGTTCTACTGAATTCATTATAGTCTCAATATCCTCCTACTGATATTTTGAGCAGTCATATATAGAAATAAACCAAATTACAAAAGCCCAAGATCAGGGGGACAAAATGAAAATTTTCATGGATAAAGACTTCCAAACTTCTATAAAGATGCTACAAATATCTCCTATGCATAAATCTAAACAGAGTATAAGTATACGCGCTTGGACATAGATTTGGTTGATATTTGGAAACATAAGTTTTTGAAGTTGAAGTGGGAAAATGAATTTGGGAGTTGAAATTGTGTTTGGAAATGCATTTTAATCGAAAAAAGGTTTGAAGTTGTGTGAGTGGAAAAAGATTTTTCATTTGAAAAATTGGTTCTGAAAAACTCATCTTCAAAACCGAACCAAAAAAAGAAGATTCAACGTATAACCAAGCTTTGTTGTTTCCTACCCAAAAAAATATGTTTTGATTTCCTTTTCTTCAAGAAAAGGAAAAAAATATCCAAATGGCTCCTAACACAATTATCGTGCACAAGATTCTTGAATACACCTGAAATCCCCCATGTCATGATCATTAGCCCGAATATTTTGCCAAAGATTGAAAACTAGTACATGCAAAGCTCTTCTTAACAGAAGCGAACTATAGACAGATAATAATTGTACCTGGTAGAGAGGGTAGGTGAATTTCCAGCACTTGCGTAGCTCTTCAAAAATCGCTTCCCCAAGCTAGCTAGTCCACGGTTCTGTAAACTGGTGGCCATTCAAATATAGTATTAAGATCAAAGGGTATATAAGAGTTCTTAATCACTATCAAGAATCTCTCTCGAACACAATAAGCAAATCAGAAAGAAGAATTAGATGAAAAGCTCAATGTGGTGATCAAACTCTTTGGCTCTACTTCCCTATTTATAGTGAAAAATTCAAGACTCCATAGTGGACTATGTAGTTTAATTCCGTCTGTCCCTATAGTATCTTCCTGGGTCCCCACCTGCCCAGTTAGACATAGTTACCAGTTTGGTTAAAATGGCCATTATTAAACGATATTAATTATTGGCTAACAACGATTACCAAGGATCTATTAGCATTAATACTTATTTGATTAATCCGTATTTAATTGAAAGTCGTCTTTGTGCCGTCATAGTTTTTGGTCACATAAAGGATGTGGACCAGAAAACAAAAAAACAAAAGCCTTCCCATTTAAACGAAATTGATTTAACTCCTCTAACTCTTTTCATGCCCATTAAAGAAATAATAAATACAAGACAAAGTAATTTATTAAGTTATCCCTATTTATTAGATATTTTTGAAAATTGAACAATATTTAAAAGAATTACTTATTTTTTAATGCATGTCAAGGACATAGTTGGAAATAATTACAAACTTTAAAAGAACAATATTTAAAAGAATTACTTATTATTTTTGGGACTTTTTTTTTTTTAAACTAAAGTGACTGTTAACTTGGGATGGACAGAATACTATTGACTTATTGAATTGAGAAAGATAAAATGGACTCAATAGGTGCATTTTCAATGTTTTCTTTTACTACATAAATCTACATTAATTTCAGCCCTTCAATTATTGAAATAATATGTCGCTAAGAGTCATTTGTATATATGACTAATTGCATAATTACGGTTAAATACATTCAATATATTACACTTAGTAAATGATGAGAATCATCGTAATTTTTATTTATGGACACGAGGCTCATAAACGTCCCCTGTCAGCTATGGTATTATATTGAGCTGAATGAATTATTAAATCATGAGAATATAGTGGCATGACTTTTATGTTTTAATTATGTTTATTACACTCTCATGTCTTGTTTGGCATGGAGCTGGTGAAGGTTGCTGGCTGGATAAAACTTAGTCATGCTTTTCGAATTACGACGCAGTTAATTTTAACTTATCTTCTCTTCCATAAAATTCAATGGAAGAAAATTATAAACAAAAGATTTACTCTTAATGATTCTTTTAAGTTAATATTGCTCTTATTAATTTTATTTACTCTTTAACAGTAAAGTCTAAATTATAACTCTTGAGAAAATCACCAGATTAGAGTCAAAGTGCACACACATATTGTTGCATGGGTTTCATCACGTCCACAAACGGAAATTAAATTTTATAAAACTAAAAGGTATAATAATTGAAGTATAATGACATATATAAAGGTATGATAAATAAAAGATTATTGCAACTTGCAAGCATCTCACCACTTCCACATGCGGAAATTAAACTATAAAAATTCTTTCGCGCTAGATCGTGAATCACCACTCACAAACTTATTTTTTAAAACAATTTGTATTTTAAAAATAATTCCAATAAATTTACGTTTCAGTCTAAATTGTTAGGCCATAAAAGTAAGGAACCAAAATATATTTAAAGTCTCCTTTAGGAGCCGAGGGTTACCATTTTTGAAAATGTTAAATGTGTGACTTTTAAGTTTCAATATGATGAAAAACTAATCCACTCAGCCATTCAGGTAGTCAACTTATGGTATGCTAATTTCTGTAGCAGCCGAAAGGAAGTAATTGTTGGCGGGCTAAAATTTCCCTGCTGTACCCTGTTTCATTCGACTTAATAGTTTTTTTTTTCAATTATTGACTAGTGAAAATTTCAGTTGTTGAACAGATCATTTTTGAAGATGAAATATTCGTATCGAAATGAAATATGCAACTTTTTTTTATAATATAGTATAACAATTCGATTTTAGGAAAGATAAAGGGCATATGAAAAGTTATTATTCTGCCAAACGCGTGTGGTGATCAATAGTTACACCAAACTTGTGGTAAGTGCTTAAAATATCCATAGATTGAAATTAATTGCAGTATCTATTCTGAGACTTTAAGTAGCAATGCAACCAATAATAGATTTAATCTAGTGGATAGGAGAATAAAATGACTATGTTTTCCCCTACGACAGCACGTGTTATGACCCCAAAGAATAAGCATTTGGAGATAGCTGAAAATAAAAAGAACACTTCTTTAGTTGTTTAATGGTGTATTCTCTTTTGATTTCTCACCCGGCGTGTGGCATTCACATTAGAGCTCCGACTAATTCGAATTCGCGTCGTTTAAGGTCCATAATGCGCTCCTTAACAAGATTTAGATTTTCTCCATGGCTCGAATGCAAGATCTTTAATTAAGGTTGAATGGATCCTATCCATTCCACCACTACCAGTATTAGTGTTTAATGGTGTATTCGCATCTGCTATAAATAGTACTTCATGACTACTGCGAGGCAGAGAATTTATGAATAATTCACAAGGCGGTGAAAATTGAAAATCGCGAAAACCATCTTTAGGAGTATATGAATTCTCTTAGTAAATTCAATAATTTTTAGCTATAATGTTGAATTTGTTTTTGAGTGTTTTGCTATATTGCTCCATTTTGACAACCAATTAACTTTAAATCGGGTTATTGTTAGCATTAATATCGGATCACATGATCAAAGACAAAGTCATAATTTTATGTTATAGTAGAGGGAGTATAATTACTCAAGTCACTACTCTTCCATGAGCATTAAGTAAAATTAGAAGAAGCTAACATCACCACCTTGATAGAGTCAAACTTTTACTAAATATCTTTTGAGTTACCTGATAGCGTAAATTTTATATTTTTATATTTTTCTTACACTGATGATATATATAAATTGAATTCGTTATGATAACTGATATGTGCAAGGTATGATAATTGAAGTAGTAAATGACAAAATTACCACTTCAAAAGCATATGAGTAATAATCCTACACCAAAACCAAATACTCCAGTTATTAAGGTAAAACTAACAAGCAACTCGTTCTTATCGATGTTGTGATAATTAGTATCAAGAAGTAGCATTTGCCATGCAACAGAGTAAAGTTATTGAACAATTTTTCTTTTTAATAGACATAGACGATTAGTTATACAGGAAAGAAGTTATATAGGTTGGGGACTACTGCATAGCTGACTTGTGACTACCATATCTGAAAGGAATAAAACCGTAATTAAGTACCATAAAGGGCAGGTTCCTCTATCAGTTGGAACCTCTGGCAGAATAGTACTTGAGTCTCTGAACATTAAAAAATAAAGTTGAATGAAAAAGATTTTCTTGAAAGCTTTCAACCTTTGGAATAACAAGGAAGCCGTATTAGGGGAATAGGGGCAATGCTAAAAGCGCTCTAGAAAAATGTTTGATGAGAAATTATTGATTTGGTAGCCAGACTTTCCTTCCTTCTTTTTTTAAACACCTATCGACACGAAGAAAGAATGCATATACTATCAATATAATTTAATATGTTATACTATATAGTAGTAGGTTATTACAATTTATAGCAAGTTATCAATATATACAATTATCTGTGATGACCTTTTCACTTATCTAATTGCATCAATACTTGTTGCACCGTCGATGCATAAAGTTTATACTCATAATTTTTTTTACATTGTTTTATTAAGTATTTCACAGGTAAAGAAGGGAAGGGATAAATGGGAAGAGAATGTTACTCATACGATTTGAATCCTCCACATTCAAACAAAAAAAGGCACACATAATTCTAATTTTCTTTTCTATTTTTGTTCCTTCCACATAGTACGTAGTCAACACTCAACAACATGCTTCATCCCTCTTAATTATGACAAATCGTCTACTCTTTCGGTGCAAACATTAATTTCTTTATACAAATATAGAATCTACCCCAAAGTTATAGCAAATATTTTTATTAAAAGAAATAATTTTCAGGAGCTGAAGTTTCGTTTTAGAAAAAGAAAAGCTAGTTAACAACTTCCAGTTCTTGCTCTGTTGCATGGCAAATGCCAGTTAGCGTGGTTAGCAACTTGCCACAAATTAATTATGAAACCAACGAAAAGAGTTGTTTTTTAATACTTTCTATAACTAAGTAATTTGGATTTGATTATGACGCTTGTACAGTCCCTTTGCAAAGAGCTAGATATGCTAGCTAGCTATGTGATCTAGTGTGGTTTTAAAAATGGCTGAGAACCAAATTTGATGGTCGAGATGTAGTAATAATAGCAATAGTACTAAAAAAGGTTCAATACCATCGCTAAAAATTATAAAAGTAATTAGTACACGCATTTGAGAAACCACAAATTATTGTAGCGGGATTCGAGCCCTAAAAATAAAGTCACCTTTAATAGTAATAGGACACACTCTACCTCTTAAAATGGGACTTTCCCAAGCAAATTTGGGTTGATCGGCTTCAAAGCATTAGGTATTCGAACAACGGATGAGAAATAAAAAATTGGGTATTCAATCTATATTATCTTGAGTTACGTTGTTCCTCATGGTAGCAGACTAGCAGTTGTGAACTTATGAATCAGTCAATAATTTAGTCTCAAAAAGTAATCAAGGACTTGTATATACTATTTGGCAAGAATTTTTCTTTTCTCAGCTCCAAAACCAAAAGCTTAAGCTTGAGATTGTAACACGTGCTGGCATAGGGGGAAATGGGGAGTTATTTTGTTCTCCAATACATTAAGTAAATCTATTGTGAGATGCAATTAAGCTTCAGAATAGATGCTGCAATACTTAATCACTATTTTGTCAGTAATCACCGGACATTAATTTAGCAGAATAAAATGCTTTTCCATGTTCCCTTTTCCCATCCCCCACTCCCACAAAAGAAAAGAAAAAAAACGCGTTAAAATGAAACAAATTAAAACAGGGGTAAGTGTGGAGAATTTTTATTTTATATATTTTATTTGTAGTAGAGTATATTAATTTAGAGAGACATCTAACTAAAGACTAGAAAGGGGTGAAAGATAAAAATGTCCATATATTTATACACTGGCAATATTATTTTTGAAAATAAAAAAATGGAGATATTATTAACTTAGCGAACTCTTTAGATATATGGATATCTAGATTTATGGGTATTCATTAACTTTTGTCTAGATCATGTATTAGTAAGAAATGTACTAAATATTTGACTGTGAATCGAGTTATTATTGTATATTAACTAGAGGTCATTTAAGGAACGCATAAAATTTAAATTATGAATCCATCCTATTTATACATGGACGAACCGGTCTGACTAAAAGCAGTTTGAAAAGCTAGTTCAATAATAGAAATCTTTGAAATTGTCTTTGTTATTTCATACTACTTGATGGCATCTAATGAACGCTGCTTTAAATTCATATAATCTTAAGATACGGGAAAGGCTTTAAAGAAGTATAAACTCTATTATACCATTCACAAAAAATCAATTCTGATTCTATTTCCGATATGCTCTTATCTTTTCATTATATAAAAGCTACGCATGCATATGGAAATTAATGGAATCACCAAGAGCAAAGCTAATAAACATGTGGAGTTTGACTTAATTAGTACCTTCCACAAATGTTCTCAGACAAAGCAACATTAACTAAAAAGAATCATTAAGATTGGACAATTTCCTATTATATCTTTAAGTACTTCACTTTATATAAGCAAAAGAAAAGTAATCAAGATAAATGTTCATGTTAATTAAAAACGTGAATAAGTTTTAGCCAGCCACAAGTGACACTTCCACCGGTTCATGCGAAAAAGATTTCTACAGATATAATTGAATAAATAAAATTATAACTATAAATAAATAAAAATATAGCTAAGTTTGATAACTAAAAACTTTTATTATAGACAATTTACACAACGGAACATGTAGAAAAGTAAGCAGAGGTTTGAGTACAAATCTGCTACGGAATTATCCGGAACAGTTTTCATGTTTGAGTACCTAATGTTAATTAGCCGTTAATTATTAATAATTGTTGGGTACATCTATCCAAACACGTAATTATTTAATTATAACATTTGTTATTTGGCTTTATAACACTAGTCCTCGTTTTGACTTCTTTAAATTTATTTAACTTAATTTTTAATAATTCAAAATCATTACAATATGACTAATTTGTCCTTTATAATATTATACTTCTTAAATTAAATAAAAAAACTGGGGTTTAACCTGCAACCAATCTGTTCATTTATCTCTCTGTCTCAGTCACTGTCAGGGAGATGAAGACAATAAAAAATGTAATCGTCGCCGAAGTTTGTTTGGATGGAATTCTAATACCAAAGCTCTTAATTGGAATTTTTGATTAGTGAGGCTTTTTTCTATATATGCCATTAAGTCATGATTTCATTTCTAAAAGTCAAATTTCAGGGTGGTTTGGAGAGGAATGAAAAATAATTGATATATGTCAGGCGGCCATGTTAAAAGAAATTTGCCCATAGATTTGGAAGAACCTCCTTTTAAAAAAAAGTTAAAACATTTTGGATTGTAGATTACACAAACAAATATTAGCAAATAGATTTTCTTTCCGTGTAATTAATCAAAACATTAAAATATTAGGAAGGACAAATTAATTATAACTAAATTAAGTAATGATAAATAGTTTTAAATAATTGGTAAAAAAGTCAAAATAGAAAAGGTAAACGTAATATCGCAAATCACAAAAAATGTTGGTGTTATAAGCTAAACCTGGAGGGACGGAAATTATCCCTTTTTATTTAACTCTCACTGACCTACTGTTATAAGAAAACTGTGACATGGTTAGAAATTTAGAATTCAATCCTTTTTTCTTTTTTTGCACATGATTACTGGCTTACGCTTCGTCAATTTATTTTAGGCAAGCAGAACAAGATCAGGAGGAGACGTTTATTTAAAGACTCGTCCAACGTGTTACTGATTGTACATGGAGATTATGGACGACTTTTGTTTCGATCAGTTATCAACATTACATAATATATTATTCCAGAAAAAATAATACTGTATTAATATTTTATCCCTACTTTATGGCAATCCCTGTTAGATTTAATTCTCCGTTGTTGTACCTTTCATCAAAATGATTAGGCATGGATATTGCGTTCGACTAACGGAATGTCTAACTTGGTGATTGTGGACCAAATTAAAGAAGAGAAAATGGCGTGATGGAAAAATATTACCCCAGTTCTGTCAAATACCAAAGCTCAAAACACCGTAAATTTGTTCCTATGATTACGGTATTATTGAGCTAATAAATTTGCATACTATATAAATCAGTGTTCTGTTTTATATAATACTTTAGCTTTTTCCTCTTTTCCAATGGAATTTGTCTACATCGTCATATATGTACCCTTTGTTCATAAGTTACCAGAATAGAAGCTTGCTGCTTTTACCTTGACTGGTCCTCTATCAAGAATTGTTGTGCCCCAAATTAATAAATACATGACATGTGTTTTATGTATAAACATCATCATTTAATTATGATTAACTAATGTATTTTACCTCTATTTAATTATACTAAATCATGCTAAATTAACACGTACGGTCTGATGAACGCGCCCACTCGGGAAAGTTTTTCTTTTTTCCTGTGAGATATGAATTAAGACGCACACAGATTCGATACTGTGTTTTCACTATAAATAGGGGAAACAGATCGGCATAATGTACAATTATCACATAGTACTTTGTTCTTCTTCTTAGCTCATCTAATTAGAAAACTCCATCTTCATTATATTTTCAACACAAAAAAAAAGGTATTGCATGGCTGCTAATTTACAGAAGCATAGACTCGTGAGCTTGGGGAAGCGACTTGTGAACCATATCAGCTATTCCACTGCTAGAAATTCTGCGAACTCATCTACTGGCCTCTCTGGCAGGTATAGTTTGGACACGTCTATGCACTACGTACGGGTGTGTTCGGTACGAAGGAAAATGTTTTCCACGAATTTTTTCCCCTGAAAGATGTTTTGGAGGAAGGGTAGGAGCGCAATTATGGAACTTTTTTTCTCTACTTTCACAAGGCGAGTCATTTTACTCATTTAAGGATTTATTTTTCTAAAGAGAATATTTTTTTAAAATTTTGACCAATTGAAAAATTGGAAATCCTTTGTGCCAAACACACCGTACATCTTTTATCCTTTTAATGCTTTCTTCCATGTTGTTCTTCTCTTTCACTAAGACAGGCTTGCTTACTTCTCACATGAAGCCGCAATAAGAGCATATATAGAGAGAGCTATATTTTTGGCAGTGGATCGATTAGTACTAGGTAGAACAACCCTATAAAAAAATTAGCGTCAGACAACTTCCATCGCAGAACAATAAAAATTCATTTATTTTTATTTAACGATGAATTTCATAGTTAATTTCTGTTTTTCAAAAGCCTTCTAATATTGGATTAATTAAATGGATTACTTAATTGGTGTATGTGTGATGCAGGAGGGCGGTGCACATGTCTGACAAGAATCTAGAGGAATATCTTTCCTCGGTACCCGGTGAAGTAATCAAGGTGCAATCAGACAAGTACTGGACTCCTCATCCCCAAACTGGGGTATTTGGGCCAGCCACTGATCACATTATCTGCGGTGAACAAGGTTTCCACTTCTGCCCTGTAGATTCTGTGTTGGAACAGAAGGTTTTCTTTCGTGCTGATCTCGAGGATTTGGAGTAGCCAACTTACCCTTAAGTTTCAAAAAAATGCAGTAGTGTATAATTCAAAGTTGCATATTATGTTCTCGGAGGAGAGTGCTGAGTGGGGATGAGTAGCTGTACTCACAACAGAATAATACTAGTAATGTAGTAGTGGAAATAATACTCAATGCGAGATTATTCATGTTGAAACTTGAAACAAACACAAATGTATCATCGAATGAGTTTTTGACCAAATATAATCTTAAAACTATACCTCAAACTTAAATTAAATCTTTTTAAATATTCACGTAAACTAAAAAACATCCTTAAGTTTAACAAAAGGGGCAAATATATCCACCTTTACTCGAAGTTGAAAAAATTAGGGATAATAGCATTTTTAAATTTCCTTATTGATAAATTCTGTTTGTCCTTTTGATACATGGTTCGATAGTATGTTTTTTTTTTTTTTTTAATTTCATGTAGAAAATATATTATATTTAACTATTTATAATACTATATTACTGTCAAATATCATATAAGAATTCAAACTTAACATAACACACAAGTGATGAAGGTGTTAATAATTATGATAAATTTATGAATATTCATAAGTAAAAGGATAAAAAATGCACAATTCAAATTAATTGAACTTTAATGTGTTTAATCTGGTATTGTATAAACTAAAATAACAATATTCAAATATGACATTTTTCGCTTTTCGAGAGTCAAATTGACTAATCTTTAAAGTTAAATTGGATTAGATCAACTGAATATTTTAAAACTAAAATTTAGATATTCGAACACTATACGAAAAGTGCAATTCTTCTCGTGTCAATATGGTGAAAATCATACATTTTAAAATTATTGATCAAACTTATATAATTTGAATTTTGGAAATTCAAAAGGTACCGGCCTTAGGTTCCTTGTCATAAAAAAAAAAAAAATCAAAAAGCAAAAAATGTATCATATAGGACAGGACACAGGGGTAGTATAATAACTAATTAAGTAGGCATTTGGCCAAGAAACTAAATATTTTTCACTTTATTTAAAATTTTTGAAGTTGGAGTTGACGATGAAGTTGTGTTTGGTTATAGATTTTGCGAAAAATATTTGGTTGTTTGAATGTATTAAAAGTGAAAACTGGGGTTTAGATGTTTTCCAATTTTTTTTTCCCCCCTCAAAATTCCAAATACAACTTTCATGATCAAAAACTGATTTATAAATATACTGATTTTTTTTTTCCAGAAAAAAGTGAAATAACTCTATGGCCTAAGAGGCCAAAAAGTATACTATTACATTAACCCAAAAAATTAACAGCACGTGATTTCTCATCTTCTTCCCCAAAATTCCCCTAGCTATTCGAAGAAAAATTGCAGTCAATTGGCAAAAGTATGTCTTAAGTTTTTTCAGTTTTGAAGAAATTAGCTGGTGGCATTGGGCTGAGAAGCTGTTTAATAGGAATATGGATTTTCTAAAGCTATTGAGAGCCCAAAGGATCTTATGATCTTGGCCTCTTTAATGTCTTACTTTCTAGTCTCTTTCTACATTTAGTAATATGATAATTCAAAAATCCTACATTACAAGTTTAAAATCATAAGATTCAAATGACATTTTAGTACATTATACATATTTAGTTTAGAATCACAAGATTCAAAAATCTCCTTTTATTCCTTAAATTTTGTGTTCAGTTAAACTAAAACACTTAAATTGGGATGGAGGGATACCTTATATTATGTCTTACACGCTTAACTTTTGATTGATCGGTGAATCATCTTTTATTGTATAATTTTCCTTATTGAATAAAGCTCTTCTCCCTGTTTTTTTCCTTTCATGTTAGCAAGTTTCCAATCTCATTATATTGTTGGATGTGTGGGCGGCATAAATTTCAAATTCTGGATCCACCTTTATATACACATTGGTAGCCTAGTATCATACAAATTATCCTTGGTTGTTTTAACCCAATAATGTTTTCTTGATTTTGCATTGCTTTTATTTCCCTGATATCTGTTTGAAGTGTAAATAAATGGATCATGGGCCACCGATGTGGGAATTTTTCATTCTTCAACACCCCACCTGAGATGGTCCTGCTCTGATACCATGAAAAGAAATAGATCATGGGCCTAACTCAACCCCAAAAATTAGCTTATGAGGGGAGTGTTGACCAAGTGCATATAAGGAGACCCCTATCTCATCAACCATCGATGCGGGAGTTTTTCATTCTTCAACATGAAGATGACCAGTTGATTCAAAACCAATTTCATGTCTTGTTCACTTTTTGATGAATAGCTTGGAACAATGAACAATCTGGTACAACACATTCGTTTCTTCTGTTTCTAAAAGAAAAATGTTTTATTTGTTGGTGATCAAATTATAGAGTTATTGGTATTGAAGGTTTCTTTTTCATTCTTTTGTGTCGCTTGTTTAACAGTTTGTCAGCATTAAGTCTCGTAACGATCTGTTCATATCAGGTGAACGATAGCGAAGAAAAAGGCCATGATGAAACATATGATGATAATGAATAATGAAGAACATGATGAACTAGAGGAAAAAGTGTCTGGGAAGTTGAGTGTGTTCTCACTCTCTATGTAATCTACTTATTATCAACAGTTCTATTTCTGTAGGAATACACTTGGAGATGTAGTCAATACAAATCATAGCTATCACTTTTGAAACTAATATAAGCTAACTTAATCCCAACATCTAACGTATTAGAGAAATGGGGATTTTTTTTATCAATTTTCTGGTGTCATAAACTTGTAGTTTATCATGGCTGAAGTCTAAAAAGAGAAGCCATTACATGCTTGTGCATTTTCATTATATGCTGATTTGGAATTCTTCGAATTCATTGATTAGTAAGAGTTAAACTGAGGTGATGTTAGGATCTGGAGTCCGGGATAGTGCGGAATTACACAAAGCAGTCAATATAAAGACAATAACAAGGATAACAGGAAATAAAGATTTAACGTGGTTCGGTCAACTTGACCTATATCCACAACCAAAAAAGGAGCAAATTTACTAACACCAACGGATACAAAAGATAGTACAAAATTAGAGTAATTAAATACTCTAATATCCCAAAACCCCAAGAGAATAACCCCACAATATCACTCCAATAAAGGGTTCACACAAGTGTTTCCCAACACAACTCTCTTACAAATACTCTCTATAAAAGAACACAAACTCAACTAAGTTCTTCTCAAAGTGGTGTATTCTTGGGATGAAGAAATAACACTCCTCTTATAGGAGCAAAACTTGGAGCCCAAGTTCTATAATAAAGAAACTAATAAATAGTCAAATTTTCTATACCACATAAGCATGCTTTGGCTCCAAGAAATATTTGTGACCAATTAAATCGGCACATGCCAAATAAAGCCACATCTTACAAATCTCCACCTTGGCTTGATTTTGGCTAATATAGTAAATATTGCTTCACCTTCTTCAAACCCCAAGGGGCAAATTTCATGATGTTAGAATCAGACGGATCTTCGTCTGATGTCAAAACAGTAGCAACATCTGTAATAGAAGATCCCAACAGCGTATACAACGTCCCAGACTTACGTGTCTTCATAACCACAAGAGCACCTCCAGAGACTTCAAGAACTCCACCTTCACCTGTGTTTGCACCTAAGAGATTCTAGAGTGCCCAAAGAGATGAGATTTTTCTTCAACTCATGAACATATCTAACATCGGTAAGAGTTCTCACCACACCATCGTGCATTTTGATTCGGACTGTACCCTTTCTAACAATTTTGCAGGCAACATTATTGCCCATCAAAACAGCTACACCTTCAATAAAATCATATGTAGAAAACAAGTCCTCGTTGGGACACATATGATGCGACCAACCTGAATCTAAAATCCACTCATCGTTAGAACTAAAATTATTTTTAGTTACTAAGAATATAGCTCCTTCAATTTCATCAGCTGCAACTCAGAATCTTCGTGCTTATTTTTCTTTTCCTTTTCTTTTTTCAACTTAGGACACTCAAACTTAATGTGGCCCTTTTTATGACAATAATGAGACACTAAATTGTTGTATCTGGACTTTGCATCAGATTTATTTTTAACAAATAAACGAGCCGCCTGATTTGCACTACATTCCCCAGTAATATCTCTATCTATTTGATCTTTAGATTTCAGCATAGATTCGATTTTTCTATAAGAGATAACTTCTTTCCCATAAAATATATATCTCTAAAATGCTTAAAGGGTAGGGAACATATTAACAAAACGGCTTGATCCTCTTCCTCAATCTTAACATCTATATTACTCAAATCTATAAGAATAGAATCAAAAGCGTCAGATGTGAGAGCATTGAAGTACTTTCATCCATGTGAAACGTGTAAAGCTTATGCT
The DNA here is from genome assembly GCF_019175385.1 of Lycium barbarum. NCBI lineage: Eukaryota > Viridiplantae > Streptophyta > Magnoliopsida > Solanales > Solanaceae > Lycium > Lycium barbarum. Next base: position 161,690,815 of record NC_083337.1, read on the forward strand.
TCAAGTAGAGTCTATTCTCTATTGTCCTTTTCATATACAGTGTCATACCCCATTTTAACCGGGTTAAAGTAGAGTACAACATATTGGTGATTCCTATTTTGTTTTGTTTAAGGAGTCGCCACCTAATTATTTACGGTGAATTAGGACACCTAAAGTTAATTAAAGTAATTATCTAAAGTTGATTTTATTTTAAAGTCTACGAAACCAAAAGATCTGAGTAAGAGTTCAATTAGTCTAAAGGGAAGGTATTAGGCACCCTTTAAGACCCATTAACAATGGTTAACCGACCAGACTTATAATTGATTAGGCTAAGTGTAAATATAGTTTTATAGAAAAGAAAATAGTTTTGCAAGTATTGCTAAAGTTATAGCTATGCATGTAAGAATGCTATTAAAAATGGGATTTGTAGAAAAATAATAATCTGCATGAAAGAGTTTAGTTATAAATAAACTAAAAAGAAGTGCGGGATGTGTAATGTTTTTATAAATATTGGGGAAAATAAGTTATGTCGACTAACAAATTAAAAGAGTTATTGTGAGATTAATAGTAATAAAACTTTAAAGGTTTTGTAGGAAGACTTATTAGTTCAATACAAGCTATGAAAAGATTGTTCAACAAATACGTATTTCAAGTGTTGGGAAAGTGGCTAAATTAGAACAGTTATCCATGAAAAATAGTTAGTTTTCCTTATTTCTCGGAATAAGTTAACGTTAGTGCAGAATTTGTAACGCTTTAAATTTCTAAGATAGTAAGAGTGAATCTTGATTCTCAAAATATGTAGTCATGCTATTTTAAAGATCAATTATTCTAATAAAAATAAATAATATAAATACTATAAATAGTTTGAACACAAATAGAAGAGAATGAAACTTGTGACATTAATTATTAGCTTCTTTTAAATTAACCATCAGTTATTTCTAACACTATCTATGTTAATTCTCCTATAATTCGTCTAAGCTAAGAGGAAAAAATAAAGTGTTAGTCATATAAAGTAAATCAAAAATACACAACAAAAGATAAGATAGAAGGAAAGAAGAGCAAATGGATCAGCTAATTTTTAGGACTGCTGCTGCAACCTATTTTCGTTATTGGGCTTTGGCCTAGGAAGTCCCCTTTTTTACTTTGTTGTTGTGGGCAGGCTAGACAAGAGGGGGAAGATCACGTTGGGCTATGGCCCAACACCGAATGCGGGAGATGTGAATAATGGGGTAGATGCGCATTCCAAGCCTTTGCGGGATGACGTCGAGTCCTAAAGTAAGACTCTTCGACTCAAGTGTACATGCAAGAAAAGATAAAGATTAGTGACAAGGAAATTTACCCGAGGAGGTTCATGGTTTTAAATTCACGCATAACATGAATGAACACAGTTACTGATTTTAGTTTCAGTTGATTCACGTGATACAAAAAGATGGTATATCTATCTCATACTGAGTATACCTATTTCTTATATACTTATGAGTGTACAGAAATATGTATACCCTGTATATCATTGGGCAGTCTTTAGAGAACATCAAACAGTAAAGGGCAGAAAACAACTAAATGAATCATACTAAGAGGGAATTGACACCTAGAAACCACATATAAACGGTACCAAAGCAGGGCATACAAGACAAGTATACACAACTTACTAGTACATACCTAGATCAGCTCATAACAGTGGCTTTCACTAATCACATTTTAGATAGTATGCAAAGCTAACAGGATCCATATCGTATATAGAGGTAGGCATAAATGGCATTGATCTTTTACTTATTATCAAAACACATCAAATGCATAAAATTAACAGTAGGCCTTAAAAACATTCTGGACAAGCAATAGATGATAGTTTCTGTAAATAAAGACATTCTTTATAAGATACTTTCGAACAAAAGGGGGTAGACAGGTTCAGAGGGGTTATATATTGTTCTTTTCAGGACATCTTATCAATAAAAGACCTTGAACAACCATTATGGACTTCACAGATGCAGAGACTGGACTCGAATACTTAAACACATTATTTAGCATCCTTATTGTAGAACCATTCAATGGACCAAATGACTTAAGCTTCATGGCATAGACAGATTCATATCTTATTAAGCTTGACATTTTGGTTTTAAAGATACAACCTAGTTCAGACAGGCCCCAAACAAACTTACACGAATCTCGTAACTTTAAAGTCTACTAATGATGATATGCCAGCAGTGTTAAGTCATATAAAGTGGTAGATGCGTATCATGCTCAATAAACCAAAGATTCTTAATCACGTGCAAGGTACCTGGATCAACGAGTTCCTCTTTGTAATGGTTTAAGCTCAAACAAGGGTCAAACAGGACATTTCAAATCAAATAAAGGGGGGGCTGCCACATGGGGGGGGGGGGGGGGGATAAACAAACTGAAAACTTAACCTAAAATAATAACTTTGCTAATAAGGACATAAATACCATGCCGAACAAGTAATGAGATTAATCCATATTAATTTTCAACCTATTTAAACATACTAAAGCAGCAGATGCAAAAGTTTGGACCAGGTTGGAAATGGTAAAGTGGTCAAAATGACATATAGAACATATTCAAACAAACACATATATAAACTAAACAACTATGATCAATACCAATGCATTATAGACCATTACATATTCCAAATGAGTTTATTAGCACATAAAAATCAGATGTTTAGTCCCAAGTGAGTTACTGAAGAGTCAAAACAAATATAAAGCAGTTCAAACAACACTTGAGAACAAACAAGACCCTAAACTATTGTTGATATATCATAAATCACAAGGAAATCAGACAAGTGAACATATATTGACTAATCATTTGAGTTTAAGGCAGTTTTATGCTTAAACTCCAGATTGACATAAGAGAATAGATAGGGAATATTTTGGTTAAGAGACTAAGACATATTATCTTAATGTAAAGCAGCTCAATGCAATTTCTACAATCAGATTGGGTGCACATAAGCTTGAATAATCACACTAGTTTTTAAATGCTACTTCAAATTCATTTTTTTTATATATATAAGAACTTCATGCGACTGATTTGAAACCCTTTCAGCCCCTTTGTATACTAAATATATCAACTAATATACACCTAAATGGGTATGAAGCTGAATGTCTCGAGCCTATCCACCTTTAACACTCCTCAGAAGTCAGTCATACCCAACAGAAACAAACAAAAGGGAAATCATGCTGAGGTATTGAAGCTAAAGAAAATCACGTATTCGGTTGCACACAGAATCAAAACAAGAGGGTGACTACCCGAAAAATAAATTGAACCACACAGAGGGTTAACTACCCCAAATCGTGCCTAGCAGACTTAACAATAGGAAACCAGCCATTTTAAACATATACACAGATACTTAGACTACATACACAACTCATATATAAGAAAAAGCTTGGACTAACACAGAACCATTAACACGTCTTAAGATCTGAATAAAACAGCAAAAAAAAAAGAAAAAAAGATAACACTGACCTTTTGTTGGTGCAGTGAATGAGGCGACGAAGTCTCGGATATATGCTCGAACTCGAACGAACCCGATTAAAGTAACTAAAGTTTCAAAACGAAAAAGTGAAAATATAGTAATTGTTGGTCGCGGCTAAAGTTCACCGGAAAAGGAAAAATTAAGTGTGGAAGATAGTCTGTCCCTCAAAACCCTGAATAATCCCTTTTAAAACAATGATCCCGTCCCCTCAAAAAACGATTCCCCCTTTCCCTTGAGTAAATCTTTTTCATTTATAGAGTGAGGAGAGAGAGGAGCGTGGGAGAGAGACAAAGCGGGAAACAGGCGTGGTGGAAGTGGCAGGGAGGATGGCAGAGAGCGTGGGGGACATGGGAGAGTGGCGGTGCAGAGGAACGTGAGGGAGAGGAGAGAGCGGCGTGAGAGGGTAAGGAGAGAGAGAGTGAGGGACGAAGGAGGCGGGTGAGGAAAAAAAAATGAAACCCTAGGGTTTCATTTTGTTAAAAGGGAAGTTGGGCCGGGTCAATAATTCGTTTGGGCTGGACTGGGTAATATTAAACATGGGCTACTCATTTTGAGTTGGGCTGGCCGAATTTAGAATGATGGCCTTTTCTCCTTCAATTTAATTCCTTTGGGCTTTTAACTTAATAACTAGTACAAAATATATTATGTGAAGACAAATAATAATTAGTATGTAGAAAAAGGTTTAATAATTAGTATGTAGAAAAGGGCCGGGTCAATAATTCGTTTGGGCTGGACCGGGTAATATTAAACATGGGCTACTCATTTTGAGTTGGGCTGGCCGAATTTAGAATGATGGCCTTTTCTCCTTCAATTTAATTCCTTTGGGCTTTTAACTTAATAACTAGTACAAAATATATTATGTGAAGACAAATAATAATTAGTATGTAGAAAAGGGTTTAATAAAGTAAAATTAATTTAACGAGTACAAATCCTAAAATGAAACGATGACGAACCATTTAAAATTCGTGATAAAGTAATACTAGTAATGTTGATAGTAAACATAGTAAAAAATTAATAATACTGAGCATAAAGTGTTTAGCTTGTCAATAAATTTAGATGCCCGAGTAAATAAATTGAAATAAAGGAGGGACAAAATTGGGTGTCAACATACAGGACTTTCAACTTTTCCCACATTCCTTTAGCTGTGGTTTCTGAAGCTACTTCACGCAATACATCATCAGAGAGATTTAGTATAATACTAGATCTCGCCCTTTTATCAAGGCTAGCAAACTCCTCGTCCATCATTTTTTCTTATTTGTTCTCATTTCCTTGCAGCGCCATATCCGAACCATCCTGAACCAGGATAGCTTCCATTTTCAGCTGCCACATACCAAAGTTTGCACTTCGGTCGAATTTCTCAATGTAAATCTTCATTATCGTCACGGTGACTACTAGAACAAAATCCGGATTAACTAGGCTCTGATACCAATTTGTTAGGATCTGGAGTCCGGGATAGCACGGAATTACACAAAGCAGTCAATATAAAGACAATAACAAGGATAACATGAGACAAAGATTTAACGTGGTTCGGTCAACTTGACCTACATCCACAACCAAAAGAGGAGAAAATTTACTAACACCAACGGATACAAAAGAGAGTACAAAACAACAAAAGAGAGTACAGAGTTAGAGTAATTAAATACTCTAATATCCCAAAATCCAAGAGAATAACCTCACAAGATTACTCCAATTAAGGGTTCACACAAGTGTTTCCCAACACAACTCTCTTACAAATACTCTCTATAGAAGAATACAAATTCAACTAAGTTCTTCTCAAATTGTTGTATTCTTGGAATGAAGAAATAACACTTCTTTTATAGGAGCAAAACTTGGAGCCCAAGTTCTATAATAAAGAAACTAATAAATGGTCAAATTTTCTATACCACATAGCCATGCTTTGGCTCCAAGAAATATTTGTGACCAGCTAAATTGGCACATGACAAATAAGGCCACATCTTACAGGACAAAATATCCATCATCTTCTACTGTCTTTTTTTTTTTTTTTACAATTTGTCCAAGTTATTTGGTTCTATTGCTCTTCTTTTTTCTCGTTGTTCAATACACCAAACTTTACCATTATATGTCTGAGAATTTCTGCCTAGAGTTTCTTTTATTATTAGGAATTATGGTATATTAACATCTCATTAGGGGGCTCCCGCACTGGAACAATGCTAACAAAATGAGAAACCAGACACTAGTTACAAAGCTCCAATATAGTATTGATAGGGGTATTACAATCAAGAGCGATTTTATTACCTCAATTTTTAAACTACTCTTGTTTCTACTTGGGGAGTTGAGGCGAAAAATGGCTTGACGAACCATTCGCCATGCACCAACTACATTCACTTCCCGATTTTATAGCTAATAAATCTTGTCCACATTACGCACCAGATCTATTAGGTCACAAAATGTATAGCGACTTTTAACAATAGGGATGATAATTGGAATAGGTAAACGATATCATATGATGTCTTTTACAAACATTTCCCTTTCACCAACCAAACACCATAGCATATTTATTTTCTAGGAAATCATTTGCCATAGAAAATGACTTCCATCATACCAAGCACATTGAAAACCACAAACGTGTACAGAAATGATAAATAATGTAAATATGTAGTCATAAAATATTTTGTAAATCTTATAATTTAGGTTAGTATATTTTGTATCCTATTAGGACATTGTAACTATGGTATATTTACCAATTCCATCAATGAGAATAATCACGGAATTAATCTCTTTCATGGTATCAGATACTAGGGTTTCTTTTCCTCCTCTTCCGCTGCCCTAATTTTTCCGTCGTCCTTTTTTTTTTTTTTTTTTTTTTTTTCCGTCCACCTTCTTGTTTTCCATCAATGGCAGACACCAAGTTCCATCCTGCTATGGCTGTCTCCAACATCAAGAATCACATTCCTATCGTTCTTGAGATGGAAACAGATCATTATTCGGCTTGGGCCGAATTATTCAAGCTTCATGCCCGGTCTTACCGTGTCCTTTCTCACATTCTCCCGACCGGAAAGGAGAAGGCTCCTTCCACCGACGAAGAAAAGGAGTTGTGGTCCACCTTGGATGCCATGGTACTTCAATGGGTGTATGCAACCATCTCCACTGACTTATTGCATACGATCATCGAAGAAGATCTATCGGCAAAGGAGGCCTGGGATCGCCTCCGTAATCTTTTTCAAGACAACAAAAACTCCCGTGCCGTTGCATTGGAACATGATTTCTCTCATGTCAAGTTGCGGGATTTTCCGAACGCTTCGGCGTATTGTCAACGACTCAAGACCTTGGCCGATCAACTCAAGAGCGTGGGGGCTCCGGTGACCGACAACCACCTCGTTCTTCAAATGGTGGCTGGCCTTACCGAGGCGTACAAGAATGTAGGCACCTACATCCGGCAAAGTAAGCCTCTTCCATCATTCTCCGAAGCTCGGTCAAGTCTGTGCCTTGAGGAAAAGGCATTGGCTGAAATGCATGATGACTCGCCCACGGCTATGGTGGCTAATTCCCAACGTGAGTTTGATGACTCCACTACTTTGGAAAATTCAGGTCGTCCTCACCATCATCGGGGCAAAAATAACCACAAAAATCGTGGCTCTAGCTGCGGGAAAAATAACGGCGGTGGCCGTGGTTCTGGCGGCGGCAGTTCCAACCGTCGCCATGGTGGTCGTGCCTCAGGCGACCGGCAGCAGTCCCCCATGCAGCAGCAGTGGCAGCAGACCTCTTCACCGTGGCCATGGGGGTGGATGCCTTAATGGGCTCTCCCTTGCCCGTATCCCACCCAGCAGTGGGCTCGGCCACAGCAACAGTGGCAGCCGCAGCCACCTTCTTCTGGTGGCAGGTCGATGGCCTAACCTGGAATTTTGGGCTCGTGACCATAGCAGCAGGTGTATGCAGCAGCAGGCCCAACGACGCAGTGGACTCCGACTGATATTGAATCGGCTATGCACACGATGACGTTGAGCCAACCCGATCCAAATTGGTATATGGATACCGGCGTCACATCCCATATGACATCCACAAAAGGTACTCTATCGTCTTATTTTAATTTGAGCGATCATAATACTGGCATTGTTGTTGGTGATGGTAAGTCAATTCCAATTCAAGGTTGTGGTCGTGCTAAATTGCCTCCCCCGAACCCTCCATTATTATTAAATAATGTCCTTCTTGCTCCAAAACTCATAAAGAATTTAATATCGGTTCGTAAGTTTACTACTGATAACTTTATAAGTGTTGAATTTGATCCTTATGGGTTTTCTGTGAAGGATTTCCGGACGGGGATGGCACTCATGAGATGTAATAGTAGGGGTGCTCTTTATCCATTGTCCACCTTCAAACACCCCATCCATTCACCATCAACTTTTGCTGCCTTGTCTTCTACGCGTTGGCATGATCGTTTGGGCCACCCGGGTGCTTCTATTTTGAATTTTCTTAGGCACAATAAAAGCATTGAATGTAATAGTTCTAGTTCATCTAGTATTTGTCATTCTTGCGTTCTTGGTAAACATGTTAAGTTTCCTTTTGCTAGTTCTATTTCCGAGACTTTATTTCCGTTTGACATTATTCATAGTGATTTGTGGACTTCTCCCATTTTGAGTTCTATGGGGCATCGTTATTATGTTTTGTTCTTGGATGATTTTACTAATTTTTTGTGGACTTTCCCTTTGGCTAGAAAATCTGATGTTTACTCAAAATTTATAGATTTTAAGTCCCATATCCTTACTCAATTTGAACGTCCTATCAAATATGTCCAATGCGATAATGGGAAGGAATATGATAATGGTCAATTCGGAAAATTTTGTGCGTCCAATGGGATGTCTTTCCGTCTTTCCTGTCCTCATATATCCTCTCAAAATGGGAAAGCCGAAAGAAAAATTCGTTCAATAAATAATGTCATCCGAACTCTTCTTGCTCATGCCTCCATTTTTTTGGCATCATGCATTGCAAATAGCGACTTATCTCCTTAATATTTTACCAAGCAAGTTGTTGGTTCACAAATCCCCTTTAGAAGTCCTTTATCAACGGAAACCATCTTATTCTCATCTCCGGGTCTTTGGGTGTTTATGTTATCCCCTTTTTCCGTCTCCTACTATTCACAAGTTGCAACCTCGGTCAACTCCATGTGTCTTTTTGGGATATCCACCAAGCCATCGTGGCTACAAATGTTTTGATTTATCCTCAAATAAAATCATTATTTATCGTCACGTGTTATTTGATGAGACTCAATTTCCGTTTTCTAAAATCCACACTTCCACTCCCACCACGTATGACTTCCTTGATGATGATTTTTCCCCTTATGTGATCCGTCATCTCGCCACCAGCCACTCTCTACCGCAGCTGTGTCCCCCTCCCCCGCTGCCCAATGGTTTTCCGCTTGGTCTGGGCCAGCTGCCCACACCACCTTCGGCTGGGCAGCAGCGTCTCCCTTCCTCTACGCTGGACCAGCCCGCACCTACGCCCAACCAGCTTGCCAACAGCCCACAAAACTCCACCACTCCTCCTCCTATCCAGCAGCCCCCTACCCAAACGCGCATGGTCACTCGCAGTCAGCGCGGGATCTTTAAGCCCAAACACCCATTTAATCTACATACGGCAGTTACCAGGTCCCCCATACCTCGTAATCCGTTGGATGCGCTATGTGACCCGAATTGGAAATTGGCCATGAATGATGAATATGATGCTCTTATTAAAAATAAGTCGTGGGAGTTGGTACCCCGTCTACCTAATGTGAATGTTATTCGGTCTATGTGGATTTTTACTCATAAAGAAAAGTCTAATGGTGCTTTTGAGAGGCATAAAGCCCGTCTTGTAGGTGATGGCAAAACACAGCAGGTTGGCATTGATTGTGGTGATACTTTCAGTCCGGTCGTAAAGCCAGCTACGATTCGCACTGTCTTGAGTCTAACTCTCTCTAAGCATTGGCCCATTCATCAGTTGGATGTCAAAAATGCATTTCTTCATGGCGAGCTCAAGGAGACAGTATATATGCATCAGCCAATGGGTTTTCGAGACCCATCTCATCCCGATTATGTGTGCTTGTTGCGCAAGTCCTTATATGGGCTTAAACAAGCACCGAGAGCTTGGTATAAAAGATTTGCTGACTTTGTTTATTCCATTGGCTTTGTTAATAGCAGGTCCGACAACTCATTGTTCATCTATAACAAAGGGCACGACTTGGCTTACATTTTACTATGTGGATGATATTATTCTTACTGCTTCTTCAGATACTCTCCGCTGTTCGATTATGGCCCTTCTTGCCTCAGAATTTGCAATGAAGGACCTAGGTCCTTTGAATTATTTTCTTGGCATTGCAGTGACCCGTCACAAGGGTGGTATGTTTCTTTCACAAAGAAGTTATGCTACGGAGATTATTGAGCGTGCAGGAATGTCATCGTGTAAGCCTTCTTCCACTCCGGTTGACACTAAGTCGTAGGTCAGTGCCGCTTCTGGCGATCTTTGTGAAGATCCCACTCATTTCCGGAGTCTTGCAGGTGCTCTTCAGTATCTAACCTTCACCAGACCGGATATTTCTTAGGCCGTGCAGCAGATTTGTCTTCATATGCATGCTCCTCGAGATACGCATATGCTTGCTCTTAAACGGATTATTCGGTATATTCAGGGTACTCTTGATCATGGTTTGCATCTCTATCCATCTTCAGTTACTGATTTGGTTTCGTATACTGATGCTGATTGGGGGGGATGTCCCGACACACGACGTTCAACGTCGGGTTATTGCGTGTTTTTGGGAGACAATTTGATATCTTGGTCATCCAAACGCCAACCTACTCTTTCCCGCTCCAGTGCGGAAGCAGAATATAAGGGGGTTGCTAATGTTTTCTTTGAATCATGCTGGATACGTAACCTGCTCTTGGAGCTACATTGTCCGGTCCCTAAGGCTACTTTGGTTTATTGTGATAATGTCAGTGCCATTTACTTGTCAGGGAATCCAGTCCAATATTAGCGCACCAAGCATATTGAGATGGATATCCATTTTGTTCGTGAGAAGGTGGCGCGCGGCCACGTACGTGTCCTTCATGTTCCGTCCCGCTATCAGCTCGCCGATATTTTCACTAAAGGACTGCCGCAGGTCTTATTTGAGGATTTTCGGGACAGTCTCAGCGTTCATAAACCTCCCGTTTCGACTGCGGGGGTGTGATAAATAATGTAAATATGTAGTCATAGAATATTTTGTAAATCTTCTAATTTAGGTTAGTATATTTTGTATCCTATTAGGACATTGTAACTATGATATATTTACCAATTCCATCAATGAAAATAATCACGGAATTAATCTCTTTCAAGAAATAACGCTCCTAACATTTCTAATCAAGTAAGTACATCACATACTTGTCCATATCCATATGCATTTTTAGCTTAAAGAGAGTGTGGTGGGTGAGGAAGGGGTCGTCCTTATTTTATAATTAACTCAATTCAAAAAACACCTGTCAATGCCAGATTTACTTTTTTGATATCTTCAAGATATTATTTGATATTATAGTCCTATCAAGTTATCATCTCTACTTCTAAAAGTGTACTTTATTGACCTAATAGCCCTATGCATCTTGTGCAAATAGAATTCAATGCACATGTAAGCTCTTACATCACAACCTTAACAAATACTAACAACAAATACTAACACTACTTATTATAATATAAAAGCACCTTTCCTCATTCTTGATTTTGGAACTGAATCATTTAACAAACTATAGCTTTCAATTCATACTAATGATGGTTTCAGAGCCAGAGTTGAACTTTGTTTTGATACCATTACTTGCTGCAAGTCACATCATACCCATGGTAGACATGGCCAAATTATTAGCAAAGCGAGGCGTGACAGTAACTTTAGTCACGACTACTCTTAATGTTGCCCGATTCACCACTGCAGCAATTGACCATGCCATTGGTTCCGGATTACTCATCCGGGTAGTGGAGCTCCAGTTTCCAGCCAAGGACGCAGGACTACCCGAGGGATGTGAAAGTATGAATCTTGTGCCCTCTCTGGCTCTTATGAGAAATTTCTTTGCTGCAATCAATATGCTACAAGACCAAGCGGAAAAATTACTTGAAGAGATGAAGCCTAAGCCAACTTGCATTATTTCCGATACGAATATTGCTTGGACGGCTGAGACAGCTGATAAGTTTCAGATTCCGAGAATCATTTTTGATGGAATGAGTTGCTTCACTCAATTATGTATGCATAACTTGTACATCATGAGGGATCAGAACAAAATTCCCGAATCAGGGTCTTTTGTTATTCCTGATTTACCGGATAAAATTGAAGTCACTAAAGCTCAGCTGCCTCGAGAATTCAATCCAGCAACCCTTTCCACGCAAGATATTCGCGACAAAATACGAGCAGCTGAATCAAGATCCTACGGGATTGTTATCAATACTTTCGAGGAGTTTGAACCGAGGTATGTTGATGAATTCCGAAAACTTAAAGAGGGTAGAGTGTGGTGTATTGGACCTTTGTCTCTTTGTAACAATGACAATCTAGATAAAGCTCAGAGAGGGAACAAGGCCTCGTGTCACAAAGAAGAGTGTTTGAAATGGCTTGATTCTTGGCAGCCTGAGTCTGTTGTTTATGCATGTTTTTGGAAGCCTCGGTCATATGGCAGTAACACAATTTATGGAGCTGGCTTTAGGCCTGGAAGCATCAGGTTATCCCTTCATTTTAGTCGTAAAATCAGGGGAAAGACAAGCACCAATAGAGGACTGGTTATCGGAAAATGGATTTGAAGAAAGAACAAAAGAAAGAGGGCTTCTGATACGTGGCTGGGCACCACAACTACTAATTCTATCACACCCTGCAATTGGTGGGTTCTTGACTCATTGTGGTTGGAATTCAACCCTTGAGGGGCTTAGTGCCGGTGTACCCATGATTACGTGGCCTTTATTTGCGGAGCAGTTTTTGAATGAGAAACTTTTAGTACATGTCTTGAAGATTGGTGTGGGTGTTGGATCTCAGGAAGTTGTTCATTTGAAGGAGGAAGAGAAATTTGAGGTCCAAGTGAGGAAGGAAGAAGTAATGAAAGCCATTAAAACAGTGATGGACAAGGAGAAAGAAGGTACAGATTGCAGAAAAAGAGCCAAAGAACTTGGACAAATTGCAAAAAAGGCAGTAGAAAAGGATGGATCTTCTCACCTCGGTTTGACACTTCTAATCAAAGAAATACAAGAATTCCAACTTAACCAATCAGATTAAAATGAGACTGCACAAGTTTGCAATGTACTTCTTTGACTAGAATATCATTGAGAGGGGTCATGACTAAAGTGACTATCACGCCTTTCTGCGCTAACAATTTGGCCATGTCCACCATGGATATGATGTGACTTTCAGTAAGTAAAGGTATCAACACAAAGTTAAGCTCTAATGCTGACTCTGAAACCATTTCTGGTAAGAACTGAAAGCTGTAGTAATATATGATTCAGTTGTAAATCAACAAAAATGAAAGGTAGATTTATAGTATAAGTAGTGATATTAGTGATTTAAGAGCTTACTTGGGCATGAATTGATTAGTATTATGTTTCAACTTTCATGAAATCATAAGTCCTTGTATTTTGGCATAACATGTGTAGTACTAGTTTATTATGGCACTTCGGACTGATATGCAACTAATCAAAGTTGTGACCATGACAGCTATACATTTCATCATAAGTTGGCTATACCAGAATGTCTTTTTCATTAAAATCTTGTTTACATTGTACATCAAAGCATTTCTGCCTCACAACGTGTCTTATATTACTAGTTTCTGGATACGTGCGTTGCACGTGAGTTTCATGTCTATTAATACATATATACTTTGCTATAACAATATATAATATTAAAATTACATTAGGTATGATGTGTAATGAGCTATAGAATACGAAAACAGTTCTTTTAGAAAGCACAAGAAAATCAGGAATTTTGCCGGCAGTCATTCATAATATAATTTTTTCCCCTATAATCTTTTCTACTTTTTGAATAAATTTCTTATATCTATCTTTATAAAGTTTTAAGTTTTCGAAAAGAATAGTAATATAACTATTATATTCTCGCCTATTTTTTTTTTTTTTAAAAAAAACACTTTAATATTCAAATTCTCGGAAAAAAAAGTAATGACAATTATTTCCTTAGTGTTGCCCAAACAGAGGCTGTAGTACAAGTGCAACGAAGCTCAAAGGGATCATGGGAGACAGATTATAAAGGTTAATAGCCTGTTTGGTCAAATTTCTAAAAGTACTTTTGGCAAAAAACAGTTTGTGCTTGGCCAATTAATTTAAAAAGTACTTTTGAGCATCAATTAGTATTTGACCAATCTTTTAAAAAGTGTTTCCAAGTGTATTTTTCTCGAAAGTACTTTTCAAAAAAGTACTTTTGAGCAAAAACTTTTTTTTTAGTCTTCTGAAAAACTATTTCTGCTACTCCTCAAAAGCACTTATTTTCTCCCAAAAGCTTGGCCAAACACCTCGCTTTTTTAAAAATAAGTACTTATTAAAAAAAAAAAAAATTTAGCGAAAAATAAGCTTGGCTAAACAAGCTATAAAAAGGGTTAACTGGTTAAGTGCTTTCTTTTTTGTATATGTCTAAGCGAGTTTAGTAGACTGTGTTATCTTATACTTTTGTTAGCGGGAGATGGCAGGTACTTCGTGAATTAATTGAGGTGTGTGCAAGTTGGCGCTGACTCTTACATTATTAAAACCAAAAAAAGGATAAACTTCTTTTTATTTTTCATTACAGACAAGGAGGCTCACAAAATTCGCTTTTCAACCAACAACATAATCCACAAAATAATTTTAGGTGGTCTCCATGTCAACTTAGCTTGTTCCCACCATGAATGGCACTGACTATCTCCCACCAACACAAATACGGATAATTCTACCGATCAAGACTTATTCAAAAGGAAAAAATTACCAGCTTTTTCCGCCTATGATAAAAATTATCTCATAATTTCCATTCACTTTATTGATCATTAAATCATATCTTGATCGTACAATCTCCTCACAAGATTTTCAAGAACAAAGCTGGAAAAAATACATCAAGCAGAAGCTTTCTGACAGAATTGAGCATCCAAATTCTGAAAAGGAAAAACAAACAAATAAGCAAAATAAAATAACAAAATCAAGCGCACGACTGTGAACCCAAATCACTCCGATTGAAGTGTAATTAAGTAGTAACGGTGAACTTATGGTTACATAATCCCCCTAAAAAAATGGATAACACAAAATCAAAATGAACATAATTATCATCAAAATGAACAGATTATATTTTCATCAAAATTAACGATACTCACGGAAAGAACATAGAAAATACCGATATCGGAGTAAAGCAGAATAGAACTGTGAAAGCCTTTCACTTTGAGTTTGATAGACTACACTTTTATAGAGAACTGTAAAAATGTGAAAAGGCTGTGAAAAAAATTAATGATATTTGGAAGATGAAAGAAATCAACAATTAAGAGTAGAATAAATCACAGTATTATCTAAGACTAAAGAATGTAAAGAGACTATGCGAAAGGTTACTGTCATCATGTCATGGAAGATTAGAAAACAAAACGTAAGAACTATAATAACTAATCAAGAAAATTTACTTAGATGGACAATTCTTATGTTTATGTTCAAGATTAAGATGATTGATTAACGGGGTGTATGCTAATTCGTGGAATGCATTTCTCCTTCATCTTTCTACCTATTGAGAGCAACGAAGACAGAGAGCCTACTTTAATTTGTTAATTTGTAAATTAAGGAATTGAATAACATAATTTTTAAAGGGCATGAAGATCTTTCAATTTTATATGGGCATTTATGATGATATGATTCTAATTTCACAAATAAATTAAAAAGAACCTTAAAAGAACAATAGATGAGTTAAGAAAGAATTCAAGAAAAAGAAAAAAGAGGGAGAAGCCTTCTCTATATAATTATGATGAGAAACGTTTTTGGAAGTAAATGAAGGAGGGTATGAATGCCCTCAATCTTAATTTGGATTCAGCGGATTTTGATTGTGAAGCATTAAAGTGCTATTACTTCATTTCTAATTCACGGATTCACTTTTAGTGTAATAAAAAAATATTTAATTGAAGGTTCGTTTTGTCCTTATATGTTTCAGTTTCTTTTACTATAGGGGCAAAATTATAATCCAACTTTGAAGATATGAGCTTCCTACTTTTAATATAATATATGATATATGATATATGATTAGGAACAATGGTATACTACATCTTATCATGAAGCTCCTCGCACCGGAATAATGCTAACGAGATGAGAAACCAGCCACTAGTTACAAAGCTCCAATGAAGTATTGGGAGGGCTATCACAATCGGGAGCGAATTTAGTACCCTAATTTATAGACTGCTATTTCGATTTAGAGGGTGTTTGGATTGGCTTATTTTAAGTGTTTTTTGGCTTTTAAGCTCTTTTCTATTTTTTGAGATATTTGGGTGAGATAAAAAGTGCTTTTAAGCACTTACTATTTTAGGCTAAAAAGGTATAAAAATAAGCCAAAAGTTGTAAGCCACTAGAGGGTGTTTGGATTGACTTTTTAAGAATGACTTATAAGCTAAAAGCTTTGATGACCCGTTCACCTTCACCATGCACCGGCCGCATTCACTTCCTGAATTATAGCTAATCAATCTGGTCCATAGTATGCACCAGATCAATAGGTCATAAAAAGCATAGCCACTTTTAAGAATAGGGATTATAATTGGAGTAGGTAAACAATATCTAATGATGTCTTCTAAAAATATTTTTCATTCACCAACCAAACACCAGAACACATTTATTTTCTAAGAAATCATTTTCCTTGAACAGAAAAGCACTCGAAACCACAAACACACACAAAAAAGCTCCTAACATTTTCTAATCAAACAAGTACATCGCATGCTTGTGCATTTGCATTTTTAGCTGATTGGTTAAGCTGGAATTCTTGTATTTCCTTGATTAGTAGTGTCACATTGAGGTAAGAAGATCCATCACCTTCTACAGCCCTTTTTGCCATTTCTCCAAGTTCTCTAGCTCTTTTTCTCATCTCGTTTCCTTCCTTCTCCTTGTCCATCACCTGTTTTATGGCATCCGTTACTGCTTTGTTGGTCACTTGGACCACCTCAAACTTCTCTTCTTCGCCCAAATGCACAATTGCCTGAGATCCAACACCCTCAGCTATGTTCAGTACATGTACTAAGAACCTCTCATTTAGAAACTGCTCCGCGAATAAAGGCCATGTGATCATAGGTACACCAGCACTAATCCCTTCAACAGTTGAATTCCAACCACAATGAGTTAAGAACCCACCAATTGCAGGGTGTGATAGAATTAGTACTTGTGGTGCCCAGTCACGGATCAAAAGCCCTCTTTCTTTTGTTCTTTCTTCAAATCCATTTTCCGATATCCAGCCCTCTATTGGTGCTTGTCCTTCCCCTGCTTTTATGACTAAAATGAATGGATAACCTGATGCTTCCAGGCCTAAAGCCAGCTCCACAAATTGTACAACTGTCATACGACCAAGGCTCCCAAAACATGCAAACACGACAGACTCAGGCTGCCAAGAATCAAGCCATTTCGTCAAACTGTCCTCTTTATCAAATGTGGACTTATTCCCTCTCTGAGCTTTATCAAGATCGTCATTGTTACATAGAGACAAAGGTCCAATGCACCAAACCCTACCATCTTTAAGTTTTTGGAATTTATCAACATACCTTTGTTCCAACTCCTTGAAAGTATTGATTACAACCCCATAGGCTCTATTTTGAGCTGTTCGTATTTTCTCGCGAATATCTTGTATGAAAATAGCTCTGGCCGGATTGAAATGTGGAGGTAGCTGAGCTTTAGTGACTTCAATTCTATCTGGCAAATCAGGTATGACAAAAGGCCCTGATTCAGGAATTTTGTTTTGATCCCTCATGATGTACAAGCTATGCATGCACATTTGAGTGAAACAACTCATTCCATCAAAAACGATTCTAGGAATCTGAAACTTGTCAGCTGTCTCAGCTGTCCAAGCAACATACGCATCGGAAATAATGCAACTCGGCTTAGGCTTCATCTCTTCAAGTAATTTTTCAGCTTGTTCTTGTAGCATATCGATTGCAGCAAAGAACTGTCGTCGATACTTCAGACCGGGCACATCATTATGGTTTTCACACCCCTCCGGCAATCCTGCTTCCTTAGCTCGAAACTGGAGCTCTACCACCCGAATGACTAGTCCAGAACGAATGGCACGATCAATTGCTGCAGTGAATCGGGCAGCATTAAGAGGTGTTGTGACTAACGTGACTGTCACGCCTTGCTGTGCTAACAATTTGGCCATGTCGGTCAATGGTATGAGGTGACTTGTAGAAAGTAAAGGTATCACAACAAAGTTTAGCTCTGCTAATGCTGGCACTGTAGTCATCTTTACTTCTTAGTAAGAACTGAAATATCTAACGTATTAAATGATTCAGTTGCAAATGAAAGAAGAAAGGTGCTTTTATAATATAAGTAGTATTTGTTGTGATGTAAGAGCTTAGAGAAAATGACATAAAAGGGTCCTTCATATTTGTTGTAGGTCTAAAATAGTCCCTTACATATATTCTTGAGTAGTTTTGTTCCTTTTAAGTTTTTCAGAAGTGAGAACTTTTGATTTCTGTCGAGTATCTAACAAATTTTAAGGGCAAAATCTACACCACAAAAAAAGGGAACCAGATACCAGGAATAGAAGAAAAATAGTAGAACCTACACATCTTTATGATGAGTTTATTAAGGGACTATTTTAAACATATGCCGAAACATAAGGAACCATTTCTGTTATTTTCTCTAAGAGCTTACATGTGCATTCAAATAATGATAACTGGATAGCTACTTTATACTATAAAACCATGTCTTGAAGAAATCAAATCTGGGAGCATTGCATTGATAGGATTCATAGGAATATATCGCATTGAGTCTATTACAAAACAAGGATATGTGCATAATTCACAATTGATTAAGTTTATTAGACGCATATAACATGATAAAAAAAAAATTGGTTATTATGTCATTCATATGTAGATGAAGTTACGATAAGATAGGAGGAAATTAAAAAGAAGAAAAAGACAAGACACCTAAATTAAAAAGAAGAAAAAGACAGGACACCTAGAAGACGGTACAAGATAAAATGGTGATTCAGAATTGAAAGTCAGGGATGATCCCTATTGGGATTTGGGGTCACATGAGTAATGGAGTGGCTCATTGTAAAGGTGGCAACCGGTTTGGCCTTACCGGTTTTAACCGGTAACCGGACCGGTTAAACCGGAACCGGAACCGGAACCGGTAGAACCGGTTAACCGGTTCCGGTTAACCGTTTAATGGTTTACCGGTCCGGTTCCAATATTTTGGAAACCGGAACCGGTTAAACCGGTAAAACCGGAACCGGACCGGTTAAACCGGTAAAAAATTTAAAAAAAAAAAAACTAAAGTATATAAGTAAGTATATATAGTATATAGTACATATATATAAGTATATATAGTATATATATTAAGTTATACACATATATAAGTATATATAGTATATAAGTATATATAGTATATAAATATATATAGTATATATATTAAGTATATATAGTATATATAGTAGATATGTATATATAGTATATAGAGTATATAGTACATATATATTAAGTATATATAGTAGATATGTATATATAGTATATATATTAAGTTATACATATATATAAGTATATATAGTATATAGTACATATACATATATTTAGTATATATATTAAGTTATACATATATATAGTATATATAATAAGTTATACATATATATATATAAGTATATATAGTATATATAAGTATATATAGTACATATATTTAGTATATATATATATATTAAGTTATACATATATATAAGTATATGTAAGTTATACATATATATGTATACGAAAAACACTATTCTGTATTGCTGATTTGCTGTTAGGCTGTTAGTCAGTAAATATTTAAACTTTAATTATAAAGTTGTATAACATATGAAAATATAGCTACAATATACAAATAAATACTATAATATATATATATATATAATACCAAAAACAAAAAAAAATAGATTTTAACCACTCCAAACCGAACCGGTTCCGGTTTGAGGTTTAAAACCGGTAAACCGGAACCGGTTAAACCGGAACCGGCCGGTTCCATAACCGGTTCCGGTTCCAACCGGTTGCCACCTTTAGTTCATTGTGGCAGACATGAGACAAATACAATAATTGCTACCATGGTAAACAGCTACGATTTCATTTAATAAATTATCAGAGTCCCATATTGGCTCTCTAGGAATGAGAAGGTCTTTTTTATGGTATTAGGCAATCTTTATTTCATGAGCTATCCTTTGGCGCAGAATTAGATCCAATATTCATTTTTTTGCCATGTTATCAGAGTCAGGCTTATATTATTTACGCTGCTCCAGATGTTTGGTCTTGGCCATGAGGGTGTCAGAATCTCACATCGGCTCTTTAGGAATGGAGAGTCATGGCAATCATCACTTAGTGAATTAACTTTTAAGGCCCACATATCAAAAGTTCGTTTTCTTTTATCAGTAAGTGGACTTGCTTTATCAGATTGTGTCTTTGCTTTGCATGTATATGATAAGCTAATCAATATTGTCTATGTTATGCATCAAACCGATTATTAAGTCAAAAAATGTATAGCCACGTTTAAGTCATGTAGGGATGATAATTGGACTAGGTAAATAGAACTATCAAATGACATGTTGAAGGAATCAAGTCAGGAAGGATCGCATTGATAGGAGTCTAAATTGAATTTATTCAATAGTATAAATTCAATTGGAGGATCCGTTTTCCACCTTGAAGTTTGTAGACCAGTATGTAGAGAGGAGAAAGAAAAAACTCTGCTTTCTTCTTTTGCATTCTTTCTGCTTTCTCTCTCTTCTATCCTCAACGGTAACATCTCCTTTCCCCCCCCCCCCACCCCCACCCCACCCGCCACCACGTCCGGCGACCAGACCGCGTCCGGCGACCAGGTAACTCCGGTGATCAGGTAACGCCGGCCACTTTTCCGGCCAGATTTACTTTTTCTCCCTTCCCTTTTCTTCATCTCCTATTCTTCTTCTCTTCTCCTTGTTTTTCCCCTTTTCTCTCCTTTTTTTGCTGCTGCTGGCGCTGTCAGAACTCAATCGCGCCATCGCCGGAGACTTTTCCGGCACCATTTTTCGGCCAGTCCCCTCTTGCTCCCTTTTTTTTTTTCTCTTTTTTCCTTTTTCTTTTCCTGTTCCTTTTTTCTTTTCCCCTCTCTTCTCTTCTCCTGTTTCAGGTCTTTATGAACAGAATTCCAACAGTGAACAGTAATTCGAACGTTGAACAGTGTTTTTCGGCGGCGACCAGGTTCAGTTCAACTGGAGTTGGTACCTCCGGTTGCCATATCCATTATTTGTCGATACACTTGTAGTTACATTTGGCTAACTTTAGACTTTTGAATTTATTAGTTCATACTCATTCTTGTGGCTTTGCTTAGTGATGGTAGACTAAGGTCATGTTCTCGTTCGGGGACGGGGGTGAGGGTTAGGAGGGGTAAGTGGGTTAAAGGAGCGTCTAGGTTGAGAGTAGGTTCTTGGAACATTGGGACGTTAACGGGGAAGTCCATAGAGCTAGTTAAGATTCTTAAGAAGAGGAAGATTAATATAGCTTGTATCCAAGAGACCAAATGGGTAGGTCCTAAAGCTAAGGAGGTAGACAGGTATAAGCTGTGGTTCTCTGGTAGGTCGAAGTATAGAAATGGGGTGGGCATTTTAGTAGATAGTGAATTAAGGGATCAGGTGGTAGAGGTTAGGAGGGCCACTGATAGGATGATGTTGATTAAGGTGGTCGTTGAAGGACTCACTTTGAACATTATTAGTGCATATGCGCCGCAAGCGGGCTTAGGCGAAGAGGAGAAGAGGCGCTTCTGGGCGGATTTGGATGAGTTAGTGGGAGGCATACCGCCTACTGAGAAGCTATTCGTGGGAGGTGATTTCAATGGACACATCGGGCATATTTCGGAA
The DNA here is from genome assembly GCF_019175385.1 of Lycium barbarum. Classification (NCBI taxonomy): domain Eukaryota; kingdom Viridiplantae; phylum Streptophyta; class Magnoliopsida; order Solanales; family Solanaceae; genus Lycium; species Lycium barbarum. The sequence continues at coordinate 161,712,261 of NC_083337.1, forward strand.
GGTTATGATGATGTGCATGGAGGCTTTGGCTTCGGGGACAGGAATGGAGAAGGAGTCTCACTTTTGGATTTTCCAAGAGCTTTTGGGTTGGTGATAGCCAATTCGAGTTTCCCAAAGAAGGAGGAACACTTGGTAACCTTCTGTAGTTCGGTGGCTAAAACTCAGATAGACTTTTTACTCCTTCGGAAGGATGATAAAGGTCTGTACAAAGATTGTAAGGTCATTCCGAGCGACTATCTTACAACCCGACATAAGCTCTTGGTGATGGATTTAGGGATCAAGAGGATGAGGAAGAAGAGGGTCGTGGATAACCGACCTAGGATCAGATGGGGTAGTTTGACCACGATTATTGCACTGGAGATGGGAGAGAAATTGAAGGATATGGGGGCCTGGGATAGTAGTGGGGATGCGACCAGTATGTGGGATAAGACGGCTAGTTGCATTAGGGTGGTAGCAAGGGAAGTGTTGGGGGTCTCGACAGCTAGTCGTGGTCAGCATAGAGGAGACTGGTGGTGGAATGGAGAAGTTCAAGGGAAAGTGGAAGCAAAGAAGGTGGCGTATGCGAAGTTGATAGAAAGCAAGGATGAGGTGGAGAAGTGGACGAATACGGAGCTTTATAAGATGGCGAGGAAGGAGGCGAAGTTGGCGGTTTCGACGGCAAAAGCGGCAGCTTTTGAACTCATGTATGCTGAACTAGAAGAGAAAGGAGGGGACCAGAAATTGTTCAGGCTAGCCAAGGCGAGGGAGAGAAAGGCACGTGATGTGGATCAAGTAAAGTGCATCAAGGACGAGCATGACAAAGTATTGGTAGAGGAGACTCTCATTAGACGGAGATGGCAGTCATACTTCTACAAACTCTTGAATGAAGAAGGGGACAGAGACATTGTGTTGGGAGATTTAGAACATACAGGAAGGCGACGTGATTTTGGGTATTGCAGGAGTATTAAGGTTGAGAAGGTTAGGGGTGCTGTTCGTAGGATGCGCAGGGGAAGAGCGATCGGACCTGACGGGATTCCTAGGGAATTTTGGAAGAGCGCGAGGCCGGCAGGTTTGGAGTGGCTGACTAGGTTGTTTAATGTCATATTTAAGACGACATTGATGCCCGAAAAGTGGAGGGCGAGTGTAATGATCCCTCTATACAAGAATAAGGGAGATATCCAGAGTTGTAACAACTATAGAGGTATCAAACTGTTAAGCCATACTATGAAAGTGTGGGAAAGGGTGGTGGAGATGAGGGTAAGGAGAGGTGCGTCTATTTCAGAGAACCAGTTCGGATTCACGCCGGGACGCTCAACTACAGAAGCCATCCATCTTGTGAGAAGATTGGTGGAGCAATATAGGGAGAGGAAGAGAGACTTACACATGGTATTCATCGACCTAGAAAAGGCGTATGACAAAGTTCCAAGAGAGATCCTATGGAAATGCTTGGAGGCTAAAAGTGTACCTGTGGCGTACATTAGGGTGATCAAGGACATGTATGAGGGAGCCAAAACCAGAGTAAGGATAGTAGGACGAGACTCGGAGCACTTTCCAGTTGTGATGGGGTTGCATCAAGGATCAGCTCTTAGTCCGTTTCTATTTGCCTTAGTGATGGATGGATTGACACGGCAAATTCAAGGTGAGGTGCCATGGTGTATGCTTTTCGCGGACGACATAGTCTTGATCGACGAGACTCATAGCGGAGTTAACGCTAAGCTGGAGGGTTGGAGACATACTCTGGAGGCTAAAGGGTTTAAGCTGAGTAGGACCAAGACAGAGTACTTGGAGTGTAAGTTCAGTGAAGCATCTCAGGAGGCTGGCTTGGTACCCAGGCCATCCAGAAGAAAAGTAGTTTTAAGTATCTTGAGTCTATTGTGCAAGGCAGCGGGGAGATTGACGATGATGTCACACATCGTATTGGGGCAGGGTGGATGAAATGGAGGCTTGCTTCCGGAGTGCTATGTGACAAGAAGGTGCCACCAAATCTTAAGGGCAAGTTCTACAAAGCGGTGGTTAGACCGACTATGTTGTATGGGGCGGAGTGCTGGCCAGTTAAGATCTCTCACGTTCAAAAGATGAAAGTTGCCGAGATGAGAATGTTGAGATGGATGTGTGGCCACACCAGGAGCGACAGGATTAGGAATGAGGATATTCGGGATAAGGTGGGGGTGACCTCGGTGGAAGACAAGATGCGAGAAGCGAGATTGAGATGGTTTGGGCATGTGAAGAGGAGAGACACAGATGCCCTAGTGCGGAGGTGTGAGAGGTTGGCCATGGATGGTTTCAGACGAGGTAGGGGTAGGCCGAAGAAGTATTGGGGAGAGGTAATTAGACACGACATGGCGCAATTACAGCTTACCGAGGACATGACCTCAGATAGGAGGGTTTGGAGGACCCAAATTAGGGTAGAAGGCTAGTAGATAGTCTCGTTATCCGTTCTTATTAGTAGTCGTAGTATCGCAATATAATTTCTTGTGCTCCGATGTATGCTATTAACTGCTATTTCCTGTGCTTTGATTATTCTCTGGTATCTGTGTCGCTTGCATTATTTTATTTTATATTATTTCATTTCCATATCGCTTTGAATCTTTTAGCCTTATCTGACCTTTTTTTATGTTTTTTTTTTTTGCTTTTCTTGAGTCGAGGGTCTTTCGGAAACAACCGTCCTACCTTGGTAGGAGTAAGGTCTGCGTACACTCTACCCTCCCCAGACCCCACGATGTGGGATTTCACTGGGTTGTTGTTGTTGTATAAATTCAATTGGAGGGTTGGAGACATACTCTGGAGTCTAAAGGGTTTAAGCTGAGTAGGACCAAGACAGAGTACTTGGAGTGTAAGTTCAGTGAAGCACCTCAAGAGGCTGGCTTGGAAGTGAGGCTTGATACCCAGGCCATCCAGAAGAAAAGTAGTTTCAAGTACCTTGGGTCTATTGTGCAAGGCAGTGGGGAGATTGACGATGATGTCACACATCGTATGGGGCAGGGTGGATGAAATGGAGGCTTGCTTCCGAGTGCTATGTGACAAGAAGGTGCCACCAAAACTTAAGGGCAAGTTCTACAAAGCGGTGGTTAGACCGACTATGTTGTATGGGGCGGAGTGCTGGCCAGTTAAGATCTCTCACGTTCAAAAGATGAAAGTTGCCTGTTATATCCCGTGTTTTCACACGTTTGGAAAAATTCGATAAATAATGGATTCTTGAGATACGAGGTCAAATTTGATATTTTGTTGAACGTAGGAGTTATGCATGAAAGAATAGAGTCATGAAAGTGTGGGACAAGGTTAAGGGTAATTTTGGAATTTTGGAAATTAGTTTCGGGAATTATAAAATACGATCCATAAGTTATTGGGCTCAAAAATTGAATTGTAAGTGAGGCCCAAAAAGGGGTGTATGGCCGGCCACATTAGGCCATGATCCAAGCCCAATTTTAGTTGGTCATGTGCTTGGTCATGTGACCAAGCACTTCAACTACATATACCATAGAAGACTTAAGAAATTAGAGATAAGAACAACAAAGAAAATAGAAGGAGAGAAAGAAGACCATTTCGGGTTTGAGGTGCAAAAATAGCCACCATAAATATTGTTCTAAAAATTCAATTCTTGTTGTTTTCCTACTAAGTCAAGGTTCCTTTGTAACTTGGTATAGTTGGATTGGAGTGGGGAGCATTAGAATCACCAAAGTGATCATATTTCCAAGTGAAGAAGACTTGAAGAAAAGGTAAAGATTTCTACCTTTTTATTGTGTTATGAAGTTTTGATTGTGTTGTAGTATGTAGAAATGTGTTGATTGTATGGAAAAATGGAAGTTTGTAATGTGGGTTTGGAATTGGAGGTGTAGCCGTGTGTATATATATGTTGTATAGCCAAAATGTATAGAATTCATGTTATATTCTAGTTGTGATTGTGATGAAATGCATATGGGAATTGAAAGTTGGATGAATTTAGTTGATATGGAAAAATAAGCATGTGGCCGTGTGGTCTATTGGATTTGGAATAGAAATGAATTAAGTTGTTTAGTGTATTGGAGTGTTGTTGTAATGCTTGATAAGTAAATGAAGTTAGAATGATATAAGTTTGTATTGAATTGGAATGTAGAAACTTATGTCGTTTTAGTATGATTTTCCGACATTAAGGAAATGAAGTTGTTTGGTTGCTAATAGTGATGATCATTGATGAATTTGGAAGTTGGAAACTTGTTATGAAGTTGTATGCCAAAGATTTGATGTTTTGCATAAGTTATGACTTTGGCGGAAAGTTGTATATTATGTATATCGAGTGTATATCTTGAGGAAAACGATATGAAATGTTTCTAGAACTATATGGTGATGATCATGATTGTTGTTGAATGTGAAATTATTGATCTTAGTTGAAAGTTGGGTTGAACTGAAGATTATGTCAACTTGTGAGAAAAATGACTAGTTGAAGGATATTTATGTTTTTAATGTTCATTGTTGATATTGTTATTGTCGTTTGGGTTGTTGTTGATGATTTATAGCCGAGTTGAATTCTCGGGGTGCTATATGTATAGGGGAAGTGCTGCCGAAATTTCGGTAGCCAAATATGCATTAAGTTGGAACTTTGGTATTCATAGCTTACAATTGGTAAACTTGACCAATTGCAGTTTTTCGACGAAACGGGAAGTGAATTTGGAAAGGCTTAAGGAGCGTAAAAGATATGTAAAGCAAACCCAATTCTTCCCTTGGCATGCCCCTAGTGTGTTAGGGTCGGATCCGGGCCTCGAAGGACCTCTTGGCCCTCGGAATCCGCAAGACAAAATTCAGTTTTTCCTTCAGTAGAATTGAACCATTTTGATACGCTTTTTCTGAACTTATGCAATTTTGCTCTAAATTATTCAGAAAGTCATAGAATGTCTGTATAACCTTTTTAGGTGATACTATATGCTTAGAGGGCACAATTTGTGCCCGCCGCCTTGTTTGTCCCAAGGCGGGCCCGCTATTTACGGTTTTGCCCCTAATATGCTAAAGCTTCCTTTTTAAGCGATGTTTGAAAGAAATGTTTTAATTACCCTACTAATCACTTAACGAATATTATTTTAAATATTCTGTTAAATATTATAAATTATTTTGACACTCGGAATGACTTCGGGAAAGTTATACTTCTGTAATTTATTATGATATCCGGAATACATTTAATATGATTCCGTCCGACTCCATTTGATTTGTTTGTCTTTGCTACGCTTCATCGAGTCTTTGAAAACACTTATGATATTTTTAAATTGCATTAGTCTCTCACTACTCCATTCGTGGATGTCCCAATGTTTCCCACACTGAGCCCGGGCCAGGATATGTTGTCAAGCGTGATTCTCTGCATTGTTCGCCGCGCCCCGATGTGAGGGGGCAGGTATACGCGTACATGGGTCTGTGGAGTATGATGTGCCATGTCCGCCTATTCTGATCTGAGCTGTTATGGCCATTCTGATATGACATTTTATGATACGGGGCCACGCCCCTTTTCTGATTCCTCTGTATAGTGGCACCAGCGTCGGGAGGGTGGCCACATTCTGTCTGCCGAGTCCCGTGGCAGGGACCGGATATGATATGATATGACATATGTTTCTGTACACATTCTGTCGGTTTTGGAAATATGCATTTGACACTCTGGATTTTGTACTCATTTTCTGTAATCATTATGATTTGACTTCTGTGATTCCGCTTTGCATATTCAGTACATATTTCGTACTGACCCCCTTCCTTCGGGGGCTGCGTTTTCATGCCGCGCAGGTACAGACGACAGGTTCGCTGATCCATCTGTTTAGGATCCCACTTCTGCTATTTTGGGGCGCTCTCTTCTTCAGAGCCCATCTTTTGGTACAGTCTGTCACTGCTATCTGGATATGTACTTTGTTCTGGGTATGACGGGGCCCTGTCCCGTCTTATGATTATGATATGTTCTGTAGAGGTCTGTGGATACATCTGTGTGGGTTCTGTACATATGTTTGGGATACTTTGTTCTATGATGGCCTTATCGGCCTATGTGTGCCAAGTCTGCTTTTCTGTTAAATTTTGTAGCGTCCACTGATATTATTATTATTATTATATTATTATTCTGTTAATATGCTAATTTGGGTATCGGGTACGTATAGGTGCCCAGCTCGGGCACTGGTCGCGGCCCACGGGGTTGGGTCGTGACATTGCCGAGATGAGAATGTTGAGATGGATGTGTGGCCACACCAGGAGCGACAGGATTAGGAATGAGGATATTCGGGATAAGGTGGGGGTGGCCTCGGTGGAAGACAAGATGCGAGAAGCGAGATTGAGATGGTTTGGGCATGTGAAGAGGAGAGACACAGATGCCCTAGTGCGGAGGTGTGAGAGGTTGGCCATGGATGGTTTCAGACGAGGTAGGGGTAGGCCGAAGAAGTATTGGGGAGAGGTAATTAGACACGACATGGCGCAATTACAGCTTACCGAGGACATGACCTCAGATAGGAGGGTTTGGAGGACCCAAATTAGGGTAGAAGGCTAGTAGATAGTCTCGTTATCCGTTCTTATTAGTAGTCGTAGTATCGCAATATAATTTCTTGTGCTCCGATGTATGCTATTAACTGCTATTTCCTGTGCTTTGATTATTCTCTGGTATCTGTGTCGCTTGCATTATTTTATTTTATATTATTTCATTTCCATATCGCTTTGAATCTTTTAGCCTTATCTGACCTTTTTTTATGTTTTTTTTTTGCTTTTCTTGAGTCGAGGGTCTTTCGGAAACAACCGTCCTACCTTGGTAGGAGTAAGGTCTGCGTACACTCTACCCTCCCCAGACCCCACGATGTGGGATTTCACTGGGTTGTTGTTGTTGTATAAATTCAATTGGAGGGTTGGAGACATACTCTGGAGTCTAAAGGGTTTAAGCTGAGTAGGACCAAGACAGAGTACTTGGAGTGTAAGTTCAGTGAAGCACCTCAAGAGGCTGGCTTGGAAGTGAGGCTTGATACCCAGGCCATCCAGAAGAAAAGTAGTTTCAAGTACCTTGGGTCTATTGTGCAAGGCAGTGGGGAGATTGACGATGATGTCACACATCGTATGGGGCAGGGTGGATGAAATGGAGGCTTGCTTCCGAGTGCTATGTGACAAGAAGGTGCCACCAAAACTTAAGGGCAAGTTCTACAAAGCGGTGGTTAGACCGACTATGTTGTATGGGGCGGAGTGCTGGCCAGTTAAGATCTCTCACGTTCAAAAGATGAAAGTTGCCTGTTATATCCCGTGTTTTCACACGTTTGGAAAAATTCGATAAATAATGGATTCTTGAGATACGAGGTCAAATTTGATATTTTGTTGAACGTAGGAGTTATGCATGAAAGAATAGAGTCATGAAAGTGTGGGACAAGGTTAAGGGTAATTTTGGAATTTTGGAAATTAGTTTCGGGAATTATAAAATACGATCCATAAGTTATTGGGCTCAAAAATTGAATTGTAAGTGAGGCCCAAAAAGGGGTGTATGGCCGGCCACATTAGGCCATGATCCAAGCCCAATTTTAGTTGGTCATGTGCTTGGTCATGTGACCAAGCACTTCAACTACATATACCATAGAAGACTTAAGAAATTAGAGATAAGAACAACAAAGAAAATAGAAGGAGAGAAAGAAGACCATTTCGGGTTTGAGGTGCAAAAATAGCCACCATAAATATTGTTCTAAAAATTCAATTCTTGTTGTTTTCCTACTAAGTCAAGGTTCCTTTGTAACTTGGTATAGTTGGATTGGAGTGGGGAGCATTAGAATCACCAAAGTGATCATATTTCCAAGTGAAGAAGACTTGAAGAAAAGGTAAGGATTTCTACCTTTTTATTGTGTTATGAAGTTTTGATTGTGTTGTAGTATGTAGAAATGTGTTGATTGTATGGAAAAATGGAAGTTTGTAATGTGGGTTTGGAATTGGAGGTGTAGCCGTGTGTATATATATGTTGTATAGCCAAAATGTATAGAATTCATGTTATATTCTAGTTGTGATTGTGATGAAATGCATATGGGAATTGAAAGTTGGATGAATTTAGTTGATATGGAAAAATAAGCATGTGGCCGTGTGGTCTATTGGATTTGGAATAGAAATGAATTAAGTTGTTTAGTGTATTGGAGTGTTGTTGTAATGCTTGATAAGTAAATGAAGTTAGAATGATATAAGTTTGTATTGAATTGGAATGTAGAAACTTATGTCGTTTTAGTATGATTTTCCGACATTAAGGAAATGAAGTTGTTTGGTTGCTAATAGTGATGATCATTGATGAATTTGGAAGTTGGAAACTTGTTATGAAGTTGTATGCCAAAGATTTGATGTTTTGCATAAGTTATGACTTTGGCGGAAAGTTGTATATTATGTATATCGAGTGTATATCTTGAGGAAAACGATATGAAATGTTTCTAGAACTATATGGTGATGATCATGATTGTTGTTGAATGTGAAATTATTGATCTTAGTTGAAAGTTGGGTTGAACTGAAGATTATGTCAACTTGTGAGAAAAATGACTAGTTGAAGGATATTTATGTTTTTAATGTTCATTGTTGATATTGTTATTGTCGTTTGGGTTGTTGTTGATGATTTATAGCCGAGTTGAATTCTCGGGGTGCTATATGTATAGGGGAAGTGCTGCCGAAATTTCGGTAGCCAAATATGCATTAAGTTGGAACTTTGGTATTCATAGCTTACAATTGGTAAACTTGACCAATTGCAGTTTTTCGACGAAACGGGAAGTGAATTTGGAAAGGCTTAAGGAGCGTAAAAGATATGTAAAGCAAACCCAATTCTTCCCTTGGCATGCCCCTAGTGTGTTAGGGTCGGATCCGGGCCTCGAAGGACCTCTTGGCCCTCGGAATCCGCAAGACAAAATTCAGTTTTTCCTTCAGTAGAATTGAACCATTTTGATACGCTTTTTCTGAACTTATGCAATTTTGCTCTAAATTATTCAGAAAGTCATAGAATGTCTGTATAACCTTTTTAGGTGATACTATATGCTTAGAGGGCACAATTTGTGCCCGCCGCCTTGTTTGTCCCAAGGCGGGCCCGCTATTTACGGTTTTGCCCCTAATATGCTAAAGCTTCCTTTTTAAGCGATGTTTGAAAGAAATGTTTTAATTACCCTACTAATCACTTAACGAATATTATTTTAAATATTCTGTTAAATATTATAAATTATTTTGACACTCGGAATGACTTCGGGAAAGTTATACTTCTGTAATTTATTATGATATCCGGAATACATTTAATATGATTCCGTCCGACTCCATTTGATTTGTTTGTCTTTGCTACGCTTCATCGAGTCTTTGAAAACACTTATGATATTTTTAAATTGCATTAGTCTCTCACTACTCCATTCGTGGATGTCCCAATGTTTCCCACACTGAGCCCGGGCCAGGATATGTTGTCAAGCGTGATTCTCTGCATTGTTCGCCGCGCCCCGATGTGAGGGGGCAGGTATACGCGTACATGGGTCTGTGGAGTATGATGTGCCATGTCCGCCTATTCTGATCTGAGCTGTTATGGCCATTCTGATATGACATTTTATGATACGGGGCCACGCCCCTTTTCTGATTCCTCTGTATAGTGGCACCAGCGTCGGGAGGGTGGCCACATTCTGTCTGCCGAGTCCCGTGGCAGGGACCGGATATGATATGATATGACATATGTTTCTGTACACATTCTGTCGGTTTTGGAAATATGCATTTGACACTCTGGATTTTGTACTCATTTTCTGTAATCATTATGATTTGACTTCTGTGATTCCGCTTTGCATATTCAGTACATATTTCGTACTGACCCCCTTCCTTCGGGGGCTGCGTTTTCATGCCGCGCAGGTACAGACGACAGGTTCGCTGATCCATCTGTTTAGGATCCCACTTCTGCTATTTTGGGGCGCTCTCTTCTTCAGAGCCCATCTTTTGGTACAGTCTGTCACTGCTATCTGGATATGTACTTTGTTCTGGGTATGACGGGGCCCTGTCCCGTCTTATGATTATGATATGTTCTGTAGAGGTCTGTGGATACATCTGTGTGGGTTCTGTACATATGTTTGGGATACTTTGTTCTATGATGGCCTTATCGGCCTATGTGTGCCAAGTCTGCTTTTCTGTTAAATTTTGTAGCGTCCACTGATATTATTATTATTATTATATTATTATTCTGTTAATATGCTAATTTGGGTATCGGGTACGTATAGGTGCCCAGCTCGGGCACTGGTCGCGGCCCACGGGGTTGGGTCGTGACATTGCCGAGATGAGAATGTTGAGATGGATGTGTGGCCACACCAGGAGCGACAGGATTAGGAATGAGGATATTCGGGATAAGGTGGGGGTGGCCTCGGTGGAAGACAAGATGCGAGAAGCGAGATTGAGATGGTTTGGGCATGTGAAGAGGAGAGACACAGATGCCCTAGTGCGGAGGTGTGAGAGGTTGGCCATGGATGGTTTCAGACGAGGTAGGGGTAGGCCGAAGAAGTATTGGGGAGAGGTAATTAGACACGACATGGCGCAATTACAGCTTACCGAGGACATGACCTCAGATAGGAGGGTTTGGAGGACCCAAATTAGGGTAGAAGGCTAGTAGATAGTCTCGTTATCCGTTCTTATTAGTAGTCGTAGTATCGCAATATAATTTCTTGTGCTCCGATGTATGCTATTAACTGCTATTTCCTGTGCTTTGATTATTCTCTGGTATCTGTGTCGCTTGCATTATTTTATTTTATATTATTTCATTTCCATATCGCTTTGAATCTTTTAGCCTTATCTGACCTTTTTTTATGTTTTTTTTTTGCTTTTCTTGAGTCGAGGGTCTTTCGGAAACAACCGTCCTACCTTGGTAGGAGTAAGGTCTGCGTACACTCTACCCTCCCCAGACCCCACGATGTGGGATTTCACTGGGTTGTTGTTGTTGTATAAATTCAATTGGAGGGTTGGAGACATACTCTGGAGTCTAAAGGGTTTAAGCTGAGTAGGACCAAGACAGAGTACTTGGAGTGTAAGTTCAGTGAAGCACCTCAAGAGGCTGGCTTGGAAGTGAGGCTTGATACCCAGGCCATCCAGAAGAAAAGTAGTTTCAAGTACCTTGGGTCTATTGTGCAAGGCAGTGGGGAGATTGACGATGATGTCACACATCGTATGGGGCAGGGTGGATGAAATGGAGGCTTGCTTCCGAGTGCTATGTGACAAGAAGGTGCCACCAAAACTTAAGGGCAAGTTCTACAAAGCGGTGGTTAGACCGACTATGTTGTATGGGGCGGAGTGCTGGCCAGTTAAGATCTCTCACGTTCAAAAGATGAAAGTTGCCTGTTATATCCCGTGTTTTCACACGTTTGGAAAAATTCGATAAATAATGGATTCTTGAGATACGAGGTCAAATTTGATATTTTGTTGAACGTAGGAGTTATGCATGAAAGAATAGAGTCATGAAAGTGTGGGACAAGGTTAAGGGTAATTTTGGAATTTTGGAAATTAGTTTCGGGAATTATAAAATACGATCCATAAGTTATTGGGCTCAAAAATTGAATTGTAAGTGAGGCCCAAAAAGGGGTGTATGGCCGGCCACATTAGGCCATGATCCAAGCCCAATTTTAGTTGGTCATGTGCTTGGTCATGTGACCAAGCACTTCAACTACATATACCATAGAAGACTTAAGAAATTAGAGATAAGAACAACAAAGAAAATAGAAGGAGAGAAAGAAGACCATTTCGGGTTTGAGGTGCAAAAATAGCCACCATAAATATTGTTCTAAAAATTCAATTCTTGTTGTTTTCCTACTAAGTCAAGGTTCCTTTGTAACTTGGTATAGTTGGATTGGAGTGGGGAGCATTAGAATCACCAAAGTGATCATATTTCCAAGTGAAGAAGACTTGAAGAAAAGGTAAGGATTTCTACCTTTTTATTGTGTTATGAAGTTTTGATTGTGTTGTAGTATGTAGAAATGTGTTGATTGTATGGAAAAATGGAAGTTTGTAATGTGGGTTTGGAATTGGAGGTGTAGCCGTGTGTATATATATGTTGTATAGCCAAAATGTATAGAATTCATGTTATATTCTAGTTGTGATTGTGATGAAATGCATATGGGAATTGAAAGTTGGATGAATTTAGTTGATATGGAAAAATAAGCATGTGGCCGTGTGGTCTATTGGATTTGGAATAGAAATGAATTAAGTTGTTTAGTGTATTGGAGTGTTGTTGTAATGCTTGATAAGTAAATGAAGTTAGAATGATATAAGTTTGTATTGAATTGGAATGTAGAAACTTATGTCGTTTTAGTATGATTTTCCGACATTAAGGAAATGAAGTTGTTTGGTTGCTAATAGTGATGATCATTGATGAATTTGGAAGTTGGAAACTTGTTATGAAGTTGTATGCCAAAGATTTGATGTTTTGCATAAGTTATGACTTTGGCGGAAAGTTGTATATTATGTATATCGAGTGTATATCTTGAGGAAAACGATATGAAATGTTTCTAGAACTATATGGTGATGATCATGATTGTTGTTGAATGTGAAATTATTGATCTTAGTTGAAAGTTGGGTTGAACTGAAGATTATGTCAACTTGTGAGAAAAATGACTAGTTGAAGGATATTTATGTTTTTAATGTTCATTGTTGATATTGTTATTGTCGTTTGGGTTGTTGTTGATGATTTATAGCCGAGTTGAATTCTCGGGGTGCTATATGTATAGGGGAAGTGCTGCCGAAATTTCGGTAGCCAAATATGCATTAAGTTGGAACTTTGGTATTCATAGCTTACAATTGGTAAACTTGACCAATTGCAGTTTTTCGACGAAACGAGAAGTGAATTTGGAAAGGCTTAAGGAGCGTAAAAGGTATGTAAAGCAAACCCAATTCTTCCCTTGGCATGCCCCTAGTGTGTTAGGGTCGGATCCGGGCCTCGAAGGACCTCTTGGCCCTCGGAATCCGCAAGACAAAATTTCAGTTTTTCCTTCAGTAGAATTGAACCATTTTGATACGCTTTTTCTGAACTTATGCAATTTTGCTCTAAATTATTCAGAAAGCCATAGAATGTCTGTATAACCTTTTTAGGTGATACTATATGCTTAGAGGGCACAATTTGTGCCCGCCGCCTTGTTTGTCCCAAGGCGGGCCCGCTATTTACGGTTTTGCCCCTAATATGCTAAAGCTTCCTTTTTAAGCGATTTTTGAAAGAAATGTTTTAATTACCCTACTAATCACTTAACGAATATTATTTTAAATATTCTGTTAAATATTATAAATTATTTTGACACTCGGAATGACTTCGGGAAAGTTATACTTCTGTAATTTATTATGATATCCGGAATACATTTAATATGATTCCGTCCGACTCCATTTGATTTGTTTGTCTTTGCTACGCTTCATCGAGTCTTTGAAAACACTTATGATATTTTTAAATTGCATTAGTCTCTCACTACTCCATTCGTGGATGTCCCAATGTTTCCCACACTGAGCCCGGGCCAGGATATGTTGTCAAGCGTGATTCTCTGCATTGTTCGCCGCGCCCCGATGTGAGGGGGCAGGTATACGCGTACATGGGTCTGTGGAGTATGATGTGCCATGTCCGCCTATTCTGATCTGAGCTGTTATGGCCATTCTGATATGACATTTTATGATACGGGGCCACGCCCCTTTTCTGATTCCTCTGTATAGTGGCACCAGCGTCGGGAGGGTGGCCACATTCTGTCTGCCGAGTCCCGTGGCAGGGACCGGATATGATATGATATGACATATGTTTCTGTACACATTCTGTCGGTTTTGGAAATATGCATTTGACACTCTGGATTTTGTACTCATTTTCTGTAATCATTATGATTTGACTTCTGTGATTCCGCTTTGCATATTCAGTACATATTTCGTACTGACCCCCTTCCTTCGGGGGCTGCGTTTTCATGCCGCGCAGGTACAGACGACAGGTTCGCTGATCCATCTGTTTAGGATCCCACTTCTGCTATTTTGGGGCGCTCTCTTCTTCAGAGCCCATCTTTTGGTACAGTCTGTCACTGCTATCTGGATATGTACTTTGTTCTGGGTATGACGGGGCCCTGTCCCGTCTTATGATTATGATATGTTCTGTAGAGGTCTGTGGATACATCTGTGTGGGTTCTGTACATATGTTTGGGATACTTTGTTCTATGATGGCCTTATCGGCCTATGTGTGCCAAGTCTGCTTTTCTGTTAAATTTTGTAGCGTCCACTGATATTATTATTATTATTATATTATTATTCTGTTAATATGCTAATTTGGGTATCGGGTACGTATAGGTGCCCAGCTCGGGCACTGGTCGCGGCCCACGGGGTTGGGTCGTGACATTGCCGAGATGAGAATGTTGAGATGGATGTGTGGCCACACCAGGAGCGACAGGATTAGGAATGAGGATATTCGGGATAAGGTGGGGGTGGCCTCGGTGGAAGACAAGATGCGAGAAGCGAGATTGAGATGGTTTGGGCATGTGAAGAGGAGAGACACAGATGCCCTAGTGCGGAGGTGTGAGAGGTTGGCCATGGATGGTTTCAGACGAGGTAGGGGTAGGCCGAAGAAGTATTGGGGAGAGGTAATTAGACACGACATGGCGCAATTACAGCTTACCGAGGACATGACCTCAGATAGGAGGGTTTGGAGGACCCAAATTAGGGTAGAAGGCTAGTAGATAGTCTCGTTATCCGTTCTTATTAGTAGTCGTAGTATCGCAATATAATTTCTTGTGCTCCGATGTATGCTATTAACTGCTTTTTCCTGTGCTTTGATTATTCTCTGGTATCTGTGTCGCTTGCATTATTTTATTTTATATTATTTCATTTCCATATCGCTTTGAATCTTTTAGCCTTATCTGACCTTTTTTTATGTTTTTTTTTTGCTTTTCTTGAGTCGAGGGTCTTTCGGAAACAACCGTCCTACCTTGGTAGGAGTAAGGTCTGCGTACACTCTACCCTCCCCAGACCCCACGATGTGGGATTTCACTGGGTTGTTGTTGTTGTATAAATTCAATTGGAGGGTTGGAGACATACTCTGGAGTCTAAAGGGTTTAAGCTGAGTAGGACCAAGACAGAGTACTTGGAGTGTAAGTTCAGTGAAGCACCTCAAGAGGCTGGCTTGGAAGTGAGGCTTGATACCCAGGCCATCCAGAAGAAAAGTAGTTTCAAGTACCTTGGGTCTATTGTGCAAGGCAGTGGGGAGATTGACGATGATGTCACACATCGTATGGGGCAGGGTGGATGAAATGGAGGCTTGCTTCCGGAGTGCTATGTGACAAGAAGGTGCCACCAAAACTTAAGGGCAAGTTCTACAAAGTGGTGGTTAGACCGACTATGTTGTATGGGGCGGAGTGTTGGCCAGTTAAGATCTCTCACATTCAAAAGATGAAAGTTGCCGAGATGAGAATGTTGAGATGGATGTGTGGCCACACCAGGAGTGACATGATTAGGAATGAGCATATTCGGGATAAGGTGGGGGTGGCCTCGGTGGAAGACAAGATACGAGAAGCGAGATTGAGATGGTTTGGGCATGTGAAGAGGAGAGACACAGATGCCACAGTGCGGAGGTGTGAGAGGTTGGCCATGGATAGTTTCAGACGAGGTAGGGGTAGGCCGAAGAAGTATTGGGGAGAGGTAATTAGACACGACATGGCGCAATTACAGCTTACCGAGGACATGACCTTAGATAGGAGGGTTTGGAGGACCAAAATTAGGGTAGAAGACTAGTAGATAGTCTCGTTTTCCGTTCTTATTAGTAGTCGCATTATCGCAATATAATTTCTTGTGTTCAGATTTCTGCTATTATCTGTTATGTCCTGTGCTTTGATTATCCTGTGTTATCTGTGTCGCTCGCATTATTTCATTTCATATCGCTTTGAATCTCTTAACCTTATCTGACTTATTTTTATGCTTTTATTGAGCCGAGAGTCTTTCGGAAACAGTCGTCCTACCTTGGTAGGAGTAAGGTCTGCGTACACTCTACCCTCCTCAAATCCCACGATGTGGGATTTCACTGGGTTGTTGTTGTAGTGACAATCCTTTCTTCCTCATCTCCACTAGTCCACTCATTGGAACAATAGTGTTTAGTCAGTTATAAGTAAAATAAGCCGTGAAATTCTTTCCCTTTATTTTTCATATTTAATGTCAACAAAACCAGTAAAAGGTGGTAGACAGTTTATTTTATTTCTCAATGCTCTTAACATATGATGAGATAATATTTGGAAAGCAAACAACAGACATTTAAATGTATCTAATCATAGCAACTCATCGAGTCCTAAGAATGAACAACTTTTAGTAGAGAGTACTTCACCCTTTCGTGGACCTAAATGGTTAAACCAACAGGGCTGAGCACCATGGGACAAGGAAACCATGTACACAACAATTCCATTTTTCTATAGGAATATAATCGGAAGTCACTCAACCGAAGTATAACTTACTGGTGTAATTGACAAAGCTAAGATGATCCCAGATTATAAGATATTTGGAGAAATGGGGGAAATTGTTCAATCAATACCTTTACAATTCATATCAACTTTTTGGTGTCACAAGTTGCAGACTGTCTGAACTAAAGTCTTGTTTCATATTTTATTCATGTACCTTATTTGAGATTAAAATACAAGCAGTAAAAGGTAATGCTCCTAGCATTTTCTAATAAAAAAAAGTACATTCCATACCAGTGCATATTCATTTTAAGATTCATTGAGTTGGAATTCTTGTATTTCTTTGATTAGAAGTGTTAAGCTGAGATGAGAAGATCCACCATTTTCCGCTGCCTTTTTTGCACTTTGTCCAAGTTCTTTGGCTCTTTTTCTCCTCTCATTTCCTTCATCCTCCTTGTCCATCACTTCTTTTATGGCTTTAGTCACTTCTTCGTTGTTCACTTGGACTTGAGATTTCTCTCCTTCTCCCAAATGCATAACTCCTTGGGATCCAACACTCGCACCCATTCTCAAGACATGTACTAAGAACCTTTCATTCAGAAACTGCTCGGAAAATAAAGGCCAAGTGATCATAGGCACACCAGAACTAATCCCCTCAAGGGTCGAATTCCAACCACAATGAGTCAAGAATGCTCCAATGGTGGGGTGTGACAGAATTAGTACTTGTGGTGCCCACCCACGGATCAAAAGCCCTCTTTCTGTTGTTCTTTTCTCGAATCCATTTTTCGATATCCAGTCCTCTATTGGTGCTTGTCCTTCCCCTGCTTTTATGACTAGAATGAATGGAAAACCTGATGCTTCCAGGCCTAAAGCTAGCTCCACAAATTGTACAACTGTAATACGACCAAGGCTCCCAAAGCATGCATACACAACAGACTCAGGCTGCCAAAAATCAAGCCATTTCTTCAAATATTCTTCTTTGTCAAATGAGGCCTTATTCCCTCTCTGAGCTTTATCTTGATTTTCATTGTTACAAAGAGACAAGGGTCCAATACACCAAACTCTACCATCTTTAAGTTTTCTGAATTTATCCACATACCTTTGTTCCAAGTCCTCGAAAGTATTAATCACAACCCCATAGGCTCTATTTTCAGCTGCTCGTATCTTGTCACGAATATCTTGTATGCAAAGAGTTCCTGGATTGAATGCTCCAGGCAGCTGAGCTTTAGTAACTTCAATTCTATCTGGTAAATCTGGGATGGCAAAAGGCCCTGATTCAGGAATTTCATTTTGATCCTTCATGATGTACAAATTATGCATGCATAATTGAGTGAAGCAACTCATTCCATCAAATATGATTCTTGGAATCTGAAACTTATCAGCTGTCTCAGCTGTCCAAGCGATATGCTTATCGCAAATAATGCAACGCGGCTTAGGCTTCATCTCTTGAAGCAACTTTTCAGCTTGGTCTTGTAGCATATCAATTGCAGCAAAGAAATTTCTTCTAAAGGCCAGTGCAGGCAGACCGTCCGCGCTTTCACATCCCTCTGGAAGTCCTGCTTCCTTGGCTGGAAACTGGAGTTCAAGTACCCGAATAAGGAGTCCAGAACCGATGGCACGATCAATTACTGCAGTGAATCAGATAGCATTAAGAGGTGTCATGACTAAAGTGACTGTCACGCCTCGCTGTGCTAACAATTTGGCCATGTCCACCATGGGTATGATGTGACTTGATGTGACTTCCACTTTTCATAAGCACGTAGGCAGTCCAACTCATCTCATAAGAAATGGATTCACGTATTAACTACTTGTACAGATGGAAATTCTAGGTATATAGTTTTAGAACCCAACAGATTCATTTCAGACCTGAATCCATTCAAAACAAAACAGAAAATAGCACCTTCAAACCGCAGGTTTCAAGACCATATCCAAAGAGGAGAAGGGGAAGGGTAGAAAGGGGTTCGTGTCATCTTTGGATCCTTCCACAAGTATTCAAACCAGCAGGTTTATTTTCAAAACGACAAACCAAACATCTTTTGACAGTACTAAATGACATGTCAGACTCTAATATGGACGCTTATGAACAAAATGACAGGGAACTACCATACTTATAGTCATACCTAACATATTTCCGAGTTAAACATCTATCCAGGCTTAGCAGGGTGGGGCGTTCTGACTATAATCGAAGGACATACCATATATACGCTGGATATACAAATTCATATATATACTACGGGTATACAGAGCTTTGTATGCGCCTGGCGTATTTGGTATATCTTTAATATACACAGTTTGTACTTCAACAAACAGGCATATAAACTTACAATGAATCTAGTTCTATCATATTATGACACGGTTAGGAGGCAGAACTCGAATGATACACACGATATTCAAAATCTAGAAACTAATAAGGAGCAGTTATACGTACGAGACTCTTTCGACAGGTTTAAACGGACATAGAAGAGAACCATCATGATCATTTTAGAGGCTGCTACGCCATGAAAAGCTGGAAACTAATAAAAATTATCACTTCCTGATATTTAACTAAACAACTCCTGATACTACTCGAATAAGCAGCAACCGGCAACGTTAACACTTGTCATATTTTCAACTAAACCACCCACCACAACTACTGATGAAAGCAGCACCGCACAAACTCATACTAATCACATTTAAATAGGCCAAACACCACAACTATTAAGTAAACAGCAAACTAACAGGATTAATAATAAGGTAAAGTTTACCTTTTCTTGGCGCAATGAACAGGGCGTTGAGGTCTCGAATCTAATCTCTCGTTATGAACAGATCCAAAGCACGATACAAATGAGCTCGAAAATCTCTGTTGTGGCTAAAGTTCGCCGTGATAGAATGAAAAGTTTAAACGAAGGTTTAGAATTGTAGTTAAAAGATGAAAATGTTGAAGTGTGATAATATTTCCCCGTCGCCTCCTCCTTTTTTTCGATCTATCTTTTTTTTTTCCCTTTGTTCCACAAACCACCTCCTTTTATGGGGTTTTCGAGGAGAGAGGGGAGCGGGAGTTGGAGCGTGTGTCGGCTGTGGAGGGGAGCGTGTGTGGGGAAAAGGAAAAGGGAGAGAAAGGAGGAAAAGGGAAAGAAGAGAGGGAGAGATGAAAGAGAAAGGGGCAAAAAAAAGAAAATGAGGGGGGCGGCTGAAGGGTTAGGTTTTAGGAGTAAAAAAAAGAAATGGACGATTGGGCCGGGTCGGGCAAAATGGGCTGGTCCGAAAAAATGGTAGTGGGCTGGCCCATTAATTTAAATATGGGTTGAAAATGTGGGTTGGGTATAGAAATGTGGGTTGTTTGTTTAGGTAGGAAATAATATTGTATTTGTATTTTAAGCCATTAATTTGCTGAAAAATATTGGTCCTTCCTCCGCTATTTTAATTATTTTCGGGCTTGTAATTTAGTAACTAGTACAATATTTATTATGTGAAGATAAATAGCAATTTATTTATATAGAAAGTAAGGATTTACAAAGTGTTGTCTTGTAATTAACTTAACGATTCCAAACCCGAAAGTGAAATGACGATGAACATTTAAAATTTGTGATAAATTAATACTTGCAATGTTAAAATAAAAGTAGCGAATATAAATAGCAGTGAAAAATAAAGTATCTAGCTCGTCAATAAATTTAGACGTCCGAGTGAATAAAATTAAATAGAGGGACAAAATTGGGTGTCAACAATAGGTTGAGTGGCAGAAAGACCATGATAGCTTGCCTCCTCGTGATTTCTAGACAGGGCATCTGCTGCTCCATTCTCGACTCCCCTTCTAAAATGTATTTCATAACTCAGTCCTAACAGCTTGGTGACCCCTTTATGTTGTAATGAAGTGGTTATCCTCTAATCATTAAGGAATTTTAAGCTAAAATGATCGGTCTTTATAATGAAATGATTTGGTTGGAGGTAGTGGCGCCATTTGTCAACAGATATTAACAGTACAATTAGCTCTTTTTCATATGTTGATAGCCCCAAATGCTTAGGACTAAGAGTTTGGCTTAAGAATGCAATAGGTCTTCCTTTTGTGTCAAAACTGCTCTTACACCCTTCCCACTCGCATCTACTTCTACCACAAATGGTATACCAAAATCAGGAAGGGATAATACTGGTGCACATACCATAGCTTGTTTAAGATCTTCAAAAGCTTGTGTTGCTTCCATGTTCCACTGAAAATTCCCTTTTTTCAACAAATTAGTCAAAGGCTTACTGATAAGTGCGTAATTCTTTATAAATCTTCGTTAGTACCTGGTCAGGGCTAAGAAGCCTCTTAACTCTCTGATGGACTTGGGATGGGCCCAATTCAGCATGGCTTCAATTTTAGCTGCATCCGTATTAACTCCTTCTCCAGAAATTAAATGGCCCAGATATTCCACTGATTTTTGCCCAAATGTGCACTTAGATCTTTTAGCATATAAATTGTGAAGCCTCAAAATGTCAAATACAATTTCTAGGTACACCACGTGATCGTCCAAATTGGTGCTGTAAATTGAAATGTCGTCGAAAAATACTAAGAAAAACTTACGTAGATGTGGGCCAAAAATTTGGTGCATTAGGGCCTGAAAAGTCGCAGGCGCATTAGTTAGCCCAAATGGCATAACTTTGAATTCCCACAGCCCATGATGTGTTTTGAAGGCTGTTAAATGCTCATCACTTTGTCGCATACGAATTTGGTGGTAGCCCGAACGTAAATCCAGTTTAGAGAAATAACTTCCTCCATTTAATTCATCTAACAAATCCTCCACTACTGGGATGGGGTATTTGTTCTTCACAGTAATCTCATTAAGCCGGCAATAATCCACGCATAACCTCCATGTAGCATCTTTCTTGTTAACAAGTAACACTGGGGATGCAAAAGGTGAGACATTTATGGATACTGTCTTGGCCTTGAGCATCTCAGCAACAATGTCCTCAATTGCATTCTTTTGTTCAAACGAGTAACGATATGGGCGCAAATTAACTGGCTTAGAACCTGGTAACAATTCGATATGGTGATCACAAGCCCGTGATGGGGGCAGTTCATTGGGCTCCTTAAACAAATCCAAATAACGATCCACTAGGTCCCTGATAATTTTTGGAACCTCTGTCTCTTGGTTTTAAGCTACGTCCACTATTAACAACTGGGCTACATAACTGCATTGCCCCTTTTCAATCATCCTTTCTACCCCTTTTTCTTCAATAGGCTACAATTCTTGTGAATCAGTATAATAGGCGCAACCGAATCAACCCAGTCCATCCCTAAGACCACATCGTAGCCACCCACCTTAAGCAATATCATATCAAATTGGAACTCGTTGCCTTGCATAGACCAAGAAAAACTCTTGCAAACTATATCACAAAAAAAAACAAATTGACTATAGGCAACCTTAACCCTTAATAAACGATGTAGCAAATCAACTTGGGCCTGTAAATTCTTTATAATTTGGGGGTCTACGAAACTGTGAGTGGAGCCACTATCAATTAATATGTTCAATCTTTGTTTCTTGGTCCATCTTTCAATTCTAATTGTCGATGGGGCCTTGTCATGGCCCAGTAGTGCTAACAGTGAAACCTCTCCTTCATCATGGGCCTGTTGGGCCTCCTTTGCAATAGGATCCGCTGCCTCTAGAACTTCTTGGGCATCAATATACTCTTCACCCTCCATTATATGCAAGGTTTTGGGCTTGCATTGGTGGCCCGGTGTGAATTTATCGTGGCATTTAAAACACAAATTCCTTTCTCTCATTTGATCAAAGGTTAAAGGTTTTGTACTGCTAACATTTTTGGTATTCAAACTGTTGGAGCTTTGTGGGTGGATTGGTAAGGAACGAATTTGGGTGGGTTAGAGGAGTGGCGAGGTGTTAATTTAGTAGAGATTTGCTTATACAGAGCATTCATGGATTTTTTCAAACAATTTAGCACACTTGTATGCCTCTAACAAGGTTGTGGGATTTGCATTTTGGACTAGTGGTTGTATTTCTGGACTAGGCCCCCCAATAAAACAGTAGACAAAATATGATTCTTTTAAGCATGGATTAATCATAGTTGCTAAACCTTTTACTGCTTCAAATTTTCTTGGCTTAAGTAACTAAAACGCCCCCGAACTTGGCACGAATTGCAACTTTCATCCTCAAACTATTGTTGCACTTCAAGACACCCCTAGACTTGGCAAAATGGGTTTTAATTAATCCCCGAGCTGCCACATGGCATAGTGAGTATAGTCACACGCTAAGAGGCGCGTGAGAGGTGCCACATCAACATAAAAACGGTAACAAATCCAATTTTCACATTTCGCTTTACATTTCTTTCACTTCTAGCGGCTAACATCAGCCCCTTGTTCTTATTTAACCCCTCCCCCATTAAAATACACCACAACTTAAAATTCAAGCTTTTTGTTCTCCTTCTTTTCTAATTGTTAAATTTTCTCTCTCAATTGTAAGTTTCTCTGTCAATTGTACTCATGACTAGAGTTTGTAGATATGGATTTCCGGCGGTGGTGAGGATTTCATGGTCCGATGACAATCCGGGAAGGAGATTTTGGGGTTGTCAAAATTACAAGGTATGTAATTTTTGTTTTTAGTATCTCAATTTTAGTATGATTTTGCTGGGTTTGTTTCATTTAGTCACTAATTTTCGTTCACTTTTTATAGGTGAAAAGTCGAAGTTCTTGCAATTTTTTCAATTGGTATGAACCACCATTTTCGGGGCAAGCTAATATTGTTATTTGGGGTTTGTTGAAGAAGAAAAACAAATATGAGCAAGAGTTGAAGTGGTCAAAAACATTGAAGATTTGTCTATGTATTAGTGTCCTATTTAATTTGATGTTTTATCTTGGTTCTGGTAGTAGTACTAATTAGGTTGAAGTGAAGTTGTACTTAGATGATTAACAATGGTTGTAGTACTAATTAGGTTGAAGTGAAGTTCTATTTAGATGATTAACAATGTAATCTAATTTTGGTTAGCATATTGAATATGATTATGATGACTTTGTGAAGCAATACGTTATACCATCTAGTTAGTAGTGGTTAGCCTATCAACATGCTAACCAACAACATTTATACCATATGGACACTATCAAAATCTGGGATGAAAAATTTGGACAATAAACATTGACCATTTCAATGCAAACCTGGACAAAACACTAACTAACATTGAATGGAAAATCTGGACAGAAAATAACAACTACCATTCAATGCAAACTTGGACAAAACACTAACTAACATTGAATGGAAAATCTGGATAGAAAATAACAACTACCATTCAATGCAAATCTGGACAATAAGCATTGACCATTTCAATGCAAACCTGAACAAAACACCAACTAACATTCAATGCAAAATATGGACAATATAAACCAGTAACCAGTACCATTTCACATCAAAATCTGGTCAGAAATATCAACTACCATTCAATGCAAAACCTTGACATAAAATACCAAGTACCTGTCATACCCTTTTTTAACCAGGTTAAAGTAGAGTATAACATATTGGTGATTCCTATTTTTTGTTTATTTATTTTAAGGAGGCGCCACCTAATTATTTATGGTGAATTAGGACACCTAAAGTTTATTAAAGTTATTTTCTAAAGTTAGCTCTGTTTAAGGTCTGCGAAACTTAAGATTCTAGGTAAGGGTTCAATTAGTCTAAAGGGAAGGTATTAGGCATCCTTTAAGGCCCATTAACAATGGTTAACCGACCGGACTTATGATTAGTTAGGCTAAGTGTAAATATAGTATTATAGAAAAGAACATAGCTTTGTAAATATAACTAAAGTGGTAAATAACCATGTAAGAATGCTATTTGAAATAGAACTTGTAGAAAATAATAATTTGTATAAAAGAGTACTTCTAATGCTATTTTGAAAACACGACTTATAAACGTTGTTAAGGTTTTAAACGAAAGGGTAATAGTGTTGTTTAAAATAATACTTGTAGAAAATATAATAATTTGCGTAAAAGAAGATTCTAAATGTTAAAATGAAACTTAAAGATTTTGCTAAGGCCTTAAATGAAAAATATAATAA
Organism: Lycium barbarum; assembly: GCF_019175385.1. Classification (NCBI taxonomy): domain Eukaryota; kingdom Viridiplantae; phylum Streptophyta; class Magnoliopsida; order Solanales; family Solanaceae; genus Lycium; species Lycium barbarum. Next base: position 161,736,578 of record NC_083337.1, read on the forward strand.
TGTTATTCAAAAAATAAGATTTGTAGAAAATAGGATAATTTGCCTATGAATAATAGCCTTTTAAAAGGATGATTTGACAAATGTGATCTTTAGATAAAAAAAATGATATTATATGAATATGATGGTGTAGAAATGTCTAGACTTATATTCTTAAATATGATGAAAAGGCCATGAATTTCTTTCTATTTTTTATCACTCTTATTTAGCGTTATTCGGGCTAAAATATGCATGATTGGAAAATGCATTCATAAAATATACTTGAATTTATATCTGCGTATTAGTGATGTTTTGAAATTTCTAATACAGTAAGAATGAAAACATGATCTTAATTCAAAATATGTGCTTATGGCTTCGTCCTTAAAAATCAATGGCTTTAACATAGATAAATATTATAGACACTATAAATAAATTAATATGGAAGAAGAAAACGAAACTAAGGAATTAATTATTGTTTCTTCCTACCCATTTTGCTAAAACCCGCTAATTCCGCTAAGGCTCGCCTAATCTAAGCAAATAAAACAAATAAAGTGTTAGTCATGTAATTACAAATTAAATGCACAAAATAAAAATAAAAAGGAGAGTAAAATGATTGAAAGGGGCTCAACCCATTGAGGACTGTTGCTGTTCACGTTTATTGGGCTTAGGCCCAGATTTTATTTCCATGTTTGGCTGCGGATTGGTTGCTACTATATGGGGCTGACTCGAGAGGAGTTGTGTTAACGCCAAGTGCGGAAGGAGACGAGTCCGAGGGGCTCGTGTTCGATAGTCATGCATAAGAAATGAAAAGAAAAGGATTAGTATGTGATTAATAAATAAGACTAAACATGTAAAATATACACTCAAAACAAATCGGTAGATTATGTATATACTGTGTATATTTAGATATATCTCATGTATATGTATTCATAAGGATGTATAGAAGGTTATTATTGGAAAGCCTTTGCCTCCGTTTTCCCGATGTTGCACACGTTGGCTTAAAGTTACAGCCACAATGTAAGAGTTGCTAAAGTTTGCATCCATATGCAACCACGAAATGGCTCATAATGCAACGAAGATGGGCACAAAAGTGCAGCAACTACACAGGAACTTGTGTCTCAAAGGATGCAACAGCAGAGCAGCTCAATAAGGCTAAACAACATCAATGTACAACAGTAGTTAAAGCATAGCAAAGTGCAGTAGCAGGTGCATTGTTTTGCACCACCAAAATGTAGTCTCTTAATAGCATTTAGAATTTGAAATTCCCAGTTCATGCAAAGTAAGAAAGGGGTAAAGGATGAGTATTTTTTTTACATAGAAATGTAAAAAAGAACAAGCTCAAAACTATCAAATTCTTTTATATTTATTATAGTTATACTTCTTAGTTCACTTTTAAGAGAACAAACTGTCAACTGTATTCACTTGATCAGGCTTAACAAAATAACTGGAGACATGAAAGGAAACACGTTAATTGAAGGCATGACAAATCCTTATGGGAGGTTGTTTTCAGTTCATCTATAACGAAGAGTAAGATCATTAAAGAGAGGGAACCACACATATATATGACATAAAATGCCAGGCTTAAAAGATTCAGGACATAGAAAGGGCTACCGCCATCCATATTTCTAATGCCGCACAAGGTCAAAAGGTTTCTAGAACCTTAGGCATGGCATGCTATCGGAGGAGGCTAAACCACTCCCAAAAGTTTGCCCTTTATCTTACAGCTATCTTGACCCATTAGCATCTTATTTCAACCAAACTAGTTGAAAGGTCTCCCACTCATCTTTTCAAGGCCAAATGTTTATCAGGCAAGGCAGTTTTTGGCTCAAGGAAAAGAAACAGTGAATCAAAGCCTTATACTCAATCAGTTAGGGGACTATTGTAGATTAGGAAAACACTTAGTTTCATTTTTTCAAAGCAATCAGAGACTTAAGAATAGTGTAGAGTGATTAAAATTCTCCAGTTTACTAATGATCTGTTAGTTTGAGAATCCAAAATGAATTAAATCTTCCTCTTCTAATACTTAAGATATTTATGCTTAATCTGAGAACGTTCTATCACACAGGGAGGATATTTGCACTAAATACTAAAAATGAAACTTAAGGCAAAGTAAGAGGAGATGCAGACTACAAATTTCATCAACATGCTTTCTGAACAGGATAGTGAAGAAAATTAAAACAAAGGGCACTGTCGAACTCAACCAGACTGATTTGTAACCACAAATGCTTCAACAAGAATAAATCTTTGTTTGGTCAAAAGGAGAGAATCAACTTGGTGTTGAAAATTATACGAGTCAACAGACACTACAAAAATCAACATTACAGTTACCTAGGAATAGAGATAGAGATGGAATATGTTCCACATTTTTTAGAAGAAAGATTGATTCTTGATAGTCTAGAGTTAAGTTATCATATAGGTTGCACTTCACTTCAAATTTGAACACTAAATGATCTTGAAATAGTCTTAGAAAACTGGGAAGACGAACAGATAGGAGTTTGTAATATCATCAGACAACCATTCAAGCCTCTCTTTATAGTTTCAAAATTAAAATATTGACTCCACGCAAGAAAGAAACTAAGATCCCTAACATATCACAACCATATCTACCACTAATTTCAACAGCTTCCAGATGATTTTATAATTCCACATAGAACGTAATTGAAGCAAAATGAAAAGGGGAAGAGGATTACATAATAAAGCAGAATTAAAATTAAAACAGAACTAAGCTACAGGAATTTTAAAACAAATAGAATTGAACGAAAACAACACTATGATGAGGAAACTAAATATTTAATCGAGAATGAAACTAGGTTGAACAGGGACTTATTTAAACTAATGTTTAAACACACATGGAAACCGTTAGACTGGCTATGTTACACTGAGCCACACTAAGCATCTAAATGAACTAACAAATATCTAAACAAGCACATGCTCAGTTAGTATCGACCATCCTATAAGCATGCTAATGACTCGACAACTTACTTAATACATATTTGATGATTACTAACCAGATTCAAGGCTATACTGACACATAGCCAGGATTAATAAACGAGCAAATTTAACATGTATGATTATTTAAACTAACTACATGATTAATTGATGCTACGCTATATTAACTAAGACTAAGTTCGACTAGACTAAACTAAACGACCATTGACACAGCTGTTAACTACACACAAACACAAATTAAACTAAACACACCAAATACTTAAAAAATAAAGAAAAGGAAAAGGTTTACTGACCTTTTGTAGGTGCAGTGAACGGGGTCTCGAGGTCTCGAATATACGCTCGATCTTAAAGTAACAAGCCGAAAGAGTAAAACGACTTAATTTTCAAATGGGTGTTCCCAAGTATAGCGATTGAAATATGTAAAAAATAATTAGGAATGGTTAAAGTGGCTGCCAAAGAATTGAAACAGAACAGAATTCGAACGAATTCCAGATTTAAAGTAGTAATTAAAGATAGAAAAATGTTGAATGTCGTCCAAAAAAATCCCCCCCTTTCTCGATCTGTTTTCTTGTTGATTTCCCTCACTTCCCCCAGATTTATAGGGTTTCGTTTGGTTTTAAGAAAAGAGAGAGAGGAGCATATGGGAGCGGCGGTGAGTGGAGAGTGGGGTCGTCGGTGTTGAGTGGGGAGGAGCGTGGTGTGGGGCAAAGAGGAGCGGGAGTGGGGTACGGCGGTGAGGAGAGAAGGAGAGATTAGGGTAAAGGGAGAGAGGGGCGGCGGGTTGAAGAAAGAAAATGAAATGAAACCCTACTGGTTTCATTTCATGTTATGGGACGGACCGGTTCGGATAATTTTTGGGTTGGGTAGGGAAATAATGTGGGCTGAATTGTTTTGGGTTGGGAATAATGTGGGTTGGTTGAATTAATTAGAGTATGGGCTGATAATTTGGGCCATTTATTTGGCTGAAATTATTGACCCTTCATCCTCTATTTTAATTATTCGTGGGCTTCTAATTTAACAACTAGTACAATATATACTATATGAAGACAATTAATAACTAATATGTAAAAAATAAGGATTTAACAAAGTGTTGTTCTGTAATTAATTTAACGAGTCCAAACCTGAAACAAATGAAATGATGACGAATCATTTAAAATTTGTGGTAAAGTAATGCTCGTAATGTTGAAAATAACAGTAGCGAAAATAATAGTAGTGAAAATAAAGTATTTAGCTCGTCAATAAATTTAGACGCCCGAGTGAATAAAATTAAATAAAGGAGGGACAAAATTGGGTGTCAACAGTACCATTCAATGAAAATCTGGACAATAAACCAATACCATTTAATATCAAATCAAGGTCATTGTCATGTGCAAAATAACTGGACAGTAGCACTAACTGTCAACAAAAACTACCAAGCTACATTGTTTGCTTACATATCCAAGTTTCACCAAAAATAGCTAGCTTAAACATAGAAATATCAGACTACTTCATTGGAGATTTTCCTTTTCTTGATCTTGTTTGAACTCTATAAGCCTTTGATCTTGTTTGGATTCTATGATTAGCACTTTGCACTTGGAGTTGTCTTTGTGTAACTGCTTTTGTTCCTTTCCACTTCAATCCTTTGCTGGGTTTGTATCCAATATAACCTGTGACCAAGGCTGAATTCATTGCCTTAGGTGTGGACACCAACCTGCTGCTAGGCATTCCTTGCTGCAATTTAAATTGGTTAGTGTCACAAAGTGGCTAAAAATAATAACAATAACTTAGGTGATTGAGAAACACTTACATTAACACATTTGTATCCAGACTCAGACACAAATACACCCTGTCCAACAACCCTTGGCCTCTTGTACTTAGTCCTGCCCCCTCTCATGCTTGTAGATGCATCTTGAGTGTCATGAACACTACTTTTTCTTGTACTTCTAGTTGATGACTCCTGAGAAGCATTAACCTAACAGATAATAAGTTAATATTTGACTAATTAATGGTAAGCAAAGTATTGTATATTACAGTTACCTTTGTAGTTGCTTTAGGCCTTGGAGGGACTGGTGGCTTTGTGTATTTCCTCTTGGAAGTTGTTGGAGCAGTTGGTGGAGCAATTGCTGGAGCAGTTGGAGGAGCAGTTGCTGGTGTAGTTAGAGGAGCAGTTACTCGTGCATTTGGTGCTCTTGTTGATCCTGCTGCTTTTGCTCTAGCTGTTGTTGGTGCATCAGCTTGTGGTGGCCTTGAGTATTTCCTCTTGGAAGTTGCATCAACAGTTGGTGGCCTTGAGTATTTGCTCTTGGAAGTTGCTGATGCAGTTGGTGGCACTGAGTATTTCCTCCTAGAAGGGGCAGAAGTTGTTGCTGATGCAGTTGGAGGCCTTGAAGGACAACTTTTTATGTTATGTGTACTAGACTTGCAACCAGAGAATGTCATGGCTATCCCTCTTTTTGTCAACTTTCCAACCCTTCTCACTTCTCCTATCTCCTTTCTTCTGCACCTTCTTGGCTTGCCAGGCATTTTTTTGACTTCCGGAGGCTCTATCTTTGGGTTTGTACTGTCTGGCCACATAATCATGCTTGGAATAGGCTATATGAAGTGAGAATAAGCCCTTAAATAGGTCTCTTGTCTGTACCAATGTACAATATTCTCACTTGGATCAATTCTCCTATAGTACATAGCTGTTAGGGCATGTGCACAAGGGATACCTTTTAGTTGTCATGACCTGCAGCTGCAATATTCCCTTGCTAGTTGAACAATATGAGTACCTAACCCCTCTTTGATTTCAAAGCCCCAGTCTCCATTCCAGTGATGTGTAAAGTTCATTGACCTCTCAGCATTAGCATTGAACACTTTCAATGCCATTGGTGATATCCCATCAACCCAAGTTTCAGAAAATGCCCTCATCTTAGCTATCCTATTCATCATCTTGATTCTAATTTCTTCCAACATTGACACAATTGTCTTGTGTCTAGCTGACAATATCCAAGCATTAAAAGATTCTGACATATTGTTGTCCACACTATCACATTTTGAAAATTCTTTGAAATACACTTTGCACCACCTTTCTTTGTTGTATGAAATAAGGTCTTCAACAATACCCCTACCCAACTGATCTAACTCATTCAGCCTGTTTTTCAGTTCTGCCTCAAATGTTGACCTAACACACTTCCAGAATTTTTTCCTCCTCTCAATACCTCTCCAATTTTGGGCCCAGTTAGACAGAATGTGTCTAGCACACATTCTATGCCCACAATCAGGAAATACTTCTTTAGCAGCACTAACCAAACCCTGTAAAAACATAACAGAATTAGAAAATAGAACATAATGCCTAAATAGAAAACAAATAATGAAAAAAAGGTACCTTTTGCATGTCACTAATTATAGTGACCTCAGTCCCATCTCCAAGTTGCAAGTCATCCTGGAGGACTCTCATAAACCATCTCCATGTATCCTTTGTCTCAATTCCAGTAATAGCCCATGCTATTGGAACCATTCGCTTGTTTCCATCTTTAGCAACTGCTACAAGTAACTAGCCCTTGCAAATACCCTTCAGAAAACAACCATCTAGGCCTATACACCTCCTACAACCTCCCATGAACCCCAATTTCATTGCAGCGAAACAAATATAGAAATTTTCGAATTCTTTCTTACCATCTTCCTTGTCTATTACATTCACAACACATGTGCTACCAGGATTATTTTGTAGCAGCACATCCCTGTAGTCAAAGAGTCTACCAAACTCAGCAATATGATCTCCTATAACTTCTCTCAAAACAATCTTCCTTGTTTTCAAACAGACAGATTTCCCAACATATATACCAAAATCTTTCCTAACCAAGTCTTGTATTTCCCACCCTTTAATTGTAGGTTGGGAAGTGAGTCTCTCCTTATAATGCTTGGACAGAAATTTAGAATTACAAAGGAAGTTGATGTTGGTCCTATGGCATTTGTGTCTAGGATTGTAGGTCTTGATTGTGAAGTTTGTACTCCTACTTTCCTTGCTAGCATATATCATCCAAGGAAAACCTTCTTTGCACTTCACCCTAACCCTTCTTGTGTCATTCTTCTTCTTGTCCAGCTGGACACCTTTCTTCAGAGCATATTTGGTCAAAGCTTCTTTGAATTCTTTGACATTTTGAAATACTTGACCAACCTGCCAAATGACTTTCTCACAATCTGGATCATACACAACCCTATTTTTCTTCCTCCTTGCCCTCAATTCAGTCCCTCCTTCAACTTGTTCATCATCACTAACATTTTCACCCTCAGATTCAGAAGCAAAACTATCTACATCTGATGAGTCATAATGTGGCTCATCATCATCACCTCCCAAATAACCCTTTAGATTTATTCTCACTCTATGAATGTCTTCATAACCTCCATCCACTCCAGACTCACCTAAAAACCCATCTGGTCTATCCTTAGCAGCCCTACTAGCTTTGTTTTTTTTCGTATTCTCTTAAATCTTCTCTCACCACCCTAAGTTCTTCATGAACATCACTCCCATAATCATCAGGCAGTTCAGAATCAGACCCATTTACTGTACCTTCTTCCTCAGAATTGTCTACATCACCAGTGGGATTCTCAGCACCAAAATCACTACTAGCAAAATCACTACTAGCAAAAGCACTACTAGTATTTGCTTCAGCCCCTTCAACACAGTTTGGAGAAGAAGGATTTTCTAGATCTAGACTTGTAGTTGGTGTTGTATTAACTAGTGGTGGATAGGGAATAAATAAACTGCAGATTCCCTATCCCTACTTGGCTTTGATAAATTATCACCAGCCCCACCAATCACATGCTAGCTGACAGGCCCCACATCCTCAAAAGAAGAGTCATTGCACACATAAATCTCAATTATATCCCCATCATTCAAAAGTACTCCTAGGTCTAATAAATCCCTGTCTGATGTTAATTTTACCAAAGCACCCCCCTTAGGTGCAATATAAGTGGTCCCTAAATTAATCACCCCAAATTCTTTAGCAAGATCTACTAGCTCAGGAATAGACAAATGATCCAAATCAATGTTAAAAGAATGTTCTGTCCTACCCCCAACAAAAGTAGGTCCCACTTCACTCACCAATATACCACCAATTTTTCATCTAAAATGAAAGTACTTAGTAGCCATTCCTCAACCTATAGAGGTTTAAACAATTCAAAAACTCATCCAAACAATGAATTACATCTATAACTTATACTAATTACCATAAACATTAGGCTAGCCTAAACATTAACAATAAATCACATAAAATGAAAAGTAAAAGAAAACAGCAAATAACAAAAAAAAAAAAAAAAACATGCTTGCATACAGAAAAAGACATCACTTTTACATAGAATAATCCTTCACCTAACTTCAATATAACCAAAACACCCTAAAATTTTCAATTATTACAGAAAAACTTAAACATACAAATCAGAAAAGCCCTAAAAGATTTCAGTTTTTACAAGAATACATAAGCACGTGCTATCATAGGACAAATAAAATAAAAAGAAAAGAGCCCCTAATTTTTCAGGTAATTACAAAAATACCAAAAGACATGCATGCACAAAATCAAGTCTTTAACGATGAATTTCAGTAGCCATAAACTCATGTTCTTTATAACTAGAAGCATTATCAAGCATTTCAGGAGGCAACCATGTTTGAAGAAACCCTAATCGACTTTAAGAAACCCTAATCGAAAAACAGAGGTTGACATCACTAACCTTTAAAGAAGACAACTGAAACCACGATCGATCGGAGCAAATAAAATGATTGACCAAAAGAAACCCACCAAAACAGCTGCAACGAACACTAATCGATGAACTTGAACCCACCTACCCACACTTAATACACCCAAGAATCGACAGAATGTGACCCTAACAACTAGTGTTTAGCGAGATTTGTAGACTAGAACCCTAAAATTTCGATAGAAATCAAAGGGAGACAGAGAGTTTTTGAGGGTGTTGGTTCAAATGGAGGCTTCTAGAGACTGAAAGGGGGTTTAATTAAACGTAGGTCGGGTCGGGTAGGGTCGGTTCGGGTTATTTACCCGATTCTAATTGCCATTTATTATGTGGCATAAATATTTTACACGTGGATGGCCACATAAACGTTTTAATCCAGCTGGACCCGCGAGTGACTACACTCACTCCGGATCATGATCTCGGGGATTAATTAAAACCCATTTTGCCAAGTCTAGGGGTGTCTTGAAGTGCAGCAATAGTTTGGGGACGAAAGTTGCAATTCGTGCCAAGTTCGGGAGCGTTTTAGTTACTTAAGCCAATTGTTTTTTATAACTCTCCCCATCATTTGTTTGTTCTAAACGATTAAATTCTGATATAATATTAACAAGTAATGCATTGCCAAATATTTGGCATATGTGTTATACCCTATTTTAACCGGAGTCAAAATAGTTTATAACATCCCGATAATTCTGGGGTTAATTAAAGTTAAGGAGTCGCCACCTAATTATTTACGGTGAATTAGGATACCTAACGTTTATTAAAGTAATTATCTAAAGTTGATTTTATTTTAAAGTCTACGAAACCAAAAAGATTCTAGGTAAGGGTTCAACTAATCTAGAGGGAAGGTATTAGGCATCCTCTAAGATCCATTAACAATGGTTAACCGACCGAACTTAGATGAATTAATTAGGCTAAGTGTAAATATTATAGAAAAGAAAATAGTTTTGTAAATATTGCTAAAGTTATAGACATGTAAGAATGCTATTAAAAATAAGACTTGTAGGAAAATAGTAATTTGCATAAGAGCTTGGTTATAAATAAATTGAAGGAAACGCGAGACGGTGTAACGTTTTAAACGTATTTGAAAAATAACTCAAAAGGGGAGACATTAACTGATTTTTGTTTTAAGAGTCAAACAAGACGGGATTTTCCTTTCTCCTTTTTATTATCTCCTATTAACTATCTTTAGCTATGCGTGATTAATTCAAAATTGAAGAATTGTCTATAAAATGTACTTGAGTTCATTACTTACATCTTAATGATGTTTCAAACTTTTCTAAAATAATAAGAATAAAAATGTGATCTTGATTCAAAATAGATGTTCATGACTTCACGTTCTTGAAGATCAATTGTTTTAATAAAAGAAAATACTATAGGTACTATAAACAATTTTAGAAACAACAATAAAAAAAAGAACAAAAACCGGTGGAATTAACTAATAGTTTTTCCTTAAGATAACTAATCATTGTTTCTAAAACTGCCCATACTAATTCCTATAATTCATATAAGCTAAGAGGAAAAAATAAGGTGTTAATCATACAGAGTAAGTCAAAACACACATAGCGAAAATAAGATAGAGGGAAAGAAGAGCAAATGGATCAGTCCATTCTTAAGACCATTGCTGCAGTCCGTTTTGCTATTGGGCTTTGGCCCAGAAAGTCTCTTTTTTTTTTTACTTTTTCGCTGCGGGCAGGCTGGACAAGAGAGGAATTGTGTTGGGCTTTTAGCCCAACACCGAATGCGGGAGGTGACGAATCCCTTGGACTCGTATGAGAGATAATCATGCAAAAGAAATGAAAGAGAAGAGGATTAGTACAATAATCAACAAATAAGGCCAAACACATATAATGTAAACTTAACTTCCTATAAAACAGCCCCTAAACACACATTAAACCACACTAGAAACATATACCTTTACAAGGTTCATGAAAATTCTTACTGTGAAAGAACAAAGAAAACTCTAGCCACTGGAAACTACTCTTTTCTTTTCCTAAAGTTAAGAGTTAAAGTCTAAACCCACAGCCATAATAGGGAGTTAACAAACTGGAAACTACTCTTTTCTTTTTTTCTTAAAAAAACAGTCTATTGACATGAGATGCCAATTCGGCTTGTTTTGAAGGAAAGAAAAAAAATGCAGGGTCTGTCCTGAGTTCAAAGATTTAAAAATCAATCTATACTTAAGAGAAAATAAACCAAATAAGTAATTGCTTTCACTCATGAAACAGTTTTAGAAGGCAAAAGCCAATGTTTTCATCACTACCCTTTTTCACTCTAATGTAAGAATTCAGGCAGCATACTTCGGACAAACTGAGCTATCTCGCATATAATAGTGGTTCAATCAGCGAGCATATCATCAGCCAAAGGGTAATAATTCATGGTAATAATAATTCATGGTAATGGCAACGAGTAACGGCTTAAGTGTAGTATCTGTTTTTTGTTTAAGTGAAAACAACAACTTGCAAAAGTATAGCAGTAGCTTATCTTAGATTTTTTTTTAGAGGTGCGACTCAATTATATATCAAGAATATATCCACCTTATTTAAAGAAAAGAAACATATAAAGCACATGGATTGGCAAACTCATACATTTTTATCCTAATCTAAGCATAAACTTGATTTTTTAACTCGGTCACGAAACTGGACAGAACTGAATTTTAGTAATCAATCAGTCAATCATAGCAATAAGGGGAAGCAAACTAGAACTCGATATTTAGTAACTACTTGAAAACAAATAAGCAATGCATACGCCTAGAATTATTTGAACTAGAGCAAGATTTAGGGAGAGCTAATGTTAAACCATTTTAGACCATAACCATAGAGAATACACCATTTGAACTACGATAGAAAAAAAAAAACTAAAGGCCAACTATTCAACTGAAGATGAGAATAGGTTCGAACTGAAATTTATACAAGCAGAAAGCAACAGCAACCTAATACATGATTTCTAAAAAAATGAATTCAGTCCAAACGACACAGGTATTGACAAGAGGAATGCTCGATGTCTACTTTCACAATACATCAACATAACAGATGTCCAAATATCAACACAAGCATCACATAACGACATTAACACATTCCGAAGGCATAATTTTACACTAGAGACTCTAATTCATGCTTTTATTTCAAACAGGCAGATTCATCAGTGAAAGAAAAATAGAGAAAAGGTTAAAGCTTAAGATTCACCGACCTTTTGTGGGTGCAGTGAAATGGGGCATTGACGGCGTCGAATCTACTCTCTCGTTATGAATAGACCCGAACCTTGAGCCAAATGAGTTTGAATGAAAGTATTGAGGATTTTGCGAACTAAAATTTTGTATTCTTTTTTTGATGAATCGAATCAGATACTAAGAGTAGATAGTAGGGATTCGTATCCTAGTTCTTTTTTTTCTCGGCTGAATGTTTAAGGCGTTTTTTATAGCCTAGAAGTTCTAGGGTTCTCCCGATTTTGAATTCAAATTTTGTAAAGGCAAAGTCACGGGTTCAAATGCTTTTTGGTTTTTCTCTGTATAAAATCATATTTCAAAACGTTGGCTTAGCCTCTTGTGTTGACCGTATAGCTACTAGCACGAAAAAGGGGTGGCAAGGTCTGTTAATGGCTAAAGGGAACTGAGACTTTGTTCAAAAAAAGAAAGGGATGAGGGAGAGAGGAAAGAGAGACGAGAGAGAGAGGGAACGTGTGTGCGGCGTTAGGGAAAATGAACGAAACCCTACTGGTTTCATTTTTTGTGTTGAATGGATCGGGTCGGGTACGAAACGGGTATGGGCTGGATACCAAATTCAACTAAGTGGGCTGGTTAGTGAATTACAGAGTGGGCCGCGGATTGGAATGGATAATAGACTGATTTGGGCTATTAATTGGCTGAAATTGTGGTCATTCCTCCTTCATTTTAATTATTCTTGGGTTTTAACTTAATAACTAGTACAATATATATTATGTAAAGACAAATAGTAATTAGTATGTGGAAAGTAAAAGATTTAATAAAGTAAAATTAATTTAATGAGTACAAATCCTAAAATGAAACGATGACGAACCATTTAAAATTTGTGATAAAGTAATACTAGTAATGTTGATAATAAAATAGTGAAAATGAAAGTAATGATATTAATAGTAGTAGCAAATAAAAATAATAGTGAAAATAAAGTGTTTCGCTCGTCAATAAATTAGAAGCCCGAAGAAATAAATTAGAATAAAGGAGGGACAAAATCGGGTGTCAACAATATGTCCAAGCAAAATTCAGCCCAAGTAACTCATCCTTCGTGGTCCTGCACATAGCTAGCATACTAATTATCCACAAAATCCTTCAAATGCAGTGCTACATACGTCAGTTTTGCCTCCTCGTGCACTTGGTATAAAAGAATTTCTCACAACGCCTAATCCAAGCTTGGGGGTTTGTTTCATCAAAATCTGGAAAGGAAAGTTTAGCTTGAGGTACTCTACCAAAATTAATATGATTATCTGGGCCAGACTGAGCATATGGGCCTGGGCCTGGTGAGTACCATCCCAACGCGGGCTGAGTAAAAGAGCCAAAAGGGATTTGGGCTCCCATTGGGTTTGAACGGTTGGAGAGATAATTAGTGTTTGGGTTATATTGGCTTAGGTCTGGTGGTGGTGGTATGGATGTAACGGAACGCGGTGGTCGATAAGCCGCGGCGGTGGGGTTCAGAGGTGTTGATGGAAAAGCGGTGGGTGGTAGAGAAAAATTTATCTCAGTGGTAAGAGGTGTTTGGATGGTAGAGAAATTAAGGTTACCCAATAGAGGTGATGGAGGCAGTACTAGGTTGCGAAAAGCGGTGGAGTCCATGGTTTGGTGGGTGAAAGGTGTATTAGCTCGTATATTACTCACAGAGGATTGACCTTTATCCGTCGTCGATGCTCCATACACTGTTGTCGTCGCGCTAGCAGATTCCGTCAACTGAACAGTGGGTTTTGTGCTGAGCCCCAAGTTCTTTAACATTTCTTCCACCCTTTTAGAAGAAGCTGCAAATTCCTTTATCTCATCTAGCTTATCATTGAACTGTTCTTGCTTAGATTGAATCTCTTTGAATTTCTGGTTGCTCTCTTCAATGAATGCAAAAAATTTGATTTCCAAAGTTCTGAGTCCTTCCGCCGTCTCCGACGCTTTGGTTGAAGTCTGTTTATCCCCCATTGATAAGCCAAGATCTGTGCTCCGATACCAAATGTGAAGATTGAAACTATTTTTTTTTTATGATTTTTGGATTAATTACTGAAAAATAAATGAAAGCAAGAAAAGGAAATTGATCATTCATCAAGCATAGCCTCCCCTGACGTTACATGCAGTATAAAACCTAATATTCTATTCCTAGGAACTGTCGAATCAACAGACAACACGTGTCCTGGGCTTAGGTAATCAAAAGACTTAGAAAATAAATGGGCTAAGCTGACAAGCCCAATATCCACTAATCGGTGACCCGAACTAATTGGCCCAAATGCCCAACAACTGAAATAAAATCCCTAATTCTTTATTGGGAATAAAAACACGATCTTGATTTCTCTTCCTCTCTTTCGTCACATAAGCTGATTAGTTAAGTTGGAAATCTTGTACTTCTTTGATTAGAAGTTTCAAACTGAGGTGAGAAGATCCATCTTTCTCTACCGCCTTGTTTGCCATTTCTCCATGTTCTTTGGCACTTTGTCTCCTCTCTTTTCCTTCTTTCTCCTTGTCCATCGTTGTTCTTATGGCTTTTGTTATTTCTTCCTTACTCACTTGGACCTCATACTTCTCTTCTTCACCCAAATGTACAACTTCACGAGGTCCAACACTCACGCCTATCTTCAAGACATGCACTAGGAATCTCTCATTTAAGAACTGCTCCGCAAATAAAGGCCAGGTGATCATAGGCACACCAGCACTAATCCCCTCAAGGGTTGAATTCCAACCACAATGAGTCAAGAACCCACCAATTGCAGGGTGTGATAGAATTAATACTTGTGGTGCCCAGCCACGGATCAGAAACCCTCTTTCTTTTGTTCTTTCTTCAAATCCATTTTGCAATATCCAGTTCTCTATTGGTGCTTGTCTTTCCCCTGATTTTATGACTAAAATGAATGGATAACCTGACGCTTCCAGGCCTAAAGCTAACTCCACAAATTGGACAACTGTGGTATGACTAAGGCTTCCAAGACATGCATACACAACAGACTCAGGTTGCCAAGAATCTAGCCATTTTTTCAAGCTGTCCTCTTTGTCAAATGTGGCCTTATTCCCTCTCTGAGATTTATCTAGACTGTCATTGTTACAGAGAGACAAAGGTCCAATACACCAAACTCTACCATCTTTAAGTTTTCGGAATTTATCAACATACCTTTGTTCCAACTCCTCAAAAGTATTGATTACAACCCCATAGGCTCTTGTTTCACCTGCTCGTATTTTGTCTCGAATATCTTGCATGCAAATGGTTGCTGGATTGAATGCTCCAGGCAGCTGGACTTTTGTTACTTCAATTCTATCGGGCAAATCAGGTATGACAAAAGGCCCTGATTCCGGGATTTGGTTTTGATCCTTCATGATGTACAAGTTATGCATACACAATTGGTTGAAACAACTCATTCCATCAAATATGATTCTTGGAATCTGGAACTTATGAGCTGTCTCAGCTGTCCAAGCAACATGTGTATCGGAAATAATGCAACTTGGCTTAGGCTTCATCTCTTCAAGCAATTTTTCAGCTTGTTCTTGTAGCATATTGACTGCAGCAAAGAACTGTCGTCGACATTTCAGACAGGGCAGTACATCCGCGCTTTCACATCCCTCTGGCAATCCTGCTTCCTTGGCTGGAAACTGGAGCTCTAATACCCGAATGAGTAGTCCAGAACCAATGGCACGATCAATTACTGCAGTGAATCGGATAGCATTGAGGGGCGTCATGACTAAAGTGACTGTCACCCCTCGCTGTGCTAACAATTTGGCCATGTCCACCATGGGTATGATGTGACTTGCAGCAAGTAAAGGTATCAAAACAAAGTTTAACTCAGGCTCTGAAACCATCTTTAGTACTATGAAGTAAAAGCTATAGTGTTGAATGATTTAGTTGCAAATGAAGAAAGAAGAAAGATGCTTTTATATTACATTACAAGTAGGGTTAGTACTATATGTTAAGGTTATGATGTAAGTGCTTACATCTGCAGTAAATTAATTGCATGGGCTTCAATTACACATGATTTTTATGTTTCAATTGTCGCGGAATCTTTGTCCTTGTCTTGTAGCCTCACGTGTAGCAGTCCATTACGGCACTTTGAGCAACTATTCAAGTAATCCACAAATTCTGAGCATATGCAACTCGACATTTCATGTAATAAATCAGCCAACAATCGTCACCCATTTGTCCAATAGGGGCATAGTAGCGAAGTAATTTGGCAGGGTGATTTACAAGAATGACCTTGAAAATCAGTGGTCTTCACTTTTTGACTCTCTTTGTCTTATGGACAAAACTTTAATTTTACAAGTTTTGCCGCATAGCAACACTTTTGGCTTTTGATCTTGAAGGCTTTTCATGGGATAAACGGGGTCAAAAGTTTAAGATCATCCATTTCCAAGGTCATTAGTGTAATTTTTGGCAGGGAAACCTATTTGCACAGTACTATTTAAGGTGCAGTCACATTTAAAAAAACTTTGTACTTGTAAGACTATTCCTTGGAGATATCAGGAGGGAAATAAAATGAATAAATTATTTAATTCCAACGTAAAATTTGCCTGTACATGCCATTTGACAAGAAATCGGCTATTTGTGCACTTGCCGCCTACTATTGTTCAACTACTACAATGTATCTAGTCCATTAAAGATGCAAATAAGACGAAAACAGAAAGTAACTAAGAAGTTTAAAAGGAAACATCTCTTAATCAAGTATCTCAAATGTAAGTTATTTGGGACAAAATAAAACCAAAAACAAAAAACACCAGAAACTCTCTATATTTTTCTATTCACATAATTCTTTTCGGCAGAACTAAAAGATTAGATTTTTTGATAGAATAGGATCGGACCTAAAGTAAACGTATAAACATGACTAGAAATATTTTCAACGAATTAATATCGTCTAATTAATGTCATTTATGTAGATCATTTTCTTCCATTGTATCCTATTTTTCATGATTTCTAAAAATTGAAAGTCCGTCAACACTACTTACTTTCATGTAATTTTAGGATTGTCTTATTCCTTTTAACATCTTCATTCGTCATGGTTTCGTACTGTTGGAATAGTGCATTATATGAGGATGACAAAGGACTTGACCACACCATCTTAAATGACGTTTTCTCATTTTATCATCAATACGTGTTACTTGCACCGTCCGAGCAAACGTGATCACCTTTCTTTTTATCTTATCTAATCTTGTATGGCCGTATATTCATCTTACTATTTGCATCTCTACCGCAACATCTTGTGAATTTTTTGGACTTTAACAACCCAATATTCACTTGTAGAATGTTCTTATAATTGTTTCATATAGTTTACCTTTCACTTTGATATAAGTTTTCTTCTATCATATACTACCGTAATACTTTTTCATTACAATCATCCAATTTTGAGTTTTACTTGGAACATTTTCATTTCATTCTCCTACGACAAGAAGACAAAACAAAGTAAAAACAATTCTTAAAGAAATATTTTATTTCACGTTAAATTTGCCAGTGTTGCATCTAAGATTAATTCTATTTCTTTCCCCTAATTTTCTAGTACGACTAAACAAAATGTATTACAAACTAAAGAAAGAAAAACTAAGGTCCCACTTTAGGTTCAGACGGTTGTTCTTTTTCTTTTATTTTTCGCAACTGACGGTTGCTCTTGTTTTTTGTTTTTTCCAACTGAAGTACTTAGAAAATGTTTCACTATTATCATGACCAACGGTTGCTCTTCTTCTAATTAGTTTTAGAGTTTAATCTCATACAATATCTTTCTCTCTTCTAACTATCTTACTAAAAAAAGATCATGCAAAATTTCCATTAAATTAATCATTTGCTTCTCACGTTCCGCGAATAACCTGAATATTGAGGAATATCCAGAAAGGCATTTCAAGATTCGGCCTGATTCTATCTCATTTTGTTCCGTTCGAAAAAAAAAGGATCCCAAAGAATCCATCTTTCTTGCTACTTGATTCCAAATAACAGCCGTTCTAGGTAATAATGGCGGGGGCCAACTTTCAAGAAACGAGCAAAGAAGGATTGCTGCCCAAAAATTCAGAGTATGGATTGGATGCTTCATTTTGCATCGAACATGAAGGATTTTGGCGTAGATTAAGCAATCGGATTAATGAATTATGCAGTAATGTTAAACAAGGTTCAATTAAGGCAATTGAGATGGGTCGTAAGGATCCGAGGAAAGTTATTTTCGCTGCTAAAATGGGTTCAGCTCTTTCTCTCGTTTCGGTTCTCATTTTCTTTAAAGAGCCCTTATCTTATATTGGTACATATTCCATTTGGGCCATTCTAACCGTTGTCGTCGTATTCGAGTTCAGCATAGGTATGTTAAATTTTTTGTTCATAATCCAATTATTTTGTATAGTCAAACCTCTTTATAACGGCGTCGTTTATATGGATATTTTTTTACTGCTATAGCGAAATGTTATTATAGAAAATATATAACATAACATAACATGAAAGATCGGTTTCACAGAAAACATGATTGTTATAGTGAAATATTGTTATAGAGGATGGTACTTATTATACAGAGGTCTAACTGTATTTGGATGAAATGGGCATGAATGGTGTGGAATGCTGAATATTGTAGAGGAATCTTACAGCCGTTCCCAATTTAGTTTGGGATTGAGGCGTAGTTGATTCTAGAATAGGTATGTTAAATGTCGTCGTGTTCAAGTAATTTAATATTGGAGTCAAATGAGCCTAAATAGAACCAAATGATTAAATGATGATTCCTATGGCCAACCTAACTACTTGGGATTGAGATGTAGCTGATTGAGGTCCAGATAATTATGTTAAATATGGTCGTGTTTAATTATTTGGTATTGGAATGAAATTAGGATTGAGTAGAACGGAATGGTTAAAGGGGATTCGTATTGATTATGGTATGTGATATGTGGTTGTATTTAAATTATTTAGTATTGGAATGAAACAAGTCCTGATAGAGCAGAGTGTTCATGGATTCATACTTTAACCGTCCATTGTTCTTTTACATTTATCCATTTTTGTTGGGTGGGGATTCCTGGTTGATATCCATAATCTAATTGATATATACAAATGCTAGGTGCGACACTTAACAAAGGATTCAACAGGGCTTTGGGGACATTGTCTGCTGCAGGTCTAGCTCTGGGCATTGCTGAACTATCTGTTATGGCTGGAAAATATCAGGAGGTTGTGATTGTGATCAGCATTTTTATTGCAGGTCTGGTTTGAATTCTAGTATTTTACATCAAGAATATACTTGAAATTTTACTATTGTATTATTCATGATGTATGAGAAAGCTCAGACACGTGGATACTCTTCGTTTTCAAAATTCACTATTGGACAAATCTGAACAGGCTTTGTTTAGAATTTAATTTTACTGGGCTTTTCTCCTGAAAGTGTAGAAAAGTACTTGGGCTAGAATGATTGTGGAAAGGTTGGTGTTTAGGAGGAAACAAGGAGCAAGGATAGAAGTAAAAAGAGCTGCTGCTGCGGGTAGAATGTTAAGAACAGACTAGAGAGGAAAAGGAAGTACAGAAGTCCAAGAATCAGACGAGAGATCTTCCAGATAACCTCTTATACTCCTACTAGGACTACATAACATACCAGAGAACCACCAACAAGAATTACCATCTATTTCTTTTCTTATGCATAAGCATTAAATGGACAATCCTTATCAAGAAAAGAAAAGAAAAAGCATATATGTAAAATTTAAGGGAGGCTTTCACCTGGTTTACACGTACAAAATCAAAGTAAAGTGAATTACTACATATGTTTTAGCTGATGTTATATTCTTTTTCCTGTCACTTCCTCTCCAAAGTAACATCTCTTTTCTCCTGGTATCCTTTGGTGCAAATATGCATGGTTGAGGATCCGACTTTTGTGCAGCTCTAATCTTTTTGCTTTTCTCTTTTGATTCAGGATTTCTTGCTACTTACTTGAAATTGTATCCTGCAATGAAGCAATATGAATATGGATTTCGGGTGTTCTTGTTGACATATTGTATTGTGCTGGTATCGGGAACTTCACATTTTTTTCATGCAGCTGTTTCCCGATTGTTGCTAATTGGGGTTGGTGCTGCTGTCTGTATGCTTATAAACGTCGGCCTATTCCCCATTTGGGCTGGTGAAGATTTGCACAAATTGGTTGTAAAGAATTTTAAGGGTGTTGCTACTTCTTTGGAAGGTGAGGGTTTCCTCTATTCTTATCCTCAATTGGTCTTTGATATCTCCGGGCTATGTTGAACTGATACCTGCGAAGCTTCTTGTCAGGTTGTGTCAATGGCTATTTGCAATGTCTTGAATATGATAGGATACCGTCGAAAATTCTTCTTTATCAGGCCTCTGATGATCCTGTGTATAGCGGATACAGGGCTGCCATGGAGTCCACAAGCCAAGAGGATTCTCTGGTACCCCTATATTTCATTGATGCTTTATGCTGAATAGTATGGTATTTCCTTCTTTTCGAGTTGAATGTCCCATTTGAAACGTTCCAAATGTTAAAGGTGAATGATTTTAGATGGTTTATCATGTGGTGACCACCGGTAACTTATGGGCTTTTAAGAATAGAAACACATAAAAGCGGGCCATAGGACTCATAGTGGTTCTTTAAAATTATTTTAGGATGGTGTGTGTGTGTGGGGGTTGGGGGGCAGCATTAAGGTCGAGGTACATTGGGATATTAAACTATTTTCTTTTATTACTAATTTTTAATATTCCTGGTACAGCTAGGTTTTGCTGTATGGGAACCCCCTCATGGCCGTTACAAGATGTTCAATTATCCGTGGGCTGAATATGTTAAAGTCAGTGGTGCATTGAGGCATTGCGCTTTCATGGTCATGGCTATGCATAGCTGTATTCTTTCAGAAATACAGGTAAAACGTCAACTTTCAAACTCCTGCATAACACTCTGTGCATCAAACCCTCTTCTTATTTTATGGCAGATGCTTTTAAAATCTTGGTCTTGTTGGAACTAGGTGATTCTTTTTTATTATTGTCTTACTTTCTCCAAGTAATGAAGTAAAGATCTCACTGCAGTAATTGGATATGATTTACCTAGTTGGATATAACTTACTATATGCATATTGATATGTATCCCTTTAGGTATGAAGCAGCTTAGGAATTATGAATTGAGAATTTCCTACTTGAGAACTCTTAGGAAATGATTAAAGAATTAAGGCTTCATCGCTCCATATTAATTTCTGCAATTTCTTCTTATTGTAGGCAGCATCTGATTTGAGGCAGGTCTTTTGCAAGGAGATCCAGAGAGCTGGGATTGAAGGAGCTAAAGTGATACGGCATCTTGGAAACAAAGTAGAAAAGATGGAGAAACTTAGCCCTGGGGACCTCCTTGATGAAGTTCATGAGGCTGCTGAAGATCTACAACTTTTGATTGACCAGAAATCTTATCTTTTGGTTCGCGTGGAGAACTGGGAAAGTGCAAAACAAACTAAGCAGTTTGAAGATCCTGAACATCTTCAGGAACTGAAGGACAATGAACCTAAACGCATGGCGATAAGCTCCCTTAGTGAAGCAAATCTCAATCTAAGGTCTGCTCATACATTGAAACATCTGGATACACATAATCCAAGTGTGAATATTTCTGCGGCACAATTGTGTTCCTCTGGAAATGTGTTCAATCAGATGGCATGGCCTTCACGGCTTTCAATTCTTGGAGATGTGATTATAAATGAACGTGAAGTACGTACATTTGAAAGTGCATGTACATTGTCGTTGGCGACTTTTACTTCCTTGTTAATTGAGTTTGTTGCGAGACTTCAAAATCTTGTAAATGCATTTGAAGTGCTTAGTGAGAAGGCAAAATTTAAGGAACCCGTAGGTGCAGCTGGTGCAGAGGAGACGGTTAATTTCTAGTGCTGGTTGCCTAACTGCTCATGCTTCAAGGATAAATTCAATTTTTGTGCTAATGCTCATCATGAAGATGTTATCAGGCAGCACCTCACTTAGGTAAGTATATACTCGGTATAAGAACTATTCTTAGGTAGCTGAAGGTACATTTTACTTAGGAGATGATAACAGGTACTACAGTAAGATTTCTATGAGATGTCGAGAAAACGGTTTTTGTTCTGCAGCAAGGCCAGAAATTCCAGAGCTCGAGATCACAGAAAACCGGTTTGTTCAGCCTAACAAGTGAATGCGTGTAGATATGATTATAGTAGTTATGCAACAATACATGAAACCTCTTTTTCCAGATTGCAAAGGAGGTGTTATTGTTTCATATTTTATGCCCAAATGGGACTTGTTTTTTTTTATCTGGTTAAAGCTGTAAGGCTTTGATGAATTTTGACGAACATTATCTGGAAAATGAAGCGTTTTTATTTATACATGAAATGAAATGCAGATAGGTATTTGTCTTGTAATGGTTTCACATTGCATTGGTTATCTGATATTCAACTGATGATTCGAGTCCCTTTAGGAATTGGAACATCTAATAAAACTGGAGAGGCCCACAGAGTAACATATGCAAAACAACAACAACATAACCGGTATATTCTTACAAGTGGGGTCTGGAGAGGGTAGAGTGTACGCAGACCTTACCCCTAGTTGGAAAGCAGAGAGGCTATTTCCGATAGATCTCAACTAAGTAACATAAGCAAAAATGATCTGTTATCTTTCTAGAATTCTGAAACTGAAGTACTGAACCCTTACCTCCTCTCCTTATTTTTACAAGGCCTAATACCGTTCGGGCAATATTTCATTTATTTGGATGCGGGTTGATCTGAAGTAGAAATTTTATTTGGATATGTAATTTAGATTTTTTTAAATTGTATTTTTTCTCATAAACATGAAAATCCCACAACTTGTGAAAACTATCAAAACTTTTCCAACACTTCTACAATCTTGTTAAATGAGCAAATCATAATTCATAAACAATCGGAACACCATAATGCGCCACATTAATAAATCGCATATCTCTATGTACCTTTTTTTTTAAAATAAATGGTTGCGATTACATGCTATAACAAACTTTCAAATATACATAATTTACAAAGATCCACTAGTCCAATAAATCAACAATAGTAATAACTTGCTATTCTTTAATATAATCTGGCCTCCCACATGGTACGTACAATATCTTCACGTCGAGCATGGAGCCCTTTTTACAAAATACAAATTTATGGTCAAGTTTTACATTTAAAAAAAATGAAATTCACAAATTTGAAATTTGAAATCATTTTTTTGTCTTTTTGATGAATTTGGGATTTCAATTATGATTTAAAATTGAAGTTGAAGTTTTGTTTATATTCATAAACAAACGCTGATTTCAAATCAATACTTCAAATTTGAGCCCCAAATCTATGGCCAAACGCCTACTTAGTTGTTGAATATCTAATGTTATATGTTTATACCAAATCATTAAATGCAACACACTCGTCTTTCATAGACACATTTATACTCTAAATTTTAACTGCCCAAAAATAAATAACTTGGCATCTAAAAATACGGGGTATGAATAACTATTTCTCATGGCATTCTAATACTTTGAAAGAAAAAGAACTAAATCATGGAGGAGCTAAGATTTTTAGTTAATGTATTTTGAATCATAACTTTTGCTTTATTGAACTCTGAATATATTATTTATACGTATCAAATAAACTTTTTTATACAAATACAAAATTTATGCTAAAATTATTGAATTGAGTAGCTTAAAGGTTGGTTCCGCCCCTTAACCAACTTACAAAAGCATGAATACTCCATATTAGTATTTCCCTATATATAGCCAAATGAAATCCACACCATTGGATGAAGCGCCATTTAAGCAAACTGTGGTGGAGCAGAGACAACAAGAAGAGATGTGCACTTGTGTCTTTCCAGGAATGGCAAGTGCTGCTGTTGCTCCTCCATTCCCAACTAGCTTCTTGCTTTCTCCTCACAGCACTTCACACTTCACTTATTTCCTTCCATCACTACAACTTCAAGCAAAAAGGAGCAATTTTAACAGGCTCAAGACTTACCCTTTATCCCATTTCTCAACCAATTGTTCTTCCCCAAGTCAGGAATCTATCTCAGATGATAACTTTTTCCAAGAAAACAAAGAATTAGATGTGAGTGACTCTCTCTCTCTCTCTCTCACTCACACACACACACATTTGTTCATTTTCTTGCTTAATGAGAGCCAAGATCACAGAATAACAACCCCATCAGGTTTTTCTTTCCTATTTCTCTTATTGGTTTTGTGAAATTTTGATTCTTTTACTTTTTTTTTCTGTCTTATATAGCGTTTCTTGATTAGGGTCTTCAAGGTTTTTATTGAAGGAACCCACATTTCTCTTAAATTTGGGTACTTTTTATTTTCTGCTTGCGTTTCTGTATCAAATCATTTACTGGTCAATGGGTCTTGACCTGTTGTCAACATGAGTATGGGTTTTATGTGGGGTTGTGGTCAACGTAATTTATTTCCTTTTTGTAGGATAAGAACCAAGAGAGCAAAGGGTTTTGGAAGAAATGGAAGGTAAAAGTAGAGACTCATTTTCCTATTTTTGATTTTGTGTAGAGAGATTTGGTGAAAATTGCTTTGACATTTGGTTTATTGAATGTGTGTTTATTAGGAAAACTCAGCGGAAATGAGTGCAAAGCTAGCAAAATTGGGGCTTGCGGCTGTTCTAGCTTATGGTATTTTTGATGGAGTCACATACACTAGTTTCTTTGTGCTTGCATTCTTGACCTATGAGAAGACTACTGGGAATAATCCTGCTGCAAATCTCCAAGCTTTGTTGGGGGTAAGTAATTCTTAGCTGCTAATTTTTACTATACTTTATTTATGTTATTAATTAGGTATTCCTTATCATCAAAAAAAAAAAAGTCATTAATTAGGTATATGGATTAATATACAATTGTTTTAAGGGCAGCCCGGTCCACACAGCATCCAGCCTTAGCAGGATTCGGGGAAGGGCCGCACCTCAAGGGTTGTGACGTAGACATCCTACCCAAATACAAGCATTAGTGGCTGCTTTCACGGCTCGAACCCGTGACCTATAGGTCACGCAGAAACAACTTTACCGTTGCTCCAAGGCTTCCTTTCTAATACAATTGTTTCTTTCTGGCAAATGACCAAGTGATAAATGGGGAAACTTTTGGCTTTAGCTTTGGTTTAAAGAGATGGAGACTTGATTTCCTGAACTTTTTGGTGCAAAAGTAAACGTGACCTTATTATCGAAATGCAATAGGAAGTTTGTGTTATTCACATTTAGGATACGGATGAATGCTTATAAAATAGCATCTTCACTTGTATTTTGTATTAGTAGATTATCCACTTCAGGATTTAGCACACCGAATTGTCTTTCTTTAGATCAAAGTCCTTTTCACCAAATTGTCTATTTCTTATCTTAGGACTAAATTTAATGTCATTTTATCTCTCTTTATAAAAAAGGCCGTCCAGGCCAAACTCTAACAATATACTAATGAGAATCATTGAGCAGCTATGTATTATGGATCTCTACCAAACTCGAAATTTTTGTGGTGCCAATCTGCTCATTATTTCTCAATTTGATATGTGATATTTTAATTGTCCGCTGTGCATTTTCATTTCTCCTTTGCTTAAAAAACACTATTTATAACGGCAGATTATAATCGCGATGTGGACGGGAAATAATGTGACAAGGCCGTTTAGGGTTGCGGGAGCAGCTGCTTTGGCACCTGCCATTGACAAGGGACTAAAGAGAATACAGAAATACTTAAACTTTCCACGTCTTGTATATGCTTTTGCTTTAGTAGTGGCTATAGTTGCCGGGACATGTTTCACCATTATTGGTTTACTCATCCTTTCAAGATGGGGAAAATGAAATATATACCCACAATTTAGCTGAGTATTCGTTGTCATCTGTCAATGGTTGCTTGTATCATTGAAATATTCCTCTGACTATATATCTCTTTTTGTTTCCTCTCAGCATATTCTTTTAGCTCTCTGTACCTTTTTCATTCTCTCATTATGAATGGTTAAAAAAATCCAAATACCTTTTCTTGTTTGTTTATTCTTTCAAGTGCCTGCTTGTGAGAGTAGTTGGAAACATGTGTTTAGTTATTAAATAACTTTCTAAAGTTAGAGGTATTAAATAAATGGCACTAGATTTTTGTGTTTTCTTGCAAAAATAAATGTCCAAAACAAAGGTTCGTTAAAAATACAATTTACTACAATGTTTGTTCCTTTTGTTTCATTTACATTACAGGTATTTTTACTTCTTGCACCTACTCTTGTTGTTAGTCTTCTGAAGTAACCTTATAAATGAAGACTAAGTTGAACTGCAATTTTGATGAAGTCCAGGTATTTTAGGTCGTTGCCTAATTGGGTTGAAAATCAAACCTAATCTTCATCTCATAGTTCCTTCTGTATTAGATGTGCATTAGTAGAGGGCTAGAAGCTGTGCTGGATCACCATCCATCATCCAAAAGAACATAAAGTAAGCATATTCAATCAAAATAGTTGTTTAAACTTGTAAACAGGATTTTAAGTCTTTATATCTGGTTGAAGCTTTAGAGGAAAGTTGTAGAACCCATGGCAAATCTCAGACATCATAGGCATGCCACAACCAGTGACTAGATAAACCTGATACCATATCTGACCTGTTTTACAGAACCATGCTCGCTTCGACCTATGAACAAATCCTTTTCTAGTTTAAGGCATTATTGTGCACATCAGGGGGGCATCTGAAATCAAATATCCGATCTGTCAGAATAAAACATAGGGTGCTCGCCATATAATAAGTATCTTTATTTCACTTCACTGAATTTTGTTAAAATGGTAAAGTAATGCAACTATGCAAGGCCTCGAAATAAAGAACCTTTTATATAAAAAGGAAGTCCTCCTACTTGAAAAACTTACATTTATATAGCCTGGAAATATATCATACTTTTGCACAGAATTGACATCCATGCAGGACAGAGGGAGTTAAGGCAATGTATCCTCCTTCAACATGTACTTACCTTTGGCTGTTAATATATAGTTCCTCTCATCATATACCAAATCTCTTCTTTAATTTTTTGACATCCGCTGACTTAGTGACTAGTTGTCTTCCAGAAAAGCCTCTTCACCTCATGAGGTAGGGGTAAAGTCTGCATACACTCTACCCTCCCCAAACCCCACTTATGTGATTACACTGCATATGTTGTCGATGTTGTTGCTCTCTTAGTGACTACCACTAGATGTCAAGCTAAGACTACCACCAATTGCAGGGCTAATTTGGTGCCTTCTCTCCAACAGCGAAGGCACTTATTTAGCTTCTAGCCATTAGGGATGAGCGAATGGGATTAAGAATAGTAATGTCTTAAAATTTTGTTTACCTCTAGGGCAATCATTTTAAGGTCTCTTTCCTGAGAATGGTTGTGGACATATTTGAGGTACCAAAATAAAAGGCAGCAGGATTCTTCTTTTTATTTTTTACGTGTTTTTTTTTAAAGTCAAAATTGAACTATTTTACTGACTCTTTGAAGAAGTACGAATGTAAAGAAGCATTTGGTTTGAAGAATGCTGTAATGCATAATAGCAACTATTACTGTAGTCGGCAAGGCAAGAAAGAAATTCCTTTCTTCACTGGAAGTGTTGAATAAAATTGATTTTGGTACTCGAATATTACTCTTATCTGTTCAGTATTTATGACAATGATAAGACCTCACATATAAACCAAAAGAACTTGGAACAAAAATCATTATATCGCTCCTGCTCCTATTTTAAGGATGTATTTAGTACGAAGAAAAAAAACTTGGAAAAAACTATCCTTTCATGCTTAGCTAACTTGAATTAGTCAATATATTCTCCAGGAAATTAATTCAGTAAAAAGGGAGAAAAGAAAAAAAATTGTCACTTATAGGCAAAAAGTAATTTTCCTTTATTTCATATACAACTATTTACTTCATATCATTTACTTTGACCAATACTTATATCTTGTCGTCAATCTATTGTACTCAAAAGTATGCTAAAGAACCTATGTTCAAGTATACTTATACACAACCAAATATGGAATAATTCAAAAAATAATTTCCTCAAGTAAACATTTTCCGTTGACAATATTCTCCGTAAGAAAAAAAATCCTCAATTAAGTTCTTGTAAGTCGAATAAAATTGTATCCTAAATAGCTGCCTATAGATGAATAATATATTTATATAATTTATGTATAATGTGTTTAATCTATGTATACCGGCTATGAAAAGTAAATAGTGAATCTTGCCAGCTATTTGGATAAAGATTCCAAAATTGTATTCATACAAATATAACGTACCATAGGCAAAAAATACAATATTATAGACCGAAAAACAAGCGAGCAATACTTTTCCTCAATTCGAGGAACAAGAAGCATACTTTTCCCTAATTGGCGCCATAATGCCACCCTTTGCGTTACTAATATGCTTCGTTACCGGTTATCAAGAGAAAAATACGTCTCTATTAACAAGAAATATGAACACTCAAGTCATTTGCTGATGTAGATACAAGTGGTTCAGTTCCAGTTATCTATAAATATAAACTGGGTATGACCAATAAAAATACCTGCAGCCACGTGCTAACCCCCCTACCAAGATATCAAACTTGTTGCCTTAAATAACTTCGAAAACTACAGTACATTTCAAGAGGGCACATTAAAGAATGACTTTAACTTAATCTTGGGCAAGTGGCCAAGTTGCTGCTGGACATGTATCTAGTGTTTACATCAAATCGTGTAAATTCACTATAGTTAAGTGATTTAATGAGGTGAAAATGCATGTTAATTGATCATGATTAGGTGAAAATCTACTGCAAACACATATCATACATGTATTGACTTTATGTACGCACCGGGTGCGGATAAGTTTTTACCTTGCTACTATACAGTCCGAAGAATACACCCAACCCTTTGTATATGTGCAAAGAACAAGTACAAATAGTTAGATATACATTTCAGAATGTACTCTTCCAACTCAGAACCTACAACGTCTAAATTCCCATCACTGCGAGTATGAGGTTACACCAACAATTGAACCAAGTGAAAGAGTGGAAGATCTCTTTTTGTATATGCAGCAACTAAGGGTATTAAAGGAAACCAACAAACCTCACCAAATCGATAATCCGAACCAAATCCGGGAAAAAAAATCAACTAGTGGTTTGGTTTTAAAAAGGAAAACCCGAGCACTATTGGTTTGGTTTGGTTTTAAAAAAGAAAGTAGCAAAAATCATAAGAGAAGCAAAGTTCACAGAAGGTTGGGAAATAGTACGCCCGGTTCACCAGGTTCTACCACTATAGGGCCCAATCATACTCAAAAGAAGAGTTTGATCCTGGCTCAGAAGGAACGCTAGCTATAACAAATCTCAAGAAGAACAAAAGTCCTTGGACACATAATGGATCTTGAGTACTATTTCTGCATCTCCCTGATCAAATCCGCCTACATTAGGATTACTCGTTAATTGTTGATCAAATTTGATAGCTAAAAAGTCAAACCAAACCAAACCAACCCGACAGTACATTTATAAAATTTCAAAAATATTTTATACAAAAAAAAATTATTTATAATGTAATTTAAAAATGTCTTAAACTTTTTCATAGTTTTTTGTCTTTTAACATATTATTTCAAGCTTGGAATTAGAATTCTGAATGGTCCAATAAATTTTATAGCTCGTAGGTATTAGTAACTCCAATAAAACTCAACAAAAATCAAATCAATACTAATGCTAACAAAAGAAATTCAATTCTAACACTAGAAATGACAATAATGTTGAATATCTATTATTTAGTTTTATGTTGGTTAGAAAGTGAAAATGCATAACTTAGTTTTATTTTTTTCTTTAATGTAATTAATGCTTATTAGCCTTACTTATTTTAGCATGATTTTAATACTTTTAGATTATGATCATTTTCTATATGCCTTATAAATTAGTCGTATTTAGTATAGTATGACTTAGTACTTTTAGATTATGATCATTTTATTTTATGCAATTTCATTACTTTTTTTTTTAGTATTTAGTATAGTATCATCTCTCATCTCATATTTTGTGTTATTTTCTTAATAAATATCTTAATAGATAGTCGTATCTTACTAGGATTAAAGAAATATTTAAAGTACAAGTTATATATTCTGTATGAAGATTTTACCGGGAAGAAACCCGAAAAACCCGAGGTTGAAAAACCCGACTTTTGTTGGTTTGATTTGGTTTATAGATTTAAAAACCCGATGCAATTGATTTGATTTGGTCTTTAAAAAACCCGAACCAACCCGGTTCACGTACAATCTAGACTGCCAGCAACTAGTCTTCTTCAACTGACTACTAAATTAATTCAGCAGTGTCAGACTAAGATTGTGGTCCTAAACATAAAATGACGATATCCACATGCTGCGCCAAAATGTCGTTGCCAATTTCAAAAGTATACACACTCTTTAATTCCATTTAACGTTAGAATCTATGACGGAATATCTTATTCACAATCATATCATCTAACTCCCACATGACTTCCTCTAATAGGAAGTTTTCCATATATATCAACAGGGATTGTCACTCAAACCACACAGGGACGTCCTCTTGTGGCAAGTTTCATTCACTTACATATGCAAGACTCGTGCTTGTTTTACTATGTAAATGATTTCACACATGTAGAAGCTTTCCTTTTCAGTAAACTCTATAACTAGGTAATAATCATTCATGCAGATAGGTCTTTATGATATTTAGCAAGCACAGTTGGGGTTCCCAGAATACAATTGCTTGGTGAAAACATCCAGCAGAACTGGTGGAACTCAAGGAAATCCCACTCATGGCTCAGCAGAGTTCACTGGACTACAATGTGAGTCTCACTTATGATTTTAGTGTTGATGCTTGCAGAATTTCCAGTCTCATTCTGAATAATTTCTTCTCCCTAACTTTAGAAGGGTAAGTCAAAGAACACGATTATGACAAGACCTAGAAGGTGTTTCGAGCCAAGCAGAAATAATTTCAGTTCTTACAATCAATCATCAGAGGTACCTAGCAGCCCTGCCAATGCAATGGAATTCTTGAATCGACCGTGGAGCCCATCTTCTAGTGATCTCCTCCAAATGTTTTCGTCAAGTGTAAGAAACCAGCACTCCGCTACTTAGCATAACTAAGGATTATAGAAAGAAAAGATTGTAGATCATATTCATTTCAAAAGTTTAAGTTAACAGCAGGTAGTTGATGCTAATTAACTACTATGCTTGACCTCAATATAAATTGTTGTAGTTTATATTGCCCTCTCTTAATTTTTTCAAAATATGTTGCCTTGTTGAACATGCATAATTATCTTAATTACAAACTAGAAATATAAACACCCTTGACACACTTCTCTGCTTTTGCAGAATCTCTTATTGAAAGACACAGGAGACAGAGAGGATTATGAAGAACAAGGTGTAGAAATACTGGACAGTTCAAGAAACCGAGTTTTTACCAACAAACAGTACATTAAGGTGATCAATCAGAACCACCCTCCATTCCCCCCTCCCTCCCCCCCCCCCCCCCCCCCAAGAAAACCATGACGGTGGCTTCGAAGCATCCACTCGGAAAAAGGATACAGTACAATGACTCAGATAGATACTAAAAGGTCTCACGAGCAGTCTTGGCTGTTAGATCCTAATGAGAATGCCAATAACTTATGCAAAACATTTAAGATTGACTTATTAAAGGACAAAAAGGGAAACTAACATACCAGGAGTCAGGACACATCATCAATCTGGCAGTCATTGGTCATTCTCCTTCTCCTGTTTCAATTAGTTGGCATGAAACAAGCTTGTCCACAATTGGAACTATTTACACATGCTTAAAGCAAAAATAATCTGTCATTATAGGATGCTATAACTCTCACAGTTGATAATTTGGAGTCTATAGTTATCATAAACATTTTGGTATTAAGATCCTTTTCTAATGGTTTACTCATGCTGATATGATAGGTGGACTTGCATCACATGAAAGGATGGCTAAAAAGCAAATCTCCATTTTGGCTCTTTAGATCACATCAAGAGAAGAAAGAGAAACTCCGATTACAAACTGCAAAGCTACATGCTGTACTTTCTCTCACACAACTTGCTTCAGCAATTGCTGGATTTTCCAGCAATAACAGCTCACAAATACAAGATTCACATTATGAGAAAGCGGGAGAATGGAGCCACAATATGGGAAGTGTAGTTGCTTCTGCTGCAGCTCTGATGACCTCGGTATGTGCCGAGGCAGCAGAATCTATGGGAGCAGGAAGAGCTCAGGTTACATCTGCAGTCAATTCTGGCCTGGCCATCCAAACTCCAATGGATATGATTGCAGTCACTGCAACAGCAGCCACATGTAATATTTTCCGCAATATCGATTAAACTGATAACACCATATTTTCTGTTTTTTGGTCACACTAGCATTAGTTCTAAATGATGAAGCTTACTGCTTGTTTACTAGGTTTACGAGGAGCTTCAATTCTTAAATCGAGAGCCATCGAGGATTCCTCTCCTAGGATCCCTGAGATGCTCACTGCAGGTGCCCGAATATGGATAATAATGCCCTCAGGTAAGAATCATATCTGCTGAAAATTTTCTGATAGGTGATTCTAGTAGTTTTCACTCGAATTTCTACCTGGCTAAATATCATAATTTGAGTTTTTTTTATTACATCACAGGACACAAAGAGGACAAATGGGTGACCCTACAGCTGAAGCAAAACCAACTCATACTGAGCCTCAAAAGGAAGTACTTTGGAGCTCTAAGAACATCAAAAGAATGTAATCTATCTATTCAGTTTCTTACATTGCCTTGTTGTTTCTTCAAAACTTGATGGTTCTATTCCTATTAAGACAGTATTCTCGTAATGAAAAAAAAAAAATTGAAACTCCTAATACTAACAACTTACCCTTGTCCAGACAAGCTGATCAACATCATAAAAGAATATTTGGTGGCTCAAGACCAGTACTTTGTTAGCTTGAATACGAACAATGGAATCATCAAGCTTCTTTTCAAAGATGAAACGCAATCAAGCATCTGGATATCTACCATTTCCAGTGTCTTGAAGATGCAAAGATCCTCCTGAGAAAAGAGGTCTCTGTTGTACAAAAACATTTGTTGTGTCATTCAGACAAGTTTAATAACATTCTTGAAATCATGCTCAACCAAGAATGTATCAAAATGAATGCCACATTTTTCTCATCAAACATAATTCTAGTGGACGGTTACCGCCCAAAGTCATGCATCAAAAGTAGATATTGCCGCTTCCTATCACACAATGTAAAACTCAAGAATAAATGCGCTGAAGTTGAGAAACAGTTAAAAGCTACAATAGTACAAAGAAAAAGGAGATGTATAAAATCCAGTCTGTTGTTTCATTACCGAGATACTGCAAGTTGGCACTTGAATTGTGAGATAACCAAAAAAAAGAGATAACTGTTCTGTTTTCTTTATCTTCTAAATAAAATGTCATAAATGTAATCCCTATTAACTTTCACAGCATAATTGGCCGTAGTATTTGGACTAACTTTAGTAATTAACGGATTATTTTAATAGTTTCAGCGGATTTTGAAAAAATGTGTAACAAGGCTTCAATTAAAAGTTACACCAAGCATCTTTTGTTTTTCCCCTCAACAATGGTTGGATCAATACAATGATAAAAGTTGCTATAAGACATAAAGACAATGAAATTGACCAAGAACCATAAATACCAGGTCAGGCTTATACGACATTCGGAAAATGAGACCTCAAGTAAGGCTTATTATAGAGTAATACCATCAGCTTAACAATTTGTCTAACACCTCGATCGATACTATTACACGCCTCAAGTAGGGATAAATTCTTTTTAGTCGACTAAATCCGTGAACCTTTTTGTGATTAAGTGGTGGTGAGATCACAACCCATTTGTGGGAGCTCTGATATCATATTGGACAACCTCAAGGAATTATTCATACGTTGTTGAATAGAAATAAGGACTGTCAGTCGTTGATAATTTTGTCAGAAGAACATTTCTCATACATTCATAGGTGTTGGAGATTGAACACTTCTTTTACACATGCTATGTCTTCAGTACATTTATATACGTCTTTCTTTATTAGGTGGGAAGATTTGCTCAAAGGAGCACTTAAATTAGCTACTTGTGTAACAGTCGATTTAGTAATTATATATCTTTGGAACTATGGCAATTTCTAACATTTCATTATCACTAATCCATACAGCATTCGAGCAATTTGAATTGTTTTAGTTATATCTATAACTATCCATAGAATAATTTTACAAAAATAATCTAGCGGAACTTTCTTCTAGAGGTAATGTTACCGAATCAAGTTACATTATTCATAAACGTTAACATTTTCTATGATTAATAATAATTAAAAAATCTACTGTGAGTATATATGCACATATCCTGTTCTTGCTGGATCTGATACGATAACAAAAGGTTCGGTTTTTGTCATTGAGTACTTGTTTTACATTAGAATTAGTAATTATATGACATAATTTCCTAATACAAAGCAATAAGACAGTGGAGTCGATACAGAGCACTGGTCATTGTTTTCTTTTTAAAGTAAGTTTTTTAAGTCTTGTTGGCTAGAATTTTATGTTCTTTCAAATAATACTTCTTCTTACCCAAACGAATTGCAAGTCCTGAGTACTATAAGGATCATAACATTAAACAAAGTGATGGAATCAGATTGTCCATATCTACTTAACTTCATCGAACACTACGCGAAAATTGAAAATATGATTGTTTGCCGACTTTTATTCTCAAATCTCATGTCTTGTATTTGCTGGTAGTACTAGACTATTCGTCCATTCCACGGACAGGTACTAGCTTATAACTACTAAAAACAATTTGACGATAAAATATTAGACCGTCATCTAGCATCTACAAAATTTTAGACTATGGCTTAGCATTTTCGTATAGGATTTTCAATTTGCTTACTAAAGATCTTCATGGTCTAAAAAGTCCATAAATTGTAAGGAAAATATATATAAAAAAAAAAAGAATTATGTACTAAAATACTATACCAAAAAAATTCCAGTTAGGCATGGCCCGAGTCAAAAGGCTAAGAGGAAGTACCATAGCAACTCATCGTCCTCGAAAGTAGAAATTTGATGATGTAGCAAGAACTACTATGATTATCGATTTACTACAACCAACGTTATTGTTGATATTTCATTCTCTTCTAACCCTTTTTTAAAAAGTTACTCACTGTGTTATTTACGGAACCTCCAATTTTCTCGAGGCTAAAATTATGTGTTAGTCAACTAGAGCTGGCGAAAAAAAAAAAAAGTAGAGAGAACATAAATCATCCTGACAGGATTTGAGATTTTAAATCAATATATGCAAAGCACTCTTACGCTAATGCTCCTATTATTTCTTTGCAATAATAGATGCACACATTCAACTATACATACCTACTAATGTATGTGTGTCCAGAAAATTGTATACAGTCAGAGACGGATTCAAAATTTGAAGGTTCCGGGTGCCACACTGCAACTTTCGATTTCTGTTCGGGTTATTCGTCTTTTACAGTTTATATAGACAAATCGATCGAACGGAAAAATGTAATAATTATGACAATATAACGCAAAAGCATAAAACTTGCAAAGAGGACTTTTGGAAGAAGAAGTTTATGTTATTCTAAGTTTAAATTTTATGAACTTAAGCAAATAAATAAAAGACAAGAAAATAGTCAAAAAAAAAAATCCAGAGTTTAATAAATAAATGAAGTCAGTCAACAATAATTAATGGATTTGTTAAAAGCATGTAAAAAGGAATAGGGAAAAAGAAGGAAAAACAACTTACTACTATATTAACATGCGTTATTTATGTGATCCACACAGCAAAAAACTAGAAAAAAACTGTTGGACAGGTTCGAATCGGCGCCACCAGGGAAAAACCATCTACACGGTGCCACTAGCACTATAGCTGTAATTGTTACAACGGGTGGCAAGTATATTATTTATACAATGTTTTATATATATACACATACATACACAGACTTTCGACCAAAGCTTGTGGGTGGCGTGGCATCCCCACGGGCCTTAGTAGACCGCCCCTGTATACAGTCAGACCACTCTATAACAACTAAGTTTTTCCGGAACCTATTTTTTATGTTATATTTAACTTCTCTGTAACAACTTTTACCTATAACGGCAACGACCAACTTTATAACAGTACGCTCTTTATAAAATTACCCCTCATATAACAGTTATTTTCTTCTTCTTTTTGATAATATAATAATTAACCATCTTCATAAAAATATATTATCTATGATTACCAATAAAAAGTGTAGAGATTTTGACGAAACACTTTGAAATTTTAATAAATTATTTATAACAAAAAATATTATATAAATGTATATTTCGATCATTAAAAGATTTCCCTTCGTAATACAAAGTGTAATCACGCTTAGGATTTGACAATTAAAAATGAAAAATTAGATTTATGCATCCTTTTGGCCTATAACAGCGAAATATTATTCATTTTTTTGTGCGGATTGCCCTTCTTTTGGGGTGGTCTTTAAATTTTGCCCCTCATATTTGTGGTCTTTAAATTATGCCCCTCATATTGCTGGTCTTTAATTTTTGCCCTTCGCATTGCAACACTGAACGTTCACGCAGAAATCATGAGGTTCTGAGTTCGAACCCCCGCTCAAGCATAAATTAAAAAAGAAAACTGCAAGGCAAGGTTTGGGTCGCGTGGCATAAACTTATGAAGGAATTACCAAAGTTATGCCGGACCCGGCATACTCATGCCTTATGGGCAGACTTGACATAAGTATGCCGGGTCCAGCATAACTTTGAGATCTCATGTCAACTTTTTATAGATTTTTAGTGACATCAAAATGCTCTATTAAAATTCAAGTGGTTTTTGTGTCAATGTGGCCTAAAGACTTTCTTTGCTACATTTCCTGTATTGGATATATTATAACTGCTCTTGTTAATATATTATGGGGTAGTGTTAGAAAAGAGTAGTTGTCGTGATTTTGTTCCATTATATCTGAGCCTAGTTTTTCATGAGTATTAACACTATGATAATTGTTGACAGCATTTGCATAACGATGAGTGGAAGAGGCCACGCACAAAGTTTTTACCATGAAGCCTTTTAGTTCTGTAATAATATTGGAAGGAGGACAATGAAATTCTTCCAAAGTACCCTCATCCGGTGGGGGCATACTTTTAATGGGCAAACTTTTATGCCGGACCAGGCATAAACTTGTGAAGGAATTACCAAAGTTATGCTGGACCCGGCATACTTATGCCAAGTCTGCCCATAAGGCATAAGTATACCGGGACCGGCATAAGTTTGGTAATTCCTTAACAAGTTTATGCCGTTGGGGGCATACTTTTAATGGGCAAACTTTTATACCGGATCCGGCATAAATTTGTGAAGGAATTACCAAAGTTATGCCGGACCCGGCATACTTATGCCAAGTCTGCCCATAAGGCATAAGTATGTCGGGTCCAGCATAACTTTGGTAATTCCTTCACAAGTGTATGCCGGTTGGGGCATAGCGAATTTAAACTCTGCCTTGCGAATTTTTTTAAAATTTTTGACTATGTGGGGGTTCGAACCTGGAACTCATGGGGTTTAGCCGAAGGGCAAAACTTAAAGATTTCAAATATGAGGGGCAAAATTTAAAGACCACCCCAAAAGAAGGTGTATAACAGCAATTCGCTATGGCAGCCAAAAAATTTCTGATTCAACGATGTTATAGAGAGGCTTGACTATATATTCAAGTTTGCAGATATATAATACATATTCAGCTATCGATTTGAATGAATGGAAAGATATGTTACTAATTACTGTATATTACTATGTTTTGTCTAAAGATTGCTGTATCTTATTATCTCGGAGTTGTATGTTATATTTGAAAACGTTCCCCCGCTTCCGCACACCCATTCTTTTCCTGAGAAATAAAAGCTGATCTTAATAATGAAGGATAACAAGTGACATTAGATCAAAATAATGCTCTCTTGACCGGTAGTTTTACAATAATTTTAAGCAACATCTATTACATTCCTAATTTTGTTAATCAAAAGCAGGCGAAACCAATTATACTTCATAGAATATACTGCGGAATATCGAATATAGCACTTGATGCATAACGATGGGAAGTAGCTTCTTGGTTTCCTCAGCTACATGAGTGAATACATGCTGATCATTGGCTTGGTCAATAACTCAAAATCTTAAAGGGAATGGAAACTGCTAGAACTGACTAATCCTCAGACTGG
This sequence comes from Lycium barbarum, assembly GCF_019175385.1. Classification (NCBI taxonomy): domain Eukaryota; kingdom Viridiplantae; phylum Streptophyta; class Magnoliopsida; order Solanales; family Solanaceae; genus Lycium; species Lycium barbarum. Next base: position 161,774,494 of record NC_083337.1, read on the forward strand.
ACAAACAGAAATAAAGTTGCTTAGACTAATATATCTTTTTTGTCGATAATCGCATACCAATTAAATATTGATTAATATGCGACAGATCGAATAGACGAACAATATTTGATTACAACTAGTACTAAATAATCCGGGTTTACTGTATTAGATAAGGTTCAACGACATGATTGATTACTACGTCTGTATATTATTTCCTTAGGTATATCCATGCAAATATTCCTCTCGGACGTTATTAACGACATGTTTGTATTAGATATGCTAAACACATGCATATAAATAGAGTAAGTGTGCATGAAAACAACAGAAAGAAAGATGAATCAAGTTAGAGAGGCCATTGACGATCACCATGAGCAGATAGAGAAAGCTGAGGGGGGGGAAGACGCGATTAAGAAGGCTACATCTGAAACTTTGCCATTTCACAAACTACTGAGCGAAGCAGATGCACTTGACTGGACACTCATGGCTTTAGGAACGTTGGGTTCCATTGTCCATGGACTTGCCCAGCCTGTTGGCTATTTGCTGCTAGGCAAAGCCCTTGATGCATTTGGAAATAATATTGATGATACTGCAGCTATGGTTAGAGCACTGAAAAATGTATGTCTTAAACCTTAGCTTGCTAGCACATCCAAAATCATGAACACGTTCAGACAATATTTGCTAGAAGTTGAAAAAAGGAACTGCAATATTCACTTGGAGAAGGGTCTTACTCAGCTGTTTTTTCTAACACTTATTTCAGGTTGTTCCTTATGTCTGGTATATGGCCTTTGCGACATTTCCTGCTGGAGTGCTGGGTAACTACCTTACTACTATCATGCTAAAGTTTCAATTAGCAGGACTCAAAACATTAGTGTTGAGCTACTGTCTCGCATAAATTATGATGACAGCAGTTAAGATAATGTCAAACAGAAAATTTATTTCGTAGATTTTTACCCACAAAACCATACAGCAATGTTTTACTATGACTGTTGTTTGAATCGCAGAAACTCAACTCCTTGAACTTAAAAAGTGCTAATTTGGAATATGCAGAGATAGGATGCTGGATGTACGCTAGTCAAAGACAAGTAACGCGCTTGAGACTGAAATTTCTGAGTTCGGTCCTCAGACAGGATATTGGGGCATTTGATACAGAGTTAACTAGTGGCAAAGTACTTACTGGCATAAGCAACCACATGTCACTCCTACAGGACACGATCGGAGAGAAGGTACAAAGCTCGTGTTCACTCGTCCCTAATTCCCTATCAACACTACTGTTAGCTTCCATTAGCTATCTATGGTTTACAGTCTTATTTTAAAGTACCATTAGGTGCACCTCTGCAGGCAGTAGTGTTTAAGCGTGTCAAACGTGCTGCTCTAGTTTAGTCTGACCCACTGGCTTTTGGGCTAGTAGGTAAAGGGACCATTCCGGTCTGCTTAAATTTCTGAAGGAAGGAGCTTAATCCAGTCTAGGCTAGTCCAGGCCGTGGGTTGGACACCAACCCGGCTGGTTCAATTGAGGAGGAGGCCCTGTCCAGGCCCCTTATGAAGGAAGTCGATCCAGTCCGGGCAAACCTGGAAAACTTGAGATGAATAGTAGTAGTTTCTAAGAGAGTTAGTTTCAAGAATGTCCAAGGCCAAACTTTTTGAACCTTACTCATAATGAAGTTTAATGAGAATTAAGGAAGCACTTAAGTGAAGGAAATTATAATCCGTTGGGGATGAAGCAAGAACTAGATGTTATAGTCAGTGGTGAAACAGCTCAATAAGCTAAAAGGGAAAAAGATAGAAGAAGAAAGCAGACTGGTTTGCGTCGACCGTTTGATCATGCAAATAGTCAAAATGGATATTTACTCACACATGATAAAACTACTACGGTTAATTTTAGAACAGGTTTCCTCACAGCTGCAGCAGTTGCCTGTCGCATGAAATTGAGTTCAAAGATAGTCCACTAGCAGTTGGAAAGATTTAGTTAAAAATAACGGAAAAGGCTCAAAAATGCCCTTAACCAATTGGAAATGGTTCAAAAATGCCTTCCTTCCACCTATTGGGTTAAAAATGCCCTTAACGTTTTCTTTAGGTTCAAAATGCCCTTTAGTTAACAGAAAAATGACATGGAATTTCATTAAACAAGTGGCCATTTTTTATTGGTCCACAATAATTTCTGACCCAATCAAAAGATCTGACCCGAATCAACACCCAAACCCGTCTAAAAATGAACCTAACCCATCTTTTACAGCTCTTGTTCCTCTCACATGGTCATTTAAGCTTTTCCTCTCTTCTTTCTTTCTTTCTGGTCCCATTACTATGAACACATCTTTCTCCAAGCTGTCGGACATATCTCTCTCTACGAGTTTCCCAATTTCATTTTGGTATCTACTGGCCAGACACCTAATAACATTACTTGTAATCTTTTAGAGCTGTATTCAACTCTAATTATGCAGCTCCTTCCCCTCTCCCCTGAAATCAGAATGAAACTATAGTAAATACTAGGCAACTGAAAGGCTTAATTTTATTAACAAACTGGAAATTACTAGGCAATAAAAGAGTAACAAAGGAATGAGAAGGGGATTTAGCTTCTTCATGACAATTCAAATGCCTTTCTTTGTCCTATGTTGTTCATGGTAATGGGACCAGAAAGAAAGAAAGAAAGAAAGAAAGAAAGAAAGAAAGAAAGAAAGAAAGAAGAGAGGAAAAGCTTAAATCACCATGTGAGAGGAACAAGAGGTGTAAAAGATGGCTTAATTTTTAAACAGGTTTGGGTGTTGATTCGGGTCAGATCTTTTTATTGGGTCAGAAATTATGTGGACCAATAAAAAATGGCCACTTGTTTAATGAAATTCCATGTCATTTTTATGTTAACTAAAGGGCATTTTTGAACCTAAAGAAAACGTTAAGGGCATTTTTAACCCAATAGGTGGAAGGAGGGCATTTTTGAACCATTTCCAATAGGTTAAGGGCAGTTTTGAGCCTTTTCCGTAAAAATAATTACCTTATGAAATCGCACCCAAGGGTGTGGCTTGTCAATGAAGGGGGAGGAGACCATAAGATCTCAGGTTCAAATCTCAGCGGAGACAAAAATACAAGGTGATTTCTTTCCAACTGTCTAAACCTTGATGGACAAAGTTACTTGGTACCTATTGTTAGTGGGAGGTAGCAGGTATCTCATGGAATTAGTCGAGGTGTGCGCAAGCTGGCCCGGACACCATAGTTATAAAAAATAGAAAAATAAAATTACCTTATGAAATCGTAGATATCCAGGTGTCTCATAAATCTCTAACTGAATTACAATCTAATACTAGCACTCACCTTGCTATCATCCATTTAAACCTACATTGTTTTCTTTTCCGTGACAGTTGGGACATTTTCTATCATGCATTGCAACATTTGGTTCTGGAGTCTTGATTGCATTCATATCCTGCTGGGAAGTGTCTCTCCTATCCTTACTAGTTGTCCCGCTGATTATGTTAACTGGCGCCACTTATACAAAGAGAATGAGTGTGATTTCGAATATAAAAATGGCGTACCTTTCAGAGGCCACATCAATGGTAGAACAGGTGACAAGTTATAGCAATTTCTTCAATGACAATCTCATGTTATAAAGAATAGGCCGATGAGCTGACCTTATTTTACAGCACCAAATGACAATTTATTCATATTGCATATCTGATGCCTCTATGACAGACGATCTCCCAGATCAGAACTGTATTTGCTTTTGTTGGAGAAAATTTATCAATCAAATCCTTCTCAGACTGCATAGAAAGACAAATGAGGATAAGCAAGAAAGAAGCATTTATAAAAGGTCTTGGAACAGGCATGTTACAGACTATAACTTTCGGTTCGTGGGCTCTTATTGTGTGGGTGGGAGCTGTTGTTGTAGCAGCCAAGAGATCAAGTGGAGGAGATGTCATAGCTGCAGTTATGAGTATTCTGTTTGGAGCAATGTAAGAGCAAAAATCTCATATTCTTCAACAGATTCTTCATATTATGAAGAAGAAACTTAAGTACTTTAGAAACAGCAACCAGATGAGTTTTTCTTTCTCTTTCTCAAACTTCAGATCACTTACGTATGCTGCACCAGATATACAAATCTTCAATCAAGCAAAAGCAGCAGGAAAGGAAGTTTTCCAGATGATCGACAGAAAACCCACAATAAATGCTGACTCCGGAAGGATGACATTAAAAGTAATAAATGGCAATATCAAGATACAGGATGTACACTTTGCTTATCCATCACGGCAGGAGAAGTTAGTTCTTCAAGGGTTCTCTTTGTCAATTCCAGCAGGAAAGGTAGTGGCACTTGTTGGAAGTAGCGGGTGTGGGAAAAGCACCATCATGTCACTACTAATGAGATTTTATGATCCCCTGAGAGGTTGGTCAAATATTCATTATTAATCATAGCTCTTAGACGCTGAATTTGCAGAAGCATATGACAAAGAAAGTTTCACATGTAACTGTCTAAAAGCTTCTTAATGTTCTCTAAAAGCTTATTAATGTTCATACTGCATCAATTAAATACAATAGGTGAATTACACAAAATCCGAAAACTCATTCAATATGAAAACGATCAGGTGAGATTCTCCTTGACAACCACAACATCAAGGATCTTGATTTGAAGTTTCTTAGGAGAAACATAGGAGTAGTTTCCCAGGAGCCATCTCTATTCGCTGGCAGCATTAAAGACAACATTAAGATGGGAAACGTCGACGCAAATGATCAACAGATTGAGAGAGCCGCCTTGTTGGCAAATGCACAATCTTTCATTTCCCAGCTACCGGATCAATATATAACAGAGGTCAGACCACTACCACTCAGATACATGATTAACTGTTTCATTAGGCTGATTCTAGAAAGAAAGAAAAAAAGAAATATAGCCGTCTACCCATTTGTGGTATTCAGTTCTGTATATTTTCAATAGAATGAATGATTAGATTTTCCATAGCCATGGAGTTATGGGCAAATCATGCTCGAAGGAACAGGAAAATTATTATTAATAATAATAATAACAACAACAACAACAACAACAATAATAATAGTTATAGTAATTATAATAAATGTTTGTACAATTCATATGGTGAATTAGAGGTGTTGCAAAGAACGGAAAAAGAGGATGATGAGGGGAAGAATATTCATAAACAGAACAATGTTAGGTACCTCGTGTATTTAGGTAGCATTATATGCCCTAAGGATAGTTCAGACATGAAAAGAGTTTTCTAGCTTCATAAAAAATGAGTCCACCCCTACCAGTCTATAATTACTGGAACATCCTAGTTCATAACCCAGTAGATTCCTAAAGAATGAAAGTTTGGAACTTCTGACGATGTCCTCCGAATCACTACAATTTATTTAGGACCATCTAAGAGTCTAAATGAAACCAAACAGAAAAAATAAACTTTGTGAAGCAATTCAGAAAATAAAACTAATGATATTAGCATTAACTTTTGGCATCATCGTTGCTCAAAGTCTCATCTGCAGAGAATCCTTAATTAGCTGGGATAACCAATAGCTGATTAGACCACCATGGACTCTAAAGGACGAGATTCAATGAAAAAGAACTGGTAAGCATAGCTTGCCTGCCAAAGAAAAAACATGAAATTACTACCAAGTACGTGCTCCTTATACTCCTCATCTATGAAAGACGGATTTTCTGCTTCTCCACCTCCGGAAACAAAAAGGAGACCCATAGGCACATCTCAGGCTTGAGAGCACCTGGAAAAAGAAAAAAGTGTGCACCTAGCATGTCCAGTGCCTTTACCTGACCCAAGGCAAAATGATTTCCGGAATATCCTTTTTAAAACATTGACTATAAGATATTGTTAAAAGTAGAAAAATGAGAACACATAGCTTTCCAACTCTCAGAATAGATGTTCAATTCTAGTGAACCAATATAATTCCATTAACACCAGTGTCAGCTGAGCCTGCAGTATAATCATTTCCTCAAGAGAGCATTTGTTAAGATCACCTGAAAGTGATGTTGCCGTACTCAATTTGCCTGTATGGCATAGCAGGACAATGAAAGAAGGAAGGCAAACAAGAACAACAGGCTACCACATACAACCCCGTACTAAAAGTACTGTGTGACATAAGATATAACAATTTGACAATCAGGGAGGGTTAGTCAAGTAAAAAAACCCCTAAAACAGTAACCTTTAAACTAACAGCAGAATACAATTAACAATAACAATTTACTAATTACTACTGTAGGAATCAAGAGCCAAATGCCCTAAATTGAGAATCCTGAATTCTTCTCAGTATCTAGCATACTTAGCTAAAACATGTCACTGCTCCTCTGTCATCCTCCCAGCATGATAAGTCAAAAGGAAAGTAGTTGTAAACCAAGATCAAAGCACATCCAAAACTATGTGTTAATTCTTGTATAGCAAAGCTTCCAGGAAAATATTGAAGCACGCTGAATTAGATTTATTGCTAACATGTCCTACTCTAGGTAGGGCAAAGGGGTCTCCAACTATCAGGTGGACAGAAACAGAGAATTGCAATTGCAAGAGCAATACTAAAAAATCCTCCTATTCTTTTGCTTGATGAGGCCACCAGTGCACTTGACACAGAGTCAGAGAAGCAAGTCCAAGAAGCACTCGAGACAGCAGCACAAGGCAGAACAGTCATCTTAATTGCACACAGAGTGTCAACTATTGTTAATGCAGACATAATAGCTATTGTTGAGAATGGGAAAGTTGTGGAAACGGGAGCACATAACAACCTATTAGATACCAGTGCATTCTACAACAGCTTATTTAGCATGCAGAGCATCAGGAAAGATTGTCATACCAGGTCAGATTAAACTCATATCATATTCATCATTACAAATTAGACTGGCTGATTCATTCAAATGAACTACACTTAATTAACAGGTCGGAGGCTACAAATAGAAAAGTTCTTTCCATACAAGAGGATTCATCTCAGGACCATAAGCAACCTGATGAGCCCAAGGAAAGCAAAAGAGAGCTTAAGGAACTTCCTGAGAAGGAGCACATCCGAAGAAATGAAAGACATATATTCTTCAGAATCTGGTTTGCCTTGAACGAGAAAGAGATCATAAAGACTACTATTGGCTCCTTAGCAGCAGCTTTTGCAGGCATCTCTAAACCCGTTTTTGGGTTCTTCATCATTACAATAGGAGTGGCATATTACCATCCTGATTCAGAGGAGAAAGTAGCTGTGTATTCAGCAATATTTGCTTCAATCGGAGTGATGTCTTTGTTTGCTCACACTTTGCAGCATTACTTATTTGGAGTAGTTGGAGAAAAGGCCATGACAAATCTAAGGCGAGCTTTGTACACAGGTATCCTACTTACATATTCCTGGAAAATTAGATCCATCAATCTATATTTCTTTTTCTTCCTTGCCTATTTAACATTCAATTTTGTCCCCTATGCAACAAAATTTCTTTTCACCAATATAAAAGTTGATGCTTATCATATTTCAAACACTATTTGCAGCCATACTACGAAATGAATTAGCTTGGTTTGAGAAGCCCAAAAATAGTATTGGATCACTTACATCAAGGATAGCCAGTGACACATCCACAGTCAAGATCATAATATCCGACCGCATGTCTGTCATTGTCCAGTGCATTTCGTCCATAGTGATTGCAACAACTGTCAGCATGATAGTTAATTGGAGAATGGGTCTGGTAGCCTGGGCTGTGATGCCATGCCACTTCATAGGTGGCCTCATTCAAGCAAAGTCGGCTAAAGGATTTTCTGGTGATAGCAGTCTAGCACACTCCGAACTTGTTGCCCTAGCTTCTGAATCTGCAACTAATATAAAGACTGTTGCATCTTTTTGCCATGAAGAACAGATAGTTGAGAAGGCCAAACTGTCCTTACGGAGACCACTTAGGAAAGGGAGGTCAGAAAGCATCAAATTTGGAATTATTCAAGGCATCTCTCTCTGCTTATGGAACATAGCTCATGCAGTTGCCTTATGGTACACAACAATCCTTGTTGACAGGAATCAAGCCAGCTTTGAGAATGGGATAAGGGCATACCAGATATTTTCCCTCACTGTACCCTCAATTACAGAACTATGGACACTGATACCCACTGTACTATCAGCCATAGATTTACTAAAACCTGTATTCCAAATCCTCGACCGGAGCACAGAAATTGTACCAGACATACCAGATAGTTCAGAACCCGAAAGCATCAAAGGAGAAATTGAGTTCCTAAATGTCCAGTTTTGTTACCCATCAAGACCAGAAGTAACAGTTCTCAACAATTTCAGTCTACAAATTGAAGTCGGATTAAAGGTGGCACTTGTTGGGCAAAGTGGAGCTGGAAAATCTTCAATTGTGGCATTGTTACTGAGATTCTATGATACCAATGAAGGAAAAGTTCTGATTGATGGCAAGGATATAAGAGATTACAATCTTAGAAAGTTAAGGGCACAGATTGGATTGGTACAACAGGAGCCACTCCTGTTTAGCTGCTCAATTAGAGAAAATATATGCTACGGGAGTGAAAGAGCATCAGAAGCTGAGCTAGTGGAAGTATCAAGGTCGGCAAACATACATGATTTTATAAGTAACTTGCCTGACGGATATGACACACTTGTTGGGGATAAGGGTTCTCAACTTTCCGGAGGACAAAAACAACGAGTAGCAATAGCAAGAGCCTTACTCAAAAAGCCAAGAATAATGTTGTTAGATGAAGCAACAAGTGCCTTAGATATCGAGTCTGAAAGGGCAGTTGTGAGTGCACTGGAATCAATGAAACTAAACAGCTCTGGAGACACAAAAATGACACAGATCACAGTAGCACACAGGCTTTCCACAGTAATAAATGCAGATACTATAGTTGTTATGAACCAGGGTAAGATTGTGGAAAAGGGTAGCCACTCAAACCTGATGGCAGAACCAGATGGTGTTTATTCAAGATTTGTTAGGCTCCAAAGTACGGAGAACAAAGATTGATGCACGCTGATAATTGCATAAAAGGTAAGAGTTAGGGTTCACCACTATAACTTATTAGTGATACACTGTTGCATTTGGTGAAGACAAATGTACCAGATAGGGCAGGAATGGGATCAATAGGTGTTGAATTTTTTAGTTAGCTTCAAATAGAACTTCCCTAGGTGAATATGTACTCTTGCTATAGTTATTTTGTTAGGGAGTTTACTCTTAACTACTTTTTATTTTATTAGGAGTCTTGCTATGGTAACCCTCTATTTAAGAGCAAGTTGAATTTCCTTGAAACAAAGAGATCGGAAACTCCCTGAAGTGTTCCAAGGTCTGCAATTATCTTTAATGAATTGCAAAATTTCAGCAATCATAGCCAAGTCAAGGAAAGAACAAGGCTGAGACCTGTGTGTTGGATCTGATTTTCCCACTAATCGTCCAGTGACGTAATTCAGAACTAGGGACCTTAACACACACGTCTACCTCCAAAACCTTTTTCTCATTTAATAGCTACAAGAGCTTAGTGTCACAGTAGCTAATATTTTCAGAAACCATATGGTAAAACAGATTTTATATTTCATCTCCAAATGACGAGTACGCTGAATTGATACATGCAATGCTAAGAGCACCACTCTAAGTTATCTGTCTGAAATCCAGGTTGGAAATTGTACATCCTTTAGATTTTAGGACTAAACTTCAACACGGACGCTGTGTAGATTCTTTAGGTTTTCAATCTCCTCCGGAGAGGCAATTCCAGGATCAATAAAACACAACTGCAAGAGAAATAGTGTGTTAATTGATAACTCAAAACAGGACAATCAAATAAATGCCAGACAGTTGAAATGCAGTAGAACCTGATATAGTGGCTTCTTTAGAGTGTGGACACCTCTTTTTATTAGCTTTTGCCAACCTGAGTTTCCTTTAAGAGATCTTGCCAGGGATTCTGTTGGCTGAGACAAGGTATAGTGGAACTTCTGGTCAGTAATCTAGAGATATTATAGATGATTTATCTTAGAAGTAAGATGACCCCGCAGCAGGGCAGGCAGTTAATATTTTGACAAAACTTAAGAGTAAAAAGAACGATAAAAATCAGAAGTATCAAATTTTTTCCTAACTTGAAAGGGCATTAACAGACCCCACGTGTGGGATTACACTGGGTTTGTTGGTGTTGTTGTACAATGAATATCCCATACATCAGCCATCCCAAATGATGTTTAAACCATAAGTGATGATAACTAGAATACAAAATAACAGATTGTACCAAGTTGATGGAGATCCTTTTCTAAGTGTGCACATTTGCAGACAACTCCATTAAAGGAGAGCAGCACAATCATGAATCTCTCATATGTGCTTATTTTCAGATGTACTGGTAATGTAAGAATACTCTAAACAATATATTTAATGCAAAAGTCTAAAGTTCCTTGTGGTCTTAGTTCTGGAACCAATTGTACATAAGCAGGTTAAACAACGAAAGCCAATAGCCAATAAAGGAACTTATGAAGCATAGACAACTTTCTGAGTCCTAACCCACCATCTATCATAATATGCTTTTCCATCTTCAGCTTATAAAAACAAAAACCATTATGACCATTTAACAAGGGAAGGGGAGACTGGGGATGTCACATACACCTTTCAAGGAATATGACAAATACGGTCATCAGAGATGACTCAAAAAACCTTTCAAGAAATATAACAATATAGGGATGCCATAAAGACCGCAGCAATAGCAGAGCCGCGAGACAAGACTTGCTTACGGACGAAATGTGCATATACTCACATGACCTGGATCAAAGATCAATAGATTGTACTGCATCGACCCATTTCCCTGACATTTAATTTGAATCCCAACAATGGTTCTTGAGTGGCCATCATGCTGGAAGTACAACGGCCTGTTTGAATGAAACTTATTAGGGACCCCATTAAGAATAGAGAATAACGATGAAACAAAAGATCGATAACCAAGAAATTCATGCACCATCAAAGATGATCGTATACATCCAAGTTAATCAAGGAAATACAGTTGCTGACTAAATACACTTACGCTTTCTGACTGACTAAGATCCCATGATTGCCGGATTTCCTGGATCTATTGTCAGAGAAGTAATTCCACACCCAATCAATGAGTGCCTGCTGGACCTTAGGCTTAGCCTTTACATCATCCGAAATCGAAACAGCCTTGGATACATCATTTTTCTCTTTGGAGAGATATCTATCCATTGGTCCATAAACCTGCGGTGTCATCTTGCCCACACACTTGCCAACTCCACTTGACCTAATGACTATCTCCCGGCTAACAAAGTCCACTATCCTGGCACGAAGACCAAATGAACGGAAGAGCGTAGCACATTCTGTTGTTCCAATCCATTTTCTTTTGCCATAAATTGCTTGATCAAAGTCTTCTGAACCCTGTTTATCAAAGCCTCTTTTCCAAGCAATTTCAAGCCATCTTTGGAGTGAAGGGATGTCAGGCACAAATCCTGAACCTCCGTACAAGACCTCCCTTGCTTCTTGTTGTTGCTTAAGCAAGTGAGAACTAAGCATCTGGATATTACGCCACCCACAACCCCACCCAAAATCCTCTGAAGGGCTGCTTTGGAAATGATCAACATAACCACACAAAATGGTGGTGGTCTTTTCAGTCTCCAACTCTAAACAGTTCCTCAACAAATCCATCAAGCCTTGTCCAATCTGAGGGCAGGTTTCCTTGATCTGCACACTAGCCAAAATCCTTATTGTTTCAGTTATATCTTTCTCTCCAGGATTGCGATTTTTGGCCTCATACCTCAAAGAACTTCTCTCCTGATTCTGTCGAGAACTAGTTTCACATTCCATGGCATCATCAACCTGATAATTAGGTATGCAAGGCTTTAGAAAATTAGAGCTAGCAAAAACAAGGCTACAACCATTTAAATATCTTTTATGACCCTCAATCCTATTTTAGGTAACAAGTCACTTTTAGGGACAAAATTTACCAATTTAGAAAATTTCAGAATATTAGAACTTATGATTTTCAAAATTATAAAGATTTGCAGCCGAGATATCAAGGTCCCAAGTCCTTGAATAGTCAAAACATTGATGATGGCCATAGTGAAACTAATAAATCCTTGAAATTGCATATATTATATAGGTGCAGTGACTCCACCCAACTGAGCTTAAATACCAATCCCGGATAAACGAGATGGGTTATGATCGGCCTTTTGTAAAAATAGTCAAATTCCCGGGATTGAAGAGATAATATAAACAGGGTAGGGTGTAGCTATGTAGTTAGTCCAGTACTTTATGTGTAAAATTCTATTAAAATTGCAACCAAATAGTAGGTCTGAACCCATAAATCCGCCTCCACGTATAAAAGCAGAATAATTTACAAAGAGAAAAAGAGTACGGGGAAATAAGTTGGACTTGAAGGGGCAAGGGCAATTTCTTGAGCCAATTCGAAGTCTTTAGCAATATCTTCATCGTCAAAATGGCTGTTTGCGTGCCTGTATCGATTATTCAAATTTAGAACTTGTAAAAGGAAAAAAACAAATAAGAAATAGAGATAGAACATAACAAAATCAAGAAACAAAAGAAGAATATTACCTTTGGAGTTCAAGGGTGAGAACGGAGAGATTACAGATAGGGCAACTTGAGAAATCCATACATACGTATCAAGGATTGTGATTGAAAGCCTTTCCCACTTTTCTTTCGCGCTTTCCCTCTTTTGAACCTTTTCCGTACCCTATTTATGGGGAATGCAGCATGCTACTTCTTTTTAAGAAAATTGATTTTTTTTATCTTAATGACATATTCTATTAATTATACATTTATTTATTAATGTTTAGATCATAAATTTAAAAAAAAAAAAAAAAAAAAAAAAAAAAAAAAAACTTTTCGACTGATGAATGGTTATACCGTAGTGGTCCGACCTAATTATTTTACACTTCTTACTTTGCGTAGCTTGATACATGGGTCAGTGCATGTTGCAACTGCGATTTATTGATAACTTCTAGTCTAATCTGGTAATGACAGAGAAGATGAATCCGCTAATAAAAGTTATAGATTCGATCGAGAGGAAGAAACTTATAAGAGTGGAGCTGAAATTATGGGAATAAAAATATATTGGTAGGGGATCATTCCACCTTAATGAGAAGCCTTTGCACGAGCGATGAAGGACGAAGCGGAAGTGAAAATGTTGGCTTGAGTAATGCAAACATTCCTAAGAATTCAACGCCTTGAAAACTTAAAGTATTCCTCTACAAATTTGTTCGCAAAGGGTGAATCAATTTAATTTTTTCATTAGTCGGAAACCAAAACCAACTCAATTATTCCAAACATAGTCTACAAATACTTAGGGATGGTTTGGTACGATGGATAAGCAGAAATAGTGATGGGCCAAAAATTTAGTGTCACCTTATCCTTTGTTTGGTTGCTAATAGTGGGATAAGTTATCGCAGGATTAAAAATAGTGCTAGGATAACTTATCCCAGGATTAAACAGTGAAATTGACTAAAATAGCCCTGAAGTTCTCAAAATCCTTTTTCTACTACATGAGGTGGACGGTATTTTTGCAAACAATCAACTTTTTTTTAAAAGTTATGCAATGCATGTTACTTTTAATACAACAAACCAAACAACCAATAAAAAATAATATCAAGATAACTAATCCCAACATAAATAATCTCAATATAACTTATCCAACATAATTAATTCCATCATAACTTGTGTTCAAACCAAACGACCCCTTAATGGTGCTACTACTTTGGCGCACCTTATTTTCTTTTTGTTTTTTATTTTCATTTTTACTTAAGTTTGACATTTCCATATTTGTTAATGCCTACCATATCGTTCCTATTTTTTTTATTGTTTGGTTATTCTGTAAATGTTTTTTTATTTTTATATTTTACAATACAAACCTAAACTTTCCTCAGAAAAATAATTCGAATTATTTTAAATTCAACAAAATAACTTCTTCAAGTAGAAAAGGTTTGCAATACCTTCCCCAAAAAGAAAAAAGAACACGTCTAAAACGCCAGCTTCACTTTCAAACAAAAGAAATTTCAGTGTTGTTGATAGTTTAAGCACCATCATTTTTCCAAAATATCAGTCAGCCTATATTCCTGTTTTTTTAATTTCTATTTTTAAGGTACTTGTGTTTGCTATACCGGAGGATAATATCATAAAAAGAAATCGTTTACCGGAACCTTAATAGAGCATATTTCTTTTAAGATTACTGCTACTTGCTTCTTCTATCCACAAATGTTTTCAAGCAGTGTCAAAATCAGGTACTATATTGACTATAATACTTGCCATTTCCCATCACTTATGTACAGAATTTGTTAATCCTCACTCCTCACACACAGTAAACGCTCGTTAACCAACCCCTTAGCAAGAAGTATATATGTAATCGTTAACCAACCCCTTAGCAACAAGTTTATATGTACATCACAACCCCTTAACAAGTATATATGTAATCGCTAACCAACCCCTTAGCAACAAGTTTATATGTACATCACGCTAAGTTCCACCACCCTCACTGCCTGGGCGGGTTGTGCTCTTGGAAAGTAACATGTCTTTCAATTGTGTGTAAGCTTTGAGCTCCTCTAATGCATCTGATGCCTTTCTAGGAACATAGAACTGAGATGCAGTGCTGGTTTCTCCCTCTACTTCCGTCTTTACCGAATGCGAGGTATAGCTCGAATCTTGACGCAAAGGGGGAGCTGTCCTCAGCATCTGAACAACGGCACCTACAGCAGCGTCTTGAGATTTTCTGGTTGTTGCAGATACTGGAGACGAGGCTTCTGAACCCTTTTTGGAATCAAAGTTCTCTCTGCATAACGAGAATAGTAAACACTTGTTGAATGGAATATCCAAAAAATAAATAAATGAAGATAGCCGTGCGCAACTATGACAAACTCAGCCTGTTGTCTGTCAGCAAAGGTTTGGTTGGATGCAACATCTCAACCCTAACAGAATTAGCATTTCAGGCAATCATGATAGAAATGGATCCCAGGTCATATCAAACTACTGAAAAGGGGGATTTGAAAGCCTAACTTTTACTGATTTTAAAGTACTTTACAATCAGGCCCGTCTCCAATCCATCCAGATTCTGTGTTCCTTGCCGCAAGTTAAATATTGCATGCTCGAGTTTTTTTTATAACCGTGTTCCATGGAGTCCGGGACAACTTGCGCGCTCCTCGACTAATTCCACGGAATACCTGCCACCCCCACCAGCAACAGGTACCAGGGAACACAGTCGACCAACGCTAGAACAAATGGGAAGAAATCACCTAGTGTTTTTTTGTCTCTTTTGGATTTGAAACTGAGACCTCATAGTTCTCAACCCACTTCATTGACCACTAGGCCACATTACTCCTATTACTCCTCCTGACACCAAGACACGTGTATATACCAATTGTTTCCAGTTTTGAACATCCTTAGATCTCACCTGCTAACTTTCCTTCTATTTTCTGCCTTCTCAACTCCTGGAAGTACTACCTGAAAGTCCCCTAAGCTTTACCAAGCCAATAACAAACCCAACCACAGAAATCTTTTCTTTCCAATCAACTGGAAGCTGCAACATCCACAGACCAGGTACCCATGAAAATTTCAGGGAACTCCAAAATGAAATCCAGAAGTCTGTGCAGTGAGCTCTTTTGAAGTCAAATATGAAGGCTTCCTTTTGAGCCATCGACATTTTAGGTTCCAGACACCAAATAAAACTTTAAAGTGTAAAAAGTAAAAAAGGAACTCTCCGACAAAAGAAACTTATATTCTGGCCTTAGTTTCAAAAAAAGAAACTTATATTCTGGCTTAGTGATTTAATAGGCCAATATTATGGTGACTAAATATTACACAAATTGTCAACACCCTGACTTAAACTAGGGTGAAAGGAGCATTTTTGATAACGTTCGTATACGAGCCAACTTAACTCACACCTTGACTGTTCCGCAGGTACCTGCTACTTCCCACCAGCATAAGTACCGGGTAACTCTACGCACCAATGAAGCAGATGGAAAGAAGTCACCAGGCATTTTTGCCTGCTAGGATTGAACCATGATCTCCAAGGTTTTCACCAATGTCATTAACCACTAGGCCACACCTTTGGGTGAAGGGTGAAAGCAGTATGTTACTAATTAGTTTGAGGACACCCTTGGTTATTGATTATCTGAACAAATTTGTCCAAATAGCACCAACGACAAAAATCTACTTTAAATATGTATTGGCAATTCCAACCTATGGGACATATTAAATACCAACAGAAGTGGTCTGCTCACAAATCTACCTCCATAATTATTAGAGTTTTACCGTCTACAGCTCTTTTCTAGACCCTAGTTGAGAACCAATCTCTAAGTCCAACCGTCTTTGTCCAAATGCAACCCAGCACCAGCTAAACAAACCAATGAAAAACAGAGAATACTTGGGACGAGAAATATCCAAATAATTAGTCAAAAGAAAAATAAAGGCCTTGAGAAACAAAGTGGGTTATTTTTCTTTCCTGTTTTCTCCAAGGAGAGAAACAAAGTGGATTTTATCAGATGATAAATAAAAACTGATGCAATATTAGCTTTCCTAGAAATCAAATTTGCCCTTGAGGACACTTACTAAGAAAAGGAAGAATAAAAAAGTTGTCCAAGAGGGCAAATAGGTTCCCCAATATTGTTTTTTTGTTTATAAAATAGAGTATGATTCCCCAATAAAGTTAGCTAAATAAAGTGTTTTCCCAAGCAAATCTTAGGCTTCTACATATCAGATGTGCCCTGAGGTGCAAATGATATCACCAATACAGTTCTATAATGTATCAGAAAGTACTATATGCATATTGAGTTATTGACAACACCAGCTCGTATATAGCACACCAGTCAACTAACAAGCTTTCTAGGGGCATGAAATTAAAAGAGACTTTTGAGTTACTTATTTAAGAATTTAGGACTCAAGTTCTAAAAATTAGGTAAAAGGGACTCTATCCCCCTAAGTTTTTTTAATTTACACAAAAACCCCTAAGTTTTTTTAATTTACACAAAAACCCAAAAATAAAAGCACTTTTTACCAAAAAAAAAAAAAAAACTTTACGTTTTTCTCTAAAAAAATACGCAAGCAACTATTGGTTGCTTAAACAAACACTGGTTGTTTCAGAAAATATCTAACTATTTATACTAGAAATCATTTCTCGTTAAAAAAGAAATTTAAAAAAATAATTGTTGCTTATAATAACAACATTATTATTCAGGCAACTCCACTTCGCCGGAAAACTTAATAAACAATTGTTTGTTGCAGTAACAAACACTTGTTGCTGATAATAAACAACAAGAAGTTGTTCAAGCAACTCCTTGTTGCTTATACAATAACCTTGTATCTCATTAAAACTAGGTAAACAACTAGTAGTTGTTTAAATAAATAAAGGTTGCTTATAATAAACAACACGAAGTTGTTTAAGCAACTCATTATTGCTTATACATGAACTCAATTGGAAATTAATTGATTGATCACAAATGAAAATTAACTAATATAAAAACCTTGTTTCTTGTAAAAACTAGTCATTTGATGAGTGATTAAATCCAACTTATTAATTTTATCATCAATTGATTGACTATACTAATAGTTTAAACAAAAATTTACTTATCCAGTGATAATGGAATCAATGTTGTTTGATTATATGAATATTAGAACATCAACTTATTGACTTGATAACAATTAAATATCAAACGAGTCGTTCAATGAGTTATTAAACCCAACTTATTAATAATATCATAATTGATCGCAAAATTGATTGACTCTACTAATAGTTTAACAATAACTTACTGATCTAGTGATAATGGAATGAATGTTGTTTGATTATATGAATATTTGAACATCAACGTATTCACTTAATAACAATTAAATGTCAAACGAGTCGTCCAATGAGTGGTTAAACCCAACTTATTAATAATATCACAATTGATCGCAAAATTGATTGACTCTACTAATAGTTTAACAATAACTTATTGATCTAGTGATAATGGAATCAATGTTGTTTGATTATATAAATATTTGAACGTCAACGTATTCACCTGATAACAATTAAATATCAAACGAGTCGTCCAATGAGTGATTAAACCCAACTTATTAATAATATCACAATTGATCGCAAAATTGATTGACTCTACCAATAGTTTAACAATAACTTAATAATCTAGTGATAATGGAATCAATGTTGTTTGATTATATGAATATTTGAACATCAACGTATTCACTTGATAACAATTGAACATCCAATGACCCGTTCGATAAGTTCTAATGTAAACAACCAACAGTTTCATAAACAACTTCGTGTTGTTTAACATAAACAACTACTATTTGCTTAAGCAACAATCGATTGTTTGCTAAGTTTTCACAAGAATTGGGGTTCTGTTGTAAGCAACTAGGAGTTGTCGAAACAACTTTTTGTTGTTTATTGTAAGCAACTTTTTGGGTTTTGTTAAAAGTTTTTGACCTTTTAATTTTCGGAAAAGGGCCAAAATTACCCCTGAACTTTGAAAAATAGTTCATTCATACCTTTCGTTATACTTTAGGGCCAATTATACCCTTACAGTTATACTATGGGGTCAATTATACCCTTATGTCTAACTGCTGCCACGTGGCATCATCCCAGCCCTTCAAAATTATTTTACCCTAAAATAAAATTTTACCCACTAAAATAACTCAACTCGACCCAAATTTTTTTTTTCCAACAAAACTAATACGGATAATTTTTCCAACAAAAAAAAATAAAAATAATTCCGTATTAGTTTGGGCTGGAAAAAAAAATCGGGTCGGGTTGAATTATTTTAGTGGGTAAAAAATTATTTGAGGGTAAAATAATTTTGAAGGGCTGGGATGATGTCACGTGGCAGCAATTAGACATAAAGGGTATAATTGACCCCATAGTATAACGGTAATGGTATAATTGACCCTAAAGTATAACGAAGGGTATGGATGAACTATTTTTCAAAGTTCAGAGGTAATTTTGGCCCTTTTCCGTTTAATTTTTTACCCTAAGTTTACAAATATTTTAATGGATGGGATTTTGGGTTTTG
Organism: Lycium barbarum; assembly: GCF_019175385.1. Lineage (NCBI taxonomy): Eukaryota > Viridiplantae > Streptophyta > Magnoliopsida > Solanales > Solanaceae > Lycium > Lycium barbarum. The sequence continues at coordinate 161,793,415 of NC_083337.1, forward strand.
TTAAAAGTTTTTGATCTTTTAATTTTTTACCCTAAGTTTACAAATATTTTAATTCAACCTCATCACTTCATAATTAACCCCTAATTAAATGTTTATAACAAAAGAAAAAGAAAAAGAAATAGAAATCCCCTATTCTTCATTCCACTCTCAAAGATCCCTTTTAGCTCATTTTCCCAGCTTTCTAACACTTGAGAGGGCTAAACAAGGAGTCATAGTAACCAAAAATCTCCCCTTTTTCATAGAACTAAAAATGAAAAATTGGGCAAACAGCAAACTTGGTTGGAACAATATATTGTGCTTTTCTCTTTGCACACATTAAATTTTAATTTTTCTTTTTCCACCAAAATTATGACCTCCTTCTCTTCTTCTTAGCTTAAAAATCCCACCAGTTTCATCTTCATATTCCCATGTCTCTACCATTGTAGCTATGTGGGCACAAAGTATCATGACAAATTGAACCTTTCCTCCTACAATGGTCAACCAAACACGTTCGATAAACTTCTCAATTGAACCAGAGAAAAGAAGAGAAATAGATTTGTGAACTAGTTCATAAGCAGCCACAAGATTTTATGCAATTCAATGATAGAAAATGAAGTATAACTGGAAAATTACACACGGCCATATGAGGCAGAACCTAGCTCAAGTTATAAAGCAAAAGGCAAAAATATGATTATGGTAAAAAGTTCATTTTTTCTTCTCATTGAATCTTATTTAAGCTTCTAATAAAAACATCCCCAAGAATCAAATTTTTATGACTATATCTACATTTGGGACACTGAACGTGATATCATCTTGGAATTATGAAGTTCTAACATGTCCACAAGAGGAAATTCTATAAGCTCTGGAAAACTAGTAACTAAATTATCAATTTTCATGTGAGTGTCTGTCTGCATGTTGTATGCATACCACAGTTGCCTGGCTTTGTTTGGCAAGGAGCCACTTTTTCAGTTGATCTGTTTCGTCCAACTTCTTCCGATGAAATTTTCACTTATATCACACGAGACAAAACTAAAAAGTGCAAACCTAAAAGTATGCAGGTAAAACCATAATAAGGTGTTTTTCCCCTAATTCGAAATTTACATGCATAAATAGACACCATTACAATTTAAAGCAGCACAGCACTCAAAAAGTACTAAATAATCTCGAAAATAGGCAATATATAAAGGGTAGATCAGAGACATAAACACTAAAAGAAAGCAGGCAAACTTTAAGGACAAAGTAAAAACGAAAGCATGCTAATATATAGCCTAACACTAGCTTCTTACTTCATCCAAAAAAAAAAAAAAAAACACTAGCTTCTTATCTCACAGAGAACAACTATAATTGTAATGTCAAGAAAAATGGATAGATCACTGATCTTAAAACATTATTGTCTATGTCATCTTATTGCCATATCCTTCCATTAACTCATTAAGTGAAAAGAGAAAGATCTTTCTCCTTGATAGACTTTCTGCATATTGGAGTTTAAAGTTAAAAAATAACTTGAAGTTGAAAATTCATGTGTATCCCTGAGAATGATAGCTACATGGCCCATTCAATAGGTCAAATGCTAATTATCTCTTCAACATTCATCAGAAGCTCAATTCTCAATACTACCTGAAGTCCAGCTTCTTATGATGTCCAACCTGTTAGACGACAGCTAAATGACCACACATAGTTGGCTCCCATAAAACCAATTATACAATGACAGAAAACTTTGATGAAGACGAATTCAGAGATGTAGTGTTTGTAAGAAGATGAATACTTCTAAATATATAGTGCACTGTAGCAAGATTACCTGGCTCGGGAATCAGAAGTATCAACATCATCAACTATAAAAGGACAGTCATCCAAGTCATCCTGAAAAGATAATCTGCTGCTAGAACTTCTAGAAAATCCAACACGTGGCGAACCGCTTGAAGATAGCACAGCTGAGAACCGCCCTGAATCGTCTCTAGCATCTGCAGACACCTGAAAAGAAGCACACAAACAAAAGTTAGCAGCTGGCCGAAAAAGCACTCAAGCAGATACCATTCTTTAAATAAAATCATTAACCAGAAAAAGCACACATTTAGTAAGAAATATAAACAGCCCACCTTTTGTCCAGGATTAGTAGTCCCAGTATCTGACTCTGGAGCCCTTAGAAAATCCATTTTCCTTGAAGAATCGTGCTTTGTGCTTCTAGGTGACATAGGTGGGAGAGAATGCCTGTTTGGATCAGACAAATTAGGAGATAGGTGTCTGGAGGTTCTGCCTATCAATGGATGAGGGATATTTACACCTGAGAGACATGTGGGTGGAGAAGGAGACGCATATGGAGAAAATGGAGGGGAAAGCTGATCATCATCAAAAGTTGCTTTCTGGTGAGTGAGAAATTTGTAGTTAGGTGGAACCCTCTGTCCATATACATCACTGACTGAAGATGAAAGCTCATATGGTGCATGGTATAAAGGTGGAGATCCTACATATGGCTGAGGTAAAGAAGGTGCCCTGAAGAGACCACTTGTCCAACTCTGCGGGCGCTGACCAGGTGCTGAATTAGATGACTGTGTCCTTCTCAATGGAAATGAAGTATGATGAACACCCTTATCCGTTGAGGTCAAAGGGAATGACCTCATAGGATCAGTGAGTGGACTACCAACATAATCCGTAATGATCTCAGGTGGAAAGGATGCAGAAGTCTCCAGGTTGAAGTCCACCAGAGTTTCACGATATGTTACGGATAAAGAAAGACGGCCTTGCTGGGCATCAACTGGAGTAAAAGTATATTGCTTCATCATCTCCTCCTCTGCCCTTGAGAATGGCTCACTAAATGAAGATACCTTAAAATTAATATCAAAATAACAACTCTGACTTGACGAAGATAGTTTCCTGAAGGCCTTGAACGCAGGCAGAAGCCTCATCATTGAGTAAAGGGAACGGAGGAGTATAATAGATTTCTTGTATATTTTCTTGAAAGAGGAATCACCCATTTGAGGAACCATTAACCTCCGATTCTCACATTGCACGACCCATCTCTCTATAACGGTATCTATATATGGCCCTGCAAATGTTGTACCTGAATTGTGCTCCGATGAAGTAGTACTAGGTTTATCTTGAACAAGTATTATATCTATTATCATCGGTTCCCCCAAATTTCTGTGCAACAAATTCAGGTTATCAAGAACAGCAGGACGATCTCCCAACACCAAATTGAACCACCTGTCACTCTTCTTCACCTCTCCAATCCCACCATAAGGTCGTATCGAAGGAACCCTCGAGTCCAAAATAATATGCAAGCTTTTCAAAAGAAATTGAGCAAGTATTTGCTCAAATCTTCCATGTTCACCCTGTGGGTTATTCTGAAAATCCATTTCTGTTTTTCAAACAGATACCACCACTATTTTTGGTCCTCAGCCATGTACAACTTGGTCCGGTACATTATAACTTCCAAATAATGCATAGACAAAACAGATAACCAACTAAACATTTGATCCTTCATGTGGGGCACTATATAAGTGCATATACACCTGAAAAATATATAAAAATCAAGGAAAAGCTATGTACAACTCCTCCATAGAAATCTAACAGTGACCTAACTAGCTGTTGATGATGTTCAACCATGTAAAAACAGCTATGGGCATAGAAACAAACACTCTAATGATCCAAAAAGAAAACAACTTGACAGATTTTATCCAATTAAGAAAATCAACAACCTCGACAAATATCTATAGATGAAAAAAAGGGCAGCCCGGTGCACTAGCTCGAACCCGTGACCTCCTGATCACATGGCAGCAACTTTACCAGTTACGCCAAGGCTCCCTTCACAAATATCTATAGATGCTCAAGGTATATTAAGGGGTGGTTCCATGTAGGGTTAAGGGGATTTGGCAAAAAATTACACTATATATACAGTTTTAAAATTATATTTTATGTATATACAGCAGACGGTGAACCCTCGGCTTACTTCAAGTTTTTTGAACCCTTAATGAAAATTCTGACTCCGCTACGAATTAATATGAGATTGACATGTAATAAAAGAAAAAAATTATACTATATATATAATTTTAAAATTATGTTTTATGTATACAAAGCATACGTTGAACCCTTGGCTTAGTTCAAATTTTTTGAACCCTTAATGAAAACCCTGATTCTGTCACTGATTAATATGAAATTGACACGTAACAAAAGAAAAACGGCCGATAGACAGTAAAATTTTGGAAATTAAAACTGCTAGTATAATTTACATGATTAGACATAATCGAGTAGTACAGAATCGATTTAACAAAAATAGGATGATGAGTTGTTAAATATGGACTTACTTGATAGAACAAAATTTCGAGAGCAGCAATAACGAAGATAATCGGATATATTAAGAGAGAGAGAGAGAGAGAGAGAGAGAGAGAGAGAAGAGAGACTCCGTATAGCGCTGAGAAGACTGGACCTGCCAATGTGCTACGGAGAGTATAAAGAGACCACATATATATAGACTATACTCAAAGGGGTAATATTTTCATTTTTTATTATTCAAACAAAGCAAAGGTACTTAATTGGTTCCGTCCAAATTTATGTGCTACTTATTCCTCATTGAGATTAAATATGATTAATCTTTTAAGTTAAATTAGATTAAATTAAATTTAGATATTTAAAAATTATAGGGAAAAGTGTTGCAAATTGAACTTATTCTCATGTTAATATGATGAAAAATAAATTTTAAAATATTAGTCAAAATATGATGAAAAATAAATTTTAAAATATTGATCAAAATTTGCATAGTTTAAATCTTGATAAGAAAAAATGTTATTCGGATGGCTTTGATTCCATTTGGTTCAATTTAAATCAATTTTTGGGGAAATATTGCACTGGATAAAGTTACAATCGGATAATCTGAGGCTTTAAATAGGAAATTTGGCTTTACTCATTTACTTCTCAAAAGAAATGGATTTACAACAGGGCAAGTGCACAAATAGCCATTAAAGAACAACCGAAATAGACACAATTTTTAAAGTTTAACCGTCTTAGAATCAAATTCAAATATATTTGGTATGAAGTTGAAATCACGGATTTGAAGTTTCTAACTTTAATTTAGACCTTTAGGCTGGTCAAAGCACAACTTCATCCATCAAGTATGAATTTATACTGAACTTGAATGCAGTTTAAATTCAGATTTTAGGTCAGAAGTTTAATTGAAATATCTTCAACTAGCTTTTTGTTGTTGGTTATGGTTGAGCTTACTCTACTACAACCAATAAAGCAGCCAACCTCCTCCTTTTCAAAAGCTTGTAAAGTATGGAAATTTAGCAATAACGCAAGTCTGAAGTTTGCCGATATTAGTTAAACTTTAAATGATTTTAGAGATTGACTATGTTTTAAACGGTCTCATCACAAACAAATAACCAGTGTCATTCTTGTGTTACAAGTTACAAACAAAGGAACCGAAACCAAAAACAAAAAGGGAAAATTACGTGTTATAGCTACTTTTGGTACAATTTTTTTTTTTTTTTTACCACTAAGTAAGCTTAGTGGTTTTATTTTTATTAAAATAAATAAATAGATACAAAGGCAGATAAAACAAAGCAACAAAGACAAAAAAGGGAAATGCTAAAAGACACTTTCCTAATCAATACTTCAAATGCATCTACCGACAGTTGCCTTAAATTTTCTCCCCTGCGAAGCTGGAGAGCATAAAGGTTGCGTCGGAGCTCCTCTTCATCGCATTTCAGAAGCAAACCATCTTCAAAGGTAAAAACTTCAGCATCTTTAGACTGATTTCACTTTATTCGCACCTAAAAAATCTCTCACCTGGTGCAGTTGAAATCAAATCCATAGAGTAACAAACTCAGAAGAAGATGAAGTTGAAGCAAATGAAGGTTGGTTCAGATATGGGTTGTACAAGTTCGAGCTATCATGACTAGATTCGATTCATCAATGGTAAAATTCTTTGGCTTAAAAGTTAGTCCCAAAATCTTAACTGCGATTGCAAGAAAAGTTTTTGAGATTCCCTTATTGAGCTAAGAAATTGCACTGTCGTTCATGTGTTGCTTGTATTTGTTGTTGACACTATTTGGGTGGCTATGAATGTGTACTCTTGTCTTGTATTTGTTGTTGTAAGTGTTTGGGCTGCTGATTTTTTATCATACTTTGGTACTACCAGGAATTTCTGCTACTTTACCATCTCTAAAACTTCAATGGAATGAGCTAACGCTAATACCACCATTGAAGTCTTATTATTATCTAGATAACAGAAATTACTAAGTATCTACTTGAAAATTGTTGTTCCTTGTTGTTCTGATCCTGGGATTTGGTATCTGCTGCTTTTCCATGTTAATGATTTTTCTTCCTGCACTAGGCAATTCTGAAAAATTATTAAATCTAGAAGTACCTGCAAAATCAAAAGCTAGGTTAGTCATAAAATCAGCCAAGTAGTTTCTCTCTCTCAACACATGTTGTATTGTCACTTCATGGTGGTCCTTCAGATCCTTAATTCTGTTCACCAGTGTGGCAATACACCAAGGGGCCTTCCATCTACCCTCCACCAAGTTCTTGAGCAGCATAGAATCAGTTTCAATTGTCACTGGTAGGTAGTTCTTAGAGACATATAAAGACAGTCCCTCCATCATTGCACTTGCCTCAGCAACTACATTAGTTGTCTCCCTTATCTCCTTACATTGAGCATACACCAGGTCTCCCCTCCAATCCCTCACACATAAACCATAGGAGCTGGGACTAGGGTTCCCTTTTGAAGCTCCATCTGTATTACACCTATAGCACCTATCTGCAGGCAACCTCCAGTACACAATTCTAGTTGCAACACTAGACTTGTATCCTTCTAGAAATCTAACCATCTCTGGCCATAAGAATGGTATATTCTTAAGCCAAGGATATCTCAATTTTGATAGATAGTACAAGTTGTTGTTCACTTCATGCACCACTCTATTAAAACTCACTGATCCACCATGTCTGACATTATTCCTTCTCTTCCACAATTCCCAAGTTACCATGGCGGGCACTGCTTGGAGAATTGGTTTAAGTTTGTCTCCACATTTTGTATTCCACCATGATCTGATAACCTGATGAGTTTGAATAAGACTTATATGTAAACCTGCTGCCTTCATAAACATTGTCCAGACCTCCTTTGCCAAACTTCCTGTTACAAATAGACGATGAATTGTTTCCTCTTGAGGAATAGGACAACAATAGCATCTAGAAACGATAAAAATTTTCATTCTCTTTAACTGGTCATCTGTAGGAAGTTTGAATTTCCATAGTCTCCAAAGGAAAAAAGAAATTTTGAAAGGGATTCCTTTAATCCACATATGTTTATACTCCTCCTGTTCAGCCTCTCTATGCCTGAGTAAGTCCCATGCACTATTAACAGTAAAATTACCTGATGTAGTAGCCATCCACCAGGGTTTATCCCAGTATCCATATAAATGATCAATGTGAATCTCTGATTTAATGTGATCCACAATCTCCAGAGGGAAATTCCGTTGTAATATATCTTCCTTCCAATTTCCATCATCCACCAATTCAGCCACTTCCTCCATTTCCTCATTGATAGGATACTCATCTGGCACCACATGATATAATGCCCCCAATTTTGTCCAATTTTCATGCCACACATTGGCTGAACCTGCTTTTATCTCCCACCATATTTCATGTTCTACAGTTTCTCTAGCTTCAATCATCTTTTTCCATACTTGTGATCCTCTTTTCCACTATACTAAAGTTGGTATTACTTTCTTACAGTATTTATTCCACATATAGTTTGACCACAATGTACTTGTTGTTCTGAATCTCCACCATAATTTAGCAAAAAGAGCCTTGGAAACATCAAATAGAGATTTAAAACCCAAACCTCCTTCCTGTGTTGGAATGCAAATGTTCTGCCATGTGGACCAGTGTCTGCTCTTTGCCTCTTCCTTATTACTCCAGTAGTACTTAGCAAAGATCTTGTGAATTTCATGAATGACACATTTAGGAGGGGCCAATACTGACAGTAGGTGAATTGGCATACTTTGCAGTACGCTTTTAATTAGAGTAGCTTTTCCTCCAGTAGTACTTTTGGTACATAATTAGTGATATTAACTACCTTTTGTTTTAATTATTAATAATAACTAAATACTTTTTGAATTTAACTAATATAGCTATACAGTAACTGAAAGTTACACTGGTGCACAAATACACCTAAAATTTAGCACACCCAATCTCATATACCCCTTTTAATGGTAACAATATTAATTACTTAATATACATTACCATTCTCTCTCCTTTTTCATAAATTTTTTACTTTCTCTATTCTCAATCACTACCCATTTTAGATTTTTCATTTCTCAAATCCCTAAAAAATTCTCTCACTCCTTCTATCAACCACCACCACCACGGGTGGTGGCCACTCCTCTCTCAAACTTTTTTTTGTTTCCATGATTTCAAGCTTTGTGGACAAATTAAATATAAGAAGGCAATTAACCTTTCCATTTTCTTTTTTATGTGAATGATGTTCCAACTAGAATGATCATTTATTATGGCTGTGGGCTTATCTCTCATTGTGGGCAAGTTGTAGCTGCAAATGCCAAGACTTTTGGGCTGTGGACCAATGCCCATAAATTTGGACTGAGTTCCATTTGATCTATGGCTAGGGTTTTTTTGGTGGTCTAGGATTTTTTAGGGCTTTGAGAAGATGAAAAATATATGTATTTGTGTATGTTATATGATATAGCTACCAATTGTTGTGGTTGGTGGTGTATTTATGTAAGTTTTTCTATATTTTTGTGTATTTTGTTCAAATTAATTCCATCAGTTCATCTAGTTTCAAATATATGAGTGATGAAAATATATTGTAAGTTTTCTATATATTTGTGTATTTTGTTCAAATTAATCCATCAAATACATGTGTGATTGATGAGTCGTGAAATTACGCGATATTCGATGCTAATTCCTTAAGTTTTTGTGACTCTTTAAGACTTTTGTTGTTACTTTTTGTGTTTTTATGTTGTTTTGTAGGAAAAGATGCCCGGAGAGAATAACGGAGCAAAACGAACCAAAATAGAGCAAAAATAGAACAAATCAATGTTTCTGGCACCACATGCTAATAGCATGTGGTGCAGCATGTTGAACATGCTAGCAGCATGTGGTGCAGCATCTGCTGCCAGTGAAAGTGGCACCATATGCGAGTAGCATATGGTGCAGCATGTGGTGACAGAGAAATTATCACCAGATGCTACGGTTTTGGCACAACATGCGATTAGCATGTTGAACATGCGAATAGCATGTTGTGCAGCATGTTGTGCAAGAGGGTATTATGGTCCAGATTTTGTTCCCGTTTTTGGAATAATATAAATACTCTTTTAGGGTTTGTAATACATTATCTTTGGCAGTTTTTCATCAAGTTTGGAGACTAGTTTTTACACCACACTTTGGGGTTAAAGATTTGAAGATTTGGTTGAGTATTTCTTAAACCTTTAATTCATTTCTTCAATCCCTTGCTTTGTATTGTATATCTAAGTGTGTAGTATTTATTTCCATAACTTGAATCTCGTTTATGAAAGTATTCTTGATTAAAGTTTGGTTTGAAACTCTTGTTATGCTTATGTATTGAATGATTCTTATTGCTATTGAAGTGGGTCTTTGTTGATTTAATTAATCTCGTTCTTGAATGTTTCCAAAGGGATTAGCTAACCCTAGGACTAACCCATTTACTTAGATTGAGCTCGGAAGAGGAAATCTAGGTTGGGAAAGATTAATTAACAAGAATTTGGGTCGTTAAAATCATCTAATAACTTGAGCTCGGAAGAGGATAGTTACTTGAGGTTAAATTGATTGTGCCTAATATCACACTCTAAGGCTTGGAAAAGCTTAGAGTGAAATTCATTGATTTGGTTGGAAGACTTTCAATGAGATTTTAGATATCATTATCTATCAACACAAACCCGCTCTTAGTTGTAAAATCGTAAAATACGTTGGATCGTTACTTGAGTGTAATCTCCTATTATCCATGCTTGTGGCCATTGATCATTTTACTCGCTTTCTAGGTTAGTTTATATTTCCGCATTAGTTATAATTCTCTCAAAAACCCAAAATATTATCTATCGTTTGGCTTTAGCTTAGTTGGTGAAAGTTCCTTACTTTCTTAATCGCCTAGCATATTGTTCCCTGTGGGATCGACCCCGACTCATAGTTGGGTAAATATATTGCATACGACCGTGTACACTTTCTCTTTGAGGAGTGTATTTGGACGTTATCAGTGATGCAAATTGTTACTCACACAAATTCATGAGATTTAATATAAAAATACATGGGGTTTGATTAGTAACTTCAAATATCTAAAATCTGATTTTGTGGAAGAATATGGTAAAAAATATTAATTAATAGCTAATTAATTGATCCCACCGTTATGGCCTTAAATTAAGGGATATGTTTTATTTTTTAATGTGTTACTATGTATTTATAAGCATCAAATACATCCAAAAAAATACCTTAATACGGGAAAACATAGCTACAACGGTAATTTTTAAAAGGTAGCTATAAATGATAGGAAACTACCAAAAGGTAGTCATTTTGTTAATTTTACCAAAAAAAAATATAGAAGCAAAAAAACAAGGCAAACTTACTCAAATGACTACCTTATTGTAGCTTCCTACCATTTGTAGCTACCCTTTTAAATATTATCATTTGTAGCTACATTTTGGCAAAATAGTATATGTTTTCGCGTGTATTTGTTGCCAACAAATACATGAGAACAAGGTAATAAAAAAAAACATGATCCTTGATTTTAGCCTTTAATGGTGGAGCTATTAAATTAGATATTAATATATATATTTTTGATGTATTTTAGTGAATTTTTTTTTATGTATTTCAGTGTTTTTTTTTTTTATGTATTTCAATGATTTTTTTTTATGTATTTCAATGATTTTTTTTTTATGTATTTTACTGATTATTATTTTTTTTGATGTATTTCAATGACTTTTTTTGATGTATTTCAAATACATTGTGTACATTCCAACTACTATGAAGCCAAATATATTCAAATTTTCGTGTAATTGAATGGATTTCAACATATACATTCAGATACAAAACCAAAAAATTCAAATACATGACAAATACATTAAAAAAAAATAATGTGTTTGGCTATTAACAAAATACGCTAAAAAATGCACTCAAAAATACAAAGATAAATACATTAAAAAACAGTGTATTTGTGAGATGTAGATTTTTGAATGTATTTGTATTTGGCTTTTAACAAATACACATGGCCAGATCTGAGACATTACCACCACCAAAAAACCCTAATCTCTCCAACACCACCAAAATATTAATTTGAGACACCACCACCATCAAAAACCCAAATCTGAGACACCACCACTACTAAAAAACTCTAATCTTTCCATCACCAACAAAACCCTAATCTCTCCACCTCTACGTCATCTTCTCCGCCGCCATCTCAAAATCAGTCCATCATCGCCGCCACCAACAATGCACACGGTAAGATCTGCAGAGTGAAAAGAAAGAGAGAGAGGGGTGAGCAAAGAGGGAGACGGAGAAGAGAGAGAGGGGCGGCGGACAGAGAGAGCAGTGAGCACAGAGGGAGAGGGGGGCGGTGCTGCCATGGTGGTGGTGGTTGAGAGAAGGGGAGAGAGATTTTTTAGGATTTTGAGAAATGAAAAATCTGAAATGGGTAGTGATTGAGAAAAAAGAAAGATGTATGTGTTTGGGTATGTATTTTTTGATATAGCTACCATTTGTAATTTAGAAAAGTTAATTAGCTACTAAATATAATTAAATAAAATGATAGTTAATATTAATAATTAGGTCTTAAAAGAAGGTACAATGAGTAAAAATTCCAAAAAACAAACAAGGGAAAATTTCATAAATGACTACATTTTGAGGGTTAAAAATCTGGCATAGCTACATTTTGCTGATTTACAGCTCGTAGCTACTTTTATGTTTGTTGTATTCATTTTTTTTCCGCTGTATTCAATTTTGTTTTCACTGTATTCATGAATATGATGATTTTTTTCACTGTATTCCTGAAATGAGTATCTGTATTCATAAACGAGCTCGTTGTATTAATGAATACAACTAGTAAAACTGAATACATAAAAATATAGATACATCAATAATTAACAAATACACCACTGAAAAATTGAATACAATAAAAAAATTTAACAAAAAAACTCAAAAATGTGAATACAATCGCCGTATATGAATACAATCACTAGTTCTGAACAGATCCGGAGACGATTTCCGGCCAGATCTGCCTGAAATTTCATAACAACAACAACAACAACCCTTATGCGCCGCCGTGGTTGACGGACGGAGCCAGATTCAGTGGAAGCAACACTAGTGGTCGGGCCAGATCTGGAGGCTCTCTTTAAGGTTACCTTATTTAAATTTTAACATCCATTTTGGTTAATACATATCTCGAAGAATTGAGTGCCAAGCTGCAATCTTGGTCATCAATGGATTTTGGTTGCTTCGCTTCTCATGCTTTATTAAAGCCTAGAATCCCTTCTAACTCCATCATCATTCTACTTGCCTTATTTGTATCACTTAGCAACCAGTTGGGGGTTATATGAGTCCGTGGAAGAACATTAATTTCTTCAACTGCCCTTCTCCAATGGCGAAGAAGGGATAAGAGGGGAAAAAGGAGAGAAAATTGAGGGAGAAAAGAGATGGGCGAGAGAGAAGGAAGAAAAGAGGGAAGAGAGCAGTGAAAGTGAGAAAGAGAAAGAGAGATGAGAGAGGTAGGTTGAAAGTGAATAATGTGATATGGGTATTCTACTTTATATATATAAGTAGATATAAGTTGTATTTAACATATTATAATTAGCTATGAAATGTAATTATTTTAAATTATAGCTACTAAATATAAATATGTAGTAGAGTTAGTTATGTCGTGTAGTTATCCCAACAAACAATGGAAAATCAATATGTGGGCCTACAAGGCATAATTCACCCAAACAAAGAAGGCCCATAAATGAACTTCAGATTTGTTTAGATAGGCATAAAAGGAGAATCGCTCCATGAGCACACACTTGAAAAATTGATTAGAAACAATTGCGTGCTTTCCTGCATTTCAATATGTTCATGTTCACCATCTAAAATAACTAAACGTTATCACCAAAAAGTAAAGAGAGGGAAGTAAAAAAAGAAAAGATTATCAAAATTCCACAACTAACAAATTTTAAATCGATGTTTCTCGTTCTAGTTACTACAGTATATCCACTACGAATGAGTTGGTAGCCTGGAAAAGAGAGTAATTAACACGTTCGACTAGTCAGATTACACATATACTGTAAGAATATTTTGGATGGATAAAACTTAAAATTCTTATTTTCCATAATAAGTGGCTAATACTTTTACTGAAAATATGGCTGCCTAGTATGGCTATATCCTGGCCGGCCAAGCCCAATCTTTGGCCATGTTAGCCCACAACATTTATGTTGAAGATTAGAGGGTAATTCGCAGGAATGGCCCTCATTCGGGGTGATCTGTAATTTTTGGCTCTCAAATTGTTGGTCTTTAATTTTTGTCCTTCACATAGAAACCCTGAGGTTCTAGGTTTGAACCCTAACTCCGGCATAAAAATAAAAAATAATTTTGCAAGACAAGGCTTGGGAATAAATTTTATGCCTCAATGCAATTTATAAGGCAGATTTTATGCCTTAAGACTTAGTTATGTCTTAAGGCAACCTCTACCGGAGACAGCATAAGTTGTCTTAAGACATAACTAAAGTTATGCCGGATCCAGCATAGATTGTCTTATAAGACAAACTTTTAGTTATGTCTTAAGGCAACACATGCCGGATGTCACACCCCATTTTAACCCGGAAGGTTAAAATTAGAAGTACGACATATTGGAGATTCCTATTTTTTGTTTGTGTTAAGGAGTCGCCACCTAATTATTTATGGTGAATTAGGACACCTAAAGTTACTTAAAGTTATGTTTAAAGTTAGCTGTGTTTAAAGTCTGCGAAACTTAAGATTCTAGGTAAGGGTTCAATTAGTCTAAAGGGAAGGTATTAGGCACCCTTTAAGACCCATTAACAATGGTTAACCGACCGGACTTATGATTAATTAGGCTAAGGGTAAATATAGTATTATAAATGTTTGGGAAAGTTTTTTAAAGTAAAAGGTAATAGTGTTATTAGAAATAAGACATGTAAAATAATAAGTTGTATAAAAAAAATATGTCTATTGTTACTTTGTAAACACGACTTATAAAAGTTATTAATTTTTAACGAAATGTAATAATAATGTTAAAATAATACTTGCAGAAAACGTAGTGATTTGATAAGAGTTTAATTATACATAAACCAAAAGAAATGGGATGAGTGATGTTTATATATATATATGGAGAAAAATGACTAAAATTTAAAAGAGTTATTTAATAAAAGTTTTAAAGGTTGTTTAGACAAATATGAATTTCAAGTGTTGGAAAGAAACTAAAGTGAAAGAGTTATTCGTTGAATTAGTTTGCCTTTTTATTCCTTAGATTAAGCTAATCGTTAGTGTAGGATTGGTGATGTTTTAAGTTTCTAACAATAGTGAGCATAAATTATTATTCCTTTAGCCAAAGATGTAATCATGCTATCTTTAAAAAAATCAATTATTCAAATAAATGTTATAGGTACTATAAATAGTTTTTAAAAAATAGAAATGAATGTAATTTGTGGACTTAACTACCCATTACTAAACTGAACCCTTTAATGTCCCTAAGGTTCGATCTTAATTAACAAACAAAGATGTTAGTTATACAATACACATTAAATACACACAAAAAATAAAATGGAAGAGTAGCTATAATATAAATGGGCTCAGCCCACTTTCCGAAACTGCTGTGGTTTGTTGACCATCTGTTGGGCCTCGGCCCAGACCCCTTTTTTTGTTTGGCTGTGAATTGGATTGATAGGGAGAGAATTTCGTGTTGGGCTCTTAGCCCAATACCGAATGCGGAATATTCCTGTTTTGTGCGCAATGAACTGGGGCGTCGAGGCCTCGAATCTACTCTCGAACGCGACAAACTCGAAATCGATTAAGGAAAACTAAAGTTTCAACAGAGAATGAAAGTAAAATAGAGTAGTTGTTCGTTGTCTTTGTTGATTAAAACTTGTGTTTTTGTGGGATTTTCGTGGTTTTTGGTCTTGTTTGTCTAAAGTTGATTCGGCTTTTTTTTTGCCAATCCTCCCTCTCCCTAAACGATTCAACTCCCCTGTTTTTTTATAGAATGGGGAGAGAGAGGAGCGGTGTGAGGTAAGGAATGATGAAGGAAGGGAATCGGGGAAAGGGCACGGCGTGGTCGGAAAAAGGGAGGATGAGCGGCGGTGGTGGGGTGAGTGAGACGAGGGAGATGAGGCGGAGAAAAGGGAGAGAAAAGTGGGGGACAAGGGCGAGTGGGGAGCGGAGAAGAAGGAGGGAAAGGGGGGTGAGTGGGAGCGGCGGCGAGGGAGCGGGAAAGGAGGAGAAGGGGAGAGGGAGATGAGCGGCGGAGGAGGAATGAGGGGAAAATGAAGGGGAAACCCTAAAAGGGTTTCCTTATTTTGCTGAAAATGAATTGGACCCGGTCCATTTGTGAACCGGGTCAAATTTTAGACTGGGTGTTTAAAAGAATGGACTAGTAAATTAAACATGGACTGATCTAAAAAATTGAGATAAAAATATGGTGTAGTCCAAAAGTATTAGGAATTAATCGAACTTTGATTTGGGGTCCGGTAAGTCAAAATACGGACTGAGTGCAAGAAATAGTTTGGCTTCTAAATTTGAATAAGAGACACATTTTGATTAACGATGTACTAAGGGTGTCAGAATATCACCTGGTACGAAAAATGTGTAATTGTAAAAGACCCGGATAATAAAGTTATATCATGTTGCAATGACCGCGCAATAAAAAACGCTATCATTTAAATGTGCGAAATAAATGCGATGTGTATGCGGAAGTTGGTAGAACGTTGAGAAATGCAAGTTTCAATAATACTAAATAATAGTAGCAAATAAATAGCGGTAGTAATACTGCTAAATAGCAATGATAATGGTAATAATGATAATGTTGATGATAATGGTGATAATAGATATAATAATAATGGTAAATAACAAACATTTGATAATTAAAAAATGATAATAATTAATAATAATAATAATAAAGATGATAGAAATTAATAAATAAAAATAATAACGATAAATAACAATTATTGATTATAACAAAATGATAATAAATTAATAATAATAACAATAATGGGATAATAATAAAATAATAATGATAATAATAATAAGAAATGATAATGATGATTAATAATTGATAACAAATAACGCTGATAATAATGATTAGTAATTAATAATAATAATGATAATGATAATGATAATGGAAATAACAAGAAATAATAATTAACGACAAAAAATGATAATTTAAGAATAATAATAATAATAATAACAATAATAATAATAATGATAATAATAAACTGCAGAAGAATAAATAAAATGTGGGTGTTAATGAAAGACTAATAATTATAGTAAAACTTAAATGCATATTTTTAATTTCTCGAAATACCAGAAGTATAAATAGGTATTTCGGAGGAGATGCGGGACAAAATTGGGTGTCAACAGATGCCCCTCTTCGACCGGAGGTGATGTAAGAATCTTCGGGCGAAGAAGTTGACGTAGTAGCCAATTTTGTTTGGACCGACGAGTATGAGTTTGTAAGAAAGTATGATTTAGGAAAAATTGATTGAAAATATTATGAGGGCCGAAGGAATTATGGAAAATTATGGCCGAATCTCAGTTTCGAGTTGCCTACATATCTCGGGTTGCACGAGAATTAGGCCATGTGTAGTTCGAAAGTTTTTGTGGATTCACAATCTTGCAGGGGGTTGTAGACAAGTGACGAGACGTTCAAGAATGGAACACGTGTTTATAGCCTCCTAATTATAAATGTGATGCACAACACACCCATAAGTAGGACTCTACTAGACACGGTGTAAATTCTTCAAAGATGCCCCAGTGTTGAGTTATGGAAACACTGGGGATGTAGAAAGGAATATGAGATGGTGAGAAGAGTAGATTTAGTAGAGTTTTAGCGGAGGATGTGAAAGAGAAATTAACCTACGTATCACGTGTTTGTGGACATAGGCGGAATTGACTTCGAGAGTAGATTCGTGACCTTTGCTTGTGAGTTTGGTATTCCTCTTTAGCAAATTTGCCCCAGTTCACTGCGTAAGATAAAGTTCCACGTTGTGTTGCATCTCTGCTGGTTGTATTTTCTGCCAAAACTGAAATTCATGTCAGAATTAGTAATAGAGTTAAAAAATGTAAAACTATAAAGAGTGTAAATGATAGTAAATATGATTGGGGGAATGAAAAATGAAGCCGTGTGGCCAATGTTCTCTCTGGTTGTCTTCAGGGACTTGAATGAATGTGTGATGCGTATGCTGAGGATGTAATAAGGTCTCTAGTTGCGGTTGGAGATGATAGTAGTAAGGCCTCCGACTGTCTTCCGGGACTCGATGATGTCTGCGAAATTTAAGGTAAATTCGTTAAAGTAGGTAAAGTAGATGATGAAATAAAGAAATAAAGTAAGGAGTAAAGCAAGTGTATAGCCGCTTGGCTTATGCAGATGAGGCCGTGTAGCCATGCGATGTCTCCGGTTGTCTTCGGGGACTTGATGCTGTGTCTCCGGTTGTCTTCGGGGACTTGATGTTGTGTCTCCGGTTGTCTTCGGGGACTGGATGTTGTGTCTCCGGTTGTCTTCGGGGACTTGATGCTGTGTCTCCGGTTGTCTTCGGGGACTTGATGTTGTGTCTCCGGTTGTCTTCGGGGACTGGATGCTGTGTCTCCGGTTGTCTTCGGGGACTGGATGTTGTGCCTCCGGTTGTCTTCGGGGACTTGATGCTGTGTCTCCGGTTGTCTTCGGGGACTTGATGATGTGTCTCCGGTTGTCTTCGGGGACTTGATGATATTCCTGTAAAGTTCAAGGTAAATCGTTAAAGTTGATGATGTGTAGCCGTCTGGCTTATGCATATGAGGCAGTATAGCCAAGTGATGCCCGGTTGTCTTCGGGACTTGATGATGCATCTCCGGTTGTCTTCAGAGATTTGATGATGCGTCTCCGGTTGTCTTCGG
Source organism: Lycium barbarum (assembly GCF_019175385.1). Taxonomy (NCBI): domain Eukaryota; kingdom Viridiplantae; phylum Streptophyta; class Magnoliopsida; order Solanales; family Solanaceae; genus Lycium; species Lycium barbarum. The sequence goes on from NC_083337.1 coordinate 161,811,484, forward strand.
GGACTTGATGATACATCTCCGGTTGTCTTCAGAGATTTGATGACGTGTCTCCGGTTGTCTTCGGGGACTTGATGATACTTCTCCGGTTGTCTTCAGAGATTTGATGATGTGTCTCCGGTTGTCTTCGGGGACTTGATAATAATTCCTGCAAAGTTCAGAGTAAAATGGTTAAAGCTGGTAAAGTATATGATAAAGTAATTGGTAAAGTATGGAGCAAAGCGGTAGAATAGCCGTTTGGCTTATGATGTTGATGGTATCGTGACAGGCTGAACTAATGACGTGCGATCCTGATTTAATTCGCCTCCAACTTCGTCAACCTACAAAACAGGTATATAAAGTCATAAAGTGATTGTGATAAAAATAAAAATTAAAGATAGAGTTAGAAATAAAGCCGTTTGGCCTTTTAGGCAAGGCCATATTAAGCCAGATGATGCTTTTCTGCCATGATTGATAGACTTGACTGTTGATCTCGCGGTCTTAAGTTCCTGCACTCAAAGAAAAATTCTTAGTTTGGGAGGGGGAAGTTGATTCGTGTTGACTCGAAGCTTGACGTGGTTGGCGCTCCATTAGTCTTGTTTGTTTGGATCTTGTGATCTCCGTTCAAGCCTCAGTAGGTGAACAGTAGTGAAACAATTGCAAGAAAGTATTTGATTTGAATGGTAGGTATGTAGGTATATGTATAAGGAAATGTGACTATATGTATATAAGTTGTGAAATATATATATATATATATATATATATGTAAATGTATGTATCTAAGGAAAGATATATTTGTATGTAATGAAAGATATATGTGTAAATATATGTATGTAAGTTGTAAAATATTTCTGCCAACTTCAGATTGTGACACTTCCAAAGTGATCGATCTATAATACTTCCGGTCTGGTAGCCTTAATCTTGTCGATGTCCAACTGTTCTTTTGTCTATATCTTTTCAAAATATGCCCCAGTTTCGGGTTCAAAAGGGTATGCTAAACTTATGTTGTGGTGTGACCGAACCTTGTATAGGTTGCCTACGTATCCGCCAAGGAATCAGGTCAGAGCGTAGTTCATGAAACATAAAATGGTCTGAAGTTTTCTAATAAAGGGACCGAACCCGATGTGGATTGCCTACGTATCCCACCAAGGGAATCAGGTCAGCGTAGTTCTGTTATATAAACGGTAAAAGGTTTGTTGGATTTTTATCTAAGTGCGACGGATCTGTATGTTGATAGTCTACGAATCTTGCCAAGGGAATCAGGCCCTGTATGGTTTTCTTTGTGTAATAATTTTAGATTTTCTGTTATAACGCAACCGAACCCTATGTGGGCTGCCTACGTATCCCACCTCGGGAATCAGGTCGGAACGTAGTTCGTAAGCATGCAAATGGGAAAAAATCTAACCTGGTATGACCGAGTCCCTATGTGGGCTGCCTAAGTATCCCCCATGGGAATCAGGTCAGAACGTAGTTCGTATGCATAAGATATTTTGGATTTTTTTTTTTTTTTTTTTTTTTTTTTTTTTTTTTTTTTGTAAAGCAACCGAACCCTATGTAGGCTGCCTACGTATCCCCCATGGGAATCAGGTCAGCGTAGTTCGTATATAGTTGTTAAAGGAAAGGTTGCAAGCTAGTTTGTTTTACCTAATGTCGTCCTTTGATCTCTTCTTGGATTGCTAGCTTTTAGTCTTATGTCATCACCTATCGACTATTTCGATTCTTTTGAGCGGAATCTTGTCTTGTCCCCTAGTTTCTTTGTTACTCTCTCGGGATGTATGTTGTTTATTTATTCATTTCATGTCACAATCGTAGAGTTAGCAGATTTGATAATTATAGTAGAAAATAACAATAACAGATGATTAAGGAAAATTAGAAATGCATTCATAGTTTTCACGATTAAGTTTCAAAAAGATGAAGCAAAGCAAACAAAAGTTTTGAGCATGATTCAAGCCTTTAAAAATAAAAGTTCACTACATGTTCAGTCTACCAAGACTCCTGGAGAATCAGGGACGGAGTACAAGTCCAGTTCTTCAGAGTCTCTCCTGGTTCTGCACCCTGGATGGTTGGTGTCTCAGTAGTTTTAGCAGCAATCTTCACTGGCACTTGTTTTTGGATCATCCCCACAGGCGCAACGAACGTTGATGACATGCCTCTCTCCATCTTTCCCAATTGGCGCAACGACCTCCTTCCGATTCTTAACCTTTCGATAATTATCATGTTCACGTTGGCGTTTTCGTGAGTAGGCAAATGGATGGGGATCCATATCGGGTCGAGCTCCAGTGAGCTGGATCGCTCCTTCCTTAATCAAGGTTTCGATTTTGTTTTTGAGGCCATAGCAATCCTCAGTGGCATGCCCAGGAACTCCAAAATGATATGCACAATGCTTGGAACTATCAAACCATTTTGGGATAGGCTCGGGAATTTTTCCTTCAATCGGTTGTATTATGCCTGCTGCCTTCAGTCTTTCAAATAGTTGAGCCAAAGGTTCAGCAAACCGAGTATAATTACGGGTGTTTTTTATGACAGGATTTGGACGGACTTTATGTGTGGTATGTGGTCGATTTTGGTAAGTGGGAGCTTGGACAAGTGGGTTTTGATAGTGAGGTGCTCGAGGTTGGCAATAGTTTGCTTGGGTGTTGTAGACAGGGTAATGGAATAGTGGAACTTGGTAGGGTTTGGCGTAGTGGTAAGGATAGAAAGGCTGTTGTGGATGGTCAGAGTATGTAATGGCTTGTTTTAGAGGAGTAATTGTAGGTGGTGGGTTAGTGTTGATGGGTAAAGGAATGTAAGGAGTATGACCTAGTGATTGGTTTGGTGAGTTGGGTGGTGGATCAGGAGTAGCATGGGTAGTGTAGGTTGGAGGTAAGTTGTTGTGGGTAGGTATAGTGTTTTGCGGAGGAAAATGTTCAGGGGCTGGAGATTCGAGTGATGGGAAACGAGGTGGTTCTGGTGTAGTATTTGTAGGTTCAGAGGGTGGACTTTGGAGTGTGATGGATAAATTTGTCAAGTCCCTAACCCGATTTAGTTCTCCACGTAGATTCTCAATTTCTTGAGTCAGGCGGGCGATATGTTCATCCCGTTGAATAGCAGTTCTGTGTTCGGAAGTCTCGGGCGGATCGCTAGAGATCACAATGTTTTCCACACCAGTTGAAATAGATGCGGCTGGATCAGACGTAATATTTGCCTTTCCTTGAACAACCCAGCTGCGTTGAGGTAACGATGATGTCTTTGACCTTGTGATGTAAGGGTGGTCGGCCATCGAGTGTCAACACGAATCAACTCTCTTTTTGGAATAAGATAAAAGAAACATACAGTATAAACGATGTTAGTTTCACGAACATATCTAGGTAAAGTCATGATCACGTAAAGTCAAGTAAGGCATGTAGCAAATAATTTATCAAAGAGAGTCAAACACGTTGTCAAACAGATGTAAACGATTATATAAAAAAAAATAAAAAAAAAATAAAAATAACGCGTCCTAATATGCATGTGACCTCTTTGTGCCAGAGGTAGGCCTAACGTTTGTTTGAAGGGTAAAGTGTGTCATAATATGTCATCCTGTTGCTTTGATTAATTAAACGGATTCTATTTCCCCAAAATAAAGTACAAAAAATTGTGTAACATTTATTACATATCAAATGAATACAACAAGAAGTGTTTCCTAATCTAAGTAAAGTAAATAAAATTTCTGTGCCTAACTTCTAGTTTCTATTTTTGATGTCCTTGATCTTCATCATTTGTTGTACTCCAATGCAAATCCATACCTGTCATAGAAACGTTAATCATCCTTCCCTCCTAAAGTTTAATTAATTAAAGCAAATAGTCAATATTTAGGCACAGTTATCCTTCAAACATGCACATAAAGTATGATTGGTGTCACTTGGGGTCGTGAACCCGCTTGGACGTTTGGGTAAAGTCATCTAATGGATTTAATACACCAAGAGTATTAAACCTCCTAGGTCATGAAATGTATGCTCTTAATAAAGGGTGTTGGTTTAGCTCTATCTTAGGCTGACTAAGAGTTGGCTTCCTATGACACAAGGTTCTCCCAAGCGGACAACTTGGGAGTGGAAAGTCTGTGGCCGTCGACTGCACCGCTGATCGACTAAATCCACAAGATCAATCCAACTAAAGGGGAAATTTAGTAGTGAACGGGCGCGAACCGCGAAGCCGTTTTGAGTGTGTGAATATGTGCGAGTTTTCCAGGAGTGGAAGAAATATGAACGGAATGACAGTTTATCAAAGCAGTAACACATAAACAGTTTATATCAAACAAACAGTTTATATCAAGCAAACAATTAATAGCATGTAAAAAACAGTTAACAAACAAATAAAGTAATTAAAATAAACACACAAAACCTATTTAAACTAAGTCCGTTATGGTTAGAACCTAAGTGATTCCCCAGCGGAGTCGCCAAGCTGTCACACCCCATTTTAACCCGGAAGGTTAAAATTAGAAGTACGACATATTGGAGATTCCTATTTTTTGTTTGTGTTAAGGAGTCGCCACCTAATTATTTATGGTGAATTAGGACACCTAAAGTTACTTAAAGTTATGTTTAAAGTTAGCTGTGTTTAAAGTCTGCGAAACTTAAGATTCTAGGTAAGGGTTCAATTAGTCTAAAGGGAAGGTATTAGGCACCCTTTAAGACCCATTAACAATGGTTAACCGACCGGACTTATGATTAATTAGGCTAAGGGTAAATATAGTATTATAAATGTTTGGGAAAGTTTTTTAAAGTAAAAGGTAATAGTGTTATTAGAAATAAGACATGTAAAATAATAAGTTGTATAAAAAAAATATGTCTATTGTTACTTTGTAAACACGACTTATAAAAGTTATTAATTTTTAACGAAATGTAATAATAATGTTAAAATAATACTTGCAGAAAACGTAGTGATTTGATAAGAGTTTAATTATACATAAACCAAAAGAAATGGGATGAGTGATGTTTATATATATATATGGAGAAAAATGACTAAAATTTAAAAGAGTTATTTAATAAAAGTTTTAAAGGTTGTTTAGACAAATATGAATTTCAAGTGTTGGAAAGAAACTAAAGTGAAAGAGTTATTCGTTGAATTAGTTTGCCTTTTTATTCCTTAGATTAAGCTAATCGTTAGTGTAGGATTGGTGATGTTTTAAGTTTCTAACAATAGTGAGCATAAATTATTATTCCTTTAGCCAAAGATGTAATCATGCTATCTTTAAAAAAATCAATTATTCAAATAAATGTTATAGGTACTATAAATAGTTTTTAAAAAATAGAAATGAATGTAATTTGTGGACTTAACTACCCATTACTAAACTGAACCCTTTAATGTCCCTAAGGTTCGATCTTAATTAACAAACAAAGATGTTAGTTATACAATACACATTAAATACACACAAAAAATAAAATGGAAGAGTAGCTATAATATAAATGGGCTCAGCCCACTTTCCGAAACTGCTGTGGTTTGTTGACCATCTGTTGGGCCTCGGCCCAGACCCCTTTTTTTGTTTGGCTGTGAATTGGATTGATAGGGAGAGAATTTCGTGTTGGGCTCTTAGCCCAATACCGAATGCGGAATATTCCTGTTTTGTGCGCAATGAACTGGGGCGTCGAGGCCTCGAATCTACTCTCGAACGCGACAAACTCGAAATCGATTAAGGAAAACTAAAGTTTCAACAGAGAATGAAAGTAAAATAGAGTAGTTGTTCGTTGTCTTTGTTGATTAAAACTTGTGTTTTTGTGGGATTTTCGTGGTTTTTGGTCTTGTTTGTCTAAAGTTGATTCGGCTTTTTTTTTGCCAATCCTCCCTCTCCCTAAACGATTCAACTCCCCTGTTTTTTTATAGAATGGGGAGAGAGAGGAGCGGTGTGAGGTAAGGAATGATGAAGGAAGGGAATCGGGGAAAGGGCACGGCGTGGTCGGAAAAAGGGAGGATGAGCGGCGGTGGTGGGGTGAGTGAGACGAGGGAGATGAGGCGGAGAAAAGGGAGAGAAAAGTGGGGGACAAGGGCGAGTGGGGAGCGGAGAAGAAGGAGGGAAAGGGGGGTGAGTGGGAGCGGCGGCGAGGGAGCGGGAAAGGAGGAGAAGGGGAGAGGGAGATGAGCGGCGGAGGAGGAATGAGGGGAAAATGAAGGGGAAACCCTAAAAGGGTTTCCTTATTTTGCTGAAAATGAATTGGACCCGGTCCATTTGTGAACCGGGTCAAATTTTAGACTGGGTGTTTAAAAGAATGGACTAGTAAATTAAACATGGACTGATCTAAAAAATTGAGATAAAAATATGGTGTAGTCCAAAAGTATTAGGAATTAATCGAACTTTGATTTGGGGTCCGGTAAGTCAAAATACGGACTGAGTGCAAGAAATAGTTTGGCTTCTAAATTTGAATAAGAGACACATTTTGATTAACGATGTACTAAGGGTGTCAGAATATCACCTGGTACGAAAAATGTGTAATTGTAAAAGACCCGGATAATAAAGTTATATCATGTTGCAATGACCGCGCAATAAAAAACGCTATCATTTAAATGTGCGAAATAAATGCGATGTGTATGCGGAAGTTGGTAGAACGTTGAGAAATGCAAGTTTCAATAATACTAAATAATAGTAGCAAATAAATAGCGGTAGTAATACTGCTAAATAGCAATGATAATGGTAATAATGATAATGTTGATGATAATGGTGATAATAGATATAATAATAATGGTAAATAACAAACATTTGATAATTAAAAAATGATAATAATTAATAATAATAATAATAAAGATGATAGAAATTAATAAATAAAAATAATAACGATAAATAACAATTATTGATTATAACAAAATGATAATAAATTAATAATAATAACAATAATGGGATAATAATAAAATAATAATGATAATAATAATAAGAAATGATAATGATGATTAATAATTGATAACAAATAACGCTGATAATAATGATTAGTAATTAATAATAATAATGATAATGATAATGATAATGGAAATAACAAGAAATAATAATTAACGACAAAAAATGATAATTTAAGAATAATAATAATAATAATAACAATAATAATAATAATGATAATAATAAACTGCAGAAGAATAAATAAAATGTGGGTGTTAATGAAAGACTAATAATTATAGTAAAACTTAAATGCATATTTTTAATTTCTCGAAATACCAGAAGTATAAATAGGTATTTCGGAGGAGATGCGGGACAAAATTGGGTGTCAACAGATGCCCCTCTTCGACCGGAGGTGATGTAAGAATCTTCGGGCGAAGAAGTTGACGTAGTAGCCAATTTTGTTTGGACCGACGAGTATGAGTTTGTAAGAAAGTATGATTTAGGAAAAATTGATTGAAAATATTATGAGGGCCGAAGGAATTATGGAAAATTATGGCCGAATCTCAGTTTCGAGTTGCCTACATATCTCGGGTTGCACGAGAATTAGGCCATGTGTAGTTCGAAAGTTTTTGTGGATTCACAATCTTGCAGGGGGTTGTAGACAAGTGACGAGACGTTCAAGAATGGAACACGTGTTTATAGCCTCCTAATTATAAATGTGATGCACAACACACCCATAAGTAGGACTCTACTAGACACGGTGTAAATTCTTCAAAGATGCCCCAGTGTTGAGTTATGGAAACACTGGGGATGTAGAAAGGAATATGAGATGGTGAGAAGAGTAGATTTAGTAGAGTTTTAGCGGAGGATGTGAAAGAGAAATTAACCTACGTATCACGTGTTTGTGGACATAGGCGGAATTGACTTCGAGAGTAGATTCGTGACCTTTGCTTGTGAGTTTGGTATTCCTCTTTAGCAAATTTGCCCCAGTTCACTGCGTAAGATAAAGTTCCACGTTGTGTTGCATCTCTGCTGGTTGTATTTTCTGCCAAAACTGAAATTCATGTCAGAATTAGTAATAGAGTTAAAAAATGTAAAACTATAAAGAGTGTAAATGATAGTAAATATGATTGGGGGAATGAAAAATGAAGCCGTGTGGCCAATGTTCTCTCTGGTTGTCTTCAGGGACTTGAATGAATGTGTGATGCGTATGCTGAGGATGTAATAAGGTCTCTAGTTGCGGTTGGAGATGATAGTAGTAAGGCCTCCGACTGTCTTCCGGGACTCGATGATGTCTGCGAAATTTAAGGTAAATTCGTTAAAGTAGGTAAAGTAGATGATGAAATAAAGAAATAAAGTAAGGAGTAAAGCAAGTGTATAGCCGCTTGGCTTATGCAGATGAGGCCGTGTAGCCATGCGATGTCTCCGGTTGTCTTCGGGGACTTGATGCTGTGTCTCCGGTTGTCTTCGGGGACTTGATGTTGTGTCTCCGGTTGTCTTCGGGGACTGGATGTTGTGTCTCCGGTTGTCTTCGGGGACTTGATGCTGTGTCTCCGGTTGTCTTCGGGGACTTGATGTTGTGTCTCCGGTTGTCTTCGGGGACTGGATGCTGTGTCTCCGGTTGTCTTCGGGGACTGGATGTTGTGCCTCCGGTTGTCTTCGGGGACTTGATGCTGTGTCTCCGGTTGTCTTCGGGGACTTGATGATGTGTCTCCGGTTGTCTTCGGGGACTTGATGATATTCCTGTAAAGTTCAAGGTAAATCGTTAAAGTTGATGATGTGTAGCCGTCTGGCTTATGCATATGAGGCAGTATAGCCAAGTGATGCCCGGTTGTCTTCGGGACTTGATGATGCATCTCCGGTTGTCTTCAGAGATTTGATGATGCGTCTCCGGTTGTCTTCGGGGACTTGATGATACATCTCCGGTTGTCTTCAGAGATTTGATGACGTGTCTCCGGTTGTCTTCGGGGACTTGATGATACTTCTCCGGTTGTCTTCAGAGATTTGATGATGTGTCTCCGGTTGTCTTCGGGGACTTGATAATAATTCCTGCAAAGTTCAGAGTAAAATGGTTAAAGCTGGTAAAGTATATGATAAAGTAATTGGTAAAGTATGGAGCAAAGCGGTAGAATAGCCGTTTGGCTTATGATGTTGATGGTATCGTGACAGGCTGAACTAATGACGTGCGATCCTGATTTAATTCGCCTCCAACTTCGTCAACCTACAAAACAGGTATATAAAGTCATAAAGTGATTGTGATAAAAATAAAAATTAAAGATAGAGTTAGAAATAAAGCCGTTTGGCCTTTTAGGCAAGGCCATATTAAGCCAGATGATGCTTTTCTGCCATGATTGATAGACTTGACTGTTGATCTCGCGGTCTTAAGTTCCTGCACTCAAAGAAAAATTCTTAGTTTGGGAGGGGGAAGTTGATTCGTGTTGACTCGAAGCTTGACGTGGTTGGCGCTCCATTAGTCTTGTTTGTTTGGATCTTGTGATCTCCGTTCAAGCCTCAGTAGGTGAACAGTAGTGAAACAATTGCAAGAAAGTATTTGATTTGAATGGTAGGTATGTAGGTATATGTATAAGGAAATGTGACTATATGTATATAAGTTGTGAAATATATATATATATATATATATATATATATATATATATATATATATATATATATATATATATATATATATATATATATATATATATATATATATATATATATATATATATATATATATATATATATATGTAAATGTATGTATCTAAGGAAAGATATATTTGTATGTAATGAAAGATATATGTGTAAATATATGTATGTAAGTTGTAAAATATTTCTGCCAACTTCAGATTGTGACACTTCCAAAGTGATCGATCTATAATACTTCCGGTCTGGTAGCCTTAATCTTGTCGATGTCCAACTGTTCTTTTGTCTATATCTTTTCAAAATATGCCCCAGTTTCGGGTTCAAAAGGGTATGCTAAACTTATGTTGTGGTGTGACCGAACCTTGTATAGGTTGCCTACGTATCCGCCAAGGAATCAGGTCAGAGCGTAGTTCATGAAACATAAAATGGTCTGAAGTTTTCTAATAAAGGGACCGAACCCGATGTGGATTGCCTACGTTCGCCAAGCTGTCACACCCCATTTTAACCCGGAAGGTTAAAATTAGAAGTACGACATATTGGAGATTCCTATTTTTTGTTTGTGTTAAGGAGTCGCCACCTAATTATTTATGGTGAATTAGGACACCTAAAGTTACTTAAAGTTATGTTTAAAGTTAGCTGTGTTTAAAGTCTGCGAAACTTAAGATTCTAGGTAAGGGTTCAATTAGTCTAAAGGGAAGGTATTAGGCACCCTTTAAGACCCATTAACAATGGTTAACCGACCGGACTTATGATTAATTAGGCTAAGGGTAAATATAGTATTATAAATGTTTGGGAAAGTTTTTTAAAGTAAAAGGTAATAGTGTTATTAGAAATAAGACATGTAAAATAATAAGTTGTATAAAAAAAATATGTCTATTGTTACTTTGTAAACACGACTTATAAAAGTTATTAATTTTTAACGAAATGTAATAATAATGTTAAAATAATACTTGCAGAAAACGTAGTGATTTGATAAGAGTTTAATTATACATAAACCAAAAGAAATGGGATGAGTGATGTTTATATATATATATGGAGAAAAATGACTAAAATTTAAAAGAGTTATTTAATAAAAGTTTTAAAGGTTGTTTAGACAAATATGAATTTCAAGTGTTGGAAAGAAACTAAAGTGAAAGAGTTATTCGTTGAATTAGTTTGCCTTTTTATTCCTTAGATTAAGCTAATCGTTAGTGTAGGATTGGTGATGTTTTAAGTTTCTAACAATAGTGAGCATAAATTATTATTCCTTTAGCCAAAGATGTAATCATGCTATCTTTAAAAAAATCAATTATTCAAATAAATGTTATAGGTACTATAAATAGTTTTTAAAAAATAGAAATGAATGTAATTTGTGGACTTAACTACCCATTACTAAACTGAACCCTTTAATGTCCCTAAGGTTCGATCTTAATTAACAAACAAAGATGTTAGTTATACAATACACATTAAATACACACAAAAAATAAAATGGAAGAGTAGCTATAATATAAATGGGCTCAGCCCACTTTCCGAAACTGCTGTGGTTTGTTGACCATCTGTTGGGCCTCGGCCCAGACCCCTTTTTTTGTTTGGCTGTGAATTGGATTGATAGGGAGAGAATTTCGTGTTGGGCTCTTAGCCCAATACCGAATGCGGAATATTCCTGTTTTGTGCGCAATGAACTGGGGCGTCGAGGCCTCGAATCTACTCTCGAACGCGACAAACTCGAAATCGATTAAGGAAAACTAAAGTTTCAACAGAGAATGAAAGTAAAATAGAGTAGTTGTTCGTTGTCTTTGTTGATTAAAACTTGTGTTTTTGTGGGATTTTCGTGGTTTTTGGTCTTGTTTGTCTAAAGTTGATTCGGCTTTTTTTTTGCCAATCCTCCCTCTCCCTAAACGATTCAACTCCCCTGTTTTTTTATAGAATGGGGAGAGAGAGGAGCGGTGTGAGGTAAGGAATGATGAAGGAAGGGAATCGGGGAAAGGGCACGGCGTGGTCGGAAAAAGGGAGGATGAGCGGCGGTGGTGGGGTGAGTGAGACGAGGGAGATGAGGCGGAGAAAAGGGAGAGAAAAGTGGGGGACAAGGGCGAGTGGGGAGCGGAGAAGAAGGAGGGAAAGGGGGGTGAGTGGGAGCGGCGGCGAGGGAGCGGGAAAGGAGGAGAAGGGGAGAGGGAGATGAGCGGCGGAGGAGGAATGAGGGGAAAATGAAGGGGAAACCCTAAAAGGGTTTCCTTATTTTGCTGAAAATGAATTGGACCCGGTCCATTTGTGAACCGGGTCAAATTTTAGACTGGGTGTTTAAAAGAATGGACTAGTAAATTAAACATGGACTGATCTAAAAAATTGAGATAAAAATATGGTGTAGTCCAAAAGTATTAGGAATTAATCGAACTTTGATTTGGGGTCCGGTAAGTCAAAATACGGACTGAGTGCAAGAAATAGTTTGGCTTCTAAATTTGAATAAGAGACACATTTTGATTAACGATGTACTAAGGGTGTCAGAATATCACCTGGTACGAAAAATGTGTAATTGTAAAAGACCCGGATAATAAAGTTATATCATGTTGCAATGACCGCGCAATAAAAAACGCTATCATTTAAATGTGCGAAATAAATGCGATGTGTATGCGGAAGTTGGTAGAACGTTGAGAAATGCAAGTTTCAATAATACTAAATAATAGTAGCAAATAAATAGCGGTAGTAATACTGCTAAATAGCAATGATAATGGTAATAATGATAATGTTGATGATAATGGTGATAATAGATATAATAATAATGGTAAATAACAAACATTTGATAATTAAAAAATGATAATAATTAATAATAATAATAATAAAGATGATAGAAATTAATAAATAAAAATAATAACGATAAATAACAATTATTGATTATAACAAAATGATAATAAATTAATAATAATAACAATAATGGGATAATAATAAAATAATAATGATAATAATAATAAGAAATGATAATGATGATTAATAATTGATAACAAATAACGCTGATAATAATGATTAGTAATTAATAATAATAATGATAATGATAATGATAATGGAAATAACAAGAAATAATAATTAACGACAAAAAATGATAATTTAAGAATAATAATAATAATAATAACAATAATAATAATAATGATAATAATAAACTGCAGAAGAATAAATAAAATGTGGGTGTTAATGAAAGACTAATAATTATAGTAAAACTTAAATGCATATTTTTAATTTCTCGAAATACCAGAAGTATAAATAGGTATTTCGGAGGAGATGCGGGACAAAATTGGGTGTCAACACCGGATTCGGCATAACTTTAGTTATGTCTTAAGGCAATGTATGTTGCATAAGGCAGACTTTTTTCAAAGTTATTTTTATATTAATTTTGTATTCTCACGAAGCAAAATTAATATTTATGACTAATGAGTACAACAGTAGAGTGAGAGTAATTTTTAGTTACCTATTATTCCAAATCTTTGATCTTGCTTCTTTTAGTCCTAATTCTCACGGATGGATTAAGTCAAGCAAATTTGTTGATTCAAATAATCTTTGTCTTATTTCTGTTAGTCTGAATTCTCATGGAGGGATTAACTCAAATGCAATTATTGATTTGAGGAATCTTTATCTTATTTCTTTCAGTCCTAATTCTCACGGAGGGATTGATTCAAATAAGTTTATTGATTTAAAGACTAATCGCAAGAGGTCTTTACACCTTTTAGCACAATTCAAGCAAAAAAATATTTCAGTTTAATCGTCACTAGTTTTAAACCAATTAATTGACATAAGCTCACGGAGTGTTAATTAATTATTTATTTCTTAGTGTGAAAATATAATTGTATTAGCAATAAGCAATAAGCAATTCTTCGTTAGAGAAATGCATGTAGAAATTGAGATCTTATCGTGAAAATATATCAAGTGAATTCAGCAGTTCCCAACTCTTTTCATATATAACTTTTCCGGAAGTAATTTGTTTTTAATTTAAGTAATTTTAATTTCAAAAACACACCTTTCATCAATTTGATTCTCTCAAATAGGGTTGTTCACAGTTTTGGTTAAAACCAAAATCAAATCGAAAATTTAACCAAACCGAATAAAAAAACCGACATTTGGTTTGATTTGATTTTAAATTTTAAAAACCGATAATATTTGGTTTGGTTATGGTTCTATTAAAAAATAACCGAATAAATAACCGAACCAAACCGATAATTTTATAATTATTTATATGTATAATATTAGTTTTTCATAAATAATTATAAATATTTTATACCTTTTAATCATTAATTTGATTTTTGGTCTACTTATTTCACAGGATTGTTTAAGGAGAAAAGAACAACTCCTTGTAGTCGAGACCCTAGCCTTGGGGATAATGATAGAAAAACATCTGAAGTTTGGGATCATTACATAATTTTTTTAATAAAATGGGAGAATTGAGGGCAAAATGCAAGTACTGCCCCAAAGTTTGGGATCATTACACAAAGTTTTTTTTATTTCATATATTTTCATTTTAATTTTAGGTAGTCTTTATGTTTAATTAATATGTATGTTTGTAACAACAACTAAAAGCTCTTATGCTCTATTTTATTTCCAGGTATGTGTATTAAGATGACAAAAATGGTGCAGCCACTACTAAGTTAGTTTTTAGCTCTATATGTAATAGTTTAGCAACTTTGGGTAACTTGAGTACTACACTATCACTAATAGTGAAAATGTTTCTATGATATATGTTCCACCTTAAACTATAAATCAAAGTTATCGTTTGAATAAAAAAAAGACATAAATCTAAAAATCGAACCAAACCGAACCAAACCGACAATAACCAAACTGGTGGTTATTATTTTATTTGGTTTGGTTATTGTTTTAGACATTTAAAAACCGACTAAATTGGTTTGGTTATGGTTTTAATCAATAACCGATTCAAACCGAACCATGAATACCCCTACTCTCAAATAGTAACAAAAATTATACAAATGTGTAGCCTAGGTGGTTTCAATCTCTGTGGGACGGTATCTTAAACTTTACTATAATTTGGCAGAGTAAGAGCAGAAATTGATATACACATTAGCCTCGTCAGTTATGCCTTAAGGCATAATTAAGTTCTGCCTTATAAGGCATAACTAAATTCTTTCTTATAAGGCAGAACTTTTGCAAACCCTTGTCTTGCGAAAGTTTTTTTTTTAACTGATTTGGGATTTGAACCTAGGACCTCGAGGTATTTTCGGCCACTTTTTTTAGGCGAAGGGAAAAAATTAAAGACCAGCGCCTTTGAAGGCCAATCCACGCAAAAAAAAAAATGAAGATTAGAATGAAGGACCACTAAGAGCCTGTTTGGCCTAGCGGTTTTGAGGCCAAAGCGTTTTTTTATTTTATTATTATTTATAGAAAAAACACTTTTTCTTAATATTTGAAATGTTTGATCATTTATTAAACTTGCTTTTAAGTAGAAGCAGAAACAGTTTTTCTGTGGTTGGGGGAAGCAAAAAAATTTTGCTTCTTGAAAAAAGCAAAAGCAGAAACAAAAGTAGAAAATTATTTTTTCAAGACAAAGATATCCCTACAATAAATACATATTTACCAAGTATATCTCTCATTAATCTATTAATTTCTAATTAATAATTCTTTGTGTTGAATTTTAATTTATGGAATGATTTTGATTTTATTTTGGTTGTAGTTTTCTAATATTCAAATCACCGTGTTGATATGATATCAATATTTAATATTTGATTTTTCTTTATCTATGTATTATATTGATTGAAGATTTTAAAATGTACTTTTATATTTTAATTAAATAAAAGTAAAAACTTTTCATAATAGATATTCAAAATAGTTTCTCTCAATAAAATAATCTGGATAGAAAATTCATTGATACTTGTATTTTTTCGTAATTTGACACTCAAAACCACTTTTTAAACAAGACTAGTCTCTATAATTGTGCTTTGCATGATATTTCCTGTTAATCTCGATTATGCAAGGTACTTATTTATAATTACATATGTTTATTCTATGAGGTGCAAAAATGTTACTACAGTATAATATAAGATTATATGCACTTAATACTTTTTAGAAAATGATGTTCTTGGTGTTTAGGTTTTTTTTTCCCCACAAGTGAAACACGTTGCGAGTAAGATATTCAATATTAGGGGTTACGTAACGATATTTATTTATTGTTATTTACAAATATAAAAGTGTTGAGAGTTGTTAATAAACAAAATTAAATTATAAAAATATCTTAAAGTTTTAAGAACACGTTGTTTCCTGTCAATCCCAATAATAACAGGAAGATGTTAATTAGGTAATATTATTGCTAATTAAATTACTTTGTTTAAACAAATATTCAAAGCCAATAAGCCATGCCAATAATTAAAAAATCGAACTTATGGACCAAATAAGATTTATAACACAAAGTGCAAAAAGTTTCCGTTGTATACTTGGATTCTTCGATGCATTCTATTTCAAAACAGTAGGAGTAATTCCAATTGAAGTCAAAGTGTGCATTATTATAATTTTATTTAATATGAAACTAATTATTGAAGGATATTTTTGCCAACCAACACTTGCTTTTAGTGTGTTACCACGTCATCTACCCACTCATGTAATTTACTTGAAATTATTGAGCGAGTAGGAGGTTATACAAATATGTTATCTCGCCAAATAAATTTTATCAATCATTATAAATTTTGTGTAAAATATAGTAAATTTTAACTGCATTAATATTTTTAAAACATGTAGTTGAACTATGCAATAGAAATCAAAGTAGTAGAAATCAAACTTCATAAATTTCAGTTTTCTCTCATTCAAATTAATCGTAGGCATGTGCCTATTTCGTTATTTGATATAGTTTGTCACACTATATATGTCCTAAAAAATATGAAGGCTTGTATCGTCTCCACCTTCGTTCTAGTGCGACGTTCAATTAAAAAAAGAAAAAAATTCAGAGACCTCCCCTCACGTTTTGCTTTGTTTCAATGACCTCCCCTCACGTTTGCAATATTACGGCTACCTCCCCTATTTTAACTTTTGTTTAACATCTATTTTATTCTATTTTTTACTAATAAAAAAATAGTATATATGGTCTTATTTGCCCTCCCTAACAACATGCACTTTTGGTTAAATTTTATTTTATCAATATCTCCTTGAAAAAGTTATTTCCTAGGAATATTAAAAGGAATACAATGGGTTATTCATCCGTTCCCAACATTATAATCAAATCTTAAAGGAATACAATGGGTTATTCATCCGTTCCCAACATTATAATCAAATCTTACTTCTACAATATAAAATCTGCATTGGAGAGAAATCAGATTCCACAAACGCTAAAATTAATCAAATTCCACTTATACAATCACATTACAATACACGACTATGTAACGATGTGCAAGAAGGAGAGAACAACAAGGAATCCTTTCAATACCTGATTAAATAAATATGAATTTTCAGTTGCGCCAATACTCGATAAGGAACTCGATTTGTGTGAACTACATCTAAACCTATTTGTTGACACTACACAAGCTAGCTGAAAGCTAATTCATGCTCATATCGTTAATTACACAAATCTATAATAATAAAGCCTTTTAGATTTTTGCACTTTAATTTGTCTTATTTTCTCAAACAAATAGTTGAGCTATCACAATGGAGAAAAAGAATCAGAATGGAGCTTTACCATTTTTCTTTTTGAAGCAAAAATGAAAGCGGATGAACAGGGATGGAGAATGACATAAATTGCTGGCAATACGTCATGCATTTATATTTTTAATATACAAAATTTAGTTTCAAAAAGGCAAAACATAGTTGATGAGGAGGAAAAAAGGTAAAACGCCGGGAACCGGTGAATAAACCATGGTATTCCATTTTAATATTCCTGGGAAATAACTTTTTCAAGGAGATATTGATAAAATAAGATTTAATCAAAAGAATTTTATCTTTGACAGGGCAAATCAGTCCATATTTTTTTTTATTAGTCATAAATAGAATAGAATAGTTGTTACAAAAAAATTAAAATAGGGGAGGTAACCGTAATATTGTAAACGTGAGGGGAGGTCAGTGAAACGAAGCAAAACGTGAGGGGAGGTCTCTGAAATTTTTCCTTAAAAAAAATAGGATAAATCTACTGTTAATTTTAGAAAAACTTATAAAGATAGTAGGTCTCTTTATCTTTTTTTTTTTAATCATATTTAAGAAAAACATAAAAAAATGCATACGTCTCTTTCGTTTTTATTACTAAGAAGGACTTATAAAAATAGTATGTCTTTTTAGTTTTACAATAATCCTAACTTGTGCAAACGTAATTTGTCAAATCTTTTACTAAAATGAAAAGGATTATATGTCATCTCTAAAGACTTATTTAAGCACGTAATTTGACTTTAAATTGTACTAATAGGTAAAGTCCAAGATATTAGTTACTTGCTTTTAGGTTTAAAGTTTGACTATGTCTCTTTAGTTTTACAATAATCCTAACCTGTGCAAACGTAATTGGTCAAATCTTTTACTATAATAAAAAGGATTATATGTCATCTCTAAAGACTTATTTCAGCGTGTAATTTGACTTCATATTCAAATACTAATAGGTAAAGTTGTAGATATTAGTAACCAGCTTTTAGGTTTATAGTTTTAGATTTTTTGGTTTAAGGGTATAAAAGTCGTTCAATATTTGAAGGATATTTTGATCAACCAACATTTGTATTCATGCTTTTATAATAATATAGAAGATTAGTCAAACACAATCTGCTTATTAAAAGCGGTCAAAAGCATTTTTCTAATGAATTAGCCAAACACAAACTGTTTCTCACAAAAAATACTTTTTCAAAAAGCACATCTCAAATTAAGCAGATTTTAGCTGCTGGACCAGACAAGTTCTAATTCAGTTGCATGCAACAATTGAGTTTGTTTCAGATTGAATTGTGAAAAACATCAATTGCATCCTCAGTAAGAAAAAATAAAATGAAAAAACAGGAAGAACGTGTTGTGGGAAAATCTTTTTTCTTCCTATGGTCGTCCCCCCTAAATTTTTAGAATTTAACGAATATGTACGCTAATAGGACCCGTTTGCCCCTGAGAATTTTTCATTTTTTTCAGATTTTTTTTTCACTTTATTTGGAAGTCAGCTTTTGGCCATGAAAATTTCAAATACAATTGGAGTTGTATTTGGAATTTGAAAAACACCTAAAAATATGTTTTCATTTTTTTCATTTTTAGTAAATTCAAACAACCAAATATTCTTTGCAAAAACTATAACCAAACACAACTCTATCTCCAAATCCAACTTCAAAATTCCAAATAAAGTGAAAAATATTTTATTTTTCATGGCCAAATGCCTGCTGAATCTCTACTTATGAATATTTAGAGAATTGGTCCGCAAGCAAAGAAACAACTAAAGAGTTTTCTCATCTAAATCAAAATTTTAAAAAGTAATAATGATTTTCATATTTAAATAATGAATAAAACACTCCGGTTGTTCAAAGGAAATTCTTGAAAGGAATAAAATATCAACCAAATAGAAGAAATGCCGGTTAATTTTATTCTTTTTTCTAGCTTTTTCATTTTCCCTTAAGTGACATTTATAGCTCGATCTTTCTAATAATATCCAGTAATGAGAATTAATTACAGTACATGATTAAAGAAGTCAGAGCTCAGAAGGTATGTGTAATGTATAGTGATGAAACTTTTGAAGTATGAACTAACCGAAGTGGGAATTGGAAAGTTAGATGAAAAAAAAGTAGCATTTAGATATTTGAATTATGGTGGATTTTATTTCAAAACACTACTGGAACGGTTCATGTGGGGACTACAAAATGTTATCGAGCATATTTCAGACCCAACTAAGCAAAATATAGGTCCCTAATTTCAAAATATTTTCTTGTAAACCTTAGTTGAGACGTAATTTTCCAACGACATATCTTTTTTTAATTCAATGACTTAATTATGGAAGTTCGCCAAATTTTGTGGAGTCTGCGGTTTGATAGAAAGTCCCAGTCCACGTGGGTATTGGCTGTCACAAATCATTAATTAATGAATCAATGCACATAAATATATGTGACGTTATTTATGAGAAAAAAATATTTATATTTGATGCTTGTATCAAATTCAGGGTAAACCCGTTAACCGGGTTAACCGGAACCGGACCGGTAACCGGTTAGGGAACCGGCCGATTTCCGGTTAAAAAACCGGAACCGCTTAACCGGTTCCGGTTTACCGGTTTGAAATCCCAAACTGGAACCAGTCCGGTTCAAAGTGGTTAAAACCTTTTTTTTTTTTTGTATTATATATATATTATAGTATTTATTAGTATATTGTAGGTATATTTACATATGTTATACAAGTTTATAATTAAAGTTTAAATATTTACTGACTAACAGGCTAACAGCAAGTCAGCAATACAGAATAGTGTTTTTCGTATACATATATATGTATAACTTATATATACTTATATATATGTATAACTTAATATATATACTATATATACTATATATATATATATATAACTTAATATATAGACTAATATATATATATATATATTATAAGTATATTCTTAATATATTTTAGTTATTTTTCAAGTATATAACTTTCTAATTTTTAATTTAAGTGGATGTATAATATAAGTATATTCTTAGTATATTTTAGGTATATTCCTAACTTAATAAAAGTAAAAATATGAACACAAGTAAATAGAAGAAAGCTCAATGAGCCATATATTTTATTCATTATTGTATAACATTTATTTGCAAGTTGTATTTTTTTTTAACTTGCAAATAATACATGAGTTGTACAAAAATAGTAGAATAATAAAATCACCAATTTTGAACCATTTCGTTAATTTCCCCCACATCATATTCGGTCATGGAAATATCTTCAAAGTCTTCCATTTGGTCCGGTCCACTAGCTATCAAATCTTCAATTTCTTCCTCTTCGCCTTCCTCCGCTTCTGAGTTTTGGTTGCGTCGCTCCGATCTAATCCAATCGCGAATGCACACTAGTACTTGCAAGCTAAAGCCGGATAATGAATGTCTATGGTCTCCAATTTGCTGTCTTCCTTGGCTAAATGCGCTCTCCGAAGCCACGGTTGATACTTGAACCGTAAGGATATCTCGAGCCATTCTTGAAAGTACCGGATAACTTGCCTTGTACTTCTTCCACCATGCTAAGACGTCCAACTCATCCAGTTCCTTGATATCCACATTTGGCTGCATCAAATAAAAGTTATATTCATCAAAGTTTGCAGTAGAAGAAGAAGTTGGCTGTGAATGTAAAACTTTTAAACCCGACAAGTCCTTTTTGCTACTATGAGAAGTAGTAGGGCGTGGAGCAACGGGTGTAGCACGTTCTTCCAAACTAGAATAATGAGTAAAAACTTTTCTAAACTCATCATCAATAGCGAATTCGGCTTTAGCTACAGATGGTTGAACTCCCTTTTCAATTTCTAAAAATGTATAAATTTGCCTAACCAAATTTTTAGTATAAGACACTTTTAAACAAGGATTTAAAAGAGAACCCAATATAAATAAAGTTGGGATGCGAAAAAATACTTCTTAAAATTGATTTATCTTTTCAAAAATAGCCACTTGATAACCGGGTTTATATTTATACTCTTGTAAAACTCTAGCTATTTCCGCTAAGTAGGCTAAAATTCCGGTTACCGTGGGATAGAATTGTCTAGAAAAAGCAAGAGTTGCATTATAAAATTTTTCTAAGAGGTCAACACATTCTTTAACATCTTCCCAATGCATAAAAGTTAACCAATCCTCACTATTAATATTATATTTGTTGTGAACTTGTTGTATGAGAATCCTATACTCATATGCTTGTTGTAGCATAATGTAAGTGTAGTTCCACCTAGTCTCAATTTCTACTTGAATTTTCTTAGGTCTAAGGTTATTTTCCACACAAGCATTCTTAAAATCTCTAATTCTTCCCCTATTAGCATTACAAAAAAGAAACGCAACCGCATCTCTAGCTTTTTGAACAGAATCTTCAAAATGCACAAGACCATCTTTAACAATTAAGTTTAAAATGTGACAACTACATCTTACATGAAAAAATATTTCTTAGCGGAGGGTTTAGTTCTCTTTTTATAAGACCTATCGCCTTTGTATTATTAGAAGCATTATCTAAAGCAATACAAAGTGTTTTTCTATAAATGTTAAAAAATCTCATAATAGTAGACATTGAATCGGCTAAATATTTTCCATCGTGACGACCTTTTCCTTCGTCATATAAAAAAGCTATAATTATTTTTTGCATAACCCAGTTGTCATCAACCCAATGACATGTAATAGCAAAAAAATCTAAATGGTTAATACTAAGACCCAATTCAACGGTAAGATAAACATTACAATTTAAAGAATTAAATACATGGCGCAAATAAAATCTATATTTTTTAAACAAATCTATAACATTGGCTCTACAAGTACTTCTAGGAATACCCTCAAATAACGGATTATAACAACGTTGAATGTAAGTAACAAACCCCAAACCCGAGGGAAAGGAAAATGGTAAACAATCATAAGCTACCATTTTAGCTATTTCTACGCGCTCTTTTTTCTTGTCATACTTAAAATTTCTACCGGTTCGTGGGTCTATCGTCATTTGAATCCCCCCCACATTTGAACCCGTTTGCTCTCCCCAAACATCCATATGTTTGGTTCTCATATGAGCATTTAGTGTATCCGTTCCACCATCCTTACCAGTTCCTTGCTTAAAACTAAATACTTGTCCACATAGGGTACATGTAGCTGATTGATTTTCCCTATTCTTAGTCATAAATTTTCAAACTTTAGCTGTTGGCTTACGAGTTCTAGGCGGTTTGTCTTGTGTATGTGATTGGGCAGGACATGTATCTCCTATGGAATTTTCGGGGGGTTGTGTTTCATCATCATCATCTAAGTCTTCATTAAAAGTGTCGGTAAAATGTTGTTGCATTGGCTCATGACCTAAAAGTGGATTATTTCCACCAACATCAATACCTAAATTAGGTGTTTCTTCCACAAATGTTTCCTCATTAAGCCTACCCCTACCACTACTACTACCGGCACCACGTCTTAATCTCTTTGACATTATTAAATAGAATTAATTTAAATCACAATCAAATAAATCACAAGAAAATAAATTACAACAAATTAAATTGCTAGAATTAAATTGCGTAAATTAAATTGCGAAAAATAAGTTGCTAGAATTAAATTGCGAAAAATAAAGATAGAGTTGGAACGAAGGTACCAAATTGCCGGATTAATTTCCAACAAAGTGAAGGCGGCTAGAATTGCAAATCCACCAAAGCTACTTCAGATTGTTGCAAAATCACCAACTCCACCAACAATATTATAATTGCAAAATTAATAATTGAAAGTTGAAACTATAATAAGACTTTGTGGCTAATTATTGCAAAGTGACTATAATTGAGAGATTGAGAATTTGAGATTTGAGATTTGAGAGAAAGATGAAGAAGAGTGAATTGAAATGAAAATGAAGAAGGGTTTATATAGGGGTGGGGGATGGGTTAAAGTGTTAAAAAAAAAATTTGGGGGTCAAAAATTAATAAAATGACCGTTTGGCAACGGCCATTTTTGCAAATGGACCGTTGCCAACGGTCCATTAACGGACAGGTCTGGCCCAACGACTATTTTTATTTTATTTCACCGGTTAAACCGGTTCGATTTTACCGGTTTAACCGGTTCCGGTTTCAAAAATATCAGAACCGGACTGGTTACCTTTTAAACGGTTAACCGGAACCGGAACCGGAACCGGTTCCGGTTTAACCGGTCCGGTTGACGGGTCTAATTCAGGGTCATTTGGTAGTAGAGTTATATAGGTATTAATAATATATAGACGAGTTATGAGAGAATTTATGTGCTATTTTATGCATGGATTAATTATGCGGGCCTAGATTCATGTCATACTCCCTCCGTCACAATTTGTTTGACACTTTTCGCTTTTTGAGAGTCAAACGAGTTGTTCTTTGACCGTAATTTTTTCATATGTCTTTTAACTCTTTTAAATTATTAATAATCATGGTGGCTTATAGTGTAATACTTTTTACGTACTTTCCAGATATGTAAATTTTATTTCGAAAAATCTAAAGATTCTATGTTCAAACACCCAGTCAAATTAAGAAGTTTGACTTTCGAAAAGCGAAAAGTGTCAAACAAATTGGGATGGAAGGAGTATTAATTATTCCATCTTCTATCCTGTATAAATAATACATAACTCATAACTTATGGAGTACAAAAATTAGGTATGCAACTTTCTAAGTTGCAAACTAAACACCGTATATTAGGTATATTGAATTTTATACATAGCAAAAGAATACTACCAAACATGGTATTTATTACTTATACAAAATTTAATAAATGAATAACTTAGTAACTAATCAGTTAACAAACGACCCCTAAGCACATAACATGTTTAAACATTAAAGATGAATTTAGTTAGGTTTAAACATTAAGCTAGTCCTTATCAATGGTGAAATTAGTATGGTGAATGCTATAGGCCATATGCAATTCTAATCAAGTTGTTGCGAGTCCTTATCAACGTGTAGTGCATGCTATAGGCCAATCAGATCCGGTGATCTAGATTCCATTGGAAGTAATTATATCCTATGAATTTTCAATTTAACTTCTGTACTTCCACGGTCTACCTCCATATAACCGTAAAAGTATCATAACATGTTTATTTAAAATTACAAATTTTATAAATTAACTTTAATTGTGTGCTAATCTTGTTTTTTTTCCTTTCAAAACTTCATATTTATATCTAGTCAAATACTTTCGTATATATAAACTTATAATATAATATATAAAATATAATCGAGGGAGGATATGAATTGTAAAGAAGATAGTATGAACAGTCCTCGAAATTGAGGTCAGGGCATGGGCCGCATATTTTTTCCACATTTTCGTATCCGATGACGCACGCACTATAGAAAAAACAGTCATGACTCATGAGACATGAGTTGCGCTGGGTGATTCGTAACGTGAAGTAGTGGACACTGACCTGTTTGTATTATTATCAATCGACAACACCAGATTTTCTTCCGAATAATTATCGCTATTCAAATGGAGTATTTCCAAACCAAAGGCAGAGCAGAGGTTCAATAATTGTTGCGATCTAGAAATGTGTTTAACATATATATATATTACCCGTACGACAAGTAAATATGACTTGATAAAAAAAATAATCTTTTATTTATAATTTATATAGCTTAAACTCTCTGAAGGAAACCAACTTGTTTCGGTGATTGTTACCCATTATATTGTATCATATTGTTACTTCTTTCAAATATAATATTTGTCTTGATTGTTATTTAAATTTTATTATATCATATTACTGCATTAAATTTGATGTTATGTAACGATGACAAATGCTATTTTATGTAATGATCATTGTTACTACTTTTTTTTTTGTGTAATATTATAAGCTTACAACAACAACAACAACAACAACAATAATCGAATGTGATCTCACAAGTGAGGTCTAGGATCTGTAATATTGTAAACTTATTTTTCAGATTATGGGTGCATAGTATTATGAAACGACGCACAGCAATAGAGTCTATTTAAATATCATATTTATCAAAATAATAGAATAAAATACAATATAAACAATATGATACATAATAAAATGATACTAGGACCATCCAAACAACCTGCGACTAAGGTGCTAGATACACTTGAACCCGGACATACTTACTATAGGTATATAAAACCTCCTCCAACTCCACCGTTTTTTCTCATCACTTCCAAACCACAAAAGAAAGCTACCTTCATTCCTCCTAAAACCCGGTTTTCTTGGATATCCTAAGGAGCAAAATCATTCATTCAGCAATAAAAAAATGGCCTCAACCATAGCACTACCCTTCTCAACCCAATCAAAACCCCACCACCACCTACCGGAATCCGATGTGCTAAGAAAAAGAAACGAAGAGTTAGAGATGGAATTAAAAAAGAGCGTGGAAAGGGAAGAGAAAATGAAAGAAGAGCTACAAAAAACATGGAAAAGGTTAAAGGTGGCTGAAGAGGCTGAGGAACGACTTTGTTCTCAGCTAGGAGAACTTGAAGCTGAGGCTGTGGGCCAAGCACGGGCTTACAGGGCCCGTTTGATCAATTTAATGGAACAGCTTTCACAGGCACAAAAACTTCTTCAATCAAATTCTCAATGATCGTTGGAAAATATTGGCCTTGAAATAATATCCCAGTTTTTAGTGTAATTGAAAAATTAGTGTACCATATATGCATGGCATGGACCTAGCCTAGGTAGTTTTTTTCATTTTCTGGGTGTTCGTGTTTAATTTTATTTTCCCCCTCCGAGGTGTAATTGGAGTTTTTCTTGTATATTACCTTAATAATTGTTTTCTTCTTAATGGTATTGTACGTGAGGTTAAAACTTACTCCTTCCATCTCAATTTATGTGTTAGTTTTTGCTTTTTGAGATTTAAATTACTGAACTTTGACCAACATATGAAAAAATGGCATCTTACAGTACTTTTTGTATAATTTTTGAATAATTGAATTTTAATTTTAAAACATTGAGTTGATCTAATTCAATTTAGCTTTTAACGTTTATCAATTTGACATTCAATAAGCGAAATTGTCACATAAATTGGGAGGGAGGGAGTATATTATTTCCAGTGCATGATCTGATGGTGATTGTATATTTCTGTAAAAAGATCTTGCCTAATTGAGTTTTCTTCAGATAATCAATAACGGTTTATAGGAAAGTCGGCAATAGTGATCAGGAAATTCAAACTCAACTTGTTACATTTCAAGAATTGTTCGTTATTCAAATGTTATTATTCTCCAAATTTTTTCAGCTATTATTCTCCAAATTTTTTCAGCTATTATTCTCCAATTCAGACAATAGGAATTTTAGGCAGAGAAGAATTAGTCACATGTACTACGCAAGGAATATTGAGCATCATCAGCAAGAAGCTGGCTGGACAGGGTTAGGAATTTATCTGGAATATATGTTACGTGATGAAGTTATCTTATACATATGCCATGGGAAAAAGCTTCCTATTCAATACACCGCAAATCACGGTATACTTTTCACTTCCCCTAAAGAAAAAAAATCTTCTGACGTTAAAATATTGTGTGTTAGGATTTACTTCTAATCCATTTCATATGACACGGTCTGTTTTAGTCCGTTCAAAAATGAATTATATCTTTCTAACTTTAGAAGCAATTTAAATTAATTAAACTTCACAAAATTTTATATATAGTCACATAAACATCAATAAAGGGTATGTATCTTGCCAAATCAAAATTTCACATGTTGTTTGGCTGAGAACTTGAGATGACGAGCATAAGATTCTGGACAACAAATCCATTTCTAATTCAGTGACAGATAAAAGAGCCCCATCGCCCTCCACCCATACGCCCACCACACGTTTTATTTTATTTATTCATCATTGCTTTAGTCTTTGAAGTATATATATTGATTGTGATTATAATAAGTGTTCCTCCACTCTTATTAACATTTTACAAACTCTAAAATTAACCATTCTAAAGGCCAGTAACTTTTTATAAGCTCTAATTAACCAATCTAAAGTTCATAATAAAAGTGCTTGTTGAAGTCTTTTCGGAAAATCAAAGCCAAGGGCACTTGAACTGAAAAACAGTTTGGTTTTCTATAAATTAAAACAAACCAAAGCTAACATAAAACTATCTCATACTAGTTTCCAAAAATATAATATAAAAAACTTTTCCAATTTTTTTTTTTTAAAATACACCCATATACATATGTACGTGCCTACGTATAAATCAAATCAAGACAAGTAGGGATGCTCTGAAATCAGTGGTTGAGGCATCAAGATCTGACTGACTTCCTAATGATCACTTTGCAAAAAATTAATTTTATTAATACAGTAGTCTGTTCTTTTATGGTAGCAACTTTATGTAGTCGGTACTTGATGAACATTAATTTAGACCAAAAATATTTTTTCTTAAAAAGGATCTGCACTACACAATAATTCATCGTAAGAGCATCTCATGTGCGCACCCACAAAGGGAAAATATATTTCCAAAAAAAAAAAAAAAGTAAATTTTTACAGCTGGCCCTTTCTTTTTGGGTTAAGTTTTATTTTATTCACCATATCAGAAGAATGATTTTCCTGAAGTAGTATACAATTATTACTACTAGTTGTATAATCATGCATGTGTTTTCTAATCAGGTAGAGGCCAAACATCATAAATGACTTTGTATGATTGAAGCCACAAAGCGTAAAAACATTGTCGAATTAAGGTCTAGATTCATGCAATTTGTGATTTAATCTGCTGTGGTAACTTAGATGTCAACTGTTTTGCAGTAATTTGCTTTGGTAATACTCCCTCCGGTTCACTTTACTTGTCATTCTTAAAAAAAAAACATGTTCTAAAATAGTTGTTATTTTAGAAAACCAAGAGATAATTAATCATTAGTTTTGATACCTTTACCCTTACTCAATAAATATGAAGAGAGATTAATGTGGTGGAAAAGAAAGTAATAAAAATATTAATTGAGATAAAATAATAAAGAAGGATAATTTAATCAAATTATCCTGTTAGTTAATGTTTTCTCGCGGCTTGAAAAAAAAAAAAAAAGACAAGTGAAGTCTACTTAAATTGTTCTGTTCCACGTAAATGGGGACTCTTGATGGTTTTCATTTGATTCGCCTGCAGAAGCTTCCAAAGAAGGTGACGGTAGAGAACGAACTACAGAATTTATTTTATACAATTAGTATAAAAATAATTCTGAATATTGTATTACAATCATAATCAGAGGTAGAGTTAAGATTTAAAGTTTATGATTTCGAAATTTTAACTTTTTTAACTTATTGAATTCTAAATTAATAATGTATACGTTTTCATTCAATTTTTAAGATAAGTACATTGTTTGGATCAATATTTGTGATCTGAGCATAGTTAAAACATTGATCTAACAAATTAAATTTAAATCATTAATTTTAAAATAAGATATGTGTCCCTCATCCAAGTAGGAACTTGGGAAATGGAGAGAGTGAGAAACGGAGAGAAACCGGATGCATGATTATGTGCCTCGGAGAAAGAGGGGCCCACAAAAGCCCCATATTTGCAAGAAAATAGCCAAGGCGATTTAAATTAATTCACCTAGCAGGTCATTACACTAATTCACAGCATGTTACCTTAATAGGCTCAAGTATGGATGAACGTTAGAGATGGATATTATTTTCTTTTTCATTTTCATTGAAGTAAATATCTCAAAAGGTCACTCAATTTTGAGTAATTATGTGGCAAAGTCACTAAACTTTGCTACATATTAATAAAATCACTCAATTTTGACCTTTACTCTCATAAAATCATTCAACTAAATGTGTCATTAAAGAAATTTGACATGGCAATATTAATCAATTTTTTATGCCATGTAAACATGAACCCCACAAATAAAATAAAATAAATTCATATTTTAATTTTGGATATACATTTCAGTTTTTTCTAAAATTTAATGTATAAAAATTAAGCTACTACTTTAGACACTTTACGTGAGAGCTAAGTTGTTAAATTTCAATTGACTCATTGAACACACTAATGCCAACTTTTAACCTTAGTTCCAACATATATTAACCAATTTTTTTTTTTTTTTTTGGTAAAAAAAAAAAAGTTGTTGCTTACAAAAGGAAAAGGTCCAACCGGTCCTATATGGCCTCTTCCTTTTAGTCAGACCAATAATAACATTCACATGTTTCTATATATTCTTTAATTATGATTAATTAATATGTATTTTTATTTTATTTATTTCTTAATTATAATAAAATTCATACATGTTGATTTAGTGTAAATATCTTGTATGAGTAAGTCTTATCTATTAAATAGATATACGTAAACAAAGTAGAAAGATAAGAAAACAGAGCCAAAAAGAAAGATTGTAGAATCTAAAAAGGACAGTGCAATAAATAAATAAGAAAATAATTTCAAGAAAAAGAATAAGAGTAGACATAAAAATAAGGTAAAAATAACAAAGAAAATGAGTTTTAAATGAAGGGTTGGGAGTGGATGTTGAGGTATTAAAATATGATTATTTTTTTAAAATTTATGGGGTCCATGTCTACATGGTATAAAAAAAATTAATTAATATTGTCATATTATATTTTTTTGATGACATATTTAGTTGAGTGATTTTATGAGAGTAAAGACCAAAGTCCAATGATTTTATTGTTATATAGCAAAATTTAATGACTTTGCTAAAAAATTTCTGAAAGTTTGAGTGACATATTTACTCTTTTCATTGTAAGGATTACATGTGAGTTAATTGAATGCTGGTCTGAGTTTAACGCAGTACCACAATCAAATTCTCTGACATACTTAATATTCAATGTAAAAAACTATTTACTAAAATATGTTAAAAACAGTACTTAAGAAAAAGAGTCAATGTGTCCAGAAGCAAGAAACTACTTGTATTTGTTTTTCAAAGAAAAGGTGGGCCTGGTGTTGTTTGGCTCTAAATTTTTCAAAGGATGCACAACTTTTTCTTGAGGTGCCATTCTTGTCTGCCCTTCTTATCATGCATCCAATTGAATTTCTGAATGTGTCCTCTTGTAATCTGATTGATGTTTAGAGATATAAGCTGGAAATTAGCAGCACAATCAGCATTGGCAAAGGCAGGAGAATATTTGAAGATGAAGCCACCCCTGCAAACTTTCCAGTTTTATTCTCTTCAATAGGCCTAGTCGCCGGAGCTGTTGATGCTTCTTCATTTGGCCTCTTTACCCTGTTTCAACATCCAACTCTTACTGCTAAATCGGGGGGGGGGGGGGGGGGGGAGGCAGGGGTGGTTCTTCCTTCGTCCCAATTTATGTGACGCTGTTTGATTGAGCATGAAATTTAAGAATGAAAGATTTTTTTTGAAACTTGTAGTCTAAAACAAGTCATAGACATTTGTGTTTTTATAAATGATCTTATTAAGGGTAAAATAAGAAGTTTAAAGTTAAATTATTATTACTTAATATAAAAATGTATCATTCTTTTTAGAACTGACTAAGGAAAAAGTGTTTAGTAACTTGAAAAGAGCTAGTACTACATAACATGAAGAAAGATTAGAGATATTACCCATTCATTGGACAAAAGATGATTGCATAGTCATTAGCCTTGCAGGTAAAAGTACTGGTGCCATCATCAAATGCATAGCTATAAGCCCTTGGACAAGCATTCTTAAAGATGGTGGAATAGAAAGATGGTTTGCAAGTCGTTGGATTTGCAAACTGTCCTGCACAACAATATTGGTCTAAACCAAAGGCCTCACATGCACTCTTGCAAGCTACCACATTTCCTGCTCCATCTCCACCTACCAGTTGAAGTTCTTTTGGACAACCTGTTCCATTTTTAGATCAATGAATTGTTATTTCTTATGTGTAAATTAATGCTTCTAAAGTAACTCAATCTTGTGGTAACATTTTAATCCCAAAATAGTTAGGTTCGGGCTATATGAATCCTATTCAGATTATTTATTATGTTTAGACTACTTTTATGTTGGTTGGCCATCAATCTATAGTGTCCCTCTTCCTTTCCTATTGGCTATCAGCTTCTATTCCTGATGTGAACGACCATTTTCTTGAAACTAACATGTTCCATTAGTCAGACTTTATACACTATATAACAAATAGTTGAACCCCAAGATAGAAAGCAGAAAACGAACTGACTGACTATTGCAATCTCATAAATAGACAATTATGGGTAGTTCAGATGATCGTCTAGTTGGTCTCCTTCTTGGGATCAAGAGTGTCAGTACTGAAAAGGCCCTGGCATTACCTCCAGAGGGGAAGGTTTAAAGAGATGAAAAAACCTAGCGACTGTTGGTCGGCACCTACAAACAATTTTTTATGCTAATTTGAGAACATACCCATGTTAAGATTGGAGAGGCAGCCCGTGGCATTGCATCTTCCGTTGACTCCTTGAGGGACTGCAACCATTGGCAAATTATAGCCATCAACAATACTAACGTCATAGAAATCTTTGTTGTCTCCCGTGCCTAAGGTTATCTCGAAGAGGGAGGCAGGTGGGGTGGCACCAAGCCCGCTACACTCGAGCTTCCCACCACAATCGCCTGTCTGACATGAGCCAATACCCGATGCATCAAAAGTGCATCCAGTTCTAGCCCAAATGCGACCTGACCATCCAGCTACACTTGGAATTGTGATGCTTTGCCCTGTATCTAATCGAAAGCCAGTCGTGGGAAGTGGAGGGGTTCCCGCGCCAGCCAGTGTACCAGGCCATATTGTAAAAGGACAGTTGTTACTAATAATGAAATTGTAAGCAAAAGAGTACGAAAAGAACGTGCACAAAAGCAATGAAATTGAAAGCTTTTTACAGGAAATTATGTTCATGAACATATTATTATGGCCTTTCTTTTTAAGTGTTTAGCATGTCCTGTCTTTCTGAGAAATAGAATAGGGGCAGGCAGAGGGTCCAGAATAGGAAAAAATGAATCATCGTGACATATTTGTATGTCGAAGGATTCAACAAAAAGGGAATTTGAACATATTGGATGCAAAATCCAGTGTGAAGTAGCTTTAATTTGCAAATTCATTAGCCGCAAAATCTCACATTTGGGTTTAGCATTACTTTTGGGTAGCCTCAATAATAAGCAATTCCTTTCTTTGGAAATTTAAGGATGCATGTCCGCAGAAACAAGTACTCCCTCTGTCCCATAATAAGTGTCATCTTAGTAAAAAATAAGCATATTAAGGAATCAAATATGCAATGTGAAGTTTATCAAATTACCCCTTTATAACCTTTTTTCTCTTGATTAGAACATGCACAAGTAGTAAATCTTTTGACATTGCGAATTCAACAATACCAAGTTACTACGTGTCTTTTCCAATCATCATTTAGATGTTACTTTAACTTGTTATTTTTTGTCCAAGGGAGATTGAAAAAAACTAGTCAATTTTTGTCTTGATTACTTAAGGTGACACTTATTATGGAACGGAAAGAGTATTAAACAGAAAGAGAGAGAGAATCAACATATAGAATCATAGGATTTCCCCAATAGCCTATGCTTCAGATATCTTGTAAGCGAATCGATTTCGTTTAGTGTGTAAAAAGGTACAATCATATGAAAAGGCTACCTAGATTCCTCAGAAATTGTATAACCGACAACATTAAAGGGCACGTTAAGCAAGCGACCAAAAAAAGAATTTTCCTAGCTTTTTGCCACTTAAGGGAATAAATAATGTCGTCTTCTTTTCTGAGCGTGGTGCAAAGAGAAATAGGCAATTTATTGGCCTTGTCCGAGAATTATCACTACTAAAAAATAGCCTACGGCCCGCGTCGGGTTTTTTAATGAAACCGACAGAAAATCAACACAACACAGTCCGTCAGTTTATATTATGTCGCTTTTCAAAAATCAAAGGACTGCGTCATTTTTTGCTACATACAGTGTCGGTTACGACGCCCGTCGGTTTTAAATCTGAGAATATAAAATATTATAAAAAACAGACGGACAACGTCGGTTTTATATTTTTATTTATTTATTTATTTTCCTTCAATATTTTATATTTAAAAAGAAATAATATAAATTTTATTAAAAACCGACGGACTGCGTCGGTTATATATTTAATTTATAATTATTTTTTTTAGAAAATCGACGCAGTCCGTCGGTTTTCTGGAAAAAATTAGCAGCAAATTGCTGCATTTTCTGCAGCCACACCAGCACAAAATCAGAACTAAAATGCTGCCAAATCAATTTTAAATGAGCTACAACACATAAAATCACCCTAAGTAACAATCAAACACATCAAACACTATCTAAACACATCAAATACGATCTAAAAAGACCATAAAAGTTCAAAATATTCAAATGATTCCACCAAAAGTACCATTAACTAGTTTTAAAGTGAATGTTTTACTATTTTCCATGAAATAAGAACAATCTAGCTTTCCAACAGTCATCCAACTAGACATCATCCCATACACCAGAAAATCGTTAATAGTCCACATTAAAGAAGAACACAAACTGAAATTTGTCTTAGTTGATACATCATATGTCACTACACCTTCACACAACAATTGTTTTAACTCATCAATCAAAACTTTTGGATTACGGGGACCAAGGATAATACAATTTAGGAATATGTAGGGACTTGTCATACACATCTCAGGCGGGAGATTATACGGAGTAAGAAATACAGGCCAACAAAAATAGGGTGCAGCCGAAACAGAGTATGGTGTGAAACCATCTGCACACAAACCCAAACAAATGTTCCTTGGTTCACTAGCAAGAGGTAAATAATACATTGCCTTCATTGGAACCATGTTCCCGGTAGGAGCTTGCCTAAAACGCGCATGTCCACATAACTTACATTCATTTAAATCAACATCTTGCTTATAGAACAATATACAACCGTTTGGACAACAATGAATTCTATCATATGACAATCCTAACTTGGATACCAATCTCGTTGCTTGATAGTAACTCTTAGGTAGGTCAAATTCCGGACTAACTAGTTCATCCACAAGCTTAATCATTGAGTCCATAGCAGCTTCAGCAACAGTCCAATTTGATTTGATGTTAATCATTCTAATTATGTAGGTAAGAGTATTTCTGAGAACTTTATTAGTGTCGTCCGATGAAGTGCTTTCTTCATTGGCGTTCTTTCTGGTCTCTATACTCTGTAATAGAATGTACAATCCTTGAATATCTAAATTATCTAAGTGAAATAGCTTTCTTTATCATCCAGTGAGCATCTTAGAACTTTATTTTCTGAGAACAACTGCCTTCCAAATTTTCTGTCTTCCTCGTTCAAAACCTTACACTTTCTTTTTTCTTAAATTGTTTTCGGTGGGGGTGAATTTATGAGAAAACAAGAACTGGAAAACACCTATACTTTCTCAGGTGGTGTTGAAGAAACACATTCGGGAAGCTTTGAGTTTGTAGAAACTTAACGACTCTTCTATAAATATAAGATTTGAGCAAAAGCTACTGGGTTCCCATGAACCCACACGTAACATGTTGGATCTGCCCCTGCTTCAACCGGCCAATACAAATGGAGGTGGTTTTTGGAATGTAACCCAAGCTACGCAACGCTCGCTAAGTAAACATTAGTATATTCACCACCTTATCAGAACTTGTAAAGGTTCCATCAAGTAAACTAATCAACAATACTGCTTAGTCTTGATAAATAGAGTATGATATACACTAGAAGAAGAGCCTTTTTTATTGCTTTCTGAAATGAAACTATAATTCATTTGTCCATCTGTAAGTTCTGCAATAGGACACAAATGAGACAAACCAGCAAGTTAACATCAATCCTGGCTACCTTTGACAACTGATGATTAAGCAGCCAAGAATTAAATCAACACAATGCCTTCGACTTACATGATATTTCTAGTTACCAATTTGCCTCTATTTTTCAGGCAGGTGGTTTATCGGCCTTCAAGAACTGTAAATACTACATTCCAAAGAAGTACATACTACCTACAATCAAAGACAATTTCCTAAACAAAAGTGAAATAAAGTATTGTTTGCAGTGCCTGATTTGCTATAGGCATAATCCAGGGAAGCAAATGTGGGTATTCAGATAATAACGATAGAGAATTACCAGGAAAATTAACAAATTACTCTCTCCGGATAAAAAAAAATGTCCACTTTGGGTAAAAAAAAGTGTTCACATATTAAATCAAGAAACAATTAACCTTATCTTTCCAGGTTTGCCCCTATTAAGTGTTATGTGATCAAATCCCAATGCCTATTTAATTAGGGGTAGTTTAGTCAATTTACATTTTTTTTTCTTGGAGTGAGTAGTTTTTTAAGGGGTGTGCAAATGACTAAGTGGACTCTTTTTTTGATCGGGAGGGAGTATCATCGAATTCCCTCTAATACCTCAATGACATAAATCTTTCACCTTCTCTATCGAATTTTCATTCCGGAGTCTGGTACCATTATCTGTTCTCTAAGTGGACTACCAAATATTACATAATATTTACCATCATACTATATTAAAAGTGGGAAGCCACAAAGTTAAAAGTTGGATTACAAATATATTCTTCAAAAGTTAATTGACAATTATAACCTCCTATTAAATATTAATTTTTGGCTGCATTAGATTTGGTAATTAATTAAAATTCAATCAATATTTATCGAATTTGAAAAAGAGCCGGAAGAAATGGTTCGAGCCTCTTATTTCTATTAAATGATAAGAAAATTATTGCTATTCTAAATGCGGTTAATTGAAAATAGTTGATGTTTCACCTCTTAACTAAGGACTTTTGGTTTGCTTTAAGGGAAAATTTCAGAAATATACAATTTGGTCACTTACATTGCAAAAAAATAGCCTAAAACTTACATTGCAAACCCTTGGCCCAAAAACACTTTTATACAGTCTTATACATGTATATACAAAAGACAGGTACATTATGTATATAGGTGTCTGAAGGTGTATAATATGTAGGTATATACACTAAAAATATAATTATATAATAGAGAAAAGACATCATTTAACTCCTGAACTTGGCACAAAAACTCACTTTAGCAACTAAACTTAAGTTGTATTTATATACCCCCCTTAACAATTTTCATTTCAATTATTTTCCACCCCAAATGCTGACGTGGCAAAAAAAAAAACAAAAAAATAATAATAATTAAGAGAGTGAAAAACAAAAAAAGTGGACCCGCTCATATATATATATATATATATATATATATATTATTATAAATTAAAAAATAAAATAAAGGTTATACAATTAAAAAATAAAATAAACATTATACAACTAAAAAATAAAATAAACATTATACAATTAAAAAATAAAATAAAAATAAAAACCATCTTCTTCACAATCCTCCTCCCACTCCACAGCCCCACCCACCATCTTCTTCCCACTCCACAGCCCCACCCCCCACTCCACAGCCCCCCCGCCACAGCCCCGCCCCCAGCTGCTTCTCCTTCCCACTCCACAGCCCCCCCTCCCGCCACAGCCCCGCCCCCAGCTGCTTCTTCTTCCCACTCCACATCCCTCCCCGCCACAGCCCCGCCCCCAGCCGCTTCTTCTTCTTCTTCTTCTTCTTCTTCTTCTTCTTCTTCACTCCACAGCCCCGCCCCCCACCACCTTCTTCTTCACAACCCCCACCCCACCCCGCAGCCCCGCCTCCACCACCTTCCTCCTTCTTCTTCTTCACAAATCCCTCTTTCTCTCTATATTCTCATCATTCTTTTCTTTTCATTTTCACCATTTTTTGGTTTCTTGATTTTGATTTTGATTTTCTTTCAAAAATAAAGTTATGGAATAATGGTTATGGAAGAAATGGATTTGCTAATAATAATACTAATAATGGCCAACAATAACAATCAAAACAACCAATTTGGACGAATTTAAGTGTAAGTGAGACTAATTTGAGAAGGAGTTGGATGAAATTTGTTGGGGGAGATGATGGTGGTGGTTGTGGATGTGGGTTAAAGATGGTAGTGGTGATTTTTTTTTCTTCTTTTAAGGGCATTTCATCCAAACTAATGATGGCCAACAATAACAATCAAAACAATCAATTTGGACGAATTTGAGTGTAAGTGGGACTAATTTGAGAAGGAATTTGATGAAATTTGGTGGGGAGATGATGGTGGTGGTGGTGGGTGTGGGTTAAAGATGATGGTGATGATTTTTTTTTGAAGGGCAGTTCGTCCAATTTGGACTGATAATAATAATGATTTTTTTTTGCGGCGGCGGCAGCAGTGGCGGTAGCAGCGGCGTAGTGGTTGCTAAAAGTAGGGTGAGGATGAGGAGAAAGAAGAAGAAAGAGAAAGAGAAAAAATAATAAAAGAAAAACAAAAAATGAAGTGTTGGTAATTTTGACATGGCAATGATGTGGCAACGACGTGGCAATGATGTGGCAATGACGTGGCGCGAGTGTAATACACCTCACATTGTGAGAGTGGTATTATTTTTTTAGGGTGAAAAATAATTGAAATGAAAGTTGTTAATGGGGGTTTATGTAACACCTCGTAGCTTCGGGCGAAAGTTTGACTCATAAGATGATAATATAATGGAACCAATATGAGGGTTATAGGAAGTGTTTCGAAAACCAATTAAGTCGTAAGAAATGTCTTTGGGCAAAAAAAAGTTGGAAGCCACTCTACGGGGCATGTTTGCAAGTGAGTTTATAGAAGGTCTTACTTCCAACGACCATAACCCCTCTATTAATTTGTAATTTGGGAAAACTTCCTTGATGAAAGTTGTAACCCTTTGAAATAGCTTTCCAACGGTATATTATGGGTCTTGAACAGAGTTGTGTACAAGAAGTTATGCCTATTTTACCGAACACAGTGCAAAACCGACACCCGTCGCTTCTCGGGGCGCGTGAGAGATCGCGCGATGGTCCCGCTTCGAGGACCTATCGCGCAACTCTGAGTTTTTAGCTGCAGAATGTTGTGCGATGCACCCGCATCGCGGAACCATCGCGAAACAGGTCGATTTCGGGTCAAAAGTTGGGTTTACGCGTTTTTTTGTTATATTTGGGATTTGGGGTTTATTTCCCCAACATCCCATTCACGAAAACTCTCTCTAAACTCATAGAGAACAAGTACCCAACCTCAAGATCTTCCAAGGTAAGTTTTTATCATGATTCTAGGTTGAATTTAAGTCCCTAATCCCTTTCTAACTTGAGTAAACTCTTCTAATCCATAGAGTTATGATTGGAACATATTTGTTGGATGTGGAAACCCTAAAACCCGAATTCAAGAGGATTGGACTTCAAAAAGGTAATGTTTCTACTCTCTAATCATTTATAGTTGTGAATTGATGAGTTCTTGGGAGAATAGTAAATGGGTTTGATAAAGAGGATTATATGAACTATGCTAGAGTTTTGGATTGTTGACTTGGGATTGTTGTATTCATGTGGGTGATGAAGAATGATGTTAATTACACCTAATTGAGATTGTAAAATCAGCTAGAAGTAATAGAGTGGGGATTGGGTGAAGAAAACACCATTAATGAAGGTTGTGGAGCTTCATGCCCACCAAGTGTTTGATAAAATGCTTAGATGAACAAAGCATGGATATTGTTGCTAATATAGAGTCTCTATGACCTGTATTGCTATAGATTAAAGTTGAAGGGATTGAAGGACATTGTGATACGCTCAAAAGCAGGAAGTTAAGGTATGTAGGCGCTATCCACGTGAGGGAACATCTTTGTTCTTCCCCATGTTTCAGTATTCGATGATTACACCCAAGTTTTAGGATTCTAAGTATATTCATGCTAAACCCTAGACACTTGAACCATGATGTATATTATATGGTCAGTTTCAATTCCGTTTGATTAGTCTTAATTTACTGTTTTGGTAATTGAGACTCAGTCCGTAATCTATGAAAAACCCATAACTTGCATCCCATGGGTTCTATAACACAAGATATGAGACATTATGCTTATTTTCATGAAAAACTTTTATATATGTATTTATTGTCATGTCTTCATGTACCCATGTTCATGTCAAGATTCAGAAATCATGTTTTCAGTTATTTTCATGTTCGGGAGTTGTATTAATACCTAGAAGGCTCAGATAGCCTGAAACTAGGTATGCCAACGTAGGATAAGGATCGCTCCGCCCAGTTAGGACGATTCCTTCATGTTTTCCCTATTGAGGGATTTTGGATCCATTCATGTCATGTTCATGTATCGTGCCCCGGCAAGGTACGAGATGGCTTAGCTGATCGGGCAGAGATCAGACTCCACGTTTCTCCCCGTGGTGGTTCATGTCAGTATTACAGATTATTACTGATTATTTCTGTCACGACCCAGCTAGGGGCCGCGACGGGTACCCGGGGCTAACCACCGAGCACCGTTCGTTCTATTGCTCTCCTTACTTGATTAATGCCTTATTATCCCGTTTATACTCAAAACATGGAAAAGATCAAAATTTGCATGAAAACATAAATGCTTTTGTATATGGAAAGGTTTAGTACATCAAAATAATGAGTGCACATATACATGAAAGATGTGATACCATGCTACCCACACTACGCATCTACGAGTCTCTACTGACTTACTACACAATGGACAGAACAAGACCCCGTCATGCCAAAAAATATACATACATATATATACACCAAAAGAGAAACCATAAGCACCTCCGAACAATGGAGTGCTCTCAACAGCTGACAGCTCCTACGTATCTGGATCAAGCTCGCCTCCCTGCCTACCTATGGGCATGAACACAGCGTCCAAAGAAAAGGACGTCAGTACGAACATTGTACTGAGTATGAGAGGCATAATCAATAAAGAAGGACAACAGTAATATAGTGAGAGCATCAATAAGAGCATCTGATTCTGAATAATAATCACAAGAGAAGTAATGCATGCTATCTTACTCATACTTATCATAATATCATAAATGCATGCCATGCAAGCTGCCCGTCCTTACCGGAACGGTGTGATCATCAATAATATAAGCCCGCGACCAGGCCTCCCGCGTCCGGGGTACCATCTCATGCCGCCCACTAGTGGTGTCTGCCCATGCCCAAAAGGGTCATGGTGTATCCGTATCTCCGCCCGCCGAAGCGGTGTCTGCCCGACCAACTAGGCCCGGTGTAAATGTAATCATGACATGCTCATGGTAAAAGTACTTATACAATATGTTTATCAAAATATACTTGCTATTATACATGCATAAATACTCTAGATCAGCTGTATCCCATCGAGGTGACGTAAGGTCATGTACCCTCGATACTATTATGGACATACATGGATATTCTGCCTCACCTTGGAAGGATCAATGTATAAGGTGAGTGTATACAAGGAACAACATCACTCATGTCATAGAAACGTCATATCATGTCTCTTGACTCATATGGCTATTTATGATCTTAAGCTCTTGGCTTTCCGGGTATAGGAGAATCATGGAAAGAGAGAAAATCATGTCATGGGATTCATGCCATAGAAAGAAGGGGTCTAGCCTCACATACCTTGATCGTATAACTCAGTTGTCGTTCACTTGTCTTCCTTCGATGTCACGTCGTCACCTTCACGAGAGAATTTAGCTCATGTTAGTTAATGGATTACGAAAACGCATCATTATTCCTAAAGAAAACTAGGCGACATTTCCCTTGTTTCTACTACTTTTCCCCCATTCTATTTCAACCCCCAAACGTTTACAACAATACTCATAATATTGCAAGCAACAATCACCGTTTACACGCCTTAAGCGAGATCCACCATTTTCTTCCAATTTTCCCACATTTAATGGTTTCAGCTCATCATCCTAGTTTTTCTTACTTCACACCTATTCCATGGTCTATACGTTATTTAGAACGTATTCATAATTATAACACATCAACATTCATGATCCCATTCAATTACTATTCAATTGAGACACTATTCACCCATGCAAGACTCATTTTCTATGTTCTTGTACACTTTAAGTATCTAAGTCTTCCAATGCCTTGAATCACATGATATAGTCATGAAACATAC
The DNA here is from genome assembly GCF_019175385.1 of Lycium barbarum. Taxonomy (NCBI): domain Eukaryota; kingdom Viridiplantae; phylum Streptophyta; class Magnoliopsida; order Solanales; family Solanaceae; genus Lycium; species Lycium barbarum. The sequence continues at coordinate 161,852,287 of NC_083337.1, forward strand.
CTTGGATAATAGTTGAACAAGCCTTGAATGAGAATACCTTTCTAGCACCAAAACCCTAATTCACCCCTCTTAGAATTTCTTGAAGAAAAGGATCTCCAACTAGGTTTCATACACTTGGTTGCTTAGATTTGGTGTTAATGATCTTAGTTTCTCTTGGTTTGGGTGGTGGTTGAAATGTTTGGAGAATGCCCTAGAATGTTCTTAAGTAGTGTGGATGAGAAATGAAGCAATATGAAGCTTAGGTCCCTTTAATAATCACATACTCTGATTTTTAATGAACCTTCGTCGGGGTGAACAGTGGTCGTAAACCACAGTTTACGGGCCGTAAACTGGTTTACGAGCCGTCCTCCATGGTCGTATTTAAGCATGGCAAGAACAGAAAGGTTTGGCTGTGGCACATGGCAGTTTACGACCAAGGTTTACGGTCCGTAAACCAGTTTACGGGCCGTCCACTAAGTCGTTATTAACCATTTCAACACTTAACAGAAGGTTGAGATTTTTGGCAAGCTGGAGGACGATGGCAGTATACGGTTTGTAAATCACTTTACGGGCCGTATACTGATTTACCACCACTGGGCTGCCTGAATTTCTACAACTTTCCCACTTTCAACAATTCATGAATCTTCACCCCCTTACTTAATAAAACACCCCACACTCTTCCCTTTGTCGTTCTATTCCTTGTACATGTACGGGGACTTTTCCGAGGTGTAACAATTTCATGCTTACAGTACTCATGTCAGTATTCAGTTTCAGTTTCAACTTCATGTTTATATACTCATGCTCATGCTCATGTTCATGTCCAGGTTTTTAGTTTCAGTTCTTATCATGTTATTTCATGTCCCATGTTATTTCGTTCAGTTGCTTACATACCAGTACATTCAATGTGCTGACGTCCCCTTTTATTTTCCGGGGGCCTGCATTTCACGATGCAGGTACTGATATACAGGACGACACATCTGCTCAGTAGGACAGCATTCGTATCAGCTTTTTGGTGAGCCCCATCTCATTCGGGGTTTAGTCAACTTTTGTTTTATGATTAGTTATGCATCTAAGGTATGCTAGGGGCCTTATCCCAGTAAGTATGTTTTCCAGTCAGACTCATGATAGAAGTTTCATAGACTAGACAAGTCAGTTATGTCATGTCAGACATTTGGAGTCGTATAGCCATTTTGGCTCATTCTTGTTATTTCCGCACTCATGTTTAAACAAGTATTTTATTAAGTATTATGACTTACTACGTTTTATAAAGGCTCATCATGCATTCACGTTATATTCCGCTTATGTTATGTATCATGATGATTCAGCAAGCCATGTGGTTCGCTCGGTCACATGCAGTCAGGCACCGAGTGCCGTGTTACGTCCAGGCCATGGTTCGGGGCGTGACAGTATATAAATACAACTTAAGTTTAGTTGCTAAAGTGAGTTTTCGTGCCAAGTTCAAGGGTTAAATGATGTCTTTTCTCTATATAATATTATACACGAAAATACACACGTATACACATTTATACACAATTATACAATATTGCATAACGTGTAGGTATATCCACTAAAAATATACTTATACAACATATACACAAAAATACGCACTTATATACATTTATACACAATTATACTTGGAAGATGATATTTTTCTTAAATTATTATACCTCACAACAAATCAAATGGTTAGTAGAAACATGAAAATATTTCTCCACCGATAGATTGTCATCAAAGGAGGCCAGAAAGCCAAACCAGAATCACCCAAAGCTGGAAGCCAGGGAAAACAGCGGCAAAAATAAAAACACTCCGGCCAACAAGAGCAGGGATGGAATATAGAAGAAGATAATACTTACTGATGCTTTACAAAGTTGACCTTCACCCCAGGAAGTTTGGAAAACCCTGGGGAGGAGGGCAGAGAGAGGGGAGGAGGAGGAGAAGGGAGTGAGTCATTTTTTGTAAGATTTAAAAATATTAGTTAATTTTGGTAGTATTGTTACCCTAATTAACATACATTGTAATATATAAGCCATCATGTCTTCTCCGTCGGTTAAAGTCGTCAACTCATATAAATACACTTCAAAAGAAGAAATTTAGCACACCTATGATCATTTTAATTCCTGCATTAATTTGTATACACGTGCCTTATTTCAATGAGGAAGAAATAAACAGTATATGATTCATTTGAATCGAACACAAAAAAGATAGATACATTGTACTATTAGGTTGCACGTATCCATATTGCCCTTCATCATTAAAAAAAGAGAAAAAACATCATTTAATCCTTGAACTTGACACGAAAACTCACTTTAGCAACTAAACTTAAGTTGTATTTATATACCCCCCTTAACAATTTTCATTTCAATTATTTTCCACCCTAAAAAAATAATACCACTCTCACAATGTGAGGTGTATTACACTCGCGCCACGTCATTGCCACGTCAATGCCACATCATTGCCACGTCGTTGCCACATCATTGCCATGTCAAAATTACTAACACTTCATTTTTTGTTTTTCTTTTATTATTTTTTCTCTTTCTCTTTCTTCTTCTTTCTCCTCATCCTCACCCTACTTTTAGCAACCACTACGCCGCTGCTACCGTCACTGCTGCCGCCGCCGCCGCAAAAAAAAATCATTATTATTATCAGTCCAAATTGGACGAACTGCCCTTCAAAAAAAAAAATCATCACCATCATCTTTAACCCACACCCACCACCACCAGCATCATCTCCCCACCAAATTTCATCAAATTCCTTCTCAAATTAGTCCCACTTACACTCAAATTCGTCCAAATTGATTGTTTTGATTGTTATTGTTGGCCATCATTAGTTTGGATGAAATGCCCTTAAAAGAAAAAAAAAATCACCACCACCATCTTTAACCCACATCCACAACCACCACCATCATCTCCCCCAACAAATTTCATCCAACTCCTTCTCAAATTAGTCTCACTTACACTTAAATTCGTCCAAATTGGTTGTTTTGGTTGTTATCGTTGGCCATTATTAGTATTATTATTAGCAAATCCATTTCTTCCATAACCATTATTCCATAACTTTATTTTTGAAAGAAAATAAAAATCAAAATCAAGAAATCAAAAAATGGTGAAAATGAAAAGAAAAGAATGATGAGAATATAGAGAGAAAGAGGGATTTGTGAAGAAGAAGAAGAAGAAGGAGGAAGGTGGTGGGGGCGGGGCTGCGGGGTGGGGTGGGGGGTTGTGAAGAAGAAGAAGGTGGTGGGGGCGGGGCTGTGGGGTGAAGAAGAAGAAGAAGCAGCTGGGGGGCGGGGCTGTGGAGTGGGAAGAAAAAGCAGCTGGGGGCGAGGCTGTGGCGGGGGGGGGGGGGGGGGGGGGAGGGCTGTGGAGTGGGAAGAAGTAGCAGCTGGGGGAGGGGCTGTGAAGTAGGAAGAAGATGGTGGGTGAAGCTGTGGAATGGGAGGGGGATTGTGAAGAAGATGATTTTTATTTTTATTTTATTTTTTAATTGTATAATGTTTATTTTTTTTATTAGTTGTATAATGTTTATTTTATTTTTTAATTGTATAACCTTTATTTTATTTTTTAATTTATAATAATATATATATATGAGCGGGTCCACTTTTTTTGTTTTTCACTCTCTTAATTATTTTTTTTTGCCACGTCAGCATGTGGGGTGGAAAATAATTGAAATGAAAGTTGTTAAGGGGGGTATATAAATACAACTTAAATTTAGTTGCTAAAGTGAGTTTTCGTGCCAAGTTCAGGGGTTAAATGATGTCTTTTCTCTTAAAAAAAAAAGTATAATAACCCCTATTAAGTGTTGAATTTTAACTACATAAATGTAATTAACTGAAATCCTATTCAATGACAATTATAAACGTGTAAGCCTTTTCACTTCCCAACCAAGGACTTTTGATTTGCTCTATGATCATGCCTTCTTTATTAGTTAAGGAAGTTATCAGCACCAATATAAATGGACTTTTACCCCAACCATCACCATAAGAAATTTAGTTCCTTTCAATTTCACTTTGTCTTACCATGTGGCTTCAAAATCAATCAGCAGTCACAGCTACCCTTCCATTTTTATTAGAATATTTATTTCTTAAGATAATCAAATTTATTTTCCTCTCTTAATGTTTAGTTGATCTATCATAACATTCAATCTGCAACTTGATTTTATTCGATAGATAAAATATTACAGTAATCGATTTTTTCGTAAATCATATCGGTTAAACTTCCTAAAGAGGAAAACGACAATGTTTTTGTTTAGCGAATCCGTATAAAGTGAATACCAACTATTCTTATCATCAGACTTTTGCCTTTTTGCTAGGAATTACCGTTTCATTAGTGGCAAGTGCATTTTGGGGACTATGAGGTGAGATATAGTGACTATTGCAGCAGTTTTTTTCTCGGTGATTACATCAAAACAATAAAAGAGATTCGTCTCAAAATTTTGTGCTAATATGTTGATTGCAAATTGAATAGCAATGGTCATTACATTTGGATTATGCAAGTTTATTGGCTTCTGATGTGATTCTTGAAGACTACGTGCTTCATTTTCCGTTTTTTTTTTATTTCTTAATTCTTGTGAATTCATATCATTATTAACATTTTCTCCTTTGTAAAATGAAATGCAAGATTTGAATGCATTTTTGGCAGAGCATAATAGCTAGATTATTAATTTTTCTTTGATTACAGTGTTAATTTTTAAAAGATTGCTACAAAAAGAAAAAAAGAAAAAAAGAAAAAAAAAAGGCAACCCCGTCCAATGAATTTATTTTGCGCTACTCAATGTCACCTTTTAAGAGAAATATAAAACTAATATAGCGAAATATTTCTTCCTTTGAATTAGCTACATAAGATCAGCATTCACCATCCTCTCTTCTTTAGCTTTTAATCTATTACTCAAACACAACTTATTTGACTCTTATGTAATTTTTTAAAATCTTTTTATTCATTGATATGAGCTACACGCGCAAAAAGGGAAAAGTTGAAAGGCCTCATTTTCCATAAAAAGTTAAATGATTTTTAACCTTCAAGAAAATATTACTACAAAACGTTTTTGTACAAAGATAAAATTAAACATTCTACTAAAAATAAGAAAAAAAATCAGCATATTAAAGTAGGCACATTAAAACAGCTCTCTCCACTTCCCTTAATAAATCGAGTCATTAATTTTCTACTGCTCTTTATTTCACATTTTACTAATTGCACCTGCACTCTTTAACCTTCGGATATCATATAACAATGATCGCACACTTTCACTATTATGTCGTTTTTAAAGTTTGCATCAAATAACATGAGATATACGTGCAATGCATTTATCCAGAATTAGTTAAAGAATAAGCATGGATTGGTAATTTAGCATTATTTTTCCTCAAGTAACGCTAATTGAATCCATTTGATACTCATAACGAGTACTATCGGGAGTCCTGTTATATTGGTTTGAGCATAGTAACCGTGACAATGAGCACCGCGTGTGCAAATACATTGTAGTTTTGCAGAATGTATAAATAGGAACCACAACAATAACATAAAAAAGGCGAGCAGAAATACAAGAATGTTTTTTGTTTTTTTTGTTTTATACTATTGTTGTTTAATTAAGTAGTGGAGCCTCAACAAATCAATCAACTAGCTAAACATATTTTTGAAAATAAATCTCAAGCCCATTATTTATTTATACATTGATTAACAAAGGGATGATAAGCACTTTTAAGAATTATTTACTGGGCAACAGTTTCAGCCTCTTTTGGTTTTTCTTCAACCTCTTTCTTTTCTTCAGCTGGCTGTTGCTCCTTGGGCTCTTCTTTCACAGCCTCAACTTTGACTTCCTCTGTTGGTTTGGCTGTTTCCTCCTTGTTTACACTTTTTGCTTCAACAACAGCCTTTGTCTCTGTGGTTACTTCCTCAATCTTTGGAGCCTCTGCTGCTGGTTCTGACACATCAATCAAAGGCTCTTCCTTCTTTGTTTCCTCTCCATCCTTTTTCTCCTGATGTTATTATCACGAAGAAAATCAATAAATACATTTCAATTTGCATCAATTTCGTTATGAATTTCATATATATTAATCTGCAATTGATGTTTCAAGGAATATCTTAACATATGTGATTTAGAAAAATGACAACGGTTTTATAATACTCATTTAGAGATTGTTGATTGCCAAAAATATGTTGACACTAGAAATCTACCCTTTTGCCGTAGGTTCAATCATGTATATATGTGCAACTATTATATGCAGTCTTACATTACATTTCTGCAAAGTCCTATTTTCATGAATCCCTAACATCTTGATCACACAACGATAATTCTTACTGTTGCATCAATCACCACTTTTTGCATCATGTATATATATTTCAATATATTCTTTAAAAAATAACATGTATAATTATTTATTAAATAGTGCATGTTCCAAATTGACTATATTTAAATTCTGGATCCGCCTACGAGCAGAAGCAACATATATACTCGGTACATCATTCCATGCAAACATTAGCGAAATGCAAGAATAATAATGTAAGTAATATGAAAAGCTCGCATACCTGAGGAGTTGTCTCTCCCTTGGGAGAGACGGGATCCTCAGCGGGAACAGGGGCAGGGGCCAAGTCTCTGTCCAAATCCTTAGGTCTGCTCGCACAGGCGCCCATGGTTGTCTGAGGCGAGCGAGCTAGAAGAGATGGACAAGAAATGGGATTGAGAGGGTAGTATTATTGAGGAAATCAAAGCTGAGAGGCTTGTTAACTTGTTTGAGGCTGATTTCAGAAAGAGGACAAAAATTCAGGTTTTATAGATAGGCCTCCTCATTTGTTGTTGTGGACAGAATAGAAGAAAGGATTTCTACCGTCGAAACATGCGGACATGTTTGTGGAAATTGTGTAATAATTGACATTATTTGTAGGGCCGCTGGCTGATTGTTAGGCAAAGTGGAGGCTTCGTTTTAAGAGTTCGTTATTACGGTTGGTAGATAATTCATGTATTTTTTTTAAAAGAAACATTTGGTATCCAAAATCCATCGATTCGTGTAGAATTGTTTGGAAAATGATTTGGGTCTATACTGCAATCAATTCCCAACAAAATAAGTCTCACTCCGTTTCATAGCATATGAGCTCTTCTAAATGGTAACCAGTGTTACGGTAAATACTTACCCGCATCGAATGTTTATATTAAATCAAATTTAATATGTAACTTTAATATTATTTAAAAATTAGAGTGAGAATACATATAATTTAATTATAATTAAGTGGTGAATAAGTATGTGAAGGACAAATGTTTAGCATTTATTGGTTTAGTGTAAACACACAAATAAGGTTTTTACCCTAATGTTATTATGTAAATAAACATTGGATGATGTGCTTGATTATAAGAAATAAAAGTTCACTTAATATATCAATTACTACTTAAAATACTTTTACAAATTTTATGTGACTAAGTGAAAATAGACTAATCAGTAAATTGAAACTGTATAAGAAAATATAATTAAGTGTTTCGCTGTCTCTTAGTTACGTATGAAATAAATAAGTTAACAACTCAGCAATACATTATATGATTAGATTTAGACAGTTCAAAATTACTTTCAGATTTTCACTTCTTATACTTAAAATTTATCATATAGCCCTCAATAGTACGTAGGTAATGGCACTATAGTCATGTCACATGCAAATAGCCATGGATATAAACCTTAGTACCCATTTACGTAGAAAATTGTGTTAATCTCCGTCACTCCTCTCATCTATTGTTTTTACTTTTTCTTGTTCCTATTTACATTAAGGTTTTTCTTTTTCCTATTTACATTAAGGTGGAGGGAAAGTGGAAAGGGGAAAAAAAAGAAGAAGGAAATGCTAATTTAGAACGGCACTGTGTCACTACTAGAAATAGAGATTTTTCTCTCCGAATGTCGGTGGGTAATTTATGCTATAAAATATGATTTTTCCATCTCATTCTCTCCGAACCAACTCAATGGGAAAATGCATGGTAGGAAACAGGTTCTCTTTGAAACATTGGAAGCTTCCTATCTTTTCCATGTGAAAACACTACTATTTAGGTTTTTTCACCGACATTCAGTGATAAATAGCCACTGAACGTTTACTCTTCAGTGGGAAAATAGAAGTTTTTTAGTAGTGAGTACATGTCACAAGCAAGTAGTCAGGTTTAAATATTTATTCCTGTTTTGTCTGAGTAGTTGTTATAGGTTGAAATATATTGAATAGTAATTCAATAATGTTCCATTCTCACTAAAAGATAACAAACAAAAATAGAAAAGGTTTTTTTGGCTATTATTTCTTGAATGTTGAAATATCCTCCTTAATTTATAGCTGTTAAAAAGTGTTTTACATATTGTACTTATATTTAAAGAACTATTCTTCTATTTCCCCACCAATTGTAGTTCTTATATAATTCATCCATATGTACATACATACAACAACAACAACATACCCAGTTGAATCTCACAAAGTAGCTAGGGTCAGGGGAGGGTAGAGTATACGTAGATCTTACCTCTACCTTGGGAGATAGAGAGGTTGTTTCCGGTAGACCCTCAGCATAAGGACAAGAAATTCAAAGCAATATAAGAAGTCAGGGCAAAATAATATAAAAAGCATGATAAAGCTATCGAGAGAGAATAAAAAGTATTTGAACTACCACAAATGCGTACGATAATCGAAGCACAAGAATACAACAGATAGTCGCAGAAATCAAAGGACAATAAACTACAAGAATAATACTACAACTACTAGTATGAAAAATAAGTAGAATGACGCTACCTAGCTACCTACTAACCTTCTACCCTCATGTCCTCGGTAAGCTGGACCTACGTCACGTCCTGTCTAATCATCATCCGTGCATATATATACTCAAATAATAAGAGTATATCTTTTATAATTATTTGCGTTCACAAAGTTGTACTTAATTCAACATTTTGTAGAATTGCGTAGTTTGTAAGTTGAGAATTTTGTTAGTTACATCCCGCGGTTTGAGCTAATATTAAACTTGTTTAACAAAACTTTAGGAATAAGCTAAGTACAAGACAATTTTCTTGGTTTTCCAACTACATATAACTAATGAATATAAAAGAATATTAATTAACGATATATTAGACATAAGGGAAGAACATCTTGAAACCTACGTTTCGCAAATGTGGAAATGCATGTATATATAAACGTTCCTTGTGTTAAAAACTTAAAATGCTAGTCATGCATGTCTACGTAATCTCACACAAATTCATTAACTTCTTGCAAAAATGTAACGATATTTTTTTCCGCCAGTTTATGGTGTTGCTTGCGATTTGGTGTTGTGCCACATAAGTGTTGACAAATATAGCGTGGCAAACTATATTGAAACAATCATACCAATAACAATAATTACAATATTAATTCCTTAATCTCAAACTAGCTGGAGTTAGCTAAATATATCGTTCTTCCAGATAAGTCTCCGTCTCGGTGCAATCATTCATGCAATAATGACATCACTGGCATAATGCTTTCTAAAAGAGTGGATACATGCACAATTGGTTGTTTATGTTTTAGAGATAGAGATATCTTCTTCCAAAAGTGTTTGGTGGATACAAACAATAAACTATGGGATTTGATGGTGCATAGTTAATGCGATAAATTTGGATTTCCTCATGGGTTTACATCCTTGAAATTTCTTTTGGAACAACTTACAGATTGTTGTTCACATCCAAGATGAAGAAGTTGGAAGATGCAAAGTGAATACTTTAGGAATTTGGTAGGAGTGCTTGGAACGTCATCTCTTTTTGTGTAGAAATAAAAGGCAATCGGTATTTTTTTTTTCCATTTAACCTAATTTCGGCGGGTCGTTATCTGAGAGGCATTTGCCATCGATTCAATTGGGAATATCTATTTATAGTAAGATATAACAGGTACTCAATGAAATAGTTAATATACGTGCAAATTGTACAAATACCCATTTTTTATTGAAAATAAATATCCAAAGTCTAGTATGGATTGAGTCTACGTTCCATGGAACATGGACTAAAATGATTAGGTTATTTGTTGTGGTTGGCTTGTATATATGGATAGCCACCACCCCACATGTGGTTCCTTGAAAAAACCCAAATACAAAACTAAAACATCATCCATTTCCTTAAATTGGAAAAAAAAACTATGAATCAGCTTGAACCACAAAACTATCAGAATTCCATTAATGTCAAAACTCACAACTCACATGGCAAGGCCATCCACTGTTCCATGGAAAATACCAGCCTAGACAAGTCTGTCAATGCATAAAACTAAACCAATTCAAAGGCACCAAAGCTAGCGTATCAAAAAAGAAAATAAAATTGGAAAAATTCCACGTTTGTTGGCCCACCAAAATAATTAACCAATAATAGCTCAATTTATTTATCTTACTTTATTTTTTATTCTGTTTAAAAATGATTGTCTATTTCATTTGTGACTACTTCTTAATTCCAACTTATACATTTAAAATCACAAAATTAAAGATTATTTTGGTATATTTAACATAGCTTTAGTTTAAGATGTAAGATTCAAAATACTGTTTACTTTCTTCAAAACCAGACATAGAAAAATAAGTTGGGGTAGTTTAATTTTTTTTTTTTTTTTTTGCTTATAAACTGTTTTTAGCTTATAAGCTGCTTTAGATAAGCTAAGTCAAATGAGCTCAATTATTTTTTTTGAACTTATTTTAAGCACAAAATGACTTTAAGCTGACCAGCCAAACACTCAAAAAAGCTGAAAACAACTTATAAACAACTTATAAGTCAATCCAAACGGGCTCATACAAATTAAAACTAAGGCAGTATTATTTAATTTTCTAAAGTGCAACAATACTTTTAAATATTTTACAGTGAGAATACAAGTAATCAACAGCCTCCAAAGATTAGTCTGCAGTTGGACAAAGTCATAAGAAGGAAGATAAAGGAAGAAACTTCTCCCCTTTTAGTCAGCATAAAACCCCTAATTTCAATCCTTTCTAGGGTTTACAATTTCCTCAATTAGGGTTTCTTTATATCATCAATTCTTGAAAAAAAAACAATGAAATCCAAGTTGAGAATATCCCAATTTCATCTCCAAATTCTGCTATTTGCTGTAATTTTTTTCTCAATTACTGTATGCACACACGGTTTAAATCCACTACCATCCCATCAAGACGACGAAGATAAGTGCCCAAGAACACCATATCCAACGGATTCTTGCCCCATAAACTGTTTCCGACCCGACCCGGTTTGTGGTGTAGATGGAGTGACCTACTGGTGTGGTTGCCCCGATGCACACTGTGCTGGTGTGCGTGTTGCCAAATTAGGACCTTGTAGTGTTGGAAATTCCGGGTCAGGAGCCGTTCCGGGTCAAGCCCTTCTTTTGCTTCATATTGTTTGGTTAATATTTCTTGGTATTTATTTACTGTTTGGACTTCTTTAGTTGACCAAGTCTTTTTTTTTTCTTTGGCTTCTTGGTTCTGTCAAGTTGATTGTTTATGTATGTGATACGGTGATAGAGGTTAGATCTGATAGTATGATTTTTTACATACATTTTTATTGGGTATACACTTGTATTTGCTGTATATATGAACGAAATTCCACGGTTGGTTTCAGATTTGTTTCATTGTTTATTGCTGATTGTTGGAGATTTGGATATTTTGCATCTTGGTTTTCCTTAATTCTTTTAATTTCTAGCTTAATTGTCTTTGTTTCACCAGATAAACAATTTGATAAAGAGCCTCAATGGATGGATTGTGTTTATAAGTAACTAAACTTCTTCATTTTGCTGAAAGATAGTAAAGCCTAGTGGTCAATGAAGTGGGAGGAGAACCGTGAGGTCTCAGGTTCAAATCCCAACAGAGAAAAAAACACTAGGTGGTTTCTTCCCATACGTTCTAGCCTTGGTGAATAGAGTTACATGGTACCTGTTGCTGGTGGGAGGTACAGGTATCCCCTCGAATTAGTCGAGGTGCGTGCAAGCTGGCCCGGATACCACGGTTATCCAAAAGTACGAGTTTGATTACTTAAGAAAATTGATAAAGTAGAGATTTTTTGCTGTAAGATTCTCAATCTAAGATGGATACTGGACATGTCAATCAGTAGCAGCATTATATCGCCCTTTTAGTTTGTTATCAGCTAGTTCTTACTATAACTTCAGAGGGAAAGCAACAAATGCTCCCTTGCTAGACTTCAAGAATCCCCCTAGTAGCTACTTATCAGCTAGTTCTTACTGTAACTGCAGAGGGAAAGCAACAAATCCCTTGTTAGACTTCAAGAAAGCATGTCGTCCGGGGGTGGGGATCTTTATGAATAAGAATCTTCTGGAAGTTTCTAATGGGTACGTTGATTGATTTGGGCAGGCACGGGTTAAGTTAATATAAGAGTCATGCTTAACATGTCCAAAGTATGCTTAGGCCAAGATTGGATGAGCAAATGGACCCAACCCATCCAACATACCATTTTTTCATCTCTTTTCAGCTTGCATTGAATATTTCTCTTTTTTTTTTTTTTTTTTGGATGAGTGATCTCTGTTTCGTGTGCTCCACAGCTAGAGAAATATTTGATCAGATATTTTTGTGCTCTGTACTTATTGCTTGTTCAGACTAAAAAGTTAAAGAGTGATAAAGATAATCTTTGCAGTATATGTATATATCAAGGCCGCTGTTAGGAAGATTTAGATCTACAAATGCAATTTCTTTTCCTTGCTGGAGGATCGGAGTCAGGAGTCTGCTGATCTCCTCCCTTTGTGCTTTTCCTTTCTTCTTTTGGTTGCTGGGTGGTTTTTTTTTTTTTTTTGGTTGGGGAGGGGGGGGGGGGGGGGGGGTGGAGGACGTGGTTCTTAAGCTACTAGCCTACTACATGATAAGCTCTCATGTCAACCACCATTAAATGATGCAAGTATTTTCTCACAATCATATGAGGGAGGTACACTTGAGGGATTAATCAGACGATTCTTTCGTTTTCATAGGTATAAGTTGAAAAGCTTGGTTTTCTTCTTATGTTTCCTGATACTTTGCTTAGTATATTTTCTCAAGTATAAAATGCAAAAATCAGATGTCAAAAGCTTATCAGAAAGAGCTGGAACAAAGTTCTCGAAACCCTGTAATTTTGCATCCATTCTCAGCTACACAATCACCGGAACAATGGTGTGGAAGCAAGTCCGGCCATGTGAAAAGAATAGGCATCCTATCATTGACCAGAGCTACTCAGACTATAGATGTATGTAAAGCTAAATAATCCCTAATGGCCAAGTAAAAAAATAAAGCTACTCTATAGATGAGTCTGACAAAGCAATTAGCGATCCTTCTCGTCATCTTCATCAGTATATTCATCCAAAATTGAGTGGTCATTATTGATTACTGCATATGAATCAATCTGCTTCAGTTCAGCTTGAGAGGCCTCTGGAAGCTCAACCCTTGCGTTCTTGCTCGTTAAGTTTTTGTGTATGTGTATATATATATATATATATAGCTTGAGCCACCATACTGGCAGGATCAGAAGCATTTATAGGAAGTAACAGTGTTGTGCCCTATAAAATTGAAAAGGGAAACACAGAAAATAAAAACGATTAGCAAAACAGTAATGCATGACGTTGGACTAAATTAGATGGTATCTATTATGCTTCACCTCCTTTGCAATGTTACTGAAAGCTTGGATGTACTGCTCTGCAATCCTCAAGCTTGCTGCCTACAAAGTCCAATAGATCAATGCAATCAAAGGTAATATTACAAATCCAAGTTGATGTATTTAGTGAAGCATATCTTTCTCCAAAATCTTGTTACATGTCATAGGAACAAGACTTTGGGCATGAATTCAAGGATTTCACCTCTGCACCTCCATGCTCTTTAAGCGTTCATGACACTAAGTAGGCGTTTGGCCATAGATAACAAAAACAAATTCACTTTTTTTTGGAATTTTTGAAGTTGGAGTTGTGTTTGGCCAAACACCCAAAAGTTAAAAAAGTGAAAAAAAATTCCGGAAAAAAGTGAATAATTTTTATGGTCAAACGGCACCTAAGGCAATTCCTTTTGCTGTAGCTTGTGCTCTTGAGAGTATGGCTTCAGCTTCACCTAATTCATCGAAGAGGGAGAGAGTATGGGTGAGGAAGATAAAACTAGTTTGATTTGACACATGGTTTCACAGGGCAACAACTTTACTAACCTTGTGCTCTGTTGACCTGATCCATCTTTGCAGCTTCGGAGGCAAGGATCACCGAGCTCTTCCTCCCATCAGCGATGTTTATATTTGCCTGCCTCTCTCCTGTTGTACGTGACAATACATCAATTTTAATAAGGAAAAATGTCATACATATGGCACATTGAATTTCTTCACATTGTTCAAATCAGGGTGAGCAACAGTTACCTTCTGACTCAAGAACTTGAGCCCTTTTTTTACGTTCTGCTTCAGCCTGCATCTCCATAGCTGCCCCCCTAACCCCAGGAGGGATAGATATAGAGTCCGGAGCCTAAAAGGTATAAAAATACACGATATAAATCAAAAGGGGTAGCCAAAAATTTACATACCAAAACGGGTATAACGTGGACTGGTCCACATTATACCCCAATTTTTTTTTTCAATTGTCAGATCTGATCACCGAAAAATTAAAAAAAAAATAATTTAAACGGTATAACGTGGATTGATCCACGTTATACAACATATATTTGTAAAGCGTGGTACTGTCCACGACTCACTCTCATTTGTTGCCCTAAATTTTCAGCTCTTTCTCCTCCGCCTCTTCCTCCATTTTTGAAGTTACAGAACCTCTCCATCTCCTTCTCCTTTTCCTTCTCCTCTATTTATTTTCTTTTTAAACCCTGCATTACAGTCTAATTTTTGGAGCAACTTCTTCATCTTTATCTTTTGTTGCTATTTAAATTAAGGTATTTTTTCTAACTCATATAATATTGTATATTTATAGTAGATGTAGATATCTGTTTGTCTTATATATCTTAATTGTTATTTTTTATTTGTGTTATTTTAATACGTATAAGATATATGTTTGTGTTATTTGTGTTATTTTAATTTGAACTTAAGATATGATTGTTAGAAGCATTATTATATAAAAGGTCCGATTTGTTTAGTAGCACTTTTGAAGAAATTTGTTGTTATGTTACTGTTATTTTTGTGGATTGTTATATAAAAGATCTGAATAACTAATTGTTTTTCATTGTACCTTTAATGTGATATTTATATAGCCAGAAAAGTGAAACTTAATTGATGCATCAGTAGCCCAAAAAATATATATTTAAAATGTCATGATAATGCTTTATTATATGAGACCTAAGTCTAAGTGAGTGGACAATTATTTTCTCTATACCTTATAGGTATTAATGTGGTCCACTATCAGTGGTTTCTAAATAAGGCGTATGGAAGTTGACTTTATCTAACCAGTGCATATTTGTTCTACTAAAATTGGAATAATATATATTTTTTTAATAGTAAGTTACTCCAAATGGCTTGATCTGGACTTTTTTTTTATTTTTTATCTAAGGTATGGAGTTTCCACGGGTATGCGTACATCCGGGGCCAGAAGTGTACGATGTGTTAACACTCCACGAGAAGCATCGATCACAGGCTGTGTGGAATGGTGCCTTGAGAGGACCGACCGGATGCTTGTTTCCTCGTCGCGCGGATACCGAATTTTGAAAGCACGTGAGGCGTCATCCTTTTCATCCTCGCATCCTTGACTACTTTGGCCTGTGTGGATTTAGGAGAGTAGTAGAGGTAGGATGTGTATCATATGATTGGGCAGTCATCACTGCACTTATAGAGAGATGGCGTCCTGAGACGTACACCTTTCATCTGCGTACAAGTGAGACGACCATCACATTACAAGATATTGAGCTCATGTTTGGCTTGGTTGTTGATGGTAATCCCTTGAATGATCTTAATGCTAGAAATATAGGTATTGTTGGGTGGCAACAATTGATCCATGAGCTTACTGGTTGGGCACCCGGTCTGGATTGTTTTAATGGTGTTAGTAGGTTAGAAGTAAATAAATTAATTGAATATATTAGAGGCTTAGATGACATTACAGATCAGACCCCAGAAATTGATGTGCAACAGCGGGTTAGTTTGTACTTGCTATGGCTTTGTGGCGGCACGATATTTCCGGATAAGTCCGGTGACTTACTTAATTTAGACTATTTGCTTGACATGCGTGACCTTAGAGCAATGAGTAGACAAGCTTGGGGAGCAGCTGCATTGTCATATTTGTATACTTGTTTATGCCGCGCTTCGTTGAGGAAAGCCAAGGATGTGTGTGGATTCATTTCCTTATTGCAGGTACGTGACCTTTAAAATTATATAATGTTATTTGGTTGTCCTATTTGATAGTTATAAGGTTTTTATGTATTTATTTTAAATTTTTAATATAGGTTTGGGCTTGGGAGCGAATTATACCGATGCAGCCACCATCCAGGGCCCTTCAGCCACACACGGCTCTTGCACGAAAGTGGACTCATCGTAAAGCTCGCGAAAATGAGGCACGTGTTGGGTAGCATATGTAGGGATGTATTGGACAACCTAACAGATGGTCAGGTATTTTATCATAATTATGGTTGTTAATGGCGTTTTGATATAATAGTTACGCTTATGTGTAATTTATTTATTTTATTATCATGTAATTTTATGTTCTTTCTATCGTAGTTTGTGTGGCAGCCTTATTCAGAGGCCATCATTAATGGACTCCCTGAGTGGTGTCAGCGTGGCCGAGTTATTTGGATGGCGCAAGTTCCCCTTATTTGTGGGATCTATCGAGAGTGGCACACGGTAGACCGCGTTCTCAGACAGTTCGGTAGGAAGCAACATATTTCGGGACCATATGCTGAGATTGATCCTTTTCATTACAAACGTGACAAGCGGTATGCTATAACAGTGGAGGATCAACAAAATTTTACACAAACGGACTTTTTGTGGGAAAATCGTCGACAAAGGGTAATTCTGGCCGAGTATGAAACTCAAGACCCAGAGTCATTATCAGAGTATTTCTGTTGGTATCGACGTCACTCGCACACTTTCATAGGAAATCCTGCGCATAAAGTGGATAGAGGATACCAACACATGGCAGGCAAGCATGAGGCACTGGTACGTACATTACATTGCATTAGATGTTTGATGTCTTTATATATGTCTTAGACCACTATCAAATCTTGCAATTTTTTTTTTAGGCTTTAGGACATCAAGAATCGTACAGGTTGGCTCAGCAGACTATCCAAGATCCAACCAAGTCTAATGAAGTGAAGGAAATAACAGAGATGTTTAGCCACATTAATACAGAGTCCATGGCTGCTGCCTCTCTGGGGACGATGTTGAGTTTCGCCCCCAATTATACACCACCGGCAGAGTATGTTGAGCCGCCTACTGTGCAAGTGCTTCGTCATTAACGTCCTAATGTACCAAGACCTGCGGTGCATGGTAGAGGACGCCAATCAGGTAACAGACGGGGTCGAGGTCCCGTGGATCACCAGTTGGTTGATGAGGAAGAGGTTCGTTTTGATCAAGATATGCCCAGCTCAATGATGCCTGCAGCTGATGATGCATATTACCCAATAATAGATTTTACGTCTAGCTCATCGACGTCTGCTCTCGAGGTTCAATCATCAGCGGTAATCAGAAGCGAGGGGCCTTTTCAGGCATTCGCATCGTCTGAGCCTATTAGCCTCGCAGTTATGGCCCAACAGTATAGTGTTCAGACAAGCAGCTCTTATGGGATGACTGAGGGGCCTTTGTTGACACCTAATTTTGTCCCGCATCTCCTCCGAAATACCTATTTATACTTCTGGTATTTCGAGAAATTAAAAAATATGCATTTAAGTTTTACTATAATTATTAGTCTTTTATTAACACCCACGTTTTATTTATTCTTCTGCAGTTTATTATTATCATTATTATTATTATTGTTATTATTATTATTATTATTATTATTAAATTATCATTTTTTGTCATTAATTATTATTTCTTGTTATTTCCATTATCATTATCATTATCATTATTATTATTAATTACTAATCATTATTATCAGCGTTATTTGTTATCACCATTATCATCAACATTATCATTATTACCATTATCATTGTTATTTAGCAGTATTACTACCGCTATTTATTTGCTACTATTATTTAGTATTATTGAAACTTGCATTTCTCAACGTTCTACCAACTTCCGCATACACATCGCATTTATTTCGCACATTTAAATGATAGCGTTTTTATTGCGCGGTCATTGCAACATGATATAACTTTATTATCCGGGTCTTTTACAATTACACATTTTTCGTACCAGGTGATATTCTGGCACCCTTAGTACATCGTTAATCAAAATGTGTCTCTTATTCAAATTTAGAAGCCAAACTATTTCTTGCACTCAGTCCGTATTTTGACTTACCGGACCCCAAATCAAAGTTCGATTAATTCCTAATACTTTTGGACTACACCATATTTTTTATCTCAATTTTTTAGATCAGTCCATGTTTAATTTACTAGTCCATTCTTTTAAACACCCAGTCTAAAATTTGACCCGGTTCACAAATGGACCGGGTCCAATTCATTTTCAGCAAAATAAGGGAAACCCTTTTAGGGTTTCCCCTTCATTTTCCCCTCATTCCTCACCGCCGCTCCCACTCACCCCCTTTTCCTCCTCCTCCGCCGCTCTTCATTTCCTCTCCCCTTCTCCTCCTTTCCCGCTCCCTCGCCGCCGCTCCCACTCACCCCCCTTTCCCTCCTTCTTCTCCGCTCCCCACTCACCCTTGTCCCCCACTTTTCTCTCCCTTTTCTCCGCCTCATCTCCCTCGTCTCACTCACCCCACCACCGCCGCTCATCCTCCTTTTTTCCGACCACGCCGTGCCCTTTCCCCGATTCCCTTCCTTCATCATTCCTTACCTCACACCGCTCCTCTCTCTCCCCATTCTATAAAAAAACAGGGGAGTTGAATCGTTTAGGGGGGGGATCGGCAAGAAACCCGAATCAACAAAGTTTTGGAACCTGAAAATCCCCCTACAAAAACACAAGTTCTAATCGCCTCAAATTTTGCAGAAATCTTTAGGTTTTACGACTTTCACTCGTTCGATTATCGGTCTAACTTTAAGATCGTTAAACATTCAATCTGTCTCGGTCAACTTTAACCACGACAGGGATTTTCGGATCTTAGTGGGGTCGAGTCCTAATCTATTCATAACGAGAGAGTAGATTCGACGCCGTCGACACCCACTTCACTGCGACCACAAGAGGTAAATTTCCTATCTGTTTATTGTTTTATTGGATTTCTAGTTATGCTTTGTTAAGTTCAGTATCAGTTTAAGCTTAATGTGTTTAATTATATTTATCAAGTTGATTTGATTGGGTTTGAACTGAGTAATTAGTTAAGTGGTAATTTTGTTTAGTCGACGATGTTTGTTAAGTTATTTGCTGGCTATGTTAGTTAAATGATGTTTATGTGTTGATGTTCTGATTTATGGTAGTCAAGGGTTGTGTTCATTGGGTCTGAATATTGTTGTTATACTGCCAGCTTTAAACCTCTTGTGTATGACTTGATCTCGGTTGTTTATCTCATATGACTTTGTATGTTGACACCATGAGTAACATATAAATTGACGTGTATTCCCTGAAACATTGTCTGTGTTTGTCTAATGCATAATTTTGGTAATCTGTCTAGGTATCTTGATCCCTTTGGGTTTAGTTCTGGGTTTCTCAGATATGTGTGTGGTCTGATACATATTCATACTTAGAACAATTGGTGATTACTTTTCTCTATGTTTGTCCATGTCTACATAGTGGTTAGTTAAATCTGTTGTTTGGTTGCCCATGGATGTGTTGTGAATGTTCTATCAACATATCAATCACAGTTTACAACACAAGCATGTTTTAAGATTAGTGTTAAGATCACATATGTTCTAAAGGGTTGTGAGATGAAAGTAGCTTGGATCAACATGATGTCCTATAAGAGACCTATTGTATGGCTACTAGATTGATAAAGTCCAACCAATCGCATAGATGTGAAAGTATTGTAAACCTTCATATAGGGATCAGATTTGAATATTTGCCTATTTGTCTTTTCAAACAAATGAATGACAGAACTTGACTTGGGGGCATGTCTTTTGCTTGTGTGGTATTATGAACTGTATCTCGGACTGCTATTCTGTTTGCCTTTCTGCTATTCTGTTTGATCCAGCCCTTTCAACAATTGATGGTTGGTTCAGACTACGTATGCTTGTCATTTGCAAACATCTTAACAAAAAAACTAAATTTTGCACTCATTCGTTGATATACTTAAGATCTAATTTGCTGCAGAGTCATTATAGTACCATAGGTCATTCTTTTGGTGTTGTCTTCTTAAATCTTGCTATGACCTATCATTCATTCACCTCCTGACCATTCTGATGAGTTGTGGCTGAATCAGTCACAATTATACTTGCCTTGTTTGGCCCTTATCTCTAAGTATATTTTCCTATACCCTTAGTTGTTCCCTCTATGTCTCTAGTGCATGGAAACACTCCACCTAGCTCTACATCAATATTCTGAATTGATTTGCCTTTGTTGGTCCTCAGCAACCTGCTCTCTGTCCCTTTTTTAATTTGAGTCATTATTGTTGAATGAATCAATCCGATATTAGCCTGGCATTTATGGTCTTATAAACTGCTGAAATCTTCTTTAAATTCATCTTTCGAGATTTAAAAGACTGAGTATCATCCTGTCCACTTTTCCTCGAATCATTTTCCTGATGTATGTTTTCCTATACAGCTACATATGTTAATTGTGATAAGTACCATTGGCTGAAAACACTGCCCTTTTAGTTTAACTTGACTGCTGCAAATTTGCAGCAAATGTTTGCTATATTTGGCTGGATTGATTCTCTATTTTGGTGCCTATTTGGAGGAGATATTACTGTTATTGCTTACTCTACTGTTTTACTATGACATTGGGCTGCTGTGTTCTATCTGTGATTCAATGCTTGTTTTCTTTTTATACGTTCATGATAAATGAGAAACTGATTGTAAAAATAGAACTAAGAGGTGTAAATGAGAAACTGATTGTAAAAATAGAACTAAGAGGTGTTGATATTTTAATTCTGGCCTTGTAAGCCACTGGTAGTGATGATATTTTTCTATAGATCTTAGTGTTATGCTTTGTCAATATGAAGAACATGAACTGAAAATCGACCTGAGTACTATGATATCCCTCTTGAACTTAATAGGTGTCCTGTATGTCTCAAATCTGCCATGTTTAAACTCGGGTGTGTATTATGTTTGACATTTGAAGAACATGTTACGTCCAAGTCATTCTTGATAATCAGTTTTCCCCTTTAGCACACTGAGATTCATTATTTATTTTTTCATAAAAAATGCTTAGTTTGGACTTCCAGCATGTTTGTTTTGCCTTTCCAGTGTTTTGTTATCTAGCTTTTGCTAATTTTCCCGAATGAATACTAATTCTTTTCGTTCGTTTTAATGCATGACTATCGAGTGCGAGTCCAAGGGACTCGTCATCTTCCGCATCCGGTGTTGGGCTAAAGGCCCAACGTAACATTCCTCGAGTCAGCCCCCCATATAGTAGCAGCCAATTCGCAGCCAAACAAGGGAATAAAAATCTGGGCCGAAGCCCAATAGGCGTGACAACAGCAGCAACAAATAAAAATTGTTACTGGGCCGAAGCCCAGCTGCAAACGGATCACAGCAATCCAAATGGGCCAAGCCCATTTACATTATATCTATCCCTCCATTTTTATTTCTGTGTGCATTTAACATGTTTGTATGACTAACATTTATGCTTGTTAATTAAGATAAACTTTAGTAACATTAAGGTTTTTTTTAGTTTAGTAATGGATAGTTAAATCCACAAATTACATTCACTTCTATTTTCTAAACCATTTATAGTACCTATAACATTTATTCGAGTAATTGATTTTCAAATAATATGATTATATATATTTTTTGTTAAATGAATCATCTTTTTTATTCTTACTATCTCATGAATTTCAAAACATCGTTAAATAGGAATCCAATCATATTTTATAAACATTTTCAAGATTTGTCTAATTATACATATTTTTAGCCGAAATTGTTTTAAATAAAGAGTGATAAAAAATAGAAAGAAACTTATGGACTTTTCATCATATTTAAGAACATAAGTCTAGGCATTTCTATACCACCATATTCATATAACATCATTTTTATCTAAAGATAACATTTGACAATTCATCTTTTAAAAGGCTATTATTCATAGGTAAATTACCCTATTTTCTACAAAATCTTATTTTTCGAATAACATTACTATATTTTCATTTAAGGTCTTAGCAATATTTTGAGTCTCATTTAACATTTAGAATCTTCTTTTACGCAAATTATTACATTTTCTATAAGTATTATTTTAAACAACACTATTACACTTTCGTTTTAAAACCTTGACGACATTTATAAGCCGTGTTTACAAAAAATAACATTAGAAATATTCTTTTATACAAATTATTATTTTTATACAAGTTCTATTTTAAATAGCATTCTCACATGGTTATCTACAACTTTGCAAAGCTATTTCCTCTCCTATAATAATATATTTACACTTAGCCTAACTAATCATAAGTCCGGTCGGTTAACCATTGTTAATGGGTCTTAAAGGGTGCCTAATACCTTCCCTTTAGACTAATTGAACCCTTACCTAGAATCTTAAGTTTCGCAGACCTTAAACAGAGCTAACTTTAGAAAATAACTTTAATAAACTTTAGGTGTCCTAATTCACCATAAATAATTAGGTGGCGACTCCTTAAAACAAATAAACAAAAACAGGAATCTCCAATACGTCATACTTCTAACTTTAACTCTTACCCGAGTTAAAATGGGGTGTGACAGCCTTTACCTGCATTCACTGGACAGAGCTCTTCAATTGGGAGGAGACTGAGTTTTACCGACGTGAGTATTCTAACCACTCAAATAGCTTGTATCTTGTTTAATTTCATTAATGTAATGGCTACCTTATGTGTCTATATTATTTATTTTGCATAGTCTCCCATGGCATTTGATGTTGGATCCTCACACATTCCTGTGCCGGATGTACAGACTTTAGAGCCACAGGTTAGCTTTTAATTCAAAGTTTTTGGAGACTTGTGGTTGTTATGTGGTGTTTTGTCTTGGTTGCTTTGGTTGTTTGTGTTGGTATATGGTATTGGAGGAAGTCCTTGTTACATGAGAGATGCTGCCCGATTTTACGTCGACAATCAAAGTAATTGCTAAGAAAATTTATCATACAAAAATAACTTCTATTTTTTATGGCATTTACAGGATGCGGGTGTGATACAAGAGGAGGTTCACCAACGTAGATCAAAACGAGAGCGCCGGCAAACTCGGTGTGGCACGGGGGGGGGGGGGGGGGGGGGGGGGGGGGGGGGGGGGGGGGGGGGGGAGGGACACTATAAAAATTAAATTTTTATTAATTATTCGATTTATCTCAAATCTCAATAGTTATGTAATCTTTCAAGAATAAATAAAGGTTACATTTGATTGCTTGACAATGTTTTACAACAAAAACAATGGCATTCTTGATGTTACGATTACATGACAAATTTAACGACTGCATGGATTCTCAGCTAAAACGTGCATAAAAAAAAGTTTCATGCATCTAATATATCGTTAATTAATATTCTTTTATATTCATTAGTTATATGTAGTTGTGAACGCAAATAATTATAAAAGATATACTCTTATTATTTGAGTATATATACGCACGGATGATGATTAGACAGGACGTGACGTAGGTCCAGCTTACTGAGGACATGAGGGTAGAAGGTTAGTAGGTAGCTAGGTAGCATCATTCTACTTATTTTTCATACTAGTAGTTGTAGTATTTGTTGGGTTTTGATATTAGTGAATGGGAAATGATGGGATGAAAAATAAAGGGAATGTAAAAGGTCCCTTTTGCTTTGGGGAATGTAAAAGGTCCCTTGTGCTTTGGTTAAAGCATCTGTCCCACATAGGAAAAAGAGAGGTGTATATATTACATTACACCTTCTCTAGTTGCTAAAAGGGTTGAGGGGGAAAGGACCCTTCGCGCCGTCGTCGTCGCTCGCTCGGCTTTGGATTTGGTCAAATGATCTGATTGATTGATAATCTTTTTGGACCAAAATTATTTTAATTTTAATTTAATTATTAATTAATTAATTAATTATTTCCAGATCCTGACCCGGATCCGCGTGTCTGACCCGCGACCCGTTTCTTCCCGGATTAATTTAAATTTCCCTCCGTTTTATTTTTTAAAAAAACGTTATTTTCTGAAAGGTTGCAGTGAAAAGCTGCAAACCTTTTCCCAACCAGTGCATTAATGGCTATAAATTCCAGTTAATATTCAGATTATTACTTACGAACTTTCTGATATTCTTTACTCTTCTACTCTTCTTAAAAGTTTTCTTTTCTGTGTGATATACTTCCATTGAGTGGTTCGCCGCTACCAGAATTTGGAGTACTACTTTTCTGGTAAGATAATCGTTCTATCCTGGGAGGGGATATTCCATCAACCTCGAGTACTGTGAGGGGAATAATTTCCTTAAGGATACACTTTGAACTAAGTGGGCTCGATTATGTTCTGAAAATATTTTTTCAACACTATTTCTGTTCATTTTCCAGTTTCTGTAATTTACTGGTTTTAAGTTGTTACAGATTGTGTAATCTGGTTTTACTAAGTGCTTTATACATTCTGAAACTTTATTTAAACTTATACAGATTATTTTGCCAACAATCTTAAGGAAATTAGATATAATATATAATCTGTATTCTGTTTAAGGAGATTAAAACTTGTGTAGTTTTCTACTCCATATGAATATTAGTATTCTGACTCGAAGATATAAAAACTTCGTTGGAATACCAAAGTTCATAATTATACTGCAATTTGAAGAAATAAAATCTTCATCGTTTAAGTTTGTGATTTAATTGCTATTCTGGTTTTATTAACTAAAACAGTTTGTCCATTTGACAGTGACAAAGAAATAATGGCAATTGAGACTGGAACTCCCTCTGTGGGTATTGCACCAGTGGTTACTCCTACAACCTGTACCGCTGTGCCACCGGCTGAGAAACCTGCGAAGTTCACCGGTGCCAACTTTAAAGGATGGCAGCAGAGAATGTTCTTTTGGCTTACCACCCTTGGTATGCAAAAGTTCACCAGTGAGGACCCTCTCGTGCCTGCCGCCAACATGCCTGACAACCAGAAGTTCATGGTTACTAAGGCTTGGAAACAGGCTGATTTTTTGTGTAAAGGCTACATTTTGAGTGCCTTAGAAGATGATTTGTACAACGTCTACAGTGCAGTAGAGACCTCCAAAGAATTGTGGATTGCACTCGAAAAGAAGTACAAAACCGAAGATGCTTGCTTGAAGAAGTTTGTGGTTGCCAAATTCCTAGACTACAAAATGGTGGATCGAAAAATTGTTGGAACCCAAGTTCAAGAGCTTCAACTTATCTTCCATGACCTTATTGCTGAAGGTATGGTAGTGAATAAAGCATTCCAAGTGGCTGCAATGATTGAGAAGTTGCCACCCTCATGGAAAGATTTCAAGAATTATCTTAAGCACAAGAGAAAGGAAATGAAGTTGGAGGATCTTGTGATTCGTCTCAAGATCGAGGAAGATAACAAAACCGCTGAGAAGAGGTACCGTAAGAGTTCACCGATTGAAGGGGCAAACGTCATTGAAGATGCTGCTCCGAAAAAGAACAATAAAAGGAAGAGGCATTCTGGAAAGGAGAAGTATCCTAACAAGTAATTGAAGGGGATGGAAAAACAATTCATATTTTGTTGCAAAAACGTTGGCTGCCAACGGTTTTTGCTCCAAAATGTTTTGTTGATTGGTAATTGATTCTTGCAATAATTGATTCTTGAAATTGTTTTTTACGCCAGAGAATCGTTGCAGTCGTCAAATCACGCATGCAGCTGTAAAAACAAAACCGATCAAATCTGCCATGCAATCGTCAAATCAAGCGTGCATTCGTAAAATCAAACAGTAAATATATTTTTTCAACATCAGATTATGACATTCAAAGGTCCGTGAATCATTTGTTTTATATACCAGTTAAGATTTGTATTTTCTACATATCTCCCTGAATTCTCCACTTCTCTCTTGTAGACTTCATTTTTAACGAATTCTCAACTTCTCTTTTGCATTCTCCATTAATTTTTACTTTTGTATTCTGTTGAAAATAATATGGCGGAAAATTATGTAAGAGTTAATTTATATTGGGGTGGTGAAGTTGTGTACGAAGAAGGTTCAGTGAGATATAACCGTCGTCCGGAAGCCGTACAAAGGTTTCCAATTTCCCTCAAATACGATCGTCTACAACGTGTTTTCATAAGCAAAATGGTCATATCTGATCCTAACCTTTCAGTGGTTATCACTGGACGATATCCAACATCAATTACGGCTAGGGGATTTCCCATTTACGAGGAAACTCTTATTTCGGACGATGACTCCTTATCATTATTTCTTCGAAGTCCTGATATATTTAGCAATCATATCAGTATAGCGACACTTGACATGTATGCAACTATTGAACGCTCTACTAATGTTGAAGCACCCACTGACGATGAGTTTGATATTCGGGGTACTACGTATCTTCTCGCTATGAATATTGGGCTTCAAAGAGGTACACTTCAACAAGAAACAATGGTAGGAGTTGGTAGCCAGTCACATAACTTTGGTTGGACTATGCAGAGCTGTGATATTCCTGGACCGAGTAGTGCTCCAGATACAAGTAAATTAGGTGGCGGGAGTATAATTCGATATCGCCCTACTCAAGTGGAGTCATTTACAGAAAGGTAAATATAACGATGTTTTTTTCGCTTAAACTAGGAGACTTCTAACTAATTGTTTCTGAGATTTGAACCCCTTGAATTTTCCTATGTTTGTAGGTGTAACGATTTTGAAGAAAACCCCGTATTAACTCAGCTCACACAAATTGTGAGCAATAATGATGTAGCTAATGATCACTCCGATGAGTCAGATAGTGATATCCCATTAGATCACACAGAAACAGACGATGATCACTCATCTGATGATGATGGTTATTCTTATGAAGACATTACTACTCGAAGTGATGGTAACGTTAGCTACCATTCTAATGCGATTCCACATTTGGATAACACAGAAGAAGGCCCGGATGATTTTGCCTTCATGAGAGATGACAGTCCAGTTCGATCTGCACTTTGGGATTGTAAAAAACTTGAATTTGTCAGATCGGGTTAGTATGGTGGCAATGAATATTCTTTTTATTTGTTGGCCCATTTTTAAGGGGTTGATAATTTTCCTTATATTATGCAATTAGGTATGTTATTTCAGAACAAACAGGAAATGAAAGGCGCAGTGAGACAATATTGTCTCAAATAAAAGAAAGAGTTCATTTGTGATCAGTCCAAAGGTAAAATTTGGAGGGTTATTTGCAAGCGTCATATGTTGGGATGTGAGTGGATGATTCGTTTTAGAGAAATTTCAAGTGGTATGTGGAAGGCAAGCAAAGCGGTTCTCCACCATAGTTGTCTCACGGACGATTACAGAAAGGATCATTCCAATTTGAACAGTCACCTAATTGCTACTACGTTGATACCATATATTATGGTCGATCCATACATCAATATTAAGTCAGTTCAGCAAAAAATAAAAGGATTGCATACGTTTACTCCTAGTTATAGAAAAACACAAAATGGGCGTAAGAAAGCTATTGAAATGGTATTTGGTGATTTTGAAACCTCTTTCAAGACATTGCCCCGATACATGGCTGCCTTAAAATATTTCAATCCGAGGACCGTTGTTGAGTGGGAGCACTAATCAACTACAATGCAAGGTGAACATATCTTCAAGTTTCTGTTCTGGGCTTATAAACCAAGCATGGATGGATTCAAAAGTTGCAGGCCTGTCATCTCAATAGACGGTACTCATATGTACAGTAAGTATGAGATGAAACTGCTAATTGTTGTTGGAATTGATGCGAACAATAACATTTTTCCACTTGCATATGCTATTGTTGCACGTGAGAGCTTTGAGTCCTGGACGTGGTTCCTTGTGTTGTTGTGGAGACATATTGTTCGTGAGAGACAAGGAATTAGACTTATTTCTGACCATCATCAGGGCATCTTGCAATGTGTCCAAACACATGATTGGTTACAACCACCATCCACACACCAGAGGTTTTGCATTCGGCATTTGAAAAGCAATTTCAATAAAAAGTTACTCAGCGGTGACCTTGAGAAGCTAATGTGGTTGGCGGCTACAGAGCACCAGAAGAAGAAGTATAAAATGAGGATGGAACAAATCAAAACAATGTCACCTCCAGCGCATCTGTGGTTAAAAGCTCTTCCGGAGGAGAAATGGACATTGCATAAGGACAACGATCATAGGTGGGGGGCTATGACAACTGTTGACACCCAATTTTGCCCCTCCTTTATTCCAATTTATTTCCTTGGGTTTCTGAATTTATTAATAATCTAAATATTTTATTTTTCACTACTATTTTTATTTTACTGCTATCTTTACTTTCATTTTCATTATTTTCACTATCAACATTACGAGCATTACTTTATCACAATTTTTTAATGGCTCGTCATCATTTTATTTTCAGATTTTGTGCTCGTTAAATTAATTATATTTTATCAAGTCTTTATTTTCTACATATTAATCATTAATTATCATAATATATATTGTACTAGTTATTAAGTTAAAAGCCCAATGAAATTTATATGGAGGAGGAATTTCAGCCAAATTAATGACCCAAATGATCAAGCCCATAAATCCGTAACCCACATAATTCGGCCAGCCCATTTAGCAAATCACCCTTCACAATTCACCCAACAGACCAGCCCAATGGAACAACCCATTACCCTTATACCCGGCCAGCCCAACAACTCAAATAATTCGGCCCATACCCGCAACGACCCGACCCGACTGGCCCACTTTCTCTTAAACATTTTTTCATCCACTTCACCTTACCTAAACAAAACCTAGCCGCACTCTCTCTCTCATCCCTCTCTCTTCGTCTCTTTCCTCTCTCCCTTCACCCACTGCCCTCTTCTCTCCTCTCGCCTCCCTCTCTTTACGCTTCTCTCATCCCCATTTTAGCAAACCTTGACCATTCTTTCAACCATGGCAGTTTTGCCTATACCATTTCCGCACAACCATTCCCATCCCTTTCATCTCCCTCCTGTTTTCAGCAAAGCTCAGTCCCCCTTTCCCCTCACAGATTTTGTTACCCCCTTTTTCGTGTTAATACCTACACGGTCAACACAATAGGCCAAGAAAACTTGTGAAATCTCTTTTACACAGAGAAAAACCAAAAAAAAGAATCTCAACCCGTGACCTTTTGGATTTTTTGCGAATTTTGAAATTCAAAAATCGTTAACCCTAACACTTTCTTCCACCTATAAATACGTCCTTGAGTCATAGCCGAAAGGGGAGGATTTTTAGGGGGATTTTTGGTGATAGATGGGTATTTTCTAAAGTCTTGAGTTTCTTTCATTTTCAAAAAATCTGGTCTTAAACATTTTCAAATCAGAAAATACTTTCTGTTATGAGATTTGTATTGAAAAGTTAAGTTTTCATAATTCGATCAACTTTCGTCGCTGTTCGGCAAAAGAACTTTAATTACGACAGAAGTACTTTAATTTTGACTCGAGTGTCGAATCTGTCAATACGAGAGTAGATTCGAGGCTTTGACGTCCGACTTCACTGCACCACGAACAGAGTCTCACTTTTGAGACTCGGCTACACCGCCACTGAATGACAACCTTGCTGTCACCTTCACGAGATGATATCGCTTATCGCCGCTGTTTCTTTGTGAAAATTGCCGCGTCTCTCAGGCTGTTGTGCGCCACTGTTTTCCATTTGCAACTGCCTGCCATAAGCTCCTAAGCCACTGCTTGCCATCAGCTGCTGTGTGCCACTTTCTTTTCCCACGTTCGGGTTGTACCAAAGGCCATGGAATTTGGCTAATTGTCCATTAGTCGTCCCATTTTGTTCTTTACTTGTTTGCTCTTCTATATATTCTTGCGTGTGCATTTAATTTGTATTGCATGACTAACACTTTTATTTCTTAATTTAGATTAACCTTAGCGAAATTAGTGGGGTTTAGTTTTGATAATGAATAGCTAATTTAAGGAAAATTGAGAATTAATTCCATAGTTTCATTTTCTTCTTTCGTATTAAATAATTTATAGTACCTATAACATTTATCTATATTAAAGCAATTGATTTTCAAAGGCGTGAAGCCACGGACACATATTTTTGAATTATGTTTTCATTCTTACTATATTGGAAATCTTAAGGTATTACTAATATACAAATATGAACTCAAATATATTTTATAAACAACTCTTCAAGTTTGAATCAATCACGTGCACCTTTTAGCTAGGCGTAGTTAATAAACATAATAAAAAGGAGAAAGAAAATTCCTATCTTGTTCGTACTCTCAAAACAAAAAATTAGTTAAGACCTCCCCTTTTGAGTTATTTTTAACTATGTTTAAAACGTTACATATCCCGCGTCTTTCAGTTTATAACTAAGCCTTTTTATACAAATTATTATTTCTACAAGCCCTATTTTAATAGCATTCTTACATATTTATCTATAACTTTAGCAATACTTACAAAACTATTTTCTTTTCTATAATACTACATTTACACTTAGCCTAATTAAATTTGAGTCCGGTCGGATTAACCATTATTAATGGAATTTAGAGGATGTCTAGTACCTTCCCTCTAGGTTAGTTGAACCCGTACCTAGAATCGTTTGGTTTCGTAGACTTTAAAATAAAATCAACTTTAGATAATTACTTTAATAAACTTTAGGTGCTCTAATTCACCGTAAATAATTAGGTGGCAACTCCCGTACTTTAATTAACCCCGGAATTACCGGAATGTTATAAACTATTTTGACTTAGGTTAAAATAAGGTATAACAACAACGAATGTCTCCGAGTCTTACAACGGTTTATTGAAGAAAGCTCGTGGATTTCCCGTTACTGCCATGGTCCGTTATACGTTTAAAAATCTTGTTGATCGGTTTGTTGAGAGAAGCACCCTTGCTGATTTGTTGATTGCGGATAAAAAGTTTTGGCCGCGCGCTGTTGAAAAGAAGTTTGATGAATACTGGGAGAGGTCCCTAAAGCATACTGACATACAGCAATACAATGCAACTGAAGGGGTCTTTGAAATTTTGACATTTGCACACGAAGGTAAGGGCGAAAATATCCATAAAGTCTTTGCCGAAGGGAAAAAGTGTTCGTATGGGAAGTGGAGAAACTACCATATGCCATGTTCACATGCAATTAAATTTTGTGATATCCGCGGAATTCAACCAAAGACCTATGTTAGCAAGTACTACAGTTGCAGGTTTTACAAGCAAACGTATAGTGGAAATTTTTCACCGTTGGGTGATGAAGCATATTGGCCACCTTCTCCCTTCAGTTTAATTGCAAACACTGAATACGAGCGAACTTCAGGAGCGCGGACTACAACTAGAAGGAGGAATGAAATTGATATAGCTCCTGCTCGCATGGCTAGAAAGTGTAGTACGTGCAAGCAAACAGGTCATAACAAGAATCGCTGCCCCGACAGAAATCAGTAGTTATTATTGCTTGTTGGTTTTTATGTTTTTTTCTTAAGTTGTACGATTGTTGTTTCCTTATGTAATCTTCCAAGAATATATAACATATCTTGTGTCGTTTAATAGTTAGTATGTAATTTAACATTTACTACTCATTTAATGTGTGACGTTTATTTAACTTATATTTTATTTTTTATTTCTGTTCGCATATATAACACATATTTAATTATTGCATGTGTTAAAATATTTATTTGAGTTAATCACTGAAATTAACTATATGCTTTAAAAATTAAAAAAATCAATAATTTTTTTTTATTAAAAATATAGCCGAATATGATTTAAATAGAGGCAACGTTACAAAGTATTTGTAAAACGCTGGGGAAAAAATTAATGAAGGTATAACGTGGATCAGCCCACGTTATACCTTTTAATTTTTCGGTGATCAGATCTGACAATTGAAAAAAAAAATTGGGTTTGGCTATCCCCTTTTGGTTTATACCGTATATTTTTATACCCTTTAGGCTCCGGACTCGATAGATATATCTCCTGCAGAGGAAAAATATATATTCAGCAATGAAGAACCATGAATGCTTTTGTAATACTCAACAAGTCACCAGAACAGCAGCCCCACTGGCTTATTTCATAACGAAGACATTTCAATCCCCAGTCTTTTGCAGCATCATTTATGGCCATCTGCAAGAAAAGTGCAGAACTTAAAACAATCAATATAAAGACCGAAAACAACTAGAATTTTGTATATGGTAAAATATTTTTTAATCATAATTACTCTTCTTTTGAAGATAAAATACTAAAAAACTTACCACTATCTTGTCATTCAAAGTGTCCCTTTCTTCAAAGGTCTTATCAAGTGTGATCTTACCAAGTTCACTTCGCATAGTTGTCTGTGCTAGTTGAATTACAGCATACAACGGATTCTCATATGACGCCAATTTCGGGTCCACACTCTATAATTTACAGAGCAAAGTAATCACATCATCCCCACATTTTTAAATTCAAACATTAATCCCTCAATACTGAGTAATAAAAATGCAAAACAATAACAAGCAGAGATTATTTAACTTTGACATAGAGAACACCATCAATCGAAATGCTAACATTGTCCTTGGTAATAGCGGTCTGATCAGGTATCGGAATAGCCTCTTCCTTGAGTGAATGCCCGTATGCAATTTTATCAACGAAAGGGACCAAAAGGTGAATTTCAGGAGTCAAATGTTTTCACATATTTCCCTAACCGTTCAACAACATACGCCTTTTTTTTCAGGCACTATACGAATCCCCCAAAAAAAAAAAAAAAAATTACAAACCAAATAATTATGATGGAAAATTTACTTTGCGTATGGGTCGCGTTTACTGAAAAAATGGCGGACGGTAGTGGAAGTAAAGGAAGGGGATAGTTGACGTGGCGGGAGCTGATTGGAGTATTGCCGTGTAATTAGAGAAGAAGTTGCTGTGGAAGTGTTGATATGGGGTGAATGAAGTTGGTGATTTAGCAGACCAAGCTTGTTCATGGAGCTTGATTTTGCTATGTTCATATTATTATTCGAGAAATTGAATTTGAGATCAATGAAGTAGAATTAAATAGCTAGAAGACAGTCCCTTGCTCAAGTTACCGTGTCTTGTTCTTCAAGACACTAGTACTTAATATTAAACGCATATAATGGGAAATTTTGAAGGAAAATTTTATTTTGAAAAACCAAATACTTATACACTATTCTTTAACTAATTACTCTAATTTTGGATGTATAGGCTTTGGAATTTAAGTTCACATTTTTATATATGGTGCAGTGTACGTACATATACGACAACTTATAAGTTAAAAGTATGCTCTTCCAATTTAGAATTTTAGGAGAAATCATGAATTAGATATCTTTAATTAGTCTACTGTTATTGGCACAATTAGAGTATTGGTACTTCCTTAATATGTGTGTTATGTAAGATTTTAAAATAACATGATGAATTATAAATATTAAAAAGTGAACCTGGAAAAGAGAAAGAAGAAAAAACGCTTAATCGCAATCCTAAGAGGAGGTACGTTTGAAGGAT
This sequence comes from Lycium barbarum, assembly GCF_019175385.1. Taxonomy (NCBI): domain Eukaryota; kingdom Viridiplantae; phylum Streptophyta; class Magnoliopsida; order Solanales; family Solanaceae; genus Lycium; species Lycium barbarum. Next base: position 161,885,825 of record NC_083337.1, read on the forward strand.
TAATCAGACGATTCTTTCGTTTTCATAACTATAAATTGAAAAGCTTGGTTTTTTTTCTTATGTTTCCTCCAAGTGATACTTTGCTTAGTATATTTTCTCAAGTATAAAATGCAGAAATCAGATGTCAAAAAGCTTATCAGAAAGAACCGGCATTTACTCAGAAGTTCTCAAAACCATGTAATTCTGCATCCATTCTAAGTAACACAATCACCGGAACAAACGAATAGACATCCTATCATTGACCAGAGCTTCTCAGATTATAGATGTATGTACAGCTAAATAATCCAGAATGGCTAATTCAAATATTAATCTACTCTATCAATGGGTCTGACAAAATACTCAGTCATCCTTCTTCTAAGCTTCATCAGTAGAGTCAGCACTAATAAAGTGCTCATTGTTGGTTACTGCCCGCAATCTTGCTCGATAAGTTTTTGTATATGTTAAGAGCTTGAGCCACCATGCTGGCAGGATCAGAAGCGTTTGTAGGAAGTAACAGTGTTGTGCCCTGTAAAATTAAAAAGGGAAGCACAAAATAAAAATGGTTAGCACATCAGTGATTCATGGTAATGGACTAAATTAGAAGGTATCTAATTATGCTTCACCTCCTTTGCAATGTTACTGAAGGCTTGGATATACTGCTCTGCAATCCTCAAGCTTGCTGCCTACAATACCCAATAGCAAAAAAGCTGTGAACGAGAATGCAGATTGGCGTTGACGCAATCAAATGTAATATTACAAATCTAGGTTTCTGAATTTAGTCAAACATATCTTTCTCCAAAAACTTGTTACATGTCATGAAAAAAGAGTTTGGCATGAATTTAAAGATCTCACCTCTGCGCCTCCATGCTCTTTAAGGGTTTGTGAGACCAAGGCAATTCCTTTTGCTGTAGCTTGGGCTCTAGAGAGAATGGCTTCGGCTTCACCTGATTCATCGGAGAGGGAGAGAGTGTATGGGTGAGGAGAATCAATAAAACAAGTTTGATGATCTTAGAAATAAGACTGGCTTAAGAGATGTGCTCCCTTTTACAAATGTTTAATACATTGAAATTTCTTGGAACCAGATTAAACTTGTTCTAGTCCATTTTGAGTCTTTAAACATGGATTCACTAGGCAACAACTTTACTAACCTAGTGCTCTGTTGACCTGGTCCATCTTTGCAGCTTCTGAGGCAAGGATCACTGAACTCTTCCTTCCATCAGCGATGTTTATATTTGCTTGCCTCTCTCCTATTGTACGTGACAATACATCAATTTTAATACGGAAAAATGTCATACATATGGGCTATGGCGCATTGAATCTCTTCAGTATCTCTCTTCTAACGAGGTCATTTCACTCATAGAAGGCCTCATCTATCTTACCAACCAAAAGGATTTACAGTTATACGCTAAACATGAAGTTAGGACGGAATGAATGCAGTATATTAACCGTTAAATGTATGACATAAAAAAGCATGTTCCTCCTCCTCATTGCCTGCACAATCTACCTCACATCGCTCAAATCAGGGAGAGGAACTATTACCTTCCGACTCCAGAACTTGAGCCCTTTTTTTACGTTCCGCTTCTGCTTGCATTTCCATAGCTGCCCTAGGCATGCCATATTATGTATACGAGGAGCCATCTAATAGCCCCCTTCGTTGCGTTATAATGGTTGTTAAAGCGGCACTATCGAAGAGACATCTCAATTACCCAGTTTCTCCTAATCAGTTGTTTCAGAATGACACTAAAGACGCAGAGGTTCTTCCTCACGTTGCATTCCTCAGGTAATGTGTACATATACGCACACTACCTCATCATCTACCACTTCTCTCAAGTGCTATATAATAATTCGAGCATGTGCCAGTAATATTAGTTAAAGTTCAAAAATAATATATTAGCATGCACATGAGAGTGTTTTGATTATGGTTTTGACTAGTACTAAAGATTAATAGTAGTAATCTTTAAATGTCAGTTGAAACAAGTAGTAATTAATATGAAGTTGAAAGTTAAGATTGTCGTAAAGGAAAATGAAGTTGGCCCATATGTGAGTCCCTTTGATGGAACACATGTCTAGTAACCAAACACCAGAAAATGACTTGCAAAAAGATTTTCCTGAAAAAATTGACTTTAGTCATATCAACCACCCTAGCCTGACGCAGATAGTTGACCACATATTTTCACTTGAGGCGTTTGTATCTACATTGCAGATGGCTAGACAAGGCCGCCACTTTGGAGTCATCACCTTGTCCAGGATTGACTGAGCAACAAATTGCTGGCAGGCTTTTCGAGGTCGCAAAGGTGAGGAATGTGAAGAACTTGCTAAAAATGCTCCCGATGTGGCTAACCTTTATCGTGTACGGTCTTGTTGAAGCAACAGGGAGCACCTTCTTTATTGAACAAGCTGAACATATAGATGGCCAAATTGGAAAGAGATCCCATTTCCCAATAGTAATTTTTGTTATCCTCAAGGGCTTCACAAGTTTCAGTATATCCATGATATATCGATATCTCTACAAAAATGCAAACCGATGTCGTCCTTTGCTGAACAGCATATGCTTTGGAATGTTATGTTCTGTATTATGTTGTCTTACTGCTTGGAGGATTGAAGTTTACAGGCTTTGTAATCTTGATTTACGAAGGATTGATGTCAGGGTAGATACTTACGTTGACCACATTAGTGTTGCTTGGCTAACTCCTTAGTTCTTCTTTCTTGGCCTTATGGATGGATTTGCTACCAGTGGACTTCAACATTTCTTTGAATCTCAAGTTTGTGAGTCAATGAAGGATTATGGCCCAGAACTCAACCAACTCCCCCTTGGTATTGGCAAATTCGTTAGTGCCATCTGCATCCTCATTTTCAGGTCCTGGTTTAGCGACAACTTAAACACAAGTCGTCTAGACAATTACTATGCAATGTTATTAGTTCCTGCCTCCCTTAATTTTGTCATCTGCTGTTTGGTCAGTTATTGGTACTGGAATCAGCCCAATGATACCAAAATATTGGACGATGCTCAAGACCTTGAAATTCGTTTAGAATTCTAGTGGTGACATTATCAGAATACTGGCTTAAGATCATGCGTAGTTAATATAAAACAAGCTAGATATCTTTTCACATCTAGCTACTGATGTACTTGAGGCACATAGCCTAAAGGGAACTAAACTTCCTTCTAATCCCATCAGTTATATTTTCAAGGATATATGTTTTAACCATTTGATGTGTACTGTTTATAGCAAAAGATTGGCTATTTAATTTTCACTATTTGCTGTGTGCTGCTTATAATTTATTTACTGAGACTGCAGGTTCCAGTATTCCAAATGGTATGTTTTATAAGGATGTAAATGGTGTCTTGAATTAATTAAGTTCAGGGTAGTGACACTCTTGTTGAAATTTTAGTCAAGGAACTGAAGAAGTAGAAGTGGATATACTTTGCTTCGTTGAATCAAGAAAATAGAGTTGAGAAGAATATGAGTTTCCCCTTCCTTTGCTCTGTTCTGTTCAGATAAGATCAGCTTTTAGGTGCTGTTATGGTCAATCTATCTATACTATATTAAAAGTAAGAACTCAAAAACTAAAAAGTTAAATTACTATAATACTTAGTATTAATCTAAACAAATACCTATTCATTTGATAAAAATTAAAACCTAACGCTTAACGCTTTTAAACCTATCCTTTTGATTATCGCCAACAGGTATAGTTCTTTTCCCAACAGGTACATCATATGGTTTGGTTGAGCAAATGTTATCGCTTCTTTGTTTCAACTCAACAAGTACTTCTCTTCGGTTTTTAACAAATGTTCTTAATTAATGGCTCTCCCCCAATATTGATTATTGAATTTCATTTTGGCCGGAGTTGAGCAATAGTTCGTGAAGTTATTCACGCCTTCAAGGTACCCTATTAATTTTAACATTCTTTTATATATTTGCCCATTAGTTACATTGTTAAATGCATTGTGTCTGAGTCTATCTGTTGTAAATCATTATTTTCTTTTCCATTTTAAATAGTTATCTTTTCACCTTTTCTCTCTTTTGTAGTTATCTCCTCTCTATTTGTTAGACAAATTTTCATTATAGTAAACTGTGAGTATAATTTCTCAATTTAAATATATCTACATCTGATTCAAGTGACAATACTTTAAAACTACTATCATCAGGGATTGTTCAACGGATCTCGTGGCCTAAGGCGAGTTTATATTGAAAGGCATTTAAATTTATTTTATAAAATTTGTCCACAAACAATAAAATTATTTTCTAAACAAACAAATTAATCATTTAGGAGAAAAAATAGTGAATTTAAAAAGGGGGGGGGGGGGGGGGGGGGTTGGGGGGTTCCGGAACTCCAAGTGAAAATTTTGATTTGGCTATCATCACAAACAAGAAAGAGAAATCAAGTACACAACGTAATAGTTTATGTTTTGAGCATTGACAGTGTCAAAAATATTTACATATCTGATCAATTAAAACGATAATTGTTGTTCATTCTATTAAGTAGCACTCATCGGTGAATATCTAAAATAAATTGTAAATAACTTTACACTAAAAAGAACCGGTGCAGGAATACGTTTGTGCTCATGCAATTTCAGAGAAGATTGTTAAAAAGTTCATTATATTGTCGACACATATAACTTAATTCCTATATAAAAAAGGATAAACTTAAAATTGAAGAGTGAAGCAAATATAGTAATTACTGAGTGTAGAAAATTATCATAATTTATGAACTTATTGATATAAAATAACCTTTAATAATAATAATAGTTTAAAGTAATTTGGGGCCTTCAAATATTGGGGGCCTAAGGCGACAGCCTCACCGGCCTAGCCTTAGAGCCGCCCCTGACTATCATAATAACATGTTGCTTAGTGTAGCCTGTAAAGTAATTTAGTAAACAAAAATCTTTGTTCAAAGCCCTAGGCCTACCCTATATTTTTGGATAGGTTGAAAATTTTGATTAAAAAAAACACAGTACATGCTTTTCAAATCAGCAACTTAATACCCTTCCTATGTGGATTGTATTTATGTTGTTTAATTTTCGTGAAAACTAATCTTTTGTCAAAAATATTTCAAATAGTGGATATCCAAAATATCCCAAAATATCCCAAAATATCTCAAAATATCTCATTTCCTGTTTCTCTATAAATAGGATGCACAGATGCAATGTTGAAAGAGCAGAAGTAAGATAATCTGATATCTCTCTACATATTCTCTCTCTACATATTTCTTCTATATATTTACTTTATAGTTATTATTTTATAACACGTTATCAGCACGAGACTCTGTCATCTCGAGCAAATACTTTACAAGCCTCGAAGGTATTGATTTCTTTGTTTTCCATTACTAATGGAAAATCTTTCTAGACGTGAATTTGTAGCCTTAGATATATCCAGCAATAGTTGTATGTCTTGGATTCTTGATGCCGAGATTCACCTTAATGCGATGGGTCTGGAAGACACCATCAAAGATACAAATGAGGCATCAAACCAAAACCGTGCTAAGGCAATGATATTCCTCCGCCATCATCTTGATGAGAATTTAAAAATGGAATATCTCACGGTTAAAAATCCTCTTACGATGTGGAATGATCTGAAAGATAGATATGATCACCTGAAGTTGGTCATACTTCCACAAGCATGTTTTGATTGGCTCCATTTAAGGTTCCAAGATTTTAAATCTGTTAAGGCATACAATTCTACTATGTTTAAAATTATTTCTCAATTGAAATTATGTGGTGAAAATATTACTGATCTTGATATGCTGGAGAAAACATTCTCCACTTTTCCTGCCTCGAGTATGCTCTTGCAGCAGCAATACCGAGAGATGAAGTTCAAAAAAATATTCTGATTTAATCTCACATCTTCTAGTGGCTGAACAACATAATGAATTATTGATGAAAAATCATGAAAGCCGACCCACTGGTACTGCCCCATTCCCTGAAGTGAATGAGGCAAATTTTCGCCATTCTAGGCGTGGAAGAGGTCGTGGCCCCAGTCGTGGTCATGGCCGTGGTCGAGGAAGGGATTTTAATCATGATTCTCGTTTTGCACCATATAATACCCTTGACCACCAGCAGTGTAAAAGGAAGGATGAAAAGCATGAAGTTGTGCAAAAGAAAAATTCAGAAAATAATTGCTTCCGATGTGGAGGAAAAAGGCACTGGTCACGTACTTGTCGTACGCCAAAGCACCTTGTTGAGCTATATCAAGCCTCCCTCAAAAGGGCAGAAAAGGATGCCGAAGCAAATTTTATTTCTGAAGATAATGTTGAGCCTATGCATCTAGATGTGGCAGATTTCTTTGAATTCCCTGAAGGAAAAATAGATCATCTGATCGGTGATGGATCTGTATTAACTTAGATATTTCATACATGTCGTTTGTATTAGCTATTGTGGTTATGTTTCCATATATATGTAATAAAGTGTGTGTAATACTTTGTCTAATCAAAATATCTACTTCGGTGTTTACTTTGCCTATTCTTTCGTTTTGAAGAATATATGGAAAATCCTCAAATATTATTTGGATCAATGACCAATCATGAAGATATTTGTGTAATTGATAGTGGAACAACGCATGCTATATTCAAAGATGAGAAATACTTTTCTTACTTGCGTAGAAAAAGGGGAAATATTAATACAATTTTTGGTAATAGAAATTAATGATCAAAGGCTCCAGAAGAGCTAATTATTTATTTACAAGTATCATGACACTAGCAGTGTCCAAATAATATATGATTATGGTGAACAAATTAATGTCTCTCGAAGAGCTTATATATGATAGTACCATTCATCTCAGATCATAATTATTTCGATCGGAAAATAAATTATAGTAAACCTGAAGTTTACTAGCGAGAAAAATGGTCATCATATTGAGACTACAGATGATTGGAAGATTGAATATCTCCAACTTATTACGGGTAGGGTCGCGTGTGTAAAAGCGTTACCCGAGCATGATGAGATCGCATGTCACAATAAACCAGAAGTTTTGACATAAAATTTCATGCAACAGCAAACCAGAAGTTTATTAAAAGAAATAGCACTCGTCATAGTAAACTTGAAGTTTACAGGTACAGATAATTTTATCAGTTGACAAGACCATTTTGATCGTCCTGATTTAAATCTGATGTGCTAATTGAGTATTAAAAACATATTGAAGAACTAGAAGATTCTTCAAGAATTTGTTTGTGTTGTTTGTTCTCATGATAAGTTGATTACACCAGCTAATGTTGGGACTGAATCCCCAAAATTCTGAAAAATATAAAAGGTGAGTGTGGGCCCCTTCACCTGCAATGTGATGTCTTAAATAGATGCATCTATGAGACGGTCACATGTATGTTTATTGTCAACTGGCAGTTTGACATTTACAAAGTTGCTTGCTCAAAATAATTGAGTTGGAAGCACAATTTTCAGAATATGTAATCAAGACAATCATCTTGATAATGCTGGTTTATATCTAAGTTGGTTTGGCATTGGATGCCTCCTGACCCAACTATTTCATATTTCATCTGCAAAATATGCTCTTAATGTCCCTGAAGGACAAAGTCTACAACGTGCATGGAGCATGGTAGACCAATCGGTTCCAAATATAATAATCCTTGAAAAAGGGAGGAACAAATGATCATAATAAGGAGGCAATGTGCTCTTGAAGAGCTACGACATAACACTTCATAAACCTTATGGGAGGTTCAGGTACCTGAAAATAATGAAGTGATGAGATCTCAGTAAGTTATGTCGAATTGCGAACCGATACAACATGATATCTTCTCGACAATATACAATATAGCGCGCAATATTGTATAAGGTTGTAAGGATTTGATTTCTACGTCTCTTAAAGCATGTTGACGTAGAATAATTACCAAGTAAAATGATGCATCTTGGTAGACGTAATGTTTATTGGGCCAGCAGTCCAAACAACAGAAGATGTCACATTATTTATACTGATGGATGTTGTCATGGCCTATGTGGCTTACTTGATGAAATTTATATGAAAATTCCTGAAGGATATAAAATGCCTGAAGCATTTGGTTTAAAGTCTCGGGAAATGTATTCAATCAGATTACAAAGATCATTATATGGTTTAAAACAATCAGGGCGTATGTGGTATAATCGCCTAAGTGAGTACTTGATAAATGAAGGATATATAAATGATGCCATTTGTCCATGTGTTTTTATTAAGAAAACAAAATCAGGGTTCATAATACTTGCTGTTTATGTTGATGACATAAACCTCATTGGAACTCCAGAAGAGCTCCAAAAGGCGATTGAATATTTGAAGAAAGAATTTGAGATGAAAGATCTCGGAAAGACAAAACTCAGTCTTGGTCTGCAAATTGAACATTTCGCAAAAGGGATCTTTATCCATCAATCTGCCTATACTGAGAAAGTTTTAAATCGGTTTTACATGGACAATTCGCATCCTTTAAGTACTCCTATGATTGTTTGCTCACTTGAAGTGAGCAAAGATCCGTTCCGACCTCAGGAAGAAAACGAAGAGCTACTTGGTCCTGAAGTACCATATCTTAGCGCAATAGGTGCACTTATGTATCTTGCTAATGCTACAAGACCTGACATAGCATTTTCTGTTAATTTGCTAGCAAGATATAGCTCTTCTCCTACACGGAAGCATTGGAACGGGATTAAGCATATATTGCGATATCTGAAGGGAACTAGCGATATGGGTCTGTTTTATACTAACAAAGGTAGTACAGATCTTGTTGGTTATGCAGATGCAGGTTATTTATCTGATCCACATAAAGCTCGATCTCAAACGGGCTATCTGTTTACATGCGGAGGTACTGCTATATCATGGCGATCGACCAAGCAGTCCATTGTTGCTACTTCTTCAAATCATGCTGAGATAATCGTTATTCATGAAGCAAGTAGAGAATGTGTGTGGTTGAGATCAGTGATACATTTCATCAGAGAAAGATGTGGCTTGAAGTGTGATACAAAAATACTAACAGTATTATATGAAGATAATGCTGCATGCATAGCTCAATTAAAAGGAGGTTTCATAAAAGGAGATAGAACAAAGCACATTTCACCAAAGTTATTTTTCACACATGATCTCCAGAAGAATGGTGATATTGATGTGCAACAAATCCGTTCAAGTGACAATCCTGCAGATTTGTTCACTAAATCTTTGCCAACTTCAACTCTTGAGAAGATGATATTCAAGATTGGAATGCGAAGACTCCGACATCTGAATCTTGATCTTCGTCAGGGGGAGTGAAATACGTGTTGTACTCTTTTTCCCTTAACCAAGTTTTGTCCCATTGGGTTTTCTTGGTAAGGTTTTTAATGAGGCAACTCTCAAAGCGTATTATTAGATATGCGCACTCTTTTTCCTTCATTAGGACTTTTTCCCACAGGGTTTTTCCTAATAAGGTTTTAACGAGACACATCATCTATTAATGGATATCCAAGGGGGAGTGTCAAAAATATCCCAAATAGTGGATATCCAAAATATCCCAAAATATCCCAAAATATCTCAAAATATCTCATTTCCTGTTTCTCTATAAATAGGATGCACAGATGCAATGTTGAAAGAGCAGAAGTAAGATAATCTGATATCTCTCTACATATTCTCTCTCTACATATTTCTTCTGTATATTTACTTTATAGTTATTATTTTATAACATCTTTGTTATTTTATGCGGTTATCTTGTCAATTGTATGCCCTGAACGTTTTCCTACATGTAGCCAGGGGCGGACCCACGTACTATATTAAGGTGCTCGAGCACCCATTGACCCATACACGAACTATATGTATTATTACAGAAACTTCTTTAAAAATGGATATATTAGTTGAGTAGCACCCATTAATCAAAAGTTGTGCTGGGTGCTTTGGTTGAGAGCCCGAATTGGATAGTCATGACAGGCCTGGCCTGGGATCGATTCCCAGCTTACACAAAATTAAGAATTTTCTGTCTACTTTTTCTTATTTTTGACTTTTCCTTCTTTTTTTTCCCCATACAGCTTTGTTCTTTCTTTAAGGAATGGATATATTAGTTGAGTAGCACTCATTAACCAAAAGTTATGCTGGGTGCTTTGGTTGAGAGCCCGAATTGGATAGTCATGACAGGCCTGGCCTGGGATCGATTCCCAGCTTACACAAAATTAAGAATTTCCTGTTTACTTTTTCTTATTTTTGACTTTTCCTTCTTTTTTTTCCCATACAGCTTTGTTCTTTCTTTATTAGTTTTCTTTTTAGTTTTATTTTGTTTTAACTCAGAAATTGTTAAGTTTGTTAGTTGTCCCTCATGACTTCTTCCGTTTCCCCAATTAAGAATTTCCTGTCTACTTTTTCTTATTTTTGACTTTTCCTTCTTTTTTTCCCCATACTTTGTTTTTTCTTTTTAGTTTTATTTTGTTTTAACTCAGAAATTGTTAAGTTTGTTAGTTGTCCCTCATGACTTCTTCCGTTTCCCCCAATATAGATTCTTCTCTTCTTCCTTTTCTTTGACATTTTTTTGTTCACCTTTTTTGTTTATAACTTCTTTTTTTTTTTTCACGTTTCTCATTATTGTGTTCAAACAAATCTACGCTTATACTTTATGATCGCTAGCAACTTTGCTTTAAAGGGAAGTCAGCACCCACGACCTTAAAATCCTGGATCCGCCACTGCATGTAGCTGGTCAAAATTTCTAAAATATTAGTGTCATATCGTCATTAGCCTGGTATTGCATCATGTCATGCATGCTTAAATCTGAAGAATTTAGCTACACTTTAGTCTCCAAAGCAACACATCTTTTTAATAGAAGTTAATGGTTAAATAATGGTTATATCGTCAAAATCATAAAGTAATTTAGAGTCAGGTCTTACATAAACATGAGGTTATTACAGTTTTTTCCTTTTTTTTTTCTTTTTTTTTTTTTAATTTGACAAGAGTGATGTTTGAATCCCTCAACGTTTTGAGAAAATTTCACCAAATATATGGTAGCTATAGTATAAGTATGTGGAGGTGGATTTATTTATTATTTATTGTGAGTACATGGGTGATGGATTGTTTTGTTGTAAGATGTTCTACATTGTCTCTTTTAAGAAAATTTGGCTCCTTTAATCACATATATTGGGAGGTTTTACTCATAAGTGGAGTTACCCTTGAGCTTGAGTTAATCATTTGCTTACAAAATTTGGTGTTTATTAATTAGAACAAGATTTTTCAAATTTTGGTTTTTGTTTAGAACAAATTTTTATTTGAAATTTTTTTATTCTTTACTTTCAGATTTACTATTGTATCAAATATAATTTTATTTTGAATTGATGTGCAAGTCCAACATCTTTAGAAAAGTGAAATTAACAATTTAATCTTTATCCCCACACATTACCTTTTAGTCACACCTTTTGTTTCCTTTGGTCTCCAGCAGCCTATCGTTTTTGTGCAAGGTTGCATGCTTTATGTCACCTCCAAAAGCGTATTTAAAAGAGAGCTTGACGTGCAAAGAAAATTTTCATTATGAGATTTAGGTTATTGATTACAAAATATTGAAAAAGAGTGTATCACTAACCTTATAGTATAATGTAAGAGAACTCGCACGGCCCACAATTCTATTAATTAGTGCCTATAGATTATCTTTGACCCTATTTCTCACACAGAAAAACTCTTCTTAAATAACAGGCATCTACGAAAGTTAATCTTCAGTTATGCATTTACCTTGATGTAAATGATGTTGGTAATGATTTTTCATGTTTACGATGTTTGAGCACTTACGAGGAAGTGCATCATAATATTTCTCAAGCAAACTATGCTCATTTTTCATTTGGGGACCATACTTGGCGGGGGGGGGGGGGCGCTCAAGGCCAAAGCCACTAAGGCAATGACTTTGGGCCCCCAAATTTTTGAGCCCTATTTTTATTACTTTCTCCGTCCTAATTTATCTATACTTTTTGCTTTTTGGCAGTAAAATTTCTTAATTTTGATTGTATGTTTGAATATAGAATATTTAAAATTTTCATATTTGGAAACTATGTAAAAAAACACTATTAATTATGGCCAAAGAACAACTCGTTTGATTCTCGAAAAGCAAAAAATGTCAAATAAATTGGGACGGAGGGAGTAATAAATTGACACAGAAGGATTTTATAACGAAAAAAAAAAGAGAAGAAATTATTTTAATCACGTGATTGATTAGCTATATTGTCGGTTGATTATTTTTTAGAATAGATTGATTTGAAAAAGAAAAGAAAAAAGTTAACCACTTTGCATTGTTCTTGATGATTATAAAACAGAAATTAATGACTTCGCATCTAAAAAAAATTAGAAAAATATATTTTAAATAAAAATTAGGGCCTCTCTCTAAAGCTTGGCTTTAGGCCCCCCATCTTGTTGAGACGGCCCTGCTTGGCAGTGTAATATTTAGCTATTTGTATGATACAACCTTTTGTCGTAAGCCCTGCACTGCAAGTATAGTATTTTTATGTATAAGTATTTACTCAAAGTTGTATTGTTATTATTATAAAATAATGTACTATATGATTTGGCATATACGTGCAACACACATGTCAAGAAAATAGTATCCCTGAAAAGCAGTATAGAAATTGGTTATTTATTTGAAATTTTTGCATGGACCTGTTGAGACCCCTGAATTTACAGCCATTAGATAGTGGTTAATTTGATTTGGCTTTTTTTATTAAGAAGAGTCAATTATGCATAAAACTATTTTCTCACCTATTATTTTCTCTGTTTTGTTGCCCCACCTGCTCTTCTTTGCCCATCTATTGCTATTCTTATTAGTTAGTGTGGACAAAAGCTGAAAGAACAAAAACTTAAAAATCATAAATACTACAAAAGCATAAAAGACTTTGAGATTAGTGGATTTAGATTACAGCCATCAAGAAGTTATTATTGAAGAATGGAGAATGTAAAAGCAGTACAAGTGAGATCGGATAGGTGGTGGAGATGATGCAAATAGGCCTTTTACAACACAAACCACCATAATATGTTGTTCTTCGCGTACAATACAGTTAACACCGTTGAAATCCCCATATTGTTGTTCTAGATCATCCCCACATAGATCTGCTAGTAAAACAAATTAAAGAAAAGACTTACCAAGAGAAAATTACAAACTACAAAGTAAGTACTCTACTGGAGGGGTTCATGAGAAAATAAAGAGAAAAGCGATGTAGGCCTCTTTTAAGTCTTCACTTCTATAAACTGACAATGTAAAAAGAAAATATTTACACTTCCAGATCAGTTACAAGTAAGAGTGGCAAATTCCTATCACTTATAATCTTATTAATGCATGTCAGGATCAGGGGCGGATCCACCCTAAAGGGTGGGGTGGCATGGCACCCCTTAGATAAATAATTTTTTTATATACTTATGTTGAAATTTGCTTAAATTAGGTTAAATATTTGATCCTGCCACCCCCAGTCTTAAATTAGACAAAGGTGTCACAGCTGGTAGACACAAGTTTGAATCTATCTTGAACATTTTTCGACTCCTGTTTTTCTTTGTGCTTTTTACTTACTTTGTACCAGTAATTCCCTTTTCGGCTCCCCTAATTTTCTATTTTTTTTATTATTTATATTGCCTTTCCTCTTTTCTATTATTTTATCTGTGATCTCTAGCGAGAACACACAAATAGAAACTTCAAAATCCCTTAAATGAAGCATTTCTCTTAATCTCAAATATGTGAGTATTTAAATCGAAAAACTTGGGTCTCAATGGGAATTTTGGATTGAGATCAAAATTCATTTTTTTTTATAATTTCTTTTGTTCATTCTCCCTCCGTCCATGTTTACTTGTCTATAATTGACTTGGACACTCTTAATAAGCAACAAAAAAAAAATGAGAAATGAATTGGAGTACCTAATAATAAGGGTAAAATAGGTATAAAATGGTAAATTATGTCTTGGTTTTTCAAACTTTATAACTTACAAGTAAATGTAGACATATATTTTTTAGTATAATTGACAAATAAAAATGGACGGAGGGAGTGTATTATAAAAATTTATGCTATTGTATAATTGTTAAATTCAATTTAAATCACTTTACTAGTTAAATTGTGATGGAAATTTCGTAAGCACTGCTTAGGAAAACATGAAATTTATGATTTATTTTTTAGAATTTGTAGTTTACCTAATTCTATATTTACTTATGGGGTGTATTTACCTATTGAAGAGTTTTTCTATTAATCATGACCCCCTTTAAAGAGATTTCCTCTTGCTTGCCTTTGGATATGCAATGTTTTTACTTTTGTAAGTTTGTCTGTGGGCTATGGTAAAGTGTACAGAAAAAGCCTGGTGATGATCCCATTGTACGTGTTTCTACCACATTGACCAACGATGTTAACGACCCAAAGGCTTCATTAGAAATAGTGGAGAAAAAATGAAGAACGATTCATTAGAACTTCGTATATAACTTAGTTGTATGATCCTTTTTCACAGGAGATCATTAGAAAATAATGCAGAATATCTGTAATTAAAAAATATAAGATCTTTATAAGGTACTATTCTTCAGTTGAAATTGTAAGTGGATAGTTGAGTTATTTCCTTCAGAGGAATTGATATACATAACATATACTGACATTGCATGTTTTTATACATATTATCAGGTTATTTTTAAATAGTTAATTATAATTAGTGAAATTAGTTTGCTGAAAAAAAGTCAAGGTAATCTTTTACAGCAGGTTAAATTGCACTGATTATGTTTGTTTACCTTGTCTATGAATAAACAACATAACAATGCTAAAATGAGAAGCATATAATAATAATGAAAGGAGGACTCGGTTTATGCATTTTTCATCACCTAGTAGGTATTAGTTACAGAGAAGAGTATAAACTTAGAAAAGCCTCTTCTATCGAACTATGAACCTCTTCAGAGTTAAGAACAATGTAACAATACACCAATTCCTCCATCTCCTTCCAGTCTTTAACACCAACATTTTTCACCTTCTCTTTTATGAATTCTCTTATATCTGTCAATGAATCCATCGAGTATTTCACAACACAAATACCATCGGCAATCGCTCCGCGAACATCTTCAGGCAAGTTAGCCCAAAAACTAACTCTGTTCCTCTGGCGCTGCAACATCTTTTTGCTCTTGTAATTCAACATTAATCTAACAATTTTTGGCTTTGTTGGAATGTGTCATTTGGTCTTTCGGAAATAGTCTCCCTATCTTCCGAGGCAGGGGTCAGGTCTGCGAACACTTTACCTTCCTCTGACCCCACATTTTGGATTTCACTGGTGTGTTGTTGTTGTTGTTGTTGGAATGTGTCATTGAAATGGTCACAATATATAAGATGGTTTTATAAATGTGTGTGTTGGTGCAAACAAGCACACTCAGGGCAGGTAATTTGACTGTGGTGTGGATGTGGAAATTATATTGAAAGTGGTCGAATTAAAGTTTTACCTAAAATATTTATAAATAATTAATTGAACAAAATTTAATGACAACCCAAAAGAATCCTAAAACTAAAAGGAGCTCAAAGTCTAAGAAAGTTTCCTACGTACTGTGAATACATTTTTAATTAGTTATTACTTTTTTATTTTTTTATTTTTTATAGATCTAGTATACTATATACTTCTAATAAGGAAAAAGTTTAATCACCCAAATTTTAGTTACTTTCAAAGTTCTAATGGAAAATAATTAAATTATAGTAATTTTTTTCTAATGTAAAATCTATTTTTAATAAAGAGTAAAAAAGAAGAATATATTTTCAAATAATAATTAAATTCATCATTCTGAACGTCTAAAGATTATGAATCTTCAACATTTCATACTTTTTATAATAGCATAGATAGATTTTAGCAGCAATCCACGATCCTAGCAACACATTTCTTAAACAAAATGGATTGCATGCCCAAATAATTATAAAAAGGGGAAAAATGAAATTACTAAATGGGGTACATAAGTATTAATTAATTAAAAATTTAATTATTATTTTTCCTACCAATTATTTTTAGAGATGACGATCAATAACACACCTGAATTATCACGTTTTCACGAATTTCATACGGCAACTATTCGTTGTTCCATTTACCTACCTAAACTATCATTATCTATGTATTAAAACAACACGCGTTAGAATGGTCCGGGGAGGGCCGACCCCAAAGGATGTGATGTAGACAACCTATCCCATGCAAGCATTAGTGACTGCTTTTACGACTGGAACTCACGATCTATAAGTTACATAAAGCACAATTTTATCGTTGCTCCAATGATACTTAAGTCGAAATAGATTGAGTCAAAGTCAAATAAATAACATAAACTGCACATATAATAGGTTAAACGAGGAGCACATATAATAACATTTTACAATAGGTTAAATTACACTTCTTGTGTAAACATTCGTTTTCATTGTCTATGAAAAAAAAAAAAAAAACTAAAATGAGGAGCATACAGTAAAGAAATTGAAGAGGATTACTTGGTTTATGCATTTTTCATCCCCAGGTGGGTAGAGCATAAACTGAGAAAAGCCTCTTCTATCAAACTATGAACCTCTTCTGAGTTAAGAACTATGTAACAATACACCAATTCCTCCATCTCCTTCCAGTCTTTAACACCAACATTTTTCACCATCTCTCTTATGGATTCTCTTATATCTGACAATGGATCGCTTGAGTACTTCACAACACAAATACTATCAGCAATCGCCCCACGAACATCTTCAGGCAAGTTAGCCGAAAAACTAATTCTGTTCCTCTGGCGCTGCAACATTTTTCTGCTCTTGGAATTCACCATTCTAGCAAATTTGGCTTTGTTGGAATGTGCCATTGAAAAGGTCACTATATAAGATGGTGTTATAAATAAGTGCGTGCGTGTTGGTGCAAACAAGCACACTCAGGGCAGGTGCTTTGAATGTGGTGTGCATATGGAAATTAAATTTTGGGAGATAAATATTAATTGAGGGATAAGATGATCGGGAGAACATGCATGTGACTGGTATTTGTGGGTTTGTCATGTTCTCTACTTGTGGACCACTGGTTGTTCAAGACAGGAAAACAAATTGAATGAATATAGCAACTACAAGCATGGTGTGGGAGCCTAAAATAGAAAAACCTGAATCTTGTGAATTATTGAAACTATGGTGGGACTTGGTCCTGTTTTATCTTGAACGGAAGCCGTTAGTAAATCATTGAAGTTGGAATAGATTGTAAAACTTTTGGTTGCATTACAATGTCACAAGTCTCATGGAAAACCAAGTTCAAATCCCAGCAAACAATCTTGTACTTTAATTTCATCAAGCGTATTGATGGGCAGAAATACTCGGTAATTAAATAGACGTACATATAGTATTCTAACTAGTTTAATCATCGAACCTAGTAGTATAGGAGTATATATGAAAAACTACTAAAATCTTAATAAATATTAAATTTTGAACCCATAATTTTAAATGTGCAATGAATTAATAATAATTATGACATGTTTATTTATATGTTGTTTTGGCGGATATTCGATTCATTTATATCTATATTATATTAAAAACATGAATTCCCTAACTTAAAAGTTAAATTACTTAAATACCCTTCTTGATAATCTTCTTACCATATTTATAAATTAGAAAAAAGAAAAAGAAAAAGAAAAAAAACTGTCGTAAAAACAACACAAACCGAACAGATGTGTTCTTCCGAGATAAACAAATTTGACATTAACTATGGCCAACTGGTGCGTGGCTGTACATCATTGTTTTTAAACATATATATATTCCCTACATCTCACGTACATATAAATTGGAAAAAGAAAAGGTCATACATGTAAGTTTTATTTCATGTACTCAAACTAACTCCCACTCAAGCATATACTTTGACATTTTAATTTGGCATATATTTGTTACACGATGTATTGCTTATTATATAATCTTTACAAAATCATAATTTCATAATCTATTACTCCTGTTTTTTTTTGGTATTTTCTTTTAATATATATATATATATATATATATATATATATATATATATATATATATATATATATTTGTATTCTTTCATCTTAGATATATTGTTGTATAAGGATGGGCGTTACAAACGAACCGAAAAAAAATTAGTTTATTCGGTTACTCGGTTGGTGTCGGTTTAAGAATTAAAAACTTCGAATTTTCTGTTTTGTGAAAATTAATTTCAGTTGAACCGACAACCCAAAAATTTTCAAATTGAGTATCAATTTCTCTGTTCAAAAATTTAAGACCATGTATGAGGTCTGACGCCTGCCCAGTGTCGGAAGGTCAAGGAATAAGGAACAACTACTCAAAGTTAATTGACCAACTTTCAAATTATACAACAATCACACGTAATGTTCTAAAGGTTTTTCTTCGTCTTTGACATGATCATGTAGTAGTACACATGTTACTCTTTCTCAATTCAAGCAAATTCCATCTAAACACATGTACTATAAATGTACTCATTTCTCATGGATAGTGTACCTTCTTATGTGATAAACTTCTTAAAAAATGTTACAGCAGACCTCACATTTACTTAAGAAAATATGTAACGAGTATTAAGCTTTTTCTCAATTTAGGGGGATAATAACTTTGGATGCATATCAAAAGTATTCCTGAAATATATATGGGAAAAAAATCTTCAAAGTATCTTTCTCGATAAATGTCTTAATATCTACGGCGACTCTGAAAATATTTGTGTGTTTTTATATCTTAAATATTTGTGTGTTTTATATCTTTTCTTGCTTGTCAATGTGTTGGTGAAGAGGGACTAATATCTAACTTCTATGATCTCCTTTTCTATCTTTTCCCTAAGAATATCCTCGCATCATCACCTTTCGAACATCACCCATTTAATTCAGAACATACTAATTTTGTACACACTATTAGAAAGGAAATACTCTCTTTCTTTAATTTGTTTGACTAATTTTGATTGGCACAGACTTAAAGAAAGTAAAGAAGATTTTTTTTTTTTTAATCTTGCGGTCTTAACCTAAAGATATGTAAAAGGTACCAAATTCCTTTGTGGTCTTAAACATGCTATGTCACAAGTTGAAATTAAAGTGTTGCCAAAAAAAGGAGACATTCTTTTTTAAACGGACTAAAAAAAAAGTAAGACAAATGAATTGAAATGGAGGGAGTAACAAATATTTTAATTTTTTGCACTATTAGGAAAACTCCCATTTTGAGCAATATATTTTAGAGAAGACTCTCCTTTATATGATTGAAATTAAACTTAATTCTTTGTTTCTAATCTAATTAGGGAGCTTTGGAATATTGACTATTCATATCAATAATATGCTAATAAATCGACTTTTTCTAAGTTATAAATTCATATTGAATTTATTTTATTAAATCATATACTACATGACATGATATCTACGTGCAATGTATGTGACGAGATATTAGTTGCATTAAAAATTGGGATATATGATGTATGATTTAGAAGTTCATCAATTTACTCATTTTGAAAGTAATTAAAAATTGAAACTTGAAATTAAAACTATTTTAAGTCTTTCAGGTGATTTATCCAAGTTGATCTCCATAGGCTATTTGAGTATTGGATTTGATACCTTTATTTCTTATACCAAACAAACCTAATGCAGTATAAAATAATACGAAATTTATATGAAAGTATTTTCCTAACTGCAGCAACCGAAGGAAGAACTGTAGATTTAGTAGGCGTTTGGCCATAAGAATTATTCACTTTATTCCGGAATTTTTTTTTCACTTTTTTCACTTTTCAGCGTTTGGCCATAAGAATTCCGAATACAACTTGATGTTGTATTCCGGAATACCAAAAACTCAAAAAACTTATTTTTCAAAAAATTTCACTTTTTTACAACTATATTTCGCCGAAAACTACAATTTCAAAAACTATGGTCAAACACAACTCCAACTCCAAAATTCCAAAAAAAATGATTTTTTTTTTTTGGTTTCTATGGACAAACGGGGCCTTAGTATCAGTTTATAAAAAAATAAAAGAATAGTATTTCCTTTGTTCCAATTTATCTGTCACAATTCGAATTTTAAGAGTCAAATACTTAATTTTGACTGTGAATCCGGATATCAAAATTTTAAGTTTTCTAGCCATAAAATTTATATATTTAAAATTACGTAAAAAATATTTTAAATTATAACAATTAACAATTTAAAAATAATTAAAATACATATAAAAAAAATCATAAGAAAAAAACTCGTTTGACTCTTGAAATTCAAACAAAGCCCCACACGAATAGCAAAATTTTGGAACCCGACTTTGTAATAGAACTCGATAGAGAATCTTTTGGAGTAGTAGTTATCAAGAAGAGTAACTTTTGGTGCATGTCACACCTTTTAATACTTTGGAGCTTAATGCCTTCTCCGCGACCATCAACTTTAATTTGGTGCGCGTCAATCAATTGTTGAATTTCAAAAGGCTAACAAACTCGTGAAAGAATAAAATTGAGAGTGAAGTAAACCTGTTAACCGGTTCGGGTTAACCGGTTTTAACCGGTAACTGGATCGGCTAAACCGAAACCGGTTAAACCGGTTAACCGTGTAATAGTTTACCGGTCCGGTTCCGATATTTTGGAAACCGGAACCGGTTTAACCGGTGAAAATTTAAAAAAAAAAAAAAAAAAAAAAAAAAGGAAAGGAAAGAGTCGTTGGGCCGCAGTGTCCGTTAATGGACCGTTGGCAACGGTCCATTTGCAAAAATGGTCGTTGCCAAACGGTCAGTTTTTTAATTTTTAGCCCCCAATTTTTTTTTTTTAACACTTTAACTCATCTCCACCCCTATATAAACCCTTCTTCATTTTCATTTTAATTCACATCAATTCACTCTTCTTCATCTTTCTCTCAAATCTCAATCTCTCAATTATAGTTACTTTGCAATAATTAGCCACAAAGTCTTATTATAGTTTCAACTTTCAATTATTAATTTTGCAATTATAATATTGTTGGTGGAGTTGGTGATTTTGCAACAATCCGAAGTAGCTTTGGTGGATTTGCAATTCTAGCCGCCTTCACTTTGTTGGAAATTAATCCGGCAATTTGGTACCTTCGTTCCAACTCTATCTTTATTTTTCGCAATTTAATTCTAGCAATTTATTTTTCGCAATTTAATTTACGCAATTTAATTCTAGCAATTTAATTTATTGTAATTTATTTGATTGTGATTTAAATTAATTCTATTTAATAATGTCAAAGAGATTAAGACGTGGTGCCGGTAGTAGTAGTCGTATTGTTAGGGGTGCGCTTAAAGAGGAAACATTTATGGAAGAAACACCTAATTTAGGTATTGATGTTGGTGGAAATAATCCACTTTTAGGTCATGAGGCAATGCAACAACATTTTACCGACACTTTTGATGAAGACTTAGATGATGATGATGAAACACAACCCCCCGAAAATCCCATAAGAGATACATGTCCTGCACAATCACATACACAAGACAAACCGCCTAGAACTCGTAAGCCAACAGCTAAAGTTTGGAAATTTATGACTAAGAATAGGGAAAACCAATCAGCTACATGTAACATATGTAGACAAGTATTTAGTTTTAAGCAAGGAACTAGTAAGGATGGTGGAACGGGTACACTAAATGCTCATATGAGAACCAAACATATGGATATTTGGGGAGAGCAAACAGGTTCAAATGTGGGGGGGATTCAAATGACGATAGACCCACGAACCGGTAGAAATTTTAAGTATGACAAGAAAAAAGAACGCGTAGAAATAGCTAAAATGGTAGCTTATGATTGTTTACCATTTTCCTTTCCCTCGGGTTTGGGGTTTGTTACTTACATTCAACGTTGTTATAATTCGTTATTTGAGGGTATTCCTAGAAGTACTTGTAGAGCCGATGTTATAGATTTGTTTAAAAAATATAGATTTTATTTGCGCCATGTATTTAATTCTTTAAATTGTAATGTTTGTCTTACCGCTGATTTGGGTCTTAGTATTAACCATTTAGATTTTTTTGCTATTACATGTCATTGGGTTGATGACAACTGGGTTATGCAAAAAAGAATTATAGCTTTTTTATATGACGAAGGAAAAGGTCGTCACGATGGAAAATTTTTAGCCGATTCAATGTCTACTATTATGAGATTTTTTAACATTTATAGAAAAACACTTTGTATTGCTTTAGATAATGCTTCTAATAATACAAAGGCGATAGGTCTTATAAAAAGAGAACTAAACCCTCCGCTAAGAAATATTTTTCATGTAAGATGTAGTTGTCACATTTTAAATTTAATTGTTAAAGATGGTCTTGCGCATTTTGATGATTCTGTTCAAAAAGTTAGAGATGCGGTTGCGTTTCTTTTTTGTAATGCTAATAGGGGAAGAATTAGAGATTTTAAGAATGCTTGTGTGGAAAATAACCTTAGACCTAAGAAAATTCAAGTAGAAATTGAGACTAGGTGGAACTACACTTACATTATGCTGCAACAAGCATATGAGTATAGGATTCCCATACAACAAGTTCACAACAAATATAATACTGATAGTGATGATTAGTTAAATTATGCGCATTGGGAAGATGTTAAAGAATGTGTTGACCTCTTAGAAATTTTTTATAATGCAACTCTTGCTTTTTCTAGACAATTCTATCCCACGGTAATCGGAATTTTAGCCTACTTAGCGGAAATAGCTAGAGTTTTACAAGAGTATAAATATAAACCCGATTATCAAGTGACTATTTTTGAAATGACAATCAAATTTAAGAAGTATTTTTTTCCCATCCCAACTTTATTTATATTGGGTTCCCTTTTAAATCCTTGTTTAAAACTGTCTTTTACTAAAAATTTGGTTAGTCAAATTTATAAATTTTTAGAAATTGAAGAGGGAGTTCAACCATCTTTAGCTGAAGCCGATCTCGCTATTGATGATGAGTTTAGAAGAGTTTTTACTCATTATTCTAGTTTGGAAGAACGTGCTACACCCGTTGCTCCACGCCCCTACTACTTCTCAGAGTAGCAAAAAGGGCTTGTCGGGTTTAAAAGTTTTACATTCACAGCCAACTTCTTCTTCTACTGCAAACTTTGATGAATATAACTTTTATTTGATGCAGTCAAATGTGGATATCAACCAACAAGATGATTTGGACGTCTTATCATGGCGGAAGAAGTACAAGGCAAGCTATCCGGTACTTTCAAGAATGGCTCGAGATATCCTTACGGCTCAAGTATCAACCGTGGCTTCGGAGAGCGCATTTAGCCAACGAAGACAGCAAATTAGAGACCATAGACATTCATTATCCGGCTTTAGCTTGCAAGTACTAGTGTGCATTCGCGATTGGATTAGATCGGAGCGACGCAACCAAAACTTACAAGCGGAGGAAGGCGAAGAGGAAGAAATTGAAGATTTGATAGCTAGTGGACCGGACCAAATGGAAGACTTTGAAGATATTTCCATGACCGAATATGATGTGGGGGAAATTAACGAAATGGTTCAAAATTGGTGATTTTATTATTCTACTATTTTTGTACAACTCATGTATTATTTGCAAGTTAAAAAAAATTACAACTTGCAAATAAATGTTATCCAAGAATGAATAAAATATATGGCTCATTGAACTTTCTTCTAGTTACTTGTGTTCATATTTTTACTGTTATTAAGTTAGGAATATACCTAAAATATACTAAGAATATACTTATAATATATATATATATATATATATATATATATATATATATATATATATATAAGTTATATAGTATACTTAAACATATATAAGTATATATAGCATATAAGTATATATAGCATATAAATATATATAGTACTAGTACATATAGTATATAGTATATAAGTATATATTGTATATATAGTATATAAGTATATACTTATATAGTATATAAATATATATAGTAAGTATATATAGTATATATAGTATATAAATATATATAGTATTATTATTAGTATTATTATTAATATTATTATTATTATTATTATTATTATTACTATTATTATTAGTATATATTAGTATATAAGTATATATAGTATATATATTAAGTTATACATATATATAAGTATATATAGTATATAAGTAAGTATTTCTATCCTTTAGAAGAGTCAGTTTAAGAGCACCTTCGTCGTCCGTCTGTGAGCCCCCAAAAAATTTTGGGCCCACATATTTTTTAAACACCCGCTTTTTAATAAACCCACTTTAGTTGCTTTTCACTTCTATAGGGTATAATATTATATAGGGATTACTTTCAATCCAGAAACTTCTCACATATTTTTTAATGATCGCATAAAAAAAAAAACTTTTGGGCCCTATATTAAACAGTCCATAAAAATAAAAAAAGTTATAAAAAAAAATTGTGGATCCTATATATATTAAACAACAACTAATATTTAAAAAAAAAAGTGAGCCCCATATTAAACATCATGCGTATTCATAGCAAACACTAAAATAATAAAGTTTTAAATACGAAGCATAAACTAAAAAATTGTGGATCCCATATATATTAAACAACAACTAATATTTTAAAAAAAAAGTGGGTCCCATACTAAACACCATGCGTATTCGTAGCAAACACTAATATAATAAAGTTTTAAATACGGAGCATAAACTACAATATTATATTAGTCGTATTTTGAACATAGTATCCCATATTGACAAAATCAAGCAACATATAAAAAAAAAGGGTGCAGACTTTGTATTCTTAGCAACACTAATATAATAAAGTTTTAGATACGGAGCACAAATTACAATGTTATATCAATCGTGTTTTGAACATAGTACATATAAATACGAACATAGTATCCCATATTGACAAAATCAAGCAACATATAAAAATAAAAATAAAAAGTTGCAGACTTTGTATTCTTAGTAAATACTAATATAATAAAGTTGTAGATACGGAGCACAAATTACAATGTTATATTAATCGAGTTTTGAACATAGTACATATAAAAAAAAAAAAATTGGGTCCCATATTAAACAGGTTCATAAAAAAAACAAAATTGTAAAAAAAATAAAAATTATGGGCTCCATTTATATTAAACAACAACTAATATTAAAAAAAATGGAGGCCCCATATTAAACATCATCCAGTATTAAAAAAAAAAGGTGCAACCCACCACATCCAAACTCACGGGAAAAAAAAAAGTGAACCTTATATTAACAAAATCAAGTAATATTAAAAAAAAAAAGTAAATCTCATATTAAAAAAGCAAACAATGTTATTTTTGGGCCCCATATTAAACAGGCTCATAAAAAAAATGTAAAAAAGAAATTATGGGCTCCATATATATTAAACAACAACTAATATTAAAAACAAAATGTAGGCCTATATTAACATCATCCAGTATTTAAAAAAAAAAAGGTGGAATCCATCACGTCCAAACTCACGGAAAAAAAAGTGAATCCCATATTAACAAAATCAAGTAATATTAAAAAAAAAAAGTGAATCCCATATTAAAAAACAAACAATGTTAAAAAAATTATGGACCCCATGTTAAATACCGTGCGTATTCGTAGCAAACGCTAATATAATAAAGTTTTAAATACGGAGCACAAACTACAATGTTATATTAATCGTGTTTTGAACATAGTATCCCATATTGACAAAATCAAGCAATATATATAAAAAAAAATGAATCCCATATTAAAAAATAACAATGTAAAAAAAAAAGGTGCAGACTTTGTATTCTTAGCAAACACTAATATAATAAAATTTTAGATACGGAGCACAAATTACAATGTTATATCAATCGTGTTTTGAACATAGTATATATAAAAAAAATAAAAAAATTGGGCCCCATATTAAACATGCCCATTATTAAAAAAAAAAAATTGGAACCCACCACATCCAAATTCACGGGAAAAAAAAAGTGAACCCTATATTAACAAAATCAAGCAATATTGGAAAAAAAAAATGAATCCCATATTTAAAAAACAAATAATATTAAAAAAAATGTGGGCCCCATATTAAACACCATGCGTATTTGTAGCAAACACTAATATAATAATGTTTTAAATACGAAGCACAAACTATAATGTTATATTAATCGTGTTTTGAACATAGTATCCCATATTGACAAAATCAAGTTGTTATGTTCACTAAATATACTTAAAATATTTATATTTTAAAATTAGATAGAATTTAATACAAAAGACAACATGACAAGTAAAATGAGCTAAACCGAAAATATTTACTAAAAAAATTAAAAAAATAGTATTTCTTTGTTTAGATAGAAAATCAATTTCTACAACAAGTCTTCTATTTTAAAAAATATTAATAAATTTTCCGATTTTGTATTCGTAGCAAACATTAATATAATAAAATTTTAGATATGGAGCACAAACTACAATGTTATATTAATCATATTTTAAACATAACATATACTCTCTCTCTCTCTATATATATATATATATAATCACTATTCAAAGACAACTACATACACATAGATGCACTATAATCTAAACTGTTGGGCCCGTGCGCAGCACGGGCATAAGCCGTCTAGTATATAGTATATAAGTAAGTATATATAGTATATAGTATATATATATAAGTATATATAGTATATAAGTATATATAATATATGTATACGAAAAACACTATTCTGTATTGCTGACTTGCTATTAGCCTGTTAGTCAGTAAATATTTAAACTTTAATTATAAAGTTGGATAACATATGTAAATATACCTACAATATACTAATAAATATTATAATATATATATATATAATACAAAAAACAAAAAAACAAAAAAGTTTTAACTACTTAAAATCAAACCGGTTCCGGTTTGAAGTTTAAAACCGGTAAACCAGAACCGGCCGGTTACCGGTCCGGTTCCGGTTGGAACCGGTTGCCAGGCATAGAGTGAAGGAAGTTCAATCAATCACGATGACATGTCTCCTTTTTTTATTAAAGTTCGAATCGTACACTCTCACATGCCTTTAGCAATAACCCATATGAGTAATTTTAAAAAAAAAATCCTTAGAAGCACTAGCACGCATAAAGATTAATATCTAGTCTAGAATGTTAAAAAATAGGGAGTCTAAGATTTAAAGTTTATGAATTTTATATTTATAATCGAACTCATAATTTATTTTAGTTATTAGATCTGTAATTAAATAGTTATATATATTTAATAAATTTCTTAATATAAATATAGAATTATTCGGTTCGTCTTAACCTACCGAATGTTATAGCTACGCTCCTGAACTGATCACGTCCATTGATTTTCAAGGGAAGAATTAGAAGACAGACAATTTTAACAATTTTTTTTTTGGTTTTGAGAAGACAGAACAATCGCAGACCCTTGACCGAGACTTTACCTACGTACCTTAAGGACTAAGGTTCTTCCTTTCATGAAATTAAAATACAACAAACGATTAACTAAAAAAATCTGAGTCTAATAGCAAGCCAAACAAGTTGCATTTTGTCTGTTTATACTTTTTCCACAAGATCGTACTTCTTAATTAGATAGATGGGAAAAGATAGAAAATGACATTTTTGTTCTATGTTGTGTTTGGCCAGACAGCAATAGATTGTCTAAAGACTACTCAAGTCTCAAGAGGCACAACTGAAACTATGGCCAATTAATGGTCCACCAAGAACGGACGAACACTTAAAGGCAGTAGGTATGAACGATGCTACTTTAGATTCAGGTAATGATTTATATAAAACACGTAATAAAGTTCCAAAAAGTTTTTAAGAATATACACTTACATTAAAAAATCGTATTGAGTGGAGGTACTCCACTTCTTAATCACACCTTCCTCTTTCCACTTTCAACCTACTTGGAAGCAGTCAAACTACTAAGGAAAAAGAGAAAAGAAGAAAATTAACATGTAATCCAAAAGTGTTTTGTGTGTATATGATTCTATTTTGGTGAAATGTGCAAAAACAATGGAATTCATGGCTTATTAGTTACACAGAAGACTTTATTGATATGCAATTTATGGGACACAAAATTAATTATTGCGCCAAATGTTTTATTTTCTTAAGATTTCATAGTTAGACAATTCCATTGCTTATGATTGTGATGTCTGCAAAGGGAGAATCTCAGTGTTTACGTCAAACTATATAAATTTACTATAGTTAAGTAATTTAGTAATGCATGTTAATTAACCATGATCAAGTGCTAAATTTTATGTCCAAAGTATATGTCATGCATCTATCATTCTATTGGCTTGATAAGTTTTTACCAATAGCAACTTGCAAGTTGTTGAATTGTTAGACTATTTAATTTCATCTAAAAGTTTAATGGTGGTCTGTAACATAGTTTAGTATGGTATGTATTAGAGCTTCTACTGTCAAATCTTGTAACATAGTTTAGTATGGTATGTATTAGAGCTTCTACTGTCAAATCTTGTAACATAGTTTAATATAGTATGTTTTAGAGCTTCTACTTTCAATATGGTATGTTTTAGAGCTTCTACCTTCAAATCTTGTGACTATATATTTACATAAAAAAAATTAGAAGAATGTGTAGTGTTTGATCCAAAAAAAAAAAAAAATTAGCCTCATACATTATTTACAGACTTAATAAATACAAATAAATGTTTCATCTTTAACAACATAAACCTCAGGATGAGTACATGGAAAGGAAAAACATATCTGAATGTGCAAAATTTCGATCTTCTAGAACATTCTTAATATAATAAGGAATAGGATTGTGACGGACTTGGTCAGAAAATTATTTCCCCGATAGTCAATACACTCTTTTTCTTTGAGAAAAGGTCCAATTAGAATCTTGATCTCTGCAATTTTTTTATCTTATATTTATTTTCGTTATCTAGTAGTAGATAGCGAATTTTATTGTTATTTTTATTCTCGAATATGCCTTTTGCACTAGTCGTTTAGAAAAATTACTTTGAATTAGCTTATGAAAGTCGCATAAATGTATACTTTGAATTATTTTCAGTTGGTCAGAACTCAGAAGTATTTTTAGACATCTTCAATTATTTAGATACATGCTTTAAATTATATTAAAAGGTATATACAGACGAATTTAATCTAACTGTAAATTTAGATTTTTTGTACCTCAATAGTTTTTTTATTTTTATTTTATTTTTTATTACATAGGGGTAGGGGAAGGGAAAATGGGAAGGGGATTACAATGTGGGGATTCGAACCATCACCAATAATTAAATCTCAGTGCTGATACGGAACGGAAAAAAGAAGAAGGAATATTTCCGGAATAAATTTGAACGCTTTTGCCCTTTATCTTTATTTTCGATAAATAAACATAACATCGTACGACAGGGTGTACAAAAGACATTTTTCAGCTGACGTGTATAACTCCCATTGGTGCAATGACTTCCATTAAACTTCTTCATTACGTTTCTCATTTTCTCTTACCTCCAAATGTACCATCCACTATGATAATAATATGTTCCTTTAGTTCTACGCGGTATCAGCAGATACCAGCAATTCAAAAACGCGGTAGAACTTTTTCCTGTTTCTTGCTTGGGGATTGGTTTTGTTATACACAAGTGATGTGTCGTACTAAAATCAGAAATTAAGTCACGTCTGTCATGTCACTTTCTATGGTGTTTCCTCTCTAGGATCTTTATGAAAAACCCCCCACTGAATTCCCCTCTTTTATTAATTCCCTTCTTTTATTACTTCGATTTTACGTAGAATCATATCAACCTTTTTTCTAGATTCAGATAACATCATCTCTACTTAGTTTGAGACAAATTCCATATAACAGTTCTCTTCTTTCACTTTTTTTTTTCCCTGTAAAGTTTGAGTCTTGGTGATGGCCGTACTTGCTGGGGATAATGCGATTGTTCCACCATTGAACAGTTTACCGATTGGGTACCGTTTTAGGCCCACTGATGAGGAGCTGATCGATCATTATTTGAGGTTGAAGATCAATGGTTTTGATGAAAAAGTTTGTGTTATTCGTGAAGTTGATATCTGTAAATTTGAGCCCTGGGACTTGCCTGGTTAGTTTTCATCAACATTTTTTGCCCCTTCTTGTTGAATCATTATTTCTTTAATGTGTGTTGTTGTGTTGTTATTTCTTGATTTTCTACTGTCGTTATTTTCTTTTTAATCCTGCTTTGATTTCACTTTTGAGCCGAGGATTTATCATACCCTCCTTAGACCCTACTGGTGAGATTATACTGAGTATGTTCTTGTTGTTGCGTGTTGGTTAGCAAATTGATTGCAAAATTGAATTTTTGGGGGAAGGGCAACCAATATCCATTAATCAATTAGATAAGTAGTTTGAATTGTGATTCTTATAGATAGATAGTCAACCCGTAAAAGTAAAATGATTAGATGAGCAAAGGGGCAAGTTGAATTAGCCAGAAGTTTGATTCCTAGAGGAATTTGGCACGTAATTAATCCTTTGAATGTAAGAAGAAAAAGGTTATGGTTTAGTTAGTGATGCAAGCTCTTGATCATCTGTTTGATTTTTCAGTGTACGTGTAATTTTTTTCTTCCTTTTTTTTTTTTTTTTCCTGATATGATGTTGTTGTTTTTTCGGTTGGAAGAGGTGAGTTTTCTTTTTCTTTGCCAGGTGTTTTGGGAAGAGGGGTGGTGTGGGTTCGGGGTGAAGGGAGACAGTTCTCTTGATAATCCTCACAGTTGAAATAACTATGCTTAGCTTTGTTTCTGGGTGCTTTTGACCAATTTTTAGTTGGAATTGTTGAAATGAATGGATGAAGTTACATAGAGTAAAATACTCTTGGTTTTCGTTACACTGATTATTCGTAGCAATGTGCTTCCATATGGTATACTCTGATAATGTTTATTGCCATATTATTTTTGGCTTTAAGAAGATCAGGGTGCAGCTCTCCCTGCACCTACACCTTTTTCTCTGTAGTCCCAGCTTAGGAGTTCCATCGCTAACCAAGCCCGTTTGTCTTTGTATCTCTGAAGTTCATATTTGAAAAGATCATAATGGTATGAATTGTTTCAAATGATTGCAGATTTGTCTGTGGTAGAGTCAAATGACAATGAGTGGTACTACTTCTGTCCCATAGATAGGAAGTACCAAAATGGGCAGCGATTGAACCGAGCCACAGAACGAGGATACTGGAAAGCTACTGGTAAAGATAGAAGCATAGCCACTAGAAAGGGGGTGAAGATTGGGATGAAGAAGACCTTGGTATACTACAATGGGCGAGCTCCTGATGGAAAGAGGATGCATTGGGTTATTCATGAATATCGTGCAACTGACAAGTCATTGGATGGTTCACACCCTGGACAGGTAGGGACTAAAATCTCTCCGCTCTCCTTCAATTTGAACTTCTTATTCATTTATCTTGGTTTTGGGATAGTTTTAGTTAGAAAAAGGTTGCTTGTTCCATATGTGAAATTATAGGCTAATCTAATCTACTCGAAGGTATAGTGGCATATCTAGCTGTTTCTTATCTCAGAGAAATCATGTCTTAATGTGACATTGTATCAATAGCGTTTACTTAAATGGGGTGGCATATGATTGGCCAGTTTAAATATAGTTAGTCCTCTTATCTTTTGACCACAAAGTATTGGGTGCACGGTTATTGATAACTTTTACATTCCATTCGCATGGGCACAGTTCCTACAGAAGGCAAAGTTATTTTATAATGCATAATCTTATCAGGTCCTATTTATTTGACTTGTCAGACCTATCAGTAAGAGTATTCCCGTCCTATGTATCCTCTTGCACTTAGATTTGCCCTATGAAGATGCAAAAATGTTACCTTTTCGGGAAAAAAAAAAAGATGCAAAAATTTATGGGGATGAAGCTATCTTCGCCCTCTGCTAATTGTATGCTATCTATGACAATCAATTATCACTTAATGGGTGAAAAGGGGGATCATGGAGTTCCAAATTTACTTTATCCTGTCTTTTTCCCAAGTTATCTTCAATAACAAGTTGATGGCGTTTTAAATTACCAAATTTGTCATCATCAGCAAGTGTATTGAAGAACCACCAGAATAGAAATATTGGGATCTTGAACAAAAAGGAAAGATCATTTATGATAAACGATTCTGCTTGTGATAGGGTTTTGTGAAGTCTTAGTCCATGTATGAATCAAAAGTTTTGAATTGCTGGAATAATCTATGATATATTAGGGGCAAATTTCATAGTTCAATCCCTCTTTTAAAACCTTAAAATGGATTTTCTTCAGTGTCTAACTCCGTTATGTATTGAAGTGTCACTTATGTACCATACCAGGACTCCAGGAGTAGCTGTACTAGATATTGGCTTCTCTTCTGTATGTGGTTGTATGTTTTTTGACTAGATTGTCTGTTTATGATATTTGATTTTGACATGGTGAATCCTATTAATAGGTTACATGTGAATCACAATTTTTGAATTGCTAGAATGTTGTTTTTTGTTGTTTTGGATAAATCGGATTACTCGCATTGATAGCACACTGTCAGAAGCATCTCAAGCACAGTCATCTATCTAGCTCCCAACTATTTTACAGTATTAGGCGCATCAATTGACCGATGTAAAAACTAGATTCCTTTGTTACAACCACAAAATAGAGGACTTAGAGCATCTAAATCCATTACCGTGTATGATTGTATGCTTCTTGTGTAAAAGAGCTTCAATAGATGTTCGATTGGCATATCTTGTTCGAAAAGTCACACTTGTAGATTCTTTTTTGAAACGAACCGTTTATAGTGCCATTGATTTAATTACACCATATTCGCTGGTCTGCAATTACTCAAACTAGTAGCAACCAAGCACTTAAAAAGTGGAGATGTCTCCGTCAACAATTGCAGATCAGATGCACCATTGTTAGTTTAATCATTAATAAATTAGCTTACGTTTCTATTCGTATAGCCGTGTAAATTGGAACATATTGGTAAACATTTTCCTGGTGCAGGGAGCCTTTGTGCTTTGTCGTCTCTTTAAGAAGACTGAATTGAAGCAAGATGAAAATGTCGAAAGTTCACACTTGGATGAAGTTGAACAGTTTGTTTCTTCTACTGCTGTTGGAAAATCACCTACTGATGATGGATTACCAAAGGCAGTGGCTCCATCTCCAATCCTGGAAAGTGATAGTAATATAAGCAATCCACCAAAGACCTCTGGAGGCGAAACTCATGGCAATATTTGCACTGCTGATAATACTGAAGATCCAATGTTGGAGATAACATCATTACCAGTAAGTAAAGCAATTGCCGTTTCTGCCTTTTTCTTAAAAATTGAGTTTTTCGTTGCAGACAATTGGTTAAACTAATATTCTACTTATTTGTTTGCTTCATATTTTAGCCAGATCCCGTGTTAGAGAAATTGTTGGAAATGTTTTGTGACCCTTCACCAGAGCGTCTTGATTGGAAAATCTCCTCCCAGGTGGAGTTTGGATCTTCTTACTTACATGCTCCCATGAC
Source organism: Lycium barbarum (assembly GCF_019175385.1). Lineage (NCBI taxonomy): Eukaryota > Viridiplantae > Streptophyta > Magnoliopsida > Solanales > Solanaceae > Lycium > Lycium barbarum. The sequence goes on from NC_083337.1 coordinate 161,918,957, forward strand.
CAATGAGATCAGCTGTGATCAAAAGGATGTCCAGTTTCAGAACACTGTTGATACTAATGAGTTTTTTAATTCAATTCTTGTCAGCTCTGATGAGCTTTCCTATGAAGATTCTGGACTGGGATTAAGGTCAGTCCGGTTTGCCTCAAACAGTATTAATACTATAACAAGGGCATCAGTTAAGGACTCTGGATCACTTAGTGAGTCGAAGGCACAAGTTAGACAAGAGCCAGTAAGTGGAAATCTGTAGGTGTCTTTCAGTTTTGTGCATTCACGATTCAAGATGTCAGATACTTGAAATTAAACTGTTTTTTCAGAAAACTAATCTTCTGTTGCTATTCTTTTTGTCCCAGGTTGGGACAGATTTATTTGAACCCGAGCTGCTGTTGGCAAATCGTGAAGAGACTGCAGCAATGAGAGAGGTTAATTCTGTTGCAACCACAGTGGAAGAGGCGTTTGCAACACCTTATGTTATCAATGATCACTCGATGGGGAATCTGGATTTCCTCAACCCTGGAGAGGTTATTTTGTCTGCTGGTTCTGGTGGAATGCAGGTCCACAGCTCACTAAACTCTGATGAATCGAGCGGTTATAGCAATATAGGTAATGAGTCTGGTTTTGGAACCGGAATAACACTAAGGACTCGGCCGATGCGTAAAAAACCTGATTCTGGAACGCAAGGAACTACTGATAGAAGAATACGTTACCAAGTGAAACTTCAAGCTGGAAGAGTTGAGTGTCACAAGCCTTCTGATTATGATCAGGGCGGAGCAAATCATGAAGAACTGTTAACTGTGTCTGAGGTAAATCTCCCTAATCCCTCACGAAAAAAGGCTAAAAGGTGACACATTGACATATATTTAATAATTGGCATGTGCAGAGTGAAAAGTTCTCCACTGAAGACAGTTCTAATGCTGGCGCTGCTATCTCCTGTGATGAAACACAAGATACCATGTGCAAAGAATTTCAAGGGGATGGTCTAGTGGTTGAAGACTTGAGAGCAAATGCGAAAGATACAATTGATTTTCCAGTTGCTGAAGTATCAAAGAGAGCAGCAATGTCTTCGTTTTCCTTAAGTTTCTACATATCCAAGCTGCTCATGGTTGTAAGTGTGCTCGTAGTCTTCTTGGGTCTTTGGAGATGCATTGAGCTGAGATAGTCTGCATCCCGAATGAAGTTTTGTAAATAAGTTCTTGATGGATGATAGAGGTGCTCGCAGTAGCATGAACTGGCTTTTATGTTTTGTTGATTTTTATCTGCTTTTTTATTATAGCAGAGGAGCTCGAGTTGAGACAACTTGGAAGTTGCTGGTGTATATTTTATGATTGGCTCGTTTTGTACATTAGTCTCTCAAGTAGTACTATGCTGTGTATGGAGATCTAATTTAGACTTTATCCAAAGATTTGCATTTGGCATATTGACTTACCTCCTTGGTATTACCATCCCTCATTATATGACCTCTCCTTGGCTTTACTCAAGGAATGACCATAAGTTGAAGCTGTGGAAGCCGTTATAGCCCTGTTTGTGCTCAACAGCTTTAAAGTATACTACCTCACACAAAGTAGGGGTAAGATTTGCATACATTTCACCTTCCCTAGACCCCACATGTAGGATCTCACTGAGTATGTTGTTGTATTTTATTATCATTCAAAAGTAACACCGCTCATATATGATATGAGAAGAATCTCCATATCCTAAAGTGCATTTACTCATATTATCGAATCTTCATCATGCTCTTACTTTTCGTTTGCCAAAAAGTCGGCACATTGATTTCCCTCTCATATGGATAGCATATGCCAAGTTTTCCATACATATAGTATAGGTTTAATGGATACATTCTATTGACTTATTTGGAAAGTTACATAACTTTGTCCCTCTTATTACAAATATTATAGCCTTTTACTGAACATTTTATTTATAAGAATTAATTATGACTTAATGTACCTTCTGTTGTAAATTCATTAAGGATAGACCTAGGATTGTAAGAGTCGCAATAAATGGATAGCATCTTCAAAGGGATTGATGGCTTCTTCAGGAAAGGCTTTGAGTGGAAATAAAACTTTTTTTTTTTTTGCGCGGATTGTCCTTCATTTGGGGTGCTCTTTAATTTTTGCCCTTTAAATTGATGGTCTTTAAGTTTTGCCCTTCGCCTAAAATTCGGAGGTAGTGAGTTCGAACCCCAGCTCAGTTAAAAAAAAATGCAAGCCAGAATTTCTGTCTAAAGGACAAAATTTAAAGACCATCATTTTGAGGGATAAAAATTAAAGACCACCCCCAGCGAAGGGCAATCCTGAAAATTGCCGGAAATAAAACAAGACATATAAACAAGAGATAGAGAGAGGAGAATGTAGAGTTTTTTCTCATTCAAGTGTGTATTTCTGAAAGGTGAAGAATACCCTTTTATATATATATGATATACAGATATTCCAGAATTACATATCACAAGTAATACATTGATTAGATATATGTATGCTCACAAGTTCATTGAACAACCATCCACAATTAAGTGAATTCATAACACTTTTTTATGTAGATTCTAATCATATAAAGAGTTCACTTATTTAAACATATATTAACTTTAAAAAAGGTTCCTTGGAAAAATCACCAAAAGTTAACAAATGAAAAAGGATGAATTTGAAAAGAGTTATAGCCTTAGAGATCAAAGCTTTTGAGAAAAACAAGGACTTTGGGAATAGCAGAATCAGTTTTTCGGAAGCTAAATTTTTTTTTTTATTCAAAAGTATTTTTTTTAAAATTATTTTTGAGAAAAATATACTTAGAAACACTGTTTAAAAACTTGACCAAACACTAATTACTATTCAAAAGTATTTTTTAAATTAATTGATTAAATACAAACTATTTAAAAGCAGTTTTAAAAAAAATACTTTTCAAAATAAGCTGAATTTAGACAGACTATTACTCCTCCTTTGTTAGCGTATCCCTGTCTCTTGTTTAGAATTAGCAGGCGTTTGGACATGCAATTTCATCCCATGAGATGAAATCAACGTTTGGACATGCGATTTCATCTCTGATTTCATCTCATGAGATGAAATTCCAAATCATCCAAAAAGGCATAATTTCAAAAAATATAAATGTAAAATTTGACCCATATGTTTATATTTTGGTAAAAAAAAACCCATAAGTTGGTACATATATTTACCAATCATGGTTACCAACCATTTGTATTAAATATTAATCTTCAAGTTGGTAAAATGTATTTACCAATCATGTTTACTATGTGGGAGGATTATATTAAAGAGTAGTTACATTACTATTCATGTTGAATTTTTTTTTATTGAACTAAAGTTTGATCAATTGATATTGTATTATTTTAGAAAGGCTTTCTAGTAACGCATTAATTTTATTATGAACTATAATTTACTCATTTGGTAAGATTACATAAGAATTAGGAAAATTTTGATGATTTTCATTACTTATGAGATTTTTATGTTTATAAAAAAATTATAATTTAAGAAATTCAAATTACATATCCAAACATAATTTCATGCATCATGATTTCATCATTAAATCATGTCCAAACGGCTCGTCGGATCGTGGCAAAATAGAAAGGGAAAAGACCAATGTCTTTTACTGGTGTAAACAACGTCTAAATGAACCATCAACAGCAAAATCACACAGAAAAACTGGCAAAATGTTCTCATTTTCCCCCTTTGTACATCTTTTGTGCTTCAGCTTCCTGTATTCAATTCAAGGCAGCTATTTTGATCAAGAATTTGCTAAAAAGGTACTGAGCTCAGCAAAGAAAGATAAAGATTGGTTAGTATCCATAAGAAGGAAAATTCACGAATACCCAGAACTTAGATTTCAAGAATATAATACAAGTGCACTCATTCGTAGTGAACTTGATAAACTTGGTGTTTATTATAAATACCCTTTTGCCAAAACTGGTTTTGTTGCTCAAATTGGCAACGGTTTTCCCCCTGTTGTTGCTTTAAGAGCTGATATGGATGCCCTTCCTATTCAGGTTTGTGTCAATTCCTTTGAAATTTTCTGCAGACACAAATATTTATTTTTTTGGGAAAATGACAGCCCAATACCTTTGGGGTGATCTAGTTTACAAACCAGCCAGTAAATGTATAGGAATTTGTATATTTATACTTAAATATACATATACCATACATATCAGTATATATGTTTTGTATATTTGGGCTACTCCCGGTAATTAAGTTTGGCGAAGGTACATATGCACTAGTTACCCAATATTTTTTTTACTATCAACCAACTAACTATACCCCAATCTTGAATTAATTGGGTCAGTTGTATGAATCTTCTGTATCAAATTGTTGGTTTTTAACAAAAGAAACTTAGAGAAATAACAAAGGGCTAAGAGAAATATACTGGACTATGCGGTCAACGTGGAACTAATTTATTTAGCTTTATTGAGCTCTACATTTATAATACTAGCAGTAACAAAAGCCAATAAAAGATGATCATAATACTAGCTTACAATATCTCCACAAAATCAGAATTTCAACTAACTAATTAGTACCGAACAGGAATAGGTGGCTAACAAACTATATTAACTAGGATTTTTTCAAAAAACTAAAGCGGTAAAATAAAGTTACTGCAGTCCAAAAGCATAATTATAACACAATTCCAGAGGATTCAATATAGTTAGATTTTTTTTTACACTGGTTGTCAACCTAGCAGTCCTCCAACTTTATTTTGGATTTGTGACCGGCTATGCGTTGTGAGGGTTATATGAGCAGATATAGAAAGGAAGATTCTTACTACTATGGATATTTAAGTGTGAGATGTCTCAGATATTGATCTCGAGTGAATATAACCACAGGAACTCGTTGAATGGGAACATAAGAGCAAAGTCAATGGCAAAATGCATGGATGTGGACACGATGCTCATACGACGATGCTTCTTGGTGCTGCTAAGCTGCTGAATGAACGGAAGGGCGAACTTAATGTGAGTTTGTTGATGTTTGGTTTAACGGAGCTTTACCCTCTTCACTAATACTGATCCATTTTGAATGTAATTTGTGCTTATGTGATTCTGCAACAAAAGATTCTTTGCACAATGTAAATGTTGACCAATGACCAGATTGCTTGTTCTCAAAATTAATACTTACTACTAGGTTTTTAACATAGTGATTATGTTGATCATAGTCTCCGTTGTGCTTCAACTTATTATCTATGTTTGCACTTAAGCTGGGCCTTTGGAGCTTATTACAAAAGGAGGCATTTCTTACACAAAGATGACTGTAGACAATAACATTCTTTCATGGAGGGGATATTATGTGTACTTTGTCTGGATAATGAAAGACTGGACTCAAACGGAACTGACAAACAAGATATATCTTATTATTTTCTAAAAGAGTTTGTTCATTTGTTCATTCGTTCATTACTTGCATACCTCTTGTTTGAGAAATAATATAGAACATTAAGAGCTTTGTATATGTTCATCTAGGACAGGTCAAAAAAACTTCCTTATATGATCTAGGTAGTCAATAGAACTTTACAGCTTTTGAGCCATCTCAATTTTTGTGCAAGATAACTTACAACACTGGCAAACTGCTCAGTCCTCTTGTACACAATTGTTTCTGCACTCCAAACCAGTGTTTGATCGTCACATAAATCTATCCAGAAATATCATATAGTATTTAATAGGCGAAGTTAAAGCAACACAGAAGTGAGCTACTGTTTAGGGGTGCAAGACTGGAAATTTTCCATCTACATACCTTGGTATACCATTTGGGGCCAATTATAAGTCCTGCAAACTTGAGACAAAATGATTGAGAAGTTGGAGAATGAGTGTATTGTTGGAGAAGGAAATGTCTCTCTCTCAAAGTCTTTCAACTCTGATGAATCGTGTCCTGACTGCTATTTCAAGTTGTGTTCTAACTCCCTTTCCCTTTCCATATGTTGAGCGGTTGGAGTCAGAGATGCTCCCTGATTGAACATTTTCTTGCAGCCATTCGACTTGTTCTTTGCTGAGGAGAGACAGGTTCACTTGTGCCCGATTATCTGTTTCTTTGTTGGGCCTAAAAGGAACTTAGAGTTTTTCTCCTCTTTGAAGATCTCCTTGAATCTGCTGGCATTCTGAATAAGGACTTTCAAAAACAGCTAGTTGTTTCCAGAAACGGATGAGAGCACAATAATACTGTGTTACTGACATATCACCTTGGGGGAGATCATGAAGAGTACATCTATTCCAAAAAGTTAAGCCACATATTTATTGTCTTAATTTGTCTCCTTTGGAACAGGCCAAACTTCATAGGAACAAACAACAACATACCCAGTATATTCCAACAAGTGGGGTCCGGGAAGGGTGTGTGTATGCAGGCCTTACCTCTACCTTTGCGGGTTAGAGAGGCTGTTTTCGATAGAGCCTCGGAAACTTCATAGCAGGCTATTAAAAAAAACGACATGCCATATTCTTCTTTAATACTCATGATCTGAAATTTGGATCATCCTCCCCTAGAGGACTAATAGTGTCCACCTAATCATCTTCTACAAGTATCACTATGACCATATCTTGGATCTCTTTATGTATAACAACATATGCTTCACCTTGCTATATATCCATCGGAACATCCGGTTTCGAACCACACTGTTTGACTACTTGTCAGTCTGTAATTGTCTGAATGATACTATTAGATTATTCTTTTCAACTTCATAGGAATACATTTGTCACATGACACTCCTAAAACACTGTTCAAATTCACCTCATCTGTTTTGTCCTTTGTGTGGCATCATTCAATAGCTCTTATTAGCTAATGTCAATGTTACTGTAATTCTTTTGTAAACCACAAAGGGAACCGTGAGACTTGTTTTCCAACCTGCCGAGGAAGGAGGAGCTGGTGCATATCATATGATAAAGGAAGGAGCACTAGGTGGTGTAGAAGCTATATTTGGTATGCATGTTGATTTTGAAAGACCTACAGGGGGCATCGGCACTAGTCCTGGACCCGTTTTAGCTTCTGTTTCCTTCTTTGAAGCAAAAATAGAAGGAAAAGGTGGGCATGCTGCACTACCCCACGAAACTGTTGATCCGGTACTTGCTGCATCATTTGCAATTGTGGCATTGCAGCAGCTCATCTCGAGAGAAGTAGATCCCCTTCATAGTCAAGTATGTACCCTAATCTCAATTTTCATCCAATCCTTTGTCTTCTATTTTTCTTCAAGATGTTTACCTCATAAGAAATGTACATTTTGGTATGTTTACCATTATGTAGGCATGTGTTGTGTATTCCCTTTAGAAACTTTTTTTTTTTTTTTGGAGTGTGACAACTCATTTGTTGCCTCATTGATAGTTAAGCTGACTGATATTGAAATTTTCACTTCTACCTGAAGGTTCTTTCTGTTACTTATGTCAGAGGTGGATCAGCATCAAATATAATTCCACCTTATGTTGAATTTGGGGGAACTATGAGGAGTCTTACAACTGAAGGCTTGCTTCAACTTCAAAAGAGGGTGAAAGAGGTACTTGGCTACGTGAACCTTGACTGTTGTTAGCTACCATCTGCAATTAGATCTTCTGTCAGACTCCTTTAACGTATAATTTTGTATTATAAATTTTGAAATTCTTTTTGAGAGATAGCCATTGGGATTGCATTCTTAACCATTGAGAAATGATGGTTTACATAAACCTATGTAATCAACTTACAAGATTAAGGATGACTTCTTGAACACGTATATAACTAGTGGTGTTTTTGCACTTTGCCCATGAAGATGCCATATGAAGTAACTCTAGCATCCATAGGATCACATTTCCTGCTTTGCTTCTCTCTCTTTCATAATCAATTTTGTTCCTCTCCTCAAAAGAGAAGGTTATTATTTTTACCATTGAATCATGTATTTCTCATTGTATCGTTGCAGTAGATGCTAATTGTCTTCAATGTCAAGTATCAATGAAATTGCTACAAGTTCTTTCTAATAAGAACAGAACCTAGGTTTCTTGTAGTAATTTTGTGCATTTGAAACACACATTTATGCGGAGCCTGCAGGTAGTTGAAGGACAGGCAGCTGTGCATAGGTGTAAGGCGTACATTGACATGAAAGAGGAGGAGTTCCCAGCATATCCAGCTTGCACAAATGATGAGCGTTTACATCAACATATAGAGAGGGTTGGCAGACTCGTGCTTGGTCCTCAGAATGTCAAGGAAGCTGAAAAGGTTATGGCAGGTGAGGACTTTGCCTTCTATCAACAAGTGATTCCTGGAGTTATCTTTCAAATAGGGATCAGAAATGAAAAAGTGGGTTCTACCCACGCCCCACACTCCCCTCACTTCTTTCTTGACGAGGATGTCCTGCCAATTGGAGCAGCGATGCACACAGCCATAGCAGAGACGTATCTGAATGATTACCAACATCCTACTGCAGTTTAGATAATACATTGTGGTTTGATGGTCTCTGGAGTTGCATAAACGTTCCAGTCACTTGTATATAATACGACATAAATAAGCAAACCTAATATGGTGATGAGCGTCGGTTCATGTGGGCGATTTCCATTTTCTTGATTGCCATGGTAGCCTTGTGCTCTTTAAAATTTCTCTTATGTAACAAGGCAACAAGCAAGTAGCTAAGGATGCCGGTCCAAACGCACTTGCCAAATGAATAATGCAAAATCTAGTGCAAGTTGCTGTCTTTTGTGGCAATTTGGTAATACAGGTGTGTTTGGCGGATGTAGCATGAAAACTATTGAGGTCACGTGAACCCAATAACTTTTGCTCGTACCTTGTATGCGTATTAAAATTTTATTAAAAATCTATAATATTTGATTGTGAACCCAACTATTAAATTATATATTAATTTTAGGTGGTTGTAGGAACTTATAAACCAAATCTTGAATCCGCCTCCATGATGAAATGTCAATATTTTATCTAGTAACACAAACACCACCCTAAAAATTGTTGGGAGCCAGTCACAACCTGGTGCATTTAGTAGTAGTCAGACGTAGGCAGAAGTGGATTACTCAAGTGCTAATAATTGCATTTAGAATTTAATATTTGTTCATATTTTGTGGATTTTTTAATGAACGAAGCTACTAGGCTTTGCTGAATCCATCTTTTTTTTTTCTTTTTTTTTTTGTTGTTGCCTTTTGCCCCGAGAGAAGGGGCAGGGGCTTGGGGTGTGGACTTGGGAGAACCCATGTGAGACCAACTTTGAGGAATGAACATCCTTATACTCAAATCATTAGTGCTTTAGCATCCCTAAAGTTTGATACAACCCATTTTTGTTCAACTTACAAAGTTGTATGGCAACAAACAGTTCGGTATATAAATGCCTTTTCTTTGCTGACTTGTCGGCACAGGATCCTTCAAATCATATGAAAACATACCGATGAAACTAAAGATACGACTGAATTCAAGATCCTTCAGGTTGTTTATAGATGGAATTGAATTGACGGTGTGAACATCTTTTTCATATTATCAGTAAATTTTAACTTGTGATTATATGTTACTCCAGTTATTATATATACCAAATTATCAGTTATACTTATCAAGATATTTACTTAAAACTTTTTAATTAATGACCTGATTATGTTGAGCATATACCTTAAAACTCTTACATAAGATTATTCTCTCTACTTTCTCTCAGCTATTAATATTCTTTATGTCCATAAATTTGGGTATCCCCTGCTTTGTGGAATCCCCTTTCTCCTTTCCCTCCTCCCTGAATACAGTTCAACTAATGTACAAAAAGGAGGAATTAAATAAGATTACAAGAGGTACCCTTTATTCAGTTAGGTCCCCTGCATGTGCTCTGCCATCGCAGAGTTAGCTTCTTTTTTTGTGTGTAACAATCGTAGCGCCCACAATTTTGCAAACTCATATTGTCCTGTGATTGTAATTTGATTCTCCTCGTTTTCAGGATATAAAAGCTTGGTGGCTGGTTTCTCCTCACTACTCATAAGCAGGGCTCATCAGCAGAGACAATGGGTGAAGAAGCTAAACAAGTTAGTCATATTTTCCTTTCTTGAATTTGTTTCTTTTGGTGAATCTGAATTTATGATATTTGATTAGACTATGACAAAATGTTCACACAGTTGATTATTATGTTTGATAGAAGCCCTCTAAAGAAGACCTGAAAATAGAGGTAAAGAAAGAAGAGAACATAGAGGAGAAAGAAGAATCAAAACCATCTTCTTCTTTCATGTTGTACATAGACTTGCATTGTTGAGGATGTGCCAAGAAGATTGAGAGGTCCATTTCAAAGATTAGAGGTTTTTATTCTGCTCTATATTTCACTTTGTTTGTGATGTCCTGATAAGTTTATGTGCACCTTCAATTCTCCACTATGTTTTCCAGGGTTGTTTTCTTCTGACGCTATTTTAGAAAACTACTAATTAATCTATGTCTAAATGGAGCAGGAGTTGAGAGAGTGATGATAGATATGGGGCAAAATCAAGTGACAATAAAGGGAATGATCGAACCACAAGCAGTGTGCGAGAGGATTGTTAAGAAAACAAATAGAGTTGCAAAAGTACTATCCCCCTGCCTGAAGCTGAGGGTGAACCTCTACCTGAATTTGTTGCTTCACGGGTATATCTTTTATACTCCTACAGTATATTTCTTGCTGAAGAATATACATAAAGACCATAAATGTAAATGTTTGATCCTTCTTGTTATATTACCTTTTCAGGTTAGTGAATTGAGGACAATTGAGCTCACTGTCAACATGCATTGTGAGGCCTGTGCCCAGCAACTGAAAAGAACAATTCTAAAAATGAGAGGTATACAAACGAGTTCTTTAATATTAGCTAGCAAAATTTTAAGTACACGGGTCCAGAATTTTAAGTTTGTAAATGTGAAAATTCACGATATGTATTATATCGTGCTAGTGAGTCCAAACTTCGTTCCTATAATTTTGCACTTAATTTTCTGATCCGCAAATTAGTAAGAATCCATTGTAAGTCGGTAACACTAACACATTCTTCCTCAAATCATCAAATCATACCATGCATAAAAATATATTAGGAGACCAATTGTTATGACTTAAGGATAAATAGTACTACTAATAATCTCCTTCATGATTAATTTAGGGGTGAGCACGGTGGAAACAGATCTGAGCTTAGGGAAAGTAATAGTAAAAGGAAGCATGGACGCCAACAAGCTCGTTGACTATGTATACAGGCGAACGAAAAAACAGGCCAAAATTGTCCGTCAACCTGAAACCCAGAAGCATACGGAAGAACCAAAGATTGAAGATCCAGATCCAAATCCAGATGAAGAAGCTAAGAAACAAGATGAAGAAGAAAAGAAAGAAGGTGGCCACGATAGTAGTAAGGCATCGGAAGGAGAAGAAATCATCAATAAGCTGATGTATTATTGCCAGCCACTATATGTCACTGAACGAATCCCGCCTCCTTATCTCTTCTCCGATGAAAATCCTAATGCATGTTGCATAACGTAACCAATAATAACAGTTACGTGAAAGATCATCTTCTTCTACATTAATTGTAAGTGGTCATAGAAGACCATTTTCTCTGAGTTTTGATATATCTTGGGCTGAGACTACCACATGAGATATTTGGTGGATGACCAACTCCTATGTTTCTTTGCATTTTGTATCAGACAAGCAATTTCATCTTTCCCAGTTTGATTCTACATATGAAACAGGGGAGCAACTGATGATGATGCCAGAGGAAAAGAACCGAAATTTATATATAACATTTCAGTAACATCCGTATGTAATTGGATGATAGCTTAAGGGAAAAATAATTTCAATGTTAAAAAGTCATAAAGGTTGCCCGTATAGCCATAAAAAGAGTTTTATAAAATTACTATTTTCAAGAGGGAGGAGTAAGACAACAATCTCAAGTCCTCTAGAATAATATAAGACGGTCAGATGCAAGTTTAAGGATTTTTCCCCACAGGATCGATAAGTACTCAGGTACAAGATGATGGCCCAAGGCAAAATGAGCTAAATCAAAATAATCATATACATAAAGAAAGCGCATTTTTCTTGATAGAACTCATTGGGTTCAAATCAGTTACCTTAAATCTTGTTCGTCTGCAATGGTTGTACAGTATTAATTTTCTGTATGAAATAAAAGCAAACAGATGTTGCAGCTTAACCTTAAAGGGTGTCAATGGTCAAAAGACAATGCAATCTAAATGATTGCATTGATGATTTTGTTGTTTTTACGCGGATCTTGATATTTTATACATACCATAATCAGCTAGGAAATGAAGTCATAACTTCAGCGAGAAACTACAACAAAAAGGATAAGAGAAGAGAAAACTTCTGCAAAGGCAGATTATTGTACAAATCTCCTAACACATTTATTACGATGGCCTGCTCGATCGGTAGCTGTGTGACAAAAACACACATAGGCAGATATAAAAATTCCTTATACTACCAGTGTAAAATTGCCTAACACATTTATTAGATGGCCTGACGATAGCTAGCTGTGTGACAAACTACACACAGGTCGATGTAAGAATTCTTCATACTGATATATAACTTGAACCCACATACAAATACTAGTATTAGTTTCCTTTCTTGAAAAGTTCCAAACAGTGTTCCTGGTCTAAATTCCTGCTCCAAAATTTGTTGTAATACTCGGGATAAGTGAAATCCCGATAAATGGTTGGTGACCCATCTTCAGTTAAGGTTTGTGGAGCACTAATAATTGCACTTTCAGAAGGACAAAGGAAAGAAGCCACGGACATCCTTGGTTTGTCTGAATTTACAATAGCTCGATGCCATACACTTTTGTACTTTCCGTTACTCAATGCCTGCAGGATAAACACGAGTATTTCAAATATCACTGTAAGGAACTTGCAAGAGTATACTAGGAGTTTTTTTCTATTTATAAGTTCTCTGCGCTTAACCATGTTTAAACCTCTTACACTGTGAAATGTGTGACCATCTCATCTAAAATTTTAACTTATTTGAGAGGGTATAGTTTTATTTACTATTATATCTTCAAGACATTCTCTCACATGTGGTCAGCCTGATTCTTTCTCCATCTGTCAAGCTAGCGGAGATTTCTATTTCATAATGTGTGGCGGTGAAGTTTAAATTTAGGACCTTTGCTATCATACCGAACTGTGCGTAACTATCTCGTCTAAAAACTTAATTAAACTGTTAAATATATAGGATATACGACTTCTATTTACTTAATAATATCTTCAACTTTGACCAACGACAATAAATAACTAATGAATACATCTACTATAGGATAACGTGAAAAAAAATAAAGTAATCTGTCATAACAGGTTAAGCCACAGTAGTGTAACTAACTTAAAATCTTATCATGAAATAAAAGAGAGTATGGTTTACCTCCAATTGATCACCAATATTGATGACAAAGGCATTAGGCTGAGGTTTAACAGATAACCATTTTCCATCCTTGAGAACTTGAAGACCTTCTACTTGCAAATCTTGAAGAAGAATAGTAAGGGCATTTGGATCTGTATGGGCTGGTAGCCCATAAGTGAGTTCAGGTTCTGGACACTGAGGGTAAAAATTGATAGCCATATGTTGACCTTGTTCACCCAACGCATTCTTTATACAATCTTTCTCAAGGCCTAGGCTCTCTGATATTGCTTCTTCCAATCTATATCCAAGTTGTCGAACTTCCGTGCAGTATCTGCTCACTATTTTCCTGTCCATTGAATAAATTAAAGGGTGTAATTAGATTCTTCTCCCAATTAAAACGAGTAAAAAACAAGAAAAAAATGGAAAAGGATGAAAGACAAAAGCATGAATCCAAAGATGAAGAGAGAAACAAAAATAAAGTTTGAGAGTAAAAAGACTTTTCTTAAAGAAAAAAAAAAAAAAAAATCATCCATTTTTCTACCGCATATACTATTTTGAAATCAACCAACGAAGCTCTACAGTTGAGTTAGCAAACCGAAGTAAATGTAGAAAAACTGTGTAAATTCAATCCGAAGAAAAAAAATAGAAAGATTAGACAAGATAACCAAAAACTATTGAAAGAATAAATCTAAAAAAAATAGTACTACATTCACATCTTCTAATTAATTTAAAACATAAACTTAAATTAAATAGATCCACTTCATTATCACAATGAATTATATTTATTTTATACACTACTATTGTCAATATAGATATTAAATACTTACTGAAAACAATAAAAAAATATGACATGCTGAGATAACCGATCGCGGAACTCAATAGCACATCGTTGAATTTAAAAAAAAAAAAAATCGAATCTTAGTTTAAGAAATTAAATATTCAAAAGACAGAAAAATGTTCTCGAAATACGACCAGATTGATAAAATTACAGTACTGTATCTTTTTACAAAAAAGGTTCTTTCACGGACCAAATCGAAATCCAATCCTAAAGTCGTTGTCTACTAGTGTAATAATACTACCTGACAACAAAGGGAATCAATTATCTATCGCAGAAGCTTACACAATTTCTATCTACCATCTATGTCACCATGATGCCGTCATGCCGACGACAAGTTGCTTTCATGCGGAAATACTCCATATAATTTGTGTTAATTGTGTGAGGTCAAATAAAAATTCTTGTTTGTATAAAAATAAATATTCGTTTTTGTTTCAATTTTTGTTTCTTTAGAAAAATAGGTCAGCACAATCGCGTGAGATTTTATTCATCATCAGTCCAGTGTTTTAAAAGATGCGGGCGTAAGGCGAAGCGTTTTACATATGTCTCGCAAGGCGTAAGCCCCACGAATATTTAATTTTTATTTTTTTTTAAATTAATAAAATAAAAATATAAGTAAAAAATATACTAAAATTATATAAATAAATAAAAGAATTAGTATAAAAATATATATATATTTATTATTAACATAATAGCATATGCATGAATTATTAAAAATATCATGAAAAAGTGAATGTAAAGATGCATTACACAATAACATGACTATGATGAAACATAATTAGAGTTGACAAAACGATACTTTGTCCTAATAATTCAAAGATAAAATTGACAATAATATAAAGTTATTATTTTAAAACCTAAAACTAAATACAAATTAATATTCATTATAATACAAATAGCTAGAGTAGAGTCTTCAAAACATTATCTAAACTAGAGTGATATCAAAAGAAATTCTAAAACTAAAAACTATCTTGAAAATTATAAATTGAAGAATGCTAAAAAAATCTTGAAGAAAATAAAGCATAATGAAGGAAAATGCAAACATGGAAGATAGTAAGAATTGGAGGACAAAACTCTTTGCTTTGTAGTTTACTTTGCATACAAAGGTATAAAGTGTATATGTTATGTTACTCCGTAAACAACAATGAGAAAAGCTAATGAAATTAGGATAAACCATTAGAAAAAACTTTTGACTTTTTGAAATATTTAGTTTGAGAATTTACTATGAATTAATTACTGGATATTTAACTTTTTTAAAAAATTATTAAGCAATTTTGGCTCAAATTTATAAAAGTTCCCCGGGCTTACGTCCCAAATGAACGCCTCAAATGTTGGGGCTTATGCCTAGGCGAACGCCCCGAAGGTTGGGGCTTACGCCCCGCCTGTACGCCTCGATGCGTTTTTGGTACATTTTGCCTCGGGGTAAACCCCGCTTGTACGTCTCGATGCGTTTTTGGTACGCTTTGCCCCGGAACTCACCTCAGAAACGCCTTTTAAAACACTATTCATCACCCTTATGAATTGAAAAAGGGTTATGCAGACTAATTTGACATAATCTAATTAGAGCTCTTAAACAATCAAATCAAAGTTAATCATTAACTTTGTAAATTCATTGTTGGGGAAAGAATTGTCTTGGGACCCATTACTCTAGCTAGATTTTTTATATTCACCACAGAAATATTGACACGTGGCTTAAACAATGAAGGTGTACTTTAACGAATATAGCACTCCCTCCGGATAAAATAAGTATCCATTTAGCCAGTTACACACCTTAAAAAATACTAACTTATAGAGAAAAATAGGTAATTTGACTAAAATACTCATAATTAAATAGATATTGAAATTTAGTCAATTGACACGTAAATTCTTTTTTAATTTGGTAGGTGAATAATCTTTTTTAATTAAAAAAATAAAGATTAAGTGAACACTCTTTTTTATTCGGGGGTTTCACATCTTCCGTACTTCTTTTTTCTTTTTTAACATAGAAAGAACTTAATAGTAACAAATAATCTACCCAGATATATATGTAACATAACGTTTACGCAAAAACAACTAAGAGAGATGACAAACAAAATACGGCTAGTTAGATACGTGATAATATTTTACACAACTTAAAGACATGACAAACAAGAATACGACTCGTTAGATACGTGACAAATAATTTGCACAAAAAACACCTTAGATACCTGACAAACACGCTTCATAGAAAATGACCGTGAACGATAAAAAAAAAAAGGAAAAAGAGAGAAAAAAATGTTTTAAAAGAGGGACCCGAACATGACTAAAAAGAAAATTAAAAATTAATTACGAAATTCGTTATTAATCTACAACTAAATAACTCGTAGGTTGCCATAAATTTATGGGTAAATAGGATTAGCAACCTTTTTTATTTAGCTATATAATTTATCCGTCGTTAATTCCCTTCTTCTTCTTCTTCTTTTTTTGTTTTTGGTAGTAATGGTATTGGCGCACTTGAATGAACTATTTTATTACATTAGATTGAAACATAAAACTAATTAGCTTGAGGGAATGTAATTGTGTTTACCTGAAAGAAGAGGGATTAGAAGGCCATTCAGGGGCGTATTTCTCCAAAGGATAACAATGCAGTCTAAGATAATCTCTCCAATTATGAACAGTTTCCTTCTTCACATTAAAACTAGTGGATAATCTCATGGTCTTTGATGGATCATCTGAATATAACTTCATTTTCTCTTCCACAGGTAGCCTGAAAAACTCATGGGCAACCTCTAGCATTTCATCTATTACTTCCTTTGGTACACCATGGTTTATTACCTGATCATAATCAAGCTAAGTTCCATAAGAAAAAAAATGATGAAGGCCATTAAAAAATGACTACTTCCTGTGCTCCACCATATGTAGCAACGTCCAGAGCACGGATGTCAAAATACGTAGTTTTCGATGAGCATTCAAACGTAGATTTTTCAACTTTCTTAAAAATAAAATTTACATATTTGAAAGTCATTTGACAGTTAATGTATAGTTCAAAATAATTGAAAAATTGTTTAACAAAACCATGGTAAAAGAAAACCTTTTTGACTAATGGTGTGCCACACAAATTGGAATACAAAGAGATTATTAACTCTATGCGTTAATGAAATGAAAAGGAGAACCTGGAAAAATCCATAAAGACGACAAGCTTCGCCAATTTGATGAATGATAATGTTTCTATCACTGCAACACAAGTCGATAACTGGAACAACATCTTGTCTGTCAACAACTTCAGACAAATGAGGCCTTTGAGATTCAGGGCGAATATAAATCTCAGGGAGGGTTGAGTAGGTTCCATTGGAAAGAACACTTGTGGTCTTCATTATATGTCAACAACATGAAAAAACAGATGTAGTTGAGAGTGCAGGAGCAAGAATGTTTAATGTTCAAGATATGCTAGTAGTTTCTAGGAACCTCAGGGTATTACTACTATTGATAAGCAAGTTTGTAATTTCCGATAGCTATTTTATAGATGACATGTGTTGTTCGACTTTGAAAGTTTGTCTTATTTCTCTTCTATGTTGCCCTTAATTTAGTTTAATATTACTTTAACTGCCATTATCTAATTTGGTAAATAAGAAAAAACATACTTTTAGATATATTGCAAGACTCTAATTCAATCTCTTCACACACCGCCCCCCCCCCCCCCTCTCCCCCACCCCACACCCCCCGCCCTTGCACCAACTCTTTAGTGTTGTATGTATTGGTGTTTAATCACTAATTTTCTACATGGTAAAATAATTATGTAATTCTTTTTTATTTTACTTATAAGTTTTTGTCAACAAAAATAAAATAAAAAATAATCTTAAAAAAATATAATAATTCACGTAGGAGAGCAATTATTCATAATTTTTTTGCTTAGTTTTTAAATATATAAATTTTATTTTAATGATTCAAAAGTACCAAAGGCCACATAGTTAGTCAGTTAAAATATTTTTTTTTTAAATGATCTGACTACCCAAAGAATAATACTTTCACATAAAATGAGAAGGAAGGAACATTTTTTTCCTTAACAAAAAATGAAATCAATGTCATAATAAATCTACTAAGACACATCAGTCATTGTGCATATTCATTGCTTAATGATTCCGTCTTCTGAGATGGGTATCACTAATATAGATATTTATAAGTCTATTTATAGATCTTATTCTCTTATCTTAAGCTTAAAAATATAGATTCCACTAACGATATTGCTTTTGGCATTCCTCTAAAGATTTTAAAATTTAACATTACTATGAATAATTTATTGAGCTCTTATGCTCTTATATGGTGAGCTTGCTATTGAAAGTAGTGCGTTTAGGATAGCTAATAAAATAAATGAATATAATTTTGTATTTTTTATTAATTTTAGCTTAAAATAGATTGTCGAATTTGTTCTTTCTTCTTGGAATGTTTCGCAAAAAGAATGAACTGGTCTATTTGATATTGAATTTCAACAATAGATATTGAAATACCCAGTGCGATAAAGGAAAATAAAGAATAAAAACATTTGTAAACAAATGATTAGCTTCGTCAACAGACTGTTGCTTTGTCATGCATTAGTTCATTTTCAATTAAATATAACGTCACTTATCGACTTTCAAGTCATAGTTTCTTTATTTATTTGAGGTTGAAAATCGTGCTAGCATTTCTTGTACACTCAAATATCTTTTTGCAATAGTTGGTTAGTCAATATTGATTTAATTCAGGAACAAATGAGTCAAATTAATTCGATATATGATATAGTTCAATTTGGATTATTGGACACTATATTCCCAAAAGCCTTCAATGAAATTAAAAAAAAAAAGATGTGATATCATGAATTTATTTGAAAATAAAAGGAAATTCTTCTTTAACTTTCAAATATTTCTATATTATGATTTAGTTTTTAAGATTTTGTAGAAAATGGCAAAGTACTGCTCCTTCAATAACCTAATGTCAAAAAGAGAGAGTGAAAAATAAAAAATAATTATACATTTAATTTTAATGGGGCAATTTGCAGGATTGCCCTTCGCTGGAGGCGGTCTTTAATTTTTACTTCTCAAAATGGTGGTCTTTAAATTCTGCCCTTCAGGCAGAATTTTTGCCTGCACAGGCAGAATTTCAGCCCGTGCAAATTTTGCTTGTTCCCATGCAAATTCTACCTGAGGCAGAATTATGCAACCTCTACCTCGAGAAAATTCTGCCTTGAACCCACAACTTCAGGGTGTTAGGCGAGGGGCAATACTGAAAGACCACCAATTTAAAGGGCAAAAATTAAAGACCACCCCAAATGAAGGGCAATCCGCGCAAAAAAAAAGATTTTAATGTTAATATTGACCCAGGCTTAGCACGGGCCAAGTGACACTAATATTTTCTTATTCTTCTCTTATACTAGACGGCGCATGCCCGTGCGCCAACACTTTGGATTATAGTTTATATATGTGTATGTAGTTGTGTTTGGATAGTGATAATATATATATTTTATATTGCTAATAAACATACATAAGTTTGCACTGTTTATATATATATATATATATATATATATATATATATACACACACTATGTTCAAAACACGATTAATATAACATTGTAGTTTGTGCTCCATATCCAAAACTTTATTATATTAGTGTTTGCTACGAATACAAAGATGGCAAAAATTTATTAATACTTTTTAAAAGAGAAGACTTGTTTAAAAGAAAACTATTTTCCTCTCTTTCAGATAAAACAATACCAATAATTAAGCATCAGTTGATACTTTAAATTTTAATTAGATTAATTTAAAGGTGTAAAATATTCTATTGTTAATGTATATAGATTGGACCTAAACAATACTTATTATTTTTTATCAAATTTTGATTTAGATAATTCTAATTCAAATTATTAAAGTAATTGACATGTTTAAAACGAAACAAAGTAGAAATTTGATTTTCTATTTAAACGAAGAACTGCTATTTTTTAATTTTTGGTAAATATTCTTGGTTTAGCTCATTTTAATTGTCATGTTGTCTTTTGCACGGTTTTTTAAGGAAACGTCAATTAGAATTAGAATTTTACTAATTCACCTTATTAATTATTTGATCTCCATTTAATATTATTTTTTATTTTACGACGTTAATCTCTTTTCACATTTATTAGAGTAAGGAAAAAAATGAAAAAGTAATTAAATTCTATCTTATTTTAAAATATAAATATTTTAAGTATATTTATTTTAGTAAACATAACAAATAAATGACATGGCGGAATAACATATACAACAGTTAAATATCTAGATTAGATATCAGGCTAATATAAGAAAAGAAAGGAAATTGTATGGTTTGGCTATTTAACCTTTTGAAGAAAAGCAATAATATGGGGTCCATGTTTTTTGTTGTATAATAATTTCACTTGCTCCCACTAATGGGTTGATATGCATGTGACAATGAATCCACCATTATTGACTTAATGGGGATACTTTGGGAATTACACGAATATTGTTTGATTTTTTAATATGGGATGCATGTTTTTTTTTTTTTTTTGACATTGCTTATTTTTTTAATATGGGGTTCACTTTTTTTTTTTTTAATATTGTTTGATTTTTTTAATTTGGGGTCCGCTTTTTTTTTTTTTTACATGAGTTTGGAGATGGCGGGATTCACTTTTTTTTTCATTTTTTTAATATTCTTGGTGTTTTTAGCATGGGGCCCACCTATTTTTTTTTTTTAAATGATGACTCACGACGAAGCATGGGTTTAACCCATGCTTCTATTTGACATTACTTGTTTTTTTAATATGGGGTTCATTTTTTTTTTTAAATATTGCTTGATTTTTTTAATTTGGGGTCCGTTTTTTTTTTCCACATGAGTTTGGAGATGGCGGGGTCCACTTTATTTTTCCTTTTTTTTTTTAATATTCTTGGTGTTTTTAGTGTGGGGCCCACTTATTTAAAAAAAAAATGATGACTGACGACGAAGCATGGGTTTAACCCATGCTTCTATACTTAATATGGGGTGCACGTATTTTTTTTTTACATTTCTATTTTTTTTAATATGGGTTTCACTTTTTTTTTAATGTTGCTTGATTTTTTTAATATGGGGTCCGTTTTTTTTTTTTTTTTTTTACATGAGTTTGGAGATGGCGGGATCCACTTTTTTTTTTTTTTAATATTCTAGGTGTTTTTATTTTTTAGTATGGGGCCCACCTGATTTTTAAAAAAAATGATGACTGACGACGAAGCATGGGTTTAACCCATACTTCTATTTAACACTAGATGGCCTATGCCCGTGCTGCGCACGGGCCCAACACTTCGAATTATAGTGTATTTATGTATATATAGTTGTGTTTAGATAATGATATATATATATATATATATATATATATATATATATATATATATACTATGTTCAAAATACGATTAATATAACATTGTAGTTTGTGCTCCGTATCTAGAACTTTATTTTATTCGTCTTTGCTACGAAAATTTATTAATACTTTTTAAAAGAGAAGACTTGTTTAAAAAGAAACTATTTTCCTCTCTTTGAGATAAAACAATAGCAATATTTAAGCATCAGTTGATACTTTCAATTTTAATTCGATTAATTTAACGGTGTAAAATACTTATTATTTTTTATCAAATTTTGATTTAGATAATTATAATTCAAATTATTAAATTAATTTTACATGTTTAAAACGAAACAAAGTAGAAATTGATTTTTTTCCTTATTTTAAAGAGTCCATCATTATTGATTTAATTGTTTGATTTTCTAAGCATTTGTTTTTTAACATTGTTTGTTTTATTAATATGGGATTCACATTTTTTTTTTAATATTGCTTGATTCTGTTAATATGGGGTTCACTTTTTTTCCGTGAGTTTGGATGTGGTTAGTTCCACTTTTTTTTAAAGGGTCAACGGACGATGAAGCATGGGTCTAAACCCATGCTTTATATAGTTTCTTCTTTTTTGTTTTTATTTTTTATATTGCTTGGTGTCATTTAGTATGGGGCCCACCCTTTTGGACATTATTAGTTTGCATTATTTTTATGTATATAATATATATATATACTATGTTCAAAACACGATTGATATAACATTGTAATTTGTGTTCCGTATCTAAAACTTTATTATATTAGTGTTTGCTAATTACAAAGTCTGCACTTTTTTTTTTTTACATTGTTCATTTTTTTAATATGGGATTCACTTTTTTTTTGTATATATATTGCTTGATTTTGTTAATATGGGATACTATTTTCAAAACACAATTAATATAACATTGTAGTTTGTGCTCTATATTTAAAACTTTATTATATTAGTGTTTGCTACAAATACGCATGGTGTTTAATATGGGGCCTACAATTATTTTCACATTTATTAGAGTAAGGAAAAAATGAAAAAGTAATTAGATTCTATCTTATTTTAATATATAAGTATTTTAAGTATGTTACTGTACAATAATTTAATTTGCTCCCACTAATGGATTGATACGCACGCGATAATAAATCCATCATTATTGACTTAATGAGATACTTTGCAAATTACATGAATATTGTTTGATTTTTTAATATGGGGTGCACTTTTTTTTTGACATTATTAATTTGCATTATTTTTATGCATATATATATATATATATATACACATACTGTGTTCAAAACACGATTAACATAACATTGTAGTTTGTACTCCGTATCTAAAACTTTATTATATTAGTGTTTACTACGAATACAAAGTCTTTTTTGACATTATTTTTTTTTAATATGGGGTTCAATTTAGTTTTTTTGATATTGCTTGATTTTGTTAATATGGGTTCCACTTTTTTTACCGTGAGTTTAGAGATGGTGGGTTTCACTTTTTTCTTTTATATATTGCTTGATGTTGTTTAGTATGGGGTCAATATATATGAGGCCCACAATTTCTTTTTTACATTTTTTTTTTTTTTATGGGCCAGTTTAATATGAGGCACAATTTTTATTTTTTTTATATATATACTATGTTCAAAACATGATTGATATAACATTGTAATTTGTGCTCCGTATCTAAAACTTTATTATATTAGTGTTTGCTAAGAATACAAATTCTGCACTTTTTTTTTATATTGTTTATTTTTTTAATATGGGATCCATTTTTTTTTATATATTGCTTGATTTTGTCAATATGGGATACTATGTTCAAAACACGATTAATATAACATTGTAGTTGGTGCTCCGTATTTAAAACTTTATTATATTAGTGTTTGCTATGAATACGCATCATGTTTAATATGGGGCCCACATTTTTTTTAACATTGTTTGTTTTTTAAATATGGGGTTCACTTTTTTTTTAATATTGCTTGATTTTGTTAATATAGGGTCCACTTTTTTTTTCCCGTGAGTTTGGATGTGGTGAGTTCCACTTTTTTTTTAATACTGGATGTTGTTGAATATGGGGCCCACAATTTTTTTTAGGGCCTGTTTAAAATATGGGGCCCAAATATTTTTTTTATGTTGGTGGGGGGGGGGGGGGGGGGGTTCCACACACAGACGACGAAAGAAGCACCAGCCGGTGCTTCTAATATTTTCTAATACTGGATGTTGTTGAATATGGGGCTCACAATTTTTTTTTAGGGCCAGTTTAATATGGGGCCCAAAAATATGGGATTCACTTTTTTTTTCAATATTGTTTAATTTTGTTAATATATGGTCCACTTTTTTTTTTCGTGAGTTTTGATGTGGTGGGTTTGACTTTTTTTTTTTAATACTGGATGTTGTTTAATATGGGGCCCACATTTTTTTTTACAATTTTTTTTAATACTGGATGTTGTTGAATATGGGGCCCATAATTTTTTTTTTTTTAGGGCCTGTTTAAAATATGAGGCCCAAAATTTTTTCTTTTTTTTTTAATGTTTGGGGGGGGGGGCCCACACACGGACGACGAAAGAAGCACCAACCGGTGCTTCTAATATAGTAGAAATTGCTTGTTTTTTTAATGAGGTCCACTTTTTTTTTTATAATATTGCTTAATTTTTTTAATATGGGGTCCACTTTTTTTTTTTTACATGAGTTTGGAGATGGCGGGGTCCCCCCCCCCCCCCTTTTTTTTTTTTTTTTTTAAATGATGACTGACGACGAAGCACGGGTTTAACCCATGCTTCTATATATTTTTCTAACTATATAGAAGCACGGGTGGATCATCGTCCGTTCCACCAAAAAAAAAAAAAAGGTGGGCCCCATACTAAACACCATGCAATTGAAAAAAAAAAAAGTGAAACCCCATATTAAAAAAAGTGAAACCCCATATTAAAAAAGGTGGATCCCATATTAAAAAATAAATAATGTAAAAAAAAAAGTGCACCCCATATTAAAAAATCAAACATTATTCATGTAATTTCCAAAGTTTCTTATTAAGTCAATAATGATGGATTTATTGTCACATGCATATTAACCGTTTAGTGAGAGCAAATGAAATTATTGTACAGCAAAAAATATGGATCCCATATTATTGCTTTTCTTCAAAAGATTAGGTAGCCAAATCATACAATTTTTTTTTATATTAGCCTAAAATCTAATCTAGATATTGAATTGTTGTATTTGCTATTCCACCATGTCATTTATTTGTTATGTTTACTAAAATAAATATACTTAAAATATTTATATTTTAAAATAAGATAGAATTTAATTACTTTTTCATTTTTATTCTTACTCTAATAAATGTGAAAAGAGGTTAATGTCGTAAAAGAAAAAATAATATCAAATGGAGATCAAATAATGAATAAGGTAAATTAGTCAAATTATAATTCTAATTGACGTTTCCGTAAAAAACCATGCAAAAGACAACATGTCAAGTAAAATGAGCTAAATCGAGAATATTTACCAAAAATTAAAAAATAGTCGTTCTTCGTTTAAATAGAAAATCAAATTTCTACTTTGTTTCGTTTTAAACATGTAAAATTAATTTAAAAATTTGAATCAAAATTTGAAAAAAAAAGTATTTTATACCTTTAAATTAATCGAATTAAAACTGAAAGTATCAACTGATGTTTAAATATTGCTATTCTTTTATCTCGAAGAGAGGAAAATAGTTTCCTTTTAAACAAGTTTTCTCTGTTAAAAAGTATTAATAAATTTTTGCAGATTTTGTATTCATAGATATAATAAAGTTTTGGATACGGAGCACAAGTTACAATGTTATATTAATCGTATTTATCAAATTTTTACTTTGTTTCGTTTTAAACATGTAAAATTAATTTAACAATTTGAATTAGAATTATTAAAATCAAAATTTGATAAAAAATAATAAGTATTTTACACCTTTAAATTAATCGAATTAAAATTGAAAGTATCAACTGATGCTTAAATATTGCTATTGTTTTATCTCAAATAGAAGAAAATAGTTTCCTTTTCAACAAGTGTTCTCTTTTAAAAAGTATTAATAAATTTTTGCAGCCTTTGTATTCGTAGCAAACATTAATATAATAAAGTTTTGGATACGGAGCACAAACTATAATCTTATATTAATCGTGTTTTGAACATAGTATATATATACTAGATGATGAAAGCCCGTGCTAGAACGGGCCCAACACAAAAAATGGTACCACAGTTTTCTTTTTAGTCTGCTAAAAAAGAATGATATATTTTTATGTTGAGAAATCATTTAACTTGAAACTTCCCTTTTTACCTTTAATGAAATGATTTAAATCCACACAAATATCTATGAATTGTTTTAGACCATAATTTTCAAAGATCTTTCGTTTCTTCTTTAAACTTCGTGCCTAGTCAAACTATGTCACATAAATTAGGACAGAGAGTGTACTTTTTAGTAATATAATTATGGAATTATTATTATAGAAAGTATTATAATTCAATTAATTGAAAATATCAATAAATTATTTTACTTAGTCCGCTTATCTCATATATGACTTTCCTGGTTTGGTTGTCCAATTGAAAGATTTGAAATATACCTTCTCCTACCGAGTTTCATGCCATCATCTATTTCTACTCAACAACACTAAAAAACACTTTCAACACTGAAAAATGCTTTCATGTGTTAGCATCTGTTGTAGTCTTAAATTTTTAAGTATAGACCAACTTCATCATTTTTAGAAAATATGTGTACACATTTCTTGACCGTTTGTATTTCATCTTCTTGTTGTTATTCCTCATTATTTGTGTGAGACGTATGTGTCCAAAATTAGTGCATTTTTATCCTTACCCAAAGATATAAGTTTTAAATCTTTTGATTTTATGAATTCTTTAGCTTTTTTTGTGTTTAATTTAAATCGTTATTTTTTTTTCTGAATTTCTTTTCTTTAAATTTTCTTTAAGCGTACCTTTACCATTTTCTGAATTTATTATCATTATTTAAATGTCTTTTTTTTTTTGCAATTGTCTCTTACTTCTTCACGTGGAGGCCATCTTAATTTGTTTTTCCAATTGTCTCCTAATTTTTCACGTGGACCCCACCTTAATTTTTTTTTATTTAACTATATTAGAAGAGTGGGTGATTGACGACCAAACCCACTCTTCTAATATAGTAGAAATATGGATAGAAACAGTGTAAAGTAATAATGTAAAAAAAAAAAGTGCATCCCATATTAAAAAATCAAACAGTATTCGTGTAATTTTCAAAGTATCTCATTAAGTCAATAATGATGGATTCATTGCCACATGCGTATCAACCCATTAGTGGGAGCAAATGAAATAATTGTACAACAAAAAATATGGACCCCATATTATTGTTTTTCTTCAAAAGGTTAAGTAGCCAAATTATACATTTTTTTTATATTAACGTGAGATCTAATTTAGATATTGAACTGTTGTATTTGCTATTCCGCCATGTCATTTATTTGTTATGTTTACTAAAATAATTATACTTGAAATATTTATATTTTAAAATAAGATAGAATTTAATTACTTTTTCATTTTTATTCTTACTCTAATAAATGTGAAAAGAGATTAATGTCGCAAAAGAAAAAATAATATCAAATGAAGATCAAATAATGAATAAGGTAAATTAGTCAAATTTTAATTTTAATTGACGTTTCCTTAAAAAAACATGCAAAAGACAACATGACAAGTAAAATGAGCTAAACCGAGAATATTTACCAAAAATAAAAAAATAGTATTTCTTCGGTTAAATAGAAAATCAAATTTTTTACTTTATTTCGGTTTAAACATGTAAAATTAATTTAATAATTTGAATTAGAATTATCCAAATCAAAATTTGATAAAAAAATAATAAGTATTTTACACTTTTAAATTAATCGAATTAAAATTTAAAGTATCAACTGATGGTTAAGCATTACTATTATTTTATCTCAAAGAGAGAAAAATAGTTTCCTTTTAAACAAGTTTTCTCCTTTAAAAAATATTAATAAATTTTTGCCGACTTTGTATTCATAGCAAACACTAATATAATAAAGTTTTAGATACGAAGCATAAATTAAAATATTATATTAATCATATTTTGAGCATAATATATATGTATAAAAATAATATAAATTTATGTATATTTATTAGTAATATAAAATATATATATTATTACTATCCCAACACAACTACATATATAAAAATACACTATAATTTAAAATGTTGGCGCACAGACCTAGGACGTCTAGTAGTAATAAGAAGCAACAGTGAGGAGCTTCACGTGTCTGTTTCATGGTCTGCTTATGCCACACCCATGTTTTTTCCAAGACAAACAATCAGGCAGCACCCCGTCAACATGCCTGCCTGGCACTGCGGCTGTTTGGTCATTTCATTTTTACAGTGGTTGTTGCCAATAATCGGTTGCCACGTGTTATGACTATGTTGAAATTCGGGTCCCACCTGACTTTTACATGCTACACGCTTGCAATTGCAAGCTTTGTCAACTGTGACTCTTACAGAATGTGGGCCCACTCACTTTTCCATCTGTGAAAATACTTGTAGCTTACCGTATGTCTATAACGTTGCTAGGAGTAGAAGTATGGGTTTTCTACTTTAGGCTGCAATTTTTAACTTAACTTTAGGAACAATTTCATAGGAACAAAATTAACTGAAACCATTAACATAAAAAAAACTTTCCACCAATTTCTAAAGTTGGAATTTCAAATTAAAGGTGATTTCATTAACTAGGTAACTGCTCCCTCTTTGTCACATTTATTATTTTGTAAAATTTATACTTCTTCCCGTCCAAAATAAATAAATTTTGAAAGTTAATTAATTATATTAATTAAAGAGTCATTTCACAATACTATTCTTTTTTTTTTTTTCAAACTATCAGAAATATTTAATGCTGGGATTAAAAAAATTCATTTGAGAGAAGGGTAACTTTGAAAATAATTATTTGATATCTTCTTGGGTTTTGAAAACTTCATTCATTTTGGACAAAAAAAAAAAAGGTACTAGAATTCATTTAGTACTTTGCCCTTGACTTTTGAATTTATTTCATTATTTATCTGTTAACATTTTAGTAAATAGGGAGAAGTTTGGGTGCTTTTTAAATTCTTAGAAAAGGTGATGTGCTCAAGGACACGTGCTTGGGTCTTCATTGGGAAATATGGGAGCCGTGGGACCCAGAGTACTATACTTATTCCATTTTTTTTTGGGTCTGCGTTCTTCTAAGTTTAACACTCTTCCTATTTGCTCTTTAAGGATTTCAAATCCACAATGCAATTATTTTATATTTGAAAGCAACAAAAATATAAATGTTGTTTTCGAAAATTTTTCTAGAATTAAAATTTAACAAGATGATATCAAATTTGGAATTAAGGGTGGAAATTCAAAATCATAACTGAAGTTGTCATTATCGTAGAATAGCAAAAAAAAAAAAAAAAAAAGCGAAAAAAATAGTAGAGCATCATGATATCATGTTAAGTTATAGTAGTAAATTAACTATTTTCCTATAATTGCAGTTATTGGCATCTTGCAACTCTTCAGCTGCATCAAGTGAATCACCAAAAATTCGAAACAACTAACTGGTTCACTCGAACAACAACTTTGCATTATTATCTCTCCATCATCAAATTACTATAAGATCAAACTTATCAAGTCGCATATTGTCGATACTTGAACTGACGCAAGAACACAAAATGCAAAAAACAATAATATTTATGCATAGGCTTTTCATATCTAGTATATATATAACGCGTAGTCCTTGGTTCTTTCACGTGCATCAGATCAGATCAAGTTTATAATACTCCTATTAATTAATAGTTCACAGTTGCTTTTCATATTTACCGACTTGATTAAATTATTATTTGACCGACGTAAAATAAACGTGACACGACCGAGTTAAAATAAACGTGACCACCAACGTCTTTTCGGGCGAAAGACATAATGAAAGGTGGCTCTATCTCAAAAATGTAACGACCCATTTGGTCGTTTAACACTTTAAAACTACAAAAAGGGTATGGGATTATGTTGTATTTATTCATATGATTTTAATATATGAAATGGTGCATGAATTAGTTAAATAAGTAAGTGGGCCAAGCCCACTACCCTTTTATCTGGCACGTTATATTCCAAAAGAAAGAGGAAAAAAAAATATGGGAAAAAATTATTCACTTATTTCTAACCTAGAGGGGAGAAAAAAGACGAACAGAAGAAGGCATTGTCAGTTAATATTGAAGGAGCAGTGAAATTTTATTTTATTTTCACCAAATACAAAGGCAACCAGATATGCCATCCGTCTGGTCCTTGTTACTTTGCCTAGAATTATCAATTTGTGCATTGGTCAACATAATGAATATGATAAGTAGGGGACAACTAGTGCAATTGGGTGGCAGCAAAAGGACGAAGGGATGAGGAAAAAAAACACTTCACACGTTTTTGTAGTAAATTTTCAGATTGCTTTTGCTTTGGAAAGTGTCCCATAATATGTTTATTATAATATTAATTTGTGAAGAGGACTTTTCCAATACAATGGTCAATTGAATAGAGGACAAAATAGGAAGCTATGGTGTACAGCTATTGTTGGACAATAGGGATGAATTGGGTGGGGAAAATATTTCACACGTTCTCTTACTCTTCCCTTATATGCACTGTGCGTTTTTTTTCAATTTGTAGGCACTGTACATTCTTTCAATTTCAAAGTGTCCTTTTATGTTTATCTTGTCAATATTTAAATCCTTACTTATTAAGTCTTATGTTTAATTCTGTTCCTGTTCTTTTGTTGAAGGTCCTCCGGTTTCATTATTTCACTTCCATTTTTGAATTTTGTCTTTATGTTATTAGTTTGCCACTTTAATTTTTAATACATTGGGTGTTTTCTAATTAAATATTATGGTATCTTATTATATGAACATCTTCAAATTCATGGTATTTGAGTGGTGAAAAGTGAGATGTTAATCATACGTGAAGATTTTGAGGTAATTAAAGGTTTTGTGCCCTAGTCTTAAAAGATGAGAATTTATAATTTGAGAGTCCATTTGTGAATGCAATTGGCTAATTTTCTAGATATATGACCCTTAGGTTATGGGTAGATTGATATTTAAATAAAATTTCAATTTTGCCCTTGTGGGCCAAAGGTGTTACATCCCGTATTTTTGTGCGTTGAAAAGCGTGCGAGTTAAATCACATTAGTAACGGAAGCGAGGTTATCCCTCAAGTTCATAGGTGGTTAGAGGGATGGTACAAATGTATAAAAAGGATTAGAAATTAAACAAATCGAAGGAAATAAGTTTCGTCGAGGTTTGAAATTTATTTGAACGAAATACGATCCAAGCTATAATATTCTGTATTTTGGATCGGAAAAAAAATTGGACCGTCCAACCTAAGAAAATTTACTCGAGGTTGGAAGATTTAGTTATATCAAAACACAAAAATTAAGAGCTCGGTGTATCCAAGGATGAAGTCCTGAAATAATTTAGGACTTAACAAGTGTGACGACGGTGATCGGGAACGACATTTGGTGTATGTATAAACAGGCTATGGATTAAAGTTCTACAACATAATTACGATAATGAGTATATGAGGTGTGTTAAAAGTGGTTCATGTTTAAGTGGACTGAGATCAAGAAATTAATTATCCGGATAAATTGCCAAGTGTTGGATTGTGAGTGGGTAACAATTAAATAAATCTACGAGACCAAAAAAAAAGGATAAACACTATCCTAATGTGGCCACGTGGGGCCATGCCAAGAAAAATAAAATATGACTCATTGACATTATGTATAAGTGGAAGCATTCAGATGAGTTTCCAAGGTAATAATTAGGGGTGGGCATTCGGGCCATCGGATTGGATATGAAATTTTCGGTTTGAATATTTGGTTTTCGGATTGAAGAAATTACAATCCAAATCCAATCCAAATAAGTTCGGATTGGATTGGATATTTTAAGCCCGGTTTCGGATTATTCGGTTTGGATATTTTGGATTTTTGGATTTGACTGTTGAGAGTTAAGGCAAACTTATTGGGAACGAAATTCATGTGTGTTAGTTCCAGAGAGGTAAATCTAAATCTTAATTGCTCAGTAAAAAAAGCCTTCCAGTTCAAATTAGGATTAACAAATCCAAGTCATGTCCAACATAGTAAATCTATACCAAATAAAAGCATTCTGGAAAAGTGAAAATGAATAAAATAAAATCTAAGTAGTCATCTGAAAAATAACAAAGAACTCTGCCATGGGTGACACTAACGTGAGACTTTTGAGACTTGAGAAGTAAGAAAATCCTATATTATATTTGATTTAGTAGATAATTGTATATTCGACTTAATATTTTAATGGGTAGAGACTCAGGTACTAATCTATTAGACCTTTAGAAACTAGACTTATTAGTACTGGGCACATATGATATAGGTAGGGCTATAAAAATTTCGGATTTTCGGATATCCAAAAATCCGTAGTACTAAATCCATATCCAATCTGAAATTCATAAATTTTAAAAATAAAATCCGAAGTCCAATCCATAATCCAAATATCCAAACTAAATATTTAAAAAGTTCAGATTTCGGGTTGGCCCAAACTGTGCCCACCCCTAGTAATAACACATGGAAAAGGTAGTTGAGCCCCACGGTGAAGGAATGATGAAAAGAGTTGAGTTTTCATTTCATTCAGATAAAAAAAAACGTGTACAATAATTGTGCAATGTTGCTACATGACTTGTTCTAATTTTATACTACTAAAGGGTATTTTAACAAAGTAATTAATTAAAGTGGTTAGGTAGATAAGTGCTTAGGTGGATGAGCTTTTACGTGGCTGCATGTGAGGAAACAATATGATTATCATCCTACATATATTATTTAAGAGCATGCAAGGGTGAAGTGGCACGTTTTTGGAAGTGTGGGATAAGGGGTGGTCCCCATAATTTACAAAGGAAATTATATACTACTCTTTTCATAAATCATTCTTCAATTGTGAGAAAGACTTCAGATTCTATATTTTCTTGAAAGGATAGGAACGTAGAATTATTTAAAGAAAGAGATCAAGTCTTTTAGCTGAACCACAGAGGAAAAGTACAAGGAACAACATAGAGATTATATCCACGTCGATAATCTCCGGGTAATAGCAAATCAGTGATTTCTTCAAAGTGAAGTAAGGAGGAAGAAGAGGAGTTCTTGGCAAATAAGGTAAGGGTTCTCCTCTACTAGATATATTTAAAGTTCTTCCAGTTCATAGCTAAATTGTGGGATGAGAAATACGAACAAATAATGGGAAATCGTATATGATATTGTTGGTGCTGTTTTGTTTGTGCGTAATAGTTATATCAACTTAACTATGGTGAATTAGATGAATTATTGTTGGATTAAGATTGGTATTATTATTGTTGGAATTAGGATTGGTATTATTATTGTTGGATTCGTTGTAGTTGTTATTTTTATACTATGGATATACGGAAATAAAGAAGTATATACAAGTATTAGCATTCGAATGCATATTGGGCTGTTTTGGGAGTAATTTAAGAATGGATTTAATTCTAGTTTGATATGAAATTGTTGGTATTGTTGTTGTTGGTATTTTTATTGATGTTTGGCTAAGTTGAAATTTTGAGGATTGTTAAGTTTACAGGGGAAATGCTGCCCGAATTTTGTTAAGTTTCATTCGTACTTGGATTGGTTAGTAAGTGATGTGGATAATCTAACTGTGGCCTATGTTATCTTAATTTTAGACATGCGAGCTCAAGAAGTAGACGTTGAACATTAGATAGAGTTCAAGGTATGCGAGGCTAGTCCCTTCTTTCTATGACATGAATCTTATAGCATGACTTTTCCTTCCTCTTCATGAATTTCCTACATTCTAGAAAATTAATAGTCATGTTCATGGATAACCACATGAGACACAGTATGAGTTCAATAATGATGATGAAGAATTTAGTATAACGATTCTAGAATTTATAATATGATGTTCCTATGACGTTAATGGTGTCATTTATTGTAACCACTCACCTTATATACTATTTCCTTCAAGGTGAGGCAGAATACTTAAAAAAGTTCCATAATGGATTCGGGGGTCCGCTACCTCAGGTCACCCCGATAAAGTATAGCTATCCTTGAGTTATTATACATGTATTATGATGAGCATGTTATGATTATGTTACACCGCGCCTAGTTGGCCGGACAGTCACCGCGAAGGCAGGCAGCTTATACACCATGGCCAGACGGCATGGGCAGACACCACTAGTGGGCGGCATGAGATGATACCCCGGACGCGGGAGGCCTGGACGCGGGCTAATGTTATTGATTATCACACCGTACCTATATGGTCGGGCAGTTTATATACATATGTGTTATGCATACATGAGATGATGAGTATGGAGTAAGTCAACATGCAGTATGCCTCTATAATTCACAGTTAGTTACAGATTATACCTTATTTTATTGATGCCTCCCTATTTCATTGATGTATTATTATTGATTATGCCTCTCAAACTCAGTACAATATTCGTACTGACGTTCGTTTTCTTGGACGTTGTGTTCATGCCCATAGGTAGACAGGGAGACAATCTTGATCCAGGTGCATAGGAGTTAGCGGCTGATTTGAGAGCACTCCATTGTTCGGAGGTGCTTATGGTTATTCTATTGTGTATATCTATGTATATTTTGGGCATGACGGAGTCTTGTTCCGCCTATATGTATAGTACTTCAGTAGAGGCTCGTAGGTACGCAGTGTGGATAGTATGGTCTCACAATTTTTACGTATATGCATACTACTATTTTGATAGCCTAAGGGCTTATGTTTATAAAAGTACGATTTCTAGCATGAATTGTATATGAATTTGATAAAGAATAGTATAATGAGTATAGTGAGCAGTATAATGAGCGGTGCTCGGTGGTTAGCCCCGGGTGCTCGTTGCGGCTCCTAGTCGGGTCGTGACACAAGACCACTTTTTGGGGTGCGCTTTTTGGGTTTCGAATATAAATATAACAATATGGGTGTCCTTAGATTCGAATTCTAACGTAGATCGCATATTTTATAGATTTTGATGGTTCAGAGGCTCTACGCAAAGAGACGACATTAGTTTGATTGTTCGTGGCATCCGCTCGGCATTGAGGTAGGTTACGGTCTACTTTAGTTAGACTCTGATTAGAGAATCGTATGTAGTTGTAGAAAGTGACGGGGATAGCATATAGGCCTTCGGGCATGAAGTGGAGGTGGATTCCAATTAAGTTGGTTCTGTCAGCTGTTATGTGGGCTTGTCGCCATATGTGTTATTTTCTGTGATTATCACCTGTTGCGTCTCTATCATATACTAGCTCCCTCATCATATGAAAAGGAATGATAACATTAATATGACTTGTATTTGATTATTGTACATTGGTGATATTGTTGAGACTACTATCATGCATGACATGCCTTCCATATTATTCTTGTGATGATGGTGAGCTAAGTGATTGAGAGACTCCGAGGTTTGTGCCGGAGATTGAGAGTGACAGAGAGACTCCGAGGTCCTTGCCGGAGATTGAGAGTGATTGAAAGCCTCCGAGATTTCTGCCGGAGAGCACGAGTGGTACATGGATTTCGCGGGTCCCCCATGGGTCATGGCTTCGAGGCACTTCCCTTAGCATGTGTGTACGAGAGTGGAGTGAGAGAGGTAAATGTTGCATTGCATTGCATTCATTCACTCATACATTTGACTGATCATCTGGTGAACTATATCTGTCTTGGTTGATTTCATGATTCCTTTACACTTACTTGTATATTATATGTGACCATACCTGTTTGCTCTATGTGCTTCTTGTTAGTTTCCACTTCTTCATACGTTATCTAATCATTGTCGGCCTATGATGCTTACCGGTACTAGTGTTGTACTGATACTACTCTTGCTGCACTTTTGTTGAGTGCAGAGTACGATCCAGGCTCCAGTTCTACACTCCGTGACTGATACGTGAGGGTGACATCTTTCAGTCATTCAGGGTGAGCTACTTGGTCATCCGTGGCCCCTGAAGGACCTCATTTATTTATTTCTGTTTTTGTATTCGACAGACAATATGTAGCCTTCGGGTATTATTAGACTTATATTCCGTACTATGTTAGCGCTCTTGTACCTTTTGACCAGATTTTGGGATTGTCGTGACATTTCTAGTTATGATAAGTATTTAAGACTTGATAACTTATGCTTATTTAATTTTCCGCTTATTTAACTTGTTATTAGTAGTGTGGTTCGCCTACTCGGAGGGATAGTGTAGGTGCCACTACGACTCGCGAATTGGGTCGTGACAAAAAAGTTGTCACTTTATCTCAACTTACGAGTTATAATTTTCTTTTAGTTTATCTCACAAAAACGTTAATCTTTTATATTTAAAAATATTATTTTATCTTTAATGATATGATTATCAGCACACGAATATCTAAGACTTACTGTTAACCATAAATTTTAAAATTATTTTTTAAATATAGTGTCTAGTCATGACTGATGCAATATAAATCAACAAAAACATACCCAGTATAATCCCACCATGTGGGGTCTGGGGAGAGTAGAGTGTACGCAGACCTTACCCCTACCTTTTAACGGGCAGGGAGGCTGTTTCCAATAGACCCCCCTGCTCAAAGCGAGATATAAAAAGTATTGGCAATATCACTACAACAAATTCGATTATCAGTGACGAATAATTTCGTCACACATAAATCATATTTCGTCACAAAAAATTTTGTGTGACGAATTTTTTTTTGTCAATCGTTCGTCCCGAAAAATGGGTCACTTTTAGTATGCGAACACAAATTAGCATTTCATCGCTAAATAAAGTTATATTAACTACGAAATCCTTTTTCGTCCCTAAATGCATAGTATTTGTGACGAACTTGTTTGTAAGAAAAAGTAAAACATTTTGTAGGTAATAGCGTGTTTTCGTCACTAAAAAGGCAATTAATGGCGATGAAATTATCTTGTCACTAACCATTTAGTTTTTTAGTGATGATGTCAATTGTCTCTAAAGTTATATTTTTTTTGTAGTTAAAAAACGTAATTTTGTCACTAAAGATTGCCTTTTATATACAAAAAAATATTTCGTCCCAAAATATATAGAACATCGTCAACTTTGTTTGTATAAATGGTTTACAATTTTGTAGCTAAACTTATTATTTCGTCACTAAAAATATTGCTTTTACTAACAATACAAATTTGTCACTATAATTGTCATGATTAGTGACAATTATAATTGTCATAAAATGCAAAACTAACTCATAGTTAATGGAAAGACGATGCTCAGAAAAATATTATTTTTGTCACGAAATGTTGTATTCAATTTATGATGAATTTCTATAAATTTGTCTGTCTGGAAAATATAATGTAGTCGTTAAAAGATGAGCATTTAAAGATAGAATTTTTTTGTCAATAATTACAAATATTTATCACGTTTAATTCCGTGGTGGTAATATTTACAATTAGTATTTACCTAGTTCTTCGTTAATTCGAGAATTTATCATTATATAAATTGGAAATAACATAATAAAACATGCAAAAATTTCACCTATGATCTTATAATTAAGAACAACTAATACTAGATTGTGGTAATATCTCATTACAAACTCCTTAAATCAAAACACTCAAATAAAGTAAATTCTATCCAACATGAAAGTCTAATTGAAATACAAGATATATTGATAAAATGAAAAAGATGAATGTATGTTGCTTCCTGAAATGTTAATGTAACCACTTTTCGAACAACTTCACTCTTGAATAAATTTCCAACTTCATGTACCAGTGAAAAGAGAAAACTTGTAATTTTAGTACGAATATATTGTCAAACGTTGATCATAAGTATATATAGTATTAATTTGTGAAGCAATAACAAAATGAGAAATAAGTACTGGTGAAGATACTCGAGTAAATATTTAAGTTCTTCTTTGGCTGCAAAAAAACACAAGAATTAATAACAGAGCTATGTAAAATTTGAGTACTTAACCTCTCAAAAATAAAGAAAAATAAACAAGTAAGAATCCTCTAATTAGCGAGAAACCCAAATTAGCAATGCCCAGCAAATAAAAGGAAAGGATATTCCCTATGAAAATGCACCAAAGAAAATAAAGTAGAATTAATGTTACATTCCTTGGATCTGTACTGAAGCAGAAGAGGCTTTGTCTCTTAAAATGCACAACATCGAGATAATCAAACATTTTGGATACGACTGCACTAAAAAAAAAGGTTAGGCTTTTCCCCATGGCAAACCTATCTTCTATGGAAGAAAAGCAATCGTATAAAAATTGAATCTTTATCACTAGCTAAGGAAATTATATAAAAAATCTTTTTTCCTTTTTAATAATATAACTGTAAATATAGTGGATGTAGTTGAAGGAAATAAAATTACTCAAAGGAATAATATAAGCACACATGAAAGACTCAACAATGACTATATAGAAGAAATTTATCAAACTAAAGAGAGAAGGTAGGAGGCTTTACTTCATAACTCAAAACTCTTGAATCCAACTACAATGAAAATATGTGACATAACATCCCTATTTATAATACTAGAAACCAAAATAATCTAGGACTAGAAAAACATATTCCAATATGGATTTGATAAATAAATCCTAACTAGACATGAATTAAATAAACTAAATCCTAAACAACTTAGGTTTCCTACTCTTCGTTTATTTCCTACATAGCTTCCCTTAAGCCAAGACCTTCAAACTTGACCATGCCCAGCATTATCTTCAACTTTATGAACAACTCCAATTTTAGTGGCTTTGTGAAAACATCAACAACTTGTTCTTCAGTCTTGCAATAATCAATAACTATCTCCTTATCTTGAACCAAATCACGAATGAAGTGATATTTAATGTCAATGTGTTTGATGCGGCCATGAAAAACTGGATTCTTTGTTAACTCAATCGCAGACTTGCTATCACAAAATATTTTTGTAGGACTATCTTGCTTGTGTTGAAGAAATCCAAGCATCCTTCTCAACCATAATGCTTGTGTAGCACTACTTGTTGCAGCCATGTACTCTGCTTTAGCCGTTGACAAAGCAACAACTTGTTGCTTTTTTGAAGACCAAGAAAATACACCAGACCCCAAATAAAATGCATATCCAGAAGTACTTTTTCTTTGCATCATGTCACCAGTCCAATCACTGTCTGTAAATCTAACAAGACTACTATCATTAGTCTTTGTAATAAATTGCAAGATGAAAGAAAAAGTATTAGTTAAAATAATTTGAAAAAGTCAAAAAGTAAGATATGTGACATAAAGTCTTTAAAAAGTGATTTGATAAAGATTCTTTGAAAAAGTAATGTGACCAAAATCCTCGAAAAAGTAATTTGACAAAAAGTTATTGAAAAGATGATTTGACATAAAGTTTTTGAAAAAGTGATTTAACAAAAGAATGATGAAACTTAATTTGACTCTAAGATTAGTGTAGTATATGTAATGTAACAAATGAATAGGTGAATTATGTATGTAAAAAGAACATAAGAATAAAAAATGAAAATATAGGTAAATATAAATATGATGTATAGCCAATGCAGAGTAAATGTAAATAGCAAAATATATATAAAAAAATAGGCATGTAGTGTGATGGTATTGACAAAAGTGTAAAGAAAAATACTTGACAATGTATACATGTATTGAAAATAAATAAAGTTGTAGAGACAATATAACAAAATATAAAGATAGTGCATAAAAAATGTAGAGACAATAAGTGCATTCCTTTTAATAAAAAGTTTCTCCATTCTTTTCTTTGTAGTTAAGTAATGTAAATATGTACATGTATCTGTATATAACGTATGTGTATAAAAAATATATAAAGGAATTGATAGATGTAAGATAATATAAAGGAAAAGTGTGGAGAGTGTAAGGAAAATGTAAAGAAAAATGTATAGAGAATACAAAAATATATGAAGAAATATAAAGACACAATGTATATAAATAAATGTAAAAATACTATAGATAAATAAATATAAAGGCAATGTATATAAAAAAAATATAAAGACAATGCAAGTAAATAAATGTAAAGACAATATTTATGAATAAGTAAAGAAGCAATGTATGAATGAAATATAAAGACAATTAAAAAATATATTAAGAGGAAGAAAGTGCTAGCCTTGCTAGTCTTCCTATAGAAAGAAAATATCTAGAGAGTGTAGAAAGAAGAAAAATGTGTGTGAGGTAGTGTGCAAGTGATGAAAAAATATGAAGACATATCTCATCTATTTATAATACAAAATGATCCCTTGTTTTGTTCGAAAAATAAAGGATTACACCACATTGTCCCCTTAATGCCACATTTGGTCTTTAGGTCATTGTCCAATGGTGATTTCTCCCTTTTAACCAATGTTTAAAAATTTATTAACCAATGGATGAAGAACCCAACCCATCACTTCAAATGTCAACATTTTAAAAAGTGACAAGACCTTGACTTGATTGATTCTTGCTCTGTGTTTAAGAATTAATTGCTCTGATTTTCTCTACACTGACGGACTGTACTAAAATATAGTTAACTAATACATGTATAAGTGATAATGTATGTATAAAATATAAATATTAATGTATAAGATATAAAAATATACAGGCTATAAAATTAAGAAACAATTATTAACTGCACAAAAAATTGT
Organism: Lycium barbarum; assembly: GCF_019175385.1. Lineage (NCBI taxonomy): Eukaryota > Viridiplantae > Streptophyta > Magnoliopsida > Solanales > Solanaceae > Lycium > Lycium barbarum. Next base: position 161,958,915 of record NC_083337.1, read on the forward strand.
AGTATTACGCCGTACATGTGCAAAAATAATGTTTCTTGAAAATGACAATAAATTGATAAAATTTCTAAAATAAGGATAATTATCGATAAATTCTCGAAAAATACAAAATTGTGTAAAAAGCTATTTTGTGCTCTTTAACGAATCAGGACCACTCGAAACGTTAATTTTAAGCACGTCGAGCCAAAATTAAGTGTCAACAGTATGCATTTAAAAAAAAAAAAAAGTATTTAGTACACTATTCAGTATTTATTAGGAAAAACAGCGAAATACATAACATTTAATTACATATATAATCAATATATGTCATATTACTTATTACATAAATAACAATAATTTTAAAAATAAATATAAGCTAATAAAAGGTATAAGATTTTAAAATTAATAGACTAAAGAATATTAAAGACTTATATTATTTGGTTATATAATATAATTAATAATAATTTTAATCAAAGTATAAGCTAAATAAAGGTCTAAAATCCTAAATTTAATTGACTAAAGAATATTAATGACTTATAATATATATTTTGTTATATAATATATTTGATTATAACTTACAAGTATGGGTACATAAAATAATAAAAATAGAATAAGTACAAATTAAATCTCATTTAATGTCATCTTGAAAATTGTTGCAGTATTTGTTTCAAACATTCAATTTAATTGTGGGTAATTTTTTTTACTATCCTTGTATTTCCATTTTTTTTTATTGGAGTTGTGTACATTTTGATTATTACTTATTAGATTATGTAAACTTTATAAGAATTGTTTGTCTTGATTGAAATATCTTTTTTGTGATATTTAATTAACTAATTAAGGAAATTTCTTTTGCTTTTTTCTTGAATATTTATGTACGTGCAATGTGTTAATATGATAAAATTGAGACATTTCTTAAAAAATTCAAGTCATAATTCTCTACTATATGTAAGTCGGAGTGAATAAACTATGATTAATGATTTATTGTCCTGCACTTTACCGAAACCAAACTTACAAATATTGAACCATATCGATTGTGGTCATAGTGTAGAGCGGTTCGCTTGCAAAGTCAGGTCATCACACACGGCACAAGTATCAATCAAGATGGATCAATTCTACTCTAGGACGTATACGATCATCACGAATGACAAAATAAGAATAAGCTATATACAGAGTCAACCCTGAGTGTAGGCGTCAGAAAGTCTGCTATCTTTTCATTACTCAAGCACTCACAGGAAAGTATTACTCAAGTTAAGGCCCAAATATGCTAGTATCAAACAAGTCAAAACGGGTCTTTCTTCTCTCTCTTTTACTACTCCTTAAAAAAATTAGTCCTAAATAAAAGATTATCCGGTTCAAAGCCCCCCTCGGGAAAGAATCGAGGTCATAAGAAAACCCAAGGAGTGGATGATCGATGATGCTAATGAGAAAAAAAACTATAAAAGAAAAATAAAAGAAAAAATTAAAATCTTTTTGAATTTTCTTGGTTTTCTATTTTTTTTAATATAAATATATAAGGCTAAGAAATAAAAAAAATCCTATGGCATATCATCCTTGACCTCAAAAATCGGAAGTACCCCCCATCCCACACTTAAAAATATGCATTATCCTCGATGCATGTATAACATAGGAAAAAATTAAAACAAAGGTGAGAAATACTCCCTGAGACCCTCTAGGGCGTAGCTAGCAGAATAATCCTCAATATTAAGGGTCGGGACAACCCCACACTTAAGCCCAAACATGCTCCTTAGCTTTCAACTTCAGGTACTTAGACTTCCCCCCTAATCTACAAAATAGAAACAAAAGAAAACGTGACACTATAAAAATAAAAATCTAAAATTATTACATATTGGGTTGCCTCCCAACAAGCGCTTTAGTTAACGTCACGGCACGACGCCATCACCTTCACCACTTTTCCTTTAACTATGAGGATATAAATTGTGCCCCTAATTTTACATCAATTTTTCTACTTCGCTCATGGGGCAGTGGTGTGAAAATAAAGGAACCAAGCAATAGGTGTCGCATTTTGCATTTCCTGGCCCTTAAGTGAGGAATCTCGTTTTGTCTTTTCGGTCTGACAAATTTCAGGATGTAAGGCTCTTGTTCCCTATCTATACACTTTTTCGTCGGCGTGGAGAGCTCGATTTCCATGTTGCCAACCAAACATAATGTAGAAAACTGTTTAAAATGAGGAACAACACACCCCAACTCCAAAACTACATTATGTTTTTACATCCTTACTAATGCATACTCCCCCAACCTCGACATCATTAACAATATTCTGGTCGAATGGTAGAAATTCCTCTTTCTGCTCCATAAGTTGGCCAGTATCCACAACAATTGGTGGTTGGGCATCAAACAACTCAACCTTTTTATTCATTAGAGCTTGCAAGTCATGAATATCTGAGCCAAATTGGTCTATCTCTTGTCTGAGCTCAGTTCTGCCTTCTATCAATTGTGTCGCCATGTCTGTAAGTCCATCACGGAGAAACCCATGAAATTTCATTTGTTAAGCTTGTTCCGTTAGCCAAGGTTGACTCACTATCCCTGCTTCTTCAAAGCAATCTCCTTGCAAGAACTCACTTTCTTCTTCTGTTTGAGGTTCGTCTAGGGTATTAGCTAAGTCTGTAACTTGTAGATCATTACATGTGTTCAGACTCAGCCTGCATCTCTGTGAGTTTTACACGAATCCTCTCTATGGCCTTCCCTAGTTCTGCATTTTGCTCTCTTATTAATGTGTCGTGCTCCACTATTTGTTTCATCATATCTCTAACCCGAGCAAGACTTTCTGCATCCTCCACTTCATTACTCCTGTTAACATCGCAAATGTAACACCTCGTCACTTTGTCTGTTCATGCACAGTGAATTGACTGACGAAGGGCATGATGCATATGATGTTTCGATAAGTAAGGAATAATATTTAATGATTCTAAATGAGGTTTCAAAGATATTGGAGGTAGGAGACAAAAGTTGTTAAGGAAAGCAAGGTATATGTTGTGTATCGGGAAAGGATTTCGAGTATCGAATTAATGATGGCTTAATGAAATTTTGGAGAAGAGTTATAATGTCCCTTATATTGGTAATGAAGTGTTAAGTAAGTTTCAAGAAAGACCCATAAGCCAAATATGGGCATAAGCCATCCAAAAGGGCGAGTTAAGGAAAACGTTTTCGGATGTTCTGATTTGAAGGGGCCAAAACGCTATTATAAAGTTGGAATTTGGGAAAAACACCACAGGATGAAAGTTGTAGATAATTGAAAGAGCTTTCCAACCATAGGTCGTGGGCCCTCACAGCATATCGGGATCAAAAGTTATGGCCATTTTACCGCAGATAGTTCATCACGTTCTGGCGCAACATGCGACTCGCATGTTCAACATGCGACTCGCATTTGGTGTCGCATGTTCAACATGCGACTCGCATTTGGTGTCGCATGTTGTGCCAGTGAAAGTTAGGCTGCTGGCATGATTTGCGACACAACATGCGACTCGCATGTTCGACATGCGACTCGCATATGGTGTCGCATGTTGTGCCAGTTCCGAACCTTCTGGACAATTATATATAGACCCAACTTCGTTTTTAACCCATTTTCTCACCATTTTTGGTCCGAAAACCCTCTAGAACCCTCTCAACATTTCATCCACAAGAAAATTCAAGGGAAATCCATGATCAATAACACCAAATCCATGAACCCAAATGTATGAAACCTAGCCAAAGTTCATCTAATTCAAGAAAACCCAAGGGAAGTGAAGTAGGGTTTTGGTGCTAAAGGAGTAACTCCACTCAAGACTTGTTCAACCACTATCTAAGGTAAGTTTCATGACTTTCTCATGATGATTAAAGTGTTGATGTATTCTTGGGAGAATAATAATTGGGTTTGATGAAGCGAATTATATGAACTATGCTAGGGTTGTTGGATTGTTGACTTGGGATTTGTTGTATTCATATGACTGATGAAGAATGATGTTAATTACATCTAATTGAGATTGTAGAATCATCTAGAAGTAATAGAATGGGATTGGGTGAAGAAAACACCATTAATGAAGGTTGTGGAGCTTCATGCCCACCAAGTGTTTGATAAAATGCTTAGATGACCAAAGCATGAATATTATTGCTAATATAGAATCCCTTTGACTTGTATTGATATAGATCAAAGTTGAGAGGGTTGACGAACATTGTATTACGCTCAAAGGCTGGAATTGAGGTATGTGAGGCTAACTATCTACGTTAGGGAATGTTCATGATTCTCCCTACGCCTCATTCTTCATACTTGTTAGAAATTTGACTCAGAATATAGTTAGCTCTAGTTTTCATGAAATGATATAGAACTGTTATCTTCTAGGGTTGCAGTTACAGAATTCGTTCATGGTTGTCACTTTGAACATCATGAACCCAGCACGTAATCCTTATAGACTTATGCATTATTATCACATGAGTCTCAGTCAGTGTATAACCAGTTAACTGCAAGAGTCCCCGAATCAGAAACAGTTATCATGCTATCAGCTATAGCCAGTCTCAGTTTTGTAAAATATCAATGTTGAACACCTGTATCTGTACTTTTGGGCCCTAGGCCACAGTTTATGCATACGTATTGCTTGGGCCAGAGGCCACAGTTTTGTGCACATTATTTGGGCCCTAGGCCACAGTTATATATATACAGTTTTACAGGTGATTCTTCATCCAGAACAGGGAGTACTTCAGCTTCTTGCTTTCCTGTTTAGTTCAGTTTCAGTTTCAGTTCCAGTTCCAGTATTTTATTGCTTCAGTTGCTTTACATACCAGTACAATTCAAATGTACTGATGTCCCTTTTTATTGCTTGGGGGCCTGCATCTCGCGATGCAGGTAACGATACACAGGTTGACGACTCAGCTAATTAGGAGTGCACGTATCAGCTACTGGTGAGCCCCACATTTCTTCGGGGCGGTGTCAGCTATCCAGTTATTTCAGTTCATAGATAACTCTATCATTCAGTACTCTTAGAGGCTTCATAGACACAGTTCAGACAGTCAGATATTTATTATGTTAGCCTTGGTGGCAGTTGTTTAATCGTTTTGGTTTAGCCATGTTGGCTACTGTCAGATATATTTCAGATTGTCTAAGTATTTCCGCATTATGATTTAAGTCAGACCTTTAGTATATCATCATGTGTTTAGTTGTTTCCACATTCAGTTACGTTTTGGTATCTCATGTTGATTCAGTCAGCCAGTTGGTTCGCTCGGTCACATGCAGTCAGGCACCGAGTGCCGTGTTACGCCCAGGCCCAGGTTCGGGGCGTGACAGCAAACAACAAGAGAATTATAATAGGGGCTCGGGAATGGGGAATGAGAGTTAGGACAACCATTCCAATGGCCATGTTGACCACCACATCTACTACAAATATTACACACAAAGGATTAGGTAGGTGCGCACAACCCATTCCCGTAAATATTATAACAGTGTTCCACAGGTGGGGTCCTCCACACATCAGACAAAGATCACCAAAATAAGAACAACCAATATTCAACCAAATTTTATTCCAAGATGCCATGTCAATAAAGATAACAAAAATATTATATTAAGAATAAATATATTTAAAAAAAAGCTTGCATAGACAAAAAGAAAATTCTAATCTAGGTAAACAGTTAATTTTTAAATCCCCGGCAACGGCGCCAAAAACTTGTTGCTCCCAGACGCAGAGGGACTTATGATTAACTATTTACTAAATTAAACTAATGCTAATTATCTAAACAAGAAATAAAATCCAAAGTTATATTTATAAACTAACTAAAAATAAAAAGAAAGCAAATAATGAACTTAAACCAAGAAAGATCAAATTTTTATCGAAGAAGAGAAAGATCTAGGGCTATGACCACTAACAATCCAGTTGAGTCTTTAAACCGTTCTACCTATCAATTTCCTGAGTTACTAGTTGACGGGTTGATGTTAACTCTATGATATTCTCTCGAACTACTCACAAGCCTGTAGATGCTACTGTAATGCCTATATCTCTATGGTTGCTAGAGGTAACAATAACGCATTTATTTCTCCGTAGCCAACTAAGTAGGGCTAAAAGGTATATCTCTATCCTCAGTAGCGAAATGATTAAATCGAACGAACTCTATTTATTCTTATTACGTATGTGAATTCCCTCTTTCAAGTTGAAATCACGCACCACAGATAGTTCTCAACTATTTCGTCAAATAATCAAACAATTAAGATCAAGAATAAATAATTAGCAACTCAAACATGGAAATCAATAGATATCGTCAAACCACAACTTTCATGTTTGAGCCAAAATCCTAGAACTAAAGAGTTTAGCTCCACATAGACATGAAAGAAAAATAACAAATCATCCGAATAAAAACGCCAAAATAAGTATTACAAAAAAGAGAAGGAAAAACCCTGTAACTACGGCCTCCACAACGGCTCCAAGCTCTCTCTAGGTCAAAAGTTATGAACTCTGGATTTCAAGTTAGCCAAAATTATGTAAAAATCCTGTCTTATAGACTATTTATAATAGCCCAAACAAATTTTCCGCGTTCTGCCCATTTTTTTCTTCTCAATTCAATCTTAATTGCAAAGTATACTCCATGATTGCTTAATCATTGCCATAATTTCCTAATCATAAGCCACCACTTTGTGTCTCCTTTCTTTTCCCTTCCCTTTAATTAGCTTTTGCTCCAAACCTCTTCATCTTCACACCGCTTTATTTCGACATAGTAAAATATATTGTAAGCACAAACCATTATAATTAATACTCAAAAGACAATTAAAAGTATTAAAATGTGAGGTAAATAATAGCTAAATATATGCAATTTTGACCGAACATTAGTCAATAGTACTTAAAACGTCAAGAAATTGACGGAAGTCTCCGGAGCAGATTAGACAATGCACCTTCCACTAGCTAACTGGATTGATGAACAAAAAGTGAAAGTTAGATGATCATAATTGTGACAACACCCACTGTTGGTCCTCTTTTATTGAGAAAAGAAGATCAAAGGAATAAAAAGGAAAGAATTGAGGTCCAGAGGAAATAGAAGAAGATCAATGACTAGGTCATAGCTAGCCCCATTGTCTGGTATCAGCTGTTATATATCTCACGTTCTGTGGCGGTAATTCAGTAAGGATAGAGGTGTTAGGTTGCATATCCAGAAAGAAAATATGGTAGAATTTGATAACCCATCAAATTATAATTCTGAATCTTCCTCTGATTATAAATATGTATGTGTACTATATTAAATTGAGGCATATATAAAAAAAGCAAAATTCACTGGTACGGTTCTAGTCTCTGATCTAATTGCTTGATTCGTCACTGATCAGGTCACTGATGCATTTTTACTGGAAAGCACTCAAGATTTCATTCCTGATTTCTTTTCTATATTTTCCTGTTATTAGGAAAGTAAATATAGCTTGAGACAATAGAAATGTATTTCAGAAGCAAGAAGATTTAAACTCCGAAGTTAATTCACTGGCAACGGATGTTTAGTAATTTAGGTGTGTTCGGTACAGAAGAAAATATAATGTTTTCCATGGAAATTGTTCTCTTGAAATATATTTTCTAGAAAAATAAATGGTTTCTTACTTATTTTCTTGTGTTTGGTACTTAAGCAAAAAATATTATCGTAAAATCATTTGTATATAATCTAGATAAATACTATTTGAAGGGGGGGGGGGGGGGGGAGTTAGGGGAGTGAGGTGGGGAGGATGGGGCCTATATATGGTGTGAAGTTATGAGGACACAATCAATATAGAATGTCACATGCGGAATTTGTTTTTCCTTCTACTTCGACTAATGAAATCATTTTCTTCATTTTTAAGAAACTCATTTTCGTAGAAAAACTATTTTCCAAATATTTTAACTAATCGATCAAACATGGAAAAATTGAAAAATATTTCTGAAAAATGTTTTCCGTCCTGCCGAACACGCCCATATATGAGACTTATCATTAGTACTTTTTTTTTATGAACATAGGGTTTTCTTTTCGGACTTAATCAGAGGTTAAAGATCACCAAAATGTGGTGCTTACAACAAGCAAAACGTGAAGTGTACACGTCTAGGTTGAAAGTCTACCGAAGAAATTGCCATCTCTTGATACATATATATGTGCATGGTTATTTGTAGATTTTGGGCAGCATGTCGACTGTTGAAAAATAGTACAAAAATTAAAGTGTTGATTAATTCTTTAATATATTAATTATCTGATATTCAAAATATATTAATCTGATTAATTCCCATTTAGTTCTCTATCAGAGATTTCTCCTTTCACCTAGAAACGAAGACCCGGAAAAGAGAAGTCAACAGTCTTATAAATCATTGTCCAATTATTGCTTGAGCTCTTTTCGTACATGTCGGGTTGAGCAAAGATATTTTTTCGTACATATCGATAAAAAATATCTTTGCTCAACCCTACATCTACGAAAAGAGCTCAAGCAATAATTTGTGAGTGGTTTCCACTTTTCCTTGATGTTTTCCTATGTCATGATAATTTAGCTCACAAATGACACGAGCTAATTGACTACACTAAATTAACACTACGGCATTCATCATCTTAAAGAAGAAAAAATTGTATTTCGAAGAATTACTATATATGTCTTGTAGTCTTAAGTAAAAAAAATATTTAATATACTAAATTTCTCTACGAATTTATAAGTCTTAGCCATATGAAATACTCCATTAAAAGTAATAAATATAGAAAGTGAACTTAAAACTCTTAGCGGTCGTTTGGTAGGTAGTCAAAATTATCCCGGATAAATTTATATCTTATACCAAATATGATATAAAAAATTAGTGCTGAGATATCTCAGCTTATACCATGCACCAAACGACCCCTTAAAGAGTCGCCAGCAATTAAATGGGGACAAATATTACTGCAGAAACCAAGGCGACGGTTTTGTCCCACTGTTATAAATTAAAAGTTGGGCGTCATGCAGATGACGCATGGTAAATGACGTTCATCCACCTTACGTCAACTTTGCAAAGTCAGTTTAATTTAACATGTACATCATAAAAATGAAAAAGAAACTCTATCCGCAACTCTTCTAATTGCTTAGTTCATGGTGGCAATTTTACCCATGCGTTAAATTTGAGGCGCCTTTCAGAGGTTTGGAATAGTGGCGGATCCAAAAAATTTATATCATGGGTGCTCAATAATTTTTAGTTTGAAAATTGCTACATAGAGTGGGTGCTCAGTTAATATATTTGAATGAAATACTAGATTTTGTATGTAAATAATTGTGTTAGTCACAAAAAGCAATTGATAAATCGAATTTGGCCTCGAAAACGGAAGTGAACATACAAGTGAAATGATCCTACCTCCCCGCATTACTGATTGCCACGATCAGAACACCAAGATCAAACAGAATAAGTATACTCCTGGCCCGCCCCAGATATTTATATCCAAATTTGCAAGATTGCCCTTACTCGGGGGTGGTCTTTAATTTTTGCCCCTCAAATTGTTGGTCTTTAATTTTTGCCTTTCGCCTAATATCCCGAGGTTCTGGGTTTGAAAGAAATATAAGCTAATAAAAGGTCTAAAATCCTATATTTTCTTGAATAAAGAATATTAATGACTTATAATATATATTTTGTTTTATAATATATTTGATTAGAACTTACAAGTATGGGTACATAAAATAATAAAAATATAATAAGTACAAATTAAATCTCATTTAATGTCATCTTGAACATTGTTGCAGTATTTGTTTCAAAAATTCAATTTAATTGTGGGTAATTTTTTTTACTCTCCTTGTATTTCCATTTTTTTTTATTGGAGTTGTGTACATTTTGATTCTTACTTATTAGATTATGTAAACTTTATAAGAATTGTTTGTCTTGATTGAAATATCTATTTTGTGATATTTAATTAAGTAATTAAGGAAATTGCTTTTGCTTTTTTCTTGAATATTTATGTACGTGCAATGTGTTAATATGATAAAATTGAGACATTTCTTAAAAGTTTCAAGTCATAATTCTCTACTATACGTAAGTCAGAGTGAATAAACTATGATTACTGATTTATTGTCCTGCACTTTACCGAAACCGAACTTACAAATATTGAACCACAACGATTGTGGTCATAGTGTAATGTATCAATCAAGATGGATCAATTCTACTCTAGGACAGATACGATCATCACGAACGACAAAATAAGAATAAGCTATATACAGAGTCAACCCTGAGTGTAGGCGTCAGAAAGTCTGCTATCATTTCATTACTCAAGCACTCACAGGAAAGTACTACTCAAGTTAAGACCCAAATATGCTAGTATCAAACAAGTCAAAACGGGTCTTTCTTCTCTCTCTTTTACTACTCCTTAAAAAAAATTAGTCCTAAATAAAAGATTATCCGGTTCAAAGCCCCCCTCGGGAAAGAATCGAGGTCATAAGAAAACCCAAGGAGTGGATGATCGAAGCCGCTAATGAGAAAAAAAACTATAAAAGAACAAATTAAAATCTTTTTGAATTTTTCTTGGTTTTCTATTTTTTTTAATATAAATATATAAGGCTAAGAAATAAAAAATATTGTGGCATAATCATCCTTGACCTCAAAAATCGGAAGTACCCACTCCACACTTAAAAATATGCATTATCCTCGATGCATGTATAACATAGGAAAAAATTAAAACAAGGGTGAGAAATACTCCCTGAGACCCTCTAGGGCGTAGCTAGCAGAATAATCCTCAATATTAAGGGTCGGGACAACCCCACACTTAAGCCCAAACATGCTCCTTAGCTTTCAACTTCAGGTACTTAGACTTCCCCCTAATCTGCAAAATAGAAACAAAAGAAAATGTGACACTATAAAAATAAAAATCTAAAATTATTACATATTGGGTTGCCTCCCAACAAGCGCTTTAGTTAACGTCACGACACGACGCCATCACGTTCACCACTTTTCCTTTCACTATGAGGATATAAATTGTGCCCCTAATTTTGCATCAATTTTTCTACTCCGCTCATGGGGCGGTGGTGTGAAAATAAAGGAACCAAGCAATAGGTGTTGCATTTTGCACTTCCTCGCCCTTAAGTGAGAAATCTCGTTGTCTTTTCGGTCTGACAAATTTCAGGATGTAAGGCTCTTGTTCCTCATCTATACACTTTTTCATCGGCGTGGAGGGCTCGATTTCCATGTCGCCAACCAAACATAATATAGAAAAATGTTTAAAATGAGGACCAACACACCCCAACTCCAAAACTACATTATTTTTTACATCCTCACTAATGCATACTCCCCCAACCTCGACATCATCAACAATATTCTGGTCGAATGGTTGGAATTCCTCTTTCTGCTTCACAAGTTGGCCAGTATCCACAACAATTGGTGGTTGGGCATCAGACAACTCAACCTTTTTATTCATTAGAGCTTGCAGGTCATGAATATCTGAGCCAAATTGGTCTATCTCTTGTCTGAGCTCAGTTCTGCCTTCTATCAATTGTGTCGCCATGTCTGTAAGTCCATCACGGAGAAACCTATGAAATTTCATTTGTTGAGCTTGTTCCGTTAGCCAAGGTTGACTCACTATCTCTGCTTCTTCAAATCAATCTCCTTGCAAGAACTCACTTTCTTCTTCTGTTTGAGGTTCGTCTGGGGTATTAGCTAAGCCTGTAACTTGTAGATCATTACATGTTTCAGACTCAGCCTACATCTCTATGAGATTTACACGAATCCTCTCTATGGCCTTTCTGCATTTTGCTCTCTTATTAATGTGTCGTGCTCCACTATTTGTTTCATCATATCTCTAACCCGAGCAAGACTTTGTGCGTCCTCCACTTCATTACTCCTGTTAACATCGCAAACAACAAGAGAATTATAATAGGGGCTCGAGGATGGGGAATGAGAGTTAGGACAACCATTCCAATGGCCATGTTGACCACCACATCTACTACAAACATTACACACAAAGGATTAGGTAGGTGCGCACAACCCATTCCCGGAAATATTATAACAGTGTTCCACAGGTGGGGTCCTCCACACATCAGACAAGGATCACCAAAATAAGAACAACCAATATTCAACCAAATTTTATTCCAAGATGCCATGTCAAGAAAGATAACAAAAATATTATATTAAGAATAAATATATTAAAAAAAAGCTTGTATAGACAAAAAGAAAATTCTAATCTAGGTAAACAGTTAATTTTTAAATCCCCGGCAATGGCGCCAAAAACTTGTTGCTCCCAGACGCAGAGGGACTTATGATTAATTATTTACTAAATTAAACTAATGCTAATTATCTAAACAAGAAATAAAATCCAAAGTTATATTTATAAATTAACTAAAAATAAAAAGAAAGCAAATAATGAACTTAAACCAAGAAAGATCAATTTTTTATCGAAGAAGAGAAAGATCTAGGGCTATGACCACTAACAATCCAGTTGAGTCTTTAAACCATTCTACCTATCAATTTCCTAAGTTACTAGTTGACGGGTTGATGTTAACTTTATGATATTCTCTCGAACTACTCACAAGCCTTTACATGCTACTGTAATGCCTATATCTCTATAGTTGCGAGAGGTAACAACAACGCATTTATTTCTCCGTAACCAACTAAGTAGGGCTAAAAGGTATATCTCTATCCTCAGTAGCGAAATGATTAAATCGAACAAACTCTATTTATTCTTATTACATATGTGAATTCCCTCTTTCAAGTTCAAATCACGCACCACAGATAGTTCTCAACTATTTCGTCAAATAATCAAACAATTAAGATCAAGAATAAATAATTAGCAACTCAAACATGGAAATCAATAGATATCGTCAAACCACAACTTTCATGTTTGAGCCAAAATCCTAGAACTAAAGAGTTTAGCTCCACATAGACATGAAAGAAAAATAACAAATCATCCGAATAAAAACGTCAAAATAAGTATTACAAAGAAGAGAAGGTAAAACCCTGTAACTACGGCCTCCACGGCGGCTCTAAGCTCTCTCTAGGTCAAAAGTTATGAACTCTGGATTTTAAGTTAGCCAAAGTTATGTAAAAATCCTGTCTTATAAACTATTTATAGGTGTAGAATAAAAACCCAAACATATTTTCCGCGTTCTGCCCATTTTTTTCTTCTCAATTCAATCTTAATTGCAAAGTGTACTCCATGATTGCTTAATCATTGCCATAATTTCCTAATCATAAGCCACCACTTTGTGTCTCCTTTCTTTTCCCTTCTCTTTAATTCGCTTTTGCTCCAAAGCTCTTCATTTTCACACCGCTTTATTCCTACATAGTAAAATATATTATAAGCACAAACATAATAATTAATCCTCAAAAGACAATTAAAAGTATTAAAATGTGAGGTAAATAATAGCTAAATATATGCAATTTTGACCGAACATTAGTCAATAGTACTTAAAACGTCAAGAAATTGACGGAAGTCTCCGGAGCAGATTAGACAATGCACCTTCCACTAGCTAACTGGATTGATGAACAAAAAGTGAAAGTTAGATGATCATAATTGTGACAACACCCACTGTTGGTCCTCTTTTATTGAGAAAAGAACAAAGGAATAAAATGGAAAGAATTGAGGTCCCGGAGGAAATAGAAGAAGATCAATGACTAGGTCATAGCTAGCCCCATTGTCTGGTATCAGCTGTTATATATCTCACGTTCTGTGGCGGTAATTCAGTAGGGATAGAGATGTTAGGTTGTATATCCAGAAAGAAAATATGGTAGAATTTGATAACCCATCAAATTATAATTCTGAATCTTCCTCTGATTATAAATATGTATGTATACTATATTAAATTGAGGCTTATATAAAAAAGCAAAATTCACTGGTACGGTTCTAGTCTCTTATATAATTGCTTGATTCGTCACTGATCAGGTCGATCAGGTCATTGATGCATTTTTACTGGAAAACACTCAAGAGTTCCTTCCTGATTTCTTTTCTATATTTTCCTGTTATTACGAAAGTAAATATAGCTGAGACAATAGAAATGTATTTCAGAAGCAAGAAGATTTTTACTCCAAGAGGTTAATTCACTGGCAGCGGATGTTTAGTAATTTAGGTGTGTTCGGTACAGAAGAACATATAATGTTTTCCATGGAAATTGTTCTCTTGAAATATATTTTCTAGAAAAATAAGTGGTTTCTTACTTATTTTCTTGTGTTTGGTATGTAAGCAAAAAATATTATCGTAAAATCATTTGTATATAATCTAGACAAATACTATTTGAAGGAGGGGGTGGTGGTGGTGGTGGTGGTTAGGGGAGTTGGGTGGGGGGATGGGGTCTATATATGGGGTGAAGTTACGAGGACACAATCAATATGAAATGTTACATGCGGAACTTGTTTTTCCTTCTACTTCCACTAATGAAATCATTTTCTTCATTTTTAAGAAACTAGTTTTCGTAGAGAAACTATTTTCCAAATATTTTAACTAACCGATCAAACATGGAAAAATTAAAAAATATTTCTGAAAAATGTTTTCCGTCCTGCTGAACACACCCATATATGAGACTTATCATTAGTAACTTTTTTTATGAACATAGGGTTTTCTTTTCGGACTTAATAAGAGGTTAAAGATTGCCAAAATGTGGTGCTTACAACAAGCAAAACGTGAAGTGTACACGTCTAGGTTGAAAGTCTACCAAAGAAATTGCCATCTCTTGATACACATGTGCATGGTTATTTGTAGATTTTGGATAGCATGTCGACAGATGAAAAATAGTACAAAAATTAAAGTGCTGATTAATTATTTAATTTATTTATTATCTGATATTCAAAATATATTAATCTGATTAATTCCCATTTAGTTCTCTATCAGAGATTTCTCCTTTCACCTAGAAACGAAGACTTGGAAAAGAGAAGTCAACAGTCTTATAAATCATTGTTCAATTATTGCTTGAGCTCTTTTCGTACATGTCGGGTTGGCAAAGATATTTTTTATCGACTTTGTTGTTATATCGATAAAAAATATCTTTGCTCAACCCTACATTGCGCTCAAGCAATAATTTGTGAGTGGTTTCCACTTTTTCCTTACTTGATGTTTTCCTATGTCATGATAATGTACCTCACAAATGACATGAGCTAATTGACTACACTAAATTAACACTGCGGCATCCACCATCTTAAAGAAGAAAAAATTGTATTTCGAAGAATTATTATATATGTCTTGTAGTCTTAAGTAAAAAAATATTTAATATACTAAATTGCTCTACGAATTTATAAGTCTTAGCTGTATGAAACACTCCATTAATTAAAAGTAATAAATATAGAAAGTGTACGTAAAACTCTTAAAGAGTCGTCAGCAACTAAATGGGGACAAATATTTCTGCAGAAACCAAGGCTACGGTTTCGTTTGGTTTGGTCCCACTGTTATAAATTAAAGTTGGGAGTCATGCAGATGACGCATGGTGAATGACGTTCATCTACCTTACGTCAACTTTGCAAAGTCAGTTTAATTTAACACGTATATCCTAAACCAGCCATATATGCCCGTGAAGTTGACAAAGTCAATTTAATTTAACACGTATATCCTAAACTAGCATATACCTAAACTAGCCATATATGCCCGTGAAGTTGACAAAGTCAGTTTAATTTAACACGTATATCCTAAACTAGTCATATATGCCGTGATGCACGGGCCGAACATGTTTATTCACTTTAATTAGTCTATTTTTAGGGTTTGTATTTTGTAAATAATTTTTAAAAATTTCATCGATGTGAAAAAAAAAATTAGTAAGAAGGTGAGGGAAAATTAATATTTTGATTCTAGATTTTTTTTAAGAGGACGAACAATAACAACACAAATTTGTTCCAAAAGTTATATAAATTGCACACTTTAACCAAATACTTTTCTATCCCACTTAGACATTTGTCAGAGTCTCTCTCCAATAGACTATTTTCAAGAATATTTATTAGAAAGGGTTAATTTTATTTTGGTTTTATAAATGAACAAATAATTTGGACACACACATATTATATTTTTCAAGAACGCGAAAAGTCAAGAGTGAACAAGTAAAAGTGCATGGAAGAAGCAAATGCGTCGGAGAATTTAAATTGAAGTGCATACGTCTATGGAATAAATATTAAGTGCTATGACATATTAGAAATGTCCACGTGGGATTAAAAAATAGTCGGGTAAAGTGTACACGTTAGATAGCTTATGGTACAAGCATTCATTGCGTGTACAATTTGTTAAGCTTTTGGTACAAGTTTGGGCAGCTGTGTTCGTACCCCCAAGCCACTTATATATATTAGAAAAGAAATATGGGAAGAAAATATCAGCAAAAACGTGAAAAGTCAAAAGTGAATAAGTAAAAATGCACGGAGGAAATAAATGTGTCAGAGAATTAAAATAGAAGTGTACACGTGTATACATGAGAAGAGAATAAATATTCAATAAATGGCATATATCCACGTCGGATTTATTAATTCTTAAAGAATGTGAAAAGTCAAAAGTGAACATATTAAAGTACACGAATGAAATAAATTTGTGTAGGAGAATTAAAAAACTGAAATGCATACGTCTATACATGAGAAGGGAATAAATATTAAGTACTATGACATATGTCTACGTGGAATATAAAAATAGTTGGATAAAGTGTACAAGTTATATAGCTCATGGTACAAGCATTCATTGTGTGTACAATTTGTGAAGCTCATGGGAAGAAAATAATTATTCAGCAAAAACGTGAAAATTCAAAAGTGAACAAGTAAAAGTGCACAGAGGAAATAAATGTGTCGGAGAATTAAAAATAGAAGTGCACACTTGTACACATGAGAAGAGAATAAATATTCAGTAGTATGACATATATCCACGTGGGATTTATTAATTTTTAAAGAATGTGAAAAGTCAAAAGTGAACATATTAAAGTGTACGGAGGAAATAAATTTGTGTAGGAGAATTAAAATTGAACTATATATGTCTATACATGAGAAGAGAATAAATATTCAGCTAGAATACGAAAAGTCAAAAGTGAACAAGTAAAAGTGCACGCAGGAAATACATTTGTGTAGGAGAATTAAAATTGAACTACATATGTCTATACATGAGAAGAGAATAAATATTCAGCTAGAATACGAAAAGTCAAAAGTGAACAAGTAAAAGTGCACGGAAGAAATAAATGTGTCGGAGAATTAAATTTGAAGTGCATACGTCTATACATGAGAATGGAATAAATATTAAGTACTATGACATATGTCTACGTGGGATATAAATATAGTTGGATAAAGTGTACAAGTTATATAGCTCATGATACAAGCAGTCATTGCGTGTATAATTTGTGAAGCTCATTGTACAAGTGGGGGCAGCAGTGTTCGTACCCCCACGTCACTTATATATAATGAAAAAATGAAAATGAAACTCTGTCCGCAACCCTTCTAATTGCTTAGACCTCATGGTGGCAACTTTACCCATGCCTTAAATTTGACGCACCTTTCAGAGGTTTGGAATCAGTGGCAGATCCAGAAATTTTATATCATGGGTGCTCAATAATTTTTAGTTTGAAAATTGCTACATAGAGTGGGTGTTCAGTTAATATATTTGAATGAATTACTAGATTTTGTATGTCAATAATTGTGTTTGTCACAAAAAGCAATGGGTGCTTAAGCAAGCACCCATAGTCCACTACATAGGTCCGCCACTGTTTGGAACCCTTTTGTTGATCACTCATTGATAGTCGAATTTGGCCTCGAAAACGGAAGTGAACACAAGTGAAATGACCCTACCTCCCCGCATTCCTGATCGCCACGATCAGAACACCAGAGATCAATCAGAATAAGTATACTCCCGGCCCGCCCCAGATATTTATATCCAAATTTGCATGATTGCCCTTACTCGGGGGTGGTTTTTAATTTTTACCCTTCGCCTAATACCCCGAGGTTCTGGGTTCGAACCCAGCTCAGTCCAAAAAAATAAAAATTGTAAAGCAGATTTTGTAGCAAAATTAGGCCTATTCGGGTAAAAGTTAGGCCTTAAGGCATAACCTCTGCCTTAAGGCAAACTTTTGCCCACAATTAGGCCTTAAGGCAAACCTCTGACTTAAGGCCTAGCTTTATGCCCGAATAAGCCTATTTTTGAGCAAATGTTAGGCTTTAATTAAGGCAGAGGTTTCACGAAAGCCTTACCTTGCGAATATATATATTTTTTTTTAACTGAGTGGAGGTTCAAATCCAGAACCTTGAAGTATTTTTGGCCACCTTTTAAAGAGAAGGGCAAAAAATTGAAGGCCAGCAATTTGAAGGGCAAAAATCATAAACCTGTGCGTTTGAAGGGCAATCCGACAGACTTTTAGTTATGCCTTAAGGCAAAGTCTGCCGCATAAGGCAGACTTTTTGCAAAAACTTTGCCTTGTGAATTTTACTTTTATTTTTATGACTAAGTTGGAGTTCGAACACATAATCTCGGGGTATTTTAGGCGAAGGACAAAAATTAAAGATCAATAATTTGAGGGACAAAAATTAAAGACCACCCCAACGAAGGACAATCGTGCAAATTGGCTCTCTCATTTAACCAATTTGATTCCTATTGCTTGAAAAAAATAAAAAAATATAGGCGGCTTCTCTAAACTTAATGTTACAATCATGCAAATACAAGCTAACTAGTCCATGTGTAAGTATTTTATTAATAATATTGATCAGTAACATAAAATGTTAGGTAAGTGACAGCCATGATTGATTAGAGACACTGTGAATTTTTTTATATTATATATACAACATATATATAAATTTTATAAATAACATATGTTCATTCACGTTTGGGCCCTATAAGCGGGTCATCAAACCAAATGAGAAAGGTCACTGGGCCATCTATTTGCTAGACGGATTTTATTGGTCCTTCTTTAAGCTCCGGAGGGCATTCTATTTTGGGAAAATGACACTACATGGCCATCAAAAATTTGTTTGACCCATGTTTGGGCTTAATGTCATGAGTTGGCCGTTCGGTCCAAACTATTGTCAAGGGCTAGCCCAATAACCTATTCGCCACAAAAAGATCAGACTTTTTTGTGGCGACTTTTTAAAAAATCATATTGGGCCTTCAAAAAATATCCCAAAATGTGTATAACATGTGTATAATTAGTAAGTATACGTTAATGATATTATTTCTGTATACATGCGATACATTTTATATATAACAATGATACAGTTTCTATCCATATGCTGAAATTAGTTGAAAAAAGTTTAGAAATGGAATTATTTAAAAAGGCTAAAAAAATGGGGCAATTTGCAGGATTGGCCTTCGCTGGGGTGGTCTTTAATTTTTGGCTCTCAAATTGGTGGTCTTCAACTTTTGTCCTTTGCTAAAAATCCCTTGATTTCGGGTTCAAACCCCCGCTCAGTCAAAATTTTAAAAAAAATTGCAAAGCCTTGCGATTTTTTTTTACTGAGCTGGGATTCGAACCTATAACCTCGGGGTATTAGGCGAAGGGCAAAACTTAAAGACCTCCAATTTGAAGAGCAAAAATTATAGACCACCCCAAATGAAGGACAATCCGCGCAAAAAATGTCTTTTAAGCTTCTTGGGCCATCCGGCTGTCAACAGTTTGGGCCGGATGGCCATTTGTGTACTTTTCCCCTACTTTAGTAGGAGTGAACGTTAAGACAGGCCATTCCTTTCGAAATGCTTTCTAGTAATTGCTAAACAAGATCCACAATTCAACTATTGACAGCTCCGTTCTTATGGAAATTCAATTTTTTGGCTGAAACTTGAATTTTGTTTGACTTTGTAAAATTTTAGAGGTATTTTGCCATAAGTGGCATGCGCAAAAGAACTCAACCTCCCTACCACTCTATCTACAACCTTGCTGCTTTCATGCTTCATATTTAAGCGGTATTATCTTAGCATGTAGCAAGCAATTAGAGGACCTTTTAGCTATTAACAGGATATATATTACTGTCCTTTGAATTGTTAAATCTTTCTAAGAGGTTCATGATTGTATAAGGAAATTAAAGGAGCCTTCTCTCAATTGAAACCATGCAACAACTCAAAAGAACAGACAATCTAATACTAGGAAACAAAAGGTAACGAATGTCTGGCCTCTGGGCACTGAAAACTCATTGATTGGTGAAGAATCAGAATGATCCAATTAATGTTTCCATCTATCAGTTGATTACAGAGCCCCTAATTGGATGATATATAATCAAAGAAAGATCTAGTAGAGGAGTAGAATCAACATGTTTATACTGGTGTTTGAACAAGCACTTATGTAATTGCATTTGAGGTAATTATCAAGGAAATATAACATTTTACATGATACACATTTCCTTTTGGTCCATTAAAAGAGAATGATACTTTAATTTTATTTTATTTTAAAAAACAATTTAATAATCTTCCAATTATATACTTAATGACATGATCTTTAATCAAACAATTGACTATAACAAATTTTAGATCATAACTTTCTGAAGTGTATCTCACTTTCTTAAACTCTAAACTCAATCAAATATTATCACATAAAATGGAACGAAAAAATAATTATGGCAGTATTTAATTAGATGGCCTCTAACGAGGCATGATACTAGACGAATAACTCATGCACAAAATAAATCAAATCAGACTCTTACGAAAATTGTGAGGCCCAGTGTGACCAAATAACTTGAGAATGGGTTGGTCAATCCATTTTTACCATTGAAGAGGCAAATATGAACACTGACTTTTTCTTTTTCTTAGTGAAATTTCACTAGCCCCTGGATGTGAAACAGTCCCAAACAAGAAAATTGCAAATGAAAAAATCAAGGATGGGCTGTGTCCTCGTTAGATGGGTAATGACAATCAATATTATCCATTTTGACATCTCCTGACACGTCATCAACTAGGATACATATGAGAAATGAAATTGGTCGAATGGGGACCAAAATAATTCTTACAAATCATGCAGATGTCACGTGTCAACCATCATCATCTCATATCGGATAACGCTATTCTTCATTCTTCTTCAGTCCCTAGCAATAAAGTACTTATCATCTACTCTCTTCTACTTAGCAAAGTTGGAATCTTTAATCAAGAACCCACTCACAAAATACTACTAGTAACTCAAATTCATCAACCCCACTTGACAATTTTACTCCTTAAATCAATTCATTGTTGACTCAGAAATATACAACAATGTCGGCTCTTTCAATTTCCCCCTCAACTTTTCACTGTTTCCATAGTTACCCACCTGGTTCCTCATCCTACTCTTCTTCTTCAGCTACTACTCCAAATTTGTCGCTGATATTGTCAGCAAGCAGTTCAGGATTTTTAAATTCAGCTTTCAAGAAGAGTGAGATTAATGTTGCTGTGAAGGTGACAAAATCCATGGGGATTCGAATGTCTTGGGATGGTCCTCTCTCTTCTGTTAAACTCATTCTTCAAGGCAAAAACCTTGACGTAACATTCCCTACTCTCTTCCTTGCTCCTTTTGTTATATGCTAAACTCAACTTCATATCAACTATGCTTAGTCGTTTCCATAATTGATTTTCAATCTACCCCTCTTTACCTGATTCATTACACTATTGCTATTTAGCTAGTTTCCTTATATTTTAGGAGTAATTATTGTTAATTATATATATATATATATAAAAAAAGATTATGACTTATTAGTAATTCCTTAGCCTTTTAAGTATGTAAATTAAAGAATCTGATGTCTCTATATCGTTCTAATTTTATCGGATCTACTATCTCTTGGAATACATACAGACCTAGCAAAATACAATGGAAGAAATGACATACCAATTTGTTGGGATTATATTTTTATCATGTTAGTAAAAAAAAAAAGAGTAGATCCTACAGTTTCTAGGAGTATTCTAGTCTTGTCCGAGATTTATAAGCCAGTAGAAAATTTTGGAGAACTTCTAGTACATTTTATTTTTATTTTGAATACAGTGGGTCTTAGATGAGCCTAAATGGAGTGATGTAGTCAATGAGGTTATGCTTAACAATAACTACTACTTGGCCTCAGTCCCAATTAGGTTGGAAAAAGAGTTTAATGCCTAAATTGAGATTAAAATATAATAGTTAGTTCACAATGCAACGAGAAGTCTTAGTAGATTAATTGTTCAAATGGAAATTGTTTCCTTGCTTAAACGTGTTCGTGGATGTGAAAAGCGGTCTCTTATTGTTGTGGTGCAACTACAGTTAACACCTGGCGTGAAGAGTTATGTGGAAGAGAAGTTGGGTAAGGCAGTTCAAAAGCACAGCCATCTAGTCAGGGAAGTGGATGTTAGGCTGTCTGTTCGAGGTGGAGAGCTTGGAAAAGGCCCAAAAATTCGAAGATGTGAAGTGTGCACCTAAAACTTGAGTTTTATGATAATGGGTTTCTTCTATTGTTCTTATTGTTCAAAATATACTTAACGGGCTTTCCTGAACTATAGGTAACTTTATTTACGAAAAGGCATGGAGTGATTCGTGCAGAGGAAGATGGGGAGTCAGTCTATGGAAGTATAGATATGGTATCATCAATTATACAGAGAAAATTGCGGAAAATTAAGGAGAAGGATTCAGACCATGGTCGGCACATGAAGGGCTTCGATAGGCTGAAAGTCAGGGACCCTGAGATGATGGTAGTTCCAGAGGATCTGGAAACACTTCCCCAAGAGGAAGAAGTTGAAGATGACAAAAGCGAGGGCCTTGTTAATGAGGTTGTCTCTGAACTTATATGTTTTGCCAAATATTCTTCTTGCACTCAATATATTGGTTACTGCTAGTCTGACATGGTTTTTTAACTTCGACTTGATTGAATTCCTAGCAACAGCTTTTGTCCTATTCTTCTTCCATGATACGCATAGAGTACTATAGAGTATAGAAGAAAAAGACATCTGATTGTACCATGATATATAAGATGGTTATCATCTTTTTGTTTGATGTTTGATGCTGGAGTAGACTTAGAATTGAAGGGTGGAATAGCATTTGTGTATCACAACCGAGGATGTTAATAAAAAGTTCATTTCATGTGTCAATTTGTTTAATTTTAATTCCAGTCTTTAGATTAGTGCTTGAAGGGAAAGGACTGGTAGCTGTTGTGGAGGTATGATTATAATCTTCAATCCCTCCTTTTTAAAGGGAGAAAAAGCTTGTAAATTTTATGGTAAAGATGGTGCACCTAGAAAGCATTTGAAATAACATTTAGAAATTAAGATTTGGTGGCCTTTATAGCAGTATGAATCTTCGAGCATGTGCCTCGATGAGGGTAGCAGGTAGCAGTATAAAATAACTTACAGGAAAAAGAATATGATGTAATGAATTATCCTAAAGGAAAAAGAAGTGTTTAGAGATGCATAATTCTAATTGTTAGGAATGCCAGTTCATGGTCTTAAGGTATGTGATAGCAGATGCATCGGTCCATTTATCTCCCAAGGGCTCCCTTTTTCATTTGGTCCATTTACTGAACACTGAGCCATGTACCTTAGGTTCATCTTTCCAATTACAATGTTATTTAATTTACAGGTTTAATATCCATACCAGATACAATAAGGTTGACCTTTATCTATAAGTGTTTCCTTGTATGACACGCCCTTTTCCGTTCTGTTTTTATCATTCGTCCTAGGATTTGTTGATAATTACCAACAACCGTGTTATAGGAAATTTTCCGCTCCAAACTTTTTCCATTTGTTTTATTTGTCATAAGTTTCAAACTTCCCAAAGTCATTAGCAACTGGGTTGAACATTAGTAACTGGGTTGAACCTTATTTGGGGGACCTGATCATTTCTGGAATCGGCAACTCGCTATCTGCAGTGGCCTTTCTCCAAAACTGGCCTTTTCACCTTGAAAGCAACTATTGCCTCTGGTAATTTTGGAAGTTTTCGTCTTCCTGCCATGTAGGTCTAAAAAGTCCATTAGCCTTTCAGCTATTGGTTATGCATTTTTTATAATGAAGTTAGAGCTCTAGCTGCCCCTTAGAAACTTGAAAGTTGAAATCCTCCCACTGCCTATCAAATGCCTGTCTTTATTCAACCCAAACTGAGTTGCTCATGCTGTAGCAAGATATTCTTAATATCTGATTTAAATGCCTCAATGGCTTCCTCACTCACTCAATACTAAACGATACACCAAGTCGTTGGCAGACTTCACCCTTGAAATCCTTGCTTGAGATTATTGATCTGATTGTCAAGATTTACTGAATTCACTTAAATGAGTATAAACACCATTCTAATGGTGTCCCCAAACCCCACTTGTGGGATCACACTAGGTATGTTGTTGTTGTTATAAACAACCATTCTAATGGTTAGTAATGTTTCAGATACAAGTTTATTGGGTCTTTGCCTAATATTTCTGCAACTCTGCTATGTATGTTTAAAGCAAGCTGTCTCTCGTTTCACATTTTCTTTCAGATTGTTCGCAAGAAGTTCTTTGACATGCCACCTTTAAGTGTCACTGAAGCAATTGAACAGCTGGAAAACGTTGACCATGACTTCTATGGTTTCCGGAATGAGGAAACTGGTACTGAGAAATGACTTTAAATCTTCATAAGCAATTTTCTGACTGCTTCAATGGTAATTTTCCGTTTTATTTGGTTTATGATTTTTATGCCATGCTGCAGGTGAGATTAACATTCTCTACAGACGAAAAGAAGGGGGTTATGGTGTTATTATTCCAAAAGAAGATGGAAAAACAGAGAAGTTAGAGCCCGTGGAGGTTGAACAAGAGAAAGAACCGTCGCTGGCAGAATAGATGGACTCGGTAAAAAGTGATAAAATTAGTCACTGAGTACATTTACTTAACATTATGTTCACTTGTTGAGAGTCAAAAGAGAAACAGTTGTGCTGAGGATGTTTTGCAGCTATCGTCTGCAACTTACTACTATCTTTCAGAAACTGTAAAGGTGAATTGAGAACATATCGCTAAAAGAGCTTCCTCTATATATGGAATGTAGATGTTTCTACCTTTATGATTTCGGTAAACTTTGTAATTATAACTTGAGAAAGAAAAAGGGGGAAATGCATGTCCGCGCACTGAATTTTACGTTCTAGTATGTGTGCTTTCTTGGATCTCTGTTCATTGAGTCGTTGTGCTCTCTTTTTTCTTTTAAATTCCATATCAAGATATTCTTTCCCACTTTGGGATAGTCGATATTTCAGGTTAAAATCGTTTAACTAATAACAAGCCAAAAAAGGTCGCTAAATTCCTTGTGAATTGTACGTAGTTCATCTTATTTGAGAATCATTAAGTGAATGTTTAATAGGATTCATGGAATTACACACGACTGACTGTTCACTGTATATTGGATAATCTCATCTATCAGGTACTTCTCTCCATTGCTGTGTTCTATTTAAGGACATCCATATTAATAATTGACAATTATGCCGACCGCTGCTATTAGGAGTTTACTTTTGGACATTATGTGAAAATTATAAATGTTATACACGTCTGTCAAGAGAGGCAAGAATGGACAGACATTAACACAGATTGAAGAGATGTATATAGTCGGCATCATTTAAAGACAGGCAGAATACATAATTTAATGGTACAAAGAGCCTAGACATTGTATGTATATTCATCATAAGAATCCAAATTGCCTTAGCTTTCATGTAAGTAGTAAGCTTTTGTTAATTAGTTGCTATTCTGTACCACTCAAGTGTTATATAAACTTGAAGGGAAGGAGTTTCTTCCAAAATCCTAAAGCCAAGTGTACAATGGAGGACATGAGGAAATTAGTATTATTGTTATTATTATACTTGGGATTGGTTTTTGGAGAAATTAGTACTAATGATCATGGCAAAAAAGAGAAAAAGTGTAGTTTTCCTGCAATATATAATTTCGGTGACTCGAATTCAGACACTGGTGGAAAATCAGCAGCATTCAAAGAGATGCCCCCGCCCAATGGTCAGACTTTTTTCGGCAGGCCCGTTGGGAGAGTGTGCGATGGTCGTCTCATCATAGACCTCATAGGTACTAACCCCCCCCCCCCCCCCCCCCCCCCATTTAGCTTCTACAGTTTGATAGTTTAATTCACCTAAGAAAAGGAGCTTTGGTGCAACGATAAAAGTTGTCGTCATTTAATCAGAAGGTCACAAATTCAAGTATTGAAACAACCTCTTGCAAATCCAAGTGGTACAGCTTTTTGCAGGACCCCACAGAGAGAGAATAGTGTGGGTTACCCATTATTTTTACGATCACTAAAAAAATTACATAATTAGATCGCTTAAAATATGTTATGCTATCAGTCCACCTAAGAAAGGGACCTTGGCGCAAATAAAAGTTGCCGCCTGGAAGGTCATAGGTTCAAGTCGCTGAAACAGCCTCTTGCATAATCACAAGGTAAGACAACGTAGATTCGATGTGGTATGGATCTTTCTCAAACCTCGCGCATAGCGAGAGATTAGTGCATCAGATGTCCTTTTTAATAATTAGTAAGGTATTTACATAATTAGGTCACTTGAAAAGCTAGTAAGTGATAAGTTTTAACCTGTTACAACAAATTAAAGTACAATAATAGTGTAAGAATCAAATCTTTACACTGTCCATACACATATTATTGCTGGAATCCAAAGAACATACAATAGTAGTTATATCTTGAATGGACTCATAACAAGAGAATTCGTGGTTGGTTATTTTTCTGGTGTGCAGCGGACAGGTTGGAGTTGCAGTACTTGAGTGCCTACTTAGACTCGATCAGTGCAGATTTTAGGAATGGTGCAAATTTTGCAACGGCAGGCTCATCTATACTCCCTGGTGGTTACAGTCCTTTTTACCTTGGTCTTCAGATTTCTCAATTTCTACAATTCAAGAAACGTACTATTTTTCTTAGTGATTTACGAAGTGAGTTGCCATAATTTCCTTTTTCTTTACGTCTCCCATCCAAATTACTTAGAATGAGTGTATATATCAATATATCATTGATATTATTATTCATGCAGTTTCAAACTCAAAGTGGTCTTCCTACAAAGTCAACATTCCAAAGCCAGAAGATTTCTCAAAGGCACTTTACACATTTGACATTGGACAAAACGACCTTTCCTATGGTTTTCAACATACCCGTGAAGCACAAGTCAGAGCATCCATTCCACACATCTTAGACAACTTTACTCAAGCCATTCATGTATGTTCTTTTTTCTTCTGGAAATTTCTTACAATCGCATCAATAATGCAGCCTCTGGAACTGGAGGAGGAGTTAGGATTTTAAGTTTAAGGCTCTGGATTATAAAAAGAACAGTTTATTGGGTTCTGAGTAAAATATAGTAAGTAGATTTATAAACAGATATATTGGGTCTAGACCAAAGTTAATGAATTCTGCCGGTTTCATAAATAGAACTGTAGCTCCGCCGTGTCTGGAACTGGAAGTTTACCCCATCGAAAAAGGAGAGCCCCTCCTATAGCGGGACGACTCTCCCTCCTAAATCAAAGGTAATCATTTTGTAACAGCTAATCTCACTAGTGATATTATCAGTTTTAGCCTACCGCCCCTCTACATCTTTAAAATGCGTCATTAGAGCCTAAGGCTTGCTTTTGTATAAACCTAACATCTTTTTGCGTTTAATCTAAGTGGGGTTAGCCTTAGATATTACACATTTGGGAGACACAGTTTTTTTACTAATGGTTCTTTGATGATGATATGAACAAAGCTTAAGTGAGCAGTGATTATTCATATACCCGACGTCAACTTGTTTGAGACTGAAGTATAGTTGTTATTGTTGACTGTTGGGTTCTCTTTTTTTTTTTTTTCTTTTTTTCTCATATCTTATGATTTGTGCAGCAACTTTACAATGAAGGGGCTCTGAATTTCTGGATCCACAATACTGGTCCCATTGGATGTTTGCCCTATAGTGTGATAGATTACCCATTGAAGCCTCAGGGCTTAGATGCCATTGGGTGCATAGAGAACCAAAACAAGGTGGCTCGTGAGTTCAACAAGCAACTCAAGGACCGGATATCACACTTAAGAGCAGAGCTCCCTCATGCTGCATTTACTTATGTTGATATTTATTCAGCTAAGTATCAATTAATTAGCTCTGCCAAGAAAGAAGGTACTAATTACTTATGTTTTTCTATTACTTTGTTAATAAACTCTGCTACTCTTGAATGGTTCAAAAAAGAACCAAACATAACCTATGTTAATTTCTTCCTAGAAGTGGCAACGTAGGAGCAGCCCGTCCTTTACGCGAGCATTAGTGACTAAGTGCACGAATGAACTCCTGACCTCTAGATCATGCGGGACAACTTTATTGTTGCTCCAAGGCTCTCTTTCAAGTAAAAAGGATTGGAAGTTGCACATACTACTAACACAGGCAAATTTCTTTTTACACTATCAATGATTTAACCTAATATACTAATTAGTAACCATTTTTTATCAGGTTACCAATTATCAATACTTATCATAGAGATTTACCTTCATGAGTAAGCTGATTGTATAATCAAAGGCGAAACCAAGATTTTAACTTTATGGGTTCTGGATTTAGAACGACGACTTCAAGTGTTAATAATTGGGTTCTACAGTTAATATTTGTATATATTTAATGATTTTTAACACAAATATACTATTTGAGCAAAAGCTATTGGGTTCAGCCGAACCCGTATCCATAACTTCTTCCTCCACCCGTGTATAATATCATTGAATTAAAGTAGATATTTTGATGGGCAAACAGGTTTTGGAGACCCATTGAAATTCTGCTGTGGATGGTACAACAATGGCACTGAAGTTGCATGTGGGCAGACAGCTACAGTAAATGGCACAGAACATGGGAAAGCAAGTAGTGATCCCACAAAGTACATTAGCTGGGATGGGATACACTACACAGATGCTGCAAATGTCTGGTTAGCCAAGTCCATTCTCAGTGGCTCTTTCTCAGATCCTCCAGTTCCAATTGAACAATCTTGCAGTCACTCATCCACCAGATTTTAACAAGATGTGGTTTTGTCTGGCCAATCATCCTGCAATTTCCAAGATTATTACTGCCATATGTATAGCTGCATATGCATATATTATATTTGTCTACCACTGAGAAACCATTAGGAACTTCTCAATCGTATCTTCAATGTATGATCACTTTAATATGTTATCTGCTACTCCATTGTCTCATTTGTCATATGGTTGTTAAAAGAAAAATGAGAACATGGAACATGATCTGAAGTTAATCTTTTATTAGTACTACAACAACTATTATGCCTCAATCTCAAGCGTATAAGCTGTAATGAAATTAAACAACTCAACAAGTCAAACACATCATTGCTACTTGCTTAACCAACCCAAGCACACGATACGTTGGGAAATTTTGGCATAATAAGTATATCATAAAACTAAATTTTAAAATAACAAATGTGATACTCCATAAGATTCAAACAGCACCGTCAAGTCTTCCACAAAACCGAGAACTGTTCATCCTATATGGTCCCTTAATCATTTCTAGCCAGATCATGAAAGAAACTTGTGAATGAAAGCTGATTTTCGAAATGCCAACAAGTCCACAGCTTTCTACTTCAGCTGATTCCACACGGATGCAAAATGTTATAATGAACTATAAGGTTAATTTCAGTAACAAGTTCATAGTCACTCGTTCAAGGTAAGGAGAAAGGACATCTTCCCTTTTCCCCAGAACATCACATCAGTATATACTCAAGAATTTAAGCTATTCATAATTTATAAGAAAAGGTTTCCGGGTAAAGAAGAAAGGAAATCTTGAACTTCATGTAACTCCCTGTCTGCACAATATATTTACTAAACTACTCTAACTCAACCAATTTTAGAATCTGTACACATCCTAAAACTTTCAGCTCTTTTAACCACTTAGCGGTTGAAGGGCTATTGGAGCATGCTTCACATATGAAAGGTGAGTTGCTAGTAGTATGCATTATGCAATCAAACTCATTTTCTTGTTTTGGTTTCTATTGTTGGTGACACTTGTGAGCTGCCACCACCACCACCACCAAGAGCTGCTGCAGCAGATTCCACATGAGTGAGAAGATATTCATAGATCTTCTTTCTTATCCTATCGATGGTCTCAGAATCAATTTTGGGACTTTCATCATCCTTGCTAGATCCAATCTCATCTAACCAGTCGTTCACACTCTTCAGCTGGGATAACATGCCGGCTATTTGACCATTATCTGATAAAGCTGAGGCATCCACATCAGCATCCAAGAATCTTTCTACAAATCCCAGGAACCAATCTTGGGACGCCACTCGCAACATCTCAGCTAAGTCAACGGCCTCTTCAAGACCATCTCCTTTGACCCAATCCGCTGGAGGGGGAGATTTGGGCTTCTGATTAGCAGATACCCCATCTGTTAAGCGCCGTTGAGATCCTGACTGAATCTTAGAACTGACTGTCGGGCGGGGTTTGGGTTGAGTTTTTGCAAGTGTATTTTTGGTTGAGTTGTCAAGGACTAGCATAGGTTGATTTAAAGCATTAGTCTTTGAGCTTGGCAAGGGAGCTGAAGGAGCAGTTGGACTTGAAGTTGCTTTTTTACTATACACTGAGAATGATGACAGATTGGTAGCCAATGCAGCATTGACCCATAGAGTTGCTTGTTTCCGTTTTTCTGAAACAGCCTTGAGTGCTTCTTCAGATGGGGTTTCTTCCTGATCTGATTCTGAACCAGCAGCTGAGATGGTCTTGGATAAAGTATCACCAACAAGGTGTACATTCTTCAAACTCGCATGCAGCGCCAAGAATTGCTCAACAGCAGGCTGTGCATTATCTTCCTTTGCCGAGGAGCTCAACTCAGAATATGTGCTGAACAAATGAAATTAAGCATTCAGCAGTTGTTGGTTTGCATAATAAAAGGATAACTTTAGTTAATGCTCTCATGAATTAACAAACTATAGAGCTACCACTGTTTGAAAGTTGAAAATAAACCCTAAACAGAACCATGGTATTTGCATAGAATGGCAAAGTAATCCTTAAACCCACACAATTTGATTTAAATTGCTAATCAGTCAAAAAGATGCAGAGCAAACGGAACAATTCCTTCCTCCAACATGTTTCCCCACACCCAGCTGAAACCTTATCCCTTCCTGGCACTTCCGTTGGATAACCAACGAGCATTATTGGCTGGAAGGGCCCATTGGTTGCTAGCAGGGAGTATTCCTTCCTTTTTGTTAAAGATTAGTAACTTAAAAATGGTATGGTCTGCAATTAGTAGGTGAAAACTGGAATCGGCTGGATTGCATTCTTCCGTCCCTTCTTTTACCTCTTTTCAGTATTTCTGATTGGAAATAAAACCTTCTCAACATGATTATCAGTTGTCACAAAAAGTTCAACATGACTCAGTCAAGAAACCCACAGCAATATTAAGTAATGGTGAATTCCTTCTAATTTTGGAAAACAGACATTTACATTATTGAAAAAAAACATTCAAGGGCATGAAAATCAAAATATATTTATCCCATATCGTCGTTCTTTAAAATCTATTCATGTCAGATTTCAAGCACCCTGATTGAGAAAATGCAATTGCTAGCATGAAACAAGAAATTTATAGATATCAACTCCAGTTTTACAGGACTAACATGTAAAATAGAAATTGTAGACACAAAGATCAAACCAGAAAATATTACTGAAAATTGCAAGGCAAAAGTTCTTAGGGAGGTCTCTTTTCTCATTCAATAACAAGAAAATTTCGTTATATTTGGAGTATAAATCCAGCGAGACACATTTCAAAGGGCTGTCTACCCCTGCACCCATTTCACCATTAATAAGGAGTAAAAGGAAATTCTCACTTTTGGCAATTGCCACCAAATACAAGGAAATTAATTTTTTTACAGGATTCAAGCATGCGTTCAAATGTGACGAAGGTGGCGAAACCATAATTGTGACATCTTAACCATCAGAGTATCCCACCTGAAGTACTATCCAACTTCATAGAAGGGAAAATAAAATTCTATTTGAACTGACTCTGAAATACATGGGCAAGGGCAGAAAAGTTCATGTCTCAGGAAGTCATTATTAACACCTTTTGAAGGAAGAATTAACCGATCAATATGATCAAACCAGATCTCACAGATGAGCCATTAGAAAACTATACCATTTTCGTCAAAATCTACCACGAATAAGTATGGATTTTGATGTCATGATAAGGCGATCTTCCCCCTATTTTCTTGATCGGGCAATTATTTTTTCCTTATTCTTAAGCTGAAGTACTGAAAAGTGAAGGAAACATCGGAACATTGACTTCTTTTTTTCAATAGGTAACAGGACTACTGAGACTAAAACAGCAAGTATAAAAGAATCAGTTCTAAGGCAGGATTTCATTGGCTTAACCTAATCAATCCTCCTAACATTTTCAATAGAACATACAGAGTATTAATACAGTCTGGCTCATCCAGTTGCATGCCAACTGTCCTGCTTAGAGTCAAAATCCTAAACTGGAGGACCAAAATCACGCATATGAACTGAAGCTATAACCTATACCCAATGAGTAGGTTGCTGAATAGATGAAAATAAGCTAGTTGAGGAATTTACAGTTGAAGTCGTCGAACCATAAATAGACACCCGATAGTCCCTTTTGGAAACTAGTCTCTCACCCCTATGATATGTGACAAGATTGTTCATTCTTTGTATTTTAGGCAAGAACTACAAAATGAGAAATTGACAGTGAACTGTTCTTACCCGAAAGAGGGTATATTCAGGTAAGGCTGTTAATCTTAAAAATTCTGTTGTCCAGTTTACCTCCCACAAACAATATCGGAACAGGCAACTAAAAACAGCAACACGATAATAAGATTATCAAGTTTAATGCACATAATCCCATTCAATGCTACACCATAATTGCATATCCATATCATATGACAGTGTCAGGCTCAAGATTCTTTCAGTTACTCATTGTATAGTCATTTCAGACAGGGTAATGTACAAAATTGTAAACTTATCCAACATCAAGGAAGTAACCCCCTATCACTTTTTTTCTGTTCAGAAAAAGATTTATCCCTTTCTCCCCACAACACCAATAAATATTACCTTATCAATACACACACACACACAGAGGCCTAGCTCAAGGGTCTTAACTTGAAGTGGATTACAGCACTTAAAATTCACCTTTTACTATGCCACTAAAAAAAAAAAAGGAAATACCTTAAATTCCTGCTTACCAAAAAAAAAAAAGGGAAAAAAGAAGCAGGAATACCTTAGACATCTGAGTAAGCTTTCAGTAGCCGAAGCCACCTGCATAGCCTCAATGGCTGCTATCTGTGCAGCATCTCTGTGCCTCATGACTTCCTATAACATGAAATAATATTTTTCCGAGATTAAATAAATACTCTGATCTCCGATAATGCACTTTTTTATTTATTTTGATAAAGGTAACAGTCCGATGATGCACTTTAATGATCCAATAAGAAAAGATGTCATGAGCAAATACATCGGCCGCACCTGCCTACTCAAAATAAAAAACTTTTAAACTACAGGACCATCAGGTGACTAGAAAAAGTGGGAAAATGGAAATGCCTTTCAGAAATATGTGACTAAAGTCACTAAACAGTACAGATACTATGCAAACTTAACTCTGAAACCATAGCATATAAACGTGATAGAAATTGCATTATCATGGTTAGAACTGTCTTTAATGCTAATGGTTGTAGATGCAATATACACGAATAACGCTTTAGGACAAAATGGAGAAGCCACCAAGCTGTAAAGAATGCAAGCACTTCAGAGTTCAGACTGTCATACCTTTCCAATCTTTGCAAGAGAGGATGGGAGTGAAGACCAGGCAACATTTCCATCTGCTAAAATTCTATTACTAACAGCAACTTTGACCAAGTCTTGTAAGCCATTATTGGCCTCCCCGGGTAGCTTTTTTCCCTTGGATGTTTTCTGCTTACTTGATTTATCAGCATCAACAGGCTCTCCGTTTGTGGAAGTCTTCTTTAGCGATGTATGAGCCTTAATTTCCTCTTTGGATGATTTTGCAAGTATTCCCCGGTTATCTTCTTTACTTGTCAATTTTTCACTGATTGATTTTCTTGGAACCTGCACCATCAAAACATTCAGATAAAGAGTACCAAAATCTATTAAAGGCAACAGAGTCAAATAGTTAGATGACAATTTAATTGATCAAATTTCACTTCAAATTGTTACAAGTCAACCATAGCCTATGCCTTGAAGCATAAAAGGAAAAGTGGATATATGTTTTATTCAGTTTAACCCAATACCGAAACCATCAGAGACTTTTTATAGCAAGGCAGAGAACAAAATACTTACAGACGTGCTCCTCGGTTCAGGCTTCAAATCATGCTTGCTGACCCTCAATCTGGGACTCTCTCTACTCTTCAAATCCATATTCCCTTCCCAGCTTTTCCTCAAGGCTTTAGGCTCCAATTCAAGCCCTTGAAGATAATTCTTCAACGGATTCCCACCCATCACTCTTTTCGGTGTTGGACTCGCCCCTCGAATAGAACTTGACTTCTCCAATCCAGGTTTAGTTGTTGCTTTCTCCAATCGATCCAAGCCCTTAACCTTTGCTTGTTGCTTAACCCCATTCGAAAACTTCTCAAAAGACGTTGGTAATGAATAACAACTTGTAGGCGAAGTCGGTATTGATCTTGAGCTACCAGAAGATTTCACTCTCGTTATGGAATCCTTCTTTTCAGATACATTTAATGCTAACTTCGACAGGTGAGACTTCGACCAAGTCAAAATAGGCTTCTTCTTTTCCACTTTTTCCTCTTTGGTACCACTAGTATTTGATCTAGAAACTGCAGCTTTACTGTCTTTCACCCCACCATGACTATTGCCTAATGCTTTTGAGGGTGACCTAGTTTTATCTCCATTGTTATTGAGGAACCCTAAAGAATGAGTTGCTACTATATCTTCAGGAGTACCAACACAAGGGTGTCGACCGGGGACCGGCCTAACCCCTCTAAGGATAGGCACAGGTGAGGCAGCTTCAAGCCTTTCAACATGAATAAACTGACCTAATTGAATCTTATCACTTAAAATAAGATCATCATGTTCATCAGGCAAAGATACATAAGTGGCATGAGAAGAATCTGATACCTTTAGGTAAAAACCTTGGTTTGGAAAAAGCTCACCACCTGCTAATGCTGGCACAATGCTAACCACTTGTAATAAAGATGACCTGTGCTCACCAGCAACTTTCACATCTGTGTTCATATGCTGAAGAAGCTTCAATAAAACACCAGGTACTAAAGTAGCCATACCCCAAATCTTCAATAAGCATTACCAGGTAAAAAACACCAAATTCAAGAACTTCAAGATTTCACAAAGGAAATCTAGCAAAAGGGCTTTCTTTCTTTCTCCCAATTTACAGATTAAGAAGAAAAATTACAGCTAACAACTTTCACACCCACATATATGAAGTTGGTTCTTCAAGAAGGGTTCAATCACACAAGTAAAACAGAAAGGAAAAAACCAACTCAAACAGATCAAAAATCAAATCTTTGCTACCAAGAATAGTTAATAAAATGAAGGGAATATGGTCAATGTAACCCTATTGAGATT
Source organism: Lycium barbarum (assembly GCF_019175385.1). NCBI lineage: Eukaryota > Viridiplantae > Streptophyta > Magnoliopsida > Solanales > Solanaceae > Lycium > Lycium barbarum. Next base: position 161,994,172 of record NC_083337.1, read on the forward strand.
TACTACCAAAAGTACAGTTCTTTAATGGGTTAATCCAACAAAGAATCCAACTTTCAGTGATTCAAGAACTTGGTACCATTAATGGTCAAGAGAAAGAGTGTATGAAAGCGAGAATGCCAAAAATGAATCAAGAAAAAGAAGGGTAAACTAAAATGGGGTTTGGCGTTTATACATTTAAGAGCCAAAATCTATATAAAAGAAAGTGATAAAATAGTACTACTCCATATAAATTATTTGCAAAACAGTATAAATATATGCTGTAAAATGTATTCACGTAATGAAAGAGTACAACTGAGGAAAAGGGTTATTAGCATTGATTGCTCAGTACAATTTGTAGAAAGCAGTTATATGGAGTAAAAAGGCAACTTTTTGAAGGGCAATTAATATGATTACAACCACTTGGCGTAGCAGATGAGACTCCTTCTCTCTCAATCAGAAGATTCGAGCTCTAGTATAATAAACTTGTGTTTCCCCTCAAATGGGTCCTACACGTTGCAAATCCTCATAGATGAACTCTAATACGAATATCGAACACCGGATAAAAAAAAATATGATTAGTTAAGTGTGAAAGATAAGGAGAGAGAAAATGAGAAAACTTGAGAAGTGTCCAAATTAAAAGTTGCTTCTGAATCTGAACTAAGAGGTCCTCAAAATGGGCAGAGAAGATTGTTTTTTTGTAGAGTAATATAAGGGGGAAGTGAACAAAATTGATGCCAGATATGAAGAAATTATCATTCGTCACATGATTGATACATTTCAACTATTGAATATGGTCCTGTAACAGTTGCTGACACCAATTTCATAAAAAAGTACAAAATATGTAGAAGCCAGCATTTTATAAGTTTTATCCAATAATAATGCCTTCTTTTTTCTTTTTTTTACTTGCAAAGAATAATGCTTTCTGTTGGGATAGGTTTGTTTTCCAGAGAATACGACAGGCCTAAGAATTGGGAGCTAATGGGAATCTAACAAGAAGAACATCCTTTTTAAAATTTATTTACTCAAATTTACCAGATGGAAAATTCGAAAATAAGAAGCTTATAGTTAACTTAATAATTTGTTTTGTTTTTTCTTTCTATTTTTCTCTGGACAGAATAGAAAAGGCAAAGAGTTCCCTTTGGCGATACGATTACGACCACACTGCACTATCTTGTGATTTCACTATCAAGCACAACATCAGTCCAATAGCTAATAGTTTTAAATTTTATCGTTATAAATTATAATCTTGGCTATATATATTCGGGTATTTTTTTTAAATAACTTACAAGCAGGCGTTTGAATCTAAAGTATAATCTAGCGGTCAGTAAAATCGTAACAAAAATTACAAAAGATTAGAGTTTGCATTACGATATGCATGGCGTAATTTGAATGGCTTTTTCTCTTTTAACTATTGCTTTCAAAGATCTTACTCTCTGTTTATACTTAATCAATGTATGAATTTTAATTAATACGATATTAATCATTGAGTGAGTTTATTTTTTAGGCAGCTGTGAATGCTAATCATTCATATCCCAATCATTAAGTGCATTTTTTAATAATCACTTAATAAGTCTAAATAGATCTAAATGATTGAGATTTATAATAGAGTCTTAATATCATTATATGTTACCAATTTGAATTTTTTATAAAGATGACATTTCACTACTACTCAATTTATTTTCATTGCTAATCGTCGCCAACCACCATCACCATAATCAGCTATCACTACTATTAGTTACAATTTACTGTCGTCACAGTCAACCACAATTACTAAAACAGTCATCAATTACTATGGCAATCACCATCATTAGCCACCACTATATATCACCTATTATATATTATGCGTATCGTTATCAGCTATCTGTCACTATCATCCAACAAAATCATCAACTGCCACCACCATTAATCCCTATTGTCAGCTATCATCACCACTAGGTATTACGTATCCACAACCACCACCAAACCAGTCGGTTCCCACAACCATCGTTTGACATCGCTGCCACCGACCACCATATAATTTTTTTAAAAAAAATCTTTTATTGATATAGTATGAGTTTTAATTAGTATTTTATATGAATTTTATATTTGTTAATTTTTAAATAAAAAAAAACTAGTTTTATATATCTAAACTTTGAAATACGAACAATCTTAATCATTTATTATTTTGATCTTAATACAACATCTTGCATATATTCAGATGTATTTCAAATTTAAACGTTTAAATGTGAATACATATTTGAATATCGTCTTAAAATGAAATGAAGCCTTAGTATCGATAGTCAATATTACTCAACGCGGTAACAGAATGTGCGAGTAAATTTACTCCATAGTTGCATTAGTGGTAAAATACCGTACCCATAAAATAGTCAAAAATATACGCACGTAAGTATATCCAGACATCACTTTCATTTAAGAAAGAAAGAAGAAAATTGTTACAAACAGATGTTTCATGCATTTTTTAAAATTATATTGTGTAGGTCATAGAGCATTGTGTGATTGTATGCAAATGGGTGCATGTGCTATGGTTAAGGTATTGTCGGTTTATAGAACTGTTTCAGTAGTTGGAGATTCTTTGCAAGTATATGAAGCACTGGCCTTAGTTGGCTTCTACGTGGACCCTCTCTCTTCTATAATTTTTTTCAAAAATTCCGAATTATTATCTATCTCTAATTCATTTCCTTTTTGTTTGTTTACTTTTCATGCTGAAAATAAACTTAAGAATAGCATTAATATCCTTACTCTCCTAGTCTTAAATTGTTGTTTTGTTTAAGTGTCCACTTCTCGAAACTGCAATGCAAAGTAAAATAGAAATATCTTTATGTTTTTCTTGAGTTAAAACATAGTAGATACTAAGTAATATATTAGTGAGTACATCAAAGATTACACCAAGTCACACTCTTGTTTTTTTTTTTAAATATAAGAAATTACTAAAATATTTGACATTTTTAAAAACTTTGGGTTGAGTGTACGCCTGCAAATGGTGGGGGAGAGGAAGATGGAAAAGGGCAGATATTTTAGTCCTTTTAGCAGGAAATTTTGTACCCACGTTCTGCAAGTTGGAGCGACAAAAATGAATAATAATTTAATGAATTTAATTATATACTTTGTTAGTGTAAGAATTTTAGTTTTACAGTACAATTTTTAATTGTTGTAATAGGTATTTCGTGTTATTTTCAAGATTAGAATTCTCATCTCAAGGAAATTTATCAGTAGATATCATTGGAGTAATTTGATAGTATAAAAAAATTATTTCTATTGATGATGTAAAGGGCAAAATTCGTGGACACCAAGTGGACTTATCAAAAGATGATACATGGTGATGGTGACAGGTTAGATTTGAGTCAGTAAGCGAGGGGCTTCGGGAAAACATAGACAATTCGGAGAAGTAATTTGATAACCGCGACCGAAGACAGAAACTATAAAGGACCCGGAACAGCATGTCAACTCACCGGTCAAACATCATTCAATGCACAATCGTTATAAGAAATCCCAAGTCTTCCTTGAGTCTTCAACGTGCATTAATAAGCCACACCCCTTAATTACCTTTTATTGTAGCATTAATATTGATAATTAAGAAGGCATGATTTGTGGATCATGCATCATAACTCTAGTATAAATAGAGGTTCTCATTCCATTATAAGATATCTAAAATCTAATAGAGAACAAATACTCTTGAAGCAATTTCTTATTCTTGGCCCTGATTGTTCTTGAGAAGGCTTTGACGAATAGCTTGCCCGGATACTCTAGCTCATCATTTCGTCAAGGCTCAGACTATTTACTTCAATTATTATTTTGTTTTATTTCAATAATCTTGCTTGTTAGTACTAATTTATCTCATATTTTTTATTACATTGATCCACGACGTATACAAATTCAACTGTACTAATTGACGAGTAAACAGATGATGCATATAACTTAATCAAATTTAGAGCAAAAGAACTCTGTGTGTGTATGTATAGATTAAAATAAAAAAAATGATCAGTGGAGCATTCAAGTTCATGATTACCAGCGGAAAAAGAAATTAAACTCGAGATCTGTCAATTACTTCCTTGTTCTCTCCGTCGTTTATTGGATTAATTAGGAACTAGCTACTTCACATTAGATAAGATCTGAATAAAAAATGTTGGATTTGAGATATCCAAACAAACAGATATTACTTAATTAAAAATTTCACAAGTCACTCTCATTAATCAAGTAGATTTTTTTTTTTTTTTTTTTTTTCAAAAAAGCCCTCATGCCTTCGAGGGGCTATAAATCAAATGCTAAAGTTCATATATTTTGTACTTCTTGAATGGCATGGGCAATATTTCTCTACAAGTCTACCCTAATTCTTTAACCATGTGTGTGTTAGCTATTCTTCTATACGGTAGGTATATTGCCTGTTACATCAACATAAAGAATGAATTGTAGTAATATTTAATTACGTGCTCGTGGAGAATATGAAAACAAATCAAGATTAGTTGTAGCCTGTAGGATTTACAAGAAATGCTTTTAATTATAACTGTGGTGTTGGGCTAATTTTCGCCCAAAGATACAAAATAATTCTCATCAGTATAAGTATCCGGAACTCTGTCCACCAAAACTTAAGTTGGTATAAAGAAATTAAATCTTCAAACATTTTATTTACATTAAAAAAATTAATTAAATTTTAGTTTCCTATATGTCACCCACTTGTTTTTTTTTTTTTTTTAGCGGTTAAACCATTATCGTAAGTGCACAAAAAATGCCAAATATATATAGCTAGTAAATAAATGGACCAAGTACCACAAACATTGAAGGAGTAGGAGTAAAGCATGCTTCTGTTCAGACTAGGATATCCGAACAAGTTTTAACTACTTTTTGCAAACCAAATATCACTTAATGAATTTAAGTGCATACCATATTCTTTGCTTCTATCTAAAGTAGCTAATTTTAGAGGAACTGAAATGTAGACATATGGATGGGTGGTGACTGGTCTAAGGAGGGAATATTAGGAGAAGGAGAATGTTCTTTTTTTTTTTCAAAAAATAGTTTACTGTTTTCTAAAACTGCTTGAGCAAATTTAAGTGATTCTTATGAAATAAAAATAGTTTAGAGATTTGGTTGCAATAAAAAATAAAAAAAGTGACCATTCGTGAAATTAACGGTGTTCATAGGTCAGCTTTTGGTAAAAACCAAACCGATAGTTTTTCAATTATTAAAACCAAACCAAATGAAATACAATACACATTTATAGGTATGCTAAATTGTTGTCAGTTTGGTTTGTTCTTTCGATTCTTAAGAAATTTACTTGTATTTATTTCTTTCTTTTTTTATTAGAAAAGAATTTTTCTTTCTTTGCCAACTCATAATAATTATAATCCTTTATTACCCTTCTATCATGGTGACTATATATATATATATATATTATTATTATTAATTTTTTGGATTATGGAGAGATTGTTTTGAAATTTATAAGCTTTAATTAGGTGAATAAAGTTTGTAATAAATGCAAAGAGGTCTGGGTAAAAATTTCAGGTTGTTTTTTTATGTAAATTGGTTCGGTTCATGTCGTATTTTTTTTTTATTAAAGAAATTGGCTTAAAGATGTCTATTAAAGACAAAAATAATGGTAAAAATAAAACTTTGATGAAAAAGACCACAGAAGTTTTTTAAATTTATTCACAAAACTTAATATATTGGACACATAATTTGTCGGTTTTGTTTTTTCTTCGGTTTATCTTTAATTAAACCAAATCAAATCATACAAAAGATTATCATTTTCTTTAAATTTAAAACCAATAAAAATAAACCGAAAAGATATCAATTTATTTAATTGATGATTCAGTTTTTCACCAAACCCTAAACACACCTACCTACAGTAACCGTTTGACGAAAGAACAAATTTTATAGTATGTTGATAAAGGAGGACGTGTGTGGCTCTGCAATCTAATTCTTACTTGCTACATGAATTCAGAATGATCACATGCACTCTTTTGACTTTTTCATTGCCGGCAGCTTAATTAAAGGCTGGAAAGAATGTCATATAGGCTGCCTTGTGGCAAAAGTTTTTGCATCACTAATGAAAGCTTTTTACTCTGGGACCATTAGTATGTTGTTTAATGTATTTGAATTTTGTACAAAATGTAAAAGTAGACATTTACTTATAAAACATTTATGATAAGTATATCACATATGGTATGATGGAACTTATTAGTAGAAGAAAATTGAACGACACACTCCTAGCACATCGATGGTACTGTTTTATCCTTTTACAACCATAACATGCTTGATATAATGTCCTAAAGCAGATCTGGAAATTTAAATACTTAACGCAGCTGCTATTTACGGTATACCAAAATAAATAATTTAATTAAAATGAACCAAAAATTAAAATGTACACAATATCACTTAATTAGAGTCGGATGAGCTCTTTTAATGAGTTCAACTTAACCAGTATTTTCGTCTCAAAATCTAATTTATTTGCCATTTATTATTTTTGGCTTTTATCAATTTCTATGCTCATCATTATTGAAAAATTATAAAAGTTACTACAACAAAATATTAAATTTTGAACTCATAATTGTGAATGAATTTAAAGTCGACCAACTTGTAGAGAAATATAGCAGAAGAAAAGTAAATCGGGGAGACCTTCTGCTAGCCCAAGATCGTTAACTAAGATCGGAAGATTCAACTAAAGAAGAGGAAGCTTTGGAAAGGAAGTGTTTACTTGAATTGATTTGAAGTGGGCTATGTTGGGTTAACTTGGCTTGATTATAAATGTTCAAGGCCACCCCTATTTATACTTATCTAGGGATGGTTCTAGATAGAATTATCTAGATATATCTACAAAATATCTAGTTAGCCTTATCTTCTAACACTACTCTAGAATATCTAGATTTTTCTTTAAGATATTTATCAAAGATACTCTACTAGGATATTCTAGAATCATTACTAAATATCTAGGATTTTTTGTAGTTCCAAAAAATCTACTTTATAATTTCACACTCCCCCTTAAAGTGAATTTTTGGAACTAGCCCAAGCTTGTCGCGAAAGAACTCGAATGAAGCTTTAGGAAGTGACTTGGTGAAGATATCAGCAATATTCTCCTGACTTCGCACTTCCAAAGTATTTATTGTTCCATCAAGAACTTTTTCTCTGATGAAATAATGTTCCACCTCAATGTGCTTAGTTCTTGCATGGAATACCGGATTGTTTGCGAGCTTGATGGCACTTTGATTGTCTCCGAAAACAGCAGTTGGCTTTGATATAGACAGATGCAAATCTTCAGCAAGTCTTTGGAGCCATACACATTCTTGAGCAGTAAGAGCTGCTGCTTTATATTCCGCCTCCGTAGAAACTGAGTCTTGCTTCTTGCTGCACCAAGAAACACTTATTCCACCACAAAGAAAAATATAGCCTGATGTTGGTTTTCGATCATCCAGATCACCACCAAAATCGGCGTCAGTATATCCAGTTAATACCAAATCATTCTTCTTTTGGAAGAGTAGGCCCATATTTGATGTTGAGTTGATGTATTTCAGAATCTCTTTGCAGCTTCCAAGTGAGGCTTTCTTGGTGATTGCATAAATCTGCTGACATATCCAACAGAAAAAGCAATATCTGGCCTTGTAATAATCAAATACAAAAGACTTCCAACAAGAGCTTGAAAAGGCTTGGGATCTGCAAGAAGTGAGCCTTCTTCACGCCTTAACCTCGTGCTAGTCTCAAGAGGAGTAGAACACTTTTTGCTTTGTTTTATCCCAAACCTCTCAACAAGCTTCTTGGCATACCCTTCTTGGGTAACAAAGATCCCTTTACTCGTGTTTGTCACCTCTAAGCCAAGAAAATGACGTAGCTCTCCCAACTTCTTGATATCAAATCTTATGGAAAGCTCCTCTTGAAGCCTTGCAACTTCATCATTATTGTTTCCTGTTATTATCATGTCATCTACATATAACAGAACAATAACATGCAAGTCTCCATGTTTCTTAACAAATAAGTTAGGATCTGAATGTGATGCAGCATATCCACAAAAATATAGATATTGTGCAATTTTTCCATACCATGCTCGTGGAGCCTGCTTGAGTCTATAAAGTGCTTTCTTAAGCTTGCAGACATAATCAGGATGTAAGTTAGAGACATACCCGGGTGGTTGATCCATATAGATATCTTTGTCAAGTTTCCCGTATAAGAAGGCATTCTTCACGTTAAGTTGCCATAATTTCCATCCGTACGAGGCTGCCATGGCTAGTACAACCCGAACTGAGATCATCTTAGCCACCGGACTAAAGGTTTCTTCATAGTCTTCACCATACTTTTGAGAAAATCCTCGAGCAACTAGCCTTGCTTTATATCTGTTTATGCTGCCATCTGCTCTTCTTTTAATTTTGTAAACCCATTTGCAAGATATGGGTTGTACATCTTTGGGCTTTGGTACAAGGCTCTAAGTTTGATTTTTTATTAAAGCCTCCATTTCATCATTCATAGCTAGCTCCCACTATTTGACTCCTTTAGCTTCTTCAAAGGAGGAAGGTTCTTCATCGTCAATTGGTCCTACAAAAAAGCAAGAATATGTACTAACAAAATTTTCATCTCTGAAGCGGGCTGGCTTAACAATAGTTCTCCTTGGTCTTTGTGAATCACGTGAATTATCTTCTTGTTGAGCTTCATATTGTTAAGTTCCCGGGCTCCCCCTTTCTCTTAGCTCCTCTGCAACTGTACTATCCGAGGAAACACTTGTGATGGGTAAGTTTGGAACTCCAGGATTCAAGATTTTAGAACTCCCTCCTTCTGAAGCTTCTCTATAATACGAGGAGACTTCATTAAATACGACATCACGAGAAACAATTAAGCGATGAGTTTTCGGGTCCATGTACTTTCAACCCTTTTTCCTTTCGTCATATCCAACAAAGATGCATTTCCTTGCCTTGGCATCCAACTTGCTTCGTTGAGAATCTGGGATATAAACATAACAGATAGAGCCAAAAACTCTTAGGTGTTTGATGCTAGGCTTTTCTCCAAACATTAATTCATAGGGTGACTTCATGTTGTTTGGAGAAAGCGGCATCCTGTTGATCACATATGTTGCACATTTCATACCTTCAGCCCATAAGGCTCTAGGTAATTTTTATGAAGCCAACTTTTACATGTCTCAGTTAAGTTTCGAATCTTTCTTTCTACCACTCCATTTTGTTGTGGTGTATCAGCACAGGTGAGTTCTCTTTTAATACCATGTTGACGACAAAAAGAGAGAAATTCTTCAGAAGTGAACTTACCACCATTATCAGTCCGCAACCGCCTTATTCTAGAACCGAACTCGCCTTCAACCGTTTCTTTGAACTCCATAAACTTGCTGAAAACTTCTGACTTATGCCTCACAAAGTAAACCCAAGTGAATCTAGTAAAATCATCAATGATAATTAACATATAAGAATAGCCGGAGAGTGAAGGAGTTCTTGTTAGCCCCATCAAATCACTGTGAATTAGTTCTAGAGAAGCATTGCATGTTGACAAGGATCTATCAAACGGAAGACGGTGTGCCTTTCCGTATTGACATCCTTCACAAATCTCTCATCCACCAAAGTTGCTTAAGTTTGGTAATCCTTTTACTAGATTGAATTTCACCATAGCTTTTAATTTATCCATGCTAAGATGCCCAAGTCTAGCATGCCACAGATATGTATTATCATTGCTATTCATCTTCTCAATATATGAACTAGAGATAGATAAGACATATAAATCATCAACTCTCTTACTAGTATGAATGATATCTGTCTTTAGTTCTTTGATATTTTAAAGGAACTTCACGTTATGTGGGCCAAATAATAGTTAACTTCCAGCATCTACGACATTTGCAACTGAAAATAGATTTTTCCTCATACCTGGAACATGAAAGACACTGTTCAGAGTGATAGAGTCCTCCTACTTCTCATTGATGACAACAGAGCCATCCTTCGCTACATGATGAACTAACTTATCTGCTGTTACAATGACATGACAACCATTGTATTTTCGAAAGTTGGAAAAGTTAGATTCATCTCCGGTGAGAGGTGCCCACATCCTGAATCCACAATCCAGTCTTTTTCAAAATTGATGGAAGCTATGGCATCTACTGCTCGAGTCTCAGCTACAAAGCACCTTCCCCAGTCTTCTTCTTTTTCAGCAACTTTCTCAGTTTGAGCCATATTACTCTCTTTGACTAGGCAATATCTTTTTATGTGTCCTATTTTGCCGCACCGATAGCATTTGGGAGGCTTCTTACCGTGATTGTTAGAAGACTTTTCCTTCTTTCATGGCGAGCTTGAACCACCTGAGGAGCGAGAGTACAACGTATCTCTTGCTTTTCCTTTAAAATTCCTCTTATCGGCTACAAGAGCATTTCCTTCACCTTCTTTGACAAATACACCAGGCAATTGTTTGGCTAATAGCTCCTGTGACGATAACAAATTCTCAAATTCCTCCAAGGATGATTGTTGAGCCCATCCTTGAATTGATGTAACAAAAGGAATATATGCTGACTTCAAACCACGAATGATAATTCTTCTCATTCGTGCTTCAGAAATAGCCTCGTCCGGATTTAATAGAGATATTTCAGAACATAAGTTTTTAATCTTCAAGAAGTACTCAGCAATAGAAAGATTACCTTGAATGGTGTTGGCCAATTCGTTCTCCAAAATCTGTAGCCGAGCTTCATCCTTCTTGTTGAACAAACGATCAAGGGTCCTCCATATTTCATGAGCTGATTTACACCTTATAATATGATCAAATAAACTGGGAGAGATGGACCTCTTCAGGATGAACTCCGCCTTGGCATTAATCTGCTTCCACTTCTTACGTGCGTCGTTATTTTCCGGTGCATCGGCAGGAGGATTTGTGTTACTCCCATTGACAACTTCCCACAAATCCTCGCCAACAAGGTAGGACTCCAAACAGGTCTTCCATACCTTGTAGTTGGACTGGTTCAATAATTCCATCCCCAGTCCATTAGCACGACCACACACATCCATTTAGAAAAAAACAATTGAATCGACCACTAACCCAATCTTGAAAATATATCCAGAAGCCAACGTATGGCTATGGCTCTGATACTATATAGAGAAATATAGCAGATAAATCGAGGAGACCTTCTGCTCGCCCAAGATCGTTAACTAAGATCGGAAGATTCAACTAAAGAAGAGGAAGCTTTGGAAAGGAAATGTTTACTTGAATTGCTTTGAAGTGAGTTATGTTGGGTTAACTTGGCTTGATTACAAATGTTCAAGGCCACCCCTATTTATACTTGTCTAGGGATGGTTCTAGATAGAATTATCTAGATATATCTACAAAATATCTAGTTAGCCTTATTTTCTAACACTACTCTAGAATATCTAGATTTTTCTTTAAGATATTTATCCAAGATACTCTACTAGGCTATTCTAGAATCATTACTAATTATCTAGGATTTTTTGTAGTTCCAAAAAATCTACTTTATAATTTCACACAACTCAAGTTTAAATTATGAATTAGTCTTTTCAATTAATTAAACATAAGCAAATCATGAAAAAATATATACAAGACACATGTCTTACGTTCTTTACTTGATATAAATAGCTAAGGATTTTTTTATTTTTATTTTTTGGTAGCAGCGGATCCTGCTAGAATTAAGAAGTGTTCGATTGTAATTGAATTCATATATAATAGTCTGGTCGGATATAAATGACCTAGAGATTGAAGATGGCCTAACAAAGATGTAGCGCTACAAAATTGCTGTCTTACATTAAATATTCAATGAATTTGTAAGTAATTACAAAAAATATCCCTTCGTTTAATTAAATGACTAAGGATAAAATCAATTCAAAATGGATAATCACAGACCCCCTTCTAACAACTATAATATCTTATTCAAATCAGAACGTTGATAGTCTGCTCCTGTCAATTGATCAAGTTGTACATTAAGGCCGGAATATTAGTTTATAAATCATTAGTTAGGAGCTGAGACTAGGCTCCTGATTTTATTCCAGAAAGCAATTAACTGTTAACATTTAGTTTTGGTAGATTTCGTCCCTTATAATCACAATTATCAGACATCGTTCGTTGACTAGAGAATATTACGTCATAATCCCGTGAATAAACATAAGAGTAAACTTGAATTCACATCTACTGTATATATATTTCTTAAAATAATCCTCCACATATATAGGTATGGAGGATTTTTTAAAACAGTCTCCCTATCTCCCAAGGTAGGGGCATGATATGCGTACACTTTACCCTCCCCGACTCCACTAAGTGGAATTTCACTGGATATGTTGTTGTATATAGGTATGTGGGGAATGAGATCATCATATCGTTGCAGCGATGTATTCTCATGATTTTTTTTCTTCTAAAATTAAATAATTCGACTAGAATTTTTTCTGTATCCATTCAAAAAATGTCAAAATGAGTAACGATTATTAACATATTACATAGTGCTTGCAAGAATATAGATAAAGGATAAATATAAGCAAATATGGTATTTCATATCCCTTGAGGGGAAAAAAAAGGCAATAACCGCATAATTGGTCCTCTATATTTATTATGAAAATGGTTTAAACTCTGTGCAAAATATAGAAAAGGTAAATTTGAGTCCCTTTATATTATGTGCACTAAATAACTGTTTTAGTTCAACTAATTATGGCGGACCAAAGGATTAGATAACCATTAGCTTAATGCCGACCGGTGGAGTTGATGACTCGTAACCTAATGATATTTTACCTGCTCTAAAAGATGTTTTAACCCATAATTATTTTTTAGAGAAAATAAATTAAGAATAAAGTGCCTACTGAACTAACTAATCAAATCTGAGAAAAGTGGTTGTACCAATGATTAACGTAAAGTTAGTTAAGATTAAGCATGAAGCTTCTTTTTCTTCTTATCTTTACTAATTGGTCATAATTAGCATCTCCCAAAGCTAAAAAGATCAAGATATTAGGTAAGTAATTAACTAAAGCGAATCTTCATTGTAACGACGCCAAGATTTTCGTTTGAAAAGCAAACAAATTATTTTAGTAGTTTAAACTATAACTAATAAAGTACAGTAAAATAATTCTCTACTTCTGGGTTCAAATGCTAAGACGCTAAACGCAGGGTTGTAACCAAAACTTCATAAGTACACTCTGTTGCATACAGTGATACAAAGAATAATTTTAATTGTGCATTTTATACATATTGCAATAGTGTAGTAGCGGAATCAGAAATTCATACAAGGTGATTCAAAAAATAAAATAAATTAAAGTGTCACATCTAAAATCTGAATCAGTGACATAAGACAATTTTGAACCTTTTAGTCATGTATAACCAAAAAGATTTGTTTTTGCTCTATTCAAGCAATACAATTTTTCCTCGAAGGAGATTTAATTGAACCCTGTTGGCTCCTGTTAGCTCTGCCACTACCAAGGCCATTCTAAATCTATTTAAAAACCTTTACACAATCGATAAAAGGCAAGTTTACGCGACATTTTTTTATATAATGTGTAACCTGGTTCTAAAATTTACATGATTTAATTTTCCTCACCTTTTTTAAAAATAAGCTAGGAAAAAAGAAAGCGATTAAAAATCAAAATGAACATCCAAATTAAAATCTAAAATACACGATTAATAAAGAACATATGTAGCGTTCTTTGACATCAATACTTTGGAGGGGAAGAGTCAATTATATGTTTGTACTTTGCACTGGGCAAACGTTTACCATGGAAGTGAAACGAGAGAAAAGCTTCTCAAAAAGAGATTTATTTTGTACTTTCAAGTTTTTCTTAAATGTTTTGATCCTCCATCGGTGATTAATTTCGAAAAGATTATAATGACAAAGGCTACAAATCTAAGTGCCGATCCTCATGTTGCCTCATCAAATAACATAAAAGTTGGCCAATTGATAATGACATGTAAGAAAGAAATTTCTGCTATTAATGCTTCGGTTGAACTTGGACCCTATGCAGTGTTTGGTTTTCGTTGCATAAAAATATCAAGAGGTTCACACAACAAAAGGGGTGAGATATACATATGCACGGATGCACCGACTATTATGCTTCCTATTTTTTGGTCAATATTTTAGCTTCCCAAATTAAGTAACTAATCATGGAAAAAGAATGTACTACCTCCATTACATATTAGTTGTCCACATTACTAAAAATATCCGTCCCAAATACTTGTCCATTTACAAAACCAAAATAGAATTAATTAATTTTTTCTATTTTGTCCTTAACATTAATTGTTTTTTAAAGTAACCACTATTAATTAGAGTGCAATTAATTGGAGAGATAAGAGTAATGTAGTAAAAATACAACTTTATTTATTATTTCTTAAAGGGTGTGTAAAGGAGAAAATGAACAAGTAATATGAGATGGAAGGAGTAGTTCTCATTTCTTGACTCAAAAGAATTTAATAGTAGTATAATAGAAGGATAATTAGAGGTCTCAGGTTAGACCAGGTCTTGGGTAATGAAGTTGTTTTTGTTAGGAAACATTTTACTTCTCAACTATATAAGACTTCTTGTTGCAAAAGTGGGCTAAAGGTACTGAACACGGAATGAGGAATAAAAAAAAAGGATAAAGAATTTGCTATATATTCCTCGCGCACATCCCTTAGTAGGTTTTTTTTCTACATACCCGAGAATGGAAATTTTATTTCGGGGTTAAAAGAAACACAAACTGGTGCTTTTAATAAATAGTACAGGACAAGGACACGAGAGCATTAAGACCTATGGACCATTATTCCTATAGTTCTCATAGTGACTTGTACATCAATACTGATATTATTTACTATTTTGATTTGATGAAAATTGCTAGTATTGAAAATCTAAATCAAGGTACATTCCGTCATTTCTTTTAAGAAAAAAAGTGAATTAAATCTAGTCCAATAAACGCTGTAAGTTGGTCAGATACTCAGATTGATTATTGACAAGCAAAAAGTACCAAATATAATTTGGATAGATGAATTTCTCTCTCCCTCAAAAACCCAAGTAGCAATATTATAGAGCCCCACAAAATGACTTGCTTGTTGTCAATTTAAATTTGGAAAACAGCCAATCATCTCTCATTTATTGGAATACATGATGAAATACTTTGTTTTATCATATGAATACTTTTTTTAGAGCCGCGCAAATCACTTGAATAGTACTTCCGCCTTGTTTTTTGACACTCCAAATGCCTATCTCTAGCTTCTCCTACTGTCACCACTAAAGTATATTAGAGATCCCTAATATTAGATAATTGTTTAAATGCACACGGAGTATTAAAATACATTATGAAACTAAATTAAGCATTTATGATATTGAGGATTCGTATAACCGACTTCTAACACAATTGTTGTTAATTTGATACGTACCCATAGAGGTATATTCAATGTAAAGTATTTAACATCCAAGCATAAGGAGGCTAACTAATACTAATAGTTTTGTCTAAGAAAGAAACAAATCGAGCACTAAGCTAAAATGCATTAAATTACAATGCTAACTCCTACTACTATTGGGACATAATGAACGTCAAACATGAATGATCACTTCAAGAAGGGTTTGGCTTATCAATCATGATCCTTGTCCTGATATTGATGTTTCATTTTCGACTCGTCTTATAAATTCATATTTCTCTAGTGGTTGAGACTGATGGCCTTTCTTGGACACTATTGGACAGAGATTTCTGTGAATGAGAATAGAGTTTTAGCTTGTGGGATTTCCTAAGAGAACGCATTACGTTTTGGTTCTAAGAAAATAATTCCAAAAATATCACAATCTCAATATACCAAAGTGCTTTCTCTTCCTTATGGTCGAACTATGAAGAACAGTAAATCTCTCAACATAACTTTTTTCCCCAAAAATAAGTAAATTTTAACACCGAAGTACAAAATAATTGCTGAACGATGGGTATAGCTGAATTATTTTTTTAATCATTATTTACAAGAGAAAATTAGGATCCAACTTTTGGACACAAATTGTCACCTTTGATAATAGTAAAGAAATTGAGTCTGTGACAAGATTGAGACGCTTAACCAAGTCCAATTGTTAATAACTCACACTATTCTAGATACAGCAATAAAGAAACTAGTTAAGACTCGTTTGTATTGGCATTCCACGTGCTATGTTTCTGTAATTGTTAATCCAATACACAGTAGTTACTTCAAGAGGAATGAAACTCAGAAGCTAATGTAGGTCCTCTATGATTTAATAAAGGATTTAAGTTACATAAGAGTTCAAAAATTCTTGTGCATTTCAATATAGTTCAACTTGGAACAGCAGGTTATTTATCATTGGTTATCAAATAGTAATACTTAAAACTTATTCACTCTCAGCCATCTTTAGTAATTGGACAAAGGCCCACCCCCATCAGAGTAAAAGTAAATTGTGTGTATTGCATTGCAATAGCGTAACATCAAATTTTGGGAGCCCAGCCCAAGATCAATCTACTCAAGCAGTGAACTGACTTTCATCCCTGATTTGCTTATTGATAAACTTGCAGTGTCTTTGAGCTAACTGTGCACAAAAGGGATTACCCTCTCTCCCATCCTCTCTCCCTTACTCTGAACTAGACACTGTTGAAATAACATTAGGTGAGTTAAATTGATGTAAATGTTAAAGTTGTTAACTTCCCTTCACTTCAGTAAAAAATCAACAGACAACAGCTTATACTAATTGAGACAACTCTTTACAAGTCTAAATGACAAAAAGTTTCAAGAGAAATACTGTTCTCATGGATTCTTTCTCAGGTTTAATTTACAGTAACATGTTATTTTCACATTACGAACAGATGGATTTACTGAAGAAGCTAATTTTTATATAACTATTCAACAACAGTAGGAGTGTAGCACATCTTTTACTTGGAATTCGAAAGAAAATATTCAGCTTCCTTTAACTGGAATATCCAATTCATTCTTTTAGCAAGTAGAAAAAAAAAATAGACCAAGTAGCAACAACAATCGACAAACTCTAAAAGTTTCCTTGTTCTACCATCAACTAATCATCACAGATCTATTCTGAAAAATTAGAGGCAAAATGAGTCACTTGGAGGGTCAACTGCTCAACTGTATTCTTGTAGGTGCTCATAAATTAATTACTTCTTCAAGACTCTCAAAAATAACTAGTATAGTCACCAAGTCCAGCTATACAGAGGAAGTAGCTCTGTAGCTGCACCTTGAAGTAAACAAAAGAACTGATGCCTCTACACCTTGAATGAGAAAGGCCCATTATCATGCCTACCAGGTAAGTTCTCTACATACTTGTGAGGAGAAACCCAAGCAAAAAAATTTGCTACAGCATGCAACAAACCTGTTATTTCACTAGTTTTCTTGCTCGCCGGGACGCCGATATGGCAAGAATCTGTGGTCTTTCGAAGCATTCTTGCGCCTTTTCTTCTCAATATATGCTTCCAGTTTGCCAGATGCTTTGAGTTCCTTGTATTTCTCAATAAGTTTGCGCTTCTGAATTTCAGAATTTTTAAGGTAATAAGGTTGTTTCCCTTGCTTAGCAGCTTCTCTCTCTTTCTTCTTGTGCTCTTGCAGAATCTCTTTCTCAGTGTGCTTTGTTCCGGCTGATTTCAATTGTTTGTCAATCCAAGAAATGCGACTTTTCAGTTCACTTATCTCTTCTGGATCATTTAATTTCCTCAGCTGTTTCTTCAGCTCCTCTTTTTCTGCTGGAAGATTATCCTCGTAAAGAAAATTGTATCTCTTTTTGAACCGTTCTACGTCGAGCTGGCCAGTTAAAGACTCAAAGCGAGGGTCACGCGTGGCCTTTTTAGGAACTTGGATAATTTCCCTAAATCTGCTCACTGGCTTCTTGCTACTCATCTCCATTGGCCTGTTCTTGTTTGCTCGGCTATTTTTTCCTTCTGAATTAAGCTTCCTATACACTGTATCTGACCCATCAGACCGTGCTCTCTGCAATTCCTCAAAGGTCACATCAGCAAGCTCCTCCTCTATTTCCTTTGCGTCCTCATCTTCAGACGAAGATTCATGTTCATCAGAGTCTTCAAATTTGATTTTACTTGAACTGGCAACAGCTGGCTTGTCTTTTCTCATCTCAACAATTTGATTCCGCTAGAGAAAAAGAACCTGAGAACTTTGCTGTAAAGAGAGTGAGAGGATCATTTAGAACCTCCATGATAGTGGCATATACCACAAACCTAACAAAAGAATATGTACTATGTCGGCATACAAAAAAGCCAATGCCAACTTTACATGACTAAAATGTAAGTAGTATATGCTCAAATTTAAGTTTCTTCTTTTGACAATGGTTCTCCTTCAAGCTCACAAGATACCTTGTCAGCTCGACTAATCCACAAATCACGAATGCCAAGTCTAAGCCTACCATACCACCAGAGTATTGTGACATGTAACTAGGATGTGAATAATGACATCTCCATGTTATTAATTTTAACTCTCAACTTCTTAGTTGTCCCCTTGGGGTGTTTAAGTCAATTAGTTCAGCAGCTAGTATTCATTTAAAAGGAGCAAAACTCAGACTTTCAAAACAAATAGTCTAATACATAACTCTAAACCCCAGAAAGGTCTACCACTCATCTTGCTAATTTTACTGATACGAATAATGTTTAAAGCAAAAGGGCAATAGAGAATCAGTTTTTTTTTTTTGCAAATTTATCGTCCTTCCTACTTTACACATACAATTTGGATATTCAAACATTTAACAGAAATACATACATACAGTGCAGAGCAAAACAAAACTGGTTAAGGTTTCATAAGAAACCAACTCAGATAAGGAAATGCAACAGAAACGCAGTTACATCGATCCAATCGTTTAACATGCGAAAGATTAAAAAAAAATATTGACGTGCTTCTTCTCTGGAATATGTAAGTATGAATTTATTAACAAACAAAATAAATATCAAAAAGAACGAAACATGATCCTAAAATTTCACACTTTTCTAATTCCAAAAATTGACGAAATTAGCAACAAAACCTAAGTAGATACTCTTTAATCACACTCCAAAAACCACACTTACAGTTTTGGATCTTAAGATTAGAAATTAATTAGTACCTTAAAGAGTGAAGAGCCGTCGAGGAGCAAGTGAGAGAAGCTTTAGGGTATTGTAGTTTACGGGTTGTCTCGGCCCAATTCAGACTTGGATCTTAAGTACAAGGTCCAAGTTCAAAAGACCAAAGTTTTCTGCTTTTTCTACACCTGAAAAAAACAGGTAGTATAAAAATAATATTCTCCTTCGAACTTTTATATAATGGTAAAATTTATTTAATTTCGTTTAACATATTTATCTATAATCTTTTCTATGTTGCATTATAAAGAAAAAAATCATGAATGTTTTGATTATATCTCTTCTACAACCTATTTATAATTTAGGCAGAAATTAAAAAAAACAACAAGATATAACCTTTTTATTGTCTATCATGGTTAAATGCTAAAACGTTTTGTACAGAAAGACCGTCTTATCTCAGCCCATGAAGTTATCTCATAATCAAAGTTCAGGTATGTTGCGATATAACTTAATTTTTACCAAGTTTTATGCGTTAGGCAACACAACCAATTTTTTCTCATGTAAATGGATAACATCGCCTTATTATATGATATATTACGATTTTCCAGGAAATGACGCATCCCCAAAAGTGTTTGATCTTGAATTTTTGTTCCCACTTAACAAAATCTTTAAAATATGACCTTACCTTGAGAAAATTCGCTAGGAAGAACTTTTGTTGCTTATCAGACATAAGTTCTAGCTTTTGCCTATAAGACAGAATTTATAATCAATTGAGCAGGTTCACCGTTCCTGAACTTCTAGCTTATATGCAAAAACTAATTTATGTCCACAACTTATGTCCGATGAAAATTTTTCTAAAGCAGAGGCTATTTTTTAAAACTTAATAAGTGGGCCAAAATTAAAGACGCCTCTTATGGAGGCCATTTGTGGCTTAACCCACAATAGCATATTATTGACTTGTGTTGAATGCATCTTTTTATCTATCTTGAACTATTTTGTGGAGAGTTAAATGCTTTTTATTAAGGTAGTAATCCATCGTGATTAACCATTAGTCAAATGCATAGTCTACGAAAAATGATAACAGAAGGGAATGATTCCTACAGTTAGCAAAGTTCCCTGTTAAACAAGAAAAAGAAACATAATCCAAAGATTAAACTGTGTCTTCTGCTATTCAGTGCCTCCATCCCTTTGAATGGCCATCCTCCATATAGGGCTCAAGAAAACCAATAAACTGCATATCCAATGGAAATTTCTTAGTCTCCACCAGCTAGTTTTTGAAAAAAAACCAACCTCAGCTACTTTTCACTGACAAGTGATCAGACACTCGTGGAAATTTCGTAACAACTGTTTTATGTTATATAAACTTTCATGAATGGTGAAACAAGAACATGAGCACTAAGCGTAGTATACCTTACTTCCATCTTTGGACCACCGTGCACCATAACCATTAGCAACCCTTATCTCAAAAACAACCCCATGTGGTGGAACAACATGCACATTCATCCAGCAGCAACAAGTTATCAAGTCGCTGATGACATCAAGGGCAACCCTATTTTTGTCGGAATCTGGAAAGTGAAAAAGATGAGACAGTAGCTTCTTACGAAGAAAAACTAATCGCACAAAGAGAATTCTTGCTAGCAATATATGATCTTATTCTATCTCCTTCTCCACAACAGAGAGGTACATCCTGCAGTGCATAAGCTTACTCCACGGAAAGGCAAAAAAGTCACAGATCAGGGAATAAAGAGGCTAAATGCACCCATGTACAATATATTAATGATTTGTCTCATGGGTCAGGTGATGACAGGAATTGCCTTCCAGAAGCAAAATGATACTCGCAAAAGAAAAATAACAAACATAGCTCAAGCATCAGAATCTCACATGCAACTCAAGAATATTTAGATTGAAGGGCCCTGGAATGAGGAACTAACCACTTCCAGAAAAACTACCCCAGTAGCTGTCGCTGCTCCTGTTCACATGCTTTGACAATGCCCTCGCTCCATCAGTCAAGGTACAACCTTTAGCCTGTTGCAAAGACAAACATTAGAGTTACTCCCGTATGCAAATATGAAGAGATCTCTTTTGTAATGCTCCTGCTAGCATCTGTCTAGCATTCAGTAATGCCAGAAAATAAGTAAAACCAATTGGCAGACAACAATGGAATATCCTGGGAAGAGGTTGCAACAAACAAGATCCATTGTTACTCTCCAAGCGTGGGATTTGGATGTGTGCGCTTAACTTCATTGACTGTTTTTCCAATTTTCTTCCTCTCTCCTACTTCTTTTAATAGGTCAACATTTTATCCACCATCCCTCAACCTATCCCCTCCCATAAACACAAAATATTGGTAACAAAAAATGGAGGGCAAAATTGCTATATTTTAAGCATAGGATCGGCATCAGCAAAGATTCCCAAACTATTTTAGTATAACAAGTTCAACTCCTGTCCTCTGGTTCTATCAAGTGGACCTTTGAGATTCTATCTAACTTGTCTTGCCTTACTGTTTGCTTCTATTAGCCAAGAAATGCAGCAACGAGCTTTATGGAACTTCAGAAGCAGCGAAATACAGTTTTTTCTCATCTAACTGTCATCTCAATTTACTTATATTAGAACAATGTATCTCATATCCTTTACTTTCGACAATCATAATAACATAAAGCAGCTTATTCACAAGCAAGCAAAATTGTTCCCAGGACTATTTCACAAGGAGAAAAACTAACAACATAGTCATCAGGTCATATCATACATTTGGATTATGTGGCAACAGAAATGATGACATTAGAGTAGATGCTGGTGGTGGAAGTGCCTCAGAAACTGTTCCAACTGTGCATACAAATCCTAAAAGCCTCTGAACACCTGCATAGCTGAGTTCCTGAATGAAAATAGAGACTCTGAATTAGGACTTGACAAACATCTCGGCTATCTATATATGCATCTGAAACAAATTTATGAAACTTTTCTTTTATCTTGTGAAAGAACTGGCACCATTACAAAAATAGTTGGCTTATGCATATCACTCTCTTGGACTAAAAAATAAGTTCCAAATACTTGCGGTAGTCTTCAGACAGAAGGGAAGGTCAGGAAAGTATTAAGTCGTCACTTTCTCTCGCGGAAAGTGACTCACTTTGGGGACCAGCATAGAAAGATCCTTATACAGGTACAACAAGTTATTGACAAAAATATCTCAAAGAATCATTTCTAACTTTCAGGAGAACACAGCTGTAATGGTAGCAGTATGTCATTTTGACATAATCTAAATACTGTACCTCCAATGTCAAGATAAGTAGAGCTGAAAGCATACTCACAGAAAGCATGGAGCCCAGATAAATGGAAGGCTGAGAAACCAGCTTCTTAACACCGATAGCAAGAACACCATTTGACCTTTCTTTCTCTTCTGAGTAAAATTTCCGGTAAACTTGGACACCTGCAATTTGCATGTTTATACAACTTAGCTTTCATATAAGGAACATCCATCATAAAGAGTTCCTTATTGATTATCCATTTTACTCATTGCAAGTATTAAGAAGTTAGCTACTAGCAGAAAGTAGCAAAGCCCAGTATATAATTAGCCTCACCATCTTTTCCTCCATATTTACAGATAAAAAATGGCTCTACCAAGTACCAATTAACAGAAAAAAGAGAAATGAAGGCTTTCACCTCACATATCAGTTATCACTTGAACATATAACTTTCTAAAGAGCAAATAGGTCTCAAACGGTCCAATTATATTACAGTTTCTCTGGTAGATTTCAAGAAACCAACTATCACTTGGCTTTTAAATTCTAGTCGCAGATAGCGCGATTAGAAACCAAACTAGGGATGATAATAGTTATTTAACAATACCTCTTTTTTTTACTCTCACATCATTAGAAACAGCAACACATTTACAGAGTTGAGGTAGTAAAATGATGAGCATCAGATGTATGGTGAAAAGAATAGGAGAGATTGAGAAGGGAAGCCAGGATATTTAAGATAGGGATGACAAACCGTGTACCGTCACTCATTACCCTATAGGTGAATTGCCAAGGAACGATTCAGGGAGGGGAACCCCCCTTTACCGTGGACAGTGGATCAAAGATAAACAACGATCTAACAGAAGATACTACTCTTAGATTCCAACATAAAATATTTGGTAAACATATAACCATAAAATATCCTTAATCGTCTTCCAAACATATTAAAAGTCCCTACAAACATGCAAGATATATGGAGTGAGAAGTAACATCCTCACCACCATACAGTAAGAGATATCTACCTTCTTCAGCGGTATCAACTCCAGGAAGAACTTCTTGAAGACTCTCTGCTTCTAACATCTCGCGAAATGAATGGTAATGATGGACATCCTGCAAATGGGCATCTGTTCAGTCGACTATAACAAGTAACCAAGTGATACACAAAAAAGAAATAAATGTACATGGCGAAAGTACCTGAACTTGAAGAACTAAACATTTGTTGACGAGGATGAAAGCACCCGGTTCAATTCTAACATCCAAAAAAGAAATCATCTGAGAGAGGAAAAAGAAGAACATATTCTTTTAGAAGATCAATGTATCAAAAGTACTTCCTGTCATTTTTAAGCAAATCCTTCTTTTAGAATGAAAGAATATTTCTCGAAGTTGAATCGTGAGGGTTCTGGTTTCAACACATTTGAAAATAAAACAGGACTAACTTTTCGGCACTGTACTAAAAGTGGTTTTATCATGAAATGCAATATCAAAAAGTCACGGGAGAAAAACAGTGAAATACAAATGTTACCTGTTTCAAAAAATAAAAGGTGAAATACAAGCAAACACGTTAAGCAAAAACTACTAATAAAGAATGTCCCCGTGATCTAAAACATTAGAGATGAAAATTCTTCCGGTGATGGAAACTTTGATGAGGGTCAGTATAAAACAACCGTACATGACTCCTTGGGCATCCTCTTCAGAGCATCTAAATTATCGCATACCACAGAAAATCAAACGCTAACCAAAGACGGTTTTTTTTTTTTGACAATGTATTCTGAAGATAGTATTTTGGCACATGACTTGATTGAGTGGACTTACTAAGGCACACGAACTTAACTGATTGGAGACTTTGAGAATCAGCATTAAGCACAACAAGTTTAACGAGGAGAGGGCAGAAGCAGTCAATAGAGTAAGCAAAATGCATGCAAGTCATACTTATTATAATGTCCAACAGCACACCTTCCTTCAATTGTTTTCTTTCCATCTGCAAATAATTTCAAACACCTATAAAATAATTCAACTATGAAATCAAAGGGAAAAATGCATTACAAACTAAAGGAAATTAAAATCTATAAAGGGCAGCCCGGTGCACTAAGCTCCTGCTATGCGCGGGGTCCGGGGAAGGGCTGGACCACAAGGGTCTATTGTACGCAGTCTTTCCTTGCATTTCTGCAAGAGGCTGTTTTCACGGCTCGAACCCGTGACCTCCTGGTCACATGGCAACAACTTTACCAGTTATGCCAAGGCTCCCCTTCAAAATTAAAATCTATGACAAGGTGAAAATTAATTTTGATATGAAAGCAATAGATCCGGATATTTTTATACTTCTAAGCAGGGAGAAGTAAGGCTCCTGAACATGGATTTCAAAGTCCACAGATTTTAGCACCTGTAGTTAGCAACATCCAATATATATTAACTTCAGAATAACGTATGAGTAACTGAAACAAACGGAAGAAACTCTATTACATGCTTAACTCACATTGAGCAAATGAGAACCTTTTTCCTTTATTAAACTAGCCCAGTCTTCTTCCTTTTGCTTCAAAGAACTACTTTCTTGCATTTCTGCAAGTTTGTTTTCTGTCCTTGGCAAGGCTTCAGAAGAAATGGCCTCATATAAGGATGCTGCAAGGTGCTTGTATAAAGGATATAACGGAACTCCTACGGAAAGACCTGTCTTAAACAGACAGAACAAGAGAAAGAATTATCAACTTGATAGAGTGTCAACTATCCAAAATCTGGAAAAAGTAGTACAAAATAATTCTCATTGCATTAGTCAGCACCTACTCTCGGAATAACACCCTAAAGTGATAGCCCTTTTTCCTATATAAAAGCAAAGATCCGTATAGACAATCCCATCTAGTTGGCTTAAACTAGTTATCGGTGTTTGAAATAAGTGACATTTTGGAAACCCGACTAAAACTGCAAACAAAGGACAACATTTTTCTTTATCCGAAAAAGGAAAATTCTTAATGTTTAGTATCAAGTTGTTCATGACTGAGTTAAACCAACTCCTACAGTTATGGCAACAATTAGGTTTAAACACTAGAAAAGAAAACTGTCAGCTAAACGCTTTATACATCCATTGTATGCCATATTTTTTAATGGCAAGGTAATCACATGTCAATTATTTAAAATTCAAGGATCATGCGTTTGTATTAATAGAGGGCATAAAAAAAATAAAAAAAAAACAAGTTGCGTAGCAAATGAGTTAGTTCCAGTTCAGTTGCTCAAAATGTGGTACCACAAAAAAGAGTAACAGAGATAAAACTCAGGAGAGGCGAGAGGCAGAATTACCACTAGTGGAATTGGGAAGTAGGTTGGAAGAATTGTCTTGTAATAGGGTGGAGCAGTAGTCTTTGTAGAGATCCAAGTCAATTTCAAGAGTGCTGTCTATGGAAGAAGCAAGTGTGAACCTCAGCAACTCTTCTATGCAGTCTTTCAGTTGCAGTGACGCTCCAAATCCTGGTGATGTTGGTTGAGATTCCATGCTTATCGACTTGTCCTGCTCTATAATCTTGATTTCATTTGACTCTGTTCATATGATTCTTCCTCTTCAAATAAGGAACACAAGTGACGACGTGATTTGTCTTTTATGGAACTTTGGAAATTGATAATCTAGGAAACCTTTGACTTTGAGGATATGCTAGTTAACAAGATTCTCCTTATATTTGGACTTTTAAGTGATTTACAAGAATGACCTGGCCGGTCCTTAAACTTTTGACACTGCTTGCCCATAAAAAAAAAAATTCGCTAAGTTTTGACTTTAGATCATCAAGATTTGCCCACGAAGCATCCGAGGTCAAAAGTTCACGGCAGCCCATTTTCAAATTATGTAATTTCCTGTTCACTTTTAAGGTTTATTTTTTAAAAAAAGATATTATTTAATCCTTGAACTTAATATAAAAATTCAGTTTAACAACTAATATAATTTATATTTATTTATTTTCTTAATAATTTTTATTTCAATTATTTATCATCCTAAATAAATAATATCATTCTTACAATGAGAGGTGTATTACACTTTCGCCACGTCATTGTCACATCGTTAGCACGTGTTGCCACGTCAAAAATTACTAACCCTTCAATTTTTATTTTTCTTCTATTATTTTTTCTCTTTCTTCTTCTTTCCCCCACGCTTCCTCTCCTTCTCCCTCTCCCTCTCCCTCGCCTCCTTCTCCTCCATCGTTTGAAGCTCACCACCTGCCGGTGGTGGAGCTATTAATAACCTAAAATAAATGATTAAATACCAGCAATATGGACATCAGATGAAACCCCACTACCCCCTCCTTTTGTTCTTTGCCGCCACCCCTCCCTTTCTTCCCAATTTTCTCTATTCATAATAATCTTCCTAAATTAGCTTACATACAGAGAAAAAATGGAAATGAGATTAATTTATCACTGGATTATTTTATCACTGCTTCCACTTGTTTTTCTGTAATTAAGAATGTCATTGATAGTTTTAGAGGTAATAATTTGTTAGGATAACATTTTGTCATTATGGGTGTATTGATGGTGATGGATTGAAGGGTTGTCATCATTTGGGAAGAGAAGGATCTGAAAGTGGTGGAATATGGTGAAGTAAAAAAGTGGGGTTTCGAAAGGGGTTATTGTTGGGGGAAGGTGCGAGTTGTGGGTTTGGTTGCTGATGATGAAGAAATGCAACGATGGAAGAGTGTACAGAGGCGGAGCCGTGTAAATGGCAATGTGATTCGACGCATGTTTCCAAAAAATGGTGAAAATTTCATCTCATTCCTTCTCAAATTCGTCCAAATTAATTATTTTGGTTTTTATTGTTGGCTATTATGATTATTATGTGCAATCCCATTTCTTCCATAATCATTCTTCCATAACTTTATTTTTAAAAGAAAACAAAAATCAAAATCAAGAAACCAAAAAATAATGAAAATGGTAAGAAAAGAATGATGAGAATATAAATAGAATGAGAAATTTGTGAAGAAGAAGAAGGAGGAGGAAGGTGGTGGGGGCGAGGCTGTGGGGTGGATGGGGGTTGTGAAGAAGACGAAGGTGGTGGGGCAGGGGCTGTGGCGTGGGGTGTGGGGCTGTGAAGAAGAAGATGGTGGTGGGGGCGGGTTTGTTTGGTGAAGAAGAGGGTCGGGGCCGGGGCTGTGGGGTGGGGTGGGGGTGCATTTTGATTTTATTTTTTAGTTATATATCATTTTTATTTTATTTTTTAATTATATTTTTTATATTTTTCACTCTCTTAATTTTTATTTTTATTTTACCACGTCAGCATTTGAGGTTGTATTTAATTAAGATGAAAGTTGTTAAGGGAGTAAATAAATACAAGTTAAGTCTAGTTGCCAAATTGAATTTTCATGCCAAGTTCAAGGGTCAAATGATGTCTTTTCTCTTGTTTTTAAGTCTTTTTCGTTTTTAGTTATCAGGTTTGGGCATGTGGTTAAATGGGTTTCATTTTTTTTTAGGGTGTGAGAGTAGAGACATGCCACTTACCCCCTGTTTGGATGGTGGTTTCCCGTGGTTCATTAATGTACGGTTTTTTACGAAATCATGTTTGTTTCTATTATTCTTAAAATTATGTGATATGATGTTGTAAACCCGTGGTTCATTTCATAATTATATAATCACGAAAAGTCTCAATTTTTATAATCACGGATTTGGTAATTTTTTCATAGTTTCGTACATCATTTCTCCATTATACCCACCCTCTACCTACCACCCCACCCCACCGTCCACCATCCATCCTACCCCCACGCTACGACTCACCCCCACGCCACCCTCCACTCACCCTTACCCCACCTCCGCGCTACCACCCACCTCTACCCCCAACTACCCCACTCTTCTGCCACCCACCCCCACCTACTACCTCTCACCACCGACCAACCCCATCCCACAACCACTCACCCCCACCCTACCACCCATTACCCCCACCCTCATCCCATAACCACCCACCTCACACCACCCACCCCTACCCACTACCCCTCACCACCACCCAATCCACCCCACAACCACTCACCCCCACCTTACCACCCACTCACCCCGACCCTACCACCCACTACCTACTTATTTTTTAAAGTTCCTATTTTATTCTTTACTTGAATTTTATTAATATATATAAACTAATTTTTAATTAAGAGTTAAAGATATTTTAGTAAACTTACGAGTTATTATACAGTACCATACAATCAAACCAAACAATACAAATGTCATTAAACCACAACAAACGATACAGTCTATCCGAACATTATGTTCATTAATACAGTATAATACAATACAATACCATACTGTACCATATCATACTGTACATTAATGAACCACGGGAAACAACCATCCAAACAGAGGGTTAAGTAATGTGCGGAATTTTTAACCGGATTTATCGCGTGAACGTGACTTTTAAATGGGTTGGAGTAGTTTCATCCAACTTAGAATTGTTTGCCACCTTTCACCTACATACAATAGTAAAGAGTAGGGAAAAAGAAATATTTAGTGCTTTACTACAATTGACAATACTTGAACACGTAGTTCTCGAAAAAAATTGATAAATAGATAAATCTCTTACTTCTTTGAATTTCATACATGCCATAGGGGTTTGTCCCCAAAACTGGCTTGTTTTAACTTAGAATATAGAATCTCCTATATGGCTATAGAGATCCCTTTGATCTCCTATATTTACTATTCTAGTCCTTACAATCTTATCAATCTGTACAATTCTCCAAGCTAATACCTAATTAGCTGCTATTTACCTTACTAAACCAGGATTAGTATCAGCCTTGTCTTCTTTAACTGTGCCTAATTCGAGCATATCTACTGCTGCAGAAGAATGAGGCTTGACAGAACTATCAAAGTCGCGATGATGATGATTCTGTTCATGGTGTGCATCGAATGTCCACACGAGGACTAATGCGACCGTTACTACTGATAGGAAAACAAGTCCTCCCCATGTCATACGCACGTTTTTCTTTAATGGTTCGCAATGTTTTTCAAGGATATCGGAGAACGAATCATACAATGTGTTACATTCTGCTAGACTTTCCATTCCGGGGTATACATTCAGTATCTTTTTAAGAGCAGTTGTGTATGCCTCGATGTTATTGAAGTCTCTACGAGAGATCAAGACTCCACCTTTGCAGTTTGTATCAGTGCAAGCCAATATCTTGATTATCTTCATATAAGAAGAGAAAATTCTGTCAAATCAAAGGTAAAGAAAAAACTAAGAACACTAACTATGGGAAAAGAAAATGGTAAATCATAGGCCTTTGAGCTATACCTGAGGGAGGTCTCCTATCCTGATTGCGCTAGATGGACAGTTCTGATCAGGCTCGTAGTTATACTCTGGTGGACCAGAGAATGGATTGCATATCTGTGCAACATTTGCATAATGTGTAGATAGCTCTTGATTTACCTGCAAATTTGCATGTTTTGTATACTCGTAAAGAAAACTTCATTGTTCAATATCTTTCATGAGTTGCAAAACCGAAAAGCTACTCAAAGCAAGATGGAAGAACTTGTACATATGTTGGTAACTTTTTCTTGTATTGGTTTGATTGATAGCCTAATTCCAAATTTGGTCCATGTTCTTTCAAACTTAAAATATTTAGCCTCTAAATAATTAAAGAATTGAGTAAACTTAAGTGTTTTTGCTAGCTGAATCACCAAAATGAAGAAGACATTCTATAACTTTACAGGCTTTTGATGCTTTCTTGGATTTATTCATCACTGTCTTTATCATTCTTCTACAGACCATCCCTTACAACCTGAAAATTTGTTCTTATCCTAGTAACACCCTCTACAATTCCATGGTCACTTGTGAAATATAATTATTACTTCTTTTGCTGTGGTATCATTGGATAAAGTCAAAGGGAAACAACAAAAGGAAAAAAAAAAATCAAGATTACCGTGTTCACTACTCGATGAATCCCTTCACTGACTTCATATAGGATTGATTCTGCAGAGAGTAATTCATCACAGGGAAGGATTGAACTCAAGCTGTTGTTGTAGGGATTTATCTGGAAACTTTCTAGAGCAGTGCATGTGTCTCCAGCAAAGCTGCAATAAACAGATGCAATTTGATCGTAAGTATATATGCCAACAAGGCTATACAATATTGAGATGAACTAGAAAAGTTGAGAAAGTAGAGGTTGTTTTCATACCTGTCAATGAAGAAATAGATCCCAAAAAGTAACCAGCACAGAATCATAAAGATCCAACACACTGCAATCAGCCTGCATGGATCAGAAAAATGTTTCAAAAATTAGAAACTAAGGATTGTTGCCAAAGAATCTGAAGTGTTTAAATATACAGGAGGCTAAGATCATTGACATGATATACTTACAGGTGAAAAGATCTCCGAAATTTGAGGATTCCAAATACTGCAATGAAAAAGATTTCAGCTTTAGTCAGAATTAGATATTTCATGATAGCTCTACTAAAGAATTACTACTATTTTTTTCCGGATATTAGGCTCATTTTCTTCCTCTTTGCAAACTAAATAAGAGACAATGCAAATTTTGAAACTTCCCTTTTCTTTCCCTTACTTTCTCTAGCTCCCAAACAATGGGTTACTTTGTACTTCCTTAAAGTTCTTATTTCAAGATTCTTTTAAATAATACGGAATGAGGATATAATATAGAACAATTGGAAAATTCAAGTTGGATTTAGTACACTCACAAGTTGGATTTAGTACACTCACCTGTTAGGGCAATTACAGCAACCAAGTTGAGTGAAATAACCAGTATAGTTACTACATACCTGCCAGCAAAAGGTAGTATGCATGTCATCAGTCTTTTTATTTCCAGTCACATTAACAGCCAAATCTACTTCCTTCTAGGGATCACAATGAGCGCAAACTTGCTGACTTACTTATTTCAATTATCATGAAATTGCATGGCCTGGAAAGCACAGCCGGATCTACGACAGGTTGTGTTGGTTCAACTAATTTTGTTGCTTTAGACTCGAAATACATATTCATATGCAGAAAAAAATATGTACATATAATACGATCACACTCATTCTGAATGTACTAACACTAGATTCTGGATTCAGGAGGAAGACTTACAATGTCTCGAGGCCTTTCTCAATTAAATGCTTATTCTTCATGGCTTCCCTATGTATATCAGCAGCCTGTCTGTCAAGACTATTAGAGGTGGGAATGAGGAAATTAGCAGCCTCATCACCTATATCAGTAACTGCTAAGTCAATGCTCATCTCTCTGAAGGCTCCAGTAGTAGTATGTATAGTATCTGATGCTCCATCTGCTGTATCAATTATAATGTCCACTACTGTATCTGCTCTTGAACGAAGTTTTGCACTGCCTCCTAGTACCAGGCCTGTAGCTGTTCTGCAATGATAGTTAGAGTGTCTCAGTTTTTTCAACCTTCCACAATGAAATGAAACCGCTTTATTGAAGGATGCGGTATAGACGGGGCCATATACAGTCAGCACTTTCTATAACAGTCATCCCCTATAACAATATTTCACAATATAATAGTTTGTCTTTTTTTCTTTGAACTGATTTTTCATCTCATGTTATATTATATATTCTCTACAGAGTCATAAAATATACGGACAATCTACACCGTTGTAGAGAGGTTTGACCATATATAATTTTTTTTTTAATCCAAGAGTTAAAAGGCGATTCCATTTCAGGGCTCGACTCAAAACCTCTGGTCAAGTAGAATGATACTTACCATCCCATCACAACCTTTGGTGGTGGGGATGTAGTACATGCAGAAATAAGAACCTTAGGTTAGTTTCTTTAATGGTTAGTTGAATTAAACACATGATCTTTCGCAGTAAAGTTACAAAACTCAGATTATTTGGTGGAAGAAGTGTTTGAGGGGGGCGGCGGATTTAAGTGAGGTAACTTACATAGCTAAAATTGTCAAGAAAATAGCTGAGAGAGTAAGCCAGATATAACAGTGTTTATAACAAGTTGATCTCTTCTGAAACTGCCTGTGTTTCCTTTTATAGCAGGGAAATAGTCCATATCCTAAGCCACACAAGAGCCATAGCACTGCAATGGCATAGCCATATATACCTGTAAAAATGGTGGACTGCACAGTAAAGTTAAAATTTAGTGCTTGAAATTATTTCAAAGTCATACTAACTACAGTTATTCTTTTTCCCCTCCTAGTGTATTAATAATAAAACGGATTTTTCCAATATATAAAATTAAAATTCCAATGGCTTGGCTACTCTAACCTTCCCGACCTCAATATCAAATCAAACATTTAATAAGCAATGTAATATATTTACTGTTATATTATGTGATTCAAAAATCTCAACATCATGTAACCATATACCAAAAAATAACAGACATATGTTTCTGAAGTAATTAGTACAACTTGCATAAAATAGGTGAAAGATATTCTTTTTTAAGTATAAAAGTAGCTAAGCTATAGAGTAGTATTATGATGACTCTGCTTAAAAATGCGAAAAGTTATAAAGAAAAAGAAAAAAAGCAATTTAATGACGTTTCATGTTTATAAGACAAATGTATAACATAGAGGGATATTATTATATGTCAGGGATCAAGAGTTGAAGAACATTAGGAGCAAACTCACGCTCCAATAATGTTTATTTGTAATGTCAAATCCTCCTCTGTATTTCTTGAAATTGTCCAGAGGATCTATTCTCACTGTATCATCGGATTGCTTGGCTTCTGAAGCATAATCTAATTCAACTAATCTTCTTTCTGCATAATCAAGAAGTCATTTTATCAATTAAGGGCATTTAATGAATATTAAGCTTTGAAAAATCATACAAAACCAAAATCTTAGCTAAAATTCATCCCCATTATTATTATTATTATTATTATTATTATTATTACTTTGTGTGTGTGTGTGTTAATGGGTTTTTGATCCCATGAACTTTGGATTAGCTCCCACATAGGAATGAATGGGAAATGAAGGGTCTTTGTCCCACATAGGAAGAAGGAAAAGAATTTGTTATGCATAAATTGAAAAACACTCTTACCATCCGTTTGAAGAGTTGAGGAGGGGGCAAGTCTCTCCCTCCATCATTCTATTATTTGAAAATCCTGTTTTATTTCCTTCTTATCTCCTAAAGGTTTAATTATCTATAGGTGGCAAGTTGGACACGATACAAGCTTTAAGTTGACAAAACTGTGTAACTATACCTTGTACTTGTCACGCTTCCCCTCAGAAAAATTCACAAAAATTGGTGGATGGATTCAAGATTTAAACTACTTTTGAGGAGGTTAGTTTGGACGAGAAAGAATGAATAGGTCCGGGGTTCTTCCTACATCAATTGGTTGGAAAGGCGAAATCACGTACTTCTGAGGAGGTTTGACTGACAGAGCTTGGTTTTTCTTCCTTGACTCGAGACCTCTTTCACTGAGAACTAATTCAATGTCTTTACGCAGGTGAGCAGTCCTATATTATGCCCTTCAATGACATTGTCTTTCGACCGTACGACATTACTGGAATTCCTTTTTGGTGATCTAAATCATCGTATGTAAGATAGCGCGTAGCATTTCGCTAAGAACCAAGACTCACGATCTACTAAGCTTTATATTGATTCAAATCCCCAAATCGAAGCGATGAAATTCGTTCATGCCACGACGATCTATATGGAAGGGCAGTTTTGTTGATGCATTCCTCTTGAGAATGAAGAAGAAGAGAGATCTTCTTTTTCACAGGAAAATTTGGTCACGTAGATTTTCTATTTCGCAGGATTTCGTTGATTGCTCTGTACGAATTTACAATAGAAAAACTCCTATTCGTTATAAGATTACTGAAGGAAAGGTTGGTCATAAATTTGGAGAGTTATATTTTAAAAGTTATGTATCCATGTCTGCTATTTATTATAATTTTATTAAATTTTTACACATAAATTGATGTTCTGCGTGGAAAGTTAAGGGTTCAATTGAACCCCCACATGTCATGCTACATCCGCCACTAACAAAAATTATCACTTTTCAGCCCTTATAATTACAAAAATAGTCATTGATCTGGAGTTTCAAGTTCTACCGGTGAAAAATAGTCAATATCTTGAAGTGACTAGTAACTATTTTCCAAAGGCGGGGCCAAAAATGACTAGTGAAGCTATTTCTACCTCTCCCTTAATCCAGATTACTACATTCTACATCTCTGCATCTCTACAAGCCCGTCAAAGAACTAATAGTCAGCCATACAGCCAAAGCACTGGCCTATAGGCTCAAAACGAAAAATCCAACAAAAGAAAAAAAAATAGTACAAAAGAAAAAAAGGAAAGAGAAAAGGTTGTTACCTGGTCCGGCTGATAATCCTTCAAGATGAGTGAAGTTAAGGATAAGGAGGACAGCAACTAACAATAGGGATATATCTACTTTCCTTCTATGCATAAACTCCATCTTCTAACCTGTCAAGTAACTAAAAACTATAGTTAATTGGGATATTTTTCTGTTATCCAAATTACATTTTATTTAAAAAATTTAGTTCTGTTATCTTATCGCGAAATAATGAGATACACCTTTGGAGAGTAAGGTAAGTTAGTTTAGTAATATGGACTTTTTATTATAGAAAAATACTACTAGTATTACTAATGACAACAACATGACAATATCAACAAACTTCATGAGAACTTGACACAGAGGGTGGAGGTACGCTTTGAGTTATGGGTTCAGTTACGCATACGTATTAAAAGAATCACCCACTAAATATATACAAAAATTAAATTTAGAATCTAGTATACTAGGAAAATTTAGATTACTGAAATCGCGAAGTTAAAATCCTGAATCCCTCCAACATGAAAAGATGACCAATGTAAATTAATGTACTCAAAAACATACCTTCTCGATCGTATAGTTGAAAAAGAGATTGAGGGAAGAAGAAGAGAGTAAAATAATAGAGTTTGCAAGGCACTTATTTAATGAGAACTACAGAAGAAATATAAGGATATTTTTTAAAGAGGAGCTGAATGTGCACGGGGAATTAAAGCTCTTCTAAACGAAGACAAAAAGGCAGTGTGTGAACACTTTTAAACTGAGAATATATAAT
The DNA here is from genome assembly GCF_019175385.1 of Lycium barbarum. NCBI lineage: Eukaryota > Viridiplantae > Streptophyta > Magnoliopsida > Solanales > Solanaceae > Lycium > Lycium barbarum. Next base: position 162,029,266 of record NC_083337.1, read on the forward strand.
ATAACTTCCAATTCAAGTAAGGAACCATCACTTTTAAGATGAATGATCCTTATTCATTATGAACACTATTATCCTTCTCCAAGATTAACTAAGATTTCAGTCCTTTTAGTATTATGTTTTAAGTCCAACTAACTTTTAAAAAGCTTAACCGACCAAATACCCGCGCAAGACAAAGGTTTTCTTTTTTAATGAAAGAATATTCTCGAATTAAAAATTCGTTTCTGATCAAATTGCTTTTAGTACAAAATATCACGGTTCATTCAGAAGGGAAAGTACCTCATCTTGACATTTAATTTCTCCATTATTTAATATATTTGAATTTTCTCGAATTTCTATAAAACATAATGAGAAATCAAGGAACTATGAAGAGGCGAATGTGGACGACTTTAAGTACTAATAATTGAATTGTAAATTTAGAATGTGTACATATTTAATAATTAAAAATACCAACATAGGGGTTAGAATAGAGTGATTAGATTTAGCCGAACAGGTAAGTTGCCTTCTTGCTTCGCCCCTGGAACTATAAGAGCTTCTCTTTTTTTATCTTTCTCATAGCGTCTCATCAAATAACAAAGGATTCTTGATATTTTAACTAATCATTAATGGTGCTCTTTCGATGTTGTCTTGGAAGTGCATGGAACACTTCCATTTTTGTTTGTTGCAATTTATCTAGAGAAAACAAATAGAAACAAACATAAAATTAAAGAATTCTTACCAGATAAATAGCTTGCAGTTTGTTCAAGGTTTCTTCTATGAAAACTCAAGCTAGAAGAAGCCTTGAGTATATATGTTCCCAAAGTATAACGATATGAGTATATTTGGCTCAAAGTATAACGAGGGGTACATTTGACCCTTTTTCGATAGTACAGGGGTATATCTGGCCCTTTTCCGTTTAATTTATTCAGGTACACAAATATTCCAGCTTTGTCTACAGAGCTTCATAAGAAAAAGGAAAGTTCAATTTCTTATGAAGAGGAAAGGTCAGTAAACCAAATGGTCTTTTCATTATTAACAGTGTACAGTGTACATACAGCAGCCTCTCTAATTCTTCAACCCCATTTTGTGAAATTTGTATAGAAACAATCTACAAAATTTAGAATTTTCAACTTAGTTAAGTCACCCTTTTGGAAATTTATGAACAAGTTTACGTACGAAATATCAACTCATCCAAAAATATTTACTTATACGGGATTTTATATAGGATTTCAAAAATGAAAAGAAACTTGGCGTAATAAACTTGGATAAATGTTCCCCTTAAGTTTCTTGGTTATAGCCGTGCACAAGGATCTAGTAATATATATGAAGTGAAGAAAAGGGGTTGCTTAGTTTACTCCAAGTATGACAAACAACTCTTTAGTTAGCTTTGTGTTTCGTCCAATCTAAAGTCTAAAGTCATCGTCTTATTTAAATGACAACTTCTCCTTGCTTAAAGAACTTTGTCGATTGTCAACCAAGAAATAGGGACAGAATAATATTCTCTTTTCTTTTCTTCTCCTTTTGGTGGGTGGTGTGAGGGTAAATTTTTTAGTGATTGTCAACCCCAAAGAATAGATCAAAAAACAGAATTTTGGGACTAAGAAAAGAGATAACTTTAAGTACCACGCAAAGATGAGGTTCAACATGAAATTATGTGCAAATTTGACGGTGATGAATGGAATATTTAGAATATAGCCCAAATATAAGAAACAACAGAGTGATGAATAGAATATTTAGAATAAAAAACGTGTCAAATATCAATAACAGTTCATAAAATTAGCCCCACATTTTTCCTAAACCTCGAATGTTGTACAGAATTTTGAACTTAAAGATTTGAGTATTGCGAGACCTACCTTGTACATATGTCTACTTTCAGAAGGTACAAAGAGATTGGTACGTAAATATTCATAGTCATGTTCTCAATACTCGAATACACAAACTCTGGAATACAAAAGCGATATATTTTAAGTACCGTAGAAAGAAAATAAATCTCATAGGAATTTATGTCATATTCCATGCCCATGTGTCTGAATATATCTCTATAGTAAGGGGATTTTTGTGACGCAATTAATCCACCATAAAGTCCATTAAAATTGGCGTGATACAATCTTATAAAAAGTCATAAACACTATTCTAAAACATGGCTAATATGATACTATATGTTGTGTACATTGAAAGTGAAGATGTCCAATCATACAATTCATCATTGAAGACTGAAATTTTCTACTATCAAATTTTCCGATATCTTAGACCAGTTTTAACAAATACTGTAACTGTCGAGCACTGGAATAATAGCTTCCAGTTAACATTGGTCTTGTCAACAAATAATGGAGAAAAAAATAAAGAAAATTACTCTGTAATAAAAAGGAAAACGAATAGAGCATTAACGAAACTCAGAATTCTGGTTCTTACAGATATCAATGGTTAATGAAAAATTCAGATTTACAACAGTTACCATCTCAAACTGAAAAGAGGTGAACATCTTAATCCCACTGTCTATTCAGAAAAAAAGTAGTAGATTGAAAAATTCAATTAATACAATATCTCATCAGATACTGGCAGAACAGTAATTCCGCTAATGCTCTGACTGCCATGAATAATAGACGTTTGAAACAGTAACCATGCTGTTGTGTAGAAATAAATAAACAGAGTAAGATTCTAAAATTGTGCTGCAAACCTCAAAGCTCCAAGAGGCTATTAAGTCAAATAGTTGCACGAAATGCAATTCAGATGTATCTGTGGAACTATTTTTGCCATGTAGGCAGCTTATGTGGATGCTTACATGGAAAGGAGGCTAGCTTATGTGAGAAGGTTCTAGAGAAATATGGAGATTTCTCATAGAAGACCTTAGAACCTTATGGAATTGCATGGAAAGTCCTTGGAATAATTTAGTTGTATAGAGATTTTTAGAATAGGGGTTTATTTGTAAATATGTAGGGACTTGTACAATAATTATTATTTACATACTAATCCCTAGGTGAGTAGTATAAATAGGAGGGTCATTCATTTGTAAATCGTCAAGCAAAAATTAATCAAGTCTTCTATAATAAAAACCTTCCTTCTTCATGTCTTATTCACTCTAGGCTGACTTGGCATAGCAAGATCTGAGCAAGTTGTGCAAGAATGTGAGCGATTGTCAAGTGTCGTACGTGTGTTTAGTTGAAGACTAAGGACGTGACAATACGCATATAACGACGCGTGTATGTTATGGAGTCTACATTTTTGTTTTGGGCTTTGTTTTTGTAAGGAAATACTAAACTAGACTGATTTTACAATTGTCGAACCAACAAAGAGATGAGGCGGTGGTTGACTTTGAGGATTGCCCAGTTGTAGATATGACATTTGAGCTCGGTACATTTAAGATTCTAATGCTTAACTTTTGGTATATTGTGAATGCTTTTGAGAAAGTATTGAGTTTAAAAGTACTTTATTATTGATTTTATGGAAAAGGGTCAAATATATTCCTCTACTTTAGTTTATTTGTTAAATTTATCCTCCGTTAGTCAAAATATGCAAATATACCCCTCTGTTAGCCAAAGTATACACATATATTCTTGGATGGATGGAAATCCCAAATCAGCCAAAATTATCCAATTTCAATTAAAATTATCCGATCCGTCTATTATAACCTGACCCGCAACCCCATCTCCTCTCCCGCTTGCTCCATAGCCATCATGGCCGGCGAGCTCCGGCCACTATCACATCATTTTAGCAAATGACACCCACATCTTCACAATGCAAGACGAAATAAATGATTACCATGCTCTCCCAGAGGTACATAGAAATCAGAAACTGCAGCTGCCTGCAAGATAGAACTTAGCACTAGGACCAAGGCTTCTAAAAGATACAGCTATCATCCGAAGAATCTGTTTAATATATCATTCATATTGATTTAGGAAAACAAAAGAAATAAAAAAAAAACTAGCAAAGACACTGCTAGGATCTGAAAAAGTAATATAACCAAAATAAATCAGCTTGTACATTAAAAGAAATGCACAGCAATATTGAAAGATCAGAAAGAAAAAAAAAACAAGTACCTCTAAATATTACGTGTCTTATATATCAGACAAAAATTTCTCCTTTCCCACTATGCTTAAAAATGTTATCAACAATGTATATTTCAAGATGAGTGTTTCTTTCTGGGTGATAGTGGCCGAAGCTCCGGTTTCACGAGTTCACCAGCAATGATGGCTATGGAGCAAGCAACAGTGAGGGAGAGGAGATGGGGTCGCGGGTCGGGTTATAATAGACGGGTCGGATAATTTTAATTGAAATTGAATAATTTTTGGCTGATTTGGGATTTTCATCCATCCAAAGGGTATATGTGTATACTTTGGCTAACAGATGGGGGTATATTTGTCTACTTTGACTAACAGAGACCGGAGGATAAATTTAACCAATAAACTAAAGTAGAGGGGTATATTTGACCATTTTCCCTTGATTTTAACTATCTCTGTCATCCTTAAAGCTTTCTAAATTCATTGCTTTGAATTATGAATTAGTTGTGGTGCTTAGGGATGATGAAGACTATTTATAATTCTATCTACTGAGGAAAGAGACACTTCGAATGATAAGATAAGTGGGTTTCTTGGTATTCTGCTTTTCGCTCAGCAATAGTGTGTGCTTGTTTGCCTCTTCACTTCATGACTATCTGAAGCTTAAAAAATATAATTATGAGTAGAACCATATTTTAGGATATACCAAAAAAAAATAAAAAATTAAAGCCCCATAAGGTTACCAAATTATTTCTACAGTTTTAGTTTTAAAATTCTTGAATTTTTTGTCGATAAGTGTCTTATGATTTGGGCATAAACTTTCCAAACATTGGAATTAAAGAGATATGCCTAGCAAAAGTAAAATCTGAAAAGAAAAGAAAAAAACTAAGGCCATTGTGTAATTAACAAAAAGAGAAGTAGGGCAGGAAAGATCAGCAAAGAGAAAGAGGTGCACCTATAAATAGAGTTGCAATATTGATTTTCTATTTTTTCTTTGTTGTTAACATTGTACTGGGTGTTTTTCTTAATTTATTAATTGATGTTCTATTCTATTATATGGAACTAGATTTGGAATATTAAAATTTATGTGTTTGACATTGTACTTGATGTTTTTGCTAACGTTCTTTGTTATGAAAGCAAATTGCAACATTATGTTGATCGTATTTCTCATACAATAGACGAGGTTAATCTCAAGACCTCCCTCTTCATTCGAGTATATTCTATATTGTTTTATACAGTATGGTAATGATTCTTATTTCACTTTTTTAATAAATCAAATATATTCCAATTTCAGTGGTTCGGGTAAATAACATTAATGAAGTGATATTCAGTGAGAAATAATGAGAAAAGAAAAACATTCCCTCAGTTTAAGTATGTATATGTGTTAAGATATGTATCTGTCAGATGAAGCCTGCCAAATGAAGCTAGAAGTTCAATATGAAAGTATATTGTTCGGAAGTTTAATACTAAGACTAAGTTGGAAATTACTGCATATTTGAACTTGAAACTCCATAAATCCTTTGTGTAGTTGTGGTGCAAAATACAAGTCAAGTGGACACCCATGATGATGAGCATCATTGGCGTAAGTACGGGCAAAAAGTTGTTAAAGGAATTCAAATCCAAGGTACATCAGAACTACCGATTTTGACTTGTGAAAATTCGCTAAAAATAGTGTATTTCTCCTTTGCCAGAAGATACTATAAGTGCACAAGTGGTGGTTGCAATGTCGGGAAGCATGTTGAGAGGGTCTCGCGTGACCTGAAGTCAATGACCACCACTTATGAAGGAAATCACAACCACGATGTTGCTGCAGCTCGCCACAGTAGTCATGTTCATTTAGAGGTCCCCAATACTCTTCTAACTCCAGTAACTGCTCCTGCTCAAAAGGCCCGAGCCTCCACAACTTCATAATGATATGGCACGATTTTACAGGCCACCTTCAATGGGCTCATTTGGTCTGGAAAGGAGGCAACAGTTTTTTTTTTTTTTTTCCATAAGCCCCTAGCTTGGACCTGTAACTAAATGTTTGTTTGAATCTTTTCTGAATTATTTATGAGATATCTCATAGTTTACAGACTGATATAGACATATATTTGTGGTCCTATATATCACTCTTTCTATCAAGAGGCATATGAGTGCACAGAGGCTGGCGGAAGATGCGACTTTCCCATTTACGTTTCTTCCTTCACAATATTATGTTATTGAATATAAGCGGCTTAAATCCACCTGCATTTGACGGCAATATCTTTAGTATTAGAATCACACATTTGTCTTGGTACCATTTGAATGATAGACTTGATGTGTTTAGCGACAGATATTTTGAGTGCATTGATTCTTTATCAATTTGAAGGAGTTGAGATTTAAATTTGATTAACTTGAGGGACTTCATGCTATTCGGTCTGAATTGGTTGTTTTCATATCGCGCGGGTACGTATACTAATTTGGTTAATACACAGTTCTTATGTTGAGCTCAATCTAGCTCTTTTAAAGTAGGCGAGAGAACTCGAACTAAAAAGACACAATGTCATTCATAAAAAGTTTGAAGCAGAAATGGGCAGTTCATGATTTACTGTGATCCCTTAGAGACGGGTTTTTTCTTAGAGGAACACCAAACCAAACACGTCAAAATACTAAACTTTTAATTAACAATAAGGAAAAGAAGTGAAAGGCAAAATCTTCCGTCAAACGGCAATGGACACGAAATCTCGAAGCCAATCACCGTAAACTTTCACCTCTTTGGAGCTACATAATAGAGTCAAAGTTGTATAGTTAACTGCAAAAGGAAACCTAAAGTTGCACCAAACAGATCTACATACGGATTAATAGGGTATGAACTTCTCAGGTTTCGATCATGGGCTCAGGCCCAGAGGGTTCTCCTTGCGACTTGCCAGACGGACGAACACTATTGAAAAGAATGTCTTTAATTACCTGTAAACCAACGATAAACACATGGTGTCAAGGCATTCCTATCCAGCAACGGAAATGTTCACAGAACTCAAGCTAGAAGAATGATATGCAACTAATGTAAGAATTGAACAGTGTGTACCTGCGACATTAAGCCATGAACTTGCTCAACAGTAATCTTAGCACTATCACGTGTAATCTTAGCAAGCTGAGATTCTTCCTGCAACTCAGAAGACCAACACATTAAGTACCACTATGCTACCAAAGTTGCATGATGCATGTTGTATTTTGCAATTTAGTAAAAAGCATGCACAAGTAACAAGGTAAAAAGAAAGGCAAAAGACTACTGAAAGTTGAAGTAGAAATATCATAGAATTCAATCAATATCCTGAAGTTGTATATCAAGACTAGGCAACTACTGCATAACAAGCCCAATAGCGCAAAAACATGGGGTGAAACAATGTGGCCTTACTGCAGCAAATTACTGATTTTATGCTTCGGAAAACACACAGGAAAAGGGTATTGCAGTACAAGAAAGTGAAAGGCTCCACCTGGTACCTCTATCAAGCTCATCCCTTTCTACAAGTGCTCCTAATGCAGTAATAGAGATAACAAAAATTGTGATTATCAACAGCCAGACAATACGTTGTTGCCTAGTCATTTGTGATCCTCTATCTTCTTGCTCACGACAATGGATCTTTAACTTGTCACAAGTGTTCAAGGATACTGTAACTTCCACCAATACTTTTGGACAAATGGTTACATGCCCCCTAAGATAGACTTCGGAAATGGGGAAAAATGGCTGATTCAATGCTTTCGGGATCTATTTTCCTTGGTATAAATATTGCATGTGGAAAGGGAAGTAGAGAGAAACATAAAGACTGATTGAAAATCAGCACCCGAGGTCTAAGACTGATATACCAAATAAGTAATCACAAAGCTTATACTCAAATTTCGCAAGGTCAGTTGCTAATATAAACCTCTTAACAGAAAAAAAAAAAAAAAAAAACTCAAACCCCTAATTTAACAATGAAAATACAGGCACCTGTTGGTATTAAACAAATATATTCAATAATGATTGCAGGTCCTCTCTTTACACCTAGTTCTAGTTCAGAGATCCGACATTTGGCAAGTGACTATTTTCCACCACTCTTAACCAAAGAAGCACATGCCTTTGTTCCACAGGTCTACTATAAGAGGACCAAAACCATTCATAGGCAAAGATAGGATCATATTGGTACATTATCATAATGAACTAGTTTTCTATTTGGGATGATATTTCAAACACATTCAGAAGAGAAGGAAACTTCTCCTCTGTCCACTATACCTTTTTTTTATATCCCTGTTAATCTAGTAAGAGAACTCTTCGTTCTTACAATCTTGGCCGTTTCTCCCTTTCATAAGGGTTTCATGTACAGCTGTTGCTAAGAGTTGCATGAACCTAATCCATAATCAATCGACAGCTAATCATAGTTCCACATTTTATTTTTATTTTTTTGATGACATGGGAACCCGCAGCCGCTACCCTTCGGGTACGCACAGGAATCATAGTTCCACATTTAAATACAGAATATATCTTTTTTCTTCTTGTACTGCGCTACTTTCTCCTAGTTGATCTTCATAAGCACGCAATAGGTGCTACAGTATATAGATTTTAGCGAACTCTCATCATTGAAAAAAGAAGAAGTAGAGAAATGAGCATGTACAATTGGAGGCAAACATATATTTTGTTCCCTTTGCATATCCTTGCATTTATTAATTGTAAGCAGTTTCATAGTCTAGCAAAATATGATCAAAACGCATAGTATGCTATCATCTACAAAGTTCCAAAATAGCCACTCTGTAAGCACAAAATATTATCTGGGTTTGATAATGTCTAAATAGGAATCACAAGCCAAAAAGATTTGAAGATAAATGGCTTCAACAACAAAAGACCAAAGAACTGTCAAACTAAATGTTCTTTTTTTTATTGGTCAAACTAATATTCTCAAACAAAGTAAGAGATAGACTTGTAAGTTATATGCATTGTCAAGACTCAAGAGAAAACAAAAAAGAAATTACCTCCTTCTTCCTTTGAGGGGGTGCCATTAAGGGCCCAAAACGTGAATGGGACAGTTGATTTTCAGCTTGCTCCAACTTTTCAGCTGCATGATTTAATGGGATCAACTAATTTTGAGGTGTTTCAATATCTTGTAAATTCATATGAAGGCATCAAATAATTATGATGATAAAAGGAAGTGGAAAATGTAGGCAACAATGATATTACCAAGATCAGATATCTGTCCAGCAACATAGTCTCCATTTCCAAGCAAAGGAGAAGAAGAAAGTGTGTTTACCCAATACTTGTTCCATAGTAGGTCCAAGAGATGGCAATCGAGAGAGGACTTAAAATACGTAACATCCAATGAATAATACTGCAAATTCAGAGAAAAGTTGGTGAGTTAAGAGGCCAAGTAAAGCTGAAGTTGAAGTCCTAGATTTTAACATAAATGTGTGAGTGCATGCGCTCAAGCCAAAGAGGTAACCTGCTTGCAATGTACTCCAAAGTCTTCGATTTTGTTCAAAGGAATGGTCTGGTACTCTGAGATGGGGTCATCTGGAGGCTTATATCCGTCAGGATATGTTCGGAAGGCACCAATATCAACTTTTCCAGCAGAAACAGTTCTTGTTGGGTCAATAACAACTGCAAGAAAGGGTTCCTGATATTGCTGGTTAAGCATTTGTGTAGTTACATCAATGCCAGAGAGCCAGCATCCATAACCAGGATGGGAATGGTACCACCCGACCACATTTTCCAGCCGACCAGCCTACACCAAAAACTCTGAATATGAGAATAGTCTGAACAAACTACAGTGACAAGCACACTCCAATTCAGAAAACCAATTCACACACAATGTATAAATCCTATATAACAATGTATAAAGCTTAAATATAATCAGCTCAAAAGCATTTCTAGGTGCAGCAAGATTGAATTTTCTGCCTATGAAAGATTTTTGACCTGAAGCTCAAAATAAACTGCTAAGGTTACTAAGTCCTGAAATTATAATTATAAATAAAGACTCCAAGAAGATGCTTAGAGAAACACATATGAAGCAAGGATCATCTAAAAGCATTGACTTTTTGCTGATGATTCTCTAAAAATGTATGTGAAAAGCAGTCGTGGCACGTTCGCAAGAATCTCATGTGTATGCGCATGATAATGGAAGTAACCTGCGCAACATATTACAGACTACTAACAGGTTATGACTATGTTGCTCAGATCCTTCAAAAATGTTGCCATGTATGTGTCGGACCCTCCAAGGGTTATACTCCCTCCGTCCCAACAAAAGTTTTGCTTTAGCTCATTTCACGTCCATTAAGAAATTAATAAATACAAGGTATAGTTTACCAAGCTACCCCTTTTTTATTAAATGTTTCTTGAGAATTGAGCACTATACGAAGTAATTCTTCACTATAAGGGTATAGTTGGAAAAGATACAAAATTTTTGGCTTGAATTCCTAAAGTGACTGTTATTTTGGGACAAATAATTTTTGCTAAAACGACACTTATATTGGGATGGAGGGAGCACATTTTTAGAGGACCTGACAGGGGCACAGTGGCATTTTCGGGGGACCTGAGCAACAAAGGTTATGACCAAAGAACTAGGAATGAGTGCCCCTAAGATGTCATTCCGAAGCAACGGCATGAGCATGCTAACATGTAATTGGAGCGACCAACAAACTCTATTAACTTCAGAGACCAAACAACAATCTGTTTGTAGCAGCATCCTGACCTCGAATCAAGCAGTTGAGCCCGCTTTTATGTAATAAGATCAAAAACACAGATCACAATAACCATATTATGTTGTAGGTTACAATAAAGAGGAAATACACAAATACTAGCACACCAACGAATTAAACCCTAATTTTAGACAATGCAACAGGATTTTCTTCTCAACTAAACAGACTTCCACTTAAGTCACATGGTACAACTTCCATCAATCATATATTCTGTCAAAATGCCACACAACCCTCTAGGAAAATCAATTAACTTAAGCTTGGCAATATCATACATTATACCGGGGTCAGGGTGAAGCATTATACATAATGTATCAACCTTGTGTAAAAGGTGTCTAAACACAAATATTGGACTAAACCGGGTAACAAACTCAAAATACGGGCTACACCGGAGTAAATATTTTCTCCCAGTGGACATAGAGCATAATTTTCCCTAATTTTTATATCATATTAACCTACAGTTCTCCCCCTTGCTGAACCCGTTTTCAATATTCATTCAATCTGAAAAATTCATCGTAAAATTGACTAGTTTTACAAACATAAAAATTACTAACCTGCTTATTGGTCTGTGAATACTCAACCATATATTCATAAGCATCAGCTTGAGCATTAACCCTAGTTTCAGTACCTTCAACAGGAAGGGCAAAAGCGTCCATAACAATAATAGCATCACCATCAGTCTTCCCTTGCATTAATCCCATTACTTCAATCGTACCACCAGAACGCGCGTGTACAACCATCTTTAAAAGTGCGAGTGCAGAGATCTTCACGCGCTTGAAGAAGTGTGGGTCACTCGCCCACGGCTTCTCACGTTGGAACTTCGTTTGCGCCACCTCGTCGTAGTGGAATATTGCGTCTGATGCCGCCGCGTTTTCAGGTGACGCGCCTGACGGCGCGTTGTCCATTGTGACGATGTTGTTTTCTAATTCCCAGGTTTGTTGTGCAATCGCTGCTGATGATGCGTAGGAATTTAGAGCGTCCATATTGGAACTCTTTGGAGAAGGTGCAATTGTTGAGCTCTTTGGTGTAATCTGGTTTTATGAGTGAAAAATCTACAAGGGTTAATTAGAAGAAAGGTTTTTCTTTTTTCTTTTTTTTTTAATTAAAAAAAGGTTTGAAAAGAAGAAATTAAAGAAATTAAGAAAGATTAAATTACTTAATGGGATATGCTTCAATCTGGTTTTATAAGTGAAAAATCGACTAGGGTTAATTAGAAGAAAGGTTTTATAAAAAATAAAAAATAAATAGAAAAAGGTTCGAGAAGAAATTTAAGAAATTAAGAAAGATTAAATTACTTATAGCCTATTATACCAAGCTTATTTTTCTCCACGAGTATTTTTTTTTTTCAATAAGTGCTTATTTTAAAAGAAGTGAGGAGTTTGGCCAAGATTTTGAGGGAACGTCAATGCTTCTGGGGAGTAGTAGAAACAATTTTTCAGAAGTTAAAAAGAATAATTTATGCCCAAAAGCACTTTTGAGAAAAATACATTAATTAGAAGTACGTTTTAAAAGTTTAACCAAACACAAATTGTTGCTCAAAAGTATTTTTTAAATTAATTGGTCAAACACAAACTGTTTTTCGCCAATATTAGTTTAACCTGTTTGTACAATGGAAATTATATACAAATACTAGTTTGTATATATTTCTATTCTAACAAGGTGTTAAATACTTACAAAAATACTCCCTCTGTCCCATAATAAGTGTCACCTTAACCAAAACACCCATATTAAAAAATCAATAATGCAATGTGAAGTTTACTAAACTGCCCTTATATAATAAAAATAAATTACTTTTTTCTCTTGATAAGAGCATGCATGAGTAATCCTTTTGATATTGGAAATCCAACAATATTAAGGGTAGAGTTGGAACAAACTAATCAATTTATGTCTTGGTTTCCTAAGGCGAGACTTCTTATAGGATAATTTATTTATTTTTTAAGGTAACACTTATTATAGGACGGAAGGAGTAATATAAGGTGACATTAAAAGTATTACAAAATTATACCAAAGACATTTTAATTTGTGAATACAAAGTTCATTTGTGTGAAATTTGGAAAAGTAACAAAAATGGTCCCTTATGTCTCGGTAGATTTAAAGTAGTCTGTCAAATATATTGTAAGTTTGTAAAAGCTGAACATCTTTTAATTATGTCAAATATTTAACAAATTTCGTCCGTTAGATTTCACTAGTTATTTGACCTTCTCCGGACCAAAGTTTAAAGTTCTTTTTCATTGAACCAATTTTGAGGTTTTGAAGTAAGTTTGAAATTTTAAATCTGATTTTTGTGTTTATTTTGAAGTGGGTGTTGTTTGAATGAAGTAGTATTTAGAGGGCGAATACAAAATTTAAGATCATTTGGAGTTGATTTAATTTGAGTTGATTTGGAGCTGAACCTTTTCTTCATGACAATATGCTATATCATCTTCAATGGATGTTTAAATACCTCACATGGTGTTTAAAATATTCTGCGAGATGTTTAAACTTCTCTTCACACTCATATTTCAAAACATCTCTTAGGATGTTTCAAATATTCCGTGAGCTATGAATGTTTCAAGTATTCTGTGAAAATGTGAATGTTTCATACATTAAATATCTCTCGAGATATTTGGTGTGGAATAGAAATATTAGAGTTCACTGCATCCGAGTTCATTTTTGCAATTTATAATTGAAGAATTTACTGGTTGAGTCATATTCCAAAACAAGTATGTTAACATTCATGTTCCACTTATATTTCACGATGGTTCAACTTATTAATCAATCCTTTATACTATACTCTTTTTTTGACAAATAAGCTAGCAATCGTCGACGTGTTTCAAATTAAAAAAAAAAAAAAAAAACACTCTATTAGATAAAAACTCTTTTTTTCTTTCTTTCTTTCTTTTTTTTTTTTTTTTTTTTTTTGCAATTCTTAATCCGACATATATGAGAACCCGAAATATTACTCTTGCATGTAGACAATGCTTATAACACTCTGCCTCAACTGTTGAAATGAGCTGCATGGAAGAATAACTTGGATTAATGCAAAGTTAATTTGTTATAAATACAGTTGTGTAACATTCAACATTTATAACACCTTTATAATAACGGAACTTGTGTGAGATTAATAGTAGAACATTTATAAAAGGTTTTAGTTCAGTACTTCAGTTGCATTAATTGTTGTAACTTGCAATATATCTTCGAATAAGATTAAGAAAAACAAGAGTAACACAATATGCAGGTTACTATAGCTTTGCTACTTTTTGCTGTAGTTGGGACTTTGATGAAATCAGTAAATTCAGAGAGATACATTGTTGGAGAAGGCTATGGTTGGCGTTCTGCCCCTTACCCTACTTACTACGAAGATTGGGCTAAAACTGTCAAGCTAAAACCTGGAGATGAATTAGGTATAAACTTTAATTTCATGTACTTCTTTTTTTAATGAAATTATTTTATCTCAGAAAATTATTTGGTTATCGATCGATTTCATTGCTCGGAAGGATACAAAGGTACTGACTATTAGGGTTGTACATATATCCATTTTCTGGTTCAGTTTATTCATTCAAACCAAACCAATTATGTTGGTTTTATAACTGCATAAACCAAATCAAACTAACAAAAGTTCAGTCTTGTTTTTTCTCGATTTTTTAGCGAAGGGGTGTCAATTGATTCCCTTTAGACAAAAATAGAACACTAACATCTAAACAGCGTACTTTGAATATGATTCATGACTTTATTGAATAAAAACTTATCACAAGCATATATATATATATATATCTGGACCTTTTTGATGACCCATTATATACTGTTTTATTTGTAGAGTTTAGATTCCAAAAGCCTGACGAAGTGCTGGAGATTGGGAAATACGACTATTATGCATGCAATTCCAATACTCCTTCCAGGCATTATAAAGATAGTCCAGCAATAGTATTCTTATTGGTACCTGGAGATTATTACTTCACATCCAGCAACAATAACAACTGCATCAATGGCCAGAAGCTCTATGTATATGTACCAGCTCCAGAAGATGATGGTAAGATTAACAACAAGGGTTAGATGGAAGGTGGAATGTTAAGAGGATCACTAGATTAGCATATTTCCTTTAGACAAATAACCAAGAGGCAAATCTAGAATTCTAGATCCAGTGAGTTCAGAATGAATGTGATCTTACTATATGCATGCATTTTATTCCTTTTTTTTTTTTTTTGGGATAGTTCGAGTCAGAAACAATAAGTTCGGCTGAATTAAATAAAATGCCGATATATCGTATGTATTACCAGAAAATCATTCCCTGGTTTATCCAAAAAGAATGTTAACAAATAATAGAATAAATGGAGCAGCAACTAAAACTAACACATGTATGGGCTTAAAAAGAAAAGAAAAACTACGCTCTCTACTCTTCTGGCCAAAATTTCACAATCTTCCGTAAGCCAACATTAACACCATGTTCATCAGACTGTATCTCCTATACGAATCAATAGTATGTCTTTTCCGATGCCTGTGAGACCAAAAAAAAAAATTTGTGAAAAAACAAATACAAACATGCCCTCACTCGATTAAGTTTCAAACTATACTTACATGTAAGCATATCATCCACATGAAATGAATCTCCTTCCAACGACAATGATATCATGGTCCCCGCTAGATATCATCCCCGACTAAATGTAGCAAGACTTCTATGTAAGTAAGAGTTTGAGCTATGCTCCAATCAATGACTCAAGGCGTCAGAACCTACTTCAAGCCCAACAACTCCTTCAGTTGTTCTTTACCACTGCATGTAGAATCCGCCAGACAACTCTGGATTAGTAACAATAACAAGTACATACCATAACACAGAAATGAGAAATCTAACACAGAAATCTAATAAGGTGATTTGAGTTACTCTTTTTAGTTCATAATCAAGAATTCCAGGATGAAGAAAACACATTCCTTCCCTTTTACTAAACCACAGGCAGACGGGAGTAGTTTACTTAGACAAATTGAGTGAGCTCGCCTTCTTAAATATAAATACTTAGTCCTCGCTCACATTGGCTATTAAATTCGCAAGAGAGGGAGTTTACACAATATTATGTTACAACTTGCTAATACCAAAAAATAGAGTGGTCTCTATTTAGTGCTGCTAATGGAGACTGAAAGAACTAGTTAAAGCAGGCATAGAGGCAGAGTTATTTTTCCTGTCAAAACTAAAGATGATTCTCAATCATTTCTCTTAAGATCAATTCAGAACGTTAATATTGATAAACCTATATCGTACAATCATTTTATTTCCATTTGTTATCCTCCGTCCTTTATCAATAACACTGACGTTTCCCTAAACACTTGAGTCCCTTTACCAAATAACTTGAACTTACCCAGTCATAACATCACGTTTATGCACCGAAATCAACAGGCCATATTTTGCGCTAATTGGTCATAATTCTGCATTTGGAAAACACTCTTTATTTCTTTTAGGATGAGTGGGTCATTTACAGTTCCTGGGAATAACTCTATAAGCTATTATTGACGGATATATATAAAGCAAAAAGAATCTATTAGAACAAAGCAGTTTCAGGTTCGGCCACAGGATTAGACTACAATAACTGTCTGGTCATTGGACCTGTCAAGTAGGCGATCTTTTTCTTTTGGATCATAAGTAAAAGATTAGTTTAGAAATAAGCTTCTCTGAGTCAAACAGCTTCCGTCCTCATGTTATTTTACCTTCCATGTCAAAATAAATAACACTAGATAATGTGTAGAGGTAATGTTAATTTATAAAGAGACCAGCAGACTCAGAAGTACCTGTTTGAAAATGAAGGAATTATCTCTTCAAGGACATGGACCATAATGGAGTTAGTGGTCTCATCACAAGAGCTTTGCCTGTCCTTGAGAACTGTAAGTGAATAAAAATAGCTAGTCAATCACAACAATTAAAAATACAAAATTTCAAAACTTACCAAGGATTGGAAAACAAGAAAACTGGTGAGAGGCACATATATTTGTAAAGGTTCATATTTCAACGACTATCAGAGGGATTTTGAATCATGTCAAGGTGATAGCGAAATTGCATTAAGTCTGACACTTCCCTGACAATCACTATCATAACTTCTATGTTTCTTTCTTTCTTTTTTCTTTTTTACAACTAGAGAAGACTTTTATTAATTAACAAATGTATCTGTACAAAACCACCGGGAACTAACCAGTACACACTTCACTAAGAAAAAACAAAAGCCTTTGATGTTTCTAGGACTCAATAATAACAAAGTACGACAACAACATACCCAGTGTAATCCCACAAGTGGGGTTTGAGGAGGTTGGGGTGTGCGCAGCCTTACCCCTACCTTGCGGAGGTAGAGAGGTTGTTTTTGATAGACCCTCGGCTAAAGTGATGCATATCAAAATCAAGTACGGAAAGGAAATACAGTAATTAAGAAGCCATGCTAAAAAATAAAGGAGAAAAGAATAGTAGCAACAAGCCAACAACGAATAATATGGTAACCAGAGCAAAGGAAACAGCAATAACAAAGTAACTTGGAGAAATTTACAAGCACTTTCCTTTTAGAGATTACGAAAGAAGCAGCATAAGAAAAGAGTTCAGTGTTCAAGCACCTTCAAAACTTTTGGGATCTGAAGTATTGCCTTGGAGATATGATACATCATCCTTAGATAACTGTAACCCATCCAACTGAGCAAACTTATTCAACATACAGCCGATAAGACTATAAGCAACCATACTTGTCTCATCAGAACCTTCCTGGATAAGAAGATACTGATTTCTACTCGAGTTTTGTCTGTGAAGTGATACGTTTTTTTCTTCTGAACAGTCTGCCAATGTAAATTTTGGTGGTCTGCATCCCACGTTCCCTACAGTTCCTTTTTCCTCAGAAAATCTATTTTGATCTCTAGTTGACGTAGATCTGCATGAATCCCTTCCTTCCTGTTGGCCTATGCTTCTTAACTGGTAATCTATACCACTCATACTATTTGCGTCTTCAGAATCCTTTGATTCTAAGAATGATGAGGAATTGTCAAACCAATTGGAATGAACCGAATCTATTTCATCAGTATACATTGACTCGAGTTTGACACTCGACTTGAGTTTTGGTGAAAGCGGAGAGGATAAACCATCATCTCGACTAGCAGTGGTTGGCGACTTGGAATTGCTTTGGTTTATCTCGCCGACACTTTCTGCTTGGCTGTATGAGACATTAGGATCAGACCTGCAATTTCGAGGAAGATCAGAAAGATCTGCATCTTCATCACCACCTTCATAATAACTTTCCTCTACATTCTCCATGTAAGCTATCGCAAAATCTTCACTGACAATACAATCAGTGAGTAAATCCCAAACAATTTGTTTTATCTGAGCACTAATAATCAGCACACATTCTACTTCTTCTTCTACCTCCTTGTTTGAGTAAGTTTTCCTAGATGCATGCCTAGATGTTTTGTTAACAATAGCTAGACTTTCTAGTAAACTTTCAGGGATAGACTGCATGTCGCTGCACTCGAGAAGATATTCAGTCAACAGTTTCTTCACTTTCACACGCAAACGACCACTTCCTTTGACAGCTTCATCATTAGAATCCAGCACAAGAGGCAAATTTCCCAGCTCTGCGAAACTAATTTTATTTTTATCATCTAGAATCCTAATTGCTTTTGCTATATCATTCTGCAATGCTTCTACATCTGATGAAAGTTTTTGGAAAACCATCTGAGAGGGACAATAATCAAGTTCTGGTTTTAACTTTAAGGCTGCTACGGACAAAGCCTTGGCCAGGGGTTCTGGTGGCTCATCCCCTTCTTCATAGTCTGATAACATTTTCAATGATTTTTTCCTGATTTGTTTAACTAAACTTTCAATCTTCCAACCTATTCTTGGAGGTTGTATGTTGGGGATGTAACCCGTGACATTGCTCAGATTCCTACGCATTTTACTCAAAATTAGAAGAGGCAGCTCCTCAAGTCTATCTAGTACATAAATAGCAGAACTGCGAAAGGATTCTGAGGTAGAACAAGAAGCCCCATGATTAACACGAAAGTATTGAGGATCTTTGAGGAGTTGAGAAATTTGTTTAATTCGACTTTGACTGGAATCATCATTCTTATGGAGAATTTTGGGAAGAAATTGCTTGATTATCCTTTTCATTTGCCAATTGGTTTTCTCAATAGTAATTGAGCCACCAGTTACAGTCTCTGCAATACAGCATAACCCCTTGTTGTTCATCTTATCAAGCATGGAATAAATGCATCTCAAATTCTCAGCTGAACTAGAGAGCAATGTGGCTGGCGCACCATGATATGTCCTTTCATCCGTATACACTCCAAATGCCTTTGCAACAGAAGTTCTAATGTTCTCATAATGTAACTGTAATTAAGACACAAAGAAAATATATCAGCAAAAAGAAAATATATCAGCTTAGTGGGTGAAAACACTTTGGGATTGAGTTTTACAACAACAGATAATGTTCAATACAAACAAAGAAACAGGTTTTCCTGAAGGTTTCCCTGAAATAGGGAGTGTGTGATACTAACTCTTTTGATTTAAAAGTTACATGTTAGCAGTATCATTTGGATTATTTTTTTTCCAAAAAAGAGATATAGTCGGAAATGTTTTATCAACTTTGAATTGAAACATGTCATACATCAGAAGCATTAAAAAGAACACTTACATCATCTTCTCTAAGCAATGATTCAGGTAAACTCCTGCAGATACAGACAAAAGAGTAGAGGTTTAGTTTGAAGTGCAAACATTATTTGCAAACAACATGCAATCTATGCTAACACAACATGAAACCAGATAACAATATGCATAAACAAGTTATCAGATATAAGAGCAACCCATGTACTAAGCTACTGTACACTTTTAATCAGTATGTAGAAAGAGTATCGGAAAACAACTTTCGTCAAGAAAGCACAATGCTATAAAAGAGCCAAGTCAAGGAGATAAATATGTTGCTTCATCTTCAATTATAAAAAAAATTGCCTGAAAAACATGTCGCAACGTAAATCACATATAAGATCTGCAGTTTTTGCATGGGAAGTTACTAAGGAAGTGCATTTTACTGGTGATAGTCTGTGAAGTATTATGCTTAGTAACTGTGGTGCTCTTCACGGAGGGGATGAAGACAGTAACTATCTGCTATTGCATTTTCCCTGAGCATCAGCATGCTTGCCTTGTGTTTATGCTGGCAGGGTGAGAGTCCAATGGATATGCCCTAATCAGTCAAGAAGTTGCTAATGGCTGCTAAAATGCACTTCAGAGGAAAATATAGATGAATATGGGATCCTTGTTCGGCAACGGAATAATCAGCATTCAGAGAAATTGAAACGAAACTCACTTCACTTCTATCAAAACCTGATCTCGCGTTCGTCTTTTATGTGAAATAAGAAGTGATTATTAAATTCTGACATTTGTGTATTTTTGCACAATTTATCCTTGGCATTGGATTTTCTGTAATTTCCTTTTGTCCTTGGACTTGCTAAGGTGTCACGTTTTGATACACTACTAGCCTAAGAAAAATATAGTCCACATTTGTAGAAAGCTGAAAATAAGGACCACAAACACATGTTATCGTTCAGCTTATTTCCAAATATCAAGATTCAGTATTCCATGAGCTACATAAACCATCATTGAAGTATGATTCATTACATTATCGTCTGCAAACCAATCGATGGAAGAATCTCAACATTCAGTAGATGTAAAACAGAACTTTTAGATCTTTAATACGAGTTCTCTAACTTTGTCAAAGCTAACAAAAGAAGGAAATGCCAAAGGGATAGTCCAAAAACAATAATGAAATTGACAGACATCGCATTCCAGTACCCACCCTTGCAGTCAAATGAAACAATCAATTTTGCAAATATTCAACATTACAAAAGCAGTGCAACCGCTAAAAGCCTAAAATGCCTTTTCTAGCGAGATATATTTTTACTAACCAGGACAACACGTATACAAGAGGCCAAAAGAAGAGTTTTTTTATAAAAATTATACAGTAGTTACCAGGTTCAAAAAAAAAAATATACAGAAAAGTTAAAGGAGAAAGAAAGTTCTCACATATCACTGGGCGGTTTGAGTCTTTCCATCTTTTTTTGCTCTCTTTCGGATAAGTGCAAGTCCATTAACCACCTGCAAAATTAATTCCGTATGCCTAAAATAACCCTCAATGATGATTATTCCCACAAACACTTTGTCATGCATTACATATACAAAGAAAATTGCGCCCTCTATCCAATTTTATATGACACTCTACCTACTTCAGAACATCCTAAAATGTTTGACAATATTCTCTCTCTACGTAATCTAAACAAATTTACCAAAACTAAAATTCATTAAATTCTTCTTCTCTTTTTTGGCCAAGTAAATTTTATTCAGTGTGAACACTGCACAAAGGTTTGTGCACGTATTTACAGAAATAATACATATTTTATATTTTGATGTTTTGTCTATCAAACTAACACTCTCACTTTAATATTTTCTCCACTACCACTAATATAATATGCAAGTCAATTTCATCTCAAACCGGTTAGGACTTCGGTATAGTAGTAAGAGCGCAACCCACATGTGTGGGTTATCACGTCAACGTTCGGACCCTATCACAAACAAAAACATGGTATTTAAGTGGAGAAGGGTAGAGGGGTCTAACTACTGTCCCTCAGGGATTTCTCGGTTATTACAAAAAGTCAATTTCATCTCTAACTCAATATCCAATCAAACACTATAAAAACAAAAAAACAAATCATAAAACCTGTCAAACACAATCATATAAAATGAGACCGAGGGGGTATTAAACAAAGAAAGGTAAAATCAAATTGGAAAAGATCATCAATGTAATGCTAACACTAATGATGAAAATTCAACTGAAGCATACTTCGAATGAAGAGTTAAACTGATGTTCACGAAAAGAAAAGGCTTACCTTCTCTTGAGCCTAAGTTCTTTTTCTTGCTGCTTCAATTGAGATACTAATACTTTACAATCCTCCGTGTAATATGCCTCCATATTATCCTATTCTTTCAGAACACAAAAAATGGTTTTAGGGTTTAATCCGATTCTTCAACTCCATGTGAAACTGAACGACTTAGAGCCTGTTTGGATGGGCTTATAAGCATAAGTCCTGGCTTAAAAATAAGTGCATAAAAGCACTTTTCTATATTTACCCGAACACTACAAAAAGTGCTTAAAAGCACCTAAAATAAGTCAATCCAAACAGGCTCTTAAAAAAAGGCTATGTTTAGTCATTTAGATTTTCAGGAAACTTATCCCAACTAATTAATGTAGGCCTCCATATTATACTAATTTTTAAGAACGCAAAAAATAAATTGCAACCTTTAATTCAATTTTTCAACTAAATCCAAATTAGGATATAATCACAACTTCGAGGGATTATCACACAAAAGCATATTAATTTGTAAACATCATAAGGAACTATAATAGAGTATCATATTTGAAGATTTGTCAAACACAACAATATAATCCAAAATTCACTAAAATTTGTGTTTTACCTTTAAAAATAATAAATAAAAAGAGAGAGATGAAGAGGAGGCAACAACGGCGGGGAAGGACTATCAAGTATGAGAGAGTGGGTTAAGTTCGAATTTGGGTCTATTTATTTTGCTGTTTATCCAGCCCGCTACAAGTGATTTGACCTTGGCCCAACATCCTCCCAAGGTTCCTAACTAAGGGATCATTTGCACTTTTGTCCTTATCTGGTCTTTATCCTTCACCAAAAAAAAAAAAAAGGGAAAAATTTCACTTATAAACAATTTATGGGTCAAAATTACATATTCATAGCCCATATTTTAAATTACAAAACGTATAGCCCAACATTTCATGACCAACTCGAATATTCACCTTTATACAATAATATACAACTTTATACACCTATTGTAGATAATGTATACACCTTGTATAAAAGTGTACAATAATGTATAAGACTAGTATAAAATATTATACAACAATATATAACTTTATACATCTACTGTAAACAATGTATAAACTTTGTATAAAAGTGTATAATAATGTATAAGACTAGTAAAAAATTGAAGAGGACAAAAATGGCTATGGCGGGTAATTAAAAAAAGATGGGCTAAAACGGGTAAATATTTTGCCATAATTGGCATACAGTGTAAAATTCCCAAAAAAAAAATAATCTAAAAACATAATTTTATATTTTTGTATCATAATATCCCACAAGTTGTGCCCTGACATGACTTCAGTTTCTAAGGAACTTAAGCCCCATTAGGCCTATGTTTGGTTGCTAAAGGGGAAAATTACAAAACCATCCCATTTTTAAAATTGAAGTCCAACCTATTATGAGGGAAAACGTGCAATTTTATGATGTTATTGAGTCATTTGCACTTTTGCTCTATTTTGTACTGGTCTTTAATTTTTTGTTCTCATAACAAACAATTTTTTTTGCGGGCATAAGTTTATATTTTTGCATCATAGTATCTCATAAGTTTGATTTTAATGGGGCAAAAATTAAATGCCAGCTCATTTGAACGGTAAAAAATTAAAGACCAACACATTTGAAGGATAAACCGTGCAATTCCTTCAAGAATTAATCTAACTAAGCATTCATCCAACAGTTAAAATTAAACATAGTCAGCGGATATATGAATATATGTATAATTCATTTATATTTATAGTTAATTATGTATCGTTAGTATACATATATGTCGGCTCAAAAAAATAATCCAGCAAGATATATGTGTATTATCAGATTCCTTTAAACACAAAACTGAATAAAATTCACGCTTTAATTACACACAAAGTTCCACTTTTGAATAATTAATAATTACATTAGAAAAAAAAAGATCTTAATGTCAAGTAAAATCAACTAAAGAGGAGAAAAAGGAAATAAAGGGTACTTACAACTCGATTATGAAAAGGAGCTCGCTGCAAAAACAAACGGAGAAGAGTAAGTTTGCGCAGAAGGGGGAGGATGAAATTGCACGGTTTCCCTTCAAATGAGCTGGTCTTTAATTATTGCCCTATAAATTCAAACTTATGCCTAACGGGGCATAAGTTTTTTAAGGATGAGACAAAACTTGTGGAATATTATAATGAAAGATATAAACTAATATCTGCGAAAAAATGATTTGTTATGAGGGACAAAAATTAAATACCAACACAAAATAGGGCCCAAAAGTGCAAATGACCCAAGGTGGAGTGCCGTTAACTGGGCCGGAGAAGAAACTCTGGTTTAGGAGAAGTTGGGCCTGTCATCATCTGATCTTCATTTTTTTGCGCGAATTGGCCTTCGTATGGACTGGTATTTAATTTTTGCTCCTCAAATCGCTGGTCTTTAATATTTTTCCCTACTTCTCATTTAATGAAAATTTGTGGTTCAAAATACTCTTATTCGCTAGTCTATGAAATTAGTGATTCTGGGTCCGAACTCCGGCAGGGTAATAAAAAATCCTTTCACAAGCAAGATTTTCATAAAAACTATACTTATTCAGGGTTAAGTTGTCATAATGCATAATTTCTTTAGTATCCTACAGAAGTATGTCGGACAAGGCATAATTTCTATATAATTACAAAGAAACAGTGCCCTTAGTTCTGTAGGATAACTTAATTTCTACCTAACTATGCAGGATAAGGCAGAATTTCTATGTAATTGCATCTAATGTAGTTACATAGAAACTATGTCATGTGTCATAGTTCTGTAGGATAACTTAATTTCTACATAACTATGCCGGACAAGACATACTTTATATAGAAATTAATAATGTATAAGACTAGTAAAAAATTGAAGAGGACAAAATGGCTATGGCGGGTAATTAAAAAAAGATGGGCTAAAACGGGTAAATATTTTACCATAATTGGCATGCAGTGTAAAATTCCCAAAAAAAATAAAATCTAAGGACATAGTTTTATATTTTTGTACCATAATATCCCACAAGTTGTGCCCTGACATAACTTCAGTTTTTAAGGAACTTAATCCCCATTAGGCATGCGTTTGGTTGCTAAAGGGGAAAATTACAAAGCCATCCCATTTTAACGGTAAAATTGAAGTCCAACCTATTATGAGGGAAAACGTGCAATTTTATGTTGTTATTGGGTCATTTGCACTTTTGCTCTATTTTGTACTGGTCTTTAATTTTTTGTTGTCATAACAAACAATTTTTTTTGCGGGGCATAAGTTTATATTTTTGCATCATAATATCTCATAAGTTATGCTCGGCGCCTTGAAAGAACATATGTCCCGAGGCATAAGTTCGATTTTGAAGAGACAAAAATTAAATACTAGCTCATTTGAACGAAAAATAAATAAATAAAGACCAGCACATTTGAAGGACAAACCGTGCAATTTCTTCAAGAATTAATCTAACTAGGCATTCATCCAACAGTTAAAATTAAACATAGTCGGCGGATATATGAATATATGTATAATTCATTTATATTTATAGTTAATTATGTATCATTAGTATACATATATGTCGGCTCGAAAATATAATCCAGCAAGATATATGTGTATTATCATATTCCTTTAAACACAAAACTGAATAAAATTCACGCCTTAATTACACACAAAGTTCCACTTTTGAATAATTAATAATTATATTAGAAAAAAAATGATCTTAGTGTCAAGTAAAATCAACTAAAGAGGAGAAAAAAGAAATAAAGGGTACTTACAACTCGATTATGAAAAGGAGCTCGCCGCAAAAACAAACGGAGAAGAGTAAGCTCGCTGAGAAGGGGAGGACGAAATTGCACGGTTTCCCTTCAAATGAGCTGGTCTTTAATTTTTGCCCTATAAAATCAAACTTATGCCTAACAGGGCATAAATTTTTTAAGGATGAGACAAAACTTGTGAGATATTATAATGAAAGAGTATAAACTTATATCTGCGAAAAAATGATTTGTTATGAGGGACAAAAATTAAATACCAACACAAAATAGGGCCCAAAAGTGCAAATGACCCAAGGTGGAGTGTCGTTAACTGGGCCGGAGAAGAAACTCTGGTGTAGGAGAAGTTGGGCCTGTCATCATTTGAACTTCATTTTTTTGCGCGAATTGGCCTTCGTATGGACTGGTATTTAATTTTTGCTCCTCAAATCACTGGTCTTTAATATTTTCGCCTACTTTTCATTTAATGAAAATTTGTGGTTCAAAGTACTCTTATTCGTTAGTCTATGAAATTAGTGATTCTGGGTCCGAACTCCAGCAGGGGTAAAAAAAATCCTTTCACAAGCAAGATTTTCATAAAAACTATACTTATTCGGGGTTAAGTTGTCATAATGCATAGTTTCTGTAGTATTTTACAGAAGTATGTCGGGCAAGGCATAATTTCTATATAATTACAAAGAAACTGTGCCCATAGTTCTGTAGGATAACTTAATTTGTACCTAACTATGCAGGATAAGGCAGAATTTCTATGTAATTGCATCTAATGTAGTTACATCGAAACTATGTCATGTATCATAGTTCTATAGGATAACTTAATTTCTACATAACTATGCCGGACAAAGCATACTTTATATAGAAACTATGCAGTAAGGCATAACTTTACCTCGAATATATATAGGCATAGTTTCTATGAAAACCTTGCCTTGCAGTTCTTTTTTTTCACTCTGCTACGGTTCGAATCCAAAATCTCAAGGATATTTTCGACCACTTGTTCATTACTTAAAGTGGCTACTTAAAGTGGCGAAGGGAAAAAAATAATACAATTAAAGACCACCCAAGATGGAGCAATCGTGTAATTGTCCTCTGAACTTTGGATCTAAATGTTGAGCCCAGTCCATTTTTCCAAAAAAGAATGGCGGTGAACTGCACAAATAACAGCTTTTAGGACCACTATTGATAACACGGGCAAAATTTATAAAGTAATTAAAGTTTAGCACGGCGGATCTGAAGTTTCAAACTTGAGAAAATGAAGTTCATAGTCCACTCGAATTTTAAACTACACGGGACATTATTTCTAGAAATTGGAACTCAGAAAACACGGGACTCTCATGAATTGTGGTTATAATTTAAATACTTTACAAACCCTGAATATCTCTTAAACAGCATTTCGAATGTTTTCCATAAAAATATTATTTTTTAATTCAAAATAGGTTCCTTCATACCAAATAGACAAATGTTAAAATTAGACATATATATAAAGAAATCATAAGCTGGGTAAATTATACTAGTTTCAACATGAGAAGCCCTTCAATTATACTATATTAATCTTAATCTGTGAAACTCTGTTACTATTTAATATTGTACCGTGCCTTTTTTTTTTTTTTTGGGTAATTCAATTTCATCTAAAGAGCCATTATCATAAGCCGAGGTAAATATAATATGGAATATTGTCTTAATGCATATGCAGCCCCCTAAACTTGCCTCTTTTTTTCATTTTGGCACCTCAACTAAGTGTTGTTCCCATTGAACCCCTGAACTTGGCCTCAAGTGTGTCAATCAAACGCAATCCAACTTACATAACATATATGGTGAGTTTCATTTTCTTCAGCCTTGCGCGTGAACGTCAATCGCATCCTGCGTGGAAAATTCAACCAATTAAACCCCCCCCCCCCCCCCCCCCACGCATTTTAATTATACACATCATTAAAATATGTGTATAACGACCTTTTTTCAAGAAACAAGCAATCCGGCCAACCAGGAATTGAAGACCAGCCTTCTGAGATTGATTTTGAAGTTTTTTTGGGATTCTGGAATAACATAATAGGATCTGGATGGTTAATATTTTTGGCTTCTTATTTTCAGTTTTCACTTTTCAGTTTTAGTTTCCAATTTTGATTTCTTATTCCAGTTTTGTTATTTGATTGGTTTAAGTGGTGCTTCTTCACTTATATAACATAGTAGCACACTTCTTTCTATCTGATGTGTATAATTAAAATGCGTGGGGGGTTTTAATTGGTTGAATTTTCCACGCAGGATGCAATTGACTTTCACGCGCAAGGCTAAAGAAAATGAAACTCACCATATATGTTAATATGTAAGTTGGATTGTGTTTGATAGACACAATTGAGGCTAAGTTCAGGGGCTCAATAGGAACAACACTTAGTCGAAGTGCCAAAATGAAAAAAAAAAAGACAAGTTTAGTGGGCTGCATATGCATTAAGCCTTTTATATTTGTAATCTAAAATGCCTGAAACAAAGGATGCTCCTTCTATCGCGTATGCTCGTCGACTTTAAGTAGGCGTTTGGCCATAGAATCCAAAAACAAATTCACTTTTTTTGGAATTTTTGAAGTTTGGAGTTGGAGTTGTGTTTGGCCATAGTATTTGAAAATAATATTTTGTTGTTGAAATGTACTTTTTTCAACAAGGTTTGGTTGTGAAAAACAAGTTTTGGTTGTTTTTCAAATTCCAAATACAACTTCAAGTTGTATTTGAAATTTTCATGGCCAAACACTGATTTTTAAAAAAAGTGAAAAAATACTTCGGAAAAAAGTGAATAATTCTTATGGCCAAACGGGTCTTAAAAAAGTTCTTACCTTCACTAGTGAAATGTTTACCAAATTTAAATTTAAAATCCATTTAAAGTATAAATTAAGTATCTTTTGATGAACTTGTTCTAAAGTCTATCATTACTTATTACCAAAGCACACTCCTCTTCTACCTTCCACGGCCATAAAAAAATACTTTTTTAAAAACAGAACTAGAGGATGATTTAGAATAGAGGAAGAACATCCACGGCATGAGTAGTTAAATCGAGTGAATGATTTAAAATTCGAGTCATTTGATGGAATAACACTCATATTGTTGCCCATCGAATTCAATTACACAAAATGAGAAGAAAAAAAAAACTTATGTCGATTAGGAATCGAAAGTAATCTTTCGTTAGACAAGGCTGACTAAGGCTGCCCATTACCCCCTTGCTCTTTTTTGAAGATCCTTTCAATACTTTTTCTAGTATGCTTCCCCCATAAGTAGACTGAATGCCCCGGTCTTGCGATTGGGACCGCCGAGCCCAACAAAAGAGACTCTCGAAAGAGAGCTTTCGAACTTTCTTTCTTCTTTTGAAAACAGCAAAGTTAGAGGGATGTCTTGAAAAGAAAACTCAACTTGAACACCGCGTCAAATGTTCAAGTGTGAAAGAGAAACTTCTGCATTTAAAGGAGTTATTATAAAAGCCCATAAAAAGAAATAAAATCATGACCATAAGATCGTGTATGTATTTCATTCAAATCAAAGAACTCTTCATAAACCTTTGAATCCATGTATATATCCAACATTCTCAAATCTCTCTCTATCTTCCTTTCATGTAGAAGACTTATAAAATAACCATAAAATAATATATCACAATATCAAATGCTCCTTATCAAATAATCATTAATATTGAACCCAACAGGTACAAAAAGCTTTTCACGTTCCCACCTCACACGATCTGCTTTATACAAATAAGGAAAATTTGTCACACTCCAAAAGCATTTGGTACATTTGGATCTCACATTATAAGCCCAAAAGAATCCATGTGTACGTGGATTAATGTACAAATAACACCATCTCATAGGAAATGCAATTTGTGAGATGTTGAATTTGTAATTATCACCTGGAGGAAGCTTTGTTAAGGTGTTAATTGTGTCGAAATCTCTGCACATGTAATAGATTGAGAAATTGTTGTCGTTGGCTAATGTTACCTCAATTGTGGGGAACATGGTATTTATGAAACTAGTTTCTTTTTCAGCATTTGAAAGTAAGGGTGAAGAAAGGAAAATTATCAGAACAATGATGAAAAGAGGACAAGAGTTTGTAATGGGATTAATGTATTTCGCCATGATGATAAATTTTTCATGGCAATTGTTAGGTTTAATTTTGGTAAGGGATTATAAGGGGTTGTGATTTATGAAATTGATGGCTTTCCTAAGTTTTCGCTATTTGTGAAAGATGTTTTTAGAGGGGTGTGTTCGTCAATAAGAAAAAGAAGAGAAAGAAAGCAATTTTTTTTTTTTTGTGTGTGTGTGTGATGAAATTTGAACCTTTATTACTTATTTTAATAGAAAGTTTCTTTTGATGAGAAAATAATACTTTTGGTCTCTAAATTAATGGTAAATTTTGATTTTGGTTCTTGTAATATATGACTCAACACATTTGACCTTCAATTAATTAATATGTGTGTTTTGGGTCAATTTACGTAGGAAATATATATGTTACATTTGGATTGTTTTTAGAAGTATATTACAGTACAAGTTTGACATAACACATGAGCAATTAAATGATAAAACAATCAATAATTCTGAAAATTTGTGAATGTAATACAAATGGATCAAAACTGCATATTTCAAGTAATTAGAGATTAAACATGCTCAGTCAGATATCATAACGATTAACATTAGAATTTACCAATAGCGGAAGACAAAAAATATTGCTATTAACCCCTCTTTTGATTCCTTATTTTTTTGTTTTTAAAAAAAGTGAGATCCCAAATTTTACTTTATATCCTTTAGTTAGGGATATTCCAAATAAATTTTAGGTTAGTACTAATCCATATCATTTTTTTTTTGCGCGGATTGCCCTTCCTCTGGGGTGGTCTTTAATTTTTGTCCCTCAAATTGGTGGTCTTTAATTTTTGCCCTTGGCCTAATACCCCGAGGTTCTGGGTTCGAACCCAGCTCAATAAAAACAAAAAAAAAGAATTTCGCAAGACAGAGATTTGAATTCGCAAAGCAAAATTTGCCTTCAAACTCTGCCTTAAGGCAAAATTAAGGCATAAGTGTATAACAATCTTGTACCCATGTCGGTTAGTATAACTATCTAATTGAGGGATTTGTTAAGCTGTTGTTTAAGTATAGTTTATGTAAAGATCCCAAAATTAAATGTACCCATGTTGCTTCGTATGCACATTAGGATAATATAGCCTAACTACCTTGCAGATCAAGATAGTTATCTTTAATGCAGAGGACTACTATGGGATCATGGCAGATGATTGCAAACTAACACATATACTAATGGGGCAGAGTTTGCATGCCCAATGGGGCAAAGTTTCTTGCAAACTATGCCTTATCAGGTAAAGTTTGCTAAGGCATAGTTTGCCTCCAAAACTCTACCTTAAGGCATAGTTTGTAGGCAAACTCTGTCCCAACTATGCCTGGGGCAGAGTTTTGATGAGGAGAGTGATATTTTGATGAGGGACATGAGGCGATGCTTTAATTTCATGCATAAATGTTTAAAGGTCGGTCATCCAATATTTCTCTGTCAATAATCTTACAACTTCAGACAAAAATATCAAAGTTTGGCTTGGTAATATCAAAATTTTATCCGTGTATGTCAGAAGTTTGTTTGCTTCCAAATTATCTGAAGTTTTGACAAGACCAAACTTCAGACGCATGATGTCGGAAGTTTGCTTCCTTTCAAGGAAATTTACATGGCATAGCTGACTTCTTGACGTATTTATGGTTAATAACTATTTAAGCTAATTACATTTCGTAGCTATATGCAGTTGTATATATGTATTTGAATGTATTTGGTTTATGTACTCCAAAAGCTGAATACAATTATATGTGCATTTGTATACATATATATATATGACTGAATACATATTCTGACTATATCATGACTGTATGTTTGCCAAATGAATTGAATTTTTAATTTTGTTTGTTATTTGTTTCATTTATATACACATATGTATAGGGTTGAGCAGTGTACTCAAATACACGCGGGGATACTTATAACCTAGCTACGAATACAACTAGAAAATGTATTCAAATACACATAATTACACGCGAATATACCTAAAACCGAGCTACGAAATGTAAATATACAAAACATAACTACGAATTGTTAACAACTCTAATTATATAGTCATTTATGTAAGTTCCTACTTTCAAATTATTTGAAGTTAGCCTTTGAAAAAACAAACTTACGTATGTAAAACTTCACAATTGCACACCTAAAATTATTTTTAAAACGGCTAAACTTGCAAAAAATTAGAAACTTGGGTTATACCTTAAAAAATGGCTATCGTTCCCTGAATATGGATCTCCTCTGTAGGGGCTGGATAGGAATGCATTTGATTTTGACCCATAAAATTTCCGGGTCAAATATTTAGTCAGTCCAAAACTTGTGATTAGCACCACAATATCTTTATCTGAGATTACACAGACACAGGAAAAATCAAAGTTAAACTAACACAGTTATGGGACTCTCAGCTTCCAAGCGAGTTAGTAACTCACTCAAAAACTCATCCGAGTTCAACTCAGCATGTGACTCAGTCTACAATGATTGTCTTTCCCTATCACAACACGCTTTCCCTGGAGTCAAACCCTACCAACTCCTCTCCGCCACAGAACGCCTCCACGTGTCACTCTATCCCACCGTCCCTCTCATAACCAATTGGGTCAGATCGCCCCCGACCCGATTACAAGTGGATAAGGCCTTGAAAATCGTGTCTAAGGAGAAGAAGGAAGGTGAGATTGTGCTAGGGAATAATGAGTTTAAGGAGTTTGCGGTTGAGGTGTTTAAAGATGCTGTCGTTTTAAGTGCGGGGAAAGAGTTAATGAAGAGGGTTCCGCTGGGTGCTTTAGGGATTGCTGGTGTTGGTGCGGTGGTGAAGCCTGGCAAAGAATTGATTGTTGCGGCGATTGGTGCTTACGCGCTTGGTGTTGCCACTTCTGTATACGTCAGTTTGGCTTGATTTTTAGCTTAATACATAGTCCATATTTCATTGAGACACTCAATTTAAATTAGGTTTAAATTGAACACCTTAATTCCCAATAAAGTGTTTTAATCAAATATTTTTGGTTTAAATTTTTTGTTTTGCATGTGTTCTCATTCGTCTATTTTGGATAGTCTTTTCATTCTAATTTATGTGACATTATTTGACTAAAGATGAAGTTCAAGAAAGAAATAAAAACTTTTGAAATTTATGGTCCAAAACAATTCTTAGATATTTGCGTGACTATAAATAATCTCATAACGTTAGTTTTTTTTCTTTTTAATATAGAAAAGTGACCTTTTTTAGACAAATTAAAAAAAAAATGTCATATAAATTGGGATGAGGTGTTCAATGGAAACAGGCTTTTGTTTGAGTGGAATATCCGGACAAGTTTATAAGGGGCTGGCTCTGTATTAAGCTATGTTTTTTTCTGCAAAAGTAAATAAAAGTATTTTACTTTTTCTGTCTTACATTTGAAAAGAGATGATTAAAAAGCTAATCTTGCCTAGAGGGTACATAAATAGGTTTTGTTAACAAATTTGTTTAAGCTAAAAGCACAAATCAGTCATTTACACTGTTGTAACCCATCATAATAAGAGACTGAAAGCAACTAAACTATTCATGTTTAGTTTTAAAATTAGATTATTAGTCTTAAATAGGTTTTGTTAACAAATTTGTTTAGCTAAACGCACGAATTAGTTATATTACGCTATTGTAAGTTGTAACCTGTAATAAGAGACTGAAAGCAACTAAAATATTTCATGTTTATTTGTAATTAGATTATTAGTCTTTATCTATATTTCATTATCAAATAGAGATATTTAAACGATCAGAACTCATTTTGTGAAAAAGAAAGTCACGTGATAGAATGCGAGGTAGAAAAGACTTCCTCTTTGTAAAAGATAAACAACCAAACAGAAAATTTGATGTAATAATTACCCCTTTATCCAAAAAAATTATCTTACTTTTTTTATTTATCTGTCTCAAAAAGATTAACACATTTTTATATTGAAAAATAATTTAATTTTATGAGATGATTTATAACCATACAAATATCAAAAGCTTATTTTGAACCATATATTTTAAAAGTCTTACTTTATTTCTTAAATTTTTTGTCAAATCAAACGAAGACAATCTTTTTAGAACGGAGGGAGTATCGTATAGGTTTTGAGTAAATTAACAAAATCACCCAAGTTATATCTCTAGAGATGAAACACTTAAAATCCCTTATCCTTAGATGAGAAAGAAAGTCTGAAGCAAAAAATACTTCTTGACATATATAAAATCAAACATAAAGAAGCACTCGCCTAAATTTTGACAGGTAAGTTTATCTTGATATAGCTTCGATTTCGATTTGTTCAGCTCAAAAGCTCCAACAAGCCCTAAAGTCTCGTGCTGACTAATACTATGCACGCTTTAAAATTAAGCACTCAACTCTCTGATTCTTTAACATGTTATAGAATTCAATGCGTGTATAATTCATATAATATATGAAGAGAATTAAGAGCTTGATTTTGAAACGAGGAGCATAGCCGTAACTAACTCATGTTACAGATATGTTTAATGTAATCTTAGTTTAAAGTTTAATATAAACATTACATGTTGTTATTCATCACAACAGATGGTGTAAATAATTGTACACTAATAATTTATTATTTTGAAAGTTAAAATAAATAAATAAATAAATAAAAAGACAAAGTTTATCAAGTGTTTGCTTATATGGTTATTGTGGGGGCAACTGAAGAGATAAATGGTTGGAATAACTGGTGGTTGCAATCTACAATTCATATTCCAAAACTAACATAGTACGATTTTGACAACATCTTAATAAAAATCTTCTAAATTGTTTCTTTCAGAGCATCAAATTCGTCTTCTTCCATCATCAAAATTCCTTTAATAAATAGTAAAAATTAAGTTCATAGGATAATCATTGAAAATTCGCACGTGTGACGATATCTTGTTCCGAATACTATTAAGTACCTAAATATTTAGAATATGGATCATTGCTCTTGCACCTATAATAATGCAGGATAATAGTCATACATTAGCATGATTTACCTTAACTGCACATTTTTACCCGCATCTAATGTTTAATTTATTGTAAGAACTTAATTCTAGCAGGATTGGTAGACACGTCTATCCCTGGTAAAGGATTCAACAATCCTCTTCAACGATCATATGAAGCAGGATTGGCTTCTTACTTGAATTCACTCCTAAGCTCTCTCTACTTATTTTCTCTTATGTTAAGCATCTTTTTTAGACAGTTATCTATTATTACTTGAAACCAAGATCATCCTGCTTTCTCTTTACATTTGTCTTAATTACTTGAAACCCCGATCATACTGATTTTTTGTCTATCATTTAGTTCATTTATATGTAATTTAATCTTTGTTCAACCGTTGTCAGTATTTAATACATCTAACCAATACAGATCTTAACATCCACACACTTAAAGGCTGCTGTGTCGACCAAATGTCGACATATCAAATAAGTAGAGTAGTACTCATATTGAAGATATTCTCGATTGAATTTATATCGTCAACGAAACAAGTGGAATAAAGAGAGGGCTTAGAAAGATCTCGATTACGGCCAAACTTGCATGATGCAAAAGAAAATATCTATTAAGGATAATTTGCAACCACAGAATTTGGAACGTCATGACCGTGAAAAGACATTACTATTTCAAGAATGATCTTGACCGTTCTTAGCCTATGTACTATGAATCACTAGAATTCAATGAGTATTAATAAAGTGAAAGTAACACTTCAATCCAGCTACATACAACTCATCAGCCATCGATCACGGGACCAACTTTTCAGAATCAAAACAATCTCAGATGAAATTTCACTAATTTGCCCACAAACCAATAACAATTTCTATTGTTCTCCCTCCCCCACTCCACCCTCAGTCTATGCTCAAGTCCTTACCTAAGAAGTTTTGGTTTTTAACATTTGATTTCCAAGATTTAATCAAGCTTAAATAATAGGGTCATTACATTGTTAGTAACATTATCCAGGTAAAGGAATTAGTCTCATCATTTGTAAGTTATCATAAGTATACACTATAAACTCTATTATGATTATTGATTCCTTTTAGTTCTTTTTTTCACATGTTTGTTTTGGGATTATAATTACGCTTTATTCTAGTAAGGTAATTTTTTGTCTGTCTTGTATTCCGTTCCTGGTTTTATTTTAAAAAGCTTAAAAGCCAATGAACACTTAAATAAGCAATCCAAACACCCTTTAGGTGGCGTTAGTGCATGTAGCAAATAATCTGTCTGGGCTTAGCTAACTTAAATTTGCACCGTAAACTTCATGTCTAGAACTAATTAGGTAAAGTCTAACCATCTTTACTGGTACTTTTCCATTTGAGGTTTTATTTGTAATGTCCACACAAATCTAACTGGTATTAGCTTAAAAATACCTCACTGAGCCTAACTAATTTGAATTGGCACCCTAAAAATTCCATTACGAGGTTTTAGTGCTTCTCGAACTGCTGCTCAATCGATGAGCGAAATCATTTAATTTTATTATTTTCAAGTTTTTATCCTTAATGATATGCTTATATAACTATAAACGGGACCGGATGCACAATGAAAGATACATATTCAACTGAAACCAATAACTCTAGCTTAGACCAAGTATATGTGTCAAGAACTTTTAATTTTACCACCAATGACATGCTTATATAGACGTGAACAGGAACAGATGCACAATGAAAGATATAGATTCCGCTAAACTTAATAACGATAACTCAGATTCTGTATATGTGTTAAAAAATATTCTAAATATATACAAATATTAAATAACGAATTCATTAACTCAAACGATCAACAAAACTTAATAGTAGCATCTTAAACTCATAAACTTCAAATTCTATGATTCCCTTCAGCAATAAAAACATCATGATATATTGAAGGAGGGAAGTACGGAAAATTGCAATATTTCCCAAATCAAAAGGAGTACGTAAGCCCGTCAACCGGTTTCGACCGGTTCCGGTCTACCGTTTAATTAATACCGTCCGGTTTCGATTTTTTTGGAATCGGAACAGGTTAAACCGGTAAAATCGGAATCGGACCAGTTAAACCGGTCGAATTATATATATATATATATATATATATATATTTTTTTTTTTTTTAAATGTAGCCGTTGGGCTGTGGGTTGGACCGTTGGCCAACGGTCCATTTGCAAAAATAACCGTTGCCAAACGGTTCCAAATCCCCATTTTGCCCCCCCCCCCCCCCCCCCCCCCCCAACCCCCCAAACTTTTTTAACACTTTAACCCATCCCCCACCTCTATATAAACCCCTCTCCATTTCCATTTTAATCCACACCAATTCATTTTTCTCTTTCTCTCAATCTCTCAATTATAGTTACTTTGCAACAATTAGTCACTTTATATTTCTCTCAATTAAATATTATAAAGTCTTATTATAGTTTCAATTATTAATTTTGCAATTATAATATTGTTGGTGGAGTTGGTGATTTTGCAACAATCCGAAGTAGCTTTGGTGGATTTGCAATTCTAGCCGCCTTCACTTTGTTGGAAATTAGTCCGGCAATTTGGTACCGTCGTTCCAACTCTATCTTTATTTTTCGCAATTTAATTCTAGCAATTTAATTTGTTGCAATTTATTTTCTTGTGATTTAAATTAATTATATTTAATAATGGCGAAGAGATTTAGACGTGGTGCCGGTAGTAATGGTATTGTTAGGGGTGAGTGTAATGAGGAAACATTTGTGGAAGAAACACCTAATTTAGGTATTGATGTTGGTGAAAATAATCCACTTTTAGATGATGAGGCAATGCAACAACATTATACCGACACTTTTAATGAAATTGATGATGATGATGAAACACAAGCCTTCGAAAATCCCATAGGAGATACATGTCCTGCACAATCACATACACAAGACAAACCGTCTAGAACTCATAAGCCAACCGCTAAAATTTGAAATTTTATGACTAAGGATAAGGAAAGCCAAACAGCTAAATGTAACATATGTTGACAAGTATTTGCTTTTAGGCAAGGAACTAGTAAGGAGGGTGGAACGGGTACATTGAATAGTCATATGAGAAAGAAACATATGGATGTTTGGGGAGAGCAAACGGGTTCAAATGTAGGGGGTATTCAAATGACGATAGACCCATGAACCGGTAAAATTTTTAAGTATGACAAGAAACAATAGAGTGTAGAAATAGCTAAAATGATAGTTTATGATTGTTTACCATTTTCCTTTCCTTCGGGTTTGGGGTTTGTTACTTACATTCAACGTTGTTATAGTCCATTATTTGAGGGTATTCCTAGAAATACTTGTAGAGCGGATGTTATAGATTTGTATAAAAAATATAGATTTTATTTGCGCCATGTATTTAATTCTTTAAATTGTAATGTTTCTCTTACCGCTGATTTGGGTCTTAGTCTTAACAAGTTAGATTTTTTTACTATTACATGTCATTGGATTGATGATAATTGGGTTATGCAAAAAAGAATTATAGCTTTTTTATATAATGAAGGGAAAGGTCATCATGATAGAAATTTTTTAGCAGATTCAATGTCTACTATTATGAGATTTTTTAACATTTATAGAAAAACACTGTGTATTGCTTTAGATAATGCTTCTAATAATACAAAGGCGGTTGGTCTTTTAAAAAGGGAATTAAACCCTCTGCTAAAAAATATTTTTCATGTGAGATGTAGTTGTCACATTTTAAATTTAATTGTTAAAGATGATCATGCGTGTTTTGAAGATTCTATTCAAAAAGTTAGAGATGCGGTTGCGTTTCTTTTTTGTAATGCTAATAGGGGAAGACTTAGAGATTTTCAGAATTCTTATGTGGAAAATAACCTTGACCTAGGAAAATTCAAGTAGAAATTGAGACTAGGTGGAACTACACTTACATTATGCTACAACAAGCATATGAGTATAGGATTTCCATACAACAGGTTCACAACAAATATAATATTAATAATGATGATTGGTTAAATTTTACGGATTGGGAATATGTTAAGGAATGTGTTGAACTTTTAGAAATTTTTTATAATGCAACTCTTGCTTTTTCTAAACAATTCTATCCCACGGTAAATGAAACTTTAGCCTACTTAGCGAAAATAGCTAGAGTTTTACAAAAGTATAAAAATAAATATGGTTATCAAGCGGCTATTTTTAATATGACAACAAAATTTAAGAAGTATTTTTTTCCCATCCCAACTTTATTTATATTGAGTTCTCTTTTAAATCCTTGTTTAAAAATGCCTTATACTAGAGCATTGGTCAAATTTATACATTTTTAGAAATTGAAGAGGGAGTTGAACCATCTTTAGCTGACGTCGAGCTCGCGAGTGATGCCGAGTTTGCAAAAGTTTTTAGTCATTATTCTAATTTGGAAGAAAATGCTACACCCGTTGGTCCACGACCTACTACTTCTCAAAGTAGCAAAAAGGACTTGTCGGGTTTGTCGCATTTAAAAGTTTTACATTCACACCCAATTCCTTCTCATAATACAAACTTTGATGAATATCGCTTTTATTTGATGCAGCTAAATGTGGATATCAAGGAACTAGATGATTTGGACGTCTTAGCATGGTGGAAGAAATACAAGGCAAGTTATCTGATACTTTCAAGAATAGCTCGAGATATCCTTACGGTTCAACTATCAACCATGGCTTCGGAGAGTGCATTTGGCCAAGGAAGACAACAAATCGGAGACCATAGACACTCATTATTCGGATTTAGCTTACAAGTACTAGTGTGCATTCGCGATTGGATTAGATCAGTGCGATGCAACCAAAACTTAGAAGCGGTGGAAGGAGAAGAGGAAGAGATTGAAGATTTGATAGCAAGTGGAGCGGACCAAATGGAAGACTTTGAAGATATCCATGGTCGAATATGATATGGGGAAAATTAACCAAATGATTAACAATTGGTGATTTTATTATTCTACTATTTCTTTGCAAGCCATATATTATTTGCAAGTTAAAAAAATTTACAACTTGCAAATAAATGTTATCCAAGAATGAATAAAATATATGGCTCATTGAGCTTTCTTCTATTTACTTGTGTTCATATTTTTACTTATATTAAGTTAGGAATATACCTAAAATATACTAAGAATATTCTTATAATATACATCTACTTAAATTAAAAACTAGAAAGTTATATACTTGAAAAATAACTAAA
Organism: Lycium barbarum; assembly: GCF_019175385.1. Classification (NCBI taxonomy): domain Eukaryota; kingdom Viridiplantae; phylum Streptophyta; class Magnoliopsida; order Solanales; family Solanaceae; genus Lycium; species Lycium barbarum. The sequence continues at coordinate 162,068,662 of NC_083337.1, forward strand.
ATATACTAAGAATATACTTATAATATAAATATACTTAATTTATAAAATACGAATTTATAAACTTAAAAAAAAATTAAGCTATAAATAACTTAAGTTATAAGTATGCATATAACTTAAACATATATATATATATATATATATATATATATATATATATATATATATATATATATATATATATATATATATATATATATAAGTTATAAGTGTATGTATATGCTGTATTGCTATTAGTCAGTAAATATATAAACTTTACTTATAAACTTATATAACATATGTAAATACACTTACAATACATTAATAAATACTATAATATATATATATATATATATACACTATAACAAAAAACAAAAAAAAAAGAGATTTTGAACACGTTAGAATCGGACCGGTCCGATTTCGATTTTTTAACTGATAAATTAGAACAGGTTAAACCAAAATCGATGGCCTATTCCGATTTTTTAATCAAAAATCGACTGATTTATTAACCCGTTATCGATCTATTCGAACCGGTTAACAGGCTTAGGAGTACGTTGAATCTGAAATTTCAACTCTCACCAACCAATACCATATGGTAGATGGAGGGAGTAAATAAATAAAATAAGACCCAAATATTTGTGGCCACTAATATTAACGGCAACCCAATAGCCACACAAAAAGGCAGGAACTAGGCCCCATTAATGCTGTGTTGTCTCAGCAGTAGTCAAGTATTTTATACGCACATCCAATTCCCTTATCCACACAGCTCCTCTTTAAATCTACTCCAGTCATTTTATTGTCTGAAAATTTGCCTTCTTTCTTTTTCTTCTTATACCTTCTAAGTTTCTTTCTTATTCTTTCTCCCATTTTCCCCTCTCTCTATGCATACCAAATTTCTGTTTGTCATTTGAAGTTTTCTTTGACTGGACTAATCAACTGCTTTTTGGTTCTTGATTTTTGTAGACACAACGTTTGGTTTTTGTCTTTGACTTTTTACACATACCAGAATTTGAGTGTTTTTAAAATCTTGAAAATATTCCCTAAAGCTTCAAGACACAATTTTTCCTCTTTGTCTTGAGCTAAACTCAAAAGGGTATGTCCTGAAATAGTGTTAGGAAGCAAGAGTTGAGATATATTGGAGGAATTTAGTAGTAATAAATAAAGATGAAGATTCAGTGTGATGTGTGTGAGAAAGCTCAAGCTACTGTGATATGCTGTGCTGATGAGGCAGCTTTGTGTGCAAAATGTGATATTGAAGTTCATGCTGCTAATAAATTGGCAAGTAAACACCAAAGGCTTCATCTTCAGTGCCTCTCCAACAAGCTTCCTCCTTGTGATATTTGCCAAGTAAGGAAACCTTTTTTTGTACTTCACGTGTAGCTCTGTTCATGGATTAATTTGTTCTAGTCTAGATTGTGTAAATAAGTTGGTGGTCATTGACTAGTGAAAATTTTACCTTTCATGTTCCTTGATTATACTTCTGCTTAGTTTAGTAGAGGTAAACTGGTCAGATTTGTTATTACTATTTCTATTACTCCATTACTTAGTCTCTCCCATTTAACATACCTTTAATCTTGCACTTCTTTCTCACTCTGTTTCAATTTATGTGTTTTCCTTTCTTTTTTAGTCTGGTTAAAAAAGAATTTTAACTTTTTATATTTAGTATAACTCTTTAGTTCAAACATCATAGACATGTTTAAGACCATAAAATTCAAATATAATTTGTTACATTACACTACTTTAATTTAGGAATACAGGATTCAAAAATCTCCCTTTACTTTCTTAAACTTCTTGCTTAGTCAAACTAAGACACAAGATGACACAGATGGAGTATGGTAATGAAGTTCTTGCTTTCCTAGCGAAAGAAAAAGGGGGGAGAAGGAGGGACAGAGGCTTCCCAAACCACAGATTAACCTCATTCCATAACTGATAAGCATCAAAGACAAAAAAAGAGTTAAAGACTTATAGGTGTAGATTGGGAATAATGAAATGGTTTCAAGGCTATGGGATGGCATATGTTTTCAATTGCCAGAGGGCTTTGATTCAACATCAAAGGTAGTACAACAGAGAATGTGTGGTAGGCGCACGTCACAAGTGTTGTACCTCGCTGGGGAACTAAGTCTTGTATTGAAGTGGAGAAAAATAGAGGAGCTGATTTGTTATCAACCGAGTTTCGAAGTTGGAAAAGAAAAGATTTCTCGGTTATTAAAAAAGTTTATATTTTCAACTGTTACATTTTCTGAAAGTAAGAAAGAACTGAAAATAATCTATGATGGTGTGACCCTTTTAAGGACCGGAGAACTCAAATGAAATTCCATGTCTATCTTATAGATTTCTAGTTATACCTTTAGAGATCTTGGAATAGGAATATGCTTATGTAAGTCAAGTGATAATTCTAATTTGGAAAGCGTTGAGAAGCAAGAACTAGAAATGATTTTTCTAAATATGGTTATACCTGTCAAAATGATGTAGACTGACCAGGAAAAAAAATTGGAAGTAAATGTTGGAGACTTCATTGTTGCTTATGTACCTTGAACTATCATCTATGCAGGATAAAGCAGCCTTTATCTTCTGTGTTGAGGATAGAGCTCTCTTTTGCAAGGACTGTGACGAAGCAATTCATTCAGCCAGCAGCCTCGCTAAGAACCACCAGCGCTTCCTAGCCACTGGAATTCGTGTAGCCTTGAGCTCAAGCTGCAATAAGGATGCAGTAAAAACCCAACTGGAGCCACAACCACCTCAGCAGAATACCCAACAAGTTAGCTTGAAAATGCCTCCACAGCAATTGTCCGGTATCACATCACCATCTTGGCAAGTTGATGACTTACTAGGATTTCCTGATTATGAGTCGAGTGACAAGGTAAAACAAACTTATTCCTTTTACATTTTGCGAGCACCCTATATTTTCTAGGGGTAATTACATTTTTTGGCCGCTCAAAAGAATAATAGCCAGTAAATGTACAGGTTTTTGTATATCGAGTATAATATACATATTGTATATGTAAAATATACATATAATATAGTAATAATTAGTGTATAGGTTTTATATGTTTTGGCTAGTGCCCGTAATTAGTTTCGGCTGACGGGCCAAAAATGAAAAAATACCCTATTTTCTGCCACTTTGGTTGCTGGAGGATTGATGTGTAGGGGACTTCTCTAGATGAGAAGCTATCAATTCTATTGGTAAAGCAGCTTATGCATTGAACTTGAAACACTCAAATACGCAAGACTTTCTTACATTTCTCGATACATAGGAGCCGTTTTATAACCATTACATGTATATGAAGTTGGCCTAGAGTTCAGTCTAATCTATGAAATTGTGGTGACCCTTGATTCAATATTACTGTGCCATTGTCTTTTCATATATTAAGTAATGAATAACTTATATTGATTGTTCCAACCTACACAGAAGGAGCTACTTGAGCTGGGTGAATTTGGGTGGTTGGGAGACATTGATCTATTTGGTGAACAAACAGCAGCTGAAGTACCCGAGCTGTCCGTACCTCAGCCGAGCAACACAAATATTTACAGGACAACCAAATATAACATGCAGCCTTGCAAGAAGCCTAGAATTGAAATCCCAGATGAAGATGAGTATTTCACAGTCCCAGATCTTGGTTAAACTCCGACTTCAAGAAGTTCCTACTTAAAAGTACATGTGTGCTTGCGTGTAGTACTTAATCAGTGCACTCATACTGTCAACAGATATGTTCAGTAAGTAGAAGAAATATTATTCTGCTTTAAGATGTTCTTTATCTTACTTTTGCAGTGCACTCATATTGTCAACAGATATGTTCAGTAAGTAGAAGAAACATAATTCTGCTTAAGGTGTTCTTTATCTTGCGTACTTTCGCCTCTTAGGCCGGGTTGCATTAGTTTCTTATTCTTGAAGTCTACAATAAATTCAACCGAAAACACATCAAGACATTCTTTTACATGTTATGCATATTGCTAGAGCTGAATGATTGTAACACAATGCAGTGTTTTCCATTTTGGGAAACTAATACTTTTGACAATTTGACATTTCTTAACTTGAATTCTTGAATTAAAATGCAGTGTGTTCCTCTCTTTCTTTGAGCCGCTAGTAAAAAACCTTCTTTTGTTATGAAAACTACCAGGTCTTTTAAGTTCCAAGCTGCAATTATTCTACAGGCCATCGAGTTGTTATCAATCCAATTTCAATCTCCTCCAATTCATTACTCTAACTGTTATGATTTTACCTTGTATCCTCAGACCTCAGGGACAAATTTTCTTGGCATTCACACAATTTCTCTGGACAACTTCCCTATCCCTAGTTGTGAAATAGCAATTGATATAGAAATTTTGAGCTTGTTACACTAAATTTAAGCAAATTACATATTCCTAGAGCCAATGCCTGATACTACTAAATTTGAGATTAACTCACCAGTTCTATGACCTTCTGGCAGTCTTACTGAGGCTATTGAACTCTCAAACTATATGTTTCCTGGTTATGATTACTGCACTTTTCAGCTTAATGATGAAACACATAATGATGAAAAAGAACTTAAAAGGAGGAAAGAAAGCTACAAGTAAAAATTAAAATTGCACCGACAAATCAAATAGGAAAGCTTAGTTTATTAAGTGCCTTTATGCACAGTCTTTGATCATCACAAGAAAACATTAAAATCCGAAACCCCAAAACTAAAAATTGAAAAGTTGCTACTAGCTTGATAGATTGAAAGCAAAAACTCATTAAGGGGCGAAATACATCGAGATGTAAAAGAATTAAAAAAGGGTAACATCATCATCATTCTATGCTCCTCCCTTGAGCAAAGTGAGGGCTTCAGATTCAGTAGGCAGAGCTGGGATTGCTCCTTTCTTGGTGGTCGTGATGGCTCCACATGCACATGAAAACCTTAGTACTTCCTTCAACCTTGCTTCATCCTGCATTTTGTTTTTTCCACAAAGTAAATCCAATATCTTATAACAAGAAAGCTTAATTAAGGGTAAGAAATTATAAAAGGTAAAGTAGTTATTATATTACCTCAAGAATGGCTTGGTTATCAACAATCTTGGTTAGAAGGGCACCAACAAAAGAATCACCAGCTCCGGTGGTGTCAACAGTCTTCACATGGAATGCATCAACGCTTCCATGGAATTTCTACACCCCAAAAAAATAAACAAATCAGATCAAGTTGTCAGACCAATTATACAAACTTTTCTCTAAAAACAGGAGTATTTTATTATAGAGAAATTTTTACCAAGGAATTTCAGAAATCAATCAACTCTACTTTCATTTTTCCTATTCCAATTTTCACTTCAATTTCAAGTCCAGGCCCAATAAACTACTTAATATTCGTTCAGGAATTAATTCGTAGACAAATTTCCAAGTATGGCCTACTCCATATTTCTCTATTAAACACTGACTAACCATATGACTATTCAACCTTGTCGGTATACGGAAATAACAGATTCTAATTAAGAAGACAATAAAAAGATAGGCGTCCTTATTGGCCATGAGAGGACACTCAGCTTAATTACTAATTAGCAGCACGGCCGAAAGTAAAAAATACTTTAAATTATGTCATAACCTTTTGGCTAAGAGTGGTAGAAATAAGATTAGGCACACCAATTATACTAAGTGCCGTAGGGGTCCACCTTAGCCTACTTGCTACCACTTTAATTACAAATTAACAACAGTGGGTTCATTTCTTCAAGTTCTCACCTACCCCGTTTACCACTTTACAGCTATGGATGGACTGGAGAATTCAACAAGAAGCAATCAAATAAAATAAGGGACATTCATTTAACCAGTTGTGATACACAACTATGTTATCTGTCTGGTTATTATTCCCACATTTTTATGGATGATTACATTTAATACGGATAAAGAAATAAAAGAGTAGAAGAAAGATATACCTTGGTGTAATAGTTGCAACCCTTCTCACCAAGGGTGACCAAGAGGAGCTTCAAGTTGGGATGCCATAAAGACATGGCGGATTCATCATCAATCTTGTCACTTCCAGTGAGGAATTCGAGCTCGACATCACTGACCTTGATCACATCAGCCTTGTTCCAGATGCTCTTGATTTGGGTCCTCGCCTCCTCTGCTGATGGCCACAGTGGCAAACGGAGGTTTGGGTCATAAGAGAGCAATGCTCCAGCCTCCTTTGCTACTTCCATTGCCTTCAAATGTGCTGATCTGCATGGCTCCACGATCAAACTAATTGATCCGTAGTGGAACACCTTAGCCTATAGATAAAGTATTCAAAACAAAAATCAGAGAAACAATAAGCTATAATAAAAAATCACAGCGAGATATTAATGAAGAAAACAAAATTTTGGGTTCCTTGGGGACCATTTCTATCGTCCTGTTTTAATCAATAAATAAAATAAAAACTTGATCTTTTATCAAATTTGACATTATTCAATTCCAACACTAACAATGAACGCATTATCTTCCGAATTGAAAACTGAAAAACTATATTTCACTGTCATCAATGAAACTGCGTCATCTAATTTCAATTAAGTATGAAACTAAGGATTGCGTTAGAGTAACTATACGGAACTTGAGGGGCCAAAGGTCAAATATCCAGAACGAAAATCAAGATAAATTAGTTTTGATTAATTAAATGTGGAGCTGACCTAAATGGGTGACAATTAATGACTATATGGATCCATGATAATGACATCTGACATGAATTTAACTGTTCCACCCACCTACTCCTTGGAAGTAAAATTGTTTCACTCTTTGCTAGTGACAGTGCCTCTAGTATCTCGGGTGATACACACTACATATTCCTAGTATATATCGTCATTATACACTTTCTGACTTTCATGAGTTCTTTTGGCTTGATGTATTCATTATTCTTCTGTCACATTTTACGTGACCGTATGCACATGTTTGTTTAGTAAGAGATGAAACTAATTTCAGTCCCAATAAATCAATTTGGTTTAGCAAAACAATTTTCTTTGGTAATAAGAGAGCTTATTAATTCTCTACGAAAAACCCAATATTATAATAGTAGCAACTTGTTTTCTTCCAAATATTATGTGAACTAAAAAAATCTAAGAAGATACTCCTATTTTTTTTAATTTATTCCTAAGACAATAGATAGAAACAAAATAGGCGCGCGGAAACAAAAGTGATAATGATATGAAGGGAAGGAGACAAAGTATAGCTCATTCAGATTTGAACACCTGAAAGAGAGGAAGATTGCTACTTGCCAGCTGACAACACCCACTCTCCAGAAAAATCCGTGTCATTAACAACCGCCCCTTGCATGCAGATTGTAACAGGACATAAACTAGCTTTAAGGATCATTCACTCTTCTTTATCCCCTAATTTCCGCTCTAAACAGAATTCCAAATTAACAAAATTATAGCTTTATCTGTTTAATGAAACAAAATGAAGGTGATAGGGATCATCTTTTTGCTTAAAAAAGACCCACCGACCGATCTCATATAAGTATATGATAAAAAGGAAACATGCTATTTTTACCTATCTTTTGCGTTTTAATTTGAAATACTATTGATGATGGGGGGATCAATTTTGTTTCATTCTCATTCTCCTGGAAGGTTCTTGTAATAAGATTAAATACACATAAAAATAAATCAAGAAATATCCCACTTTTTTATGCAAGAAATTATCTTGAAACGGACTTTGATCTAACCAACTTAAGGTATTTCAGGTTGGATCTAACCAAAAATAAAAATAAGATCACATCCAATTAGTCAAACAAGTGGGGCACATAATAATAAAAGAAAAGGCACAGGATGACCACCTACCACCAGTACAAATGATATATAATGTCCTTTTCTATTTAAAAAAGTTAGCAAAACTACAGTAAAGTCAAGAAAAAGACACCAACCAACCTACCTAAAAATAAAAATAAATTTCACGTCCTTTTTCGATTAATTAACTAAACTACAGTTGCGTCAAAAACAGACAACAACAAACTCACCAGCCTTCACCCATAACCAAAAACAAGATCACAAAACTACGAAACGACACGTGAGAAAGACGCACAATCATGAAAATCCAATGCGAGTCGGAAAAAAAAAATACTCCCTACGTCCCAATTTATGTGACATACTTCGGATCTCGCCAGTTGAACTCCTTTATTTTGAAAAAGAAAATATATACATATTTAGACATAAAAAGTAATATAAGTCATAAAAATTAACTATTTTAAAGAAATCGCAATTAAAGGTTTTCTTGTTTGGATTAAAAAAAATGAAATATGTCACGTAAATTGAGACATAAATAGTAAAAAGATGTGATGACGAAGATACTTACAGATCTAATAAGATCAAGATTCAACTCATTGGGTGTAAGCAACATATCAGCACTAGGATTCCTATAAAACATGAACTCACGCTCTCCATCAGCGCGTAGAGTCACGAACGCCAACGCCGTTCTAGCACCCTTATCAAAATTAATCCCATCAGCTTGAACACCGTTCTGTTTCAAAATCCCAGCAAGCATATGTCCAAACTCATCATCACCCAATTTCCCGACGAACGCCGATTTACCGCCGAGTCTTGTGACGGCGATAGCTACGTTAGCCGGCGCGCCGCCCGGAGCTTTGAGAAAACCCGGAGCTTCGGCTAAGGATACGCCGGAAACTGTTGGAACGAAATCGATTAACATCTCACCGAAACTAACGATCAAACCACCTGAAGAAGCACTTCCGTTAACTGCCATGGTGATGATGATGAAGAATATAGAGAGAGAGAGAATATGTGTATGTATATATGGTTATGTAATAGAGAGAGAGAGAGAGAGATGGAGAGAGGAGATTATGGAGCTTTATATAGAAGGTGGTTGGAAGAGTTTGAAGAAGCAGAGGAAAACTAGTTAATTTCGGTGTAGGAAAACTAATGGAAAAAATTAAAATAAATTAGTACGGTATAACAATTATCCAAAAATAAATTCTCCCTCTCCGTCCATTTTATTTATCCTGTATTAACAATCGCAGTATCACCCTTAATTATTATTGAATCATTAATGACTGAAAATCAGTTGAACATACTTTAAATTAGTACGGTATAACAATTATCCAAAAATAAATACTCCCTCTCCGTCCATTTTATTTATCCTGTATTAACAATCGCACAGTAACCCTTAATTATTATTGAATCGTCTGATGACTGAAATCAGTTAAATATATTATTATTTAAAGTTTTTAATTTAATAATTAATAATAAAAATAAAATAGATAAAAATGATAAGTTATCTCTTAGTTTTAAAATTGAAAAGTAAAAATTTATTTTTTTTAAGTAGAAAAAATGGACGGAGGAAGTAAAAGCAACTTATACATTCCTTTATATTCGGGTTATGATTATTATCAGGAATGGCGCGTCACTTTTTGATGGATGTGGGGTCATTATTTACTTTGATTGAAGACAAGAAAAATATATCTTTTAAAAAATGAAGATTTTGGGAAATATTTGGTCCTATTGGAAAATAAAGATTTTGGACTTTGTATATATGTAGTTTGTTAAAATTGAAATGTATTACTAGGTCCCATGTCAAGCAATAAGCTAGGATTATTTGAATTTTTTTGCTTGTTAAACAATTATTGTGAATAACTACCCAAAAATAAATGGGGAGAGAAAAATAAAATTTTGAAGAATTCTCGTTGTTATTTTTTCTAACTTGGCATTAGCTTATGGTACAGGTTGTCCGAAGAATGTTTATTACACGATCCACACACCCTGTCTGGTTGAAACCACGCGTGAATGTTTATTACACGATCTACACACCCTGTCTGGTTGAAACCACGCGTGAATGTTTATTACACGATCCACTCACTTTGTCTGGTTGAAACCATGCAAAATAATCTCCTTAAGCAACTAATAACTAACTTTTCTAGGGTGTTAAAACATTCTCTAAGTTGAAAACTAATTAATTAACTAACTAGATTATTGATGGTTTAGTTATTTTCGGTTTAAATTGGGAAAATGTATACGAGAATTCAGTTATATCAGATGCCGCCTTTATTAAGGCCCAGTTATTATAATGAATAATTTTAATTTTATTATCTTAGAATCTCAGTACAATTATGAAAAGAATATTAACTTGAGTTGGAGTAAATTGTGAAGATATATGAATTTTAGTTGGACTGCATTTGGACAGAAACACCGGTATAGAATGTAATTGCAAGAAGGATATAATTCTTACGAATGGGTAAGGTCAATATGGAGTTCAGTGGGATTTGGATTCAACTGGGTAAGGATATAATTATTACATTTAGTTTTAAATAATTTTGATTATTTCAGTAAAATTATTTTGTTATTTATCTTCTTTCCCCGTAAAATAAGTAATTGGAAACGTACATATAAGTAATTCGAAACGTACATATACAACCTACGTATAGGACTAGTTCGATAAAACAAACAATAAAAGAACAATTTGTTAAAAATAATGAAGAGAAATTAAGAAAAATATTCAAGTTTGTCCTTAAACTTTGTGAAATAATTCAAATTTGTCATTCATTAAGTATCAGATATTAACCTTATTGTTACAACTTACAAGACTTGTTCTTAAATACGTCGTTATTCACTGTTGGAAAAAGCTTCCAACACATGGGCCTTTTTACAAGGAAATGGATCAAATATTCATATGTTTGCCCATAATCTTTGAAGAAAGTGGTTATCGTTTCAGGGTAGCAACATCATCTTCTTCACCTATGTTGGGACTCTATAGATGCAACTCCACCACCACCACTCTTTCTCAAATCATCAATAGCATTGTCAAAGCTCCACATCAACCTCCTCATGCTAATAAATCTAGGTACACAATATTTATCTTCTAAAGATGGAGAACAGACTTAATAATGGTGGTGTTCAAGTGGTGTTTTTGAGAATGGAGAGAATCAACTGTTATATTGGTGATTGATTTAGAGCGATGATGAATGCGAAAGATACATTTAACCCCAGCTACTAACGTATAATAAATTTAAATATTTCACAAAGTTCAAGTGCAAATTTAGATATTTCCCTTAAATGATCTCGAAAGAGCTTTAAGAGTTTTGTAAAGATCAAAATCCATTACAAGTCCAGAAATGAATCGATTACGTATCAAAAAAAATGAAAGAAAAAAAATTGTAAAGATCAAAAACCAATTTCTTAATCAAACAAAGAAACAATCTATGTAATTGAAACCAAACAAAGCTGACTTTATGCTTGAACTTTGAACAACAAACTTACTTATCTTCTAAAGGATTACGATTTAATTGGAGTTGTGAGGCTATTATATTTTTTTATATTTTTTTTTTCTGTTGGAAGCTCATATATATTATTTGAATATAATGAACAGTACCCCCAAAACGCAGTTTAACTACTTCATATAAGTAATCTCCAAGAATTTAATAATGACAACTTGACAAGTTTAAAAACCGCAACTTAACGTTGATGTGAAGCAAAGATAAAAATATGTATTGTATGCTGTTTTTTATTTTATTTTATTTTATAGAGACAGCAATCTAGTAATGCTTAATCTAAGAGCATGGACTAACACTAACTAATAAACTAACACTAGCTTAATTGCAATTATTTTATATAAGAAATGGCAATCTTCATCCATCAAACGCACTTATCCATGCTGAAATTTAGATTATTAAATCGTTTTTATATAGTATTTTGGTGGAACATAGTTTTCGAGCGCCGCCCATCAATATCAAATTTGGTATGATGGATAAGCAAAAATAGTCCTGAGATAAAAATTTAGTGTCGCCTTATCCCACGTTTAGTTGAAATAAAATCACAGGATAACTAATCTCGGGATTATAATGTTATCTTATCCCACATTGAGGGTGGGATAACAATCCCGGGATTAGTTATTCCGTCCGGGACAACTTGTTTTCTAACCAAACGAGAGTTGAAATTCAAGAAAAGAAAATTGTTCTTGATTCATTTAAAATCAGGTGAGAAATATTATAAAGGCCACGAGTGGTTTTCAAAGATTATGTTCAGGTAGCTGATAGCAACCCACGGTTTTAATAAATGTCCACTTGTTTCAAATTCAATGTATCTTTTTCTTTTTCTTTTTCTTTTTCTGTTTATTAAATACTAAAATTTTAATTTGGGTTTTTGCTAGATACGAATAAATCGAATACTGGTATCACTGACTATAAAATTTAAACAATATTAATAAAGTCTAATCCACGTGAAATCCTATCATATGGTTGTAATCTGTGGGTGAATAAATTTTCTTATGAAACCAACAGCACTGCCCTTTATCATTATTTATTATTTAAGGATAAAATACGTCGTATTCCCTGTATTTTCGTAAAAACATAAGCACAGTTAGACACTTAGACTTACTTGGTCTTTGTTAACTGCTTGAGAAAATGTAATATGGTTTATTTTATAATAGCAAGGACATGCGGAATAATGAATCTATATGTACTAATTTGGATCTATTCATATTTTTTTTCAGAAAATATTTGTCCTTTTTTTTCCTTGCCAGCGACATCGCCCTGTATATATTTATGCATCAAAGGCAGGTTAATCATTTGATGTTTTGCAGAATTATATGGTATTTTTACTTTAAACAACTACACTTTGTGAGACTCTTTGTAAATTTCTTTCTTAGATATTGCTTTTTATCTACTAAAGGCGAACTTTGGTGTAATGGTAAAATGCTCTTTGGCGAGGGACATTTGCATATGGCATAGAGTACTCTTTTCTACAAAAAACATTGACTTAGTTCACTAAAAAAATACGTATTATTTAATATAATTATATGCTAAATTAGGATGAGGATACAAACTAATTAATTATGGTTAAGTATGTATAAAAATTTATATAAAAAATACGCATCATTTATCTGTCAACTCAATGTAAACAGTGAGTATGTATGTGTCTTTCTCCTGGCTATCTTAGACTTTCTTTTTCCATTTACTCTGTGAAGATTATTAGATAAATATATGAAAATAATTTAAAGTCATGTACTCTCCATTTGCAGCTGGAATTATCTTTTTCAATACCACATGTCTATTAAAATAATCTTGACGTGATTCACGTATTGCTTTATCAATTGCCTAAAAATATTATCCTTAGGTCATTCCAATGAAAAATAGTCTTCTAAAACTACCCTCGAATGTTAATCTAGTTTAAATCTATAAATAAAAGTAGAGGACTTGAATATTAAAAAATATCATAAAACATACTATAAGGGATAACGAGTGTTTCCTAATATTTTTTTTGATGCTCAGTTAACGCCCATTCAGGGGTAAGAGCGCCCATTCAGGGGTAAGCGCTCACTACCAAGGATTTAAGAATTTTTCCTAATTAACATTGACATGACATGATAATAGCCATTTGTTTTGTTATTAATTGGCAATGAGCTTGTAAATTGTAGGAGTAATACCTAACAATAATACTCAATTGACAAAGTATATGGTTGTAGCCGGAAAAAAGAAGACAAGTATTATAGGACAGTCTGATTTTTGGAGACACAGATTTCAATACGAATGGATACTGCTTATCCATCAACGGCTTAATTACAAGGATTATAGGTACATTATTGACCCATTGCTTTTCAAGTTTCTCAACAAAAATATCACGGGTGGAAAGTGAAAACGAGCAATTTGTTCATAAAGCAAAGTCAAATCATTCCAAGGCAGGTTGCCTCACCAAATCTTGTCTATTTCTTTGTTCGATGATTATACATATCCAACTAACCTTTATTCTAAAGCAATTAACTCTACCTGCTGGATTATTATTTTTCAGATATTCTTAATTTGAAATCCACATGCCCATTTTGAATAGTGATTAAAAAAAGGAATCCCACAACACTTCATTTTTTATTCATACAGGAAGCACACTCACTTCCGTACTCTTTGTTTTTCGTTATACGTGAAAAAAATACTCCATTTGTCCTAAGTTATTTGATCATTTTCGCTTATCGGGAGTCAATTTAACTAACCTTTAAAACTAAATTGGATTAGATCAACTTGATATTTTAAAACTAAAATTCATATATTCAAAAACTTTACGAAAAAACTATAAGTTGCAATTCTCCTCATGTCAATATGATTAAAAAAAATATTGATCAAAATTCACAAAATTTGAATCTCAATAAGCAAAAAGTACCTCATAAATTGGAAGTGATGCAATAATAGAAAACTAATTGTGAGGCGTTACTGAGCAAAAGCAAAAAAAGTGAAGTGTTCTCAACACACTCTTTACTCTTATGCTAAGTCAGACTTGGTATCCCCAAAATATTGCTGCAAAATGAAACCGAAGACCAAGAAGTTGAGCAATATTGTATATTCAACATTCTTCTCACCGTTAGATCTAATCGTCTAAATCAATTTGCTTCTTTAACTCAATCAATGGGACCTTTAGAGTCAACTTCTTTTTCACGTTAGGAGTGTAGTGTGAAAAGGAAAACGATATTGTATGAGAACTCAACAATTGCACCTACTTATTCGGACTAAAGAGAAATAAAGAAGTTTATTTTGGGTCAATCGATTTTGTAGTCCATTGCATTCTTTTTTATGTCAAAATTTTAAAGGATTTATATTATTACACGTAAGACATTTGAAAACAAAACACAAGAAATCTTGCAAAATCATTTTCTTCTGTTTAAATGGTAAAGGATTGTGTCGGACCATTTCTTCAAATACTCCTTCTGTCCAACTTACGGAAAGCCCAAGAGATTCTTCTTTGATCATTGTTTCCTTATGTATTTTTAAAATATTTAAATTATTAATTATTGACAGTACTAATTTTAATAACTATGTAAATTTTATTTTCAAATGCTTAAATTTCTATGTTTTATAGGTGTGGCGGGCGCGGGGGCGGGGCTGGGGGTGGGGGGCGCAGGTTGTTGATTTTTTTTTTTTTTTTTTTTTGTATTTGTTTTGGTACTAGGCATGAATACGACGTAACTTGAGGGGCCAGAACTGGTTGATTAGTCTATACTCTATACACGTATCGAACATACAAATCCGTGCTCATTAGCAACAATGAAGCAAATAAATGAGTATACTTGAAGCAATGGGAGGAAGGTTGAGAAAAAAGACAAACAATCAATGAATAATTGAATATTTAAGATTAATTATTTAGCCACCAATTTTTTTCAGCACTGAACCTTAAGTGAAAGATTGAGATATGATTTTGTTAGAATAAATAGCGGAGTAAGAACAGCATTGCGTACATTTTAGAGCAGCAAAAATCGTTGAATTCACCACCGAAAAGTTATCGCAAGTCAAATTTCGATTCATTAGGAAACAAAATTTAATTACCACAAACTAGATGCCTTTTCTTTTGTGTGGTTTTTGTATTGGATAGACAGAGAAATTTCTCTGTGTTAAGAGAAGAGCGTATCTTCCTTTTTCTGTAGAGTAAGGAAGAAAACCACTTTCATTAACTGCATTATAAGTTTATAACAACTACCTTGTAGTAACTACTCTTATTCTTATCTCCTGACCAAGTAGGGTTA
This sequence comes from Lycium barbarum, assembly GCF_019175385.1. Taxonomy (NCBI): domain Eukaryota; kingdom Viridiplantae; phylum Streptophyta; class Magnoliopsida; order Solanales; family Solanaceae; genus Lycium; species Lycium barbarum. Next base: position 162,084,056 of record NC_083337.1, read on the forward strand.
TAGCCCATATGGGCCACCCGCAATCCAATTCCAACAGATTAAAAGTGAATTTCAAGTAAAATAATATTTTCTACTTAAAATATTTTTTTTTTTTGAAAAATTCCAAGTGAACTAAGGTTTTCTTTTCTACTCACAAATATTGGTTTGAGGGACTCATGTGATTGCTAGTAGAACTTCTGGCTTGTGTCAAATCATGAATGGGCTTTAAGTTTATTATTATTATACCAGCTTACTGGTTGATTACGTAAATGTCCCTTATTAGGTTATTATTTAATTTTATCTTTATTTTTAAAAATTGTATTTATATACCGAGACAGATAAATCATTAGACGATATGTTTTTAAAACTTTAAACCACGATCTAATGTTTTGTAAATTAATTTTCGAGAAAAGAGCTACAAATATCCTCCGAACTTATTTTGGGTTAAAAATAACCTTCCCATTATGAAACTTTTCAAACATACCCTTCTTTTAAGAGAAATATCCATTCCCCCCAAAAAACCAGTTTTTGACCCGACCCAAATAAAATAGTAACACCTTAGTCCACCAAAAAAAACTTAAAACTTCAAATCCTCTTCACCAACATTACAGAGAGAGAGAACATTAGATAGAGAGAGAAGTTCATGCTGATAATCTGACAAATTACTCGATGAACAGTGTGCCCTATAAAATACAAAAATAAGATGAAGCCTCAGGTGCTTAGCCAATTTATTAGTAGCATGAACTTCAATATCACATTTTGCACACAAAGCTGCCTCATCAATACCACATTAGCTTGAGCTTTCTCATACACCTCACACGGAATCTTTTTTTGTGATGACAAGAATAGTTTGTGATGACACTAAAAAAACACTCAAATTTTGGTATGTGAAAAAAGTCTCGTTTGTGCTAAGTGATAACATGAATAGTTCTCTCTCTCTAATGTTCTCTCTTATCAACATGAACTTTTCTCTCTCTGTAATGTTGGTAAATAGGATTTGAAGTTTAAGTCTTATTTGGTGGACTAAGGTGTTATTATTTTATTTGGGTCGGGTTAAATTTGAATGGGGTCAAAAAATGATTTTTGGAGGGAATGGATATTTTTGTTAAAAGAAGGGTATGTTTGAAAAGTTTCATATCGAGAAGATTATTTTTAACCCAAAATAAGTTCGAAGGATATTTTTATCCTTTTTCCTTAAGTAGAGGAATATTTTTATCACTTTCCTCTTAATTTTCAATTTATTAAAAAAAAGTAACTATACCATAATCTAAAAAATTATATATTATATAAAAGAATAAGACCATTTGCCAAATAGCTGGCACAAAAAGTTACAACTTACAAATTTTCTAAAAGTTATTTGATTGGCTGATGGACTCTTATGAAAAAAGAGGATTGTTACAGGTTTAGAATTCATCACTTGCACAGGGAAATATGGAACATGAATTTTGTGTCAATACCTAATCAGTCAATAGTTATGTCGGAAGATGTTTGCCTGCATCAATGGCGTAATCAGAATTTTTATCTAGAGGATTAAAAAATATAAAGAAGTAAATATACGAATAAGTCAATGAGATTCAACATTACTACATGTACATAAAAAATAATTTTAATCTTATATATACACTGTAATTTTTTATCGAAAACCCCCTAAAGTCTACCTAGCTCCACCCCTGAGCTGCATCACATGATAAGAAGTGGTGTTTGAGTGAAAGTGTCAAACAGTTTGACCCATAACATTCTCCTTGCAGGAAATTCTTTTAAAGATGTTTTTAATAATTTGAATTAATTCAATTGTAAGAATAATTCTATTTTAAAATATATTTGACTGTATGCTGAGTTTAAAATGCTAATTTGACTTGACCTATGTATTAGCGGTGATTAAAGAAAATAGTAAATAGCTGAATTATAGTTAATTTGATAAATAGAAACCTCCTCAAAATTTAAAACTTGAATAGTTAAATAAATCGGATATTTTAATCTTTGGAAAGTTGTATAAAATTAGATTATCAATGATATCAAATATTGAAGGAAATATGTAATTACAAAAAGATATCTAATTTGGTTGTGTCAATACTTCCATTTAGCTAACCTTATCCAACAAGAACAAGGAATGATTTGAGAATCTAAAATTTGGAAGCCAAAAAAAAAAAGGGGAGTTTCTATGAAGAATTAAAATTGAATAGTCAATCAATTACAAAAAAGAAGAAAAAGAAAAGGAAAAGGAGAAAAAAAGAAGAAGAAAAGAAATAGAATACGCCACAGAGCAAAATAAAGAAAGATGCTATAAATTGTCTAAAAACATCAACAAAAATATTATTGGGTGTGCGAACAAAGTATCACATTGGTAGTTGAAAAGAAAAATGAGCTACTTATAAGGAGTTGGATACTCTTAATGATGTGAGACATTTTGGGGAAAACCGTGCGGGCTTGGCCCAAAGCAGACAATATCACATCATGTTAAAGAAGTATCTTTGAGCCATTTGGCCCAACAACTAGTATCAGAGCCAACGATTTGGCGGGACGAGTATGAAGATGGTGGAGTGTGGCGTGGGGCCTGGCTTAGTGTCTTTGCCCGTCTATGAGCCGGTTTACAACCTTTACCCATAGCTTTGAAGGCGCATACACATCCTTTGGCTTCGGTGACTGTAAATACTCTGACGATGTGGGCGGCACATTGACACGTTGAATCTCTGACCCGTAATAAGTCATGTGGAACTTAGTTTGAGGGGGAGATTGTTGGGTGTGCGAACAAAGTACCACATTGATAGCTGAAAAGAGAAAGGAGCTACTTATAAGGAGTTGAATACTCTTAATGATGTGAGACCTTTTGAGAAAAACCGTGCAGGCTTAGCCCAAAGCGGACAATATCACATCATGTTAAAAAAGTATCTTTGGGCCGTTTAGCCCAATAAATACTCCCTTCCAATCAAATTTACTGATCTCACTAATTGGACAGGCAAATTCGTGCTTATTAGCAATGCCGAGAAAATCAAAAGAGTAACTGAGTAAACAAAGACAATAAGGAGTATTTTAGGATTAATTTCACTTATGATTATTGAACTTACCTACCTAGCAAGTCACATAATTATTTTGTCACATTATAGCTACTAAAATTCATTATGAAAATAAAGTAAGATTTTTTTTTTTAATTACGACGAAGTAACTAACTAGCTAACACAACTCACTAACACAGTCAAGCTACAAAATTTTAATCAATAAAAATAAAGTTATTTTGCTAGGTACATTTTATCGGTTATGGTGAATAAAATTCAGTGAAGACACATTCTAGTTACAATGGAGCTTCAAAATGCGAAGTTTTGATCAATTTGTTATCTGTGTTAATATCTAAGTTTCACTTTCGCTCTTCGAACAACTTATTCCAAAATATTATTCGATTTTTATCTTCAATAATCTTCAGCCCCTAGCTAATTCTTTGGTGCATGCATGATGCAACTTTTATATTCTTTTGCTTCACAACATCAACCACCCTGTCTATGTCGAATGATTAGGGCTTCTTCCAGTATAAAGTTACAATTTTTATCTAAGGCCTCACAACTCTTCTTAGAAGGACGAAGACTATCTTCTTTGTTTTTATGATTATCTCAACTTGTAAATGTTTTCTACTGTAATTTCTTATTTTTTAAAAAGGTGACAGCTAAAATTAAACTGTAAGTTAAGGCAAAGTATTTTTCCTTTAATTCCTTCTTTTATTTTCGGTGTCATAATCATATTTTCTGCCTATTAGGTCAAAACAATCACTATATCTAGTTACGTGTCCAATTAAGATCTCCCAAAAAAAGACTCGTTGACCATGGCATCCCTTAGACTAAAGTATTCATATCTTCACAAAATTTAATTGTAGTTTCAATATTTAATCCTATTTGCGAAGCATAGACCCTTGTGATATCGATCATCTCCTCTTTCCATGTCATTAGTCCGAACGAGCTAATCGTTTTAACAATTCTCTTTGTTTCTACGACTTACGTTGAGATTTGTTTTTATTATGATTCTCAAATCTTGAATGACACATGTTTCAACTAACATTCAAACGTTCATGCGGTGGGGATTAACTTCTTAACTTACACCAGATATTAAAAAGAAAAATCCCTATAAAATTCTCGTTGAAGCATAATTTTTAACTCTCAAATACTCTTTTTAATGTCTCTCTCAAATTTACTTTATAACATAAATCAAACCTTGTTCAAAGGTCCACTTAAACAATGAACACTAGCAGTAGCTTCAAGGTAGACCCAGGAAGAAATTGCATGGTTTATCTTGGTCTTTAGTGTTTGCCCTTCAAAACTGAACTTATGTTTAGCGATGCATAAATTCTTTAAAGGCACGTGACATAACTTATGAGATATTATAATGTGAAATTTTAAACTTATAGCCGCCGAAAATTTGTTTGCCATAAAGGATATAAATTAAAGATCAGCACAAAACAGGGTCCAAAGTGCAAATGACCCTAGACCCGGTTCACATTTTTAAGCCCGGACTGTTGGCCGGTCCAGAAGGAATAATAACACACAGTCCACTCCACAAATGTACAATACGTGTCAGATTTTTATTGGAGGGTGCCAAACTTGCTGACTTCTTATGTTTGTTGAACCCAATCAAGTCTCAACATCTCACATTTACAGTGTCCATATTTTAGCCGTTGCCTGAACCCTCAACCCCTCTTTCTCTTCTCTCCGTTTTACCCCCAGCCTTGTCTGTTGCTGCGAAAATTCACAACGTGGATTCATTTCGTTGTTTATAGGATTTTCAGTAAGTTTCTCTTTTCCGATTCTTTACTTTTCCTTCCTTTTGTTTTGGGAAATACCGCAAAAAGTTTAAATTTTTATTTAGAAAATTGTCTTTTTTCTTTTTTCACTTTTTGCCGTTGGAAATTGAGTCCCAGAGAAAGTTTTCAAATTTTTGTGTGGTGGGTATTGAAACTGAACTCTGAAACCTTTTGGGTAATGAATAGAATTTTCTAGGGAATTTTTCTTTTTCCTCTAGGAATTCTGTTATGTGGTTTAACATGGATTTTATTGGCTTTTTTTTTTTAAGTTTTGAGTGGTGGAGTTGATGTTTCAGGCTGAAAGTTATAGCTTATTATGTGTTTGGATACGGTTTTTTGGGGCAGCATTAATTTGGAATTAGCTTTTGACTTATTTCTGCTAAGGGGTCACCTAAGTTATTGATAAAGATTTAATGTTTTGCACAATTAACTTTTTAACTGTGAGGTTTAGAGAATTCTTAGTTTTAAGAACCCTTTGGACTATTTAGGATTAAGACATGATCATTGTTTTTGCTGTATAAAGAAGCAAGTATTTGTTTAGTTGAGGATTTTTTGCAATTTTTCTAAATCATATTCGATCAGCAGGTTGATATCGGTTGCTTAACTGTATGTCTCTACCCATGTTAGGGTCTTGATTAACACTAGGTCAATAGGTGATTTAAATTGAAATGGCAAACCTGCTCAAGGTGCAGGGATTTCGAGTCTCTATTAAAATGGGGCCTAACTCCACCTCTAAACCTGTACTAACCTTACATACTCCATCCAAACAAATCATAATTCAAGAATCCACATCAATATAAAGCGACAAGGCATTTGCATAGCTAAGAAGCAATAAAATCGGTATCAACATCATACTTTACTAGTTTAATCTTTAGAAAGAGTTCGACTAAGACAGTGTGACGACTTCATAGAGCAAAAACTAAGATTGTCCTTGACAACTCAGCCAAAGACCATAACTGACTCATTATATAGTCATAAAGGCTCCCATGGATAAGGTGGAGCTTACGAGAAAACTTTAACTGTAACTAGTCGATGTCTAAGCTCATTGCTTAAGCGTAGAATCAATAGTCACGGATAACATTATCCAAAAGAACCAAAACCATATAGGACAATCTAATTGATAAGGCTGACTATGGAGATATAGTCAAGACGAACAAGAATCTTTACGGAGAATAATTATCACAAACTTGATAAAAAAAATGATTATCACAGAAAAATATGGAAATAGTGATAGCTGGTACACTAACAGAGTTGTGTCTCCACATGGTCATGGACTGCGGAGATATATTAGAAGTCTATTGCCTGAGTTTCTCATACATACTTCTCTGGAAGTTTGGGATGGTCAGAAAATTAGATTCTGGAAGGATATTTGATTGGGAGAGTCTTGAATTGGCAATTCATCCTGATGCAACTATAGCTCATTGTAGAGCTGGACATATTTGAGGCATCTCCTTCAGAAGGAATTGCCAAGAGCGAGAGTTTAGAGATCTTAATTCAGCTTATCACCAGATTAGAACGTAGCAACTGGTTGACCAACGGGAAAGACTTTTCGAGATGGCTCATGATAGAAAGGCTTATACGTTAAATCAAGGTATGAAATTTTATCCATAAATAGGGAATATTTTGTCCTTGGAAAAGAATTTGGAATTGCAGCCTCCCTAGGGTGTCATTGCTTTGGTTGGATTCTTTCAAAGGAAGCATGCCTATCTCATGAGAATCCTGTGAAAAGGGGGATTTATTTGCGCAGCAGATGCTTCACGTGCAACATGGAAACATAAGTGTAGATAATTTGTTTATGCATTGCAGAATAACCAACAGAACTCAAGAACAGGTTTGTGAACATTTCTGGAATCAGATGCATAATTCCCAAACCATATTTTAATGTTTCTGTAGCTGGGAAGTTAAAAAGCTGAAAAAGGATATAAACAACAACAACCCAGTGAAATCCCACATCGTGGGGTCTGGGGAGGGTAGAGTGTACGCAGACCTTACCCCTACCATGGTAGGACGGCTGTTTCCGAAAGACCCTCGGCTCAATAAAAGCATAAAAAGAAGTCAGATAAGGTTAGGAGATTCAAAGCGATATAAAATGAAATAATGCAAGCGACACAGATAACACAGGATAATCAAAGCACAAGAAATAACAGATAATAGCAGAAATCTGAGCACAAGAAATTATATCGCGATAATGCGACTACTAATAAGAACGGAAAACGAGACTATCTACTAGCCTTCTACCCTAATTTGGGTCCTCCAAACCCTCATATCTAAGGTCATGTCCTCGGTAAGCTGTAATTGCGCCACGTCGTGTCTTTACCTCTCCCCAATACTTCTTCGGCCTACCCCTACCTCGTCTGAAACCATCCATGGCCAACCTCTCACACCTCCGCACTGGGGCATTTGTGTCTCTCCTCTTCACATGCTCAAACCATCTCAATCTCGCTTCTCGCATCTTGTCTTCCACCGAGGCCACCCCCACCTTATCCCGAATATGCTCATTCCTAATCCTGTCACTCCTGGTGTGGCCACACATCCATCTCAACATTCTCATCTCGGCAACTTTCATCTTTTGAACGTGAGAGATCTTAACTGGCCAACACTCCGCCCCATACAACATAGTCGGTCTAACCACCACTTTGTAGAACTTGCCCTTTAGTTTTGGTGGCACCATCTTGTCACATAGCACTCCGGAAGCAAGCCTCCATTTCATCCACCCTGCCCCAATACGATGTGTGACATCATCGTCAATCTGCCCGCTGCCTTGCACAATAGATCCAAGGTACTTGAAACTACTTTTCTTCTGGATGGCCTGGGTACCAAGCCTCACTTCCAAGCCAGCCTCCTGAGGTGCTTCACTGAACTTACACTCCAAATACTCTGTCTTGGTCCTACTCAGCTTAAACCCTTTAGACTCCAGAGTATGTCTCCAACCCTCCAGCTTAGCGTTAACTCCGCTACGAGTCTCGTCGATCAGGACTATGTCGTCCGCGAAAAGCATACACCATGGCACCTCACCTTGAATTTGCCGTGTCAATCCATCCAACACCAAGACAAATAAAAACGGACTAAGAGCTGATCCTTGATGCAACCCCATCACAACTGAAAAGTGCTCTGAGTCTCCTTTTACTGTCCTTACCCTAGTTTTGGCTCCCTCATACATGTCCTTGATCACCCTAATGTACGCCACAGGTACACTTTTAGCCTCCAAGCATTTCCATAAGATCTGTTTTGGAACTTTGTCATAAGCCTTTTCTAGGTCGATGAATACCATGTGTAAGTCCCTCTTCCTCTCCCTATACTGCTCCACCAACCTTCTCACAAGATGGATGGCTTCTGTAGTTGAGCGTCCCGGCATGAATCCGAACTGGTTCTCTGAAATAGACACACCTCTCCTCACCCTCATCTCCACCACCCTTTCCCACACTTTCATAGTATGGCTTAGCAGCTTGATACCTCTATAGTTGTTGCAACTCTGGATATCTCCCTTATTCTTGTATAGAGGGATCATTACACTCGCCCTCCATTCTTCGGGCATCAATGCCGTCTTAAAGATGACATTAAACAACCTAGTCAGCCACTCCAAACCTGCCGGGCCCGCGCTCTTCCAAAATTCCCTAGGAATCTCGTCAGGTCCGGTCGCTCTTCCCCTGCGCATCCTACGAATAGCATGCTTAACCTCGTCAACCTTAATACTTGTGCAATACCCAAAATCGTGACGCCTTCCTGTATGTTCTAAATCTCCAAACACAATGTCTCTGTCCCCTTCTTCATTCAAGAGTTTGTAGAAGTATGACTGCCATCTCCGTCTAATGTGAGTCTCCTCTACCAATACTTTTCCATGCTCGTCCTTGATGCACTTTACTTGATCCACATCACGTGCCTTTGTCTCCCTCGGCTTGGCTAGCCTGAACAATTTCTAGTCCCCTCCTTTCTCTTCTAGTTCAGCATACATGCGATCAAAAGCTGCCGTTTTTGCCGTCGAAACCGCCAACTTCGCCTCCTTCCTCGCCATCTTATAAAGTTCTGTATTCGTCCACTTCTCCACCTCATCCTTGCTTTCTATCAACTTCGCATACGCCACCTTCTTTGCTTCCACCTTCCCTTGAACTTCTCCATTCCACCACCAGTCCCCTCGATGCTGACCACGACTACCTGTCGAGACCCCCAACACCTCCCTTGCTACCACCCTAATGCAACTAGCCGTCTTATCCCACATACTGGTCGCATCCCCACTACTATCCCAGGCCCCCATATCCTTCAATTTCTCTCCCATCTCCAGGGCACTAATCGTGGTCAAACTCCCCCATCTGATCCTAGGTCGGTCCTCCACGACCCTCTTCTTCCTCGTCATCTTGATCGCTAAATCCATCACCAAGAGCTTATGTCGGGTTGTAAGATATTCGCTCGGAATGACCTTACAATCTTTGCACAGACCTTTATCATCCTTCCTAAGGAGTAAAAAGTCTATCTGAGTCTTAGCCACCGAACTACGGAAGGTTACCAAGTGTTCCTCCTTTTTTGGGAAACTCAAATATGCTATCGCCAACCCAAAAGCTCTTGCAAAATCCAAAAGTGAGACTCCTCCTCCATTCCTGTCCCCGAAGCCAAAGCCTCCATGCACATCATCATAACCTCCCGAAATAGGCCCGATGTGTCCATTGAAATTACCTCCCACGAATAGCTTCTCAGTAGGCGGTATGCCTCCCACTAATTCGTCCAAATCCTCCCAAAAACGCCTCTTCTCGTCGTCGCCTAAGCCCGCTTGCGGCGCATATGCACTAATAATGTTCAAAGTGAGTCCTTCAACGACCACCTTAATCGACATCAACCTATCAGTGCTCTCCTGACCTCTACCACCTGATCCCTTAATTCACTATCTACTAAAATGCCCACCCCATTTCTATACTTCGACCAACCAGAGAACCACAACTTATACCCGTCTACCTCCTTAGCTTTAGGACCTACCCATTTGGTCTCTTGGATACAAGCTATATTAATCTTTCTCTTCTTAAGAATCTTAACTAGCTCTACGGACTTCCCCGTTAACGTCCCAATGTTCCAAGATCCTACTCTCAACCTAGACGCTCCTTTAACCCACTTACCCCTCCTAACCCTCGCCCCCGTCCCCAAACGAGAACATGACCCTAGTCTACCATCACTAAGCAAAGCCACAAAAATGAGTATGAACTAATAAATTATTCAAAAGTCTAAAGTTAACAAAATGTAACTACAAGTGTATGGACAAATAATGGATATGGCAACCGGAGGTACCAACTCCAGTTGAACTGAACCTGGTCGCTGCCGGAAAACACTGTTCAACGTCCGAGTACTGTTCACTGTTGAGTTACTGTTCCCTGCCGGAATTCTGCTCACAGAGACCTGGAACAGGAGAGGAGAAGAGGGGTGGAAAGAAAAAAAGAACAAGAAAAGAAAAAGAAAAAAGGAGAGAGAAAGAGAGGGCTGGCCGGAAAATGGTGCCGCAAAAAGTCTCCGGCGATGACGCAGCTGGGTTCTGGCAGCGCCAGAAGCAGCTAAAAAAGAGGAAAAAAGGAGAAGAGAAGAAGAAGAGGAGAAGAAGAAGAGGGAAGAGAGAAAAAAGTAAATCTGGCCGGAAAAGTGACCGGCGTTACCTGGTCGCCAGAGTTACCTGAACAGTGATGCGGTCTGGTCGCCTGACGGGGTGGGGGAGGGAGGGAGGAGATCTTATCGTTGGAGAGTTGGAGAGCAGAGGAGAGAGAAAGCAGAGAAGAGAAGTATCTGGGAAATCACACCTGTGTGCACTCCGTGGACCATATGGGGTGAGTGAGTTCCAGTGTTTTGAAGGCAAAAGCAGATCACTTCATCAACTGAAGTATCTTTGTGTTCATCTTTTTATTGTTGGTTTAAGTTAAATGATGAAAAGAATGCTGTAAATCCTGTAGAGTTTATTAGCTCCTAGGCTTTACATCTATGTATAGATTAACCTGCAGTAAGCTCTTGTATTGTAAAATATGGCATCCTCTTGGTGCTTTTATCTTTGTAAAAAATTGCCTTACTTTCTCGATATATATATATATATATATATATATATATATATATATATATATATATATATTATGTGTGTGTACACACACACACACAGATAGATCGATAGAGAGAGAGAGAGAGATTTATATAGACACACATATAGCTTATTCTCTTTCTTTTAGCTTAAGCTTGTTATTGGGCTTGGGAGAGTGTAATCTGCTATCACCCGTGTCATCTGTTTCTATTGTTCGAACTGAGAGGCATAATCTGTTCTCCAATTTGGGGGCAATCTGGTTTATCTATTATCTGTTGAGATTTTATGTGCAAATTACCGACATAATTGATGCAACAGTGGACTTTGTGGTTGATGATCATGTCAATGCTGAGGAGGAAGAGGGGACCGTGGTGGAGTTCAGAGAAGTAGATGATGAAAATGCGATTGGAGGAAGTTCCAGTGAAGAGGCGCTTCACCAGGTGCATGATGTCAAGGTGGATCAAGATCTTCCTGATAGGGAAGTCCTTTTATTAGAAGAAGCACAATGTCTAGATAGTTCAACTTCAGATGAACCTTATGTTGGCCAGGAGTTTGAATCTGAAGCAGCAGCACATGCATTTTATAATACTTATGCAACAAGAGTTGGTTTTATCATCCGGGTTAGCAAGCTTTCACGATCTAGGCGTGATGGCTCTGCTATTGGTCGAGCACTAGTTTGCAACAAGGAGGGCTTTAGAATGCCTGATAAGCGGGAAAAGATTGTGCGACAAAGAGCAGAAACTAGGGTTGGTTGCAGAGCAATGATATTAGTTAGAAAAGTAAGCTCTGGAAAATGGGTTGTGACAAAATTTGTCAAGGAGCACACTCATCCATTGTGCCCAGGCAAAGGTCGTAGGGACTTGATCTATGATCAATATCCGGTTAGTTTCCTGCCTTATATTTATTAAGGTTTTGCAACTTAAGGTATCCTACTTTCTTTCTATACGTAATAGTCATTTAGTAATTTTCTAGACCATATCATCCTATTAAAAGCCTTTGATTAAACATCTTTTTTGTACCGTTCGATGGAACTTGAAAATTTTAATGAGGCAATGACATACTCCTCCGTTTCAATTTGTTTGTCTGGTTTTGACTTGACATGGAGTTTAAGAAAATAAAGAAGACTTTTGAATCTTGTGGTCTTAAACTAAAGATATGTAGAATGTACCAAAATGTCCTTTGATCATGTGGTCTCAAACATGCCATGTGGAACGTTGGAATTAAAGAGTTGCCAAATAAGGGAAGAAGCATTCTTTTTGAAATGGACTAAAAAGGTAAGTAAGACAAACAAATTGAAACAGAGGGAGTACATGTTATATGTATATGTATTTGTACTAGTTTCTGGATCACAACGAGTGATGCCATGCTACAAATATTTGCCCATTTTGCTTTCATTATGGCTCCTTCTTTGTCCTGCTGCTCACTCAGAGCTGACATTTAAACTGGATTGCTAATTGAGTTGAGAAATCATTTCAAAGAAAATTGGAGAAATTAGGCAAGAGATATCCTTTTCTATCATTATTCCTTGATTGCAAATATGCTCAATAAATGGCGGTCCGTCTTTCCATTTTGGGATTCTGTAAAAAATTGTTAATTAAGATATTGTATTTTGGATAAAAGATAATATAAACTGTTTTCATCCGTGTCCGTGAACAGGTATATATTCATGAGTCGTCTTATCCTTGAATTTCCATGTCATTCTTATTGATGTGAGCTGACCTAGAAATATAACTTTTTGGCTTTTTTTGGTATGTGTAGAAATAAGGTTTGTAGAAGTCATGGCAGTTGTATTTTTGGTTGGAATATGCACTTAAATTACCGATCAAGTGAAACATCAGAGCCAAATTCAAAAACATTATCTCGAAATACTACAAATACTTAGAGATGGTAGTCCATCATTATTTACAATTTTTTGTCTTCGCAAGGGCATTTAAGCTAGAAGCTAGATAACTAGATCATATAAACCGGAGTGGGGGAAATTCTTTTTTAACATTTGAACTCGCAAAATATGTTGGTTAATATTAGGATTGGTGGCTGGAGTAACCAACGTTTTATAGTCTATTTATCAATTGCCACTTATAGCAGTAGTTTTAAAAATATTGGTTTTCTCTGTCGATGCCTGTAAAACTGAGATTTTATGCTTAACATTCATCATCAAAGAACTACCTTTACACGATTTCAGCTAACTCTTGTTTTGGTTTTCAACTTCTTCCTGCAGAACGAGCATGACAAAATCCGGGAGCTATCTCAACAACTGGCAGCTGAGAAAAAGCGATCTGCAACATATAAGAGGCATTTGGAAATGATATTCGAGCACATTGAGGAACACAATCAATCTCTGTCCAAGAAGATCCAAGATATTGTACACAATGTAAGGGAGATGGAGTCTAGAGATCAACATCATCATAGATAGTTTTACCATAATTTGCCTTTGTTGATATTAGAGTAGAGAAATGGCAGAGTGTAGAACTTGTTAAGTAAAGATCATAATGATTACTATCTTGGCTTCCCCCTTTTTTCCTCTCTCCCTGTTATTCTTTTCACTTCTTTGGGAAGAGCATGAAAATTTAAAACCAGTTCATATCTCGTTTTCACTGTTTTTTTTTTTCATTTTCCTTTTCGGTTAGAATTGTGGAAATGTTGGAAGAATAGGTACAGAATGTCTATTTCTGGTGCATCCATTGTAACATTGTTTTGGAAGGTTGAATGTATCTGTGAATGAACCTTTTTCCATTTTGTAAAATCTCAAAGTTCATTTCATGGGTCTTTCCAGTTCTTTTAGACACAGTAAACTGTACTTCAGCTTGTCTTTGTAATTCTTTGCATGCTTCAAGGACTTATGGCGTAAACCTGCAAAGTTCTTGTTTTCTTGTGGCCGACTACCTGGTTATGTTTTATGCTTTTCTTTTATGGCTGCTATCACTTGAAAATTTTCTTATAGATAGACCATCTTCGAGTGTTTATAGCAGAGCGTAAGTGCATCATGAGTGAAGACTTAAAATACCCTCAAGGGCCAAGTTGCGTTTGATCAACCATAAATTCCTAACCCTGATATCCGGTATTCACTAACTTGACTATTCCGGATTTGCACAAAGTATGATCCATTAAAAGGAGAAGCTCTCCTAAAAAAAAAATTCTCCTGATTCCATCTGTCTCGCCACGTCCCTCGGTGGTACCAACCATGAATGCCAAGAACTAGTGGAATTGGTGGTTTTGTTATCTTAAACTAAAATTACATGAACAGAAAGTGGAACAGTTCCAAACCACAAGTTAGTTTAACCTGAATAAGTTAATCCAATCCCTTCTCTTTTCTTGTTCACATCTGGGATAACTAGTGACAGCACCTGAATTTGGTGGACCTGTGCTTCCATCCAAATAAGTATTTAGTCACTCGTTCAATAATAATTTCAAGTTTTCAACACCCATTTCCACGAGAAAATTACTAAAATCACCGGACTGAAAGAAAAAAACTCAGTCGCTAACAAAATTCTCTCTCCGGTTCATAATAAGTGTGTACTTAGCCCTTTTAATTGATTCAGAATAAGTGTTCACTTACATAATGAAGAAGCAATTAATTATATTTTTTAAAATTTGCCCTTGTTAAGTACTAAGTGATCAAATCTCAGTATCTATTTTTATTAGGGGTAGTTTAGTCAAAATAACTATTTTTTCCTAGAAATTAGTATTTTTGTAAAGGTTAAGTGAAAACTTATTTTGAACGGAAGCAGTACGAAATTACCTTTTCCCCATTTTACCTCTTTATTTTAGTGCCAAAGTTTTATTTAATTTCTGTTTTTTCTTAAACAAGGGAGAAAAAGGGAAGAAAAGAAGAGAGAATAAAAAGGAACGGCAGAATATTTCTTCTTCACATAGATACATCAGAAAACAGAGTAAAATGTTTCCCCCAAAACACTCCTTTTTGCTCAACATATGACTAGTAAGTCCTCTTGCTTTCAGTTTTTGTCTTGGTAAAGTTCAATACTTCTTGTTTACATTGTTGCAATTATCTGTATAAAACTGCTAGTAATCACAATTTCTTCACCAAGATCAAAGCTTTCTGTTACTTGCACATATTATTCCTGTTTCTCCATTTATTTTCAGTTTTTACACCATTGATTTAAGAATTTTAGTTGGGGTATTGGGTTCTTGAAGATTATTTGTTTTGCCATGATAAATGTTTTGTTTTCTGGTATTTGCGTTGTTCTTAATTTCTGCTAAACTTCAGGAGAATAAGGGATAATGGAGGTAAGGTAGGTATATGATGCATGAATTAGATATAATTTGGTTGTTTTAACATTATCGAGTTTGTGGAATCTCTGGTCCTATGTTTTTTGACAATCTAAATTAGTTGTACAAATTTAGCTTTCTTGTGTGCATATTGCATGCTGATACCCTTTTCTTTTTACAATTTTTATGTTTGAAATGGCTAGTGAAGAAGCAAGTATTTGCTTCATACTGTAACACATCGAGCCCGTTTGGATTGTCTTATAAGTTGTTTTCAGCTTTTTTGAGTGTTTGGCTGGCCAGCTTAAAGTCATTTTGTGCTTAAAATAAGCTCAAAAAAATAATTGGGCCCATTTGACTTAGCTTATCTAAGGCATATAAGCCAAAAAAAATAAGTTAGACTACCCTAACTTATTTTTTTTAGCATATAAGCTATTTGCAGCTTAAAGGCATAAGCTCATCCAAACAGGCTCATTATCCTGTTCTGAGTAATGATACCAGCTCGAAATAGCCTTGAAAGCTGTTTTTAGACCAATTTTCTTTCTTTTGCAAGGATAGTTAGGCTTGTCTCTGAGAGGTCAAAATTTACTAAGGGTGTGTTTGGTATGAAGGAAGATGTTTTCTAAGGACAATGTTTTCCAGGAAGATAAGTGATTTTCTTACTTATTTTTTTGGTATTTGGTAAGTAAGCAGAAAATATTCTCCCAAAAGCATTTGTATGTAATTTATTCAAACACTATGAGCGTGGGTGGGCGGTGGCGTGGAGTGTGTTGGAGGGTGGATACTGGAGAGGATACAATTAGTCTCAAATCCTATTCATGGAACTTGTTTTCCCTGCTTCCACCAGGGAAGTCATTTTCCTCATTTTTAAGAAACTTATTTTCCTAGAGGATTTTTTTTTTCAAAAAATTTGACCAACCAAACGAGAAAATTGGAGAACATTTTCTGAAAATTGTTTTCCTCTATTCCAAATACACCCTAATTTATTCTCTTTCTTTTCCTGTTAATCTTTGTAAGAAAGCCTGTCAACTGAAAGTTCACTTATTTGTTTGTTTATCTCAGTGGATGAACACATTTTAGAGGAAAATGGTGCTAGCAGAGTAGAATCATCTGCAGTAGGACAAGTAAGTACATCTGAAGCTGACAGAACCCGAGAACCATACGAGGGTATGACATTTGAATCTGAAGAAGCTGCCAGAGCATACTATGATGAGTATGCTGGAACAGCGGGGTTTATAACCCGTGTTCTATCATCTCGCAAGTCAGAGCGTGATGGGTCAATTATATCACGTGGACTTGGTTGTAGAGGGGTACCAGATAATCAAAGACCAGGAAGTTTTGCCAATCAAAAGCGAGATAGACGACGTGATGGTTGTACAGCAATGATCCTAGTCAAACGAGAGAAGCCTGGTACGTGGGTTGTTAGAAAATTTGCTAGGGACCACAATCATCCTTTGGTTATATCACCCTCCAAGAGACGTCCAACTTTCGTAAGCTTTCTTAGTCTTACCTTTGTATTAACATGTAACAGAAGTTCTTATTTCAATTACCCTAAACTTAACCCCTCTCTTTTATCTCTTTAGGCTCCTTCTGTTCTAATTACTTCAGCTTCTTTAATGACTGTCTGATATGTTTGTAGTCCTTTAGTCAACATACCTAGTAGACTGCCGATGGTTATCTGCAGTAGCATGACAATCATGAACTTTCCATTACTTCATCTAGTACTGGTATCTGGTTTGGGTTGTCAAAATTTGACGTAGGATGTGCCACCTCTGGGTCTACTCATCTCTGCTTAAGCATTCGTTATTTTGCTTGGAATTCAGTTTAGCGCAGAAAGAGATGTATTAAATGCATTGATAAATGGTGTCATCTAGCCGGTGCAATATAACAGGAGAAAGATTCCTAAATTTTTCATAAGTTTATGAGATTGTGGTGCATCTTGGTCATTGGTGTAGTGGATAAAAGTGAGTATCTGTGATAAAGAGAATCTAAGTGTAGGGGCTGCCTTATGCTTCCCTCACTTTTTGTTCATCTCTAATTATTGTCGTGGTTTTTTTTTTTCTTTAAAAAGTTTTCACCTTTTCCATGCCTCTTGGCTGGGATAGAAGAAGTGAAAGTGAATGAGAACATATGATTATCGGAAAAGAAAAGATAAAGATATGGAAAAAGGAAAAGTTGCTGTAGATCTTCTGAGATCATTATGTGCCTTCTTGGTACCGGTACCGGTTCTGCTAGTTTGTAGGGTATAGTTTAGAAAGGAAGTTGGTGGTTTTTTTTATGCATAATATATGACTAATTTCCTTATTGAACTTAATGTAATTTGACAAGAGATTAGTTGGATGATTACAAAACATAAATTGACTAATAGGAATTTGAAGAACTTACATAAAGATTGTTCGAAACTTTAAGCAGTCAGGCAACTTGGAGCCAACTCTTGCAATAACCAATTGCTGATGATTTCCCATTTTATACTGTTCAAATCTAAATCATACTCTCCTTATCAACGTTTTGTATGGTATTTGTTGTTATTTTCTTAATTCAAGGGATGGCATTGGCACTTGGAATTTATATTCAATTGATCACTTTGTGTAATTCTTGTAGGATGAGAAAGATAAAAGAATTCAGGAATTAACAGCAGAACTTCGGATCAAGAAACGACTAACTGTAGCATACCAAGAACAGCTGCTTACTCTTATGAAAGACGTGGAAAGTCACAGTGCACATCTGTCTACAAAAGTTCAAGCTGTTCATAGCATTCTTAAAGAACTTGAAGCTAAAAGACAGAAGCTTTCAAATCACAGTAGACACCATAAGTAGGGTAAGCATTTTTGTTTTTAATTTATATTTTCTCTTAAGTGTCCAATTTTAGCATATGTGCTAATTTTCGATGCAGCTTCACCTTTGTGAAAGCATTCCTATTGTATACCTAGATAGATGAGGGTTGAGTAGGTCACAGAGCAACGTAAAAATCAGTCTATCCTCTGAGTTCAGTTCATTTCCCCTTTTGGTTGAGCTTTATGTGCATTTCAGTTGCATCTATTTTTTCTTTCTTTCTTTATTCTTTTAGATTGGTAAAATAAAGAATTTCAGTTGCATATCTACTGCTGTATTTCATTTGAGTTGGGTCTTTTTTAAAAAAAAAAAAAAACAAAGAGGTTCTTTGTTTTGGAGTCTGTGGTAAGACATATATATCTTGTTAAGTGGGAAGATCTGTTAAATATTAGCATTGTAAACCTAAAAAGTTCTGGTGGTATACATAAGGGCGTCAATCTCTTTCTAGAAGATGCACAATTAAGCCCTTATCCTTGCTATTAAAATATGCGTTGTTCAAATCTTGCCTTAATCAAAGAAGACAAAAATATCTACCTGCCTTCATGGCCAATAGATAGGGCGGCCCAACTGCTGCCAATCCCGCCCATCAGAACCTCCAGCTACACAATTCTTTTATATTTGATATTACTACTTTCCAAAAGCTTAATATTGATGATTTCTTCTCTTCTAGTTTTGATATAGTGAGGTAATGGTGAGTAATGCTGACAAATGGGCAGGGCGGATCGCATATTGACGGGTTGAAAATGGGTTAGATGGAAATGGATAAAAAAAATCCACCCCTCCATATCTAATACTGGATAAAAAGCGGGCCGAGTGACGGATAATGCGATTATCCATATTATCTGACTGATGTTTGTTCTCACAACTGAGCTCTTCTCTCACATGACTGACTATTCATCGCCCCCCTCACCAAGCCCCCCTTTTTTTTTTTCTTGCTGTCTATGTAAACACTAAGCCATCAATTCATATATTGGGTAGTTGAGTGGCTGAGAGATGGATAACATCTTGCCCTTATAATGATCAAGAAACAGCACGAAGAAAGAGAGACGAGAGATAGAGACTCTTCTAACCAAATTAAATCTCTCCTCTCAAAGCTTCGCTGGAAAACAAGATTTATGAGCCGTCAAATTTCCTTCTGAACTTCAACTGTATTATCATAAACACACAACAATTAAGGGATGAACTATTTTTTTTTTTTGATTAAGCACCGGGTGTCCGGGTCTCTTTGAGCCCCGACTAATCCCGGGGGTGCACAGGCCCTCGGCAAGGAGTTTCCCGCAAGTGAACCACGGGTAATTTAGGGTTTTACCCCAGTCCGATGGCCCTCAGAAATTGTTTGCACCTAGTGGGTTTCGAACTTGAGACCTTGAAAGGGAGCACCCCAAGGCTCAAGCCAATTACCACCAGGCCAACCCCTGAGAGTTAATTAAGGGATGAACTATTTGTTATTACAACTTCACTTGTACGTCCACAAAAATGGACGGATACTTGAAAAATTCAACCATTTTGCCAGCACCAATGGTGAGACCACTGGATTAGAATTACACTAATTTCGCTGCCTACAGGATAAACAGTGTTATCTCCATGGGCGCGCATATTGGTGCTGTGTAGGAAAGTATAGAAACAGAAATTAGTTTCTGATTTATCGTGAGTAATAAGTGGAATGGCAGATTATCAACATGAAATGCAATGCTATCTTGCTGTATTCCTTTTGGTTAAATCTTGTGTTCAGTACCCTGAAAATATTTGTTGCCGCTAGTAGACTTGCAAATGGTGCTTTTGGTATCTTACATGTGTAAACATGTAACATACCCTTTTTCAAAAACTTTCACAACTACCTGAATCTTGATCTGACTTGCAAATGCAGAAACTCTAACAATAGCGTTGCCTCTTAAAGTTTATACCCTTTTGAAGGTCATTATGACATAAATGATGAAAGCCCAAGGCGTGTAACTGAAGGTCATGAGTTGAGAGCTGATATAAGCTTGTGCTCTCGGCTGAGCAACGGCTTTATTAAGTTTATGATGAGGGTGGGTGCAGCCAGCAAGCAATTCAAGAGAGAGGAAGATCTTGTCAAAGAAATTTGGACAACTTTTTCGCGTAGATTGATTTGGGAATCCTAGATGGAGCCCCTGGTACATGATTTCTGTATTTAATTTAATAATTTTACGTACGAATCAGGAGCCTCTTCAGAAGTTGTACTACTATACGGGGTTTCTAAGATCATTAGAATGATTGGTTTTTGAAGTTGGTGTTTCTGATTTCTTGAGGTTAGCATTTGGAATTGATCAGTTTTCAAATTTTAGGTCCTCAGAGAACTTGATCATAATTGTCAGAAAAAAGGAGGATAACTTGATCATGTCAGTTATAGTTCCATTAATTTTTATCTTATAACTGCGATATAAAAGAATTCGATACATCAATTGAGATAACTTTGAATGACAGAAATCTCACTTGAAGAAAAATGTCACATGCAAGTAAGAAAAAGAAGAAGCTACTTCAGGAGCTTCAACGAATGTAAATGAATCCGAGAGGAAGCTACCAATACAGAAGTAACGAAATCTTGAATGTAGTAAATTGCTTATTAGTGCAATGTAGGGTTACTTATAGACAAACTTAATGTAATCTCAAGCTGAATACATGTTCACAATGTTAACTTTCTGTGTATCTTTCTTCGGGTAGTATCCAACAAAATTATATTACAAAAAGATATCCAACTAGCTAACTCGAATATGCTGATATTAAGTTAGCGCTGAGCGGGTGATTTACAAGAATGGTCTTGGAGGTGGGTGATTTTGAGCTTTTGATCCTGCTTGCCTCATGACAAAACTTCAAGTGTAACAAGTTTTGACTTTTGACCTCGAAAGTTTGCCTATGAGACAAGCAAGATTCAAAAGTTCAAGACCATTTCCAACGTTTAATTTGCTTATTTCCGTAGTTTAAGCTACCGACCTCTACATGTAACAAAAAAACGAGAACTCTCATGTTTTCACGATTCTTGACGCCCATGTTTGATTAGTTCGAGTGGAATATAAAGAGAGTAGTCCAACATAATATATTGCTTTTGTAATTAAACACATAAAGTCGCGCCTTAGGCAAACTCTGATTGATATTATTCAGAAAGAATTTAGTACGGTAGAATGTAAGGGGATTGGCCAAAACCCTCCCTAACACCACTTAGGTAATCGGATTTCAAAAAGTCTTTTTCAATGTTCAGAACAATGGAGTTTTCGATCAATATTTTTTTCGTCTCACCTGTTTGAGTTCTTGCTCGTATCGAACCTTTATGCATTGTTAGGCTTTCGAACTCAATTAAATAAATGAAAAAAGAATTAAAAATCTAGTGAACCTCTCAAACTCTATAGGTAAGCTCAAGACAATTTCAGAAGAATAAGACAAGCTAACACAAACAACTTTTTATATATATATATATATATATATATATATATATATATATATATAAGCATGGAGGAGGGACGAACACCGCTCCTCCAGCTTGTACCATGAGCTTCACAAATTGTACACGTAATGATTTCTTGTACCATAAGCTATATAACTTGTACACTTTATCCAACTATTTTTATATCTCACATAGACATATGTTATAGTACTTAATATTTATTCCCTTCTCATGTGTAGGCGTATGCACTTCAATTTTAATTCTCCGACACATTTATTTCCTCCGTGCATTTTTACTTGTTCACTTTTGACTTTTCGTGTTTTTGCCGAATATTTATTCTCTTCTCATGTATAGACATATGCAATTCAATTTTAATTCTCCTACACAAATGTATTTCCTCTGTGCACTTTTATTTGTTCACTTTTGACTTTTCACATTCTTTAAGAATTAATAAATTCCACGTGGATATATGCCATAGTACTGAATATTTATTCTCTTCTCATGTATACACATGTGCACTTCAATTTTAATTCTCCGACACATATTTATTTCCTTCGTGCACTTTTACTTGTTCACTTTTGACTTTTCACGGTTTTGCTGAATATTTATTTTCTTCTCATGTATGCACTTCAATTTTAATTATCCGACACATATTTATTTTCTCCGTGCACTTTTACTTGTTCACTTTTGACTTTTCATGTTATTTAAGAATTAATAAATGAAGTACTCCTTCCATCCCATATTTCTTGGTCACATTACTTGACTTTTTTATGTTCTTTAAGAATTAATAAATGAAGTACTCTCTTCGTTCCATATTACTTGGCCATATTACTATTCTTAGCTTTTCACGTTCTTTAAGAATTAATAAAAATGAAGTACTCCCTTCGTCCCATATTACTTGGCCATATTACTATTCTTTTTCACGTTCTTTAACAATTAATAAAAATGAAGTACTCCCTTCGTCCATATTACTTGGCCACATTACTAAAAATATATGTCTATTTTTCTATTCTATATATTTTTCTTCTTTTCTATTTCTAATATATGTAAGTGTGAAGAAAGGACTAACACAGCAATAGAAATTTGTACCACAAGCTATATAAATTGTATATTTTAACCAACTACTTTTTTATCTCATGTGGTCATATGTCATAGTACTGAATATTTATCTCTTCTCATGTATACACGTATGCATTTTAAATTTAATTCTCCGACACATTTATTTCTTTCGTGCACTTATACTTGTTGACTTTTGACTTTTCAAGTTCTTTAAGAATTAATAAATGAAGTACTCCCTCCATCTCATATTACTTGGCCACATTAATAAACTACTTTTTTACTGAATATTTATTCTCTGCTCATGTATACAAGTATGCATTTCAATTTTAATTCTCCGACACATATTTATTTCCTCCGTGCATTTTTACTTGTTCATAAATGAAGTACGCAACATTAATAAAAATATATGTCTAAATTACTTATTCATTTACAGAATCAAGATAAAATTAATTAAACCTTTCACATCTTATCCTTTCTATCCCATATTACTTGGTGGCATTACTAAAAATATATGTCCAAATTACTTGTTCATTTACAAAACCAAGATAAAATTACAAGATAAATTAATTAAATCTTTCTCATCTTACCCTTAGTAATAAATGTTCTTGAAAATAGTCAATCTTGATTAGAATGTATTTATTTGAGAGAGATAGGAGTAAGATAGTAAAATATATCTTTTATTTTTTATTTCTTAAGGGGCGTGCAAAAGAGAAAGTGACAAGTAATATGGGACAGAGAAAGTATATATTTTACCATAATATTCATATTTATTGGTGTAAGTCTCAATGGCCTTCGAAAATAATTTAAAAATAAGTAATTAAAGGGTAAAATTAATAATAAAAATACACAAATATTCAGTCATTAATTCCATGGAAATTAATGGCCAGCCCTTTCTGCATGATTCTCCCTACTTTTCTTGCGTTGCTTAGCTTGATGGTCCCTATGATAAATAAAGGAATACAAGAAAAAGGATGACATGTATACAAATATATACGCTTATAATATATGTGTAGTCGTTATCTTTATACACAATCAACATAATTGAAGTTTCATACTAATTAATAATTATCATATTGGTTTCTTTCTCTTCATATGTTAACGTGGACAAGTAAAAGTAAACAGAGGGAGTGATTTTTATCCCCGTTTTTCTTTTTGTCAATACTTTAAACGTGAAAAAAGACGAACAATAGCAATGCAAATTTGTACCAAAAGTTATTTTAATTCTCCTACACATAACTTGTTTACTTTTGACTTTTCACGTTCTTTGAGAATTAATAAATAAAGTATATATTTTATCATAATATCCATATTTATTAGTTTATAGTCTCAATAGCCTCAGAAAATGATTTGAAAATGAGTAATTAATGCGAAGGGTAAAATAAGAAGAATGATTTTTTTTTTTTGATATGTTAACGTCGACAAGTAAAAGTGAAGGGAGGGAGTGACTTTTATCCCCGTTTTCCTTCTTTGTCAATATTTTACTTATTTACTCTCCCTTGCAGTCTCTGATTATTGTTTCTTTACATTTATAAAATGTATTACTTTATATTTTCATTTCAGAATTAAAATTTAGTGATTTATGATATAACATATATCTTTCTAATTTTGATTTCTTTGTAACAATTTGTTTTATCTATAATTGTTAATATAAAAAATTATAATATATTTTTAATTAATTTAATAAAAATATTTTATTAGTTTTGCTTTCAAAAAATTCAATATATACAACAATGGTTCTTATGTTTGGATCCGAACAATTACTTAATTGAAATGGATATCAACCTGTCGGTATACATATAAAATATTAAAGAATTTAAAAGAAAAAAATTTAGAATCAAAATATTAATTTTCCCTCATATTCTTACTAATTTTCTTTTACATCGATGAACAATTTTAATTGTCATGATAATGAGAAAAAAGTTCAACTCTTTCTATCTCAAAGACTTAATTCCATCAACTTCATTTTTTAATTATAACTAAAGTGATGGTACATAAAATACATTTTGTATATGTTGCTATATATAATAACAATTAAAATGTTTTTAAAAGTTATTTTTAAAATACAAATCTTAAAGACTGGTTGATTAAAGCGCATAAACATGTTCGGCCCGTGCATCGCACGGGCATGTATTGCTAGTGCACATTAATGTGCCATATAAGCTTTAAACTCGTAAACCAAACTCTTATAATTAGCTGACTTACTTTCAAACTTTTAGTAGTTATTGATCCAAAAAAATTCACAAATACCGTTAACTTTCTGTATGTGCCGTTTAAGATTTTGATAGATTTTTTTTTTTTTTAAATACTACATTAATCATAAGTGAAATCTGACCAAATTATCTTTTTTTATTAACAATATTAATGACTATATGCCTTTTTTAAGTAATAAGAATGAAATTAAAAATACTTTAATTTTTTAAAAGTCAAGAATATTTTACCCATCTACTATCAGAATTGCATTCTCTAGGAAAAAAGAATTATTCGGGTGCTTCACTGCAGTCAGCACACAGCACACACATCCAACTCATCCCGTCTGTCCTTTGAGATCTACATTAGCAGTGGCTTCATTCACTGTTCAGAGTTGAGCTCTAAAAAGCAAGTACTATCAAAGTCCACCTCAATGTAAGTTTTTTTTTTTTTTTTTTTGAAGATCAATTTCTCCATATTCTTGAATTTCCTATGAATACTTATATTCCTCTTTCCTCTTGCCTAAATTCTTGAAAAGCTTTAAACTTTAGACATTTTTGCTGTTACCAACAGGATTGGAGGATACCCAAATGATATTTCTTGTAGAAAATCTTGATACTCTTGTCTTTGAGGTAAAGAGATAGGGGTTTAGTAGGTTGTCCAGATAACTGTTGGAAATCTTACGGAAAATACTTCATCGATAACACGTGTAGAGACTTCTCTTCATCACGAATACTTGTAGGATTTCTCTTCAACACGAACACTTGTAGGAACTCCTTCTAAGCTTGAGTAAAATACTTGATCACGAACACTTGTAGAGAATTCTTCGTAGCTTGAGGCATGCCAATGGCACTGTCCTTAAGGATATTTCACCCCGGTATGGGTGTATCCCCAGGATTCAACAAGCTCTTCTAGTACAAAACTAGGAGCCAGAATCTAACAAAGATTTCACAAAAGTAGAAAACCCAACACACTATAATTTATAAGGAAAAATATGGTTTTGTATATATCACCTCTGCCAATGAAAATAACTTAAGTCTATATAGGTTCAAACAATTAACTAATATCAGGCTAATATATTAGCCAAATAACGTATACAGTAAATGGCATCACAAATGATGATTTCATCATTAACAACATATAAAGAGCTATTTAATGTAGTAAATGTTCTGCTATAACGTTGCTCACTTTGATTACAAATTAAAGACCATTCAATTTGATCTTAGAAACATAACGTTTGTATTGAAAATAATGACTCATTACAACAACAACAACAACAACAACAAGCCCAGTATAATTTCACCATGTGGGGTTTGGGGAGGGTAGAGTGTACGCAGACCTAACCCCCACCTTGAAAGGTAGGGCGGCTGTTTCCGATAGATCCTCGGCTCAAGAGAGGAGAACAAAAGAGGAAAAACAAGACAAAGGGTCAAATAGGACCAAGCATATCGAAAACAATATGAAAACAAGGAATAACAAAAGCGAGAAAGTCATGGTAGAACAGTCCGGAAAGAAAGGAGCATTAACTACTATAGATAAATAAGATAACCAAAGTACAACGGCCCAACAAATATAAGCAGCAATCAAATGCAGAAATCAAATGGCAATAAACAAATGAGCAAAACTACAACTACTATGGTGAAAGGATAAGCCACCTAGCCTTCTATCCTAATCTGAGTCCTCCACAACCTCCTATCTAAGGTCATGTACTCGGTGAGCTGGAACTGTGCCATATCATGTCTAATTACCTCTCCCTAATACTTCTTCGGCCTCCCTTTGCCTCTCCTGAAACCGTCCATAGCCAACCTCTCACACCTCCACACTGGGGCATCTGTGTCTCTCTTCTTCACATGCCCAAACCATCTCAGCCTCGCTTCCCGCATCTTGTCCTCCACCGATGCCACTCCCACCTTGTCTCGGATATCTTCATTCTTAATTTTATCCCTCCTAGTATGCCTACACATCCACCGCAACATTCACATTTTCCCGACTTTCATCTCCTGAACGTGAAATTTCTTGACTGGCCAACACTCCGCCCCGTACAATAAAGTCGGTCTAACCACCACTTTGTAGAACTTGCCTTTAAGTTTTGGTGGCACTTTCTTATCACACAGCATTCCGGAGGCGAGCCTCCATTTCATCCACCCTGCACCAATACGATGTGAAACATCGTCGTCGATATCCCCATCTCCCTCTATAATAGACTCAAGATACTTGAAACCTCCTTTCTTTTGAATGGCCTGGGTACCAAGCCTCACTTCCTCGTCAGCCTCACGCGGTAGGCCACTGAACCTGCACTCCAAGTATTCTGTCTTGGTCCTACTCAATTTAAATCCTTTAGACTCCAACGTCTGTCTCCAGCCCTCCAGTTTATCATTAACTCCGTTGCGAGTCTCGTCAATCAGGACTATGTCATCCGCGAACAACATACACCAAGGCACCTCACCTTGTATTTGTCGCGTCAATGCATCCATCACCAGGGCAAATAGAAACGAGCTAAGAGCTGATCCCTGATGCAACCCCATCATAACAGGGAAGTGCTCCGAGTCTCCTCCTACCGTCCTTACCATGGTCTTAGCTCCATCATACATGTCCTTTATCGCTCTAATGTACACCACAGGTACACCTTTAGCCTCCAAGCATCTCCATAGAACCTCTCTTGGCACTTTGTCGTAGGCCTTTTCTAGGTCAATGAATACCATGTGCAAGTCCCTCTTCCGCTCCCTATACTGCTCCACCAATCTCCTTACAATATGGATGGCTTCTGTAGTCGAGCGCCCCGGCATGAATCCAAACTGGTTCTCTGAAATAGACTCACCTCTCCTCACCCTCATTTCCACCACCCTTTCCCACACTTTCATAGTGTGACTTAGCAGCTTGATACCTCTATAGTTGTTGCAGCTTTGAATGTCTCCCTTGTTCTTGTACACAGGAATCATTGTACTCCACCTCCATTCTTCCGGCATCTTCGTTGTCTTGAAAATGACATTAAACAACCCAGTCAGCCACTCCAAGCCTACCCTGCCTTCATTCTTTTAAAATTTCCCAGGAATCTCGTCAGGTCCGGTCCCTCTTCCCCTACGCATCCTACGAACAACTCCCTTAACCTCCTCAACCTTTATACTCCTACAATATCCAAAGTTGTGACGCCTATCCGAGTGCTCCAAGTCTCCCAACAGTATGTCTTTGTCCCCTCCTTCGTTCAAGAGTTCATGAAAGTATGATTGACATCTCTGTCTAATGCGAGATTCCTGTACCAACACTTGGCCATCCTCGACCTTGATGCACTTCACTTGATCCAAGTCGCGTGCCTTCCTATCTCTCGCCTTGGCGAGCTTAAATAGCTTCTTATCCCCACCTTTGTCCTCTAGTTCTGCATAAAGGCGTTCAAAGGCTGCCGTTTTAGCCGCCGAAACTGCCAACTTCGCCTCCTTTCTCGCCATCTTATACTTTTCCCTGTTCGTCCGCTTCTCTTCATCATCCTTGCTATCTACCAACTTCACATATACCTGCTTCTTTGCTTTTACCTTCCCTTGGACTTCTCCATTCCACCATCAATCCCCTCGGTACCCACCACGGCGGCCTCGTGAGACCCCCAATACCTCTTTAGCTGCTTCCCTAATGCAACTGGCCGTCCTATCCCACATACTACTCGCATCCCCCCTCCTATCCCATGCTTCCATAGCGATCAACTTCTCCCCCATCTCTAGGGCACTAGACAGAGTCAAACTTCCCCAACTAATCCTCGGTCGGTCATCCACGACCCTCTTCTTCTTCTTCCTTCTTATCTCCAAATCCATCACCAATAGCTTATGTTGGGTCGTAAGATTCTCACTCGGTATGACGTTGCAGTCCTTACAGAGACCTTTATCATCTTTTCTAAGAAACAAAAAGTCTATTTGCGTCGCAGCCATCGAGCTACGGAAGGTTACCAAGTGCTCTTCCTTCTTCGGAAAACTCGAGTTGGCTACCACCAATTCAAAAGCTTTTGCAAAATCCAGGAGTGAGACTCCTCCACCATTCCTGTCCTCGAAGCCAAATCCTCCATGCACCTCGTCATAACCCCTCGAAACAGACCCAATGTGCCCATTAAAATCTCCTCTTATGAATAACTTCTCAGTAGGCGGTATACTTACCACCATTTCGTCCAAGTCCTCCCAAAAGCGCCTTTTTACCTCCTCGTCCAAACCCACTTGTGGCGCGTAGGCACTAATAATGTTCAAGGTGAACCCTCCAACGACTAACTTAATCGCCATCATCCTGTCATTGATCCTCCTAACCTCTACCACCTGATCTCTAAGCTCACTATCTACTAAGATCCCTACCCCATTCCTATACCTCGACTTGCCCGAGAACCAAAGCTTGTACCCGTCCACCTCCTTAGCTTTCGGTCCTACCCATTTAGTCTCTTGGACGCAAGCTATATTAATCCTCCTCTTCTTAAGAATCTTAACTAACTCTATGGACTTTCACGATAAAGTCCCACTATTCCAAGACCCTACTCTCAACCTAGAAGCTCCCTCAACCCCCTTACCCCCCACCCCCCCAACCCTGGCCCCCAATCCCAACCGAGAACATGACCCTAGTCTACTATCCCTCACCAAAGCCAGTAAAACAAATATACCCTAGTGAAAGGTTAATCTAAGACAAACGAAGGATCAATACTAAAGCACAAGTTAGCAATAGTCTATAAGCAGTGAAATATTAATCTAAGACAAACGAAGGATCAATACTAAAGCACAAGTTAGCAATAGTCTATAAGCAGTGAAATAGGCGGAGCAAGCAAAATTTATAAGGCTAAAAGACAGGAAATGGGCTATTGGAGGTACCAACTCCAAGTAACTAAAACCTGTTCACCACCGAGAAATCTATGGGTTAATCTAAGACAAACGAAGGATCAATACTAAAGCACAAGTTAGCAATAGTCTATAAGCTAGTGAAAGGTTAATCTAAGACAAACGAAATCTAAAGGTTAATCTAAGACAAACGAATGATCAATACTAAAGCACAAGTTAGCAATAGTCTATAAGCTAGTGAAAGGTTAATCTAAGACAAACGAAGGATCAATACTAAAGCACAAGTTAGCAATAGTCTATAAGCAGTGAAATAGGCGGAGCAGGCAAAATTTATAAGGCTAAAAGACAGGAAATGGGCTATTGGAGGTACCAACTCCAAGTAACTAAAACCTGTTCACCACCGAGAAATCTATGCTCGCCGCCGGAAATGTTGTTCACTGGCCGGAATCACTGTTCACCGTCCGAAATCACTGCCGGAAAACTCGAGTACCTGTGCAGAAACTGCCCGGAAACCTACTGGTGGAGGATTTCCGGTCGCAGGGTAGAAGAGAGAGGAAAAGAGGAAAAAAACAAAAAAGGAAGAAGGAAAGAAAAGAGAGAACAGAGGAGAGAGAGAGAGAGATCTAGCCGGCCGGAAGCGTATTACCAGTGGTGGTGGCCGTTTGGGGTGGCTTGGTTGGGGGTGGGTGGGGGGGAGGAGCAACTTACCGTTGGTGAGAGAGAGAGGAGAGAGAAGATGAATGAATTAAAAACTTCTTTTTGAGATATTTAATTCAATATTTTCACAACAATCCCCCACTATCTCAAAAAGAATAAAAAGGAATAGAATGAAATAAGTCGTTTTGCTGGGTTTTCACATATGAGTACAGTGCGTCGAATCTGGTGTCTCGTAGACTATGAACTAGACCTAGATAAAATAAGATTAAACTTACAGAACAATTGGTGAAGTGTAACACTTCTATGAACCAAAAATTCTTTTGTAAGCCTATTGTCTTATTCTATCACATCATACTCGCACAATCTTTGTCGTTATCACGGTTTTGCGCTAAGAGGCCATGCGCGTGTCCTGGTATTCATTAGTGCTCTAGAAATCCGTCATAATTTCATAGGAGCGGCACCACTCCACACTCATATAGGTCCACCCATCAAGTGTATTCTGCAGAGCAATACACCACCTATAAAGGATATGGTAATGGATTAAGAGTTTTTAACTCAGCCTCACTTTGCCTTGCAGAATTGCACTATATATTCACACACCATAGGAAGAGACATAATTTAATAGTGCACTTTTGATCAACTAATGACTTGTTATTACCCATATGAACCTAATTCATGGGATCTCCAATCACATAGGTTAGGTTACCATCATTGTTAATATTCTCAAATGACAAAAGTCTCATTCCCCTCGATGTTTCTTTTAGTCTTGTGAATAAGCCAAATTCACCTCAAACATCACATAGTAATTTCATCTCATAACAACGTTGTTTTATCACTTTATGTTCCAAGCGAATATGTTTTATTGCCACCGAAAAATCTATTTATTCACTACAGCTAACACTGCTTGACAACCACAATACATAGACATGTTGGTTTTAACTCAACCTTAATACTCACTGAGAAGTCTCATTACCAGCCAACTCCAAACCATACTCATATTTCATTATGGTCTACTTGGCTGCTTTTCATACCATCACACCTCCACAAAGTGTGAACACATAACCATAAATCCACTTAACATCATTGTACCCCTCTAGTACAATAAATATTAATTCAGCAAACACTTTACCATCATTTGCTTCTTATCAAACTTTATTTTCAAAAGCATTTCGAACAACACCACCACATATTATCATTTTAAAAAAAAATCGAAAAATTCTCTAAACATAACTTTAGTAAGACACCGTGACCCCCATATTTTCCAAAAATTTAAGACAGGAAAATAATAATTTTCATAACTCATAAGACGTCATAACCCCTACATTTCCAAAAATCTACGATAAGGGAATAATATTTTCACAACTCATAAGAAGTATTACTAATTTCTCATAAGAGATTTCATCTTATAAATAACAAACTAATAGTATAACTTCACCCAAACGATTTTGTATAGTTACCCATACTATGCCATTATCGATAAATATTTTAAGAAAATAATACTTTTATCAAGAGTTGGATAAGAAATGATACAAATACAATTTTTTTTAAAAAAAATATATATTTAAAAATAGTAAACACAAATAAACAAACTATGATGACGATACTCATTGCCCATAAAAATATTATTTTGGTTGATACAACCTTATCATACTCAAATAAAATCTTCTCTTCAAGTTTTTTCTAGTAATTCCACAAGAATCAAATTATTGGCTCAAATAATAGAAATATAGATCACTCAGCTAATTCCAATAATTTCAAATGTGAGTTTAAGAAGAATTTTTCTTTTTCCAAAAACTTGAGTAACTCTTGAATCACCAAAATAAATAAATTCTTCTCCTCCACTTGGGTGTAAGTCATACAATTATTTTTTCACACAAATATGCATAGCAACTCAAAGTCTATCACCCAGTCACTCAAACTAACCACAAGATTTTCTTAAGAAACGACCACAATAACTATATCATGTTACTATAAATAGTAGTTATGACTTTTGCAAACTTTCAAGTATCCGGTAAATTATTTTCACATGTCATTCACCATATATAATTAACCATATAGCTATAGTACAATATGCTATTTCACAGATCCTTGTTCAAACTAAATACAGAGTATGGATTAGATTCACGGGTAAGACTATTTCATATGTCAAAGATCTATCTATCTTTGGGGCTGATGTAAGATGAAATACTCAATAGTATACATACTGAAGAATCTATTCGAAACTTAATTATAATGGTCATAGACAAATTAAAATTTGTGATTCCGTGACTAATAAGATCTTGCTACACTTTCTGCATTATATACCCTAATTAAACAATACTAAAATGATTGCTCATGATAACTTCAAAAATGAAGACTAAATCTTTAATCTGTTTTATAGCAAATATAGACCTTGTTATCCCACACAAATAATATGCTTCACACTTAAAAGTTTTTTCATTTCATACTTTGCCAAAGCAGAACAAACCAAAAAGACAAAAGAGAAACCATAAAATTTCAATTAAGACAAAACAAATCTCTTTCATTAATAAATTTACGTTTCTCAGCAAAACATCAAACCTATGTAATGAAAGTTCAAATATCATTTTTGACGTGCATTTTCAAGAGAATTCAAGTTCACATGAGAAGAAACAAAAAATGAAAATTAAAGTATTTCAAAAAGTTTAGAATACCCAAAATTCAGCTTCTCTTAAATATTTGGTCTCTAGTCAAATACCACAGAATTTCACAAATTTCACGCAAAACAAATTCAGAAATATCAAGCATACATTTGCCTTGAATGACAATTTCCTTCTTTATGTAGAACGGCCAACAAGCAATCAAATATTAGCAGAAGCATACCTGGAACTTAGACAGATTGTACTAAGTTAGTCTCTTTCAATTTTCCGTAAGAAAAGAGTGAAAAATATCCTTAAAAATACTTCATCACTAACACGTGTAGGGACTTCTCTTCATCACGAACACTTGTAGGGACTTCTCTTCAATACGAACATTTGTAGGAACTCCTTCTAAGCTTGAGTAAAATACTTGATCACGAACACTTGTAGAGAATTCTTCGTAGCTTGAGGCATGCTAATGGCACTGTCCTTAAGGATATTTCACCCGGTATGGGTGTATCCCCAGGATTCAACAAGCTTTTCTAGTACAAAATTAGGAGCCAGAAACTAACAAAGATTTCACAAAAGTAGAAAACCCAGCACACTATAATTTATAAGGAAAAATATGGTTTTGTATATATCACCTCTGCCGATGAAAATAACTTAAGCATATATAGGTTCAAACAATTAACTAATATCAGGCTAATATATTAGCCAAATAACGTATACAGTAAATGGCATCACAAATGATGATTTCATCATTAACAACATATAAAGAGCTATTTAATGTAGTAAATGTTCTGCTATAACGTTGCTCACTTTGATTACAAATTAAAGACCATTCAATTTGGTCTTAGAAACATAACGTTTGTATTGAAAATAATGACTCATTAATATATACTAAAATAATGAATTAAAAACTTCTTTTTGAGATATTTAATTCAATATTTTCACAACAAGAACTGTGCTGAGATCTTTTGCTTGATCAGTTTGTGGGGTGTCATTACTAGTCAGAGTTTTCATTTTTCTTTACCCAATTTTGAGGAATATTTCACTAAAGAGTTATATGTAAAGGGAAGTAATGATATAATGAATATAAGGAGTAAGGCAAATATATTACTCCCTCTGTCCTAATTTATGTGACATTTTTTTGATTTTCAAGATTCAAACTATGTAAATTCTCACCAACATTTTAAAATGCATATTTTCATCATATTAACGTGAGAAAATTTGCAATTTATAGTACTTTTTGCATAATTTTTTAATATCCAAATTTTAATTTTAAGATATTGAGTTTATCTAATCCAATTTAGCTTTAAAGTTTAGTCAAATTGACTTTCGCGAAACGTAAAGTGCCACGTAAATTGAGACGGAGGGAGTAGGTAATATCTTTTCATTTGTTCAAGCTTTTGATAGATAGAATTACTCGGTACATGTGCTGGTGGGAATAGCAGATACCTTGTGGAACTAGGCGAGGTGCGTGCAAACTAGCCCTGACTCCACGATTATAAGAAAAATGCTAGGAGTAGCTATCCTGTGGACAGAGAGGCAGTAGCTACCCCGTGGAATTAGTAAGAGATGCAGCTACTCGGACGCCACAGTTATTAAAAAAAGAATGCTAGGAGTAGCTACTGTTGTGTTTTGGTTAGGGAAGTGGATGAAAGGATAAAATGAGGTATAATTAATCTTGACATGGTCTGCTATGATTTACGGAAAGTAGGTAAAGATAATCTTGTTGCTGGTTAAATTTTCTGGTGTTTCAATAGACTGCCATTCTATCGATCATCTGGGGAGAGGAGTTACTGTCGCTTCATGCCTAGGAAACCATTTAGCCTTCTAAGGAAAATTCTTGGCCTCTGCTAAGAGCTTACATAAGTGATAAGCTAGTCAAATTGATGAAGTTTCTAAGAGATGAAAATAAAAAGGAAAAACTCCTTCCTCTGATATCTAACGTGTCAGTCATCAATTCATGATCTCTTTGCAGGAGTGTAATGGGATCCTCAGATGGACATTGTTTTTACGATGATGACCAAGGTTCAGATGATGATACCTTCCAAAATTTTAGTGAAAATGCAGCCAAAAAAGATGGGATAATATTGCACAGTTGTAATGGACACGTTGCTATGAACAGTGAGTTGATATTCATAGAATCAGCTCCAAGTAGTTCTCATACGGAAACCGCAGAACCATATACTGGGATGAATTTTTCCTCACTGGAGGATGCACGGGATTTCTACTATGAATACGCTAAGCGTACGGGTTTTACCATCAGAACAAACAGAATTAGGCACTCATTAAAGAACATGGCTGTCATAGGTCGGGACTTCGTATGTTCAAGGGAAGGTTTCCGTGCAGCAAAGCATGCTCTTAGAAAAGATAGGGTTCTTCCGCCAAAACCAGTCACAAGAGAAGGATGTAAAGCGATGATACTATTAGCAGCAAGGGATGGTGGTAAATGGGTAGTCACAATCATAAGCTAATGACAAGTTGTAAATTTTCTGGGCAACTACCAATCATAAACATACTCAGTGAGGTGAGAAATTCTTCTAGCTAAATTGCAATACCAATATTTTGTGGCGCTTCAATATTTGGTTTCCGTTTAGCATTTTTCGGTCATCTGTGGATATGCTTCTTTTCTCTTTTATGAGGGTAGACACAATTTAAAGAGAAGTAGCAAAGGGATTTTATAACCTGTGTACAATCCAGTTAAGAAGGACGTAACACAACTATAACACTGTACAGAATATATATGTTCTTATAAATAAATAAATAAATAAAAATTGTCAACCCTACAGATCTATGACTGTCAAAGTATGATTGCTGCTTTTTGTAGTAGTCTATAGCACCTTTGAGTCTCCTAAGTTTCTTTTCCTGCTTTCTGGTCGACTTCATTATGCTTGTCCTTTTGTTATATTGGTTCTTTTAGACCAACAATTTTCACTTTGCACTATATATACTTTCCTTTTTCCTGAGCTGACCCCGTAGATGCACCGAAAACCCCCAAAATCCTTCAGTCTTCTTTAGGAAACAAAGGAAAGGAAGGGAAAAGCACAATGTTTCGCCAGTCCCTTGTTTGGTTTTTACAATAGGAAAAACAATGAGAACTGCGAGGAAACACACGTTGCTAAGACCATGCCATGTGAAATATCAACAGACTATAGAGGAGGCCCAATGTATCGGCTCTCTAGACGATCCCACCCTCCCCCAAATAAGGGGAGAAGAATGAAAGAGAGTAAAATGAAGAGATTCAGTGAATTGGAAAAGCATGATTGTAGTTGTAGATACTCAACTCCGCATCAACTTGTCACTTTTGGGTCTATGCTGAGTTGAACTC
Organism: Lycium barbarum; assembly: GCF_019175385.1. Taxonomy (NCBI): domain Eukaryota; kingdom Viridiplantae; phylum Streptophyta; class Magnoliopsida; order Solanales; family Solanaceae; genus Lycium; species Lycium barbarum. The sequence goes on from NC_083337.1 coordinate 162,119,944, forward strand.
TTCACTAGCTACTTGTGTCTTCCAGTGGATTTCAAATAGTTGACCTTATTTCAGTAAAGCATATTCACTGTGATGCATACATATGACAAAGGCACTAACTTTAGCAACTCAGAAATTATCAACCTCTTTGCTGCAGAATTAGCCTAGCCTAATAAAATTTGTGAAGAAAATATCATAAAACTTTCCCCTCTTTCTGCCTTCATAGAGTAGCATTTTCATGTAGGAAGTGATATATATTCCTGAAAGCACTATAACATTGGTTAATGTTCAAGGATTGTAAACTATCTTGTCATAATTTTAAATCCTTCATTTGATAAGTCAGCTCGCACTTGGAACTGGTTCTTCTCGGGTGAACCCTCTGTTTATCTCTTAAGTATATGTTAAACAAATTCATACTCTACAGAGTTAAATGCTGTTTTTTTTTCCATTTTATAAATAAGGAAGAATGAGCTTGGGAATGATGGAATGAGCCTAGCAAAAAGGTAACTTGCCTGTCTAAAAGAAACAAAATTGAAACCAGCCTTCTTCATAGAAATAAATGACTCTGTATGGCTTTTGAGTTCAACACTATGATCACACCTTAGGATTATGTAAACATTGTATAATATCAAAGTCACAGTATGTGACGTATTGAACAACTTTGTCCTCCACATTGATTAGGGCAGTCTTCAAAAACCGCTTCTTTAAACTCTTGATTGAGGGGCATGGTCCAGTGAAGTAACTCTTTTGGTTTTTTCTCTACTTCTTTCTTTGATTGATTCTTCAACTTGCAGGAAGAGAAGGACAAGAAAATCCAGGAACTGCATGAAGAATTACAACAGGAACGAGAACGATCTGAAACTTTCAGACAACAATTATGTACAATCATAAAGGACCTTGAAGAACATGCTGAATTCATGAATATAAGAGTTGAGGACATCGTGAACAACATAAGAAAAATTGAACTTGGTTATGTATAATACTTTTGGTCCGTAGACTACAAGACATTCTCTGAAGCATTGATACTGTGAAGGTGCTTGCACCATTATACTCAACAACGGGTGCACATGTGTTTGCTTTTTGTATAGTTTCAAGCTGAGGCTGGTGGAAAAGAAGAGCTAACCTGCTCAGAAAATTTAAATGTTCGCAAACTATAAGTTCTACCTTGAGCTCTCGCCAGTAAATATTGGCAAATATTGAGGTGACGATTGAGGGATCATCTTTACTAGTCTGACTCATATGACCGGTGTCTACTGCACTTTGCTTCTGCCAATTTCAACTGAAATGAGCCACAACTGAATGCGTATGCCTGCTACTTCTAGAAGCCTTCTGTTTATAGTAATCCAAAGAGTCACAGCTTTCAAAGGTACTAACTAATGTATAAACCGGTCTGTCATATGTAAGATTTTGATTCCCTACTATGACAAAATGAATATAAGGAGCAAAATTTTGGAGGAAAGTCTATATGATCGCTAGGGGATCATTTGTTTACTACTTGCTAGTTATCAAAGAGGATAAGTAAATCAGGCAAGAAAGAAATCTGTATCTCATATGTAGTTCTATGTTTGGAAATATAAACTTGCAATTGATAATCAAGGCTAATAAAGGTATAATTACTAGAGAACATTTTTCTTTTCTTGATGGTTTTCCCGACTTGCTTAAAGGAAATAAGGGCCTACTGAAGATTAGTACAATGCCAAATTAAATATGTGGCAGGGCATGTTAAGTTAAGAGTTCATAATTTCGCTAATTGAACCAAGTATATTATTTAAACGGCGAAAGATAGATGGGCAATGACAATACTTAACGAGATGTACTAGCAGTAGCAGTCTTTAGTCCTAAAAGAGATGTTAGTGATTCTCAGTAATCTAAATTTTCAGTATCAATTTAAAAATGAATTTCTTGATTTTGTCAGTAAAATTTTCTTATTTAGAACCACATGAAATTATTTACGCATAACAATTTTTACAATTAAAGAATTTTTAAAATGTCTTAGAAAACATACTTACCTTTAATTATTGAAACTCAGTGTTTATATAAATACCCTTTAATCATTGAAACTCAAAGAGTGTCAATGAATTTATCCAAAACAAAAAATTTCACCATGCCATTAGATCCAGAAAAGGTGAAGTTTGACTTTGGATTTTTTTTTTTTTGAAACAGTGCTAGAAAGCGTCTACGTACATAGAGTGGAGTAGGTATACACATGAACATGTTGTAACATCTTTTTTGTGTCCATGTTATAACATGTACACAATTTGGTTCAGTTCCTTCCTTCCTGGAGAGGTCAAAATTATTAAAAGAATATTGACATTGTTTTCTTGTTGTGTCCCTACGAAACTTATTTTGGATTAATAACCCGAGTACCAACTAATTAAGAGATCAAAAAATAGAAAACTGTTTCTTTTTAGTGCAGTAAAAGAGTGCAGGGAAATAGTACAATTTTTCTAAATATGTTTAGTTATCATGTATATTTTGAGAAAAGAAAATAAGCTAAAGGACACGACGTTATGAGTGTGGCCATACTAATGATGAACATGAGTATGAATATATATATATAAAGATCGTGTAACTTGAAATAGACAAACATCCAAATTGGGGTAGTGCATATACTGTATCTACTAGAACTAGAATATCGCCAAAAAAAAAAAAAAAATTTTGAAATCTTCTTCTTCAAATTTCGAATAAGGAAACTTGTCCATGTTCATCTTTGTTGAATTTAGTGACTTGTTTTTTCAATCGATATTTGCTCCTTCAACTTTAACATTTTTCTCTTGAAAGCTTTGAAAGTTGTGATATTTTTGGAAAAGAGTTAAAAATGTCCTTGAACTATTGAAAGTACAGCAATTATACCTTCCATTTGTTTTTGGCACAAAATATCTTTACCACTAGTAAGATTTTCTTTTGCATATTTCTTAAAGTCGAAATTAATTATTCATATATCCCATCATAATTATTTCAACTATTTGAACCTGAACCAGTTGTTTGTATTCATCAGAATTTTTATTGAAAAATAAATATTTAACTACACACGTTTATAGTTTAATTTGAACACACGTTATTTAAATCGAGCCAAACTTTAGTGTGGTTTACATCCAATCCAAGTTCCAAGACTCAAAATGTCGAAGCTATACTCAACGTAACACGAGTCAAGTTCCAAGAACCACCTTTTACGAATTTTTTACTAAAGTAAGCCATTATTTCAGCCAATTCATCAAAATAATATATTCTTTTGAAAATTTACAGAATTAGAATAAACGTATTCCGCAGTAACGTATTATGCATTATTTTATTCAAAAAATTCAACGGCCAAAAAAGTTAAAGGTTAACGGTGTTAAAGGATAATTCGTTACTGTGAGTAACGTTTTATGGTTAATACGTTACTGTGAGTAACGTTTTATGGTTAATTAATGGTTTCAATGTTCTACTGATTTGAGTTCTTTATTTTATCCTAGTTGATTTGAGTGCTTTATTTTATGGAGTATATATGATTCACTAAGGTCTCTTAGTCTACAACTTGATGGAAACCATTCTTAGCTACCGTTTTGCTTTATACAAATTTAGTTCCAGCGAAGTGAATTAAGAGACCGAATTTAGCTGTTGTTTTGCTTCTAGAAGATGGAGTATTTTTCGTTAAGCAGTAGATATGAAAGATGGTTGCTTCTTACTGTGATATATAAGCATTAATTACTAGTAGTTATTGTTGTAAACTTAAGACATTATATCTTTAATTTCTTTTGGGTCTTAACCATCTTGCACTTTAAAATGTATAAGAAAATGTTGAAAGGGAGAATTAACCAACTTCTGCTCATATAATTTCCCACGGCTGGTGTTGTTTTGAAATTGAAAAATTGCTACTTTACTTAGCTAATCAATACTTTTTTTTATAAGGCTAATCAATTTTTTTTTAATCCTAATCAATTTTTTTAAGGTTAATCAGTATCTTTTTGTAAGGCTAATCGATACTTTTTTTTTAAGGGTAATCAATATTGTCGGTAAAGTTTTATAATTACATCAATCATAAGGGTTCGTAATTTGAAGAATTCTTTGCAGGATTTAACTGCTCGTGCCTGGATTCTGTAGAACGTTACTGTCAGTTACGTTTTAGCCTTAAGTTGTAACTCTGAGTTACGACTTTAAGATCAATCAATGTCAGATTTTGTATTCTTTAAAGTCGTTACTCACAGTAACGTGTTAACCATAAAACGTTACTCACAGTAAAGAATTGCCCTTTAACACCGTTAATCTTTAACTTTTTTGTCTGTTGAATCTATATATAATATAAAGCTAGGTATAGACAAGGTGATGTGGCACCTCTCTATGACCTCCATTAGTATTTATCTTTTTTCTCCTTTTTTTAACTTTTTCTCTCATTTCTTTCCATTATTTTATTTTGCAAAATCAATCTCCATAACTCATACCTCTTCAATTACATCGATTGTCCTCTTAATTAGTATTAGTAACATCCATAACACTCAATCCTTTCATATTCATAACCCCCAATTATTTAATGTGCAAGTTTATGACACCTTAAATCACACCAATAGAAATTTATATTGAGATTGTTGGGTGGCCTCTATTTCGTTTCTGAGGAAATGAATGGGTCACAATTTTGCTATAAAATTTTGATAAACTTTTGAGGTGCTTAAGAAGTAAAAATTTTGTTGTATCATTTTGTTATTATGTAGATGTTTGTTACAGATGATCACGTGGCTTGAGAAATTAGGGTTGGAGTTTTATTTCCTTATTCCTTCATTTGTTGCCTCTTTGGCTTGTCAAATTTTTAACTCTTTTGATCTGATTTTGCATGCAGATTACAAGATATATATATATAAATGAATGGTTAGACATCCTTGCATAGTTCGGCTTTACGTGGTACAATGATTCAGTATGCCTAATATTATTATAACTTTGTTTCTGTTTTTCTCTTTCCCCATCTACCTGTGGTATTGTAAATTAGTACTTACATTTTCTAAAATATTCTGATGAGAATTTTATTGCTTTTGCGTATTCATTCATAGATTCTAGAACCAATTATGAGTTTTGGACTTACTTGATTATCCGGCGAGAAAACCGGCCCCATTAAGGTATGTTGCAACCATACATTTGATATTATTTTTCTGGGTTCTTGATGATATGAATGAGAAATTCTTAAAAAAAAAAATAACTTTTTCTCTTTGCTTCTCTTTGCTTCTCTTTGTATTTTTTTAAAGAATTTGATGATGTTATGTTGATATCCGGGTCCATCTTTCCCCTTTAACTTATAGTTAAGTATTCTTTAAATTTTATATTTGCTAATTAACTTAATTTTTCAGTTTTCTTTCTTTGATGATAAGGTTCACTTATTGTGTTTTCAGGCCAGGATATTTTCAAAGTTTAGAAGTAGGAAAGGAAGCCAACGTATACGAGCATGCTAGTTAAGGAAGAGCCAACATATTCGAACATGCTACTTAAGGAAGTATATATATCCTTCCTTAGTCATATGGATCAACTTTTAATAACCATAATGATAGAACATGAGATTGTAGATTAATTTGTAATTTTCAAACATACAATTTAATTAATAGAAAAGTTGTTTATTGATATGTAAAATTATAATCTTCGACTTTTTATTTTTTTTTGTTTTGTTGTTAGAAGTTCTCAATTTTTTTTCAAATTTCCGAGATCATTATTATGGTATGTTGAGTTTGAACTCTTTGAGTTCCTTTTGGACTTTGATTCATCATTTACTGTCTTCATCATTTATCGAGGATTGGATTTTTAGTTTTGGCATTGAATTTTTCTTTCTCGGTTAAAACATGGCAAGGGATATTAATAAAAAAATCTTGATTTAAAACATGACAGTGAAAACTAAAAAATGAGCAATGCTAGGAGAAATTAGTTGAAATAGTAACTAATTTTTAAGATGTTGCATAAGATTAGTAAAAGGTGAAGGAGAATTAATTTAATTACTCAAGCAAAGATAACTATTTCAAGGATATAAATATGAAAAAGAGAAGAAATAAATGCGTAAACAACAGTTTAGAACTAATGGTGTATTTGTTAAATATCTAAATTATATCATAAAGAAGAATTATATATGCAATTTTAGACAATATATATGGTTAGATCATAAATCTCTTAAAAATAGAAAGAGTACCGCCATAGAAAAAGAGCACAAATTTGCAAAGTTCATAAAGCATGTAATTAAACTCCAAATGGATTACGAGCTTTCAAGAAATTTTGGTATGTTTTAAAATAATGATTTTATTTATTACTGGAGTAAAATTATTTTTATATTACGTTATCCTTTCTTTCTCTTTTAGTTTTTCTAATGGCAAATTATTGGGTCATTTATTGTTTTGAATTTATTTATTTTTGATTTTGGTATCAGGTCGATGCAGTATTCGAAGAGAGATAGAGGGAGTTATTCTCAATAAATCTATAGTTTTTATATTTATTAGCACGTTAATTTATTTTTTATGCATTTATGTTGTATTTTTCCCTTTTCTTGGTAGAAACATTAAACTAAATGTAAACATAATATATATAACTTTATTTACTTATTTGCGATAATGTTTTTTGATATTTGATGTTTATAATTGTAACGAAAAATTATACTTCACAATCGCGTGAAGCGCGGACCATTTCACTAGTTTTTAATAAAATAATATTTAATACGTTACTGTGAAATACGTTTATTCTAGTTCTGTAAATTTTCAAAAAAATGTATTATTTTGGTGAATTGGCTGAAATAATAGCTTATTTTGGTCAAAGAGTCCACTTTTTACTTTTAATTTTTAAGTCACACTCGCGCGGGGGGGGGGGGGGGGGGGGGGAGGGGGTGTTTCGGAATGCCATCTATATTTCTTTTCAACATTGTTACCCTTCGATCTAGTTTATATATTCTGAAAAAAAAATCATTAATAATCAAATAATATATTAGTAGTATTATCTTGCTTCATACAATAGCCGAGACACAATACTTTTCAACCACCCATTAAGCCGATGTCAAAATAAAAGAAAAGGTTAACATCACTCGTCAATCATACATAACGAGTAAAATTCCTTCTATGCCACTTTATAAACATTTCAAGCAAACCTCAAGTCCACGCAAAAGTGGTGCTTTCGAATTAAAGACAACATCACGGCCTAATTAAACCTATTTTTACTTGAAGTTACTGACACATGCATACCCTAATATATTTTCCACAATAATTAGCTTCAAGTCGGCCATTTAACAAGCAAAGATATGCAATTGTTACTTATTAATTGGTACTAATTCATTTCTTTCGTAAGTCAACCTATTTTTGCTTCTTATTCACATTCCTCCCTTTCTTTCAAAAGTCAACTCCCTAATATCCCACCCTATATAATGTATATAAATCGCCTCTATATCTCCCATCTTATATTCATAAAACAAAACAAAAAAATCTCTCCTCTTTCTCATTTTCCTTCTCCTTCCTCTCCTTCTAGTCAAGAACGAAAACCAAGATCAATTTCACGTATACCATTAACATTTCCAATCCTTTTAATCGCTATTCCACATACCATTAATATTTATCGATCAATTTCACGTTCAAAAATGATGAAGGTGATCAAACTCATGGTTGTTCTCGCCATTACAATGGCCCTCACCATCTCTCTACTCACCATGCAAAAATCGAACAACCCTAAAAATTTAAGATTTCAGGAGGATGGGAAACTTTCAGACACTACTCCCGTGGAAGTGCCCCAAGTGAAGAGGATGAAAGTAAGCCGTTTTCTTGCTGAGCAAGTAAAAAACCCTAGGGCAGCCGATCACTGCCACAAAGATAACGAAATATGCCACGTGTTGGAAGGCCGAAACTCGACATGCTGCAACAACAAGTGCATGGATTTAGGGTACGATAATCACAACTGTGGTGCCTGCAAGAAAAAGTGTCGTTTCACAGAGACTTGTTGCAGAGGGGAATGTGTGAATTTGTCTTTTGACAAGAGGCATTGTGGATACTGCAACAATAGGTGCATGATAGGAGGATATTGTTTCTATGGCATGTGTGATTATGCCTAAGATTGATGAAGAAAAGCTTATAAGGGTTGTCAATTTATATAGAAATATTCATTTCACCAATAAAAACCACATTTAATTTTGTGGTTTAATTGCTCCTAAGAAAGACGAGGTTTATACTTGTATGATATGTCCTCGAGGATATATCCGAGGTATACTGTAACAATTTTATACAGATTCTTCATTAAGAGTGTATATTGATAAGTAATTTTTGTTAACAATTTGTTGTAAGAGGAATATGCTCATGAACTTGTTGCGATTGGAAATCTGTGTTTTAATTCCCAATTTTCAGTGTGTTGTATGTATTTTATTTTAAGACTTTAATTCGTTTTGGTACTAGCAGCCGCAGGGGCTGAAGTAGTCTTCTAGTTACGGAGAATGAAATATCTTAAAAATAGAACCCATTAAAATGGGCTTCTCGGCACTGGGCAATAATTGGTCCTTGCATGCTTGGGTTTTAACACTATATAATTAAGCTGCTAATACAATTACTTATGCAAAAACCTTAACGAATTCCTCCATATTACTTAAATCAGATTTGATTCACCCTACTTAGTAGAAATGTGAGAAGCACGTATATATAATCGTATTTCCAGATTAACTTTTATTTAGAACCCAAAAAGAAAAGGAATGGAATTGTACTCAACCTATCATAAAGTTCTTCCAATAATTTATACTTTTAGATGCGTTAATAGATTACTCAATTGAAAAAAGTCCATTCAATTTTTGTATTTTCTTTTTTGTTGTAACGATACCAATTATTTGCTGAACAATGACAGCTTAATGCCTTAGATCACACCCCAGGGCCCAGACATGTGAATATCCTGCAAAATATTCCTTGTTAAGCAACCAGTAGTCCAAGTTCTCAATTTTTTGTTGCATGTACATTGTATAGGCCATTCAAAAAGTCGACAACTTGTATTTGTTGCATGTGCATTGTTTTAGGTTAATTGTAATGACTTCTACGTACAGTACATAATCGTAATTCAAAAGGTGTCGGTTATAGTTTTGAATATTATATCTATGCCCCTGCCCACCTCCCTGAGAAGTTATCACTTTAATCTATGTTGGCCTTTAACTTTGCCCAATCAAATCAAAAGAATCAAATCGCTTTTGATCTCACCCAATAGAGTTTTGGTGCCACTGGCTAAAATTTGGCCTCAGTAAAAAGAATGATGCAACAATAACCATTTCACCAACATCTGGAGTAAAATCTTGATGGATTGCTAGGATTTTTTATTTAATATTGGGCAAGATTTGCCTTAACAATAAGTTATAGTGATGTCAGGTTTTGTATCTGAATTTCTGGCAATTCGTCAAGATTTTCATGACTTGTTATGTAAAAATTTCAACACTTTTTTGCTTCAAACTTGATCCAAATTCTCCCATATTAACTACAAATAATTCCAAGTTTGATATTCAGATTTCTAAAATCAATCCCAATAATTCTCAATTGTTAGATTCGACTCAACCCTTAAAAAATTAACAGACCCACTTTGTCTTCCTTCTACAAACAAGCTCAATAAAACCCAATAACATATAATGGTGTTAATTGTTCAAGTTTCTTCGACCAAAATCAATGGAATAGCTAAAACTCGTATAAAGATTTAATTTTTTTTAATTTTATTCGACAAACTTCAATATTGTCCGAGCAAAACTAAATCATTAAATTCAATATTGAAAGTTTTTGGATCTCAAAATTTTGAAGGTCTAATTAAAACAAAGGATTTACTAGCATTCCAAGAGCTACCCATGAATAAAACTTTCCAATTGTACTGCACGCGTTCTAAGTTTCTAGTGTACCCTCTCTTTTCACTTTTACTTGTCTACTATCGACTTTACACACTCCTTAAGAAATAATAAATGAAATGCTTAATTTACCATGATACTGCAGTGACAAGTAAAAGTGAACATCTATTTTTAGAATAGTGGAGAAGTAAAAGTGAATGAAGGGAATACTTCTTTTTCTATTTCGCTTATAGAATGATTATGTTATTAGCTTGTCAATTACTCCCTCCGTTCACTTTACTTGTCCAGTATTCTAAAAATAAATTTTCACTTTTACTTGTCACTTTTAGCATATCAAGAAAAGACAAACTTTTTTTTCTTATTTTACCCTTAACATTAATTACTCATTTTCAAATTATTCTCCAAGTCCAATGAGACTATATACCAATTAATATGGGTATTATAGTAAAATAAATACTTCATTTATTAATTCTTAATGGACATGCAAAGTCAAAAGCAGACAAGTAAAAGTGAACGGAGGGAGTATATACTTTATATATGAATGTATTTTGTATTTTGATTTTGGCTTACATTTTTCAGATTATTTAAGTACATTAATAAAGTTACTCAAAATGTTGATAACGTATGAAGCAATGTAGAAATAAAAATTTGTCATGCTTTTCAGATTCTTCACACAAAAGGTAGGTTAGTGATGTTAGCTTTGTTTTAAAGTATTATTTTTGAATTCTAATTGTGATTCGACTCAAAAAGTTTGGGTTCCAAATTGGAGCGGGAAAAATGAAAACTTGTGTTGGCAGCGAAGGGGAAGGGCCAATTGTATTTTGTGAGGCTCGTTTAACCTATAGCCTGTTTGGCTAAAAAAAATTTCCTTCAAAAGTGCTTATTTTTTTCAATAAGTGTTTAGTTTGGTTAAGCTTTTTGGGAGAAAATAAGTATTTTTGAGGAGTAGCAGAAGTAGTTTCAGAAGCTAAAAAAAAAAAAAAGTTTTTACCCAAAAACACTTCTGAGAGAAATACATTTAGAAGCACTTTTTATACTAATTAGAAGGTTGGCCAAACAAGCTATCGATCACACTGAAAAATATATACTTGGGGTTTAAAAAAAAAAAGTTGTAATTGATGATGAATTGTATCATTCCTTCTCTTTAATAGAGAAAAAGTCTCCTTGCTCTTGCCTAAAGAATTAAGCATCTTAACTGAATCTCGTTAAACTTTTGTATCTTTTTCTTCTTCTCTACTTTCTTTTTGTATGATTGCATTACTGTGAGAATTAAGTGATGAACAGATGAAAATTGGGAAATTTCTGTGTATTCATTTCTCTGTAATTACATGTCTTTATACATACTACCAAGGACTACTGCGCAAATGGCTAGGGACTGAAAATTAATTGCTAATTTTTATGTAACTAACTCTAACTATTTTTCCTACAGGTCATCTATTCTAGAAAATTCTTATTACAATGCAGTAGATATTATTTACACACTGTTGGGTCAGCTGAGGAACCAGGCCTGGGTCTGCTGAGGAACCAGGCCCAATTCTTTATTTCATCTATGTAGAGGCCCAAACCATTTCATCATTTCTTCAGCCCATAGTTCATTAGTCCATGTATGTTTCTTCAGACAGTGTTGAAGTTAACCTCGTATTAGCCTTCTTCTTGTTCTTCTTCAACATACTTTCTTCTTCATCTTCTTTGCGTCTTTCTCTATCATCAATGAAAATAGAAGGCTTTTCTTCAACATCCCCCCTCAAGTTGGGGGGGAGAGTAAGAACACCCAACTTGGTCATGATTTTCCGGTGAGAATCCCCAGAAAGGGGTTTGGTGAATAGATCGGCAATCTGATGATGTGAAGGAACAAAACTCAGAGAAATGAGATCGGAAAGAAACTGTTGCCTCACAAAGTGACAGTCGAGGTCCACATGCTTGGTTCTTTCGTGAAAGACGGGATTCCGAGCTATGTGGATGGCAGCTTGGCTATCAGAGTGGATCGGAATAGGAAGAGGTGGTGGTGCTGACAAATCTTCAAGGAGACGAACTAACCAGGTAATTTCTGCAGTTACTCGGCGCATAGATCTGTACTCCGCTTCGGCGAATGAGAGTGAAATCGAAACCTGTTTCTTTAATTTCCAAAAAATGGGAGCACCTCCCAAAGTGATGAAATATCCACTCACAGATTGTCTTGTGTCTTTGCAGGAAGCCCAATCGGCGTCGCTGAAGGCCAAAAGATCCATAGATGGTGTTGAAGAGAGGAGAATGCCTTGACTAGGATCAGATCGGAGGTATCTGAGAACTCGAATAGCGACTGAAAAATGCAAAAGACTAGGACTTAGCATGAATTGGCTGAGACACAACATAGCATACGACAGATCTGGTCTGGTATGTGTTAAGTAGTTTAATTTACCTACTAAGTGTCTGTATGTAGTAGAATTTGACATAGGAGGTCCATCAGTAGCCTGCAACTTAGTATATGGATCAGGAGGACATGAAACAAAAAGACCAGTGCAATCAATTCCTTTAAAAGATCTTGTGTAAATTGTCTTTGACTGATAATGAAACCTTGATTCTCGCGGATAATCTCCATACCCAGAAAATAATGTATGTCACCCAAATTTTTGACCCTAAACTCAGTGTTGAGAAAATCTGTGATGTGAAGAATTTCTGATGTGTCATTGCCTGTAAGCAAGATGTCATCCACGTAGACAGCTATAATAGCAATTAAATCACTAGTTGTCTTGAAAAACAGTGAATAGTCATTTAAAGAACTAGTGTAACCTTTGAAACTTAAAGCACCTGCAAGCCCGGCATTCCACTGCCTTGAGGCTTGCTTTAAACCATAGAGGGATCTTCTTAAAAGACATACATGCCTAGGAGTAGGAGGAATGAGACTTGCTGGGAATCTCATAAAGACCACTTCCTGCAGTTCACCGTGCAAGAAAGCATTGTTGACATCAAGTTAGGAAACATCCACCCTTTCTTGACTGCAACAACTAATAAACATCTTATGGTGGTCATTTTCACCACTAGTGAAAATGTCTCTGTGTAATCAATCCCTTGTTGTTGAACATCCCCCTTACCACCAATCTAGCTTTTAGTCTCTCAACAGAACCATTTGATTTATGTTTGACCTTGTAAACCCACTTACAAGGAAATGGTTTCTTTCCAGGAGGCAATTCTACCACATCCCGAGTATGGTTTAGCTTGAGTGCCTCAATTTCATCTTCTATGGCCTTAGTCCAACCAGGGTGTTGAGCAGTTTCATTGAAACTAGCAGGTTCAGTTACAATAGATAGAGACTGCAAGATATGTTGGTTAGAAACAGATAGGGCAGCAAAAAAGAAAACTGTAGGCTAATTTGGTTGAACAAAATAAGAATTAGTAACATGAGTAAGTAAAATACTGTTGCATATGAAATCCTTCAAATAAGAGGGTGTTTGACTTATCCTGGTAGAATGCCTAGTTGGTTTAACTGGTGGATTTTGTGGAATAGAGACAGGTGCTATATAAGATGGAGGGCTGAGTGAGTGAGAAGGATATAGACCAGCATCAGGAGAGGATGAGCTAGTATGAGTGGGTGCAGAGAAATCAGAAATAGAAGAAGTAGGATTGTTATAAGTAGGGCAAGGTGAAATAGGTTGAGTAGGAGAAGAAAAAGGATCTAGTGGTATAGGAGGTTGATCTGCAACTGGTATAGTAGAAGGAAAAAGGTGAGCAGTTGTACTGTGAGTGGATAACCTAGAAAATGGAAATTGATCCTCATAGAATTTGATATCTCTTGACACAAATACTTTTCTGGTTTCCAATTCCAGTACCTTATAAGCTTTCTGATTTTGAGGGTAACCAAGAAACACACATTCCCTTGCTCTAGGTTGAAATTTATCTCTAGGACGAGACAAGTTGAAATATAGCATAGGCACCCAAAACATCTCAGATCCTGATAACTTGGTGATTTGACAAAAATAATCTCATAGGGAGTCTTGCCTTGCAAAACTCTAGAGGGCAGTCGGTTGATCAAGTGAGTGGCAGTCAAGATGCACTCACCCTAGTAATGAATAGGTAATCTAGATTGAAAGAACAAACCCCTTGCCACTTCCAACAAATGTTTGTGCTTCCTCTCAACAATTCCATTTTGTTGAGGGGTGGCCACACAAGATCTTTCATGTATTATGCCTGCTGATTGTAAATAAGTTGCTTCTTGAGAGCCTCTTCCAAGCTCTAAAGCATTATCAGACCTAATCCTTTGACATGTAATTCAAATTGTCTTTCCACCATTGCCAAGAAATCTTTCAATACTGGAAAGGCATTAGATTTAGTTTTTAAAAGAAAAGTCCAAGTACCCCTGTTATAGTCATCCACTATAGTCAAAAAATAACTATAACCATTGGAAGTAGGCACTTTGAATGGACCCCATGTAACAATGTGAATAAATTCAAATATTCTTTGAGATTTGATGGTACCGATAGGAAAAGGCAATCTACTTTGCCTAGCCTTTGGACAAACATGACAAATACACTTAGAATTTGAAGGAAACTGAGATTTTTCATTACTGAGAAAGGCAAATGCCCCAACCTTACATGCCAAAGACTTACATTAGGTGTTGCATTTGCAGAAAGATGAACAGAGATTGAACTACTATCAGGACTAGAAGCTAAAACTGAACTAGAAACATCATTGGAGTTGACTACTTTTGGAATTGAAACTACTTGACTAGAAACTATATTGGAATTTCTTCCTTTTGGAATTGAAAAAGCTTCTCTAATGAGTCTTGACTCTATTTTGATAGGCTTGAGTAGATATAGGCCATCTCCTCCCTCACCAAAAACTTGTTTCTTCCTCATTTAAAGGTCCTGTAACACACAACCAGTAAGAGTGAATAAGACATGACACTGGAGTTGATTACATAGCCTATGAACTGACATCAAGTTGTACTTAAAATCTGGGACATAAAGCACATTATGTAAAGTGAGAGTAGGCAAAACAGAAACACTCCCTATATGAGTGACAATGATCTTGAAAGAGTTGGGTAAACTAACACTTAGAAGAGCAGAGAGAAGAGTTAGAAATAAGAAAGAATTGGAATTAAAACACATGTGTTCTGAAGCACCTGAATCAATAATCCAGGTGCTTGTATTATAAACAGAAAAGCTTGAGCCTGAGTACTTTGTAATTGTACCAGCAATAGCATGAGCATTAAGTGTTGTTCCTAAGCTTCCTGATTGGTTTAGTTTCATTTCCTTCAGAACTTGATGCACTATCTCTGAACACTGTTCTTTAATAAAATGCTGGTTGAAATTATTTTGGTTTAAAGCACCATATGCATTAAAATTGTTCTGATTTGTGACTCCATGTGTGTTTTCCATTGCATTATTTTCCTCACTTCCCAAAACAACATTTCCTTGCACTGTAACCTGAGGATTTCCAGAATTTGTGAATTCAAAATCTGCAGGAAATCCTATAATTCTGTAGCAATCATCATACGCATGCCATGTCTTTCCACAATTAGTGCAGCTCACATTAGGATTGTATTTGGTTTTCCTTGGTTTGAATTTTTGAGCTGGTTTTCCAAACTTTGATCCATTATTTCCAAATCTTTATGGTGTGTATCCTCCTCTGTTTGGTTGAAATCCTTGTGATGTGTATCCTCCTCTGTTAGACTGAAATCCTTGTGGTGTGTATCCTCCTCTGTTAGACTGAAAACGTGGTCTGTGATTTCCTTTTATTTGTCCTGATGCCATGAATGATGCAGTTTCATTAGGGATAAATGCATTGGCATGAACTTCCCTTTGATTCTCATCTTGTAATAAAAGAGAATAGGCCAGATCCATGGATGGCAAAGGGTTCATCATCAAGATGGTTCCCCTTGCTTGAGCATAAACATCATTAAGACCCATTAGAAATTGAATGAGTCTTTGATCTTCCAAGGAGTTGATTAATTTTGCCTTTCCTTCATATACACATACACAAGTACAACATGTGGTCAGGATGAGTGAATCCAACTTATCCCACAGCCTTTTAAGTTTAGTGAAATAACCTGCAATATCATTATTCCCTTGCACTAATCCTGACAACTCTTTTTTGTAGGTGATATAGTTTGGCTCCATCTACTTTGCCAAACCTCTTTTCCAAGCTGTCCCACAATTCCTTTGCTGTTTTTGAATAAATCACACTGTCTCGAATGTCCGGTGATAGTGCATTCAACAACCATGCTATTACCATATCATCCACATAGCTCCACTACTCATAATCACTGGCAGTCAGATCTGGTACTTTGCAAATGCCATTGATGAAACCAAGTTTCTTCTTGGCAGATAATGCTATCAGTATTGATCTTCTCCAACCTGGAAAACCTCTTCCATCGAAAGTTGAGTGAATCAGATTCATACCGGAAGAATCTGATGGGTTGAGGTGATAAGGATGACTTGCATCAATGGTGGTGACTTCAGTTGCAGTGTTCCCTATGTTTCTAGTTTCAGGAGTTTTGTCACCCATTTTCCCTTTAGAACTGCAAGATATTGATAGTGATTTTGATTTGAAAAAGTTGTATAAACTTCAGATCGAGCTACTGCTCTAATACCATGTGAGAATTAAGTGATGAACAGATGAAAATTGGGAAATTTCTGTGTATTCATTTCTTTGTAATTACATGTCTTTATACATACTACCAAGGACTACTGTGCAAATAGCTAGGGACTGAAAATTAATTGCTAATTTCTATGTAACTAACTCTAACTATTTTTCCTACAGCTCATCTATTCTAGAAAATTCTTATTACAATGCAGTAGATATTATTTACACACTGTTGGGTCAGCTAAGGAATCAGGCCCAATTATTTATTTCATCTATGTAGAGGCCCAAACCATTTCGATCATTTCTTCAGCCCATAGTTCACTAGTCCATGTATGTTTCTTTAGACAGTGTTGAAGTTAACCTCGTATCAGCCTTCATCTTGTTCTTCTTCAACATACTTTTTTCTTCATCTTCTTTGCGTCTTTCTTGATCATCAATGAAAATAGAGGGCTTTTCTTCAACCATTACAGTTTAATAGTTTATTCCCGATAAATCTGCTCAATTTCATAGAGTCAGGTGTAAATCTGGATCATTTTATAAAGTTCAAAAAGGCAAAATTGAGTAAGAAGGAGAAATTTAGACTAATTTTATAATGATAAAAATATATTTTATTCCAACTATTATCGAATAACATATTTATTCCATTCTACATATTTTATTCCAACTTTTTGGCTTTCAAAACAAGCAATGTTCATATTTACTTCCTAGCCACCAAAGATTTGGAAATGACATTTTAATCCTCGAGTGTTCTTCTCTAAGTAGGAAAGGCCTAAAGCTATTCCGCCACACAATTGCAACCACTCCCATATTCCGCCGTCGAAGGTCAGTAAAAACTGTTGACTTTTCTGGTCAATCTTTTTTAGAGATAAGAGACTCAATTGTATTATTTAATTTCCTCGTATTTTACCGGCAATATACTGTAAGATATGAAGCTACACATTGTGTCCGTTGATAATTAGAGAGCATCCGGATTTTATTTGACTGCTGATAAATTTTTTTAAATTTGTGTTCTTTACTGTCCATATACAGTAAGATGCAAAGCTGTATATAGATTGTGTCCTTACAAGCCAGACAAAGCTACACTTTGTCTGGTTATGACTTGACAGAGTGTTTAATAAAGTCAAAACTCTTGTGGTCTTAAATTGAAGATACATAGAATGTACCTGTGGTCTTAAACATGCCACGTGGAAAGTTGGATTTAAAGAGTTGCCAAAGAGACATTCCTTTTTAAATGGGCTAAAAAGTAAAGTAAGACAAATAAATTGAAACAGAGTGAGTATGAAATATGGCCATTACAGGAATTGTGTACAAAATGTTACTTTAGAAGCATAAGAGATTTGCGTAACCTGCAACTCTTTGTTCAATATACTGAATTTGGTCGGTATTTGCTATTTTCTCAGGCATTATTCTAACTTATCCGCCTCATCAGAATGATGGATTACAGAAACAAGCGAGTCTTGGCTCCAATGGTCCGAGTGGTAAGTATTTTCAACTGAAATTGAAGTAGAGCAGTATTATTTTGGTACTTCATGTTCCCATTGCTAGATGTGTGTTTCTCTTTCTGAAACTCGTTTTTAGCTTTCGAGGAGTTATTAACTTCACCAAGAAGCATAGTTAAGACTGCTCTTAGAATGTGTGTACTTTATAGTATATGATGTTTTTAGATGCTTATGGATCTTATGCTTCATTACTTTTTGTCAGGGTACATTGCCATTTAGGATGCTTGCTGCCCAATATGGTGCGGACATAACCTATGGAGAGGAGATTATTGATCATAAGATCATCAAATGTGAGCGGCGAGTTAATGGTAATTTCTTATTGATCTTTTTTAGCGTCTCCTGTTTAAATTCTCCTTTAACCTTAAGCTTGTTGTATACATTGAATATAATGTAATATGTAGAGATGTCTACTACTGTGAAAGGATAAAACGAACACTTTCTAGAAATAGCAAAGCCAGCATGACCAGTCTTGTCTTTATTCAAGTTCCTTTATTTGATGAGTATAATGTATATGTCAATTTGAGAACTTCTATATTCAATGGATTATCAGGTTGTTAATGTTTTTATGTAATGAAAAAAGGATGAGGAGACTGAATTTCCTTGTGTTATGGCTCTCTCTATTAGTTGAAGATATTTGATGTTGAGAAGTTTTACCTGGATGTGTGGCTTAAATGGAATATTCTAGAGATGATTGAACATTTACTGATGATAGTTATATCAAAACTTTAAAAATTAAAACTGAATGTTTTAGTGTGGGTGCTGATTACCCCTCGAATACCTACCACAGATTTGTAATTTATTATCTAGGCCATGTACATTGAAATACTATAGATGTCTTTCCAAGTGGGAATGATTTATTCAAAGTCATTACTCTGCAAAGGCTTTATGGATTGCTGTTTTTAAGGACAGGTAGTATATTATTAACTTAGCACTACGCTTTATGCCTTGCTATTTTACTTTATACTTTTATTTTTAGGTATTATGAGCATGGATGAATAGGATTCATAATCACTTATTTTCTAAGGGGACAAAGAAATGAAAAGATAAAGTATCTTAGTGAAGCCTGGCTTTGAATGCAGGTTACCTAGATAATATGAGATGGCAAAAGAAAAAAAGTCGCTAAACTCGGTGCATCTAAAGTTGCTAAACTCGGTGCATCTAAAATATTTCTCACGAGTTTTACCCCTTATTCCTTAGATGTCTTAGGGACTACTGACATAGTGGAGAAGGGAACTGACAATGTTGTTTTCAGAACGTGCCCCGAGGAAAGAAATCGAGTTGTATTTCAGATGGGCACTTCTGATGCCGTGAGGGCTCTCAAAGCTGCTGAAATTGTGTATGTTGCTTTCAGTTCTTGTTTCTTTTTTCTCCTATTATAATCTTTGTACTTTCAACCCTTCTGCTCACCCCGTCCCCCCTTCCCCGCCCCCTCCTCCCTCTCTCTCACACGCACACAAAATCTAATAATCACATGGTCATACGCACATCCAGTCTTATAAACAGCCAGACTGGATTGGATGCCTATGATGAAATTACACTTTTGTTTCCACTTTTTTTATTTTCAATATGCGTCTTCTGGTATTTTTGGTGATATTTCATTTATCAGGAGAAAATACAGTGCCAGTAGTTAATAATTGCTTTCCGCCAGTATTTGGGGGGGGGGGGGGGGTGTGTTGTCCTAATAAGTCGTATCATTATCGCTCTGAGTATAGATGCCACCTGCACAAGTCTTCTTGTGCCATGAAACTTTTTCTCGATAACAAAAGATCCAACTGGTAGAAAAGTATGTCTCCTGTCCCAGGTAGGGAGAGATGAGGGGTGAATTTATGTCCCTTATTTCCAAACTGTACATCAAGGTTAGAAGTGGTGTTGTTGGATTTCTTTTACTAATTTTCTTGAGGAACTGTCATATCTTTTTCTGCATTGAAAGTCTAGATTTTTGAGTCTAACATGTTGTTAGCAGTATTTACAATCAACCTTTCTGACATTATATGGATGATGGATGTAGCTGATGTTCGTCTATAGTAACAAGCTTGTCTGAGTTAAATTTATTAATGTTGAACTGCTACAAGCTGCAGTGATATGAATTTGCTTCTTTAACAATTTTCTTTTTATTGAATACCTATCGTAAAATTCCATGAATTGCATTCTTGTCAAGGTTCATGATCTACTTTCTTAAGATAGTGAAGAAACTTCAAAGCACACGCTTGAGTTTCTTTTGCTTTTTTTAAGTCTTTGCTTCTGACTTAGTCATGAAAGCTTAAACCAGCAATTATGCTCGACTTCAATAGGAAGTTACTGCATCTGATCAAAATATTTGATGGTCTGTCACTTATCAGGTGTAATGATGTAGCAGCAGTGGACGTAAACATGGGATGCCCCAGGTCATTCTCCATTAGTGGAGGCATGGGTGCTGCACTGTTGAGCAAACCAGAGCTCATCCATGATGTATGCATTTATTCTTGTTCCTTCACCCTAGTAGTAGAATTTCCTTCTAATACAGCATAGGATTGCATGTCCTGTTCTTGATGTTTCCTTTCTTCTGAACTCAGATTTTGACAACATTACGGAGGAACTTGGACGTACCAGTAACGTGCAAAATTAGATTATTAAAATCTCCGCAGGATACAGTGGAATTGGCGCGACGTATTGAGAGGACTGGTGTCTCTGCCCTTGCTGTCCATGGAAGGTAGGTGATCTCTGTATATCTTCTTCTCGTGCTCTTTATAAACTCAACCTTGTGCGCTGTCAATAATCAACCATTTGAATATTCAGATTGCCTTCTTTAGGGGTGGGGTGGGCGGTCTAGTTAATTCATATAGTTTTTGGAATCTTTTTGCCAATATGAGGTGGGGTTGTTGTAGATTCAATGAGTCCACCTTAGAAGTGGGGCAGGAACTTTTTAGTCTGCTTCTTGGTTATATTGGAAAGTATTGTCTGTTCAGTATGTTTTTGCTAGTTTCCCCGACCTCTCTCTCCTTTCACTTTTGTGTTTTTAATGATGTTGAAGTTTCATTCTGAACACGCCAATTCATGAATTAGTAAGCACATCTCCGGAAAACAGGATTGTTTTAGGTTCTGATCTTCCTTTCATTTTTTGGTGGATGGGTGGGTAGGTTAACAACAACAACGTAGCCAGTGTAATCCCACAAGTGGGTTCTAGGGAGGGTAGGATGTACACAAACCTTACCTCTACCTTTGCAGGGTGGAGAGCCTGTTTCCGAATAGACCCTCGGCTCAAAAGAGACGGAGTCAATGCAGGGTTGCACGAAAAATAAGACAGCAAAATATCAAGATACAAGACAAATGGAGTAACACATAGTAATACACACCTAAATGATCTATGCATTACCAAAATAATACTACGAAGAAAAGGAGAAGAGGAGATGGACTAGCCCCCCACCTCTCTTATACACAGCGTGACAAAACTCAACTACCCACTAACCTTCTACCCTAGGTTGATGGACATAATTGCCTTTTCCATGAGTTATGACTGTTGGCGGGGTCCGCCGGACTACAAGGGTCTATTGTACGCAGCGTTACCTAGAAATGTAGGGTAAGGCTGCGTAAAATAGACCCTTGTGGTCCGGCCCTGCCCCGGACACCGCGCATAGTGGGAGCTTAGTGCACCGGGCTGCCCTTTTTATGGCTGTGCTGTCGTTATATGTAGTCAGTGCTAAAAGATTTAAAATACACAAATTGAACATGCTATATTTGGAAACTATGTCAGAAATGATTTATGAGGGTGCAATTTGACAGTTCTCTCGGCAGCTACTCTGATTGTGTCTGTTTCCACGGAATATTGTTAGCGCTCATTTGTGATTTTTTGTTTGGGATAAGGAGTCATATTGATTGCTTGTTTGAGATTTCTTCTATTAGGAACTTTAACTTGAGGTCAAGTGATATTGATATTTCCTCTGACTAGAAATGTGACATGCTTGTTGATTGAACTATAGGAAAGTTGCAGACAGGCCAAGAGATCCTGCAAAGTGGAATGAGATTGCGGATGTTGCTGCCGCTCTCTCTATTCCAGTTATAGCAAATGGTGATGTTTTTGAATATGAGGATTTTCAACGCATTAGAGATGCAACAGGTGTGCTTAAACTTCTTATAATTGCCCTTTGTTCTCGTATTGTTCTCTGATGAATCGGTTTGCACTTTGTGGGTGAAGTTTTATATATTTTAGATAATGATCTGGATGTTTTAGCACAACTATTTTGTCACAAGATAAATGTATCTGTGTTGTCCCTATATGGGTATGTATGTTTGATTTTCATCAAATGTCCATAGGTTTTAGGAAACAGGATCAAATAGCTTACATATCTTCTAATGTGTATAGTTGTGCATTGTGCTTAGACACTTGATGGTTCTTTCTCGTAAAAGATGTATATATGCAGGAATGTTCCCTTCAATCAATGAGTTAACTACTTCCATAAAAAAATGTAGAAAAAAGCTTGAATTCTGTAGAGAACTGTGGATGCATTTGACAAGTTTAGGGGTTCAACATGAAGGATAGATGCTAGATATGTTCATTTCTTATCCAGCTTTTACAAGTACATTGTAAGAACTTGGAGGAGGGAAACTGTGTTGAGTTTACATGTGGTCCAACATCCAGTGATCATCAAATGGAAGCTTTGTTTCTTTCCTTATTGTTTCTTCCTTGTGTTTCATTCTCCCTAAAGAAAGACAAACACATTAATGCACTAAAAGTGGAGTTTTAGCACAGCACGGCAACAGCTATAGAGCCGTGATGCGAAGTTGTTGATTGTTGATTTGCTTGCACTCTGTCTTATAGAATTCCTCTAACTGCTTAGCAAAATCATTGTAGATGCTTGTAGTTCAGGCCCATTAACTCTTCTAATTGATGTTGCTCGGATCCTCCAAAAAAGGGCCTCACCCGTGTCAGACACGGGGTGAGGTGATATATTTGGAGGATCCGAGCAACGTCGCCTCCAATTTGAAAGTTATATTCAGAGATTTGCTATTGCCCCAGAAAGGAAAATTATTCTTTGTAAGAATGCTTCCTTTTGACACATCAAATAAATGAACAATCTGTATGTGAAAAGAATCATTCACACTAAGTTGATGATTGCCTTTCTATCTGCTGGTATGAATATCTATATGGTTGTTTCTGCTTATGTTTTTCAACATTTAACAGCTATACTGTATAGGTGCTTCATCTGTGATGGTTGCAAGAGGAGCCATTTGGAATGCCTCTATTTTCTCTTCCGAGGGAAAAATACCACGGGAAGATGTCAAAAGAGAGTATGTGAGAAAGGTATTCGGTCTGTGAAACCAGACGTGAAGCAATCTCTTATTACATGTTAAAATTAGACTCTGAATTAAGTGGCCACTTTGTCCATCCAGCATATAAATGGAATAGACTAAAATATATTCAGCATTTGCTTGAAATTGAAGATGATGAAGTCATTGGCTTCCTATATGTGTTTCTCTGCAAATATAAGTAACAGGTCTGGGTGCTTTGGTTGCAGAGTATATTGTGGGATAACGATATCAAAAGTACAAAGCACACCTTGAAGGAAATGATAATGCAATATTCTTCCCTTGGGCTCCCGGAGGGGCTGGCAGTAATTAAATCAGATACCTTGGCAGATATAGCGTAAGTTTTCTTGTCTGCTGCTCTTACTTCCACCCGTAATTCCATGTGATGGGATCAAATTTAGTTGCTGTTCAGTTAGTTTCCAAATTAAGTTGTTCGTGTTCTGATTCCTAAAATGCGTAGTTTGGATGTTGTGGTCTGAGATCTGCTTCACCCTCCCCCCTTCCTTTGTTTTCTACATAATTACGTAGTCTGCTCATTTTAAAAGTTGCTCAAAGTTTTCTGACTCACTAAAAATGAGGATTTAACTTGTGAAAAGGTGCATGAGGTTCTTAATCTTTTCTTTCATCCTTGTACCATTGTTCACTTTGAGATTTGTCCAACATTGGAATTTGGACAGGGTTCATATGTCCATAACCTTTACTAGTATTATTTCCCATTGGTAAAACTCTTCACATATAAGCTGTTAATTAGTCAAGTGACAATGATTGGACTAATTAGTTCTGAAATATGTTAATGTTGTGACCCTTGCTGTTGTGGTTAGTGCTATATTCAATAGGAAGTAACGAGAACAGGGAGAGGAGAGGGTTATTTCTCTCATTTGGCAAAAAAAGAGTTACTTCTTGAAAGTAGTGATACCTTTTTCAACCCTTTGTAAGTGGTCTTGAGGGTTATCTGACTTACATGTTCATTTGCTTCCAAGGCACTGGCGCTGATATAAACTCATGTCACTATACCTAGATCCTGTTACTTCTGATGTATGATTTAATTTATGGAGTCCTACTCAAACATATTTTTCCCTTCCTCTGGGTGGTCTTCTGTTGGGCACCTAATATTTTACTGACTGCATATTTAATTTGTCTTTCAGGAAACTTTACGGTGAAGAAGAATACTATGAATATGTCTTAGAAAGCCAGAGGAAGCAGATGACATAAGATAAATAGTTTCACCCTCACTAATCGGAGAAGTCAATACACCAAGATGTCAATGAAACTAGACGACCATTTATAATTTATAAAGCTAGTAGGGGTGTTTGAAGCAAGAGATAGAGGTGGACTTTGCACATGAGGTTGTTAATGAGTTGAAGAGTCACATAGTTCTGACTTCTTTCCGAGTTATGTGACTCTATACCCGAATGATATCTCTTGTTTGAGCTTAAAGTAACATTCCGACACCCCTGAAGAAATCCCTCGACTGCGAAATTTCGAACAGTATTCATTGTAGGCTTTACACTAAATTGAACTAGTATAGTTTACTTGCATAAAACAACGCTATAGCTATGTATGTTTTGGTTGTAAAAGAGGCACCATTGATTCATTGAAGTCTTTGCTTGATTCCCTTGGTTTTGCAGACATTATTTGCAAATTTAAGAGATTTATGGGTGACGACTGAAATCATGTACAACTAAACAATTTTTCACTAGTATAATTCTTCGAATTTGTGATTTTGTTTTTGCTAAGACTACTTGCATATCAATAAAACAAATCGACGAAAAGCAGAAGAATTTCATACAAATTCTTTTAAAGGTGTACATACATAGAAAGAACCGTGCCTATGCAGAGCTTTAGAGTTCATCTATGGTTAGAAAAATAAGTGTAAAACGAAACTTTTGTTTTCTGGCTTTGCTCTACTCTTCCAACACAATGAGGCGTAGCAAAACATTTCTCTGTTCTATTCAATTTTTTTTTTTACAGTAAAGTATTTACCCTTAATACTTAATCACTTTGTCTAAGCCTAACATATTTACTCAACACTTTGATAGTATATTTATTTTGTTAACCATCAGGAATTCATAATTCACTACCTTGATTAATCTAAATTTGCACGAGTAAGCCCACTAAGGAGGTAAAATGCTCTATCCGAGGAAGTTTGCATTTCCCGTGTTCGAATTCATGACTTTTGGTGAAGGGATCAAAACCATCCCACCACACCCGTTAGTGGTAGTATTATTTTGTTCACTTCTTTAAGATTGATATGACTACTCTCATTCTTAAGAATCTCCAGCAAGACAGAGGTGTCCGACTCAAAGTCCGAGGCATATGCACCCAATTCCAAAAAAATGTTGCTGCATAAGTTGCTAATTTAGATTTCTTTCTCCTTGCTATATACTCGACTTAGTTAAGAAAATACAAAAAGAGGTTTTCAGAAAATTTTACTGCATTAATATAATAGCGTTTGTTTTGCGACTGATATATAACCAAAGCAACGGGTCTTATTTAAAGTAGAGACATGAAGAGACACAGAAAATGAGTCAAGACATGAAGAGACACAGAAAATGAGTCAACTTACTTCAAAATAATATACTTCATTTTAGTTATATGAGCACTCTCGTTATGTTCATGAGCCAGGATTAAATATCTTTTAAGAATTACACGCACACAGTAGCAAATTTCTCAAGATGAAGCAACACAAAGTTCTTGTGGTGCAAAATGGGTAAGGTATGCATCAGCCAACATTTGGCCTAATTTAACTTGAGCCTCTGTGGTTAAATGGAGATTATCTTCCTTAAGCTGTAATCCCATGGCATCAACACATACAACATTTGGAAGATCAATCGCCTTTTGCGCTTCTCGAATCTTTTCAACATATTTCTCATCTCCTGATGCAATTGCAACCTGGAGGACAATGCAATGCAGTTAGAGAACATGTTATAATGTTCCAACTACTTTGGTCCATGAAATTTTAACATCAGCTAGATATATGATAGAGAGATAGAAACAGAATTAGATATCGGATCTATCAACATTCCATGTAAGGAAACCACCAAAATTTTGCTCCAAATTCCTAACTACAATTGCCACAATCCTTCAAGGATTTTGTTACATGCATCAGGCTGATTTGAATTGGCCTAGCGAGTAGCGATTTCACAAAACACTTTTTATTCAATGGCAGACAAGATGAGGGAAGCGAGGCTGAGGTGGTTCGGGCATGTGAAAAGGAGGTGCGAGGATGTACCAGTAAGGAGGTGCGAGAGGTTGGAGGTAGCAGGAGTTAGGAGAGGTAGAGGTAGGCCGAAGAAGAACTGAAAGAGGTAATTAGACAGGACATGGCACAACTTCAGCTGACTGAGAACATGACCCAAGATAGGAAGGTATGGAGGTCGAAGATTAGGGTAAAAGGTTAGAAGGTAGCTAATGTTTACCCCGAATTTGGCAAATCAATTGAATTTGTACGCGGGTATAGGATATGTGTTTGAATCTCGATATATTTGATGGATACAAGATTCGTATGGTTAAGATGTGAAGAAAACGATGATGCTTAGAGGACCACTGTGGATTTATACATCTACTAACATATAAGTATTATTTGTTTGAACAAGTAATAGAGATGAACACAATGATTCCGGACCAAAATCTAATATTGAGAGAGAGATTTGTATATATCTTCTAGTACAAAAATGTTGTTGATCCCAGGGAGCCAGCCCTTACAAAGGAGGGGGATGTGCTCTATTTATAGTGTGACCTCCATGGGTCTCATATGATGTGAGCTAATAAAATAATAGCAATAAGGACAACTCTGCACGGATTTGGTGGGATTAGACTGACGGCGCCGTCTGACACACGCATGGTGGGTAGTTGACCAGGACAGGACGTTACTGACGCTTGACCCGCGTGCAACGGCCACCCGGACCAACGGCTACTCGGACCAACGGCTACTCGGACCAACGGCCACACGGACCAACGGCTACTCGGACCAACGGCACACGGACCAACAGCCGCGAATGCTCGGGTCACCGGGCTTGGTCGTTCCAATGACGAAGAAGGCAGATCAATCGGCCCCCTCGCTCCACCGGTTTGCCTCGCATCCGGTTTTTACCGTATACAGATAGCCCCACACTTCCCGGATCTCCGATCTATCGGAGTAACGGGGAGTGGATAACTTCCGAAACCGGTGGCCCTGTCAGCTCGTCGTTACCTTTTTATTTCTTCGTTTTGAATGTTTGCCATTATTTTGGTCATGATCGTTGGTCCGTTTTAGGACAGGTCGACTCATAGTCGTTAATTCACCGTGCCCGTGGGACTTATCCGATGCTTCATAAGTTCAGATGTCTCCGAATTACGATAGGCATTTTCTTCAGGGTCGGTATTTTTTCAACCTTGGCAAAGTTTTTGATGTAGCAATCCCTGTTTTGGGAGAATTTGCCGAGCTTTGGCTTGGGTCATTGTGACCTTGTCGCCTTTGTCGAATTTCTGGCACAACCCTCGATATAGAGTATGTGAGTGGGGCAGTGCCAGAATACGGCGGTTACCATCGGGGCGAAGTCCTTTTAACAGAAAGACACCCAAGATTTTGTTATACCAGCCTTTGATGACTTTGTGTTTGCAAAATGTTTGTACATATGAGAATTTTAATTCCCTCTGCCTTGTTGTAGTAAATGAAAAATGGGACACGATTCATTATGATCGTTTGGTCTTTACATCGGAGGCTATGGCCGGTGGCCGGGCCGTAGTTTTGCCGTAGCAAATGTTGAATGGGACACGATTCATTATGATCGTTTGGTCCTTACATCGGAGGCTGTGGCCGGTGGCCGGGCCTTAGTTTTGCCGTAGCAAATGTTGAATGGGACACGATTCGTTATGATCGTTTGGTCCGGTCTTGACTTGTTG
Organism: Lycium barbarum; assembly: GCF_019175385.1. Lineage (NCBI taxonomy): Eukaryota > Viridiplantae > Streptophyta > Magnoliopsida > Solanales > Solanaceae > Lycium > Lycium barbarum. The sequence continues at coordinate 162,147,928 of NC_083337.1, forward strand.
AGCCCCTCCGTTTTCCACTAACCGGGGTAAACCTCGATGTGGGTATAAGTCCCCTAGTATTTATCCGAGCTGCGAGGTCGGGTGAGTGCTATCAAGCCCCCACTTCGGAGGGTGTGACTTCGAGTTTCCGGGTGCTGGTCCCTTATCTTTGTTGAGTAACACGTTGTACTTGTTGCCTCATTAAAAACCTAGTCGGAAAACCCATTTTGGGACAAAACCGTACTAAGGAAAAGAGTGCAACACGTGTTTTCAGACCTAGATTCTAACTTTATCCGGTACTTGACTTCCTGCAAAAAAAGAAAGAGGTCAATAGAAAAACACGAGGAGTCCATACCTTAGTCCGTCCTGAAGCTTGGTTTCTCCGGATGAGAATATGGCCGGTACCTCTCCCTCGATGATCTGGCCTCCGGTTCGTAATTCTTCCTTGGTCTCTCCAGACTTTTGTTCATAATTACGGGCCCCGGGGGAAGCTCGAGTTGGTCATCCTCCACCCGAATCTTCGACTCGTACCGGTTATGGACATCTGCCCATGTCACAGCCTCGTATTCCACCAAGCTTTCCTTTAATTTGAACGAAGTCGTCGAGCTCCGAACATTGAGCCCTTTTGTGAAAGCTTGTGCAGCCCATTCCTCCGGAACCGGGGGAAGCTCCATTCGTTCCCTTTGGAACCGGCTGACAAATTCACGCAGTAACTCATCGTTTCTTTGGGCAATTCGGAAAATATCCGCCTTCCGAGCCTGCACCTTTTTGGCTCCGGCGTGTGCTTTTATGAAGGCATCGGCGAGCGTTTCGAAAGAAGTGATTGAATGCTCGGGCAGATGATCGTACCAAGTCAATGCTCCTTTTGCTAGAGTTTCCCCGAATTTTTTCAGCAACACGGATTCGATTTCATCATCTTCCATATCATTGCCTTTTATAGCACAGGTGTATGAGGTCACGTGTTCGCAAGGGCCCGTTGTGCCGTCATATTTTTGGATATCCGGCATTTTGAACCTCTTCGGGATCAATTTCGGAGCCGCACTCGGACGAAAAGGCCTTTGAATGTACCTTTTCGAGTTTGGCCCTTTTAGCAAAGGTGGAGCCCCCGGTATTTGATCCACCCGAGAGTTATACGTCTCGACCCTCTTTTCGGTCGAGTCTACCCGTTTTGCCAAAGTTTCGAGCATCTTTAGAACCTCGATGAAGGAACTGGCTCCGGAACCGTTACTCTCGACCATCCGTGGCTCGTTTCTTCCGATTTCGACAACACCCTTCGTCTTCCCCGGGGTCGCTTCATCTCCTCCGTTTTGCAACCGGGCTATTGCGATTCCCTGTTCAGCAATCGCCGCTCTCTGTTCCTGCAACATTTCAAAAATTAAACGCAAGTCAATATTATCATTCGGGGTATCCGGTTCTTTCCGGACTTGTGTCCCGGACAAAGTAATCGAATTGTTAGTATTTAAAGGGTCAGTGGGGTTTGGCAATCCTCGCGGCCCGCTGCCTTCATTTTCGGCCACGATCTCGTTGTTGTTGACGTGACCAGATTGCCCACTGTTAGCCATTTGGTCCGTTTCTTCCGAGACGGACAGCACATGTTTTCGATTTTGATGGGTAAGATAGAGATCAAGATCAAAGACCACTATTATCCTAGCCCCACGGTGGGCGCCAAACTGTTTACCCCGAATTTGGCAAATCAATTGAATTTGTACGCGGGTATAGGATATGTGTTTGAATCTCGATATATTTGATGGATACAAGATTCGTATGGTTAAGATGTGAAGAAAACGATGATGCTTAGAGGACCACTGTGGATTTATACATCTACTAACATATAAGTATTATTTGTTTGAACAAGTAATAGAGATGAACACAATGATTCCGGACCAAAATCTAATATTGAGAGAGCGATTTGTATATATCTTCTAGTACAAAAATGTTGTTGATCCCAGGGAGCCAGCCCTTACAAAGGAGGGGGATGTGCTCTATTTATAGTGTGACCTCCATGGGTCTCATATGATGTGAGCTAATAAAATAATAGCAATAAGGACAACTCTGCACGGATTTGGTGGGATTAGACTGACGGCGCCGTCTGACACACGCATGGTGGGTAGTTGACCAGGACAGGACGTTACTGGCGCTTGACCCGCGTGCAACGGCCATCCGGACCAACGGCTACTCGGACCAACGGCCACACGGACCAACGGCTACTCGGACCAACGGCCACACGGACCAACGGCTACTCGGACCAACGGCACACGGACCAACGGCTACTCGGACCAACAGCCGCGAATGCTCGGGTCACCGGGCTTGGTCGTTCCAATGACGAAGAAGGCAGATCAATCGGCCCCCTCGCTCCACCGGTTTGCCTCGCATCCGGTTTTTACCGTATACAGCTAAGTGTTGTTGACTTCTGTGTGGGAAGAGAGGGGGCGGGTCTCTTCCTCTCCTCTAATTCCTGGATGTGCATTACTATATGCTGCCATAGTTTTTTCTTTTTTGTATCTTGTTATTTTGCTATCTCTGTCTGATATTATTGTGCCAGGTACTTTTTCTGAGCCGAGGGTCTACCGCAAACAACCTCTCTACCTCACAAATGTAGAGATAAGATCTGCGTACATCCTACCCTCCCCAGACCCAACTAGTAGGACCACACTGGTTTTGTTGTTGTTGTTGTACTTTTTATTCTTATCTAAACTTTTTTTTTGACAACAACTGCACGAGGGAGAAGAGCGGTTGAGGGGATCTTAATATCAACCTCATTTATTGTTTTTACTATCTGAGATAATTTATTGGGAAAAAAGATGCATAGAGAACAATTAAACTTCACGTTATAGTATTTTTAGTGTTGAAAACTGGGCAGTACTAATGTTACTTATTTCAAACAAGCATAGCATCATTTAGGTTTGAAGCAAACTATATTAGCTAACCTGAATAATTGGCAGAGATGGCAGATGCAAATCAGCACGAACATTATGTATTAACTTCTCCATATTAGCCTTATAGGTGTCAGCACAATGCTGAGATAATGTATCACTCTCTCCTTGATACCAAAGCAATGCCTTGATTTCTCCACCATGATGCATGGCTGCTCTAGCTCTCTTGACCATATTGACATACAAATGCTCCCCATGGGCCCACTCCTTTATCGCGGTCCCTCCTACAGCACATGGCACTAACCCAATGGCTTCCACTCGGTCCTTGATCGCGTTTGCAAATGACATTCCAGGTCCAACACCACAGGTCTTTTTGGAATCAATGTCATGGTGGAGTGGCTCACGTGCCACCTCCCAGTGGAGGTGTGTACTAAGACGGAAGATTCTAGAAGCATCAGGAGAGCACTCGTTTGGTACAACGCCGTCCCAGTGATGCTTTTCTACTCCACCGCGACCAGCCATGTTACTCTGCCCCGATAGAATGAACACATTTTTGGAGGAATTAGCTTCATTTTCCAAGGTCGAGGCCATAGCTCACAGTTCAAGATGCTGAATCAGTGCTGTGATTGAAAGTGGTTGTCGCTAACCAAAGACACTGATGGTGAAAAACTTAGAATCCCTCAAATTTGGACTATCTATCTGTCAATAATTCTTCTTAATTCAACACCTCTGCTGCTGTTATACAGAAAAATCATTTATCAGAAAACTAAAACCGATGGGAAACGTATTGAATACCACTCTTACTTATCAGGAGACTGATGATATACATATATTTACAAGGGAAAGACAAGAAAATTGAAAAGGATACATCATACATTCAATCAAAAGGAATAAACAATCCAAATGCTTATAGCAGAAACTGTGTTTGGCAACCAATGACAACTATGCATCAGGCCCAAACAAATTCGGCAAGCTATATATATGAATCCTCACTGATACTCCATTTAAACTCGATGCTGATTAATCCAATCAATAATCATATAAATGCTGATTAATCCAATCATATATTCATCCTTTCAAAGACGAATTAAATCTTAAATGTACCCTTCAGTAAAATCTTTTTCCCCTTCCTAAATTGATCTCTTGCATTTCATATTCAAAATTACACATAAATTGTTCGTTTTTTAAAACAAAACCTATAGAATATCACCTACATCGAAAGTAATATAACTTGCAACATCAAAAGAATACTTGAAAAGCTTAATTAAAAAAAAACACAAAGAAGCCAAAAGTCAAAAAGTCGCATTCCTTTTTTATTTATTTATGAAACTCTGTAGGTAAAATATTAATACAATCAAACCTCTCTATAACAACATTTCACTATAACGACCAAGTTTTTTTTGGGACCGACGTTCATATTATGTGATATTATATGTTCTCTATAACAACATCTTGTATAGCAACAAAAAAATATCCGGACAAACGACATCATTATAGAAAGGTTTTAGATTAAATTCACTAAAGCATCCAAATACATCTAACAGGTCATTTAAGCAGTTCCTAAATGACATCTCTCCCAATCAATTGATAGATTATTACCTTAAATGTTACCGAAAGACACCCTCTTTTCTAATTAAAATCAACTTAGCCCACTAAATACACGAAATTAATGAGATCGAAACAATTAGATAATCCCCTTAACACAAAAATAAGTGAAATTATAATCTATTAATGCTAAACTAAGGGTAATTTTAAGTTAGGAATGAAAACTTTAAAACTGAGGATCCAATAAATGGAACACCACAAATTAACAAATTGAACAAAATAGGCAAAGCAAATCGGTAAGGGGTAAGAAAAATTACCAGAGACTTGGGTTGAAGCAAAATATCCAAGTAAATTGGACAAAGAAATTGATTACAATTAAAGAATATGAGAATTGCGTGGTTCGCGAAGAAGGTGGACAAAAACGACGCCGTAAAGGTCAATCTAAAGGGTCGTTTGGTTGATTAATAATGCTGAAATTTCACGCAAGGATTATTTTTTCTGTTAGATATTTAATTTGTGCGCTCTCTCTCTCTCAATTTTTTTAATGCTAAACATTGAATAAGTGAAAGTTTAGTTGGGTTGTCAAAGTTAATGCAATCATCTACGATGGCCCGCAGATATTGAAGCAAGAAGACTTGCATCTCTACCTACAACACGAACACAAGCTGTGCTTCTGAAAATTGTGATTGAAACTTAATGACAATAATTTCCACTTTAGTGAGCTAAATTAGTTGTATTTGGAAAGAGGAAAATGAAAGGGATATTGGTATAGATATATACAACCTCAAGTATTTATTGGCATATATTTAGGGGATATTGACATAAATATTTACTAGCATATCTTTAGCCAGGGATTAGGTTTCCCAACTGAAGCTAAAAATGTTGGTATTTTATAGCAAAGTCCAATTGTAATCCAATATTTACTAAGACGGTAAATATTCTTTCCTTATTTCATGATCAATAATATTATTTTACGGAAAAGGGCCAAATATACCCTTCTACCATTAAAAAAGGGTTAAATATACCCATCGTTATATTTTGGGTCCAAATATACCTCTAACATTATATTATTGGCTTAAATATATCCCTCCACAGTTAAGTTTGTCCAAGGTGGAGCCTAATACCACATGTCACTCATATTTCAATGAGGTGAACACCATGTGGCATGCTACCTCACTAATCAAATCCAATTTTATCCCACCTCCCCCTCCTTCCATATCATCTTTCACCATTAGCACCTCCCCCTCCACAATTACCATACCCTTTTAAAATTAATTTTAGAGGAGTTGTATTGAGATACCTGAAAATAATAGACTTGAGGGTCGAAGCCATGGTCACTGAATTGTTGAGGTTCAACAATGGGGAATTTGTTTGACCTTTTGGTTATTTCTGTGGGAAAATGGGACTACTACTATACTATGCAAAAAGACTAGAAATTTGCACTGGACTAATCCAATTCAGGTGTAAATCAAACGACAAATGAGAGGGAATAGAGTCAATTAGGAATTTCCAATTCACAACCAGTTCTTTTTTTTTTTTTTTTTGGAAAGCAAAGTCAATTAGGTTCGTCCTTAAATAACTGAGATTTTTCTTCCTCAAATCTGAGATTTTTTTTCTTAATTAACTGAGACTTTTCCGTCTGTAATTAATTTTAAAAGGGTGTGGCAATTATGGAGGGGCAGGTGCTAACGGTGAAAGATGATATGGAAGGAGGGGAGGTGGGGTAAAATTGGGTTTGGTTAGTGAGGTGGCATGCCACATGGTGTCCACCTCATTAAAATGTGAGTGACATGTGGTATTGGCCTCCACCTTGGACAAACTTAATGGTAGAGGGTTATATTTGAGTCAATAGTATAACGTTAGGGGTATTTTTGAACCCAAAGTATAATGAAGGGTATATTTGACCCTTTTTTCAATAGTATAAGGGTATATTTAACCCTTTTCTGTATTATTTATGATGTATCTAGTAGTAACATTCTTAACATAAACACAATACATATTATACTCGTTCCTAAAATAGTTGACGAGGGTTTTGTGTTGCCTTTATTGAGGAAATCTCAAAGCTGTCACTCGACTTCATAAGGATTTAATCCAATTTCGAGATCTACATATTATTTTCAATCGCATCATCACATAAGGTATCATAGCCAATTTACTAATTTAAATCCATAACAATAGATATTGGGATATTTGACAACATTTTTTGTAGAATACGGAGTTAATGGCGGTGATTCGTACAAATATCAAGTTTTGAAGATTTCATTGATACAATAGCAAAACAATTGAAGGTGGACATCAAAAATAATTCTTTAGAAATTCATTACAAGGTTGACGAGGATTCTCCACAAATATTTTGATTTATAATGATATGGGTTTACGTGTACACATTGAGTTAAAGAAAAAAAAATGAATTTGAGTGTAACCATTATGTATAACAGTTAAGGTGAATAATATACATGGTTCCAATATAAATTTGAATGATGAATCTTCGTCTAGATGCATGAAAATTGTTGGTATACATGAAGGACCTAATGGTGATACAGTTCCAAGGAGTTAAATACACCTAACTACTATTGACTTTGCCATATAGAACTAATTTGTGCATTATTGTGAAATCTAAATTTAACGTTGAAAATACTCCATTTCGAAGAAGAGTTCAAAATCGGCAGTGTGGAACAAGGCAAGGCCTTGCGGAGGAAGGTCCAAAGCATGGAGACCCTTCGCTTTCCGCGAGCTAGGGAGTGTGAAGTGGGAATTTGCACGAAGGCTGGAAATCACAGGGACCTCGCGGAGCAAGGTCCAAAGCACATTTGTCATGCTTTGTGGCTCACGCCACACAAGCAAGGATCAACATTGGGGAAAATTTCACTAAAATCGGAAATGCACAAGGCCTCGCGGGGCGAAGCCCATCGCAAGGTACGACCTTACCTTGGAGCGTGTGCGTGAGGTGTGTCTAGCGGAGCTGAAATAATTCTAAGTCCAAGCCGAGTTTGGATGACCTTTTGAAGACTTTTGCTACTACTACAAAATAGACCCTAAGTCGTTTTGAGAGGGGCTCAGCCGTTTTAGCACACGAGAGCAAGGATTAGAGTTGTTCTTAGTAGGGCTATCTTTTTAAAATCGAAAATGCACAAGGCCTCGTGGGGCGAAGCCCATCGCAAGGTGCGACCTTGCCTTGGAGCATGTGCGCAAGGTGTGTCTGGCGGAGCTGAAATAATTCTAAGTCCAAGCCGAGTTTGGATGACCTTTTGAAGACTTTTCCTACTACTACAAAATAGAACCTAGGTCGTTTTGGGAGGGGTTCAGTCGTTTTAGGACACGAGAGCAAGGATTAGAGTTGTTCTTCATAGGGCTATCTCTTTTACCCTCATTACTTCATCTTTTCTTAGATTAAACATGATCACTATATGTTGTAATCAGATTATGAGTAGCTAGCTAAACTCTATAGCTCGGGGGTTGTGGTGTCACCATGAGTATTGACGTTTGAATAGTATTTTCATCTTAGTGGCTTATTCAATACGATTCTTAATTGCTTGATTGCTTGCGCAATAGTCGAGTTCTTTTTTATTATTTGATATACATGCTTGAAAGAAATGTTGTTAGATTAGAGAAGAAGTAAAGAGAATGTGATCTGATTATACCTAGACCAGGGCTAGAATTTGTGACTAGGATAGACATATATACCTAGGCACCGCATTCAATTAAAAACCGTAAATGAATTATGTTCTTAACATGTCAATTCCATAGATATATAGGTGGAGAACTGTTTTGAATAGGCGAGTAGTATTTCGACCGAATATTACTAGAGTTAATAATCTGGTTAATTAGCAATCGTGAATAAAACTGCTACGGTGAAATACTTGCATGACTCAATATGATCGGTAAACCAAGCACACCCCTGGAATACTATATCTCTCTATGTTAAAAATCCAAGCTTTGAATGAACATTCGTGACAAATTAAATCCAAGCTTTGAACGAACATTCGTGACAAATTGCTAGCGTACTTAATTAGTCTTTTAATTTATGTAGTAGCTTATAAAACAAACAACTCTTTTTTGGAAATACTTGCTTAAGCGGTAGTAGTAGTGAGCTCTAATTTAACCGTTGATCATAAGTCTATGTGAATACGAGCAGTCACTGTATCACAAAACTTCTATATTCATTAATTACTAGATAATATGTATAACTGAATGTGTAATGATACTCAAATTTGACACTTTTTAAGAAGTGAAATTTAATAATAAAACTCTCGCAATGATTCAAACGAAACCCTCCTTGTAATGATTCAAGCGAGAAATTATGACAAATTAACAAGACTTAACTCGTCAAAGGGGTATAAATTTTACCGAAGTTTTTTCGGAATGTAACGATTAGGGGAAAGAATAGATTTCTATGGAATTTTTTGGATCACTACTAGCAGAGTAGATGGACAGATAATCGCGTAATGGGACTTGTTTAATGGATAAAAGCTTTAAAGGATTAGAGAAATTCGGATATAAATCTTTTCTTTGGGTGGAAGAATTTGATTCTATTGTCATATTTTTCTAGAGCAGTAAATACTTGAAAACAAGTTATCTCATAAACACATGCTTTTTGGAAACTCATTTTAATTGTAAGCCTAGGTTTGGACTTCAAGATTGAAAGTGTTACCCAACGGATACCTACCTGACACCAAATGAGAAGAAATAAAAAAACTCCTAATGGAGCCCCCTCTCGCATTTTCATTGTACCAATCATTTAAAGTTCTTATTAAAGACAAATTGACCATGCACCAAAGACATTAGTACCACAAAGAAACAGATTAATCCAATAGTTGCAAAACATACCTTTAGCTAATTTGAAAAATTCCTGAATCCCTTTTTCTAGAAGTTCATGAAAGATCTTTTTTTTTTCTTCCCTTTAATTTGTAATGGATCCTTCGCACAATTTGAGGTAGAAGAGAACCCAAACACAATATAACACTTGAAAAAATAAAATAATAGCAGCAACAAATTTATTTACAATGTCACAACCTATGAAAATAAAAATAAAAACGGAATTCTTTCTTGCTTTTCTATTTTAAAAAATAGCGAGAAAAAAAAAACGAAATAATAATAATTAAAGAAAATTAACTAACTCAATGCAGCAAAACCACCCCCTCTCATCATCTGTTTAAACTCTGCAAAATTAACCATTCCATCTCCATCAATATCCACTTTCTTAATCATTTGTTTACAATCCTCAACCGTCCTTCCTTGTTTTAATCCTAATGATGCTAACACAGATTTCAATTCATCAACACTAATAAACCCATCACCATTTTGATCAAACACATTAAACGCTTCTCTCATATCATCTTCTTCATCACGTTCATCCATAATTGTCTGGTAAAGTGAACCAAACTCATCTATATCAACACAACCGTCACCATTAACGTCGACATTAACGATCATTTGGGTCAATTCCGGGTCGGGTATGAATATACCCATGTTCTCTAACGAATCGTTTAATTCCTTTTTTGTTATACGCCCGTCGTTGTTACGGTCGAATATTTGGAATATTCGTTTGAGTTCGTTTGTGTCCATTCTTTTAATGGGGACCGGCAAGTGGTGTTGACGCGCCGGTGACAGCGCGTGGGGGTGTTTAAGAAAGGAGGTGAGTTTTTTGGGGATTAAGGAGAGGAGAAATGTGTTGAAGAGATTGTAAATGAAGAGAACTCTGAAGAAAATGGCTGGTAATTGCATTTGGATTTGAGAGTTTGTATATAATGTGTGGTTTTTTTTTTGGTGAGAAAAAATAGGAGACAAATTTGGAGAACGTTTGGGGGGAATATATAAAGGGGAAGTTTGGAGAGACCAAATAATTAAAATATCTTAAGAGAAAAATTAAGTTTGCTTTAGTAAGAGCTAACATAATATCCAAAATTAAATTATTGGTGCTATAAAATAGGATTCTCCTCCAAAAGAGCTATCCAAGACAAAACGTTTTAGGGGACCATGAAAATATAAATAGTGTCAAAGGGAATTCGACATATAATATTTGTTCATAATAGACTTTTTTTTATCTATTCATACAGTAGCATTCTCCGAGAAAAGGGTGTCAAATGACAACCAGATAATTTCGATTTGCCCATTCAATGTCATTGTTATTGAATAATGCATTAAACTTATATTAACCAACAATGTAAAAAATGCTTACATTATCATGTTGCTTTCAGCTGTCGTAATAGGTCCTTACCATGTATTGTAGATCACTAATCCATATTTATAATGTGAGTTAGGTGTAATTAACTTTCAAGTGATTTGATGGTAATTTTTTTTTATATATTATTAAAATTTCTTGCCATAACCACCTAGCTTATTGTATCCGCGAGATATTTTAAAATTGTTATGCTCAGACTTAATTTTATAATTGTACTAAAAAATTCATTTATATATAAAAATTCAATTACTAACACATGATATTATTATTCTAAAATGTAGAATTCATAAAATTCAAATCTTCGCTCCACCTTTAATCACCAATTCATATGTGTAATAAAAAGTTAGTTATAACCGGCTTTCAAGTGAGCTATTGTGTAAATTTCTTTATGCTATCATTCTGAATTAGTTAAATTTCTTGCCATAACATCCGTCACCGGATTAGCTTATTGTAATACGTGAGAGATATTTGCACTGCCAAGATTAGACTTACATTAGTTTCTTCTATTAAGATTAAGATGACTAACATATAGAAACTTGTATTAATTCTCTATATTCATTATGTTGGTATAATTTTATCTTCTTTTTTTAATGAGAGGATCTTAGAGCTGTCTTGAATCAATTGGATCTGACAATTGCGCGTTAGATTTTAGTTGCGGATAGGGCGTGGTTATTATTTTATTACAATAATAACATTAATGAGGGGTGGGATTCTCAAAAAAACGCGTTGTAATTATTGGTTGATTCCGTTTACCTAAGGCTTTTTATTTAATGGTATCCAACTGGGAAATTAATAATGAACGTACTAACAGTACTACTTTTAGGTAGAGTAACAGCTTGTTTGACCAAGTTTCTAAAATTAATTTATTTTAAAAGTATTTATTTTTTAAAATACTTTTTAAAAAAGCATTTTTGGTGAAAAACAGTTTGTGTTTGACCAATTAATTAAAAAAACACTTTTGAACAACAATTAGTGTTTGGCCAAGCTTTTAAAAAGTGTTTTTATTTGTATTTTTCTCAAAAGTACTTTTAAAAAAAGTGTTTTTGTTTTTTTTAGCTTCTAAAAAATTGTTTCTGCTACTCCCCAATAGCACTTATTTTCTCTCAAAAGTTTGGCCAAACACCTCACTTTTTTTCAAATAAGCAATTATTGAAAAAATAAGTACTTTTGGGGGAAAATAAGTTTGGCCAAACAGGCTATAAGTATATTCAGAGATGTTTTAATTACTAATAAATCCGAGCGTTAAAATTAAAAAATAAAATACTTTTGTGCTGTAAGCTACAAATTCGTGAAGCAACTTTAGTATGAAAAAAAAAAGGGTCGTTGGCGTTGAAATTTAGTGGAATTAAGTTCTCTCTACTAAGAATACTAGTATATGTTCTGATGTTAAGGTTTATCGTACTATTTAGTTTTTATAAAGAAAAAAAGTATATACCTTTCCAATTTCTTAGTCAAATTATTACACCAACTTCCAGCACATTAAGAACTCAATTAGCCAGTGTTTATAAAAATTCTCAATACAAAGTCTTACCTAATATGCAACATCGGAAAATATTGCCAGGAATTTCAATGACGTTACTTCATTAAGAATAACAACAATTTTGACATATTTATCTGTAACTCTAGTAGATTGATTGAATGAGAGCTACATTTCAAGGGACAAAATAATCTGAACAAAGAAATTTAAAATCAAAACTGAAAAAGTAGATCTGTGTTAGTTGGTCTTATGTATATATTAAGCAAATTAATAGTATAATTAATTAGGTCCTAACTTAAATGAATCAGTCCAAGCTAAACAAAAGAACACTCCTACTTATGGGGCAACTTGTTTTTCACTATTCTATTTTCTATTCCGTTTTCAGCTATCCGACTAATTTAAATTTGGGTCGAAAAATTCCACTTTAAGTAAAATATTTCATATCAATTACGATTTATTTTCAACGTTTAAATTTAAAACTTCTAATTAATAAAAGAGAAGTACTTATGAATAACCCCATCCCAAACTTTAATGGTAGGGCAACTTGTGTTAAAAAGAAAAAGTTACTCAATGTCGACGAAAAGAGAAAGGAAATCAATAAAATGGCGTGGCATGCAGCACTTTATCATATTTGTATAACAGGAGGTAATGAACCAAAGGAAACCAGAAAATTTGGAAAAATGACCGTCTTAACGGATCTTAAAAGAAAGTCCAAGGTGACAATAATTAGGTCCCTACTTAAATGAAAATGGACCCAAGCTAAACAAACGAACACTCCAACTTGTGGGGCAATTTTTTCCCCATCCAATCCGATGTTAAGTACACATGGGCTCGACTAATTTAAATTTGTGTTGAAAATTCCGTTTTGAAAGTAAAACGCTCCATATGAAAGATGACTTTATTCCCTAGCTCAAATTCGAAGACTTTGACTGAAAACAAAAGGATACTCACCGCTCCATATTAACCTTTAACGACGGGCAGCTTGTTAAATAGATACTCACCTCGACGAAAAGAGAAGGATATCCATAAAATGAAACACTTTAATCAGATAAAAAATTTGCATGTGTCATGTCTTTACATCAAATAAATAGATGTATGATAAATATATGTACTTCTATTACTTCACTATGATTAATTAATTAATTAATTAATTAATTTTACTATATTAAATCACTTAACTATCATAACTTAGATTAATCTGATATTAACATCCGATGTGGAATAGTATTTACCCCATAATAAGTTAAATCAATTTGGTATTAACCGGATCCGATACGCAATAGTATTTACCCTTTAATTGTATCATACAGTATTTGTATAACACGATTTCTCTTGAGCCGAGGATTTTTCGGAAACAACCTTCCTGTCTTCCGCGTACACTTTATCCTCTCCAGATCCCATATTGTGGGAGTTCAGTGGGTATATTGTTGTTGTTGTAGTATTTGTATAACACAAAGTAATCTAAGCAGAAACTTTTGAAATAATGACCGTTATTAACGGATCTAAATAAAAAGTCAAAAAGGAGATAATGAATGATTGGAGTTATACGTTGGGGAATGAAACCGGCCGAGTAAAAAAGCCGGCTAATACGCGTTATAATTAGGTACACCTAGCGGCCAGCAACTATATGATAAAACTTTTATTTTAAACAGAAAGGTATTTCTACTTTCTATTTTATATTTACATCAAATCAACATGGAGGCAATTATTTTCTTGAAAGCTAGAAAAATGTAGTGTACGTGCTACGCTCTTGCCCTTATTTATATCGGCACCCGTGTGACCACAATATTAATTGTGTCCCCGTGCTTAATCTCCTCCAAACTTTTCTTCAAAGCATTATGTACTTGTGTGCATAAGTATTACAGTACTTTACTTCTAACAGCTAAAATTGAATTATGTAAGTTGATACAGTCTGAGTGCGAGTAATTATTTATAGTAATTGACTCCATCACCATGAACATATACTATTTTCTTAATCAATTTTTCTAATAAAGCCGTAAAAATAAATTGGATCGTAGAAGCTGGTTATCTATTACGTTAATCAAGTGAGAATATGCAAAAGAAATGAATTATCGGTTATCCCCTAAAGGAACATATGCTAATATTTCATTAACCAATAAAAATTTGGGATAACAGAATGGGTAATCTGCTGTTTAATTTGTATGAATTATTGAAACAGAAATCAAACTACACATTGTTTAGTTCGAGTTGAAATCTTAATATAAAAGGCTATGATTTATGTTTCTTCTGGGTAGCCGCTCATACATAAAGATTACAATGATGTTTTATTTTCCCATTGTATTTCCAACCTTAAAGCTTTTTCACTTGGCAAAATATATTCTTTCCTAGAACTGCAAATCATTTTCAATCATTTTAGTGAGTTCATTGCTGGTAATTCTATTTTGATCCTTTACTAACTTGAAACCTAACATGTTCATTGGAGGTGAAGGTTCCTTTCAACTTGGCTAGGCTAGAAGCCCTAGAGGAAACGAGCTAGCTAGAAAGCCCCAAAAATAATTACTCAGCACTTGATGTTTAAACACCAAAACCAGAGATCATGGCTTCCCATAGTTGGCTAGAAACTACTCCCTCCGGATAAAAAAGAGTGTCCACTTAGCTTTTTTTTCTTGAGTCAAAAAGAGCGTCTATTTATCAAATCAAGAAAGAATTAACTTTATTTTTTCATATTTTCCCTTATTAAGTGTTATGTAATCAAATCTCAATACCTATTTAATTAGGGACAATTTAGTCAAATTACCTATTTTATTCTAGAAGTTAGTATTTTCTTAAGAAGTGTGCAAATGACTAAGTGGACACTCTTTTTATCCGGAGGGAGTACTTTTTTAAACGAAATGTCGGTGATAGCAACACATTAATGTCATGGTTCTGTCTGCTTTTTCCTTCAATAGGCGGCCAAATGACTACAGGATCATCGGTCTACTCTACCTCAGTTAACCCCTCCCCCAAAAAAAAATGTTGAAGGCAAAATGACAATACTTCTTATTCATTTCATCTCAGTTCAGTTAATGTACAAGCAAAACCTCAAATAGCTTCAGAGTGAATTTGGTCACTAATACTTGTGAACTTTTTGGAGGAAAAGCAAGAAACCAAATTTCAAAAATGAAAAACAAAATCTTAGCTCTGGGGAACTAGTTTCTTTTCAAGAATGAGATCATCTGTAGAGAAATCAGCTGCTTTCCTGAAAGTTCCCCTACCGAAATCTAGGTTGTAAGAGTCTGTAAGACCTTCCACCAGGTCAAAATCTGGTTTCCATCCTAGCAGAGCCTTTGCCTTTTCGATCGATGTAAAGAAATGCTGCATTCATATTTAGACTTTCGACATTAATACTAACGAAAAGACAGATATTAAACAGACTACTAACAGCTTCAACCAAGGAAAAAAACTTACTATATCATTTACAAATACCATATTACTATCTTGATTTTTCTAAAATGACAAGTATTTTGGATTTAGTAACCATGACAAGTAAAATGGACCGGAGGAGTAATATTTACCTGGTCACGGAATGGGAATGCTTTCTTCTTGCCAAAATCAAACTCCTTAGGGTTGTAATGAACAATCTCGGGTTCAGGGAAACCACCAGCCTGGATGAAGAACATTGACGGTCAAATGGCTATCATTTCAAATTTTTTCCAAGCAATATATAAGCTAAAATTGACGGGAAAAAAAAGTTACCTTGGCGCAAGCCCTAGCTAATCCATCAAAAGTGACATATTTCTCTCCAGATATGTTAAATACTTGCTTGCTTGCTTTCTCATTTCCAAGAACCTGAACAAAAGCCTTTGCAAGATCCTGCCAGTATCCAACCAAAAGCAAAAAAAATTATCTTGTAGACACAGGACTGTGATCCTTATTTGAGACGACTACTAAGCTCATTATGCTATAATGCGGTTTGACTCTAAGTATTTCCTGAAAGTGGATCAAGAGTATATTGATCCTACTTGGAAAGCATATTTCCTGGTCTCTACTAACTGGAGGCCACTTTTAAATATCGAATACTTATAGTTACTAAACAAACATGTCGTCTAAATCTTATACTAGAAAGGACATAATTTCAAGTTTACAGCATGTGAACTACTCTTCCGATATGTGTTGACTAACCTTCACATGTCCAAGTTGAGTTGTTTGCAGCCCTGAGTTAGGAACTGGAATTGGGCGACCAGCTTTCAATCGGTGGAAGAACCACTCTTCAACTGGATTATAGTTAAGTGGCCCATAAATATAAACAGGCCTCAGAGAAGTCCAATTAACATCTCGTGATACTAACAAGCTCTCCGTCTCAAGCTTTCCTTTATGCCTGCTCTTCGGGTCACCTGCATCAGCCTGTTGACATTGGGCAAGAAGTTTTTGTTAGCCTAGGAAGAAAAAAAAAAAGAAAAGAAAACTACAGAACAGAACGTAGGGTCAAGATAAGAACAAAAATTTGAAGAGAGGTCGAAGCAAGGTGCAAATAGGACAGAGCAGATAATAAGAATTTTGTAAGTGCCTCCGATCGAACATTATTTTTAAGTTGGAAACTGGAATTGAAATATTTAAAATAATCTCCTGAGTAAAACTCCTCCTTGTTTGAGCACAAAAGTTGCTTTTTAAGCGTGTCTACTAACCAAAATGACAACCATGTGTTGTTTTCTATTCTTCTTAACTATCTAGTATCACAAGTGGACTGACAATAAGCTCAAAAATTAACCATAAGCTACTACCATACTGACCTCAAAATGTGGTAAATAATCAGTTTTGAGGTATACACCAGCTGAAGAGCAGTATATGTACCTGAGGTTTATGGCGAAATTAAAATATCAGAGAAAAGGAAACACCACAATCCGGTCAATCAAATAACATTTACCTAGTCACGCCTACACCATCAACTCATGAGCAAATTTCTTAAAAATTTTCAAGCTAATGGTATAACAGGAATGATGGTTATCTGCGACAAAACTGATTGACAATTGTCTTGCAGTATTGTTTATCCTTGTTTAACTTGGCAAACATGAAATGTATGATTGCCAATCTTGATGGCACATCAATTTATACCTTTTGTATCTTAATGGAAGAGATTGTTTAGCTTCACAGTTCCATCCTTCAATTTTAACTCTTTTACAAGCAAAACGATTTCTCTGTATTGTTATATTGCCTTAAATTAAAAATGAAATCATAAATTGATCAGCCTACAGCTGTTTACTGGTACAGGCATGGAATTATTGCAGAAATCCATCCTCAACGCGAATAGTTCATGATAAGTATTAAGAAGATTCATAGCTTACTGTTCTAGATTAGGTAATGCATCCAATATTGGTGCCACTTCGGCTGCTTCACGTCCTGAATAACAAAGAACGATTCATGAACAAGATGCCAGAAAAGGGGAGGAAATGGAAAACACTCTTCTACTAGAAAGAAATCGTTTGTAACAAGAAGAAAAATAGAGAAAATACATTGAGATACAGAATAAAACACCCATATTACCATTTATGTCATACACAACATCAAAGCCCTCTGCAGAAAGACTACTCTTCACAAAATCGAAATCCATTCTGTCACCCTTCAAGTGTAATAACTGCAGTTGGAGCAAAAAATCTCATTACTTAGAGTAACTCAAATCATGAAATCAAAGCGCTTTAAAGCTACTCAAATATTCAACATACCTTGGAGGAAAAATCAGCATAATCCTGGTCTGATTCACCTGGTAATTGTTGAGAGATTGGAGCTTTTCCTCTTGTGAACAAAGTAACCTGCATTTGTGAATCATTGGAAGATTGTGAATTTTCAAGGTAACTTAGAACATCAAAGGTTAAAATCTTCGATTGGTGACAACGTAGAAGTTGAAAAATAATTTGAACTTTAAACAGAGCTTAGGTTGGGTTGATTACCTGGTGGCCTTCTTTTACAAGAAGTCTAGATAGAAAGACACCAATAAATCGAGTGCCTCCCATTATAAGGATCTTCTTGGCACTTGATGCTGTAACACGCAATGCTCCTTTTGGCTGGAATGGTTTCCTCTTATACTACAACCATCATATAAAAGTAAACCAGAAATCCTATCAACTCATTATGCAGCAAAGGAAAGCAGCAGTTTCTTGATATGTAGAATATGAATAAGCATCAATTGCCAACATTGTGAACAACTAATACTCACTCTTTCTTTTCTTGCTAAAGCCAAAGATTACCTTAAAAAGGCAAAGAAAACAAGTGCTCAATGAAGTAGGTTGAGAACCATGCGGTCTCATGTTCAAATTTCAGTGAATACAGTAATTTCTTCCTATCTGTCCGAGCCTTACTGGACAGAGTTACCTATACGGTGGTGGGAGGTAGTAGGTACCCGTGGAATTCATCAAGGTGGCGCTGGCCTGGACACCACGGTTATGAAGAAAACATTCTCACACTATAGACAGATATTATAGCCCAATGTCTAGGGAAAATTACATTTTTATAATGTTCTTGAAACCATAGTAGTAAGCAGATAAAGGTAGGATTTTTATGCAAATTATGAAATACTAGCTAAACCCAAGACATGGTTTTGGCAACTGAACCATTCACAGTATCATACAGAGTAACAAAAAAATTCTACCCAACCCCACAAAAAGCACACCATTTCCTTTCTGGTAAAGTGGGTACTAATAAGTACCTGAACTGAGGAGACTAATCTGGCACCATTGAAGTCAGAATGGGAAGAAGGGAGGACAGAGAAAGAAGGCTGTTTGTGTTGAATAGCAACCAAACTAGCCATGTTGTTTTTAATTTGGTGCCTCCTTCCTCAGTGAAGGAAAACTTGGGCAGAGAATAAAAAATAAAGGCTATGATGATTTTCTTGTTATTGTCCATTTCTTCTTCTTCTTCTAGTGATTATGATTTGTTCTCATTCTTACAATTGAGATAAGACAGAGACCCCACTTGGAGTCCCTCCACAATTTTCAGTTATATCCACACTTGCCACAGCCTTTAGTTCACAGAAAAAAGCATAGCCTCTCAATCTGCCCATTCTTGATTGGCGCAGAACGACAATAAAAGCTTCTTTAGTTTTTGGTCTCTACTTCAAAGGGATAAGCAAAATTAATTTCGATATAAAACTCTGTAACTATATAGTAGTACTAATACTATTGAGTTTTTTATTAAAATAGTGAATTATTAATATGTTCTCAGTATAAATAGTGCAACGTCTGATTTTTAGTATTAAAATCAATGTATTAGTTTGCTCTGCCAATTGACGCTCCTAGTTAGTTTAGACTTTAGATGATAACCTTTTTTTTCCTTAATTAGTCAAACTTGAGTATCTTGATAGTAACCACCAAATTAATATCCTGTAGTAAGTCCTCTCTCCGTCCTAATTGTAAGAGTTGTTTGGACTAAACTATCTTAATTATGATTTCTTTTCTTTTTAAGTTGACATAATTATCATGGGAATTTTTTATTTTTATTTTTGATTGGTAATTATCATGGATATTAGAAATGTGTCAAGGACAAATTTGAAAAAAAAAAAAAAAAAACAAGATACTTCCTTAATTTTGTAAAACATCAATTATTTTGAAGTGGAGAGAGTTTATTTAGAAGTCAAGGTTAAATGTATTAACACCATTGATGCTGGCTCAGCTGTCAAGGTGGGTGGGGGGAGGGTGGGGGTTGGCTAAGCACTTCGCACATTTTATATCACAAAGTTTGTGCATAAAAACTAATCTTTAAAAATTCATAGAATTAGAAGAGAAAGGTAAAAAGAAGAAAACAAACAAGAACACTGCAACCATTGTATGCATATAGCCCGTATATCTATTCAACAGCTGCACGTGGTAGGAGAAAAAAAAATACAACGAAGCAATTGGATTCGTGAAAACTGAAAGTAACAAAAATGTTTTTCCAGTTCGTTCATGTTCTGCATGTACAAGACACCTCAGTAAAGGAGAAGTCCCAAGTAAAAGCCATGTCAAAATCTCCTAATCATCCTTCCGCATTGTGCTATCATAATTCCACAGCGTATACAGTACCATTATATAATCAATACATGATTTTTCATAAGGGTCGACACTGACAAGCAGTTTCCTCCCATGACTAGCTTGCTGTGTATCATTTGTTCAAACAACACTAAATGCAGACTGTAGAGTCGAGGAGAATCGAGAAGTGAGAGTCTGGGTTGCAAATGCTTGAAGCTGCTTCTTAGCATCTGGATTTAGAAAGAAAAAAAAAATCTATGAAGATTAACCAGTAAAGGTATATTGGAAAGCAAAATACGAAAGGGAATAACACAGACATCTGATAACAGCCAAAAAAAAAAAAAAAGTGAAAACTGAAACAAGCACGGCACGACAGAAGCAAGTCCAAGAAGACACAAACTAATGAGGGAACCTAAAAAAATTTACCGTCATATTATGCTCTTGCATGAAAACTGGAACACCCAAACAAAGTAGAACTCCAGTGGTAATGATACTGTTAGGCGCAGAATCTATAGAAGTTAGAGTAAGTACACACCTTTGCGACATCTAGTAAAACCAACAATATTTGCGACGCTGAGAGTCAAGCAAACTCCAACCACGAGAAGAAAATCAGCTTGGAACCTAATGAGGGAGAATATTGCGAGAAAGAACCACGCAACGGCCTACAACAAATTACACATTTTAGGTGCAACACATCAATGGATAGCACCATATGCTAGAATAAGCTTTGAAGTCTGAATCCTGAAAAAGTGAAAGCTGAAAACAGAAAAAGTGAAGGGCCATTGTTCTTATCTACACCCACGCTTGTTGTTTGTTGCAGGTTTTTCTTGAATATTCAATACAGTGCTCAATTTGTTTATGTTGAACTTTAGAATAAGCAGGCCAGTGTGACAGAGTATTCACTTACTGTTAGGTACAAAGTCCACCAGAACAGCCAGGAATCCTTCTTGTTCATGCGAGCCATTGACTGAAAGGAAAAGCGAAGGAAGAAGGTTTGTCCAAGCCAACAAAGTTAATCATTAAGATTAAATGGGCCAGCACTTCTAAAATAAACTGATGGTGTAAAGATGTATGCTAAGGAACCTGAAACCAGATTACCCACCTCTTGATCAAGGCATTCAAATCTCCACACACTCTCGCCATTGTCATCTATTTCATTCCACCACCTTAAACCCACCAGGATACGCCCACTGACGTTCTTAACCACCCAAAAGTCAAGAGCAGCTAAAAGAACAGTTATCACAAAGATGATAACAAAACTATCAACAAACAAAGCTGACAGAATATAAAACGCTAATGCTGCTGCCTGTCAATGCAAAGAAAATGTGTTAAGTAAACACAATTACAACACAAGACATTACAATAAGAAGACTATAATAAGCGGACCTTGAAGAGCACATGGAAAAAACATATCTGTGGGTGTGCATAGTCCTCCCCTGCAGGCTGAGAAAGAATAAGACAATATAATTAGCTTTATGAGTTATGACAGAATGAATTAACAGTTTCCATGTGCTCCCCCCTTTCCTTGTGGCGGAGAGTGTTTAGAGGTGTAAAGGGAAGGGAGCAGCAAGGGTAGTAAAAGAGATAAAACAAGGAGGGTAGATTATCTAAAACAAGTAACAGAGAAAGGTGAAATAACCGGAAGAGCCACAAACCCCGTGAAGCTATGAGTATTATGTAATTAGTTAACCCTTTTTTCAGTTTTTTTTTTTTTTAAAAAAAAAAAAAAAGGTCAGGGACATCTGATAAAAAAACCCTTTTCACATACATTGCTCCTAGATCAGCTCTCTCTCTTCCATCCAGATGATGAGCTAAAAGGAATGGAAGTATGGAACTTAAATATTACAATAAAAACACAACTACCAGTCGATGCCACGCTAGCTGAGATTTGGCTATGGATCTTTTTCATTCCAATATTCAATAGTTTGGGATTACGTAATACAAAAGTTCTCTATATTTTCTATTAACACACGGAATCACTAAACTAAGTAGAAAAAAAGGTTTTTTTATTAAAAAAAGTACTATAAACTTGGAGCAAATGTAAGTGCACCAATATAACTAGGTTTAAATTCCAACTAGTTAGTATCTTTATGAAACTTTTGCTTCCATCATTTTTCCTCTTTAAAATCTACATAGAATTTGAGTAACTTGTAAGCCTTTTGAAACAACTTCCATCCATGGGATTTTATCCTCAAGGTAGTGTGCTGGTTGTACCAACTACCTTTTATAACAGTAACCTAAAACTTAACCACTCCAACACCTTAACTGACATTATATAGTGGGATGGAGGGACTTCCCTGACATTTAAAATTAATAGCACATGCTCTTCTTCTTCTTTTTTTTTTTTTTTTTTTTTGGAAGGTAAAGTAATTAAATTAATAGCAAAATTAGAAGTTTAAATTTCAGAGTTGCATCAATATATACACACAACAATCCATTTTATACACAACAATCACCAAGTTTCATTCCAAGCTAATATGATTGGCTATACGAGTATTCTACATCTATTTTACAATATTTGGGTCCATTTCCAATAAAAAACTGTTTCTTGAAGCAAATTAGAATTTCAACATTAAGAAAATTTATCATATTATGATTTTTTTTTATGCTGGACATAAACCTACTACACCCTCCCTCTTTTGTCTGCATGTGAAGCCCGCATGGATTTGAGAATGGAATAAAGCAGGAAGACTAAGCCATCTCTCAAACAGATGCAACTATATTAAATAGGCAATCGATGTTAGAACTTTAAAAGCCATTTACAGACGTTTTATGCCCAGTCATTTCGAATAACTCATGCATCATACATACATGATGAATTGAGTTGGTATATTCATATCAACAGTGAGAACTTCTTATTGAAACTTGAAACATAGAAATAAAAAGGATTTATGGGTGGAACCAAATAAACAATACGTATGGGGACCAAAAATAGCATATTAAAAGTTATCAGAAGGATTGCAGAATTAACACCCCGCAATTTCCTATCTGTTCAAGTATATAAATAAATATCATATACGATCCAAGTAGCACAGTTCAAAGTTGCACCAACAAACTAATAGTATAACTGCACGAATCAAATTAACCAAAATCTATTTATTGGGAGACTTCAGCCCTATAGACAATGAAGTATATACAAACAAATCTAGCTTAAGAGTTAACCCAACCAACATTCTTTATTTTCACCTCATATTTTTTTTTATCTTTCTTTCACTGCAGCAGAACAAAAGTTCCTTTTTTTCTATTATTATAGACAATCAAATATTTGAGTCAGTCTAACTTGTCCATACCTCACAAAACATATATCTCACCCTAAAACATAAACACAGAGAAGGGGGAGACGGGGGAAGGGGGGGGGGGGGGGGGGGGGGGGGCAAAGAGTAGAACAAAAGGATTCACTTGCCAAAGACACAAGCAGCTCTGAATATAAACTGACACGTCAAAATTGCATTAATCTTGCATATACTGACACATAGATTTTTTTTTTTTGGGTCAAAAAAATTAAATGTATATGTCAGTATATGCAACATTAATGCAATAGGAAATACCTTTAGTTATCTTTTCAGTACTTTAGCCATATTGTAAACTGAACATGTTAAAGATCATTTTTATGACATGCTTATTTAATTCCATATGGACCAATAGTATCTTTTTCAACCAAAATCTTCTAGGAGAGAAAAAACCTGTGTTCTAACACAAAATAAAAGGTCACTCCACCAGATGATCTAGTGTAGAAAATATCTGTCAAAAGAACATAGAATATGAATCTCTACGTAGATCAATGAAGGGTATTTCTTGAAATAGACCTATGGCCCTGACTTTCTATGACATAGGTTAAACTCACTATGCCTGCTCATTGTATTCACTAAGACCTTGAACATAAAAGAGTAATAGGATAGCTTAATGCACTACGACAATATTTGGAAAGGAAATAATGAAATGGTATCCTTTTATATTTATTAGTCCATCTATTTTTGTATACCCACCCATTAGGGGAATCTGTACTTCTATACCAGTTTGGTGTTATGCGCACCTTCTTCCTTCTTTCACAAGGACAATTTTTCTTGAAGATTATAAGCAGCCCATGATATGCAGGAATAAAACCCTTTCACAAAATGAGCTTAGATGCTAACAAAAAGAGACTCAGAAGTTATGCAGCTTATGCTTGCTTATCAAAGAGAAACAAAGATCAGAATAATGTTCTAGCAAGAATCTCCTTGTGCCTCTTAGTACTAAGTCCATCAAACAAAAAAAATGGTTAAATCCTTGGCATCATCACAGCAAGAACCAAAAAGTAACAAAATGTAATGTGCTCAGGGATGCCATTTCTCAAGTAGACAAAAAGTTGAAGCTCTAAAGTTTGGAGTTAGTTGAAATGTGGACTTGATGTAGGCCAAGATAATGATAACAAGCATAAGACAACCTATCCTTTTAAAAAATAAAAAAGATTAAACATGAGAGTGATATGTACTATCAAAAGTTTATTCACCTTGATGGTTCTCAAACTAAATATGCTCTCATGATAGTTTCATCCCCTAAAATAGTTTAACTCAGAACTGGTTCAAATTTCAGAGACAAAAAGCAGAAGTCAAGGAAACTCAATGCAGCCATCATATTAAAGTCAGATTCTTCTATTTTTAGAGTTCCCTATCTCGATGTGCATTCCTCCTAAAAAGGCCAGCAAAAAACGGATATATACCTTGACATCTAGATGGCTGAAGCTCAAACATTGGTTCCACAATGGACATGTGAAAAACTTCTTTTTCATAAGAAGATCAGAGGAGGTCACGGGTTTGAGCTGTGGAAACAGCCTCTTGCAGAAATGCAGGGTAAGGCTGCGTACATAGACCCTTGTGGTCCGGCCCTTCCCTGGACCCCGTGCATAGTGGGAGTTTAGTGCACCGGGCTGCCCTTTAGATCAGAGACCCAGGTATTTAATCGTAGAAATGCCTCTAATCGTATATACTAAACTCTCTCTCGCCTTTCTTATAGAACTCCAGGTTTCATTCTGTGGGAATTATAGACTCATGGTGCCCTATCTATTCAGTCTTTTGAGCCCCAAATTGACATCTGCTACCCTATGGACTCTATACATCCTTTTTCGCAAAATTGCTTGGTAAACAAGAGGATCAACATGAGGGAGTACTCTTCCCGCACTGAAGTCATCAAATTGTGACTATGATTCCATAATATCCTTGAGGCTAGCATAAAAAATAAAAAAAACTAGCACACCAACACTTTTTACTAATTTGATTATTTCACCTAGATTTGCAGTATTAATGCATCCAAATAAAACAAATTTTTACACCTACAGGATTATACAATTCAAGGATGCAATTCACTTAAGTGAAATTTCTAGATTTGCAATAATAATTCATCCAACTAAAAAAAATTTACACCAACCAGATTATACAATTCAAGGATGCAATTCACTAAATCGAAAAATTTTCAATTCCCAAACATATCCGTTAACACATGATATGCAATAGAAAGTAATGGAGACGCGAAAAAAACAAAGGAAATAGTAAATCAACAGATCAATTAATCACCATTAACGAACTACGAGCTCAAAAAAACCCTAGCATCAATGCAACTCATCGACAATTATGAGATTTCAAGTAGTATTTGATTGTACATTACGTGAAAAAAGGAGTCAAATAATGAAATATATGAAACTTACTGGGCTAGGATCCATATCGAGAATTCCAATCAAATGCCCTTAAGATTTCGCCTGATCTCTGTAATGGTTTTCGTTTCGTTTCGTCTCTCTAAAATTGTTTTGCGGAAATGAAAATGAGAGCTGTTTCCTAATTTTAGATTTGGCATTCAGCAATATTTTGGAATTCTTGAAAATGTACCCCAAAACTTCTGCTATTTAGGAAATGCTCCATGAAGTTTTGTGGTCTTCCATTCTAGTCTCTTGTAGAGTTTAAATTATCCTATTTTTAATACGTTAATCGTTTGGTACGCGGGATAAGGTGTGATATCTGAAAATTAAGTTTGGGATAAATTTATATCTTGTTTGGTTGAAGGTGTAAATTTATCCCGCTTCAACCAAACAAGGTGTAAAATTTATCTTAAACTTAGTCTTGGATATCCCATCAAACTTGGCATACTTTTATCCCACCTCCCATGTGGGTTAAGTTAGTCCAAGGATTATAATCCCAGAACTAGAATCCCGGGATAACTTAGTTTGCATACGGGGTCGTTTTGGTAGGCAGGAATAAGGTGTGATGCCTCAAGATTAAGTTTGGGATTAATTTTATACTTTGTTTGACAGAAGATATAAATTTATACCTTATTCCAAACGGAGTATAAAATTAATCCTAAGATATTCCATGTTATCCCATCAAACTTGATAGTATTATTTAATGTCACCTCCAAAGTGAGATAAATTAGTCCAAAAATAATGATCTCAGAAATCCTGGGCCAAAACTATAATCTCAGAATAGCTTAATCTAATGAAAGTTACTTTTTATTCAATAGATGTTATAAACAGAACTATACAGGTCACATATCCAATGTTTCTTGTATACCCAGAGCCCGTTTGAATGAGCTTATAGCTTTGACTTTTAATAAGTTAGAAATTCTAACTTATGGCTTTTGATTTATTTTGTCACTTGGACTTAAAAACAAGTGTTTGAAAATATCTTTTTATTTTACCAAACACTATAAAAGAGCTTAAAAACACGTAAAATAAGCCAATCCAAACAGACTCTTAGAAAACTTAAAATTTTGTCTAAAAAACTATATTCAGATCAAACAAAGAAATACATTTAAAAAAACAATAAGGTCTTTTTGCCACACTATTTTGGCCACATGACCCAAATATGATAAATTCATATGACTATTTAGGTCAAATTTAATAATTTATGTTTATTTAATGTCATTTCTATCTTTTCTTCTCAAAGTTTATTTTAATTTAAAATTGTACAATAGAAGTTATGATGATTTTTTCATAAGTGTGACCAAGTTTAGATCAAATTGGTGTAGCAATTTAGCAAAAAAAAAAAAAAAAGGATGGTTGAAAATGGCGAACAGCAATTATGGATCAACTGTTCACCGACATTAAACTTTGGTGGCAATAAAGGTAAATATTTTCTCTCTTAACAAAATAGAAAAGGTTTCACATCCCCAAAAAATAAAAAATAAAATGATGCCCTCACGCAGGATCGAACTGCGGACCTTCAGTTTACAAGACTGACGCTCTACCACTGAGCTATAAGGGCTCTGATTTGCTATTTCTGTGTCCATACTTAATTTATTTCAAGTAAAGATTAAAAGTCTATTAATCAATCTTCCAAATTTATCGTTTTACAAAATCTGTTTGTGGATAATACAAAATGCTCTCGAGTTGTAAAACAGAAGATTAACATTCTCTTTAACTTTTATGTAACCTTGTCTTGATTTTTTATGAGTTATAAGTATGAGCAAAAAAATACGATCACTTTGCAAGTGTTCTATTCCTTTTGATGATATTACATAATTTCCTATATGTTCCATTGGTAGAATTTGTATTCAATCTTATGTTCTTCTCGCAAATCTTTAAAATGGAACTATACCTTATAAATTTCAAAAACAACTTTATCCATTTTTCTTAAGATTATCCGTTTTTTTAAATTCAATCCATCAAATTCATTTTTCACTTTGCAATAAGTGAAAGTGTTTGCTAGAAAACTTTGAAGAAGAGGTTTCGCATTTTTTGTAATAATTATTTTTGGACCAAACACGCACAAGAATAAAGAATGTTTCAATTAGGTTAGTAGCATTTTTTGTTTCTAAATTATTGGTAAATTCTAATTTATTCCTTACGATATTTGACTAAGCACATTTAACCTTCAGTTACTTGAAATGTGCACTTTTGAGTACTATATTACCATGTATTATATTAACCTTGTACTATTATTGCATATTTAAAGGTAATATACTTTTTTAAATAGTCCTAATATAACATATTTCCTATGTAAGGGGACCAAAAATCATATGGTTAAATAATTTGAAATGTATTGAGTCATATATCACAAGGATCAAAATCATAATTTATCAATAACCGAGGGACCAAAAGTGTTATTCTCCCTTTGTAGTTGTTCTTCTTCGTTTTTATTTTTATAGCCCATTTGGCTAAACTTTTAAAATTTATTTATTTTAAATCAAAAATGTTTTTTTTAAAAAGTACTTTTGGAGATTGAGTGTAGTTCTTTCTCATTCTCATAGTATTAGTTTTATTCTTGTATTTCCTTATTTTTAGTTACTATTATTACATGTTGTTTTTTTAGTCTGGACTATCTTGTTATTGTTTGTGCTTTGTCTCACATCGTATTGGTGCAGGGTGGATGAAATGGAGGCTTGCTTCAGGAGTGCTGTGTGATAAGAAGGTGTCACCAAAACTTAAAGGCAGGTTCTACAAAGTGATGGTGAGACCGACTTTATTGTACGGGGCAGAGTGTTGGGCAGTCAAGAGCTCTCACGTCCAAAAGATGAAAGTTGCGGAAATGAGAATGTTGCGATAGGTGTGTGGGCACACCAGGCGAGATAGGATTAGGAATAAAGATATCCGGGATAAGGTTAAAGTAGCATTAGTGGAGGACAAGATGAGGGAAGCGAGGCTGAGATGGTTTGGGCATATGAGGAGAAGAGGCACAGATGCCCCAGTGTGGAGGTGTGAGAGGTTAGTTATGGATGGTTTCAGAAGAGGTAGGGGTAGGTCGAAAAAGTATTGGGGAGAGGTGCTGAGACAGAACATGACGCAGGTTCAGCTTACTGAGGACATAACCTTAGATAGGAGGTTTTGGATGACTCATATTAGGGTAGAAGGCTAGTAGGTCGTCACTGTTTCGATCTATAGTCTATTGTCCTTTGTTTCTTGCTACTATATGTTGTTTCTTGTACTTCGATTATTTTATTTATCTGTGGTAGTTACTGCTCCCCTTTTCAGACTGCTCTATTTTGACTTATTTGCTTTCTTTAGTTTCATTTGCATTTTGCTTTGAACTACTTGTGCTTATCTAACCTTTCTCGTTGTGTTTTCTCTTGAGCCGAGGGTCTTTCGGAAACAGCCTCCCTATCTTCCGACATGGGGGTAAAGTCTGATTACACTTTACCCTCCCCAGACCCCACATTGTGGGATTTCACTGGGTATGTTGTTGTTGTACTACTGCTTCTTTTTCACCGTTCTTTGAGTTGAGGGTCTATCGGAAACAACCTCTCTACCTTCTCAAGGTAGAGGTAAGGTTTACATACATACTACCCTTACAAGACTCACTTGTGAGATTACACTGAGTTTGCTGTTGTTGTAGTAGTTTTGGAGAGCTATGTTGCTCGGACTCGGGTGCGGGTGTCGGATACGGGTATGGATCTAGAGGTCGGACTCGGCATGATCTAAATTTTAAGATTCGTGGGTACGGATCCGGGTACGGATACGGGTGCGGGGATTCGGCAAAAATAATTCAAAATTCTAATAATATAGCTACAAGAATATGCCTAGATTATGAGAGCTTTTTGTGGAAGCACCTACATGTAGTTTGTACCAGACATGTGATTCAATCTTCCATTCTACTAGGTGCTAGACTGCATGCTCCGAGAAACTAGTTAAATTTTCTACATAATATTGAAGGTATGCCATCTCATGTCTTCAAATCTCTACTTTTTGTTATCTTGAGAAATCATAATCTCAAAATTGTTCTTTAATTTGGTCATGAATTTCGGTCAAAGTATCCGATCTCTATTGACCGGATCCGACACGAATTCCGTACCCAAACCCGTGTCGTGTCGTGTCGGACACGGGTACGGCGGCAAAAGTGAAGGGTCCGAGCAACATAGTTGGAGAGTACGTTTTTATGTTTGGTTAATCATTTCGAAAGTTGTTTTGTTAATCTTAGAGCAGTAATTTGTGCTTGATCAGTGTTGCAAAAATGTTTATTTGGAAAAGTTACCTTTTTAAAAAACAGTTTTTACTACTTACTCATAAACACTTATTTTGTTCTTAAAAACTTAGTCAAACACCTCTAACTCTCTAAACTAAGTATTTTTCTTTTTCTTTTGAAAAAGAACATTTATTGTTTTTCAGAAGCTTGGCCAAATAGGTCATTCGTATCCAATAACCGCAGCTGACTGATTCGAATGTATGGGAGTCTCATTTTAACATAAAACGCTTCGTAACAAAAATGACTCAGTTGTAAAGTTCCCCGAAACCTTTTATTAAAGGATGCATGATACTTACAAGTTACAATTCCACACCACAACCTTTGACCATGGATTTTCTATTTGTTTCGTACAAGCTAAAAATCTACTCAAAACTAAAAGCAGTTAATATTCAAGTGATGGCTAGGATAGGTCTCGACGAATCATCATCTTAAAAATAAAATACGTGCAAAGATCAAATTACCAAAACGTGGACTAAATAAATAAACAAATAAAAAAGAAACGTGCTTTGACACAACAGGCCTCTTGCAATCTGAAGATTAGGGTTCTTTTTAAAGCAGCTTTTGTGTTTGTGAGAACTCTGCTCCAGTTAGCTAACGGATTTGTTCTAACAGAAGAAAAAGAATGGCAGCTATTCAGCAAAGTGTTTCTACTTCAATCTCTTCATCAACTTCTACTTTCTTGGGTCAGAACAAACTCCGTTTAAGGTACCCTATTTCATATCCCATGTTTTCTTTAATCTCCTAATTCTGTTCCAGTGCTATTTTTTGGTGGGGTTAGTTTCAATCCCCCTTAATTTTTGTTTGAAACCTTCGTCATCTGCTTTAGTTATCGACACTCTTCTTCTATGTTGCTGGTCAAAGTTCAATCTTTAAGCATTAGATGAAACAGTAGAGAAGGAAAGTATATTATAGCTTCAGTATTCTGACTTTATCTTACAGTTTTGAGAGAATACGTCAATAGGGTAACAATGTGTGGCCACTTTTTGTTCTTTCATATACATGAAAAAAATTGTCTTACTTTTTTCTGGTTTTTTTTTTTTTTTTTTCCCCTCCCATTTTAGGAGGATTTATAGTGTTTCCACACTCTTTTTTCTGGTTTAACTATGTATTTGCAGTATTTTTTTTTTTTTATTTTTTTTTTTTATCATTTTCTTTCTCCAAAGATATGGGGTAAAAGATGTCTTTTTTTGTGGTTCAAGTATGCACCTTGTACTGATTCTTGAATTGATTCTTTATTTTATTTAATTTAATGATGTAAAAATGTTTGTTTTTGGTTTTTATTAGTGTTCACATTCTGACTAACACAAAGCTAAAGGCTCTCTTTTTCCATATTAAACAAAGTATCAGGCGTTTATAGCATTTATGGGCTATGATGAGTTTGTAGTGAATGAACTGACTGAGAATCTCCTTTGCATTAGACATATAATCAAGATTAAATGCATTGATGAGAAAACAGTAAAAAGCTGCGGTTGCTTCCCTTGATACTTTGCTAATTCTGAGTAGTTTTATTCCTGGTGTATGCATTTGCTAATGTAAAAAGTGTGCATTAATTGTTGCAGGAGCCAGAATGTGTCAATGCCAGGCAAAACCGGTGGTATTGTCAGATGTGTTGCAACACCTTCTACGGAAACTTGTAAGCTTTTATGTTAATGTTGTTTTCCAAATGAAAATAGTAGACTGCGAGCCTGTGCAATATGGATCAATTAGAGCTTTTGAAATTTGGTATTTGAGAACTTTAAACTAATCAATTGTTTGTGGTTGCATATAAATTGTTTTTTAACTCTCTGAAAAGCAAAGTGAAGAGTCAAAACGGCTGCTATGTGCGCGTCTTTTTGGAGATGCAAGAGTGTCAAAATTATTATCTTTTGACGGTTCCAAAAAGAAAACAACTGTTAATCTTAGTCTCACCTGTATCTGTGCATTCAAATAGATATGCAGTTTCTTGAGATTTGACTGTGCTAATGAAATTCTTGTGTTGCTTGAAGCTTACAAGACAAAGGTCTCTCGCAATGAGAACTTAGCTAAACTTCAAGCTGGTTATCTGTTTCCTGAGGTCTGTATTTCAACTGGTCTGTTTACAGTAATTTGATTGTTGTTTTATCTGTTTTTTAAGCTACTTTGCAATTGAAGATGCTATTTATAGTGAATTAGATGTAGGCGATTAGAGAAGAAGTTGGACATATTTCTTGGAATAAGTTGGAGGCATTGCTTTTGGTCATGAAAACAAAAGATTAATTTAGACGAGATAGCAGTAATGTGGAATTATGATGAGACAACAAGCATATTTAGTTACCTGAAGTAAAAACTTTTGCTTTTCTTTTTTAGCTGAATGTTGGATGGCTGGATTTATAGTACTACGCTAGAGCATTCTTATTTTGTAAACCTTCTATGCTACTTACTAGGAGTTAAGTTCTAAACGCTCTCTTTGGTGAAGTTAGATCGCAAGAAGGAGATCTGCACACATGTCGAAACACCCTGATGCTCAAATTATAAGCCTTGGGATTGGTGACACTACTGAGCCCATTCCTGAATTCATAACTTCTGCCATGGCAAAGGTAATGCTGATAACCTTGTTTGTGAATTTTGTAAAGAACAGGATATAATTTCTGATGTTCAGGGGTCATTTGACATCTCTATTGCGCTGTAGTTTTCTTATCAGTCAAAACTTCGAAATTCGCTGTATTTTGTGTGTCCTGTTCTGTTTGACCAATGCTGGGATTACGAGCAAAAAACATGTATCTGGTAACGTTTGATTTTATAATGAACCTGTTTTATTTGGCAAATATAACGAACCTGTTTCTAATAGTCCCGTTGATAGATTTCAGCAGCATATGCCTACATAGACTACCATTTAACTTGGCAAGTAGTTTGTGATTTTAAGCCCCCGTTTGGCCATAAGAATTATTCACTTTATTCTGGAATTTTTTTTTCACTTTTTTCCGGAATCAGCGTTTGGCCATGAGAATTCCGAATACAACTTGAAGTTGTATTCCGGAATACCAAAAACTCAAAAAACTTGTTTTTCAAAAAATTTCACTTTTTTACAACTACATTTCACCAAAAACTGCAATTTCAAAAACTATGGCCAATCACAACTCCAACTCCAACTCCAAAATTCCAAAAAAAGTGAATTTTTTTTTGGTATCTATGGACAAACGGGGCCTAAATCTATTCTGCCTATTGAACTCTAGGTCGATAACTAACTTCCTGTTCTTGATTTTGTTTTCCTTTGCTCATTTGCAGAGAGCACATGAACTGTCAACATTAAAGGGTTACAGTGGTTATGGTGCTGAGCAAGGAGAAAAAGTAAGTAGTGGCTCCCTCCCCCCTCAATTTTTCAGTAATATGATTTTAGCTCTGTTCTTTATCGTCCAATTCTTATTTCTCTTCCTTCTTTTGCTACAAGAATAAATGGTATTTGGCATTTGCTGATAGTTTGTCTTTCGTCTATTTATAACAATTTCTTTGTCAATTTTCTCCTTTACTTTCCTCAAATACATTGCAATGTTCTTTATCCAGTGGTCCATGCGATAAAAGTTAAAATTTCCTTTTTTGTCATAATGTCAAGAAGGGATGTGCAGCTGAAATTTCTGAAGCATTTGCTTATTTCATGTTTGGGTGTGGTCAAGCATGGTTATCTTGGATCCTTTTTTTAAGATAGGCATAAAAGAAAATTACTCTTTGATCACCATA
The DNA here is from genome assembly GCF_019175385.1 of Lycium barbarum. Taxonomy (NCBI): domain Eukaryota; kingdom Viridiplantae; phylum Streptophyta; class Magnoliopsida; order Solanales; family Solanaceae; genus Lycium; species Lycium barbarum. The sequence continues at coordinate 162,181,536 of NC_083337.1, forward strand.
TTTTCCATTCACAGCATTTAATCCGTGATTTAAGTGTAAAGTTAGCTCAGAATAACTATAAGAATACCGTTAATTTTCTGCATGAGCAGCAACTCAGAGCCTCCATTGCTTCTACCTATTATGCAAATGTTGGAATAGAGGAAGATGAGATCTTCGTTTCTGATGGTGCCAAAAGTGATATATCTCGACTTCAGGTCTGGTTTTCTCTGCATTGAGTGATTTTTTCAAATTATTGTCACTTTCTTTCACTAACAATTTATGTATTTCTTGACTGTATGTTAGGTTCTTTTTGGGTCTAATGTGACTATGGCTGTGCAAGATCCATCATATCCGGTAAATATTTCAGGCTTTTACCTCTGTTCTTCGCTATTATAGTATTATGATTTATGACCAAAATGAAAAAGAGGAGTTCGACGGCAGCCAGATGCCATCCAGGATACCTGCATATTGTAGATTTGCCAAGTCTAATTTGTTTTATGATTTTTCACATCATTGTGTGAATTAAGTAAAGTGGTACTACTTTATAACGTTAGCAGTTAGCACAATTTATACTTTTGTAAAGGGTATTGATACATCTTTTGTTATTATCATTATTACATTTTCCTTTTATTTGGTATGGTCTCCTTATTGTCTGTTGGTACTCCTTGTTTTCGTAACAGGCCTTGGAGAAGGCTCTCTTATGTGATGATGTGTGTAAGATTCTCAAGTAACCCTCGGTTGTTTTTTCTACTGTAGGCTTATGTGGATTCAAGTGTTATTATGGGCCAAACTGGTCAGTTTCAGAAGGATGTGGAGAAGTATGGGAATATTGCATACATGAGATGTACTCCAGAAAATGGGTTCTTTCCTGATTTATCCAGCGTTCCTCGGACAGACATTATATTTTTCTGTTCGCCTAATAATCCAACTGGTTCGGCGGCATCAAGGGAGCAGCTGACCAAATTGGTGCAATTTGCTAAAGACAATGGCTCAGTCCTTATTTATGATTCTGCATATGCTATGTATATATGTGATGACAGTCCAAAGTCCATCTTTGAGATTCCTGGAGCAAAAGAGGTAAGTCCGGATCATGTTATTTGGTCAACGTTAAGCTTTACTTTGTTTTCTAGTGAAAGTTTCTGCCATCATTTGGCTAACGTGCAGTTCATAACTCCATCTTCTAAAATTGTTATACCTTATAAAAGAAACTGTAAAATTGTTGTTCTCTAGAGTGTTCTTCATTGTTCAAACTTTCGGTTAACACCCACGCTATGTTTCATCAATTGACTCAATATCCGAATATCGTTTGCAAATGACATACACTAAGGTATCCAAAAATGTAATGGAATTATGGCTATTCTCACATGTCTATTTTCCTCTCCAACGAACCAACTAAAACGTAATACAATGCGAAAAGTTTCCATCTCCGCTTCACTTGCTTCAGAAAGGATAGAAAAGATATAGAGAAAGTAGAATGCCATAGCAAACAGCAAGAACCTCATCTTGTATACCCTCAGTTAACTTATCCGTAATTAAGACAAACAAGTGGGGCACAATGCAGATCTGCAAGGTTACGGGAAACTCTTTTGTGTCACATAACACCATTCTCATGCTTGTGCGGCTCTTTCGTACATATCCTCTTATGATATTTTTATATTTGATATGAACTCTTCTTCCCCTACACACTCTTTTTAATCTTTACTGTGGAAAAAATGCCACTGGGCAGTCTATTCTGTTGAGACTTTTACCTAGTTTGTTAGCGTTCATGCAATTCGTTGGGACCATTCATTCTAATTCATCTCCTGCTCTGTAGTTGTCTTTTTCCATGGTTGTCTAGAGCTCATCAAACTAGTTTGTAAATGGTCGTCTAATTTATCTTCTTCCCCTGCTCTTTCAATGGCACTCTGTAGTAAGGTCACCTCAAATCTATTCAAGTCCATTTTTTTTTACACCTTGGTTAATTGCAGTGACTTTCTTCTGATCTTTCTTGCTCCCTCAGTTGTCTTTTTGTAGAAGTTTCAGAGCTTTCTTATAGAGTTGTGAGATTTTTGGTTGACTTTTGTTGTGCCGCTTTTTCTCATTACCTATAGCTTACAATCTTTACATTGATAAGCGGATTGTTTGTAATTGACTGTAAGCATATTGTACTGAACTTGCAGGTTGCCATTGAGGTTTCATCGTTTTCAAAGTATGCTGGTTTCACTGGAGTTCGTTTAGGGTGGACTGCAATTCCCAAAGCACTCCTATATTCTGATGGATTTCCTGTAGCAAAAGACTTCAATCGCATCGTTTGTACAAGCTTCAATGGTGCATCCAACATTGCTCAAGCTGGCGGTAGGGCTTGCCTTTCACCTGATGGTTTCAAGGTCAGTTTAATCACTGGCTCGTGTTTCTTTTTTGCTTAATCTTAAATAACATCATTTAATAGGCTCAAAGTCCCAACTTGAACATGTTGCCCTTGCATTTCAGGCCATGATGGACGTGGTTGGGTACTATAAAGAGAACACAGAAATCATAATGGAGACATTTAAGTCACTAGGTTACAAGGTGTATGGAGGTAAAAATGCACCCTACGTGTGGGTGCACTTCCCTGGACGAAGCTCATGGGAGGTTTTCAGTGAGATACTTGAGAAGACTCACGTTGTTACTACTCCAGGGAGTGGTTTTGGACCCGGTGGTGAAGGTTTTGTCAGAGTAAGTGCTTTTGGGCACAGGGAGAACGTCGTAGAAGCTTGCAGAAGATTCAAGGAATTGTACAAGTGAAGTTAATTCGTTCGCCTGCATATCTATGTAAAATATGCAGGCAGCATTTATTGCCTTTCAGAGGCTTCATTGAAATGTTCTTGAGTGCTTAACATATTGATCCTGTATGCAAATTGTTGTTTGGAAGAATAAAGCATATTCCGTGATTTATAGTGATTGGTTCCTACTTGAAAATCTTACTATACAAGATTAGATCCATTTACACAATGGACAGGGAAAATAAATTTGAAGGGAAGGAATAGTTGAAAACAAAATACAGGTTTTCACGTACTGAAATTGACAATGCTTGAGAAAACAGTGGGCGTTAATTCCGCACACTGATAACAGTGTAAAGCTACACTATCAGGTCTGATATGATAACTTGAAAGAAAGAATAATAACCCCTACAACCAATGAAATTTCATTGATAGTGTAAAAAATATTTAACTTGACTACTGTATATAACTAGTCTTCGTCATGAGTAGAAAGTGTCTGGTGGAAAAAGTGGAAAACAACATTATTTCTACTAACTGTTAGCCCAATTTATCAGTATTCTGTCTAGATCCCCCATCTCTTTGAAACATGTACCTGTTTTCCCAAAATTAATTGTATTAGCATGAAAAATCAATTTGAATTTGAATAACCCATTAAATTGAGCAAATCAACAAAGCTGGGAAAGTTGGTCAATGAATGGTAAATAATTAGGCCTACTTTTGAGTCTGGATTCCACTTCTGTAAGCAGTAATAAGAGCAAAGCTAATCATACCAAACTTTTGTTTTGGAAAAGCAAATAAGTAGAGAAGCAGATGTGATAAACAAAAAAAATTGTAGAAAAAGCCCATGATTTATAAAGTTGGAAAGCAAAAAAATATATTACCATAAATGCCCTCACGCAGGATCGAACTACGGACCTTCAGTTTACAAGACTGACGCTCTACCACTGAGCCATAAGGGCTTGATGTTGTTGTGGCAGTGCCGGTTCTTTAGTTGATTAAAATTTAGGGAAAATGGACAACCTACACAAATTCTGACGAAAATAATTGAACTTATTATACACAAAATACGTCTAATTGAACTCTTCCCCTAGAAAAAAATAACATGTTCTAAAACTAGATTTGTTTATTTTGTTAAGCTTTGAACACTTATGAATCTTACTTCAAATTAGTGGCAGACCACCTCAATAATTCAACTTACTCATAATCATAATCTATAAAACGGTGGGGCATCTACTTGACATTAATGGTCCCACTTGCTAGTATGAATGTGGTGGTCTACCAATGTCCTTGCTTGGCAACAACCACCATAAAACTACACAACAATAAAAACTTTGTGATGACCTCAAAATTAGAATTGAAAGAGATTAAGGGGTCAAAATGCTAATAAATACAACTTTGTATTTTCTTGCCCATAGAGATAGAAGATGGTGATAGAGAGTATCCAAACTCACCCATATCTAGCCAATCTCATTCAAGCACTATATTTCCTTTGATGACATCTTTCTTTCACTCTCACTCATTTCTTATCTCATCCACCCCCCTCTCTCCCCCCTACCCCTTCACACCCCACCCCCTGCACCCCACTCTCCATATTCTTATATCTTAACCAAAATGCAGCACACTTTTTTTCAAGAATTCACTTCTCCCTTTAAAAAAAGAACTAGTCCTATCTCACCACTACTAAGCAAAATGGCAACTAATTCGTTCAAGTCCATTCATACACTAAGAAGAAGGCATTCTATAGATTGCCCTTATTCTTCTTCTTCCTCTTCTTTTTTCCTTAAGCCAACAATTACCAAAAACCCCTCATCTTCAACTTCATTCTCCAATCACAACCTCATAACTTTCTCAGTTTCCAACACTACCCCTACCTCTACCACCACCCCTACCCCCACCACCCCCACCCCCACCACTCCCTTCACTGTCCTAGAACAACATTTATCTGCCCAAGATTTCCGACAAGCTGACGAGGAAACTCGTCGTTTACTCATCGTTCTAGCCGGGGAAGCAGCCACTAAACGAGGTTACGTGTTCTTTTCCGAGGTTAAATTCATTAATGCATCCGACCTTAAAGAAATAGATTCTTTATGGAGAAAATACAGTGACAACAAGTTTGGTTACACTGTTCAAAAGAAGATATGGAACAAAGTGAACAGAGATTTCACTAGCTTCTTTATTAAAGTTAGATGGATGAAGAAACTGGAAATTACTGAAGTTGATCAGTATAATTATAGAGCTTTTCCTAATGAGTTTATTTGGGAGTTGAATGATGAAACACCTGAAGGGCATTTGCCATTAACGAATGCTTTAAGAGGAACACAATTGTTGAGTAGTATTCTTACTCATCCAGCTTTTGTTGAAGAGGGTGAAGAACAAGAAGAGAAAGGAGAAACTAGTAATTCTGGAGAAGATAAAGTGAGTGTAAAGAAAAAGGGATTATTTGGGGATTTAAGGAGTAAATTGTTTAGTAAACCAGATTACAGCTTTTGAATTTTGATTAAAAAAAAAAAAAAAGTTTGTCTATTTGTGATGAGATAAGTACACTAAAGTAAAAATTATGTGAAAAGAAATGAATGATTAGGGCTTTTATATGTAATGTGTTTGTATTACATTTGCTCATTGACAGTGTTGATTGACTGAATATTCTTCATTGCTCTCATCTGGTCTTGGCACTTCATGTGTCGTGCTTTCTTTGCAAAAAAATATATGTAGTAATATATTACTTATCAACAACTGAATAAAGTTGAAAGAATGTTGGCTTGTATATACTTTTATATGAATGTTTTATGTTTTATTCTCGTCTGTTATCAGGCATGTAAACTACTAATGGCACTGCTTGTATTGCAGGGTTGTTACCTATTGTATTGTGTCGTGAGTTTAAATATATTATTTGTTTTGATTGTTAATTTTTTTTTTTTTTGGTATCGTATCCGTTAAACTCATGGTTCTGTAACGATGAAAAGTCTTATTTTGTTAACGACCGATTTGATGTGATTGTGTCGTTACCTTATTTTTTTCCTCATTTTCTCTTTACTTATTATCTAATAATTTTAATTTATCGTTTACCTAACTTTTTATAGTAGCTTTACCCCGCACTCTACTTTTGTTGTGGGTTTATCTTTCAAATTATTGATGCGTGACATTATGTAACGGGAAAATGGTATAACCTATTCAAACATTGTATTCATCAAAGCAATAGAGTAAAATATTACCAATAGATACAATCGATAGCAAAATTCGATTAATTCATGCTGGTTAGGGAAACTATAATGCCTCAACTGTTTTATTAGGTGAATACTAAAGAAAAATTTGTAATACAATTAATGAAAAAGGTTCAGATATACCTATAGTATTCAAAATAGGGGATATGTTTTTCTTTAATAATTTATTTCAGACATGCACTTGCCGCTAAATAGTTGGTCCAAGTTATACCATTAATTGAAGGGGAAAAAACATAAATAGCCACCTGTTACTTTTGATTACACCTCCTAACCTTAAACTTTTGTTCACAATAAATAGCCTTAAAAGTTATAGCCGCTTCAGTAAACCTAGTAAAAAAAGAAAGTTTTAACTAAAGCCATTAGCATTTCGTCCCCATTGATTTAGCTTTAATTATAGGAATACACTCTTACCAAATCTCTCTAGAAAAAACTTTTTCCTTTCTCTGCCATTGAAGATTTCTAATGTCTTTAAAACAGTTATTGGTGTGTTCTTTCATTTAGCAAAGAATAGTCTTCACTCAAAACAAGTGTTTCTGACATTTTTATTCCCTCTGCCATTGATATTTAAATTTTTTGTGTCTTTGAAAATCATTTTTTCATTGGTGTCAAATTTGAACTTTTATGTTCTTTGAAAAGCACTTTTAATTGATGAAATGTGTAGTCAAATATGCAAAAATTTCACAGATCCTTCTCTCTTTTTTTTTTTTTTTTTTTTTTTGAATAAGGCAAGATCAAGAGAAACAACTGAATTAAGAGAATACATACATTGTTTATACACTTTATACAAGGAATAAGCATTAGATAGCTGATGTATAATTATCATATAAATATGTGTATAATTAATGTATTTATTGATTATATGTGTATAACTAACGTATATACTAATTATACGCTTCTTATACATTCAAAATGTACCAGAAAAAAAAAAGAGAAAATATAAGTTGACAATGAACCAATATAGAGAAGCAGCGAGAAAACTTCGCAATATTCAGGGGTATACATTAACTATACATCAAATATGCATCCATTAGTTATATATCAAATAATATACATCGATTGTACATCAAATATGCATACATTGATAATACATAAAATGGTACCCGTCACTACCCATGAAGATCTTGTTTAAAAAGAGTCCTCAAACTTTGTATAAATTTTTGATTGATTTAGTTGATGAACGGTCTATGTTGAAAATTTAAGAAGGATTATAATAAAGAAAAAAAAAACGAGTAAATTGATAGAACAAAGAAGCCCGTTTAGATGGATTAGAATGGGAACAAAAGAAACTCATTTTCGATGGGTATCTTAACATAATCCCTAAAATTATGTTAATTTAAAATTTAACATTCCTATAATTTCTCCTACTACTAAAATGGCTAAAACCAGAAAACAGGGTGTGGAAATTGATTAAAATGGGTTAAAAAAATAAAATAGGGTTATTTTGAGTTTAAAATCAATATGGCCCGCTAATCAAGTAAATTATCCTTAATTGAACTTAAACCTCCAATTAACCCGATCAACATATTAATAAGCGAAAAAAGTCCAAATATATCAATAAAGTATACGAAATTGAGCAGATATGCCACTCACAAGTCACAATATATGAAAAAACAAATTGTCTTAAAAATGGTCTTTACAAAATTAATTAAAATAATAATTTAAAGGACAAATTAGGTATATAATTCATATTTGCATTATTAATAATTAGGTTAAAAGGGTTATAGCAAATAAAATTAAAATAAGAAAGACATGCATAATATATCATAAATCACAAAAAAAAAAAAAAAAAGAGTAAGTGTTACAAAGCCAAATTTGAGGGGAGATATATGTACTTATCTCTTTAAATTTTTTTTTGGCTGCAATGACTTTGTTAAAAACAAATCTACTTTGAATGACCTTGTCAATACAAAATTAATACTCCCTCCGTCCCATAATAAATGTTACTTTAGCTAAAAAAAATTGTCCCAAAATAAGTGTCACCTTATGAAACCAAGATATAAATTGACCAGTTTTTCCAATACTACCCTTAGACAATAAAGTAACATCTAAATGATGATTGAAAAAAGTCACATTATAACTTGGTATTGTTGAATTTCCATTGTCAAAAGGTTTACTTCTTGTGCATGCTCTAATCAAAAGGTAAAAGTAATTTATTTTTATTATATAGGGGTAATTTGGTAAACTTCACATTGCATTATTGATTTCTTAATATGCGTGTTTTTGACTAAGATAATACCTATTATGAGACGGAGGGAGTAATATATTAGTAGTAAGTTGTTCACTCTTTGAAAAGCATTTTTACTCTTGATAAGCGACCAATACAATTTACTATACGGGAAACAAGAAATTATATGATTACTCTGTTTAACAAAAAGTAGCTTTGTACTATATGGTGACCCGTCCAGTTGGACTGTTATTGTAGACAATTACAAAATACCTCTGGCATCATGACAAAGATAATAAATTAATTTGGCAAAGTTGAAATCCGTATCCCTTTGTATTTTTCTTCGCTTATTCATTCCGTTAACTTGTATTTTTTTAAGCTTTGAGGTGTTGGGAATAGATCTTTGTTTGGACATTGTTTAAAATCACTACAAAGATTTAAACAAGTAACACTTCTTTCATGTATGTTTTTTTGGTACGGTACGTCTCCAAGCAAGTGAAATAAAACAATCTTTCAAAATCAAATAATGGGAGCATATATATCAAAAACGCTTACATTAGAAGTATGAAATATTGGTGATCATTCTCGCATTTGCTCCTTGGAGTAAATCAATTTCTTTTATTGTTCAAATCAGCTCTAGAGGAGGCTCTCCCCTTGTGCATTAAGGGTTATTTGGTGAATTCATCTTGAAATTCAAGGGAGAATTGGATCAATGAGAAGCTATCAAAGTTGATCTGTTGAAAGACATCACTGACTTATGCCTACATTTGGAGTGGTAAATTTCCTCATAATTCCTAAACTGTTATAAAATAAAAACTATGAAATAAATACATAGAAGAAATATGTAGAGAGAATATCAGATTATATTTTTCCTTCACTTTCACTTCTACATATGGCCTTTATTTATAGAAGAAAATAAGTAGCTTAATGGCTAAGTAACTTAATGGTTAAGTAGCTTAATGGCTAAGCAACTTAATGGCTAAGCCATTTAGGTGGCTAAGTAACTTAATGGACAAACATACTCATAACACTCCCCCTTGGATGTCCATTAATTTGATGATGTGCCTCGTTAAAACCTTATTAGGAAAAACCCTGTGGGAAAAAGCCTCAATGAAGGAAAAAGAGTGCACATATCTAGTAATACACTTTGAGAGCTGCCTCATTAAAAACCTTATCAAGAAAACCCAATGGGACAAAACTTGGTTAAGGAAAAAAAAAAGTACAACGCGCATTTCACTCCCCCTGACGAAGACCAAGATTCAGATGTCGGAGTCTTTGCATTCCAATCTTGAATATCATCTTCTCAACAGTTGAAGTTGGCAAAGATTTAGTGAACAAATCTGCAAGATTGTCACTTGAACGGATTTGTTGCACATCAATATCACAATTCTTCTGGAGATCATGTGTGAAAAATAACTTTGGTGAAATGTGTTTCGTTCTATCTCCTTTTATGAAACCTCCTTTTAATTGAGCTATGCATGCAGCATTATCTTCATATAATACTGTGGGTATTTTTGTATCACACTTCAAGCCACATCTTTCTCTGATGAAATGTATCACTGATCTCAACCACACACATTCTCTACTTGCTTCATGAATAGCGATTATCTCAGCATGATTTGAAGAAGTAGCAACAATGGACTGCTTGGTCGATCGCCATGATATAGCAGTACCTCCGCATGTAAACAGATAGCCCGTTTGAGATCGAGTTTTATATGGATCAGATAAATAACCCGCATCTGCATAACCAATTAGATCTGTACTACCTTTGTTAGTATAAAACAGACCCATATCGCTAGTTCCCTTCAGATATCACAATATATGCTTAATCCCGTTCCAATGCCTCCGTGTAGGAGAAGAGCTATATCTTGCTAGCAAATTAACAGAAAATGCTATGTCAGGTCTTGTAGCATTAGCAAGATACATAAGTGCACCTATTGCACTAAGATATGGTACTTCAGGACCAAGTAGCTCTTCGTTTTCTTCCTGGGGTCGGAACGGATCTTTGCTTACTTCAAGTGAGCGAACAACCATAGGAGTACTTAAAGGATGCGCATTGTCCATGTAAAATCGTTTTAAAACTTTCTCAGTATAGGCAGATTGATGGATAAAGATCCCTTTAGCGAAATGTTCAATTTGCAGACCAAGACAGAGTTTTGTCTTTCCGAGATCTTTCATCTCAAATTCTTTCTTCAAATATTTAATCGCCTTTTGGAGCTCTTCTGGAGTTCCAATGAGATTTATGTCATCAACATAAACAACAAGTATAGTGAACCCTGATTTTGTTTTCTTAATAAAAACACATGGACAAATGGCGTCATTTATATATCCTTCATTTATCAAGTACTCACTTAGGCGATTATACCACATACGCCTTGATTGTTTTAAATCATATAATGATCTTTGTAATCTGATTGAATACATTTCCCGAGACTTTAAACCAAATGCTTCAGGCATTTTATATCCTTCAGGAATTTTCATATAAATTTCATTATCAAGTGAGCCATAAAGATAAGCTGTAACCACATCCATCAGATGTATTTCAAGGGTTTCATAGACAGCTAAACCGATGAGGTATCGAAATGTTATAGCATCCATAACTGGTGAATATGTTTCTTCATAGTCGACGCCGGGTCTTTGAGAGAATCCTTGTGCAACAAGGCGTGCTTTGTATCGCACAATTTCATTTCTCTCATTTCTTTTCCGTACAAAGACTCATTTGTGACCAACTGGTTTTACACCATTAGGCGTTTGGACTACAGGTCCAAAAACCTCACGTTTAGCAAGTGAATTCAATTCTGATTGAATTGCTTCTTGCCATTTTGGCCAATCATATCTTCGTCGACATTCTTCGACAGATTGAGGTTCCTGATCCTCACTGCCTTTTATAATATTTAGTGCAACATTATATGCAAAAACACTATTCACCACAATTTTTGAACGATTCAAGTTGCCCTCATCACCAGTAAAACTTAATGATAGTTATTTACTCACTGGAGTCTCGGGTTTGCTGATTTCTTCAGGAATATCATAATTAATCAGATCTTGAATCTCTTCATGAGATCCTTTCATAGTGTCATTCTGATCATTATTTGTATTTCTTTTTCTAGGATTTTTATCCTTGGAGCCCAATGGCCTACCACGCTTCAGGCGTGGATGAGATTCAGAGGCTATGACACTAGTAGATTGTCCCTTTGAAACATCAATTCGAATAGGCACATTCTCTGCAGGGACATGCGACTTAGTTATTCTTTTCAAATCAGTAAATCCGTCTGGCATTTGATTTGCTATTTTCTGTAAGTGGATGATCTTCTGGATCTCCTGCTCACATATAGGGGTACGTGGATCAAAACGAGATAGTGATGGAACTCTCCACGCAATTTCTCTTTTGATTTCTTTTCTCTCTCCCCCTAATTGTGGAATATTTGTTTCATCAAATCGACAATCTGCAAATCGGGCAGTGAATAAATCTCCTGTCAATGGCTCAAGATAGCGAATAATGGAGGGTGATTCAAACCCAACATATATTCCTAACCTTCTTTGGGGGCACATCTTAATGCGCTGTGGTGCTGCTACAGGCACATATACAGCACAGCCAAAGATTCGGAGATGAGCAATATTTGGTTTATGACCAAATACTAATTGTGACGGGGAGTATTTATTATAATGAGTCGGTCTAAGACGAATAAGAGATGCTGCATGTAAAATAGCATGACCCCAGACAGTTGTAGGCAACCGTGTTTTCATAAGTAATGGTCTTGCTATCAATTGCACACGCTTAATAAATGACTCAGCAAGGCCATTTTGGGTATGAACATGTGCTACAGGATGTTCAACCTTTATCCCAACTGATAAACAATAATCATCAAAAGCTTGGGATGTAAATTCTCCAACATTATCAAGACGTATAGCATTTATAGGATAATCTCGGAATTGTGCCCTTAAGCGTATTATTTGTGCCAATAATTTCGCAAACGCCAGGTTGCGAGACGATATGAGGCACACATGAGACCATCTCGAAGACGCATCTATTAGAACCATAAAATATCTGAATGACCCACAAGATGGGTGAATAGGTCCACATATGTCCCCATGTATACGATCTAGAAAAGCAGGGGATTCAATGTCAACTTTCATTTGTGATGGTCTGGTTATCAATTTGCCCTGATGACAAGCGACACATGAAAATTCACTACTTTCAAGAATCTTCAGGTTCTTAAGTGGATGCCCTTTTGAATTTTCAATAATTCGTCTCATCATTATTGATCCAGGATGACCCATTCGGTCATGCCAAAGCACAAAAGTTCCTGAATCGTTAAACTTCTGGTTTACGATTGAGTGTGCTTCCATTGTACTAATTTCTGCATAGTACAGGCCAGAAGACAAAGTTGGTAATTTCTCCAAAACATATTTCTGGCCGGAGACATTCTTTGTAATGATAAGATATTCATCATTTGTTTCATTTAATGTCTCGACGTGATACCCATTACGGCGGATATCTTTGAAACTCAACAAGTTTCTTGGGGATCTAAAAGAGAATAATGCATCTTCTATAACAAGTTTTGTACCCTTAGGTAGAAATATAGTAGCTCTTCCGGAGCCTTCAATTAATTTCGAATTGCCAGAAATTGTATTAATATTTCTCCTTTTCTACGCAAGTAAGAAAAGTATTTCTCATCTTTGAATATAGCATGCGTTGTTCCACTATCAATCACACAAATATCTTCATGATTGGTCATTGATCCAAATAATATTTGAGGATTTTCCATATATTCTTCAAAACGAAAGAATAGGCAAAGTAAACATCGAAGTAGATATTTTGATTAGACAAAGTATTACACACACTTTATTACATATATATGGAAACATAACCACATTAGCTAATACAAACGACATGTATGAAATATCTAAGTTAATACAGATCCATCACCGATCAGATGATCTATTTTCCCTTCAGGGAGTTCAAAGAAATCTGCCACTTCTAGATGCATGGGCTCAACATTATCTTCAGAAATAAAATTTGCTTCGACATCATTTTCTGCCTTTTTGAGGGAGGCTTGATACAGCTCAACTAGGTGTTTTGGCGTACGACAGGTACGTGACCAGTGCCCTTTTCCTCCACATCGGAAACATTTATTTTTTGAATTTTTCTTTTGCACAGCTTCATGCTTTTCATCCTTCCTTTTACACTGCTGGTGGTGAAGGGTATTATATGGTGCAAAACGAGAATCATGATTAAAATTCCTTCCTCGACCACGATCATGATCACGACTGGGGCCATGACCTCTTCCACGCCTAGAATGGTGAAAATTTGCCTCATTCACTTCAGCGAATGGGGCAGTACCAGTGGGTCGGCTTTCATGATTTTTCATTAATAATTCATTATGTTGTTCAGCCACTAGAAGATGTGAGATTAGATCAGAATATTTCTTGAATTTCATCTCTCGATATTGCTGCTGCAGGAGCATACTCGAGGCAGGAAAAGTGGAGAATGTTTTCTCCAGCATATCAAGATCAATAATATTTTTACCACATAATTTCAATTGAGAAATAATTTTAAACATAGTAGAATTGTATGCCTTAACAGATTTAAAATCTTGAAACCTTAAATGGAGCCAATCAAAACGTGCTTGTGGAAGTATGACCATTTTCAGGTGATCATATCTATCTTTCAGATCATTCCACAGCGTAAGAGGATCTTTAACCGTGAGATATTCCATTTTAAAATTCTCATCAAGATGATGGCGGAGGAATATCATTGCCTTAGCACGATTTTGGTTTGATGCCTTATTTTCATCTTTGACGGTGTCTTCCAGACCCATCGCATTAAGGTGAATCTCGGCATCAAGAATCCAAGACATATAGCTATTGCCGGATATATCTAAGGCTACAAATTCACGTCTAGAAAGATTTGCCATTAGTAAAGGAAAACAAAGAAATCAATACCTTCGAGGCTTGTAAAGTATTTACTCGATATGACAGAGTCTCGTGCTGATAACGTGTTATAAAATAAAAACTATGAAGTAAATACACAGAAGAAATATGTAGAGAGAATATCAGATTATATTTTTCCTTCACTTTCACTTCTACATACGGCCTCTATTTATAGAAGAAAATAAATAGCTTAATGGCTAAGCCATTTAGATGGCTAAGTAACTTAATGGACAAACCTCATAACAAAAACAAAGTTGTAGACTTGTAGTTGAGAACTTTTGGGCTTGACAATCCGTCAAGATTCTATTGAAATCATATTCTGTAGGGCAATTTGCAGAGGATTGCCATTCGGTGGGGGTGGTCTTTAATTTTTGCCCCTCAAATTGGAGGTCTTTAGTTTTTACCGTTTGCTAAAAATTCTTTAATTTTGGGTTCAAACTCCCGCCCAATCAAAAAAAATTTTTTAAAAAATCACAAGATAAAGTTTGAATTCACAAGGCAGAGTTTGACATGTTTCAAGTAAAGTTTGGCTTAAGGCAGAATTTTCAAAACTCTGCCTTGCAAATCCAAACCTCTACCTTTCGAAATTCCTTTAATTTTTTTACCAAGCTGGGCTTCGAATCCAGAAGCTCGAAGTATTAGAACAAAAATTAAAGACCACCAATTTGAGGGACAAAAATTAGAGACCACCCCAAAAGAAGGGCAATCCGCGCAAACAAATGTATTCTGCACTCTTCATACTTAGGAGGAGAAATATACTCTATGATCTGTGTACAAGTCAATTTCGAATATTATTTGCTTCTAATTTAGAAACTAGTTTAAGAATTCTTTTTATCTCTAGCCCAAAACATCTGGCTTATTAATTTCTTCAAAACCCCTACCCACTTGGTGGTTAGGGGTTACTCATGTTAATTTGCAAACCCACCATCTTTCTCCTTTTCAAAACAACAGCTTCCAACTAATTTGCCTTAACCAGAAATCAAAGGGAATAAAGGCCCTTTAATGAAAAGGATCCAACGACAAAATATAGCAACAATTGTGTTTGATTTTAGGTAGTTACCGATACGATTATTGATGCACATGTAAAGCTCATATTGGTGATTCAAATGAAGATTGATTTTGGTTGAGTAACCAGAATAGATAGAGGGGGTAATTTCAGGGAGGGGAGAACAAAAAAGGGATTATTGGAGAGAGACGAGCAAAATGCTCAATGGCATAAATCCTCAACACACAGCGAGGAAGAACTCGCTGGTCCAAGAAATAACCTGGAAAATTGTTACACGTAACACCCAAGTTGGAAATATATTTGGCACAGGTCGAAAACAAATCTAACATGGATTGGAATCTGGCCTGCTGTCGAGGTGTAATGCTAAATAAAGGTTTAGAAGTGCCTACAGTGAATAAGTTGGTTTTTTAACAAAAGAATTAGGGTTGGAAAGAAGCCAAAAAGTGAAGAAAATGTATATTGAGATATATAACCAAAGATATTCAGAGTTATGCATACTTAAGACCTATAATTCATAAAATAAAACTCGAAGAACAGTACCGAAACTTAAGGACATACAAGGAAGAAAGGGAGCAGCTCTACATATACCTGTACCCCAGGAAGATCTACATAACTATGCTATATTTTCACAAAGTAATTTCACATAAATTTGGAGAGGAAAAAGGATCTAGACAAAATTGACTTGATCCAGGCCTAGGAAGTATCATATGATAGTGTAAAAACAGTCCTTCCTATATTCTAAGAAAAATTATGCACATAAAAATTAAGGACTAGGAGTGCCGACGAGAAATAAGAGATACATAAGAGTTTTCCACAGTGGTGGCTTGTGACTTTACAAAGAGGACAAACCTTTCTATTTGTATATTATATAGTACCGATTAAGCCCAAAGAATGGAGTTTGAAGTTAAGACAGATTTAGATGACTAGCTCAAAAATTAGAGGGAACTTAACAAAGGACCAAGGTACGCCCGAAACAATGGAGGAATGAATGAACGATCTAAATTTCAAGTTGTGCATACGGTTTGAAAACTGGCATAAGACTCACCAATGAGGAGATAAGGTTGTCAACATTTGCCTTCCCCAGAGCCTGCCAGTTCACCTTCTAGGTCAACTTTGAAATCAAGAAATGGCATAGCTAAAAGGAAGCGAAGGATTCATAAAAGCACACCCCAATTAATTGAAAATCTGTTTTGTGTTTGAAGGGAATGAAAGAATTCATATAGCCAAATTGCCAAACCCAGCTTAGTATAGGAGAGGCTCATGGTAGGTAGATTGCTAGAGAATGATGAAATAACCACAAACTCTAAACACAAACAACCACTATTTTTAACTTGGTATCTGAATAATTCTCCTAAACAAAAAACTGCTACTATATTCTAAATAGCTTAAGCTGCAGTTAATCATGAGACGGTGCCCTATCTATGAAGAGTAAACAAAGAAAACAACAAAAGGTAGCCTGCATATTCTTTCCCATTGTGAAGCATCATTACAAGCAAACAAGGTAGACTACATAATCTATTGCACTAGAGGTAATTGCTTCAGGCCCTAATACAACACACTTACTAACAACTTAGCCATTTCCCAGAAAACTCATTTAGTAATTCTTAGAGCCTGTTTGGATGGGCTTTTGGCTTATTAGCATAAGTCATAAGATACTAAGGAGTCCTAACTTTTGGCTTATTTTTATTGTTTTGGCTTAAAAAGTTCTTAAAAGCACTAGTTTATCTTACCCAAACACTACAAAAGTGCTTAAAATCACCAACATATGTGCACTACGCATCAATACAGAAATCAGAGCATAGATATAGCAGCATCTAAATAATAGCCATTAAATAAATAGCCACGAGAATATAGAAAAGTAGCCTACTCAAACATCATAAACAAACCAGCATTAAACTGTAGATAACTGAAAGATGATTTAGAAATGATCCATCAAACAAAATAGTGCTGCAACAACAAAAAACAGCCTAATAGTATCTTAAAAATAAAAACATTCTGCATCAATATTACCATTTCATCAAAATCGGATTCAATCTTAAGCAGCAGAACATCATCAGCTTAGAACCTAAGCTTAGTGAAGAACCAACGATTTTTTCCAGTCTTGAACCTCTCCTCAAGCCTAGCCTTAGTTTCCTTAGCAGCAGTAACCTTCTTATCACGTGCTTGAAGTACATCCACATTCACCACATCCTTCAGATCCACATCAAGTGTGTAACGTGTCGGCATGATGTGTGTGTAATTCACCAACTTGATAAACGCCTTGACACGTGACTTCTTCGCTTGCTTTTTTGCTGAATCCTTACGAATCACCTTCTTCGGGTACTTGGAAATACCTGCAACCAAACAGTGACCATATGGCCTGTCACGTGTTCCTTCATCAAAGGCACGTATAATGACGGCTTTACGACCGGCATATTTGCCTTGAAGAAGGATCACTGCTTTGTTTGGCTTCAAAAACTTCACCATTTTCCCTCGCCGCCAAGGACTCTACCTCTCTCGCTCTCTTTTTTCTCTCTGTAAGGGCGGATGAAATGGAGTGTAAAACCCTAGGTTTTGCCTTTATAAAGGAAGGGTGGATTCTAAACCAAAGCCCTAGTTAGCTATTTCTTAATGGATTTGGCCCAATTTATTATTATTCAATTTGGGCTCGAACGAAATAAAACGATTTTGGGTTTGACAAAAACCAAAAGGCTGCAGGCTTGTTTTGACGGATAATTGATGCACGTGTCCCTTTTTTTTTTCTTATTATTCCATTTGGGCTTGGACGAAAAAATTGCACGGTTTTCCTTCAAATGGGCTGGTTTTTCTTTTATTTTTGCACTTCAATGTCAAACTTATGCTGCATAAGTTCTTTAAAGGTCGTGCATAACTTGTACATATTATGATAAGAAAATGTAAATTTATGTCTATTAAAGAATTGTTTGTCTTGACGGACAGAAATTAAACACCAACACAAAATAGGGAGAAAAGTGCAAATGACCTCAAACTTTGGGTTTGACAAAATAGGCCATCTCAAGCCTCATTGCGAGGCTTGTTTTTACGGCTAATTTATGCAATGTCCTTTTGAGGTCACCATTTAGATTTTGTCCGCCTTTTTATAAAAGTTTGCAAATAAAGTCCTCCAAACCCTATGTTTTGCATTATAAAGGAAGGGTCGCTTAGATGATATTAGCAGTAAACCAAAGCCCTAGTTCTAATGGGTATGGCCCAATTTATGATTATTCGATTTGGGCTTTGACAAAATAAGCTATTTGGGCTTTGACACAATGGACCTTCACAACCAAAAGGGCTGATTTATGCAAATATCTCTTTTAGACCACCATATATATATATTTTTTGCGTGGATTATTCTTCAAAGGCATTGGTCTTTAGTTTTTGCCCCTCGCCTAATACTCCAAGATTCTGGGTTCGATCCAAGCTCAGTAAAAAAAAAATCGCAAGGTAGAGGTTTGTTGCAAAATTAGGCCTATTCGGGCAAAAGTTTGGCCTTAAGACAGAGGGTTGTAAAATTCCAGTGAAGTAAAAAAAAAATGCCTTCAGACAAACCTCTACCTTAAGGCAATTTTTGCTACCTCCAGGCATAAGGTAGCAAAAATGAAAGAGGTAGCAAAAATGAAACTCTGTTGAAGGTAGCAAAACTCTGCCTTGCGAATCCAAACTTTACCTTGCGAATTTATTTTGTAATTTTTTTACTAAGCAGGGGTTCGAACCCGGAACCAAGGGAATTTTAGCGAATGGAAAAAATTAAAGACCACCCCTGCATAAGGGAAATCGTGCAAATTGTCTCTATTTTAAAAAGTTGTGCAAATATAGGGTATCAAAAAAAATATCCTTTTAAACAATGTTAAACTCGAGTCTAATGTTTGTTGTATATTAGTCATCTATATAGTTAAAACACTAGATTATCACTTAAAGTTTGCAATAATTTGCAAACTTTTAAACCGCAGTCTAACGTTTTTGCATAAGATTTTCAATTTGCTTAAAAAATACCTTTAGATCGTAATGTAAAAAGTCCATAAATTGCAAGCATGTAAACCAGAGCCCTTATCGGCTAGTTCTGCATGGGCTTGGCCCAATTTATTATTACTCAATTTGGGCTTGGACGAAATAAAACGATTTGGGCTTTGACAAAATGGACCTTCTCAGCCAAAAAGCTGCAACTGCAAGACTTATTTTTAGGTAAATAACCCATATATACATTTGTTTGCAGCTGATGTAGCCCACTATATAGATAATGTATATATGGTTCACGCATCTAGTTTGCAACAGATATAGCGTAGTGTATCATTGGTATATAGATAATGTATATGTTCCGTGTAGCTATATATAAACATACATATACTCTGTATATATAATGTATATGCTTTATAATCATGTATAAACACATGAAACCGATTCAAATTGCAGTGTACAAATAATGTATAGTTATATAGAAGTTGTTCAACTTCTTTTGTAACTTTACATATACATCCTTATACACTATTATACATTACATATACATTCTTATACACTATTTAATGTATAAATAATGTATATACCTTGTATATCTATCTATACTATATTAAGAGCACGAATGACCTTAAAAATATTGATTGAACTTTTTGCCCTTCATTAGAATACTCTACAATAGACAAAATTGTCATTTACTATTTTCCTCACTAGATATATGTGTAAATTAATAATATTCCTAATATTTAGGACTTCAAATCCAACTAAATTTTGGTTATTAAATCTAAAGTCATTTGCATGTATAAATCTTATAGGAGTCCTTTTCTTTCCTTTCATAGCCCGTGTCCTCATTCAGAAAATTTACATATAACTTAAACATAATAACATTATTAAACTAATAAACTGGTCCGGATTATTAGTTAAATATGGAAGAAGATACTTTCTTTTTCAGCGGACTACACCGCTAAATTTCACCCACTTTCAATTTCTTTTAGTTGTAGGATCCTTTTATTACTATTTACTATGATATTAGGAGTCCTTTTTTTCCTTTATATTAAAAGTGACTTTTTAAATTGTTAGAGTATTGTTGGAATTAAATTACAAGAAAGAGAAAATAAAACAGAAGGAAAAATTAAGGACAATTTAACTAGTGAAGAATTTTTCCCATTACGGGTCTTTAAAATATGCGTTAATTTATAATGAGAAAATCAGCTAAAATTTTGGTTATTTAATTCTATCCTTATTTGATATAGGTAAGAAATCCTGACACTTTTAACTTAATGACAATTTTACCTCATAGGAGTATAAAAAAGAATTTCTACAATTCTATTTCAGTCATATTTAGGATCACATTTTACTGTAACATGCCATTTCTTCTACTTCTTCGTTTCTTCTTTATCTTCTTATTATAGTTTTGATTCAAGTCGTTTGCTTGAATTTATCGTCATCTTCCTTTCAACCTATCTTTATTGTAAGATTATATATGAATTACATAATTAAAGATTATTTTTTATTCATGGTTACCAGGGTCAGAACTGGCGAAGAAGAACGCATTAAAATTTGTGTAGATTGTCATCGCTCCACGCCAATACTTTGAGAACTTGTATTGGCATGTTTGCACGCAGCTTGTTGTAGAAATCACAGTTTACGACTTTTGAAACTCTATGACGTAAGCATAAGATGATTTGTCTATAGCAATTGCTCTAATCGTGTAATTATAGCTAAAAAACAACAACTGGCAATTAGTTCTCCTCTTTTGATAATTTCGTGTGTTTTTTATTTCAGTTGATTTTTTTTTATGACATCTCTTTAATTTGTTATAAATTACTGAACATATCTCTTTGATTCTTCTTCGTACTGGTAAGGGATAGAAAATTTTAGGTGCTTGCAAACCATTAATACTTCAAAGGTAAGTTGTTCTAATTGGGCATCTCATTGGAAGTTGCAAGTGATAACGGAAAACCCTGGTCATTTTTAAGTGGATAAGTTATATGTAAATATGTCATGCATATTCTATCTATTTTGAGATGAACCTATGTCTTAAAATTTTGATTTTGATTGCATTGCACTTTCAATAATATTTTTTTTTCCTTGGTAAACATGTACTTCAGCGTGATTTAAGTTGGACGTACAAAATAAATTCATATCATGTCTCTGATGATAGCTAGATACTGATAAAAAGTAAGTTCATTTACAAAAAATATATTTTTTGGTGTGTTTATTATTTTTTTTTTAAAAATTAGTTAAACATTACAGAGAAGGAAAAATATTGTTTCATCAATTATAGTGTTAAACACTAAATAATGCAAATTTGTAAGGTTCAATTTTTTTTTTTTTTGGTTTTCCCAAAAAAAATTTAATGCCTTTTACCAACTTCATCTAGGTCACTATTGATTTCGGAAAGTAGTTGTTGGTTTTAAATTTAACATATATTGTAATATTGTCTCTCAAACTGAAGGTGGTCAAGGAAGAACTTAGTTACTATTACTTTGAATTTTCATAAAGTTGTCACCTCCATTTTGCTTTGTAATTATTCTCTGTTTGCTTTGTGTAGTCCTGACTTTAGATAGGAAGATTTGGTGGTCGAGAATTAGGATAGTAGGTAGTAGATTTTTTTTTGTAGTGATGTGTGAGAGAGAGGTGGGGGGGGGGGGGGGGGGGGGGGATAGCTCTTTCATCTCCTTCTCTCCTTGCCTTAGTAGTATTATTTTGGTATCGTGTAAATCTTTAAACTTTTGCGTGTAGTACGATGTGTTGCTTCATTTGTTTGGTCTCTTGATATTGTTGTCTTATTTCTTTTGCAACCTTACATTGACTTCGTTTCTTTTGAGTCGAGGGTCTATCAGAAGCAGCCTCTCTACTTCATAAAGGTTGAGGTAAGGTCTGCGTACATCTTACCCGGCCCAGACCCCACTCGTGAGATTATACTGGATATGTTATTATTGTTGTTGGTGGTGCTTTGTGTAGTCCGTATATGTCTATTTTTTATTTGTTTTTTGTTTAAAAATTTGTTCTCCGTGCAATCAAGAGGAGTTTGGTTCGTACTCAAAGTGACCTTCCGGTTGAGAAAAGATTTAAGCAACATTTCACTTCAAAGTCCTATATAACGCAAGTTAAAATCTATCATCACAATTAATTAATTATTCTTATAGGGTTTGACCGACCTTTTATATTTCAAAGACACTCATCTACGTAGGGTACACACGCGTGTATGCAGAATAGTATTTTACAGTGGGTAAAATAGTCATTTAATTATTTACCTAATCTTCAGGACTTTGAGATCAGTTAAAATTTACCTATTAAAATTTTCCCCAATTTGGACTAGGGGTTGAAGTCTTAATATTTAGAACTTTTATCCAATATAAATCCTTTAATTTCTTTACTTAAACTACCTAAAAAACAGATTTCAAGTTAAAGAATGAATTTGTCTAGGACATTATTTGGGCATTTCTAACAAGGATGAAATAGTAGAAAATAAAATATTCTAAATTAATTGTCATACTTTTTTGTTACACTTATTCGAACAAATGAAAACTCTCAAAATTATTTTACATATTAAATTATTTCACTACTAATAAACATGAATTAGGGACATAAAGTTAAACAGTAAAATTCGTCGCTAATCCTCTTTTGCGATGGATTAGTAATCAATTAACAAAAACTATTCTTAGCTACAAGCAATATGGCGACGATTAGACAAAGTTCGTAGCTAAGTCCAATTATTTTCTGTAGTTTTGTTGTTAAATGAGGTACACACTGTAATTTTTGCGCGTACAGTGAGACTAGTAATGTATGAATATTGTATAACTATGTATAAACAATGTATTCCCTCGGGGACTCAAAAGTTCAGATCGGTCACCCGAAATCCACTCTAAAAATAACCAAATCAGTCGGCCATAAATCTTCTCTGCCTCCTTCCAACTTCAAAGTCCCCACTATCTCTTATTCCCCGGTGAAAATTACACCACCTCAAAAAGAGAATTCTTCTAATAATAAATTGTCTCCCTCATCGAACAACTCAACAAATTCTAAAATCAGTGAGATTTTTATTCTTCCATTGAAAATTGGAGAGAACCCTTTATTCTATTAGATGAATTATACAAAGAATGAAAATTTGATGAGCTATTATTGGAAATGGAATTATTAGAAGATTGAGAAGAAAGAGAAGAAAAAGGGCAACAAAATAAGGGGATTCGAGAGAGCTGCGTTGATCTTCTTCCTAATGTTTTCAATAGTAAATTGACATTCTTTTTATTTCTGTTATAGATTTGGCTATGGACGGTTTTAGGAGAGGTAGAGGTAGGCCAAAGAAGTACTGGGGAGAGGTGATTAGACAGGACACGACGCAGTTTCAGATTACCGAGGACATGACCTTTGATAACAGGTTGTGAAGGACTTAAATTAGGATAGAAAGCTAGTAGGTAGTCTCGCCTTTTCTTTCGCACTAGTAGGCGTAGTTTTGCTCTACCGTTTATTGCCCTTTGATTCCTGCTTTTATGTGTTGGGTCTAGTCTTTTCAGACTGTTTTATCAGGACTTCTTCGCTCTTGTTATTTCTCATTTTCTCATTGCTTTGATATGTTTGTCTGTATCTGACTCTTTTGCCTTGTTTTCCCTTGTTATCTTTTGAGCCGAGGGTCTTTCGAAAACAACCTCCCTACCTTTCAAAGATAGGGGTAAGGTCTGCGTACACTTTACACTCCTCAGACCCCATATTGTGGGATTCCACTGGGTATGTAGTAGTAGTAGTAGTAGTAGTAGTAGTAGTAGTTGTTGTTGTTGTTGTTGTTGTTGTATTTGAGGAACCTTCAAACCTAGAGGTTTAGGCTAGGCTAGGGTTTCACGATATTCAGATTTCAAAGCGAAAGGCCACGACGTCGTATTAAAAGGAAGTCCTTGTACACCGAAACAATGGAATTGAAGTCGGCTAAAATTTCGGTAACATAGATAGCCGAAAGGTATATATGGGTAAGAGTAAGAAGTGGATTGTTGGGCTAAAAATGGCAAACTAGATACCCTAATGGACACTCAGCTTAATTTTCCCTTATTTTTATGGCTAATTTACGTAATGTCCCTTTTTAGGTCACAATTTAAATTTTATCCCCGTTTTATTTAAAAAGTGTTCAAATATAACCCTCCAAAAATTATTCTTCCAAACAATAGTATGATATGGTTATGTGCAAGTGGTTGATTCTTGAAGAATTAGTTAACATGTAACAACAGACGAAGTACTCTGCTTGTCGAGCATCTAATGTTTTGCTATAGTTTGTTTATACCGAGAAAAACTTACCAACACCCAATATAAGTTAGTATTCGTGCTTTCAAGTTACATTATGTAGTCCAAAAAGGAGCACATAATTACTTTTTTCTCTCTCCAAAATCTTACTTACCCCATCAACAGGCCATAAATAAAAATAATAATCGGAAAAGAAATTCCCAGCTTGATAAGAAGAGACATAAAGTGGTGTTTTAGCAATAAGATACCGAGTTCAGTAAAAGAAGGAAAAGCTCTTGTACTCGTTTCTATTGCAGCCTTATGATAATTTTATAAATTTTTGTTATTTTGCTTTCACAAATAAGTAATGCTGGAGGGAAATGGCAAAAACACGTACATACATATAGAGAGAGAACTTTTTTAATATTGAGGTGGAAACTTGTGCTAATCAATTGGTCCACTACTTATTCGTCCGAAGTGACAATCATGTATTTATTCATTTGGTTGATTTTCAATGATTGTGCTTTTAATAGACATTCAGCTCACAAGACTCGCAATATTACATTTTCAGTTGGTAACGTTATGATTTGCTTAACGAATCAGTTTTAGCAAGATACTTATGAATAGATGCAGCCACTGGACTTTTGTAGTCCCACTGAGGTTCCATGGCATCGCAGTTTTCCATTATGGCATCATAAGCAAGCTGGAAAGTCGTGACCCTCCTCTTCTACGTAGAGATCTCCTCGTCTTCAGCACCCCATCTTCTGCTGCCTGATCATGTTCATCACCCTGATCATCTTCCACTGCCTGATCATGTTCGTCACCCTGATCATCTTCCACTACCTCATGTTCATTACCCAAACTAAAACCCCATCTTTCAAAAAACGGCCTTATGCTCTATGGTAATGTAAAAAAAAAAATTGTCTAGTCTTATTAACATTCCAGGTCTTGAATTCAAATCGAAAGACGATAATGATTTGGTTAAGTGTGGTATGGAAGATCCTAATTTTCACAATATGCACATTGTTAGTATCTCAGGTTTTGAGAAATCACGATCCTGGTTTTCTTCATCTTATCTCAAATATTAAAAGGACCTAGGCTATCGAGATGCTGCTGGACATTAAAAATGGAAAATGTAAGTCTTTATTATCCAGGTGCAATAAATTGAATTTCAAAAGAAGCACTATGTTTGAGTTGTACTATTTGTCTGATAAGTTTTCTGTTAGATCTTGCGGAAGGTGACACAAGCTCAGTTGTATTATTTGTCTGATACCCCTTGGTTTTTTTTTTCCATTCTCGACTCCCCAAACTTTGATTTTATTTAGGATTTTGACGATCGACGTCTTCTCTTACCGTCGACTACCGGAACCTTCATCGGTCGCCGGAAGAGAATTGAAACTCTACTCTTTCTAATATATGATTCTCATTAAAGAAATCATTATAATTTAAACTTGTTTTCACTCACATACAAATATATGGAGGCAAGAGTAAATAAAAATATTATGTTTATACTTAATTTGTTAATAAGAAAATTTCTCAATTAAGTAGTATTGATTTTACCTGGTGGTCGATGGTGTGTCTCACCCTTGAAGGAATATTAAGTCGGTGGGGATGAAGAAAGTGTTTTAGGAATTTAACTCACATGTGTGATAAGGCTAAAGCATCTGCTTTCCGCCTCGAGGAG
Source organism: Lycium barbarum (assembly GCF_019175385.1). NCBI lineage: Eukaryota > Viridiplantae > Streptophyta > Magnoliopsida > Solanales > Solanaceae > Lycium > Lycium barbarum. Next base: position 162,207,424 of record NC_083337.1, read on the forward strand.
TCAAAGGCCCCAAAATATTTTGCTATTATTATAATTAGTCATTAGTATGTGTTTGTAGTTTATAGTTTTGTATGCTAAAAGTTAGTATCACATCTTATTATATAATTTGGGAAAAGTTCTTTCAAGTCAATAAAATATTAGGTATTTGTTTCAATACACCACCTTGATTCTTGTTGTCAAATATCTTATTGGTAGATAAGAAGAATTAAGTAGCTTAATTCAAAGTTTTAAAATATCATATAAAGTTCTGTATTGAAATAAAGAGTTTTTGTGTAATGGAGAAAGGGTCAATAATAACTCCATCGACGATATTTTAAAGATATTTTGTGATTTGAAGCAATGTTATAAATTTTTGTGTTTTATGACATTATTATTGTTGTATCTTAACTGTAAAATCATGAATTATATGAGTAAATGCTTATCCTACTTAATTTAGAAAATATTAAGAAACAAAAATATTTTTTATTTTGTTAGAAAAAGAAATTTTATCGTTATCTAAATGAAAATTAATAATGGGGTTATTGTGATCTTTTATATGTGATCTATATTATCAGTTTAAAAAGTACACGGAGTTATTATATTTAATTGATGAAACGAGATTAAGAAGAAGAAAAAAATTATTTCTCACTTTTTTATTAGTTAACGGGATTTTTAAAAGAAAAGAAACAAGAAAAGAGTTTTTTGAAAATAATATTTTTATTAGAAAAATAACGTGTCTAAAAAGATAAGAAATCAGAAAAAACATTTTTGACCTAATAAAGTAATAATAAGGGTATTTTTGCACTAAATTATTAATGAATGACATTTTTATTCAATTTCACATAATTTAAGGAAATTTGACCTTTTTTCCGTTATAAAAAAAATAGTTGCTCCAGAATATTTTGAATCCCTCTTTCACGGATTGTGTTCTAGGATTCCCGAGAATTCGCATAAAATATTCTTAATGGACTAACATAGTAATAGTATTATTTTATTACACGAAATTGGGTGATTTCCTTCTATAGAAACCTATAAATACCCGTTGGTCGTCGCCAAATTCCTCCTTCCTCACAACTCTTTCTCCTTCCTCATAACTCCTCTCTGCTTTTTGCCATTCAACTTGTTTTTCACTCACATCTAAATATATGGACGGAATAGTGAACAAAGCCGTTGAAGAACTATGTATACAAGGTTGCAAAGGCTGTGCTTCAGTTCCTATCAGCAATCTCTGGCTCAAACTAAAACCCTACCTTTCAATCAACGGCCTTGCCCTCTGTGGTAATGTAAAAAAGGGTATTTTGTCTAATCTTATTAACATTCCAGGTCTCGAATTCGAAACGAAAGACGGTAATAATTTGGTTAAGTGTAGTGTGGAAGAAAGGGAAATATTGGATGATTTGAATATCGTTGTACCGGAGCAGATGCTTGATAACTTTAGTAGGATTCATGAGGTTGAGGTCTCAAAGTCTAAGCTATCTAAACAAGAGTTAGAAGCGCTTCATCTTCGCAAAAGAGTCCTTCAACGCATCGCCATTGCAAGGTTTGGTTCATCTCCTCGATCACTTCCTGTAATTGAGGCCAATTCAACGATTTAGGATTGGTGAGTTTTGAGTGATAGAAATTTGGTCTATTTGATATATATACATTTGTTAGTGTTATTATAAATGTATATATATGTAATGTAACAACAACAACATACCCAGTGTATTTCCACAGATGGGGTTTGGGGAGGGCAAAGCATACGCAGGCCTTACCCCTACCTCGTGGAGATAGAAGACTCTTTCCGAAAGACCCTCGAGTCAAGTAACACATAACAACACAGTTCGAAAAAGACAATGCAGAAGTAAAAAAGGCATAGCCTATAAGACATTGCAACTAATAGAGAAAGCGTAGCATTACATTCAGAGCAAAATATGCGATAACTGAAGCCCAAGAAACAACAGGTAGTAGCAGAAGTATATATATGCATTGTGCACAGGCAAATTTAGGATTTAGAGTTCCTGATGCGGTATAATAATATGTATATCTAGACTTTGAGTAGGTACCCATATTAAATATATAATCTTTTTTAAAAAAACATTTACTTAGACGATATACATATTTAAGTCAAAAGAATGGGTTCAGATGATGGATCCCGCGAAATTAATATAGGCAAAGAAAAGAATGTTACCTTCTCAAAAAAAAAAAAAAAAAAAAAAAAAAAAAGATAAGCAAAGAAAAGACTGCTCAGTGAAGCATACTTGGTGCACTGTAAGACCTCGTTTGGGTGTGCCTAATTATGGATATTCATCATAAGGTCAAAGTTGTAGCTTTTTGAACAACTTTTGAGAGATCAAACTTAGGTAAACTTGTAAAAGACAATTTGTTCTTTATTACACCTGGAATCCTATTTTGAAAATGGTGATATTCAGGTCAATGTGTGCCTCACCTCGACTATTCTATTGTATTCTTCCACCAGGTAACTCTACTTTTTCAAAGGTTAACGAATAAGAAGAGAGTACCTAGCTTTTTTGCCTCTATCAAGATTTGAACCTTCGTCTTACTGAACCATCATGCTAACTGTGAGCAGAATCAAAGTAAATATTTAGAAGCTTTCTTCTTTTTAATTTGTTTTGTTTGACCTCGACAACTACAAGTGTCTGTCCCTACTCGGCATATTTAAGTTGAAGAGTCTTCTTTGTCTTTTTAAAGCAAGTAACAAGATATTGCTCAATCAATCTGCTTATCATGGTTTCTTGTGCATTGACAGAGCAAATGGAATTACCCAGAGTGAGCTTACCAAGGAATTCAACACTAAAGCCAATAACTTCTTCCACATATTAAAAGAGCTTAAAACTCTCGGACTGATTCTGAGTCATCAAGTTGTTTGGGAAAATGAGACATCCAACGACGGAAAACTTATAAATAAGCATATTTCTACCAATATGCTTTATCTAAGCCTATATGGAAAGCATTTGCGCTATCACCAGAGACTTGAAATCAGAAAGAGAGGTTTGATGAAGGATGATAGAGAGGATGTGCTTATAAAAGATGGTCTGCGCATTTTGAGAGATATCTGTAATATTCTTGAAAAAGCTAAGGGGAAGGTCTAGCATCTCTCGAATAATTGTTGGTATCTCAGGTTTTGTGAACATCACGATCCCAATCTTCTTTAACCTGTTTCACCTTTCCAGGTTATTCTCATCTCAAATATTAAAAAGGACCTAGGTTATCGAGATGCTGCTGGACATAAAAGATGGGCAAATGTAAGTCTTTATCATTTAGGACGCAATAAATTGAAATTCAAAAGAAGCAGTATTTATGAGTTGTATTAATTGTTTAATACGTTATCTGTCAGATCTTGCGCAAGTTGACACAAGCTCAGGTCGTGGAGGTAATTGAAGTAAGTAAAACAGTATTAACCAAAGCTGCTAATAATATTTGTACTTCTCCATCTTCAGTATGGATGATACTACTTTCATTATAATCCAACTTGTGGGGTTCCAGTTCTATGTTTAATTAACTGTTGTACTTAGTTTCCTATGTATCCAATAGCAGCATGAAATTTCAATGTGCAGAAAAACTTCTAGGCTCATCATTGAAGTAGTTGTTTATATACTGATATTAAGATCGTCAAGGGTAGAAGAAAAATGAGAAATGAAAGAAAGATGTAAAGTCGTGGATTATGGATAAGGAGTCCATAATACAACTTGTGGGGTTCCAGTTCTATGTTTAATTAACTTGAGATTATTTAGCATTATGGATAATACCTCAGCTCCTAAAATAAATAGGGCTGGGGATAGTGGATCTCCTTGCCTCAATCCTCTGGTAGAATGGAAAAAACCTTTTCTGGAACCTTTGATCAATATAGAATACCATATGTTTGAAATAGATCTACAAACCAGATCCACCCAAATTTCAGAAAAAATTTATCTTCTCAATACTGCCTTTATGAATTGCCAATTAACCCTATCATAAGCCTTTGAAATATCCAACTTAATGATCACATTTCACCATTTTTCTTGTTTCTGATACCATGTATGATTTCTTGAGCTAGTAATACATTTTCTGTAATAAGTCTCCCATTAACAAAGCCTGATTGATTGTCAGATATGAGCCTCGGAAGTATACAAGTCAGTCTATTACTCATGATCTTGGAAATAATCTTGTGAGAGAAGTTTGAGAGACTGATAGGTCTCATTTCAGAGAAAGAAGAGGGATTCTGAACTTTTGGAATAAGAACAATACAAGTGCTAGAGAAGAACTTAGTGAGTTAAGATCCTTTGAAGTAGCTTTGAACAGTACCATGAGATCCTTCTTAATAATATCCCAGCATACTTGATAGAAGTGCCCGTTAAAACCATCGGGTCCTGGAGCACTGTTAGGATTAAGTCCAAACACTACTTCTCTGAGCTCGTCTTCCATAGGTATACTAGTAAGAGACTCATTTTCATCTTGATTAATTACTTGATTGATGCAGTCCAGATATTGAAGGTTTGGGCTTCCATCTTCCTTGAATAACCTCTCAAAGTGTCTAATAGCCTCTTCCCCAATTTCTTTGTCTCCACTTATCCATTGGCCCTCATGATGTTTGATTCTGTGTAATGTAAGCCTTTTATTTTTGTCATTGATAATAGAACGAAAATATTTTGTATTTGAATCACCTTCATCTAGCCACCTGATGTTGGGTTTTTGTCTTAGAAGGGAGTCCTCATATTTGAGCCATTTGGTATAGATAGCTTGAACCTTAGGCATTTCTTCTCTTACCTCAGCTCTGTCGGCATCAATATATTGATCTTCCAGGACTTGCATTTTGTTTTCCCATTCTTTGACATGATTATGAACGTTCCCAATTTGTTCCCTGGACCACTTACTGATATTTTTGCTTAGACTTTTCAATTTTTGCTGAAATCTCCACATGATGTTGCCCTGATAATATTCCTGCCAGCTTTCTTCAACAATATTTCTGAATTGAGGTTCATCAGTCCAAAAGTTTGAAATTTTGAAGTATCTTATACCTTGAAAATCAGTATTAGAACACTTGACTAGCATTGGTGTATGATCAGATCCTGTGCTAGCTAAGTGTTCTACACTGATTCTTGGATACATCGTAGTCCACTCCTGATCGATAAGAACTCTATCCAACCTTTTCCATATTCTGTGCCTTTTAGCCCTAGCATTACATCAAGTAAATCTAGGACCTGAAAAACCAGCATCTACCATACCACATTCTTCCATGCAATCAATAAAATCCCAGCTTTTCTGCGTTCTGTGAGGATTTCCACCTTTCTTTTCTTCAGCATCCATGATAACATTGAAATCACCGGATAAGCACCATGGACCATTAATAGTGTTGCAACAATCTTGTAAACTTTCCCATAAAGATTTTCTCAGGTGCTCCTTATTCTTAGCATAAACAAAAGTCATCCAGAAATGTCTAAATTGTCCTTTTGTTTGAACTTAATAGTAACTTGTTGAAACTCATTTAAGATCACAGTGGCCTCAAATAAAGAGGTCCAGAAGATCCATATTTTACCATTGGGGTTGCTGCAACAATTATCCATACCAATCCATCTTTTGTGAAGATTAATATAATCCTTATCAATAAAAAGTTCTAGTATTGTAATAGTTTGAAGCTTATGCATTTTTGTGAGAAATTTAAGTCTTTCAAAAGCCCCTCTGGACTTTACCCCTCTAATATTCCATGTAATTGTATCAATCATAGGTAACCATAGCTGTTGAGGCACTGCTTTTGGATGCCTTTACTTTTGCCCTTGTGAGAGAACCAGAGAATATTTTTTGATGTCCAAATCTGTTGGATCTGTTTCTAGGAGATAGATTGCCTTGCATAATAGTGTCATTTTTAAGTTGATTAACCGCATCATCAGCTTCTATATCTAGCCATGATGTACTGGGAGCGAAAGCTCTGATAAGATCTTCTTCATCTGTAGAATTGCATTCTTCATATTCATCCTCTTATTCTTCCTCTATATAGTTGCCATCTTCATTGCTTTCTTCTACAATATCATTAGTATCTTCCTGGGAAATCCTTGTCTGGATAGGGGAAGTATGGAACTGAAAAGGACCCTGAGAAACCAGTATAGGTGGGGCAGATTTGTTTTGTGAACAGCTCATTGATGGACAGCTAAGCTAATGGCTTTTTGGTTCTTTGCTTTCTCCGCTACTTTAGAATCTGAAATAATAGTCCCATTGTCCTCTTCAACCACATTGAGATGCATAATAGGTGATTGTAGTATACCATCTGATCTAGCATTAATATTATTGGCACTGATAGATTGGGATGAGGTAGGGGATGATGCAGCATTTGAGATAAATGATCCTTGTCTTTTGTTAGCATATTCTGCTTCAGCATGGCTATTCATATGCCTTTGTTGTGATACAGGAGAAGCATGTTGCCCTGTTTCATTGTGATTCTGAAAATTCTCTTAGAGCTGAATCAAATGTTGGAAAGAACTCTTCACTGGAATAGAAGTAGCATGAGGAACTGAAATCTTGGCATTAATATGTTCAATCACATTATCTGCTCCTTCATTTTGAGTAGTACTTCGAGATTTAACGTTAACAACAATATTAGGCTCTATCAATTGCTTGAGTTGTTCTTGTTTATCAATTTGAGCAGGAGGACTGATAGCTTTGGCTCTCCACTGCATGACTTTTTTCTTAGCAAGCTTAGCTCTAATACCATTGTGAATATTGTGCCTTTTCTTGTCTTTAACCTTCTTTGGAGCAGGAGCAGGTCTTGAAGGACCAGCTGGATGATTCATATCTTGGTTACCTTGATGTTTGTTATCAGTGAGCATTTGACCTTGATGTCTGGTAACATCGAGAGCCTGAGCATTTGTCTTGACAACATTCCTATTGGTATTGGAGTTCAGTTGTTGTGTTCGGTTGAGGTTATCCTTCTGATGTTGGATAGGAGCCCCAGCTTGGGCGTGATCATAATTTCCTTTATTATGAGGTTTGTTAGCCTTAGGGATAGCCAAACAATTATCTTCAAAGTGCCCCTGGTGTTTACAATTAAAGCAATAATCTGGGACAAAATCATATTCAATCGGCTGATAGAAACCACCACATTCCATCCCTTCATCATTTCTTATTCCAACCCAAATAAATTCCCTTCTTTGTTTAGTGAGGTCAATTTCAACAAGGATTTTAGCAAAATTTGGTCTCGACTTGACCTCTGTAGCTTTGTCTATTTTCAGAGGGTTCCTAGAGGGGAAGTAATTCTCACTAGTGCATCCCAATTATAGTAATGCCATTTAAGCTCGGGAAGATGAATCCAGAAGGGGGTTAAGGGGGTTTCTTCCTCCGGATTGAAATCAATAGTCCAAGTCACTAATCGCATAAGAGACCCCAAAACCATGAATTTCCTCTTAGAATAATTATTAAGATAATCCTCTTCTAGACTAAAATCCATGAAAATATGTTTTGGATTATAATGCCCAATGTTTACCTTACCTTTAAGAGTGAATCATGCAGCAAAATCTCTTCGAATATCCTCGAGACCCTCATGAGAGAAATTCCCAATTAGAGTGTGTTTACAGTCTTTCGCAAGCTCGATCTCTTCTTCAATGGTAAAGAATACCGCCGATTTCCCTTTGTGAATTTCCGGTGGCCTGTGATTGAGTCTGGTCTTTGAAGTCGGAATTAACCTCATATTCAGAGCATCAGCATAGTTTGGTTCATTAATTCCAGTGGACTGTTCACCGGAAGGGCCTGTAGTAGCCCTAATCAGAGCTTCTTTAGACGTCAGATTCATATCGGAAAGTTGGAGTAGCTGTTATAAAAGTGAATTAGCCGTTGGAGTTTTTGGTACAGTAGTTGAGAAAGGAACTCCTGCTTCTCTTTCTGATTGGTGGCACTTTTTTCAAATAGACTTCTCTCTGCATTACAGCGTCTTTTAAACACCATCTCTTTGTATTTATTAGTAATATAAAACATTTGACCCCTCTCTCTCTCGCCAAAACTGTCCATGTCCATCTACTTCTATGTCCCAATCTCACAATCTGACCCTATACATCATCTTCTACCTTTCCACTTCTCCTTTCTCTTTTGAACCTTGATACGTATAATAGTGAGTTGCCATTTTCTGATAAAGAAATTGACGATGCGGGTGGATTTCGGCTATAAAATGAAGTCTCAACTCGTCGGAGTAAACCATCAAACAATTTCATCATGTCAAGCTCAGACGGCAGCGATGAATTTGAAGGCAACAGTGAGTATGAGGAAGAGGAAAAATATAGTGAGGAAGATGTGGAACATGATGAAGAAGATGAGGGTGGTGAAAATGAACATGAAGATGATGAGGGAGATGAAGATGAACATGAAGATGATGAGGAAGATGAAGATGAGGCAGATGAAGATGAACATGATCCCTATGCAGAAGAGGAGGGGGTCACAACTTCTCCAGCTAGCTTATAATGCCGGGATGAGAAACTGCGGTGATATGGTACCTGAGTGGAACTACAAAAATTCGGCGACCGCACCTATGCGAATTCAAGTATAGCAAACTTCTGCCTAGTTTTTTTTCTGTTGGTTGGTAAAATAATTCTCATCAAATTTTTCTTTCAAATGTTGATGGATAGTGGAAATGTGCATACTGTGACAATGACTTGGGTGTTCATAGTCTCCATTTCCTTAGAGACGATGCACCTCATGTTAGGAACACTCATTTCTCAGGAGAAGTACAGTAAATTGGTCCAACTATAGATTTTGCATCCTTCTATTTGTACATTCTATTGATTTTCAGTTAAATAATTCTCCGAGTTTTTTTTCTTTTTCTAGTGTCGTTCCTGTTTGCATGACCATTGGGCAATAATGGATGATTCTTACTGCAAGTCATGTACTGTCGCCAATGTTCCTCGTCCATACTATGATACTATGGAGTTTTGATGGCCTTTTGGGGCCGGTTCGTTACGTTAATCCACCTACATTTGTCGTGCCGATGGTAATTAATATTAGTTTCATAAAAAAATTATGTTTATACTTAATGTTTTAATAAATAAAATTATCACCTAACTAATTTTGATTTGACTAGGTTGTCAATGGTGTATGCTAATGCTACATACGATTTTATGGGTTTGCCGATAGAGAGGAGAACAGTAGTAAGATTTTTCTTCATTGACTTCTATGATGAGGATAGTTCGGTTGTTGAGGTGGCGGAGTTGGCTGCAAATGAGTCTGGGAGCGATGATGAGAAATGAAAGAGGGTGTTGAAGGATTTGATTTGTATGCTCTTAATTAGTAATATTGTTGAGTAAAAGTAACTACTTTTAATAGGAGTACACTCTTTTGTAATGGAACTTGACATGCTTGGTAATATATGCTTTATATTTAGGAGGAAAGAATCATTATTTTGGTGGACGCCTGGTTTTTTTTTTTTTTTTTTTTTTAGCGTTAAATACATATATTATTTTTCTACTTTGTCATAATTTTTATATCTTTTTAACATCAGATTCGGGCTTACAGTTTAAGCCCACTGCCCGTATACGTCATTAAGGTAAATAAAGCCCAAACCTTGCCCAAACCTTAAAGCAAGTTTACTTTAACAAAATGTCTTAAAACACCTCCTCGTACCAATTACCATAATGACTATACTTGATATACAAACATCCAAATTCCAGGCAATGAATGCATATCAATTTTGAACGAGATGCACTATCAGGTCGTCTGTCTACTGTGTAGTAGAAAAATTTCCACCTCTAAGAAGTAACCAAATGAACCCTTTCTAAAGAGCAGTAAACTCATGATCTACATAATAACACTAGCTAAAGGTGTAAAACAAATATTGATAAGAAAAAAAATTGAGATAAGGGTCAAAAACACACCTAAACTATTATTTTTTTTTTGTTTTTCATACTTGAACTATTTGAAGTGAAACTTTCCTACCTAAACTATCACCAGATAGTTAGCAAAACACACATGAACGCTGACTAGACTACATGTTTGGCCTCAATCACCAAAACGCGCGTGAAGCATAATTTTCTCTGAAAATTTCATCCATTTGACATATGTAACGGCTATATATGAGCAGATTCATTATTTTTTGCAATTTTCCAACTCATTCTTTAAAACCCTAAGTTCTCCCACTTCTTCTTCATCATTTCTCAACCACTTTTCTTCATTCAACGTCAAAGGGATCAAAAGGAGATGGGAATGGTGCCAATATGGGAAGAATAGCATAAAATACCACATGCATTTCACTAATGCATCTCACGACATAATCTCTAACAAACCTAAAAATGGAGAACGTTTGTTGGAGTTAGGAGGAGAAATGTAAATCTAATATTTCTTAACGTATGGCTTAACGGCTAAACCGATAAGAATATTAAGCAAACCGCACCGATAATAATATTAGTGCTTTTATTGATTTAGATAGATAAGACTGCTACTAAGCTTGCTCGTTTTCATTTTACAACGATGTGGATGTTTGTTACGAGTGTCCTACTCTAAGATATTCACATTGAACCACAAAAAAACCAGAAAAATCCAAAAAAATCTGAGAAAACCCAAGATTCAAAAACCCGACTATTATTGATTTAATTTAATTTATAAATATAGAAATCCCACACCTTTGATTTGGTTTGGCAAAGAGAAAAACAAAACCAACCTGGCCTATCTACATTCCTAACCAGGATAGAAAACCTCACCCTTTAAATAAATTTATAACTTTGAAGTTTTATATTATCATTTATTTAATAATTTTAACGATATTCCTTTTATCTGACAGAGATGTGATCGAAAAAGAACTTCAATACGTAACTTTGATTATTATATTAATTGCAATGAAAGAAGATGTTAAAATAAATACAGAAAATGATTTTTAAAAAAATGCATTTAACCTATCGGATTTGTTCTGTGTACTTTAAGAAGCTAATTGACTAACAGAAAACAATCATAAACAGATCTGATAGTTTAGGAACATTTTAGGCCCTTCGTTTATTTATTCATGTTATAGTTTTACATTTTGAACTATATCATTTACCTGACAGTTTTACTGCTGGAATTAGTGGAAATACCAAGAGAAAATATTTACCCATTTGAGAGTGTGTCAAAACCATACAAGGTAAAATGAAAAGATATATAAAAGAAAACAGGGCCAAAAGGGGACCAATATTAACGATGGCAATCATGAAATTATTCCAATAAGTTATGAGCTTCTTTTAATCATTAACCAAAAGAAATTGATTTTGGTTTAGTTATCATCGGATCAAAGATATTATTTGCATACTTCTAAAAAATTTAATATTTGAAAAGTGTGAAAACTGTAAAATTATTAGCAGCTCGATGCGTGATGTATTCTAAACATACCGAAATATCTCAGAAAGTGTGGAAGAATCCCCAAATAGTTTGCCCGAACATTTTTATCACAGAAATTGAAAGGTTGTTAATTATGGCCTTTTTCAGATACTACAATGAATAAACAAACATCAACACGTTAGTAAATTTTTTCACGTCCTTCCGAACACAGAGTTAACAAAGCTACTAGGCTACAGAATATGCTATAAGGACAATCTAATATTCTCATTTCCTGGGGCATTGAAACACTAAGCAAGAAACCACAAAGATTTAAGAGGAATGCCACAGTCACTGAGCCATCAAATGAATACTCTGGCAACCATGAATAACTACAAAAGACATGGTTGCCCAATCCTTGCTACGAAACCTTGAATGAAAACTATGCAAAATCAACAACTATCAAATATAACACGGTTGCAACTTCCAATAATCATGCCCTTAAATTTTAGAATCAAACAATTCTCACCCAAAGATAACAGGAACTGAAACATTTGGCACAATTGAAATAACCAAATCCACTTTGTCAACAAAATTTCAAAACAAGACCTAGAAAACTGAACTTCAAACAAGTCTGTGATATATAGTCTCCAAATGAACTTAAAAGATAAGGTAAAACGAGCATTTGGGAAATGGATCATCACCAACATGCCTACTTGTAAAGTACTCATTCTTCTTCAACAATTCTACCCTTCTCACTGACATAGATACCATCAAGAAACTTTCGGATATCCTTGTTCTTCACATGGCATTTCTGTAAACAAAATAAAGCATTGAAAAGTTAAATAACCCGAAGTCATCATATTCATTGTGAATCGATTTAATATGCATGCAAACTTTGAATGTTCAATGTTGGGAGAGAGAACATAGGGGTTACTTGGTTAATGAGAGCTGCAGAGCGAGAGACAAGCTCAATGTCATTTCCATCCAATACAAGCTCATCCTTAACCTTCTCAGATCGAACAACTGCTACCCCATCAAGCATGTCAACTTTCCTAACCTGAAACAGTCATCAACAAACCAGTTAATCTCCAAGCACTATCAGGAATGGGTTAGCGGATGTGCAGTCAAGGATACAAGGTCATTGCAATATGTAGTAAGCTTCTGGTAAAAAGGGAATTTCACTCGGAAAATACAGATAAAATCATAAGAATCACAAACAGAAATGAAAGAAAATTCCAAGTTAAACCATTAGAGAGTAACCTAGCCAAAATAGGATACTAATTCAAAGCTTGTTATTTACTTATTCTGAAACACGATTCCTTCAGGTTACACAAAACAAGCTATGATAATCACATTTAATTCATCTTTAGTCTCAATGTCCTAAACCTACCTGAAAAAAACTATTCTCTGTCATATTTATTTAAAATACCAGAATTACTAATTGCAAAGTTTCAACCAACAATAATGACTAAAGTAGTTGGGGACCTAGAAATTAATATAATCCTGCCATTCATTTTTTGGACAAGTATAATCTATCAATTTTCCACTTCTATAATTTAGTTTGACAATAACTCCAAAGCACATCATCTCTCATTTCCTTGACTTTGTGTTTGACATTACTAAGAAGGACCAACAGACTCTCAGTCTTAAAAAAGCCGAATTACAACTAAATCTTAAAAAAATTATGCACAAGGATCACATAATACAATCTAATTTTTATATAAAACTGATCCATAATATTCATATATACATTTGTGTATAATCTAGTTTATCGGGACGGGATATGCGCTCTACATGAATTATTTATACAACACAAAAACGCACAGCAGACATACATTTAAGCTCGTATAAACAAACTAACACAAATCATTTCACTAACATAAAAATCTTCAGAAAAAAAAATATGAAAAAGAAATTTACCCTTTTCTCGCCGAGAAAGTTACGGATCTCAATGGACTTGTTACCACCAGTAATGGAAGCATTGATAGGAAAGTGAGCATACACAAACCTCATCTTGTACCTATACCCCTTAGTAACACCAGTGATAAGATTCTGAACATGGCTAAGCGCTGTACGGATAGCAGCAGTTGTTTTACGAGATCCAAACCAAGCTTCAACCTTCAATTTCTTCTGTCCTGTTTCCTCATCTTTGATTAGTTGAAAATCCAGATTGAGATGCTTGAAGTTACGTACGAGCTTGCCCCTTGGTCCTTCAACTTCGATTTGCTTTGCTTTCACCTTGATGGTGATTCCGTCAGGAATATCCATGGTTTCTGAGGACAGAATAGTCTTCATCTTGGCTGAATTTCTTGAGAGAAGTGTGTGAATGTGGTGATCCCTAAAACCCTAGCAGCGATGTGAAGCTTCAGAGGAAGAGGTCTTTAATATGCTGCTATGCTACTTATTGAAACCCTAGTTTCTATGGGCCGAATTATTATGAGTGTTATGAGATCCAACCCAATAAATAGGCCCGTGTGCCCAACTCCTTCACCGGCCCATTTTATATTTTGTGAGGATTGTCCTTCAAAACCACTGGTCTTTAATTTTTAGCTCTCAAATTGGTCGTCTTTAATTTTTGTCTTTCGCCCAATACCCCAAGGTTCTGGATTCGAACTCCAGCTCAGTAAAAAAAATAAAAAATCGCAAGGCAGAGTTTTGCCCTGCAGGAAAACTCTGCCTCACATGCAAAACTCTGCCTGTAGGTAGAATTTTGCGTTCAAGTATAAGGCAAAACTTTGCCTTAACGGAGAGTTTTGACATTCCTGAAGGCAAAACTCTACCTTAACATTAAGGTAGAGTTTGGCTCAAAACTCTACCTGATCAGACAGAATTTGACTGCAAACTCTACCTTAAGGTAGAGTTTCAAACTCTGCCTGCAAATCCAAACTCTAACTTGCAATTTTTTAAAAAATTTTGACTGAGCGGGGGTTCAAACCCGAAATCAAGAGGTTCTAACGAAGGTCAAAAATTAAAGACCACCCCAAAATAAGGGCATTCCTGCGAATCGCCCTGTTTGCTTAAGCCATATTTTGCCTTTTCTTTTGGGCAAGTTATGGTCCGTCGATCAAAAATAATTACATTATATATATTGTTATATATAAATTATACATCTGTTAGCTTTAATTTTAGGTGTTGTACAGAGTCAGAATTTTTTTTTTTTGAAGCATTTCAACTGAGTCTAATATAAATATATTCTTTCGTATAAAAGTAACTACATAAAGGAAGTTTCTTTTGTGTGAACAAGGAAAAGACGTATATGTATTCGGTGTTTATATTAACTCAATTTTGGAAGAGCATTTGTCACATATCAAAGTGAGCTAATTCGTGTGTACAGAAGAATTAATTTTAGAAGACAACATTTAGGTTTATTTGTGCATTAGGACCTTTAAACAGTTTGGTGTTTGCTTTGGTTTGTTATTCGGCATAAGTTGTGTAGTAACTAATTCGGTCGGTATAAGTTTCGTAGAAATAAAGTTTTACCGGATAAATTTATTTCTATAGAACTGTGTCGGACATGACATACTTTCTATGTTACTTTGCCCAATAAGGCATAGTTTCTAATGAAACACTGTCTTGCGAAATTAGGTTATATATCCAAATTTCTTTTTATTTTTCGATGTCAGGGAGATTTTCGGACACCTTTTCTTTACTTAAAGTGCCGAAGGCCAAAAATTAAAGACCATCTCAGGATCGGGTATTTGTGCCAATTGTTATGTAGAAATAAAAGCATATCCTACCCGTTTACTGGCCTTTACAAGTACATGATTGATTGTTTTGCACAGATTGTCCTTCAAAGGTGTTGGTCTTTAATTTTTGTCCCTCAAATTTCCGGTCTTTAATTTTGTCATTCGCTTAAAAAAGTGACTGAAATATTCTGAGGTTCTGGGTTCGAACCCTCGCTCAGTAAAAAAAAAAAAAAAGGAAGAATTCGCAAGGCAAGGCTTCTTGAAAATTTTGCCTTGGACAAAAGTTTGCCTTACGAAATTTTGCAAGGTAGATTTTTTTTTTCAGTCTTCTGGAATGGCCTAACTTTTACCCGAATAGGCCTAATTTTGCTACGAAATTCTGCCTTGCGATTTTTTTTTTTTTTTTTTTACAGAGCTAGAGTTTGAATTCAGAAGCTGGGAATATTTTAGGTGAATGACAAAAATTTAAGACCAACAATTTGAGGGAGGAGAATTAAAAAGGGAAATCTACGTGGTGTAGCTAACATTAGACCTTATTTTTATCTAGTAGCTATACTTTAATTTATTTACACCTCGTAGCTAAAAGGTGTGTATCAATTACACTCCATAACTAAAACATACAAAATAGGTTAAAATAAAAAAGTAACCCCTGTATCCACACTTTTCTCTCTCCTCCCTCCTTCTCCCTCCCTTCTGCTCTCAATATCACCGTCGAAGCTCCGGCGAACGAGCTCCGATCACTGCTCCCTCATCGTCACCACTGCTTCATGCGAAAGCCAAACGGAACATTGTAGGGATATTTCTTGTACTCGGGGAATCACTGATTAATTCATGTTGTTGTTGGTTGTGGTTCGTGTTGTTGTTGTTGTGGTTCGCTGGAGAAGTAAGCCCCAGCGATGGCTGTTGCTGTTATTGTGGCGGAGAAGATTAGGAGACTTTGTATTCATTTTGTCGGTGTTGTTGTTATTGTTGGCTGTGGTGGTTGTTGTTGTTCACCGTCTCTCTCTCTTCTCCCTCAGGACGACGGCGGCTTACAACTCCGCCTCCCGTAGCGGTCAGATCCGGACGGAAACAATCAGATCTGGCCGGAAATGGCTTTCTATTTTTTAATACAATCCGGTGTTGATAACGACAACTGTGACAACAGTCAGATCTGGACGGAACAACCAAATCTGGCCGGAATCTGATCGGAATTTTATTTCTTGTATTCAGTTTTGAGTGTATTCGTTAATTTTATTTCTTGTATACAAATGAATACAATGAATTTTGAAGTGTATGCAAATGAATAGAGTGAAATTTATTTCTTGTATTTAGTTTTTGAGTGTATTCGTTAATTTTTTTAGTGCAAATTTTTGTATTTTTGATGTTTTAGTTGAATACATCTGATTGAATACAACAAAATCTGAACTAAATACAGCAAAATCTGACTCAATCGAATTTTGAATACAATCCGATTTATGAATACAATCAGCTGTAGCAAACTACTGTAGCGCGCACTGTAGCTGCGAAATGTAAATAGCTAAAATGTAGCTATGCCCAATTTAAAACCCCTAAATGTTAGTCATTTATGTAAAATTCCCAATTAAAAACCATCCCCGAATCAGTACCATCGCGCAAATTGCCCTACGTGATTTAGTCCATGGGCTCAATGGTTTGCTGAGCCCATTGAGTCTGTAATCATATTTCGTGGATTTGAACTAAAAGCTATGTCATACGTACGCTTTGATCAAAGTTTGAGCCCATAACAAATTTAATGGACTTTAACACATACAGCAACACATGTTTTGATCATGGGGTAAGGGGAATATACGATCCACACATCTAGTTTGCAGTCGATGTAGCCCATTGTATTATCCGTGTATGAAAAATGTATATGTTCTGTATAGTTTTATTTAAGTTGCTCAACTTCTTTTGTAATTTTACATATACATCCTTATACACTATTATACATTACATATACATTCTTATTCACTATATATAATGTATAAATAATGTATATGCTTTGTATAACAGTGTATAAATATTGTATAACTATGTACATATAAATAAAATAAAAAGGAAAGCCTGGTGCACAAAGCTCCTGCTATGCGTGAGGTCCACGGAATGGCCGAACCACAAGCGTCTATTGTACGCAGCCTTACCCTGCATTTCTGCAAGGGGCTGTTTCCACGGCTTGAGCCCGCAACTCCTAGTCACATATCAGCAACTTTACCGATTAAGCTAAGACTCCCCTTCATTGTATAACTATGTATAAACAATGTATTTCTTTGGGGCCACAAATATTCCTCTCAAACACCATCATATCTCAATTTGTACACCACCATCCACCATATCTCAATTTGTACACCAGCTTCCACCATATCTCCATTAATAGTTGTTATTGAGCTAAATCTAATGGAGCTGCTAGCTTGAGAAGGAATTCGTGGGTAAGAGTAAAATCATAATTGTTGGCTTTTTAATCCTTTGGAATGTTTTAAATCTGAGATTTGTGTTAAGATTTTGACATCGTGTTATTTAAAGCTGATAATCTTTGCTTGGGCGAACCTAAGTCTGAAATTTGAAGCCGAAACGAAAACGTTTTGGGTTAAAATCTGAAGAACTACATGTTGCTTTTTTGAGCTTCTGTGAAATTTCAGACCTATAAATTTTGCTGCTTAGAATTTGTTGGGTGAATAATTAATATGAAGAAATGAAGTCAAGAGATTCGAAAGGAGCTTAAAATTGCTAATGGAGCAGAGAGAGCGAGAGGAGGGGGGGGGGGGGGTGCGAGGGGTGAAGGGGAGAACGAGAGCGGAAGAGAGATATATAGAGGAAAGAAGAAAATTAGGTGTTGGACTAAACTGGTAAATACAAGAAAGTTGGGTTAAATTTGGTTAACTAGATAACCGAACAGTATCTCCATGTAATTATCTCTTTAATTAGAGCTTGAACCTCTAATAGTTTTATGGACCTATCATGGACCTTGACGTTAACTTGTCCGCCAAAAAACAAAAAAAATAGCCTCTTCTGTCGACTATTGGGACTATTTTTTGTCAAAAAAAGTATTTTACTTTCATTTTTGCAAATTCTGTGGTTTCGGGAAATTGACACATAAGTTCAAGTCTTACATAGAATTGGCATTCTTTTAATCGAAAAGTGATAGCAAATTTTAAGCCTAAAAAAATTGGCACTATGTAGCCAAAATTTTCATCCGTATATTTTGCCTGAGCAAAAATAGGGAGAATATCTTTCTTTAATCACGTTATTGTATCCTTAAAATTAGGAATTTAATCTTTCTTTCTTCTTCGGTTACAGGAAATCTCTAAAATTAGAGATCCAATTATTCATGATGTCTTTTTTTATTTGGAGGAAGTATTAGTTTAAAATACTCTAATTTTTTTTTCTTATTTCACCTGAGATGGATTCAATTATTTTGTTTCCCTTATTTCAGAATGTATACATGGTACCTTAAAATATAGTATTTATCAGAATGTATACATGGTACTTTAAAATATATATATCAAAATGTATATTAATACAAAAATGTATACAGACTTATGTATATGTAATACATTGTTTATTTTTCATGAATTCACAAAATACAAAAATGTATACAGACATTATATATGTGTGTGTGTATATATATATTGGGATGTATACATGGTACTGTAAAATATATATTAGAATGCATACATGATACTTCACAATATATATCAGAATGTGTACATGATACTTTAAAATATATATATAAGAATGTATACATGGTACTTCACAATATATATCTAAATGTATACATAGTACTTCACAATATATATCAGAATGTATACATGGTACTTCACTATATGACAAATTAAAATACTCTAACTCAGCAAACCGTTCAGAAGCTATATCAAATTTTTCCGGTAATTTTGGAGAATATAGGCATTAAGATTAAGGGGGGAAAATAAATATCTATATAGATTTTTTGATATACTACTCAAAATAGATGGAGAGATTAGCGTGTAATGTGGCTTATTTAAGGATAAAAGCATTAAAGGATGAGAGCGAAAATCAGTTATAAATCCTATTTTTTGGTGAACGAATTGGCTGGATAATGCCAAACATTTTAATGAAAATGCATATTTAGTTATGAGATGCCAATTTAAATAAATATAGGCTTTTTTATGCCAATTAGTGGCCCACGTGTCATGCCATGCCAAATCCCCAAAATATTTCCTTAAAGGAGCTCATATATATGTGTTGTCCTACTTTTTTTTGCGCGGATTATCGTTCATTTGGGGTGGTCTTTAATTTTTATTCTTCAAATTGGTTGTCTTTAAGTTTCGCCCTTCGCCTGATATCCTGAGGTTGTGGGTTTGAACCCCAGGTCAGTAAAAAAAAAATCGCAAGGCAGAATTTTACAAGGAAGAATCTTAGAAGTCTCTCCATGTAAGGCAGAATTTCGGAAGGGCAAAAGTTAAAAGACAGCCATTTTGAGGGACAAAAATTAAAGACCACCCCGGCTAAGGACAATCCTGCAAATTGCCCGTTGTCCTAAAACAATGTTGTGCATGTACTTGGCCCAAATAGCTTGAACAGATCGGCCGTTTAACCACGTGTATGGCCATGAAAAATTAGATCCAAATAAGCTTGAACAGATCGACTCGACCAATTAGTTCGAAACTGTAGCCCAAATAAGGTAACTCTAATATGACATGTTTCATTGGATACTTAGCAAGATAACTCCATAACTCAAACATGAAGATGGGCTCAGGAACTGCTAAGAGATGAGCTTGTGGGCTGTGGAAATGAATGAGCCCATAAATTTGTTCTTTAACATGTGTCCACTTTCATAATTTCATCATACAGGGATACATTAGTTACTCTACTACCTCTATGCAAATTGAAGATATCGTCGACTTCTAAAGATAGACAAATGTGTCATTTTGGTGTTTAATCCCGAGATTGTTGTCACATGAAGTATGAAGTAAAAATAACATCATAATTGTGATATAAAATAATCCTGAAATTGCTAGTTTTGAAATAAAAAAGATCCTATCAAACATGAGATAAACTAATCTCAAACTTAATCTTAGGACTATAATCACTTATCCCTTAAATCAAACTACCCCTTACTCATTCCGAGCTCTGGTTGATAGCTAGTTTCTAGGTTCTACTTTACATAATGTTGCCTAAATTACTAGTGTGCTCTATAAGAATAACGGGTTTCAGACTTGCACGAATAAGAACATTTTATCTACTTGAAACAAGAGTGTATAAACTTACAGCTTCTCACAAAAGTACGATATTCACTTTACGTGATATTAAGTCTAAAGCTGGGCCGGGGCTGATTCGTGTGGAGGGGGTTGGATTGGGTCATTTGCACGATTGCCGTTCAAAGGCACTAGTCTTTAATTTTTGTCCCTCAAATTAGTGGTCTTTAATTGTTTTCCTTCGCCTAATACCCCGAGGGTCCTAGATTCAAACCCCATCTCAATCAAAAAAAATTGCAAAGCAGAGTTTCGTAGCAAAATAAGGCCTATTCGGGCAGAAGTTAGGCCTCAAGGCAGAATTTTGCAAAATTTCAACTGAATAAAAAAAAAAAATTGCCCTCCCTTAAGGCAGAGTTTGCCGCAAACTCTGCCTGAAGGTAGCAAAACTCTTCTTGATCAGGTAGAGTTTGAGGCAAAACTTTGCCAGGCGAATCCCAACTCTATCTTGCGATTTTATTTTATTTTGACTAAGCGAGGGTTCAAATCCGAAACTAAGGAGTTTTTAGCGAAGGACTAAAATTAAAGACCACCACTTTGAGGGACAAAAATTAAAGACCAGTGCCTTTCAAGGGCACTCCGCACAAAAAAAAATGGGTTGGATTCACATGGATCCACTTTCGGAAAAGGGTCAAAATTACCCCTGAACTTTGAAAAATAGTTCATTTATACCCTTCGTTATACTTTAGGGCCAATTATACCCTTACAGTTATACTATGGGGTCAATTATACCCTTATGACTAACGGCTGCCACGTGGCATCATCTCAACCCTTCAAAATTATTTTACCCTCAAATAATTTTTTACCCACTAAAATAACTCAACTCGACCCGATTTTTTTTTCCAGCAAAAATAATACGGATATTTTTTCCAGGAAAAAAAATAAAAATAATTTCGTATTATTTTTGCTGGAAAAAAAATTGTTGAGTTATTTTAGTGGGTAAAAAATTATTTGAGGGTAAAATAATTTTGAAGGGTTGGGATGATGCCACGTGGCAGCCGTTAGTCATAAGAGTATAATTGACCCCATAGTATAACTGTAAGGGTATAATTGACCCTAAAGTATAACGAAGGGTATAAATGAACTATTTTTCAAAATTCAGAGGTAATTTTGACCCTTTTCCGATCCACTTTTCATGTTAAATCATGTATAACATTACTATATACTTTTAAAACGTATATTTTTCACCTTAAATCTTTATATGTGTGAAAATCCAAACTCAGAGAGTCTCGTGGCGCACATGTTACTTACTATATACACCTTATACAAAATTAGATCTAGGAATAATTTTTTTCTTTTTTTAGTTTATTCTTTCAGAATTACTAAGTTAATTTGACAGATTGAAATCCCTCTACTCTCTCTTCGTTGTGGAACTTTATATAATTAAACCAAATATTTTTATTAAAAGTTTTATTAGTGGAGGATGTAATATATAATTAACGAGTTCAGCTGAATGCAACATTATTAACACTAAGCATATGTGCGAGAATTACTAAAATCGCAAGAAAATATTAAATTTTGAATTCATGATTTCGAAGGTGCTATGGGTTGGTGAATCCGCCCACGCTAAGGGAGTTGGCGGCTTAGGAGAATTGAATCAATATATTGTATTCCTGGTTTTGCACTTTAGGATTCAATATATTAGAAAATTAGGGAAAGGGACGGAGAAATAATACCTCATCCAAAGACCCCTTATATGTTTGCTATTAGTATGGGTTGATCAATACATCACTTTTGATACTTCCTTTAAGACGAACTGAAATATTTATAGTAATAATGATTGTAAAAGGACAAGGGATCAATTTAAATACTTTTGATTATATAGACAGTGACTTGTAAAAATTAATTATAATCTAGGAATGGATCACGCCTCTTTTGTAAAAATGTTGTCATTCATTACGTGAAAGCTCTAGCCGCCCTATTATTTTATTGTCGGAGGTTTCGGAGTTTTGACATATATTATTTTTAATTTTGTGGAGAAGAAAAAGTTGAAACGTGGTCATCCTAAAAGACCAATAATATTATGCGAATGAGAATCAATACGCATGTTGTTCCTCGAAGTTTCATCTTTTCTTTGAGTACTTTAAGTTGACATTGACCAAATTCCATTATCCAGCTTAAAAAAAAAAAAAAAAAACAATTGAGCCACAAGGTTGATTAGAAGTACATTCTAGTTTTTTTTTTTCCCCCGTAAAGTATACTCTAGTTAAGATTTCAAATTTCTTTATATTCTAGTTAAGATTTCAAATTTCTTTTTTTTTTGACTATTTTCACGGAGTACTTGTTAGATAGACATGCGAAATTGTTATACAAAATATAAATTTAACAAATATGAAGAATTCAGTTTCAAGATTTTTGATTCAAGTAATGTGTGGAGAAAATAATTCAACATAAACTTTTATAATTTGAATAGGAAAATCACATCATAAAGATTTCTTAGATTTTATTTTTAGGTCTTTCTCATATAAGATGCAAATATGTTGGGTCATTTGACATAAAACAACAAAAGAAAAAATATATAATGAGCCATAAAACCAGGTTGAGATTTTGTTTTATGAATCATTAAATCACCTTAATTAAAGTAGGCGAGTCTCCTCCTCCTTTTTCTTTCGCTATTTATTAATTGAAACTAATTTATGTACACTAATAATGTAAACTTTTTTACAATAACAATAAATTTTACTTAACTTGTTATAATATATGATCTGTCTTATTTTTAGTTTCATTAATAATAAAATACAGACCCTACTCTTCATTTACAAACTGGGAGTTGAGAAGGAAGAAACATTTTCCTCGTAATTTATTTTTTCATGAAATGAAGGAAGTGAGAAACATTTTCCTCTTAATTTATTTTTTCATTTTAACAAATAATTTCCTCTTAAATCCTTCCCTTTTTTATGTCCACTTCATCTTCTTTTTTCCAACATCATTGTCATCTGTGATGTGTCCATTAGCTTCTTGAGTCGTCTCTCTCAGAACTCTCATTGTACGGAAACTTTTCAATTAAAAACTTGGGAAGAGGAATTAAAGGAAGAAAAAATAAGAACAAATTTCCTCTTATATTATTCCCCTTTTTAACAAATAATTTATTTTAACCATTCCTTTTTTTTTTTCCTTCTATTATGCCCAATTAATTTTCTTTTTCTAACATCATTATAATGAAATAGCCGTCCTATCTTGATAGGAGTAAGGTCTGCGTACACTCTACCCTCCTCAGACCCTACATTGTGGGATTTCACTGGGTTACTGTTGTTGTTGTAACATCATTATCATGTGTCCATTTGTTTCTTGTCTCGTCTCTCGATCCTCTCATGGTAGGGAATGACTCCACGCGAGTGATCCTTCGTGCCTAAGCCAATAATTCAACTTTCCTCTTCCATTTTTACCGTTTAATACATGTTAATTTTTCACATAGTTATCCAGCTTAAGCTAATTACGAAGTAAAAATGTTACTAAAGAATCGTCAAAAGAAGATACAACATGCCACATCACTTATTAAATTGCCGTTTGGCCATAAAAACTATTCAATTTTTTCCGGATTTTTTTTGCTTTTGGGCGTTTCGCCATAAATATTCGGAATACAACTTGAAGTTGTATTCCGGAATACCAAAATCAAGAAAAACTTGTTTTTTAAATTTTTTTCACTATTTTACAATTACATTTCACCAAACACTACAATTTCAAAAACTATGGCTAAACACAACTCCAATTCCAACTTTAAAAATTTCAAAAAAAGTGAATTTGTTTTTGGTATTTATGATCAAACGTCACCTAAATTTTCGATTTTTTCAAACGATTATGCAAAGTACATACTCGTAAACTGGTCCAACTACCATCATTGTAAATGCGGAGATCAAATTGAAATTGAAACTCTAGAGTAATATCAAGGACAAAATCTAGCAGATTCACGTTTGTCTTTTAAGCTAAGTCCATTTCAATAGCTATGAATGTTCACATGGAAAGTGGACCCCTTGTTGGATGTGTTTGGTTAACAATATATAAATCTTCTAAGTTTTATGTATGGTTAAGAAATTTCCTATTAACTGGAAAAGTTTCATAGCTTAAGATGTTTTCGTCGTTTATTGGTTTGGGAAATTTCCTAAAGAATTGGATAGGATTTATCTTTTATGATCCAGCCAAATCCAAGAAATTTTACATCGATTCCGAAACCACAATGACCCAATAAAAGACCAACTAAATAAAAAAAAACTCCAAACAAAATAGACACAAAAGTATCTTTAACCCAGTATTTTACCGCATTAAAGGATTTTGTCTCTCTCCTTTAGCGCAGTAAAATATTGCGCTATAGGACCCGACATAAAACCCCAACGGGTTCCACCACTGGTGCCCTGCACGATTAAAAAGAAAAATTCAAAACGCCATTAGAGGCATTTTTAAGGTGGTCCCCACTTCATAAAACGTTGTTTTCTATTCATTTTCGTCGGGAAAGTTTAGATTCTCGGTATATTCAAGTCACGAATCAAGATTCTAAGCTCGAATTTTGAAAAAAAGTGACGTACAACTCGATTAAAACAACCCTACAACAAGCTTCGATTAAGATATTTCACTATGAACTTTTGTTATTATTTTGTTAAATACATTATATACTAAGCATGTTTAACATTTAATTTTGTTAGAAAATCAATTTTTTTTGTGTTGATCGTGCTGGGCAGTAGCGTTTTGCTACTATTCCCATTTTTTTTTTTTTGCTAATTTATTGTTTGTTATATGTTTATGAATTGATAATTTGTTAAATGTTTACGATTTATTAATTTATTAATTGTTTATGAATTTTTAATATTGTAATATACTACTATTTGTAAAATATGTCATTATTAACTAATTAGTTGTAATTGTTGATTATGAATTGATATTTTGTTAATTGTTTATGAACTATTATTTTGTTAATTGATTATGAATTGTTAAATCTATATTATTTTAAAAGCATGAATATATATGTTAGCTATTTTATTCTATGTCAACTAGGTAACATAAAAGGACAACCCCGTGCACTAAGCTCCCGCTATGCGCGGGATCCGGGAAGGGCCGGACCACAAGGGTCTATTATACGCAGCCTTACCTTGCATTTCTGCAAGAGGCTGTTTTCACGACTCGAACTCATGACCTCCTGGTCATATGGCAGCAACTTTACCAGTTACGCCAAGACTCCCCTTCCAACTAGGTAACATATTAAAACAAAAAAGATTAACTACTAAACCTAAATTTGAGAGAACTCGGTGAAGCTGGGGCTAAGAACACGATATTTAGATAATTTTGTTCTATGTCAACTAGGTAACATACAAAATAAATAATAAAGGATTGTCTACAAAACTTAAAAAAGAATAGTTAAAGTTCTTCTTTTAATATATATGTTCATGGAAATAAAAATTATTATGAATTTCATAAATAGATACGTTAACGATAAAATTCAAAGTTTCTAGAAAAATATGTGGTCGACGAATATATTCATTTAGTCTAATTTTATCATATTTGTGTTGGCTATTTTGGTCAACTAAAAAAATATCACATATTCAAAATAGAGTTTTAAGCAAATACTACTTCTGAATTTCGATTCTCAAACTAATTAACTAAAAGGTCTTTGCCATCACATAATTCAAATCCCCGTGTCCTTACTTTCTTCCAATATTTGACTAGAGAGTGAAAATATTTTTTGGAAAAGACTATCTACTAAAGATTGATAACAAAATTAGCAACTCAAATATTCAGAATTGTGTGAGGCAGGAAATATTTGATTTTTATACATTCAAAATAAATATTGTATTCAAGATAATAATTAGATATTATTTTTTCAAGTTACTTATCAATAGAATATAAATAATATTATAATAATCAACAAGAAGTATTCGTGCAACGCACAAACATAGAGACTAGTTACAAAAAATATAGTAATCTCCTATTATTTGTTAATTATAGCATTGTTACTTTATTATTTGTGAAATTGTTTATCCCATGTTAATTATTTCTTTATCCCATGTTAATCATTAAATAAATGAGTTCGTTATTTCTTTAATTGTAGTTAGGAGGAACATTGTAACTAGATATAATTAGTCATGAAATATAATACAACATACTTCACATATTTCCTATAAATGATTAATTAGTTAATATAACTTCTCTTTAATTTCAAGAATAATGAATAATTTAGTTTCTACAGACCCGACTCTTTCATGGATCTGAATGTTCACCCGGGGCCCGCTGTTCACCTGGGGCCCAATGATAGATCAGTACTGTCTTTGAAAGACAGTCATAGGTCAGAGTTATTATGAACTAGTGATATAGCGACTAGGCTTTGTCCCCGTAGGCTGCAGAGAGCGTGGGCTCTTTTACGCAAATGCCCCCACACCCCACGTCTTAGAGATATTGTTTCGGGGCAGTATCTATCGTTGTGTGTTTGTTGGTCGGGTATAGCATGATTGGGCGCTCGTTACGGCGATGGTTAAGTTGTGGAGGCCGGAGACACATACCTTTCATCTTCACACTGGTGAGGCCAAGATTACACTTCTGGATGCGGAGGTCTTGTTTGGATTGCGGGTAGATGGAGAGCCATTATACAGTTGGTACGAGCCTCCTTTTGGTAGGACATGGGTGATGGAATTGACTAAGCTCACCCACTTCGTGCCTGGTGCTGCGGTCCAAGTCTCGGGAAAGAGTCAGGTGCAGATTAGTGTACTCTGCACTTATTTGCTGGCAGAGCCTCCTATTGAGGACGACACTCAATAGCACGTTGTTAATCGTCATGCCCGTTCGTACCTGTTTATTAAATTCGGGGGCATCTTGTTCCCGAACACATCAGCTGCCTTTGTCAGCTTACGATATTTGGAATTCTAGGAGCATCTAGACCGCTTGGAGACTATAGCTAGGGCGGTACTGTTTTGGCGTACCTCTACCGATGCCTGTGTCGAGCGTCTATTGGCCGAATCAGTGACGTGTGTGGAATTTTTGCTCTTCTCTAGGTAATATTTTAAGTGTGTATTCCTTTAATGTAAACAAACTTGTTGAAATAACGACTAAAAAATTGTATTTTCTAATATTGCTTACAGTTATGGGCGTGGGAGAGGATGCTGCATTTTCAGCCCGTACCTAGGCATCACCTCGATATTGACATGCCCTACGCAAGGAGTTGGACGATGGGTTTTGACCGGGATATGAATATGTACCACAGTATTCTTCCAATCCGGGACCAGCTTGATCACATTATGTACGATGCAGTAAAACTATATAACTTTACATTATTAATTTAATTAAACGTCTTTTCTACTTGGTGATCACTAATTTCTATTTATATTTTATGCAGCTATTTATATGGACACCGTACGCTGCTATATTGGATGGGTTATCGGCCTTTTGCAGGGCAGGTCAGGCCGTGTGGAGGTCGCGGTGTCCATTGATACACCTGGACATCGTTGAGAACCATATGCCCGAGTGCGTTTTACGACAGTTTGGGCATACACAGAGTATACCCCCTGACGTTCATGAGCTTCGACACTACCAGCTAGACTATGAAGTCGCCGTTTATGATTCATTTCTGGCTTTCATGGGTGTCCAGCTCTAACGTCGGCAGGACAGGTTGGGCACTTTAGCCGTGGTTGGCCATGTGACTCCCATCATGGATTACATGCGTCGGTATCATGGAACACGCGCCGATTGATGGGCAACCCAGCTTTGCGTCCTACAAAGGATGTAGGATACGCAACACTTGCTGGGCAGTACGAGGCGTTGGTAAGTTTATCGTGTTTAGATTTATTTAATTGTATCAATTACTACGTTTTAAAAATAACTATCTTTTTCTATTGAACACAAATGCAACTGGTGGTCGTTCAACGATTACGCATATTGAGGTTAGAGCATATGTCTTACCCCGGGGTTGCGGGGCTTGCGACAGAGATGGTACGGATATCTGAGGACGGTATCCGGCAGGTAGGAGAGTTTAGGTGCATGGATGATCCTATTCTACATGGTGAGTATCAAGCGGCGCGAGGAGGAGGACGTGGTGCTGCCAGAGGACGCAGTGCTGCTACAGGACCTTGTGGTGGAGGACACCATCTGGTAGATGAGGCCGCTTTTATTCCAGAGGTCGTTCCTATTCTAGTCCATCTGCAGCCGTTCCAAGCCAGTGGGAGCTCAGCTGGACAATCATCTACATTTACGCTGGCGTACCTACTTGCTAAGATACCCGAGTCTTCATCTCAGCCGAGCCAGAACGCGTACATGAAGGAGTGTGACGACATCGATTGGGCGGCGTTTCGCGCATCATTAGATGATGAGCGGCCTGTGAGGAATTTAGATGAACCCAAAAATTTTGACTTCAATGACTTTTTAATCCCGGTTAGTATTGAAAATACTTATTTGATCATTTAAATTACTTATTTTAAATACATATGTTACTTATTATTTCGTAATTTTTTATATTTTAGGATTTGGCGCCAGTGAGTCCACTAGAGCGATCCACTCAGGCGTTCTCTCATGGGCCTGCCATGCCAGAGGTGTCTTCCCATGTGACTGTCGAGACACAGATAAGCTTTTTATTAAAATTACAATATAAGGTGAATATTTAAAACACATATTTTATTATTTAAAGAAATTATTTTAAATATATATGTTACTTATTATTTCATAATTTTTCATATTTTAGGATTCGGCGCCAGTGGGTCCACAAGAGCGACCTACTCAAGAGCCTACTCATGGGCTTGCCGAGCCAGAGGTATCTTCTCAGAAGACTATCGAGCCACAGGTAAGATTTTTACTTAAAATTAATTTATTCAATATAAGGTGAATATTTATTTAATTTTCTTAACCTTTATTTGGAATATTTATTTAATTTTCTTAACCTTTATTTGGATCTTGAACAGCATCTCGTCCATGAGACTACCTCATATTCTGCACCAGACCTATCTCAGGAGCCTACTCAGGCACCCGTCGATACACAGGTTTGATTATTCAAAAAACGTTAATGTATTCATTATAAATAAGAAATGATATTAATTTTGATATATTTTTCAAGTTTATCCTTCGGCGCCTGCGGTGGCAACTCCCGACGAGGAAGAGGTCGCGTTTCCAGACCCAGATCGGCCTGAGATTCTAAGCATGCCAGCGGGACTAGATCCCAAAAAGAAGCACGTTATGTAGAAGGGCACAAGGGCGGGAGATGATCATGGCTTAAAGCGTCCTTTTATTAAGAGGAAAAAGGGGGATGGAGACGATGGCGAGGGCGGTGGGGATGGTATGAGCCTTAGGCCTAAGGATAGTCTCAGCCATACCACATGTGGGACCCACTAGTATATATACAATGGTGTTGTACAGTTTAAGTAAATATTATATATTTTTTGTGTATCCATTTATATTTATAAATATTATCTTAGTTTTTATTATTGTTTATAGTGTCACATCCTAAATTGAAAATTAAAAAAATCGTGACACATTCGAAATAAAGTTACATATTAATTTAAATATAATACGAAACCCTAAAACATAAATAACGTAAAGCTAATGACTACAAGTCTTCAAACAAAAATGGACTTCGAGCACTTTTCAACCACTAAAACGACAACCCGAAGTGTTACACCTCGGAAAATCTTCCGTTGGTGCGCAAGTGACTGAACTAGTGATGGGTGCGAGTGTATGATGTTTCACGAGTTAGAAATGACGTTTGATGGCCCTAAGCGAGATTTCGAAGGCATCCGATGTAAGGCGTGAAAGTTGGCTAAGATAAGGCGAGGTGTGAGATGAGCAATGTATGTAAATGGATGTGAATGATTAGAATGAAAAGTCTAGAGATGTGAAAAGTTGCAGGTTTGGAAACTGCCCAGTTGGTTGTAAAGTGAAATACTGACCGTAAAATGGTATACGGTCCGTAAACTGGCCAGTCGTATTTTGGCATTCAAAACTTCAACTTTCTGCCAATTGATCAAATGGTAAAATACGACCTGGAATACGGACCGTAAAGTGATTTACGGGCCCGTAAACCATGGTCGTAAATCACCATGTTGCTGCCTGAGTTTCTGGTTCTGTTATGATTAAAAACGACCACGAAGTACGGTCCGTAAACTGGAATACGGACCCGTAAACCACATTTACGACCACTGTGCACTTCAAAATCAGATTTTCAAGTCATTAAATAAGGGGACCAAGGCTTATTTCATTTCACTTCTACATCACACCCCTTCTCTCTAAAACATCTCTCTACATTTATTATACAAGTTTTCAAGGATTATGAGTCATCAACAACACAAAACAAGTGAATCAAGTGTAAGCAAGCCCATTAAAGATCATCCAAGTCAAGAAATCCAAATGGAGAAAAACTAGGGTTTTTGCTCAAGTGGAGTATTAGCAACAAAGGCTTGTTCCTACAACATTTAAGGTAAGATTCATGGTATTTATATGTTGTTTAAGGTATTTGAGAGTTGAAATGCCTGGTCATTAGAAGAGTATAGCAAAATGGGTTATGAATGATGAATAGTGACGTTTTGAGACATAGTTTGAGTTGAATCATGATTGTTGTTGTGTTGTGACATGAATGTGTTATAAATGATGTTAAGACCATGAGATAGACGTGTAAACTAATGGACGAAGTTGGGTGTTGTGACCATGAACATGGACAAATGAAAGTAAATTGAGAAACCTAGATAATGTGGATAATGTGGATGATTAATGGCTATTGTTATGTTACTATGAACGTATTGTTGACGCTTGGTAGTTGAATTACGATATGGACAAATGTTGCATAAATAAAGGAGATGCTGTCCGATTTTCTCTAGCTTTAGCCATATGTGCTAGTTATCGATTCTAATGATAGTATGACCTTAATGAAGGTAGAAACGTGAGCATCGGAGGAGTACGTGCAAGTGTAGGATAGTTCGACGAAAAGGTATGTAAGGCTAACCCCTCTTTCATAAGGCATGGTTCTTTGGACAATCATCTATCTTTCTATGAGCTCACGATGTGCTCCACATGATTCTATTCTCAAAAGCTACCGAGCTTATGATCCTTGATGTGTATTATGATTATACTACGTTCCTCATATGACGAGTCAGCCTATAATATAGATGTAACGATAATGATGATGATAGTAATGATGATGAGAGTAAATTGAGACTAAAAAGATGCTTATGAGCTATTATATAAATACGTGTGCCTATGAAGGGCTATGATAAGACCCCGAGCTTATGACGCCGGGCAAGAATATATGTATATGAATATGTATAGAGTATGTATATGATTATGAAACGCGCGCGCACTTCTGCAGAAAGTACGGATAACCCTGATGCCTTGGTAGGGCCAGGTAGATATAACCTTGAGCCTTAGCTGGCCAAGTATGTATGAAACACCGAACTTGTATGGTCGGGCACGCTATGTATATATGTGTATGTGCTATGTATATGACATCATTATGAGTACGAATATGCTATGTACAAGAGATGTAAATGATTATGAGGGTAATTAGTATGGATGTGGATGCATGTATAGAAATGGAAATCCCCTATGGAAAAGCAAGTAAGTGCCACGATGATGATATTATTGTCTCCCTTCCTATGTTACTTCATATGTTATCTATTATGCTTCTATATCGATGTTGATCATGCTTTACATACTCAGTACATTCTTCGTACTGACGTCCTTTTGTTTGTGGACGCTGCGTCATGCCCGCAGGTGTACAGGGAGATAGGCTTGATCCATAGCTGCTTTCTCAGAGATTACATAGCAGAGCCCCATTTCATTCGGAGCCATAGCTTTTGGGTACTTATTTTTTTGTGTACATAATTATGGGCATAGCGGGGTCGTGTCCCGCTCATGTGATATGTTATACTCTTCTTAGAGGCTCGTAGACATGTGTACGTGGGTAGATATGTTTGGCCTTGTCAGCCTATATTTTGTATATCATTTTGTTGGCCTCGTCGGCCTTGTACATTTGATGTGGCATAAACGCCTACGATGCTATTTAAGATGATTGTTGTCCAATGGGACTAGTATGACGCATGACTAGAATGCGTGAATTGAGTTATGGTTCACCTAGATGTTATGTGAATGTATGTTGAGGGGTGCCCGGGTGCTCGTCGCGGCCCCTAGTCGGGTCGTGACACGAAGTTTTGCGTATCCTTGACGTGTTGAGCCTACCTTATTAATCGCACAAAAATAAGTGGGGTGGGCTATATAAAATATTGAAGTTCTGAAGTCTCAAAGCATGATTAATATACGGCTAAAGTACGTAAAAAGTGTGAAAATGTGAAAGAAAGAGAGTTTAACCAAAACAAATAGGTACTATAGCGCAGTAAAATGAGAGACAAAATCCTTTAACGCAGTAAAATACTGCGTTAAAGATACTTTTGTGCTTTTTTTGTTCCTGGGGTATTTTGATTCACTTGGTCTTTATTGAGTCATTTTGGTTCCGGACTCTTTCACATCGTGGTATAATTAGGATATTACCAATTTTATTCAATAGATTCCAAAGGATATAGAAAGATTTCCTCATGATACATACAATCCAGTTTTCTGTTACAAATCTAGTACAAGTGGTTCATAATAATGCCATACCAAAAAAAAAAAAAAAATGAAGAAGAAGGTAGAATACCTTCAAATATTTCTGACGAAAAAAAAAAAGGAAAAAGGTTCAAATATGACTATTTATTCCTAATTTTACATTATTTTTCCTTCAATTCTGTAGTGGAATATATGCTCCATTATTTCATAAAGAGGTTGACTTCAATTATTATTTAAAAAAAATTGTCGAATTTTCTAATTAATGTGAAAAAGAAACATATTTATAAAGGGAAAATTTCATAAATATACAAGTTGGTCACTTATATTGTCAAAAAAAGTCCCAAAATATACAAACATGTACAAACACGTACATACACTTATACCAACATATACAAACATATAAGGCAGAGAGAGAGAGAGAGAGAGAGAGAGAGAGAGAAATTTGGGTCATTTTTTGTAAGAATTAAAAAAATGAGTCAATTTTGGTAGCTTCGTGATCCCAATTAACATACAGTGTAATTTTCTCAAATGCAGTAGTTACAGAGCGAGATGAGCACATGAGTTTAATTTCTCTTTGGGAAAAGGGTCAAAAATGCCCCTGTACTTCGTAAAAAGGGCTAAAAATATTCTCCGAACTAATTTTAGGTAAAAAATACCCCTCCCTTGTTAAAGTTTTCAAATATAACCCTGTCTTAATGGAAATCTGCAACATAACCCTATTTTATTTTCAAACCCGCTCCATTTAAAACCAGTCTAACTACATGAAAAACCCATATGCGACCAACTTCTTTCCGAGTCCTACATCTGGAGACACTAGGCACAGGAGTGGGCAACCCATATGCGTTTTTTATTTAGCTGGGTCGGTTTTAAATGGAGCTGGTTTAAAAATGAAATCGGGTTATGTTGCGAATTTCTGTTAAGACAAAGTATATTTGAAAACTTTAATGACGGAAGGAGTATTTTTTACCCAAAATTAGTTTGGCGGATATTTTAAACCCTTTTCCCAAAGTAGAGAGGCATTTTTTATCCTTTTGCCTTTCTCTTTAGAAGATTCAACATTTGTCATAAAACATTTATGCTCTCACGTCATATATGAGAAAGAAAATTGTGATGGTCCTAAATTTTCACGAGATTAATTACTGGGTCTTCAGTCTTCTCATTAAAGACGACGAAATTATCTCAATGGGGGACATCATATATTAAGTAAGAAATAAAACATGGACGCGATTTTTCTCAAAATTTGGTTAGAATCATGGTTAAATTGGATAATCTTGCGGAAAAATTATGTTGTTTAAATAGGTTAAAATACTTTTTCTATATAAAAAAAAAAATAGCACCTGAAAAAGCACTTCAATATTTTTTTTAGTTCGTCCAGTTTGAATTTCAAATGTGGCATACTTGCATTTATTATTTACAGTTCATAACTTAACTAATCTCAAGCTGTGAGGGGAAAATCCGACTAATTGAAAAAGAATATTTTTCTAATTTTATATCAACTCCCAGTGATTTTTATTATACAAACTCTAAGGCACCACGTTTATTGTATTTTACAATTTGAGTGACACTACAGAGATAAAGATTAAAGCATCGACAACGACATTTGCTAGGACATTATGGGGGCCCCACGTGGTTAATCATAGTAGCAAGCTTAAATTTTAAATTTATGGATTCTGAATTTTAAAATACAATTTATGGCGATTTTTTAAATTATAATGGAAAATTTTAAAAAATATACACTTTTGAAAATATTTACACCAGGTAGCTTAATATACAATATTGTACACTATTATATTTGGGAGAAAACATTTTACATAATGTATCAACCTTGTGTAAAGTGTATAATAGTGTATAAAAAGTGTTTATACACAAATATTGGCTAAATTGTGTGTTTATACATAATATATGGGCTACATGGAATAAATGTTTTCAAAAATAGACATGGAGCATAATTCTAACAAGTCTATTCGAATGAGCAACTTTTACACGAATTTTCAAGTGGATGAAATCGGTCGAGTGGTCTCAGTTGGAGATGAGATTGCACGTGTTTCTGGGTTGACCAAGATTCAAGCTGGGGAAATGGTGGAATTTGCCAGCGGTGTGAAAGGAATAGCCTTGAATCTGTAGCCTTGTAGTCTTGCTTGTTCATCCTCGGGAAACTGACCTGTATTACATATTTAAGTGAATTTTTAACACTAATAAAATAATTTATTTGAAGCTATTGAATTCTGTCGAACTTATATCTTTTTCTAACTCCACCCCTGTATAATATTCATTTTATATTGATTTTTTTTTTTAATAAAACATATATAGTAGTATAACGGGTATAATAAATGACCTCCATGTCGTGTTGAACAAATTCTAAATTCTTTGAACGGTTTCAGATACTTTATAAGCAAACAGCAATGATAAATGAATTATCAAGGCAATAAGGGATCTTCTTCTGTGTAAATGAAATTACTTGTTATATCATAAAAATCGTTCTAAAACAAGTGGGTTTATTCCACTTTTTGCTTATTAGTGAATTCATAGTATTTAATACGAGGTTTTTAAGTTGCCTGATTTAATAATTAAACTAGCAACCAAGTCATTGCTAATTGAATTCTTTATTAATCTCATAAAGGACAATTTTTCGGTACTTCTCTATGTTGTTACCACCTTTTATAAATTTAGTAAATTGCATTTTGCACCTAAATCATGGGAGTCGTATGTTTTCTCCTACCTTTTTCAATGTGCATTTGTTGTAGTTTATGGAATTCTTTCACTTTAACTCCAACTTATATATATATATATATATATATAATATCTTAGCTTTCTAATCAACTAGAATATAAAACTTAATTTTTGACACAAAGTGTCATGTACCTTGAACATAATTCCTCCCGTATGTTTTCTTCCCAGGATGTGGGCTTGTATTTTTATCATTTGAGAGTTCAATAATTGTTTTTTAATAAATATTGATATGTAATTATCTGTGACAATGAGTTGTAATCTCATTACTTCACTTAAAACATAAATAAGTCACCTACTAAGGAGTTGTTAGAATGTCATATGTTTTAGTATAGTATCTTGTTTAATTAAAAGTTTTTGGTCTTCGTCAATATTTCAGGAAGTAGGTGGAGGGCACAATCATTGAAAAAGATTTTGATTCCCTGCAGATATAGAACAAAATAATTGTAAGAAAACTAAATCTAGTTTGGAGTTAGCCCATCGATGGATATAAATTAGGTAAAGGCACATGTTCATGTGAAGACCTTATCGACCATGTCAGATGAATCTTTTGTCTTATTCGAAAATTATCAATTTATTGTAATAATTAGTTGTTCAATGTCTGGTTATAGATTTTCTTTTTTAAAACTTGATCCAACAAAAATCTGAGTGTAACAAACTTTTGAAAATGTTATAGGAAACTCATGTTAAATCCATTCAAACAACAATTATATATGTGGATTATGTTACGTTTGGTAATGATTATGACCAAATTCATTTGAATATTTCTTAGAATATGTTTAAACTAGTGTCTCCTAGCCTTACTAATTTTTTTTTGAGATTATAATCTCGAATGATTCAAGTTGAGTTTTATCATATATAACATTGATTTCATTTGTTTTTCTGAAATGAATTCATGTTGGCTAACTTATTTTTGACAAAAAATATATCGTATTTAACTAATGTCAAAAATATATAATGCCACAATATTGAAATCAGTAGAGTTAACTTATAAATAAGTATAAATAATTAAAATTCTTGATATTGCAAGATACTTTTATAGATGTTCTTTCAAATTAATCACACAAAAAAAATATTGAAACGTCAATAAAATAAAATTGTTCTTTTCTTTTCCTTCCAAAAGATGCATGTTAAGAAATAACATTTTTTCCCTTTTTCTTAATAAACCTTCTTATGTAATCTAGTTGTAATAATTATTTTGTCCTAAATTATATAAAATATTTCTTATCCCGCATTTCGTAAGAATTGCTTTTTTCTTGCAATTGTTTAGTATTATTACTCTTTGGAAATCATATTGTATTTTCTTTAACTACAGTTTGTTGAACATTTTTCATGAAAATAATGTTTAATAGCTATTCACCTTTAAATATAATAATTAATTAGGTAAATTTTATGTTAAATTTTGCGCAAGTAAAATTAGGTTAATTAACTACCGTACTTTGGAGTAATTTTTTTATTGAGACGAAATGACTATAATTTACATATTTGAGACCTTTTTAAAGTATTTAATAATGGTATAAGTTATTTTTGTTTATTCTTTTAATTTAGAATTTAATCCTACCTTAAGTGAAATATGTGTTAATTACTTTTGTCAACATGTACGACATAAAATTATAGGAGAAAAAAAAATAAACATTACATTTAACAGGACGAATACAAATTTAATAGTAAATAATAAATGGTAAATAGCATCAATATATAATAAATAATATTATAAGAACTAAGTTTTAATTCAAATATTTATGATTTTGCTTTGTGAGGTCCACTATTATCTTTTTATGGCATCATCATTTTTAGTAGCATGTAAAAGTCTTTAGAGTTCTCAAAATTTACCAAAATGTGTGAGGAGTTGCAAAGTCATATAAACTTTAATTATGGGTAAAAATGACAAAAACAAAAATCTATCATCCCTTGTATATAGTAGTAAAGTTAAGTAGGCCAATTACATAGTTAAGCAGTTAAGCCCTTAAAATCGTTAAAAAAAGTTATTTAAACATCTTAACTAAAGTTAGTATCTATTAAACACCTAACATTTAAAATGTGTTTATTAAGTGGTACTTTAAAGCGCTACCTCCAACTTATGCATCATGATTCAGGTCTTTACACTAAAATATGCGAAAAATTATTGTTAATTACGCAAAGGTAAATGAACTAGGAGATTAAGGAATAAATTAATAAAAGATTCCACACACGTCGTAAGTACACATACACGTTTGTTTGCCAAAACACCAACCAACATTATTGTTAATTACGTAAAGGTAAATGGAGGAGGAGATAAGGGAATAAAATAAGAAAAAAATTCTACACATACGTTTGTTTGCAAAAACACCTACCAAAATATCCTCTATTTTTGAGTTTGAGAAATTATAAATATGCAGGGGCGGATCTAGATGCCTTGTTACGTGTTTAATGCCGCTCAATGGGGAGGCAATTAAGGCAATTGCCTTAGGCCCCCCAAAATTGAGAGACCCAAAATTTATTGTTATATATATATATATATATATATATATATATATATATCATAAAAAAAATATTATTAATAAAAAGGTATTAATTTTTTTAAAATGTGATAGAGAGTTTTTCAGGTAAATAGCTCAAATTTCATAACAAATATGTACATATAAAAATGACAATTTGATGACGATATTGATAAAATAAAAAATAAAAAAAAAGTCTTTTGTAGTATTTTTTTAACTGATTATTTTAATTTGCAGTCATTGTTCACTTCAAATTAAATCGACAACTATTACAAGTGTATGAAATTATGTTGACACTTAATGATAAATGAATTGATATTATTAGAGCATATGTATTATATAAAAAATAGCGTTTTTTTTAATATTACACAAGCGTTTGTTAATAAAGTTACGGTGGAAGATGTACAAAATTGTTAACGAATTTTTTTTTTATTGTATAAACTTAAGGCCTCTAATTATTATTTGGCTTTAGTCCACAAACTTCGTTAAGCCGCCCCTGTACGTGTTTACGTTAACCTAATATTTTTTGCTCAGGGCATGCATATATAGATTAAATAGTAGTTGAGCCAGTATTTTCACTAAAGGGTTTTAAATATGAATTAAAGAAGTGAATACATGAAGTTTAGGAGATTCAACATTTAATGTATATACACAAATTTTAACCTTGTATACATGATGTAATTTTCCGCCGAATGGGGTTATGAACCCCCTTGCTCCCACTTGGCTCCGGCCCTCATATTAAAAGTTTGTTAAATATTTGTAAATAATTGTAAACCCAATTATTGTTGTAGTATTAACATGCTGTCAATATAGAAACTCGTAAACTTCAAATCTCCAATTCACTGATAAAATATGGAAGATTAATCTAATTTCAAATGTTGAATAATTAAAATCTTATAAATTAAATTTGTTTGTTTGAAACTATATTAAAATTTAAAGAAATACTTTTATATATTCCCGAACATCATCATCAAAGATATTTTGTCATTTTTACAAACATTAGTATAATTAAAAGTTTTTACTTTGTAGGGCCATAAAATTGCTGCATACTAATTCTATGAAAATTACTAAAAAAACAAAAAATGCATGGTCCTAAAACATGACAAATTAACAACTGGCTAAGTGGAGGTAGAAATTTTTTATGGTTGTAGAGGCCCAACCAACAAAAGTTGTACGAGGCTCCATCCATTGCTTGACAAGTGGAATTTCGGGTCCCACAAATAATTTTGTTTGCCCACCCTTTCTCTCTCTTATATACTCTTCACACTTTATCATTTTCCTTCTTTTTTCTTTTTCTTTTTTTACCTCAAGTAAAATAGCAAGGGAAAAAGGTACCATGTGGTACGATTTTTTTTTTTTTTTTTTTCCCGTTGAGCCATAAAATTTCATTGTTCAACCAAACATTTAGTAGGCTTTTGTCATGAAAATCAAATATTTTTCACTTTATTTGAAATGAGTTGAGATGGAAATGTGTCTGGTAATATTTTTTGCAAAGAATATTTGGTTGGCCAAAAACTTTTTCACTTTTTTCCGGAATCAGTGTTTGGCCAAAAACTTAAAAAACTTGTTTTTAAAAAAAAATCACTTTTTTCATTCTTTTACAACTATATTTCACCAAAAGCTACAAATTCAAAAACTATGGCCAACTCCAGCTCCAACTCCAAAATTCCAAAAAAAATGTTTTTTTTTTTTTTTGTATCTATGGATAAACGGGGCCTAGTATTTTGGAGTTGGAGTTGAAGATGGAGTTGTATTTGGTTATAGTTTTTGCAAGGAATATTTGGTTGTTTGAATGTATTGAAAGTGAAAAAAAGTGAAAAAGGTGGAAAAACAAGTTTTGGTTGTTGGAATTTTTATGGCCAAACACCATAAAGTGAAAAAAGTGAAAAAATATTCCGAAAAAAAAGTGAATAATTCTCATGGATAAACGGGGTAAATGTACTGAAAGTGAAAAAAGTGAAGTGAAAACATATTTTTTGGTGTTTTTCAAATGCCAAATACAAGTTGTATTTGAAATTTCCATGGCCAAACGGGTCTCAGTAAATTGATTGTTAATCTTCTTCCAGTTCTCACCCTACAAAAAAAAGTTTTTTTTTTTTTGAAATTTTAAATATATGCAAAACGTATAAGTAAAAGTGGTTTACATCCAAGGAATAGTTAATGCATTTTTGAAATTGCTTTTAATAACTTACTTTTTTGACATGGGATTTAAAAATTGTATTTTAGAAATGTGATCTATAAATTATATTTGACGAACCCGTTTGGTCATGAGAACTACTCATTTTTTTCGAAATATTTTCACTTTATTTGAAAATCAACGTTTAGCCTAAATTTTCAAATACAATTGTATGTGGAATTTTGAGAACACTTAAAAATCTTGTTTTCCCTTTTTTCGCCTTTTTCACTTTCGATACATTCAAACAACCAAATAATCTTTGCAAAAACTATAACCAAAACACAACTCGATCTTTAACTCCAACTTTAAAAATTTCAAATAAAGTGAAAAATATTTGATTTTTATGGCCAAACGCCTACGTACAAATGTGAGTTAAGGCTTAAGATAAACATCATTTTTCAAATGGTTTGTTACCTCAATTAACTTAAAATGCATGTATGTCGCATTTCGCACGTACATTTTGCATATTTCAGAATTCTAATAAAAATTACTCCTTCCGTCTTAATTTATGTGATATCGTTTGACTTGACACAAATTAAGTTCAAGAAATAAATGAAGATTTTTTAAAATTGCGGTCTAACAAACTTTAAACATTTATGTGAATATAAATTATTTCGATAAGGGTAAAAAAAGAAAATCTTAAAATTAAGTTATTTCACTTTTTTCACTTCAGTACATTTAACAACCAAATATTATTTGTAAAAAATATAACCGAACCTAACTCCATCTTCAACTCTAACTTTAAAATTTCAAATAAAGTAAAAAATATTTGATTTTCATGGCCAAACGCCTACTAAATGTTTGGTTGAAAAACGAAATTGTATGACTCACACAACTTTTGTTGGTTGAGCCTCTACCATCATAATTTTTTTCGTGGAGGTATGTCACGTATCGTACGGACATAAGGCGCCTCTGGCAGCACGTACGTCGCCACGTCCAAACACAGAGCTTGACCCTCAAGGGTCCTTTTGGGTCATTTATATTCACGATTTTCGATGGATCATTTATGTAAATTTGATGAGTTTAATTTAATATTTTTACAATTAAATTTATTTGTGCTTTTGAAGTTATGAGTTTAAAATTTAGGAGTAATATTTATCAAAATTACAGTAATCTTACTTATTTGTACTTAAGTTTATATACCTCTGTTCGAGGTCGAGGGATTCAGTCAAGTTCATTAATTTTGACTCGAATTTTGTACTTCCGTCCCATAATAAGTGTCACCTTACAAAAAAAAAAAATTGTCCCATAATAAGTGTTACCTTACGAAACTAAGACATAAATTGGCTAATTTTTCTAACTCTACCCTTAGACAAAAACTACAAGTTAAAGTAACATCCAGATGATGATTAAAAAAGCCACATAGTAACTTGGTATTGTTGGATTCCCAATGTCAAAAGGTGTACTACTTGTGCATGCTCTAATCAAGAGGAAGAAGTAGTTTATTTTTATTATATAGGGGTAATTTAGTAAACTTTACATTATATTATTGATTTCTTAATATGCGTGTTTTGAGTTAAGGTGACACTTATTATGAAACGGATGGAGTATAACTTTCTTCTTGGGTTGTCATAGTCATTCTATGATATTTAGAGATGTTATATATTTGCTCGGTACAAGTAAGGGTTTTTCCATTATAAAGGTTTGAATTTGAATCCTTTAATTAAGAGTGGATATCCATTCACCTATCATAGAGATCAGGGGCGGACCCATGTGTAAAGTTTGGGTGCTCCGGCACCCATTAAACTTAATCACGGAGTGTATAATTGTATAGAAAATATAAAGGAAACAGATATAAATAGTTAATAGAGCACCCCCGAACTCAAAATTCCTGAGTCCAGCACCCCCGAACTCAAAATCCTGGGTCCGCCTCTGATAGAGATGTTATATACTTGCTCGGTATAAGTAAGGGTTTTTTCACGATAAAGGTTTGAAACTGAAACCTTTAATTAGGAGTGGATTTCAATTCACCCCTTAGGGCTCGTTTGGTTGGAAATAACTTATTCCGGGATAACTAATTTCGAGATAAGTTATCTCGGGATTAGTTATTCCACCCTCAAGGTGGATAAAAAAACACTCTAATTCCGGGATTAGTTATCCCGAGTTTTTTTTTTCCAACCAAACGTGGGATAAGACGATACTAATTTTTATGCTAGGACTATTTTTCTCTATCCATTATACCAAACGAGCCCTTAAAGTTCAAACCCTTTGATAATGATAGTTTATAATTAATTTATAGAAAAGTATTCAAAGAAAACAGGGACCGCACAATATAATATTGTATCGGTCTTTGCATGACTCCAGATTGGGGTCCAAATACATTTGCCGTACACAGGACCACTAGTCCTTTAACCTCTACCCATAAACAAACCACAACCACAATTTGTTAATAATCGGAAAATTGAAAATAAATAAATAAAAGAAGTGTAGAAATATAGGGTTTTGAGTTTCATTATCCCTAAATTTAAATTTCCACATTTTCATAAAGTTCTCTTAAATTTAATTCACACGACTATGAATTTTTATTTTTCAAAATAAGGGTTGACGAATCAAGTTTCTTTTGCTCTGCCGTCAACTAGCATGTTAGGTGTTTTAGTCACATGAAAGAATAAGTAACAACAACATTGATAATCCTAAAATATGGAGGTAAAAAAGAAAACATAAAGAAATCACTAGTATATGGGAAGTTTTTTAAAATCTTGCAATTATTTTTCTTCTAAATATACTTGTTTAAGTTTTTGTAAAGTATGTTTTCAAGCAACCTTATTTAACAACGATTATACAATTTATAAGAAAATATTTCTTTTTAAGTCACAGATTCAAAAGTTATAGCTATACTAACATGCATTCTTTTTACATTCTAACATTGTTTTCCAAAAGTGGTACAAACAATGTTAAAAATGTTACTAATTCCCGCTCTTGCATAAAAATTGCTTAAACACACATACATCAAATTCATACATGCATTATAACTGTTTTTCCTTAACAAAATGCATAAGGTATATTTTCCCTTCTAATGTTAAAATTTGACTTTTGATCTTAAGTCCTTTTGCTCGATTATTGCCGTGTCTCAGCTTTTCTTCTTAGTTTCTTTGGTCTTTAGCTATTATTTTATTTCTGGATTTCTCCATTTGCTCTTTGGTTTTTGCGTTTGTTAAACCTATGAGTTTTGCTGAGTTTGCTTATATATGGTGTTATGAAAAACATGTGTAGTACCGGTATATGGATGAAGCTAGAAAGTGTTTGGTTTGGTGATCTGTTGAAGCTTAAGGGAAAAGAGATTTGAGCTTTCATGTTACCTTATTTAAAAAAAAGAGACTTCAGATTTCATGCTACCTTATTTAAAAAGCTGAATTAGTATTAA
Source organism: Lycium barbarum (assembly GCF_019175385.1). Lineage (NCBI taxonomy): Eukaryota > Viridiplantae > Streptophyta > Magnoliopsida > Solanales > Solanaceae > Lycium > Lycium barbarum. The sequence continues at coordinate 162,250,794 of NC_083337.1, forward strand.
ATATTCACTTCAAATCATTTTTCAAATTCAATAAAAATATGTATCAATTAATATGAGTATATTGGTAAATTATGTAGTTCATTTATTATTTCTTAATAGCTGTGCATAATCAAAAGTGGATAAATAAAAGTGAACGAAAGAAGTAGTTTATAAGAAGACACCACCATTATGGTTTCAAGATTCTGAGATGGTACTTTAAAGGTCACCCTATAAAGGTAAATGAAAAATTGTTGTTAATTACGTAAAGATGAATGAAGGAGGAGATCAGGGAATACACACATTAAGAGAGAGATTCCACACGTCGTAATTTGTTTGCAAAAATACCTACCAAAATATCCTCTTGAGGGACAAATCTAGAGGCATTATTATGAAATTACGTTAATTCAATAATCTTGTTCATATTCTACACATAAATATTTAATGGTAAATTCAATTATTATTATGAAATTAATTTGATATTGCAGTATAAATTCATAAACTTCGTACATCTGTCTCTAAAACATAGGAAGATATATATTTTTCGTCCTTTACAAACAATACATAAGTCGAGTTAGGGCCATGAATAATAAATTTCTGCATAATAAATCTACGAAAAAGACTCAAATATGCTATCAAACTATTGGAAATGACTCATTTATGCCACTCGTTAATAGTTTGACTCATTTATGCCATCGGCGTTACAAAATGACTCATTTATGTCATCGCCATTACAAAATGGGTCGGATTTTTTAGTTAATTCGGGATTAAAAATTGGGCTGATTTAATTAAACAACATGGACCTCTAATTGGAGGCCTCGTGTCACATCTGGTATTGTAAAATCGACGTTAATGAAAAATGACATGAATGAACCAATGTGGTAACGGCGATGGCATGGATGAGCCATTTTGTAACAACGATGGCATAAATGAGCTATTTCCGATAGTTTGATGATATATTTAAGCCTTTTCTGATAAATCTATAATTTTCTTTTCAAAAAAATCCCCTGGTCCTAAAACATGAACACTGACCAAATGGGCGGATGTCACGTACGTATCGTTGGGACTAAGGCGACCCACGCAACAGGCACGCCCAAATACAGAGCTTGACCCTCCAGAGTCCTTTTGGGTCATTTTAGATTCAAGAATATCGCTTGATCAAAAATACTACTCTGTCTGTTTCAATTTACGTCTTTTTTTTAATTTGTTTAAAAAAAAATAGAAATAATTTAAATTTATGAGATGATTCACGGCCACACAAGTATCTAAAACTAGTTTTGAACCACAAATTTTAAAGATCTTCATTTATTTCTTAAACATTATACCTAGTCAAATCATACCACATAAATTGGGACGGAGGGAATAGTAAATTTTATTTGATGCGTTTAATTTTAAAAAAATTATCATTAAATTTATTTGTATCTTTGAAATCATGAGTTTAGAATTTGTGGGGTTCCAGTAGCTCAGTTGGTTGGCTACATGAACTTTCACCTTATTGGTGAGGGTTCGAATCTCCACATTGTAATTCCCTGCCCCCATTTTTCCTTTCCCTACCCCTGTGTAATAAAAAAAATGAGTTTAGAACTTTATATTTATTGAAGATTTAGTGACTTTTTATTTTTATTTCTATTTCTATATTTTCGTTTTAAAAAACTGGACCATTTGAACTCATTAAAACCTTGTTCAATCCACTTCTGTCAGCATAAGTTTGATAAAAGTTTTACATAAGATCTGTTTGTTGTTAAGGATTTATGAGTTCATTCAAACTAAGTAGATTTGACTTGAATCTTGCATAAGCAACAAGTAATAGAGTTTGAACCCAGTAAATTTGTACCTATTCGATCATTAAGTTATTAATTTTTTCAAGGAGAAGTGTTGAAATTTCCAGGAAATATTTGTAATTCCTAACTCGGGCTTTGAAGTGGTAAAGTTCACCAAGAACATTTTAACATCATTATATAACATCAACTAGACGGCGTATGCTCGTGCTGCGCACGGACCCAACACTTTGTATTATAGTGTATCTATGTGTATGTAATGTGTTTGAGTAGTGATAATATATATATTTTATATTGCTAATAAACATACATAAGTTGACACTGTTTTTATATACTATGTTCAAAACACGATTAATATAACATTATAGTTTGTGCTCTGTATCCAAAACTTTATTATATTAGTGTTTGCTGCGAATACAAAGTTGGCAAAAATTTATTAATACTTTTTAAAAGAGAAGACTTGTTTAAAAGGAAATTATTTTCCTCTCTTTGAGATAAAACAATAGCAATATTGAAGCATTAGTTGATACTTTGAATTTTAATTCGATTAATTTAAAGGTGTAAAATATTCTATTGTTAATGTATGTAGATTGGACCTAAACAATACTCATTAATTTTTTATCAAATTTTGATTTGGATAATTCTAATTCAAATTATTAAATTAATCTTACATGTTTAAAACGAAACAAAGTGGACATTTATTTTTCTATTTAAATGGAGAACTACTATTTTTTAATTTTTGATAAATATTCTTGGTTTAGCTCATTTTACTTGTCATGTTGTCTTTTGCATAGTTTTTTAAGGAAACATCAATTAGAATTATAATTTGACTAATTTACCTTATTAATTATTTGATCTCCATTTAATATTATTTTTTCTTTTATGATATTAATCTCTTGTCACATTTATTAGAGTAACAAAAAAAATGAAAAAGTAATTAAATTTTATCTTATTTTAAAATATAAATATTTTAAGTATATTTATTTTAGTAAATATAACAAATAAATGAAAATGCGGAATAACAAATGTAACAGTTAAATATCTAGATTAGATCTCAGGCTAATATAAGAAACGAAAGGAAACTGTATGATTTGACTACTTAACCTTTTGAAGAAAAATAATAATATGAAGTCCATATTTTTTGCTGTACAATAATTTCATTTGCTTCCACTAATGGGCTGATACGCATGTGGCAATGAATCCACCATTATTGACTTAATAGAGATACTTTGAGAATCACATGAATATTGTTTGATTTTTAATATAGGGTGCACGTTTTTTTTTTGACATTATTTTTTTTAATATGAGATCCACTTTTTTTTTACATGAGTTTCGAAATGGTGGGGTCCACCTTTTTTTTTTAATATTACTTGATATTTTTCGTATAGGGCCCACATTTTTTTATTTTTTTTTTGGGTCTGTGACTGACAACGACCCATGGGTTTACCCCTTGCTTCTATATGGTAGTAATTTGAATCCAAAGTTGCAATTTCATTTGAGGGAAACTTCTCTTTGTTATCCAATGTTTTTATGATTTTAACACTACTTTCGCACATTTGTGGGGTTGTCAACAAACCCCCTCAGTGATGATAATGTATAATTCATTTGAAGTATCGAAAAGTATTCAAAGAAAACAGAGACCGCACAATATACTATAGTATCGCTCTCTGCGTATCTCCAGATTTGGGTCCAATTTCATGGGCATACACAGGATCACTAGTCCTTCACCCATCAATAAACCACAACCACAATTTGTTAATAGTCCACCCATCAATAAACCACAACCACAAAATAGGACTAGTATATTTATATGTTTCATAAAGTTGTAAACATCTCTAGGGTTAAAAATGTTAATTTCTACTCTTGCATAAAAATTGCTTAAATGTGGTTTATTATTTACATCAAATTAATACATACATTATAACTGTTTTGAACTAACAAAATGCCATGTATCAAACAACCAGGAGGATTGGATGATAGTGGTGACATTGCATAATTTTGTGAAATTTGTATTCACGGGCCAAAAAATACATCTAAAATTCTCTAAATATCACATAAAAAGCTGAAAAGTCAAGTTAGTGAAAACTATGAAAAATTAGCTTTGGAAGATGAAACACATCTATACGAGTTTCAAGAACTTATACTCCCTCCGTCCCATATTAATTGACTATATTACTAAAAATATATGTCCTAAATTACTTGTTCATTTATAAAATTAAGATAAAATTAATTAAACCTTTCTCATCTTATCCTTAGTGATAAATGTTCTTGAAAATAGTTAATATTAATTAGAATGTATTTATTGAAGAGATAGGGGTAAAATAGTAAAATATATCTTTTATTTATAATTTATTAAGAGGCGTGCAAAAAAAAAAGTGACCAAATAATATGGGATGGCGGGAGCATATGAAAGAAATTTACTAACTGTACTCAAAATTTATAAATTTAAATTTCTAACCCATTTATTAAATTTTAAATTAATATATACATATAAAATGATTTTTTAAGATAAACATAAAATTAAAATTAAAAAATTCAGCCGAACTCCTACTTTGATATCTAGCTTTGACCCTGCTCTCTTACGATCATTTAAAAATAAAACTATATAAACATCTTGTGCGAATAAACTTTTTACTAACTCGTAAATGATTGAGTTGGTTGAGCAGGAGATTTCCAAATGAGAGGTCACAAGTTTGAAATTGCTGCATGCTTTTTCGATCGAGCTCGTCATACGGAGCCGTCTAGTGCAGTTTATCTCTGCAGGTGATTTGCGAGCTATTGCATTGGAGTTGGTTTACCTAGAATGCACCAGAGTAGCGGCTGCCGGTTTTCTGATTTAAATAACAATAATAATAATTTAATTATTATTATAATAATACTAAAATTTTCCAAATTCACCAGGGACTTGGACACCGACCCTTTGTTGTCGCCTACTTCCCCACCCCCTTACAATTGGGGACCAATTAAACAGCACCTTGCTGTCTGCCTCCATAGCCCTGTTTTACATATTTGGCTCCACAGCCTCCAATTATATGGTTCACACACTATTGACTATCCCCACACCATTATCTTAACTAACACTACCCCATTGGCAAACCCACAACCACAATTATATAATACTCCTTATCCCCTTTGTCCAATTTCCATATAAATAACCCACATCTCCTCCTCTTCCCTTATTATCATCAGCACTACCAAATTTCCTTGTATCAATTATATCAAACTCCATTAGAAGAAGAATCATTTTGATAGGGTAAATCCCAGGTAAACAAGTTGTAGACATCACGGCTATACACAAAGGAAACCGGGTACCACTCTTACATGTTCGTTCAGTACGACGTAAGGGTTGTGTAACACCAACTAATCCTGCCAAGCACGGTGGACGTGGCGCTTTGCCCTCTGAAGGTGGTAGTCCTTCTGACCTCCTCTTCCTTGCCGGCGGTGGTGCTATTCTCTCCATCTGTTAGATATACTCATTATAATAATTACCGTAGATCCCTAGATTATTTCGTATATACTTTGTACTATCTAGTATTTTCTTGAATATTCGAAGAAAAAAAAATCCAACAAAAAGTATTAAAGATGATGCTCAAGATTAAGAGAGTTCCTACACTTGTCTCTAGCTTCCAAAAGGATGAGGTTGATGTAATTGGTGCTCGTGGTACCGGCTGTGGCCGCAATTGCCTCAGAAACTGCTGCCTTCCAGGTACTTACTTTTTTCTACCCGCTCCGATTTAATTTGTTTGTCTGCGTTTGACTTTATGCGGAGTAATCGTAAATCAACGATACATACAGTATACTAAAGTATTCTTTAATTCTGTGGTCTTAAACATGCTATATGGACGGTTGAAATTATAAAGTTGTCAAAGAAAAAACGAAAAGAGGCATTTTTTTTTTCAAACGGATTAGTCTGGAAAATAAGACCAACAAATTGAAGTACTAATTTGTCTGAGAAAATTACTGTTGGAGTGTTGGTTAAAGTTTACTTAGTTTTGATTTAGGGAAATTGAGGCTGTTAGTAATTGAGTTTTTTGGGGATTTAGTTTCTAGTTGATTTAGTAAAATATTGATTTTGTTGTTATGTATTTGGATTGTTGAAGGTTCAAAGCTACCGTTGTATGCTTTCAAAAAATTGGGCAATGGCAAATCTGTTGCCGATGAAACCAAGGAGCCTCCTGTTGACTTCCTGGAATCCCTTGTTCTAGGAGAAGTAAGTGTGAAACTTCTTTATTTGGTTAAGTACTATTTTGTGGAGTTCTTTTGTTATTTTAGATTGCAAATTTTAGATATTTTAGATTTATCACTTACTTTTCGGTCAAATTTGATGTGTGTAGTGGGAGGATCGTCAGCAGAAAGGTCTCTTTCGCTATGATGTCACTGCTTGCGAAACCAAGGTATTTTTCCTTTACTCTTTCTTTTGCTTACTGAAATTGATAAGTGCATAAAAATAAAAAAATATAAAAAAATCATTAGTTGATGCCTACACGTTCTACTTTAGTTATTTCCAGTTAGATAGACTTGCTTTAGAAATGCTGGCTTGATAAATCTATCTAGGGGAGTATTCAGTGTTATTTCTTGAATAGGGAAATTTAAAGGGGTATATGATATACTAAATCTGGAAATTTCGGTCATGTCTTTTGGAGGTTAACATGGTGTTATTGATTATGACCTGGAAATGCATAATACCTTTTTGTTCAACAACTTTTGGGGTTATAGACTAAGGTTAAGGAAGATGTAGTCATTTATGTCTTACTATAACAAATTGCAGTAAATTGTTGATACGATGTTCTCTTCAATTTTCAAAACCCAAATTGAAGTGTTGAATTCTGAGACTAGCTTTCGTTTTTTTTTTTGGGTCGGTGGGTGGTAGTGCGTGTTGTGATATTACTGTGCACATAGTGCTTATCAAGTGTCTTCTTCGAGTCTTTTTGGTTTTAACTAGTGCAAAGCAAGCAATAACTTATTTTTGAATTGACGTGAGTTTAATTTGGAAATAAATGGGTGTAGGTGATTCCTGGAGAATACGGTTTCATTGCTCAACTGAATGAGGGAAGGCACCTCAAGAAGAGGCCAACTGAGTTTCGAGTTGATAAGGTGCTGCAGCCTTTTGACGGAAGCAAGTTCAACTTCACTAAGGTTGGACAGGAAGAGTTGCTCTTTCAGTTTGAAGCAAGCGAGGACGATGAAGTCCAACTCTACCCAAATGCGCCCATTGATCCTGAGAAATCTCCAAGTGTCGTTGCCATCAATGTATGTTCTTATCTTAGTTTTGCACGTATATTAGAACCCTCACTGGTAAACAGAAACAGTGATTAATGAATATATTGGGTTCTCGGTGCAACAGGTCAGTCCCATTGAGTACGGACACGTGCTTTTGATCCCCAAGGTCTTTGAATGCCTTCCTCAGAGGATCGACAGGGACAGCTTACTGCTTGCAGTTCACATGGCTGCTGAAGCAGCAAATCCATACTTCCGATTGGGTTACAACAGCTTGGGTGCATTTGCTACCATCAACCATCTTCACTTTCAGGTATATTATGAGTTCCATTTGTTTGCGCTAGTGCTTAGGGCTTGATACCGAAGAAGGAATAATTCAATTTCATTGTTGTTGCTCTATACAGGCTTATTACTTGGCTGTGGAATTCCCCATTGAGAAGGCCCCTACACGGAAGATAACTTCTACTGATGCTGGAGTGAAGATATTTGAGATGCTGAATTACCCAGTTCGAGGTCTTGTTTTCGAGGGTGGGAATACTTTGGAGGATTTGGCCAGTGTTGTCTCTGATTCCTGCGTTTGCCTGCAAGAGAACAACATTCCTTACAATGTTTTAATCTCCGATTCTGGAAAAAGGATATTCCTTCTCCCACAGGTACAACTCCTGCAACTTCATTCACTCTTTTATTCATCATATTAGGATATTTCAACAACTAATTTTGACTTCTTTGATTAGTTAACAGTTTCTAACTATTTGGGCGTCCAATTTATCCTGTTGCGTTATAGTGTTTAATCAATCACCATTCTAACTTATACATATTTTGGTGGATTGGAACAGTGCTATGCTGAGAAACAAGCTCTCGGAGAGGTCAGCGCTGAACTCCTCGACACCCAAGTCAATCCTGCAGTCTGGGAGATTAGTGGACACATGGTCTTGAAGAGGAAGGAGGATTACGAAGGTGCAACCGAGGCAAATGCCTGGAGGCTTCTCGCTGAGGTCTCACTTTCTGAAGCAAGGTTCCAAGAAGTGACTGCTCTCATCTTTGAAGCCATTGGTCTCAATGTCGAAGAGAACAAGGGTGCCACTGACGGTTCTCCTGAGGATGTAGATGTCACATCTCCTCAGCTCATGGAGGAAATTGACGGTCTCAACACCCATGCTACCATGGTTCACGTCTAGGGTTTTCAAGGACGAGCTCTGCTGTTTGTCCTGTCTTATTATTTCAAGTATTTTATCAATATTGAAGGAATTTCTATCTCTGGCTTGCCCTTGTGAAATATATCCCTAAATAAGGCAAAGCCGTGTTCAATGGATTGATGAATTTGGTCTGTTCCTCTGTGAATTGAACCTTGTGTATTATTATTTGCTTTCTGGTCCTGTCCTATGGTTATGTGATGTGGGGTTGGTCTGTGGATTGATCTTGGGTGCAATGTATGCTCTCTTTTAATTAAAGACAATATTATTTGCTAATGGAAGTTGGATTTCCCCTATTTATTGTTAAACTTTGTGCTTCTGATGGCATACTTTGCTTCCAATTGATTGATGATAGTGCCTTTCTTTTTGTATTATTATCACTCTTGTTGCACTTTACTATGTATTGGTTTGTGCAGAATTCGGAAGCCAACTTGACCATACAGGTATTAGCAGGTTAGATAACGGAAGATATGGTTATGGGAGCACGAAAACAACTTTTTAAGTGCCAGCGCGACCATACAAGTATTCAATTTTTTTTTTCTTTACAAAAGTTTCCAGGACACAGTATAGTTAATTTTTTTTTTCAATCATCTTATTATGCGGTTTACCTGATGGTAGAGTATAAGTTATGCTATTATGCTAAATTGCTATATATGTTACACAATTGTTACCAACATGTTAAAAGTTACCGAAGTACAGAGAGAACGCATGAATTAAAGCCTCAAATGCTACACACTTAAAACTGTCTTGCATTACCAGGGCAAACTTTATACCGATAGGCTAATGTTGCAGAGGAACTGGACCAATTACAAAAACGTTTCCGTCCAAACTTTGGATCATTGTCTGAAGCGTTCAAAAGATTTGTAATAAGTTCACTGTGGTTCGTATGAAATTGTAGAAGAAATTGAACAACAACATACGCAGTATATTCTCACAAGTGGGATCTAAGAGGGTAGAGTGTGCACAGACCTTAATCCTACCTCGTGAAGGTAGAGAGGGTGTTTTGCGAAAGACCCGAGTCAAGTAACGCATAACGGAACCAGTTTGAAAAAGTAGTAGAAACTGAACCACCGATAAAAAAATGTATAGCTAGCCTAAAGTTGTTCGTAACAGAATATCAGACTTTCCATTCCTCTAGTTGTGAAGCGCATAGCCTGTTTGAGACAAGGACAAAATATAAACAGTGATCTCAAAAAGAGATATTTGAGACATCAGTCCATAATATCTTCAAGCCCCAGCCCGCATACTTTTCCTTGGTTCAAGCTTTGATTACTACTAATTACCTGGCCCATACCATTTCCTGTTTTTTCCCGTTTAAATAAAAAGGAGGAGAGAATTTCATAAATAGCCATAGTTTAGAGAGTAATTACGAAAAGTAGCTACAGTTTGCGTACATATTTACGAACGTAGCTACAAATACAGTGTATCCGCGGGCACGAAATAGTTGTATCAGCTTGCATACAGTTGCGCTGGATTAGCTGAAATCGCAAGTATCAGCCGTGTCAGCGCAGACCGTGTCAGCCGAAAATCATTTTATCAGCGCATACAGTTGTATCAGTGTGGACTGTATACAAACTTTGTCTGCGCAGTTGGATATAGAGCGATTGGCCTGAGACACGATTGCAAATAGAGCTCTAATCCAGCACAACTGTATATAGAGCAGTTGGCCACAGACACAATTGCAAACTTTAAATATTCACTCGTGAAACCTACACAGAATTTCATCTGAACACGTCATGCTGTACACTGGATATACAGCTCTCATATTTCTAGATACTTGGTATAGGACCAAGTATTCTCTCGAAGGAGAAGCGCAGAAATCTGGTTGCAGAACACGGTTTCAAATAAAATCAAAGACAATAGAATATTTAAAAGTACCATTCTCAGTTGCATATCAGAGTCGGTAATCATAGTTTCAACTGCAAACAGTCAAGTCACAGAAAAGGATAATCTCCACTGAGTCATACGTACGCGGTTTTACAGGCACCTCCAAAACATATAGGGGCACCTGGACTAGTTCTGCAGAGACATGTCAACCATCTTGCAAACTTGCACATATCTGAATCCCAAAAGTGCATATATACACCCACCATAAAAAAGTAACTCCTTTGGTACATCACTAAAATAAGAGCAAGTATATATAGAAGCAGGAATTCCATCTGATGACCAGAGATAGGAAAGCTAGAAATTATAAGCACCTAGATATATGTCCTCTTGCGTTTTTGCATCTTCAATTTCTTGATGATGAAACTGATTACTTCTGTCAGTTTGGCCTTCCTTCCTTCCTTGAAATTCCATAGCTCAGGAATCGCGTACCTACCACTAGGATTGTATTCCTCTATCTCCTTCAGAGTTGCAGTCACCACATCACATATTTCATCCCCAAATTCCTCCTTTAGCTTTCGTAGTGCTTCATCGTTCTCATCTACCACTCTCTGCATTTGCAGCCAAATGTCACACTCCAAGATGTAAATATGAAATGAATAGGCTTCTCTCCCTCTTTCTTTTGCTTTTTAATTGTTGTAAAGCAGCATAGACAGTAAATTTTGGGGACAGAAGTACAAAATTATTTTTTACTTTCTGCTAGTATTAAAAACCCTTTTCATAAAAGATACCGAGTAGTAAACTTCAATTAGGTAAGCTACTTAAGCCTCTAGTTATTTTGAGCAGTGTAAATGACCCTAAACTATTCAGACATTGTAATCCTAACATTTCTATTAGATTACATAAGTGTTCCTGTTGTAACAAAATCACATTGATTATTGCAAATGTGAATTTGCAAGGGGCAATTTAGCTATTTTGAGAAGAGAAACCTTATCTAACTAACGTTTAAGGAACAACTTAGGGAGTTTGTGGGGTGTGCTTCACTCGTAAATAGCAAAATGGTGAACTTGCTTATTAAGTAATGTTTAAGGAGTAGCAGCACACTTTTTCCTTTAATGAAGCTCTTCCACATTGACCAGATGCAAATGAAAAACAAAAAAAGAATGGACGACAATCGAAACTCAGAGAAAGAGAAGTCCTCAGTCCTTGACCTCAAACTCTTGATGCCATATATAACTCTTAACGGAAGGAACTAAATTGGCAGAAATAGAGATAAACTGAATAGCTAAATCAAAGAACAAACCTCGAAATTCGACTCATCAATCTTGATTATTTTAAAGGGATGCCAGTCAGGGTCTTGTGTTTTTTCCTGCCACAGAGAAAGAAGTTCCATGGCCTTGATTTCAGCTACCTGATTCGGAAACCTCTGCTTCAATGCACTCTGAAAGGCCTTTGAATTGATTTCCCCCATTCTTTTTATCCCAATATGGGCTCGCCCACTGCTCAATATCTCAAGCAATCCCTAAAGAGAGGATTATTGCAAATAACTCAGCGTGATAAGTAATACAATGTTACAACAAGAAACTACATCACCATCAAATGCTTGTATGAATTCAACATGTGATAAGTTTGACTGCATACAGTAATTGAAAATCTTACTGCAAATGATATCGAACATCGTACCTCTTTCAATGTGCGCCGTACATCTTGCAACTCATCATTACTTTTGCGCTCCTTCGTAACGAGAGTCTGGATTAGGGACTCCATATTATCCATCTCCTCTGTTTTATCTTTCAGCTCCTCAGTCATCTCCTTATTCTTATTCTGTACAGCTGCATCGTCATTGCCTCCAAGGGGTTTCATAACTTTTAGTTTTCCTTTAAGTTCTGCTATTTCCATATCCAGATTTTGCTTGGCATCGATGTCCCTTTCTGGACGCTCAAGAATCTTTTTCAAGGCTTCCTCCTTCTCCCTCTGGATATATAACATCACCATGAGTATTCTGTTTACTTTGTGCTATCAACAATAGAAGAAACCCCAACTTGCAGGTTTTTGAAGAACCATATGCAGAAATATCCTCAATAACTAAATAAATACACGCAAACACATGAGAGAGAGAGAGAGAAGACTACGAATGACGCACCTTTTGTTTTTCAACCAGTCTCAAGACATTCTCATCAGCTTTTCTTTGTTCTGCAGAGGCCATTTGAAGTGCTAAAATTCTCATATCATTCTGAATCAACAAAATAAAATTAACACAGTATAGTTCGAAGGAGTTGTCTTTAGAGAACTGGAAGCTTGAAGGTACGTTCTACCCATATAATATAGGCACAAGCAAGCTGAGCACCAAAACAATGTAAACCATTGCTGCTCTATCACGATAAAAGAAATATTTATATATAATCTTGACTCATGCTTGAATTTGATACCTTTTTCTTCTCCTCATCAAGCTTTTGCTTTTCTCGCTCAGTTAAGACTTCCCTCCGTTCTCTACTCCAAGAATCAAGCTTCTTCTTCTTGCTCTTCAACTCTAGACTCGACGATTTTTGCTCCAGCAGGATCTTCTGTGCATGCTCACGGGCAAGGCGTAGCATCTTCCTTGTTCCTATACCAAGTAGACTTTAGTTACACGTTAGAAACTAGGAGCAATTTCTATTACCCAATGAATATCCAAAATGGAGTCTCTCTTTACTTTGTGATCTTTATCAAATCAAGGATCTAGAATCACCTTACTAGTTTTTGAAGCATATGTAAGATGCTTAAAGTTAGTAAAATATTAAATAAGTCTAGCAAATCCCTTTCGTCCAAGTAACAAATGAAGCAAGCTAATTTTAGAGTAGATGAAACAGAACTGGCACTTCACAATGGCACGTCTAGACATTCTCACCTATCTCACACACGGCAGGGATATCAGATAAGAAATATAAATTTCATACATCATCTGCAGACCAGATAAAAGAATAAAAAAAGAGAAGGTTTGCAACTGAAACCTTCAAAAAAAGAACGGTGTGGCATGTCTTTCTCCTCGAGCATCTGTCTAAGAGGCAGTGTAGTCAAATTGAATTTTGTCTTCAGCTCATCCAGATTTTCATTTTTCAGGTCAGTTTCAAACTCCATTGCACCCTTAAAAACCAGTCCAGTCATGCAAATAAATATCAAGGGAAATCAGCTAAATCTTAAACAAGAAACTTAGAGGAATTGAATCATAGCTGAAGATGCTAAAAATAGCCTACAGGACACGTAAAAATCGGTTAATACGCAGAAACTGCGGAACAAGCAACTAAGAGGACTTGAATCATAGCTGAATATGGTACAAATAGCATGAAAAAATCAGGTAATATATAGAAACTGCTATCCAAAACATAGATCGCAACAAAGTACAAAAATTAAAGTGTTACCAGTCAACTGAAAGAGAGAAATTACTAACTTCAAATGAAACAATACCACTGAAAGACACAACTAAAATTATGGACAATACTACTTGCTGAATGTAAAAGGGTATTTTGACTAACACAGTATATTTTCGCCTCAGTTCATCAAACCTACCCCTTGATAATTAATGTAGACTGAAGAACAAGCAAAACCTACTCAAGTTAATAAAAGAACATTCAGAGAAAAGTTAAAACCAATTTCTGAATTGTTCTATCTCGGAACGATTAAAGTGCACTATTTCCGATTACTCTGATTTTATAATTCCAAAACAGTAGTGAGAATTATTTTAAAGCATGCAACAACAAAATATCCAGTGTAATCCCACAAGTGGGGTCTGAGGAGTATAGTTTGTGCGCACACCTTACCCCTGCCTTAGAAGGTAGAGAGGTTGTTTCCGATGGACCCTCGGTTCAAGAAAAAACATTTCAAAGCAGTTCAAGAAAAGGGATAACGAAAGTGAAGAAACTAAAATACCGAAGATAGCATGACAAAGCATTCTGGAAAAAAAAAGGGACAGTAAATACATCAAAATAATATGCTAGTAACAATAGATAGTATCAAAAATCAAAGAACAAGGAGCTACAAGAGTAATACTACGACTAAATTATTTTAAAGCATTAATCTTTAGGGATTAATGTAGCTCTACACATGTTAAAAAGCTGAAACTCAAAGCTACCTAAGCTGTCACTTTGATGAGGCAGAATAGAACTTACCACAACTCTAAACTAGAACTAGAAGACAACAAGGAAGTAAAACAAGTAGATAAAGTTCAGCTTGGAGAATACATCCTAAAGTTATATAGCAGGGTTAAAAGGAGTGTGAAGTGTCCTTGTTCTGCTTCACAAAGAACTAACTCGAAAGGATCCCTCCACCAAAGTTTTGTCAAGATGAATGCCACGTGTAAAAATAGAAAAATGTTTCATTTTACTTATCAGTACCACTGTACAGGTAAAAATTACTCTCATATGTTGGTTTAATTATAAATATTATTATCATAATTTATAATTTGATTATAATAAATCAATATGACTTTATTTTCTAACATGGAATGTGTGAATAATCTTTTACCAACACTACAGGTTGGATCATTTTTATAATACTCCGTAAAAATTTTAATTGATTTAAACACTACTCTTTTTTCTTCAAAAAATGGACTTTATTCCTGTGCTTCATATATGAACGATGAAGTTAATTTTTAGAATTTGACTATCCGGATCTTCCTTTTTTTTTTTTTTTTTTTTTTTTTTTTTTAACTTTTTAAATATTTTTGGTGTATAAAATAAAAATAAGAAATTGAAAGAGTACTAAAACATATAAATACATTGACTTTAAAAATATTATTAAGTGCATAATAAATAGGTTAAAGAAAATTTAAAAGGGTATCAAGTAAAATGATCCATGACTATAATTTTGCACCATGTGGAATACTCTACTACTTTGTTGATGAGGAGTAATCCTTTGAGATTTTTACACGATCCTTCAACCTTAATAAAGTTATTAACATGAATAACATAACTTTTAATATCTTTCATAAGTAGCAATTTTAATTACACTTATAACATATAAAACATACGTATTATATTTTTGCATCTGAATTGTGGTCGCAAGTGAGGCCAGTGGGGGGTGTATGTGTGGGTGTGTATATATGTGTGTATATAATCAGTGGCGGAGCCACAGCCCGGCAAGGGTGTTAGTTGAACACCCTTCGCCGAAAAATTATACCGTATATACATGTCAATTATTATGTATTACATACATATATTACATATCAAACACCCTTAATATATACATTATATGAATTTGAACACCCTTGATAAAATTTCTAACTCCGTCACTGTATATAATATCTTTATATTTTTTTTATATATGTCAAATATACATATAATATTTCTCTCTCTCTCTCTATACACACACACACACACATATACACATATATATACAGGGGCGGATCCACCCCTTTGGATGGAGGTGACATGGCACCCCCTAGATTAATTTTTTTTTTATACACTTATGTTGTAATTTGCTTAAATTAGGTTAAATATTTGATCCTGCCACCTCCAGTCTTAAATTAGACAAAGGTGTCACAACGGGTAGCTATAAGTTTGAATCTATCTTGAACATTTTCCGACTTTTTTTTTTTTTTTTTTTTTTTTTTTTTGTGTTTTTTACTTTCTTTGTACCAGTAATTCCCTTTTTGGCTTTCCCAATTTTCTATTTCTCTTTTTATTATTTATATTGTCTTTCCTCTTTTCTATTATTTTATCTGTGATCTCTAGCGAGAACACACAAATAGAAACGTCAAAATCTCTTAAATTAAGCATTTCTCTTAATCTCAAATCAGTGAGTATTTAAATCGAAAAACTTGGGTCTCAATGGAAATTTTGGAATGAGAGCAAAATTCATTTTTTTTTATAATTTCTTTTGTTTATTACTCCTTCCGTCCATGTTTACTTGTCTATATATGACTTGAGACACTCTTAATAAGCAATAAGTAAAATGAGAAATGAATTGAAGTACTGAATAATATGGGTAAAATATGTATAAAATTGTAAATTATGTCTTGGTTTTTCAAACTATATAACCTACAAGTAAAAGTGGACATATATTTTTAGTATAATGGACAAATAAAAATGGACGGAGGGAGTGTATTATAAAAATCTATGCTATTCTATAATTGTTAAATTCAACTTAAATCACTTTACTACTTAAATTGTGATGGAAATTTCGTAAGCACTACTTAGAAAAGACATGAAATTTATGATTTATTTTTGAGAACTTGTAATTTATCTAATTCTACATTTACTTATGGGGTGTATTTACCTATTGAAGAGTTTTTCTATTATTTTTCTTATTTTGATTGGTGTAATTTCCTTATTGAAGATTGATGTGCCGCGGATTTGTGGCACATTCGACGTATTTTTACTATGGATTTTTGTTGTTCTCAAGTAAGTCTGGTTCATTTTAATGTGTTTTTGTTAGGAAGGCGATGGCCTAAAAGCAATAACAAAGAAAAAAGAAAAAAGGAAAAATTGCGTCGATAAGTTCAATTTTCCAGTGATGGCCTAAGTTGAAGAGGACAAAGGACGGAGCCATCGACGAAGCGTCGACCGGATCGACATTTTGTTATTTGTATCGTCAAACAGAATTGTCTACCAGAAGAGAGAAAGGCGGAAGAATCAACGGAGGGTCGAACTGGTCGACGACACCGTCGAATGGACCACGGAACTAAAGAACCAAAAGACGAAGGCATCGACGGACCGTCAAACTGATCGACAGTCCGTCGATCATGCTACCAGGGGCAGTTTTGCCAATTGCTGATGTGCGTTTTTGGAGCCTATTTAAAGAACATTTTAGGTTTTTGTACACATCAGATTTTTCTCCAACATTTAACACTTTTTCCATTGGTGGATGAGCATTGAATACACCACTTTTGGAGCTTAGTGAAGACAAAAAGATTCGATTCCATCATCTTTATTACACTTTGTAAGCTTATGTCTCCATTATTGCTTACTACTTTTGTGACCAATATATGTGAGTAGTTTCTTTAATCAAAGTTGTGGACCCAAAGGATGGGTGTTATGTATGCATATATATATATAATGGGCTGTGATGTGTTTTATAATTTCTCATATTCATTGTTAGTTAGTGGTTGCAAACACTTACTTATGCACAAATCCTAGTTTTATTTGGAAAGATGAACTAGGGTTTGAGTTGAAATAATATAACAAGGACTCGGGGCGCTAACCCTTATTTAATGAACTCACTTAGGGATAAGATGAGTTTTACTTGGCATATTTAATCGGTTGTACTTGCAACGTTTCTATATTTGGGAAAATCATGAAAAGAAATACTTTCTAACTATTGGAAAATATTAGGAAGTGCATTAGAGATTAAGTGCATACAAAATCACCGCCCATTAGAAATATATCATATTGATACCCATAGCATAACATCTAATCACAGCGGGGACACAACTTTGGTTCTTTTAATCCAAACAATTTCCAAATACTTCAAAATGGCGAATACAAAACAAAACCCTTTTTCTACACTAGTTGGAATAGAACTAAAGTCTTTAGAGATTAGTAACATATATAATTAGTACTTATTTCACACTTTATTCCCTGTGGGATTCGACCCCAACCTAGTTGGGTTACTATATTTGACACCGACAGTCTTACGCCATAATTTAGGTGTAATTTGAGAGTATCAAAGATGTTATTTTACTTGTGCAAATTCATTTTTTAATATACATAAGAGATGCAAGTCCCTTGATGAAAATATTGATTTTACTTCTATTGTTAATGGGTGTGATTCCTTGTTTAAGATGCTAATTATGTTCGTTTTTTGATTTTTGAGTTGTAATTTCATATTTGCAAAAAAAAAAAAAAATCCTATTAAGTTGACCCGAACAAACTAAAAAGACATGGACTCAACCCAAATACACGTTCCTAACAAGATGCACATTGAAGGAAATTGTGGCACCCAACCGCCTCTGTATATATATCTTTATACTAGTTATGTGAGGCCCGTGCCCAAACTCAAAATATAAAAGTAGATATTTTAACTAAAGAAATATAATTTGTGTTAGTACAAGTGTACAACAACAACAACAACAACCATATACCCATTGTAGTCCCACAAGTGGGTAGTTATATGAAAGCAAAATTTTGATTCCACTCCTTTAATATTTTAACTTCCATTTTGATGAAATTATTTACTTCAAATCAAATGTGGAGCCTGAATTTAACATTTATAACTTATGTATCCTAATTTTCTGAAGTTTTTTAGTTTTAAATAAATAATCTATACATAGTTAATGAACTTTTAAGACAAATACATAATTTAACTTGTGCAGCGGATAGAGCTGCTCCTCTCTTAATTAGGAATTAGGGGTTCGGCCCGGGCCCAAACTCAAGATATAAAAGTAGATATTTTAACTAAAGAAATATAATTTGTGTTAGTACAAGTGTACAACAACAACAACAACAACAACCATACCCATTGTAGTCCCACAAGTGGGTAGTTTTATGAAAGCAAAATTTTCATTCCACTCCTTTAATATTTTAACTTCCATTTTGATGAAATTATTTACCTCAAATCAAATGTGGAGCCAGAATTTGACATTTATAACTTATGTATCTTAATTTTCTGAAGTTATTTAGTTCTAAATAAATAATCTATACATAGTTAATGAACTTTTAAGACAAATACATAATTTAACTTGTGCAGCGGATGGAGCTGCTCCTCTCTTAATTAGGGATTAGGGGTTCGAACATGGATATGGAAAAAATCTTTGGAGGAAGCGCTCCCCCCGAATAGGCGCGATACAGTGCGAATTATCTGGATTAATTGGGCTCAAATGCGGCTATCGAGCACCAACCAGAAAACCAAAGAACATGAAAAATGAGGTAGGAGGTTCGATAGCTTTTCAAAAGTAGACCTTAAAAACAAAAAACAAAAAAATTGACTTAAATAAATAAGATTAGGACCTAAAAGTAATTAAATAAAAAGTTTTAAAAAATTTTGAAAATTATTGTGAGCACTACAAAAGTCCCCAGGTTCATAGCTTTTGAAAAGTAGACCTTAAAAACAAAAAACAAAAAAATTAACTTAAATAAATAAGATTAGGACCTAAAAGTAATTAATTAAAAAGTTTTAAAAAAATTGGAAATTATTGTGAGGACTACAAAAGTCCCCACATTTGCTCTTATATATAATAGTAATATATATATATTTTTTATATATGTCAAATATACATATAATATTTCTCTCTCTATATATATATGGATGAGTTTTTCTTAATGGAAATTATCCTCTCTCCATTATTTTTTCCTTATTTGTAGGAATTATTAATCATTATTCCCTATATTACCGAATGGAAAATGAACTACATTATTCCTAGTTTGCTGAATTGCGTAAATTACAGCCAAATCACGGATGGTTGCCTTTTTTGTGCGTTTTGTTATAGAAACAACGATTTATTGGCTAAAATTTATATATCAAATTATATGCTAAAAATTGGTGATGTTAAATTTAACATTGCCTTGTCATAAAAAATAAAAAATCAAGTTTTGGACGTCTATTTTCATTTTCGGACCAAGTATCCAAAGAGTAATTGTTAGGACCGCTATTTAAAATATAATCAACCTTTATAAATTATTTGAAATTTATCTGTCTAATCCATCTTCAACCTCGGATAAGAAGTTTGCCAACACCTAAACTTCATACTCGAATCTGTAAGTTTGATTTTTGGAAGTACGAAACTTCATAGGCAATAGTCTAAATAAGGAGGAAATAATTTTTTTTAAAATTTGGCAAGTTTAGAGTACATGTAATAGTTTGGAGATGAACTCTTATATTTGTATTTAAAATTTCAATTATCCATTTCAATAGAATTTGAGGTCGTTTGGTAACTGGTTAAAGTTATGCGTATACTAGTAATACATGGATTAATTATAAAGGAATCTATTTAGTATTATTTTATGTAGAATTATGCGGAATTTAGTTATATAGGATTTGTTTCAGAATTCACAAGCTAAAGACTGAAGCTTGTGAATTCTGAAAAACACTGAAGCAAAGAGCTTTAGGAACCATTCATATCCGAAGTACGAAAATTTGATCTTTACCTTGAATTCTGTCTGTGTGAGCTTGTGTGTGTTCAGCAAAGCATAAATGGAATAAGAAAAAGACATGAAACAATAGGGAGTATAAACGAATACATCTAAAAGTATTTGATTAATACAACCATATCCATTAGTATATGAGTAGAGTTTCCAATACTAACAAATTAAAGGTAGCATTTGTCGTAATTGTAGATAATCAAATCATCAAAAAGATAGCTCAAAATATCTGCGAACTCCAGGAGCAGCAGGGACTCAACCCAGAATATCTATGATTTTCACTTCGTTGTGAGGCCGGACATCTGCTTTTCCACATCTGTAGCAAGGCACGAACAAGTTAGTAGGTAGTTCTCTCCCAAAGACACACACATCAATGAAAAACTAGGTTATCTCTACATGCAGAGGCAAAAATGAAAATGCTTTCCCCCGAACTTGACAGTAGAAGAAAATAAAAAATAAATTAAGCGTATCTACAAGATTTTGTTTACCCCGAATTCGGATTATCAATTAAATTTGTAAGTAGGTATAGGATATGTGCTTGGGTCTTGATGTATGTTAGATAGAGAAAATATGTATATGAGAGTTCTTCAACAAAACGGCTAATGATGACAATTTGTTATGAATATAAACGTTTATAAACAATGCGGGACACTTGGTGGAAGACGCACAATGAAATGGAGACAAATGATCATGGGCGAATCAGATATTGAGAGAGAGATCATAAATATGGACTTTTCTATTGCAAATGTTCTTAGAAAGTGAAGGAGCCAACCCTTACAAAGGAGGGGATGTGCTCTATTTATAGCGTGACCTTCATGAGTTTCATACAATGTGAATTAATAAAATAATAGTAATAAGGACAGCTCTGAAGGGATTTGGTGGGATTAGACTGACGGCGCTGTCTGACACACGCATGGTGGGTAGTTGACCATGACAGGACGCTACTGGCGCGTGGCTCGCATGCAACGGCCACAAGGACCAACGGCTATGCAGGCCAACAACTATACGGACCAACGGCTATGCAGGCCAACAGCTATACGGACCAACGGCCACGAATGCTCGGGTCACCGGACTTGGCCGTTTCAATGATAAAGAAGGCAGATCAGTCGGTGTCCCTCGTTTAGCTTCGGTCCAAGCGTTACCCTGGTCAAAGGCGAATAGTATCCGGCACATTCTCATTCCTTTCTTCCGCCAGTTCCTCGTTCCACCGGTTTGCCTCATAACCTGTTTTTACCGTATACAGATAGCCCACACTTCCCGGATCTCCGATCTATCGGAGTAACGAGGAGTGGATAACTTCTGAAACCGGTGGTTCTGTCAGCTCGTCGTTATCTTCTCATTTTGGCGGGAACGGTTGCGTAACGCCTCCCTTTTTATCGGCCACGTGTCTCGCCCCGGGTGGTCTGCTTCTGCCGCCTTTGCACGTCGTTTCGGGTCGCTTCGCATTAATGATGGGGGCACGTGGCGCCCCTTGATTGGTCGTCCTCGGTAACCGTTCCTCTTCAATGCCTATATAAGACTCTTTACCTCTTCATTTTATCATTTTCACGCCTTGCTCTTCTTCAACTCCACTCTATTTCTGCGTTTTTTCATCTGCACCACACATAATTAACTTCATATTTGTTCTGCTGTTGATTCGTCGCTTCATACCACGTGCAAAAGAACCAACTCTGTCACCATTTCTGTCAACTATTTTTTGCTCGAGTGTTGCTGCTTCGTACTTTGTCACCCTTCGAATCACCAGTTCCTTCATTTTTCTTAAATTCCTCTCTTGAATCTTCTTTCCTTCATATTTCCGAGATGTCTGAAACCACGTCCCATGATGCTCCACTGGTGTCATCCCCGGGGGCCGAGCCTGCATCTCCGGCTAAATTCGAGCCCACGACTTCGGATATCATACCGGCTAAATTCAATTTCAACAAAGATCTCGAGGTCGAAAAGCCTTCCTCCGTTTCAGACAGGGGGTTCGACGTGAGGCGGTACCCCTCATCTATTACCGAGGAGAAGCTCAATACAGTCCGGGTCGACTGCGGGTGGGACACTCGTCCAGTTCGGGTTTTCGTCCCCGGACCAGATGAATCTGTTACTGACCACCGTGAAGGGTTTCTGTACGTTTACACATATCCTTTCACTCTCAAACTCGACCCTCCGGTGGATCCGGTCAATCTCGACATATGTCGGACTTACGGCGTTACGTTGGCTCAGATCGGCCCAATTGTTTGGAGGGTCGTAGCGTGTCTCCGGTTGTTGGCCAACAATGCCGAGAAGGAGTTCACACTGGCCCATCTGATACGCCTATACTCCCCGAGGCTGTTCCGGGGTGGCGTAATGAAACTGGCCAAGCGCAGCCGGAATCCATTTTTCTCAAAAATGGATGAAGACCTGACCAGGGATGGTTGGAGCGATACGTCCGGGTGAAGACCGAGGACATTATTCCAGCCGATTATATGCCTTTCCCGGAGAAGTGGAATAACAAGCGTAAGTCCGAAACCTCGAATAATTGCTTTAGCATGCTTCGTCAAATTTTGATTCCGCTTTCTCACTGTTTCTTCCTTACTTTTATCAGCCAATGGGTACGTTCCTCCGGTCATTCGGAATCTGAGTGACTGGGTCACTGTACTCCTCGACTAGCATCTTTATGACAACCGGACATGGGCCCACCTGTCACGTGGTCGATGGGTCGCCTAGAATCACGGTAGTCTTCTACTTCTATTCTACTGCATCCTTCTCTATTCATTCCGTCCTTCGACCTTCGCTAACATCTTATCTTTTCAGGTTTGCCTAAGGGCTCGGCAGCCCTTAGATCGGAGTCGGGGACCGCTCCCCCAGCACCGGCGTCCGAGTTTGACACGACGGGTTCTCCCGTGTTCTCGCCGACGCTGCAAAAAGAAAACGGCCCTCCGAAAAGGGGCAGACGCCAAAAAAGAAGAAAGCAAGAAGTGTTGCTCGGTCTACAAGGGAAGAGACAGAGCCCGATATCATTGTTCGGAGAGTCGGCTCGGTTCCCTCCGTGGCTCCAATACCGGAGGAGGCGGTCTCCGTTCCACCCCTTCCTTCTATCGGCGAAGGTCTCTTGGTTCCTGCTCCACGTTCAGGTGCGGAAGAAATACTTTCCCCGGCTCCTCTTCTGTCAATTGACTTTGTCGACATTTCAGGTGAAACTTCTTCGGAAGATACTTCCCTGCAAAGGAAAAGGAGGTCCGGGGAAGCGGCCGCTGCTGAAGCCGATCAAAGAACCGTTCCAGTACCGGAGAGCGAAGCCCCCACAGGCGCTCGTCCGTCTCCCGAGCATGAGCCTGCTACAACTGTGGAGCACCCGACCTTTGCCAAAAATATCGAGGCTGCTCCAAGTTCATCTACCCCGGCTCCGCCGGTGGATGATTTTGATGATATATTCTCGAACACTCCCCCCGCCACCGGCGAAGCTGCGGGCTTTGGTCATCTCTGTTGACACCCAATTTTGTCCCGCCTCCCCTCCGAAATACCTATTTACGCTTCTAATATTTTTGAAAAATTAAAAAATAATATATATATATATATATATATATATATATATATATATATATATTATATTTTACTATAATTATTAGCCTCTTATCAATACCAGCATTTCATTATTTTGTTACAGTTACTAGCCATCATCATCATCATTTATTATTATTATTATTATTATTATTATTATTATTATTATTATTATTATTATTATTATTATTATTATTATAATTCACCATTCTTATCATTTCGGCATTTTTTGCCAGCTTACGCACACGCATCGCATTTATCTTTACATAATTAATAGTGTTTATTTACTGTGGATTTTCGAAATATTATTGCACGGCTCTTACAACGTCATTTTTATTTTCATCTAAATATTAATAAACACATACTTTATATTAGGGGGTATTTTAGCACACTTAGTGGGTCTCTTATGTAAATTTAGAATCCAAACTACTTCTTCCATCCAGCCCAATATTTTAAAACAACCAGCCCAAATAATTATCCAACCAGCCCATATCTCAACCAGCCCACATTTAATTTATCCCGGCCCAACATTTTAAAACAGTCAGCCCAACATTTTAAAATAACCAGCCCATTGTTTAAACCATACCCGACCCAGTACCCATTTGACCCGACCCGTTTTCATTAAACAAAGAAAACCCTAAGGGTTTCCTTCATTTTCCCCACCATCCGCCGCACTCCCCCCCTTCTTCTCTTCTCCCTTCTCTCCTTCATCATCTCTCGTCCCCACCACCGCTGCCTACACCCACTCCTCTGTCCCCCACTTCTCTTTGTCTCCCGCTCCTTTCCTCTTCACGCTCCTCTCTCTCTCTTCTTCGCAACAAACCCTTAAATCGCCTTATAAATAGTCATCTCCAAATCAGTAGAAAGGGGGGATTTTTCGGGTTCACGAAGTTACCTCAAGAAGTAGAAGATTTTTGATTGGTGAAAACCCCCCAAGAACGTCGGTTTTGATTCATGTAATTCCCCATACCAGTAGTTTTTTTCGATTTCATAAAATTCCCCAAGAACATGTTTTTTTTAGTGGCAGAAATCCCCTAGAAATTAAAGTTGGACCCCCCCCCCCCCTAAAATATATCAATTTGTAGTAGTCATATATTTTGGCGATCGATAAGAAACATATCAAATCATTTCTGTTCGTTTTTCGCTCTGGGTTCTGTTTCGGATCTATACAAATTCGGAGTGTAGTGTTCGAGCATAGATCGAAAGCCCGTACCCACTTCGCTGCACCCGAAGAAGGTAAATTTCCCTCCTTTAAATTATTTTTTAGTATTTATTGTAATGTTTGAAACCGTCTATGTGGTCTGTTTTGCTTAGTTGTATTTCAGATCTTGTTCGTAGTTATTTTAGTTGTATTAGGCATGTTTAGTTATGTTTAGTTCATGTTTTGGGATTGTTGCAGCTTTACATGCAAGTTCGGATTAACCGGGTGCTTTAAGTTCATCTTTGTTTGCCTGTATGTCCTGGGATTAATCACGTGTTAGCGTTGATTTAGATAAGCCTGGTTATACGTTTCTGTATTAGTCTGTTTGTGTGGTTAAGCATGTCTATTTATGATAATTCAGTTTAGTTTGTTTAAGTATGTGAACAACTCTCCTTTAGTCAATTAATTTCAGTCCGGTAGTTCGATAGGTATTTACGTGTTCATGCGTTATCTGTGTCTCGGTTGGTTAATTTTAGTTTAGCTTAGTAGTATTATGAATATCCCTGTTTAATTAGTTTAATCTCGGCTCAAAAGTTAAAATATTTGGGTGTTCTGTTCAGTTTGATATTGCTTGTTGTATAGTCAAGTGTTGCTAGATTAGCATAATATAGTGGTCATTTAGCCTTGATAAAGGATCTGTTGTTTAGTCTGATGCAATTAGAGTTAAGTTAATCCTCATATAACTAGCATGCAAGACGAATTAGATGATTTAACATGTGAATTAGTTTATTCAACTTATGAGTTTGTATTACATTTGGTTAATTAGCTTAGCCTTGATGTATTAGTTCATGTATTAGCTTTTTGATTTGGGAAACTGTACCAATGTGAGGATTAACTGATGACAAATATGTGTTATCATGTTAATGAATTAGCTTGAATGCAACAGGAAAGTATGAGTGTGAGGTTTGAGTATGATAATTGTTTTTTTTTTGGATATGCTAAATATTGATCTATGAGTACAAAGCTTAAAGTAAACTGAATAAAGTGCATCTCTTATATGTTTTGTTGATTAAACTTATCTCAAGCATGTAGATTTGTAATCAAATGTATACCTAATTGGCCAAAACTCAGTTTGCTAGAAATGCTCGCTATGCTGATGTGCTCATGAGTTGATTGGTTTTAGTTCATCAGAATAGTCTAGTGTTTGCGAACACTTACCTTGGTTGATTCAAACATGCTTAATTTATGTATATCCATGCATACTGTGTATGCAAATAAGCTCAAAGTATCTAGCAGCAAGAATCTTTATGCAGATTAAGTTTGTTTGGCCGGCTATTGTTGCTTTTTTTTTAGTTGATTTAGTTTACCTCTTGTGCCAAAACTGTTCAGTTCATTGTAGAAGCCACGCCCTTTAGGTGTTCGATAAGTTTTGTGGAAACACAATGCCCACAGCATGCCATATTTTGAAGTGTCCAAATCAGTCTATCTGATTCCTTTCTAGTTCGAACTATTTATGTGTCGGTTTCGTAAGCATGTTCATGTCCAACCAGTCAAACACATTCATGCATTAATTTAGTTTGTTAATGTTTTGACTAAGGTTTAAATCACTGCAATGTAGAATGCACCAGTGATGGTTGTTGATTTGAGTCCTCTGTTGCTCTTATCTTTTGAAGTTTGTTAGGTTTCTGGTCAATTTGGATTATGTGTAATGTTTTATTCGGATATGGTTCTATTTTTTGCACTCGGTATTAGTTTATTGTCATGCTTTGATGATGAGGAGTTCTATTTTTGTTGTTGCTGCAGTGCATTGGATATCCCTGTATGTGTTTACATACATGTTTTCGAAGCAATATCAATTAATTGGCTAGCTGCCCCAGTCTTTAACCTTTAATATCAATGAGTATTACATATATTTACATACATATTTTCGAAGCAATATCAATTAATTAGCTAGCTGCTACTGTCTTTAACCTTTGGTATTTGAGTCTCTAACTAAAACCTTCACATAGATTTGATATCTAACTTATACTTGTATGAACCAGTAGCTAAGTTAGAAAAATCAGTCCCTAAAAATGACTTGTACAACGATTTTTAAACTCTATGGATTTTAGTTTGGCTTGCGATTAAGTTTCATGTTGTTTTTCTTTGGAATTTGTATCTCGTTGGACTCTGCTGGTTATGCTTTTTGTCTAAGAATTCACCTTTGTCTATTTATTTTCCTTATCTAATCTGCTCATTTCCTAATCCTTTTCCTTTCGTTTTATGCATGACCATCGCATACGAGTCCGAGGGACTCGTTCTTCTCCTGCATTCTGTGTTGGGCTAAAAGCCCAACGACATCTCCTCCGTGTCCAGTTCTGTCCGCAGCCAAGGGAATAAAATGGAGTTCTGGGTTAAAGCCCAAATAAAAAGAAAAACAGCATCAACAGTCCTTAAAATTGGACTGAGCCCATTCGATTTTATTTCAGCCTCTATTTTGTTTTATGCATTTAATTTGTATTATTTGACTAACCCTTACTTTGTTGTTTTTCCTAGCTTAGATGAATTCTAGTAAAATTTAGTGGGTTAGCTTTACGTATAATGGGTAGGATTTAAGAAGGAAACTCGCCATTAGTTCCAGACGTTTCTTTTTATGTTAGAACTATTTATAGCATACATAATATTTATTTTTTATTGGAATAATTAATTTGCAAAATGGCATGACTATGTATTTTAAATAAAGGGAATCATATTTTATGCTCACTATCCCAGAAATTCCAAAACGTCACTAATACGCAAGTATAAATTCAAGTATATTTTATAGATCACTCTTCAAGTTTGAATCAATCATGCATATTTTTAACTAAGCATAATTAATAAGATAATAAAAGGAGAAAGAAAACTCACTTTCTTTTGAATCCTATTTATAAGCTTAGATTTTTCGCATTGCTACATTAATATAACATAATTTATTCAAAGTTCAAAATTGCTAAATCTTTCTCAAAAGTTATTATTTATGGGCAAATTATCATATTTTCTATAAGTCTCATCTTTGAATAGCATTTATTATATTTAAAGTCTAAGCGACATTTATAGGTCTTATTTTAAAGTAGTGTTTAAAGTCCTCTTTGCACAAGTTATTACATCTTTCTATAAATCTTTAATTAATGTTATTTTCCTTAAAAAAACCTTAATAACATTTACAGCCTATCTTCTTAAGATTTAAGCATTATATTTAATCTAAATTAATTAACCTAAGTTTGGTCGGACAACCGTAGTTAGCGGATTCTAAAGGATGCCTAACCCCTTCCCTTTAGGATAATATAGAGCCCTTACCTAGAATCACATTGGTTAAGCAGACTATTAACGGAGGTGTAGTTTTAACTTTACCTTAGTTAACATCTAGGTGTCCTAATTCACCATTAAATTAATTAGGTGGCGACTCCTTAAATAAAAACAAATAGGAATCACCAATATGTTGTACTCCTATCTTAACCCGGTTAAAATGGGGTACGACAGCTTGGCGACTCTGCTGGTGATTTTAGGTTCTTAACCATAACAACATAGGTTAATAAATGACTTGTTGGATGTTTTGTTTGTTTTGCTTTATTTTGCCTGTATTTTTGCTTTATATGCTTTTAAATGTTTTATTATTATTTTATTCCTTATATGCATTTTTATGTAATATGTATATTTCTGCTTTCCTTAAACTGGCATTCCGCTCATACTTCCTCCACTCCTGAAAAATTCACACAAATTCACACACTTAAAGCGGTTTCGCGGTTCGCGGCCGTGCACTACTAAATTACCCCTTTAGTTGGATCGATCTTGTGGATTTAGTCGATCGGCGGTGCAGTCGACGGCCACGGACTTTCCACTCCCAAGTTGTCCGCTTGGGGGAGCCTTGTGTCATAGGAAAACCACTCTTAGTCTACCTAGGTAGAGCGAAAACCAAAACCTTGTAATGACATGCATCATTTTAAACCTAAGAGGCTTAATACCCTTAGTGTATTAAGTCCATTAGTCAACCTTACCAAAATGTCCAAATGAGTCTATGACTCTAAGGGACACTATTCACTATCTATGTGCATTATTTGAAGGACAAATATGTGAAATATGTGGACCTAGTACTCTATAGGTAAATATTTCAAGGAAATTGACCTTTTGTTGCAGGCTGCCGTGGAGCATCCAAAATTAATGCCGGAGGTTGAAGACAATCAAAGGAAATTAGTGGAGTTGAAGTATTTAGATATCTTAGATTAACTTTGAGATGTATTATCGATTGGCATGTAATAATTTTATTATTCTTGTAAATTAGTTTTAGGAAGAGTTATGGAATGATACATAAAAGACATGTTTGTCCTTCAAATATTCGTTAGGCCTACCTCGGGCATAAAGAGGTCCCTTGCATTATAAAACGCGATGTATATGTGCAATAATGTGTTTATATGCAATAATATGTCCTTACCGTATACTGACTCATTTTTTTTATTTTTTATTTTTGTTTTATCTTTTTTCTTTTTAAACTTATTTTCAAAACAAAAAAAGGTTGACTTGTGCTAAAGGGGAACTGGCGGAGCATTCATATTTCACACGGTCTAGAGCCAAGAAATCAGACTCTGACTCATCACTGATCACCTGGTTAACTAAAAAGACTCGTTCTAAAATGGAGCAAAGTTTGATCAATGCAACCACTTCGTCTGAGCCATCTCTTAGTCTACCGATCACGAGTGATCCCACATCTTCTAACGAACCAGAAACACATTTGGAGATCATTGCTCGTCTGGAGCGACGAGTTGCTGAATTAAGTCACATGGTACTTCACAACCGGTCATTTTCTCAAACGCCACCACATATGACTCCATCTCAGGGGGTTCGTCAGACTTTGCCTATGCCACCTCCATTCCCAAATTTGGACGAATTTAACCAAATAAATTATTTTACCACTTCTCAGCCAGTTCGTTCCGAACCTCTCACTCAAAATGCTCCATTTTTGTTTACAGCCACCTCTTCAAAAGCTTAGTTTATACCGCCGACACGTGATGTTACCAATACGCATCAAGTTCCACCAATATATACTTACACCACAGCTCCACCCATGACACAAATCCAAGGACAATGTCGCACAAATGTTGATCATTATGTCGAAGTCGAGAATGAGGCACGGTCAGTTAATGATGAAATGATAAACAGAAAGCTCAAAAGTTTGGAAGATGCCATGAGAAGTTTGCGTGGACTTGGTAGTAACCAAAGCGTGAGATATGAAGAGTTATGTGCATTTCCTGAGGTAGAATTGCCACCAGGTTACAAGATTCCGAAATTTGAGAAGTTTGATGGGTCGGGAAACCCTTTCTTCCATTTGAAGGTCTATTGTGAAAAGTTGATTGGCGTGGGAAAGAATGAAGGGATAAGAGTCAAGCTATTCAATCAGAGTTTGAGTGGAAAAGCCTTGGAGTTGTATTCCAAGCAAGATACAACCAAATGGCGTACTTGGGATGACTTGGCAAATGCTTTTGTGGATCATTACAAGTTTCATGTTGAGATTGCTCCTGAAAGAATCTCAATTACAAAGTTAAACAAGAAGTCAATCGAATCATTTCGAGAATATGCTATACGGTGGAGGGAAGAAGCATCTAGGGTACACACACCCATGGAGGAGACAGAAATGGTTACTTTCTTCATTCAAGCACTAGAACCGGAATACTATGAACGTTTGGTGACAATGGGCGGAAAAACTTTTTCAGAGGTGATCAAAGCCGGGGACATGATCGAAGATGGCATTAAGACAGGGAGAATAACAAGTCTTGCGGCTTTACAGTCTACTAGTAGGGCCATACAAACTGGTACTCTCGGAAACAGAAAGAAAAAAGAAAAAGAAGCAGCATCGGTAATGGCTTTGGGAAACACATCATACCACCATCAACAACCCCCGCGATATCAGTCTAACGCTCACCAATCACAATATTTCCAATATTCTCCACATCCATACAACCAAGCTTTGTCATCTTACCAACCTCAATCACCACAAATTTCCTACCCCGTTTACAACACACAACCAGCATATCGAGCTCCACGACCACCAACATACCCAGCTCCACCATCACAATCTCATCATCCAAACAATGCATCCGCACCTCGCCTAAATAAACCGTTTCGCAATTTTACACCATTGGGAGAGCCATTGAGCGTTGTTTTTGAAAGACTGCAAGCTTCAGGCTTAGTATATCCTGTGGAAGGTAGAATTCCGGATCCACTACCTAGAGGTTTTGATCCCACTAAAACATGTGCATATCATTCGGGGGTAAAAGGCCACTCCACTGATCGTTGTTACGCATTGAAACATAAGGTTGAAGATCTTATTGAAGCAAAACAGATCATGGTCAAACAACCGGCACCAAATGTGGTTAACAATCCTTGAGGCTAGATGAGCTTGAGACCACGGTTTCCCGCCTCCGGGGGGAACTGGACTCGGTGAAGGTTGATGCTACGGGCTTGGCCGAGAGGAACCGGCGGCTCGAGTCCGAGGCTGCTTTGTTCAACGAGCGCAGGAGGGTGTTCGAGGAGAAAGCCGAGGAGCGGTCTCGGATATGTGAAGGCCTAAGAGCTGAGCTTGAGGAGGAGATTATTGTCAATGACGGCCTTAAGGCCGAGCTAGAGGCGGCCACCCATAGGAGAAATGTCCTTGAGGAGAACCGGGTTGATCTGGAAGCCAAACTGGCCAAGGCTGAGGCCAATTTGGAAGAAACTTGAGAAAGTGTGGAGGCGGCCGAGGCTCATACTGCTATTGTCGCAGAGTATGAGAAGTGAAAGTCTCGGCGGATCACCCTCGAGCAAGCCGAGCACGACCTTTCGGATCTTCCGGCCCTGATACTCGAAGCTAGAAGGATGGAGGAGGAAGCCAACCGTGCTCTCGGGTCCTAGTCAGACGACTCCGAGCGGACCGAGTCCGAGCACTCATCCACCTCTAGTCATGCCGGATAGCATAGGGCTTGTGCTTCGTCTTTTGTTTTTGTTTTTTGCCTTTGTAGGATTTTGATTTTTGATGTAAAAAGCATCCCTTTTATATATAAAGAATGTCTTTTTCCTATTTCTTCGTTTGAATGTTTGCTATTACTTTTGCCATGACCGTTGGTCCGTTTTAGGACAAGTCGTCCCATAGTCGTTAATTCACCGTGCCCGTGGGACTTGTCCGATGCTTCATAAGTTCAGACGTCTCCGACTTACGATAGGCATTTCCTTTAGGGTCGGTATTTTTTCAGCCTTGGCAGAATTTTTGATGTAACAGTCCCCGTTTGGGGGAGTTTGTCGAATTTTGGCTCGAATCATTGTGACCTTGTTGCCTTTGTCGAATTTCGGGCACAATCCTCGGTATAGAGTATGTGAATGAGGCAGTGCCGGAATACGACGGTTACCATCGGGGCAAAGTCCTTTTAACAGAAAGACACCCAAGATTTTGCTATCCAAGCTTTTGATAACTTTGTGTTTGCAAAATGTTTGTACATATGAGAATTTTAATTCCTTCTACCTTTGCTGTAGCAAATATACAACGGGACACGATTCGTTATGATCGTTTGGTCCTTATATCGAAGGCTATGGCCGGTGGCCGGGCCTTAGTTTTGCCGTAGCAAATGCTAAATGGGACACGATTCATTATGATCGTTTGGTCCTTACATCGAAGGCTATGGCCGATGGCCGGGCCTTAGTTTTGCCGTAGCAAATGCTAAATGGGACACGATTCATTATGATTGTTTGGTCCTTACATCGAAGGCTATGGCCGATGGCCGGGCCTTAGTTTTGCCGTAGACAATGTTGAGTTTTCTCATCTTCTTTGACCGGGGTCATCTTCGGTGTGGGCATGGTATTCCCCTAGCACTTATCCGAGCTGCAAGGTCGGGTGAGTGCTATTAAGTCCTCAATCGGAGGGTGTGACCTCGGATTTTCGGGCGCGGGTCTTTCATCTTTGTCGAGTAACACGTTGTACTTGTTGCCTCATTAAAAACCTTGTCGGAAAACCCATTTCGGGACAAAACCGTACTAGGGAAAAGAGTGCAACACGTGTTTTCAGGCCTAAATTCTAATTTTATCCCGTTCTTGACTCCCTGCAAAAGAGAAAGGTTAATAAGGGAATACGGGGAGGCCATACCTTAGCAGTAGTATCTTTTCAGATGAGCCACGTTCCAGTTGTTACACAGGCGTTGTCCGTCCATGGATTCCAATTGGTACGATCCTTTGCCCGTTATACCGGTTACCTTGTACGGGCCTTCCCAATTCGGACCCAGTTTTCCCTCGTTGGGGTTCTTGGTGTGCAAGGTAACTTTTCGAATCACTAAGTCCCCAACTTGGAAATGTCGAAAGTTGGCTCTTCGATTGTAGTATCTTTCCATTCTTTTTTTTTGGGCCGCTATGTGGACCGACGCGCTTTCGCGTAGTTCATCTGTGAGGTCGAGCTTCACGGCCATGGCCTCCTCGTTTGACTCCTCGGTGGTGTACCTGAAACGGAGGGTCGGTTCGCCAACCTCCACAGGGATAAGGGCTTCGGCCCCGTAGACCAAAGAGAATGATGTTTCCCCCGTGCTCGATTTGGACGTGGTTCTGTAAGCCTACAGCACCTCCGGCAATACTTCCCTCCAATGGTGCTTTGATGCTTCAAGTCTTTTCCTCAGATTTTGGATTACCGTTTTGTTCGTGAATTCTGCCTGTCCGTTTGCGCATGGGTGATACGGGGTTGACACGATTTTCTTGATCTTCAATCCCTCGAGAAAATTGTTGACTTTGGTGCCCACGAACTGAGGACCATTATCACAAGTTATCTCGGCGGGGATGCCGAAACGGCAGATGATGTGATCCCATATGAAGTTGATGACTTCTTTCTCTCTGATTTTTTCAAAGGCCTGCGCTTCAACCCACTTAGAAAAATAGTCAGTCATAAACAAAATGAAACGGGCCTTACCTGGCGCCCGAGGTAACGGACCTACAATGTCCATTCCCACTTCATGAAAGGCCAAGGTGAGATCCCTGAATGCAGCAACTCCCCGGACTAGTGAATCATTGGAGCATGCTTCTGACACCCGTCACATTTTCGGATAAAACTTTTCGAGTCTTCGTCCATCCGGTTCCAGTAATAACTGGCCCTGATAATCTTTCGAACCAGAGCTTCTGCACCAGAGTGGTTGCCGCAGGTTCCCTCGTGTATCTCCCTCATCACGTACTCCGTTTCACCGGGGCCCAAACACTTAGTCAGGGGACCAAGGAAAGAGCGGCGATACAATTGGCCGTCCACTAAGCAAAAACGGGCGGCCTTGGTCCGTAGTGTCCGTAATTCCTTCGGGTCACTTGGGAGCTTACCATCACGCAAGTAGTCAATGTACTTGTTGCGCCAATCCCAAGTTAAGCCCATTGTGTATATTTCGGCGTGTCCGCTTTCTATGGCCATGTTCGATAAGTGCACCGTTGCCCCGGGGTTGATTTCCTCCCCCTCGACCGAGGATCCCAAATTTGCTAATGCATCCGCTTCGCTGTTCTGCTCCCTCGGTATGTGCTGCATGGTCCATTCTTTAAATTGATGAAGCACCACTTGGGTTTTTTCGAGGTACCTTTGCATCCGTTCGTCCTTGACTTCGAATACGCCGTTCACCTGGTTTGCGACCAAGAGCGAGTCGCACTTTGCCTCGATTATTTCGGCTCCCATACTTCGAGCCAATTCCAAACCTGCAATCATAGCCTCATACTCGGCTTCATTGTTAGTCAATTTAGTCGTTCTAACGGATTGTCGAATGACATCCCCGGCCGGGGTCCTAAGGACAATCCCTAGTCCGGAACCTCTAAGGTTCGAGGCCCCATCCGTGTGTAGAGACCAAATGCCCGTGGTCTTTCCCGAGGTCAGCAAAAGTTCCTTTTCGACCTCGGGGACCATAGCTGGGGCAAAGTCTGCCACAAAATCGGCCAAGATTTGGGATTTGATGGTCGTTCGAGGTTTATACTCGATATCGTAACCGCTAATTTCTACATCCCATTTTGTTAACCTACCTGACAACTCTGGTTTATGCATGATGTTTTTCAAAGGGTAAGTGGTTACTACACATATGGGGTGGCATTGAAAATAAGGTTTGAGCTTTCTGGAAGCGCTTACCAGTGCTAATGTCAATTTTTCCAAATGAGGGTAACGGGTCTCCGCATCCCCCAAAGTTCTACTCACGTAATAGATAGGGATTGCGTACCTGATTCTTCTCGGACCAAAACGCCACTTACCGCCACTTTGGAGACAGCGAGGTAGAGGAAAAGCGGCTCGTCGGCCTTCGGTGTGTGCAGCAACGGGGGGCTAGACAAGTACCTCTTCAACTCTCGTAGAGCTTCTTGGCACTCCGGTGTCCAAACGAAGTCGTTCTTCTTCCTGAGCAAAGAGAAGAAACGGTGACTCTTGTCCGAGGACCTCGATATGAAGCGACTCAGCGCCGCTATCCTTCCGGTGAGCTTCTGCACCCCTTTTATGTTGTTCACAACCTCGATGGCCTTGATCTTGTCAGGATTGATTTCAATTCCCCGGTTTGACACCATGAAACCCAGAAATTTACCGGACCTTACCCCGAAGGCACATTTCTCCGGGTTGAGCTTCATGTTGTATCTGCGGAGCACATCAAAGGTTTCCTGCAAATGCTTTAAATGGTCATCTGTTTCCAGGGACTTAACAACCATATCGTCAACATAAACTTCCATTGTTTTCCCTATTGTTCTTCGAACATTCCATTAACTAGGCGTTGGTAAGTTGCACCGGCATTTTTTAATCCGAAAGGCATGACGTTATAACAGTAAGTCCCATAACGGGTGATGAAGGATGTTTTCTCTTGATCCTCCGGGTGCATCCGGATTTGGTTATACCCGGAGTAAGCATCGAGAAAACTTAACATTTCATGTCCGGCCGTCGCATCGATCATTCTATCGATGTGAGGTAATGGAAATGAATCATTCGGGCATGCCTTGTTTAAATCCTTATAATCGACACACATTCGAAATTTATTACCTTTTTTGGGCACCACCACTACGTTAGCAAGCCAATCCGGGTATTTCACCTCCCGGATGGAACCTATTTTTAAAAGCTTGATTATCTCGTCTTTTATGAAGGCGTGTTTTGGCTCCGCCATGGGCCTTCTTTTTTGCTTCACCGGGGGAAACTTCCCGTCCAAGCTGAGCTTGTGAGATGCTATTTCCGGTGATATACCTGTCATATCTATATGCGACAATGCAAAGCAATCGCCATTAGCTCGAAGAAACTCAATGCGCCTGAGCTCCGGGGTAAGCCCCGTGCCCAGGTACCTTTCTGTCCGATAAGTACTCGAACAGGATGATCTGCTCCAGCTCCTCTACGGTTGACTTGGTCGCGTCCGAGTCATCCGGCATGACAAAAGATCTGGGTACCCCAAAATCATCCTCTTCATGCACTGGATCTGGCCCGGTATACTTTGGTTGCTGTTGGGGGACCTCCCCTCCGGTTACACCCTTTTCTTCCTAAGCCGGCTCCTTGGGCCGGGGCGCCGCCTCCTCTACTGCGAACATTTCCTTTGCTGCGGGCTGCTCACCTCGGATGGTTTTCACCCCCTCCGGGGTGGGGAATTTCAGCAACTGGTGCAGTGTTGAGGGTACTGCCCTCATGCTATGTATCCAGGGTCTGCCCAATAATGCATTATACTTCATGTCCCCTTCGATCACATAGAAAACTGTTTGTTGAATGGTGTCATCTACGTTCACGGGCAACGAGATCTCCCCCTTCGTGGTTTCGCTAGCCATATTGAACCCGCTGAGTACCCAAGCCACCGATATGATTCGATCGAGCAGCCCTAGCTGTTCGACCACTCTCCATCGGATGATGTTGGCCGAGCTACCTGGGTCAACCAAAAAACGTTTAACCTTAGTTTTAAAGATAAGTATAGAAATTACCAATGCATCATTGTGCGGTTGAATGATGCCTTCCGCGTCTTCGTTATTGAAGAAAATAGAGCCCCCGGTTTAGTGGTCTCGGATGCGCTTTTCACGAACAATAGAAACCTTTGTCCGTTTCATAAACGGCCCCCGAGGGGCGTCAATACCCCTAACTATCATGTTGATTGTATGCTGGTGTTCGACCGGCTCGGCCCTTCGATGAGCTTCCCTTTCCTTGTAATGATTTTTGGCTCGCTCGCTTAGCAGATCTCGGAGATGACCGTTTTTCAATAAGAGGGCTACCTCTTCTCTCAACTGGTGACAATCCTCGGTTTTATGGCCATGGGTTCCGTGATACTCACACACCACGTTCGGATCCCGTTGGCCTGGATCCGACCTTAGCGGTTTCGGCCATCTCACGTCCGGGACGCGGCCGATGGCCGAGACGAGGCCTGAAGTACTAACGTTGAAGTTGTACTCCGAAATCTTCGGTGGGCCCTTATTACCGGCAGAACTTCCGGCATCGCTCCTGAACGAGAGCCCCCGGCTACTCATCGGTCATTCGACCTACTTGCTACCCCGACCCGAGAAACGGCTCAAGCTTTCCTTTGACTTTTCCAACCTAAAATTTTGTCTCTCCGAATGGGAGTATGGCCGAAACCTTTCCCTCGATGATTCAGCCTTTGCTCCATAACCCTTCTTTGGATTTTCAAAACTTCTATCTATTTTTACAGGGACCGGGGGGAGCTCAAACTGATCATCCTCCACCCGAATCTTCGATTCATACCGGTTATGGACATCGGCCCATGTCACAGCCTCGTATTCCAGGAAATTTTCTTTCAATTTGGCCGAAGCAGTTGAACTTAGCATGTTGAGCCCCTTTGTGAAAGCTTGTGCGGCCCATTCTTCTGGGACCGGGGGGAGTTCCATC
Organism: Lycium barbarum; assembly: GCF_019175385.1. Lineage (NCBI taxonomy): Eukaryota > Viridiplantae > Streptophyta > Magnoliopsida > Solanales > Solanaceae > Lycium > Lycium barbarum. Next base: position 162,288,320 of record NC_083337.1, read on the forward strand.
CGTTCCCTCTGGAACCGGATGACGAACTCCCGCAGTAACTCATCGTCCCTTTGGGTTATTCGGAAGATATCGGCCTTGCGGGCCTACACCTTTTTGGCACCGGCATGAGCCTTTACGAAGGCATCGGCGAGCATTTTGAAAGAAGTGATCGAATGCTCGGGTAGGTGGTCATACCACGTTAATTCCCCCTTCGACAGAGTATCCCCAAATTTTTTCAATAACACTGACTCAATCTCATCTTCCTCCATATCATTGCCCTTTATGGCACAGGTATATGAGGTCACGTGCTCGTGCGGGTCCGTTGTGCCGTCATACTTCTGTATATCGGGCATTTTGAACCTCTTCGGGATCAGTTTCGGGGCTGCACTCGGAGGAAAAGCCTTTGGATGTACCATTTTGAATTCGGCCCCTTCAGCAAAGGTGGATCCCCCGGTATCTAGTCCACCCGAGAATTGTATGTCTCGACCCTCTTTTCGGTTGAGTCTACCCGTTTCGCCAAAGTTTCAAGCATCTTTAGAACCTCGATAGAGGAGCCGGCTCCGGAGCCGTCGCTCTCAACCATTCGCGCCTCGTTTCTTCCGGTTTCGGCAGTACCCTTTGCCTTTTCCGGCTCTACTTCACCTTTTCCGCTCTGCAGCTGGGCAATTGCTATTCCTTGCTCGGCGATTGCCGCTCTTTGTTCCTGCAACATTTCAAAAATTAAACGTAAGTTAACACCGTCGTTTGGTGCGTCTGGTTCTCTCCGGCCCCGGGTCCGTGACAGCGTAACTGAATTGTAAGTATTTAGAGGATCAGTGGTCGGTGGGGCGGCATTCTCCTGGTCCACAGTATTTTGCCGGTTGAGCCCTTCCCTCGAATCGACGAGGTTCGGGTCAGCGGGATTTGGCAATCCCCGTAGTCCGCTGCCTTCATTTTCCGCCACAATCTCGGTGTTGTTGACATGGCCGGATTGTTCGATGTCGGCCATTTAGTCCGTTTTCAGATGTTTTTGGTTTTGATGAATATGATAGAAATCAAGACCAAAGATCACTATTATCGTAGCCCCACGGTGGGCTCCAAACTGTTTACCCCGAATTCGGATTATCAATTAAATTTATAAGTAGGTATAGGATATGTGCTTGGGTCTTGATGTATGTTAGATAGAGAAAATATGTATATGAGAGTTCTTCAACAAAATGGCTAATGATGACAATTTGCTATGAATATAAACGTTTATAAACAATGTGAGGACACTTGGTGGAAGACGCACAATGAAATGGAGACAAATGATCACGGGCGAATCAGATATTGAGAGAGAGAGATCATAAATATTGATTTTTCTATTGCAAATGTTCTTAGAAAGTGAAGGAGTCAACCCTTACAAAGGAGGGGATGTGCTCTATTTATAGCGTGACCTTCATGGGTTTCATACAATGTGAATTAATAAAATAATAGTAATAAGGACAGCTCTGAACGGATTTGGTGGGATTAGACTGACGGTGCCGACTGACGGCGCCGTCTGACACACGCATGGTGGGTAGTTGACCATGACAGGACGCTACTGGCACGTGGCTCGCATGCAACGGCCACACGGACCAACGGCTATGCAGGCCAACAGCTATACGGACCAACGGCTATGCAGGCCAACAGCTATACGGACCAACAGCCACGAATGCTCGGGTCACCGGACTTGGCCGTTTCAATGACGAAGAAGGCAGATCAGTCGGTGTCCCTCGCTTAGCTCCGGTCCAAGCGTTACCCCGGTCAAGGGAGAATAGTATCCGGCACATTCTCATTCCTTTCTTCCACCAATTTCTCGTTCCACCGGTTTGCCTCATAACCGATTTTTACCGTAGGTCCATCTTGAGGTTTGGCTTGTCCATCTTGAAGAGGCTTGGCAGATTCCTCAGGCTTTTTATTGCTGGATGGAAGAAAGAAAACTCAATGAAAAGTGTGGAGATGTATTTTTTAAATAGCTGAACGGAAAAAAAAGGACATGAAATCTGTCTCAGAATTGCAATAAGCCTCTTTACGGAACATTTCATTCTCGTAGTATCTGTTTTACGACACTGTATCCTTTTCCACAAAGGCACAACAGAGACTTTGAGAACCCTGTGAAATCCGTCAAAAGTTCTTACATTTTCGACTTTCCACCAAGAATTACACAGCCAGCCAACTTCAGATTACGTCTTGAAAAAGCAGACCCCCTGCATAACACCACCTGGTTTGTTCTTTCCTAATTATCCACTATCATATAACGAAATAATTTGTAGCTTGAATCATGCCGCAAACAAAAGCCTGGTATTTTGAACTGTGCATATGGGCCCTCCAAGATTTCTCGGTTATCCACAAAAAAGGTTTATATTCATGCCAAGCAAGCACCCAACCACAGTTCTGGGCATTATCCAATTTATTTCATGTAAAAGACATAAAAATTCCCCAACAGTACCTGCCACTAAACAATGCAATATCATTTTACTCACTCTTTTAAGGATATATCTTCAAGCTTCTTCTAAAACGCTACATGTATTAGCCCGTGAAAGCACGGGCCCAACATTTTGCATTAACTTGTGTATTTTATCTGGACAGATGATTGTATGAAATGTCAAAAAGCAATGTAATTGATTATAAGTATTAAAGAAAACATTCATTTGGTGCCCTCCATGATGGGTAAATTACACATACTTTAGTTATCCTGTTCTATTCGACGGACTACAGAAATTATCAATTGAAGTCAAAGGCTGACAATCTAAGCATTGTTCAACTTAATTCGGAAAAAGATGGGCGACTTTTAGCTTTCGACATTAAGAATTGTTTTACCCGAATTGGTCTCTCTCTCTCTCTCTTTTATGTTTGGTCGACCTGTGTATAACTCCCAACTTTGTCTTGATTTAAAGGAAGGCAAAAATGAATTCAGAAAATAATCCATGCCAAACCACAAATTGCAAAGACAGCAAACGAAGTAATAGCAGAACGGATAGCAACGACGCAGAAGGGAAGCCCAAAAAACCCAAGTAACTAGCAAATAAATTGACAATAATAGTTGAAAAAAATTCAACCCAAAACAGAGGGAAGAAGAAGCTCATAAATTGAAGAGGGAAACGAAAGCAGACAATCGCGAAAACGATGAAAGAATAAAGCAGACATGTCATCGCCAAATTATTGCGGGGCATCATATATACGCAACAACAAGGAAAAATAGAACAAATTGAAAGCTCACCTGGTAAAAGAAAAGCGCAAAGCGCAGAGATTGAACAGGGAAACAAAATCGAGATTGAACAAAGAAACGAAGTTATACCAGCAAAAGGCAGAGCAGAAAGCAAGGGAAGAAACAAAGCAGGCAATTGACAAACTGAACTACTGAAGAGGCAGAGCTTTCGTTAATTGTTCTCATCGGAGAAGTGTATGTCTGTGTCTGTGATGCAGGCTTAACGCGCGTGCCAGTGGTACTCCAAGTAGAGCGCAAGGTGCAAAAGTTATACCTAAAATGTCTTGAATAGCCCTTGGTCGGCAAGCTGGCAAGACAACGGCCAGCTGCTTCCCAAGCGGCTTCTATTTATTAGTAATGTGCTACTTCTCACAATTCAACTAGCGAAGCAGCTTCAGAGGAGTCACCCAGGGATTTAAGAACTTCTAGCATCACTCATCCTTCTCTTAGTTCTAAATATTATTCCACCAAATAAAGATTCAACTTCAAATAATGTAATACTGAAAAACATCTTTATTGAGAATTTCAAATATATGTTTCACTGGCAGCTAAATCTTTTTTTTTTGATGAAGTAATGTGTTTCATTGAAAGGCATCAACAAGATGCAAAGTTGCAGGAGGCTAATTACAAAAGAACAGAAGTGTAGGACTAGTTACTGGGCAGCTAAATCTTTAGCTCAAACATAGATTCATAAATTAAATTTACAAGCAAATATACTCTTTTCCTACATCTAACCAGACCCCATGATCAGCTCCACCCCAAAAAAAACCCACTGAAGAACAACCTAGTAGATTGTTTTCGAAAAGATTCCTCAAATATAGGTCACCCAAAGCCACTGCCTAGTCAATATTCATTAAAATGGATATTATTTATACATCCTTCTATCAGTACAAGTACGAAGTAACTCTACCCACTAAGCCAAAAGATATTGAATTGGAGATCAATCATTTTGCTAGTTTTTTTTTCTTTTTCCGGGACAACTAAATCAGTCGCCTAGCTATCAGCACGATCCAAGACGTATCTTAATCCTAAGCATCTGATATCAAACACTAATGCCTGCATATATCATCCAAAGGAAAGAAAGGAGGAAATCTTTACCTATCCTTGGGCTCATCTTGTGGCTTCATGGCTGGATAGAGTAGAACTTCCTGTAGAAAAAATTATAACAAGGGAAAGAAAAAAAGATTTCAGTATCTAACTTAAATGATTCGAAACACTGGCTTTTTCAAAAGGAAGTTACAAGAAAAGGAGGGTGAGGGAAAATGCAGAGACAACACTAAGTTGGTAAAAGACCAGCCTTTGTAGCCTCTTCTCCGAACGCACTCCTCCACCCATTTAGAAATGGATGTGAGACAGAACACCAGAGGAAATGATTGGAAATAAATGGCCATTTCATCGTATTTAAGATATAAAGAACCTTGAGTCAATCTAACTTGAGCTTAACTAAACCTCAAAAGCTAGATCATAAGGTGAGAATTGCCTAAAATTGTATAATGAGACAATACATTCGGATTAAGCAATCATCCCACATGCCTATGTGTTGGACATCTGAAACGTGGACAATATGACATGGCAGCCCAACATTGGATAAACCAAGAACATAGATTAGTTTTGCTCTGGCTCTGATACCATGCTAAGAAAATAGATCTTGGGATTAACTTATGACATGTGCTTAACTTATGAGATGAGGATTGATGAAGCTAATATGGGAAGACAACAGAACATTCCCCCAGACAATGTAACATTCCTAAATAGATTGGAACTAAGTGGTCATTTCTTCCTACAAAGAAATCAAGTGAAGTCACAAACCTTGATGTTTTGTGAATCTGTCAACAACATTGCAAGTCGGTCAATACCCAATCCCCAACCACCAGTAGGAGGTAATCCATATTCAAGAGTTGTGCAAAAGTTCTCATCCAGTGCCATAGCTTCATCATCACCTGATTGTCAGTCCTAAATTGACATTAATTGTGCTAAAATAAGTAGTTGCGCATAACCAATACAATAAGATGAACACAAACACAACCACCAAATCAGGAAGCACACTTCCCACAGATACCTTGAGTTGATCAGCAAAACGCTGGCGTTGGACAACAGGGTGATTCAATTCAGTGTATGCATTGGCAAGCTGTCAAGTTTTGTAACAGAGAAAAACTTATCAAAAAAAAAAATTAACAGGGAAGGATATTACAGCTTGTATTGGGAGTGGTAACAACAGTTTGAAAGACTTGACAGAATGCATACTTCATGCTTGTTTATAAACAATTCAAAACGTTCTGTCAGGCCTGGTTTCGATCTGTGCGACTTTGCCAAAGGACTCATTATCTCTGGGTGGTTGATAATAAACGTAGGGTTAACACATGTCTCTTCCAGAAAGTGCCCCATAAGCTGTATTCACAAAAAAATGAAGGAGAATTAGTAGCAATGTCATAAAGCCTCTTAGGAAAAACAAAAACTGGTAACAATAGCACCAGTAGTGCCAAAAGAATGAGAACACCGACTCCCATAAATACATGTTTTTAAGAGGTATCACCAATAAATGCAGATATGGGATACCGCATTAAACGTTTATAAAGTTATATACAGGCAGAAAAGCAGATATACAGCAAACTGATTCAAACCCAATTTAACAATGATGCTCCAACTTGGATATCATATTTCATGTCACGATAACATATATTGCCAATAACGCGTATTACAGGTCAAACGCCAGACGCTACAGGTTTTCACAATAATATAGTTGTAAAACGCTAGCAACCCTATTCATCTCTTTTTTCTTTCCTCTAAAATATGATAGGCTTCTTTCTTCTTTTTCTTTTCTTTCTTCTTCTCTTTTTTTTTTTTTTTTTTTTTAATAATAGGCTTCTTTCCTCTTTATTTTCTCACATTTGCCTTTTGCCTCAAGTTTTTTCCCAAACCCATATCACTTCCTTTACAGCAGCCTTTTGCTGCCTCACGTAGGGGTGCTCATGGAGAGAACAGAAGTGGATGTCCACATCCATTAGAGCCCCTTTCCTTCATTCATCTGAACACAAAGCCCATAAACTGAGAAAGATTCTCAAGCATTTAAATTCGCACTAGAGAGAATTAATACAAGACTACAAAAGAAAGCGGACAAGCAGCGAAGAGCGAGTTTCTAGATTTCATCAGTAAAAATTGGCTATTGGGAAGAGATCTGAAAGAAAAAGTGTACTTTATCAAGTAATCTAGCTGTTGTTTGCGGTGGTGGACATCTGATCTCAAACTTTGCACAGGCATCTATGAGGTATTTGTTGGTTTCATCACTTGAGAGATCCTTGGGTATATTCAAGTTTGCAACCTTCTCCAATTCCTCTATCATCTCAATCCTTCTGCAGATGCAACAGCATAAGTATCTTAGTGCCTTGTAAACAAAAACAGAACATTACATACCAGAAGAGCTTCCAAACCTGAATGGAGGAGTGAAGTCAATCTCAATTGGGTCACTTTCCAGCCCCTTCGCATGATACTTGATTATATAGCCACCTGCAACCCTGTTCATGTATGGTCAGTAAGATAAACTACATAGTAAAAGAATAAATATCATGGAAAGATCAAATATACATAATCTTCCACTACAACAATTGGGATCCCAATTTTTTGGTACTGACCACTTAGCATTATTTCAGTTAGATCCATCAAGTCATTGTAATCTGCATATGCCATATAAAACTCGCAAGTGGTGAATTCAGGATTGTGCGTCAAGTCAATTCCCTCGTTTCTGAATTGTTTCCCAATTTCATAGACACGTTCTAATCCACCAACAACTAGCTGTTTAAGATATAGTTCAGGAGAAATACACAAGGAGAGCGGCATATCCAAATCATTGTGGCGGGTCACAAATGGACGTGCAGCTGCTCCACCAGCAATCCTGTTCATCATGGAGGTCTCTAACTGTTACAAATACAATTATATATTTTACTAGTTTTATTCAAGCTAAGCTCATAATCTCAAATTAGCAAAGGCAAAATAAAACAGCTTCATCAACACTGACCTCTAAGAAGTCGCGAAATTTTAGAAAGCTCTGAAGATAATCTATGATCTTTGCACGGGTCGTAAATATGTGCCCAACCTCTACATTCACCATCAAATCCAAATAACGCTGTCTATATTTTGTTTCCTGGACATAAAGAATAAATCAACCACAAGAACACGTCAGAGGCATTTTTTTATTTTTATTTTTTGAAATGGTAAAAGTTAGAACACAGCAGAGGCATAAAATCTTTTAGAAGGAAATAGGAAGAAAGCAACGCAATTGAAAAAAAAAACTTTCTGAAAAAAACAAATGAGAGGCATAAGATACCTGATCTTTCAACACATAATTTTTCTGGATTGCAGCCACTTCCTGGGACCCATTCTTCAGTTTTCTGCAGCACAATTAGATATAGTTCAATTAAACTGGGACTGGTCTTAGACTCGATTTAAAACAAAATTCACTAACCTTAGTTGTCTCCGTCTGGGCACCTTTCTGCCGTGGCATCATATGAAGACAAGGAGATAACACTACGAACGTTTTGGGAAAAAGGCTTAGCTCGCCCCTTTTACTCTTTCCTGAGGCATGAGGAGGGAATAATTAGAAGAATATGTTACCAAACCAAAACAACATTATTATCATCTTCTGAGATCTTTGCATAAACTGCACCATGTCAAGAAAGATATTCCTAGCAATTGCAGTGCAGACAATAATATTTGAAGTCAGAAACTATGGCAAATCCCAGAAGCTAAAGGCACACAAACACAAGAAAATGTTTTATTCGACATGAATAACACTACTCCTTTCGGAAGAAGCTTGACAAAGGTCAGCTGTGGTAATCATGGTCTAATAAAATTAATGGGATAAGTGTATGTAATTTTCTTTTCTGCGTACAAAGGCACGCATCTATCCTCTCGACCTCCATTTGTACCAATTTTCAACATTATATCATTCCTCTCCCTTTCTATTACACCTAGAAGCTTGTGTATTTTCTGTAAGAATCTGATGTCACTCCATTTGTTGTCCATTTCCCAAAAACTTTCTGCTTTCTCACTAATGCTCTTTCTGTACCAAATAACCCTCCAGATTTAACTTCTCGAAAATCAAATATGAAAAGACAATTAACTGTGCCCCCATCTCTAACACGTTATCGACCTCCTCTTTCAAAGTGGTCTTGTAAAAAAAATGTTGATTAAATTTGAATTGAAATCAAAGTTTCAGAGTCAAGGACCAAGCGACGAACTACTTACCGCCCTCCCCAAGCCCCCCCCCCCCCCCCCCCCACCACACAAAAACCCCACAGAAGCCCCAAAAAAAGGAACCAAGCCATGACTTCAGCTGTAGCAAGCTGCTACAACTGCATAGTCAAACTTGAGCCCCTACAGAACAAGATAAATATTGTGAAGATCACGGGATCTTTTTATATTCACCTAGTTTTACAACATTTTATTGCAACTTCTACAATGCTGATCGCCATAACAACTTGACAGATTCTTTAGCATCTGTGTCGTAAGTGGTGTGGAGGGAAAAGGTCAGGTAAATGCAATTTAATGCTAGTAAAGACATGAAAAAACAATTGTATCTGTTTTTTTGGATAACTGAGTAGCTGTTATGGTATTAGATATGACCATAACTTCACATGCAAATCTTAACCATTCAACCTGCCACAGTACACCAATCAACAAAATACATACACATCAACACATTTTGTTTTCAGTTCCTTTCCGTTACATTAATCAATGGTGTTTAAGTACGTGATGGAGTGATAGTGAGAGTAACTTTTCACTTCTAGCGGAACTTGTTTTTTACCACCAAGACCAACACTACCACAAGGAACACCTGCCATAAACTTGCAGGAAATAAGAATCTCATACCTGGATATCCAGTAATTCCGACAATATCTCCACGCTTCAACACCAGAATGAAATTTAACAAAGTCCTCTTCATTCAACACAGAATCTCTGCACATACATCAGGACACAATACTTCTCGGTGATATCACTTAAGAATTCAGAAAACACAAGTCTATATGAAACTTAGTATACGAGCTTAAAGATTCGTCTATATGAAACCTTTTGGTCATCTCATGCAGTGGCGGAGCCAGGATTTCCGTCGAGGGGGTTCAAAATATAAAAAAGTAAACACACGAAGAAGCCAAAGGGGGTTCAACATCTGTTATTTATACATAAAAAATAATTTTAATCTTGTAAAAACAATATTTTTTTTCCGAGGGGGTTCAGATGAACACCCTCGGCTCTATGTGGCTCCGACACTGATCTCATCCACCTACTCTTGGCATAAATTAAACTCAGAAAACAACAAAAAAAATGAAAGAGAAATATAACCACCTCGCACTTGTCATAACTTGAACTTTGGCACCTAGACCATGTAAATCATAGAAAAGCAGCTTTGCAGAAGACGCATGTTTGTTCATTATCCTTCCTACACAAAAAACAGCAATTATTGAAGCAAGTTATTATAAACAAAAAAAAAAAACTGTTAAAAAAGCGGATCAAGAAAAATGCTGTTAAAATTTACCAGCCAAGGACACTTCATCTTCGGAATGAAGTCCACTCTCTAAACATTTGTATTTCTTGATGAATGCAGGGACAGACAAATGGTTAGCCCCATTGAATTTGTGGGGGTACGGATTCACCCCTTTTGCCTTCTCTGCCGCAAGCACTTGCAGCCTATTTTCAAAGTATTGCTGCAATCCAGAAAAACCAAACCCGAAATAAATGAATTTCAGGATCATGATATGCATTTGGTATGTGGAACTGGTAAAGTTCTTTATTCGAGGCTTATGTTCACCCGAAATATATTTGACTTTTATCCCAACTCTTTATCAATTTAACACTTAAACATGATTGACAACTTTTTATACTGGAAAAATATCAGGACAGGATGTCCCTTTTCACAAATATAAACTACTTTTCCACCCAAAAGCTACAAATATATCAGGAAGTAGTTGTATTTGGATTTTTCATGGACAAAAGCTGATTTTCAAATAAAGTGGAAAGAAAATAACTGAATAATTGTCATGGCAAAACGGGTCCTTAAATTATGATAATATCCCGAAATTTCCCTTTGTGTATGCGCGCCTCAAAAAGGTATAGTACTCGATTCCATTACATGCATCGGGGGCAATCGAAAAAGCCAGCATTTCTTGGAATACCGACTATAATGCTACCAATAATTGTACTAATCCAACCGCATATGTCTTTCTCCTACCAAAAGGAAAGAAAAAAGAAATAAGGTTATCCCAACTGTTTATCAATCTTCTAACACTTAAACATGATTGCCACGGAAAAACTTAACCTACTTTTACACCTAAAAAAAAAACTAGTGTAAAACACATAACAAATAACAACAAAGAAGAAATAGAAAAGGGGAAAAGGGAGTTACCGTTGGATCCATGTCATCCTCGGTTGCAGCATTGTCTGATGATCAGGGTTGAAAATCCTCTTTTCTTTTCCTCTCTTTTTCTCCCTCCCTTTTCGTTTCTTTCTTCTTCTTCTGCGTTTTCTGCTTCTGTTATGGCTTCCTTTGCCTTTTTAAATGTTTCGTTTCTTTCCTTTCAAATTTGGAGCCCTTTTTTTTCTTTTTCTTTTTAAAAAAAAAAAAAAACTCTCTATTGGTAAATTACAAATTAACCCCTCATTAAAATTGGGATTGTTATAATGACAAGAATAGCGATTCATCCCACTATTTTGCAATAGTGTGACATAATGTTAAACAAAGATAAAAAATTTAGATCGCATCACACGAGGGGCAAGAAATCAATCAAGATGGGACTCAAGATATGGATTTATTAAGATTACGCATCCAATAAAAGAAATTTTAACCATACGAGAAGAAAGATATCTAATATCTTGTAGTTTGCTACTCAAGATTGCTAGAATACCTTGTAGCTCAGTAGTTACTACTCGAAATTCTAGAACTAACTAGTTTCAATAAGAGTAGCACAATAGGTTTAAGAGTTTGGGACTTTGAGTGTTATTTACTTGTTGCCGACTTGTAGTCATTTCCATCACCTACGGCGAAAATTTTAATATTTCATTATTTTTTAACTTAATATATAAAATGTATTATATATATATATATATATATATATTATAAATTTATTCGGTACCGTTCGATATTTTTTCGGTTTATATATATAAAATAAAAAATAACCAACCTAATTATTCGTACAGTTATAAATTTATATAAAAGGCGTCGATTTTAGTAAAATAAACCAAATAATCAGTTCGGTATGATACGGTTCGGTCAATTAAGTCGGTTTTAGAAAAACCATTGACACCCCTACTTTTTGAGACATACCAAAAAGCGAAGTAAGACGCTTAAATTGAGACGGAGGGAATATAAATTATTTTTCTCTAACAGAATTTTGTGGGCCATTTTGGACTGGCAGTTAGTTCTTGGATATGTTGTGTTATCTCGAAAGACCAATACTCTCCAAAAACAACTCTACAACAAAATAGTTTAGTTTTTATTTCTACAAAATTATTCATCTATTTAATCGTTAAGGATATAATATGTTCCAAGGAGCGTAAAGCGCTATTTACAATCCAGCTCAAAAACATCATTTCCTAAGTAAATTCACCTATCAAAAATTGAAAAGTCAACTAAGTCATTAGCCGTGATTAAACATCCTAGAATTATGCACAAACTACAAACATAACGTGATCAACATATGAACATACGTCCCAAATATTACAAGTTGCATTCATGTTCTAATTAGTCTTTAAAACTTTTCTTCAATGTGTCTATTACATCCTTAGCATCAGAAAAGATATAAAGCCTTTTCTGTCCATTGTATATTGCTTTTTTCACGACTTTGTAACTACAAACGCTTCAGCAATCATGGTTTTCCCAACAAACTAAATTGAGGATCCATGAGCATAATGCAAAATACCCTTGTTATCCATAGCAATCAAATCTATTGTGAAATATAATTTAAAAATTTATGTATACTATATTAAAAGCACGAAGGGCCTTAGAAATGTTGTTTGAACTTTTTGTCCTTCATTAAAAGACTCTTGCAATAACAAAATAGTCATTTACTAATCTTACGTATCTAGAACTCTTTTACCTCTAGATAAATGTATGTAGTATTCCTTCTAAAATTTATTTAAAACTTTAAATAACTAAATATTTTACTATTAAAGTCTTTCCTTATTTGAATGAACTAGGTGGCAAGTCCTAAATTTTAGAACTTTACAATCAAAGTTGTTATACACATAAAGTATTATGAATGCTCCGCTTGATTTACTCCTTATTTGAATGAACTAGGTGGCAAGCCCTAAATTTTAGAACTTCACAATCATTAAGTTTTAATTTTATTATTTTTTAGCAAAGATTATTATTTTTTGTTCTATAGTGTACAAAAAAAAGTATTAATTTATCCTCCATTAGATTTACTTCGGACCAACATCTTTTGAGTTGTTAAAAACAAATTATAGCAATCAAAATTACTATTTAATTATTTTCTCATATTTGGACTTTGAAATTAACTAAAATTTTAGTTATTAAATCTTTCCTTATTTGAACAGTATGAGAAGTCCTAAATATTTAAGAATTCAAAATCAATTAAGATTGTGCCATATACAAATCCATTCTTATTTGAACTATAATACCTGGCGTTCCACAATTAAAACTAAAGAGACCTCCCGTTTACAAGAGCTGACCGCATGTTTACCAGAGGTAGTGATCCAGAATTGCTTGAAGCAGATTTTTATTTTTTTATTTTATTTTTTTGACAAATATCCAACATGAGAGCTCAAAATTTATTTGCTACCCATTAAGCGTTTTTTCCGGAATACTACTTGTGACTTTCTTTATGGTTGCTTCTTCTAAAGTTCGATTTTTTGGTCAGAAATCTCGCTTGGTCAATTTATCTGTGGGAGAAACCTCTGTGTTTTTTAACCAAAGTAGTAAGTTATTATTCACATTCTTATCACCTGCGAGTTATTATTTGTATCTTTTACACCTCTAATCATTGTATCTATTATATTTCAGTAAATTTCAATTTTCTTGATAGAATTAATTACCGCCATAATTATTCGATAAATGTGATGGTGCAATTTTAATATTGTTTCGTTCCCTCTTAGTATTTCTTTTATTCTTCGACGTCAGAATCAGTACTCTTTTCAAATGAATTTTTTCCGTTGAGGATGCTATGGTTATAGGCTTTTGGTTGGAGGATTCTGTATCACTTTGACTATTCATTGTAAATAATGTATTACCATGACAAGGTTACTCATTTACCACACAGATAATCTTCCCAAAGTTTGACCTCATAAACAATCTTTTTAGGATAGGAAATTGCTAATATTATATTTGTATGTACCCTTTTCTGAGGATTTTGAAAGTTCCACCATGAGGGATATTATGCTCCAAAAAAGTAATGTGCTTGATTCTGGTAATGATGTCGTATTGTCCCTATATATGAGGAGGGACTTTCTTTGCATGATCAGATAATTGTCTAAGTATCTTTCTTTTTTTTCATACTATAGTCTTGATTTTGCTTACAACTATTCATCCTTCAATTTTTAATTTTTATGTATCAACATTGATGTCCCAAAAGAAAATTACTCAAGAAGTTAGATTGAATATAATTCTGATCGTATATGCTTTCAGTCATTGAATAGGATACTAATTAGAACTTTGAATAGAACGCACAGTTTCTACGAAAATAAAAGAAGATGTCTACCTAGACCTAATAGTTCAATCAAAGATACTACAACGTCTATGAGTACAATATGAACCTCAGATCATATGACCTTGGCAAAAGTGATGGAGTAGACGGAAGAAGTTATCTCATGGCAAAAGTAATGGTGTAAATGGCATGATTTAAATGTTGAAACAAGGAAGTTTTCAAGATAGATGAGAAGTAGATACTTGATTTTATTCCATGGCAGGATTAATATGATACTTGGTTTATTCTTTTCAAGTATTCATATCTATAAATAGAAATAGAAAATCGTAAAGTTTAGACTGAATTACCAAAATATCCTTCAAAAGTTAGAGCAACATTTGATCCTTCCTTTGAATCCTACTATTATAATATTCTTGTACCAAAAGAAAAAATTATTGTCCAACAATAAATAAGTACTACAACAAACTATAATAAAACAAATAAATGGGGGAAAAAAATGTGTGAAAGATAAGCTATAATGAACCGAAGGCGTGCTATTGCAACCTTTCGACACCTTGATAAGTATGTACTATTGCAACCTCACAATTTCTTAAAATTACTTTCATCTACTCTCTATCAAATTAATGTAATTTAAAAAATAAAAATAAAAAACTTATAACGAATCATTCTTCTTTTAATATGTATATTTAGTGATGATAAATTGGGGTTTTTATCAATTTATTCACATCTTTACATAATTTTTTGTCGTCTGTAATTGATGAATATGACTAGATTCAAGATGGTGTACGGTCTTTGTACACTCTACCCTCTCCATGTCTCACCTAGTGAAATTATACTGGGCATGTTGTTTGTTGATGTTGTCTTATATGAGTTGCATGATTTCAAATTTTAGTTGTTGCAGAATTTAGAAGACGAAAAGAATGTAAGACAATAATCAAAAGAGCCGCACAATTATGTAACTTTGAACGTTAATTGAGAAACTCCATTAATTAAGGTAGATCACTAATTGCATTTGAATCGCTAATGGCGAAGTGATAACTTTTAGAAGTTTAGAATCGCGAAAGATAGAGGCCAGACTTCAAATTGCCACTAACATGGTCAAAATTGCTTTAAACAATTCAAAATCGCCAATGGCGATCTAGATTGCCTTTAGCGAACAATATGACTTTTAGATGAAGAATGCAAATCACTTTTGGCGAAATTCAGCTTCCAAAAGCGATACAGAAAGTGTAATTGAGCATGTGTACACGTTTTAATGAAGCCCATAAAATATATTTTGGTTACTTAGAGAACTTTTGTCTCGAAGAGTCTTACGGGGGCAATATTTAGAATTTATTCTCTAGGGTTTTTCGTGACGCCACATTGTTTTGCAAGAGTTTTCTTCTTTCTTTAGATCTATGACTAGTTTCAATTGTATTTTGTTATTCTTTTAATAAGTCTAAATAAACTCATTAATGTGAATTCGAAATGTTGTTATGTTTAAATTGTATTTTGTTCATTTATTCTTTTAGTGTGTCTAGATATACTCATTAATGTGAATTCGGAATGTTGCTATGTTTATGGGTTATTAATATAGATCCTTCTTTTAATTAAACATCGTATTATCTAATTGCTTCGCGATTTATTGTATCATTTGGTGGTTGCTAACACTAGATTAACATCTATACACTTAATTCGAAATGGAAAATAAATTCTAGAAAAACTATAAGTTATATAGCAGGGCGAAAAGCAGTGTGAAGTGTCCTTGTTCTGCTTCGTGAAGAACTGCCTTGAAAGGATCCCTCCACCAAAGTTGTCAGAATGAATGCCACGTGTAAAATAAGCAAAATTCTTCATTTACTTGCGCCTATGCGTATCAGTACCACAGTACAGGTAAAAAGTATGTGCATATGTTGGTTTAATAATAAATATTATTATCATAATTTAAAACTTAATTATAATAAATTAATATGACTTTATATAACATGCAATTCTGTTCTACTATCTAATAAATGGGGATAAGCAGGCAACAGGTCTGTTGACCGCATGTTATTTCCGAGACTATTTTGATAAATTTGACTACGTGATTGGGCTACATGGAATCTAACTGTAGTAGCCCGATAAATTTTTTAGTCCTTTGACTGAATTGCAACTCTCTTCTTCCACCATACACAACTTTTTTATGTTGTATACGTGGCAAGAAGGTACTGCATCTTCTTTTTACTTTTCGGGTGTGTTCGGTATAGAGGAAAAATGTTTTCATAAAAAATATGTTTTTGGAAAATAAGTAAATTTCTATTTATTTTCTTATGTTCGTTTGGATAGTGAAAAATAAGTGAATTTATTACTTATTTTCTCACGTTAATTTGGTTGGTACAAAACACTTTTCGAAAAATACCCATCCAAGCTCCACCAACTCCACCCCAACCCCACCTCCCCATACCACACCACCCCCTCCCCTCACCCAATTTTTTTCTTTTTGAAGTTTTTAATGTTCTTTTCTGGATTGTCTACACCACTACAACCCCCACACCACCCCCCCCCCCCCCAAAAAAAAAGAAAAATCTCAAAAAAAGTTTTAAAAGTTATTTTTTTTTTTTTTTTGAATTTTTACACCACATCCGATCCCTCCCCCTCCCCCCCCCCCCCCCCTCTTTTCCGACACCCCACCGACCCCTCCAAAAAAATTTAATTTTTAACCACGCAAACTTTCAATTTTTATAATTTTTTTAATAAAGATAAAATAGAAAATAGAAAATTCGGGAGGGGGTAGGGGGTGGGTGTAGAGAATCAAAAAATAAAAAAATTCAAAACTTTAAGAAAAAAAACAATTTTTTTGGAAGGGGTAGGGTGAGGGCGGTCGTGTGGATGGGTGGGGTTAAAAAAGAAAACAAAAACATTGGAGTCATGAGGTGATGGTGGGGGCGGGTGGTGCATGGGTTGCGGGAGTGGTTGGGGTTTGGATTGTTGGGGGGTGGGTGGTGCATGGGTTGCGAGAGTAGTTCGGGTTTAGTGGTCGGGGGTTGGGTTGGCCGGGGATTGTGTGGTGCATGGGTTGCAGGAGTATTTGGGCTTTGGTAGTTGGTGGATGGGTGGTGCAAAAAAGAAAAATCCAAACTATTTTTTTAAAACAAAATTATTTTTTTTGGGGGGTGGGGATGTGTGGGGTGGGGGCGGAGTGGTCGGGACTTGGTGGTTGGGGGTGGGTTGGGTGTTGGTAGGTGGTTGGTGGAATGCACTTGTGGACTTGTTTTTCCTACTTTTCTTAGGAAAGTCATTTTTTCAATTTTTGAGGAACTTGTTTTTCCAAAGAAAATATTTTTCAAACTTTTTAACTAAACAAACCTAAGAAAATTGGAAAACATTTTCCTCCATACCGAACACACCCTTCATCTTTTCCTTCTATCTGTTATATTTTTCATTGACCAACTATTACTCTTTCTCTCTCTTTAATTTTATACACAGAAAACTCTTCAATTCTTCAACTTGGTGCTTTCACTTAATTATTTTTAAACAAAATATCAAGATTAACAATTGACATATAAAAATAATGACGTAACTAATTAATCAACTAACAACACATAAATTAATCAACTAACACATAATCTACAAATGCAAAACAATTATCATTCAAAATTGTAAAATATTTAATACAATATATTTGATGTTAATAGCTGGAACCAGTATTTCTTGGTAATTAAAAATCAAATATAATAGTACATTATTAACGCACTAATAAAGCTTATTTTATATCTAAAATTCATAAAAAAATTATCCACCAATTTCAATATATAAAACAAGAGTTCAAAGTTACAATGTAATCAATACTTAGCATAATAATATTAGGCCTGTGCGCAGCACTGGTTATCCTCACTAGTGTGCTAATAAGCTTTTACCTACAGTAAAGTTTGGATAATTTTTATAATATTCCTTAAAAAAATTAATTGATTTAAACGCTACATACTCTTTTTTTCGTCAAAAAATGGACTTTATTCTTGTGCTTCATATATGAACGATGAAGTTTAATTTTAGAATTCGAATATCCAATCATATTTTTTTTACTTTTTAAACATTTTTGGTGTATAAAATAAAAATAAGAAATTGAAAGAGTCCTAAAACATACAAATACGTTGAGTTTTAAAATATTATTAAGTGCATAAATAAGTAGGTAAAAGAAAATTTGAAAGGGTATCAATTAAAATGATCCATGTCTATAATTTTGCTCTTGTACATGTGGGATACATCTACTACTTTGTTGATAAGGAGTGATATTTTCTCAAGTTTTGAACATCTATCTGCATTTTCAGACGAAGTATCCAAAGAGAAATTGTTAGGACCGCTATTTAAAATATAATCGACCTTTATAAATTATTCAAAATTTATCTGTCTAATCCATCTTCAACCTCGGGTAAGAAGTTTGAATAGCCAACACCTAAAGTTTATACTCAAAGATCTGTAAGTTTGATTTGTGGTAGTACGAAACCTCAGAGGCAATAGTCTAAGTAAGAAGGAGCGGTTTAAAGTTTTTAAAATTTGGCTAGTTTGGAGTATTTCTAATAGTTTGGAGTTGAACTCTTATATTTGTACTTAAAATTTCAATGATCCATTTCAATTCAATCCGAGGCGGTGTAGTAACTGGTTAAAATTATGTGGGTATTAGTAACGCATGGATTAATTATAAGAGTATGTAGTTTATGTAGAATTATGCGCGACTTAGAGCCTGTTTGGATGGGGTTAAAAAAAGCAACTTATAAGTCAAAAAAAACACTATCCCAATTTTTATTTTTTTTGCTTATAAACTGTTTTTAACTTATAAGCTGTTTTAGATAAGCTAAGCCAAACGAACCCAATTATTTGTTTGGATTTATTTTAAGCACAAAATGACTTTAAACTGGCCACCCAAACACTCAAACTTATAAGCCAATCCAAACGGGCTCTTAGTCTTATTGGATTTAGCTATTCATGTGTTACAATTTACTTTTAGCTTGTGAATTCTGAAATACGTTGAAGCAAAGAGCTTTAGGAACCATTCATACCTGAAGTACGGAAATTTGTTCTTTACGTTAAGTTCTGTTCAAGGATTAGATAAAAGTCTTTTCACTGTCTTTCCTATTATCTCTACTGGTATCTTCGCCGTGTTATATTTAGCATTCTATTCAGATCCATA
The DNA here is from genome assembly GCF_019175385.1 of Lycium barbarum. NCBI lineage: Eukaryota > Viridiplantae > Streptophyta > Magnoliopsida > Solanales > Solanaceae > Lycium > Lycium barbarum. The sequence continues at coordinate 162,307,305 of NC_083337.1, forward strand.
TGGCTATAAACTTAAAAGAACGTGACCGAATTAAGAACAGAACACTAGGGAGTGTTGTGTGAGTTAATATAAGCAAAGCATAAATGGAATAAGAAAAAGACATGAAACAATAGGGAGTATAAACAAATACATCTAAAAGTATTTGATTAATACAACCATATCCATTGGTATATGAGTAAAGTTTCCAATACTAACAAATTAAGGATAGCATTTGTCGTAACAATAGACAATCATATCATCAAAAGAGAGAGCTCAAAAATCTACCACTCCAGGAGCAGCAGGAACTCAACGTAGAATATCTATGATCTTCACTTCGTTGTGAGGTCAGACAACTGCTTTTCCACATCTGTAGCAATGCACAAACAAGTTAGTAGGTAGTTCACTCCCAAAGACGCACACATTACTGAAAAACTAGGCTATGTCTACATGCAGAGGCAAAAATGACGAAAATGCTTTTCCCCGGACTAGACAGTTAGAAGAAAATAAAAAATAAGTTGGGCATATCTACCAGATCTATCTACCTTGCATTGTAGTAAGTCCATCCTGAGGTTTGGCTAGTCCATCTTGAGGCTTGGCAGATTCCTCAGGCTTTTTATTGCTGGATGGAGAAAAGAAAATGTAAAGTGTAGAGAGCATTTTTTTAAATAGCTGAATGGGCCAAAAAAAAAAAAAAAAAAAAGGCCATGAAATCTGTCTCAGAATTGCAACAAGACTCTTTATGGAACACTTCATTCTTGTGGTATCTGTTTTACGACACTATATCCTTTTCCACAAAGGCGCAACAAAGACTTTGAAAACCCTGTGAAATCCGTCAAAAGTTCCTACATTTTCGACTTTCCACCAAGAATTACACAGCCAGCCAACTTCGGATTACATCTTGAAAAAGCAAACCCTACATAACACCACCAGTTTTGTTCTTTCCTAATTATCCACGATCATATAAGGAAATAATTTGTAGCTTGAATCGAGCTGCAAGCACCGAATGGTATTTTGAACTGTGCATACTGGCCCTCTGGGATTTCTCGGTTATCAAAAAAAGGTTTTATAGGCTTTCTTCTACAGTTCTCATTCATGCCAAGCAAGCACCCAATCACAGTTCTGGGCGTTATCCAATTTATTCCATGTAAAAAGACGTAAAAATTCCCCCACAATCTTTGCCACTAAACAATGCAATATCATTTATAACCCACTCTTTTAAGGATATATCTTCAAGCTTCTAAAACATGTGCTACTTCTCACAATTCAACTAGCGAAGCAGCTTCAGAGAAGTCACCCGGGGATTTTAAGAACTTCTAGGATCACTCATTCTTCTCTTCGGGTGTGTTCGGTATGGAGGAAAATGGTTTCCTAGAAAATGTGTTTTTGGAAAATAAGTGAATTTCTACTTCTTCTAATGTTCGGTTGGGTAGTGAAAAATAAGTAAATTTCTTACTTATTTTCTCATGTTCGGTTGGTCGGTAGAAAACATTTTTCAAAAAATACCCACTCAACCCCCATGCCAACCCTACCACCCCATACCACACCCACCCCACCCCCACCATCCACCCCTCCAAAACCAAATCCCACCCCCACCCAACCACCACCCTCTAACGCACTTCGTCTTCACTCACCCCTACGCCACACCACCACCCACCCAACACCAATGCTCCATCCAACCCTCCCACCCACCAATAAGGGGGAGGGGGGGGGGGGGGGGTGTTGTCGTAGAAAACCAATGAAAAACGTTTCAAAGCTTTTTAGAAATTTTCTTTTTTTTTTTGTTTTGTTTTTTGTTTTTTGTTTTTGTGTGGGGGGTTTGGTTTGACTTGTTTTACTTACTATGATTAGGAAAGTCATTTCTCCATTTTTAAGGAACTTGGTTTCCTAAAGAAAATATTTTCCAAAAATTTTGATCAAATGAACACGAAAAAATTGGAAAATATTTTCCGAACACACCCTTAGTTCTAAATATTATTCCACCAAATAAAGATTCAACTTCACACAATGTAATACTAAAAAACATCTTTATTGAATTTCAAATATATGTCTCACTAGCAGCTAAATCTTTAGCTCCAACATAAAATCATAAATTAAATTTACAAGCAAATATACTCTTTTCCTACAGTTAACCAGACCCCCGGATTAGCTCCCACCCCACAAAAACCCACTGAAGAACAACCTAGTAGATTGTTTTCAAAAAGATTCCTCAAATGTCGGTCACCCAAAGCCACTACCTAGTTAATATTTCATTAAATGGATATTATTTATACATCCATCAGTATAGGTACGAAGTAACTCTACCAGCCAAGCAGAAAGATATTGAATTGGAGATAAACAATTTAGCTAGTTTTTTCCCTTTTTTCGGGACAACTAAATCAGTCAGCTAGCTGTCAGGCACAATCCAAGACGTATCTTAGTCCTAACCATCTGATATCAAACACTAATGTCTGCATATATCATACAAAGGAAAGAAAGGAGGAAATACTTTACCTATCCTTGGGCTCATCCTGTGGCTTCATGGCTGGAAAGAGTAGAACTTCCTGTAGAAAAAATTATAACAAGGGAAAGAAAAAAAGATTTCAGTATCTAACTTAAATGATACGAAACACTAGCTTTTTCAAAGGAAGCAACAAGAAAAGGAGGGTGAGGGAAAATGCAGAGACAACACTGAGTTGGTAAAAGACCAGCCTTTGTAGCCTCTTCCCCGAGCCCTCCACCCATTTAGAAATGGATGTGAGACAGAAAAACAGAGGAAATGATTGGAACTAAAGGGCCATTTCATCGTATTTAAGATATAAAGGACCTTGGCGTCAATCTAACTTGAGCTTAACTAAACCTCAAAAGCTAGATCATGAGGTGAGAATTGCCTAAAATTGTATAATGAAAAAATACATTTGGATTTTAAGCAATCATCCCACATGCCTAGGGGTAGGACATCTGAAACGCGGACAATATAACATGACGGCCCAATATTGGATAAACCAAGAACATGGATGAGTTTAGCTCAGACTCTGATACCATGTTAAGAAAATGGATCTTGGGCTTAACTTAACCTCAAAAGCTATCTCATGAGATGAGGATTGATGAAGATAATACAGGATGACAACAGAACATTCCCTCAGTCAATGTAACATTTCTAAATAGATTGGAACTAACAGGTCATTTCTTACTAACAAAGGAATCAACTTAAGGCACAAACCTTGATGTTTTGTGAATCTGTCAACAACATTGCAAGTCGGTCAATACCCAATCCCCAACCACCAGTAGGAGGTAATCCATATTCAAGAGCTGTGCAAAAGTTCTCATCCAGTGCCATAGCTTCATCGTCACCTGATTGTCGGTCCTGAATTGACATTAATTATGCTAAAATAAGTAGTTGCGCGTAAATGAAATGATACAATAAGATGAACACAAAACAACCACCAAATCAGGAAGCACACTTCCCACAGATACCTTGAGTTGATCAGCAAAACGCTGGCGTTGGACAACAGGGTCATTCAATTCAGTGTATGCATTGGCAAGCTGTCGAGTTTTGTAACAGAGAAAAACTGATCAAAAAAATTATTTAACAGAGAAGGATATTACAGCTTGTATTGGGAGTGGTAACAACGGTTTGAAAGACTTGACAGAATGCATACTTCATGCTTGTTTATAAACAATTCAAAACGTTCTGTCAGGCCTGGTTTTGATCTGTGCCACTTTGCCAAAGGACTCATTATCTCTGGATGGTTGATAATAAAAGTAGGGTTAACACATGTCTCCTCCAGAAAGTGCCCCACAAGCTGAATTCACACAAAAATGAAGGAGAATTAGTAGCAACGTCATAAAGCTTCTTAGGTGAAAAAACTGGTAATAATAGCACCAATAGTGCCAAAAGAATGCGAACACCGACTCCCATAAATACATGTTATTTAAGAGGTATTACCATTAAATGCAGAAATGGGGCATCGCATTAAACATTACAAAATGTTACAGGCAGAAAAGCAGACATACAGCAAACTGATTCACACTTTTCTCAAAGTTACATGCCAAAGAGCAGACTAAATACATGTTTTTTAAGAGGTATCACCAATAAATGCAGAAATGGGACATAGCATTAAACATTTATAATGTTACAGGCAGAAAGGCAGACATACAGCAAACTGATTCACACTTTTCTCAAAGTTACTTCTTTCCTCTTTATTTTCTCACATTTGCCTTTTGCCTCAAGTTTTTCTCACACCCATATCTTTTCCTTTACAGCAGCCTTTTGCTGCCTCACATAGAGGTGCTCATGGAAAGAACAGAAGTGGATGTCCACATCCATTAGAGCCCCTTTCCTTCATTCACAAAGCCCATAAACTGAGAAAGATTCTCAAGCATTTAAATTCGCACTAGAGAGAATTAATACAAGACAATACAAAAGAAAGCGGACCAGCAGTGAAGAGCGAGTTTCTAGATTGCATCAGTAAAAATTGGCTATTGGGAAGAGATCTGAAAGAAATAGTTTACTTTATCAAGTAATCTAGCTGTTGTTTGCGGTGGAGGACATCTGATCTCAAACTTTGCACAGGCATCTATGAGGTATTTGTTGGTTTCATCACTTGAGAGATCCTTGGGTATATTCAAGTTTGCCACCTTCTCCAATTCCTCTATCATATCAATCCTTCTGCAGACACCACAGCATAAGTATCTTAGTGCCGTGTAAACAAAAACAGAACATTACATACCAGAAGAGCTTCCAAACCTGAATGGAGGAGTGAAGTCAATCTCAATTGGGTCACTTTCCAGCCCCTTCGCATGATACTTGATTATATAGCCACCTGTAAGTTCCTTCACCATCCCTGTTCATGCACAGTCAGTAAGATAAACTACAAAGTAAAAGAATAAATATCATGAAAAGATCAAATATACATAATCTTCCACTACAACATTTCGGATCCCAAATTTTTGGTACTGACCACTTAGCATCTTTTCAGTTAGATCCATCAAGTCATTGTAATCCGCATATGCCATATAAAACTCGCAAGTGCTGAATTCAGGATTGTGCGTCAAGTCAATTCCCTCGTTTCTGAATTGTTTCCCAATTTCATAGACACGATCCAATCCACCAACAACTAACTCTTTAAGATATAGTTCTGGAGCAATACGCATGAAGAGCCTCATATTCAAATCATTGTGGTGGGTCACAAATGGACGTGCAGCTGCTCCACCAGCAATCATGTTCATCATGGGGGTCTCTACCTGTTACACATACAATTATATATTTTACTGGTTTTATTCAAGCTAAGCTCATAATCTCAAATTAACAAAGGCAAAACAAAACAGCTTCATCAACACTGACCTCTAAGAAGTCACGGTTATCAAGAAAGCTCCGAATATAACTTATGATCTTTGCACGGGTCTTAAATATGTGGCGAACCTCTACATTCAGCATCAAATCCAAATAACGCTGTCTATATCGTGTTTCCTGGACATAAAGAATAAATCAACCACAAGAACACATTCGAGGCATTTCTTTTTCTTTTTTTTGAAATGGTGTAAGTTAGAACACATCAGATGCATAAAATCTATTAGAAGGAAATAGGAAGAAAGCAAGGCAATAGAAAAAAAACTTTCTAAAAAAAAATAGAGGCATAAGATACCTGGTCTTTCAACACATACGTATCTGGATTGCGGCCACTTCCTGGGACCCATTCTTCAGTTTTCTGCAGCACAATTAGATATAGTTCAATTAAGCTGGGACTGGTCTTAGACACAATGCAAAACAAAATTCACTAACCTTAGTTGTCTCCGTCTGGGCACCTTTCTGCCGTGGCATCATATGAAGACAATGAGATAACACTACAAATGTTTTGGGAAAAATACTAAGCTCGCCTCTTTTACTCTTTCCTGATGAATGAGGAAGGAAGAATTAGAAGAATATGTTACCAAACCAAAACATCAGTATTATCATCTCCTGAGATCTTTGCATAAACTGCACCATGTCAAGATAGATATTCCTAGCAATTACAGTGCAGACAATAATATTTGAAGTCAGAAACTATGGCAAAACCCAGAAGCTAAAGGCACACAAACACAACAAAATGTTTTATTCGACATGAATCAGTGTTATCAAAAGCGAAGAGCGCAAAAAAGCTCTAACGTCAGCCTGGGGCTTTGAGCGCAAAGCGCAAATGAAGTGTGGGCTTTAATGAAAAAAGGCGCAATGGTGCAAAAGTACAAATATATATATATATATATATATATATATATATATATATATATATATGTTTAGTCAAAGCCTACTGCTAATAAGCATGAATAACAAATATATGGACAAAGAAATTGTAAGAAATTACGATAAAGCGAAATATCAATTATCGAGTGTCACGTTTTCAAGAGAGGCTCATTGGCAAGGAAAAGTATGTCTTAGAGTCTTGATGATGACACTGAAGCGCACATAAAGCGAGGCGAAGCGCTCAACATGCTTTGAGCCTCGCTTCAGGGCTTAAGCGCGCCTTTGACAACACTGACATGAATAACACTACTCCTTTAGGAGAGAGCTTGACAAAGGTCAGCTGTGGTAATCATGGTCGAATAACATTAATGGGATAAGTGTCTATTATTTTCGTTTCTCCGTACAAAGGCACGTATCTATTCTCTCGACCTCCCTTTGTACCAATTTTCAACATTATATCATTCCTCTCCCTTTCTACTACACGTTGAAACTCGTGTATCCTCTGTAACATAAGATTCTTGTTCATCAAAAAGAATCTTATGTTACTCTATTTGTTGTCCATTTCCCAAAACCTTTCTGCTTTCTCACTAATGCTCTTTCTGTACCAAATAACCCTCCATATTTAACTTCTCGAAAATCAAATATGAAAAGATAATTAACTGTGCCCCCATCTCTAACACGTTATCGACCTCCTCTTTCAAAGTGGTCTGGAAAAAACAATGTTGATTAAATTTGAATTGAAATCAAAGTTTCAGAGTCAAGGACCAAGCGACGAACTACTTACCCCCCCCCCCCCCAGGGAACCAAGCCATGACTTCAGCTGTAGCAAGCTGCTACAACTGCATAGTCTAACTTGAGCCCCTACAGAACAAGATAAATATTGTGAAGGTCACAGGATCTTTTTATATTCACCTAGTTTTACAACATTTTATTGCAACTTCTACAATGCTGATCGCCATAACAACTCAACAGATTCTTTAGCATCTGTGTCGTAAGTGGTGTGGAGGGAAAGGGTCAGGTAAATGCAATTTAATGCTAGTAAAGACGTGAAAAAACAATTGTATCTTTTATTTGGATAACTGAGTAGCTGTTATGGTATTAGATATGACCATAACTTCACATACAAATCTTAACCATTCAACCTGCCACATTACACCAATCAACAAAATACAGACACATTAACACATTTTATTTTCAGTTCCTTTCCCTTACATTACTCAATGGTGTTTAAGTACGCTGTTTTTTTACCACCAAGACCAACACTATCACAAGGAACATCTGCCATAAACTTGCAGGAAATAAGAATCTCATACCTGGACATCCAGTAATTCCGACAATATCTCCACGCTTCACACCAGAATGAAATTTAACAAAGTCCTCTTCATTCAACACAGAATCTCTGCACATACATCAGGACACAATACTTCTCAGTGATAAGAGCAAACTTAATCACTTAAGAATTCAGAAAACACAAGTCTATACGAAACTTAGTATCTATATATTATTAAAAAGAGGATAGTTTGCCATAGGATTGTGACAAGTGTCAGTGTAGGATAATGCCACATGATAGTTTTAGGACAAAAGTAGTTAATTAGTTAATAATTAGTTTTTAGTTATTATTTTTAATTTAAAAATAATTAAATATCAATATTTTCTAGGAAACATATACATCTATATATTGGATTTAATTTAAATTAACAAATAAAGAATTTAGATTAGAACATAAATTATTTGAATAATACTTGAAAAGTAAACACATTTTTTTTTAATGTACAAGAACCAGGAAATCAAATTTTATCTTTACATTTTTTTAAATTTAAAAACAAAAACAAAAACACAAAAATAAGAAGACAAAAGAAAAAAGAAAAAAAGAATAAACGAAGTAAAACTAATCCAAGTGCACGTCACATACCCCATTTGCCCCACTAACTCACACTTATTGAAGACAAAATCAGAAAAAGAAAATAACTACCCCCACATCTGCACCACGTTCCCATTCCCGCATTTCCTATTGCACGATCAAGCACACATGTATGCTGCCAACACATAAGTAATTGTAGAGAGACGTACTTTTACAATTTCAGGTTACTGCTACTCTCCAACTTTTTCTCAAATCTAGAAAAGAAGGATACCAACGGAGGAGATCAGAGACGTAAAAAGACAGAGAGAAGTAAGCTAATTAATTGAATCAATTTATTGTAGAGTGTTTTCTTCCCCCGCTTTCTTTCCCTCTAATCAGTTGAAAGTTCTCTACTTTTGATGATTTTTTGTGAAACTAAATCTTTACTAATTATACCGAGATTCATGTATTTCTGCAATTTTGATTTGTTGACATTCATATATTTTCTGAAACTATATGCAAATCAAGGTTACTCTTTCAAGGTTCGGCCAACTCTACCCTTACTTTTCTTCTTAATTTGTATGTATTTGCTTTTATCAGAGTTTTTTTATCTGATCTGAATTGCTGGGCTTGAGTTAACCCTATTTTTTATGTACCCCCCTTCCCTTTTTTCTTTATTCAAGTTTGAATTCAATCACTTGAAGTTTTGATATTTCTTCTGTGTTGTGACTTGTGATTATTATTCATTCCTGTGTTTGTTCAGCAATTCGGAGCCTATTGGACTTCAATTACTTTACTCATTTCCAGTGTTCTTAGTCATATTGGGACGCAACATTCAATTATAAAGGTAATTATATTCTGTCAAATTTTCTTAGATAGTACAAATATTATATTCTAAGTTTAGTTGTTGTTTTTGTTTTGTGGTATATGCTCTAATAAGATTGTACGTGCACGCTGTTATGCATATCAAATAATGTGGAGGTTTTGATCCACTACTTGGACTGGAACAGAAAAAAGGTATGCTCCTTTGACATTATTACTAAACTAGATTAGATTAGATTAGATTAGATTAGATTAGATTAATTTAATTTTCCAAAAATCAAATTTAGGTATCTGAAAACTATATCCAAAATTATTGTATATTGTAAATACATCTTAAAATATCCATAAATGTTTATGTAATTGGAATCGAGAAATGAAAAGAGACTTATATTGGATGATGTTTCTGTGTATTCAGAGATTTCTTTTCTTTGATGATGAGGGAAACGGATAGCAGCACCAAGTACCAACGAAGATAAATTGTGAGTTCATTGTTTCTTTGGTTTTATGTAGATCTCTTGATATAGTTAACCTTTGATACCAACTCAAGAATGAGACTTTGTCATAAATGCATTTGGGCTATTCAGAAATTTAAACACCTAATGTTCGTCATGGTGAAACTTGAAGTTGACAGCATGATTTGAGAATGAATAATTCCATTTCACTATTCGTTCTGATTAATGCCAAACGGGAAACAGAGGGCTCCCTATCTTAGTTGGAGAAAAAATGGTTTCTTTTAAAAACAATGCATCTAGGACAGAAAATGAAAGTTAATGCTGTGGCTAGGCAAAACCGTGAAAGTGAATAGATGTCCAATAGCATCGGATTTGTTGCTCCTATAGAATGACTTAATATGCAAATCATTAGTTTAGTTTCTTTTACTGTCATTTACGTGATTTCAAAAGAAAAGAAATTACTGCCCAAATTTTCCCATTGAAATATGTATAGGTTTTTTGATGAGTCCTACAAGTCCAAAGCCTTGAAATGGGAAAAGATCGACTACTCCATCCCCTAATGGGCTGGTGGGCAAGCCTTAGTAACCCAGTAAGTAATTGCGTTATTTTTGTTTGTGCAATAAATTTAAGATCTTTTGGTCTACTTAATACTTATTTGATCGCTTTCAAACAGTTTTTAATCTTTTTGTTTCATGTTTTTGTCGAATTAGTTTTTGTTGTTTTATTATAGTGATGGAAAAGTCTTCCTTCAGGGGTCTTCTAAATGATTTATTTTATCACTTAGCGTTAGAGATTATCTCCTCTTGAAGGGAAATTTAAATCTGAAAGTTTTATATAGAAGATTAATTGATTTTTATTGTGTTTATGCCCTCAATATCAGCACTGCGGAATGCGTACAAACTGTTTGGTATAACATCTAAAATAATTTCTCATTTGATCGTTGAATACTTATTTTTTCATTGAAAAAGTTTGTTTGTTGAACCAAAATAAATTTTAGTTTCATTCTTTGGAAATAATATAGTTACTGACAACTTAGTTACCAGTTTCAAAAAAAAAAAATATATAGTTACTGACAACTTTTTGCTCACAATGGGGTGAAATACTTTTTTCAGTTTGTGAATTGAGCATTGTTTATCTATTGGCAAGCTTATGGAGCGTTAACTCACGCCAGGGATACTGAAGTTTAAAACTTAAATATGTGTCGTTCACGTTTGCTTTTGCCTTTCTTTTTGTACTTATTTTTTCTAACCTCCAAAGATGCAGTCTTTATCAGTAGAATAGCTGAGGGGTTTTGCTTGGGAGTTTAAAAGCACAAAAGATAGTGCAGGCAATAATTACAATAATTTGAGGTGTACCTCAATTACAAATGTAGATCCACTTAAGAGGCAGCTGAATTTATCATGTTCATATTATAGGGATTCTAGCACATTAAAAATAATTTATGTGTCATCTGTGTAAAGTAGTTTACACCAACTAACCATTCTATTTTTCCGCGACCATGTTTGGTATTGGATTAGGCACACTGATGGTGCAACCAGTTAAGACATTCTCCAATTGAAAACGATAACAAAAGCTTCTCAATTACTTTTCATGATCTATATACTTGATGTTTTTGCGTATACTCAGATGTACAGAAAAGTGCTTCTATAATCCATGTAACAGTATGTTTTTTCGTCCATTATCTATTGGAGGAGCAGAAACTCCAAGCTCTAATTAGACAAATCTACAGAGCTGATTATTGCAGTTGCTCGAAAGAAATAGAGTCATCATACACAACAACAAATGAAAAAAGGAAAACTCGAGTTCTTCTCAGGATCACGAAACACAAGCAAAAAAGAAATTCACAGAAAAGTAAATGATCAGATGTGACGCACATCATAAGAAGGGCATCATCTCACCAGCTCATTTCGTGTAATAAAAAAATGTTCATGAAAGGAAGTTTGTAAATAAGCTCTTGGTGATGGTGCATGCAGGTTCTACAACGATATCGTGAAAAATATGCCATTAGAGGAGACAACTGCTTGGTATGTCAAGAGTCTATTATCTATGTTTAATTTTTTTCCAGTTGAAGGGAGGGGATGGTTCACATGAGTTAATACATTGGCAATTGAGGGGAGAGGATGGTTTAAATGAGTTGATCTTCTTATCAATGATCTTTTTCTTAATTCAGATAGTTGTATTTAAATACTTATGGTATTTGGTTTACTATGGACTTGGTACTTTGGGTAAATTGGTGCTCAATTTAGTTCAGAGACACTGATTGACTGAGCTCCGGTAGCACTTTTCTTAATTTCTAAATTTATAGAGATAGGGCTTCTTTGATTATCCTATATTTTGTGTGTAACATTGTTAGAAGTTCCCCTTCGAAAAAATACATGTTAAAAGTTAAGAATTTTATTGTTGATGCAAATGTTAGCATTCTTAAGCAGCATCGATGTTCGAACCATGTCTCATTAGATTTTATTAGATATGACATATATCAAAATGGACACTAAAAGGATTGGCTTATGAGGTGTAGGACAATTCTCAAGTACAATTGTAAGGAAGAAGTCTGTCCCGTAATTGTTTCTACGTAGCTTTTAAATTGGCTTCTTCAATAGTTTATGAAAGCCTGCACTTTAGTAAGTAAAGAGTTTACTTGGTCGTGTTGATAATTATTGTTGCTCCATGTTACAATAGATATCTACGATTTGTGAATTAGTGGTTAAAATAATTCTACGGCCACCTTTCTACTATAGTATAAAGATTTCCTTATAAATCTTTATGCAGGTTTGGAATAGTCTTAAACAGTATAAAGGGTGTATACACATCTATCATCCATGGAAAAATTTACTTATGATAGATAGTTAATTTTCTTTTATATTATCTACTCATCGCGTATAATACTTAGTGAATAGTGATATTAATACGAGAAGTCAGCGAGCTAATTGCAACCTGAAACGAAAACAAGGCGCTAAAGGTATGTGCACTCACCCATATCGTTCTCTGAAAATAAACGTGCATAATTTGTCCATTTATCCTATTTGGCCTTTAACATCAAATTTGACAATGTATCCTCTCTTATTTTATGTAAATTTTGTAGTATGTCGTATGCGTTTATGAATTAGTCTTGGTTGGAAGATTTTGATTAAGTTTTTCGCAGCACGTTGATAATTTAGGAAGCATGAAGTGATGCAACAATCTAACAGACATCAACCTTGGTTGAGAAAGGCCGATAATACAAATAAGTTTGCCCAAATTTATTCTTATAAAATTATGCAACATTAGGCTTTGATGATTACATAAATTCAGTTGTTGGACTGAAGTTTCTTGCACAAAAGTCAAGGCAGAGAAATCAGACAAGTTCGTGTAAGTTGGTGTGAAGAGAGGGATCCAATTAAAACTACATAGAATCCTATTCGAGATGAAGGATGGAGTTGAAGTGAAAATGATTTGTTGGTGAATTTCTACACATTATTAGTTTTTTTTTTTGTGTGTGTGATAAAATTAAGTTATTTGCTGGTTGTCCTATTACATATATGTTAGAGTCCTAAATATTAGTTGGACCAAAATATTGTAGTCGTAAAGATCGTGACTAATTTTGTTGTACAAAATATTGTTTAATAAGAAGTGCTTTTAGATTTTTTACTTTAATTCACACATTTTACAATGTGTTTTTTTTTTCTCAAACACTTATCGCTCATCGCGCGGGTACGTATACTAGTACGAGCTTAAAGATTCTTCTATATGAAACCTTTTGGTCATCTCATCCACCTACTCTTGGCATAAATTAAACTCAGAAAACAACAAAAAAAAGGAAAGAGTAATATAATCACCTTGCACTTGTCATAACTTGAACCTTGGCTCCTTCACCATGTAAATCATAGAAAAGCAGCTTTGCAGAAGACGCACGTTTGTTCATTATCCTTCCTACACAAAAAACAACAATTATCGATGCAAGTTTTTTTTTTTAAAAAGCAAAAAACTGATCAACAAAGTAAGCTCAAAATGCTGTTATATTTACCAGTCAATGACACTTCATCTTCGGAATGAACTCCGCTCTCTAAAACTCCGTATTTAGAGACATATTCAGGGACAGACAAATGGTTAGCCCCACTGAATTTGTGCGGGTAAGTGTTGTGCCCGCTTGCCTTCTCGGCCGCAAGCACTTTCAGCCTATTTTCAAAGTATTGCTACAACACAGACAAACCAAACCCAAAACAAATAAACATCCGGATTCTGATAAAGTTAGCTAATTCTCACCTTAAATTATGAAAATATCTCCAAAAACTGACTGTTATCCCAACTCTTTATCAATTTAACACTTTAAACATTATTAACAACTTTTTATGCTGGAAATAAGAAATCACAACAAAAGAAGAAATAGAAAAGGGAAAAGAGAGTTACCGTAGGATCCATGTCATCATCGGCTGCAGCATTCTTTTGGGACTGAGAGGTTTGCTTGTTATCTGATTTCCCCATTTTGACTGTCACGAGAGAGAAAACCCTAGCTACGATCGATAAGGTGAAACTGAATAAACACGGGTAAATCTGAAAGGGACTATATATGGAGGCTAGGGTTTAAAGAAAGGTTCGAATAAACCCTCAAGTATGCGAGTTGGAGCACATACAGCCGTTGTTAGAAAAGCGGAGCATTTATGCTCTGGCCTTTACACGAACACACTTTTTTTGCTGATGTAATTTTTTTTTAAGTTATTTAACTTATGTTTTAATTTTAAAAATAAAAATGTCACATGACTTTTTAAAAAATAAAATAATAATCTACCCTTTGTTTCTAGTAGACGTATTTTTTTAAGCCACCAGGTAATTTTTTTCTTATGTGTGGTTCGTTTTAAGAAAAAGGATAGACTTATTTTTCAAGTCATGTAGATATATTTTTCAACGAATCAGACTCGATTCACCAGAAAAAATTACCACGTGGGTAGAAAAAATAAGTACACCAAAAAAATGGATAGACTTATTTTTTAAAGCCATATGCCATTTTTTAAAATTTAAAAATAAGATAAATGATTTTTTTTAAATTTATCATCGAAAATGGTATATTTGCACCATTTGTGTAAAGACATGATGTAATCGAGGGTATATATGTACCACTTTTTTAACGAGTGTATATCTACTCTAAATCACAAAGTTAGGGTATATTTGCACGTTTGTCCTTCTTTTTATGTTCTTTTCATGGAAGGGAATTAGATTAAACTAATAAAACTTATTAGTCTCTAACCGAATTTTGTTGTCCAATTTGGATTGACAATTAGTTCTTGTATATATTGTGTTATCTTGAAATACCAATATTCTCCAAAAACAACTCTATAAAAAAATAGTTTAGTTTTTATTTTAACAAAATCATTCATCTATTAAATCACTGAGGATATGATATGCTCAAAGAAGCGTAAAGCGTCATTTATAATCCAACTCGGTAACATCATTTCCTAAGTAAATTCACGTATCAAAGAAATCGAATATTTTACTAAGTCATGAGCAGTCATTAAACATCCTAGAATTATGTAAAAACTACAAACATAACATGATCACATATGAAGATATGTTCAAAATATCTTTACAAGTTATATCTATGTTCTAGTTAGTCTTCAAAACTTTTCTTCAACGTGTCCACTACACCCTTCACATCATAAAAGATATCAAGTTTTTTCTAGCCATTGCATATTGCTTTTTTCATGACTCCGTAATTACAAATGCTTCAGCAATGATGATCTTACCAACAAACTGAATCGAGGATTCATGTGCATAAAGCAAAATACCCTTGTTATTCATAGCAACCAAATCTATAGTGAAATATAATTTTAAAATATTTCTAGAAAAATAAAAATATATCTTTTAAAATTGTATAATGATGTAAAGTTACCTATGTAAATAAAGTAAAGTATGAAACATTTATGTTAAAAAGGAATATGAAATTTGGATTGTTAAAGTGACAATTTACAATATTAAAGTTCAATATTTGAAATAAGAAAATAATATTTGATGCAAATAGACCACACAAAATTTAAGCTATCATACTAAGAAATCTGTTAGTTATTGCTATTTTTTTCAAGCACTTATATCTGTTAGTTATTGACTAACAAATAATTATGTAGACTTTTCTTAGACAGAGAAACTCTTACCTCTTTCTAAAATACCACTAACCAGCCTTTACCACCGTGGCCACCCCACCTACGTCTCCAATAGACAATCCCTCCCCAGAAATACCACTAGAATCACCGGATCCAATACAGGACTCTATGGAAAAGGATCTTTCATCCAAGTGATCGTTTAAAAATATATTCACTGGAGGGGAATCATCCTCCTAAAAATGCCACTCTGAAGTCACCTTTGATTCTATCGAGGAAATTCCTACAACTCTAACAGAAGAGTCTGACTCTATTGTACTATTTGAAGAAGAAAAGAAAAAGATTTATGCTCCATGGCAATTCTCGGTCATAATGAAAATGTTTGGTAGAAAGATACCACATCAAGTTCTTCGAGTAAAGCTCTTAGAAATGTGGCAACTAGAGGAACCTCTAATCCTGATCGATCTCGGTTGGGACTTTTTTACAGTCAAATTTAATTTAGAATCTAGTATGATAATTGCTCTACATGAAGGCTCATGGTTCATTATGGGCCACTTCTTCTCGGTAAAGAAATAAACTTTTACAGGAAGAAACTAAAATCTCCTACACAGACGTCTGGGTCCGCTTGCCCCAGTTGTCGACAGAGTTTTAGGATTAGGCTATTCTAGAAAAAGTCAGCAGACGAATTGGCAAATTGCTTAAAATTGACGGTTGTATAACTACAGCAATACGAGGAAGGTATGCAAGAATCCGTGTCCAAATCCCTTTGGAAACACCAGTGAAAACGATGGTTACCATCGGTTCTTACCAGCAACCTCTGGTATATGAAGGGGAAGGATTCTTTGTAAGGGTTATGGGAGGATTGGCCATCTTAAAAAATATTGCACCAACACAAGCATCCCCACCCCAAAAACCCTAAGTTTGAATGAAGCTTCGGTTACAGAGATGGAAGCAAAAGAATCAGGCTGGGAGACGGTTGATTTCACGAGGAAGAATAAGGGTCAAACCACTAGCCCAAGGAAAGGCGAAGCGCCAACGCGCTGTAGAGACACCATTCCGGTGTAGGTAAAATCGTCGGATGCCACATCGGGTAAGTTCCTACACTCACAAATGTTGACACCTAATTTTGGCTCGACGTGCTTAAAATTAACGTTTTGCGGGGCCCTGATTCGATAAAGAGCGCAAAATACATTTTTTTACACATTTTTACATTTTTTGACAATTTATTGATGATTATCCTTATTTTAGGAATTTTATCAATTTATTGCCATTTTTAAAGAATCATTATTTTACACATGTACAGTGTAATACTACCATTTTTTGTGCAATTAATAATTTTTTCTTAATTTTATAGCAATACATTTTCATATCTTACACATTAATATTTATATTTTTATACTTACGTTATCATTTATACATGTATTAATTAACTATATTTTAGTACAGCCCGACAGTGCAGAGAAAATTGGAGCAATTAATTTTAAACGCAGAGTAAAATTCGATCAAGTCAAGGTCTCGTCACCTTTTTAAAAAGTTGACATTTTGAGGTGATGGGTTGGGGACAAAGGGGTATGAATTTATATTTTTTGGACAAAAAGGAGTGTTTCTGTACATTATAAGAAAAGAGGTGGTTGATTTAATTATTTTCTACACTTACGCACACTACACATCTCAACTTGAGATTTTTTTTCTTTAAACCAAACAATTTCTCTCCCTTCATCTTCACTCTTCTCCTTCACCACAAACCGCCGCCGCCCTCCGGCGAACTCCAAACCACAACCGAACCCCGTCACACCCCTCTCCACCACACGCCCGCACTCCTCTCTCTCTTCCCACCTCACCTTCCCCTTTCCCGTCACTGCTCCGACGAGCTAAGACCAACCGCAAACCACCACACCACCGCTGCCCCACCACCACAAAAACCAGCCCTTTTCCTCTGTCCCCACCACCAGCCGTGAACCGTCACTGCTTCTTCCTCCTTCACTTTGCAACCTCCCTCGCCACCGCTGCTCCGACCAAACCACGCCGGAGCAGCCAACAACCAAACACCACCACCAACGACGCTACACCTCATTCCTTTCTCCTCGTATTTCATTTTTTTTTTGTGTTTATGATTTTTGAAAGTTTCCGCCGGAAAATGTGCAACTCCGATCGGAATCAATACATGGCCGACGATTGTTGTTCGTTCCATGCATTTTGTATCTATGTGTTTGTGTTTTTTATGTCATTTTTTTTCTCTCCACTGATTTAGATGGAAAATGATATGGCTGGCCATGAACTCGGATCTGATCAGAAATGCCATCAACAACAATATACTGAGCTTTGTTTGTCTTCTTGACTGATTTTGTCCGTTCCGTTCTATTTTAATCGTTGATGTTTCGTCTTGCTATTTTTTATGATTTATGATCGGAGTTCTATTTTTCCGACGTCGCTCCGGTGTTCGCTGTTGAAGCGATGCCGCCACTGTTCTCCCTCTATTTTACTGTGTTGACGGCTTTGTGAGATGTTTCTATTATTGTTTTGCATAAGGCTACCACTGCTACTCATATTTTGACTGCTTTCTTTTGGGTTATTTTGGTTTTCCAGGGACTGTCCGGATTTGGGTCGGGCGTTGGTTTTCTGCTCCATTTTTGCTATTGTGTTTGCTGCTTCATTTTGCTATTATTTCTGTTACTGCCTATTAGTGTTAATGTTGGGTTGTTGTTGTGCTGTTTGATTGATGGTTGCTCCACAAGGGATTGATTTTATTCTCCGTTGACTGTTTTGTGACACTTCCAGGACAACCTCTGTCATTTTTCCAATGGTTTTACTACCGTCGCATTGTTGCTAATTATTTGGACTGATTTTACACATTTTACATTATTTTTACAAATATTAATATTGGTTTTGTGCCCGGAAAATACTTTCGGCGGCCAATGGTACTGTTATCCTTTTTATTGCATTTATTTAAATTCATTTGGGTGAATACTAAACCCAAATGGCCGATGAAGAAAATTCCGTCGATTTCCAAGGCCTCCCATGTACAAAAGACGGGTTTTTATTTTAAGTTTATTTATCATTTCTTTAATTCATTCAATAGTTATTTATTCTCTTACTAACATTTTTACAGAGTGTTTATACAGGTATTCGTAGATATATCCCGAGGACGACACTCGGAAGGAACCTGGAGACTTCATCTAATCACTGTTTGTATTTACTTTCCGCATTTTTTTTATATAACTGTATAAAACATAAACTCATAGTATAGTGGAAATTTTATTTTTGAAATGACGGGTTGATATATTTATTTACCTGTCGCCTTGTTTGTTAAACTTAAAATTGTCATTCGCTTTCGGCAAGACTTAGGCGGTCTACACTTTCATGAATTGATTAAAGTTACTCGATATAAATACTTTGTTAATTAAATTCACACTTTTGGCGTTTAGGCACAAATATTAGTCCATCATTTATTTTATATTGTTTATACACTTTTAATACAACACACATTTTGTATTGTTTCTTGTACGCTAATACATATTTTAATTAAGTTAAGTCCACTTTTTGACACTAGGTAAATATTAAGTCGTCCATTTACAAATCTTTTATTCATTGATTGAATATTTTTGTAGATTAGGGAAATTGAATTCCGATTACAGTTCCTCTGTGTGTATTGTGGTCCTTAATTTAGTTCACAAGTTATTGACTGTTCAAGACCTATTTTTCAATATCGCATCAATTTTTACTTCACAACATGTTTGTATGTGAATTTTGTGCAATGATTGGGTATTTTCGTAATTAGGAAAATTGAATTGTAATCACACTCCTGTGTGTATCGTGATCCCTAGTAGAACAAGTATTTGTCAGTAGATTTAATTCATTTGTAATACAGTTATTGACAATCCAAGCACTCTTTTTATCCACAATTCCTTATGCTTATTTTTGGGAAAATACATTAAAATCCCCCAACGTATAGTCAGATTAATTATGACGCACTCAATCTTTGCGGGCGACCTATTACCCCCAGTCTTAATTTTTCAGTATTTTATTGACCTTTTATCGCTGATTTTTTGTGACCCCCAATTTTTTATTGTACGTGTTGTACACGTGCCTTTTAATTATCCAATTCAGCATTATTTTTTTAACTCCCTTTTCATTTCACCCGTAAACGTAAACAAAATTAAAATGCTCAGATTTTAAAACTCCCCTCTCTCTCTCTCATCGGTTTTCACAGATTTTGCACTGTTTACCTTGATAATTTTCAACCATCTTCCACCACATACATTAATTCGCGCAATACTTAGTGATTTGTAGGGTCGTTTTTGCATTCTCAAGTTTGGTGAAGTTTGTTTTGCTGAAGAAGGCTATCATTCGTGAGGTAAATGTAGGGTTTTGACACATTTAATTATTTGTTTACATTCTAGGGTTTTGGAATCTGGTGTTTGTTAATGTAGGGTCATTTTTAGGGTTTTGACACATTTAATTATTTGCTTGCATTCTAGGGTTTTGAATCGGGTGTTTGTTAATGTAGGTTTTTTTTAGTAGAATGAGGTAAATGAACGAGTAACTTATGCTGCTGATTTTGTTAAAAAACATATGTTTCCCTTTGATGTTGCTTGTTGGTGAGAAGTTTTGTTGATTTGTAATTTAAGGGTTTTGTTAAGTATTGTTGCTTTGTAACTTTCAGGTATGGCTGATTTTATTTATGTTACGTTGAAATGGTTTTATGGTGGGGTATTTGATTTAAGTAGTGGTGTGTCAAGATATGAGGGTGGTAATTGTACAGAATTCTTAGATGTTGATGTTGATAGGTTATCATATTTTGAGCTTAGGGACTACATAAAGGAATTAGGATATAGTCCAAGTTGTGGTTTTAAGGTGAAGCCCCCTAATAGTGATATTCTTGTAGATGTACTTACTGACAAGGATATTTTGGACCTTTCCCTAAGTTTGAAAGATGGGGACATTGTGGAGATTTATGTCTGCCACATGGTAGATGAACCAGATATGCCCCCATTGCCTTTGGAATATATTGTTCCCAACAACCAAACAAAAAGTGATGCTTTTAATAAAGTTGGTGAGGGTATCCAATGTGAACCAAATGTTTGTCAAAGCAACCCTAATGAGAACCCAACCACTAAAAATACACCACTTGAAACTGTAGCAACTACTACTTCACCCTCTCAATTTCCCACTAATTCTTCAACCCCACAAACAGAAGCTGTTGAAAATTCACCCAAACAAACTGAACCTGAAGATGGTGAAAATGCAAAGCAAGTAAGTAGTGACCATGTTGACTCTCAATCAACAGATTCTGATGTTGAATCAGATCTTGAATCTGATGTAGAATCAGACCATGTGGCAGTATTTGATGGTCCAGATGGTGATGATGGATCTGACGTACATGAGGAAGTTAGACATTTAGGGCTGAAAGGAGGGCTTATAAGAGAAGGACTAGAAGAGAGAAAAAGGGGCAACCTAATATTGATGATGTACCTTTAGGTGAAGTTGAACAAGACATAGGATTTGATGAAACAGAACATAATGAAAGAGGTTTGGAAGGAAGGGTAGGTGGTGACGAACCCTTTTACTTTAGTTCTGATGCATATAGTTGTTCATCTGATGATGATGATGCTGAGGAGGGGTAACCTTGAAACCTAGAAGGGAAAGTAAATACACAAGGTTTGACCCTACATGTAAGAAGGTAGTATGGCAGCTTGGTATGATTTTTCAGAGTGTTAATGAGTTTAGAGATGCTGTGACTAGATATTCACTTCAGAAGCATATTCAGTTAGATAAGTTTGTCAATGAGCCTTCAAGGGTGAGGGTCACATGTAGGGATGGTTGTCCTTGGTTAATTTATGCTAAACTGGACAATTCAATCAAGAATTTTCAAATCAAAACATATTATCCTAAACATAGATGTGTTCAGACCACAAGGAACTATATGTGTAATTCTAAGTACCTAGCCACCCACTACAAAGATAGAATTACTGAACAACCAAACATCAGAATTTGCAAACTCCAAGAGGCAATTAGGAAGGAACTTGGTGTACATGTTGGCAGGTCCACTGTTAGGAGAGTTAAATCTAAGGTTTTACTGGAGATCATGGGTGATCAAGAAAAAAAGTTTGGAAGAATACTTGATTACAGAGATGAAGTGTTGAGAACAAATCCAGGAAGTACTTGTGTGGTGAAAGTGTCTACTACAGAATTTGCTGAAGATGGTAGGCCTTGCTTCTTAGGTTTCTACATCTGTTTTGATGCCTTGAAAAGGTCATTTTTGAGTGGTTTTAGAAGATGCATTGGGTTAGATGGTTGTTTCTTAAAGGGTTGTAGCAAGGGTCAACTGCTAGTTGTTGTGGCTAAGGATGGCAACAACCAGATATTGCCAATTGCTTGGGCTGTTGTGGAGTGTGAGAACAAAACCACATGGGCTTGGTTTTTTAAAATATTGATTGAAGACTTGAACTTAGGCGATGGGACTGGTTACACAGTCATTTCAGATATGCAAAAGGTACTAAACTGTTGATTTTATATTGTTTATGTTGTTACACTTTGCTGATTTTATACTGTTCCTTTTCAGGGGCTTTTTGCCACTATAAAAGAGCTCCTACCAGAAGTGGAGCAAAGGCAATGTGCTAGACACATCCTTGCAAACTGGTCCAAAGATTGGGGAGGCCTTGAAAGGAGGCTGATTTTTTGGAAATGTGCTAGAAGCACAATTGAGGTAGATTTGAGAAGAAATTTGGACAAATTACAGCTGCTTGGTGGTGAGAAGATTGTTGAGGATTTACTCTACTACAAGGAACACACTTTTTGTAAGGTATACTTTAATACTGAAACTAAGTGTGACATCATTAACAATAATATGGCTGAGAGTTTTAATGCTTGGATCTTGCCTGCAAGACACAAGACCATCATAACCATGCTAGAAGAGATTAGGATTAAGGTAATGAATAGGATAAGCGTGATGGGGTCTTTTGCAAACACTTGGGTCACAAGAATATCTCCAATGGCATTAAGGACATTAGAAGAAAACATGGGGAAGTCAATGAACTGTGATATTGTGTTTAATGGTGAGCATGGGTTTGAGATTCTTGATGGTCTATATCAGCACACTGTTGATATTGTCAATGAGAAATGTAGTTGTAG
This sequence comes from Lycium barbarum, assembly GCF_019175385.1. Lineage (NCBI taxonomy): Eukaryota > Viridiplantae > Streptophyta > Magnoliopsida > Solanales > Solanaceae > Lycium > Lycium barbarum. The sequence continues at coordinate 162,329,796 of NC_083337.1, forward strand.
GTCATGGCAGCTCAAAGGAATACCATGTCCACATGCCATCTGTGCCATGTTGTACAAGAAGTACGAACCTATTGAATATGTCCATGAATACTATAGCAAGAAGAACTGGTTCAAAACCTATTGTCACTACATTCAACCAATGACAAATATGGCAATGTGGCCTAGGTCTGCTAATCCTGCTATTGCACCACCAATCATCAGGAAAATGCCAGGCAGGCCCTCAAAAGCAAGAAGGAAATAGGCTAGTGAAGCAAAGAAATGTGGAAAAATGCCAAGAACAGGCATGCTGATGACTTGCAGCCAATGTGGAGGTAAAAACCACAATAAAAGAGACTGTCAGAGGGTATGTCCTGCACTGCACTATTGAATTTTTATGACTTGACTTTGCACTGCACTATTGAATTTTTATAGCTTTGCATTTTACTTGTAGAGGGGAACATGGTCTGCTTTTGCTGCTTCTCAAGCCAGTACTACTTCTCAAACATTTGATGCTTCTCAAACATTTGCTGCTTCTCAAGCCAGTACTGCCTCTCAAACTAATGATGCCTCTCAAACCTTTGCTGCTTCTCAAACAACTGCTGCTTCAAACAATGTCCCAAGGCCAAGGAGAAGACCAAGAAAAGCACCTGTGGTACCTGAAACTCCTCCAAGACCAAGGGGTAGGCCAAGAAAAGATCCTAATGTGCCTAGTGCTCCTCCAAGACCAAGGGGAAGGCCAAGAAAAGAACCTGCAGTTGCTACTCCAAAGCCAAGAGGAAGGCCAAGAAAAGAACCTGCAGTTGCTACTCTAAAGCCTAGAGGAAGCCCAAAAAAGGTAACAGAGGCTGTTGCTAGTCCTGCCCCTGCTGTTCTCAAAAGAGTTGATTATGAGGGTCTCCCTTCTTACCCAAATAAAAGATCTAAAACAGTTGGTATGAGAGTCTTTGTTGCTGAAAGTGGTTATACATCCCTGAATGTAAGTTTAATATTTTCTTTACAATGGCATTGGTATGTGAAGTTGTGAAGTGACTAATTTTCAAATTTGTTTATTGCAGCATGGCATGCCTACTAGTAGAGTGCTGAATTTTGGTGGTAAACATCAAACAAGTCGGCCTATAAGATCTGCTGAAGTCACAGGAGACCTTGGTCACAAGGCACGGCAAGGGATGAGGTACAAAGGCAAACCATGCTACTCAAGAAGCATGCTTGATGAGATTAGAAGGGATAAACTCAACAAGGCCACTAGCAGTAAAGGAAATAGGCTATGGAAGTGATGGTCATTACTTATATTACTAGAATTAAGTTGTTTTTTGGATAATGATCTGCTTTGTATGAATTCGGCAGTTTGGAAGACTTGAATTAGCAGTTGCATTGACTTAATGTTTTCTGCTTAATTAAGTGTTAGAATGACTTATTAATCATACTTGTTTGTGTCCATTGTTTGTGCTCTGTTAGCTGTGGTACTGTGATTTGGGCAGTGTGTACATTGAGCACTAAAGTTAAATGTGCAGTCTGTGCACTGTGCCGTGTGTGTACATATAAATGTGGGCAGATTTCTGTGCCGGCTTGAATTCATTCACATTGACTGGTAGTTGGGAAGGATAATGAGAATTGTAACCATTCAATGTCATCAGCCTATAAATAGCCTATTAAGCTGTCCATTTCAACTCATCCCTACACCATTCCTTCTCATTCAAAAAACGAATTTCATAGCAAAATGCCTCTAGGTGAAGATGAACTAATTTACTTCGAGAAGAAACTAACCAAATCATACGTTGACAACGATGACTTTGTAAGTGTTATTTTGCAAACTTATTTCAATTGATGTGTTTACTTATTCATAATGCCTCATGCATTTTGTGCAGATCCTACCTTCTAACATACAAGATTTTCTTCCAAACACAACTACACAAGCTGTTGTTTTCTACGAGCAGCGTGAATACAATATGATGTATAAGGTTGGCGCGCATACCCGCCTCTGCCAAGGGTGGAAGGATTTCATTGATGCAAACCTTCTAAGGGAGGGACACATCTTATGCTTTAATGGTTGTGAACATAATGAGAAAGTAACCTTTTTTGTTAATATCAAGAGGGAAGTTATCGAAATAGATTAGGTTTCTCCCTATTATGTAAAGTTTATGAATTATCATCAATGAAATCTATATCTATGAAATTTATCTTTATCTATGGTTTTTCTTCTCAAGTTGAATGAAGATAACTTTTTAATTGAACATCCATGACAAGAAACGTCTTCAACTTACATACATAAAGTGAATAACAATCACTTAAACATCCTTCAACATACAAACATGTAATCCTGCTATGGCAATCGACATTGGTAATGCTTGTTCAAAAACACCCAATAAACCAAATAACAACACCAAAGAAACACAAAAACAAAAACTTATTAATAGTAATGCATCTACCCCTCTTCTCTTGTTCAAGCTTCATCACTTTCATCTCTTCTTCAAGCTTTGACACTTTCATCTCTTCTTCATTAACAATATTCTCATTACTGATGGCCATTTCACTATTGTCATTACCAATATCTCCATCAATGCAAGAAGACTCTCCTTCTTCCATTTCATTTGTCAAACCAACTTCTTCCGCCATTTTCTTCTTCAATTCCATTGTTTGCTCTGCCATTTTCTTCTTCAATTCCACTTCTCGCTCTTCCATTTTCTTAATCAATTTGTGAATAACAAACTTAGACCTTTCATCAATAGGATCATCCCTCCATTCAAAGAACTTACATTTCTTAGGCTATAAAATAAATTCAACTCATGTTAGGAACACTGTACTGTGTGGCAGAAATAAGGCATGCAACATAAAAAAATAGATTTATAATCGTACCCCATAGAATGGGCATGTCCAAAATCTTCTTCCGGGATTATTGGGAGACCAAGAAATCTGCATTTTCAATAATACTCTGTGATGGCATCGCACTTGACGCTTCATCTTTGGATCGTCATTTTGACTACAAAGATTGTTCAACTCCGATTTGAACTCTTTCATTAAGAACCCTAGAAAAAAAAATAAGTGAAAGATTTCTTGGTCTATAAATAAAAGATGAGAATAATAATGAGTTTGGAGAAAATATTACTTACCACTAGAATGCATGGCACAGATTTCAAAAAAAAAATCTTCAAGCTTTGGCAACAATGGAGTCAAGAATCGAAAATGAAGAAAAAGGAAGAAAAAATAAAGGGGGAGGGGGGTGGGGCGGGTTTTTCCCGTTATTTTTAAACACGTGTCAAAAAATAACTGGTCAAATTCTCCCCTCACGCGCTGCTTGGTTGTGTAGTCACGCACACTGCCAGATCAGCGCTAAAAGGTCAATAAAATACTGAAAAATTAAGACTGGGGGTAATAGGTCGCCCGCAAAGGTTGGGTGCGTCATAATTAATCCGGCTATACGTTGGGGGGGGGGGGGTTTAATGTATTTTCCCGCTTATTTTTACCAATAATTTTTACAATTATTTTGTTCCTTATTTTTTTGATAGGATATTCATTAAACAAACACTCTTTTTAACTAAACGGTAGAAAACAAAAAACAAATCAAATAAACTTTAATTTTCTGAATAATTTTGCTATATGAACTCGTTACACCAATGAATATTCGTAGATTATTTTTACATTCTTTGTGGACTAATATACCTAGTTATACAATTCTTTAGACATTTTATGTTTGATATACACTATTTTATTCTTGAAAATACATTCTTTATTTATTTAATATCCATGCATTCTTACATAGATGCACATTCTTTATATCCTTGATATATTTATATTTTTACACAGTCTTACATTTTTATTTAATATTCTTAATATAGTTACACATTCTTTACACTAACATATATATACTCTCTTTGTACTAACAGATATACTTTTATACTTACGAGGTACATTCTCTTTATACTCTTTTATATATTCTTTTTTACTATACATTCTTTATGAATACTTGATACTTGATATAAATACATTTTTATACACTGTATACACTTAGCATATTATCACCTAGTGTAGCTTTTCATGAAATCACAACATTTTGAAAACAAGTAATAATAATGATAAACAGATAAATAATCCCCCTCTAGTGTTCAGTTAAATTAAGTCTAAGGACTGTCTTCGGGCAGGCTCTGAGGGATGCTTAATACTTTCCCCTCGGGGTAAATGAAACCCTTATCTAGAATCTCATAGGTTTCGTCGACTAAAATGGAGTAGACACACAAGTACATATAGGTTTCCTGATTTTTCCTAAAAAATAAGGTGGCGACTCTAACCCTTTTTAAACCAGTTAGAAGAACCGGGAAGTTGCAAACTATCTTGGACCCAGTTCAAAATAGGGCGTAATAACAAACGTTTCATTACAGGGAAAAACAAGCAAAGTCCCCTATTAACTGTAATTCCGAGCAGAGAAAGCAGATTCTAGTGACGGAATCAAGGAATAAGGGAAAAGAGAAAGCGGCGGTGCAATGACATCTCCCTCACTCCACCAAACTTTGGGCCAACCCACAATTTTCTCAGTTGGACCTAAAAATCACTGAGCCAAAAATTGGCCCAAATGGGAGTAAGGTCTCGGCAGGCCCTTTGTTGGCCTCTGATCCAACCAAAAATCCCAAGACCCACAAAGCGGGCCTTTTTTTAAGTCCCCATAACCTTTCAAAAAATAAATAATAACTCTTTAATAAATTCGGGTAGGGCCAGACCCCTTAATGAAAAATACCCCGACCCCACACCCCCCTCAGTTCCATTAAATACTTTCACTCCCATATCTATACACTCGCTTGAGAATCTTAACAAAAATGCTTTGAGTATTAATATGGATATTAATGAGGATCATTCTTCCGAGCATAATCATTACACTGCTTAGGGACCAATGCACTCTTCCGCTTCCCTGAGCTCTTCAATCAACGAAATATCAAGGAACCCAAGCGTCTCTCCACGTTTTCTTTTAAGCTCTGTTAAGCAGAATCTATGCTCAAATCCTTCTAATAAAAATCTTCCAAGTTGAGAGAGGTGAACGAAGAAAGCATCAATGTCGAACCCCTCTAGCACCTCCTCTACCATTCCAAAAGATAATCACCGATCCCCTTTCACCGGAATCATGGCTAGAGCTAGCAATGATGGGTTAATTTTTTCCATTAAGAGTGATGACAGAAACATCATCATTGGAGCTGATAATATGGAATCCATCCTTCCTGTCATGTCTCATAACTTAAGGCCTCAACCATGGCCTAATGAACTTTGGCATGCAACTATGGATGTTGACACTGATACGAGCTCATCAGAGCCCATTAGAGAGGAGTGTCGACACCCAGAAGCTCAACCAAATCACGAGCCAAGTGTGTCAATCCCTCCATTTCTTCCCATTTGTGAACCTGGAGATTCCTCTGCTGGCACCTCGGTTCAGGAATTGGAATCCTCAATGGATGAGTTCAACTACCTCTGTGGATCTTACAGCTCAGACCCCACCTCCTCAACCATCCCACCAGTGACCTTACCTCCAGATCACCCACTCGTAATTCTAGAAAATAAGGTAAGCCAGACCCTAGGAAGGCTCTAAGAGTCCAACGGGAAGTTAGAGGAAATTGTAAGAGAAACGGTGGTCCCAGCATCAAGAGCAATTCTGATTTAGCACTTGCAAAGGGAAGAATTCAAAGAGCCGTACAGCGAAGTAGTTATTGCTCTGTGCCTAAGAAATCTCTTCAGGGTCAAATTAAACTTAGAGCCAGCCTTACCAGCAAACTCAAATGTCTCAACTGTCACCCTACATCCCACTCTAACGAACTTGGTAAACTCCTAAGCCCAAGAAAAGAGCTCCCAAACCTAGAAAAGAAAAGGGAAAAAGGTGAAACAGGCCCTAAGGTGTCCCTCACAGAAGTTGTTAATGAATATAATGATTTGGAATGCTAGGGGAGCCAATAGCCCTGATTTTTAAAGACACTGTGCTAGTATAGTAGGCCTGCATACGCCCATTATGTTGGTTCTGTTGGAACCAAAATGACTGACCACTACCACGTTGTTAAGGAGCTCAAATTTGATGCTCATGCCCAGTCACCAGCTAGAGGTCTCTCTGGAGGAATGATGGTCATGTGGAAAGATGATGTGTTGAGGCTAGAAGAGATTTTCATTAGTGAACAAAGTATCCATGTGTTTGTCATGGTACTCTCTACCCAAACTTCTTAGCTCTTCGGTGTTTTTTATGCTAGAATACTTATGCTGATAGAATTAGCCTTTGGAATAATTTAGTTGATATTGCCAATCACTTGAGGGGGCTGGTTGATAGGAGGTGACTTCAATGAGATCCTTAAGGCTAGTGAAAAATTTGGGGGAAATCCTATTAACCACTCTAAAGCCAATAGATTTTGGAAATACATTAATCAGTGTGGTCTCATTGATCTGGGATTCAAGGGTAGTAAATACACCTGGTCAAATAAGAGATACACCAATAGGGTGGACCTCACAATGAAATGAATTGACAGATTCCTAGCAAATGATGAGTGGATTCACCAATACCCTGACACTACTGCAACTCATCTTCCTATAACCCACTCAGACCACTGTCCTTTGCTTCTGGCCACTTCCATAGGTCCCTTCAGATTTGAGATTATGTGGTGTTCTCATCCCACTTTCCCTAACCTAGTAAATCATTGTTTTAATGAAAATGATCACATTACTAGAGATATTTCTAAATTCCAAGAAGAATGTAAAATCTAGAATAAAAATGTTTTTGGAAACATTTTCCATAAAAAATACTCCCTCCGTTTCAATTTATGTGAACCCATTTGACTAGGCACATAGTTTAAGAAAGAAGAGAAGACTTTTAAACTTGTGGTCCTAAATGAGTCACATATATTTTGTGTGGCTATAAATCTATATATAATATAAAGCTAGACATAGACAAGGTGATGTGGCACCTCTCTATGTCTGGAATACTATTTATCTTTTTTCTCCTTTTTTCTTATTTTAAAATTAATATCTAATGTATTAAGAAGACAAAAATCACTCTCTTAGTCTATTAATTACACCTCTTAGAGCCCGTTTGGCTTAGCTTTAAAAAAGTGGCTTATAAGCCGGTTTGATCAAAAAACAGTTTATAAGCCAAAATAAAAAGTTGGGTGGCCCAATATATTTTTTTTTTTTTTGGCTTATTCTAATCACTTTTTTAGCTTATAAGCTGGTTTGTCAAACACCTAAAAAACTAAAAAATAACTTATAAGCTGGTTTGACCACTTATAAGCCAATCCAAACGGGCTCTTAATCATCTTAATTACACATTTCCTCCTTCATTATAACCGTTGGTAATGGTAATCCTTCCATTAGAGAGAACCCAACTCAAACAGCCGTTTTCTTTCGGTTATTAAATCCCAAAAGCCTCAATTTATGTATGTGCTAGAATTCCAAAGTCTTTATCTAAAACTTATCCAAAGATCAATATTAAAGAAATGTTTACTCCTTGGTGTAGTAGTAGTATAAATAATGAAAGAAATAGGAAAACAAATGCACTCACCTTTGCTTCCCTCTCTCTCGTATAAACAATTTTCATTGTGTTTGTTAATGATGATAGAAATATCATTTGTCTTATGAATGTATGATTATATTTCAATTATTTATTATTAATTATATGATTATATTGTAGGTTTGTTGGGTTGTTGTAAGGGTTTTGTTCAACTGAGAATTAAGAAGCGGATGTCTGAAATTATACATCAAAGAATTCTTAGCGCGCAAAGGTATTTTTACTTTAGCCATGAGAACTAAACTATTTTTTTTTAATCGGTTTTAAAAAATTTCTATTTTAAGGTATAAAAGGATCTTTGGGTTTTTCTGTTCCAAGTTTTCCAGGAAAATTGCATAAATCAAATTAAAGCTTAAGTTGAGTAACTTACTAGGATATATAATAGACAGCTCTTTATTTATCGTTAATTGATATAAATATCTATATTAGTCAAAATAATTCCTACAAGTTCTACAGTAATATGGTCTTATATTTCCAACCAGTTGTATACGTTTGATTAGAAAGAGTAACATAATATGCAACCCCAAATTAGATTGTTTCTTGGTATTCAGAATTCATACGATGTATATACACATCTTGAAGATGTATCAATGTACAATAGACAATGTTATGGATAACATACACAAACTATGGAGAGCATTATGTTGTTTAAATGTTGTAGTTCAAATGGTGTAGTTCATTAGAGATGGGGAGCGGAATTATATTATTTTCAGAAAATCTGAAATTTATTCATACAGAACACACATTTTATTGTACATAGGATTATCTTATGATGAGAATACATTCTTTTTCTATAATATACTTAAAAACTTGATTAGGTGTTCCACATCTTCTATATGGTATATTAATGTCCTAAATATATACGAAGCAAAGATGTCTCCCAATAAAATAAACTTGTATCTCATATAAGATGGTCTATGTGTTTATACTACCTACACATATATACTAATGGATGAATTGAAGTGATGCACAACATTTTTATTTAGTTGTGTGTGTATGTGTACATCATAGATATCTAACTAAAATAAGTTGTTTAACTTAATATATGGAATACATGCGCAACACACATATTCATAATTTAGTAAAATAAGATGTTCAGGCTCTTTCTGTTTTTTCAAAATTAATTTGTCTTAAAAGCAAGTACGACATGACTTAATTGGGGGTTATAACCAGCACAACTAACAAAATCAACAATACTATACCTAGTGTAATCTCACAAGTGGAGTTTGAGGAAGACGGATGTACGCAAACCTTACATCTACTTTTATATAATAGAGAGACTGAACTAGCACAATTTTTCATAAATAAAATTTCATATTACAGTTTCAAATCGTATATGGATGACTAACCTAATCATTGATAGGTGAAAAGAATAGCTTCAATTAATAGCCTGACCAAATTTCTAAGGAGCCACGAGTACTTTTTTAAAAAAACACCTTTTTTAAAAATAAAATAAAATATATTTAAGGTGCTTGATGCAAAAGTACTTTTGAATAACAACATCAACAATCTTTTATGTTACTGGGAAGAAACCACACATTTTGTGATTCCACTCCATCACATCCCCACCCCAATAAAAACAAGGAAGGAAAATTCACATTCAATCACGAAAATATTATAAAAAGTAGAATTCCACCGTGGAAAAAAACAAATTTCCCCTCTTAGAAACAAATATTAAACCAACATAGGATAGAAAATAAAATACATTAACTCCTAGTTTTAGAAGGAAAAGATGAAACATAATTAGTGCGGCATTAGTTAATTATAGCAATTCTTAAGCCTCTGGGAACTTTGTTGCCAGTGTTAAACCACTAAACTTTCCCTTAATTTTCTTGTTTTTTCCTAATTTCATCTCCATCCACCCCACCAAACTTAAGCCCTTCTCCTCTCTTACTACATTTAATATAAACCCCATTTAATCAACCACAGACTCTCATTCTCACTTCTCTTTGTGGGTTACAAGACAACTGTTCCCTTTGAAAAAAAAAAAAACATTATAACAATCCTAAAAGAAAAATTAAACCTACCCCTTTTCTTTTTTCTTCCCAAATTTCACTTTTTTTTTTCTTTCTTCCAAGTTGTCCCTAATTTATATATCTTTCTAGGGTTTCTTGAAACATATTTCAGTGAATCTTGATGGATTCTGAGGATGATATGCATGATGCTAATGATATGGAGTCGGTGGATGAAGATTTTTACAGTGATGGTGATGGTGGGTATGGCGGCGAGGGTATGAATAGTGATGATGATGTTGCTGATTATGATTTTATGGGTAATGAAACTGATGATTCTGATGACCAAGCTGTTAGTCGTTCTCAGGTAACTTAAATTTGTTTGTGGATTTTACACAAGAACTGCTACTATGACTTGATCTTGAACTAATTTGGGGTCTGTTTTGGTTTTTACTGCTTATCAATATTTACTGTAAGTTGTAACCTTTAGAAACTTTTATGTATATGTAGAGTAGTATAATTCCGTCGATCTCGAACTGATTGGGGTTCGGTTATGTGAATACTCTTCTGTATGTCATGGTCTATTTGGGTCTGTTTCACTCTACTTCTTATCGATTGTTATTGTTAGTTGTAATCTTCAGATATTGTTATGTTTATGTAGAGCAGTATAATTCAGGTGAGTAGTTCTTGGAATTGGGGTATTTGATTTCGATTTGGGTGTGTAATTCGAAGTGAATTTCACTATAAAGCATTAAAGCCTGCGCCTTTTTTGTATCCCTAGCATACAACAACAACAACATACCCAGTGTAATCCCACAAGTGGTGTCTGGGATATAGGTAATTAATACTTATTGTAAGTTGTAACCTTAAGAAATTGATATGTATAGGCAGATTAGTAAAATTTAGGTGAGTGGTTCATGGCAATTGGAATCTTTGATTTTGATTTGGGTGTGTTTTTCGAAGTTAATTTCACTATAATGCCTGCACTTTTATTTTTATCCCTCACATATAGGGATAGAATGATTACTGCTTACCAATACGTATTGTAGTTGTAACCTTCAGAAATTGATATGTGGTTCACTGGAATTGGGGCCTTTGATTTTGAATTGAGTGTGTATTTCAAAGTGAATTTCACGATAAAGGCCGCCTTTTTGTATCCCTTCTATATAAGGATAGAATAATTGCGTGCGTGACTCCAATATTCACTCACTTTTCTTGTCTAAACTGTGAAAAGGCACCACGTGTTGAGCAAGTATACGATCTTGATTGATGGGGTTGCGGATTTTGATGAGTCCGGATGTTATGGTTTATGTAATTGTATGCTGGGGCTATTTTCAAAACTTTTTAAAGATACTAGTATATAGATTGTTGGGTTATAGCTGAAATGAACAGTTTATCGTAATCATAATGATTAGTAAATTGTTGTGTCAGTATTCTTTACTTGCTTGTTTTGTGGGACAACTATGTTCTTAGCTAGTGATCACTTCGATGTGCTACAAAGGGGCTTCTCTTGAGGTAGAGTTGATTTTCTCTTCTATTAAACACATTGATGTGATGTGATACAAGTAGGCTTCTCTTAATTTAGCTCCCTCTGTGAGAATTCTCATTTTAAATGTTTTTTAAATGCCTTTTGGTTTCTCATTTTTCTTTGTCCTTAATTCCTATTCGGTTTTGGATTCACATGCTGCCTTTGCAATCTGCAGAAAAATTATACAGTCTTGAAGGAAGAAGATATACGTCAACGACAGGAGGATGATATGACGACAATTTCTACTCTTCTGTCCATACCAAGAGAAGCTGCCTGTATATTACTTCGACGTTATAACTGGTAAACTGATCATCACCTCCCCCCCTTCCCCCTCTTTTAACCTAAGGAGGTAATAGTTTTTCTGTGTGCTGTTGGGTGCTATTACTTGGATTGACATATTTGTCTTCTGTAGCTTTCACTCGATGAGGATCTTTGCAAGTGTTAATTGTGCAATGCTATCATATTACGTTCTTGTGCTTTCCACTTGTATATGAGTTATGACGGACTTGGTTCTCCTCTTGCTTGACTTGTCTCTAAAAGACTAAACAATGATGATTGTAGGAGTGTGAACAAGGTGCATGAGGAGTGGTTTGCTGATGAAGAAAGAGTGCGCAAGTCTGCCGGCTTGTTGGAGGAGCCTGTTGTCCCTCTTTCAAGAGTTAAAGAAGTAAGTTCTCTACTTTTTACCGGAGACTGATTCGCTTTTTGGCCATCTTAACATTTATTGGTGCTGCTGTCTCTTTCTGGTGATCTGAATCTATTTACATTGCTTATTTAACCAAGATATTCTCTCGACAGGTGGTATGTGGGATTTGCTTTGAGAACTACCCTCCTGATGGCATAATATCTGTTGGGTGTGGTCATCCTTTTTGTACTACTTGCTGGAAAGGTTTGTTTCTTCTTGAAGCTTTTGGCCACATATATAGTTTTTCTTTACTCTGAATTTGAAAGAAGCGGCTAATTTGATATCCTCACGTTTATTGTCAAATATTTGTTTTTAGTTTATTTAGGGTACCGATCCTTCTCTATTGAAAAGTGTAATCCATTTGGATGTGCAAACCCTAGAACCTTGATACTTCATGAATACTGATGCTTAAATGGTAACCAATGAGGCTTCTAGTGCAGCATCGTGAAGGGAGAACTCTCCATCGCATATGTTATTCAGTTCAAATTCTTGCTGAAGAATTTTGGTTGTCTTTTACCTGCTGTCTTTTATTTTCTTGTCTAACAGTTTTTGTTCTTTTTCTGGCAGCTTACGTTAGCACATCCATTAAGGACGGCCCTGGATGCTTGACGCTGCGATGTCCCGACCCATCATGCGATGCTGCCATTGGTCAAGATATGATTGATAGGTTGACATCTGGTGAAGATAAGGACAAGTACTATCGTTACCTTCTTAGATCCTATATTGAGGACAATAGAAAGGTAAGTGCCAAGTGCTGTCAGTTTGATGTGTTCTGATTGCTAGGAAAATTAAGGCAAGGCCTTGCATTGAGCTCAACTTGAAAGGTCTCATGTGTTACTCACATGAGGTTCAAATTGTGGTTTTACCGTGCTATGCATATCAGAATGGACATTGCACGATGGTGCAAAAGGATTATTTGTGCCTGTATATGTTGTCCAAGAATTTGATTGTCTGTCATATCACGAAAGAGGTGTTTGATTAGTTGCTTACTCACTCCAAATGCATGTGTTTATTCAGCATGCAATGGGGGAAAATATTAATTTACTCGCCATTACTTTGTCAAGACTGTGACTACGAACAATGCCATAATCAACTAATTGATGTTATTGTGGACTTGTGAGCCCCATGATTATTTTGATTGAGCCGTTGATAAAGTAACGTTTTGCTGCATATGAATTCCTCACATATTCTTCTGAATTATATGAATCTGCGGGCCTGAGATCTTTCCAGTGTATTGCGTCTTTTATACATCTGTAAAAACATATATACATGGCTGAGCTGAGGGCAGCAGAAATGAGGTGAATCTAGTAAAAGACCTGCATAAGAATTGGAATGGGGACGCCATCTTTTATGATTTTAAACCAGAGAGTTGCTTAGAGTTCAGTGTTTTGGTCCTTTAGCATATCTTTTGTGATAAGTAACTACAAAAACTACAAGTCTTATGTTCTTTTATCTCACATGTACAAATTTCTGTTTTTCCTGCTCTCTCTCTCTCTATTTCTTCTAACATTTTTTTTCCCTTCTTTCGTTTGCATTTTTCTTCATTGCGTATGGGATATTCAAGATAAGCAATTATTTGTACATAAGCTGTTTAGCTGACATCTGGTATAGATGATCGGTTCATCTTCAAGAAAAAGCTACCTTTTTTGCCACATAAACTTTGTATTATGATGTATACATCTACTATAAGGATATCCTTGCACATTTATAAATTAACTAATGAAAGAAAAGTATTTGCTGCCATCTCTCCTTAGTGGTCTGGATCTTCAAATGGAGTACTTAAATTATCAACTTGAATTGGTTATTGTTTATCACATTGTGTTGACATGTCTTTTGTTTGTTGTAAGGGTTCCTTATTCTCTCTTGATCGTACCAGTATTATTTGCCTTATTTGCTACCGGGTGTGATATGTTTGTTTTCTTGTATTCTGTAGACAAAATGGTGTCCTGCCCCAGGTTGTGATTCTGCAATAGAATATGATCTTGGAAGTGGAAGCTATGATGTTACTTGCTGTTGTTCCTTTAGTTTTTGTTGGAATGTAAGACTCCTTTTCACTTTTGTATTAGCTTCATTTTTTAGTTCATGAAACCGTCGTTCTTATGGTACGGTTATTTCCTTCCAGTGTAGAGAGGAGGCTCATCGGCCTGTGGACTGTGATACTGTGTCCAAGTGGATTTTGAAAAACAGTGCCGAGTCGGAAAACATGAATTGGTAAGTAGTCGTCTTATGCTGATCGTCCGCTTTTATTTCGTTTTTTCATGTCTCTCTTAGTGTTCCATGAATGATTCTTATGATTTCATTTTATAGAGAGTTTCTGCTTTCTGGTATTTGGTTGGTAATATATTTGTTCTGTTTTTTTGGTAAAGTAATAAAATTTCATTAGTAAAGCATCAAGAAGATGCAAGGTTACAGATAGGTGAGAAGCTGCTTCAAACAGAAACATGAAGCAGACTCAGCAAAAACTTGTAGAAAAGCAATCTAAAGATAGTCCATGTCTACCGAACTAGAGAAAGGGAGCTAATAAAATCTAGAAAGTTACCCACACTGTTTACAGGAGCAAAAAAATGCCAACTATAAAGAGTAGCTAAACACCTAGACTTTGGGGAGCAAATAGGAGTTGAGATTCCTTCAAAGCATCTACTGTTTCTCTCCTTCCATAGGTTCCAAAAAATTACTGCTGGAATCATTCTCCAGATTCTTTTAATGGATTTGTCAACTCTCCAGAGTATCCAGCTAGCGTAGGCATCTTTGATGTTGAAAGGCATTGCCCATTGGAGACCAAGCATAGAGTAGAAGAAATACCAGAGTCTAGCTGCTGCAGGGCAGTGCAAAAATAGATGGTTGACACTTTCATTGGCCTGCTTGCACATGGCACACATGTTAACGACGATTACACCTCTCCTCCTAAGATTGTCTTGTGTTAGGCATGCTTCCTTCAGTGCAGTCCAAATGAAGCAAGTAACTCTGAGAGGCTGTCTGGTTCTCCATACAAGCTTCCAAGGCCAAACCTCTAAAAGGCTATTTTGGGAGCTCCAGTTGTAACATTCCTTCACATTCCTTCACAGTGAAAATCTTTTCCTTAGAATTGCCCCAGAGGATTTTGTCCTGCGATTCAGCCACCAGAATACATTGTTCCAATCTTTGTAACAGAGAAAGAAAATCATCAACTTCCCAATCCTGTAGGTTTCTCCTTAAAATTGGTGTCCAGCAGTTGTTATCTCTATATTGAGCTAATGTTGCTTCTTTGTTAGAAGCTATCAGAAATAGTGAGGGAAATGAGTCTCTTACTAAAGTGTCCCCGAGCCATTTGTCCTGCCAAAATCTGATCTTAAGCCCATTTCCAGCCTTGAATGAGACAGCCTTGAAGAATTCCTCTTGGAGACTACTGATGTGTTTCCATACTCCAACACCATGTGGTTCATTGCTTTTCTTTGCAGTCCAGTGGTCTTGAATACCATATTTAGCTTTGATAATTTCCTTCCAGTACCCTGCCTCATTTTGACCATATCTCCAAAGCCACTTCATGAGTAGGCTGTTGTTATGAAGCTTAAGATTTCTGATTCACAGCCCCCCTTGGCCTTTGGGTTGAATAACTGATTGCCATTTAACCAAAGAGAATTTATGAGTAACACTGTTACCTTTCCATAGGAATTTCCTTCTGAGCTTGTCAATTTGCTTTAGAACTGAGCTTGGCATAGGGAAGAGTGACATACAGTAAGTAGGGATGCTGTCTAGGACACTGTTGATGAGGGTCTGTTTAAAGCTGGTGCATTTGACAATCCTTTTAAAAAAAGTTGGTGTATTTGATGGTTTGCCTTCTGTTCCTCTCCTGAACGATTAATCTTTTCTGTTTTATATTAACTAATAATAGTACTCTCTCGGTTTAGACCTTTGACACATAAGCAAAATATGTAGAACATACCAAAAGTACCTTTAGAATCTTGTAATACTCATGTCTCTTATTCCTGTAAGAGCATGTCTTTAACATTAAAGAGTACCAAATATAGTGAAGTGTCGATCTGCTTGAAATGAGTACCAAATATAGTGAAGTGTCGATCTGCTTGAAATGGACCAAAAAGGAAAGAGTTCCATATAAAGTGTAATAGAGGAGCATAATACCAATTTTTGCGGGAAGGATTTGAACATTGTAATTGTACTTAGCTGGTGAATATGTAAACATCTAGACACAACGCCTGGTGAATGATTAATATTTCAATTGTATACTTGGAACAAGCAACTGTGGGCTTCTATCTTATTTATTGATTCATAGCATGCATGTTTCTTTTTTTGACAAGGTAAACTTATAACATGAAATATCGAAGCTATGAAGAGGCCCTTGTTCTATCTGATGAACCATTATGATAGCTTAAGAAATAAGAAGAGTAGACATTGTCATAAAAGAGATAGAAAGAAGAGAAGAAGTTTTGGTGAGTGTCTGGGAGAGTATGGGATGTTTGTTGTTCGTACTAAGGAGCCGCTTGGGCATGATTTTTAATCATGACATGAAATCATGATGATTTGAAGTTGAAGTTTTTTTTGGACATGCAATTTGGATTTCTTAAGTTGTATTTTTCTTATAGATATAAAAACCCCACAAGTTGTGAAAACCATCAAAACTTCCCAATTCTTATACAATCTTACCAAATGAGTAAGTCATAGTTCATAACAAAATTAATACGCTACAAGAAGCCTTTCTAAAAAATACATCATCAATGATCAAACTTTAGTTGAATAAAATGGAAAATTGAACATGAGTTGTAGTGTAATTACTCTTTAATATAATCCTCCCACATGGTTGGTAAAAGTAATTTTGTTATAAATATACTACCAACTTGTAGATCTTTTAATATTTGATATTAATGGTTGGTAAACATGATTGGTAAATATATCTACCAACTTATGGATCTATTTTTACAAAATATAAACTTATGGGTCAGGAAGGGGAGCCTTGGCGTAGCTGGTAAAGTTGCTGCCATGTGACCAGGAGGTCACGGGTTCGAGCCGTGGAAACAGCCTCCTGCAGAAATGCAAGGTAAGGCTGCGTACAATAGACCCTTGTGGTCCGGCCCTTCCCCGGACCCCGCGCATAGCGGGAGCTTAGTGCACCGGGCTGCCCTTTTTTATAAACTTATGGGTCAACTTTTACATTTAAAAAATTTGAACAACTTTTACATTTAAAAAATTTGAAATCATGATTTGGAATCCTTCCAAATCATGCCTTTTTGGATGATTTGGGATTTCATCTCATGAGATGAAATCGCAAGTCCAAACGCCTACTAAGGTCTTTCCTACGACAGCCTATTAAGGAGAGAGGGAGATGATTTTCCTCACTGACTCACTCACTTTGAATCCAAAGAGCACTGATGCAGTAGTGCAAAGAGCCTGATTGGTTATTCTCAATGATGAATCTTCTTCTTTTAAAAAAAATTCCAATAAGTGAGAAGACCTCTCTCTTTGCATGAGCAGAAACATGGGGAGCCTTTTTAACAGTTGAGAGTGCGAGGAAAAAGAAGAAAGTTTCAGCCGTGAGTCAATCTTTAGAACACATGAGAGAACATTAATCATCTGTTACTTCAGTTCCCGGAGGCATATAAGTTATGTTAAACACGTTTGGACTTGATTGGATATTGCTTATGGGAGTAAAAGACGTGATGTCAGGGTGGAAATTTAGAAGAGGGAGAGAAGTATAACATGAGAAGCAACTCCCTTGGTGTTTATGAGGATCATTTGGAAGGAAAGAAATAGAAAAGCTTCGGGAGGACTTGACCATTCTTTCCTGCAGACTAGTGGGACTTTTTTGTTCTGTTCTACACTTTTGGAGGACCTTTTGTGTACCACTTATTACAGAGTACTAACAACTATAAAAAGATTTGGGCTTTCAATAATTAACGGGCTTTTCCCTTGCTGTTGAGACAATAATGCTGAAATAGTTGGGAAAAAGAGTAGCCCCAAGTCTTTGGTCTATTGGTAAAACCGCGACACGTGACTTGTAGGTAGGACGCACGTCACGGGTTTGAACCCTGTCGCAGACAGCAGCCTGGTATTCAAGTATAGAACAGTAGACAGGCGGATCCATTATTTACCTAGTTCCGAACCGTGCACCACTGTTCCTCATGAATTTTTCGGTTATCAAAATGAATAGTAGAAAAACAATATGATTATGTTCGAACACTGCCTCGAAGTCATGGACATTTAATGTTGAAGTGCATGACCACCTATTTAAAAGCTTAAGTTGTTAGAGTGGGACATTTTTTATTTATTTATTTATTTATTTATTTATTTTATGTCAACATGACCCCTCACGCGTGGTCTGATTTTTTTGGGGTCAAGCGCATGGTTATATTTTGTTGATTGATTAAAAACGAGACTTGGATTCACACTGGTTGTTTGCTCTAAAACCGTGCTGAAGTAGATGAACCGTGTCACCTTTGGACACAGACGCTATTCCGTTCTCAAAGGAAACACACCTTAGAGATTGAATGACAAAACAAGATAAGTCAACGTTCAATCTAGACGGTGCTGATAGCTTTTAGTGAACAACCCCATTATGAGACCAACCAAAAGCAGCCTTTGGTACGTAAGCAGTTAAGGTTTGGAACCCTTGCAACTATGATAGAAAGCCGTTTGCTTGTTGCCAAATCCTTCACCTTTCTTTTGAATCAAAGTAGGTAGCAACTGTTGTATTTTAGTCGGTCGGGTGAAGCGTGCTTTGTTTCTCTCGTGCTTGCTTGCGTGAAGGCTTAGATCCCTTTTTGCTAGGTCCAAAAGCTTCCCAAAAGATCTGATCCAATGGAAATTAAAAGCTTAAGTTGTTAGGTTATTTCTTTTATGTCTACAACACTTAATAATGGTCATATTGTTTTGTCAACGAGTGGATGATGTGTGATACTCATCTGTATCATTTTTATTTGGTGTTTCTTGTTATCTCAATGCAGTGTCGGATTGAAGTAGTTTTTGGTTAATATGTTGAGATCTTATACTTGTTAGATCCCAAATAAAAACAAGCTCGTTTGTCTGACATTTAACTTTTTCTTTTGTGGTGATTTTAGGATCTTGGCTAATTCCAAGCCCTGTCCAAAGTGCAAGCGACCAATTGAGAAGAACCAAGGGTGTATGCACATGACTTGTACGCCACCATGTAAATTTGAGTTTTGCTGGTAAGACTTTTACTCCTACATCTATTTCTGTACATTAGACTGTTCATTCTTGAAGTTTACTACCTTCCATGCAGTCTTTAGGTGGGACCCAAAGGAAAAGAAATATATTTATCAATGAACATTTCTTGACATTCTACATGATAAAATTCTAGACATTATTTCGTCAAGGATATTTCTAGGGCATTCACTGGTTCAGTGTCTTTCTTTGTTTTGTATACATTCTTAGGTAGATGATACTGAATATACTCATTTTGAAGTATTTCATGTGGTTACCAAAAAGTCCTTACTCGTAGTGTTGTTTGATATCTCATAGGTTATGTCTTGGTGCATGGTCAGACCATGGTGAAAGGACCGGTGGATTTTATGCGTGTAATCGCTATGAATCAGCAAAGCAAGAGGGCGTGGTGAGTTTTCCAGTTTGCTCATATTTGGATTGCATTTTATTCTTTTAAATCCCGTTCTTAGTTCTTTAGAAGAAATATGTTGATCCTGAATGTAGTCAATGATGTCCTATATGCTTATGTATACATTGCTGCATATAGTATGATGAAGCCGAGAGGAGGAGGGAGATGGCCAAAAACTCACTAGAGAGATACACGCATTACTATGAACGTTGGGCAACCAACCAATCGGTATGGATAATTGTGTCTAAAAATTTGAAGTTCTCGTTTATCTGTAAGTGGGTATTTCACTAATTGGTTTTATTTGTTAGTACTCCCCTTTTCTCTTGTAATCAATTTCACCCTATATCCATGGATATTTTCAATGGTAAATCTATGAGATTGGTTGATACAGGAAATAGGTAAGATTAGGGGATAGGTGTTTTATTCTTTCAAATGTCTTTAATGTTGGCCTAAAGTTATAATTTACTTCCCAAGTGTTCTATCTTGGGTTGCGGGACATAAAAGTACATTATGTGAGTCTTGCGCCTATACTGTTGTGCCGCTTCTTTTCTTAGTTATTAGACTCTGTGATAGGGGTGTGGCAACTGTGAAGGTGTTTGCTTCTCTATAGAATTAAAGCAGAAACCATGTTGACATAATGAAAAGGAAACAAGTGAGTTCGGTGGGAGTGTATATGTTTTTCCATAAAGTACACATAGGTAATAAAAATTGTCACTTAAAAGTATTTTCGTACTTCATGCGATCAACTCAGCAAGAAATAATCGGAGCTTGACACCTGCATGGTCTCCTATGTTAATGAACACCAAAATGAATTGTAAGTCTACGTTCTATCACGTGTAGCCACACGAGCTCCCGGTTTATTCATGCCAAGGAAGTTTGATTCTTGTTGATCTTCGTCACACATTTCCCATTCACTTTTCGTAAACCTAATATTCCTTGTTTTCCTAATGGCAGTCGAGGCAAAAAGCTATGGCAGATCTGCATCAAATGCAAACTGTTCATGTAAGTATAATCTGTTTTTGCTCACAGACAACAGTTATTCTTGCTACATTTTTCAGTTATGTGAAGATACTTGAAACTAGGGTGCAGTTCTAACTTTGATCAAGAATATTTTCAAATGTGTCTCCTTTGTTTGGTGTAATCTAGGCTTGCTGTAGGGTAGTGTGTATTACAGTTGTACTCAGTTTATGTAATGATTAACTTTTTGCCTGGTTGTGATTTTGCTCCACATACTATACACAGGCTAAAGAAATGGCAAAATAAGTGTCTCAGTGCTCTTTATCAAAAAAGAAAAGAAAAAAGAAGTTAGCGCTGAAGAATTTGTTTGCTAGAAATGAGTCTTGTTTTTTCATTGCTCTAATGTTATCTCTCGAGGCATATTTTTTTTTTCTTTCCTTTTGATATGTTTTCAATTGTGTTTAATGTAGTTTTGTTTATTTCTGCAGCTTGAAAAGCTTAGTGAAATACAGTGCCAACCAGAGTCACAATTGAAGTTCATTATAGACTCCTGGCAACAGGTGAACGCTGCAATCTTCTTGACATTTACATTATATGAAACATCAGTTGTCCCAAATGGCATTCCTCTGACGATTAAGTAGTTATAGTATGACTTCTCTGAGAATCAGTTCGTGGTTGGTCAAGTCCATATCAACTTTTCACCCTCGATGTACTACATATGGCTGCAATCAGCGTCATTTCATTCCCAGTTTTGAATTGGTTTCCTAAACTATGTCGAGGACACTCGATATCCAAAGCTTCTATGAACTTTGGCTACTCGGCCTTCTTATCCATGATAGTCAGATAGTGAAGGAGGAGTTTAGGGGTGGGGGGTGGGGGGTGGGGTGGTGGTGGATTGCTATTCAGGGATGAGTCCTGGACCATGCATCAGGGTTTGGAGATTTTTCTTTCATGGTTAAGTTCATGCACCATACATCAAACCAAAATACAGATTCAGTCCAACAACAACAACAACAACAAGAAGCCCAGTAGAATCCCACCATGTGGGGTCTGGGGAGGGTAGAGTGTACGCAGACCTAACCCCCACCTTGAAAGGTAAGGCGGCTGTTTCCGAAAGACCCTCGGCTCAAGAGAGGAAAACAAGAGGAAAACAAAAGGTCAGATAGGGCCAAGCATATCAAAAACAATATGAAAACGAGGAATAGCAAAAGCGAGAAAGTCATGGTAGAAAGGAGCATTAACTACCATAGATAAATAAGGTAATCAAAGTACAAATCCTTTCTGAAATGTTTTGAGGATAGAAGTAGCACTCTACAGAAGATCAAGCAAGACTGTATGTTGCTATTTTGTTTTTGGTGTACAAAGAATCCCTCTGTAGATGCAGAATCAATCTTAGAAGTTCTTGACTCATGTTAGGATTTTACTTTCTTAGCTTCTTAGTTTTCTTTTTTTCTTTTGTAAAGGGGTTTTCAGTACTACCTAAGTACTGGTCTATAATACAAAGTTGTTACCTGTTCAAAAAAAAAAAAATCCTTTCTGAATAAATCCTGAATAAAATACAGATTCAGTCCCTTCTGAATAAATCCTTTCTTTCCCTCGCATTCCTTTCCATGCGAGTCTCACATGAGGTTGCAAAATCAGATGAAGACCGGAAGACGGTTACTGTGCACATCCGTATTTTGCAACAAATTTTCCATCCATAAGGGTTCCTGTTTTTATATAGTTCTTGATAGCTATTTCCCCAGAGGATTTGGTTGGAAATGAGTTTTTTTTTTAATGCACCTACTTACGGGGACTGATCCTCTTTACCAGATTTGTCTCTTCTTTCCCTTTATAGCATCCCATAAGATGTTCTTTATCAGTTTACTGCGCATAGACATCACATATGCATCCATGTATATGGATATGGATATACAATAATAGGTGATGGCTAAAAGTATCTCTTACATAGAAGTTGTTAAAGGGATTCTCCAAAATGATCCCTACTGTCTAAAAATGAAATATTTGCAGTCGTTCGTTGCCTTCTCAATTTTATGTTAGAGAACCGTAGTGAACCCACTTCAATATTTTGGTGTATTTCGAGGAGATGGAGGGAACTATCTATCTCCAACTTGTGAATTGTGTATTGTTATTACTCGTGAGCCAATAAGTATTCTTTTTATAAAAGAATAATAGTTGTTTAAAAAGTGGATTATAAAAGTACCTTTTGATGTTGGCAAGCTCTTAGTTTATTTATACGTTTTAGTTATTCTGAACTTGGAAGTGTTCTTTTATTGGGGCATGTAATATTTAGCTAGTGTTCCACTATACAATTTGCAGATAGTTGAATGTAGGAGAGTATTAAAATGGACCTATGCATATGGATACTACCTACCCGAACATGAGCACGCAAAAAGGCAGTTCTTTGAGTACGTACAAGGTATTTACAGTTCTCATCATCTGTGTGCCTTGTTCTTGGATCATTTTCAGTAAACTTTTCTCATGCTTCTGTTACTTTTCTGTATGCAACATTTTATCTGTACAGGTGAGGCAGAGGCTGGTTTAGAGAGGCTTCATCAATGTGCTGAAAAGGAACTCCAAACTTACCTTAATGCTACAGGACCGTCCAAGGATTTCAATGATTTCCGTACAAAGCTCGCTGGTTTAACAAGGTAATTTATCTTACACAGTTGCTCATAAAATATGTACGTTTCTTCAGCTAAGAGTCAATCTGCAGAATTAATTCAAGAGTTCTGGTTTGACACTTTTTACTTAAATGTGGTTGTCATTGTAAGATCGCATTGTCCAGGTATATGATTCAGTGCTTGAGAATTGGCCATTTTTTTCCCTCATGTGGTTATTTGTGCACTTTAAATCCCTAGGTTGCAGAGCAATTAGGTAGGGTCTAGGCTTGTCCAATGAAGTTGACAGTTGGTGGGTTGTGAATTGTGATGGGTCATAACCAGTGGTGCTTCGATTTAACTTTTGAAAGAAAAAGTGTTTGTGAGTTATTCTTCTTCAGCCAGATTAATTCTAGACATAGGAAGCATGTGATAGCTACTTTGCAGAAGGGAGAATTACAACCCTGCCCAAAGGGGCCAATTGCTGTCTGTCACCTCATAATTGCTTAGTTTTGTCAAAGGTGCATGTGGCGCACCTAAGTTCCCAGGCAGTCGCGAAAGTACGCGGAGTCCTTTGCCTTGCTTAGGTAGTGCTTTAGTTCAACTTCAAGCATTGAAATCACTAAAGTGTTTCTCTTCACCCATGTTGTTCATGTTGAAAGTTATTTATCTTGAGTTCTGCATAAATACTTTTTTTGTTAGCGATTTTCCCGCTAATACCGTCCTTTAATTTGCACTTTGCATTTAAAACCTCAATTGATCGTAAAACACTTCTTTTTTATGTGGTCCTCCCACCCTCCAACCGCTGCCTCTTCCCTGTGAACGTCATCCCCACTTCCATTGAAAAAAGGAGGAAAGCCTGTGTTCAGAGAATGTAAATTGGAGGGGTACCAAACATGAACTAGGATTGTTGCCTAAGCTGCACGTCCACCTCTCAAATATGTGGAAATAGTTTATATCGATATATATTAACAATTTAATGCAGCTGTTCTTCTAATTGTAACAGTGTCACCCGAAACTACTTTGAAAATCTGGTTAGAGCATTGGAGAATGGTCTTGCTGATGTGGATTCCCAAGGTGCTTGTAGTAAGGCACCCAGCTCAAAGAACGTAACTGGGAGCAGCAAGGGCAAAGGAGGAGGTCGGGGTAAGAACTCCGGGCGGACATGAGGGCCAAGCAAATATGATGACTGTATACTGGGATTTTGAGGGGATAAAATGATGTTCAGATGGGGAAGTTAAAGAATCTACTCAAAGATAGGAAAAAGAGGGGTTGATCCCCTCTAATTGAAGCCGATTGTCAGAGAACAGTATAGGTAAAAAGAACCCCTGGAAAATGAAGTTTGCTCCTGCGCATCTTCAAGGGGCAATTAAATTTATGGTTCTGTTGTAAATAGTCTGTGATAGAGTTAGGTGCAGAACTATTCAACTCAACTCATCTCTTCTTTTTGGGGGAGTGGGCAGTCGCTGCAAACAAAACTGTGCTATGTTGTTCTTACTGGTGGACTTGTGTATAAGGGTTCCTTGTGTGTATATATAATGATAAATGTTGCTTATATTACATTGTTTTTAGAATTTTCTCTAAATCTGTCTCTCCATGCTTATAGTTTCATAGCCTTACTGAGATAATCCTTTGACGTATTTGAGTAGCATGCCAGTATTTTTTAACTGATCTTCAGTATGTGTTCATTACAACTAGTAATAACGATTTCTAGAGCTTTTTCTGGGAGAATGACTTATTTTATGGAAAATATTTTCTTGAAAAATGTGTTCCATTGTTTGGTTGGAGAGTAAGAAGTATTTGTTGGAAACGTAAATTTTAGACTGATAATACTGTGAGCAAATCAGATATTGATTTTACGAAAGTTTTGAGTTTTAGAGATCGATAATAGTGTTCAAGTACGAACAGAAACTTAGAGGCGAAACAAAAGTTTTCTGGTCACCATCTTTCAATTACTCAATGAAGTACTAGAATATTATTTTATTATTGATATGTCATTCCCAAAATAATCTTTTGTCATTAATATTAAGAACTACTAGCCTTGTAAAACAGAAAAGGTGAAGCAGACAAGATGTATGTATATATAGTCTTGCTAAATGAAGAAGTGGAACAAAACCCTGTATATTTCTTAGCCATTTGTTTTTCTTTACATATCTTTTTCATCTTCTTGGCAAGTGTAAATGAGAAAAGCTCCAAGAATACTGGAAGAGTGTTAATTTTTCAATTGCATGGATTTATCTTTGAAAAGTCTCATGCTAAGTGCATTCAGCATTGCTTTTGAGTATTGGCGTGAACCCATCTTCCAATCCGTACCTGTTGACATCATCACCTTGAAATCTTGGTAACTTATCCTTCCATCCTGTATATTTAATTAGCAAAATGAAGCAATCAAAATAAACATAATGTTATAGAATTTAACTTCTATATACACTGGCATTATAACAATTTTTATATTATTAAGGGCAAAGGCTCAAATATGTCATTGAACTATCGGAAATGACTTATTTATGCCACTCGTCAATAGTTTGGCCCATTTATGCCATCGAACTATCGGAAATGACTCATTTATGCCACTCATCAATACTTTGGCTCATTTATGCCATCACCGGTTATCAAAATGACTTATCCATCCCATTTTTCATTAACGCCGGTTTTACAATTCCAGATATGACACGTGGCTTCCAACTAGATTATGGTTGTGGGTGGATAGGGTGTATGGGTCGGACTTTTTATTAATTTGGGATTTAAAATTGGGCTGGTTTAATTAAATGACGTAGACCTCTAATTAGAGGTCACGTGTCATATCTGGTATTATAAAATCGGCGTTAATGAAAAATGACACGGATGAGTAATTTTGGTAACGGGCGATGGCATAAATGAGCCAAACTATTGATGAGTGGCATAAATGAGCCATTTCTGATAGTTCGATGGCATAAATGAGTCAAACTATTGATGAGTGGCATAAATGAGTCATTTCCGATAGTTCGATGGCATATTTGAGCCTTTTCCATATTATTAATGCAATTAGTAATCTAAAAAATAAGGCAGAATTACGGATGTGTTTGGTATGGATTCAAATTTTCTCATGTTTGGTTGGTCATAATATTTATTTAGGAGAAGAAGCTTCTTAACAATCAGGAGAATGGCTTTCCTAGTGGCTAGTGGGAGTCGGGAAAACAAGATCCATACGTGGAATTCTAGCTTATTGTCTCCTCTCAACCCCAACGCTCTCAACCCCCACCCCGAATTTTCTCATGTTTGGTTGGTCATAATATTTATCTAGGAGAAGAAGCTTCTTAACAATCAGGAGAATGGCTTTCCCAGTGGCTAGTGGGAGTCGGGAAAACAAGATCCATACGTGGAATTCTAGCTTATTGTCTCCTCTCAACCCCAACGCTCTCAGCCCCCACCCCTTGACCACTCCATCTTCAGCAACCTTGACCCTCACTTCCCAACTCACTTTTCCTAGATTACATAAATGCGCTTGAGATAATATTTTTTTGCTCACTTACTAAACACCAAATAAGTAAGAAAACCACTTATTTTTCAAAATTTTCATAGAAAACATTTTCCTCCGTACCAAACACGCCGTACATGTTAAAACATAAAGGTTAATTGATTACCTTATCCAGATCAGCATCAAATATGATGTCATTGATAACTTGATCATTTTTGGGGCCAAGAGGATCATCAAACAAAGAGACTTTCAAGTCTTCAAACTCAATATATCCACTTCGATTCTTGTCAAAATGGAGGAATGCTTGGCGGAGATGATCATCATTGCTTAGCCTCTGTAAGTGTACAGCCATTGTCACAAATTCCTCACAATTCAACATGCCATTTCCATCAACATCAGCCTAACAAAACGAAATTCCTTAATTAATTACAAGGTAAAAGAATATTTGTAGAATTAGGAGAAATTAAAGCTTACAGCATCCATTAACAATTGGACTTCAGGTTCAGCAACAGTTTGCCCCATCATATGTAGACCATCTTTGAGCTCTTGGAAGCTTAGGTTCCCATTGTTGTCAGTGTCCATCATATAGAACATTTGTTTTATTCCGTGAACTTGATCTTGTGGTAAGTTATCTGCTACAACCTGTAAATACGTACTTACACTTTTGTTATGAAATAAAATTCCACATCGTTACACATGCATATATGTTATACAAGAAAATAAGGAACTCACTCTCAAAACTTTCTTCTTGAATTTATTCATCAAAGTGAATTGCTTAATCTTGGATCTGACGCCTTCTCCCAAGCAAACATTAGACACCTTATCAGCATTCTGTATCCAGTGATGTTCTAATTTGAACATCAACGCAGTTGACCAATTAGTTTGAATTTGCAATTAAGTCCTAATCTTTCAGGATAAAAAATAATAAGACAACTAAGACGACGTGTGAACAATTACTACAAAGTAGCTAATAGTTTTAAAAAAATTGAAGACAAAGTAGGTTATCTGCTACACCAGAATAAAATACGCTGATAGTATGAACATTTATCGACAATAAAAGTACTTACCAAGGACTTCTTCAACAGTAAACCTGTTATAAGGATTAGCATCAAGCATTCCTTTAACAAGGTCCTTGGCTTCATCAGATACTCTTGGCCACGGATCTCTGTTGAAATCTATTGTTCCCTTCACAATTGCGTGTGCAATTCCTTCTTCGGTTTCTGTGCTAATCACACCCCATAAATCAAGGAAACACAATTAGACTATTCATCACAAGGCATAGTAACAAGTCAATCAACTAATTTAATTAAGTTTAATTGGTGAACTTTTATATACCTTTAGTGCTTTTATGTAATAATAAGGACCTATTAGTTGTAAGTTACCTGCCCAAAAAGGGGGAACGCCACATAACAAAATGTAAAGAATAACGCCAGCACTCCACACATCAACTTCTGGTCCATAATTTCGTCGAAGAACTTCTGGAGCCATGTAATATGGACTTCCTACTATTTCACCAAATCTCTGACCTAACCATGAAAAAATAAATAAGTTTTAAGTATAATGCATCGATGGCATAAAAACTACATAACCAAGTCACTTATAAGACAATTACAGGTAAAATTTCTGCCATAACACATTAGTTGATAACCTCATAAATGGATTACTAGCTTGCTATAACAGGTTAAAATACATAGGCAGTTTAAAAGATCATTACATTGTCAGTGATACAACTTAATGTCCAAAATAAATAAACAAAGAATGTTCAAACACTTTAATATTGGATATGAACCCTAGTCTTAAATTCCAAATACTTACCAGGCTCAAAGAAAATGGAAAGGCCAAAATCAATGGCCTTTAGTTGAGCATTTTCACTTGCATTGGCATACAAAAAGTTCTCAGGTTTGAGGTCCCGATGAATTACTCCATGCTTATGGCATACCTATCACCAAGCATAAATGACTTTGTTTAGCATTTGCAAATTAACCGAGTATGTAATTAAGTGTGGTATACCATCAATTTTTTTTACCTGTTATAGCAGGTAACTTGTCTTATTTTCAAGACTATAAATTTCATATTTTAAAAAAGCTTACCTAGATTTGGATGATTTAATAGCGATAAACATACTTTGCCCGACGAATAAAAGAAGGAATTAATTAATTAACTACCTGGACAACTTCAAGAATGGTCTTGGTAACACGAGCAGCAGCTCTTTCAGTATAATGTCCTCTTGCAACAATTCTATCAAAGAGTTCACCACCTTCACAAAGCTCCATCACAAGGTAAACTGCTTCCTTATCTTCATAAACTTCCTTGTAGCTAACAATATTAGGGTGTTTAGGCAAATGTCTCATAATAACCACCTCCCTCCTCACATCCTCCACATCTATCTCTGTCCTCAACTTGCTCTTTGCTATTGTCTTACATGCCACATTCTCTCCACTTAACTTGTCTACACATTGGTATGTTATCCCAAACTCCCCTCTTCCTAACTCCTTCCCAAACTCATACCTATATATAATTAGGAAATAGATTAACAAAAAGTAAGAAAAAAGGCTATAAGGCCTGCAGTGACATATGTCGGATTTTCATAAATGGAGTTTAACATTTGAAAAAACGTACAAATGAATAAATCACTAGTATAATTTTTGTTAAAGAGATATTGTTTGTATACTGCTATGGAAAATGCAACAAATTCCTTTATGACAGTGACAGAGTTAGAATTTTCACTATGGAGAATCAAAATATAAAGAAGTAATAAACGCAAGAAAAAGTAAAGAGGATTCAACATATAGTGTGTCTGTATACACACCATAATTTTTTAGTGAAATAGTGCCAATTGACACCACTTGAATAAGTTCAAAATCCAAGTAAACTATTGTGAACTGAAAATTAACTTAGTCACTCTTTCTAAAAATGCATGAATTTACAGAGTTAAAATTAAAGAAGACTATTTAGAATAGTAGTCTTATTTCGCGTTGTTCCATTAAATTTAAAACTTAAAAATTACTAGTATTTATATTTAAAGCTTTAAGGTTAAAAATAACTTTTTTAAAGAGATATTATCCTTATACAGTTTAGGAAAATATTCAAGGAAAGAAAGCAAATGTATAGGGGAAAATTAACTTAGCTGCTTCTCACAAAAATGCATGAGGAAGATGCCTAACCAGAATAGTCTATCTTATTTCATAAACGTTTCAAACCTAAATTCATATTTGTATTTAAATTCAAATTTTAGAGAAAATATCTTTTAATATATAAAAAGTTCAAACTCATCAGCCTTTCCACGTGGGAGACGATAATCGAATGACTTCATATATATTACAAACTATCAAACAGTAACGTACCTCTTGTAAATGTCATCGCCTGATGGATCCTTCACGACAGTTATTGGCCTTGAGAATTTCTGGGATTTAGGCACGGATGTCCGACTGCTGTTCTTGGAACATGTTTCTTGATCTATAGGAGTAGGCCGCATTTTGGTCCTCTTTAAGAAACTTGCATTTTGTACAGACATGCAGGTTCCCATTTTTTTGGGATGTCAATTAGATTATATTTTTGTGTGTATGTTTTTTTATTTGTTGGAGTTTAGGTTATTAGCTTGAACATCCCAAAGGGAACAAAAGATCATGAAATGCAGCGAAGGAAAAAACAATCAGAGAGAAGAGAGAGAAAGAGAAGGAGGAAGGAAGAGGGAGAGAATTAGGAAACCCTACTTTTATGGGAGGCAGTTGATCAAGTATTAAGCTAATTAATGTATTATGTTGTTTTTTATTAACTTTTTTTGGTCAAAAATATGTTGTTTTCCCCGGTTTTGTCTCAGTCCCTTTGACCAATTTTCTCTTGTGGCATACAAATGCAGAGGAAAAGGTGGGGGAGAAAAACACAATAATGTAGAGAATATATGTTCATTCGTCTCATTTTTATACGAAGGTGTTCAGTTAAGGATGTATTAAGAGAATAAAATACTTTTAATGCATGTGATCTAAATTAACGAAGGTTCTATACTTTTTCCCCTTTGACTCTACCTAGCTGAGCACTTTATACACGTGCATCATCTCTTTTGTTGCAATTGGTGAACCTTTTATGTGCATGATCTCTTTGATATTGACAGTGGAGACATGGAGTATTACCAACTGTTTTTCCATTTTAATGGGCCAGTCGAGTCGTTTTATATAATTCAAAAGCTACAAAATGCGAACTGACAAATTCTTCCCATTGCACCATCACTAACAAGACTTTGAAATTATATTGTTACAGAAAAAACTCGAAGTAATTAAGAGGTTAAAATTACAAAGAAGGGGTACTGTAGGTGGATTTAGCATTTTATCACAGTCAGTAATAAAATTAATCTGAGAATGTACAATAGTAAATTGATTTAAGTAATACCAATAGATCGATAAAGACATATATTAGGTACTTATTAGGCTGGTTTATTTATAGAGAATGTGAGAAAGTGTAAAACATTATCAGGTACTTATAAGGTTGGTTTAATTATAGAATGTGAGTAAGTTTTTTTTGGTAAATTTTGACCTGTGAGAGGATTTGCCTTTTTGTTTTTTCTCTCTCATTCACTATTGAGTTTCCACAATATTGATTATTTTTAGGATTGCGTTAGGTTCAATATTCATTTCTTTACCGTGATATCACAGTTAAGCTGGGCCGTCATTTTATATTATCCTCTCTTTATACGATCTTGAACAATCCTAATCTCAATTTATGATTGAATTAGTCTAAACATAGTATTTCATAAAGGAAGCAAACCACCCACATCACCAGTTTTAAAAGTTACTTTCAGGATTTATCTGTACAAATTGAAACATCAGGGGGTTTAGTGACCCTCTTTTGAAAGTCAGGGAGTTCTCTGTAAATCACCTCTTCTCCAAAACCCCCATTTCTCACAAATATTACATTGACTAGCAATTTGTGCTTTCTCGGGAGACTCGAATCATCATTTCAGTTCGATTCGTAGGAAAATGGCGTTTTTGCTCAACAAAACAGCATTATCTAAGCTTCGACTCAATCCTCAGGTTTCATTTTACTCCTCATACTATGATTTTTCCTTTTTACATCTATTGATGCGTATATCAAATGTTCGACGATTTGTTCCAATGAAATCTCTCTGTAGAAAACTGATGAATCTTTGATGCTATCACGACGTGGGATCCATATCGAACCTGGGGCTCGCGAGAAGGCTGTGAGTACTTCCACTTTCCTCTTTCCCCAAACAACTCTTTTTTTTTTTTTTTTTTTTAATTTAAAGATCCAATTTCGCATTGATTTTAGATTTGAAGTTTCACTTAGGATGGTTCAGATAAGCGGCAATCTCTGGTTTTAGTAAACATTTGGTGAGCGATGAGGTTAGGGATTGAGTGCTTTTTGAAGAGAACCGTCTTTTGTGTAGGTTCTTCTCCATCTTTTATATACCACTTATATTGACAACGTTTCCCACCACATATAACTTTACAAAAAAAAAAAAAAAAAAGAACTTTGGGATGGCTCGAGTTTTTTTTTTTCTATCTAACCGTGGTGTCCTGGCAGCTTGGGCTCACCGCGACTAATTCCACTGGATACCTGTCAACTCCCACCAGTAACAAATACGTGTTAACTCTGTCCACAGGCTAGGACAGATAGGAAGAAATCACCTAGTGTTTTTGTCTCTGTTAGGATTTGAACCTGAAACCTTATGGTTCTCAACTCACTTCATTGACCACTAGGCCACACCTTGGGTGCTAGCTCGAGTTTTTTTGAAAAAAGAATCTGGGAGATATTTATAGAAGAGCTGAAGAAAATTTGAACTGATAAAGAGATACTGGGAACTGTCTTTTAATTATTCTTTGTGTAACTAGGAGTCTAGCTATAGCTGATTGATTGATACTCTGTTGTACCCTCAAGGTCAATAGGGGGGCATAGATACACTGTATCCCAGTTATCATTGTGCCAATAATCATCGTTTGGTGTAGTTTCTGCACTAAAAAGTGTACTTATGAATTTTTTCCTTTTAATTTGGATGTTGTAGTTTACTAAGTTGAAATGCTTATGAATCTTTATTATTGGGAATCATTTTAAGATAAAAGACTATTTTATTGAGTGCGCAGGTAGTGTCGCAACAGTAGCAATGTGAAAATTACAGATTCTTTCTTAGTGTAGTGGTATGCTAAACAGCCAAAAAAAAAAAAAGTTGTGCAACGTGACATTACACAGAATGTCTCCCATGTTACAGCATGTTAAAGAAGTATCAGATGTATTTCCTATAGCTTGGTGTACAACATTCTTTTTGGGGTGCTTTTCTCATAAATAAACTTTTCTTGAGACGATCTATATTTTATAGACTCATGTGCATGTTGCTCGAGACAGGATTGTTTGTCAAATCCGATAGTGCCTCCAGTATATGCGTGCTTGAATGAGCATACATATCAAAACTTATATGTGTGTGTGCGAAAGTTAGAATGAGCATGAGCTTTAAAATTTCAGTGTGCATGATTTATTCTTTAGTTGAGTTGACATTGGAGTGGCTTGCTCTCAATTGCAAAATCATTAATTGTCCCTTGGCAAAATGCTGTAAGCTATTAGTTCCACATGTAGGATCTCCTTCATTTGAACTTGCTTAATTGTTTCTATCAGTAGCTTTTTCATTTTTGATCTATTCTGGTTTTTCCCATATGCTTATCCGTGTCAATTCTTATTTTTGGCAGCTCTTGGCAGCGGATCCCTCCTTGAAACGCTTTAAATCACATAAACAGAGTGTGCGAACCCTCAAAAGGGTGGGAGATGTTCTAACTATTGTTGTAGTAGCAGGTTTGCCAATCTCTTCACCATAAATTGGATTCACTTTGTTTATTTTTCTATGAATATAGTTGTAAGGGAGTAAGGGTATGTACTGCAGAGTTGGTGAAGTTGTTACTTTCTTCATGCCACCCCCTTGCCTCAGCACATTCTTCAAATTGAGACATGCAGGCCAACATTGGCTCATAATTCCTTTTGTTTTGGGGTTGGGGGCATATTATCTGTACTAATGTCAGAACTATTACACATGCAGTAATCTGTCATCTGTGACGAATTTTGGTAATATGGAACCCAAATTTTATACCATGATTATTACATCTAATCCTCAAACCAAACGAGTCCTAAGAGTTATTTCATTTATTAAGGATGCTCCTACTGCACTATATGCTGGACTCCCTTCTTTGTAAGATAATTGTAGAAAGATTGCTGTCTACTCCTTGCCCTTCCCAGAATGTAGCCTATACATGAATCTTGTGCTTGAAAGGGACATAAACAAGAGAAGTGCTGGACATGAACATGGAAGCGTTGTAAAATTGTCTGACTCTAAATTATCAAAAGAAAAAAAATTAGGAAGACAATCATGTCGTCTCCAATTTAAATTTTGACTAGCCAGTGCCTTGGGGGCTTGGGGCACATTTCAAGGCACTGAAACAAGACGTAAAAAAAAGGATAAAGAAATAGTCAATGTAAGTTTTAGAAGAAGAAGGTAGTAAAAAACATATTCCATATCAGTCCCATGGAATAACTGCTGTAGGATTTCAAAAGCAGTGCAGCTTTCTGTCACCAGCGAGCAGCTACTGCTTCTTTTTCTCTTCTTTTTTTGGGCATATGTTGGTTGGAATGTATAATTATAGTGCTTCGCATTCTAGTGTTTATTTATCTTACCTGGGGTGGAGAGGGGGAAGGAGGGAAACTTCGAAAGGAATGTGTTAATGTTCTGAAGGGCATAATGTATTTATCATGTCAGTTGATTATGATTCTTTTCAATAAGATTGTGAAATCTCCCTGTACATTTCTGATGAAGTAAGGTTTGTTATGCTCCTCTTTTGTCCAACTTATGGAAATGGAAATAAGAATGATCACAGGAGTCAGGTTAACACTATGATTTTTGCTTATTGTTGACTTGTGACTTTTTTTTTTTATTGATGTCAGAGTCTCAAAACAAGTTGGTCTGAGTGTAGTAACGCCCTGTCACTAACATCCTTACTACTCTGCTTTAGTTTTTAGTTTTCGACAATAATCAGATCCATGTCATTGGTTTCTCAGTCATATACTTCAAAGCCTTTGAAAATGCTTTATAACTAGATTCTCTTCAAAGCCTTCTGCTATTACCTATTATCCCCCCACCCTCAAAAAAAGAAAAAAGAAAAAAGAGGAAACTTTTAAAGCCTTCTGCTATATTGAGTTGCATCCAGGTCTTGTTCAGAGGCTATATGTTCTATGCAACATCTGATATCAGCCTCCCTCTGCTGCTCATTGGGCTACATGATCTATGCTGCTCTTAATATAATTTGCAATGATCAGTTTTCAGTCTTCATAAGTATTGGCTTCTCATTCATATATGAAGCTATTGAAAGAATATATGAAGCTTCTGCACCATTTGTATCCAACTCATGTTATTCAGAGCCTATTAATTATGTTCGTTGCAGCATCTTTTTACTGTTTATTGGTCTGTTATTTACCGACTTCAGAATCCTGAAAAAAGCTTTTGTACTTACTTTTCTATTGAATACTAGTAGTATTTTTTGGAGCAAGGTAATTCCCACATCTGATGGATGTGTTGTAATCCTTATTCCCGGCTGGCTTATTTCGCCTGCAGTTTGCAACAATTGATATGTATCTTTTATAAGTTTCACCATTTTCTGTTGATTGCTAATACTTCTGAAACTGCCATTATGATCTTCCTTTATATTTACAGGATGTTGCTATGAGATATATGTGAGAGCTGTTATGCGGGAAGAAGAAAGGAAACAGGCTGAAGGAAGCGCATAATGCAGATCATTCTGTTTTTGCATATCTTCATTGCTGTTATTCTTCGAAACATGGAGAGAATGGGATAATGAAGGTTGATATCTTGATACTAAGTACATGAAGTGTTTTAACTTTTGTTTGGGTTGGTGGTATGAAAATAAGATGGCTCCAAACAGCTGAGGCTGCATTCAACGCCAAGAACATTGCATGCAATTTTTGGCTTTAATTTAACTTAATGTTTGAATGCTCTAGAATGTATGTGATGCCTGGTGAGATTTCTCACCTTCAATTATGATGCTTTCACTTGATGCGTGTGTCACAAAAGATGGACCTTCAGATCTTGGAAGTAATATTTTTGGATGTACTATGGCAACTGGAGGCCTCATGTATTACTCCTGTTCTGCTACTTGTAGTGTTCGTCACAAAATATAGTAAGAATAGATATACTCTTGAGCTCAATATAAATAGCAGACGAAAAATTAAACATTTCTGAGGAGATGCGTAAGAAAAGTAAATTAACAGCGTTAAAGATTAATAGGCATTTAATCAGGGGAAAAAAGGATAATGAAATAACTTCAACCAGAAAAAGAAAAATTCCCACCCTTGAAATTCAGGAAATGATTGGACTAATAGCGCTGTAATTTGTTCACATATGGTATCAAAAAGATATTGTCAATTGTTGCTATGCAGTTACTTTTGTTCACTCGTTATTATTCTTGTGATTTTGAGGTTTTAATATTTCCTCATTTTTTAAAAGGAAAATTACTCTATCGTTATAAAACAAATCTTTTATTGAGATCCAGTTAATTACTGACCAAACGTTTAATTCCTTAAACTTGAGAGAGTCAATAGTTATTATTCCAAAGCTATGCCCTTACCAAATATAGTTTCACTAGATTATAATTACAATATTGTCCTTTTCCGCTTATATATAAGCTGAAAGTATTCTACCAACGTTAGGGTTTTGGGAATCAGCAGCAGCCGCACAACTGAGCAGGATTTTGAAACCCTAACGATGGTGAGGTTATATAAACATGTTTTTATAGAAAGGATTGTTTCTGATTTTGTGTTTGGGTGCAGTCGCTGGTTGCAAATGAAGATTTTCAGCACATACTTCGTGTGCAAAACACGAATGTGGATGGGAAACAGAAGATCATGTTTGCAATGACATCAATCAAAGGTATCGGTCGCCGTTTTGCTAACATTGCCTGCAAGAAAGCTGATATCGACATGACCAAAAGGTGGTTACTCCTTGTTTTCTTATCTAACTTAGCTTCAACTTATACTTGATTCCGTAATCAACCTCTAATTTTGATCTCATCATTATTAAGCTTTTAACCTTTTTGAAATGTTTATGGGATATTGGACATCAGCAAAATGTTAAATACTTTTTTTTTTTTTGCCCCAAACTGATTATGTAACTCAGATTGAAGTTATACTAACCATTTGATTATGTAATGAAGCTCTAGTTTTGATCTCATCATTGTTTATTGATTAGAGATTGAGATTGATGAATGAGGAAAAGGTAGCTGATTGGCTTTCTATTATGTATTTAGTACCATCAGTGGACCAGAATATCCACTGCTGGTAGAGAGAAAGCGGCCCTTTCCCTGTTTGGGGATGGGATTCACTGACTTGTGACTATCAAAAGCGAATAACCTTGTCTAAAATAGTTGGACTATTAGTTTGCCTATGCTGGTGATTGTTAGAGAGAAAAGATGTTTTTAGTAGAGTGGTAGAAATTAGTGATTTTCACATTTATAGAAAGTCCTCTCAAGTAATGTGCAGACCTGATTACACTAGTACTGGCTTAAGCAATCCAGTATTTATGCTCTGCACTCAAGTTTCTTTACCAACAAGTTTAATTCAGTAGTTACCAATTCTAAGTGTCCTTGAACCCTTTTGCCAAGTAAAAGTTTCGCACCAACTGTTTTAGTCTTTTGTGCGCACAAAACTTTCCTGCTTTGATATTTTAGTTATTGCAAAATTATCTAAATTTCATAATTATCTAACAGCCCCAGACCCCACATTGTGGGATTTCACTGGGTATGTTGCTGTTGTTGCAAAATTATCTAAATTTCATCTTCTACTCTTCTCTCTAGGGCTGGTGAACTTTCTGCTGCTGAAATCGACAGCTTGATGGTCATTGTGGCAAATCCTCGTCAATTCAAAATCCCTGATTGGTTTTTGAATAGGCAAAAGGATTACAAAGATGGCAAGTTTTCACAAGTTACATCTAATGCTCTGGACATGAAGCTTAGGGATGATCTGGAACGTCTGAAGAAGATCAGGTTGGTCTTCTCTACTTTTGCTGTTAACGTAGCATATATATTTGAAATTCTCAATCAACAACTTCAATACGAGTTATCAGAAAACCTCTTGTATGTGCTTGCCCTTTATCTGTCACTATCTCATGGCAGGAACCACCGGGGTTTACGTCACTATTGGGGTCTTCGTGTGCGTGGTCAGCATACAAAGACCACTGGTCGCCGAGGAAAGACTGTTGGTGTCTCCAAGAAGCGATAATTGCCTTCCCCTGAGCCAATTTTGCATGCTTTATGCTATTTCATTTTGATATGCAACAAGAGATGGTTTGAAAGGAACTTTGTTTTATGGTTTTGTTGAATGTATTGGATTTTGAGTGGAGTAGCATTGCTTTGGAAGAATGTATTATCTGCACTTGACCTTTTTGGTGACGAATGAAGTTCAATTTGCTACACCTTTTGATTGTTATTGTTTGACATGGATTTTTTTCTTCTATCCGCTTGGTTACTTTGTGATCGAATGTGTGCATTGGAGTGGGAATTTTTTTTTTTGACAAGGAATGTAGTGTGAAATTTTCTACTCATGTAGTACTTTAAATTATGCGGCGTGTGATTCCTGCATGAAGAAAGTATAGGAGAAATGTGATAAAGAAATGACAACATAATATATGAATTAAAAGAACAATGTCAAAGTTGGAGGACGCAAACCATGCCAATTCTTGAGTGATTCAAGTTGGAGGGCCCAAAGTGTTTGATAGGGGAAATTTTTCTTCTTTTGGGAAATGTTTTTTTTGAGCAGGGGTAAATGTTTTCTATATTTTCATGTTTGGTTGGTCAAAATGTTGGAGATCATTTCCCTTAAAAAGTTAAAAAAGTTGCAAACTACTGGTGTTTCTGTAATAGAAAAAGGGATCAAAATGAATTGCAAATGGTGGGTTGAAACTTATAGAAAAGCGGGTCAGAATGAATTGCACATGATGGGTCGAACTGTAAATGAACTAAAACATCGGACCCCTATTTATTATACTATTCATAACTAGCAATTCTTACTACGTGAAATTATGTTGTGTGTGTAGATATTCTGCAATATGTTTGATCATTCATTAAACAAAGTCTTCATTTTGTTTATCATTTTAAAAGTAAAATTATCTTACTCTTTTTTAGCCTTTCCTGCAAGTTATTTTGATGTATTTGAGGATGCATGATTAAAAACCACTAATTATTTTGTCAGGTTATCAGTTTCTTGCTCGCCAACAAAACACTGGATATTATTTTTCTCAAAGAACTAACTAGTCCCAAACTAATCCAATTTTGTCATTCTGGGAAACTAGTTATTGGCTCATTATCTTAACTGCAAGAGAACTCACAGGAGGCTGAACGTACAGACTTGACCATGACACAGGCATTGCAAGAGCTGCTTTCAAACCAATCAAAGGAATTATTGATTAATATGACATTTCAATCTAGCCAAAATGCAGGATCATTACATCATGTATAAACCAAGATAATGTACATTTAATTTACACCTTCAAATACGGAAGAAAAGAAAGGTCCACAAGCAAAAATAACTACATAAGTAGACCAGCAGGAGATGCATTCATCTTAATACTTGACTATCATGATGCTCAAGTAATTTAACATGAAGCTTGTAACATAAATATAAAAGCGTAGAAAGAACAATGTTAGACGAATAAAATTTAGGCTGCTGAAGAAATGCATTGGTAGTGAAGTTGACTGTCCTTTATTTGAAAAAGAATTTCCAAATCTCTCGATCTGTTAGCTCTTTCACTAAATGGGCACCATAAACACCTTCCTCGTCGACCACACTTCTCAAATGGCGTGCTGCACTGTTAAAGCTCACATAATTCCTTTTCGCAGCCAGATATATTACTCCATAGGGAGGCCTCAGACACTGATAGGTTACAGAAGGTGAAAACTGGTCACAGCTCTATCCAGTTAAATGAACAAAATACAGGAAGCAGCACTTGCAAAATGAAAATTGCAGTACCCAATACTTTCTCATAAATAACAAGAAACATAGATGATGGGTAAAATCAAATATAGGGATGTGTTCGGTACGAACACACCCATAAAGGCTAAAATACGGAGTGCAAACGGAAACTCATCAGCATGGTTAAAGAGTTAAAAGTATACCTTTTTTATAAGCCCATATAGTTTCTTGAGGGAGGGCACCGAGTAGGGAAGTTCAGTCATTAAAATTACATCATAACCTTCGGCATTGTCTGCATCATTAGCCCTCTCCCATGCTCTGCTTCCGGAGAGCTTCCTAGATCTCCTAAAGGAAGACTCGAGCCCCAGTATGCTCCCCTCTTGGCTACTACAACCATCCATGAAATCCTCCTCTGACAAACTACGGCTCATTCCTGTTGGTACCTCAGATATATCATTCCTCACCACAGATAAGACTGTGTGGAGTTCCTCCCACTCCCCAGCATAGAAGTGAACCACTGGAGCAAGAATCTGTCTTGAAGGAGTCAAAGGACTCTCAGGTTGGCGGGTCTGCCTATCACGGGCCTGCTCAAGGTTTGCTAAAACATTAGGGATTGTCGTGCATCTTATAGTTTCTGCACTGAGGTCTTGAAAATGAACTGTTGAAGCTCCCTGCAAGAGTTTGTTACATCAATTTATTGGAGTAACTTGAAAGAAACGGTCCTATGGAGCTATACCCATCAAAGTTCGCTACAATTGGACTTCAGCTACCATGTTCATACTCCTATAAATTTGCAACTCCGTCATTTGATTCACACACTTGCGAGTTGTGACATGAGTTGAATTTTCGACTGAATGGCTACCTCCTTCATTATTTAAGTCCCCCTAAGTGATGACAGTTGCAATATATTCTCAAAGAATGCAAACTGTCGACCTGCACCATTTCAGGATCTTGAAACTAATTTATTGATTAAAAAACAGGAACCTAAGAGGTTTTTAAGATTTCTATGTCCTGGTCCTTGCACAAAACCAGTTGTTTCCATTGCAGGTCGAGTAGGTTCTTCATGTTCACAAGACACCCTTTCAAAACTGTGCAATCTAGTGTTCATTGCTTGGGGAGAACTTGTCACTAAATATAGAGTCTGGCAAGATCCAAAAAGGTGCTCCATTTAACTGGGGTAAATCTATTTTGGCCAGGATATATTTCTGAGAAAAACTGAAATTTTGAGCTTCTTAAAATTCTTCCTTGAAAACCATAGATGACAGCTTTAGCTATCTACAAGTTGGGTTTGCAAATTTGTGTGGTCATGATAAAAAGTTAAAAATGCATAAGTTTAGATTATCAAGGCTCGATGCTCCAGGAATCATACAGTAGACAAAATGTAACACGTAAGGTAAGTTCTATAAAATGGTTGTTGAAAGGTAAGTTCTATTAATGGTTGTAGTCCCACAAAATTGGACAGCTGAAATGGAAAAATACTATCGGGTGTTGCGTTGTAGAAGAATACCTACCAAAGTGAAAGATAAGTTCTATAAGATGGTAGTTAGGTCAATAATATTATGTGGGATAACTTTTCTCTAAGGTCCATTAGATCTATGAGATGGAGAGTGTAAATGTTAAGATGGATGTGCAGTCGTAACTAATTATTCAAGAATAGAAAAAAACACATTCTGCAGAAGGTGCAAGTAGCACATGTAGAGAATAAAATGTGAGAAGATCACTTGAATTGGTCTAGTCCTACAAGACCTTCAAATGCACTGGCATATAGGTGTGTAAGTGCAACCATGATGATTGAAAGGCGTTAAAAGGGAACGAAACAGACCTAAAATCACAAATAAGAAAGTAGTCTCAAAAGACCTAAAGTCTCTTAAAGTCCTAGATAGAATACAATCGGGAAAAAATACATATGGAGCTAGCCATTTGGTTAGCTTAAATTAGGTCCATTAATTGCTATGAGTCTTTTAATCTTGTTAAAGATTTGTATCTGATTAGAAACATGGAATTTGTGGTGTCAAGAGAACCAAAATTCTTGAATATTAGAATGAAACGAGGGCACAAATGGAGTATAGTGGATAGTGAAAAATCTTATAGCCGACTCCAACTAGCTTGAGATTGAGACTTACAATATGCTAGTTTTTGAATGTATAGCCAATTTCGCCGAAGAAAGGAATAAGAAGAAAGATCTCGTGATACTGACAAACTTGGGATTAAATGACTTCTATTGAGTTCTGAAGAAACTTGGTTCGAAGTGATGAGCATAGTTCGGTGATGATTAGTGACAAACA
Source organism: Lycium barbarum (assembly GCF_019175385.1). Lineage (NCBI taxonomy): Eukaryota > Viridiplantae > Streptophyta > Magnoliopsida > Solanales > Solanaceae > Lycium > Lycium barbarum. Next base: position 162,371,288 of record NC_083337.1, read on the forward strand.
TAAAATCAAGACACGACTTCTCAGAATTAACTGATTTATCTCCAGCAGTGGACACTCGTTGTGTGCCTAGATTCAGTTTTAGAAATACTACAGACTTTACACCAATGAAATTCAAACTTAAAATTCAAAATTAAATTTGTCATAGATTTCTGGAAAGACTACATTAAAGCCGTTACCTTCAAACAAGCAAAAATTCCAGGAAGCCCATAACTGCAACCAAGCTGAAAGGAAAAAGTCCATGAAAGAAAACAGAATTAACTTCCACAAAGAGCAGAATATTGCGAATACAATTTGGTAAGGCTACTTCAACTCCTATAGCTATGAGAGATGATGATAGACTGAATGACAAGCAAAGCTGCAATTTAAGCAAATGCTAAAGGCACAAACATGTCATTTAAGCATCAAATCACCAAGAAATGTATCACAAGATCAAAGATAAAGATTTCAAGCAACACTAATAACAGTACCAAAATATATGCGGGCTAACCGGCTAAGACCCTATTCAGTGCCAGCATTACCACCACTAACCAACAACAATCACAAGTTATTAATGGAAAAGTTTCAAGAACCTTATGCATGGCAAGACACATTGTGGGTGGCTATGTGCAGTATACCACGTGCATAAATCTTTTGATGAAATAAGCTACAATTCAAAAGGTACCAACTGATGATGCATCTTAAGGGCCTTATTATCTTAGATGCAAATAGTTATTTTTCCAAAAATACTTAGGCTAAGGTCCATTGGCACAAAAAGGATGCTCCTGAACCAAGCTTTATGATATCCTGCTTGCTGTCAGCCTAGGCCATCATCAAGGTCCTCTAAGCTAATTTAAAACGCTTATGCCAAGTTCCAAAAGATCCATATTTGCAGTGTCCATTTCGACACAAGTTTTGCGCTGCAGTTAAGTTGGCGGTGTCCAAAAGGAATCATAAAGATAATTTGTTTCTACCCTCTAACACGTGTTTCTTAGGATCTGTTGATACCAAGTCCAAAATTGTGCTACTAAACAGGTATTATATTTGTCACATACTTCTCTGCTTAGCAAAAAAGCTACCAGGTGTTTGAACAGATCATTATAGAAATTTGTGTGTAGATTGATGTAGATTCTTCAAAATATGCATGTAATTCATTGTTATCTAACAATAGTGAAGATGAGGTTAAAAAATGGCTAAATGCATGTAAATCACACCGAGTGATTTCAAATGAAGTACCTCAAGCACCCTTTTGCCTCTTAAACTCAGCTGTCCATCCCGAATCTCATGCTTGAGAACATTAACAAGATCAATTGAGCTGTCCCAAGATTTAAGATGTCCTGTAGTGCAACAGATCGACTTTGGAGTTAAAACTGATTATTCAATGCCCTTTTACAATATCTGACACCAAAACCTGTTAAGAATTATTTATTACATTTGGCCTAAGCAGAAACCAGCAAAGTGTACCTACCATCTGACTTTGAGGATACTGTTTCTGAACCAGTAAACCCAATTATATCAGCAACACTGACTCTACCCTGCATAATATAGAAACAAGCACATTCAAGTTAATTATTAAAATCTTTTAGCAGCTGGACACTTGGATAAAAGAGAATTTACGCATATCCATTTAAGCTCAGGATAGTTCAATAGCACATGCATGATTTTCAAGTGAAAGCACAAATCCGACTGTAAAACTATACTCTCTCAATTTCAAAGAGAGATGGCCCATTTTGTGAGATGAGGGTCAAATTGACTACATTTGGGATTCTTGGACTCATGCCAGAGAGAGATGACAGTCCAACAAATTTATAGGGCTCACGAGGGGGTTATTCACTAGGATTTACGATTCAAAAGGAACCTTCATGATTGGGAAATGGAGAGTTTCACAATTTGATAGAGCTTTTGTATGGGCTAAACACGCCAAACAACTTATCGGATGTCTGGAGGTGGCGGGAGAATGGTGCCAGCTTATTCACTGTTAGCTCTTTTTATAAGAGGTTGCTAATGAGGGAGGAAGGGACTTTCTCCCCGACTCCATTTAGAATACCTAGAGCACCAAGGATGGTTTGCTTCTTTATATCTGAGAAAGAAGAGAATCACCTATGTCAGTTGATGTTTCATATGTAAAAGTGCGGGCCAAAGTGTAGATCATCTTTTGTTGCATTGTAAGATGGCAAGCCGGTTATGGAGGGTGGTCCTCAATTTTTTTAGGATACAATGGGTTATGCCGGGTACGGTGAAGGAGGCCTTGCAAAGTTGGACTCATAGAAGGGGGAAGAAAAGCCCGAGAGCATGGTGTGTTGCCCCCTTAGCAATCATGTGGGTCATTTGGAAAGAGAGGAATAGAAGGGCTTTTGAAGGGGTGGAACTTGATTTTGTAAAGATGCAGAGTAGTGTCCTATCCCTAGTTTCTTTTTGGTGTACTTACGAGGTCCCAATTTGTATAGAGAATTGGACCTCTTTTGTTGAGAACCATATTTTGGTGTAGGTTCTCTTCTTCTAGTATATGGCTTGTATATGGGGTTCCCACCAATTGTTAATAAAATTATTTAACTTATCAAAAAAAAAAAAAAACTTTTTATACCAAAATTTTGCATATAACAATTACCAAAATTTGGGCAAAAAAAAAAAACTTTCAGAAAACAGGTACCAATGACTTCTCAAAGGAAGATAACAATTTTCAGAACTAGAAATATCGGTCCTAGCTTATTTCCTGCCATGTCACCATGTCAGCCACGTCCTCGAAGACTAAGTAGAGCTCCCGGAATTCAAATAAGGAAAGAGTTATGAGTAGCCACGCATTCCAAAGACTTAGGACCAGCTATTTCACTTGAAACAATTTGTATCAATAGCAAAATAAGTGAATTATTTGTACCTTGAAGAAATCGATTCCTTGCAAATCTACAGTCTCGCCAGCATATTTGTAGGGATGAGCAGCCTGCACAAATTAATACACATGTGAGACTCAAGAAAACTGAAAAACAAAGGGAACTTTTTGAAACCAGCTAAAAAAGGTATACCTTTGATGGAACTATCTCTACAGCGGGTGTGGGAAGATGAACATCTTTGTCGGATATGACTGACACGTGACACCCTCGGTCTTGAGATATGAAACCAGGCAAGCATTGAGCAAGAAGTGCTCGTGTACGCACCATATCCTATACTTAGGTATATCAAGCTTGCTGAAGAGAGAACCTGTAAATGGCACGATCAAAATAAATAAAAGTTCTAAATTTAGAATCTTTTTTTTTTTCTAACTAAAGAGCATTCAATTTGGATTTACTGGCCTATGGTAGAATTCCTCCTGAATCCATGCATGGATGACACGGTGTGGAGTGAAACTAGTACATTGTATCATAAATCTTCTATGGGACTCTGTACAACCATAGGGATGTTTGTATTTTTTCAGGGAATTTTTTAGACAGTAGTACTTACCTTAAAAAGAAATAACACAGTCTTAATGTGAAAGACGAAAAGCAAATGAGTTTTTGTCTCTGCTAAGGGTACTAGACAATATTTTTTTTGAAATTGGTAAATGTCTAAGGATACTAGACAATATTATAAAATCAAGGTAAAAGAAACCTTGGTCTGTTGATGATTTAAAACATTTACAACAACATACCCAGTGTAATCCCACAAGTGGGGTCTGGGGAGGGTAGGATGTACCCAGACCCAGGGGCGTAGGCATGTTGAGCCAAGCAGTGTCATCTCTTGGCCAAAAAATATTTTCACTTATATATATAAATCATCTGCAAACTGAAATATTTGCGACATATAGGTAGAATGACACCCCTTGTCACAAAGTATAGCGTTGGTGCGATGGTAAAGGGCCTCGTTTTTGCAGTGAGGTTGGTGGTTCAAATCCACTGCCACAAAAACTTTTTAAATTTTAGAGCTTTATTCCGAAAAACTACTGAAGCCCAGGTTTTGATCCTTTGACTCCTTCCCTAAATACTAAAAAGGACTAGAACCAAGCAAAGCAACAACTAAACAGTTAAGCTTCTGCAAAACACATTGTAATCCTACTCTTCATCTAAAAAGTAGTAACTAAGATGTATTTAGTAATATTCTTAATGAGTCTATTATAGAAATGTTTCAAAAATGAAAACTCGTCCAGGAGAGTTGTTGCATAGCACTTTAATTATGGTTATCTAAATTCTGATGTCATTATCGTTATTCATTTATTCACCTCTTTAAATATCGACAACGCTTACGAAATATCCTGTGTACGCCACTGGGCAAAACTTACCCCTACCTTTGTGGGATAGAGAGGTTGTTTCCAATAAACCTTCCGCACAACAACGCATGATTTAAAACTTTTCTATTTAAAACTTTTAACTAGCAAAAATGGTATTCGTGTTTATAAACTTGACCGTAGGAATTGAGATCCACGTATAGTTTCATATGAATGCAATAGTATGGATTTCAAATTATACTTAAATCAAAGGATTACAAATAAGTTTAAATTTATTGAGGAAATGCTTAGAGATTAACAATGATAGTTGCAATTCATTTTAATTATATATGCAAAGAAAAATTTGTGCGTACTGATGTATGGACACAAATTATTTGTATCCAAATGAGCCATATTGTTTTCTATCAGAAATATCAATTCTGAATTCATTGTAATAAAAAGTGAAAAACAACAACTGAGGTGTAAAGGAGAAAGGGCAACGACAAAATTTCCGACAAACAAATCCTTAAGTTTCCAACTACTAGATGTAAAAACAAGCAACAACTGGAAGAACATAACAAGTCCAAAATCAAATCCAAAAAGAAAAAGGCTTGGATCCTTTCTTCTCTTTCTTTTTTTGAAAAGGTAAGGTGATATTATTCTTTTTTCTTCCTTTCTAATTGCACAATGCAAGATAACACACAATTTATAAATACTGATCCTTAATTTTCAAACACTAAGAGGTAAAAACAAGCAACAACTGGAAGAACATAACAAGTTCAAAGTCAAAACCAAAAAAAAGTGTGAGTCTTTCTTTTTTCTTCCTAATACTTGCACAATGCAAGATTACACAATTATACTATTCACCTCCAATGACACTGAATTTCTATGTGAAAACCCAAATGAAATCACGAAATTATACTACTCCTAAACTTATCGTTTAAAGCCAATTTAGGGGAAACTATTATCATCAGATCCTTAATTTTCCAACAATTAGATGTAAATTTGACTTTACTTTTTTGTTTCCAAAGTAACTCTCGTCAACTAGCACTAGTTTGAGGTGAACTAGCACTAGTTTGATGTCAACCTTTAGGAGTAATTCATCAAATTGGTTAAATCTAAAATAATAAGCAACAACGGGAAGAACACGACAAGTTCAAAGTCAAATCAAAAGAGGTGTTGATCCTTTTATTCTCTTTCATTTTTTTGAAAAGGTAAGGTAATATTATCCTTTTTTCTTCCTTTCTAATTGCACAATGCTAGATAAGACACAATCTCTACAAATAGACCCTTAATTTTCCAACACTAACAGGTAAAAACAAGCAACAATTAGAAGAACATAACAAGTTCAAAGTCAAAACCAAAAAAAATCAAGTCTTTTTTTTTTCTAATAACTTCACAACACACGCCCACAAAAGTTAGAGGTAAGGTCTGCGTACATCCTACCCTCCTCAGACCCCACTTTGTGGGATTACACTGGGTATGATGTTGTTCTTGTTGTAACTTCACAACACAATGCAAGATTACAAAACAATAATATTAATCTCCAATGACACTGAATTTCTATGAAAATCCAAATGAAATCAGCAAATTATAAAGCATCAAATACATAGTGTGTATCAAAGAACCGACAAATGGACACATTTCATTCCAACACTACTATTAATATAATTTACCGTTTAAGACCAAATTATGGGAAACTATAATCATCAAATAAATTCCTAAATTTCATTCCATTTCCAGCAAATTAAATCCAGAGAAGCAAGAAACACAAGACCAAAAATCCAAATCCAAATCAAAATCAAGTAACAAAAAAGTAATGCTAGTTAAAGAAACATACCAAAGTAAAGAAAGACCAACTGATTCAACAATGATCTGAAGGAAGAAAAAAAAAAATCTGAATTTGACTGCTTAGGCAAAGACCCTTTTTTATGGTGATATCAAAGATCACAGCACTGTTAAAATATTACCTAAATGAAGAAAAAAAAAACAAGGAAATAACAGGGAATATACCAATTTCTCAAGTCAAAATAGGAGAAAAAAAAATAGTAAAAGAAAAAAGAAGCTTCGATTTTCCAGACTGAAGAGTCAGTGAAAATAAATATTATTACCAATTTAACCTTTGTTGATATCACTATTACGGATGTGACCTGGTCGGTTCTAATTTGACAAAATGATGTTTTTTGGTAGCATATATGTGTGAAAAGGAAACAAGTGGCGTCTCTTCGTGGACAACGAGGCACCGTTTATACCACGTGTGCCACTAATTTTTATAGTATATTTTAATCAAAAGATTTAATTTAATTATATATTGACAGAGCAAATATGTTTACCTCTAATTTAATCAGCTATAACATGTCACTTATCATTTTTAAAGATTATATTTATCTATGCTTCTAATTTAAAGAAAATTTATGCTTCGTATCTTAATTAAATTTATAAGTGATTGGACAGTGCAAAATTTATCTTGACACTTTCTTTCAATGTACTTACGTAACAAGAAGAATTACTTTATAATTATCTTTAAATAATTAGAAAGTGTAAAAACATTATAATATCAACATCTATAATGTAAAACTCAACTATAGTGTCGTTTTGCTAAAAAATTATTTCCCAAGTTTCACACTTGAGCCTACAAAATAAATTTGGACATTTACACGTGTCCAATATATCTCAAATATTATGAATCGTGAAGTAGTAGACTTTTTTAAATATTGTCGTCTAAACTTTTTTGTTGCATCAATATTGGCTTTAGCTCCTTCTCTTGTGGTGAAGAGTGAAGACCATTTTCGATTGCTCGTTATGTTCTTCATTCTTAATGTTCTGTTACTGTTATATTTCTCCTATTTAAATCTTGCCCTCGTGTCAAATTTTTGAAGTTATTCGCCTTGCATTTTCTAATCCTCTAGTCGAACCTTTTAAAATTTGATCAGAATTAATTTGCGGAGAAATCACAGAAATTGTCCCTTAAAATTAAAATAATTAGCCGTGCGTGCCCCCATACCAAGTAATTATTGAAGTTACACATGAAACACAAATTTATTACCCGAGTGCACCCACCCTTTTTTTGACCGAAGCAAACAATTGGGGAAACCACAAAATTGCCCCTTAAAATTAAAATAATTACCCGTATGTGCCCCCATACCAAGTAATTGTTGAAGTTACCCATGAGATACAAACATATTACCCGAGTGGCCCCACCTTCTTTTTGACCCAAGCAAACAATTTGTTTGGCGTCACTGTTTACTTTTCCTTTTTAGCCTTCGTTTTCTTTTCCTTTTTTGTCTTTTTTAGTTTTGTCTTCTTTTCTTATTTTCTCTTTTTCTAGTTTTGTTTTTGTTTTCTTTTAATATAAAAATTTAGAAAAAATTAAATAATTAGACCACAACAAGAAGTAATTAAGATAAATGCTAAAGTTATTAATTTATTTATTAATAAAAATATATTCTTATGAATTTTTTTCTTTTGAAAATAAAATAAAACTTGTATTTAATTTTGACTTTATTTTTTGTTTTTTGTTTTTTTTTGTAAAAATTAACATATACTTAATTGATATAAAAATTAAGCTTAAACTCAATTTGTTATATAACTTTTTTCTTCTCTTGAAGGGATGAATTTGTCCTTTTATGAAACTCGATCAATATATAATATATATCATGTGAGTATAAAGGATCAGAGGTTTTCTTTTTAAGGATTGAATCAGTTTATTATGAAATGCTATCAGCATATGATATATACCATGTGGGTATCATAAAGCACTAATCAGTTTTTTTAAGGACTTGTGATACCCTATCAGTATACAATATATACCATGCGGGTATCATAGAGGATTGAGAAATATTTTTAAATTTTTAAGAAATGAACTAGTCTCTGTGATACAATGCCAGTATATGATATATAACATGTGGCATCATAGATGGCTGAGCTATTTTTTTAAGAAATAAATTAGTCCTCTGTGATATCTTGTGAATATATGATATATCATGTGGGACACTCATCCATGATACCCTGTCAGTATATGATATATACCATGTATGTATCGTAGAGGATAGAATTGTATTTTTCTTGAAAAAATGGACCATTCCTCTAGATACCGTGTCAATATATAGTGTATAATATATATCATCTCAGTATATTTTTATACCGTGATGGTATCACGGAGGACTATTGAAGAGTGTTTGGAGGACTACAGCAGTCCTGCATGATACCATCTCAGTATATTTTTATACCATGATGGTATCATGGAGGACTGTTGAAGATTGTTTCATTGAAGGACTGCAACAGTCTTGCATGAGACCATCTCAAGATTTTTTAATACCATGACGATATCATGGATGATTGGGGACTGTTTAATTCAAGGACTTCAGCAGTCCTTCGTGATACCATCATGATATATATCATGTGCGTCATTCATTCATGATACCCTGTTAGTATGTGATAATATACCGTGTGGATATCATAGATGATTGAGTTGTGTTTTTATTAAAGAAATAAACCAATCCTCCATGATACCCTCTCAGTATATGATATACCATGCGGGTATCATAAATGACCGATTAGTATTTTTTTGAAGGATTGAATCAATCTCCTATGATACCAGGTTAATATATAATATATACCATATAGGTATCATAGATGATTGAGTTGTGTTTTTGTTGAAGGGATGAATCAGTTCTCTATGATATTTTGTCTGTATATGATATACACCTGGTTGGTATCATAGAGGACTGAGTGCTTTTCTTGAAGGAATGAACCACAAGTCATGTATGATACCTTCTCAGTATATGATATATGCCATGTGGGTATCATAATATACTGTAACAGTATACTTCAACTGTTACAGATTTGATATACTATATGCTAGAATAAATTATTTTTTGAGATATAAAAAATTAAAAAATAGAAAAGATAGTATATCAGTTATCCTTTTAATTGTAAAAGATAAACGAGGCAAAAGGTTTGTAGAATTAGATTATGAAAAAAATAAAAAATAATTTGGAAAAAAATGAAATTAGAAAAGGAAAGAGAATGAAAATCACATGAAATTTAAAAAGAAAAACAAATAAAAATTGCAAAAAGGTGAATGAAATTAGATTATGAAGATAAAAAAGAAAATAAAAGAAATAAATGAAATTAAAAAAGGAACAAGAAATAAAGAAATTTAAAAAAAAATAGAAAACAAAATGAAAAGAAGGAAGTTAGAATTAAATATGAAATTAGATTATGGTGAAAAAGAAAATGAAAGGAATTCTTTAGCTTGTATTTCACACTCTAATACACCCTCATATAGACGGTGAGTCGTGGACCTCAAGCTCAATGATATTATGTGAAAAGTAAAGACATAAAAAAGAATATCATTAAGATGCGTATCCATATTATTACACTACCCTATTTATAGTTATATTCTACATAATTCACTAAAATATTTTTCTACTTGAGACACTATATATATATATATATTAATAATATTGTAAAATTAATATTTTATTTTTATATGTAATGTAAGGATCTTTTTGTATAAAGAATAAACCCTTGTGATTTTAAAATATGTCTACTTTAATTAACGTTTAAATAAAATGATGTCAATCGTCAAACTAAACATTCCTTTTCGATTCTCTTTCCTTTTAATTGAACCACCCTACTCCTATCCCTGCTAACTCTGACAGCCAATTCCACTATCAAACAACCGTCGATCTGATCAGTGACCCGAGTAGCAGCAAATGGACTCCAGTGAAGAAAAGCGAACCCGAATTCCATTCAAGGAAAGGCCCGATTGGGCCGATGTAAAGCCCGTTCCGCAAGACGACGGGCCCTGCCCGGTTGTTCCCATAGCCTACACGGAAGACTTCTCGGAAACAATGGACTATTTCAGGGCAATTTACTTAGCCAATGAGCGATCTCCACGTGCCCTTCAGCTTACTGCTGAAGCTATTCAGTTAAACCCTGGAAATTACACTGTAAGTCTCTGTAACTACGTTTCTTATTCTTTGTTTTTTTTGTAATGCAGTATTTTGGGAATTTAGGTGGGATTATATTGGTACTATATAATTAGAATTGTCGTGTAAAAAAATGGCACCTTAGGTTGTAGAGTTTGAATTCGAAATTAAATGTTATTGAAGCTTGTGAGATAATTGGGCTGGATTCATAGGCTGTGGGAAGCTTTAAAACCATAACATTTCATATGGGTTTAAACCAGGATTTAGGATTTCTATAACATGGGTGCACTACTAAAGAAAGGAGAAAAAAAATGGAGTGGGAATTGATCGTTCTTCCTCTTGGTAAATAACTTCGTTTTCAATCAAGTGCACCATTAAGCCTTTTTGTAGCATAGGTGGTCGCAAGTAATATTAGACCAGTTCTAGAAAATATGTACATAAATACTTAGTTTTGCGAAAAGACCATGGGTTCACGTGCACCATAAATTGTATAGTAAATTTGCCCCTGAGTCTATCTATACCTTTTTCTTTCACACACACATACTATATATGGACACATTAAGTGAGACACATGTGTATGGGGTTCGAGCCAGGAGCTGTGGGTTATGCAGAACTCACAGTGGATCTGCTACTGATTTAAACTCCTATATGTCATCTGTGTGTGTTTATCTGTGAAGCTTGATTTGGATAAACCCTTAGCTTGTTTTGTTGTCTTGGGTGAGGCATGGGGGTCGCAGGAGGGCTAGGATGTTGTTTTGTAGACTATATTGTACTACAGAGTTGTTAGTTAATGGTTAAGTTTCATGTTTAGGTATGGCAATTCAGGCGAGTTGTGCTGGAGGCGTTGGGTGTTGATTTACATGAAGAATTGAAGTTTGTTGATCGCATTGCTGGGGAGAACACAAAAAATTATCAAATATGGTAAGTTGAAAATTCCACACAGGTCCTTGCTAAAGTAAAGGTGATGGAAAGTAAATATTTTGTTGACAAGTGACTTATATCACGGATCTGAGGTTAATAGATATAATATGGAGAAACTGCTTTAAGCTGATGGGATAAGATAGTAGGTGAGCTTTCAACAAACAGATACGCCATTATAACATATAAAGCAAAAAACGAATATGCAGAGACACTTGATGACTGAGTTCAGAATGTCCATCATGTACTAGAGGGAGGGAAATCATGAATTACTCGTGAATTGGTCATTTTTACTTAGTGCCGTGAAGGTCCATTCTTTAGAAATGAAAATTAATGGCTCTAGCACAAGAACTAATGGGCTTCATTGGGCTGTGAGACAAGGTGATACATGCACCTGTTCAGCTGTTCAATGAGATGTGCATGTTTCAAAGAAATTGCAGAACTTTATGAAACATCCCTGATTTATATTTTTTTTTTTTGGTAAAGTAATAAAATTCATTAGTAAAACATCAAGAAGATGCAAGGTTACAGATGGGAAAAGCTGGCAGGCTTGGCAAAACCTGTAGAACAATCTAAAGATATCCTATCTCTACTGAACTAGAGAAAAGGAGCTGATAAAATCTAGAAAGTTACCCACATTGTTTACAGGGGCAAAAAAATGCCAACTAAAAAGACTAACTAAACACCTAGACTTTAGAGAGCAAATAGGAGTTGAGATTCCTTCAAAGCATCTGTTGTTTCTCTCCTTCCATAGGGTCCAAAAAATTACTGCTGGGATCATTCTCCAAATTCTTTTAATGGATTTGTCAACTCTCCAGAGTATCCAACTAGCATGTGCATCTTTGATGTTGAAGGGCATTACCCATTGTAGACCAAGCATAGAGTAGAAGAAAAACCAGAGGCTAGCTGCTGCAGGGCAGTGCAAAAATAGATGGTTGACACTTTCATTGGTCTGCTTGCACATGGTACACATGTTAACAACTATTACACCTCTCCTTCTAAGATTGTCTTGTGTTAGGCATGCTTCCTTCAGTGCAGTCCAAGTGAAGCAAGTAACTCTGAGAGGCTGTCTGGTTCTCCATACAAGCTTCCAAGGCCAAACCTCTAAAAGGCTATTTTGAGAGCACCAGTTGTTGTAACATTCCTTCACAGTGAAAATCTTTTCCTTAGAATTGCCCCAGAGTATTCTGTCCTGAAAATCTGCCACCAAAGTACTTTGTCCCAAACTTTCTAATAGAGAAAGAAAATCATCAACTTCCCAATCCTGTAAGTTTCTCCTTAAAATTGGTGTCCAACAGTTGTTAACTCTATATTGAGCTAATGTTGCTTCTTTGTTAGAAGCTATCAGAAATAGTGAGGGAAATAAATCTTTTACTAAAGTGTCCCCAAGCCATTTGTCCTGCCAAAATCTGATCTTGAGCCCATTTCCAGCCTTGAATGAGACAGCCTGGAAGAATTCCTCTTGGAGACTACTGATGTGTTTCCATACTCCAACACCATGTGGTTCATTGCTTTTCTTTGCAGTCCAGTGGTCTTGAATACCATATTTAGCTTTGATGATTTCCTTCCAGTACCCTGCCTCATTTTGACCATATCTCCAAAGCCACTTCATGAGTAGGCTGTTGTTATGAAACTTAAGATTTCTAATCCCCAGCCCCCCTTGGCCTTTGGGTTGAATAACTGATTGCCATTTGACCAAAGAGAATTTATGAGTAACACTGTTACCTTCCCATAGGAATTTCCTTCTAAGCCTGTCAATTTGCTTTAGAAATGAGGTTGGCATAGGGAAGAGTGACATAAAGTAAGTGGGAATGCTGTCTAGGACACTTTTGATGAGGGTGAGTCTGCCACCCAATGAGAGATATTGCATCTTCCAAGTGGCTAGTCTTTTCTCCATTCTTTCAATGACCCCACTCCATATCCCAGATGATTTGAATTTAGCACCCAAAGGAAGTCCCAAATAGGTGGTGGGAAAGGAGCCTGTTTTGCAGCTAAGAATATCAGCAAGAGCTTCTAGGTTGGTCACTTCATTCACTGGATATATAGTGCTCTTACGCATGTTGATATGAAGTCCAGAGATGGCCTCAAAGATCATGAGGGTAGTGTTGAGATTAGAGACCTGCTGACAATCAGCTCCACAAAATATAAGGGTGTCATCTGCATAGAGTAGATGAGAGACTGAGACTGAGGTGGAAGGATTTCTGCCCACTTGGAACCCTTGAATCCACTGAAGTTCTTTGGCCTTTGCTAACAGCTGAGATAATCCTTCCATCGCAATGATAAAGAGGAAAGGGGACAATGGATCCCCCTGCCTGAGTCCCTTTTGAGAAGAGAAAAACCCAACTGGACTTCTGTTCACCAGAATTGAAAACTTCACTGTCGAAATACAGAAATAAATCCACCTTATCCACCTTTCCCCGAAACCCATTTGCTTCAAAATGTTGACTAAATAAGCCCAGTTAAGCTGATCAAAAGCTTTCTCAATATCTAATTTGCATAGGATCCCAGTCTCACCACTTTTAATTTTCCAGTCTAGCACTTCATTGGCAATCATAGATGCATCAGTGATCTGTCTATTCTTCAGAAAAGCACTCTGCTGTCCAGAAACTAAGGAATCCACCACTTTTCCGAGCCTGATTTATATTCTTGTAATAATAATACAACACAGCAACATACCCAGTGAAATCCCAGAAAGTGGGGAAAAGAAACGCGCCAGGTAGTGGTCGAACCTACGACTTTCTGCTGACAAAACATTATTCTTGTAATGATAATGTTCTTAATAAATAATCAATGGAGAAATATCACTTTCTAAACTTTGTTTCAGTGAAGTGGAAGTGTTTTCCCACAGTAATTTTCAGCATGATAGTCCGAAATATGTAGATAACAATTGGAACTAGGACAGCTCATTGACAAGGGAAATCTTGGTTCAAAGATTATTAAACTCACTTATCTTGCAGTGGATATCAGGTTCTTGAATGAGATGGCATGAATAATTATGATCTAGGATTTTTGTTCAACAAGCCATCTTCCTTTTCCACTAGGGACATATAATTTATGCCAAACTTCGTGAAATTTTTCTTGCTCTGTATCTGCAGTTTATGTTAATCGAGATAAAAGGTTTTAAGGGTGTAAAATATCATAAAGTTAGATTGTTCCACATATATCCCTTGCTGACATTAAGGTTCTAATAAGGTGTTACGGTCCTTCAAAAATGATAATCCTTTGTTTGTATTTCTTGGCTATGCGTGATATTGACTTGGGGAAACTAGAATTTGTGTTATTAGTCTCAACAAAAATGTGTGCCATTTAATATTATGCATATACGAGTTTCCCCTATCCCCTTCCCATCATCCATGTTCAATTGTTTTTTCTGTGTGTATGTTTAGAATGAGCCCGTTTGGCGCAGCTAGTTCAAAGTATCTGATACGCACTATGAAATTGTTTTATTAATAAGATATTATGTGTTTGGGTTGAAATGTTGAATTTGATAGTAAGCAGGTTCGTTAAGAAAGTGTTGGATAAACACTTCTTTGTTAAAAAGATTAGAATCTCCTTGAAGTTATTTACAAAAAAAAATAAAAAAAATAAAAGTACCTTTACAAGGAGAATGACTTATAACTGAAATGGACTGGAGAGGGAGCTGAAGGGGCTTGTTTTGAAAAGAGTATTTCAGAATTACAAAAGATATTTAGGGATCAAACGATAAAAATTTGGTAATCAAAAGTGCTTATAAGCTGAAAAATCACAAGTTGAGAGTGACTGACGTATGATTTTTGGTCGGCTTTGGTATATAAGCACCTGCAGATAATCCAAAAAGTGCTTATAAAAGCTAGGTTGACCGGATTATGAGAGTACCCAAACACCCTCAGTATCCAATAAAGACACATATAAAGTGACAGTTTCTTCTTGTTCCATTGTGCTCGGATGAAATGAGCATGATCTTTGGCAGCCTAGGATGCTAAAGCTGAACATGCTCTAAGCTACCATGCGTGGCTTGGCCTTGACTTATTACTCTGGCTCTTAATATGGTTTGTCCTTTCAGCCAACCAAGGCTCATATTTTTTCCCTTTTCAATGCTAAATCTTTAGTTTGACTTTGGTCGTTTTTCAGAAAAAATGTTCTGGGTTAATTTGTGAAAATAACATTCTCCCATGTTAAGTCTTTTACTATTTTGAATTGTCCCACGTGTTTTCACTTTGGTAACATAATTTCTTGCAACCTAGTGCACTTGCATGTTGTCCATGACTCAATATTTGCTAGGAGTTTCTAGCCTATTTAGAGATTTGTATGACTTTCTTTTACCCTTTTCAGTATCTATCTGCATATTATAGTTGACTCCATTATTTCCTTCACAGAAAAGGGAAGTTTTTCCTCCGCAAGTTATTCTTGATCTGTTGAATTCTTTATTTGTATCTAATTGTAAATATGTGCACAATGGTCGAAGTTCTTCATTATAGAAATTTATAGGCATCATAGACGGTGGCTTGCTGAGAAGCTGGGAGCTGATGCTGTGACAAATGAGCTAGAATTCACCAAGAAAATATTCTCTCAGGATGCAAAGAATTATCATGCTTGGTCCCATCGACAGGTTGTCTTTCTATCCCTTTCCTTTTTGTTGGGGGACAAAAAAGAAATGCCATTACCTGTTTGGGAAAAGCTGTTTTGCATGATTGTATTTCATGTTACTAAAATCATGTTTTAGATTATTCAAGTTCATGGAATTGAGCCAGATCCTGGATAGAATTGACAAAAAACTAATGCCAGTTGACTAGTATTTGCTTCTTTATCTCATTAGCAAACCAGAACACTGATTTTTTTACTATTTATGCAGTGGGTCCTTCAAGCTCTCGGCTTGCATGATTGTATTTCATGTTACTAATATCATGTTTTAGATTATTCAAGTTCATGGAATTGAGCCAGATCCTGGATAGAATGGACAAAAAACTAATGCCAGTGGACTCGTATTTGCTTCTTTATCTCATTAGCGAACCAGAACACTGATTTTTTTAATATTTATGCAGTGGGTCCTTCAAGCTCTCGGCGGATGGGAAGATGAGCTTGCCTATTGCCAACAACTCCTTGAAGATGATATTTACAACAATTCTGCTTGGAATCAGGTCATTATTGAACCTTTTTTTCCAAATGAGAAGAAATAATCCTTTTGATAGTAAAGGAAATTAGAGAGAGGGACAAGATGTCCTCAGCTGACAGAATCAAGTGGTATAAACAAAGAGATTTTCAAACAAGAAGCGTCTCTCAATCCCGTAGGAGGTTTATTTAAAAATATGCCAGAAAATGATTAAGATGACGAGGAATCTGGATGCGGAGTTCCGTGCTGGAATCCTTGTGATTCCCACAAGCCAAATATAGGACAGAACTGGATGCATAATACTCTTCCATAAAACTTTAACTTCTTCACTTGCCCCAAACCCCTGAAATTTTAATGAGAAAGGACTTCTGGGGTTGACACGTAAGTCTCCATATTTGCAAATAACCTCCTTCAAGTTCATATGCTAAAGGACATTGCTTAAACAAGTGTGCGTGAGACTCATTACCATGTTTGCTTAATATACAACAGCTAGGAGAAATTCACAACAAGCTCAATATATCTATTTGGATTGTGATGGCGGTAGTGATGCTTCTGTTTGACCGTATTCACTCTCATTTTAGTCTTGAGCAACAATTAGCTGCAAAAGTTTCATTCTTTTTTTCTGTTAATTATTTTAAATCTACTAAATCAAATCAGCATTCACTGATACTTTCAAGGAGCCTATGAACATTGTTTTATGTTTACTGCTTTAAAAAGTTAAAAGGGTAAAATCCTTTGTGAAGGTAGTGTAGCTCCTGACTTGACTTTGTTTCTTGTAGAGATACTTTGTCGTGACACGATCACCTCTACTAGGGGGCCTAGCGGCAATGAGGGAATCGGAAGTGAATTACACAGTTCAAGCCATCAGAGCTAGTCCAGAGAATGAAAGTCCTTGGAGGTATCTTCGCGGTCTTCACAAGAATGATACACAATCTCTAGTTGAGGATTCTCAAGTAGCATCAGTAATTTTGGATGTCTTAACCTCCAACAATAGTCACGTGCATGCTCTGAGCTTCTTGTTGGATCTTCTGTGTCATGGTTTTGAACCAAGCCAAGAATTGAAAAGTGCAGTAGATGTTCTTACTCCACAGTCATGCTCACCAGATTTAGCATTAACTAAGAGAGTTTGTTCCATCTTGGAACTTGCTGATCCAATGAGAGTAAAATATTGGAATTGGCGCAAAAGCACTGTTCCTGTTCAGTCAGCTACATGTCAGAATACAGATAGGTTGGCTGATTTATGTGCAAGAATGAGTGACTTGTAAGAATATAGCAATGATGTTGTACGAATATACATATTGCAATTGTCGAAATTCATTGAAGGTGTCCCTTCAGGCACATATGCTGGGAAATAACTTCATGACACGAAGAACTGGAAAAACTGTGCCCTGAAAATTTCTTATTGCCATCAATTTGTCGACTTCAGGCAATGACTTTTTGTACTGCCTTTAGGTTTGGGCCCTGATGTATTTTGTAAGTTTGGATGCATGGATATTGATACTATGGCGAGTTAAATATATATTCTGGAGGAAGGCTGGTGACATGTACAATTTACAATTTCTTTACATGTCGAGTTAGATAATGAAGCCATCTTTATCAAAAGCAATTATATGAAAATCTGAAGCCGGAATAGCGGGGAGAATACGACTCATATCACTATGATACTATGCTAAATGCGATGCCATTATAAAAAATCTAAAGCCTGAAAAGATGAGTACAACTCATTGCACTTCAAAGTCATTCTTTATCTCTGGATGCAAATTGAAACAGCCAATGATGAAGGTTGGAAATTATTTGTCAGCCTGCCAAGGGGACATTCTTAGAGAAGAATAATATTCAACCTTCATAATAGGTGTTCCAACTAGTTTGCATTCAGGTAGTTATTAGTCAGTGTGATTCACGAGCAACAAGTACGTTGAGTTTCCAATGAGGAATTTAAGTTTTCTCACGCATTCTTAGTTCTTTAGCTATTAATTGGTCGTTAGGCATTCAGGGAGAAAATTTGTCTTTGGAAAATTCAATTGTCCTCCAAACTTTATAAAACTTCAAAGCCAGGTACTTGTAGTGGTGGGGATACATTGAATAGATTAGAGTCATTTGACATATTCTGGACGCAATAAAGCTATTTTGAAGATTAAAGTTTGGATTGGATCGATTTAAGTTAAGACTCTGACCTCAACGAGAAATTTTCAAACTGGAACTGTTTAACATATACTACGTATAGGGGGATACCATGTACATGAGGTGACGACAACAAGATTTAAAAGAAGTACTAAGTGGAATTACTATATCCTGACCAGACGTTACATCCTTTTTCAATGCTTCTACAACTTTTCTAATATTTACAGGTGCAAGATACGAAGTTAGAAAGACCTCGGTGCATCATCTCGATATTCGATAGAAACAACATCGGTTGAAGTCCGGAAGATACTATGATCCAACTTGCTCTATAGTCAAATTTTGCATATATGACTTTAAGAGAATGACGGGCCTCATCAAAGTTCTCTAATTTAGCCCTTTGAGTTTGATACTCACCCTACACAAATAGGAGGGAAAAAAAAGGAAATGCTGAAAAGATGTACATTTGGAACATATTGCTCATCCAGAATTTGAAGACGCAAATAGTATAATTCAAAATACTGATACCTTGGAAGAACTCTCTCTTAATATCAATGTTCTTACACCCTCCATGGAGTGTAGGATAGTGAAGTGAACTGTACAAAATGGAGCTAAATGTCACAATATGTAGTTTGCCAGTTTTTCAACTTATCCACATTCTCCCAACGAACAAAACCAATGACTTTTTCTTTCTAGCCCATCAAAGAGAGAAAAATCATGGATGTTTACAAGGCCGACAAAAAATATGAGCTACGAGCACAGAATCTTCTATAGCTCAAGTTAAAAATGACAATGTTATGGGAGAAATGATTCAAAAAACTGTGCCCTCACCACCAAACTTGTTGAAGTTCCATCAAGTGTCACTTTTTGGGAGTGGAAGATGGGCTGGACGCCTCTTTGAATGCGGAGGGGCATAGATCACTTACTGAACAGAGTGCACAACGTGGTCTCAAAGGAGTACATATGGTCTGTCCAAAACCTACCTGTTTTTGAGATCAACAGAACTAAGTTAAATGAGAAATAAAAATAAAAAAGAAGATTTGCAGGGCAGCCTAAAAACACGGAAAGCTAATTGTGTACTTCGATGCAACAATTGAATAGTCTTCTTCAGATGCTGAAAAGTTTCAAGAAAGAAGATATAGAGGGGTCTTGAGATGGTCAGTTTTTCAACATTGCACTAGTGTGGAATCAATTCAAGTAAATATATTCAGCCTTTTGAGCTTCTAAGATAAGTTCCATTGCCAGATACCTCGTTCTATGTTCTACGAGCAGCACCCTTGTTAATGTCTATACACGGTGCTTCTAAGAAATTATACAAAAGAATTAATACTGTCCATGCACATCGATGGGTTCTAGAACTACACATGACAATCGGACACTGCAGAATTTATGCATAATGCTTTTTCCAGATTATGGATGGCTTTTATTGAGATAAGATGAAAAGAACCACTCAAGAACCTCTACCAGCTTTTTTACACTACAAAGGTGGAGAATTGAATATAAGAAGCTATAATTTATGCATGCAAGAAAAATTAGACCAGAGACATACCAAGAGAGGATTGATTGGTACCCATTCTTCCTTCGGAAGCCAAAGTTGCAAGGACTCCCTAGTCTCCTCAGGGGTTCTAGTTCTCTAACAAGAGCAGACAAGTAGGAATCAATTA
Source organism: Lycium barbarum (assembly GCF_019175385.1). Lineage (NCBI taxonomy): Eukaryota > Viridiplantae > Streptophyta > Magnoliopsida > Solanales > Solanaceae > Lycium > Lycium barbarum. The sequence continues at coordinate 162,391,163 of NC_083337.1, forward strand.
AACAACATAGTGCATTTGATGATTAGAGAATTGATAGATCCTTAGATACCATTCTATAAGGTACCTTCAGTTTGAAACCCCTCTCTTTCTAAATCACAGTATAAGCATTCAATTTTTTCGCCCTAATTCTATTGGTTGTAATAGAGGACAGCCACGTAAAGAAAAAGAAGCAAAATTATCCAAGTGGAGCACGTGCTCCTTGGTGTACACCAAGGGACAATGTAGTAATTTAACAGTATTCTGGACAATTTAGTAATTTAACATTATTCTTCTCCAATGATTTTCTCCAATGATTTTCAAGTTTTCTCACAATAAGTTATGCAACAGATTAGACTAAAACTATAAAACAGGAAAAAATGAGTCTCCATAACAAGCATAGTCTTCAAACTTCCAGAAATTCCGACACCAGGCATAAAAATGTTATTGTGCCACAATTGCTATTACCCAGAAAGGTTAACGGAGTGCTCAAACGCCACACCATAGTCTGCTATTATAAAGGTAACCCATAAGGCTGTAAAGCAAGGCAGAAGTTTAGAGTTTCTTCTATTTTCCTTTTATACCAAGGACTTCCATATATTTTATGCTTTTCTCAACAAATATGAATTTTTAGTTTAAACTTGGAAAATAATAGCATCCCTTAAATGAGAATGACACACTTCTGACACATTATATGTAGCCTCATTATCAGATGGAAATCAAGAGTACCTGCTTTGTTCCGGGACGTGATACCCATCCAAGCCGATTAGAAATACGATGCACATGAGTATCTACACATATCCCTTGAACGTTGTCCCATGCAACATTCATAACCTAAAGGAATATATATCCAGCTAAGTTTACAAGTGAGGACGACAAGGAAATAGAGAAAAGCATAACTCCCTTACTAGATGAGCCATCTTGGGACCAATTCCAGGGAGCAGAAGCAATTCTTCCAGAGTACTAGGGATGTCCCCGTCGTATTTAGAAAGACAAATTTTTGCTACTTTTTTCAGGTTGCTAGCCTTTCGCGTGTAAAACCCTACCTGAAAGGGAAAAGGTGTGCATACATCACCAAACAATGTTCCGAAAACTCTCAAGCATGTTGATTAAAGGACAGTGCTTAATGTTATTAATTGTTTCTCACATTTTAGCTAATTCAGGTCTAACGAAAACAATACAGTATGCGAGTAGTTTGCATAAAAGAAGGCATACTGGATATATCAAACTCTTGATTGTTTCTTCATTTGCCATGTCAATGGTATCTGCAGCAAGCAAGCCATTTTGAAGGAGACGCTGAATAGCTCCTGTTGATAATAAGTCATCAATCAGTACAAGTAAAATAACAGAATTCCATGCCCTGTATGTAGTCCAAATTAGTGGAATCGGGACTTTAGGTCTAACAAAAAATAATGTAATAATGAGAACACATGATAATTTAGCACTTTCAACTCAAGACCATGTATTTCAATTTTAGCAACTGTTTTTCCATCCTGATGTTGCTATAATGCTACTTATTTCGAACCAGAACATATGGAAAGGCCTCTATTTGCACATGAGTTCCAAGAGTTTTCAAGTTACAAATAGGCATTTGAGGGAAAACTTCACCATACGAGGTTGCGGGGATATCAACAGAGCTTTTTTGCAATAAGCAGGGGAGCAAATGAGCATCTTGAAATAAAATTCAGAAATACAAAAAGGAAAGGCAAGGCAAGAATGCTGAAATTTAGAGGAAGAAGCTATTTTATGACTGCTGAGCAATATGGGTTAAGAGGATGAAGACAAGGACAAAGACAATACCAATTTTTAATTTTAAGATATAGTAATCAGTAGAAAACAAAGTATCTTAGACAGAAACAAATCGAGACGTTAAGCAAAATAGAACTAGTATTAGCAATATTAGAGTTGAAAAGCAAAGCAAATTACATAAAAAGTGAGTACAGAATCAGTAAGAGAGCTTTCACATTAAAAGATTAGCAACTTTAGAACTTGCCATGATTAACTTGATCTTTCGTCTGGCTTGACAAGAGTGATGATACAAGGACCGCAAATCTTCTTTCCTGATAAACATAAGGTGTCAAAATTAGCAGCAAAGTCAAGATGGAACATCCAGAAGTCATCAATAATTCAGGAATTCTACAACAAAGGTCAGCAAGGGATACAATCTGCCAAACTTGAATGGATGTAAAACCCTTTCACAATCAACAATTAGAAGACTTAATTGTCAAAAACATCTAAGCATCTTCAACTGAAGAATAGTTAATCATACTACCTTCCTAAACTAGGCAACACTGAATTAGTAGGATATTAATTGAAGACATAACCTTAGTAACAACATAAAAGGATAACATCTGATAATTGTATGTTTCACTGAGCTTCTTTCACCACAAATGATTTTGCCTTTGTCCTTTTCCAGAGTTAAATAGTTCCTTTTCTGGGGTAAAATACACGGATGCTCCTCTAGATAGCTGAAAATATGCACCTCCCTGCTTAGAAATTCACACTACTGACTAACACCACTTGAATTTGGTTCCGTGGCATACATGACCCCTGAAGTTCTGGCAGTAGTTAGTCAAAAGGAAGCCAGAGGTTTTTTTTTTTTTTTTTGACTGGTTAGGAAGCCAGAGGTTTCTAATGCCACATGAAAAAAAAGGCTCCAATGTTCCCTTTTCGATGCAACTTCCTCTTTTACTATTCTCCATGTCCTTTTCATCTGTATCTCTAAAGAGTAACATTGTTTCTATCCTCATTGGACGTGTAATCTTTAGTAAATCCATATTGGTCAATAGTAATGACGTCTTACCCTAAGTGAGTTGTTCAAGAGTCTATCTAGGAGTCATTCTAGAACAGTCTTTCTTTATTATCAGTCTATTTTATTTTTATTTTATTATCAATCTATTTTATTTTTATTTTTTTGAAATTTTGTAAGTGTTCATAGCTTCCCTAAGCCTGAAACTTGTTCCCCCTCCCCCACTTCCACCCCCCCACCCCTCAAACCATTACTTAACCCTTGCTGAAATTGAAAGCTTTCTTACCCAACAATTACGGACCCTTTTCACTCTCAAACCCCACAGATTTGAATCCTATAACTGCTTCAAATTTGTCCCACCATCATAAATATGCTTGAGTTCAATTAGTGCCAAAAAAAAAAAAAAAAAAATTATCACCTTGGGAGGAAGTGAACTCCCAGCTTTCTCACAACCCATGGAGTCTACAGGTGCATCCTCTGAGGATCTCATCTTGCGGATTCCTTCAAGGACTTTTTCCCAGTTCGAAGGTGGTCGTACTGGATCAGATAGACTGACGCCTTTGATTTCTGTCCTTCAACAGACCTTAGCTCAGTGATGTGGTTAACCAAGACAAAGTGCCCATTGGCTCAACAAAATGTAGAGTTGCACAAAGGGTGATTTAAGTCTTCTTTATTTCAAACTAACTAGGGTAAAATATAAACCAAAAGAAACCTTCGTATTAGCAAACCGGACCAAGATAATAAATGAATTCTATTAAAAGCATCAAAATTATTCTCATTAGTTCTAGACTTGTTGCCTAGGAGTGTCTAGAAAGATGAACTGAAGCAAAGAACTCTCTCCTTTTTCTTCACTCACTTTGGTAATACAAAATTTACATCTTCATACAGTATCAAAGAAAAAATTGCATCTTCATTCTACAGTTTCTATTCAACGTGTCAATTGAGGGCTTCAGTTCTGAATAATTAAAGTAATGAAACCACTGAATGACATAATATTGCTTATCCCTCAGATTGGACTCTTCTGCTAAAAGTTATAGCCATTGCCTTTTCAGATTTGAGATTGACTTGTATCATCTTTTGAACTTTTGGCTAAGTAGAAGAAGGATATCTTGTAGGATTAACACTTACCCTTAGGTGGCAAGTTTGTTCCTTTTCTTTAAGTGCATATTCGCATTACCTCCTAAATCTCATTTTCACAATTCTTAGCAGTTAAATATACATCTGTTTCCAGCGTCATCCAAAGCTCACCAGCATAAACAATCATGCATATGGGAAAAGACAAGCTAAAAGCGTATCTAAAGTTTTTCCGACTTCAAAGCAATAATAGAAACCTCTAAATTACTTCATTTACCTGTTTGTGTCAACTGGGATAGAGCTTTTTCTCCTGTCAAACACGTAGTTTTGGCAGGTTCTGCACAAAGTAAAAAAGATTGGAAAAACAGATGAAAAGCAAAGATATTGGGAAGTCCAAATGCTGATGGACAGGAACGTAAAATAGCAGAGCTGCAGAGGTGACTGAACGCTTGTAACTGTTACAGAGTTCTATACCATTTAAGCATCATGAAAACATGAAAAAGAGAAATGGCAAAAACATAGAAAATTCTACTTTCACATTGTATCTCCCTGTCAATCTATCATATCCAAAAATGGCCTTTTTCACTTGCTCACAATACAAGTGCTTAAACTTTCATCACTTACTTTTCTTTTTTGAGTAGGCATGCACATACTTTCTCTCTTTAAAAACCAGATAATTTTAGTCAAGAAATGATCGGTATTTTTAAGGCTGTGATGACATTACATGTGCCATTGAAAAGCCGCAGATATAGATCTTCAATTACTAATAAGCCTTTGGTAAAATGATTTGCAATACTAGGTCATCTACTTCCTCTCTTATCTCTCTTCAACACTCTAATTCTTTTCACACTGCAATTTCAACTCATTCTTCTACACAACATAATTTTTACATGCCTTACTCATATTCTTTTCTTCCTTTTTATATCACCTTCGTTAGAACACAAGGAAGTCGAAATGCTTAGTTGGGTTTCTCGTGACTAATGCTTCTATGTAAAAATAAAAGATATCCCACGGGTAAAAAAAACTCCATTGCCTGTATTACTTGAATTAGTCATCTCTTATCACTTTTCTGTTTTTCCATTGATATCTTGTCAAACTTATCCTTCTTCAAATTCCAAGAGTTAGTTCAGGTCAAGTCGTGCAATTTTTTGGGTCTCATTAACTCAATCTTGAAGGAAATTTTCTCCTTGAGTCAATAAACAAGTATGGACTCTAACATTTCTTGGGTCTCATTAACTAAAGTTGTACATTTTTAGTGTCTTCTACTTGAATAAAAACTTTTACAAAATCATGTTCAAACTTCATTGTCTAATCATGCAAAGTTTTGATCCAATTGGATTCATTCTTTTCATCACAAACTATAGAAGTGATTGTCAAATTTATTGTCCCTGTACCCCAATAGAATAGGGTAGGCAAGAATATGAAGTCCGGCAGTAATAAAGTTTAACAAGGTAACAAGTGTTGTGGTTTCTTTAAATTAGATGGAGGTTAAACACGTACTTGCCAGGCAGAGGGATACAAGCAGCAAGTTTTAGAAAGATTAACAAGATACTAAAATAGCAACACGAAATCTTTTTCTTTGATTAGGGACATCCAGGCAAATAATTGTCAATGTGTTGATATCTTGATGGTAATAAGAATAGTTATGGAGTCAAAATAAAGACTCGAGACTTACTTGATTTGGAATATGTATCGTTCTTTGAATAGGCAAAATCCTCTATATCAGGCAGTCTAACAAACTGCAAAAGCCAAAAAGAAAAGGTCAGAAAGTTATTTTTCCTTTATGTCAACGAAAAGCCAAATGATCAAATTACCTTAAAAAACTCAAATGATCAAAGCAAGTAAGTATTTTGAGATGGTTAAAATTTTAATCAGCTTGTTAGATGCACTATCACAAGTGCACACTGAATGAATCTGGATGCTAAAAGTTATGAAAAGTCTACTCCCTCAACTAATGTACTTACAGCTTGGTTGGATGGTTGTTACATATCATTTCATAATGTATCATATTATATGTATTGATTCGATGAACACAATGATTGGATAGAATGTATTGTTTCCGGTCGTTACATAATGCCATAACTTACAATATTATTATAAAGAAAAGTAGGGTAAGGGGTAGAAGTAATTACAACCATTACAATCCAAAAGTAATAAAGATCATACTTTTTTCCCAGAAGATTCTTCTTTGACCTCTTTAGCTATGACTTCCAGAGTCTTTTTAACTCTCTTTTTTCGGACGAAAACACGAAGTTCAGGAACTGAGCTTCCACCTGAGCCTTGAGAACCTGAGAACATAAAAATTACTAATATTACTGAAATTTTCCAACAATGGCTGAAATCTCCCCCACCCCATCAAAAAAGTTACTCCTATTAATGCACTTATTAGTTACAACCATTTCAAGCCAAAAGTAACAAAGATATACCATACCCCTCCGTCCCACTTACCTTTCTTTTTGATCTGTCCCAAAAAGAGTGAAGCCTCTTTTTATGTTTAGCAAGTTGACAATTCAAACATCCTAAACATAAAACTTACTGAAATTTCCACCACCCCTCAAAAAAGTTACTCCTTTTATTTGTATTTTTCAAAGCATATACGTGCATATTTAAAGATGTGATTCAAAAAGTTATTATAACTGGGAATGCTTTGAAAAATGGATTCTTTTTGGCTGACCTGGGCTTTTCTCAAAAGGGGTTTCTTGCTTGAGGGAACTTCGCGTTCTTCGCATTTTGGCGGATGAAATTGTTTGAATACCAAGTGGAAGAAGAAGTGCAGTGTTTTTCACAAGACAGAGAGGCATTTTTTGATTGAAATCAAACCATTGTTCCGTTTCTTGTTTCTTGGACCCTGCCTCCAACAATGAAAAAAGTACAAGTACATTTGTGTTAATTTAGTTTTTTTTATTTAAATATACGGGTAGGGAAAGGGATTACAACTTGGAGGTTCGAATCCTAACCAATAAGGTAAAAGTTTAGATAGTCAATCAACTGAAATGTTAGATCCCTACGATAAAATTTAGTGAGTTATGGTAAATTTAGTTAACATTCTATACCTCATTTTTGACATTTAAATTGTTAGAATCGCATTTATAAACTTGAGAATTTTATCACATTAATTAAGTAACCATGTGTTTTTTTGTCTACTAATTCTTCAAGTTAAAAGCAATTAAATGTTGTAAAAATATGAAAGGATTGATAATATTATAAGGCATACGCGAACGGAAGTCTTTTTGTCATATCATACTCAAATAATTTCCTCACATAATATACAATAATCTACTGATAATATTCATTTATGAAAAATGCAAAATTAGAAAGTACAATAATCACAAACAAGCAACGTAAAGGAAATTTGTAAAAAAAGATCAATTTTGTCATATCACTTGACAATTTTATAAGACATGCTTAATCAGAAATCTTTTTGTCATATTAAACACTCAAACAATCCCTAATTATTTAAAAATGATATTCAAGTTTTTGTACTTGTAATTTTAGTCACACAGCTTATATAGTAGATGAGTTTATGGGAGAATTGGATTTTTGGCCTTTTATAATTTTTTTTTAGTTTTATGACTCTTTTAAAAGAGATTTTTAATTTTTACACGTAAGAGATCTGAAAAAATATATAATAAATCTGAAAAAGTCATTTTTTTTTATTCAAATTGTAAGGGGAGAAGAGATCATATTTCCTGTGAGTTTATGGTGGCCATCATTAATGTAGTCTTTATTTAGATATATAGAAAGAGTGTTTGGACCTATAATTTTGAGAATGTTGTCATCAAAACTTGACTTGTTCTTAGAACAAAATCTCCTTTTAAATTTCTCAACTAGCTGATTTATTGTTAACTTGTGTGTAAGTTAACTATTACACTCTTTTAAGACAGGTAGATGAAAAGATTTCACTTCTATTTAAATTCAAATCACACTAGATATCAATGAGTTTAAGTTATATGTACTTATAATGTAAAAGTTATCAACCCAATCAGATTAATTGAAAAATAATTATTGGTAACTCTATTCAATAATATAGATTAATTAAAATAATAAAAAATTATGTTATAAACAAATTAAACTACAATAAATGAATATAATTCTTTTTTATATTATGGGCATCTTCTTTTAGAAATTTGGAAACATTGATCCGTGAAAGTTACTTTTCCAAAGTTTCCATTCCCTTTCTCGGTAGTAAGAGCCTGTTTGGATGGGCTTATGCAGCTTATAAGCTAAAAAAAAAAAAAAGTTGGTAGTCTAACTTATTTATTTTTTTTGGCTTATAAGCTGCTTTAGATAAGCTAAGTCAAATGGGTCCAATTATTTTTTTTGGCTTATAAGCTGCTTTAGATAAGCTAAGTCAAATGGGCTCAATTATTTTTTTGTGTTTATTTTAAGCATAAAATGACTTTAAGCTGATCACAAAAAAGTTGAAAACAGGTTATAAGTAAGTTATAAGCAACTTATAAGCCAATACAAACGGACTCTAAGTAATTTTCTTCTTGTTCTTGATTTCCAAACTTGGACGGGAGAAGAAGGAAGAAGAAAGCGATGACAGTGGGGGCAGGAATTGGATATGCTTTGTTAGCACTTGGCCCTTCCCTTTCTCTCTTCATCTCTGTTATCTCCAAAAAGCCCTTCTTGATTCTCACTCTTCTTTCTAGGTAATCTTTCTCTCTACTATCAGCTTCCAAATTCAGCTTTACTTATTTTGTTATACAACAGTAATGATATTATTGACAAATTGGGTGCTATCTTTTTTCTTCTGGGACACACATATATTTTTGGCATTTTGGTGGTTTTCTCTTTCATGGGTGTCAATGCAGACATATTGTTGTCATTTTTTCCTTAAAGATTGTGTTTTTTTTTTTTTTTAACTGGCTGGGTGTGACTGATTTATGGTAAATGCTGACATATAGTTGTCATTCTTTGTTCATTTCATTATAAATAGGAAATCCCTTTGTTGCTTAATCACTTTTCATTTTCATATCTGGATGAGTACTAAGGATGACTATATGAACTTTAAGTTGTTAAATTTTGGACTATATATGTTGTTTTCTTCTGCTGTAATCGGTTTGGTCTTTCGAAAACAGCCTCTCTACCTCCATGAGGTAGGGGTAAGGCCTGCGTACACTCTACCTCCCCAGACCCCACTTTGTGAGATTATACTGGTATGTTGTTGTTGTAATCAGTTTGGTGTTTGTCAATTGTGTGGTTAATTAGTAGATTTCCATATAATAGTATTGTCAACTTCTGATTTTTCTATGCAAATAATTTTTCTTTCTTTCTATTTGTGGTAGTACATTGGTATGGCTTATGAGTCTGATAGTAATGTCAGCTCTCTGGAGGGCTTTCCTTCCACTGAAAACTGCGGCATGGTGGCCGTATACAATCCTCATACTCACTTCTGTTGGTTTTCAAGAAGGGCTTCGTATTCTCTTCTGGAAAGTTTACAAGTAAGTCGACCTACAGCTAATGTCTTGTGTATACTTTTCTGTCTCCATTGGTTAAACTAGTTGTAACTGTGAGAAAATCATAGGTGATATAGATCTCATCATAACCGGTTAGTTTCTTTGCAAAAGAATTGTGTGAAGGGTAGAAATGCAAAATAGAAGAAAAATAACTTGACCTTAATGCCATTTGAATTACTTTTAGATTTCCCAAAAACATTTGGAGTTTCATACACATGATTTTTTCCCGAAGTTACATATGAAAATGTGAAAGACTTGAATTTGCATATTTATTGAACTCATATAATTTCCAGTGGATAAGGTCATCAAAGTGGCGCTCTCTAAATTATGTTATGAAAATGTGAAGGACTCGCATAAGTATTAAACTCATATAATTTCCAGTGCAAGAGGTCATCAAAGTGGCGCTCTTTAGAATGTACTATGAAAATGTGAAGGACTTTGTATATGTATTAAACTCGTATAATTTCCAGTGCAAGAGGTCATCAACGTGAAGATCTCCAAATTAGAGGCATCATTTATCCCCACGAGTCCTTGGTTTTTGCTACCTGGACAAAGGTCAATTGCGCCAATTGATCACACGAGAAAGCCAAGATGCGATATATCATCACTTTGATAATCATCTGAAGTGCCTTTGACGTATAGCAAACATAGTTTCACATGGAACTGCTTGAGATAGGAGATGTTAAAGCCAATGAAGTAAATAACATGCAGAAATGAATAAGCGTAGCTTTATTAAAATGTATACATCCTTTTCATGAGTAGGGGATAGTCCATGTTTCCCTGCCGCCCCTTATGTCTAGGATACATGGCACGTTTTCCATGTTGGAAATGGTGCGTGGTTACGAAAACTAGCATATTAGGAATGTAAATTCATTTATCAGATAGATTATGAAACTTATTATCTAATAAAAAGTTGGTAGAAGTACATCCTATCTGCTTATATTTTACTGGACTACGACCACAACAAGTAATCTATCCTTCTGCTCATTCCCTCTCCTCATTTGGCTTTTTCTTCTTCAGCAGACTCTTCTATTTGTTGTTGTTAATCAACTTGGCAAAACTTAAAGAACTTGAACCTAGTTAATTATATCTTAATTCTTACATGAATTGTCCTAATACCCCTGTCAAGTCATTGTTCTAAACTCAAAAGGGGGTTCATCGTGAAACTTGACTTACACAAATCCTACATCGAAATGGGAGGAAAAAGTTAGGGGCCATATAAGTGGTGAGCTCAGAATTAAACCGTTGAGGGCCCTTTTGGGTTAAAGCCCAAGGGGACGAAACCATGATGCCCAAAAACCTTGAGGTGGCTCAGAGGTCGAGCAAAGCTGACAATACCTTGAGAATTAGGTCCGGCCGAGACACATGTCATGTTGAGCATGGATGTTTTTGGTCAAACAATGGTGGTCTTTTGGGAGAATTAGGTAATTACAACTGCTATGATCCGTGAGATGTCTTTTTAATTTTATGATTTGCTAATGTACATCCTACTTTAGCTAATCTTTGTTTTGGATAACCGAGAAATCTCATGTGAGTTAGCTGGTCCAACCCCAATTACTTTCATTGTCCGAACTCGGGGGACTACGGGCCAGCCCCCTACCCTGGTCGTTCATATATCAGTCTTTAGTTAATGACCTAGTGGTAGGATTTGAACTTGTGACGTGTGTCTAAACCACACTTCTAGCTTTAGCTAATTCTTGAACTCCTGGTCATAATGAATTTAAAACTACTATTTCTGTTTCCTATGAAACAATGTTTTCTTCTTCATTCCACACAGTGAGTGATCCAATCCCTATTTCCCCTTCGTCGCATGCCTTTATTTCTCTAGTTTCAGCTCGAAACATCATTGCTTGACATGGTTTATAATTTTCATTTGAAAATTGCTTGCTGCTGTTGCTTTGTTATAACTGCGACCTCAAAAGATTGGTTATAATTTGTTGGGAAGAGCTGTTATGACTTCCAGTACCTTTATTTACCCTTAACTTTGTATTCCATGTTTGTGTCATGTCAGGAAGCTGGAGGATATATTGGACGCATTTGCTGACAGAGTCTCTAAACCTCGTCTCTTTATGACGGACAAGATGCAAATTGCTCTTGGTAGAATGCTGAACAAATTCACTACATTTCTTTTGGTTTCTAGTATTTAGTTTTGATACTTTTGTCCCGTAGAATTTTATTGGTTATAGTTTTCTTTTCTCACTATGGTACCTTAATCGCGAGGCTTGCCAAAATCAGTTTAGAAGACTTGTCACAATGACCTGGAAACCCCTAGCCTTAACCCACACCCAATAAGGGGGAAAATAAAAAAGTGGAAGCAGCTCACCTACCCATTGAGAGTGTACTTTTTTATGCTTAATCTGGGATACTATTACTCTTTGTACCCCTTCCAGCTCCAAGTTGTTTCAACTTTCTCGAATATTATTTGGATCTTTCGATTTATGGTGAAGAAAACATGAATTACCTTTCTGCTATTAGATATCTAGTGTAGTTTCTGATATTCTTTCTGTTGATCTGCCATTAATATCTGATGTGTTGACATGCAGCTGGGGGTTTGGGACATGGTGTGGCTCATGCTGTGTTTTTTTGCCTTGGCCTTTTGACACCTGCATTTGGACCAGCAACATATTATGTAGAGAAATGCTCAAAGATACCCTTCTTTCTTGTTTCTGGTAAGGGAAATCTGCTATTCCTGAGTTCCTCTTTTATTCTTTTGGAAACAGCTTCTGAGTACCTTATATTATCAATCTTCATCAAACTTTATATGTGAAAGATTATGAGCACCAACCCAAAAATTTTAAGGCAGTGAATGGAGTAACTTAGGACCATTATAAGCTTCTTTGGATATGCTTACACAACTAATGAGGGACACTTGTAATCTTTAACCCCCACACATTTGTGCAACCCGGTTCTAGAGCATACACGTGGGACTTGAACAATTCTTTCTTTTATATTTCATATTTATGTTATTTTATTTTTTACGAAGATTAAAGAGTGGGCTTGTAGTAGAGAGAGAGATTAGCCTCAACAAGTCAAAGATTGGGCCTGGAGTACAGAGATAAAGAGAGAGTAGGTTCAACAGGCTAAAGAGTGGAAATGAAGTAGAGAGAGTATAGGCTCAAGAGGCTGAAGAGTCGATCAACAGAAAAGTTAGTGACTCAATATGCTGGATTGGGAGAGAGAAGCCTAGACCTGCTTGATGGCCCAAGTTGAGATATAAAAGCCTATAGAGATAAAAACAAGTAGGGATAAAGCATGTATGATGACGAGGTTACCTAAAATTTTGGTTCCCTTTTCTTGGGGTTGCCACTACTGTTTAACTTAGAAAAATAGTGTAAATTATAGTGCATGTTGCCATAGTGTTGCTTAATACCTATATGGTTATGCAGTCCTATAACACTATTTGGCATTTTAAATTGCAGCAATTATAGCCCTTGCATTTTCTACCATCCACACTTTCTCCATGGTTATTGCGTTCAGTGGATATGAAGAAGGAAACAAAGTGGACAAGTGTTTCGCTCCTGTTGTTCACTTAATTGCTGCAATGTTGGTAAGTATCTAGATTGTCTAATTCCCATCTTGTCTCGCTTGGGGGTATGAAATACATTTTCATTGTTGTAAAGGCAATTATAGATCCTGGAAGGCAAGATTGGTCGATAAAAATCGATTTGCATTTTAATGGGAAATACTGTTCCTGTAACCAATAAAGTTCTTGGTTTTGTCAATCTAGTTTCTCTTTTCGGGGAGAAGTACTCAATATTTCAACACACTAAGTTATCTACTCAAACACTGGAGAGGAATGTTTAGGTACAAAATTGTTTTTGTGTGCTTGTAAATTACCACAATATCAAATCAAAAAAATTCTTAAACCTTTTTGAATGACCTTCCTTTGCATAAGGTAGCATCTATTAACTGCTGACCGTACAAACTAGAAAAGAGCATCGGACTTACATGAACCACCGGAGAATGGGAGAACCTTCCATGCCGATGCACAGCTCCCACCCACCCTAAAAGGATGCCAAAGCTTTTTTCAGGTTGAACATGATATGTGCAATTTTTTTATAACTGAGAAATCCCCGAGAGTTAGTGGCACAAGGTTTGAAAGTCATTGGATAATGGGCCCACCCTTCTACCCTTTTCCCCTTAAATACCAAGCTTTTGCTATGACAGAATCCGAATCCATGACGTGCATCTAATTCACACATCATATGTTGTGCTCTTACCACTAAACCAAAGCCCTTGGGGCCATGATATGTGCAGAATGTTTAACTCGTGATTTGTCCAATTCGTTGAATCCATTGTTCAGACTTTGAACTAAATTTATGACACCAAATGTTTATGAACTTTGTTAGTACCGCCTTCATCCACAGTCAATCATAACAGGTTACTTACATTCTTGGTTACTGAGAGATGTAGCTTTTACATTTTTCATGTGTGCACATCTTTAGCAAGGTAGAATCCAGAACAGGAACTGCCGTGACTGGCTTACTTTTCATTTCCTGATTCCTCAGGCAGTACCAGATCCGCCGAAAGAGGTTCATTTCTTCTTAATTCCTTGAAATCAATGACTTGACCATACAATTCAATATCAGTTGCTGATTTTATTTAATGTACAGTTGATCAAGTTTAAAATTACGCTGAGCTTTGTAGACGTACTATTTTGAAGAAAAACTTAAGCAATGTCTAGTGGATTTTGATTAAATGGCGATTTTAGGATCACTCTTGCTGACATCTGGTTTGTTTTCAGACACTGACAAATCTTGCATTTGGAGGCTGCATGATTGGCATTCCACTTCTGTATTGTGTAGCAATTGTGACCTTAGTACATTGCGGAAAGATGGCATGGAGGAGATTGATAGAAAGCCGAAGCAGGGAAGGAAACTTGAGCAATAGCCAATAAGCAAGGCTAACCTTTTTCTTATGTTTTGATGAGTATCAGGTTTGTAATTGCTATCAGGTTTGTAATTGCCATATGTCTGAAGCATGGATCATTTCAGTAGTTTATTGTCTAATTGGAACTTAATTTTTTGTACACAAACGATTCCCATCCGCACCCTTTGCCCAAGGCGGTCCAAGGGGGAGGCTAGTAATATTTTTACTTTACGCCCCAAAAATATTTTATAGCGAATTTCATGATTTTGTTTTGTTCAGAAGAATATTGAAGTTTATTGAAAAAGAAAATAACAAAAGCTTTATTAAAAAATTAGAAAGAAAGACGACCTACCTTCTAACGAGAAAAGGACAAAAATGGTCCCTTAACTATGATAGTAGGTTCAAAATAGTCCCTTAACTATGCACTTAACGGTTTTAGTCCTTTAAGTTTGTTACAAATTAACAAAAACGGTCCCTTAACTATGAGAGTAGGTTCAAAATAGTCCCTTAACTATGCACTTAACGGTTTTGGTCCTTTAAGTTTGTCATAAGTTGACAGTTTTAGTCTCGACAAAATATTCATCGAACTCTGTTTGTTAGATTTGACGAGAACTATGAAAAAAAAGAAAAAATTAGTGAGAACTCTAGATCGGTCAAATAACTCGGGACAAAATCGACGGACGTTAGTCGGTTATAGGATGGACTTCTACGCATTTTTCCTCAAAAATAACCGATGGACTTCCGTTGGTTTTCGTAAAAAACAATAATAAAAAAAAAAAATAGTGTCCCTCGATTTTATCCATCGGTTTCCGTCCATTTTTTTCGCTTGTTTTTGGTAGTGACAACTTTTTTAGTTTCTGCTATTTCTAATTTATTTCTAAAGTCTAGTGTATTTTATTTAGTCGATGGATTCCCTCAGTTTTAATCGATAGAGTCCGTCGGTCTTTGTATTTCGAGACATCATTTTCTGACATTATCAAACCGTTAAGTGCATACTTAAGGGATTATTTTTAACCAACTCTCATAGTTAAGGGACCATTTTGTCAACTTATGGCAAACTTAAAGGACCAAAACCGTTAAGTGCATAGTTAAGGGACTATTTTGAACCTACTCTCATAGTTAAGGGACCATTTTTGTTAACTTGTAACAAACTTAAAGGACTAAAACCGTTAAGTGCATAGTTAAGGGACTATTTTGAACCTACTATCATAGTTAAGGGACCATTTTCATCCTTTTCTCACCTTCTAACCGTGGGAATTATTTAGGACTTTGAAATTTGAATTAATTACTCAAATTTTCATATTAATAAATAATGTTCTACACTAAAGATCTAAGATAATGTATTGTGACACATGAAAAACATCTTATCAACTTGAATTAGATTAATTTTCGTGGGTTAGTGAAATTGGTTTCGAATATATTGAAAAAAGAACCACCAAAGATTATGATTGAATATAAGTACTATTAGAGTTTCAATTATAGATTTTGATTCGAATTTTGAATATGAAATTGTCTTTAATAGAGAGCACTATACCTTTTAAGTTAAATTTTCTAGCACGAATTTAAATTAGTCGGACTTTATAACGGAAATCAAGCCTGGAATGAAAAGTACTTAAAGTAGAAATAAGTTAAATTTTCTAACACGAATTTAAATTAATCGGACTTCATAACAGATATCAAACCTGATATGAAAAATACAAAATTAGAAATAGATATCGATTCGCATACATAAGTAACTAATTTGAAATTGAAACGAAGTAGATATACTAAAAAGAATTTGAGGATCTTACCAACATGTTTGTAAATATCATCGAGTTTTTTTCTTTTTAAAATTATAATACATTGAAAGGCAACGAAAGTAAAGGAAGATGGAGAATAGTTAGGATTTCAATTTTTATTTGTTGTGCGAGATGCTTTAATCGATATCACTAAATTATAAATTTTGCTAATGTAATATTATGCATATTTTGTGATTGAGAAAAATAAAGCTGAATAGAGTAGAACATTGCAGAGATTTATTTATATGGGTTGTGGGTTCCGTGAGATTAAAAAGATGGCCAATATTGTTTCATGTTGTAACATTGAATGGACCCAATTTTGGTTAATGTTGTACGTTATAAAACTGGTTGAATTGACCATCCCATAAATACCATCCATGAATAGAAGTCTAATGATTTTGGGAAAATACGTATAAAGTCTAATTCGAAACGTCTCGCGTTCCTAACCCTCTGTTTGGATGGTTGTTTCCCGTGATTCGTTAATGTAAAGTATGGCAGGGTACCGTATGGTGTTGTATTGTATTGTACTGTATTAATGAACAGAATGTTTGGATAGACTGTATCGGTTGTTGTGGTTTAATGACATTTGTATTGTTTGGATAACCTGTGTTACGGTCCGTCAGAAGCCGTAACGGTTGACCTAATAGCAACCTGACAAAGGACGGACCGTAACCCGTGTTACGGTCCGTAACGATGCCACGAAGGGTGTTTTTGTCCAAAATTTTGGCGCGATTTTTGGCCCTATAAATACTTAAGTTTAGGTTTTTTAGCAATTATTCAGCTTCTTGAGAGCATTAACTTTAAGCCTTGGATATTTGTGAAGTTGTTGGAGCATTTAAGGCATCAACTTCACCCTCATTCCATATTGTATTACTATTGTAAGTATATTATGTCACCTTTTAAGCTTTCATTATTAAACAAAATGATGAGTAGCTAATTTTAGTTCTAAGATTACGGACCCTATGATGGGTATTGTGTGAATAGGTTTCTACTATTGATATATGCATAATGGTTGTTGGTATTTATTCAATATTTGTGTTTTATCGTTGGATTGCAAGCATTAGCCTAAGCCATTATACTAACTTTTTTTGAGAAAAAAAAGAGTTAGCATTGGTAAGATTGAATAACAATGACTCGGGGCGTTAACCCTCGTTTAATAAACTAACTTAGGAATAAGAACAAGTCTAATTGGCATCATTGGTCGCTCTTCGATTTCAACTCTTTTATATTTAGAAAAATCATAAAGAGAAAATACGGTCTAACTGTTGGGAAACATTAAGAGATCGAGTGCATACCCTCAGACAACCATTAGAAGTATATTACATTGAAACATGAAGCATAATATATAATCAACACGGGGAACATAGCCTTAGTCTCTCTCGCATTAATTACAATTCAAGTCAAAATATTCGTTTACATTACACAATAAATATTACAAACTGTTCGGAATAGGACTAAAGCCTTACCGATAAAACAGTTGAACTACATGTAAATCAATTCAAGGCTCAACACCAACTTTTATGTCGCATTTTTTTTTCGTACTTACTTGTTTATACCGTTTTATTTTTATATGATATAAAGCTTTGCCGTTTGCCGTGCTTCAACAAGCATATGGCAGTAGTATTATTATTTAAATTGATAAGATAATTTAATAAATCCACAAACAAACAGGAAAAAAGTTGATAATTTTAATTTTGGGAGCACGCTAATCACGAAATTATCCAGTAGAACAGCAATTCGAATTCAACTTGGTGCGTACACGAGCTACTTTTAGCCACTTAATATTAATCATCATAGCACATATGATTACGTATAATAACGCGCTAATAATGGCCACTAATTAACTACAAGGACATGAGCTGGGACCAATAATACAGCGAGTATATTAATTATCTTAACAGCAGCAAGTGAGAGGAGCTGTACTAACCTCACATTTATGTACAAATGTTTATCTTAAAGACACGTAGGATTAGCTGAAAAAAGGATAAATTACCAAACCATGAAGAAATAGTGATAAGGTTACATGCGTTTCACGTTTCTCACCGTCAACTCTGTCCTGAGAAGTCCAGATCCTTCCATGGAAATTGGCAGCTATGACTGCTAATTTGGTCATAAATAGACAATTTGATAGTCGAAAAACAAGTTTAAAGAGTATTTCAGGTTAATATTGAAATAAAATTTTAATTTTTGAGTGTGTTTGTCAGAGGCGGATCCAGGATTTGAAGTTTCCGGGTGCCATGCGTCATTCAGTCAATTTGGACTTCAGGTCGGATTATTCGTCTTTTCAGGCTTTGATTCGGGTTATTCGTCTTTCCGATGTAACATTTGTTTAAAGCAATATATAATATCAGTTCTACTAACGAAAAATAAGCCCTTCTTATCAATATATAATCTCAGTTCTACTAACGAAAATAAGACCCATCTTCTTTACAAAAATGTACACACCCACAAGCAAAATTACAACTTTTATACATAACTCTACAAAAATCACAAGCAAGATTACAATTTTTCTATAAAATTGTACACACCCACAAGAAAAATTACAACTTTTATACATAAATGTACAAAACCCACAATCAAGATTACAACTTTTATATATAAATGTACAAAACCCACAAGCAAAATGACAACTTTTATACATAAATGTACAAAATCCACAAGCAAGATTACAACTTTTATACAAAACTGTACACACCCACAAGCAAGATTACAACTTTTATACATAACTAAACAAAACCCACAAGCAAGATTACAACTTTAACACAAAAAAGCATTTTTGTAAGAAAAAAAACTCAAAAGAAATCAAGAAAGAAAGACCAAGAGATTCTTACAATGGGTCAATGGAGGAAGCAGCGATCGTGGCTCGGAGAAGAAGATGTTCTTGGCAAATATCAATGGAGCCGACTGGGGTTTTAGCTTTGGGGCAATGAAGAGGGTTTGTTCATTTGATGGTACTTGAGAAGAGAGGGTTTGTATTTTCGGAAAATGGTCAGATATGCGTCTGTATTTAACCCTTTTCTAATAGTACAGTGTATATTTGACCCACAAGCAAGATTACAACTTTAACACAAAAAAGCATTTTTGTAAGAAAAAAAACTCAAAAGAAATCAAGAAAGAAAGACCAAGAGATTCTTACAATGGGTCAATGGAGGAAGCAGCGATCGTGGCTCGGAGAAGAAGATGTTCTTGGCAAATATCAATGGAGCCGACTGGGGTTTTAGCTTTGGGGCAATGAAGAGGGTTTGTTCATTTGATGGTACTTGAGAAGAGAGGGTTTGTATTTTCGGAAAATGGTCAGATATGCGTCTGTATTTAACCCTTTTCTAATAGTACAGTGTATATTTGACCTTTTTCCGTTGTTTTTTTTAAGAGAACAGAGGGAAATTTATATTTTCAACTCTAAGAAATAAAAAAGTCAAAGATTAATAAATTAAACTAATCAACGATAATTGTTAATTGAAAGTAAGTCAACAATAATTATAGAAATAAGAAAAGAGAATATAAAGTACTTGGGAATTGTTTTGTACAGTCACGTTGCTAATGTCAATTTGCACCAGCAAGTTAAAGCAAATTATGGATTCGATCCTGCGACCTCACGGAGGAAAGGAGTGCCTTTTGCCACTGATAACAAGGACTCAGTTTGTTCTCAGGGTGCCACTTTAATTATTTGTATATAGGTTCTGTATTTATGTATCTATAGACAGGGTTTCGGGCGAAGCTTGCGGGTGGCGTGGCACTCCCACGACCCTTAATAGATCCGCCCCTGGTGTTTGTTACGAGAGAAAATGTTTTCCTAGTAAATATTTTGTTAGAAAATAAATTAATTTCTTACTTATTTTCTAGGGGGATGGGGATTAGGTGTCGCAGTTTTCTTTTTTTTTTTTTTTTTGCGGGGGGGAGGGGGAGGAGTTGGAGTTGGAGGTAGTTGTGTGGATGGAGAGGAGACACTAAGCTTGAATTGTACTTGTTTTTTCTACTCCTATTATGAACTTGCTTTCCAGAGGCACATTTTCACCAGCTAAACATAAAAAAGTTGAAAAATAATTTTGAAATATGTTTTCCTCCCTACCAAACACATTCGTCGTCTAAGAAAAGTTCATGTTCAAATACCAAATTTAAATATGTTTTTATAACATTTTTTTTATTTCAACTAAATATTTTTCAAACGCCAAAAAAGTCGAGAACCCACTGAACAATTGCTAGAATGCAAAAATTTTGTTAGTGTCAATTAAGATGCTAATGAGACACAATAACGGGTCATTTGGTACGTGGACTAGATTATCCCGATATTATAATCCTGAGATTATAGTCCTGGGACTAATTATCCCATCTGAAAGATGGATAAAATAATTTCAATTATGATGGGATAAGGTGGGATATCCCAAGATTAGTTTTGGGCTTCATTTTATACTGAATTTGGTGCAAGATATAAAATTATTCTGAAATAAATTTATATTTTATATCAAATATGATACAAAAAATTAATATTGAAATATCTCAGCTTATATCATGCACCAAACGCCCCGTGAGAGTCCCGTCCAAATGTCCAATCATTCATATACTTTTTCAAGAAAAAAAGTGCTCAACGTTTTCCCTTTGCTTCTTCTACCTTTGGCATGGATTTCTCACGCTTTACGCAAGTTCATTTAACTTGTTCATGGACTTCATGCAAATTCAGGTTCACTATTTTTTAATTTGGTAAAAAGATAGAAAAGTCAACAGAGAAAAAACAAAAATAACAAACATTATTAATTGTTAAATATTGATATTGCATTAAATAGGGGTTGTTGAGTAAATTTAAAAGCTTGTTAATTAAACATTTTTGTGTACTGATATTAGTGTTCGATCAATACAAATAATATTTTTTAAGCCAAAATAGAATTTCTTTATTGTAACAAAATGAAAACACTAACTCATGCTCTATACTTATTGTTTTTAGGTTTATTATATAAATTAACAATTTAAAATTATTAGTAAATTTCATTTAAACACTTAACTGAATACACAATAAAGGGTTCCTATCAGACAATTTCGAGTCATAATTTGAAAAAACTTGTCATGACCCAGCCCCGTGGGCCTCGACTGGTGCCCTATTTGGACACCCAAACAGACTTACGTACCAGATCGACATATCAAAGATTTATTCAAACTTACCAAATCGATATATCGAAGACTTATTCAAATTTAGCATACGTTATTTTGCACAAATATTGAGAACATACATCATCTTAAGCGGTCGCCCGTACAGAAACATCATATCAAATCCTGTAGGCTGGCGGAATACACATCGCCCCAAATATACACACATATACAAACATATGGGCCGTTTTGGCCGTAATAGCAAACGGGACCGCATTAAGACGCAGATCATAATCACAAACGAACAAACATGACCCATGACCCACATATATGACTATAGGCCTCTACAAACCATAACAGAAACATATGACGGGGCAGGGCCCCGCCATACCCCAGATAGTCATACATATATACAGAGACATATACAATGAAAGATCTTTACCAAAAGTATGGGCTCCGAGTCAAAGGAGCACTCCAAAGTAGCAGAATGTATCCTACACTGGCGGGTTACCAGAACAAACGTCTGTACCTGCGGGCATGAAACGCAGCCCCGAAGAAAGGGGGTCAGTACGAAATATGTACTGAGTATGTAAAGCAGGAAGTGCAGTAATCCAAATCAGAACTGAAATAAGGAGTATAGAAAGCGGTTACAGAATCAGTATATCAAACCTGTTTTAAAAACATATGTAATGCAAATAAAAATCATGCATAAGGCTCAGGAACGTGGTCGCCACTCCGACGCTGGCGCCACAACACATCATACTCCAGAAGGTTTCAAATCTCTGTACAATCCCCGAACATATCACATCATCATATCATATCAAACATCAGAGCATATCATATGCCATATCACATCATAACGCCGTATATAAGCCGTACCCGGCCCTATGGCGAGGTCTCGGGAACCGTAACACATCATACTGCCGAATATAACATAGTACGCACGATCACAAAACCGGCCCGGAAACCGGCGAACGATGTCATAGTAGTAGGCATGAGCGGAGTAGTGCGGAAACCATATGCATATAAATAAATAAATAAATTTCAAAGTTCAATGAACAAATGTATTTACGGCATCCGAAGGCTCAGAAATCAGTTTCGGGTCAATCGGAGTTAGTATACGAAAGTTACAAACTTTTGAAGTACAGAACTTTCTAAAAGCATTTCAGAAGCTCTTTTTGGAAATTCAAGTGACATTCATATTAGGGGAACTTTCAACCATTATTATAGAGCAAATCAAATGGAGCCTTTAAGATCATATGTACGCATCAAAATATATGTATCCAAAAGCCATATCAATTTTTTTTTTCGGACATCATTATGGATCACATATTCATACTAGGAAACTTGCGGATAACATTATGGATCAAATCAAATGGGGACTTTAAGACCATATTTTCATATCGAAATATTCATCAAAGGTTTTAGTCTTCTCGTTTTTCTTTCGAACGACATTCGGAGCATAACAAATAGAATCTTTGAACATCATAAAATATGTATCCAGCCATATGGAATAGCTTATGGAGGTCAAAAATGTTAGTCAATCTAGTGGCTCTAAGAATAGGATTTTCTTTATAAGCATACATATACATTTTTATTTATTCCAAAAAGGATCATGCCAAAAAGAAGGAACAGTAGGCTTTACATACCTCAATCACTTGCTAACAAATCCCGATCACTCGCTAAACAAATCTCGACTCAAGTCTTGGGCTCTCCAAGATCTACAATAACGTTATCAATTACCAAACATTAGCTACAAGTACTTAAAAACCCAATTCTAACTAGTACTTGTCTACATAAATTTCAGCAGCATCTCCCCTGTAAATTCACCATCCCCGAGAATTTAACTCGGTCAAATTCATCAACAACCACATCAACAATACCAACAACCATAATAATAGTCATCAAGAATCAATTTAAACGCATTCTAACATTAATAACTTTCTTCTCTACATAGTTCATCAACTTTCAATTCAACTACTAATTCAAGGTCATTCAAATACAATTCAAAAGCATTTCATACAATTCTACAAAATATCTAACAATCCCACTAACACCATATTCCATTAGAAATCTCCACAAATGCAACAAGGTCACAACGTCGCATTTTCTTCTTCCAATTTCATCAACAACAACAACCATTCATACTTTAGCAATTCCATTTCCATAATTACATAAAAACTATATTTGATCACATAATTTCCTACAACAACTTACAACCAAATTTTCATGCCAACTTGAACCATTGGTCTTCCATTTACATCACAAGGCCACAACCACATAATTAACAAGCTAAATAAAATTAATCCATCTTCTCCTCACCATAACAACATCACACGGCCACATATACTCACACACACCCACACGGCTCACTCAACACACACAACCCCATGATTTTCATTCAATTCTACTCACTATAACATATATAAATCTTCCATAACATAAAAGGGTAGAATTCTTACCTTTTTCATTTTTTCCACTTGCTAAAAAAAAGTACTTTCTTGCCTCAAAATTTATATCCCGTCGAAGAGGGTCTTGAGCTTAGTAGGAATACTAGAAAATTAGGATCTTTGGGTCAAAGGTTGATGGCTAAATTTTTTTCTCTCTTTTTTCTACTATGGCCGAATGGCCTTCTTGCTCCTCTCTCTGACTTTTTTTTTTTTTTTTTTCTTTCTCTTGAAGCTTCTAGTGAATGGTCTAAGTGTGGCCCCTTCCCTTTTTAATACATGAATTTTAAAATTTTATGGGCTTGGGCCCTATATTTTCCTCCATGGCCGGCCACACCTTGTGGATTGGGCCTTTTATTTTCTTCTTTTTCTTTATTTCGTTGAGCCCAATTAATTACGGGTCTTAGTTTGTAATTCCCGAAACTAATTTTTAAAATTTTCAATTTTGCTCTTGGCCTTCTTCCATATTTTCACATCAACATTTCACGAACAACACACACATATATATATAATAAAATCAAAATATGGCCTTATTTCTTACAAGTCAAAAATTATTTCGAAATTTCCGAATATGCAAAAATACGGGATATAACAAAACTATTGTGTGTCTTCTCAAGCGTCTAATTAGGTAATTACGTTAACCACATAAAATATGCATTTTTTAATTATACATGGCGGCATCAACTGAAACATGCCGGAGGTTTTACGGTTTAGAGAAGCTAATGCATGTAATTATTGAACAGAATATGTTTTAAGTGGTTAACTTATTTACATAATCGGTGCTTGGGAACACACTTAAAGGTTTATCAAATTTTGAACTAAATGTGTCGCCTAATAAAAATGATTTATCATGTGTTCATGTATTTAATTAGAACAAATCGCAGTTTCAAAATATAAATAAAATTTACTGATTACGCTGTTATGTACTCCCTCCATTCCTTAGTAAGCGATGTTCTACGTATTTTAATTTTTTTAAAATAAGTGATGCTTTAAAATTTTAAGAAAGTTTTGGAAAAATTCTTTTAAGATTATCTTTATTTAAATAATTAAGATTCATTTTTTTTTTTTTCAGAAAGTAGTAAAACTCTATTAGAGGTAAGTTAATAAAAATACTCTTACTCTTTTAGGAGTGAGAAACTTTTTAAGGAATGTATATGGGCTTGAAAAGTCACTTATTATGAAATAGGGAGTATATTAAAAATTTAAACCTTGTTTTTAAGCATGCGATTAATGCTACCATATATTTCATGAGACATCTAATCGGTGGGTGACTCACTGGTTGGTGGTCTTATCTAGAGTCTTCTAAGCTAAACTCTTTTTAAAACCCATCCACAATTCCCCTTCTTTTTCATCATTCATTTCTCTTCTTAATTAAACATTTACATATCTTTGTTCCTAGTATTATTTTCTCCAGAAAAACCGTCAATTGAAAATCAATATTTCTAAAACTCATTTGCTAGATTAAAGGAGCTAAAAACAACCATAATATCCATTTTTGGGATTTTCATTTCCCAATTTTGACCTTCAAAGCTCATTTGGTTAAGCTAAGAACCATTCCTTCCTAGATTTTAAGTGCCCCAAAAATCTGGCATTTCCCACTTTTCTGGGATTTATTTCCTTTGGAATTTTATGATCTCAGCTTGAAACTGTACAGCTTTTTGATTGAAATAATCATTGGGAGTAGAAGATAATGACGATAGTTTCAATACCGGGAAGTTCAGGGTACTTGGATGCTAATGATAGGAAAGTTACTTACTTCAGCAATCCCTATGTTTTGGGTTTGACTTTCGTTGCTGGTATTGGTGGTCTCCTTTTCGGCTACGACACAGGTACAAATTAATTGCATACTATACTACTCCTCCCATTTTCATTTGTTCTCTCATTTTGATTTGACACGGAATTAAAAAAAAAAATATACGTAAACTACTAAAACATATTTTGTTAATCTACTGATATAGTATTATGATTGGATTTTGATTTGATTTGTACATGTAGATTTGAAATTCGTGGATAAAAACCAGCCAATAGCCTAACAAATATTTTGTTTTAAGTTGAGGCTCTGTTTGGATAAGAACAGTTTTTTTTTTTTTTTTTTCAAATAAATAAAACTCGTGAGATTTCTTTAACCTATATAGATGGCATACTATTATTTTGTACGTGGGCTCTAGTCATTCAACTGTTTTTTTATTTATAGACATGGAGTTGGTGACTAGACAACCATTAGATATGTTTAGTTAACTGCAACTGTTTCTTGTCACATTAGTATATAAGAAATTTATAATTGACAATTTGTGGATTTGATTTTTTTTTTTTTTTTTACAACTCAAAACTAACCACCTACAGATTTGATGGATTATGAATTACAAAAATAGGGTTAGTGTAGTGTATGGTGAATAATTGACAATGATTCTTTACCTTTTTTGGGAGATCATGAAAGTGTGTATGACATGGGAATAAGATAGTGGCAAGAATCTTCATGAAAATTGACCCCAAAGTAAATTATATTTCTTTTGTAAAAGCTATAAAGTTGATTGCATTTGCTTTCTCAACTTATTTTATCAATTATGTAACCTGATTTTGATTTAACTATCTCACATATCTTTGACTTGGCTGTAGGAGTAATATCTGGTGCACTTCTGTACATTAAGGATGAATTTCCCGAAGTTGATCAAAGCAGTTTCCTACAGGTACATGAATAACCAATTTCATTCTGAGCTCTATTGTAGAATCTGGACCTAACCATTAAATAAAAAGTGATGGAAATAACGAACTTGTGAGCGCAAAAGCTGGTCCAACATTATCGTATGACTTGTTGAAATTATAAAAAAAATTATGGATGGGACGGGGGATGGGTGAGGTTGGAGCTCAAATGTTACTCTACAGATGATATGGTAATAACAGATTGTTTATCTTAGTTTCTGAGGAAAGGATGTTGATTTGAGTCATCTTGTCAGTTACATTGTTTTAATGGTAACTTGTTTGAAGAGACAACTGTGATGCAAAATGACGTGATGCTGCAAACACGGGATGTGATTTATCAGCTATCAATTGTGCTTTACTTCGTTACTCTCCAAATTTATTACCAATGCTGCCTTTTGCTAATTTTACGATAAATAGGACTTTCAATTGCTCACCTTCTCCCCATTTCTGCAGTGAGTCAATAACACGTAATAGGTGCTCCTATTTCTGGTCAATTTGGTTTTTCTCCCCTAAAAGTTTTGCTTCATGATTTTGCAGGAAACTATTGTCAGTATGGCATTGGTTGGTGCGATGATTGGAGCTGCTGCTGGGGGCTGGATTAATGATTATTTTGGACGAAAGAAAGCTACTTTGTCTGCTGATGTTGTTTTCGTACTAGGATCTGTGGTGATGGGTGCAGCTCCGGATCCATACATTCTTATACTTGGACGACTCTTAGTAGGTTTGGGAGTTGGTGTTGCTTCTGTCACTGCTCCTGTTTACATCGCTGAAGCATCGCCATCAGAAATTCGGGGGGGCCTTGTGAGCACAAATGTACTAATGATTACGGGTGGACAGTTTCTTTCCTACCTTGTGAATCTTGCTTTCACAGAGGTTAGATATTTCTTCCCATCTCTCGCATTTTCTAGCTTGATATTATTTGATATAACTTAAAATGAGCAAAATCTTATGTTGCATGCGGACAAGAGGGATTATTTGACAAAATCAAAAGCTTAAAATGTTCAAAGAAAGAGCTGGGCTTAGGAAATTAGTCGAGCTTGTGATCTAAATATTACTCTCTCCGGTTCATTTTTTTATGTGTCTTAGTTTGACTGAGCACTGAGTTTAAGAAACTAAGGAAAACTTTTGAATCTCTGGTGTTAACTCGAAAGATGTGTATAAAGTAGCTAAGTGCTTTTTGAATATTCCGTTCTTGAACATGCCACGTAGAACGATGAAGTTAAAGAGTTACGGAATATAGAAAGTAATATTCTTTTTGAAACAGACCAAAAAGGAGAGTAAAACACATAAATTGAAACAGAGTGAGTACTATTATTTAGTTTGTTGCTTTGGTTGTCTCCTTGAAATTCCTATAGTGACTATTATTGGGGCGGGGGTGCAGGACTTGTATTTAGTCATGTGCGTACATTTAAATATGAATTATCACCGTATAAAAGCAGATAGGGTTAGGGAAAGAACTGCTTACATTTTTAGATCTGCTGATCAAGTTCTAACTTGAAGAACATTACCGAGAAAGTCAAACTGCTTACTAGCTCGCAGAAAATTCTCCCGTCATAAGCTATGACTAGATCAAATGGAGGCATTGCGTCAGTCCATTTGTTGTGGTTTTTTTAATCTGTTCCCCACACAGAGCACACAAAAATAGTTATACATTCTTTTTGTGTTTATTATAATGCTTCCTGGCATGAAAGGTTTCCTGTTGTGCAGTTTGGAGAGGCAGATCGAGATAAAATATGTGGCTTGCATTACAATATCTGCAATGAGTAAATATCAGTGGAGGAGTTATTCTTTTCTCACCTATGTTTCTTGTGATTTGTGTGGATATTTTTATCTAGCTGTTTTCATCTAAAGTGGCATCTATTTCTGATTTTTACACTGCCAACTAATTCATGGAAGTTAATTTGGAAATTTTCCCGTGGATTTTAGTAACCTTTGCAAAGTTCCAGTTGGAACATCATAAAATTGCTTTCTATTTATTTTTTTATTTTTTTATGAGCATTGAAATGTGAATCATATAACAATTAAAGTCTACATTTTGGTAGAGTAATTTAATTGTCGGAACCCTTAGGAGTTATCCTTAATTAGAAGACCTCACAGAAGGTGAGTGGTTAGAGATACTCCTGACTTTGAGCATACATTGCAACTAGCTAACTACTACTTCTCCTAACTTCTAGTATAAGCTTTAGTATGATAAACAGCACGGGTTGGTTAGTCACCTTATTTGGCTGCATTGTCCTTTCACCTAACCTAGTGTTTTAGATTCAAGTCATGTTGTCGTCCCTGGTATGCTACTAATTCTACCCTGGGCGCACATGGACTTTTTGTGTTCTAAGAAACTAAAATGGGTTTGAGAGTTTATTGTATATTCTAAGTGATGGCGCACCTTTCTTTTAAATTTGTTCATGTCTGAGTATGTTCGGAGTATTTCTTTCCTTATCTTTAGCCAGCTTGTTCTTTAAATTGATAGTGATTGGCAATCACTGATTGCTTTTAATAATAATCACTATTTTGTGGGTAGTACTGGACTAACATCTGACTGATAGTGCATGAATGCTGTTGTGTGTAGCTTAAGAAAATCTTTTAGCGTTTGTGTTGATTTCCTTTGCGCTTGAATGCTTGAGCAGATACCGGGGACTTGGAGATGGATGCTTGGAGTGGCGGGAGCGCCTGCTGCTATTCAATTTGTTCTCATGCTATTTTTACCTGAGTCTCCGCGATGGCTTTACATGAAGGTGCAATTTCTTAATTTGTGGCAAAATGCTTACAACAACATACCCAGTGTAATCCCACAAGTGGGGGCCTGGGGAGGGTAGGATGTACGCAGACCTTACCTCTACCTTTATGGGGTAGAGAGGCTGTTTCCGATAGACCCTCGGCTCAAAAGAAACGTAGTCAATGCAGAATTTGTGGCAAGATGCTTGTCAGTAAAAAACAATTTTAATTTAAAAAACCACTGCAGAAAGATAAATCTGAAGCTGCTGCTGTTCTAGCTAAGATTTATGATCCTTATCGGTTGGAGGAGGAGCTTGATCAGCTTGCTACTGCATTAGAGGAAGAACGCTTGAGAAAGCAGGCTATCAGTTACCTGGATGTTTTTAGGAAGAAAGAGATCAGACTTGCGTTCTTTGCTGGAGCTGGACTGCAGGTACTTTTTCGACTTCTGTGATGTGACAGTCTTATGTACCAATCTTTAAGTTGAAGTTGCTTCCCCTGCACTGTCTTCTTATTTTTTGTAATGCTATATTTGGCCATAAATTTGGTTTTCTCACTTGGGGATCTCCTTTGAGCTTCAAGCTCAAGCATGCTGCACATAAAGATTTATCTTTTAACTTGAATTCAATTAGGCCCGTCAACATGATGATGGTGCTTGCAGGAGCCTTTGGAAGTAAATTTGATTTTCACTGGAGAACTTATGCAAATTGTATACTCTTTTCTTTTGTTCACTTAAAAAGCCAACTGCTAACACCTTTTTTTGTTTTTTTCCTTTTTCCACAGTTGCATGGGGAGGTCATTGTTGATCGTTGGAAATGAGTGCTAATTGCTAGTTTATAATTATCACTTGTTTTAATATGCAGGCATTTCAGCAGTTCACAGGCATCAACACAGTTATGTATTACAGTCCAACAATTGTGCAGATGGCTGGGTTTAAGTCGAATCAGCTTGCATTACTTCTATCTCTCATTGTTGCTTTAATGAATGCCGTGGGTACTATAGTGGGAATTTACCTCATTGATAAGTTTGGACGCAAAAAGTTGGCATTGACAAGCTTATCTGGTGTAATTGTATCCTTGATTCTCCTTGCTGTAGCATTCATCTTAGAGTCATCTACTTCAGGCAGTGTCGGGGCCTATGGTTGGATTGCCGTAATAGGTTTGGCCCTCTATATTGCTTTCTTTGCACCTGGTATGGGTCCTGTGCCATGGACAGTGAACTCCGAAATATACCCTGAGTCCTACAGAGGAATGTGTGGTGGCATGTCTGCTACTGTTAACTGGATATCAAATCTCATAGTGGCCCAGAGTTTCCTATCCTTAGCTGAGGCAGCGGGCACGGGTGTTACTTTCTTGATACTAGCTGGTATAGCGGTGATGGCATTTGTGTTTGTCGCGGTGTTCGTGCCAGAGACCAAGGGCTTGTCATTTGAAGAAATGGAGAGGATCTGGAAGGAGAAAGCTTGGGGTAATGGGTCTGGAAAAGAAGCACTTCTTGAAGCAAGAAGCTAGTTATAAACTATGTTGCTCCGACTTTCCAAAATTGTTGCCGCACCCGTGTCCGGTTCTCCAAAAATACACTACATTTGGAGTATCTGACACTCACCCGACTACATTTTTGAAGAGTTCGAGCAACAAAAGGAGGGTCTTTTGGCATCTTCACAATCAGTTGATGCATAATGGCACTTTGTATATTATATACATAAATAATAGGGTGATATCAATGTAATGTGGACTAGGGGAGTTTTGCAACTGCGTTATTAAAGTTTTGGTTGCAAGCTCCAATACAAATGATAGGGAGTAGAGTCCTCCAGTACTTTTGAGCTCCATGTACTTTGTATATGTATGAGATTTCAAGACTTGGATAAAGTTATGTTAGTTCTGTCAGACCGGACTAGAGAACCCAGTAAAATGTTTTCATTTTTTTAGCAGATAAAGCCATAAAGGGCTAGTATAGGGTAAGGGAAACATTGACAACTACTTTTGTCCAAGACTTTTTCAGTGTATCATTATCTTTTGTGAAAATTTGGTTGGACGCGATTGTACACATGGTATTTTCATTTAACGAGTTTTCTTTTATCTTTGACTGAAATTCCGAATTGTTATCTTTTATCCGTCTGTGTGTGATGTATAATAATCTTTTATTCAAATGACTCTTAAGTAAATTAATAGTTTCATAATGTGAAGGCTATTCGAACAAGTTCGGTAAGAATTTGTTGCATTCCCCAAACATAGGGATGCATTAGAATGAACATAACCCGCAGAAACACTTGGAGGATCCGTTTGGACACACCTTGCACAAGTAATCACCTTTTTTTTTTGGCGTGGGCTATCAATTAACAAGACCATTCGTGAAGGGGGAGGAATGGTTTTTTTTAGCTCATTACAAACATTTTTTAGTTTTATGACATTTTTACAAGATAATTTTCATATTTTACACATAAGAAATTTAAAAAAAATCATTTTTTTCTATTCAAATTGTAAGAGCGCAAGAGATTTCATTTCCTCTCGTGAAGGGGCAAACTAATAGATGAAAATGGATAACAATAAATGAGTTTGAATAATTTGTTCCACGTATTTTATATGTGACCCTCTACAAAATATAATAAATCACCTCTGTGTTATGTCAGAATTGCCCAGGTATATAGAAGGTTATATGAGGATCATATACCTCTATTATTTTTGTAAAGACCCCTTTTAACTAATTTCCTCCATTTAAAAAGCTCTAAATACAGTTAGCTAAAACTAAAAAATGAAATAGAGGTACACGTGAGTAGGGGTGTACAAAGTAAACCGACAAATCGCACCAAATCGATAAACCGAGAAAAAAAACCGACTAGTGGTTTGGTGTTGAAAAAAATACCTGACCATAATTGGTTTGGTTTGATTTTAGCTAAAAAAAGTCAAATCGAACCAAACCAACCCGACATTACATGTATTCAATTTTTAAATTATTTTATACATAAAACTATTTATTTGTAATGTAATTTATAAATATTTCTTAAATTTTTGCATAGTTTTTTTTATCTATTATCATATTATTCAAGCTTGAACTTAGAATTTTGAATGTCAATAAGTTTTATATCCTATGGATATTAGTAACTCATATAAAGTCCAAACCAAAATCAACCTAACACTAATACTAACAAAAGAAAAATCAATTTACCACTAGGAATGACAATAATGTTGGATATCTATTCTTTAGTTTTGCATAATTGGTTTAAAGAGTGAAAATACATAACTTAAGTTTTTTTCTTGTCATGTAATTAATACTTATTAGCCGTACTTATTTTAGCATGACTTAGTATTTTTAGATTATGATCATTTTCTTTATGACTTATTAATTAGCAATATTTATTTTAACCGATTTTATTATTTTTTGTTGAATATTTTAATACAATGTCATCATTCTTTTGACTTTTATGTTATTTTCTTATGAAATACCTTAATTATATAGTTGTATCTTACTAGAACTAAAGAAATATTTGAAGTAAAAGTTATATGTTTTGTATCAAGAATATTCCGAAAAAAACCCCAAAAAAATCCGAGAAAACCGAATAACCCGAGAAAATCAGAGGTTGAAAAATCCGAATTTTATTGATTTAGTGTATAAATTTAAAAATCCGACGCAATTGATTTGGTTTGGTGTTAAAAAATCCGACGTTCGTGAAACACATTATATTAAGTAAAAAGAAGTGAAATGCCTCAATTAAATGGAAACATTAATACTAATAGCCTGTTTGGCCAAACTTATTTTTCCCTCAAAAGTACTTATTTTTAAAAAGTGAGGTGTTTGGCCAAACTTTTGAGAGAAAATAAGTGCTTTTGGGGAGTAGCAGAAGCAGTTTTTTAGAAGCTAAAAATAACTTTTGTCCAAAAGCACTTTTTTGAAAAACACTTTTGAGAAAAATACACATAGAAACACTTTTTAAAAACTTGGTCAAATACTAATTGCTGTTCAAAAGTGTTTTTTTAAATTAATTGGCCAAACACAAGCTGTTTTTTTGGCAAAAGTCCTTTTTTGAAAAGTATAAAGTACTTTTTAAAATAAGTTGATTTTAGAAACTTGGCCAAACAGGCTATAATAGTCAGACTGGGATGTTTGTGCAAAATTTCCTTTTACGAGTTAATTTGCAACAATTTGTATAAGCAATTTAATATGGCTTAGAGGCAAATTTAACAGTAATTAAAAAAAAAAAAGAAAAAAAGTGAGATGTGTCAATAAATAAAAAACTACTCCATATTAGTCAAATTGGGGCGTTTGTGCAAAATTGCATTTTGTAGGAGTTAGTTTGCGGCATTTGGGCATGTAATTGGGTGAAGATGCACAAAATGTTTACGTGGCCTTAGGGTTTTCATACAACACACAGCGCAGCCTCGCTTTTTCTGCTCTGTGAAGATGGGTCACTCTTAACATCTGGAACGCTCACCCCAAGAACTACGGCCCTGGTTCTCACAATTGGGCCGAGACAGCCCGTACACTACAATACCCTAAACTCGAGAAATCGCTAAAGCTTCGTTCTCTTGCTCCTCTACGGCTCTTCACTCTTGAGGGTACCAATTAATTTAATCACGCTTACAGTTTTGTATCTTCAGTCCGTTTTGCCAATATATTTTTAGGCTTTGTTTCTAATTTTTGAAATTAGTTAAGTGTGAAATTCAAGGACCATGTTTTGATTTTTTATTTTTTTTATTTTTTATGTTTCTCTTGTTTGTTAATAAATTGTTCATACTTACATATTTCAGAAAAGAAGTGTTAAATGATTGGATTGATGTAACTGATTCTCTATTGCCCTTTTGCTGTAAGCTGTTATTTGTATTTAGTAAAATTAGCAAGATGACTGCTAGACCTTTCTGCAGTTGCGTATTTGTGCTTCTGGGACTTGTAAGCTTTTAAAGAGGCCTGCCTGTATGGGGTTATGTTTGGACTATAGCTGCATAAAAGTGTCTTGTTTTCGGGAAGTCATTTTTTGTTGGCTTTCAATGTTTCTTTTTGAATATCTGAGTTTTTGGACTTTTGGCCCTTTTAAATGAGTGCTAGTTGTTGAATTAATTGACTTAGATGTTTCCCGGGGCTGCATAGTGGACATGTAGATATTGCATTCTATACTAGTTACAAGTGAGTGAAGTGACAACACTCTGATGGTAGGCTTTAGACTTGAGCATTTGTGCTTGTCGGAGGTAGCAGGCTGCTCGATGGATTAGTCGAGCTGTCAAGGCTAGAACCATCGTCATCAAAGAAGAATTTTTTTGACTTAAATTGAGTCTTTACTTGCATTTTTGTCCTGCTATGTTGGCATTGCCTTATTTTGTATGCCGACATAGCACGTATTCTTCTGTTTTAACTGTTGGTTTGTGTTATATGCCTACTATCTTTGGGGTTCTTCCTTACTTCTTTCAATCTTTGCACAACGACGTTCTCAGGTTTCTTTATCCCTGGCAGAATCAAATTGTTGAGATGAGAAAAGACAAGCCAGCTGTTGCAAGTTCAAGTAAAATCAAATTTGAAGACTCTGATGAGCATGAATCTTCGTCTGAAGATGAGGAGGCAAAGGAGATAGAGGAGGAGCTTGCGGATGTGACCTTTGAGGAATTGCAGAGAGCACGGTCTGATGGGTCGGACACAGTGTATAGGAAGCTTAATTCGGAAGGGAAAAATAGCCGAGCGAACAAGAACAGGCCAATGGAGATGAGTAGCAAGAAGCCAGTGAGCAGATTTAGGGAAATTATCCAAGTTCCTAAAAAAGCCACGCGTGACCCTCGCTTTGAGTCTTTAACTGGCCAGCTCGATGTAGAACGGTTCAAAAAGAGATACAATTTTCTTTATGAGGATAATCTTCCAGCAGAAAAAGAGGAGCTGAAGAAACAGATGAGGAAATCAAATGATGCAGAAGAGATAAGTGAACTGAAAAGTCGCATTTCTTGGATTGACAAACAATTGAAATCAGCCGGAACGAAGCACACTGAGAAAGAAATTCTGCAAGAGCACAAGAAGAAAGAGAGAGAGGCTGCTAAGCAAGGGAAACAACCTTATTACCTCAAAAATTCTGAAATTCAGAAGCGCAAACTTATTGAGAAATACAAGGAACTCGAAGCATCTGGCAAACTGGAAGCATATATTGAGAAGAAAAGGCGCAAGAATGCTTCGAAAGACCACAGATTCTTGCCATATCGGCGTCCCGGCGAGCAAGAAAACTAGTGAAATAACAGGTTTGTTGAATGCTGTAGCAATTTTTTTTCTTGGGTTTCTCCTCACAAGTATGTAGAGAACTTACCTGCTAGGCATGACAATGGATGGGCCTAAGTCCATCAGTTCTTTTGTTTACCTCAAGGGGCAACTACAGGACTACTCCTATGTATGGCTCTGTATAGCTGGACTTAGAGCCTGTTTGGATGGGCTTATGCCTATAAGCTGCAAACAGCTTATAAGCTAAACAAAATAAGTTGGGGTAGTCTAACTTATTTTTTTTGGCTTATAAGCTGTTTTCAGCTTATAAACTGCTTTAGATAAGCTATCAAACGGGCCCAATTATTTTTTTGAGCTTATTTTAAACACAAAATGACTTTAAGCTGGCCAGCTAAACACTCAAAAAAGCTGAAAACCAAACAGGCTCTTAGTGACTTTACTAGTTATTTTTCAGAGCCTTGAAGAAGTAATTAATTTATGAGCACCTACAAGAATACGGTTGAGCAGTCTACCCTCCAAGTGACTCATTTTGCTTCTAATTTTTCTGAGTAGATCTTTGATGATTAGTTGATGGTAGAACAAGGAAACCTGTAGAGTTTGTCGATTGTTATTGCTACTCGGTCTATTTTTTTTTAGTTGCTAAAAGAATGAATTGGATATTCCAATTAAAGGAAGCTGAATACTTTCTTTCGAATTCCAAGTAAAAGATGTGCTACACTGCTACTGTTGTTGAATAGTTACATAAAAATTAGTTTCTTCACTACATCCATCTATTCGTAATGTGAAAATACCATGTGATTGTAAATTAAACGTGAGCAGAATCCATCAGAACTGTATTTCTCTTGAAACTTTTTGTCATTTAGACTTGTAAAGAGTTGTCTCAATTAGTATAAGCTTGTTGTCTGTTGATTTTTACTGAAGTGAAGTGAAGTTAACAACTTTTAACATTTACATCAATTTAACTCATCTAATGTTATTTCAACAGTGTCTAGTTCAGAGTAAGGGGGAGAGGATAGGAGAGAGGGTAATCCCTTTTGTGCACAGTTAGCTCAAAGACACTGCAAGTTTATCAATAAGCAAATCAGGGATGAAAGTTAATTCACTGCTTGAGTAGATTGATCTTGGGTTGGGCTCCCAAAATTTGATGTTCCGCTATTGCTGTGCAATACACACAATTTACTTTCACTCTGATGGGGGGTGGGCCTCTGTCCAATTACTAAAGATGGCTGAGAGTGAATAAGTTTTTAAGTATCACTATTTGATAACCAATGATAAATAACCTGCTGTTCCAAGTTGAACTATATTGAAATGTCCAAGAATTTTTGAAATCTTATGTAACTTAAATCCTTTTACTAAATCATAGAGGACCTACATTAGCTTCTGAGTTTCATTCCTCTTGAAGTCACTACTGTGTATTGGATTAACAATTACGGAAACATAGCACGTGGAATGCCAATACAAACGAGTCTTAACTAGTTTCTTTATTGCTGTATCTAGAATAGTGTGAGTTATTAACAATTGGACTTGGTTAAGCGTCTCAATCTTATCACAGACTCAATTTCTTTCCTATTATCAAAGGTGACAATTTGTGTCCAAAAGTTGGATCCTAATTTTCTCTTGTAAATAATGATTAAAAAAGTATTTCAGCTATACCCATCGTTCAGCAATTATTTTGTACTTCGGTGTTAAAATTTACTTATTTTCGGGGAAAAAAGTTATGTTGAGAGATTTACTGTTCTTCAGAGTTCGACCATAAGGAAGAGAAAGCACTTCGGTATATTGAGATAGTGATATTTTTTGAATTATTTTCGTAGAACCAAAACGTAATACGTCGTTATCTTAGGAAATCCCACAAGCTAAAACTCTATTCTCATTCACAGAAATCTCTGTTCAATAGTGTCCAAGAAAGGCCATCAGTCTCAATCACTAGAGAAATATGAATTTATAAGATGTCTAAAATGAAACATCAATATCAGGACAAGCATGATTGATAAGCCAAACCCTGCTTGAAGTGATCATTCATGTTTGCCATTCATTATGTCCCAATAGTACTAGGAATTAGCATTTTAATTCAATGCATTTTGGCTTAGCGCTCGATTTGTTTCTTTCTTAGACAAAACTATTAGTATTAGTGAGCCTCCTTATGCTTGGATGTTAAATACTTTACATTGAATATATACCTCTATGGTACGTATCAAACTTAATAACAATTGTATCTCAATTTCAAGCTAGTTGAAATCGGTTATACAAATCCTCAATAGCATAAATGCTTAATTTAGTTTCATAATTTATTTTAATACTCCGTATGCATTTAAATAATTATCTAATATTAGGGATTCTCTAATATCCTTTAGTGGTGACAGTAGGAGAAGCTAGAGATGGGCATTTGGAGTGTCAAAAACAAGGCGGAAGTACTATTCAAGTGATTTGTGCGGCTCTAAAAAAGTATTTATATGGTAAAACAAAGTATTTCATCATGTATTCCAATAAAGGAGGGATGATTGGCTGTTTTCCAAATTTAAATTGACAACAAGCTAGTCATTTTGTGCGACTCTATAATATTGCTACTTAGGTTTTTGAGGGAGAGAGATTCATCTATCCAAATTATATTTGGTACTTTTTGCTTGGCAATAATCAATCTGAGTATCTGATCAACTTACAAAACATTATTGGACTAGATTTAATTCACTTTTTTTTCTTAAAAGAAATGACGGAATGTACCTTTTTAGATTTTCAATACTAGCAATTTTCATCAAATCAAAATGGTAAATAACATCAGTATTGATGTACAAGTCACTATGAGAACTATAGGAATAATGGTCCATCGGTTTTAATGGTCCATCGGTTTTAATGCTCTCGTGTCCTTGTCCTGTACTATTTATTAAAAGCACCAGTTTGTGTTTCTTGTAACCACGAAATAAAATTTCCATTCTCGGGAATGTAGAAAAAAAAACCTACTAAGGGATGTGTGCGAGGAATATATAGCAAATTCTTTATCATTTTTTGATTCCTCATTCGGTGTTCATTACCTTTATCTAGCCCCGCTTTTGCAACAAGAAGTCTTATAGTTGAGAAGTAAAATGTTTCCTAACAGAAACAATTTCATTACCCAAGACCTGGTTTAACCTGAGACCTCTAATTATCCTTCTATTATACTACTATTAAATTCTTTTGAGTCAAGAAATGAGAGCTACTCCCTCCATCTCATATTACTTGTCCATTTTCTCCTTTACACACCCTTTAAGAAATAATAATTTCTGTTGCCACATAATCCAAATGTATGATATGACCTGATGACTATGTTGTTAGTTTTTCTCCTTGTGAAATAGTCCTGGGAACAATTTTGCTTGCTTGTGAATAAGCTGCTTTATGTTATTATGATTGTTGAAAGTAAAGGATATATCGAGATACATTTTTCTAATATAAGTAAATTGAGATGACAGTAAGATGAGAAAAAACTGTATTTTGCCGCTTCTGAAGATACATTTTTCTAATAAAAGTGAATTGAGATGACAGTAAGATGAGAAAAAACTGTATTTCGCTGCTTCTAAAGGTCCATAAAGCTCGTTGCTGCATTTCTTGGCTAATAGAAGCAAACAGTAAGTCAAGACAAGTTAGATAGAATCTCAAAGGTCCACTTGATAGAACCAGGGGACAGGAGTTTTACTTGTTATACTAAAATAGTTTGGAATCTTTGCTAATGCCGATCCTATGCTTAAAATATAGCAATTTTGGCCTCCATTTTTTGTTAGCAATATTTTGTGTTTATGGGAGGGGGAAGTTTAAGGAGTGGTGGATAAAATGTTGACCTATTAAAAGTAGGAGAGAGGAAGAAAATTGGAAAAACAGTCAATGAAGTTAAGCGCACACATCCAAATCTGATGCTTGGAGATTAACTACAGATCTTGTTTGTTGCAATCTCTTCCCGGGTTATTTTATTGTTGTATGCCAATTGGTTTCACTTAGTTTCTGGCATTACTGAATGCTAGACAGATGCTAGCAGGAGCGTTACAGAAGAGATCTGTCATATTTGCATACAGGAGTAACTCTAATCTTTGTCTTTGCAACAGGCTAAAGGTTGTACCTTGACTGATGGAGCGAGGGCATTGTCAAAGCATGTGAACAGAAGCAGCGACAGCTACTGGGGTAGCTTTTCTGGAAGTGGTTAGTTCCTCATTCCAGGGCCCTTCAATCTAAATATTCTTGAGTTGCATGTGAGATTCTGATGCTTGAGCTATGTTTGTTATTTTTCTTTTGCGAGTATCATTTTGCTTCTGGAAGGCAATTCCTGTCATCACCTGACCCATTAGACAAATCATTAATATATTATACATGGGTGCATTTAGCCTCTTTATTCCCTGATCTGTGACCTTTTTGCCTTTCTGTGGAGTAAGCTTATGCACTGCAGGATGTACCTCTCTGTTGTGGAGAAGGAGATAGAATAAGATCATATATTGCTAGCAAGAATTCTCTTTGTGCGCTTAGTTTTTCTTCTTAAGAAGCTACTATCTTTTTCGCTTTCCAGATTCCGATAAAAATAGGGTTGCCCTGGATGTCATCAGCGACTTAATAACTCGTTGCTGCTGGATGAATGTGCATATTGTTCCACCACATGGGGTTGTTTTTGAGATAAGAGTTGCTAATGGTTATGGTGCACGGTGGTCCAAAGATGGAAGTAAGGTATACTACGCTTAGAGCTCATATTCTTGTTTCACCATTCATGAAAGTTTCTATAACATAAAACAGTTGTTACAAAATTTCCACGAGTATCTGATCAATTGTCAGTGAAAAGTAGTTAAGGTTGGTTTTTTTTTCAAAAACTAGCTGGTGGAAACTAAGAAATTTCCATTGGATATGCAGTTTATTGGTTTTCTTGAGCCCTACATGGAGGATGGCCATTCAAAGGGATGGAGGCACTGAATAGCAGAAGATACAGTTTAATCTTTGGATTTTTTTTATTTTTTATTTTTTTATAAAACGGGGAACTTTGCTAACTGTAGGAATCATTCCCTTCTGTTTATTATTTTTCATAGCCTATGCATTTCACTAATGGTTAATCACGATGGATTACTACCTTAATAAAAAGCATTTAACCCTCCACAAAATAGTTCAAGATAGAGAAAAAGAGGAATTAACGCAAGTCAACAATATGCTCTTGTGTGTTAAGCTCACAAATGGCTTCCATAAGAGGCGTCTTTATTTTTGGTCCACTTAATAAAGTTTTAAAAAATAGCCTCTGCTTTAGAAATTATTCTACCGGATATAAGTTGTGGACATAAATTAATTTTGAATATAAGGTAGAAGCTTAGGATATTTTAAGACAGTGAACTTGCTCAATTGACTATAAATTCTGTCTTATAGGCAAAAGTTAGAACTTATGTTTGATGGTCAACAAAAGTTCTTTTTAGCGAATTTTTTCAAGTTAAGATCATTTTTGAAAGATTTTGTTAAGCGGGATAAAAATTCAAAATCGAACACTTTTGGTGATGCCTTGTATTGCCTAATGCATAAAGCTTGGTGAGAATTAAGTTATTTCGCAACATACTTGAATTTTGATTATGAGACAACTTGATAGGCTGAGATAAGATGGTCATTCTGTACAAAACATTTTAACATTTAACAGTGATAGAAAATTAAAAGGTTATATCTAATTGTTTTTTTTTTTAATTTCTGCGTAAATTATAAAAAGGTTGTAAAAGAGATATAATCAAAACATTCATGATTTTCTTGATAAAAAGAAAACGAGAAAATAATGAAACATAAAAAAGATTATAGATGATGCTAGATAAATATGTTAGACGAAATTTACCATTATATAAAAGTTTGAAGGAGAATATTATTTTTATTCCTTTTTATTTTTAGGTGTAGAAAAGGCAGAGAACTTTGGTCTTTTGAACTTGGACCTTGTAGTTAAAGATTCAAGGGCAATTCGCAAAATTGCCCTTCTTTTGGGATGGTTTTTAAATTTTGCCCCTCATATTTGCGGTCTTTAAGTTTTGTCATTAGCTTGGATACCTGAGATTTTGGGTTTGAACTTCCGCTCAGGCATAAAATAAATAAAAAAATTCGCAAGGCAGGGATGGAGGGAGTGTATGCCGGATCCGACATAAAGTCCTTAAGGAAAAAACTAAAGCTATGCAGGAGGGGCATAACTTTTCCTCAAAGCATAGTTTAGTCATGCCTTATGGGGCAAAACTTTTCCTTAAGGAACTATGCCTTATGAGACAGACTTTTAATTAAGGCATAAAGCAAAAGTATACTTCATAGGGCACAATTTTTCCTTAAGGCAAACTTTTAGTTATGCCTTAAGGAAAAGTTCCGCCTTATGGGCATACTTTTGGTTATATTTTACGGGACACACTTTTAGTTAAAGCATAACTAAGAGCCCGTTTGGATTGGCTTATAAGTTGGCTTATAAGCTGTTTTCAGCTTTTTTGAGTGTTTGGCTGGCTAGCTTAAAGTCATTTTATGCTTAAAATAAGCTCAAAAAAATAATTGGACTCATTTAACTTAGTTTATCTAAAGCAGCTTATAAGCTGAAAATAGCTTATAAGCCAAAAAAAAATAAGTTGGATTACCCAACTTATTTTTTTCAGCTTATAAGCTGCAAACAGCTTTAAGCTGTAAGCCAATCCAAACGGGCTCTAAAAGTATGTCTCATAAGGCGGGACTTTTCCTTAAGGCATAATTAAAAATTTGCCTTGAAAAGTTAAAATTAGTTAAGTGTGAAATTCAAGGACCATGTTTTGATTTTTTGATTTTTATTTTTTATGTTTCTCTTGTTTGTTAATAAATTGTTCATATTTACATATTTCAGAAAAGAAGTGTTAAATGATTGGATTGATGTAATTGATTCTCTATTGCCCTTTTGCTTTAAGCTGTTATTTGTATTTAGTAAAATTAGCAAGATGACTGCTAGACCTTCCTGCAGTTGCGTATTTGTGCTTCTGGGACTTGTAAGCTTTTAAAGAGGCCTGCCTGTATGGGTTATGTTTGGACTATAGCTGCATAAAAGTGTCTTGTTTTCGGGAAGTCATTTTTTGTTGGCTTTCAATGTTTCTTTTTGAATATCTGAGTTTTTGGACTTTTGGCCCTTTTAAATGAGTGCTAGTTGTTGAATTAATTGACTTAGATGTTTCCCGGGGCTGCATAGTGGACATGTAGATATTGCATTCTATACTAGTTACAAGTGAGTGAAGTGACAACACTCTGATGGTAGGCTTTAGACTTGAGCATTTGTGCTTGTCGGAGGTAGCAAGCTGCTCGATGGATTAGTCGAGCTGTCAAGGCTAGAACCATCGTCATCAAAGAAGAATTTTTTTGACTTAAATTGAGTCTTTACTTGCATTTTTGTCCTGCTATGTTGGCATTGCCTTATTTTGTATGCCGACATAGCACGTATTCTTCTGTTTTAACTGTTGGTTTGTGTTATATGCCTACTATCTTTGGGGTTCTTCCTTACTTCTTTCAATCTTTGCACAACGACGTTCTCAGGTTTCTTTTTCCCTGGCAGAATCAAATTGTTGAGATGAGAAAAGACAAGCCAGCTGTTGCAAGTTCAAGTAAAATCAAATTTGAAGACTCTGATGAGCATGAATCTTCGTCTGAAGATGAGGAGGCAAAGGAGATAGAGGAGGAGCTTGCGGATGTGACCTTTGAGGAATTGCAGAGAGCACGGTCTGATGGGTCGGACACAGTGTATAGGAAGCTTAATTCGGAAGGGAAAAATAGCCGAGCGAACAAGAACAGGCCAATGGAGATGAGTAGCAAGAAGCCAGTGAGCAGATTTAGGGAAATTATCCAAGTTCCTAAAAAAGCCACGCGTGACCCTCGCTTTGAGTCTTTAACTGGCCAGCTCGATGTAGAACGATTCAAAAAGAGATATAATTTTCTTTACGAGGATAATCTTCCAGCAGAAAAAGAGGAGCTGAAGAAACAGATGAGGAAATCAAATGATGCAGAAGAGATAAGTGAACTGAAAAGTCGCATTTCTTGGATTGACAAACAATTGAAATCAGCCGGAACGAAACACACTGAGAGAGAAATTCTGCAAGAGCACAAGAAGAAAGAGAGAGAGGCTGCTAAGCAAGGGAAACAACCTTATTACCTCAAAAATTCTGAAATTCAGAAGCGCAAACTTATTGAGAAATACAAGGAACTCAAAGCATCTGGCAAACTGGAAGCATATATTGAGAAGAAAAGGCGCAAGAATGCTTCGAAAGACCACAGATTCTTGCCATATCGGCGTCCCGGCGAGCAAGAAAACTAGTGAAATAACAGGTTTGTTGATTGCTGTAGCAATTTTTTTTTCTTGGGTTTCTCCTCACAAGTATGTAGAGAACTTACCTGCTAGGCATGACAATGGGCCTTTCTCATTCAAGGTGTAGAGGCATCTAGTGAAATAACAGGTTTGTTGAATGCTGTAGCAATTTTTTTTTCTTGGGTTTCTTCTCACAAGTATGTAGAGAACTTACCTGGTAGGCATGGCAATGGGCCTTTCTCATTCAAGGTGTAGAGGCATCAGTTCTTTTGTTTACTTCAAGGGGCAACTACAGGGCTACTCCTATGTATGGCTCTGTATAGCTGGACTTAGAGCCTGTTTGGATGGGCTTATGCCTATAAGCTGCAAACAGCTTATAAGCTAAACAAAATAAGTTGGGGTAGTCTAACTTATTTTTTTTGGCTTATAAGCTGTTTTCAGCTTATACACTTCTTTAGATAAGCTATCAAACGGGCCCAGTTATTTTTTTGAGCTTATTTTAAGCACAAAATGACTTTAAGCTGGCCAGCTGAACACTCAAAAAAGCTGAAAACCAAACGGTCTCTTAGTGACTTTACTAGTTATTTTTCAGAGCCTTGAAGAAGTAATTAATTTATGAGCACCTACAAGAATACAGTTGAGCAGTCTACCCTCCAAGTGACTCATTTTGCTTCTAATTTTTCTGAGTAGATCTTTGATGATTAGTTGATGGTAGAACAAGGAAACTTGTAGAGTTTGTCGATTGTTATTGCTACTCGGTCTATTTTTTTCTAGTTGCTAAAAGAATGAATTGATTATTCCAATTAAAGGAAGCTGAATACTTTCTTTCGAATTCCAAGTAAAAGATGTGCTACATTGCTACTGTTGTTGAATAGTTACATAAAAATTAGTTTCTTCACTACATCCATCTATTCGTAATGTGAAAA
The DNA here is from genome assembly GCF_019175385.1 of Lycium barbarum. NCBI lineage: Eukaryota > Viridiplantae > Streptophyta > Magnoliopsida > Solanales > Solanaceae > Lycium > Lycium barbarum. The sequence goes on from NC_083337.1 coordinate 162,435,381, forward strand.
TACCATGTGATTGTAAATTAAACGTGAGAAAGAATCCATCAGAACTGTATTTCTCTTGAAACTTTTTGTCATTTAGACTTGTAAAGAGTTGTCTCAATTAGTATAAGCTGTTGTCTGTTGATTTTTACTGAAGTGAAGTGAAGTTAACAACTTTAACATTTACATCAATTTAACTCATCTAATGTTATTTCAACAGTGTCTAGTTCAGAGTAAGGGGGAGAGGATAGGAGAGAGGGTAATCCCTTTAGTGCACAGTTAGCTCAAAGATACTGCAAGTTTATCAATAAGCAAATCAGGGATGAAAGTTAATTCACTGCTTGAGTAGATTGATCTTGGGTTGGGCTCCCAAAATTTGATGTTCCGCTATTGCAGTGCAATACACACAATTTACTTTCACTCTGATGGGGTGTGGGCCTCTGTCCAATTACTAAAGATGGCTGAGAGTGAATAAGTTTTTAAGTATCACTATTTGATAACCAATGATAAATAACCTGCTGTTCCAAGTTGAACTATATTGAAATGTCCAAGAATTTTTGAAATCTTATGTAACTTAAATCCTTTTACTAAATCATAGAGGACCTACATTAGCTTCTGAGTTTCATTCCTCTTGAAGTCACTACTGTGTATTGGATTAACAATTACGGAAACATAGCACGTGGAATGCCAATACAAACGAGTCTTAACTAGTTTCTTTATTGCTGTATCTAGAATAGTGTGAGTTATTAACAATTGGACTTGGTTAAGCGTCTCAATCTTATCACAGACTCAATTTCTTTCCTATTATCAAAGGTGACAATTTGTGTCCAAAAGTTGGATCCTAATTTTCTCTTGTAAATAATGATTAAAAAAGTATTTCAGCTATACCCATCGTTCAGCAATTATTTTGTACTTCGGTGTTAAAATTTACTTATTTTCGGGGAAAAAAGTTATGTTGAGAGATTTACTGTTCTTCAGAGTTCGACCATAAGGAAGAGAAAGCACTTCGGTATATTGAGATAGTGATATTTTTTGAATTATTTTCGTAGAACCAAAACGTAATACGTCGTTATCTTAGGAAATCCCACAAGCTAAAACTCTATTCTCATTCACAGAAATCTCTGTTCAATAGTGTCCAAGAAAGGCCATCAGTCTCAATCACTAGAGAAATATGAATTTATAAGATGTCTAAAATGAAACATCATTATCAGGACAAGGATCATGATTGATAAGCCAAACCCTTCTTGAAGTGATCATTCATGTTTGCCATTCATTATGTCCCAATAGTACTAGGAGTTAGCATTGTAATTCAATGCATTGTGGCTTAGCGCTCGATTTGTTTCTTTCTTAGACAAAACTATTAGTATTAGTGAGCCTCCTTATTCTTGGATGTTAAATACTTTACATTGAATATACCTCTATGGTACGTATCAAACTTAATAACAATTGTATCTCAATTTCAAGCTAGTTGAAATTGGTTATACAAATCCTTAATATCATAAATATTTAATTTAGTTTCATAATGTATTTTAATACTCGGTATGCATTTAAATAATTATCTAATATTAGGGATTCTCTAATATCCTTTAGTGGTGACAGTAGGAGAAGCTAGAGATGGGCATTTGGAGTGTCAAAAACAAGGCGGAAGTACTATTCAAGTGATTTGTGCGGCTCTAAAAAAAGTATTCATATGGTAAAACAAAGTATTTCATCATGTATTCCAATAAAGGAGGGATGATTGGCTGTTTTCCAAATTTAAATTGACAACAAGCTAGTCATTTTGTGGGACTCTATAATATTGCTACTTAGGTTTTTGAGGGAGAGAGAAATTCATCTATCCAAATTATATTTGGTACTTTTTGCTTGGCAATAATCAATCTGAGTATCTGATCAACTTACAGCGTTTATTGGACTAGATTTAATTCACTTTTTTTCTTAAAAGAAATGACGGAATGTACCCTGTTAGATTTTCAATACTAGCAATTTTCATCAAATCAAAATGGTAAATAACATCAGTATTGATGTACAAGTCACTATGAGAACTATAGGAATAATGGTCCATCGGTTTTAATGCTCTCGTGTCCTTGTCCTGTACTATTTATTAAAAGCACCAGTTTGTGTTTCTTGTAACCACGAAATAAAATTTCCATTCTCGGGAATGTAGAAAAAAAAAACTACTAAGGGATGTGTGCGAGGAATATATAGCAAATTCTTTATCATTTTTTGATTCCTCATTCGGTGTTCATTACCTTTATCTAGCCCTGCTTTTGCAACAAGAAGTCTTATAGTTGAGAAGTAAAATGTTTCCTAACAGAAACAATTTCATTACCCAAGACCTGGTTTAACCTGAGACCTCTAATTATCCTTCTATTAAATTCTTTTGATTCATGAAATGAGAGCTACTCCCTCCATCTCATATTACTTGTTCATTTTCTCCTTTACACGCCCTTTAAGAAATAATAATTTCTGTTGCCACATAATCCAAATGTATGATATGGCCTGATGACTATGTTGTTAGTTTTTCTCCTTGTGAAATAGTCCTGGGAACAATTTTGCTTGCTTGTGAATAAGCTGCTTTATGTTATTATGATTGTTGAAAGTAAAGGATATATCGAGATACATTTTTCTAATATAAGTAAATTGAGATGACAGTAAGATGAGAAAAAACTGTATTTTGCCGCTTCTGAAGATACATTTTTCTAATAAAAGTGAATTGAGATGACAGTAAGATGAGAAAAAACTGTTTTTCGCTGCTTCTAAAGTTCCATAAAGCTCGTTGCTGCATTTATTGGCTAATAGAAGCAAACAGTAAGGCAAGACAAGTTAGATAGAATCTCAAAGGTCCACTTGATAGAACCAGGGGACAGGAGTTGAACTTGTTATACTAAAATAGTTTGGAATCTTTGCTAATGCCGATCCTATGCTTAAAATATAGCAATTTTGGCCTCCATTTTTTGTTAGCAATATTTTGTGTTTATGGGAGGGGGAAGTTTAAGGAGTGGTGGATAAAATGTTGACCTTTTAAAAGAAGTAGGAGAGGAAGAAAATTGGAAAAACAGTCAATGAAGTTAAGCGCAGACATCCAAATCCGACGCTTGGAGATTAACTACAGATCTTGTTTGTTGCAATCTCTTCCCGGGTTATTTTATTGTTGTATGCCAATTGGTTTTACTTAGTTTCTGGCATTACTGAATGCTAGACAGATGCTAGCAGGAGCGTTACAGAAGAGATCTATCATATTTGCATACGGGAGTAACTCTAATCTTTGTCTTTGCAACAGCGAGGGCATTGTCAAAGCATGTGAACAGAAGCAGCGACAGCTACTGGGGTAGCTTTTCTGGAAGTGGTTAGTTCCTCATTCCAGGGCCCTTCAATCTAAATATTCTTGAGTTGCATGTGAGATTCTGATGCTTGAGCTATGTTTGTTATTTTTCTTTTGCGAGTATCATTTTGCTTCTGGAAGGCAATTCCTGTCATCACCTGACCCATGAGACAAATCATTAATATATTATACATGGGTGCATTTAGCCTCTTTATTCCCTGATCTGTGACCTTTTTGCCTTTCCGTGGAGTAAGCTTATGCACTGCAGGATGTACCTCTCTGTTGTGGAGAAGGAGATAGAATAAGATCATATATTGCTAGCAAGAATTCTCTTTGTGCGCTTAGTTTTTCTTCTTAAGAAGCTACTGTCTCATCTTTTTCGCTTTCCAGATTCCGATAAAAATAGGGTTGCCCTGGATGTCATCAGCGACTTAATAACTCGTTGCTGCTGGATGAATGTGCATATTGTTCCACCACATGGAGTTGTTTTTGAGATAAGAGTTGCTAATGGTTATGGTGCACGGTGGTCCAAAGATGGAAGTAAGGTATACTACGCTTAGAGCTCATATTCTTGTTTCACCATTCGTGAAAGTTTCTATAACATAGAACAGTTGTTACAAAATTTCCACGAGTATCTGATCAATTGTCAGTGAAAAGTAGTTAAGGTTGGTTTTTTTTTCAAAAACTAGCTGGTGGAGACTAAGAAATTTCCATTGGATATGCAGTTTATTGGTTTTCTTGAGCCCAACATGGAGGATGGCCATTCAAAGGGATGGAGGCACTGAATAGCAGAAGATACAGTTTAATCTTTGGATTTTTTTTATTTTTTATTTTTTTATAAAACGGGGAACTTTGCTAACTGTAGGAATCATTCCGTTCTGTTTATCATTTTTCATAGCCTATGCATTTCACTAATGGTTAATCACGATGGATTACTACCTTAATAAAAAGCATTTAACCCTCCACAAAATAGTTCAAGATAGAGAAAAAGAGGAATTAACGCAAGTCAACAATATGCTCTTGTGTGTTAAGCTCACAAATGGCTTCCATAAGAGGCGTCTTTATTTTTGGTCCACTTAATAAAGTTTTAAAAAATAGCCTCTGCTTTAGAAAATATTGTATCGGATATAAGTTGTGGGCATAAATTAGTTTTGAATATAAGGTAGAAGCTCAGGATATTTTAAGACAGTGAACTTGCTCAATTGACTATAAATTCTGCCTTATAGGCAAAAGCTAGAATTTATGTTTGATGGCCAACAAAAGTTCTTTCTAGTGATTTTTTTTAAGTTAAGATCATTTTTTAAAGATTTTGTTAAGTGGGGATAAAAATTCAAAATCAAACACTTTTGGGGATGCGTCATTTCCTGGAAGATCTTAATATATCATATAATAAGGCAATGTTATCTATTTACATGAGAAAAAATTCCTTGTATTGCCTAACGCTAACCCTGTCAACCGGTTCCAACCGGAACCAGACCGGGAACCGGTTATGAAACCGGCCGGTTCCGGTTCCAAAACCGGAACCGCCTAACCGGTTCCGGTTAACCGGTTTTAAGGTCCAAACCGGAACCGGTCCGGTTTGGATTCGTTAAAATATTTTTTTTTTTGTTTTTTGTATTATATATATATATTATAGTATTTATTTGTATATTGTAGGTATATTTACATATGTTATACAATTTTATAATTAAAGTTTAAATATTTACTGACTAACAGTAAGTCAGCAATACAGAATAGTGCTTTTCGTACACATATATATGTATAACTTACATATACTTATATTTATGTACTATATACTTATATATATGTATAACTTAATATATATATATATATACTATATGTACTTATATATATGTACTATATACTCTATATACTTATATATACTAAATATATGTATAACTTAATATATATACTATATATATGTACTATATACTATATATAGGATAGCTTAATATATATATAGGTATAACTTAATATATATACATATCTACTATATATACAATATATACTTAATATATATACTATATATATTTATATACTATATATACTTATATATGTGTATAACTTAATATATATAGTATATATACTATATATACTTACTTATATACTATATATACTATATATACTTACTTATATACTATATATGTACTATATACTATATATAAGTAAGTATATATAGTAAGTATATATAGTATATATACTATATATACTTGTATATATGTACTATATACTATATATACTTACTTATATACTATATACTATATATACTTACTTACTTATATACTATATATACTATTTTTTCTATATATACTATATATACTTATATATGTTTAAGTATACTATATAACTTAAGTATATTCTTAGTATATTTTAGGTATATTCCTAACTTAATAAAAGTAAAAATATAAACACAAGTAAATAGAAGAAAGCTCAATGAGCCATATATTTTATTCATTCTTGGATAACATTTATTTGCAAGTTGTATTTTTTTTTAACTTGCAAATAATACATGAGTTATACAAAAATAGTAGAATAATAAAATCACCAATTTTGAACCATTTCGTTAATTTCCCCCACATCATATTCGGTCATGGAAATATCTTCAAAGTCTTCCATTTGGTCCGGTCCACTAGCTATCAAATCTTCAATTTCTTCCTCTTCGCCTTGCTCCGCTTCTGAGTTTTGGTTGCGTCGCTCCGATCTAATCCAATCTCGAATGCACACTAGTACTTGCAAGCTAAAGCCGGATAATGAATGTCTATGGTCTCCAATTTGCTGTCTTCCTTGGCTAAATGCGCTCTCCGAAGCCACGGTTGATACTTGAACCGTAAGGATATCTCGAGCCATTCTTGAAAGTATCGGATAACTTGCCTTGTACTTCTTCCACCATGCTAAGACGTCCACCTCATCCAGTTGGCTGATATCCACATTTGGCTGCATCAAATAAAAGTTAAATTCATCAAAGTTTGCAGTAGAAGAAGATGTAGGCTGTGAATGTAAAACTTTTAAACCCGACAAGCCCTTTTTGCTACTATGAGAAGTAGTAGGGCGTGGAGCAACTGGTGTAGCACGTTCTTCCAAACTAGAATAATGAGTAAAAACTCTTCTAAACTCATCATCAATAGCGAGATCGGCTTCAGCTAAAGATGGTTGAACTCCCTCTTCAATTTCTAAAAATGTATAAATTTGACTAACCAAATTTTTAGTATAAGACACTTTTAAACAAGGATTTTAAAGGGAACCCAATATAAATAAAGTTGGGATGGGAAAAAAATACTTCTTAAATTTGATTATCATTTCAAAAATAGCCACTTGATAATCGGGTTTATATTTATACTCTTGTAAAACTCTAGCTATTTCCGCTAAGTAGGCTAAAATTCCGGTTACCGTGGGATAGAATTGTCTAGAAAAAGCAAGAGTTGCATTATAAAAAATTTCTAAGAGTTCAATACATTCTTTAACATCTTCCCAATGCCTATAAGTTAACCAATCCTCACTATCAATATTATATTTGTTGTGAACTTGTTATATGGGAATCCTATACTCATATGCTTGTTGTAGCATAATGTAAGTGTAGTTCCACCTAGTCTCAATTTCTACTTGAATTTTCCTAGGTCTAAGGTTATTTTCCACACAAGCATTCTTAAAATCTCTAATTCTTCCCCTATTAGCATTACAAAAAAGAAACGCAACAACATTTATAACTTTTTGAACAGAATCATCAAAATGCATAAGACCATCTTTAACAATTAAATTTAAAATGTGACAACTACATCTTACATGAAAAATATTTCTTAGAGGAGGGTTTATTTCTCTTTTTAAAAGACCAATTGCCTTTGTATTATTAGAAGCATTATCTAAAGCAATACAAAGTGTTTTTCTATAAATGTTAAAAAATCTCATTATAGTAGACATTGAATCGGCTAAAAATTTTCCATCGTGACGACCTTTTCCTTCGTCGTATAAAAAAGCTATAATTCTTTTTTGCATAACCCAGTTGTCATCAACCCAATGACATGTAATAGCAAAGAAATCTAAATGGTTAATACTAAGACCCAAATCAGCGGTAAGACAAACATTACAATTTAAAGAATTAAATACATGACGCAAATAAAATCTATATTTTTTAAACAAATCTATAACATCGGCTCTACAAGTACTTCTAGGAATACCCTCAAATAACGGGTTATAACAACGTTGAATGTAAGTAACAAACCCTAAACCCGAGGGAAAGGAAAATGGTAAACAATCATAAGCTACCATTTTAGCTATTTCTACGCGTTCTTTTTTCTTGTCATACTTAAAATTTCTACCGGTTCGTGGGTCTATCGTCATTTGAATCCCCCCCACATTTGAACCCGTTTGCTCTCCCCAAACATCCATATGTTTGGTTCTCATATGAGCATTTAGTGTACCCGTTCCACCATCCTTACCAGTTCCTTGCTTAAAACTAAATACTTGTCCACATAGGGTACATGTAACTGATTGATTTTCCCTATCCTTAGTCATAAATTTCCAAACTTTAGCTGTTGGCCTACGAGTTCTAGGCGGTTTGTCTTGTGTATGTGATTGTGCAGGACCTGTATCTCCTATGGGATTTTCGGGGGGTTGTGTTTCATCATCATCATCATCATCATCTAAGTCTTCATTAAAAGTGTCGGTAAAATGTTGTTGCATTGCCTCATGACCTAAAAGTGGATTATTTCCACCAACATCAATACCTAAATTAGGTGTTTCTTCCACAAATGTTTCCTCATTAAGCGCACCCCTAACAGTACGACTACTACTACCGGCACCACGTCTTAATCTCTTTGACATTATTAAATAGAAATAATTTAAATCACAATCAAATAAATCACAAGAAAATAAATTACAACAAATTAAATTGCTAGAATTAAATTGCGTAAATTAAATTTCAAAAAATAAATTGCTAGAATTAAATTGCAAAAATTAAAGACAAAGTTGGAACGAAGGTACCAAATTGCCGGATTAATTTCCAACAAAGCGAAGACGGCTAGAATTGCAAATCCACCAAAGCTACTTCGGATTGTTGCAAAATCACCAACTCCACCAACAATATTATAATTGCAAAATTAATAATTGAAAGTTGAAACTATAATAAGACTTTGTGGCTAATTATTGCAAAGTAACTATAATTGAGAGATTGAGATATGAGAGAAAGATGAAGAAGAGTGAATTGAAATGAAAATGAAGAAGGGTTTATATAGGGGTGGGGGAGGGGTTAAAGTGTTAAAAAAAAATAATTTGGGGGCCAAAAATTAAGAAAATGACCGTTTGGCAACGGCCATTTTTGCAAATGGACCGTTGCCAACGGTCCGCGAGGCCCAACGGCTCTTTACTATTTTTTTTTATTTTAACCGGTTTAACCGGTTCCGGTTAAAAAAAATTTGAAACCGGACCGGTTATACCGGTTCCGGTTCCAGTTCCGGTTTAACCGGTCCGATTACCGGTTAAAACCAGTTACACGGAACCGGTTGACACGTTTACCTAACGCATAAAGCTTGGTAAGAATTAAGTTATTTCGCAACATACTTGAATTTTGATTATGAGACAACTTGATGGGCTGAGATAAGATGGTCTTTCTGTACAAAACATTTTAACATTTAACAGTGATAGAAAATTAAAAGGTTATATCTAATTTTTTTTATTTTTTTATTTCTGCCTAAATTATAAAAAGGTTGTAAAAGAGATATAATCAAAATATTCATGATTTTCTTTATAAAAAGAAAACGAGAGAATAATGCAACATAAAAAAGATTATAGATGATGCTAGATAAATATGTTAGACGAAATTTACCATTATATAAAAGTTTGAAGGAGAATATTATTTTTATGCCTTTTTATTTTTAGGTGTAGAAAAGGCAGAGAACTTTGGTCTTTTGAACTTGGACCTTGTAGTTAAAGATTCAAGGGCAATTCGCAAAATTGCCCTTCTCTTGGGATGGTCTTTAAATTTTGTCTTTCATATTTGCGGTCTTTAAGTTTTGTCATTAGCTTGGATACCTGAGATTTTGGGTTTGAACTCCCGCTCAGGCATAAAATAAAAAAATAATTTCGCAAGGCAGGGATGGAGGGAGTGTATGCCGGATCCGACATAAAATCCTTAAGGAAAAACTAAAGATATGCCGGAGGAGGCATAACTTTTCCTCAAGGCATAGTTTAATCATGCCTTATGGGGCAAAACTTTTCCTTAAGGAACTATGCCTTGTGGGATAGACTTTTAATTAAGACATAAGCAAAAGTATACCTCATAGGGCACAACTTTTCCTTAAGACAAACTTTTAGTTATGCCTTAAGAAAAAGTTCCGCCTTATGGGGCATACTTTTGGTTATATTTTACGGGGCACACTTTTAGTTATGTCTACGGGGTACACTTTTAGTTAAGGCATAACTAAAAGTATGCCCCATAAGGCGGAACTTTTTCCTTAAGGCATAATTAAAAATTTGCCTTAAAAAGTTAAAATATATATATATATATATATATATGTCTCAAGGCAAAGTCTGCCCCCTCCTGCATAACTTTAGTTTTTCCTTAAAGATTGTATGTCGGATCCAGCATATACTCCCTCTAGCCCTGCCTTGTGAAATTTTCTTTTTATTTTATGTCTGAGCGAGGGTTCAAACTCAGAACTTCAGTTATTCAAGCGAAGGGCAAAACTTAAAGAACACAAATATGAGAGGTAAAAATTTAAAGACCACCCCAAAAGAAGGGCAATCCGTGCAAAAAAAATGAAGATTCAAGTCTGAATTAGGCTGAGACAGCCTGTACATTACAATACCCTAAACTCGAGAAAATGCTAAAGCTTCTTTCTCTTGCTCCTCTACGGCTCTTCGCTCTTGAAGGTTCCAATTAATTTCTAACTCTTTAATCACGCTTACAGTTTTGTATCTTCAGTCCGTTTTGCCAATATATTCTTAGGCTTTGTTTCTAATTTTTGGAATTAGTTAAGTGTGAAATTCAAGGACCACGTTTTGATTTTTTTATTTTTATTTTTTATGTTTCTCTTGTTTGCTAATAAATTGTTCATACTTACATATTTCAGAAAAGAAGTGTTAAATGATTGGATTGATGTAACTGATTCTCTATTGCCCTTTTGCTTTAAGCTGTTATTTGTATTTAGTAAAATTAGCAAGATGACTGCTAGACCTTTCTGCAATTGCGTATTTGTGCTTCTGGGACTTGTAAGCTTTTAAAGAGGCCTGCCTGTATGGGGTTATGTTTGGACTATAGCTGCATAAAAGTGTCTTGTTTTTTTATTTATTATCATATTATTCAAGCTTGAACTTAGAATTTTGAATGTCAATAAATTTTATATCATATGAATATTAGTAACTCATATAAAGTCTAAACCAAACCAACTCGACACTAATACAATAAAAAAAATTCAATTTACCACTAAGAGTGACAATAATGTTGAATATCTATTATTTAGTTTTGCATAATTGGTTTAGAAAGTGAAAATACATAATATAATTTTTTTTTCTTGTTATATAATTAATACTTATTAGCCATACTTATTTTAGCATGACTTAGTATTTTTAGATTATGGTCATTTTCTTTATGGCTTATTAATTAACATTATTTATTTTAACCGATTTTATTATCTTTTGTTGAATATTTTAATACAATGTCATCACTCTTCTCACTTTTGAGTTATTTTCTTATGAAATACCTTAATTATATAGTTGTACCTTATTAGAACATTTGAAGTAAAAGTTATATGTTTTGTATCAAGACTATTCCGGAGAAAAAAATCGAAAAACTCGAGAAAACCAAATAACTCGAGAAAATCAGAGGTTGAAAAATCTGAATTTTATTGGTTTGGTGTATAAATTTAAAAATCTGACACAATTGATTTGATTTGGTCTTTAATAAATCCGAACCAATCCGATCCATGTATGCCCTGCACGTGAGGCGTTCGTGTAACGTTAGGACTATTTGTTCGGAAATTCTAATGTAGAGATAGTTAAGAAATTTAACATAGTTCAATGACTAATTTCACATTATATTAAGAAAAAAGAAGTGAAATGCCTCAATAAAATGAAAACATTAATATTAATAGTCAGACTGGGATGTTTGTGCAAAATTTCCTTTTACGAGTTAATTTGCAACAATTTGTATATGCAATTTAATGTGGCTTAGAGGCAAATTTAACATTAGTTAAAAAAAAAAAAAGTGAGATGTGTCAATAAATAAAAAAACTATGGAGTATTAGTCAAATTGGGGCGTTTGTGCAAAATTGCATTTTTAGGAGTTAGTTTGCAGCATTTGGGCATCTAATTGGGTGAAGATGCACAAAATGTTTACGTGGCCTTAGGGTTTTGAGTATCCCCTTATATAAGTTCTCTTTCATCCTCCAAACAAAGCCTTGCTATTGTGAACAAAAACTGACTAGGGTTTTCACACAACAGACAGCGCAGCCTCGTGTGAAGATGGGTCACTCTAACATCTGGAACGCTCACCCCAAGAACTACGGCCCTGGTTCTCGCACTTGGTATCCTCATTTCACCCCTTCATTAACTTCTTGTCTTGACATGTTTGTGTTTTTGTTATTGAGATACGATTGCTTGTGTGCGGATTGTTCTTTTTCTTTTCTATTATTTGTTTTAGATACTCAGATAACATCTGCAAATTATGTGTTCCATACTAATGTATTACCTGTTCATATGAACCCATTCCTGTATATGTTGTAATAAATTCACTAAATAAGTATAAGTTAATAGAATTTGAACCACATGGGTTGTGGTAGAGCTGTATTGTGGCCGATGAATAAGATGTAGAATAAAGTTGTAGATTGAGGCCATGGCTGTGCTCCCATTTCTGTTGAGTGAAGATTTGAAAACCTAACTTATTGTTGGTCTTTATTTTTGGAGAGTATATTGTGGTCATGCCTATGGCAGGGGCTAGGTTTTATTAAGTGAGGATTGTTCAACTTTATTCGTTTTTCACTGTCAATATGTGTTTTCTAGGTGAACACCGTGGGAGTTGTAAAAATGAATTAGTGCAGAGAGGATTACATACAGCGTGTCTATATGGGTGATCCAAACTAGTTTAGGATTAAAATGTATTTGATTGATTTGATTTTTTGTAAATGTGAATAAACTGGTGAAGGATTGATTTTGTTCTGTTTGTTGTCAATCTTATGTGAGGTTTCTTTGTTCTATCTCCTAAACGTTTTTTTAATTTCTCTCTTATAGTTCAAGAATGGTAGGTGCTCGGTGAGACTTTAGGATGCTGTTAAATGTCACATTCAAATAGTCTTTGCTTAATTTCATAATCCCAATTGACATGGATTAGATTTTGGCTCTGCTAATTGTGAACTTCTGCTGTTATCAAATATTGCTGCCACTCAGTCTTTTGTATGCAACATCTTTCTCTTGTCAACTATAAGTATTTCTATTATTCTATGTGAAAGATGCACATTTGTGATTTTGCTTAATTCCTTTAAGCTTCCCTATGTCTTATTCTGTTTAGTTTTATGTACAATGTATGACACAAATTTGGAAAGTGGATATTCTTACTTGCTTTTGCCATGTATAGTTGTTGATCTTCAATTGTTTGTATATGTTGCAGCCGTGTCTGCGGGAATCCTCATGCAATTATTAGGAAGTATGGACTTATGTGCTGCAGACAGTGCTTCCGCAGCAATGCCAAGGAAATTGGCTTCATCAAGGTAAAAGCTGAATTCTGTATTCGAAATTATATCAGAGATTTTCGCTCATCTTCATGTAGCTATTTGAATTGGAAACTAAGAATATTCTTAGTTTAGGTTAGATTGAGAGTCTTTTGATTGACAGGGCATGTTAGCTTTGTCTGGATTATCTTTAGTCCTAGCGCTGTCTATTTATCTCTCTTATTCTGTTTGACGCTAATCTATTATTCTATTTAATTGCAGTACCGTTAAATCTTCAATATGAGTTTCTACGAGGACCTCTGTGTGGTGCTGGTAGAGATCTGCAATTAGAGCTTTTTGATTCTCATCTTCCCTTCAATTAAATGATGTAATGGGATAATTTTGATTTAAGTTAGTTTCTGAAAATGAACTTCTATGTGGACTAAAGACTTGTCTTTTGATCTGAATATCTGTTTTTATACCTCTCCAATTTGTAGAATTTTGTTTACGCTTTTCCTTTTCATGATTTATTTCCATGTCACCTTTCTGTGATATTTCCGTGGAAGGTGTAGGAGGTTGAACCAAAAGTTTGAAGTAATCGATTTCTAAGATTTATTATGTGTGTAAACACACTGGCAATATTAGAGACGTTAGCATTAGGAATGGCTAGCCACAGCATTTTTTGTAGTTTGAGAAGTTTTGGACCGTAACAAGTACGTAACTCGGTTATGTATCTGTATTACTACTGTTCGTTATGATGGATGGGGTATTAGTCTGAAGTCTGAGCCTCCTTTTTGTACAGATTTGTACTATTCTTTGAGCTTGCATTCCTGTAAAAGGCTAGCAAACCAGAAGAGAAAATGACAAGCAAAAAGGGAAGTTAAAATTTAAATAATATCAGGCATAGGAAATTGTGATATGCCAGATAGCCAGATACCAACGTTCTGCTGCAAAACTAAAGGATAAGGTAATAAGTGACAGCCAAATGTTAAGGGAGTAAACAATATTAGAGGGGTCTTGCTAACATACTACATGAGGTAGTAGTTAGCAATATCCCCATTTCCATTAGCCAAAAATATCTGTAGTTTGAAATAATCACTTCATTGGTGAATGTGGGCTTTTCGTCTTTTTGCCAAGAACAAAAGCTGGTTCTCCTCATTTGTGGCATCGGTCTTCTTCTCTGGGTTGGCCCTCCTCTAACCTGTCTCCTCTCCATTTTTTCTTTTCAATTTCTCTTTGTTGCTGTAAGATCCAAACAGACAAAGCCACAATTTACCTTACATGCTAGTATTTGGCCAGAAACATCCTGGCTCCTTACTTTCAGAATATTATGTTGTCATCATTAGATTTCGGTGACTCCATTGATGTCTTAGCTCTGACCCTTTCCATTATTATGCTTTTAAGGATTTTTGGGTTTGTGGAGATAGATGGAGAGAGAAGATAAGTTGAATTGAGTTTAATTAGACAAATTGTGGGTACCAAAAGCTAACCGTCCTTTTTAATTAATTAGTTGAGTATTAGAGACTCAACCATGATTGACTAATATTTAAATTGAAGTTCAGACTTAAAATCACTGAAGAGTGTGGCAGAGGAGAGATGGACGGGGGAAAAAGAATTGGGGGTACCAAATGATGTGTTTTAATTCTCGTGAAAAGACCAAACACCCTTCCTTTTTAAATGTGTTTTATTATCTTTTAAAGGATATTTTGGATAATGGAAAATGTGGATGTTACTAACTTCTAGTAGTATGTTAGCAAGAGCCATATTAGAGTATATAGTAGCTGAGTGTACGAAAGGAACAAGTGTAGAAAATCGACAAATGAAATCCTAGAGACCACCTTTGGAAGGTATGAGTTGATCGGATGCAAGGAAGCTCACTTAGGCTTAATTTGTTTTTATGGATTTGAATGTATATTCGAATGATTCTTTTAAAATGACACATATGAATGATCGTGTTAATCATTTGTTTACACTTAATGTATCAGACCTTATGCCATTAAGTGTGTTTGTTTACATCAAAATTTGGGTTTGATTAAGATTTTGAATAAAATGTTAATATCATTCAAATCTAGATGTGCATTGAAATTCAGCTATCTTAATGATAACAAATTTGGGCGCCAACTGATGGATATGATGAATTTCTGACACACTGTGCTGAGCATCTAGACGTCTTTTTTGGCTACAAACTGAACGGCTAGACGGCTGTAAATATTTTCAGGCAGCCGGCCAAAAATGTTAAGATCCATAAAAAATATATACATAATTGATTGGATCCATATGCCCCGCAGACAATTTCCGTGGAAAGCCCAGAAAAACCAATAAGAACCTCAAAGATAAGTGTTATGTTATTACTCACTCCGTCCCAAGATAAGTGTTATTTTAACGACCATTAAGGAATCAATAAATACAATGTGGGCTTTCTTATCTATTTATTAGAACCTCTTTTTTTTTAGAATTAAATAATATTAAAGAAGACTATTTCTTTAATGCTAAAGGCATAGTTAGAAACACTTGCCTATTTTTATGTTGAATTCCTAAAGTGATACTATTTATTTTGAGATAAATATTTTTTGCTAAGATGACACTCATTTTGGAACGAAGGGGTATAAAATTAGCCCTTGTAATCATTATACAGTATAGTCAACAAAAATGGCGCATGCAATCGATATGATATCTCTTTGAGTTTTCCATTCTACAGTTGAATTTCTACTATTTCTTATTTTCTTTGCGCCGTTCTCTGCGTGTATGATAGACGTTTCTTCAACTCTCTTTCCAATTGAAGTTCATCTTAGTTTTTTCATCACAGGTTCACCTCTAAGAGTCAAAATATATCGATGATAATTATAAGATATGACACACACATGATGAATTGGCAGACACGGAGTTGAGAGGATTCCAATTTTCTCTTTGTCAAAAAACTCGAAGGTTCTAGAAAGTAAATTTTTTAACCATACATTGTTCATTTCCATAAAACAGGCTCAATGATTGCCTGTAGATGCATATTTTATATGTTAATCATTTGGTACTGGATTAGGTCAGTAACCTTACAGTCTATAGAAATATCGCAGGCCAAAAGCCAAAGAAAAGATGTGGATCGAACGACCTATAGTAGCTTTAGTTCAGATTTTATATATATATATATTAAAAAGTTACGAATTACAAGTAGAATAAGTTTCGAACCAAGTAAATTAAATAAATTATACTCCCTCCGACTCATGTTAAGTGTCTTACTTTTTTTTTTGTCTGTCCTAAAAAAAATATCTCTTTCTATATTTAATAAGTTTTGGCAAGTTTTAGATCACAAGATTTAAATAATTACACACATCTTTAATTTAAGACCACAAGATTCAAAAGTCTCCTCTTATTTCTTAACTCCGTACCTAATCAAATTAATACACTTAAATTGAGACGGAAAGAGTAATAAAATTACTAACTCGAACCCATAAAAATCAAATCCTAAAATTAAAAATGACCTCCCTATACAAAATACGGCAGACTCAACAATTGGTCCAAATTAGGCCAAGTCTCTGACTACACCTGGCCTATATCACCTACACACACACACACAAAAAAAAAAAAAAAAAAAAAAAAAAAGGGAAAAAAAACCTATAGGAGTATTCTGAACTGTAGAAAAAATAAAAATATACACGTTGCAAAAGGGATGGTTTGGTTCATTGTATTAGTACAATTAATTTTAGTAAGTATAGAGTGTGACTCTGTGAGAATAAAAACACGTAATAAAAGTATGAGAATAAACTATTTAAAGACAAAAAAAAAATGCTCTTATTGTAAATAATTCTTGCATAACTTTTTTTAATTATTGATCACTGCATAATAATTGCTTCATAATTAATCATTGCATAAGTACCGGTCCAAATTAGGCCAAGTCTCTAACTACTGAAAGGTTGCCACCAAACAGTTGTATGAGATATATATTTTGATCAAACACCTGACCTATCACCTACAGGGTACAACAACAAAAAATAAAAGAATACTTTAGGAATATTCTGAACTGTAGAAAAAAGAAAAGTATACACGTTGCAAAAGGGGTTGTTTGGTTAATCGTATTAGTATAATTAATCTCGATATGTATCGAATAATACAATACTTGGTCAGCTCACATAAAGAAAAAATATTTGCCGTATAACTAAAGTATACGCGAGATTTTATGTACTGTTGCGCGATAGAATGTAAAATAAGAATGTATGTAATAGAAAATGAGGATTAATTATTTTTAAAATACATTTATAGTTAATAATTTATGCGTAACAATTTCTTTATTACTAATCATCACATTGTAATTCATTCACAATTAATCATCGCATAATAATATTTTTTTTATTATTCATCGGTCAAACAACCTCCAACCATATGTATTATTTTAATTTACGTAGTTTCATTGAATTCTTTGTGTTTTTACGTCTTCAATTTGGTAATCATCAGTCATATTCGTTTTCATATGTTCTTTTCTTTTCTCTTTTTGCTACATTTCTCACTCTTAATTCTTGAATTCGTATAATGTACATTTCCATTGAATTTAGAAAGCTGAGTATTCTATTTTCCAGGGTGTTCTTGAATGCGCCACTTTTCTTTGAAATATCATAACTTGTTGACAAAAAAAAACAGGTAATTTTTTTTTGGTAATCACCATTTTATGTACCTGGAGAAGGACTCTCCTTTTAATTGTGAAATTTTCGCCAATTGTCCCTTTTTGAGAGAAATATTTCGTAAATGGCACATTGTTAAAGACCGGGGCTTAAAGATATTGCACATTGTTAAACACAAATCTAATATTCAGTCTATAATGTTGATCAATATATAAATAAATATTATACTTGAGTCTAACATTGTTCATAAGGGTAATTTCTTAGTGTTGCATATGCATAATTATTAAAAATAGAGACAATAAATAATAGACTAAAAATAAACATTTGCATAAATTAACGAGTTAAGGGTCAAAAACACACCTCAAGTATCACTTTTTTTAGTTGTTAGTTTCCTACCTGAACTATCAGGTGTGAGATTTTCCTACCTAAACTATCACCAATTAGTTTGCAAAACACACCTCAACTATCAATTGTTCATTTTCCTACCTCAACTATCAGATTCGAAAAGTGAACAACTAATAGTACTGAGTGTGTTTTGCAACTAGTTGATGATAGTTTAAGTAAGAAACAAAAAAAAAATTGATACTTGAGGTGTATTTTCGACCCTCATCTCTAAATTAACCTTTTTAATTTGTACAGGTTTTGATAGTAAGTTTCAGTCAAATGGAGTGGCAATGGTTCTTTCTTTGCAAGTTGAAAATCACCATTTGTAGTTTTGTAGTTTGTACAATAGGATAAGAATTTGGGGAATTTGTTTTCTTTATAGAAAGGTCAATTTTGGGGAATGGAAATTACCATAAAACCAATTCCTAAGGTCTCTGTTTGTATACTAAGTTGACATCAATAAAACAAAAAGCCAATTGAGATCATTCTCAACCTGTATAATATTCTCTTGTTACAAAGGGAATATTGCTGACTGGTTGAGCATAATCCATACTCATCCAGTGATTGTGTGAAAAACAGAAAGTTCCATCACTTGATTCTTTGTGGCCTTAAACGGTACTACAATTATGACACCTAGCCACTTGCAGTGAATTCGATTAGACCTGCTGTTTTAGTTTTGTATCATGTGTATGTGTGAGTAAATACTCCATCCGTTCAGTGAAGACTTTTGAAATTTGTGGTTCAAAATAAGTTTTGAATATTTGTGTGATTGTAAATCATTTCATAAAATGAATTTATTTTCAAATTAGGAAAGAAGTCATTTATTTTGACACAGACTAAAAAGGAAATAGGTTTACATAAATTGAAACAGAGAAAATATTAGGTAATTTCTTTTGTCTGTCAAAATCTTGGTGGATAGAATTATTCGATATTTATGCTGGTATGAAATAAATTGAGATGCACACAAGCTAATCTAGACACCACCTATCATTAAAAAAAATTAAAATTATTCTGAATTCACTAACTTTAAAGTTTGAATTCTTCTTGGATTGTAATAGTTTCACTTTCGCTAATATCATCAAACTAGGAATGAGTTTTCACCACCCAATTATAATATTCTATTTTTAATAACCTCAAAATACGAACACAATTTGTGATACTAGATGTCTTAAAGTTGATTGATGTCAAAAAAATACCCATCTTGTCATCGCACTAAATATTGTGTCAATCCAAAAATAGCTGAATTTCGATGAATATGGTCTAACAAATTGAAAAATAAATCATAATTTTCATTAAATATTCAAACTCAAAAGTAATAAACATCATAATTCGAAGTCTTTACTCATATTCAGAAAAACAAATGAAAAACTTGAGAAAAATAGGACTATTAATGTATTTAGACAAAGTTGTGGCATGTAGGGCAATTGAGAGAGAAAGTATATTTCTACTTAGTAGGCATTTGGCCATAGAAATCAAAAACTTTTTCACCTTTTTCGAAATTTTGGAGTTGAAGTTAGAGTTGTGTTTGGTCATAATTTTTGCAAATAGTATTTTTTTGTTGAAATTTACTTTTTCAACAAGGTTTTGGTTGTGAAAAAAGTATTTACTTGTTTTTCAAATTTTAAATATAATTTTAAATTGTATTTGAAATTTGTATAGCCAAAAACTAATTTTTGAAAAAAATGAAGAAAAAAAAATTAAAAAAAGTGAATAATTCTTATGGCCACACCGGTTAGTTTCCCATTCTACAGTAGATATTTCTACTATTTCTTTGCGCTGTCTCTTCGTGTATGATAGACGTTTCTTCAACTTTCTTTTCAATTGAAAGTTCAGCTTAGTTTTTCATCGCAGTGCCACCTCTGAGAGTCAAAATATATCGATGACAATTATAAGATATTGATTCATTATTACTATATATATATAAGAGAGAGAATCTCCATTTTTTTATAGTCCTCACATGAATTTTTATCCCTTTTTATCCTTACTTGAAATTTTTATTACTTTATAAATTATCATATATTTTGGTAAATTTTAAGAACTTTAGGGTTTTTTTATGCCACTAAAAAAAGGTGATGTCATGAAAAATGTTATAGTGACCCCCACAAAGCATACTCATACATATTTGAGTTTTTTATGTGAAAATATTATTAAACTTTATTCGATATATCATTGTTAAATAATTTTAAAATTTATCAAAAATGTAACTAATAGCCCTTCTGTTTCAATCGAAAAATGAAATCCGAAGTATAGTAGTTAATTAATCAAATTTTACGTGCGCGCACTTTTAACATAAAATTATCTAATAAATTACTATATATAAAAGATGAACTATATTATTTTTATACATATTCTAAAAATAATCAAAAAATATTTTATTTAAAGAAATATAATTTCGATACAGTAATAATACTAGACAATTGCAGAAAGTATTTTTTTTTACTTTTTTTAGTATTAAGATATTTTGTAAAAACCTGGATAATATATTTTATACAATTTAGGAGTAAAAAAAATTTATGTTAAAAGTAACTATTTTGTCCTAAATTATATAAAATATTAATAATCCAATATTTTGCAAAATATTTTTGGTAAAAAATAAGTTAGTCAATATGAGTTCATTTCAAAGAACTCAAATGAACTTAATTTAACATATGAAAAGCTCAATGTGGATCATCGAGGACTTAATCTCAAAAAATTAAATTAGAAGAGCTTTCAATTATTAATTTTTTCCTAAAAAAAATCTACTATATAAACTAAGAAAAATGCTTTCCGTTAACATGCGGTTTATAATTTTAATATTTTAGAAGTCTTTTGAAAACGTAAAAGTGATGTTACAAGAATAAAGAATCAAGACCAAAATTTAAAAAAAAAATATCTACAAATTGAATTTTTAATGTCGATTTGGACCCGGGCTTAGCACGGGTCAAGTGGGACCAGTAGATGAATATTCTATTAATCAATTGGCAGACACGGAGTTGAGAGGATTCCAAATTTCTTTTTGTCAAATAATTGGGAGGTTCTAGAAAGTAAAAAATTTCAACCATACATTGTTCATTTCAATAAGGCAGAAGTCACAGAGCCCTTTAAACTTTGCCAGATTTTTTTTAAGGTTCTTAAAATGAGGTTATACCTATTGGATATCTAAATCAATCCAAATTTAATCGCATTAGGTACTTTTTGCCTATATAGCGGAGCAATTGAGTTCATTTTTTGTTGTGAGCATGGATAACCTTTTTTTTCCTTAATTTTTTTGATTAAAATTTTATCTCTTTTAAATAAAATTTAATAGATAAATAAATAAAAACAAACTCACTTGCCCCCCTGCCCGCCCCTTGACCCCATCCCACCCCACCCCACCCCACCCCTTTCGTCTGTCCCCTGTACGTTGTCTTCTCTTCTCTTCTTCTCCTTCTTCCTCTTTTTTTTTTTTTTTTTTTTCTTCTCCTCTCTTCTTCCTTTCTTTTTTCTCCTCTTCTTCTTCATTATAACACCTTCATTTCTTTTAATTATTTATATAAAATTAATTTATGAATTGGATGTTATTTCTTATCACCATTATTTTTATCATTTTTAGATCTGAAAAGTAGCATTACCATCTTGTTCACCGAAAAAAATGGGAATTCACCATTACTATGACTCTTTTTTTTATCTCACTTTTCATTAAAGATTGATGGGTCTTGTAAAGACATTGATAGACCTAAATAAGAGAAGAAAAGGGGAATAAATTATTGGTGGGGTGGGGAGACGGCGGTTGGGGTGGTGGTGCGGCGGCCAGTGGTGGGGGAGCGGTGGCCAAACCGAACCGAACTTTAAAAAATCGAAACCGAAAGTCGGTGTTCGGTGTCCACCTTCAAAAAACCGAACTTGAAATAGCCAAATCGAAATTTGATAAAACCGAACCGAAAAACCGAGCGCCCACCCCTACTCTAAATAATTGATCTTACGGCAGTACTCTTTAGAAATATCCCAACCAAAGGAATAATGTGGAATAAAAAGAAAACAGACAGATTTAAGAACTGGTCCAAATTGGGCTAAGTCTGATAGGCTGCCATCACACAATTGTATGATATTGATCTAGCACCTGACCTATCACCTACAACAACATAAAAATTACTTAAGGAATATTCTCAACGGCAGAAAAGAGAAGAAAATGATTAATAAAGCAAGAAGTTAAAATTTAAATAATAGCTAGCAATAGCATTAGCAAATTTAGTTGAGCTGCTCTCTCTGTTTGCTTTAGTCCAGGAAAGATGACCTGGACTGATGAATTTACAAATTGTGGCTGCCCCCCGCCACCTCAGAACTGCTATTATAAACTACTTTGAAAATTAAATGAGACAGAGATCTCAACATACTTTTAGATTAAATTAAATAGGACAAGCTAGAATCACTATAAACTCCTTTAAAAAAATCTTTGTATAATTGATCGTGCGACGCATATCAACAGTTTGATTATGACATAAATTGAAAATTGTCACAGTTTTCATCGCAGTTTCACCTCTAACAATAACAATACATTGATGACAACAACAATATGGCACATATATGAATTGGTTTAAAAATCAATTGGCAGAAAAGTCTTAAAGATGAGACAAGTAATCATGCACAGAGTTGAGAGGATTCCAAGTTTTTCTTTGTCAAATAATTGGAAGGTTCTCGAAGGTAGAATTTTCAACGATGCATTGTACATTCTAATAAAAAATGCTCAAGGGCTGCCTGTACTTAGAATAGTCAATATATGATGCATGTTTTAATCATTTGGGATCTTACGGCAGTCTTTAGAAATATCCCAGGCCAAATCCAAACAAGATGTGGAATAAAGTTGGGTTAAAACAACTCTAAGATATTGCTAATATGGTATACATATATTGTCCGTTTTAAGTCAAAACCTACACAGTTTTTCTCAAAAGTTTTACACCTTTACGAATGTGCAATACTTTATAAGTATTTTTTTTTTTTCACTCTCTTTTCTGCATTTCATGTGGAATTTTGTTCAAACACACCTATTAGAATAAAGAACATCGCAGTAGGGGCGGATGCAATGTGTTTCACAGAGCTAATCCGAACCAATAGCTTTGACCCGAATCCTTACGTGTATAAAAAGAATTCAATAAATAATAAATTCTTGACCAATAATCAAATAAGTAATTGTAGAATTACTATCCGAAACATAAAAAATCGTGGATTTGAGGAGAATCTCGCAAACAAGAATATACAGGCAGGGTCAAGAAGTACAGGTCCAAAGTAGGCCAAGTTCTAACTACTGAAAAGTTGCCACCAACAGTTGTATGAGATATTTTGATCAAGTACCTGACCTATCACCTACAACAACAAAAAATGAAAGACTACTTTAGGAATATTCTGAACTGTAGAGAAAAAAAAAAGGTATACACGTTGCAAAAGGGATGGTTTGATTGGTCGTATTAGTTTAATTAATCTCGATATGTATAGAATAATACAATATGTGATCAGCTCACATAGAGAAAAATCATTTGCCGTATAACTAAAGTAAATTTTGGTTAGTCGCTTAAGAAAAATAATATAATCTACGCGTCACTGATGCATCTTTTGGTTTTAAATGATATCCATGATATGTACACGAGATTTTATGTACTCTTGCGCGATAGAATGTGAAAATAAGAATGCTTAAAAATATGAGAATCCAATTATTCCAAAAAAAACACCCTTATAGTTAATAATTTCTGCGTAATAATTTTTCATTATTAATCATCACATAGTAGTTCACTCATAATTAATCATTGCATAATAATATTTTATTATTATTCATTGGTCAAACAATCTCTAACCACATGTATTATTGCGATTCATGTAGTTTCATTAAATTCTTTGTGTGTTTACTGTCTTCAATTTGGTAATCATTAGTCATAATATGTTTTCGTATGTTCTTTCCTTTTCTCTTTTTGCTACATTTCTCACTCATGCTTGAAAAAAGTAATTTTTTTTTGTTTTTGCTATTCACCATTTTATGTACCTGGAGAAGGATTAGTGTCCTTTTAATTATGAAAAATTCACCAACTGTCCCTTTTTGGGACAAATAGTTATTAAATGACAATCTTTTGTTTCTTTGCAATAGATCTTTTAGACCAAAACCCCACAATCCACCTTAGGTGAACTTTTGCTTTAAAAAAAAATGACCGTGGTTTAAAATATTTTTTTAGCAAATTGAAAACCACAGTTTAAAATTTGGTAAATTATTGCACATATGTTACGACGGCGTAATATTTAGTCTGTAATGTTGATCAGCAATACATGAACAAACATTATACTTGAGTCTAACATTGTCCAGAAGTGTAATTTTTCAAGTGGTACATATGCATAACTTTTAAACATAGAAATAAAATCTAAAATAGACTAAAAAGAAACATCTGCATAAATCAGCCTTTTATTCTGTACAGGTTTTGATAGTTAATTTCAGTCAAATGGGGCGACAATGGTTCTTTCATTGCAAGTTTTAAATCTCCATTTGTAGTTTTGTATTTTGTACAATAGGATAAGAATTTGGGGAATTCGTTTTCTTTAAAGAATAGTCAATTTTGGGGAATAGTAATTATCCATAAAACCAATTCTTAAGGTCTCTGTTTGTATACTAAGGGGTCGTTTGGTTTAAGGTATAAGCTGGGTTATCCCAGCACTAATTTTTATATCATGTTTGGTATAAGGTATAAATTAGTGCTGGGATAAATTTATACCTTGTACCAAACATGATATAAAAATTAGTGTTGGGATAACTCAGTTTATACATTCTTAATTCACTTATACTGGGATTATTTTATACCATCTTTTAGATGGTATAAAATAATCCCAATAAATGGGATAAATTAGTCCCGAGATTATAATCCCGGAACTAATGAGTCCTTAAACCAAACGACCCCTAAGGGTCATTTAGTAGATAGTCGAAATTATCCCGGGATTATAATCCCGGGACTAATTTATTCCAGTATAAGTGGGATAAAAAGGTATAAGCTGGGATATCCCAGCACTAATTTTTATATCATGTTTGGTAGAAGGTATAAATTAATTCTGAGATAAATTTATACCTTTTACCAAATATGATATAAAAATTAGTGTTGGGATATCTCAACTTATATCTTCTACCAAACGACCCCTAAGTTGACATCAATAAAACAAAAAACAATTGAGATCATTCTCAACTTGTATAGTATTCCCTTGTTACAAAGGGGATATTGCTGACTGGTTGAGCATAATCCAAACTCATCCAGTGATTACGTGAAAAAACAGAAAAGTTCCATCACTTGATTCTTTGTGGCCTTAAACGGTACTACAATTATGACACCTAGCCACTCGCAGTGTATTCGATTAGACCTGATGTTTTAGTTTCGCATCATGTATATATGTGAGTAAATATTAAGTAATTTCTTTTATCTTTTAAAATCTCAATGAATAGAGTTATTCAATATCTATACTGATATGAAATACATTAAGATGCACCCAAGCTAAATCATACACCATGATCATAAGAAAAAAAGAATGAAATTATTCCAAATTCTTGAAATTATCTTGAATTCGCTACCTTTAAATTTTGAATTCTCCTTGGATTGTAATAGTTTCACTTTTACTAATATCATCAAATTAGGAATGAATTTTCACCACCCCAATTATAATATTCTATTTTTAATAACCTCAAAATACGAACACAACTTCTGATACTTGGGAGCCGTTTGGACATGATTTGAATGAAATCACGAGATGAAATCATGTTTGGACATGCAATTTGGATTTTTGAAGTTGTATTTTTTCTTATAGACATAAAACCCCCACAAGTTGTGAAAACCATCAAAAGTTTTCCAATTCTTATACAATCTTACAAAATGAGCAAGTCATAGTTCATAACAAATTAATACCCTACTAGAAGACCTTTCTAAAAAATACAACGCTAATTGATGAAACTTTAGTTTAATAAAATGGAAATTGGAACTTGAGTTATAGTGTAACTAATCTTTTATATAATCCTCCCACATGATTGGTAAGAGTAAATTTGTTATAAATATACTACCAACTTGTAGATATTTTAATATTTGATATAAATGGTTGGTAAACATGATCGGTAAATATATCTACTAACTTATGGATCTACTTTTACAAAATATAAACTTATGGGTCAACTTTTATATTTATATTTTTTAAAGTCATGATTTCAAATCCCAAAACATGCTTTTTTGGATGATTTGGGATTTCATCTCATGAGATGAAATCAGAAATGAAATCGCATGTCCAAACGCTGATTTCATCTTATGAGATAAAATTGCATGTCCAAACGCCTACTAATGTCTTGAAGTTGATTGATGGAGTCCAGAACCAAAATGTTAAAAAAAAAATCACTTTGAACCAAAATAGTCCGACAAAAAAAATGTTACAAAACTACTTTTAGCACAGTAATTTACTGCGTTATAGAAGCAGTTAAAAAAAAAAATCTATAACGCATTAAAATACTGCGTTATAGAAACAACACCAAAATAAAAAATTGGCCAACTTTATTTTTTGCAACACTTAGTGTTTTTTTTCAAACTTTGACCAACGATTAGTCTTGTGCCAAGACTCCGCAACGTCAATATTTTATGTAGAACCTAATATTTTTTTCTGCGTACAATAATGTAGGATCAATACATCAAGGATACGTAAACGTTCGGATCGTCATTTTAGGGGTTGAAAAGGTGCCCGAAGTAAGTTTTGTTTGTAAGCTTTAGATTTAAGTGTTCTATATATATAGACGTCCATTTTTGTTTGAAAATTTGTTGTCATTAGCTTAAAGTTTTTTATTTTTAGGGTTTAGATTCAAGTGTGTTATTTTTTAAAGTGTAACTTTATTTAGAATATATGCGGTTTTTTGCGCTCGGAAGTCCGATTTATGTGATATTTTTTTTTGCAACATATTCGAAAGAAAGTTGCGCATTAAAAAATAACACACTTAAGGAGCTTAGTGTTTTTTTCCTTAAAAAGATCGCAACATCTTGTTTTAATATATCTTTTCTTTGCAGCGCTTAGTGTTTTTTTTCATACTTTGACCAACGATTAAATCGTGTGTCAAGACTCCGAAACGTCAATATTTTATATAGAACCTGATATTTTTTTCTGCATACTATAATGTAGGATCAATACATCAAGGATACATAAACGTTCGGATCGTCGTTTTAGGGGTTGAAAAGGTACCCGAAGTAAGTTTTGTTTAAGGTTTAAGTGTTTTATTTTTTAAGGTTTTGATTTAAGCGTGTTATTTTTTATCAAGACATAACTTTATTTTGAATATAAATATAATTCTAAAAAATATAGGGAGAAAAACTAGTTGTAAAGTGGTCAAACTTTATATGGTCATAACTTTGCGCTCGGATGTCCGTTTTACGCATTTTTTTTTTTGAACTTGTGTATTTTTTCGAGATCTATGCGGCCAAACCGCCGCAAGGCAGTTTGGCGGTTTGGCCGAGCCGATTTTTAAAAAAAACACCTTTTATCGCATTCAATTTCAATTTTTCCCCAAATTGACCTGAAATTTTCAGTTTTATTTACTTATAAGATGATGATACGCAATAGATTTCAACGTAAAAATGTCGGGGTAATGTAGCTGTGAATGTCAATTTCACTTCTGCAGTTTCAATTTTTGAAAATAAAGCTGACTAATTTTCTCGACATATAAAGTTGACTAAAATAACGTTACAGTCAAACACTAAGTTTTTTCAAACACAACTTACTTCGGGTACCTTTTCAACCCCTAAAATGATGATCCGAACGTATACGTATCCTTGATGTATTGAGCCTACATTATTGTACGCAGAAAAAATATATCATGTTCTATATAAAATATTGACATTTCGGAGTCTTGACACACGACCAATCGTTGGTCAAAGTATGAAAAAACACACTAAGTGTTGCAAAAAAAAAAATTTGCCAATTTTTTTCTTTTAGTGCTCGCTATTTTACTGCGTTATACCAACAAAAAAATATATTCTTTAGCGCAGTAAAATACTACGCTAAAGTAGTTAAAAATCTTTTGGCAACGACTTTATTTTCAATAAATCTAAACCCTAAAAATAAAAAACCTTAAGCTAATGACAACAAGTCTTCAAACAAAAATTGACGTCTATGTATATAGAACACTTAAACCTAAAGTTTACAAATAAAACTTATTTCGGGCACCTTTTCAACCCTTAAAATGACGATCCGAACGTTTACGTATCCTTGATGTATTGAGCCTACATTATTGTACGCAGAAAAAAATATCAGGTTCTATATAAAATATTGACGTTTCGGAGTCTTGACACAAGACTAATCATTGGTCATAGTATGGAAAAAAACACTAAGTGTTGCAAAAAATAAAGTTGGCCAATTTTTTTTTTTGGTACTGTTTCTATAACGCAGTATTTTATTGTGTTATAGAATTTTTTTTTAACTGCTTCTACAACGCAGTAAAATACTGCGCTAAAGTAGTTAACGGCTCCGTCTCCATGCACTGCTTTAGCGCAGTAAATTGCTGCGCTAAAGTTAGTTTTGTAATATTATTTTTTTGTTGGAGTATTTTAGTTCAAAGTAATTTTTTGGGGGGCATTTTGATTCCGGACTCTTGATTGATGTAAAAAAAAATACACATCTTGTCATCGCACTAAATATTGTGTCAATCCAAAAATGGCTGAATTTCGATGAATATGGTCTAACAAACAGAAAAAGAAATCATAATTTTCATTAAATGAATACACCAAACTCAAAAGAAATAAACATCATAATTCGAAGTCTTTACTCGTATTCAGAAAAACAAATGATAAACTTGAGGAAAATAGGAGTATTGCTGTATTTAGACAAAGTTGTGGCATGTAGGGCAATTGAGAGAGAAAGAAGTTGGATTCACATTACCACAAATGTGTACATCATGTGGACCAAAATTATCAAATAGTTGCAAACAGCAGAACCACAGGAGCAATTTGTTCCCAATACAAATCACATGTCTTCTCCACAAATCAAGTTCAAAAGAAAGCCTTTTTCAAGAAATTAATACCATTCTCATATGTGACTTGACATAAATGGCTTATTTCATACGGCGCATTTTCATATTTTATTTTATTTTCTAACCCAAAATACACAACATTTATATTGTGCCTTGAACTTTAGTTAAGATGTTAATCCAATATTATTTCTGTTGAGTTATCTTCTTAATATTTCCTTCAACTCTTTCATTTTTAGTAATCAAATTGAAGGATCTTTATTGTTGTTGTTAGTAATATTTGCTATGTCTTAATTTATTCCAACAATTTAAAGTGTTTTAAAGCCTTCATTTACACTTCACTCTTCTTCATATTTTGACAAATTTTAATTTTGGTCCTTATGTCCTTGAAATTTATGATTAAGGACATCTCAAACTTCAATAAATTTATATATGTCTTTTTAACTGTAAATTTTAACAATTTATCATATTATTAAGTGTTAATTATTTAATTATTATTTATTATATTAAATTTGCATTATTAATCCATATTTGAGGTAATATAATTCTAAAAATAATTTAAATATAACGTCTTTCCTATATAAAGGGACCAAAAAAATATTTTAATTAATTAAATGTTAAAGATGCGTGACCAAAAATTACAAGGATTAAAACAAAAAATTACCAACACTTGAAGAACCAAAAGTGCAATTCACCTTTATAACATCGTATAACTAATGATTATTACAAACGAAATAAAAAAAAAAAAACTTTTTGCAGTAACATTAGACTACCTTCTGTGCTTTATCCCTAAAATAAGATAAATTTCATATCATTTTCAGCATGTCATTTTTAATTTAATGTAAAACAAATTCGTACTATTAATGTTATTTTTTCGTCTTCTGTCTTATTTCCCAAAATTGGTGTATAATATTCTCATTGTTTCAATTTATGTGATATATTTTTTAATAGTTTAAAAAGAATGATATTTCTATATTTATTAATATTTTAAGTTTCAAATATGTATTTGTAATGAAATAATTTATATGACACAAATATTATGTATTATTTTATATCATAAACGTTTTTTTTTTCATGTCCAATTAAATACATTGTATAAAACTATAAATTGAGACGGAGGAGTAATAGTATATACCGAGAAGGTCTTTTAGAAGAGGGCCCGATTGGACTTGTGGATTTGAAGCACTTTGCTGAGTCGTATAAGTTTTTCTCTACTGAATTATTGGTCTGATTAAGACTAGCCACGTGGGTTGTTGGACACTAATTGTCTTCTAGTGAACCCCATATGCTAATTATTGTTGTCAATATGGGACCCACATTTATGTTGCCATGTCACCTCACCCATGTGGATAGCTACTATTAACATGCATCATCATCATCAACCATGGATGATGAATGATGATGACCATGGATGTGATATGTGGGTATTATGGATTGAGAAGACTTTGAGATTGACCCACATATCTTGTTTTTCCCTTTAAACTAAATTTACTTTGTGATTCAATCAAACTTGGTTGCCATATTGGTTGTCCTTTTTGTGTTTTTGTTCTTTTGTTCCATAGGAGTTGGATCTAAATATAATACAAAGCAGAATTTTAATGTAATTATACAATTATTTAAGGCTCAAATTGTAATACCACTACGTGTCTTTCTCTTTCGTAAAAGTCATTTTACCAAAAAGCTCTATATTTTTAATAAAAAAAAGAGCAGTTAGTAATAAAAAAGAAATGAAAACCTGCCGTCCTCTAGAACGATAATATAACTTCTTCCTAACTTCATTAGAAAAATAAGTTTTGGATTAGAAATTTGTCAAGAGCCATAACTTGAATGACACGTATAATCAATTATTTTAGGCTCAAATTATAATACTATTGTGTTCCTTTCTCTGTCGTAAAAGCCAAATTGTCAAAAAGCTCTATATAATACAATTTTTTTATTATCAAAAAGAGTAGTTAGTAGTCAAGAAAAAAATGTAAACCTGCCGCTTTCCTTTCACAACGATAGAACTTCTTTGTAACTTCAATTCATTTAAAAAAAATGAGTTTTGGATTAGAAATCGTCACCGCCTCTTCTTCTTTTAGTAATATTTTCAGGATATGGTTCAAATATCATGAGCCATGAATCACTTATCATCAAGTTAATTTTCGATGAATTTTTTAATAAAAGGTAAAGCCTCTCATAGTGCAACTCGTATCATCAGTTAAAAGTTTTTTTGTTTTTTTTTTTGGTAGTGCGACATGCTAGAAATTCCATGTGAATAAAATGCAGTATAACTATGAAGGCGATGTAGCACTCGCATCAATAAGAAAGAAATACAGTGAGTATCTACTTATATTAACAACTGAACTTTTTATCTCATAATCCAACCGAAAACAAAAAGCTTCTCTGGAAAAGGACGGTTTATGCTCTTTTTTTGGGAAGAAAAGTGGTTGTAAATGGCTGTTGAAATAAATAACAGCAAAACTGAGCTGGGAGGTCAAAAATCTTGACAGGGTGGAAAGAGAATATTTACCAAAAAAAGAATGATTGAAGTGGTTTACATATTCGAGAAAGAATCTGATTATGTCCGAATAACATATAGCTATACTACTGCTATAAAATCATATTATATACTCAATCATTGGCTACTTGGTTTCTTCATCTGCACATAACAACAGCCAACATATCATGAGGACTGATGAGAAGTGCCAATATTTTTCCCTGAATATGCGGATCAAAGATCTATATAATAATTGAAATTAGAGATAAAAAGAAAAAGAAAATGAAAGAAACATATACTACTAATTTGGAAGAAGAAAAAGTGGGGCAGAAAATGTTATTACAGTATATTTTATAGGTTAAATATATGAAAACGGCCCCTTAAACTGGACACCAAGTTTTCATTTAGACAATTTATCTCGAGGTCTGAATACTAATTGACTATATATTAAGCTTATTTCTGTTAATTGCTGGTCACCTACACCACAAATAATAAAAGTAAACCCAAAAATTAAGCAAAACCTCAACTTCTCCACCTGTTTCAATTATTTTTTACGTATTATTGTAGATCAATTTGTTACACAGACCATTGATTTATATTTCCGTGACTGTTAGCCATGTTTTACCTTAAGAAAGCAATTAGTTTCTATAAGTTTATGATTTTAAATTATTTATTTTCTTGGTAGAGTACGTATGAGTTTATGGTTGTTATTAGATAGTATTATATATTATATATAGATGAGCGATTTGTTTGTTGCATGAAATGTGAAAGGAATTAAAGGGGTAGAGTAGATCTCTAACTCTGAGAATCGCATGGATTCTGCACGATACTCGGAAAATGGCTGATTAAACAATACGATTTTCTATGTCATATATGTGGAGTAACATTTAAGGGCATATCACAATTGTTGAATTATTTAAATATCTATCTCATGTGTTTACATTGATATACGTGTCTAAAACTTGCTCCTAACCAAAATAGTAGTAATTTGTTTTAACACTCTATAGTTTGTGCCAAACAAAATACTTTTGTTGTTGTTTTGTTGTTGGGCTTTGTGCTAAACAAAACAACCAAAAAGTGACTAATATTTTTTTTATTAATAAAAGTAGAAAAGGAAATTAAATGGAATAAGTAGAGGGAGAATAGTTCAAAGACCTGCAAAAATATTGTCTTCGTGGAAGACAGTATATTCTCAAATATCTATAATATAAGTTATGTGAAAATGTGCATAATCTTTATATATATTTTGATTTTTTTTATCATAAGCACTCAGTACAGATAAATATTTATTTATAGTTTTTTTAAGTCCAAGTCTTACCCTAAAAGACACTGGATGGTCACCATTAATTAAGTTGCTTAGAGTAGAGGGCATCAGAAAAAATTGTATATTACACACATTAGCCTTGATTCAATATAAATGGACCTATCACCACCAAGTCACGATTGACATAGACACTTAGTTATCTGATCTGTTCTTTCTTTTCTTTTTCTTTTTGGATAGCCGTGAGGCATTGGTATCACAGACAGATAAATAAAATAATATGGGGTAAATTATTTTATCTCGTGTTTGGTTCAAACTTTTAATTATGGTATATATAAGTAATTCGTGATTATTATAAAACAATTTAATATTATTTTTATGTTATATTAAAAATAATCATATTCAATGTGGTATAATAATCTCGAGATTGGCTAGTCCTTAGATAAAACAACCAAATGACAAACGCCCTTAAAGAATGCTATTGAAAATAAACGTTTATTTAAATTTTGTGTAAAATCAAACACATATTTTATTTTATTTCGTGTATATCTCATTTTTAATTCAATGAACAAATTTATCGAAAGGAATATATCCATTCAATAGTCACGTTATTGTTTAATTTAGTTCACATATTATGATTTCTATATTGTAGCCTAATATAACTTGCTCCCAAACCAAACAACCCCTTATAAGTTTAGGGTCAGGACATTCCGCAACCCTAACTTTCGTATTAGCATATCATATTTGTTGATGAAATAGTTATTGATTTATGGTGTAGAGTTTTAATTCATTCAGCTTGTAGTGTATGCAACTAATATAGCAAGAAACACATGCATCGACAGTTAATATCATCCACTGGTTGAGTACTTTTCTGAAAGTATATGCAATACTCGTCTCTTTAACTAAATATAAGAAACCGTTTGCTATACTACGTGGAAGTTTTTTTTTTCTTTCTTTTCTTGATTTTCCTGATAGAATGATGTAACTTCAAGTCTACAAGTCACCTATCATATGGTAAATCTGTATTGATCATGAAGTGATGAAACCATGTTAAAATCAATTATATTTAAAACTTATACTGCTACTTTCCTGAATAATTGATTTCCAAATTGGTTACGAAACATTACGGGCTTTACAATTTCGCAACTCTAAAATTTGTATTAGCATATCATATCGTGATAATATAGTTATTGGCATATGGTGTAGCGTTTTAATTCATTCAGCTTGTAACCGATGCAACTACAATATTAAGAAACACATGCATGGACAGTTAATGTTATCCACTTGTTGAATACTTTTCTGAAAGTGTATAATATTGGCTAAATCTATGAAGCCGTCTTCCATATCATGTCAAAATATTATATTTAATTCTCTTGCTTTCCTTGATAGCTAGAATGATGTAATTACAAGTCACCTATCATGTTAAAAATGGCAAAAATATATTTTAATTAAAGTAATCTGCATTCATGAAACCACGTTAGAATCAAAACCTTACAAATTTAGACAACTTATATTCATTATTTGAGAAAGTTTTCTCAAGTCTCTAATTTTGATCCGTATAAGCATCTACTATAAGAAATCTACTGGTCCAACTAATTTAATTCGCGTTGACCTCTGATTAAAGGTAAATAAATCTCATACACTCTTTTTTGGTTTCCACTATGGTGATTGAAAACCTGACTTATTTGGATTCGCACTAAAAAATTTCACTTTAAAAGTAAAACGCTTCCTATCAGAACGATTTCATTTTCACGACTCGAACTCAAAATCTCTAATTAAGGACAAAAATATATTTCACATCAAACTTTTAATGGCAAATCTCTTTCGTCCATTCAATCACACCCCTCATGTGGTGGCCACTAGTTTATTGATCACGAAAGGCTGGATAGTCATTACTTTACCAAATAATTCCAACCAAAACCTTTGTTACGTTCTAAACCACTACAAAATCCTATATTATTAACTTTATGTTCTTTTTATTTCTTTTTTATTCAACACATATAAATGTGATCTTGCCAAAGTGAATACGTAAGACCCACATGCATCTCTCCAGAGGTACATAGACAGCAACCTTACATTTGGATATGCTTCACATGAAAAAACCGTAGAAAAGCTTATATGCCTTTTTATCCTCTTAAACTTTTAGAAAGCGATTTACAGCTATAGGTTAGATAGAAAAGTTTATAGGCTATTTTATCCTCTTAGGAACCACACATTTACTGCCAAGTTTCAACTCATTATCTTAGATTCCTACATTTTCTTTTGGATCGAGATGAAACCAGAAAAAGGATAATCTTGTTCCCAATTATTTACTCTCCCGAGACAATTATGAAATTTAAAGTTTATGGACTTTTACAACAATCTTAAGTTAGTATATATTACGATAGTAATTATTGTATTCCTTGAGATGTGAAATATTTAAAGCATTTAATTAGTTTTTTAATATATATATATATATATATATATATATATATATATATATATACATATAAGGTCTGACCAAAAGCTATTAAATTCTTGTAAACTCATATATTGTGCTCAAGATGTGCCTGTGTCTCATTATAATTTGATAATTTATAGCAATAAATCTATGTAGTTTGATAACACTGCTATGATAACAACAACACGTATAACTAGTCTTAATCTTAACTAAGTTGTGGACGATTGTAAAAACTCCTCATGATTCATGTTGTTTAATTTTAAGATCGTTTCAATCCAATATTATAAAAATTAGTAGCAGTTATGGTGTAAATTTCAGAGATAAATATCCGCTAAAATTCCTAACATAATTTTTTCTTGTTCAAATTTTATTTTCCAAGCATGAATGATTTTTCCTTTCGAAACTGAATTTTAAAATTAAATATATTTGAATGAGATTTTCTTAAATTTCAAAATATTAAATTATCACAATAAAAGCTTTTAACCGAATGCACATTTCGTTCTAATGAAAATAAGTATAGAATTTATAGTTTTTTCCTTTGAACTATGTAGGTTATAATAAAGTTTGGCTTGTTATTGATTATCAAAGTACTAAAATATTAAATGATCTACACCTTAAATTAGAACATGCAAGATACACAATGATTTATCAAAATTCAAACGGTTAGTTTTTTTGCGTATTTACTTCACAATTAATTGGTAATCGAATAATACCATTAAGAGTGGTTTTTTTAAAATGTTTATCTATAACGTTCAAAAATAATAAATGAATCACGCCGTTGAGAAGCCTAATAATTTAAATGCTTCGTAAAAACATGATAGTTTTAAATGCTAGGTAATCTATCATGCTGGCATAAATGCGAAAAAAGTGGTATTCGAAAATTATTTAATGGCTTTCATTAGTTTAGTGAAAGGTTATAAAAAGATAAAACAAGATACTATTTCACGATAGAAAGAAAATGCTGTGGAATAATTAGTACTAGCTTTTTTTCTAAATTGAACCCTTCGATTCTTTTCTGTTTTTGACATGCAATTGCCTTCATTATATGTCCAAGAGAAGCCTTTTTGGTAAAAATTTCCCTTATTTGGAAACTAGATAAGGAAGCAAACTATGATGATTCAGTATATGCAAAAACTGAACTTTGCCTTGCAAATAATATGGACGCTAAGAATTTTTTGTTTTTAACCAAATTCACGAAATACATGTAATATGTTCCTCTTTTTTTATTTATTTTTTATTTTTTTATATTATGCGATTCTTGGTGTTTGGATGAACTTTTTTGCAATTTTTAATAATGTTTTTGAACCAAATGCCCCTCAATTGAAGGATACTTATTGGTGGAAGAGGAAAATGAAAAGGAGTAAATACTTCCTCCTGGTGTTTGCATAATCCAATAAATATTTGACACATAGTTTTACATATACTACAATACAACCACAACTCATTAATGTCCATTATTGCCTTAATGTATGACTTAACTATAGTAAATTAGAATGATTTATTGTAAATAAGGCTTCATGTAAGTTTTTACAAGGAAAGCGGCAACTGGGACTGAAAGTTGAATTAATCAATTAAACTTTAACGGTTGAAAGATATCTTAAAAATACACATCATTTAACCATGTTTACGTCATACATTTATGTAATTTGATATATACATTGTGTGCGAGTAAGTGTACTGTCTTTTTACTCCCAAAAGATCTGTTTTACTCTTTTCTTTTGTAAGACCAAACAAAAGTGCGAAAGTTCTCTCAATTCCTTCCTCTATTCACTAACTACAGTAGTTTCCAAACAAGTAGAATTAGGAGTATAATACTTTTCCCCACGAGTTGGGGGTCTGTCAATTCTTACGGGGTCATCTACCACTATACCTATTACAAATAAAAAGAGAAAGAAACAAATATTTACCACAAAATCAAAGAATCATAACAGGTACCACAATTGATTGGTGTCTGCAAATCACAACAGATGGTGACAAATGCAACAACACCACCATAACATGGGTAGGTCCCACATCCCTTTTTATCTTGGGCCCCACAATCCAACCATATTCTATGTAAAAAGTACTTTAATCTTTTTGTCCCACTATTATTTAGAATCCGTTTTAAAATTCGACTAATCAACTTTTAAGATTCGACTAATCACTTTTACGTCAAAAAAAGTTCACTTTGAGAGTTAAATCGCTCTCTATCTTAAGTGATTTCACGCTCTCAAATTCAAAATCTTTAAGGGCCTGTTTGGAAAGCCACCTGGTAATTGGAATTGGTGTAATTACTAGGTTACTAGGGTAGTAATTACACAACCTAGTAATTACACAGTAGTGTACAACGACTTGTTTGCTTGTCATAATGTAATCACAATGTCATTACAAGTGTGCTATTTGGTTGCGCAAGTTTAATTACACAGCTAGTTTAATTTAAAAATAAAATTTAATTATAAAAAAATTAAAATTAATATTTAAATAATATTTGCTTTTATAAATGATAGTAAATTAGTTATTTAATAACACATTGTTTCTTGAAAATATATTAATTAATAATCATTTATTTGTAACTAATATTGTAAAAAATAATTGATATATATTTTTCAAATTAATAATATTTAATTTTAATTAATTATAATTTTTTGTGAGAACGTCATGGATTGGATGTTTGACAAAAAAATAATATTTATAAATATAATGGGGCAATTCGCAGAATTGCCCTTCTTTTGGGGTGGTCTTTAAATTTTGCCCCTCATATTTGAAATCTTTAAATTTTGCCCTTCGGCTAAAACCCATGGGTTCTAGGTTCGAACCCCCACTAAGTCAAAAATTTAAAAAAAAATCGCAAGGCAGAGTTTAAATTTCGCTATGCCCCCACCGGCATACACTTGTTAAGGAATTACCAAAGTTATGCCGGACCCGACATACTTATGCCTTATGGGCAGGCTTGGCATAAGTAAGCCGGATCCGGCATAACTTTGGTAATTCCTTCACAAGTTTATGCCGGATCCGGCATACTTATGGGCAAACTTTTAGTTAAGCCTTAACTAAAAGTCTTTTTCTAGTTGTGCCTTATGGGGCAGACTTTTAGTTAAAGCATAACTAAAAGTATGCCTCATAAGGCATAACTTTTCCTTAAGACATAGATTTTGTTCAATTATTCAGATTTCTTTCACTTATATGGTGCCTTGGCAAAGAATTTGGCACTTTGCTTTGTTACAGAATCTTTTGTGTGTGTA
Source organism: Lycium barbarum (assembly GCF_019175385.1). NCBI lineage: Eukaryota > Viridiplantae > Streptophyta > Magnoliopsida > Solanales > Solanaceae > Lycium > Lycium barbarum. Next base: position 162,473,672 of record NC_083337.1, read on the forward strand.
AATCTCCCTCTCTTAAAATATCTTACCAACCATAATTCTTGAACGAGAAGTAAGTACAGAGATAAACCTAATGCGAATATATCTTCGTCAAATAAGAAGACAATATAGCATAATGATCCATGCGAAATATTTCTTTTTCAAAAGTTACTTTAAATACACATTGAACTTCAAGTATACTGTGTTAGCTCAGTGCTGGAGTTTTCAATGCTTATTGTGCTGTTTGAAAACATTGCCAAAGTTATGCCGAACCCGGCATAAATTTGTTAAGCAATTATCAAAGTTATGCCGGACCCGGCATACTTATGCTAAGTCTGCCCATAAGGAAAAGTATGCCGGGTCCTGCATAACTTTGGTATTTCCTTAACAAATGTATGCCGGGTTCGGCATACACGCGACCCAAGTCTTGGCTTGCAATTTTTTTTTAATTTATGCTTGAGCGGGGGTTCGAACCCAGAACCTCATGATTTTTGCATGAACGCTCAGGGTTGCAACGCAAAGGGCAAAAATTAAAGACCAGCAATATGAGGGGCATAATTTAAAGACCACAAATATGTGGGGCAAAATTTAAAGACCACTCCAAACGAAGGGCAATCCGCGCAAAAAAATGAATATAATGCCATTACATTATTCAAAAGTTTGACACAAAAAATCCATCAAATGTAAGTGAACAATAAACAACATGCAATGTGAAAGCAAATAACTTAAAATAAAAAATATAACCTAGATTCAAAATCCAAAAGAAAACAACAACAACAACAAGCCCAGTAAAATCCAAAAGAAAAAGTTTAACATAATACTCTTATGTCAAATTCCAACATTACATAAGTAAGTTTCAACGTAACTTAAGTAAATAATTCAAAAGAAAGGGAAAACATAAGTCTATAACCTCATTCATAACGAAATTCTACTTTAATAACGTCACTCGTTATATACCAAGTTTGTTAATGGCTCATTGCTTTCAATATTAAAAGGTGTAGTTTCAGAAATTAGAATAATAACGTAGTTATGCTAAATGAATAAAATAAAATAATAAAAATAATAAACGAGCAATTACATGGAATCACGAGAAGTAAAGGTTGAGAATGAAAAGAAAGAAAGTGAAAAATAAATAATATAAAAATAAAAATAATTAAAAAGTAAAAAGTAAAAATAAAAAAGAAATCAAAATAATAGAAATAATAAATAAATAAAATATCAAAAGAAATTAAAATAACAGAATAAAAATTAAAAATAAATAAAAAAGAAACAAGCTAAAAAGTAACTCTGTAATTACACTCAATTCTCAACTCTTTTTGAAAATTGGAGAGTGTAATTACACCCTCTCAATTACATACAATTCTCACCTAACTGTATAATTACTTGATTAAATAAACAAATCAAACTGTATAATTATATTTAATTATACCCAATTTTATTTACCTTAGTGACTTTCCAAACAGATCTTAATTAAGAATGAATTGATACTTATTGATCCACACAGTCATATTATGTGAATAAAGTATTACCAAAAGTAAGGCACCAATATTTAGGTCTTGTGGTCCCGTCAACCACCAACGTGTCCTCAGTTTTTTAATTTCTGTCACTTTCTTGTTATTGAACAGCTGGCCATTTCTTTATGGACCACATATACACCTCTTATTTATTAATCATATTTTTAATCTGAAATCAACTTATGTCCAACTGAAAAGATTTAGGAATCTCATTATTTGATGATTTGTCAAAGCAAGGAAGGGAAGGTATTTATTAGTTGGCGTCTCAGTCAAAAATTTAGAAAAAAATGTTTTGACTAATTCAACCAAACATTAGGAAAGAACCTCTTTTAATTTTCAACTAACTCAAATCATTTTCCGTAAGTACAAGAAACTATCTTTGGTTGATACTAGCTCTTTCAATTTTATTTGTCCAAGTAAAAAAGATATAATCAAATACTCAATTTTTAGTTGATTGCGACCTTTTCAAATATCTTTTCTCCAGAAAAATTATATTAATTGGGAGTTATAATACTTGTTTTATGTAACTTTTTTAGATGAAAATTTTATTTTAGCAATTACGTTTAAATTCAAGTAAAATATTTGAAGACTTGATTCTTTGTATTTTAAACACTATTACATAACATGGAATGCCAGGAGTATCACATACTATGTTTAAAATAAAGTAGGTAAACATATTCTATATTTCACACAATTATTTCTATAATTCTTTAAGAAATGTTTGATGTTTGAAGATTGATTTGATGCAATAATTACGAATCAAATGTTGAGTTTATAATTAATACAAGCAATGTAAGAGTTCATTATCGGTTTGTCTAATTTAGAATGCTGAAAATTGAGAAAATTATAATAATGGAAGATACATAAAGCTCGAGAACCTTCTTGCTATTATTTACATTACAATATAAATAGTTATAGATTTTGTCATTAAAAAATCCAAAAAATGATACTATTACCGCCCTTTCTCCCGGGTCATATAAAGAGGTTTGAAGTACAATGATCAAAATATTAATTTTGATTATAAATTCAGAATAGATTCTTTTTAAAATAAAATTATATATTTAACTATAAGCCAATATAGCAAATGATTTAAAATACTTTTAGAAAGATTGAAAAAAATTTAGTCAAAAAGAAACATTATGTGACTCCCCAAACGGTACATAAAGTGGGTGGAGGGAGCAATAACTATTTCCTATGTCTTAATTTATATGTCATCATTTGATTTGGTATAAAATTTAAAAAATGAAGATTAATTTTTAAAATGTGTGATCTAAATGCACCTTAAACAATTTTATAATTATAAATCATTTCATTATAGATAAAAGAGAAATTTTAAAATTTAATTATTTCTAATTTTTAATTATCAATGTGACTTTTTTTAAGATAGACTAAAAAGTAAATGATATCAAGGTAAACGGTACAGAGGGGGTAATACATACTTAGACACAATAATGTCAAATGTGGAAAATGAAAAAACACAATAATGTTGAAGGGATGTGCATGTTCATATTGGTCTATAATTCGTGCAGTATATGTACATAACTTTCATGATGACCTATGTGCATCCACCCCATCACCAGCTGGCCATTATTGGTTCTCTTCTTTATATATAAGCTGAGTCTTCCTTCTCAAATTAGTACTCTTACAAAGAGATAAAAAAAAAAAAAACACTAAAGTGCATAAGCTAAAAAAATGGAAGCTATTTCTCAATTATCATCAACAAGATCTAGGTCATTTGAAAGCTATTTCCATGAGGGTGTTGAGCCAATACAAAAAGTAGAACAAGATCAAATGGAACAAGAAGTTTGTTGGATTCAAGAAGAAGAAGAAAATGAGAATAATACAAACACCCCACAAAATGGTTGGTTCAAGAATATTGAGGAACCATGGCTTAATTGTAGATCCCAAAAGAAGAAAAATCAAGTCTTTCTTGAAGGGTATGTAGAAAATTCAGATGAAGATGAATTGGGAAGAACAAAGAGTTTAACTGATGATGATTTGGAAGAGCTTAAGGGGTGTTTGGATCTTGGTTTTGGTTTCAGTTATGATGAAATTCCTGAGCTTTGTAATACTTTGCCAGCGCTTGAACTTTGTTATTCAATGAGCCAAAAGTACCTTGATGAACACCAGAAGTGTCCTGATGCTATGTCTGATACTGGTTCATCAGGATCTGGTCCTGTTGCTAATTGGAAGATCTCTAGTCCTGGTGAGTTATTTCAGTTAGATTTCTTCTTAAGGGCTTTGAATCTTGATATTCTGTTTAGAATTATGTGATGTAGTAGTACTTTTGCAAAGGGCTTTTGAAAATCTTGAATGAAATGACTTCAATTTGTCTGTTAATCTGATTTGTCACTGGAAACATGGTTTTTTTTTCCTAGTTAGATTGATGCGTATACTTGAATTACAAGATGAAATTTTGTTAATGATTCCATTTTTAAAGAAAAGGTGCAGTCTTTGAATCATATTCTGGAACGCTTTGTACCTTACTTTAAGCTTTCTGTGTGGCCTGATCATCATCTTTCTGGAACAAAGACTAAACCCAAACGGAGAAATTGTGCAAAACGAAAAATCATCTTTTTAACGTGTGTTTCTTTTGGCCTTTGAAGACCTGAAAGACTTCAAATGGAGTATAGATTTTGTATACAGCTATGAATATCACTCAGTTTGATCAATTTGTTTGCTCAATTGTCTATGTTTCTTGGCACTAATCCTCAATATTTTATCTACCTCAGGTGATGATCCTGAAGATGTCAAAGCAAGGCTGAAATATTGGGCTCAAGCTGTCGCGTGCACCGTAAAATTGTGTAATTAGTAGAGAAGATGAAGGAAGCCAAGAAAAGCTTTATGCAAAAAAGCAGAGAGATGGAAATTGTGGTCTTTATCTTCATATGGAAGATCACTTGTTGCTCTGCCTGATCCTGTAAGGCTATGGCCACACAGGGCCAAGTTCTTCTCATGTTTTACCTGGAGACATATTCAAAAAGAATTTTGTCCATGATGGGTAGGCTACTTTATTCCACAAGTAGAAGAAGAATGTACATGAAGAGGAAGGAGATGATGTTTTAAGGTCTAAGATTAACCCACAACACATGGAATAAATCTGACCCCCAAGATATAACTGTGTGTACCATTGTTGTATCGGTGAATGGAAGATTGAAGTGAAACCATTTACATAAAATCAATCTCATTGTTCTTCATGTTTTAATTTTGCTTATGTAATGCTGATCCAACACTGTTCTTGGTTAGATTAGAAATCAATTCTTTTTCCTGCAATGTCTTTTTGAGTACGAGTTTCGGATCCAACTGTAAAGTCTATGGGTTTGGCAGAACTCAGTGCTTTGGTTTTGAACCTTTTGTATGTGTGAAAAACACGAGATATACGTTTTAGAACCCACAAAGTCTAAATTTTGATCCGTCTTGAGTACCAAGAAATCGTTTAGGATCTTTGTGAACAACTTGGTGACTATGCATTAGCTGAGTTTGTTGATAAAATTCTTTCTTTTTTTGCTTACTCATGTTATGCAGCTGAGCAACTAGTTTTGGTTTTTAGTAATCAAGTTCTTGAATCTTCATAGTTCAATCAGCAATTAATTCTCTTAATCTTTGATTTGTGTTGGGGCGTGGTGGCAATGATGCTTGAAGATTAAGATCATGTTAGAACGAATTGCCTAATGCGTACTGTGTTTGAATTATCTTTACCAAAAAATGTTTTTAACATTAGTCCGGAAGATATTCTTTTTTTCCGGAGGGATAGAACAATCAAACAATCAATCAATCTCCTTACATGTCAGATCCACTTCTGTTATGTTAACTACTCTTCTTAAAATATCCTTGAAACGTGTAACATATTTAAGTAATATCCTTTTCCAAATGACTCTCTATAAATTCAATTTGATCACACTTTACATGCCTATGGCATACTGTTCTACACCTGTCGATGCCTTTTTAAGCCTGCAGAAAGAGGAATCTAAAATGAAGGTTTGAGTGGAATATTGTTTACAACTTGAAAGTAAAGGTGAGACCTTTGAGCTAATAGAAAGAAACACGCAAAGAGTCTTACTCTAAAAGATAAAAAAGCATATTCCGATTCTGCAAGTCGTGTTTGATGATAGCCACATAGTATGAGCGCCTCATCCTTAAATATTCGATGGAGAAATTGTATCCCGATATGTCATATTCCTCCTTTCCCTTTTTCCTCCCGCTAAATAACAACAGTTTCTTGAAAAAGATTATGCGCGATGAGTGTAATAATCACCTCGTGCGATTGGTCTTTACATATAAAGGGTCTTGTATGCACAACTCAGAATTTCCACAACTATAACTCAACCTTCAAAGTTAATCCTCCAAGATTGGTGAGCATGACCAATGGCGTACCAGCATATTTGAAACAAGCATATGTATAATGCCGTTCATAGCTTTTACAGACAATCTATTTTAATTGAGATGACAACATGCTTATATATCAATCTACTTTTATTTTTACATATTTATTGAGAGGAACGAGTTTACACAGCCAAAGTACATCAACGAGGAAAAAAGAAGGGGTCGGAGGACAAGCTCGCTTGTTTCATAGGCAGGGAAGAAGGAAAAAGACAGAACAATGTAAAGCTTCCAACTAAGTAGATATGCTGGACTCTAAGACTTGCCTTATAGAATCTTTCAGTAGTCCTGAAAGGTAAAAACAGAATTTATTTGTTAGCTTAGGTAAAATCAATAGCGCTTAATGCAGATGAAGATCAATATTATTGAAGATCATCATCATTCTATGAAGGTGCTTAGTACAGACACATTCTTTCAAACTTCAATCCTGTTCAGATGCCATATCTAGCTTAGGTGAACTATGATACACGATGATTACACTACAAACATGATACTTAAACATATGTAATTAGGTGTTTTGATAATCCAGTGTGCAATTGAGAATTTGAAAATTGGTTGATCAGTAAATAATTTTCTGGGTAATTTTTGAGAGGGAAGTCCAGAGACATTTCAAAGAAACTATTAAATGTCAATCTCTGAAAAAGTAAAAACAAATCATTAGAATTATTTTTGCTTCTGCTAAATTTGTAAAGATTAGGTGGAAAACGATAGAATAGTATGGAAATAATGATGAGAATAGTAAATTGGATTTACTTCCATCACTTGTATTTACTCGTATCTAATAGTATGAAGTGTGGTTAGTTTGTCATCTCATTGCTAAGAGGTTTATGATGCTATTCACAGTGTATCCATCACCAAGGTGTTCGTTTACCCTTTTCATTTTTGATGAAGTGTTAAACTAAGAAAAGGAATAGATGAAGCAATAATAAGAAATATAAAGAAGAAAGAGAGAGAGAAACTGCCAAACCTGGGTGCTCAAGACGAACCCAGCAGATTTTGTATATCTTTCTGTAAAAGAACAAGAAAAAGGAAAATTAGTAATGAGCTTCACCAGTATTTATTTTTCCTATCTGATGAGCAATAATACGTATCAACTGGTAATCTTTATGTTCCTTCTGCACTATATCATCATAAACATGATGGAAAATTGAGCAAAATGAAGAGAAAAATTTACTCCATATCAGCAATCTTCCATTTGAGACCAGAAAGTTTTTCCATTTATTTCATGAACCTTTAAGGAAAAGGTAGAATGTGAATGAACAAAGGAAAGACAGTTAAAAGTTTACCTCAAACTGAAGAGGTGGTGTCTTGGGTGCATATCGTTCCACAACCTTCCCTTCTTTGTTCACAAGGAATTTGGTGAAGTTCCACTTGACAGCATTTCCAAGGAAACCACCTTTCTCTGATTTTAAGAACTTGTAAAGTGGTGCAGCATTATCCCCGTTCACATCAACCTGTGGAATGAAAGAACTTCCTTAAACGATGTTGAGTTGACAATTGACATTATATACCACATTCATCTTAAAGAGAGAGTGTGTGTGCGCGCGTGTGTATAGTTGAATACATATAACATAGTACAAGTAACTGAGAATAGAAAGGGAGATCGTCTTGAATTTCATCTTATGTTCCATAGCTTATTACCTGAGGAAATCATATAGAAGAATGGGGTGATAAGAGACAGAGAGACAAGGCACAACATTTGTGCAGTTCTCCAGTTATGAAATACTCCCTCCTTCCTAATTTATGTGAAGGTGTTTGACTGGGCACAAATTTTTAAAAATAATGGAAGACTTTTGAAACTTGTGATTAAAATAAGGTATAGATATTTGTGTGGCTATTAATCATATGATTAAGGGGAAAATGGATATTTTAAAGTTAGGTTCTTATTCCCTCTGTTTCAGTTTGTTTGTCTTAGTTTGACTTGACACGGAGCTTAAAAAAATAAAGAAAACTTTTTAATCTTGTGGTCAACAAAAGATGTGTAAAAAAAAAAAGATATGTGCAACGTACCAAAATGCCCTTTGAATTTTGTTGTCTTAAATAGTCATGTGGATGTTGGGTGTAAAAAGTCATTAAATATAGAAAGTGACATTCTTTTTTAAATAGACTAAAAAGGAAAGTAAGATAACCAAATTGAAACAGAGGGGTACTAAATATAGAAAGGTGTCATTCTTTTGGGACGGACTAAAAAGGAAAGAGTGTCACATAAATTGGGACAGAGGGATTAAATACTTATCTAATTGTTCGAGAAAAAACAAAAATATGGGACAAGGCATATCCTGAGTTAGATACATACTCAGAAAATGCTTATTTAATCACCTAACAGTGCCGAACAAGATGACATAACCAACTTTTGCATGACACATCTAAAGTTTGGACTGTTCACTGAGCTACTGAAAAGTAGTGTGCATCTACTTATCATAGAGTTCAGAGGTTCCAAGACAACCTTTAAAGAAAAATTGATTGTTGACTCTTCACAGGTTAATAGTTTTGGGAAAAAAGAGGAAGTTCTTGTGTGCAGTATCGCAAAATATTCAAGAAAAGTATCTGTGATCTAGAAAATGATTTGAGTTATAAACTTTTGCGTTATCATATAATAGCTGTTACCTTTTCAAATACAGGGAATTCAGCTTTGAACCTGGAGCATACAGTTTGCTGAATCTCCTCATTAGTTCCGGGCTCTTGCCACAGAAACTGGTTACAAGGAAATGCCAAAATTTCAAAACCTGAAATAGAACTTATATAATTATTCTTGTGACCACGTAATATGGTTTAATATCAGATAAATTCACTACAGACTGAAATTGAAGAAATAAACTTGTAAAAATGAATTACCAACCTTGATCTTTGTACTTCTCATACAAAACATTCAGCTCCTTGTAGTTTGAATCTGTTAACCCACTGCAACGAAAATAGATAAATCAAAATAGGTGAAGACTGGAAAGATTGCCTTCAATAATATTCATGTTTTATCCTCTATTTAGGCATAAATTAACAGGTGTTTTTAAACTTCAATAGAGCAACAAAGCTAGCAAAAAACAATTAAGATTTGTACGTCTTATTATTCTAAAATTTCAAAAGGTGTGGATCGAATAAAGTATACCATTGACCTAAGAAATAGAGGCACTTATCACTTATCAAAAATAAAGAAATACAGGCACTTACCAGTTTCAGCATGCGAGAAATTTACAAATACTATAATTCTCCTATTCAACAATATAAGGCAGCTGGTTCCCATAAATTTAAGCTATTCTTGAGCATTTAGTTATGGATATTGTGATATGTCGTCACCAATCAGCATGAACAACTAAGACAGTCAAAAAAACTATCTGAACACTAATCTCAATTTTTTGTTACGGCATTCTTTTGCAAATGAACTATAAGTTAAATAGCTTCAAGAAGTTTAAAGAACCAGCTAGCAAGTTTTCTAGTCAGGGAAGCCAAGAAAAGGATGCACAAGGACAAAAGTAAATTAAAATAGAAAGATACCCTGAAGGAATTTGCCAACTAGCAAAAACAATATTCATTAGAATAACAGAAATAACCCCCAAAAGGAGTACATCTAGTTTGCGGCAATTAACACTATCATTGTACAGTAAAATGTAAATGCCTCGACTGGCACAATGTTTGACATATTCTTTTTCGATGAGTAACTAAATCTTAGTCACACTTATTCCCACGTTGCTATAACTTATAAGTCTAATTAGTGAAGCAGTTGACACTCTTCTAAAAGGAAACCAAGTTTACACCTGATCGCAGCGATCAAGCAAGAATCCAGGACAGAAACTAGATCACTTCACTTACCATTTTGATGCAACGTTGACAATAAGAAGAACCTTTCCCCTATAATTGCTCAAAGGTACCTCATTTCCCGATATATCCTGCATTTTCAATCTCATTAGCAAGCTTAAAAAACAATGTTCTAATAGAAAAAAACTTCCAGTCAGAAGCTGCTTAATTCTTCCATAATTTGTTAATCTTTCAATAGTTCAAACCTTTTGAATTCCAACAATAGTAAAATTTCTGAAATAGTAATCCAATCATTATGCCCAATAGTTTTAATTGTGTTCTGAACTAGTTTAACATTTCATCTCAAATTCACAATAAGTGACTGAAGATCCAAGTTATATATAGCACCAAATAGCAGAAATTTGAATTAAACTTCACTAAATCCAAATTAAACTCAAGATAAGTGGATCACAAAATTGAGAAGTAAAAAGAGAAAAGCAAACAGTATTTCAAAGTGAATATCAGTATCTGCAAAATTTTGAGAAAAGATAAAATATATAGTAACAAGTAGGTATTACAGAGATGAAACCAAAGAACAATAAAATACAAATTTCAAAAGCAATATGCAATAAAAATTGAATCTTTAACAAATTTTAAAAGTCATATGCAATAAAAATTGAATCTTTCTTCAACTTTCAGGATAAAAAATCAAAACCAAAACTTGAATGCTAAAGAACTAAGAAACCCAAAAGTGTGTACCTTGACAGTGAAATCATAAATAGATTTGGGGGATCCTTCAGCCATATTTTTTTGAGGAGAAGAAAAAGTTGGGTATCTATAGACCAAGTACAAACCAAGAACAAAGAACAAGGGAGCTGTCAAATTGGTGAAACTTTGCAAATCCATCTTCTTGTTTTGCCTACTCTATGCATATATAGCCAAAAAGGGATAATGGGGTAGTCAAAGAAGGAAATCCAATAAGATATTGTGTAAAGAAAGTGAAATTTATTACTCTAATAATTAGTTGATTTGATATGGAAAATGAGCTCTTAATTTTGGTAGGCGGTTCTGCCATGTGAAATTATGAACTGTTTGCTGACTAGTGAGGCAGATGTGAATATAAAAAGATTTTTTGGTCCAGTTTTTGGTGAAATTTGAACTGTGTATAAGCTGTAAAAATAAGACTAAAGGAGCCGATGGACATGATTTAAAATTATAAGATGATCAAGATAGATTTAAAGTAGAAATTTTATTTGGACATGATTTGAAATTATGAGATGATCAAGATGAGTTGAAGTTGAAGTTTTGTTTGGACATGCAATTTGAATTTGTTAAGTTATATTCTTTCTTATAGACATAAATCAAAAACTCCATAAATTGCGAAAATCATCAAAGCTTTCCCAATTCTTATACAATCTTACCAAATGAGCAAGTCATAATTCATAACAAAATTAATATGCTACAGAAGTTCTTTCTCAAAAATACAACATTAATGATCAAACGTTAGTTTAATAAAATGAAAAATTGAACATGAGTTGTAGTGTAACTACACTTTAATATAATCATCTCACATGGTTAGTAAGAGTAAATTTGTTATAAATATATTACCAAGTTGTAGACCTTTTAATATTTGACATAAATGGTTAGTAAACATGATTGGTAATTTATTTACCAACTTATGGATCTATTTTTACAAAATATAAACTTATGGATCAACTTTTACATTTAAAAAAATTGAAATCGTGATTTGAATCATGCCTTTTTGGATGATTTGAATTTAATCTCATGAGATTAAATCGCATGTTCAAACGCGTACTAAAAAGTAAATACTCAAACTTAATTTTAGTTTTTTTGTTGGTCATGAACCTTAATATTAGTTGACTATTTTTTTATGTTCAAATTTATCTGTTTTAGGCATTTTATCTTTATATAAATAGCGGGACGAAACAACCTCTCTGCCGATCAAAAGGTAAAGGTAAGGTCTGCGTATACTCTACCCTTTCCAGACCTCACATGGTGGGATTATACCGGGTATGTTGTTGTTGTTGTTGACGGATTTATTAGTTATTTTTTTTAGCTAATATAAATAGTTATATACGATTAGGCATATATGATAGATGAATTATTCGTCTGCGGACTATTTTTTTAATTTAAGCGGTTAGATTGACGATTTTTTGGTTTATTATCTATTCAGTTGTTCTTTTTCTTTTATTATTGTTTGTCTATATGCTTTTTCTCTCCATAGACATGATTTTGTTTTCATTTAAAGTAAAATGGGAGTCCCATAACCAATTTATTGAGAAGGATCCATGGACCATACATGAATCTTTCCCTTAAAATGGACACATGCATGTTTCATTTATCACGAGAAACAATTAGCACTCGAAGTATTTTGAAGTCACTTGGAGGGAGGGCAAGCTGGGTCCTGTCACTGTTAGAGTTGAGTTATAGTTGGCAGATGGGATCTAATTTATTATAGGAAGGGATGGTGATTACCAGATAGAATCAATGTTTAATGGAAAATGACCAAAATCACTTCTTGTGAAAATTAGTATGATTAGAAAAATTAGTTTGATGGCTTTCTACAATAGTAACATAAGTTCGATGACTTTTTATGAAATCAACCCAATATACAGGAAGGTAATCAAAGTAAAAGGTGTAAGTGATGACAATGTATTACTATGTAATAAATGCTTCTAAGAAATAACCCCTTTTGGATTCTCCCCTGTTGTCCCAAGCATCTTTTTAAGATCGAACCAAAACTGCCTTTCAAGAATATTATTCTCCTTTCCAATAGTAGGTGTTTAGGTGGCTATTAAAACCTCAATCATGTGCCTTTAATTAAGCAATAGTTTTATTCACATCTGACATCTCTCTACATTATTGACATAGTAGTTACACAAAATCTTTGTAACAAATTGTACAAATGTGCATTACTTAAAGGTTTGGGTCAAAATCTAAGGAATTCGCATGACGAAATAAAGATTGAGATTTGAGAAGCATCCAAATAGGCACATGAAATTTAGCTTTTTCAAAGACAAAAAAGAAAAAGAAAAAAAAAGAGGACGTTGTGAATTGGAGTTAATTCCTTGGATGGTCACCCAAGTTTAGAGAATTTCCTACAAAGGTCACTTTTGTTTCATTTAGTACAATAAGCTCATTCAAGTATCACTATTTTCCTCAAAAAGTACCTAGACACTTCAAAAACCTCTTTCTCTTCTAGTTGGCATGCCATGTCACTAAAACCTCATTTTTTTATTTTAATAATAGACATATTTAACTCATCAAACTCATTTACTCAAATTTATATTTTATACCCAATTAAATATCTCATGGTTAAAAAGCGACAAAAGAATCAAATCATACTTTTGATTAAGCCACTTTTTCAAATCTAAATTCTTTTTAATCTCTATTCAAACATATTATCTTTCAAGTTAAATTAAAGTTCAAGTAATTTAATCTTTCCAATCAAATTCAAGTTTTATTAAATAACGTATTTTTTCCACATTAAACAATGTATTATTTCCATTAAAATTCAAGTTTTATTAAATAACATATTTTTTTCCACATTAAACAATGTATTCTTTCCACACTAAAATATAATTACACACATAACACAAAAATTACATTTGTATTGGTTTAACTTTTAAAAAATTTAATAAAATCGTATATTTAAAAAATAAAGTTAGTGTAAATTTTTTCTCTTTATTTTTAGTTATCTATTCTAATATATGTAGTGCAAAATTTTTTGCATTTCCATTTTCATACCATCAAGGTCTTTTTATTTCTCATGCAAAAGATATAGAATTTTCATTACTATAATACTTATTTTAAAATATTATATTATAACTCTTATTTTTTATTTTGAAATATTCTATTATTAGTCTTATATGAAATATAAAATATTCTTAATTTATTTCATGCTATGATATAAATATTCCAACTTGTCACATGTTAATACCTAGCAATATATTAAACTAAAGCTCTAAACAATTTTTTTATATTTTAATACTTATCTATAGAATTAAAAAAAAAAAAAACTCTCTTTTAATTCTAATTCATTAGATTACATGCTAGTTTGTTCCAATGAGCTTTTTAACCGGGTCATATTTGATTAGATATAAAATATGAATTTGATTAAATGATTTTGATGAGTTAAATAAGTCTATTATTAAAAAATATGAAGCTCTAATGACGTGGCATGCCAACTAAGAGAGAATGAGGCTTTTGAGGTGTTTAGTATTTTTTGAGGAAAATAGTAATACTTGAATGACTTTATTGTCCTTAATGAAACAAAAGTGACTTTTGTAGGAAATTCTCTAAACTTGGGTGACCATCCAAGAAATTAACTCTTGTGAATTGATATAAGGAATTAATTTAAAGAAAAGAAAAAATGAAAAAATTAATCTCATTACCATCAAAGCATTCACCCTTACTTATTTGTTTAATTGTTGTTGCTTATTGTTTTTCTTTGGTTGTAAAGACAAACCGTTAGCGTTCATCTCCACTCTTAACGTTAATCATTGATGATAACATTTCATTGGTGCTATTATCGTACCCTTAATTTTTATGCTCGATTAAAAGTTTGTTAGGTCGACTATATAAATCTTTCATGTGGACATAAGGCTTCATTTGTTTTCATTAAAATTAAGACGTCTGAATCTGAATACACGTGTGAATGATTAAGATGTTGTCTCTAGATCTGAACACTGAATGATTTAGACTGTTTGTTTTCTCAACATCTGAATGCGCATAATGTATTTATTTAAACACAATAAATATACAATTCAAATAAAATCGAAACTAAAAATTAGAAAATAAATACAAATTTAATAAAATAAAAATATTATTTGATAAAAATATGAAACATTTATGTTTGATAGTAATGATGGAGATGTTTGTAGTGATGGATGGGGTTTTTGGGGGTGGGGGGTAAGGAAGGGTTAGTAGGTGGGTGGGTTACGGTGGTGGTGATAAGGTGGGTCTAGGGGTAGGGTGGGTGGTGGTGAGGGGGTGGTTGGGGTAAGGTAAGTGGGTGGTGAATGTGGTGATGGGTAGGTTTGTGGAGTGGGGGCGAAGGTTGGGGTCGTGTTGGTGGTGAGTGGGGGGTAGGGTTGGGGTGTGGGTGGTGGGTGGTGAAGGGTTGGGGTGGGTGGTGGTGGTAGGTAGTGGTGGGGGTGGGTAGGTGGGGTAGTGGTGGGGGATAAGTAGGGGTGGGGTGGTGGGAGTAAGGGGATGGGAGAAGATGGAGCCGGTGGTAAAAATTATCCATAAAAAATATCTCTTAATGATATTAAGACTTTGTTTAAGATCTTAATGATTAAGATCCATTCACACCAAATAAGTGCTTAGATCTTAATGAAAACAAATGCACTTAATGGTCTAAGGTCTGAACCATTCAGATTCAGACCTCCGTTAAGTGCAAACAAATGACGCCTAAATGGATATGATGCTTGCTTGAATTTATAGTGGCTTTTTAGAAACCAACATAAAAATAAAGAATTTCCAAAATAATAGAGACATATTTATAAATAAATTAAAAAAAAAAAAAAAGTATAGATTTTTTCATAAAAAGTCATCTAGAGTTCGTGGTGCGTGCTTGAATTTTGTGTCTATATAGATATTCTTTAAGAGTCATTTGTTTCTTGTTATTTGTTTTAATCATGAAGTTGAGTTTGAAAGTAGTAGTAGATTTATGAAAAGGAAATAATTGTCATTATCTCACAGTTGAAAATTTATCACATATGGATGTAATTTAGACTCCATACTGATGGTTAAGGTAAGAGATAATTTTCAGTACATAAAACTTAAACTCTCAATATATTAATATAAATTTTGCAATGAAATTTTATTAATTTCCTTTTTCCTTAGAAGTGAGTGACTGAGGAAGGTGAGGTAGGGAAAGTGGGAAGAAAGGGGTTGGTAAACAACCATTCAGCTGCCACTCAATCATCGAAATTTGACCTCATTTTTCTCGAATGCAACAGAAATAACTTTAGTTGGTAAATTTCTTCATCATAACACTTTTGGTTGTCTCGGTTAATTAATATTCAGAAGCTGCGTTTTCTTTTCTTACTCTTTCTAAACTCACGAACTGCTCAATAGAGTATGTTTTATGCAATCTCAAGCGATCAAATCCACTTCCTACTGGCTCCAATTTCATAGAGTTCCTTAAAAATGAAACTAAGAAGGTTAAAAATATAAAAGAAACTTTTTAGCGACTAATAGGCAAATAAATGAATATCAGCAAATAACATCAACATGGTACGTTCAAAGCTTAGTTTATGGTAAAATTTCACTAATAAGTTTGTAAAAGAGAAGCCATACATATAGGTAGAAGACCCTGGTGGATTACCAAGCCATCTCAGACTGAACTAAACAGATGCTTCCATCTTTTCATCTTCAGAATCTTTTTCATCCTCCGAGAAATTTGGAGCTTTGGGTACAAGTCCAAGCAATTTGAACATATTCTGATCAGCATCATAGTCATTATTGGGTGTAGTCAACAACTTCTCACCTGTAAAGATGGAATTTGCACCAGAAAGGAAACAAAGAGCCTGCTCGGGGATAGAAAACCGAACTCTTCCTGCAGAAAGCCTAACCATTGCGCTTGGCATTGTTATTCTGGCTGTCGAAATCATCCGAATCATATCCCATATGTCCACTGGCTGGAAGATGAAAAATGAGTTTGAGATAGGGAAAGATAATGAAAAGCTCAGCATGCGATGACATCCAATTTTTTCCTAGAATTCATTTCTAAAGCTGTCTCCACTGGATTAAAGAAATTTAAGATCTTATCCTTTCAATTAATCTATTTTCAGAAAGGCATTGAATTTCATCGGGGGGTGGACTGGGAGTCTACGAATATCACGGTTTTTGAAGAGTTGTGATGAACAAGAGATTGGGTTTCCAGTCACATTCTGAGGTGGGTGACATCTGCCCGCAACCATGTGTGCTACTTGGTAGAGAAAAATACTGTTTTGTGAAACTATCAACGTTAAAAGGTAAAGAATAAAGCTCAAACAAAGCAAAAAGTTAATAAGATAAAGTTCCTTAATGTGGTGCTCTCTACCAAGAGCTCTTCTATGATGGTATTATTTTGGTACTATAGTATAGTTAGACCAAGTCGATGGGCATGTTTTTATTCCTGTTTTGGCTGCTGAAAGAGGGTGTGCGAAAGGACAAGTATTTTAGAATCAGAAGTTAATGGAAAGCCCTGCAACAAACTTAGAATTTCATTCCTGAAAGAATGATGGCTTACCTTCTGGTCTTCCAGTGGTGTGCCTTTTACTGCAATAAGTGCATTAATCGGCACACTCTCGGGGTGAGTCGGAAGAGTTGCCAGGGTATGCAACAAACCAATTCTATCCTCTTCAGCCTCACCGAGCCCTATTATTCCACCTGATCAAGAAAAAAAGGGTTAGCAAGATTTTGATAAGGTTTGGCACGCCATGAAGAATTTACCACACAACCTCTGAAAGATTGTGTCAAAGCAAACACAATAACTGTTCAACAAAAGTAAACACATTTGACAAGATTTTTAATCATTCCCTTGACTTTCAATAATGACATAACAATTAAGAATATCCTACCGACTATTGTTAGTGATTCTTCTATCTATGAACAGGAAGTCATAAAGGAGAAAAGAAGGAAGATGTACTAATTGAAAGGTCTGAGAGACCTTATATTGACAATTTAGAACTCACGCCAAAATACTTGAAGTGGGAGACTATCGAGAGGCTTTAAGGTTGGTCAAAACATCTTAAGTTGCCTATGACATTTAGCTATAATCAAAATCGTTTCAATTCACTATATGTAGTGGTATGCACCCAAATAATACATGAAAATGTACGCATTAAATATAGAGATAGATGCGTCTACATATTGCTATTCCAATGAGTCAGAGGTGTCAATATAAAAACACAATATTGCAAAAAACAAAGTGACTAACAAGTTTTATACTTCAAACGAATACCTGAACAAACATTAATTCCTGCTTCACGCACATGCTTCAGTGTTTCCAGCCGCTCATCATAAGTTCTTGTGGTTATAATATTAGGATAGTACTCTCTTGAGGTGTCAAGATTGTGATTGTATGCTGTAAGACCTGCTTTCTTGAGCTCTAACGCTTGCTGCTTCTCAAGCATTCCCAAGGTGCAGCAAACCTCCATTCCCATTTCCCTTCATGTTAAAAATATTTTGCACAACATTAAGTAATTGAGAAGAAACCAACAACGGATGCCTTAGTTATTATCACGTCATAGTGTAATATTTTTAACATGTATGTGTGTGCATGTATCTATGATAACAATTGACAGTCTTATGCTTTTTCTGTTACTTTTGGTTAACTCTAATAAAAAAGATTTGGGTATGCACTACTGCCACAAACAAGGAGCTAAGAAGAAAATGTTGTGCGCTTTAGGTTTAAAAGTTGAACAATCACAAAATTGCCCATCAAATCTTCTTAGGAGAAGAACACTTTTAGAATGGGTAACAGATGGTTTAACGGATTAATTAGTAAATGTAGTCCTGCTTCTGTAGTCATTCTAAGAAGCTGAAGAAATGCTTCTCAATTTCAGATATCATTGTAACTCCAGTTTCCTCACTTTTCAACGTCAGAGCTTCAAAGAAAAAACAAAATAGAGAAAAAGGCTCTGCAATACTGACCTCAACAACCAGCCTGCAGACTGCAGTTATCTCATACTCAAACAGTTTGAATTAGTTTAAACTAACAAACCATCAACAGGCTTATTTCTAGATTGTGTGTATCATTGTAATCTTTACCCAAACCCCGGAAAAAAAAGAAGCAAAAACAGACCATTTTATTTGCCGTTCTTTTACCAGAAAAGAGGCTATCAATTAGAGTTATTCTAGTAACTTCAACTTTTGGCCAGCGAGTTTGTCTCTCAATTAGTATTACGACCAGCTAGTCAGATACCCCTTTTGCACCTCGGAAACAGTGAATATAAAGGAAAATGAAAAGAATAAGGAAATGCAGAAATATTAAATCCAGTGAATAGGCGACACCCAGAGAAAAGCTACAGCTTCATCAAATTGCTGTCTTACTTTGCCCGCCACATTCTAGTGGTGCATAACACCATATACAGCAATCACTTAGCTTTCACTGTATATGATCAGACAGGTTCTCTACTTCTTGTATACGGGAGATTCCCATTATCAATAAAAATATTTAGCTCATCGAGAAAAGAAAAGACCAGTCAAGATCATCTGAAGGTACTGGGATGAAAAATATAAGTATAGCCCATTACCTTATTTCCTTGACATACTCGACGATCTGGTTCATATTGGTTTTCCTTCCTATTGTATCCCTCCATGCAGCACCCATACAAAAACGAGTACTACCTCCCTCTTTTGCCTGTCAGCGCATAAATTAGCTAAAAGTGCATTACAAATGAGATTGAACCTCATTGTATGTTATGTATAACACAGCCAAATGAAATCTAATATTGGGACAATTAACCTACCGCATTTCACTGTCATGTTTATACATCTAGAGATTCGCCTAGAGCGTATTATTATGTTGACCACAGTGGTAAAAGGGGAAATATCTAGGTAATTTTAATGTTTTGAGAACACATAACTCTCTTGGATGTGTAGTATTTGATTAAACGACACGTATTTCAGGAAGAACTACTGTCACCTCAGTTTCAGTCTCAGGGTTAAGAATATCTGCTTATCCTTAAGGATGAAACATTCCATAAAGTCAGACAAAGAGAAACAGAAAGAGAGCACCTTTCTTGCTGCTTCCAGAACGGCATCCTTGTTCATAAGTTTCTGTGCTTTCAGTCCTGTGTTGTATCTAGATGACTGAGGACAATATGAACAATCTTCACTACATCCTCCTGTCTTAATAGACAGCAAAGTACACTGCTGGACTTCTCTAAAGTTATGAGAATGTCTATGTACCTGAGCCTGTAAAATATTTTGTTTTTCATGAAGATGAGAAAATATCCTAAACCAGAAATTAAAAGTCTCACAAGAACTAACAGAAAACAATTAAGGAGAAGCTCCAAAGTAATTAGAAACGAGAATTAAAAGAAAATGCAATCTTCATATATTTTCTTTGGCGTGAATTATAAAAGTTCAGATGACTTGGTCGTGTTGCATGAAAATGTTTGAGTCAAAGGTTGACAACATCTAAGTGTTGATTGAAGTACTCATATGTTGTAAGAGCCTAGATATTTGTCATCAGTGTATTTGCTATGACAGGAGAATGTTTGGTCGAAATGTTTCTTCGAGGAAGATGTCTTCCACCACGATTGAGAAAATAACTCCCCCACACTTGCGGCAAGGGGTGCAACAAAGCATCCCGCGTTAGCAGGGTTTGGAGAAAATCATTTTTTTTTTTACAAATTTCCAACTGATTCAATCTCATTTTTGTCAATCAACACCTAGGCATTGTTAAAAAGTTAAATACCTAAAAGTTTCATGAGAACACTATTTTTCTACCCAATCCTACACCTTGTACAATTTTCATGTGTCACCTACCTTTACATCCAACCAAACACTGAAAAATGATCGACAAAAGGAAACGCACCTATAGCAGGTATTGGGATATTTGTAAAGAGAAATAATGAAAGACATTTCCCTCTTTCTGGTAGAACATGTTCTCCACAATTCAAGGTAATCGAAAATGTTTTCCATTTTGAAGGAATAAATTTTCTGCCATACCAAACACCCCTTAAAAACTAAAAATCAACTGTAAATTAGCACAAAGTTAAGCACATTAACGCAAAATTAAAACAAAACCACCCTGGCTAATAGCCTGTTTGGCCAAGCTTTTGGGTGTTTATGAGGAGCAGCAGCTAAAAGAAGAATCTTTTCCCACAAAGTAGTTTGAAAACCCCTTTTTAGAGAAAATGCACTTGCACTTTTTAAAACTTAGTCAAACATTAATTGCTGCTTTCTAAATTAAGACTGATTCTCACCAAAAAGTAGATGCTGATTAGGAAAGCTAGAAGAAGAAGAAGAAGATACTGGAATAAAAAAGCTGTTTTGATGTGAGTCAAAGACAGAATTGACCAGCATTAGAAGTAATTAAGTATAGAGAAAGCGTTGTAGGACAAAATGTGATGAAAGAGTAAAGAAGAGAATACGAACGCCATGAAAGAGGAGATCGAGGAGAGGTGAGTCATAAATGGACTTGATTTCATTTCTGCTCCAATTATTTCTCGGCCCTTCCTTTATATATCGCTCAGCTTCTACTGCTGCCAGTGACGAATAACTCGGCGCCCGCCACTGCACTACAACTAACGACGATAATGCCCCTCTAATCGATCGAACCAACATCATCCTTATCACCTTCTCTCTCTCTCTCTCTCTCTCTCTCTATATATATATATATATATAGATGCGTGTGTGTGTGTGTATAGATACACAAAATGGTTGATTTTGCACAACTTTGCTGAGGTGAAGCAGCAGCTTTGAATTGGTGTTTGCTGCTGCTACTACATTGGAAGTTCCGCTAACTGTGAACTCATTTTAATACAGTTTAGGTGCCAAAGTATTGTACATTCTGCAGCTTTTGTTGTGCTCTTCCCTTTTTGTTCTCTCACTCCTGTCGTTTCCTTTTCGTTTTCCAAAATTATTACGGAACTGCAGGCCCGTTTGGTTTAGCTTAAAAAAAAATAACTTTGTTTCAGCTTACAAGCTAAAAAAATAAATTGGGCTATTCTAACTTATATTTTTAGATTTATTTTAATCACAAAATAGCTTATAAGCTGGCAAGTCAAATACTTAAAAATATTAAAAACGATTTATAAGTAAAAAAAAAGCAACTTATAGGCTAAGCTAAACGGGCTCTACTCCTGTTTACGGGTTCAATAGAAGTCATTACTGTTAGTGCAAATTTTATATATTTATGTTTAAAAATTAGTTTTTTAATATATATATATATAAATAATTTCTCAAAAAGTCTATAATTTCATTTTAGAATTTAAAAACCAAAAATTAAAAATCCTACCTCAGCAATGACACTTTCGTTTTCTCTTTTGCACAATAAAATCAAAAGTTTTGTTTTTGTTGATTTGAGGGACACTTCGGTCGTCCTAAATTAGAAGAGATACAAAACTAAGGTCAAAATTTTATATGTACCCGATATTTACATCAAATCAATAATAACAAGACATAGTATGTCTTATATTTATCATCTAACTCTGATAAATTAATATGCATTTTCAGTAATAACTAATCAACTTAGATGTTCCACAAAAGTTTTGAGGGCAAGAAACTGAGTTTTAACTTTTTATAGCGATAGTGTTCAAGGCTTTAACCTAGTTATCGCGTAGCTGACCTGTTCTCCATATGTTCTTTTCTAGTAGTACAATTATTAAAATAACTTTATTCACCAAAATTTAGACATATAAAAATCACCTAGCGTCGCTTCTATTTGAGTTAAAATACTTGTTCCAAGATTGTCATTCCAACCCTTTGACCATTCCCGTGAAAATGAATAACGACGACTATCACATTTGAGTTTACGAGAGATATAGAATGAAAACATACAAAGTAGTAAAATTGCTTTAAACATATACTGTTGCAACTTAATTTGAAGTCTTGAAAGATAAAAAAGATAAGGTTACTTTTCTCATGACACACTAAAGTAAAAGTTGTTTGTCACAAAATGGGGCAAAAGATGTTGATTGTTAACAAGCCATGACGTATCTGTGTCCCTTCCTTCCCCCATCCCCCGTCGCCCACCCGATCCCTCAAAAGAAGGGCTTACCTGTTTTAGTTGAAGAGAAATACTTCTACATAACAAGTTAAATTAAATTCATAAAGGTGTTTTATAAACTTTGCTTATTCAAAAGAGAGATTGAGGTGGAAAGAATTTTTAGTTTGGATTGAGAAGAGGGAGACTTAAAACTGAAAGCCTTTAAGCATACCCCAATGTTTAGTAGGGGCAAAAGAGTTTGCACTTGCAGTTGCATAAGAGGAAGATAAATAAAATAGGTAATGTTCATTTTTCTTGGTTGAAGGTAAAAAGGAAAAGGGTCAGATTTGTCCTTGTACTCTCACAAATAAGTTATATTTACCCTTCCTATGTTAAATCTCCTTGCCTCCACCTTTATTTTCCTACATGACGCCTACATGGAAATTTTTATATATATATATAAAGCGCCTACATGGAATTTTTTTCTCCCAATTCAAATTAAAAATAAACCCAAATATAGATTGACTGATAAGACCTCATGGCTTTATAGATTAGAATGCTCAGAGGTGGAAGAGAAAATAGGAAGTACAAAAGAAACCTAGGCTTTGGATCCTTGATAAATTTAACAAGGGAGACACTAGCAGTATGTTATCTGTTGGATGTTTCTATAGGTACTACAGGACTAACAAAAAGAGTTCACAATCAAATTCGAAAACAAACCACGAGTAGACTTACGCACAACTCTCTGATTCCTTTGATCGGATGATAATCTGGGAACTAAAATGCACCTTAAAATGTAAATGGGCTTGTCTCATTTTCCTAAAATATGATTATTTCTGGTTCTGGAGAAGAACCATCCAACAATGTCTTAGTTTCAGAGTAATCATCATTTTGATTTCACTACTTGCAAAAAGTTAATTGTGATGAGAGTTCTTGAAGCAGTTGATGGGATATGTTTGTAGTGAGTGTAATTGTTGATCAGTGGTGTAATGGTGACTGTTTGGAAGCATTTCTATAGTGGTGTACCCGTTTTATCTATGTATCATTGTTCTTCAATTCTCTGTTTTGGAATTTGAATTTTTGGGATAATGAGTACTTTGGCAGGGAAGTTGAGAACCCACACAAGACTAGCTGTTTTTGCCATGATGAAGAAGACTGTTCAATAAATTAAGCGGGGAGGACAATGGAGGTTTCCGGGCGTGGAGGTTGTGGAATTGTTTTTATTTTTAATTTAAATTGGGACATTCCACATATGCCGGACGAAGGATAAATATGACCCGAAAATAAAGTACTGGGGCAAATATGGCTGTAAAGTTGAATGACGAGCAAATGTATCAAAAAAGTATAACGAAGGATAAATATAGCTTATTTGTGAAAGTACATGGCAAATTTAACCTTTTTCCGAAAGTTAAAAGAAGGAGAAAAGTTAAAAGGGCGGGTTATGATTGATCAAACTTAAGGGTGGGCACTGGCCACTACCCACTCCAAACCAATATACAAGTTGGTTCTCTGCAAACCTTTTTTAAAATAACGGTGGAGTTCGAACTAGCTTGAGTGAACTGCGACTATTTCGCCAGATATTTGTTATCTCCCACTAGAACAGCTACCGAACAACTATACCAACCAAAGCTTAGGCAGATGAGAGTTTTTTGTCTTTGTTGGTATTTGCGCTCTAGCTTCATATGATTATCATCCCATTTCTTGACCTAGACCACCTTAGTGCGCTTATTGTGCAAACTTTTTCTTCTCTTCCATTGGTTGAGGCTCCTTTGACAGGAAGTAAGAAGCTGGGCCCTTACGGGCGGCATCTCCTGCAACACAAACACCCTTGCAAAGGCAAGTTTAACATAAGATGCAAAGAGAAAAATAATGGTACTTGTGCTTCTGCAGCATTTGGAAAATCAGATGATACAGATGATCAATGACAACCCTGAACTAATAGGCGTAAAATTACAAATCCCGACTGCAGCTCCGGGAGAACGTGAGCTAGAGATGAAGCCTCCAAAAGCAAATGCGCCTTTCCCAAGGATGGCTTCAAGCCGTTCTCTTGTTTCCCAAGCAAAGACCCGTAATTCATGAAGTGATTAACTGATTACTAAAACCCTGAAAAGGTATAAAAATCTGCAATCTAGGTACATGTTACAATTCATAGGTTTGATTGGTGAAAGACGAGAAGGCATCTTAAGTGTATAAGACCGCATTTATACTGATGCACAATAAAGGAAAGAACTGTAGACATCGTGTGGCATCAATTCTAATGCAAATAGACAATAGATTGATGAACTTTCTTAACACTTTAAACTACACCTCCATTATAATATGTGGTGATGCCTAAAATAGTAATACTTGTTTGCTGCTGCAGCTGCAAAATTTCAAGGCATCCTATAACGGACAAGCAGCAACAACCGCTAGTATGAACAATTAAATCACTAGAATTGACAAGGTAAACTTTTCAAAATATTATGGCGTTCCTAAGGACCCAAAGATGTAGTTTACTTGTCGATAAAAACTAAAATGAAGATAAATAGGAAAACAGGATTTGAATCTCAGCTGAAGAAAAAAAGCAATGTGATTTCTTCCCATCTATCTAATTTTTGGTGAGCTCAATTAACCAGGACTTAAATGCATAATCTGGTGGAGTCGAGATCCTCGCAAGTTGGCCCAGCTATTGCCATTGTTTTTCGAAAAACAAGAAAACAATATTCGTCAAATATGTAGTTCCTCGAATCAGACATTGCTATGCTTAATGACGAATTGTCTCGCCGCCAACTAATGACAGTAACAGGTAACAGACGATACTGTCCGCAGAAATAGACAGCCTTCCTGAACGGACCTCACCTAGAAGGTCTATATTTCACGTTAAAACCCCAATAACCGCTGTTACTGGAATTGCATTAGGCAGTCAATGCCTCTCCTACTAGTGGGTGAATTAAAGAAAGAAAATATAGAGGTGATCAAACTTCTTGAACAACAAGAATACAATCAAAAACGATGAT
Source organism: Lycium barbarum (assembly GCF_019175385.1). Lineage (NCBI taxonomy): Eukaryota > Viridiplantae > Streptophyta > Magnoliopsida > Solanales > Solanaceae > Lycium > Lycium barbarum. The sequence goes on from NC_083337.1 coordinate 162,498,940, forward strand.
GACGGTCAAATGACAATAATATTAACAATAAGTTTTCCTGAAAAGTAACGCATCAAGATACTTACCATGAGCTAAAATCAATTTGGCCTTCAACCTATGCAATAAAGATATTAACCTCTGATAATAACTAAAACAGCACATGGTTTTCCTTGATAAGGAACCACCTTACCAGCTTTTAGAATGAGTTTTCCAGCCATGAGGAGGCTGCTTGATGTTGTTCCAGGATTTTGAGACTATCTTAGCTTAGATTTCTCCAGATAATATCCAGACCACTACAACAACAACATATCCAGTGTAATCTCACAAGTGGGGCTGGGGAGGGTAGAGTGTACACAGACCTTACCCCTACCTTGGCAGGTAGAGCGGATGAAAAGTTAGAATATAATATGAAGGAGGAAAAAAAAAAAAAATATTAACCTGCTCTTCAGTAAAAGAGCATCTTTATGTACAACATAGCTATAATATTCCAACCCTGGAATGGGCAGTGAATGATGTCAGGATCTCGCTTTAGGTCATTTAATTTGTGGGTCAGAAAACAGTAGTGCTGTAAAGTTATCCAAGGCGAGACACCGAGCTGTAAAATTGTTTAAAACGATCCCACACAATGATAATAGCCCAACGACGTTTCTTCTACTACTTCTCTGGATCGTGAGTTTCTAGTGTTCCCATCCACCTAAAGATATATATACTCATGATCCATAATCTGAGGCTGAGTGTGAACCTCAGAAAGAAGTCACAAAAGGAAGAACGCCGTGAAGGTTCACGTGATGGATGTTGTATGCAATGACAACCTTACTAAGAGGCTGGTAACTCTTTTTCCATTTTTTTTTTTTCTGTTTTTTTAGTTACTGAGAAGCTGGTAGTTTTCTCCAACTTCAAAGCACACGGCTTCATAATTAACGTCGAAAACTTGTGGTTTGCAAGCTATTGCACAGGAGCTGGGTTTACCCTATGCGCACCCGAAGGGTAGCGGCTGCGGGTTCCCATGTCATCAAAAAAAAAAATATTAACGTCGAAAACCTATAACATACCAGAAGTTTTGCTTTTCTGGAAACAGAAAAGAAAAGTTGGACAAGTTTGACACGCCATCCAATTAATTGTGGAAAAAACTACAACAACAACATACCCCCTTGAATCGGGAGGGTAAAGTGTACCCAGACCTTACCCCCACCTTGGAAGGTAGGGAGGCTGCTTCCGAAAGACCCTCGGCTCAAAAGATATTGTGGAAAAAACTAAAGGGACAAATTTCTCTTAGCTGGCAGGATTAATGCAATCAGAGCCATTTTTTTTAAAAAAATTATGAATTAAGAATATTATTAACAAAAAGGGCATTAACTAGCCCATTACAAGAAGTATACTACAAAGAAGAAAATCCTACAAGAAGTTTTCCATACATTATTTATGTCCTATTATTTGAGAAAGCTTTTTCTATCAGACTTTTAGGCTTTTAGAGCTTTTTTTTGGTTTTTATAAATCCATTTGTCCTCAATGTATTGTTTTGTCCTCCACTTTAGTTTCATCCCTTCACTTTGGTTCTTGCCTGAGTCCTCATTCAGCGCCCTTCATAACTGAACAATGACAGCAAGGATCCTATCTCAGTTCACAAAGTTTCCAACAAACTTAATACGATAGCCTTGTGCAATTTTTTTGGATCCTAAGTACCCCTCAACAGAGACCTTACACTTCAAAAATTGGTCGTAATATTCCATAGAGATTTTAAAACCTCCTTTTAATTGGACACAAAAGAATTACATGGTATAAAATTACTCGACTTGCTAAGTATTTAAGCAGCAAACAGAATTTAGAACAAGAAAAAAGGAACTTAACAGTAACACCAACTAATGATGTCAAATTTCAGAATTCATGTTAGATACAAATTACTAAAGGAGTATAATCAACATGGTGAAAAATCTTCCAAACTTCAATCACATCTTATTGGAATTTCTTGACATAACATGTGATATAGACAAAACCCAGGCATCATAAATTGCACAACCTCTTTGCTAAAATCTATTTTCACGAAAAATTTAGGGCTCAATTTCGAACTAAAGTACTTAAGCAAGAAACTGAACACTTTTATGAGATACCTATCTTTTTAAATCTGTACACAAGAGACTCTATTGACTTTTGTATCCTGGAGTTTTCTGTTTGTTTCACTGCCTGAGAAGCCTGATGCAAACTTTGGATGCCACGACCCAAACTGGCAATTGAAGGAGCTGCTGGAAGAGATTCAGCAGCACATTCTATTCCATCTCCATACGCAAGCAAGCTTGCACAAGTAGCCACACTGCACCCAAAGGTAGCCCATGGAAGAACGCCAACAGGTCGTACTCGGCGTTTCCTCATAATTTCATAGAACGCTGTTCTCATGGCAGAGATGCTAGTTTTCTCTGCAGAGGCTATAACGCCATGAGCCACTGCACGGATTTTCTCGGCAGAAGCAGCTGCCTTAAGGACAGATGATTTGACACCAGAACTTGCCATTCCAGCAGAGCCTACTACGTTTGACTTTCCAAATGCAAGAGCAAGGGCCTTTTGGGTTTGAGTCACCATGATCTTTAGCGAAGCAGGGACTTTAAAGGTAACAACTTTCAATATTGTAGATGCAGGAACAACTTTAGAAAACGAAGAGGCTCCTAAAACTGCAGTTGCACCAGCCCCAACAGCTACCACTGGCTTAACACCTAGTAACCCCTTTTTGTCACTTTGGCTCGAATTTTCCCCATCGTATTCAGAGTCAGTAACCAGCTCCTCAACAATTTCCTTAACTTCCTCAGGTACATTAGCACTCCAATGCTTCCTTAGTCCAGCTAATCCACTGGCATCTACTACTGCAACTATTGATTTGAACTTCTCGGTCTGGCTTCGAAGGGCCTGTGCAAGAAGGGCATGGGACTTATCCTCAATAGAAAGCTCAGAAAAATCAGTTGTATGATTCCTCGTTTTGCTAAGTGGGACCCGACCAGCATTGTTCAAAGCTGTTCTTAACCCTTCAACTGCAATCTTGAAGACATAAACCTCAGAAAGGAGATCTGTATTAACAGCATCTCCATTACAAACATCATGAAACATCTTTTGAGCACAAGCTAGAGCTCTTCCTATAGATGGAATATCAACAAAAATGTCATAAAGATCAACAAGCAACGGATAAACTGTCTGTGCAAACTGCGGTACTTGATAATTCAATTGTTGCTGAATATCCTCAGATTCAATATTCTTCTGTAAGGAACCTGAATTAACCAAATGCGACGACAACAGCCTCACCATCTGAGACTGAATATCATTCGTAACACAAAATGCACGTGAATTCGCTGACACCATTAATCCCGTTCTTAAAGGAACCAAACTATTGCCACCCTCTAAACCAAACACTCCAAACTTATCCCCAAACCCCTCATCCCCCACATTCGAACACTCACTAGACGTGCTGCATTTAACAAAAGGCGATTCGAGCAACAAGAAAGCCGAGCCAACCTCTTCAGCTGCTTTTTTCGCAGCAGGCAAATGGCCATCAAACCCAACCCCAAATATCTCTCTCAAAACAACTCGTCCCGCGACATTCTCATACTTCTCCTTACTAAGTTTATGCACAAAACACCTCTTTAACACCTCAATCGACGAAGTTGGTACCGAATCCTCACCCAAATCATCACTATTACTCAACAAAATCTCATCTTTTTGAGGATTATCATTATCTACTGAATTACCCACTTGAACAACTACAGCATCAGGTTTAACTTCCCTAATTAAACATTGGGCATCTAAAGCAGATCTTTCAGATAAATTCTGAACACATAATACATATATAACAGCTTTCGATTCAGGTTCTTGAATTGCATAAACAAACTGTTTTGTGTTTTCGGGTATTGATAATTTCCTAACTAACCCATCTGAAATTCTCAAATCATCAGGGTTTAATACAGAAAAAGGCCAAAGATTTTGCAAATAGCTTAAACCCCACATGGTCATTGATTATGTGCAAGATTTACATCAAGAAATGAATAGGAAATATAGGTTTAATGGAGTTAATACTGGTTAATTGTATACAGAAAAAAGGGTTAAAAATGATTTTGTGGAAGAATAGTATGAGGAAAAGAAAGGTAAATAGGAGAAGGGTTACCTCTGGCTTCGATGAAGAAAGTGGCAAATTTTTTGTGTTGAAGAGATGAAAATATCTAATTTATTGAATTAAGGAATATTATCCCAAATAAACTTCTCCAATTGTAATTAAAGTAGATAAACATAGGGATAAAGTCCTCTAGAGTTTTCTAACTTTTCTTTTCTTTGGTTAAATTTACCTTTCAATAACTTAGCTCTTAAAAAGTACTTTAACGTATTTTTAGGATTACTTATGTATGAATTTTTTTTGGATAACTTAATAGTATAAAATAATCTTTATATTTGCATACTTAAACTAAACAAAAAAGAAATGTCGATCATCCTTAGAGTCATAGATTGTTGTTACTACTTTTTAGGTTGTAATTTAGAATATTCATTAATTGCGACTAGGAAAATAGGCGGAAGTTGTTAATATGCCTTGTGATATAGAAAAAAAAATCTTGGTTAAATAAATATAAATTAAACATTGACAATTATTATACTGTAATTTTTAAAATCCTTATCCTATGAACTAAACATAAGATAAAAATGAGTAAGATTACTTCGAGATATCTTAGAGTTTCAATCTCTCATGGATAACTTTGTTCTCGACTTATATTTCATGTATGAAAAAAAAAAGTCATGGTCAATAATTTATTTTTTTGAATTCATTATTTTTTATTTTAAATACTAGAGAAAAAAGACATGCTTTCTTTAAGAGGATAATAGTAAAAATAATACTGTAATTTCATTATGTTTCAAGATAAATATTTGCTTGCCAATTCTTTCATTCTTCCTAAATCTTTACTCTAGTATTTTGATATTTTTTAAGAGCGATTTTTGAGCTATCTTTTGAATTTGAATAATCTATCTAACTATAGCTTAGAACAATATAAGATCGCACTCTCCAAAATAAATTGTTTTAAGTTGTGAAGTATCACTATGGCAAGTTCAATAAAGAGAAAAGTCTCAACGCTACAAACATAAAAACAAATTTAGTCTCTGATTTATTTACTCTGGACTTTAAAGACTTTTAATCTTCTTCCAAACAACTATGGCATCTTGCTGCGAAACGCTCGACACAAATGTACAAAACAAATTATTTTGCTTCAAATTTAACAGTAATATGCGATAAATTGAAAGCTATTGCAATAGATATTCAAAACGATAAACTTATCCAAACAATATGCTACATATATATTTCTTATTATACTTTTATAATCTCGCAAGAAACTAATGATTGTTTTCACTATTCAAATTTTAGTGCATCAAAGATATATATTTTAATAACAAGTGAACTTAATCAAGAAGTCCAGTATGCAGGTCTACAAAAGAAACCGTTGAACACATCTTTCTCTTTTGCCCACCAAATAAGAGTTTATGGGATAAGTTTTAATTTTTTCTTTGATAAACATCCGGCTGATCATTGGACTGATACCATCAAAAATGGAACCCTCCATCCTCATAACTTACCCATTAGTTGGCATTGCTTATTTTCCTTCCTAATCCGGGGTATCTGGACTAATCGTAATAGAAACAACCATAACAATACCTCTAACCCTCCTATCCCTAAGTTACTTTTCCAACAAGCTTTATAATTCGTTCATCTTACGACTAAGGAACCTATTTATAATAACACCAGATCTATCTCTATCACTTGGACCAGTCCACCCCAATCATGATTCAAACTGAACACCGACGGCTCATATAGTACTTCATTTGCTAATGGTGTCATTGCAGGTGTCTTCCTTGATCATCATGGAGGTTGGATTTTAGGTATTCATCAAAATGTTTGGCTCTCTCTCCACTTCAGGCAGCTTGCACACGACCGCTGCCTATATCCCTTGGAGATCGAGATTGATAGTACAGACACGATATTGGCTATTTATAATGGACATGAAAACTATTCTAACCTTATTTCTACATGCATAGGGTTGCTAAGGCAGGGGGAGCAAGTGTCACTCCGGCATAACTTTTGTGAAGGAAACCAAGTCGCGCATCTCATGGCGAAGGAAGCTCGGAAGAAGTCTAGTACTACTAAACTCTATGTAATAGCTAGGCCTTATATGTCTCTACTAGAACCCTTAGGGCTAGATAAATCTAGTACAATCTTTTTTATGAAATCTATCAAGGAGTCTACTGTTGATCTCCTTGCTAGTCTAGGTAATCGTAATGACTTTTGCATGTCAATCTGGGTTGTAATGCTGTGCGGTGTTAAGTATAGTTGTTTATAAATAATAAAAGTTCCGTTGATCTTCCCCCCAAAAAAAAAACACCTTAATCAACAAGATTTAGACTTTTCCAAACAAATTCCATCGTTGAAGCTCTTGACAATTCTTTTTGTACTTTGACCTTTGATCATTAATGTCGAAGGGTTGAAGATACCAATAAAAATAAAGTGCCTTGCAGCCTATAGGTGTGACCTCATCCATGAACAACCAAATGAACCAATTCGTCCTTTAAAACATTATCAAAATAAAAACACATATGGCGTGCTTTGGTTATTTCTCGAAACACCTTAAATTCTACAAGTTGTAAAGGTCGAGTAATGACATAAAATCTACTATTAAACTCGTTATATCGAGCAAACGGTAATTGTGGCTAATTTTTAATTTCAAAGTATTTACTCATAAACATCAAAATAATGTCCCGTTATTGATACTTGAAAATATCTTTCAGATCTCATTATTTTGATGAATCACTTGAACTCTTAATACATTTTTGATGCTATGGAAATAGACCAGTGAATCATCGGACATCATTTTATCATGCGAATATGCAAGTTCAATTTCCACAAGAGATATTCATCCCCAGCAATTTTCAGTTATATTTATCACCGCTCACATTTTTATTTGAAATGATGGTCTGAAAGCTTCGTCAATCCCATAAATAACCATAAAATAAAAAGTGAAAGCCGAGCCATATGATTATGATTATGATAAGGAATATGAACGAGTTAATGACATGGGTCAATAACTCGATCCAAATTTGGTTCACAAAAGCTAAAACCTAACTCTTTACGAATTAAATGATGTATTCTATCAAGTTACGAGGAAACAAGTGAGAGCCGCCAACAGCCACACTCACACGCAAGTCACGTGCCTCGAAATCAACCTATGGAAAACGACACCTGTGTCTAAACCCCCTGACCCATCAAACTTTCAGTGAGTTCTGTGGGGCAACAGCCACAAAAACAATTAACGGTTTGCTTCTCAAGCCAGTTTCGTTTCATTATACTTTACTCTTCTTCTTCTTGGACTGGTTTACTGTTTCTTGATGTTCATCTCAGCACCTTCATCATCAATCTCCATCGGTAATTCCATTTAAAATCATTTTTGTTTTTCTTAATACTCCTACCGTTTCACCATCTTTTCATCCAAAACAGAGAGGATCCACAAAGTCCTTTTTTTTTTTCTTTCAAGAACCATACTATTGTGCCTTTAAAAGGGTTGTAAATTTTACTTCTGTTTCTTCACTTAAATTTTTCTGTTGGGTTGACTTTTTTTATTTATTTCTTGAGTTTTTGATAATCTGTTTTTTTTTTTTGGTTTATTTTCTCTCTGGTATATTTCAGCAGTTTCTTGGATTGTCATGGAGGTATTATTTGTTAGATGTATGTGGAAAGGGGGGATGTTAGACATTAATTTCTATGGTATTGGTGGTTGTTTGTCTTAACTTTATTGGGTTAGTGCCATTTATTATGGTAGGTATCAAAATGTGGTTTTTACTTATATTTTCCTATGGTCATTCATCATTAACTTCAGGGAAATTCACATTAGTCAGTGTGGGGACAACCTACTGATTAGCTGTTCAATGAGTATTTTTGTTTTCCTTGAGTTTGTTTTCTGGTTATACCTCTGTTCATAGAGTTTGAGTCGTTATGATCTCACTTTTTCTTACTAAATCGAGAGGGCTTAGACGAATTCGTGAGAACAAAAAACTCGCGTTTCTTCTACATTTATCTACAAATGAATAATTGTTTATATCATTTGTTGTTTTGTATTGCTTGAAACCCAGTTGAAGAGCACTCCTTGTTAGTAGTTGTTTAAAGTGTCACGGGCAACTGAAACCAAATACCTCGTAAGCCCACTACTGCATAATGTAGCTACTATTTACCATATTTTCAATCTCTTTATTTGGTGTTTAATGATGTGTACAGAGAGTTTTAACATTCTTGGTTGGCAGGGAGACAAAAGGTTTGGGAGGTAGTACCGTTGTGTCTCTTCTGGACCTTTTGAAAGAAAAAAGGCAAAGAGCTTAAAGAAAAAACATTTATTGAGATGTGGAATTAGGTTCACATGATGGGTGCTCTATTCAAATTGTTTGGAGACATTCAGCCTAAGTTAACACTCTGTTCCTGATTTGGCTTTTAGACATATTTGATTAAATTGTGATCTGATGACCAAAATAAAATTTAGATGAAAGCAAGCTTACTTGTTCACATGATCTTAAGGAGGAGATTTGTCTTCATTAGGTGTTATCATTTCTTTTACTTTTTGGGTTTTATTTGGTACTTAGTTTGGCTCATTATGCTATCTCATTCTTCGGTTTTATTACTATTGTTGTTTCTTTTACTTTGGCTATTTTTACTTTTTACTGTCAGTACTTGTATTTCTTCAATATTTTCATCATAGCTTTTTACTCTTGCACTTCTTTCAAACCTATCTAAAAACCGATTTTCTCGAGCCGAGGGTCTACCGTAAACAACCTGCCTACCCTACAAGGGTAGGGGTCTCTGTACGCCTCACCCTCCCCAGACATCACTTGTGGGACCATACTGGGTGTGTTGTTCTTCTGTTGTTAGTTTGACTTTTTCTCTAAAGATATTGGTTACTGTTTCCAGGTCCTTCGCATTGTTTCACATGTCATGCTGATGGAGTTGGTTGCTCAGCATCATTTGGAGCTACAAGCAGTTGGATCAAACCATCACATGAGGTTCAGAGATTCTCTCATCATTCAGGTATAAGGTATATAACTTGAGAATCTATTTCCCATGAAGAAAAAGGGTGCTTGTCTTGACTAATATTTCTGATCCTCTAGGTTTCTGCTGTTTATGATCTACTTCCCTTTCATATTTAGTTGTTGGTGTTTGTCGTGTTAATTGTTAAAATCTATTTTTTCGGAACTTCCAAGCCAGCTTGTTGGAACGAAAATGACACTGCTCTTGCAGAAGTTGTTTTTGAGGGCCTCATTGGACTTCTCATGTGATTATTTTACTTTTGCAATTCTGGTTCTACCATAGTTTGACTTTTTTCAGATTAAATTATGTGTCCTTATATATGTGATCCTCCTATATAGTTTTAGGACTGAAAATCCTTTCTTCGGAGCTGCACAATTGCATTGGCTGCCTGTAGGACATGAGATTAGCCTTTCAAGACTTTCAGTTGCAGCAGATTATCCAGATTCTGTTCCTGATTCCTCTAACTATATTGGCAATAGTGGCTATCACCCTCTTGAAGGAATACGGGACCATAGAAGAGTTCGTGATACTGAACTCACAGCTGCTGAAACAGCAAGGACAACTGTTGAGGTGTCCTTTAATATATGCTATATAAATTAGATCTTATATTCATTCTATATGCAAGCAGAGAAAGTTTGCATGGTAGAAGTGCTAGTATGTATCTTTTGGATGGTTCAGATGGGTTGTCTTTTGTTACTAATGGCAGGCTAATAGCAATGCTTTGTTGATATTCCCTGGCATGGTTCATTGTGAACCTCACGAACAAGTGTCATGGGCAGAATTTCAGTACGTGATTGATGAATTTGGAGGTTTGGCTGTTTATCTAGTAGTGTCCCTCACAATGTTGTAATCTGATCCTTTCCCTTATTATTTTTTCATAGTTGATGGTTTGCCTTCATGTGTTCAGACATATTTTTTGAAATTCATGATGACAAGAATATCTTGCGAGATCGTGATGCAAGTAATCCCGTGGTACAGATTTCTACATAGTTGGATATTTTGTCTTTCGTGGTTAATATCAAGATCATGGTTGAGCTTTCTGTGTTCTCGTTAGACATTGTGCTTAGTAAACTTCATATACCTGTGAAAAAATATTATGATTAGTATCTTCATAAGCATGTCCTCTGAATTCACCTAGTTCTTAGTTCTGCTCTTTTGCACAATGCAGTTATAGTCATTTGGTGTATTTGGCTGTGTGTCGTATCTCTATTAGTTATTGTCTTAAGGATCATAAATGAACTAATGAGATCGCTAACAATCAACACCTACACCTTGGGTTGTTTAAATTAATCATCAATTCATCATTTCTAAGGTTACTCATAACAATTAGTGATCAATTCTTTCTGGAAAATTCTCAGTTAACTGTAGATTTCCATCACCTAAATTGTCCAATCCATGAATGCTAAGCTAAATTCTTGATTCTAATCCATAGTCTTGTTATTCCATGGCGTAAAGAACTCAAACTCATAAAAAAAAAAAAAAAAAAAAACTCAAACTCATAAGTTTTGAGGTTGAAGTTTACCTCTGAAGTAGTCCAAACTCAAAAGCCTCAGATATCCCTTTGGGTCACCTTCTAGAGTGATGAGAATGGAGAAATTAGGGATTCCAATGGTGGCATTCTCTTCCAAATTCTCAAATCTCACTTCCTCAGAACCAATAATTGAGTTCCTATGTGATTTTGGTGTGGAGCTAGTCCTAGAACCCCTCTATTTTATCACACTATTCTTAAATTCTCTTCATTCTTACTGCTTGGAAACACACATAGGTATCGACATAAGAATGCAAAGCTCACACAGTCGGACTTAATGGGTTCAATATGTTTTCTTCCCTTCAAATTATATTTCCTCCTATCAATATATTAATGGAAGTTCTTCCTTGAGCTTTATATAAGCTGGCTAGTCTCTCGTTTTTGACATTGCATTGTTGAACTACTTGTCTGAGGTTAATAAACAGCTGTTTAAGAATGTAGTCATGTGGAATTTGAGTCGTCAGAGTGTAGATCAGTTGTGAAATATAAGCCTGTAGGTCTGTGCTGAAATTATCCCTATTTTACTGGATTACTGCAGAATGCATTGATTGGAATGGATTTCTCCCAATACGAGAAGAGGAGTACAGAATCACCTGACGGCATCAACTTAGTAGGTGATTCTATGGATGATACTTATTTCTTCGACAATTACTTAGAGGTGAGTAAACAACCACTGCAATTTCACTATATAAGTCGGCTGATTAGGCTTCGCTTCTTCCTATCCTTACACGTGGCTATGTTTTCTTTGGCCAGTTTGAAGATTCTGAGATGTCCGACTATCAGGTTGATTGGGGAATGCCTGATATTTCTAGCACGTTGCACCCAGTTTATTTTGCAAAGTGCTTGACTAAGGTGGTTTTCAATTCTTTTAGCAACTCTGCTCCTTGCTATTTTGTGTTAACGAACTATTGCTCGTTCCAAAATTTGTTAAATCTTTATTCTGTAAATGTCACTTGTATGCATATGTTTTCATTCCCAAATCTTGTTCTTTGCACAATGAAGAAAATAATCAAAGGAGAATATACATAAGAAAAATGCAGATGACATCACTATAACATCTTATTTCATTTACTGATCCAAGTATAATAACACAATCTTTTTGCTCTAAAGCAGAATACGTAAAGTTTCGACTTTTGATCCCCAACCTTTTCTGTATTGATAAGTGTGGGTTACATGTATTTTTTTGGGAAAATTATTGAAGAAATAAATTCAAATTTTAAAACAGGAGTCAGTAGCTGCTTCTAAAGTATTATAAGAAAACATACATGCATAAAACCAGAGGAGCTTTTCCTATGAGCATCCAAATCACATCCCACATTGGTTGTTGGATGGGGATTTAGTCTCCTGGTATTGGGTAATGCTCATGTAGCTTTTGAAGTTGAGTTAGGCATCAGGTCCATTTCTTATTATCCTTCAATTCATGAGATGCCGTGCAAAGTATGGGGGCTTTTCAGAAATGACCTTTCCCAACTTTTGGATCATACATTGGTACATTAAATTTAAGCTTCTTTAGCGAGTTGTGCATTATCAGGTTTAATATGGAATATGCTCAAATGATATGCTACATTTTCATCGTATTCCGTTGCTAAAATTGATTTTTTCCGCATAGACACTGTCCGATTTGGTTTAGCTCAAACCACAAACTATTTTGTGTATTTCTTAGGCTGTTCACATGAAGCATGCTAAGATGATGGATCATCCATCAAATGGCATTTCAATTTGGGGACGCCTCAAGCCTGCCTTTCTGGAAGAAGAATATTACGTGCGAAGGCTCTTCAGTGATGATGAAGTTAGTGATGGCTACACCTCGGATTGGAAAGGTAAAGTTAAACAATATATTCGTCTCACACCAAGAGGAATGCAGGGAATTTTCAAAATCTAAGCTGTTTTGGTATCATAGTTTGTTGTCTCGAGTATTTAAGTGGAGAAAGGGTAGAGGCGGGCCCATTATCCACTGAGCTTCAAACCGGAATTGCGCACGGGGATTTCTCATTTATAAAAAGAAATTGTTGTCTTGATAAGTAGAAAGAGTTTCTTCGGTTGATAGCTTCATCTTAGGGATGGTTGCTTGTAAGCATTATGTATGTCTATACCTTTAGGTTGATAGATGACCTTAAGATGCAGGAACTTTTAATTGCAATATAAAACTGGTGATTTTACAGTAGGGATTAAGGTAAGGATGCTAATATTGGAGTCACTTAAATGAACTTATAGAATAGGCTAACTAAGATGAAGCTGAAAGGGGATGTTCTGGTAACAAATGATGAAATTTAGAAACTTCTTGAGTGCTGTTTAGACTACGGAGTTTGCTATTCTTTCCAGGTTTAGTTTCAGGTTTTTGGAGAGCATAACAAAAAGGGATCTGAGTAGAAAAAGAACAGGAATGATCTGAAGGAAAGGAGTCGAGATAGAGGAGGAAGGATCGGAGGATATTTCTCAAATATTTCTTTGTGCAAACTGTCCTGGCTCCTGAAACTTGGAACCAGAAGTATGCAATGTGACTCTTTAGGAGATATTGGTGGAAAAAAACAAAGCTACACGTGAGTCTTGACCTTGAGATCAAGCAAAGACATGAACTTGAAGCATCGTATCTTGACTTTCTTTGACCCCCTCCCTCCGATTAAGTCTTTTAAGTTAAAATTCCCCTTCACTTAAACTCACATTGGGAGATTTTCTCTACAACATTTATTACAAAAAGGTGTATTTTCCCTTTTAACTATTCCTTAAGGAGAATAATACTAATCCTTCAAGTTTTTTTATGACATGAAATCCTTCAAGTTTTTTGCTTTTTTTGAAACTAATACTAATCCTTCAAGTTAGAGCGAACTTTATAGAAAAAGTTAGAAAGCTCTCCTTTACATATCCCATAAATAAAGGCATGTGGAAGTTGGTCAAAATTTGAAAGACCTTTGACTTTTGAAGAAAGGGCAATTAAATTTGAATTCATATTAGGCTTAACGGCACCTTTAGCAAAGAAATTATGAATTGCCCTGACTAAGTCATTTTAAAATTATTCCAACGGCGATATTAAATAAGACCTGTGAATCAGAACATTGAAAAACTGGCGAGTTACTGCCCCAAATCAAGAGTGGTTATGTTCAGTATGTCCCCCTTATCCCCTACATACTATGGTGTGCTGAGGTTGGAACTTCGATCCAAACCTTCGCATCTACTTTCTCATACAGTTTTCGACATCTTCTCAGCTTATAGTCAATGCTTATGTCACAAGTTTTAAGTTTCTGGTGCTGAACCTTGTCATTCAAGCTTTTTGTGATAGACTTCTAGCTTATGAGAGATTGGTTAAGTAGTACTACTACCACCACATTAAAAGGCCCTAGTATATAGAGAGCCTGCAAAAGAAACTAATGAAAGTAACCAAGATACTGCTGTAACAATGGAGAAAGTCAGTGGATATAGTCATAACTGCATTAGTTTTCAGTCAGTCAGTTTGTCCCATTTAATATTTCTCAAAGTTGTGACGGATGTCGTCGCACACAATGTGGTCAAATAAGGTCCATATAAGAATGTTTGCTTTCTCCTACTTTGTTTCCATTCAACCATGCAGCCTGAGATGCTGTACTTACCGGCGAATGGCGATAACCTTAAAGTGAAGTTTTTGGCTAAAGATGTTTCATTTTTGACATAAAACATGAAAGTGATGGGTTGAAGATGTGAACCAGATTCTGTTACACTCTTTGGGCCTTCTTTCTTCTTCTGTTTGGCTATACCGAGTGGTCTTTTCTAGTAATATAAAGTGTCTTTTAGGACGTTCAGATATGGGGAGGTCATTCTTCTGTTACATTTTGTTTTATTTTGGTTTTTTTCTTTGGTCTAGCAATACATCCTTTCCTGCCGAGGAAGTTGGAGTGGTTTTTCAATTATAGTCTGTAATAACTGCAACTGCATGGTGCTTTCACTTTCCTTGTTCATTTTGCCTGCTAAAAACTGTATCGGTCTGTGCTGTTAGCTGTATGGTTGTTGAGCATAGTTTAGAATGATCTCTTACTCTAGATCTCAGATCATTGTATGACAGTGAAAGAGCTCTTGCCACAAAGAATCTTGTCCCTTGTCGAGTTGAAGGTTTTATTGTATTATTTGATTATCTATCTATTGATTCAATCATTTATTTTTACAGGCGGAGAAACTTTGAGCTTTAGTTCTAGCTATGACAAGAGCTGCAATTTGTCGACTATTTACAGATTGGAAATCATCAGAATCGATCTATTTTCTGTTTATGGTTCTCAGGTATGTATACTTTTAATCGGCCAACGAACATCAGACAGTCGGGGCGGGGGGGTGCGGAGGGTGGAGTTTGTTGATTTAAGATTATGACATGTGGTTGGTGTGCGTTAAACACAATCCATTTTAAAGTAGTCATACACTGAAGAAGGGTATTAGGCTCGTTTTTGGGAGAGATGAAGTGTGCAATAAGTCACCCATGTAGTTTAGGGGTGTAAGGGGGAATTCTGACAAGTGAGGGAGTAAAGTATGTATTAAGCCTTTCTCTTTTGTCATAGCTCACAACTGAATCTTGCTTATAGAGTAGAGCATGTATAGGTTATCGAGTTTTAGGATTTGCTATCTGAAAGAACTGAAATATGTTAGAATCATACGATCAGCAGAGAAATGAATAGTGTTGGAGCCCACATCGGTGGGATAAGGTGCAGATGGACTCTTTATATGGTTTTGGACTATCCTCTCCTCATGAGCAACTCTTGGGGTTGAGTTCAACCCAAGATCCATTTTTAACATGGTATCAGAGCCAGGCCCATCCCAATTCGTTGTTTATCAATGTTGGGTCCTCCGTCTTATATTGTCCGTGCTTGAGATGTCCATTTCTATGGGTGTGGGGGGTGGGGGGCAATCGTCCCCTCGTGGGGTGTTCTTTGAAGTATTCTGGACTGCGATAGGCGATAATGTCATGCTCAATGTTCATTCTTCTTTTTTGTTTCAGTTAGCAGTAAGTTTGCATGACTTCCAGGATGCTGAACCCGACAGTCTTGTACATTCAGCTCCAACAATTGTAGAGTGGTTTAGGGAGCAAGGAACGAGGTGCAAATATGCACTTAAAGCTCTATGCAGAAAGAAAGGACTCCATGTTGAGGTACTACGGGTCAATTGATGCTGATGCTTAACTTTGAGATGCATAAAATTTCCAAAGAATTAGGTTGATCTATTGCTCTTTCTGTTGTTCTGAATGGTTCTTTTGTAATGCTAGTTTGGACAATCAAATTTTCTTTATCCGCAAAACAGATGTGGAGTAAAATATGGTTATTCTCTTTAGAAGTTGAAATCTGCTAGTATTTCTGATGTAAACGTTGGCAGTTATCTCCATGTCCTTTTTTCGAGCTTCTTTAACTTTTTCATTTTAATAAATTTTGATTGATCATGTTTAGAAAAATTCAATTAAAAAGTGAGAACCATAGCTAAATACAACATTTTGCTCACGTAATAGGCCATTTTGGAACTTTTCATATTTTACGTATCAAGCTTTGCTAAGATCTAATATGAATCCACCTTTTTGCAGAGAGCAAATTTGATTGGAGTTGACAGTCTTGGCATGGATGTCAGAGTTCTCTCGGGAACGGAAGTATGGACTCATCGATTCCCCTTCAAAGTTAGGGTAAGCAATAGAAAATGCTAATGTGAAGTGTGTTACTTGGAATGCACGGCCCATGACACATGATAGAGCACTTTTTCTAGACATATAGCGTGTTCGGGCAACAACATACCCAGTGTAATCCCACACGTGGGGTCTGGGGAAAGTAGGATGTACGGACATCTTACCCCTACCTTTGTGGGATAGAAAGACTGTTTCCGAAATCTGCTGAATTTGTAAAGTGTTTTCTTATCATAAGTGCTTCTCGAAAAAGTACTTTTGGAGAGTAGAAATTCGTGTTTGACTAATCACTTTGAGAAGTACTTCTGTCAATATTAGAGTATTAATTGTGCTTGGCTAACGTTCCATAAGTGCTTCCGGGGAAAAGCTATATTTTTATTTTCTGCTACTACCCAAAAGCACTTATATTTTTCTTAAAAGTTTGGCCAAACTCATCAACTTTCTAAAATAACATTTTTAGAAAAAGAAAAAAAAGCACCTTTTGCTTCCCTAAAGCTTGGCCAAACAGGCTAATAATCCGGGTCATGGTGTTGGCTAACTTGACAAGGCTAACGTCTACCTAAATATTATTTTTCTGTTATATCAATCTTTCTATTATAAGCAAAGTTTATGCAAAGCTTAAAACTAACCTACTACCATCCAATTTGGCTGTGGGACAATTGTTGTAGTAAACCTCCTTACTGATTAATCGGGTGGGAGAGAGCAAAAAGATGGTGTCTCTACTATTCTCATGAGCTTAAAACTACTATGGATTGCTCAATGACAATGACTTCGGATATCACAAAAACATGATTTTGATTTTTACTATGGCTTTTGATGGTACTGTATATGCAGGCAACATCAGAGGTTGCTGCTGAGAAACAGATCCGGCAGCTTCTGTTTCCCAGGTCCCGCCGCAAAAAGTTTAGGACTCCTGAGAGAGCTGGAGATTTGGACTCACTTTAAGTTTAATCTTACTGTTTAGGAGCAGATCTTATGAATAAACGTATTATCTAGATGTCACTAAATAAATGTATGAGCAGTTGGTTCTAACTAATCCAGTTTTGATTTCTGTAAAGTTTTTCTGTTAATGGGTAGGTGGTGGATTTAAATTCTAATGATCAGCTCCCTTGGATAAGATATAAAAGATAAAAAGGAAGGTGAATAACAAAATATGATTCTTGCATGTGGGGAATTAAGTTTTGAGGGAAGGGACAGTTTCCTCTGTAGAACTCAAAAAATTTCCCCATCATTTGGCAAAAATGGTAAAGAGCACCTTCTTAGTGGAAACTTTTGATGCCCCAAAGAAACATTGTTGAAAAAATATAAACTAGATTCGTAAGAGTGTTGTTGTGATAGATAACTCTTCGGCGGAGTTATTAATGTTTGAGCTTATTATCCCCCGGACTTCGTCTAGCGGTAAAAGCGCAACGAGTGATTGTGTGTGGTAGGTATATGTTACAGGTTTAAATCCTATCATAGATAAAAAGTTTGTTATTAAATGGGGAAGATTAGGGGCGAACTCGTTATCCATCTAGGCTTATCAGTAATACTTCCATTCAATCTAGTTGGATGGTCTGAATTAGGAGAGAATTGATAAATGGACACCTACGTCTGAAAAGCAAGACTAGATTGCCCAACCCAATTGAACCGGACTATTACTATAATCCATGTATTCAAACTTAAACAATACAACTAAATTTTTTTTGTACTTTGATTTGACAAATATATCTTGAATTAGGATTTACCCAATTACTGTATGGACATAATCAATTGATTTTTCTGTCCCCAATTACAAGCATACGAACTCAACTTTACAGATTTGCAAGTTTGCTTTTCTAGTTGAACAAATTCCATTTGCAAATTTCTTCTTTATTGCCAGATACACACAAGCTGCATTAAAAGGAAAGGGAAAATGAAGAATGAGAATTTTCATCAAGAAAAATGTAAAACTGATTGGCAGCTACATCACATCAATGCAAGTTCACTGGCCTGAGAATTAACTCTAGCTAAAATAGAATAGGATTTTCCTACCGGGGATTGAGGGAGGAATAATATTAAAAAAGAAGTCTTGAAACTATAATAAAGTTTTGTTCGCTTCTGTTTCTTTTCTGGGCATTGTTTGAGTGAAACTAGCCTCCGTATTGCTACTAGAGGCCACATTTTGCCTATAATCTTCAGTTTTTGAGCTCTCAATGGCAATTTTTAGTGCAGGATTATCTAGGCCAGTTTCCTCGTCAAATCGCTTGCTTCTTACAGTGCCTTCATCAGCAACATCCGCTGTGTTCTGATCCACCTTATCACGCCTGAAATGGAGTCAAATATGTAAATTTGTTCTGCCAGATCTATAAAAGCATTTGGCTAATCTTTCCAAATGAGCGTTTAATTATCGAGATTGACCAACAATCATAATAATTAGCAAAGCAATAGAACAGCACTTAGATTGTCCTCTTAGTTCTATGAAAACATGGACAAAAATTAAATCTAAGCGCTAATATACAAGAGATAGATAAAACCCATTCAGGAACAAACTGTTACTTACCCAGAGTAAACAAGAAGTCCCACAGCAACAGCAGCAAAAGCTACAAAATATATCCAGTCAACCTGTAAAAAATCATACTAATTTCAGGATAGCACCAGTGAATCACAGAAAAAGTAGTAGCTCCACGTTAAATCGATTTTAATCCTCAAAATGTAAAGAAGCTGATAGTTCTGCAAACCTTCTGATGATATACAAAGATACGAATTAAAACAGCCCACATATCGGAGGTAAGCAACGCTAAGTTTAGCATTGTGGCACCACTCCTCTGCATCCAAAAGGTGGCATTTTAGAATGAAAGAAGAAAAAAAACTAACCCCAAACCTGAAGAGCCGCAGCAGAAAATAATTTTCAAGAATATTTTCTTGAAAATTGACAAGGTCAACATAGTGTGGATTGCACCACAGCTAGCTTTAGATTGAAAATTGACTGATCACTTGATTTATCTTTTTGTACATATAATGTGTGTGTATGAACAAATAGAAAGATGGAGAGATTGAGAGGGGCAATACCTTCAGCAAAATGGGAACAAATGAGTAGAATAGAAACATCGCCAATGCAAATCCAATGAAGGGAAGTGCCTGAAATTCCCCATGGAAATAAATGTTTAAACAACTTGATGTGAGAATAAAGAAAAAGATTACCAGCAAAAGGACAATGAAACAAAGTGTATAAACACAAGAAATGAGAAAGGAATGGCGAGCCAGTTACCCTCTTAAAGAATCTCACGAGACTCACATTATTTTGAAAGGAAAGTTAGGCTCCTTGAGATAAAAGAATCTGAGATATCTCATATTTCTATATTGTTTCAGTTAACAGAATCCAGTGACTTAGCCCAGTGTCCATAACTTGACCCCTCGCACCATAGCCCACCACCTTTATCCCACTTCCCCAAAATAACAACCCACTTTTTCGTCCTTTCCAGTTGTAGAATTTGAATTAAGATGGGAAAACTGAGCTTTTTGTAAGCATGTACAATTTGCAAGGAAAAGTAAATGGTTGAACATAAAAGAGGAGTTACAATGTTTTCGAAAGCAGAGGGAGGGAATCTAAAAGCTGGATGGTGTGTATAAAGTTGCTTTCTCAATCACATCAGATTTCGATCCTTTTTCAGCTTGTTTTCCTTTTCATTATCGGGAGGGCAGGGGACTGTATAAGACATCAGGAAAATGTGGACCTCATTCTTCTTAGAAATACGCAGGCCGTGTATTGTTAATTTCACCTTTTATAATTACGGCTTGATGTTTGGTTCCATTGATACTTGTGGGAAAAAGAAGTGTTCAAAATGGGTCATATATCCAGCATCTGTGACCTTGCTCAGAAATTAAAGATAATAATGCTACACAAGTTTGCTCTTCCAAAGGCAGCATTAATTGTTTGCTCTTCCAAAGGCAGCATTAATTTCTATCTCCATTTTCAATATCCGTGTTCATTTGCGAGGAAATAGATCAAGGCATAAGAGACTTACAGCTCCAGCTGACCAGTGAATAGACTTCAACTCATTGCGCTCAAGTATGCTTCTGTAGCATGGTTAAAGAAGTTGCGTACATCACAGAACATCATCAGCAGTTAAAGAATATGCATTTATTTATCAAGAAAGAAGGTTAACCCCTGTAAGCTCTTTGAACAAAATAGCATCCAAATGCGTGAATTATGAGTTGAACATTAAAGAGAAGTGTCCTCAAGCAAATTAGGATACATTTGGCAAGCACTAACAATCGCACCAAAAAGGCCCAGAAATGCCATGAGTTCAACCATATCAGCACTTTTGACAAAAAACTCCTGCATAGAACATGAAATTAAAGCATTAACAATGTGAAACAGGACAGCCAGCTTGAGAAATAAGACCAAGAAAGAAACAGTTCATAGTAAAAAGGGCACTGTACTGTACAAGGAATCAACACTACCTGAGAGAAATAAAATATATGGGAACAAAACTCCCAGTCTATTCTTGCCATCACAATTCATGGAACTTTTATCCTTTACCATAAGGTCAATTGCATAAGAAATGTTCAATATAGTGTATACTGTATAGGTTGCAGATCTAATCAAATTTGTTTACTGAGCAAATATTAAACAATGAATCTTTTCTTAACAAGTATATAACAGCAAATTGTTACTTGAGGTAGTTTGCAGAACCATATTAATGTACTTAAAGAAGAAACAACCCAATATCCTCAGATGAAAAGTCTAATGGCACTACAAACTTGAGAAACGAAACATGTATGGACAGATGTCATATAAAGAGGGAAAAGGGGCAATTAACTTGATGGTTGCATACTTCAGGTCAAAAACTATAAAAGTAGTCTCTTGCACAGTGCTGATTGGGAAACTAACATGAGAATCACCGCTACTTACAAAAATTTTAGGGATCGGCCAAAGGGAACACAAGAAAATACTGTTTCAACTGGAACAACCTTGAAGAAAGAACTTTTCTAACTATACATTGATATCATTTTTGGTTCAAAAAGCTAGTGAATATTCACTGCTATCAATTGCTTACCTCACTGACATTACTCACGGCATACAGCGTGGCTCCAGCAATTACAATTATATCCCCTTTGAGAGGATTGCTACCACCTAGCGCGATGAGAAATTCAAAGTATTATTCTTCAGATAATAGACACGCTGAATTTAAGTTAGATAGAACCGACAAATGACTAAAGGCGCAAAATCACTAAAATGAGAAGCAGCTGGATTAGATTCACAAAGAATCATATGTTTAACCCCTTTCTGAAAAGTAGCGGATGATATACGATCATACATAGAAAGCAACTAAAGCAATGGGAAAGAGCATGCAGTGAAGACTATTACTTGATCGATCTGCGGCATGTACATCTGAAAAGATCACCAGGACAATACCAGCAATACAGATGGCAACACCAACTAATTTTCTGGGTCTGTACTTTGTCTTCAAGAAAAACCACGTGAAAAGCAGAACACAGGGGATTGCCCAGCAATCCAGCAACATCACGCTTGTTAGGGATGTGTACTGATAAGCCTTCACAACTGCAAAGCAAAGGTAACAGAAAATTAACTGAGAGTTTGCTTAATAACAAAATGTGAAGTTCCCATTTATGTAAACATGGATTGCCAATCCTCGGAGTCTCTATCCAGAAGAGGAGATTATAGTCTGCAGAAGTACAGAGGAAACAACGCATTTGATCTTCCTCTAATGCATAATAATCACATAGTGCAGCTAACATGCACGAAATAGACTTTCCAAATAGAATTAACATTGTATGTATATTGTTTAGCAAAAAGCAAGTCATCAAGGTTTGATCAGTGCATATTGAGAAGGGATCGTAAGAACATCAACTAGAACATATTCATTTCTCGAAGATACAAGATGGGGTAGGTGAAAGGGAGGGAAAAAGATGAGCGCAAACAGTTTAGTTGGCTTCGATCCACGAGAGAAGGTCAATGAGGCAATTACCAAGAAAATTGGCCTCCACATCAACTATTCCAAGGAGGATGTAATAATACCATTTTGCCTGGTCAACAGAAAACAGAAAAAGAAGGTAAACAAAGCATTCAAGCTTAAATGCAACAGCATGCTTAATTAAAAAGGCATCAACAAAAAATTCATTTAAACGAAGAAAAAGAACACAATTATTAGGAGATCTTTTGAGCTATAGCCTGTAAGTGTCCAATATCGGACAAGGGCATTAAAAGGAGCTTTTACACTTCTTGGGCTACTCTATCCATCGTATCAAAGCTCTTAAACTTACAGCCAGAAGCTTTTAATCTATATGTCCTAAACACAATTTTTATAACTACTTATGTGAGAAGTGAAAGTAGTAATTATACTAAGTGGGAGAATATGCAGGGCCAATATAAAAAAAATGTCGTATGGAGAAGAATCAAATTAGGCCTAATAACTCTTGCAGGAATTGGTTAGAGATTGGACATATTTTGATATACTATATTTTGTCCTGAGCCTAGGATATTTAACATGCCTCAAAAACACCAATAACTAATTAAATTGCAGCAAGCACAATCATATGGCGAACATGATGAAAAATCAAACTTCCAGAAGCAAACCTTGATCCCCTCTTGCCTGCAAATCATAAAGACTCCATAAAATAATGCCAAGAGCACGTAATTTAGAAAAGACTGCGACGTCGGTGCATTGATTCCTATAACAAGGAAAAAATATACTTAGCAAGAAAAAGAGACAAGCATAAAGGACACTAAATTAAATTACATTTTGTCCTTTGGAGGAGAGATCGGGGAGGCCAAGGATGGAATATTGGGTGGCAGTATCTTCTATATCACCCCCAAACTATTGCTATCTTTATATGAACTTTTCTGAAACTCAGTCTTTAGACAAGAACTAAAAATAACAGTACTTAGCTCCAGGAAGTATCCTTGCTGCCCTCCCCTTACATTTTACCATCCATTAATACTAACTAAAAGAGATAACTATATTCAGAGAGTAAGTTAGCCATCTCAAAAACTCAATTTGATAGCTAGTACTGGCTCCACTCCATGGGGATGATGTACTTAGACCGTAGACTAGATACAAAGCAAAATTCGGTGAAAAAAGATAATCTGGACTCTGGATAACAAAACTATAAAGGGAAGTATGTTTTCCAACTTTCTACATCCCAAATTGAGTGTCCAATTTTCATGTATAAGCCCAAAATCAATATTTTACTACATACGCCATCTTCAATGATATGTCAATCTTACCCTTTTTATCAGTTCAAACTAGGTCCATTTTCCAAAAAGTAAAAATTACATTACATATTTTATCATCTCCAGAGATATTCAATAATTAGAATTTCCTTTACATGTCATATGGTTCTCCCTATGGAACACCACAAATTACTTTCTTCTATTCATTTAGTTAGCAGAACCTTCATGTTTCTCCAAAATTTACACAGCACATATAAATTGTGTCATGTCAAACCTGCACATTCAGAAGAACAGTGAGAAGTATTAAGCCCGTTTGGACATATTTTTTTTTCCTTTTTCACAAAAACTATTTTCAAAACAATGTTTGGTTACACATTATAATGGCTTTCTGGTTAGTTTTTGAAGACAAGTTTTTCAAATTTGAAAAACAGGTTTTGACCCATTTTTCAAGCGAAATCTTTTTTCTACTCACAAAACTTCAACTTTTTCTTCAGGTGAAATGCATGTCCAAACACAACTTCAACTACCAAATATCATTTTCAACTTCAACTTCAAATACTACTTTTTTTCCAAACATCACTGAATTCACGTCCAAACGCCTACTTAAACCAAGTAAAAGACTATGCTGGCATGTCTTTTCACTACTTTACCTTTCTTAACGAGGAGAAAGAATAAAAATAATCAAGGAAACGTTAACAGTAGCGCCTACATGCTCGTCGTTAAACAAGAACAATGGAATCATATTTTTACCTAAGCAAGAATGATCAAAGGCGGATGTAAACTTGTGGTACCGCGTTCATCAAAACCCAAAATAGTTTCAATGCAAAGCATTTATATGTAAAGTTTCATTGAAATTGCAACAAATAGTGTATATGAACCTATATAAAATGAGTTTAATGCTAAAGAACCTTAAAGTATGAACCCATAGAGCTCAAATCGTGGATTCGGCTCTAAAAATAGTAAACAATTTAGTAGCAAGACACTACTCTTAATTGAGGACAATGATAAATTTAATACATAGAACTGTATACAGAGCAAAAACTAAAAGCTTGTATTACACATTAAAAGAAAGCGCCAAATCACTCGAGCTTCATCTATGATCATAATCGTATTTTAAGATCAAAATAATACAGAAACACAAAAAACCATTAAACATAAAGGTAAAAACAGACAATTTTACCTTTTCTAGCGAGTTCGGACGATAAAAAACCAGTGGCAGTGATCAAAAGAGAAAGAAATTGTCCCAACAAAAGATTAATCAATGTATGTTTAGTCCAAATTCCCTTCACATTCACCATATTTTAGCAATTACCCACTATAGTTTATAGCTTCAAATACTGGGAAACCTCAATAAATCACCTAGAAAAAATTTCACAGAGGCAAATCAGAGAATGCAGAAAACTGCAGACTCTGTTTCGTTCTTGAAAATACTTATGGATACACACACTAAAAATATTCTTGTTTTCTACAGATGGAAGGATTATATTATATAGAGAGATTGATAACTTTTATGATGATGAAATTGAATATAATTAGAATTAGAATTAGTTTTTTTAAGCCGAATCTTTAGAAAAAAAAACAACGGCCAAAATTAGTTCCAAAATTCCTTGTCACTGTCCCCCATTTTGTATCACTACTCGCCGTGTGAAATTGACCAACTAATACGAGTAATTGTTTTTTTTTTTTTTAATTGTAATGTAATCTTCTAATTATAGATTAATTATATTGTTTTAGCTGGGGAAATTAGTCAATCTTGTAATCATGTTGTGGGTCCAATGAAAAAGTCCACTGGCTGATTTTGACGGATGCGTGGACTTTAATTAATGAATTAAATTATGGTTGAAAAAAAATAACAAATGTTAGGATAAAATTATTGGTGAATAATATCAGCTCTGATACCATGATATAAAATAGCGTTTGAACTTAATTCAATTTTAAAAAGTAGCTTACGAGATGAGATTGTTCAAAAATTATATAAGGAGATAAAATTACCCTTACCCATTGATGTGAGAATTCAATAACAAAAAATATATATAAGTGTTATAAATTGGATGTCCACCAAGTAAATTTGGCCACCAAGTTTGTTTGGGCACCAAGCAGTTCTATTATTTTTTAGCAAAAATCATAGATAGCCCCCTAAACTTTATCACATTTTCCTCATGGCTACCTAAACCGGGAGTTGTACCTATTGACTAACTAAACTATCCTGAATTTATACCACATAAGCACATTTTACCTACATGGCAGCTCGTGTGTGCTGCACGCAAAATGGGCGCGTGAAGGGTTGTGTTGTTGCTGATATGGCAACTCCAATGTACCCTTTTTTTTTAATAACCCCAAATTTAAACTAAGGGTGTCAAATGGGTCGGGCCAGCCCGAACCCGGCCCACCACCGACCCGGCCCAAGCCCGCTAATATGTGTAAGGGGCTGGGCTAGGTGGGTTTTATTAGGGGGCTGGGCCGGACAAGGTGGACAGCCCACCAGCCCGGCCCACCATCAGCCCGGGTGATGGCCCACCGGGGCACCAGCCCTGCCCACTTCAAATTAAAAAAAAAAAAGATAAGTATTACATTTATTACTAATAATAAGTATTTTAAAAACATTATATCCCAATAAAATAGTTGTAGCTATAATTGTGGGATTCTTAAAATTTTGGAAGCAAATATATGAAATATTTATTAATTATTCAAACCATAGTTAGAATCTTACTTTAGTTAATTAAAACTTAACCATTAATTTTAACTCATGTAATGTGTCTCTTATTCAAGTAAGAACTTGAGAAAAATGGAGACAATAAAAATGAAGAGGAATCGGATTCGTTAATATTTAATTGCTACTAAATGAAAACTAATTAGCTCTTTTCAAAAAATAAAAAATAAAAAAAATTAATGATCAGAGCCCCAAAGAATTAAAGTGGGCACTGGGCAGGGACCTTTTGTCCTTTTCCAACGGTTGAAAAGTCAACAATAGTTAGCTCTTCCTTTTTTTTTTTATAATTAATAGGCAGGTGGGCCCCATAAAATTAATAAAGATATAAAGTGGGCACTAGTAAGTAGTAACCGTTGCCAACGGTTATTTTCGGCAATTTAGCCGTTGGCCCAAAAAAGGCCCCTCACCTTTAAGTTTAAAAAATTACAGTTTAACCCATTTTTCACCTATAAATACCTTATACATTTCATCATTTTTTACTACAATCCTCTCATTTTATCTCACTTTCCCTCTTAATTTTCAGCAATTTCTATAATTTTAGTATTCTATTTTAATTGTTTTTGCAAACTTGCAATTTACAAGATCAAGCGGAAGACTTCAAGTATTCAATTTATCAATTTACGATCACGTTGTTATTTCGTTATCTCCGAGAATTTGGTACCTTCTTTCCATCTCTTACTTTTATTTAGTACTTTAATTCTTGCATTTTAATTTTAATTTTCGTTATTTTAATTTGCATAATGGATCAACTAAAAAGTCTCGGTAAAGCTTTATGTCCCGGTGGTAGTAGTAGCGGTAAGAAAAAATCCGGTAGTGGTAGTGGTAGGGGTAGTACTAGCGCTAGAAATTATATTCGTGTTCCGCAAGCACCACCTAGTGAAATAGGCGACATAGGTGTGGGTGCACATGATATGAATTATATAGAATTACAAGAAACGTACAGTATAGAAGATGAGAATGAAGTTGAGATACAAGTAGACGATGATGATAATGACAATAATACACCCACTAGTACTGCTAATGATATTGCTCAATCTCGAACTCATGCTCAGGGTCGTCCTCCACTGCCTGAAGGAGCCCCAAAAAAAACTAGCGCCCGGAAAAAAACTAGCTTAGTGTGGAATTATTTTGCCCAATTAGAAAATAATCTGGGTTATGTTGCATGTAAAATTTGTGAGACACCTTATAAGCATAGCACCGGGGGTAGTAAAGGGGGGACGGGTCAATTGACTAAACATTTGGATAACAATCACCCAAATTGGAAAGAAGAGATAGCAGAAGCTCAGGGTGCCACCGGGGGATTAACCCAAACAAGACTGAACCTAAAGACCGGTAAATTAAGTGGATCATATAATAAAATGAAGGACCGTGAAGAATTAGCGAAAATGATAGCTGTGGGTTGTTTGCCTTTCACCTTTGCTTCTTCTAATGCTTTTATTCATTATATACAAAAAATTTATAATCCTATGTTTAGAGGTATTCCTAGAACTACTTGTAGATCTAATATTTTTAGACTTCATGGACAATATTTGTTTTATCTACGTTATTTATTAACATATCTCCCTTGTAGAGTTTCTCTCACCTCGGATCTTGGTCGTGCTGTTAATAGAAATGATTATTTAACAGTTACTTGTCATTGGATAGACGATAATTTTAATATGCAAAAACGTATTTTAGCTTTTCAATATGACGAAGACCGTAGACATACTGCACAATTCATATCTGATACTGTCACTGTCATTGCAAAATATTATGGTCTTACAAGCAAAGTTTTATGTATGGCCTTTGATAATGCTTCTAACAACACATCTGCTATCGACAGTTTAAAATCTGAGTTGTCTCCACCTTTACCTGAAATATTTCATGTCCGGTGTGCTTGTCATATTTACAATTTAATTGTTCAAGATGGTCTTTCTTTCTTTGAGCCTAATTAGACACGCAGTTGGTTTTATTCAAGGAAATAATAATAGGAAGCGACTTGCTGAATTTAAAAATAAATGCAGGCAAAATAATCTTAGACCAAGATTTATGCCTGAAGAAATAGACACTAGGTGGAATTCTACTTATGATTTCTTAAAAACTTGTGTTGAATATAAAGTTCCTATAACTGCAACTTTTAACCAATTTGCTACCGGATATCCCGAGTTAATGTTAAGTGATTTTGATTGGATCAAAATTAAGCATGTTGTAGATTTTTTAGAAAAAAATTATTTTGCTATTCTGGAATTTTCGGGTGCTTATTATCCTACTGTTTGTAACATTTTAGCTTATTTAGCTGATATCTCTTATTTGCTTAAAGAATATAAGTTTAAAGAAGGTTACATAGAGGCTGTTACTGCAATGATAATTAAATTCAAAAAGTATTTTTTTCCTATTCCTCTTATTTACTTAGTTGGTGCTATATTAAATCCGTGTATTAAATATATTAATATGTTAGAATTGACCCGTATCATATATACTTCTTTAGATATTAAAACTACTGAGGAACCATCCCTTCTTAAGGCTATGTGTGATGCAAATGATTACGCACAACAATTATATAACCATTATTCTACATTACTTGATAATGCTACACCGACTTCTATCCCAAGCGGTCTTTCTAACGAAACTTCATCTTCTAAAAGACAGGCACAAAGTGTGCCTATCATGGGTGTTCCTAGATTATCTATTTGGTCTCAAATAGCACCTCAACAAGGTCATACAAACTCTGATGAGCTTCAATTTTTTTTGAGACAGCCATTGGAGCCTTTCGAAGATGGAGTTAATGCACTGGATTGGTGGAGGAACAACAGAAGACAATTTCCCGTTCTTTCAACAATGGCTAGAGATGTGCTAAATGTTCCAATGTCAACTGTTGCATCAGAAAGTGCATTTAGCCAAGGAAGGCAGCAGCTCGGAGATAACTGACACTCATTGGGCAGCAACGCAATGAATGTTCTAGTATGTTTCAGAGATTGGATTAGATCAGAGCGAAGAAATCAAGGAAGAGAACAAGATCCAAGAGAAGACCAGCAACTTGAAGATATAATGTCGCTTGGAGATCCATCGGTACAAACATCTCCAATGTATGGAGATGTCGATTATGAAAATTTTGAGCCAATTCCTCCTAATGTTAATATGGAAGAATTGAATAAAATGGTGGAAAATATGTAGATTTAAATTTGAAGAGTTGTCAAATTGAATTTTCTTTTTCTAGTTTAAGTTTACGAAATCAAAGAAAAGTAGTTGTAAGTTTGTAAGCTTTAAAGTTTAAATTCGACTTTGCAATTATCGATTAATAAAACTAAAGGCTCACTGAGCCTTTGAATTTCTTTTCAAATTTGTGTTATAATTTTATTTACAAGAATAATAATCTGTACGCAGTCAAAATAGAACTATAAATGTAATTGTGTAAAACTAATCTTACACAAGTAGCAACTCCAAGATAAATTTCTGCAAGGAGGTACAAACATTGATCAGTGCCCAAAAGCAACAAGACATTATAATAGGCTGACAAAATCAGTGAAATGACAAGCCTCTGAAATTGCTGATGCGTGAAATAAATCAAATACCCCTTTTAAGTTACTATCTTGCTGTTGGCTTACACAAGTTCAAAAATATTTCAATAGGTTATACAGTATACTATATAATAATATAAACTATTAGTTATATATATAATAATATATTAATATAATCTTATTAGTTTCAAATATTTTATATATAATAATAATTAAATATTTTTTAGCATATTGAAATGTCTCCACCGATGATGGAGACGTGACAATCTGCACATGACATTAGGACTTAGGATCAGATGAGATAATTAAATTAAGAACTTTGGTTTAGTATAAAAACTCATGTGCATTGTTCCCATTTAGTTCCCATTTAGATGAGTAGGAAATTTAGAGAAAGAGGAGAGTAGGGAATTGTGAGATAATATGGAGAAGAATGAATGGTATTTATAGTTTGAAAATAGGGCCAAAGTATAATTTAAGGAACTTGAAGGTTAAAATAAAGTTGACAACAACTAGATTTTAAAGTATTAAACTTAATAAATTTTAGCATTAGAATTTTTTTTTAAAATAATTAAAATCCGGCTCGGCCCACTAACTAAAACCCGGCCCGGCCCACTAACGGGCCCGGTTAGCCCGACGTGTAGCCCCTATCCGAGGTGGGCTGGGCCGGACACCCTTTCCCTCTCCAAGCCCGGCCCCCAGTCTGGCCCACTTAACTTACGGCCCGACCCGGCCCGGCCCCTTGTGGCCCACATTTAAATGGCCCGGCCCGACCCACTTGACACCCCTAACCTAAATCGGGAGTTGTACCTATTGACTACCTAAACTATCCTGAATTTATACCACATAAGCACCTTTTACCTACATGGCAGCTCGTGTGTGCTGCACGCAAAATGGGCGCGTGAAGGGTTGTGTTGTTGCTGATATGGCAACTCCAACGTACCCTTTTTTTTTAATAACCCCAAATTTAAAACCTCAATTCCAAAAATTCCAAAATCTCTCTTTTCTCCTCCTTTCTCCCCCGTTTCTCTCTCTTGTTTCAGTTCAATTTTTTTCATCCTTGTCTCTCGATTTATAGTTGTTGCTGGCTGTATTGTCTCTTATTTCTGTCTTGGTTCTCTCTTCTTCATAGCAATGTCACAAAATTCAGGGATTGTAGATGAAAATGTTATTTGTAATTGTGGTAATTCTTGTAATGTAAGAACTTCGAGAACAGTTAACAACCCAGGTCGTAGATTCTTTGGTTGCAAGATGCCAAAAGTGAGTACCTATTTTAAAATTTTGATTTTTGGAAATTTCATTTTCGGCCTTTTTTTCGGATTTTTTGTGTTCATAATTTTCTTTTACTTTTATGTAGGATAAGGGTGGATGTAGCTATTTTAAATGGATTGATCCATCTCCAGAGGTTGAGCTTTTGAAGAAGAAGCTTAAAGAGGTTGAAGAAGAGAGGGATACATTGAAATATAAAATGAAGGAACTTGGAGGCAAGTATGATTCATTGAAACAAAAATTGAAGGAAATTAAGGAAGAGAGGGACTGTGCAAAAGCCAAATTCAACAGGCTTGTCGTTGTTGTTCTATGTTTTTTACTTGCAAAGATTATCTTTGGGTAGTCTAATTGTTTCCTAGTTACTGTTTGTAATGTTCCTACAAAGATTTTCTTCTATGTTTGTAGTAATGTTTTGGTTATTAGATTTTGTGAATTACTTAGCTTGTGTTTGGCGTTGTGAATTAGTCGCAAATATGACATGAATATAAATCAGTCAAGAAACATAGCAATTGTTCATTAAAATGCTAGCACCATACATAGAAAAGAAAATAGAAACCTAGTCAACAACTATGACCTCTTCCTCTTCCTTCTTTTGAACATCGAATCCTATGCCCTCCCGGCACTTACACTCGCAGACCCAAATACAGAGTGTATCTCCCTCTGTCAATTGCTCGGATTCCAGAAATTCTTTCCACCCGAGACAGAGGCGCGCGTGTTTTTCAATTTTGTAGGTCATAGTGTAACGTTTTTCTCCATAAGCAACAACGACATGAGTTTTTGTGGTTGGTAGAACATCAAGAATATTAGTAGGAAACACCTGCAAAAAAAACATGAAAAATTACTAAACTATTGCAATAAAAATAGCAAATGAAACATCGATGCTAAATTAAACGTACGAAATCATCACTTTCTACGTATGACCGTGCTAATTTCTTCTCGAAATATGCCAACATTTTTTAGGTTGAATGAACTTGTTTTAACAAGTGAATGGGATAATTTGAATGGGATGAAGAGAATGGGGATGAAGTTAGTGGGTTTTATAGATAGTTGAAATGGAAGATTAAGTGGATTAGATGAAGTTGGATGGGGTGAATTCAATGAAGTGAATTGAATTCACCCGATGTGGTGTTTGATTTATGGTCTAATCGGTTGTATTTGACTCCAACCGCCCCATTTATTTGGTTGTTGAGTATTTTGAGGAAATTTATTGTCTTGAAATGGCACAACTGCCACGGCTGCCTATATTCCAATCCTATTGATCTGCCCCGTGCATGTTTGACTCAGTGGCATAAATTGAAGAGTAGTATTGGCACAAATTTGATTAGCACAAATCGAAAAGTACCATTGATAATGTCATTGGCACAACAGTAATGCATAATAATAAGTCTAACTAGACAGCACTGCTGCAGTTTACATATACTAAAGACATTGTTTTAGAGACTTAAATGTGGCAAATTTCCTACATTAACTACTTGTTGGAGCTTTCTTCTGCTGAAGATCTGGTTGCTTCTGATTCAGCCTTTTGGTTTCTCTTGTTGGCTCTCAATTGGGATAGTTGTGATGTGGTCATTGCATCTTTTTCCTTGCCATTTCAGTCCACGAGCTTTATAACCAATATCAATATTTGTTGGTGAAGCACTCTTCAAGTTTGTTGCACCATGTAGAACCCTCTCACTTGTTGTACCAGGCTTCAATTAAAATGTGAAACATTAGTAAATTGTGTTGAACAAAGATGAAGGCAAATCATAAAGTGAACTTACATTAAAGACTTGTGCTCCAGTAACAGGATTAGAGTATACACCAAAACCAGTTGTAGTCCTATTTTTATTTCCAGTAGCTGCAGCAAAACCAGCAGTAGTATATGCCCTTTTGTGACCTGATAATGGTGGCAATTGACCTGAAGAAGAGTCTTCTCTTGCACTCACAAATGGTACCCCTCTTGCATTTGTGAATTTTTTTCTGCCCCTTCCCCTGCCAGCTCCAACTTGAGCCCTCTTTTGTGGAGCTACTGGCACAACCCTTGTGTCACTACAAATTGAGCTTGATTGTGAACTAGCAGTTGGATATGCAAGACTCTTCGTTCTAGACTATATTACACAATTAAAATATAAATTATCCAAAGTGTATAAATTGTACAATTTAAATGAAGATGTAAATAACTTTTACAAGATATACTTACTGCTGGTGTTGGAGCAACAGTTTGGGCATCTCTTGGCACAGAACTTGTGTCACTACAAACAGAGCTGGATTGAGTTGGTGGAGTTGGTTGAGATTGACCACCTTGTCTTTCAGTTGAGGGTATTGGTTGAGAAGGACCACCCATTCCATGCTACCAAACAGAAACAATGGGATGAAAATTAGAGACTTATATGTAACAAACTAAAGGTAAGAATATGACAAATTCAATTGTACTTACTCTTCTTCCACAAGCAGTCTTGTTATGGCCAACTTGTTTGCACAATGAACAAGTCATCTTCACACCCTTCTTTGACAGCTTTCCATATTTCTTTGGCTCATCTTTATCCTTCATTCTTTTCTTCTTTGGTCTCCCAGGCATTTTTCTTGGCACTGGAGGCTCTATTGATGGGTTTGTAGTCTTAGGCCACATCCTCATATTGGTAATAGGTTGGATGAAGTGGCTATAAGCCTTGATAAATGTTTCCTTCCTATACCAATGCTCTACATGTGCATCAGGATCTTCATTCAAGTAATACAAGCACAAACAACATGAGGGCAAGGAACAACCCTTAACATTCACAGCCTATAGTCACAATATTTCTTATCCAAGTGGACAACAAATGTGAACCCACCATCTCTAATTTCAAAACCATGAGCCCCATTCCATTAAACATGACACCTATTATACAACTCCTTGTTCTCTTCCAATATTCTTCTTGCTATAGGGGCAATATCATCAATCCAAGTTTCAGCAAATTTGATCATGTCTACATGCCTATTCATCATTTTATGCCTAATTTCTTCTAACATGGTGATAATAGATTTATGTCTAGCAGCTAAGATCCAAGAATTAAAAGTCTCACACATGTTATTTTCCACAACATCACACTTGGAATGAAACTTGAAATATGCCCTACAAAAAGTAAAAGGCTCATAATGCATAAAATCGTCCATTATCTTGGGCTTACCCAATTTGGCCATTTTATCCATCTCCTCTTTAAACTTGACTTCAAAGCTAGCCTTAGAGCATTTCCAAATCTGCTTCCTTCTTTCTTCTCCTCTCCACTCTTTGTGCCAATTACTCCAAACATGTCTAGCACATCTCCTTGTCTCAGCATTTGGCAGCAGCTCCAATAACACAGGAATAAGTCCCTTCCAAAAGTGTGCAAAGTACCAAAAAAAAAATAGTTAAACATACTGAAATGTTCTCTACTAAACTGAAAGTTTAATTAAATGGAACAGAAATGGTACCTTTTGCATGTCTGACATTACAGTCAACCCTTCACCATTTCCCAAATTCAGATCAGCAATCAAGTACTTTATGAACCAATTTCGGCTATGTTTAGTCTCTGTATCCACCACTGCCCAGGCAATAGGATACATTTGGTTGTTCCCATTCTTGCCCACAGCTACCAATAGCTCACCCTTATAAGCTCCTTTCAGAAAACAACCATCGAATCCTATTATTTTTCTGCACCCATCCAACCAGCCTTTCTTAAATGCCTGGAAGCACACATAGAAGTACACAAAAAAGTTTTTCCCAGGTTCAGTCTTCTTATCAATTTTAACCCAACAACTACTTCTTGGATTGGTTTGCTTGATCATGTCAGCATAGTCACATAATCTGGAAAATTCCAGATTCCAGTCACCCATATTTTCTATCATAACCCTCTGTTTTGCCCTGTGGCAAACCGTCCTACCAACATAAAGACCAAGCTTGTCCCTTACCAATTCCTGAATTTCCCATATCCTTATGTAAGATTGAGAAACAATTCTGTCCTTGAACTTCCTTGCTATTAGCTTAGAAGTGCACATCTTGTTTTTGTTCAAAGGAATACACTTGTGAATGGGATGATAGGTAATCACCTTAAAATCACCTGTGTCCTTATCAAGCTTAGCTGCCAACACCCATTTACACTTGGTATTTTTACACTTAGCCCTCACCCTATGGCTATCATTTGGTCTTACCTTCAACTGCCTCTTATATTCTACAGCATAGTCTGCTAGAGCCTTTCTAAATTGTGTTACACCATCAAAGACCATTCCAAGCTCAAAAACAGCCACCTCACAATCTTCATCATACCTAACTTTTTTGCTTTTCCTTCTAGAAGGTAAATCTACCCCCCTTACAGCATCTACATCAAGCTGTTCTTCACTATCTTCACTCCAACAGTCAGAGTTATCAATATATTCCTCATCTCCACCCAATTTCCCAGCATATTTGTTAGACTTATTTTTCCCAATATCCTCAAACCCTCTTTCTATACCACCAACCTCTCCAACTGGAATTTCTTGAGTTGTAGCAGCCTTTTTTTTCTTTATTTGTTTACTTCTTCTTTCTTGTCTAATAGCTCTCAACTCCTCATCTATATCTGACCCATCTTCTGGTGGTGTTTCTCCTAGATCTGAATCACTACTCACACAATCAGATATATTAGATGCTTCAGCCCCATATACAAACTCATGAGTAACCCAAACACCCTCCTGATCTAGGCTATCATAAGCAGACCAAACACCCTCATGATCTAGGTTATCAGCAGCAGCCCCAACACCCATTTTATCTAAGTTATCAACAACCCCAACCTCTTTTGATGACCTAGTTGGACTAGAAGAAACTTCTGGGCCTTTTAACAGACCAACAGGCCCATCAGTTTCAGCCAAAGCAGTATCCAATGAATGAAGGACATATACATGAAAGGGGTCCTCATTTTTTAGGTCTTTTATTAGGTCCAGTAGATGTCTGTCAGACTCAATAACATTGAATTCTCTAGTATTTGCATCTTGGTAAAAAAAAACATTAACTGATAAATAGCCTAATTCTCTAGTATAATAAAGCAATTCCATTAGGGAAAAGTAGTCTTTCTCGATATACCTGATGATTGGCACTAAAAAGGAATGTTAATTAGGGTCACGATTTTCTACAAAGGTCCCACCGTAGTGAATGTGTGTAAATATGACCTCCTCCATGGTCAATTAGTAAGGTAAACCTGAAAAAAAATCACAAAATGATTTAATTTCAGCAAAATTACCAAAAGGGCACACTTTTAAGGCATATTTTACAGAAATGGAACAGGGAATATTCTCAAACACATAACCCCAAATTTGAAAATTAAAAACCTAACTTTCTACAAATATAGTAACGGAAAGGGAACAGAAAGGGACGGAATATACTAACTTTCTAATCCCACTCACCACCAGGAAATGACTACTACACTACAAATATAGTAACGGACAGGGACGGAATACTAAACAAACACCAAAAAAACTAAATTAATCTCAAAAAGTAAAACCCTAGCAACCTTAAACAACCATTATGAACACGATTAACAACTAATCTAGAGAGATATAAAGGTTTAAGATACTTACACGTAAGATATTATCCTCAAAACACCTTTAATCGACGGTGATGCTCACCGTCGATGATGTCGCGGTGAGAGAGAGACGGCTCGGGGAGAGAGAGAAGAGCAAAAATGGGAATTAGGTTAGTGGTAGGCCCATTTACATTAGAAACCCATTTTTTTTAAAAAAAAAACACGTGGATTTTATTTTCCACGTGGGAGGAGTTAAATGGAGCTAAAGTACACGTCATCGGGGCGTATATACACGCGCCCAAGTGTAATTAAAAAAAGGCCAAAAGGTGCTTATGTGGTATAAATTCAGGGTAGTTTAGGTAGTCAATAGGTACAACCCCCGGTTTAGGTAGCCATAAGGAAAATGTGGTAAAGTTTAAGGGGCTATCTATGACTTTTGCCTTATTTTTTCCTATAAATAG
Source organism: Lycium barbarum (assembly GCF_019175385.1). NCBI lineage: Eukaryota > Viridiplantae > Streptophyta > Magnoliopsida > Solanales > Solanaceae > Lycium > Lycium barbarum. Next base: position 162,535,728 of record NC_083337.1, read on the forward strand.
GAGTTCATTTGTAGAATGTTATATATACAATGGAATCTCTCTCGAGTTAAAGGTTGAATGATATATCAGTCTCTTTCTATATACTTATCTTTGGTGTATTTACTTTAGCCTCTAATTTATAACACGTTATCAGCATGAGACTCTGCCATCTCGAGCAAATACTTTGAAAGCCTCGAAGAATATATGGAAATTCCTCAAATTTTGTTTGGATCAATGACCAATCATGAAGATATTTTTGTGATTGATAGTGGAATAACGCATGTCATATTCAAATATGAGAAATAATTTTCTCATTTGCTTAGGAAAAAGGAAAATGTTAGTACAGTTTCTGGTAATTCAAAATTGATTGAAGGCTCTGGAAGAGCTAATATATTTCTGCTTAAGGGGACGAAACTTGTTATAGAATATGCATTATTCTCTTCTAAATCCTCAAGAAACTTGTTAAATTTCAAAGATATCCGCCGTAATAGGTATCATGTTAAGACGTTAAATGAAATAAATAATGAATATCTTAGTATTACAAAGAATGTCTCCGGCCAGAAACATGTTTTGGAGAAATTACTAACTTTGTCTTCTGGCTTGTATTATGCAGAAATTAATACAATTAAAGCACGCTCGATCGTAAACCAGAAGTTCAATGATTCAAGTATTCTTGTGCTTTGGCATGACCGAATAGGTCACCCTGGATCAATAATGATGAGACGAATTATTGAAAATTCAAATGATCATCCACTTAAGAACCTGAAGATTCTTGAAAGTGGTGAATTTTCATGTGCCGCTTGTTATCAAGGTAAATTGATAGCTAAGCCATCACCAATGAAAGCTGACATTGAATCCCTTGCCTTTCTAGAACGTATACATGGGGATATGTGTGGACCTATTCATCCACCTTGTGGGTCATTCAGATATTTTATGGTCCTAATAAGCGCATCTTCAAGATGGTCTCATGTGTGCCTCCTATCGTCTCGCAACCTGGCATTTGCGAAATTATTGGCACAAATAACACGCTTAAGGGCACAGTTCCCAGATTATCCCATTAAGGCTATACGCTTCTATAATGCCGGCAAATTTACATCCCAAACTTTTGATGATTATTGTTTATCAATTGGGATAAAAGTCGAACATCTCGTAGCCATGTTCATACCCAAAATGGCCTTGCTGAGTTATTTGTTAAACGCCTACAATTGATAGCAAGACCACTACTTACGAAAACACGGTTGCCCACTACCATTTGGGGTCATGCTATTTTACATGCACCATCTTTTATTCGTATCAAACCGACTCATTATAATAAATACTCCCTGTCACAATTAGTATTTGGTCATGAACCAAATATTGCTCATCTCCGAATCTTTGGTTGTGTTGTATATGTGTCGGTAGCACCACCACAACGCACTAAGATGGGCCCCCAAACAAGGTTAGGAATGTATGTTGGGTTTGAATCACCCTCTATTATTCGCTACCTTAAGCCATTAACAGAATATTTATTCGCTGCTCAATTTGAAGATTGTCCATTTGATGAAATAAATTTTCCACAATTAGGGGGAGAGAGAAAAGATCCAGATGATCATCCACTTGCAGAAAATAGCAAATCAAATGCCGGACGCAGTTACTGATTTGAAAAGAATAACTAAGTCACATGTCCCTGCAGAGAATGTGTCTATCTAAATTGATGTCGCAAAGGGACAACCTACTAGTGTCATAGCCTTTGAATCTCATACATGCCTGAAGCGTGGTAGGCCATTGGGTTCCAAGGATAAAAATCCTAGAAAAAGAAACACGAAAAATGATTAGACTGACATTGTGAAAGAATATCATGAAGATATTCAAGATCTGATTAATCCTGATACTCCTGAAGATATCAGGGAACTTGAGACTCGAGTGAATAAAAAACTATCATTAAGTTTTTCTGGTGATAGGACAGAGTTGAATTGATCGAAGATTATGGTGGATAATGTTTTTGCATATAATGTTGCACTGAATATTATGAAAGACATTGAGGATCAGAAACCTCAATCTGTCGAAGAATGTCGACGAAAATATGATTGGCCAAAATGGCAAGACGTCGTTCAATCAGAATTGAATTCACTTGCTAAACGTGAGGTTTTTGGACTGGTAGTACAAATGCCTAATGGTGTTGTCACACCCTAATCTCACTAGGGTGTGATGGGCACCCGACCCTTACTTAGAGCCGAGCAAACCCTCTGACTTTTAATACACACATAACTTCTTTGGACCTTTAAATCAAATAAACATGAAATACATAGTAAGACTTTCAGAAATATTCTTTTTCTTTGTTCTCAAATCAAACAAAATCTGTAATCATATGAAATTTATCACATAACACAGAGTGACAGATCGGCCGATGGAGTCGCTTACAAAACTGACATTCTATACCCACGACTCTGTCTGCAAAGTCTCTAACATAAATCCAGAAATCATAACATACAAATTCCGACTCGGCAACACTCCGGAGGGAAGTGGAGCTCGCCAATCCAGCTGAAACATCTTCTAGCAATGTCCTTTACTCATCTGGGTGTACCTGCGTGGCATGAAACGCAGCCCCCGAAGAAAGGGGGTCAGTACGGAATATGTACTGAGTATGCAAGGCATGGAATACAGAAAAGAGGATCATAATTGAAACATAAATTTACCAGAATCAAGTATGACCTTTTAAAACATCAAAGCACTTGCTTTTTTTAAATGAAAACCATGTATGTCATCATAAATCATAAATGATAATCATGTATACCATCAACGTATATCATATATCATATAACGTGCCCCGGCCCTCTAGTGAGGGGCGCGGTGAATAAATTCATGCATGTCATCACCATATATCATATATGCATATAACGTGCCCCGGCCCTCCATTGAGGGACGCGGTGAATGGAATCATGTATGTCATTATTATATATCATATTTGCCTATAACGTGCCCCGACCCTCCATTGAGGGACGCGATGAATGAAATCATGTATGCCAATGTCGTGTATCATATATGCATGTAACGTGCCCCGACCCTCTTTTGCGGGACGCGGTGAATAGAGTCATCATATGTCATCCTGGCCACCACCCCGTCATCATATCATAATGTCATCATATCATATATAACATGCCCCGGCCCGCAAGTGAGAAGGACGCGGTGAACAATGCAGAGAAGTACGCACGAGAACATACCCTGGCCCAGGACGCAGTGAAGGACATACTGAGACTTGCACGAACAGAGTAGTGCGAAACCATATGCACATAAATTAAGACTCGATAGATACGTACACTTACCGACATCTGATGGCTCAGAAACAAGTTTCGGGTCAATCCGACTTAGTATAAGAAAGTTATGAGCGTTTGAAGTACAAAACCTTCTACGAGCGTTTCAGAAGCCTTTTTTCGGAAAATCAAAGCAACAATCATATCAAGTACCTTTCAGATATCGTTACGGATCAAATCAAATAGAGCTTTTGGAACCATATGTACGTATCAAAATATATCAAAGACTCAATGGAATAATCAAACGTGCTATCATTTGAAAATCAAAACTTTAGTCATATCAATTATCTTTCGAATGCCATTCGGAAACATATCGAACAGAACTTCGGACATCATAGATACACATCAAAATCATATGAAATAGCTTATAGAACTCTTTTAAAAACATATCAAAAGTACATAAGAATCATAAACAGACTCGGAATCCAAGAATAGAGTAACCCCGAGGTGCATATCATACCTTATTTGGCTCTAGGACATGCCAAAAGAAAGAAAGAGTAAGCCTTACATACCTGCTCCACGTCCTATTAGCTACGCTTAATTGTCCAAACTTGCTATCGCTAATCTACATTCAAGGAGAATTTACACATAATCATTACATTCATTGTCATACACTTGTCTTAGCTTCTCAAATAAATTCACTTATGATCTGCCGAAATTTCGACAGCATTTCCCCTGTAAATACACCATCCCCGAGAGTCTAACTCGGTCAATTTATCAACAACAATCCGAGAATTCAACTCGGCCAAATTATCAACAACAATACCAACAATCATACTAACAACTTCAACAATCAATCCAAAATATATTCTAACATTAACAACCTTCGTCGCACAATTCAATGGTATTTCATTTATATTCAATTCAATCACATGTAATTAAGCCAATACCAATGATCTCACATTCAAGTACTAATCCGAAATCATTCTAACATGATTCAAGAGTACTTCAAACAATTCACATAATATTCCAAACAACCCAATCAACATATTACTTCGCCCGAAACCTTCCAAATTCAACAAGAACAATAGCGACACATTTCCTTCTTTCAAGTTCATGAATTATACCTACTGCCCGAATCCTTCTCAACTCAACATAACCAACAACACATTCTTTCCTTCCAAATTCGTGAACTATAATAATAGTCTATGCATTAACAACTTTATTCTCATAATGACAAGAAACTATACTAATGTCAAATTAACTTCTTTAACACTCCCACAACAATTACAACTTCATTTCAAGCCATCAAATCTTCATTTTTATTATGGAATCCACAACAACAACAATCAAAATACTAAACAAAATCAATCCATTTGTTCTACACAACACCACTATATTCGGCCACAACATCAACACACACATGTACCATGAATTCCATCCATTTCTACATACTTCAACATACATAATCATCCCTAACACATGCAAAAGAAGATTGAACACATACCTTTCTTCACTTATCTTTTCTTGCTCGGCTAGGTTCACCACTTGCACAACAATGCTTTACTTACTCCAACAATCACTCCACGTTAAAGAGGACGTTCCAATTGGTTGAATTGCTAGAAGAAATAATTTTTCTTGGTCAATCTTCCATGGATCAATTTTTGGGAGCCATGGCCGAAGCCTTTCTCTTTTTTTTTTTTCTTCTCTCCAAGGTTCTAGAGTTTTGTGTGGAGAAATATGACTAATATGTCATATATATATGCATACATATAATTCATCCATGTGGGCCAAGCCCACCTTGACTTGGACGGCCACATGGCCAAGATGGTCCATTCAAGAATTTTCTTGAATTGTTGGTGAAATTCCCATTTTGCCCTTAGCCTTCCACAATTTTTACCATGACCCACTTTGCGAATTTCCCTTTTTAGCCTTAGCCTTTCTCAATATTTCCATACCAATAATATTCATAAACAACTTGTGTATTAAACAAGATCAAAATATAGCTTTGCCCTTAACTTCTCACAATTATCTCGAATTATCTGAACGTACAAAATACGGGCTATAATAGGTGTAAAACCAGTTGGCCATAAATGGGTCTTTGTGCGGAAAAGGAATGAGAGAAATAAAATTGTGCGATACAAGGCACACCTTGTTGCACGAGGATTTTCTCAAAGACCCGGTATCGACTATGAAGAAACATATTCACCCGTTATGGATGACATAACATTTCAATATCTCGTCAGTTTAGTTGTACATGAAAACCTTGAAATACATCTGATGGATCTGGTTACATCCCACCTTTATGGCTCACTTGATAATGAAATTTATATGAAAATTCCTGAAGGATTTAAAATGCCTGAAGTAATTAGTTCAAACGGGAAATGTACTCAATCAGATTACAAAGATCATTACATGATTTAAAACAATCAAGGTGCATGTGGTATAATCTCCTCAGTGAGTACTTGATAAATAAAAGTTATATAAATGATGTCATTTGTCCATTTGTTTTTATTAAGAAAAAAAAATCAGAGCTTGTTATACTTGCCGTTTATGTTGATGACATAAACCTAATTGGAACTCCATAATAGCTCCAAAAGGTGATTGAATATTTAAAGAAAGAATTTGAGATGAAAGATCTCAGAAAAATAAAACTTTGCCTTGGTTTGCAGATTGAACATTTAGCAGACGGAATCTTCATCCATCAATCTGCTTATATCGAAAAGTTTTAAAACGATTTTAGATGAACAATGTGCATGCGTTAAGTATTCCAATGGTTGTTCGCTCACTTGAAACGAGTAAAGATCCGTTCCGATCTCAGGAAGAGAATAAAGAGCTTTTTGGTTCTGAAGTACTCTATCTTAGCGCAATTGGTGGACTTATGTATCTTGCTAACGCTACAAGATCTAACATAGCATTCTCTGTTTATTTGCTAGCAAGATATAGGTCTTCTCCCACACGAAAACATTGGAACATAATTAAGCATATAGTGCGATATTTGAAGGGAACTATTGACATGGGTTTGTTATATGCTAAGAATGGTAGTGCAGATCTTGTTGGTTATGCAGATGCAGGTTATTTATCTGATCCACATAAAGCTCGATCTCAAACAAGCTATCTGTTTACATGCGGAGGTACTGCTATATCATCCCCTTTATTCTGATCCACTATTCTATTTTGTTCGCTCATTTTCTATATGCTCTTTCAGAAAATGGTATAAAGATTAAAGAGCCACAATGCCTAAAAATCATCCCCTTTATTCTAAACTTTTACGAAAATTAGTCTTTAAAGTTGAATACAGTAAGTACACAAAGGTGAAACAAACAAACACTATATATAAAGAGGGTGGATCGTCCATTTTCCCTATGTTTCTGACTAGTAATGTAGTGTTAAAATGGGAAAGAACTTTCGAATTACCCTATGTTTGGATGGTTGTTTCCCATGGTTCATTAATGTACAATATGGTATGGTAAAGTATGGTGTTGTATTGTATTGTACTGTATTAATGAACACAATGTTTGGATAGACTGTATCGTTTGTTGTGGTTTAATAACATTTGTATTGTTTGGTTTAACTGTATGGTACTGTATAATAACTTGTAAGTTTACAAAAATACCCTTAACTCTTAATTAGAAATTAGACAATAAATATTAATAAAATTCAGGTAAAGAATACAATAGGAACTTTAAAAAATAAGTAGGTAGTGAGTGGGGGTGGATGGTTGTGGGATGAGAGTGGGGGTAGTGGGTGGTAGGGTGAGGGTGCGATTGGGTGGTGGTGAGGGGTAGTAGGTGGTGGAGGGGTGGGTGGTATGAGGTGGGTGGTTGTGAGATGAGGATGAGGGTAGTGGGTGGTAGGGTGGGGTGAGTGGTTGTGGGGGTGGGTGGTGGTGAGGGGTAGTGGGTGGTGGAGAGATAGGTGGGTGTGAGGTGGGGTGGGGTGGGATGAGGGTAGGGGTGGGTGGTAAGGTGGGGTGGGGTGGGTAGGGTAAGTGGTGTGGGGGTAAGTGGTGTGGGTGGGGTGGGGGTGAGTGGTAGGGTGGGGGTGGGAGTGGGGTGAATGGTGGAGGGTGGAGCAGGGGTGGGGTGGGGGTGAGTGGTAGGGTGGGGATGGAGTGAGGTGGATGGTGGAGGGTGGGGTATAATGGGAAAATGAAATACGTAATCACGGAAAACCACCAAATCTGTGGTTACAAAAATTGGGACTTTTCATGGTTATATAACCATGCGATGAACCACGGGTTTACAACACCATACCACATAATTTTAAGAATAATGAATATAAAAATAATTTCATACAAAATCATACATTAATGAACCACAGGAAACCATCATCCAAACAGGGGGTTAGAGATGTAAAATACAGTCTGAATTTGACAAAACAGGGTGGAATAGAAGAATCAATTCCTTTTTTAATAGAATATGATGTCATTTCAGAAAGCACCTCTTTGTTGTGATTAGCTAAGGGATCTACTTTATGTGAACAAAATATTTTTTCCATTCTTTATTGGGCATAAAACTAAACACAACCAGATATTAAATGGCAAAAGGAAACAAGCAACCAATAATTTTTTCCCTTCTTTTTTACTGTTAAGGTAAATTATTTTCCTTTTTTTATTGCAAACAAACTTGAGAACCTCTCGTTTTTATTCTATGAAAAAAGAATAACAAAGTGGAGTCTACTATGTCACAGGGCTAGAGTGGTGGAGTCTACTATGTCACAGGGCTAGAGTCAAATTTAAAGGCTAAAAAGTGTAGCATAAACTAAAGTGGGCAATGGGCTTTTCTTATAGGTTATGAAATGAGGAAAGGAGTGGATGCTGCCAGACATTCACTTTTTTGCTATACTCATCTTTTTTCTTTTAGCAAGCTTCCAAAATAAGTGTATATACTTAATAAAAAGAAAAAAAAAATCTTGCACCAAATCCAATCAGTTTAATTTTAAAATTTACAACTAATTAATTGAAAGAGTTGTTTTAATGTGTAGTATTACTCATGGTGACATTGAGGAGGAGAATTTGTTCAACGATAATGAATTTTTAAGTTTAATTCTTGCGCCTTATTCTCAATAGTCTCATATTAAAGTTTTGTATAATAAAAATGGGAAAATAGGTAAATTCCTCCTAATATAGTCTGCTCTCGTCCCTTACTACTTTTAAGTTTTAACTGTTTGGGAATTTTATTATTGTCCTAAACTCGTTTGAAGTGATATTAAAGCTCCTTTTCTTGATTAACCCCTTTTAAGGAAATTTAAAAATAATAAATGCACATGCTTCCATCCTATGCGCACGTTTTTAAATTTATTCAAGATGAATGTATCATTAACTAACCATGCATGATGGCATTGGAGTAACAAGGACTCAAGGAGTGTAACACTAATGTTATAGCTAACCATACATAAGGATTTCGTTTTATACTAATGTTATGTATTGCGCCAAACACGATTTAAAGTGATTTTATTATTGCATGTCAAATAGTGCTAAGAAATAATTAACTTGGATGCTAAAAATTCTATCAGCCACGTTAAGAATGACTCCTTCGATCAACAATGAAATATTTCAATACAAAATAGAGATAGTGGCAAAAGTAGATGCATAGTGACTATTTCGGACGTGTTACATATTATTAAGAGTATTGATAACTTGGTCCTTTGGAGAGTGACTGTTTAGGTTGATTAAGGTGAATTATTTGTATGTTTGCAATATCCGAAAGGAAAATCATCTCTTTTCATCAGAGCCCATATAGTAATTTTCCACTATAAAATAATTCAGAGGAATCAGAGAAACCTTTATACATTGCATGTTCGCCATTTCAGATGAGTTTGATTTTCTATGCTACATTGAGTTTTAGATTTTACAAAATAATTGATATTGATTTTAGAGTCCACTGCATGTCTAAAAACCTGATTATCGACTTGGATATTAACACAATTACATTTTTATCTCAAACTGTTTTATTTTGCAATAAATCAATTGATATCTGATTAAAATATAATTATCATAAAAGGTAGTAGATCAAATAATATTTCACACTAAATAATTACATCAAATACATGTTATATTTGATCATCACACTTATCGAATAATTATATCCACTAAAAGTTAACATATGCAGAAATATCACCCAACGATACTGTCTCGGTTGTACCGCACATCAGGTAGAGTGATCTCATAATGCAAGAGTAAAAGATGGTTTATATTTTGCTTAATTAAGAAAAAGCTTAATGCATATGCAGCCCCATAAACTTGATCCTTATTTTCATCTTGACACTTAAATTAAGTGTTTTTTCTATTGAACCTCTAAATTTGACCTCAAGTGTGTCTATCAAACACAATCCAACTTACATAACATATATGGTGAGTTTCATTTTTTTTAGCTTTGCGCGTGAATGTCAATCGGATCCTACGTGAAACGTTCAATCAATTAAATACCCCACTCATTTTGATTATATACATCATATAGGAAGAAGTGTGCTATTGTGTTTATAAAAGTGAAGAATCACCACTTAAACCAATCAAATAACAAAACTGGAAAATAAGAAATCAAAATTGGAAACTAAAATTGAAAAATAAAAAACCAATTGGAAATAAAATCCCACAACTGAAAAATGAAAATTGGAAACTAAAACTGGATAATCAAAAACTGAAAAATAAGAAACCAAAACTGGAAATCAAACTGAAAACTAAAAAATTAGAACCAAAACTTAATATTTGACGTGTATAATTAAAATGGATGGGGTGTTTTAATTGGTTGAATTTTTGCACGTAGGATGCGATTGACATTCACACGTAAGGCTAAAAAATTTGAAACTCACCATATATGTTATGTAAGTCGGATTGTGTTTGACGTACACACTTAAGATCCGATTCAAGAGTTTAATAGAAATAATACTTAATTAAGATGTCAAAATGAAAAAAGAAGAAGACAAATTTAGGGGACGCATATTCACTAGGAGCCTGTTTGGATGGGCTTATGCCTATAAGCTGCAAACAACTTATAAGCTAAAACAAATAAGTTGGGGTAGTATAACTTTTTTTTTTTTTTTGGCTTATAAGCTGTTTTCAGCTTATAAGCTGCTTTAGATAAGCTAAGTCAAATGGGCCAATTATTTTTTTGAGCTTATTTTAAGCACAAAATGACTTTAAGCTGGATAGCCAAACACTAAAAAAAGCTGAAAACAGCTTATAAGCCCGTTTGGATTGACTTATAAGTTGCTTATAAGCTGTTTTCAGCTTTTTTGAGTGTTTGGCTGGCCAGCTTAAAGTCATTTTGTGCTTAAAATAAGCTCAAAAAATAATTGAGCCCATTTGACTTAACTTATCTAAAGCAGCTTATAAGCTGTTTCAAAAAAAAAAAAAGTTAGACTACCCAACTTATTTTTTTAACTTATAAGCTGTTTGCAGCTTATAGGCATGAGCGCATCCAAACAAGCTCTTATAAGCCTTACGAAAACGATAAGGAAATCCAACCCCATATGAAGTGGGGAACATTCCCTCTAAATGTCCCATTAATATATTGGAAATCAAAACAACACTAACCCACTTTTCAATTTTGGTGACATAAATAATCTTGAATTCTTTTTTTTTGTTGTTGTTGGATCAGAAATAATATTGAATTCAATCCTCTCTTGGATTATATATAAATCAGAAAATGACCACTAAACAAGTTCAAAAAGACCATTATACCCTTTATTGGGTTTTGCACTTATCCACTAAAATTTTGAAAAAATCTCTCAAGAGAACATAGATTATAACGATGGGAACACGTGGAGGCCAAATAGAGTGTGTAGTACATACAGTGGTTTATGTTTTTATGTGCACGTTGCTGTCAAAAATTACAACGTATAATATAAAATCCTCTACTCTGTCAGTCTCTACCTCTACTACTACCTCACTATTTTCTCTCTTTTGTCGTACATTAGGGTTTCAGCTCTTCATTTTGCTTCTTCATCTGCCTTATTTGAACTTTAGGTATGGTTTTTCTAGCTAAATTTGATGTTTTCTTGAAGTGTAGCATGTGGGTATTTTGTTATTTGTGTAATGTGGTTGAAATGCTATCTGGGGTTTGTTTTTTATCCTTTTTTTGTGCTTTAGTGAAAAGTTATGGGTTTGTGGTGGTTGAAAAGCTAAAAATAGTGTTTTCTTGAAGTATAGCATGTGGGTATTTTGTTATCAGTGCAGTGTAGTTCTTTGAATGTGGTTAAAATGCTAGCTGGGGTTGTGTAAAAAAAAAAAAAAACAACTAGCTGGGGTTTGTTTTTCCCCTCGTTTTTTGTGCTTCTAGTGAAAAGTTCTGGGGTTTGTGGTGGTTGAAAAGCTAAATTTAGTGTTTGCTTGAAGTATAGCATGTGGATATTTGGTTATTAGTGCAATGTAGTTCTTTGAATGTGGTTGAAATGCTAGCTGGGGTCCCCCCCGGGGTTTTTGGGCTTCTAGTGAAAAGTTCTGGGGTTTGTGGTGGCTAAAAAGCTAAATTTAGTGTTTTCTTGAAGTATAGCATGTGGGTATTTTGTTATCAGTTCAATGTAGTTGTTTGGATGTGGTTGAAAAGCTATCTGGGTTTTGTTTTTCCCCACTTTTTTTGTGCTTCTAGTTAAAAGTTATGGGGTTTGTGGTGGTTGAAAAGGTAAATTTAGTGTTTTCTTGAAGTATAGCATGTGGGTTTGTTGTTATCAGTGCAGTGTAGTTCTTTTTGAAATACTATCTGGGGTTTGTTTTTCCCCTCCTTTCTGTGCTTCTAGTAAAAAGTTCTGAGGTTTGTGGCGGTTGAAAAAGCTATATTTGCCCATTTGGCTTAGCTTAAAAAAAGCAGCTTATAAGCCAAAAAAAAAAATTTGGGCTTATTTTAAGCAAAAAATGGCTTATAAGCTGGCCAGCCAAACACTCAAAAAAGCTGAAAACAGCTCAGCAACTTATAAGCCAATCCAAACGGGCTGTTAGTGTTTTCTTGAAGTATAGCATGTGGGTTATTTGTTGTTGTTGCAGTGTAGTTGTTTGAATGTGGTTTAAATGATAGCTGGGGTTCTGTTCAAAAAAAAAAAAAGAAGGTAGCCGGTGCCCCCCCCCCCCCCCCCCCCCCCCCCTTTGTTTATGCTTCTAGTGAAAAGTTATGGGGTTTGTGGTGGTTGAAAAGGTACATTTAGTGTTTTCTTGAAGTATAGCATGTGGTTTTTTGTTATCAGTGTGCAATGTAGTTGTTTGGATGTGGTTAAAATGCTATCTGTTGTTGGTATTTTCCCCATCTTTTTTGTGCCTTAAGTGAAAAGCTATGGGGTTTGTGGTGGTTGAAAAGCTCAATTTAGTGTTCTCTTGAAGTATAGCATATGGGTATGTTGTTATCGGTGCAGTGTAATTCATTGAATGTGGTTGAAAAGCTATCTGGGGTTTGTTTTTCCCCTCTTTTTTTGTGCTTCTAGACTCTAGTGAAAAGTTGTGGGGTTTGTGGTTGAAAAGGTTCATTTTTTGTTTCTTGAAGTATATCATGTGGGTGTGTTGTTATCAGCGCAGTTTAGCTGTTTAAATGTGGTTAAAATGCTATCTGGGGTTTGCTTTTCCCCTCTTTTTTATGCTTCTAGTGAAAAGTTCTGGGGTTTATGGTAGTTGAAAAGCTAAATTTAGTGTTTTCTAGAAGTATAGCATGTGTTATGTTGTTATCACTTATCAGTGTAGTGGTTGAAATACTATCTGGGGTTTGTTTTTCCCCTCTTTTTTGTGCTTCTAGTAAAAAGTTCTGGGGTTTGTGGTGGTTGAAAAGCTAAATTTAGTGTTTTCTTGAAGTATAGCATGTGGATATTTTGTTATCAGTGCCTCGTAGTTGTTTGAATGTGGTTAAAATGCCATCTGGGGTTTGTTTTTCCCTCTTTTTTTGTGCTTCTAGTGAAAAGTTCTGGGCTTTGTGGTGGTTGAAAATCTAAATTTAGTGCTTTCTTGAAGTATAGCTGGCATGTGGGTATTTTGTTACCAGTGCAATCTAGTTGTTTGAATGTGGTTAAACTGCTATGTGGGGTTTGTCTGCTCCCCCCCCCCCCCCCCCCCTTCTTTTTTGTGCTAAGTTTGGCGCTTTCTTGAATTATAGTATATATATGAGTATTTTGTTATCAGTGCGATGTGGTTGAAATGCTATCTGGGGTTTGCTTTTTTCCCTCTTTTTTGTGCTTCTAGTGTAACTTTCTGGGCTTTTTGGTGGTGTAGGCTGTTTAACTTGACATTTTTTTTTTAATTCCAAAACCAATAAGCTGACGAAGACTTATCTTGTGCTTAAATTTTTGGAAAGTTATCTTACCATTTTTCCTGCAAAAAAAATTGTTTCCTCTTGCATGTGTAAGTTATGGCTTGTGTGGTGCTTGGTTTATGGCCCTTTTGTAGTAATGCTTGTGTTATTTTGCCTTGGATTCCCTGCTTTTGCCTCCGCTCAAGGTATTTTATTTTTTTGAAGTTTTATTACGTTTTCTTTGGTAATATGCTATAAATTTTCCACTTAGATGCTTAGACGGAAAATGTTTTCCTCGGAAAATTTCCTTAAAAAAACAAAACTAATTTCCTGTGTTTGGGTGGTTGCTGAAAAAAAGGTATCCTGCACAACCAATTAAGCTATCTAAGCATTATTGGCCCTTCTGATTTTAGTTTAAATGGTGCCGGCAATTGTATAAGTTGTAGTTCACTGGTTAGATTTGACCTTAAAAATGTACTATATTTCTGCCAAAAAGAAGTTACTTAACATATTTTAATTCATGCAATTTCTGCTTTTTAGCAATGATAGTTTTCTTATCATGCCTCTACTTTGAGGCATAATGATGCAATTTTAAGTGGCTTGCAAAAAGTGATGTCTTTTTTTTTTTTTTTTTTTTTTTGTGGTACCAGCCTTGAACTCATGACCTAGTGGTGTGGAGAGAACTCCCTCAACCACTTTGAACAAGAGTGACCGATAGTGATGTCTTTTTCTTAAAAGCAATTAAATGAGTGTTCTGTTTTTGGGTTCTAGTATCTAGTCCTTTTTGTTTTTGGAAGTCAGTATTACTGACCAAGAGAAAGGAGACAGATAGGATAAGTTTTTTTAACATTTCATTTTTGCTTGTATTTTGGAAACTGGTACTTTCAGTTGCAGATTTACCTTCCACATTTTGTGCAACTTTATGGCCACACTATTTGCAAAATGACATGGCATAGCACTCACCAATTTGCATTCATTTATAAAGTGAACTACTTGCTGTAATTCTTGCTTGGTTTATGGCTTCATTGTTGTGTTGACTACTGCATTTTGGATCTTTTCACTCCTAGATTTTTTCAGAGTTAAATCACTTGCATTCATTATCCATTACTGTCTTTTGCATTGCCATTTCATTTGTTATTACATAGGTAAAGGTAGACCAAAGACTGTAATTAGTGATTAGTAGTTGTCTCATGTCTGCATTTAGTTTCTCTTATTGACTTCTCCTAAGTGCATCTTTTTGTTTACAAAAGATCTTTGCATAAAATTTTCCAGTTTTTCTGAGAATCTTATGACACTTGTATTCTTTTTTATTGAAGATCGTGGTGATGGCTGAAGAACATAATGGCGGATCCATAGAGGCTCTGCCTCCTCCGCCGCCTGTTCCGCCTGATTTCTCTCCAGCAAAAGCAGAGCCAGAGCCGGTGAAGAAGAAGGTTTTATGCGTTCCCATGGCTAGGCGTGGCCTTGGAACCAAGGGGCAAAAGATTCCGATCCTTACTAATCACTTTAAAGTGAACGTGTCTAATGTTGACGGGCACTTCTTTCATTACAGTGTATGCTTTCACATACCTCTCCTTGACATTTTCCTATCTTTTCTCTTCTCAATACAATCATGTAATATCATGCCATTGTTAACTCTGCCTTGCTAACAGGTTGCCCTATTTTATGAGGATGGTCGACCTGTCGAAGGAAAAGGAATTGGCAGAAAAGTTCTGGATAGAGTGCACGAAACATATGATACCGAATTGGCTGGGAAGGATTTTGCATACGATGGGGAGAAAAGCTTGTTCACCATTGGTTCGCTACCTAGAAATAAATTAGAGTTCACGGTGGTCCTAGATGACGTAACATCTAACAGGTTGGTTCTCAGAGTTGGCTTAATTTGATTTGTTCCCAAGTTCTTATTTTGATTTTCACTCTATTCACAACCTTATTTACAGGAACAACGGAAGCAATGGAAACACAAGCCCTAATAGGAATGGAAGTCCAAATGAAACTGATAGGAAAAGATTAAGGAGGCCATACCAATCAAAAACTTATAAGGTGGAGATTAGCTTCGCTGCCAAGATTCCAATGCAGGCAATTGCAAATGCTTTGCGGGGTCAAGAGTCTGAGAACTCTCAAGAAGCCTTGAGAGTTTTGGATATCATTTTAAGGCAGCATGCGGCAAAACAGTACGTTATATATCTATTTATTTTTTCTGGATGAGTTGATTGCTGCACAAGTATTTTCATGCCTCTTAATTGGTACGTAATGACTATTCTTGTATTAGGGGCTGTTTACTTGTTCGTCAGTCCTTTTTTCACAATGACCCAAAGAATTTTGCCGATGTTGGAGGTGGTGTTCTTGGCTGCCGAGGGTTCCACTCGAGTTTTCGGACCACCCAGTCTGGATTGTCTTTGAACATTGGTAAATATTCTAGGTTTCGTGTTTCATACTTATCTCAAATAAAATGTGATCAATATCTTGTGTTTTCTTTGATCACAGACGTGTCGACCACGATGATCATCCAGCCCGGGCCTGTGGTTGATTTTTTGATAGCGAACCAAAATGCAAAAGATCCCTTTTCACTTGATTGGGCGAAGGTGCGTTGTTATTTATGTGATTATTAATCTTCTTTTATAATCACGTTCTAAGCAAATGATTCTCTACACTTGATTAGGCAAAACGTGTGCTGAAGAATCTGAGGGTGAAGACTGCTCCAGCTAACCAAGAGTACAAAATAACTGGATTGAGTGAAAAACCTTGTCGTGAGCAGATGTATGTGAGCCATGATCTAGTTATTTCTTGCTTCAACCTTGGCTAGACTAAGATGCACTTGTGCAGGATGATAGACATTGATTTGCTATAATGTAATGGCACAAACTTATCTTTCTCTTGACATTCTTAGGTTTACTCTAAAGCAGAGGAGCAAAGATGCGGATGGTGAAGTGCAAACATCAGAAGTGACAGTTTATGATTACTTTGTTAATCATCGTAACATAGACTTGCGATATTCCGCTGATTTGCCGTGTATTAATGTGGGAAAGCCCAAACGTCCCACCTATTTCCCCGTTGAGGTGAAAAGACTGGCATAAAATTTACAGCTTTTTATGTATTGTGTTTTGTAATTCCGATTTTAAAATTTTTCGTTGAGTGTTGCAGCTATGCACTTTGGTCTCGTTGCAAAGGTACACAAAAGCATTGTCCACCTTTCAGAGGGCTTCCTTGGTGGAGAAGTCTAGGCAAAAGCCACAGGAGAGAATGCAAATTTTGAGCAATGTAAGTCTCTTCTACCCTAACGGAACCTTTTGCATGCTCTGGTTATACTTAATTAATTTCCTACTGCATTTCGAAAGGCTCTCAAAATCAACAATTATGATGCTGAGCCTCTGCTTCGTTCTTGCGGCGTCTCGATCAGTAGCAACTTCACCCAGGTTGAAGGGCGTGTTCTGCCTGCGCCTAAGGTATTTTATCCATTACAGTATAACTCTTTTTCCGATGTTTTTGAGTCTTCACATAGTGTGTTTGAGGTTATATATTCGTTATGTGGCAGCTGAAGGCAGGAAATGGAGATGACCTTTTCACACGAAATGGCAGGTGGAATTTTAATAATAAGGTATAGTTGAACACTACCTCCCATATGATTTTTCCACCAGATCTATGGGGTTCATCTCATAATCTCGTTTAAGATATGTTGGCTTTGAATTCCTCTGTGACTGCAGACTAGCTTGGAATTGCGACGTAGTTGTTAAGATGTGCTTTGAGTTTTTCATTTTTTATCTATAATGGCAGAGATTCTTTGAACCAGCAAAGGTAGAGCGTTGGGCTGTTGTCAACTTTTCTGCACGCTGTGATGTCCGTGGCCTAGTCAGAGATTTGACAAGAATTGGGGAGATGAAAGGAATTGTATGTTTTACAAGTGCTAATACTTTAAACTGGGTATAAAGATGATTTTGAATATTCCTGTTTTAATGTTTCAGAGTGTGGAACCTCCCTTTGATGTGTTTGAAGAGTCTCCACAACTTAGAAGGGCTCCACCTGTCGTCAGAGTTGATAAAATGTTTGAAGAGGTCCAATCAAAACTTCCTGGTGCCCCAAAATTTCTTCTCTGTCTTCTTCCTGAGAGGAAAAATTGTGTCATATATGGTTAGTCTGATTTACTTGTTCTTTTGGCCACTAAGCATATCACTTGTTGCTTATTTCTAACATAATTGACTTATGAAACTTGGAGGACCATGGAAGCGGAAAAATCTGGCCGATTATGGTATAGTAACCCAATGCTTGGCTCCTGGAAGAGTCAATGATAATTATCTCACAAACCTTCTACTTAAGATCAATGCAAAGGTGAGAGTTCTCTGAGCATCTGTTTCAGTGCTATCATCCTGGCACCTTCCTTTCTTCCATCATTCCCTGGCTCAGTCCTTAACATCACACAATTTCTGTTGGCAGCTTGGTGGTTTAAATTCTGTGTTAGCTTTTGAGCTTTCTTCTACCATCCCCATGGTATCTAAGGTTCCCACCATAATTCTTGGAATGGACGTGTCACATGGTTCCCCCGGCCAATCTGATGTCCCATCAATTGCTGCAGTATGTTCTTTCACTAACTTTGATTACCTTTTATTCCCAATTGTTAAAAGAATTTCACTCTATATTATCGCTTGATCAGGTTGTGAGTTCAAGGCAGTGGCCTTCAATATCTCGTTATAGAGCTTCTGTGCGCACTCAATCTCCTAAAGTGGAGATGATTGATAACCTATTTAAAAAAGTTTCAGACACCGAGGATGATGGGATTATGAGGTGAGTTAGGTTTTGTAGGCTTAGTTTTCTCTTTAAATTGTTTTCTTTTGGGCTGAGGAGTGAATTAACTGAGGCTGTTCGGAACTCACTTATACAAGAGAGTTCTGCCTGTTACACTGATCTTTGAGTCAGTTTAGCTGCACTAGGGATTAGTTATTTTTGGTGTTAAATAAGGGATCATGATAGGTCGCAAGCTGGCCCGAGCACCACAGTTTTATATATATATATATAAAAAAAGAAGAGGGGGTGGTGCATGATAGGTTGCACTTTGTATCTTGAGTAAGTTGCTTCACCAGAATTCTGATGTCGTTCGGAAAAGAAAAGAGCATACCACTTTGTTAGTTTGGATTGAGTTTACTTCAACCAAATACAAAGCTCCAATGGCGCTGTGATGTTCTTTCTAATCAGTCTCTGGAACAGTCAGCTGCATTGCACATCTTTCTAATCTATCTTATGCATCTTAAATCTGGGTTTCTCTGTCTAACGGTTTGCTGCTTTTTCTTATGGTGTAAAACTAATTGCATAATGGTTTGCGGGTTTCTTTCAATTTTCTGTTGGTTATCGATATCCTGTTGGTTTCCTAGAATTAACTTCCTGATTATAAATAAAATTTAAAATTGCAGGGAACTTTTGCTAGATTTTTATGTGAGTTCAGGGAAGAGGAAGCCTGAGCATATCATAGTATTCAGGTGATCTATCCCAGCCTGTTCTGTATTTTGTTTGCAGCAAATTATGTGCAATTTTCAATAGTACCTGTTTCAAAAATAAATAAATTACGTGCAATTTTCAGTAGTACCTGTTTCAAAAATAAATAAATTATGTGCAATCTTAAGTGCTATTGTTCTATTATTGACACTTCGTATATGACAATGTCTAAATGCTTCAGAAATTTGTATTGAACATGAAATTGGAGTCTGGCCTTTTGCTCTACTTCATTTTCCGCCATTTTTGTCCAGTTATTCTTTAGTTTAAGAGGATTCATGTAGCTGACTCCAACTCTTGGGAATGAGGAGTAGCTGATTGATAGTTGTCTTGTTCTATTGTTTGTCATTCTTACTGTGTGTTCCACCTGCCTAATTCTTGTCACATAGCAGTAACTTCGTACACGTGTTATTCTTTGATGGTTTTGCTAATGGCCCCTTTCAAAAATGTCAGGGATGGTGTCAGCGAATCACAATTTAATCAAGTTCTAAACATTGAGCTGGACCAGCTCATTGAGGTTCTGCACTCTGATAAATGCTGTCTTAATATATAATTACACTTGAATCTGGAAATACAAGAGTCTCGTGCTAAATCATCTGTTCTATGCATGTAGGCCTGCAAGTTTCTAGATGAAAAGTGGTCGCCGAAGTTTGTGATCATTGTTGCCCAGAAAAATCATCATACAAAATTTTTCCAGGCTGGATCTCCTGATAATGTTCCTCCTGGTAATAATAGAAGTCACAGCGAGTTTTGGTTGTAATGAATGCACTGGATCAATTCATTTACACTTACATTTTGTGCAGGGACAATCATTGACAACAAAGTTTGTCACCCAAGGAACTACGACTTCTATCTGTGTGCCCATGCGGGCATGATTGTGAGTTTTCTGTTCTGTTTTGTTATATGGTTGAAGCAGGAGTAGTTATAATTACTGCTTGATTTCTCCTTTGGTATCTGGTAGTGCATTCTTCATTTTTTATTTTTTTTTCCAAGTGCAGTCCTTTTCTCTTTTTAAGGTGTGCTTTCCTCTATAATCAGTATCTCATTCTTCCCTAATCATGCATAAACTGTTGAACTTTTGTAAAGATAAAGCTGGGAGAAGCTTCAGTGGATATCCTTGTGTTAATTTCATCTTTTATTATATTTAATCTTGTGAATCATGGATATGGAAGATAGCCTTTGATGCCTATCCTCCTACCTTTTCCATTTGTATCCCGAACTTGGTTATATTGACAGAAAGGCTAGAAATAGAATGGTATGACACTGATGCCAATGTGTATTATTAAATCGTAAAATGTGGGAGCAGCTTATAGAATGAACTGCCTGAAATTAATTGCTTCATGTAACAAATGGCTTTTTTGTTGGGCACTAATAGTTTATCAAAGTTTACTTTGTGCCATTTTGTTAAAAGGTTGGTGGAATATCTATGTATCAGCTCATT
This sequence comes from Lycium barbarum, assembly GCF_019175385.1. Lineage (NCBI taxonomy): Eukaryota > Viridiplantae > Streptophyta > Magnoliopsida > Solanales > Solanaceae > Lycium > Lycium barbarum. Next base: position 162,556,067 of record NC_083337.1, read on the forward strand.
TGGATATTATGATTGGTAGGGTACCACAAGACCTACACATTACCATGTGTTGTTGGATGAAGTTGGTTTCTCACCTGATGAACTTCAAGACCTTGTTCATAATCTGTCCTATGTGTGAGTATTCAGTGTCGAATTTTAACTTTTAAATTATAGCAGCTGCAGTTAACTAGATAAACTGTTAAAAATTGCAGTCATTCTAATTTTTATACAATCCTTGCAGGTATCAGAGAAGCACTACTGCTATATCCATTGGTAAATATATACATATCCTAAAAAATATGCTTCCCGCTGCTGCTCCTCCCCCATCCCCAAACACACACGTGCATTGATGTTATATTTCTTTTTTGCTTGATTGCACGTCTTGTTTCTGCCATCATATTTTTTTCCATTGTGCAGTGGCTCCGGTAAGTTATGCCCATTTAGCGGCCACACAGGTTGGACAATGGATGAAATTCGAGGATGCATCAGAGACATCATCAGGCAAGGATGGTATAACAAATGCTGGTCCAGTAACAGTTCCTCAGTTGCCCCGGCTTAATGAGAATGTTTCTAGTTCCATGTTCTTCTGTTAAGGCCTGTGAGCCTCCTGCTTAGCTTTATGTGGTTAATGGATGTTTAGACAAATGGTTTATGTAAATAGCTCTGGTTTTAACTGCACATGGAGTCTTAACCTTGTGCAGTTACCTCCCAAAACTCGTCTCTTAGGTTAAGTTATTAGGTACAATATTAGATCTGTTGCCCTTTTCAGGTGCCTCCATGCAATTTTCTCTTGAACAATTTTGCTGTGTACCTGTGACTGCATGGGGTTTAATTATGCATTGTGTAAATGGTAATGCCAGGATCTTGGTAGGTGTAAAAATTATGCCATGCGTTTACAAAATTTGCCTTTTCAGCGTTTTTTCTTGTTACCTTTGGGCAAAACTGGAGTCCTACTTTTATTGGAATCTTGAAGGAAGAGCACATGTAACATATAAAATAAAGTTGTAAAGCGAATAAGTTGCTCGATGCTCAAAATTGACTCAATGAAAGCTAGGGTGGAGCTATTTCGTCAAGTAATCATATCAAATGGGAAGGTGTCTTTTTGGTAAAAGTAGTGATTTTACCTTGGTAGAAAGCTTGATTCAGTAAGCGGTGTAAACCTGGGAAAATGGGCTAAAAGGGCTCTTTGAGAGTAGAACGAAAAATAGGGGATTTTTTTATTATTTTTTTTGTTATAAATATTTAATTAGGGGTTAATTATGAAGATCGCATGAAGAGATGGGGGTTGAATTAAAATATTTGTAAATTTAGGGTAAAAAATTAAAAGGACTCTATCCCTCTAAGTTTTTTTAATTTACACAAAAATTCCTAAGTTTTTTTAATTTACACAAAAATCTAAAAATAAAAGCACTTTTTATCAAAAAAAATAAAATAAAAAATACTTGTACGTTTTTCTCTTAAAAAATACGCAAGCAACTATTGGTTGCTTAAACAACTCCTTGTTGTTTATACAATAATCTTGTATCTCATTAAAACTAGGTAAACAACTAGTAGTTGTTTAAAAAAATAAATGTTGCTTATAATAAACAACACGAAGTTGTTTAAGCAACTCATTATTGCTTATACATGAACTCAATTGGAAATTAATTGATTGATCACAAATGAAAATTAACTAATATAAAAATCTTGTTTCTTATAAAAACTAGTCATTTGATGAGTGATTAAATCCAACTTATTAATTTTATCACAATTGATCGCAAAATTGATTGACTCAATTAAAAGATCAAAAACTTTTAACAAAACCCAAAAAGTTGCTTACAATAAACAACAAAAAGTTGTTTCGACAACTCCTAGTTGCTTACAACAGAACCCCAATTCTTGTGAAAACTTAGCAAACAATCGATTGTTGCTTAAGCAAATAGTAGTTATTTATGTTAAACAACACGAAGTTGTTTATGAAACTGTTGGTTGTTTACATTAGAACTTATCGAACGGGTCATTGGATGTTCAATTGTTATCAAGTGAATACGTTGATGTTCAAATATTCATATAATCAAACAACATTGATTCCATTATTACTAGATTAGTAAGTTATTGTTAAACTATTGGTAGAGTCAATCAATTTTGCGATCAATTGTGATATTATTAATAAGTTGAGTTTAATCACTCATTGGACGACTCGTTTGATATTTAATTGTTATCAAGTGAATACGTTGACGTTCAAATATTCATATAATCAAACAACATTGATTTCATTATCACTATATCAATAAGTTATTGTTAAACTATTAGTAGAGTCAATCAATTTTGCGGTCAATTGTGATATTATTAATAAGTTGGGTTTAACCACTCATTGGACGACTCGTTTGATATTTAATTGTTATCAAGTGAATACGTTGATGTTCAAATATTCATATAATCAAACAACATTCATTCCATTATCACTAGATCAGTAAATTTTTGTTAAACTATTAGTAGAGTCAATCAATTTTGCGATCAATTATGATATTATTAATAAGTTGGGTTTAATAACTCATTGAACGACTCGTTTGATATTTAATTGTTATCAAGTCAATAAGTTGATGTTCTAATATTCATATAATCAAACAACATTGATTCTATTATCACTGGATCAGTAAATTTTTGTTTAAACTATTAGTATAGTCAATTAATTGATGATAAAATTAATAAGTTGGATTTAATCACTCATCAAATGACTAATTTTTATAAGAAACAAGGTTTTTATATTAGTTAATTTTCATTTGTGATCAATCAATTAATTTCCAATTGAGTTCATGTATAAGCAATAATGAGTTGCTTAAACAACTTCGTGTTGTTTATTATAAGCAACCTTTATTTATTTAAACAAATACTAGTTGTTTACCTAGTTTTAATGAGATACAAGGTTATTGTATAAGCAACAAGGAGTTGTTTAAGCAACCAATAGTTGCTTGCGTATTTTTTAAGAGAAAAATGTACAAGTTTTTTTTTTTTTTTTTTTTTTTTTTTTTGGTAAAAAGTGCTTTTATTTATGGGTTTTTGTGTAAATTAAAAAAACTTAGGGGTTTTTGTGTAAATTAAAAAAACTTAGGGGGATAGAGTCCCTTTTACCTAATTTTTAGAACTTGAGTCCTAAATTCTTAAATAAGTAACTCAAAAGTCTCTTTTAATAAAATGCCCCTGTAAACCTCTTAGCATATTCGTGCTAGCTTGTGCATTTCGATTAATTTCATTAGATATTTGTTACCTCTAATTAGCACAAAAATGGGGTGGCTTTGGATAAAAGAAATCACTTACTATGTTTTGATGTAAATAAATTACCTAGTATTTTTATTTTGCAAGAATTTGAACAGAGACCAAAATCTAAACTTATAAAATTCACGATTCTTAATTTACCTCACTAATTACTAAACCAGGGTGCGCTACTTAACTTTTTTGTTTCCTAAGCTACTTGAGTTTGACAAGTGATTTGCTTGATTAGAAAAATAGAATAGGATTGAATATATTCCTAATTCGGGGTCAAAATCAAATCATGATCAGAAAAATAGAATAGGATTGAATATATTCCTAATTTGGGGTCAAAAATCAGATCAATCCTGAAAATTCCTTCAATCTCACTTAGTTCTACTTGTCTACACCCTTGAGACAAGGATTAAATTTGACAGTGAACTTGATAATGCAAATGTAACTAAACAAAGAATTAAATTGACAAAAATAAATTACACCGAAAACCAATATGATAAAGTAATATAGCTTTTTACAGAGTTGCAAATATCTTTCCATATCAAACACTTAACCCCACCCCTTTTTTCATGACCAGGAATCCAAGTTGTTGGCGGAAAGGAAGTTTCTTTAGGTAAACCTGTATCAGCAAATGTTTGTTGTATTGGTAGCCAAAATCTAAATGCCTCTAAAGGCATTACTGCGAAAAGTAATATTTCTGTGGGATGTAATATTACTGAACCTGGCTAGCTTTTATTTGAATAAAACTTCCTCTCTCTCTCTCTCTCTCCAAAAAAAATAAAAACACTTAACCCAATATAATGAGAATTTTATGTGTATGATAGTATTTCCATTGTATAAGGAGTTAAATGCTTTAATTTAAAATACACTAAGCAAATTAAAGTGAAAAATCAAAAGGGGCAAATTAAAACAAAAAATTACAATATCTATTATTGCTACCATTTAACTTTCCAAATAATAATGGGTCACTTGCACTTTTGCCCTATTTTGTGCTGGCCTTTAATTTTTGTCTGTCGCATAAATTTATATTTTTCGCATCATCACATCTCGCAAGTTATATCCCGCTCCTTTAAAGAACTTATGCCCTACTAGACATAATTTTAATTTTGAAGGACAAAAATTAAAAACCAGCCCATTTGAAGGCAAACCGTGCAATTTCTTCACTAATATCTAATCCTACATAATAACGAGGTTAATTTCATAGACTTACTCTACTTTTACTTTATTGTAATCGAAAAATTACGCAATCCATATTTAAAAACAAAATGTAATAGTTTTAACTAATAAAATAAAACTTGAGTACAACAACATACCCAGTAAAATCTCTCAAAGTAAGGTCTAAAAAACAAAACGCGATAAACGAGTGAAATTATCCAGAATCACAGTAAGGATATCTTTAAATTGGATTTTATCGTCTGAATAGCCCAATCTTATCTCCTTTGGAATTTGAACAATTAAGAAAATAATACCTAATTATTTTTTTTACCAAATTATACTGTTATAAGTAAATACACATAGCAGTGAGCAATAGTGTCATTGTTTGATAACATTCAATATTTTGTCTCTTTGTCTGTGAAAACACTCTCAACCCTAGTAGTGTGTCCCTCTCTTTCTGCAACTCAGTCACCGCTGTATATCTCCGCCGTAATTTCCCCCAAACATCTCTTAATTCAAATACATAAATTATACATAAGTGAAGTTTGTGACGATTATGGCGGAAAATGAGACTAGTATAGATGATCAGAAGGAGGTGACTGAACCTCTTAAGTCCCCCTGGAAAACTCCGGCGCCGGCGTCCGATACGCCTTCTTCACCGGCGACGGTGAATAATGATTCTGATTCGTGGCCGGCATTATCTGATGCTCAACAAATGCTTAAAACTAATGATTCTACTTCCGCCGTTAAGTCGCCGTCAGACACTGATTGCCGCAATGCTGCATCCGATAAGGTTAATTTTATTGCTTACATTTTAATCTTATAATACTAACATTTGTACAAGTTTTTTTTTTAAGGGTTGGAACAGGTAATTATTGAAACTGCTTGTGTGTGTAATCCTTGTACCGTGCCTGTATAAAGTTACTCCTTTTTTTTTTTTTTTCTTTCGTCATCTGTATTATTCCCTATGTTTGGTGTTGACTTGACACAGAGTTTAAGAAAATAAAGAAGATTTTTGAATACTGACAGTGTAGAAGATTATTTTTAACTGTGGCGAAGTTTTAAGGGTTGTACAGGTAATTATTATCTTCTATGTGTTACCATTTTATGCTTGCTATTGAAACTGCTTGTGTGTAGAATCCTTATCCGTGCCTGTATAAAGTTACTCCTTTTCATTTTTTTTCATTTTCCATTCGTCATCTGTATTAGTCCCTCTGTTTCAATTTGTTTGTCCGGTTTTGATTTGACAAAGAGTTTAAGAAAGCAAAGAATGACTTTTGCATCTTGTGGTCTTAAATTAAAGACTTTTATGTACTAATAGTAAAAGGTTCTTTTTTTTTTTCGACATTAGCGAAGTTTTAAGGGCGCTGGAACAGGTAATTATTATCTTGTATGTGTTACCATTTTATGCTTGCTATTGGAATTGCTTGTGGTGTAGAATCCTTACTTCGTGCCTGTATAAAGTTACTCATTTTTAATTCTTTTTATTTTTTATTTTTCTTTCATAATCTGTATTACTCCCTCTGTTTCAATTTGTTTGTTTGGTTTCGGCTTGGCATGGAGTTTAAGAAAGTAAAGAATGACTTTTGAATCTTGTGGTCTTAAATTAAAGATATGTGTCGAAATGTCTTATGATCTTGTGGTTTAATAAACGCGCCATGTGGTTAAAGAGTTTCCAGAAAAGGAAAAAGACATTCTTTTTTTCAAACAGCCTAACAAGGAATGTAAGACAAAACACATTGAAACAGAGGGAGTACTATACTAATAGGAAAAGATTCTTTTTACTCTAGCGAAGTTTTAAGGGCTGGAACAGGTAATTAGTCTTTATAAAGTTATTATTATTATTTTTTTAAATTTCCATTCGTATCTGTATTAATTTTTATGAATGTGGTGAACTTTATTCTCTTTTGAACATGTGTATATAACACACACCTTAACGGATTTAAAGGATCTGCGGGTATATGTGATGCCTTCTGATTTACTCTTAACAATGACAATTTGCTGGATTTTGATTTTATACGCTATAACGGTGTAATTTTTTTATAAGCGCTGGAACAGGTAATTATTATCTTCTATGGGTTACCATTTCATGCTTGTTATTGGAACTGATAGTGCTTAGAATCCTTACACCGTACCTGTATAAAAGTTAAAAACTCTTTTTTTTTTTTTTCAAATTTGGTCTGTACATTTTCTATTCGTCATCTGTATTGATTTACTAATGTGGTGAAATTTATTCTCTTTTGAACACGTGTAAATACTCATTAATGGATTTAAAAGATTTGTGGGTATATGTGATACAACAACAATAACATACCTAGCGGAATCCCACGTGGGTTTAGGAAGGGTAGGATGTACACTGACCTTACCTCTACCTTTGTCGGGTAGAGAGGCTGTGTCTGATAGAATTTGTGGGTATATGTGATGACTTAGGATTTACTCAAGCAATATTCTGAATGTTTCTCTTGACATTTTTAACGCACCTTCCAAGTTTTAAGTGGCAAACATTTTAAATATTTATTTGGAAAGTTGAAAAAGTCACTGGCTAAATGACCTGAAGAGGCAGTGTCACTGGAGCCTCTACTATAAGAGGAGGCATTGTTGTTACACTCATGGAAAATTTTTTCTGCCAGAAAATAGCCTGAGTGCTGGTTGCAATAGGTCTGGTGCTATCTAAAAGATTATTGGAAAGAGGTTTGTTGCCGCCGGAATAGTCACTAGAAATTTGAGTGACCAAAATGGTTACCAAAAAAGGTGCGGTGGTGCTGAACAATTGCTAGAGAAGAGATGTGCTGCCGCAGAAACATTCACCCAATTAGATATTGAGGACTCATATAGCTGACCCCATGTAGCTTGGCATGAAAGTGTATTTCTTCTAGTTGTCATAAGTTTTGGGTTCTTCTGATGGTCTTGTAATGTACTTTTCTTTCATCTGTTTCAGCTTAAAATGTCAAAACTGATTAGTCATTGTTCTCTGTCTGTTGTCCGTGTGTCGAAGTAATCCTTTGTCTGATAACTTTGCAAGATACTGCACCATAATGGTCCGATTCAAATGGATTCATCATGTTGCAACTTTGTCCGGTCATTACGCCTCTGTAGATGGATTTCATTCCTCACTACCATGAATTAGGATGTATTACCAATTTACCATGAAGTATATTTGATGATCTGTTGTCTTGTAGGTCCGAGGTGAGCAGCTAAAGTTCCATGGATCTTCTAGTGCAAAATCGTCAAATAAGTCATCATCCGCAGTTCAACAAAGAGCAGGCCTCAGGCACAACCAAAATGGTGTGCCATCATTTCCTGTACCCTTGGCTTACCACCAACCAGGATTCCCTCCTTTTTATCAAGGTATGGTACCTATGCCACATATTCCTCTTCCAGGGTATGCATATCAGCCCCCTCGAGGGTCTTTCCCAGGAGCCGAAGGTCACGTTGCTAGGTCCGATGGTGATGCTGCAGCTCAAGCTTTTGTACCCCCTATAAATGGTGGGTTTCATCCCCCGTCACGAGGGGATCCAAATACTCATGATTCCAAATTCTACAGAGGAAGACCTAATACACAAGAACGTGGTAGCCAGTTCAGTTCAGCCTTGCCTAATCAGCGGCCTGTAGGTTCTAAAGATGACATTCAGTTACAACAAAGTATGGGGCTAAGGCCTTTCCCGAGGCCTCCTTTTTTCGGTCCAGCTCCAGGTTACATGGATGGCACAAATTTTCCCGGTAATCTATGCATAGCTTATTTCCTGAACAAGTTACCTCATTATTATTCTTAAAAATACAAAAATAGTATGGTTTTTAACATTAAATGTAGCTTGACGGCCTTGTCTTTTACCATTAAAGTTGTACTGCTCCTATTTCTCCCTACCTTATACTGGTGCTTTGGAATGTCACTAATATCGTCTTCATCAACTGTTGCCGCTCTTCTTAACAGCTACTATCTCCATCTCTTGTGTGCTGTCATCTCTATTGCTGTAATTAGTTGTTTGTTCTGGCTGTCATCTCTATTGCTGTAATTAGTTGTTTGTTCTGTCATGAAATGATTCGTAGTATTCGATTTGTTTTTAAATGGAAATGACAGCTGGCTATTTTACAGGTCCTCCAGGAGCTATATATTTTCTTCCTCCCCCTGCTGTCTCTGTAAGAGTGCCTTACCCACCTTTCCTTGTCCCACATCCTGTCAGTTCTGGGGCCTCTACGCCACCATCACCTGCATTACCTTTGAGAGAGAGCATAATGAAGCAAATTGAGTACTATTTCAGGTGACTACATGGCTTTCTCTATGTTTTCTTGATTAGATTTAATTATTCCCTGATTGTGGTATTGGCTGCATTTTCATTGATTCCATATTTTACAGTTGTAAGCTTGTATGGCAGGAACAATAGTAGGTAACCTTTTCATGGAAACGCCTTCTAAATAATATTTTGAAGTTCATGAGACGATTCCACTCTTTAGTGGATTTACATTTCAAGAAGTAGTGTTGTATAGACCAATCAAAAAAAAAAAAAGTATTGTTGCATAGATTCAGCCTTGTGGGTTAATTACTTTGCCAGCAATATGTCCTACAAATTTTTGACTACTGTAGATTGATATCAAGAATATGTACCTTTGCCTTGGCAGTGATCAGAATTTGCAGAATGATCAGTACTTGCTTTCCTTAATGGATGATCAAGGTTGGGTTCCAATCTCTATTATCGCCGACTTCAAAAGGGTACAATCTTTCAAAACTTCTCAGATACTCTAATATTTATGTTGGAGTGAGTGATAGGTTGCAGTGTTTTGTTTTTATATTGAAGTCCTTCAAATTTTGTTTCAAAAAATTTTCATTTGTTAAACTTGTAGTTGGATTTTGTCTCATTATATTCGCTTTTTTAACTTTGTCTGACACATTTAAGCATCTATCCTTTCTGTGAAATGAAAAAAGCTCTAATTGCAGATATTCTTTTCCACTTCTGCTTCAGGTTAAAAGAATGAGTACAGATACATCATTTATCATTGATGCATTGCAGGCTTCAAGCACTGTTGAAGTAAAGGTAAAAGGCTTTCCCTTTTGTTCGAATTCCCCACTGTCTCTTTCCTTTTCCTGTGGCATGAAAAAGAGTGAATTTCCCAACTTGTTTTTACATTTATGTTCCAAGTTTTCTCATACTAAGTTGTTCGTATTGCGTCCTAAACATCTATTACTTCCAAAATGGTCCCTTCTTGTACCGTTGGGCAGACTAAGACCTCCACTGCCTTTGTCGGGTAAAGGTGAAGTCAGAAACTCGGAACATCATAAATAGAAGAAGAAAATAAAAGAAACTGTCAAAGTTGAAACAAAAAACAAAAGAAAGGTAAAGTTCTACTTCTAGGTTTCCCTCCTTGGTTTTCCTTCTTATTTACTGCTCCAATCTTCCCTTCCTGGTCTTTCCTTTGCCACTCGCTTCGCGCCATCATTTGCAATGAGAATTAAAGATCATTCGTAGACGAATTTGCAACTTGGGTAAAATTATTGAGACTAATTTGGCAATTGCTAGTACAAAGAGCTTTAGAGCTAGCATATGATCACTCTTATGTTTTCTTTGCCTTCTACGTTAAATGCTCCTGTGTCTTTGTCCTTATTTGTTAATGTGTAATTTGCTTATTTTCTGCAGGGAGACAAGTTGAGAAGGCGTGATGAATGGTCAAAGTGGGTTTCAGGTTACGCTGATCAGAAATCATCCCCTTTGACTCCATCGGAACACCCAGTGGGGAAGGTTATAAAGAATGATGAGGTCAATGAAAATAAAGAGGATGGAAATCAAATCACATTGTCCCAAGAAAATCGTGTAGGTGAACTGGCATCATCAGAGAAACAGGCTAAAAAAATATCATTTTTTAGTAAAGCAGAAACCAGTAGGAAAAAATCTGGGTTCCATGGTTCAACTCACAGAGTTGACAAAGGAAGTGGTGATGCAAGAAAGGTTATGGCATCAGATGTTGTAGAACAGAATGTAGACGACTTATCTAATGATTTCTCGAGCACATTCATGCTTGATGAAGAGATGGAGCTTGAACATAAAAAGGACCAGCTCTCTTTGAGTGGAAGGTATAGATGATTTCTCTAAATGTGGTTTTGTTTATTTTCTTATCTGAATTTGCTTAGACTTTCTCTTGGTTTGCTTCATAGCTGGCTTGTTTCGACACAAGGATATGTTGATGACTGACACTGCTGTTTACTTTGTTCAGCTTATATCTATTTCTATAGGGTCATATTATGCTTCATTTGCTTGTGCGCATTGCAATTTTTATCATCTCTTTCCTCCCAGAATCTAACCAATTCGGTTAATATTATTGGTGTCTTCTTGTTCGTTAGTAAAGTCAAGGTGAAAAGCCTTCTATATGCATTTTTAACATTTCCCTCCAAAAAATCATATAGCGATACTTATATGATTTGCTTTCATAAATTGGGAATTGGTATGTATCTGAAGCAGACTGGTTCTGTGGGCTTAATAGAAAAGTATATAGCTTTTGTGTGTTGATCGTTTTACTACAGCTGGTAAATAGGTTAAAAAAGTTAACTAGTGATCATATAATTACAAGCTTCTGTGTGTGATGACACTTATGAAGAAAAAGAATTCTGGTCCCTGCTACAATACATAGAATCTTCTTTGTAGATAGCTGGGGTTGACTCTTTCTTTTTTTTGCTGCTTCTTTTGGATGTAACTACTGCACTTAGTGCTAGATTTGATATCAATAATACTTACCTTTTCTCAAAAAGAAAAAGAATTGATGGTAATTGCTATCACTTTTACTTGATTTTCTCCGTTGACTCCACATGGAATGACCAAGTCGTACTGTGAGGACAGACTTTTGTATGAGCAAATATCTCTTGCTGGTTCGATATTGCTGACTAAATTGTTTACATCTTGGTGGTGTTGCTCATGAAGAGTTGATGAGGAAGATGATGAGATGGACGTTAATGATGAGGCTATTGAGAAACTTGTCATTGTAACTCGGGTAAGAATATTGCTCTCCACGTCTTTTATGTGGGTGATTTCAGTTTCCAAAGATAACCTTTTAATTTGTGATTTCAGTTTCCACAGATAACTTTTTAATTTGTCATGTGTTTCAACTTCACTTGTTTCCATGTCAAACTTACTCCTAAAAGTTTTACTACGTGCATTAACAACTGGAGCATAGACTCCTATTTTATGTTACAGGTACCATCAGGTCTTGTATATTCCTGGTGATTAGTTTCTGGATGCATATAATGAGTGATTTAATTTTTTTATTCATTCGTTCATTCCGCTGATTGACATTGGATTTACATTGTATTACTTTCATTACACATCACAAATCCCATTATCTTTTTTTCTTGGCTTATAGTTCCAGTAATAAGTATTTCATTTTGGGGAAGAATTTACAGACATGTGGGGGTTCTTACTGGTAGTCTTCCCCTTTGGGTCAAACTGATGTTCCGAGTATGCCAGTACAATAGAGGTCCTATTCAATATTTTTTGCCAATGTAGTTGTGAAAGAACTCATGGGATTTGAACTACATAGTTCTATGTTTTGTTCATTTCCTAATTAATTCCTATGCCTCGTCTTGTTCTTTTACAATGTTGGGTCCTAATTAATGCTTATGCCTCATTTTGTACTTTGACAAGCGGGCCTCAGGTACTTGATCACATCTAAGTAGTAGACGTGCATCAACTGCATTTGACTGTCAGTTTCCAAAAAAAAAAACTCATTTTACTGTCTTTTTATATTAAGTCTTGGGAGATGAAAAGATTATAACTAGTTATTAATTACATAAAATATTTGTTATTAAGTTGCCTGACGTACCCACTTATTTGTATTATAAGAAAAATTAAATTTTGTTTTGAGAAACAGAAATAAGAGGACTAGGTGGTCCTTGAGCTAAACATGAAATTCCGTAGATTTTTTTTTTTTTTAATAAATAGAACCTGCTGGTCTCGATGAAGATCTGCCATTCACCTCGGAAGAAGCTTGCCGCATTACATCATGGAGGAACATGAAAATCGCTCCAGCAGACTTGATGTACCAACGAAATTAGTCTTGGGTTGTTGTAGATTGCACACTAACCACATAGACTATGTCGAATCAACATAAAAAGGAAAAATTATGTTTGCCCTTTCTGCGTACAATCTGATGATTAGGGCTTAAGGATGTGAAGGTGTTTTCAAGTTTAGCAAGTGATTTTATGCAAATGATTGAAGAACAACCAACGAAAAGCTTTTCCTCTACTGGAATCTTTGCATTCCAAATAAAAGAGGTAGGAGGAAGTTTCTAAAAGGATGTGAACGGACAACCTAAGGTTGCCGCTTTTATTATGATCGGCATACAAATGTATTGCCTGCCGTATTGCATAATTTGTTTCTAATGTGATCCACAAGCAACTATAAGCAAAATATGACAAAATACTTTTTTCCTATTCACTGTTAGTTTAGATAGTGTAAGCCCAAAAAGTTGTCTAGCGGTCGAAAAGTTGGATACCAACCTTGACAGCCAATGTACAATTGCAATTGAGGCTAATTGTCTAAACTATGTGGGTTCCTAGGGATTGGTGGGTAGAGTTACACAGTAGTTGTACTGGCGGGATGTAGAAAGTACCTACAGATTAGTCGAGGTGCGCGCAAGCTGACTTGAATGCCACCATTTAAAAACAAAGTTATTAAATGGTGTAAGTAATTACAAGAGTAGCTTGATCTTAGTTTATTAAAAAAAAACATATTTAATATAAGATTACTGGTGAAAAGTAATTGTTATAGCGTCAGTGTTATTTCGTTTGGAGTTTGAGATGAGGGAATCTATTGCTATTACTACAGCTACTCATGATTTCCTATTCCTCATTCCAAGTTTTCAATGATATAGTGAGACAGATTGGTAAGGCCCACATCTTTGTGGTGCAATTCATACATAGAAATGAATTATTCGGGCGTTTGGTCGTGTAATCACGACTTAGAAATGGGCCCCTTTTTAGTGTATATTTAGAATGATGATGTTTTGATTCTTATGCTTCCAAAGTTGCACTTCTGTTGTCAATATGACTGGTGATGTATATCGGATTTCACCACTTTCTATCCTAGTTTCTAGAGAAAGGTAATTGTACTTTCATCCTTGTTAATGACAGCCATATCTGGGGTTGGTGTGTAGAAGCTGATGCTTTCCTTAATGGCTCTCTTTATGTTTTTCTTTCAAGTCTTTAGTTTGCCGAGTCTTTAATTTTCATGAGTAGGTAATTTGTATTGGCAAGAATAAATAAGTTTGAAAACACCCGCAAGGGTGGCTCAGTTGGTTGAGCATGGGGCTTTCATAATGGAGGTCTCAGGTTCGAAACCCCCTGCCTACGACAGTAGGGGATTTGCTTTCTGGGTTGAGCTCGCCGCACGGGGCTTGCCTAGTGCGGATGATCTCTCCTGTGTGGTTTGTGAGCTATTGCACAGTTGCTGGGTACCCTGTGCGCACCTGAAAGGTAGCGGCTGCGGGTTCCTGTGTCATTAAAAAAAAAAAAAGGTTTGAAAACCAGTTTCTCTATTGACAAAAGTTTTGGCCAAATTCATTGAAAAGCTAAGATACTGCAACTGATGCAGCTCAAGCATGTGGAAAAATGAGCTATTGTGTTTACACAGTACTTCTGTTGCTTTTCTTCTATTTCTTGTACACTACGGGGCCGAAGTATTGTATAATTAGACTAATTACCTCATCTGTGTGATTGCCTACAGAACACTCGGACATCTCAGGTATCTGGAACTGCTGGAAAAGAATCAAAACCAATATCTACTGAGCTTGCTTCTGCAATAAATGATGGCCTCTACTTCTACGAGCAGGTTGGTGGTGTTGCTTTAATTAGGTCATTCTTGCCCCATTCAACTTGTACAGTATTATATTGATTCCTCATATTTCAGGAGCTTAAAGCTACGCGATCCAGTCGTAGAACTAACAATTCCAGTAACGACTCTAGAGATGAGATTACCAGATCTTCTGGTAGTGTTGCTTCTTTATCAAAATCAAAGTATGCTGATCATTCTTCTGGAGGAAAAAACACTGAAGGCCCTGGAAATTCTAACTCTCGGAGAAAGCAAAACAAAGGATTTTCTAAACCGCATCCAATACATAAGCAGCGGCTGTTTTCTGTAAATTACCGGAATCATGGGGTTTCACGGAATACTGTAGGAACAGTATCTGAAAGTCCACCTAGCGATTCAGTTGGATTTTTCTTTGGTTCTACACCTCCCGACAGTCATGTGTATGTTCTGGATCCTTGGACGTGTTCTGACGGGGTTGTGTTTGTGTACTTGTTATATGTTTGAGATTGTTTCCAGTAAATTTAGTATACCTGAACTTATGTTCCAGGTCAAGGCCTTCAAAGTTGAGTGCCTCTCCGCATAGCAATCTTGCTAGTAGTAGTCCGCCTGTGGGTTCCATGCCGAAACCGTTTCCACCCTTCCAGCATCCAAGTCACAAGCTTCTACAAGAAAATGGTTTCACACAACAGCTGTGAGTAGACTTAATGTTTTAAGGAGCTGTGTTCTGTTCATTTTGTATTCATGTGCTTGCATCTGTTCATGCTCGGCTCTACATGTGCACTGATTTATACATATATTCCTTGTGCATTTTCTTTTCCCTCCTGAATGTTGGTTTTGGGTTTTCCGCCTTGTAGGTACAAGAAGTATCATAAGCGTTGTCTGAATGATCGCAAGAAACTTGGAATTGGTTGCAGTGAGGTGCCTACTTATTTTTTGTTCTGCAATTCCTTGTGCTTGATTTACTAGTTCCATGATAGCATCACCCACTTTCATATTAGTAGCCGTAGTACTACCTTTTGTAGTTTCTTGTCCTTCAATTTCTGCTTCTATCTGTTGTTTCTTGTATTTCCCTTATCATATTAATTTGTGATAGTTGCGGCTTCCTTTTTCTCAAACATCTTTATCATGTTTTTATAGTATTTCGCCATGGCTTTTTATACTGTATTGAATTGTTGGTCCTTGTGCCGAGGTCTCCCGAAATCAGCCTCTCTACCTCCCAAGGTAGGGGTAAGGTTTGCGCACTCTACCCTCGCCAGACCCCACTTTGTGGGATTTTGCTGGATATGTTGTTGTATGATAGTCCTTGAGGTTTATAAAAAGGAAACAAAGAGGAATTATATTAAATTTAATTGCAGTGAATTGCCTCTTATATAGGAAGGGTTTAAAATGCGAGGAATATCACTTCAATTCTGCAAGTTCATTTGGGGCTGGGATGTGAATAAAGATAACTTACCGCTGTATATATATATATGTGAAATTTGTTTCATGGTTTCATTGACTTTGTTCCTTCAGGTTTTTGTTTTGACAAGACAAAGTCATCTTATTATTGTTGCACCAAGATAGTGCCAAAAATTTACAAGAATGTTCTAACATTAGGTCTCTGAGAAATCTATCCAACTATTTACACAAATAGAGAATTTCCAGCGCCCTCATGAAGAAAGAAATTTTTTCCAGTACCTAGAAGGCACTCTTTGTTTATAATTCACTTATCAAACAAATCTTCACAAGTAGTACTGTTCTCTTTACCCAAAAGGTACTGTTTGTTGATAAATCCAATTTTAAAATAAATCTGTACAAAAAGGACAAGTTCTCTTGAATTTGCAAACCTGATATTGGTTGAAAGGAATCACATGAATGCTTACAAACTTTAGAAATGAGCAATATTCCTACTGAGCAATTGGCTGAACTCATAGTGAGAAGTCCCTGACTCAGCTCTCTCTCTCTGTCTTGATGATGCATCTGTTGGTCCATCTACTGCACATTTGGCCATCTACTTACGTGCCTAAAATGCATAATTAATTTTCGCTGAAGGTTCTTATCTTTTTGGCATGCAGGAAATGAATACATTGTACAGGTTTTGGTCGTATTTTCTGCGGAACATGTTTATACGTTCTATGTACAATGAGTTCCAAAAGATGGCTCAAGAAGATGCAGCGGCTAATTATAACTATGGGATGGAGTGTCTGTTTAGATTTTATAGGTAGTGTTTACATGTCATTGTAATTTATCTGGGGAAAAAAGAAAGATTTACATGCCTTTCTTAGTGACAAGTTTTGTTTACCCTTTTACTTCTGAACTCTTGCAGCTGGTAATTTTCTAAACCCACATCCATGTGATGCAACTTCAGTAGTTACCCTTCTTTTCAGCAGTCGCCCTTTCCTTCTGACATACTTATCTAGCTACTCATTATTGCTCTGTTTTTGTTTCAGTTATGGTTTGGAAAAGGAATTTAGAGAGGACATTTATGACGACTTCGAGAGATTGACGCTTGGCACTTACAATAAGGGAAACCTTTATGGCCTTGAGAAGTACTGGTAATATACCTTTCCTTGTTTGAAAATTCTCATTTCAGTGTCCTCTCCTTCCACATTCTTTTTGTGTGACACCTATGAGACTCTGGCTGACATTGAAGGATCAAAGCACTGGGATTCAAGGTATCCATGTAGATTGAATGCTTTTTGATAGTAATTGTTTAAGCCCCAAGTGAGAACCTATGTTTTCTGAATCATTTTAAGCCTCTGATTACTTGCCTTTTAAAATTTAGATCCCACACCCCGCTTGTGGGATTACACTGGGTATTTTGTTGTTTTTGTTACATTTGTGTGATCCATCTTCAGTGTTTCGTTAAACTCTTAATTTTTTGAGAGGGACTCTCATGCATCTGACCGCTTGTGGAAGGGCTGATTTAGAGTTAGTTTTAGGAGATATTATGTTTGCTATTGGTGATTCCTAGTTTTTGTAGAACTTACAACTGGCAGTAATTTTTTTCTCTTACTAATATGATCCTACTACGGTCATTCTGGAAGGGCCTTTCACCATTTTCGTCAGCAACGAGGTCAGAGAGCGCCTCTAAAGAAGCGTCCAGAACTAGATAGATTACTCAGAGAAGAGTTCCAAAGTTTGGATGACTTCAAACATGCCAGAGGCGGGGCCAGTGCAAGCACGAAGGAGGACGGTCACTAGACAACGTGTGATTCTCAGCTTAGTCTGCAGCAAATTTTGAAGCCTTACGTGTGATTTTCAGCTTAGTCTGCAGCAAATTTTGAAGCCTTACGTGTGATTTTCAGCTTAGTCTGCAGCAAATTTTGAAGCCTTACAGTCCATACAATGAGCTCAAGTTGCTGAATTACCTTTCTGGGTTGATCAAGGCCAAATTTTGTATATAGTGCTTCTGTGAGGTTATTTTTCCCTCCGAAGTTGAGCGAAAGTTTTTCCCATGAGGGGATTACCTTATGGCCTTTTCTTGTACCTTCATCTTAGGATTGTAAGGTGTACATATAGGAAGAATCTGGAACCCAAAAAAAAAAAAAAAAAAAACAAAAAATCAGAAATCAAAAAAATAAAAAGACGAGAGCTTTAACTTGGAGGTAATTGAGTTTTTTTGGCATTCTATTTTATTGTCTTTTATTTTTCATTTGCTGGCTTGCTTAGCTTCCAAATTGTTGCTAGAATGAGTGGGGAGGGTGTCGTTTCTGTATTCACCACGTCTATTTGTCCGTATCGATAGTCAGCGGGATGGCGTGGCTAGGAATGTTTTTGCAATACTATTTTAGAGAGGCTAATCAAGTTGTGGATAGATTAATTGGCTACACCTGAGTCATGCCTCTCCAGACAACCTTTTGTACAGTGATCTCTTGGACATGCCCATTAAGTTAAAATTTGTGATTCATACTTATAGGTAGCTTCTTTCCCCTTTTCCGGTTTTAAAAGAAAAGTAGGGACTATTCATCTATGAACCAGCTTGAATGGATATACCTGTAGATCTGTAAAGTGACAACACCAAAGCTTGGTCTCTTTAAGTTCCAACAATTGCATACATATATATATATATAGGTCAACTCTGTAGGAAGAGACTATTGGAAGCTAAGTTTCAGCCGGGCTTGAAGCGGACTGGTAGAATGTAATATCTTTTGTTGGTTCAACTCTTCAAGCTATTTTAAAAGAGTAGCGAAAACAAAGAAGGAAGTCATCATGTTGTTTTTCATCTTCAGCATGTAATTAGATCTTCAAGCTTAGCCCAATCTGGATCTACCGAAACCAAAGAGCTGTGCATAGCGATATAGTAGTATTCATATTCGAGTTGCCCAAATTTAGTAGAAAATCAGGAATAGTAGGACCTAGAGGAGCTTGCCTTGGAATACAATGAAGGAGTCCGGAGCTATTGGATTATTTTATAACCCAAGGAGATGAATAGGATTCTTTATATAACCTCGGAAATGGAACTTAGGTCATGATGTGTGGAATTTTGTTGACAAACAAATTCCTGGCGAAAGCAAACTTTTCTCCAATCGAGATGCTCTAATCATTTATGAATTCTATGCGAGGTTGGGTTAGTGTGAAATGTGATTCTGGTTCAGAAATAAGAGCTATATGCCTAACAGTTAACACAGAGAGTTCTATATCGGAAAGGATGTGTTGTTTCTTTGTTATAACCTAATAGTAATCAACATATGAGATTTCAAATATTCTTTTAGTAACATAGTTCTTTTAATTCAGGAGATCGATCGGTAAAACATAACAAAGAATACTTTTGTAGGGTCATTTCCTTTTATATTCATATGGTAACTGGTCATAGCCAGGAGATCATTAAATAAAATATGAGACAAATATTTTTCTTAGAGATACAATTATACAATTATTCAGTCTCACAATATAGGGGAAATGAAGGTATTTTCTTATTCTTTGGGATTCAAGAAGAAAATAAATCATGTAGGATATATCCCTAATTCTTATTACTAATTATTTATTTTTAAAGAGCTCACGACCAATTACAAGTCTTCTGATTTCACTAGTGCCTGCAGCAATTTCATACATTTTGGCATCTCGTAGAAGACGTCCAGTTGGGTACTCATTTATATATCCATTTCCACCTAGACACTGAATAGCCTGCAATTTGTCCATTTAATTTTAAGTTATATATACTGACAATTATATATTGACTTGAATTTAAGTTATATAAATTGTGACGGTAGTATTTCAAAAAAGTGCTTCACCTGTAGAGCAACTTGAGTGGCTCTTTCAGCTGCAAGAAGTATGGTCCCAGAGCAATCCTGATAATTTAATTTAGGAATTTAGGGGTAAGTAATGACTTCTAAATTTTTTTCTCTGCCTGTATATATAATAATTATAAATTACAAAAGTATTTAAAAAAAAAAAAAATGGTAACTGGGAAATAGTCAAAGGACCTTTGGATCAATCTTTCCATTGTCGCAGTCCTTTGCAACAGCATAGACATATGATCTGACAATCCAAGGAAAATGAAATAGGCATAAGAATACAATATCAAAATGAGGATAAAAATTGAATTTAATTCGTTTCATAATCAATAACCTTGAAGATTGTAAAGCAGTGTACATGTCTGCAAGTTTTCCCTGCACGGAAAAATGTCAGATGGTTTTCAGTCATTCACTACACCCTCTAATAATCATATTATGTGATCATTGTTGTTAGAGCAGCTCAATGAAATAAATGGCCTAAATAAACGTTAGAGTCGTACTTGTATGAGTTGATATTCACCAATTGGTCGTCCAAATTGCTCCCTTTCTCGAACGTAAGGCGTAACAATATCCATACATGCCTGCATTATTCCAACGGGTCCTGCTGCTAAAACAAGTCGTTCCAAATCTAGCCCGGACATCAGAACATACACTCCTGTACCAAAAATCGAGTAAACATACGAGATGAGAGATAAATGATGCATATATATTTGGATTAATAAATCGGATGTTGAGATTTTTTGAAAACAGTTACCTTTTCCTTCCTGGCCTAGAACATTTTCTTTAGGAACAAAACAATTCTCAAATACAAGTTCACACCTGAAATTTGTGAGTTAGGTTATGATGGATAATATGAGATCCACTGCAACTTCCTCTATATAATTATGAATTAACCAATTCAAACTTACGTATCACTTCCTCGCATCCCTAGTTTGTCCAACTTCTGTGCAGTTGAGAATCTGCATTTTCATCAAATAAGGAAATTAATAACATTATTTAGACAAATCAATTTTATTTAAGACATTATGGTGGGTATTTGAACTGCAATTTCATGTAACGGGGAAATTGTCTTCGTCTAGTGGTTCACTAATACTAGTACAAGATGACAGATTCAGAATTTGAACTTTATACGTTCGACTTTGAAATTCATTTATTCGGACAACTTGTATAAGTGAGAGGTACATACCCTGACATTCCTTTCTCGACGATAAATGCTGTAATTCCTTTCGAACCAGCAGTTGTATCCGTTTTTGCATAAACAACCTGATTAAAAGTTGAACATAAAATATGGTACCATGAAATTAAACTCCACAGTAATTAATGAAGAAGATATAATACAGAATTTGCGTCTAACATCAAGTCATCAAGTTTGAAAAAAAAAAAGTCTACTAATCATGTTAATATGTATAAGTATTTACTAAAGCATTAAGGTAGAAAGTAATTAAGAAACGCTATATACCAAAGTGTTAGCCACAGGACCATTGGTGCACCACATCTTATTCCCATTTAAAACATAGCCACCATCCACACGATCGGCTCGACACTTCATGCTAACAACATCTGACCCAGCTGAGCAAGTAAAGAAGAAAAACTAACTATCAATGCAGGTTTTTCCATGAAAATTTTAGAACATAAAAGTTATGGAGCTTTGGAATCAACTACTAGCGCAAAGTTTGTTCGAGTCATACGATATTGTGGGACTGTTGTATATATCCTGGATGGGGAAGTCAAGATTGACTACTACGGGCTTGAATTTTCATAAAGAGAGCAAGATATCCGCCATTAGTCTCAAAATTTAATTATTTTTCAATTGCAATTGTATTTTCACCCACATATAAGGTTATTAAGTGCTTATTGTCTTTCTGAAACCTATGTTTCTCCTATTGGCAACTTCAAGTTCAGAAATGAGGGGGCGGGGGGGGGGGGGGGGGGGGGAGTGGAAACAAAGTGATAATGGAAGTAAATTAAGAACAACTACCATTTGGCTCACTCATGGCTAGAGCCCCAATGTGATCCCCGCTTATAAGCTTCACAAAATAAAGTCGTAAATAGAATTAATACTCAAGCATTATATGCAAACTCAAGTTTATGCATTAAACAAAAGAGGAAAAATAAAAAGAAATTATAAAGAGAAATTGAATTAGCAAGAATGGAATTAGTAGAACCTTTGGCAAATATTTTTGCTTCTGCTCAGGGGTTCCATTTCTCACCTACAAATTGTCATCAAATCGTCCTGTCAGTGTATATAGTAGGAGAGTAGGGTCTAGGAGTACAATTATTTGAACATGCAGTACTGTACCGACAAAGCATATTAAGTTGATTGAATGAAAAATATCTTCCTAATCATACATATAAAATCAATAGAACAAGAGTACACATTATATATAAATATACTTCAGAATAATAAAGCTGTTACCAACTGGTTAATGCAAACATTGGATTGGACACCATAGGAAACGGCAACAGCACCAGATGCACGACTAATTTCCTCCAAGGCAATGCAGTGGTACAAATAACCAAGGTTGAGACCACCATATTCCTCTATAAAAAAAGGATTTGTAAGTGTGTGACAAGCTCACTAAAAAATCATGTCATAGACAATCATTTACCTAATATTTATGAATTATTGGCAAACGATGTTGAACCCATGCATGCAGTGGCAGTCCACAAATTTTTACCCTATTTACATAGCATAATTTTTCAACGAATAACGTTCAATAGAATACCTTACACCCCTCTGCCTCCGCCCCAGCATGCATGACAGATTCGCAGTCCACAATCTTGATCCACTTGGCTATATTTAACTGTCGCCTATTCATTCTATTTTTATCATTATTTAAATTAGAAAAAAAAAATAAAGTTTAAAATATTGCTCTTCTTTTTAATGATATGGGTGCTTAGATCTTATTTTTTGGTGAAAATGTCTTGGGGACATTTCAGTGAAACTATGTGGTTTTAGTAGGGTCCGTGTAGGTGATATTTTAGAAAATGTTATCCATTCACTTTGTCCAAATAAATATTCCCCTTGTTTTTTTTTTCACGTTATTTTATTGAAATAATTGTTCATAATATTATAGAAAACGGTGTAGCTATCGAAAGATACATACACCCTGTCGCACGACAGATGGTGATATCCTTGATTTTTGTAATGTGACGTGTAGCACAGTTTTTCTCCAATCGTGTAATTTTTTAATTTGGCATGTCCAAAGTTCACTGAAATCTACGCTTGCCTAAAATTAAAAGTGGCAAATAATCTAGTAAGAGTTATGGATAAATCAATGGTATAGAGTTTCTTTTTAGAGAGGAAAGTAATCACTCCATTCAATTTTATTTGTCCCTAAACTAAAAATAGATTTTTATTTTGACTTATCCACTTTCACGTATTAAGCGAAAAATAATTTTTTCTTCTTGTTTTACCCTCTACATTCACTAGTCATTTCCCAAATTTACTAAGTCATACATCAATTAATATGGATATTAAGATAAAATATACACTTTATTTATTATTTTAATTAGGTGTCCACAATCCATTATGAACAAGTAAAAGTGAATCGATGAAGTATTTCACAAAGATAAAGAATGAACAATTGGGACTTCCGGCAAGCAATGGATATTTTTATGGCTTGTTTTAGATTATAAATATAGTATATATTTTTTAAATTCAATGTTCAATAAATGTGATAGAGGGGTAATAGTTTTTTGACTAAAATGATGATAGATATGTAAAAGATCGGAAAGTTCAGCATAATGCTGGAACTTTAGTACTGCAATATATATATATACTATTTAATTTCCAATCGAATCACGATTTTATTGTCACCAGAAAGAAAAGGGTACAAATGATGGTGGAGATCTAACTAGGCCATGCCTTCTAGCTTCTAATACGTTACGAGACTCTGCTACAGCAAGTTGATGAGATTTAAAGACTCCTATTTTAGTACTATAATTTATATGACAAGCCATAAATATCTCTATCTATGTTTGTCTTCTTCTCGCCTGTCTGTATCATTTACTTCTTTTAACTACTCTCTGGTCTTTCGGTTAGAAAGAACATTGATCAATTGTTATCCAGTTTGTCTTTAATCGAATTCGTACTGATTGACAGCACAAAAATACGAGTAAATTTTCTAAAAGTCACTCATGTACTGAGAATTGCCTATAAATATCACCTAACTATCAATATTTTCCTCAGAATATATTAAGCACACAAAACTTTTCTTCTCTCCTAATTAGCAAGCCATGTCACATAAAATTCTTTTTTTTTAATAATAATGGAATAATTTCAGAGATCCCCTTCACATTTAACCTTATAATACTTACTTCCCCTGTGATTTAAGATATTATGCTCACTTCCCTTATTTTTAATTTTTTGTATCCTAACTTGTTTAAATGGTAATATTGCAAAAATATTCCAAAAATACCCTTTTGTGGCACTAATATAATTATTTAATAATACTCCTACATGAATGCTAATCCGAGCAATATTTCATTCAAGTTTTAATACTATGTTTGACTTTTTTTTTTATCTTGGATTTGAATTCACAAGACAAATAAACCTTTGAAAAAAAGTAAAATTATAAAAAATTATATAACCATAACTTTTTTCATCTAACATAAGATAATACATTTTTATTTTGATAATTTTTTGGACTTAAGAACAAAAAATAAATCATGTTCATATAAAAATAAGATTTTCTGCACATATGCACCAAATAATATTTTATTTCTCTGGTAGTAAACTATATTTTTATAATAAATTAATTAACAGTTTTTTGTACTTAAATATTGCATTTGTAACTGAAAAAATTACATCTAAACTTTAATATGTTTAAGTTGTATAACAATTAGCAAGTTCTATAATTTACAAGAAAATAAATAATGCATCTAATGAAAAGTTGTGCCCAATGGATCACTCTAGGTCAAATATTTTAATTTTAGAGTAATATATTTTAAAGATTTTCGTTCCACAATTAAATATTCAATATAAGCCAAGAAAGGGCAACTTTGAAATATTGGATAAGCTTTATCATTAAAAGAAGTTAATTTGGTTACAAAAAGTTGAAAATAAGAGAGGTGAGCGTAATCTCAGAAACCACAAGGGAAGTTAGTGTTAGAAGGCTTAACTTGAGGGTAGGTCTATGCAATTATTTCTATTTTATTAAAAAAATCATGACATGTCAATTAGTTGAGAGGGAGAGTTTTTTGTGTTTAATATATTCTGAGAAAAATAGTGATAGTTGGGTGATATTCTAATCCTAAAAGAAATAAAAGTGATATTTATAGCAATTTGAGTGATCTTTTAGGGAATTTACTCCAAAAATACTAGTGCTCTACTAACTTGATGTTGCGTTTTCTTCAACTACTACTGCTACAGAAGACTATATAATACACTAATAATACATTATCCTTTCTATTGGATAACTACTGCTACAGAAGACTATATAATACACTAATAATGCATTATCCAATATAATACACTAATAATACATTATCCTTTCTATTGGATAACTACTGCTACAGAAGACTATATAATACACTAATAATACACTATCCTTTCTATTGGATATATATATGTATTATCCACCCTTTGACCTTAATATAATCACCGGCCTGGGCACTTAAAAATGTCGTAGTGTTCATATATTTGAGGCAAATACCTATTCAAACTCAGCGACAATTTATATCAAATTGCGAATGTCTTGCATATAAATTATTATAATGTAACCATGATAAATGGTAGTATATATAGTTGCACCTTAATTTGTGGTTCTTAAGATTAAATTGAATGGTTCAATGTAAGCAGTAAAGGTGAGTAATAGCGTGTTTGATCAAACTTTTAAAATTGACTTATTTAAAAAGTGTTTTTTGAAAAATTATTTTTGCATAGTACTAGTTTGTATTTGGTTAGTTAAATTGAAAAAACACTTTTATCAATATTAAAGCAGTACTTTGTGCTTGGTCGATGTTCCAAAAATGCTCCCGGAGAAAAACTATTTTTTTTAGCTTCTGAAAAACAACTTCTACGGTGACTCAAAGCAGTTATTTTTTCCCTAAAATCTTGGTCAAACAACTTAATTTTCTAACATAAGCATATTTTTATAAATATAAGCACTTTTAACTTCCCAAAAGCTTGGCCAAACATGTAAGTCTTTACCTTTATTTCATTGGTTATATGAATCTAATTATTTTTCATTTATATTGTCAGTGTAGAAAGAAATTATGCTATCATGTCAACTTTGTCTGTTAACAAAAGTCTTATTTTCAAAATTATAAATTCCATATTTTATGAAGGTTTATATATTACGATCTTTTGAATGATCTAAGAGTATACAAATTATTTACACTAACGTGTATGTGTATAACTTAAACGCTTTGGTTAATCATATGATGACTAGTTTAATTACCTGGCGCTGTAATTCCATGCAAATTAAAGTCCCCCATCAATTTCCATAAGTTAACCTCCTGAAGGAAAATTAAATAGACAAATAATTAATCTCCATAACCATATTTTAATTAAAATCTATAAACTTGGATCATAAAGATGAGTTTTTAACCTTTGGAAAACTGTTTGTTTTGTCTATCTTTTCTGCAAAAGGGGCTATATTCTCTTGAGCAAACTTTGCTACACTCTCTTTAAACTGTAAAATTATGCAAACAAAACCATATGAGGACTTTAACATAAAGCAAATAAGATAATGAGAAGTCTAAGGTAAAATACAACTTACACCCTCAAAGTTTAACTTATTGGTCCTTCAATATCAATTGAAATTAAAAATGGTTGTTTAATTTACCTGTTTCTGAGTATCATCCAATAGTAAGGAAGTAGAAAAAGCAGCTTGCTGTGGTTTGAAGTTTTTGGCTGTGGCAAAACTTAAGGCCCTGACTGCAAATAATTTCTGCATCTTCTATAGATGTGTTTGGTACTCTGAGAGGAAGAAGACACTTTCTGACTGATGATTCTATATTTAATTTTAAATGAGGTTGAAGGTGATATGAGAGCTGTATTTAAATAAAAGATCAAATGTGAAAATATACCTCTTCACTTTGCGATTTAGAGCAGATATATCCCTAGTTACAAAAGTGGTGTATATATACCCTTGCCGTTATAAAATGGTGCAAATATACCCCTGCCGTTATAAAATGATGCAGATATGGGTTACCCGCTCCTGTGCCTACTGGCTCCAGATGTAGGACTCGGGAACAAGTTGGTTGTATATGAGTTTCTTATATAGTTGGTTCGGATCTGAATGGAGCGGATTTAAAAATGAAATCGGGTTATGATGGAGATTTCCGTTAAGATAGAGGTATATTTAAAAACTTTAATGACGGATGAGATATTTTTAAAATTAATAACGGATGATATTTTTAGTCCTTTTTCAAAATAGAGGGGCATTTTTAACCCCTTTTCCCTTAAAATAAAGCGTATCATTTATTATCACTGGGGCACCAAATCTGAACAATCATCAATTTATCTGGGCCGATACAATTACTGAACCATGCACTGGCGGTGGAGACCATCTATAACTTGAGGAGTTATAGGCCTGCCAGAACCCAGAATCACGTTGGGTGCAGAAGAAATTGGGTGTGTTACCAGTTTTTAATTTTCTTATGTTTAGTTGGTTAAATTTTTTGAAAAATATTTTCTCTATAAAAATAAAATTAAAAAATAATAAGTTTTATAAAAATAAAGAAAATAATTTCTTAGTAGAAGTAGAGAAAATAAGTTACACATTTGACATTCAATATTAATTGTTTGCTCCTCACCATGCAATTATCACCTTATCTTAACCACACCTTGCAACCCCCGTCACCATAACCTCACTACACTCTGTTTAAATCAGAGGAACACTGATAACGTCCAAATTCACTCCTCAAAGAGAAAGTGTATACGGTCGTCGCAATATAATTTACTTAACTATGAGTCGGGGTCGAATCCCACAGAGAACAATATAAAGGCGGTTAAGGAAGTAAATGATTTATCACCAACTAAGCTAAATCAAACTCCTTTTCAATATTTGATTTTTGATTTCAAAACTAACAAATATAAAACTAACCTAGAAAGCATGTAAAATGATCAATGGCACAAGCATAGATACAAGAAAAATTACTCTCAAGTAACGATCCAATGTATATTACGATTTTGCAACTAAGACGTAGTTTATGTTAATAGATAATGATTTCTAAATTCTCAATGAAAGTCTTCCAACCAAATCAATGAATTTCACTCTAAGCTCTCTCAAGCCTTAGAGTGTGTAGTTAAGCACAATCAATTTAACATCAAGTTAACCTTTATATTCCTAGCTCAAGTTGTTAGATGAAGTTTAAAGTCCCAAATCCTTGTTAATTAATCTTTCTCAACATCAAAATTCCTCTTCCGAGCTCAAATCGAAGTAAATCGGAACTCCTAGGTTTAGCCAATCCCGTAAGAAACATTAACAAACAAGATTAATTAAAGAAACAAAGACCCGCATCATTAGAAATAAAAATCATTCAATACATAAGCATAACAAGAGATTCAATATCAACTTTAACAATGTATATTTCCATAACACAATATTAAAGTGATGGAATAAAATGCTAAACACTTAGATATACGATATAAAGCGAGAGTCGAAGAAATGGGTAGAGAAATCCTCATTGAGTGCCTCTAAATCTTCAAATCCTAGTGTAGTTTCTTGCTCCTAATCTTGGAAATATGGCCTAAGATGATAATATATATATATTTTCTTTCATGTCTTCTTTTTATAGTTCCACAATCTTTCCAATTAAAATATGATAAAAACAGCCCCATATTTTCAGATTTCAGATTTACAATTTTAGCCACATTTTGCGCTTCTGCCCACTTTTCTCATTTTCTTCAATGTGGCCTCTTTTTTACTTGTTTCTCACTTGGTTTCTTCTCTATCACTTCTCAATCATATAAAACCTATAAAATGGAAGTAAACAACATTAAATTCACTATTTTCTAACTCAAACAAGTCAAAAGTCTAAGATTAAAGAAGAGATAAGTTGGAAAAATACCAAGTTATTACACACCACACCGTAGCATGCATTTCATACTGCATGAGCTTTATAACAGCAAAATGAGAGGCAAATACCCCACTTCACTGTTGTGTGAGACTTAGAAAGAAATAAACTTCTTTAACTTGCCGACAACCCGACACCCTTATGACATTGACAATATCATGAGGTGATGGCTTAGTGTATGTTACTTTAGTATAAACCAGCCAAAGATTACGAGAATACGACCTGAAGGAGTAATGCTAGGAAAGCAACTAATCTTGATCTTAGGGATATGTGGGACAAAGGAAGATCGTGTCAAATATAATACACACTATGCATGTATATGTGTTTGAGCCCGACCAATTATGAAGCTTATTTTAATTGACATCATAAGTGTGGACACAAGACATATTAGAAATGTAAATGGCAAGAGAATAAGAGAAGACATAAGTGTAGACATGTCTAGGATATTTGCGACACTTTATATGAGAAGATAAGATATCATCATAAGTGGGTATATACAAGGATAGTAAACTCTTATGCTAATCCTAATTAAAAGAATTTCTAGTTTAAGAACTCCCAAAAATTAGTTCCATGCGGTCACAACAGTGCATTCTGTATGAAAATCCGAAAGAAAATTTACTTTCAAATCGCTATATGTGACTCATCCCATCTTGTGTAAGTAGAAAATGTTAGAATTAATGTACACACATAATGAATGATACATTAAATCACAAGTCCAAGAATGAAGTTCATGAATAAACCAACAGGTAACTCCATTGTAACTATTTAATTAAGATAATAGTTATGCGACTACTATAAAATGGAAGTTAATTAAGTGAAGAACTCTTTATGAAGTAAGAGTTACATATCACATGATTCTACTATAAAAGATAAGGACTTGAAGTATGTCATTCTCACCATCACATTTGTGCTGAAATTTCCTTTAGATTATAGTGTAGTTGTTGTGGACAATTTACAAAGAATTCACACAAGTGATTTTGTAAGAAATCATATGGCAATTGATAATAGTAACACACATCAATCCTAGAAGAAGATTTGTCTTATTCCGCATTAAATCTCTGAGTGTAATTCCTTCACGGATTAATAAAGATATGATATCATTCTTTTTGAAAGGAAAAATTACGAATTTTGATGAAAAAGGGGCAAAATAAGTAATAAATAAAATACGGCTTCGATTAAAGAAAAGAGAGAAAGAAGAAGAAAACTACAACTTTATGAGGGACGCTGGAAATACCAGATCTAATTACATACAAATGATAAGATACAAATGATCAATCTTATTGACCTGCAACAAAATGTCTCGATCAAACAATACATTATTGATAATAAAACAACAAAGAGACCAAATTATGGTATATAACTTTATTAATTAAACCCCATAATACACAGGAAGCATACGAGGTTTCACCACAACTTCCAACGGATTTTTTTTAACCGCGGTAAAACCCGGCCCTTCAGTCATATCCACCGGCCCGTTACCTGGAATCTCAAAATCAAACGCTTGAAGCAAACGCGCAATCGAAAGATAGGTCACTTGCATCGCCATAGTAATTCCAGGACACGATCGTCTACCAGAACCAAATGGAATAAACTCTAAATCTTTACCGTACACATCAACTTTTACCTTATCGGTTAAAAACCTCTCTGGTAAAAATTTCTCCGGTTCGGGCCAAAATTTCGGGTCTTTTTGAAGTTTCCATACGTTTACAAATAAACGTGTGCCTTTTCGAATATGGTAACCGAGTACTTGACAATCTGCTAAGGCTTCGTGGACTAACATTGGTGAAGGTGGATATAAACGTAACACTTCTTTAATTGTTGCTTGAAAGTACACTAAGTTTTTGATATCTGAATCTTCTACCCAACGATCTTTGCCAACTTTTGTGTCAATTTCTTCTTGGACTTGTTTAAGTACGTGCGTATTGTTTAGTAAGCAGGCAATTATCCATATCAAGTGAACAGCTGTGGTATGTGTAGCATCTGAAACTATTGTCTGCGTGCAAAAGAATAACATGCTAACAGTGTCAGTGTATATAATTTAAATCTAATATGTGAATGCTAAATAGTGATTGCCAAACCTTATCAATTGTGAGGCCCATAAATAACAAAACAATAGTAAATAATTTCATTTTTGGTCCATCAATTATTGAAATTTTTTGAATTTGGTCCTTATAATATTTAACTAAGCACTTTTTGCCTTCATTTTACTAAAATGTGTATTTTTGATCCCTTTATAAAGGAAGTGCGTGTTATTTAGAGTATGTGATATTTCGTACTTAACAATTTGTTAAGTTTGTGGAGATTCACAGGTTAAGAGATCAAAGTGCACATATCAATTGATTGAATGTTAGATGTGTTTAACCAAAAATTATAATGACCAAAATTAGAATTTGTCGATATTTGAGGGACTAAAACTAGTAATATTCCAATAAACTATTCCCGCCGTCCCAAAAAGATTATCTTAGTTTGACTTGACACAAAGTTTAAGAAATAAATGAAGACTTTTGAAATGTTGATCTAAAACAAGCCTTAGATATTTGTGTGACTGTAAATCATCTCATAAGGTTAAATTATTTCTAAATATAGAAATGTAACAATCTTTTTTGGACAATCTAATAAGGAAAGTAAGAGTGTAAGACAATCTTTTTGCGGCGGAGGGAGTACTACTCCTTCCATTTCAATTTATTGCAGTATTTCCGTTTTAGTCCACATAAAAAAAATGATTTTTTTTAAAAGCAGAAGCAATTTATAAACTTTTCATTTTACACTAATGACAAGCTAAAATAACGTGTTTCAAAAGTTTCATAATCACACAAATATTATGATATGATTTAATTAAAAGTCTTTATTTAATTCTTAAATCCGTGAACAGTCAAATTATGAGACAAGATCAACAGTTGAAGCACATACCAACATAGTAGCTTTGATAATCGTTTCCCTTGAATAACCATACTGGACATCATCCTTGTCCAACTCCGTTAGCATTATATCAATCAAATCTTGATCATTATCATCAATATTACCAGCACCAGAAGACTCATTCATCTTTCTCTTCTTAGTATGATCATCTAGCCAACGCTGAAGAATAACGTCCATTTCATCAGCTATACGTTTCATCACCTTAATATTCCCTTGTAAATCCAGCCATTGGAGTATTGGAATTGGAAATGCATCCTCTATTCCAACCAAAGCTAGATAATACATCGTTTCGTTGAATGCTTTTCTGAAACGTTCCGCTTCTTCCTTCTCCTCTTTTTTATCACTGACCTATAGATTCAGAATTCAAACTTTATCGGTTCGGTTTGGAATTTTACCACAAATTGTTTATTTACTTGGTTTGAATTATCTACAATTTTTTTCGCTGGTTATCCCCTTGTGGGAGAGTTGTTTAGTAAATGACTCTTTTTAAATTTCTTTTGCAACTTCTAGACTTTTTAGACCATGTACGTTCTAAAAATCCTTTTTGGTCAAACTACAAATCTTATGAGAAAATATTAGATCATAGTTTAAATTTTGTAGATGTTAAATGCCAGTCTAATATCTTTTCTGTCCGAATAAATATATTTGCCAACTTTTAATAATAGGGACAATATCTAAGTGATAACTTAAAAAGGGACAATATCTAAGTGATAACTCAAAACCTATATCATTTGTACTTATTTAGTGTATAATATTAATAACACATACAATGTCTAAACTAAAGTTACTGAATTCGATCAGAGAAACTCATAACTCCTTCACTATATCCGCCTCTGCTTGCACAGGCGAACTTAGAGTGTTATGAGTAAGTTTGTTCGAACCACCATTTTAAATTTAAGCATAGACTAGATATGTGAACACTCAGAAAGCAATATAAAGCTTCTAATTCATTGATTTTATATTTTGAATCCGTCTCAATATACCTGGCTATATCTCTTTCCACCAATCATCTTGACCGTTATGTTTAACATCATATCATCGAACCAATGGCCAATATCAACTTTAGTAGGTACATTATTTGCTTTATTAGCCACATAAAGTGTGTACAACTCCTTGATGCTACTGTCCACTTCTGCAATTCGAACATGCTTCAATCTCTCTAAACTCTTACCCGAGAGCAAATTGTTAACGACCAATTTTCGAACCATGCGCCAATAAGGGCCATAATTTGCAAAAGTAAGATTTGCATGGTCATAGCCAAGATACTTACAAGAACAAGTGGCTACTCTATTAGCCAAATTCTTGTCTTGTGTAGTGAAGCATTCTTTAATTGCTTCATAACTGCTCACAACTACAATTGTGAACATTCCTTGACGGACGGTGAAAACTGGCCCATACTTATCTGCTAACGCGGCTAAAGTATGGGCCAGAGGAATTTCACCGTCCTTGCTGCTCCTAATGCGGCCGTCTAAAGTGTCATTTAGGATTTGAGGAAGATGGCCTATAATTGGCCAAGCACCTGGAAGTTCTGGCGGGGGTGGTCCAAATTTTTTGCTATTTTTCCAAGTTTTTGCTTT
This sequence comes from Lycium barbarum, assembly GCF_019175385.1. Taxonomy (NCBI): domain Eukaryota; kingdom Viridiplantae; phylum Streptophyta; class Magnoliopsida; order Solanales; family Solanaceae; genus Lycium; species Lycium barbarum. Next base: position 162,588,971 of record NC_083337.1, read on the forward strand.
TCCTATGAGAAAGAATAGGAAGGCAAAGACTAGAATTCCAACAACGGCTTCTACATGTGAAAGAGTATGAAATTCCATTGGACAAAGAGAAATAGATTTGAGATAGAAGAGAGTTTTGCTTCGATTGAGTTGTTGGAAAATAGGGCCTAAATAAAGTATAAATCTTTCAACTGCCAAAAGTTAAGCATAAAATATTTATTTGTAACAGTAGTTTATAAGATGGATCATTAGGATATTATATTAAGTACTAGTTAATTACTTAAATGACCATTTAGTTATGAAACTAACTCAATAAAACCATCCAAATTAACCCAATTTTGCCAACAAAAAATATTGTCACTTATGCTGGAAATTTAACTTTTCCGTGCCATGAAGATGAGTGCCACATCACCCACTAAAAATTTTAAATTTCTCCAATTGGACAACTTACGAAGTTTTGCAAATTCTTCATTTGTTTTCAAAATAAACTTCATGTCAGATCTATAATATTTACTCGATAAATATAGTTTTCATCAAATAATATTTCTAGCTGTTTTTGACCAGGTAAACGATTAATCTCTCATTACGTATAATTTTTCTACTTAAGGTATATATATTATCTCCTCGCCGTTGTAGCTCCGTGCTGCGCGCATCTAAGTTTTGGGGCCAAGAATATGATCCTTGGTAACGATTTGATCTAAGTAATTGGTAGATATATTCTAAATAATTGAAAGTAAAACATAATTGTGTAATTTAAATATCACGGAGACTAAAAGTTAAAGTTATCTTGGAGGATATATACATTTTAAGTCATGTATGATGCAAATTTTATCCGATTTTGATAGGTAAAGATCGACTGACGTCATCGTTTTGGAAATATTCTAATATTTCTTTTCATGAGAGAAATTAAAAAATATTTACGCGAATTATGTGTACAATTATTGGTGCTGAAAGATTATGTCACCACCAAGTTATGAAATAACATCTATCAGAAAGCAATAATTCAAATTTAACCTACTGTGAATAGGTATTATTAATAAAATGTAAAGCAGTATTACCTATGCCATTCATTCCTTCCTCTTGAATTTGCTTTTTTTCTTTTTACCAGTAATGAAAATTGAAGAGTAAACAATGGAGTAGGTTATGTTTTGTTTCTAAATATCCATACATTTTATCTGGAAGATATGCTGACAATTTTGGCAACTTTCCGAACCGTTGCATGCTTGCAGTAAATAGTTAGTAAACTTTTATTATAGTTTTTCATCCGAACTTTATTTCCAATTTTCTCATTTTGTCTTTGTCCAAGCAATTAATTGTTTATATACATAGCGTGATAAATGGCATGCATAATAATTTAGACAAAAAATATATACTTATTATGAAGTCCTTAAATATCAGACTGTTCATCCATCATCGTATCACACTAATAATTCCCTACTGGCCTACCATATGGTGAAAAAGATAATTCCCTAGCTACCATATGACAATTCAATATCATCCATTCACAAATCAAATGAACATAAAGAGACAAGAGAAGGTAATGTTTTTTTATTATTAAAAGAACTGTGTATCTTCAAGGGTAATTTTTATTTTAAAATTGTTGTCATACTTTAGTTTTATGAGCGAAACAGATCATGACCTCTAGATGACTTAATATCTTACAAGATTTAAGAAAATATTAGTAGTAAAATGTGCTATCACACGGTCAAGTGCGAAGCGCATTACCATTCTCAGTAGTTGTATTTATAATATGAAATAAAGAGAGACTAATTAATTTCAAGACTAACTGAAAATATAGGCTTATTAGTACTGTTGAAATGTCTGATCATTTCACTTATTTAAGCTATCAGAGAGAGAGTACACATTATAATTTACTTAATTATATATTCAACACAATCTCTCAAGTTTAGTTCTTTCACGCGTTTCTTTTGAGTAATGGGTGTTGGTGACACACAAATTCAATACTTGTGCATGATCTGGTATGGTATCATATGTCGAAGACTCGAAAGTATTGCTATTGCGATGATAATGTTTTCTTTTCTGGGATAGGAATCATGCAATGCTGTTTTGTTGGTGGTTTCCAATCCTATAAGCATTGACCCACAAATTTAATAAGTCCTAAGAATGCTTGAAATTAAAGAAATCTAATGGATTATGTATAAAGAGACAAAACGTTATGTAGATAAGTTGTCTATTTTCATATCAAGATAAACAACAAAAACGTAACAACAATGAGGCAGCAAACATTTTTTAAACTTTGTGATTAGGTATTGAAAGTGATATATCACACCAAAAAAATAGAATCACGTGCTTCACGACAAAAAAAATTGGATGTTAAAAATTATTGCTTACATAATTAGTTAATTGTTTATTTCTTCTTAGTAACGGAATGGGTTGCTATATTGTCTCTCCAAGATATCATTGTTTTTTCACAGGAAAGACAAGAAGAAGCAACTTAAAGAATGGCTGAAAATTGGCCATATGGTGCAAATATAACGATTAATCTGGCTTATGAGTTTTGAAAACTAGATGGTTAAGCAAAATATCTTATATTTTTTCCTTTCATGTTATTCTGCCGCCTTAGTGTTCAGAATCGATATGTATTGTAGCCTGTTTAGATAAGTTTATAAAAATAGTTTATTTTAAAAAGTTGGCTAAAAGCAGTTTGCATTTGGTCAATTAATTTAAAAAATATTTTTGAGCAGTAATTAGTGTTTGGCCAAACTTTTAAAAAGTGTTTTTTAAGTGTATTTTTCTCAAAAGTACTTTTGTACTTTTGGGCAAAAGTTTTTTTTGTAGCTTCTGACAAACTGCTTCTGCTACTCCTCAAAAGCACTTATGTTCTCCTAAAAGCTTAGCCAAACACCTCATTTTTTTAAAAAAATAAGCACTTATTGAAAAAATAAGTACTTTTGGGGGGAAAATAAACTCGGCCAAACAGGCTATAAGTCAATCAAACGATATTGTTATCACGTTAGAAAATTATTCGCTTGATGCCAAATCCATATAGTATTCTCTAACCATTTAATGTATATCGACATATATACATTTTTTTGCGCGAAATGCCCTTCAAAGGCACTGGTCTTTAATTTTTGTCTTTCGCTAAAAGCCCCTTGGTTCCAGGTTCGAACCCCTGCTCAGTTAAAAATTTTTTTTAAAAAAATCTCAAGGCATAAGTTGGACCCCAAACTCTGCCTTAAGACATAAGTTGGACAAGGCAGAAGTTTGCCTTAAGGCAAAAAAAAAAAAATTACTTTGCTAAAATTTTGCAAACCTTTGTCTTAAGGGCTAACTTTAGGCAAAAGTTAGGTCTTAAGGCAGAGGCTTGCTTTAAAGGCCAAATTTTGGGTAAAAGTTTGTCTTAAGGCAAATCTCTGCCTTAAGGCATAAGTTGGTCCAACCTTTGCCTTAAGTGCCTTGCGAATCTCAACTTATGCCTTACGATTTTTTATTTTTTTTTGTTTGACTGAGTCTGGGATAAAAATTAAAGACCACCAATTTGAGGGACAAAAAATAAAGACCACTGCTTTTAAAGGACAATCATGCAAATGACCCGCATATATATGGAACTTCATTTTCTTTTCAGTTACTAATCTTTGGGCTGGCTCGGCCGAATAACAGGGTATGGTATTTATAGTCTATTTGGTCAATTTTCTAAAATCAGTTTATTTTGAAAAATATTTTTTAAAAAGCATTTTTGGTGAAAAATAATTTGTGTTTGGCCAATTAATTTAAAAAACAATTTTGAGCAATAATTAGTATTTGGTCAAGCTTTTAAAAAAAGATTAAAATGTATTTTTCTAATTAAAAGTACTTTTCAAAAAAATGCTTTTGGTCAAAAAATATTTTTTTTATCTTCTGAAAAACTGATTTTGCTACTCCCCCAAAACACTTATTTTCTCCCAAAAGCTTGACCAAACACTCCCTTATTTAAAATAAACACTTATTGGCAAAAATAAGCACTTTTGGGGAAAAAATAAGCTTGGCCAAAACAAGCTATTAGTGTGGTAAATTTCATTTTATAAATTTTTCGTCTATGTTTCCTTTTTAGTGAAGCAAAATAAATATTTGGAAATATTGTTATTGTCAATGATAATGTTTTCTTTCAACGGGCTACAGAGATATTGGTGGAATCAACTGATCTTTTATGTTTTTCAAAGAAGAATTAAAAAGAGGTTTGGTAAGTTCTGACAAAATGATTGATATTGGAAAAATATATTGGGATACAAACAGATAGTGCATCGTTTAATTTATAATATTTGTAAAATCATTGCTAAAAAACAAACACACTAACCTATATTAAACATCTTGACTAGAATGGGCATTGAAAGTTTGAAACTGATATGGCACGTGTAATGCTTCAAAATTATTATCTTATCATTTTCTTGTAATTTACTATTCAATTAATTATTTGAAGGAATTGAAAATGGTACATACAAAAAGTAGAAAGATAATTAGTTGTTCCCACCGTTAACGGTAATTGCAATATACTTCACACTCACAGTTACGTATACTGTACAAAATAATTGAATAATATTATTATGGTATAAGACATATAAATGGTATATCCATAAGATGTACAACGTACATACCAGTTGGAATTTTTATAAATATTTTTTCGTAAATAAGGACAATGCATGTGTAATAATATTTAAAATGATGATTTTCACGTAAATTTTTTTGACCGCGGGGTGCACCGCACGAATACTGTGTGCTGATTAGTAATTGCTAACAAATATAATACGTATCTTAGACATGTAAAACTAACACGATTGCACATAAGTATGGACTGTATGGTCATTCAGGCGTTCTAATTACGCAGTTATCTTAAATATATGTAGTACAAATATATAGGTATATTATTTTTATTTATTACGTGATTAACTTATTTATTCGAACATTTCGACTGTACGGAAAAAATTTAACATCTTAATTAGAGCATGTGTTATTTTTCTGCGGTTCGGGATTACATTACTCTTAAGTATATCATTAAGTTTGGTTTAAAGTACATACTCGAAATGATTAGCGATGGTATAAATTAAATTTGGAGCTAAGAACAGTTTGTCCCAAGAGAAGCAAACATGCTGGGGTTGAGTTTGTCCTAGATCTATTGTTGAATGGAAGTTTTGTCTCCTTCATTTGCATTTATACCCTTATTTTGTGTTTGGTTTTAATTTTTGCTCCTTATAACAAATAATAACTTTTCCCTGGAGCATAAGTTTTATATTTTTACATCATAATATCCCATAAGTTATACCCCGCATGACTAAAGAATTTATGCCTCCTAAGCATAACTTGAAATTCTTAAAGGATACAAATTAAAGACCAGCCAATTTGAAGGACAAATCATGCAATTTCTTCTATATGATCTTGAACAATTCTCCTCCATAAGCTAGTTGTTGAGTTTGAGTTAAGCCTAAGATCAATTTTCTTATCAATAAACTAAAGATTTTCCAAAAATTCCATCTTAGGGGAGAAAAAGGACCACACACAATGGATCCAAGGCTAATTTTACACAATTATCTATTTTTTAGGTTACCATTTTATTTTTATCCATATTCTTAAAAGTTGTGCTAATAATCCTTGTGATTGACAAAACATTACATCGTCGCCTAAGTCATCATCTATAAAATATAGATCGTGGTCTAACAGTTTCTCATAATATTTCAATTTGGTCAACAAAAAAATTTAAACCCTAATCCAAAAGGTTTAGGAGTGAAAAAAAAGTGTCATATTTACTAAACAACTATACTAAAAAATAACAATCAATAATTTTTTTTATGGATCTAAAAGAATGTAGTTTGGAGGCGAAAAACCATTCAAACGATATTGCGGTTTCTATTTTAGCGTCCAAAGCTACAAAGTATAATTGTACTTTAAAAATGAACTATCAAAAAAAAAAAAAAAAAAAACAGAAAAAAAAAGAGACACTGAGTAGGTGAACTGCTGCTATTTATTATGTAAACAGAACAGGGAGCTCGTTAGAAAATTAGTTTTTTTAAGCTTATGATAAAATAATTACATTTGTCTTCATATAATCATGTCGCTCGGATTGGGCTCCTCTTCATTTCCACTCTTTCCATTTTCCCCAAGTTTCTACTTAGATGAGAGACACATGTCATAGTTGAGAATTAAATGTTAGGATTTCATTGCCCAAAGTAAAATCCTATCATTGTTAAAATAACAAATATTTCATTTATTTACTCTAAAAAATTTGGGCAATCCCACAATTCTAGCTAAAACATTATCTCATCCATAAATATATGTAAGGTTTTCTCACTTTTCCTACTTTATTACGAGTTTTTTTTTAACAGGTTTTGTTTTTATTTTTATACATGTACTAAACTACCAGTTTTATATTTCCCCCCTAATTCTTCTTTACATTCCTATCAAATATGAGGGAAACAGACATCAATAGCTCAGTGGGAACAGTAAGACCAAATTGAATCAACATTTAATAATTTTTTAAAAATAAAAAATAATATTTGCATTTTTTAAATTAAAAAAAATTGTGAGATGTTAATTTTCTTTATTTTTGCTACAACTGATAGTTATGGAAATCTTTTAGCAATAAAATAGCTATAAAAATGAATAGAATAAGATTCTTCGTCGAATGAGACGATCGCAAGCGCTGTCATGTCTTAAATGTCCAATGGAACAAATGCAATTATAAAAGAGTTATAACACAATTTGACAAAATATAGATATTCATGATATGTGTAATTAAAAAAAAAAAAGGAACACGCAATAGAATAGGAAAGGTGAGAAAAATTCAAACATATTTATGAATGAGATAATGTTTTAGCTAGAATTGTGGAATTATCAAAATATTTAGAGTAAATAAAGGAAATAATTATCATCCTAACCATGATTAAGATTTTGCTTTGGGACAATTAAATCCTAACCTTTAATTCTTAACAATGACATGTGTCTTTCATCTAAGTAGGAACATAGAGAAAATGGAGAGAGTGGAAATAGAGAGGAGCCTCATCCATGTTGCTGGATCAGATCATGTCCGTCATAATTTATTTTTTTAAGGACTAATCTCTGTTGTGATTCAAAATATCGTACTTACTGCAACTTTTTATTCTTTTATGTTTAATGTTTCATTGCACAATGACATAAGTTTCAGATGACAAAAACTTCGATAATATCTCAAAGCTGCGTTATTTGTTGGATACTCTATTTTGCTAACAAAATTCTCTATTCAATTCACTTAATAGTATAAAATAAAGACTAACTTAATTCATAAAGTACAAAAGGTACTAAATGATGAAATAGGTAAGACAGTACGTAACTATTGCTTTGTATTAATATTACTTCTACTCCACTCAACATTGGATATGTGCTTCCTATTTATACGAGCAACATACAAAGGATAAGTCACCATACTTGGTGACTAATCCATAAAACTTACACGTATGAATTCCAAGATGAGCACAAGATAGTTAATGCACATCCACTACTTGGGATATTTACAACACTTAATATGTTACACAATTAATGCGAACCTGTTGGAAATCTCTTTAAAAGTAAAGTTATCTTTTTAATTTCTCATGTTTGGATTTTAATTTCTCATGTTTGAGATTTAGAGCAGATATACCTCTCATTATAAAAATGGTGTAAATATACCCCTGCCGTTATCAAAATGGTGCAAATATATCCCTGCCGTGACAAAATGGTGCAAATATACCCTTTTTGCAGACGGAAATTTTTTTCTAAAATTATTTAGTTAATATTTTAATTAAGAAAATACCACGTCGCTTTAAAAAAAAGTCACCTATTTTTTTTAGTAGACATATTTTTCTAAGGCCACATGATAAAAAAAATTATTGGTTGGTGGGGTTTGGTTCGTTTAAAAAATGGGTAGAATTTTTTTAAAGCAGCGGAAATATTTTTTAAACGAACCAAACCCGACTCACCAGAATATTTTTTTACCATGTGGCGTTAGAAAAATATGTCTACTCAAAAAAAAAAATGTGTAGACTTTTTTTAAAGCCACGTGATTTTTTTTTTTTTTGAATCAACTAAATACAAGATTAGAGGTTGACTCAGTGGTTAATGGAGTTCAAAATATATGTTGAGGTTCCAAGTTCAAATCTCAATCTCTATATTTTTATTTTTCGAACCCCTTTAGTGAAAATCTTGAATCTGCCACTGGCTGCTGGTTTTTACTCCAACAGGGGTGACAAAATTATTCCATAAAAATATGACCCGCGCATATATGTCTAAGCAATTTTGGGAGGGTAATGATCTGACAATGATTAACTTAGCTCATCTTGATCCGCTTAAATTCAATTTATCTAAAAGTTACGCTGATTTGAGGTAAGTATGTAGCCCACATTGAATTATGAGACATCTTATTAGAATATGTAAATAATTCTTTTTATGTTTGATATGTTATATATTACTATAATAAAAAAGGGGGAAAAACTTTTATTAGTGTTTGTTGGTAATTTAACAAATTATAAGAAAACAAACAATTTGAAATTGGTATAGAGCGGGTGAGTTGAGCTATTACCCATTGTTTAGCTTATCGTTAGCTAACTCATTTAAGCCCAATTAAGTTTTGGGAACGGTTGAGTTATGATCAATTGATTTAGTAAAACTTACACAAATACCTACCTTTTAATAGGTTCTAACAATTTATAGCTACAAGTTGCAAAATTATAATTCGTAACTGCTTTTGTTGTATTTCTGGTCATTTTCGCATTTTCGAAATACAACGAAATACAAAATCGTTGTTGAGTTTGGTCATTTTCGCGTTTTCGAAATACATCAAAAATACAATGAAATACAAAATCGTTGTTGAGTCTGGTCATGTTTGTATTTTCGAAATACAGTGAAATACAGCGAATACAAAATCGTTGATGAGTTTGATCATGTTCGTGTTTTCGAAATACAGCGAAATACAAAATCGTTATTGAGTAAAAAGCGGCTGTGTACATTGAAAATACACTGAAAATAGGTGTGAAAGTAGCTTTATACACTGAAAATACACTTGGTGGTCATGAAGCTAAAACGGCAAAAACTTAGGGATTGTGGGGCAGCACATTTAATTAAAAAAAAGTGGGGTAGCTATGAAATGTAAATTTTAAAAAGGTAGTTACTATCCATAATTAAGTCTTAGGAGTAGCTGTGACAAGTAAATTATCCATTTATTTATTCAGATTATTTTGATCGGTCCAAATCAGCACAAACCGTCCATTTGTCATCCTTACATGTGACATACTTTCTTTTCCGTTTAAAAAAGAATTGCCCGCTTACAAATTTGAAAACAATTAAGTTTACATGCACTTCCCATTTCACCCTTCATAAAAAGCTTTTATAGCCACACAAATATTATGAGATGTTTAAGTACACAAATTTTAAAAAGTTCTATAGATATACAAATTTTATGATATATTTAAGATCATTAACCTTCATTTTCTTTTAAAACTCTGTTATATTCAGACTATGTCATACAAATTGAAACCTAAAGAGTACATACATTTCTTATTATAAAACTCGATCATGAATTGTGATATATATATATATATATATATATATATATATATATATATACCATTAAAATATTTAACAAGGACCACCATGTGCGGCTCAATAGATTTGGTGGCCTAAAGCCAAAATAATATATATATATATATATATATACCATTAAAATATTTGACAAGGACCAAGGGCCTAAAAAGACCCTTGAATTGGTTTGCTATATAATAGTGAGATACAAAAGAAGCCCACGTGGCTTTGATCTAGCGGTGAGAGCGTAACGCTTGATGTGTAGGTAAGACACATGTCAAAGTATGTAACTCTCATATACAAAAATATGGTATTAAGTCGAAAAAGGTAGAAATGTGGGCCTATTATCCACTGAATTTCAAACCTTGCGACACTTGCCTGGAGATTTCTTAGTTAAAAGATAAGACAAAAAAAAAAACTTGTTTTCTCATATATGAATCAATTAAATATCACAAACGAAGTAGCTAATTCAGTGAAAGTGAGTTGAATTAGAAAATAATCGTCATAAACATGAAAAAAGACCATACATAGAGAAAGAAAAATTAGAATTAACGATAAGGTAAATATGTTATTTAGTTAATAAGAGAAAATTAATCATTATTTACTCACTCAACCATACAATCTTTACTAAATTTTAATAAATGTTAAAATTTAAAATGTTTACTGATAAATACTCCCTCTTGTCCACTATGGATTTTGCACACCCCTTAAGAAATAATAAATGAAGTGAGTATATTACCATGATACCCATATTAATTAGTGTATAGTCTTAAGATTTGAAAAATGATTTGGAAATATGAGTAATTAATGCTAAGGGCAAAACAGGAAACATAAATTATTTTTCTCTTGATGTGCGAAAATTGACAAGTAAAACTGAAAGTCTATTTTTGAAATAGTTGACAAGTAAGAGTAAATGGAGAGAGTACACAAAATATATGTTACATGTAATAATATAGTACTTCATAATTTGGGGCCTTCAATAATTGGGGGGCCTAAGGCAACGGCCTCACTGGCCTTACCTCAGAGCCGGCTCTGAAGACCACTATAAATAAGGCATGAAATTGTTACAAATGCATTCTCTATCTGAACATTATATCTCACTAGTACTTTTGAGAAAACTAATATCTGCTTAACTAATATGGCATCTCTCATCTCTAGCTGGGCTTCTCAAGCGAACTCTGTGCCTGAAAAATATGTGGTGCCATCAGAGAAAAGGTTGAACATAAATGTCCCCATTGGTAAAGATATTCCTGTTATTGATTTGTCACTACCTTCTGAGAATATAGTTAAGGAAATCATCAAAGCTTCTCAAGAGTATGGAGTTTTTCAGGTAATAATCCTCATTTATTTCCCATCGAATCTTTGATAATCACATGTACCCTTTAGACTAACCCAAATGTATATGTCAAAACTTGGCTTTAATTTTAGAAATAAAAGTTGATATGAATGTGTCAAGCAAGTACTCACTTCGTTCCAATTTATGTGATATATTTTAAATCTGTATATAGTTTAAGAAAGAAATAAAGATTTTTAAAATATGTGGTCTTAAACATGTCATACTAGCATTTTTGTGGCTATAAAACTATTGAAACTTTTGATCTTAAAACGTGTCATAGCATTTTCACTAAAGAGACTCAAAATATAAAGAAGTAAACACACGAAAAAAAACTAAGGGGATTTGGCATCTGCTGTACGTAGATTATTTTTTTTTTACCTTAAATGTACAGTGTAATTTTCTGGCGAAGCATCGCTAATGGTTATAAAAGCATCTTATTAATTAGAGAAGCATGCAATACTTTTTGGAACAGACTTAAAGAGAAAAGCGTGTCACATAAATTAGAACGTAACAGAGTAACATATAATTATGTTGTTGCACCATTTCTCTCCTTTTATATTATGTAAAGTAGTAATTCTTGTTTATGATCTCATCATTAGGTGATCAACCATGGAGTCTCACAAGAGTTGATTGCTGATGTCCTTAAAGTTTGCGGGGAGTTTTTCAAGTTGCCTATTGAGGAATTGGAAAAGTATACTGAAGAAGAAGAGTTGAGTGAATTTGAGATAAATCTTGACCAAAAACCAAAGCTTTATATTGAAAAGGAGTACAAGCCAAAAAAGAATGACAAGGAAGTGATTTTCTGGAAAGACACTTTTGCGCATTGTACTCATCCTACCAAAGAAGACCGCATGAATTCTTGGCCTGAAAAGCCAGCACAATATAGGTAAATCAAATAGTAGTGCTAATATGTATAGCTTAAAATAGTTTGTCGGGTTTCAGTTTATGTGACATTATTTCCTTATTATTTCGTTTAAAAATGAACTTTACGATTCCTGTTTTTCCCTTGATGATAAACTTTTATAACCACACAAATGTTGTGGCATACATATTTAAGGCCACAAATGTTGTGGCATACATATTTAAGGCCACAAGTTGACAAAGTACAAATGCTATGTCATGTTTAAAATCACAATTTACAAAACTCTTCATTTCATTCTTATAGTGGCATGCATATTTGACCAAGCTTTCAAAATATGCATAAATTGAAAAGCGATTTTTGTCGTAAGTGCTTTCCGAAAAAATAATTCTGGAGAATAATTGTCTGTATTTGACTAATCAATTGACAAAATATTTTACCAATATTAGAGTAGCCGTTTCTACTTTGTCAACGTTCTAAAAGTGCTTATGGGGAAAACTAATTTTTTCACCTTCTGAAGAAACAATTTATGTTACTGCTCAAAAACATTTATTTGTTTCCTGAAAAAGTTGACCAAACAGGCTATTAATTTTCGTGCCAACTAATACTATATCACGTAGATTTTTCTTTACAATGTTTATATAGGGAAGTGATTGGAAAATACACTGAAGGAGTGAGGAAAACGAGCTCGAGGATTATGGAACTCATGTGTGAAGGACTTGGACTTGAAAAGGATCACTTAGCCAATGAACTGAGCCAAATCCAATATATGGCTATCAACCTTTATCCAAAATGCCCTGATCCAAGTGTAACAGCCGGAGCAGTAGAACACAATGATGGAGGAGTAATCAATTTGATTCTACAAGAATTGGGTGGATTACATGTGCGTCGTCAGAAGGATGGGCAGTGGTTTGCTGTTGAACCTATTCCTGGTGCATTAGTGTGCATCAATGGCATGATATTGAAGGTATTCTTCTTCTTCTTCTTTTTCTTTTTCTTGTGTTACTGGGTTCGGGCTGTCACTCAATTCACTAAATGAAATATTGGGTTTAGAATTAATATATGTACATATTTAATAGATATTTATTAATATAAATATAGGGTGTGAGCCAAATCCACTGGATGTGATGACCAAACACGTAGATTTTATTGTGCATAAAAAACAACTGCATACGTCTCATTTCCAAAAGAGTTGGAGCCGATTGGCTATATGAATTCTCACTGGCTATGTTTCCTCATTTAAGCTCAACTCATGTCATCATCAATATACAAAAAAATAAAAATGAAAAATACTTCTAAAAAAGCAAGAGGTTCCCAACTAGGAGATTTCAGAATTCTTTTTCTTCCATTGTGCCGTAACTTTAGCTATGTCTGCATTGATTCCAAAAAAAATAAAAATAAGATCTTTCTAAACAACTTCTTTCCATATGATTCTAGGTCTACTTCATCATCTTTTAACATCTTCACATACTATTTTACACCTACAGACTGCTACATTTGTAAGTCAGCACAAGACATGACTAACCACGTCAAGCGACTTTCATCAATACATTTTGTGTGTGTTGAGAAACGCATGATTATTCTTGTTTCTTTTTCTCTAATCTAGGGCTTGCACAACTCAGGTCATAAGCAATGGGAAGTTAGAAAGTGGAATACACAGAGTGGCAACCAATTCAATCAGAGATAGAATATCTCTTGGATGCTTAACAAGTCCCTCCTGTTATGGAAAATGCATCATAGAGCCTGCAAAAACACTTATAAGTGAAACTAATCCTCCAAAATATAAGTCCTTCTCCTACACAGAGTATTTGAAGGTTTACTTCACTGACACATCTGAATTTGAAGCTGCACTCAATCCATATAAAATTTAATTTATCCCACTGAGGGATAAATTAATGTGTTGCTAATATGAGTACCAAAATTATCTATGAGGAATAAATTGTGTGTTTAATGCTATGTTTTTATTTTCTGTATTTCCAGTTCGATGCTACAAAGTATGTATTGTACTTCCTTTGTGTGGTAAACGAATTTGTGATATAAATAAAATTTATCTTTTGAATAAAGATGTGTTGGAGTTAAGTTATAAGTTGAATTAATCATCTATTTTTCCTTCCCCCTCTACCTCTCATTTATCGTGTTTTTCTATTTGAAGTAATTTAAATATCCCTTTATATGTATAATCGTCCATCAAAACAATAGCCGGCAAATGTATATTTTTTGAATTAATCATCTATTTTTGGCTAGTAAATGTAATTAGTTTTGGCTGAGCTGTCAAATGTGTTAGAAGCCCCAATTTAAAGTGGAAAGGTTGAGAGATGTCATGTCGATAGCATGTGGTAATGAGATACAGAGATGGTAACAAAGCTCATTGAAGAATCTCTCCGAGGAAATAATGGGCCGGTCACAAAGGAGATACTAGGCCAGTAGTAAAATTTGGGCCTAACTACAAGTGGAAGTTAATGGGCGCAAGGGTCGGTCCAAGGAAAATTTCTCCTATACGGTCCGGTGATTGAGGAAATACTATTTACAAACCAAAACCAAAGTAATGTTTTGTTAAAGTTTGCTTTTCCGATTCCAATTTCATGTGGCACTTTAAAGATGATTCCCTTACTTTTATAATCATGCACACTTCCGATATGTGACTCTTGAAGTCTCCTTGATAGTTGCTGCAAACTATACACCAGTCAAACCACTTGTCATTATGTCACAGGTAGAAGTCAAGAGATATCTGTAGACAATAAAATTCGCGTCGAGAAAATAATAATCAAGACAAAAAAATATCGCAACAATCGTAGTATTTGATTTCAACTATGAGTATTACAATCTCTATGAATCCTCTGATTCTTCTTTACAAATATAAATTCAAGGGCTTTTGAGCTTGATCTTGAATTTAATGGATTTGATCTTGATTTGTATTTGAATTCAAGGGCTTTTGAGCTTGATCTTGAATTTGGTGGTCTTGATCTTGAACTTGTATTTGAATTCAAGGGCTTGAAGCTTGATCTTGAATATGGATTTGATTTTGACTTGAATTGATTCATCACGAACACTTTGATGGCCGCCACGAACAATAACTCTCAGAAGAACAAGTGAATTTGATCTTGCACGCCTTGGTATTTAATTTGCCTTTGTTGACTTTGATCTTGAACGCCTTGCTATTTGATTTGCCATCGTTCTTGATCTTCGATTAACTAAAGCTTGTAGAGGACTACTTGAATGCTTGCAACTTATAGAAAACTTGTAGCGTTTGATCCACGAGCTCCCTCTGGCCTTTTGTTTTAATTCAGGTATTTAATTCTGAATTATGAGACCCCTATTTATAGTTCTAGGATGAAAGAGTTGTGATAAGGACAAACCTTTTCCGACCAATCAGAATGAAGTGACATGGTCATATTTGATTGGCTGGAACATGTCACTTATACACGTGGCGTATCTTCATTAGCCTTTGATTTGACTAGGCATGCTGCATCATTCTGACACGTGGTGTGATCCTATTGGCTCCTTCGTTTGACTTAGCGTGCCACGCCATTTGGCACGTGGCGCCACAGTGGGCCTCTAGAATAAGATGATGTCTTGGGTTCGACAAAGTGGGCTCGTCATTTGTAGCCAAAGTTAATGGACTAGCCCAATAAATCAGCCCACTTATTTATTCGGACTAATATATTTTGAACTTATTATTATCTTAATTTCTCGTGGATTTAAATTCAATAAAATTTAGTTGTCCACAATATCGCTAATGTTTTTTTTTTTTACGTTAATTTTTTCAAGATTATAGTTTTTTGACAATAAAATCTGAATTATTACCATACCAAAGCAAAAGTATTTATAAACTAAAGAGCATTCAGAGTCTCAACCACCGTTTAGGAAGAGCGTTAAAGTGAATCTGAACCTCAGAGGTAAAAAACCAAAGCCAACAGACAAAATTTGACTAATTCACAGCCTATGATTTCTAGACTATATTGCTCGAGTAGAAATGATTATTAAAAAGTTTAGAAACAATCTAATATACTTGGCATTGCTTCAAAAGATTCCATTGTTCTCACAAACCATTTATAAAATTTGAAGTAAGATGGTGTCTCTTTCGTGTATAATAGATTATTTAATTCGATACAATTTGAAATTAACTATATATATATATATATATATATATATATATATATATATATATTGCTACTTTTCTTACTAATAGAAAATGTTAATTAGCTGCTTAAGCAAAGTCAACGGATTTGCGTGATTGACGTGACTTGTTGCCATGTTCAGTTTCAGTTAAGAAAGCAGTATCATCACTTACAACCAACACAGGAACCAAGCAATTAATTGTAGAGTTATTTAATAGTTTTTGTGATTATTAATATTATAGAAATTAGCGCTTTTAGTCGTTCAGATATTGGCAAAATTTGATTTTGGTCCTTGTGATTTGTGGGCAAGCACATTTAACCTTCATCAAATTGATATGTGCACTTTTGATCCCTCTGATTGTGAATCTCCACAAATTTAATGAACTTTTAAGTGCTAAACTATTCAATTGTCAAGGTGTTAATGTTCAGCTCATACTGCTACTCAGGGGCGACTCAACTTAATTGGTGGCCTAAAGCCAACTTTCAATATGTGGCCCCAAACTTTTTCTTTTTAATAAAAACATGCATGCATTATTTGATGTGGATTTCTCTAGCTTTTTTTAATGCAAATTTGTTAGTTTTTATTTTCGGAATAGACTAATAAATAAAGTGTGTCACATAAACTGAAACGCGAGTAAAATTTTCAAATTTGATAGAACCTAATTCTGGAATTTGATAATCCCATATTATAATAAAATTTAACGACTACGATTTGCTTACTGCTTTGACTAACAACCCGAGAAAAAATAAAAAAGAGTGCAGTTTGATTTATTTTAACCCTTGTTTTCATCCGAGTAAATAAAGTATTAACCAAAACAAAACAAAAAAAGAGTATTAAAGTACAATTTTTTATTGAGTTGAGAATAAGAGAAAAGAACGATAATTTGGTTTATGTATGTAATTACCTCAAATGTATATAAATACACTTTAAACTACATAACAAATAGTTCTATAGATCTTAAATCCTTTCTTATTTACTATATTTTCCAAAAATTAATGCATAAGACCAACTTTAAATAATTAATATGGGGCCTAAAATACTTGGGGGCCTCAAGCGGTGGCTTTATCAGCTTGGCCCTTGAGCCGGCTCTGCTGCTACTTCGTATTTGAGGATAATATAGTCTCAAATAATTTAGATATCAAATATTTCTTACGGAAAAGGCTCAAATATGTCATCAAACTATCAGAAATGACTCATTTATGCCACTCGTCAATAGTTTGGCTCATTTATGCCATCGAACTATAGGAAATAGATCATTTATGTCATCGAACTATAAGAAATGACTCATTAATGCCACTCATCAATAGTTTGACTCATTTATGCCATCGTTTGTTACCAAACTGACTCATCCATCCCATATTTCATTAAAGCTGGTTTTACAATACCATATATGACTCGTGGCCTCCAACTAGATTATGGTTGTGGGTGGGCAGGGTGTATGGGTTGAATTTTTTCTTAATTTGATATTTAAATTTGGGCTGGTTTAATTAAACGACGTAAACCTCTAATTAGAGGCCACGTGTCATATCTTGTATAATAAAATCGGCGTTAATAAAAAATGGCATGGATGAGTCATTTTGGTAACGAGTAATAGCATAAATGAGTCAAACTATTGATAAGTGACATAAATGAGCTATTTCCTATAGTTCGATGGCATAAATAAGTCATTTCATATAGTTCGATGGCATAAATGAGGCAAACTATGGACGAGTGGCATAAATGAGCCATTTCCGATAGTTCGATGACATATTTGAGCCTTTTCCATATTTCTTATATTAAAAGACCAAAAATGCACGTCTTAGTTAATTGAAAGTTAAATGTGCTTAGTCAATTATTTTAAGAACGAAAATCAGAATCTACCAACAACTGATTGACTAGTAGTGCAATTATCCCTTATTATTATCACAACAAGAAGAAGGTCAACGCTCAAACATACAATGAGCTACTATAAAACCAAGAAAACTAGTACTGGCCAAACTAAGTTCGAAGAGATCTACTTCAATTCCTACTAGTGGAGAATGGATTCGACAAAAAGGTAACACAAATTCTAATATTTCATTGTTTCTCTTATTATTTTCGATTCTTTTCATGTCTCTTAGGTTAATTTATATATTTAGATCCCTTTGCTACTTCAATCATTATTTATTTCGGTCTCCATTTCAATTTAGGTGTCTTAGTTTGTTTTTGATATTTTACTTTAATTTATTATACTACTAGTATTTATTTCATTTTTTTTTTTTTGCCGGGCAGCAGTGAGGATGTTTCACACGTTGATGTGATTAGTGCAAAGGATCTGCTCTCCTCAGGTCACAGTTACTTAGATGTGAGGTGAGGAATTGAAAAGCCTTACAAAAAGAAAATCTTGTTAAAGTAAACTAATTTGCATTATATTAGGAAAAATCTCGATAAGTTAATTTAATTTCATTTCATTTCACATTAATTTTAATGTCTTTGGAGCAATAGTAAAGTTGTTTCTGTGGCCTATAGGTCACGGGTTCAAGCTTTGAAAGCAGTCAATAATGCTTGCATTAGGGTAGGTTGTATACATCACACCCGTTGGGGTGCGGCTCTTCTCCTGACTCTGCTAATGTGGGATTCTTCGTGCACTGGACTGTCCTTTTTTTTTCCTTCATATTTTAATCTCTTAATAAAGGCTTGGTTTTTTTCTCTCTCTCTCTGTTTTGGGGTTTACAGGACAGTTGAAGAGTATAACAGAGGACATATAGATAAAGCTATTAATATTCCATACATGTTCCTCACTGATGAAGGTTTATTTCTTGACTTTCATCTTTTTTGTGTATTTCTCTTATAAATAAAATGTTTTCTGGCGTGAGTCAGTCTTTTAGATGGCATATTTTAAATATCATTCAATCCCCATTTATATAAGAATATTTACCTTTTCTTCTGGTGAGTGCCAGGAAGGGTAAAAAACCCAGATTTTCTTGACCAGGTCTCTTCAGTGTGCCAAAAGGAGGATCATCTTATTGTGGTAAATAAACTCATAACCTTTTAACATTCTTTTTAAGGATTTCACTTATGTACATTATTGTGATTTTTTTTTTTTTACACCATCACTATAATTAGTAAGTTACTTATCATTAATTTATTCTTAGCTATCAATTTCTTATTAAATAGAGTTATCTATACATAATCACCTTTTAAGTAACTTAATTTGCGTAATAATTTTTTCACGATCAAGCGGTCAGCACATGAAACTTCTTCTGAAAACCCTCGTAGCTGAGGCTGAATCCATGTTTCATGTTTGAACACCCTTGTAACGGATATTGAACCCAATATTTTCGACACAGAGCGTAAATATAGATGGTAAAAATTACTAAAAATTTGACAAACTTTAAATTAAATCTATAATTTTAATAGTGTAATGAGTTTGATGGTAAGAACGTAATGATTGAATCTATCAAATTTAAATGTTGGATCCGTCTGTTCCTCACAAATCACATTAAAAAGACATTTGTGATCTGTTTTGAAGGGGTGCAACAGTGGAGGAAGAGGACTTCGAGCATGTGTCGATCTTCTTAATGCGGTCAGTGACCCTTTTAATTCCCCTTTTATGACAGAAAGTTAAAAAATTTCAATCTGAATTTTGTCTACATAAGTAAAAGTTAATTTTTCTTAAAATAGTTTCGTCGTAAGTAATATATAGTATGTTTGTGTAGGGATACAAGGATGTAAGGAACTTGGAAGGAGGGTACTCAGCGTGGGTGGATAATGAGTTTAAAGGAGATAAATCTGCTGAACAATTCAAAACTGCCTGCAAATTTCGTCCATGAGCCAACAATTGGATTGCTTGAATCTTCACAAGAATTATTTTCTATGCTTTAAGTCATTTCATGGGATGTAATGAAAAACAATGGCATTTCAAATAAGCATGTAAAATTTATGTTACATTTTGATTTGAAGTTGTTGTGTGTGTGCAGAGGATTTTCTTGTTAATGCTGTTTATTTGAGTATAAATTACGTGTGCAGTGATATTTCTTAGCAAATTTGCGTACCAGTAGGCTAGGCTCATGTTTAGCAATGGCGGGTCCAATTTTTATTATAACGTACCATGGAGTTCGGGTCAGTTTACATGCATTTAGAGTACACGAGTATCTATTACCTTTACTAACATAGGTTATCGAGTAACTCTGTCTATCAATATTTGGACAAATAGAAAGAAATCGCAATCGACTTAGTATTTTTGTCTTCGCTGAAATTTAAATCCGAAACGGCCTTATTGTTCTCAGTTCATTTCATTAATCAGTAGACCACATCCTTGGATGCTTAGGAATGTGAGGTAAAATACGCAAAACCATTTTTCTACTCATGTAACTGAAAAGAGTCGCTAATTTTGAAACCGAAAACTCTATAGCAATGGTTATTTTCCAGAAAGTGGTTAATGAATGCTATTTCTATCTAGGAAAGGGCAAAAAACATATATGTACATAGTAAGAGGGTATATTTACAGAACATAACAATACTTCAGTTTACAAAATATATATACGAATCAGGTAAAACTAAAAAGAAGCAAATAAAACACAGTAAATAAGGTAAGGAAACTGCTTCCCTTATATTATTCACTTTTCTCTCCCATTCAAAATTAAGAGATATTGTTCCTTGATTTTCTCCAACTTTTGCTCCCTTATTTCATGCACTTTGCTCTCCCCATTCAAACTTAAGAGATATTGTTCCCTAATTTTCTCCAACTTTTACTCAAAAAATCCATTCTAATCGGTAATTCTCTCATTCAAAATTCACACTAGAAAACATATATATGTATAATTTTTGTATGCAATATGTATAACTGTATAAATTAGTTATAATTTTTTATATATGAAATATGTATAAAAATTGTATGTATATTTTGATTATGATAAAGTACATATCTGATCAAATTAAAGTATGTATAAATTTTGAAAAAATATGTATAATAAATATGTAATTGATACAAACCAGATTCCATACAAAGTTCATACACCAGAAAATAAGTATGTATAAATTTTTGTAAGCAATATGTATAACTGTATAAATTCGTTATAATTTTTATGTTGAAATATGTATAAAAGTTGTATGTATATTTTGATTATGATAAACTACATATAAATTGTATAAAATCTGATCAAAGTATGTATAGATTATGAGAAAGTATATATGTATAATAAATTTTCTAACTGATACAAACCTGATTCCATACACATTTCATACACATATCAATTTTCAACATTTTAAAGACTAATTCATATCGAATTTATTCGCATTTCATACACACTGTGCCACATATATCTCAAAAATTATATATAGCAAATGCCATACACATTTCATACATATATTAGTTTTCAACATTTTTACAAACTACAGTTTATATAATTTATACAGATTTCAAATACACAATGATCACATATATTTCAAAACAATACAAACCAATTATTATATATAATTAATACACATGTCAATAATCATAATCTTTCTATTATTAATGTATAAATAATTTATACACATTTCATACACACAATTACAACACACATCTCATGCACACATTTCAACCTTTTTACATGCTGAATTAAAGATTTTTTTTTTCTTTTTTGCATTAACTATATCATCACTCTCAATATTTCGCTGCTTAAATTCATAAGATTTTCTATTCATTATTTCCACAAACAAAAGCCGAAGCACAATTAAAGTCTAACAATGTAGGACCGGAAAACAGTGTTAATATACAAAACATAATGATGAACAGTAAAAATGGTGAAACGTGATTTGAAAATCGTGAGTTGAAAATGCATAGAATTGTTATCAGGCAAAAAACGTTAAAATTGGTGGAAAATTATTCGTCGATGAAGCTGAAATCGTATCATACTAGGGGAGAAGATGAATTTTAGGTCTGTAAATGGTGTCTATCATAAAGGGAGAGGGAGAGACAGAATTCTTTTTGAAAAGAAAAAGAAGTTGATTGACAACTATCCTAAAATTAAGCTCACACTTAAAATCAGATTCTCTTCCTAAAAAAAGCTCAAAATCGTGGGTATCCCATTAAGCCCAAATCTGATATACTTTATAATTTTGTTGGTATATTTTGTAAATAAGCAAAAATATCCTTATATTTTTTTAATAGAGAGTCTTAAATAGTATTATTATGTCATTTTTTCCTAGAAATGGTAGTCCAAGTCATTCCATGAAATCCATATTAAACAGCCAAGCCGGCTTATAGAGGCCAAGCTTTTTTCTATCAAAGCTAGCAGCCAAAGCAAATGAGGAATTACAGGTTCAAGACAATGGGCAGATAATTTTTTTTTCTGAAATCCCCTTGTAATTTCGTCAAAATTAGTTGTTGTAGACGTTTTATGTTTGCCATAAACAACATAGTCATCACTTTTACAGCGTCAATGTATATAATTATATTTTAAAAGAAAAAGTTTCCTATATGTTTTCTGATCCTCGGTTGATTTGGGTTTCCAGATGATTGACAGGGTTGAGGGCCAACTCATTTTGGTAAACTACCCACCTAGCGTAGCATTCCCGTTCCCTTTCCCTTCTCCCATAATAATAATAATAATAATAATAATAATAATAATAAGTTATTTTCTTTTAAAAAGAAAAAAAAGATGTGAGACAATTGATGAAGGGAGGCAGCCTGCAAGTCATATAAATGAGACGTGGAATCGCTCAATTATCAATACTAGTTTATCAATCACTTGTGTAAATTCTAACTTTAATTTGGGATCTAACTTTTTCCTCAAAGTACGGAATATATACTCTCTAATTGGTTGGGATGTGGACAAATAATCCTCCTTCCTATTCAATTGCATATTTTGTATGATGGTTGACTTTGAGCTTCTATAATACGTGTATTTGACGTTAACATGTGGATAGTTTACGAGTAGTGGCTCAGAAATTCAAATCATATATTATTTTCTCATATTTACTTGAATATATATGGTGAAAGAAAAATAAAACTACTTCCTACTTGGTCAATTAATTATAACCTACTAACGACTTATTGAATTAATTATTTGCATACAGTTAGTGCAATAAAAATTCTTATAGAGAGCTTTCAACTGGAAAAAAAAAAAAAAACAAGTACTATAATGTTCAACTTGAACTAGAGTATCTTTTTACCTTCGAAGTTGTTGATAGATCAGAATCTTCATGGGGAAAAAAAAGAGCTACAATATTTGAGGGCAGCAAATCACCTAATGAAAACATGAATGTATGTGACTCTATATTGGTTGTGTAATGAACATTCTTCCCTTTTCCTTTTTTATGTTTGAGTTTTAGATATATGCATGATAGTTTAAAAAAATTGCACAATCAAAACGTTATTGCAGCTAACTTCACTTATTGATGAGCCTGGTGTTATACGCTCAGAGGAATTCCTATCAACAGACTTAACGTGATAAAAGCTCATTATTATTTTTAATTTGTAGACTATTATACATGGTTCATGTTTGCTATCGGAAGTTACCAATTGACTTTTAGTAACTCGATACAAAAATAAATAAATTATATTCTCGGTACATCAGCTAAACCGTTTTTAGATAATTATTATATGATACCAGTTATTAAGATGACCAAAAATTAGGAGGTTGACATAAATAGTTTATTTGAACTAGTCAGAAGAGCTTCAAAATTAAGTTCACTCCTTAAACTGCTCAGCATTTCCATTAAGACGTGCATAATAAATAGACCACTTTTAATTAAAAAAAACATATTAAAACTACGTAATGCCTATGTATTATGGTCGATGCATCCACCCCTCCACAGAATAAATAAAAAATAAAAATAAAGTAGTTGTTAACTTCATTTATACAAGTATCTGAAAAAGTCAACAAGGGACTCATAAAGGACATGCTTAATTAGTTATTGCTCATCCATTTTATTGTTTGTCCTTAATCAATAATTAAACATAAGTATGGAGGAAATACCAGTAGTTGATGGAATTCGAGCAACTTCATTGAGGATCAGTGATTGTCCATCTCCAACACCATCTACTACTACTACTACTGCGACCCGTCAAAAACATTTAAAATGTTTTATAAGCGTATATTTCGTGCAAAAGGTATACTCCATAAAAATTTTCTTTCTCATATTCTTTCCAAACTCCTTTAGAAAATTCTTATGATTGCTATCTTGATTGAACCCGAGAATTTTATTTGGGTCTCGAGCTTCAAGTGTGTTGATCGTACGTACAGTGTCAAATGAGTGGATTGAGTCAAATTCAGGGGAGGTACAATAGATTGGATCAATTAATGTCATTTGATCCTCCCAAAGTTGGTATCAAGTTGTGGAGTTATTTAACATATGGTGATAAAGGGGTGATAAACCAATTTTGGACTTTTTTGGTTGTTCTTGTTTTTGTTTTCTTGGCAAATCTCTAGCTATAAAATTATTTTTGATAATGGATCGATAATGGTGAGATTTGAAGTCAGGACTACTATCTGCTCGGATATCATGTTGAATTGTGTGATCATATTATCTAAAATCGAAAATATTGTGTAGTATTATTTTACTTAATTATATCTTCAACATGCAATGGTCGTTTTGAGGCTAGATCGTCTAACTGGGATGAGTATGTTACGTCTAATTAATTTGTAATAGTAAATCATGTTGATTTCATAGCTATTAAAAGTATGTCAATATATTGCAGTTGATTGCAGAGCTTGTGGGAACGTACATGTTGATATTTGCTGGTTGTGCTTCTATAGTTTTGAATGTAAACAAGGACAACGTCGTAACACTACCCGGAATCGCATCTGTTTGGGGACTTGTTGTCATGGTTTTAATTTACTCTGTTGGTCACGTCTCCGGTGCACATTTCAACCCTGCTGTAACAATTGCATTTGCCACTTGCAAAAGATTTCCATGGAACCAGGTAAGTTATTATTATTACTATTATCGAGTGGTTTAATTGATTATTATTGTTGTTGTTGTTGTTGTTGTTGTTGTTGTTGTTAAATACTGGATTATATTATTGTGTAGGTTCCAGCTTATATTTTGGTTCAAGTAATAGGATCCACTCTTGCTAGTGGATCCCTCCGACTAATATTTACTGGCAAAGAGGACCAGTTTGTAGGGACAGTTCCAGCAGGAACAAATTTGCAAGCTTTGATACTTGAGTTTATAGCCACATTCTACCTCATGTTCGTCATCGTTGGTGTTGCTACTGACGATCGCGCTGTAAGTCCTATTTCACTAGTTTGCTGATAGTTTAAAATATTTTACACTATCAACATAATATAACCACTACATATTTGACATTGATGCAGATGAAACATTTATCTGGGGTTGCAATTGGAGCCACCGTTTCACTTGATATATTGTTCTCTGGGTACAGTTCTTGTCATTTCAAGTTAATGTTCACTTTTGTTCTTATTTTATCCCAAATATGTTGTTTCTAAATGAAAGAAATTTTCATTTTCCTTTTTCTTCTTCTAGAGTTAGGTAGGAGTATGCAACAAGGTGATTTTTTATTTGTTTCAACTAAAAGTGGTTGGATGTTATTGAAGATTAAAAACATATGCATTATCTGAAGGATGATTTTATTGAAACACAGGCCACTAACAGGGGCATCAATGAACCCAGCAAGGAGTTTGGGACCAGCAATTGTTACAGGTCACTACAAAGGGTTATGGATTTACATTATTGGGCCAACTTTGGGGGCCATATTTGGAGCTTGGACTTACAATCTCTTGAGACTCACAAATAAGTCATGGTATGCATTTATTAATTGTTCATATATTGTTCAAAAGTGTTCAAGAAAATGTTGTTTTCTTTTATTTTTTTCCTCTGTTCACAACGTAGGCTTTAACTGTCATTGGTTGACTCTTAGGGTTTATTATCATATGTGTTTGAAGTTTACATGTGGATTGTTTATAAGCAGTGGCTAAGAAACCAGTGGCGGATATAGCTTTTGAGCTGCGTGTTCAACTGGACTCAATATTTTTAACACGAAACATAAACATATGTGTGAAAAACTATAAGATTTTAACAAACATTAGTTTCTAAACCCATAATTTCAAATGTACGTACTATGAGTTTAATGCTAAAAACTTTAAAACTCGAACTATTAAGTTCAAATCTTGAATCCGTTGATGTCAGAAACTCGCATGATATATTAACCTTGAGCAGATGCTTTAAATATGACTTCTTCAATTGTTTATCATATGTGTTTGAGGATTAATTTCATGTACGGTCACTGAACTTTTACTTTTCTTTTGAAGGGGTGAAGCCGCCAAAGAAATTTCAGGTTCACAAAAAGTTATAGAAGTGTCATCCAAAGATAAGGTTATATGCAATTGTGGTGAAGGGTGGTCATGCATTGTCTCCAAGACTGAAGAAGCAGAAGTTGGCAACATCTTCTTTGAATGTGCTGAAGGTTGCCTTTGTATTGTTGATGAAACTAACACTCTGAATAAGCATGTATATGTATATGAAAAGACAAAAAGAAGAAAGAGTTACAAAATGTATATTTAACTAAGGGCATCAAATCATCAATGTACATTGGCTAATGAAAAACAAGATTGTATGTAATATATTGGGCGTGTAAAGAACTTCTTTACCTTTCCTTTTCCTTTATGGGTTTAAGTTTTATGAACATATAGTGTATTTATACAATCAGATCGCTTAAGATGTAGAACCTAGCTAACTGTTTATAGTGGTTAAGAGATCACAATTCGAACTGCAGTGTCATGAGTTTGAGTTTGAGTAACCTCTTCGTTGTTGATGTTTAGTTGAAATGTTGAATAAGTATTTTGTTGATCAAGAGATCACAATTCGAACTGTAGTGTCGTGAGTTTGAATTTCTATGACCTATGTATTGCCGCTATTAGTTGAGCAGTCAAATTTGCCAAGAGATCACGATTCAACCCCATAGTTGTGAGTCCGAATCTCAATGACTTCTTGGTTGTTGTCATTAAGTTGAGCAGACATTTCAGTGATCAAGATATTATAATTCGAATCGTAGTATCATGAGTTTATATCCTCATGACATCTTGGTTGTTGCCGCTCAACTGAGCCTTTGTTACGCCAAGTTATTTTAACCCACATTGTCTTTATCGATCATGTAGTTGATAACTTAACAGTTACTAATTCTCTCAATCAAGTTATTTTTTCTTATATCTCTTTCAAGACGGGCCAAATCTACTTACATGGAGTGACCTTTGACCAAGATCCAAAATACACAGCATATATAACCTAAATGCTTTTTATATGAATTTAACTTATATACATTGATATATATGAATTTAACTTATATACATTGATATATTTATTAATGCTAAAGGTCGCTTATCATCTTTTCTAAGTTACCTTTACATGTTTGCTATCAAAAGTTAATCAATTTTTAAGTAACTTGGTAGTACAAAAGTTATTTATAATGTCCATAAATAAAGGCTAAATCATTTCTAAATTAGTGTAACACCGACTAGCATCAACATTAGGAGATTGACATAAAATGTTCATTTGCACTA
The DNA here is from genome assembly GCF_019175385.1 of Lycium barbarum. Taxonomy (NCBI): domain Eukaryota; kingdom Viridiplantae; phylum Streptophyta; class Magnoliopsida; order Solanales; family Solanaceae; genus Lycium; species Lycium barbarum. The sequence continues at coordinate 162,616,248 of NC_083337.1, forward strand.
GTAGCTTCATAATACGTTGTGACAAAAGGGAGTATATTCTCTTCCTTAATTTTCTCGGCAATCCATCCAAATTTGAGAAAACGAATGCTCTTAAATATTTTCCAGTTATCACACACGTTTATCACCCTTCTTTTTAGTGATGGGGAGAGGCACGAAGCAAAGGATGTCCAGTAATAATCAATATGTACCTAGTCTTACACATAAATAAATGTACCGACTATACGACAACTACCACTCCCTTTTCTCGTACCATCTCCAATATTCATTTTTTTTAAAGTTTCCTAGTCGGTGTCCAATACCCATAATGATGCCCGACTAATCCGGTTACTTGTTTAATTACCTTGAGTTCACGTTATTTATGCTCCATTGAATGGGATACTATTCCCTACTAAACTGACTTTATTCCGGGCTTAGATTTAAAATTATTGATTAGAAGCGAAGGAATCACATAGATCCAAGGCGAAGTTTTCGATTGAACGCAGTAATTTTGATTCAAATTTTATATTTATCTTTAAAAATCCTTTTAATAATATATAACCTAATAATTTAAAAGGCAAAAAAATCGAACTTATAAACTTCGCATCCTATGTATTCCACCACAGGCAAGTATTTTTTTTTTTTTTCAACCACCACAGGCAAGTATTGAGCATTTTTCCTTTTTGTTATTTGGAAGCAAATTTTACTACGGCATTGAAACGTCAAAATCCAAATCCGTCAAATTAAAATAGAGATAAGGATAAAAAACACACCCTAACTATCACTTTTTTTGAGTTTCATGTCTAAACTATCATAAGGTTGAGAAAACTACTTAAACTATCACTATTTAGTTTGCAAAACACATCTGAACTAAATGTATGAACTCACTCTCCAAAAGGCAAGTGAAGCTGAAATTTTCTCAAAAAAAATTGTCTACATGACATAAGTAATGCTATGGTGGCACTTACATGGAAATTAAAAAATAATATTTTTTTTATAAAAAAAAAACTGTATATATATTTTTTTTAAAAAACTGCATTATTTTTTCTAAAAAAATCAGCATTTTTAAAAATAAAATATAATCTGTATTTAAAAAAAATGAAAAAAAAAATAATTTTTGTAAAAAAATTTAGAAAATCAGAAAAAAAAATGATTTAAAAAATGGAAAAGTTGATTTTTTTTTAAAAAAATGTAAAAACTAAATAATTCGTTTTCTTTTTTTTTTTTTTTTAAAATAACTTTTCCATTTTTTAAACTATTTTTTTCTATAATTTTTGATATTTTTTTACAAAAATTATTATTTTTCAGTTATTTTTTAAAACAAATAGTTTTTTTAATTTCCATGTAGGAGCCATTGTGACATTATTTATCCATGTGGACAATACTTGGCAACATTTTTATATAAAATGAAAAGTGTAGATCACATGCCATTTAAGAATAATTTGAGGTGTGTTTTACAAACTAGATAGTGATAGTTTAAGTTGTTTTCTCAACCTTCTGATAGTTTAGGTATGAAACTAAAAAAAAAAAGTGATATTTGGGGTATGTTTTTGACCCTTATTTCATTAAAATATTTAGGGCAAAGGTGCAAATATACTCCTCAACTTTGCGATTTAGAGCAAATATACCCCTCATTACAAAAGTAGTGTATATATACCTCTGCTATTACAAAATAGTGCAAATATACCTCTGCCGTTATAAAATGGTGCAAATATACCGTTTTCGCTGATGGGATTTAAAAAAAAAAAATTATTTCGATCATTTTTTAATTTAAAAAAGTCTACCCATTTTTTTTAGTAGACATACTTTTCTAAAGCCACATAATATTTTTTTTTCTGATGAGTCGGGTATCGTTCGTTTAAAAAAATACCTCCGTGACTTTAAAAAAATAAGTCTACCCATTTTTTAAACGAACAAAACCCGATCCATCAGGAAAAAAATATTACTATGTGGCTTTAGAAAAGTATGTCTACTAAAAAAAATGGGTAGACTTTTTTTTAAAGTCACATGGTATTTTTTTAATTAAAAAATGACCTAAATGGTTTGTTTTAAAAACTCCATCAACAAAAAGGGTATATTTGCATCATTTTATAATCGTAGGGGTATATATACACCACTTTTGTAAGAAGAGATATATCTGCTTTAAATTGCAAAGTTGAGGGTATATTTGCACCTTTGCCCAAATATTTATAACGTGCTAGATTTTGCCTGGTTCATTTTGTTTCTCTTGTCGTTATCTTCCCATTTTTCTACTATATTAGAAGCACCAGTTGAGTCCCTTTGGTCGTCTGTCGTCGTCCATCCAAGGGCAAATCCTTCATTTAGCTCAAGGGCATTTCGGTCATTTCACTTTACTACTTAAATCTAGAAGACTCACTTTACCATAACAATTGCCGACTTCCAAACAAACCCATCTCTCAGTTTGCCCACTTCCAGAAAATACTCGGAGTTTTTTTCACCCCTTCAACTGGTTTTGCAAGTTTAGGTATATGTTCCTGTTAAGTTTTTGTCCAAATCTTCTATTTCTTCTTCTGATCTTTTTTTACATTTTCAAGTTCTCTTCAGATTTCTCATTTTCTTGGTTGAATTTCATGGCTATTGAAGGAAAGATAAAGCTTTTAGGTGAGACAAATTATTGTTCGAATTTCACAAATGTTAGTTCAAATTATGTTAATACCCAATCTGATTGCTTTTTTTTGTTGTTGTTTCAGACGATGAAAAAAGTAACTTTTTGGTTCTCATCTCCTGTCTTTCGTCCATTTCCATCTTTGGACCTATTAGTGGAGGTATAATAATTTAGTGTTTGAACTAATTTTTGTGCAAGGTTGTATTTCACACATGGGATGGCATGTCTGCAACTCATTAGTAAATTAAAAGCTATCATCAGCTATAGGCCAGCACCTAATGTCAACTTTTAACCCAACAAAAAATATTTTTTCTTTGAAGTAGATTGTTGCTTGATTAGGGTTTTTTGCACTTTGTTAATTGTTACTCAGAGTGGTAAACTTGAGAACTTTTTGCAGTTTATTTCACTGTGTGGCATTTATGCATATTCCTAAATAGTAAGTCTATTTCCGATTTCAATGTGTTTCAGGGCATAAGTATTCACAAGCTATTGCTCTGTACACACAAGTGATTAAGTTGAACAGTGAGAATGTGGTGTACTGGGCTAATCGTGTGTTTGCTCACATCAAATTGAAGGAATATTGCAGCGTAATAGAGGACGGAGCTAAAGCTATTGAAATTGTCCCTAGATGTTCAAAGGTTTGTTTCAAATTGTCAAAATATTGGAAAAGAATTGTGCTTACTTTTTTATTGTTTTCGATGTAGGTTGATACGGGTGTTGTGTGCTTAATCTCTGATGGGTTGTGATCGGGGTTGCAGGGTTATTATAGGCGAGAGGCTGCATATTTGGCAATGGGAAGTTCAAAGATGCATTCAAGAATTTTCAACAGGTTGGTATTGTTTTTTGAACATCTTAAGTTGTATCAGCTGCATATTGCTGGTGATAATCAAATTGTTCTTATTTTTTATTTTAAAGCTTTACTACAAAATATATCTTGAGAAGAACATTGCTTATGTAACTAGCTACCACAGTTAGAAGAGAAGATAATGCCACCAGTGATATTGTTCGTGCATTATGTTATTTGTGACCTTTAAGATTCCTTGTCAATTCTATGCTCCAGCAACTTCCATATGTACTAGATAAGTTATCTGGAAATACTAATAACATTTTGACATCAAATTTAAGTTCAATGACATTTAGTTGTAGCAGACTAAGGTAGAAGATGACCAATCCCACCCTTGAACATCTGAAGAATTTTTTAGACAGAATTGGCATAATTATTATGCTTTTCTGTTTTCATTTGCAGAAAGAAGTCATATGGTTGATTCTGGTTAGTCGTCAGAGCAGGTCATATTTGTGGAACTTTTAGTTGCATTAGTTGCAAATCAGTAAACTTGAATGAAAAACTTTTTGTTGTCCTTGACTCAACCTACAAGCTCCTAAGTCACATAGAATATTAAGAAAGTGAACTTGCATTTGTTTCTAATTTTTCTACTATTACAGAAACATGAGTTTCAAAGTAGATCGTAACACTTCATGATGAATGGATATGTGAATCTTGAAACTTTTTACGTTTCAATGAGCTTGGTTTGATTAAAAGAGAAGACAAAGTTGTTTTATATTATCTGTTAGTTATTAACAATAAAAAAGAATATATGTTGGTTATTCCAAAAAGGCTTATAATTGTCCTGATTCAATTAGTGCTTTTTTCTTCTTGGAAGGATAATGCAAAACATTATTTTCCTTTTAGATGAGTTTTCGCTTTTAATAGCTTATGTATATACCAATGAGCCATTTCATATGTGATTTCTATTGCATTAATTCGTATAGTAGATATTGTCGACTAAAAGGTACAAAAGAAAAGAGGCATAAGAAGAATGATTAACCCAAAATAGAATTAGACTGACTCAAAATTCTATCAGCACTGTGAGATAAGTGCTATTGGAAGGAGTAGGTGGTTTTTGTGGTTTCAGGGATATTTGTGGCTACCATCCCACAGTGAGTTAAGGCTTGATTTTTCGAAACTGAGTATTTCCATGTTCAACTTAAATTTTATCTGGAAGATAAGGTTGTGATGCTCATTAATCTTTACTTCTACGCTTGATTTTTCTTTTTCTCATGCGAAATATATTCTGTTGAGAAGATAAGCATAATTAGAAACCTGAAGCTTTGGTGGAATGGAGAAATGCCCAACTTGGATGGGATGGAAAAGGAATAAGCGGAGTGAAATTTCTAGCTTTCTGGAATGAGGCTTGGACCGCTCAGTTGTCAATTAAATTCCATGTTCTTTGTTGGTAAAAAGGCATATACCATTCAAGATTAACTGTATGCCATGGGAGGGAAATGATGATTGTCCTACTATTACTGCTCTTGCTGCTTTTGGGCTATATTCCACACTGCCAATATGCTAAAAGCTCTAGAGCTTTGACCTACAGTCGAGGTGAAAGCAAAGCAGTTACAAAAACGAGATACAGGGACCGAGTGGAAGAGTTAAAATCTATAGGCCTGTCCGACAACATCTATGTAGTTGAAGTGCAGGTACCACCAAGCTTAATTTTATTTTTTCTTCAATATAGCTTTAAGTAGCCATGTGACTAGGAGGTCACGAATTCGAGCCGTGGAAATAGCCTCTTGCAGAAATGCAGGGTAAGGCTTCGTACAATAGACCCTTGTGATCTGGCCCTTTTCCGGACCCTGCGCATAGCGCGAGCTTATCGCACCGGGCTGCCCTTCTTTTCTTTTTTAATAACTTTAAGTAGCCGGCATTTACTGTGTTTTAGAATATTATTATCACTTAATTTTATGTTTCATTCTGCCAAACGAGTGAGCTCTACATAAACAACGATCCATGTACATTCTTATGATAATGCTTTATATGACATCTAATTGCAATAGGAATATATATAATCTGGGAAGAAAAGTATTTAGAATCTCCAGGTCATTATTAGTAGATGAATAAGGATGAGTAAGATGGAATAAGATTCATCAAACATTCCAACTAGAAATATAACTGTCAAAAAGAAGGTAAATGCCAATCAACTTTACAATGATGGAACCATCTAATCACATATATGTGTCCTATAAAATATGGTGTAGACTAGAGAGAGGATCACGACTAAAAGAATCTGATCTCATAATTGGTATATGCTTATTAATTTATCCATGAAAGGCCCTGTGAAATTGAAATGAGGAATATTCTTTTTTTTGTAAATTGTGGTACACTGTAGCAAAATGGCTTTCTCCATTAAGGTGTTATATACATGAAGGTGTTCTCAGGAGCCTTTAGAAACTAATTGGTCCTGTATGATACCATTGACAGACAGAATTTAAGTAAAGAGGATTCTAAACACTCAAACCATTTAAATATGACTTGTGTGGACTGAGTCAACAGTGGTAAATAAGCCTGCAATATTGAAAGTTCATGAAAGCAAAAGAAAGACATAATTACTCTGAGCTGGAAATGATTTACTTTTGGTACAATTTTGCTCGACATTAATTGGCAGTTGAAGTTTATCGATGGAAGTTGGATGTGCCGGAGACATTAGCATGGAGGATAGCGCAATATGCACTGGACAATTCCAAGAGCACAGAGCATTACACGCTTTCTAGAGTGTTCACAGTGGTGGAAAGTATGATCATATTACTGTCAATTGTAGCCAATATATTTGGCCTTTATAGTGCTGTGTTTTTTTATGTCAGATAACTTACTGCGAGAAATTAGAATTTAACAATTCTTAGTAGTTGTAAACAATGATCTTCATAGGTTAGATATTAGTTGAGAAACAAACAAGAAATATGTATGTAATTTGATTCTTTATGTTTGGTCCTGTTTGATCATTCATTCATTCATTATGAAGCTATGTTGTTTTCCCTTTCTGTTCTTTTATCTTCAGTCGTTTTTGCTTTCTTGATTTGGCTAGTGTTTGGCCTTTGTAATGCCCTGCTTTTATTGTCTTTTCTGAAATTCATGAAGAAATTGACATGTACCAATTGTTGATAGTTGTGAAAAATCAGTTCTCTGGTTATAAAGTTTCTATGGTTACTTAAGGTTGCTTATGAAGATTTTGGAATGTCTACAGAAGTATAGACAATTGACATTAACAGCAACATAAATATGATGTCTACACAGTGTAATCAACATAACTGTGGAATTAAACTAGATATGTTGGTGTTGTAGTAGTATCTAACATAAGTATATTTAACAGTGATGTATCAACTGTATTGCACCACCCTGGCGTCTCTCTGTCATTTCTTGCTCAAAGATATGACAACACAAACTACAATGTTATATTAATCGTATTTTGAACATAGTATATATATATATTATCACTATCTAAACACAACTACATATACATAGATACACTATAATCCGAAGTGTTGGGCCCTTGCGCACGGGCATAAGCCATCTAGTTTTCTGTATAAAAACCAGTGTAGACTTATTGCCATTTTTCTCATTACAAAAATATTACTGTTCTAATTTCTTCTTCTTACAGCCCTGTAAATTAATTATTGGCAGTGATGTCATAGGTAGGAGAAGTTACCGATGTTCCTGGAGGATCCGAAAACAGCGTCAAGTACGAAGATCTTGCTCGTTTTGCTGTCCAGGATTTTAATCAGAAACAGGTTACTCCTACTATTTTTTTTGATTTATTCTTCTAAAAGTTAGAGATTTGATGGATTTTCCTGTTTGGGGATTTAATTTTGTTTGTTCTTGTTTTCTTTAATGTTGTTTGATTGTGCTTTTGAATAATTTTCCAATGATGTTGGCCTTAATAATTAATGATACCAGTGTTTCTACAGTTTTTTTATGTTGTTTCATTTTGCACTCTTCCTTTTTTCTTTTTCTCCTTTAACAGCATATGCTATTTATGCATTGTTGAATAGAAATAAGGAAATATCAATTGAGCGAAATTGCTTTTTTGAAAAACCTGCTAGTGGTGGTGGAAGACCTCCTAGGGATACAGACTAAAGTTTTTTTTTTTTTTTTTATAATCCTACATAATCTCGAATATTATCGGTTTCAATACTATTCAGCGGGTTAAATCTATGATTCCCCTGTGTCTTAACATGATTACATTTTCTGAGTTCTTTCATTTTATAAGAAGCACAAAACAGCAAACAGTACCAAGAATGGGATTGACTAATCAATTTCATCTCTTTGTATACTTATTGACAGAAACCGTGCTCAAACTCCAAGCTTCTTCCCTTTTATTATAACTCCTTAGTATCTTCACAAATCACAACAGGACTGGGAGTCCTCTCCGCAACTATCCTATCCAGTGTATGGAGTACGAGTTCGGAACTCATGACTTCCACATAAGCGGTATGTTTGAAGTGGAACTAAAAAGACGCCCTGATGTCAACGACGAATGTTCATCCTGCGCATTAATGCCTACATCATTTCTAGGAAATGTTGCTCGAGTATTAACTTATCTTCAAGCACACCCATTTCATCAATGAGATAGCCCCGACAGCAGGGAAAGAAATTCCTACTTGGATGAATCGGCTGGCCTCGCTCGGTGTTAAATGTGGTTCATTGGAATTATTTTCATCCTGTTTTTGACTCTTTTTCTTTTCAGCACTTCATTTTCATTATATAACTACAGGCTGCAGCTGAGTATGCAGTTATATATCCTCCATTTCATAAAATCCAGTCTGCGTCGTTTGTCAACATTTGGGGGTGACAAATGGGCCATTGGACTAAAGTTGAGCGGGTCTTGAATCTATAGATGAACCAAAATTCAGCCCTGTCCAAAGTTTGTTTGGACTAAGATGGGTTGGATCAAGATGAGTTAAATAAAAGGTCATAATCCAACTCGCTCAATTTAACCCACCTTTTCAATATTTTGAGAAACTAAAAATATCGATATTCTTTGAATGTAAATATTTTCTCGCTCATGCTTTTCTAAATAAATGATGTTTTGAAAATCAAATTTAAATACTTTTTGGATATATATAAAAAAAAACTGTAACATATATTTTTACTCAAAATAATAAAGATATTCTTTTCCTCATAAGTTATTCTAGTACATAAATTATATTCGAAACTATTCTGAAAATAAATTAAAAGAAAATTAAATGTTAATTGACATAATGAATATGATTTTGTCAGATTCCTCTCTTTTACCCCTTTGTCTTATTTATATATTTTTATGATTGTCTTGTACATAACTAAGAGTGACAAACTTATGTCGAATATGATGGGTCGAAAATAGGTTAAACAAAAACGGATCAGCATGGACCCTCAAGAAAAAAAATTAAAAACTTAAAAATAAAAAATAAAATAAAAATATTTTTTTCTAAAGAAAATTAAACATGAACATTTTAAAAAATAAAAATAATTACAAAAATGAATTTAAATAATAATTAAAAATAAGTTAATCATGTTTTGTAGCTTTTATTCTCATGAATGGAGGAAAATTCATGGGTCAATTTGGACTCATTTGATGGACCAATTTGAGTTGATAATTTGTGATAGGTCAATTTAAATTAGTTCAAATCAGCCATCTTCAAAATTACTATAGTTCATAGTTAATATTTTTAAGATTTAACGAATTAATGCAAGATCCCAAGCTTAATTGTCTTAGATAATTTGAATTTTCTTTTTCTTTTATTTAGCATCTAAGTGGGCGTTTGTCGGAGAAAAATGCTTCACGTGTATGCTATTGATCTCATCGAGCTACTCGCCATACTCTAATGACAAGACCGGCGATGCTTTTGTGAACATTAAATCGACACATTACCTAGTGGATGTTTTTCCCAATGCATTGACCATTTATGGGAGACAAGTCTTAAAGATATTATTATTTTAACTTCAAGTGCATCCCCTAGTTGTCTACTTTTCCAGAGCTTCCAATTTACAACAGTTAAACAGTCACCTCAGTACCATACTTGTGCAAACACTATGATCGTAATCCTTTTGACTTTAAATCTTTTACCAAAGGTTACATATTATTTTTTCGCATAACTAAATTCTTTCCGATTACAATAAGTTCCATAGATGACTAGTGTTGGAACAAAAAATTTGCAACTGGAGGAATTACACGCCATCAGTGACTAATTACCAATGTAGATCATATCAATGGATAAGTAAACTTTTTAACTGCATTTTGTATACGGTAAAAATCGGATATGAGTCAATCCGGAGAAACTATGGATCGGAGGAAGAAAAGGACCGGGAGTTCGCACGAGAGGCATCACACCTTTCCGGAAAAGCGCTTTAATCGAAGCTGAACAGAGGCGCCATTTGGCCCAGTCTCTATACCACCGATGTTTCGGGGACTCTTTCCGAGGGTTCATCACCGTTGATCCGGACATCCGTTTGTCCGTGTATCCGTTGGTCCGTTATGACCGTTGCTGAAGCGCATCAGTGGTGTCACATCATGGTCGGCTACCAACTATGCGTGTGTCAGACGGCGCCGCCAGTCTAATCCCACCAAATCCGTGCAGGGGCTGTCCTTTTTATTGCTATTTTATTAATTCATATTGTATGAGGCCCATGGGCTCATTGCTATAAATAGGGTATATCCTCCTCCCTCAAGGGGGTTGGTTCATCTTTTTACTTTCAAGAACGTTTGTAACACAAAATACATATATACAAATCTTGCTCTCCAAATACAGATTGGGTCCATTGCAAATCTTGTCATTTACGTTATATTTCTTCAATCGACTCGTTACATGCGCATATATCCGGTATTTGCACCTGTCATTCGTCTATAAACAAGCATTCATATCACCTCTTTGTGATTCATATTGAGACTCAAACACATATCCTATACCCACATATAAATTCAATTGGTTACCAAATTCGGGGTAAACAGTTTGGCGCCCACCGTGGGGCTAGGATAATAGTTCTTAGTCTTGATTTTTATCATATCCATCTAAATCGTAACGCTTCCACCCCCCGTTCGTCTCGTCAGAAACGGATCGATGGCTGACGTCGGACAATCTGGTCACGTTAATAACACCGAAATTGTGGCAGAAAATGAGGGAAGCGAACCACGGGGACTACCAAATCCTGCTGACCCGAACCGCATTGACTCGAGGGAGGGCCTCAATCGGCAAAACACCGTGGATCAAGAGAATGCCGCCCTACCGGCCACTGATCCTCTAAGAACTCATAACTCCGTTACATTGTCTCGGACCCAAAGCCAGAGAGAACCGGAGGCACCGAATGATGGCATTAATTTGCGTTTGATTTTTTAAATGTTGCAGGAACAAAGAACAGCAATTGCCGAGCAAGGAATGGCGATTGCCCGGTTGCAGAGTGGACAAGGGGAAGCTGGGCCGGAAAAGGCTAAGGGTACAGTGGAAGCCGGAAGGAACGAGCCACGGACGGTCGAGAGTAATGATTCTGGAGCCGGTTCCTCCACCGAGGTTCTGAAGATGCTCGAAACTTTAGCGAAGCGAGTGGATTCCACCGAAAAGAGGGTCGAGACGTACAACTCTCGGGTGGATCAGACACCGAGGGCTCCACCTTTGCTAAAAGGGCCGAACTCAAAAAGGTATATTCAAAGGCCTTTTCCTCCGAGTGCGGCCCCCAAGTTGATCCAGAAGAGATTCAAGATGCCGGATATTCAGAGATACGACGGTACCACGGATCCGCATGAGCACGTGACTTCATACACCTGTGCTATAAAGGGCAATGATATGGAAGAAGATGAGATAGAGTCGGTATTGTTAAAAAAATTTGGAGAGACTCTATCGAAGGGGGCATTGACGTGGTACGACCATCTACCCGAGCATTCGATCACTTCTTTTGAAATGCTCGCTGACGCCTTCGTAAAAGCCCATGCCGGTGCCATAAAGGTGCAGGCCCGTAAGGCTGATATTTTTCGGATAACCCAAAGGGACGACGAGCTATTGCAGGAGTTCGTCACCCGGTTCCAGAGGGAACGGATGGAACTCCCCCCGGTGCCAGAAGAGTGGGCCGCGCAGGCTTTCACAAAGGGACTCAACATGCTAAGTTCGGTGGCTTCGGCCAAATTGAAAGAAAGTTTGCTAGAATACGAGGCCGTAACATGGGCCGACGTCCACAATCGGTATGAGTCGAAGATTCGGGTGGAGGACGACCAATTCAAGCTCCCACCGGTAAGGATCAAAGTAAATAGAGGTTTCGAGGCACCAAGGAAGGGATACGAAACGAAGTCCGAATCATCAAAAGAGAGGTTTCGGCCATATCCCCATTCGGAGAGACAAAATTTCAGGTCGGAAAAATTAATCGAGAGTCCAAGCCATCTCTGGACGGGGCAGCAAGCGGGTTGAACGCCCGTCGAACAATCGGGGACTCTCGTTTAGGAGCAATGCCGGAAGTTCTGCCAGTAATAAAGTTCCACCAAAAATTTCGGAGTACAACTTCAACGTTAGTACTTCGGGACTTGTCTCGGCTATTGGACGTGTCCCCGATGTAAGATGGCCTAAACCATTGAGGTCGGACCCGGGTCAGCGGGATCCGAGCGTAGTGTGTGAATATCACGGAACCCACGGTCATAGAACCGAAGATTGCCGCCAATTGAGAGAGGAGGTAGCCTGGTTATTGAAAAATGGTCACCTCCGAGATCTGCTGAGTTAGCGGGCCAAAAATCATTATAAGGAAAGAGAATCTTATCAAAAGCCCGAACCTGTCGAACCCCAACATACGATCAACATGATAGTGGGGGGAATTGACGCCCCTCGAGGGCCGGTAATGAAGCGGACGAAGATTTCTATTGTTCGTGAAAAGCGCACTCGAGATCATTCGACCGAGGGATCTATTTTCTTTAATGACGAAGACGCGGAGGGCATCGTCCAACCCCACAATGATGCATTGGTAATTTCTATACTTGTCTTTAAAACTAAGGTCAAACGTATTTTGGTTGACCCAGGTAGCTCGGCCAACATCATCCGATGGGGAGTGGTTGAACAGCTGGGACTGCTCGGTCAGATCGTACCAGTGGCCCGAGTATTAAGCGGGTTCAATATGGCAAGTGAAACCACGAAGGGGGAGATCTCACTGCCCGTAAATGTGGGTAGCGCCCTTCAGCAAACGGTGTTCTACGTGATCGAGGGGGACATGAAATATAATGCACTACTGGGCAGACCTTGGATACATAGCATGATGGCAGTGCCTTCGACACTACATCAGCTATTGAAGTTCCCCACGTCGGAGGGGGTGAAAACCATCCGAGGCGAGCAGCCCGCAGCAAGGGAAATGTTCGCAGTAGAGGAAGTGGCACCTCGGCCCAAGGAGCCGGAAGAGAAAGATGCAATCGGAGGAAAAGTTCCCAAATAGCAATCAAAGTGCGTCGGGTTGAACCCGGTACATGAAGAGGAAGATTACGAGGTACCCAGATCGTTCGTCATGCCAGATGACTCGGATGCGACCCAGTCAACTGTGGAGGAACTGGAGCAGGTCATCCTGTTCGAATATCTTCCGGACAGAAAGGTATACCTGGGCACGGGGCTCACCCCGGAGCTCAGGCGCCAATTAATTGAGTTTCTTCGTACTAACGCCGATTGCTTTGCATGGTCGCATATGGATATGACAGGTATATCACCAGAAATAGCAAATCACAAGCTAAGCTTGGACGGGAAGTTTACCCCGGTGAAGCAAAAAAGAAGGCCCATGGCGGAGGCTAAACACGCATTCGTGAAGGACGAGGTAACAAAACTTTTGAAAATAGGCTCCATCCGGGAAGTGAAATACCCAGAGTGGCTGGCTAATGTTGTGGTAGTGCCCAAAAAAGGTAACAAATTTCGAATGTGTGTTGATTTCAAAGATTTAAACAAGGCATGCCCGAAGGACTCGTTTCCGTTGCCTCACATCGATAGAATGATCGATGCAACGGCCGGACATGAGATGTTGAGTTTTCTCGACGCTTACTCCGGGTATAACCAGATCCGGATGCACCCGGAGGATCAAGAAAAAACATTCTTCATCACCCGATACGGGACCTACTGTTATAATGTCATGCCTTTCGGATTAAAAAATGCCGGTGCAACTTCCCAACGCCTAGTTAATGGAATGTTCGAAGAACAAATAGGGAAAACAATGGAAGTTTACGTTGACGATATGGTTGTTAAGTCCCTGGAAACAGAGGACCATTTAAAGCATTTGCAGGAAACCTTTGATGTGCTTCGCAAGTATAACATGAAGCTCAACCCGGAGAAGTGTGCCTTCGGAGTAAGGTCCGGCAGATTCCTGGGTTTCATGGTGTCAAACCGAGGGATCGAAATCAACCCGGACAAGATCAAGGCCATCGAGGATATCGAGGTGGTGAACAACATAAAAGGGGTTCAGAAACTCACCGGGAGAATCGCAGCACTATGTCGTTTCATATCAAGATCCTCGGACAGGAGTCACCGGTTCTTCTCTTTGCTCAGAAAGAAGAATGATTTTGTTTGGACACCAGAGTGCCAAGAAGCTCTACAGGATTTGAAGAAATACTTGTCTAGCCCCCCGCTACTGCACACACCGAAGGCGGGCGAAACACTATTCCTGTACCTGGCTGTCTCCAAAGTGGCGGTAAGCGGCGTTTTGGTCCGAGAAGAATCAGGTACGCAATTCCTTATCTATTATGTAAGTAGAACATTGGGGGACGCGGAGACCCGTTACCCCCATTTGGAAAAGTTGGCGTTAGCACTGGTGAGTGCCTCCAGAAAACTTAAACCTTATTTTCAAAGCCATCCCATATGTGTAGTAACTACTTACCCTTTGAAAAACATCATGCATAAACCGGAGTTGTCGGGTAGGCTAACGAAGTGGGCTGTAGAGATTAGCGGTTACGACCTCGAATACAGACCTCGAGCTGCCATCAAATCCCAAATCTTGGCCGATTTTGTGGCAGATTTTGCCCCAGCTATGGTCCCCGAGGTCGAAAAAGAATTCCTACTGACCTCGGGGAAGGCCACGGGCATTTGGTCTCTGTATACGGACGGGGCCTCGAACCTTAGAGGTTCCGGGCTTGGTATTGTCCTTAGGGCCCCGGCCGGGGATGTCATTCGACAGTCCGTCAAAACTACCAAATTGACTAACAATGAAGCCGAGTATGAGGCTATGATTGCAGGTTTGGAATTGGCTCGAAGCATGGGGGCAGAAACTATCGAGGCAAAGTGCGACTCGCTTTTGGTCGCAAACCAGGTGAATGGCACGTTCGAAGTCAAGGACGAACGGATGCAGAGGTACCTCGAAAAAACCTAGGTGGTGCTCCACCAATTTAAAAAATGGACCGTGCAGCACATACCGAGAGAACAGAACAGCGAGGCCGATGCATTAGCAAATTTGGGATCCGCGGTCGAAGGGGACGAAGTCAACCCCGGATTGGCGCAATAAATACATTGACTACTTGCGCGATGATAAGCTCCCAAGTGACCCGAATGAGTCGCGTTCGTTACGAACCAAGGCTGCCCGTTTTTGCTTAGTGGACGGCCAATTATACCGACGCTCCTTCCACGGACCCTTGGCTAAATGCTTGGGCCCCGGGGAAACGGAGTATGTGATGAGAGAAGTACATGGAGGAACCTGTGGCAATCACTCTGGGGCAGAAGCTCTGGTCCGAAAGCTTATCAGGGCCGGATATTACTGGAATCAGATGGACGGAGACACAAGAAACTTTGTCCGAAAATGTGATGGGTGTCAGAGACATGCCCCAATGGTTCACCAGCCCGGGGAGTTGCTGCATTCGGTGGTCTCACCATGGCCGTTTATGAAGTGGGGAATGGACATCGTGGGTCCGTTACCCTGGGCACCAGGTAAGGCACGTTTTATCTTATTCATGACTGACTATTTTTCTAAGTGGATTGAAGCACAGGCCTTTGAAAAAATCAGAGAAAAGGAGGTTATCGACTTCATATGGGATCACATTGTCTGCCGTTTTGGCATTCCCGCCGAGATAACTTGTGATAATGGTCCTCTGTTTGTGGGTAGCAAGGTCAACAGTTTTCTCGAGGGATTGAAGATCAAGAAAATTGTGTCGACCCCATATCACCCATGTGCAAACGGACAAGCAGAATCCACAAACAAAACAATAATCCAAAACCTAAGGCAAAGGTTAGAAGCGTCGAAGCACCATTAGAGGGAAGTATTAACGGACGTACTATGGGCTTACCAAACCACGGCCAAGTCTAGCACGGGCGAGACCCCTTTCTCATTGGTATACGGGGCCGAAGCCCTTATCCCCGTTGAAGTTGGTGAACCGACCCTCCGGTTCAGGTATGCTACCGAGGAATTAAACGGGGAGGCCATGGCCGTAAGACTCGACCTCACAGATGAGATGCGTGAAAACGCATTGGTCCGAATTGCGGCCCAAAAACAGAGAATGGAAAGATACTACAATCGGAGAGCCAACTTTCGGCATTTTCGAGTTGGGGACTTGGTGCTTCGAAAAGTCACCTTACATACAAAGAACCCCAACGAGGGAAAGCTAGGACCGAACTGGGAAGGACCGTACAAGGTAACCGGTGTAACGGGCAAAGGATCATACCAGCTGGAGTCCATGGATGGGCAATGCCTGCGCAACAACTGGAACATAGCCCATCTAAAAAGATACTACTGCTGAGGTATGATCTTCCCATATACTTTTTGTTAACCGTACTTTTCTTTTGCAGGAAATCAAGGACAGCATAAAATTAGAATTTAGGACTGAAAGCACGTTGCACTCTTTTCCTTAGTGCGGTTTTGTCCCAAAATGGGTTTTCCGACGAGGTTTTTAATGAGGCAACAAGTACAACGTGCTACGCAACTAAGATAAAGGGCCAACACTCGGACACCCGAGGTCACACCTTCCGAGTGGGGGCTTGATAACACTCACCCGACCTCGAAGCTCGGATCAGTGTTAGGGGGGCACAGTACCCACACCGAAGCATGCCACGATAAAGAGAAACAAAGAAGCTCAGCATTTGCCACGGCAAAAACAAAGGCTGGCCACCGGCCATCGCCTTCGATGTAAGGACCAAACGATCATAATGAATCGTATCCCATTTAGTGTTTGCTACGGCAAAGATACAAGAAAGGCTCAGCAAATGCCACGGCAAAAACAAAGGCTGGCCACCGGCCATCGCCTTCGATGTAAGGACCAAACGATCATAGTGAATCGTGTCCCATTTGGTGTTTGCTACGGCAAAGATACAAGAAATGAAAATTCTCATATGTACAAACACTTGCAATACAGAAACCATTGCAATGGTCGTATTTCGGCATTGTTCAATTTATACGCACTACACCGGGCACTATGGTCGAAATCCGACAAGGCCAACGAGGTCATTGGGAACCGGCCACGAAAAATGCCGGTCCTAAAGAAGCGCCTATCATGGGCACGGAAAGATCCGAAGTCACAAAACATTTGGTAAGTCCTACGGGCAGAATTAATCAATGACTACGGATCATCTTGTCCGAAAAATGGACCAATAATTCAAGGCAAAATAAAAACAAGCACTCAAATGAAGAAACAAGAAGAGTGCAACTTTCATATATACAAAAGATACTTTTACAAAGAACACTTTTACATCAAAAGTCAAAAGGCCTGCAAAGGCAAAAAGCAAAAGCCAAGCAAAAATCCTATGCTAGATGACTGGAGGCAGAATGATCGGACTCGGTTCATTCGGAATCATCTGAGTCGGACCCGAGGGCATGGTTTGCCTCCTCCTCCATCTCTTTGGCCTGGTTTATCAGGGCCGGAAGATCGGAGAATCCGTTCTCGGCTTCTTCGAGGGTGAGCCGCCGAGACTTCCACTTCTCATACTCGGCGACAATGGCAGTATGAGCCTCGGCCGCCTCCACGCCTTTCCAGGCTTCTTCCAAATCAGCCTCGACTTTAGCCAACTTAGCCTCCAGCTCGGCCCGGTTTGCCACAGCAATATTCCGCATGTGAACAGCAGCTTCTAGCTCGGCCTTAAGAACATCGTTGGCGCTCACCGCCGCCTCCAGCTCGGCTTTTAAGCCCTCACATATCCAAGACCTCTCCTCGGCTTTCTCTTCAAAAACTCTCATGCGTTCTTTGTACAGAGCGGTGTCGGATTCCAGTAGCCGGTTCCTCTCGGCTAGGCCCGTCGCATCGGCCTTCACCAAATCCAGTTCGCCCCGGAGTTGGGATACGGTGGTCTCCAGCTCGTCCAGCCTCGACGAAAATTGGGCTTTGTCTCGGCTAAGGCCAATCTTCTCAGCCTCGAGGCTTCGATTATGATCGGTCATGGCTGCCAATTCACTCTTCAAGCGACGATTTTCGTCCTTGGCCGCATCGAGCTCGGGACGAAGGTTGGCAAGGACAGCCGCCCGACCCAACTCTTCCTCTTTCTCTCGGAGGAGATGCTTATATTTCTCCGTTTCTCGGCCTTGGGCATCTAGTTGGCCTCGAAGATCGTCCATCTCGTTTTGGGCACAGATGAAGGCCTCGTTGACCAGTACCACACTCTGCAAGAAAAACAAACATGAAGAATCAAACAAAGTGAGCATAAAGTCTACCGATATACAAGGGTGGCTGAGGGTCTCACCCGGTTGCCCGCGTGCATGCCTTCGTTCATAAGGCACTGCCAGGTGACCCCGGTCATTTTACGCTTGTCCGAGTCGGAGACAAGAGGCCGCAAATAGCTTGCTACTCCCACCGGGCGCGATAGAAAGCCGCAATCCTCGGGGACGGTGATTACGGCCGATCTGGTTCTTCTTGGTTCTACGCTCGGGGCTGGGAAGATGGTCACCAGGTTATCTCTAGAACCAGATTCTGACTGTCGGGTAGCCGACCTCGTGACCCGAGGAACTCGAAGATGGCCGAAACCCGCAGCTTCACCGGTAGCAGGAGGAGTGGTTGAAAACATATCTTCAAAATCTTCAACCCTCGGAGCCGGGGTAGATGAACTTGGCGTGGACTCAATGTTTCTGGCAAAGACCGGGGGCTCCGCAGTAGAAACAGGTTCATGGTCGGGAGACGGATGAGCGTGAATGAGGGCTTCGGTCTCCGGAACGGGGGCAGTCCTTTGATCAGCTGCAGTGACAGCCGTTTCCCCCGGTCCCTTTCTCCCCTGCAGGGGAGTATCTTCTGAAGAAGTTTCACCTGAAATGTCGGCAAAGTCAACCGACCGAAGAGGAGCAGGGAAAAGGATTTCTTCCGCACCTGAAGGAAGAACGGGAATCAAGAGACCTTCGTTGATAGAAGGCAAAGGCGGAACAGAGGCAGTCTCCTCGGGTACTGGAGCCGTTGACGGAGCCAGGTCGACCCTCCAAACTATGATGTCGGGCTCCGCTTCTTCTCCCGGGAGCCGGGCAACACTTCTTGCCTTCTTCCGTTTGGACGGTTGCCCCTTTTTGGAGGGCCGTTTCCTTTTGGCAGCTTCGACAAGAACAAGGGAGGAACCCGCCATGTCGAACGCGGATGCCGGTGCAGGGGAAGCGACCCCCGAATCCGATCTGGATGCCACCGAGCCCTTCGGCAAACCTGAACGACAAAGTCATAGACAGGATTGAGAAAACTGACGACCATGAATGGCTAAAGATGCAGCTAAAACGAAGGAAAGTCAAAAGTTACTATGATTTTAAGCGATCCATCGACCGCGTGACAAATGGGCCCATGTTCGATCCTCATAGGGAAGCTGGCTGAGGAGTGTCGTGACCCATTCACTCAGATTGCGAATAACCGGGGGAACAAATCTGTTTGCTGCAAAAAATAAGGAAAGGGCAATGACAAAACAATACCAAAAGCAGCTGAACAAGTAAGAACGATTGCTCAAAGGATCGAACTTACGCTTGTCGTTCCATTTCTCCGGAAAAGGTAGATGGGCGGCCGGGATTATGTCCTTGGTTTTTACCCGGACGTAGCGTTCTAGCCATCCCCTGTCCCGGTCTTCGTCCATCTTCGAGAAGAACGGGTTCCGACTGCGCTTGGTTAGTTTTATGACACCGCCCCGGAATATTCTCGGAGAATACAGGCTTATTAGGTGGCCCAGTAAGAATTCCTTCTCAGCTCTGTTGGCCAGCAGCCGGAGGCAAGCAACGACCCTCCAAACGATTGGGCCGATCTGTGCCAAAGTCACGCCATAGGTCCGGCACATATCCAGTATGACCGGATCAATCGGGGGGTCGAGTTTGAAGGTAAAGGGATAAGTGTACATGTACAAGAACCCTTCCCGGTAGTCGGTAATGGATTCGTCCGGCCCGGGTGCAAAAACCCTTACCGGGCGTGTGTTCTACCCACAGTCTGCCCGGACTATGTCAAGCTTATCCTCGGTTATGGAGGAAGGATATCGCCTCACGTCGTATCCCCGGTCAGAGACGGCAGAGGGCTTTTCCGCCTCAAGGTCTTTATTGAAGTTAAATTTGGCCGGTATAATATCCGAGGCCGTAGTTTCGGGGTTACTCTTTTGTTTAGCCGGAGACACAGCCTCGGCCCCCGAGGATGAAACCGAGGGAATTTCGGGAGAAGTGGTTTCAGACATGTTGAAGGAATGAAGGGAAGAGGATTTCGGAAAATAATGCAAAGGAAACGAAGGAAATGGTGATTTGAAGAGCAACTGGAGCAAAAAGCAGTTGGCGAGAATGGTGACAAAATTAATCCCCCTTTCACGTAAAAATAAGCGAAGATTTGGCAACAAATTTGCTGTAGAAAGGATGAAGATAGAACGCAGAGGAGAGAAGAAATGAAAGAGCAGATCGTAAAAATGAAAAAATGAGGAAATGAGGGGCTTTATATAGGCATAAGGAGGGGAACGGTTATCAAGGATGGCCAATCGGGGATCGCCACGTGTCCCATCATTAATGCGAAGCGACCCGAAATGACATGCAAAAGGCGGTTGACAGGAGCGGACCATCCGGAGAAGGACACGTGGCCGGCAAAGGGGAAGACGTGACGCAACTATTCCCGCCAAAATGAGGAGATAAGGATAGGCCATCCGGGCGGTCGGTTGTATGATTCATTCACTTCCCGTTACTCCGATGGATCGTTGGCCCGGGAAGTGTGGGGGCTATCTGTATACAGTAAAAATCGGATATGAGTCAATCCGGAGAAACTATGGATCGGAGGAAGAAAAGGACTGGGAGTTCGCACGAGGGGCATCACACCTTTCCGGACAAGCGCTTTAATCGAAGCTGAACAGAGGCGCCATTTGGCCCGGTCTCTATACCACCGATGTTTCGGGGACTGTTTTCGAGGGGTCATCACCGTTGATCCGGACATCCGTTTGTCCGTGTATCCGTTGGTCCGTTATAACCGTTGCTGAAGCGCATCAGTGGTGTCACATCATGGTCGGCTACCAACTATGCGTGTGTCAGACGACGCCGTCAGTCTAATCCCACCAAATCCGTGCAGGGGCTGTCCTTTTTATTGCTATTTTATTAATTCATATTGTATGAGGCCCATGGGCTCACTGCTATAAATAGGGTATATCCTCCTCCCTCAAGGGGGTTGGTTCATCTTTTTACTTTCAAGAACGTTTGTAACACAAAATACATATATACAAATCTTGCTCTCCAAATACAGATTCGGTCCATTGCAAATCATGTAATTTACGTTATATTTCTTCAATCGACTCGTTACATGCGCATATATCCGGTATTTGCACCTGTCATTCGTCTATAAACAAGCATTTATATCACCTTTTTGTGATTCATATTGAGACTGAAGCACATATCCTATACCCACATATAAATTCAATTGGTTACCAAATTCGGGGTAAACACATTTATCCCCAAAGGCCAGAGATCAACAAGCATAAAATGCCCACTGCACAATGTAAACTCATAGAATACAGGATAAGTCGTTAATACTAAACTAATTACTTGACTTTAAATCCTACCAACATGCAACTTCAGCCAACCAAAGTTTTCCACGCGGACAATGTAGAAACATGTTTTACATTAATAAAATGTTGATAAGTGGAAGCTACACTAAAAAATCTTCTTCTGAATAATCATCCTCTGCATCATTATCATCTATTTGTTTTTTCTGTTCAGCTTTTTTACGTTTCTCCTCTTCTAGTACTTCTGGCTCGAAAATCACCTTAAGCCGGGATCCTATCCCCATCTTCTCAGTTATCCAATCCTTAATTCTCAATGCTTGCGCTTAGCCCACATATGGGTAGTGCCCATGGCTATCAAACAATTTAATTACATCATTCATCAATATTTCAAGCAATAGAGAGAAGCATTTTCTAAATGATAGAAATACTTACCCTTTATAGAGTTTAACTGTCAGATCCGTAAACCCAAATTCGTTTAACTTCCTAGCAGCCTCTATAGTATGCGTAGCTGGAACGAGAACATCTTCTGCATCAGGTATAAATATGTAAGCTAAGTAGAGCAGGAGTTAACAACAAGAGAGCAACATCACAATCAGCAAATTATTTCACTGATGAATTCAAGGGAAGGGCATTCTTGCACCAAGGAGGAGACTGGTATGGAGAGTTTGAAGGAATTCAATGCTAATAACATTGAAGACACTTCCACATCCTCCTTCAGATGGGTCTTGTTCTGAGGTTGGACGAATGGCTTGGCAATTTGGAAAGCCAAACCAGGACAACTTGAGGAGAAGAATGTCGCAAAGCTACCAGAATATATGAGGTTTTAAGGGCCAAAACTTTTGTAATCCAAAAATAAATTTTTAGAATCAAAATAATCCATTAAAAAAAAAGAACGTAAATAGCCTTTACGTACAGATTATGTGCGTAAAAGGATCAAAGTGTGGTTTTACACTTAAGTCCTTTTAAAGATGTAAAATATATCGGGCCCTTCTTCTTCCCCACTGGTCCCCCTAATTAAAAAAAAATAAAAAAATCAGCCATTAAAGGTCGCTTTTCGAGGTCTCACGCGATCAAAAACGTCATTTTTTTGTTGATTTCCAACCCAAAAGCCAATATTTTTGGTATATTGAAGTCTAGGAATAAGTTTCTTTGCAATAAATTGGCGTATAATTGAATTCAAAAACTCAAAATCAAAGCTTCAATCTAGATATTTTATTACGATTTTTCTATTACATTATTAACCTAAGCATTACTTTTGTGCGAATATGGACAAAAAAAAAAACTTTTACGCACTTTTTTTGTGCACAAAAGGGTTGTTTTCAGCCTGTTTTTTCACTTTTTAAAAAAATAAAATTTATTTGTTTATTTGTTAATTTTTTATTTAGTATTTGGTAATTGTTAGATAGTTATTTCAATTGTTAGATTAGCTAATTATTTATTTAGTTTTTGTTAAGCCAATTGTTTATTTGTTAATAATTTGTTAATTATTTAATTAGTTAGTTAATTGTTTATTTATTAATTATATGTTAACTAATTTTTTTTATTTGTTCATTTGTTGTTAATTTGTTAATTGTTTATTAATTTTTTATTTAGTATTTGGTAATTGGTAGATTATTTATTTCAATTGTTAGACTAGCTAATTATTTATTTAGTTTTTGTTAAGCCAATTGTTTCTTTGTTAATTATTTGATTAGTTAATTGTTTATTTAACAATTATCTGCTAATTAATTTTGTTTTATTTGATTAGTTAGTTAATTGTTTATTTATTAATTTTATGCTAATTGTTTGCTAGCTAATTGTTAATTTTTTAATTTGTTAATTATTAATCTTTATATCTTTAATTGTTAATTTATTTATTTGCTAACTAGAAATTGAAAATCCTTAGTTTAGGATTCAATCCTTTGTATAATTTTTCGGTAAAAGATTACATAACTAATACTACGTATTAGAGATTAATTAAAAAAAAAATTAATTTAAAATGCGTAAAAAATATACCATTTTAATCCTTACTTCATGTATTAATGATTAATTTAAAATGTGTAAAATAGATAGGACACCACCATGGAGCCGGGACCCTTCGATAACAGAGAGGTACTTTATCTACAGCATGAGCATAGGTCCAGTATGTATGAGATGCACCGGTATCCTCTAGTAGAGTGGTTCGTACCCGTTCGGGGGAGTCAGCATGGGATATTCTAGAGGCTATTCCCCCACATCCCCGTGTCATAAATATACTACATCGAGGCGGTATCTACCGGTACATCGAGGTTGGTCGCCTTGTGCACGATAGGGCTCTAGTGACGCCCATGATTGAGCGCCGGCGACCGGAGACCCATACATTTCATCTCCTCACTGGCGAGGCTACCATCACCCTGCAGGATGTCGAGGTGATTTACGGTTTACAAATTGATGGACAAGCATTGTATAGAGTGAAGCCTCCAGAGATGTTGTCGTATCACCAGGAGTTGACTAGGCTCACTGGTTTCGAGCCTCTGCAGAGGGATATGCGTGGACGAAGTCGGTTGTTGAGGTCCTCCCTCCATGCTCATTTGCGCCTCGTAGATCTGCAGGCTCCGATTGACGAGACGACGCCTCAGGCTGATGTACCGACGTGCTCGCTTATATCTTCTCATTATATCCGGGGGAATCATGTTCCCGAACACGTCGGGTGCGGATATGAGCATTAGGTATCTACTCTTTATTGAGGACCTAGACCAGCTGGGATGTTATAGTTGGGGTGTCACTGTCCTGGCTTATATGTACAGAGGATTTGATCGAGCCTCTATAAGCGAAAGGATTGAGGTCGCTGCATTTAGCCCTCTTCTTCAGGTAATATATTTAAGTGTGTGTAGATAAAACACTTAATATATTTTTTCGAAACGACGACTGATAAATAATTTTTTTGATGACTATGATAGATATGGGTGTGGACTAGGTTGAGACCTTTTCAGCCCATAGTTGCTCACCCTCCCGATAACTATGTTGCTAAAGATATGCCGTACGTGCGGAGATGGTCGCGAGGCCGTACCAGAGGTGTGGAGACGCACCATGTCATTCTCCCGTTTAGGGATCAGTTAGACCGCATGACGACGCTCGAGGTAAGTTTTTTTTATTTAACATTAGTTTGTTATTTTTGTTAGTCTTTTATTGTTAAATAGTTGAATTCCTTTTATAGGCTTTCATATGGACGCCGTATGATTAGATTTTGGATTAGCTACCGGCGTTTTGTAGGGCTGGTGAGCACATATGGACAGCACGGTGTCCATTGATCCATATGGACATCGTTGAGCATCACGCACCCGACCGCTTATTACGGCAATTTGGGCATGTACAGAGCATACCCGCGGCTACACGTTGGGAGCACACCCACTACACCAGGGACGAGCGTTCAATCGACAGTGCGGCATGGCGGGCGCGTATGCACCAGGAAGTCGATGCATGGGACGCGAGGATGACGACTCTAGCATCGGTCGGACATGACACTTCGGTCCATAAGTACATGACGTGGTACATGCATATCACTCGCTCCTTGATTGCCAACCCCTCGACGCCGTGTCCTGATGGCCGAGGATATGCATCACTCTAAGGTACGTATGAGGCGCTAGTAAGTTTATTCAATCGTCGTCTTATTATGTATTACTTGACGAATTTATTCAATTCTTAAAACTTGCAAATATATGTAGCTACGGATGACTCTGATGATACGCCATGAGAGCATTACCCTTATGGAGTCCGCCAACCCCGGGATAGCGGCATATGCAGCACGAATAGTTCATCTTACCGACACTGGTATGACACGGGCACAGGAGTGGCATCGTGTCGATGAGGATGTACCAGAGGGTGTTCCTGAGGATGGTAGGGCTGATAGAGGTGGTCGGGCTGGCAGAGGTGATCTGGCGGGCAGAGGTCTAGTAGATGAGCCTGACGATAGAGCCCGTCAGGCTCCGTCGGCTACAGATATCCCGTCGACTTCTTCTTCCAGGCTGTCGACTTCACAGAGACCTGGATATACGCCAGAGATGGTCCCACATTATGATCCTTGGTCATCATTTCCACAGGTGCCAATTAGTGATCTACATATGGGAGGCGGAGATGAGGACATAGATTTGGATATTATTTTCGATGACTACTTTCTTCACCCTACAGCCAGGCCTACGACACCATCTGCATCTCCAGCTCCGCGGGCCGCTCAGGACCCCTCTCACATGCCATCTCAGGAGCCCGTCGACACACAGGGTTGTTTTGTTACAATAAAATAATGTATTAATTAATTATTTTATTAATCTAAACTAAATTATTTACATGTATTATAGGTTCATTCTTCTGCGCCTGTGGACCCGTCTCTGCCTGTTCAGATTGACCTGTCTCCACTTCCAGCTACAGCTCCGGGTAGCGCTCAGGAGACCGTTGAGGAGCCAGCTAAGGAGCCCTCTGACCAACCATCTCAGGAGGTCGTCGACACACAATTTTATTTTTTTATAAAGAAATAATTTATTAAATAATTGTTTATATGTTATTTCATGTTTAGTTTATGATAAATCTAAATTAAATTGTTTATATGTTATTTCAGGTTCATTCTTCTGCTCCTGTGGTCCACCGCCATCAGAGAGTTAAACTAAAACAGAAAGTGAGGCGCATAAATTCAGGTAGAGGGAGTATTTGATACGACTCATATATATATATATATATATATATATATATATATATATATATATATATATATATATATATATATATATATTGTTTGAGAATAAAAAGACCAAGAAAGAATAAAAAGAATATGTACTTCAAATTATTTACAGCTCGTTTGGACAATATTTGTTTGAAGTTAAAAGATGAATAATTGAAATTGGAAAGACGTATTTGAATGTTATAACTATGTTTGGACATGATTTTAACTTGAAAAATAAATAAATTTTATGAGTTAAAATCATTATTTCACTCTAAATAAACTATATATTGTATACTTCATATAATAATATTAGTAATATTAGTAATTTTGGGGCCTTAAAATGTTTGGGGCCTAACTTGCTTTAGGCTTCAGCCGGCCCCGCCTTGAGCGATACACAATTCAATTGGATAGTTTTGCAGAGAGAATGTTATTCAAATATTTTTTTTCTAAAGGAGAAATGAGGTCTGGGAAGAAATATCATACCTACTTCTCAGGAATTGCTTTTAAGAAGATGAAATTTAACTATAGTAACTTTTAATTTATTATGAACCCAAACGATGGATTCAATAAGTTCTTGCTAATAATCACGTCCGCTGAATAGAAACATTAAGCTAAAAGCCCAGAGCTAGGAAAAAAAGGGTTGTTACCAATGTCAGTAATTGATGATTATACAATTCGCACAATGTCGAATTTACCTCCCTTAAATTTGATTTGAAAAAAATTTTGAATTACGAAAGCTTAGTTCGGATCTAAAAGAATGAGATTTTTGAGATGGCTGGAAATGTAATAATGAAGAATGCCTTGTATCTTTGTCCGTTCATTTTTTATTATTATTTTTATTCTATTTTTTTAATTGTTTTTTTACCCCTCCCCCAGGAGCTCCGCTGTGCTCACACATTTATCTTAAGTAGACGTTTGGACATGCGGTTTGAAACCATGAGATGAAACCAGCGTTTGGACATGCATTTCATCTCATGGTTTCAAACAATGGTTTCAGGAATTTTAAATAAAAAATTTGACCCATAAGTTTATATTTTATAAAAAAAAGACCCATAGTACACTTAATACTCATTCAATTATAATTAATGTGCATTAATTTTCAATTCATGTTACGTTGCTTATTATGTTGGTTACTATAAATACTAAAGCACATCTTTTGTATTGCATAACTCTCTTCTCTTATTCTTCATTGTCATCATTTCAACTCTTTTGTAGAATTTTTTTTTCTTTCTATTTATGTAAAACTCACATATAGAAACTTTTGCAACTATAAAGACAGGAGAGTCCAACGATTGGTGTAAAACTTTTAGCAAGCAAGTCTAACTTTTCTGAATTGTTCGTTTGTACGAAAAACTATTTGCTTGAACCCTCCCAAATGCTACTTGAAATGATATCTAAAAGACTACTCCATTTTAATAAAGTTTCATTCTTCATGGAGGAAATGAAAGGTTGGAGTAGTAACTATTGGGGCTTTTCAGTTCGTTTACAATAAAGAATAGGAATAAGTGGAATAGTAAATTTTGAAACATTTAAGTTTTTTCCAATAAAGAATAGGAATAAGTGGAGTAGTAAATAAGTTTCATTCTTCATTGAGGAGATGAAAGGTTGGAGTAGTAAATATTGGGACTTTTCAGTTTGTTTACAATAAAGAATAGGAATAAGTGGAGTAGTAAATTTTGAAACGTTTAATTTTTTTACAATAAAGAGTAGGAATAAATGGATGAGTAACAATTGATACATTTATTCTTGAACAATAAAAAAAACAAATTATAGTAGGGGAAAAGGCAAAAAATTGAGATAAAAGATAAATAGGATGCTTGGCCAAAGAGATGTGTCACATCACTCTTCTTTTGCCTGCTTCAAGAATTTCATTTATCTTTTTTATCATTTTCTTATTTTTGGACATTTTCACCTATTTTCCTATTTGCATGTAAAAATAAAGTCTTAATCATTAATACTCCAATATCTACCATTACTTCTAAAGTAAAGACTATCATAAGTTCACAACTATTTTGATTGCAACCGTTCCCATATTTATACAAATAAAAAAATCTATAAGTCTTCATTCTTACTACTCCAATTAACCTTTCATATTTCCTTAATTCTTATAACCATTAGTCAGGTCCGCGCTTCGCGCGGTTATAAAGACCTCACTGAGCTTACAATTTTTTTTCATAATATTTGAGTATGAGATTTTTAAAACTTTAAATATTTGAAACACTTTATTCTTCTTGATTTTCAAATGCTAATATTAACACTTAGTTGAATGTATTTCTCTGACTTTGAGTTTCGTATTAGTAAAGTATAGGTGATGCTGGAAAAAAAAAATTGGCCAAGAAACTGATCTTTTTAAAAAGGTATGTAGAGAAAGAAATAAATTTGCAGAATAATTGATTCAACGTATATAGTTTATTGTAAATAACTTTTTCCATCATTGTAGAGTTAAGTATTAAAAATAACTAAAAGTAGGCTTTTGCAAAAAATTGTAGAGTTAAATATTAAAAATAACTAACAGTAGGCTTTTGCCAAAAAGAAAAAAAAAAGGCCACTTTACTTTTTCTTTCAAACATCACGTAAACCTCTTGTTTTATGTATGGGAAGGTTTTTAGATATTAACACCTGAAAGCTCCCTTTCTTGATGGTACCACAATTATTTTCTTTTATCTTGCATTTTACTGCATGATAACCATTTTGAACTTGGGAAGAAACCTCAAGGGATTAAAGGTAACACTTAGCTAGTGCTCCATTCGGTTTAGTTTGAGCATGTCTTTCTTCATTTAATATTAGATATATTTTACGGATTGTATACATAATATATCGAGTTTAGTCGGGTGACCATGTGTTCACGTGACTCATTTTCTATACCTGGATTCGCCCCTGAATGTACCACTTAATTTGTTGAGAATTGAATAATTTTTGAATTGGTCTTTGAGTTGATGAGTGACAATTCTAAATAATTGATCACTCTCTGTTTAATGTTTAATTACTTGCTCATGTCTTACATCATCTTTCTAAAAAAAAAAATTAGCATAAATTTCGATTGTAAGCAGGAGAATGCAAAACACTCAAACAAGTAGATTCAAATTACCCACAAGAAGTTCTAGAAAGAATTTTGTTGAGATCGATCTAACTAAATGAAAATGTTGGCCTAGGTAACATATTCTTGTGATCCAATTAAAACAGGAAAATAAGTTAAGTCTATGAGCAACATCTGTTTTCGATATCAGCCATATGCTTGGTTAGTTTTAAACATGCTAATTTTGCAAAATACTTAACACTCATTGCTTGAATGAGCTATATTATCAGAATATTTAATTATATATTGTCATCTATCCGTTCGAGCCCGGGCCCAAGATCAAGGTAATAATGCACTTCATAATGGTTTTAATTGAAAAAATTATAATTTGTATACATTTCTTAGGCACAACTCTTTTAAGACGATAGCTTCATAATCATGCATGTATTATTTTTATTCAAGTTCTGTATCACATAATTAGATAATTTATTAAAAGAATTGTTATAAGAAAGCAAGTTTGCTAGGGAATAAACAGATATCAAAGAGACAGAGATAACTTGATGTTTAGTAACATAATTTAAAGTAGGGGTGTTCACGGTTTGGTTAAAAAACGCGATCCGAACCGCAAACCAAACCAAACTGATTATAAGTTGAAAAATGATGAAAAAGTCTTTCCTAATCGTAGGAAAAAAATGAAAGAGAGAAATAACATATGTTTCTTGAAAACCGAACCAAACCGATGGTTATGTATTATATTTGGTTTGGTTTGGTCTTAATAACTAAAAAAATCGACTAAATTGGTTTGGTTTGGTTTTAACCAAAAATCGACTCAAACCAACTCCTAATTTAAAGTATGCAAAATGATCTCAAAATGACTATAAACATAAATTGAAAAGGACATTTTAATATTTTATGAATTTGTGAGCATATAATTTATAGTTAGAGGAGGAATAGCATGTTTTGGTATTTATTGATTAATTACTCATAATTTCATGTGACAATGGTTTATGCTAAAACAAATATGGTGATTAAAGTCTAGGTTTAGATGAAATTAAAAAAAGAACTGAATTCATTAAAATAAAGTTTAAGAATTAATTTAGTTTTTCATTAACTCATTGATGCTTTATTCTTAAAAGAAAATTCCCTTACTCAACCAATTAAGGATTATATGATTTATGACAAATTAAATTGTTTGTAAGAAAAGAAGGATGCCATTTCAGTATTTAATAATTATGAGATTGTGGAGTTGATCACTTGGTAAGCATCTCTTCCTCTTTTCTATCCCACCTAATTAAGCAAATTGAATAAAATTTAAAGGTTTTTTTTTCTTTTATTTCCAAGATTTTAATCTAATAATTGTTAAGAAGTTTTAGAATTTGTTTTCTATTGTATAATCGTGTTATATCATTAAATCTAATTTTATATTTTTAGAATAATTTTTTTTTACTAAAAATAAGATCAATAGAAATTTAATGATGATTAAGAATTACTCAAGAATATTTAATCGTCCGAGTACTCTTCCAGTACCAAAAGAGTTCTTCAAAGTTATTATCAACACCATTTTAAATTGTTTTTGTGCATAGTTATTTTTATCATATGACATCATCACTATTCACAAATTTTTAAGCATTTTTAAAGGGCTAAAAATTGATTATGTCAATCTAAGTAAAAATGAAATAAAGTTGGGGCAAAAATAATACATAGAAAAAAAACATGCTATCAAAAAGAGTTTGAAAATATCTAAATTTATTGGAAACATACTTGGGTACATGAAGTAATAAATAGTAAATTCAAGGGCAATTTGAAAGAGCAAACCATTTTGGTTGGGCCAACCAAATAGTTACAATGTAACTAAGTACTACAAAACTCATTACATTGTCCCTTATATATAGTAGTAATTTTAGCTTGTAGTAGTCTGCAGACATTAACAATTTACAATTAAGAGTTTGGGACCTTGATGCTTTATAGATCTATCCAGCTTCAAACTTTGAAACCTCGTGAATTTCTCTGGATTTGGATGAATAAATCAAATCTGCAATTTGAGTTAATGCATAAATGATAGGCACAAACAGAAAACGTAAACAATCAAATTCGCAAGTGCAGCTTGAAATGCGTATTCTTGAGAAAGCTCCAAAGGAAACAATGTCTAGTGTTAAGATTTCACACACCCTGTCAAGTCAGAGCATATTAGGGAATTCCGTTATTTTCTCCAGATTTGATTCTCGCTTCACTACGGAAAAATCGTGAGCAAGCATGTCACTGCATGGTCCATGTACGTGCATCTCCAAAATTATCTCATTAGGCAAAAACCGAAAACAATATAGGTTTTATGATTGTTCCAAAAATGACGATGGAGAACTGATAGATAGGGATAAGAGACATAGGGCTAACGAGAGAGCCAAAAAATGATCTTTTGTGTATAATCCTGCATAATCTAGAATGTTATCAGTTCCGGTACTTAATCTCCACGGTGGGTTATATATTGTATGAGGGAGAAGTGGTGCATTACAGATATTTTGAATACAGACACACATGTTACATAGAGTAGGGAAGATAAACCATCCATTTGGAAGTTATTTAGAGCACCCATTTACATAGCACATAAATGACATTGATCTGGAATATGTACACAGACGTTACATGAGGGAAAATAAACCACTCATTTATAGGTTATTTAAAGTCCCTATTTAATAGAGTATTTGAGTTTTTAAAATATGTTGAACGAACAAAATGAAAGAAAAAAAGCAAAAAGAGGAGAAAAAAGATAAATAGGAATGGAAGTTATAGAGAAGTGTCGCATCACCTTGTCTATGCCTAGATTTATAATATTTATTGATTTGACGTGATATATATTAGACATGGATGGATCTCAAGACATATGAAGTAAATTTATGTTTAACCTTGAATGTGAAGTAAATTTATGTTTAACCTTGAATTTTAGTTCAAAAAGACATCTTGGAGTCTCCACACATGTATGTATCTTTAAGTAAGTGTTTTTTTTTTTTCTCTAAGTTTCATTCTTTTTATAACTTTTTTCTTGTGCTTATCAATTTTTTTTTCTTGTGCTTATCGGGAAGGAGTTTTAGATGATGGAAGTGAACGAGAAAAATGGATGATTTTTTTTTTTTTTGAAGGACGGCATATATAAAAAAAATCAATGAAAAATTTAAGGAGAATATAGGAAAGGTTTATATTTAAGGTTGTTGTCGTATTACAACTTATTTAAAGATAAGATTTTGTTTTCAATGTTATAGTTTCATCTGTTGAGTTATCAAGTGTTTAGCAAAATTTGAATATGCGATCGTCAAAATTTTAAGTTTATTTATTTACTAGTAAACTGGTCCGCGCTTCGCGCGGTTATTAAAACCTTACTAAATTTATGATATGATCATTTTTTTTAAAAAATAATACAAATAAAACATCAATAAATATACAAACCTAAAATTTGACCCTCCTCCACAATTATATAGTGCTTTAAAGTATTTAGATGCTTTTAACAAAAAAAATTTGAGATCTTAGTTATAAATAAATTATTGAAATTTTCTTTTATTTTGAGAGAAAATACAAAAATATAATTTCCTTTGAGTTGAAACTCTTATCTTCTATAATTTAATTTCTCATGTAATTAATGCTTTGAAAATTTTCTTGTATATAGTATTTTTTATGTAATTTTTAAATATGTATTTTTTTTTTAATTTTTTGAAAATTTTAGTTCTGAGTTCACCAAAAATTATATACCTTGACCTCATACACCAAATCATGTCGCATAAATGGGACAAAGAGTATATTATTTCACCCTTTATCGAATTTCTTAGCAATTTACTAATTCAACCTTTTTTGTTCGCGGAAAGCTCTGAGAAAATAGAATAAACTCAAGACAACACTTTCACCTATTTGTGAAATCCAACCATTCAAGCGTCGGTTCAAATGAAAACAATTACTATTAAAATAAACTCAATTTTTTTAAAGCAATTACTTTTCGAATTGTTCTGATGTCATATATTTTTAATGATTCCAATAACTTTTAGCAAGCATCAGAGATATGTGTAATTAAATGTGATCACTTAGTTGGTCAAATGTGATCAATAAAAGAATGCAAAAGAAATAATATAACATGCTGACTTACCTAATTTGTCAAGATTTTTTACCGATTAAAAGCTAGTGTGGTTCCTTGATGAAAACTCACCTAGATTCTAGCCTCTAATCAATAGCTTTCTCTCCCTCTTGGCTCTTACTCCACATTATTCTTGCAATCAACCCTTAATGTTGCATCGAGAATAGATAGACCTCTTTTCCCTATTAAAATTGGAGAAGCCTCAATTCTTTTTTGCTCAACATTTGTCATTTCAGTTGTCAAACCTGAAATTCTGAAAGTTTAAAAATAATATGACTCCTTAAAATTAGTAAATTGTTCAAAGAACCCAGCATCTAAATTTTTAGTATTGGTATGCAAAAAGACAAAACATCCGAGCATTGATATGAATCTAAAAAATGGAAACATGAAACTGAAATACTATTGGAAAGGATAATTTAAAATATTCAAAAGATCACAAAGAAATATCAACAGAATATAGATTCATGTTGGAATCAACATCTTCATCGTCACTCCTACTGTCTTCAACTTTTTTCTTGAGATTAAAATCCGAAAAAGTTGTCTTTATTGGACGATAGATTGAGATAATTTTGAGAGGCCAAAAATTGATCTAAAAACCTCTAAATTTCCTTAGCATTACATATAGGAGGATAATAGGAATACATATTTTGAAAGATGAATAGGTTTGCATAACGTAACTTATGTGGAAAACACAAATTCAATCTGTAACCGATATGCAATTAAATAATTCTATTGATTGATATTAAATGAAACTCATTAAGTAGGGTAGAATGTGCTTAATCCTTTAATTAAAAAGATCATTAAGTAGATCATGTACAAGAATGAACCAAAAAAATGCAAAATAAAGGTAGAAAAATATCAAAAAAAGGAGAAAAAAGATAAATACTAATGGAGGTCATAGAGAGGTGCCACATCACCTTGTCTATGCCTAGCTTTATATTATATATAGATTAAATTTCTTTTAGAATTTAGATATCCAAAGAAAGATCACCCTTTCATAAATTTTATAACGTTTTAAGAACCGCGCGAAGCGCGGACCAGTTTACTAGTTAAATATAACAAAAATAACAATATACCCAGTGAAATTCCACAATGTGGGGTGTGGGAGGGTAAAGTGTACATAGATCTTACCCCTACCTTGGACAGTAGGGAGGTAAGAGGCTGTTTCCGAAAGACTCTCGGCTCAATAGAAAACATGGAAAAAAAAAGTCAGATAAAAACAAGCAAGTCAAAACAGTATGAAAATGAAATAATGAAAGCGAAAAGACCATAATAAAACAGTTTGAGAAAAAAAAAAAGAATCAGTAGCTACCATAGATAAATAAAATACCCGAAATGAAAGTTAAATATATCTTCCATTAAGAAAGAATATGTTTCACAGTTTTACACTTGCTATTTCTCTCTTGAATAAACACTTAGCTTAAACCTTGCCATTTCTTCCATGTCCTTTGAGTTCAAACGTCTAATGTTACATATTATAAACTTTTTTTTTTTTTTTTTCATATTCTTTTGTCAAAGTTAAGAAACAACACGTGATTGGATCCAAAACAACATAATGCGAACCAAGAAGGGCTACAATGCGCAAGCACATCAAAATAACACGTTATGCTATTTTATGGAGGAAGAACTGACCCTAAACAAAAAGCCAGAATTTCAATTCATACTTGAAGTGTCACAACAGCTTCTGATTTAAAGGCTTCTAAAAACTCAGCGAAGACATATTTTGGAAGACCATGGGTCTGTTATGAAGAGAGTTTTCATCACAATAGTGCGTGAATATGTTTCCATGGCCTTCCCATATATGTCTAGAGACACAGATGATGCTGAGATGTTGATTTACATATCTAATGATGAGGAAGGGAGTAGAAATGAGGCAGATCGATATATCCTCATGTACGGCTTGATGACCTTCACGAGTTATAAGCCCACACAATATGTGTTCTTCCTCTAACTTTTAATGTTGGTTGAACTTCATGGTTTGTGTGGAGAGAACAATATCTTTAAAAAAAGTTCTAATTTTTTTTTTTGTTTTTTTGTTTTTTTGCACCACACCACACGCCACCACTCGACCGGCCCGTGTGATCCAGCACTCACACCCCCCCACCCCACCCCACCCCCCACCCACCCCTCTGCCCTCCCCCCGGCGCAAAAAAAAAAAAAAAACAAATTTAACTTTTCTTGAAAAAAAGTTTTGATTTTTTTTGTTGGTCTTTTAGACCACCCACCCATCCCCTAGCCCTCCACCCCTATCCCTTTCCGAATTTTCTACTTCATATATTTAATTATACTTTTATAAAAAAATTATAAAAATGGGAAGTTTGCGTGGTTATATTTGGTGTGGGGTGGGTGAAGATGAAGTGTGTTCGAGAGTGGTGGTTGGGTGGTGGGGGTGGGGGTGGACGTGGGCAGAGGCGAATCCAGAATTTCAAGAGGATGGTTCACCATTGCTTTTAAGATAAGATATAGAATTTTATAGTAACATCAACTTGACAAGCAAAAGATAAGTAAATTGTTTTATAATCACAACGGCATCAAAGAGATGCATAATTAAAGGCTGCTTTAGATTTTTTTTTTTTTAAAAAAATGCAAAAGTGCACCAAGTAGGTTTCGATCCCTCAACCTTGAGGATTTAGACTTGACACTTAACAAGTGCTCCACTCAATCTCAATTGATCATGGGTTCCTTTAGCTAATATTAGATATATTTTAAGAATTATACACATAATATACCGATTTAGTCGGAGGACCATGTGTTCACGTGACCCATTTTTTCAACCTAAATTCGCCACTGGGCGTGGGGTGGTGGGGTTGGGTTTGGGGTGGGATTGGTGGGGCTTGGGTTGGTATTTTTCGAAAAATATTTTCTACCAACCAACCGAACATGAGAAAATAAGTAAGAAATTCAGTTATTTTCCACTAACAGAACATGAGAAAATAAGTAAAAAATTCACTTATTTTCCAAGATCACATTTTCCAGGAAAACATTTTCCTCCATACCGAACACACCCTTAGTGCCTGTGTGTTTTATTAACATGACATGTAAATACTGATTTTTAGTACAAGTTCATGATTTGTGAATTCATTAGCTTTAACTTTCTTCTTTTATTTTCCATAATCGTTTTAATCGGATTTTCTTTCTAATTCTTTTACATTTTTTTTTTTTTTTACATAAATACCGGAGCCGAAGAGTTTCCCTTTTGAGACTCAACAACACCGCTAGTGTAAGGAGTCCGCATATCCTCACTCTTCCTCGCCTTTGCACTGCTTGAACAACGAATTACAGAAGATATTTTGTCCTTCTGTTGAAGCCGAACATGGCTATTGGTCATCTCATTCATTTTTGCTGTTTTCACTTTACTTGCGTTGGTGAATGACTTTTATTTTCAATTAGGTGTTTTCTGTTGGATGAGGTAGAATTGTTACATAATGACTAACAGCTGAATTTATTTGGTCACACTAAGTTTTACCTATAGTTAGTAACTAAAGTACTTATTCTATCACATAGCACTTCTAAGTGTGTATCATTAAAGAGGTTTTAATCTTAAAGGACTAAACCTATTTTCCCTATTCAGGTTATCAATTTTAATTA
Organism: Lycium barbarum; assembly: GCF_019175385.1. NCBI lineage: Eukaryota > Viridiplantae > Streptophyta > Magnoliopsida > Solanales > Solanaceae > Lycium > Lycium barbarum. The sequence continues at coordinate 162,652,879 of NC_083337.1, forward strand.
GACATATATCTCAAGTTTGGTTCAAGTAAAATTTGGAATCTTTGAGTTAGAAAACTGATTGCAAATGGTAAAAAGTCTTATTTTGGCCTAACTTGGCAGCTAGATAACTTAAATGATTTCTTTTAAATAAAGGATTCGACGAGGAAACTGATTTTCTATACAAAACTAGATTTTAAATCATCTTGTTATCCACGTTTGATTCTCGAGCCCAATGTAAAAGTGTTCTAACTCCACATGACAACACATTTTTTAATAACGTCAAGTGGGTTTAAATACTAACCCCCTCTTCCTTTTATAATTAATCAATTATTTTATACATTCTTACTTATATTCTACGAGGCCTTCTAATTAACATGAGTCCGGTCGGTTAACCATTATTAATAGATCTTAAAGGATGCTTAATACCTTCTCTTTAGATTGATTGAACCCCTACCTAGAATATTTTGGTTTCGCAGACTTTAAAACGGAGTAACTTTAGACAATGACTTCAATTAATTAGCTTTAGGTTTCCTAATTCACCATAAATAATTAGGTGACGACTCCTTAACTTTAATTAATCCTAAAATTACCGGAATGTTGTAAACCATTTTGACCCTGGTTAAAATGGGTATAACAGAGTTTTCCACGGTAATATCCCGTGTCCTTTACATACTGCATTGCATACAGGAACTGGTACACAACCAGTTCCTTGCATATTGTGTTTGGTGGATGCATAACCCACATCAATTTGTATGTATTGGACCTATTGTCACTCACGTCACATAGTTTTGGGAGGAGTCGTCTCATGTGACTAGTCAGCTTTCAAGCTAGCTAGTTCATAATATGATTTTTTTTTCTATAAATAAGGGTCTAATCTACTCCCAAACTCGCATGTCAAAGGTGCTGAATTGGTAATCCCAACAAATTTAGAGAATAAACATTTACAAGAAGCAACATCACTGAATGTAGTACTATATTTCCATTAAGAAAGAATATGCTTCACATATCACATTTGCCTTTTTTCCCTCTTGAAAGATCAATAAGCTTAAAACTTGCTATTTCTCCCTAGTCCCTAAATACAAATGCCTAATCATTAAAATACCTGCTTCTTCTGTCTTGAATGCAGAGAGCAAATGCCTCAAACAAGCTTGGAAAAGGGCAAGCATAAATTCTAGTAATGCCCCAAAACTACAACAATTAAGCCTTAGTCCCGAACAATCACACATAAATAAGACTAGGGTGTGTAATGATGTAAAATCCCTTTCTTCTAAAAGGGTGTATTCTTAGGTGAAACAGGAAACTTCTCGTACAAAGAGTGAAGGCAAACCGAATATGGTTTGTATTTCCTCTTCTACAATTTCCTGTTTGTTCCTATGTAACTTTGGTAGGCAGTGACACTGATCTAGACTAACACAACGGGTTCAACAGATTCTAATTCTGACTCTAAATCCTGAATTCGTCACTGCTCGTAGAATTTCTATAGTGAGCAAGGACTACCAGGTGAAGGGAATGTGATGGATCTTTTGAGAAACTTTTTTTGCTTGTCATCAGCAAAACAAAGCACAGAATCCATACATATCTCAAGAGCAGAGGAGGGTTGAACAGGTACAAAATCCTGGAGCTTTGCATACTCCGAAATCAAGTGATACATGTAATCATAAATCCGATCCATACTCAAACTTTCCATCAAGTCTTGTCCTGCTTTTCCAATTGCTTCGGCCTGATTAACCATGGAAAAAAGTATAAAGATATCGGCAAATGAAAGAGTCAAACACAAACATAAATAGACTTAGATATACATTTCAAAACTGACAACGTTTAAATTCTGAATCTGTCACTAGCATAATCTCAACTAAACTAAAAAGTAGCTACAATGACATAATCTTGGGGGCGAAAACATACCTCCAATGGATTTGCATTACCCCAATCAACTGCAAACTTTATAGAAGGGCATAAATCGAATGGAGGAATTGGCCAGTAATTTTTCTTCGGAATCAGACCGCGACTAAAGAAATCCTGATACTGTGGGCTGATTATCAGGGGAAGAGAACCACATGCTAAAATATACTTTAAGCTCACTGACCATGCATATCCTTCTGCATAAATCTTGTACCTGCATTAATTAATAACATAACTTAACAGAACGAATGTATTTTTTCCTTTGTGTCAGAACTTAATACTATATCCCTCTATGGACATCTGATAAAATTGGAACGATGCACAGAAGATTAGCAAGCCCACACATGGATGACACACACAAAGACCTCTAATACAATCATTTATCGCATTATACAATCCTTCAGGAGTACACGACGATTAAATGACTTATCACTAGAGTAAAGATAGAATAAAGGCATTGATGGTTAATGCAGCATGGAAAATTCATAGAAATGAATCTGCAAAGAAAACAAGCAATTATAGAGGTTGATCCTAGAAAACGTCAACATTGGGCAAGATATTTTGGATGACTCATACTTAAGTTCTATGCACTGACAAAATTTTAGAATTTCTTTAAACAGTTAGTGAATGTAACTTCTTAATTGCTGCCTAAAATGCCAAGAATATAATGTCAACCGAAGAACCAAAACCCGAATTCGCGAAATGGCAACTCAAGAGTGTCGCAAAGCTCACCTATGATCACATTGCTTTGATAGTTTGGACTTCTGAAATCCCATCTTTGCTTCTTCTGTCCAATTCTATAACCATCACAGCATAAATCAGTAATTAAGAAGATCAAGGGACTCAAATTTCCAAAAGAAAGAAGAAACAAAATTAAAAACACAGCTAGTTATATACTGAAACTAAAAAAAAGGAGTTTCTCATTCAAATGTGTAAGTCATGAACCTGCCGCATAATTTGTGCTCTCCACATTTGAGTGTCATTGCAAGTAAGCAACTCTAAACGAATAGGAGAAACTACATCTGGGTTCCCTTTCCAGTATGCTATCGGTATCTTCCTTACCCAACTTCGAGATTTTGAACCTAATTTGATGCTTTTAAATTCTTCATTCCATGGTCTTATGTTTATTTCAGACCTGAAAATATAAATCAGCAAAGGTAACTAGTTGATACAAATAAGGAAAAAACAAAAAGAAAAAACAAAGTCCATGGTCAGCCAAAGAATGACACCCCAATCCTACACAACAAGTTATGTCTTTGTTTCCAGGTAACTAATTCCACTTATAATGAACAACTACCTATAGTTATACTGCAAATTTAGTGTATAGAAGTTATAATGTCGATGGATTTGAGTTCAATGACAATGTAAGTTTTCTACACAATTACATCACTTATACGGTAATTGTAAGTGAATCTCTATGATATGCATTAATCGGCAACCTGATAAAAAAGCTACTGAAGTGCTATAAAAATTAACAAGCTCAACAACTCAACCATATACGTTCTCATAACATTGTTACATTATATACCTAAAATTAAACAATGCAGTTTGCATTTGGATAAATAAAAGGAAATTCATATATATGGATACTTACCAGCCCCAGAAAGACCAGTCTGGAAAAGGTATATCGAAATGATGAGGTGTGGTACAGTACCGAAACAAAGGCAACGGCATTGAAGCATGTTCAGTTCGATTGATAATAGGCTTGTCCATGCAATCAAACATTAAATCAACATCTGGAACTTTTCCAGGATATCTCCTAAGTAGTTGCAATATTCCCCAAATTGTGAACATAGCCCTACTCTGGACACAAGCATAGTAAAAATCTACGAATAATTTGCCACCAATAATTACAACTCTAAAAGCTGCATTCTTCTGAGCCTCCAATACATGGTTCATGGAAATCCTAGACTTGGCCCATGGCTCGAGGTCGTAAAGTATGCTCCTGAAGAAATGTGGGCAGGATTCAGTGATTTTTGATTCAGATTGAAATTTGCTGTTTCGAGGAATATTGGGGACGCGATTAGTGCTACTACAGCTAAGATATGAACATTGTATGATCTTGGAAGCCTTTGAATAAGTCGATTCTTCATCGAAGGATTTCGCAGGAAATACATGCCACGGCGTTGGCTCTAAGTTGTGACCAACGATTGTTTTTGTCTGAGAAATTAAGTTGTCGATCTAGAATCCAAAAAAGAGAAACACCAACGACGAATATAAGAATGTCATCAAAAGTAATAAAAAAATTAAAAAAAATTAAAGAATGTTAGAAACTTCACAGAGAAAAAAAGAAAAAGAAAAAAACAGCGGAAACATAAACGACTTGAAGCAATATCACTTCTTTTAAATGATTGATTACTTGAGTTTGGAGATAATACACAATATTCTTCAGAGATATAACAAGCCTCTCATTGCAGTTACCTAAAAGTGATTATATTTAATTTTTGTTTGCTCTTGTTCTCTTTGAAGTGCCAACAACGTAACGTAAAAAAAAGAACAAGATTTAAAGCCATCAAAAGTTAAAAAAGAAAAGAATGTTAAGAACTTGAGCATGCATAACACTTTTTCAAAAGATTGATTGTTTGACTCTGCAGGATATAACATACAATGATCTTTAGGGCAACAATAAGCATGTTATTACAGTTATCTAAAAGTGACTGTTGTAATTTCTTGTCTGATCGTATTCTCTCTGAAGTGCCAACAACATTCTTAACCATATAACATAATTATTTCAGAACAAATATGTATTGTCAATTAAAAATCACTTCAATATTATAAACTATCTAACAAAGAACATACACAACAATAGATATATAATTGAATATCATACAGATAAAGAATGAGCACCTCAAAGAAGAGGAGAAGACCAAGGAATAGAAAAGCAAAGAAGACAAAGTATCGAGGCAGAAAAGATGGCCGAGGACTGTGTCTAGAAAGTATCCCCATTGAATTAATTAACAAAGCTGTTCCAGATTGATGAATCGTTGAATTGCTTGTCCATTGATTTTTTTTTTCTTTAACAGTTGATGAAATTTGACCTGCTCTTTCCTTTCCTTTTCTTTCTCTCACACGAAAATTGTGGTTACTGTTTATCTTGCAACGCTACCACGTGGAAGACCAATAGCCGCGGATGGAGCACTATAACTTGGAGGTACAATTGAATTCCAAATTTTTGACGTGGAGTATAAATTTATGTGTAAAAGTTTAGTAAAAATTATAGTAAATAGTAGATATGAACTCATAACTTTAGAAATATAATGATTTAGTGCTAAAAATTTAAGATGTTAAACCCGTAAAATTTAAATCCTAGATTCGCCTCTGTCAATAGCCCGTGCTTACCCGTACCCGTCTCGCTTGAATAATAATAATTATTTATTTATTTATATTATATTAAAAGTAGAAATATTCTAAGGGCAAAGTGTTGAATTACCAAAATGCCCATCAAAAGTTAAATGGCTATTTTACCCTTTCAAAAACCAAATTAACTATTCTATGTTAATATACAAAAATGTAATTTCATATTATTATTTTTGGTTTTGAAGACAAAAATTAAGTAGAAAAATATAATTGAACGCAGTAGTACTTTAATGCTTCATAAACTCATAACAATAAATTCAAAGGAGTGAGGGCATTAGTTTTCTTCTGAATTTATTCTACCAACACGTTTAGATATCTCTTCACATTAAACCGTTGGACTCATTTCACATATAGATTTTTCAGTTATTTTTTAAAGTGCAATGTATGTGGTATTATTAGAATATTTATGTGAATTTAAACAATTCGGTGAATGAGAAGTCCTCATTGAAGAGGGTCAATAAATAATCTTATTTAAGAGTACTCTGCCCGTTTCCTTTTAAGTATTTTTTTAGATCATTAGTTTTCATATTTCATTTTGGTTCGTGAGAAGAGGTCTTCCTATTTACATCGAGTTTCTCCAGATTTATTTTGAGGTAATTATTCTTTGTTATATTTCTATGATATATTATTCATTTCTTCTTCTTTTTAGATATGAAATTCAATTTTTCCTCAAGCATGATTTGGACGTCTTCGTTTTCACAGTTTAACTCATATTGCAGTTCATAAGTCTCTAAATTTAAAGTTTTTAATCACGTGACTAAATGCAATGATCCAATTGTGAATTAAGAACCTCTTTGTTGTGACACATCGAATAGCTTTTTAAGACCTTGATTGTTGTACAAAGTATCTTTTATATATAAATACTCATAATTCATGTAAAATGAAATAAATTAAATGTGCTCGATCCATTGTCTTCTATATTCCGGCTCCAACCAACAATAAGAGTACTATTTTATATACCTTTGCAGAATATCTTGGTTATTTATCTCATGTTTTTGGTTGGTTATTTTGGTAATTTGATCCATAGTTTGTCCCTTCCTTCCCCTTTTAAATTTTGTGTTACTCATGACTCACATATTGTAATATTATTTATTGTAATCTTTTTGTTTGTCAAGTATAATGTTATTTATGCAAATTTCAACTAATATTCGTGACAGATGAAAGGACTAGCTCATAGTATGACTTATATATAGTAATTTGATTTTCTCACGATAGTAACTATTATCTCTATCACAAATAATTACTGTATTTCTTTGCAGGTGTACACCACGAAATTGACAATAATCTAAGACCATCCTAAGAAAGTCATGTTGATCGAATCTCTATACAGTTTTAAAAAATTCAATTTTCATGCAACATCAACTCCTTGATATGTATGCACTGTAAAAGGAGGAGTGTAGTTTCTTAAAGACGAGAGAACAACTTTAAGCGAAGTGAAGCATTTGCACACATTTAAATATTATGTTGTTGAAATATCAAAAAAGAAAACCGTGCCCAGCTGAATATTTGATATTATAGAAGAATTGCTTAGTTGAAGTTGTTTGTAATTACTTTCTTTGCAATAATAATAAGCGTCATTTGTACGTTTAACTATAGATTCACCGTGCATCAGTTTGAGCATCCATTTCACCTTCTAATTTAATGTAACTCATATATATTTTAATATTATGTATGCCATATTTAAAATGTTTGAACTGATTAAATGGGATACACGTTTAACGCACTTGTCCAGAAATTCGTTGTCTCAATGGTTTGGATGTATCATGCTAAAGGATGTTATGCACTACCAACAATATATTTTATTTTATTTACACACTGATCTATTACGACAAGTAATTTGTGTACATAATAGGATTTAACTTCTAAATTCAAATACAGAAGAATATTTATTTATTAGATCACCTAATAGGCTAATAAATGACTATACATCGAAGGGGTTCAGGATTTTAATTTGATAAGTGATTGGACTTTTATTAGCGATGATTCATTGTACTTCTACTATGTGTTCAGATATATTATATGCTGAAATTTTTATTAGTTTTCACATATAAATTTATATTTTGCGTAGAAAATATATACCGGTTGGTTTGAACCAAATGCCGAAGAACTCGATCCACCTCTGACTATATGTAACTAGCGATAATGAGTGAGATAAGTAATCTGAAAATAGAACATGTAACTTACATGTTACAATAAATTAAGGAGTTTTTTTTCTTAGTGAAATGCTTTTCAGAATATTTTAATCATCAAACATAAGAATTAGAAAGTATGTTTTTTCTTCCATACCAAATACACCCTTAAAGAGAAGAAATTGCATGGTTTGTCCTTCAAATGGGCTGGTCTTTAATTTTTTTTCCCTTAGCAATTAAATTTATGCTCAGCGGGGCATAAATTCTTTAAGATGCAAAACATAATTTTTGAAACATTATAATACAAAATATAAATTTATACCCTACGAAAAAGTTATTTAATTTGCCTTGAGGAACAAAAAATAAAGACCAACATAAAATAGGGACAAAAGTGCAAATGACCCCCTTAAAGAAGCAGGTTTTGCTCAGCTGAGTTGGGCTAATGAGTGATACTTATGGGGCAATTTGCAGGATTGCCCTTCGCTGGGGGTGGTCTTTAATTTTTGCCCCTCAAAATGGTGGTCTTTAACTTTTGCCCTTCAGGCAGAATTTACCCATGCAGGGAAATCCACGCTAAAAAAAAAAAGATTCTTATGGGCTGCTAAGCAAAACTCTCCTTATACTCGTGTTAATTTGGGCCCAGAACACCTCACCAGGACAACATGGCATTCTCCCATTGGCTACTGGAGTCTGGAACCAAAATGACCCAATAAAAGACACATTAAACCAAAATACCCCAGAAAAAAAAGGCACAAAAGTATCTTTAACGCAGTATTTTACTGCGTTAAAGAAAATACCTTCTCTCCTTTAGCGCAGTATTTCGCTAAAGGACCCCGACATAAAACCCATCGGGTTCCACCACTAGTCCCCTCCACCCTCATAAAAAATTCAGAAAACGCCATTAGAGGCCGTTTTGAGATGAACCCCACTTCCAAAAATGTCGTTTTCTATTAAAATTTCATTTGGAAAGTTTAGATTCTCGGTATATTCAAGTCAAGGAGCAAGATTCTAAGCTCGAATTTTGGAAAAAATCATCGACGATTCAAGTAAAACAACCCTACAACAAACTTCGATCGAGGTATTCTACTATGAACTTTTTTATTATTTTGTTAAATACATTATATCCTAAGCATGTTTAACGTTTAATAGTCGTGAATTTTGAAGCAAAAAAGTTTAGGCTGTTGATCTTCGCTGCTAGCAGTAGCTTTACTACAGTTTTTTTTTTTTGCTAATTTATTATTGATTAATTGATTATGAATTGTTAATTTTTTTAATTGATTATGAATTGTTAATTTGTTAATTGTTTATGAATTGTTTAATATAGTAATCTACTATTATTTGTAAAATATGCCATTATTAATTAATTAGTTGTTAATTGTTGATTATGAATTGAAATTTTGTTAATTGATTATGAATTATTAATTTGTTAATTCTTTATTAATTATTGAATTAGAGAAAAAAACATCATCAATCCTAATATTTGTTAATTATGGCATTGTTAATTTATTTATTTGTGAAATTGTTTATTCCATGTTAATTATTTGTTTATCCCATGTTAATCGTTAAATAAATTAGTTTGTTATTTCTTTATTTGTAGTTAGGAGAATAATTGTAATTAGATATAATTATTCACAAAATATAATACAACATAATTCACATATTCCCTATAAATGATTAATTAGTTAATATAATTTCACTTTAATTTCAAGAATAATGAATAATTTAGTTTCTACAGAAACGACTCTTTCATGGATCCGAATGTTCATCCAGGGCTCGTTGTTCACTCGGGGCCCGATGATAGATTAGTACTTTATTTGCAAGACAATCATAGGTCCGAGTTATTATGGATTCGTGCCATAGGGACTAGGCTCCGTCCCCGTAGGCTGCAGAGAGCGTGAGCTATTTTACGCGAGCATCCCCCACACCCCCGCGTCTTAGAGATATTGTTTCGGGACGGTATCTATTGTTGTGTGTCCGTTGGTCGGGTACAGCATGATTGGGCGCTCATTACAGTCATGGTTGTGCGGTGGAGGCCAGAGATACATACCTTCCATCCACGCACTGGTGAGGCCACAATTACACTTCAGGATGTGGAGGTCCTGTTTGGATTGCGGGTAGATAGAGAGCCATTATACAGTCGGTACGAGCCTTCTCTTGGTAGGACATGGGTGTCGGAGTTGACTAGGCTCACCCACTTGATGCCTGGTGTAGCGGCCTAGATCTCGGGATTGAGTCGGGTGCAGATTAGTGCACTCTGCACTTATTTGCTCGCACAGCCTCCTATTGAGGACGACACTCCTCAGGACGTTGTTGATCGTCATGCCCGTTTATATCTACTTATTATATTTTGGGGCATCTTGTTCGCGAATACATCGGGTGCCTATGTCAGCTTACGATATTTGATCTTCTTGGAGCATCTGGACCGCTTGGGAGACTACAGCTGGGGCGGTGCTGTTTTGGCATACCTCTATCGATGCCTATGCCGAGCGTCTATTAGCCGTATCAACGATGTGTGTGGATTTTTTTTCTCTTCTGCAGGTAATATTTTAAGTGTGCGCTCCTTTAATGTAAACAAACCTCTTAAACGACGACAAAAAAATCGTATTTTCTAATATCGCTTTCAGTTATGGGCGTGGGTAGGGCTGGGCATAAAACACCGAAAATCGAATTACCGAACCAAACTGAGGGTTTCGGTATTTCGGTTTTCGGTAATAAAATTTAAAAAGTTCGGTATTCGGTTTCGGTATTCGGTAATTATAAGTTCGGTAATTCGATATTTCCCGAATACCAAAATAGTTATTAAATAGTACTACTAATGAGGAGGCAATTTTTGCTATAGAGTGGAAAGGCGAGTGTTGGAGACTCTATCTATCGCCACATGTATTCAACAGAGAAATTTTCCCCTGAACATTTGCTTGACAGTCTAAACATAAGCTCTGAACATGAAGCACTAGAGCTTGCTGACAAAGTTGAAGCTTCAATGTACACATGGAAACGTAAATCATGCATGCCTCACGCGAAATCATCATGGGTCCATCTTGTCTCTGATGATCGGACTGATAAGAATAACGTTTTAACCGAACGAGCAGAAAGTTTGTTGTTTTGTTTGAAGCAAAGGTATCCCGAACTTTCACAAACAACATTGGACACAAGCAAGATTCATTTCAATAAGGTAAAGTTTCATACAAACTTACATACTTGATCCAACAATGTAATTGTTAGACCTTACAATTGAACATTATTCTTGAATAGATAATTGAACAAATGAGATAATGATTCTTGCAGGATGTTGGTAAGGCAATCTTGGAAAGCTATTCTAGAGTACTGGAAAGTTTGTCATTCAACGTCGTTGCTTGGATTGAAGATGTTCTTTTTGTAGATAAGACCATGAAACAACTACTGATGACAGAAGGGCGGGCACATGGGATTTCTCAGAATGGAAAAAGAGGCTGGAAGGCTTGGCTAACTAAGTCCTTTAACTTCAAAATTTATCCCCATTGAATCACTTTCGTGTGTCCTTGTTAATTGTGGTTTCATCAAGCCTGTAATCTAAAATGTGTGTATATGAAGGCTTCAACCTCATCAATTTCTTGTTTGACACCTTAAGCAGTGAAGTTCCTGTGATTTAATACAGTGGACTTCGACTTCAATATGGTATTACCGAATACCGTACCGAACCGAAGTTTGATTTATCGATTACCAAATTACCGAACCGAAGTTTGAAAGTTCGGTATTTGGTATCTATTTTCAATTACCGATTACCGAATTACCGATCCCGAACTTCAAAAATACCGAACCGAATACCGAACGCCTACCCCTAGGCGTGGGAGAGGATGCTGCCTTTGCAGGCCGTATCTAGGCATCACCTCGGTATTAACATGCCCTACGTGAGGAGGTGGATGGCAGATTTTGACCGGAATGTGGATATGCACCACAATATTCTTCCGTTCCGGGACCAGCTATGATGCGATAAAACTATTTAACTTTACATTATTAATTTAATTAAATGTCTTTTATACTTGGTGATCACTAATTTGTATCTATATTTTATGCAACTATTTATATGGACGTCGTACGCTGCTATTTTGGATAGGTTGCCGGCCTTTTGCAGGGTTGGTCAGGCCGTGTGGAGGTCACGATGTCCATTGATCCACCTAGACATCGTTGAGAACCACATGCCCGAGTGCGTCTTACGACAGTTTGGGCATACTCAGAATATACCCCCCGACGTTCGTCATGAGCTCTGACATTACCAGCGGAACGATCGAGCGGCCATCGATGATGCATTTCTGGCTTTCATGGTTGTCCAGCTCCAGCGTTAGCAGGACAGGTTGGGGACTTTAGCGGTGGTCGGTCATACGACTCTCATCATGGATTACATTCACTAATATCATAGGATCAAACGTCGAATGATTGGCAACCCAGCTTTGCATCCCGTAAGGGATGTAGGATACGCAACACTCGCAGGGCAATACGAGGGGTTGGTAAGTTTATTGTATTTAGATTTTTTTAATTGTATTCATTATTACGTTTTAAGAATAACTATTTTTTTTACTGTTAAACACAAATGCAGCTGGTGGCATACAACGATTACGCATATTGGGTGTCACGACCCAACCCCGTGGGCCATGACTAGTGCCTATAGTCGTTTCAAATTCTCTATTAAGTAGCACTTATATCCCGATGATAAGTGTCCAAAATTCTCTTGTAGCATTATCTTTATCTCAACGGATATCATCTGTTTCCTCTAATAAGTTCTCAATACGTCAGTTGTTTCGCAAATCCACAATCCTTGTCCTTTAAGGATTTCACTATTTCCGAGGTGAAGTCACATACACGCAATACTCTTTTATGCCTCATGCTCTTTCACCCTTGTTGTATACCTAACGCTAACTTCTGACTTACTCAAAATCATATCAAATTCGTTTTAATAGTGGTCTTGTCTTACCACCTTCTCGTCGTACTACACCTTAAGTTCGTAGCTATATATTTCCTTTTATCCCATACTCATACTCAATTAATTACGTCTATCCTAGGTGTTTCCTTTTGAATTCTCTTATCATTTCTCCAATCTATGTCCATCTTCTATTTTGTGCACGAGGAATCTCATGCTACTCCCGTATCCTTCGGAAAACACTACTTCTACATAATCCCTTTCTCTTTTTCAAAGTGTATTATGTTCATCCCTATTTGTTCTTATCATACCAGTCATTTCTGTCATTCATTCTGTCTCGTTTCTCATCTTCCCTTAGTTCGGTCCTTCATAATTCTGTCGCTTATATTACTCATTTTCTCAGCTATACACATCATAATGTATCGCTACACTGTAATCCCACTCGCTTTCTTCTTATCTTCTTCTTTCTATTAACTCCTTCTCTTCTTGTGCTCGCTTTCACTTTCGTTACCACTTGCTCTCTATTCTGAACTTTTCTTATAGAACTTTGTAAGTTTTTTTTTGTTCTATATTTGCTTTTCCGTTTCACACTGATCACATCATTTCCTTTAGTTACTTCCTTGCTAGGCTTTACTCATTTCTATAGCAATCCTTATGGTATTCACCTTACATCCTGTTCGTAATCCATCCTATAACGTAACACTTCTTAACCTTATTCACGATTCTTACTATGTTTTAATTACACTCTGTAGAGTAGGCATACTTAACCCTTCACCCTTTCTGACCAATCTTATCTTTAATGTCTCACAAGCTGTCTTATCAATACCTTCATAATTCGTCATAATTCTTCCTCCTCCGTACTTTTGTCCCAATCATACTATTACTCCTTTTAACCGTAAACTCGTCGTAATTTATCCCTACTTATCGGTTCACTCGATACCTCAATAAAATATTTTGTTAAGAGTTGCCACCTTTTTCTAAATCGTCCCTTAGTATCACAAGCCCTTCCAAATCATCCTAGCGTTTCATCAACAACATATGAAATACATAATCCTAGACAGCCCACAAGTTTAAGTTTTCCTTCCACAAATTCCATCTCCAATTAGTTGATTAAGAACCAATAAAATGTCACCATGAAGCATTCTCCAACCACCACCAGAAGGAAACTAGAATCCGACAAGCACAACGAGACTTCTAGTGCTTGATTCATATGGTTTACCTCCAGATTTATTCTTGAGTCGTGAACGAATCATTTAGTTCATAAACTACTTGTTGTATGTTCTGTATTCTTCCAATGAAGTGAAACTTAATTGCTGGACGTTTTTGCCCTTCAATATGAGCTTTTCTAAGGTAAAAATGTGGCTGGGAAATATTATGGTCCGTTCAAATGAATTCCAAACTTTGCTGCTCACATATGCTTCTTCAAAATAAAATTTCCCAAGTAAGAATGGTGTCCTTTATAGATGACATGGAGGGTATCTCTTAAATCTTTAATCCAACATAATAAATTTACCTTATCGATATCGACCTTTCAGGACATATTATGAACCTATATCTCATTCTCTTTTTTCTTCTATTTCTGGGAAAATCTTGGCAGAGTTTCCTCTGTTCTTCTTACTATCCCAAAACCTGCACGCAGGAAATACCAACAATGCCTCACAGGGCTAACATATATACGTGTATATCATATCATCTCATAGCCACGCGAGGCTCTCAATTTCAAGTAAAAGTATAAAGGTACCGAAACTTACCTCGCATATCGCACCTCGAGACGTACCTGATCCTTTAACGATCCGTCCTGTTATACCTTCCTATCTACCTCCCCTTTCATCCTTCAACTCTACATGTCAATCATATTTCAATATCCTTACCTTATCCGACATGCATCTTTCGCACCGTGGCTTACCTGTATACTATGTAGCTTCTAATATCATCAGTCACTTTCTTCTGTCGATGTCGTTCTTCAGCTGAAATCAAAGGTTAGTATAAGGAATTTCATTTCCTATGGCTGGGCTCTATCGCACAATCTAGGATAAGAAGGAAAGATAACATCCTAAATGTCCTGTAGCTTCCTGTTTATAGATGTGGTGCACAACACACCGATAAATAAGACTCTACTAGACACGGTCTGTAGACACTCCGAGGATGAACTGCTCTGATACTACTTTTGTCACGACCCAACCCCGTGGGCCATGACTAGTGCCCGAACTGGACACCCGTGTACGAACCTGTTACATATAATCAAACTGAATCTATGAACAATATAGAAACTTGCAAAAGAACTCTAACGGTTCATATCGTCATCATATATGTATATTCAGATAAACTGTCTCCTGAGGAGTCATAACTGATCAAATCATAAAATGATACGCAAGCCGACAAGGCTGCCACTACACGTCAATATCATGTTATATGCAAGCCGACAAGGCTGCCACTACAGACAGACATCATATCATAGCACATCGTATAGACACAGCTGAACAGAACTTATACACAACCCACACATATGTCCACAGACCTCTAAGAGTATCAACAGTGAAGTATGACGGGACAAGGCCCCGTCGTACCCCTGGATGAACATACATATATATATATCATAAGATATGTACCAAAAGTCTAAACTCCGGAACAACGGAGCTCTCCAAGACAGCTGAGTAGAAGTCCTATGCTGGAGGGTCACCAAACCGACTATCTGTACCTGCGGGCATGAAACGCAGCCCCCGAAGAAAGGAGGTCAGTACGGAATATGCACTGAGTATATAAAGCATGAAATACAGTAAAAAGGATCATAACTGAAATAGGGGGTACAGAAAACAAGTACAATGTCCAGAATACCAAAACACTTGCCCTTTTGAAACATAAATCATGCATGTCAATATCATATATCATACCCGGCCCATTATGGGACTCGGTGAACATGGTCGCCACCCCGTCTTTGGCGCCATAACACAGCATAACTCCATAAACACATCATAACGCCATAACACAGCATAACTCCATAAACACATCATAACGCCATAACACATCATAACTCCATAAACACAGCATAACGCCATAACACAGCATAACTCCATAAACACAGCATAACGCCATAACACAGCATAACTCCATTATATATATATATATATATATATCATATTCCGACCCTCTAGTGAGGGACTCGGTGAACAATGCAGTGAGACTGTGCACGATAACATATCCTGGCCCGGGACTCAGTGAAAGACATATTGAGACACGCACGAGTGGAGTAGTGAGCAACCATATGCAAATTAAAACATTTTCAAAGACTCAATGGAATAATCAAACGAACTGTCATTTGAAAATCAGGACATTAGCCATACCAAATACCTTTCGGATGTCACTATGGGTTATATCAGAATAGAACTTCTGGAATCATATATACGTATCAGGGTATATCAAAGGCTCAATGGAATAATCATCACTAACTATAATTTGAAAATCAAGACAATAGTCATATCAAATACCTTTCGAATGCCACTCGGAAACATATCAAACATCCTTCGGATGTCATCATAAAGTATATCAAAGAGCCTTAGGATTCATAGTCATATGTCAACATAGTATGAAACATCTTATAGAAGTATGGACATTAGTTATCATAGAGTTCCTAAGAATAGGAACTGATATACATCGACTATTATCCAACGTACAGAAAACTGAAGAGGGAAGCTCAATCACTTAAGAGTTCTAACATCAAGGAGTGAATAAGAATCATAAATCACACTCTAAACTTATGAATAGAATTACCCCAAAGTTCATATCATTCATCGCTTAAATCTAAGACATGCCAAAAGAAAGAAGGGACAGCTTTACATACCTGCTGAAGGTTATTCGTAATCTCGTTCGCTTCGTCGCCCCTTTAGCCTATTTAATATACAAGTAACGCTATCGTTAGTAACTATACTTCCTAGCTCATAAATCTGTGGCCAATCGCCTATATAACTTATTCTTTAACTTATACTTTCTTTATTAGGGTTTTTCATTAGTTAAGGACTTAACGAAAATCGGGCAACATTTCTCCTATATATTCACCTAGCCCGAATTTTCAATTATCCTCCTGTTATCACAGAAATACCAACAATGACAGTAATAGCAATATTCATATAGAACCCTTACAATTCAGCCCATAAACAACTCTAACAATCCAATAACCCCTTTTAATACTTTTCAACCCACAATTTCGTATAACAACGATTTCATGAAATTTCTTACTTCCAATTTCATCCAATCCAATTTTGATCCTTCTCTTACAATACCATTAATACAATTATACCACAAAATAAGAAAATCTTACCTTAATTTTCTCGGAGGAATTTCTACACTTAATTGCTCCAATTTCACAATTTCTTCTTCCTCAATTCGACATCCAATGTTGCTATCACCTCCTTGAACTTGTAGAACACTATTTTTGGAACTATAATTTCTCCTTCTTCCACAATTTAGGGGCTGTCCGTGCTCAAGGAGCTGCCATGGCTGCCCATACGTTATCTTTTTTTTTTCTTTCAATTTGATTAAGAAATGAAAGTGAAGTGTGTGAAGTGTTATGACTAATATTTGTCATCACTTTTGAACTTATAAGCTGCCCATAAATATTCCACGTGCTCTTCATGGTGAGTCATCATAGTATTATTTATTTTTATTTTTATTTACGGGTGGGGCCCACTCAAAGCTTAATTAGCTTAATAAATTAATCTTAATTAATCACTAATTTCCACTTAATAATCTAATCATAATTAATTAGTCCTTAATCTCCAATAATATTTCTACACTAAATAAAATTTATAAGCAATTCGTATTTTAATTAAAATTGAAAATTAAAAGTTCTTATTTCATATCCAAAAATAATCCCGTCCTTAAACTTACGTCGATTAGCTTGCGAATAATTCGACGTATAAAAATACGGGGTATAACATTGGGGTTAGAGCATATGTCTTACCTCGGGGTGTCACACCCCATTTTTTAACCCCGGAGGGTTAAATTAAAAGTATGACGTATTGGAGATTCCTAAATATGCTTGTTTTAAAGGAGTCGCCACCTAATTATTTATGGTGAATTAGGACACCTAAAGTTTATTAAAGTTATGTTTAAAGTTAACTCTGTTTGAGGTCTGCGAAACTTGAGATTCTAGGTAAGGGTTCAATTAGTCTAAAGGGAAGATATTAAGCATCCTTTAAGACCCATTAACAATGGTTAACCGACCGGACTTATGTTAACTAGGATTAAGTATAAGTTATAAAATGTGAACATTTTATGAAAGAAAGTATGTTGAAAATCCGTTTGTAAATATAGTATAGAGTGTAAATGAGTTAACATGATATTTTAGCAAAAAGCCGATAAGTTTGGTAATATTTCATTAGATTTCAACAACTTTGGACCCTAATGAAATCCGAATGTTAAGCTTGTCTGCAAATTTTGAAAAAAACTCGGCTGATTTAAAAATGTGTCTTAACTCATGCAACTTCCAATTGCTTAATATGATTTCCAAGGTTCAAGTTACTGCAGTATACTACTATCTATGATAAAAAGTCACTCCTTAATTACTAGTTATAGATGAAACTCATTATGCCTAAATAAACCGATTGTTAGTCCTATTGTTCACCAAATACCACACAAGCAAACAGAGGCAGTAAACTAACACAACGAAACAACTTAATGGAACATTTAGCTAAACATCTAATGCCTCCTACACAACCCGAACATGGAAGAAAACAGAGGCGCTGTAGCAGCCAGCTTGCGTTTGACATTCAGGATTTCACCCCTCCTCTTTCATTTTCGTCCAGATACATTTTAAGAAAGAGCCAGGGGATAAATAGCGAGGATATGTGGATTCCGTAAGCGGCGTCGTTGAGTTTCAAAGAGGAACTCTTCGGCTCCGGTGTGGTCATGCAAATAAACAAAATAGAAGAGGAGTTAGTATAGGAAATTACCCATCCTTAACAATGTTAAAGGGAAGTAATAAGTAACCATGAAAATCATAAAGACTTAAAAAAAAGCATCACATTAAGTTGCATTTTTTTTTCAAATGGCATCGACCACCGATTACTATCCATTGCTTTAATTTTATAATACAGACGACATTCATGAAGTCTGATATACTATTGATAATTATTCATTTCAGTATAATCTATGAAAACATTGTACCCCCTTATGAAAAAGAAAAACGGAAAAGAAGTTTTCTACTCCAACTGCCTAGATGGCTGAAAGCAATGACTAATGGAAGCAAATACAAGATTAATTACAATACATTTGCTAAAAGCAATAAGGGTTAACCTGCTTAGTTAATATTTTTTTTTTACAAGAACTTGCGTTGATAATGAGTAATAAACATCAAATAAGCAACCCAATGCCAATCCATAAAAATATAATGTTTACTCATAACAGGAAATTAGTATAGAAGCACAACATGAAAAGAAAAAAAATTAAGCCATCCCTACAGCCATTTATACACATTGACCATGTCATCATTGGAGAGTATTGCACTTTAAAAATATAATACATGTCCAGAATAGGTGAGACTTGAAACATTTTTATCAGTACTCCTCAAGGTAAACAAAAGACTAATTCTAATTCGAGTTCAAATAAATCCAAAGTTATACGCCAGGAATTCTAAGTTAGAAGATAAGTACCTCATTCTCTGTTTAAGTAAAGATACTAAAATCAGTTTTCCTAAGTGACAAATAAAGTAAAGAGTGAACAGAGTTTGGAATTTTTGAAATACCGCGCAAAGAATTATATTCTAACGTCATACGCTACTCAAACATGAGATCAAAGTCAATTACATACAATCCAAAATCAGGGCTTCTAATATAACTTATTGTCTATATTCAGATTTGAATAACCAACTGTAGTGATTGTTTAAATATATCTGAACCATTTTAGCCTTAATATGTAGGTAGGATTTTTAACTCTGAGGCAAAAGAAAAGTTCAGACCATATTCTCTTGTCACACACTCAACCACAAAACAACAACATTCTACGTCATTCGTAAAACACAAACTAAAATTACGGGGGCCAAACAACGTCAGGGATTTAAAGAAAGATTCATATAACTCGAGATCATGATTTTTAACAGTACTTGAACACAAAAATAATACATTCAAGCACCAATTGCAAAAGAAACTGCTTGAACACTTTGGATATGATTTCTAGCTTCTAATCATGTTTGGGGCACAACATATGCAGAATATCTAAACGAATAATTCAAGCAAACTTTGAGCAGATGAGATTCAAATAAAACAGCAAAGTAGAGATTAAATAGGATGTTTTTGGACTTGAGGGATCTGGCAATGAAAGGGCACACTTTACAACTTTTTAGATTTAGGAATGGAAAACTTGGAAAGGGAGAATGCTACTGATTTCCATTGACTTTCAGCACTTTAGATCAAGAAAAATCAGTAAAACTTTCAGTGGTTCTAAAACTTTAAAAACCTAGTCCAAAGTTAATATCTCAAATAAAAATCAGACTTCCAACCTTAAAGTAAACAACCCCAACACAGGAGTTGAATAAAGATTTGCAATTTACGAAAAAGAAAGTTACTAAATGGTAAAAAATAGATATAGAACACAAAGCTCACTCTATAACTGAAACTCTGCCTCTTCCTCAAACAAAATCTCAGCACACAAAAAAAAAAAAAACCAAATCGATATTAAACTTAGAATTCTCTAAACTCTTGATAGTTATCAACCTTAATCGAGCATCTCTAAATCAAAACCAGAGACGCGCGGGTAAACAACATAGATTAAGGTTAACTTAAATTAATGAATCAAAAGTTTTAAACCTAAAGCCGAAAATCAGCCCAAACAACATGCCATAGTAAAGATGTCATAACAGCAACTCAATCACACTTTCAGTCATGATTTCAACCAAACTAGTGAATAACACATATTTCAGTAGGAATTTCAACCGTATAAAATAACAAAACAAGAACGACGAAGAATAATATTTTTAGGCTAATAACAGTAAAACAAATCAGGGGAAAAGTTATTTTACACTAGAAAAACACTCTGATTCATGATTTTTCCTCAAACGGCAAATTCATTACACTAACAGTATTAGAAACAGAGAAAAGATTGAAGCTTCAAGTTTACCGAACTTTTGTAGGTGCAGTGAACTGGGTATGAGTCTCGGATTTGTACTCGAACTCGAACGAACCCGATTCCGATTAAAGTAACTAAAGTCCCAAAAATAAATGAAAATGGAGTAATTGTTGGTCGCGGCTAAAGTTCACCGGAAAAGGAAAATTAAATTTGGAATATGGTTTGTATCTCTAAAAAAAAAACTGAATCCTTCTTTCTCAAGAATCTGAAAAATCCCTCCAAATACTAAAAAATTCCCCTTTCTAAAACCAAGTTCCCCCCCCCCCCCCTAAACGATTCTACTTCGAATTCCATTTATAGGGTTTTGTTTTGTATTAAATAAAGGGGAAGAGCGTATGAGAGAGATGAAGGAGCGGGGGACAAGGGGAAGTGGAGAGGTAGGCGTGGGGGACAACAGTGAGTGGAGAGGCAGAGATTGAGCATGGGAGAGATGAATGAGAAAGAGAAGGGGAAGAGAAAGAGACGTTGGGGAGGAGAGAAGGAGGAAAGGGTGAGGGAGGCGGAAAATGAAGGAGAAGGGAATTAGGGTAAAGATAATGAGGGTTGGGCCGGGTAGGAGTTAATTGGGCTGGTCCGTTTTGGGCTGGCCTATAAATTTAAATATGGGCTGATAAAATGTGGATTGGATATTAAAAATGTGGGTTGCTTATTCGGGTAGGGAAATAATATTATATTTGTATTTTAAACCATTAATTGGCTAAAAATTGTTGACCATTTTTCCGCTATTTAATTATTTTGGGATTCTAATTTAATTACTGGTATAATATATATTATGTAGAGACGATAATTAACCTGTAGAAGAATAAAGATTTTGCAAAATATTGCCTTGTAATAAATTTAACGAGTCCGAACCCGAAAAAATGAAATGATGACGAATCATCTAAAATTTGTAGTAAAGTGATACTTCTAATGTTAAAAAATAAAAGTAATGATATTTAGTAGTAATGGCAATGAAATAAAGTATTTAGCTCGTGAGTAAATTAAAATAAAGGAGGGACAAAATTGGGTGTCAACAGATGCCCCTCTTCGACCGGAGGCGATGTAAGAGTTTTCGGGCGAAGAAGTTGACGTAGTAGCCAATTTTGTTCCGACCGACAAACATGAGTTTGTAAGAAAGTACGGTTTTGGAAAATTATGGCTGAATCTTAGTTTTGAGTTGCCTACATATCTAGGGTTGCACTAAGGGCATGTCTAGTTCGAAAGTTTTTGTGGATTCACAATCTAGCGGGGGGTTGTAGGCAGGTGACGAGACGTTCAAGAATGGAACACGTGTTTATAGCCTCCTAATTATAAATGTGATGCACAACACACCCATAAGTAGGACTCTAGTAGACACGGTGTAAATTCTTCAAAGATGCCCCAGTGTCGAGTTATGGAGACACCGGGTGTAGAAAGGAATATGAGATTGTGAGAAGAGTAGATTTAGTAGAGTTTTAGCGGAGGATGTGAAAGAGAAATTAACCTACATCTCACGTGTTTACGGACATAGGCGGAATCGAGTTCGAGAGTAGATCCGTGACCTTTGCTTGTGAGTTTGATATTCCTCTTCAGCAAATTCGCCCCAGTTCACTGCGTAAGATAAAGTTCCACGTTGTGTTGCGCCTCTGCAAATTGTACTTTCTGCTAAAACTGAAATTCATGTCAGCATTAGTAATAAAGTTGAAATTATAAAGAGTGTAAAATGATAGTAAATATGAGTGTGGGAATGAAAATGAAGCCGTGTGGCCAATGTTGTCTCTGGTTGTCTTCAGGGACTTGAATGAATGTGTGATGCGTATGCTGAGGATGTGATAATATCTCTAGTTGCATTTGAAGATGATAGTGATAAGGTCTCCGGCTGTCTTCCGGGACTCGATGATAAATGATATCTGCGAAATTTAAGGTAAATTCGTTAAAGTAGGTAAAGTAGATGATGAAATAAAGAAATGAAGTAAGGAGTAAAGTAGGTGTGTAGCCGCTTGGCTTATGCAGGTGAGGCTGCGTAGCCATTTGATGTCTCCGATGGTTGTCGGGACTCAATGATATGATATCTCCGGTTGTCTTCGGGGATTTGATGAAAGTTCCTGTAAAGTCCGGGGCAAAGTCGTCGAGTGGATGATGTCTCCGGTTGTCTTCGGAGGCTTCAATGATAATTCCATGGGATGTCTCTGGTTGTCTTCAGAGATTTGATGATGATTCCCGTAAAGTCCAGGATAAAGTTGTAAAGTGGATGATGTCTCCGGTTGTCTTCGGAGGCTCCAATGATAATTCCTGTAAAGTTCAGGGTAAAGTCGTTAAAGTTGGTAAAGTGAATGATAAAGTAGAGAGTAAAGTCATAGTGTAGCCGTCTGGCTTATGCATATGAGGCTGTATAGCCGAATGATGCCCCCGGTTGTCTTCGGAGACTTGATGATATGACATCTCCAGTTGTCTTCGGAGATTTGATAATGATTCCCGTAAAGTCCAGGGTAAAGTTGTTAAAGTTGATGATGTCTCCGGTTGTCTTCAGAGACTCGAATGAACATCTCTGGTTGTCTTCAGAGATTTGATGATGTGTCTCCGGTTGTCTTCGGAGATTTGATGATGCGTCTCCGGTTGTCTTCGGGGACTTGACAATAATTCCTGCAAAAAAAATGATTAAAGCTGGTAAAGTATATGATAAAATAATTGATAAAGTACGGAGTAAAGTGATGGAATAGCCGTCTGGCTCATGATGTTGATGGTATCGTGACAGGCCAAATTCAGGACCCGTAATCCTGATTTAATTCGCCTTCAACCTCGTCAACCTACAAAACAGGTGTATAAAGTTATAAAATTATTTTGATAAAAATAAATTAAAAGATAAGGTTGGAAGTAAATCCGGATGGCTCTTGAGGTGAGGCACAATGGCCCTGATTGATAGACTTGACTGTTGATCTTGTGATTTTAAGTTCCTGCACTCAAAGAAAAATTCTTAGTTTGGGAGGGGGAAGTTGATTCGTGTTGACTCGAAGCTTGGCTTTGTTGGCGCTCCATTCATCCTGTTTGTTTGGATCTTGTTACCTCTGTTTAAGCCTCGGTAGATGAACAGTAGTGAAAGTATTGAAAGAAAGTTTTCCATTTGAAAAATATATACGTGAGTGTAAGCATGCAAGTTGTAAAATATTCTGCCAACTTCGGATTGTGACACTTCTAAAGTAATTGGTTCATAATACTTATTGTCTGGTAGCCTTAATCTTGTCGATGCACAACTGTTCTTTCGTCTATATTTTTCCAAAATATGCCCCAGTTTTGGGTTCAGAAAAGCATGCTAAATTTATGATGCGGTGCGACCGAACCTTGTATAGGTTGCCTACGTATCCCTCCAAGGAATCAGGTCAGAACGTAGTTCGTAAAATACATAAAGTGGTCTGAAGTTTTCTAATAAAGGGACCGAACCTGACGTGGATTGCCTACGTATCCCACCAAGGGAATCAGGTCAGCGTAGTTCTGTTATATAAATGGTAAAAGATTTGTTGGATTTTATCTAGGTGTGACGGATCTATATGTTGATAGTGTACGAATCCCGCCGAGGGAATCAGGCCCTGTGTGGTTTTCTTTGATTTTTCTGTTATAGCGTAACCGAACCTTATGTGGGCTGCCTACGTATCCCCCATGGGAATCAGGTCAGCGTAGTTCGTACGGATAAGATATTTTTTGGTTTTTTTTTTTTTTTTTTTTTTTTGTTGTAAAGCAACCGAACCCTTTGTGGGCTGCCTACGTATCCCACCAAAGGAATCAGGTCAGCGTAGTTCGTATGTATGCCAATGGGAAAAATTCTAACCTAGTATGACCGAGTCCCTATGTGGGCTGCCTACGTATCCACCGAGGAATCAGGTCAAGCGTAGTTCGCAACTAAAGGAAAGGTTGCAAACTAGGTTGTCTAACCTAATGTCGTACTTTGATTTCTTCTTGAATTGCTAGCTTTTAGGCTTATGTTATCACCTATCGGCTATTTCAATTCTTGTGAGTGGAATCTTGTCTTGTCCCCCTAGTTTCTTTGTTACTCTCTCGGAATGTGTGTTGTCTATTCGTACATTTCATGTCACAATCGTAGAGTTGACAGTTTTGATAAATAAAGTAGAAAATAGATGATTAAGAAAAATCAGAAATGCATTCATAGTTTTGCAATTCAAGCTTCCACAAGGTGAAGCAAAACAAACAAAATTTTGAGTACGGTTCAAGCATCAATAAAAGAAAACAAGTTCACTACATGTTCATGCTACCAAGGCTCCCGACGGATCGAGGACGGAGTACAAGTCCAATTCTTCAGAGTCTTTCCTGGTTCGGCGCCCCATATTGTCAGTGCCTTGGTGTTGCGAGTAGTTGTATTGGATTGTTCCCACGAGAGCGACAAAGTTGTTGATCTGACTCTTTCCGCACTGGACTCCTCTAAATCTTGGCATTTCCGTGAGCAGGCAAAGGATTGTTGACCACATTGGGCTTAGCTTCAGCGAGCTGAATTACTCCTTCCTTAATCAGGGCTTCGATTTTGTTTTTAAGCCCATAGCAATCTTCAGTGGCGTGCCCAACAACTCCAGAGTGGTATGCGCAGCTTTTGGAACCATCAAACCATTTTGGGATAGGCTCGGGAATTTTTCCTTCAATCGGTTGTATTATGCCTGCTGCTTTCATTCTTTCGAACAATTGAGCCAAGGGTTCAGCGATCTGAGTGTAATTACGGGTGTTTTTGGTGTCAGGGTTTGGACGGGCTCTAGGTATAGTATGTGGTCGATTTTGGTAAGTTGGAGCTTGGTTGGGTTGATACAGGCGTGGGTTTTGATGCGGAGGCGCTCGGGGTTGGTAGTAGTTTGCTTGGGTGTTGTAAACGGGGTAAGGAGGTAGTGGAGCTTGGTAGGATTCAGGGTAGTGGTAAGGGTAGAAAGTTTGTTGTGGGTGGTTAAAGTATGGAATGGCTTGGCTCGGCTCATGTCCTTGAGCGTTCATGACTGCAGTGACATCTTCCTTCTTCTTTTTAATCCCGTTGATAGAACCAGATTGTATAGCTTTGTTCATTGCTTGTAAAGCAATAAGATCCTGAATTTTCCCCGATTTGATTCCTTCTTCCAAGGCTTCTCCCATTCGAACAACTTCTGTGAATTTTTGTCCCATCATACCTATCATTTTCTCGTAAAATATGCCAGCCTGACATTCAATGAAGGTAGCAGTCATTTCCCTATCATTCATCGGAGGTTGAACTCTGGCCGCTTCTGACCTCCAGCGTAATGCATACTCGCGGAATGTCTCAGCTGATTTCTTGGTTAACTTAGTCATGTAGACTCTATCTGGTGTGATGTCGGTGTTAAAACTGAATCTGTCCATAAAGTCTTGCGCCATATCGCTCCAACCACGCCATTTACGGACGTCCTGTTGTGTATACCAAGTAAGTGCTTCGCCAGATAAGCTTCTTATGAAGAGCTTCATCCTTATGTTCTGGTCTCTACCTACTCCAACCAGTTTGTCACAATAAGCCCTTAAGTGTGTATGAGGGTCGCCTGTTCCATTGAATGTATCAAATTTCGGCGGTTTGTAGCCCACGGGTAAATTGACGTCAGGTTGAACACAGAGATCTTCGTATTCTACACTCTTGGTTCCCCTAGCAACTTGAAGGTTTCTCATTGCTTCTTTGAGACTGTGGATCTCTTTTAGCAATATGTTATTTGCCCCTGCCTTTGCATCCTTTTCCATTTCTTCGTATTGATCTACTTCGGGTTGGAACCTGACCGTTATTGGATTGGTAAAGGTTTGTGTTTCTGCGGCATATACCGGAGGAACGCATTGTGCATTAGGGGTGACAAAGTGTGCCCCGTGTATATGCTGGGTTGGATAAGTTTGGGCGATGGGAGTGTTTTGGACTGGAGGGGTTGTGTTATAAGTGGTATTCGCAGGTGGTTGGTTTGATGGGTTTAGAGGAGTGGTTGTGGGTAGTGGATTAGTGTTGGTGGGTAAAGGAATGTAAGGAGTATGACCTAGTGATTGATTTGGTGGGTTGACGAGTGGTGGATTATGCGTAGCATAGGTAGTGTAGGTGGGTGGTTGATTTTGTGGAGGAGTATAGCTAGTGTAAGTGGTTGGTTGACTTTGTGGGGGAGTATAGACGGATGTTGGATTTGGTGAATTTGCGGGGGTGATCGGAGGCAAGTTGTTGTTAGTAGGTGCATTGTTTTGGGGAGGAAAATGCTCAGGAACTGGGGATTCGAGTGATGGGAAACGAGGTGGTTCTGGTACAGTATTGCTAGGTTCAGAAGGTGAATTTTGGAGTGTGATGGATAAATTGGTTAAGTCCCTAACCCGATTTAGTTCTCCACGTAGATTCTCAATTTCTTGAGTCAGGCGGGCGATATGTTCATCCCGTTGAATAGCAGTTCCATGTTCGGAAGTTTCAGGCGGATCACTAGCGATCACGAGGTTTTCTACACCAGTTGGAACAGATGCGGCCGGATCAGACATAGTAATTTCATTTCCTTGGACAGCCCAACTACGTTCAGGTAACGATGACGTCTTTGACCTCGTGATGTAAGGATGGTCGGCCATCGAGCGTCAACACGAATCAACTCTCTGTTCGGGAATAAGATAAAATAGACATACAGTATAAACGATGTTAATCTCATGAACATATCTAGGTAAAGTCATGGTCACGTAAAGTCGAGTAAGGCATGTAGCGAATAATTTATCAAGTAAAGTCAAACAAGTTGTCAAACAAATGTAAACGATTATATCAAAACAACTAGCACGTCCTAATATGCATGTGACCTCTTTGCGCCAGAGGTGGGCCTAACGTTGTTTAAAGGATAAAATGTGCCATAATATGTCATCCCGTTGCTTTGATTAATTAAACAGATTCTATTTCTCAAAAGTAAAAAATAATGTAATATTTATTACATGTCAAATGAATACAACATAAAGTGTTTCCTAATCTAAATAAAGTAAATAAAATTTCTATGCCTAACTTCTAGCTTCATTTGTGATGCCCTTGATCTTCGTCATTTGTTGTACTCCGATGCAAATGCATACCTATCATAGAAACGTTAGTCATTCCTTACTTCCTAAAGTTTAATTAATTAGAGCAAATAGTCAATATTTAGGCACAGTTATCCTTCAAACATGCATATAAGGTATGATTGGTGTCACTCGGGGTCGTGAACCCACTCGGACGTTTGGGTAAAGTCATCTAATGGATTTAATACACCAAGGGTATTAAACCTCCTAGGTCATGAAACGTATGCTCTTAATAAAGTGTGTTGGTTTAGCTCTATCTTAGGCTGACTAAGAGTTGGCTTCTTACGACACAAGGTTCCCCCAAGCGGACAACTTGGGAGTGGAAAGTCCGTGGCCGTCGACTGCACCGCTGATCGACTAAATCCACAAGATCAATCCAACTAAAGGGGTAATTTAGTAGTGAACGGGCGCGAACCGCGAAGCCGTTTTAAGTGTGTGAATATGTGTGAGTTTTCCAGAAGTGGAGGAAATATGAACGGAATGACAGTTTTATCAAAGCAGTAACACATAAACAGTTTATATCAGACAAACAGTTTATATCAAACAAACAGTTTATATCAAACAAACAATTAATAGCATGTAAAAAATAATTAACAAATAAATAAAGCGATTTCAAAATAAGCACACAAAGCCTACTTAAACTAAGTCCGTTATGGTTAGAACCTAAGTATTCCCCAGCGGAGTCGCCAAGCTGTCACACCCCATTTTTTAACCCCGGAGGGTTAAATTAAAAGTATGACGTATTGGAGATTCCTAAATATGCTTGTTTTAAAGGAGTCGCCACCTAATTATTTATGGTGAATTAGGACACCTAAAGTTTATTAAAGTTATGTTTAAAGTTAACTCTGTTTGAGGTCTGCGAAACTTGAGATTCTAGGTAAGGGTTCAATTAGTCTAAAGGGAAGATATTAAGCATCCTTTAAGACCCATTAACAATGGTTAACCGACCGGACTTATGTTAACTAGGATTAAGTATAAGTTATAAAATGTGAACATTTTATGAAAGAAAGTATGTTGAAAATCCGTTTGTAAATATAGTATAGAGTGTAAATGAGTTAACATGATATTTTAGCAAAAAGCCGATAAGTTTGGTAATATTTCATTAGATTTCAACAACTTTGGACCCTAATGAAATCCGAATGTTAAGCTTGTCTGCAAATTTTGAAAAAAACTCGGCTGATTTAAAAATGTGTCTTAACTCATGCAACTTCCAATTGCTTAATATGATTTCCAAGGTTCAAGTTACTGCAGTATACTACTATCTATGATAAAAAGTCACTCCTTAATTACTAGTTATAGATGAAACTCATTATGCCTAAATAAACCGATTGTTAGTCCTATTGTTCACCAAATACCACACAAGCAAACAGAGGCAGTAAACTAACACAACGAAACAACTTAATGGAACATTTAGCTAAACATCTAATGCCTCCTACACAACCCGAACATGGAAGAAAACAGAGGCGCTGTAGCAGCCAGCTTGCGTTTGACATTCAGGATTTCACCCCTCCTCTTTCATTTTCGTCCAGATACATTTTAAGAAAGAGCCAGGGGATAAATAGCGAGGATATGTGGATTCCGTAAGCGGCGTCGTTGAGTTTCAAAGAGGAACTCTTCGGCTCCGGTGTGGTCATGCAAATAAACAAAATAGAAGAGGAGTTAGTATAGGAAATTACCCATCCTTAACAATGTTAAAGGGAAGTAATAAGTAACCATGAAAATCATAAAGACTTAAAAAAAAGCATCACATTAAGTTGCATTTTTTTTTCAAATGGCATCGACCACCGATTACTATCCATTGCTTTAATTTTATAATACAGACGACATTCATGAAGTCTGATATACTATTGATAATTATTCATTTCAGTATAATCTATGAAAACATTGTACCCCCTTATGAAAAAGAAAAACGGAAAAGAAGTTTTCTACTCCAACTGCCTAGATGGCTGAAAGCAATGACTAATGGAAGCAAATACAAGATTAATTACAATACATTTGCTAAAAGCAATAAGGGTTAACCTGCTTAGTTAATATTTTTTTTTTACAAGAACTTGCGTTGATAATGAGTAATAAACATCAAATAAGCAACCCAATGCCAATCCATAAAAATATAATGTTTACTCATAACAGGAAATTAGTATAGAAGCACAACATGAAAAGAAAAAAAATTAAGCCATCCCTACAGCCATTTATACACATTGACCATGTCATCATTGGAGAGTATTGCACTTTAAAAATATAATACATGTCCAGAATAGGTGAGACTTGAAACATTTTTATCAGTACTCCTCAAGGTAAACAAAAGACTAATTCTAATTCGAGTTCAAATAAATCCAAAGTTATACGCCAGGAATTCTAAGTTAGAAGATAAGTACCTCATTCTCTGTTTAAGTAAAGATACTAAAATCAGTTTTCCTAAGTGACAAATAAAGTAAAGAGTGAACAGAGTTTGGAATTTTTGAAATACCGCGCAAAGAATTATATTCTAACGTCATACGCTACTCAAACATGAGATCAAAGTCAATTACATACAATCCAAAATCAGGGCTTCTAATATAACTTATTGTCTATATTCAGATTTGAATAACCAACTGTAGTGATTGTTTAAATATATCTGAACCATTTTAGCCTTAATATGTAGGTAGGATTTTTAACTCTGAGGCAAAAGAAAAGTTCAGACCATATTCTCTTGTCACACACTCAACCACAAAACAACAACATTCTACGTCATTCGTAAAACACAAACTAAAATTACGGGGGCCAAACAACGTCAGGGATTTAAAGAAAGATTCATATAACTCGAGATCATGATTTTTAACAGTACTTGAACACAAAAATAATACATTCAAGCACCAATTGCAAAAGAAACTGCTTGAACACTTTGGATATGATTTCTAGCTTCTAATCATGTTTGGGGCACAACATATGCAGAATATCTAAACGAATAATTCAAGCAAACTTTGAGCAGATGAGATTCAAATAAAACAGCAAAGTAGAGATTAAATAGGATGTTTTTGGACTTGAGGGATCTGGCAATGAAAGGGCACACTTTACAACTTTTTAGATTTAGGAATGGAAAACTTGGAAAGGGAGAATGCTACTGATTTCCATTGACTTTCAGCACTTTAGATCAAGAAAAATCAGTAAAACTTTCAGTGGTTCTAAAACTTTAAAAACCTAGTCCAAAGTTAATATCTCAAATAAAAATCAGACTTCCAACCTTAAAGTAAACAACCCCAACACAGGAGTTGAATAAAGATTTGCAATTTACGAAAAAGAAAGTTACTAAATGGTAAAAAATAGATATAGAACACAAAGCTCACTCTATAACTGAAACTCTGCCTCTTCCTCAAACAAAATCTCAGCACACAAAAAAAAAAAAAACCAAATCGATATTAAACTTAGAATTCTCTAAACTCTTGATAGTTATCAACCTTAATCGAGCATCTCTAAATCAAAACCAGAGACGCGCGGGTAAACAACATAGATTAAGGTTAACTTAAATTAATGAATCAAAAGTTTTAAACCTAAAGCCGAAAATCAGCCCAAACAACATGCCATAGTAAAGATGTCATAACAGCAACTCAATCACACTTTCAGTCATGATTTCAACCAAACTAGTGAATAACACATATTTCAGTAGGAATTTCAACCGTATAAAATAACAAAACAAGAACGACGAAGAATAATATTTTTAGGCTAATAACAGTAAAACAAATCAGGGGAAAAGTTATTTTACACTAGAAAAACACTCTGATTCATGATTTTTCCTCAAACGGCAAATTCATTACACTAACAGTATTAGAAACAGAGAAAAGATTGAAGCTTCAAGTTTACCGAACTTTTGTAGGTGCAGTGAACTGGGTATGAGTCTCGGATTTGTACTCGAACTCGAACGAACCCGATTCCGATTAAAGTAACTAAAGTCCCAAAAATAAATGAAAATGGAGTAATTGTTGGTCGCGGCTAAAGTTCACCGGAAAAGGAAAATTAAATTTGGAATATGGTTTGTATCTCTAAAAAAAAAAACTGAATCCTTCTTTCTCAAGAATCTGAAAAATCCCTCCAAATACTAAAAAATTCCCCTTTCTAAAACCAAGTTCCCCCCCCCCCCCTAAACGATTCTACTTCGAATTCCATTTATAGGGTTTTGTTTTGTATTAAATAAAGGGGAAGAGCGTATGAGAGAGATGAAGGAGCGGGGGACAAGGGGAAGTGGAGAGGTAGGCGTGGGGGACAACAGTGAGTGGAGAGGCAGAGATTGAGCATGGGAGAGATGAATGAGAAAGAGAAGGGGAAGAGAAAGAGACGTTGGGGAGGAGAGAAGGAGGAAAGGGTGAGGGAGGCGGAAAATGAAGGAGAAGGGAATTAGGGTAAAGATAATGAGGGTTGGGCCGGGTAGGAGTTAATTGGGCTGGTCCGTTTTGGGCTGGCCTATAAATTTAAATATGGGCTGATAAAATGTGGATTGGATATTAAAAATGTGGGTTGCTTATTCGGGTAGGGAAATAATATTATATTTGTATTTTAAACCATTAATTGGCTAAAAATTGTTGACCATTTTTCCGCTATTTAATTATTTTGGGATTCTAATTTAATTACTGGTATAATATATATTATGTAGAGACGATAATTAACCTATAGAAGAATAAAGATTTTGCAAAATATTGCCTTGTAATAAATTTAACGAGTCCGAACCCGAAAAAATGAAATGATGACGAATCATCTAAAATTTGTAGTAAAGTGATACTTCTAATGTTAAAAAATAAAAGTAATGATATTTAGTAGTAATGGCAATGAAATAAAGTATTTAGCTCGTGAGTAAATTAAAATAAAGGAGGGACAAAATTGGGTGTCAACACGGGGTTGCGGGGCTTGCGGTAGAGATGGTCGGATATCCGAGGAAAGTATTCGGCAGGCAAGAGAGTTTCGGCGCATGGATGATCCTGTTCCAGAAGGAGAGTATCAGGGCGCGAGGAGGAGGACGTGGTGCTGCCAGAGGACGCGGTGCTCGTAGAGGAATCGGTGCTGCTAGAGGACCTGGTGAAGGAGGACACCATCTAGTAGATGAGGCAGATGAGGTCGCTCCCATTCCAGAGGCCGTCCCCATTCTAGTGCATCCGCAACCGAGCCAGAATGCGTACACGGAGGAACTTGATAACATCAATTGAACGGCGTTTCACGCATCATTAGATGATGAGCGGCCAGTGAGAAATTTAGACGGTCCTAGGATTCTTGACTTCGATGACTTTTTAATCCCGATTAGTATTTAAAATACTTATTTAATTATTTAAAGTACTTATTTTAAATATATATGTTACTTATTATTTCGTAATTTTTTATATTTTAGGATTTGGCGCCAGTGGGTCCACCAGAGCGACCCACTCAGGCGTTTTCTCATAAGCCAGCCGAGCCAGAGGTGTCTTCTCATGAGACTATCGAGCCACGGGTAAGATTTTTATTATAAATTAATTTTATTCAATATAAGGTGAATATTTAAAATATTTATTTGATTATTTAAATTACTTATTTTAAATATATATGTTACTTATTATTTCGTAATTTTTTATATTTTAGGATTCGGCGCCAGTGGGTCCACTAGAGCGACCCACTCAGGCATTTTCTCATGGGCCTGCCGAACCAGAGGTGTTTTCTCATGAGACTGTCGAGCCACAGGTAAGATTTTTAGTAAAAATTAATTTTATTCAATATAAGGTGAATATTTATTTAACTTTTTTAACCTTTATTTAGACCTCTAACATTATATCGTCCATGAGACTACTTCATATTCTACACCAGACCCATCTCAGGAGCCTACTCAGGCACCCGTCAATACACAGGTTTGATTACTCTACAAGCGTTAATGTATTCAATATAAATAAGAAATGACACTAATTTTTAAATATTTTTCAGGTTCATCCTTCGGTGCTTGCGGTGGCATCTCCCGATGAGGATGAGGTCTCGTTTCCAGACCTAGATTAGCCTGAGATTCTGAGCGTACCAGCGGGCCTAAATCCCAAGAAGAAGCACGTTATGCAGAAAGGCGCAAGGGCAAGGGATGATCATGGCTTAGAGCGCCCTCTTATTAAGAGGAAAAGGGGGGTGGAGATGATGGGGAGGCCGGTGGGGATGGTATGAGCCTTAGGCCTAAGGATAGTCTCAGGCATACCACATGTGGGACCATCCACACTAGTGTATATACATTAGTGTTGTACAGTTTAAGTAAATCATTATATATTTCTTGCGTATCTATTTATATTTATAAATATTATCTTAGTCTTTATTATTGTTATAGTGTCACCTCCTAAATTGGTAATTAAAAAAATCGTGACATTCGAAATAAAGTTACGCATTAATTTAAAAATAACACGAAACCCTAAAACATAAATAACTTAAAGCTAATGACAACAAGTCTTCAAACAAAAATAGACTTCGAGCACTTTTCAATCACTAAAACGACAATCCGAAGTTTTGCGTATCCTTGATGTATTGAGCCTACCTTATTCATCGCATAAAAATAAGTAGGGTTCTATATAAAATATTGAAGTTCCAGAGTCTCAGAGCATGATTAATATATGACTAAAGTTCGTAAAAAAGAGTGAAAATGTAAAAGAAAGAGAGTTTAACCAAAACAAATAGGTCCTTTAGCGCAGTATTTTACTGCGCTAAAGGAGAGAGAAGGTATTTTCTTTAACGCAGTAAAATACTGCATTAAAGGACTTAACCGTGCCGTTATGGTTAAGTCCTTTAACACAGTAAAATACTGCGTTAAAGGTACTTTTGTGCCTCTCTTTTTTTGGGGTATTTTGGTTTAATGTGTCTTTTATTGGGCCATTTTGGTTCCAATGATTTTGGATCAATTTTGTATAGTTTAGGGATCGATCTGCAATTAACTGATTAATTGATGTGTTATTCATTTACGACTAGGCAATACGGTGTAATCTATTACTAGTAGAAACTTGATACAACTGCGAAATTGCTTTTGGATCGATTTTTATGAATCTTCATTTGTTATTTTGGATCTTAATCGTTCTGTCTTGTTTGGTAGACTACAATATTTGAGAAATAGCTGATTCAATACTGAGACTATGTAAAAAATTGAAAGATTAGATAGCACTGTTTCGTTTAGTTTAGGGATCGATCTGCAAGTAACTTATTAATTACTTGCAGACGTGTTATTCATGTTACGATTAAGCAATGCAGTGTTATCTATTAAATTTATTAGAAACTTGATACAGCTGCGAAATTGGTTTTGGGTCAATTTTGTATGTATGAATCTTTCATTGTGATTTTGGATTGTGATCGTTTTGTCTTGCATGGTAGACTGCAATATTTGAAAAATAGCTGATTCACTGAGACAGTTTCTACATTGACCACTCGAGCGTCTATAGATCCTTTATGTTCTTTTTGTGGATTATAATCTGGTTGAAATTTGTATAAGAAGTACTGGATCATACAGAGTGAAATAGATTCCTTTATTGCTAGTCTTCTACACATACACAATGGTTGGACTCTGGATGCCGTGATGGATACTTTTCCGAAGGTTCACTTTTACGAGAGCTACATTATGTTTTTAGACAATTAATGTAGTATTATTTTACTTAAAACCCTGTAAATGAATTGAAAGTTTGTTATAAAGCTCGATCTCCACTAGTAAAATCGCAATCGAGCTCAGTGACTTATTGAACAAGCTGAGCACAAGCTCAATTACTAAACCAGCTGAGCTTCCGCTGACTTAGTTCTGCTTGTGTACTGTTTAAGGACAAACTTATTTTGATTTCTTTTAATTTTTTACTTCTTTGCATACAAGCCTTCTTGAAGCATGCTTTGGCTCCACTATTACTGATCTCCTCCTAACCAGGATCAACCTAGCATTTTCCATTGCTCATTCACTAAAACTCTTTAGCCTTCACTGTATTGGATCTTTCCTCCCTTTGCTTCCACTATAGTAGACTGCTGTTGGCGGAAAGTCAGAAACACCCATCAACCTCAGCCCAATTCAATAACTATTATTTTCGTCATCTTCTTTGTTTACGTGGGGCAATTGGTGTTCAAGAGACCAAATAAATCGAAAGTTTCCTTTTTCTTCAGCTCAGTCCAACTTCTTTTCATTATTTCTTTCGGTTCTTTGAATATTGGCAAACCTGTGAAAATGCAGTAAGTGGAAGTTGTTAATTTCATCAGAAATGTTTTTAGTAGAAAAAAGCTTGTGTTTGAGAAATTGTAAAAGTTCATTGTTGTCGAGTTGAACTGTAGCTTGAACTATGCAAGAATTTTACAAGCCCTGTTCCGGCATACCTTTGAGCTCATGCGATATCAAGTGTAGCTTGAACATGCAAAGCTTGCTAACACCTTTACATGCAACTATTCGGTTTACGATTGCACTGCTTAACATAGGTTGTAGATAGAGTACTAGATTAGACATAGGTTGCTGAACAGAGTCCTGATTATTAGGCTCCACAATGCCATAAGATATCAAGCTCTTCTTTTTTTAAGTTTACTGCTGGAAATATGTTGTGAAAAATATTCATTTTCCTTTGGGTGCCGGCAGGGCAGGTTTGGAGTGGTTGACTGGATTGTTTAATGTTATTTTTAAGACGGCGAAGATGCCCGAGGAGTGAAGGTGAAGTATGACGGTTCTTTTGTACAAGAACAAGGGTGATATTCAAAGTTGCAACAATTATAGAGGGATTAAGCTGCTAAGCCACACTAAGTAATAAAGAATAGTTTTTGAAATTAAGAGTAATGAGATTTGGATGACTTCGAAAGGGGATACTCAGTGGCTCTAATAGATAAAATGATTATGAAGACTGATACGCTCAAATTACACCCATTAATGGTATAACGCGGACGTTGTCAAATATAGTAACCCAACAAGGTTGGGGTCGAATCCCACAGAGAACAATATGTAGGCGATTTAAGTAGATTAAGAATTATCACTAACAATAGCTATGTCCGAACGCATCAATGGTGGTTTTTGATAAGGTTTTGATAAAATATGGAAATATAAATTCTAATCTAGAAAGCAAGTAAATTGATCAATGGCAACAAGAATGGAATAAAGGAAACTACTTCTCAAGTAACGATCCAATCTATTTCACGAATTATAAATAATAGCAAGTTTATGTTATTTAGCCTCGGATAATGACTCTAAATTAACTTCTTCCGAAGATTAACTAGACGACCCAATTGAAGATCCCTCAAGCAATTAGGAGCATTAAGAACACCCGAATATGGCTACAAGTGGTATTGCCTATTCCTAGGTCAACTTCCATTAGATGAGGGTTAACGCCCCAAATTTATGTTAATTATTCTATCCCAAACCCGTTCTTCCTCTTCCGAGTTTCAAACAAAGTAAATGGGCGAGTTCAAAGGTTAGCTATTCCATTGAAAACATTCATGAACAAGAATAATTAAAATAGCAAAAACTTACTTGATTAAGAACAATGCAAATGAATAAATAAGCACAACAAGAGTATCAATCTTAATTGTCACCAAGAGATTTCCATCAACAAGGATTAAAAAGAAGAGAGAACATTTTTGTAGGAACCCTAGCCTCCAAGCTGCCAAAGATAAGATGTTTTGCCCTAATTTTCTATTTATATGAACTGGAATGGCAGAAGTCGTCAAATCCCAAGTTCTGGTCGAAAATTGCCGAAAAACCTTTAGTGCGATCGCGCCACGTCACTGCGCGATCGCGTGGAATTACTTCATTTATTTAGCGCGAACGCGTGAAGAAGTAGCGCGATCGCACAGATTAACTGGCGCGCGTGACCGCGAACGCGTGAGATTACTGCGCGAACGCGCAGAGCAATATTTCGCCAATAATTTCCAGAACCTCCAGTTATTTCCAGTGATCAACGTTTTGTGCTCTGTTTCGCTTGTTTTCCACACATAGGCTCTAGGGACCTCGTATTACCTGAAACATGACAAAAACTACGTAAAATGACATAGACTTGCTTAAAAACAAGTAAAACTTATAGTTAAAAAACATCGATTGTGGCGTAAAATCACGCCACATCAAAGACTCAAATTCAAACTTGTCAACTTTTTTAGAAAGACATGGACGGACTTTATTTAAAATTGTTGAACATTTAAGACCACTTTTGTGCTACTTCTAAAAAAAAATTGCCCCAGTTTCCGATCCTGGAGGCGCTTGGTTCTAAACAGTAAGTGAGAAGTTCCAATGAAAATTCTTGGAAGCGATTTGACCGATTTTAAAATTTGGTCCCAGTTTCAAGATACTAGGACACATGAATTTAAACAATGGGAAGACAAAAACTTTACACAAAAATCCTTATGTATCTTATATGGACTAAAATGTAGTTCGATGTAAAAATGGTCGGACAAACCAAAGACATTGAAATTTTTAAATAGAGGGGCCGAATCCGCCTTGGGTTGCCTATGTATCCCAAAGGAATCAAGCCAGACGTAGTTCGTGAATAAAATAAGAACTTTTTGAGGTTTTTAAATAAAAGGAGGGTCGAACCCGATGTGGGTTGCCAACGTAACCAAACGAAAATCAGGCCACAAGTAGTTCAAACCTACAAAATAAAGACATCGACATATTTTAAATAGAGTGGCTGAACCCGATGTGGGTTGCCTACGTATCCAAAAGGAAGTCAGGCCAAACGTAGTTCATTACAAGAAATAAAAAGTCCTAATTTAGAAAGGCCGTAACAAAACATAGAGGTAACATGACACAAAACAAAAGGTTCTAGCTTATGCCTCCAGCCTATTACAAAAGGAAATTTAAACTTAAACTACTGAAATTCCCGGCAAACTGGGGCTGAGATGCAAATCCAATTCTTCAACTCAGGTCCTGGTTCGGCAGCCCATAAGGTTGGTGTTTCAGCAATGTCTTCAATTACCACAGCATGCTCATCTTCATCTTCCACGAACAAGTTCTTGACCCCTTCCACAATATCATCATAGGCAACTTCACCAGTCAAATCCGTTTTGGAGATGGCAGGTTTTGAGAAAGTTTGATCAATGGTAGGAATGGGTTTTGGCAAGAAAATCTCCTTTCTTTTATTCTTTCGTGCTTCCTTCACTTCTTCTTCAGTTGGTTCATATCCCAAACCAAATGTAAATTGTTGTGCAGGAAGGACTACAGGCTCAACCCGCCCATTTAATGTCTTCCCTAACCCAAATCCAGGTTGGTACCCATTTTCAGCATTTCCTTTGCAACCATGATTGCGGCGCATGACATTTTTTATTCTTGAGTTTGAGTCCCTTCACCCACTCTAGTAATATTCACAACCTCCCAAGCATGGTAAATTGTTCCATCAAACCCTCCTATTGCCTCAATGAATGGGATAGATTGCTCTCGATAGATGCATACGTCACCTTCTCCTTGTATGCATATTTGTTGTTGATTCCACTCAAATTTGACAGTCTGATGCAAAGTAGATGGCACAACTCCAGCCAGATGGATCCACGGTCTTCCTAACAACGTGTTGTATGTCGTGGAGATATCAAGTACTTGAGAATCCATAATGAACTCAACACGTTCAACTCTATTTCTCCAATAGGACACCTTTGAGCCCCATCAAATGCTCGAATATTCATATCATTTCTCTTAAGCTCGCTAATATTTTCAATCTTCCTCAGACTTGTTAGTGGACAAATGTTAAGTATAGAGTCCTCATCAATCAACACTTTAGACACAAGCATGTTACGATACTTGACAATTATATGGAGTGCTTTGTTGTGACTACATCCCTCTGGTGGCAGTTCTTCATTATCGAAGCTGATACGATGACTGTCAAGCATGCGCCCAACCATTCCAGCTAATGTCTCACTAGTTGTTTTGATTGGAACATATGCTTCACTCAAAATCTTCAAGAGTGCATTTTTGTGTACATCCGAACTCAAAAGCAAAGAGAGGATAGGAATCTGGGCATTGGTCTTTTTCAACTGATCCACAACTGAGTATTCACTGGCCTTAATCTTTCTAAAAAATTCTTCTGCCTCGGCTTCTGTCACAACCCTTTTAGGAGGCACATTGCTTTCTTTAGTTTGCCTCAATCTAGCTAGATCTTCTAGAGTATAGCACCTTCCGAACCTTATCATTCCTGACGTCTTAGTCTTGTCAGTGATCGTTTCCTTTCCTCGACACTCCATCACAACTTGCAGATAATTCTATAGTAAGACTTTGGTATCGAGCATTGGTAACTGATTTGGTGCTGGAACTACTTCCACAGATGTTGATGAAGCTCCTAATATCTCAACAGGTACAAAACCCCTTACCACTATAGCCGGAGAAGCAACGGCTATAAGACCATGATCTTTCACGCTATCCACAGGCACCTTAAATTTGGCCGGATCGTCATCACTTTCATCTACTCCAATCATCTTTATCGAGGCTCTATCATAGGCCGGGAGTGGATTGTTTTCCACGTTTGGTGCCGGTTGTTTGACCATGATTTGTTTTGCTTCAATAAGATCTTCAACCTTATGTTTTAATGCGTAACAACAATCAGTGGAATGGCCTTTTACCCCTGAATGATATGCACACGTTTTAGTGGGATCAAAACTTCTAAGTAGTGGATCTAGAATTCTACCCTCCACAGGATACAATAAGCCTGAAGCTTGCAGTCTTTCAAAAACAACGCTCAATGGCTCTCCTAACGGTATAAAATTGCGAAAAGGTCTATTTGGGCGAGGTGCGGATGCATTGTTTGGATGATGATATTGTGGTGATGGAGCTTGGTATGTTGGTGGTTGTGAAGCTCGGTATGTTGGTTGTGTGTTGTAGACGGGGTATGAAATTTGTGGTGATTAAGGTTGATAAGATGACAAAGCTTGGTTGTATGGATATGACGAATATTGGAAATATAGTTAGTGGAAAGCGTTAGACTAGTACTGCGGAGGTTGTTGATGGTGGTATGAGGTACTTCCCAGAGCCATTACCGCTGCCGCTTCCTTTTCCTTTTTCTTTCCATTTCCGATAGCACTAGTTTGTATGGCCCTACTAGTAGACTACAATGCCGCTAGACTTTTTATTCTCCCTATCTTAATGTCATCTTCGATCATGTCTCCAGCTTTGATCACTTTTGCAAAAGTTTTTCCGCCCATTGTCACCAAACGTTCATAGTACTCTGGTTCTAGTGCCTGAATAAAGAAAGTAACCACATATGTTTCCTCCATGGGTGGGTGTACCCTAGATGCTTCTTCCCTCCACGGTATAGCATATTCTCAGAATGATTCGGTTGACTTCTTCTTTAATTTTGTAATTGAGATTCTGTCAAGAGCGATCTCAACATGAAACTTGTAATGATCTATAAAAGCATTTTCCAAGTCATCCCAAGTACGCCATTTAGTTGTGTCTTGCTTAGACTACCACTCCAAAGCTTTTCCACTTAAACTCTGATTAAATAGTTTGATTCTTATCCCTTCATTCTTCCCCACACCAATCAACTTTTTACAATAGACCTTCAAATGGAAGAAAGGGTTTCCCGACCCATCAAACTTTTCAAATTTTGGAATCTTGTAACTTGGTGGCAATTCTACCTCAGGAAATGCACATAATTCTTCATATCTCATGCTTTGGTTACTACCAAGTCCATGCAAACTTCTCATAGAATCTTCCAAACATTTTAGCTTCTTATTTATCATTTCATCATTAACTGCCTTGCCTCCTTTTCGACTTCAACATAATGATCAACTTCTGGGTGACATAGTCCTTGGGTTTGTATCATAGGTGGAGTCGTGCCATAAGTATATACCAGCAGAACTTGATGCGCATTGGTGACATCATGTGCCAGCGGTAGTACTGAGCCTTTGAAGAAGCGGTTGTAAACAAGAGAGTAGCATTTTGAGTAACTGGGTGGGCAAGGCGTTCGGAATGAATTGGTTGAGAAGTGGTAAAATAATTTGCTTGGTTAAGTTCATCCAAGTTCGGGAATGGAGGTGGCATAGGCAAAGCCAGACGAACCCCATGAGATGGAGTCATATGTGGCGCAGTTTGAGAAAATGACCGATTTTGAAGTACCATGCGACTTAGTTCAGCAACTCGTTGCTCTAGACGAGCAATGGTCTCTGAATGTATTTCTGGTTCATTTAAGGAGGTGGGATCACTCGGGGTAGGTAAACTAAGATGTGGCTCAGATGAAGTGGTTGCATTGATCAAAGTTTGCTTCATTTTAGAACGAGTCCTTTTAGTTAACCAGGTGATTAGTGATGAGTTAGTGTCTGATTTCTTGGCTTTAGACCATGTGAAATATGGATGCTCCGCCAGTTCCCCTTTAGCATAAGTCAACCTTTTGTTTTGAAAATAAGTTTAAAAGAAAAAAGAAAAAATAAGAAAAGAAAAAAGAAAACGATTCAGTATACGGTAAAGACATGTTATTGCACATAAACACATTATTGCACATAATATGTCGTGTTCTATAATGCAAGGAACCTCTTTATGCCAGAGGTAGGCCTAATGAACATTTGAAGGACAAACAACCTAATGTATCATTCCATAACTCTCTCTAAAATTATTTTACAAGAAAATGAACATATTCTAATAGAAATTTATTACATGAATAATACAATTCAAAGCTAATCTAATCTATTTAGTCCTTCATCTCTGCTAATTCCCTTGGTTGTCTTCAAACCTTAGTCACCAATTGGATGCTCCACAACAACCTGCAACAAAATGTTAGTTATCCTAAAATATTTATCTATAGAGTAATAGGTCCACATATTCGACACATTTGTCCTTCAAATAATGCACATAAATCGTGAATAGTGTCACTTAGAGTCGTAGACTCATTTGGACATTTGGTAAAGTTGACTAATGAACTCAATACACCAAGGGTATTAAGCCTCCTAGGTTTAAAATGATGCATGTTTCTTACAAGGTTTTGGTTTCGCTCTACGCTAGGTAGACTAAGAGTGGGTTCACTAGACACAAGGTTTCCGAGCGAACTACTTGAGTGAGAAGGTTACGCGGTCACACGAAAATCCGGACACCCCACGCATATGCCAACTCTCCTAACTTGGGTAGATAGAAAGAATTTCGCGGGTGCGCAAAACACACCTCGCGTGCATGTGTGATTGTGTGAATTTCCAGAAGTGGAGAAGTGAAACGGTATGACAATTTATATTAAAACAGTAACACATAAACAATTTATATCATACAAAACAATTATTATCACATATAAAGGTTCATAGTAAAAGCAAAGTAAATAAATACACAAAATCTTAAAAGTGATTAATTAAGCCCGCTATGGTTAGAACCTAAGTATCCCCAGTAGAGTCGCCAAGCTGTTATACCCCATTTTAACCGTGTTAAATTAGAGTACAACATATTGGTGATTCCTAAATTAATTAACTAACTTAAGGAGTCGCCACCCAGTTAATTTAGAGGTGAATTAGGACACCTATCAATTACGTAATATTAACTCCGCTTAAAGTCTACTAAACCTAAGATTCAAGGTAAGGGTTCAATTAATCTAAAGGGAAGGTGTTAAGCACCCTTTAAGATTCGCATTAAAACGGTTAACCGACCGGGCTTAAATTAATGAAAACCAAATGTGAGCACTTTTATAATATTGATACCAGATATATTCATTGAAATCTTACAAGTGTAAATATATAAGTAAAAAAAAAAAGTAATACAAAGTAAAATAGCTAACATACATAGGTTTGGAATTAGTAGAAGGATAGTTAAGGAAAATTTATTTTTTAAAAGGATAGTGCCTAATGTAAAAGAAGATCTTAACGTAGAAAGCTTCAAAGTTAGAACTACTAACCCAAATTTGAATCTTTAAAAATATTTGATCACATAGAAACCAACTTGACGTAAAGAAGTTGAATAAAGCAAGTAGAAAAATTATTCCTTTGCCAAATTCGTAGAAAAGAGGCGTTTTAGCATTTTTCTTAAAAATAAATTTGAACTTCAAATTTGACTTAAAATAAGTCATTGTTTGGACCAAAAGTTTTTTTATCAGCTAAGAAGACTTACGAGACTTAGTTACCGATTTAAACTCTTAATTAGACGTGGATCCTAGACGCTAAGTAGCCAAAAGGTGCTCTAAATTACGACACACACCAAGTACTAATTTATCCCAAGA
Organism: Lycium barbarum; assembly: GCF_019175385.1. Lineage (NCBI taxonomy): Eukaryota > Viridiplantae > Streptophyta > Magnoliopsida > Solanales > Solanaceae > Lycium > Lycium barbarum. Next base: position 162,696,318 of record NC_083337.1, read on the forward strand.
AAACATGAGAGTAGGGATGGGGAATATTTCCACTATTTTGTATTTTTTACATAGCTGAGACAAAAGAAAATTATAGCTCAAAGAAAGGGACTCCAGGTTCATGCTCGGGAAGAGTCTTGCGTTAAGACTCCATGTTTGCTCCCTTCCACGAGAGCAATGAACTAAGGCTTTGAGGTCTTAGATCCACTACTACTCCACCAACAAAATGAGAACTAGAGCTTGCAGATAACTAAAAAAAATAGACAAGAGTTGAGAGATATTTTATGTTTTCTAGAACTTCATTTCAGCTCAGATCTTAAAGGTAGTATTTATAGGTGAGGAACTAGGTTTTTTTAACTCTCGTTTTTAGGGTGGGATTTGAAGAACAAAAATGGTCGTTTGAATAGAGAATAAAATCTCTAAAAATGCAAATTTTCTCCAAAAGTTTTTTGGCTTTTTTCGTTTAACCATTGTGATAGAGATGAGAGAGGAAATTTTTAAAGGGTTTCACCAAAATGGAGCTACAGATTTTTTAATTAGGAGTGAAGGGATTATTTTTTGTTCATAAGAGGAAAAAGGTGGGGTGGCTGCTAGCAATAGTGAAAAGGGTTTGAAACCCTACTTGATTCTAAGTTAAAGGGGAGTGGGCCGCTCATTACTTTGGGCCGAATTAATTGTTGGCCGAAAGTTTGGTGATTAAAATTGACTGAAATGATACCCTTTTTCTACCACAACATTTTTCTTTGACTTTCCTTATCTTAATAATTTAAACACGTTATACCTATATTAACTATTTACTACATATATTGTATAGCCAAACATATATATGCACATATAAAGATACTAATAAAGTAATAACAAATAGTAATATAAACTATAATTGTAGTGATTAGCGTAATGATTGTAATGGTACTAATAATACTAAAACTGATAACAAATTATAGATAGAGTTATAATTAATGTATCTACAATACTAATGTTTTAATATTAATAAGAGTGATAATAATAGTACCCTCAATATAATAGCAGTAGTAAAATTAGTAATAATCACAATAGTAGGTAAAAATACATTATTAATGACTAGGAAGCATAAAGAAATTAATTGGAGGAAAAGCGGGAAAAAATTGGATGTCAACACCAGACCCACCTCAACACCAGATATCTGAAGTTTCTTGGGTCTGGCAGGCTATTACAGGCGTTTTGTCGAGGGATTTTCCTCTATCTCAACTCCGTTGATTAAGTTGACTCAGAAAAAGGTCAAGTTTCAATGCTCAGATGCGTGTGAGCAAAGTTTTGAAGAATTGAAGAAGAGATTAACTTCTGCCCCAGTTTTTACGCTACCAGAAGGAACCGAAGGGTTCGTAGTTTATTGTGATGCTTCAGGAGTTTGTCTCGGATGTGTCTTAACATAACATGGTAAGGTTGTTGCTTATGCATCTAGACAGCTTAAGACTCATGAAAAGAATTATCCGACTCATGACTTAGAGTTGGCAGCCATGGTTTTTGCACTCAAGATATGGCGTCACTATTTATATGGAGTACATGTGGATATTTTCACCGATCATAAAAGCCTACAGTATATCTTCAAGCAAAAGGAGTTAAATCTTAGGCAGAGAAGATGGCTCAAATTGCTTGAGAACTATGATGTGGATATTCTCTATCATCTGGGGAAAGCGAATGCTGTAGCTGATGCTCTTAGTCGGCGTTCCATGGGAAGTTTAGCCCACGTTGAGGCGGATAAGAGAACTATGACGAAAGAAGTTCACCGTTTGGCCAATCTTAGAGTTCGATTGTTGGACTCTGAGGATGGTGGGGTTGTTGTTCAGAACAGAGCTCACTCCTCCTTTGTGTTTGAAGTCAAAGAGAAGCAGTTTAGTGATCCCTACTTGTTACAGCTGAAAGAGGGGATCCACAAGCATAAGACAACGACATTCGAACAAGGGGGAGATAATAGCACCTTGAGGTACCGAGGCAAATTATGTGTTCCAGATGTAGATGGGCTCAAAGAGCGAATTATGTCGGAAGCTCACAATTCCAGGTATTCCATTCATCCAGGTTCCACCAAGATGTATTATGATCTTAAAGAGATTTATTGGTGGATGATATGAAAAAGAATGTAGCAGATTTTATGGCTAAGTGTCCGAATTGTCAGCAAGTGAAAGTCGAACACCAGAAGCCTAGTGGTTTGGCCCAGAATATTGATATTCCTTTTTGGAAATGGGAGATGGTAAACATGGACTTCATAACAGGTCTATCTCGTTCATCACGTAGACATGATTCGATTTGGATGATTGTGGATCGACTTACTAAGTCAGCACACTTTTTGCCAATCAAGATCACAGATTCAGCAGAAGATTATACTAAGTTGTATATTCGGGAGATTGTCAGATTGCATGGGACTCCTTTATCTATTATTTCAGATCATGGTGCTCAGTTCACAGCGAACTTTTGGAGATCCTTTCAGAGGGGATTGGGTACTAAGGTAAACCTCAGCACAGCTTTCGACCCTCAGACAGATGGCCAGGCAGAGCGTACTATTCAGACTCTTGAGGACATGCTAAGAGCATGTGTCTACACTTCAATATTGTAAGGAAATAAGATGAATGAATCTCTCTACAAATACAATTATGTGGTGGATTTGGGGAAAAGAGGCATGTAAATTGAATATATATACTAATAAGTCTAAAATTAGGCACATGTACCATTTCAAATTTGTGGAAATAGCTGAAAGATAATCGGCATTTGGGAATGGTAGAATGAACCTAGCATTTGAGCCATATTATTTACATTCTATATACCAAGAGGTAGAGCAAAGATCTAAGTAAATTTTTTCAACCTTCAAAGCATCTTATGTTTCCCTTCTCTCCTTTCACAAATAGTTTAATCATGGCCAAGCATAAGCTATCGCATATACATCTTTGTTTCTGATTTTTTTCATAGTTCAGACCCTACAGACTTTGCTATATACACATTTATAATACATGTCTACAACATAATATCTTCTAGGATGTCAACAGACCTATAAAAATAGCATAAATTGAATGATGAACCGCAACTTTACACAAAAAACACACATCTAACAATATCTAACTGATGTTCTAATTTTTATTTCTGAATTATCTAATTGCAACGCCAGGTCAAACAGAAAATATCAGCACTTCTAATAAAAATATTCCTTTAACCACCAATGTGTAGGGATCAAAACACAGAAAGCAAACAGCAAATTCATAAACTGACCCAGTCAACCAAGAGATCATGTAACAAGATCCACTAATAGAGAATGTAAAGCAACATAAACAAAAGCCCTTTATGAAACCCCTGATACCAATGTTAACAAAATAAACAAGAAATGCAAGGCAATGGGAACATAGAGAGATAAAGTCGATCACTTTGAGAAAGTTCACATATTTATAATTGCCATACCGTTTTGAGATATACCCATAAACCAAATCTTCAATGCCCAGATCTCAAGAACCCCATTGTTATTCTCTTCCTTAAAGATGAACCAGAACCAATCCCCATAGATCTTGACCAAGAAAACCCAAAAAATAGCCAATATAAAAAATGACCAAATTCCAAGAACACACACAAGTAGACCCACTTCAAAGCTACGCAAGTTAAATAGCACAACTAAAATTACAATCTTGTATGTGAGTGTTCACAGCATTGAGAGATTCAAGTCCAAATCTAAGCTGAGATGGTGTTTTCGGGCCCCCCTTTACAGTAAACCAAATGACAACAATAAAAGGACTCAATTTGCAAAGACGGTAAAGATACATAAAATGGTACTAATGTTTATGATTATTTAAAAAAAAAAAAATATGAATATGACTTCAACATGCTGCTTAAGGTTAATTGATTAAGAAAATTAAATGCATCTTTTAACCCAAACTAAGACAGATTAAACAAATCAGTTATATCTTTTTGTCTTAATTAGTTATTTCCTTTTACGGATAAGGATAGTCTGCAAATCCTCCAAGAATGATCAGGCATAAAGGGAGCAGTCTATTAATATCTTAAACACTTGAGAGTAATTTAACATTTTCATTTGAAACTACTCCATGTGGCACGGAGTGTAAAGCTAACAATTATACCTTAACTATATCAAGTTCTAGCAATTTGGCTGAAGCAAGCAACGGAGTTGAAGTTGCTAAACATGCACCAGCAATAACTAGTTCAGAATTCTGCTTCAAAGCTGTTTATACAAGCTATATATGTTCTTGATTTTGAGGGACGCCATCAATTTCTCTCTATCTCTTGCGCTTAGACTTTAGAAATGTCACAGATTGTGAGTTGCTATGTCAAATTGCACTTTATTGAAGCGTTCATGTGAGCAGTCATCTTTCAAGGCTTTTGTCACACTTGTTCAAGATCATGAAAGAATTTTTAGTGAAACTGAAACAGAACAGTTATTACTCATTAGCCAAGCTCAATATGTGACAACATAGATTTAGCTAAAGGAAAAGCCATTCATGAGGAAATGGCAGAGATCCTATTAACTTGGTTACATTAATTCCTCCGCAGGCTCTGCTCACAGGCAGTGAGAATAAGTAATATTCAACTCTTTGAAGCCTAAAAGTACACTTACAGAAACAAAACAGGCTATCTATAAAAATGGCCAACATTTAATCTACAAAAGAAGCTCCCATAGTTTTAGCGAGATGTTAAAATTATGGAGCATTAGATTTTACCTATTATCTATCGGAGGAGAAGTGCAACCCATCAAGGTCTTGAATTTCATATAGACCATTTGAATATCACAACTAAGTTTCTATCAAATCCCAAAATTAGAAGTAAATGATGTTAACTTGCCATTCAATATTTAAAGTTCTCTAAGATTTTATCAAGTGTTATCTCTATGGGTAAGTTTCTAAACTTTGTTGTGCGCATAAGTTGAACGACGAATCTCTCTTACTTCTTATTTCTTCATTCTTTCAATGTCGAATCTCTCTGATTTTTCATTGATCGTCTGTGATATTCTTCTTTGGTCATATAAGTTGAAAAGGGGATGGATTTGTGGTTATCCAACCAATTTGTGCAATGAAATCCATCCATGATAATTGCGCACTTAATCTTTAAAAATCATAGGTGTTTGAACATATAATCACATTCTTCATTTTTCCCTTACATAGATTCTAGAATCAATCAAATTTTCTCCGCTAAATCACCAGGACTCCAAAGAGCAAAATTGGGTCTCAGATTTCAACTTTCCCTTTGTTCCTTGTGCTTCAAATTTCAGGTATCTGTAGTCCTAATTTTTGGAATGTTATCTGTATTTCTTTCTTCCTTCCTCCCTCTTTTGCATCTTTTTTTTTCCCTTTCCAATTCATGGTTTTTTGGGGGAGAATATAGTAATATGAAGACTATGGATGTAAAAGTTTTATCTTTTCCGTGTCCCTTTTCTTCTTCTGAAACATCCTATTCAAAGCTATTTTTGATTAAACAATCTGAATTTAAGAGGGTCCTAACACAGCGAAAAGTTTGTTCTTTCAGGCGATTTGTCAAACACCTCCAAGGAGAGTTTGATAGCAGTTCCATTCTTCTAAACTGAGAAGTGAAGACACGCAGCAAAATCATCAAAATATGAGGAAGAACCTGGTAAACCCAAAAAATTAATGAAGTCATATTATTCATTAATCAGCGATTGAAGTATCAATTTTTAAAAAATCGTAGGTGTTTGAACATATAATCACATGAAAACATTAAGAAAGGGGAAAAGAAGATACCTGAGATATAATAGATAGATTAGTAGTAGATGGTAATAGAAGCAAAAAGTGGAAGCTTATAAAAAGAGAGTGATTGGGAGATGTATATCGCAGTAGGTAGAAAAAAAAAAGGTAAAAGCTTCTAAGTAGGAAGTAAAGCAGTGGTAGCAAAAAAGCGTAATTACTGTTTTATCCTTGTTCGTTCATATGTTGTACCCCACCCCCATCTCCCATTTCTATAATAGTATATATATATAGGAACGTAATTGTATTTTTTCACATGTTAAGCCCCATATTATTTGTCGTCTCCTCACATGTTCTCGATAATTCTCCCTTTATGAGCTAATTTTTTTAGGCTAAGCTAAGCTCAAAATCTCTTTTTCAATAGAGCATGGGAAATTATGTACTGGATATTCAAGCATCATCGCACCATATTAAGCTTCCATGGTACTGCGTTGCTATAGTTTTCATGATTTAAGGTGAAGTGTACATAAGAATTTTGAGAATAAATTACAATTTCGTTTATAGCAATCTGCAATTCCTTTATTCTTTGCAAAAAGCTTCAAATATTAATGAAATTCTTTCATGAAAGACGTTTATAAATTATTAGTTAAATAAAAGAGTATAATAAAAAGAATTAGCAAATTAAATTTTAAAAAGTTACAATAACATACTAGATTATTACCATTGTTTAGTAAACTATTCCTTTTTATTTCGCTTGCAATTTATGAACCTTCTAAACCACAGTTTAAAAATTACTTTTGAGCAAATTATAAGATCTTACAAAAAAAATATTAGACCATGATCTAAAATTTTATAAATATTAGATGAGAGTTCAATATTTTTTCAATTTCAACTTCAAGGGCTATTCTACGCAACTTTTAAGAATATGGGCATGGTAGCTGTTACACCCCGGAAAATTTTTTCGTGTTATCAAAAACTGTAGACGGCTTAGAAGGCCAAAGGGCCAATACAGCGCGAACGCGCCCCAACGTGGCGCGAACGCGCTGAACAAAAATTATAAAAATCAATTACAGAATGAAGGTTGTGTCATAAGAAGGTAATAATGGCATATATATATGACATTTGGAGACCATATGGTGTAAATTAGTTCATATGTTGATTGACGAAAAGCCCTCGTTGCTGCAAGCTAAGTGGGGCCCACATGTCAAAGTTTTATAAAGGACACATGAAGATACATACGGATAGTATATGGAAAGTTGAGCAAGTCCTAAGAAGGACCCATAAGCCAAAAATGGGCATAAGCCCTCCAAAAGGACGACTTAAGGAAACATTTTTGGATGATCTGACTTCCAGGGGCAAAAACGGAATTATAAGTTTAGAATTTGGGAAAACGCTCAGAAATAGAAGTTGTAGATAATTGAATTAGCTTTCCAACCATAGGTCGTGGGCCCTCATACGATATCAGGATCAAAAGTTATGACCGTTTTACTGAACGAACATCCAGTCAGAAAATTAACCCTGCGCGAACGCGCCCAAAGTGGGCGCGAACGCGCAGAAGGAAATTATTTAACCCTGCGCGATCGCGCCAGAAGGCAGCGCGAACGCGCTGAGCATTTTTCCAGTTGCTTCTGGCAGCTTCTAAACATTATCAAAAGGGGTAAACCCCCTCATTTTCAGATCAACACCCACGAAAAACACACCCCAAAACTCTCCAAAAATCTGGAGAGTTCTCCCTAACTCCCCAAACCAAATTTTGCCCAAACCAGGTATAAAATTCCAAATTTCAGTCCGGGTAGCGTATAATTATTGGTGCAGAATCATATAACAGTGTGTGGTGGCCTAAATTTAGCGTGGAAAAGTGGAGATTAAGCAATATTAAAGGGAGAAAGGTATGAATCTCTTTCTATTTGTGCTAATACCGGTTTATTTACGAAGAATACCCGATTAAATAATTGTATACTGAGTTAATTAGTTATGAAAGTTGGAAAACAGCGTGTGGGCTGTTTTATGAGATATTTTGGAGTTGGAAACATTATAATTGATGTTGGTATTGTTGTTGTTGTTGTTGGCTGCTGAATTAAAATTCGGGCTAGGCACATAAACAGGGGAGATGCTGCCCGATTTTCGGCAGAATCTAAAATAGTATAATTTGAAGTATGGTACAAGTGTACAATGAAAAGGCTAACACTAGTGTGAATTATCTTAAATGTAGACTTACAAGCTCGGACACATAAGCGTAGCTAATAGGACGTGGAACAGGTATGTTAAGGCTCGTCCCTTTTCTTTCAAAGGCATGATCCCGATATTGTGAATTTAAAATTGTCTCCATATCTTACTTTTTTTTAAAAAGTTAGATGTCTATGATTCTAAGGTATGATTACTTTCCCGATAACCCGTCAACGTTTTTCAAAATGTTCGTATTTTTCCAAAACAAAGGTTTATGGTATTGTAAGCTTTTATGACAAAAATGATGGATATGTATTACAATGACAACGCTGACGTCAAATATGAGAAAATGTCTATGACAGATATGTTGACGATATGTTCCTACCATGAATATAACAATATGAAAATGTTAAGTTATTTCTTGATTTCTCAACTCTATTATGGATATTCACTGTTTTAAAGGCTCCAAGTATATGAAACGATGCCTCATGACCCTATTTTATATTTTCTCATAATGACACTCTTCATTGATAGTCTCTCCTTATGATACTAGTTCCTTCAAGGTGAGACGAAGCGATCATGGTTATTCCATAATGTAATCGGAGGTCACCGACCTTACGTCACTCCGATGGCTACATGATTTTTCTTTGGGCTCTCTTGCATGCTTATATGACATATGTATATAACATATGTATATGTATATAAGATATGTATATGTTTATAAAATATGTATATGTATATAAGATATGTATATGAACATGGGATGGGGGGAAGGGATACATGGGGGAATGGGAAGGGAAACATGTTTCATTGCCACCTGGTCAGCTGGCTTATCATCCCGGGCGCGGGATGCCCGGACGCGGGATATATGGGCGAGCCGACGTATTTCGGCGCTATGTGGGCGAGCCGATATTGTTCGGTGCCATGACATGACATGATATGATATGACACGACATGCTATGACATGACATGATATGATATGACACGACATGCTATGACATGACATGATATGATATGACACGACATGATATGACATGACATGCTATGACAAGATATGCTATGACACGACACGACATGACATGATATGATATGATATGATATGATACGATATAAGATGATATGATAAGATATGACATGACATGACCAGATAAGTATGCGTGGTATCCGCCCTCAGCGGCACTCATATGTACAGGTTACTCTTTTATTCTATGACATGTTTTATGTTCCCATGCAGTTATTATTCACACGCATATTTCTTACTATGTTACTATTCTTGCCTTACATACTCAGTACATTGCTCGTACTGACCCCTCTTCTTCGGGGGCTGCGTTCATGCCGCGCAGGTACACCCAAAGGATGCGAAGTTAGCATAGAAGATGTTCCAGCGGAGTTGGTAGGCTCCACTTGTCCTGGAGTGCTGCCAAGTCAGGGTATATGTACTATGACGCTATGTTCGAGGTTAGAGACTTTGCAGACAGAGTCGTGGGTATAGAGTGTCAGCTTTGTAGACGGCTTCGCCAGTCGATATGTTATTATGTCTCATGTCACGGGTCCCACATGATTATAGACTTTACTTATGAAAAAGAAAAAAAAAAATTGGAGAGCTTACTATGTATTTATTTCTTAATTGGTTCAAAAGATTATATGTGTAATAAGAGTCAGCGGGTTCGCTCGGCTCCGAATGTGGGGTCGAGTGCCCATCACACCCTAGTAAAGTCGGGGTGTGACAATAGCCTAAACAAAGGACATTTGCATAAACCAACCGATTATTACATACATACGGTGGCGGACCTAGTAAAAGCTCAGTGGTTAATCAAAATCCCCTTCGGCAAAAAATTACACTGTATATACAAGGTGAAAATTATTTTTTATGTATATATAGTAGACATTGAACCCCCTTAGCTTCTTCATTTATGACTTCTTTATATTTTAAACCCCCTTGACATAAATCCTGGCTCCGCCACTGCATGCATACATACACCGCTTCTCTTTTCAAAGCTAAAAATATGAAAATTTGACCGTTAAAGTAAAGAGATACACTACGCGCAGTATAAAACTCAAACGAATGTTAACCCTTCTCTTTGCATTCACAACTGTGATAACCCAAAATTCATAGAGAAAAAAGATTATCAGAAATAGCAAAGCAAGAAAAAGAAATCAACAATTTGTTCAGAGTAATCAAGAAGAAGATATTAAAACGGAAAAGGCTCATAAATATCCCTAACCTATTGAAAAAGGCTCATAAATACCCTCCTTTCACCTTTTGGTCTAAAAATATCCTTCCATTCACCTTTTAGGTCTAAAAATACCCTTAAGGTTTGTTTTTGGCTCAAATATACCCCTCAAACTAACAAGTTAAAATTAACTCTTTTAAAAAGCCAAATGGCATTTTGTAATTGGTCAATAATAAAATTCCGTAATTTAAAAAAAAAATCACTAACATTCAAAATAAAATGAGACCACAACAAATTTAAAACTTGCTGGAAGTATTACTTTTGCCCAATCTCACTTCTTTAAATCAATTTTGAAACCAAAAAATAATGAAAAGTGAGAAAGCTTCGAGTTCTAAAACAATGTTGTTGGTTCTTCCATTTTGTATCAGGTCCTTTCATTCTTCTTCCTCATTTTTTTTTTTAGTTGTCCTCTTATATTGTAATACATTTCTTCTTAATTTTTTCTAACCATTGTCATGATATATATATATATATATTTTCTAACCATTGTCATGATATATATATATATATTTTCTAACCATTGTCATGATATATATATATATATATATATATATATATATATATATATATATATGTGTGTGTGTTGTGTGATTCGTAATTTTTTAAATATATAATGAATATCGATACTCATTCTTTTATTCTATTATTATTGTATATTAATTTGAGATCGAGGGGAATAAGAGTGCAATTTTGGTTTAACCGATAAATGAACCGTAACGAATGCTATTAGTTTATCGATATTGAGTTATCAATTAAACCAGACCGTTGGCCCTAGATGATATTTTTTTAGGAATTTTTACCCATTGTAGCTTTTTTTAAGACCTAATTATTAATATTAACTATCCTTTTATTTAATTATATTTAGTAGCTAATTAACTTTTCTAAATTACAAATAGTAACTATATCAAAAAATACATACTCAAACACATATATCTTTCTTTTTTCTCAATCACTATCCATTTCAAATTTCTTATTTCTCAAAACCCTAAAAAATCTCTCCCCTTCTCTCAACCACCACCACCATGGCCGCACCGCCCCCCTCTCTCTTCTCCCTCTCTCTCTCTCTGTGTTCACCCTTCTCTCTCTCCGCCTCCCCTGTCTCTCTTCTCCGTCTCCCTATGTGCTTACCCCTCTCTCTCTCTTTTCACTCTGTAGATCTGGCCGTGTGCATTGTTGGTGGCGGTAATAGACTGATTTTGATATGACGGCGGAGAAGATGACATAGAGGTGGAGAGATTAGGGTTTTGTTGGTGATGGAAAGATTAGGGTTTTTTGGTGGTGGTGGTGTCTCAAATTTGGGTTTTTGGTGGTGATGGTGTCTTAGATTAGTATTTTGGTAGTGTTGGAGAGATCAGGATTTTTTAGTGGTGGTAGTGTCTCAGATCTGGCCATGTGTATTTGTTAAAAGCTAAACACAAATACATTAAAAAATCTACGTCTCACAAATACACAGTGATTGAAGAACCTGGTAAACGCAAAAAATTAGTGCAGTCATATTATTCATTAATCAGCGATTGAAGTATCAATCTTTAAAAAATCATAGGTGTTTGAACATATAATCACATGAAAACAGTAAGAAAGGGGAAAAGAAGATACCTGAGATTTTTACTATTATATAAGGGAGAATGAAAGGAGTTTTGTCGTCCATGGTTGCATTTTAACTAGACTTGCCAACCACAAAGTTGGACACATGTTGTAGCTCAGCTTTGCTAAGGATTTTGATGGTTTTGGAAAAGTAAAATATATGGGTCCCACTATCATATCTTATCTTAAGTTGTCAATTTTCACATTTACGCATGTAAACTTTTTCTATTCATCTAATTCAATTTTGGTAAGATTATTTTTTACTATATAATATAAGAGTAAATGTGAGGACTTTTGTAGTCCTCACAATAATTTTTTATTTTTTTAAAAACTTTTTAATTAATTATTTTTAGGTCCTAATCTTATTTATTTAAGTTAATTTTTTGGTTTTTTATTTTTAAGGTCTACTTTTCAAGAGTTATCGAACCTAGGGACTTTTGTAGTCCTCACAATAATTTCCAAATTTTTTTAAAATTTTTTAATTAATTACTTTTAGGTCCTAATCTTATTTATTTAAGTCAATTTTTTTGTTTTTTATTTTTAAGGTCTACTTTTCAAAAGTTATCGTACCTCCTACCTCATTTTTCATGTTCTTTGATTTTCTTGTTGGTGCTCGATATCCGCATTTGAGCCCAATCAATCCAGATAATTCGCATTGTATCGCGCCTATTCGGGGGAGCACTTCCTCCAAAGTTTTTTTCCATATCCATGTTCGAACCCCTAATCCCTAATTAAGAGAGGAGCAGCTCCATCCGCTGCACAAGTTAAATTATGTATTTGTCTTAAAACTTCATTAACTATGTATAGATTATTTATTTAGAACTAAATAACTTCAGAAAATTAGGATACATAAGTTATAAATGTCAAATTCTGGCTCCACATTTGATTTGAAGTAAATAATTTCATCAAAATGGAAGTTAAAATATTAAAGGAGTACTGGAATGAAAATATTGCTTTCATATAACCACTCACTTGTGGGACTATAGTGGGTATATGGTTGTTGTTGTTGTTGTTGTACACTTGTACTAACACAAATTATATTTCTTTAGTTAAAATATCTATTTTTATATCTTGAGTTTGAGCCCGGACTTAATAAGGGAGAATAAAAAACTTTTGTCGTCCTCACAATGTTCCTTGATGCAGTTAGGCTGCTCCACGTGGCTTTGCTTTTTCCTACATAATTTCATTTTTGCACTCATTCGTTTTTGTCCTCACAGGGATAGCCAGGTAATTTTGTTTGAATGTTCTGAAACTGTACCCATGTTGACGTGTTGCTGCTAAGTATTTTCAATGATTCACTTTGTTTGCCCGCAGCTCCTGCCGCCCGCTTGGCGGGCGGAGCGCTCGTTATCCTGACTTTTCTCTTTTGGGAAAGTATGAGTAGATGGGTCCCGCTGTCATATATATGCAAGCAATTTAAGCCATAAATCATTTACCAATATACTTTCAAAGAGTGATGAAAATGTAAAATTGAAATATCCATTTGGATCACTCTGTCAAAAATGTTGTTTCATTGTCTGACAAATTGTTTCCAATAGAAAATGTTCATGAAGAACTGAATTTATCCTCTAAGATTGTTTCAATGAATTTATGTTTTTTTCTTGAATTTAGACTTAAATCACCTTATTTGAGTTGGAAAATTAAATAATAGCTACATTATAACTATATGGGGTAATCAATAAATACAAGAGATTTGTTTTGACACGAATAGTATGGGCACGCAGAATCTTGTGTGAGTCAAAAAGAGTCATCTTACAAGACTACATACTTTTGCGTGATGATATTGAAGTAGTACCGTGGGGATGAATTGAGAGAAATTTATATTAGATCTCTAAAATTTTATTAAGATCTCTAAGGACTTTTCTCATGCCACTAAAAGTGTTGATGTCATAGAAAATGTGATAGTGGCCCCCACAAAACACACTCATACATGTTTGAGGGGTTCAATTAAGAGAAATGAATAAAATTAATTTAACATATGAAAAACACAATTTGAATCATTGAAGAATATAATCTCAAAAAATTTCAGCAAAACAAAAAATTAGAAAAGTTTTCATTAGTTTGATTATTTTTTTAAAAGGCTAATATATAAACTATGAAAAATATTTTCCTTTAACTTTTACATACGTTTTGTACTTTAATATTTTAGAATTTCTTAGAAAGTGTCAAACTGATATTACAGAAAAACAAAAGAGCAGAAAAAAAAATTTAAAAGTTATTTGCAAATTTAATTTTTAACAATAGTTTGGGCCCGGGCTTAGCACGGGCCAAAATGACACTAGTGTAATAGATAGATTAGTAGTAGGAGATGGTAGTAGAAGCAAAAAGTGGAAGCTTGTAAAAGGAGAGTGATTGGGAGATGTATATTGCAGTAGATAGAAGAAAAAGGCAGGAGCTTCTAAGTAGGAAGTAAGAGCCTGTTTGGATGGGCTTATGCGTATAAGCTGTAAATAGTTTATAAGCTAAAAAAATAATAAGTTGGTAGTCTAACTTTTATTTTTTGGCTTATAAGTTATTTTCAGCTTATAAGCTGTTTTAGATAAGCTAAGAGTCTATTTGGATGGGCTTAAAAAAAGCAACTTATAAGCTGTTTCTAGCTTATAAGCTGCTTTAAATAAGCTAAGTCAAACGGGTCCAATTAATTTTTTAGACTTATTTTAAGCACAAAATAACTTTAAGTTGGTCAGCCAAACACTCAAAAAAAGCTGAAAACAGCTTATAGGCAACTTATAAGCCAATTCAAACGGGCTCTAAGTCAAATGGGCTCAATTATTTTTTTGAGCTTATTTTAAGCACAAAATGACTTTAAGCTGGTCATCTAAACACTCAAAAAAGCTGAAAGCAACTCATAAGCCAATCTAAACCGGCTCTAAAGCAGTAGTAGGAAAAAAGCATAATTACTGTTTTACCCTTGTTCGCTCATGTTCCTGCCCCCAACTCCCATTTATATATATACTAGATGGCCTATGCCCGTGCTGCGCACGGGCCCAACACTTCGGATTATAGTGTATCTATATATATGTAGTTGTGTTTAGATAATGATAATATAGTGTATCTGGCCAGGTTCACATACGCCAGTTGGCCATGGTAGAGGCAGAGGGAGAGCTCCCAGTTCTAGCGGTCCTCAGCACCGTATTTATGATTTGGCTGGACGCCAAGATCTTGAGTCTTCTCCTGACGTGGTCACAGGTATATTATCAGTATTCTCTCATGATGTATATGATTTGATTGATCCGGGCTCCACATTATCGTATGTTACTCCATATATATATATATATATATATATATATATATATATATATATATATATATATATATTATGTTCAAAATACGATTAATATAACATTGTAGTTTGTGCTCCGTACCTAGAACTTTATTTTATTTGTGTTTGCTACGAAAATTTATTAATACTTTTTAAAAGAGAAGATTTGTTTAAAAAGAAACTATTTTCCTCTCTTTGAGATAAAACAATAGCAATATTTAAGCATCAGTTGATACTTTCAATTTTAATTTGATTAATTTAACGGTGTAAAATACTTATTATTTTTTTATCAAATTTTGATTTAGATAATTCTAATTCATATTATTAAATTAATTTTACATGTTTAAAACGAAACAAAGTAGAAATTGATTTCTTCCTTATTCTAAAGAGTCCATCATTATTGATTTAATTGTTTGATTTTCTAAGCATTTGTTTTTTAACATTGTTTGTTTTATTAATATGGGATTCACATTTTTTTTTAATATTGCTTGATTCTGTTGATATGGGGTCCACTTTTTTTTTCCCGTGAGTTTGGATGTGGTCAGTTCCACTTTTTTTTCTTCCTTTTTTTTGAAAGGGACAACGGACGACGAAGCATGGGTCTAAACCCATGTTTTATATAGTTTCTTCTTTTTTTATTTTTATTTTTTATATTGCTTGGTGTCGTTTAGTATGGGGCCCACCCTTTTAGACATTATTAGTTTGCATTATTTTTATGTATATAATATATATATATATATATATATATATATATACTATGTTCAAAACACGATTGATATAACATTGTAATTTGTGCTCCGTATCTAAAACTTTATTATATTAGTGTTTGCTAAGAATACAAAGTCTGCACTTTTTTTTTTTACATTGTTTATTTTTTTAATATGGGATTCACTTTTTTTTTATATATATATTGCTTGATTTTGTCAATATGGGATACTATGTTCAAAACACGATTAATATAACATTGTAGTTTGTGCTTCGTATTTAAAGCTTTATTATATTAGTGTTTGCTACAAATACGCATGGTGTTTAATACGGGGCCCACAATTATTTTCACATTTATTAGAGTAAGGAAAAAATTAAAAAGTAATTAAATTCTATCTTATTTTAATATATAAGTATTTTAAGTATGTTACTGTACAATAATTTAATTTGCTCCCACTAATGGATTGATACGCACGCGGTAATGAATCCATCATTATTGACTTAATGAGATACTTTGGAAATTACATGAATATTGTTTGATTTTTTAATATGGGGTGCACTTTTTTTTTTGACATTATTAATTTGCATTATTTTTATGTATATATATATATATATACTATGTTCAAAACACGATTAATATAACATTGTAGTTTGTACTCCGTATCTAAAACTTTATTATATTAGTGTTTACTACGAATACAAAGTCTTTTTTGACATTATTTTTTTTAATATGGGGTTCAATTTTTTTTTTTTTGATATTGCTTGATTTTGTTAATATGGGGTCCACTTTTTTTACCGTGAGTTTGGAGATGGTGGGTTCCACTTTTTTTTTTATATATTGCTTGATGTTGTTTAGTATGGGGTCAATATATATGGGGCCCATAATTTTTTTTTACAATTTTGTTTTTTTATGGGCCTGTTTAATATGAGGCCCAATTTTTTATTTTTTTTATTTTTATATATACTATGTTCAAAACATGATTGATATAACATTGTAATTTGTGCTCCGTATCTAAAACTTTATTATATTAGTGTTTGCTAAGAATACAAAGTCTGCACTTTTTTTTTTACATTGTTTATTTTTTTAATACGGGAGTCATTTTTTTTATATATATTGCTTGATTTTGTAAATATGGGATACTATGTTCAAAACACGATTAATATAACATTGTAGTTTGTGCTCCGTATTTAAAACTTTATTATATTAGTGTTTGCTATGAATACGCATCGTGTTTAATATGGGGCCCACATTTTTTTTAACATTGTTTGTGTTTTAAATATGGGATCCACTTTTTTTTTAATACTGGATGTTATTTAATATGGGACCCACAATTTTTTTTTAATACTGGATGTTGTTGAATATGGGGCCCACATTTTTTTTTTAGGGCCTGTTTAATATAGGGCACAATTTTTATTTTTATTTTTATGTTGGTGGGGGGGGGGGGGGGGGGGGGTCCACACACGGACGACGAAAGAAGCACCAACCGGTGCTTCTAATATAGTAGAAATACATATATATATATATATATATATATATATATAGGAACGTAATTGTATTTTTCCACATGTTAAGCCCCATGTATTAGTTGTGGTCTTCTCACATGTTCTCAACAATTCTCCCTTTATGAGCTAATTTTTTTAGGTTGAGCTAAGCTCAAAATCTCTTTTTCAATAGTATTGTTCTGTGGCGCAATATTGAGCATGGGAAATTATGTACTGGATATTCAAGCACCATCGCACCATATTAAGCTTCCATGGCACTGCGTTGCTATAGTTTTCATGATTTAAGGTGAAGTGTACATAAGAATTTTGAGATTAAATTACAATTTCGTTTATAGCAATTTGCAATTCCTTTATTCTTTGCAAAAAGCTTCAAATATTAATGAAATTCTTTCATGAAAGACGTTTATAAATTATTAGTTAAATAAAAGAGTATAATAAAAAGAATTAGCAAATTAAATTTTAAAAAGTTACAATAACATACTAGATTATTACAATTGTTTAGTAAACGATCCCTTTTTATTTCGCTTACAATTTATGGACCTTCTAGACCACGGTTTAAAAATTCCTTTTGAGCAAATTATAAGATCTTACAAAAAAATATTAGACCATGATCTAAAATTTTATAAATATTAGATGAGAGTTCAATATTTTTTCAATTTCAACTTCAAGGGCTATTCTACGCAACTTTTAAGAATATGGGCATGGTAGCCTAAACAAAGGACATTTGCACAAACCAACCGATTATTACATACATGCGGACCTAGTAAGAGCCCAGTGGGTTCATCCGAACCCCCTTCGGCAAAAAATTGCACTGTATATACAAGGTGAAAATTATTTTTTATGTATATATAGTAGACGTTAAACCCCCTTAGTTTCTTCATTTATGACTTCTTTATATTTTTGAACCTCCTTGACATAAATCCTGGCTCCGCCACCGCATACATACATACACCGCTTCTCTTTTCAGAGCTAAAAATATGAAAATTTGACCGTTAAAGTAAAGAGATACATTACGCGCACTATAAAACTCAAACGAATGTTAACCCTTCTCTTTGCATTCACAACTGTGATAACCCCAAAATTCATAGAGAAAAACGATTATCAAAAATAGCAAAGCAAGAAAAAGAAATCAACAATTTGTTCAGAGTAATCAAGAAGAAGATATTAAAATGGCTACCAGAGACGTAGTTCCAAAAATTACCCAAAGGTGACGGAAAAAATAATCTTTTTGCCATCCCCTTTCTTGTATTTGATGCCATGCCCTATTGGGTTCTTTGTTGTCAATATTTTTTTTCATGTGGAATCAACTTTGAGGACTCATTACTAGTTGTTTGTTGTTGGTTTTAATTTTGTTGGATTAGTATTGAAAGAATTTGTTTGGGTTTTTTTTTTGTTAATGCAAATAGTTATTTGTGAATATTCAGTATCCGCAAGAAAATTTGAAGTGTTGTATATGATCTAGTTGTTTAGATTCTTGATCACTAGTAAAGAAATTCTAAAGAGTTCTGAAAACTGTCTGTCCCTATTTTATGATTCATGTAAAATTTCATATTTTCTTGATCAATCAATGGTAATGTAAACTTGTTCACATTGCTATTCCAAGTCCCAATAAACAAGGAAGATTATGCAAGGTTGACAACCAGAGTAAAGCTACTCAATACTTATATTAGTACACTTATTTTAAGTCCAATATTCTGGTTTTGTTTCAAGAACAATATTTGATGAATAGGAGCAATGAGAATTTGTATAGCTGATTCAAAACTAGGTGTTTGTTGAATTTACTTTGTTCTTCTCGTTTATCCGCATTTCAAACACTACTGGTGACTAATCTCATGAAATCCCATGTCAGCTCTTTTTCTTCATCATGTATAGATTTTTTTAAGGATAGTTATGTAAGCCATGGATTTCTAGAATCAGACCGCTCTGAGCTTGAAAATATGGAATGTTTAACGTGCATGTCAAGAAAGAAGAAAACAAAAATGTTAATTTCGTCTGAGGTATCATACAAGACTGGCAGTCCATTCCTTCAAGAAAATATTGAGTTCTTTATGATACCAACCTGGTATATCATGTACTAACAAGGTATCGTAGATAGCAGATTCATTCCAACATTGCTCAACATTGCTCAACATTCCAACATTCCAACATTGCTCATATCTCATCGTTTAATTGTTTCAAATATTTTATGAAAGCGTTGCACAAAAAATCGCAATTTCGTCCACTCATATGCAAGTCATCTTTTGCAAGTTTCTTTTTCTTATTGTTATTTTAAAATAGCCTTATTATTTAAAACCTTAGCAACATTTATAAATTTTATTTGAAATTTTCCTGTTATGCAAATTATCATATTTTTCCTACAAATTTCATTCTAAAAGGTATCTCATTTAAAACTTTAGTGATATTTATAAATTTTATAGCATTGGAAGTCCCCTTTGATGCAAATTATTATATTGATCTATAAGTTTATTAGCATGTTTATTTAGAGCCTTACCAACATTTATAAACTTTTATTTCGAATAGCATTTTAAAATCTCCTCCTATACAAATTATTAGTCCTATTTTTATAGCCTTATTATTTGAAGTCTCTATAAATCTTATTATAAATAGCATTTAAAATATTCTTTTACACAAATTATCATATCTTTCTGCAAGCCTTATCTTTTAAAAGGGATAACACTATTATGCTAATTTGAAGTTTAAACAGCATTTATAAGTCTTAGCATTTCCTTTTAGGAAAGTTATTATATTTCTCTACAAACTATTTCAAGCGGCGTTATTATACTTTCCTTGGAAACCTTAGTAATATGTGCAAGCTATTTTTCTCAAAATTCAAATACTATATTCAAATCTGGATTAATTAACCTAAGTTTGGTCGGATAACCGTAAGTTAGCAGATTCTAAAGGATGCCTAATCCCTTCCCTTTAGGATAATATAGAACTCTTACCTAGAATCATCCTGGTTAAGCAGACTATTAACGGAGGTTTAGGTTTAACTTTACCTTAGTTAGTATCTAGGTGTCCTAATTCACCGTTAAATTAATTAGGTGGCGACTCCTTAAAACAAAGCAATATAGGAATCTCCAATATGTTGTACTCCGCTTCGACCCGGTTAAAATGGGGTATAACAGCTTGGCGACTCCACTGGGGAAATCTAGGTTCTAACCATAACAAACTTAGGTTAATAATTAATTTGTTGGATGTTTAGTTGTTTTCTTTATGTTTGCTTTTATTGTTGCCGTGTTTGTTTCTTTTATGTTCTTTTAAGTGATTGCTTTATTATGTGAAACTTTCTATGTAATAACATGTTACTGCTTTCCTTAATTTGGCATTCCGTTCATATTTCCTCCACTTCTGGAAAACTCACACTATCACACGTACACGCGAGGTGTGTTTTGCGCACCCGCAAATTTTTCTTCGTAGAGTCCAAATTTTAGGAGAGTTGGCGTATGCGCGGGGTGCCCGAGTAACGGGGACCGCGTAGCCTTCTCACTCGAGTAGTCCGCTCGGGAACCTTGTGTCATAGGAAGCCAACTCCTAGTCAGCCTAAGATAAAGCTAAGCCAAAACCCTTTTTAAGAACATGCACGAAATTAGGAAGGCTTAATACCCAAGGCGTATTAAGTCCATTAGTCAACCTCGTCCAAATGTCCAAGTGGGTTCATGACCCCAAGCGACGCTTATCATGTTATGTGTGCATTATTTGAAGTTGATTGGGCCAAATATCGACCATTGCTCTAATTAATTAAACTTTAGGATGGTGGGGTTTGACTAACCTTTTGTGATGCAGATAGCCATGAAGATCGTCAGTTTTTGAAAGAAGCTTGGACGCAGTTGAGCTTAGCTTATTATTAGGAATATTTGTTCTTTTCTTATTTGACATGTAATAAAGCTTAAAAATATTTATGTACTTCATTTTGGGAATAGACCCGTTTAATTAATTAAAGAGCAAATGGGATGACATATAATGGCACCTTCATCTTTCAAATACACGTTAGGCCTACCTCGGGCATAAGGAGGTCCCCTGCGTATTAACATGCGTGACTGTTATCTTATATACTTGTGTTATAAGCTTTTAAGTTGCGTGCTTGCTTGCTAAGTGGTTTACTTGAATTTATTTGCAATATGCTCGCTTTTGAACTTATTTGCGATTATCACCTGATGCCAAGCTCATTACTTAAATTTATTTGAAGGCTCTTATTTGAATTTATTTGTGAAAAGTTATTACTTGATATTTACTAACATCATCTTTGTTTCAGAAGAAAAGTAAAATTTATATTTGCTTTGCCGCACAATTGCATATTGTTCATTAATTATTTTGCATCATCTTCACTTCAAAAAAAAAAAAAAAACTATTTATTCCGCGGTTAGCGCACTTTAGCCACTCTAGAGCACCTTTGAGATCGTTCGCATTCTTAGCATGACTCCCGACAAATTTCTAATCGTCGGAGGAAATTTCCTAATTTTCGCATACATGAACTAGCCTTGAAAATCCTTAAAGTTAACTCTTATCATTCCAACTTTGTTTTAATAGGCATTCTCTTATCGTTATTTGCTTAGTTAGTCAAATCTATTAGTGTCGAACAATTTATCTCGCATCAAACTACAAATTCTAGAGCCTTTTGTGTCCTTTTACGGGTATGATCTTTTGTCTCAAACGACGAAACATTTGACCCGTTAGCTCCATGCCTCGTAGAATCCATTTGCACTCGGTTTACGTCATGGAACTTTTACTTTCCAATTCTATCATCTTCAGCATTTATCGTTTCTTCTATTGGTAGATGTCCAAATTTATTGGTCCAATCTATCAAATGGCACTTCTCGATATTTGTTCGATTTTTTGCCATCAAGTTGTTCAAGAATGACTGTTCAAGTACCTTGCTTCTGCGGAGCCTTCGCTGAGTCAATCGCGTCATTCTGGGTCGCTGAAATCTATCTTCGCGCACCCATTAATTTCAATTTTTGGCATGCAAGTCGAAGGACAACCTCATAGGTCTCCTCTCCTTGACATTTTGCAACCTGCCAATGCTTCGTAACTCTCGGGTATATTAAATTCAACCGTCTTGCGCCCGATAAATCATGATCTTCTCTAAGCTAATCTCTTGCATTATTAAAAAAAAAAAATCTTTTTACACGCATATGAACTACGCCTGACCTGATTCCCATGGGGGATACGTAGGCGGCCCGCATAGGCCTCGGTCGCATCATTTTAGAACCCTCAATTTCATTTCTGTTTGTAATATGAACTACGCCTGACCTGATTCCCATGGGGGATACGTAGGCAGCCTATATAAGCTCGGTCTCACCATTTCAAAGCTCAACATCCTTTGCGCCAGAAACTGGGACAATTTTTTTTAAAGGCATCACCGCAAGGTGACAACGAGAGACTTGGAAGAATATTGGTTCAACAGAATCATCGGGCAGAGGAAGACTTCCGAAAAGGGGCACTCGCTTTGTTTCACGATGTGTCACAGTTATGAGTTCGGCCGAAAATCATTTATCACTATACACATATTTTACTATGTCTATTTTACTTTGAAATAATGTGATTGTAATCAGACTGTTTACTAGTTGGCCAAGACTTAAAATGAGCGGAGGTTACAGGTTCAGACGAAGTTGGAGGCGTGAAGCGCCAAGAGCCGGATCCTCCAAGTCAACGCGAATCAACCCCCTCCCCAAACTTACAAAATTTTCTTTGGATGCAGGTTTCAAGCTGCAGAAGCTAAAACCTGTACAGCCTTTTACGGATGGCGCGTCGAACGGTTTGAGAGTTCTTCTATCAATTATGCCTTCAAATGTCAATAACTTTCGGCAATCAATAAGCTAATCTTGCAAATTTTTTTTTTTTCAAATATATATCAACGCACAAATATTTTTCTATTGCCTTCGAATACATTGCTTTATTTATTTTTAAATACCCCTGCGTATGCTCGCGGCCGCATTGCACTGCACCTGCATTGCTCACCTTTCGTATGATGCATGGGCTGCGCACCGCCCTTCGCATCGCTTTCATATATTGCCTGGGCCATGCACCGCCCTTTTAAATTTCTGCACAAGGCCATGCACCGCCTTTCATATGATGCATGGGCTGCGCACCGCCCTTCGCATCGCTTTCATATATTGCCTGGGCCATGCACCGCCCTTTTAAATTTCTGCATAAGGCCATGCACCGCCTTTCATATGATGCATGGGCTGCGCACCGCCCTTCGCATCGCTTTCATATATTGTCTGGGCTATGCACCGCCCTTTTAAATTTCTGCATTAGGCCATGCACCGCCTTTCATATGATGCATGGGCAGCGCACCGCCCTTCGCATCGCTTTCATATATTGCCTGGGCCATGCACCGCCCTTTTAAATTTCTGCATAAGGCCATGCACCGCCTTTCATATGATGCATGGGCTGCGCACCGCCCTTCGCATCGCTTTCATATACTACATGAGCCATGCACCGCCCTTTTAAATTTCTGCATGGGCTGCGCACCGCCCTTTGCCTCGCCTTTCATATATTACATGGGCCATGCACCGCCCTTTTAAATTTTCGCGTAAAGACATTGCACCGCACCTGCCTTGTTCTATTATTATTTTGTTAATACCCTGCATATGCTCGCAGCCGCATTGCACCACACTTGCATCGCTGTGTTTCAATATTTATTCTTATTGACTATTTTTATCTAGTTTTTAGTTTCGCAGGAGCTTTAGCGCAACGTGGAACTATTTATTCGGCAGCGAACTGGGGCAATACGTCGGGAAGGACAAGCAGACTTCTCGACAAGGGTCAAAAATCTGCCTCGAACACTCGGCTCCAAATTCAAATTTCCCGTTCACGTTCCAGCACAATCAATTCTCAGGGTTCTATCACAATACCCAGTGTCATCATAATTCGACACTGGGACAATATTTTTTTGCGAAGATTCGCATCAAATCGTGAGCTGCCAGTCATAGGTGTCGTAGTCTTCCCGGAACTACACGCGGCCTGATTCTCGTGCAACCCGAGATATGTAGGCGATTCAAAGACCAGAGTTCGGCCGTAATTTTCTTTACCCTTAATCCTCCATGGTCCTTTAGCCGGGACAAAATAGGCTACTAAGTCAACGTCTTTGCCCGAAAATTCTTTCATCATTACCAGGCAAAGAGGGACAAGTTGTTGACACCCAATTTTGTCCCACCTTTCCTCCAAAATACCTATTTTTCGCTTCTAATATTTTGGCAACTTTAAAAAATAATTATTTGCATTTTTTACTATAATTAGCTTTTATTAATACCGGCATTTCATTATCCTGTCATTATCTTTTACTACCGTCATTACTACCATTATTATTATTACTATTATTATTATTATTATTATTATTATTATTATTATTATTATTATTATTATTATTATTTTTGTTACTATTTTTTATTATTACTAGTATTATCATAATTATCATTTCAATATTTTTACCGTCTTACGCACACGCATCGCATTTATCTTCGCATAATTAAATAACAGCATTTACTTACTGTTGAATTTCAAATATTATTGCACTGCTATTATGACGGCATAATTTATTATCCGAGTATTAATAATTGCACATTAAGTAATTTAAATTAGTCTTTCATTTAAATGTAGTAGCCCAATCAACTCATAAACATTTTTGACCAGCCCATATTTTGAACTCAATTTTCAAATCAGTCCACATTTTAATACCCAGCCCAAAATAAAATCGACCCAGTCCATTAAATCATTTGACCCGACCCAATTCCATTTGAACAAAAAGGAACCACTAGGGTTCCTTTTAATCTCCTTCACGCCGCCAACCCCCTATCGCTCTCTCTCTCTCTCCTCTCCCTTCCGCTTTTCTCTCCCTTCTCTCTTCCACGCCACTGCCGCTCCTCTCCACTTACCCCTGTCCCCCCACGCCTCTGTCACCCACTACACTCTGTCTCCCCGCTCCTCTCTCTCTTCGTCACAAGAAACCCTAAAATTCGCCCTATATATAATCGTTTTCCAAGTCAAGAAAGGGGGATTTTTTGGATGGTGGAAATCCCTCAAGAACAGAGGGATCATCGGAGACAGGAACCATCGGGGGCGAAACTATTGAAAGCCTGGGAAAAACCCCCAAAAGAACAGGGCCCTTTTCAGAAAATTCCCCAGTAACTGATTTTTCGATTCAAGAGATCCCCTGCAAAGTGCATTTTTAGCTGTCATAATATTACCTAATATCGATTAGAAAATACCGAACATTTTGATTGATTCTCTGTTGGCCGTTTCGAATCTGAGAAGATATCGACTTAGGATTCGGTGGTGTTTCGAGGTAAGATCGAAACCCCGCACCCATTTCGCTGCACACGAAATAGGTCAGTCGTCTTATTTCTTTTTCATATATATATATATTTGTACGAAATTTGGCTGAAGTTGTGTTTTAATGTGTGTTGTGGATGCGCTGTTTATTTATGTTAATTGCTTTCGTGTTTCGACGTTACGAGATTAAGTACATAGTAGAACACAGTTGATCATCGATTCAAATCGACATCCTATGTTCATTTCTTTCTGTTAAAATTTACCCTTCTGTTTTCACGAAAAAAAAGTAAATTTCTTTCCTCGTGTTTTAAAGTCCAACATTCCTGTGTGTTTATAAGAGCAATAGTCTAGATTTTAATTGGTTAAGGTTATATGTAATAAGTTAATTAGGTTATGTACGATTTGTTTCATTCTCGGTATGCATTTGATTCAGCCAAATTATGTTCAGTTTATAACATATGCTTATCTTGGTTTAGTTTGATGATGTGAATCATCTACAGGGCAGTCAACTTTAACAATATTATGTATAACTTTGTATCGATTTCAAATCCTTGATAAGTGGCTCGGCTTAAAAAAAACATGATGCTTAGCTTAATCTTGAATTTGATTTATGTGGAAGGGTGA
Source organism: Lycium barbarum (assembly GCF_019175385.1). Taxonomy (NCBI): domain Eukaryota; kingdom Viridiplantae; phylum Streptophyta; class Magnoliopsida; order Solanales; family Solanaceae; genus Lycium; species Lycium barbarum. The sequence continues at coordinate 162,722,321 of NC_083337.1, forward strand.
AAGGTTGCGCCAATAGATTTTCCTGAAACCTGAATATTGTGTACGATCAGCATTGTCCATCTTATTAAAATGTGTTCATGCGGTTTGGTATTGAGATTAAACTATTACTGCGTGTCTCCCGATTCGAGCTAAAACTCTCTAAATTTCCTTTCGCATGACTTTACATGTTAAAATACGTGATAAGATGTCTTTTCCAGTGGAAATAGTATAGGTATGGTGTGTGATCTTGAGAGTAAATGTTCGAGATGTTTAAATAAGATCACTGTCAAGATGGTTTGTAAGGATCTGTCATTGCATAAGGATGTCTCTCAGATATTTAGATGGCTGGGATCTTATCTTTATTTGTCTCAATGTAGTTGAGAGTTTGTTTAACTCAAGTTAGAGGTCTGGTATTAGGTCTGATTGTTTGACACCTGCATTTTGGCATCATATGGGGACTGTTTGAAATAATTGGAATAAGATTATATTCTAGTTTTCAAACCACAGATTCTGGGTTGGCCTAAATATATGCAAAGGTTTGATTATTGCTGAATTGAATGAAGAATACATACTAGTTATTGAATTATATATTAAGAGGTTGGGAAACAATTCATTATGCTATGTAGACCTCTTTGTAGGAATAATAAAATACAAGATATAGGAAATGAAACCTAATCTTTCTATAAACATATAGGACATGCAAGCTTGAGCTTCTGGAAACAGTAATCTCATTTTTCCTCTCACACATCCCTGAAGATCTCACTGTAACAGTTTTCTTTATTTTCCTTGAAAGTGATTGTAAAGCTATTTGTTGCCTACATAGGAGGAATCCCGACATATCCTATGAGCTAAAAAAAATTTCAGTAAACTGTTTCAACTTGGTGGGAAATTTGTTCTTTATTTGAATTGATGTGGGTGTGCAGAGGAGGTGTTTTAGCTAGAAGATGTCTTCCTTAACTAAAATGATTTGAAATAGCGGTCTTATTTATGCTCACATTGAGGATATTGAAATACAGTCTATTAACAAACTAAGTATGAAAGGTGATTTTGGTTAAATGCTTGACTCATCTACACCTAGAGCAGTTCCATTTGTGATATCTGTGTCCTAAATAAAAATCAGAATCCGTTATCAACATATAGTTATAGCAGAATGCATTAGTTAGGTGTCCGAATGATTTTGAGATCTGCTGCAATCTTCTTTATGCCTATTGTTAATGCGTGTATTTAGAAGTCTAACATTCATGTGTGTTTATAGTGCTTTATTTAATAGTTACGTACGTTTCTAATCCTTATTATATTTTTCTTTACATGTACACATCCGAGCAAATGGAGTCTCGATTAGGGATTCATTTTCCTCCGCATTCGGTTGGGCTAGAAGCCCAACATGGCTTCCTCTCGTGTCCAGTTGACCCATAAAAAAATATATATACTTTCTGGGCCAAGGCCCAATAGCAAACAGATAACAGCAGCAGCCCCGTAGCCATTCAAATGAAATTTTGGACTGAAGTCCAACAACAATCTGATCATAGCAGCTTTGAAAATGGGCCGAGCTCACTTAAATTATCTCTGACTCTATTTATTTCGCGCATATTAATTTGTATTATTCAACTAACTCTCTGTTTGTTCCGTTTTATTAGTTTAGATAAATCCTAGTCAATTAGTAGGTTTAGTTAGTAATGGGTAGTTAGTTTTGGGAAAAGAACTAAAATATTTTGCAAATATCTTTTAAGGTTATCTAAATTATGCATACGTTTAGCCGAATATAGTTAATAACATAATTTTGGTTTATACTTCTAAAATGCAAGGTCAATTAACATCTCATCGTTTAATTGTTTCAAATATTTTATGAAAGCGTTGCACAAAAAATCGCAATTTCGTCCACTCATATGCAAGTCATCTTTTGCAAGTTTCTTTTTTTTGTTGTTATTTTAAAATAGCCTTATTATTTAAAACCTTAGCAACATTTATAAATTTTATTTGAAATTTTCCTGTTATGCAAATTATCATATTTTTCCTACAAATTTCATTCTAAAAGGTATCTCATTTAAAACTTTAGCGATATTTATAAATTTTATAGCATTGGAAGTCCCCTTTGATGCAAATTATTATATTGATCTATAAGTTTATTAGCATGTTTATTTAGAGCCTTACCAACATTTATAAACTTTTATTTCGAATAGCATTTTAAAATCTCCTCCTATACAAATTATTAGTCCTATTTTTATAGCCTTATTATTTGAAGTCTCTATAAATCTTATTATAAATAGCATTTAAAATATTCTTTTACACAAATTATCATATCTTTCTGCAAGCCTTATCTTTTAAAAGGGATAACACTATTATGCTCATTTGAAGTTTAAACAGCATTTATAAGTCTTAGCATTTCCTTTTAGGAAAGTTATTATATTTCTCTACAAACTATTTCAAGCGGCGTTATTATACTTTCCTTGGAAACCTTAGTAATATGTGCAAGCTATTTTTCTCAAAATTCAAATACTATATTCAAATCTGGATTAATTAACCTAAGTTTGGTCGGATAACCGTAAGTTAACAGATTCTAAAGGATGCCTAATCCCTTCCCTTTAGGATAATATAGAACCCTTACCTAGAATCATCCTGGTTAAGCAGACTATTAACGGAGGTTTAGGTTTAACTTTACCTTAGTTAATATCTAGGTGTCCTAATTCACCGTTAAATTAATTAGGTGGCGACTCCTTAAAACAAAGCAATATAGGAATCTCCAATATGTTGTACTCCGCTTCGACCCGGTTAAAATGGGGTATAACAAGTTGTTCATTTCTTCGGGAAAAAACGCTCCTCAGTCCTTTATGATACCCACACAGTATATTCATATACTGTCAGGGTATCTTAGAGGACTCATTCATTTCTTCGAAAAAAACACTAATCGGTCCTCTATAATACCCACACGGTATATTCATATACTGCTAGGGTACCATAAAGGCTTGGTTCATTTCTTTGGGGAAAAAACGCTTCTCAGTCCTCTATGATACTCACACGGTATATTCATATACTGCCAGGCTATCATAGAGAACTGATTCATTTCTCTGGAAAAAAACTACTCGGTCCTCTTGGATACCCACACAGTATATTCATATACTGTCAGGGTATCATAGAGGGCTGGTTTATTTCTTCGAGAGAAAAAAAAAACACTCTTCGGTCATCTATGATACCCACACGATATATTCATATACTGCTAGGTATCATAGAGGACTAGTTCATTTCTTCGGAAAAAAAACACTCTTTGGTCCTCTATGATGCCCACACCGTATATTCATATACTGTCAGAGTATCATAGATGAGTAGTTCATTTCTTCGGGAAAAAACGCTCCTCAGTCCTCTATGGTACCCACACAGTGTATGAATATATAACCAGGGTATCATCAAAGACTGATTCATTCCTTCCAATACAGTCATATTATATATATAAATTTTGTTTGTATTCGTAAAAAAGTTATAAAAAGTTTTTTATATTAATTTATGTTTTAATAAATAAGTTAGTAACCTTGGTATTTTTTTTAATTACATTTTGTTGTAGTGTAATACATTTAATTTTAATATTTATATATTTATTAGTTTAAAAATAGTTAGTTAATATTTTTATCTTTAAAAAGACAATTAAAGAAGGACAAATGAAACATAGACAAAAGGACAAAAAAAAGAAGAAGATAGATTAGCTACTAATCTTCAAAACAAAGTCGGTGCAATGCCACCGTTTCGACACAAATACCTAATTAAGGCATGTCTTAATGTAAACTATTAGAAAGTGTAAAGATTAATAATGAGGAGTAGTGGTGTCAAAAGGGGCTGGGCTGGGTCAAAGAATTAAATGGGTTAGGACGGGCTGACCTTTTTAATTGAAAGACCTGCAAAATGGCAGCCCAATCCTGCCCTAAACGGGCCGCGGGTTAGGACAAGCTAGCCCTTTAAGTTTTTTCCTCTTCCGAAATAATATTTTCAAAGTGATTTTTGGTACAATTTAAACATGAAACTTTTACAATATGAAATAGAATCCTCTGCCACCCATTCTTGCTCAAATCCATATCATAGAATAAAAAATTCAAGAGAACAAATATAAATTATTATTTTTAATCACTAATTCAGATCACGTTCAAAAGATATTAAACATAATATAAATTCTAAGACTAAAAAGTATTACTCCAATTTCTAATTATTACTTAGTAGTAAGTATATTCTTTTTTCTCATTACTTTTTATCTTTTTGTTTAATTTTTTTTTTAAATAATTAATTTATTATTCTTTTCTGGCCTCAACCCAACCCTTGAGGCCGGCGGGCCAAGAAAGACTGTGCTTTTGAGCCTCACTTCTATATGAGCCAAGAATCTTAGCCTAACCCTACTTAAATAAAGAGTTGGGTTGGGTCGGCCTCGCGGGCTAAGCCCATATTGACAGCTCTAATGAGGAGCCTTGGTTTGTTTGGGATAAATAGTGCTCCAGAAGAGGAGGAAAGTAAAAGAGAAAGGCCTCGCCCCATAAATCAGGCTTTGCTAAGGAATGAATGTGGGTAGATCAGGTAATTATTTTCAGCCGAATGGGTAAAATTATAATTTAATTCCAAAGGGATAAAGAGACGTAATTAGTTTGGGATTGATGGGTAATTTGTGTAGCTTTCCCTATAACTTATACATTGACATACTTATTAATGCTAAAGGTCGTTTATCATCTTTTCTAAGTTATCTTTACGTGTTTGCAATCAAAAGTTATAATCAATTTTTAAGTAACTTGGTAGTACAAAAGTGGACATAAATAAAGGCTAAATCATTTCTAAATTAGTGTAACACCAACTAAGCATCAACGTTAGGAGATTGACATAAAATGTCCATTTGCACTAGTAGCTTCATAATACATTGTGACAAAAGGGAGTATATTCTCTTCCTCAATTTTCTCCGCATCCATCCAAATTTGAGAAAACGAATGCGCTCTTAAATATTTTCCAGTTATCACATACGTTTATCACCCTTCCTTTTAGTGATGGGGAGAGGCACGAAGCAAAGGATGTCCAGTAATAATCAATACGTACCTACTCTTACACATAAATAAATGTACCGATTATACTACAACTATTAGTAAATAAATGTACCGACTGTACCACAACTACCGACTATACGACAACTACTACTAAATAAATGTACCGATTATACTACAACTACTAGTAAATAAATGTACCGACTGTACCACAACTACCGACTATACTACAACTACTACTAAATAAATGTACCGACTATACTACAACTACTAGTAAATAAATGTACCGATTGTACCACAACTACCGACTATACTACAACTACTACTAAATAAATGTACCGACTGTTCCACAACTACCGACTATACTACAACTACTACTAAATAAATGTACCGACTGTACTACAACTACCACTCCTTCCTTTTCTCGTACCATCATCCAATATTCATATTTTTTTGTTGTTTTCTATCCCATGTCTGATATCCATAGTGATGTCCTACTAATCCGGTTACTTGTTTGATTACCTTGAGTTCACGTTATATATGCTTCATTGAATGGGAAACTATTCCCTACCAAACTGACTTTATTCCGGGCTTAAATTTAAAATTATTGATTAAAAGCGAAGGAATCACATACATCCAAGGCGAAGCTAGTGTTTAAGATATGTTTTCCATCAAACGCATTAATTTTGATTCAAATTTTATATTTATCTTTAAAAATCCATTTAATAAAATATAACCTACTAATTTAAAAGGCAATATTTTCGAACTTATAATCTTCGCATCCTAGCTCAATTACACATGTATTCCACCATAGGCAAGCAGGGGCGGATCTACAGTGCCTCGTGTGGGTTCCGGGGAACCATAACTTTCATCCAAACGTTATATGTATAATGGGAAACCTGTTAACTATAAGATAATTTGACATGGGAACATACCACAAAGTCATGCAGATGGCTTCGTGGATAAAGGGAATCAGCAAAGTTTCATCCCAGCCCTTGGACTAGGGATCGATTCTCCATCTGTTTTTTGTTTTTTATAAACTCCATCTGTTTTTTGTTCTAAACAAAACACCTGGGGACCAATATCTCTGGCCATTTTTTGATAAACTTCACTCTGTTTTTTGTTTTACACAAAATCACAGCCTTACTTTATTTCTTTTTTTTCCTTTTAAAAATCACAACAGTCAAAATAAAATGAGACCACAACAAATTTAAAACTTGCTGGAAGTATTACTTTTGCCCAATCTCACTTCTTCAAATCAATTTGAAACCAAAAAATAATGAAAAGTGAGAAAGCTTCGAGTTCTAAAACAATGTTGTTGGTTCTTCCATTTTGTATCAGGTCCTTTCATTCTTCTTCCTCATTTTTTTTTAGTTTTCCTCTTACATTGTAATACATTTCTTCTTAATTTTTTCTAACCATTGTCATGATATATATATATATGAAGTAGTTTTTCGGGTTCCCCGAAAGGGAAACCTCTCTCCATCTTCAGACATGTAAGTTTTTATCTATGTTTTCTGTACTAATCTCCCTACTATGTAAATTATTTTATGTTCAATATTATGTTGAATTAAAATATTATGTTTGAGTAATTACTTACCTGTTGTTATGAATCTATTACTCTTAGTATATGGTTATTCTCTTAATTTCTTAATGAACTCGATGGATTAACCTGTAAATTCCTAGGTGTTTGAAAGGCCGTTTTAATGTCCAAATGATAAAAGGACGATGTTGGCCATGGTAACCGGGGTGTGGTTAAAGAAGACGGATATTAAGAACCAAAATTAAGAGAAAGAGATGAACAGTGTAATAAAGATTCATAACTAAACAGATTTATTTAAAAAAAAAAAAAAAACGAAAAAATGAAAAAACGAAAAATATAAAAATATAAAAATTGGGAGAATAGGCAGAAAATAAGAAAAACACCTACATGATAAGTAGATTCAAGGAGTGAGGAAGTACCGAGTAGGATTGTTTAACATATAAGTAAAAACCACATAATATTGCTATTTTTCTTTCTACAAAAATTAAAACTTATATATTTAGAACTTATATATCTATTGAAACAAAAATATAACCCCCCTATCCCATTTTGGTATCAGAGCGAGAAGATTTTTGGACCTAAATCTGTATTTTAAACCCATATTTTAGACAAAAATATAAACTAGTTTTACTTATTTTTTTTTTGGTAATGAAAGATAATTATTTAGCTGTAAAACAAGAGTTAGAAAAATTATATCCGGAATATACTAAATTAAGCAGTACCAAAGAAAACCAGTTAAGACTACAAGAGTTAATAGATATAATATCAGGATTAGAATATAAATTACTACGATATATAAAATCTAGAAAGACTTTAAAAAACCAAAAGCGATTTAGACCATATTGATTGTATGAGAACACTACCCTTTGTCAGACAAATACAAATTAATCATTGGTATTTATATAGAGATATAAAGAAAAGACGAGAAAATCAACAAGTAGAAAAAGCCCTAAGTGCATATTTAGAGATAATAAATTCAGAAACATTATCATCACTAATACAAAATAGACTTTTACAAAGTCAGATTAACGAAGAAACAATCTCTGCTATAACTTGGGAATTACACGGTATAAGAGAAGATATAGAAAGACTTACAACTAGTATAGAACATCAGAAACAAGTTTGTAAAATAAAAATCCCGTTAGGATAATAAATAAAGCTAGAGAGATAGATATCTTAAAAAATCTAGAATACTTAGACTTAAAAATATACCCAGAAAAGAAGTATAGAGCATTAACAGACCATAGTATTATAAAGTGTAATTTTAGTAACGGAGATCATATATTACATAGTGAAGATAAACAATTAAATACATTAGTAGATTTAGTCATAAATTTCAGTGAAAAAGTACAAGAAAATAATAAAGATATTACTAGAATATTAGAAGTAGTAGCTACATCTCAGACTAAGCAAAAGAAAACCTTTGAAAAATTAGAACAAAACCTAGATTACTTAAAAACACAAGAATTAGAATTAGAAAAGAAAGTTCAGACTCTAGTTAATAAATTTAATCTAGAAAAATTACCTACAAAAACGAAAATAGAAAAGTTAGTTAAAGTTATTATAGAAAAACCAAAAGAAATAGAACTAAAAACAACCCACATAGTCTCTAAAATAACACAACAAGTAGAAGTTTTAACTAGTGACATTAGAGAATTAAAAAAGACAGTAGCAGAATTAAAAGAAATCACTCTTTCATGAGTAGACCAACATTAGTTCAAGAAGAAGCCTCAAAATTAATAGAAAAATCTATACCTTTACCAGCAGACTATAAAGATTATATACCTAGCGCTAAATCGGACCAAATAATAATACAACAGAATACTACTATAATTTCATTAATATTAGAAATAATAAAGAAAATAGAAAAAATAGTACCAAGGTTAGAATTATTAGACGAACGCATCTCGTGGTTAACTGAACAACAAAGAGAAAAAAATAAAGAGACGTTTAAAAATAAAGAAGTTGACGAATTAATAGACCAATTAAAAAAGGTAGAAATAACACCTCAAAAAGATAAAGTTAAAGTACTTAGAAAACCACAAAAATGGACCTTCTTTCAACTAGACAAAGAAACGAAGGAGGATCAGAAAGGCAAGAAAGACAAAGAGTAAATTTTTCAGATAATAGAATAAGTAATAATTTCTTATCAAGAATTTTAAATAGAAGAACCCCAGAAGAAAATAATCAGCAGTTAAGTGAGGTAATAGACGTAGATAGAGATATACAAATTTTTCAACAAAACCAATTGAAACTGTTAAATCCAAAAACTCTATATAATATAAGACAGTTTTCAAGTACAGCTCAATTATATAGACATTATAGAGAACAACAAATATCAGCCATAGGAAATAAAATTACTACCATAAATTTAATAGACCCAGTAGCTGTGAGACAAATAAAAAATACTAGAAGAAGTTTAATGCATATGGGATTAATAGTAGTAGGATTAAAAGGACTAACTAGAAAGAACTTAGGAACTAAAGTTTTAATAGTAATTTATGACGATAGATGGTCAGACATGAAAAAATCAATAATAGGACTAACGGAAGTAGACATGACAAATAATGGAGGAATATTTTATATTAGCCCAGATTTTATAATGAATTTAGCAGAATTTGGAAAGCACATAAAAATAGGAATACAGACCAAGGGATATGAAGAGATGTGTGACGGTAATAATTTATTAATATGCGTAGGATTTCTAGGAAAAATGACTAATAATAGTAATACAAAATTTAAAATTAAGGTAGAAGATGTAGTAGAAATAATGGGAAATAAAGGAATAAGACTAATAAAGCCTATAAAAATAAATCCTGAAGAATATGCAGGGATGGAATGGAATCTAGAGGATTTTAATACAAAAAAGATTTTACAGCCAGAATCCCACCTAATGTACACTAATTCTAAGGGAGAGACATATGTACGTTTTACTAATTATAATTATATGCCACAAAAAGACATAGAAGAAGAAAGTACTTTAGACGAAAATGAAATTACAGACACAACTTTTATGAATATAGAATTAATACAAGACGAGTTTGCGGTAGACGAAGCTATAGAAAAAGCAAAAAGACTTCAAAAAGAAAATAAAAATATGCTTTTTAAATGTAAAGGATGTAAGTTAGGAGAATTAACAATAGAAGAAACCATAAGTCACTTTAAATTATGTGAAGCCCGAACTGATAATTGGGGATATAGAGTAGAACAGATAAACCAAAGAAAATCAGACGATTTTGATAAAATATTAGAAGACAAGCAAAACAGTGATGACGAACTAGAAATAGACTCTATAATAAGTCAAAAAGAATTAATGGAATCTAGTGCATCTAGTTCTAGTCCATTTCAAAGAACAACAGGAGAACAATATACTATAGATACTAGCACAAGAAATGTACCTAGAAGAAGAGTTTTTAGAACAGGAGGAGAACCTTTAAATAATGTTAAACCATCAGGAAAAAGAATGCCTATAGAAGAACCCATTATTCTTCAAGAAGGAGGTAATAAAGATAAAATATTAAATATAGCAGCACATGACCCGCAAAGATGGAATTCAGTGATAGATCTTTGGAAAGGAATAGTAGTAGCAGACTATATAAAAACATATAGTGAAACAGACGCAGAAACAATGTATAAATATTTAGAAACATTTTTAGGAGAATCAGCCAAAGCTTTATGGGAAGCTTATAAAGAAAATTTTCCAATGGAATTTCAACACCTAGTATCCATGGGAGCAAACCCATATAATTTTACTAATAAAATACATACTTTGATTACAGGGGAAGATCCAAATAGTGGATTATTAGTACTACAAAGAAATGCAGTAATAAAATTAGAACAACTAAGCATAAGTAGTTGGTTTCATATTAAGAAATTTTTAAACGATTATTTTTACTACTGTACTATTAGTGGAAATGCATTTAATCAAGAATTAGGTAAAAAGTTATTTAATAAACTACCAGGAGCCTTAGGAAGAGAAATAGAAGATAGATGGAATAAGAGAGACGGAGTAATGCAGAATCCTAATTTAACATGGTCCATAGGACATAGGATACAACATATAATGGATATACTACAAGAAAAATGTACTCATATACAAATACAAAAACAGTTAAAAGAAAATGAAATGAACTTTTGTAAAAGCGTAGTTTACACGACACAAAGTTATGATAAAGACAATTATAAAAAGAAAAAGCATAAAAAATACCGAACGCAGTATAATAGAAATTATCCTCAATATAATAGAAAGAAATATTATCTTAGAAAATCATCAGCTAGAAAACCTTATTTAGACAGAAATAGGCATGTAAGAAAGTACCGAACAGAAAGAAATTATAGAAATAAATTAGAATGCTTCACTTGTGGAAGTATGATTACAAGAGATGGAGTAATTTTCTTAAAACATATTACTCATACACCAGTACAAGTTCTTAAGACTGAAACAAGGATTCGTCATAAAAAGATCCCTACCACAGACCTGCAAAAGAAAAAAGATAGTTGTTGTAAAGAATGTGAAGAAAAGAATACATGTTGTAAAGAAAAACAAGAAATAAAAAATTTAACTTTAGAAGAAAAAGAAATTCTAGAAGAAGAGGAGTTGCTAGAAAAAGATTATACTTTAATAGATATAGAGACAGAGTTATATAATTTTAAAACAGGAATAGAAAAAATAGGAATAATAAAAAATCAAAAGGACCTAGATAATATAATAAAAATTCTAGATGAAATAGAAATTATTGGAGAAAAACCATTAAGACACTGGAAAAATAACAGGATTGTATGTAAATTAGATATAATAAATCCAGACTATATAATTAAAACAGCATCTATTGAAGCAACAAATCAAGATGTAGAAGATTTTAAAGTACAAATAAAAGAACTATTGGACTTAGGAGCAATACGGAGATCTACTTCTAAACATAGATCAGCAGCATTTATGGTAAGAAATCATAGTGAAATAGTAAGAGGAAAAGCAAGAATGGTAATAAATTATAAAAGACTTAATGATAACACTAGAACAGATGGATATAAGTTACCAGACAAAACATAACTAATAAATAGAATACAAGGAAAGAAAATATTTAGCAAATTTGATTGTAAATCAGGATATTGGCAGGTACGAATGCATGAAGATAGTATAGAATGGACTGCATTCACCTGTCCTGAAGGACATTTCGAATGGTTAGTAATGCCATTTGGATTAAAGACAGCTCCACCAATTTTTCAAAGAAAAATGGATAGTATATTTGGAGAATATAAAAGGTTTGTATTAGTATATGTAGATGATATATTAGTATTTAGTAAAGATATTAAAGAACATTTAGGACACCTACAAACGGTATTTAGATTATTTGTAGAAAATGGGATAATAATTAGTAAAAAGAAAATGGAATTATGTAAAAATTATATAAACTTTTTAGGAGTAGTACTAGGAGAAGGTAAGATAAAATTACAACCTCATATAGCCAAAAAAGCTTTAGAAATGCCAGACAAGTTAGACAATGTTAAAGAATTACAAAATTTTTTAGGAATAGTCAATTATGCTAGAAATTTTATAAAAGATTTAGGAAAAATAGCAGGACCATTATATTCAAAGACTGGATCAAATGGTCAAAAACACTTTAATACTGAAGACATTAAATTAGTACAAAAAATAAAAGAAAAAATAAAAAACATTCCAGATTTAAATATGCCACTAGAAACAGACTATTTAATTATAGAAACAGACGGTAGTTTTGAAGGATGGGGAGCAGTATTAAAAGCAAAACCTAGTAAGTATAGTAATAAAAATGAAGAAAAGATATGTGCTTATCAAAGTGGTAAGTATAAAGAAAAAGGAAATATGAGTAGTATAGATGCAGAAATCTTAGCCGTAATATATGGATTAAATAGTTTCAGACTATATATTTTAAATAAACCAGAAATACTAGTTAGAACAGACTGTGAAGCTATAGTTAAATTCTATCAAAAGATAAATGATAAAAATAGTAGTAGAAGACGATGGCTAAATTTTTTAGATACCATTTCAATTTATAATTTAAAATTTGAACATATAAAAGGAAAAGATAATAATTTAGCAGATCAATTAAGTAGATTAAATATTACTGCTAACTAAATTTTTTATTTGGACAGCATGAGACCTTCCAGTTCTCAGACAGCAGACAAGGGGAAAGGCATAGCCTCAACCCAAGACACATACAGACAGACAGTATTAGGTAACCTTCATTTTAGACCTACATCTTTATTAGAAAGAAATGCTATGGAAGAAAGAATACAATTCGGAGCCAATAATTTAGTAGTCTATCAGCCATCAAATTGGACTTTTAAAGTATTACCAGAATATGTAATAGATAGACAACAAAGATGCTTAGTGGATAATTTATGGATTTCGCGTAATAAAAAAGACGGAGCTAAACCTTTTGTAGCCACTATAAATGCACTTTGTCAATATTTTACAGACCGAAATTTAGACAAAAAATTTAAATTTTATGTTGTAGTTCACGGTAAAACTAATGGTATTTTTCAGACTTGGATAGAAGTTGTAGACTCTATTAAAGACATAAGAAAACCTCTTTTTAAGGGATTTAATAATTTTACTGAAGCATTAGATTATGCTAGAGGGACATTGGGTCCAAATTATTATATTTCTCCAGCTCTCAGACAAAACCCAGACAAAATCCCCCAGTACAATGTACAAAAAGACACAGACAAAATAATCTTTTGCGACCATTGTTCTACCATGACTGATGTAGTCAAAAGACTAAACCAGCAAAAAGAGACATTGGTTCAAGAAAAAATGCAACTCTTGGATCAGGTGAAGACATTAGAACAAAGACTACAAGCATTAAAATTCGAATTGATGCAGTCTCAGAGTTCTCCATCTCAGAAAAAAATGGATGAGACGGGTGTGCATTCCCCAATGAATGCAATTAGACCCACTGTATCGGGTAAAGATACAGCTAGTCCGGTTCAAACGGTAGCCGGTAAAGACTTATCAAATCCGTTAATGGCTGTCACTTTGCCAAAAAGTGAAGACGAGGGATGTTCATCTCTCCAAACCAGACGGAGACTACCAAAGACACTTACGCAAGGAGCGGCTTCTACAAGGAAAAGCACACTTGCAAAAAAGAAGAAAAATGAAAAAATAGAAAATATAGTAAAAGAGACACTAGAAAGATTTTTTCAGACAAAAGAAAAAGATAAATATATAGTCAAAGATCCTAGTCCAGAATTATCTCCAAGACAAGAGATGTCACCAGTCCATTCAGATTTTGAAGGAGAAGATATTAATTTTCAAGACTCGCAAGATCCAAATGATGTAGATTCAGGCATGAGTTTTGACTCAATTGCCCTACACAATTTAGACACTTAGATCAGTTAAAAAAAAAAAAAAAAAAGAGATTTGAAAAGACATGGTTAGACATGGTTCAGAAAAAGATGAAAGAAAAAGACAAAGGCGAAGTAGAGAAAAAGTCATGAAAGGAAAAGACAAAGTGAAGTAGAAAGAAAGTCATGACTTGGAAGATTTAGTTCGGTGGATCATGAGGACAAAGACATAGAAAAGAGAAACAAGGACATTAAAAAAATGACAAAAGCATCAATAATTAAAGACAAAGGTATGGAAAAGAGAGAGACAAGGACATTAGTCATCTTTTAGAAAAATGAGATGAGACAAGCTCAATAATAGAGGTAGAAGACTTTTGACTTTGGACTTTGTAATTTTTCAAGACACGTTGGAGCAATAATGTTGACAGTTCAGAAAAAAGAAGACCAGATTTTATTAAAGTAGCTGTAATAAAGTAGTAGTTTTATCTAGAAATGGGACAGCTCAGCAAACGGACAAAATTATAAAGTATCTTTTGAAAAGTTTCATGTGACGATGGGGCCCTAAGAGTACCCGGCTGAACTCAAAAGATTCTTCACAAATTTGAAGTCCGCATTTGAAGTCCGTCAAACCCCTATAAATAGCAGTGTTTTGCAGAGAAGGAGGGCATCAGAAAATTAACATCGATCAAGAAGAAAGACACAATCACCAAAAAAGCCTTCAACAAAAAATTCTCTCACCAACCACTCCATATTCCTCTTCCCTTCCAAAAATGCCCCAACTCCTTTTCCGAATAAAATCCTTTGTAATATAACTTCCCTGTAAAATAGTTTTAATCTTTCCAGTAATTTTCTTTTTGTGTGAAGTAGTTTTTCGGGTTCCCCGAAAGGGAAACCTCTCTCCATCTTCAGACATGTAAGTTTTTATCTATGTTTTCTGTACTAATCTCCCTACTATGTAAATTATTTTATGTTCAATATTATGTTGAATTAAAATATTATGTTTGAGTAATTACTTACCTGTTGTTATGAATCTATTACTCTTAGTATATGGTTATTCTCTTAATTTCTTAATGAACTCGATGGATTAACCTGTAAATTCCTAGGTGTTTGAAAGGCCGTTTTAATGTCCAAATGATAAAAGGACGATGTTGGCCATGGTAACCGGGGTGTGGTTAAAGAAGACGGATATTAAGAACCAAAATTAAGAGAAAGAGATGAACAGTGTAATAAAGATTCATAACTAAACAGATTTATTTAAAAAAAAAAAAAAAAACGAAAAAATGAAAAAACGAAAAATATAAAAATATAAAAATTGGGAGAATAGGCAGAAAATAAGAAAAACACCTACATGATAAGTAGATTCAAGGAGTGAGGAAGTACCGAGTAGGATTGTTTAACATATAAGTAAAAACCACATAATATTGCTATTTTTCTTTCTACAAAAATTAAAACTTATATATTTAGAACTTATATATCTATTGAAACAAAAATATAACCCCCCCTATCCCATTTTGGTATCAGAGCGAGAAGATTTTTGGACCTAAATCTGTATTTTAAACCCATATTTTAGACAAAAATATAAACTAGTTTTACTTATTTTTTTTTTGGTAATGAAAGATAATTATTTAGCTGTAAAACAAGAGTTAGAAAAATTATATCCGGAATATACTAAATTAAGCAGTACCAAAGAAAACCAGTTAAGACTACAAGAGTTAATAGATATAATATCAGGATTAGAATATAAATTACTACGATATATAAAATCTAGAAAGACTTTAAAAAACCAAAAGCGATTTAGACCATATTGATTGTATGAGAACACTACCCTTTGTCAGACAAATACAAATTAATCATTGGTATTTATATAGAGATATAAAGAAAAGACGAGAAAATCAACAAGTAGAAAAAGCCCTAAGTGCATATTTAGAGATAATAAATTCAGAAACATTATCATCACTAATACAAAATAGACTTTTACAAAGTCAGATTAACGAAGAAACAATCTCTGCTATAACTTGGGAATTACACGGTATAAGAGAAGATATAGAAAGACTTACAACTAGTATAGAACATCAGAAACAAGTTTGTAAAATAAAAATCCCGTTAGGATAATAAATAAAGCTAGAGAGATAGATATCTTAAAAAATCTAGAATACTTAGACTTAAAAATATACCCAGAAAAGAAGTATAGAGCATTAACAGACCATAGTATTATAAAGTGTAATTTTAGTAACGGAGATCATATATTACATAGTGAAGATAAACAATTAAATACATTAGTAGATTTAGTCATAAATTTCAGTGAAAAAGTACAAGAAAATAATAAAGATATTACTAGAATATTAGAAGTAGTAGCTACATCTCAGACTAAGCAAAAGAAAACCTTTGAAAAATTAGAACAAAACCTAGATTACTTAAAAACACAAGAATTAGAATTAGAAAAGAAAGTTCAGACTCAAGTTAATAAATTTAATCTAGAAAAATTACCTACAAAAACGGAAATAGAAAAGTTAGTTAAAGTTATTATAGAAAAACCAAAAGATTAGACTCACTAAAAATTTTTGTAATTCTTTAACATTGCGTAAGTGTCTTTGGTAGTCTCCGTCTGGTTTGGAGAGATGAACATCCCTCGTCTTCACTTTTTGGCAAAGTGACAGCCATTAACGGATTTGATAAGTCTTTACCGGCTACCGTTTGAACCGGACTAGCTGTATCTTTACCCGATACAGTGGGTCTAATTGCATTCATTGGGGAATGCACACCCGTCTCATCCATTTTTTTCTGAGATGGAGAACTCTGAGACTGCATCAATTCGAATTTTAATGCTTGTAGTCTTTGTTCTAATGTCTTCACCTGATCCAAGAGTTGCATTTTTTCTTGAACCAATGTCTCTTTTTGCTGGTTTAGTCTTTTGACTACATCAGTCATGGTAGAACAATGGTCGCAAAAGATTATTTTGTCTGTGTCTTTTTGTACATTGTACTGGGGGATTTTGTCTGGGTTTTGTCTGAGAGCTGGAGAAATATAATAATTTGGACCCAATGTCCCTCTAGCATAATCTAATGCTTCAGTAAAATTATTAAATCCCTTAAAAAGAGGTTTTCTTATGTCTTTAATAGAGTCTACAACTTCTATCCAAGTCTGAAAAATACCATTAGTTTTACCGTGAACTACAACATAAAATTTAAATTTTTTGTCTAAATTTCGGTCTGTAAAATATTGACAAAGTGCATTTATAGTGGCTACAAAATGTTTAGCTCCGTCTTTTTTATTACGCGAAATCCATAAATTATCCACTAAGCATCTTTGTTGTCTATCTATTACATATTCTGGTAATACTTTAAAAGTCCAATTTGATGGCTGATAGACTACTAAATTATTGGCTCCGAATTGTATTCTTTCTTCCATAGCATTTCTTTCTAATAAAGATGTAGGTCTAAAATGAAGGTTACCTAATACTGTCTGTCTGTATGTGTCTTGGGTTGAGGCTATGCCTTTCCCCTTGTCTGCTGTCTGAGAACTGGAAGGTCTCATGCTGTCCAAATAAAAAATTTAGTTAGCAGTAATATTTAATCTACTTAATTGATCTGCTAAATTATTATCTTTTCCTTTTATATGTTCAAATTTTAAAATATAAATTGAAATGGTATCTAAAAAATTTAGCCATCGTCTTCTACTACTATTTTTATCATTTATCTTTTGATAGAATTTAACTATAGCTTCACAGTCTGTTCTAACTAGTATTTCTGGTTTATTTAAAATATATAGTCTGAAACTATTTAATCCATATATTACGGCTAAGATTTCTGCATCTATACTACTCATATTTCCTTTTTCTTTATACTTACCACTTTGATAAGCACATATCTTTTCTTCATTTTTATTACTATACTTACTAGGTTTTGCTTTTAATACTGCTCCCCATCCTTCAAAACTACCGTCTGTTTCTATAATTAAATAGTCTGTTTCTAGTGGCATATTTAAATCTGGAATGTTTTTTATTTTTTCTTTTATTTTTTGTACTAATTTAATGTCTTCAGTATTAAAGTGTTTTTGACCATTTGATCCAGTCTTTGAATATAATGGTCCTGCTATTTTTCCTAAATCTTTTATAAAATTTCTAGCATAATTGACTATTCCTAAAAAATTTTGTAATTCTTTAACATTGTCTAACTTGTCTGGCATTTCTAAAGCTTTTTTGGCTATATGAGGTTGTAATTTTATCTTACCTTCTCCTAGTACTACTCCTAAAAAGTTTATATAATTTTTACATAATTCCATTTTCTTTTTACTAATTATTATCCCATTTTCTACAAATAATCTAAATACCGTTTGTAGGTGTCCTAAATGTTCTTTAATATCTTTACTAAATACTAATATATCATCTACATATACTAATACAAACCTTTTATATTCTCCAAATATACTATCCATTTTTCTTTGAAAAATTGGTGGAGCTGTCTTTAATCCAAATGGCATTACTAACCATTCGAAATGTCCTTCAGGACAGGTGAATGCAGTCCATTCTATACTATCTTCATGCATTCGTACCTGCCAATATCCTGATTTACAATCAAATTTGCTAAATATTTTCTTTCCTTGTATTCTATTTATTAGTTATGTTTTGTCTGGTAACTTATATCCATCTGTTCTAGTGTTATCATTAAGTCTTTTATAATTTATTACCATTCTTGCTTTTCCTCTTACTATTTCACTATGATTTCTTACCATAAATGCTGCTGATCTATGTTTAGAAGTAGATCTCCGTATTGCTCCTAAGTCCAATAGTTCTTTTATTTGTACTTTAAAATCTTCTACATCTTGATTTGTTGCTTCAATAGATGCTGTTTTAATTATATAGTCTGGATTTATTATATCTAATTTACATACAATCCTGTTATTTTTCCAGTGTCTTAATGGTTTTTCTCCAATAATTTCTATTTCATCTAGAATTTTTATTATATTATCTAGGTCCTTTTGATTTTTTATTATTCCTATTTTTTCTATTCCTGTTTTAAAATTATATAACTCTGTCTCTATATCTATTAAAGTATAATCTTTTTCTAGCAACTCCTCTTCTTCTAGAATTTCTTTTTCTTCTAAAGTTAAATTTTTTATTTCTTGTTTTTCTTTACAACATGTATTCTTTTCTTCACATTCTTTACAACAACTATCTTTTTTCTTTTGCAGGTCTGTGGTAGGGATCTTTTTATGACGAATCCTTGTTTCAGTCTTAAGAACTTGTACTGGTGTATAAGTAATATTTTTTAAGAAAATTACTCCATCTCTTGTAATCATACAGCTACCATTATTATGTAACATGAAGTCTAATCCTATGACAAAGTCTACATTTATATTAAGGTCTCTTACCCATATCTTATCCATTTTATAACTTGGCTTGTAAAACTCTGAACATGTATTTATAAAGCTAATGTAGGCTTTATGAACATAATGTCTATATATATTATGGGTTCCATCCATTTGCATGGCCGCAACTGGTTTTTCTAGAATTTTTATTAAATTAGGTGGAACTATTCTTTTATTTATTATGCACTTTGTGCACCCTGAATCTACTAATGCTAACGTTTCTATCTCATAATCATCTATTTTAATTCTTGCAAGTATTTTTATTGTTCCTAATTTTTTATCTTCATTACATACTAATGCTTCATTGCCTTCTATGCTCATTAATTCTGCTTGAGATTCTTCTGGTATTATTGTTAATGGTTTCATTATTGGTTGTATATTTGATAATCTTATTTCTTCGTCTTCACTATCTACTTCTCTTTGTTTTCCTCTTTCTAGGTTACATAATCTGGTTTCTAATTCATTTATTCTTGTTTCTAATGTTATTATTCTTAGACTAATAGTAGGGTCTTCAATTTTCTTATGAGTTGTTTCTTTATTTATTTTTGTTTTAAATTTTTTTTCTATACACATTGTACATCCTTCTATGTAACAATTTTTACATTTAACTCTTTTGTCTCTACTAGGATACTATTTACAAAAGAAACATGCATTACTATCCAATCCTTTATTTCGTTCAAACTCATGGTTACAGTCTTCGGCTATATTTGCTAAATTATCCATGGCTTCTAAGTCTAGATTTTCTAATCCTATTTCATTAATTAATTCGTCTGCTTCTGAGTCTGATGAGTCTGTTTTGATTTTTTCTTCAGTGCCTACACTTACTATAGAATATATGCTTTCTGTATCTGACATATACTCGTCTACATTTATTAATGTTTCTTGAAAATCTTCAATTAGCTGGGAATTTCTTGTCTTATTATTTATTCTTTTTGGACATGTATTTGCTAAGTGTTCTACACTTTCACAAGTGAAGCATTCTAATTTATTTCTATAATTTCTTTCTGTTCGGTACTTTCTTACATGCCTATTTCTGTCTAAATAAGGTTTTCTAGCTGATGATTTTCTAAGATAATATTTCTTTCTATTATATTGAGGATAATTTCTATTATACTGCGTTCGGTATTTTTTATGCTTTTTCTTTTTATAATTGTCTTTATCATAACTTTGTGTCGTGTAAACTACGCTTTTACAAAAGTTCATTTCATTTTCTTTTAACTGTTTTTGTATTTGTATATGAGTACATTTTTCTTGTAGTATATCCATTATATGTTGTATCCTATGTCCTATGGACCATGTTAAATTAGGATTCTGCATTACTCCGTCTCTCTTATTCCATCTATCTTCTATTTCTCTTCCTAAGGCTCCTGGTAGTTTATTAAATAACTTTTTACCTAATTCTTGATTAAATGCATTTCCACTAATAGTACAGTAGTAAAAATAATCGTTTAAAAATTTCTTAATATGAAACCAACTACTTATGCTTAGTTGTTCTAATTTTATTACTGCATTTCTTTGTAGTACTAATAATCCACTATTTGGATCTTCCCCTGTAATCAAAGTATGTATTTTATTAGTAAAATTATATGGGTTTGCTCCCATGGATACTAGGTGTTGAAATTCCATTGGAAAATTTTCTTTATAAGCTTCCCATAAAGCTTTGGCTGATTCTCCTAAAAATGTTTCTAAATATTTATACATTGTTTCTGCGTCTGTTTCACTATATGTTTTTATATAGTCTGCTACTACTATTCCTTTCCAAAGATCTATCACTGAATTCCATCTTTGCGGGTCATGTGCTGCTATATTTAATATTTTACCTTTATTACCTCCTTCTTGAAGAATAATGGGTTCTTCTATAGGCATTCTTTTTCCTGATGGTTTAACATTATTTAAAGGTTCTCCTCCTGTTCTAAAAACTCTTCTTCTAGGTACATTTCCTGTGCTAGTATCTATAGTATATTGTTCTCCTGTTGTTCTTTGAAATGGACTAGAACTAGATGCACTAGATTCCATTAATTCTTTTTGACTTATTATAGAGTCTATTTCTAGTTCGTCATCACTGTTTTGCATGTCTTCTAATATTTTATCAAAATCGTCTGATTTTCTTTGGTTTATCTGTTCTACTCTATATCCCCAATTATTAGTTCGGGCTTCACATAATTTAAAGTGACTTATGGTTTCTTCTATTGTTAATTCTCCTAACTTACATCCTTTACATTTAAAAAGCATATTTTTATTTTCTTTTTGAAGTCTTTTTGCTTTTTCTATAGCTTCGTCTACCGCAAACTCGTCTTGTATTAATTCTATATTCATAAAAGTTGCGTCTGTAATTTCATTTTCGTCTAAAGTACTTTCTTCTTCTATGTCTTTTTGTGGCATATAATTATAATTAGTAAAACGTACAGATGTCTCTCCCTTAGAATTAGTGTACATTAGGTGGGATTCTGACTGTAAAATCTTTTTTGTATTAAAATCCTCTAGATTCCATTCCATCCCTGCATATTCTTCAGGATTTATTTTTATAGGCTTTATTAGTCTTATTCCTTTATTTCCCATTATTTCTACTACATCTTCTACCTTAATTTTAAATTTTGTATTACTATTATTAGTCATTTTTCCTAGAAATCCTACGCATATTAATAAATTATTACCGTCACACATCTCTTCATATCCCTTGGTATGTATTCCTATTTTTATGTGCTTTCCAAATTCTGCTAAATTCATTATAAAATCTGGGCTAATATAAAATATTCCTCCATTATTTGTCATGTCTACTTCCGTTAGTCCTATTATTGATTTTTTCATGTCTGACCATCTATCGTCATAAATTACTATTAAAACTTTAGTTCCTAAGTTCTTTCTAGTTAGTCCTTTTAATCCTACTACTATTAATCCCATATGCATTAAACTTCTTCTAGTATTTTTTATTTGTCTCACAGCTACTGGGTCTATTAAATTTATGATAGTAATTTTATTTCCTATGGCTGATATTTGTTGTTCTCTATAATGTCTATATAATTGAGCTGTACTTGAAAACTGTCTTATATTATATAGAGTTTTTGGATTTAACAGTTTCAATTGGTTTTGTTGAAAAATTTGTATATCTCTATCTACGTCTATTACCTCACTTAACTGCTGATTATTTTCTTCTGGGGTTCTTCTATTTAAAATTCTTGATAAAAAATTATTACTTATTCTATTATCTGAAAAATTTACTCTTTGTCTTTCTTACAAGTAGGTATATAATGATAACACTCAATATATATATATATTGAGTGATTTGTAATTTTTTAAATATATAATGAATATCGATACTCATTCTTTTATTCTATTATTATTGTATATTAATTTGAGATCGAGGGAAATAAGAGTGCAAATTTTGGTTTAACCGATAAATGAACCGTAACGAATGCTATTGGTTTATCGATATTGAGTTATCAGTTAAACCAGACCGTTGGCCTAGAAGATATTTTTTTATCCGCTAACCGAATAACTGATGACTGATAACAAATATCTTATTCGTTCGGTCATCGGTTTAGCTTGTGTACAAACTAATAACCGATAAATCGAACTGAAAACAAATAAAATCTAACCGAACCGAGCAGGCCAGTAAGCAGCCCTAACTAGCCCCACAACTTTCAAATCCTAAATCCGCCTCTGAGGCAAGTATGTTTTTTTTTTTTTTTTTCCAATCACCACAGGCAAGTATTGATCATTTTTCCTTTTTGTTATTTGGAAGCAAATTTAACTACGGCCCTGAAACGTCAAAGTCTAAATCCGTCAAATTAAAATATTTATAACGTGCTAGATTTTGCCCGTTTCATTTTGTTTCTCGTCGTTATCTTCCCCTTTTTTCTCTATAAAAACCAATGTAGACTTATTGCCATTTTCTCATTACAAAAAATATTACTGTGCTAATTTCTTCTTCTTACAGCCCAATAAATTAATTATTCGCAGCGATGGCAATGTTAGGAGGTATTACCGATGTTCCTGCAGGATCCGAAAACAGCGTTAAGTACCAAGATCTTGCTCGTTTTGCTGTCCAGGATTTTAATCAGAAACAGGTTACTATTTTTTTTGATTTATTCTTCTAAAAGTTAGAGATTTGATGGATTTTCCTGTTTGTGGATTTGATTTTGTTTGTTCTTGTTTTTTAATGTTGTTTGATTGTGTTTTTAAATAATAGTCCAATGGTGTTGGCCTTAATAATTAATGATACCACTGTTTCTACAGTTTTTATGTTGTTTGATTGTGTTCATTTTGCACTCTTCCTTTTTTTTCTTCTTTAACAGCATATGCTCTGGTATGATCACGGGTTTAAGTTATACATATTAGCAGTGTAAAGGTTCGACTTAACTGGCTATCACAAATTATTGCGCAACTATATTAGCTTGTTTTTAAGAGTTACTTGATGTTGTAGCAAGAGGCGGATATAGGATTTGAAGGTGGCGGGTGTCACAATGTTAGGAACGTGTATTTGGATCGGGTCCATCTCTTTTTAGTTTATTCGGGTCCACTTAATAGGTCTTTTTATTTATAAATATGAAAATTACATCTCAAAAATCAAGAAACTAACATAATTAGCTTCTTAAATAAGGAATCACATCCATTAACAACAAGGTAAAATCAACATTTTCACCAAGGAACTTGCATCTTTTATGTATATTAAAAGTTGAACTTGCACAAGTAAAATAACATCTTCAATAACGGAATTACACCAATCAAAATAAGAAAAATAATAGAAAAACTCTTCAATAGGTAATTACACCCCATAAGTAAATGTAGAATTAGATAAACTACAAGTTCTCAAAAATAAATCATAAATTTCATATTTTTTCTAAGCAATGCTTACGAAATTTCTATCACAATTTAAGTAGTAAACTGATTTAAATTGAATTTAACCATTATAGAATAACACAATTTTTTATAATACACTCCCTCCGTCCATTTTTATTTATCCACTATACTAAAAATATATGACCACTTTTACTTGTAAGTTGTATAGTTTGAAAAACCAAGACATAATTTACTTTTTTATACCTATTTTACCCTTATTATTAAGTACTACAATTTATTTCTCATTTTATTTATTGTTTATTAAGAGTGTCTCGAGTTAAATATAGACAATTAAACATGGACGGAGGGAGTAATAAACAAAAGAAATTATAAAAAAAAATTGAATTTTGATCTCAATCCAAAATTCCCATTGAGACCCACGTCTTTCGATTTAAATACTCACATATTTGAGATTGAGAGAAATGCTGAATTTAAGGGATTTTGAAGTTTCTATTTGTGTGTTCTCGCCAGAGATCACAGATAAAATAATAGAATAGAGGAAAGGCAACATAAATAATAAAAAGATAAATAGAAAATTGGGAGAGCCGAAAAAGGAATTACTGGTACAAAGGAACTAAAAAGCACAAAGAAAGATGGGAGTCGAAAAATGTTCAAACTTGTGTCTACCAACCATGACACCTTTATCTAATTTGCGACTGAGGGTTGCAGGATTAAATATTTAACCTAGTTTAAGCATATTGCAACATAGGTATATAAAAAATTTATCAAGCCACCCCCACCCTAGAGGGTGGATCCGCCCTTGGTTGTAGCCTATAGCTAAGGGCGGAGGTAGAGTATGACTTACGGGATCTGATAAGTTCAACAACTTTGGCTCGAACCCTTTATATATGTTAAAAATTCATTGAACAAGTATAATAATAGATTTCAAACCCAATAAATAAAATCGGTTATCGGTAAAATCTTGAACTCCACTCCACAATTAAAATTAATTCTGGATCCAACGGAACTTAAACTCATTACATCCCATGTTGCTACTAAAAATAAGATTATGTTGGATTAGCTCTGGCACAACTCTATTTGTTAGACCAAGCAAATAAGCCATACGCTGAAGAGCAACTTACAAAGTACTACTCTTAAGTAACATAATTAATCATTCAACGAACAAAGAACTTTTGTATTAAGAAATTGTATAAGAAAGTAACATATAGCCTCATAACATTTTTAACTCTTTACACTAAGAAAACTCTACTATGCTTGAATATTGAAAAATGAACTGGGTTAGTCATGACCTTAGATTGGAGAGAGGTGCTTAGACAGGACATGACCCAGTTTCAGCTTACCGAGGACATGACCTTAGATAGGAGGTTATGGAGGACTCAGATTAGGGTAGAAGGTTAGTAGATAGTCGCAGTTTTGATATATAGTCTATTGTCATTTGATGCTTGCTACTATGTATTGTTTCTTGTACTTCAATTATCTTATTTATCTGTGGTAGCTACTGCTTTCTTTTCTCAGACTGCTCTATCATGACTTATTCGCTTTCTTTAGTTTCATTTTCATTTTACTTTGAATTGCTTGTGCTTATCTGACTTTTTCTTATGTTTTCTCTTGAGCCGAGGGTCTTCCGGAAACAGCCTCCCTATCTTCCAAGACAGGGGTAAGGTCTGCGTACACTTTACCCTACCTAGACCCCACATTGTGGATTTCACTGGGTATGTTGTTGTTGTTGTTGTTGAACTGTGTTAATCATATACATGTGGGGATAAAAAAGTGGTTTCCATATAAATTTATAGTATTCAATTGTAACCAGCTTTGCAAATGCACAAACTTCAAGCTTGTTTAAATTTTAGGTGGATAATCTGAAATGTTTACTTTTTGATGTCTTGAAAGTAGAGATGAATTCAACATTTAAACTTTATGCATTTTGAGTTACTTAGTTCTAACGAACTGTACTTCGCATGCTAACTCCGTCCCTTCTTCAAATGCATTATTAAGAATTAGTTTATTAAGTATTCATGACTTATAATTCTTTCATTTTGAACAACATGTGCTCTGTGAAGAATGCTCTTTTGGAGTTTGTAAAGGTTTTGAGTGTGAAGCAACAAGTAGTTAGTGGAATGATGTACTATATAACACTTGAGGCAATTGATGGTGGAAAGAAGAAAACATATGAAACCAAGATTTGGGTGAAGGAATGGGAGAAGTTCAAGGAAGTTCAAGAATTCAAGCTTGCTGGTGATGCCCGAGGGAGCTAATTAACTATTGCTTGGTGTATGAAATTACTCTTATGTTGGAGATAAATAAAGTCATTTTTATGTGGAAGTATTTGGATGTCGTAGTGTAAGTGTGTAGTGTATTCTCCAGGGAGCTAATTAACTATTGCTTGGTATATGAAATTATTCTTATGTTGAAGATAAATAAAGTCATTTTTATGTGGAAGTATTTGGATGTCGTAGTGTAAGTGTGTATATACACTACTATAAAGTTTTTAAGGTATTGAAAATGTTACTTAGTTCAACATATTCTGTACGTAATATTGATCTGTACGGATTTTTTTTTTTTTTTTTTTAACGTCATATGCAAATTAGTATTTTCCTTTTACTTTGGTTTTGTGTGAACTCACTGGAGATTTTTATGGGTCGGGTAATATCGAATATTTAAAGCATGATAACAATAAAATAGCAGTTGGGGATGTAGCTCAAATGGTAGAGCGCTCGCTTTGCATGCGAGAGGTACAGGGTTCGATCCCCTGCATCTCCACTTTTCATTTGGCTAATAAACTAATTAGGGTTTCAAGAATTCATGAAAAAGAAGCTATGTCCACATTATTATACAATGCATAAGTTGTTAGAGGAAAACCTTACTTCTATTTTAAGTAACTCTAGCAAATTTACAAAGAAATCTGAAAATTTTACAAATATTTAATCCTAACATTTATAACTTGTATATTAATTAATTTAAAGGATGGAAAATAAAACCCAAAAAATTGCATCTGAACTCACTAAGCTCACTAAGCAGCATTGCATAGTTTAAAAGCTAAACAACTTACATTTAGGAGCCTAAATGTTTGACACATTTATATGCTCCAAAGATTTATCCCTTGATAAATGACAAAAATAATAAACAATGAATCAGGGTTAAGAGAAGAACATAAATTTCTCTCACGAGAAAAAATGGATTGTAAAAGACAACAACTTTATCAAATTAGTTTTATTTTAACCAACTTTCTGCATTCAAGTAATAAGCTCGAAGGACTCGATCCCCTAGACGACAATAATGATGATTTATGAAAAGCTGGAAAAATGAAGAACTTGAAGACTGCAATTCGATATATCAATAAACAACCTTTGTGTAAATTAAAATGATTTATGAAAACTACAAATTAACTTTACATTCTTAATCTAGGCTTTTAAAGTAATTGACTCACATAACTAATAAAGGCTACATGCATAGTATACATTGGCTTCCTTCCCTTGCTTTTACTTTCGGAAATACTTCGCCTGGAGACACCAAAAGTAAAGAACTTTATATCAATCAATTAATAAAGGATGTTATATATAGTCAAGAAATTTACTGTTGAAATTTCAAATTGCCATCGAAATATTTGTTTTCCAAATCATGAAAAGCAATTGATTCATATTTTGTCTTCCCCATAGAGTCAAACTAAATCATCTGAGACTGAATGTTGATACTGAGGGACATTAGACGTAAGGACAAATTGCATCACCCATAAACGAAAAGAGATTACGAAATTCCAAAAACCTTAGCTTTGACGCATACTCACTACTCCAATACATATAGTTTGTCAAAGTATATAATGATGTTGAATGTTTAATTGGGAAGACCCCTTCAATATTTGCAAATTAAATTTGTAACTCATGACATAAAGTTAGTAACTGAAATTATAATTAATATGTTAAAACATGTCCAGCCATGTTGAGGAAAGAAAAGGGCTGATCGAGTCAGTTACTTTTAAAAGGGAGGAATAAATATTTTTAGCTGTATAAATTGAGTGATAAATGAAAGAAAAGAAGGAAAAAATATCAAAAAATTTAGAAAAAAGATAAATATGAATGGAGGCTATAGAGAGGTGCCACATCACTTTGTCTATGCCTAGCTTTATATTATATGTAGATATAGATATAGATTATATTTTTAACATGTTAAGCCCCATATTAGTTGTGGTCTCGTTATATGTTCTTAACAATTCTCCCTTTGCGAGCTATTTTTTTTCAATAAGTTGAGGTAAGCTCAATTTTTTTTTTCAATAGTGTTAGAATCATATTGTTCGGTATCTCAATATTGAGCATGAGAAACTGCATACTGGATATTCAAGCACCGTCGCACCAGATTAAGCTTCCATGGCACTGCATTGCTATAGTTTTCATGATGCAAGGTGAAGTGTATATAAGACTTTTGAGATTAAATTACAATTTCGTTTGTAGCAATGTGAAATTCCTTTATTCTTTGCAAAGAGCTTCAAATAATTAATTAAATTCTTTGAGGAAATTTTTAGAAGTAATTAAATAGAATGATTTAAAAAAAATTAGTCATGCTAAATTTAAAAAATAAATTAACAATAAATTACACATCTTTTAATTGTTTTTTAAATAATTAAGCGTAATATCGTGAAACTACAAAATAAATTAGTGTTAGAAGTCAAATCTGAAGGGCGATATATGAAATTATCCCTTATTATTATTATTATTATTATTATTGCTACTACTACTCCTCCTCCTGTTATCCTGATTATTGCCAGAAATTTTTGACGGTCATATCTTTTTGAGATAATTGTTTAGTAAATGATTCCCTTTCTATTTCTCTTGCAATTTATGGATCTTTTAGACTACTGTCTAAAATATTTCTTTTGAACAAATTAAAAAATATTCCAAGAAAATATTAGATCACGATCTAAAATTTTTTTTAGATATTAGATGACAGTTCAATATTTTTTCAGTTTCAAAGATTATATTTGCACAATCTTTAAGAATATGGACAAAATCCGATTGGTAGCCTAAACAAAGGACTTTTGCGTAAACCAACCTATTACCACATATGAAAATTTGACCGTTATAAAGAAAGAGACACATTACGCGCACTATAAGACTCAACCAAATATTAACCCTTCTATTTGCATTCACAATCTGTGATCACCCCAAAATTCATATAGAAAAAAAAAAGGATTATCAGAAATAGAAAACCAAGAAACTTCACTTGCTTGAAATGGCTTCCAGAGACGTAGTTCCAAAGATTATACCCAAAGGTGACGAAAAAAATAGTCTTTTTGCCATCCCCTTTCTTCTATTTGATGC
The DNA here is from genome assembly GCF_019175385.1 of Lycium barbarum. Taxonomy (NCBI): domain Eukaryota; kingdom Viridiplantae; phylum Streptophyta; class Magnoliopsida; order Solanales; family Solanaceae; genus Lycium; species Lycium barbarum. Next base: position 162,751,651 of record NC_083337.1, read on the forward strand.
ATGTCCTATTGTCAATATTGTTTTTCTTGCGGAATCACTTTGGGGACTCATTACTAGTTGTTTGTTGTTGGATTTTCATTTTCTTGGATTAGTATTGAAAGAAGTTGGGGTTTTTTGTTAATGCAAATAGTTATTTGTGAATACTCAGTATCCCCACAAAAAATTGAAGTGTTGATTGATAATAATGAGTATCAATCTTTCTTGGGGTTTTTTATTAGGTTAATACCTGTTTATATGATCTATTTGTTTAGATTCTTGATCACAATTATTGAAATTCTAGAGAGTTGTGAAAACTGTCTGTCCTTTTTTTTTTTTATGATTCGTGTAAAATTTCATATTTTCTTGATCAATCAATGGTAATGTAAACTTGTTCACATTGCTATTCCAAATCCGAATAAACAAGGAAGATTATAAAAGGTGTCAATCAGTGTAAAACTTGTTGTCTTTTATCCGCATTTCAAACACAAGTGGTGACTGGTCTTTTTCCTCATCATGTATAGATTTTTCAAGGATAGATATGTAAGCGATGGATTTCTAGAATCAGACCTCTCTGAGCTTAAAATATGGAATGTTTAAAGTGCATGACAAGAACGAAGAAAACAAAAATGTTAATTTCGTGTGAGGTATTATACAGGACTGACAGTCCATTCCTTCAAGAAAAAGTTGAGTTCTTTATGATACGAATTTGGTATATCATGTACTAACAAATTATCGTAAATAGCAGATTCATTCCAACACTGCTCAATCATTTATGAAGCCCACATGGTATATTCATATACTGCTAGGGTATCATAAATAATTGGTTCATTTCTTTAAAAAAACACTCTTCGGTCCTCTATGATACCCACACGATATATTCATATACTGCTAGGTATCATAGAGGACTAATTCATTTCTTCGAGAAAAAAAAAACACTCTTTGGTCCTCTATGATGCCCACACCGTATATTCATATACTGCCAGAGTATCATAGATGAGTAGTTCATTTCTTCGGGAAAAAACGCTCCTCAGTCCTCTATGATACCCACACAGTGTATGAATATATAACCAGGGTATCATCAAAGACTGATTCATTCCTTCCAATACAGTCATATTATATATATAAATTTTGTTTGTATTCGTAAAAAAGTTATAAAAAGTTTTTTATATTAATTTATGTTTTAATAAACAAGGTAGTAACCTTGGTATTTTTTTTAATTACATTTTGTTGTAGTGTAATACATTTAATTTTAATATTTATATATTTATTAGTTTAAAAATAGTTAGTTAATATTTTTATCTTTAAAAAGACAATTAAAGAAGGACAAATGAAAAATAGAAAAACGGACAAAAAAATTAAAAAAAGATAGATTAGCTACTAATCTTCAAAACAAAGTCGGTGCAATGCCACCGTTTCGACTAGGCCTGTGCACTAATCGGTTCAATCCGAATTTCCGAACCAATTCGAATCAATTTGGATAATTTAATTTGGATAATACAATTCGATTTCGATTTACAAATGCAATTGTAAAATATTACGGTTTAACGGTTCGGATACGGTTTGCTTCAATTATCAACCGAACCGATCCGAACAAACCGAATTTGTATGCCACTAGTGACTAATATGACTAATTTGGTATATGTAATGTGGTGTTGGCGGATTTGTATGCTTGCACAAGTTGTCAAGCTCTTGTTTTGTTATTTATATGATATTATGCTTGCAAGTTTATGGTTTTTTCTTGGTTAATGTCTTGGTTATAAGGCTGCAAGTTTAGGATCTCATTATTTTTTTGTTATGTTTACTCTAAAACTAAAATGAAATAGTTGCTTGTTTAAATTTCGAATAAATCGAACAAATCGATTTGTGTAACCGAACCGAAACAATAAAAAACGAATCAAATTGTACCTAGAATGGATCGAGTTTGGTTGAGAATTTTAGAAAGCCGAAATTCAAAATTTCAACTCGGTGATGGCCAAAACCGAACCGAACCGATTCGTGCACAGGCCTAGTTTCGACACAAATACCTAATTAAGGCATGTCTCAATGTCAACTATTAGAAAGGGTAAAGATTAATAATGAGGAGTAGTGGGGTCAAAAGGGGCTGAGCTGTGTCAAAGAATTAAATGGGCAGACCCTTTTAATTGAAGAGTTTGCAAAATGGCAGTCCAACCCTGCCCTAAACGGGCCGCGGGTTAGGATAGGCTAGCCCTTTAAGTCTTTTCGTCTTCCGAAATAATATTTTCTAAGTGATTTTTGGTACAATTTAAACATGAAACCTTTACAATATGAAATAGAATCTTCTACCACCCATTCTTGCTCAAATTCATATCATAGAATAAAATTTAAGAGAACAAATATAAATTATTATTTTTAATCAGTAATTCAGATCACGTTCAAAAGAAATTAAACATAATATAAATTCTTAGACTAAGAAGTATTACTCCAATTTCTAATTATTACTTAGTAGTAAGTATATTCTTTTTTCTCATTACTTTTTATTTTTTTGTTTAATTTAATTTTTTTAAAATAATTAATTTATTATTATTTTCTGGCCTCAACCCAACCCTTGAGACTGGCGGGCTAAGAAAGGTTGTGCTTTTGAGCCTCAATTCTATATGAGCCAAAAATCTTAGTCTAACCCTACTTAAATAAAAAGTTGGGTTGGGTCGGCTCGCCGGCTAAGCCCATATTGACAGCTCTAATGAGGAGCCTTGGTTTGTTTGGAATAAATAGTGCTCCAGAAGAGGAGGAAAGGAAAAGAGAAAAGTCTCACCCCATAAATCAGGCTTTGCTAAGGAATGAATGTGGGTAGATCGGGTAATTATTTTCAACCGAATGGGCAGAATTATAATTACATTCCAAAGGGATAAAGAGACGTAATTAGTTTGGGATTGATGGGTAATTTGTGTAGCTTTCCCTATAACTTATACATTGACATACTTATTAATGCTAAAGGTCGTTTATCATCTTTTCTAAGTTATCTTTACGTGTTTGCAATCAAAAGTTATAATCAATTTTTAAGTAACTTGGTAGTACAAAAGTGGACATAAATAAAGGCTAAATCATTTCTAGATTAGTGTGACACCAACTAGCATCAACATCAGGAGATTGACATAAAATGTCCATTTGCACTAGTAGCTTCATAATACATTGTGATAAAAGGGAGTATATTCTCTTCCTTAATTTTCTCCGCAATCCATCCAAATTTGAGAAAACGAATGCTCTTAAATATTTTCCAGTTATCACATACGTTTATCACCCTTCCTTTTAGTGATGGGGAGAGGCACGAAGCAAAGGATGTCCAGTAATAATCATTACGTACCTACTCTTACACATAAATAAATGTACCGACTATATTACAACTATTAGTAAATGAATGTTCCGACTGTACCACAACTACCGACTATATTACAATTACTACTAAATAAATGTACCGACTATACTACAACTACTAGTAAATAAATGTACCGACTGTACCACAACTACCGACTATACTACAACTATTACTAAATAAATGTACCGACTATACTACAACTACTAGAAATAAATGTACCGATTGTACCACAATTACCGGCTATACTACAACTACTACTAAATAAATGTACCGACTATACTACAATTACTAGTAAATAAATGTACCAATTGTATCACAACTACCGACTATACTACAACTACTACTAAATAAATGTACCGACTATACTACAACTACTAGTAAATAAATGTACCGATTGTACCACAACTACCGACTATACTACAACTACTACTAAATAAATGTACCGACTGTACTACAACTACCACTCCTTCCTTTTCTCGTACCATCATCCAATATTCATATTTTTTTGTTGTTTTCTATCGTGTCTGATATCCGTAATGATGTCCTACTAATCCGGTTACTTGTTTGATTACCTTGCGTTCACGTTATATATGCTTCATTGAATGAGAAACTATTCCCTACCAGACTGACTTTATTCTCGGCTTAAATTTAAAATTATTGATTAAAAGCGAAGGAATCACATACATCCAAGACGAAGCTAGTGTTTAAGATATGTTTTTGATCGAACGCAGTAATTTTGATTCAAATTTTATATTTATCTTTAAAAATCCATTTAATAAAATATAACCTATTAATTTAAAAGGCAATATTTTCGAACTTATAATCTTCACATCCTAGCTCAATTACACATGTATTCCAGCACAGGCAAGCAGGGGCGGATCTACGGTGCCTCGTATGGATTCCGGGAACCATAACTTTCACCCAAACGTTATATGTATAATGGGCAACCTTTTGACTATAACATGATATGACATGGGAACATACCACAATGTCATGCAGATGGCTTCGTGGATAAAGGGAATCAGCAAAGTTGCATTCCACCCCGTGGACAAGGGATCGATTCTCCTGTCCACGTTTTTGATAAACTTCACTCTGCTTTTTGTTTTACACAAAATCACAGCCTTACTTTATTTTATTTTTTTCCTTTTAAAAATCACAACAGTCAAAATAAAATGAGACCACAACAAATTTAAAACTTGTTGGAAGTATTACTTTGTCCAATCTCACTTCTTCAAATCAATTTTGAAACCAAAAAATAATGAAAAGTGAGAAAGCTTCGAGTTCTAAAACAATGTTGTTGGTTCTTCCATTTTGTATCAGGTCCTTTCATTCTTATTTCTCATTTTGTCCAATCTCATGAAGAAACTATTTCATCTAAAGATGTTGGAGATGCTCATGTTGCTGCACACGTAAATGAATTCAATACCATTGTAAATCAATTGTCATCGGTAAGAATTGACTTCGATGATGAAGTGCAAGCTCTAATTTTGTTGGCATCCCTAAAATATAGTTGGGAGCCAATGAGAGCAGCGGTTAGTAATTCTATTGGTAGTGACAAACTAAAGTTCAACGATGTTAGGGATCGTATCCTTGCTGAGAAAATGCGCAGGACAGATTCCGGAGAGGCATCGACGATTTTTGCTTTTAATGTTGAAAACAAAAGCAGAAATTATGACAGAAACAACAATCGAAATAGGGGCAGATCGAAGTCAAGGAATGGCAGAGGTCAATCCAGACCAGGACGAACATTTGAGTGTTGGAACTGTGGAAAACCAGGTCACTTCAAGAAGAACTGCAGGGCGCCAAAGAATGAGGACAACAAGGGGGCTGGAATCAACACTGCTATGGAAGACATTGGCGATGCGTTGTTGCTATCGGTTGACAGCCCGATAGACTCTTGGGTTCTTGACTCAGGAGCGTCCTTTCATACCACCCCACATCATGATATAATGACGAAACAGTCTGTACGGACTAAAACAGGCTCCAAGACAGTGGTATTTAAAGTTTGACAGCTTTATGAAGAAAGCTGATTTTTCAAGGTGCGAGGCAGATCACTGTTGTTACTTCAAGAAATTTGAAGACTCGTACATGATACTGCTACTCTATGTCGACGACATGCTAATCGTAGGAGCAAACCTACAGGATATTGATCAGTTGAAAAAAGAGTTATCGGAAGAGTTTGCAATGAAGGATTTGGGAGCTGCAAAGAAAATCCTTGGGATGAGAATCAACCGAAGCAAGGAGGGCATCAAACTCTCACAAGAAGAATATGTGAGGAAAGTTATCAAAAGGTTTAACATGCATGATGCCAAGCCAGTCAGCACTCCCTTGGCTGGACACTTTCGGTTGTCAAAGGATCAGTCGCCGACAACCGAGGATGAGAAGAAGCAGATGGACAAGATACCTTATGCATCTGCAATCGGTAGTCTTATGTATGCAATGATATGTACAAGGCCAGACATTGCACATGCATTGGGAGTTGTCAGCCGATTTATGAGCAATCCGGAAAAACAACACTGGGAGGTTGTGAAGTGGATATTCAGATATCTGAAAGACAGCTCGAGTTCAGCTCTGTATTTCCGAAAATCAGAAACAGGATTGCAAGGGTATGTTGATGCTGACAACGGTGGTGATGTTGATAGCAGAAAGAGCACATCCGAGTATGTTTATACCTTCGGAGGTACTGCAATCTCTTGGGTTTCCACGTTGCAAAAAATAGTAGCTCTCTCTAGTTGTGAGGCTGAGTACGTTGCTGTGACGGATGCCACAAAGGAAATGATGTTGCTATAATCTTTTCTGCGGGAATTGAATCAGGACCACGAGGGAAGTGTGATATAATGTGATAGCCAAAGTGCCATTCATTTGGAAAAGAACCCGGTCTACCATGCTCGAACGAAGCACATACAACTCCGGTACCATTTCATTAGATCAACTTTGGAAGATGGAGTGTTAGTGCTTGAGAAGATCGCAGGGAGTCAGAATCCAGCAGACATGCTGACAAAGGCAGTGACGATAGACAAACTGAAGCAATGTTCAGCTTCAGTTGGCCTGCACGAATTATGAAACTAGGAAAGAGCTGCTGCATCGATCAAAGTGTGAAGACAAATTAAAATTAGCCTTCAAGTGGGAGAATTGTTGTGTACTGTTCACGCGTATAAATACGCAGTTTACTGTTCACGCATATAAAAACGCGATTTATTATTTACGCGTGTTACTGTTCACGCGTATAAATACGCGGTTTACTGTTCGCGCGTTATTTGAAGCTTATAAATAGAGCTCTAAGCTTCATTTGGAAATACCACCAAAAATTGAAGAAGACAACACATCCCAAAGAGAAAGAAAAATCTAACAGAAATACTCTTAGTGAAATGCCTAAGTAAGAGAAGGCTTTTGAGAGAATTTTTAGTAAAAAATTCTTGAGTGAAATTGGGATTGGGGTTGTGAGGTTGAGTGTAGTAAACACTTGTAATATTTCTTCTTTAATAAGATCTGCAGCAGCAACGTGGACGTAGCTCTCACATTGAAGGTGAACCACTATAAATCTGTGTGTGTTATTTATTTATTCTTCGCTTACACCACGACGTAAGTAGGTTCTGTCTAAGGAGGTTGGTATTTAAGTGGTCCAGCTGTGACCCTCCAATCTTTCCTGGGAACCTGCTTACAAAGGTCAGATTTGGGATTCAAATCCTAACAGAGCCTTGGTTTGTTTGGGATAAATAGTGCTCCAGAAGAGGAGGAAAGGAAAAGAGAAAGGTTTCGCCCCATAAATCAGGCTTTGCTAAGGAATGGATGTGGGTAGATCGGGTAATTATTTTCAGCCGAATGGGTAAAATTATAATTACATTCCAAAGGGGTATAAAGAGACGTAATTAGTTTGGGATTGATGGGTAATTTGTGTAGCTCCCTTTAACTTATACACATTGACATCCATATTAATGCTAAAGGTCGTTTACCATCTTTTCTAAGTTATCTTTACGTGTTTGCAATCAAAAGTTATAATTAATTTTTAAACCTAGTAGTACAAAAGTGGACATGAATGAAGGCTAAATCATTTCTAAATTAGTGTAACAACAACTAGCATCAACGTTAGGAGATTGACATAAAATGTTCATTTGCAGTAGTAGCTTCATAATAATTGTGCCAAAAGGGAGTATATTCTCTTCCTTAATTTTCTCCGCATCCATCCAAATTTGAGAAAACGAATGCTCTTAAATATTTTCCAGTTATCACACACGTTTATCACCCTTCCTTTTAGTGATGGGGAGAGGCACGAAGCAAAGAATGTCCAGTAATAATCAATATGTACCTAGTCTTACACATAAATAAATGTACCGATTGTACCACAACTACCGACTATACTACAACTACTACTAAATAAATGTACCGACTGTACTACAACTACCACTCCTTCCTTTTCTCGTACCATCATCCAATATTCATATTTTTTTGTTGTTTTCTATCGTGTCTGATATCCGTAATGATGTCCAACTAATCCGGTTACTTGTTTGATTACCTTGCGTTCACGTTATATATGCTTCATTGAATGAGAAACTATTCCCTACCAGACTGACTTTATTCTCGGCTTAAATTTAAAATTATTGATTAAAAGCGAAGGAATCACATACATGCAAGACGAAGCTAGCGTTTAAGATATGTTTTTGATCGAACGCAGTAATTTTGATTCAAATTTTATATTTATCTTTAAAAATCCATTTAATAAAATATAACCTATTAATTTAAAAGGCAATATTTTCGAACTTATAATCTTCACATCCTAGCTCAATTACACATGTATTCCAGCACAGGCAAGCAGGGGCGGATCTACGGTGCCTCGTATGAATTCCGGGAACCATAACTTTCACCCAAACGTTATATGTATAATGGGCAACCTTTTGACTATAACATGATTTGACATGGGATCATACCACAATGTCATGCAGATGGCTTCGTGAATAAAGGGAATCAGCAAAGTTGCATTCCATCCCGTGGACAAGGGATCGATTCTCCTGGCCACATTTTTGATAAACTTCACTCTGCTTTTTGTTTTACACAAAATCACAGCCTTACTTTATTTTATTTTTTTCCTTTTAAAAATCACAACAGTCAAAATAAAATGAGACCACAACAAATTTAAAACTTGTTGGAAGTATTACTTTGTCCAATCTCACTTCTTCAAATCAATTTTGAAACCAAAAAATAATGAAAAGTGAGAAAGCTTCGAGTTCTAAAACAATGTTGTTGGTTCTTCCATTTTGTATCAGGTCCTTTCATTCTTATTTCTCATTTTGTCCAATCTCATGAAGAAACTATTTCATCTAAAGATGTTGGAGATGCTCATGTTGCTGCACACGTAAATGAATTCAATACCATTGTAAATCAATTGTCATCGGTAAGAATTGACTTCGATGATGAAGTGCAAGCTCTAATTTTGTTGGCATCCCTAAAATATAGTTGGGAGCCAATGAGAGCAGCGGTTAGTAATTCTATTGGTAGTGACAAACTAAAGTTCAACGATGTTAGGGATCGTATCCTTGCTGAGAAAGTGCGCAGGACAGATTCTGGAGAGGCATCGACGATTTTTGCTTTTAATGTTGAAAACAAAAGCAGAAATTATGACAGAAACAACAATCGAAATAGGGGCAGATCGAAGTCAAGGAATGGCAGAGGTCAATCCAAACCAGGACGAACATTTGAGTGTTGGAACTGTGGAAAACCAGGTCACTTCAAGAAGAACTGCAGGGCGCCAAAGAATGAGGACAACAAGGGGGCTGGAATCAACACTGCTATGGAAGACATTGGCGATGCGTTGTTGCTATCGGTTGACAGCCCGATAGACTCTTGGGTTCTTGACTCAGGAGCGTCCTTTCATACCACCCCACATCATGATATAATGACGAAACAGTCTGTACGGACTAAAACAGGCTCCAAGACAGTGGTATTTAAAGTTTGACAGCTTTATGAAGAAAGCTGATTTTTCAAGGTGCGAGGCAGATCACTGTTGTTACTTCAAGAAATTTGAAGACTCGTACATGATACTGCTACTCTATGTCGACGACATGCTAATCGTAGGAGCAAACCTACAGGATATTGATCAGTTGAAAAAAGAGTTATCGGAAGAGTTTGCAATGAAGGATTTGGGAGCTGCAAAGAAAATCCTTGGGATGAGAATCAACCGAAGCAAGGAGGGCATCAAACTCTCACAAGAAGAATATGTGAGGAAAGTTATCAAAAGGTTTAACATGCATGATGCCAAGCCAGTCAGCACTCCCTTGGCTGGACACTTTCGGTTGTCAAAGGATCAGTCGCCGACAACCGAGGATGAGAAGAAGCAGATGGACAAGATACCTTATGCATCTGCAATCGGTAGTCTTATGTATGCAATGATATGTACAAGGCCAGACATTGCACATGCATTGGGAGTTGTCAGCCGATTTATGAGCAATCCGGAAAAACAACACTGGGAGGTTGTGAAGTGGATATTCAGATATCTGAAAGACAGCTCGAGTTCAGCTCTGTATTTCCGAAAATCAGAAACAGGATTGCAAGGGTATGTTGATGCTGACAACGGTGGTGATGTTGATAGCAGAAAGAGCACATCCGAGTATGTTTATACCTTCGGAGGTACTGCAATCTCTTGGGTTTCCACGTTGCAAAAAATAGTAGCTCTCTCTAGTTGTGAGGCTGAGTACGTTGCTGTGACGGATGCCACAAAGGAAATGATGTTGCTATAATCTTTTCTGCGGGAATTGAATCAGGACCACGAGGGAAGTGTGATATAATGTGATAGCCAAAGTGCCATTCATTTGGAAAAGAACCCGGTCTACCATGCTCGAACGAAGCACATACAACTCCGGTACCATTTCATTAGATCAACTTTGGAAGATGGAGCGTTAGTGCTTGAGAAGATCGCAGGGAGTCAGAATCCAGCAGACATGCTGACAAAGGCAGTGACGATAGACAAACTGAAGCAATGTTCAGCTTCAGTTGGCCTGCACGAATTATGAAACTAGGAAAGAGCTGCTGCATCGATCAAAGTGTGAAGACAAATTAAAATTAGCCTTCAAGTGGGAGAATTGTTGTGTACTGTTCACGCGTATAAATACGCAGTTTACTGTTCACGCATATAAAAACGCGATTTATTATTTACGCGTGTTACTGTTCACGCGTATAAATACGCGGTTTACTGTTCGCGCGTTATTTGAAGCTTATAAATAGAGCTCTAAGCTTCATTTGGAAATACCACCAAAAATTGAAGAAGACAACACATCCCAAAGAGAAAGAAAAATCTAACAGAAATACTCTTAGTGAAATGCCTAAGTAAGAGAAGGCTTTTGAGAGAATTTTTAGTAAAAAATTCTTGAGTGAAATTGGGATTGGGGTTGTGAGGTTGAGTGTAGTAAACACTTGTAATATTTCTTCTTTAATAAGATCTGCAGCAGCAACGTGGACGTAGCTCTCACATTGAAGGTGAACCACTATAAATCTGTGTGTGTTATTTATTTATTCTTCGCTTACACCACGACGTAAGTAGGTTCTGTCTAAGGAGGTTGGTATTTAAGTGGTCCAGCTGTGACCCTCCAATCTTTCCTGGGAACCTGCTTACAAAGGTCAGATTTGGGATTCAAATCCTAACAGAGCCTTGGTTTGTTTGGGATAAATAGTGCTCCAGAAGAGGAGGAAAGGAAAAGAGAAAGGTTTCGCCCCATAAATCAGGCTTTGCTAAGGAATGGATGTGGGTAGATCGGGTAATTATTTTCAGCCGAATGGGTAAAATTATAATTACATTCCAAAGGGGTAAAGAGACGTAATTAGTTTGGGATTGATGGGTAATTTGTGTAGCTCCCTTTAACTTATACACATTGACATCCATATTAATGCTAAAGGCCGTTTACCATCTTTTCTAAGTTATCTTTACGTGTTTGCAATCAAAAGTTATAATTAATTTTTAAACCTAGTAGTACAAAAGTGGACATGAATGAAGGCTAAATCATTTCTAAATTAGTGTAACAACAACTAGCATCAACGTTAGGAGATTGACATAAAATGTTCATTTGCAGTAGTAGCTTCATAATAATTGTGACAAAAGGGAGTATTTTCTCTTACTTAATTTTCTCCGCATCCATCCAAATTTGAGAAAACGAATGCTCTTAAATATTTTCCAGTTATCACACACGTTTATCACCCTTTCTTTTAGTGATGGGGAGAGGCACGAAGCAAAGTATGTCCAGTAATAATCAATATGTACCTAGTCTTACACATAAATAAATGTACCGACTATACTACAACTATTACTAATAAATGTGCCGACTATACTACAACTACTACTAAATAAATGTACCGACTGTACTACAACTACCACTCCTTCCTTTTCTCGTACCATCATCCAATATTCATATTTTTTTTTTGTTTTCTATGTCGTGTCCGATACCCATAATGATGTCCTACTAATCCGGTTACTTGTTTGATTACCTTGAGTTCACGTTATATATGCTTCACTGAATGGGAAACTAATCCCTACCAAACTGACTTTATTCCGGGCTTAAATTTAAAATTATTGATTAAAAGCGAAGGAATCACATACATCCAAGGCGAAGCTAGTGTTTAAGATATGTTTTCAATTGAACGCAGTAATTTTGATTGAAATTTTATATATATCTTTAAAAATCCATTTAATAAAATATAACCTACTAATTTAAAAGGCAATATTTTCGAACTTATAATCTTCGCATCCTAGCTCAGTTACACATGTATTCCACCACAGGCAAGCAGGGGCGGATCTACCGTGCCTTGTGTGGGTTCCGGGGAATCATAACTTTCACCCAAACGTTGTATTTTATAATGGCAAACCTTTAACTGTAAGATAATTTGATATTATAACGTAATACACAGTCATGCAGATGGCTTCGTGGATAAAGGGAATCAGCAAAGTTTCATCCCACCTCCTGGGGACCAGGGATCGATATCTCTGGCCATTTTTTGATAAACTTCACACTATTTTTTGTTTTACACAAAATCACAGCCTTACTTTATTTCTTTTTTTCCTTTTAAAAATCACAACAGTCAAAATAAAATGAGACCACAACAAATTTAAAACTTGCTGGAAGTATTACTTTTGCCCAATCTCACTTCTGCAAATCAATTTTGAACTAAAAAAATTATGAAAAGTGAGAAAGCTTCGAGTTCTAAAACAATGTTGTTGGTTCTTCCATTTTGTATTAGGTCCTTTCATTCTTCTTCCTCATTTTTTTTTAGGTTTTCTCTTATATTGTAATACATTTCTTCTTAATTTTCTCTCTCTCTCTCTATATATATATATATGTCATGTTTGAGTGATTTGTAATTTTTTAAATATATAATAAATATCGATACTCATTCTTTTATTCGATTATTATTGTATATTAATTTGAGATCAAAGGGATTAAGAGTGCAAATTTTGGTTTAACCGATAAATGAACCGTAACGAATGCTATTGGTTTATCAATATTGAGCTATTAGTTAAACCAGACCGTTGGCCCCTAGAAGATATTTTTTTATCCGCTAACCGAATAACTGATGATCGACAACAAATATCTTATTCGTTCGGTTATCGGTTTAGCTTGTGTAGAAACTAATAACCGATAAATCGAACCGAAAACAAATAAAATCTAACCGAACCGAGCAGGCCAGTAAGCAGCCCTAACTAGCGCCACAACCTTCAAATCCTAGATCCGTCTCTTAGGCAAGTATGTTTTTTTTTTTCAACCACCACAGGCAAGTATTGATCATTTAACTACGGCACTGAAACGTCAAAGTCTAAATCTGTCAAATTAAAATATTTATAACGTGCTAGATTTGGCCTGTTTCATTTTGTTTCTCGTCGTCATCTTCCCCTTTTTTCTCTATAAAAACCAATGTAGACTTATAGCCATTTTCTCATTACAAAAAATATTACTGTACTAATTTCTTCTTCTTACAGCCCAATAAATTAATTATTCGCAGCGATGGCAAACATAGGAGGTATTACCGATGTTCCTGCAGGATCCGAAAACAGCGTTAAGTACCAAGATCTTGCTCGTTTTGCTGTCCAGGATTTTAATCAGAAACAGGTTACTATTTATTTATTTATTCTTCTAAAAGTTAGAGATTTGATGGATTTTCCTGTTTGTGGATTTGATTTTGTTTGTTCTTGTTTTTTAATGTTGTTTGATTGTGTTTTTAAATAATAGTCCGATGATGTTGGCCTTAATAATTAATGATACCACTGTTTCTACAGTTTTTATGTTGTTTGATTGTGTTCATTTTGCACTCTTCCTTTTTTTCTTCTTTAACAGCATATGCTCTGGTATGATCACGGGTTTAAGTTATACATATTAGCAGTGTAAAGGTTCGACTTAACTGGCTATCACAAATTATTGCACAACTATATTAGCTTGTTTTTAAGAGTTACTTGATGTCGTAGCAAGAGGCGGATATAGGATTTGAAGGTGACAGGTGTCACAATGTTAGGAACGTGTATTTGGATCAGATCCATCTCTTTTTAGTTTATTCGGGTCCACTTAATAGGTCTTTTTATTTACAAATATGAAAATTAAATTTCAAAAATCAAGAAACTAACATAATTAGCATCTTAAATAAGGAATCGCACCCATTGACAATAAGATAAAATCAACATTTTCACCAAGGAACTCGCATCTTTTATGTATATAAAAAGTTGAACTTGCACAAGTAAAATAACATTTTCAATAAGGGAATAACACCAATAAAAATAAGAAAAATAATAGAAAAACTCTTCAATAGGTAATTACACCCCATAAGTAAATGTAGAATTAGATAAACTACAAGCTCTCAAAAATAAATCATAAATTTCATATTTTTTCTAAGCAATGCTTACGAAATTTCCATCATAATTTAAGTAGTAAACTGATTTAAATTGAATTTAACCATTATAGAATAACACAAATTTTTATAATACACTCCCTCCGTCCATTTTTATTTATCCACTATACTAAAAATATATGACAACTTTTACTTGTAAATTGTATAGTTTGAAAAATCAAGACATAATTTACTTTTCTATACCTATTTTACCCTTATTATTAAGTACTCCAATTTATTTCTCATTTTATTTATTGTTTATTAAGAGTGTCTCGAGTTAAATATAGACAATTAAACATGGACGGAGGGAGTAATAAACAAAAGAAATTACAAAAAAAAAAATTAATTTTGATCTCAATCCAAAATTCCCATTGAGACCCACGTTTTTCGATTAAATACTCACATATTTGAGATTAAGATAAATGCTTAATTTAAGGGATTTTGAAGTTTCTATTTGTGTGTTCTCGCCAGATATCACAAATAAAACAATAGAATAGAGGAAAGGCAACATAAATAATAAAAAGATAAATAGAAAATTGGGAGAGCTGAAAAAGGAATTACTGGTACAAAAGAACTAAAAAGCACAAAGAAAGATGGGAGTCGAAAAATGTTCAAACTTGTGTCTACCAACCATGACACCTTTATCTAATTTGCAACTGAGGGTGGCAGGATTAAATATTTAGCCTAGTTTAAGCATATTGCAACATAGGTATATAAAAAAATTATCAATCTAGCCACCCCCACCCTAAAGGGTGGATCCGCCCCTGGTCGTAGCCTATAGGTAAGGGCGGAGGTAGAGTATGACTTACGAGATTTGATAAGTTCAACAACTTTGGCTCAAACCCTTTATATATGTTAAAAAATTCACTGAACAAGTATAATAATAGATTTCAAACCCAATAAATAAAATCGGTTATCGGTAGAATCTTGAACTCCACTCCACACTTAAAATTAATTCTGGATCCAACGGAACTTAAACTCATTACATCCCATGTTGCTACTAAAAATAAGATTATGTTGGATTAGCTCTGGCACAACTCTATTTGTTAGACCAACCAAATAAGCCATACGCTGAAGAGCAACTTACAAAGTACTACTCTTGTAAGTAACATAATTAATCATTCAACGAACAAAGAACTTTTGTATTAAGAAATTGTATAAGAAAGTAACATGTAGCCTCATAACATTTTAAACTCTTTACACTAAGAAAACTCTACTATGCTTGAATATTGAAAAATGAATTGGGTTAGTCATGACCTTAGATTGGAGAGAGGTGCTTAGACAGGACATAATCCAATTTCAGCTTATCGAGGACATGACCTTAGATAGGAGGTTATGGAGGACTCAGATTAGGGTAGAAGGTTAGTAGATAGTCGCAGTTTTGATATGTAGTCTATTGTCATTTGGTGCTTGCTACTATGTATTGTTACTTGTACTTCAATTATCTTATTTATCTCTGATAGCTACTGCTTTCTTTTATAAGACTGCTCTATCGTGACTTATTCGCTTTCTTTAGTTTCATTTTCATTTTGCTATGAGCTACTTGTGCTTATCTGACTGTTTCTTATGTTTTCTCTTGAGCTGAGGGTCTTCCGGAAACAGCCTCCCTTTCCGAGACAGGGGTAAGGTCTGCGTACACTTTACCCTCCCCAGACCCCACATTGTGGGATTTCACTGGTATGTTGTTGTTATTGTTGAACTGTGTTAATCATACATGTGGGGATAAAAAAGTGGTTTGCATATAAATTTATAGTATTCAATTGTAATCAGCTTTGCAAATGCACAAACTTCAAGCTTTTTTAAATTTTAGGTAGATAATCTGAAATGTTTTCTTTTTGATGTCTTCAAAGTAGAGATGAATTCAACATTTAAACTTTATGCATTTTGAGTTACTGAGTTCTAACGAACTGTACTTCGTCCCTTCTTCAAATGCATTATTAAGAATTAGTTTATTAAGTATTCATGACTTATAATTCTTTCATTTTGAACAACATGTGCTCTGTATTTCAGAATGCTCTTTTGGAGTTTGTGAAGGTTTTGGGTGTGAAGCAACAAGAAGTTGCAGGAATGATGTACTATATAACACTCGAGGCAATTGATGGTGGAAAGAAGAAAACATATGAAACCAAGATTTGGGAGAAGGAATGGGAGAAGTTCAAGGAAGTTCAAGAATTCAAGCTTGTTGGTGATGCCCCAGGGAGCTAATTAACTATTGATTGGTATATGAAATTACTCTTATGTTGGAGATAAATAAAGTCATTTTTATGTGGAAGTATTTGGATGTCGTAGTGTAAGTGTGTAGTGTATTCCCCAGGGAGCTAATTAACTATTGCTTGGTGTATGACATTACTCTTAAGTTGGAGATAAATAAAGTCATTTTTATGTGGAAGTATTTGGATGTCGTAATGTAAGTGCGTATATACACTACTATAAAGTTTTTAAGGTATTGAAATTGTTACTTAGTTCAACATATTCTGTACGTAATATTGATCTGTACGGGATTTTTTAATTAACGCCATATGCAAATTAGTATTTTCCTTTTACTTTTGTTTTGTGTGAACTCACTGGAGTTTTTTATGGGTCGGGTAGTATCGAATATTTAAAGTATGATAACAATAAAATGGCAGTTGGGTATGTAGCTCAAATGGTAGAGCGCTCGCTCTGCATGCGAGTGGTATAGGGTTCGATCCCCTGCATCTCCACCTAATAAACTAATTAGGGTTACAAGAATTCATCCCGATGAAAAAGAAGCTATGTCCACATTATACAATGCATAAGTTGTTGGAGGAAAAGCTTACTTCTATTTTAAGTAACTATAGTAAATTTACAAAGAAATTTGAAAATTTTGCAGATATTTAATCCCTTTTTAAAATTTAGTGAAAACGAACATTATTATGAATATGCATACAAAAATAATATTGTAAACATCTATAACTTGTATATTAATTAATTTAAAGGATGGAAAATAAAACCAAAAAAATTGCATCTGAACTTCACTAAACAGCATTGCATAGTTTAAAAGCTAAACAACTTACATTTAGGAGCCTAAATTTTTAACACATTTATATGCTCCAAAGATTTATCCCTTGATAAATGACAAAATTAATAAACAATGAATCAGGATTCAGAGAAGAACATAAATTTCTCTCACGAGAAAAAATGGATTGTAAAAGACAACAACTTTATCAAATTAGTTTTATTCTAATCAACTTTCTGCATTCAAGTAATAAGCTCGAAGGACTCGATCCCTCTAGACGACAATAATGATGATTTATGAAAATCTGGAGAACTTTAATCAGTTAAAAGAAAAATGAAGAACTTGAAGACTGCAATTCGATATATCAATAAACAACCTTTGTGTAAATTAAAATGATTTATGAAAACTACAAATTAACTTTACATTCTTACATCTATCACAGGCTTTTAAAGTAATTGACTCACATAACTTTTTTTTTTTTTTTTTATCTCACAAACAAAACAAAATCATTGAATAACATGAAAAACATAAGTTCCTCAAAATGATTGTATGAATAAACCTTCATCACAAGGTCTACTAGAAAGTTGATAATGCTTAACAGACTACAGAACAATTCTAAATTGCTCACTTCTTCTCGTCCTTTGCAGCTTCAGCTGCCCTCTTCTGCCTCACTCCAACATGTCGGGCATTTGTACGCTCAATTCGCAGCTTGCCATAGGCATTGAATGATTTCATCTCCTCTGTGACCTTCACAAGTTCAACAGCTGGCTGCTCCCTAGTAATAGGCATGTATGAACCCTGGACCTGGGTGGCAGTAGCAAGCTCCTCTGCACTAGAATCACCAGCCTTGACCTTCTTGGCACACCTTGGGAAGATAACTAGCTTAGCCTTGTAAGTCTTCAGCCTCTGGACGTTGGTTTGTAGACCTTCCAAGGATCTGTTCCTGCGACGATGATCAACAGCAATGCCAATGGTTGGTGCTAGTTTTTTGGGAATACCAGCTGCCTTCAGTTCTTCAAGCGAAAATCCTCTGCCAGCACGGACTTTCATGTTGTATTTTAGTGTTTGTCCATGAACAATGGGTCGGAGAGATCCAGCAGTTGGCCTAGGGAAGATCTTCACAGCCTTCTGCTGCCTAGCATTGCGTCTCCTTGTTTTCCTAGCAGGCTGATTGAACCATGTCTTTACATAGTTCTGCCAATGCTTCTTGAAGTGACCATTGGGAATAACGCTGTTGTGCTTCATGTCTTACCTGGGGGGGGGGGGGGGGGGAAGATTGGGGGCTAGGGTTCTGGAGGCAATGGTAGAACATTGACTCACATAACTATTAAAGGCTACATGCATATTTTTTAAGCAACATCCATGTATACATTGGCTTCCTTCCTTGCTTTTACTTTCGGAAATACTTCGCCTGAAGACACCAAAAGGTAAAGAACTTTCTATCAATCAATTAATAAAGGATGTTATATATAGTCAAGAAATTTACTGTTGAAATTTCAAATTGCCATCGAAATATTTATTTTCCAAATCATGAAAAGCAATTGATTCATATTTTGTCTTCCCCGTAGAGTCAAACTAAATCATCTCAGACTGAATGTTGATACTGAGGGACATTAGAAGTAAGGACAAATTGCATCACCCATAAACAAAAAGAGATTACGAAATTCCAAAAACCTTAGCTTTGACGCATACTCACTACTCCAATACATATAGTTTGTGAAAGTATATAATGATGTTGAATGTTTAATTGGGAAGACCCCTTCAATATTTGTAAATTAAATTTGTAACTCATGACATAAAGTTAGTAACTGAAATTATAATTAATATGTTAAAACATGTCCAGCCATGTTGAGGAAAGAAAAGGGCACATCTGATCGAGTCAGTTACTTTTAAAAGGGAGGAATAAATATTTTTAGCTGTATAAATTGAGTGATAAATGAAAGAAAAGAAGGAAAAAATATCAAAAATTTTAGAAAAATAGATAAATTTGAATGGAGGTCATAGAGAGGTATCACATCACCTTGTCTGTGTCTAGCTTTATATTATATGTAGATTATAGTTTTAACATGTTAAGCCCCATAGTAGTTGTGGTCTCGTTATATGTTCTTAACAATTCTCCCTTTGCGAGCTATTTTTTTTCAATAAGTTGAGGTAAGCTCAATTTTGTTTTCAATAGTGTTAGAATCATATTGTTCGGTATTTCAATATTGAGCATGAGAAACTGCATACTGGATATTCAAGCACCATCGCACCAGAATAAGCTTCCATGGCACTGCATTGCTATAGTTTTCATGATGCAAGGTAAAGTGTATATAAGACTTTTGAGGTTAAATTACAATTTCGTTTGTAGCAATGTGAAATTCCTTTATTCTTTGCAAAGAGATTCAAATAATTCATTAAATTCTTTGAGGAAATTTTTAGAAGTAATTAAATAGAATGATTTAAAAAATAATTAGTCATGCTAAATTTAAAAAATAAATTACACATCTTTTAATTGTTTTTTAAATAATTAAGCGTAATATCGTGAAACTACAAAAGAAATTAGTGTTAGAAGTCAAATCTGAAGGGCGATATATGAAATTATCCAGAAAGTCTTTTTTCGTGCATCCATGAATAGGAAGATTGCTGCCAAGTTAGCTCAAATGAATTACTATTCTTGAAAGTAGCTATGCATAGGAGGATAGAGTGTACTGGTTGTTTGGGAGTTTGTACTGAATTGTTCGCTTCGTAAACAATACATTTAGTTACAAAAAAAAAAAAAAAAAAAAAAAAAAGGACAAAATCCGATTGGTAGCCTAAACAAAGGACTTTTGCGTAAACCAACCTATTACCACATATGAAAATTTGACCGTTATAAAGAAAGAGACACATTACGCGCACTATAAGACTCTACCAAATATTAACCCTTCTATTTGCATTCACAATCTGTGATCACCCCAAAATTCATATAGAAAAAAAAAAGATTATGAGAAATAGAAAACCAAGAAACTTCACTTGCTTGAAATGGCTTCCAGAGACGTAGTTCCAAAGATTATACCCAAAGGTGACGAAAAAAATAGTCTTTTTGCCATCCCCTTTCTTCTATTTGATGCATGTCCTATTGTCAATATTGTTTTTCTTGCGGAATCACTTTGGGGACTCATTACTAGTTGTTTGTTGTTGGTTTTTCATTTTCTTGGATTAGTATTGAAAGAAGTTGGGGTTTTTTGTTAATGCAAATAGTTATTTGTGAATACTCAGTATCCCCACAAAAAATTGAAGTGTTGATTGATAATAATGAGTATCAATCTTTCTTGGGGTTTTTTATTAGGTTAATACCTGTTTATATGATCTATTTGTTTAGATTCTTGATCACAATTATTGAAATTCTAGAGAGTTGTGAAAACTGTCTGTCCTTTTTTTTTTATGATTCGTGTAAAATTTCATATTTTCTTGATCAATCAATGGTAATGTAAACTTGTTCACATTGCTATTCCAAGTCCGAATAAACAATGAAGATTATAAAAGGTTGACAATCAGTGTAAAACTTGTTCTCTTTTATCCGCATTTCAAACACAAGTGGTGACTGGTCTTTTTCCTCATCATGTATAGATTTTTTAAGGATAGTTATGTAAGCGATGGATTTCTAGAATCAGACCTCTCTGAGCTTAAAATATGGAATGTTTAAAGTGCATGACAAGAAAGAAGAAAACAAAAATGTTAATTTCGTGTGAGGTATTATACAGGACTGACAGTCCATTCCTTCAAGAAAACGTTGAGTTCTTTATGATACGAATTTGGTATATCATGTACTAACAAATTATCGTAAATAGCAGATTCATTCCAACACTGCTCAATCATTTATGAAGCCCACATGGTATATTCATATACTGCTAGGGTATCATAAATAATTGGTTCATTTCTTAAAAAAAACACTCTTCGGTCCTCTATGATACCCACACGATATATTCATATACTGCTAGGTATCATAGAGGAGTAGTTCATTTCTTCGGAAAAAAACACTCTTTGGTCCTCTATGATGCCCACACCGTATATTCATATACTGCCAGAGTATCATAGATGAGTAGTTCATTTCTTCGGGAAAAAACGCTCCTCAGTCCTCTATGATACCCACACAGTGTATGAATATATAACCAGGATATCATCAAAGACTGATTCATTCCTTCCAATACAGTCATATTATATATATAAATTTTGTTTGTATTCGTAAAAAAGTTATAAAAAGTTTTTTATATTAATTTATGTTTTAATAAATAAGTTAGTAACCTTGGTATTTTTTTTTAATTACATTTTGTTGTAGTGTAATACATTTAATTTTAATATTTATATATTTATTAGTTTAAAAATAGTTAGTTAATATTTTTATCTTTAAAAAGACAATTAAAGAAGGACAAATGAAAAATAGAAAAACGGACAAAAAAATTAAAAAAAGATAGATTAGCTACTAATCTTCAAAACAAAGTCGGTGCAATGCCACCGTTTCGACACAAATACCTAATTAAGGCATGTCCCAATGTCAACTATTAGAAAGGGTAAAGATTAATAATGAGGAGTAGTGGGGTCAAAAGGGGCTGAGCTGTGTCAAAGAATTAAATGGGCAGACCCTTTTAATTGAAGAGTTTGCAAAATGGCAGTCCAATCCTGCCCTAAACGGGCCGCGGGTTAGGATAGGCTAGCCCTTTAAGTTTTTTCGTCTTCCGAAATAATATTTTCTAAGTGATTTTTGGTACAATTTAAATATGAAACCTTTACAATATGAAATAGAATCTTCTACCACCCATTCTTGCTCAAATTCATATCATAGAATAAAATATAAGAGAACAAATATAAATTATTATTTTTAATCAGTAATTCAGATCACGTTCAAAAGAAATTAAACATAATATAAATTCTTAGACTTAGAAGTATTACTCCAATTTCTAATTATTACTTAGTAGTAAGTATATTCTTTTTTCTCATTACTTTTTATTTTTTTGTTTAATTTAATTTTTTTAAAATAATTAATTTATTATTATTTTCTGGCCTCAACCCAACCCTTGAGACTGGCGGGCTAAGAAAGGTTGTGCTTTTGAGCCTCAATTCTATATGAGCCAAAAATCTTAATCTAACCCTACTTAAATAAAAAATTGGGTTGGGTCGGCTCGCCGGCTAAGCCCATATTGACAGCTCTAATGAGGAGCCTTGGTTTGTTTGGAATAAATAGTGCTCCAGAAGAGGAGGAAAGGAAAAGAGAAAAGTCTCACCCCATAAATCAGGCTTTGCTAAGGAATGAATGTGGGTAGATCGGGTAATTATTTTCAACCGAATGGGCAGAATTATAATTACATTCCAAAGGGATAAAGAGACGTAATTAGTTTGGGATTGATGGGTAATTTGTGTAGCTTTCCCTATAACTTATACATTGACATACTTATTAATGCTAAAGGTCGTTTATCATCTTTTCTAAGTTATCTTTAAGTGTTTGCAATCAAAAGTTATAATCAATTTTTAAGTAACTTGGTAGTACAAAAGTGGACATAAATAAAGGCTAAATCATTTCTAGATTA
Source organism: Lycium barbarum (assembly GCF_019175385.1). NCBI lineage: Eukaryota > Viridiplantae > Streptophyta > Magnoliopsida > Solanales > Solanaceae > Lycium > Lycium barbarum. The sequence continues at coordinate 162,774,341 of NC_083337.1, forward strand.
GTGTGACACCAACTAGCATCAGCATCAGGAGATTGACATAAAATGTCCATTTGCACTAGTAGCTTCATAATACATTGTGACAAAAGGGAGTATATTCTCTTCCTTAATTTTCTCCGCAATCCATCCAAATTTGAGAAAACGAATGCTCTTAAATATTTTCCAGTTATCACATACGTTTATCACCCTTCCTTTTAGTGATGCGGAGAGGCACGAAGCAAAGGATGTCCAGTAATAATCATTACGTACCTACTCTTACACATAAATAAATGTACCGACTATATTACAACTATTAGTAAATGAATGTTCCGACTGTACCACAACTACCGACTATATTACAATTACTACTAAATAAATGTACCGACCATACTACAACTACTAGTAAATAAATGTACCGACTGTACCACAACTACCGACTATACTACAACTATTACTAAATAAATGTACCGACTATACTACAACTACTAGAAATAAATGTACCGATTGTACCACAATTACCGGCTATACTACAACTACTACTAAATAAATGTACCGACTATACTACAATTACTAGTAAATAAATGTACCAATTGTACCACAACTACCGACTATACTACAACTACTACTAAATAAATGTACCGACTATACTACAACTACTAGTAAATAAATGTACCGATTGTACCACAACTACCGACTATACTACAACTACTACTAAATAAATGTACCGACTGTACTACAACTACAACTCCTTCCTTTTCTCGTACCATCATCCAATATTCATATTTTTTTGTTGTTTTCTATCGTGTCTGATATCCGTAATGATGTCCTACTAATCCGGTTACTTGTTTGATTACCTTGCGTTCACGTTATATATGCTTCATTGAATGAGAAACTATTCCCTACCAGACTGACTTTATTCTCGGCTTAAATTTAAAATTATTGATTAAAAGCGAAGGAATCACATACATCCAAGACGAAGCTAGTGTTTAAGATATGTTTTTGATCGAACGCAGTAATTTTGATTCAAATTTTATATTTATCTTTAAAAATCCATTTAATAAAATATAACCTATTAATTTAAAAGGCAATATTTTCGAACTTATAATCTTCGCATCCTAGCTCAATTACACATGTATTCCACCACAGGCAAGCAGGGGCGGATCTACGGTGCCTCGTATGGATTCCGGGAACCATAACTTTCACCCAAACGTTATATGTATAATGGGCAACCTTTTGACTATAACATGATATGACATGGGAACATACCATAATGTCATGCAGATGGCTTCGTGGATAAAGGGAATCAGCAAAGTTGCATTCCACCCCCGTGGACAAGGGATCGATTCTCCTGGCCACGTTTTCGATAAACTTCACTCTGCCTTTTGTTTTACACAAAATCACAGCCTTACTTTATTTTATTTTTTTCCTTTTAAAAATCACAACAGTCAAAATAAAATGAGACCACAACAAATTTAAAACTTGTTGGAAGTATTACTTTGTCCAATCTCACTTCTTCAAATCAATTTTGAAACCAAAAAATAATGAAAAGTGAGAAAGCTTCGAGTTCTAAAACAATGTTGTTGGTTCTTCCATTTTGTATCAGGTCCTTTCATTCTTATTTCTCATTTTGTCCAATCTAATGAAGAAACTATTTCATCTAAAGATGTTGGAGATGCTCATGTTGCTGCACACGTAAATGAATTCAATACCATTGTAAATCAATTGTCATCGGTAAAAATTGACTTCGATGATGAAGTGCAAGCTCTAATTTTGTTGGCATCCCTAAAATATAGTTGGGAGCCAATGAGAGCAGCGGTTAGTAATTCTATTGGTAGCGACAAACTAAAGTTCAACGATGTTAGGGATCGTATCCTTGCTGAGAAAGTGCGCAGGACAGATTCTGGAGAGGCATCGACGATTTTTGCTTTTAATGTTGAAAACAAAAGCAGAAATTATGACAGAAACAACAACCGAAATAGGGGCAGATCGAAGTCAAGGAATGGCAGAGGTCAATCCAGACCAGGACGAACATTTGAGTGTTGGAACTGTGGAAAACCAGGTCACTTCAAGAAGAACTGCAGGGCGCCAAAGAATGAGGACAACAAGGGGGCTGGAATCAACACTGCTATGGAAGACATTGGCGATGCGTTGTTGCTATCGGTTGACAGCCCGATAGACTCTTGGGTTCTTGACTCAGGAGCGTCCTTTCATACCACCCCACATCATGATATAATGACGAAACAGTCTGTACGGACTAAAACAGGCTCCAAGACAGTGGTATTTAAAGTTTGACAGCTTTATGAAGAAAGCTAATTTTTCAAGGTGCGAGGCAGATCACTGTTGTTACTTCAAGAAATTTGAAGACTCGTACCGTGCCTTGTGTGGGTTCCGGGGAATCATAACTCTCACCCAAACGTTGTAATTTATAATGGGAAACCTTTTAACTGTAAGATAATTTGATATTGTAACGTAATACACAGTCATGCAGATGGCTTCAAGGATAAAGGGAATCAGCAAAGTTTCATCCCACCTCCTTGGACTAGCGATCTATTCTCCGGGCCACATTTGTTTTTTTTTTTTTATAAAACTCCTGGGGACCAGGGATCGATATCTCTGGCCATTTTTTGATAAACTTCACACTATTTTTTGTTTTACACAAAATCACAGCCTTACTTTATTTCTTTTTTTCCTTTTAAAAATCACAACAGTCAAAATAAAATGAGACCACAACAAATTTAAAACTTGCTGGAAGTATTACTTTTGCCCAATCTCACTTCTGCAAATCAATTTTGAAATAAAAAAATAATGAAAAGTGAGAAAGCTTCGAGTTCTAAAACAATGTTGTTGGTTCTTCCATTTTGTATTAGGTCCTTTCATTCTTCTTCCTCATTTTTTTTTTAGGTTTTCTCTTATATTGTAATACATTTCTTCTTAATTTTCTCTCTCTCTATATATATGTCGTGTTTGAGTGATTTGTAATTTTTTAAATATATAATAAATATCGATACTCATTCTTTTATTCGATTATTATTGTATATTAATTTGAGATCAAAGGGAATAAGAGTGCAAATTTTGGTTTAACCGATAAATGAACCGTAACGAATGCTATTGGTTTATCAATATTGAGCTATTAGTTAAACCAGACCGTTGGCCCCTAGAAGATATTTTTTTATCCGCTAACCGAATAACTGATGACCGACAACAAATATCTTATTCGTTCGGTTATCGGTTTAGCTTGTGTAGAAACTAATAACCGATAAATCGAACCGAAAACAAATAAAATCTAACCGAACCGAGCAGGCCAGTAAGCAGCCCTAACTAGCGCCACAACCTTCAAATCCTAGATCCGTCTCTTAGGCAAGTATGTTTTTTTTTTCAACCACCACAGGCAAGTATTGATCATTTAACTACGGCACTGAAACGTCAAAGTCTAAATCTGTCAAATTAAAATATTTATAACGTGCTAGATTTTGCCTGTTTCATTTTGTTTCTCGTCGTTATCTTCCCCTTTTTTCTCTATAAAAACCAATGTAGACTTATAGCCATTTTCTCATTACGAAAAATATTACTGTACTAATTTCTTCTTCTTACAGCCCAATAAATTAATTATTCGCAGCGATGGCAAACATAGGAGGTATTACCGATGTTCCTGCAGGATCCGAAAACAGCGTTAAGTACCAAGATCTTGCTCGTTTTGCTGTCCAGGATTTTAATCAGAAACAGGTTACTATTTATTTATTTATTCTTCTAAAAGTTAGAGATTTGATGGATTTTCCTGTTTGTGGATTTGATTTTGTTTGTTCTTGTTTTTTTAATGTTGTTTGATTGTGTTTTTAACTAATAGTCCGATGATGTTGGCCTTAATAATTAATGATACCACTGTTTCTACAGTTTTTATGTTGTTTGATTGTGTTCATTTTGCACTCTTCCTTTTTTTCTTCTTTAACAGCATATGCTCTGGTATGATCACGGGTTTAAGTTATACATATTAGCAGTGTAAAGGTTCGACTTAACTGGCTATCACAAATTATTGCACAACTATATTAGCTTGTTTTTAAGAGTTACTTGATGTCGTAGCAAGAGGCGGATATAGGATTTGAAGGTGACGGGTGTCGTAACATTTTCAATAAGGGAATAACACCAAAAAAAATAAGAAAAATAATAGAAAAACTCTTCAATAGGTAATTACACCCCATAAGTAAATGTAGAATTAGATAAACTACAAGCTCTCAAAAATAAATCATAAATTTCATATTTTTTCTAAGCAATGCTTACGAAATTTCCATCATAATTTAAGTAGTAAACTGATTTAAATTGAATTTAACCATTATAGAATAACACAAATTTTTATAATACACTCCCTCCGTCCATTTTTATTTATCCACTATACTAAAAATATATGACAACTTTTACTTGTAAATTGTATAGTTTGAAAAATCAAGACATAATTTACTTTTCTATACCTATTTTACCCTTATTATTAAGTACTCCAATTTATTTCTCATTTTATTTATTGTTTATTAAGAGTGTCTCGAGTTAAATATAGACAATTAAACATGGACGGAGGGAGTAATAAACAAAAGAAATTACAAAAAAAAAAAAAAAATTGATCTCAATCCAAAATTCCCATTGAAACCCACGTTTTTCGATTAAATACTCACATATTTGAGATTAAGATAAATGCTTAATTTAAGGGATTTTGAAGTTTCTATTTGTGTGTTCTCGCCAGATATCACAGATAAAACAATAGAATAGAGGAAAGGCAACATAAATAATAAAAAGATAAATAGAAAATTGGGAGAGCCGAAAAAGGAATTACTGGTACAAAAGAACTAAAAAGCACAAAGAAAGATGGGAGTCGAAAAATGTTCAAACTTGTGTCTACCAACCATGACACCTTTATCTAATTTGCAACTGAGGGTGGCATGATTAAATATTTAACCTAGTTTAAGCAAATTGCAACATGGGTATATAAAAAAATTATCAATCTAGCCACCCCCACCCTAAAGGGTGGATCCGCCCCTGGTCGTAGCCTATAGGTAAGGGCGGAGGTAGAGTATGACTTACGAGATTTGATAAGTTCAACAACTTTGGCTCAAACCCTTTATATATGTTAAAAAATTCACTGAACAAGTATAATAATAGATTTCAAACCCAATAAATAAAATCGGTTATCGGTAGAATCTTGAACTCCACTCCACACTTAAAATTAATTCTGGATCCAACGGAACTTAAACTCATTACATCCCATGTTGCTACTAAAAATAAGATTATGTTGGATTAGCTCTGGCACAACTCTATTTGTTAGACCAACCAAATAAGCCATACGCTGAAGAGCAACTTACAAAGTACTACTCTTGTAAGTAACATAATTAATCATTCAACGAACAAAGAACTTTTGTATTAAGAAATTGTATAAGAAAGTAACATGTAGCCTGATAACATTTTAAACTCTTTACACTAAGAAAACTCTACTATGCTTGAATATTGAAAAATGAATTGGGTTAGTCATGACCTTAGATTGGAGAGAGGTGCTTAGACAGGACATAATCCAATTTCAGCTTATCGAGGACATGACCTTAGATAGGAGGTTATGGAGGACTCAGATTAGGGTAGAAGGTTAGTAGATAGTCGCAGTTTTGATATGTAGTCTATTGTCATTTGATGCTTGCTACTATGTATTGTTACTTGTACTTCAATTATCTTATTTATCTCTGATAGCTACTGCTTTCTTTTATAAGACTGCTCTATCGTGACTTATTCGCTTTCTTTAGTTTCATTTTCATTTTGCTATGAACTACTTGTGCTTATCTGACTGTTTCTTATGTATTCTCTTGAGCTGAGGGTCTTCCGGAAACAGCCTCCCTATCTTCCGAGACAGGGGTAAGGTCTGCGTACACTTTACCCTCCCCAGACCCACATTGTGGGATTTCACTGGTATATTGTTGTTATTGTTGAACTGTGTTAATCATACATGTGGGGATAAAAAAGTGGTTTGCATATAAATTTATAGTATTCAATTGTAATCAGCTTTGCAAATGCACAAACTTCAAGCTTTTTTAAATTTTAGGTAGATAATCTGAAATGTTTTCTTTTTGATGTCTTCAAAGTAGAGATGAATTCAACATTTAAACTTTATGCATTTTGAGTTACTGAGTTCTAACGAACTGTACTTCGTCCCTTCTTCAAATGCATTATTAAGAATTAGTTTATTAAGTATTCATGACTTATAATTCTTTCATTTTGAACAACATGTGCTCTGTATTTCAGAATGCTCTTTTGGAGTTTGTGAAGGTTTTGGGTGTGAAGCAACAAGAAGTTGCAGGAATGATGTACTATATAACACTCGAGGCAATTGATGGTGGAAAGAAGAAAACATATGAAACCAAGATTTGGGAGAAGGAATGGGAGAAGTTCAAGGAAGTTCAAGAATTCAAGCTTGTTGGTGATGCCCCAGGGAGCTAATTAACTATTGATTGGTATATGAAATTACTCTTATGTTGGAGATAAATAAAGTCATTTTTATGTGGAAGTATTTGGATGTCGTAGTGTAAGTGTGTAGTGTATTCCCCAGGGAGTTAATTAACTATTGCTTGGTGTATGACATTACTCTTATGTTGGAGATAAATAAAGTCATTTTTATGTGGAAGTATTTGGATGTCGTAGTGTAAGTGCGTATATACACTACTATAAAGTTTTTAAGGTATTGAAATTGTTACTTAGTTCAACATATTCTGTACGTAATATTGATCTGTACGGGATTTTTTAATTAACGCCATATGCAAATTAGTATTTTCCTTTTACTTTGGTTTTGTGTGAACTCACTGGAGTTTTTTATGGGTCGGGTAGTATCGAATATTTAAAGTATGATAACAATAAAATGGCAGTTGGGTATGTAGCTCAAATGGTAGAGCGCTCGCTCTGCATGCGAGTGGTACAGGGTTCGATCCCCTGCATCTCCACCTAATAAACTAATTAGGGTTACAAGAATTCATCCCGATGAAAAAGAAGCTATGTCCACATTATACAATGCATAAGTAGGGCTGTTCACAGTTTTGGTTAAAACCAAAACCAAACCGAAAATTTAACCAAAACCGAATAAAATAACTGACATTTGGTTTAGTTTGGTTTGGTTTGGTTTGGTTTTAAATTTGAAAAACCAATAATATTTGGTTTGGTTATGGTTATAGTAAAAAATAACCGAACCAAACCGATAATTATATACATAAAATTTATAATTATTTATATGTATAATATTAGCTTTTCATAAATAATTAAAGATATTTTATACCTTTTAATTATTAATTTAATTTTGGTCTACTTATTTTTAAGGCCCATGTCTTAAAAGAATATGTCCTACAATCCAAGCCCAACTCTAATAAGTCGTAAGCATAAGAGTTGTTTGTATTTTGAAACCTCTGTTTGACTTGTTCTTTTGAATCTAAACTGCGTTGCAAGTTTGGTCCACCTGATTTGCCAACAGCGTGTCTTTCCCTCAATATGCAGCAAAGTTCACCCTTGTGGGCTATGAGGAAAAAAAAGCTTCATAAGAAATTTGAAGAATGTAGAGAGAGAATATTTGAATTGTCACGGCTAGTCATAAACCGAAAAACCGAACCAAACCGACAATAACCAAACCGGTGGTTATTATTTTACTTGGTTTGGTTATGGTTTTAGACATTTAAAAACCGACTAAATTGGTTTGGTTATGATTTTTACCAATAACCGACCCAAACCGAACCATGAACACCCCTATGCATAAGTTGTTGGAGGAAAAGCTTACTTCTATTTTAAGTAACTATAGTAAATTTACAAAGAAATTTGAAAATTTTACAGATATTTAATCCCTTTTTAAAATTTAGTGAAAACGAACATTATTATGAATATGCATACAAAAATAATATTGTAAACATCTATAACTTGTATATTAATTAATTTAAAGGATGGAAAATAAAACCAAAAGAATTGCATCTGAACTTCACTAAACAGCATTGCATAGTTTAAAAGCTAAACAACTTACATTTAGGAGCCTAAATGTTTAACACATTTATATGCTCCATGTCACACCCCATTTTAACCCGTGAGAGTTAAATTTAGAAGTATGATGTATTGGAGATTCCTGTTTTTCGTGTTTGTTGTTAAGGAGTCGCCACCTAATTATTTACGGTGAATTAGGACACCTAAAGTTTATTAAAGTTATATTTAAAGTTAACTCTGTTTAAGGTCTGCGAAACTTAAGATTCTAGGTAAGGGTTCAATTAGTCTAAAGGGAAGGTATTAGGCATCCTTTAAGACCCATTAATAATGGTTAACCGACCGGACTTATAATTAATTAGGCTAAGTGTAAATATAGTATTATAGGAAAAAGAAAGTAACTTTGTAAGTATGACTAAAGTTATGGATGGACATGTAAGGATACTATTAAAATAGAATTTGTAGAAAATAATAATTTGTATAAAAGAGTACTTTAATGCTATTTTGAAATATGACTTATAAATGTTGTTAAAATTTTAAATGAAAGTATAATAGTGTTGTTTAAAATAATATTTATGGAAAACATAATAATTTGCGTAAAGAGTTTCTAAATGTTAATTGAGACTCAAAATATTGCTAAGGCCTTAAATGAGAAATATAATAATGTTATTCGAAAAAATAAGATTTGTAAAAAATAAGATGATTTGCCTATGAATAATAGCCTTTTAAAAGATGATTTGTTAAATGTTATCTTTAGATGAAATGATGTTATATGAATATGGTGGTATAGAAATGCCTAGACTTATGTTCTTAAATACGATGAAAAACCCGTAAGTTTCTTTCTATCTTTTTTTTATCACTCTTTATTTAAACAATTTCGGCTAAAAAATATGTATAATTGGATAAATCTTGTAAATGTTTATAAAATATGATTGAACTCCTATTTAACGATGTTTTGAAGTTCATGAGATAGTAAGAATAAAATATGATTCACTTAACTTAAAAAAACATATAGTCATATTATTTGAAAATCCATTATTCGAATAAGTATTATAGAAGTGAACGTAATTTGTGGAATTAACTACCCATAACTAAACTAAACCCTGAATATTACTAAAGTTTGTCTAAACTAACAAATGAGAAAAAATGTTAGTCATACAATACTCATCAAATGCACATAAAAAATAAAAATATAGGAATTGGTATGATGTAAATGGGCTCAGCCCATTAAGAAATACTGTTATCCGCTACTGTTGGGCTTCGGCCCAGCAGATTTTGTTCATATATTGCTACGGGCTGTCTCTGTCTGTTGGGCTTTGGCCCATATGTTATTTTCCGTTCGGCTGCTGCGAGGGGCTGACCAGAGAGGAGCTGTGTTGGGATTTTGGCCCAACGCCCAAAATGCGGGAGAAAATGACGAGTCGCTTGGACTCGTATGCGGGATGTCGTGCATAAAAAAAAGAAAGAAAGAAAAAAAAAACGATTAGGAAATGAGCAGTGAATAGCAAAGATAAAAAAAAAAAAAAAAACAAACAAACGATTAGGAAATGAGCAGTGAATAGCAAAGATAAAACACACATGACATTAAATTTCCAAGCAGACACAGGAAGTTACAGCAAACCTAAAGAAAAACCTTCAGATGTTTAATTAAAGCATATGTTATAACTTTACTTATTAGTAACAAATCTGGTCTCATTTGAAACATGATTATCACAAATCAGAAATGTATAGGCTAAACACTGAGTATTACAAAGTCCTCCGTTAGAAGGTTGGCCAGGCCCAAAGTGACCTTGATAAAGTTCAAAACAGATCTGTTCACAATGTACTGATGATTTAAATCGAAATGGAAAAGATCACTTGGCAGAATTCGAGACAATGAATAATGCACAATGCTGATATTTCATGATATAAGGAAGCTCTATCATATCACGACACATTTAGGAAGTTCATAGAAGCGATTAAGAGACAGAACTCGAATGATACACACGATATTCAGAACCTTAAAGACAGCAAAACAGTTGTACATGCAAGATTTCCTTAATAAGCTTAACAAGCACAGAGGAGAACTATCGTAATCGAATTTTAAAAAAAAAAGTGCTATGCCATGAAGAATAGGAAACTAATAATGCATACTACCACAGATCCAAGGTGTTACTAGGCAGACCAAATAAAACCACAAACTGACATCTTAATCCCATACTCAAGTCATGACGACCAACTAATATTTCAATGGACACTTAAAACACAAACAGCCAAGACTGAATTTAAACTTTCGGTTATTTAAGGCAACCTCAGAACTCCACTGGTGCATGCGAGTTCGAGAAATAAACAATTACCATGGTTGAGAGGTTCAAGTAAGATTATTCAATTTAAACCTATGAGATACCAGCAATTGAACAAAACATTTAAGTAAATAGGGACTGGTTATTTCTTTGACGCTTCTGATTTCGATTAAGAGTTAAACATACGGAGCAATAACATAGTCTCGGATCATCCAAATTTTACAGGGAAAAAACCGACATACGCAGATTCACAGAGATAAAGATATAACACAGTAGGGTGAACCATAAAGCGATTAACACACATAAACATAACTGTCAAACCATATGAATTTAGTTAAGATGAGTTTGATTGAAGAACACACTGATTCTAAGCACAAAATCATTTTAACTGAGAATTAGCAGGTGGTTAAACTAATCTGGACAGGACTAACAATTATGAACATACTGAATCAGAAACCAAACATTATGGACAAAATCATCCACGCACGAACTCATATGAATACCTAAATACTGACAGAATTGAAATCAAACTAAACCAAACTAGATTTGGTCACATTAAACACTCCACTTGAAACTCATAGTAACAATATCACTGCCACTGTTTCATATAAGCATTAACCAAACAAAAAAACCTAAACTTACGAAAGACAATTATGAGGATGGTTCAGTGTCAATCCGTTCTAATCACATACACAATATACCTAAGATATACACATCATGATGGGTATATCAGATGTATATCGAAGATATATCTTCTTCCTACCTTGATAGCCCACTGTATATCCTATGTATATTCATCATTGATTAGGTTCTAAACCCTGAGAGTTCGGTCTAATCATCCAAAACTACAATGTACTTCTTTCAAATTCATTTTTAGTAATCAACATCTTATTCTAACAGCATCCAGGCATCAAACAAGCGATACAATAATAAAGAAAATATATAACTACTCAAGACGACAGAATAACTTAAATTCTTAACCCAAACAGAAATTAAAGACAATAAGCGATAAATGTGTCAAAGTTTACCTCTTTTGTGTGCAGTGAAGTGGGGATCGTCGAGGTCTCGAATCTACACTTGAATGCGATGAATTCGAACTCGAGAAAAAAAAAGTCTTTCAAAGTCGAAAAAAAATCGACAGATCCGAACACTCTTTTTTTAAAAAGGAAGTTCGGTTTGATTTTTTAGTAATCCCAAAAAACGTAGATAAAATGGCTCGAAACAAACTTAAAGTGAAGCAGATTTGAATTTCTAAAGTAATGGAATCCCCCCAAATGTTGAATCCCCTCCCCTCAAAAATACTGAATCCCTCTCCTCAAAGTACTGAATCAATTCCCAAAAATCTCAAAATCCCTTAAAGCGATTTCTCCAAAAAATACCCTTTTTTTTTTCGATCTGTTTTCTTGTTGATTTCTCTCAGTTCATTTTTTCTGATATGTTTTGATCTTGTTTCTTCTCCCCCTCTTCTCCTTCGTCCCCCCTCCATTTATAGGGCTTCGTTTGGTTTAATAAAAGAGAGGAGAGTGCGAGAGAGACGGAGGAGTGGGGGACAAAAGTGAGTGGAGGGGAGCGTATGTGGGGGTGCGGCGGAAAGGAGAAAGAGAGAGGAGTGAGTGAAAAAGGGAGGGAATCAAGGAGCGGCGACGATGAGAAAAAAAAAGGAAAAAGAAAAGAGAGAAAGAGATGAGGGAAGGCGGAAGAAAGAAGAAGAGGAAAAAGAAAGGGGGAAGGGAATTAGGTTAAAGGGGAAGGGGAAATGGTGGGCCGGGTCGGGTGAGTGTGGTTGGGCTGGATCTGTTGAAAACGTGGGTAATGGGCTGGTCCGTTTGGGCTGGTCCATTAATTTAAATATGGGCTGATAATGTGGGTTGAGTATTAAAGATGTGGGCTAATTATTTGGGTAGGGAAATAATATTGTATTTTAAAGTCATTAATTTAGCTAAAAATTGTTGGTCCTTCCTTCTCTATTTAAATTATTTTTTGGGCTTCTAGTTTAATAACTGGTATAATATATATTATGTAAATAATTAATATGTAGAAAAAATAAATATTTTGCAAAGTGTTGTCTTGTAATTAATTTAACGATTCCAAACCCGAAAAAAGGAAACGATGACTAACCGTTTAAAATCTGTGATAAAGTAATACTTATAATGTTAAAAAAATAAAAGTAGCGAAAATAATAGTAGTGAAAATAAAATATTTAGCTTGTCAGTAAATTTAGAAACCCAGGTAAATTAAATAGGGGAGGGACAAAATTGGGTGTCAACAGATGCCCCTCTTCGACCGGAGACGATGTAAGAGTTTTTGGGCGAAGAAGTTGACGTAGTAGCCAATTTTGTTCGACCAACAACATATGAATTTGTAAGGAAATACGGTTTCAGAGAACTGGTGGAAAATATTATGAGGGTATAAGGAATTATGGTCGAACCTGTTGAGAGAATGTTATTTATAAATTTATAACTTTGCAAGGGTTGTAGACAAGTGATGAGAACGTTCAAGAATGGAACATATGTTTATAGCCTCCTAATTATAAATGTGGCGCGCGACACACCTTTAAGTAGGACTCTACTAGGCACGATATAAATTCTTCAAAGATGCCCCAGTGTTGAGTTATGGAGACACTAGGGGTGTAGAAAGGAATATGAGGTTGTGAAAAGAGTAGATTTAGTAGAATTTTAGCGGAGGATGTGAAAGAGAAATTAACCTACGTCTCACGTGTTTATGGACATAGGCGGAATTGAGTTCGAGAGTAGATTCGTGACCTTTGCTTGTGAGTTTGGTATTCCTCTTTAGCAAATTTGCCCCAGTTCACTGCGTAAGATAAAGTTTCACGCGTGTTACTGTTTACGCATATAAATACGCGGTTTACTGTTCACGCGTGTTACTGTTCGCGCGTTATTTGAAGCTTATAAATAGAGCTCTAAGCTTCATTTGGAAATACCACCAAAAATTGAAGAAGACAACACATCCCAAAGAGAAAGAAAAATCTAAGAAAAATACTCTTAGTGAAAGACCTAAGTAAGAGAAGGCTTTTGAGAGAATTTTTAGTAAAAAATTCTTGAGTGAAAGTGGGATTGGGGTTGTGAGGTTGAGTGTTGTAAACACTTGTAATATTTCTTCTTTAATAAGATCTGCAGCAGCAACGTGGACGTAGCTCTCACGTTGAAGGTGAACCACTATAAATCTGTGTGTGTTATTTATTTATTCTTCGCTTACATCACGGCGTAAGTAGGTTCTGTCTAAAGAGGTTGGTATTTAAGTGGTCCAGCTGTGACCCTCCAATCTTTCCTGGGAACCTACTTACAAAGGTCAGATTTGAGATTCAAATCCTAACAGAGCCTTGGTTTGTTTGGGATAAGTAGTGCTCCAGAAGAGGAGGAAAGGAAAAGAGAAAGGTTTCGCCCCATAAATCAGGCTTTGCTAAGGAATGGATGTGGGTAGATCGGGTATTTATTTTCAGCCGAATGGGTAAAATTATAATTACATTCCAAAGGGGTAAAGAGACGTAATTAGTTTGGGATTGATGGGTAATTTGTGTAGCTCCCTTTAACTTATACACATTGACATCCATATTAATGCTAAAGGTCGTTTACCATCTTTTCTAAGTTATCTTTACGTGTTTGCAATCAAAAGTTATAATTAATTTTTAAACCTAGTAGTACAAAAGTGGACATGAATAAAGGCTAAATCATTTCTAAATTAGTGTAACAACAACTAGCATCAACGTTAGGAGATTGACATAAAATGTTCATTTGTAGTAGTAGCTTCATAATAATTGTGACAAAAGGGAGTATATTCTCTTCCTTAATTTTCTCCGCATCCATCCAAATTTGAGAAAACGAATGCTCTTAAATATTTTCCAGTTATCACACACGTTTATCACCCTTCCTTTTAGTGATGGGAGAGGCACGAAGCAAAGGATGTCCAGTAATAATCAATATGTACCTAGTCTTACACATAAATAAATGTACCGACTGTACTACAACTATTACTAATAAATGTGCCGACTATACTACAACTACTACTAAATAAATGTACCGACTGTACTACAACTACCACTCCTTCCTTTTCTCGTACCATCATCCAATATTCATTTTTTTTTTGTTTTCTATGTCGTGTCCGATACCCATAATGATGTCCTACTAATCCGGTTACTTGTTTGATTACCTTGAGTTCACGTTATATATGCTTCACTGAATGGGAAACTAATCCCTACCAAACTGACTTTATTCCGGGCTTAAATTTAAAATTATTGATTAAAAGCGAAGGAATCACATACATCCAAGGCGAAGCTAGTGTTTAAGATATGTTTTCGATTGAACGCAGTAATTTTGATTCAAATTTTATATATATCTTTAAAAATCCATTTAATAAAATATAACCTACTAATTTAAAAGGCAATATTTTCGAACTTATAGTCTTCGCATCCTAGCTCAGTTACACATGTATTCCACCACGGGCAAGCAGGGGCGGATCTACCGTGCCTTGTGTGGGTTCCGGGGAATCATAACTCTCACCCAAACGTTGTAATTTATAATGGGAAACCTTTTAACTGTAAGATAATTTGATATTGTAACGTAATACACAGTCATGCAGATGGCTTCATGGATAAAGGGAATCAGCAAAGTTTCATCCCACCTCCTTGGACTAGCGATCTATTCTCCGGGCCACGTTTTTTTTTTTTTTTTTTTATAAAACTCCTGGGGACCAGGGATCGATATCTCTGGCCATTTTTTGATAAACTTCACACTATTTTTTGTTTTACACAAAATCACAGCCTTACTTTATTTCTTTTTTTCCTTTTAAAAATCACAACAGTCAAAATAAAATGAGACCACAACAAATTTAAAATTTGCTGGAAGTATTACTTTTGCCCAATCTCACTTCTGCAAATCAATTTTGAAATAAAAAAATAATGAAAAGTGAGAAAGCTTCGAGTTCTAAAACAATGTTGTTGGTTCTTCCATTTTGTATTAGGTCCTTTCATTCTTCTTCCTCATTTTTTTTTTTAGGTTTTCTCTTATATTGTAATACATTTCTTCTTAATTTTCTCTCTCTCTCTATATATATGTCGTGTTTGAGTGATTTGTAATTTTTTAAATATATAATAAATATCGATACTCATTCTTTTATTCGATTATTATTGTATATTAATTTGAGATCAAGGAGAATAAGAGTGCAAATTTTGGTTTAACCGATAAATGAACCGTAACGAATGCTATTGGTTTATCAATATTGAGCTATTAGTTAAACCAGACCGTTGGCCCCTAGAAGATATTTTTTTATCCGCTAACCGAATAACTGATGATCGACAACAAATATCTTATTCGTTCGGTTATCGGTTTAGCTTGTGTAGAAACTAATAACCGATAAATCGAACCGAAAACAAATAAAATCTAACCGAACCGAGCAGGCCAGTAAGCAGCCCTAACTAGCGCCACAACCTTCAAATCCTAAATCCGTCTCTTAGGCAAGTATGTTTTTTTTTTTCAACCACCACAGGCAAGTATTGATCATTTAACTACGGCACTGAAACGTCAAAGTCTAAATCTGTCATATTAAAATATTTATAACGTGCTAGATTTTGCCTGTTTCATTTTGTTTCTCGTCGTCATCTTCCCCTTTTTTCTCTATAAAAACCAATGTAGACTTATAGCCATTTTCTCATTACAAAAAATATTACTGTACTAATTTCTTCTTCTTACAGCCCAATAAATTAATTATTCGCAGCGATGGCAAACATAGGAGGTATTACCGATGTTCCTGCAGGATCCGAAAACAGCGTTAAGTACCAAGATCTTGCTCGTTTTGCTGTCCAGGATTTTAATCAGAAACAGGTTACTATTTATTTATTTATTCTTCTAAAAGTTAGAGATTTGATGGATTTTCCTGTTTGTGGATTTGATTTTGTTTGTTCTTGTTTTTTAATGTTGTTTGATTGTGTTTTTAAATAATAGTCCGATGATGTTGGCCTTAATAATTAATGATACCACTGTTTCTACAGTTTTTATGTTGTTTGATTGTGTTCATTTTGCACTCTTCCTTTTTTTCTTCTTTAACAGCATATGCTCTGGTATGATCACGGGTTTAAGTTATACATATTAGCAGTGTAAAGGTTCGACTTAACTGGCTATCACAAATTATTGCACAACTATATTAGCTTGTTTTTAAGAGTTACTTGATGTCGTAGCAAGAGGCGGATATAGGATTTGAAGGTGACGGGTGTCACAATGTTAGGAACGTGTATTTGGATCAGATCCATCTCTTTTTAGTATATTCGAGTCCACTTAATAAGTCTTTTTATTTACAAATATGAAAATTAAATTTCAAAAATCAAGAAACTAACATAATTAGCATCTTAAATAAGGAATCACACCCATTGACAATAAGATAAAATCAACATTTTCACCAAGGAACTCGCATCTTTTATGTATATTAAAAGTTGAACTTGCACAAGTAAAATAACATTTTCAATAACGGAATAACACCAAAAAAAATAAGAAAAATAATAGAAAAACTCTTCAATAGGTAATTACACCCCATAAGTAAATGTAGAATTAGATAAACTACAAGCTCTCAAAAATAAATCATAAATTTCATATTTTTTCTAAGCAATGCTTATGAAATTTCCATCATAATTTAAGTAGTAAACTGATTTAAATTGAATTTAACCATTATAGAATAACACAAATTTTTATAATACACTCCCTCCGTCCATTTTTATTTATCCACTATACTAAAAATATATGACAACTTTTACTTGTAAATTGTATAGTTTGAAAAATCAAGACATAATTTACTTTTTTATACCTATTTTACCCTTATTATTAAGTACTCCAATTTATTTCTCATTTTATTTATCGTTTATTAAGAGTGTCTCGAGTTAAATATAGATAATTAAACATGGACGGAGGGAGTAATAAACAAAAGAAATTACAAAAAAAAATAAAAAAAATTGATCTCAATCCAAAATTCCCATTGAGACCCACGTTTTTCGATTAAATACTCACATATTTGAGATTAAGATAAATGCTTAATTTAAGGGATTTTGAAGTTTCTATTTGTGTGTTCTCGCCAGATATCACAGATAAAACAATAGAATAGAGGAAAGGCAACATAAATAATAAAAAGATAAATAGAAAATTGGGAGAGCCGAAAAAGGAATTACTGGTACAAAAGAACTAAAAAGCACAAAGAAAGATGGGAGTCGAAAAATGTTCAAACTTGTGTCTACCAACCATGACACCTTTATCTAATTTGCAACTGAGGGTGGCATGATTAAATATTTAACCTAGTTTAAGCAAATTGCAACATGGGTATATAAAAAAATTATCAATCTAGCCACCCCCACCCTAAAGGGTGGATCCGCCCCTGGTCGTAGCCTATAGGTATGGGCGGAGGTAGAGTATGACTTACGAGATTTGATAAGTTCAACAACTTTGGCTCAAACCCTTTATATATGTTAAAAAATTCACTGAACAAGTATAATAATAGATTTCAAACCCAATAAATAAAATCGGTTATCGGTAGAATCTTGAACTCCACTCCACACTTAAAATTAATTCTGGATCCAACGGAACTTAAACTCATTACATCCCATGTTGCTACTAAAAATAAGATTATGTTGGATTAGCTCTGGCACAACTCTATTTGTTAGACCAACCAAATAAGCCATACGCTGAAGAGCAACTTACAAAGTACTACTCTTGTAAGTAACATAATTAATCATTCAACGAACAAAGAACTTTTGTATTAAGAAATTGTATAAGAAAGTAACATGTAGCCTCATAACATTTTAAACTCTTTACACTAAGAAAACTCTACTATGCTTGAATATTGAAAAATGAATTGGGTTAGTCATGACCTTAGATTGGAGAGAGGTGCTTAGACAGGACATAATCCAATTTCAGCTTATCGAGAACATGACCTTAGATAGGAGGTTATGGAGGACTCAGATTAGGGTAGAAGGTTAGTAGATAGTCGCAGTTTTGATATGTAGTCTATTGTCATTTGGTGCTTGCTACTATGTATTGTTACTTGTACTTCAATTATCTTATTTATCTCTGATAGCTACTGCTTTCTTTTATAAGACTGCTCTATCGTGACTTATTCGCTTTCTTTAGTTTCATTTTCATTTTGCTATGAACTACTTGTGCTTATCTGACTGTTTCTTATGCATTCTCTTGAGCTGAGGGTCTTCCGGAAACAACCTCCCTATCTTCCGAGACAGGGGTAAGGTCTGCGTACACTTTACCCTCCCCAGACCCACATTGTGGGATTTCACTGGTATGTTGTTGTTATTGTTGAACTGTGTTAATCATACATGCGGGGATAAAAAAGTGGTTTGCATATAAATTTATAGTATTCAATTGTAATCAGCTTTGCAAATGCACAAACTTCAAGCTTTTTTAAATTTTAGGTAGATAATCTGAAATGTTTTCTTTTTGATGTCTTCAAAGTAGAGATGAATTCAACATTTAAACTTTATGCATTTTGAGTTACTGAGTTCTAACGAACTAAACTTCGCATGCTAACTCCGTCCCTTCTTCAAATGCATTATTAAGAATTAGTTTATTAAGTATTCATGACCTATAATTCTTTCATTTTGAACAACATGTGCTCTGTATTTCAGAATGCTCGTTTGGAGTTTGTAAAGGTTTTGAGTGTGAAGCAACAAGTAGTTAGTGGAATGATGTACTATATAACACTTGAGGCAATTGATGGTGGAAAGAAGAAAACATATGAAACCATGATTTGGGTGAAGGAATGGGAGAAGTTCAAGGAAGTTCAAGAATTCAAGCTTGCTGGTGATGCCCCAGGGAGCTAATTAACTATTGCTTGGTGTATGAAATTACTCTTATGTTGGAGATAAATAAAGTCATTTTTATGTGGAAGTATTTGGATGTCGTAGTGTAAGTGTGTAGTGTATTCTCCAGGGAGCTAATTAACTATTGCTTGGTATATGAAATTACTCTTATGTTGAAGATAAATAAAGTCATTTTTATGTGGAAGTATT
The DNA here is from genome assembly GCF_019175385.1 of Lycium barbarum. Classification (NCBI taxonomy): domain Eukaryota; kingdom Viridiplantae; phylum Streptophyta; class Magnoliopsida; order Solanales; family Solanaceae; genus Lycium; species Lycium barbarum. Next base: position 162,793,589 of record NC_083337.1, read on the forward strand.
TGGATGTCGTAGTGTAAGTGTGTATATACACTACTATAAAGTTTTTAAGGTATTGAAAATGTTACTTAGTTCAACATATTCTGTACGTAATATTGATCTGTACGGAGTTTCTTTTTTTTTTAACGTCATATGCAAATTAGTATTTTCCTTTTACTTTGGTTTTGTGTGAACTCACTGGAGATTTTTATGGGTCGGGTAATATCGAATATTTAAAGCATGATAACAATAAAATAGCAGTTGGGGATGTAGCTCAAATGGTAGAGCGCTCGCTTTGCATGCAAGAGGTACAGGGTTCGATCCCCTGCATCTCCACTTTTCATTTGGCTAATAAACTAATTAGGGTTTCAAGAATTCATGAAAAAGAAGCTATTGTTAGAGGAAAAACTTACTTCTATTTTAAGTAACTCTAGCAAATTTACAAAGAAATCTGAAAATTTTACAAATATTTAATCCCTTTTTAAAATTTAGTGAAAAAGAACATTATTATGAATATGCATACAAAAATAATATTGTATTTAATCCCTTTTTAACATTTAGTGAAAAAGAACATTATTATGAATATGCATACAAAAATAATATTGTAAACATTTATAACTTGTATATTAATTAATTTAAAGGATGGAAAATAAAACCCAAAAAATTGCATCTGAACTTCACTAAGGAGCATTGCATAGTTTAAAAGCTAAACAACTTACATTTAGGAGCCTAAATGTTTGACACATTTATATGCTCCAAAGATTTATCCCTTGATAAATGACAAAAATAATAAACAATGAATCAGGTTCAGAGAAGAACATAAATTTCTCTCACGAGAAAAAATGGATTGTAAAAGACAACAACTTTATCAAATTATTTTTATTCTAACCAACTTTCTGCATTCAAGTAATAAGCTCGAAGGACTCGATCCCCTAGACGACAATAATGATGATTTATGAAAAGCTAGAGAACTTTAATCAGTTAAAAGAAAAATGAAGAACTTGAAAGCTGCAATTCGATATATCAATAAACAACCTTTGTGTAAATTAAAATGATTTATGAAAACTACAAATTAACTTTACATTCTTAATCTAGGCTTTTAAAGTAATTGACTCACATAACTAATAAAGGCTACATGCATATTTTTGAAGCAACATCCATGTATACATTGGCTTCCTTCCCTTGCTTTTACTTTCGGAAATACTTCGCCTGGAGACATCAAAAGGTAAAGAACTTTATATCAATTAATTAATAAAAGATGTTATATATAGTCAAGAAATTTACTGTTGAAATTTCAAATTGCCATCGAATATTTGTTTTCCAAATCATGAAAAGCAATTGATTCATATTTTGTCTTCCCCATAGAGTCAAACTAAATCATCTGAGACTGAATGTTGATACTGAGGGACATTAGACGTAAGGACAAATTGCATCACCCATAAACGAAAAGAGATTACGAAATTCCAAAAACCTTAGCTTTGACGCATACTCACTACTCCAATACATATAGTTTGTCAAAGTATATAATGATGTTGAATGTTTAATTGGGAAGACCCCTTCACTATTTGCAAATTAAATTTGTAACTCATGACATAAAGTTAGTAACTGAAATTATAATTAATATGTTAAAACATGTCCAGCCATGTTGAGGAAAGAAAAGGGCACGTCTGATCGAGTCAGTTACTTTTAAAAGGGAGGAATAAATATTTTTAGCTGTATAAATTGAGTGATAAATGAAAGAAAAGAAGGAAAAAATATCAAAAAATTTAGAAAAAAGATAAATATGAATGGAGGTCATAGAGAGGTGTCACATCACCTTATCTATGCCTAGCTTTATATTATATGTAGATATAGATATAGATTATATTTTTAACATGTTAAGCCCCATATTAGTTGTGGTCTCGTTATATGTTCTTAACAATTCTCCCTTTGCGAGCTATTTTTTTTTTTTCAATAAGTTGAGGTAAGCTCAATTTTTTTTTTTTCAATAGTGTTAGAATCATATTGTTCGGTATCTCAATATTGAGCATGAGAAACTGCATACTGGATATTCAAGCACCGTCGCACCAGATTAAGCTTCCATGGCACTGCATTGCTATAGTTTTCATGATGCAAGGTGAAGTGTATATAAGACTTTTGAGATTAAATTACAATTTCGTTTGTAGCAATGTGAAATTCCTTTATTCTTTGCAAAGAGCTTCAAATAATTAATTAAATTCTTTGAGGAAATTTTTAGAAGTAATTAAATAGAATGATTTAAAAAAAATTAGTCATGCTAAATTTAAAAAATAAATTAACAATAAATTACACATCTTTTAATTGTTTTTTAAATAATTAAGCGTAATATCGTGAAACTACAAAATAAATTAGTGTTAGAAGTCAAATCTGAAGGGCGATATATGAAATTATCCCTTATTATTATTATTATTATTATTACTACTACTACTACTACTCATGTTATCCTGATTATTGCCAGAAATTTTTGACGGTCATATCTTTTTGAGATAATTGTTTAGTAAATGATTCCCTTTCTATTTCTCTTGCAATTTATGGATCTTTTAGACTACTGTCTAAAAAATTTCTTTTGAACAAATTAAAAAATCTTCCAAGAAAATATTAGATCACGATCTAAATTTTTTTAGATATTAGATGACAGTTCAATATTTTTTCAATTTCAAAGATTCTATTTGCACAATCTTTAAGAATATGGATATAGATATCTGAAGTGTGCAGGCAGATATCTATAGGATGTGTCTAGCTGGGGCTGTTTATCATATATGGCTCGAAAGAAATGCTCGAGTGTTCTCACAAGGACAGAAGGAAGACAAGGCTTTGGTCAAACAGATTATCCAGAAAGTCTTTGTTCGTGCATCCATGAATAGGAAGATTGCTGCCAAGTTAGCTCAAATGAATTACTATCCTTGAAAGTAGCTATGCATAGGAGGATAGAGTGTACTGGTTGAATGAGACAGATTTGAGGCTAGTAGCTCAATTTGTTTGGGAGTTTGTACTGAATTGTTCACTTTGTAAATAATACATTTAGTTACAAAAAAAAAAAAAAATATGGACAAAATCCGATTGGTAGCCTAAACAAAGGACTTTTGCGTAAACCAACCTATTACCACATATGAAAATTTGACCGTTATAAAGAAAGAGACTCATTACGCGCACTATAAGACTCAACCAAATATTAACCCCTCTATTTGCATTCACAATCTGTGATCACCCCAAAATTCATATAGAAAAAAAAAAAAGATTATCAGAAATAGAAAACCAAGAAACTTCACTTGCTTGAAATGGCTTCCAGAGACGTAGTTCCAAAGATTTTACCCAAAGGTGACGAAAAAAATAGTCTTTTTGCCATCCCCTTTCTTCTATTTGATGCATGTCCTATTGTCAATATTTTTTTTCATGTGGAATCACTTTGGGGACTCATTACTAGTTGTTTGTTGTTGGTTTTTCATTTTCTTGGATTAGTATTGAAAGAATTTGGGGTTTTTTGTTAATGCAAATAGTTATTTGTGAATACTCAGTATCCCCACAAAAAATTGAAGTGTTGATTGATAATAATGAGTATCAATCTTTCTTGGGGTTTTTTATTAGGTTAATACCTGTTGATATGATCTATTTGTTTAGATTCTTGATCACAGTTATTGAAATTCTAGAGAGTTGTGAAAACTGTCTGTCTTTTTTTTTTTTATGATTCGTGTAAAATTTCATATTTTCTTGATCAATCAATGGTAATGTAAACTTGTTCACATGGCTATTCCAAGTCCGAATAAACAAGGAAGATTATAAAAAGGTTGACAATCAGTGTAAAACTTATTCTCTTTTATCCGCATTTCAAACACAAGTGGTGACTGGTGGTCCCATGAAATCCCATGTCTGCTCTTTTTCCTCATCATGTATAGATTTTTTAAGGATAGTTATGTAAGCGATGGATTTCTAGAATCAGACCTCTCTGAGCTTAAAATATGGAATGTTTAAAGTGCATGACAAGAAAGAAGAAAACAAAAATGTTAATTTCGTGTGAGGTATTATAACAGTCCATTCCTTCAAGAAAACATTGAGTTCTTTATGATACGAACCTGGTATATCATGTACTAACAAAGTATCGTAAATAGCAGATTCATTCCAACACTGCTCAATCATTTATGATGCCCACATGGTATATTCATATACTGCTAGGGTATCACAAAACAATTGGTTCATTTCTTAAAAAAAAACACTCCTCGGTCCTCTATGATACCCACACGATATTCATATACTGTTAGGGTATCATAAAGGACTAGTTCATTTCTTCGAAAAAAAAAACACTCTTCGGTCCTCTATGATGCCCACACGATATATTCATATACTGTGTGGGTATCATAGAGGACTCATTCATTTCTTCGAAAAAAACGCTAATCGGTCCTCTATAATACCCACACGGTATATTCATATACTGCTAGGGTATCATAAAGGACTGGTTCATTTCTTTGGGGGGAAAAATGCTTCTCAGTCCTCTATGATACCCACACGGTATATTCATATACTTCCAGGCTATCATAGAGGACTGATTCATTTCTCCGGAAAAAAAACTACTCGGTCCTCTCTGATACCCACACGGTATATTTATATACTGCCAGGGTATCATAGAGGGCTGGTTCATTTCTTCGAGAGAAAAGAAAAACACTACTCAGTCCTCTTTGATACCCACACGGTATATTTATATACTCTCGGGGTATCATAAATGACTGGTTCATTTCTTCGGAAAAAAATACTCCTCGGTCCTCTATGATACCCACACAGTATATTCATATATAACCAGGGTATCATAAAAGACTGATTCATTCCTTGCAATAGAGTCATATTATATATATAAATTTTGTTTGTATTCGTAAAAAAGTTATAAAATGTTTTTTATATTAATTTATGTTTTAATAAATAAGTTAGTAACCTTAGTATTTTTTTTAATTACATTTTGTTGTAGTGTAATACATTTAATTTTAATATTTATATATTTATTAGTTTAAAAATAGTTAGTTAATATTTTTATCTTTAAAAAGACAATTAAAGAAGGACAAATGAAAAATAGAAAAACGGACAAAAAAAAATTAAAAAAAGATAGATTAGCTACTAATCTTCAAAACAAAGTCGGTGCAATGCCACCGTTTTCGACACAAATCTATATATAATATAAAGCTAGGCATAGACAAGGTAATGTGGCACCTCTCTATGGCCTCTATTCCTATTTATCTTTTTTCTCCTTTTTTTGGCTTTTTCTTTTATTTTCCCTATTTTTCTTCCAACTAATCACTCATTTTATCCGTTCAATGTTGAATTATTTATTTCATATTGATTAGATCTTAAAGCTCTTCAAATCCTCATCAGTACGTCCCTTTGCTTTCTCATTGTCTTTTTTTTCCTTTCTCCATAATAACTGTAAATATTTTTGTTTCCTTACTCTATGATTAATGTCAATTATTCTGTGTAATTATATGTAATGACTAACCATTATTCCTTTGACGTTACTAACCATTCCAAAAGCCACTTTCTTCATCCCTTTTAATTTCTCTTTCTCTACTTTCCGTTCCACTTTGTATTAATTTAATGTATATTAATGTAGTATTCACTTTTAATGTATATTAATGTAGTATTCACTTTGTATTCTTTAACCATTCTATGTATAAAAGCAAACAATATAACAACAATTTGGCATTCTACATTTTCATCCATTAGTTGCACCTATGTATAATAGTATATGATCTTTTGTTTGTTTGTTAGATTATTTATTTATTCAAGGAAGCTGACCAGATGAGCTATTTCTTAATCCCTTTTTACTTTTTGCTTAACATATTTTATTTTATTTTCTTGATTATACTCTTCCTTAATTTCTACGATCTTATTGTTTGAATTTTCATGTCACCTTATAAGAAAAGATTTTTTTCTAATCTAAGTGAAGGTGTTTTTTTGAAGAAAATATTACTATATATATTTTGTGATGAGAATATTTTAAGATGATGAGGCTTATCCACACTCTGGTGGAAAATTTTTATCTGAAAGGTAAGTTACATAAGATAAATACTTTTATCATATATCTTTCTACTCATAGACATAGCTATTTCAAGTTTAATTTGACTTATGTTTGTAATTTTTCTAGGAAAACAAGCCCTGGATAAGCTATCAAGTTGACACAAAAGTTGATTGGTGAGAATGATTTCATTGCGGTAGTCTTTAACGATTTCATTGCGGTAGTCTCTATGACCCTTGATATTTTTACTTGAATATAAATTCCACAAGAAGTAGTCAAGAGTGTTTTTTTTTCCCCTGTAATTCCTTTTTATTTTTAGTTCTCTTCTCGTATCAAATAGAGATGTTACTATTTTCAATAGCTGTATAAATTGCACTTCAGTTTTTATCTGTTTGGAAACCGTCTTTCATTATTAATTACTTCATTGTTCTTTGAGGTGAAGGATGATCCAGACAAGCGTCAAACTATTACTAAGTTGTGTTTTCGCTAAAGGCATGCTAAAAAATCTTTATTGCCATTGATCAGAAAATTGGTGTTAATGAGTCCTTTGTTATAAGCTGTCGTTTATTTTGGAAATTGTATCAGCTTTTGCTTACTATGAAGTTATTATCTTCATTATCCTTATATATGTGGAAGAGTAGAGTGATTGCAACACACGTTTGTTGTTTGTTGTTAGTTGCTAGCCTTCTTTTTTCCGTTTTAGTTCTAGAAGTTGATGGTCAAAATCTGTAGAAATCTCAAGTATTCATACTTTACTTCGTGATATACTGCTTATTGAACTAAATATTTATCGGTGGAAGTGAAAGTTTTAAAGTACTTATTGAATTGAATACAGACTACTTGATTATTGTCAATAGTAATGAGATTATTCTCTCTTAATATATTGACAATCTAATTTTAAATTAGTGTATATAGGCAATCGATGTGCGGGCCTTGGGCAATATCTTGAATGTTAAAGGTGTTTTTATGCTCGAATATTGCACATATATTTATACATGAGTGTTTACAGTCCAATTGACGCAAGTGCCTTTTGCACTTTCTTGAATGTTAAAGGGGTTTCTAAGCTCGAATATTGTACATATATCTACATGTGAGTGCCTATAGTCCAGTTGATGCAAAAGTGGTACTTTCTTGAATGTTAAAGTTGTATTTAGTCTCGAATATTGTACATGCATCTATACATGAGTGTCTACAGTCTAATTGATGCAAGGGCGGCCTTCGGCACTTTCTTGAATGTTAAAGGTGTAGGCTCAAATATTGTGCATATATATGTGACCACTAGGTTGAAATTAATTTAAAAAGAATATTCTAAGTTGAAAATATAATTTTGTAAAGTTAGTTATACGTTGATTTGTACTTCACTTAGCAAAAGAAAAAGGTTTGGAAAATTTTAAGCCTGATAAGGCTTCAGCCTTTGCTTTGTATTGCTGCACTTGGTAGTTAACAAACCCAATAATAAGTTGGTATTTTTTTTAGCTTTGAATTCAGGTGTTCTCTTATTTGAATATAAGAAAAATGATACTTAAAGTAAAAGCATGTATTAGAATTCTTCTTCTTTTACCATTTCTTTAGAAAAGAAATTGATAATGAAAAATGCAGTTCAACTAAAAACTAATTCCAAATAGTAGTATCTTTTTTATTTAATCAATCTAATAAAATTAAACTTTCTATGCATATACAATGAATATTTTTTTTTTATCTATTCTATCTAAATTAATTTTATAAAAACATTTTTTGAAAACTTATTGGTATTTTTATAATCGCGCGAAACGCGGACAAATTTACTAGTACCTAATTAAGGCATGTCTCAATGTCAACTATTAGAAAGTGTAAAGATTAATAATGAGGAATAGTGGGGTCAAAAGGGGCTGAGCTGGGGCAAATAATTAAATGGGCTAGGATGGGCGGACCCTTTTAATTGAATAGTTTGCAAAATGGCAGCCCAACCCTGTCCTAAACGGGCTGCGGGTTAGGACAGGCTAGCCCTTTAAGTTTTTTTCTCTTCCGAAATAATATTTTCTAAGTGATTTTTGGTACAATTTAAACATGAAACCTTTACAATATGAAATAGAATCTTCTACCACCCATTCTTGCTCAAATTCATATCATAGAATAAAAAATTCAAGAGAACAAATATAAATTATTATTTTTAATCACTAATTCAGATCACGTTCAAAATAAATTAAACATAATATAAATTCTAAGACTAAAAAGTATTACTCCAATTTCTAATTATTACTTAGTAGTAAGTATATTCTTTTTTCTCATTACTTTTTATCTTTTTGTTTAATTTTTTTTTTTAAATAATTAATTTATTATTCTTTTCTGGCCTCAACTCAACCCTTGAGGCCGGCGGGCCAAGAAAGGCTGTGCTTTTGAGCCTCACTTCTATATGAGCCAAGAATCTTAGCCTAACCCTACTTAAATAAAGAGTTGGATTGGGTCGGCCTCGCGGGCAAAACCCATATTGACAGCTCTAATGAGGAGCCTTGGTTTGTTTGGGATAAATAGTGCTCCAGAAGAGGAGGAAAGGAAAAGAGAAAGGTTTCGCCCCATAAATCAGGCTTTGCTAAGGAATGGATGTGGGTAGATCGGGTAATTATTTTCAGCCGAATGGGTAAAATTATAATTACATTCCAAAGGGGTAAAGAGACGTAATTAGTTTGGGATTGATGGGTAATTTGTGTAGCTTTCCCTTTAACTTATACACATTGACATCCTTATTAATGCTAAAGGTCGTTTACCATCTTTTCTAAGTTATCTTTACGTGTTTGCAATCAAAAGTTATAATCAATTTTTAAACCTAGTAGTACAAAAGTGGACATGAATAAAGGCTAAATCATTTCTAAATTAGTGTAACAACAACTAGCATTAACATTAGGAGATTGACATAAAATGTTCATTTGCACTAGTAGCTTCATAATACATTGTGCCAAAAGGGAGTATATTCTCTTCCTTAATTTTCTCGGCAATCCATCCAAATTTGAGAAAACGAATGCTCTTAAATATTTTCCAGTTATCACACACGTTTATCACCCTTCCTTTTAGTGATGGGGAGAGGCACGGAGCAAAGGATGTCCAGTAATAATCAATATGTACCTAGTCTCAAAGGATTTTTTTCCTTTTAAAAATCACAACAGTCAAAATTAAATGAGACCACAACAAATTTAAAACTTGGTGGAAGTATTACTTTTGCCCAATCTCACTTCTTCGAATCAATTTTCAAACCAAAAAATAATGAAAAGTGACAAAGTTTCGGGTTCTAAAACAATGTTGTTGGTTCTTCCATTTTGTATCAGGTCCTTTCATTCTTCTTCCTCATTTTTTTTTAGTTTTCCTCTTATATTGTAATACATTTCTTCTTAATTTTTTCTAACCATTGTCATGATATATATATATATATATATATATATGTTGTGTTTGAGTGATTTGTAATTTTTTAAATATATAATGAATATCGCTACTCATTCTTTTTTTCGATTATTATTGTATATTAATTTGAGATCGAAAGGAATAAGAGTGCAAATTTTGGTTTAACCGATAAATGAACCGTAACGAATGCTATTGGTTTATCGATATTGAGTTATCAGTTAAACCAGACCGTTGGCCCCTAGAAGATATTTTTTTATCCGCTAACCGAATAACTGATGACTGATAACAAATATCTTATTCGTTCGGTTATCGGTTTAGCTTGTGTACAAACTGATAATCGATAACAAACAAAATCTAACCGAATCGAGCAGGCCAGTAAGCAACCTTAACTAGCCCTAACTGAGAACCCACAACCTTCAAATCCTAGATCCACCTCTGCACACGCAAGTATAGTTTTTTTTTTTTCAACCACCACAGGCAAGTATTGATCATTTTTCCGTTTTGTTATTTGGAAGCAAATTTAACTACGGCACTGAAACGTCAAAGTCAAAATCCGTCAAATTAAAATACTTATAACGTGCTAGATTTTGTTTCTCGTCGTTACCTTCCCCTTTTTTCTCTATAAAAACCAGTGTAGACTTATTGCCATTTTCTCATTACAAAACATATTACTGTACTAATTTCTTCTTCTTACAGCGCAATAAATTAATTATTCGCAGCGATGGCAAGGTTAGGAGGTATTACCGATGTTCCTGGAGGATCCGAAAACAGCGTTAAGTACGAAGATCTTGCTCGTTTTGCTGTCCAGGATTTTAATCAGAAACAGGTTACTATTTTTTTTGATTTATTCTTCTAAAAGTTAGAGATTTGATGGATTTTCCTGTTTGTGGATTTGATTTTGTTTGTTCTTGTTTTTTAATGTTGTTTGATTGTGTTTTTAAATAATAGTCCGATGATGTTGGCCTTAATAATTAATGATACCACTGTTTCTACAGTTTTTATGTTGTTTGATTGTGTTCATTTTGCACTCTTCCTTTTTTTCTTCTTTAACAGCATATGCTCCGGTATGATCACGGGTTTAAGTTATACATATTAGCAGTGTAAAGGTTCGACTTAACTGGCTATCACAAATTATTGCGCAACTATATTAGCTTGTTTTTAAGAGTTACTTGATGTTGTAGCAAGAGGCGGATATAGGATTTGAAGGTGGCGGGTGTCACAATGTTAGGAATGTGTATTTAGATTGGGTCCATCTCTTTTTAGTTTATTCGGGTCCATTTAATAGGTCTTTTTATTTGCAAATATGAAAATTACATCTTAAAAATCAAGAAACTAACATAATTAGCATCTTAAACAAGGAATCACATCCATTAACAACAAGGTAAAATCAACATTTAACCAAGGAACTTGCATCTTTTATGTATATTAAAAGCTGAACTTGCACAAGTAAAATAACATTTTCAATAAGGGAATTACACCAATCAAAATAAGAAAAATAATAGAAAAACTCTTCAATAGGTAATTACACCCCATAAGTAAATGTAGAATTAGATAAACTACAAGTTCTCAAAAATAAATCATAAATTTCATGTTTTTTCTAAGCAATGCTTACGAAATTTCCATCACAATTTAAGTAGTAAACTGATTTAAATTGAATTTAACAATTATAGAATAACACAAATTTTTATAATACACTCCCTCCGTCCATTTTTATTTATCCACTATACTAAAAATATATGTCCACTTTTACTTGTAAGTTGTATAGTTTGAAAAACCAAGACATAATTTACCTTTTTATACCTATTTTACCCTTATTATTAAGTACTCCAATTCATTTCTCATTTTATTTATTGTTTATTACGAGTGTCCCGAGTTAAATATAGACAATTAAACATGGACGGACGGAGTAATAAACAAAAGAAATTATAAAAAAAAATGAATTTTGATCTCAATCCAAAATTTCCATTGAGACCCACGTTTTTCGATTTAAATACTCACATATTTGAGATTAAGAGAAATGCTTAATTTAAAGGATTTTGAAGTTTCTATTTGTGTGTTCTCGCCAGAGATCACAAATAAAATAATAGAATAGAGGAAAGGCAACATAAATAATAAAAAGATAAATAGAAAATTAAGAGAGCCGAAAAAGGAATTACTGGTACAAAGGAACTAAAAAGCACAAAGAAAGACGGGAGTCGAAAAATGTTCAAGATAGATTCAAACTTGTGTCTACCAACCATGACACCTTTGTCTAATTTGCGACTGAGGATGACAGGATTAAATATTTAACCTAGTTTAAGCATATTGCAACATAGGTATATAAAAAATTTATCAATCTACTCTAAAGGGTGGATCTGCCCCTGGTTGTAGCCTATAGGTAAGGGCGGAGGTAGAGTATGACTTACGGGATCTGATAAGTTCAACAACTTTGGCTCGAACCCTTTATATATGTTAAAAATTCACTGAACAAGTATAATAATAGATTTCGAACCCAATAAATAAAATCGGTTATCGGTAGAATCTCGAACTCCACTCCACAATTAAAATTAATTCTGGATCCAGCGGAACTTAAACTCATTACATCCCATGTTGCTACTAAAAATAAGATTATGTTGGATTAGCTCTGGCACAACTCTATTTGTTAGATCAAGCAAATAAGCCATACGCTGAAGAGCAACTTACAAAGTACTACTCTTGTAAGAACATAATTAATCATTCAACGAACAAAGAACTTTTGTATTAAGAAATTGTATAAGAAAGTAACATATAGCCTCATAACATTTTGAACTCTTTACACTAAGAAAACTCTACTATGCTTGAATATTGAAAAATGAACTGGGTTAGTCATGACCTTAGATTGGAGAGAGGTGCTTAGACAGGACATGATCCAGTTCTAGCTTACCGAGGACATGACCTTAGATAGGAGGTTATGGAGGACTCAGATTAGGGTAGAAGGTTAGTAGGTAGTCGCAGTTTTGATATATAGTGTATTGTCATTTGATGCTTGCTACTATGTATTGTTTCTTGTACTTCAATTATCTTATTTATTTGTGGTAGTTACTGCTTTCTTTTCTCAGACTGCTCTATCATGACTTGTTCGCTTTTTTTAGTTTCATTTTCATTTTACTTTGAACTGTTTGTGCTTATCTGACTTTTTCTTATGTTTTCTCTTGAGCTGAGGGTCTTCCGGAAACAGCCTCCCTATCTTCCGAGATAGGGGTAAGATCTGCGTACACTTTACCCTCTCCAGACCCCACATTGTGGGATTTCACTGGGTATGTTGTTGTTGTTGTGGAACTGTGTTAATCAAATATGTGGGGATAAAAAAGTGGTTTACATATAAATTTATAGTATTCAATTGTAATCAGCTTTGCAAATGCACAAACTTCAAGCTTGTTTAAATTTTAGGTGGATAATCTGAAATGTTTACTTTTTGATGTCTTCAAAGTAGAGATGAATTCAACATTTAAACTTTATGCATTTTGAGTTATATAGACAAGATCATTAAAAAATTAAAGTTACTGAGTTCTAATGAACTGTACTTCGCATCGCATGCTAACTCCGTCCCTTCTTCAAATGCATTATTAAGAATTAGTTGATTAAGTATTCATGACTTATAATTCTTTCATTTTGAACAACATGTGCTCTGTATTTCAGAATGCTCTTTTGGAGTTTGTAAAGGTTTTGAGTGTGAAGCAACAAGTAGTTCAAGGAATAATGTACTATATAACACTTGAGGCAATTGATGGTGGAAAGAAGAAAACATATGAAACCAAGATTTGGGTGAAGGAATGGGAGAACTTCAAGGAAGTTCAAGAATTCAAGCTTGCTGGTGATGCCCCAGGGAGTTAATTAACTATTGCTTGGTATATGAAATTACTCTTATGTTGGAGATAAATAAAGTCATTTTTATGTGAAAGTATTTGGATGTCGTAGTGTAAGTGTGTATATACACTACTATAAAGTTTTTAAGGTATTGAAAATGTTACTTAGTTCAACATATTCTGTACGTAATATTGATCTGTACGTGATTTTTTTTTTTTAACGTCATATGCAAATTAGTATTTTCCTTTTACTTTGGTTTTGTGTGAACTCACTGGAGGAGAAATGTTTTTGTGGGTCGGGTAATATCGAATATTTAAATCATGATAACAATGAAATGGCAGTTGGGGATGTAGCTCAAATGGTAGAGCGCTCGCTTTGCATGCGAGAGGTACAGGGTTCGATCCCCTGCATCTCCACTTTTCATTTACCTGATAGACTAATCAGGGTTGCAAGAATTCAACCCAATGAAAGATGAAAAAGAAGCTATGTCCACATTATACAATGCCTAAGTTGTTAGAGGAAGCTCTGTTCTATTTAAGTAATAGTAAATAAAATTTTACAAATATTTAATCGCTTTTATTATGAATATGCATACAAAAATAATATTGTAAACATCTATAACTTGTATATTAATTAATTTAAAGGATGGAGAATAAAACCCAAAAAATTGCATCCGAACTTCACTAAGCACCATTGCATAGTTTAAAAGCTAAACAACTTACATTTAGGAGCCTAAATGTTTGACACATTTATATGCTCCAAAGATTTATCCCTTGATAAATGACAAAAAATAATAAATAATGAATCAGGGTTCAGAGAAGAACATAAATTTCTCTCACGAGAAAAAATGGATTGTAAAAGACAACAACTTTATCAAATTAGTTTTATTCTAACCAACTTTTTGCATTCAAGTAATAAGCTCGAAGGACTCGATCCCCTAGACGACAATAATGATGATTTATGAAAAGCTGGAAAACTTTAATCAGTTAAAAGAAAAATGAAGAACTTGAAGACTGCAATTCGATATATCAATAAACAGCCTTTGTGTAAATTAAAATGACTTATGAAAACTACAAATTAACTTTACATTCTTACATCTATCATAGGCTTTTAAAGTAATTGACTCACATAACTATTAAAGGCTACATGCATATTTTTTAAGCAACATCCATGTAGGGGTGTTCATGGTTCGGTTTGGGTCGGTTATTGGTTAAAACCATAACCAAACCAATTTAGTCGGTTTTTAAATGTCTAAAACCATAACCAAACCAAGTAAAATAATAACCACTGGTTTGGTTCGGTTTTTCGGTTTATGACTAGCCGTGACAATTCAAATATTCTCTCTCTACATTCTTCAAATTTCTTATGAAACTCTTTTTTCTTCATAGCCCACAAGGGTGAACTTTGCTGCATATTGAGGGAAAGACACGCTGTTGGCAAATCAGGTGGACCAAACTTGCAACGCAGTTTAGATTCAAAAGAACAAGTCAAACAGAGGTTTCAAAATACAAACAACCCTTATGCTTACGACTTATTAGAGTTGGGCTTGGATTGTTGGATATATTCTTTTAAGACATGGGTCTTAAAAATAAGTAGACCAAAATTAAATTAATAATTAAAAGGTATAAAATATCATTAATTATTTATGAAAAGCTAATATTATACATATAAATAATTATAAATTTTATGTATATAATTATCGGTTTGGTTCGGTTATTTATTCGGTTATTTTTTATTATAACCATAACCAAACCAAATATTATCGGTTTTTCAAATTTAAAACCAAACCAAATCAAACTAAACCAAATGTCGGTTATTTTATTCAATTTGGTTAAATTTTCGGTTTGGTTTTAATTTTAACCAAAACTGTGAACAGCCCTACATCCATGTATACATTGGCTTCCTTCCCTTGCTTTTACTTTCGGAAATACTTCGCCTGGAGACACCAAAAGGTAAAGAACTTTATATCAATCAATTAATAAAGAATGTTATATATAGTCAAGAAATTTACTGTTGAAATTTCAAATTGCCATCGAAATATTTGTTTTCCAAATCATGAAAAGCAATTGATTCATATTTTGTCTTTCCCGTAGAGTCAAACTAAATCATCTGAGACTGAATGTTGATACTGAGGGACATTAGACGTAAGGACAAATTGCATCACCCATAAACGAAAAGAGATTACAAAATTCCAAAAACCTTAGCTTTGACGCATACTCACTACTCCAATACATATAGTTTGTCAAAGTATATAATGATGTTGAATGTTTAATTGGGAAGACCCCTTCAATATTTGCAAATTAAATTTGTAACTCATGACATAAAGTTAGTAACTGAAATTATAATTAATATGTTAAAACATGTCCAGCCATGTTGAGGAAAGAAAAGGGCACATCTGATCGAGTCAGTTACTTTTAAAAGGGAGGAATAAATATTTTTAGCTGTATAAATTGAGTGATAAATGAAAGAAAAGAAGGAAAAAATATCAAAAAATTGAGAAAAAAGATAAATATGAATGGAGGCCATAGAGAGGTGTCACATCACCTTGTTTATGCTTAGCTTTATATTATATATAGATATAGATATAGATTATATTTTTAACATGTTAAGCCCCATATTAGTTGTGGTCTGTTATATGTTCTTAACAATTCTCCCTTTGCGAGCTATTTTTTTTCAATAAGTTGAGGTAAGCTCAAAAATTTTATTTTTTTTCAATAGTATTAGAATCATATTGTTCGGTATCTCAATATTGAGCATAAGAAACTGCATACTGGATATTCAAGCACCATCGCACCAGATTAAGCTTCCATGGCGCTGCATTGCTATAGTTTTCATGATGCAAGGTGAAGTGTATATAAGACTTTTGAGATTAAATTACAATTTCGTTTGTAGCAATGTGAAATTCCTTTATTCTTTGCAAAGAGCTTCAAATAATTAATTAAATTAATTCTTTGAGGAAATTTTTAGAAGTAATTAAATAGAATGATTTAAAAAAAACAAATTAGTCATATTAAATTTAAAAAATAAATTAACAATAAATTACACATCTTTTAATTGTTTTTTAAATAAAATTAAGTGTAATATCGTGAAACTACAAAAGAAATTAGTGTTAGAAGTCAAATCTGAAGGGCGATATATAAAATTATCCATTATTATTATTATTATTATTATTATTATTATTATTATTATTATTATTATTACTGCTACTACTACTCCTCCTCCTGTTATCCTGATTATTGCCAGAAATTTTTGACGGTCATATCTTTTTGAGATAATTGTTTAGTAAATGATTTTCTTTCTATTTCTCTTGCAATTTATGGATCTTTTAGACTACTGTCTAAAAAATTTCTTTTGAACAAATTAAAAAATCTTCCAAGAAAATATTAGATCACGATCTAAATTTTTTTTAGATATTAGATGACAGTTCAATATTTTTTCAGTTTCAAAGATTATATTTGCACAATCTTTAAGAATATGGACAAAATCCGATTGGTAGCCTAAACAAAGGACTTTTGCGTAAACCAACCTATTACCACATATGAAAATTTGACCGTTATAAAGAAAGAGACACATTACGCGCACTATAAGACTCAACCAAATATTAACCCTTCTCTTTGCATTCACAATCTGTGATCACCCCAAAATTCATATAGAAAAAAAAAAAGATTATCAGAAATAGAAAACCAAGAAACTTCACTTGCTTGAAATGGCTTCCAGAGACGTAGTTCCAAAGATTTTACCCAAAGGTGACGAAAAAAATAGTCTTTTTGCCATCCCCTTTCTTCTATTTGATGCATGTCCTATTGTCAATATTTTTTTTCATGTAGAATCACTTTGGGGACTCATTACTACTTGTTTGTTGTTGGCTTTTCATTTTCTTGGATTAGTATTGAAAGAATTTGGGGTTTTTTGTTAATGCAAATAGTTATTTTTGAATACTCAGTATCCCCACAAAAAAATGAAGTGTTGATTGATAATAATGAGTATCAATCTTTCTTGGGTGTTTTTTATTAGGTTAATACCTGTTGATATGATCTATTTGTTTAGATTCTTGATCACTGTTAATGAAATTCTAGAGAGTTGTGAAAACTGTCTGTCCTTTTTTTTTATGATTCATGTAAAATTTCATATTTTCTTGATCAAATAATGGTAATGTAAACTTGTTCACATTGCTATTCCAAGTCCGAATAAACAAGGAAGATTATCAAAGGTTGACAATCAGTGTAAAGCTACTCAATACTTATATTAGTACACTTATTTAAGTCCAATATTCTGGTTTTTGTTTCAAGAACAATATTTGATGAATAGGAGCAATGAGAATTTGTATAGCTGATTCAGACGAATTTGTATAGCTGATTCAGACTAGGTGTTTGTTGAATTTACTTTGTTCTTCTCTTTTATCCGCATTTCAAACACAAGTGGTGACTAGTCCCATGAAATCCCATGTCAGCTCTTTTTCCTCATCATGTATAGATTTTTTAAGGATAGTTATGTAAGCGATGGATTTCTAGAATCAGACTTCTCTGAGCTTAAAATATGGAATGTTTAACGTGCATGTCAAGAAAGAAGAAAACAAAAATGTTAATTTCCTGTGAGGCAGGGAGTAGTTGATACTGTTCTAGCCTGCCAACATTCTTTATAATACTAGTAGAAAATGTCTGATTTGTTGAATTCTTTTGTGTTTCACTGTTTTGCATCTATGACTGCATTTTTTCTTGCCTTAGATTGCTATAATTCTTGTTTAAAAGGACATTCTTATGCTACACAAAATTTATACAGATTTCTACATTCTCTTGCACTGATCTCATATGACAATTTTTTTTGGATACGATCTCATATAGTAACTGCATCTATCACCATTTTTCGTTGTGTCTTTTAACTTTCGTTCATTGCCATCAGCCTCATGTCATTGGCCAGAGAATTCATTTTCTTGGCCAAGGTTTTTCTTGTTTTGTATATAATCAGTGAGTTTATATTCTTTACTAATATGTGAGTTTGAACTATTTAGTAGTAGGAGGGGGAGAGGTTAAGAAGAAGAATGGACAAGCAGATGGAAGAAATAGGCGTGCTTTGGGAGATATTGGAAACCTTGTTACTGTTCCTGCTGTTGGAGCAAAGCCTCAAACTAAGGTTTCTCGCCCCGTCGCTAGGTAGAATTCAGTTACTCTGAAGAACTTTATGCTTTTTGGTCTTATCTTGTATAGCCTACCCCAATTTGCTTGGGCTTGAGGCTTAGTTGTTGTTGTTGTTGGTTTTATCTGGTATGTGCATGTGTAACTAATATGAGAATTTTCAACATTCAGGAGGTTTGCTTCCCAGTTAATAGCTAAGAAACAAGAACCAGTGCAGAAGAACAAGGTAATTTCATCATTATCTGTTTGAATAATAGTTCTCAAAAAAGTTTTCCTATTAGTATTTTTCTGATTTTAAGTATAGGTCCGAGATGGTTTATATATTCAGTTCTTGAAAAGAAAAAACTTTTTCCAAAAGTTGTCCAATCAGCTTATTATTTTGGTTTGTTTGTAGAAGAAGCCTCTTGTAGAAGTAACTAAAGAAGTTGCGGCAAGGAAAGCTGTTGGTGTTCCAACAAAAGCCGAAGCTATTAAAAAGGATTCTGTCAAAGCAAAAGCTGATATAATTAGTGTTATACGCCCTGATGACGATGCAAAAACCATTGAAGAGATCCCCTTGAACGAAAGAAAAGTAAAGAAGAGTGAAAAAACTCTTACTTCTATCCTAACTGCGCGAAGCAAGGTTGTTCTTTTTACCTCTTCCCTTAGCTTAAAATGTAGTAAGCAAGATCAGTATGTAGTGTAACTGACCAATTATCTTTCAGGCTGCTTGTGGACTCTCCAACAAACCAATAATACAGATTGATGATATTGATGCTGCTGATGTTGATAATCACTTGGCTGCTGTCGAATATGTTGAGGATCTTTACAAATTTTACAAGCTCGCAGAGGTATGATGGTGAATATCATCTGCCTCTGTTTTGATGTTCTGGTTGTTATACCCCATTTTAACCGGGTTGAAGCGGAGTACAACATATTGGAGATTCCTATATGCTTTATTTTAAGGAGTCGCCACCTAATTGATTTTACGGTGAATTAGGACACCTAATTATTAACTAAGGTAAAGCTAACTAAACCTCCGTTAATAGCCTGCTTAATCAGTGTGATTCTAGGTAAGGGTTCTATATTATCCTAAAGGGAAGGGGTTAGGCATCCTTTAGAATCCGTTAACTACGGTTATCCGACCAATCTTAGGTTAATTAATTGAGGTTTAAGAAATTTAAGAAAAATAGCTTTTGAGAAAAGAAGAAAAAGAAAAAAATAACTTATAGCTAACAAGTTTAAAATATTATTATATGAATGATGCACTCTGTATGATGAAAAATAAGTATTTAATTTTAGAGTGGCAATCCTAAATGACAGAATCTACCCCTTTCTAATCCTACATGAATCATAGGTTCTCCACCTAATTTTAAAACACACACAATCCAAAACGCAGACAAATCAGCAATCATAAAAATGGATGAAAGGAAATGAATGATACGAAAAAAGAATAAAAACGTTACAGGCGGCCTCTAACGAGTTTCGCCTGCCCGATGTGATCTAAGAATTGCGGCGCGAGATGACCCTATGGATGGGTGTGCTGAGTCTCCTCTTGAGACTTTGTTTTAATAAAATCCCGAATTAAGACTCCGTTTGTTCCGATGTGTACATGTAAAAGAAAGGGGAAAAGAGATAAAGATTAGCACCCAACCGTGACAAAAGCTATTATTGTTCTGAGAAAATGTAACAAATTAATTAGTTCCTTCTTTACTTTAACCCAAGTATAGAAAAACAACAAAAGAAGCTAAAAAACATGAGCGACATTATTTTAAAAGCAAACCACATAGAAGAACAGCGAGCAAAAGCTGACTAATACCAACAACTAAGAAACAACCGTGACAAGAAAACCTATAACATGAACGCAAATAAACAGAAACGAGAATTTCAAAGCAAACCACATAGAAGAACAGGATTGTAAAATGAAAGGAAGAAGGAAAATCACTTAAACAGATTCTGAAAGAAAAGGGGAAACTCATTAATTGGAAACACCACAGTGAGGGAAAGCTAAGGCGGAACCACACTTGAAATTAACAAAATATTCATAACTAATGGCTCTGTTCCGGTTGGCAAACAACTAACATTTTAGTTACGTTTAGCATGGTACGACTATTCTTGGACCATGAACAAAATTAGCTCAATGTTTAATCAAAATCCAGAGCCAGAAAAGGTAACGTATTGGTTATGCTTAGTTCTATCTCCGTTAAAGATAACAAGTTGCTGGGTTTTAACTAATTGCTCTTAACATTGATCTTCACCATATACTAAGGGAGAAAAACGCAAAGAGAACATAGTAAAAACTTCATATTTTCATACAGTAGCAAGGAAAACTAATTTTTTTAGCTAGATAAAACAAACTTAAGCTAATCTTATACGACACAGACACATAGAGTTAAAAGTAGAAGAATTCTAAAATAAAGAAGGAAATTACTGAAACTACTAATCTAATCTACTTCTAATAAAAGCTAATAAATAAACTAATCTCGAAGCTAATATAAAATCATAATCGGCAGAATCAAAATAGAAATGCTAAGACAATGAGAGAATTACCTTCTTCGGGTGCAGCGAAGTGAGGCGCGGGGTTTCCAATCTACCTCGAAACACCACGAAATCCGAACTTGCGCGCGGTCGAATTCAAACAAATAACAAGGGCAAAACAGAAAAGAATTTAGTGCTTGAATCGATATTTAGAAAATTAAAACTAATATTTAAAGAGGGAAATTCGTGCGATTAGGGACTGATATTTTCAGGAGTATTCAAAGCTGAGGAACTTCTTTTCAGGGAGGTTTTTTCGCGATTCCAAAAGCCCCCTATCCCGATTCAACCCACCACCATTTATAGGGTTTTTGATCTTTTGGCGTTGAAGAAAGAGGGAGGAGCGGGAGAGAGAGAAGAGCGGGGAACAAAGAGGGAATGGGGTGACAGACGCGTGGGGGACAGGGAGGAATGGAAGGGCAGTGGCGTGGGGAGACAAGGGAAGGTGGCGAAGATGAGCGATGACAGAGAAGAGAAGAGGGAAAGAGAGAGAGAACAGGGATGGGGGTGGTGTGCGGCGTGTAGAGGTAAAGGAAAATGAAGGGAAAATTGGATCGGACCCGGTCCATTTGTGGACTGGGTCAATTTTTAGACTGGGTATTAAAGGATGGACTAGTGAATTAAAACATGGACTGGTCTAAAAAATTGAGATAAAAATATGGTCTAGTCCAAAAAGTATTAGGAGTTAATCGGACTTTGATTTGGGGTCCGGTAAGTCAAAATACGGACCGAGTGCAAGAAATAGTTTGGCTTCTAAATTTGAATAAGAGATCCATTTTAATGATGTACTAAGGGTTCCAGAATATCACCTAATACGAAAATGTGTAATTATAAGAGACCTGAATAATAAAATTATATGATGTTGCAATGACCGTGCAATAATATTTTAACAATAAATAAACGCTATCATTTTAAATGTGCGAAATAAATGCGATGTGTATGCGGAAGTTGGTAAAACGCTGAAAAAATGCAAATTTCAATAATACTAAATAATAGCAGCAAATAAATAGCGGTAGTAATACTGCTAATAATAAAATAATAATGATGATAATAATAACTGCAGTAGAATAATAAAATGTGGGTGTTAATAAGAGATTAATAATTATAGTAAAACTTAAATGCATATTTTTTTTTAAAAATTTTCAAAATACCAGAAGTATAAATAGGTATTTCGGAGGAGAAGCGGGACAAAATTGGGTGTCAACAACTTGTCCCTCTTTGCCCGGTAATGATGAAAAGAGTTGTCGGGCAAAGACGTTGACTTAGTAGCCTATTTTGTCCCGGCTAAAGGATTTTGGGGCCTAAGGGTTAAGAATATTACGGCCGAACTCTGGTCTCTGAATCGCCTACATATCTCGGGTTGCACGAGAATCAGGTCGTGTGTAGTTCTGGGGAGACTACGACACCTATAACTGGCAACTCACGATTTGATGCGAATCTTCGCAAAAATATTGTCCCAGTGTCGAGTTATGATGACACTGGGTATTGTGATAGAACCCTGAATATGGAGTGTGCTGGAATGCGAACGGAAGATTTGAAATTGGAGTCGAGTGTTCGAGGTAGATCATTGACCCTTGTTGGGAAGTCTGCTTATCCTCCCTGACGTATTGCCCCAGTTCGCTGCCGAAGAAATAGTTCCACGTTGAGCTAAAGCCCCTGCGAAAACTTTAAACTAGATAAAGATAGTCAGTAAAAAATAAATATTGAAGTAAAGCGATGCCAGTGCAGTGCAATGCGGCTGCGAGCGCACGCAGGAGCATTTGAAAATAATAATAAAACAAGGCAGGTGCGACGCGATGCCTTATGCAGAAATTTTCACAGGGCGGTGCGCAGCCTTATGCAGAAACTACAAAGGGCGGTGCGTAGCCCATGCAAACATGGAAGGCGGTGCATAGCCTTATGCAGAAAATTTAAAGGGCGGTTCATGACCCAGGCAGTATATGAAAGCAATGCAAAGGGCGGTGCGCAACCCATGCATCATATGAAAGGCGGTGCGCAGCCTTATGCGAAAATTTTAAAGGGCGGTGCATGGCCCAAGCAATATATGAAAGCGATGCAAAGGGCAGTGCGCAGCCCATGCATCATATGAAAGGTGGTGCACAGCCTTATGCAGAAATTTAAAAAGGGCGGTGCATGGCCCAGGCAATATATGAAAGCGATGCAAAGGGCAGTGCGCAGCCCATGCATCATATGAAAGGCGGTGCACAACCTTATGCAGAAATTTAAAAAGGGCGGTGCATGGCCCAGGAAATATATGAAAGCGATGCAAAGGGCAGTGCGCAGCCCATGCATCATATGAAAGGCGATGCACAACCTTATGCAAAAATTTAAAAGGGCGGTGCATGGCCCAGGTAATATACGAAAATGATGCAAAGGGCGGTGCATGGCCCATGCATTATATGAAAGGCGGTGCACAGCCTTATGCAAAAAAAAATAAAAGGGCGGTGCATGGCCCAGGCAATATATGAAAGCGATGCAAAGGGCGGTGCGCAGCCCATGCATCATATGAAAGGCGGTGCACAGCCTTATGCAGAAATTTAAAAGGGCGGTGCATGGCCCAGGCAATATATAAAAGCGATGCAAAGGGCGGTGCGCAGCCCATGCATCATATGAAAGGCGGTGCACAGCCTTATGCAGAAATTTAAAAGGGCGGTGCACAGCCCATGCGACATATAAAAGGCGGACGAGCTTAAAATGTCCTATTAAAGGCGGACTAGCCTAAAATGTCCAATTAAAGGCGGACAAGCCTAATGTCATATTAAAGGCGGACAAGCCCAAATGTCCAATTAAAGGCGGACAAGCCTAAATGTCCTATTAAAGGCGGACAAGCCTAAATGTCCTATTAAAGGCGGACGGGCCTAAATGTGCTATTGAAGGCGGACGGGCCTAAAATGTCCTATTAAAGGCGGACGAGCCTAATGTCATATTAAAGGCGGACAAGCCTAAATGTCCAATTAAAGGCGGACGAACCTAAAATGTGGTGCTTTTGCGAACAATGATGATGTGCCTTTGCAGGGCATTTGAAAGTAATAATGTAATGCAGGTGCGGTTGCTTTTGCAGTGCGGGGCATTTGAAAACAGTAGTGCGTATGCAGTGCGTGGTATTTAAAATAGTAGTGCATGCAGTGCGGGGAGTTTAAAGCAATAGTGCATATGCAGTGCGTGGTATTAAAAATAATAGTGCATGCAGTGCGGGGAATTTAAAGCAGCAGTGTGTGGTATTTAAAATAGTAGTGCATGCGCAGTGCATTTGAGAGCATTTGAAAGCAATAATATTTGTGCGTCGACACGTTTGAAAAATCATTTGCAAGACTCAAGCATTAATTTGTTGCGAATCTCGCAAATTATTGATACTCGAGAGGCATAATTGTTATAATAAAGATCAAACCGTTCGACGTGCAATCCTTGCAAGGCTGCGAACATTATATATTTTGGCTTCTGCAACTTGGGAACCGTGAAACAAAGCGAGCGTCCTTTCTCCCAAGTCTTCTTTTTGCCTGATGACTCTGTTGGCCATATTCTCTTTCATGTTCCTCGATGTCGCTTGTGATGATGCCCTTAAAAATTGTCCCAGTTACTCGCATAAGAGGGTGTCGTTTTGCTATGATGCCCCTTAAAACTGTCCCAGTTTCTGGTATAGGAGGATATTGAGCTTTTGCGGTGATGCCCTTAAAATTTGTCCCAGTTTCTGGTATAGGAGGATATTGAGCTTTTGCGGTGATGCCCTTAAAATTTGTCCCAGTTTCTGGTATAGGAGGATGTTGCTTTTGCGAATGACGAGACCGAGCCTGACATAGGCTGCCTATGTATCCCACTAAGGGAATCAGGTCAAACGCAGTTCAAATTACAAGGCAGAATAAAATTGAGATAGAAGACGGTGCTCGATCTTATGCTAAAATTTCAAAGGGGCGGTGCACAGCCCAAAAATGTCCTTTTAAAGGCGGACGAACCTAAAATGTCCTATTAAAGGCGGACGAGCCTAAGATGTCCAATTAAAGGCGGACGAGCCTAAAGTGTCCTATTAAAGGCGGACTAGCCTATAATGTCCAATTAAAGGCGGACGAGCCTATAATGTCCAATTAAAGGCGGACAAACCTAAATATCCAATTAAAGGTGGACGGACCTATAATGTCCTATTAAAGGCGGACGGGCCTAAAATGCGGTGCTTTTGCGAACAATGGTGTTGTGCCTTTGCAGGGCATTTGAAAGTGATAATGTAATGCGGGTGCGGTGCGATGCGGGGCATTTGCAAATAATAAAGCAATGCTAGTGCAGTGCAAATGCTTTATGCAGGAATTTCAAGGGGGCTGTGCTCAGCCTTATGCGAAAAATTCAAAGGACGGTGCATAGCCCAGACAACGCATAAAGGCGGAATGAGCCCGAAATGACCTGCTTGATTTATGGTTACCAAAATTAGTACGGAGCGAAGAGCCTTTGCGATGCTTGATTCATATACGGTGAGACGTGTCTCGACGCAGTGCGTAATTTGCGGCAACAAATATTCATGATGCAATGCCGAAGATTTGGGGGACTTTCTACCCTGCCAAAATTTGCAACTAAAAGGTTCCTGCACTCAAAGAAATTTGTAAATTTCAAAATTAATTAGTATCAAGTTGACTTTGCCCTTTGTTGTATCTGAATCTTGCAATTGCCGATTTGATACTGTGCGATGTCCTTCAAGAATAGCTAAAATATGTCCCTGCATTACTCAAAGAAAATTTTGTTAGTGTAAAATAACATGGTTGCCTTGCATCGAACACCAAAGCTTTGGCGTTGAATCTGCATTTCTTGAGGTGATGGCATTGCAACAATCTGGTGACGCTGATATATTGTTCGAGATTTCGATTCATGTTTTTTGTCGAATAATGATAGGCCATTTGCAAAGCTGCCCCAGTGTTGCTTTATGGGGAGGATGGAATTTTCACTATATTAAGACCGTGTCCGAGAATGGACTGCCTACTTATCCCGAAGGAATCAGGTCGAAAGTAGTTCATAACAAGCTTTAGCAAAAATTACAAGAAGGAAAGCTGATGGGTGGAGAATGCTAGTGACGGTAGATCCTTTCAATAGTCTTGCTTAGTCCTATACTTCCTTTTCAAATGTCTCGGTGCCAATTTTGACAGATCACCGGTAACAATAATTGCATTTGCAACTGAAGGGCCATCATTGTCGTACAATTTATTTTGTTGCACACTTATCTTATCCTTTTCGATCATGTTCTGGATCTTATGCTTAAGAGCCGGGCAATTTTCTGTGTCATGACCTGGAATATTAGAGTGGTAAGCACAACTCTTGGACCAATCAAAATCTGGCGGTAGGCTTTTAGGGATCCATCCTTTCTTTGGCTTCAGGAGTCCCTTGGCTTTCATTTTCTCAAATATGCTGGTTAACGACTCTTCAAGAGGAGTAAAAGTGCGGAGTTTTGCGTGCTCTGACCGTCGTAAGCTAGACTGTGCTGGATCGGGTTGATATTGAATGCCTCGTTGATGAAGGTATATATGATCACGCGAACATTGATAGTTCTGTCGTGATTGCGGCTGATGTGTAGACCGGATAGCTGAGTCGGTTTCTCTGTTTTTGCCTTGCAAATTGTTGAATGTCTCGACTTGAAAAGTTGCTTGTACTGATGAACTGTCAACAATTCTTCCTGCTCGAATGCCCGCTTCTACTTGCTTTCCAATTTGAATTAGATCAGCAAAGTCGCGCAACCGCGCACATAACAACTTTTCATAATATATGCCCTTTTGTATTTGGATGAAAGTTGAAATCAACTCATTCTCAGGCAACGGAGGACGTATTTTTGAAGCTTCCAATCTCCATCGGATGGCATATTCCTGAAAAGACTCATGTGGCATCCTTTCTATCTCAAGCATATCATACAGATTTGGACTAACCCCGATGTTAAATTTGAAATGTTCTACAAAGTCGCGGGCCATGTCCTCCCATGTGTACCATTTGCGAAAGTCTTGTTCTGTGTACCAATCTAACGCCAACCCTGATAGGCTCAGAATGAACAATTTCATTATTATGGCTTCATCTTGTCCAATTCCCATTAATCTGCTACAATAGTCCTTCAAGTGCGTAATAGGATTTCCTCTGCCATTAAAGGTGTTGAATTTTGGCACTTTGAATCCTGGCGGCAACTCAACATTTGGAAGTATGCACAAACTTTCATATCTTAAGCTTTGGACATTTCTTGCCCGCATCTCTTCTTCGACAATTCTCCTCAAATTGTGAAGCTCTCTATCCGAGTCATTCTGGTTGATTGCGTTCGCTTCATTTCTCAATCTCTTGTGTGGGTATACCGCTAGCTGATTTTGCTGGTTTTCTGTGAAGGGCGCTGCAAGTGCAGGCTTTTGGACATTAGGTATCAATGTGACTTGCAAAGCTTCTGGTTTAATAGAGTATCTTGGCGGTATATTTGTAGGAGCTGGGTGAGGAGAAATAGTGAAGGAAATGTTTTGGGTAGAGCTGGAAGCTGAACTTGTGTTAGGAAGAAGGCTGAGGGTATTTCCCAAATTGACCAATACGCTTCTTTGTACTACATTCTTCTCGCCATCCTCATTTTGCGCTTGCACCAACCCCACACCGGTGTTGAATGACTCAAATCTTTTTGCCATTGTATCTCGTCCTTAATGCAGATTCGCAGCCAAAACAATGTTCAATGCCAGATAACCCGTAAAAGAAGGACACAAGAAGCTCTAGAATTTGTAGTCTGACGGTATCGTGACAGGCTGAATTGATGGCACGTAATCCTGATTTGATCTGTCTTTAATCTCGTCAACCTTCAAAAACAGGTGTATAAAGTTATAGAATTATTTTGATAAGAAAAAATAAATTAAAGGATAAGGCTGAAAGCAAAGCCGCATGGCTTTTGAGGCGAGGCCACAATGGCCCTGATTAATAGACTTGATTGTTGATCTTGCGATTTTAAGTTCCTGCATCCAAAGAAAAATTCTCAGTTTGGGAGGGGGAAAGTTGATTCGTGTTGACTCGAAGCTTGACTTTGTTGGCGCCCCATTCATCCTGTTTGTTTGGATCTTGCGGCCTCCGTTTAAAGCCTCGGTAGATGAACAGTAGTGAAACAATTGAAGGAAAGTCTTCCGTTTGAAAAATATATACGTAAGTGTATGTATGTAAGGAAAGATATATATGAAAATATATGTATACAAGTTGTAAGATATTCCTGCTAACTTTCGATTGCGACACTTCCGAGAACTTTGAAAGGTCATTTGTGTGTACTATTCTTGTCTAGTAGCCTTAATAGTGTCGATGTCCAACTTTTCTCTTGTCTAATCTTCCAAAATATGCCCCAGTTTTGATTCATATGCTATGTTTGTGACCGAACCTTGTATAGGTTGCCTACGTATCCACCAAGGAATCAGGTCCGAACGTAGTTCGTGACGCATAAGATATTTTGGATTTTTGTTATAAAGCAACCGAACCCTATGTGGGTTGCCTACGTATCCCACCTCGGGAATCAGGTCAGAACGTAGTTCGTACGCATGTGAATGGCAAAAATTCTAACCTAGTATGACCGAGTCCCTATGTGGGCTGCCTACGTATCCACCGAGGAATCAGGTCAAGCGTAGTTCGCAACTAAAGGAAAGGTTGCAAACTAGGTTGTCTAACCTAATGTCGTACTTCGATTTCTTCTTGAATTGCTAGCTTTTAGACTTATGTTGTCACCTATCGGCTATTTCAATTTCTCGAGTGGAATCTTGTCTTGTCCCCTAGTTTCTTTGTTACTCTATTCGTTCATGTCATAATCGTAGAGTTGGCAGATTTGATAAGTAAAGTAGAAAATAGATGATTACGGAAAATCCGAAATGCATTCATACTTTTGCAATTCAAGCTTCCACAAGGTGAAGCAAAACAAACAAAATTTTGGGTACGGTTCAAGCATCAATAAAAGAAAACAAGTTCACTACATGTTCATGCCACCAAGGCTCCTGGCGAAGCAGGGACGGAGTACAAGTCCAGTTCTTCAGAGTCTCTCCTGGTTCTGTACCCTGGATGGTTGGTGTCTCAGTAGTTGTTGCAGCCATCTTCACTGGCACTTGTTTTCGGATCATCCCCACAGGCGCAACGAACGTTGATGACACGCCTCTCTCCATCTTTTCCAATTGGCGTAACAGCCTCCTTCTGATTCTTAATTTTTTTATAATTATCATGTTCACGTTGGCGTTTTCGTGAGTAGGAAAAGGGATGGCGATCCATATCGGGTCGAGCTCCAGTGAGCTGGATTGTTCCTTCCTTAATCAAGACTTCGATTTTGCTTTTGAAGCCATAGCAATCCTCAGTGGCATGCCCAGGAACTCCAGAATGATATGCGCAATGCTTGGAACTATCAAACCATTTTGGGATAGGATTGAGAATCTTCCCTTCAATAGGTTGTACCACGCCTGCCGCTTTCAGTCTTTCAAATAGCTGAGACAAAGGTTCAGCGAACTGAGTGTAATCACGGGTGTTTTTTATGACAGGGTTTGGACGGGTTCTATGTGTGGTATGTGGTCGATTTCGGTGGGTGGAAATTTGGGCAAATTGGTATGGACGTAAGTTTTGATATTGAGGTGCTCGGGGTCGGTAGTAATTTGGTTGAGTACTATAGACAGGGTAAGGGAATAGTGGAGCTTGGTAGGGTTCAACGTAATGGTAAGGGTAGAAAGGTTGTTGTGGATGGCCAAAGTATGTAAGGACTTGGTTTGGTGGGTTTAGAGGAGTAATTGTAGGTGGTGGGTTAGTGTTGGTGGGTAAAGCAATGTAAGGAGTATTACCTAGTGATTGATTTGGTGGATTGACGGGCGGTGGATCAAGAGCGACATAGGTAGTGTAGGTGGGTGATTGATTCTGTGGAGGGGTGTAGATGGGCGATGGATTTGGTGGATTTGCGGAGGTGGTTGGAGGTAAGTTGTTGTTGATAGGTGCATTGTTTTGTGGAGGAAAATGTTCTGGAACTAAAGGTTCAATTGATGGAAAATGAGGCGGGTTTGGTGCGACATCCCTAGGTTCAGGAGGTGAACTTTGGAGTGTAACAGATGAGTTGGTCATGCTTCTAACCCGATTCAGTTCTCTGCGTAGATCCTTAATCTCTTGAGTCAGGCGGGCAATATGTTCATCCCGTTGAATAGTAGTTCCATGTTCGGGAATCTCGGGTGGATTGCTAGAGATCACGATATTTTCCATACCAGTTGAAATAGCTGCGGCCGGATCGGACATAGTAATTTCATTTCCTTGAACAGCCCAACTACGTTCAGGTAACGACGACGTCTTTGACCTTGTGATGTAAGGATGGTCGGCCATCGAATGTCAACACGAATCAACTCTCTTTGGGGAATAAGATAAACGAAACATAACGATGTTAGTCTCATGAGCATATCTAGGCAAAGTCATGATCACGTAAAGTCAAGTAAGGCATGTAGCAAATAATTCATCAAATAGAGTCAAACAAGTTGTCAAACAAGTATATCAAACAATAACGCGTCCTAATATGCATGTGACCTCTTTGTGCCCGAGGTAGGCCTATCGTCGTTTGAAGGGTAAAGCGTGCCATAATATGTCATCCCGTTGCTTTAATTAATTAAACAGATTCTATTTCTCAAATAAAGTACAAGATAATGCAATATTTATTACATGTTAAATGAATACAACATAAAGTGTTTCCTAATTTAAGTAAAGTAAATACAGTTTCCTATGTCTAACTTCTAGCTCCATTTGTGCTGTCTTTGATCTTCATCATTCGTTGTACTCCAATGCAAATCCATACGTGTCATAGAAATATTAATCATGCCCTCCCTCCTAAAGTTTAATTAATTAGAGCAAATAGTCAATATTTAGGCACAATTATCCTTCAAACATGCACATAAAGTATGATTGGTGTCACTCGGGGTCGCGAACCCGCTTGGACGTTTGGGTAAAGTCATCTAATGAATTTAATACACCAAGGGTATTAAACCTCCTAGGTCATGAAATGTATGCTCCTAATAGGGTGTTGGTTTAGCTCTATCTTAGGCAGATTAAGAGTTGGTTTCCTATGACACAAGGCTCCCCCAAGCGGACAACTTGGGAGTGGAAAGTCCGTGGCCGTCGACTGCACCGCCGATCGACTAAATCCACAAGACCGATCCAACTAAAAGGGCAATTTGGTAGTGCACGGGCGCAAACTACGAAGCCGCTTTAAGTGTGTGAATATGTGTGAGTTTTCCAGGAGTGGAAGAAATATGAGCGGAATGCCAATTTAAGGAAAGCAATAACATACATATTACATAGAAATTTTTCATAAGGAATAAAATAAAAACAACCAAAAGCATATAAGGAAAAAGCGGTAATAAAGGCAAAAAAAGAAAAACCAACAAAATATCCAACAAATTAACTATTAACCTAAGTCTGTTATGGTTAGAGCCTAAGAGTCCCCAGCAGAGTCGCCAAGCTGTTATACCCCATTTTAACCGGGTTGAAGCGGAGTACAACATATTGGAGATTCCTATATGCTTTATTTTAAGGAGTCGCCACCTAATTGATTTTACGGTGAATTAGGACACCTAATTATTAACTAAGGTAAAGCTAACTAAACCTCCGTTAATAGCCTGCTTAATCAGTGTGATTCTAGGTAAGGGTTCTATATTATCCTAAAGGGAAGGGGTTAGGCATCCTTTAGAATCCGTTAACTACGGTTATCCGACCAATCTTAGGTTAATTAATTGAGGTTTAAGAAATTTAAGAAAAATAGCTTTTGAGAAAAGAAGAAAAAGAAAAAAATAACTTATAGCTAACAAGTTTAAAATATTATTATATGAATGATGCACTCTGTATGATGAAAAATAAGTATTTAATTTTAGAGTGGCAATCCTAAATGACAGAATCTACCCCTTTCTAATCCTACATGAATCATAGGTTCTCCACCTAATTTTAAAACACACACAATCCAAAACGCAGACAAATCAGCAATCATAAAAATGGATGAAAGGAAATGAATGATACGAAAAAAGAATAAAAACGTTACAGGCGGCCTCTAACGAGTTTCGCCTGCCCGATGTGATCTAAGAATTGCGGCGCGAGATGACCCTATGGATGGGTGTGCTGAGTCTCCTCTTGAGACTTTGTTTTAATAAAATCCCGAATTAAGACTCCGTTTGTTCCGATGTGTACATGTAAAAGAAAGGGGAAAAGAGATAAAGATTAGCACCCAACCGTGACAAAAGCTATTATTGTTCTGAGAAAATGTAACAAATTAATTAGTTCCTTCTTTACTTTAACCCAAGTATAGAAAAACAACAAAAGAAGCTAAAAAACATGAGCGACATTATTTTAAAAGCAAACCACATAGAAGAACAGCGAGCAAAAGCTGACTAATACCAACAACTAAGAAACAACCGTGACAAGAAAACCTATAACATGAACGCAAATAAACAGAAACGAGAATTTCAAAGCAAACCACATAGAAGAACAGGATTGTAAAATGAAAGGAAGAAGGAAAATCACTTAAACAGATTCTGAAAGAAAAGGGGAAACTCATTAATTGGAAACACCACAGTGAGGGAAAGCTAAGGCGGAACCACACTTGAAATTAACAAAATATTCATAACTAATGGCTCTGTTCCGGTTGGCAAACAACTAACATTTTAGTTACGTTTAGCATGGTACGACTATTCTTGGACCATGAACAAAATTAGCTCAATGTTTAATCAAAATCCAGAGCCAGAAAAGGTAACGTATTGGTTATGCTTAGTTCTATCTCCGTTAAAGATAACAAGTTGCTGGGTTTTAACTAATTGCTCTTAACATTGATCTTCACCATATACTAAGGGAGAAAAACGCAAAGAGAACATAGTAAAAACTTCATATTTTCATACAGTAGCAAGGAAAACTAATTTTTTTAGCTAGATAAAACAAACTTAAGCTAATCTTATACGACACAGACACATAGAGTTAAAAGTAGAAGAATTCTAAAATAAAGAAGGAAATTACTGAAACTACTAATCTAATCTACTTCTAATAAAAGCTAATAAATAAACTAATCTCGAAGCTAATATAAAATCATAATCGGCAGAATCAAAATAGAAATGCTAAGACAATGAGAGAATTACCTTCTTCGGGTGCAGCGAAGTGAGGCGCGGGGTTTCCAATCTACCTCGAAACACCACGAAATCCGAACTTGCGCGCGGTCGAATTCAAACAAATAACAAGGGCAAAACAGAAAAGAATTTAGTGCTTGAATCGATATTTAGAAAATTAAAACTAATATTTAAAGAGGGAAATTCGTGCGATTAGGGACTGATATTTTCAGGAGTATTCAAAGCTGAGGAACTTCTTTTCAGGGAGGTTTTTTCGCGATTCCAAAAGCCCCCTATCCCGATTCAACCCACCACCATTTATAGGGTTTTTGATCTTTTGGCGTTGAAGAAAGAGGGAGGAGCGGGAGAGAGAGAAGAGCGGGGAACAAAGAGGGAATGGGGTGACAGACGCGTGGGGGACAGGGAGGAATGGAAGGGCAGTGGCGTGGGGAGACAAGGGAAGGTGGCGAAGATGAGCGATGACAGAGAAGAGAAGAGGGAAAGAGAGAGAGAACAGGGATGGGGGTGGTGTGCGGCGTGTAGAGGTAAAGGAAAATGAAGGGAAAATTGGATCGGACCCGGTCCATTTGTGGACTGGGTCAATTTTTAGACTGGGTATTAAAGGATGGACTAGTGAATTAAAACATGGACTGGTCTAAAAAATTGAGATAAAAATATGGTCTAGTCCAAAAAGTATTAGGAGTTAATCGGACTTTGATTTGGGGTCCGGTAAGTCAAAATACGGACCGAGTGCAAGAAATAGTTTGGCTTCTAAATTTGAATAAGAGATCCATTTTAATGATGTACTAAGGGTTCCAGAATATCACCTAATACGAAAATGTGTAATTATAAGAGACCTGAATAATAAAATTATATGATGTTGCAATGACCGTGCAATAATATTTTAACAATAAATAAACGCTATCATTTTAAATGTGCGAAATAAATGCGATGTGTATGCGGAAGTTGGTAAAACGCTGAAAAAATGCAAATTTCAATAATACTAAATAATAGCAGCAAATAAATAGCGGTAGTAATACTGCTAATAATAAAATAATAATGATGATAATAATAACTGCAGTAGAATAATAAAATGTGGGTGTTAATAAGAGATTAATAATTATAGTAAAACTTAAATGCATATTTTTTTTTAAAAATTTTCAAAATACCAGAAGTATAAATAGGTATTTCGGAGGAGAAGCGGGACAAAATTGGGTGTCAACACTGGTGACTTTACCATTAAATTCAGTTGTATTGGCTGTTGTGACTTCATTTTTAGTGGATAAAATTTAGTAATCATAAGTAAAATTAAGGGCTTTTGTCATTTTTAGCTTAATTACAGACGCTAGCCAAAATATACAAAACCTATACACTGATTATGTATATATATGTATATTTATGTAAATTTTGTGTATCTAATATGTATATTATGGTATATCTGTACTTAATATACAAAACCTATACATTGCGGCTATTATTCTTTTGAGCGGTCCAGAAATGTAATTATCCCTAAAATGAATCCTGTTATTCTGATGATTTGGTTGATTCAGGACGAGCATCAACCGTGTGATTACATGGATTCACAACCAGAGATTAATTCCAGGGTGAGAGCAATTCTTGTTGACTGGCTGGTAGAAGCACACAAAAGGTTTGAGCTGAGGCCTGAAAGCCTTTACCTCACAGTTAACATAATGGACCGTTTCCTGTCAGAAGAGACTGTTCCTAGACGCGAACTTCAGTTACTTTGCATCAGCTCAATGCTTATTGCCTGCAAATATGAAGAGATTTGGGCTCCGGAGGTACAATAATATGAAGTAATATGAAAATGTGTTAAATCTGTTCAGTTCAGATTTATCATAATGTTCTGATTCTCTGCTACGTATGTTTCTGCAGGTTAATGACTTGCTAACCATAACAGACAATGCTTATGTCAGGGACCAGATACTTGTAATGGAGAAAGCAATTTTGGGAAAGCTGGAGTGGTATTTAACCGTTCCAACGCCATACGTCTTTCTGGTTCGTTACATCAAAGCTGCTGGTCCATCTGATCAGGAGGTATTGATCTATTATTCTCAACGTGAATTAGCTACCTAAGGTTCCAAATAAAGACAGCCCCGTTTAGCTGATCACATTTTCTTTGTTGTTTTATAGATGGAGAACATGACATTTTTCTTGGCTGAGCTCGGGCTGATGAACTATACTACCGTGATATCTTACTGCCCGTCAAAGCTCGCTGCTTCTGCTGTTTATGCTGCTCGTGCTACTCTCAACAAGAGTCCTCGATGGACCGACACTCTGAAGCACCACACCGGCTACTCACAAGACCAGCTGATGTAAAAGAAAAAGAAGAAGTTTAATTCCTGTTTAAACACTTGTGATTTGGGATTGGTGTAACTAAACTCCACAGGTTTATGTGCTAATTGTGTTGTGTATTTTCTAAAACAGGGAATGTGCAAAGCAATTAGTTAGTTTCCACTCAGGTGCTGCTGAAAACAAGCTGAAGGGAGTTTATAGGAAGTTTTCTAGTCCAGATAGAGGTGCCGTTGCCCTCTTGCCCCATGCAAGAGACCAATTAGGCCCCTCCAGATATAGCAAGTTCTGGAAGCAAGATTGTGAATGTGAGTGAGATCATGTCAGCTTTCTGATCTCTGTTTTGAAGTCTGAAAAATTCATACTTTTATATGACTTACTTACTAGTAAAGTCGTGTCTTTTGTAACATGTATGGTTGTGTGAATATTTGAATGTTGGGTGA
Organism: Lycium barbarum; assembly: GCF_019175385.1. Taxonomy (NCBI): domain Eukaryota; kingdom Viridiplantae; phylum Streptophyta; class Magnoliopsida; order Solanales; family Solanaceae; genus Lycium; species Lycium barbarum. Next base: position 162,829,227 of record NC_083337.1, read on the forward strand.
TACTTTTATTCCTTCTGAATTGGCACTTCATTGAGAAAAATATTGTTGCATTCAATAAGAAAGACATATAAAGTCAGAATTATTTGATGCATCTTCCATATAGAGGAGTTTTCAGTGAAGGGAACATTTAGAAATATGACAAAAATGAAATGACTCATTTTCAGCTAGTTTCTGCAGAGGGGATTTGAAATCAAATATCTGCTACTTCAATTAGTCCTACAATTTCAGTCCAAATTTTCATAGCCAAGCTCTCTTTATTCTCTTTCATGAATATATGCAGTAATCTTGAAAACAGCAACTTCCATATTAAGCTCTTCATACGTGGTAGCCTTCTTAAACTTTATGATTAACATTCCTGGAAGGAAGTCGCCCAATCATGATACTAAAAAGAAGCAGTTCGGTATAAATTACAGTCTAATATAATAGTATTTCATACTGTTAAGAATGGTTTTGGCTCTATACATTAACCCTCTCAGGCAAAATAAATTGGAGCTTAATGTATGAATTATTCGATAATTGCTATTGTTGTGTTGGGGAAATAGGCAGAAGGACTGAAGAAAGTAGATAGAACAACATTAAGAATGATTTGTCTATGAAAATTTGGGGAAACTGATTTGGAGTACAAAAATATGTTTGATACAGACTAAAAGAATTTGTGGTTTTTACACCACAAAATAAAGCAATGACAGAAAACAGATTATCTAAATTTGCTGCTTATGAGTATTATATTGTGACACGAAAAATAGCAAAAAAGAACTTGAGAAGCTGACTTGGAGTACATTACGAATGATTTGGCTATGCATACATATTATGAGATTAGACGAAAACAAATTGGAGCTTAAGATATAAAATATCCGCTAACTGCTGTTGTCGTGTCACGGAAAACAGGGAAAAAGAACTTCAGAAACTGATTAGGACATTAACAGCCTGTTTGGCCTAGCGGTTTGAGGCCAAAAGCGCCTTTTTAGCACTTATTTTGGATGTTTGAGGTGTTTGGCCAATTAGTAAAACTGCTTTTAACTAGAAGCAAAAGCAGTTTTTCTACGATTGGGAAGAAGCAGAAAATTATTTTTTCAAGACAAAAATATCCCTGCCATGATTACACATTTACCAAGTATATCCCTCATTAATCCGCTAATTTCTAATCAATAATTCTTTGTGTTAAATTTTAATTTGTGGAATGATTTTAAATTTTGTTTGGGTTGTAGTGTTTAGTATATTTAAATCAGTGTTGATATTATATCACTATTAATATTTATTTTTTATTTATCTATGTATTATATTAATTGAAAATTTTAATATGTATTATATTAATTGAAAATTTTAATATGTATTATTAAATTTTAATTAAACAAATATGTATTATAATATTTAAATTTTAATATGTATTATAATAGATATTTAAAAAAAATTCTCTCTGTAAAACAATCTTGATAGTAAACATTCATTTGATATTTGTCCTTTTTCGTAATTTGACACTCAAAAGCACTTTTTACTGATGATTAGCCAAACACAATCTGCTTATTTAAAGCCGTCAAAAGCACTTTTCAAATGAATTAGCCAAACACAAACTGCTTCTCACGAAAAGTATTTTTTTGAAAAACACTTTAAAAAAAAAACACTTCTCAAAATAAGTTGTTTTTAACAGCTAGGCCAAACAGGCTCTAAGAAAGATTTGGTCATAAACACATACTAAGAAAATATGAGGGAAAGAAGACTAAGAATGATTTTTACACCACAAAATGAAAGCAGTGATGACAGTTGATCTAAAGTTATTCTGCAGTATAGCATGATACTGTATCATGAAAAATAAAGAAAGGGTATTGAGAAAACTCATTTGAAAGACATTAACAATGATTGAGCTATAAAAAAACAAAAACATTGCACATGAGAGCAAGGATGGACAAGGAAATTGAAAGAAGAATGAATTACCATTTATTATTTTTCGGGTTTGCTTAGACATGAAGGGTTTGTATGAAATACAACAACATGTGCTTCAGAACTACCTACAAGAATCTGCATTTTCGTCATTGACTTTAACCTTTGTCCCACAGCAACTCTTTCTCTCATGTGCCTCCACTTTCTTTTTACCAGAGCAAGCGCCGGCTTGATCCTCTGATGTCTTCACAAGTTCTGGCATCCTATCTATAAACTCTTTATTCTCTTTCCACACCTCTCCATTTGTATATATCTCCTTCTTCCATATCGGAACTGATGCTTTAAGCTCATCAATCAGAAACTTGCAAGCATCCAATCCATCTGCTCGATGGACAGATGAGATTGCAACAAATACACTAGTCTCTCCAACAGGAACAGTACCCAAGCAGTGGGCAACTGCTATCGAGTGGATATCCCATGATGCTCGGGCAGAAGAACAAAGGGATTTCAGACAACGTATTGCCATTGGAACATATGCTTCGTATTGTAGCTCTACGACTTCTTTACCGTCAAATGTATCACGTGTTGTACCTGCAAATGTTGCTATAGCTCCACATTTGGGAGAACGAACATAACTAATATATTTGTTGATGTCTATTGGGTTATTCTCTTCCAAGATCTCAATTAGATCTCGCTCCTCGTCAGCCATTTGAATCACCTGTAATCCAAACAACAGTTCAAAACTTCACTTTGCTTCCTTAAGGCAATGTAATAAAGGAAAAGTTTTATTTATGAGACAACAACGAAAACAACTAGTCCTCAATTCTAAACAATTTGGGGCAGCAATATGCGAGAAGCGAGATTAAGATGGTTTGGGCATGTTGTGGAAGACAAGATGCGAGAAGCGAGATTGAGATGGTTTGGGCATGTGGAGAGGAGAGACAAAGATGCCCCAGTGCGGAGGTGTGAGAGGTTGGCCATGGATGGTTTCAGACGAGGTAGGGGTAGGCCGAAGAAGTATTGGGGAGAGGTAATTAGACACGATATGGCACAATTACAGCTTACCGAGGACATGACCTTAGATAGGAGGGTTTGGAGGACCCAAATTAGGGTAGAAGGCTAGTAGATAGTATCGTTATCCGCTCTTATTAGTAGTCGCAGTATCACAATATAATTTCTTGTGCTCCGATTTGTGCTATTATCTGCTATTTCCTGTGCTTTGATTATCCTATGGCATCTGTGTCGATTGCATTATTTTATTTTATATTATTGCTTTTCCATGTCGCTTTGAATTTTTTAGCCTTATCTGACTTTTTTTTATGCTTTTATGCTTTTCTTGAGCCGAGGGTCTTTCGGAAACAGCCGTCCTACCTTGGTAGGAGTAAGGTCTGCGTACACTCTACCCTCCCCAGACCCCACGATGTGGGATTTCACTGGGTTGTTGTTGTTGTTGGGGCAGCAATATGAATCCTCGTTATGCCTGTAGCTCCATTTAAACTCACCTCGGTCCAAAAAGTTAATAACTAACATTCACACATTTCTTCAAGTAACTGTCCGCCTCATTTTTCCTTCTTTCCAGTTTATAGAAACTTTATCGCCGGAAAATTTAACTAGATTTGTAGGATCAAATTAAAAGACAAGGGATTAGACAGGATGTACCAGTAGATTGAGTTTCATAAGAGTTTTATCGGTTACCATAGGCTATAATTGTCCAACTATACCTCTAAACAATCAACTTCAGCTTATGATATTGGATTATAATCTCAAACACTGCTTCATGAACTGCTAAATTCAACAAATTGCAGTTCACTTTCTAATCATTCATTAATAGAATAACCTTGGTAGACAAAATAATTACTCCCTCTATCTCAATTTATGTGGCACAGTTCAAACTTTGAGAGTTAAACTTTTAAATATTGACCGTAAATTTAGACATGGAATCTTTAAGTTTTTTAAAATAAAAATTTACATATTTGAAAACTATGCAAAAAAAACTTTAAATCACGATAATTGACAATTTAGAATATCTGGAAGGCATATGAAAAAATCGCGGTCAAAGAAAAACTTTTTTGACTCTCGAAATCTAAAAGGTGCGCATATAAATTGGGGAGAGAGTATCAGTTACAATTTGAGATATTAATAATCTTTAACCAATTAGCCTCAAGTCAACTCCAGACTAAACTGATTGAGACTATAGGAAAATCTTTGTTGAATTGATTTCAAATGCAAGGATTTGAGATATTTAGAAATTTAATCAGTTCTGAAAAAAATTATTAATAAGGTAATGAGTTGAGTTTTATTACTTCCATACCAAGAACAGAAAGAAAACTCGCAAATGATAACTATTCCTATCGTTTTCATTTGTTTCATGATATACTATTGTTAATCAAGAATAAAGAAAATAACCCTTTAAGGGATTTACAAAAAGATTGAATCTTTGAAAACTTACCTGTTGAATGAAGCGGCTGGTTGTTGAAACTGCAGTTTTGGAGCTTATCTTTCTGATTCAGAGTAGAAGTTGACAATTTTTGGCAGAGAAAATGATAAAAATAGTCCCTTATCTTTTTAGCAGGTTCAAAATAGTTCCTTAAATATTATTTAAATAGTTTTGGTCCTTTAAATTTCTTAAAAGTACACACTTTTTGTCTCTGTAAGATATTTATCATACTTTAATTGCTAAACTTAACCCGAAACCGTGATGACAAATAAAGTATTGAATTTGTTATAGGTTCGACTAGTTTACAACCAACCTCACTACCAACTTTTATATCCAAAATTAAGCTGGGCAAAACTGAGATTAGAAACCATGCTCCTCGCTTTCTTACTGTTAATTAAAACACAAGTCATGAATTTCAAAATCGTAATATTTTTTTTTTCCCAGTAAACAACTGCATTGTATTATTGCATAATATGCTTCAACTTTTCGTAAGATGTCATTGCGTCATTTAAAACTCAACATGGGAAAGCAGAATCCCAAGAAACTCTATATGAAAAGAAAATAGAGAATTTAGCTAAATTATGAACTAACACATTCCATGTACGGGGAATATATACAAGCTGGATCTCTTCAAAGAATTCATCAGTCGCCATATATCCTTGCAAGTGGTATCTATTTCCCAAGATATTGTCATCTTCTTTCGTAACATTTGTACCACATTCTTTGCGTTTGATAGTAGATGAACCTTTGACCAACCATGTTGTAGCGCTCCCTCCAATGCCTCCCGAATTGCTAGTGCTTCAGCGGTTATGGTCTTCCCTACAAATTGAATAGGGTACTAAAGGCATGAAGCAAATGACCATAGCTATCCATAGCCACCATTCCAATGCTTGCTTTTCCTTTATCTACTTGTAAATCTGCATCTGTGAAAATAACAACTCCGTCTTGTGGCATAGTAATATATCCATCTGTTAGTGTCAAGTTTTAATGATGACAATTTTAATTGTGTAGATATGGAAATCAAACTAAGTACAAGAAGCAAGGACATCAAGGAAGTTGTCGGCATGTGTGAATCACGGAATAAAGAAGCCCACAAGCCCAACAGACGCATGGGCTTACACATGGAATCTTCCTCAGACCCCTCAACAAGGCACAAATATATGGTGGCTAAAAGAGATACTTACAGCCAAGGAAAGCAGTACAAATCAACTTCAAGAAAGGAAAGAGTAATATAGGATCTGCCGCATTTATGGAGAAATATTCAATCAAGTGTAACAATCTTCTTGATTGAAGATACAGTTTCATCACACAAGGAAAGACCATCAAGAAGTATCAAGACGCACCAATCAACTCTAACCTTATTCTTGGAAATAGGATCACCAATTCCTTTTCCAAGGATCAAGTCCCTTGGGTTGACATCTCTGCGTGAAGAAGCCCAACCACTATAAAAGGCGACTTCACAGAACAAGAAGAACTATACCTTAGTCTCATTCTCTCAAGCTCTCTATTTTACTTTTAATAAACATTGTATTTCTGAGTGATCTATAGTGTAAGTAAAAAGAAGGAGAGACATAGTATAGTGTGTGAGGCATTGTATCAAAAAGATTACGAGTGTTTGAGTGTAGACGTAATCTTTTTGGTCAAATCACCCTTGTACCAAACTTTTCATAAAGAGCTGCAGAGAATACCCTTGCAACCCAAGAGGACTGGACTAGGATTCACATTGAATCTGGACCAGGATAGAAATATCTGGTGTCATTTACTTACTGCACTTTACTTTAGCATTCACTGGGTTAATGGTCGACTACCAGTATCACTTAGTCGACTAACAAATCGAAAAAGTTACAATTCACCCCCTCTTACACTTTCACCATCCTGATTCCTATTAGGTATATAGGTCAAAACAGATGCAGTATGCAAAGCATTGTCATATTCATGTAAATCAAATAAATTTGCTTTTGGTTGCCCTTTGCAGGGGTTTAAAACCATTTGAGTTAGGAATCCACGGATCAGTCCAAACTGTAATGTTTTCCCCATTTCCTACTCTCCATCTAATTCCTTGTTTCAATAGATCTCTCTCCCAGATAATGCTTTTCCAAATTCAAGAGCTAGACGGGGGACATCCCACACTAAGAAACGAGGTGTTCTGGAAATATTTATTTTTTAGCATCTTATGAAGGAGAGAATCTTCTTGAGTTAAAATTCTCCACGCAAGCTTAGCCAACTGAGCCCTGTTAAAAAAATTTAAATCTCTAAACCCAAGACCACCTTTAGATTTGGCCTCACAAAGTTTCTACCATTTTTTATAATGCATTTTCCTTTTCTCCTCGTTTCGTCCCCACCAGAAATCAGAAAAGATAGTAGTAATCTCATTACATAAGTTATTAGGAAATTGAAAACATAACAACACATATGAAAGAATAGCAGAAGCACCGATTTAAGCATTACTTCTTTGCCCGCAGGACTTAAGAAGTTACCTTTCCATCTCATTATCTTAGATTTGACTCGTTCTTTAATAAACTCTAGCATGCTCTTTTTTTATCTCCCAACTATCGCTGGTAGGCATAGATATAGACCCAGATTGTCCCTTTGTATTTGTTCTATCTCTGCTATAATATTATTCTTTTCTTCCTTAGTAGTATTTCTACTAAAAAAATACTGCCGATTTATTAAAATTTACCTTCTAACCCGAATAAGGTTCATACGTTCTTAAGATTTCCGAAATTTTAGTAGCACTTTCAGTAGTAGATAAACAAAATCAAAATCGTAATACAAACCCCCCCCCCCCCTTTTTTTTAATACTAACTTCGGCGTTTTTGCCCTTTGCTTCTCGATTTGCTAAAGGTAAATAGTTTAAAAAAAAATCTTTTTCCCTTTAGTTTGGGTCAAGCAGATTATAATCTCACCGGTGAAGTCCATGGAGGGTAATATGTAACCAAGCCTTATCCCTACCTTACGAGGGTAGGAAAGCTCTTTCCAATAGATTCTCGGCTCAAGAAAATCGTGATGTTTGCATTTTGATTGAAAAAATCATGGTATTTGCATATTGCTAATGAAAAACATTTACACCTAACTCTCATAGAAGTGTATTTACTACCGGGAAATAAATATAGCATTCACCTGTCGCTTCTCCTCTTTAGTCCCATATGTTAATTGTGCCTTCTTTCTTTTCCCCTTTTGGAGATTCCATAATTACCCTTTCTTGAATTTAGAGTGACTCCACCACTCTCCAAACTGCTTCCTTTTCTCTTAATCCCCAATTCTTGATTTCATCTTCCTCTAATTTATTCAAAACCCTAGTATTTTCTAGCTGGATTATAGGGTATTGTAGAGGAATTGAATCAAGAAAAGGTTCAATTTGAAGATCAGTAAGAGATGGCAATAGCTGGACCAGAACAACTTAACCTAACAGAAGCTCCAACATGGGGTTCTAGAACTGTTGATTGTTTTGAGAAATTGGAGCAAATTGGTGAAGGCACTTATGGGTCAGTTCTTCTATTTCTAATTATTTCTTACATGTAGTGTATGTGTTAAAAATGCCATTTTTTTGTTTAATTGAGCAGATTGGTGAAGGGACTAATGGGTCAGTTCTTTTATTTTCAATTATTTCTTCTATATGTAGTGTCTGTGTGTGTTAAAGTTGTCATTCTTTTGTTTCAAACACAGAGATTGTGAAGGTACTTATGGGTCAGTTCTTCTTTCTTGAATTATTTCTTCTACATGTAGCGTCTGTGTTAAAGTTGTCTCTTTTTTTTTTTTGTTTAAAAAAGAATATTGAGCAGATTGGTGAAGGCATTTATCGGTTAGTTCTTCTTTCTTGAAAATTATTTCTTCTACATGTAGTGTTTGTGTTAAAGTTGTCATTTTTTTTTTTGGTTTAAAACACATAGATTGGTGAGGGCACTTATGGGTCAGTTCTTCTTTCTTGAATTGTTTCTTCTACATGTTTTGTGTGTGTGTTAAAGTTGTCTTTTTTTTTTTTTTGGTTTAAAACACATAGATTGGTGAGGACACTTGTTGGCCAGTTGTTCTATTTCGATTTATTTCTTCTACATGTAGTGTGTGTGTGTGTTGTTGTGTGAAAGTTGTATTTTATTTTATTTTGTTTAGAACACATACTATTGAGCAGATTGATGAAGGGACTAATGGGTCAGTTCTTCTTTTTTGAATTATTTCTTCTACACGTAGTGTGTGTGTATGTGTTGTATTAAAGTTGTCATTTTTTTGTTTACAACACATTATTGAGCAGATTGGTGAAGGCACTTATGGGTTAGTTCTTCTATTTTGATTTAATTCTTCTACATGTAGTGTGTGTGTGTGTTGTGTTAAAGTTGTCATTTTTGTTTTGTTTAAAACACATACTATTGAGCAAATTGGTGAAGGCACTTATGGGTCAGTTCTATTTAGAATTATTTCTTCTACATATAGTGTGTGTGTCGTTGTGTTGGAAGTTGTCATTTGTTTGTTTAATGCACATACTATTGAGCAGATTGGTGAAGACACTTATGGGTCAGTTGAATTCTTCTGTTTTTTGAATTGCTTCTTCTACATGTAGTGCGTGTGTGTGTGTGTGTGTTTTAAAGAAATTGGTAACGACTTGTATTCACAGTAAAATTCAGCTTCAATTGAAGCTGAATTGTAATCTTTACAGCAAAAGTATAAGGAGCACCCAACAAAAACTTACACTTACACTTGCCCTACTAAATCTACCAGGTCTCCTATCTCCCCCCACAAATTTTGTGTACACCAAAAATAGAAGAGATTTAGACAATTCATCCTAATTTTCTGGATAGAGCTACTAGTGCCCTCAAAAATTACATGTAGTGTGTGTGTTAAAGTTGTCATTTTTTTGTTTAAAACACAGAGATTGGTGAGGGCACTTATGGGTCAGTTCTATTTTGAATTGTTTCTTCTATATGTAGTGTGTGTGTGTTAAAGTTGTCATTTTTTTTGTTTGTTTAAAACACAGATTGGTGAGAGCACTTATTGGTCAGTTGTTCTATTTTGAATTGTTTCTTCTATATGTAGCACGGGTGTGTGTGTGTGTTAAAGTTGTCATTTTTTTGTTTAAAACACATACTATTGTGGTATTGGAATGAAATGGGTCCAAATAGAAAGTAATAAATGCATAAGGTTTTAATCGACCTTAATTATACACCTGAGGTCCGGTGCATTCACTATTTCATCGCTTGTACTAGAGAATTTTTGCAAAATTTAAAACCCTATGTGAAAAACATAGCTCTTTAGCAAATGGAAGAGGTTTGGTGTTTTTGGGGTCAAAAGTTAGTAAAGCAGTATTTTAGCTTATAGAGTCGTGGACAAAGAAAATTTAGCTTAATGGTCTCAGTTTTTGTCTTATAGTGACGAAGATGATAATTTCAGCTCAAAGTTCTCAGCTTTTGGTACTTAATCGAAAGAGTAGACTATCTTTTTTATAAATGAGTGAAGAGGTAACTCAGAAGCTGTTTTAAATTAACTACATATCCATTTTGCAACTTACACCAAAATGCAGAAAGAGAAACTGTTATACTTCAACTCATAGACTCTCTTTTTTTCTTCCAAAACATCTTTAATTCCTTCATTTTCATACTGACCACCATATACATGCTGGGATTGTTTCCCTTATAGCTTATAGCTTTTGTATTCTTTGGGGAACACAACACTAAATGATAAGATTGGGAGCAGACTCAATTAACAATATTTCAACCACAAAAGGAAAAAGCAAATTTAAATTAGGACATTTTTGTAGTTAATTCAATTTGCATTTTCTTAACACGAAAAAGCAGATCCTTTTTTCTTTTTGTTGTTTCTACTTTAACAATAAAAAGTAGAATTGAGGATAGATGGTGACAAACCCTTTCCAGCTCCTTTTATTTCCTATTTATCTCACTAAAGTAATATTATGTCCTTAATAAGGAGTAGGGAGTATGAAATATCGCATGCGCTTATAGAAACTGAGGTTGCCTCATATTTTACACTCTTCTAACCCAAGAATGGAAGGTTTCAGCTACATAAAACTGATGTTGATATTCCCTTACCAAAACACTACCAATAGAACACTCAAAACCAATTGGAATCCAAATGATTCAGCAGGAAGAATCTTAGGTATCAGTCAGATTAGGGGTACCAACATTTAGCATGCCAGTTCAAGTGTTTGGTTTAATTACGTCTAATGGATTCTACTGGGAGTGATATTTTATAAATGAAAATTATTCGCATATTCAAAAAAAAAAAAAAAAACTTGGAAGATTTTGAATATTTGTATTATCGAAAATTTCTAACTGAACCGTATGCTCTCTGTCCCATATCTGCTTTCATGGCCTCAATCCCACACTATATTGAATTCTTTTCTAAATCTGCATATTTATTAAGAGGAAAAATGATATATGTTTTTGTTTATGTTAAATCGGAAAACACGTACGGGTCATAAATTTTCTTTTGAATTTTCTGGAAGAGAAGTTTGTTATTGACAACTGTATAGGTGGGAATATGTAAATTTGATGTGCTAAACTGTGCTTCTGAAAGTGGATATGATTTTAATACAAATCAAAATGCAAACATGGTTGTTAGATTTTAAATGGAGGGAGTAGGTAGTTTATCCATTTTTTAGTTTGTAGAAAAAGGATGATTACCTGAACTTATGCTCAACAATTTGTTCATGGATATTTAGATGTACAACTGTTAATGTGGCATATCTTTTACCTTGCAGTCAAGTTTACATGGCAAAAGAAATTAGAACAGGAGAAATTGTTGCTTTGAAGAAGATACGTATGGACAACGAAAGAGAAGGGGTAAGCTTCTTATTTTTTATATGATTTGCATTTTGTTAGTTCTTTCAAACTCTTCTCACTGAAGCTTTTCTTAACTTTCTTATGCAGTTTCCAATAACTGCAATACGTGAAATTAAAATATTAAAGAAGCTGCACCATGAAAATGTGATTGACCTGAAAGAGATCGTAACATCTCCAGGTGAGATTTAAGTAATACACATGCTTCCTTCTTGGGCCTTATTTCTATTTACTAACGGGCCCTTGTTGACATGAACTTAAAAACCACATACAATAGTTACTGGTCCTTTTTTCTTTTTATATGCCCTTCTTTGTGTTTTTTTTCTCTTTACTAATGAAAAAAATCATACAAAAGTTTATGCCCTTGCAATTGCATCGCTAGCAAGAATTTCTTTATCTTATTAAACATTTCTTATGTTTTCCACCGCTAGCCTATTAATGTTTGCCTGCATTGACTGTGATCTTCGTGAATATCCAAATACATTCAACTATCGAACAGAACTAAATGGCAAACAAGGTCCTTTTGATATCAGATTTTACATCATAAAAAGGTCCAAAAAGTTTTGTGAAAGTTTAGTAATTATTGTGTCCCTTCTTTTGGTTGTTCTTTATTTAGTGGTGAACACTCCTGCGAAAGTATCAACTTTTTTATTGTTGCAGGTCGTGAGAAGGATGAGCAAGGGAGACCAGGCAAGTGTTTCTACCTTCAGTTTTAGTTTAATATGATGCTTTTACTGCGTGCCCCCCACCAAAAAAAAAAAAACCAAACTCTGGGGCCTGACATCACTTCTGATCTAATTGAGTTTGTCATATTTGAAGTAACCATATGACTTCATTTGCAGATGGTAACAAGTATAAGGGTGGAATCTACATGGTTTTTGAGTACATGGACCATGATTTGACTGGGCTTGCTGATCGTCCTGGAATGAGATTTTCAGTTCCGCAGATTAAGGTAGCATAATTTGGCAAGAACCTGTTTGAGCAAAATTAGATGCTTGAAAGAAGAGAGTGAGTAGGTGTTGATATTCACTTTTTCTTTGCAGTGTTATATGAGGCAGCTTTTGACAGGACTTCACTATTGTCATGTGAATCAAGTACTTCATCGTGATATTAAAGGTTTGATTTAGGAAATTCATGCTGATTTTGTAACTTCAAATTCTCTAGGTGTGGTGATAAAGGCTTCTTCTTTTCCTTGTAGGTTCCAATCTTCTCATTGACAACAAAGGCAATTTGAAGCTTGCCGATTTTGGGCTTGCTCGATCCTTCTCAAATGATCACAATGCAAATCTTACAAATCGTGTGATTACTTTATGGTACAGGTATGATTTGTGGAATACCAATCCTTTGGGGGTAAGCTGGATTTCATTTTAAATTCTCTTCTTGTGTGAGTGGTGACTTGTGGTATATCAAACAGACCACCTGAGCTGCTTCTTGGAACCACAAAGTATGGTCCAGCTGTTGATATGTGGTCGGTTGGTTGCATCTTTGCTGAGCTGCTTCATGGAAAACCAATCTTTCCAGGGAAGGATGAGGTAGCTGATGTTTTCTGTCGGTTAAATGTCCTAAATCTTACGAAAGTAGTGAAGATGTAAGCTTTTAGTCTAACTAAAATGCACTTACCTTCAGTGTTCTTGGCCTTAGGAAGACTCTATAGTCTAAAGAATAATAGTAACAGCTTCCACTTGAAAAGAATTGTGATGGTGATATTTGCCTAATTTATAACTTTTTTTTTTGGCTGATGGTATGCCTGATTAATCTTTGTGAGTCAAGACTGTTCCAGACAACTGTTTGCTTCTGCACCTAATTTGTCCCATCTCTAGATTTGAATATTCACCGTCAGAGTTCTTTTATAGCTGAGCTGTGGTTCACCAGTTTATGACAAGATTTAAAGATCTTCATTCTACATTCTATAGGGAAGGTAAAGATCTTCTTTTTCTATAGGGAAGGTAAAGATCTTCTTTTTCTATAGGGAAGGTAAAGATCTTCATTGTACACCTGTTTGCCAAAGATTTAAAAAACACAAACTGCAGTATCTGCATAATCCAAATTAATTAGGTTTTTCAAACTTTCTTGTCACTTATGAAGCTTTAAGGCAAGAACTTGACTTGTTTTTGATGTTTTCTGTATTTTTAACAATTTTCTTTTCCCCGAATAACCTACTTAGAAGCATGTGTGAATGTGACTTTAGGTTGTGTCGAAGTTCTAGTGTGTTGAGGTGCCTCTTTTACATTGATTTCAGCCAGAGCAGCTGAACAAGATATTTGAGTTGTGTGGCGCTCCAGACGAGGTTAATTGGCCTGGAGTTTCCAAGATTCCATGGTATAACAGTTTCAAACCATCAAAGCCAATGAAAAGACGTCTAAGGGAGGTTTTCAGACAGTAAGTAAACTATACATGATGTGCTATATTTACTTTAGCTCCGTAGCATTGTTGTTGGTGTTAAATAGATGTTTGTGTATTTATACTATTGTGTCTCTGGCTTTAGCTTTGATCGACATGCTTTGGAGTTGCTTGACAAGATGCTGACCCTTGACCCATCTCAGGTATCAGTTTCTCTGGCATTTATGGCATGCTTTATTCTTGTTCTAAGTACTGGACAATGTTCAAACTCATATTTGAAAAGGTATATGCAGGTGTTCGTGTTTCATGGTGCTTTTTACTTTTTAGACCAAAGCTAGCATCCCGTGTCCAAGTTCATCATATTTTCTAGTATATGTTGTCACTGCTTTCAAACTTTGTTTGGGGGGAAAAGACGAGCAAACAAAAAGCCACATACATTTCTTTGCTTGTTTAATTCACTGCAATTCTCCAATGTCCTTAACTATTTTCTGCTGATAAGAAATTTATCAGAGTTACCAGACTTTGGGAGAATTTAGTCAAGTGTTAATTTAATATCATTCTTAAAGGTTATTTGTCTTTTCGGGATGTTTGATCTAAGTCAATTATGTTCCTAAACCGCATCTGTTCCAATGCCAATTAAGGATTAGTTCTTATGAATGATGTCAATGTCCTGACTGACTTGCATTTACTTTTTATGTTGTCAAGAGAATATCAGCCAAGGATGCACTTGATGCCGAGTATTTCTGGACTGATCCATTACCATGCGATCCAAAGAGGTATTTTTTTTCCCCTTAAAATTATCAAAAAAGAGATACTCTATGAATTCCGTATGGGGTGAAAATTTTCACCCCCAAACTTTGCTTTAAAAATCAAACTCCCCCCTCAATTTTGAACAATAATCATTCTCCCCCCTTTATCCTAATTGACTTTCTTAAATTCCTAGTCTACCTTTACATTATCAACTTGTCTTTCTTTTTCTTTTACTTTTTAAAATCATGATTTTTTTAATCTCTTTAATCTATGTAACAAATTAAGAAATTAAATATCATTTTCGAGATAGAAAAAAAGTATATAATTTAATGTAGTATATAATTTAATGTCATTCTATAATGAAATAAATGAGAAGAATAAGAATTTTTTTATTAATCATAATCAAAATTCTGATATCTATTTGTACAAGTATAAATAACAGGTAATAATAAGTTTATAAATATATTTCAATGCAGGTAATACAAAATAATTAATAAAAATAGAGGTATATTCTATAACAAATTCCTAAAGATTATCTATTTATATTAGAATGAATTTTAAATTATAATTTATAATATTCCATTCATGACAACCAAAACTCATTTGCATATTGACAACAGAGAATAAGATGGAAGTGAAACTTAAGTATACATATACATATACAACAACAACAACAACAACCCAGTGAGATCCCACATCGTGGGGCAGTATACATATACATACATACATATATATATATATATATATATATATATATATATATATATATATATATATATATATATATATATATATATATATAAAATAATAGGTAATATGTGCGAGTGCGGGGGCTCATGCATGTACATACATAATATATGCTTAAGCCATATAATATTAAAATATCAAGCATAAAAAGTAACATTAGATTTTGTGATATTATTCTACTTATAATATATTTCAATTAAAAAAAACTATACATACCTTGGTTAAAATAATAAATTTTATATAATATAAAAGATATTACATAGATGGAGGAGTGAAAATGTCAAGACATTGCATAGGAGAAAGGGGGGGAGAATGACTATTGTTCATAATTAAGGGGGGAGTTTGATTTTTAAAGCAAAGTTGGGTGGTGAAAATCATTCCGTATATGTTCTAGGTGAGCAACTTTGTTAATTCGGACTTATTTGCTTGAGCAGTTTGCCAACCTATGAAGCTTCACATGAGTTCCAGACAAAGAAAAAGCGTCAGCAGCAGAGGCAACACGACGAAGCAGCTAAACGTCAGAAACTGCATCACCAGCAGCAGCATGGTCGGCTTCCACCGGTTCAGCAGTCGGGGCAAGGACACCCAATGAGACCAGGGCCAAATCCCCCAATGCATGCATCCCATCCTCAGGCTGCTGGCGGACCTAGCCACCACTATGCAAAGCCGCATGGACCTCCAGCAGGACCAGGCAGATATCCAGCTGGTGGAAATCCTTCTGGAGGATACGGTCACCCTACTCGTGGCCAAGGTGGAGCTTATGGCAGTGGTCGATATCCACCTCAAGGAGGAAGGGGTACCCAATATGGTTCAGGAGGGATGCCAGGTGGAGGTGGTCCCCGCCCGAATTATCCTCACGGTGCCCCATATGGGTCTTCTGGTACTGGACGTGGCTCAAATGCGAATCGCAATCAACAACAATACAATTGGCAGCAGTAACACTTCATTCCTGCTTAGATATAGTAAGCAAAATGTTCCAACTTATGTGAAATGTAAGAAGCAAAGTGTGGATTGGAATATTCCCCGCTTCATTGGTTTTTCTGATCCGCCACATGCATCGCAAGAGAAGGGAGGCAACGTGTGGGAGGGCATCGGTCGAACCTGTTTATATGGGAAGTTGTTACACTGAAGGTCACGTAAAATATATAATATTATGTGTTCTGTGGACAGTGTCTGATGTTGTCTTCGTCCAAATTCACTTGTGAACAGAACCACCATAAACCTACACACTGCCAAGGAGCACTTATGTTTTCATCCGTTTTGTAGTGAATATCTTATTTGTTTGGATGTTGAAATTCACTTTTTCATGAATCGTAAATCGAGATCCAAATGTGTAACCGCTCTTTTAAATTTGTGAGCTGAATTTATTGGAAAGCTGAGCCACATCACCTGTTAGTTTCTGCATGTACTCCCTTGCATTTCTTAGACTTTTGTAGATTGTCATGTATTTTTTTGACATAATGTGTATGTGCGAGCGCTTTAAAATCAAATGCGCTGATACCAGAATGTTGAAAAACTTAAGCAGGGAAACCTCACTGGACTGGAAGAAGCAATTTGAGAATTTAGAAAGGGAAGAACTAAGAGAGGAAAGAAAAGTGTATTGATCATAAGTTCATCAATCCAATGTACAAGTCTTGTTTTCATAGAAGGTGTCTGGTTTACTTTTTGCAGAAATGAGTATCTCATTACATCGAAAATCCCAGCTTTGCGACTAAATCAACTTACATGTTATTCTATCAACTCTACTAACAATTAGGTGTAACATCAAATAAGGATAAAGAACTCGGCATGCTTGCAAACTGATCATAAACTTGAATATTTCATTTCACACTTACATGATAAGTTTTTATAGCTACATAAATAATAAGATTTTATTTTTTTTAACAAAAAATGTAAAGGTATGTTTAGAACCATAAATTTTGAAAGTTTTACTTTTTATGTGCTCAATCAAATAGGATCAGATAAACTGAAATGATATATGTAAAGCTTATTTGTGATGACGTGAAAGGGTTTACAATGGTCATCCCAAAAGACAAGATGACGTTAGGAATTGTGAGTATACGTTAAATGAATGACACCCACAGTGTCTCCCTTTGCCCATAGTAATGCAGGGACTTACGTGAAGACTTTGCAAAGGACTTACCAAAAGCATTCTGATTTCTAGGTTGCCTTTTTCTCTGTGTGCCTTAAAGAAAAAGGAGGCAAAGAATATCCAAAGATTATTCCTTGTACATATGTGTGTATTTTCTTAATGAAATTGAAAAGGTCACCAATCAACTTGTGGGCATTACTACGTCAGAAATCACAAAAATGTTAAATGTTTAGATTTAATGCTCAACGTTCCGATACATTAGTACTTAAATTGACAAGAAATTTTGATCATCCTAAAATAAAATAGCGAAATTTCTTGGATTATGCTATTTCTAAGTTTGTTTTACAAAAACCATTGGCTCTACATTTGTTACTCTTGTCATAAAAAGAGAAAAGCAAAAACAAGCATAATTTTCATTTTTAATTTCTAGAGTTCTCACATTCTTTTATTAATATTTACAAGTTGTTCAATAAAATAAAAATGATTCATCTTCTTAAACTCACTCTATAAAGAATAATATAAAATTTCGAAGGATGATAAAAGTAGGTACATTTTTTTTGGTAATGTGAAATCCATGATTTCCACAAAAGTATTTGAAGACTATTTCACCATCCTACAACTTGAAACGATTTTTTTTGATAAGCTCCAAGGCAGATATATAATATGTAAATATGAAGGGAATAGTTCAGAGCGATTCTTAAGACTATAAGTGGATGATAAGAACTGCATTGTCTACATATATATATATGATTTAAGGCCTTTGCTCAATCTATGATTAGTCCTGCTTGCCATCATTGCCTTCATGAACCCTTTGTTTCCATTGCAGACCATTCTTAGTTAAGTCTTCATTAAGACAACTTCATGTCATCTGATAGGTCTTCCTTGTAACATTCTACCACATTCAATCATTAAGGCCTGCTCATGATGACATACAAACTACAGTATCTAAAAGCGACATTCTCCTATTTTATCCTCGTGCTCGGTGCTTCTTATTATAGCCCTCTATCATATGTCTAATATAAAAATAAAAAGTACACAATTCAACTGGAGAAAAAGGGAGCAATACTTCAACTCTAATTAATGTCACTTGGTCCCAGCACAAAGGAAATGTGTTGCATTTGCGTTCAAACACAATGGAATTTGAAAGGCAGGCAATTCAATGCCCGCATACAAGCAGTGTTTCTTGTTTCAATATCTAAAAGACTATCACAACTCAACACAATCTAACATGAAAAATATTACATTCTCTTCTATAGTCGTTTAATAACCAAAGTTTGCATCGCAAAAATGTTTGCAAGGCATTCAAAGTACCATAATCTTGTTGAGCTTATTGACTGGATGGTGGACATGGCATCCCATGCACTAGAACCATGTCCACAGCAGCCTTGACCTGATGGTGCGGCTAACCAAGTGTAATCATCAAAAAATCGGAGCCAAATGCTTCTTTCAGTGCCAGATGGTTCTTACAGCATTTTGCATATGACCAAAACAATTGGATTCAAGCAAGTAATCAGGCCTGGAAAAGATCGGGTTTGATGCATCGTCCTTCCCATCATAGGGTCTGAAATCAAACTTCTCCTGCTTAACCTTGCAAGCTTCATCACCATAAAACAATCAAAAATTACATAACTATATGCTTTCAACTGTTAACACAATTAGGAGAAGTTAATGTAATTATTATCAGTCTCACCTGGCATTGTCAGTAACTGGGGCTCCTCGGATGAGCTTCCACTAGTAGGGGTGTATTCACTAAACACTGATGTAGCAGAATGACCTAAAGGAGAGATTGGATCACCATATGTTTCCTCCCATCCTGTCTCGTGGAGATCATTATCAACCACATCACCAGAATTCTCGTGGTGCAAGATACTCTTCGAAGCTCTCATAGTTTGTGATTCATAAAGTACAGCGTCCAACAGACCGCTGTTTCTAGGTGATTCAGTTGGAGGGGACTGAATCAAGGTGTCGACGGACTCAAGTGAAGGAAGAGGGGAAGAAGGTAAGCCCCAACTTGCCATCTGACTTTGGAGTGAAGGGAGCTCGAGCTTCTTTGCCCATGAGGGCTCTGAAGAAGAGGTGTTGCCATTTATAGGGGCATGGCTGCCAGGAATTACACCCAATGATGAGGGGTGATGATCATATGAAGAAGAAAATCCCAAGGACTGAGCAAGCAAAGAACCATCATCATGATATTGATGGCAGGTCGGAAAAGAATCATCATTTTTTGACGGAGAACAATCGCCATTTAAACCAGAGAACAGAGATTCTGAGCCTCGTATACGCTTGGCTGGATGCATCGTTGAGAGGAATGACCGACTGTAGTAGGCAGAATTAAGACCCTGTGCCAACAGGCTTCTTGCAGGAATATCAAAAGTGGGAATATCAAGAAGTGCTGGTGGACACAACTGCTGATTGAATTCCAACTTTTTGAATTCGACAGCGGGGATCTCAAAATTGTTCATCGGTAAGAAATCAGGATATTGTGAATCTGCAGAGGAGAATGTACCCAACTCCTCATTTTGATTGTTTTCGCTAATTGCCTGAAAACAAATATCTGGTGGGTAAATTGGCAAGCCTGCACGCTGTCGTCTCTTTATTCTGGTATTCCAGTAGTTCTTTATCTCATTATCTGTGCGCCCAGGCAACTGAAAAGGAGTAGAATAGGGCCATTAGAAGTTAAACTGGAATAATGAATGGTATTAGGTATACCACAATATTTCCAATTCGAGGCATGATGAGGTTAGAAACTCATCTGAAATCATAAAAGATATCGAGCTAAATGTACGATAAAAGAAGGGAAATCCACATTTCTAGTCCAAGAAGAACATTATTCAAATATGTAGATACCCAGAAGTTCCACCAAGCACAAAGCACTATTTATATCCGGTTAACACATTGCAGAAAACCACCTAAAGCAAAATCATGTGCACCATATGATGGAATAATGGACTTGGAACATTACAAAAAGCCTCAGAAAGAGTGAAAAGAGATTTATCACGGGGTCCCAGCAATGTAGCATTCACTATGAGTACCTTCCCTTTCTCTATGTTATACCCTGCCTTTTTTACTCACTGGATCAAGATAGTTCCTATCCAAGTCAAGAGATTACTGCCAAGTGTAACATAGAATTATATAAATATTACTTGAAATGTTTAAGGCAGAGAAGACACTTATAATATGATGAATCTCAATGTGCCAGACACTTTTACATCTAGGTTTCATAAACTTCTAATGATTAACATTGTTAAGCTCTACATTCATATCATAACACTTATCACCATGCTATGACTAGTCACATTTTCACCACTCAATGTTAAGAATGATGACAAAACCAAGAGTTAAGGAGATGCTAGAGGATACTACAGCAGACAGCTAATCAGAAAGTACTGGCCGTACTTCCAACAGAAAGAGTAACAAGGCCAATACACAATAGGTCTTGAAGCTACAAGTATGACACTTCATCAACAGTGCAATGAACTTCTCAAATGGACATATGAACAAATATCATAGTATTTTTAATTTGGTGTCCTGATCAGGATCTAAAGCAGAACCCACAGCTGTCGTCAAATATAAAATCCAATACAGTGGAAAAAATAGAGATTTCATAACATATCATAAGAGGCACATACCTTCGCGATATCTAGACATATGTAGCTCCTAAATGTCAACTAAAGTTATGGATAAGTCCACTTTCGACTAGTTGCAAAAATATCATTGTCCCCACTATCAGGGGTTGAGGTATAGTTGATTTACAAAAGTATAAAATATATTCACTTTTTTGCACATGTTGCAAACAGAAAAATAAGGAAATAAAGAACAAACAAAAGGGCCAACACATAGTTACCAAAAAAAATGGCCAAACGCCTAAACAAAGTTGCCCTGGAACATTCCTTTCAGGAGAGGCAGCAGGAGGCTGTGCAGCTCTCTTCTGCTTAGCAAATTGAGATGAAGACTGAGAAAGGGTTTTTGTATTTATAAATGATGGAGCAAGAGCTTAATGAAAACCAGATGGGAATCACACAATCCGACCTAAGTCGCCCATTTTCAATCAATAATCAGGCATAACAAGATTCACTATCTCGGTCCGACCAGATGGACCAACCATCAAGACCGGTTTCTTGAAAAAGTACAGTTGACCAGCTTGTGTTCTACTACCTTCCAAAGAGGATGTTAAGATCATTACCAGATTACAGACTTATACCCTTACAACCAAGTATCATTGAGGAACAAACATAACTTCATACATGATAACTGCCCAATAATTGACGAAAAATAGCAAAACGAAAGATAAGAAAGTTCAGAGAACTTAATAACAAACAGAAGACTACAAAAGGGAAAAGATAAGAATGTCTAGTGATAAAAACTTGCAACAAGAAAGGTTCCTAGTCATCACACCGAAAACTTAAGGACAGACAGATAGCACACAATTAGAAAACAGATTGAAAGAACGCTAATTGCTTCTCACAAAACAAAAGTTACTTTTCTATAAGCTGGCATTAAGCAAGGTTCCTAGACATCACACTTGAAAAACTAGCAATAAGCAAGACTCCTTGAAATCACACTTAAACTTGCAATAAGCAAGGTTCCTAGACATCATACTTGAAAACTTCATTCAAGCTTTGGTTCCTATACATTTTTTTTTTTTTTTTGAAAGGTAAGCAAGGTTCCTAGACATCACACTTGAAAGCTTGTAATTGCTTCTCCCAAAAAGAAGAATAATAATCAACGACTATTAAAGGTTGTTTGGAAAGTGTTAATAGTGATTATCAATCCAAAATAGATTTTGACAATTAATGGCAGGTATAACATCCAGCTAAAACACATAATTGAACTCAATGAAATAGAAATTTAAAAGTGAAAGGATGGGCAATCATTTCCCAGAAGCGTGATCAAAACTGGTGTTTAGATCATTTAGGGGGGCAGATAAGGCTTTTAAACTAGCACAATTCACCAACTTAACGAATGAACTTTTAACAGCCCTCTAGATAATATCAATGTGTTAAATCAATTAAAGGCAAGAATCCTCTCTAAAAAAAATTTTAAAAAAAGCTTTACATAAGATATTTTTCATGCCTGTTTTTTAACTCAAAAATTTCATAGATTGATTTGAGTATATGAATGGTAATCATATAGATAAGGCTGTTGCTATTTTAACAAAATTTATCTTGAACTGTCAGTTTAACCAAATTCTAGAGAATAATTTATCTAACAAAATAACATCTGATCCTTTTGGTATACGGCTTGTATACGGGGATTTCCCCATTTGTTAATAAAATATTTACCTTATCAAAAAAAATAATAATAATAATAACATCTGATCACATTTTGGATTTATAAAATTAATATTTGAGGAGAAGTAAGACATTTGCATAAATAGACGGAAACGACAGATCAGATTTTGAGATGATACGAACCTCAGCAGCCATTCGTGCCCATTTGTTTCCCATTTTAGCATGCAGTTCAATTATGCGCCGCTCTTCCTCGGGAGTGAATGCACCTTTCTTTAAATCTGGTCTCAGGTGATTGGCCCACCGCAAACGGCAACTTTTACCACACCGAGCAAGTCCTGAGTGCTTTTGAACAGCATTCCAGTTCCCCTCACCGTGTTTCGTGACGTAATCCACTAAAATTGCATCTTCTGCAGAAGTCCAGGGGCCTTTTTTAAGTGGTAGGCCTCCTCCGGTGTTTCCTCCACCACAAGCTTCATCGACAGATGGCGAATCCACACCAACTTGTGCTGTCATCCTGTCATCGCTTTCACTTTTCATACTCATATCCTAAAAGGTTGAAGAAGTATAAACAACAGTGTGTGACGGCGAATGTAAGGGATATAAAATAGTTTGTTACTAGGACAAGGGAGTAATAAGGGCAACGCGTCCAAAAGGAGTGATATCATTCATGACAGAGCCAGTTGAGCTTACTATAAAAATGAACAATAAAGAAACTGCCAATTGTAGAACCAAGATTGAGATTCTTAAATAATAGTAACAAAGATGGGGAAAAAAAATTATGACGAAACAAATAACCTATTCTGAAATTTCCTTGTTAGAATTATGAATTCAACTCGGAAGGAAAAAGAGGGCTTCAAGGAAATAGAGGAAAGTGTTTCTGATTTCAACAATGGAGAAAAAGGAAAGAGGCTATTGGAGGAAAACATTCCCAACACTTTGGTTGTATCGAATACCAACTGGGCTGATAACAAGTAGCCTTATTTTGTACAGCTGTTGATTTCTTCAATCGTGTGGCTATACTCTGTTTGTCAACTTTCGATGGTCCAGATTTGACCAAAATAGCCCAATTGTTATCAGCCCAGTTGGTATTCGATACAACCAAAGTGTTGGAAATGTTTTCCTCCGATAGCCTCTTTCCCTTTTCTCCATTGTTGAAATCAGAAACACTTTCCTCTTTTACCTTGAAGCCCTTTTCTTCCTTCTGCGTTGAATTCAAAATTCTAACATTCCCAGGATACCAAACTTCTGAAAACCCATCAGATCACCTTATCACAACAACCAATTGAAGTGACATAATAAAAAGCTGGTGCACTTGTAAGGATCCCTATGTAATTCATAGCACAATCTTTGTGCTCTTTTTTGTTTCAATAAAATGTTCACATATCTAAGGGAAAAAAGTCGACATAATCAATTATTGGGATAAAATGAAGAAAACATGGGCAGAAATAGGGTTTATCTTATTTATCAACAAATCAATCAATGAACTATACCTCAATCTCATACTCCAAAAAAAAAAAAAAATAATAAGCTCAACATCCAGGTTGGGAGAAAAAGGAACTTTTTGACCAAAACTCAAATAAGCATAACTTATAAACCTAAAGAAACCGCTACGAATATTGACCAATCAATTAGCTTCCAGCCAGCTCATGAACTCAATCATTTTGCTGAAAAGGAAATCAATTGTACATAGGAAAACCTTTTACACCATTAAGCATTGTCGGTTCCACTATAACTCCCCACCCACCCCCCCGGGTCCCAATTTATGTGGCACCATTAGGATTTTGAGAGTCAAACTTCTTAATTTTTACAGTGAAATGCACATAAAATCTTATGTTTTTGGACATAAAATTTACATATTTTGAATTTAAGTGAAAATTACTATAGATTACATTAATTAACAATTCAAAATATTTAAAAGCATATGAAAAAATTGTGCTCAAAGAAAAACTCATTTGACTCTCGAAATCCGAAAGGTGCCACATAAATTGGGACGGAGGGATAGAAGAAACTCAAAATTCCCAGTTTATCAGCCTCAAAAGTTTGAAATGTCAAATTTAATAACTACAACATGTGCAAATGGCACAAATTAGTGCTGCTCTAAAAATTAATGTAAAAGGAACTTCCAATATTAACAGTTTAGAGACTTCAGCAACACTAATAATGAAGCCCGTACCTCTCAACTCAATAAAAGGATTAGTCATTTTGAGACCAGTCAAATATCATGATACGATTTCTGAACACAAACTTTTAAAAACCCATCACATCACCTTGTCACATCTAACTACCAAATAATGTGACATAATAACTTCTTGAAACAAAATGAAGGGAATACGGCGAGGAGAGGGTTCAGGTTCTTTTTTTTTTTTTTTTAATAATCGTGGTGTCCGGGCTAGCTTGCATGCACCTCGACTAATTCCCCGAGATACCTGTCACCTCCCCCACCTGTTGGTAACTCTATCCACAAGGCTAGGACGGATGGGAAGAAATCACCTAGTAGTTTTGTCTCTACTGAGATTTGAACCTGAGACCTCATGGTTCTCAACCCACTTCATTGACCACGAGGCCACACCCTTGGGTGCGAGTCTACAAACCAATCAATCAACTACCCTTAATCCCATACTCATACTCGTACAAAGAAAACACTAGCTCAACATCCAGCTGAATGAAAAAGTAATGATTTGTTCGAAACTCAAGTAAAAATATACTTTGTAAGCCGTATAGCAATTGAACAACATAACAGAAACCCCCAGGAACATCAACCACAAGAACATCAACCACTCATTTAGCTTCAAATCGACCAACAAACTCGATGACTTTGCTGATAAGGAAATCAATCGCTCATAGGGGGAACCTCGTCTACCAATTGGAGCTTGTTCACAAACTATTTATGAGTTAAAAAAAAAAACATTACGACAAATAATAAATAGAAAAAGCTCAAAATGCACAAATTATTGGATCACTCAACATAGCCTCAACCTAGAAAGACTCAAAATGTCAAATCGAATGCGCGAAATGCCTCAAATAATTTAACAATAGAGAGACTTAATAAGCATCCCCCAACCCTCCAATCAATACTAAAACTTTTATAACTTAAAGACCAAATCAAATCATGATACATTTCCAAAAAAAACAATTCAACTATCATGATAAATAAATGCTTAGCATTTAGCAACTAACAAGCCCTAACATGACTAAAACCTCAATAATAACACATAACAAGCTGAAACTAAATTATCAAAGTTATATAAAATTATCATAACATTATTTTTGCATATAATTTTACCTGAAAATGAAGAAAGCTGGTGAAGTTGCCCAAGGACTCTCTTGAACTAAAGTGGACCACCAAACAGTTCCTTCAAAACTCAGAAAAACACTAAAATAGGATTCAATCTAATTGAACCCACAAAAACAAAAACAAAAAATGTCTTAAACCCAAACCCAATATACCAAAATAACCTCAAATCCAAACCCTAAATATGGATCATACAAATATAAACCTCAAATTTTTCACCAAAAATCCTACACCCACAAGCTAAAATGTGAATCCCAACATGTCCAACTTCACACAAATGGGGTAAAAAGAGGCAAAAAAGCTTTTTTTTGAAACCCTGCTGATGGGTCGGTTCAAGATCCACTTATTTTTCTAGATTTTTGTTTAACAGAAATGAAAACAAAAAAAAAAACAAAAAACAAAAAAAGGAGAGGGAGAGATTTATAAAGGTGTCAGCTGATTATGGAATTTCAAAAAAGTGAGGAAAAAAATAAATGAAAATAGATGGCAAAAGAAGAGGGAAGATAGAAGAGAAATATGAGGAAATGCTAACACAAAAACAACAACATTAAAAGGAGAAAAACAAAGGAAAAAAAATGAAGCAAAAGAAACTTTCTTTTTTCTGCAATCATTTTTTATTTTCTTTCTCTATTTCTCTGGCTTCAATTTAACAACTACGCGTAGCAATGGGGCAATGGCACTTTGTGAAGATGGAGTGATTTTGACATTTATAGACTCAACTTTCTAGAGATAGAGAGTTTTAACATGTGGGGGCTTTTGTTATTAAATTTATAGTACATGTGGTGGGGTTTAATCATTTTTATTCATGATTAATAAATGTAATTAATCTCTGTGGGGTCTAAAAGAATATTACTCCCCGTGTCAATTTAAGTGTCTTACTTTTATTTTTTGTGTTTTACGTGACAAGTTTATAACCACAAGATTCAAATGACATTTTAATGCATTATACGTATCTTTAATATGAGAATTTTTAACTTGTGGGAGTTTTGTTATTAAATTTTTATTATTTATTCATTTATAGTGTGTGGTGGGGTTTAATCATAATCATTTATATTCATGACTATTGGATTAATTAATCTCAGTGGGGTTTAAAAGAATTGGTATTATTCATTTATACTAATTTAAATGTCTTACTTTTATTTTTGATATGTCTTAAAAAAAATTATATTTAATAAGTTATCAATTCAAGCATCCTACGTGGCAAAATTATAACTACAAGATTCAAATGACATTTTAATACATCATACATATTTGAGAGTTTTTAACATGTGGGGGTTTTGTTATTAAATTATAACATTTGAGAGTTTTTAACATGTGGGGGTTTTGCTATTAAATTATTTATTGTTTATTCAGTTATAGTATGTGCTGGGTTTAATCATTTATATTCATGATTAATGAATTAATTATCTATGTGAGGTTTAAAAGAATATTACTACTCCTTTATTATCTTTTATTTATAGTATGCGTTTGGGTTTAATCATTATTTATGACTAAATGATTAAGATACTTGAAGTAATTATGGGACCCACAACATGCCAATAAAGTGGCACTCCCTAGAGAAAAAATAATCAGACTGCCATTTATTAAAAATTGCTCAATTCAAGAATTTCGTCGTTTATGAATTCTTTTCCTTCTTCCATTCGAGAGAGAATTAATTGTGTATCCACTTCTCTTTCACACGATTCAAATTAATGTATATATTAATGTAAAATTTTGTCAATTTAACTTTCACACGGCTCAAACCTCTTAACTTATTAATTGGTGTTGAAAGTACTCTATATAAGAGTAAATTTCACGTGTTTGTCTTTCATGAAGTTTTATTATTTTAACGATTTATTTATAACTGAATCAAAAATAATTTTTTATTTTTATAATAAATATATTATTATGAATTACAAAAGATATAATAGAAGTTAAGTTTTGCAAAATAACAGTTTCGTTAAAGTTTGCAAAATAACAGTTACGTTAAAGTAAATTTAACATTGCCAGAGTGTTAATGAAAGATCTGTTTAATTAATTTTGGAATGTTTGATGGAGGATGAGTGGTTAGTTTAACATAGTAGTCCTATTAATTAAGGAGTGGCGCTTAGAAGGGTAGAATTATTTAATACGTGGAATGAGTTCAATTAAGCAATTATTACTATGAACAGAAGAATTTAAGTGAGGAGTGCGTTTGATTTTTGATTTAAAAAAGGAAAGTTTAATAATCCCTTTAGTCACACCAAACTTACCCCACCAGGGGAACATAGTCAGAGGAATATAATTAATTAGATAGTCCCGTTTAAGTCTCTTACATAAATTAATTAATAAGTGTCCTTTCCTATATTGGTACTATTCTCCACATATGTTTTACTATTGTTGCTCGAGGTTTTGGTACTGGTCTAAACAAGGCCAGACCAGAGATGTTGTATATTTTTCCTTTTTATCAATGGGTTAAAAATGGGTGTCTTTTTTCTGTTTTTATAAGAATTATAATTCCTCTCATCTTCTCAAATGAATTTCACCCATTTCTCATTTTGGCATCCTAAATTGATGTTTCACTTGACAAATATTTTTTCTCTTTTTATGCAAAGCGACAGTTAGATTAGGCCATTATCACACCCTAGGTGTAGCCTTTTCCTAGACTCTATTAATGTGAAATGCTTTGTGTACTGGATTATTTTTTTTTCTTTTGCAGAACAATTAGATTGGAGCTATGGAGCAAAAATTACCTTCGCATGACCTATAAGTTATGGTTCGAGTCTTAAAATTAATGATTAATGCTTGTTTTAGGATAGTTGTTTGCATCACAACTCCCGGAGGTACGACTCTTTCTCGAGCCCAACTAAATATGATATAATTCAGGTACCAGACTGCCCTTTTTTTTTTTTTTTAATGCAAAGCAACAATTTTCGAGGGACATATCACATATAGGAGTCTCAATATCAACTTTCTTTTTATTTGGTAGTCCAAAAAGATGTCTAACTATTTGGGAAAAAAATCATGCATTAGGCAAAATAGAAACTTGTAGGGACCCCTTTTTACCTTTTATATATATATATATATATATATATAAAAATATATTCTTTTCTATTCTATCCTAAGACTAAAAGTTAGAAGTCTTTAGATACTTCCCTTTAAAGGAGCAAAATTTTGAAATCCTGTTTTTTTCTTACAAAAAAAATAAATAAATAATAAGTAGTGGAAAAAAAAAAAGATGTTCAATGCGAATGAACAAAGTAGTATGGTCATCTTACGTGAAAGACCATTTGGAGTGGGTGGAAGAATTATTATTTTCTTAATTAAAGAAATAGTCGTAAAGAAAGATTTTTTTTCTTTTTAATGAAATCATCTTTGCAACTATTTTCAAATTCATGGGATATACTTAAGACCTTTCTCCCATGCTGCAATATTTAAAATGTGACATTAAAGACTTTTTAGGGGGATTTTTTTTATACGCACATGATATTTACATCAAATAAAATGAATACAAAACATATAAACTTGCATATAAATTTCATTATTTAACATGATTAAATGATATATATCCTCACTTTACTTTATGATTCTTATAATTAAATTGATTAATTATGTATACGGCAGACATATAGACACGTTTAGAATGTGTGAAATATTGTGAACTGAAGTTTGAAAATTTGAAATTTGAAGTCACCGAATAATTTAGGTTACTAATTGTATTTGAATTGGTAGTAAGAATTTGAAATTTGAATTTACCGAATATTTTAGGTTTCTAATTATTTAATTTGGTATAGAAATTTTTATATCGTTCTAACGTTATAGTCAGTTGTAAACTTGAGCAGTCTTCTGCCCCTTTGTATATAAAGATGACGTTGTAGCCTCTATTAGACTGTTATATATTTTTTATTGCGTGCATTGAAGGAGATGATCACTATTAGTCCATGTAACTAGGAATAAAAGTTTAAGTCATATTTTGAGTTGATAAGTTAACGATGAGTATATATAAAACAAATCATAAACGTTAACAAGTAACATTCCAGAAACAGAAGGAGATATGTACAGTGTGAACCTAATAATTTTAGCTTGGATTTTGTGTGTCTATATATATATATATATATATGATTCATTAAATAAGCACCAACGATTGATTCGAATGCAATAAATCACATGAATTATATTCTGATACTCAGAACTCATGAAATTCAAATACTAGCTTCATTTTTTGGTAGAAAACTCCATGACTTGTCTCCACAATGAAGAAGATCGTATGCTGTAATTTGTCTGACTCCCTTTACCCACGTATACTGTGTCATTTTATGTATATTTGCTAAATATAGAAAAAGCTAGCGTGCGCCGGACCCGGCACATTTGTAACAAAAAAAAAAAATTGGAATCAAACTAATCCATTAAAAAAAAAAAACCAAACTAGGCTTCACGCACAAAATCTTTGCGTGAAACCCTTCCCTAAAAACCCCCGACCCAACCTTTATTCTTTGAAAATCAAACTCAAAAATTAAGGTTTTTTGCGTACTTTGACCGAAAATTAGTCACGTTTCAAAACACCGGAATATAAATATTTTATATAGAACTTAATATTTTTTTTAGTGTACAATAATATCGGCTCATTACATCAAGTATACATATACATTTGGATTGTCGTTTTAGGGGTTGTAAAGTGCTCCGAAGTACGTTTAAAAACTTGTTAATTTAGGTTTAAGTGCCATCTTTTATAGAGTTTTGATTAATCTCTTTTGTTTTACTCCCAAAGCTATGAAAGTACTTTTTTGGTTCAAGAAAGATAGAAAAGAAAAAATTACTCTGCTTTGTATAAGGTTATTTTTTTCTTTTATGTCTTTTTTATTTTGTTATTGTATTGTGTAATCCGCACTTTTTGAATGTGCAAAAATAAATATAATATTTAAAAATAATTCATCCAATACGAGAGGTTCATAATAATTGAAAAATATTTCATTCCATTAGCAACGAAATACATCATTAAATTATAATAGACTTAAAAAAAAAATCAAGTTCTAGACACTCTTCTACTTCCAGATGTGCTGCCACCACGGGAGTTTTGCCCACATGAACGCTTATCATGTCGAAATTGCTTACATGCCGAGCACTTGCAAGAATAAGTTTTTTCGCTAACATCCATTTGATTGTAATAACGGGTTAGCTTGTTTTTTCCCAATTTACGGATATGGTTCTTGTTCGCAATCATAGAAAACGGCGCGGCTGGCTAATAAGCTTGATCACCAAGGGGACGGAATTGGACGGACTATGCTTTAAGCTATTTTACGACCTTATATTCCTCCGCCACATAATCGTTTACATTTCTGGCCATTCTCTCAAAGCACTTGACTGCATGAGAACATGTTATGTGGTACGTTTTCCACTTACCACAAGTGCATGACTGTGTACGCTCAATAACGATATGTTTGTTTCCTCCTTTGCCGTCGCAATAACCCGTTCTAACTTCATACACTCATTGAACGGCGTCATACTCGGTCATTTGGTGACCCTCTGCCTTTCTTCTATGGTGCTCCATTTTTTTGTAGGGCTTTGGCATCCATGTTCCCTCGTCGGCTAATATAGCTATGGCCTGCCTTGTCCTATCCGCAAATCGCTCCACGACCTGCCTGAAAGTTAGTCTTACCATTGCGGTGACAGGTAGTCCTCGAGTAGATTTGAGGAGTCCATTGAAAGACTCCAAGTTGTTCGTTGTGAGCATGCCCCATCTCCTTCCTCCATCAGCATAAATAGTCCATTTTTCAACTTCTAATTTCATCAACCAAACATATGCCTCTTCACTCACTTCCCTTAGCAACTCCATTTTTGCAGCCTATTTTCTTTGTTGATGCTGCATTGCAGCCCCCCACATCAATTTGTTTACAGTGCCATTTCCAAACTTTGTTTTCAAATTAGCCTTTAAGTGCCTTAAGCAATATCGATGGTAAGCATGTGGATGCTGTCACCCTTCCAGAGTACGCATATTGTGCAATATGCCTTTATGACGATCCGATAGGACACAAATGCCCTGACGACCCTTAATAACATGAGTTTGTAGATGAGTCAAGAACATCCCCCATGTCTCGTTTCTCTCGTTGGCGGCAATTACGAAAGCAAGAGGGAATATTGACCCATTGGCATCCATACCTACTGCAATTAGGAGCTTAATGCCATATCGGCCATACACATGGGTCCCATCTATCGATATCACATTCCGGCAGTGAGCAAAACCATCAATACTTGGTTTGAATGCCCAAAAGACGAAGTCGAAAATTCTGCCCTCTAAAAGCCGCTACTGTACAATAGTGCCAGGATTAGCATGTTGTAGAGCCGCCTATACCCCGACAATGCCTGAAAAGAGGATTCCCAAGTTCCAAAGATCGTTTCAAAAGCACGTCGACGCCCGAGAAATTCCTTTCTCTTGCTTATGATTTTACCATATTTTGAGTGGACCATGCTAATACAAGTTTTGTTAGGCATCCTGCATAAGTTTAAACAAACAACATTTAACAATGATATTTTAATTGCTATAAGATATATAATGTAAACGGTCAGATAAATTACCTTGGAGTTTCCTCAATGTTTTTAAGTAACACATGAGCAATCATGTTTATATCTAGACTAAAATGATCTGGTCGACTTTGTCCCATATCACAAATGTGCTTCGGGTGGAATTTTGTGATTTCCCACAGACCATCCGGCTTAGCAATTCCCCGAAGCAACCACCGACAGCTTTGAGTATGTCGCTTACAAATCAGCCTCCATACCGATTTGTTTGAGTCATCAACCTTAAACTCCCTCATACCCTTTACACAATACATTCTGACAGCCCGTTGCAACATCTTTTTTGATGTGAACTGCATTCCCTTTGCAATGACGCATTGATCAGTCATGGGATTTTTTTGTTCAATCCACGTTTTTTGGTGACTTTGATAATCATCTCTTGTGAAGACAAATGCATCCTCACGACCTTGGAGACTGTCAAGATATGGAATATAGTCAGAATGCCATTGCATCGAGCTATCAGGAATTGGGTTTTCGGCCATCGGAGGTACGTGGTGGTGAGTTGGTTCTGGTTGGTTTTGGGGACTACAATACGTATCTTCTTCATCCCCTTCACTATCTTCATCATCGGTGACCTCTGCATTATTAGATGGTTCATCGCCATCACTCTCTGATGTATCCACATAACTTGGACAATTAGCGTCATCCAAGAAAGGCCTCCTCCTACACGATAAAAAACATATGTTAAATTCCAAATTCACAAATATATATATATATATATATATATATATATATATATATATATATATATATATTATTTAGCATCTAGGTGATGAACCTACACATATTGATTATGACCATGGTGTGGAGAATGATCAACTCCACCAAACTGAGAGGACTGCCTTTCATCCGCAGTTGGTACCACTGGCGAGTTTTGATAATAATCAGCTACATCGAACTGAAAATTATTATAATAATCAGCTTCATTGAACTGAGAGTTCTGATAATAATGAGTTGCTCCACTAAATTGAGATGACTGCCCAATATTACTCGTATCAGATCTATAATCCTTACAAAGATTTAAAAATGATTATTTACCAATACATACAATAAACACGTGCTACTGCACAAAATAATAATATAAGAATGCATATTTACCACGTTTGATTTAATTGTTGGGTAAGATTTTTCAGCGGTACCTGGCCACTCAAAATACCCCCTGTAAGAACTAAAATCTCCATACGTGTTAACTTGACTGGGCTGTTGTTGCGGGACCTCTCTGGGTATCTTTTCAACATACATCTCCAGAACATTAAGGGCGACTAAATGTTTTAATTCTTCTGGCGCATTCAAATAATCCCTTAAAGAATCATCATCATTGATATAATGCCTACCATAAAGCACTATACCATTGGAAACTGATTGTGGATATCTGCCTGTTATAGAGATTTCATACTCATCTGGACTAACCTTCATTTTTTTATATATGTAGGTGACTAGTGACTCATAAGACATTTCAAGTTGACATTTAACATGAACGTTTGGTCTTTTATTGTAACGAACTGTACTATTGTCATCAAGGATAATACCATCCCAATGTATTGAAACCTTAACTGGTGAAATATCTTGAGCCATTTTTTGTATGACTTAAGATAGGTTTTTTTGAATGACTTAAGAGACTTAAACTTACGAAATGGATGAGTTTTTACCTCGTCCAACATTCTTCTTAAATAGATTCATATTCACCCCTATTGCGCACAAGAACATTGCGTAATATGAATTTAATTCAAATAAACGGTCAAAAATGCAGTATTGTGTTGTCCAATCGTTCCTTTAGGTGTCATAAAAAATCTGAAATTGGCATGCTTGATGTGTTGTCAAATCATGTCCTATTGCGCACAAGAACATTGCGTAATGTGAATTTAATTCAAATAAACGGTAAAAAATGCAGCATTGTGTTGTCCAATCGGTCCTTTAGATGTCATAAAAAAGCTGAAATTGACATGCATGATGTGTTGTCAAATCATGTCCTATTGCGCACAAGAACATTGCGTAATATGAATTTAATTCAAATAAACGGTAAAAAATGCAGCATTGTATTGTCCAATCGGTCCTTTAGGTGTCATAAAAAAACTGAAATCGGCATGCATGATGTGTTGTCAAATCATGCCCTATTGCGCACAAGAACATTGCGTAATATGAATTTAATTCAAATAAACGGTAAAAAAATGCAGTACTATATATAACATGATTGACAAACAACTAGTATTCACTTTAAAACGAGTTATCATGACATTCTACAACCAATTTGGAAATCTTAATTCTATTACATGTTTTACCCCAGCAAAAATATTTGAAGCAATGGGTAGGACATGGGAACTAGATGATGATGATTTTCATTACTCAAATAACCCTAACAAAAGATTCAATCAAGAATACAATAAAACAATGAGAGAGGAGTGAAATTGGCGTGTTAGGGAGGCTGAAGCACTGGAGCAAAAGTTAGCTTCAATAGGGCTTAAACGCCCAAAAAAACGTGTTATGTCAATGCCTCGCGGAACTCTACAAGAGTTTAATTTTGCTTTTAATCGTTTTCGCGAAGAGAACAATCGGATGCAAATACGTTACCATACGATAGAATATGGTATACATGATAGCACAAGATTTAGATCCAAATGGGATTCGGACTGTGAAATGTCCGATGAAGATTAATATTTTTCTTATAATAAGGTAAGTAGGTAGGGTCATAAAGACCCCCCCCCCCCTGAGGGTACTTGGGGGTTTGCAACTATATAAGTAGCCATTTCCTTTGTTATTAGACTACACCATATTCAATGTCGACTAGTAGAAACTCAGCTTGGTCTTTACTCCTTCCAAAAGAACCAAATAGCAGTGATGATGAGAGTTCAAATCATAACAGTTTTTCGAGTGATACCAGTGATTTCAAACTAGACGAGCTAAATCCGCACCTTCTGGTAGAGCGTAATGATGATTTCTGCAGTGTGAAATATTCAGATCCGCGAGAATATTATTGCGGTTTACGCCGAGAATGGTCACATCGGATTGCCGAATTAGAACGTCTTGTTCATGACTTGAAAAATCTCAACGCTCTAATCCCAACAAGGTACTCACTAACCATGCCTCGAGTAGGTCCAGCAACTTGCAAAATGGCCATACAAAGGATTAGAAAAGAAAACAATAGAATGCTGGCCAGACGTTATAGATTTTACATACTAAAGTTGGCTGAAGAACAAGCATCATCAACCGATAGAGAACTAACATCTCCTGAAAAAAAATATGTATGTTAAGAGACCGCCAATATCGTCCTGAGGATGATATTGAGGACTTCTATTCTAATGACGATTAGAGTCTATTTAGGCTCACTGTCTTAGTTATGAGTCATTTAAGTTTCGGACTAAGGTTGTTAATTTGTATTTTTATTTGATGATGAAGTCATCAATTTGAATTAGTTTGACATGTTTTTAATTTCCTTTTATTGTTAAAGTCTATTATTAGTTGACAATTTAACAAAGAAACACAAATAAATTAGTACATAAAGGGTGCGGATTACATTATAGGGGAAAAGGTACAACTAGTAAAAAACATAATCCATAGAAATATTAAACTTAATAAACAAAATACATATAAATAATGAACAACAACAAGATAGCACAAATAATCTTCCACAATTTAAGTTTTTCTTTCAAAGCTATTTTCTCGTGTTGAGCCTCTCTAAGTTTAACCTTCAGCAAATTTCGTTTTTTTTCGGAATCGGTGAGCAACACCTCCAAACCTTCAATTTTTTCTTCAGCTTCCACAAGCTTAAATTCCGAGTCCAACTTAGCGGTATCTCTAGAGATACGTGAAGTCGCGGTATCTCTATCCAAAACTGAATTTTTAAACTTCGCTGTCACCGTTTTATCCACGTGAATGCTATCTTCCCACCGAAAGTATTTGCAACCGCCCATATCCTATAAACATTACAAGAAAATCAGTTTTTTAAAGTAAAATATATGGATAACGTGAAAAAAAAAGACACTAAAAAAATGTAAAAACACTTACTTCGGGCACTTTACAACGCCAAAAACGGCGACTCGGATTATCTTGGGTCTTTGATGTTTTTAGTTTACAGTAATAACTGCATTCGCAAATATCGGGTTGTATAGCAAACATTGAAGTTTCAAAATTGTGAGACATGTTTTTGGAAGTGCAAAAGTGTGTTGAAAGGGTGAAGATGGAGGAAATGAAAGAGAAGAGAATGAATGAAGGTTGGGTCGGGGGTTTTTAGGGAAGGGTTTCACGCACACATTCTGTGCGCGAAGCCTAGTTTGGTTCTCTTTTTTTTTTAATGGGTTAGTTTGGTTCCAATTTTTTTTTTTTGGTTACAAAAGTGCCGGACTCGCGTGTGCCTTACGGGGCGAAACTATCGTACGGAGGTGACCGTCCTTTTCAGTCGTCTCTTGAAATTAGAAAAGCAAATGAGTAGTATTAAATTCTTTTTTTTGGTTGAAAGTAGTATTCAATTCCTATGTAGAGTGATAACTAAACTCCTAGTAAATATGACAAGGCACAAGTTAGATAAACCCAAGTAAAACTTTAGTACTTGGAAATCCTGATTTTCTAGCACAATTTTGTAGGGGAGTTGGGCTTTTTGTTCAAATATTTACCTGAAAGAATGCCACTTTCTTGGGCTGTTTAACTCAATCTATTTTGAACCTCTACCCCACAAAGGTACTTGATCAATCCAGAATTGAGTCTGAATATAACAACGGATATAAACTGAGGCACTGGGTGCTCATTGCTCAAGCACCCTTTGAGTCTTACCCAGCCTTTTGTATTTAAAATTAGTAATAACATACTAAAAAGATATTAGCTAAGTAATCAATATCAAAAAGTAGCGATTCTAAAGTAAAAGCTATATTCAGGAATGATGCAAGGCCAAAATCCAGGTTCACTATGTGGCTTATGCTACAATGCAAACTGCTGGCAGTCAGTGCACTAAGCTTTCGCTATGCGCGGGGTTCGGGAAAGGGTCGGACCACAAGGTTCTATTGTACGCAGCCTTTCTGCAAGAAGTTGTTTGCACGGTTTGAACTCGTGACCTCCTCGTCACATAGCAGTAATGCAAACTGCTGACTACTGATAAATTCAACTGGGGTTTAGACATGGATCCTGCTTGCACTTTATGCCAAAACTCTCCTGAATTTAGAGATTACCTCTTTGTTGAATGTCAGTATGCAAGACAGATGTAGACAAAAGTTATTAGTTGGGCACAGAGAGGTAATTTCCAATCTGGAAATTGGGCTCTCCAGTCTCCACCTGCAATGGGCTGTTGGAAATGCTAAAGAAAAATCCTAGACAACTAGAGTGTTTAGATTGTTGAATGCTGAAGTTGTACATAGGATCTGGCTGGAAAGAAACTAGAAAATCTATGACAAATGAGCTACTGGATGGGACTGCATTGCAAGTGAGGTTACATATATGTGCAACATTCGAGCTTCACTTGGAATTAGGAATTTAGTCCAAAGCTACATCACATGTTTTGATGTTATGTAAAGTGTTTAATTAGCATAACTTTGGATTAACCGTTTTTGTTGTTTGAGACTTACCCTCTGTTAGCCAACTGAGTTATATAGCTGGGCTAAGGTTTTGTATTGTTTTCTCTCCTGGTGATTAATAAAATTATTAGTGACGAAAAAATAATTAAAAGCTATCGAAAAGTTATAAGTCTACCTTTGGGCGAACGTTCTCTATCAGACAACTCTATGCTCTATGCTGAGAGCTCGAATCTAAGACGTTTGACTAAAGACGGAGGGATAATTACCATAATTCACCGTAATCTTTGGTGATGAAAGAGTTATATTATTACTACTGCTTAATAATGATATCCTAAATATAAGAACTTATGGCCCAATTAGAGTATTTTCTATATATTAGGTGTATATTTTATTGAACATTACGATTTTACAGTCACACAAAGTTTATAAAAGAAGTAATGTGGAAAAATAAGGGATGGCAAATGGGCGGATTGGGCAAATTGGGGCGGGTTAAAACGGGTCACATTAATTATTGGGTCAAGACCCAACCCGTCCAAATTTACTTGGGTCAGAATGGTGGGTCTAAGATGGGTCATAACCCAACCTCTCCCCTCTTTAAACATATCACAGCTTTTATAAATGACACACACTAAGGTGCAATATAGCTGAAAAGTATTTTGTCTTCTATGTATTCCCCATTATAAACGAAAAAAAAAGGGAAGAAAAGATTAAATAGAATAAGGAAAGAGGCCATATAATAGACTGTTTTTAATGTATATATTAGCACAGATATCTGGTTGCTTATTAAACATAGATGTCCTATTTTTAGGAACATCAAACTCTAGACTTCTAGCATGTGATTATAATTAGAAAAATCAAATCACCATAAGTTAAACCTGCTCCAATCATTCCAGAATATTAGCTCAAGTAATGTTGTAACATATACCTAGTTACGCACCAATTTAATATTTTTATAATATTAATATCAATATTCTTCTATTGGATTTCAAACTTACAATTTTTTAAAAATATTCTGGCTTGTTTATATTGGGTTACATTTTGATCCGGCAGGTTACACAAATCCGTCCTATTTTGCTCCAATTGATTGAAGGTTCATTTTGGGTTCAACCGGTTGGGTCAACTCAACAAACGGATCATGACCCAACCAGTAGAAACACCGGATGGGTTGGACGGGATGGGTTTGGTTCCGCCACCCCTAAAAATGGTAGTAATGTGTCAAAAGCTTATTGGTGAATTTTTTTTGTCAATTTTTTCATGGTTATTTGTTTAGAAAAGGTGAAAAAAATAAAAAGCCCATATAAAAAATTATACTAGTACTACTAGTATCGTGATTTTCAAGTGATAAAATAGATGGAAAAAATCTATGTATGTGATTCGGTGTGAAATTTAACCGACAAAAACTATCACGCACTCTCATAACCATTCACCGAGTCATCTCCACCGTCCGTTTCCCTAGTTCTTGTCACCCTCAGTGACTCAGACACCGTAGATCTCGATGTCTCTGTCACTCTCTGCCTCAACAATCATTTCGTAAGTCTCTCCCCAAATATTCAAATCCCTAAATTCATACATAGCAATTTGCAAAACGAATCGCTCTTCTTTAGGTACTGTATAACAACTTTAGGTATATACTCTATTCAATTCTTCATTTATTTTCCCTTTTATCTTCTTTTTGCTATCTCTTCAGATACTTTTTTTAATTTCCTTTTCGGATTATAGAGAACTTTTTTTTTCATCTGTTGGTGAAATTTAATTAGGGTTTTTATTTGAATTTTTGGGTCTTTCTCCAATTTTTAGTTTTTGAATAACAATTTTTTTTATTTTTTTTTGAGTTCAATTGTTTTTAGGTTTTTGCTATTTGAGCTTAATTACAGTATTGTTGAGTTTTAGGTTGCCTTGAAACAGTAGTTTGCATTTATAGTTGCTTTAGGGCAATACTCTTCAATTTATAGTTTTAGGGAACCATTTTTATGGCATTTGAATGCCAAAAAGTTACTGAGAATTTGAAAAATTGTTCAATTGAACCCTCTAAGAATCGAGATAGTTTGGCATTAGTCTCAGAGAAAGGAAAATATTTGTATAAATTAGATGTTAAAGGTAGTATTGTGAATTCGAAATACGAAGAGCTGGTTAGTGTTAATGAGGTTTTTCCGGATTGTGGGTCGATCAATGATCTTCCACCGGCATTGATTTCGGAGATACTTAATTGTTTAGAACCGAAAGAGCTAGGTATTATTTCGTGTGCTAGTACGTTATTGTATCGTATTGCGTCTGAACATCATGTGTGGAAGGAGTTCTATTGTGAGAGGTGGGGCCAGCCAATATTGCAGGCTGAGGATTCGGACGAGAAGTCATGGAAGGAGCTTTTTGTGGAGAAAGAGTTTCGTAGTAAAACGTTCATGGGACGTTATACTATTGATACGTTGTATGGTCATACTGAGGATGTTAGAGCAGTTTTTGTTTTATCTTCGAAGAAACTTGTGTTTACTTCAGGGTATGATCAAGTAGTGAGAATGTGGGACTTGGAAGAAGGGTTGTCGATTACATCATCTCGACCTCTTGGCTGCACTATCCGTGCAGTTGCAGCTGATTCTAGGCTCTTAGTGGTTGGGGGTACTAGTGGATTCATACATGGTTGGAAAGCGAATGAAGGAAATCCTCATTTGTTTGATCTTAGAGCACCACCGCAGAACAACCAGAATATGGAATTCGAAGTTTGGGAACATGAAGGGCCGATAACATGCCTTGCGTTGGATTTCAATAGGATGTATAGTGGTTCATGGGACATGAGTATTCGTGTTTGGGATCGATCTTCTTTGGAGTGTTTGAAAGTTTTGATACACAATGACTGGGTTTGGAATCTGGCCCCCCATGATACAACAGTGGCGAGCACAGCAGGCTCGGATCTTTATGTTTGGGATACGAATCATGGGTCAAAACTTGCTGTCATCAACAATGCTCATGCTGGTTATACTTACTCTTTGGCGCGAAGCCACACCGGGAAGCTTCTATTCACTGGTGGGGAAGATGGAGCCATTCACATGTTTGAGATCTTTGAAAATACTAGGTATCATGTCAGGCGGGTTGCAACTTGGAATCCTCACTCAAGTTCTGTTTATTCTCTTGCATTTGAGTTCCCTTGGCTTGTTTCAGCTTCAAGTGATGGAAAACTTTCACTTATTGATGTGAGAAAGTTGTTGAGAACAAACCGGAATTCCATGCTGAATAATTCTTCTAAAGCTGACAATCTAGTTAACAATGTCGAACCACCACAAAGAATGCTGCATGGATTTGGGACTAATTTGTTTGCGGTGGATGTTGGATCTAACCGTATTGTGTGTGCTGGTGAAGAAGGTATTGTCAGGATCTGGAACTTCTCTCAAGCTTTGGAGATCGAGGGGCGAGTCCAAGCTCTAAGGGGTTTAAGGTTAGAGAATAGAATGAGAAGGCGTAATGGTAAAGGTAGACGTGGTGATCAGTGCTCATTTGAAGAAAAGAAGAACCAAACGGATGGTGATAGAAACAGCTGGTACAACAGGCGTAAGATGACTTGGAGGGTGAAGGCCTAGAAGTGACTGCAGTTTGTCATTGATCCTCAGAGTAATTCTATTTTGGCAATACCTAATCATGTATGAAATGCCATTTTTTGTTGTTGTTCAAAGCTTCCATAGACCGTCATTTCTCCTCTTTCTCATTTATATTGACATTGAAATTGAAAGTACAGTCTGTATCCTTTACAACTCTTTCGCTCATTTCTCTTATTTGATCTCTTTAGTCTGGCACTACAAAGGCTTGTCTACTTTTAATTTCTGATCGATTTAGGACGTAACAGTATTTCTGTTAATTTTCTGATGTTGGCTGTCAAAAGTTTTACTTGTTTAAAAAAACTGATGTTGGCTATCAGATTTTGATTTCAAAGTTGTGCTGGCATATTGAGAAAGTAGATGATTAGTATCTTGCCGAATTTGACTTGAAATGCTATTTCAGGAATTTATAGGGGATGCAGAATCTAGTGTTGCTTTAACACCATGATTTCTTAAATGCTAGTTCTGATTTGATGAAGCAAGGCAGAGAAGTTGTTTTGTGGATTTTCCCCCTAAATGAGCACAGTT
Organism: Lycium barbarum; assembly: GCF_019175385.1. NCBI lineage: Eukaryota > Viridiplantae > Streptophyta > Magnoliopsida > Solanales > Solanaceae > Lycium > Lycium barbarum. The sequence continues at coordinate 162,870,923 of NC_083337.1, forward strand.
ATTTTTTTGCTGTAAATTTACAGATTTGATAAAGACAGGCAAGATAGGGGTACACCCATATCTTACAGTCTGCTCGAAATATATCCCGAGCAGTCTGCAAGACTCATAACTAGGTTTCACTGCTTTTATATTACTGTCGAATTTTGAGCTCCTTCTTGTGACATTACATTTCATCAACTTCTGCATTGACAGTCCTCATCCCCCCTTTTCTTTTAATCTGCCTTAACTTCTTTCAGTCGACAAACATTCAGTTACTGGTGTTGGATATTTGATTAAGTGATGCTGAAAACTGAAAAGTGTTTACTTTGGATCTATCATGCAACCAGCACAGATATTACATATAGAAAACTGAACTTTGTCCCGTTGAAACTTCTTCCAAATACAGTCACCACTCACAACAACGTCATGACCGGTTATTATCAATGGCGTCCGGACTAATTGCACACATTTGAATTCCATAGGGCACGTGCTACCTCCCCAGCACAGTGACATCACGGACAATTATTAAACTGGAATTGAGCCTGTATTAGTAGCTTTATTACATAAGTAGCTTCTGGTGTTAATAGACCATTAGGGGTCGTTTGGTTTAAGGTATAAGCTGGGATATCCCAGCACTAATTTTTATATCATGTTTGGTAGAAGGTATAAATTAGTGCTGGGATAAATTTATACCTTATACCAAACATGGTACAAAAATTAGTGCTGGGATATCCCAGCTTATACCTTCTTATCCCACTTATACTGGGATTATTTTATATTATCTTTTAGATGGTATAAAATAATCCCAATAGATGGGATAAATTAGTCCCGGGATTATAATCCCGGGACTAATGAGTCAATCTACCAAACGACCCCTTACAGATACAAGGAAGTCCACTCAAATCTCCTAAAATATATGTATGATTTCCAGCTATCAGAAAGCAGCAAATCTTTTTGTTCAAACTTGTGATTGTAATTCAAAACAGAACATATTGGACCATACACATCTCATCTCACAGAGCAAAGAACCGTGCAACCGATGATTACATTTATGGAGTCACCCCAGTGCTTCCTATATAATTGACTGGAATATTTCTTGTATTAGCAGATAAAAATATGTAGCTGATGAGCACATTTATAAATTCAACAGTGTTTTCTGACTGAATAGAGTGAACCTGATGTTTTGCTTTGCTAAAAACTGAAACTTATTGATTGTACTTTTGCTTGAGATTCTCCTGTCCATCACATCTTTGAAAACATTGATGCTTCTAATAGTTTTATGATTGATAATTGATAGATAGAAACAGTTTTTTTCAATTTTTAATTCTTTCTTTATATTTTATGTTAGCTTGCAGAAGTGCAGTTTGAATATGGCAAGGGTGAAAAATGAACGGGCGTTGGAATTGCTTGGACATTCATTTGATGCCGTAGAGCAATAGGAAACACATATGTGATCGCTTCAAAAATATTTCCACAAAAGCATACTCAAACGTATAGCTTTCCTCCAAAATCATTTTTCTTCTTAAAAGATCTCTTCTAAAAATTAAATTAAAATCAAATCGGAATGTCACATAAAACTCTTTAAAGTATTGTTTCCCCAAAAAGAAAACAACAGTCTGAAATTAAGCAAATATGTGAAAGTGAACAAGTGCCTTATTTTTTGTCTCTCACGGGGATACTGAAAATGGAAAAAACTAACACTAGACTCACACAATAAATTTTTTATCCTTTTTATATGTCATTTTAGCAGAAAAAAATTGATCTAGAATATACAGTATACTCCTATATCACTTTAGAAAACCAAAAGGTTTTTCTTTTTGGTCAAATCCACTTTTACTACTCCATATGGTGGGTCAAACATTAAAAAAAGAAAAAGAACAATAAAAGGGAATGTAGTAGCTTTCTATTACTTGCTCCATTCCATCTTATATGAATATGTTTGACTGAACACGAAGATTACAAAATAAAGAAGAAAAACTTTGAAACTTATATTTTTAAATATGTCATGATATTTGTACAACTATAATTTTTTTAAAATTTGTGATTTTAAACATGTTATGATATTATGGTCGTAAACATGTTATGATATTCTTCTCCCAATTTCAGTACTTTCTACAACTATGTCTTATTAATAATGTAAAGCCCATTAGTTTTCACCACATGAACAATGACTTCTTAAAATCCCTACTGTAGAATCCATGAAAATATTGTTAAGAACCTATATTTCTTTTAAAAAAAAAAACAATAAAAAGTTTGTCAATAGAGTAATCACCAAAGCAGAGGAAATCAAATGCAATTTTACCATCATAACGTTCTCTTTTCTGTCACACTGATGAAAAGTTGTTTTTTTCACAAAATTAGTACTAGCATATTTGATTCACATAAGACAAAATATTTGCCTTAATTGGCAAAATAAAGCTTTTGCAGCCTAGAGCCTCAGCCTTTTCTATGTTTCAAGTAGAGTTCATTAACTATGGTTTTGAAATAGTCTTCACTCATATCTCACAATTACAAAACAACTAGAAAGAAAAGAGTTTTAGGAAGAGAAAGATGGTAGCAACAAGGTTAAGTTTGGCTAGAAGAAATTCTCTACAACTACAACAACCAGCTACAAGCTTATTATCTCCAACATTCAAATGTCATTACAAGAAAAGGATTTCCTTGAAAGCCTGTGGTCTTTGCAGTAGGTTTTTCCAACTTAGTAGGCGTTTGTCCATGAAAACCAATTATTTTTCACCTTTTTTGGAATTTTGAAGTTGGAGTTGAAGATGAGTTGTGTTTAGTTATAGTTTTTGCAAAGAATATTTGTTTGTTTGAATGTAGTGAAAGTGAAAACAAGGTTTTAGGTGTTTTCCAAATCCCAAATACAAGATTTTCATGGCCAAACACTGTTTTTCAAATAAAATGAAAAAAAATTCCAAAAAAAAGTGAAAAATTCTCATGGCCAAAAGGGGTCCTTAGTATGCCCATTTTCATTTTTTTTTTTTTTTTTGAGATTGGCAACATTTCCTTCCATTTCAGAATATTATAAACACAGTTTCCCCTAGCACATTCAATCTTAATCCAATAATATGAGTCAGGGTTATTCACATAGTTAATAGGAGACTGTCTAGTGGTTATTTTATACCTTGTTCCAGAAATCTTTCGCGTGCATATTTTGCAAACATCATCAGGTATAATGTGTTCTTTTAAAAGGGAAGGAGCTTATAGGTATAATCTATTATGACATGTTCGAAGCCACATAAAGGTTTTAATCTTATTCAAAGTTCTAAACCTCCAAATATAGTTGAAGTTGCACTAACCAGATTTAGTGCTAAAAATACCATTGATTGAGGGATCCAGATGTATTCATATATCTTTTTTAGGATGAGATTGCTTCATATATGTACTGCAAACATTATTTTTTTCCCTGTTTGGAAGTCTGCAGTAAGTTTTTATTCATATACATTGATCTTCCCTGTTTGTTTTGCTTCGAAATTTTAACTGGAGTGCTTATGTTGTTAATGTGACAGCTCCTACAAAAGCTCCAGCAGTTCCATCACCTCCTGTGCCACCAGGGGTTTCAAATGGAAATGCTCCTGGGCAAGTTTCGACAAGCACACTTGCTCCGGAAGTCTGCAGTAAGTTTTTCTTCAAATACATTGATCTTCCCTGTTTGTTTCTTTCAGTATCTAGACTAAAGTGCTTATGTTGTTAATGTGACAGCTTCAACAAAAGCTCCAGCAGCTCCCACAATTGCTCCGGAACAAGTTCCCCCACCTACTGTAGTACCACCGGGATCAAGCAGTGAGAGGCCCTTGGAAATTCCTGGTGATGAAGAGGAAGAAGAGAGAGAAAGAAAACTAAACTTAAATCCTTTATCAAGACTGGAGGCACTAAAACCAACACATACTGCTAGTAGCAATGAATCTTATCCCCAAATGAACGAACAATCAAAGAATATGATCACTGGTGTCAAGTCTTTTTTGGTGTCTCGTCTCACTTCTAAGACCACTGCTAACGTGGAGGATATGGTTAATCTTGCCATTGGCGCTTTCACTATGTTGAAATGTCTCAGTGCTGATTACGGTTGTTTCTACAGAGATGTGAAGGATTTGATTTCTAAGAAACACAATTTGCAAATTGAAGAGAAAAAAGGACATATGTCGTCTTTTCCAGAATTGGAGAACAAATATGAAGAGGCTGTTATTCGTGCTGATCAACTTCAACAGGATATCAAACTTATCCTACGAAAACTGAAAAGGGGAAAGGAGAAAATGGAACCTCTGAAGAGAGAAATTGATAAGGCAGAAGAAGAGATTCGTAGGAAGAAACAAGTGGTTGCTAATATTGAGTATGATGTAGAGCGTTTGAAGCGCTATGAAAAAAATTGTGAAGCGTACCTTAAGAGTGCACAAGCCGAGATAGTAAAACTTGCTACCCAAGTAGAGGCAGCTGAAACAGTGAAGAAGGAAATTGAACAGCGGAAGATTGCAGCTCGGCAAGAGATTGCATCAATCAGTGAACGCCTACTGTCCACGCTTTGAATCAATCAGTTAAAACACAATTCCGGTGCAGTTTTGGTGCTTTCCTGGTACTGTTTTGGTGCATTTCCGGTGCTGTTTTCATGCAGCTTTGGTGCTGTTTCGGTGCTTTTCTGCTACAGTTTTGGTGCAATTTTCGTGCTGTTCCGGTGCAAATCTGAGTAATTCTGATTTTTTGGTGCTGGTGAATGTGGAAATTTCTTTGGGGTGATTCAAGAGACTTGACTCTTTGTGAATTGAAATACTTATCATGAAATATATTTGGTCCGAACTAGCTTTAATTTTATTTATATCTTAATGAAGATATGTATATTTCATCTTCAGACTATATTGCTCAATGCTCAATATGTCATCTTTAGAATGTATAGCATATTTGCCCCATCTACAATATTAAAAGCTCTAAAGCCAACTTCTCAACAAATTGCTCATGCGTAATACTTCATCTTTAGAATGTATATTTCATCTTAAGATTATATTGCTCGTGGGTAATACTTCATCTTTAGAATGTATAGCATATTTGCACCATCTACAATATTATAAGCTTTAAAGCCAACTTCTCAACAAATTGAAAGCAAACATACACTACATGTTCATTCATGCCAAAATCTATTACATCGCAAAAATGGAAAGATACATTTTCCTATACTAAGACAACAACATGTGATCGGATTTTAAAAGGCCATTTTTCAATTTCTTGAATCTCAACTACTATTTGGCTCATTTCTCTTCAACTTCCAGGCTTCTCTAGATTCTCGCTCACTAATTTTTAGATATATCTTAATTGGGGCAAGCAGAATGGACTATGAGGCCAAATGATCACTTGGACAATTGGTCGAGCACTGCCACCTTGTGTGCAAGAAGCTTGCCTGCATATGCACAAGACACCAACATGTGTAGTATACACCCCCCCCCCCCCCCCGGGCAATTAAATTCAATTGGGAATTCTAGTTAACCATTGTGTTATCATCAACAACCCAATGATCACTGTAATCTCAGAATTTCATGGCTTTTTCTCATCGAGTTTAAACAGCCTATCGCAGAGGACATCAAAGAAGACTGGATGATGATGAAGGCTGCTTACCACCCATCCAACTTCTTGTTGCTTATTCGGGCATACGAGGACATTGAATAATTTGTATGCTATGTATATATTCATTCAAATTCATGCCCAGGTAAGTAAAGCTTTGATTCGAATCTTCTAGCAAAAAAGAAACAAACCTTTTTGTTCAAAGTTCAAACATGTGATTGAAATCCAAAACAATACCTATTATTGGACCATACATATCTCTCATGTCACATAGCAAAATACAGTGCAACGGATGATTACATTTATAAAGTCACAACAGTGCTTCCTATGTAAATTGGCTGAAATATTTCTTGTACTACCAGATAAAACTATGTAATGGATGAACACATTTATAAAATCAATACAGTGCTTTCTAAGTGAATAGAGAGAATCTGATGTTGCATTGCTAAAAACTAAAGGTTTTATTTCAAGGACTTTTTAAATTAAAGATGGTTTAATTGTATTACTAAGCTTAAAAATCGGATCCAATCTTAGTTTAAAGAAAATTCCAATGGTGTTGTAACATTAATTTATGATGCCTTAACGAGGCCGGAGTTGTGATTTTTTTAAAAGGAAAGTTGGAGTACAAGTACATGTTATTAGGGAGAATCATAACTATAGGTTGACTTGAAATAGGAAACATATATATGATCACTTCAAAAATATTTTCACAAAAGCATACTCAAAGGTATAGCTTTTCTCCAAAATTGTTTTTCTTATAGATTTTCTTTTTTTTTTTTCAAAAAATTAAACCAAAATCAAACCGGAATGCCACATAAAATTCTCAGTTAAACTTTTGTTTTCCCGGAAAGAAAATAGAGTCTGAAATTAAGCTAATGTGTGAAAGTGAACAAGTGCCGTTTTGTTTTGTCTCTCACGGGGATATCGAAATGGAAAAAACAAACACTAGAGTTGCATAATACCTTCTTCTAATCCTTTTTATATGTCATTTTAGCAGCCAAAAAAATGGTTCAAAGTATATAGTATTGTATACGGTAAAAACCGGATATAAGCAAGACCGGTGAGACCGGGGACCGGAGATAAGAAGAGACAGGCATGATCACTAAGTCTTCCCTTAGAACTGGTGATATTGCCCCGGCTGCGGTTGACCTGAGAAAAGTGAAGCGAATCTGTTTGGTCCGGTATCACCGGACCAAACTCCGCATCACAGCCAGTTGGGTTTTAGCATGACGGAGTTGATCGTGGCCGTTGGTCCGGTTTCAGTATGACCGAGTTGATCGTGGCCGTTGGTTCGGTTTCAGCATGACCGAGTTGATCGTGGCCGTTGGTCCGGTTTCAGCATGACCGAGTTGATCGTGGTCGTTAGTCCGGTTAATCAGTTATAAAATCGTCACGCGTCAACATCGTTCTGTCACATTGTATCGACGGCCGTACGGGTGTCAGACCGTACGGCCCAACCTTATCCTTTTAGGGTTTACTTTATTCTGAAAAAAATTTATGTTGTATGCAAGGCCCATAAGGCAAAACTATAAATAAGAGACATTTCCCTACTTTTAAGGGTTAGCTTTTTCAAGATCAAGAACATTGTAATAGAAATTATATATTTAAGCTCTCTCTCCTTTGGTCCGGATCAGTGGCATTTTATGCTTATTCTTCCAATATAGTTGGCTTAATCATAAACATTTGTATCTTGATTCGAATCACTAACGCATATGTTCACATACACATGCTATAACACGCAAATCTATAATTATTTCCTATAAACCCAAAATAGATTAAAGTTCATCCATATATCTTATACTTCACTTACAAATTTAATTAATTACCTAAATTCAGGGTAAATAACTACCACTTTAGAAAACCAAAAAGATATTACGAGTATTGGTTTTCTCAAATCCACCTTTACTACTCCAGAAAGTGTGTCAACATAATAGTAATAATAAAGAAAGAACATAAAACGGATTGGGGTAGCTTTCAATACCCCCTCTGTTCTGATTGAACATGGAGATTAGAAAATAAATAAAGAATTTCTTTTGAAACTTACTCCCTTCGTTCACTTTTAGTTATTTACTTTTGATTTTGTAAGCCCCTTAAGAATTAACAAATGAAATATCATATATTGTATCATAATATTCATATTAATTAGTGTATAATCTTAATAGAATGGAAGAAATATTTGAAAATGAGTAATTAATGTTAAGGATAAAATAAGAAAAAAAAATTGTATGTCTCTTGATATGCTAAAGTAGACAAGTAAAAGTAAAAATTTATTTTTCGTATAGTGGATAAGTGAAAATGAACGGAGGGAGTATGATCTTAGACATATTAGGATATTTGTGTGACTATAAACTTTTTAAAACTTTTGATCTTAAATATGTCATGACATTTGTATGGGTATATAATCATGTCATCAGTAAAGATAAAATGATAAGTTTCGAGGCAAAGTATTCACAAATACCTAAGTTACTCGGACTCTCCTAAAATGTCGTTGGGTGCATGTCGGATCATTCAAAAGTAGTGTATTTTTAGAGGATCCGACATGAGTGCGACAACACTTTCGAAGAATCCGAGTAACTTAGAAAAATACACAAAAGAAAAGAAAGAAAAGGAGCTTTTTTGGCAAATTTACTTTTGGGCTACCAAAAGCAAGCCATCACTTTTACCTCTCCTGTACCAATCATACCTTTGTTTTCACAACTCTACTCACTCATTTTCTCACTTCACACTGCTAACACATTCATCTCAAATTTCAAATTCACAACAATGGCCACATCCACCACAATCACCACAACAATAGCCACCACATTTCTCATTCTCTCACTATTCTCCAAAGCACAAGAGTCACCACCAGCACCATCAGCTCCAGCACCAAGTCCTGGAGTAGATTGCTTGGGAGTATTAGTAAACATGTCTGATTGTTTAACATTTGTAGAAAGAGGAAGTAATTTGAGTAAACCTGATAGAGGATGTTGCCCTGAAATTGCTGGATTGTTAGATAGTAACCCTATTTGTTTGTGTCATATGCTTGGTAGAGCTCAATCTGGTGCTAAAATTGGGTTTAATATTGATGTTGATAAGGCACTTAAACTACCTTCTGCTTGTAAGTTGCAGTTTCCACCAGCTAGCACTTGCTCAGGTACCATTTTTAACTCTCTGTTTCTTATATTTAATTTGGGGAAATTTGGGGGATCTACTTTTTAGATTGGAGTTGCCTTTAACCAGATTGCTTAATGAAAGATTTATTACAAGTTTTGACTAACAAAGTTAGATACTGAAACCTACTGATGTGGAATATCTATTTTGGGAAATATAAACCTAAACCGAAAAATGGATCAAATAAAGTGAAATTGGGAGAGCACTATTTTACCTGTCATGAAGTGATATACTTGACGCGTTTAATCTTCTGTGAGTCTCTAATTTAATGTTTTCCTTTTAATATCATATCCAATATGGAATAATGGAAATGATGAATTGCCTTTTTTTTTTTTTTTCCTTCCCCTTTTTTTAAAGATCTCGGCGTCCCAGTCGGAGCTCCATTAGCAAGTGAGGAGGGTCCTGCTCCATCACCTGGTAAACTCTTGAATTCTCTCACCAAGTGATTAGTATCCATTTTAAAATTCGAATTCACATTGTGTAAGACTCATTATTGAAGAAAGCGCTCCCTAGAATGTATTTAGTACTTAAATCTAAATAAAAGCAGGTGACAAGTGGGATTAACCATGGAGTTTTCAATCAATCCAATTAATGCTTAAATTTCAAAACTTTCCCTTAGCTGCTTAGCGATCTGTATGATTATAAATAGATTTATACATAAACACACACACTAAAAAAAAATTAAAAAAAATAACACAACAACAACAAGTATAATATACATTTAAGAACTTACTATCTCAACTCATACCCTATGTCATTTAGAATTGTTTACAAGGAAACATTACTCGAGAAAAATTAGAAGTACTATAGATTTTGTCAAGTATTTTCAACTAGGAAAAAAAACGTTTTTAACACAACAAGGAGCCTGTTTGGATGGGCTTATGCTTATAAGCTGCTTTAGATAAGCTAAATCAAATGGGCCCAATTATTTTTTTGAGCTTATTTTAAGCACAAAATGACTTTAAGCTGTTCAGCCAAACACTCAAAAAAGCTGAAAATAGCTTATAAGCAACTTATAAGCCAATCCAAACGGGCTCAAGAGTAACTAATATTTATGCTCGTTTTAGCGAGCATAAGTAGGAAGAATACAGATAGTTATGCTAAGTCAAAAGAACAGAGTTACATTTTACAATAGTTATTCTATAGTTTTGTGGCGTGAATAATTTTTGAGTTATTTTACAAATTCGCATGATTAAAAATTATTTGTGTTAACATATTGAGTTTTTTTGTTTGTTTGTTGGAACTAACTAGGAAATTCAATTAATATCTTATTTCTTTTCTCAGGAGGATTTGCAACGTCTAATCTTACATCTGACAACAAAGATAATACAGCTTCAATCATTTCATTCTCCAAGATTCAATTTGTTGTTGGCATGGCCATTATGTTTTTCACCAGCCTTTTCTGATTCAAATACAATTCTTGGTAGATATTACAACTTAAATCATAAGAGAGAGACCCATAAATATTTAAGTATTTATTCTGTAATTTTCTTTGTATCTTTTCCACATTCAAATCAGCATGGACTATGGATAGAGGAATTTATGTCACTTGTTATGGTTTGAGAAACTCGATGTCTGCATCATATTTTGGTTCTCTATAATTGCACTAAGAAAGAAAAACTTTCTACTGGACGATTTAATGTTAGGGTCCTTACAAAGTCTAATTAACTCACTTAATCACAGCCATCCAGGAGAAGACAGTTTGCATTCTAATGGCATTGTTTTCCCCCTATTGCTTCTCCCAAAAGTGGCATTCTAGTGGCGTATTTGATTCAAAGAAATCTGAATTTGCTCTAATAGTTCAGATCAATGTGTGCGTAATTACTGTAGTAAAAAGTTGCTTCTCATTGGCATCAGGGGCGGAGCCAATAAGGAGCCAGGGGTTTATCCGGACCCCTTTCAGTGAAAAATTACACTGTATATATAATGTTAAAATTATTTTTTTATGTATGTATAATACTATGTTGAATCCCCTTGGCTGCTTCAAGTGTTTGCTTCTTTATATTTCCTTTAGTAGAAATTCTAGCTTCGCCATTGATTGACATTTAGATTACAGTTTTCTCTCACTTGTGAGAATGCCCAGCAAGAATGTCGTTGTAGTATAGTGGTAAGTATTTCCGCCTTCACCTGGATAACCCGGGTTCGATCCGGGCAACGGCGAACAAACCTTTTTTATGTAACTTGACAACTTCCATTTTTAGGTTGCCTCGCTCTTCCTTTTTTTTTTTTTTTTTTTCTTCGTTGCCTCACTGGCTCACTCTTTCCTCTAAAAACAGGTTTTTTTTGTTCCACTTTCCAGTGTTGCAAATTATTTTTTTAAAGAAAGAACTATGCAAATCTTCTTTGACGTTTTAACACGTATAGCTCGGATAAACATATTCGTTTCGGGTGTTCACACCAAAGCAGAAACGCAAAACATGCTCCTTTTACTCTTATATATACATATTTATCAATTAACCATGATGAAGTGATATGATTTTTTCACTTTAATCTTTTAACTGCTAGGACAGTAGGACTGATATCAATATTTTGGTGTAAATCTCAGTAAGGTTAAGTATTCACCCATATAACTCTCATGGTTTCTAATATTACATGAATGTTTGCTTTTTCCCACGTACAAAGCTATCACATGCTTCCAAATTCATAGTTGGATTCACCATTATAAATGAGCGTAAATGTCTCCCTTTATAAACTTTTATCTCTTAATTATAAATTAGTAAGTAATACTCCCTCCGTTTTAATTTATGTGAACTCATTTGACTGGACACGGTGTTTAAGAAAGTAGAGAAGACTTTTAAATTTGTGGTGTAAAATGAGTCAAATATATTTTGTGTGGCTATAAATCATTGCATAAAGGTAAATTATTTCCAAATATAAAAAAATGTCATTTTTTTATCACGAATTAATAAGAAAATAGGTTCAAATAAATTGAAACAGAGAGACTATAAACTTTCGCTTTTATTTGTCGCTCCAATAGTTTTGTTGAATATATGCCTTAACTTCAAGTTTCTTTACTTATACGACTCATTTTACAAGATTTTCATATTAAGATGTAAGAAATTCCTAACATCAAATTCAAATTGTGACTAATTAGAATATTTTCATTTCCTCAAATAACTTGTTTGATTAATCCAAAATACCAGTGTTTGAGCAAAGTGTATTTTGTATCAAACCAGCAACCTCCTCGGGGCCCACAACTTCTTCATCTCAGCATAAGTTAGATGTAAACTACAAGTAGGTATCTTTTAGACTAATATCCACCGTTTAATTTCAATCAAACGGCTAAAAATTGTTTTCCCTTTAGGGTCATTGGTAATCCACACGACACCCACTAACTCTAACTCTCCCCGTTTTCTTCCTAACTCCGGCCCCTCTGCAACTTCTCCGGTACGCAAAAATCTTCCCAAAACGCCGTCGTTTTAATTCTAGTAGAACCTTAAACTTCCGTTTAAGATAACGGAAGTATTTTTCTCGCAAATTGTTTGAGATCCGTTTGGCCTTAATTCTCTCTCCCCGATCACCGGTTTATCTCTCTCTGTTATACATAGAGACATATATATATATATGTGCATGTATTTACGTGCCTATATATAACGTGACTATACATATGCTGTAAATGTACTGAGTATGTATTTACTACTGTAAATTTTATACTTTTTTTTTTTCTAATTTTGTTAACCGAGTATGATTTTAAGTTGATTAAGTGAATTATGGAAAGTATTGTATGTGTATGCATGTGTCTCTCTCTCGTGACTATACATATGGACTTTTTATCTGCATGAATGTGTGTTTCTCTGTGTATAAGTATCGGACCATGTTTATGGGGGGTTTAAGGTGTATTTAGTGTAAATTTGTATTTTTTTTTAATTTTTTTTTTTTGTAATTTTGTTAACCGAGTATGATTTTAAGTTGATGAAGTGAATTATGGAAAGTATTGAATGGCGAAGTCTAATTTTCAGTGTAAGCTCTGACTTTGTCATCTCAGTTTTGGAGATAAAAATTTACATATTTAGAAGCTACATGAAAGTGCTAATACGACCTTTTATGCTACAATATATCTATAAAATGTGTGTAGTCGCGGACAAAATTGATTTTGACTCCCGTGTCTTATATAAAGGGACAGAGGAAGTACTTTGAATGAGCTCTTAAGGAATATAATGGGTATATTAAAGGAATAGTCGGTGATTGAGGACAACAGAAAAACATTGTGCATGAATTATGTTACTCCCTCCGTTCCAATTTATCTGAAGTTGTTTGACTGAGCACGGAGTTTAAGAATGAAAGAAAGACTTTTGAACTAAAACAAGCCATAGATTTTTGTGTGGCTATAAATCATTTCAGTAAGGGTAAAATAGGGAGTTTATAGTTAATTTGTTACTAAATATAGAAAGGTGTCATTCTTTTTGGGACTGACTGAAAAAGAAAGAGTGTTATATGAATTGGGACGGATGGAGTATTACTGTTCTTCTTCGTCATATTGGGTAATTTGTTATTGTGTTGTTGACTTGCAATACTCATGCTTGCTTTACTTTGCTCAACCTCAATTGCTGAATACATGAGGACATGGTAAATAAAGGAATGTAGGATGAAAAGATTAGCACTAGCTAAGGATGATTGTTATGGTGAATATTGGAAAAGTGACAACTTTTGCAGGTCGTGACGTGGTTATGTATGGCATCATCAAGGATATGTGCTGGAGTACCTCTAGTGATGTGATTCATTTTCCTAAAGTGGTTTACATGTTCGGGGGATGGATGTTGAAGTGATCGACGTTGAAGAAGGGAATATGCACCAGCAAGGTGGCATAAATGATGACGGCGATGATGAACCCAGTGAGAGTGGAGAAGCAAATGTAAATGGAAGATCAAATGACGTTGTTGAGCCGCAAATGGGTATGGTATTTCTTTCTGAAGATCAAGCAAAGAATTTCTATGATGAGTATGCTAGGCGTTTGGGTTTTACCACCCGTGTATGTCAGTTTAATCGACTGAAGACTGATTTCTTATGTGACAAGGTTGGTTTGAGAAGAGTGTCGGGTGAATCCTGTGATGCAATGCTTAGAGTGGAGTTAAAAGGTCAAAACAAGTGGGTTGTGACCAAATATGTGAAGGAGCATAGTCACTCACTCTTGTATCCTAATAAGGTGCATTATCAGAGATCGCACAGGCATTTTGCGGTGACAAAAAAGAATGTACCTGAGAATAATCAGGGCGTTGGAATTGTTCCTAGTGGTGTAATGTATGTCTCAGTAGACGGTAACCGCATCCCTGTAGAGATGAACCATGGAGCTAAGAGAACTCGTACTGCAGAGTTGGATCAAACTGTTAAGAATACTATACTTCAGAGTTTTTCTCCTAGACACTGCAGTCAACGAAGAACATTAGGGAGAGATGCTCAGAATCTTCTTGATTACTTCAAGAAAATGCAGGCTGAGAATCCTGGATTTTACTATGCCATACAGTTGGACGAAGATAATCGCATGGCTAATGTATTTTGGGCTGATGCAAGGTCGAGAAATGCATACCGTCATTTTGGTGATGCCGTTATACTGGACACAATGTACAGAGTTAATCAGTGCAGAGTCCCATTTGCTCCGCTCACAGGAGTAAATCATCATGGTCAGACAACTTTGTTTGGCTGTGCACTTCTTCTAGATGAGTCTGAGGCTACATTTGTCTGGCTATTTAAGACCTTCCTTGCCTCTATGAATGACCGTGCCCCTGTCTCAATAATTACTGATCAGGACACTGCTATACAATCTGCAGTTGCTCAAGTTTTTCCTGAAACACAGCATTGTATCAACAAGTGGCATGTATTAAGGGGTGGCCAGGACAGAATGGCTCATGTATGTCACATGTACCCAAATTTCCAGGTTGAACTCTATAATTGTATCAATTTGACGGAGACAGTCGAAGAATTTGAATCATATTGGGAGATAATCCTTGATAAGTATGACCTGAAAAAGAATGATTGGCTTCAATCCATATATAATACACGTCGCCAGTGGGTACCAGTTTATTTTCGCAATACTTTCTTTGCAGCCGTCTCTCCTAACCAGGAATATGAATGCTCATTTTTTGATGGCTATGTGAATCAACAAATTACATTGCCATTGTTCTTCAGGCAGTATGAAAGAGCCTTGGAGAATTCATTTGAGAAGGAAACAGAAGCTGATTTTAATACAATATGCACCACTCCAGCGCTAAGGACACCATCTCCAATGGAGAAACAGGCAGCAACTTTATACACGAAGAAGATATTCTCAAAATTTCAAGAAGAGTTAGTGGAGACATTTGTCTATACTGCAAACAGAATTGATGGAGATGGGGTTCTCAGCACATTCAGAGTTGCAAAATTTGAGGATGACCAGAAAGCATATAATGTCTCGTTGAATATATCTGAGCTGAAAGCAAATTGTAGCTGCCAGATGTTTGAATGTAGTGGTATCCTCTGCAGACATATTCTTACAGTTTTTACAGTAACTAATGTTCTTACATTGCCGTCTCATTACATCTTGAAGCGATGGACAATAAATGCAAAATGTGGTGCTGAATCTGATGAACATGTACTACTACATGGTACTGAATCAATGGCACAGAGATACAACAATCTCTGCAGGGAAGCCATAAGATACGCTGAAGAAGGGGCTGTGGCTCAAGAGACATATAATGCTGCATTAAGTGCTCTTAAAGAAGGAGGAAAGAAGGTGGCTCTTGCAAAAAGAAATGTTGCTAAAGTTTCATCTCCTAGCTCACAGGTCACTAGTATTGGCTATGATGATAGGAGGACATCTACCTCTGCTTCAGAAATGACGCCATTATTGTGGCCACGGCAAGATGAAATGACAAAGCACTTTAATCTTAATGACAATGGTAGTCCTGCTCGGGCTGTTGCTGATTTAAATGCCCAGCGCATGGCCCCTGTGTCTCTTCAATGTGATGATGGTCATCCAGATAACACGGTACTGAAATTCATTTTATCTTATTTATTTCAGTAGCAGTTTTTTTTAAGTCAAGGTGTACACTATTGATCTTTTTGGGGTTCTTAGGTGATTCTTCCTTGCCTCAAGTCAATGACTTGGGTGATGGAGAATAAAACTTCGGCACCTGCGAATAGAGTTGCTGTCATCAACCTGAAGGTGTGTTTCAGAGCTTTCTGTATAATTTGATTTTAGTTCACTTTTTAAACTCTTTTCTTAAAGACTATCATGTTGGTGAATTGATTAGTTGTTGTTTCGATAATAATTTCACTGAAATGTTTTTTGGATAGCGATGTCAGGGTTGTGTGCTTCCTCTGGCCAACTTTGTGACCACATGTGTCGTTGTTTAATTTCAGTTATCATGTTCTCTAATGCTGATATGTCATGGGTTTGATTGTTCAATTATTGTTTACTGAGTTTCTTTGGTTGTAGCTGCAAGATTACAGTAGGACTCCTTCACGAGAATCAGAAGTGAAGTTTCAGCTATCCCGGGTCACACTAGAGCCCATGTTGAAGTCTATGGCTTATATCAGCGAGCAGCTCTCCGCCCCGGCTAATAGGGTTGCTGTCATCAATCTGAAGGTATGTGTGGAAAATTAGTAATAATATCATCTCTATGAGAATTTAACTATTAGGTGTGTACACATGCTATATTTATTTATTTTCTGATGAGAAGGTGATGTTATCCATTCCTCTTCAGTCTATATCAATCCCCTTTCCACGTACACTTTTTTGTCCTCTTCAGTCTCTCTGTCATGTTCTTTCACCTCCAGTTTATCCTATTCCTATTTTAAGCGCTGATATGTTTCTTATCCTCCTGTTTTCCTTTGTTATTTTTCTCTCTTTCTTTTTTGGGAGAGGAAAAGGCAGTTGGTATAAGGACATGGTAGATCTGTTTGGATCACGAAAGAAATCTAATCTTCCGTGACATACAATGGCAGCGCATGTCATAGGCAAATGCATCATCAGAAAGTGTACTTTTCTTTTCCAAAGTAAACCAGGTAGGAAAGGGGACTTAGCAGGAAAAATGAAAAATTCAGCTTGGTATGAAGGGTAAATGAGCCTTCCTCAAAGTAGCACTATACTTTTGTATAATACTCATATCCACACATTAGTTCAAAACCTAGACAAATAACCTTAGACATAAATCCTGTGGTACATCCCAGAATGATCCACGTAATTATAGTTTAGGCAATACTAAGGCTGGAAATAGAATATAGATTGACAAATTGGCAAGGAAGATAAAGCCAAAAAGATTCCTCCTTAAACACCTGTCGTTCTGATTGGTCTCCTAGTCCTTACTGCCCATAACACCAGACACTGCATTTTTTCATCAACTTCTCTCATACTTACTGATTTGTCCAAACTGTTTAACTGGATTAGATTCGGACAGAAGTCGTGTATTTAAGCTTGAACTGAATGTCTTTGTCGGTTAACTTGGTTAAGCTTAAGGGGTGGTGGTAGAAGAGACCATTGTGAGCTTTCACCTTTAATTGGAGGTTTCTGTCTGTCGTTTCAGTTCTTGGGGTTCGATTTCTGAAGATAAAGTAGAAATTTTGTTTTCTTAGTTCCTGTCTTCTTTTTCTTTTTTGACTTTATGACATGTATTGCATCCCGAATGATGTGTGGCATCCACTTCCCAGGAGGAAGTGGTCTTAAGCGGATCTGAGGGGTTTTAGATACAGATCTTGCCAATTAAGGTGCGTAATGCAAAGAAAAATGTGTAGGAGGGATTTTTATGAAAGTTGGAGGAGTAAAGTATGTACGAGGCCTTTTTTTTTTCTTTGTTTGGATGGAGAGCCATTCTCACGGTAGAAAGCTTGAGGAAGAGGAGAAAGTGTACACTTGGACTTTCATGTATAAGAGAGTAGGGAGGATGTCAACCACCTATTACTTCATCGTCTTGCTGCACATAGGCTTTGGTGTACAGTGGAACATGTTTTGTCACTGTGTATGTAGGTGTCAGATATTACTTATTTTATATATATATATATATACACACACTAAATCTTGACCACCATTAGCGAAATTACTGGCTTTGCTATTCGGAGGAACATTAAAGGAGTTTGCCAGGATGGAAATTCAGGAGAAAAAATCGAAGGAGGGCATGGGAGATAGTAGCCCTGTCAGTCATGTGGATTAGTGGGGGGAGAGGGGAATCGGAGAGGGCATTTGATGGAATAGAACTCTTTTGAATCTATTAGAGGAACCTTTTTGTTTTCTATACATTATTGGAACACTTTGGATATTCCTGTTAGTACCGAGTATTGAGTGCATTTTGTGGAGAACCATGTTTTTCTTGTGAGGCTCTCTACATGTTGTAAATTTTGTATGTGGGGTTCTCCCCCTTTATTCAGTAAAATCGTCTTTTTGTCATTAACTTTAAAAATAATAAAAATAAAAAATAATAAAAAATACTGAATACATGACCTTATGGTGTTATATACATGGAAACAAATAAGGTGATGCAACAGATGAAGTTTAATGTCAATTAGTTACAACATTTTGGTGCTTTCTCTTGAGCAGGGTCTTTCGAAAACAGCCTCCCTACCTCCCAAGGTACGAGTAAGGTCTGCGTACACTCTACCCTCCCCAGACTCCACATTGTGGGATTTCACTGGGTTTGTTGTTGTTGTTGTTGTTGTTAGTTACAACATTTTGGTGACCAGAGGTGTAACCAAGAGCTATTTCTGTGGACTGAGGAGAGAAGTATAGGAGACAAATACTCCACAGATATGAACACTATGTTTAAATGCAGGCTATCTTGTAAATCAAGTAGACACATCGGCTTCTGCAGTAGTGTCTTACTGATTCAGAATCCCTTTCTTTCAGCTTCAAGATACAGAAACAACTTCAGGAGAGTCAGAGGTCAAATTTCAGGTTTCTAGAGATACTTTAGGTGCCATGTTGAGGTCAATGGCATATATCCGCGAGCAACTGTCAAATACAGTAAGTCCCTCGGCCTTTTTAGTAGATATCATCTGTTTTATCCATCCAACTTGAAAACCTTTGAAGATAAAATTGACTTCACTGCTTTGTCATTATGGAGTTTTCCCTTGTTCCACTCAAATAGACTAGAGTTAAACCTGAATGGAAACGGTTTTCCTGCTGAAGTTTGTCTTCGATGTAATCCGATCAATTTATCTATCTGGAATTCTCTTCCAGACTACGTGCGAAGCAGTAACCCTTCGCTGTTAACTACTTGAACAATACTCAATATAATTCTTATGACATGAGAATAGGATATCTCGTCTAATGAAAGTCGGAAGTCCACTTTTCAGGTTTACATCATTTGCGGGGAAATAATATTGTCTGTGTATTTTCATTTTGAATCACATATCTCATTGAACTCGTATTAAAAAAAAAAAAAAAAAAAAATCTTGATCTTCTTGTAGCAATTTTGGCGCCTTAATATGAGAATATAACAGTACAAGAAAAAGGAAAAAAGGAAGTGGTCATGTAGATGGCTGATCTATAATGAGTTAATTATAGCAAAGCAGATTTCTTGTATCAAACATCTTAAAATGATATACATGTTCTAGTCCACCAAAAGGAGACAAAATAAAAGTTAAATTTGCTAATCTCATCACGAATAAAAGCTTGTTTCACTGACATCTAGAACTCTCTCCGACACATTTAAGAATTTAATAGATGTCTATCTTTACCAAATACTTGTAACAGGAGCATGCAGTACATGCATGTGTGTGTATACATGTCCAAGTACATAGTTTAGCCATGGACTATCATAGAACGAGAAATAAGCTTATGCAGTGGTGCTTATTTTGGGGCCTTTCCCAGGATGTTTCCAGATAGTGTGATGAAGTGTTATATTTTGTAGCTTCCACATAGGAGTTCAGTTCTACAGTCTGTCAACATCGATATTTGTGTTTGATCAATTTGACTGATACATTGATCAGGCCCTTCTTGTTTGTTAGACGTTAACCGTTCACCTCAACTTGGATGGCAGGTTGAGTCGCAACTGGAGATTCCGGCAAAAAAGCAAAGGAAATAGAAGTTATGTTCTTTTACTATTTATAGCCAGTTGTGTGAATAGATAACCCTGCGGATTGGAGTGGTGCTGACATTCTTCTTTAAACGTGTAATTAGGATGGTTGAATTTGGAATTGTCCAAGTTCTCATTGTGTAGCTTTAGGTAGGATAGCAGTTTTACATGCTTTGCGTTTTCTGCATTATTTGTACATGTAAATTATTAATTTCAAGAATGCAAGGCCATGTGTTTTTTTCTTTTTTGGTTCTTTCTTTCTAAACAATGGTGTTCAAGCCAATTTGCTGCACCTCAACTGTTTCATTGGATACATGTTACCTCCCACCAGTCCATGTAGCACAATTAAATCTGGCCACCAAGGCTTAGTCAGTTGGGAATAAGGGCAGATGTTTTTCTTAATACACTTCTTATGCTTTTGCAGGTATGTCTAACAGTCTGATTAGTTTTCTATAAGTACCCCCAATATAGGTAATTTCATACCTTTGCTATTACTCTTGCTTGAACAACCCAGGTTATATTCTTGACATACTTTTCATATTCTGCAAGCGCCAAGGAATTGAAGATTGGAACTTTTGGGGATGGCGGCATTTTGAGAGGATGAAATTAAATGCAACTTGCATATTGCATTAACCTAGATATTTCAATTAAGACAAATAGGACCTACAAATATACTCTTGTCGTTTGTCAATCTTTTATTTTAATATGAATTAAGATAATATTTTCCCGGTTTATGTCAAAGTTGATCAAATTAACCTCTTAAATTGAACTAGTTGCCCAAAAGGCAACTGCAAACTGATAGAGCGATAAACTTGTAAACGCTGTACGATGGAATTGTGATTGGTCATTTTGTATAATAGCTTTGATGCTCGAGTCACAGTCTGCATGCATTTCAACTAATCCCACAAGGTACAAAATTATGGTCGGTCTTTCCGCACATATCTCTATGGACTAGGTTCGTTAAAAATATTGTGAAAGCAGCCTCGCCTATTATATTAGTAAAAGTTGATCTTAGGGTTGATAGCTTACTATTATTACACAGGAACTAGTTATACTTGTTCTCCGTTGATTTTTCAAATTGAATTGTAAAATGTCGTCGTCTGATTTCATGCAAATTTAATAGAAGAAATAAATGTGAAAAGCAATAGAACTATGAAAAAGTTGTGCTTAAAAGAAAAAGTTCGATTCTCATAAAACCAAAATTGACCAACGTATCTGACAAAAATATCCATCTCTCCATCTGTTTCCCTTTCTCTCACTTTGGAACTCGATACCAATAAAGAATCAACTTTCCAATTCCTCTGAAAGTCAATACTTTCTTGAGCCACAATATAACTCTAAACAAAAAGTGTAAGATCTTATGCAACAAGTTATAAAATCAAATGTTATTGAGAAAATTTAACACATCCATGACACTCAAACTAGTAGAGGCAATTTTACGGGCGAACAAAAATATTGAGACTTCTCCATTTCTTTTTTATGTTATGTAAGTTGTTCATTAGACAGAAGGCAACAATTTTGTTAATCTCCCTATGATCTGGTGAAATAGTGAACTATCAGTCATCCTTATGGCTCTGTATTTTTCCATCTTTTCCCCATCTCATGTAATTATTGAACTTTCTCTAGATGTTTTTGGGAAGCTCTGGCAAGAGGGATCTGATCATAGTATCACCTTCTTATTTTATGTTTTGGAGGCAAAGGTCCATGTCCTCCCTCCTCCGTGTACTTTTGGTTTTTGATAAATATACCAGGTTGGGCAATGCCTAACCCCCACCAGCAAGGTGGAACTTTCTTTTTTTTTTAAATTAAAAAAGGTCAGCATTAAAAAAAAAAGGTGAAGGCAACAAGAGTACCAACTTTTACGGACTTTTAGTTTTGAACTCTCTTCTTCGCAATTATCACCATATACTGCCAGTATAATCACCATTTTCTAACAGCACGACCAATCAATGATCTGTTCCATGTTAATCAGATGTCTCAACAGTTGCTATAATTTCCTTAAAATTGCTTTAATGCGCAACACGAAAAAGCAGCACATCGTGATCATTAGCATTTCTCCCATTTTAAGAGACTATGAACATATATCCTAAAATTTGCCACATCGAGGGGGAGAAGGGAGAAAATGCTAATTCTACATAACTCAAAAACCAAACACGGAACCTGGAAATATCCAGAGAGCTGGAATGATTGTGCCACTAGAGCTCATCTGAACAGCAGCCAAACCCAAAATTTCTCCCGACTATAAAACGATCTTATGCATGTCAATGTGGTTAGATCAATCTTCATAACCTCAACACAATTTTAAACGCTCTTCCATCTACAACTCAACAGATACGTGCCTAGTGCTACAAACTTCTGTAGTCTATCACAGTAACTTCTTCTTCAGGTGCATCAAGATCTTGGTAACTGCAAAGTTATTAAAACTGTAGTTCAGTACAGGCGAATGCACAGATCTATAAACAGCACTTGTTTGGTTGTTATAAATCTACATCAGGAACGCCACATGTATTTAGATACTACGCATGTATGCTCAGACTTACAGAAATCAGCGAATGCTAAATCTGGGGGAGAATATCTAGGATGAAATGAAGAAAAATTAGGTAAATTAGCTGTGAGCTTCATTAAAACGCTCTTTGAACCACTCTTATCTAAAAATAAAAAGGATAGCTTATATTGAGCTCAGCAGCTATTAGAGAATATTTTGATTTTGAAGTTGGGTAAACATCAGCTGTAAGCTTTTTGAAACGCTCTTGTACAGCTCTTTTTTAAGAATAAAAAGGATAAGCTATTCTCAGATAGCTGCTGAGCTAAATCCAACACATATCACACGAAGAGAGATCTTGGGAGATGCTGCCCAAAATTTCCAGTAGTCCCAAGAACACAGAAAATTATACAATTAAAGGTGGAATCCGACAGACATGGCTAAATTAAGAATGATTAGTGCATCCTTGTACATTCTAACTTATCCTCTAGATGTATAACAGATTAAGCACTAGCTCTTCAAATAAGTTTGTGAAAGGCCTCTCCGATGATCTTTCTCAAAGTCATCCAAAAACTCTTAATCTAATATTTACTCTTTTAGTTTTTTATGACTTGTAGGACAACTCATCCAAAAGTATTAGCAAGATTTGGATTATATATTGCCTTTTTCCCCAAGAAAAATAATTCCCTCAACTTTAATAGCAAACTGATCACAAGAGAATCTAATATATTGACAATTTAGTTCGCAACTCACTAGCTTCGGCATATTTTAGTGAGATCAGAATGATGGATCATGGCAACAAAGGTTCATGTTAAACAATAGGAAAAACTATGAATAGGCACAGTATACCTTCTTAAACGACGAGGATCTTGTCGAAATGCAGGAGGTAACGCAATTATTGGGGATGGCCCATTTGTTGCAGCCCCCGACAACCTACCACCTTCAAAAATAGAGGGCCGGCCACCTTGTTTTTGCATCATTCGCATTGCAACTTCAGGAGGTGCAGGTATAAAAGGCCCAAGTGGACTGTGATTGCAATGAAGACGAAAGATGACAAAAAATTCAATAACAATGATAATACAAATTCATAGCTGGGACCTAAAAAATAATCAACTCAAGTTACCCGGCACCAGGAACAGGCATCAGCATAGGTGGAGGAGCTATGTCTGAGGAAAAAGGAGCAACTGGAAGCTCTTGTCCACCAAAGGTGTCAAACATATGTTCATCCGCATTGTCCTGACTGGCACCATCATTCTTGGATTGAAAATCCCCTGATTGAGAGTTCTCTGACCTATCAAACCTTTCACCACCGTTAGCTCGACCATCACGATCTCTACGGTTCCCTCTGTCATCCTTCACTCTACCATCTGGACCAAGTCGATGCCTTAGTGCCTTCTCTTTCTGCATAGCACCTTAGATGCAGTTAAATCACCATAAAGTAAAAACAGATAAAAAGACTACAGCAGCAAACAATTACACAAGATTAAAATGTTCCAAAGATTATATAAAGACCAAGTAACTCTTCAGAAAAATTTGTCCAGAAAAACAAAAATAAGCATATAAAAAGAAGGTTTATACTAAAGTTCCGAATAGGACTAGCCTAACAATCAAGTGCAGACCGCCAAGAACGAGTGAGCAGGTGAAAAATGAAGCACAGAAAATCGGAAAGATGTCAGAAACCCATAATTGATCAGGTTAAAGCCATTATAATGAGCCATCACAATCTGCCAGCCGTGTAAGAAGCAATGCCTAAGGCTAAAACATGCATCCCATATTTACAGTTTTATAACTGGAGTGGTTGCTGGCGATATTTCAATCCAAGCGGATAGTTGTACATTCTTCTAAGTTCAAACCACTAGGAGGTTATTAGTTTCATTCAGCCAACGTCGTCTACTACACTGTTCAAACTTCTACTGATTCATAACAGTACCTCCACATAGTTATGTGCACCTTCTGGCAAAACCACAAGTGCAATCTGTTTGGTTGTAATTAAATGATAACAGCTCCAGTTTTTCACCTCAGGAGGACACAGTTAAGCAGCTAAAAATGTTTTAAACCTTAGAGACCGAGGATCAAAAATTAGGTTCCTGTCCACCAATTCTATATCTCTTATCTGGTAGATCATATAGAGTTATCATAACATTTTGAGAATTTGAAAATCAAGTCCATATAGAGGGTTGTGATCTAGCAGTTCTGTATCCCTGAAGAAACTCAGTTACTCTTACTGACACCTCTCAGTTTGCGGAAGAAAGCCTTCCTATAACGACTAAAGTAAAGATGTTTTGTAGCTGGAAACAACGGAAGTATCTAGACATTATTAGAAAAAGAAAAGCCCTGAGAGAAAAACTAAAGCGAGCCAACCATATTTGTCAAGGGAAAAGCACAAGTAATGACTTCAGTTAGATATTTTACCTGTAGAGATGGCTGCATGACAGGGGTCCAACCAGGCGCATTTTCATCACTGATATAAGCTAAAGGCATTAGTCTTGCAGCTAAAATAAATGAAGGCGGAAAAGAAATGCTACTCATAAAAAACTTACTTCATATAATTCTGAAAGTATAGATCTTCACGCACTTTAGAAGTAAGCTCCATCACCAGATCAAGGTGTTTTAACTTCAAATGCTTATGGACGAACTCTGTAGCATGGAAGAGCTTTGTACAACCCTTAGCTCCACAACCATATTTCCAACCATACTTCTCATCCTTAATCTTACGGATATAGGGATCTAAACCTTTTATAGCAGCTGCATCAATTTTTTCCTTTGCAGTCATTAGCTCCAAAGGATCCTGCCCCTTCAGCCTCCCTTGCCAACGTGCGTCAAGTTTCTTTTCCCACTCTGCCCCATTAGTTGTTACATTGGAAACCTTCCCCTCCACTCTCACATGCCGCAAACCCTTAGCTTCATTTGTTTCAGTCATGCCATAGTAATCCACCCCATGAATGCGCCACAAATAGGTTAGAAGTGTATCAAGCAGCTCAGTCCCCTCAAGACCTTTTACTGAAGTTAAGCCCCTTATGATAATTACAGGGCCAGAGGTATCCCCATGAGACTTGTCTCTGCTTCCCCTATCATTATCAGACTGAGACAGTAAGTTATCCTCTATTCCCTTCTCAAAGTCAAGCTTGCCCACAAGTTCCTGTGCTTGTTCAATATCAATCTGGACTCTTCTAGGCTCAGAACTCACTTGGTGAGCCTTTGGAGCAGCTGAAAGTAAATCGGTATCTTTAGTGGGTCCCCTTCCATGCTGCCTCCTTTTGCCACCGTCATCTGCTTCATCATCAGAATTTGGCTCACTTGATTGTCCTGGCTTGTTAGCAGAAGCAGGCGTAACCCTAGGACCTCTATTTTGCACACAGAAGAATTAATTAGTAACTGCAGTATGGTGTTCTCATCCTGCACATTTGGTCATTAAGGAGCGCAGCAGAGCTTACAAATCTAATATTCCACTTTGCAAATCAAGGACGAAGTCTTTTGCCAACTTCCGTGCAAGTTCATTCCTCCTGCAGACCATGACGGAGAGAGGATGGATTTAATATAACCAACAACATAAACTTGTTAAAAGCAACATGCATTCAGTTTGTCCAACTAATAAAACAGTGGCATCTCAAAGGTCTCTTTACAAACTCTCCAGAGTGCAAACAAGAATGCACCTTCCAATAACAGAAATTAAGTTTGTAGGATGGTATTTGTCTTTCAACCTGCACAATCAAATAACTCTTATTAGAAAACTGTAACACATCAGACTTATTCCCCACCCCCAGGCCCCACCTCCCAAGAAAAGGAGCTAGAATTTGACAGTACCATTCTTCATCTTTATGAACATCAAAATAAGCTCTTTTTTGGGCTTCTATATACCCAGACTTGTATTCTTGGTACCTGCATAATGATAAAAAGTACTCAATAATTTGACTATGACATTCACATATATAAAATATAAGAGAGGCGATATGTAATAGAAGAAGCCTTTCTATTTAGACCAGGGGCCAACCAAGTAAGCTAAACTGAAACATGTACAACGAGCTGTTTCCATTCTGACCTGCGCTCAGCTTCAGCTGGCAAAATATCATCTTCAAGCTCGTGAATGAACTGCTTATAAGACTTCAATCCTTCTCTGCAAAACAGTCCAAAAGTACATAACATTTTCATTCATCAAACAAATTACAAAACCAATCCTCGACAAACTTCATATAAACAGTTAAACCGAATGCAAATCACATAAAACCATAATTTTCCACACATGCAAAAAAGGCATTATGTGGTTGAACAACCCATCAATCAAATACATTACAATCTCAATACAGTCGAGGTTGGCTATACGAATCCTCTTATATCATCCATTCTACTCTATTCAAGTCCATTTTATTCCAATACTAAATTACTTGTCTTTTAAGGCAAATTAAACATTTGCTAAATCTCACAGGTATCCTGGAAAAAACACCCGGTGCATAAAGATTCTGCCATGCTCTAGGTGTCGGCATTAGGTCAGGTCGCGTCGGTTTTGAAAAGTTTGATGCGGTTCATTGGTGTTTGGTTTTTCAAATCGACAAACCGAAACCAACCAAAATTATCTCGGTATAGTTTTTGCTGGTTTAGTTTCTTGGTTTTCACTCAGAGCTTCTTCATCATCAAACAAAGTTACCCCAATCAGTTACCTAACCTAAATTGATTGCCAGAGCAATCTTTCAAGACAACTTCCTCCATGTGATTCTATATTTACCATGTCCTTTTTTACGACCAAAAATTCTGTTTGGACAAACCCTTTGGGCCAACCACAGCCTTCGAAACTCAGGGATGATGGTCTGCTCTTCTACCCTTCTCCACTTAAATACTAGACTTAGTTCGTTTGGCACAAGGTGCAAACTTGTGACCTAAGACACAAATCCCTCAACTGTTGCATCTAACCCCCGAAATCATCCTATTATCACACCTAAGGAGCTTCTACATGTGAAGATCTACATAAAGACATGGTCAAACTATCTCAAGTGACCATTTTTTATTTGATAGTATTTTTTATGCTACTTGCATCCTCTCATCATTTCTTATTTTGCCCAATCTTATACGTCAAAGCATTCACTTCAACACTTGGACCATTACAAAATTCATCTTACGGATCTGTTGAGATTTACAAGCCCAACATTCAATCTCATATAAATCCGCTTTTTTTTTTTGGTGATGACATGGGAACCCGCAGCCGCTACCCTTCGGGTGTGCACGGGGTAAATCAAGCTCTTGTGCAATAGCTCGCAAACCACACAGGTGAGATAACCCCCACTAGGCAAGCCCCGTGTGATGAGCTCAGCCCAGAAGGCAAGTCCCCTGTTGTTGTAGGCAGGGGGTTTCGAACCTGACACCTCCATTATGAAAGCCCCGTGCTCAACTAACTGAGCCACCCTTGTTGGTCATATATATCCGCTTTGTTTAATGCAAAAAGAAAGTAAATTTCAAATTGTTACTGACCAGATTGTTCTTTTGGTTCATATATATCCGCTTTGTTTAATGCAAAAAGAAAGTAAATTTCAAATTGTTACTGACCAGATTGTTCTTACTTACTTTCTTTTCCACCTGAACAAACATATGGAAGAGATCGTCTTCATTCCATTTATTTTACCTTGCTTAACCTTTCTCACAAGACACATTTTCTTTTCTCTCACAAATTCTTGATCCACAGATAAAACCAACAATATTAGCCAGAACAAGCTTACTTCCACTGTGTCACACCACAAAGATAAAATAAAACAAACAATATCATTCAGCTGAGCATAGGATGAATTCTTCACGCAACTCACGACATGCAAATGGAAATCCAACTGTAGAACTTGGTTAAACATAGATGGGAGTCTAGGAAAAACCCTTTCAATAACTAGAAGTTGCGAAGCTAAGAAAACACAAATGCAAACAATGGAAAGGAAATTCTTTATGATACATAATTGTAGACCTTTCATTGCTCCCTGCACCAAGAGAATTAGCAAATCCATCATGGCCAGTATCCCTATCTGGAAGAAAAAGACATAGAGATAAGAAGTTTCAGTAAAAGTTGATAGCATGTTGTAAAACAAAGTACTGACTATCACTTAAAAGAATCAACCTAGAAATGAAGGCCAAAAACATTGTAAAATCAATTTTTGTTATAATAAAACACTAACTAGCACACATATCATACAATTGAAGTCAACTAAGCCAAAATATACCTACACACCTAGATAAAAGGTTAAAATATGAAACATTTACCTTTCAATCATTCTTTGAGACATAAAGAGGATTAGAAGTGATCTCTAAACTAACTAGAGAAGCATTAGAAGTAAATTTAAAGTAACCACACAAGAAACCGGAAACACACAACTTGTCAACAGCAAGCAAAGCAAACAGAAGGGAGATGCAAAAAATTGTGAAATAGATGATTGAACCGTGAAACCTAATAGCGGAACAACCAAATAAGAGAACACGTGACCAAAAGTTGCACTCTAGGAAGGTAAGGTACTAATAAGACAGATCACCTAGATAGCCAGCTGAGGAACGGTCCACGAATCGACCATGAGGTCTCTCGTCGTGATAACCAAGCCTGCCTCCTGTCTCGCGCTCATAACCAACTTGATAGTCATAACCATACCTGCAATGTCCAAAGTACATAATAAGATACCATACAAAAGAAAAGATGTCGCACAAGCATTGTCAAAAGAATATACTGGGACGTTGATGAGAATTTTATTTTAAAAGGTAAACATGCGAAGCAGAAAAACTGAAAAATTCATAAAGGACTATGTGGAAGGACAAATACCGTAAATGATCATGTCATAGTATCATGAGTGGATCCGGCAAAAGAAAATTCTAATATTATCTTTTAATATTGTATTTATATATATATATATATATATATATATATATATATATATATATATATATATTTAGCTTAGTTTTCTACTTTTATATTTATTTGGAATGATTATGGCATAAAATGAGTTTCAATGGAGAAACATATTTAGTGAGGATTCATATAGTCTGACCCCAACAAGTTGTGACTGAGGCATAGTAATTGTGTTCTGAAAAAAAAGGGGTAAGCCCCTGGCATGTATACTGCTATAATATGCCTTGGATGATCCACAGCTCAAGCCCAGGCACCAATGAGCACATTGAACTAAGTAATGGCCTCATAGCTCATGCACAACGAGCAATTATCACTCTACCTATGTCAAAATGGAGAGGATCCCTCCCATTCCTTTTTTGCATTTTTTGCTCACATTAGCCACAAGGGGAAACTTTGGGACGTGACTTCCGGCAAATATTTCCTCAGATTTCACAATGAAATTTTTCAAACTAGGTAGCTAGTTTAAGTACACAGTGAAGACATTTTGGCCGAGGGAAAAAAGAAAATCATAATTGGCTTCACAGGCGCCTACATTGAAAGAAAAGAAGAAATAGAGGGCATTTGCATCCTAGGGTGTGGCCTAGTAGTCAATGAAGTGAGTAAGGTCTCAGGTTCATATCCTAGCGGAGACAAAAACACTACATAATTTCCTCTCGTCTATCTTAGTCTTGGTGGATAAAGTTACCCTGTACCTGGTGCTAAAACAGTGCTAAAACACTAGACACCACGGTTATAAAAAATAAAATAAAAATAGAGGGCATTTATGTATTTTACCTCCGATCAGTAGGTCGATAACCACGTCCACGTCCGCGTCCACGGCTGCCTTGGTAATCATCCCTCCGAGAGCGCTTGTAAGGTGGAAATGGCGGCGAACGTCGACGAAGAGGAAGAGGCGAAAGAGAATGTCCACCACCACGACGGTCACGAAATGGAGGAGGAGGTGAAGGAGAATGTCCTCCACCACGACGGTCACGATACGGAGGTGGAGAAGGAGAACGTCCATTACGACGGTTACGATATGGAGGCGGAGAAGGGCTAAAGCTAGGACGACGGCGTTTGTAGTCACGCTCTCGCGGCGGCGGAGGAGAACGGTTACGATCATAGTAATAATCACCTCGGTTATCAAATTCTCTCTCATCTCTCCGTCCGCGTCTATGCGGCGGTGGTGGAGAAGACTCCGGCGAGTTGTTCACGTTTTCCTTGCTTCGCTCACGGCGCCGTTCAACCGGAACGTCCATTACACGTCTATGCTGCGGCGGTGGTGAAACCCGTGTGGGAGAAGACTCCGGCGACTTGTTCACGTTTTCCTTGCTTCGCTCACGGCGCCGTTCAACCGGAACGTCCATTACACGTCTATGCGGCGGCGGTGGTGAAAGCCGTGTTGGAGAAGACTCCGGCGACTTGTTCACGTTTTCCTTGCTTCGCTCACGGCGGCGTTCAACCGGAACGTCCATTGCGCGACTACGCGGCGGTGGTGGAGAAGAATCCGGCGAGTTGTTCACATTTTCCTTGCTTCGTTCATCCATTACTTGGGCCATTGACGGTACCGAACGTTCTAGAACCCTAGCTGAGTATGTGTAACTGTGTCGCTTGTACTTGTAGCTGAATAGCAGTGATGGGATAGTTGATTTGAGATTTAAGGTGGGGTTTTTGGAGAGAGAAAGGTACTAATATTTCGTTTTATGTCCCCGTAAACTATTTTTAAATACATTGTTTTAACACATGAAAGATAGGACTGTTCGTTCGGTTCGGTTTTGGCATCATCGAGTTGAAATTTTGAATTTCGACTTTCTAAAATTCTCAACCAAACTCGATCCATTCTAGGTTCAATTTGATTCGTTTTTTATTATTTCGGTTCGGTTACACAAATCGATTTGTTCGGTTTATTCAAAATTTAAACAAGTAACTATTTCATTTCAGTTTTAGAGTAAACATAACAAAAAATAATGAGATCCTAAACTTGCAGCCTTATAACCAAGACATTAACCAAGAAAAAACTATAAACTTGCAAGCATAATAGCATATAAATAGCAAAACAAGAGTTTGACAACTTGTGCAAGCATACAAATCCGTCAACACCACATTACATATACCAAATTAGTCATATTAGTCACTAGTGGCATATAAATTTGGTTTGTTCGGATTGGTTCGGTTGATAATTAAAGCCAACCGTATCCAAACGATTAAACCGTAATATTTTACAATTGCATTTGTAAATCCAAATCGAATTGTATTATCCAAATCTCTTAGGAGACAAAGAAAAGCTCACTTTTTGGCAAATTTAGAGGTTCAAAATGATTACGACCAGTATTTTTAAGGGACCATCTTTTAACTTACCCCACAACATAAAAGAACTTTTTCATCATTTTCTTAGTGCCAAATACATAGCCAGCCCCTTGAACTTTGTCCCGGTGGCAAGTTCAGACATTTCAGTAGGGTATGTAAATAAAATGTAATGTTTAACTTATGATATACGTACAGCATAACTTTCAGGCATGGATTTACTAGCCAATAAATATTTATGTCAAAGTTATAAGCTATCTTTGGACAAAACAATATGTTTGAGCACAATACAATATTTTGTGGAAACTGTTAAAAATATCAACTGAATTGCATTTGTAGGTAAAGCAAGCCTTGATCTCATAACATCATTCAACATAATGGCAACCAATTTCACCATCTAAGACCATTTAAATTAGGGACACAACATAGTACCTAAACTATTGAGGACAAAATCATAATTTAAGCAATTGCTTCAAAGTAGTGATTCCCTCTACGTCGTTACTTTCGACCAACATAATAATGATTTTTTAATGAAATCGACTAACATTAGTAACTTAATAGTCCTTTTGTCCCTATTTACTCAAATTTCGTTTCAGTCTATACAAAGGATGGCGAGAGTAGAAATTCTGGCAGTAATCTCTTTAACGGAATCCCACAAAAGGGACACCAAGGTTTTGGATGTTCATCATCAGTGGTAGACTTGCTCAGAGACTTGAAATCTAAAGGATATCCAAGCATTTTGAAAACGGGTGAAGGGGCTAATTTTGAAGCCCATCTCTGACAACACATGCAATGCCATATCGGAACAATTGGGCAGACACGCATAGAAACAGCACACCGAAATAGTTTGTGTCTAGGACCATCCCCAGTATCGCACTTCAAGCCCTGACAGACCGCAGAATCTGGAGAGTTAAATGGAACTGATGCTGAGCAGAAACTACATTCCTCCTCCTCTACATATTCACAAATGGAGGGACGCCGACTACAAAATAAGAAACAGCGAGTGAGAATAAGCAATTTTCACATCAACATATTACATGTATCGGTCTCATCACGCCAAAATCAACTTGAATACTAATCATCAATAGATACGGAATAGCCAATCGGTCTAAAGAACAATTACTGACACGTGAAAATTCAAAATTTCATATTAAGAACGAAGACGTTTTGTTTGCATCAATGTGATAAACCCTAATCAACTGGTTAACATGGAATTCAAACAATGAGTAAGATAAAAACGCATTTTTCTTTTACCCATTCCTTTATATTCCTGAAAACCAATCAATGTTTGTATCAGGTTAAGATCTAGAGGAAACAAGCACCATTTTTAGATCACAAATGTTGATTCTATTTTACACTAAAAAGATAATTTAATAGAAATAGCTGATAAAACAACTGAAACATCAGCATGTGACAATATAAAGACAATGCAAATGGCATAGATCATGCGTAAGAGAAGTTATTAAGGCAGGCATGTGGCGGGACTACCTCTTCTTAACGGCTCGTACTTTGTCTGCAAGAAGTTTCAGATGATTCTTTATATCTTCACGACGAATTGCAACCCACTGCTCCATCTGTGCTGTTCCAATAGGGAGCCAGCAACCAGGTTTACCACCCTTTCCATCAGAACCAGAGGCGACATCAAGAAAGACAGTAAAGCTATAGCCAACCAGCCTATCTCTCAGTTCCATTTCACTATTTGAATGAAGCTGTGTCCAATCCAATCTTTCATCTTCAGCACCGCCAAAGACCTCTAAAAACTGTGATTTCCCATCAACTTTATCTGTCTCCATCTTTTTCAAGACTACCAGCTTGCTGATGATGTTGAGGAGTTGCAACTTACGCGAGGAGATCTCTGATAGACATTTAATTGGTTCAGACAAATTTGCAGAAACTCCAACAGAAGATTTCAACCATTTAAGTACAATATGTTTCACATATTTCGGAATAGATTGTTTAAAGGCCAAGAGTGCTGCTACAACATCCCAAACAACCAGTGGTTTATCCAAAAGTTCATGCTGATTTAATGACCATAATATATTATTCTCCCAACTAATTAGCTCTTTCTCAGGAAAATCCGGGAAAACTTTGACATCAAAATCTGGACAAACAGTAGCGGAAATCTCCAGTTGCTGTCCTCCAATCCATAGAAATTCTACTGCAGCTTTCAGAGCCCTGGAAGTTTTGAGAAAAGTGATGTTAGTTTCTCAAGAAAGTTATCCTTCCCACCAAAGCACTGCTACTAGTCTATCATCTCGTTTTCCCAAAATAGATTAGACAGGGCAGGTGTCAGATTATTAGTGTATGAATCCGTAAAAGATGTAAGACTTATCTTTACAGAAGACAATATGTCGATAATCAACGAAATGTCATTTATCACAATGACAATTCCAAGTATAGACATCCTTCCTTTGTTCATGTAGATAGATTTATGTACTTTTAATTGAAAGATAGATAAATGCATATTGGAAAGCAGCAGTTTCCCTTCTTTTGTAAAAAGTATTATGAAGAACATGGACGAGTTTTTATTAGTACATGATAAACCTGTAGCCTGTTAAATATCTACCTAGATCCTGGTGAAAGTTGGCATCTACAAATACATAACAACAAACAGCCACAAAGGGGAAATAGAATACCTTGCCTCATACATTTGATTTAGTAGCTCGGTAGCAAAACCGCTTACCTGCACGGTGTGTATAACTTTTGTTGGTATAGAAGTATTAAAACAGAACATAAAAGAGAAAACATGTCAATTCAACAATTTCCATTATTCAAGAAGGATCTTTACCTGATGATCTGTTTATAATGCAAGAAGCTTGTAAAGAAAGAAAAGTAAATCTTATAAAGGGCGTTTGATGGATTCAGGAGGGAGGTTCTAGTTGGATTTAACTGCTGAAACCTATGTTATCAAGGCTTAGTAAGAAACTTAGTCGCGTTCTGTTCTGAAAACAAATACCAAGATGGTAACACCTAAGGTGCTGGCAAAAATTATCTATCTGATGAGCTTTTGTGGGAGAGTTTCCTGTAATATATTCAATGTGATTTTACTAGATTAATACACAGCTGAGATGCAACTATTAGCGGATAGAGCTGTCAAGTTATCCTGTGCAGGCAGGGGAGGAAAAGCAAAATCTATCAAATGGAATACGAAAGATTCATCTCTACCTTTTGATTACTTTCATATATGAGAAAGAAGAACACAACATTTAAAGAAGGGTCGTCCCTTCACTACTTGGAAGGAAATTAAAGGTTAAACATCTTAGGCTTGGGATGACTGGAAGAAAAGTTAGAAAACAAAACAGAGTACTTTGTGAATCAACCCTAAATTAGACATTTACTTCTTTCAAATCAGGAAATACATCATATTTGGTCTTATTGGTGTATTAGACTATTAGTACATATCTTTGCACTTCAAAATCTTTTGCAGAATCAGGAGATAGATGTTTATTATGTTCATTGCAAATTACAAATTAATATGCAGACAAACCACACTTGTATATTATCAAAATAAAGACTGAACGGATGATGCATTACCACAGCCATCACCAGATTTCCCGGAGATACAGCTAGACCAAAGCAAGAACAAAATGCATCTGGCACCTGCAAAAAAAAAATCATTTTAAATGAAACAGCATGTGATAGAGATGCATGAAACCAAGATACATGTGCGTACATCAGCAGAGCCTTTCACACCAGGAGTATTGGAAGGGATAGGTACTTCACACAGGGAATTTTCATGTAAAATCCAACAGCGGGTTGAGTCGTCCTGCAAAATATTCAGATAAAAAGTTTTTCTACCGTTAAATTATGCTCAAAATGCATAATTTCCATCTATATGTCACTTAGGGATTTGGGGGACGGAATTTGGAAAATCCTTGGATGCTACATTACTTTTACAGCCATCATAGTGACAGAGACAGCCATAGAGTGCTCTACATTTACATTATGTTGATAACACCACTCAGAGAATGGTAACATTGTGGTTAAATATTTATGCCGAAAATCACAAAACAGACATAAAATAGTCCGAGTCGAAACACCAAATAACAAAGTAGCTTACCTGGCTGCAGCTGTATAGGCAACGTCCATCAAAAGCCCAAGCTAGACCTGTAACCTAGAACACGTCAACACAAGTTAATATCTCCAGATGATAAAGAGGTAAGGATTTTATTATCAACAAGAACTCACAACATGGTTATGAGCATCACAGGAGCCAACTTTCTCAAATCTACGAGCAGGAATGTCACAAGTCCACATTTCAATTGATCCAGATCCCTTGCCAATGGCTAAAAGCATTTTATTAGGTGACTGCCCAGACACAATGAGGGAAACCACAGAGGCCATTGCAAAGTCGGCAGCTTTTACCTGTTTAGGAGACAATAAGAAACAGATAATGAGACTAAAAAGTGAAAAAAGAATAACTAAAGAAAGATCAGTACGTAAAAAGGAGACCTCCTTCAATAGAGAAAAGGGTGAATCACTAAGTTCTGATGATTCAACTAGTCTTCTGCAACACGCCTGCCAGATCTTCACACTACAAAATGAAGAAGAATAAATTGTTGAAGCTATCAACTCGTGCAAAAAGGTAATATATTGCAGGCCGTTGCACTAATTGACGTCAACATTTTACATGTATAGGCGTCTTCTGCAATTAGTATGTTTGTTTAGCATCAGTTTGATTCAGGATGTTGACTAACACTTCTATCCTTGAAAGCTTCCAATTGTTTAGCAT
This sequence comes from Lycium barbarum, assembly GCF_019175385.1. Lineage (NCBI taxonomy): Eukaryota > Viridiplantae > Streptophyta > Magnoliopsida > Solanales > Solanaceae > Lycium > Lycium barbarum. The sequence goes on from NC_083337.1 coordinate 162,906,949, forward strand.
CAGTTTGATCCAGGATGTTTACTAAAATTTCTATCCTTGAAAGTTCCCATTCTACTGTTCTATTACCATTTGATCACTTAATTCTTCCTGAATAACAAGGCAGTTTAGCTTTATAACATAGGATGGCACTAACACATATCTCTTCCTGAAAACTTTGGCCAAACTGTTCTTTGCCTCTTGCTTTACCTATTGATTACTTCAGTTCTTCCTTATTGCCAATTACACGTTAACAATTAATAACGTTCTTTAGCTTTACTATAATAGGATGGTCACTAACACGTATTTCTTATTTAAGGCTGTCATTCAAATGTTCTTCCCCTCTTAATTTACCACTTGATTTTACTTTATTCTGTCCTCATTGGCAATTATAAAACAATCTCATTCCTTCATCTAGAAGCTAAGTGCTCTAAACTATTTTGGAATTCCTTGTCTTGATTTTTTTATTGAGGGATAAGATTTATATTAAGGAGGAAAAAACAAAGCAGAGGAGTCTCCAGACAATCAGGTGAAAAAGAGTGGAGTCAGCATGCTAACAACTCCTTTTTCGGTTAACTTCTTTTTAGTTTCATGGCAGGGCAGTATAATTTGAAGTATACTGCACACAAACACTGCTATTTTGCTATGATTATTCAATAATATCAGCACAACTACATACCTCCCATCAGAACATCCAGTAGCCAATAAAAGCAAAGGATCTGAAGCATCAGATATGAACAACCCCCAACTGATTGTTGTGATCCAACTATCATGTGCATTGAGAAGTCCAACAAGCAGTGCTTTATTTGAGTCAGGGCTGTTCATAATAGTGTAGCCTTCTGGTTTATGAATTCTCCACAATGATAGTACGCCGGACTTCCCTCCAACGGCAAGTACAGAACAGCCACTGGTCAAGCCATTAGTAGTAGATATACCACATCCAGATGTCTCTGGCAGACAGGGTGACCACGCAACAATGAGTGAAGACAGCATCGCACAGCGAGAGGCATATTCTTCGCCTGTGATTAGTGATTGACTGTCATCTCCAACTACTTTCTTATAAAATCTTGTTTTTGAGCGAGGAGCACTAAAAGTATTTTTCTCTTTCTGACTGCAAGCTTTGACCTCCATCACCTAACAAGAAAGTAATCGCATCACAAGAAAAGCTCGCGTTGAAGTTGGTAACAAGCGAACTTCGTCATCTAAATAACTAAATAATCATTTAGCCAAGGTAGTTCTTAAATGTTCACTTGTTTTCAAGGACTACATTCTTTGCAGTCTAAGTAATTACAGCATGTAACAGTACAATATTCATGCATAGTGAAAATACTTGGAGGAACCAAAGAGATCAGCAAGTACGGTCAATGAGTTCAGTCTCCGACGCTTAAGTTCCTTTCTCATGACAGAGATTGGCAGATCATCATCATCTCCCTCATCAAAGCAAGCTTGACTAGGCTGTTAGAACAGAAATTAGTGAAATCAAATAAGCTGAATATACAGAGAAAAGGCACTGTATCATGTGAAAAGAATAAATCCACCTAATGGAGTAAGCAGTGATTTTAACTTACATCAGCAACTTCTGAGGCACTAAAGCTTGCTGCCTGAAAATTAGTAGTTGTGAGATAGCTATACAGCATGCTTGATATATCCATGACCTGTTGAAGTTTGATAATTAGATCAATGGACAAAAACTAGAAGGATAAAAGACAGAAGATTATTATGAAGAAACAGGAGAATGCGATTGGAACTTGTTCAAGATAACCACGTGGTTTGATCACTAAGGACTCTAAAATTCTAAAACTGAACTTCTAGATACAATTTGGAGATCGTTATTCACACCAAAGTGAAAAGAGATCTGGAAGGCGAATCGATCAGGAATACAATATTGAAAACCAAAGTCATGAACTAAAGCAAAAGATTTATTGAATGCTTTGGGGCATTTGATGAGGTAGTAATATATTTTGTTTCAAAAGAATATTTCTGGGTAATTAAAGTCCTCAATCTGTGAGGAAGTAGCCCATTCTTCAACCATGCAAAGATGACTTGCTGGTTAGGCAGCTCTAAGGTCTTGTATATCCGGTGGAAGGCAGGTTGAAACATAGCACTAAGTGAAACTAAGAGTCTAAAGAGTACACCATCAGATCTATGGAGTGTTAGGTGATCTTCTTCGAGATAGATTCCATTTAGTATGTAAGCTTTATCTCCCTTGCATTTCCAATGGGACTTGGTGCTTTAAGTTTGAAAAGCCATGGAAATGATGCCCAAAAAAGCAAAAATTAGATCAAAATGAAACAAGAGAATTCTATAGTTCTTCGCAACATCAATCTAGTCATGTGTTGAACATTTTCTATTCACTCATGATCCGGCGAATGAACTCAAAGAATTATTTACTCTTCCATATCACCAATTGTGGTTCTTTCCTTGTAGGTTGATGTAGTTGAATCAAACGGCTTTCTTGTCTATACATTTGAGACACTACAACAAACAAAAACAAGTAGAGTAGCAAGAAGCTATGAATATGCTATTCCACATACTTGTTTGGTTCATACCTCTACCCATTCTGCTGAAAACTCACGATATGGCATCCGGTAAAGCCTTACATGTCCTTCAGTAGTGCAGACCGCAAGCAAACAACTACACCAAGCAATAACATTGTTATTCACATTAGAGTTGAGAAACGCCAAAGATCATTAAACTGATATGCTCCAGTTGATCATACCCGGAATTTGGAGCAAATCCAATAGGTGACCAGGATATTGACCGAACACATGGCCGGTTTTCTCGATATTGTTTTTCTTGAGCAGATGAGTCTCGAGATAATGCAATATGTAACATACAGCCAGAAAGTAAATCTGTGAAGATTCCAAGTAGAAATTCAGGCATATTTGGAACATATATACAGTTGTCCAACTAATTCACGGAACCTTTTTTAATAAGGTAAAAGTTTTACTGATATGGGTAATTTCCCGATACCCAAGTGGCAGTAAAGCAAGGAACCTATAAAAAATATGGTCCTCCATAGACGACATCACTTATACTAACAAGGATATCATTCTTGCACCAAAAATTAATTATACGAGACACATAACATTACCTTTTTTATCAATCAACCCAATCGGAAAAGGTTTGCCAGGAGGGATAGTAATGAGACCTCGTGCTCCAAATGGTTTAGCTGGATTCTGAAAGAAAGACAAGTTTTTTTTATCACTAGCACGTGTGCTGATTCAATACCTAATAAATAATGCTAAATTGAAACCTTGTTAAATAACCAAAGATACAAACTTTTACAATATTATTACAAGAAAGACACAAGGGAATCAATTGTCAATGTGAAATTGAAAGTTACCAATATGGTAACAATATGACCACAAGCCACTGCCACCAAATTCTCCTCTGACCAAGCAATAGAATTGGGGTAAGATGGGGAAACCACCAGTATAGAAGCTTGAAAACTAGAAGACATTGTTGTATTTATCGGACCAAAATTGTGAATCCTGAGAAACATGTCAACAATTTTAAGGAAACACATCAAATGCATATACTAAACAGTACAGTAATCAACTTTAATGACAAATTTCCCTCTACAGCATAACAAAAAACAATTCTTGTATATTAAAAAAATTGAAAATTGGACAGAGAATCACAACAAATAAAATCATTAATGCTAGAACCGGATAAAGGGGGTTTGAATCAATGACCTAGAATTGATTTGACAATAAAATTACATGCTCGGATGGCGTCTTTTTTGATAATTTAGAGAGCTTCTTTGGTGTCAATTGGGGTTCTAGGGGTTTATTTGTTTCTTTCTTATTTTGGTGGCAAACAATTAAATTGGGACGGTTAAATAGAATTTGGTCATCATAAACGGGTTAGAAAACGAGTTCTATTCGGGTCAAATCCATATTAAACACACTCTTGCCGGTTTTTTCTTTTTTGGCCTGTCTCAAAAAAGAGACATGTTTTATACTTAAAAATAATTTGACAATTTTAATGAAATGATTTATTACATCCATGGATGTCTAAGATTTAATTTATTTTTATTAAGATTAAAATATCTAAATTTAATCCACATCTAAATATTAAGATGGGCATTGAGATTTGAATGTTTGAACCTAATACACGTCTCAATATCAAGATGTTGTATTAAGATCTAAATATCAAATAACTAAACAATTTATTTTCTTATTATTTGAACATATAAAATTAAATTTTTATTTAAGAACTACAGTAATAAATATAAAATTAAAATAAAATGCAAAGTTAATCTAATACTATATCAATTGGATACTTTTAAAAAAACTATATGGCAGTTGGTGATGATGACGGCTAGTCGTGATGGTTGTGGGCGTCAATTAGGACTATGTTGGGTGATGGTGATAGTTGTGGTAGTAACTAGTAATTATTTATAATTGTCACGCCCTAAACCATGGCCTAGACGTAACACGGCACTCGGTGTCTTACTACATGTGACCGGGCGAACCACATAGCTTGCTCAATCAATATGGGACATGCACTGACGCGGAATATAAGTTAAAACATGAAAAAAGTATGAATAAAGTATGTGATATCATAATAATACTGAAAATACTTTTAAAACATAAAGTGCGGAACATCACGAATATGTAGCCGAAAAAGGCTAACCACCACTGAGTATCTGACATGGTATGCTAAACTAGTCTATGAAACCTCTAACATGAATCTGAATACTAAATTGTTCACCTGGACAAGAGCATACCTCTACTGCATGACATAACATGAAAGTAAAATAAGGATAACATCCCGAATGAAATGAGGCTCACCAATAGCTGATACGTGTGAAGTCCTAACAAACAGATTAGTCGTCCTGTAAATCAATGCCTGCATCGTGAAATGCAGGCCTCGGGCAAAAAGGATGTCAGTACATTTGAATTGTACTAGTATGTCAAGCAACTGAATAAATAAACATGACACGTGAAATAATAGGAACTGAGATTAAACTATAAGTTGAACATGGGCATGAGTAATTTCTGACATGAATATATATATGTAACATGAGTAAAATATTTTAAGTGAGAGAGCATTAGTATAATCGACATGTAACCACCATGTGAGCACATAGCGTCAGATCTTTGCCCAATCAGCTAAGTCATCTCGCACCTTGTCGGGGTATAAGACGTGAACATGACATGAATGGATCTATAAAATATCCCATAATTAGAAACATGAAGGTGTCGTCTTAACTGGGCTGAGCGACCTTTATCCTAACGCTGGCATGCGTAGTTTCAGGCTATCTGAGCCTTCTCGATAATCTGTGCAACTCCCAAAAACATGAGCATGAATATAGGTGGCATCTAAATCCATGGTTTGTAAAACATAACTTGTGAGCACTGCTTGTAACATAACTTGCAAAGATGGTTCGTAAACATGGTTTGTCAACATAATCTAATATGTATATAGATACATAACATAACTTGTATGAAACATGAAAACATACGTGACTCATAGAGTAGAGTAATATTGGTCCATGACTTGCAATTGAGAACCCATGGGATTCAAAGTATGGGTATTCATGGATTACGAATAGGTTCATGACAATCGTAATGATGTGCCATGAATAAAATTAATGAAGCCGTAAATTAAGCACGGTGTATAGATACGCGTATTCCTAGGGTTATCATGAACTAGTGTAAAACCCTTGATTCTAAAGCAAAACGTGATTTTATAGATTGAACGTGGTGTGGATAAGAACAATGATGTTCTCACGCGTGGATAGAAGCCTTGCATACCTGTAAACGCTCCAACCCAACGAATTATCTTTCTTCTCTGACGAAGAACACCCAAACCCTAACTTTGAACCGTTGGAGAAGGATTACTTGCTAGTCCTATGTTTTTGTTTAAGAATCATGTATTTAGTGCTAGGATTGATTAGGAATCGTAGAGATATTCTCACCTTGATGTGGGAGGTTGAGAGGAGAGAAAAATCGTTCTTCAAGGATTTTCTACGAGTTGGAATATTTTATAAATGAAATTTTGAGTTAAGTGTTGAATTTATAGGACGGGACTTCTGGACTTCCTAGCTCGCTGAGCGAGCTACAAAGCGAGGTGTGACCTCTCTATGGGCTTCGCTTAGCGAGGTCCTACCTCGCTTTGAGCTTAGCTGAGCAAGCTTACCGGTCCAAAATGTACTTAGAATTTTTTAATGATTTTTTCACTTTTGGACCTCTTACCTCGCTGAGCGAGGTTTATGGCATGACCCTGTCTCGCTTTGAGCTTAGCTCAGTGAGATCCTAGTCCATTTCATATTTAGGAAAATTTTACGTTTTTCGACTTTGCAAGCAACGTTCAGTGAAATGGGCATAACTTTTTGTACAAAGATTTGTTTGAGCTGCACCTTATAAGGATGGAAAGGTATTTCAAAGGGCTACAACTTTCATGTTTTAAGTTTTCTCCAATTCCCAACAGATGTTCACGAAACTAGGCTTGAATGCAGATCTATCATAACTTAGTCGATTCTATCAAATCTTATGCACTTCACTATTCGCCTTGATTTCAAAACCACTATTTCCATCCAAGTTCATCCCGATGGGATAAAGCTGTTAACCGGTTCGAACCGGAACCGGACCGGTAACCGGTTAAGGAACCGGCCGGTTCCGGTTAACCGGTTTTAAACTCCAAACCGGAACCGGCCCGGTTTGGAGTAGTTAAAATCTTTTTTTTGTTTTGTTTTTGTATTATATATATATATATATATATATATATATATATATATATATATATATATATATATATATATATATTAGTATTTATTAGTATATTGTAGGTATATTTACATATGTTATACAACTTTATAATTAAAGTTTAAATATTTACTGACTAACAGCCTAACAGCAAGTCAGCAATACAGAATAGTGTTTTTCGTATACATATATATATATAACTTACATATATATACTAAATATATGTATAACTTAATATATATACTATATATACATATATACTATATATACTATATAAGTATATATACTTAATATATATACTATATATATTTATATATAATATATACTATATATACTTATATATGTGTATAACTTAATATATATACTATATATACTATATATACTTATATATATGTACTATATACTATATATACTTACTTATATACTATATATACTATTTTTTCTATATATACTATATATACTTATATATGTTTAAGTATACTATATAACTTAATATACTTATAAGTATATTCTTAGTATATTTTAGGTATATTCCTAACTTAATAAAAGTAAAAATATGAACACAAGTAAATAGAAGAAAGCTCAATGAGCTATATATTTTATTCATTCTTGGATAACATTTATTTGCAAGTTGTATTTTTTTTTAACTTGCAAATAATACATGAGTTGTACAAAAATAGTAGAATAATAAAATCACCAATTTTGAACCATTTCGTTAATTTCCCCCACATCATATTCGGTCATGGAAATATCTTCAAAGTCTTCCATTTGGTCCGGTCCACTAGCTATCAAATCTTCGATTTCTTCCTCTTCGCCTTCCTCCACTTATGAGTTTTGGTTGCGTCGCTCCGATCTAATCCAATCTCGAATGCACACTAGTACTTGCAAGCTAAAGCCGGATAATGAATGTCTATGGTCTCCAATTTGCTGTCTTCCTTGGCTAAATGCGCTCTCCGAAGCCACGGTTGATACTTGAACCGTAAGGATATCTCGAGCCATTCTTGAAAGTACCGGATAGCTTGCCTTGTACTTCTTCCACCATGCTAAGACGTCCACCTCAGCCAGTTGGCTGATATCCACATTTGGCTGCATCAAATAAAAGTTAAATTCATCAAAGTTTGCAGTAGAAAAAGAAGTTGCCTGTGAATGTAAAACTTTTAAACCCGACAAGCCCTTTTTGCTACTCTGAGAAGTAGTAGGGCGTGGAGCAACGGGTGTAGCACGTTCTTCCAAACTAGAATAATGAGTAAAAACTCTTCTAAACTCATCATCAATAGCGAGATCGGCTTCAGCTAAAGATGGTTGAACTCCCTCTTCAATTTCTAAAAATGTATAAATTTGACTAACCAAATTTTTAGTATAAGACACTTTTAAACAAGGATTTAAAAGGGAACCCAATATAAATAAAGTTGGGATGGGAAAAAAATACTTCTTAAATTTGATTATCATTTCAAAAATAGCCACTTGATAATCGGGTTTATATTTATACTCTTGTAAAACTCTAGCTATTTCCGCTAAGTAGGCTAAAATTCCGGTTACCGTGGGATAGAATTGTCTAGAAAAAGCAAGAGTTGCATTATAAAAAATTTCTAAGAGTTCAATACATTCTTTAACATCTTCCCAATGCCTAAAAGTTAACCAATCCTCACTATCAATATTATATTTGTTGTGAACTTGTTGTATGGGAATCCTATACTCATATGCTTGTTGTAGCATAATGTAAGTGTAGTTCCACCTAGTCTCAATTTCTACTTGAATTTTCCTAGGTCTAAGGTTATTTTCCACACAAGCATTCTTAAAATCTCTAATTCTTCCCCTATTAGCATTACAAAAAAGAAACGCAACGGCATTTCTAACTTTTTGAACAGAATCATCAAAATGCTCAAGACCATCTTTAACAATTAAATTTAAAATGTGACAACTACATCTTACATGAAAAATATTTGTTAGAGGAGGGTTTATTTCTCTTTTTAAGAGACCAATTGCCTTTGTATTATTAGAAGTATTATCTAAAGCAATACAAAGTGTTTTTCTATAAATGTTAAAAAATCTCATTATAGTAGACATTGAATCGGCTAAAAATTTTCCATCGTGACGACCTTTTCCTTCGTCGTATAAAAAAGCTATAAGTCTTTTTTGCATAACCCAGTTGTCATCAACCCAATGACATGTAATAGCAAAAAAATCTAAATGGTTAATACTAAGACCCAAATCAGCGATAAGACAAACATTACAATTTAAAGAATTAAATACATGGCGCAAATAAAATCTATATTTTTTAAACAAATCTATAACATCGGCTCTACAAGTACTTCTAGGAATACCCTCAAATAACGGGTTATAACAACGTTGAATGTAAGTAACAAACCCTAAACCCGAGGGAAAGGAAGATGGTAAACAATCATAAGCTATCATTTTAGCTATTTCTACGCGTTCTTTTTTCTTGTCATACTTAAAATTTCTACCGGTTCTTGGGTCTATCGTCATTTGAATCCCCCCCCCCCCCCCCCCACACACACATTTGAACCTGTTTGCTCTCCCCAAATATCCATATGTTTGGTTCTCATATGAGCATTTAGTGTACCCGTTCCACCATCCTTACCAGTTCCTTGCTTAAAACTAAATACTTGTCCACATATATTACATGTAGCTGATTGGTTTTCCCTATTCTTAGTCATAAATTTCCAAACTTTAGCTGTTGGCTTACGAGTTCTAGGCGGTTTGTCTTGTGTATGTGATTGTGCAGGACATGTATCTCCAATGGGATTTTCGGGGGGTTGTGTTTCATCATCATCATCTAAGTCTTCATTAAAAGTGTCGGTCAAATGTTGTCGCATTGCCTCATGACCTAAAAGTGGATTATTTCCACCAACATCAATACCTAAATTAGGTGTTTCTTCCACAAATGTTTCCTCATTAAGCGCACCCCTAACAGTACGACTACTACTACCGACACCACGTCTTAATCTCTTTGACATTATTAAATAAAATTAATTTAAATCACAATCAAATAAATCAAAAGAAAATAAATTACAACAAATTAAATTGCGAAAAATAAATTGCTAGAATTAAATTGCGAAAATTAAAGATAGAGTTGGAACGAAGGTACCAAATTGCCGGATTAATTTCCAACAAAGTGAAGGCGGCTAGAATTGCAAATCCACCAAAGCTACTTAGGATTGTTGCAAAATCACCAACTCCACCAACAATATTATAATTGCAAAATTAATAATTGAAAGTTGAAACTATAATAAGACTTTGTGGCTAATTATTGCAAAGTAACTATAATTGAGAGATTAAGATTTGAGAGAAAGATGAAGAAGAGTGAATTGATGTGAATTAAAATGAAAATGAAGAAGGGTTTATATAGGGGTGGGGATGGGTTAAAGTGTTAAAAAAAAAAAATGGGGGCCAAAAATTAAGAAAATGACCGTTTGGCAACGACCATTTTACAAATGGACCGTTGCCAACGGTCCATTAACAACGGCCCAACGACTCTTTTTTTTTTTCACCGGTTAAACCGGTTCCGATTTCCAAAATATTGGAACCGAACCGGTAAACTAATACAGGTTAACCGGAACCGGTTATACCTGTTCCGGTTTAACCGGTCCGGTTACCGGTTATAACGAACCGGTTGCCACCTTTACGATGGGACTTCATATGGCTAAAATGTCACATTAATTCCCATTTAACATATTCACACCTAGCCTGAATTTACGGAGTGTTACAATAATGGCGATTGTCAGTAGTGACCAACAACGGCTGTTGATCGTGGTAGTTGGTGGTATCAACTAATAATTACGGGGATGATAATGATTATTGATGATGACTATTGTTGGCGTGTGATATTTAGCGGTGACTGTCGACAGTGATTGATGATTATAACGGTGGTTGATGGTGATGATCGTAGATGGTGGATAATGGCGATGAAGACTGGCCGTGGTTATTGGTGAGGGTGATGGTTATGGTTGATGATAGTGGTTGTGAGCAGTGGGTCGTGGTAGTTGATAATGATGGATGGCGGCAACGGTCAGCGTAAAAGTGGATGGAGTAGTGGTGAACCGTCATATTTACAGAATTTCTTGAATATACATCTTAATTATATTAATACTTTTTAATATATCTTAATTATTTAGCTCTATACAAATACATTAGGTAGTTATAAAATTAAAATAGAATAAATAAATGCATTTTATAATTATAATCTAAATGATTAAGATTCAAACCTAAAAGAAACAAACAAACTTAATTTTAGATCTGAATGATTAGGATTAAGACATTCATCAAGTGCAAACAAATGAGGTTTAAGACTTGTTTTAGATCTCAAAAGTTAAAAATCTTCATTTTTTTCTTAAACTTCATGCTCATTCAAAAATGTCACTGGAACGAATAGAGTGCAAGATTTATGAATTTATCACAATTGCAAGCTATGGAGAAACTCAAAAAAACTTTATCCCATAAGATAATGAAGGATTATAAAGGGAGTTGAGAGCTCAAAATGTTTTGATTACCACCAAAACGAGCAAATTTTGTTGATCAAACAAGATTTATGAACAATTTAATAAAATGCATAGAGTGAAAATGTATTAAAGTCATGACACAACTAACATAAATAATGAACAAAACAAGAATTTCCAATTCCATAAGATTCGTGAACATTTTAATGTTAAGATTGAAAAGTTATGCTTTGCTCGACATAACTTGTGAACAAAGCAAGATTTAGCAATCCAACAAGATTTATGAACAATTTAATAGGGTAGGTAGAATGAAAATTATATACAAATTATACCCCATGCGACATAACTTGTAGAAATATAATTTTCATTCTTCTAGCACTGAAGTTATTTTTTGTATTAATTTCTTAAGAAAATTTAAATTACAACCTCAAATGGTCCCATTTGTGCAAATTTCCCCTCTTGATAAGATCAGAAGACTAATCTACTGGGCTATGAACAGGAAAATCTTAAACTTGGGCCCTATTTTAAACCCCAAAAAGATCAGTAACGAGCCTTAAAACTATAGGCCCATGATACTTCGTTCTTCCAAAACCCTAGGGTAATTCACCAGTTTTGTAGTGTACAACATATACAAGAAAACTCCCTCCATTAACGCCGTCGACGCACTTGCCTCTTCCAATTTTCATTCCCCCACCATGGTTGCCGCAAAGAAAACCGTAAGTATCTCTCTGTTTATCTGTATCTATCCGTACATATTGTGTAATTTAAGAATGGTTAGTGTTTAAATGTGATAATAATTGCAGAAGAAGACTCATGAGAGCATTAACAACAGGCTGGCTCTCGTAATGAAGAGCGGCAAATACACTTTGGGTTACAAAACTGTTCTCAAGACCCTTAGGAGCTCCAAAGGTACTCTCACTCAATTAACTCTCTCTATATCTATTGCTCTTATTGTTATACCTTTTAATGCGCATCGCCAATTATTGTGCTGGGATTTAAAAAAAAATGGATAATCTTTAGCTGTAAATTGTGCCATCCTTGAAGCTATTTTTTTTGTGTGCAAGTAGATTAGTAATAAATACATTTTGGTCGATGATCAAATTACATTGGTGAAAAAAGAATGGCTGATTAGAAATGCGAGGACACATCTTGTAGCATTTTTTTTTTTCAATTTGATAGAGATACTACTAGTTATATGTTTAAGGAGAAGTCCAACACTGTTCTGCCAGGATAGATACAAGATTAACAGAATCATTTCTCCGATTCTGTCGATGCATGCTTATTGTTTCTTTGATTTTCGGGAACTTGAAAGAGTAAGTAAGAACAACAACGTACCCAGTATAGTCCCACACGTGGGTATGGGGGAGGGTAGAGTGTACGCAGACCTCACCCCCTACCTTGGGAGGAGAAAGAGGAAGTAAGATTAAGAAATATAGGGAATCCAAGATAACTAGGTTGACGAAAGATTTTGATTCAGAAGAAGGCCAATGCATATGATTTTAGTGATTTGTTTCGGAGAAAATTTGCATTGAATTTATAGGTAGAGGATCGTAGCTTACTAGTCATGACTTTCAACTGTTAGAGATGGAGTTATCTTACTTGTGGTGTAACCTGGGTTGTATATTTATTGCAGGCAAACTAATCATCATTGCCAACAACTGCCCTCCCCTCAGGAAGTCTGAGATTGAGTACTATGCTATGTTGGCAAAGGTTGGAGTCCACCACTACAATGGAAGTGCGTTTTCTTGTCCACGTGCCCTTTGATATCTAAATGCTATTATATGCCTATAATGTCTCCTTGCTGTGTGTGGGTGCTATGAAGTAATGTACTTCCTGTTTGTATGTTTCCATGATAATTAGAATGTCATTTAAGTTGCCAGTTTCTAAAATATTTAGAATGTCATTCCATTTAAAAAAATGTCAACTCTATCTTACGTTTCAACTCATATCTCCATCAGTGGTTGGCCCCCCAAAGGTCTATAACATTACAATTTGGATTGATTGAGTGGTATTGTTTCTGAGAATGAGCAGTAAGAAGATACACTGCAACAAAAAATAAACATTGCTAGATGAGATGGGTATATGTGAGTTTGTTGGGTAATAATATTGACTAACAAATGCATTCTAAAACAAATTGACTAACAAATCTAATGGTCCGATCCATAAATCAAAATAGATAGTGGAGTGTGGATCTTCTTTAAGCATGTGAATATCTGTGTTTTCTTTGGTCACTTCTCTCGTCTCACATGTATTGTGTATTAACCTTGTTGCTTGATATACTATCAGTCCCAAGAAGAGAAAGTGAGTTTGTATCTAGGTTTCACGTAGGGCTGAGGTCTGACACTCAGTATAAAATCGTGTTTATTTGTGAAACATTCTTAGCAAATTGCTCTTTGCAAGTCCTTGGATACTTTAGCTACCCCAGCTCTTGTCTTGTGGTCGCTCTATATCTGCTATCAAGTTCTTCAGATTGGTATATTGTTTATTGTTTATTGTGAATTTGTGGTTCTTGTACTAAATATCTCCCTCTTATTCCAGACAACGTAGATTTGGGGACTGCATGTGGTAAGTACTACAGAGTCTGTTGCCTCAGCATCATTGATCCAGGTATGCTTATGCATTCACTTGCTCTATTATTGGTTGGTTGAATGTGGATTTTAGTTTTGATGTTTGACGTAGCTTCTGTTTCTCCAACTCAGGTGATTCGGATATCATAAAGAGTATGCCTGGTGACCAGTGAGATAGCAGCTGATGTTCCAGATTGTTCTGCTAATGGATACAGCTCAATTTTACTGCGGTGTTTCAATTTGCAAATTTTTCTTATTTAGAGAAATATCTAGTGTAGATGAGTTTTGCTACTCATTTGGTGATGTGCAAGATAGTTTTGATGGTATTTGGAATCTGAATGACATCAAATTTTTTGGCTGGAGTTTTAAATCTACTCCAATTAACTATGCTTTGGTGCTTTAGTTCTGCATGCTTTACTGTCAAATTTCTGAGCCTAGTACTGCAATTCTTCTTCCAACCAAGTTAGTTCCCTAGCAAATTCCTCTGAGCCTAAGTACTGCAGCTCTTCTATTCTTTTACATTGTGTTATTACGATGAGTTTAAGTTGTATGCTCCGTTAGTATAAGGAATTTTTACACCATCATGTTACTTTTATTTAGCGGCTGTGGGTTCCTTGTCATCAAAACAGAAAAAAACCAAACGGCCCAATCCAGGGATCTTTTATGGGAGTGTTGGGAGTTTAGACTTTAGATGATGAAATATTGTTCAAATGTAAAGACACCACTTATATGACACATTTTAAAGGGGAAAGCATCATTTAGAAGGGAGAAGGCAATAGTAACACTATCAATTATTTTTAGCAGTTGCCACGGTATTATCAAATATTACCAATTTCTGTGTGTAAAAGATTGCCCTATGCCATTTGATTCGTTTGATGAAGGATTTTTGGAAATAATCATGCATGTGTGCATGTCGTTCAAGTTCTTAGAAAAGTTTACGGTTTCGGGTATCGGGTCTTTCCATATTTTTTGTGACTAGGAGACCTTTCTATTACTCCAGAGAGAATTGAGGACATCTTGCATTTGAACTGAAGGTGGAAACATTAATTCGTGCTAGAACTTCCAATTAATTTCAATTCATGCAGGCTTTTTTTGTTTGCTATTCGGTATTTGAAACCCACTAATGTTGGATAAGCTCACTAAAAGAGTTAACTAGCAAACTAATTTTAATTCGTGCTAGATAAGTTATTAAGAGGATAAGTATAAAGGCGACTTGAAAGGTCTTACTGGGAAAGAATTTCAATCAACCCATTTCAAATCAAAATCATATACTATTCTTTTATAGGCGCATGTCCATTCCCTAATCTCCATAGGGGAAATGACTAAATATAATCCTTTACAATTTAAATAGGAGGAAAAAGACTATAATTTTTAAATTTATAAAAATATAACCTCTTATAAAAAATATAAATAAAAGTACACGGCTATAAAATCAATTGATCTACTTTATACTGTCACTGTATTTTATTTTATGTGTTACTGTTCGAGTTTCGAGAGTCAAACTCTCTAATTTAGTTGTGGGTTTGGTCGTCAACCGCCCACTTTTCTACAATAGCAGAAATACAAAAATAATAAAAAAATTAAGGTGGGGTCCACGTGAAAAATTAGGAGACAATTGCAAAAAAAAAATGTGGGGTCCACGTGAAGAAGTGGGAGACAATTGAAAAAAATAAAAATTAAGGTGGGGTCCACGTGAAGATATAGGAGACAATTGCAAAAAAATAAAATAAGAAATAAGATATTTAAATAATGATAATAAGTTTAGAAAATGGTAAAGGTATGCTTAGAGAAAATTTAAAGAAGAGAAGTTCATGAAAAAAGAAATAACAATTTAAATTGAACACAAAAACCGCTAAAGAAGTCATAAAACCAAAAGATTTAAAACTTATGCCTTTGGGTATAAATTTAGACACATCCGTCTCACACAAATAATGAGGAATAACATCAAGAAGACGAAATATAAACGGTCAACAAACATATACACATATTTTCTTAAAATGATAAAGTTGGTCTATACTTAAAAATTTAAGACTACAACAGATGCTAACACATTAAAGCGCTTTTCAATGTTGTTGAGTACAAAGAGATGATGACATGAAACTCGGTAGGAGAAGGTGTATTTCAAATCTTTCAATTGGAGAACCAAACCAGAAAAGTCATATATGGGAGAAGCGAACTAAGTAAAATAATTTATTGATATTTTCAATTAATTGAATTATAATACTTTCTATAATAAAAATTCCATAATTATATTACTAAAATGTACTCTCTTTATCCTAATTTATGTGACATAGTTTGATAGACACGAAGTTTAAAAAAGAAAGGAATGATCTTTAAAACTTGTGGTCTAAAATAAGTCATAGATATTTGTGTGGATTTAAATCATTTCATTAAAGGTAAAAGGGGAAGTTTCAAGTTAAAATGATTTCTAAACATAAAGATATATCATTTTTTTAAGACAGACTAAAAAAAAAAGAAGTGTGGTACTATTTTTGTGTTGGGCCTGTGCTAGCACGGGCTTTCATCATCTAGTACTAGGTAAGAAATACTACAAGTGCCTTTCCTTTCGAGCTGAGGGTCAGAAAGAGGTAAGGTCGGCCTACATCTTACCTTCCTAGACCTTACTTGTGAAGCTACACGGGGTATGTTGTTATTTTAAAAAATACTACAAAGTCTCAATTTGATAATTTAAAAAACATATAAAAAAAATTATGGTTAAAGAAAAAATGGTTTAACTCTGGAACGTGCAGGCTAAATTGGGACCGAGTGAATATGTACTACTAAAAAATAAAGAAAAAGAAAACGAACTGCGAAGTTATTATTTTGAAGTAAATTCGTTTTCTTCATACCCATCTCTTCCTTTTCATCACTTTGATAACTTCCTACAGACACAATGTCTCTCAATTTGCTTGAAACTTCAAAAATAATGGCCAGAAGAACCCTTTATATGCAAAGTATGATATTCAATTGCTCATCTATGGAGTATGAAATTACCATTGATTTCAATTTTTGCGGGTTTTTTCACAATTCAAAACCGGAAGGAGGATTTAATTTGCTGAGTTTTGGCAAATTAGGTAATACAGCTCTGCACATATTAGATTTTTTGGTTGTATTGCAGTAACCGTTATAGTTATCAGATTACAGTGATCCTCATATCTATATTGTGTTAAAATCTGATGCAATGCTTAAAATCAATTTAACATTATCAACAAGTTTTAGAATTACTGTAAAGTCATATTCCAGGTGTCAAAATAATCACTTTGCCCAAAATTTACAGCATTTCTTCTGAATTTTTATTGATTTTATATATATATATATATATATATATATATATATATATATATATATATATCTGTGTGTGTGTGTGTGTGTTTGGATGGTCGTTTCCCATGGTTTCATAATGTGCAATATCATATTGTACTGTATTAATGAATACATGTTTGGATAGACTGTATTTGTTGTGGTTTAATAACATTTTATTGTTTGGTTTGACTGTATGGTACTGCAGTGGCGGAGCCACATCCATTGAAGGGTGTTCATATATGAACACCCTTCGTCGGAAAAAATTATCGAATGCCTATGATAAATATAGAATTTTGTGGATATATACTAGTAATGAACAACCTTGACATAGAAACGAAGGATAGCCTAGCGGCTAAGGGTGTGCAAACTATCGCTCACACATCCCCTGTCCTAAAATATGAACACTCTTCGTCGGAATTTTGGCTCCGCCCCTGTGGTACTGTATAATAATATGTACAACAACAACAACAACAACAACCCAGTGAAATCCCACCTGTATAATAATATGTAAGTTTACTAAAATACGCTTTAACCCTTAATTACAAACTGGTTTATATATATTAATAAAACTATGGTAAAAGATAAAATAGGAACTTTAAAAACTAAGTAGGTGGTCGATAGGGGTTGTCTTGGGTCGGTGGTCGGGGTGGTGGAGGGGTGAGTGGTGTGGGGTGGGTGGTTGTGGGGTGGGGGTTGTTGGGGGTGGGGTGGGTGGGTGGGTGGGGTGGGGGTATAATGGGAAATAGAAATACGTAACCATGCAAAAACCACCAAATCCGTGTTTACAAAAATTGAACTTTTTCTTGGTTATATACAAAATTGCAATGGGTTTACAACACCATACAACATAATTTTAAGAACAATGAAAACAAACATGGTTTCATAGAAAACAATACGATAATGAACCACGTGAAACAACCATCCAAACAGGGGGTAAGTGATATAGCTCGGCACACTTTAGATATTTTGTTGTATTCCAGTAACCGTTATAGTTTTCAGATTACAATAATCCTAATACCTATAGTCTTAAAATCTGATGCAATGCCTTAGTAAAAATCTCAATGAAGTAACATTATTAGGAAGTTTTAGAATTACTGTAAGGTTAAATTCCAGGTGTGAAAATAATCTCTTTCCCCAAAATTTACAGCATTTCTTCTGAATTTTTATTGATTTTATATATGTGTGTGTCTGTTTGTGTCTCCCTTTTGGTTGAATACTTGTATACAAATAAAAGTGTGTTATTGCTGGTTTTTTCACAATTCAATTCAACAAAAACCGGCAGAAGGCTTTAATTCGGTGAGTTTTGGCAGATAGGTAGTACAGCTCAGCACCTTTTAGATTTTTGTTTCTATTACACTAACCGTTACAAGTTTCAGATTACAGTAATCTTGATATATCTATATTTGTCTTATATCCTGACGGAGTAACTTAGGTGTGAAAATATTCTCTTCGCCCAAAATTTACAGCTTTTCTTCTGAATTTTTATTGATCATATATGTGTATGAGTGTTTGTGTGTCTCCCTTTTAGTCGATTACTTGTATACATAAGTGATACGGATTATCAGTGTTGATTCACTCAGAAGCTTGCTTGATTGTGCTTTGTGAAAATCTGTTTCTGCCAGTTGTTGCCAACATTTTTTCGGTACTCTTCTTTAACATGCTTTGTGTTTATGAAACTTGATGTATAGAGATATGACTGGTTCTTTGAAGGGAAAAGTAAGATCTTTTATAGCTTTCTTTTTTTGACTTGTTCTCATGGTTCTGTAAATCTTCCTGTTTCGGAAAAAGCTTTTCTTGAGTCGAGGGTCTATCGGAGACAACCTCTCTACCCCGCAAAGGTAGGGGTAAGGTCTACGTACACCCTATCCTCCCCAGACCCCACTTGTGGGATTACACTGGGTATGTTGTTGTTTTCTAAATCTTCCATTCAAATGAACAATAATTTGCTATTTCATGATGTATAAAGGTAATAGAAGACACAAGAGAATGTGCAGACCATCACAGAATGATTGATTTATATATTGGTTTTGGGGTAGATTTGAAGAGATGCAAAGTGATACTCTCCTACTTGAATATCATTAGATTTATCTTGTTTCTACTTTCTCAGGAGAGAAAAATTGTGTCAACATTTACCGGGGATCTTCTTTAACATGCTTTCCATTGTTGAAAGTTAATGTGTAGAGATATGACTGTTTCCCATAAAAGGAAAAATAAGATTTTGTATAGCTTTCTTTTTGATTTATTGTCATGGATATAATTTGTCATTGCACGTTTCTTAGTTTCAAGTGGTTAGATTATGTTACAAGAGAATCTGGATTTTCCTTTTCCATTTAAAGGGACAATCGTTTGCTATTTCAAGATGTATAAAAGTAACAAGAAGATATAGGAGAATGTATTGACAATATTATAATGATTGATTTACCTCATGGATTTTGGGGTCAGGGGCGGAGCCAGGTAGGACCCCCTTTGACGGAAAACTACACTGTATATAAAAGGTTAAAATTATTATTTTTTATGTATATATAGTAGATGTTGAATCCCCTTGACTTCTTCGTGTGTTTATTTCGTCTTTCCGGTTGCCATGATGGAATGGTATCTCTAATTAATCACGAATTAGTTTGGGCCTTGTCATCAAAGTAGCGACAAAGCGAGTATTACGACTACGGGGGGAGAAACAAAGCTTCATCGACAACCTCACCGTTTCCTCGCTCTTTCCTAGCGACTAGTTTCTCAAGTAGGTGGCTTGGTAAGCAAGCTATCTTCAGCACCGGTAAAATCCCTCTCAGTAATAGGACCGGAATGGTGGGGAAGGAGGCCCTACCTACTTCAATGGAAAGTGGAGAATCGCCGTTTCACCACCACTCCTCTATAACTAGCTTTCGCTCAACATGATCACGAACGAAGACAGAGAATTACGCAGATAGGTGGACGAAACGAACCAACCCACTTGTCCTGATTGGAAGGAGAAAGAGAATGGTAGCTTCTTGTGCCCAGGGAACATTGTCGGAGAACAATGTCGGGGACAGGGTGAGAACCTTCCGTTGGTTACGCCCTTTAAGTGTCTGTTCTTCTATATTTATGGATGGAGATAGATCTATATAGATATCTATATCTTTCTATCAATAAATAGATCTATTAAAAAATAGATATTGATCTAGTATCAAGATCTATGAACGAGAGAGATCCCTATATATTCATTTGATAAAAATAGATAGGGCGAAGCCAGCTGAAGGAAGGTCGCGTTAGCAAACAACGGACTTGCAGTTTGTAATACCAAATTTTAGCCATTCCGGTCATCACTATTTTACAATCTTTAGCAATTATTTTCCCCAAATATGATTATACGTCTAGCTTCGTAATTACTATTTTCATAGTGGCAAATATCAGAATCGTGTCCTCTTGATTTTTCTATTCTTGAGAGAAAGTTTTTTTTTCTTTTTCCATAAGCTCTTTAATGCTTCTTCTATATTTGGTTCTGAACAACGCACCATTAACCCGGTTTTGTATTAAACAAGTTCACAATCTTCAAAAACTTACTGTGTCTATATCTTTGATCAACTTTTATTAATATATAGAGATAATTTAAGCTCTTACTTTAGATATGTTCCTTGTTAAGTAGGAAACCTAAAATTTAGAATGGAATAGTATAAAACTCATATTAGCTTAAAAAAATGGACTGTGGTTTACATCAACTCCAAAAGCTAGCTCATAAGGTCAGTGTTGCCAAGACCATAAGAAGACAAACAACTCTTCCCTCAACCAATTTGGGACACTTAACACCTCCCCGCACATCCATGCCTACCAATTGTAGCGTGAACAACATAAAACGGGGGCACGATATTGGAACACATAATAACAGGAGTGGCTTGACTCTAATACCATGTAAATGGAACTTGGGCCTAATTCAACCTCAAAAACTAGCTCATTAAAAGCCTTTTGGTACAAATTGTACTTTTTAAAAATCCAAATTTATATTTATCTTGGTGGACCGAAGATTCTAAGGTCCTGGGTGCAGCTTGAGACGAGATCTAAAGAGGAGAAAAAATGAGTTTGTTTGTGCTATAGGCAGTGGCGAAGACAGAATTTTCATCAAGGGAGTTCATTATCTGTTATATATACGTAAAAAAGATGTTTTGACCTTATATATGCAGTACAATTTTTCGGTGAACGGAGTCTGGATGATCCCCTTCCGCTCCTCTAGCATCGCCATTGGTTGTATGCGAAGACAGTGCTTATCTATTTTGGGAAGGTGAGGTTGAGTAGTCGGAATGAAAGTAAAAAAAAGAAAAAACTACAAAGGCAAATAGAAAAAAGAATTGCTTTTTGGGAAGAGGTGCCTATAATGGGGGAAAAGGGTTAAAAGGAAAGCTCATAAAAGAAAATAGAAGGCGAAACAAAGCATAAGCTGTAAACTGCAAAAGCTATGAAGAAGTCTTGATCCTACGACGCAATGGTCGGAACACATTTAAACGGCACAACCATTTATCTTCTCTGTTGGTGGGTGCTCACTCCTTTCTTTTTAGCAGTATCCCAATAGCCTATGGATATTATAACATCCCAGTCGAGAGTAATGGGTGCTCAAGCACCCACTAAACACAATATGGGTCTGCCCCTAGTTTTGCTTCGAAATTCAAATTAAGGTTATATTTGTAGTGAAGGAATAAAAGAGCAGTCCGGTACACTAAGCTCCTGCTATGTGCGGGGTCCAGGAAAGGGCCGTACCACAAGAGTCTATTGTACACAACCTCGGACCACAAGAGTCTATTGTACACAACCTTACCCTGCATTTCTGCAAGAGGCTGCTTCCACGGCTTGAACCCGTGACCTCCTGGTCACATGCCAATAACTTCACCAGTTAAGGAAAGTGAAGGAATCACGATGCATATGCGTGATCATTCCATCCCTTCCTACTCACCCATAAAAATTGGAGAAGTAAATATTGGCACATTATATTATATTGAGGAAAAATAAAGATTTTAACCATGCAATAGATGAAAAACATTCACATTATCGAGGATTTGGATAGTTATAGATATAATGTGGTCGTTGTTATAGACAGTTACATTTATGACTAAAATTTGTAAAATAGAAAAGAAAACATACCTTTCTCATTTATATAAGCATTTTTTTTCTTTTGGAAGAATTGTTAATAGACAAAATTAGAATCATATCTGACGGGAGTGAAGTATAGAGGGTGTGTAAGTAAGTTCACATATAAATTGAGAAAATGTTGTTGGTGATTGTTTTGATCGACAGTACGATAATGAAAGGCAGTTAGAGGAGACTATTAAAACCTAAAATAATATGGATGGAGGTTGTCTCAAAATACCTTCCATTTCTCTAAAACAACGCGGATATAGGTAATAACATAACAAGAACATAATAGAAGCTAAGGATCCATACCGATGATACCAACTAGTTACAACAACAACAACAACATACCCAGTGTAATCCCACAATGTGGGGTCTGGGAAGGGTAGAGTGTACGCAGACCTTACCCCCACCTTGAAAGGTAGAGAGGCTGTTTTCGAAAGACCCTCGGCTCAAACTAGTTAGTGTTAAAGATATGGACCTTGGGCCTAACTCAACCCCAAAAGCTAGCTCAAGAGGTGAGGGTGCCCAAGCCATATTAAAGAGACCACCCATCCCTTGAATGACTGATGTGGGATTCTTTCACAGTTAGGATTAAAGTTTAATTGTTGTTCTGCTTTCATTAGGTTCGAGCATCTGTCACGAGTCTTTTTATGCTTAGAGCTTGTATGTCGGTATAAGGACAAGTGTGGCATTTTGAGAATCTTTAGTTTTAGAAAACTCTTAATTTGCTTTAAATGTGAAATGATTTAGTACTCGAAGGAAATGGACTTGAATAGAGCAGAATGGATACGGAGGATTCATATAGATCCCCAACTTATTTATGATTGAGGCATAGTTGATCGACCGAAAAGAATTCTCGACAGATATTGAAATGCATAGGCATGTAATACTACAACACTTTCACTTTCAACTGTAGAGATCATTCAGCTAATAACAATTGAGTGCTTTGCCCTAATCGACACTATCACAACTGAAACTCACTTTACTCATATGTCGGCCCCTTTTGAGGCTATGAGAAGAGTAGATTTTTTTTTTTTTTTTGGTTATTGCGACTGAGTTGCTATAAGGATTCAAAGATTATAACACTATCAAATAATATATATTAGCAACATATGGTTGTTGAGTTTAGTGTTTTTTCTTAATTATTAAAGGAAAATCTCATTAGAACTTCCACTTTCCGCATAATCCAAGGGTATAATTGTTTACTGAAAGCTTACAATAGAAATCACTTATAATTCTTTTTTTTCTGACAAAAGAATTCTTGACAACCGTTGGAATGCATAGACATATAATGCTATGATTTCGTCAATTGTCTGGATCATTACTAAAATTTATAATCAAGCGTTTGCCTTTATTGACGGTGTCGACAGCGATACTTGCTTTCCTACATATCAGCCTCCTTCTAAGATGGGAGGTGATCCTTTTTTTTTTTGACTTAGTAACTATGAAGTAAAATTAGGGGAAGAAAAGAAGTAAATTAGGAACACTGTAAACAATATAGTTACCAGCTTATGGTTATCAGGAGATTGTCTTAAGGTTTCTCTCGTTTGAACATTGAGAATTTATAGCTTTGTCTTAATACTACCCTCTGCAAGTTGAAGTCGGGTTAGGATTGAAGTTGAAACATCAATCCCTCTTTGATATCTGCCACTAAGATTTTCAATTTTCTCAACTTCACAATGGTGCCCTCTCATACTTTTTCTTGGAACTTTTATTTCTTTTAGGACGAGTAAAAGACTAGTGTATAACCTAATAACCCTTTTGGCTTTTCTTGACAACTTAGACTGATCCAATTGCCCGGACACTCATATTTCAGTTAGACTAACTTGTTATGTTACATGGATTCGAGCTTTTAGACT
Source organism: Lycium barbarum (assembly GCF_019175385.1). NCBI lineage: Eukaryota > Viridiplantae > Streptophyta > Magnoliopsida > Solanales > Solanaceae > Lycium > Lycium barbarum. Next base: position 162,930,921 of record NC_083337.1, read on the forward strand.
AACTTGTTATGCTACATGGATTCGAGCTTATAATAGTGTTAAAACTCAGGTGTGAAACTTACACAGAGATGTTCACTTCTAGTAAGTTTTTAGTGTATTTTGGAATTTCCTTACAAGATATCCATATCTTCGAAATAACTATTTGACACGAGTATGTCAAGGTGAATTACGAGCTTGGGTAATCCTCTACTCTGGGTTTCTGAATTTATCCTTTTAGCATTTTTTGATTGTTGGGTCAAGGCTATATTTGAAATTAAGCAATATACTTGGCATTTATCATAAAATCATAATACTCCTGTCATAATTGCATTTTTTGTGATTGAAATTGCTCAACGATTTCTTAATTCCTAGTTGGTGCATCATGTATAGAAATAGTGATGGATACGTTATATTTGTACCTTGAATTACTTGAAGAATCTTTCCACCCCCCACCATCACATAATGAGTTGTTAGTTGTTGAACGCCGGGCTTTGGTTGTAACTGTAATAGTTAGATTCTATTGAGCATTGTCACGTAGGTTAAGCTGTATTTAGTGTGAATGTAAACCTAAAAACATATGAGGGTCGCTTTCTTTTGATAACATATGTTGGATTGGCAAGCTTTCTTTCCCTTTATGTGGTTCAAGGCCATAGATCTTACAAGAAGAGAAATATATACTTCGGTGATATAAGTTTTTCTTATCTTGACACAAATAGTTTTCTTCTTTGTACTCCTCTTTCTTATTATAAAACCTTCCATCTGATAGAAAAGGTAAAGAACATAGATGCTTTCTTAATATGCTTCATATCTCTGGGGACTTTGGTGGTTAGTATACCACACGAAAAGTACCTTCGCGTTTGCCCCATATATGCTACTGGTGAAGTTATTTTGTCAACTTGCTCATTGTTTGGCTCTGTGAGAAATAGCTTTCCATACTAATGTTAACTGTCATTCCGCTATCTCCTTAATTAAACATCTTTCGTGGCCTTACTTGATTGGAAACCATTCTAATAAATATGAAGTACCTGTAGAGTAGATTACATTATTGACTATTATCAGATACCTTTCACCATAGAAATTTTATTAGAAACATCATTCTTTCTTATTGTGCCCATGGGTCTCATCAATTTATCTTTTGTATTTCGGAGAACTCTGATTGTGTGGTCCTTCTGTTTTGGGCATGCTACCTATCAGTTCCTTTTGCCAGTCGCTCATTTCTTCTCTTAGAATCTATAACTGATTTAAAAGGATACATGTCTTTCTGCCGTTCTTTCTATTTACGAAGTGTCGGGTTACAGAAAATCTTTTTTAGATGCCAGATATTTATGGTGGTTTTTGTCATTTATTGAAAATCCTCTTCTAGAACCTTCCCTTTTCATGTTTGAGCCTTTCCTTGTAGATCTAAAAGAAAATGAGCACCAATCAGACATACAACGGCTCCTTCTGGACTAAGGAAGAGGATACAATCTTTGAGAACACCCTGGCAATCTACTTTACGGATGATAATCTATTGATGAAGATGGCCGAAGCACTACCTGGGAAATCGCTTGATGATATCAAACATCACTATGATATATTAGTTGAAGATGTGGATGCCATTGAGTCTGGAAGGGTTCCGTTACCTAAATATCCGGAAATGCAAAGCCATTCCGACCAGAAAAGTAGATTTTCAAAAGCAGATGTAGAACGGCGAAGAGGGGTTGCTTGGACAGAAGAGGAACACAGGTGGGTTTCCTGTACATTTCTTGAGTTAATCATCTGAATTGATGTTAATAATCATGTTTTGTAATTGATTGTACGACTTCCACTTTTTACTAGAAAGGATTTTCAAAATTTCCTATTTCTCAATGACCATGTTGGCGTGCTGCTAATCATCTAAATTGATATTGTTATATTTCTATAATTATGTCTTGCTCATTAGTTAGAACAATGTGCTATTCTGTAACCTTAGTGAAACCCACTTATGGAAAAAGAAAAAAAAAAGTAAAATATTATTTCATCAGGACTCAGGAGTACAACAACAAAACAACAACAACATACTTAAGTGGGGTCTGGGGAGGGTAGGATGTACGCAGACCTTACCTCTACCTTTGTGGGGTAGAGAGGTTGTTTCCGATAGACCCTCGGCTCATCTGGAGTGAAATATTATTTCATCTGGAGTGATATTCTGTAAAGACAATGCAAGGAAGGAAAGGGCCTATTTGCTTGTTTTTGAGCTTTTTGTCCTTTTACTTGTAGAGCAGAGTACAGCTCCATATATGTCATAGGTGTATTTGGTGTTCATAACCACATGGGTGCTATATTACAGATAGACAAGCTAATCACATCATAAGGGTTTCAGTTCTGGCTTATGCTGGAAATACTTTGAGGAACTTGTTACATATATTTCATCCAACTAGACTGAATCCATGAATAAAAAAAATAAAAAAATTGGTAGTCTATTCAATCTGCTAACACTTTCTTAGCACCTCCTGAATTTTCAATATCACGTGAAGAGTCACTTTTATGCTGGCAATACATAATCCACAGAATAGACTAGGGCAAAAACTTGTGTCGGAACATTGTAGTATGGCTTGTTTTATTTTTCTTCTCTCTTTTTAAATCTCTTTGTTGGTTGGGCTTAAATCAAAAAGTAATTGGACCCTAGTTTTCCTCAACGCAGTAACAAAGCCGCCTTCCTCCCTCCCCCAAAAGGCTTCTCCCCGCATCTAAAAGCTCCATTAACCAAGAATATGTTTGAAGATAAGTATTTTTATGGATATGTGTTGTTATTCTTCTTCTTGTTTTCTTGATGTTTCTCACTTTTTTGTTTAAGAAAATTACATTTGAGATATCACTTTAAGGATAGCTTATGTCAATTTGAGAAGCTAAATAGCACATATAGTTGAAGTGGTTATAAAAAATAGCACATATAGTTGAAGTGAGTGCATATAGGAACAAGGCGAAAAAGAGTCTGCTATGGATAATTCAGCAAATATTGGAGTCACATATCCAAAGGATGACATTTGTTAACCCCCGATTTTAGGTATCCAAAGAATGACATTTGTTATCCCCTGATTTTGGGTCCATTCCTATTTCTCGAAACAATAAATGAATGGTGATTTTATTTTGGGGATAGCGAGATGGTGGTGTTAGTTTTGATTAGTGTTATCTGTGATGTTATACAGTACAGGCAGATGGCAATAAATATGCCTATGGAATCATTCCTATTTGGCTCTGGGTTTTATAAGATGTATTGCGTGGTTAGCTGATTGAGAGAACGTAAAACTTTTAAGTAAATGCTGTCTTGCGTTCTTGTTTCCTGATTTACTTCAAAGCTGATGATAACTTCTCTCTCTCTTTCCTGCTGCAGGTCGTTTCTCCGGGGCTTAGAGAAATACGGGAGAGGTGACTGGAGAAGTATATCCAGGTACTGTGTGATATCTAGAACACCAACTCAAGTGGCTAGCCATGCCCAAAAGTATTTCAGTCGCCTCAAAGCCGTCAACGAAGATAACAGAAGAAAAAAAAGAACAAGCATTCACGACATAACTAGTGTGGATCCTGAAACCGCTGGAACTTCCCAAGTGCCAAATACCGAGCACATGCTTGGACCTGCTGACGGAGGATCACAAGCAGCGGTGGCAAGCACTGACAATGAGAACTTGTTGCCTCAAGAAAGCACCAATGCTGAGCAGATGATGGCAGTTGCTGGAGGAGAGTCCTCAGGTCCTGGTACTGCAATTGTCAATGGAATGAATAATCTTTACCCTGATGTGAATGATGAGTTCGTATTAGGCATTGATGACCTAATCCTGGAACCTGAGGGCATTAAGGAAGCCGGGTTTCTCGTTGACTCTGGAAGATCCCAATTACCCGGCAAACAACCGTGTAATGCTGCTGGTAGTGGAACTTCCAGTCATCCTATCACTAGAATTGGGAGTGACCTTGAAGCTCTAATCACTGAACATATGGTGGGAGACAATGATATCAGTTCCATTTTTGACGCTGGGAAAGCACCAACTTCTGATGCTACGCTGTCAGAAGGTAAAACAAATTGGTAATCAAGATTTGTCGTGTAGATGAGTTTTGCTACTCTTTTGGTGATGTGCAAGAAAGTTTTGATGGTATTTGGAATCTTAATGACAGCTTTTCTTCCTGGAGTTTTAAATCTACTCTAATTGATTATGATTTGATGTTGAATTTCTGCATGCTTTACTGTCAATTTTTTTGAGCCTAGTACTGCAATTCTTCTTCGTTCTAACCTAGTTAGTTCCCTATTAGTACCCCTAAAGACGGAGCAAATTTCTCTGAGCCTAATTATATGCCCCGTTGTGTAAGGAAATTTTACACCATTAGGTCACTTTTACTTGTTGCAGCAGGTACCTTGTTTAAGAGCCTGTTTGGATGGGCTTATTTTAAGCAGCTTATAAAGCTGCAAACAACTTATAAGCTAAAATGGCTTATAAGCTGTTTTCAGCTTATAAGCTGCTTTAGATAAGCTAAGTCAAATGGGCCCAATTATTTTTTTGAGCTTATTTTAAGCACAAAATGACTTTAAGCTGGCCAGTCAAACACTCAAAAAAGTTGAAAACAGCTTATAAGCAACTTATAAGCCAATCCAAACAGGCTCTAAGTCTCCAACCTTTACCTGTTATAGTAAGTAACTTGTTTGAATTTGGGATGAAGATGGTTGCTTTAGAAACAAAAGGGCCAATCCAGTCTTTTTTATGGGAGTAAAAGGGAATGTCTCATTGTCAATTGATACTGACCTAATGTTCTAGTTCCCCCCACAACACCACCCCCCCCCCCCCCCCCCCCCCCCCTTTTTTTTTTTTGGGTCAATATAGTAGTTTAGACGATGAGATATTCTTTAAATGGGAAGACACCAATATGACGCAAGCATCATTTATGAGTATGAATTACTTTTTTTTTTAGGAGTTGCCACGATAAATCCCAAATATTACCAATTTTTGTGTGTAAGCCATTTGATTCATTTTTGAAGGATTTGTGGAACTAATCATGCCTTTATTTCCCTTATTGACGTTTCTTAGAAAAGTTTATGGGTTTCTAGTATTGAATCTTTTCATTTTTTTGTGAGTAGGAGACCGTTCTATTACTCAGGAAAGAATTTAGAAATACTTACATTTTTAAACTAGACGTGGAAACACTAATTCACTATTACGTAACTTGTTCAATTCCCCAATATTAAACGGGGTGTCTATTAATTAAGAGGTTAGTAGGTCATAATAAGTTGAACTAAAAATGGTCCATCAACATATTAGGTCAAAACGAGTAAAAATGAAGGTAATGTAATGAGATAGTATCCGATCCCTATTTAACATGCTTTTTCTTAAAACCAATTTTTTCGTACAATCTTAGATGAATAAAATTTGCCAAGTAAGTTTTCATATCTAGACTAGATTGACACTTCCAAAAATAGCATATTAGGAAGACTGCTGAAATGAATTAGCATGTTTATAAGTTAATTTCTATTTCCAAAATTTGCAAAGTCACTTTTCAATATCTAGACTAGATTGACACTTCCAAAAATAGCATATTAGGAAGACTGCTGAAATTAATTAGCATGTTTATAAGTTAATTTCCATTTCGAAAATTTTCTGTTCCATTTTTATTTATGGTTAAATGTTATAAAGTTGGTATTTCCAAGTTTGAAAATGGAACAAAGAAATAGTACGTTCTTCACTTTCCAATTTTTGTTTTTGAAAAATCTACAAACATCATTCAATTCTTCTAGCTAACAAGTTCTATTAAAGACGACTAACAAGTAAGTCCCATCTATGACTTCATAGATTATACGCATATATAGTTATGCCAATTTGTTTATTGTATTCATTTTATTAGCGAGTAAAATTGTAACACCCCGTAGACTTGAACTAGGTGTGAATGTGTAAAAAAATCTAGTGTTAAGATGATATTATATCTATATGAATCCATTCGTGATGAATTCGGGTGGAAGATGATCGTTTTGAAGTCAAACCAACTAGTGAAGTTCTTAAGGGCTCTTAAATTCGCCTAAGTTTTAATAGGTCTGTCTTCTGGGCGATTTCCATAAAAATGTATTGCGAATTTGGAAAAACTTCCTGATGAAAGTTGTAGATCTTTGAAATAGCTTTCCAATGGTAGGTCTCCCAACCCAAGCAAAGTTATGTACAGAAAGTTATGCCCGTTTTACTGAAGCATATCTTCACTGGAAATTTGGCCTGTGTTACGGTGAGACGTTACGGGCCGTAACACGTGTTATGGGCCGTAACACGGAACCGTAACGCCTTAAAAATCACCAGAACTCTCTGGAAATTTTCACTAAAGGACAGTCCAAAGGACGGTCCGTAACACGAAGGACGGTACGTCCTTCGGGGGCGTCCTTTGGCCCGTTTTCACCAGAAAAATATAAATAAGACACTTGTTTTGTGTATTCCTCCACTTTCTGAACAACCCTAAGGACGAAAATCATTCCTCCAAGTCTTCAAATCAAAGGTAAGAACATCCTTAACATTACTAATCCATTCTAACATCAAACCCATGATTCTTAACATGATTCTTGTGACCAAAACCTAGGGTTTGCAACATAATTCTTCCCAAAGTGATTCAAGCTAGGGTTTGGGTGTTCTTCATTAGAAAAGTGAATTATTAAACTTTGTTTAACATATTAAGGTATGTCTCTCTTTTGAAAACTTATTTTGAATGAAAATCACTTTTGAAACTATTGTTGGAAGTATAAATTTTATTCAAGATTCTTTAATGAATGAAAGGAAAAGTAATCTTTTCATGTTTCTTGAACTCCAATTCATGTCTAAATGGTGGTTAATGTGTGTGAGGGGAGAAACCCACATTAAACCTAGATTGCAACAAACCCTATATATGTATGTGATATTATGAATCTTTTCCTGTATAATAGATGCTTAATTAATAGTGATGGTTAAGGGTTGGTAATGATATTCTCATTGATGAATTAGGACATGGAAATCTTTCGTAAAGAAGTTATACGTTTTCAAAACATTGGTTGGAATGACTTATTCTTTCAATATGGCATAATGAACCTTAATAACAATTGATGATGTGACTACATTACAAATGAATTATGAATTGGCTTCTATGCTATGAGAATTGGTTGTTGTGTTTTGCCTTGCTATTCGGGAGGAAGAGTAGCCAGTATGGATCCTAGTGTATTAATTGCCTTGCCATTCGGGGGGGAAGAGTGGCCACTTCTGGGTTCGGTACCTGGGGTGTATTAATTGCCTTGCTATTCGAGAGGAAGAGTAGCCACCGTGAATCCATATTTCGGTGTATTGCGCAGTGTTGTTGATGTTGAGTTGGGCCTATATGGGCGATTGTGATATCCATCTTTATTATGGAACCGGTATTTATGCCTGATTGATTTAAAGCATAATTGAAACTGGGATTTTGAAACGGCTTTGTAAACTGTTTAACAAATCATATTAAGAAGCACAAAGTGGAATAACTGTTTTATACTATCTTTTCAGAACTGATTTCTTTATGTATTATTATATTTTATTTTCATATTACTTATTGTCCCCGAGACACTCATTGAGTACGAAGTACTCAGGCATACCATTGTTGTCTTTGATGGTATGTTAGGTAACGGAGAAGAGCAGGTTCTTGATACTCCGGATGTTTAGGAAGGACTTGCTGTTGCTGCTGATTTGGTGAGCCCACACATTCATTCATGGGACACCCTATTTATTTAATTCCATTTATTTATATTAGTTTCCAGACTGCGTCCTGATGAGTTAGACATTTATTCCTTATTCCGAGAAGCTCCTTAGTATACATTCGAATGTGGATAGAAGAAGAGTTGTTGTGTAACTCTTTTGGGCACACTATCATGTTTTGGTTGAATTATTTAAATTATAAAAACTTCTGCTGATTTAATTCATATATTCATGATTTGTTACATTTATTTTATAAACTGTTAGAGGCGAATATTGAACCTGGCGGGTTCAAATGTTATTATTGTGTCGTTTAGTTTCTTCCGATGTTGTACATGACGTCGGATGCCGATCACGTCTAGGATGGGTTTTGGGACGTGACAAAAATATGCATGCGTCAAATGCCAGTTTAAATATGCACTCAATCGTTGTATTTCGATTCTCTTTTGTTAACTTTCACTTTGATGTCAATAATTTTGACGTCTTGATATACGTTTATGTTGGAGCTTTCTTGATTTTTATTTATAGTTCTTGATTTGCAATTTGTTTCGTATCTAACTTTAGAAATTTTGTACAAATTACTTGAGTCACATCATTCCGTAACAAAAAAGTTGTTTAGACTTTCTTACTCTTATTGAACAGAACTTTTATTAATTAGAGATTATTTTACCCTATATTTCATAATTAAAACCACTAATTGCTATTCTCAGTTGTTAAAATCCCTTTGTAATTTATCTCCTCCATTTTCTTCCTTTGCGAGTTTTTATTGTTTAAATGTTAGATAATAGATATTCCAACTAATTTCAATTTGTGCAGACCTTTTTTTGTTTCCTATGCGTTACTTGAGACCCGCTAATACCGGATAAGCTCACAAGAGAATTACCAAGCAACGTATTGCGTAAACTCCTAAGGAGGAAAGGTGGTATAAAGACCTTTTGTCCAGGGATTTTCTATTCAAAAAACTGAACATCTAATTAAAGTGAAGGAATTTCATTCAGCCCATGTCAAAATATGTTTTTATGCGAATTAAAATGTTTAATGTTAATTAAGGTTTACAGTTGTGTCAGTGAAATTTTTTCCCACAATAAGACAATTGGTGTGTGGGTTCATTCCAAGGCATATTTCAATTTCATAGATAGGGCTTGGAGGGTATAGAATGAACACGGACCTTTCCCTACCTCGTGGAGGTAGAGAGGTTATTTCTGAAAGACTCGGTTATGTTGCTTAGGAGGAGCAGTAGCAAGCATGGTGCTCAGGTTTTCTGCACCCTCAGTGAAAGATCCTACCATACTGATGCCAGTAGATGACACAACAAATCCTTTGTTATTACCACCTAAACGACCATTTTGTGCATATTTGACCTGCCCAGCTTGAGTTCCAAGTTCTCTAGCATGAATAGGTCGGCAAGAACGGACAGTTACTGGCTCCTCATACTCGCTGAATGTGAACCAACTGTTGTACTGGAGAACATTTGCTGCTTGCACAGGAGTATCTCATATAGAAAAATCCTCCATGAGTCCATTCTCGACCTTTAGGAACATAAAGAACTAGCCAACCTTCATCACGTGCCCAATGATTGCAAGGGCAAAACTCTTTGCACAACTTACAGGCCCATCTTATACAACTTGCTTTCGAGCTTTGAGACCATGAAAACTATTGAGGGGGGTGGAGGAGCACTCAAATGGAAAGCCCTTACTGACTCCTTTCTCATCTAGTAGCATAGAACTTAATTTGCCATATTGATTAAAATGGCCATGATTTGAACCGTAGTTAATAACTTTCCCTAATTCGTCATTGGAGATGTCAAGATCCAAGTTCTTGAGGAACAATTTTATATCAAGGCTGGGGATACTCTTTTTATAAACTGATAAGTCGGTATTTTACGGGCAATTCGCAGGAATGCCCTTATTTTTGGGTGGCCTTTAATTTTTGACCTTCGCCTAATACCATGAGGTTTGGAGTTCGAACCCCGGCTCAGTAAAAAAAAAATTACGCAAGGCAGAGTTTTATAGCAAAGTTAGGCCTCACGCAGAATTTTGAATGCAAAACTCTACCTTAAGGTAGAGTTCAAAACTCTGCCTACATTTGAATGCAGAGTTTTGAACTTATCCATTCAAAATTCTGCCTGCAGGTAGAATTTTGCATCTGCGTTGCGAATTCAAACCTTTGCCTAGCGATTTTTTTTTTTTTTACAGAGTTGAGGTTTGAACCCAAAACCTTGAGGTATTAGGTGAAGGGCAAAAATTAAAGACCACTAATTTGAGGGGTAAAATTTAAAGACCAGTGATTTTGAAGGGCAATCCGCACAAGAAAAATGATATTTTACCAACTTATCTCTTCTTTCTACTTAGGCTTTTGTGAATGATAGTGAGAAAAGTAGTGCACTTATAGGGTGTGTTCGGTAGGGAGGAAAATGTGTTCTTGGAAAATAAGTGAATTTCTACTCATTTTCTCATGTTCGGTTGGGTTGTGGAAAATAAGTGAATTTCTTACTTATTTTCTCATTTTCGATTGGTTGGTAGAAAATATTTTTCGGAAAATACCACCCATGCCCCACCAACCCCATACCACATCAATCACCCACCACCCATACTCCACCACACACCCCACACACCCCCTAACCAAATCCCACCCCCCACCCAACCACCACCCTCCAACCACTTCATCTTCACCCACCTCTACGCCACACCACCGCTCTATCCAACCCTCTCCCAAATTTTCTATTTCATATATTTTATTTAACTTTTATAAAAAATGAGAATTTTTTTCTTATCCGCCCCACCACCACCCACTATCCCTCACCACCACCCAACCCCCAAATACAACCCACCCATACCTAACTACGCAAACTTTTCATTTTTATAAATTTTTTATAAAGGTAAAATTAAATATGAAGTAGAAAATTCGGGAGGAGGTAAGGGGTGGGGGAGTGTAGAAAATCAAAAATAAATTTTGTTTTTTTAAAAAATTACTTTTTTTTGGAAGGGGTGGTGGGGTGTTGTGGGGCGAGGGGGGGGGGGGGAGGGAGTGTCGTAGAAAACCAAAATAAATAAAAAAAAATTCAAAACTTTTATTAAAAAAAAATTGGAGGGGTGGTGGTGGGAGGCGGGGGGTTGTAGAAAATCAAAATAGATTTTTTTAAATTTTATTTTTTATTTTTGGAGGGGGTGTTGTAGAAAACCAAAATAAATAAAAAACTTTTCAAAATTTTTATTTAAAAAAGAAAAAATTTTTTGGAGGGGAGGTGGGTGTAGAAAACCAAAATAGTTTTCTTAAAAAAAATATTAAATTTTTTGGAGGGGGTGGTGGGGTGCTGTGGGGGGAGGGGTGTCGTAGAAAACCAAAATAAATAAAAAACTTTTGAAAACTTAAATTTAGAGGGGTGGTGGAGTGTTGGGGTGGGAGGGGGTGGTGGGGTGCTGTGGGGGGTGGGGGTCCCACAGTACGCGGGGGTGGGGGATGGGTGATGTAGACCCCCCCCCCCCCCCCCCAAACAAAAAAATAATAATTAAAAACTTTAAAAAACAATTAGGGGGTAGGGGTGGGGGTGGTGGGTGGAGGAGGTCTATGGGGTTGTGGGAGTTGTTGGGATTTGGTGGTTGGGGGGTGGGTTGGGTGGTGATAGGATGGTTGGTGAAATGCCCTTTGTGGACTTGTTTTTCATACTTTGATTAGAGAAGTCATTTTTCCCATTTTGAAGGAACTTTTTTTCTAAAGAAAATGTTTTTAATTTCTTTTTGACCAAATAAACATGAGAAAATCGAAAAATATTTTCCTTCGTACCGAACACACCCATAATGTTTTCTTGGTGTTTTACAAGTTTTATGTGGTTGAGAAGTGAAGGGGAAGAAATCAAGTGAAAAACAAGTTTAAAGAGGTTAAATCGAAGAAATACAAAAAGTTTAAATTTGCAAAAACAGCCAGATCTGAAATCTGAAAAGCTGGAGCCGTTTTGGTCATAATTTTTTGAGAATTTTTTGGATCTATTAAAGCAAGATTTGGGAGATATTATTCTCATATTTGGCCACATTTCCAAGCTCGTGGAGCTAGAGTTTCATCAACCAACACTTTAAAAGAGAAGATTGGAGTATTTTAATGAGCGAACTCTTAATCTTTTCTTCACTTTCTTGTTATGTATTAAGTATGTAGTATTTTATTCTTTCACTTTTGCTAATTACATTTCGTAGCTACAGTAACGTGTATTCAAAACTCGATTGTATTCCAATTTGGTTGTATTTCGTTGTATTCAATTCGGATGTATTCAATTTGGTTGTATTCATTCGTAACAACTTTTACAATAATACAATGTATTCAACTTATTGTATTTAAATTCGGTTGTATTCAAACAACATAAATGCAAAAAAAATACAGGGATATTCAGTTGTATTCAAAATTCACTGTATTCATTTGTATACAAAAAAAAAATCTCCTTGAAATACAAACGAAAAGTACATAAAGAAATACTCTATTTTACACTAAAAAAATAACGAATACACTGAAATACACTCAGATATGAGATACAAGAAAAATAAATACACTCAGATTTGAGATACAAGAATAAAATACAGCCAGATCTGAGATACAAGAAATAAAATACAGCCAGATCTGAGATACAAGAAATAATATACACTTAGATCTGAGAAAATACACTCAGATCTGAGAAAAATCCGATCGATTGGCCAAGGGTTCCGGCCATAGAAGACGACGGCGGTGGAGGAGAAATGAGGGCCAGAGAAGATGACGGCGGTGGAGGAGAGAAGCCATCGAGGGATGTTTTAATGGTGAAGCTTTCTTTAATCGGTGGTTATGAGAAATACACTCAAAAAAATTGATAACAAGTGTCAAATGAGCTAGATCTGCAGTGAAGGATGAAGTCTTGTATGTGTGACCTTGTTTGTATTGTACATGAGATATCAGTTAGAAAATATTCATCTTTTCTTACGAAAAAATTTATAAGGTAAAAGTGACAACCAAGTCCTAAACTAATTAAGTTCTAGGCAATCGTATGGACAGAGATTTTGGTGAATCCATTGTTGAAAAGAGAGAGAGAGAAAACAAGAGAGAGAGTTGAGGGACAAGAGAGAGAAGGTTGAGGGAAACGATTAGATACAGTGGAATAATTTTGATGCAGGAGAAGGAACCGTATGTTAAGAGGTATTAGTTATATTGTATAATTAAAATACAACATTTAGCTACCGGATGTAAGTAAAGTAAAGTGTAGTTACTAAATGTAAATACCTCTTATATGTTCTCTATACCACATTAATTTCCATATATCTATTGAAGTGGGTTAATGTTTCTATTTATTCTTCAAGCTTTAACCCCTGTTTGGATGGTTGTTTCTCGTGATTCATTATTGTATTGTTTTCTATGAAATCATGTATGTTTCCATTGTTTTTAAAATTATGTTATAGTTGTATGATGTTGTAAACCCGTTGTAAGCCCGTGGTGGTATAACCATGAAAAAGTCAATTTTTATAACCACGGATTTGGTGATTTTTGCGTGGTTACGTATTTCATTTCCCCATTATACCCCCATCCCATCCACCCTTATATATCACACCCAAATCCACCCTACCACCCACAACGAACCCCACCCCACCCACCCCCACTCCTCCCACCCACTATGACCCACTACCCTCACCACCACCCAAACCCACAACTACTCACCCCACCTGACCACCCACTACCCCACACTATCTATCCCCACCCACCACCTACTTATTTTTTAAATATATATAAGAACTTTAAAATATATATATATACACACACACACCACACTAGTTTGTAATTAAGGGTTAAGGGTATTTTAGTAAACTTACATGTTATTATACAACACCATACAGTCAAACCAAACAATAAAATATTATTAAACCATAACAAACGATACAGTCCATCCAAACATTGTATTCATTAATACAGTACAAAATAATACAATAACATATTATACAATATTATACTGTACATTATGAAACCATGGGTAACGATCATCCAAACAGAGGCTTAATGTCTTTTAATGGTTGCAAACATTAATTATGTCTAGTTACCTTTACTTAGCTTGGAAAAGAGAGTAAGGCTTAGGAAAAGAGTAAAAAACAAAGATTTGAGGCTTTAAACCTCATCTAATAACTTGAGTTAAGAATAGGAAAATTAACTTAAGATTCAGTTGATTGTACTTAATATCACACTCTAAGACTTGGAAAATCTTAAAGTGAAATTCATTGATTTTATTGGAAAACTTTCAATGATATCTTAGAAATCATTATGTATTACATAAACTCGCTCTTAGTTGTAAAATTGTGAAATACATTTGATCATTACTTGAGAGAATGAGAATAATTTCTCTTGTATCCATGCTTGTAGCTATTGATCATTTTACTTGCTTTCTAGATTTGTTTGATATTTGTTAGTTTTTAAATAAAAAATCAAATATTGAAAAAGTATTTGACTTAGCTTAGTTGGTGATATATCCTTTACTTTCTTAATCGTCTTTACATTGTTCTATGTGGGATTCGACCCCGACTCACAATTGAATAAATTATATTGCGACGACCGTGTATACTTTCTCACTTGAGAAGCGGATTTGAATGTTATCACAAATTTTATACCTATCTCTTTTAACTAAATTTCTATTGAGAGTAGTATTGGCACCTCAATGGCATGTAGAGGGGTTTCAATGAATGTAGAAACGCTAGTGTTTCTCCAGCTTAGCTTGGGTCTGGCCTTATTGCTTGCTGCAATACATGCATTGGTGTGTATGTTTCTTGTGTGATCTTTCATAATGGCTGTCCTTGGCTGGTGCAGTGTTGAAGGTCTTGTCGCAGACCAAGCAGTGCACATGGGTGGATGAAGGTGCACTGAGAATAAGAACAGTTTTATCATTTCTGAGAGAGCTTCATAGTCCACATCAATATAGAAACTTTTTGATCGGAGGTCTTTTATCGGAGAAGACGATCGAAAATAAGAGATTTCTTATTCAAGTTCAAAGAACAAACTTATTCAAGTTCAAAGAACAAACTAGTCATCAAATAAATCAAACAATGTTTTTGGTAAACTTACCAAGGTCGAACTGAGTGCGGATGACCTTGCTGGCTTCGACTCATGGATTGATGCTAAAAAAAAAGGGAAAAATAATAGATTGTGTAAAAAATAGCTTTTAGCCACTAATTATTAAGCCACCTTTGCAAACGGCGGGATCGAAAAGAGTGGCTTAAAGCTATTTTTTAATAAGAGGCCTATGTTTTTATTTTCCCCATACTTTTTTTTTGTAGTGTAGTATTGTTTAAAGACATAAAACTTTAAATTTCACATAGTAATATTATTGTTATCATTTATTGATAATGTCCAAATTCACTCCTCAAAGAGAAAGTGTACACAGTCATCACAATATAATTTACCCAATTATGAGTCGGGGTCGAATCCACATGGAACAATATAAAGGCTATTTAAACAAACAAGGAGTTATCACCAACTAAGTTAAGCCAAACACTTTTTCAATATTTAATTTTTGGTTTAACAACTAACAAAGATAAAACTAACTGGAAAGCGGGTAAAATGATCAATGGCCACAAGTATGGATACAAAGGAAATTATGCTCAAGTAACGATCCAACGTATTTCACGATTTTACAACTAAGAGTGAATTTATGCTAATTAGATAATGATTTCTAAAATCTCATCAAACGTCTCTCGACCAAATTGATAAATGTCATTACTAAGCTTTCTCAAGCCTTAGAATGTAGAATATGTGAACAATCAATATAATCTCAAGTAACTTTCCTATCTCTAGCTCAAGTTATTAGTTGAGGTTTAAAAGCCCCAAATTCTTGTTAATTAATCTTTCTCAATCTCAATTTTCCTCTTTCGAGCTCAAATCGAAGTAAATGGGTGGGTCTTAAGGTTAGCTAGTCAGTTAAGAAACATTAAAGAACAAGATTAATTAAAACAACATTAACTCACTTCATTAGCAATAAAAATCATTCAATACATAAGCAAAACAGAGTTTCATCCAACACTTCTATCATAGAATATTTCCATAAACAAGATTCAAGTGAAGAAAATAAATACTACACACTTAGATATTCATTACAAAGCAAGGAATCAAAGAAATAGAGAAAAGTTTAAGAAAATTCTCAACCCAATCTTCAAATCTTCAACCCCAAAGTGTGGTGCAAAAACCCTAGCTTCCAAAAATTGTATTTTCTGCCAAAGATGTGTTATGACCTGGAGCTTTTAAATAAAAAACAAGAGTGGTGGATAAGATAATACACGTGTACGCACGAGGTAACATTTAAATTAATGAGCTCGGACGGTCCAGATTAAGTCTCTTTGAGGAGTGGATTTAATCCCTAACCGATCTAGCTACAGGAATGAACGAATATTGCAGGTCTTTTCACTCTCTTTCTTTCCCTTCTTCATGCTCTTTCTTTCTTCTTCCTTCTCAATTCTAAATTTCTCGTCTTTCCATTTTCCTACAGATTTGCAACGTCAATGGCGAGCTACCTATTCAATTAGCTTAGTTTAATCCCGCATTTCTTTCTCTTGTAATCGAGTTCCATTTTTTCAGTTTCAATAAATCAGAAAATTGTCTCAAAATCTCTTTAATTTTCATAATTCTAATTGTTCGAGCTTGGATCCATATCGGGATCATTACAATTGGTATCAGAGCCTCGATTTTGCGACCTGTTGATAGCAATGGTGGACGGAACACAAATGAAAATTATGGAGGAGAAATTGACTAAACATGATGCGGTTCTGGATGAGCTGAATGAGCAACAAAGGGTTATGGTTGCTACTCAGAATGAGATCCAACATACTTTAGAGCAAATTCTAGATCGATTGACTCAGTTAGAGAGGAGGCCTAACAGAGGATAGGGGTGGGCATGGTATGGTATATACCGAATAACATATTGAAACTGAAATTTTTAATACCGCCGTTTTGATATTACAGTATTTGGTATGCATTTTAATTTTATTTGGTATTCGGTACGGTATTCGGTATTTATAAAAAGAATACCGAGATACCGTATACTGTACCGAAGTTTATACTACATATACAATCCATTTATGTTATACTTAGTACTATTAAATATATAGCCTAGTTTTTGTACAATTAAATACATCCCATTCAAGTTAGATTTTGGATGTCACTAAATGAATTTTTGGTGTAAAATTGTACAGGACTAAGGATTATGCTTAATTTTGGTTAATTTTGTTTAGACTTTGTAACTTCGACTACTCTATCATGATTCAAATTTCATTTTTGTGTAATTGAATAACGAAGAAAATTGCATGTACTTTCTTTTATATATGTCTACATGTGTAAGGTGTTAGTTCAATATAATTGAGACGTTGTGAATACAACATCGATGAAAAGTCGAAGTCATAATCCTTTATTATATGAGTATATATGTAAGTTGAAGTCAAACAAACTATGGTTACCGAATTACCGTACCGAAAAATACCGAAACCAAACTTAGAAACACCGAACCATATCGAATTATTTTGATATGGTAATGGTATAGTATTTTTAGAAACCGAAAACCGAAGTTACCGAACTGAATTTTCAAATACCGTACCATGCCCACTCCTAACAGAGGACCCAAGATCGCACAACCAGGAAGTGCAGGAAGTTGTGAATACAACATCGATGGTGAGTGCGATATCTGTATCGTAAGGGAAGATCTGAACTGCGATGGAATTGGATGCCGTGTGTACAGTATAAATTGCGAGTGCGACATCTGTATCAAAAGTGGTACTAATTCTCCAGGAAGTGAAGGTATGAAATGCGATGAAACTGAGATAAATCAACCTTTCGACTTTCACGGACTTGGTGATCCACAGGTAGAACTCGATTCTCTTGTCCTCGGGTGTACTCGAGAACTTGATTTGTCTAGTGTATGCTTTAATATATGGCTGGAATATGTGAAATTTAAGACAACTGGAGTTGCTTCCTACTTGTTTGATAAAATTTCTGAAAGGGCTCATGTCTAAGTAGTACATATGTTAATAAGAATAAAGAGCAAGTTCCCTCTCGTTTTAGTTAGAAATGGACTGATTGTTCTTGTATCGGATCCAGGGATAGGTTTAAAGACCGTGAAATTTGTTGGTCACACAAATAATGTTGAGAATTATTGATGGATATCAGTAACATGTTTTGTTTGCATAGATTATCTGATAACATCAATCGAGTTTGGGATACGGGATGGCAGTGGTTTATGCATCCCTCTGTTGTGCATCATTGGTTTTTAAGTTACAAAATACCTCTCTTAACCATGAACTCTACCGGTAGTGTGAAAGTATGGATATCACTGGAGGAACTCCTAGTAGAAACTATAAAAAAATTATAATTGATACGGAGGTGGAAGAACCAGATTGTTGCAAGATAAGGAAACTATGCTTATTAGGTTTCTTTTGCATTATTGCAATTTGTTCTGCTGCTCTTAACTTCTATGGTAAACCTGAAGATGACAAAGTTACATGATTACAAGTAATTCGAAGAGAGTTGCTAGTGAATTGGTCAACCAAAGATGAAGTTGAATTAGGGATATTTAGTCTAGGGACATCATTCTTCCCTATTCAATTGTGGATTCCAACATATGGAAGCAAATTCAGCTTTACGGATGTTCATGGAATTATTATTCCTCTGTTGGTGGAAAAGCTATATTTGGCTGGTGTTTTAATGACTTTTGTACTAGGAGACTTTTTGAAAATGGAAGGTTGTAGCAGTCTTGTTAGAACTATTTCAACAACTCTTCAATTAGAGAAAGGCTTTATGGACTCATTTGGATACCACATCATTTGGACAGGATTATGGGAAGTAATCAATAGTAGCTTAAATACACCTTGTTCACATGGCTTGTGGGTTCTTCCAAAACAGATTCAATCTCAGGGAACAAGACATATGCATTCGGCTGCTCAACACTGGACGGGAGCAAGGGCGATTATATTTTCTTGGACAGTGAAAATCAATCTTTCGCTATTAGCCTGTCAAATTGATTCCACGTCTAATGATCAATGTATTTTGAATCAATTCCCATTTGATCCCAATTCGAATTTATTCATTATAACCAATTTTGGACGCCTCCAAGTTCATCAATTGAAACCAGGGGCATCTGTACACACTCTCTTACTTGTAAAGAACACATTTCAGATTTGGGATCCAGTAATTAGTTTTGAGTTCATGGCGATAGGTTCAAGTGCTATTGGACTCTTTGTGTTGCCTCAATGGAGTGAATGTTCTCTGTGGCATGTGGACTCCATGTTTGGTGTAGTTAGCCATCTGTTTCCAGTTACTATAAAGTTTCAGCTTCACATTTCCATTCTGAGTAAACTCTTTGACGAGCTGCTAAAGTACAGATGAATGAATCAAGTTACCTGAGTCACTTTGTGTCTTGGAAATAACTTAGGCTTACACATTTGCTATTGGTTTGATACCGGACAGGATCTATGGACTTGCTTTGATTGGGTAGAATTGGATGCTTCAAATGTATGCATACTTTCAAGGCTCGATGCTCTAGCAACCTTTATGGCTGAGATTGTAAATAATGGAATATCGAAGCTGATGGATGATGTGATGAAGTTATTTACGGAGTTGTTGTCATATCTGCCAATGAGGAGGGATACCTTGTTATATGGTTTCAAATAAGAGTTGTGACGTGTATGGACGTGGAGTTTGTACCACCTGGTTTGGCACAAAGGTGAGAAGTTTTCTGATTTTGATCGTAATCCTTGAGGTCAAGGATTGTTTCTAGCGGGCGAGAATGTTATGACCTGGAGCTTTTAAATAAAAAACAAGAGTGGTGGATAAAATAATTCATGTGTACGCACAAGATAACATTTCAATTAATGAGCTCGGACGGTCCAGATTAAGTCTCTTTGAGGAGTGGATATAATCCCTAACTGATCTAGCTACAGGAATGAACGAATATTGCAGGTCTTTTCTCTCTCTTTCTTCCCCTTCTTCACACTCTTTCTCTCTTCTTCCTTCTCAATTCTAAATTTCTCGTCTTTCCCTTTTCCTACAGATTTGCAACGTCAATGGCGAGCTACCCATTCAATTAGCTTAGTTTAATCCCGCATTTCTTTCTCTTGTAATCGAGTACCATTTTTTCAGTTTCAATAAATCAGAAAATTGTCCCAAAATCTCTTTAATTTTCGTAATTCTAATTGTTCGAGCTTAGATCCTTATCGGGATCATTACAAGATGAAAATATTGTCTCCCAAGTGTTGCTTTTAAAGTTTCCAAAAATTTCCCAATAAAAAGTGACAAAAATAGCCTTCGAACTTCAGATTTCCAGATCTGGCCATTTTTGCAATTTTAGCCACTTTTCTCATTTTCTTTAATTTGGTCTCTTTTGACTTGTTTTTCACTTGGTTTCTTCCCGATCACTTCTCAATCATATAAAACCTGTAAAATGGGAGTAAACGACATTAAATGCATTATTTTATCAATTAGACATAGCAAAAATCTTAGATTAAAGAAAAGATAAGTTGGTAAAATATCAAATTATCATTTATATTAGTAAGATTTAATTTAAGTTAATAGGATGTTATCCATGTGATTGCAGTACAATCTGTTGGATGTTATTATATCAAATTGTATTTACTAATATGAAGATGTGAGTAGTTTAATTCAAATTTTAAAATAGTTCTACTATGAAAGGTAGTCAATGCTTCTTCTTTTTTCTTAATTTTTTTTTTACTTCTTACATTTTTTCTGCAAACTTCAATATTGTTTAAGCGAAAATAAAATCTTAAATTCACTATTAATTAAAATAGTTTGAGGCTAGAATTACAGCAGCTTATGCTAGGACACTGTCTTATGCTGGGCAACTGCAAATCATTATGGCTGCACTATTTTCTATATATAGCTAGTGGGGGGCTGTCTTTATCCTGTCTCAGAGCATCATAAAGGCAGTGGATAAGAAGTGTAGGGATTATTTGTGGGGGTGTTCTGAGGAGAAAAGGAAAATAGCATTGGTATCATGGGAAAAAATATGTTTGCCTAAGAAGTCTGGTAGTTTGAATATTAAGAGTTGCAAGCTCTGGAATGTAGCATCAGTAGGTAAACTCATATGGCAACTAGCCAACAATAAAGAGATGTTATGGGTCAAATGGGTGCATGGTATTTATATGAAAGGGGAAATAGATATCTGGGAACATCAAGCACCAAAGGATTGCAGTTGAAAAAATCAACTCTCTGAAAAGTACAATAGTTCAATGGTATAGGAATGGGGTGTATATCCTGACAAAGAATGGGGAATATTCACTTTCAAAGAGTTACAATGCATTGCTAGGCAGGCACACAAGGATGATTGAAGCTGCACTGGTTTGGAACTCTATCATGGTACCTATACATAGATTCATTGTGTGGTTAGCTAATCAAGAAAGGTTGTTGACAAAGGATATGCTTACTAAGATGCACATACATGTTGATGATGAAACCTATGGATTATGCTCAAATGCTCAGCTGGAAACACATAGGCACATATTTGCAAATTGTGCATGGTTTAAAGAATTGAGGGATGCAGTAGTCAACTGGTCTGGGATCTCATACAGGAGTATGCGTACTCAACACACATTGCAATGGGTCAGGAGAAGGAAATGGAAGAAGTTCAAGAAGGTGATGGTCATTGCCATTTGGGGTGCTATGATATACCACACCTGGATGGCAAGAAATGGAAAGCAGTTTCAGGAAAAGTATGTGCAACCTTAGCTTGCAACTGCCCAAATCCAGAAGGAGGTGAAGGAAAGAATAGGATTCTTCAGATGTACAAAAAGAGCTTATAGTAGTAGACACTTGGTCTAACAATTGTGTAGTTGAGCTGAAATTCTAGCAAAATCTGTTTTGCATTTCTAGATTCAGAAGTGTATAGGTTTCATTTTGTTTTAGCTTTGAGACACTGGAGAATAGCAACCTTCTTGGAAGGTGGCTATTGCTCTTGTGTATTTGGATGATGTATTGCTTTGTTTTGTTGGTACGGTAATATATTCACAGTTTATTATCAAAAAAAGAAAAAAAATAGTTTGAGGCCTAAAGTAAAGGCCTAGCCTCTCCTTTGAGCCACCCTAATTGGCATATAAAACGTAGAGAAGACAATTTTAGGTAGTAATTATCAACAAAGAGGGTATTTACATAAAAAAAATAGAAAATAGACGCATGATATGTATTTGTATATACATAACTATCACTTAATCATGGTTAATTAATGTATATATTCACTTTATTAAATTACTTAACGATGGAAAATTGTATCGATCTATTGTAAACATCCAGTGCTAATATAAGTTTTCACCGTAATTTTAAGTTGATTTATGAGGTATCTATCTCTGTCTAACATTTGTGACTTAATATTAGTCCAAGATTTGAATTATAATTTATCCAAGTTTGAAGAAATAATTCATTTTTTGAAGGGCAGAAAAGTCGGTTAACATTTTGATCATTTTTTATCAATCAACATTCGTTTGACATTCCTTACTCTTTGAAAATAAAATTCTTACTAGATAAGATTATAATTATAATTAAATATTCAATATCTGAAATGAGCTAATACTAAGAATTTGAATAAATAAATAATAAATATTCTTTTTAATGTTGAAAATAAAATATTAACTATCCGATTTAACTAATTAGCAAAAGAATACAATAATTAAACAAGAAATTAAAGAATCTAAACCAAGTTGACGAAACCTTTAAGGTGCATATATTTGTTTCCTTAATAAGCAAATCATATTATTGGTATTTACCAAAAAAAAAAATCATATTATTGGTAGTTAAAGAAATAAGAAAATAGAGCAAACTCGACTATACTATAGTATTAAGAGTCAAATTGGTCAAAATGCACATTTGAGGCAATAAGGATGAAACAATAGAAGAGAAAATATATTTTGAACTAGGAAATATATCCGCGCTTAGCGCGGTGCATTAGTTTTGTAAAAACAAATAAGATAAAACTTTTCATGTATATGCAAAAAAGAATTGCAAATATCGTTGAAATTGCAATTGTAAAATATTATATGAGAATAAAGGCTAGATGAATTGTAATTTTATTATTATATTTTCCTTAAAAAAAGATATAAAAGAATATTTTCATTTCCAATAGTAATATTAGATTTCTAAAATTCGATAATATAATTTTAGCTTTTCAAAAGCTTCATTTCAAATAAAAGAAAGCATGAAGAAATATATCACATAAAGAGAAAAAAAAAGTGGCAACACAAGTTCCGAATTTGCCCACTTTAATTACATCTCCTAATTAAATGATCTCCCCATTCTAATGATCAAAAGCAGAGAAGAAATGAAAAACATACGGTGAACAGTTACTGAAGCAATCAAAAGTCTTCTACCCAACACTACAATTCTAATGATCAAGCAATCAATAGATTATTATTTTGTTTCCCAACTGCTTTCTTTTTCTCTATGTACCTTAATAACCATATAAGAAAGTGATAAAAAGAAAAAAGAGGACCAAAAGGAAATAAAATAAGAAGAGAGAAAAAAACTAACAGGAAACACATGTTATTACCTTATTATGCGAAATAAGTAGAAATCAAAGCGATTGAGATTAGTTGATGGCAAGTTCTCTAGTGGGAGCTTCAACAGGAATCCCATGTCATAATGTTATATCTTTTCTCAATCTCCTTAACATCAGAAGCTCTTGTATCAAATGTTTGGTGAACTTAATTGTTACATTCTATTGGATAAATAACTAATAGTCATCGGAGCAGAAGCAAATCTGCACATGCAATGGAATTACTCCTCTTTATATTGGACAGTTAAAGATGTTTATTACGTTTCTTTTGGTTTTAAGATTACAATTTTGAAACGGTGTCATTTCTCTTTCCTTAATTAAAATTTTGAAACAATGTCAATTAAATCTTTTGAACTGGTGTCTTTTCCTTTTCTTATGTATTATCCTTTGACCAGAATTAACAGCGTCTTTTCGATATTTGTGAAACTGTGTCTTTTGACTTCCTCATTTATTAGGGAGCTGCTTAATGCAAACAAAATTAATTAACATTAAGATTTGACGTGATTACTGATACGTGGGCTTCAACATTTATTTTGTGAGGCTTTTCTAAGCCAATTTGGTAGTAGATTATGTATAAAAAAATTCAAAAAAAGGAGAAAAAAGATAAATATCAATGGAGGCCATAGAGAGGTGCCACATCACTTTGTCTATGCCTAACTTTATATTATATATAGATTAGTTGTCATTAATCATTTTTCTTTCCTTTAGCATTTACTTTTCTCTCTATATTTTTTTATATATTAAGTTATTTGTTGTGAAATATTATCTCAATATTAATCATTTTTAGTTATTAAACTGTCGCTTATCAACTTTTGTCTAGGAACTAATTAAAGGGTCAACCTCCTTCGTTCCTAAATCTCCAAAATACTAATCTGTCAAAAATATCCCAAATAGTGGATATCCAAAATATCCCAAAATATCCCAAAATATCTCAAAATATCTCATGTCCTGTTTCTCTATAAATAGGATGCACAGATGCAATGTTGAAAGAGCAGAAGTAATATAATCTGATATCTCTCTACATATTCTCTCTACATATTTCTTCTGTGTATCTACTTCATAGTTTTATTTTATAACACGTTATCAGCACGAGACTCTGTTATCTCGAGCAAATACTTCAAAACCTCGAAGGTATTAATTTCTTCGTTTTCCTTTACTAATGGCAAATCTTACTAAATGTGAATTTGTAGCCTTAGATATATCCGATAATAGCTATATGTCTTGGATTCTTGATGCCGAGATTCACCTTAATGCGATGGGTCTGGAAGACACCATCAAAGATAAAAATGAGGCATCAAACCAAAACCGTGCTAAGGCAATGATATTCCTCCGCCGTCATCTTGATGAGAATTTGAAAATGGAATATCTCACGGTTAAAGATCCTCTTACGCTGTGGAATGATCTGAAAGATAGATATGATCACCTGAAGATGGTCATACTTCCACAAGCACGTTTTGATTGGCTCCATTTAAGGTTCCAAGATTTTAAATCTGTTAAGGCATACAATTCTACTATGTTTAAAATTATTTCTCAATTGAAATTATGTGGTGAAAATATTACTGATCTTGATATGCTGGAGAAAACATTCTCCACTTTTCCTGCCTCGAGTATGCTCCTGCAGCAGCAATACCGAGAGATGAAGTTCAAAAAATATTCTGATCTAATCTCACATCTTCTAGTGGCTGAACAACATAATGAATTACTGATGAAAAATCATGAAAGCCGACCCACTGGTACTGCCCCATTCCCTGAAGTGAATGAGGCAAATTTTCGCCATTCTAGGCGTGGAAGAGGTCGTGGCCCCAGTCGTGGTCATGGTCGTGGTCGAGGAAGGAATTTTAATCATGATTCTCGTTTTGCACCATATAATACCCTTCACCACCAGCAGTGTAAAAGGAAGGATGAAAAGCATGAAGTTGTGCAAAAGAAAAATTCAGAAAATAATTGCTTCCGATGTGGAGGAAAAGGGCACTGGTCACGTACCTGTCGTACGCCAAAGCACCTTGTTGAGCTATATCAAGCCTCCCTCAAAAGGGCAGAAAAGGATGCCGAAGCAAATTTTATGTCTGAAGATAATGTTGAGCCCATGCATCTAGATGTGGCAGATTTCTTTGAACTCCCTGAAGGGAAAATATATCATCTGATCGGTGATGGATCTGTATTAACTTAGATATTTCATACATGTCATTTGTATTATCTAATGTGGTTATGTTTCCATATATATATAATAAAGTGTGTGAAATACTTTGTCTAATCAAAATATCTACTTCGATGTTTACTTTGCCTATTCTTTCGTTTTGAAGAATATATGGAAAATCCTCAAATATTATTTGGATCAATGACGAATCATGAAGATATTTGTGTGATTGATAGTGGAACAACGCATGCTATATTCAAAGATGAGAAATACTTTTCTCAATTGCGTAGAAAAAGAGGAAATATTAATACAATTTCTGGCAATTCGAAATTAATTGAAGGCTCCGGAAGAGCTACTATATTTCTACCTAAGGGGACGAAACTTGTTATAGAAGATGCACTATTCTCTTCTAGATCCCCAAGAAACTTGTTGAGTTTCAAAGATATCCGCCGTAATGGGTATCACGTTGAGACATTAAATGAAACAAATGATGAATATCTTATCATTACAAAGAATGTCTCCGGCCAGAAATATGTTTTGGAGAAATTACCAACTTTGTCTTCTGGCCTGTACTATGCAGAAATTAGTACAATGGAAGCACACTCAATCGTAAACCAGAAGTTTAACGATTCAGGAACTTTTGTGCTTTGGCATGACCGAATGGGTCATCCTGGATCAATAATGATGAGACGAATTATTGAAAATTCAAAAGGGCATCCACTTAAGAACCTGAAGATTCTTGAAAGTAGTGAATTTTCATGTGTCGCTTGTCATCAGGGCAAATTGATAACCAGGCCATCACCAATGAAAGTTGACATTGAATCCCCTGCTTTTCTAGATCGTATACATGGGGATATATGTGGACCTATTCACCCATCTTGTGGGTCATTTAGATATTTTATGGTTCTAATAGATGCGTCTTCAAGATGGTCTCATGTGTGCCTCATATCGTCTCGCAACCTGGCGTTTGCGAAATTATTGGCACAAATAATACGCTTAAGGGCACACTTCCCAGATTATCCTATAAAGGCTATACATCTTGATAATGCTGGAGAATTTACATCCCAAGCTTTTGATGATTATTGTTTCTCAGTTGGGATAAAGGTTGAACATCCTGTAGCACATGTTCAAACCCAAAATGGCCTTGCTGAATCATTTATTAAGCGTGTACAATTGATAGCAAGACCATTACTTATGAAAACACGGTTGCCTACAACCGTCTGGGGTCATGCTATTTTACATGCAGCATCTCTTGTTCGTCTTAGACCGACTCATTATAATAAATACTCCCCGTCACAATTAGTATTTGGTCATGAACCAAATATTGCTCATCTCCGAATCTTTGGCTGTGCTGTATATGTGCCTGTAGCACCACCACAGCGCACTAAGATGGGCCCCCAAAGAAGGTTAGGAATATATATTGGGTTTGAATCACCCTCCATTATTCGCTATCTTGAGCCATTGACGGGAGATTTATTCACTGCCCGATTTGCAGATTGTCGATTTGATGAAACAAAATTTCCACAATTAGGGGGAGAGAGAAAAGAAATCAAAAGAGAAATTGCGTGGAGAGTTCCATCACTATCTCATTTTGATCCACGTACCCCTATATGTGAGCAGGAGATCCAGAAGATCATCCACTTACAGAAAATAGCAAATCAAATGCCAGACGGATTTACTGATTTGAAAAGAATAACTAAGTCGCATATCCCTGCAGAGAATGTGCCTATTCGAATTGATGTTCCAAAGGGACAATCTACTAGTGTCATAGCCTCTGAATCTCATCCACGCCTGAAGCGTGGTAGGCCATTGGGCTCCAAGGATAAAAATCCAAGAAAAAGAAATACAAACAATGATCAGAATGACACTATGAAAGGATCTCATGAAGAGATTCAAGATCTGATTAATTCTGATATTCCTGAAGAAATCAGCAAACCCGAGACTTCAGTGAGTGAAGAACTATATCGTTCGAAAATTGTGGTGAATAGTGTTTTTGCATATAATGTTGCACTAAATATTATAAAGGGCAGTGAGGATCAGGAACCTCAATCTGTCGGAGAATGTCGACGAAGATATGATTGGCCAAAATGGCAAGAAGCAATTCAATCAGAATTGAATTCACTTGCTAAACGTGAGGTTTTTGGACCTGTAGTCCAAACGCCTAATGGTGTAAAACCAGTTGGTCACAAATGGGTCTTTGTACGGAAAAGAAATGAGAGAAATGAAATTGTGCGATACAAAGCACGCCTTGTTGCACAAGGATTCTCTCAAAGACCCGGCGTCGACTATGAAGAAACATATTCACCAGTTATGGATGCTATAACATTTCGATACCTCATGGGTTTAGCTGTCTATGAAACCCTTGAAATACATCTTATGGATGTAGTTACAGCTTATCTTTATGGTTCACTTGATAATGAAATTTATATGAAAATTCCTGAAGGATATAAAATGCCTGAAGCATTTGGTTTAAAGTCTCGGGAAATGTATTCAATCAGATTACAAAGATCATTATATGGTTTAAAACAATCAGGGCGTATGTGGTATAATCGCCTAAGTGAGTACTTGATAAATGAAGGATATATAAATGATGCCATTTGTCCATGTGTTTTTATTAAGAAAACAAAATCAGGGTTCATTATACTTGCTGTTTATGTTGATGACATAAACCTCATTGGAACTCCAGAAGAGCTCCAAAAGGCGATTGAATATTTGAAGAAAGAATTTGAGATGAAAGATCTCGGAAAGACAAAACTCTGTCTTGGTCTGCAAATTGAACATTTCGCAAAAGGGATCTTTATACATCAATCTGCCTATACTGAGAAAGTTTTAAATCGGTTTTACATGGACAATGCGCATCCTTTAAGTACTCCTATGGTTGTTCGCTCACTTGAAGTGAGCAAAGATCCGTTCCGACCTCAGGAAGAAAACGAAGAGCTACTTGGTCCTGAAGTACCATATCTTAGTGCAATAGGTGCACTTATGTATCTTGCTAATGCTACAAGACCTGACATAGCATTTTCTGTTAATTTGCTAGCAAGATATAGCTCTTCTCCTACACGGAGGCATTGGAACGGGATTAAGCATATATTGCGATATCTGAAGGGAACTAGCGATATGGGTCTGTTTTATACTAACAAAGGTAGTACAGATCTTGTTGGTTATGCAGATGCAGGTTATTTATCTGATCCACATAAAGCTCGATCTCAAACGGGCTATCTGTTTACATGCGGAGGTACTGCTATATCATGGCGATCGACCAAGCAGTCCATTGTTGCTACTTCTTCAAATCATGTTGAGATAATCGCTATTCATGAAGCAAGTAGAGAATGTGTGTGGTTGAGATCAGTGATACATTTCATCAGAGAAAGATGTGGCTTGAAGTGTGATACAAAAATACCAACAGTATTATATGAAGATAATACTGCATGCATAGCTCAATTAAAAGGAGGTTTCATAAAAGGAGATAGAACAAAGCACATTTCACCAAAGTTATTTTTCACACATGATCTCCAGAAGAATGGTGATATTGATGTGCAACAAATCCGTTCAAGTGACAATCCTGCAGATTTGTTCACTAAATCTTTGCCAACTTCAACTCTTGAGAAGATGATATTCAAGATTGGAATGCGAAGACTCCGACATCTGAATCTTGGTCTTCGTCAGGGGGAGTGAAATACGTGTTGTACTCTTTTTCCCTTAACCAAGTTTTGTCCCATTGGGTTTTCTTGGTAAGGTTTTTAATGAGGCAACTCTCAAAGCGTATTATTAGATATGCGCACTCTTTTTCCTTCATTAGGACTTTTTCCCACAGGGTTTTTCCTAATAAGGTTTTAACGAGACACATCATCTATTAATGGATATCCAAGGGGGAGTGTCAAAAATATCCCAAATAGTGGATATCCAAAATATCCCAAAATATCTCAAAATATCTCATGTCCTGTTTCTCTATAAATAGGATGCACAGATGCAATGTTGAAAGAGTAGAAGTAATATAATCTGATATCTCTCTACATATTTCTTCTGTGTATCTACTTCATAGTTTTATTTTATAACATAATCAACTTTTTTCAATGAGTTGTTTGACAAATTTTTGAATCATTATTAAAAAGGTAGTTTCGTGTTATCTGATGATTTCTGTGAGGTGGGATTTTTATATTGAATTAGAAAAACTATTGGAATTTCAATCCAACTATAAATGGCGTGGTTTGCGATATGAGAGTTCCTATTTCTCACTAAAATAAGAGATTATTTTTATTCATATATAAAATAAAAGATGCAAGGAACACTTCTCATGGAGCCTCGAATATGGGAGTATTAATGATTAATTTTTGAGATAAAACCAAGTGAAATTGGTAAATGAGAAACTGCTTAAAACATGTCATTTTTTTAGGCCCCAGCAGCTTTCATTAAAATTAATTTTTTTGAATTGATTAAGTAGGCGTTTGACTATGAAAATTAAATATTTTTCACTTTATTTGTATTTTTAAAGTTGGAGTTGTATTTGATCATCGGTTTTGTAAAAAATATTTGGTTGTTTGAATGTAATGAAAGTGAAAAAAAAAAGGTGAAAAAAAGGTTTTAGGTATTTTTTCAATTAAATTTTTTTATGGCCAAATGCTGATTTTTAAATAAAGTGAAAAAAATCCAAAAAAAGTGAAAAATTCTGTGAATGTTAATAGGCGTTTGGCATGAAAATAAAATATTTTTCACTTTAATTTTTTTGAAAATTTTGAAGTTGGAATTGAAGATGGAGTTATGTTTGGTTATAGTTTTTACAAAAAATGTTTAACTATTTGAATATACTGAAAATGAAAAAAGTGAAAATAGATTTGATACAATTTCAATTTATATTTGGAATTTTATGGCCAAATGCTTATATTTTCAAATAAGATGAAAAAAAAAAATCAGAAAAAAAGTGAAAAATTCTATGAATGTTAAGCTATTGTATTAAGGTTTGAATATATAAAAAAAAAAAAAAAAACGAACCGAATTTATCATTTTGAATTTAATTCGTTTCAAAGCCATCTCTCTTCATCACCTTGATAACTTCTCCTACACTCAATCTGTCTCTCAATTCGCTTGAAACTTCAAAATCAATTGATAGAAGAACCCTAAAAGGTCCCAATATGCAAAGTATGATATTCAATTGTTCATCTATGGAGTTACCAAATATGGAAGCTTTCAGTGCCCTTGATTTCAAATTTTGCCGGTTTTTTCACAATTCAATTCAACGAAAACCGGAAGGAGGATTTAATTTGCCGAGTTTTGGCAGATTAGGTAATACAGCTCTGCACATATTAGATTTTTTTTTTCTTTCTATTATAGTAAACTGTTAAAAGTTACAAACTACATTAATCTTGATATCAATATTTGTCTTAAAATGTGTAAAATTCCTAATTAAGTAACTTTATTAAGAAGTTTCTTAATTAATGTAAGGTAAAAAAAAAAATCCAGGTGTGAAAATAATCACTTTGTATAAAATCTATTGTGTTTTTTGTGAATTTATTTTTTTACTATATATGTGTATCTCCTTTTTGGTTGAATACTTGTATACATAAGTGATACAGCTTATCAGTGTTGTTGGTTTATTCAGAAGCTTGCTTAACTGTGCTTTGTGATCATCAGTTGTGCCAACATTTATCGGTACTCTTCTTTAATATACTTTGTGTTTATAAAGCTTGATATGAATGGTTCTTTGAAGGGAAAAGTGATACTTTTTATAGCTTTATTTATTTAGTTTGTTGTCGTGGTTCTGTAAAACTTTCACTCAATTGAACAATAATATGCTATTTGATGATGTATAAAGGTAATAGAAGAGATACAAGAGAATGTATAGACAATCGCAGAATGATTGATTTGTGTATTCTGAAGATATATGCAAAGTGATACTCACCTACTTGAACATCATTAGAGTAATCTTGTTTTTACTCTTCATTAACATGCTTTCCATTTTGAAAGTTAATGTGTAGAGATTATGAGTGTTTCTCAAAAAGGAAAAAAAAAATAAGATTTTGTATAGCTTTCCTTTTGATTTCTTGTCATGGATATAAGTTATCTTGTACGTACCTTAGGTTTAAGTGGTTAGATTGTGTTACAAGGGATTTTGGATATTTCCTTTGCTAAATGGGCAATCATTTGCTATTTCAAGTTGTATATAAGTAACTAGAAGATACAGGAGAATGTATTGACAATATCATAGTGATTTATTTACCTTGTGAATTTTGGGGTTGATTATGAAGGGATGCGAACTGACACTCTCTTATTTGAATTGATTACATTCGTCTTGTTAAATTTCTACTTTTTGAGGAGAGAAAGCTTTTCAGGTATTACTCTAGAATATTGCTCCTAATCTGTAAATATATGGTGTTCATCTTTCTTGTTATCAATGTGGAATACTATCCCTAGTTAATCACGAATTAGTTTGGGCCTTGTGAAACACAATGGACTAGCGGCTTGATACCAAATTTTAGCCATTTCAGTTATTACTATTTTACAATCTTTAGCAATTATTTCCCCCAAATATGATTATACGTCTAGCTTCTTAATTACTATTTTCATAGTAGCAAATATTGGAATTGTGTCCTCTTGAATTTCCTATTCTTTGAAACAAAGTGTTTATTTTCCTTAGGATCTTTAATGCTTTGTTATATTTGATTGTTAACAAAGCACCATTAACCCAGTTTTGTCTTAAACAAGTTTGCAATCTTCAAAAACTTACTTTATCTCTATTTCTGACCTACTTCTATTAATATATAGAGACAATATAAGCTCTTACTACTTTAGATATGTTCCTTGTTAATTAGAAAACCTAAATTTTAGAATGGAGTAGTATAGCTTAGGTAAAATTCATTTATATATTAGCGTAAAAAAATGTACCATGGTTTAACTCAACCCCAAAAGCTAGATCATAAGGTGAGTGTTGCCCAAGACCATAAGAAGACAAATAACTCTTCCATCAACCAATGTGGGACACTTAACACCTTCCCATACGTATGCCTACCAACTGGAGCGTGGACAGCATAAAACGGGGCCCCAGCAGTGGTAGACATCATAACGTGAGTGGCCGGACTCTAATACCATGTAAATGGACCTTGGGCCTAACTCAACCCAAAAGCTAGTTCATTATGTAAGGATTGTCAAAGACCATACGCAAGGGTCGGCACCCATTAAAACAGTTACCAAGACCGAGACAACCATATATCTTTAGTGTTGGTGGGTGCCCACTCCTTTCTTTTAACAGTTATCCCAATAGCCTATAGATGTATATAGCATCCCAATCGAGAGTAATGGGTGCTTTAGCACCCACCAAACGCAATGTGGGTCCACTTGTGGTCTTGCTTCAAAATTCAAATTATAAGGTTATAGTTGTAATGAAGGAATCATGATGCATATGCGTGATCCTTCCATCCCGCTCTACTTACCCATAAAAATTGGAGAAGTAAATATGGAAAACCAAAAATGTCTATTTGGAGAGCTTGGCACATTATATCTAAGTTGAGGAAAGGTGATGATTTTAACTTTGCAATAGAAAATTAACATTCACATGATTGAGGCTTCGGATAGTTGTGGCATAATGTGATCATTGTTCTAGATAGTTACATTTATGACTAAAATTTGTAAAATAGATTAGAAAATTTACTTTTCTCATTTATATAAGCATTTTCTTTCTTCTGGAAGAATTCTTAGTAGACAAAATTAGAAATGATCATATCTGACTGGAGTTTAAGTATAGAGGGTTTGTAAGTGCACATATAAATTGAGAAAATGTTGTTTGAGATGATTTTGGATAAGTTATTGTTACGACAGTCAATAATGAAAGGCAGTTAGAGGAGACTATTAAAACCTAAAATCATATAGATGGAGGTTATCTCAAAAGACCTACCATTTCTTGAAAACAATGTATAGGATAACATAACAACAACAACAACAACAACAAATACATACCCAGTGTAATACCGCAAGTGGGGTCTGGGGAAGGTAGAGTGTATGCAGACCTTACCGCTACCTTGGGAGGTAGAGAAGCTGTTTCCGAAATAACAAGAACATATAGGATAACATAACAAGAACATAATAGAAGCAAACAATGCTTATCACTGGGAAAGGGTGGTCACTCGAACATCCTTCGTTGGAAAATCATATTGACTACCGAGTATATAGGTCAAATATCACTTGTTACTGCTATATACCTCTTCTTGAACACCTTCGGTGCTATCCAAGATAGGTGGCCCAACGGTGAATGGTGTTCAAGGCGACTTGGGATCCATGTGTTCGATACCTGCCTACAACGCTACTATTTTTGCACATTGGCCTACATTTTTTCTTTAAAACGAAACCGGCGCCACTTTTTCTTGTGAAATTCGTTGATTTTCAGTCTACAAATAGATTCTTGTTTCCATTTGACTCATTTATACTTTTTCTTTTTAAGCGGCATGACCTTTATAATCTCACTCTCCTTGTTTGATAATTAATGCAATTTTCGTTTAAATGTGCTTATCTTATGAAATCTAGTATAAGCTTTACATAAGTGGGTGCCCTCTCTCTCTCTCTCTCTCTCTCTTTTTTCCTGTTATGATATTATATTATTATTCTTATATTAAATAAATTGAAAATTCAACGAAAGTCAAATTGCAGAACAAGGAGATGTACTTTTATTTCTCTATCTTAAAATTCTATTTTCTTTCTTATTCACTACGGCGTCGTAGAATCAAATTATTTATCCTTTTGTATTCCACACAGGAAATGTTCTTTGCTTCTGTCAGTTGCCACTGCAATAGTTGAAAGAGTTTTTCAGTAATGAAGTTCATCAAGAATGACTTATCAAACGAATGACGAAAATTTTAGGAGGTTGTATACTGCTTCTTGCAGAAAGAGAAGTATTTAATACTATTTTTAATGAGTCTATTATAAATATATTTCAAGAGATGAAACCTCGTCGAGTGTAATTGAAAGTAATATATTTTTGAGTTATGCTTTCACTGAAAGAACCTTTTTTTGTTGACTTCTTTATGTTAATCTTGATTTATATAATTTTTAGCTCTGTTATAAATGCTTTTATAATTTAGCTACATATTGCTATGTGTTTTGATTAAAACTTTTGGTGCACCAATTCAACAAAATAAAAGTTTATTTACTTCTTCAAAATTTGAACACTCTTGATAAAATTTCTAGCTGCGCCACTGCTCACTTCTAGTAAGTTTTTAGTGTATTTTGGAAGTTCCATACAAGATATCCTTATCTTTGAAGTAACTATTTGACACGAGTATGTCAAGGTGAATTAAGAGCTTGGGTAATCCACTACTCCGGGTTTCTGAATTTATCCTTTTAGCATTTTTAATGATTGGTTCAAGTCTTCATCATCACATAATGAGTTCTTAGTTGTTGAAAGCCAGGCTTTGGTTGTAATGGTAATGGTAAGATTCTATTGAGCAGTGTCATGTAGGTTGTGTTAAGCTGTATTTAGTGTGAATGTAAAACCTAAAAACATATGTGGATTGATTTCTTTTGATAAACATATGTTGGATTGGCAGGTTTTCTTTCCCTTTATGTGGTACAAGGCCATAAATCTTTTTGACGTCACTAAAAGAACAGAAATAGATTCTTCGGTGATATAATTTTTGTTTATCTTGAGACAATTAATTTCTTCTTTGCACTCTTCTTTCTTATTATAAAACCTTCCATCTGATAGAAAAGGTAAAGAACGTAGAAGCTTTCTTAATATGCTTCATATCTCTTGGGACTTTTATGGGAAGTATACCACAAGTATCGTCGTGTTTGTCCCATATATGCTACTGGTGAAGTATCGTCGTGTTTGTCCCATATATGCTACTCGGAAGTATCGTCGTGTTTGTCCTATACTAATGTGAACTGTCATTACGCTATCTCCTTAATTAAACATCTTTCATCTACTTCTTTTGCCTTACTTGATTGGAAACCATTCTAATAAATATGAAGTACCTATATAGTAGATTACATTATGACTATTATCAGATACCGTTAACCATAACTTTTTTTAGAAATATCATTCTTGCTTATTGTGCCCGTGGGCCTCATCAATTAATCTTTTGTATTTCTGAGAACTTTGATTGTTTGGTCGTTCTGTTTTGGTCATGCCACCTGTCAGTTCCTTCTACCAGTCGCTCATTACTTCTCTTAGAATCTATAACTGATTTAAAAGAATATATGTCTTGCTGCCGTTCTTTCTATATACCAAGTGTCGGGTTACAGAATCTTATTTTAGAAGCCAGAGGTTTTTGAGGCAGTTTTTGTCATATATTGAAACTCATCTGTTTTCTGAATCCTCTTTCAAGAACTTTCCCTTTTCATGCTTGAGCCTTTCCTTGTAGATCTAAAAGAAAATGAACACCGATCAGACATGCAATGGCTCCTTCTGGACTAAGGAAGAGGATAAAATCTTTGAGAATACCCTGGCGCTCTACTTTACAGATGACCATCTATTGAGGAAGATGGCCGAAGCACTTCCTGGAAAATCACTTGATGATATCACTCATCACTACAATTTATTAGTTGAAGATGTGGATGCGATCGAGTCGGGAAGTGTTCCCTTACCGAATTATCCAGAAATGCCAAGCCATTCCAACCAGAATAGTAGATTTTCAAAAGCAGATTTAGAACGGCGAAGAGGGGTTGCGTGGACGGAAGAGGAACACAGGTGGGTTTCCTGTACATTTCTTGAGGACGCTGTTAATCATCTGAATTGATGTTTATAATCATGTCTTGTAATTATTGCACGTCTTTCACTTTACTAGAAAGGATTTTCAAAATTTCCTATTTCTTAATAACCTAGTTGGTGTGCTTCTAAATTCTAATCATCTAAATTGCTATTATTATATTTCTATAATTGTGTCTTGCTCATTAGTTAGATCCATGCGCTATTCTGTAACCTTAGTGAAACCCACTGATGGAAAAAGAAAAAAAATAGTAAAATGTTATTTCATCTGGAGTGATTTTCTGAAACACAATGCAATGAAGGGAAAGGGCTTATTTGCTTGTCTTTTTGGAATTTGTGCATTTTAATGTTAATGTTTTTCTCGAAGAAATTTTCTTGTTACTTTTTGAGATTTTAGTCCTTTACTTTGTGGAGCAGAGAACAGATCCATATATGTCATAGGTGTTTTTGGTGTTCATAACCACATGAGTGCTTGTGTTCTTTTTCTTCTCTCCTTAATTTTTTCAATTTCTTTGTTGCTTGGGCTTAAATCAGAAATTGATTGGGCTCTAGGTTTCCTCAATGATGTAATAAAGCCGCCATCCTCCCTCCCCCCAAAGGCTTCTTCCCACATCTAAAGGCTCCATTAACCAATAATATGTTTGAATTTGGTCATTAATTTGGTATGAAGTTTTTTTCTGATGTATCTTTTTTTCTTTTTTATGACCGAGAAATTCATTTGGACCCAACCCTTCGGGCCAACTGCAGCATTCGAAACTCGGGGATGCTGGGCCCACCCCTCTACCTTCTCCACTTAAATACCAGAGTCAGTTCTCTTGGCGTGGGGCTTGAACCTGTGACCTAAGACACAAGTCTCAACCTTTGCCAAGTGAACCAACCCCTGGGGGCATTTTTTTTTCATGGATATGTCTTGTTCTTCTTCTTCTTCTTCTTTTTCTTGATGTTTCTCACTTTTCTGTTTGAGTAAGAAATTACATTTGAGATATCACTTTTGAGGATAGCCTATTCCAAGTTGAGAAGCTAAACAGCACATATAGTTGAAGTGGTTATAAAAAAAACACATGTAGTTGAGCGAAAAATAGTGGGCAATGGATAATTCAGCAAATATTGGAGTCCCATATCCAAAGGATGACATTTGTTATCCCCTGATTTTAGGTATCCAAAGAATGACATTTGTTATCCCCTGATTTTAGGTCCCTTCCTCTTTCTCGAAAAAATAAATGGATGGTGAATTTATTTTGGGGTTAGGGTGTTGTTAGTTTTGATAGTGTTATCTGTGATGTTATACAGTGCATGCAGATGGCAATAAATATGCCTATGGAATCATACATATTTGGCTCTGGGTTTTATAAGATGTATTGCGTGGTTAGCTGATTGAAAGAACGTAGAACTCTTAAGTAAATGCTGTCTTGCGATCTTGTTTCCTGGATTAACTTCAAAGCTGATAATAACTTCTTTTTTCCTCTTTCCTGTTATAGGTCATTTCTCCGGGGGTTAGTGAAAT
This sequence comes from Lycium barbarum, assembly GCF_019175385.1. Lineage (NCBI taxonomy): Eukaryota > Viridiplantae > Streptophyta > Magnoliopsida > Solanales > Solanaceae > Lycium > Lycium barbarum. The sequence goes on from NC_083337.1 coordinate 162,968,433, forward strand.
TTGGGCGAGGAGATTGGAGAAGTATATCCAGGCACTGTGTGATATCTAGAACACCAACGCAGGTGGCTAGCCATGCCCAAAAGTATTTCAATCGCCTCAAAGCCGTCAACAAAGACAATAGAAGATCAAGCATTCACGATATAACTAGTGTGGATGCTGAAACCGCTGGAACTTCCCAAGTACCAAATACTGAGGTCATGATTGGGCCAGCTTGTGGAAGATCACACTCAGCGGCAAGCACGGACAATGAGAGCATGTTGCCTCGAGAAAGTACCAATGCTGAGCAGATGAGAGCAGTTGCTGGAGGAGGCTCCTCAGGCCCTAGTGCTGCATTTGTCAATGGAATGAATAGTCTGTCCCCTGATGCGGATGATGAGTTCATATTAAATATTAATGACCTAATCGTGGAGCCGGAGGGCACTAATGAAGCCGGGTTTCTGGTTGACACCGGAAGATCCCAATTACCCAGCAAACAACCGTGTAATGCTAGCAGTGAAACTTACTGTCATCCTATCACTAGAATTGGGAGTGAACTTGAAGCATTGGTCACTGAACATATGGTGGGAGACAATGATATCAGTTCTATTTATAACGTCGGGAAAGCATCTGTTTCTCATGCAATGCTGTCCACTGCTGCTCATAGTGGAATGCCGAGCTATCCAGTTGCTAGTATCGGTGCTAAAAATGCACATCAAAACACGGTGGCTGATCCTACTCGATTACCTCCCATTGCCCCCTCATCTAACTTTGGTGGTGGAGGATGGCCCACAATTGCTAGTATTGGTGCTACGAATGCACCTCAGAACACGGTGGCTGGTCCTTCCCAGTTACCTCCCACTGCCCCTTCACCTAACTTTGGTGTTGGAGTATGGTCCTCAGTTGCTAGTGTAAGTTCTAATACTGCACCTCAGAACAGGGTGGCTGCTCAATTACCTCCCGTTGCCCATTCACCTAACTCTGGTGTTGGAGTATGGCCCACAGTTGCTAGTATCGGCGCTATGAGTACACCTCAGGACAGGGTGGCTGGTCCTTCTCAGTTACCTCCCGTTGCCCATTCACCTAACTTTGGTGTTGGAGTATGGCCGACAGTTGCTAGTATCGGTGCTATGAGTACATCTCAGGACATGGTGGCTGGTCCTTCTCAGTTACCTCCTGTTGCCCATTCACCTAACTTTGGTGTTGGAGTATGGCCCACAGTTGCTAGTATCGGCGCTATGAGTACACCTCAGGACATGGTGGCTGGTCCTTCTCAGTTACCTCCCGTTGCCCATTCACCTAACTTTGGTGTTGGAGTATGGCCCACAGTTGCTAGTATCGACGCTATGAGTACACCTCAGGACATGGTGGCTGGTCCTTCTCAGTTACCTCCCGTTGCCCCTTCATCTAACTTTGGTCTTGGAGTATGCCCAAATTCAAACACCAGCATTGACGATGAAGGCATCTTTGATCTGGATGACCTGTTCAGTATGATCTGAGCTGGTGCAAACGAGGCTGTTAATGTTGATATTAGTGGGTTACAACCGTATAGGCTGTTAATACTGATACTTCACTTGGTTTTTTGAAGACTTGTTCCATTAGACTAGAATGAGGATAATACTGTGTAGGTAATGGTCTAAATTGTGGACACATTTATTTAGAGTTTAGCGCTATTATTTCCTTTTGATTTTTCAATGACTCTTCTTTATCTATGCCAATTCTGCTTAGGGAGCAGGATTTTGTCCATCTTCAAAATCTTTTTAGGACTAAGGAGGCTTTCGGTTGAAATGAGTTAGCAATTGTTTTGGACTTTTTGAAACTCTATTGAAGTAATTGCACGGTTCAAATGGACTGGTCTTTAATTTTTTTCCTTCAAATGGCCTGGTTTTCAAAATTTTTGCCCTTCAAAATCGAACTTATGCCTAGCGGGGGGCATAGGTTCTTAAAAGGCGCTAGCATAACTTGTGGATATAATTGATGCGTAATTTATGCCCTTTAGGCATAAGTTCGATTTCAACGGACAAAATTAAAGACCAGCACAAAATAGGGACAAAAGTGCAAATGATCCAACTCTATTTGTTATAGCAGTCTGTTGTTTTCATTTTTGCCAAAAACCACCTCCCACAAGCTAAAGGTTCAGACTAGAATCAAATGCTACTAAGCTACAAGCCCATTGACTCATTGATTACGTAAGCTTTTTCTGTATTCTCGTGAATCGTGAATGCGTTTTAAAATTTTGTTATGCTGGAGATTTGAACTTTTTAAAAGCTCCATTGAAATTGCCTGTCTACCTGGTCATAAAACAAATCTAATGTTATGAGGAGTTGAAGACCAAATTGGCACCACTGGAAGAATGGGAGCAAAATATTACTACTATATAGAAACGTGAGTTTCTCTAGAGTAGCCAAAGCATCGTCGTCAGTCCTCTCCCATAAAAAAAAAATAAAAAAATGTGATTCCCATATTAAACACTAATCAATATTAAAAAAAAAAAAAAAACACCAACCAATATTTTAAAAAAAAGTAAAAAAAAGTGAAACCCACCATCTCCAAACTCACGAGAAAAAAAGGTGAAACTCATATTAACAAAAAATCAAGCGTTTCTATAGAGTAGCCAAAGCATCGTCGTCAGTCCTCCCCCACACATCGTCGTCAGTCCTCCCCCATCAAAAAAAAAAAAATGTGATCTCCATATTAAACACTAATCAATATTAAAAAATTAAAAAAAAAACACCAACCAATATTTAAAAAAAAAATAAAAAAAAGTGAAACCCACCATCTCCAAACTCACCGGAAAAAAAGGTGAACCTCATATTAACAAAAAATCAAGCAATATAAAAAAATAAGTGAACTCCATATTAAAAAAACAAGCAATGTAAAAAAAAAGTGCAGACTTTGTATTCGTAGCAAACACTAATATAATAAAGTTTTAGATACGGAACACAAACTACAATGTTATATTAATCGCGTTTTGAAAATAGTATATATATATATATATAACTACTATATAGAAGCATGGCTGTCAACCCATGTTTCGTCGTCCGTTAAGCATTTTAAAAAAAAAAGTGTGATCCCCATATTAAACACCAACCAATATTGTTTTTAAAAAAAAGAAGTAAAAAAAGTGGAACCCATCATCTCCAAACTCAAGGAAAAAAAAGGTGAATCCCATATTAACAAAATCAAGCAATATAAAAAAAAAAGTGAATCCCATATTAAAAAAATAAACAATGTCAAAAAAAAAGTGCAGACTTTGTATTCGTAGCAAACACTAATATAATAAAGTTTTAGATACGGAGCACAAACTACAATGTTATATTAATCGTATTTTGAAAATAGTATATATATATATATATATATATATATATATATATATATATATATATATATATATAGAAGCATGGGTCTCAACTCATGCTTCGTCGTCCGTTAAGCATTTAAAAAAAAAGTGTGGTCCCCATATTAAACACCAACCAATATTAAAAAAATAAAAAAAAGCACCAACCAATATTAAAAAAAAAAGAAGAAGTAAAAAAAGTGGAACTTACTATCTCCAAACTCACGGGAAAAAAAAAAGCTGGACCCCATATTAACAAAATCAAGCAATATAAAAAAGAAGTGAATCCCATATTAAAAAACAAACAATGTCAAAAAAAAAGTGCAGACTTTGTATTCGTAGCAAAAACTAATATAATAAAGTTTTAGATACGGAGCACAAACTACAATGTTATATTAATCGTGTTTTGAACATAGTATATGCATATATATTATATGCATAAAAATAATGCAAACTAATAATGTCTAAAATGTTGGGCCCCATACTAAACAACACCAAGCAATATAAAAAAAATATTAAAAAAAAAGAAGAAACTATATAAATCATGGGTTTAGACACATGCTTCGTTGTCCGTTGTCCCTTAAAAAAAAAGGTGGGCCCCATACTAAATAACACCGAGCAATAAAAAAAAGGAAGAAAAAAAGTGGAACTCACCATCTCCAAACTCATGGGAAAAAAAAAGTGGACCCCATATTATCAAAATCAAGCAATATCAAAAAAAAAAAAAAGTGAACCCCATATTAAAAAAAATATAATGTTAAAAAATAAGTGCAGACTTTGTATTCATAACAAACACTAATATAATAAAGTTTTAGATACGGAGCACAAAGTATAATGTTATATTAATCGTGTTTTGAATATAGTATATGTATATATATTATATGCATAAAAATAGTATAAACTAATAATGTCAAAAAAAGAAGTGCACCCCATAAAGGGTGGACCCCATACTAAACAACATAAAGCAACATAAAAAAAAAAAGTGGAACTCACTTTCTCCAAACTCACGGTAAAATAAAGCGGATCCCATATTAATAAAACCAAGCAATATAAAAAAAAAAGTGAATTTCATATTAAAAAAAATAATATAAAAAAAAAAGTGCAAACTTTGTATTCATAGTAAACACTAATATAATAAAGTTTTAGATATGGAGTACAAACTATAATGTTATTAACTATATAGAAGAGCCGGTTGACTACTTTTTCGTCATCAGTCGTCAATTCATTTAAAAAAAAAAAGTGTGGGCTCCATATTAAACACAAACCAATATTAAAAAAAAAAAGTGGAACTCACCATCTCCAAAGTCACGGGAAACAAAAGAAAAGTAGACCCAAATTAACAAAATCAAGCAATTTTTTTTTTAAAAAAAAGGTGAATCCCATATTAAAAAAACAAACAATGTAAAAAAAAAAGTGCATCCAATATAAAATATCAAACAATATTCATGTAATTTCCAAAGTATCTCATTAAATCAATAATGATGGATTAATTACCACATGCGTATCAACCCAATAGTGGGAGCAAATTAAATTATTGTACAGCAAAAAACATAGACCCCATATTATTGCTTTTCTTCAAAAGGTTAAGTAGCCAAACCATTCAATTTTTTTTTTATATTAGCCTGAGATGTAATCTGGATATTGAAACGTCGTATTTGTTATTCTGCCATGTTATTTATTTGTTATGTTTACTAAAATAAATATACTTAAAATACTTATATTTTACTACTATATAGAAGAGCCAGTTTATAAGCAAGATCATCGTCCGTCCTTTAGTTCCACTTTTTTATTTAAGGGCAAAAAAATGTAGATAGAAATACTTTATTATATTTCTATTTTTCTACTATATAGAAGCATCGGTTTACCCATGCTTCGTCACTCTTAAAAAAAAAAAAAAAGGTGGACCCCATACTAAAAACACCAAGCAATATTTACAAAAAAAAAGGGAAAAAAAAGTGGATCCCACCCTCTCCAAACTCATAAAAAAAAGTGGACCCGCTCTCTCCAAACTCATGGAAAAAAAAAAGTAAACCCTTTAGTGGATATAATAAAGTGGATATAATGTCAAAACAAAAAAAAATATGCACCCCGTATATTAAAAATCCAAACGATATTCATGTCATTCCCAAAGTTTCCCCATCAAGTCAATAATAGTGGATTCATTGTCACATGCGTATCAACCCATTAGTGGAAGCAAATAAAATTATTGCACAGCAAAAAAATATGGACCCCATATTATTGCTTTTCTTCAAAAGGTTAAGTAGCCAAATACATACAATTTCCTTTCTTTTCTTATATTAGCCTGATATCTAATCTAGATATTTAACTGTTGTATTTGTTATTCCGCCATGTCATTTATTTGTTATGTTTATTAAAATAAATATATTTAAAATATTTATATTTTAAAATAAGATAGAATTTACATTTTTATTCTTACTCTAATAAATGTGAAAAGAGATTAATATCAAATGAAGATCAAATAATAAATAAGATAAATTAGTCAAATTATAATTCTAATTGACGTTTCCTTAAAAAAATCATACAAAAAACAACATGACAAGTAAAATGAGCTAAACCGAGATTATTTACCAAAAATTAAAAAACAGTATTTCTTCATTTAAATAGAAAATTAATTTCTACTTTGTTTTATTTTAAAGATGTAAAATTAATTTAATAATTTAAATTAGAATTATCTAAATCAAAATTTCATAAAAAATAATAAGTATTTTACACCTTTAAATTAATCGAATTAAAATTAAAAATATCAACTGATGCTTAAATATTGCTATTGTTTTATGTCAGAGAGAGGAAAATAGTTTCCTTTTAAACAAGTCTTCTCTTTTAAAAAGTATTAATAAATTTTTACCGACTTTGTATTAGTAACAAACACGAATATAATAAAGTTTTAGATACGGAACACAAACTACAATGTTATATTAATCGTGTTTTGAACATAATATATATATATATATATATATATATATATATATATATATATATATATATATATATATATATATATATATATATTATCACTATTCAAACACAACTACATACACATAGATACACTATAATCTAAAGTGTTTACATAGGCCATCTAGTAATTTACTAGTCACCACCTGGGGTGAAGGCGTGGGGTCGTGTGGGGTGGGGGAATAGAGTTGAGAATTTTTATTTCAATAGAAACGTTTTACCTTAGTGGACTTATCCAGCGTGAATTGGAATTATCTGGGGGCATTGAGCTTCATATAGGGCCATTTGCACTTTTGGCCGCATTTTGTGCTGGTCAATGGTCATTATTTTTGCGCTTCAAAACAAAATAACTTTTTCGCGGAACATAAGTTTACATATTCATCACAATATCCCATACGCCCACACCCTTAAAGAACTTCTACCCGCCAAGGCATAAAGAACTTATGCCTTCAATTTTGAAGGGCAAAATTAAAGACCAGCCCATTTGAGGGGCAAACCGTACAATTTCTTCCTTCAGATACCAGGTGGTTAAACCCAAATACAAATTCACTAACCATGATTCTTATCATCAAAATTATACAACTATACTTTGTCATCTTCACAACCCCACTCCCCTAACCCACCCATCCGTCCTCTGGACTGCTTATGTTAAGCACTGCAAGAGACTTTAATACAATTAATCAGGACCAGAAGAGCTACATGATACTTAGCATTTCTGGTTCAAATTCTTTTGAACTGAAGACATATAATGGCGCCTAACGAACTAAAACAGTTAGTGCTCTTAGCCACAGAACATGACTGCAATTTTAATTCGATAGTTGTAAAAAAGTTCCTCAACTGATGTTTCATCCACTCAGGGTTCAAAATCTTCCACAAGCTAATATCAGAAAGGGAAACTTAAAGACATATAATGGCACCTAACAAACTAAAACAGTTTTGTGTTCTTAGCTACAGAACATGTCTGAAGCTTTAACTTGATAGTTGTACAAAAGTCCCTCATTCCACTCTCACACCAAGTTGCAGGTCAGTGAACGACTGGCTTTAGAGGGTGTGCTCTCAGTTTTGACATATCCAAGTTGGCATCCAGCTCTTCATCTAATTCCCCAACGACGCTTCTGCGACAATGAAACAAAACAACCTATTAGAGCTAAAAGGAATCCTTGTTTTTGGCAAACTATATTCATCCTTAAATATGAAGTGGCAGCAAACAGTACACATACATGTTGTCCCCCCTTATAATATAAAGACCCAACACAAGTTGCTGCACACCTTCCTGCACATCAAAGATAAGGATTAGTACTACTCAACACACCAAGGACAACGATGCCAATAAACCACAGCATAACTGGAAATGAAGGAAAAAGGAATTAAGCATGGCAAAAAAGGAATCTTAATGCAAAAGAAGCCAGTATAGGATGGATCTCTAGTTAGCAAACACAATTTCAGTCATACCAATGCATCTTCACATCTACTGCTACAGGGTGGACATTCACGAAAACCATACTCCGCCATGAGGATATTATGATACCCGGTTTTCAGATAAAGCAAAATACAAGATGTAATCTCGCTCTTCAATTCTTAGATTATGAAACCATGAGGGATTTCTTAAATTGCAGTGAACGACCAAATGAATTGTTCCAGTAACCCCGAAACTTATAGTAGACGAGTATAGCATGGATCTCTAGTTAGCAAACACAATTTCAGTCATACCAATACATCTTCACATCTACTGCTACAGGGTGGACATTCACGAAAACCATACTCCGCCATGAGGATATTATGATACGCCGTTTTCAGATAAAGCAAAATACGAGATGTAATCTCACTCTTCAATTCTCAGACTATGAAACCATGAGGGAATTTCTCATATTGCAGTGAACGACTAAATGAATTGTTCCAGTAACACCAAAACTTAAAGTAGATAGTAGTTAGGTCCCACATTCGGCAATCCTGTTTGACAAGACGGCATAGTTGCATGTTGCTTTGTACTTCTTTGGCAATTTTTTATGAGACAACTACCTACTTAGATAGAAAGTTGAACCTGAAAGTTAAAATATTCAGGCATTCAAATGGTTTACTCTCTAGCAACAAAACTAGACCAAAGGTACTATTCCTAGCAACTAACTAGACTGCCGTGTAATGACAGAAGAAATTATTGCAAAGATTAATGAGCTGGTAGAAGACTTGGTATCCAAGGGAATTGCAACGAATAAATAGGAAAAGTCCACATATATCCAGAACATTGTTCAAAAGAATTTTTTATAAATTACTGTACATCACTATTAAAATGAAATGTCTAGAAATGATTGATGTATTCTCAGATGGGCTTAGACGGACCTTTGTTGAATATACTCTTTCATGTGATTCATCAAGAATCAAGTTTGTAGCCTGGTCAAATCCTCTCAAAATTCCCTGAAAAAGAACCAACTAGTCAGCAAAATAAAGTGTCTCCAGTCAGAGTGTTGGCAACATAAGCAAACAGTGTCTCACCACAATATTCCGTCCATCATTTGTAATAACTGAGATTTGTTCTGGAAGCACCAAAAGAAAAAACAAAGAGTGTTATTCCTTAAAACATGAGCTAACCTCATAAAGCAAGACAGAGAAAATAAATACAAGGATAACTTACGATCAACAAGAGACTCAAGCCCAAGTCCAGTTGACATGTTGCAGAGTTAGCAGAAACTTAGTTGCCAGCTTCTACAGTAAACGTATGCTTAAACCTTGTCAAAACCACAATAGAAAGTCCACAAGTTAGAATAATATTAATATGGACTAATCACACTAATGATGCGAGAATGTCACCATACAAGAGCTACGTGGAATTAAAGTATTTGCTGACTAAACTTTCTTGGTGAGGCATTTGCTCATTTTTCTAGGAAAAGGTGATTCATTGAAGAGATCAAACAAAGAACTGAACACAGCCTAATCAAGTAAAGATTTGGACAATCATAACATTGTCGTTTGTTTTTATACCTGGGTATGAAAGATATACAGTAATGCAATCACAGGTCATTTTGTTGAATATAAAAATCTTCCAATTCCTTTTTCTTATCCACCTTCACTCAGAGAGTTTTCTAAATGTTTTTCTCTCAAATCCCAAGATCAAAAGCTATGATTTAGGTTTCAATAAAATGAAAGACGAATTCTTGAGTACTATCTGTATATCCCTTTTAGGCCTGCTGAAAAAGGAATGGATCATACACATGCTACAAGGGCTGTTGTCATTTTAACTTTGACATTATAAGCTCCAATGGCGGGCTTAGACAGCCCATGAATTGTGAAAGATAACAGAAGGTCAAAGGTGAAAAAGAAGGTTATGGACCACAAAATCAGAACAGACTTCAAAAGATGGAGTCAGAATGAAACTATTTTTTTTTCCAGGAGAGAGTGGTGGAGCTTCTAAGGAGAAAAATTAAAAAAAGAAATTGGAAACACAGGAAGTTCTTACCTTTTCTACTTTATTAGTTCCAAAAATTATGGTGTGGCAACATATATTATAAAGACTTGGAGACAATGAATGTAAATTGAAGTGCAAGATACATGAGGTAAACTAGGAACAAAAAGAGTTAAAGGCACATTATATTGACATGACATGCATGTATCAGAGGTTGAAGTTAAGACACTATTGGAAAGATATAATACTGTTATCTACATAGATGGAAAAGGCCTATTATGTTTTAAGTGACTTTTAACAGCTGGATGATCAACTGCCTGCACCTAACTGAGGTAACCTGATTGCTTCGATTAATGTCAAGCTCTACCAGAACTAATAGTTGAATAAGTACAAGAATAAGGTTCTATCCCCTTGTTAAAAAAATATGGTTCTGCCCAGTCTATATTTGGAGATGCTAGCAAGTTTGAGGCCTAAAGGAACAAGATAATGCTCTAGGAAGCATTTCCAAATCCTATTTGTTAAAGCAAGCGAGAAATATGTATATTGTTTGCATTTGTAAAATTCCGAGTTAGTGTACTTGACTATAATAAGCGTGCTTACAAGTTCTTATGCCAAATGAATATGCAGTGTTAATGGCTCAAAAAACAATCTCTAAGGACATGGGGTGCTTTCATGAAAATGATTGTGTGTTCGCTTAAGTACATCAGGGATGTTCACATGCTTTCACCCAAATGGATCGAGATTGACTATTCTAGTATGCTAGGGCTCAAATTCAGTCCTGAACCCCAATTCCGACTAATAACGAGAAATTCACTACTGCTTCATACAAATTCATTTAGCTATGTTAGAAACTTTTAAATTCTCGCGCAGACGATCAAGAATGGTCATCCTAGTATGCTGACACATAAAAAGATAAGTGACCCTGCTTATTATAACCAAAATGAAGACAGATCATTTGAAAAGCTCAATTATGCCCATTTTTTTTTTATTTTTTTCTGTTTAATGAAGGGAATTAAAAAGCTTACAACATAATCAAACTCAGATAGGTTATTCTAGTGAGCCAACAGATGAACCTAATACCAATCCCTCTTTACACCAAAATGAACAATAGGGTTTTCTTTTCAATTCTAAAATATATTATTTCCTTTCTCTAGAAAACAACACAAACTCCATTATGCAGTGAGACCCCGGAATTTTGCAAAACAAATAATCTCCAAATAAGAACTCATCAGAACAAATGTTTCAAATGCAAATAATAAACAACTTAGTAACCTTTATACTGAAACTATTGATCTTAAAAGTTTTGCACCTCGTGTTAAAGTTTTAAACAGAATGTACAGCATAAATATGGGCAGCGGCGGAGCCAACATTTTCACTAAAAAGCCAAGGAAATTCAACATCTACTATATATATATATATATATATACATAAAAATTAATTTTAACCTTGTATATACAGTATAATTTAACCCACAAACATAATCACATTAAGTTCATTGAATATAAACCCTAAATTCCACCACAGTACCCTCTTTCTCTTATCGTCTGTATAAAGCATGTATTTTAAACAAAGGGATGATACAGTAGATGTAAGAACTTTGAGTTAAAAACCCTAAAATTAGTAATTTACCTGCCAAAAGAATCTTCGAGGAGTTCTTGAAACTCAACTGAGGGGAGTGAGACGTCGTGCGTTAAAGTATGTACCTAGTGAATTATAAAGCGATCCTTAAAGTTTTGTTTAAACTTCGATTAGGTCCTCGATTTTTGATTCCTCAATAGAGAGATTTTTACCTAGAGCAGTCCTAGACCACATTTAACTATACTATAGTCGGGAAGTGTGTACCTAAGGGTCGTTTTGTCCGAAAACAAATTGTACTGAAATTATAATGTACATATATAATATGATGACTAAATAATAGTAATGAGTTATTTAGTAGATTTATTTATTTGTAGATATTTGGTTCATTCGATTAAAACATGATACAAGATATAATATAAAATATGTGTTTGATTTTGCATTAGATAAATTTGGATATACTTTTATTCTCAATTTTAACATTGATCTTCTTAAAGGAGACTTTGATCGAAGAGATTGGAAAAAGGGCATATCTAACAAAACCACACCTTAATTGTTTTTATATAATCTTGAAATTATTTATAATTTATATCAAAACAAAAAAAAAAATCTAACCAAATATAATAAAAGAAAATCTCAAACTTTATTCTGGAATTGCTATTTTTATTCCTTCGATCAAACAACCCCTTAAAGTATGTATTACTAACATGTAGAAGATAGATAATTCCAGAGGAAAAATAGTGGAAATGGGCCTTGGACACTAACCCTACAAAAACTTCTTGTGTGTTATATTCAAATTTTCCATGTATAAGAATAAAGATTCCTTGTAACAAGGAAATAAATTCATAAAGGGTTACAAAATCGTAAAACTAAGTGGAAGAAGTGGAAGTTTTACCCAATAATTGCCCATTCCAAAATGAGAAATTAATGTTATACGTGTTATAAATATCCAACTAGTGGATATCCATTAATTTGGAAATATCCCAAAATATCCCAAATATCCCAAAATATCCCAAAATATCTCCTTTGTATGTTGCTCCTATAAATAAGATGCACAGATGCAATGTTGAAAGAGCAGAAGTAAGATAATTTGATATCTCTCTACATATTCTCTCTACATATTTCTTCTGTGTATTTACTTCATAGTTTTATTTTATAACACGTTATCAGCACGAGCCTCAGCCATCTTGAGCAAATACTTTGAAAGTCTCGAAGGTGCAATTCTTGGAATTACACTTAGTACAAGTCGTTGCCTCCTGGAGATAAAGTAAAGGACTTGCAGTACTTATTTAGTCTAAACAGTTCAGGTAACATGTTCCAAGTATTTTTCTATCTTTGTTTTGATGGTTGATTGTTGTTGACTTTAACAACTATGAAAAATTTAAACTGATTTTTGGGAGAAGCTCACCATCAACGTAGTAAGAAACATGGCCTTTCTTTTTTTAAATATTACTATGGAATATAGCACTTCGGCCTCTTTTTGCCAAAATATCTTGAAACCAAAGTTGCTGAAGGCCTTATGCCAATATTCTACTGGAAGGTTAGTTCGCAAATATGAATTGATTAAATGAGTTTATATCCGTGAACACCAGAAGTGGTAATATTTTTACGGGCTTATTGTGTTTATGATTGAAGATGTGTTAGAGAAAAATTCTCCACATTATATGTATGCCTCGATTTGCTCCTGAAGTAGCAATATCATAAAAGAGGCTATAAGCTATCATGATTTGATATGCTTAAGGCGCGTTCAGATAATTATGTTTTATTCCTGAAGAATTAAAACTTTTGATAAATGTTATAAATATAGATCCATTCCCTGAAGTGAATGTGATAATATGTAGTAAAACCTATAAATATAAACATGCATTTGATTATGAAAATATCATCATCCATCTCCAGAAGAGGTAGAATAATTGAGAAGAAATATTCTGAATATTATATGTTTTATTCCCGAAGTGGTAAAACTTGAAACTTTATTCCCGAAGTGGTAAACTTGAAACTTTACTCCCGAAGCAGTAAAAATGTGAAACTTTACTCCTGAAGCAGAAAGAATTACCAAAATATCTGAGAAATACTCTGAAGCAATGTTTTCTTGTGTTTGAGTAAAATAACGAGCTATTGATGAGCGTCGTATTTCAAGCACATTTAAATAATCAGGTTTCGTCCCCGAAGTGAATGAACAAATACCACAACTTATCTCCTGGAGGGATAAAATACAAGGAATGTAGATGTTATATTCTGGTGGTATGAAATTCAGACATTGCTACATGTACCTGTCGTACGTCGAAACATATTTCTAAGGCAAAAGGAAGTAGAGTAGAATGCTTTCTCCTATAACCACATTAATACATTATGGTTAGTTGTTATTGATTTCCTTGAAGGAAATAACAATTAATATATTTCTTTATGAAGGATTTGATTATTATGTGTTTGAGCTTAGATACAAAATACTCAGTTAATCATGAATCTCCCTGAAGGAGATGTTTGAAATATTGAAGTTTAGAATTCAATGTTTATTTCGTGACACCAGTAGTGTCGAAATTTGCTTTAATGGTACCAGAAGTATTTAAGAAATATTTGGTAATAGAAATTAATGATCAAAGGCTCCAGAAGAGCTAATTATTTATTTACAAGTATCATGACACTAGCAGTGTCCAAATAATATATGATTATGGTGAACAAATTGATGTCTCTCGAAGAGCTTATATATGATAGTACCATTCATCTCAAATCATAATTATTTCGATCGAAAAATAAATTATAGTAAATCTGAAGTTTACTAGCGAGAAAAATGGTCATCATATTGAGACTACAGATGATTGGAAGATTGAATATCTCCAACTTATTACGGGTAGGGTCACGTGTGTAAAGCGTTAACCGAGCATGATGAGATCGCATGTCACAATAAACCAGAAGTTTTGACATAAAATTTCATGCAATAGTAAACCAGAAGTTTATTAAAAGAAATAGTACTCGTCATAGTAACTTGAAGTTTACGGGTACAGATAATTTTATCAGTTGACAAGACCATTTTGATCGTCCTGATTTAAATCTGATGTGCTAATTGAGTATTAAAAAACATATTGAAGAACTAGAAGATTCTTCAAGAATTTGTTTGTGTTGCTTGTTCTCATGATAAGTTGATTACACCAGCTAATGTTGGGACTGAATCCCCAAAATTCTGAAAAATATAAAAGGTGAATGTGGGCCCCTTCACCTGCAATGTGATGTCTTAAATAGATGCATCTATTTAAGACAGTCACATGTATGTTTATTGTCAACTGGCAGTTTGACATTTACAAAGTTGCTTGCTCAAAATAATTGAGTTGGAAGCACAATTTTCAGAATATGTAATCAAGACAATCATCTTGATAATGCCGGTTTATATCTAAGTTGGTTTGGCATTGGATGCCTCTATAATACAGCTAAACCATTGCTTATGAGAACAAAGTTTCAGATGTTGGTCTGAGATATGATATATTGCATACAACAACACTTGTATGCTTCAGATCAATAAATTTTGATAAATTCTCCCCTCATATTTGGTTCAGGGTCAGGAACTAGATATTTCCATCTTTTAGCATTTGATGTGTGGTACATGATTAATGGATATACCATGATGCACATAGATGGATTTTTCCAAAGAAAATGGGGACATATGTCACTAAAATAAGGGGGAGAGAATAAGCAGCTAAGAAATATGTTGTGAATTATCATCAGTATGATCCTCAGATAATTCAAGTCAAATGCTGGAAGCATTTGCTGACCCAACTATTTCATATTTCATCTGCAAAATGATCTTAATGTCCCTGAAGGACAAAGTCTACAGCGTGCATGGAGCATGGTAGACCAATCGGTTCCAAATATAATAATCCCTGAAAAAGGGAGGAGCAAATGATCATAATAAGGAGGCAATGTGCTCTTGAAGAGCTACGACATAACACTTTATAAACCTTATAGGAGGTTCAGGTACCTGAAAATAATGAAGTGATGAGATCTCAGTAAGTTATGTCGAATTGCGAACCGATATAACATGATATCTTGTCGACAATATACAATATAGCGCGCAATATTGTATAAGGTTGTGAGGATTTGATTTCTACGTCTCTTAAAGCATGTTGACGTAGAATAATTACCAAGTAAAATGATCCATCTTGGTAAACGTAATGTTTTTTGGGCCAGCAGTCCAAACAACAGAAGATGTCACATTATTTATACTGATGGATGCTGTCACGGCCTATGTGGCTTACTTGATGAAATTTATATGAAAATTCCTGAAGGATATAAAATGCCTGAAGCATTTGGTTTAAAGTCTCGGGAAATGTATTCAATCAGATTACAAAGATCATTATATGGTTTAAAACAATCAGGGTGTATGTGGTATAATCGCCTAAGTGAGTACTTGATAAATGAAGGATATATAAATGATGCCATTTGTCCATGTGTTTTTATTAAGAAAACAAAATCTGGGTTCATTATACTTGTTGTTTATGTTGATGACATAAACCTCATTGGAACTCCAGAAGAGCTCCAAAAGGCGATTGAATATTTGAAGAAAGAATTTGAGATGAAAGATCTCGGAAAGACAAACCTCTGTCTTGGTCTGCAAATTGAACATTTCGCAAAAGGGATCTTTATACATCAATCTACCTATACTGAGAAAGTTTTAAATCGGTTTTACATGGACAATGCGCATCCTTTAAGTACTCCTATGGTTGTTCGCTCACTTGAAGTGAGCAAAGATCCGTTCCGACCTCAGGAAGAAAACGAAGAGCTACTTGGTCCTGAAGTACCATATCTTAGTGCAATAGGTGCACTTATGTATCTTGCTAATGCTACAAGACCTGACATAGCATTTTCTGATAATTTGCTAGCAAGATATAGCTCTTCTCCTACACGGAGGCATTGGAACGGGATTAAGCATATATTGCGATATCTGAAGGGAACTAGCGATATGGGTCTGTTTTATACTAACAAAGGTAGTACAGATCTTGTTGGTTATGCAGATGCAGGTTATTTATCTGATCCACATAAAGCTCGATCTCAAACGGGCTATCTGTTTACATGCGGAGGTACTGCTATATCATGGCGATCGACCAAGCAGTCCATTGTTGCTACTTCTTCAAATCATGCTGAGATAATCGCTATTCATGAAGCAAGTAGAGAATGTGTGTGGTTGAGATCAGTGATACATTTCATCAGAGAAAGATGTGGCTTGAAGTGTGATACAAAAATACCCACAGTATTATATGAAGATAATGATGCATGCATAGCTCAATTAAAAGGAGGTTTCATAAAAGGAGATAGAACAAAGCACATTTCACCAAAGTTATTTTTCACACATGATCTCCAGAAGAATGGTGATATTGATGTGCAACAAATCCGTTCAACTGACAATCCTGCAGATTTGTTCACTAAATCTTTGCCAACTTCAACTCTTGAGAAGATGATATTCAAGATTGGAATGCGAAGACTCCGACATCTGAATCTTGGTCTTCGTCAGGGGGAGTGAAATACGCGTTGTACTCTTTTTTCCTTAACCAAGTTTTGTCCCATTGGATTTTCTTGGTAAGGTTTTTAATGAGACAGCTCTCAAAGCGTATTTCTAGATATGTGCACTCTTTTTCCTTCATTAGGACTTTTTCCCACAGGTTTTTTTTTATAAGGTTTTAACGAGGTACATCATCTATTAATGGACATCCAAGGGGGAGTGTTATAAATATCCAACTAGTGGATATCCATTAATTTGGAAATATCCCAAAATATCCCAAATATCCCAAATATCCCAAAATATCCCAAAATATCTCCTTTGTATGTTGCTCCTATAAATAGGATGCACAGATGCAATGTTGAAAGAGCAGAAGTAAGATAATCTGATATCTCTCTACATATTTCTTCTGTGTATTTACTTCATAGTTTTATTTTATAACAATACGTTGTTATTTAACGTTCATCTCGTGGCTTAGGGTTTGACCAATATTTTGTCGCTTTTATATTCTCCTTCTTTAATCATAAATTCTTATGAATTTTAAAAGTTTATGTAAAACTTATATGGCGTAGGGGAAATGTGCCAATGGACTCGGTGATAAATGATGTAAATATGCAGTCATAGAATATTTTGTAAATCTTCTAATTTAGGTTAGTATATTTTGTATCCTAATAGGACATTGTAACTATGGTATATTTACCAATTCCATCAATGAGAATAATCACGGAATTAATCTCTTACATGGTATCAGATACTATGGTTTTCTTTCCTCCTCTTCCGCTACCCTAATTTTTGTCCGTCGTCCCCTTCCTTCTTTTTTTTCTCCTTTTCCGTCCACCTTCTTGCTCTTCTTCAATGGCAGACACCAAGTTTCATCCTGCTATGGCTATCTCCAACATCAAGAATCACATTCCTATCGTTCTTGAGATGGAAACGGATCATTATTCGGCTTGGGCCGAATTATTCAAGCTTCATGCCCGGTCTCACCGTGCCCTTTCCCATATTCTCCCGACCGGAAAAGAGAAATCTCCTTCCACCAACGAAGAAAAGGAGTTGTGGTCCACCTTGGATGCCATGGTACTTCAATGGGTATATGCAACCATCTCCATGGACTTATTGCATACGATCATCGAAGAAGATCTATCGGCGAAGGAGGCTTGGGATCGCCTCCGTAATATTTTTCAAGACAACAAAAACTCCCGTGCCGTTGCATTGGAACATGATTTCTCTCATGTCAAGTTGCGGGATTTTCCAAACGCTTCAGCGTATTGTCAACGACTCAAGACCTTGGCCGATCAACTCAAGAGCGTGGGGGCTCCGGTGACCGACAACCGCCTCGTTCTTCAAATGGTGGCTGGCCTCACCGAAGCGTACAAGAATGTGGGAACCTACATCCGGCAAAGTAAGCCTCTTCCATCATTCTCCGAAGCTCGGTCAAGTCTGTGCCTTGAGGAAAAGGCGTTGGCTGAAATGCATGATGACTCGCCCTCAGCTATGGTGGCTAATTCCCAACGTGAATTTGATGACTCCACTCCTATGGAAAATTCTGGTCGTGCTCACCATCATAGGGGCAAAAATAACCACAAAAATCGTGGCTCTTGCGGCGGGAAAAATAACGGCGGTGGCCGTGGTTCTGGCGGCGGCAGTGCACACCGTCGCCATGGTGGTCGTGACCGGCAGCAGCAGTGGCAGCAGTCCTCTTCACCACTACAGCAATGGCAGCAGTCCCCTTCACCGTGGCCATGGGGGTGGATGCCGCAATGGGCTCCCCCTTGCCCGTATCCCACCCAGCAGTGGGCTCGGCCACAGCAGCAGTGGCAGCCGCAGCCACCTTCTTCTGGTGGCAGGTCGATGGCCCAACCTGGAATATTGGGCTCGCGACCACAGCAGCAGGCGTATGCAGCAGCAGGCCCAACGACGCCGTGGACTCCGACTGATGAATCGGCCATGCACACGATGACGTTGAGCCAACCCGATCCAAATTGGTATATGGATACCGGCGCCACATCCCATATGACATCCACAAAAGGTACTCTCTCGTCTTATTTTAATTTGAGCCATCATAATACTGGCATTGTTGTTGGTGATGGTAAGTCAATTCCAATTCGAGGTTGTGGTCGTGCTAAATTGCCTCCCCCGAACCCTCCATTGTTAATAAATAATGTCCTTCTTGCTCCAAAACTCATAAAGAATTTAATATCGGTTCGTAAATTTACTACTGATAACTCTGTGAGTGTTGAATTTGATCCTTATGGGTTTTCTGTGAAGGATTTCCGAACGGGGATGGCCATTATGAGATGTAATAGTAGGGGTGCTCTTTATCCATTGTCCACCCTCAAACACCACTTCCATTCACCATCAACTTTTGCTGCCTTGTCTTCTACGTGTTGGCATGATCGTTTGGGCCACCCGGGAGTTTCTATTTTGGATTTTCTTAGGCGCAATAAGAGCATTGAATGTAATAGTTCTAGTTCATCTAGTATTTGTCATTCTTGCGTTCTTGGTAAACATGTTAAGTTGCCTTTTGCTAGTTCTATTTCCGAAACTTTATTTCCATTTGACATTATTCATAGTGATTTGTGGACGTCTCCTATTTTGAGCTCTATGGGGCATCGTTATTATGTTTTATTCTTGGATGATTTTACTAATTTTTTGTGGACTTTCCCTTTGGCTAGAAAATCTGAGGTTTACTCAAAATTCATAGAGTTTAAGTCCCATATCCTTACTCAATTTGAACGACCTATTAAAAATGTCCAATGCGATAATGGGAAAGAATATGATAATGGTCAATTCGGAAAATTTTGTGCGTCCACTGGGATGTCTTTCCGTCTTTCATGTACTCATACATCCTCTCAAAATGGGAAAGCCGAAAGAAAAATTTGTTCCATCAATAATGTCATTCGCACTCTTCTTGCTCATGCCTCCATTCCTCCATCATTTTGGCATCATGCATTACAAATGGCAACTTATCTCCTTAATATTCTACCAAGCAAGTTGTTGGGTTACAAATCCCCTTTAGAGGTCCTTTATCAACGGAAACCATCTTATTCTCATCTCCGGGTCTTTGGGTGTTTATGTTATCCCCTCTTTCCGTCTACTAATATTCACAAGTTGCAACCTCGGTCAACTCCATGTGTCTTTTTGGGATATCCACCAAGCCATCGTGCCTACAAATTTATCCTCAAATAAAATCATTATTTGTCGTCACGTGTTGTTTGATGAGACTCAATTTCCGTTCTCTAAAATCCACATTTCCACTCCCACCTCGTATAACTTCCTTGATGATGGTTTTTCACCTTACGTGATCCGTCATCTCGCCACTAGCCCCTCTTCACCGCAGTCGTGTCCCCCTCCCCCGCTGCCCAGTGGTTTTCCACCTGCTCTGGGCCATCTGCCTACGCCACCTTCGGCTGTGCAGCAGCGTCTCCCGTCCTCCATGCTAGACCAGCCCGCACATATGCCCAGCCAGCTTTCCAACAGCCCACCAAACTCCACCACAACTCCTCCTATCCAGCAGCCCCCTACCCAAACGCGCATGGTCACTCGTTGTCAGCGCGGGATCTTTAAGCCCAAGCACCCATTTAATCTACATACGGCAGTTACCAGGTCCCCCATACCTCGTAATCCGTTGGATGCGCTACGTGACCCGAATTGGAAATTGGCCATGAATGATGAATATGATGCTCTTATTAAAAATAAGACGTGGGAGTTGGTACCCCGTCCACCTAATGTGAATGTTATTCGGTCTATGTGGATTTTTACTCATAAAGAAAAGTCTAATGGTGATTTTGAGAGGCATAAAGCCCGTCTTGTAGGTGATGGCAAAACACAGCAGGTTGGCATTGATTGTGGTGAGACTTTCAGTCCGGTCGTAAAGCCAGCTACGATTCGCACTGTTTTAAGTCTAGCTCTCTCTAAGCATTGGTCCATTCATCAGTTGGATGTCAAAAATGCATTTCTTCATGGCGATCTCAAGGAGACAGTATATATGCATCAGCCAATGGGTTTTCGAGACCCATCTCATCCCGATTATGTGTGCTTGTTGCGCAAGTCCTTATACGGGCTTAAACAAGCACCGAGAGCTTGGTATAAAAGATTTGCTGACTTTGTTTATTCCATTGGTTTTGTTAATAGCAGGTCCGACAACTCATTGTTCATCTACAGCAAAGGTCCCGACTTGGCTTACCTTTTACTATATGTGGATGATATTATTCTTACTGCTTCTTCAGATACTCTCCGCCGTTCGATTATGGACCTTCTTGGCTCAGAATTTGCAATGAAGGACCTAGGTCCTTTGAATTATTTTCTTGGCATTGCGGTGACCCGTCACAAGGGTGGTATGTTTCTTTCACAACGAAGTTATGCTACGGAGATTATTGAGCGTGCAGGCATGTCCTCGTGTAAGCCTTCTTCCACTCCGGTTGACACTAAACCGAAGGTCAGTGCCGCTTCTGGCGATCTTTGTGCAGATCCCACTCATTTCCGGAGTCTTGCAGGTGCTCTTCAGTATCTTACCTTCACCAGACCGGATATTTCTTATGCCGTGCAGCAGATTTGTCTTCATATGCACGCTCCACGAGATACGCATATGCTTGCTCTTAAACGGATTATTCGGTATATTCAGGGTACTCTTGATCATGGTTTGCATCTCTATCCATCTTAGGTTACTGATTTGGTTTCGTATACTGATGCTGACTGGGGGGGATGTCCCGACACACGACGTTCAACGTTGGGTTATTGCGTGTTTTTGGGAGACAATTTGATATCTTGGTCATCCAAACGCCAACCTACTCTTTCTCGCTCCAGTGCGGAAGCAGAATATAGGGGGGTTGCTAATGTTGTCTCTGAATCATGCTGGCTACGTAACCTACTCTTGGAGCTACATTGTCCGATCCCTAGGGCTACTTTGGTGTATTGCGATAATGTCAGTGCTATTTACTTGTCAGGAAATCCAGTCCAGCATCAGCGCACCAAGCACATTGAGATGGATATCCATTTTGTTCGTGAGAAGGTGGCGCGCGGCCAAGTACGTGTCCTTCATGTTCCGTCCCGATATCAGCTCGCCGATATTTTCACTAAAGGACTGCCACAGGTCTTATTTGAGGATTTTCGGGACAGTCTCAGCATTCGTCAACCTCCCGTTTCGATTGCGGGGGTATGATAAATGATGTAAATATGTAGTCATAGAATATTTTGTAAATCTTCTAATTTAGGTTAGTATATTTTGTATCCTAATAGGACATTGTAACTATGGTATATTTACCAATTCCATCAATGATAATAATCACGGAATTAATCCCTTACACTCGGAGGCGGGGGCGGATTCATAATTATTACTTATGAGTTAGACAAAACTTGATAATTTTGACGCAAGTTTTATATTTATATTAAAGAATCTTTTCCGACCCAATAAGTTACTCCTCCGGACCACTTTAGCTGTTGCTCTTACTGAAAATAATTGATCGAAAATAATTGTCATTTTTTAAAATCAAGATATAATTAACTACTTAGTTTCATGGGCGGAGCCACCTTCAGCGAGGGTGGTCAGGTGCACACCCTTCATCGGAAAATTACGCGGTGTACATATGTTAAATGTTAGCTACTATGAGTATATATTTAATTTTTCACACCCTTAACACAAGCGAGAAGAAAATTTGCACACCCTTCACTAAATTCCTGGCTCTGCCACTGCTTAGTTTTCACCTTTACCATTAATCAATAAATGTGGAGAGATATTAATGTGGTAAAAGAGAGTATCGTAAGATTGAGATTAAGGGATAAATAAGGATAATTTAGTCACCTTCAATTAATATTTTCTTTAAAGACGTGTCAAAGCAAAACATGACAAGTAAAAAGAATCGAAGAGAATATCTGGTCCTCGATTTCAGAACTTACATACTTAAAATTCTGAATTCACCTTTGTTGGGATTTTGGAAGGTGGGTGACAAGGGGAGGAAAGCTATATGGTAAAGGTATTAGATTTTAGAATAGAAGAAATTAATGGCTGCTTTGAAAAGGTTGGAATAAATTCTAAAACAACATTAGAACAAAA
The DNA here is from genome assembly GCF_019175385.1 of Lycium barbarum. Lineage (NCBI taxonomy): Eukaryota > Viridiplantae > Streptophyta > Magnoliopsida > Solanales > Solanaceae > Lycium > Lycium barbarum. Next base: position 162,991,231 of record NC_083337.1, read on the forward strand.
CGTTTTCCTCTTCTAGAAACCGTAAATTCCCCTGCCTTTCATTATGGACTAAAGTTTGGAATCTTTATTGTTTTGGATTATCAGCTATGTCATATTTGCTTGATGAAGAAGCATTGTATCCCAAGTTACCACTGTTTGCTGCCATTTTTATGTTACATATATTACTAACTGGAATAGATTTTATGCTGTACTACTTTTATCTCACCTTTCCAAAAAAGATGACTTCATCCTTGTCTTTATTGCTGTGTCTCATTCTTCTCCATAATGGTATTTTTCTTTTTCTGCCCGTTTATTCTTGCTGCTCTTTATTTTTCATTATAGTTCATATGATATCAAACTATATGTTGTGTTTACTTAGAAGGCAAAAGCAATGCAATTTCTTCTGCAATTTGTAGTTTATCCACCTGAATGGAGCGACATGAATAGTGAGAATTTATATAACCACTCCAACTTGTTTGGAATTGAGGCGTAGTTGTTGTTTTATCGCTTTCTATTTTGATTCTTTTGCTTAGATGAGATATTTAGCACTAGAATCAAATATTTCTACCATGTACTATACTAAGATGTATTGGTAATTCTTTTCTTATTTTTTGGACAGTTTTGGTGGCGGGTGGATTTACAGGTACGTATGGGATAAATTATGGAAGGATTGCAGACAATATTCCAGCTCCTGAAAGCGTTGTAACGCTTCTCCAGGCAAACAAGATTAAAAATGTCAGAATCTACGATGCGGACAAAGGAGTTCTAACAGCTTTTAAAGGCTCAGGAATTCAAATAATCATCGGACTTGGCAACGAATTTCTTAAAGACATAAGTGTGAACGAAGATCGCGCTGTTGAATGGGTGAAAATAAACGTACAGCCTTATCTCCCCGATACCTTAATAAGTGGCATAGCAGTTGGAAACGAAATTCTTGGAGGTGGAGATGTAGAAATCTGGGAAGCATTAGTCCCTGCTGCTAAAAATGTGTACAGTGCTCTTGACAAGTTGGACTTAGCACATAAAATTGAAGTGTCAAGTCCACATTCAGAAGCTGTTTTTGAAGATACATATCCTCCATCCGCTGGTGTATTCAAACAAAGTATACTTCCTTATATGTTACCACTATTGAATTTCTCAAGCCAAATTGGTTCACCTTTCTACATAAATGCATACCCTTTTTTGGCCTATAAAAGTGACCCTAGCCACATTGATCTCAACTATGCACTATTCGAAAAATCGACTGGTATATACGATGCAAAAACCAAGTTGCATTATGACAACATGTTTGAGGCTATGATTGATGCAGCGTATTTCGCGTTGGAGAACGCGGGGTTCGAGAAAATGCCAGTAATTTGTTCAGAAACTGGATGGGCTTCAAATGGGGATGAGAATGAAGCTGGTGCTAATGTGAAGAATGCAAGAACTTATAATAAAAATTTGCGTAAAAAGTTGTTGAAGAAAAAAGGGACACCTTATAGGCCAAAAATGGTGATGAGAGCTTATGTATTTGCTCTGTTTAATGAAAATTTGAAACCTGGACCAACTTCTGAGAGGAACTTTGGATTGTTTAAAGCTGATGGAAGTATTGCTTATAAAATTGGATTTAGAGGACTTGTGCCTTCTTCAGCATCAAAGGTAATTTTCTTCTATGGATAGCTTTAGTTGGTTATTAATTTAGTTATTATAGAGTCAATTTTATACTAATTTACAAGACGAGAATTTTTTATTTTTTTTCAAAAAGCCTTGGCCTTGTATTGAATGAGGTCAGTCAAATTTCCTTGTTCCTTAGTGTGTCTTGCTCTCATTTTCAATGAAAGTCGTACATAGTCGTGTCTGACCATCTCAATCTTTCTTTTTTGAGTTAGTCATGCGGGAAAGTTATACCTTCAAAAATAACATTTCTTATATACTAAAATTTTCTCACTCCAAATTTTGGTGACGATTTTGCTGTTATTGTTTTTGAGCGTTTTGTTATTATTATTGTGATTTTTACTATTTTTCAATTCTTTTCAGGACTTTGTACTGCGAGGCGGATTTTGGAGTTTCCAATGGTTTATTGTTGTGGCCAGCACGGTAATGCTACTTCAATTTGTAGACTTATGACCGTACATAGAAACTTAGCTCATGAACGTATGACACCCTCATTTGTCTTGTACAAAATATACTTGTAAAAACTATACAGCTTGGGACCTCTGATTGTCCAATTTTATGGGAGCCTTTATTCTTAGTATAAAATAGTTACAAATTCAATTTGTCATTGGTTCAAGTTTATCAGTTTGATCATTAATCGTATAACAATTTGCAAGCAGCCTTGAAGCCAATTTTAGATAACCATTTTTACGAATGTCGTCATATTGCCTCACTCGCATTTTACACCTTGATAATGCGGGTTGGGTATTATGACAAACTTAGGAGCCGTTTGGACGTGATTTGAAATTATGATATGAAATTTGTGATTTGAAATCATGATATGAAATCAGAAACAAAACATCAACTTCAAATCATCATGATTTCCAACCAACAAGTTGTGAAAACCATCAAAACTTTTCCAATTCTTATACAATCTTATCAAATGAACAAATCATAGTTACCCGCGGTGGTTCAGTTGGTTGAGCATGGGGCTTTCATAATGGAGGTCTCAGGTTCGAAACCCCCTGCCAACGACAGCAGTGGATTTGTCTTCTGGGTCGAGCTCGTCGCACGGGGCTTGCCTAGTGCGGGTTACCTCTCCTGTGTGGTTTGTGAGCTATTGCACAGGAGCTGAGTTAAGGTCTTTCTAAAAAACATAACATCCATTGATCAAACCTTAGTTCAATAAAAAAGAAAATTTAACATGAATAATCCTCCCACATGATTGGTAAGAGTAAATTTGTTATAAATATACTACCAACTTGTGAATCTTTTAATATTTGATATAAATAGTTGGTAAACATGGTTGGTGAATATATCTACCAACTTATGGATATTTTTTTACAAAATATAAACTTATAGGTCAAGTTTTACATTTAAAAAATTTGAAATCACGATATGAAGTTGAAGTTGAAATTTTGTGCAAATAAACAAACACTGATTTGAAATCATGATTTTATATCGCATGTCCAAATGCCTACTAAGGAGCCGTTTGGACATGATTTGATATCATGGGATGAAATCGTGATGATTTAAAGTTAAAGTTTTGTTTGGACATGCAATTTGGATTTTTTTTCAGTTGTATTTTCTCTAATAAACATAAAAACCCCACAAGTTGTGAAAACGATAAAAACTTTTCAAATTCTTATACAATCTGACTAAATGAGCAAGTCATAGTTCATAACAAAATTAATACGCTACTAGAAGATCTTTCTAAAAAATACAGCATCAATTGATCAAACTTTAGTTCAATAAAATGAAAAATTGAACATGAGTTGTAGTGTAACTACTCTTTAATATAATCCTCCCACATGGTTGGTAAGAGTAAATTTGTTATAAATATACTACCAAATTGTGAATCTTTTAATATTTGATATAAATGGTTGATAAACATGATTGGTAAATATATCTACCAACTTATGGATCTATTTTTACAAAATATAAACTTATGGATCAACTTTTACATTTATAAAATTCAAAATCATGCTTTTTTGGATGATTTGGAATTTCATCTCATGAGATGAAACCACATGTCCAAACGCTGATTTCATCTCATGAGATGAAATCGCATGTCCAAATTCCTACTTAGAGAATGAAGCTAATTAATTAGGTTGTTTATGTCATATTTTGCTAACTCAAACGTAATTAACACGTTCATTTGTCATAAAGATGGGTATGTGCCTGAATCCTAATACGAGGTAGAGGAATCTTTGATCAACATCATCATTTTACATTTCAAGTCTTAAACTTTAAATTTCATGTGCTACCGCTGACAAAGATTCCTAACACCGCAAGTTCTAAGCATATTTTTAATACTAAAAAATTACTTTTCTTTCTTAAATTTCATGTCCAGTCAAATTTTCCTATGAAATGAAACAAAGAGTAATGCTTTCCCTTGTTATTTTGTCTCATTTTTTTAATCTCAAACTAAAGAAGAAAATGAAATTGGTCCAGTCAAATTTTCCTATGAAGTGAAACAAAGAGTAATGCTTTCCCTTGTTATTTTGTCTCATTTTTTTAATCTCAAACTAAAGAAGAAAATGAAATTGAACAAGAGGAAAATAATTAACCCCTTTACTTTGTGCAAACAAAAAGACAGTATTAAACATTATTCTGCCACGATACAAAGAAGGGTCCATAGCTCAGTGGTAGAGCATTTGACTGCAGATCAAGAGGTCACCGGTTCGAACCCGGTTGGGCCCTTCATAGTTGTTTTTCTCCTTTTTTTTTTTTTTTTTTTTTTTCTGATGAAATCTATTCTGCATATGTTGAGGTATAAATATAAGAGATAAGGGTAAAAAACACACCCTAACTATCACTTTTTTTTTTTAGTTTCATACCTAGACTATCATAAGGTTAAGAAAGCTACTTAAACTATCACTGTCTAGTTTGCAAAACACATCTGAACTAAATGTATGAACTCACTCCCCAAAAGGCAAGTGAAGCTGAAATTTTCTTAAAAAAATTGTCCACGTGGCATAAGTAATGCTATGGTGGCACATATATGGAAATTAAAAAATAATATTTTTTTATAAAAAAAAATATACAAAAAAATGCATTATTTTTTTTAAAAAAAATATGATTTTTTTTTTGTAAAAGAATATTAAAAATTTTAGAAAATCAGAAAAAAAAGGTTAAAAAATAGAAAAGTTGATTTTTTTTTAAAACAAAAATGTGAAAACTAAATAACCAGTTTTCTTTTTTTTTTTTGAAAAAAAAATAGCTTTTCCGTTTTTTAAACTATTTTTTTTATTTTCTATAATTTTTGATATTTTTTTACAAAAAATATTATTTTTTCAGTTTTTTTTTTAAAAAAAACAAATAGTTTTTTTTGTAATTTTCATGTAGGTGCCATTGTGGCATTATTTATCCATGTGGACAACACTTGACAACATTTTTATATAAAATGGAGAGTGTAGATCACATGTCATTCAAGAATAATTTGAGGTGTGTTTTGCAAACTAGATAGTGATAGTTGAAGTAGTTTTCTCAACCTTCTGATAGTTTAGGTATGAAGCTAAAAAAAAGTGATAAATGAGATGTGTTTTTAACCCTTATCTCTAAATATAATTATATTTTCATAACTCTAACATTACACGAATAGTCTACTTATATAGTTGGGAAAAGGGTCAAATATACCCCTCTACTTTAGTTTAATAGTTAAATATACCCTCTGTTAGTCAAAGTAGATAAATATATCCCTTCTGTTAAGAAAGTACACAAATATACCCCTCAGTCGACAGAATCCCCAATTCCATCATTAATTACCCGATTTAACTTTAAAAAACCCATGCCCGACCCGCCCCGACCCGCAAATTAAATTCTTTCCACCCAAATATACCTACCACCACTACAACCGACCCAACACAACCATCACCACCACTTCCACCACCACGACCAGTAAATTCTTCATAACCATCCTTAACCACCCCAATTGTTTTGTGACTAAAACTTCAAGATATTGTTGATTATTAATTTTTTATTTTAGATTGGAGGACCGTTGTTTAGAAAGGAGGCTTGTGGCAGGGATTTTCTAGCCTTTTGAACCTAAAAGCTTTCATTTTTATTCATTTTAATGTTACTAGCTACCTGGATATGTGATACAGTGATACTTGATGAAATTTATCTCAGTTTGCTCCAAGCCAAAGCTTTCTGTTAGATACCTAAGTATTTTATAAAGTGTGAAATATTATAATAATCATGTTTGACTAATGACAATCATGCTTTCTCTGGTATTTTGCATATGATATTCAATATTGTATTAAGAATGTATTTACTGAGATCGAATGATCCTTTTTTGTTTTGTTCAGTGATGTCCGAGGACATGGTTAAGGATGGTTATGAAGAATTTATTGGTTGTGTTGGGTCGGTTGTAGTGGTGGTGGGTATATTTAGGTGGAAAGAATTTAATTTGTGGGTCAGAGAGGGTCGGGCATGGTTTTAAAGTTAAATCAGATAATTAATGGTAGAATTGGGGATTCTGTCAACTGAGGGGTATATTTGTGTGCTTTCTTAACGGAAGGGGTATATTTATCTACTTTAACTAACGGAAAAGGTATATTTATCTACTATGACTAACAGAGGGTATATTTAACTATTAAACTAAAATAGAGGGGTATATTTGACCCTTTTCCCTATATAGTTTTTCATTTGCACCAAAGTACTCATCGTATTTGATACTCACATTCAACCACAACATATTTAATTAAAACTCTTGAAGATTTTTACTAATTAAGTTTAAGTACTAAGAACTTATAACAACTTAAAATCAAATAAAATACAGATATTTAAAAATAAATCAACACTAGATACACCAATAAAATTTCATGTGATACAACAACAATAACATACCTAGTATGATTCAATTAGTAAGGTTTGAAAAAGGTGGGGTGTACGCATGTCTTACGTACATTTGTATAATGTGTTTTCGATATGTATTTTTTTTTTTAATTACTATTCGTAAGACGTACAATCCTCTATTCTTTTTTTCACTTTCTATTATTATTATCTTTCTTTTTAGACTCTTGCACACTTCTTAAAAGCGTGTCTGATTGATTTAATGATAAGAGTATTTATCTCTCTCAGTCGTCAACACTTCTTTAATTGAAGCAATAAAGATAAATTTAAAAAATATTTTCTTAAAACGTCAAATGTTCTAAACATGGCTACAACATTTCATTTAATTTGCCATCCCACTAACGTTTTATTAAGGACAACATTAAAGTAATGATACACGTTCTGAATCAGTTTTGTCAGCACCAATTTTAGAAGCAAACTTGCATGCAATTGCAGGCAGAGTACTTTCCTTTAGCAAAGCTCAGTAGCTGCTATTGAGTGTGAGAGAGAGGAAAAAAATTTAACTTTGAAGAAAGCAAGAAAGAATTTGCAGTTTCATTTGAAACTACTGGGTCTTTGAAAGCTAGTAAAAAAATACAGAAAATGGGGAAGGAGGGAGAGCAAGAAAGGATCAAGCACAAACTATTTCAAGTGTTGAAGGAGCTCCTTCTCAACAGAAAGAAACAATGGTCTCTTTATGTAAAAGAGTGACAAGGATGAAACAAGAACCCGAACCTTCAGTAAACTCTTCAGCTCTGCATTTTCTTGATCATATCCTTCTTGTTTTTTGCTGTGTTAAGGTTGTTGCATGTAACATTAACTTAAATGTGTTAAGTGGAAAAGTTCTTTAAGGGATATGTGCTCTGTTCTAGAATGGTAGGGCTAAAATTGCAAATGACTTTTGTTCAAAACATTTCTGAACTGCAAAAGTTAGAACATGGATAGTTGTGGCATTTTCCTTAATACTAAAGATATTTGTGTTATTATTTAGTTTTTCATATCGGAAATAGCCTCTCTACCCATCACAATGTCGGAGTAAGGTCTGCATACACTCTACCCTTTCCAGACACCACCTGGTGGGATTATACTGGGTATGAAGTTGTTGTTGTTGTTGTTATTTAGTTTTTCACGCTTATTTGGTAAGGTCGTAAGGAAGATAAAGACTTCATTCACTAAGTAGTGTTACATGGAGTGTGCACAGAAGTGCTACTCTGCCGCGTTTACAAAAAAGAAGGGCAATGCCCTATTGTACTAACTGAACAAAAACTACTATTGCCTATACTAGAAGCTGAACTACAGCTAAAATATGTATTGAGCTTGAAGTAGGGAGGTTTTGGTGGTTTCTAGCTCATAGTAAGGTGTTTTGAACTTTTGTGAGCTGGCATGGGATGTTAAGTAGTACTTTAGTATTCAGTGGCAAAGTTTGTCACTTCTGCCGCGGTCAGTTTGTTCTGCTTCTGATTAAAAAGGTTGTCATTGCGAGTGAGCCAGACCCTCTACAAACTGAAAGGCATGAAAGTTTTACCTGGGATGGTATTGTTTTTTGTGTCGAATTGGTTAATTAGTTGTTGTATCCATAGGATAGGGGCACAGGCATTAGCCATTGTTAAAACGGAAAAGGGCCAAAATTATCCTGAATTTTGGGAAATAGTTCATTTATACCCTTCGTTATACTTTAGGGTCAATTATACCCTTACCGTTATACTATGGGGTCAATTATACCCTTATGTCTAACAGCTGCCACGTGGCATCATCCCAGCCCTTCAAAATTATTTTCCCCTCAAATAATTTTTTACCCACTAAAATAACCCAACCCGACCCGTTTTTTTTTTTCTTTCCAGCCAAGGGGTATTGGGTTGGGTCCGTATCAGTTTGGCTGGAAAAAAAAATCGGGTCTGGTTGGGTTATTTTAGTGGGTAAAAAATTATTTGAAGGGAAAATAATTTTGAAGGGCTGGGATGATGCCACGTGGCAGCTGTTAGACATAAGGGTATAATTGATCCCATAGTATAACGGTAAGGGTATAATTGGTCCTAAAGTATAACGAATGGTATGAATGAACTATTTTCCAAAGTTGAGGGGTAATGTTGGCCCTTTTCCGTTGTTAAAAACTTACTTTTCCATCCTGATTGGAGGATCTTTAAATGGTCAATTAGGAACAGGATGTCTTCTAGTTGATCATGGTGTGACATGTCCCAGTAGTAATTTTTGAGACGAGAATTATATTATATGCAAAAAGGAGATGAGATAGCGATGGACATTATGGAATTTTTTTAATGGAAGTCATTTGTGATTCAATATGCCTGGTTAGAAGTTCAAGAAACATCATAAACAAATACGGGAGAGTGGATCACCTTGATGTATTCCTAGGGTAGGGGTACAAAAAAAAAAAAAAAAGGTGTACGTGTGCCTATTAATTGAATGGCTATGCTAGTAGTTGTTACACAGGACATGATAAGAGCTATAAGAGACAATATATGGAAATATTGTAAAGTCATGTGAATAACAGACCATTCAAGTTCGAAAGCCTTTTCGAGGTCTAACTTTAGAAGCATATTAGAAACATTTACAGATTTTTAGTTCTTAGGAAACTAACTGTTTCTTGGACAATTATGGCGTTGTCACAAGCTCTCTTACTCTTTCGGAAGCTTTTTTGGGTAGGGCTAATGATTGTAGCAAGGTAAGGATTCAGATGATTGACTATTGTCTTAGTAATAATTTTATAAACAGTATTACATAGGTCGGTATTGGCTAATCATACGAGCATTAGCAACCTTAGGAATTAGCACTGATGAGTTCAATTAACAATAGGAGGAATAGCACTGTCCCTGTATACTTGTTGGCAAAAAGAGGTAACTGAAAGCCCTATATTTTTCCAATATTTTTGATAGAAACAACGATGTAAACCATCGGGGCTCAGGGCCTTTAGCGGCTTAAAGACTTGAGTGCAGTAGCAATCTCAATTCCAGAGAGTGGGCAGTTGAGAGTCGATATGTCAGCGTCAGAAAAAATATTTGGCAATGGGGGTAGTAAGGAAGTGTTGGACATATGGTTGGCATGGTTGGTGAAAAGATTTTGGAAATGGTCAAGAATGAAAGTGTGAATTTCATTTTGATTAGAGATCCATTCTCCAGATTGTGTTTTTAGAGTTAATATGTGATTTCGCCTTCGTCATTGTAGGGTCGATAAATGGAAAAATTTAGTGTTTGTGTCACCTTCGTTTAGCCAAGTGATACGCGATTTAAGTTTCCGAGTCTTCTTCTAACTTAAATAGATTATTTTATTCAGCAGTAAGAATCCTTTCAAGATTGTGAAGAAAAAGCCTGGTAGGGTAATGAATTGAACTCTGGTACCAGTGAGACGTCGAAGTAGAGTTATCGTTTGGTGAAAAAATTTCCCAAAGGAAGATTTATTTTGATGGGTTTACTTCGTCACTAAATTATCTGCTGCATCTTTTGTTTAGACTCCCAGGATTTATGAACAATATTTTCAAGATCTGGATGAGAAGTCCATATAGTCTCAAAACTTTAGCTCTCGGCAGGAGAGATGGAGCGGTTGATAAGAGGGGTTTGGGTACAAGGTCAAGTTCATTGGCATAATCTGTTTGCTCAAGCACTATTAGGTGATGTAAATAATTACGAAAATATATGTTTGTGCTTTTGGTGGTATATTGCTTGCTTTTCATCAAAACGATATTCTAGCACTTGGATTACATGACATGTAGAATGGCTTCGTTAGTTCATGTCAATTTCGTCTATTATAAAGCTGCTTATTTGGTTTTCCTATAAGCCCCCATTTAGACAAATAGACTTGCATCAACTAACTGCCTATTCCTTGTTTGTTTTGACAGGGTTTTGCGCATTCAGATACTTCAACATCCCATCCGAGGACTCGCACTTATTTGAAGGTAAATTTGAAGGCAGTCATGGATCAGTATAAGTTTAGGACTACAACGCCAAGGTCTCCAGTTCGAACTGTTAAGGTATGGTAATTGGTGTTATTCTCATCCAGTTTTAGCTTCTTTAAACTGCACACTAGCTGTGCCCCTCGTCAACTTCCCAGTCAAACATGATTCTTTGGATATTGTTACAGAAGATAGAGAAATATAGTTGTGTGAGTGGGAGCACATAACTTTGGATGTGACTGTCGAATATAGAATGATGCTAGTGATGATTATTTATCTTTAATCTTTACACTGCTGAACATTTTTAATGCAGTCCCCTTTCTAATAAACTTAAAATGGCTTATGATATATACTTTTCTTTTATTAATCAAATCAGTCTAAAGATCATGCCTTATTTTACAGGCGTCGCAATCTTCGATTACTACTCATGACTTTCCTGCTCATCTTATTTCTGGAATTTCTAAAGCAAAAAAAGAAAAGGTTGATGACTCCATGCATCAATCTATTCTAACAAACCATGGTGCCTTGGGTGTTGGAAATCAGAAGCAGGAGCAACACATTCAAACAGCTCCTTCTTACCCTGAAGTTGTAGTCGAGAACAATGCGACAGTAAGTAAGGCTGATGTTGTGTTCAATGCTAATGCGACAAAATCAGAAACCAGAAGTGAACAGAGTGGTGCAGGTCCAACAAAATCCATGAGTCTCAACCTTACAAAGGTAGCTGCACTAATGAATGACTATTCTTCTGATGATGCTGATGAGGTTGAATCAAGACCTGGTGACCTGTCAGTCATGGTTGATAGGTATACAGTTAAGAAGGAAGCAGCACCGGTCCTGGAGAAGATTTTCCATAAGTATGGAGATATTGCGAGGAATAGTTCTTTTACTTCGGTGAATTTTTGTTCATCACTCTTGGAACTTGTTTGCGACATCTATAACAGATTGGAGGAAACAAATTTGCAAAGCATAACCTAAGTTAGAGATCTCGAGTCTGTCAAATTAGAGGTCTGGTGGCTCCATCGAAGGTTGAATGATATCTCTGAGTCCAAGCAACTAGGCAAGGACAGTCCAGGAACCTTGTGGTGATGGAGATTAACAAGAAGGGACTGGAAGAATTGAACAAAGAGTTGGCCGCTTGCAATATTGCAACATACCACGCTTTGCAAGAAAGAATCCAAAAAACAGAAGATGAGTTTCCCATTGCCCTTTCTGAGAACGAAAAGATAATGCAGGACTTTGCACATTTGAAGGCCAAGGTGGAAGGTTTTCTCATGAAGTCTTTGGTCCATGACCTTCTTTGAGCTGCCTGGTGACCCTATGAATGGTTTTGTCACTACTTTTTAATCCCCTTTGCTTGTACTAGGAGTCTTATTACCCTTGAATCATTAGGCCCTATCTGCATATGAGTTGCAGAAGAACTGAAACAGAAAAAGAATGACCAGTTTTATTTGCCGCCGAGGAGTGGAATGAGCATAGATGTAGAAACTCTTTTAGCAGCTGCATTGCTCTTCAATTAAGAGAACAAATTTAATTATTTGAGTTCTTTTCTCCTTATGCTTCATTATTTCATGCAACTTATCTGTCGTGTCTACTCTTTTTCCGTATCCAGTTCAAACAACTAAGCTTAAGTCATTTTTGTGTTCTGAAATGCAAGATTTCTCACTTTGATGTGCCACCACTCCTCTATCAGTTCAAACACTGGCAGATTTTGTTGGTACAGCCGATTAGCAAAAATTGCGAAGTAAGCAATACAAATGGTGTTTGCTCCAGGAAGGGTAACCATTTCATCAACTGATGTACCTTTTCTGGTGAAGTTGTTGATGAGTTCATTCACACCCACGAATGGAGAAGGAAGATTGGACAAGTTTTCACTGTAAACATAACCATCACGACATCCAGCTTGGACATCATAGTATATTTTCTCAATTTTATAGGAACTGGCACGAGGCATATTACAAACTCCACTTTTTGGGGATTGAAGGCTAGTTGTATAGGAACTGTCACGAGCACCAAATGTAGTATTGGATTGCATTTGGCTAATTCTTATTTCTTAACTCTCTATTAAGCCTCGTTAATCTTCATTGATTACTCCATGAAGAGGCAGCCCAGAATGCACTTAGCCATCCTAGTGCTTTCAAAATCATCAGGATGACTACTTACATCACTCAAATGCCTAGAAATAACGGCCTGAAGAATGGACAATTATCTAGCCCATTATCAATATTCAAAAACTACTACTCCGGTAACTAGTTATATACATTGTATTCTGGTCCAAGTACTCAAAGACAACATGTTGACTACAAGACCATTGGGATAAATTATGGAAGAATAGCGGACAATATTCCAGCACCTGAAAGCGTTGTAACGCTTCTCAGGGCCAACAAGATTAAAAATGTCAGAATCTCCGACGCGTACAAAGGAGTTCTAACAGCTTTGAAAGGTTCAGGAATTCAAATAATCATCGGACTTGGCAATGAATTTCTCAAAGATATCAGTGTGAATGAAGATGCGCTGTTGAATGGATGAAAATAAACGTACAACTATATCCCTGGTACATTAATACGTGGCATAGCAGTTGTAAACTAAATTCTTGGAGTCCCTGCTGCTAAAAATGTGTACAATGCGTGACAAGTTGGACTTGGCACATATTGAAGTGTCAAGTCCACATTCAGAAGCTGTATTTGAAAATACATATCGTTCATCAGCTGGTGTATTCAAAGAGAGTATACTTCCTTATATGTTACCAGTTACCACTATTGATTTTTTTTTTGCTGAACAATTAAACATAAGCTGTTGGAAAATATGAATAAAGAACACTGGATTGGAGGCTTGAAACACGTACGAAACGTTTTCCTAAAAATGATATTTGCTCCCTCTCCTCTACGAGATTGCTATGGGATTTATGCAAATAGTTTTAGTGGATATGACAAGCCTTTGAATTTCTGCACTAAGCAAATAGTGAAGAAATTCTATAGGAAAGCAAAAACTTTGACTTGATCTTTTGGAATTTGGAGAAGAAGAAGGAGGTTTGAGAAGATGAAAAGGTTACTTTGTACGTAGAGAAAGAAAAGTTATTCTGCAAAGTAACGTTGAATTGGTTTAAATAGAAAATATTTAATAACCAACACACCCTTTAATAAAAGACACATCATTTCACTTGATTTTTAAATTTAAAATAATAATAATTATTATATTAAACAAATCCCAACATAAACTATCTCATAGAAAGATGAAACTTTTGGAATATCGACAAAGTTAACATACTGCATCTTTTTCGATTTTCTATGACAAGCTCTCTTTTTAGTCTATTTCAAACGAATTCATCTGTTTAGATTTTTAAGAAAATAACTTTAAACTTTTTATGTTGCTATTGGTGACAAACTTTTTTTTAGGTATGAGAATTTGTTAGCATATGTAAGACCACAAGTTCTTAGTGTACTTTTGATATATAAAAATGACTTTTTTTAAACTTCATGCTCAGTCAAAAAGAACACCATACATAATGAAACAAATAGTAATGTTTTCCCTTGTTATTTTATCTTATTTTTCTCCTCAAACTGAAGAAGAAGAGGAATAACTACTTGTTCTTGCTTAGTAGAACGACCAAATTGAATAAATATTCTACCATCTTGTGGACGGGGGTCCATAGCTCAGTGATAGAGCATTTCACTGCAGATCAAGAGGTAACCGGTTCGAACCCAGTTGGGCCCTTTAAGATTTCTTTTTCCCTTTTTTCGATTTGAAATATATTCTGCGAATGTTGAGGTATAGTAATATTGTGACAGCTCTAAGAGTACACTAATAGACTAGCCTAATCATAGTTTTTTTTTTCCCACCAAAGTAGTCGTATTTGGTAATCACATATTTACATTCAACCACAACATATATTTATCTAGGCTATCATATATTTATCTCTCTCAGACGTCCTAATTGAAGCAATAAGAGTAAATTTGGGAATAGTTAATATCTTTTAAAACGTCAATATTTAGAATTAAATTCAATTACTTAAGCTACTAATGTTTGAGGAAAAAAAGAATAATTAAGAGACAATATGAAAGGAGTTATAACATATAGACTTACCGCACCAAAGGTTGGATGGACAGTACCCAATTATTTTTAATAAGAGAATTCAAGTTCGAGCTTCGAGTATACAATTATCTTTGGTAGGAATTGCCTTACTCCCGAAGTGGGAGTTTTGTGCGCGAATTTAAATTAATCCAAATACAAAACAACTACTGAACATTGGAGGCAAAAATTAAAAAAATCTTGTTACACACTTGCAAGTTGCAAAAATACAGGTACATCATTATTATTTTTGGTCCAAGTATGTATCAGACCTATCCTTACCAACCACCTCAACTACATTTATGTCCTAGAGATTTTAAATCGAGCTCAGCCTATTTCCTTCTTCTTCTTTTACTTTAACTTATCTTTTGTAATTCAACAATTTTTCCAAACAATCTCCTCCATTGGAAAAAGAGTTGTGATGTAAATTGCAAATAAATGGTGGTAAAGCTTTGTGGTAAAAAGAACAAAAAATAATGAACATTTTTTATAGTAAAAAGAACTTTCTTTCTTCAGGCAACCGCTAATTCGAGACCTACTGGTCTAACTAATATGACTTCTGTCGGTTATAGTATACCAAAGTGATAAAGTACACCCTACTAGTAAGTTTTCAAGACTTAAATCCGAAATTTCTGATTAAAGAACTAGGAAAATAATTGGTATGCACGAAAGAGATTAAATATATTAATTAGGAAAATTTTACCCCACTGAGAGTAGCAGATAAGCTCACTCGTATTTAATTTCCAAATTTGTAGAAAATTCTCATTCCAAACATTTAAAACTCTCATTCCAAACATTTAAAACTTGAAATTCAACTTGACATGTATTTTGTTCTTGCATGTTGGAACTTGGAAGGCCTATAAATAAACGGAATGCCATTTGTATCTTCCACCCAAAAAAATGGAGAGAAGTATTCAAGTGTAATAGATTATGTAAATATTAGTTAGAATACTTTGTAGTCTGCTATTTTAGGTTAGAATATTTTGTATATTTTGTAATCTCCTATTTTAGGTCAGAATATTTTGTATATTAACCAATTCAAGGAATGAAAGGAGACACGGAAAATATTTCCTACATGGTATCAGATTAGGATTTCTTCCTTCTTCCTCCTTCCGCTACGCCCTAGTCCCTCTTTCTTCTTCCTCTTTCCGTCGCCCTTTTTTATTTTTTTTCCGCCATGGCCGACGCAACTACCACTCCCGCTAAGCCCTCGTTCCACCCGGCCCTCGTGGTCTCCAATATCAAGAATCACATCTCTGTTACTCTTGAGATGGAGAACTCACAATACGGAACATGGGCCGAGCTTTTCAAAATTCATGCTCGTTCTCACAAGGTCCTTCATCACATCATTCCTCCACCCAAAGGTAAGGAGAAGGCGGCTCCCAAAACTGACGAGGAAGTCGAATTATGGACGACCATTGACGCCACCGTTCTTCAATGGATATATTCGACAATTTCGAATGATCTGTTAAACACCATCATCGAACCAGACGCTACTGCCATGGATGCTTAGGTTCGCTTGCGTGATATATTCCAAGATCATCAAACCTCTCGTGCGGTGACTCTCGAACAAGAATTCACGACGACTTGTATGGAGGATTTTCCCAATGCCTCCGCCTATTGTCAACGTCTAAAGAGCCTTGCGGATCAACTGAAAAACGTCGGGGCTCCCGTGACGAATAGCCGTCTTGTCCTTCAACTGGTTTCGGGTCTCACTGAAGCGTACAAAGGGGTTGGGACACAAATTCGTCATGCAAAGCCGCTCCCCCCATTCACAGAGGCTCGATCTTCCCTTGTTTTGGAAGAACGTGAACTTGCGGCAATGGTGTCTCACGGGTCTGGTTCGGCTATGGTAGCCACGGTCGACGACGCGCCACTGCCCTCGGACAACACAAGCTCACGCCGAGGGAAACCCAAAAATTCCCGCGGCCAAAATTCTGGAACTGGCCGTAAGGGAGGCTCTGGCCGTGGCTCAGGCGGCGGAAAATTCACCGGCGGACGTGGTGGTTCAGCCCGTAGCAGCGGCGGTCAGCAGCTAGCAGGCTCCCCTTCGCAGCAGTGGACTGCCGGCCAGTTTGGTCTCTGGCAGTGGGTCCCGCAGCCTCGCTGGGCTGCTCCTCCCCCCTGCCCGTACCCGACGACCTCTTGGGCTCATCCCCCGCCTGTCCCGCCACGGCAGCAGGGTATATTGGGCCCTCCTCCAGCCCAGCAGCTCTCACGGCAACAGTGGACCCTCATGGGTCGTATGTTCCAACCGACATTGAGTCCGCAATGCACACCATGACCTTGAACCCGCTCGATCAAAATTGGTACATGGATACCGGGGACACTTCTCATATGACATCTTCGGACGGTAATCTCTCGTCTTATTTTAATTTGAGCAATCAAAATAATGGTATTGTTGTGGGAAATAGTCATTCGATTCCAATTCGTGGTTGTGGTCATACTAGTTTGCCTCCCCCAAACCCCCCTTTATCCTTGCGGAATGTCTTACACGCTCCTAAACTCATTAAGAATTTAATTTCAGTACGGAAGTTTACTACTGATAATTCTGTGTCTGTTGAATTTGATCCATATGGGTTTTCTGTGAAGGATTTTCAGACGGGGATAGCACTAATGCGGTGTGATAGTCGGGGAGATCTTTATCCAGTCACCACCATCAAATATCCAACCACCACTCCATCAACCTTTGCGGCGTTGTCCTCTCCTTTTTGTCATGATCGTTTAGGTCATCCAGGAAATTCTATTTTAGATTGTCTTAGGCTTAATAAAAGCATTGAATGTAATAAATCTAGTCATTCTAGTATTTGTCGTTCTTGCGTTCTTGGTAAACACGTTAAGTTGCTGTTTGATTCTTCTATTTTCGAAACTTTGATGCCATTTGATATTATTCATAGTGATTTTTGGACCTCTCCCGTGTTAAGTTCATTGGGTCATCAATATTATGTTCTTTTTTTGGATGATTTTTTGAAGTTTTTATGGACTTTTCCTTTGGCTAAGAAATCCGACGTCTATGCGAAATTCTTAGCCTTAAAAACCCACATTCATACCCAATTTGAACATCATATTAAAATGTCCAATGTGATAATGGGAGGGAATATGATAATGGTCAATTCGGGAAATTTTGTGAGTCTAATGGGATGTCATTTCGTCTTTCTTGTCCACATACGACATCACAAAATGGAAAAGCCGAAAGAAAAATCCGTTCTATCAATAATATCAATCGGACTCTCCTTGCTCATGCCTCTCTCCCCCCTTCGTTTTGGCATCACGCCTTACAAATGGCAACATATCTTCTTAATATTTTACCAAGCAAATTATTGGGTCATGTTTCTCCTCTACAAGTGCTATACGACATAAAGCCATCTTACTCTCATCTTCCGGTTTTTGGGTGTTTATGCTATTCCCTCTTTCCTTCTCCGACTATCCACAAATTGCAAGTCTGGTCTACACCGTGTATTTTTTTGGGGTATCCTACGAATCATAGGGGGTATAAGTGTTATGATTTATCGTCCAACAAAATCTTTATTTCTCGTCACGTGATTTTTGATGAGAATGTGTTCCCATTTTCCAATTTACATTCTCCCACTTCACCTAGTTATGATTTTTTGGATGATGGGATTTCGCCATTTTGGTTGCATCATATGACTAATGATCTGGTTAATCGGCTCAGCCCACCCCCCGCTGCACCCGTGACCCAGCCGACTGATCCCCCTCCCACTATGGCACCCATGACCCAGCCGACTGCCCCCCTCCCACCGTGGCACGTACTGCCACGTCCCCTCGGTTGGCAGTCATCTCCCCTACCGCACCTACCCCTCTCCCTTCTTCCTTGGGCCAACAACCCTCGGTTCCGTCTCTCACACCTACACAAACATCACCCCAGCCGCCCCGAATGGTGACCTGAAGTCAACATGGTATTTTTAAGCCAAAATGTACGTTGAACTTGAATACCATGGTTACGAAATCCCCTCTCCCTCGTAATCCTGTGACCGCCCTTCGTGACCCGAATTGGAAAATGGCTATGGATGATGAATTTGATGCTCTTATTAAAAATAAGACGTGGGAGTTGGTGCCCCGTCCACCTAATGTGAATGTTATTCGTTCTATGTGGATTTTTCACTCATAAAGAAAAGTCTAATGGCGATTTTGAGAGGCATAAAGCCCGTTTTGTAGGTGATGGAAAGACTCAACAGGTTGGCATTGATTGTGGTGAGACTTTCAGTCCGGTTGTCAAGCCGGCTACGATCCGTACCGTTCTCAGTCTTTCATTATCAAAGAAGTGGCCTATTCATCAGCTAGATGTCAAGAATGCTTTCTTACACGGTGAGCTCAAGGAAACAGTGTATATGCATCAACCTCTGGGTTTCAGAGATCCCACGCATTTGGATTTTGTATGTTTACTCTGTAAGTCCTTATATGGACTTAAGTAGGCCCCCAGGGCATAGTACAAGCGTTTTGCAGATTATGTCTCTTCTCTTGGTTTTTCAAACAGCAGATCTGACAATTCTTTGTTTATCTACAAAAAGGGGTCTGATATGGCATACATTTTACTTTATGTTGATGATATTATTCTCACTGCTTCCTCAGATTCTCTCCGATGCTCCATTATGGTTCTCTTTGCCTCGGAATTTGCTATGAAGGATCTGGGTCCTTTGAATTATTTCCTTGGCATTCATGTCACTCGCCATAAAGATGGCCTGTTTCTGTCCCAACACAGGTATGCCGAAGAAATCATTGATCGAGTTGGGATGTATTTTTGTAAGGCTACTTCTACTCCGGTTGATACCAAACCGAAGGTGAGCAGCACATCGGGTGCTCCATATGATGACCCGACTCACTATCGCAGTCTCGCAAGTGCACTTCAGTATCTTACTTTCACGAGGCCAAATATCTCTTATGCTGTTCAACAGGTATGCTTACACATGCATGCACCGCGAGAGGATCATATGCATGCTCTTAAGCGTATCATCCGTTACATTCAGGGTACATTTGATTATGGTTCGCATCTTTATCCATCCTGAGTTACTGACCTCCTTTCCTACACTGATGCGGATTTGGGGAGGGGGGGGGGGGGGGGCTGCCCTGACACACGTCGGTCAACGTCTGGTTATTGTGTCTTCCTTGGAGAAAACTTGATATTGTGGTCTTCGAAACGCCAACCTACACTCTCTCGTTCGAGTGCTAAGGCGGAGTATAGGGGGGTTGCTAATGTTGTCTCCGAGTCATGCTGGCTTCGCAATCTTCTGTTGGAATTACATTGTCCTATTCATAAGGCTACTATGGTGTATTGTGACAATGTGAGTGCCATTTATCTTTCAGGAAATCCAGTGCAACATCAGCGCACCAAGCACATTGAAATGGACATTCACTTTGTTCTTGAGAAGGTTGCGCAAGGACAGGTTCGTGTCCTTCATGTTCCATCCCGTTATAAGATTGCCGATATTTTCACCAAGGGACTTCCACAAGTCTTATTTGAAGATTTTCGGGACAGTCTCAGCGTTCGCAAACCTCCCGTTTTGACTGCGGTGGTGTGATAGATTATGTAAATATTAGTTAGAATATTTTGTAGTCTGCTATTTTAGGTTAGAATATTTTGTATATTTTGTAATCTCCTATTTTAGGTCAGAATATTTTGTAAATTAACCAATTCATGGAATGAAAGGAGACACGGAAAATATTTCCTACAAAGTGATTCAGCAAGAAGTTATTTTCTTCCTTTGCATTTTCCTTATTTGCTTTGCTATGATTATAGAATCAGCCCAAGTACGTAAGAAATATTCTTGGATTCTACCCACTTTTACTAAATAAAATGTGTTATTATTTTTCATTTACTAATTCTTTTTCTCCTCTAATTTGGCGTTTTAGCTGTATGATGATTCAGAAGGAAGCCCCGCGCTAACTGAAACAAAGGTAACTAATAATTTTTATCTTTCTCTTGTTTCAAACTATTTGAAGGGAATTTCTTTCTTGATTTTCATATTTTCTGTATTTTTTTCTCTTTCCCGTTTGAATTAAAACTATATATAAATGATTGCAGCATCATAAACACAAACATTCAGGCTTCACCGAGGCTGGTTAGTTCACCCTCTCTTTCACTTTTTATGCAACGGACCAGATTTTTATTTTAAGAAATAGAAGTATATACACTAAATAACCCAGCGATTATTAACTTTCGTATTATGATTCATACTTTATGATCCCTGAATAACTTGTCTGCAATCTAAACGACTCCTATAAAGAGTTCGTTCGTACATGGATTATAACCCCAGTGTCGAAGCCAAAATTTTTGCTAAGGGAATTAAGTTTAATAATATATGTATAATGATATTTTTTACTTATATACACATGAAAACTTTTTATATATATGCTCCAGTATAATTTTTCCATGAAGGCTATTCAACTAAACACCCTTCACTCTATGTGGCTACACTACTATATTACACACACCCCACCCCCCACTCCCCGGGGCGGATTTATATGTGAACACCCTCGGCAAAAAAATACAGTGTATATATAGGGTAATTTTTTGTATTTATTACATATATTAATTTTTGAACACCCTGAACAAACGCAAAAGGTTAGCTCAAGCGATCCTGGGTGTTCAAAATTGTCATGTGTCCTAGGTTCAATTCCCATTGACAATATTATTTTTTATATTTAGATCCGCCACTGCCCCCCCCCCCCCCCCCCCCCCACCAAAAAAAAAACGACCCAACACACACACATACAGACACTCAATTCACCATTTGGTCACTTTCTTGGAAGAAAAACTAAATTTGGTGACACCACACCATCTTCATTATCATTGTTGTTAATATTATAATTGTAAGTCATGTTAACGCAGAATGCCCAGATGCATGCACAGTTAGATGTTCAAAGACAGCATACAAGAAGCCATGCATGTTCTTTTGCCAAAAATGTTGTTTCAAGTGCAAATGTGTACCTCCTGGAACTTATGGCCATAAATATGTCTGTCCTTGCTACGATAATTGGAAGACAAAGAGAGGTGGACCTAAATGCCCTTGAGCTTTGTGATTTTTCTACCTAGAACTAGAACTTTTTGGTTCATAAGTACCAAAGAAGAGAATGGAGATTATTATTTTTCCATTTACTCTTCTTTTTACACATAATAATCCGTTAGTTTGGAACTTTTGGCACATTGATAAAGTTTTGGCCTAATGGCTAGGCCTACAATGTCTTTCATAAAGCAGATATTGGCAACATATTGAATACTATGGTAGCCTAAGTTTTAAAGCCCAATTCTATTATATGGACTTCAAGTTTGAGCCCACTTATTGTTTTTCTGGAGCAATTGCAGGATTGTCCTTCGCCGGGGGTGGTCTTTAATTTTTGGCCCTCAAATTGGTGGTCTTGAACTTTTGTTCTTCGCTAAAAATTCCTTGGTTTCGGGTTCGAACCCCAGTTCAGTCAAAAATTTTAAAAAAAAATCGCAAGGTAGAGTTTGGATTCGCAAGGCAGAGTTTTGCCTTCAAAACTTTGCCTTGCGATTTATTTTTTTACTGAGCTGAGGTTCAAACCCACAACCTCGGGGTATTAGGCGAAGGGCAAAACTTAAAGACCACCAATTTGAAGGACAAAAATTAAAGACCACCCCAACTGTATAATCTATGTATATAATCAGAAATAGTCTCTCTACCTCTCAAGATAGGCGTAAGGTCTGCGTATACTCTACCCCCTCAGACCCCGCTTTGTGGGATTTCACTGAGTATATTGTTGTTGTTGTATAATTTATGATATATAGATTATTAACTGAAAATACACTTGTTAGTATACATGGATGACAACTAAATGGTTACGAAATTTTTCTTAGCCATCTAATTAAGATACATTTGATTTATGAGAATCAAGTTAATCCAATTATGATTTTCTTTTAAGTAAAAGCTACTAAAAGTGTTTGACTTATTTAAAAGTAAAAATAAAAACTCTGAAAAAAGTACAGTTTGAGGAGAAAAAGAAAAAAGAGGGCATGCCATCAAATATCTACACTATATTTTTAAAGTTTTAGGAAATCGTTGGTTAGAAAGAATTGTTAGACTTTTAAATAGAAATCAGGTCAAATAATATGATAAGAATTTATCATGTTGATGGTAAGCAACTAATGTCAACACCAACAATTTCTTTTTTGGGCGAGACACCAATAATTCTAATATGACTCGTCGTTCTAAAACTTTTAATTATTTCCTTGAAATTGAATGTAGATTAATAATTCATATATTTAAAAAAAAAAAACACGAAGTCATTAAACCCTCTGTGTGAAGGCATGCGAAAAATTAATACGTTTAATTTTATTTCTTTTTTCCTTTGTTGACTGAATATTCCTCAAGAAAAAAAGAGTTTGGTTCGGGAATTAGGTTTAAGTATTATTGCGAATAAACTTATTTCATTATTAATTCTGGTGTTGTCACGATTCGATTTGGGGTCATTTATCATTTGTCACGGGCTGTGGCGGAGCCAGAATCCACACTAAGGGGGTTCAAAAATATAAATTAGTTAACAAACGAAGAAGTCAAGGGGGTTCAATTTGTACTATATATACATAAAAAATAATTTTAACATTATATGTACAAGGTAATATTTCGCCGAAGGGGGTTCGGCCGAACCCCCTAGCCACTGCTTGCATCCGCCCCTGGTCACGGGTAGGGGTGTTCACGGTTTGGTTAAAAACCGATCCAAATCGAAAACCAAAACCAAACTGATTAAATAAACCGATATTTACTTGGATTAGGTTTGGTTTGGTTTTGAATCTTAAAAAACCTATAATATTTCGTTCGGTTTTGGTTTTACTAAAAGCAAATCGAAGAAAAAACCGAACTGAACCTTCAAATCTTATACATAATTTTTATAATCATATATATACAATATATTAGTTTTTATAAATAGTTTTAAATAATTTATATACCTTTTAAGCAAAATTTTATTTATCTTTAATCGGGTAATAAACTTTATACTGTAAACCGATTTTAAAAAAAGAAGTCCATGAATTCAAACTCATTTATTCAAAGAAACAACTATATGATATTTAAACAACTATATGAGATTCACCTAGATTTATTTTTTGTATTTCTTATAAACTTTATTCACTTAATTAAAATCATAAATCTTAAGACATTTTCTCCATAATGCAAGAAAAGGGTAATAACGAATTATAAGTTGGAAAAGGATAGAAAATTCTCTCCTAATTGTAGGAAAGAAAAACATGAAAGAGAGAAATACCATTAATTTTCTTAAAAACTGAAAAACCGACCTAAACCGAACCAAACCGACTACAACCAAACCGATGGATATGTATTATATTTGGTTTGGTTTGGTTTTAATAATTTTAAAAATCGACTAGATTGGTTTGGTTTTTATTTTAACCTAAAACCCACTCAAACCCACTCATGAACAGTACACCCCTAGTCACGGGTACCGATAACCCAATAAAAAATAAAATTACAAATAAAAAGGGGGAAAAAAAAGCTAAATTCAGTTGATTTTCTACCAATAAAAGTTTGATAGGTTCAAGCACATTTTTTAAGTTATCGTTGCATCAATTTGTGTATTCTGTGCAAATATCAACAAAATAATTCTTTTTTTTTCAACATACCGTCATCAAAGAATTGAATATCTTGTTTCAAATAAATCAATAATCATTTACTATTTTATCTTTAAATATATTCAAATCGTTATTCCTGAAATTTTCCAATTGTATTTTTACTTTTCTTATTTTTATTTATTTTACTTCTTCATGGGATTCTGTACGATAGAAAGATATGGTTTTCAAGACAGTAACTTGATAAACTAGATAACTGAAACTGGAACCAAACAAGCATATAACAACAAAACACAGAGTAATTGTTAGTAATATTTTATTTAAATATTATTTTTATAATATTAGCATAAGGCATCAACTACTCGCGATTCGCCACGTCAAAGGTTAATATTTTTATAATCATATTATTATATTAAAATTATTCTTTTCATCGCAGTATTAGGGATAAATTAATTGGAAATTATATCTTAAAAAATAATATGATTAAGCCATTTAGCCTATCAACAAAAACTGCCCAGTATTTTTGAGACAGTCCTTAGCATATTTGTATACACTGTATTTGTCTTGAATACTGCCTTTTTATTTAAATAAGTTTTTATATATTTATTTACTTATCTTCTGTTTTTGACCTGTATAAATGGAAGTGCGTCTTGTAGTTTTGTATTGGATCTGTTGAAAAAAAATGTCCAGGTTCATGTGTATTAGATAGGTGCACAAAGACAATTTACTGTTAACCCTACCTGTTCCTTCCAGAAAATGATGCTTCACGTTGTACATTTGTGCCTCCCAAAGTCTTGTGGCCTCTCCTTTGTTCTTTTTTATTTGGTTATCGGTATCCGTTTTGGGAGTTCTGATTAATTGGATTCATAGTGAAATTTTCGTGTCGATTGTTCTTTTTTGAATAATTATTTAGTAAATGATCTTCTCTTTTCTTCACTTGCAACATATGGATCTTTTAGACAACGGTCTAAATAACCCATTTAAACAAACTTAAAATCTTATGAGAGAATGCTAGACCGCGGTCTAATATTTTGTATGTAACATCCGGAAGAGTAATTTTCCAAGAGCTATTTCTTGCATAATTTTTAGAAAGAACAAAAAAGTCAAAATCTAAATGGTGACTTAAAAAAGAAACATTTGGATAAATTAGTCAGATTCACGCCGCACAAGGCGCATTAACTGAGAGGTAACATGTTCAGTTTTTCTCGTAGTATTTTACTGTGTTTGGCATGACTGAAAATGTTTCCGAAAACTATTTTTCTTAAATCAAGTCTGATAGTGTGTTTTATGATACTTTTTTTGACTTTTGAAAATTGAGATCCACGACACTGAGCATATTAATATGAGTTAGAGCTCTTAATTAGGTTTCCAAGTCAAATGATTTCCTATTTCTGCTGTCATTTTCAGTATCTCAATGATTCTTTAGGATAATAATTAAACAAATATTGTCAACTACGATTATGGGAATATTAATTAAGCAAACCTAATGACTTACTCATAAATGTCAAATGCAGTATCTTCATTATCTTTTCTACATGCTATTTTTGCTCTTTAAGTTTCAAATCTTTTCGAATCTTTAAAGGAAAAAAGAATTCAGAGAACAATAGAGTCAATCACAAAAAAAATTGAACGAGACAGCCAACGACGTTTTCTTCCTTATGTAATAAAATATAAACCAAGTAAAAGTATAGTAATTGTCACGTCTACTCTTTCACATGGTCTTTCGCTTAGTGGTTCATTATCTTTACTTTAATGCTCCTTCCCTTCTGTTTATTTATTTTTATTTTCATATTTTTGGTAGGGTGGGGGTTAGAGACTTAGAGGATGATGGTCTTTTAATTTTTCCCCATCCGTCCCAATTAATTTGACACTTTTCGCTGTTTTTCGAGAGTCAAACTTCTTAATTTTGACTGTGTGTTTGAACATATAATTTTTTAATTTTTGAAAATAAAATTTACATATTTAGAAACTATGTAAAAAGTACTATAAGTTACCATAATTAATAATTTAAAATATTTAAAAGACATGAAAAAATTACGGTCAAACAACAACTCGTTTGACTCTTGAAAAGCAAAAAATGGAATTTCAAATTAATAGTTATTGAAATTTTATAACATTTATCTTGCCTCCATGTCAAAAATGCTAGGGTCAGCATACGTACAATTGATAGAATGAACCCATAACAATTGAACATATAAGAAACATCTACACAAGACATGAGAAACTTGACAAAAACAAATCTATGTACTCGGTACACTGTTTGTGAATTGAGAACCAACTTTTAAGGTTCATATCCTAATGGAGGCTAAAAACATTTTTTCTGTCGTATTCAAACTTTGATAGACAGAGTTACCCGATATATGTGTTGGTGTGAGGTAGCAGATATCTCATGTAATTAGTCGAAATGCGCGCTATCTAGCCCAAATTTATTGAGAAGGGGGGGGGGGGGGGGGGGGGGGGGGCTCCTCATACTCCAGTAGAATAATTATGTTTATATTGCATAGCAAATCAAATTGGTAATTTCATGAGCCCAACACTTGCCCTTGTAAAAGCCTTGAAACAGGATAAGGCAGAAAAACATGGGGTGCCTATTCACTAAGAAGCAAAAGATCATAGCAGAAAACACCTCTTTACATAATTTTGGCAACGTTAACAACAATGCCACAAGACTTCAAAGGATAGAGTAGATCTCTCAAACAATCTTGAGAACAGTACTAAACAAGTAAGACCTAGACCACAGCCTATAAATTCAACAGTTTATACTGACTGATAAAACTGGCCATGATGAAACAGTAACTTATAAAAAGATATCTACATGTCCTCTAAGAAGTATTGGCAAATATTTGAGGGTGTTTGTTACACCATGCCCAGTTCTTCAACCTTTACAACACATGGTAACAGGAAACACCAATAACTAAGAGGACTATAGGCGATTAAAAATCCACCTGAAAAAGCAGACGAGTGCATAGCTATATCTATGAAGCCAAGACTGACTACTTGATATACATGTCAACCTCCTGGCTAGTACCAAATTGGAACATCTTGCTTAGGTGTGGTATCGTATCCAACGCCAGGCAAATTTCCATTATAATTGGTCGACTGTAAGTTGAACGGAGACCCAAACATGAAATGGAAATTGTCATTGGAGCCAGCATTGAAAGGCGAATTTAAAGCCTTGGATTGATCAAACAGATTGCCTTGTGGGAGCATAGACTGAGTTGTGGAAATATTAGTGTCTTTGAAGATATTTCTGTCCATTATCCCTTGGCTGAGCACGTTATTGTCCTGATGGATACGAGGTGGTTGATGAGGCTGCTGCTCTTTGGTCAACGAAAAAGTCCGGGTATTTTGGCTTTTGCTTCCTTGTACATTACTATCATAGAATGACATAAGGTCATTAATCATTCTTTGACCATCTTCAGGAACTCCTATACCAGATAGATCAAAGGAAGGTGGACCTTGATTAACTGGCTTTGGCTGGATATATTGTTGAGGGAAGATAGCTGGCTTGACTTCATTAATCTGAAAGTTTGAAACTCCAAACCGGGAAGAATTTCTGAAAGGACAAGCAAATTGATGATTGTCTCTGGAAGATCTATCCTGAAAACCATGGCGAATTTCGTTGTGAGGACATTGAAGAAACTCGCATGTAAAGATCTTTTGATCCATCATCACAGTCGGTTCATTGGATTGATTCCTCTTCAGACAGAAATCTAAGTTGGTGATTAGTTCATCTTGGTTTTGATGAGATTGTTGCTGCAGAGGCATCGTCTCCTTGAATCTCTCAACATTGATATTCAACAAATTGAGGTGGTTTGGTTTTTGCTCTTGAATATCAAAGTTAGGCTCATCTTGAGCACCTTCAACATCATACTCACTGCTGTCATTCAACATGAAATTTCCACTACCACCAGCTGAGGACAATGGTGGACAGCGATCAGGATAAAGTTCCCGAGCCAAAGCTTCCTCCTGACTAATAATAGCAAGCCAAGTTGCACTTTCTTTGGCTGTCATCTTATCCTGCAAGCACTTTGACTGCCGTACCAGCTTGCGGATTTTAGCAATATCGGGGAACATGTGCTTGATCACCGCCGTGAGGACACCAACCTTCCACGCCTTCTTTAGATCATGAGGCTTCTTATAAGGTGGAGAACATTGGTCCTTTTGTAAACCCAATTGAGGCCACCAATCCTCCTGTCCAGTGGGCCACCATGGTGGCGGAACGCCTTTCTCCAATGGAAATCTTCTTTGAGGAGGATCACAGTGCTGCATCAAAGCTGACAATAACGAACCAAGTGTGGTATCTTGAAGCTCCTGCAAGGTGTGAGGGGTAGGACCCACCGGATTAGATCCCTCGTTCATGCCTGGGATGGCATGATCAGCTTGATATTTGGCTATGGCTGCAGGGCCATTTCGATCAAACCTCACTTTATCCTTCCACCACTCCCTAAGATTATCAGATGCCCCACTAACCGGCTTTCCTTTTTCCGGGATGATACCATAAACAAAACCCTGAGCTTTACACACTTCCATCATTTTCAACATGTACTTCAAGATTCCATCCTGTGCCCTTGACATCTTCTTCCTCCTCGCTTGCTCCTGCGACTGACGTTGTTTTGCTGGATCAACACCTTCCTTACTTTTAGTCATTTCTTTGAGCCTTTTCAACTTCATTTTATCCCTCCACATTCTCCTCTCCAGTTCATCCACATCAATCTCCTCATCGCTATAATCATCATCCACCACCGGATCCGGCTCAGTCTGTGGAGCAGCAGCCGGTTCCACTTCCTTTAGCGGAGCAGGAAAGAAATCAAGATCGCCACAGAACCCCATTTCCTCAAACATCATCATCTTGACAGGACAAGCAATCACTCAAAAAAGGTGAAGCTACTTGCAGCTAATACCAAAAATCCAATATTCAAAGAAGAATATATTGAAGATGATCAAATCACATGAGCCTGCAAATACATTTACAAGGAAAATAAGAAAATCCACCTAAACATTTCAAGAACTGAAATCAAACAAATAGTAATAAACAAGTGAATATCACAATAAACAGATAAAGTTCAATCAAATCCATGAGAGGTCACTAATCATCATTAAAAAAAGCATAAATTTGTGCACATAAGCATCCCCCATTTTCTTGGAACAACAGCAGAAAAAATGGTACAAGCTGTCTCCCACGAAAATCCAAGAATTTAACATGCTTTGTTAGATCTTAAATATCAAATATTCATGTAAATTGTAATCCCTAAACACAAACCTGAAAGAAAATCCGGTAACTTACCTAAGTATCTAGTGATGACAAAATTCAGACTAAAAAACACAGAAAAATCCAATCTTGAAGCAAAAGCTCAAATATTTACATCAGGGCCACATATCATAATAGAGCAAATACATCAATAACCCAAAGATCAATCTATCTGGAGACGTAGAAAAACTGATGAAAACTAACACAAAATCCCAGTACAGATCTCAACTTGACAACAGAAAAAGCAATTTTTTTCAAGAAATAGTTTCAAGAATACCTTAAAAAGATCATTTTTTTTTTCTTCCAAAACTCTCTTCAACTGGAACTCTGGTTATAGAATAATTGACCCTTTGGACTGACTGTAGATGGATGAAAGAAGAAAGAAGGTGGGGCAAGTTATAGGTGCTAACAATAATACAATTATAATAATGGAGTTTGTATAGTAGTGAGGAGTACTATTTTTTTATGGTGGAAAATGTATTGGGAGATTAAAAGTGTCGGCTCTTTGGTTAAAAAAACCAAACCAGTAAACTTTTTCTTTGGTTTCTTTTGCTGTTTATTTAATTTAATTAACTAATTTGTTGTTGTTTAAAGTTTCATCTTCTTGGATGGATAGGCAGATGGATCGTGATTTGTTTCCCTATGTTTTTTGGACTATTATAAAAACCACAACGTTTTGTATTTTATTGATTTGTAGTTTTGCGTTATTATTTTTTAATAAAAAACTACTCGCATATTTATATTAAAACGTAGTAATTCATTATGGTGTAGTCATAGATTAAAGTGACAATATGTATAAATAATTATAATTTAATAATAAAAGTGAATGTAAAGATATGCGTTATATATTTACACTATTAATTGTAGTGTAAACTCAGCGTGTGAATAAGCTATTTTTATGTAACTTAAGTATGCTTAGTAGTAAAAGCAAATGTGAAGATATGTTTCATGTATTTATTGAATTGATATAAATATTGAGTGACTTTTTACTCGATCCTTTATTATGTATCATTTTTATTAAATAAATCATCTCGTTATTGTTAATTCTAACAAAACTACAATTAAAGCCACTGATATCTATTAATTGTACTGTAAACGCAATATGTGAATAAGTTGTTATTTCATTTTCTACGTTTACCGCGTGGAGGAACAAATGATATTGTTTGGATGACTGAACATAATCGTATGTTCTAAATAAATAAATAGCATGCGTTAAAAACTATGAAATATAAGCAATTTCAACCATACAAAAAAGTTTCAAAATAAGGTAATATGATCAAGAAAGAATTATAAAATAATATACTTTGTGATCAATGTTTCTCCTAGCGTTAAATACCTTGTTTTCATGTATATCAAATGTGATTTGGATCTTCATGTTGGGTGGGAGACTAGGGTGAGGGGAGGTGATTTGGAGCTTTAAGTAGGCGTTTGGACATGCGATTTCATCTCATGAAATGAGATGAAATCAACATTTGGACATACGATTTCATCTTTGATTTCATCTCATGAAATCCCAAATCATCCAAAAAGGCACGATTTGGGATTTGAAATCATGATTTCAAAAAATATAAATGTAAAATTTGACTCATACATTTATACTTTGTAAAAAAAGACCCATAAGTTGATAGATATATTTACCAATCATGTTTACCAACCATTTGAATTAAATATTAATCTGCAAGTTGGTAAAATATATTTACCAATCATGTTTATCATGTGAGAGGATTATATTAAAGAGTAGTTACATTGCTATTCATGTTAAATTTTTCTTTTTATTGAACTAAAGTTTGACCAATTGATGTTGTACTTTTTAGAAAGGCCTTCTAGTAGCTTATTAATTTTATTATGAATTATGATTTATTCATTTGATAAGATTGTATAAGAATTGGGAAAATTTTGATGGTTTTCACAACTTGTGGGGTTTTTTATGTTTATAAAAAAAAATTACAACTTAAGAAATCCAAATTACATGTCCAAACGTGATTTCATCTCATGAGATGAAAATCGTGTCCAAATGGCTCCTAAGTGTATGTGTGCCTTAAGGTGGGGGAATGAATGGAAAATGACAATTAATCCATTATCCAATTAACAACCCACCCCTCAACACACACACCCTTTTTTGATGTATGAAGGGATATTACAAGTGTGTGGAGAGGGGGAGATAGTTTAAAATGTACTTTGTATTATAATTTTTTCACTTTATAATAATTAGATGACATGTATTTTCACATGATCATGATAGGAACATTTGTCTATTTAATGGATCTTACGCACGTGAACTTGAACTAATCGAACCCCAAATCGAGTATTGAACATCAGATAGGAAACAAATAAAAAAATATTTCCAATTTATTTTATGATTTAAATGATTAAATTATTTGATTTAGTGTAAATGTTTATATAAGAACTTTATGGAGGTTTCGAATAAATAATTGAGTATATTTAAAAAAAATGCTAGTTATAGGACAGTATGGGCCTTTCTATGTGAAATAATGAGTAATTCAGTGAGAGTGTTTTTGTATGTGTATTTTGGGTGGTGATTTTTGTAGGGAAGCCCTATGGGTCAATGAGCTTTCCTTTTCAAGGGAGAATGCAATGAATTAATTAAAAGTTTGTGGGGATGGGGAAAGGAATGTGTTATTTTGTTGTTTTCTTGTTTTGTTTTGTTGAATATATGAGTTGGCTATTAACTTAGGGTGCCTTATCCTTTTGAGTTCTTTGATATTTGTTCTTTAGGATAGTTACATTTGACCTATTATGGAGAAGAGCATTTATGGCTAGTGATTCAGTGTCAATTAGTAAAGTAATTTAAGAAAAACTTCTTATGTCCTTGAGGTGAAAGGGGGGATGTTTTTGCTAAGAGTTTAGAAAGAAACAAATAGTTTGGTATAACATATTTTGGAAATTTAAATATATTCTAATAATAATGGGTTTAAATGTTATTAAATATGAGGTATTTCATTTATATATATATATATATAATGTTATTAAATATGAGGTATTTCTTTAAAAAACAAAATTGAGTGAAGATCCCGCTGATAGCAAATGTCATGTCATGAGATCCTCACCATTGATGATATTACGATTTAAATTGTAATCTCTTAACTTTTAAATGGCCAAGTCTAGATATATTGATATTCATTACTGCAAATTCAAGTTAGGTATTCTTAAACTGTAATTAGTAAAATTTGAGATATTTCTCAAGATAACGACAATGTTTGCAACTCTTTTGAGATAATCTTTTATTATGAGCTTTCAAAAATATCTCTTAAAATTGGTAAATCATTTATAAAAACAAAATGGGGGGATTACAAGTCGAAGAATCGAACCCTCACCAATAAAGTGAAAGTTCAGGTAGTCAACCAACTGAACTACTAAGATTCCTCTGCTAAATCATTTTCATTGTTTACATTGCGATTTAAATTGTAATCTCTTAACTGTTAAATAATCATGCTAGACATTTCGAGATCTATTATTCCTAATTTAGGATAAATCTTCTCAAACTATAATTACTACAATTGAGATATTTCTCAAGATAACTACAATGTTTGCACCTCTCTTTAGGTAATCTTTTACTATGAGCTTTGAAAAAACATCTCTTCTTTATTGGGGTCAATTTAGGTATCTCGCATCGCAATTTATACCGCGAAAGATTTTATTTTATAGTTCAAGCAAAGTTATTTGATCCATCAGTGTATAAAGGATATTTATTTAATTATAGTTACGTAATAAGGATATATATTTAATTACAGTTACGTAATTCTATTTCTAGAAAATCTTAATTCATACCTACTAAATCATTTAGCAAAAAGAATTGTCTTCTTCTAAGAGAAAGAGAGAAGGCAAAGTAGAATTGAACACAAGATTAATTTTGGTTTCCAAATTCCTTTATCAATTTCTTGACTCTTGCTTAATTTCTTGTTTTGAAAATCTTTTCTTTTTTGTATCAAAAGATGCTCATGAGTATTGATAGTGGAAAACAAAAAAGGGTGATAAAAAAACGTGGAAAGAAAGATGAAATAACATGGAAAAGGTTAGAAAGTGGAAAAGGGAGTTATTTATCATGAGTTTTTGATGGAGACAAGTGAAAAATCAATGGATATGGAGGGACACTTTGGGTGTGAGTACAAGTGTCCATGGCAGCTGCCCAATTATAGTGCCAAAGACTTGGCAATAGTGAAACTGCATTACTAGACCCAAAAACAAATTGCAAACGATGAAGTGTAACTTATTTCGTAAGTTGCTCACAGTTGGGTCCATAGCTCAGTGGTAGAGCATTTGACTGCAGATCAAGAGGTCACCGGTTCGAACCCGGTTGGGCCCTTTTAAAAAAAAAAAAAATATATTTTCTTCAGTATCAGGTTGTTTTGGAGAAATTATATCTGGCTCCAATATTATAGAAATAGCCTATAAAAATAAATTAAACAACAGAACTAATAAGCTTAAAAATAAAACAAAATAACTTTCTTAAGTTCTGGTGTTTTACCAAGAATAATAAGAAGAAACGTCCTCCAGTAGGTGATTTAACCGATGGGGCTAAATTTGAGCGTTAATCTATTACAATCCTACATTTTATTCGGGATTATTATGCTTATTCCACCAACGGAACATCCAATGCTATGTTATAATCTCGCTGAAAAAATTGACTGGATCAAGGAAAACTGGCGTATTTGGGCTAAATTAAAAATAACTTTTCTTTC
Source organism: Lycium barbarum (assembly GCF_019175385.1). Taxonomy (NCBI): domain Eukaryota; kingdom Viridiplantae; phylum Streptophyta; class Magnoliopsida; order Solanales; family Solanaceae; genus Lycium; species Lycium barbarum. The sequence goes on from NC_083337.1 coordinate 163,025,154, forward strand.
TCTTATCATGATTGTATCTAACCCACTGAAAAAGTTTACTTATTGTGTTTGATTAAGAAAAAAGTTTATAAGCTAACTTGGACTATAGAAACTACTTAAATTTGTTCAAATTTAACTTTGCTTGCACAGTTTTATTTGCCAAGTATTTTAGCAGCACAAGGTATTGGGTTAATCTTTACAAAACGATGTAGATATAGATTTATGGCTGTTACAATTTACTTTCTACTTTGCTTTTTTTCTCTCATAAGATTCTTGTACAATAGAAAAAAAAACGTTATTCAGGACAACTGTTGATATACTGGATAACTGAACAGCAACTTAATCTTAAAATATCAGAACAAACAAGTCTTTTATATTTTAACTTTTTCAATAATAGTCACAAAGGTGTTAACTACTCATTATTCGTCACGTAGAAGATTAAAAAATTCTGTGGCAGGTCATTATGTTACAACTGTTATGGTTTCATCAAACTGCTAAAGAATAAACAAATTAAAATTATTTTTTTACTAATAATAAAATAGGATAAGCCAGTTAGCCTATCAACAAAAGTTGTCTAGTGTTTTTGGGACAGTTCTTAATGCATAGTTGTATGTACATTGCATTTGCCTTTGGCATTACCTTTTTAATATTTTTTTTAGAAAATTTATCTTCTCTGTTTGACCTGCATAAATGGAAATCTTTCTTGTAGTTTCTGTATTGGATCTGTCAAAAGAAAATGACCAGATGCATGTACATATATAAAGGTTCACAAAGATTGCTTCGCATTATAGATTTGTGCCTCCCAAAGACCTGTAACCATCTTAATGATTTTTATTTTTTTAATTGTTGATAACATTATTTATTGGACAATTATTGGTGATGGAAAATTTAAGCAAACCTAAACATAGTTCTTAAAGGAAAACATTCAGTAAAGTAGAATCAATCACAAGAAAACTGAACGTGAAGCAGCTGTGTTGCTTCTTAAGTTAGAAATGAAAGCAATAAACATAATTGCATCTGGCTTATTCACATGATCTCTGTCTTATTACTTTTTCATTTCACACTCTACTTTATTGTTCCATTTTTCTTTACAAGTGAGGGTATCTGCTAACTTTTTTTTTTTTTTTTGTTTTAATGATGGTAGTCTGGCCAACTTACATGCACCTCGACTGTTAGCACCTGCTATTTCCCATAACTCTATCCACTAAGGCTTAAGGGAAATAGTAAGTCACCTAGCGTTTTTAGAGATTATAACTTTGGTCTCCAGTGATTTTCACATACTCCATTGACCGCTAGGCTACATACTTGGATGCCGTGTATCGATTAATTCGAGCATGTTAAAGTATGGGCAGGATAACTAATCCCCACCGAAATGAACTTAAGCATATCCACAAGCCTGGAGAAACTTCACCAAAGCAAAGAAAAGTACCATATACTCAACTAAAAAGTCATGTTGTTATTGCATAACAAATCAAACAGTCCATTTCATAAAAGCAATAATTATTACATTAAGCTAAAAAGATCACAGAAGAAAACTTCTCACAACACAGCTTTGGCAACATCAATGACTATGCTACAAAGGGCAGAAATCTCAAACATGAAACAACCTTAAGAACTGAACTGAACAAAAGGACCTTCCCCTTGTATAAATTCAACAGTTTATACTGATACCACCCATGCTGAAAGAACCAAGAAGCTTTTGATCAACATCAACACGCAGACAAACAAATAAGCTTAAACAGACATATGAAAATAACTGAAGCTTGGATTAAACCAAAATTGTAACACATAACAATATAGTCTTAACTTATTTATCAGATAACTACACATTCTATAAGCAGCATGGCTAATATTTGAGGGTATATCTTCCTCCTCTTCTGTTACACCATGCTGCCTAGCTTTCAACCTCTACAACGTATGGTAACCAGAAATACCATGACGAAGAGTTGTAAGCGATAAAAATGCACCTGATAATGCAGACTAATTATATTGGGATCTTCCAGCTATATCTTTTTTTTTGATTAGCCACGGGTGTCCGAGTCTCTTTGAGCCCCGACTAATCCCGTGGGTGCACAGGCCCTCGGCAAGGAGTTTCCCGCAAGTGCACCACGGTTAATTCAGGGTTTCCCCAGTCCGATGGCCCTCAGAAATTGTTTGCACCCAGTGGGTTTCGAACTTGAGACCTTGAAAGGGAGCACCCCAAGGCTCAAGTCAATTGCCATCAGGCCAACCCCTGACTATATACGTTTGACCAATCTCCTGGCTAGTACCAAATTGGAATATCTTGCTTCGGCGTGGTATCACATCCAATGCCAGGCAGATTTCCGGTGTAATTGGGGGACTGTAAGTTGAACGGAGGCCCAAACATGAAATGAAAATTGTCACTTGAATTTAGGGCCTTACATTGATCAACAAGATTGCCTTGTGGCAGCATAGAATGACTTGCAGAAACATTAATGTCTTTGAAGATATTCCCCTCCATCATCCCTTGGCCGTGTAGGTAATTGTCCTGGTCAACCCGAGATTGTTGATGAGGCTGACCTTTGGTCAGTGCAACATTCGCCGTATTTTGGCTTTTGTTTCCTTGTACATTACTATCATAGAGTGACATCAGGTCATCAATCATCCTTTGCCCATCTTCAGGAACTCCTACTCCAAATAGATCAAAGGGAGGTGGACTTGGATTAACAGGCATGGCAGCTGACTTTGACTGGACATATTGTTGAGGAAAGACAACTGGCTTGACTTCATTGACATGAAAGTTTGAAACTCCAAAATGAGAAGTATTTCTAAAAGGGCAAGCTAATTGATGATTGTCCCTGGCAGATCTGTCCTGAAAACCATGGCGAAGTTCACTGTAAGGACATTGAAGACACTCACATGTATAGATCTTTTGATCCATCGTAACAATCTGTTCATTGGATTGCTTCCTCTTCCTGGTGAAATCTAAGCTGGTGATCATTTCATCCTTGATTGGATGAGACTGTTGTTGTGAAGGCAGCCTCTCATTGAATCTCTCAACACCGACATTCAACAAACCGAGATGGTGTGGTTTTTGCTCTTGAACATCAAAGTTAGACTCTTCTTGAGCACCTTCAACATCGTACTCACTGCTGTCATTCAACATGAAATTTCCACTACTACCAGCTGAGGACAAAGGTGGACATCGATCAGGGTATAGTTCTCGAGCCAAAGCTTCCTCCTGATCGATGATAGCAAGCCAAGTCACACTTTCTTTGGCTGTCATCTTATCCTGCAAGCACTTCGACTGTCTTACAAGTTTGCGGATTTTAGCAATATCAGGGAATATGTGCTTGATCACCGCTGTGAGGACACCAACCTTCCACGCCTTCTTCAGATCGTGAGGCTTTTTATAAGGCGGAGGACCTTGGTCCTTCTGCAAACCCAATTGAGGCCACCAATCCTCCTGGCCCGTAGGCCACCACGGGGGTGAAACGCCTTTCTCCAATGGAAATCTTCTCTGAGGAGGATCACAGTGCTGCATCAAAGCTGATAATAATGAACCCAGGGTCGTATCTTGCAGCTCCTGCAAGGTGTGAGGGGTCGGACCAACGGGATTCAATACCTCATTCTTGCCCGGGAAAGCATGATCAGCTTGGTATTTGGCTATGGCCGCTGGGCCATTGCGATCAAACCTCACTTTATCCTTCCACCACTCCCTAAGATTATCAGATGCCCCACCGACCGGCTTGCCTTTCTCCGGAATGATACCATAAACAAAACCCTGAGCTTTACATACCTCCATCATTTTCAACATGTACTTCAAGATCCCATCCTGTGCCCTCGACATCTTCTTCCTCCTCGCCTGCTCCTGCGACTGGCGGCGTTTCGCAGAATCAGTATCTTCCTTCCCCTGATGACTCATTTCTTTCAGCCTTTTCAGCTTCATCTTGTCCCTCCACACTCTCTTCTCAAGCTCATCCACATCAATATCCTCGTCACTATAATCATCATCCATCGCCGGCTCCGGCTCAGCGCGTGGGGCAGCCACTTCCACTTCCTTTAGCGGAGCAGGAAAGAAATCAAGATCCCCACAGAACCCCATTTCCTCAAACATCATCATCTTGACAAGAACAACACTCCTCCAAAAAGTAAACCAGGTAACAAATTTCAAGAAATCTGAACAGAATTAGCAGCTAAAACCCAAAACTTCACAGATTATCCTGTCCTCTCTTGAATATTCATCTATCGAAATCAACTAAGTTACGTGATATTTGATCCTGCAAATACATTTACAAGGAATATAAGAAAGTCTCTTTGACAAGTTCCAGAAATGAATAACACAAAAAAATTATTGACATGGGAAGAAAAAGGGTGGCCTTTTGAACTGAGGTCTGATCAAAGTAAGCATAGATTTTTGCACATGTGAGAGAAAGCCAAGAAAAATTGACATGTTTTCATTTTTCCAGATCTAAAACATCAATATTCATGTAACAGAAATCTGAAAAATACAAAAAATAAAATAAAAAATGAAAGGAAGTTAGGCTGTTTGGTATAAAAATCTTGTTAAACTTACCCAACTGTTTGGTGGTAAATAGCTGAATACAGCATGCTGCTAATGTTCACATATTAGATTGATCAGTTGATTATAACAATTAAAAGAACGTATATACAACGAATAAAGAATCAGGAACACAGAAAAAATCCAATCTTGAAGAAAAAGCACATATCTTTATAACAGAACTCCACTGAAGATCACTAATTAACAAAAGCAAATAGTAGTATTTGTAAAGGTGGCAGATAAGGGAAATATTACTATGTTCTGTTAGGAAGAAGAGTACCTGAAATTATGATTTCTTTTTGTTCTTTCAAAAGTCTATTCAACTCTTTCTCTACTTGGAGAATAATTTGATCATTTAGAGTGTAGATGTAAGCAGGGGAGAAAGACAAGTAAGAAATAGAGAGGAAGAGAGGACAGTTATACAACTTTAATAGTGAATGTGAATATATTTACTCCCTCCAAGGAACTAAAATATTAACTCCCCTCCATTTTAATTTAGACATTATTATTATTACTATTATTATTTTGAAATGTTTTAAATTTTTGACACTTTTATTTTTAGTACCGTCATAACAATATCGTGAGCCCCGAATCTTTTGTTGCAAATGATTGTTATACACATGTAAGAACATTCACATTTAAATAATATTTCGTTATTATGGGCAAAAATAGATGCAGAAAATTTAATTTTTTATTTTTAATTGTCAAATTCTAAGCTAATCACACTTTGTATAACGAATGGAAATCTTTTAATGATGAAAATATATATTCAACTAATATTTTTTATATAAAAGGTGTATTAAAATATCAAAATATTTGGTCAAAATTTCTAGAATTATTATTGATAATCTTAAAGATTCTATTTCTATAAAGCTGATTAATCATTATATTACCAAAAAAAAAAGATAGTTGTTATAAAGGGGTAATTTTACAAAGAGTGTAAGGTTATAAAGATAGTAGTTATTGTTATAGGTAAAAAGTTGTTTTAGAGAGGTAAAATATAACATAAAAAATCGATTTCGAAGAAAACATGAGTACTGTTATAACAATGTATTGTTATATGAGGATGTCGTTATAGAAAAGTCTAACCGTATACGATTTTGTTTATACATTGTGTCTCTGGGTATAAATAGCACAAAAATCCAACAAAGCGGTGTCTTATGATATATACGAAGTAAAATATTTCGACAAAGCGATGTCCTATAATATGTACAAAGTAAAAAACTTCGACGAAATGGTGTCCTGTAATATGGCTTCCCCTGAGGTGGCTCAGCCCCTGAATATAGAGTTACACTATGATTCTAAAACATGTAAAAATTAATTAATCAATTAGAAATGCAAGACAAAAGGTTTAAAATTCATTAAGATTTTATAAATATTATTATTTAATTAAAACTAAACTTTATCACTTTGAGCAAGTTAATATGATTTGTGATAAAATATTTTGTGTGAATACAGAAATTCAGGCTTTTGAGCTTTGAGGGTGCATTCCCCTTGATGCATGAATAAGTACGAAAATAGGGAGTAATTTTATGTGTGTGAACCAGTGAGTAATTATGATAAATTTGGTGGAAGTTGCTTTCAGGAACCAAGAGGTCATGATGGCGGACCTTTCTTTTCAAGTGAGAATGCAATGAATTGAAGTTGTGGCCATTGGTAAACGGATGTGTTACTTTGTTGTTATCTTATTTTCTTGACGAATTTAAGGTAATTTACCTTTGGTTGTCTATCTTTTGAGTTCTCTTGGTATATTTGGTCCATGTGGATAATACTGTAGTTACATTTGACCAATCATGGGATCAACCTAAATTATAAGTATTGATTAGACGAATACACCCTCATTTTTCTTTGTTTTTAACCTAATTTATACCTACATACACGTGCAACTTCATGATTTTTCAAATGCAAAAATTTCTACTACTCCCTCCGTTTCATATTAGTCGTCAAGGATACATGAAATACTTGTCATATTACAGTACCTAGATGATATTAAATAGTTTAATCCCATTTTATCCTTAATGTTAAATATTCTTGAAAATAACTCATATTAATAAGAGTGCAATTTATTGAATAGATATAAGGGTAAAGTAGTAAGTATACACTTTTTATTTATGATTCTTTAAAGGCATGCAAATGGAAAATGTGACAACTAATATAGGACATATAGAGTAACAACTGTATACGGTGAAAACCGGATATGAGCCAGAACGGTGATAAGGTAAGTTGGTGATGGAAAAGGAGCGAGAACATACCGGATGCTGTTCAGTCCTACCCGGAGAAGGCATCTGTACCGGAGCTAAACGAGTCTGTCTTCTCCGTCATCGAAACGGCCAAGTCTGCTGATCCGAGCGTCTGTGGCCGTTGCCCCGAATAGCCGTTTGACCGAATAGCTGTTTGACCGGGTGACCGTTGGACCGGGTGGCCGTTGGTCCGCGTAACCGTCGCCTGCGGGCCCCGCACCAGTGGCGTGCTGTCATAGTCAACTACCTACCATGCGTGTGTCAGACGGCGCCGTCAGTCTAATCCCACCAAATCCGTGCAGGGCTGTCATTGTCATGATTATTTTATTAGTCTTCATTTGTGTGAGATCCAGGGGGTGGCACTATAAATAGGGCATGTCCTCCTTCCTTATGGGGGTTGGTTCCTACATTTCTCCAAAAACACTTGTAATAGAATAGCCCATATATACAATCTTTCCTTCAATTTCTGATCCGGCCACGACCGTTTTGTTCACGTTTTTAGCATATTTAATCCATCAAGCCTTCTACGCTGTTCATAAGCATTTGTGTTCGTAAACAAACCGCCATCACTAGCCATTTCATTAAAGAACTCTTGCGTATATATTTTCTCTATCTCATATATATATTAAGACCCAAGCACATATCCTATACCCGCTTACAAATTCAATTGATTATCCGATTTCGGGGTAAACAATTTGGCGCCCACCGTGGGGCTAAGATAATAGTGGCTTTCGATCTTGACTTATATCACATTCATCAAAATCGAAAACACCCCTGCCCGTATCTACGAAAACGGACTAAATGGCCGACGCTGAGCAATCCGGTCATGTCAACAATACCGAAATTGTGGCGGAAAACGCAGGCAGCGGATTACGGAGATTGCCAAACCCCGCTGACCCGAACCCCGTCGATTCAAGGGAGGGACTCGACCGGCAAAACACCGTGGATCAAGAGAATGCCGCCCTGCCGGCCACCGATCCTCTAAATACTCACAATTCCGCTACATTGTCTCGGACCCAGGGCCGAGGAAACCCGGATGCGCCAAATGACGGTGTGAGCTTATGTTTAATTTTTGAAATGTTGCAGGAACAAAGAGCGGCGATTGCCGAGCAAGCGATAGCGATTGCCCGGTTACAGAGCGGGAAAGGTGAACCGGGGCCGGAAAAGGCAAAGGATACTGCTGAGATCGGAAGAAATGAGACACGAATGGTTGAGAGCGACGGTTCCGGAGCCGGCTCATCTACCGAGGTTCTAAAGATGATCGAAACTTTGGCAAAACGGGTAGATTCGACCGAAAAGAGGGTCGAGACATACAATTCTCGGGTAGACCAAATACCGGGGGCCCCACCTTTATTGAAGGGGCCGAATTCGAAAAGGTACATTCAGAGACCTTTTCCGCCAAGTGCGGCCCCAAAACTGATCCCGAAGAGATTCAAAATGCCCGATGTACAGAAGTATGACGGCACAACGGACCCGCACGAGCATGTGACCTCATATACCTGTGCCATAAAGGTCAATGACATGGAGGTAGATGAGATCGAGTCGGTGTTGCTGAAAAAATTTGGCGAAACTCTGTCGAAGGGGGCGCTGACGTGGTATGACCACCTACCCGAGCATTCGATCACTTCCTTCGAAATGCTCGCCGATGCCTTCGTAAAGGCACATGCCGGTGCCATAAAGGTGCAGGCCCGTAAGACCGATATCTTCCGAATAACCCAAAGGGACAACGAGCTACTGCGGGAGTTCGTTAACCGGTTTCAAAGGGAACGAATGGAACTCCCCCCAGTACCTGAAGAATGGGCCGCGCAAGTATTCACAAAGGGGCTCAACATGCTAAGTTCAGCTGCTTCGGCCAAATTGAAGGAAAATTTGTTGGAATATGAGGCCGTCACATGGGCCGACGTCCACAATCGGTACGAGTCAAAGATTCGGGTGGAAGACGATCAGCTCAAATTCTCTCCGGTCAAGTTAAAAGTGAATGGAAGCTTCGAGAAACCGAGGAAGGGTTATGAAGGGAAATCCGAATGATCTAAAGAAAGGTTTCGGCCATACTCACACTCAGAGAGATCAAATTTCGGGTCGGAGAAGCCAAGGGAAGGCCCGAGCCACTTCTCAGGTCGAGGTAGCAGGCAGGTCGAGCGCCCGTCAAACAGCTGGGGGCTCTCGTTCAGGAGCGACGCCGGAAGTTCTGGCAGCAATAAGGTCCCACCAAATATCTCGGAGTACAACTTCAACGTCAGTACATCGGATCTTATCTCGGCCATCGGTCGCGTCCCGGATGTGCGGTGGCCGAAACCACTAAGGACAGATCCGGGACAACGGGATCCGAATACGGTGTGTGAATATCACGGAACCCACGGTCACAAAACCGAGGATTGCCGCCAGTTGAGAGAGGAGGTAGCCCGGTTATTGAAAAACGGCCACCTCAGAGATCTATTGAGCGAGCGAGCCAAAAACCATTACAAGGAAAGGGGAGCTCAACGGAGGGTCGAACCGGTTGAACATCAGCATACAATCAACATGATAGTAGGGGTATTGACATCCCTCGGGGTCCGGTAATGAAGCGGACAAAGATTTCCATTGTTCGGGAAAAACGCACCCGGGATCATTTACCCGGGGGTTCTATCTCCTTCGACGACGAGGACGCAGAGGGCGTCATTTAACCGCACAATGATGCGTTGGTAATTTCTATACTTATCTTTAAAACTAAGGTTAAACGTATCTTGATTGACCCAGGTAGCTCAGCCAACATCATTCGGTGGAGAGTGGTCGAACAGCTGGGGCTGCTTGATCAGATCGTACCAGCAACCCGGGTACTCAGCGGGTTCAACATGGCAAGCGAAACCACAAAAGGGGAGATCTCATTGCCCGTGAACGTTGAAGGCTCCATTCAACAAACTTTGTTCTACGTGATCGAAGGGGACATGAAGTACAATGCATTATTGGGCAGACCTTGGATACATAGCATGAGGGCAGTGCCTTCAACGCTGCATCAGTTGCTAAAATTCCCCACCCTAGAGGGGGTGAAAACCATCCACGGTGAGCAACCCGCAGCAAAGGAAATGTTCGTTGTGGAGGAATCAACGCCCCGGTCCAGGGAGCCGGCTCACGAAGAAAGGGGTGTAACCGGAGGGGAAGCCCCCCAATAGCAATCAAAGAATACCGGGTCAGATCCGGTATATGAAGAGGATGACTTCGGGGTACCTAGATCTTTTGTCATGCCGGATGACTCGGACGCGACTAAATCGACCGTGGAGGAACTGGAGCAGATCATCCTGTTCGAGTTCTTGCCAGACAGAAAGGTATACCTGGGCACGGGGCTCACCCCGGAGCTCAGGCGCAAATTAATTGAGTTTCTTCAAGCTAACGCCGATTGCTTTGCGTGGTCGCATATAGATATGACAGGTATATCACCAGAGATAGCATCACATAAACTCAACTTGGACAGGAGGTTTCCCCCGGTGAAGCAAAAAAGGAGGCCCATGGCGGAGCCAAAACACGCCTTCGTCAAAGACGAGGTAACAAAGCTTTTAAATATAGGTTCCATCCGGGAGGTAAAATATCCGGATTGGCTCGCTAACGTGGTGGTGGTGCCCAAAAAAGGTAACAAATTTCGAATGTGTGTCGATTATAAAGACTTAAACAAGGCATGCCCGAAGGACTCATTTCCGTTACCTCACATCGATAGAATGATCGATGCGACGGCCGGACATGAAATGTTAAGTTTTCTCGACGCTTACTCCGGGTATAACCAGATCCGGATACACCCGGAGGATCAAGAGAAAACGTCCTTCATTTCCCGATATGGGACTTACTGCTATAATGTCATGCCTTTCGGATTAAAAAATGCCGGTGCTACTTACCAACGCCTAGTTAATGAAATGTTCGAAGAACAAATAGGGAAAACGATGGAAGTTTATGTTGACGATATGGTTGTCAAGTCCCTGGAAACAGAGGACCATTTAAAGCATTTGCAGGAAACCTTCGATGTGCTCCGCAGATATGGCATGAAGCTCAACCCGGAGAAGTGTGCCTTCGGGGTAAGGTCCGGTAAATTTCTGGGCTTCATGGTGTCAAACCGGGGAATTGAAATCAATCCGGACAAGATCAAAGCCATCGAGGACATCGAAGTTGTGAACAACATAAAAGGGGTGCAAAGGCTCACCGGAAGAATAGCGGCATTAAGTCGCTTCATATCAAGGTCCTCCGACAAAAGTCACCGTTTCTTCTCCTTGCTCAGGAAGAAGAACGACTTCGTTTGGACACCGGAGTGTCAAGAAGCTCTACGTGAGTTGAAAAGGTACCTGACCAGCCCTCCGTTGCTGCACACGCCGAAGGCCGACGAACCGCTTTTCCTCTACCTAGCTGTCTCCAAAGTAGCGGTGAGTGGCGTTTTTGGTCCGGGAAGAATCATGTACGCAATTCCCTGTCTATTATGTAAGTAGAACTTTGGGGGATGCGGAAACCCGGTACCCTCATCTGGAAAAACTGGCATTAGCATTGGTGAGCGCTTCCAGAAAACTCAAACCTTATTTTCAATGCCACCCTATATGTGTAGTGACCACTTACCCTTTGAAAAACGTCATGCACAAACCGGAGTTGTCCGGTAGGTTAACAAAATGGGTTGTAGAAATCAGCGGTTACGACATCGAATATAAACCACGAACGGCCATCAAATCCCAAATCTTGGCCGATTTCGTGGCAGACTTTGCCCCAGCTATGGTCCCCGAATTCGAAAAAGAACTTTTGCTGACCTCGGGAAAAAACACGGGCATCTGGACCCTGCACACGGACGGAGCCTCGAACCTTAAAGGTTCCGGGCTGGGAATCGTCCTTAGAAGTCCAGCCGGGGATGTCATTCGACAGTCCATTAGAACTGCTAAATTGACTAACAATGAAGCCGAGTATGAGGCTATGATTGCAGGTTTGGAGTTGACTCGAAGTATGGGAGCCGAAGTCATCGAAGCTCAATGCGACTCGCTCCTGGTTGCAAACCAGGTGAACGGCGTTTTCGAGGTCAAGGATGAGCGGATGCAGAGGTACCTCGAGAAGACCCAAGTGGTACTTCACCGATTCAAAGAATGGACCGTGCAGCACATACCGAGGGAACAAAACAGCGAGGCCGATGCCTTGGCAAATTTAGGATCCTCGGTCTACGGGGAGGAAATCAACCCCTGGACAACGGTGCACCTGTCAAACACGGCCATAGAAAACGGACACGCCGAGATAAACACAATGGGCCTAACTTGGGATTGGCGCAACAAGTACATTGACTATTTGTGTGATGGTAAGCTCCCAAACGACCCAAAAGAATCACGGTCGTTAAGGACAAAGGCAGCCCGATTTTGCTTAGTAGACGGTCAATTGTATCGACGATCTTTTCTCGGACCCCTGGCTAAATGTTTGGGCCCCGGTGAAACGGAATATGTTATGAGAGAGGTGCACGAAGGAACCTGTGGCAACCACTTCGGTGCCGAAGCTCTGGTCCGAAAAATCATCCGGGCCGGTTATTATTGGAACCGGATGGACGAGGACTCTAAGAATTTCGTCCGAAAGTGTAACGGATGCCAGAAACATGCCCCGATGATTCACCAGCCCGGGGAGCTACTGCACTCGGTGGTCTCGCCCTGGCCTTTCATGAAGTGGGGAATGGACATTGTGGGCCCGTTACCACGGGCACCGGGTAAGGCCCGTTTTATTTTATTTATGACTGACTATTTTTCTAAGTGGGTTGAAGCACAGGCCTTTAAAAAAATCAGGGAAAAGGAAGTCATCAACTTCATATGGGACCATATCATCTGCCGATTCGGCATCCCTGCCGAGATAACTTGTGATAATGGCCCTTAGTTCGTAGGCAGAAAGGTCAACTTTTTCCTCGAAGGCTTGACGATCAAGAAAATCGTATCAACCCCGTATCACCCATGTGCGAACGGGCAGGCAGAGTCCACGAACAAAACAATAATCCAAAATCTGAGGAAGAGACTTGAAACATCAAAGCACCATTGGAGAGACGTGTTGCCGGAAGTGATGTGGGCTTACAGAACCACATCCAAATCGAGAACCGGGGAAACTCCGTTCTCGTTGGTTTACGGGGCCGAAGCCCTTATCCCCGTAGAAGTCGGTGAACCGACCCTCCGTTTCAGGTATACCATCGGGGAGTCAAACGAGGAAGCCATGACCGCGAAACTCGATCTCACAGATGAACTACGCGAAAGCGCGTCTGTCCGCATAGCTGCCCAAAAACAGAGAATGGAAAGATACTACAACGAAGAGCGAACTTTCGACATTTTCAAGTCGGGGACTTGGTGCTTCGAAAAGTTACCTTGCACACCAAGAGCCCCAACGAAGGAAAGCTGGGTCCGAACTGGGAGGGCCCGTACAAGGTAACCGGTATAACGGGCAAAGGATCGTACCAATTGGAATCAACGGACGGGCAGCGTCTGCGCAACAACTGGAACGTGGCCCATCTAAAGAGATACTACTGCTAAGGTATGGCCCGTACTCTCTCATTGACTTTTCTCTTTTGCAGAGGGTCGAGAACGGGAGAAAAATAGAATTTAGGTCTGAAAACACGTGTTGCACTCTTTTCCTTGGTACGGTTTTGTCCCAAAAAGGGTTTTCCGACAAGGTTTTTAATGAGGCAACAAGTACAACGTGTTACTGCACAAACAAGAAGAACATAACAGCACTCACCCGACCTATAAAGCTCGGATCAGTGCTGGGGGAATACTATGCCCATACCGAAGATGACACCGATCAAAGTAGACGGGGAGACTCAACATTTGCTACGGCAAAACAAAGGCCCGGCCACCGGCCTTAGCCTTCAATGTAAGGACCAAACGATCATAATGAATCGTGTCCCATCCGATATTTGCTACGGCAAAACAAAGGCCCGGCCACCGGCCGTAGCCTTCAATGTAAGGACCAAACGATCATAACGAATCGTGTCCTACCCGATATTTGCTACAGCGAAACAAAGGACCGGTCACCGGCCATAGATTTTGATGTAAGGACCAAACGATCATAGTGAATCGTGTCCCATTTTTACACTTGCTACGGCAAAAGAAGAAAGAGTCAAAACTCTCATATGAACAAGCGTTTTGCAAAATCAAAATTGTCAAAATTTACTAAAGTTAGCAGCTTTTACTAAGGCCGAAACTCGGCAAAGGCAACTGGCCAAAATTTGACAAACTCCCCAAAGGGGGGCTGCCACATCAAAAACTTTGCTAGCCAAGGCTGAAAAGACATCGGTTCTAAAATACAGCCGAAGAGAAATATCGGCTCTAATAAGACGCTCCTCGAACATTCGGAGACGACGGAACTACCGAAACATCGGCCAAGACCCAAACGGGACCGATGAATCAATGACTACGAGTCACCTCTTCCCAAAACGGACCAGCAATAAACATCAAAAATAAGGGCAAACAGTCAAAACGAGGAGGCAGAAAGATGCACTTTTCATTTATACAAACGAATGATTCTTTACATCAAAAGAAGAACAAAGCGCTATGAAAACAAAAATACCAAAGTACTGGCCCTATGCTACCCGGCATGACTAGAAGAGGATGAATGCTCGGACTCGGTCCGCTCGGAGTCGTCTGACTCGAACCCGAGGGCAAGGTTAGCCTCCTTCTCCATTCCTTTGGCTTCAAGTATCAGGGCCGGAAGATCTTCCAGGCCGTGCTCAGCTTGCTCGAGAGTAAGACGCCGAGACTTCCATTTCTCATATTCAGCGACAATAGCGGTATGAACCTCAGCCGCCTCCACACTTTTCCAAGCTTCCTCCAAATCGGCCTCAGCCTTGGCCAGTTTGGTTTCCAAATGAGCTCGGTTCCTCTCAAGATCATCCCTCGTAAGATTGGCCGCATCCAGCTCGGCCTTAAGGGTATCATTATCGTTAATCGCCTCCTCAAATTCAGTTCTAAGGCCATCGCATATCCGAGCCCGCTCCTCGGCTTTCTCTTCGAGTACCCTGCTGCGCTCGTTGAACAAAGAAGCCTCGGACTCAAGCTGCCGGTTCCTCTCGGTCAAGCCCGTAGCATCAGCCTTCACCAAGTCAAGTTCTCCCCGAAGTTGGGAAACCGTGGTCTCGAGTTCATCTAACCGCAAAGAAAATTGGGTTTTATCCCGGCAAAGTCCAATCTTCTCGGCCTCGAGGCTCCGATTGTAATCAGTCATGGCGGCCAGATCACTCTTCAATCGACGGGTTTCGTCCTTAACCGCATCAAGCTCGGGGCGAAGGTTGGCCAGCATGACCGCCCGGTTTAATTCTTTTTCCTTCTCCCGAAGAAGGTGCTGGTATTTCTCTGTCTCTCGGCCCTGAGCATCGAGTTGGCCCCGCAGATCATCTATCTCATGTCGGGCACGGATGAAGGCCTCATTGACCAGCACCACACTCTGCAGATGAAACAAACCAAAAGACTTAGGCAAGGAAAGGATGACATTCTCAAAATGAAATGTATAAGGGGGGCTAATAATCTTACCCGGTTGGCCACGTGCATGCCCTCGTTAATAAGGCATTCCTAAGTAACCCCGGTCATTTTGCGTCTGTCCGAATCTGATACAAGGGAACGCAAATAGCTCGCTACGCCCACCGGACGTGATAGGAAGCTGCAGTCCTCGGAGACGGTGACTATTGCTGATCGGGTTCTCCTTGGCTCCACGCTCGGGGCTGGGAAAATGTTCACCAAGATATCCCTGGCACCAGAATCGGAGGCCCGATATGCCGGCCTCGTGGCTCGAGGGATAGGAAGGTGACCGAATCCCGCTACTTCACAGGACGCGGGGGGAGTTCTCGAGAACATATCGTCAAAGTCATCCACCCGCGTAGCCGGGGTAGATGAACTTGGAGCAGCCTCGACAAATTCGACAAAGGCCGAGGGCTCCACAGTTGTAGCGGGCACGTGCTCGGGAGACGGACGCGCGCCTGTGGGGGCTTCGATCTCCGGTACTGGTTCGGTCCTTTTTTCGGTTTCAAGAGCAACCGCGTCCCCGGACCTCTTTCTTTGAAGGGGAGCATCTTCCGAAGAAGTTTCACCTGAAATTTCGACAAAGTCAATCGACCGAAGAGGAGCTGGTGAAAGTATTTCTTCCGCACCTGGATGGGGAGCAGGAACCAAGAGGCCTTCGCCAATGGAAGGAAGGGGCGGAACGGAGATCGCCTCTTCCAGTATTGAAGCCACGGTGGGGACGGAGCCGACTCTTCGAACAATGATGTCGAGCTCTGCCTCTTCCCTCGAGGGGCGGGCAACGCTCCTTGCTTTCTTTCCTTTCGGTGTCTGCCCCTTTTCGGAGGGCCGCTTCGTTTTTGCGGCCTCGGAGAGGACGCGGGAAGAGCCTGCTGTGTCAAATTCGGGCGCCGATGCTGATGGGGCGGTCCCCGATTCCGACCTGGGGGCTACCGAGCCCTTAGGCAAACCTGAAAAGACGAGAGGTTAGCAGAAACCAGATGGCGAAACGAGTAAAAGAAGAATACGGTAGGATAAGAATAGAGGGTTACCGTGATTTTGGGCAATCCATCAGCCACGGGACAAGTGGGCCCATGTCCGGTCTTCATAGGGATGCTGGGCGAGAAGCACTGTGACCCAGTCGTTCAAATCCCGGATGACCGGAGGAACGTACCCATTGGCTAGCAAAAGTAATAATTTCAAGGAATAATCAAAATTTGACAAAGCAATGCCAAAACAATTATTCGGGGCTTGGAACTTACGCTTGTTATTTCATTTCTCCGGGAAAGGCATATGCTCGGCCGGAATTATGTCCTCGGTCTTCACCCGGACAAATCGCTCCAACCATCCCCGGTCCCTGTCTTCGTTCATTTTCGTAAAAAAAGGATTCCGGTTGCGCTTGGCCAGTTTCATTACGCCACCTCGGAACATCCTCGGGGAGTATAGGCGTATGAGGTGGGCTAGTGTGAACTCCTTCTCGGCATTGTTGGCCAATGACCGGAGACACGCTACGACCCTCCAAACATTTGGGCCAATCTGGGCCAGTGTAACGCCGTAGATGCGGCACATGTCGAGAATGACCGGATCCACCGGAGGGTTTAGTCTGAGAGTGAAGGGGTATGTGTAAACGTACAAAAACCCTTCACAGTGGTCGGTAACGGATTCATCAGGTCTGGGTGCGAAGACCCGAACAGGGCGAGTGTCCCACCCGCAATCGGCCAGGACTGTGTCAAGCTTCTCCTCGGTGATGGATGAGGGATACCGCCTCACGTCGTATCCCCTGTCTGAAACGGAGGAAGGCTTTTCGACCTCAAGGTCTTTGTTGAAATTAAACTTGGCCGGTATGATATCCGATGCCGTGGGGTCGAATTTAACCGGGGACGCAGGCTCGGCTCCCGAGGACGATATCAATGGGGCATCATGGGAAGTCGATTCGGACATCCTGAAAATGTGAAAGAAAGAAGGCCGAAAAGAGGGATTTACGAAGAACAAAGGAACTGGTGGTTCGATAGAAGGCAAAATTGAAACAGCAACGCTCGAACAAAGGATACTCGACAGCAGCAGTGATGAGGTTGACTCCTGTGCACACGTTATGAAGCAACAGATCAATAGGGAGACCTGATTTGAAGTTAGGTTGTGTGTTGAGCAAGAAGAAAGAAGAACACAGAATTGAAGTAGGGTTAAAGAGGAGGCAAAAACGTGAAAATGGCAAAATAAAGGGGTAGAAGGCCTTATATAGGCATGTTAGGGGAGGAACGGCTCCCGAGGACGGCCAATCAGATGGCGCCATGTGCCCTATCATTAATTTGAAGCGA
This sequence comes from Lycium barbarum, assembly GCF_019175385.1. NCBI lineage: Eukaryota > Viridiplantae > Streptophyta > Magnoliopsida > Solanales > Solanaceae > Lycium > Lycium barbarum. The sequence goes on from NC_083337.1 coordinate 163,042,657, forward strand.
CTCGAAACGACGTGAAAAAGGCGGTTGACAGAAGCGGACCACCAGGGTTGAGACACGTGGCAGGTAAGGGGCATGCGTTACGCGCTCGTTCCCGCCAAAATACGAAGGTGAGGTCGGGATGAGAGAGCCACCGATTTAGGAACTTATCCACTCCCCGTTACTCCAATAGATCGGGGATCCGGGGAGTGGAGGGGCTATCTGTATACGGTGAAAACCGGATATGAGCCAGAACGGTGATAAGGTAAGTTGGTGATGGAAAAGGAGCGAGAACATACCGGATGCTGTTCAGTCCTACCCGGAGAAGGCATCTGTACCAGAGCTAAACGAGTCTGTCTTCTCCGTCATCGAAACGGCCAAGTCTGCTGATCCGAGCGTCTGTGGCCGTTGCCCCGAATAGCCGTTTGACCGGGTGGCCGTTGGTCCGCGTAACCGTCGCCTGCGGGCCCCGCACCAGTGGCGTGCTGTCATAGTCAACTACCTACCATGCGTGTGTCAGACGGCGCCGTCAGTCTAATCCCACCAAATCCGTGCAGGGCTGTCATTGTCATGATTATTTTGTTAGTCTTCATTTGTGTGAGATCCAGGGGGTGGCACTATAAATAGGGCATGTCCTCCTTCCTTATGGGGGTTGGTTCCTACATTTCTCCAAGAACACTTGTAATAGAATAGCCCATATATACAATCTTTCCTTCAGTTTATGATCCGGCCACGACCGTTTTGTTCACGTTTTTAGCATATTTAATCCATCAAGCCTTCTACGCTGTTCATAAGCATTTGTGTTCGTAAACAAACCGCCATCACTAGCCATTTCATTAAAGAACTCTTGCGTATATATTTTCTCTATCTCATATATATATTAAGACCCAAGCACATATCCTATACCCGCTTACAAATTCAATTGATTATCCGATTTCGGGGTAAACAACAACGTCTATGCATGCCTTAAGAAACCTTAATTGTAAGAGCTTTTGTATACCGTATTATTTATCTCTCCTTAATTTAAACGTTTCATTTAATTGGTATTCTATTAACTGAAATAGTAAAGATAGATTTGAGAAAAGTAATAAATGACCTCTTATTTTTCTAAAACATTAATTAAAAAAAAAATGCAAAACGACTAACATTTGAAAGTAGATCTTTCAAAAAAATAGAATTGTATGCCACCGTATCTTCTTTGTTAATAAGAAGGTAACTAAAGGAAAATATGCTATTTAATTGCACTAGTTATCGATACGATCACATGTATATAAAATACTAATTGAAAAAGACTTTAGCCTATATCATACATGAATGACAAAAAAAAGGTTCCCATATTTCCTAGAAGATAGATATTATTCTCTTCAGAAATCATCTATCGAATTTTTGCACACAAGAAAAATGAAATTTTACAAAGAAAGGAAAAGAGAGAGTCTATCCCAAAAGGAGAGAGAGAGTCCATCCCAAAAGGAGGTACATTATTACATTTAGAAAAATGAGAAGTTTCTAACATTAGAACTTATTTTATCTTTTCGAGACCCAACTCTTTAAGAAATTCTTTTAATGATCTTTTTTCTTTTTATCTTAAATTACAATAGATAACAAATTTATGTACATATCTAATCGATTTATTTTTAATTTGACCATAAATTCGAATAGAATTACATGGATGATTCAAGTCCAATCTCCCAGTGACTAGTGTAATGAATTGTATTATAATGTTGAACAAAAGAGGTGGAACAAAAAGGTAAAAGAGTAACAAAGGAAAAAGTTAGAAATGAAAAGGGGGTTATTATTATCAAGTGTTTGATAAGAGAAATGTTTGACAGAGACAAGTTTTAGTGGATGGACATGAGTGGAAGTGGCCTATAATTAGTAGTTCCATTGACACAGCAATAGTGAAAGTGCATATGATAGTCATGTTAATTGGCAAATCTCAATTTGCCGACAGGAAAATGAATAATGACATACTGTAAAATACTTCAATCAATTGCTTTCAATTGAAATAAATGAATCGTTTTACCTCTCACTAGGATTCGAATCCAAATGAGATTCATACCATCTAACAGGAAAAGGAAAAAAAAAACAACAAAAGAAACTCATAGGATTCTTAAGAAATTTTTCGATTCTTCTGAAAATAGTAATTACTGCTCAAATAAATTAATTGGCCGAACACAAACTACTTATCACAATTTTATTTTATTTTTGCAAAACATTTTTTAAAATAAGCTAAGTTAAAAGCTTTACCAACCAATCTATAAGTTAAGTAAACAACTTTATGACCCTTCGAATTTCGATATGTATAAAACACCCCCTTTGTGAAAAAGCCAGCCATCAAATCTAAAAATATCATTTCGGAATTGAATAAAAAGACGATTTGCCCTCATTTTGCAAGGTGCACCTAATCGGGCGCAAAGGGGGTAATATGATTCTGAAATAATTGATTCACCCCTCAGGATCGTTTGGTAGCTTGTTAGAGTTATACATGTATTAATAATATATGAATTAGTTATTATTTTATGGAGGTATTAGTTATGCAAGGTTTAGTTGTTCATATATTAACTATCCTACCTCTTGCCCTGCATAAAATAATACATAGATTCCCTCATAACTTATACATGTATTAGTTATGCGGGTTTCTAAATCGAAAACCAAACGCTGTACTAATTTTATACATGAATAATTCACCTCATAACTAGCTACCAAACACAATATTACTTATGCAGGATTTTAATACATGAATAACTTACTCCTAATAAGCTATCAAGCGACCTCTTAGTGAATTAATCGTGTTACTTAACACCAAGAAATATTGTCTTTTCTGAAAATGAGGTAGTAATAAAAATATAAAATCAGTTGAGTACAATGGGGAGCATCTAGACAAATATAGATTTTCTGGTCTTTAGAGAATCTAATAAGGACGTACAAGTTTATGAACAGGACTTATAAGCTGTTATTTTCACTTCCCAAAGATACATGCATCTAGAAAGAGTCCGGAACCAAAATACCCCCAAAAAAAATATTTTGAATCAAAATACCCAATAAAAAAAAAGTTACCAAAGTACCCATAGCGCAGTATTTTGCTGCGCTATAGCATTAACGGAGACGGAGCTGTTAAGTGCTATAACGCAGTATTTTACTGCGTTATATAAAAAAATTATTTTTTTTGGTACTTCTATAACGCAGTAAAATACTGCATTATAGAAGTACCAATTTTTTTTTTCTTTCTATAACGCAGTAAAATACTACGTTATAGAAGTACCAAATTTTTTTTTTCTATAACGCAGTAAAATACTGCGTTATATAAACAGTACAAAAAAAAAATTGGCCAACTTTATTTTTTGCAACACTTAGTGTTATTTTCCATACTTTGATCAATGATTAGTCGTGTGTCAAGACTCCGAAACGTTAATATTTTATATAGAACCTGATATTTTTTTCTGCGTACAATAAGTAGGCCCAATACATCAAGTATACGTAGACGTTCGGATCGTCATTTTAGGGGTTGAAAAGGTTCCCGAAGTAAGTTTTGTTTGAAAAACTTAATGTTTTTTCCATACTTTGACCAATGATTAGTCGTGTGTCAAGACTCCGAAACGTCAATATTTTATATAGAACCTGATATTTTTTTCTGCGTACAATAATGTAGGCCCAATACATCAAGGATACGTAGACGTTCGGATCGTCATTTTAGGGGTTGAAAAGGTGCCCGAAGTAAGTTTTGTTTGAAAAAACTTAGTGTTTTTTTCATACTTTGACCAATGATTAGTCGTGTATCAAGACTTCGAAACGTCAATATTTTATATAGAACCTGATATTTTTTTCTGCGTACAATAATGTAGGCTCAATACATTAAGGATACGTAGACGTTCGGATAGCCATTTTAGGGGTTGAAAAGGTACCCGAAGTAAGTTTTGTTTGAAAACTTTAGGGTGTTTTATTTTTTAAGATTTTGATTTAAACGTGTTATTTTTTAATCAAGACATAACTTTATTTTGAATATAAAGATAATTCTAAAAAATATAGGGACAAAAACTAGTTGTAAAGTCGTCAAACTTTAGATGGTCATAACTTTGCGTATTTTTTCGAGATCTATGCGGACAAACTGCCGCAAGGCGGTTTGGCCGAGTCGATTTTTAAAAAAACGCCTTTTATCCCATTCAATTTCGATTTTCCCCCAAATTGGCGTGAAATTTTCAGTTTTATTTACTTATAAGATGATGATACGCAATAAATTTCAACGTAAAAATCCCGGGGTAATGTAGCTGTGAATGTCAATTTCACTTCTACGGTTTCAATTTTTGAAAATAAACCTGACTAATTTTCTTGACATATAAAGTTGACTAAAATAACCTTACAGTCAAACACTAAGTTTTATCAAACAAAACTTACTTCGGGCACTTTTTCAACCCCTAAAATGACGATCCGAACGTCTACGTATCCTTGATGTATTGGGCCTACATTATTGTACGCAGAAAAAAATATCAGGTTCTATATAAAATATTGACGTTTCGGAGTCTTGACACACGACTAATCATTGGTCAAAGTATGAAAAAAACACTAAGTTTTTTCAAACAAAACTTACTTCGGGCACCTTTTCAACCCCTAAAATGACGATCCGAATGTTTACGTATCCTTGATGTATTGAGCCTACATTATTGTACGCAGAAAAAAATATCAGGTTCTATATAAAATATTGACGTTTCGGAATCTTGACACACGACTAATTATTGGTCAAAGTATGGAAAATAACACTAAGTGTTGCAAAAAATAAAGTTGGCCAATTTGTTTTTTTTTGTACTGTTTATATAACGCAGTATTTTACTGCGTTATAGAAAAAAAAATTGGTACTTCTATAACGCAGTATTTTACTGCGTTATAGAAGTACCAAAAAAAATAATTTTTTTCTATAACGCAGTAAAATACTGCTATAGCACTTAACGGCTCCGTCTCCGTTAGTGCTATAGCGCAGTAAAATACTGCGCTAGGGGTACTTTTGGTAACTTCTTTTTTTGTTGGAGTATTTTGGTTCAAAATATTTTTTTTTTGGGACATTTTGGTTTCGGACTCCATCTAGAAACAGAGTTCAATAATATAATTTTAATGTTCCAGCTTCCATTTTAGTTATCCAATAGCATAGCATAATAGCATATGTATGTAAAATTGCACTTTGAATTTGTACATTTTCAACAAACTTGAGCTTGAAGAACTAAAATTTCAGCTATGTGAACAAGCATAACATTTCCTACATAGCTTATGGCAGTGGAAGAGACAATATATACTGATTCAAACGTCCAAACCACCGGTTTTGTTTTTTTAGTGCTCCGTATTTAATATTTGAACTTCACCAACACGAATACATTTTGAGTTTAAGTTTTGTGTACTTTCAGTCTACAAAATTATTTACATCATCAGGTAAACTAAAGAATAATTATGGTAACCTTTAGTGTAAATGCCATTAAAAAAGAGACGCTAATTATCGGAGAATCGAACTAAGCTTTTGTTGAGCGAAAAGAGTAAGAGCCCGTTTGGATTGGCTTACAGCTTAAAGCTGTTTGCAGCTTATAAGCTGAAAAAAATAAGTTGGGGTAGTCCAACTTATTTTTTTTGGCTTATAAGCTGTTTTCAGCTTATAAGCTGCTTTAGATAAACTAAGTCAAATGAGTCCAATTATTTTTTTGAGCTTATTTTAAGCATAAAATGACTTTAAGCTGGCCAGCCAAACACTCAAAAAAGCTGAAAACAACTTATAAGCCAACTTATAAGCCAATCCAAACGGGCTCTAACTCTAGAACTAAAAGCAGCATCTCCACGGCTCCACCCACGAATATTAAGCTCACTTTCTAACCTTCTTTATCACTTATAAAAAGTTGAATCTTTCAAGAATTTTTAACATTATATTATATTCTTGATTTACACCAAAATCCCCTTAAAGATGCCAAATGCTTCTCTCTTTTTTTCCTCCCATTTTTTATACTTAAATTGATAAAATAGAAAAAGATGGACCTTTTTGGCATTTGTTTAACATATAAAGGAAGGTAAATACCACGCACAATGTTTACACAAATTATATAAATTTACTATAATTAAGTGTAGGGTGAGAATACATGTTAATTAACCATGGCTAAGTACTAAAAGTCTATGTACAAAGTTATAAATATATGCATTACATCTATCGGCACAAAGTGTGACTAAAATTTTTTCAATAATTAATTTTACGGAGTAAGATATTGGACGGATAGGAGACTTTTAGTTAAAATAGTTGGATTTAGTATTTTCAATCTTTTGGCTTAAAATTAAATGCCGTAGTATTAAAAAGTGGCCAAAGATATCACTTTTCCACTTGAGCGACCCTTTTCGTAAAATATCAAAAGATAAAATAGCTTTTTTGATTTATAAAAATTGTTCAACTATTTCTAGTACTTCAATAACCCTTGAAAGCAAATGAACTCCATGGTCAAATTATTTTTGAGTATGATGTTAGCCTGAATAAATTTCATACTTCGTTAAAAAAGTATGAAATTTATACATTTGATTTTTGGCCTATTCCTTCTTCAACTAACACCTGTAATCCCATGATGTCAGTATAAACTTTGCAGAAGCTTCACGTAAGCCACCATTATAACAAGCTAATAGTACTGAAAAATATACTTTGGCCGCTAGTCAAGCGTAAATGTGCTTTTTGCCCACCTAAAGCTTTTCCAATGAAATTGTGCCACCTTTCACCAATGTCAGCATATGCCACATGCCAAAAGAACAATATTAGGTTAAAATGAATATCAAATAAAGAGAATCTGCTACCTCCCACACGCAGTGGCGGAGCCAAGATTTATGCCAAGGGGTTCAAAAATATAAAGAAGTCATAAATGAAGAAGCTAAAGGGGTTCAACGTCTACTATATATACATAAAAAATAATTTTCACCTTATATATATAGTGTAATTTTTCGCCAAAGGGGGTCCGCCACTGCCCACAAGCATAAATATTTGACAATTTTATCCACTAAAATTCAAACAAATAAAAAAAATTACTTTAATATTTTGTTATTCATTGAAATTTGCAACCAAGCCTAATAGCTCTCAATCCATCTTGTTGATCATCAGGCCAGGCCACTAGGTGCGATACTTCACGTGATTTTTAAGGATGTTTTGCAAGTAAATTAGTTCTAGCTTGCAATGGACAAACTTAAAATTAAATAACTTCATAGACGTTGGAATTTAAACGTGATTCATGAATTCATACATGTATTGCTTGTTGACAATCAAGAGGAATTGAGGGAATAAGTGTACAAACTAAAATTTCCGGGGCAAAAATGTCTCGATTCTTATACTAGAGGGGGTTTACAATATACTTTTAACTATTTTCTCTGATTCACAGTAGTACGTAGTTAAGAAATATTAAATTACATTGTGACCCAGCAAAAGAACAAAAACTTCATTCAGTCCCACTGTCCCACCTGGGGAAAAGAAAAAATTGTAGGGATGGTGGGCCTCCATTTTGCAGGAAATTTGCAGATTTGTCCACAAAGACACCCAGATCTTATTCCTGTTCTGCTTTACTACTCTCTTTTCCCTCCTTACGGTTTTCGTAATACAATTTCAAAATATTCCCTACTTTTAAATGCGAATCTGATTATTACATTGGGAGCAGTTTGATCGCCCGGTTAGAGTTTAAAAAGTATTAAAAATGCAGATATTAGTTATGTATGATTTAATTACGTAGGAATTAGTTATGTAGAGTTTAGTTATATAAGATTTAGTTATGTATAGTTACATAGGAGTTTGATTTATTTGGGAGCGAAATGACAACCGAACTTAATATTTCAGTACGCTGAATTCTATACAAAGCATCTAAACAGCTACTATTAAACATGATGTTAATACTAGTTTTAATATACGGATAACTCCCTTGCAAACTATCAACCAAACGATCCCTTAGTATCTTGATTTTGAAAAAAAATAATTTTAATATTTAAAATTAATACCCCTCACACTCTAATTTTGATGGTATAATTTGACTTAAAATGAAATTTTATGAGATTTTAAAAATAAAATTACTATCTTAAGCATGTCATAATATTTGTGTGACTATAGAATTTAAATATAGGATCTTAAAACATGACATAATATCTTTTATTGCAATAAAAACCTTTTTATACTAATAAAATGAGAAATTTAAAATTACTATAATAATATTTAATATAAAAATAAATCATTTTTTAACAAATTAATAAAAAATTAGTGTCAAACAATAATACTCTACAAACACTTTCATTTACAAATTTATTTTAAAAATTCATGCTTATTGTAATACTAGAATTAGAAATTTTAACCATTGTGCTCCTAACTTCCTCATTCTTTTTCATAAACAGAGAGTAGTTTTTATAAGGGAAAATGGTCAAAAATGCCCCTCTACTTTGGGAAAGGGCCTAAAAATATCTTTCATTATAATTTTGGGTCAAAAATATCTCTTCCATCATTAAAATTGTCAAATATGCTCTTGTCTTAATGAAAATCTCTAACATATGGGCTTTTTATGTAATTGAGTCGGGTTTAAATGGAGCGGGTTTAAAAATGAAATTGGGTTATGTGGGGATTTCCGTTAAGAAAGGGACATATTTGACAACTTTAATGACGAGAGAGGTATTTTTTGACCCAAATTTGTAATGGAGAATATTTTTAGCGTTTGCTCAATGTAAAGGAGATATTTTTGACCTTTTCCCTTTTTATAATCAAAAGTAATTTGAAAATTGCTCAAAAAGAAAAAAAAAAGAATCATACTATGTAGTTCTCCAAGAAAGGAAGATTGTAAGAAAGGAATAATTTTTTCCTTTTTAACTTTGATATTCTACTGATTAGAGCTAACAGTAGCAGTGAGTTCCTATTCTTGAAATCCTTCTAATAGCTGTAATTATTCAGCTGTTTCAACCTACAAATTGTACCTTTTTCTTCTTGAACTAATGGTTTCTTGTATTTTCTGTTAAAGCTAATCATTTGAGGTCTTTAACTTCACAGATACTCTTAGTAGCAAGCTCAACAGACAGATTAACAATGGAGAAATTTGCAACAACAATGATGGGTTTTCTGCTTTTATGTTTATGTGCTGTTGATTCTGAAGCAGTGTACATGAAGTATAAGGACCCAAAACAGGCATTGAATGTTAGAATAAGGGACTTGATGAACAGAATGAGTCTTGAAGAAAAAATAGGTCAGATGACTCAGATTGAGAGACATGTAGCTGCACCTGAGATCATGAAGAAATACTTCATTGGTAAGCTTTCCCAAAAAAGTAAAAAAGATCTCGAGGTTTTACATAAACCCTTATGGAGAAATCATTTTATGAAAATTCAAAAAGTTACAATTGAAGGTTTTTTTTTAAAACATGTAGTTTATGTGTGTGTATAAAATGTCAGTTGAAAATGTAGGGGTGTTTGGTCGGAAGGACACAAGTGGTTTCTTACTTTTTTCTAGTGTTGATAAGTAAGCAAAAGCAAAAAATTATTATTCCAGGAGCATTTATATGTAATCTAGCAAATACTATTGGGGTGGGCGGGGTGAGCTGGGAGGAGAAAATGAACTTGAATGTCACTTATGGAATTTATTTTCCCTGCTTCCATTAGGGAAGTCATTTTCCTCATTTTAAGGAACTTATTTTCCTAGAGAAAAAATGTACACACCCGTAGTGATTCTTATTTTTGTTTTGAATAATATTGGACCAAGATGAGCTGACCCACATTGCTTGGGATTGAGATTTAGTTGTAGCTGTTGTTGTAATGTATATGTATGTAAAGTCTGCATCCATTGCTGCACGGAGGAGTGGTACTCTGCATTCGCGAACTTAAAATTTTGGATTCGCCTTTGTCGTGGTGGTTGAATGGAAGACTACCTTTTTTTCCTGGTTTAATGAAGTGTGGTTAATTTGATTGTGGCAGGGAGTGTTCTGAGTGGTGGAGGAAGTGTACCAGTTCCTAAGGCTACTGCGGCGGACTGGGTGAAGATGGTAAATGAGATTCAGAAGGGTTCCCTTTCAACACGGCTTGGTATTCCCATGATTTATGGAATTGATGCAGTTCATGGGCACAATAATGTATATGGAGCTACAATATTTCCACACAATGTTGGCCTTGGAGTCACAAGGTAACGAAAATGATAGTAACAATTAGTTTGCAACTTTTTGACATGAGCAGCATTCTTCAGACTTTGAAATACTTATACGAATGTGAACTTCAGAGAAATATACATGGTTTAATATTTGTGATACATACTCTTATGCTTCGGTGTTTGGACCCAATGTGCTTGATCTTTTCTTGTATGGTTCTATGCCATGGATTCGTTAAATTACATTGCATGTACGTGGCCGGTAGATGGCGGACATGTTAATTTAGAACATCTCCAAGATTATTTGGCCCCTAATATTGACTAGCATACACTAGAGCATCTTGTGTTGGGAATTTGTCTTTGAAACTTTAATCCATTTTGCTTACTTATATGGGGGTGATGCTGAGACTTTCAGCTCTATTTCTCTTTACCGATTGGTGTGAAGGTGGAAGCATAGCTTCAAATTTCTGGCTGGAAAGTTATTGCTCCATAAATGTTTGCAGGAAATTTAGAAAGATCATAGTCAAATAAAGGAAATCTGAAGAGAAATTTTGTTGACCTCTTCCTTACATATAGAAGCAACAACAATTTAACAATTTAGTTGGCTATTTTACAACCTGCGCTTGAAGTTCTTCATCTCATTTTCTGATACTTGGAATTATCTCAACTTTGCAATAGAGACCCACAGCTTGTGAAGAGGATTGGGGCTGCAACTGCCCTTGAAGTCAGAGCCACAGGAATCCCTTACACTTTTGCACCGTGCATCGCGGTGAGTGCCGTAACATCATATGTAATCTATATAATTGTCTTTATTTGATACCTTTCGTAATAGGCGTTTGTCTTTGCTTGATACTTGTTATCACAGGTCTGCAGAGATCCAAGATGGGGTCGGTGCTATGAAAGCTACAGTGAAGATCATAACATTGTTCGAGCAATGACGGAGATCATTCCTGGTTTACAAGGAGATGTTCCAGCTAACTCCCGTAAGGGTGTTCCTTTTGTTGCAGGAAAGTACGAATCTCCAGTCTTCACATCTTTGCCCTTTTGACTCCGTTTTTTGAACTCATTGGCATGGTCAACTAAGAACTATAAGTTAGTTTAAATATGCTTTGTCTAGAGGAAATTGGATGGGCTAATTGAAGAAAAATGTAATATCATTTGACTGCAAAGAATTGTGATTTAACTTCGATCTAGCTGTAACATTCTTCATTTCGTTGCACATCCTTAACCATATTTAGCCTTAATGTCTATCTAGAATATGCTCTCCAATGACGTTATTTTGCATTTAAATGTGCTTAAGGACAAAAGTAGCAGCCTGTGCTAAGCACTTTGTGGGCGATGGTGGCACTACCAAGGGCATTGATGAAAATAACACTGTTATCGATGTGAACGGGCTACTTAACATCCACATGCCTGCCTACATTGATTCCATTGTAAAGGGAGTTTCCACAATAATGGTCTCTTACTCAAGCTGGAATGGCATGAGGATGCATGCGAACCGTGGTCTAATCACTGGCTTTCTCAAGGGAAAGCTCAAGTTCAGAGTAAATGAGCATTTCTCTTTTAAGTTCTATTGGTCGAAATATAGTGGGGAAATTGCTGATCAACAGATTTTCTGTTACCTTTATTTCAGGGTTTTGTCATATCAGATTGGGAGGCAATTGACAAGATTACTGAGCCACCCCGTGCAAATTACTCTTACTCTATTCAGGCTGGAGTTCTTGCTGGACTCGACATGGTCAGTATAAAGATTTATAACTAAATTGTCTGTTATAGAATATATAATTACTCGTTATTTTCCTACTATATTGTACCTTGTCACCTGACACAATTAGCTCATCATGAGTCAATTCAAGTTGTAATCACTTTTCACTTTCGTAATGTATATAGTTGTTTATTGTCGCAGATTATGGGTCAGGAGAACTTGACTGAATTTCTTGATGATCTGGCTTTCCAAGTAAGGAAAAATATCATTCCCATGAGCAGGATAGATGATGCAGTTAAGAGAATATTAAGGGTTAAATTTGTAATGGGTCTCTTTGAGAACCCACTGGCTGACCTCAGCTTAGCAAATCAACTAGGAAGCCAGGTAATTTCCCCTTTCACAAATTGATAAGTTTCCATTCTGGTGTAATGTGAATTCTCTTCGGCTTGTTTGGTTCCTTTCGTTTCAACTTAAATTATTTGTGTAGGAGCACAGAGAGTTAGCAAGAGAAGCAGTGAGGAAATCACTTGTACTATTGAAGAATGGAAAAGTTACTAGCCAGCCACTACTTCCCCTTCCGAAAAAAGCAACAAAAATACTTGTCGCTGGCAGTCACGCTGACAATTTGGGTTACCAGTGCGGAGGCTGGACTATAAGTTGGCAGGGAATTGGAGGCAATGATCTTACCAAAGGTATCTTTCTGTTATCTTGCAATTACAAGTCTTCGCAGTTCTCTGAGCCAGTGCGAATCAAAATCTTGTCCCTACACAAACCTTAATTAGCAGTTATTTTGAACTTGTGAGATCCCGCTTGTCTTTATTTCATCTGACACTTCTAAGTATAAATAAACTTCAACTTTTATTGTGTGCTTTGAGTAATGCATAGTACATTCAACTGATTTTTGCAACACCTTAGAATTTTTTAAGACACATACATGTGGCTTCAACCAAGATGATAAAAGAACAACTTGGACTCTAATTCCGATGGGCTGTTTCAATCTTAGCACCATTTTCTTTTAGTGGAATTAGTTAAGGAACGTTTAAACTATTGGTAAAAGATGGGTGAGAGTGTAATAGTTTGTCAAAGGGTGACATCAAGAGTATCATAAGATAGCCTTATCATTTAATTTTCTATGAAAAGGTAAAAAGATTTTTACTAGTAAGTTAGCAAGAAGGTACCAAAAAAAAAAAAAAAAAAAAAAAAAAAAAAGGAGTACATCAGAGAAAGGAACATCCTTCTATATACTGAAGGAGTACAAGAGATCTAATAGTGAAGTTTTTTCTCATAAAGATTAATGCGACATATGATTTTTATTTTTGAGATCATGCTCTGTGATGATAAAAAATTGTAAATGAGAATTATCAGTTCTTTTAGCATCAGCCTGAACAAGCTCTTGTATATTTGGATACATACAGGAACAACCATTTTAAATGCTGTGAAAAGCACAGTCGATCCATCTACACAAGTGGTCTACCGGGACAATCCAGACGTAAACTTTGTAAAGGCCAACCACTTCTCCTACGCCATTATTGTCGTGGGTGAGACGCCTTATGCAGAGATGTTTGGTGATAGTGCAAAGCTTACAATAGCTGAACCTGGTCCGAGCACCATCGGTAATGTTTGTGGGGTTGTGAAATGTGTGGTAGTTGTCATCTCTGGGCGCCCAGTTGTGATGGAGCCATATCTTGCAAATATAGACGCCCTCGTAGCTGCTTGGCTTCCGGGAAGTGAAGGCCAAGGTGTTGCTGATGTTCTGTTTGGTGACTATGGATTCACAGGAAAACTTGCGCGCACTTGGTTCAAGTCTGTTGATCAGCTTCCCATGAATGTTGGTGATCCACATTATGATCCTTTGTTTCCTTTTGGATTTGGTCTCACCACTAACCTGTGAAGAACTAAAATCTCTTCCTCTGGACTTCCACTTGCTGCTCAATCTTCATAACTGGATATTTAATATCATAATATAAGAGTTTACAAAAAAGTCACGAGCAGCTCCTTGTAGTTCAGTACTGTACCGTAGTCTACCAAATTACTATTAGAATCCAAAATTTGACGTTCGAAAGTAGTTCCTAGAATGTCTGCCATGCAACTTTATTAGCAAATATTGTGGAACTACCAAAAGCCTGATGCGATTATAAAGAGCTTTATTTATCCCTTGTATGAACAATTCTTGATGTAATCTTTAAGTTAATTTTTATTATAAATTATAGATACCAACTCATAATTCCTTTAGTTTCATCTTGCAAATCGGCTTATACTTCACTCTCAATATAACCAAAATGGGGCATTCTATATTTTGACAATTCTTTGTAGTGCCACTTAATTGATTATGTGGTTTTATTGGCTTTTCAACGGTTATAAAAGACATTAGTGAATTTGAAAATACTCTTTTTTTTTAAAAAAAAACATTGTTTATAAAATGTTTTTTAAGAAAACTTAACTTTTTAGAGAAAGAAATTGAGCGAAAACTTCATATAGATTTATCTATTGATATATTTTGTAAACTGAAAAATTTCATTATATTTTATTTTGTAAATACTTTCCTTATTATTATCTATATTTTATATAGGTGAATCAGCCAAGTTAATAGCAGCCAAATTGAATAGGACCGTGAGCCCATCTTGCAAATTAGCCCATATTGCAAGTCCATGCAGAGTCTCTATCTCAACCTGCAGTACATAAGCTTCTCTAAGCCGCGTAACTTACTACTGCTGCAAATTAGGGTTTTTGGTACTTCGCATATCTTCTCATCCAAGTTCATCTTCCTTGTTAACCCTCAATCATGGCGGAGCAGGTCTCTCTCTTTCTCTCACAAACACATATTGTCTGTCACATTATGAGTTTCTATAGAGAAAAAAAAAACTAATGTATTTGTTTCGTGTTGCAGACGGAGAAAGCTTTTTTGAAGCAGCCTGGTGTTTTTCTAAGGTGAGCGTCCTGATCAATGCTATATGCTTTTTCTGCTCAAATCCGTTTGTCCAGAACAAAAATACAAGTAAACTAAGAAAATATAAAACCCTAAAACAAAAAAGGGTGAAGTCTTTTTTACCCTTAGGTTCATCTTCTTGAGAAGAAAACTCTTCAATTACACCATGTGTCCTTTCCTAGCTTCAACTTTTGGGCCGCCGGTTCGGGTTTTGAAATGGAGCCCCGACGCAGTCGTTTGAGAGATCTAGGTGGATCCGAAACTTGCGGGTCTCTGCCTTTATTTTTATTTTTTTTGTTATTCCTCTCTCAATGGGTGCATTTTGGATTTCTTTTTGTGGATGTTGGGTTGGTTGGATTTCTTCTGGTTATGGTTATTTATGAATCGCCTTTTTTTTTTTTTTTGCTTGAACTTATGGAATGATTGTTTGCATGGAGTTGTATTATATGATGCTTTCATCACCCATTGACTCTGTGTTAACTGTTACTCTATGTTGTTTATGGTGGCGAACGTCATATCTTAAAGCAGAGGTGAATTTAGGTATAATTTTTGGATCACATGGTCACTCGACTAAACTTGATATATTATGTGTATAATTATGAAAACATATCTAATATTAGCTGAAGGAACACATTGTCAAGAGCACTGGTTAGGGGTTGTGTTTATTTCCTTTATTTCTAATTACCCAAGTCCCAAAAGCAAAAGAAATAAAAAAACCCCACAGGCTCTAAGCTGCAACGAACCAAAGGCAAGGTGAACCCATCCCCTTGAAATCCTGGATTCGCCTCTACCTTTAAACTTTTGAGAAGAGATACCTTAATTTTTAAGTATGGAAGAGCGAGTACTTCCATACTTTTGAGAAGAGATACCTCAAATCCATTACTATGTGACATCTGAAGATATTACTTTTAAAGTCATTTATAGCAATTATATGAAGTGCTTAAAAAATCTGACCTTTTTTCCTATAGTTTTGATTTACGTTAACGTTTCTGATGATGGCCTACATCATTAACTGGTTTGGTTGTGCTTCCACGTTCTTTTCTTGTTGAATCCCAGTTAAGATGGCCCTGTAAGTCATGACTTGTAAAAAGGGGATGTTGAATTCTATACAGGGTTCACACATTTCTATCCACCTTTAGTCTTTGTTTTCTAGAATGTGTGGCAGTGGAGACATGGGCTTTTAGTAATTATACAAGACTAAGGACACCCCTGGAAGTATTCAGTGTGTTAGTTTCAGTCCCAAGTCCTTTTGGCCTTGGAGATTTGAGAAGTTTGGTTCCATAAGAAGTGCTTGAATTTCAGAAAGTATATAATTGGATAAATGGGCTGGATGTAGTTTTTGTCTTTGTGCTGTAGCCAATTTGGGGAGGCTATAAGGAAAGCAGGAAAAGAGGTTTTTTTTTCCCTCTTTTTATGGATCTATGAAAATATACTGCTCAGTGAACTAGTAATTTTAGGTGATTGCTTTTAAAAACAAAAACTACGCCATAATTTTGCTCCTCTTGGATATATGCATTCTTTCAACTTCTGGACACTGCTATATAACTAACACATTGTTCTCTGATCTCACTTGTTAATTGTATGAGCCAATGATTGCCATTAAAGGCCAAAATCAGTTTGGAGCAGAATAGCTTCAGAGGTTTACATTACGTGGGTAGATAAATTATTTCACCCATATTTGGCACTGATCTACTTGGCTTATCTAGTAGAGTGCTTTTAGCTTTAATGTGTCTAGAGGATAAGTCTGTTAGTTTAACAAGTACCCCTGAGACAGTATAACAGATTGTATGATATTCTTTTCGCTAGCAAGGAAAATATGTTTGAAAGGTATATAGCTATAGTTATAGTCTTTGGTATTTTAGTATATTGGGATTCAGAATGACTTAAAAAGATCTAACTTTCTTCGTTGATGAAAATAAGTCTCTTCTTTTTCGTGATGGTAAAAGATAGGGAGATGTTAAATTAATTTCTAAAACTGTTATTGGACTTTCTAGAACTGCAGACTGCTTGCAACATAAGTCACAAGTCCATGCAGTTTTACATCCAAACCCGTTCATTTAGCATTACCCGTTTTTGGTGATTCAAAATCATCATCAAATTCATTGATTGTTTGTAAGTTTATTGGGGGCTTTGGAAGTACAGTGGATTGGGGCTCCGAATCAATGTCGAATTCGAGCCCTAGAGAGAAAGATGGAGCTCCGAAATCTGCCATTGAATTTGGGGGAAATTTTTTAGGTTGGGTTGGGTTGGGTTGTTGTTGTATTTGAAATGTGAATTGATTTGCGTATTGTTGTTTATCTGGTTTGAACAGTTCTAAGAAGACAGGGAAGGGGAAGAGGCCAGGTAAGGGAGGGAATCGATACTTTAAGAGTATTGGTTTGGGATTCAAGACTCCTCGTGAGGCTACTGAAGGTTAATATTCTCATTTCCTATATTTATATGCTCAATTACTCTTTCATTTGTTTATTTATATTAGCTTTCGTAGTTAGTATAGTGAATATAGTGCTGCTGTATATGATCTGATTGAAGAAGAACATTAATTCTATAAGACTAGCAGCTTTCTATTTCTACTTTGATGTGGAGGATTCATGTATGAATGCTGGTGTTAAGGAATGGTTGATTGATCCATTTAAATATGGTTCCAAGCCTAAAGCAATGGACCTACCTGCTGCAAAAGTACAAAACATGACCTGGATTATGTTTTGCATTTGATAAATCTTTCTATTAAGAAGTTATTTTGTTAGCAAGGGTGGCTATAATGGAGGGTTAGAGAGGAATTGATGGTTGTGGAGTGTACACAAAATACAGTTCAATGCAATTTGAGTACATTAGGGAAAACATACTAGTTGTAGAACTTCTTATTCTTATTAGCTGGGAACTCTGGTTATTCAGATGACATGGAGGATAAGTTATTTATCTCTCCTTTTTTGTTGATTATTCTGTGTCTTGATTTGACCAGTCATGAGCATCATTCTAATATAATGAAAGTAATAACTGGAAATCTCTATGCAATTTGGCAGTCTGCGGTAAAACCTAACACCTTGTTTTCATGTCTTTCGCATGATTGTCTTTTATGGTTATGGATCTCACTAGGATATGATTGTTGATGACCTTAATATATCGCAGAAATATGGGATCAGACATGCATAATTCAGATTAGAACAGAAGTGAATTGGAATTTAGCTTATCTTTTCTTTTTGTTTCCTACTTCAACCTGAATGAAATAAGATTAGTAGCACGTGGTATACTTTCTCTAGTTGGAGGATGGATAGCTAAGACTTGCTTTAGAAACAGAGAGTTCTGCAGATTTCATCCTGTAGGAAAATTGGGCATTCAAGAAGAGCAGAATATCAAAGCTGAAACAGCCAGTATCTTAAGAGGGTATCCATAAAAGTTAATCTAATTGAAGAGTTATTGAATTTATGGCCTGAAAGTTTTGCGAATGTATACTGTAGATATCAGTGTTACTCATCTGATATCTGGTGCTGTCAATCAACGAAATAATTTTATTCATCATGCGACTTTAAACTTTACAAGATGCAAAACAATGCGAGGTTTCAATGGTACATGACTAGTCTATTTGAACCTGTTGCACCAGTTGTCTTTTAATGCTTTCATGACTCTCTAAATTTATGATGTTGTGATTTTATTATTGTTTTTCAACCACTGTGCTTATTTCATTTCTCATTTCGTGAGATTGTAGATATTTCTAAAATAACCATGCTTAATTTATGTACATTTCCTTTTACCGATATTTTTGTTGTACATTTAACTCGATTCCTACTTGTGAATCTTAATGTGGTTAGTTTTGTTATTGCATATAATCTGTTTGGATTCTTCACTCTTGACTGAAATGGTAGAAATTTCCAGAACGACTTCTTTTATAGACTTCTCAAAATCCTGTTAGCAGTATGTTGCATAAAGTTACTGTAGTGGTTGGGCTGGGCTTTCACATATAGAAAATGACATTGGAAGCAATTTTTCTTTTGGCCTGCATCGTAAAAATAGCTATGATTGCTTAATTTCACTCTGTTCTATGGTCTAAACCTAATGGGCCACTGTTTGATTTTAGGTACATACATTGACAAGAAATGCCCATTCACTGGAAATGTTTCTATCAGAGGTCGTATCCTTGCTGGTACATGCCACAGTGCTAAGATGAACAGAACTATCATTGTTCGACGCAACTACTTACATTATGTCAAGAAATACCAGAGGCAAGAGCTCGTCACTTTAAATTTGTTGGCTGATTCACTCTTTCTGTATGTTTTAACACGTTTTTTTATTCAGATATGAGAAGAGGCACTCTAATATTCCTGCTCACATATCACCATGTTTCCGTGTGAAAGAGGGAGATCATGTTATTATTGGACAGTGCAGGTTTGGACCATCCTATTTTGATTTTGCTATTTAATTTTTCATTATTTGCTGTTATTGTCTGTTATAACATTTTCTGCTTTACAGGCCTTTATCCAAAACCGTGAGGTTTAATGTCTTGAAGGTGGTTCCAGCCGGTTCTGCTGGTGGGGGTAAAAAAGCTTTTACCGGAATGTGAGCTCGGTGCTTAAATTTTGATTGTTACTTCTAGGAATGATGTCCAGACTTTTCTGCTTTTACTGAATTGTTGTCTTCATTGATTTTCCTTTGAGCTTCAAATTTTGAAACTTAATGCTAGTATCTTTTTTTTAATTAATTCTGTGTACTAGCTTATAAGATGTTTGGTTATTGAACCTTATAAAAAGATGTTTGGTAATTAAATTAGCAGCGGTTTTCTAGTTTATTATCAGTTGCTATTTTTTTTTTGCGCCTCTCTAGATGTTTGTTTTGAGTATAGTCCGCTGATAATGAGATTTAGTTACATAACTTACATTGAAAAAATGAGAGCTTAGTTAACCACCCTCGTGTTAACAGTTAGAATGTTGGTAGAAGCTAATTTTCTCGGATTTGTCACTTTTGGTGCGGCAACGATGTCGACATGACGCGGGGGAGAAATTTTGAGATAGATGCAATGTTTTTTGAAATCAAATATAAGCAAGAATGGTAAAATCATAATTTAGGTATATATTTCTTTATCGTTAAAAGTTATTTGTGTTACAAAGTCAGTAATCAAAAGGTCCTTTAAAGGATATTTGATGATGAAAAATCAACTCAAGAAGTCTATCATGGCTTCTATATATCATTTAAAATTGTCATCTTACGCCAAAAAAGGTTTAAGGAGACTTTGATTCTTATAATAATTACAACTATAAACTTGCTCTGAAAATTCATGCATTCCTTTCCTTCCAAATAGTCAATAGTCCACCATAATTTAGTCATGTTTTTATTTTTATTTTTTTGAGATATTACTTTTAGTTGAATTCTCACTCCCGTATTCATACCTGAATCCATACCTTCAATCTTAAAATTTAGATCATAAAAATCCGATCTCTAGATTCTTATTCATATCGGACATCCACACCCAAGTTCGAGTAACTTATGGAAAAGGTGTAAGACGTAATTTTACTAAAATATGTAAGTTAAATCACCCTTTAGATGGAACGTCACCAATGTTTGACTATTTTTTAATAACGAGGATCCTCTTCATTTATATTTATATATGTATGTTCCAGATGGGAAAATAGTAAGATGATCGGGAATTTTACAAAGAGGTTATTCTCATCTCAGAGGAAAATTATGAACTTCCTTAGCGCAAGCACTTTAAATTTGCTTTTAAAAGAAAGAAAAAAAAAACTAGCAGTACAAAATTTTACATAACCCATAATTCTGATACTCTGACCTGAAACTAGAATCATAAACTGATGAGACTTTTAATATTTATATCTCCACTAACAAAGATTGATGTTTGCTAGAGGTTTTATACAAGTGCAAAATCTAATAAGATTTATTTTTATAAAATCTTTGAGTTTCAAGGGACAATGACAATTGTGTTCGATCCCAAACAAGTTGGTCGATTATATAACTGACCATATCATTCCTTTAATCCATCTAATGCTCTCGTTATATCACATAAAAATAAGAGGAAAATATACTACATGATAGTAAAAATAATATTATAAGGTTTGTATTTTACTGATATATAATTTATGACAACGCTAAATGTTTCTGTCTGTGTGAATTTGCTCATATCGATTGTCCCAAACAGAATACATGTATTTTTAATCAAGCAATTAACATAAAATTATTCAATTGAGGATGAATCTTTGACTTACCTTACAAAATAATTTTTTTAGTAATATCTGAAGTGCACCTGAAGAGAGCAAAACGGAAAAGAGGAAAGGAGAAAGAAAAAAGAAAAAAGAAGTCAGATCAACTACTACTAGTACTATAATTTGGAAACGGTGCACTTCTATAGGTTATCCCTTCAAACACTATATATTGCCCTGAAGCAAATCAGGGGCATCGAGCCGTCTTAGCTCAGTGGTAGAGCGCGTGGCTTTTAACCACGTGGTCGTGGGTTCGATCCCCACAGACGGCGTGTTTTACTTTCTCTTTTGCCAAGATGCTCACTGCCCTACTCAAAATTTATCCCCATTCCTCTTCTATCTAAGAAGTAAGAAATACATTACTCCATTGGTATGTTTTTCTATTCTTATAACATTGTCAACATGATCGCGAAATTTTCAAGAACATGATAGATAAGAGCTTTAGACGTCACAATGATAAAATCAAAATGAGTTTACCTCCCGAGATTATACACAGATCCTCTTTACATATCACTTGATATTATTTTTTTGTCAAAGTGCAGCTTACACGCCACTTTCATATTTAATCATTTTTCAAACATGTCTATGGAACCAATAGATTATTTTTTTTCTTTAAAAAGAACTACTTAAAAATGAATAAATAAAAAAGTTGGAAAAAGAAAAAAGGCCAACATAACTGTCACCACTGGAGATCTTCTCCTCCACCACATGATCTTCATATTTTCAAGAAAATACCACCCTGACACTCCATTTGGTCAAATGGTGTGTAAAAAGCGAGTTTTGAAAAAAAAAAATTGTGCGTATGACATGGTTTTCATAATCAAAGGTGTGTAAAGGGGTTTTGAGTACCATCCTAGAGGTAAACTATGTATTAAGCATGTCTAGAAAAAAGGCATACAAGCATATATGCATACTTGCAGTAGCAAGTTCTAGTATTGTGTACATATTAGTCTGAGGAAAAGAAAGGCCACTTGTGTTAGTTGATGCTTGAATGTAAAGGTTCATATGAAGATGTCGACTACAACATTTGACATTGTCAGATTGGTTTGAGGTTATGTTGGAAAGTCCTGAACTGATTTGGCACTATTTGGGTGATGTCAAACACTATGAAAGAAGTAATGTTCAGTTGAAATTATTGTTAAAAGAGAAAATTGCATAAGGCCTAGAATGTTATTCCACCAGCACTTATGTGAGCTGTCTGGACAAAAAAATAGGAGAGCTTTTGAAGATATACAGGTGGATTATGCACATTTGAGGAGTAGCCTCTTATTCTTGTTCATTTTTTGTGCAACCATTCGGTATCATTTTAGAAATTATATATATTTTGTAGGTGTGTTCTACTTTTGGAATACTTCTTGTGTACATATAAGCTAGGAGAGCTTTTGAAGACATAGAGGTGGATTATGCACATTTAAGGAGTAACCTCTTATTCTTTGTTCTTTTTTTGTGCAACCATGAGACCACTTGTTGTAGAGAATATTCGGTACCGTGTTAGAAATTATATGGGAAGCGCGGCTGAGATGGTTTGGGCATATGAGGAAGAGAGACACAGATGCCCCAGTGCGGAGGTGTGAAAGGTTGGCTATAGACGGTTTCAGAAGAGGTAAAGGTAGGCCGAAGAAGTATTGGGGAGAGGTGCTTAGACAGGACATGGCGCAGTTCCAGCTTACCGAAGACATGACCTTAGATAGGAGGCTATGGAGGACTCAGATTAGGGTAGAAGGCTAGTATCCCGTCGTACTAGTAGTCGCGATTTTGATCTTCATTTTCTTGTCCTTTGATTAGTGCAACTATATGTTAGTCCGTGTACCACGATTATCGTATTTATCTGTGGTAGCTACTATTTCTGTTTTCTCATACTGCTTTATCATGACTTTTTCGCTTTCGTTAGTTTCATTTTCGTATTGCTTTGAACTGTTCATGCTTATCTGACCTTTTCTCATCATGTTTTCTCTTGAGCCGTGGGTCTTCCGGAAACAACCTCTCTATCTTCCGAGATGGAGGTAAGGTCTGCGTACATTTTACCCTCCCCAGACCCCACACTGTGGGATTTCACTGGGTATGTTGTTGTTGTTGTGGTGGTGTTAGAAATTATATATTTTTTGTTAGGTGTTCTACTTTTGGAATACTTCTTGTGTACATATTATTAGCTTTTTTCCCAAATATTAAAAAAATTAGTACCTATAAAAAAAAGTATTGTGTTCAAATATAACTTTATTTGTTGATGTATTCGTGAATTATATATTTTTTACTTCCTCTCTGACAATAAAATCAACTTGACAACAAGCAAAGAGCAAAACCAGTCATGTTACAATAATAATTAGGCTTGTTATAAAAGCATTTGTGATTCTTACACGACTAGTATGAAAGTTAATACTTTACGTGTTGCACGCAATACATAGTACAATCGCATGTTTCATTCTCTTTTAGTGCAACACTTGGTGCTTTACTGACACGAGAGGCTCTTGATCTACATGTTGCTCATGATCTGTCTAAGCGGGAGATGGTTGATTGTCAAATCCATTAACAGTAAAGGGACGTCTTATTCATAGTGGTGTGGTTACGTTTTTGTGAGAGGTTTGCATCGTGAGGCAAGAATATCCGTAATTGAATGAATATAATCGTCCTTGCAAGTGTCCCAAGTTAGGAGGGCGGCTCAAACTCGCTTTTCGGAGTTGATAACGTTTGGAAAATTCACGGAACATATTATATGATTTACATCAAGAACACCTTATAGCAGGGAAGTACGTTAACGAGAGTTCTATATGGTATCATCCTCCATATAAAACCCACAACTGACCTAATGAGTGTTTATTTTCATGTGCCATGTGAACCTCCTCCAACTTTACATGAGAATAAAGATCCAAGGTGGCATGTCATACTTGTGACTGGTTACAACAACGAGTATGATGGACTATGTTTTATCTTAAAAAATTCATGGAGCATTTTTGGGATGGTAACATACATACTCAGGTTGTATCGTGTTTATTGTTCCCTCTCTCTCTCTATCTTTATATATATATATATATATATATATATTAACTCTGTTCAGTTATAAATCTTATTACACTGTTCATCTCTTTCTCTTAATCTTGGTTCTTAATATTCTTCTTCTTTAACCACACTCCGGTTACCACGGCCAACATCGTCCCTTATCATTTGGACATTAAAACGGCATTTCAAACACCTAGGAATTTACAGGTTAATCCATCGAGTATATTAAGAAATTAAGAGAATAACCATATACTAAGAGTAATAGATTCATAACAATAAGTAAGTAACTACTCAAACATTATCAACATAATATTTTAATTAAACATAGAATAATTTACATAGTAGGGAGATTAGTACAGAAAACGTAGATAAAAACTTGTTGGGGCATTGTGAAAGGGAAGAGGAATATGGAGTGTTTTTTTTGAGAAAAGTGTCAGGCGTTCTCTTTTTCTCGATGATCTGCTTCTCCACAAATGCTGCTATTTATAAGAGTCTGGCGGACTTCAACTGCGGACTTCAAATTTGTGAAGAATCTTTTGAGTTCAGCCGGTGGTCTTGGGGCCCCATCATCACGTGAAACTTTTCAAAAGATACTTTATAATTTTGTCCGTTTGCTGAGCTGTCCCATTACTTTATAAAGCTACTACTTTATTAAAGCTACTTTAATAAAGTCTGGTCTTCTTTTTTTAAGGTGTCCTTGTCAGATTTCCACCAAAAGTCTTCCTTTTCTAATGTCATTGTCTTCTTTTTTCTTTTTGAAAGATGATACCAAAAGTCTTCCTTTGCTAATGTCATTGTCTTCTTTTTTCTTTCTGAAAAATGATGCTACTAAAGTCTTCTTGTATCACCTTTTTATTTTTTGTCTTCTTGCTAGACTTATTGTTTTCAACCAATGTCTTCAATCGTCTCTTTTTACTTAGGTTCTATTATTTTCTCCATTAACTGATCTAAGTGTCTAGATTGTGTAGAGCAATTGAATCAAAACTCATGCCTGAGTCTACAATCTTGAGAGTCTTGAAATGCACTGTCTTGGAAATTAATATCATCTCCTTCGAAATCTGAATTATGGACTGGTGACATCCCTTGACTTGGAGATAATTCCGGACTAGGATTTTTAACTATATGTTTATCTTGTTCTTTTGTCTGAATTTTTTTTTCTAGTGTCTCTTTTACTATATTTTCTATTTTTTCATTCTTTTTCTTTTTTGCAAGTATGCTTTTCTTTGTAGAAGTTGCTCCTTGCATAAGTGTCTTTGGTAGTTTCCGTCTTGTTTGGAGAGATGAACATCCCTCATCTTCACTTTTTGGCAAAGTGACAGCCATCAACGGATTTGAGGAGTCTTTACCGGCACCGTTTGAATCGGACTAGCTGTATCTTTACCCGATACAGTGGGTCTGACTGCATTCATTGGGGAATGCACACCCGTCTCATCCATTTTTGTCTGAGATGGAAAACTTTGAGATTGCACCAATTCGATCTTAACCGCTTGTAGTCTTTGTTCTAATGTCTTCACTTGATCCAAAAGTTTCATTTTTTCTTGAACCAATGTCTCTTTCTGCTGGTTTAATCTCTTGACCACTTCAATCATAGTAGAACAGTGATCACAAAAAATCACCTTGTCTGTGTCTTTTTGTGTCACGACCCAACTCCGTGGGCCGCGACTGGCGCCCTACTTGGACACCCCAAACGGACATACGAGCCAAATCCTCATATCAAAGCTTAACTCAGATTTCATAATAGTTATTTTAAACATATTTTAAATCAAAACTTGTCTTAAGCGGTCGCGCATACCAAAATATCATATTAAAACAGAAGGAGCGGCGGAATGCACGTCGCCGATCATATGTACAGATACAAACATATGGGCCATTTTGGCCACCATAACAGACGGACCGCATTAAGACACAGATCGTAAACAAAGCAGACACATATAGGACCCTCGACCCACATATATGACTACAAGCCTCTACACATACAGAACGAAAACATATGACGGGACAAGGCCCCGCCGTACCCCAAATAGTCAAATATACAGATGCATATACATCACAAAAGACATATACCGACAAATGGGCTCCGGATCAAAAGGAGCACTCGGTAATAGCAGAACGTGTGGCCTACGCTGGCAGATCACGAATCTCTGTACCTGCGGGCATGAAAACGCAGCCCCCCGAAGAAAGGGGGTCAGTACGAAAGATGTACTGAGTATGTAAAGCATAGAGTACAGAAATGTAAACCACAACTGAAAACAAACAGGACACGAAAGGGGAATACTGACCAGTATATCAAAATCTGTGCCAAAAACATATATACGTAATGCAGATAAAATCATGCAAAGCTCAGGAACGTGGTCACCACTCCGACGCTGGTGCCACACACAGCATAACACCAGAAGGTTCAAATCTCCGTACATCCCCGAATACACACATATCATCATAACATATCACCAGCCATATCACAGCATAACTCCAAACGGAACCCGGCCCTATGGCGAGGTCTCGGGAACCGTAACACAGCATACGGCCGAATTTATCATAGTGCGCACGAACCATAACCGGCCCGGGATCCGGCGAACGATGTAATAGTAGTATGCACGAGCGGAGTAGTGCAGAAATCATATGCATATAAGTAAATAAATTCCGAGAATCGATAAATAAATATGTCTATACCGATATCAGGAAGCTCAGAAACAAGTATCGGGTCAATCAGAATTAGGATACAAAAATTACGAGCTTTTGAAGTTCGGAACCTTCTAAAAATTATTCCACAAGCCATATTTAGAAATTCAAGTAACAAACATATTAGGTAGTTTTCAAATATCATTATGGATCAAACCAAATGGAGACTTTGGAACCATATATACGTACCAAAATATTTATCAAAGACTTAAGTCATATCCATTTTCTTTCGAACACATTCGGAAATATACCAACGAGGACTTTCGAACATCATATATACATATCAAACCGCATGGAATATTTACGGAAATCAAAGACATCGGCCATCCTAGTGGCGCTAAGAATAGAATTTTCTTTAGAAGCATACGTATACATTATTTGTTCATTCCATAAAGGTCATGCCAAAAGAAGGGAAGGGAAGCTCTACATACCTGTTAGCGGCTATTCGTAACTCGTTCGTCTCGTCGCTCTTTTAGCCTATTTATATAAGAGTAATATTATTGTTAGTAACTATATTATCTAGTTTACAAATCCATAGCCTATTTCTTATCGAACCTATATTCCAGCTTATACATATTCTCGTTTCAGATTTTCTATTATCTAAAATTTAGCGAAAATCCGGCAGCACTTCCCCTATATTTTCACCTATCCAAAATTTCCAATTGCTCTCATGTTGACACAGAAATACCAACAACAACATATGGATACAGTTATATTTTCAATTCCTCCAACTCAACAACACAACATATATATCCATAATGACTTCATAATACTTTATAATGATCGTCAAGCTCGAAGTAGGATCTGTACAACCCATGTCTCCTTTTGTATGCTCCTTCTTAACTTAATAACATTCTCCACAAGATAAGGAAGTCATTTACTACAAATTCTATCCTTATATCATATGATTATAACAAGAAAACAGCCCACAAACTCAACTCTTTCCAAATGACGATTTTATTCTCAAGTCCGTGTTTATTTCATCAAATCTCACAATTTAGACAAAATATCAATCACAATACCAATAACAATATCAACAAATACATATCCAAATAAAATAAAATCCATTCTTAAATCATCTCCAAAACAGCCCATTTGTTGACAACAACAAGTTATCCGGTTCCGATATAAATTTCGTAATTCTTTCGTCTAGCAACATAGATATGACTTGGATAAATCAAATACATCTAGGAGAGTGAATTTCTTACCTTATATGCCAAGAAATAATCCTTTTCCACCTTACTTCACTTTGAAGAAATCTCTAATTTGCTATTATCCGGAGGAAACTGGCGTGTTTATGACTTATATGACGTTCTCCCCTGTAATTTGCTTCCGCATATGAATTTTATTTATCCATGGCAGATCGTGTATATGCATATATATGTGTTTGCTGGCGCTAACACCATAAGGAAAACAACATAGCAACCTTTAGAAAATGTATGTGTTGCACACGTTGGAACTTACAAGGAAAGCCTAGCACATTCTCTTGTGAAATGTTTGTTTCTCAAACATGCTGCACACCCGTATATATATGTCTCTTGTGTAATGGTTGTGGGGTCCACCCATTAATGTATTACAATGATCTCCAAAGATGTATCGTACAGATTCTATATTAGTCATACATTCCTTTCCTTGAAATGAACCCATGTGTCATAGCCGTGACACTTGTCCCTTTGTTGGGGGCCATGCCACCTTGTCTCCCACTACTCTTATTATTAAATAAATTTCACGCGTAATTAATTTTTTTTTATCTCAGTTCACTTAAATAATACTCAATTTTATATTAATTACTTAATATGGTAGGTAACTCCTTATATATATCTGTAGATATAATCACGTGAAAACAGATGACAAAAGTTAATGACATTGGAGAGTGTTCTTTTGTCCTTTCTACCACATGGCCAGTATTGATGTGGTTAGATATTATTTTAATACTTTATGAAATGCTCATAAATGATTACTATAATTTGAAGTAGAATTTGGCAGCAACTTATATTCTTAGAAAAATAATAAATTTACAGCGTTAAAATAAAACACTTAGGCAAATAAATGTTTCCCATACTTTGGAAGTGTATATATATATTTTATCAAAACTAATTTTTCCAACTAATATCAAGAGTACAAATATTTTAGATTCTCAAAACAGTAAAGATATTTTTTTTTTTTTGAGAAAATAATTTCTATCTTTATAAGAAGGAAAATTCCATTTATAAAATTTCTCGTATCTAGGTATAATTTGAAGCATATCTGCAAGTAGTAATAATCATAACTACTTGAAATTGATGCTTGTGAAATATTTACAAAAAAGTTTTCACTTAAAAGAAAATACCATAGAGACTACATCTAACAATTTTGAAAGTCGTCGAACTTATGAGGTCCTACATTTATAACCTCGTGTATGACCATAATGCCTTCCAATTCATATGGTTTTACTACGACGCATCACAATGCTAAGGTACGGGATGTTACATTTTGTATATTGTACTGAGGGGTTCTATTTGGATTTTGTCTGAGAGCTGGAGAAATATAGTAGTTTGGACCCAACACTCCTCTAGCATAGTCTAATGCCTCAGTGAAATCATTAAAGCCTTTAAAAAGAGGTTTTCTTATATTTTTAATAAAATCTAAAACTTCTATCCAGGTCTGGAAAATACCATTAGTCCTACCATGGATTACAACATAAACTTTAAATTTCTTATCTAGATTTTTGTTTGTAAAATACTGACAAAGTGCATTTAGGGTGGCTACAAAATGACTAGAGTCTTTTTTGTTATGTGATATCCATAAATTGTCTACTAAACATGTCTGTTGTTTGTCTATTACATATTCTGGTAATACCTTAAAAGTTAAATTACATGGCGGGAAAAATACTAAATTATTGGTTCCAAAATGTATTCTTTCTAAGGCGTTTTTGTCTAATGCAGATGTAGGTCTAAAATGAAGGTTACCTAATATTGTCTGTCTGTATGTGTCTTGGGTTGAGGCTATGCCTTTCCCCTTGTCTGCTGTCTGAGAACTGGAAGGTCTCATGTTGTTCAAATAAAAAATCAGTTAGCAGTAATCTTTAGTCTACTTAATTGGTCTGCTAAATTATTATCTTTTCCTTTTATATGTTCAAATTTTAATTATAAATTGAAATTGTATCTAAGAAATTTAGCCATCGTCTTCTGCTACTATTTTTATCATTTATCTTTTGATAGAATTTAACTAGAGTTTCGCAGTCTGTTCTAACTAGTATATCTGGTTCATTTAGGATATATAGTCTAAAACTATTTAATCCATATATTACAGCTAAAATCTCTGCATCTATACTACTCATATTTCCCTTTTCTTTATACTAACCACTTTGATAAACACATATCTTTTCTTCATTTTTATTACTATATTTATTGAGTTTTGCTTTTAGTACTGCTCCCCATCCTTCAAAACTACCGTCTGTTTCAATAATTAAATAGTTTGTTTCTAGAGGCATGTTTAAATCGAGAATGTTTTTTATTTTTTGTACTAATTTAATGTCTTCTGTATTAAAGTGTTTTTGATCATTAGATCCAGTCTTTGAATACAATGGTCCTGCTATTTTTCCAAAATCTTTTATAAAATTTCTAGCATAATTGACTATTCCTAAAAAAAATTGTAATTCTTGAACATTGTCTAACTTATCTGGCATTTCTAAAGCTTTTTTGGCTATATGAGGTTGTAACTTTATTTTACCTTCTCCTAGTACTACTCCTAAAAAGTTTATATAATTTTTACATAATTTCATTTTTTTTCCTACTAATTATTATTCCATTTTCTACAAATAGTCTAAATACCGTTTGTAGGTGTCCTAAGTGTTCTTTAATATCTCTACTAAATACTAGTATATCATCTACATATACTAATACAAACCTTTTGTATTCTCCAAATATACTATCCATTTTTCTTTGAAAAATTGGTGGAGCTGTCTTTAATACAAATGACATTACTAACCATTCAAAATGTCCTTCAGGACAGGTGAATGAAGTTCATTCTATGCTTTCTTCATGCATTCGTACCTGCCAATATCCTGATTTACAATCAAATTTACTAAATATTTTCTTTCCTTGTATTCTATTTATTAACTCTGTTTTGTCTGGTAACTTATATCCATCTGTCCTAGTATTATCATAAAATCTTTTATAGTTTATTACCATTCTTGCTTTTCCTCTTACTATTTCGCTATGATTTCTTACCATAAATGCTGCAAATCTATGTTTAGAAGTAGATCTCCGTATTACTCCTAAATCCAATAGTTCTTTTATTTGTACTTTAAATCTTCTACATCTTGATTTGTTGCTTCAATCGAAGCTGTTTTAATTATATAGTCTGGATTTATTATATCTAATTTACATACAATCCTATTATTTTTCCAATGTTTTAATGTTTTTTCTCCTATAATTTCTATTTCATCTAGTATTTTTATTATATTATCTAGGTCTTTTTGATTCTTTATTACTCCTATTCTTCCTATTCCTGTTTTAAAATTATATAACTCTGTTTCTATATCTATTAGAGTATAATCTTTTTCTAACGAATCCTCTTTTCCTAGAATTTCTTCTTCTAGAGTTAAATTTTTTATTTCTGGCTTATCTTTACAACATGTATTATATTCTTGATACTCTTTACAATAACTATCTCCTTTCTTTTGCAGGTTGATTCGCTCTGTGGTAGGGATCTTCTTATGACGGATTCTAGTTTCAGTCTTAAGAACTTGTACTGGTGAAAGACATCGAGGCATGCACGAGCAGAGTAGTGAGCAACCATATGCAAACTAAGTCATATCTGAGACTCGATAGAATAATCAAAATGAACTTTCATTTGAAAATCAAGACAATAATCATATCAAGTACCCTTCGAATGTCACAATGGATTATATCAAAATAGGACGCTTGAAATCATAGACATGTATCAAGACATAATAAAATAAGTTCTGGGAATCAAGAACATTAGCCATCCTAGTGGCTCTAAGAATAGGAGATTCTTTGGAGTCATAGATACGTCGTCTGTTTGTTTCATAAAGATCATGCCAAAAAGAAAGAAGGGTTAGCTTCACATACCTTTAACGCTTATCCGCGATACAATACGTATATGCTGCCCGAAGTGTCTCAACCTATATTAAGACGTCAAAACTATGGTTAAGCTACGGATAGGCATAAAACATATTTCTACGTTAGTAGCTTATTTCTAGACAATTGGGCAGCACTTCCCCTATATCGCTCAATTCCCTCACATTTAGGCCAACTACACAACAACCAACATATCATCAACCAAGGCACGTCTAAGTTATCGTACCAAGAACTAGTTAAAACAAGATCCGAGGTGTTATAACCCGCATTTTATACGTTCGGAAAATTCGGGGTAGTCGTGGTATGTTGAAGGCAAGACCATTTTTCCAAAATTATTTTAATGTACAAGTGGTTATGAATGTTACTTATGAACATTATTAGTATGGAAATATTGAGAAAGGTTAAGGGCAAAAAGAAAAAATTTGTAAAATGGTTTATGGTAATATTGTGGAAGCCTAGGGGCAAAATGGTAATTTCACAAGTGTTCAGGAAAATTCTTGAAATTTCCATGTTGGCCGTGTGGCATAAGTATATGCCCACATTGTTTGGGGACTAAAGTGTACAAAAGAAGACACTTGGTCTTCTTTGACCATGTTAGAAAATTCAAAAAAAAAAAAAAATCTAGAAAGTTGGAGAGAAAGGATAAGGTCATGTGTTTAATTCTTATACTTGAGGGACTTAAAGATAACTATAGATAAGTGGTGGAAAGAAAAGGATAAATAAGGCATGCTTGTCTTCATCTTTAGAAAGATAAAAGAAAAAGAGACTTGGAGAGCAAAGCAGGACTACTCCATTCGGCCATGCTTGGAAAAATAAGAACTTGGAAAATCTTGATAAAAAAAAATATTCTCTTCTAGCAAAACAACTAAGTTGAAGGCCCTAATTAACATGAAGTGGTTGTTGGAGCAAGAAAACCTTTCCTTGTTGCAAGTTCATGATCATAGTCGAATGAGAAGTTGAAGGAAAAAGGTAAAGATTTAATCCTCTTTTTATGTGTTATGGATGATTATGTGTGTTGTAGTATGTAAAAGCGGATGAAATTCATGGGATATATATATATATATATATATATATATATATATATATATATATATATATATATATATATATAGTGGCGGCCGAATGGGGTGTGTGTGGAAAAATGAATTGAATTTATTTAGTAGTTGATTGTTGTTGTGTTGTGGATTCCATAAGGTTAAATGAAGGTTGGTAACTTGGAAGTGAAGTTGTGATCATTGAAGGAGTTGTGGCCATGTGTGTGTATGTTTGGCCGTGTGTGTGTGTGTGTTGTGTTGTGTGAGAAGATTAAATTAATTTTATGTAATATGTTGCTTGTTGTTATAATGCATAGAAAAGATGAAAACGAAGGTTTGTTGGTTTGGAGTGAAGTTGTAATTGTTGTGATATCGTTGTGAAAGTTAATGTGACATTAGTATGAATTCTTACATTTGTATGAATACGGCGTTGTTAATGTGTGATTATTGATATGGTTATGAATCTAGTATGAGAGAAAATATGTTGCTAATGTTTTCATTAAAGTTGGTAAGGTGCGGGTGGCATTGTATGTTAATTGGATCATTTTGAATATTATAGTGTTGCTAGAATAATTGTTGGCATTGTTGTTAATAATGTGGCCGAGTCCCATTCTCGGATTGTTGTTAAAATTGGCCGAGTTGTATTCTCGGGGATGGTATATTTACAGGGGAGGTGCTGCCGAAATTTCGGCAGAATATAAGTAAATTCATTTGGAAGGCTAAAGTAAGTATATGGCAATGTGTTTGATAATTATGTCAATTTTCTTGAATGTAGATTAGCGAATTTGGACAAATAAGCGTAGCTAGTAAGGCGTGGCACAGGTATGTAAGGCTTACCCTTTCTTTCTTTGGCATGTCCTAGAGCCACATAAGGTATGATGTGATGTACACTTTGGGGTAATTCCACTCTTGGATTCTAAGTTTGTCCCTAAAGAGTTTCGTATGTGTTAATGTCCGAAGTTTTGTTTGGTACGTTTCTGAATGGCATTCAGAAGATATTTGCTATGATTAACATTTTGATTTCCAAATGATAGTACGTTTAACTATTCCATGGAGTCTTTAATATATTTTGATATGTACATATGATTCTGAAAGTTACATTTGATTTGATCCATACGATATTCGGAAGAGATTTGTTTCTGAAGTTCTATTTAATATGTTCCGAGTCTGCCTACGATTCTGATTCACTTCTGATATGTGTATGTCTGATATGATCCAGTTTGTGATACGATTGAGTAACGAAATAAGAATAAGAGTTTTGTTTCTGAAGAATTTTGTAAGTCATAATGTCCCTAACCTTCGGAAAAGATCTCAGATTTGCTCTAAAATGCTTATAGAACGCTCTGTACTTCAAACGTTTGTAACTTTCTCATACGAAGTCGGATTGACCTGAAACTTGTTTCTGAGCCTTCAAATGTCAGTAAGTGTACGTATCTATTGAGTCTTGATTTGTGTGCATATGGTTTCGCACTACTCTGTTCGTGCAAGTCTTTGTATGTCTGTTCACTGAGTCCCGGGCCAGGACATGTTCTCGTGCGTATTCTACTGCATTGTTCACCGAGACCCACCAGTAGAGGGCCGGGACACGTTATATGATGATGGCGCCAGATCCGGACCGGATCCCCTCTACCGAGTCCCTTATTGAAGGGCTGGGACACGTTATCCACCGAGTCCCTCACTGGCGGGCCGGGACACGTTACATGCATACATGATAGTTGATGTGACATGCATGATTTCTATCCACCGAGTCCCTCGTTCGAGGGTCGGGACACGTTATGCATATGTGATATACGATGTTGACATACATGATTCTATTCACCGAGTCCCTCACTCGAGGGCCGGGACACGTTATTTACACATGTGATATGTTATATGGATCGGGCTGCACGTTCCGCAGCGATATATGTGTATGTATGTATATGGATGGATCGGGCCGTACGTTCCGCGGCATTATTATAATACGTATGACATTGGCATCCATGTTTTATGTCTGAAAAGAAAAGAAAAAAAACAGCATCTTGATATTCTGGGTCTGTACTTCTTCTGATACATGATTCGCGTCTGGAAAGTAAGTACTTGGTATTCTGGGTAATGTACGAACCTTCTGTAGTGTCTGCTTTGATTATGGTTCCGTTTTCTGTATCTTATGCCTTACATACTCAGTACATATTCCGTACTGACCCCCTTTCTTTGGGGGCTGCGTTTCATGTCGCGCAGGTACCTACAGATGAATAGAAGATTTGTCAGAAGAGGTTTCAGCAGGATTGGCGAGCTCCATTTGCTTCTGGAGCGTTGCCGAGTCAGAGTTTGTATGTTATGATTTCTGGATTGATGTTAGAGACTTTGCAGACAGCGTCGTGGGTATTGGTCGTCAGTCTGTAAGCGGCTCCATCAGCCGATGTGTCATTCTGTGTTATGTAATAAATTTTATATAATTACGGATTTTGTTTAATTTTGAGAACGATAAAAGAAAGATTTCGAAAGCAGTATTTTACTTTTATTTGATTTTCAGAGTTCGAACAGATTATGTATGTAATAAAAGTCAGCGGGTCCGCTCGGCTCCGGATGTGGGGTCGGGTGCCCATCACACCCTAGTAAGGTTAGGGTGTGACACGAGGATACCCCAAAACAACCCACATAACATAACCATGCTCGATACACCTCAAATATCTAAAATATGCACCCAACAAGCCACATACGCTTCGCATACGATATCTTATACATTCCTTTCTTATCCAATTAGTGATTCACATTAGCAACAACACAACAAATGCCTCAACTCTTATATGCAAGAAAATTATCTTAACATTACAACAAGTCCTAAAACAGCCCATCGATTACAACAACACAATATAAGTCTTAACTACACTTAGTTCTCCAATTTCACAAGATCAACAACACAACACAATACATAATCATAACCCTTAATCCCTCAATTCAACAAGAACAACCCACTAAATATATATAACTTCAACTTTAACCATCAAATTCCTTTACTTCCATCATTTAATCCATGACAACAACAACAACAATACCAATTAAATTTAACTCATCATTATTAGATTAAAACAACCCCTATACGGCCCAAACAAAGTCTCAACATCAACATACACAATTCTTACATCCTATTCCACATCCACCAATTCATACAAAGACCAAATTATTTCTAAAACATGTAGGAGAGGATTAAATCTTACCTTAGTAAGCTTGGTCTCCTAACGTTGCTGAAATTTGCGGATTAAAATTTGCAAGTGTTCTTGCTGCCCCAAGGATTCAATTCACGTTGCCAATCACTTTAGAATATGTAGAACACCTTAGAAACTAATTTCTTGCTTTCAAAATCATGAACTAATTCATGATCAGCCATGGCCGTGAGTTGCCATGGCCATGAGCTTCTCTCTCTAGTTTAAGAACTTATCTCTCTTTCACTAAATTTGGGAATGGAAAATATGACTAATGAGTCATTACAATGCCTTATATAGGCTGCCCACAAACCTTACACGTGTCCCACTCATCCAATCATCATTGACATGTGTCCCACTATGACATGGACCAATTAGATTTGGCCATGTTGTAGTGGGGCCCACTTAGTGCATTAATTGACTTAATTAATTATAAATCCCCACTTAATAATCTAATCATGGTTAATTAATCCCTAATCTCCACTAATATTTCCACACTAATTGTAATTTACAAGTAAATCGTACACTTATTAAAAATAGGGATTAAAAGGTCCTTGTCTCATATCTCAAAATAATCTTGTCCTTGAGCTTAAGTCGCCCAGCTTACGAATAATCCAACGTACAAAAATACGGGATATAACATTCTTAGCATCATCATCTATCTCATCTGATGAGTTCGATAAGCTTCCTCCACCAATAACTCTCCCTTGTGAAATTATCGCTGCTTGCCAATCTTGGACAACTGGCACATCAACTGTCTTGGAAAATAGCTGACTGTGGATGCTAAATACAGCACATAGCACACAACACATATATTGATTTTTAGGTGTTCTTCGATTGGGTACTCCTCATTCAGTTGTATTTGCGTATCACGCATGCCAAAGCCATTCTTAGGAAGCATATGATGTTCCTTAAGATCTTTTTTTACTTAAATAATGAAATTTCTTTGCACTCCGTTGATGTCTCGAACAAAGACCCTTTGAGTACCTTTTTGTTTTGCCGAATGATAGAATTGTGAAAATCTCAAGGAACTGCCTCGCCGGAAAGAATTAATCCGGTAAACTAGACTCATCATATTCTTTGTTGGTCCATTTGACAAGCACAAGTGTCAAACGGAACATCTAATAGGGCTAGGAGACCGATATAAATAACTTAGGTGACCTCGCCAAAGACATCAAGTCAGAGTTGATGCATGAAATTATAGGGTTCTGATAGATCTAGGAGATATCTATCAGTTGATGGAAGAATTGAACCGAAATGCGCCTTGCGGTGGTGGTGGCATGGTGGTGCAATTTCAGGCCACCTGTTTATTGTTCTATATT
This sequence comes from Lycium barbarum, assembly GCF_019175385.1. Taxonomy (NCBI): domain Eukaryota; kingdom Viridiplantae; phylum Streptophyta; class Magnoliopsida; order Solanales; family Solanaceae; genus Lycium; species Lycium barbarum. The sequence goes on from NC_083337.1 coordinate 163,079,858, forward strand.
GATTTGCCAAAATAAATTAGGGTTGGAGCCACTTTAAGATCTCTTGCTCTAATACGATTGATTGAAACTTTGGCTAGTAAATTGACAACTATATTAGGTATCATTAACAACTTTAAATTGTCATGCCTATAGCATTCTTCTCAATGAGTAGTTTGAATTTATAAGTTAAGATTTATACGTATATTAAATTCAATTTATTTATAAGGATGGTGTTTGAGCCATATTACACAAATCTATACCATTCACAAATGCTTATATAACGTTTTAGGAAACATTCAAAGTCGACATAATGCTTCTTAAAATTTTCACCATCTAGTAATCTCAATTTGTATCACTAAATGGAATGTCAATAATAATTCTGAATAGTTCAAATCCTATTTGAAGTAAAAAAGTGGCTTCACATATCCTTTTCTAAATTCACATCATCTAGTGATCTCATGATTTTACCACTATTTAGAATGAATTGGTCCACTTGTGACCTTCAATTTCTTAGGCTTGTAGCAATTGCCTTAATTGACCCTACGTTTAAGTCAGCCTTGTCTATGAATTCCAATATGAATGTGCCCTAGCCGCAGCATGTTAACACACAAACTCTTTATGATTAATAAACTTAAACCGAGATATTCTGTTAATGTATATTATAAACCTTGATCAAAGAACTTGTTCTTATCGTAAGTTATTGTGCAACTTCATTAGTACCACACAACACACATCGTAAGTGAAATGTTACTATAAAATTAGTTTGTTGAAGTGTGCAAACATATTTAAATTTTGTAGTGTGTGACATATTGCTTGTGATAATATTTTGTTTGATGCTTTTAATTATTTTTCTTTTTAAACAAATAACGAGACTCTTATATTAGAATGAAATATCATTAATGTTTTGATTTAATTTGCTATTTTTATATATTATTGTTAAAGCTTGGTTAATCATCAAGTCTGAAAAATCAATTTTATAAATCATTATTATAGATTTTAATTGTCTATTCTAAATTTTGTTCATTAAACATAACTTAAGACTTACGAGTAATACAAAAGTTATCAAACTGCAAAAATGGGACCATATCAAATATATTTGGATGTATTTATTAGTATAATATTTTTGAAAATTGAAAACTAGTACTAACAATTGAAATCTTTCAAACTTAATGAACCACACCTCCCTAGTATGATTTTTAGCAATTTCTCGTAAAATTTTCCTCTTCTCTCAGATAAAATGCGGTGATTAAAGATGATAATTTTTTTTTAAAAGGTTCAGAAGCTGAAAAGACTTACTACAAGGTGTTTGCCACCTTGAAAATGTATTTGTTTTGTGAAAAAGTTGTCGCCAAAGTCATTATCTATGAAATTTGGTGCTACAAATTTTTTATTCATCTATTTTGTAATTGCAGGTTCTGAGAGTGAGAAACAGTATGATCATGTTTGACATGCATTACTAATTATTTTATTTTATATTGTAAAGTTATAGGGGGTTTCAAAAATCTCTTAAAGCTGACACAGATTATTTCAATACTACTATATTTTTTTTGATGTTAGGGAACTATTTCATCTAAAAACATTCGAGAGTTAGATTAATTTTTTATTGAATAAGAAACATTTTGATACGTTGTTGATAATACAGGTCAGGCATAAAGTATCAACGTGGTGAGTTTTCTTCATTTGGTGGCTTTAGAAGTCCAACTACATAAAAATTAGTCTAAATGAGGCAAAAATGCTAAAAACTATTTAGAAAAAAAATGTGATCACACGTTTCATGAATTTACTTATTCATCATACCTCTGCGTGCGTACATCCCTTCCAAACACATAATTTTTTTAATTTTCTTCTTGAGAGGAGGATATAATTATGCCAATTAATTTTTGCCACGTCCTTTAAACCCTTTGCAGCATGCTTTCAATACTAGTAATTTTTTGTTTTTTTCCCAGGTCAAATACAATGGTGAAACTAAAACTTTCCTCAAATAACTAAGATAAAAAATAAAATTTACTGAAAAATTATTTATGAATCTTTTTACGGAAAAGGGCCTAAAATACCCTCGAACTATTAAAAATGGAGCAAAAATACCCTCCATCCACCTTTCAGCCCCCAAATACCCTTACCATCCACCTATTGGGTCTAAAATACCCCTATTGCTAACAGAATATTCTGGTCAAACACGTGGCATTTTTTTATTGGTTGGCTTATAAAAATAATTAAACTAATTGACCAGATAACCCAAGTGCCCCCCCGACCCCCCACCCCGGTGAATTTATTTATTTTTTTTTGAAAAAAAAGTTGACATTTTTTTTTGCACCCCACCCCGCACCCCTACCCCCCCCCCCCCCCCCCGACGCAAAAAAAATTAATATTTTTGAAAAAAAAGGTTTTGACGTTTTTTTTTGGGTTTTTTAGCTGGGAGGGGAGGGGGGCGTAGGGGGAGGGTGCGGGGTGGAAAAAAAGTTAACTTGTGCCTTTTAGATTTTTGGGGGGTGGGGGGGGGGGTGCGGGGGAGGTGTAGGGTGCGGGGTGGGGTGCAAAAAAAATATTGTAGTCTACATTTGTGCCTTTTAGATTTTTGGTTGAAAATATACCATGTTTTTAGGGTGAGATATTTTTTTTTTGGTAACTCAATTACATTAGACATTTTAATTTATCAAGACATTTCACAGTACTTGTGCTTTTTACTAGGAAGTTGAGAAGCGTAACAATATTTTTTTTACACCCCACCCCGCACCCTACACCTCCCCCCCCCTCCCAGCTGAAAAAAAAAGTTGACTTTTTTTTCCACCCCACACCCTCCCCCTCCCCCCACCCCCAAACCCCGCACCCTACGCCCCCTCCCCTCCCAGCTAAAAAAACCCAAAAAAAACGTCAAAACTTTTTTTTTTCAAAAATATTAATTTTTTTTTGCGTCTGGGGGGTAGGGGTGCGGGGTGGGGTGCAAAAAAAATGTCAAACTTTTTTTTTTCACCGGGGGGGGGGGGTCGGGTCGGGGCGTGGGGGCACTATCTGGTCAATATTGCAAAAGTTAATTAGTTTAATTAATTTTATAATCCAACCAATAGAAAAATGACACGTGTTTAATGAAAAGATTCTGTTAGTGATAAGGGTATTTTAGACCCAATAGGTGGATGATAAGGGTATTTGGGGGTTGAAAGGTGAATGAAGGGTATTTTTGGTTCATTTTCAATAGTTCGAGGGCATTTTAGGCCCTTTTCCGATCTTTTTAATATATAGACTTCTTTCAAACATTCTCTTTTTTTCCAAGAACATTTGTTAAAGAAACCAGCATAAGGCATCTAATTAATCATATATAGCAAAAGAAGTGACTAGACAAAATGAACAAGCTAATGATTATTTTGGATACTTATTACTACAGTATATTGTTTTTGCACTTTTTTTGTGTTCTTCTAATGTCGGCTTTTCGATACTTGTTTTGGACGTGAAATTTAATTAATTTAAATTTGCATCATAAAATTTCACTTTTGAGTTTGCCAAAATGCCTCTAGTTGCAAAATTCGATTATAAAAACTCTAATTAAGAGGGTACTTATCTCCCACCACACCCTTTGATAGTTATTACTTATGATTTTTGCATCCAAATGCATTTATTATCAATCGTCTAGCAGTTTATTTATTTCCTTAATTCTATAAATCTCTTGCGTATGATTCTCTTGAATTGATTTCAATTGATGATCTTTAAAAATTGTGACTATTATAGTGAGTCGACCTAACTATAAACTTTACGCAATATATTTTTTCAACTACATAGACGAACAAATTGTGGGATACTAACCACTCCTTTTGCAAAAAAGCTTGGGGATAAGATCAGACTCGAGAAATAGTCTACTTCAAGGCTGCAGGGAGGACTACGCTCTGCAGGTGGGCATCACTATTTATCATGTCAAAACGAAATTCCGCTTTGTTTTCGAAGGTGATCAAAAAGATTCGACGATGGGATTACACTCAATTTTTTATTGTTATTCTATAGATGAGTAAAAAAAAAAAAATCCAGGTATATACTCAAAATTCTGATGTTAATAATTTCAATTCCACTCTACGCGGCTCGAATTAGTATAATCGAGGTTCAATGAAAATACAGAACATCGAGTGGGAAAAAAAAAATAAAAATTTGTAATTCCAATAGTCAAAGCTTGTCAAAACACATTTCTCTTCCCATTCCCTCCAAAGTCCAACACCCCCCAACTACTATCACTCCCCTACCCCGACGCCCACCCCAACCCCAACATACACAAGTATCTATCCAGAGCTCCATTAACGACTTTGCTCGCTCTCGGTAAGTTTTGTGAAGTATTTTTCTTCTCATTTTAACCCTTCAAGTTTCTTCAATTACTTAAATTCACCTTCGTTTCCAAAACCCTAGCATAGAATTATCTGCTTAATAAATACTATTTACTACTAGTTCTAATCTCTGTTTTTGTCAAATAACGAAGAAATATGCACTTGTAACTCCTTTTATAACAAGTTTATTTAGTCTAAGTCACTTCGTTTTGTCTATTTTTTATACTTCTCATAGCCTCCCTCTACTGTGAAATCCTTTTTCAGGTGATGTATTTTGCCTTCTTCTAACGTGTAATTCGGGTAATATTCAGCACATTTTATTATTTTTTCTGAAACTTTTATTGGAGTAATTGTTTTTGATTTGTTAGTTGTTGATCCGTTTGGCCATGAAAATTGAAAAGTAGTTATTGTTTTTAAAGTGAAATTGGAGTTGTTTTGGCCATGAATACAAATTGGAGTTGTTTTTCAATTTTTGTGAGTGAAAAAATAAATAAAATGAAAACAACTATTGGTGTTTTTCAAATTTCCGGAATTTTATGGCCAAACATGATTTCCGGAAAAAAGTAAAAAATATTCATGGACAAACGACCATTTATGTCATAACTTTTTTTTTTTTTTGGGGTTGCGATTTGCTTCTGCAGTGATAGAATAGGTCAAGGACGGTCAACATGTATATAAAACAGGTAATTAGACCCCAAATTATGTGTCAACAATTAATTCTCTGTATATTCATGTTCTTTGGATGCTAACTTTTCTAGAGTGTTTCATGGTAATTTTTCGTATTGGGGCATTTCTTCCGTTGTAGGTCATAATTGAAGGGTATAAGAGTTATAAGGAACAAGTAGCCACTGAAGATTTCAGTCCGAGAGTTAACTGTGTTGGTAATATCATCTATACCCTTGGTATTCTCCGTGAAGTTTAGTTGTGCCACATTTTTTAACTAAGATGTTTTAATTTTTCTTCTGTGAAGTTGGTGCAAATGGATCTGGCAAATCTAACTTTTTCCATGGTGGGTTACCCTGAAGTTTTCTGGCTTATTCATATTTTGACGAGGCCCGTTACTTTTATTTATAGATATATTTATTTATTCTGTTCTGCAGCAATCCGTTTTGTTGTAAGCGACCTCTTTCATAACCTGCGCAGTGAAGAAAGGCAGGCTTTGCTTCATGTATGTTCAACATTTAATCTTTAGAAATTGCAGTAGTTCATGTCCTTTAATGCATTTACAATGTTTGTGATATCTCCCTTTTTGCCATACAGGAAGGAGCAGGTCACTCAGTATTATCTGCTTTTGTGGAAATTGTATTTGATAATTCAGACAATCGAATGCCGGTAAAGTGTTGAACTTGGTATACATGCACCTTTATGCCATTTGTTCTGGACAAGCAGTACTGGCCTCGCCATATTTGCTGTCATTGGTCTCTAATCTGCAGGAGTTGGGTGATGTATGGAGTATAATTTTGGCCACTCAGTGTTGCATTCCTTTGGCTAAAGTATGTAGAACCAATTGTTTGCAGGATTATACCCTGTGAACTTAAGATGGCTTCTGTTGTCAACTGTGGCATAAATATTTCGTGGTGTTGTTGAACTATTTTTACTTGCTTGGTCATTTCTCTCTGTGAGCTCTTCTTTGTAACTCATTGTTTGCTTTACCTATCATATAGAAAAGAGAAGGGTGAAGCATACTATGTATGAATACGATCTTGTATTCTCTAATATTCAAAAACACTACTATCAACTTAAGCTCCAGTGGTTACACACTACCCTTCCCAGACCCCACTTGTGGGATTACACTGGGTATGTTGCTGTTGTATGCTCAATCAAAAAGTGATTTGCCTTGTATGCACATTGGAGCTGGGCTCTGTTTTATAAATAATGTCCGTGGTGAACAATTTGGCAATTATTATTAGACTCTATTGCTGCGAGCTATGTCCTCTTAAAATGTCATTTGGAAATTTGATTTTGGAAGATTATTCTGTGGGTTTTTGCCTATAAAAAGGATTAAGCTTGAAATAGCCTTGGATTTGGGAGTTTTAGAGCTCGGATGCTTAGAAGTTAGAAGGCTAGTTAAAAGTATATAGTTAGCACCCTTCAGGCCCATCAGAAAAGGGGAACATGGGAACTGTTTCTAGCTGCTTTAAACATCATCTATGATAGAAGAATGAGAAGGGCAAACTGTTTCTCCCTGTTAAAGATTAAAAGGGTAATTTATTGTTAAATGTTGGAGTTGTAATTTTTGAAACTTAGTTACTACTGAAATTAAAAAAAAAAAAAAACTTGAGTAGTAATTACCCAATAAGAGCTGCCTGGAAGGTCTCTTGTTCTCGCCTATAAAAAAGGGGGACCGGTTTCCACTGTTTTAGTAATTTAGGATCATGCCTTTGGTGAAAGAAGCAGAAAAAGTTTCTATGGTTATTGGAACAGTCTGGTACTAAGTCCCCCCCCCCCCCCCCCCCCGCCAAAAAAAAAAAAAAAAAAACACCAACCAAACCCATACAACAAAATAAAAAGTGTGAAAAGGGGAAGTATCCACGATTAGGGAACCCTAACTTAGAAAGTGAAGAACCCATGTTTTTAGGTAAGATCCAAGGATTTTCTTTCTCGTCTCCAGTGACTCCGATCGATGATGTATTATTTGAGTTCCGAGCCTCACTTTGAAGCTGAAAATTCCAGCTTTGATGTACTGAATTGTTGTTCTTCAGCTTAGGTTTGAACAAATTCTCTTTTGCTTGACTGATTTTCATCCATCTTACTTGATGTATGACCTTCATTACCTTGTAATTGTTGTGGATTTGCTGCTGATGTCTCTTAATTCCTTGTATTTGCTTTCTCCTTATCTGATGCTGTTTCATATTCCTTCGTCTTCTTCTTGATTTGTAGTTGTTCTCTTTGATGTGTTTCTGTAGATCTGTGTTTGTCCCATTTCTTTCAACTAATGCTTGTTCAGTAGAATGAGCACCATATGGTGCTAATACCACACGCTGAACAATTACCAGTTGAATTCTTTTCCCTAATTCAGACTAAATGAATTCTTTGAATCATGGTAGCTAAAGAAATTGGAAAATAAAGCGGCTGCTCCTCCATTGTCATTTAGCAGCTCAGGTCCAAATAACCATAGGCAGTGTATTTGTTAATAAAGCTGGGTTAACCTCTGTTCACTTCATGTCAGTAAGAGACACAAATGAATCAAGTGATGGAAAACAGATAGCACCTGCCCCTTGGATTTTTTTTTTGGGGGGGGGGGGTATTCAACTTTCAGTTCCAATATGGTGCTGACAGAGGTACGAAAAGCTGGACTTGTATAGATTACCAATGAAGAGATTCTAACAAGTCCATGGCATCGGACAGCTCACAAGCAAAAATCCCTTTGTGCCAATACACTATTTCTCATACATTTGAATTTAACAACAGCTATACTCTCCAACTTCCCGTCAAAGCATCTTCGATTTCTTTCCGACCATATTGTCCATGCCATGCATATAGGAATCTTCGTCCATATTCTGTGCTTGCCAAATACTAATTGTTTAAGCGGAGCTCTCTTCTTTGTAATAGGCAGTATTATTGATATGGTCATGGGCCCATATTTTCTGTAAAATAATGAGAAGATTGGGTAATTTCTGTTATGTCTTGAATCTCTATAGTTCCCGTGAATTTCCACTGTTGGAACAGGGATGAGGCATGTTACGATTGCTTCATTATACGTCTACCTTGTGGATGTTGAAATTGTATATTTTTTGACAGGTTGATAAGGAGGAAGTGCGGCTGAGAAGAACAGTCGGTCTCAAGAAGGATGAGTATTTCTTGGATGGAAAGCATATCACGTAAGTATTTCAAGAGTTTGTTCACTCCTGACTTCGTTGCCTCTGCTGTCAGTTCCGTGACATAATCTTTTGTTATGTTGCAGGAAGACAGAGGTCCAGAATTTGCTGGAAAGTGCTGGGTTCTCTCGTTCTAATCCCTATTATGTTGTGCAGCAGGGAAAGGTATGTTAATATTGTTTTTCTGCTTCTTGTTCATGTCTTATATTCTCCTCATTTTCTCTTGCAGATAGCATCATTGACGTTAATGAAAGATTCAGAACGACTTGATCTGCTGAAGGAAATTGGAGGGACACGCGTTTATGAGGAGAGGCGTCGAGAAAGTTTAAAAATCATGCAGGAAACTGGCACGTCATTATCTAAATTTATGCTTCTCGAATATCAATGTTTTGCTGCTAACATTTTTGATAATCAGGTAACAAGAGAAAACAAATTATTCAAGTTGTACAATACTTGGACGAGAGATTGAATGAGCTTGAACAAGAGAAGGAGGAACTGAAAAAATATCAACAGCTTGACAAGCAGCGTAAATCTCTGGAATACACGATTTTTGACAAAGAACTTCATGACGCACGCCAAAAATTGAATGAGGTAGAGTACTCAAATAGCAGAGCTGAAAGATCAATATGAAAGTTTGGTCTTGGAGTTCTAACATCAGTGTTCTTTGATTTTTCCTCAACTGGGCTTTAATTGTGAGTCATAATTACCTATCAAAAAATAAAATAAAATAAAAATTGCGAGTCATAGTTTAGAAAATGGTACACGTAGAACCTGAGATATTAAATATTGCTTCTCGTGCACGTAAGATGAGAGTGAGCAAAGGTTGTGGTTTTATCTCATTAATTTCATGGATTCTCCATTACACCTGCTAGTTTTTTGGGTGTTAAGTGCATAAACCTAAACGCTGTTGAAACTGTTCTTAAGCATTTCCCCCTATCATATTATTCTACATGCCAGACCACCATAATACCTTGGAAATGGTTTTCTTTTAGATGCTTTTGAAGCTCCTTCAATAAGACACAGATTTGTTGTCAGTTTATTTGGATGCTTTTAATGTGGCTTGGGAGGAAACTGCTCCCTATTATATTTGGAAAGGGGAACCTGAGTGTCCTTTACATGCAGTTGCCTATTATGGGTCTATTTATTTTGCTGTGACTGTCTTCTGACACAGATTCATTTGCTTAATTAACATTCATATGGTAATGCAGGACTTTGATTGGTTGTGATCTATCTGTTTACTTGGATATGCAGAAGTATAGCTTACTGTATAGCTACTTTCATCAATTGCAGGTTGAAGAGGCTCGGAACAAAATTGCTGAGAACTCTACTAAGAAGTATGAAAGTGTACTGGAGGCTCATGAAAAGTCCAAGGAGCTGGAGAAGTTGTCCAAAGATCTGATAAAAGAAATTCAAATTTTAAGCAAGGAGAAAGAAGCAGTAGAGAAACAGCGGACAGAGGCTATCAGAAAGCGAGCCAAGCTTGATCTTGATTACAAAGATCTTCGAGAGAAGATGTCTATGAATATTAAAGCTAAAGTACTATTTTATTGCATGATAATAATTGTTGTTCCCAGTTGCAAGATTATAATGGCAAACTAGATATAAGGATAAACTTGTCATTTTATGCTTTATGTGATTCAGGAGGATGCACAGAAACAACTCTCTCTTCTAGAAGATGAAATTAAGGACACAAAAGATGCACTCAATGAAATCAAGCCTTTGCATGAGAAACAAGTAAAAGAGGAGGAGGACATCACTAGAGGGTATGTTGAATATATGAGGCACTTTTTTGAGCAAGCTAGACTCTGATAGGCAAAATTTCAGAAATTCGAATAAAACATTAACCGTTTATTTTTGCCACCAGAAACTTAGAAAGACTTTGGTCCTCGAGCATATTAGATTTCAAGAAAATATATATTTTATGGGTCTTGTGCTCCTTAAACTATTTCATCGAGGACAAAAAGAAAAGTGATCAATGCACGTTTGCTAATTTCTTGCTGGTTTCTTCTGATCCAAAGCTTTTCTACATAACTATAATCCTATTTGTATCCATTTGGATTAATGATGATGTTCATTTCATATAGCTACATGTGAAGCGAAGATGCAACATTTGGTCAAGTTGTTACATAATATGTGATTATGTCTTGTATTTGTTCCTGGTTTCTTTTCTCCTTTACACTGGTTGTTATTATAGATTTGACAATCCTGGTGTCTTAAATAGGATTATGGATCGTGAAAAGAGACTTAGCATTCTTTATCAGAAACAAGGCCGTGCCACCCAATTTGCAAGCAAAGCTGCTCGGGACAAATGGCTCCAGAAAGAAATTGATGAATATGAACGCGTTTTATCTTCAAACTTAACGCAGGTAATATTCCTTGTCAAAATTCTTAGCACATGGAGCTATTTGGTGGTTTTCTTACTCTTCAAGCCTTTGATTTATGAATGGCTGAGAACTCTGTTGGTACATGTATATAAAGTGTCTACTCCCTTTGGTTTCTGTTCATCAATATATGCCTAATATGTATCCTTCTGGATGCAAATGCATTTGCAAATACTAAGATAAGAAGCTTACGGTCAATAAACTATATGCAAATGCACCAACTTTAGAATGTGGGCCATGCATATGAGTGCAGGATAAAGATGAATAATGTTAGGCTTTCATTTCTTATGGTTCCCGACCAGAAAGATGGAGAATTCCTTTAGATATAAGTAATACATGAAGGATGGGCATTAACCAAAGACGCAAAGAGTCCAAGGAAGTGGGGGGCTTAGCTGTTCATGAAGCTGGATAACATGTGAATGCACTGTGGTTTGTGGAAATTTCTAGTTTCTGTTATGGGTCCACCAGTATTGGTTGGGCTTTGCAAATAAATCAATCGCAAACTATTGGTCCTTTGGATATGGTTATGGGGGATTTAGAGACTTATGATTGGCCAATAATAATGGGGAAGGGAAAGGAATTTAGGGATTAAGTAGAATGCAAAAACTATGCCTCAGTCCCAAACAAGTTAGGGTTGGGTATATGAATCCTCGCTGATCATGTTTCTTGATTTAAACTCATCTCAGGCCAACAACAACAACTATGCCTGAGTGCCAAACAAGTTGGGGTCGGCTATATGGAGCCCTTTAATCGTCAATTAATTTTGATAGTGTTTGGGTTTGTTTTGGTTTAATTTTGGTAGAATTGATCTTGGAAATTTGTTTCTTGAAAAGTTTTTTTTGTTTTGTTTTGGAGATACATCTGGATAGCATTTTAAAAAAATTGTTAGTGTTTGGTTTTAGATTGTGTTTAGAGAATCTTGGTTTTCCATAGAACAACTGCTTGGATTAGATTGTTTTTAGAAATAAATTTGTTAGGAGAACTGAGTTCGAGTTGGTTTTTGTTTTCGGAAACCACTATAATGCGGTATTATGGAAACTGATTTTGTCCTCTTAAAATAAACAAGGCTGTTTTTTGCTTTGAAAATAATTGTCCTAATTTAATTTGAAACCAGTTAGCAATTTAGCATGCTTCTTAGCTGATGAAGAATCAGGAGGATATGTTAAGTATATTTACCATTCACTCTTAACAAGTTTAGGTTTTAGGGGTAGTTGGACATATATCCCATGTGGATCAACAAATTAGAGCAATCAGATGTCTTAACTTCAAGTTAGATGTCACCAAAAATTAATTATTTTAACATGCTTGGCCTTGAAAGCAAGAATATGTGGTGCTAGGAATTGATATATTAAGGAGCTGGTTGAAATAACTATTTTCATCCATAAACGCTTAGAAACTTCACATGAGGTGGAGACTCGTAATGATATGATTCAGCAGTAATTGTGTAGCTTGTAAAAGATATAATTCTCCATGAAGGATGTTAGCCTCTAAATTATCCTGCATATGCAGACAAAGACAATGGTTTTCTTGGTTGAGAATAAAGAGACTGAAGCCATTGTTGGAACAAGCTACAGTGATCATAGAATTTTCTTTATGTATAACCTGATTAATGTAGGTGACCGTAGAATCTGCCAAGATCGCAGAGTTTCTTGTTAAAGAAGTGCTGTAGCACATCCATCCGTATGAGTTTTTTTTAACAGAAACAGCTTTTGGCTCCTTTTTCTGCATGACAACTGTGATGTTTGACCGTCTGTATGTTCTAGACTTGCAGATAAATTCAGGCAGATCCACTTTCTAGATGTCTTCTTTTTATGCTTAGCATAATATATCTCGATAAAAAAAGCTTAGCATGATAGATTTCTTCCAAAATATCTAAATACTTTTACCTTTTACTTAAAAAAGGGAAAAAGCAAATTCTTTAGCCAAAAAACAGTAACTGTTCATAATCGACTAATATCTCTTTCAAATTCATGGAACTAGGCAGCTTTTGTTGACTTACTATCTTATTGGCAAAACACATAAATAAGCCCTTTAACTTGGCGCGAGCTGGCAACTATGACCTTAAACTTTGCTAGTGCACAAGTAGGCACTTAAACTTGCCAAAAGTCGAACATGTAAACACAAATGCTAACATGGCGCTGACGTGGCACATAATTTTGTTCAGTGTTATGTCACTGCCACATCAGCATCACGTCAGCATATGTGTTTATATGTTCGACTTTTGGCAAGTTTAAGTGCCTACTTGTGCACTAGCAAAGTTTAAGGGCATAGTTGTCAACTCGTGCCAAGTTAAAGGGCTTGTTTATGTATTGTGCCCTATCTTATTTCTTCACTCAATACATCTCAGATGTTATTGATCTCGTCCTTTTTGTCCTGGATTATTCCTGTCATATGCATCTTTTAGTTTGTCAGCTCTCTTTTCTTTTTGGGATAAATTTTTAGCTATAAGCTCCCATTTCCTCTCATTACTTGTCAAATGTTCGTTTATCTTCTGTTGTTCGCCTTAAATAAGAAGCTTCGTGTTAACTGCAAAACTGAGGAAAAGATTGATACTCACTACCATCATTATGGTTCTCTACTTAATTGTCTTTATTCCTTTTTTCTATCTCAGGAGAGAAAGCTTAAAGATGAAATTGATCAGCTCAAGAAAGACATGAAAGATCAAGATGATATAATCCAACGTCGTAAAGTTGAAGTGGGCAAAAAAGAATCCTTCATATCTGGTTATCGAAATGCTTATAATCAGTATAAAGTGGAGAGAGACAAGCTGCATGATGAGCGGAAGTATGATTATTTTTCAGTTATCTTAGGCTTATATGAGTATTTTTTTTGAAACTGGTACTGTTAGGCTTATATGAGTATTTTCGAGCAGTGTTATACTATCATTTATCTAGAAATATCTGAACTCTGCAATTTTGTATTTGTGTTCGTCTCAGGTCTCTGTGGACACAGGAGACTGAGCTCACTACTGAAATTGAACGGCTCAAGGCTGAAGTTGTGAAGGCAGAGAAAAGCCTAGATCATGCAACTCCTGGTGTGAGTAACTGCTTTAGCATGTCTTTTATGTAACGTTCCTGGGTTATATAGTTCCAACTTTAAGAGCTTGGTACTTTTCTTTTTGCCCCTGATTTCATCAATGATAAGTAATCTGGTCTTTTAGCATTTAACACCTGATTACGAAATGTCTCTGTTTGATTTTTTTTTTCTCCTTCTGATAATGAAGTCTATGATTTTGTTATGCAAATTTTTGTTGGTCAGTTTGGTGCTTTGAATTGCTCCCATTATCAATAGGTGTTAGCATAAATGCTGTAATGGCGTTGTGTATTCACCTGGGAGGATGGTTCAGTGGAATGCTGTGGTTTTGACTCTTAAGCCTAAACCAGTTCGGAATGCTTGTTATCACGAGTTGAGGTAGTCAAAGAATTAAAATTTTCTGGAGCAAAAGAAACCAAAGATCCCAGGAACCGTGATGTATAAGTGAAATATAGGTATTTTGTGTCACTACCTACAAGACCTATTCATGGGAGACAGGCTTAGTGTTATATAATGTTTGTTAGGTTAAGAGATAAGATCATCGCTGGAATGTACGAAAGAACACAAAACCCCTGATAGATCAAATCAGAGCGGAAAATGGATAGGCTCTTCAGTCTGTTCTATATACTTCTTAAGTAAACTCAAAGAATAAACCTCTGAGACTTTTATATTTTGACTCTTTGAATTTAGGGTCTTCTCATTTTCAAAGCATTCTACATTTATTTCTATCATGATATTCTCTGAGACAGCATTATGTTTGTCCCTGGTTGTTAGATCTTCGGTCCGAGGGAATAGAAGACGAAACTGGGACGGATGATTAACTGTGTCATATCTATGTTTCAACTTACCTGAAATGGCATGTTATTCCTGCAAGGTGCTAGGTTCTTCATTCTACCTTTTTTTTCCTTTGAAATTCTCAGGATATCAGAAGGGGTCTGAATTCTGTAAGGAGGATTTGCAGAGAGTATGAAATTTCTGGAGTATTTGGCCCAATTTTTGAGTTGCTCGAATGTGATGATAAGTTTTTTACAGCTGTTGAAGTTACTGCTGGAAACAGGTATTGATAAAAGTTCAGCTAAGGACAAGAAGCTGCTGATTATTGTCTTATGCAGCTTTGCCAAGCTACAACACTGATCTGCATCTGTTCGGTGCTTATACTCTCACATGACTTGCTCTCTCTGTCTTTGCAGCTTATTCCATGTGGTGGTTGATAATGATGAAACATCCACTAAAATTATTAGACACCTCAATGCACAAAAAGGTGGACGAGTCACATTTATTCCATTGAACAGGGTTAAAACTCCACATGTTAATTATCCACAGGGCTCTGATGTGATTTCGCTTCTGAAGAAATTGAGGTTTTCTGATTCATATCGCAGGGCATTTGAGCAGGTCTGTAATTTTAGTTTCATGTTGTATTGCAATTCTCAAATCACCTGAGTCATGACCTAACGGCCTCTGTGGTTGGTCTTTTGGGTCTTTCATGGTAGATTTTCACTTGCCTAATCTGTTCAGAATCAGAACTATTTTAATTTTTGTTCATAGACAGATATATGTTTTTTCTATTTGATCTTTATATACTTTATCTAAGATCTTTATATACTTCATCTATGATCAGGAAAAAAAGGAAAATTTTTAAGTTGTGGTTGTGTTTTCTCTTCTCTGCTTTTTTAACTGAAAGTTTGACTGGATTGTGAAGTAACCATCTCAATTCATTTTGCATTTTTGTTCTTTAAATTTTAGTATATTCAGTAAAGCTGTTGCTAATTCTCACATCTCGTGTTCCAGTTAAGAGTTTCTATATTTATCTCTGCTAGGTGTTTGCAAGAACTGTAATTTGTCGAAATCTGGACGTTGCTACCAGAGTTGCTCGTAATGATGGGCTTGACTGTATTACTCTGGAAGGTTAGGACTTGAGCCACCTTATTCTGACTACTTCGATTGGTTTTTAGTTGCATTAGCCTGATCTGACCTGACTTCTTGCAGGTGACCAAGTAAGTAAAAAAGGTGGCATGACTGGTGGATTTTATGATCATAGGCGCTCAAAACTGAGGTTTATGAGCACCATCAAACAGAATACAGTGTCCATCAACCTGAAGGAGCGTGAACTTGAGGAAGTTAGATATAAACTTCAAGATATCCTTACTGGGTTTCTTTACATCTTAACATTGTTCAGTACCCTTTTTATGTTAGTGTGTTGTTCTTTTCGATATTTGCTTTTACTATTGCTGAAGGTAATTCCCTTGGCTTCTTCACACACTTCACTCATTTTGTGCATCTTTGACTACTTTACAAGACCAGTCGTTTCTAGCAACTGCATAACTTTTAGATAACTAGTAGTAGCAACTGTCAAACTTTTACTTGGATGATATGGTTTGAACTCAAACTAGAAACTTTTCGGATGGAAGACCCACTAATGTTATAATTACATGTTTGTTCTTATCTCATGATTTTAATTTGCTAAAGGGGCTTAACGTGCATGAAGTGCTCCTTGGCTAGTGCGAGATGGGGGGAGAGTGGGAGTATACGTACACAGCCTTCCCCTTCCTTTTGTGCAATGAGGCTGTTTCCATGCCTCGAATATGTGACCTCCAACCTGTAAGGTCATCGAGGAAGCAACTCTGCTGTTGAGCCAGTGTCTATTCTCTTTCATGTGAATTTGATTCCGCGGATAAATGAGTCATGTGCATTTAGTTAAATTGTAGGTGATCACAACTTATGAATGCTATTTATATGAAATATACAGACAGACATACTAAGATGCCATTAATTATTCACTAAAATTGGATTAAACGGCATGGCAATATTTTCAGGCTGACATCCAGTCTGCCTCGTTAATCAAGTCATTCTTCTGGTTTAGGGCACCGCAGAAAGTTAAGGACTGGGAGGTAGGCTGGAAAATCTTAAATGGAAAAAACTTGTCAAATTTGTTGTATGATCTTAATTAACTAATACAATTTGAACATAAGCCTACTCATCTGAGCTTGGAATGTATTAAAGCAATTAATGGGCACTGAGATTATGGAACTTCAATATGTACAAAACTAATGTACATGCCAGTTAGGTTTTTTTCAACAACAACAACAACAACAACAACATCCCAGTGAAATCCCACATCGTAGGGTCTGGGGAGGGTAGAGTGTACGCAGACCTGACTCCTACCAAGGTTTTTTTATTTAGAATTAATTGGGGTAAAAGTTTCCTTTCGTGTTGTACTTAACATGCATCACTTATTTCCTTTCACTTTTTTAAGTGTTGCCAACAATTCTTTTGTGTGGATTAGAAAGTACAGGCAACACCAAGTTTCTCCTTTCGTGGTGTCACCAGCTTTATTTATCCAGTGTTCTAAGGATGTTCATTATATACCCTTCTCTTTTTATGCTTTCACTTAGCTTTTCCCACAGATAGACCAGAAAATTAATGAACTTGTGGCTGAGCAGCAGAAAAATGATGCTGGCTTGGGTCATGACAAGTCTGAGTTAGAACAGCTTAAACAAGACATTGGTAATGCTGAGAGACAGAGACAGTCCATCTTAAAAGCTCTTCAAAAGAAGGTGCCTCCTCTTAAATAACTTTTGGATCTCTTGCCACTACTGTTTTTCTTCTACAATGACAGACTCTCTATATTGCAGGAGAAACTGCTTGGTAATATTTTGAGTCAAATAGATCAGCTCAGAGCTAATATAGCTATGAAACAAGAAGAAATGGGAACAGACCTTGTTGATCATTTAACACCGGAAGAGCGAGATTCTTTGTCACGTTTGAACCCTGAAATCACGGATCTGAAGAAGGAGCTGATTGCATGCAGGGCTAATCGGATAGAGGTTTGTTGTCGTCAAGATTACTGAAGTTAGTATATGACATATCGGTAAAATCAGTTTCTGATTTTCTATCGGCTTTTGTAGACTGAAACTAGAAAAGAGGAGCTTGAGATGAACCTGTCAACAAATCTTGAAAGACGAAAACAAGAGTTAGTGGCGGTGAATTCTTCTGTCGACATTGAAATGCTAAAGGGTGAAGTTGAGAGCAAGAATCAGGAACTTAAGGATGCAGACTCACTAGTTGACCATGTGACCAAAGAGCTTAAAAGTGAGTCCTTTATTTGATTTTGAAGCTTTTGGTATCGTATACGTTCAACATTTTTAATACAAAAGATGGTCTGCACAGGGGTTTCTGGAAGTATAGATGAACGAAACAAGAAGCTGATGGAGATCAAAGAGGAAAAGGATAAACTGAAGGCAAATATCCTCTATTCTATTTCAACTTCACATGACCTGTTTAGTTTTGTGCTAATACATAATTTTGTTACAGGCTGTTGAAGATGTGTATCAGAATGAACTTCAGGATGAAGCAAGAGAATTGGAACAGCTACTAAGTAAACGGAACACCTATCTTGCCAAGCAAGAAGAATACTCAAAGAAAATCCGGGAATTGGGTCCTTTATCTTCTGATGCCTTTGAGACGTATTGATCTCCTCTAAATATGCGTCTATCCTTTTTGGCATTTAGATATGGAGAATTTTTGTGTTCTTTTATTGTTTATTTTGATAGATCTTCTTGTGTTAGAAGTAAAAAACATGCAGATATTCGTACAACCGTGAATGATCATAAACTGTATTTTAAACGGTGAAATTGTAAGGTGGAGAGGTGGTGAATTCCCTGGCAGAATGCCCTTTAGAGTATTCAGCAAAATCTAATCAATGAAGGCAAAGTGATACATATGGGAAAAAGTGACATAGTACTATTTTCTTTTAAAACACTCAATAAGGTTGAAGCCTACGCTGTTCCATGTGTTTGGTTTGTTTGGTGAACCTCCATGGGGTAATAGGATAATACCTAATGAGGAAATTGCCTCTTTAGCCTCTTCAAGTATCTTTTTGCATGTAGAAGAACATTTAAGGCACAACTTAATTTGAAGGTATAGTCTCACAAACTATGATCACATTGAGACTATCTGGCCTTAGCTCGCCTCACGAGTGCCGCCCGAATCGGTGCTCATCAAAACATTGTAAACTGTCATATGAGTCCAGCTTGAACTTGTTCAAGTGTTTGAACGTAGTTAAAACGATGCATTAATTTGCGTCATAAAAGTAAACTCTCTTGTATTTTTGCAGCAGAATGTTGAAATTCAAGTATATAAATATTTCTGATACATCTGAGTGCCATTCTCTAGCTAAATTATTGATGAAGTTAGGGAATCGTGTGAAATTGATGGTTGTTGAAAGTGAGATGTGATAATTTGGCGTCTGTATGACCGAGGAAAATGTCTAGATTGTTGTCTTAGAAGTTAGAACTCTGATAATAACATTTGTCATCATTTCTTTCATATGTAGTTTGATCTTGTTTATACCTGTGTGTCGCTGCATTTTGTTACTCAACAATAAGACAGTAAGCTATCATCCTTTATCTGCTTGTTAGAATTGCCTTTATTTTAGTCTCTTTTAAATGTCTGCTTCATGTCAGGAAGAACTTCTAGACCTGTTTCCTTGTCGCCGTTTACCCCTTCTATATTTTTGGGGGGCTAACGCAGAGGGGTTTAGACGGGACAGTGGTGGTGTCAAAAGTTTTGGGAAAAAATGTGGAGATACTCTAAAGCATGCTTATAGTATAAACCTGTGTTCTTATGATGTTCAAGGCCTTCAGTTGTTTAAATATGTGCACATTTTAAACCTCTAACTTTTTTGACCAATCTTATTTTACCCTAGGAACAAAAATAAGTGGAGGTAATATCATGCATATATTCTCCTTAGACAGGTGCATTGGCTTTTATTTTTCTGACATAATGGTGGGAACTGTTTAATTGCTAGTTGGCTATAAATATAATAGTAGGGTTTGTAAATGTAAAATTAACGCCATTATATTGGTGATTAATGTAAACTCTAGGTACAAAAGAAGGAATGTAAAAGAATTATATAAGATGCTGCACAAGTGTAATGAGCAGCTGCAACAATTTAGCCATGTAAACAAAAAGGCACTTGATCAATATGTAAATTTCACCGAGCAAAGAGAAGAACTCCAAAGAAGGCAAGCTGAACTGGATGCTGGAGATGAGGTATATAAATTGTGTATTTTGTGGATTTGAACTTGTGTCTTTATGTTCTAATAGCAGTTTTGAGTTGCCTTCCTTCATTTGCGTTGTATCAATCTTGGCAGAAAATCAAGGAGCTTATATCTGTTTTGGATATGAGAAAGGATGAATCAATTGAGCGCACGTTCAAGGGTGTGGCTAAACATTTCCGTGAAGTATTCTCACAACTTGTGCAAGGAGGTCATGGGTTCTTAGTTATGATGAAGAAAAAGGTTTGTTTTGTTTGTTACATAGCATATTATGTGTCTATTCCGTTTGGCTATCTCTTGCTCATTTTCATACTTCCTCGTTCAGTTTAAAGAACTCACTATGGTAAACTAGCAATTAAGAGCCCGTTTGGATTGGCTTATAAGTTGCTTATAGGTTGCTTATAAGTTGTTTTCAGTTTTTTTGAGTGTTTGGCTGGCTAGCTTAAAGTCATTTTGTGCTTAAAATAAGCTCAAAAAAATAATTGGGCCCATTTGACTTAGCTTATCTAAAGCAGCTTATAAGCTGAAAACAGCTTATAAGCCAAAAAAAATAAGTTAGACTATCTCAACTTATTTTTTTTAGCTTATAAGCTGCAAATTATAAGCTGTTTGCAGCTTATAGGCATAAGCCCATCCAAACAGGCTCTAACAAATCCCCTTTGTGTACGTGTATATGATAAGTCTCATGGAAATTAAACCATATTTTACACAAATGAGTTATTCTAAAAGTCATTAGATCAACATCACATGTAGATATGCTTAAACAAAGAAAATATAGACTTATAAGAATTATTAAATTTTGGAAATGAAGATGTCTTACTGAGAGTAATCAATATGGTTGCATATGGCCAAGTACCTTCCACTGAAGATGTCTTACCGAGAGTAATCAATATGGTTGCATATGGCCAATTACCTCTCCACAGTGGAAGGTAAATTATATTGTGCGTAGAATGACATCTATTCCTTTTCTCTACTTTGTCATTGAAACTTACCACCGAGTTTGACTGATAAAAGTGAGCTAACGAAACAGAAACTCAATAGATAGTGCTCAACAATTTTTTTGAAGAGGAAAAACTTGAAAAACAACACTTACAAGATTGGCAATATAAGAGAGTGGGGAAGTATATTGGTTGCTGAACTTCTTGAATGCTTAGCTGGCTTAAAAAATCGAACTAGGTGTTACTCATATGAAGAACTCAATAGATTACATATAGCTAGAATTTAAACTTCGAAGGAAGAATCCAATAAAATGTCCAATGAAAAATGGAGAGCTTAAGAGACTATAATAAATGGTTATACGAGTGTTCCTCTGACCACGTTGCACGAGCAGTATCCTGATTCCTAACCTTGTTATTGTAATTTCTAAGTATTTATGCCAGTGCCAGATAATATGCACTTTTGGATTACATCCCCATGGCTAGTTTATTCCACATTTTCAATTTGACTTCCTAGGGCTAATGACATTTCTTTCGTACTCTTGTTCTCATTTTCTTCTTTAAATCATTGAAGTTCCACCATTATGAAATGGGTGATAAAATATTTGTTTGCCAGATCTGCATTTCCTGTTTAGTTTGAAAGCTAAAAACATGACATAACATTTCGATAGTCAGGCATCAAGGGTTCTTAGACAGTCTAATGACAATCAACAAAGTTGCTTAGACCTCTGATTAACAAGGAAACAGTTCTTGGATCATTTTTAATCTTTATCTCAATAATAAAGTTATAAAGACTTTAAAACGATTATACATAATGTAATCATCTCCTGAAACTTATATTCAACAGCCTAATGCTTCTTTCAAGGTGCTTGACTTTTGAGAATATTGCAAGATAAAGTCAAGAAAACACAATTCATGGTCTCAGAAACATCTGTGTGATATGAATCTGTAGGTTTCCATTATATTATTGGATATAAAATTGTCACTAAGTAATACTAAGCTGATACATACTGGGCTATTTATCATTATCAGACTTCGCATATATAAAATGGTAGTTTACACATTTATTTTTTTGTACGGATGAAGTACATAGGTCTGTGTAAACAGCTTTCTTGAATGATGAGTATCACTGGAGTCTTGTGTTGTTGCATCTAGGATGGTGAGGATGATGACAATGATCCTGATGATGATGAGCCGCGTGCTGATGCGGAGGGAAGGATTGAGAAATATATTGGCGTGAAAGTGAAGGCATGTTTTTCTTGGCATTTTATCTTCTGCTGTTAACATAATTATTTTGAAATCTGCATCGTTTGAGCTGATTTCAGTTGGTACTTTAATTGAATTTAATGTTCTTGCAATAGGTGTCTTTCACTGGACAAGGAGAAACACAGTCAATGAAACAGTTATCAGGGGGCCAGAAAACTGTGGTAGCGCTGGCACTTATATTTGCCATACAGAGATGTGATCCTGCCCCATTTTATCTTTTTGATGAGATAGATGCAGCACTAGATCCTCAGTACAGAACAGCTGTTGGGAGTATCCTAGAGTTGAATTATTTCCTGCATTCCTCCTCTCTCTACTGTCTCCATGTATATCTCCTTGTTTCCTTTGACTGTAATTTGCTAGATATGGTTCGTGATTTGGCAGACAGGGGTAGCACACAATTTATCACTACGACATTTCGCCCGGAACTTGTGAAAGTGGCTGATAAGATATACGGCGTGACACACAAAAATAGAGTTAGCCGTGTCAATGTTGTGACCAGGGAACAAGCCTTAGATTTTATTGAACATGATCAATCACATAGCTGATTGAGGTGAGCATTATAATATGATGGAATTTGATGTGTATCCCCAATAAATTCCTTGTCGCAGTTGTCCCTACTCTGAGGTTGACCGCCCAGAATCGACAACATTCCAACCTCCTGTTTCAAGAAGAAAATAGAAAAAACTTAGTATGATGAAATTGAAAAGTAAAAACAGATCTGTGTTTTATGTTTAGTTAAACTATTGATTCGTATTTTGATTGATCTTCTAATTGGTTTTAATTTATTTCTGGTAAGGTGGCACAGGAGGTATGGATGGCAGGCGAAGCTTTTCTGCTATTGTGCTAATTGTTATTGTTGATGCTTCGTTGTGGGATATACTGAATCGTTGGTTTTGTAGAATACTGTTGCCAACTTTAATGGGTATAGTTCTAATGAGTAATGGTTGTCGATAGTTTCTGTAAAGGTTGACCACTTTATTGATGTAATGTTTATTTCGATGAAAGCCTAAATCAAGAAAGTAATGTTGAGAACTTATCATCTTGGAGTACTTTGTACAGCGTTACATATAAGATTAGTCGAAACTGTTGGATGGCACATAAAGAACATTTCTGTTTCTCTTTAGGGTCTTGTGGTAAAGATCCTTATAAACACGGCAACCAGATAGAATTGAAATACGAACTAGGGAATACATGATCATTGTCGTCGTTTCAGATCCATCTCTATCTAGAAGTAATAGGGTCCTTTGGTTTTGTGGGTGAGTGGGTTTGTGGGGGGTGATTGAGTAAAATGATTTTAAAAGATGTAAAATATCACACCTAAATTATGAAAGGAAATTCCATAGTTTCATACATAAAAAATTATGTTTTTACAATCTTTGCACATTGCTATCTTGTGGTGAAAGGATTTAGTTGAACTACTTCACCGATCGTAATGTGGATCACCAACAGTTATAGCGGATGCACATTAGATGAAATGGATTCTACAGAACTCACCGCATTTAGCTCAGACTCTGCATGTCTATCAAAAAAATTGGCACATATTTAAAGAGCAGAATCCATTAATGCCTTTGAATTACCCTAGAACTCCCTGGGGAACTAATGGTGGCCAAGCCTGTTTTAGGCCCATGCAGATAACAGTTTTAGAAGTCCCTCCAGGGGAACTGCAATTGTTGATTCCATTGCTGGTGGAGAACTAAAATTTGTGTGCATGAACAAGGAAGAAAATTAGTACACCCTT
Organism: Lycium barbarum; assembly: GCF_019175385.1. Classification (NCBI taxonomy): domain Eukaryota; kingdom Viridiplantae; phylum Streptophyta; class Magnoliopsida; order Solanales; family Solanaceae; genus Lycium; species Lycium barbarum. Next base: position 163,103,365 of record NC_083337.1, read on the forward strand.
TCACTTTTATTTGTCAACTATGGAGTTTTCTAGCCCCTTAAGAATCACTAAGGTATATATTTTACCATATTATCCATATTAATTGGTGTATAATTTCAATAGACTTGAAAAATGATTTCGAAATGAGTAATTAATATTAAGGGTAAAACAGGAAATAAAAGATTGTCCATCTCTTGATATGCTAAAGTGGACAAGTACAAATGAAAATTTATTTTTAATATAGTGGACAAGAAAAAGTAAACGGAGGGAGTACTGTTAATTTAAATTGATTGAAGGCGCTATATTATTGCCGCAGAGACTAAAGTTCTAGCTTCAGGACAGATTAAAAATCTCAGTGCTGTTTCTTCTCTTTACTTTTTCTTGTAAATTAAATGTAATGCCAATTCCTATTAAACTTGTGGTATGAAACGCATAATATAAGACGAATTAGTTTTCTCAAGTCTATGTCTATGTCTATTTCGACAAAATTTTAGGACTTTTCCCATGTATTCAATTTATGTTTTAAAAGTGAACGAGCCTAAATAGTTTTCAACATCTTGAAATTAATACTGATTAGTTTTCAGTAGATTACAAAAGAAAGGAAAATGACTTAGCATAAAGACCATTTGTTTAGATTTTAAACATTTAATTTTCTAAAACTCTTTTTGTTTCTTTTGGAAATTATGTTTTCGTCTCAAGTACTCTCAAATTTAAAGAGACATGGCCATTCTACAAACACTTCCAACTTGAAAGTAATATTGTGACAGTAATAAACCATCATCATACAATAATAATAATAATAATAATAATAATAAACCATCAAAGTATATTCTTACGGAAGCCCTCAACACAATTTTCTGCCTTCTGCTCTTTCTCCAGTTTCAATAATGAATAATAAAACAAGAAGATTACTAGTTTTTGTTGTAAGTTTCTACCCCTTGTGTTCTCTAAAGCAGTGCTTGCCCAATAACTTCTAAAAAGATTTAATAGTTCCTTCTGTACCTTCTCTTCTGTTGACTAGTATGCTAAGACAGCTCTTAACAAGATGAAACTCTATTCAAAAGCTGAATGTCACACACACTACACATAGTTTTAATCATGTCTTTTAATTCATTTTCATTGGCTGAGTTGTGAGACCAAATCCAAAGGGAAATAGGGGATTGTAGTTGCGATCGCCAACGTTCATAGGAAGCTGGTCAACTGACTTGAACCAAGTCCTAGCAAGTTTACCAGTGAAACCATAGTCACCAAACAAAGCATCTGCAACACCTTGGCCTTCTGTCCCCGGAAGCCAAGCAGCGACAAGTGCATCTATTTTATCGACATAAGGTTGCAGCACTACTGGACGACCAGAGACGACAACTACAACACATTTCACTGCCCCACAGACATTGTTGATAGTGCTAGGACCAGGTTCTGTTATTGTAAGATTTGTGCTATCACCAAACATCTCCGCATATGGGACTTCACCTACAACTACAATGGCATAGTCGAATTCGTTGGACTTCACAAAGTTTGCATCAGGATTCTGCTGGTACACTATTTGTGTAGAAGGATCCACTGTTTTCTTGATAGCACTTAAAATCGTGGTTCCTGCCAAATAGAGAAATCTATCAATTTCTCTGGATAATGTTACAACAGTTTAACTTCTATACACTGACATGTAACTTCTTTTTTTTAAATATTATCAGGTCACCTAGAAGATAACTACAAGTACCCGCCCATAAAAAGTGGAATTAGTAACCCTAAAAAGCGGCATGTTACTACTATAATGCTTCCTATACTTTGGCTATCTTTACTATTTTACTGTCAGTACTTCTCTTTCTTCAATATTTTCATTAGCTTTTTACTCTAGCATTTCTATCAAACCTATTATGAAAAACGATTTTCTTGAGCCGAGGGTCTATTGGGAACAACCTCTTTACCCCGCAAAGGAAGGGGTAAGGTTTGCGTATACCTCACCGTCCCAAGATCCCACTTGTGGTACTATAACTGGACTTTTGGTTGCTGTTGATGTTACCGCTACAATAGTGTAAAGAAATTTGATGTTGTCTGTGTATATAAGTTAAATCCGTTTTGGTGGGGTCACTCAGATGGAGGTAAGTTCACAGTGAAGGCAGCTTACAAGTTGGAAATGGAACAGAATGCCGTCACTGACAACTGGCCTTGGAAGCTAATCTGGAAGGTCAAACTCCCACTCAAAGTTGTTTGCTTCAGTTGGACAGCAGTATACAGATGGTGAACAGGTGCTACATGTGTAATAGAGAATCAGAAACCCATAGCCATCTTTTCATGCAGTGCTCAGTTGCAGCAGATCTATGGCATATGTTCCTCACCTTTTTTGGACTCAAATGGGTAATGCCAAACACTATCAGGGAAGTTTTTGAAAGCTGGAGCCAATGGAACGTTGACAGCACCATCAAGAAGATTTGGAAGATGATACCAGCTGCCATCTTTTTAACTATATGGAAGGAAAGGAATAGAAGATGTTTTGCTGGTCTTTCAACTAGTCAAACTATGCTCAAAGCTAAACGTCTTTTTTCTTTACATAGTCGGGCCTTTTTATCCCCAATAGATTCCCCTGATAGCCTTTTAGATTTTGTTTGCTCTTTGGTTATGTACTAGAGCTGACATTCTTGTGCTCAATCTTTTGTAACTACTTTGCATCTTCTGGATGCCTTGAATAGAATCAATTACTTCATCAAAAAAGAAGTTAAATCCGTGCTACAAAGGAAATGTGTTAACCTTCATTCTCAAAAAAAGAAAAAGTGTTAACCTCTGTTTGATTAGTGAAGGATATATATTCATTAGCTCTATCTATGTGTGTTGTTAGTTCTAATACGAAATAGCAGATTCCTTATTCAAAAGAGGGCCAAAAATGGTCGTTTGTGATAAAGCCAAAACAATAGAATATGAGAAGACATACCGACTGTTAAATCATTGCCTGCGACACCTTGCCATTCTATTGTCCAGCCTCCACATTGGTAACCCAAATTGTCTGCATGAGTGCCAGCTACAAGTATCTTTGGCGCTTTCTTTGGAAGGGGAACTAATGGCTGACTAGTGCTCTTTCCGTTCTTCAAAAGGACAAGCGATTTCCTTACTGCTTCCCTTGCCAAGTCTCTATGCTCCTATAGAGAGACGGTTAAACAGGTTAAATACATAAATTTACCACAACAAGATAGACCACACGAAGTATCAGGATAGCAAGCAGGTTAACATTACCTGGCTACCGAGTTGGTTTACCAAGCTAAGGTCAGCCAGTGGGTTCTCAAAGAGACCCATGGTAAATTTAACCCTTAATATCCGCTTGACGGCATCATCAATTCTGCTGATGGGAATGATATTATTTTTCACTAGCAGAGTCAGAGCATCAATAAACTCTGTGTAGTTCTCTGGAACCATAATCTGCAGCGTAGACAAAACAATCATATAGAGTAACTTAAACTGTCATTTGGCTAAATAAAAAAAAATTTCTCATTTTTGTGCCATCGCCCTAAATTAATTACGGCTCGCTAGCCAAATATACAAAAAACATATACACTGGTTATGTATACAATATATATATATATTTGTTGGCTATTATTTTTTTGAGCGGTCCAAATATTATTATCCATAAAAGCTTCTAGATCAAACTTAACAAACCAACCATGTCAATTCCTGCCGAAACTCCAGCTTGAACTGAATAAGTGTAATTAGCATGAGGTGGGCTAGTTATCCGGTCAATGCCTTGCCAATCTGATATGACAAACCCCTGAAAAGACACAGGCAAGAAAAGGTGTTATACATAGAGATATCCTTACTTGACTTTAACTTACTTGTTCTCAATGAGCTGAGATAATCATTCTTACCCTGAAATTGAGCTTGTTCTTTAGGAAGCCAGTGACAAGATCTCGGTTAGCATGCATCTTTTCGCCATTCCAGCTTGAGTAAGACACCATCACTGTTGAAACACCCTTTATGATTGAATCATAATATGCAGGCATGTGGATACCATACAATCCATTTGAGTTAATTACAGTGTTATTTTCATCGATTCCCCTCACCGTGCCACCATCTCCCACGAAATGCTTGGCACAGGCTGCTACCTTTGACCTTAACCAGTTGAGAATTCAATCAAACAAATGTTCCACAACAACATGCCCAGTATAATCCCACCAGGTGGGGTCTGGGGAGGGTAGAGTGTACGCAGACCTTATCTCAACCTTTTGACGGGTAGAGAGGCAAATGTTCCACAACATAGGAAGATAATAATAGAAACATCAGGGTTGGTGTTTCGAAGCAATTCAGATAGTCATGTAAATAACCAAAATGTTTGGAGTTATTCTTGTACCAAAAAAATATCTTAAACAACATTAAACCTCACTTTAATGTCCAAATTTGTAAAAAAAGAAGATTCTAGTACTCCAAAATAATTTTCAACAAGGAATCTCAAATGATGGTTCAACTCTCTACACATAGTGAAATGCACAATTTAGACCATTGAAAGAAAATAAGTCAATACACATGAGAGGTAGCAGTTTATAGTGTCTTGAAGAAATTTTCTCCAAGTTAGAAACCAGGAAACATTATGTATTATAATTAGAAGTTGGAAGAAGCACCAAGACAATTAAGATTAATTGATTGACTAACAAAAATATGTCAAAGAACATGGCTGTAAAGTGTCATCATGATCTAATTCGATTAGTGATTTGTTAATTCCAAATTTTGGGTGATAAAATGGCCATACGTAATCCTGCCACCGTGTGCAACGACCATTAACTGGTTAAGCGCAACGACTCACAGTCCTGAAGAAGATTAAGAGAGTCAAACAACTACAAGATATGATAAAGACAATAATGTGATTAAACCAACTTAAAAACTGTTCGAAGTTTTGTGATGCAAAGATCAAGTACTAACTTCCCAAATGTTATTGTCATTTTAAATAATGTGCTGGACTTTAATAGGACCAGTTATGTGTTGTAACCAACGAGTATGGGTCAATTGTATTCATTTTAAATAATGTGCTGGACCTTAATAGGACCAGTTATGTGTTGTAACCAACAAGTATGGGTCAATTGTATTTATTCTTAGATCATCAAATCCAAACTTGCCTTGTATGGTAGAAAACATCCATGTGAAGTGAATAAATGATATTGATTCGACTAGGTCCCACTTGTCATGTGGCCTTCATATAAAAGTTCGTCAGATAATCGTCATTTGTTTTTTTTCTTTTATGATTGAAGTAATTATCTTTCTGTTTATTCTTAAGAAACAAGATTGGCGTAAATCATTTAATGGAAACGGGAAAGGATGAAAATGTGAAAACGGATGGAGATACTTACTTTCCAGCAACAAAGGGTGTTCCCTTGCGAGCATTAGCTGGCAGATCTCCTTGTAAACCAGGAATTATCTCAGTCATGGTTCGCACAATCTTATGATCTTCGCTGTAGCTTTCATAACAACGGCCCCACCTAGGATCTCTACATACCTACCATAACACAATTACTCAGACATCAAAAAAAATAGAAATAGCAACTTCACTAAAGTTCAATCATATCATATCAACTTACTGCAATACAGGGAGCAAAAGCATATGGGATTCCTGTGGCTCTAACTTCAAGTGCAGTTGCAGCCCCAATCCGCTTCACAAGATCAGTGTCCCTGCATTAAAGTGACAAATATTAACTCAAATAGAATAAAAATCCAGTAATTCTTAAGAATGCCTATTAGAGATTCAACGGAGCATTAGGAAAAGTTAAAAATACAAAACGGGATCATTTTCTTTTTGGAATATAATTGACCTCAACGCCAAAGATCATTTCCTGATCCTAAGGTATCAAATGACTGACAAGTGAAAAATTACCTATCATGCATCTTTATTCATAAAAAATCAGATGCATAGTTCTTAGAATTTATAGTACTTGCCTGGTGACACCAAGCCCAATATTGTGAGGAAAGATAGTAGCATTATAGACATTGTTGTGACCGTGAACTGCATCAATTCCATAAATCATTGGAATACCAAGGCGGGTCGAAAGAGCAGCCTTTTGAATCTCATTTACCATATTGATCCAATCCTCAGCAGAGGCCTTAGGTGCTGGAACACTCCCTCCACCACTCAATACACTCCCTGCCAAATGAATCTTTTATAAAATTGGATTCCAATATACACAACAGTAGATATTGACAGCAGATCAATCCCCTTTTTCTTGTTCCCTTTAAATGCAAGAATTTCCACCCTTTTCATCCAAAATCACCCTGATTTAGAAGTCACTTTATTTAAGCTGTATGACATAACACAAGTAGTCAAACATACACATAACAATGTGATCTTTCGAACACCAAATGAACAAAGCTCTGGTGAATATACGAGCAAGCAAGTGATCCCTTTCCTTCATCCTTCATATAAATAAATCTAAAACCCGAGAGTATATTTTTCCAAGGATCAGGAAAAAAGACAGTTTGATCAGATATTTATTTTTATATTATTTTATCTGTTAGATAAAAAGAGATGATCTACTATTTTTCCTTTTAGAAAATCGAAAATTGAAATTCAAGAATGGTCATGTGAATCTAGAGATAAAATGAACTCAAATATTACACAAGATAAAAGTGTATACAGAAATCAGGACACCCCCCCCCCCCCCCCCCCTTTTTATAACATAGCATTTAAATGCCAATAAAAAGAGCAGCTCGGTTCACGAAGAATCCCACATTCACACAGGGTTCGGTGAAAAGCCGCACCCCAAGGGGTGAGAAGTAGGCGACCTACCCTCACGCACGCATCCGTAACCTATAGGTCACGGGGGGACAACTATACCGGTTGCTCCAGGGCTCAACTTCAATTAAATGCCAATGTTAAAACAAAAGATTCTATTCTCTTAGGATATATCACTCTGATTTAGACCACTTTTCTTGTAATATGTATGACATGCACAATAAGCAGGCTCTATATACACATAAAGTATGAATTTTTCAAACACCAGGTGAGCAAATATTCTGGTATCTGTCATGAAATAAACAAGCAAGAGATCAAGAATTGCCATGACAATCTATAGAGTAATACTTCAAAACATACCAATGAAATATTGCTTCATAACATCAGCTGAAGCAACTTTCCTCTCAATTTGAGTCATCTGACCAATTTTTTCCTCAAGAGTCATTCTTTTCATCAAGTCCCTAATTCTTGCACCCATTGGCTGTTTTGGGTCCTTATATTTTAGGTACTCTGCCTCTGCAATCACTGCCCATAATAAGCAGCATAACACAAAACCCTTCATGGGTATTGAATATCTCCCCATTGTTTAATTTTGTGTCTTCTGCTTGGACAATCTGGTAGAACTCATAAAAATAGCACATCATTAATGAGCAAGTACAAAAAATGTGAACAAACAAGAAACAAGTTAGTTGAAAAGCAAACAGCTATAAACAAGAAATGGATAACTTACTTGTTGAGCTTCAACTTTGAAACAGGCAATTTAGTTGAGAAGAAGTAAGACCTATGGTGAGTATATATACACATTACACACATGCACATTGGGTGACAGGGTAGTGGGGTGGTGTGGTTTTAGAAGGACTCTAAATTAATTTGTTTCCATTAAATAAATTTAAAGTTTTTCCAAGAGAAGACTTAGGTGAGAAAAAGAAATAAAAAAAGTACCTAAAAGGACTTTGAATAGAATTTTGTTTGTAAAACTAAAGTTTGTGTGACTTTTCGGTTAACGTTTTTCGAAGTAACATTTTCTGACATGAAGTTTCGTTTGATCTTTCACTTGGGCCCCATGTGATACGCGGCTATATTTAGAAAAAAAAAAAAAAAAACAATCATGTGAATTGTGATGTGAAAATTGCAATTAAGTCATCAAAGTTTTATAAAGAGCAATGGTGAGCTCCTAAGAACTGGAAAATTGGCAAACAAGTTAGGTTATAGTTAAAGCAAAGGTGTCATTTTTCAGTAATCTAAGAATATTTGTTAGTGAATAATGAGTGTATGATAAGGAGAAAGAAAAAAATGAATTAGATAAGATTTGGATGGATCAAACTTGAAACAAAGAATAAAGGTTAAATAGAATCCGAAGACTTGGTGTTAAGGATGTTGAGGTTTTTACGGCTCATTACGGCGCAAAGAGTTCGTATAATATTTAATCATTAAAGCTAGAGAAAATTCAGGGTAATCAGTATCTTAAAATTTGATCTAAATCGGATTAAGGATTAAAGGAACCAAGCATGTATCAGATTTTTCAAATTAGGATATTAAAGTAGATTCTAGACTAATTATGCCATTCATTTCAGAATGAACTCTGTTGAAGAAAATTAATACTAACAAAAATGGACTACTTTTTCTAATAAAAAAGGTAATTAGCAAAACAAGTGGGAGAATTGAGATAAGCGTCATGAGTTGCTTAGGTATATTGTTCAATTGTATTTTAGGAGAAATTTTGTAATTACCTTTTTAGAATTTGAAATGGACTTGGTAAGTTATCTATTTTTGTTCCTCATTTTTTTAATCTAATCTTGAACGGATAAGAATTGCCAAAAGACTATTATAGTGAAGTATCTATATATAATACGGAAAAGGTCCAAAAATACCCCTAACGTATGGAAAATGGCTCATAAATACCCTTCATCCATCTATTGGTCCAAAAATACCCCTCCATCCACCTATTTGGTCCAAAAATACCCCCAACCTATTTTTTTGGCTCAAGAATACCCCTCAAACGAAAAAAAATAAATTATTTTCCTATTTCGTTTTTATATAAATGAAATACAAAATATATATATATATTTATCCTATTTCATTGGTATATGAAATATATATATATATGTATTCCTATTTCGTTTTTATATAAACGAAATGAAAATAAAATTATTTTCCTATTTTTTTATATAAACGAAATACAAAAATACAAAAAAAAATATTTTCATATTTAGTTTTTTAATAAACGAAATACAAAAAAAAAATACTATTTCGTAGATATACCAACGAAATGCAAATATATATATATTCCAATTTCATTTTTATATGAACAAAATTAAAAAAAAAATATCCTATTTCTTTTTTTAATACACGAAATGCAAAAAAAAAAAAATATATAATTTCCTATTTCGTTTTTTTATTCACCAAATGCAAAAAAAAAAAAATCAGTTCCGTTCATATTTGTTGATTAATTCACGAAATGCAAAAAAAAAAAAAAAATTGTTGCATTTCGCTTCAACTTGTTACAAAATGGGTTAGATTAAACGGAAAAGGTCCAAAAATACCCCTAACGTATGGAAAATGGCTCACACATACCCTCCATCCATCTATTGGTCCAAAAATACCTCTCCATCCACCTATTTGGTCCAAAAATACCCCCAACCTATTTTTTTGGCTCAAGAATACCCCTCAAACGAAAAAAAGTAATTATTTTCCTATTTCGTTTTTAAATAAATGAAATACAAAATATATATATATATATATATGTATGTATTCCTATTTTGTTTTTATATAAACGAAATGAAAATAAAATTATTTTTCTATTTTTTTATATAAACGAAATACAAAAATACAAAAAAAAAATTCATATTTAGTTTTTTAATAAACGAAATACAAAAAAAAAAATTACTATTTCGTAGATATACCATCGAAATGCAAAAAAAAAAAATATATATATATATATATTCCAATTTCGTTTTTATATGAACGAAATTAAAAAAAAAATATCCTATTTCTTTTTTTAATACACGAAATGCAAAAAAAAAATATATATAATTTTCTATTTCGTTTTTTTATTCACGAAATGCAAAAAAAAAAAAAAATCAGTTTCGTTCATATTTGTTGATTAATTCACGAAATACAAAAAAAAAAAATGTTGCATTTCGTTGATTAACTGACGAAATGCAAAAAAAAATATATTTGTTGCATTTCGCTTCAACTTGTTACAAAATGGGTTAGATTAAACGGAAAAGGGTCAAAATTACCCCTGAACTTTGAAAAATAGTTCATTTATACCCTTCGTTATACTTTAGGGCCAATTATACCCTTACAGTTATACTATGGGGTCAATTATACCCTTATGACTAACGGCTGCCACGTGGCATCATCCCAACCCTTCAAAATTATTTTACCCTCAAATAATTTTTTACCTACTAAAATAACTCAACAATTTTTTTTCCAGCAAAAATAATACGAAATTATTTTTATTTTTTTTCTGGAAAAAGTATCCGTATTATTTTTGCTCGAAAAAAAAATCGGGTCGGGTTGAGTTATTTTAGTGGGTAAAAAATTATTTAAGGGTAAAATAATTTTGAAGGGTTGGGATGATGCCACGTGGCAGCCGTTAGTCATAAGGGTATAATTGACCCCATAGTATAACTGTAAGGGTATAATTGGCCCTAAAGTATAACGAAGGGTATAAATGAACTATTTTTCAAAGTTCAGGGGTAATTTTGACCCTTTTCCGTAGATTAAATGGGTGGGTTTAATTTTTAAATTAAATAATATATGTGTCCAATCAAAACAAGTCACGTGGCATTTTAAAATTGAAAAAATACCATCAAAATTAGGGTGTTAGTTTGAGGGGTATTCTTGAGCCAAAAAAATAGGTTGGGGTATTTTTGGACCAAATAGGTGGATGGAGGGTATTTTTGGACCAATAGATGGATGAAGAGTATTTGTGAGCCATTTCCCATACATTATGGGTATTTTTGGACCTTTTCCGTAGATTAAATTGGTGGGGTTTAATTTTAAAATTAAATAATATATGTGTCCAATCAAAACAAGTCACGTGGCATTTTAAAATTGAAAAAATACCATCAAAATTAGGGTGTTAGTTTGAGGGGTATTCTTGAGCCAAAAAAATAGATTGGGGGTATTTTTGGACCAAATAGGTGGATGGAGGGTATTTTTGGACCAATAGATGGATGGAGGGTATTTGTGAGCTATTTCCCATACGTTAGGGGTATTTTTGGACCTTTTCCGTATATAATATAAAGTTAGGCATAGACAAGGTGATGTGGCACCTCTCTATGACCTCCATTTCTATTTATCTTTTTTCTCCTTTTTTTGAATTTTTCCTCATTTTAAAATTAATGTGTTCTATTAAAAAGTCAAAAAAAACCACTCTAAAACGTAGTAAGTATCTAAAACGTAGTAACTGCAATCCATTTAATACATTCATCAGTATTCTATATCTTTTGCCCCTCCAAAGAGACGTGTTGTTTGAGTATTAATGGCCTCTCTTAATACAAAGAATATGCATTAATGCTAAGGGTATATAAAATTGCAGAGGATTTGCTCATTTTATTGGTTAATGGTTTGGTCTATGAACAATGGTCTTGATGTCCAATTTTTCCGTTAATCACTAAGTTATGATTCTTTTTAGTCAGCCTGAAGCATGAGCCTTTATATTTGGCAATTCAAAATAAAACATTAAGGTGGAGGATCTTGAATATGAATGACAACATCAATATATCGAGCTTGTGATAATCGGAGAAGATATCATCTAGATATGAGTTACTATATCTTTTTTCCCATCAAATTTTTTCGTAAAGGCGGATGAAGTTAATCAATTGATATATCATTGCCTTTCAGTAGTACTTAGCAATTAGTAGTAATTCTAAAATCGTTATCGATGTTCTTTTTCAAGACAAATATGCGCATCTACTTTTGTACGTTTGCCGACTATGTGGAAATACTAGGGGTTCGGGTTTATATTTTTTATCATTTAATTGCAGTTTTTCCCTCAATTTGCCGAAAAAGACTTAAACATTTTTTTAATCTTTTCTCTTCTACTATTTAAGGTACTTATATGGTAATTGCTGAAATTAAATTGAAGGAGCAATAGTAAGAAAAGAGAGAAATGAAAGAAATAAGAAAATAAAATACTGAAAGTACCGCCTGCCTCAAGTACCAATTGCTTTACTACTAAATCAGGAAATGCCAAAAAATCAAATTCATAGGAAAGAGGGGGTAGAAGGAAGAAGAAAAGAAACAATAGAGAATATATTAGAAGAATCTATAATTAGAAAAATCAAAAGTTTAAAAATCAAATTCAGAGGAAAGAGGGGGTAGAAGAAAAGAAATAATAGTGAATATATTAGAATAAAATATAATTAGAAAAATTAAAAGTTTTAACTACATCTGATAAATGAAAATAAAAATAGAAACATATACATGTATATAGTATACAATCAGACTAAGATAATCATGTAATTAATCTCTCATCTGTATACATACATAATAATAAAAAAAGTAGTTCATCTTACCCAACTCCCACAATTTTTTTTTTTTATACATGTAGTTACATTTCTATATAGCATTAACTTTTAAATGCACACCCATGAAATAACTTAACAAAATTTATAAACATTGATTTTTTTTTTTTACTCAAGGCTTAAAAAATCTCTCAAAATTGGTGTATAAAAGTTGTATGGAATATGTATATAACAAGCTCAAAGCTTAAATGTTCGCTCAAAAATTGTGTATGAAAACTTTACGAAATGTGTATATCCGGTTCAAGGGTTAAAACTTTCGATCAAATTTTGTATATGAAAAATGTATATCTCACTCAAGGCTTAGAATTTTGCTCACATTTTTTGTGTATAAACTTCATGTTAGGTTTCTGAAAAATTAATACAATTACAATAACACTGTATACAACTTTCATAAAATAGGCTTAAAAAATCGCTCAAAATTTTATATATGAAAACTGTATTAAACATTTCGCTCAGATTTACACATTTCATACTTTTCATAGACGGGGAATTGAGTGAATTCTTTAAGACTTAGAGCGAAAATTGTTTTTTAAGAAAAATTTTAAAAATATAAATTTTTAAAAAATAATAATTTAAAGAATGAAAACTTTAAAAATAACTATTCAAGAAAATATCTTTTATTTTTATCTTTTCAACATAACAAACAAAATTAAATTTAAGACCTCAAAAGTAATTGTTTGATAGATTACATATGGCAGGAATTATATTAATCAACGAATAAATAATTGTCTCACATAAATGCTTTATACTTTGACCCTTACAAAATGAAAAACTTTTATCGAAATAAAATACAAATAAACACGGTCCCTTCAACGAAAATAATTTTAATGACCGAAATGTAATATTCTTTTGCTAAAATCGGTATTAAAGATTTGGAAATTTGGTTAAAATACTAGACCTATTATTAGTTATTTTAGAGATTCTATTTTTATATGTGGCTTTATAACAACAAAACAATGCTACAGGTTGTTATAAAAGAGTAATTTTACAAATAGTGTATTATTATATTGAAGGATGATGTTGTTAATTATCGGTAAAAAGTTATGTAATATAAAAAATCAACTTCAAAGCAAACTTGATTATTATGGTAAATGTTGTTATAGATGGTCATTGTTATTAAGAGGTATAACTGTACGTAATTTTATTTGGTTATTTCATATGTCCACTTTATATGACACAACACAGCAATGAGAGGTATGTCCACTTTTTAGAATGTTTTAATTTTAATTTGGCACTCCATGCTTTTCATAATAAGTGATATTTTTAGCTTATGCACATTCTTAAAAAATTGCTCACTTCTAGAAAAATAGAAGTGTTATTACTAACTTACGCTTAATCAAATTTTACCTCTTTTTAAGCTGACATTTGGATTCCATTTTTACCTCTTTCTAAGCTGACATTGGGATATTGAAATTTGGATATTAGAAGGTGATTACTATTGAACATTTAATGAGGGAGTATCATTAAAACTTCAACCTGAAACATTAAATACTGAACATTATAATGTGGATACTATTGGTTTCGCATAAAATATTGTGCTTACTATGATTAAATGTCTGGAAAGAAAAATTACTTAATGATTCTTGATTATGTAAATAAGGGTAGTTTTGAAAGAATAAGATCAAGTTCTTCTTGAAATCCTAAAGCACCACTTATTTTGAAATAAAATAAAAAGCCCAAAACACCATTTATTTAGAAACAGAGGGAGTATAACGAAGGCAATAGATGAATTAAATGAAAAAACATTGTCCGTCATATAATCGATCGACTATTTGAAATCAAGACGTATTAGTAAATAACTTTTGTATTAATTACCAAGTAAAATTTACAAACCATATAGCTTAGCCAACACATCTAGCTAACAGAATCAAACGTCAAATAAAAATTGAAAAGAAACTGACAGTCATCTATCCTAGAGAGGGAACTAGAATCAATACAACCAAGACTATAACTTCAGGCTATCGTGTCAGTAGCTCTAACATTCGCCATTTATGCACCCTACATGTGCTCTCAGCTCCTCTAGAGACTTCTGCATAGATGTGTAATGTGTTTAAAAATCTTATCAGCAACTGACCTCCCCTTTGAATTCCTATATGTTGTTCCCAGTGGCGGACAACTGACTTAACTGGAGAGCCTAAACGGTATTGAGGATGAGTCCAATGATCAACAAATGGCTTGTAGATCAAATGGCTTCTATCTACAGGTTCTTTCATTATGGATCGGTCAACTTGTCTTGCTCACACACAATTAGGTAGCCTCATGGATCCCCCTTCTCTTCAGGACTATATTTTAGATTGTTGTAGCAACTGGACATTCTACAAATATACGATCTCGACTCCATTTGTGTTTGCCAGAATACACAGGTTGGATCAATATTAAGCCCTCATTTGAGTAATTTGAAGTGCATGTTCCCAGTCCCATTGCTCTGCAATTGAGTTCCGTCTCTTCTAGCATCAAAAAAATTCTTAATCATCCAACAAGACTGCTATGGTACAAGCACTTCCACAAAGACGTAGTTACGGTTGTAAGGCAATTCAAAAATTTTATAAAAACTAGTATGTTCATAAGAATCACAAGTCTCTGACGGAAAGAAAACTAAAAACAAGAATCTAGAAAACACCAACCTCAGTTAGTGGAGAAAAACATTAAGGAGTCATTTGGTTCGCGGACAAAGTTATCCGGTATTATACGTACCAATTATAATCTTAGGACTATACGGCAAAAATGAAAATTACTGTAGCAAAATCAGAATAGGATGGTCCTAACCTGCACTGTCCAATAATAACATGATCACCCTCTTTCACACGGAAGCATGGTGATATGTGAGCAGGAATATTAGAGTGCCTCTTCTCATATCTGAAATAATGTGCGTGTTAAAACAAAAAAAGGCGAAGCAGCCTACATATTTAAAGTGACAAGCTCTTGCCTCTGGTACTTCTTGACATAATGTAGGTAGTTGCGTCGAACAATGATGGTTCTGTTCATCTTAGCACTGTGGCATGTACCAGCAAGGATACGACCTCGGATGGAAACATTGCCAGTGAATGGGCATTTCTTGTCAATGTATGTACCTAAATTTAAACACACCAAACTATTAGGTAGACGGCAGAACAAGATGAAATTGAGCAATCATAGCCATTTTTACATCACAGGACTGTTGTTTTGGGAAATTTCTACCATATTCAGCCAAACAAATAAATGAAAGAATCCAATGGATGATAAGCAATAATAGATTAAAGTAGGAATTGAGTTAAAAGGTACATAGTTTTTTGATTGGCCAAAATGAATCATTAAATGTACATAGATTAATCATGATATTTTGGAAATATCTATCTTGAGAAATGAAAGAAGCACAATGAATGAAAAGCAATAACAAAATCACAACATTAAAAATTCTGATAAGCTATGAAAGAATCAAATGATGAGTGGTGCAAAGGATATACAAGCTGACTTGAAATCTGAGGAAATCTTTGTTTCTAAGTCAGTCTAAACTCTAAACTATCCAAACTCTAGAGAACATTACACTAACAAGCATCATGTCCACATAAACGTCACAAAGATAGCTATTTAGGAAGTACCTTTTATTTTCTATTACTTCTATTTAGTAAATAAATGCCTGCATAAGCACCTTACAGTGTGCTATTGATCTTAATCTAGTCAGATTGAAGCAGGAAACAAAAGAATAAATAAGCTAAAATTCAATCCACTGCTGTTCACCTCTGAAATTATGCCTTTTTGGTTCAATACTTTTACGATATAGTAAGGTCATCACATCATAAATTTTATAACCATATGCTACTGAGATCCATACCTATAACTAACTGTCAGTACTGTGAAGGGTTTTATTCACATTATCATATCCTAGGTAACTTTTTTTTTATAAGGATGCTTGTTAGTTAGCTGCTAGATTAGTTAGTAGTGGTTAGTGTGTATCTATCATATCCTAGATAACTGTAATCAAATGCTAGTGATGTGAATGTCTTTATTCTCTGTGGCAATTGGGACAGGTAATCTTCAGTGAAAAGATTCAACTTGGCCCATAAAATCCCATATGTCTAGTTCTGTCGAATGTTTAATGCATCTCTAGTTCTGTCGAAGATTTAAAAAAGGCCAAACCCATCGACAGACACTTGTGATCGTCCACTTCTTTCACTTGAGCACCTAAAGTGACCCTTGTTCCATTTAGACATTTCAGGTGGGTCATTCCTATTCCACTTAGACACTTTTTGCACCGTTATCGGAGCAAAACCAACACCAAAGGGGGTGCCACCTCATTGCACATCCAACCAGCCCAAAGCCCCAATTTTTAATGGTCAAAACTCCACGAATTTACAAATTAGTGAATTTACAATTAAAATCAGTTGGCACAATTTAATTGAGTTGGCACAATTTAAATGAGCTAGCACAATTTAATTGGCCACTTTATCCACGTAGGAGACGACTGGTGTTGGTTTTGCTCCGATAACGGTGCAAAAAGTGTCTAAGTGGAATAGGAATGGCCCACCTGAAATGTCTAAATGGAACAACGATCACTTTAGGTGTTCAAGTGAAAGAATTGGACGACTACAAGTGTTTGTCGATGGGTTTGGCGTTTAAAAAAAAAAAATCAAGAGAAGACCACATGAAAACAAGGTGTTATGGATTGTCAATCAAACACATAATTATCCGGTTATGGGGTAGACTTCCAAATTACATTGAAAAAATTACAACTATTACTTCCAAATTATTTGTCTGGTCAAAGCAAGACAGAATAAATCAATCTTAAACAGAGATAAACAACTTATTAATAACCTGAATAACCAACTAATAAAAAGTTCTACAACAAGGATATAGTGTTTTCCCTTGTATACACAAATTGCATTAAACCATATTATGTAGACACTCCACAATCACCCATTCCTCTCTAACCCTCTAATATAGCCACCCACCCCGGTTAAACAAAATAAATTCTCAAGAGACAGATTTACCAACTACAACCACATTGCAAGAACTAAAATTTCAACTTATTACATAATCCAGGAGAAGAATTGGCCTTTTCCATCAGGCACACCCATTGCTTCAGGCTCGAACCATATGTAAATCAATCAATCAACCATTCCTAACTCCCAAAGTAGTCGAAGTTTGCCTCCACTTCAAACTTCTAGTTCTGTACTACTCCTCAAATTTGTCATTTCTCTTCTATTTAAGGTTGATTTTTAATTGATGGAATCAAAGCTAGGCGGTGAAAGCCTGCTCGATGACATCATATCCACACTGCTCGAAGTCCTTGATAGACGTCCGAATGTCATTTGACAACCGTTGAAGATTCAAGATCAGCATTGGTCAACTTTGATATCTTATCACCAATAAAGGCATACTTTAGAATTTTTTGTAACGCTAGATCTTCTCTTTTCTCCTCATTTGTTCCGCAAAAGGTGAAAAATGCGGGTTTTGCGGAATTTTTGCAAATGTTTTCCGTAGATTTGATTATTGTCCAATCAGCAGAGTCCTTCAGAAATGGCAGCAGCAGACTAGTTTGAACTATGAAATATTTGCAAAAGTTCCACAAAATCCATTTTGACCTTTAGCGGAACATGAGGAGGAGAAACAAGAAGAACTAGCATTGCAAAACTGCTAAGTATGCCTTTAATCGGCGACAACATATTAAAGTTAACAATTGCTGAACTTAAAAGTTAAATGACTGTCAATGACAGCCCGACATCTCTAAAGGACTTGGAGGATTTGGACCTGCATTACCATGCAATATGTCATATAACTTGAGCATTATATTGAGACCGACTTTTGTAATTCAAGAGCTGTGCATAATGACGTGTATAATTGTTAATGAAGCTCATTATCTGATCATCCATTTGCGTAACTCAAGTGCCAGTACAGCAGAGAAGCGCTGCTCTATAATTCAATCACCTAACATCCTTTTCTTATAAGGGGGTTCAATCACAAACATCTTACAACCCAGTACATAGGCTTTAACAAAACTTGCTAGCAAGTTTCAAAATTTGAAGCTCGAAGGAAAATTAATGAAGCAGTGAAAGCATAAAAGTCTCAACATCATCCCTAGAAGTAACAACTAAAATGGAAGCACCAAGCTCACATTCCGGTAAAAGCTTTTTTCCCACCACCAGCAGCCCCAGCTGGAACCACCTTCAAGACATTGAACCTCACGGTTTTGGACAAAGGCCTGTAAAACAGAAAATGTTACCACATACAATAACAGAAAATAAAGAAAATTACTATAGCAAAATAAAAATAGAACGGTCCAAACCTGCACTGTCCAATAATAACATGGTCACCCTCTTTCACACGGAAGCATGGTGATATGTGAGCTGGAATATTGGAGTGCCTCTTCTCATATCTGACATATTAATTTACATGTTACAACTAACAAAAGAAGAAGTTAAGCAGCCAATATATTTAAAAGTGACAAGCTCTTGCCTCTGGTACTTCTTGACATAATGTAGGTAATTCCGTCGAACAATGATGGTTCTGTTCATCTTAGCACTGTGGCATGTACCAGCAAGGATACGACCTCGGATAGAAACATTGCCAGTGAATGGGCATTTCTTGTCAATGTAAGTACCTAAATTCAAACAGACCAAACCATTAGGTTAGACCATAGAACAAAGAGAATTAAGCAATCATAGCCATTTTAAAATGCAGGAAAAAATTGCTAGCAATATACTTTTCTATATTTGAAAGCCAACATTAAGTTCATGCAACCTATTGTTAACAGGATTTTAAAAAGCACGTAAATCTAACAAGTCGTTCTGGAAAATTTACTATCTAAGCCAAACATAACTAAATTGAAAGAATCCCAACGGATTATAAGCAATAACAAACCACGTTAAGATTCACAAGCAGAACATGTACAATTCTTTTTTATTGGCAAAAGGAATCATCACATGTACATAAAGTGATCATGTGCTTTATAAATATTTACTATCTTGGCAAATGAGAAATGAACGAAGCACAATGGATGAAATGAAATAACAAAATTGCATTAAACATGTTCTACAACAAGGACAATGTGTTTCCCCTTATGTACTCAAATTGCATCAAACAATATTTTGTATACACTCCACAATCATCAATTCCTCTAACCCACCAGTATGGCCACACTGGTTAACAAAATAACTTCCTAATAGAAAGATTACCAAACTTCTTAATACAGGATATACCAACTGCCAACTACATTACAAAAACATAATCCAGGATAGGTAGGCCAGTTGCTTTTGGCTTGTATCATATATACATCGATCAATCTTAATCCCATCTAGTTGGCATTCACTACATGAATCCATTACATCAAAGTAGAAATTGATAGAATTTCTGTTCCGCCGCATTCAGAATATATACAGTAAAACTATATTCACTACACTACATAGATCAATCGACCATTCCTTAAACCCAAAATAATTGGCATTCACTACATTAATGTTATAGAATATCTGTTCTGGTTCAATCAGACCATCTGCAGATTAATTAAAAAACCTAATATCTAATATAAATCAGCAGTACTTAAGCCAACCAGATACAAGTGAAATACATATTAATTGAGCATGATAATTAGATGAAATGAAATGAATATTGACCTTCAGTAGCCTCACGAGGAGTCTTGAAGCCTAAACCAATACTCTTAAAGTATCGATTCCCTCCCTTTCCTGGCCTCTTTCCCTTCCCTGTCTTCTTTGAACTGCCAAACGAAAAACTCAAATCTTAGCCTCAAATTAATCTAATTTACGGAATTGAACAGAAAAAAGCGTAGAGCATTGGTGAGGATACTGACCTTAGAAAAACACCAGGCTGCTTCAAAAATGCCTTCTCTGTCTGTAACACAAAACAAATTCATTAGATTTTCTCTATATACAAACTCATAATATGACATGCAAGACGTGTGTGTGTGAGAGAGAGAGAGGCGAACCTGCTCCGCCATGATTGAGGGTAGTTGAGGAGAGATGCGCGGCGCAAAAACCCTAATATGCAGCAGAGAGCGAGGGCTGAGACAAACTTATGTACTCTGTGCAGGTTGGGATATAGACTGTGGACTGGACATAGAAAATGGGCTAATTTTTACAGATGGGCTCAAAATGCAACCAACTAAAAGTGTAACACTTTCACGAGTAGCCTATTTGAATCCCGCTATTTAATATGTGTACCGTATTTAAATTTATTTTGCACATTAATCACTTGGAACTTCTTAAGTAAGGTTTTGTGGATGACATAGCCTGACTATTATATGTGCCTGAAGTTCAAGCAAAAATAACTAAACTCCGAATATTGTGTCTGAATTTCAGCCATATAAAATTTTAAACACTGCATTTTTGTAGTTGCTCCAAAGTGTGTAGGTTTATAAATTTGTGTGCACTGCAGGCATGTTTGCGGTCTCATAATTGATTATATATGCATTTTGGATGCTACAATTGACAGGTGATTTTGCTCACATTTTCGAGTTTCAACGATATGAAATATATGACTAGTCATCAATATAATTACAGTCATCCCTTTCTAAAATAGCCTTTTTATATTTTTCGCCTTTTATAGCGATTGATTGTTATACATATATGACAATCAATTTCCTATATAGAAACTCGTATGTAACGTTATAACCAAATGTTATCCAATTTTTTTAATGTTATAAAAGAAAAAATATTTAAATTTAAAATATCAAAATGTAATAGCTTAATTTTAGATTTTATGACATGAATAATATTTAATCTATAAACCAATAATTTGTCTCACATAATTGCTTTGAATTTTGACCCTTACGAGATGAAAAGCTTTACAAATATATGCAAATCGTTCAACGAAAAAATTACTGACCTAAGTATGCTTGATGTAGTATTCTTTGTCAAAATCGGTGTATCTTTGTGGCTTTATAACAACGAAATAACATTAATAACTCTGGACTGGACTTATAAAATGGGCCAATTTACATATGGGCTCAAAATAAAAACCAACGAAAATCGTGCAATAGCTGTGTTAAGGAGGCTGAGCAGTAAGATAGCCTGTTTGGCCAAGTTTATTTTTATCGAAAAATGCTTATTTTTTTAATAAGTACTTATTTAAAAAAAGTGAAGTGTTTGATTAAGTTTTTGAGAGAAATAAGTGTTTTGGGGGAGTAGCAAAAGATATTTTTTCAAAAGTTAAAAATAGTTTTTTCCCATAAACACTTTTTTTGAAAATCACTTTTGAGAAAAATACACTTAGAAGCACTTTTTAAAAGTTTAGCCAAATACTAATTCCTGCTTAAAAGTGTCTTTTAAATTAATTGGCCAAACACAAACTGTTTTTCACTAAAATTACTTTTTAAAAAATCATTATTTTAAAAGTTTGGCCAAACGGGCTAGTAGTACGAGTCTCTCCTCACCTGCTAATGTATATATAACTCCCTTTTGGCCATAGATTTTAGGAGCATATTTTGAAAATTTGTTTTCAAATCTTTGTTTGGCCATAAAATTTTGAAAGATTTTGAAAACAAATCTTCAAATCCCAAATTCTCTATGTTTTGGCCTTTTCAAAAAATTTATAAACTACCCCAAACTTTTGTATTTTATAAATAATAATAATAATAATAATAATAATAAAAACTCATCTATTTATGACCAAACTAATTCTATCTACCATGTTTCTCCATTAAAATCGTATCTACTATGTCTCCACAATTAAAGCAGTCTCTTCTATAAAGTGAACGAGTTAAGCTGTGCCAAACAATAGAAGAAGAAACCCTAGCTAGTTACTATCGTCGTGAAGAGATTATTCGTACAATGTGAGAAGATTATATTAAAGAATAGCTAGTTACTACCGGGTTTTTTTTCTTGCACGGATGGATCTTTGTATTGTAATTTAAATTGCAGTAGCTAATAAGTGTGTTATTAGCAGTTGTTATTAAGATAAAATGTTCTGCATAAGTTGGGATTAGCAAGTATATATGTTTTGTATGGTTGGGTACTCTTGATAGTTTTTAAAACTTATAAGTAATGATATTTCATGTTTTTCAAAATAAAAAGTAAAATATGTTTTGAAAAACTATGACCACACAATTTCAAAACTTGAAAAATTTCACCCAAATCAAGTTTTTCAAAAAAAAAAAAAAAAATAAATCTAGCATAGTATAGTAGTAGTAGTCGGATATGCTTTCTGTATGCGTGCAACTTTCCTTCTTGTCCTTTTATGACCCCCCAAGAAAAAGGTTCTAAACAATTTTGACTGGAAAATTTCACTACTATGTAATATTTGTAAGTCCTAAAAAATGTAAAACACATATTTGAAATGCGATTTACATGTGTTCTGAGTTAATTGAGATAACGAATAATATGGAACATAACATTAGCTTAAATCGCATTTTTAAATACAACTTGTAATGTCTATTTAAAATGTGTCGTTAGTTGTATTCAAAATCTACTGTCAATACAACTCTTTATGCCATTTGCAAAATTCACAGAATAATGTAATATCAAATGGTAAATTGTTGGCTTCCTACTTTTTGGAAGACAAAGGTACCCCCAAAAGACAAATCAAATATTGCATTTCAGTTGGCAATTTAGCTTATTACCATTACTTTTTAAAGTTACACACCTCTTAGACAAAAAGAAGAGTAACAATTAAATAAGATGTACCGCGAAAAGAAAATAATAAAAGGCACACAAGTTACAAGCAGCCAAATGACAGGGAACTACATCCGATTAGATCGAGCTTTAGCATCATTGTCAGTTCCATGCTCCCTTGGACAAACGCCCCGAAGAATCTCACAAATGAGCTCCTGCAACCAATCTCAGATGAATTATGAACGAAAACGGGTTCTCAAACCTCTCCAAGAAGCTTCCAACCAAGTATACTACACATGAGAAACAGTTTCTGCTACCAATCATTATTTCTCCTCCACCTATCGTGACTACTGTTTCCAAATTGCGATGCTGAAAACCTATGGTGATGATGATATTTGCCCGACCCATAAGGGCTATGAAAATCACCAGATGCTGAAAACCTATGGTGATGATAGTTGTCTGACCCATAAGAAGCGGAATTATCAAAATCGAGCCTGTTGGACTTTCTAGGCAAACGAGAAGCAGAAGCGTGACCACCAGTACTGAAGTTAGAAATCTTAGCTCTCTTATTTCTAGGAGTTGAAGGAGATCTCCAACTATTGGGTTGAGGATAGTCTTCAGGATCATCCGGGATCCAACCACCCCTTCGTTTCGCCTTATAGCCTGACGTATATCCGCCTTCACTTTTCCCTTTCTTCCACGCCCTACCAAAATCACGAGGTACAGACCTGAACTCTTTTTGCTCTTTTCTTTTCTTCTGGACTTTCTTCTTGGGGGTTGACGATTCATGATTCCGCTTTTTGGCCTATGTACAAAACAGAAAACCAATAAGGTTTCATCATGAAGATAAGATATAATGTAGCAAACGACAGCGAACCTATAAAGGAAGACGACACAGAAATGAAAAGGAGAAGTGAATCACATGTCAAACATGAATACAGTAACTTACTCTGCTCATATTAGTACATTCACGTGCAAAATGACCTTCTTCACCACACCTATAACAGGGATTAAGTGACCCAGTAAAGCTAGTCTCTCCACGAGATGCCGTGCATGCCTGTATCGGAAAACATGTCAGATAAAATGTAAGCACAAAATATAGTTCTTAAGGAGAAGCAACACAGAAATATAACTACAAGGGCATTCACTTACCAAACCAGTATGGCCTAGTAGACCACATCTGTAACAGGAAAATTCTCTCGGACCACTATCAGGGTATTTTGCACAGCAAAGATGGCCATAACTCTTACAGATGTAACATTGTATTTCCTATCAAAGGCAACAGGAGAAATGGAACACCGACAAATTCAGACAACACAACATAGAACTCTAGGTTGAAAATTTCCTCAGCAACACACCTTTAGATCATCAGCAGAATAGTTGCTCCAGCATGAAAACATATCATGGCCAGAATCCCCACATTTTAGACATATTTTAGAACTCTGGGATCCTCCATGGCTTCTCTCAGGGCAATCATTTGCACGATGACCTCCTTTTTTGCAGATGAAACAAGCTTTTCCCTGCTCAAAGAAAGCAGAGTGCACAACATACTCTTATCAGTCTATCACCAAAACATGGAAAACATATAGTAGGTGTTTTAAGGTCCAAAAAAATATAACAATTTCATGATCAAGGAAACATAACTTTACTTTTGCTCCCCCCCCCCGGGTATTACCTTGTTAGCCTGTGTAACCTATATTATCGAAGAACCTACAGATGAAGCCTGACATTACTAGCTACAGAAGACTTTGAATCATGCTACAGTGCAGTTAATGATTTTACCAACTATCCAAAATCCTATCAAACTAAAAGCAAGCACAATTTGCTTCCCTGAATGAAGTGAAGACGCACAGTGGCATATCTATGATTATACCATCAGTCAATCAGCTACTCAACCCATACTACTTGGGGTCAGCTATTCTGTAATCTGTATTATCAACCATTCAAAATTATGTCAACCAAAAACATGCACCATATGCTTGAACATGGGTGAACTGGGCAAGTTCATATAAATAACATGCATCACAGAAGGGTCTATTGAATTGCTGAGAAAAAATGGCTTTGCAGAAAACTAAAAGATAATTAAATGTTACTGTGACAAAAGATTTGCGGTATATATGTGTGGAAGGAAACTTCCAAAATGCTCATTCACGTCAATGTAGTAATATAAAAGAATATACAAGTATGATAAATTCTCCTTGACCAATTTAACGAAAGTTGAGAAGACTAATAAGCAACATAGAAGAAGCAGTATGGGGTCAACATAGAAGAAGCAGTAAGCAATTTTCTCCACTAACCTTTGCGCAATTTTTAGCATTATGTTCGAAACTCCCACAAACAAAACATGGCTTCTTACGTCTAGCTGAAGTACAGTTAACTGCAGCATGACCCTCTTCACCGCAATTATAGCATGTTCCCCAACTCTTATCTGGAGAATCAAAGTACCTGGGGCCCCGCTGAGATCATATAGCGAATAATAAAGATGTAGGACCAAACCAATCCATATTTTGGATTATGGAAAAACATCACTGCAAATCATATTACTTCAACTCACAAGAAGCCTTCGTAGAACAGCATTATCAGAGACCTCAACAGGATTCTTTTCGGCTTCACAATCACCAGTATTCAAAGCTTTAGTAGTATCCACATTTTTTTCTTCCCTCACTTTGTCCTCCTAAGACATTCAAAAAGAAGTAATCAGCAATGTTAGAGATCACAAGCTCAACATTTAAGATGTATTATGGTTTCTAAGACACAAGAAATATTTTCAATAACTTCCAAATTAATATAAAACAAACTACAGTTTTAACCTTGCGACTGAAAACAGAAAGGGGACAAAATATAAAGCAGAAATGGCAGTAATTAGTATTTATTCCATGGTTTTCAGAAGAGAGAAGAGGGAAGAGCACCTGTTCACCTTTCGGAGTACGAGGGCCAAGACACAAATTGATTACCTACTCTCCCAAAAGTGCGATAGACGTTTATGCACGGATTGCAAGGTTATCCCGAGTGAGAACCTCACAACCCAACATAGGCTCTTGGTTATGGAACTGGAGATAAAAAGGAAGAGGAGAAAGAGGGTTGTATCGGGTCAGCCGAAGATTAGGTGGGACGCTTTGAACAAGGACAATGCCCAGGAGCTGGGGGAGCGGTTGAGGGCGTTGGGAGCCTGGAGGAGTAGCGGGGATGCGAGTAGTATGTGGACTACGACGGCTGCTAACATCAGGGAAGCGGCAAGAGAGGTGCTAGGAGTCTCGAAGGGTTACTCTGGCAGACACAAAGGGGACTGGTAGTGGAACGGAGAGGTACAAGGTAAAGTGGAAGCCAAGAAAGCAACGTATCTAAAGCTAGTAGAGAGCACAGACGAGGAGGAGAAGAGGAGTAACAGGGAGTAGTATAAGAAAGCGAGGAAGGAGGCAAAGTTAGCGGTTACGGCGGCTAAGACTGCTGCTTTTGGACTCTTGTATGAAGAATTAAGGGGAAAAGGCGGGGACAAGAAGTTGTACAGGCTAGCCAAAGCGAGGGAGAGGAAGGCTCGGGACTTGGATCAAGTGAAGTGTATCAAAGACGATGGAGGGGAAATTTTGGTGGAGGATGCCCTTATTAGACGAAGATGGCAGACCTACTTTCATAAACTCTTGCACAGAGAAGGGGACCGGAACATCGTATTAGGGGAATTGGAGCTTTCTGAGAGCCGCCACGATTTTCTGTACCGCAGGCGACGTTGAAGAGGTCGAGGGGGTTATGCGGAAGATGAGCAGGGGGAGAGCGACCAGGCCAGATGAAATACCGGTAAAATTTTGGAAGGATGCGGGTAGGGGAGGCTTGGAGTGGCTTACACGGTTGTTGAATGTTATTTTTAGGACGGCGGAGATGCCTGAAGAGTGGAGATGGAGCACCATGATCCCATTGTATAAAAACAAGGGGGATATCCAGAATTGCAACAACTATAGGGGTATCAAGCTATTGAGCCATACGATGAAAGTTTGGGAGAGAGTGGTGAAAGCGAGGATGAGGAAGATAGTATCTATTTCAGAGAACCAGTTCGGATTCATGCCGGGGCGTTCGACTACAGAAGCCATTCACCTTGTGAGGAGGTTGGGGGAGCAGTATAGGGATAAGAATACTGACTTGCAAATGTTGTTTGTTCACCTTGAAAAGGCTTACGACAAAGTCCCAAGAGAGGTGTTATGGAGATGTCTGGAAGCTAGAGGTGTTCCTGTAGCATACATTAGAGCGATTACGAACATGTATGATCGAGCCAAGACCCGCGTGAGGACGGTTGGAGGTGACTCATAACACTTCCCAGTCACGTTGGGCCTGCACCAGGGGTCCGCGCTTAGCCCGTTTTTGTTTGCTTTGGCAATGGACGCACTAACAAGCCACATTCAAGGAGAGGTGTCGTGGTACATGTTGTTTGCAGATGACATTGTGCTTATTGACGAGTCGCGGAGCGGGGTTAATGCGAGACTGGAGGTCTGGCGACAGACTCTGGAGTCGACGGGTTTCAAGTTGAGCAGGACTAAGACAAAGACAAAGTACTTAGAGTGCAAGTTCAGTGATGTGAGTCAGGTAGAGGACAAGGACGTGCAGCTGGATACTCAGGTCATCCCGAAGAAAGAAAGTTTCAAGTACCTGGGGTCGATCATCCAAGGAACTGGCGAGATTGACGACGATGTCACGCATCGTATTGGAGCGGGATGGATGAAATGGACACTCGCATCGGGGGTGTTGTGCCATAAGAAGGTGCCGCCTATACTAAAGGGAAAGTTCTACAAAGCGGTGGTTAGACCGACTATGTTGTATGGGACGGAATACTGGCCAATTAAGAAAGCTCATGTCCAGAAGATGAAGGTAGCAGAGATGCGGATGCTGAGATGGATGTGCGGGCATACCAGGAGAGATAGGATTCAGAATGAAGTGATTCGGGACAAGGTGGGTGTGGCCCCTGTGGTGGATAAGATGCAGGAAGGAAGGTTGAGATGGTTCGGAAATGTGCCAGTGAGGAGGTGTGAGAAGATGGAAGTGGTGGGCTTGAAGAGAGGGAGGGGTAGGCCAAAGAAGGCCTGGGGAGAGGTGATTCGGCAGGATATGGCGCTACTGCAGCTTACCGAGGACATGACAGGTGATAGGAAGGGGTAGAGGTCGAGTATCAGGATAGAGGGCTAGTGGGGGGCCGCGAGGTTTTCTTTCCCGTATTAGGAGTATTATTATCCTGCTACTATGTGTTGGGTCTTTGTCTATCTTTGCTGTCTTATCATGACTTCCTTGCTCTTGTTATTTCTCATTTTCGCATTGCTTTGATTTGCTTGTCCGTCGCTGACTCTTTTCCCTTGTTTTCTTTTGAGCCGAGAGTCTTTCGGAAACAACCTCCCTACCTTCCAAGGTGGTGGTAAGGTCTGCGTACACTTTACCCTCCCCAGACCCCACATTGTGGGATTCAATTGGGTTTGTTGTTGTTGTTGAAGAGTAGGGGTGTCAAATTTAGACCATTAAATGTAAAAGTGACTAAACAACTTATAATAAACAAACAAGAAGATTTGAAACGGTTTTGAGTAATTTCAACCCGAATTGACCCAATTCTTAATCTGATCAAACTTTGGGCAAGTTTGACCCAACCAGTTTACGAGTCAACTCATTTAAACTTGTTCAAATTTAGCCTAACTCGTCCATTGACAATTGAGATATATATTGTATTTCCTTTCGAAACTTTTCCTCATCTTGCCTGTGATGGGGTTCAGACAATGGGATTCTGCACATTCAAATGCAATGTTTTTCCTATTAAACTGACTTTTCAATTGTTAGTTTTACAATTCCTTCATTACCACCGAGATAACACACAAACCAAATAAGCCTCTTAAACCTCTATGGCAAGACAAACACCAAGGGAATACTAATTTTCTGTGACTGCTGGCAATACAAGAAGGAAAAAAATACGCAATAATATTCAATTTGCAAAAATCTAATAGCCAATTTACAGCAGACAATTCAAACTACCGGAAACATGTCGCTGCAGAAGCTTTTGAAACCCTTGTCTATTCCACCTAACACCTAAACAACAAAATTGAGAAGGAATCCTATTAATCAACCACATATTAGTAAAATCAATTTAACTTCTAAATGCTACATTTATTTATAACCACCTCCTAAATGCTACATAAACATGCTTCCACCAGTGATTCTCAATCCAAATAAACAACTAATAGCAATATAAATGAGAAATAGAATTCAAAAATTTAATATCCTGTTTGATAACAGTAATTTGGTCATTTTTCTTCTTCTTTTATTTCTTTCTATTTCCACTTACCACTTTCAAATTTGTCAAAATCTCAGCTTCTTCCTTGTCAATGACACTGAAACACATGTTAGTAAATTGATTTAACTTCTAGATGCTACTTTTTTTTTTTTTTTTTTGATAACCAACTTCTAATGCTACATGAGCATGCTTCCACCAGTGATCTCAATCCAAATAAACAAACAACTCACGGGATCCTCTTTGATCACAGTAATTTGGTCATTTTTCGTCTTCTTTTATTTCTTGCTATTTCCACTTACCACTTTCAAATATGTCAAAATCTCAGCTTCTTCCTCGTTGGAACACGCCCGTAACTAAATGCTACATAAACATGCTTCCACCAGTAATCTAAATAAACAACTAATAGCAATATAAATGATTAATTGATTTTCAAAAATTCAACAATTCACGGGTTCCTCTTCAATTACAATAATTTGGTCAATTCTCTTCTTTTCTTTCTTTCTATCTCCACTTACCACATTGGAACATGGCCGTAACTTAGCCTTCTCTATGATTTTCAAGCTGAGATCCTCGTCTTCATCGTCACTGCGTATCAAAATGGGTTCGGAATTTGATCCTTGTTCGTCTGATTTCTCCTTATTTTCCCGCTTATCCATCAGTCCGATTTCTCGTCTCTTAGATCCGAATAGAATTAAACCCTAATCCCAAAATCCCCCAATTGTGTTGCAGTTTGACTTTATGAAACATACGGGCATAGAGACTGGTGGATAGGGCTTCGACTTTATGATGGACCTTTGGAACCCAACATGGATTGGGCTTGTATCAACGGTTAGCCCGTCTAACAGCACCAATTTCATTATTATCAACTTTTTAATAAATAAATATTTTTTGGACGTGGTTTGACATTAACAAAGAGTTGTCGAGAATATCAAGAATGGATGCGAATTTACCACGGTACCCTTCAGCAGACGGGTGGAGCAAAGAATAATCATGCAACCTAGAGTCAATAAGTGGCTAATTCTTCTCGTTATCCGGCTCCAGTCAGAAATGGCCAATACATCTTTTCCACATTCATAACGGAACTTGGATGCCAAAAAGACCAAGATCTGCACCAACAGCCGCTCCGTTCAGGCTCACGCTTAAGGTTTTGCAGCGACCGTCGCACTCTCGTACTCATCGAGGTCCTTTGGTGTTGACATCCCCCAATGCGTGTGGTGCAAGTTGGAGGGTGTATCTCTCTTCTAAAAGTCTAACATTCCCTCTGATTTTTCCAAAAAATGTTAGATTGATGATGCAATCCCCTATACTAGACTCTTACCATGTTCAACTCTATTTAATTAATTTTCTTTTTTAATGGCTAATTAGATGAATCCATGAATAGTTAAGCGGCTATACAAAGGGTAATCAACATTATTGAACTTGTGACTTTCACTTTTTTTTTTTAACAAAAGATAATGCAATTTGAGATGTTGTCTCAATTGAACTATCTAAATCGATTGATCGAGAGTCCACCGTCAGACTAGACTCATGTGTGTATCATTGTATGCTTCCCATGAAAGTTTTTTTGTTAAAATTCTTTTATAATGATTTATGCCGGAGCTGATGGAAATGAAATTTAAGAATATAGATAATATTGAGTTAGAGAAGAAAAAATGAGATATGGTGAAGGAGGCGATAACGACGATAGTGAAATATAAGAATGAGGCTCCAATAGAGAAAGGTCCATGAATGAGTTTTGAAGACGATAGCAAGATGGTGTATTTTTTCGTTTATTTTTTGTTTTGATTTTTCAATTATTTGAAGTGTTTTTAAATGAAAATTATCATTTTTATGTCTCTTTATTTGCACGTAGATCGTGTAATTTATTTTGTTCAGTTCAATTATCAGAAGTTGCAATGAACTCATTAATAGTTAGAGACATGTAAAATCGCATCATGAACAAGTTTAGTTGTATAAAATATAATTATTGATGCAGTTGTAAAACATAATTATTGAATCTAACACTACTAAAAAAATTGGGATTTTCGACCAAAAATTTCGACCACACGAGGTCGAAAAGGCCTTTATTTCGACCAATTTTTCGACCACACGCGTAGGTCGCTAACAGGTAGGCCGAAATTTTTTTTCGACCACACGTGGTCGCAATCACATTCTACCGAAATTAAGGGAAAATTATTTTCGACCACATGTGGTCGAAAATTATTTTTATATTAAATTATATATTTAACTTTTTCGACTACGTGTGGTCGAAAACACTATTTATATTTAATATTAAAAAAATTATTTTCACAATTTCGACCACATGTGGTCGAAATTGTAAATTGGGCCCAGATTTTCGACCACATGTGGTCGAAATCTGGCAACAATATTGCTAAATTTCGACCACACGTGGTCGAAATTTTATTTTTCTGGGTACAATTTCGACCACATGTGGTCGAAATTGTAAAGTATCTGGGCTGACTTTCGACCACCTGTGGTCGAAAATCTGGAATATTTTTTCCAACATTTGCCTGTTTTTGACATCCAACCTACCTATTTTCAAATAACCAAATTCATCAACCAAAACAGTCATCCAATTCATCAACAATGCAACACAACAACCATAAACAATGTTCAAACACTTGAACACTTAAACATTGTCCATTCAAACACTTAAACATTATAAACTGCGTTCAAACACTTTAACATCTTAAAATTAAAAGTACTTCTAATTCAAATTAAAACTACATTCAAACTCTTAAACATAATATAGATATCCATTTAAACATAGCCGAATTAGAATCCATGTACAACGCTCCCATCAGCTGAAGCAAAGGAATCTCCAAAGGAAAATTAAAGGGAGTAATAACTGCCACCTACAAAGTAAAGTTTAAAAGTGGGCAGTGTGAGAACCTTTAACAATTGAAGTACAAACTTCGATTAATCACATAAGAAAGTCACAGCTGGGGAATGTAAAAAAAAAAAAACCTATGTGCTGTTAATTTTACCACTATGAGCACTATGCCCAAAAGCAATCTAGGTTAAATCCTTAAATTAGCAGGAAGACATTCATAAAAAATGATTCCCGCAGATATATAACACAACTTTTACACTATTCTGAACTAGTGAAGAATTTTTATTCCCATAAGTTTAGTGATTTTAGTTCTAAAACTGCTCCTTTAGATCTCAGTTTCAAAGTGAAAGATAGCATTGGAAGACCCTTTTGTTTAACACTTCCAATTAAATTAGTCAACAATTTGCCAGAATGGTGCTTACAGGTCCATAAGGCCAGCGAAAACCATGGCTCTGCTGCCCCAGATGATTTCCTGGTACTGCGAAAGACCTAGCTAGAAAGCGAACCTGCCAAATAAATCAGGTGTTCAGTGTTTGATCTGACAGTAATGTTAAAGAAAACGGAGAAATGATTCCCCTGGAAACAAGTCCTTCCTGAACCTGAAGTCAAAGCTTTTAAATATTTCAATGTCAAATAAGCTACTAACATTAACAGAACAACAAAAAATAAAAACAAACAACGAATGAGTAGACACAAAATTGTTGAAATAACATAAAGCAGCAATAAAATCATGTGGATTTTCTTTCTTAGATAGCCCTTGTATAACGTAGAACGTACGAGGTAATAGTTTTAGAATCTACCTGATCACCACGGAAATTTTCCAGAAATTTCTGCGTCACGGAAACCTCACCAAGAGCTTGTTGGAAACTCTTAGGAGACATCCGTTGTATTAGCTTAGCAAAGAAGTCAGAAACCTGAAAGACCAAAAAGAAACAAAAAAACAAAACAAAAAAAATTAAGAGGATAAGAATTAATTATGAAGTTATGAACTATCCGTAAAAATGGCTAAGCGAACACCAGCATCCTTGCTTGAATATATCTTACCTCAGACAAGCCAAGCGCATGAGCTGCTTTTGTAGATACGTCTCCTAACATTAGGTACCTGCAAAAAACGGTGTCACTCGATACATTCTCTAAAGTCATCATTTCTTCCTTTGTATAAAAATTCACAAGTCATTAAAGGCTCATCCTATACACTGTTCAGCTAGAGAACATCACAAAAAACAAGAAAAGAACAAAAAATTAAAGCAAACCTTTCTGGTGCTTTGAATGGATTATGTAGACCATGTTTTGGGCACTTGGACAAGCTCTCCACAAATGGTTGCACAGGCGACAAAAGGAATTATAGAATCATCACTATGAGCCAATCTTTGATGTTAAAGATTTCATACTAGAATGGAGAAGTCTTTATGTGACCGAACTAATAGTTGGCCATAAAGTAACAAGTCAGTTGTACAGAATAACAGACTCCACAGGTTGAAAGACTCGTCTAGAAAAATACAGCGCAAAGAATTATGATGCATCCAAATTATTCACCTGCAACTCTGATTCGCTTACTTCTGCAACTTTAATGAATGGTTGCCCATTCAAGGGATCCAGTAATGTATTACAATTAGAAGAACTTGTCCACTTGCCTTGCACTGAATGGATGAAAATCACCAGTCAACTAGATGTAGCAGTAAACTAGAACCATAACCAGAGTTCTCTATTTGTATTTCGATTGAACACAATGCACATTTGGTGAAAAAGGAAAAAGTGTACAGAAGTGATGTAATACATCCGGACCAGATTAAGGCTACCATCACAAATAACATTATTATCAAAAGATGCATGCCTTTTCATATGTATAGCAAAAAAAAAAAAAATACAAAACAGAGGAGGTAACCTCGCTGTAACTATTTACTTGATTGGAACAGGCTTCAATGTGTGAAAAATAGAATTGCTAGTAAACTCATAAAAAATGAGGGATATCCCATGACAAAAATAATAAAAGAAGCTGAAGCTTTATTCTTGCTGAACAACAACAACAACAACATTCAACTTCAATATTTCATTCTATTGCAATTCAAATCCCTAAAATAAATAACATAATATAAACCCCAAAACAACTATTGAACACTAAATAAAGTTATCAAATCTACTAAATATAGAAGGTAATGTAACTGATAACATGGTATTGAAAACAAATATATACCCATCAAACTTTCCAATGTCAACAAACTGATACAACACTAAATAAAGTTATCAAATCTACTAAATATAGAAGGTAATGTAACTGATAACATGGTATTGAAAACAAATATATACCCATCAAACTTTCCAATGTCAACAAACTGATACAACATAACACAAATTAACACAGAGATTTAGAAAGAAAAAAAAATGAAGATGAAGAGAACTGGAAGAAATTTGGGCAAATATTAAGAGAAAGCATCTTGAAATTGTAAAAGCTAGCTGCTGAGGAAATCAAAGGGGATCTACAATCCTGCATATAATGACATACCAAGACTTCAGCTTGAGGTATTCGCTAAACATCCTTGAGTTTTCTGCCACCTCTTTTGCCTGTTTCTTAGCCTCTTTCCTCATTTTCTTCAATTTTGCACACTTCTCTGCTTTAGTCAACCTCATACTATAAAAAAAAAAATTGAAAAGAATTACAATTACCTTGAGGAGTCCAAATCCTCTCTCTAGACCGAATGAGGATAAACAGAACACAAAAGCTTAAAATGTTCTTACCTGATTGAGGTGAGGGCCTTTGTTTAACAGTTTTCATCCTAAAGGAAATTAATACAAACCATAACTAAAAGATTCATTGATTAACATAGAGTGCAGAAACCCCAAAGTGATGCCAAATACAGCAACAACAACAACATTCAATTTCAATATTTCATTCTATTTCAATTCAAATCCCTAAAAAAAATAACATAATATAAACCCCAAAACAACTATTGAACACTAGATAAAGTTATCAAATCTACTAAATATGGAAGGTAATGTAACTGATAACATGGTATTGAAATACAAGTTTGAGCACTAGTTCAATTTGGGGGTTGTCTTCATGAGATTGAGGAAGGAAAAAAAATACCTGAGCTGGCGGCGTCTGGTGACGACGATTGCTGGTCGGAAACAGCGGCGGCATCTGGTGGCGTTGACCGTCTAAGGAGGGGGTGGGGTAGTCGGGTGGTGGGATGGTAGAGAGAGGAGAGGGAGAGAGAAGAGAGTGAAAGAGAAGGGGGAAAATGAAAAGAAAATTAAAGAGACATCTGGTCTAAATCTTTTGAAATTTTCGACCACATGTGGTCGAAAATAATTAAGTCAGATTTGACTGACTTTGATTTAATTATTTCGACCACATGTAGTTGAAATTAGATTTTTATTTTTATTTTTTAATTAATTTTTTATATATATATAATTTAATTATGTATAAAATATTTTTTTTCCCATTTATTATTTGTATAAAAATTAATTTCGACCACACGTGGTCGAAATGCATTTTTCCTATTAAAAAATCGACCCGGTGTGGTCGAAATTCAATAAAAAATTAAATAAAAATTAAATTCTTCAAATTTCGACCGCCCGTGATCGATTTTTTTTCGATCAAAAGTGTGGTCGAAATTTTTAGGTCGAAAATGCCCATTTTTTTAGCAGTGTAACTTATAAAGTGCGAATTATCGAACTAAAATTATAAAACCAAAACACACTTCCATTATTATCGAACTCAACAACACACTTCCATTATCATCAACTTCTAATAAATACTTTTGGACGGGGTTTGATGTCAAGAAAGAATTGTCAAGAATATCAAGAATGGATGCGATTTTACCTTAGTACCCTTCGCCAGACAGATGAAGCAAAGAATAAGCATGCAACCCACGGTCAATCATTGCCTCATTCTTCTCGTTATCCAACTCTAGCCAGAAATGGCAAATTCATCTTTTCCACATTCATAACAGAATTTGAATACCAAAAAGACCAAGATCTGCACCGACGACCGCTCCGTCCAGACTCACGCTTAAGGTTTTGTAGCGACTGTCGCGCTCTACTACTCATCGGGGTCCGTTGGTGTATACACCCCCAATGCACGTGGTGCGAGTTAGGGAGTGTACCTCTCCCTTCTAAAAGTCAACATTCCCTTCTTTTTTTTCTCCAACAACCTTCAGTTTTCCAAAAAAAAAGATGGTTCAATGATGCAATCCCTGTCACACCCTTTTTTTTTTCATAAATAAATAAAAATAAATAAATTTGATTTGATTTGTTTTAAAAGGGTTTTTCCAATTAAAGTGACATTTTGAGAAGGGATTATTTATTCATTACAGAGTCGCCACTTGGAATTGAGTTTTGGTGTTCCAAGTCACCTTATTGAATCCCTAATCAAAAGGAAATGACTCTTTATTTTTGGTCTGCGAAAACAAAAGTCCAGGTAAGGAATTCTGTTGACCAGGGAGAAGGTATTAGGCATTCCCCAAGTCCCGTGGTTCTAGCACGGTCGCTTTATCAACTTATATTTGGCTTAAATTATTTGTAGGATACGTTAGGTTTATGAACTTAAGAATGCTCTTTTTTTTTTTTTTTTGATTTATTTTAAACGTATTCAAAATTGTCTTATGAATTATCAATATGAATTATCACGATTAATGAACCAGCAAAAAATAGAATTCTAACTTGGAAGAGCCGTTTAACATTCGGCTAAATAATTCTATTATATCATAACAAAGTTCCTACTTTTTTTTTTCTAACTTAAACCGAGACTAATTAAATGAATATAATCAAGTTACCCATCACCAAACGATCAGTTTTAATTTAATGAAATGGGGTAGTATTTAACACAAGGAACAAAATAATTAAGACATGAAACTACACTGTCTTATGAGAAACCAACACTTATTGAGGTTGTATACTATCAACAAACATATTGAATTGGAGAGAAGCGTTCTTCTTTTCTTGCTCAAGTTAAAACCCCTCAAATTTATATTTAAGAAAAAATACAGGCAGCCATCCAACACAAATAATTTAATAGTACCTTGATCTGAGCCATGAGTTTAAATAAACTTTGAAATAAGAATAGATCAAAGAAAGTAAACAAACTAACTGCATGCTATTCTCGATGGCCTATTCTCCCTTTTAAAAAAAATGATACAGTGGACCATGCACAAGATGGGAGAGAAACAAAAATCACTGATGTAAAACAATACCAGGAACATTACAAGGAATTATCAATACCAAAAAAAATATTTAGTTCCCATTTTTAAAAGTAAAGAGAACGTCAATCCTAATTAAATAAGGGCTAGGTGTTGTTAGCAGAAGAATTCAACTATTTTAAAGTTATATGTAAAACTGCATAGGATAGGATTCCACTTCTTCTTTAGTTTTCATTAATTTGAAAAAGGTAAATAAACAAATAAGAATATCTAAGTGAACAACCTGCTCAAATGCATGGCATGCTGAAGATATAAAATATTTATACTAGAAATATACCATGAATATTAAAAGCATAACCAAAAATTGTGCATATATCTAGTGGATTTATGAAAATATTTTTAGCATAAACTTATAAGTGTAATTATTTTGTATTTCATCTATATGTTATAAATCAAATATTAGGGACAAGCTAGGTATATTAACTTATTGAGGAAAACAACTTTATTTTTTCTGATTAAGAAAAATATGTTAGTGTGATTAGGAGAGTGTAAATTGGATTACACACAGTCCAAGTCCAAATAAATGTTGGGAAGTGCTATTTATCCTCAACTGAGTCTTATTATGCCCATTAGATGTGACTATATTTGTCAAGTTTAGGGGTTATACTTAATTTAGGAGACCTTAATTTAAGGAATCAAATATAATGACCCTAATTTAAGGGATTAGTTTTAATCCTCCCTTATTCTGTATTCTTTCATTATATTTAGTTTCCATAAATCTCTTTGCTGATTACTACACGTGCACAATATTGTGTTATAATTGTTAATAAATCTTTTATTTTTTGAAACAAATCAAAAGTAATGTTATTCAGTAAATAATAGGCAAACAAGAAAAGAAAACATATATAACGTAAAAAAAAAACCCAACCAAGATTTACTATTCAAGCAATTTAAACAAAACTTTCATCAACGTACATAGCGTAAACTCATTTAAGCAAATATTTGAAATAAGATCAAGGCAAACAATTGTATCAAAAATATGAACCTACTCATATCATAACACCAGATAATAATAACCACTTAAAACATATGAAATTTGAGCAACCTCGTAACATTGGAATCAAATCTCATATAATCGTGATATTAAATCATACAATGAAGATTGAGTGTTACCTTTGTGTAATATCTCGCTGAAAAATAATAATATGAAGCTATAATATTTTACCGATTTTCTAGTTAGTAACAACTAACTTCAAGTCCACGAACTCAAAACCGCGAAACGGAAACCTCGAACTCCAACTTAATTTTCAAACAAAAGCCTTTTTGAATACTGGTATTCTTTATCTCTCGGTATTTTTTGCTCTCTGTTTTTCTCTTACTGTTTTTACTCTCTTTTTTTCTCTCTACTGCTTTTGATTCTACTGTTTTTTTGATTCTAATGTTTTTGATTACTCTCCGTTGCTTTTTTTCTGTTTTTCTTTCTACTCTTTTGTTGTTCTCCTTTTTCTGTACGTGTAGGTGTGTATTAAATAGATGTTTGTGGGTATGTTTGTTGCATGACATATGGGACGTGAGGGAGTGGGAGATTAGAGGATAATGTTTGGGGAGAGTTTAAAGGGGTGAGGGGTTATGGGTAGTTTAGGATTAGACGTGAGGTGAGAGGTTTAGGTTGTGGTAGTTTAGGATTTACTGTTTTTTTTTTTTTTTTTCATTAAAATGGTTGTACGTTGAAAAGGGGGACATTAGTTCATTTTGTGGAAATAAAGAATAAAATAATGACTTGATGGATAGGTGCTAGGTGGCAGCACCTTTTACACGGGGCACAATTTTATTAAATGAGTAACATGACTCATACACTTGTATACGGATATGGTGGCGTTCATAGAGGGAGTTTTAATTCATGAAATTTCAAGTGGGTCCCACGAAGGAGTTATATCCTTTATAAATAATTATGGATTGGGTATTCAAATGGACAGTAACCACGTGTAAAAGTTGCAAGTAATGAGTACAAAAGTAGCTTGTTAAACAAAGACAAAAGTATACAAAATAAGAAATTATCTAATTATTTATAGACCAATGAAATATAGCAAAAATTAAATATCTAGTTCACAGTAAAAAAATAGTAAAATCACTAGCTTATTTATTAAACTCAAATTAGAAGAAAAATATATTATTATTATTATTATTTTTTATTTTTTATTTTTTTTGCAAATTTCTTTTCTCTTAAAAATAAAAATGAAAACAAGATTTATTCTAAAATGTGACTCTATTTTTAAAGTTTTCAATAAAACTAACTAAAATTGACATAAAAATCAAAATATCTAATCTTAGACCCAAAAGAAATTTTTAAAAGATAAATAGGGTGTAAGACTTATGTTCGGTCAAAAATTAGGTGTTTACAATCCCCTATACCAGGCTCTTACTATGTTCAACTCTATTTAATTAATTTTCTTTTTCAATGGCTAATTAGATGACTCCTTGAATAGTTAAGCGGCCATACAAAGGGTAATCAACATTATTGGACTTGTGTCTTTCACTTTTGCTTTACAAAAGATAATGTAGTTTGAGATGTTGTCTCAATTGAACTATCTAAATCGGTTGATCGAGAGACCACTATTAGACTAGACTCATGTGTGCATCACTGTATCTTTCCCATGATTTTTTTTTTTAAAAAAAAAACTTTTATAATGAGTTATGACTGTGCTAATGGAAATGAAATTTAATAATATAGATAATATTGAGTTAGAGAACTAAGAATGAGGCAGCAACAGAGAAAGGTCCATGAATGAGTTTTGAAGACGATAACAAGATGGTGTGTTTATTTTTTGTTTTGATTTTTCAATTATTTGGAGTGTTCTTTTAAATGAAAATTATCATTTTTATGTTTCTTTATTTGCATGTAGATCATGTAATTTATTATGTTCAGTTCAATTATCTGGAGTTACAATGAACTCATTAATAGTTAGAGACATGTAAAACCGTTATGAACAAGTTTAGCTGTATAACATATAATTATTTATGCAGTTGTAAAACATAATTATTGATTCAAACTTATGAAGTGTGAATTATCGAACTCAATTTATAAAACCAAAACACACTTCCATTATTATCGAACTCAACCACACACTTCCATTATCATCAACTTCTAATAAATACATTTGGACGTGGTTTGATGCCAAG
Source organism: Lycium barbarum (assembly GCF_019175385.1). NCBI lineage: Eukaryota > Viridiplantae > Streptophyta > Magnoliopsida > Solanales > Solanaceae > Lycium > Lycium barbarum. The sequence goes on from NC_083337.1 coordinate 163,143,529, forward strand.
AAAGAATTGTCAAGAATATCAAGAATGGATGTGAATTTACCTCGGTACCCTACGCTAGACAGGTGGAGCAAAGAAGAATCATGCGACCCAAAGTCAATCAGTGTCTCATTCTTCTCGTTATCTAGATCCAGTCAAAAATGGCCAATACATCTTTTCCACATTCACAACATAATTTGAATACCAAAAAGACCAAGATCTGCACCAACGACCGCTCCGTCCAGACTCACGCTCAATGTTTTGTAGCGACTGTCACGCTCTTCTACTCATCGGGGTCTTTTGGTGTTTACATCCCTAATGCGTGTAGTGCGAGTTCGGGAGTGTATCTCTCTCTTCTGAAAGTCAACATTCCCTTTTATTTTCTCCGAAAACCTTTTAGTTTTCCAAGAAAAGTTGTCTTAATGATGAAATCCCCTATACTAGACTCTTATCATGTTCAACGCTATTTAATTAATTTTCTTATTCAATGACTAACTAAATGAATCCTTTAATAGTATGAATCCTTTAATAGTTAAGCGGTCATACAAAGGGTAATCAACATTATTGAACTTCCGTCTTTCACTTTTTTTACAAAAGATAATGCAATTTGAGATGTTGTCTCAATTGAACTATCTAAAACAATTGATCGAGAGTCTACTGTCAGACTAGGCTCATGTGCCTATCACTGTATCTTTCCCATGAAAGTTTTTTTTTAAAAAAAATCTATTATAATGATTTATGACGATGCTGATGGAAATGAAATTTAATAAGACAATATTGAGTTTGAGAAGTCAAAATGAGAAACGGTGGAGAAGGCGATAACGACGATAGCGAAATATAAGAATGAGGCTACAACAGAGAAAGGTCCATGAATGTGTTTTGAAGACGGTAGCAAGATGTTTTTTTTTTCAATTATTTGAAGTGTTCTTTTAAATGAAAATTATGATTTTTATGTCTATTTATTTGCAAGCAGATCATGCAATTTATTCCGTCCAATTCAATTATCTGGGGTTAAAATGAACTCATTAATAGTTAGAGACATGTAAAACCGCATTACGAACAAGTTTAGTTGTATAAAATATAATTATTTATGCACTTGTAAAACATAATTATTGAATCGGACTTATGAAGTGCGAATTATCGAGCTCAATTTATAAAACCAAAGCACACTTCCATTATTATCGAACTCAACCACACACTTCCATTATTATCAATTTCTAATAAATACATTTCGATGTGATTTAATGTCAAGAATGAATTGTCAAGAATATCAAAGAATGGATGTGATTTTAACTCGGTACCCTTTGCCAGACAGATGAAGGAAAGAAAAATCATGCAACCCAGAGTCGATCAGTGGCTCATTCTTCTCGTTATCCAGCTCCAGTCAGTAATTGCCAATGCATATTTTCCACATTCATAATGGAATTTGAATACCAAAAAGACTAAGATTTGCACCGACGAACGCTCCGTCCAGACTCACATTCAACGTTTTGTAGCAACCGTCACGCTCTCCTACTCATCGGGGTCCTTTTGTGTTTACATCCCCAATGCATGTGGTGCGAGTTGAGGAACGTATCTCTCTCTTCTAATAGTAAACATTCCCTTTTATTTTCTCCAAAAACCTTTTAGTTTTCAAAACAAAAGTTGGATTAATGATGCAATCCCCTATACCGGACTCTTACTATGTTCAACTCTATTTAATTAATTTTCTTTTTCAAGGACTAATTAGATGAATCCTTGAATAGTTAAGCGGCCATACAAAGGGTAAACAACATTATTGAACTCGTGTCTTTCACTTTTTTTTACAAAAGATAGTGCAGTTTGAGATGTTGTCTTAATTGAACTATCTAAATAGATTGATCAAGAGTCCACCGTCAGACTAGATTCATGTGTGTATCACTGTATGTTTCCCATGAAAGTTTTTTTTTTTTTTTTAATTCTTTACAATGATTTAAGACGGTGCTGATGGAAATGAAATTTAATAATATAGATCATATTGAGCTAGAGAAGAAAAAATGAGATATGGTGGAAATGACGGTAACGACGATAGTTAAATATAAGAACGAGGGTGCAACAGAGAAAGGTCCATGAATGAGTTTTGAAGACGATAGCAAGATGGTGCATTTTTTTTTCCAATAATTTGAAGTGTTCTTTTAAATGAAAATTATCATTTTTATGTCTCTTTATTTGCATGTGGATTGTAATTTATTCTTTTCAGTTCAATTATCTAGAGTAACAATGAACTCATTAATAGTTAGAGACCTGTAAAACCGCATTATGAACAAGTTTAATATGTGAAGTGTAATTATTGATGCAGTTGTAAAACATAATTATTGAATCTAACTTATAAAGTGCGAATTATCGAACTCAATTTATAAAACCAAAACACACTTCCATTATTATCATCGAACGCAACAACACACTTCCGTTATTATCAACTTCCAATAAATACTTTTGGACGTGCTTTGACGCCAAGAATGAATTGTCAAGAATATCACGAATGGATGCGATTTTACCTCAGTACCCTTCGCCAGACAGATGAAGCAAAGAATAATCATGCAACCCAGAGTCGATCAGTGACTCATTCTTCTCGTTATCCAGCTCCTGTCAGAAATGGCCAATACATATTTTCCACATTTATAACGGAATTTGAATACTAAAGAGACCAAGATCTGCACTGACCACCTCTCCGTCCAGACTCATGCTTAAGGTTTTGTAGCGACTGTCGCGCTCTCCTCATCGGGTTCCTTTGCTGTTTACATCCCCAATGTGTGTGGTGCGAGTTGATGAGTGTATCTCTCTCTTCCAATAGTCAACATTCCTTTTTATGTTTCTCCAAAAACCTTTTAGTTTTCCAAAAAATTGTTTGGATTAATGATGCAATCCCCTATAATTGACTCTTACCATGTTCAACTCTATTTTTTTTTTCAATGGCTAATTAGATGAATCCATGAATGTTAAGCGGCCATACAAAGGGTAATCAACATTATTGAACTTGTGTCTTTCACTTTTTTTTACAAAAGATAATGCAGTTTGAGATGTTGTCTCAATTGAACTATCTAAATCGATTGATCGAGAGTCTGTTGTCAGACTAGACGCATGTGTGGTATGTTTCCCATGAAAGGTTTTTTTTTAAAAAAATAAAATAAATTATAATGATGTATGACGGTGCTGATGGATTGAAATTGGATAATATACATAATATTGAGTTAGAGAAGAAAAAATGAGATATGGTGGAGAAGGCGATAACGATGATAGTGAAATATAAGAATGAGGCTGCAACAGAGAAATGTTCATGAATGAGTTTTGAAGACGATAGCAAGATGGTGTATTTTTCCCCCCAATTATTTGTAGTGTTCTTTTAAATGAAAATTATCATTTTTATGTCTCTTTATTTGCAAGTAGATCATGTAATTTATTTTGTTCAGTTCAATTATCTAGAGTTACAATGAACTCATTAAAAGTTATAGGCATGTAAAACTGCTTTATGAAAAAGTTTAGGTGTATAAAATGTAATTATTGATGCGGTTGTAAAACATAATTATTGAATCTAACTTATAAAGTGTGAATTATCGAACTCGATTTATAAAACGAAAACACACTTCCATTTTTATCGAACTCAACAACATACTTCCATTGTTATCAACTTCTAATAAATACTTTTTGACGTGGTTTGACGCCAAGAAAGAATTGTCAAGAATATCAAGAATGGATGTGATTTTACCTCAATACCCTTCGCTAGACAAATGGATCAAAGAATAATCATGCAACCCAGAGTCAATCAGTGGCTCATTCTTCTTGTTATCCAGTTCCAGTCAGAAATAGCCAGTACATCTTTTCCACATTCATAACAGAACTTGAATACCAAAAAAAAACAAGATTTGCACCGACGGCCGCTCAGTCCAGGCTCACGCTTAAGGTTTTGAAGTGGCTGTAGCGCTCTCCTACTCATTAGGGTCCTTTGGTGTTTACATCCACATGGTGCGTGGTGCGAGTTAGGGAGTGAATCTCTCTCTTCTGAACATCAACATTCACTTTTATTTTCTCCAAAAACCTTTTAGTTTTTTTTTTTTAAAAAAAGTTGGATTAACGATGCAATCCCCTATACCAGACTCTTACTATGGTCAACTCTATTTAATTAATTTTCTTTTTCAATGGCTAATTAGATGAATCCTTGAATAGTTAAGCGGCCATACAAAGGGTAAACAACATTATTAAACTTGTGTCTTTCACTTTTTTTAACAAAAGATAATGCAGTTTGGGATGTTGTCTTAATTGAACTATCTAAATCGATTGATCGAGAGTCCATCTTCAGACTAGATTCATGTGTGTATCACTGTATGTTTCCCATGAAAGGGTTTTTTTTTTAAAAAAAAAAAAAAATCTTTTATAATGATTTATGACGGTGCTGGTGGAAATGAATTTTAATATATAGATCATATTGAGCTATAGAAGAAAAAAAAATGAGATATGGTAGAGATGACGATAACGACGATAGTTAAATATAAGAATGAGGGTGCAACAGAGAAAGGTCCATGAATGAGTTTTGAAGACGATAGCAAGATGGTGTACTTTATTTTTTTGATTTTTTATTTATTTGAAGTGTTCTTTTAAATAAAAATCATCATTTTTATGTCTCTTTATTTGCATGTAGATCATGCAATTTATTTTGTTCAGTTCAATTATCTAGAGTAACAATGAACTCATTAATAATTAGAGACATGTAAAACCGCATCATGAACAAGCTTAATATGTGAAATGTAATTATTTATGCAGTTGTAAAGCATAATTATTGAATCGAACTTATAAAGTGTGAATTATTCAACTCAATTTATAAAACCAAAACACACTTCCATTATTATTGAACTCAACCACACGCTTCCATTATCATCAACTTCTAATAAATACATTTGGACGTGGTTTGACGCCAAGAAAGAATTGCCAAGAATATCAAGAACGGATGTGATTTTACCTTGGTACCCTTCTCCAAACAGGTGGAGCAAAGAATAATCATGCGACCCAATCAGTGCCTCATTCTTCTCGTTATCCAGCTCCAGTCAGTAATGGCCAATACATCTTTTCCACATTCATAATGAAATTTGAATACTAAAAAGACCAAGATCTGCACCGATGACCGCTCCATCCAGACTCACTCTCAACGTTTTGTAGCGACCGTCACACTCTCCTACTCATCGGGTCCTTTGGTGTTTACATCCCCAGTGCTTGTGGTGGGAGTTGTGGAGTGTATCTCTCTCTTCTGAAAGTCAACATGCCCTTTTATTTTCTCCGAAAAACTTTTAGTTTTCCAAAATAAGTTGGTTTAATGATGAAATCCCCTTTACGAGACTCTTACCATGTTCAACTCTATTTAATTAATTTTCCTTTTTAATGGCTAATTAAATGAATCCTTGAATAGTTAAGCTGCCATACAAAGGGTAATCAACATTATTGAACTTGCGTCTTTCACTTTTTTAACAAAAGATAATGCAGTTTGAGATGTTGTCTCAATTGAACTATCTAAATCAATTGATCGAAAGTCCACTGTCAAACTAGACTCATGTGCGTATCACTGCATCTTTCCCACGAATGGTTTTTTTTCCCAATAAATTTCTACTATAATGATTTATGACGGTGCTGATGGAAATGAAATTTAATAATATAGATAATATTAAGTTAGAGAAGTCAAAATGAGATATGGTGGAGAAGGCGATAACGACGATAGTGAAATATAAGAATGAGGCTGCAACAGAGAAAGGTCCGTGAATGAGTTTTGAAGACGATAGCAAGATGTTGTATTTTTTGTTTGTTTGTTTGTTTTTTCAATTATTTGAAGTGTTATTTTAAATGAAAATTGTCATTTTTATGTTTCTTTATTTGCGTGTAGAACTCAGCCACACATTTCCATTATCATTAACTTCTAATTAATACATTTGGACGTGGTTTGACGCTAAGAAAGAATTGTCAAGAATATCAAGAATGGAAGTGATATTACCTCGGTACCCTTCGCCAGAAAGGTAGAGCAAAGAATAATCATGCGACCCAGAGTCAATCAGTGCCTCATTCTTCTCGTTATCCAGCTCCAGTCAGAAATGGCTAATACATCTTTTCCACATTCATAAGGGAATTTGAATACCAAAAAGACCAAGATCTGCACTGACGCTCGGTCCGTCTAGACTCACGCTCAATGTTTTGTAGCGACTGTCACGCTCTCCTACTCATCGGGGTCTTTTGGTGTTTACATCCCCACGACGTGTGGTGCGAGTTAGGGAGTGTATCTCACTCTTCTGAAAGTCAACATTCACTTTTATTTTCTCCAAATACCTTTTAGTTTTCAAAAAAAAAAAAAAAAAACAGATTAATGATGCAATCCTCTATACCAGACTCTTACTATGTTCAACTTTATTTAATTAATTTTCTTTTTCAATGGCTAATTAGATGAATCCTTGAATAGTTAAGCGGCCATACAAAAGGTAATCAACATTATTGAACTTGTGTCTCACTTGTTTTTTATAAAAGATAATGCAGTTTGAGATGTTCTCTCAATTGAACTATCTAAATCGATTGATCGAGAGTCCACTGTCAGACTAGACTCATGTATGTATTACTGTATGTTTCCCATGAAAGTCTATTTTTTAAAAATCCTTGTATAATGATTTATGATAGTGCTGATGGAAATGAAATTTATTAATATTTAGTTAGAGAAGAAAAAAATGAGATATGGTAGAGAAGGCGATAATGACGATAGTGAAATATAAGAATGAGGCTGCAATAGGGAAAGGTCACCGAACTTGCACTCCATGTACTCCGTCTTAGTACTGGTTAACGTGAAACCTTTTGATTCTGAGGTTGTTCTCCAAACTTCCAGCCCAAGGGTGGAGCTACAGTGCAATAGGGGGGTTCGGACGAACCCAATTGCTTTTGCGTAAATCTTGTATTAGTACTAGAAGATCTAGTGAATATATATCAGTATAGTACAAGCAAACCCACTAACAAAAGTAGCGGATGGTTCAGTGGTGCCTAATTGGCTAGCAAAGCCTTCTTTTCCTTGAGACGTGGGTTCGAAACTCAGCTCCTGGTTTTTTTGTCCTCCATCTTCCAACAAAAGTTTTGCCTTTGGTTATAAATTGTCTAGTTCTCTGGGTATACGTAATCATCTCATTTTAATTTAAAAAGTAGCTCATTTTACAAGTAAAAAAATAGCTAATTAATCAGGCTCATACTGAAAAAATCGAAGGGTGTTCGGTACACACATTAGAATAACCGAAAATCGAAGAATCGAACGCCCACCCTTACTTATTAGTTAGTTTGACGGTTATTATACATTAGCTTGAGCCTGTTGTCCCGACTAAAAATTCCGAACCCACAAATCTCAAATCCTAATTCCGCCTTTGTTCCAACCTTTCGTTAACTTCACTACGCGTCTCGTCAATCAAAACTATACCATCTGCAAATAACATACACCACGACACCTTCTCCTGAATATGTCGTGTAAATTTATGAATATGCAATTACCGAATGCAGGTTATAAAACACAATTATGGATGCAATTTATAAAACATTGGATGCGATTATAAAACAGTTATTTTATTGAATTTATAATTGCACGAAATCTTGGGGGCTGGAACCACATTCCGTGCAACTACGGGTGTTTATTTAGCCATCTATCCATCATCAAGTTAATTAAACGTGAACTCGGTACTAAAAATGACCAAAATACCCTCCCGGTACAATTTCTTTTTCTTTGCCAGTTTCCATTTTCCCTCTTACTTTCTCTCTTCTCTAAGCTGATCCCTCAATTTCACTTCCCATTTTGTTCCCAAAATATCTTCAAAGTTAACTCAAATTTCTTAATCCATGACTGTTATTACTCCAGCATCTAACGATGTAAGTCTAATTATCGATAAATGAACACAGTATACATTACGTACAAATTGGATTGACTTACAATTGTTCTAAGTCTTTCTTCGATTTTACTATTTTAGGGTTTTGTACTGTGACAAATTACGGTTTAGTTTTTATAATTTGTTTTTTTTTTTTTTTTCGTGTGTGGAGTAGAAAGAAGACGAGGAGATGGTGGTTCCACGTACTGATTTGCCTGTTGAAGGTCCTCAGCCAATGGAAGGTATCTATTAAGCATTAATTATTTCTAGGGTTCTTTTATTTTTATTTTTCGTATTAATGTAGGATAAATGAAATAAGTAATGTGCAGAAGAAAATGAAGCAATGTGTTTGTGTTTTACTATTTTAAGAATGGTTGACTTGAATGTTTAGCCTTGTTTAAAAAGGGATACTCATTAAACATAATGATTTTTAGGGTTCTTTTATTTTTATTTATCGTGTTAATGTAGGATAAATGAAATAAGTAATGTGAGGAAGAAAATGAAGCAATGTGTTTGTGTTTTACTATTTTAAGAATGGTTGACTTGAATGTTTAGGGTTGTTTAAAAGGGGATACTAATTCATGCCACGTTGGCGATCTTGAATTGTTCGTCACACAGGAGTAGACAAGTAGTTAAAGAATTAAAGAAACAAAACAAATGAACATTAATTTGTCTCCTTTTGTTTACTAAATGTTGTGTGTGTGAAGTATTCCAAAATTAGGGTACTGATATGTAACTGATAATGTTAGATCATAATTTCACATTTTAGATTTGCTTGTTGTCCAATGAAATGTCGGGAAGTGAATAATCATTGAGAATTCAGTACGATTTCTAGGGTTCTTTTATTTTTATCTTTCGTGTTAATATAGGATAAATGAATAAGCAATGCGAAGAAGAAAATGAAGCAATGTGTTTGTATTCTAGTATTTCAACATTGGGGACTAGGGGATCAGTAGAGCATTCCCCATGTTTATACCATTGATGGGTTGTTTAAGGGGATACTCATTAATGATACATTGGCAATCTTGAATTCTTGGTCACACAGGAGTAGACAAGAAGTTAATGAACTAAAACTCGTCTCCTTTTGTTTATTAAATGGTGTGTGTGAACCATGCTAAATTAGGGCACATGGATGTGTAATTTTTTTAAATATAAGTTTGAGGTATAGGAATCCATGTTATGGAAAGTTGACTGATAATGTTAAATCATGCTGTCACATAAGAGATTTGCTTGTTGCTTAATGAAATGTCGGGAAGTGAATTTTGTCTTGAATAACTTATTCTCGAGTTTATATGGTTTGCAATCACAAGAGATTCATTTACTTAACCTTTTGGAGTTCTAATATAATGTTTATACAGTTGTCGGATTGTTCAAAGGGGAATACTCATTCATGCCACATTGGTGATCTTGAATGCTTGGTCACACAGGAGTAGACAAGTAGTTAAAGAACTAAAGGATCAGAAAGAAAATAAAGGAACATAACTTGTCTCCTTCTGTTTACTAAATAGTTGTGACCTATGCTAAACTAGGGCACTGATATGTAATTTTTAAAAATATAAGTTTGAGGTATAGCAATCCATGTTATGGCAAGTTGGCGATCTTGAATGCTTGGTCAACCATTATACTAATAATCCAAAGGGTTCGAGGTATAGGAATCCATGTTATGGCAAGTTGACTGATAATGTTAGATCATACTTTCACATTTTAGATCTGCTTGTTGTCCAATGCAATGTCGGGAAGTGAATAATCATCTTGAATAACTTATTATTGAGTTTATATGGTTTGCAATCACAAGAGATTCATTTACTTAACCCTTTGGATTATTAGTATAATGGTTGAGTAGAGCCATTTTTGTATGTTTTCTGGAGGAGCTTTAACTTTATGGATATCTAAAGAGTGACTGTTATGGATGATGTTGTTGGAGATATGGGAATGAGAAAGAATTATATAGTGCAGCTTGACCACAGGGCTTATGCCATGCAGCTTCATTTCAAGCTGCTAGAATTTTCAAATTAAACCAAATCTTAGTTGATTGTACATTGGCTTATTCGATATGTATGCTATGTTATTTACAACTGACTTTTGAGGTTTGGATCTGATGGTTTCTCCATGTTGATTTGTTAGCACAAGCAGAAACCGGAAATGATGGGGAAAATCAGCAACAAGAGGATCCCCAAACATCAAGGTTTACGTGGAAGATAGAGAACTTCTCTAGGTTGAATGTGAAGAAGCTCTACTCCGATGTTTTTGCTGTTGGAGGCTATAAATGGTATCATAATATTCTTCCATATTCTTTGCGTACAAGTAAAGCTATTCCCGTAGGTTCAATGATGCCTTTTTTCCCCCCCTACTGTTTGACAGGCGGATTTTGATTTTCCCCAAGGGCAACAATGTTGATTACTTGTCTATGTATCTGGATGTTGCTGATTCAGCTACTTTACCTTATGGGTGGAGTAGATATGCCCAGTTCAGCTTGTCAGTAGTTAATCAAATTGAGAGCAATTACTCAATCAGAAAAGGTACTTTGCTTAATATTTCAATGTTCATATACAATTCCTCTTCTCCAGTTGATAGACCAAAATTTTCTTTTATGATTTTTTGAATTTATTTTCTGCTGTGCCTGTGCTACTGATGGTTTTTCCTGTTAATAACCTGACTGTTAGATAACTATATTAAGTCATAGAGAACAGTTCTTACCAGAGTGTATCTTAAGATGTAATTTGGGCACTTTGCCCTTTCCCCTATCCCTGCTCGCCCTCTTCGTCCTGCTTCTCTCTTTTCCCCATACTTCTCCCTTCTATCATACACATCCCTTTTTGTGTTTTCACTGATTTCCTTTCCCTCCCACCCTCCTATCCCTTTTCCCATTATTACTTGCTCCCCTTGGCTCTTGTTCTATATCAATTAGCAACTCTATTCCTTCCCCTGGAATGAAACATACAAGCGTTCCCCGAAATTTAGAAGTCTATTTCCCTCCAACTTAGTGATTTTCTACTTCCTTCAACTATAGATAATGGTTGAACATTGCTTTTTGGATCAAGGTAATGGTTGAATTTTCCTAAACCTTAGTATTTGAATGCCTACCTTCCAGTCGGAACCCTCCTTTATCCCCTATCTCTCCCTTGTGTTTCCTCCGACAGGAGGTTTGCTTTCAGATCAGACGTCTTAAGGCGGTTGTCCCAACTAAGAGTAAGTTGTCGAAAGTCCTCGATGAACTCCAAGTAGCCCGTTCTCCTTCTCATTATAATCAGCTGCCTTCCCATTACCTTGTTCTGATTCTGTGCTCTCATTGTGACACCAATGCTGGTTAGACTCCTTTGGCCATGATTACTTCCCTATCAGGATCGTGTATTTTACTAATAATGATCACATGACAAAAGAACAGTAACTAGGAGTTCTGGCAGTTACCAATGTGTAATGTTAATACTTCAGGCTGTTTTAGCTAAGCCCATAAAAGAACGAACTAAGAATAATTGCATTTGCTGCTCTATAGGTCTCTATAAAAGTTCTTCTTCTTATGCTTTGCAGAGACACAACACCAATTCAATGCTAGGGAAAGTGATTGGGGTTTCACATCCTTTATGCCACTTGCTGAGCTATACGATCAAAAAAGAGGTTATCTTGTTGATGGTGTGTGCGTCATTGAAGCTGAGGTTGCGGTTCGAAAAATCATTGATTATTTGTCGTATGACTCAAAAAAGGAAACTGGTTTTGTTGGACTCAAGAATCAAGGAGCTACCTGTTATATGAACTCTCTGCTCCAGACTCTCTACCATATTCCTTACTTCAGGAAGGTTAGCTACTGCGTTCCTTTCTTTTATGTGGCCAATAAAAGGACTCATTGTGATGCATTAAGATTTTACCGGGTGCGCAGGCTGTATACCACATGCCTACAACTGAGAATGATATGCCGTCTGCAAGCATCCCCCTGGCCTTGCAAAGTTTATTCTATAAGCTCCAATACAGTGACAACAGTGTTGCAACAAAGGAGTTGACAAAGTCATTTGGGTGGGACACATATGATTCCTTCTTGCAGCATGATGTGCAAGAACTCAATAGAGTTCTATGTGAAAAGCTTGAGGAAAAGATGAAGGTAAATCAGACTTCTAAGCACATATCAAGTTATTCTTTTGTGCTTTGGTAACTGATTGATAACTGCTCTTCTGCTGATGTTAGGGAACCGTTGTGGAGGGAACCATACAACATTTATTTGAAGGGCACAATATGAACTATATTGAGTGTATCAATGTGGACTACAAATCTACGAGAAAGGAGTCATTTTATGGTACCTTCAGTTGATCAGAAAAGCTCCTGCTGTTATCTTTCTTAGCCATTTTATCCTGGTACCTTATGGTGCTCTATGCATTTGTGTGTGGCAGATCTTCAGCTTGATGTCAAAGGCTGTTCTGATATTTATGCTTCTTTTGATAAATATGTCGAAGTTGAACGTCTTGATGGTGATAACAAGTATCAAGCAGAGCAACATGGTTTGCAGGTAAGATTGGAACATGAGTTATTGAGTTTTGTATTTTGCTATGATCTTTGAGCAAGTTGATGAAGAGTTTCAGAGAAGTTAAGCTGCAATTGTCTGTTGCCTACCTTGTCTCTCATTTCTTTTCAGCTTCTCTGCATGTTTCTACTGTTGAGGGTTTTTGTCTCTCTTTTGCGAATCAACCTTATCTCATGCTGAGGATTTTGGTCGTTTCAGGATGCTAAGAAGGGTTCGTTGTTTATTGATTTTCCCCCCGTCCTGCAGCTTCAGTTAAAGCGCTTTGAATATGATTTTATGCGAGACATTATGACAAAGGTCTGTGCTCTTTTAGTCTAGCAAGTGCCAGTCAACATTCCATGATTTTAAATCTTTAAGACTGTCACGCGTTCTTACAGTTTCATGAAGACTGTCAATCGTTCTTCTGCTCTTGGATGTCTGCTGCTTCTCCTCTATATATTACTTATATAAAAGCTCATCTTGAATTTGTTTGGTATGCCTTATGAAAAAATTTGTTTGGTATGGTTTGATTGATTCAATTATTTATTGGTGATGCAATGTAGATTAATGACCGATATGAGTTCCCTTTGCAACTTGATCTGGACAGAGAGAATGGTAAATACTTGTCACCTCAGGCTGATAAAAGTGTCAGAAACCTCTACACACTTCACAGGTATCATATGCTTTGAAGTCTTAATTATGATGAAGCCTACCTAAGATAGTCAACTGGAATAGTATTATTTCTCTGTACTTAAGGCTGTGAAATTCACATCAAAGATTTTTGCTCATCTGTTCATCTTTTTTTTTTTTTTTGTGGATAATGTAACTCATCTGTACATATTTCAACCTCCTTCTTGGCAGTGTATTAGTCCATAGTGGTGGTGTGCATGGTGGACACTATTATGCTTTCATACGGCCTACTCTTTCAAACCAGTGGTAAACATTTAATGCATGAGTTTGTCTCTTTATACATGAGTTGTTTTAGTAATTCTATATTCATGAAGCATTTTTATTGTCCTTTGGATAGTAAATTGCTTTTGCTTTGAAATTGGAGTAGTTATTGACATTGTACAAAATTGTGTTTATTGGAATTCTCTTATCAAAAGGCCATCCCTCATACTTCTTCAGGTTTCTCCATTGTTTTCATCAGACATCAGACAGAACCATTATTGGTCTCATTCTGTGATACCATTTTCTGTTGTATTGAGTATTGCATGAATTTTCTCCTTGTCTCTCCAGTGGCTTGTGAACTTGGGAAATTACCTGAAGCATCCTAAGCTTTAGGCTGAGGTATGAGTTTTCCCAACATGTTGGGCATCCCTATTGCTGAAGGTGAACTGACACTTCCCCTATTTATCATAATGGTGAGAGACCATTAAACTAGTTATTTTTCAAAAGAGAAATAACTACATATTTCATGGGGCTTGGGTGTCAGATCTGAACATGTAAATCATCCTTACCCACTTCAAAAAGGCTATAACTTTCTTCACCGTATAGAGGAGTAAGAGTTTCACCCTTAGTCTGACAAACGTCCGACCCATAATTGGACCTGCTAAAACTTTTGGGGGGTTTGGGGGGGGGGGGGGGATGTACATTTTGTAAGGAGTCCACGTTATTGTCTGTATTACAGATCAAATGAAGTTGTTTGTATTTAGTTAGAATGGAATACTTCAACATCTGTTTCTTTGTATATATGTTGGTTGCCTTTTGTGTTCACACTGCCTATGTGTATCTCCATCTTTGTATCTATTTTAATCTCTATGGTTGTATTTAGCACTAGGCACTGGCACCATCTATCTTCTATCTTTTGCTGTAATCACCTTGCTGCTGTTTCACCTTTTTTTTTTTTTTTTTTTGAAAAAGGTAATAATAACTCAACTTTACTATTTTGCCTGATCAATATGCTGAAATATTAGGATGAGATACTTATCTGATCTTGTTGGCAGTATGAAATGGATATTATCTGATAGCTCTTCTGGCCTTATTACTGGTGAATTAAACTTCTCCTTCTATTAGTTTATATTACCTTTAAATTTAAATGGATTCAAGGAGAGTATTTTCCAGTTGCGGTACATTGAAATGTCCCTTGTTATGTGTATCCTGCATATGTCATGATCATCGAGACTTATTGTTGCTTACCGAATGGGTCAGAGTCATGATGGGGAGTTGTTTTTTTTTTTTTTTTTTTTCTGATGAAGTAAGTAATTTCATTGCTGGCATCAAGTGGATGAATAGTAGTTACAGAAGTAGAGTAGCAAAAGGAACTTATCATCTCCAATACATGTCTAGTTAAGAGCTAAGGAGTTGATAAAGTTCATAAAGGTAACAGGGGAATCTATTGGGGACAAGTAAACCCAACTATACAAAAACATAAGACATTTAGCTTTTAAAGATTTGAAGGAAGTTGATATTCCATCAAAGCATCTCCTATTCCTTTCATCCCAGATGCTCCAAAAAATAGCAGCAGGTATCATCTTCCAGATTCTCTTGATGGTGCTATCAACTTTCCAGCAACTCCAGCTTTCAAAAACATCCCTGATACGATGTGGCATGATCCAATTGAGTCCAAACAGGGTAATAAACATATTCCATAACTCTGTTGCCACTGGACAGTGTATGAAAAGGTGGTTGTGTGATTCTGCTACCTTCAAACACATATAGCACCTATTTTCCAGATGAAAATTCCTTCTGGCTAGGTTATCCTGGGTCAAGCATGCTTCATGTAGTGCTGTCCAGCTGAAACAACTAATTTTAGGAGGTAATTTGACTTTCCAAATAAGCTTCCAAGGCCAATGAGCTGTGATTGCATTCTGAGGGCCAAGAAGTTTATATGTAACCTTAACTGAAAATTCCCCCTTCCTCCTATTCCCCCATTTTAGTTGGTCTGGCACCAGGTTGTTGATTGTGGCATTATGAAGTGCTGCTAAAAGGTTGATCAGTTCTTCCATCTGCCAGTCTTGAATGTTCCTTCTTAGGTTGAGGTTCCATGTGTTTCCATCTCTGTGTTGGTGAATTGTAGCATCTGGTTCATTGGCTATCTGAAAAATGTTGGGGTATGCAACCTTAAGAGGGGTGTTGCCCAACCACTTCTCTCCAAAAACTGATGTGATGGCCATTCCCCACTACCAGGTGTTTGTGCTTAGAGAACAGATCCCATTGTTTGCTTATGCTCTTCCAGCAACCAACCCCATAAGGTTCATTTGAGACTTTTGAACACCAGTGGTTCAAGGCTCCATGTTTGGCAATAATGACATCCTTCCATAGGCACTGGTCCTCCCGTGTGTATCTCCATGGCCACTTCATTAGTAAGCATTTGTTGTATAGTGCAAGGTCTTTGATGCCCAGGCCTCCCACATCCTTTGGCAGCAAGACCTTATTCCGCTTGACCAAATGAAATTTGTGAGTGGTGCTGTTCCCTTCCCATAGAAAGTTCCTTCTAATTTTGTCCAGCTGTTCCAACGCCTTACTGGTGATGGGATGGAGTGACATACTTTAGGTTGGTATGCTATCAAGCACACTGTTGATTAGTGTTAGTCTGCCACCCATTGAAAGGTATTGCATCTGCCAAGAAGCAAGCCTCTTCTCAAACTTCTCTATTACGCCACTCCAAATGCCTTCTGCCTTGAATTTAGCCCCCAGTGGTAAACCCAGGTATGTGGTAGGAAAAGTTCCAGTACTACAACCCAATATGCTTGCCAGTTCTTCAATGTTCAGCACCTCATTAACAGGGTAGATTACACTTTTGAGCATGTTAATGTGAAGCCCTGAGACTGCTTCAAAGATGAGCAATGTGAGATTTAGATACCGGACTTGTTCTTTGTCAGCCTCACAAAAAATCAAAGTGTCATATGCATAAAGTAGATGTGAAATTTTAACTGTTCTGTTCCTTCCTATATCAAAACCTCTTAGCCAATGCAATTCCTTAGCTCTCTCCAGCATTCTGCTTTATCCACCATTCTGCTTAGCCCTTCCATAGCTAGAATGAACAGAAAAGGTGATAAGGGATCACCTTGTCTTAGACCTCTGTGTGGGGAGAAGAAACCTACTGGACTCCTATTGATTAAGACTGAATACTTCACAGTAGAGATGTTGAATTGAATCCATTTTATCCACCTATCACCAAACCCCATCTGCCTGAGTATAGCTATGAGGTAAGACCAATTCAATTGATCAAAAGCTTTCTCCACATCTAATTTGCATAATAGTCCAGCTTTCCCTTGTTTCAATTGCCACTCAAGCACCTCATTTGCTATGAGTGAGGCATCTGTGATCTGCCTTCCTTTTATGAAAGCATTCTGTTGGTTTGGGACTAGTTTTCCCATCACTCTTTTCAGTCTCTCTGCAAGAACCTTTGCTATGATTTTGTATGTGCTCCCAATCAAACGAATTGGCCTATAGTCCTTGAGCTCCATTGCCCCTTTCTTCTTGGGAATAAGTGCTATGAATGGGGAGTTGTTAGGCGATAAATCTACTTCAACCTCCAGTTGTGTCCTCCTTTCATCTTTTAGTCTATAATTGGACGATGAATATTTCGTTGCATCATATTTAATTATCTGATACTTCAATTACCTGACCATTTTTCATTTGTCTGCTTTATTATTTCGTGCTTTGGTTCACTCTGCAAGTCTATGAGTCTTTTTCCTAGGCAAGTAACGCGAATGTTTCCAGGTATAAATTTGATGATGAAAGAGTGACCAAGGAAGATGCAAAAAGGGTATTAGAAGAGCAGTATGGTGGTGAAGAGGAGGTAATCTTTGACTTCTTGTTACTCATTGGTGATTGGTCTTAATTTTTCTCAGGATATCAGATTTGTTGAGTTCCTATTTAATGTTCCTTCTGATCTGATAACAGTTGCCACAGACAAATCCTGGATTCAACAATACACCCTTTAAATTTACGAAGTACTCAAATGCTTACATGCTGGTCTATATACGAGAAAGTGACAAAGAGAAAATAATGTGTACTGTTGATCAAAAGGACATAGCTGAACACCTGAGGGTAATATGCAGCAGCAGCATGAGATGTCTGTTTATCATTGCACCCATTTCGCATGGTTATCTGACTATACTTATGGACATCTTCTAGGCAAGGTTGAAAAGAGAACACGAGGATAAAGAGCAGAAGAAGAAGGAAAAAGCAGAGGCACACCTTTACACAATTATAAAGGTCTTTTATTAATCTACCATCATTCAGAATGATTTAGGACAAACTCCTGTTGCTCGTGTAACCTTTTAATTATTACATGACGTGACTAGGTTGCTCGTGATGAAGACCTGCGGAAGCTGATTGGAAAGGATATATATTTTGATTTGGTGGATCATGAGAAAGTTAAGAGCTTTCGCATTCAAAGCCAGACACCTTTTAGTGTTTTCAAGGTAACAGGCTATCTTTTAATCTCAAAATGCTACTAGTCTGAGGGTTTATTGGCTTGTCTATGTGCTGTAAGCTCTGGTTAACGCAAAGATAAGTTCATTAAGACTCAATGAGATACAGATTATTACTGTTACCTTAAATTGGTAGTATTTCATGTGAAGTAGATGAAGATGCTTAGATGCATACTTCTTTAAAATAAGGTGTCTCCATTAACGTATCTGGGTTTTAACAACTTTTGACCTTGTGCATAAGACTCTTAGATGCATCGAGTAAAATCCAGCTAATAATTTGATGTCCATTCACTGCTACTGTATGCATTACTTCCCTTGCTGTACAAAGCTGTTGCTCAACCAGACAATCTTGGTAATATTGTCCGTTTTGATCCTTAATATAACTTTGCTGTATAAAGCTGTCGCTCAACCAGACAATCTTGGTAATATTGTTCCTTTTTAATCCTTAATATAACCATTAAAAGCTTCTTCTTAAAACCAAATCGAGAATCCTGTCCAACAATCAGATTTGCACAATGGTCTAACAAGGAATTCCGGGTTATGTATGAAATTCTACTATTTTGTTTGTTGGATCAGAAAATATTTGGTTCATGCTAGGATTTCTCATGAAAAATATCTATCATTATCTAATATCTATCATATTGAGAATAACAATTATATTGATTTATTAAATTTACGGTAAGCCTAATGTTGGATCTTATCACTACGAGGTACTTTACGTTCTCATGGGCTGATTTACTTTGTTTAGTTTATAGTGCTCTCAATTAGATTAATTGAATATATCTACTAAATTTCAATTATTTTTTATATTGTCAGTTCTTTAAAGCCAGTTCTTAATATCCTAGCTATGTCCAGTTCTTAATATCCTAGTTATGTTCTATGTTAAATGGACCTCTCATTTTTCCTACGTGTACCCTTACAACAACAACTACACAGTCCCAAACAAGTTGAGGTCAGCTATATGAATCCTCGCTGACTATGTTTATTCATTTAAGTTCAACTCATGCCATATCAAACCCAAAAAATAAAGTGAAAAATAAGTTTACCTTGTAAAATAAAAGTGAAAATAAGTTAAATATATATAAGTAATCATATAATAATAATAAGAATGATAATAAAATAGTTAGAAGTTCTCTGTATTTCTATGATAAGGTCAAAATATTTCCTAGAAAAACAATAGGATCAAAATCAACGTGCTAACAAGACTAAAACCTCTTCTCAACTTGTAGATATCACCTATTTGAATTTTTTTCTTCCATTGTGCCCTATCTTTAGCTAAGCCTGCATTGATTCCATGAAATTGTGTAGGTCTTTCAGGACAACTTCCTTCCATGTAATTTTAGGTCTACCTCGTCCCCTTGTAACACCTTCTCTGACTATAGCTTCACATGTGCATCTGTAAGTTGACGCAGGATATAACCAAACCATCTCAAGCAACCTTCTCTCATTTTATCCTCAATGCATGCTACTGACCTGGCAAATGTGATTATTTTAATCTTATCTAATCTTATATTACCGCACATCCATCTCAGCATCTTCATCGCTGCAACAGTTATCTTGTGCATATGTGGGACTTTAGCGGCCCAACCCTCACTAACATATAACATTGCCGGTTTTATAACTGTTCTGTAGAAGTTACCTTTCACTGTCGTATGCATCCTTCTATCAGAACACACTGGTAGCACTTTCCATTTCTATACTCCAGTTTTGATGCCTAGGATAATGCTTATTGAACAGATATTACATGTGTATTGATACTTTGGATGTATCCTTTAGAATGGCTAAAAAGTTGAACATACCCATTTCTGATTCATTCCCAAATTCGATACTTAAAAATATAACATATATAGAGAACTTGTACTTTTTAGTTTTATTTCATTTTATTTGATAATATGTTAGTCTGGGATGAGTTTGAATGGAGAAATATGTTTGGTCGGGATTCATATAGCCCGCCCCATTTGGGGCAGAGGTTTTGTTTTTGTTGTTGTTGTTGTAGTATATTATGAGTCCATGTTACTTAAGCCATATTGGGGCCTTGTTTGGTGATATTTGCCCTGTTTCCCTGATAACCTTCAGGTTGCGTCGTGTGTCTGTATCAATGCAAGAAAAACTATGAAAATTGTGGTGTTCAGATTTATTTTTGCAGCATTAAATTTTAGTTAAAGCCTGACAGTAACATTAACCTTTCTTGATGCATTAGCTACAATGTCTTGACATACTTTTTATTATGTTGACTAATTATATAGCTGTATGCAGGAGGAGATCACAAAAGAGTTTGGTGTACCAGTGCAATTTCAACGTTATTGGCTCTGGGCAAAGCGTCAGAATCATACGTATCGTCCTAATCAGCTATTGACACAGCTTGAAGAAGCTCAAACTGTAAATATATTTCTCTTCTTAGAATTCATTTAGACAGTTGGGATTAGCGGTTTTCTGCAAGGGGTGCTATAGTATAAAGAGGATGTCCAAGTACATGAAGCTCCCGCATGTAGGGGTTTTCAGAAAATTAGATGTGTATCCTCATCCAAAAAAGTTCATGCTCTGAAAATCATTTGCTTGCTCGATCATTTGACAAGTTTTAACTGAATGTAGGTTGGACAATTGAGGGAAGTATCCAATAAGGTTCAAAATGCAGAGCTAAAATTGTTTCTGGAAGTAGAGTTGGGACCGGTAAATCTTCATTACGAGTGTGCTGTACTGGTGATTATTTTAAGATCTTCTCTTTATTACCAGTATTCATATAATTTATGCATAATGTTTAGGAACTAACGCCCCTCTCTCCACCGCAAAAGACCAAAGATGATATCCTGCTTTTTTTCAAGCTTTATGATCCTGAGAGAGAAGAACTGCGGTATCAGAAATTATCTTCTTCATTTTTTGGTTTTACATGGCAGTTGTTTTTGGCGATCTATGATGTCTTTCCTGTACACAGGTATGTTGGAAGACTCCTTGTGAAGGGAACCAGTAAGCCAACTGAAATCTTAAGCAAACTAAACGAAATGGCTGGCTATGCCCCTGATCAAGAGATTGAGCTTTATGAGGTTTGCTTCTAGAACATCTTTAGATATTCTCTACACTCCTTGATCACACTTTACCAATTGGGAAGCAAGGAATTTGTGAGGTGCGTTAGGGTGCAAATCACTGGCTATTCCAAAACTTGCTGTTGACTACAATTAAAGTGCTTCTGCTTTTCTAGTTTGTTTCTGTTCAACCTCCTTATGTTGGCTGTATGTTAAAAATGTTTGGATCCATTGCCTTCACTCCTTGGGTCCAGTTTCATGTGCTCGGGCTCAAGACTATGAAATTATGTTACGCTGTCTGCTCTGATCAAATAGATTTTATTTTAGCTTTTGTTTGGGTAATAAATGTTTTGATCTAGCGGGAAAACTCCGAAGTGGCATGCAAATTGTAGACACGCACCAAAATATGGTTTTCTGCAAATGGCACCCAGTTATTAAACTAACTCTAAAACTTTGTGGTGAACCCAAAAGTCTACGAGGGACAAGAGACTAGCCCTCGTTTGAATAAAAGTATATTTTACCCCTTCAAAGCTTCCCGGGTTGGTGCTTTCTTGTCTTGATTATATTTTTGCTCCTTTCTCTTTCTCTCTTGTATTGGTGAGTACGTGACAAATTTAGATGTACCACTATTTTCATGAGTTTTTATTTTACTTTAAATTGTTTTTGGGGAGTTCTTATGATTGAATTCAACGATTCTAGACGGTTGGGACTACAATTAAACTTTCGCAGTTTTTGAGAAAATGAAGCATTCCTGTATAGCTAGAAGCATTTTAAAAATTAATAATGATGTATGGGAAGTTGAAATATTTAAGTGGCAGTTTTGCGCTGTCATTCTGTAATATCGTATGAAAAAGTATAAGGAATTTGAATTATGACAATTGTAGTAAAACCCCCATTATCGTGTTTCTGTGTCCAGGAAATAAAGTTCGAACCAAGTGTCATGTGTGAAAACATTGACGAGAAATCCGCTTTTCGATCGAGCCAGGTATGCCCAGACCACACCATTATGTGTATAGTCACGCCAATATACACTTCTTTTGAATGATTCTTTGTCCTTTTTTGTGTAGCTTGAGGATGGTGATATAGTATGCTTTCAAAAATCTCTAACGGCTGAAAGTCGTCAGCAATTCCGTTATCCTGATGTTCCTTCATTCCTGGAGTATGTTCACAATCGCCAGGTATTTCATGTGGAAATTTTTAAATAACAAGTTGGAGTCAGATTTATTGGCTAATCTATTCATTTGATTTTTCTTCTTTTTAGTTAATTTCATAAGATGGTGAGTGAGGATTCATATAGCCGACCCAACTTGCTCTGGACTGAGGCATAGCTGTATTTGTTGTAGCTAATTTCATAAGATTGATGATACCATTGTGGATTGTTTCTCAAATTACTTGCATATACTGAACACTTTTACTGAGGGAAAACTAGCTGAAATCCAAATCCTGATTTGTGTTGCCTTACATACTGGGTTGTTGATAAATGCCTTGGACACTTGCATACACTTAAGGCGGTCTTCAATCTAGGGAAACTTGCTGACTTCCTCCATACAATTGGCATTGAGATTTTCATCTGAATACAGTGTTCAACTCATAGTAGCTGAGAATCTTTAAAATTGTGATAAGATGACAAATTATTTTAGTTGTTCTTTGTTAGAAGCTTTCTGCTGACTCATTGTCTGGAACTTTACAGATTTCAGAATGGAATATTAGAACTGAAACCCTTAAGAGTTTGGTCTTTGTAACTTTGATTTTGGTTACCTAAATTTGGAAAAGAATGTGAAGATAAAGAAATGAAACCCCACCTAAAGCAAAAGAAAATATCTAGTATCTACTTAGTGATTTTAATTTCAAAGCTATAAGCAGTAAGGTAAGATCTGCTTATACACATGGAACTTGTGCGTTGTGAGATCGTTTGCTATAAATCAACTTGTTTCCCAACAGTGATTTGTTCTATTATGGTCCTGCTCCATTTCAAGAAATCATGACGCATTGAAGTATGTCTGTGACTTTAACTGTTCTTTTGGCAATCATCAGATTTCTGATACTACTATGTTTCGCAGGTTGTTCACTTCCGATCTTTAGATAAACCCAAGGAGGAGGATTTCTGTTTAGAGCTGTATGTTGAAATACTTCAGATATGCTGTTAATGTCATTTTACTTCTCTTTTCCCCTTTTATTGTTTTAGTTATGTTTCTTTATGCCATTGACCACTATTTCAAACATTTTCCTGTAAATGCTAGGTCTAGGATCAGTACATATGATGAAGTGGTGGGAAGAGTAGCTAGACAACGCAACTTGGATGATCCCTCCAAAATTAGGCTCACATCCCACAACTGCTACTCTCAGCAACCTAAACCTCAGCCAATAAAATACCGGGGGGTAGACACCCTTGCAGATATGCTGGTGCACTACAATCAGGTGAGTGCTAAAATTCATTGGCTAATGCTGAGCATGAGTTCCGGAAAGTCTTATTATCTCTAACTAATCTTGCACAGACTTCTGATATTTTGTACTATGAAGTACTGGACATTCCCTTGCCAGAACTGCAAGGTTTAAAAACCCTAAGAGTAGCTTTTCATCATGCTACCAAAGATGAAGTGAGTATGCAAAACTGATTCTTATTGTTTTCTTCCTTTTTTCTTTTTCATTTTTATAAAGATATTAATTTTCAATTCTGGCTTTCTTTACTCTTTAGGTGGTCATTCACACGATGAGACTGCCAAAACAAAGTACTGTGGGTGATGTAATTAACGATCTAAAGGGAAAGGTAATGAATGGGCCTGGTAGCGTTATTGGTTACAACTTGTCTTCTTGAAAGCTAAGTTCAATAAATTTTCTTCTAATTACTGAACAGCCCGATCCTTTCGCTACATTTATTTGGTTTCCTAGCGGGTTTTTTATGCCATGGTTCAAGGGTGGGGAAGGGAAATATGTGTGAGCTCGTTGGTTTGTTTTTGTTTTGAATACTTTTCCTCTCTCCTGATGCTTAGTACAACTTGTAGGGAAGTAAAGCTATTTAACTTCTACATTCTTATGAATATCCGATGGGTGAAAAAGGGCAATGTGGAGGGTCACAAGCCCTTGGCTTTAGCTTCTTCTCCATTCTTCCTAATGAAACAAGGGACACTTACCTTTCCTCTTTATGCGCCTTCCTCGTATCATTCCTCTTTCATCCCCGGCTGAGCATAGCATAAGATTTCTGCTTTGTTGAAGTTTCTCTAACATTAGTTTTACTTGATTGCTACTCTGCTGTATCGTGAAACAGGTTGAGTTGTCGCATCCAGATGCAGAGCTAAGATTGCTAGAGGTATTCTACCATAAGATTTACAAGGTATTACTTTCTATTCATATTGTTTATTGCCTCAAAGTCAACCTTCTAATCTTTGTTCCCTGATTTATTGTTTCTGGCAAAGATCCAAGTAATAGTAAGGCAGTATCCTAAGAGGAGCAGTTAAAGCTTGCTTCATCTGCATAGTTTATTGGTTCCTTAAATGGTTGTTTCTATTCATTTCCTTCTGGAGAGAAGGCTGTCTTTCTTTGCATTATCTTTCCTCTTTTTCCTAATGATTACTTTTGTACAGATATTCCCGACTACAGAGAAGATAGAAAACATAAATGACCAGTACTGGACGCTAAGGGCCGAAGAGGTTCTGCTTCTCTTTCTCCCTTTCACTGAACTCATTTTTCTCTTTTGAGGGGTCTAAATGATATAAGCAAGAGGAGAGTAGTTAAGATGCTTATGTACAACTTGAAGACAGACTTTCATTCTTTTTCATATCATGGTAGCTTTACAAAAATTAAGCTTCGATACAGTGAGTGATATAAAATGTGCACACAAGCACTAGATTGGAAGGAGTTCTCCCATTGCAATTCTTAGTGATGAAAGAAGTAATTCAAGAGCTAGAAAGATGACCACAATTGTCAGCTTACAGAATATCTAGGTCAAAGTCAATCATTCTGCATCATCAATCATAAGTCAATGCTGAAGGTTTACCTTGATGAATCCTGAACAATGGATATTTGCATTTTTTCCATCTTAATTAGACCTCTAACATCAGGTGGCAAGGAATTTAACTGAAAGAACACTTTTATGATGGCTAATTTATGGTAAAATTTTCCGGGCATCAGCCACTTTATTATCCTCTCTAAAACATGAAGTAGTTGGAAGTTGTCTTGAGGAAGAAGCCGATTCACCTCTTTCAAGTGCCATTGGGATGCTTATGAGAAGAATTGTGATGCTACCGACACGGTCAGTATAATTATGAATGGTCTAAAATCATGAGAAAAATGGCCAGAACAAATGGTGCCATTGGGATGATTATTAAAAAGAGTTGCGGTGGTAGTTGCATGTCAACATAATTATGAGCTGTGTCTGAAAGTGGCAATAATTGTAAATTTGAAAAGAAAGAAAGAGTTTGGCTTGATAGGTGACATACGGTTTCTTGTTAGAAGATGGAAGGTACGTAAGACTCTACCAAGACCTGGAGACTATGGTACCATTTGAAAAGAAAAGAAATGAAAATCATCTCTTGCAATTGGTTGATTATAACTTCATACACGGTGCTCCTTATTTAGGAATTTGAGTTAAATGACTTGGATAAATTTTGATACAATCATGAAGAATATTCTTCTCATATTCTTAGTTATTTTCTTGAGTAATCTAACCGTTAAGAATATTCTACGAAATGCTCTTAGTGATTTTAATTGTCTCCACTTTCCCATATTCATCCAGTTGAGCATCAATCTATTCAATAACACAGCTTATTGAGACTCCATGAATGTACAGTTGAAAGGCTGGTTACTTTTCCTTCCATTAAAAAGAAATCTATATAAAAGCATTGGTCATGAAATTTTATGCTCTCTGAGATTTTTCTTCTATTGAGATTCGATGGAATGCACGGTTGAAACGCTGGTTGGTTCTTCTTCCATTAAAAGGAAATCTCTATAAAACCATTGATCAAGAAGAATTTTATGTTCTCTGAGATTTTTCAAGAGGAGACAGATTTGGGAACTGAGAGTACTTTAACATATTCCTCTGTTTTCTTGTTTTGGTGTTTTATTCTTTCGAATTATAGGAGTGCTTTTTTTCTTGTTAGGATATACTAGTATAAGAGGATTGATAAACTGATGGTTAAATCATTAATCTTAAGGTGATGTAGATTTTATCAAAAGTAAAGTGGTATTAGCTGATCTTTGTTTGATGTTTTCGATATAAGTATTCACTGACATGAAAATTGCCTTGTGTCTTTCCATTTGAACCCTATGATAGGCATTGAACTGTTACATCAGAATTCATGGCATGAAAGTTATTCAGGAGTAACATGGCAATAACTTTCCCCAACCTGAAATTCAGCATTAGATACGACACTGTGACATTTGAAGTTGTTTTATAGTGCAGTTCATCATTGTGGATCCTTTTTTTCTTGCAGATACCTGAAGAAGAGAAAAATCTTGGCACGCATGATCGTTTGATTCATGTATACCACTTTAATAAGGAGGCAGCACAAAACCAAATGGTAAGGTTCTTCTGAACCCGTGCCCCCACCCTCAGATAGGTGCTCCCTTTCACCCTAGGGGAGGGAGGAGGAAAGAAAGAAGAGATGGAAGAGAGTTTAAGTTAGGAGACAAACTTTTCTGCAGTTACTTGAAATTCTGAAATTTGTCTTATCATTATATTCTTGTCTCTAACAGCAAATTCAAAATTTTGGGGAACCATTTCTCTTGGTTATCCACAAGAGTGAGACATTAGCTGAAGTTAAGGTGCGTATACAAAAGAAATTGCAGGTCCCAGAGGAAGACTTTGCTAAGGTAATTTGCAACTTGAGGTTTCCATTTCCATGAATGAGGGGTTTCAAATAGTACAAGAATTCATTTCTCATTTAGATCCTATATGAGGTAGTTACTTCTTTTGTTTACAATTTTCCAGTGGAAATTTGCATTTCTTTCGCTTGGTCGCCCTGAGTACCTTGAGGACTCGGACATCTTGTCCAGTCGTTTCCAGGTATTAAAATGACCCCTCAAATCTGAAAAAGAAAATGTTAGATTGTTATACATCTTCTTGTTCCTCTGCAGCGAAGGGACTCCTGTGGTGCTTGGGAGCAGTATCTTGGATTGGAGCATGCTGACGGTGCTCCTAAAAGGACTCACGCAGCACATCAGGTAATTTATGTATCCGGTTCTTACACGTGGGCATTACAATTCAGTGCTTACCCTAAGATTGATACCAAGAAGAGGCTTGGACTCGTGACATAGTTTGACTTGACTAGGCTACTGTTGCTACTAAAATTTCTTATTGTACTCGTTGTAGCGGTTTATTGACTAGATGGGAGGAAAGGAACATATAGTCACTTTGCCTTGAGGATGTTATATGTACTTTGAGCCCAATTGCTTTAAGCCGCTGTTGCACTTAACTTTGATATATTTACTATACAAGGGACCTTACTGTTAGTAGTGGCATTGTGTAACAGAAAGTGATCTGTAGAGTGGAGCATTTATTTATTTTTCTGAATGCTGATAAAGCGCTGCCATTCATTCAAGATGAGCAAAATGGTATTTACTTAAATTTAGTCGATTTACGACAGAGCACCAGCTTTAAAAAATGTTCACCTGGAGAGTGGAACCCAGTTATACTATTAATGTCCCTGCGACGAGTTAAAATGATCAGATTGCCAGTGTGGACTTCGTGTATTTGTATAGAAGTTTTTCTCGTGAATTGCCATTTAGTTGGAATGGAAAGAATATTACAGTGTCATCCACTGACTAATGATTCTTTTCTTTTGGTTGCTGAGAGGGTTTCCCACTTGAGCTAGTTTAAAATGCAATTAGCGTTCATTGTGGATGAGAATTTTAACTTTACATATAACTTTTTCCTTTGATGTTGCAGAATCGCCACTCTTATGAGAAGCCTGTGAAAATATACAACTAGTGACACAGCAGAAATGAAGATTAAATTCCACTAATAATGATTGCACTTCTCGCCAAGGCCAAGCATATGAAGTCAGTAGCAGCAGTGCCAGTCGTTTGCTAAATACATGTTGAGTCTGTACAGGTTTTATTCTTGTTCCAGGAGCATCTGTTTCTTATATGGATGTGAAGTGTGGTTCAGATGCAGCATCCATATGCCATGACTTAATCTCATCTGCGAACTTCTGTTCATGCAACTGTAAGTCACACGAATGTGCAAAATTTTGAACAATCGAATGTATAAATCGTATATAGTGTTTTGATTCATTTCTGGCTTTATCTGATCTCCTCGGTGTGCATCTGGGATAAGAGTACAAGCTAAAGCTATCAATTGTACTTCTAGTAGAGATTTTGAAGACATTGCCTTCCAACATTGTAACGAGTAAGAAAGTTTGAAAATTCTTGAAACTGTAATAATCTGAGCATTGGAGAGTGAAATGCTGGTTATTTCATGCGATATGTGA
Source organism: Lycium barbarum (assembly GCF_019175385.1). NCBI lineage: Eukaryota > Viridiplantae > Streptophyta > Magnoliopsida > Solanales > Solanaceae > Lycium > Lycium barbarum. The sequence goes on from NC_083337.1 coordinate 163,171,705, forward strand.
GTCTGTGACGCAACTGCAATTGTAATGAGTGAAGCAGAAAGGCCATCGTTGAGCAAACATGCAAATTTTATGTGAAACTGTTTGTATGCGCACATAGTTTAGGATATTAATTTGACAGATGCATTATATAGATATTAGTGGAAGAAAATATTACAGGCAAAAAAAAAATAAAAAATGGCACCAGTGTAAATGATCCAAATTGTACTAAATGGAGTAGTCTAAATTTGATTTGAAATTGATTAGCAAGTCCGGTGAACTTGAGCTAAGAGATTGAGTTGTCTTTTTCCCAATGTTTGAATTATTTGAGCCCTTACATAGCTGTTTAATTTCGCTCTCTATGTAAACAAGATTGATGTGATTAATGCATTCTGATACCAATACTTAATTTTCGGTTTACATAAGTAAATATTATATTAAAAAGTACTTTCGAGCGACAATTTTTCAAAATATAACTTCTGGGCTTTTGTATGTAATGGCCAGTGAATTGTTGATAAAGAGCAAGCAGTCAAAAGGTTTAATGATTTGTTGGGTTTACGGATGTAATGACCGGTGAATTGTTTACAAAACAAAAATTGGATGGAATAAGATTTGCGCGCACGAATGTAAAGTTAAAACATTATATTATTGAAAAAATAAATGTAGGAAGTTTGCCGTCTAAAATGATTATAAAAAGTATTTAACTTCTAATATATAAAATAATAGTAACATCGTAAAAATGACACTAGAAGAGATTTGTGCAGTAAGTGGACCAGAGACGCCGGCCTAGTGTGGCAATAGGCCGTTTAAGAAGTTTCATATTGTTAGGGTGCATTCGTTGTTCAGTGAACTTGAATCCCTTCATGTATCTAGCAAAAGTCTGGAAGAATTTAATTAACTAATAATAGCCAGCAAGTCAAAGTCAAAAACTTTGAAATTTGCCAAATATATTGCTGGACCTTTTGCATGAAAGTCGGCCAAATGTTAGCTAATTGGATCTCTTGATATCCTCACAAATTTTGCACTTTGGTAACATTTCAACATCATGAAATTACGGAAAGGTCTTTGTGCCACACTGATTTTGGCCACGATGGTCCAAATGAGGGTAGTTCAATAAATTCACATGGTTATCTAGATTAAATTTGATAATTTATGCTTAGTCTATGCCATTTTTATCCTTTCCTCCCAAAGTTCATTTAATTCAAAATTTGCATGAAATCCTCTCTCATCAATTCAAATTTTGAGGTTTTTCCCAAAAAGATTATGATGGTCTTTTTATAGGTTTGGCCAAATTTGGGCCAAATTGAAATATGAAATTCCTACTAATTATTACTACTTTAAAGACATATATGTAAAGAATCTGTTATAATTAAAATATTTTAAATGCTCTAAGAAAATTGTCTCGAATTAAATAATCGAGGGGCGCATTGGATGAGATTCAATTTCCTGAATTTTATGTCGTCAAGTGGGACTCTTAAAATGCTCATACTTTAAGGTGGAAAAACCAATCCTTCTCAATAGCAATATCCGTCCAACAAAGGGCAAAAACTTAAACGCACTCAATGTTGCACTAAACTATATTCATTTACCACGGTCAAGTGATAAATTAATGTGAGCATATTGTATGTTAATTAACTATATTGCTAATGACAACAGTATATGGGAAAGATGCATATGACATCATTGATGTAAATATCTAGCGCGAGTAAGTATTTTTCTAAGCAAAGTTTTCTAGCTTTTCTAGGCGAACTTGACGCACTTCGACTATTCTATTAGGTACCTGCTATCTCTCACCAACACATGTACCAGATAATGTATGTGAAGACACATCTTACGTCTTCATTTGGTGTCAACATCTTGTGCAAGTAAGTGTTTCCCGAGCTAAGTTTTTTAGCCTTTTTATTAGTAGTCGGTCAGTTTGCGCGCACTTCGACATTAATCCTAATGTTTTTTGGCCTTTGGTGGATTTGAAACTGAAACCTCGTTGTTCTCCTCTCATCAAGACATCAACCACTAGACTACACTCTTGAACGTGCAAAACTTTCTAGCTTATTCGACAAGTTTTTGGAGGACATAACTTATAAAGAGATTCTAGATTGCTTTAATCGCACTCAACTGCAAATTGTTTTACTTCTAAGTACTTAATAATAATGTCAATACATAAAATTATAAGGAATTACAATCAATAATCTGTCGCAAATCTTGATAACAACATGTATAATGTGATCAACCAGCAGTATTTGAGCTCAAAGACTAAGGAATCTTTTACACAACATGATCATGTAATTTGTCTTCCAAAAATAAAATCCCAAATTTTAAGCACTCCTATTCATCATAACTTTGAACTCATCAAAGCTAAGAACTCCATCACCATCAAGATCAAATCTTTGAATCATAGCTTTGCAATTATCAATAGATGTAGACTCACCAAGTCTACTCAACAGCCTATTCAAGCTCTTAGGTGTAATTTGCCCAGTCCCTTCCATTTCATACATCTCAAAAGCACCTCTTAACTCATTCTCTTTATTCTTTTCTCCTTCCATTAATTTACTAAAATCCTCAAACCCTAACAACCCGTCCCCATCGGAATCCGATAGCCTCACCGCCATCTCCGCCTCCTCCACCGTCAGATCACCGCCTACCACCTTCACGCAACGCCTTAGCTCCGCTGGTGACACTTTTCCGTCTCCGTCCTCGTCAAAGTACGTAAATACCCTCTCCAATTGATCACTATTTTCACTACTTCTACTACTACTAGTAGTAATTATACTCACGGAAAGAGTATTATTACTAGTAGTAGTATCGTTGATTATGATCGGCTTTTTCGACGAAAATTTATTCCTTAATCTTGAGAAAACGGACTTGTTTTCCGTACTAGAAATAGTCTCCATGCACATACTATATGGTAAAAAAAAAACGGCTTTTTTCTCTTCACTAGTTTGTAATATGAGAATTAGAGAACATGATTTTTTTTTTAGAACAATAAAATTGTTCTTGGATGGGCCTTATATAGGAAGAGTAATATATAGTTTAGGGTTTGTGAAACCACTGGGAAATTAGTAGTTAAATGGCGGTTAGAAAGTCGGCATTCCGTGGGATTTGCGCGTATACGGAAGCTTCGTGCTGGGTTGCAGAAATGAATATGTGGCTTTTTGTTTAACTTTTCTTTTTTAGGGTTCTTAAAAGTCAAAAGTAAACCCCAATTGGGGGTCAAGATATTTGTTAATGATAATGATATGTTAGTTTTTATAACACACACTTTCTTTTTTAGTCCGTCAAAAAAAGAATGATACATTTCTTTATTTGAAAACAATTTAACTTTAAACTTTACCAGCTTAACGAGATGATTTATAACTACATAAATATTTTTGGCTTGTTTTAGACCACAAGATTTAAAAGTCTTCTTTTATTTATTAAATTTCGTGCCCAGTCAAATTACGTCACATAAATTGAGACTTTGGGAGTATTATTTATTTTCTAGGTTGAGTTTCATTTGCATATACTAATATTGTAAAAAATGTTTTATATTACTGTTAGATCAACTTAAAAAGAACCATAGTAATTGTCCATTGGAGATTGATAACTTAGAAAAAAAAAGGCATGTACCAGTACGACAACAGTTATTTTGTGATAAATAATATCATCATAAGTAATTAACTTAGACCCAAAAATAGTGTAGAATGTTTTGATGTTGCGCATATTTTATAAGTCAATCATAGGTCAACTTGTTAACTTGCGTAAAGAGAACTATATTGTTAATGTACAAACAAAAATTCATTCCTAAAATTTGATTTGAACTAACGACGTATATCAGACGGCATGTTACCTTAGCTAACCTAGGAGGCATGCATGCAAATCACGTCTCTTGCATGTGTTTTACATACACATTTCTAAAATTTGGCAGCCTAAAATGCATATTTAGGGGGGAATTTCTAAAGCTGGCTTGTGGGAAATTCTTTAAAAAAGAAAGATGCCTTTCTTTTTTCTTTTGCGGGGATGGGAAGACGCGTATGTTGATATCGCCATCATCGAGTCATGTACTATATATATGTTACAGCATGCCACATGGAGGCTCTCTTTAAATAATACTATATAGTAAGTCTTGTCTAAATTTTGTTCTCTTCCTTAATTTAATGTTTTACGAAATAAAACTTTTAGAGAAAAGGACGCTGGGGGGTTGAACCTTGATAGTTTTCTTGTAAAGAAAGTAGTTAGCCATTTCGTTTTATATTGCATGTATATCTAAATTAGCAGAATAAAACAAGACGATAAACTTCACGAATGTAAAGTGTACATTGCACGTAATGCACACGCAAAAGCAAAGAATTTGGAAGACAAATTACTACCAAAAAGGAAGCTCATCATTTTCTTTTGTTTCCCCATTGTTTAAAAATCTTTAAAAGAAGCTTTTGGAAAAAATTCTTTGAAATGCATCCATTTATTCCAGATAGGCGGTGTAAAGGCTTTCAAAGGGGTTTAAAGGCCGAGCCCGGAACCAAAATGCTCCCAAAAAAAACATTTTGAACCAAAATATTCCAACAAAAAAAAAATGTTACCAAAGTACCTTTAGCGCAGTAATTTATTGCGCTAAAGTAGTTAACGGGGACGGCTCCGTTAACTATTATAGCGCAGTAATTTACTGCGCTATAGTGTCCCTCCCATTTTTTTTCCGGCCCTTTTGGTTAACCCTTCTTCCATTACACTTTTTAACGTAATTTGACCATAGATTAATCATGCTTCGGGATCCCGAAACTTCAATATTTTATATAGAACCCTACTTATTTTTGTGCGATTAATAAGGTAGGATCAATACATCAAGGATACACAAAAGTTCGGATGGCCGTTTTAGTGGTTGAAAAGTGCTCGAACGCCATTTTCGTTTGAAGGCTCGGTGACATTAGCTTGAAGTTCTTTGCGAATACTTAAACTTGTTCATTAATAATTAATCAAAAGTTCATACAAAAAAAAAAACTAAATTAAATTGCATCATTCATAACCTTGAGTAGATGAAAATACTTAAACTTATTCATTAATAAGAAACCCAAACTTTTTAAAATACAATCATCAAGATTAGAAAAAAACTTAAAAAACATTCATCAATTAATGCCCTTGATTTGATCTTCTGCCACCACCGCGAGATGTGCCACCACCACTAGAGGTACTTCCACCACGAAAGTTTCCTCCACCACGAGAGGTACTTCCACCGCGAGATGTAGTTTGACCACCATGCCGTAAGGGACACTTGCACTTATCATGACCAACATAATTGCAAAATGAGCATTTTCGAGTGTATCTCCCCGGTGGAACATCCATTTCATTATGAATACGCGAGTATGCATTCTTTCTGAATTTACGGATAAATGCTTTATTTGCAACCGGATCCATTTTCAATGGTTGCAAATAAAGCATTTATCCGTAAATTCAGAAAGAATGCATACTCGCGTATTCATAATGAAATGGATGTTCCACCGGGGAGATACACTCGAAAATGCTCATTTTGCAATTATGTTGGTCATGATAAGTGCAAGTGTCCCTTACGGCATGGTGGTCAAACTACATCTCGCGGTGGAAGTACCTCTCGTGGTGGAGGAAACTTTCGTGGTGGAAGTACCTCTAGTGGTGGTGGCACATCTCGCGGTGGTGGCAGAAGATCAAATCAAGGGCATTAATTGATGAATGTTTTTTAAGTTTTTTTCTAATCTTGATGATTGTATTTTAAAAAGTTTGGGTTTCTTATTAATGAATAAGTTTAAGTATTTTCATCTACTCAAGGTTATGAATGATGCAATTTAATTTAGTTTTTTTTTTTGTATGAACTTTTGATTAATTATTAATGAACAAGTTTAAGTATTCGCAAAGAACTTCAAGCTAATGTCACCGAGCCTTCAAACGAAAATGGCGTTCGAGCACTTTTCAACCACTAAAACGGTCATCCGAACTTTTGTGTATCCTTGATGTATTGATCCTACCTTATTAATCGCACAAAAATAAGTAGGGTTCTATATAAAATATTGAAGTTTCGGGGTCCCGAAGCATGATTAATCTATGGTCAAAGTACGTTAAAAAGTGTAATGGAAGAAGGGTTAACCAAAATGGCCGAAAACAAAATTGGGAGGGACACTATAGCGCAGTAAATTACTGCGCTATAGTAGTTAACGGAGCCATCCCCGTTAACTGCTTTAGCATAGTAAATTACTGCGCTAAAGGTATTTTGGTAACATTTTTTTTTTGTTGAGGTATTTTGGTTCAAAATGTTTTTTTTTTTTTTTTGGCATTTTGGTTCCGGACTCTTAAAGGCCCTGGGCCATTCCACTCAGTCATTGCCTCAATTTTTTTGAGTTAGATTTTTATGTCCTTTCACATAGTATCAAAAGTCTTTTTTTTTTTTTAAAGTAATGACGCATGTTATCACACCCTTAACCTTTTTATTTTAGACTTTTAAAGCTTGCTTTCATATATGCCCCTTGTCCTGTTTAATTTAGACTATTAACTTGTCATGTATTGCTTTTATAATCTGACGGATTTTAAAAAATTTATATTTTTTAAACCCCTTGGCTTCTTCGTGTGTTTTCTTCTTTATATTTTTTAACTCCCTTAATAAAAAATTAGTTGCGCCACAGGGTAGGGATGGTATCGATGGTGATGGTGATTGTGATGACAAAGCTGTGGTTAGTGGTGGTGGTGTGGGGGGCGAGGGTGGTGTGGGTGGTGGTGGCCAGAGTAGTGATAAAAATTATTCATACAAAAATACCTCTTAATTATATTAAGACTTTGTTTAAGATCTTAATGATTAAAAACTATTCAGACCAAATAAGTGTTCAATTAAATCTAATATAAGCAAATACACTTAATAGCCTAAGGTCTAAACATTCAAATTCAGACCTCAATTAAATGAAACAAACGAGGCCTTAGTTTAGACGGATAGACAAATATGACTTAATGTAGGGTACGTTAATTAATGTAGTATTTTGCTACCTGCAATAGTATGGGCATTCACATATGTATTATAAGACTTGATAAACTGAAAAAAAAGTTTTCCTCAATATAGAATCATGAATTCGGAGGTCAACGTTAGACCGCCGACATAGAAGTCAATTGCTTCCTATATGGAGTAATTAAAATGCGGTGACTTTAGAATAAATAATGTACAAATGAAGCTCACAAGAAACATTACCAAGATGAGGTAGTCACTCTGCTCATGAGTTTTATAAGTTCCTTTAGAGATAGGAGAGAAGTAGAAGTTCGCATTGAGTATTTAATTATTTATGACTCGACTAGAAATATTTTCTTTTATCTCCTATCATTTTATTTTATACATGTACTATCAATAGTAATATGACTCCACTTGTAAGTATTTACATTTAACTATTACCTTAATACCGAAGAAAAAGAAAGACACACAAAACAAGCAAACATATTCATCCAAAAGAACCTCAACAAATAATCGTACTATAGGAATCGACTAAATGAAATGCTATATATATATAGTGAATTCGTTTGCGCTTCGCGCGGTCATAAAAACATAAACTAATTTATAAAAAATCAACAAGCTAATAATTAATTTAGAAATTATCTTTCTTTTTTAAGAGAAAGAATCATTTATAAATAGCATATATTTGGATTGATTAATCAAATTTTTTATTTAGAGCATATTCTTATTTTCAATATATGGAGTTTATTTAATTAAGAAAAGTTCAAAGAGTATTTAAATGTATGAGACTCAATTTTTTTAAAAAGAAAATCACATAAATTCCTACTGAGAGTTGTCAATGGGTTAGAAATTTTTGTATTTCATATAAATTTTAAAGCGGGTTGAACTCTTTATTGTCTTTTGTGGCACAATTTGATCATTCTTCGCAGATCAGATGCTATGCAATTTTATTAAGAGTTTCTTCTGTGCTCCTAAAGTCGTCATCTACACCTCCATAATACCGATCTAAGAGACTTGGATGTTTAATTTGCCTTTTAATTTTCAACTTTTAAAACTAAGAGTTAAGTTGTCAATGGTGCTCCTCTTCTCCCTAAATTAAATAAGTTTACCAAGATATTAAAGAAATTCCCATAATGTTAAGAACAGAATTAATAAAATTTATGAATGCTTTTAGAAGATGATTTGTAATCATCTACTAACCCTCAAAAGAAAATTTTGTAAATGAATTTTATAGAAAGAAACTGCAGGAATCACAAATTAAATAACATTTTTCCCTTCTCATAGACTTTTTACTATTAAATATATTACAATTATCCATTAAAACTCCTAACTGCACGTTACCTCCTTCTTAATTAACTACTTTATTACAACCTTTAAGACCATAGAGAAGGAAGAGAGAGGGATTTCAAGAAATGAAATAAATATCAATAATGAAGAAAGATGTATTAAATTTATTTTGGAGGTTTTTAGTACCAAAAAATGAGGAAAATTTTAAAATTATGAGAAAAAATATAAATAGTGTTGCTGGCCAAAGAGACAAGCCACATCACCATTTTCATGGGAAGAACAAAAGCCTTTTGTTCCGAATTTGTAAAGCAAATATAAAAGAAAATAATTAAATCCCACTCTTTAGTTTTCAAGGTTGCACTTTTACTTTCTCATGCGATCTTCTTAACTCTCCCCTCGCTTGTTTGACAAAAAATAAATTAAACGTGTTGTTAGAGGAATCTCCTTGTAATCAAAATAATAATAATAAAATACATATATTATAATAAAATATAAAATTGAATATTTAAATAATTATCTGTAAGTACATATAGTCCAATTATGAGTATTACACAAAGCTACCATTCTATATCATTTTGATGAAGCTAACAATGAAAATAAAAAATAAGATTGTTACTACATAAAGAAAATTAGTATTGAATGAAAAAAATAGAATGCAGATTGAGAATAATTAATAGCATACTATTAAAAATACATTCTAAGCTGCTTAAAAAAAAAAAAAAAAAGATAAGAGAGTTCACCTTAATAGTCCTTCTTGTTAGGGAGTGCTTTGCCCCCAATGTGGGGCTACCAGGCACGAATCCAGATTAGTCGGGTTCCAATGCGGGTACCGAACACCAGTGGCGGAGCCAGGAATTTGATGAAGGGTGTGCAAATTTTCTTCTTACTTGGGTTAAGAGGGTGTGCAAAATTGAATAGATAGTCATTGTACCTAACATTTAACCTATGTATACCGCGTAATTTTCCGACGAAGGGTGTGCACCTGACCACCCTTCGCCGAAGGTGGCTCCGCCCATGCCGGACACTAGAAGGGAAACCCCAAGAAAAAAAAAAAAAAAAACTCAACGGAAAAGGAGGACCAGTTCTCTAAGCATTTAGCCGGGATGCATGAAAGGAAATCTTGCACCATATATATTCATTAACTGGAATTTAAATAGACCATTGTTCAGGATGTAATGCCATTATATTCATTATTGAGCCATTACTGTACTCTTCCTTTGGAAGGAAGAGATTAAACATATATTTAATAGGAGATTAATGCGAAGTAAATGCCAAAAAGAATGTGGGGAAAAATCACTTTCACGTTGGCATATTGAAATTTTTCTGGCAGTAAACTCATTTCAATTATCTCTTCCCCTTTCCCATAATTAACATTTAATAATAGGTATTAATGTTGCGGTATTTATCTTTTTACCTTTTCGTAGACTTTTTACTATTAAATATATTACAATTATCCATTAAAACTCCTAACTGCACGTTACCTCCCCCTTAAGTACCTACTTTATTACAACCTTTCAGACCATAGAGAAGGAAGAAGAGGATTCCAAGAAATGAAATAATTACCAATAATGAGGAAAGATGTATTAAATATTTTTGGAGGTTTTTAGTACCAAAAAATGAAGAAAATTTCAAAATTATGAGAAAAAAGATAAATAGTGTTGCTGGCCAAAAAGACATGCTACATCACCTTTTTCATTCCTAGCTTTATAGATATATATTGAACCAAAAAATGAGGAAAATTTCAAAATTATGAGAAAAAAGATAAATAGTGTTGCTGGCAAGTTACGAGTCCGGAACCAAAATGGCCCCAAAAAAAACATTTTTAACCAAAATACCCCAACAAAAAAATAAGTTACCAAAATGCCTTTAGCGCAGTAAATTACTGCGCTAAAGCACTTAACGGGAACAACTCCATTAAGTGCTATAGCGCAGTAATTTACTGCGCTATAATGCATCCTCTTTTTTTTTTTTTGGCCCTTTTGGTTAAGCCTTCTTCCATTACACTTTTTAACGTATTTTGACCATAGATTAATCATGCCTCGGGACCCCGAAACTTCAATATTTTACATAGAACCCTACTTATTTTTGTGCGATTAATAAGGTAGGATCAACACATCAAAAATAAGAAAATCTTCGGATGACCGTTTTAGTGGTTGAAAAGTGTTTGAACGCCATTTTCGTCTGAAGGCTTGGTGTCATTAGCTTTAAGTTCTTTACGAATATTTAAACTTGTTCATTAATAATTAATTTTTTTTAGTCAAAATGGCACCATTAAAAAAAAACTTAATTAAATTGCATCATTCATTCATAACCTTGAGTGGATGAAAATACTTACCATACTAATTAATGAGAAAGCCAAACTTATTAAAATACAATCATCAAAGTAAGAAAAAAACTTAAAAAACATTCATCAATTAATGCCCTTGAGTTAATCTTCCGCCACCACCGCTAGATGTGCCACCACTACTAGAGGTACTTCCACCACGAAAGTTTCCTCCACCACGAGAGGTACTTCCACCGCGAGATGTAGTTTGACCACCATGCCGTAAGGGACACTTGCGCTTATCATGACCAACATAATTGCAAAATGAGCATTTTCGAGTGTATCTCCCCGGTGGAACATCCATTTCATTATGAATACGTGAGTATGCACTCTTTCTGAATTTACGGATAAATGCTTTATTTGCAACCATTGAAAATGGATCCGGTGGCCAATAACTCTCACTGCCAAGTGGGTAGAACCTTCCAGCATACGTTCTTGCATAATTTTCAACTGTATATTCCTCAGCCATGTACGAGGAGGCGTTCTTTCCCATTGTGATAAAACACTTGAAGGCATGAGAACATGGCATGTGATATGATTTCCACTTGCCACATGTGCATGTTCTTGGAATCTCACAAATTGTGTGGACGTTACCTCCTTTACCTTGGTGCACACTTGTTGTGAGTTCAAATATGCGATCTGCAGGGTTGTACTCCATCCGGTCATGTTTCTGAGCCTTATATTTGTGGTACTCGAACAGTTTTGGCATCCATCTAAGACCTTCTGTTGCATGTGCTTTGGCCTCTTTTGATCTAGTGATGAACCGCTCCACAACCTGCTTAAATGTCATTCTCACCATTGCGGTGACCGGTAGTCCGCGTGCAGATTTCAACAAGCCATTGAATGACTCAGAGCTATTTGTTGTCAGCATACCCCATCGCCTACCTTTATCCTGGTGTAATGTCCATTTGTCTTTATCAATTGCATTCAACCAGTGGAAGGCTTCCTCATTCGCCCGCCTAATAATGTCCATCTGCAAGTTAAACTTCTTCTCATGATGCTCTGTTGCAGCCGCCCATATCCAATTGCAAAGTGTTGGGATTCGATATGCCTTTTGGAAGTTTTCCTTCAAATGCCTTAAACAATAACGATGGTAGGCAAACGGTGGCTGCCACCCCTGCAAGTTGAACATATTGTGCAATATGCAAGCATTTCTGTCTGATATCACACATATTCCCATGCGATCCTTAATAACGTGTTGCCTTAACTAGTCCAAAAACATACCCCACGTACTAATGCTCTCATTAGCTGCAATTGCAAAAGCTAGGGGGAATATAGCTCCATTTGCATCCATTCCAACTGCTATTAGCAGCTTTATGTCATACTTCCCGTACACATGTGTTCCATCAATTGATATTACAGGCCGACAATGAGCAAAACCATCAATGCATGGTTTGAATGCCCAAAACACAAAATCAAAAATATGACCGGGCACACCAGATTTCGATTTGAGCTTCCATTCAACAACAGTACTTTGATTGAAGTGTTGTAGGGCCGCCATGTATCTCGGCAACTTCTTGAAAGAGCCCTCCCAATTGTCGTACACTATCTCATGTGCACGCCTACGCCCAAGATACGCCTTCCTCCTAGTAACAGTTTTGCTATATACTTTCAGGACGGCTGTAATACAATCTTTAATAGGGTACCTGAAAAGGTTGAAATATCAGCATATAGCAACGAGGAACATTATGTTAACACCAAAAATAAAATGAACATAGGCGAAGGGGATACCTTGGGTTTTTTGCAATATCGCCAAATAACACACGAACAATCATATTGGTTTCTAGATTGCAATGATCATCTGGGAGGTCACCCATATCACAAGTGTGCTTTATGTAGAACTTTGAAATAATCCACATCTTTTTAGCAGTTTCCTTGCCAAGGAGCATCCATTCGCAGCCTTGATATTTTCGCTTGTAGACCAATCGTCAAAGTTTTCGTGTGGAATCGTCAACTTTAAACTCCCTCATCCCCTGGATGCAATAAATCTTAACAGCCCTTTGCAATGATTTTTTCGAGCTGAAAATCATCCCTTTTTCAATATGAGCTTTTGTTTTAAAAGATCCACTGGCTCTTTCCACAAACTTCGCCGAATATGATCATCATCCCTAGTAAAGACAAAGGCATCTAGGTGACCTTGAAAATGATCAAGATAGGGGATCTCATCGGAATGCCACTGAATCGGCGTCGACTCTTGCTGTTGAAATGGTTGCTGTGAATTCAGTTCATCCTCGTGTGTCGGACTGTCCATCATGTCTTGCAACAGTTCTACTTGATGTTGAGGATTAGTTCCAACCTCAATCTCATCGTCACTTTGCTCATCGTCACTGTCATCCGCATTAGGTATTTCCTCACTATCGCTAGATGATGTCACTATATAATTCGGATAATCTGGACCATCCATAGCAGGCCTTTGCCTATAATTTGGTGCAACCACCACATTCTCCCTACATAAGAAATTAGGGTGTTTTAACTACTACACATCAAATAACACTATTGATGTTAAAAAAATAGACATACCGATAGTAATCAACTGCACCGAAACTTGAGGAAGGACCGTCGCTTTGAGTTGTTGGATAGGCTGAGGATGTTCCAACCTGATTCCTCCATCCCGATTGAGGAGACCGTCTGATATGATCCATATCAGGTGTATAGCCCCTAAATAATATAATCGACATCATTAGTAGCATTCAAGTGCCACTACACATAATAATAATAATAATAATAATAATAATAATAATAATAATAATAATAATAATAATAATAGTAATAATAATAATAATAATAATAATAATAATAATAATAATATTGTAAAAACTGAATATTTACCACTGCCCGTCAAATTGTTGACTTAAACTATCCAGAGGCATTTGGCTCGTCAAAATGCCTTCATAAGTACTCATGTCAGGGTAATTGTGTTGATAAGTAGGTTCCGCTTGAGTGACTTCGGCCTGAATTATAGACGGGGCTTCCCGACGAGGTCTATTTCGGGCTTCCTCATGAGCCCTAGCCATGAATTCAAGTCGATTAATGGGCACCTTCTCTATATACATTTCAAGAACGTTTAAAGTTATGCATTTTCTATAATCATAAGGCGCCTTCAAATAATCAGTCAAAGAATTATCGTCCTGAATGTACCACTGTCCATAACTAGTTACACCTTGCGGCGTAAATGACACTGGATATTTTCCAATTATATTGAGATCAAAATCACTTCTACTAACTTGTAGTCTATTATACAAGGCTTGGAGTAGTTTTGAGAATTTTAAGTCAACTGGAAACTTAACATGGTATTTTGGGGGAGAATCGTATCGCAAATTATTTTCCTCGAATATAATTTGTCCGTCCCAGAATAAAGAAACTTTAATTCTTGGAACATCTGCCATATATTTTGAATAATTGAGGAGGAATACAAAATGCTAAAACTAGTTGAAACTTAGATTTTTATGCTTTACGAACTCGATATTAATAGGATTCGAAGTTTAAATATAGAACCAACGCATGCATGCAACTACAGTGTCTTGCAGTGTTACGTCAAATCAAATAAGTGTATAAAGTGTTGCATAACGCATGAAATAAGTGCGTTATGGCAGAATAGCGCAGTAAATTACTGCGTTATTCTGTCATAGAACGCTCACAACTCAGTAAAATAATGCGTTATGTCAGAATAACGCATTAATTTAATGCGTTATACTGGTATAACGCAGTATTTTACTGCGCTATGCCGCACATCCTATTGTCACCTCAACTGTCAAACAAAAAAAACGTCATGATTCGAATCAAACTTTATATAACGTAATTTGACGAATAACTTACCAACACAACATTCCACACAAAATTGAGTTACGATGTCATTTTTTGACCAATTTAGAGATATTAATCGTGTTATATTGTTCACTCCAGCAAACATCTTTGAAGCAATGGGTAGGACCTGGGAACTAAGTGATGATGATTTTCATTACTCAAATAACCCTACCGACTAATTCAATCGAGAATACAATAATAAAATGAGAGAGGAGTGGGATTGGCGTGTTAGGGAAGCTGAAGCACTGCAGCATTGCAACACAAGTTAGCGTCAGTAGGTCTAAAACGCCCAAAAAAACGTGCTATGTCAATGTCTCGCGGAACTCCACAAGAGTTTAATTTGGCTCTTAATCGTTTTTGTGAAGAGAACAATCGGATGCAAATACGTTACTATAGGGTAGAATATGGTATACGTGGTAGCACAAGATTTAGATCCAAGTGGGATTCGGACTGTAAAATGTCCGAAAATGATTAATATTTTTCTTACAATGAGGTAAGTAGGTAGGGTCATAAAGACCCTCCCCCCCTCCCCCCCAAGGTACTTGGGGGTTTGCAACTATATAAGTAGCCCTTTCTTTTGTTATTAGACTACACCATATTCAATGTCGAGTAGCAGAAACTCACCTTCGTCTTTACTCCTTCCAAAAGAATCAACTAGCAGTGATGATGAGAGTTCAAATCATAGCAGTTTTTCGAGCGATACCAGTGATTTCAAACTAGATGGGCTAAATCCCCACCTTCTTATAGAGCGTAATGATGATTTCTGCAGTGTGAAATATTCAGATCCGCGGGAATATTATTGTTGTTTACGCCGAGAATGGTCACATCGGCTTGCCGAATCAGAACGTCTTGTTCGTGACTTGGAAAATCTCAACGCTCCAATCCCAACAAGGTACTCCTTAACCATGCCTCAAGTAGGTCCAGAAAGTTGCGAGCTTGCCGTGCAAAGGATTAGAAAATAAAACAACAGAATGCGGGCAAGACGATGTAGATTTTACATGCTACAGTTGGCCGAAGAACAAGCATCATCAACCGGTAGAGAACTATCTGCTACTGAAAAAAGATGTGTCTTAAGAAACCGTCAATATTTTTCTAAGGACGATATTGAGGACTTGTACTCTGATGATGATTAAGAATGTTGTACCTCTAGTGGTGGTGGCACATCTAGCGGTGGTGGCGGAAGATCAACTCAAAGGCATTAATTGATGAATGTTTTTTAAGTTTTTTTCTTACTTTGATGATTGTATTTTAATAAGTTTGGCTTTCTCATTAATTAGTATGTTAAGTATTTTCATCCACTCAAGGTTATGAATGAATGATGCAATTTAATTAAGTTTTTTTTTTTTTTTGAATGCTGTCATTTTGACTAAAAAAAATTAATTATTAATGAACAAGTTTAAATATTCGTAAAGAACTTAAAGCTAATGACACCAAGCCTTCAGACGAAAATGGCGTTCGAGCACTTTTCAACCACTAAAACGGTCATCCGAAGATTTTCTTATCCTTGATGTGTTGATCCTACCTTATTAATCGCACAAAAATAAGTAGAGTTCTATGCAAAATATTGAAGTTTTGGGGTCCCGAGGCATGATTAATCTATGGTCAAAATACGTTAAAAAGTGTAATGGAAGAAGGTTTAACCAAAAGGGCAAAAAAAAAAAAATGCACTATAGCGCAGTAAATTACTGCGCTATAGCACTTAACGGAGCCGTTCCCGTTAAGTGCTTTAGCGCAGTAATTTACTGCGCTAAAGGCATTTTGGTAACTTATTTTTTTGTTGGGGTATTTTGGTTCAAAATGTTTTTGTTGGGGCCATTTTGGTTCCGGACCCGATAAATAGTGTTGTTGACCAATGAGACATGCCACATCACCTTTTTCATTCCTAGCTTTATATATATATCTTAACTTATTAGGAATCTGAGAGCCCAGACAAATCAGGTAGGTCCAAGTAGGGGGCTAAAATCTGGTAATATATTATTCGGAAAAGGGCCAAAATTGCCCTGAACTTTGAGAAATAGTTTATTTATACCCTTCGTTATACTATTGGGTCAATTATGCCCCTACCGTCATACTATTGGGCCATTTATGCCCTTACCGTTATACTATGGTCCAAATTTACCCCTAATCTAAGTGATATATAAGAGACTTGGATGTTTGCCTTTTAATTTTCAACTTTTAAAACTAAGAGTTAAGTTGTCAAACATGTAGGAAATGGTACTCCTCTTCTGCCTAAATTAAATAAGTTTACCAAGATATTAAAGAAATTCCCATAATGTTAAGAACTGAATTAATAAAATTTAGAGAAAAGACATAATTTAACCCCTGAACTTGGCACGAAAACTCACTTTAGCAACTAAACTTAACTTCTATTTATTTACCCCCCCCTTAACAACTTACGTTTCAATTGTTTTCCACCCCAAATGCTGACGTGGCAAAAAAAACAAAAAAATAATAATTAAGAGAGTGAAAAAACAAAAAAAGTGGACCCGCTCATATATATATATATATATATATATATATATATATATATTATTATTATAAATTAAAAAATAAAATAAAGGAAAGGTTATACAATTAAAAAATAAAATAAACATTATACAATTAAAAAATAAAATAAAAATAAAAACCATCACCATTTTCTTCACAATCCCCCTCCCACTCCACAACCCCACCCACCATCTTCTTCTCACTCCACAGCCCCGCCCCCCGCCACAGCTCCCCCCCCCCCCCGCGCCACAGCCCCGCCCCCAGCTGTTTTTCTTCCCACTCCATAGCCCCCCGCCCAGCTGCTTCTGCCCCTGCCACAGCCCCCCCCAGCTGCTTCTTCTTCTTTTACTTCACTCCAACAGCGCCCCCCGCCCCCGCCACAGCCCCCCCCCCCAGCTGCTTCTTCTTCTTTTCATTTTCACCATTTTTTGGTTTCTTGATTTTGATTTTGATTTTCTTTCAAAATAAAGTTATGGAAGAAATGGGTTTGCTAATAATGGTGGTGGAAGAAATGGGTTTGCTAGAAATGGTGGTGGTTGTGGATGTGGGTATTTTGCTTTTCTTTCAAAAATAAAGTTATGGAAGAAATGAGTATGCTAATAATGGTGGTGGAAGAAATGGGTTTGCTAGAAATGGTTGTGGTTGTGGATGTGGGTTAAAGATGGTGGTGGTGATTTTTTTTTTCTTTTAAGGAATTTGATGAAATTTGGTGGGGAGATGGTGGTGGTGGTGGTGGGTGTGGGTTAAAGATGATGGTGATGATTTTTTTTAAGGGCAGTTCGTCCAATTTTTTGCGGCGGCGGAGGCGGTAGCAGCGGCATGGTGGTTGATAAAAGTAGGGTGAGGATGAGGAGAAAGAAGAAGAAAGAGAAAGAAAATAAATAATAAAAGAAAAACAAAAAATGATGTGTTGGTAATTTTGACATGGCAATGATGTGGCAACGACGTGGCAATGATGTGGCATTGACGTGGCATTGACGTGGCGCGAGTATAATACACCTCCCATTGTGAGAGTGGTATTATTTTTTTTAGGGTGGAATATAATTGAAACGTAAGTTGTTAAGGAGGGTAAATAAATAGAAGTTAAGTTTAGTTACTAAAGTGAGTTTTCGTGCCAAGTTCAGGGGTTAAAACATGTTTTTTCTCTAAAATTTATGAATGCTTTTAGAAGATGATTTGTAATCATCTACTAACCCTCAAAAGAAAATTTTGTAAATGCATTTTATAGAAAGAAACTGCAGGAATCACAAATTAAACAACATTTTTCCCTTTTCATAGACTTTTTACTATTAAATATATTACAATTATCCATTAAAACTCCTAACTGCACGTTACCTCCCCCTTAAGTACCTACTTTATTACAACCTTTCAGACCATAGAGAAGGAAGAGAGAGGGATTCCAAGAAATGAAATAAATACCAATAATGAGGAAAGATGTATTAAATATTTTTGGAGGTTTTTAGTACCAAAAAATGAGGAAAATTTGAAAATTTCAAAATTATGAGAAATATATATATATATAGCTTAACTTATTAGGAATGTGAGAGCACAAACAAATCAGGTAGGTCAAAGTAGGGGGATAAAATCTGGTAATATGTTATTTAGGACAAATCTAGCTTTCGTGTGATTACTTTTCGGCAATCAGAGTGTTAAGTTTGCCCTGAATTTCCTATTTTATTGAATTATATCATAATTGTATTTTACTTCATTTGTAGAAAATGTTTTCTTTGTGGAAAAGGACTCTCCTATATCTATCTTATTTCTTGGAGGAGAAGTTTCGGACTTCTACAAATAGAAGATTTGTTCTTCTCATACACAACACAGTAGCATCCACAATGTAGTGCTTAAAAGAGTCTCATTTAGGGGGAGATTTTACTCTCCTGTAGTTTTAATATTTTCTTTTATATTAGTTTTTCATGTAGGTCACTTGACCAAATCGTATTATAATATTATGCTTTTTAGTATATTTTTCTTTGTCATCTGATTTATCATCGTTTAAGGTTTGCAATTGTAAGCTTCTGCATGACATCCTGTTATTTCAATTCCATCACGGAGGTCCCTTCATACGCTAGATTAGATTGTTAGTGTCGTATGAAAATAAAATTTGCTCTGATACCAAAAGGAAAACCTCTCTCCATCTTCCAGTCATGTAAGTTTTATCTATGTTTTCTGTACTAATCTCCCTACTATGTAAATTATTTTATGTTCAATATTATGTTGATTGATGCTTTTGTCATTTTTTAATGTCCTTGTTTCTCTTTTCTATGCCTTTGTCCTCTTTTCTTCATGTTCCACCGAACTAAATCTTCCAAGTCTTTTCCTTTCTTTCTACTTCACCTTTTTTGTCAAGTCTTTTCCTTACCTTCTACTTCACCTTTTTTGTTTTGTCTGGCTAATATCTTCGATCCTTGTATTATTTCTTCCATTAACTGATCTAAGTGTCTAAATTGTGTAAAGCAATTGAATCAAAACTCATGGAACCCATAATATATATATAGACATTATGTTCATAAAGCCTACATTAGCTTTATAAATACATGTTCAGAGTTTTACAAACCAAGTTATAAAATAGATAAGATATGGGTAAGAGACCTTAATATAAATGTAGACTTTGTCATAGGGTTAGACTTCATGTTACATAATAATGGTAGCTGTATGATTACAAGAGATGGAGTAATTTTCTTAAAAAATATTACTTGAAACAAAAAAATAACCCCATAACCCTTTTTGGTATCAATAGATATATAATTTTCAATAGATATATTATTTTGATAGAAAGAAAGATAGCAATATTATGTGGTTTTTTACTTATATGTTAAACAATCCTACTCGGTACTCCCTCTCTCCTTGAATCTTCTTATCATGTAGGTGTATTTCTTATTTTCTGCCTATTCTCCAAATTTTCATAATTTTCGTTTTTTTTTTTAATAAATCTGTTTAGTTATGAATCTTTATTATACTGTTCATCTCTTTCTCTTAATCTTGGTTCTTAATATCCGTCTTCTTTAACCACACCCCGGTTACCATGGCCAACATCGTCCTTTATCATTTGGACATTAAAACGGCCTTTCAAACACCTAGGAATTTACAGGTTAATCCATCGAGTATATCAAGAAATTAAGAGAATAACCATATACTAAGAGTAATAGATTCATAACAACAGGTAAGTAATTACTCAAATATTATCAACATAATATTTTTATTCAACATAATATTGAACATAAAATAATTTACATAGTAGGGAGATTAGTACAGAAAACATAGATAAAACTTACATGTCTGAAGATGGAGAGAGGTTTCTCTTTCGGGGAACCCGAAAAACTACTTCACACTAAAAGAAAATTACTCGAAAGCTTAAAACTATTTTACAGGGAAGTTATATTACAAAGGTTTTTATTGGGAAAAGGAGTTAGGGCATTTGTGAAAGGGAAGAGGAATATGGAGTGGTTGGTGTGAGAGAATTTTTCGTTGAAGACATTTTTCTTGGTGATTGTTTCTTGATTGATGCCTTGCTTCTATGCAAACACTGCTATTTATAGGAGTCTTGGCGGACCTTAAATGCGGACTTCAAATTTGTGAAGAATCTTTTGAGTTCAGTCGGGTACTCTTTGGGCCCCATCGTCACATGAAACTTTTCAAAAGATACTTTATAATTTGTCCGTTTGCTGAGCTGTCCCATTTCTAGATAAAACTACTACTTTATTAAAGCTACTTTAATAAAGTCTAGTCTCCTTTTTCTGAAATGTCCTTTCCAATTTTCTCCAAAGTTTACCGAAGTCTTCTTACTCTTTAATGTAGTTAAATTATAAATTGAAATGGTATCTAAAAAATTTAGCCATCGCCTTCTACTGCTATTTTTATCATTTATCTTTTGATAGAATTTAACTATAGTTTCACAGTCTGTTCTAACCAGTATTTCTGGTTTATTTAGAATATATAGTCTCAAACTATTTAATCCATATATTACGGCTAAAATTTCTGCATCTATACTACTCATATTTCCTTTTTCTTTATACTTACCACTTTGATAAGCACATATCTTTTCTTCATTTTTATTACTATATTTACTAGGTTTTGCTTTTTGTACTGCTCCCCATCCTTCAAAACTACCGTCTGTCTCTATAATTAAATAGTCTGTTTCTAGAGGCATATTTAAATCGGGAATGTTTTTTATTTTCTCTTTTATTTTTTGTACTAATTTAATGTCTTCAGTATTAAAGTGTTTTTGACCATTTGATCCAGTCTTTGAATATAATGGTCCTGCTATTTTTCCTAGATCTTTTATAAAATTTCTAGCATAATTGACTATTCCTAAAAAAAAATTGTAATTCTTTAACATTGTCTAACTTATCTGGCATTTCTAAAGCTTTTTTGGCTATATGAGGTTGTAATTTTATCTTACCTTCTCCTATAATTGAAACAAAAAAATAATTTACATAGTAGGGAGATTAGTACAGAAAACATAGATAAAACTTACATGACTGGAAGATGGAGAGAGGTTTCCCTTTCGGGGAACCCGAAAAACTACTTCACACTAAAAGAAAATTACTGGAAAGTTTAAAACTATTTTACAGGGAAGTTATATTACAAAGGTTTTTATTGGGAAAAGGAGTTGGGGCATTTGTGAAAGGGAAGAGGAATATGGAGTGGTTGAGGGAAATGTTAAGAACTTTCTCGTTAGTGACTTTGCTGATTTCTTGATTGATGCCTTGCTTCTATGCAAACACTGCTATTTATAGGAGTCTTGGCGGACCTCAAATGCGGACTTTAAATTTGTGAAGAATCTTTTGAGTTCAGTCGGGTACTCTTTGGGCCCCATCGTCACATGAAACTTTTCAAAAGATACTTTATAATTTGTCCGTTTGCTGAGCTGTCCCATTTCTAGACAAAACTACTACTTTATTAAAGCTACTTTAATAAAGTCTAGTCTCTTTTTTTTGAAATGTCCTTTTCAATTTTCTCCAAAGTTTGCCGAAGTCTTCTTACTCTTTAATGTAGTTGTCTTATCTTTATCTCAAAGATGTCATTTTTAAATGTCCTTATCTCTTTCCAATGCCTTTGTCTTCTATTATTGATGCTTTTGTCATTTTTTAATGTCCTTGTTTCTCTTTTCTATGCCTTTGTCCTCTTTTCTTCATGTTCCACCGAACTAAATCTTCCAAGTCTTTTCCTTTCTTTCTACTTCACCTTTTTTGTCAAGTCTTTTCCTTACCTTCTACTTCACCTTTTTTGTTTTGTCTGGCTAATATCTTCGATCCTTGTATTATTTCTTCTATTAACTGATCTAAGTGTCTAAATTGTGTAAAGCAATTGAATCAAAACTCATGCCTGAGTCCACATCATTTGGATCTTGCGAGTCTTGAAATGCACTGTCTTGAAAATTAATATCTTCTCCTTCAAAATCTGAATGGACTGGTGACATCCCTTGTCTTGGAGATAATTCCGGACTAGGATCTTTAACTATATATTTGTCTTGTTCTTTTGTCTGGAAAAAATTTTCTAGTGTTTCTTTTACTATATTTTCTATTTTTTCATTTTTCTTCTTTTTTGCAAGTGTGCTTTTCTTTGTAGAAGTCGCCCCTTGCGTAAGTGTCTTTGGTAGTCTTCGTCTAGTTTGGAGAGATGAACATCCATCATCTTCACTTTTTGGCAAAGTGACAGCCATCACCGGATTTGATAAGTCTTTACCGGCTACCGTTTGAACCGGACTAGCTGTATCCTTACCCGATACAGTGGGTCTAATTGCATTCATTGGGGAATGCACACCCGTCTCATCCATTTTTTTCTGAGATGGAGAACTCTGAGACTGCATCAATTCGAACTTTACTGCTTGTAGTCTTTGTTCTAATGTCTTCACCTGATCCAAGAGTTGCATTTTTTCTTGAACCAATGTCTCTTTCTGCTGGTTTAATCTTTTGACTACATCAGTCATGGTAGAACAATGGTCACAAAAGATTATTTTGTCTGTGTCTTTTTGGACGTTGTACTGAGGGATTTTGTCTGAATTTTGTCTAAGGGCTGGAGAAATATAGTAGTTTTGACCCAATACTCCCCTAGCATAGTCTAATGCTTCAGTAAAATTATTAAATCTTTTAAAAAGAGGTTTTCTCATGTCTTTTATAGAGTCTAAAACTTCTATCCAAGTTTGAAAAATACCATTAGTTTTACCGTGAACCACAACATAAAATTTAAATTTTTATCTAAATTTCGATCTGTAAAATACTGACAAAGTGCATTTATAGTGGCTACAAAATGACTAGCGCCGTCTTTTTTATTACGCGAAATCCATAAATTATCCACTAAGCATCTTTGTTGTCTATCTATTACATATTCTGGTAATACTTTAAAAGTCCAATTCGATGGCTGGTAAGCTACTAAGTTATTGGCTCCGAATTGTATTCTTTCTTCCATAGCATTTCTTTCTAATAAAGATGTAGGTCTAAAATGAAGGTTACCTAATACTGTCTGTCTGTATGTGTCTTGGGTTGAGGCTATGCCTTTCCCCTTGTCTGCTGTCTGAGAACTGGAAGGTCTCATGCTGTTCAAATAAAAAATTTAGTTAGCAGTAATATTTAATCTACTTAATTGATCTGCTAAATTATTATCTTTTCCTTTTATATGTTCAAATTTTAAATTATAAATTGAAATGGTATCTAAAAAATTTAGCCATCGCCTTCTACTGGTATTTTTATCATTTATCTTTTGATAGAATTTAACTATAGCTTCACAGTCTGTTCTAACCAGTATTTCTGGTATATTTAGAATATATAGTCTGAAACTATTTAATCCATATATTACGGCTAAAATTTCTGCATCTATACTACTCATATTTCTTTTTTTCTTTATACTTACTACTTTGATAAGCACATATCTTTTCTTCATTTTTATTACTATATTTACTAGGTTTTGCTTTTTGTACTGCTCCCCATCCTTCAAAACTATCGTCTGTCTCTATAATTAAATAGTCTGTTTCTAGAGGCATATTTAAATCGGGAATGTTTTTTATTTTCTCTTTTATTTTTTGTACTAATTTAATGTCTTCAGTATTAAAGTGTTTTTGACCATTTGATCCAGTCTTTGAATATAATGGTCCTGCTATTTTTCCTAGATCTTTTATAAAATTTCTAGCATAATTGACTATTCCTAAAAAAAAATTGTAATTCTTTAACATTGTCTAACTTATCTGACATTTCTAAAGCTTTTTTGGCTATATGAGGTTGTAATTTTATCTTACCTTCTCCTAGTACTACTCCTAAAAAGTTTATATAATTTTTACATAATTCCATTTTCTTTTTACTAATTATTATCCCATTTTCTACAAATAGTCTAAATACCGTTTGTAGGTGTCCTAAATGTTCTTTAATATCTCTACTAAACACTAGAATATCATCTACATATACTAATACAAACCTTTTATATTTTCCAAATATACTATCCATTTTTCTTTGGAAAATTGGTGGAGCTGTCTTTAATCCAAATGACATTACTAACCATTCGAAATGTCCTTCAGGACAGGTAAATGCAGTCCATTCTATACTATCTTCATGCATTCGTACCTGCCAATATCCTGATTTACAATCAAATTTGCTAAATATTTTCTTTCCTTGTATTCTATTTATTAGTTCTGTTTTGTCTGGTAACTTATATCCATCTGTTCTAGTGTTATCATTAAGTCTTTTATAGTTTATTACCATTCTTGCTTTTCCTCTTACTATTTGGCTATGATTTCTTACCATAAATGCTGCAGATCTATGTTTAGAAGTAGATCTCCGTATTACTCCTAAGTCCAATAGTTCTTTTATTTGCACTTTAAAATCTTCTACATCTTGATTTGTTGCTTCAATAGATGCTGTTTTAATTATATAGTCTGGATTTATTATATCTAATTTACATATAATCCTATTATTTTTCCAATGTTTTAATGGTTTTTCTCCTATAATTTCTATTTCATCTAGTATTTTTATTATATTATCTAGGTCTTTTTGATTTTTTATTATTCCTATTCTTTCTATTCCTGTTTTAAAATTATATAACTCTGTCTCTATATCTATTAAAGTATAATCCTTTTCTAACATGTCTTCTTCTCCTAGAATTTCTTTTTCTTCTAGAGTTAAATTTTTTATTTCTGATTTGTCTTTACAACATGTATTCTGTTCTTGACATTCTTTACAACAACTATCTTTTTTCTTTTGCAGGTCTGTGGTAGGGATCTTTTTATGACGAATCTTTGTTTCAGTCTTAAGAACTTGTACTGGTGTATGAGTAATATTTTTTAAGAAAATTACTCCATCTCTTGTAATCATACAGCTACCATTATTATGTAACATGAAGTTTAACCCTATGACAAAGTCTACATTTATATTAAGGTCTCTTACCCATATCTTATCCATTTTATAACTTGGCTTGTAAAACTCTGAACATGTATTTATAAAGCTAATGTAGGCTTTATGAACATAATGTTTATATATATTATGGGTTCCATCCATTTACATGGCCGCAACTGGTTTTTCCAGAATTTTTATTAAATTAGGTGGAACTATTCTTTTATTTATTATGCACTTTGTGCACCCTGAATCTACTAATGCTAACGTTTCTATCTCATAATCATCTATTTTAATTCTTGCAAGTATTTTTATGGTTCCTAATTTTTTATCTTCATTACATACTAATGTTTCATGGTCTTCTATGCTCATTAATTCTGCTTGAGATTCTTCTGATATTATTGTTAATGGTTTCATTATTAATTATATGTTTGATAATCTTATTTCTTCGTCTTCACTATTTACTTCTTTATATAAGTCACAATATGCAAAGAGAGGATTGAGAACAAAATTGAATGAAAGTTTGTTTGTACTGAAGAGAGCAACGATTACAAGAAATAAGCCTAATACCAAGAAAGGAGACACCAAAACAGATATTTGAATTGCTTGCTCTGCATGTGACATTCCTTCATGTTTGTTAATTAGGAAATAATAGTAGTTTTTTCTTAAAAAGATAAAATAAAAAATCTGAACGATATTCAAATAACTACTCCTTCTGTTTCATAACAAGTGGTGTTTTTAGCTTATACATATCTCTTAAGAAATTGTTCACTTCTAGAAAATTATGAGTGTTTTTACTTACTTACCCCTAATCAATGCCTAGAAAAAGAAAAACGATTTAATGATTCTAAATTATGTAAATAAGGGTAATTTTGGAAGGATAAGATCAAATTCTTCTTGAAATAAAAAAACTAAAACACTATTTATTTAAAAACGGAGGAGTAATAAAAATTGTGATGTGATAAGTACTCCTTAAAGAAATACTCCCTCCGGATAAAAAAAAGAGTTCACTTAGTCATTTGCACACCTCTTAAGAAAATACTAACTCCTAGATAAAAATAAGTAATTTGACTAAACTACCCATAATTAAATAGACATTGAAATTTGATCATATAACACTTAATAGGAGCAAATATAAAAAAATAAGGTTAATTTTTTCTTGATTTGCTAAGTGAATTCTTTTTTTATCAAAAAAAAAAAAAAAAGGGGGGGGCTAAGTGGATTTTTTTCTTATCCGGAGGGAGTATTAGATTCGAATCATATGCGTCTTTATTAAGTAACACTTTATGATGTTCCGCATGATTAGCAGGACCGATAAAACTGGACGAGAAAGAAAAAACAAATCAAACATGGAGGGGTATTGTAATAGTTAGAATTAGTTAATGGTGTATATCGTCACAAATAAAAGCTGGAGGGCCTTCACTTTCCCTCGCCTCTAAGTAAAAAAATTATTTTCTAGAAGAATCCTTCATTTATACATCTCTCGTTCTTCTGGTAGGCGTCCAACTATTTTCTTGTCTTCATCTTCTTACGGATCACTATCATATATATATATATATATATTCAAACGAAAATTTCGAATCGGGTCAAATATCTGATAAATCTGACGATTTAGCGATCCAATTTTCTCCTTATTTTTGAATTAGGAAAATTTAGGAAATAATTAGAAATGTTTAATGGTATGATGGATCCAGAATTGATGAGAATGGCTCAAGAGCAAATGAGTCGTATGTCTCCAGCAGATTTGGCTCGGATGCAACAGCAGGTTCGTATAATTTGATATCCTTTTTTTTTTTTTTTTTGCTAGAATTATTAATTTGAGTTTTAATTGGTTGCTTGAATAATTTATGTTTATTTGGATATGATTGGTCTTTGAATGAGTTTTAGTAATTTGGTAGCGTGTTATGAAGGATCAATTGTGGGTATAATGGTAGATCCTTGTTTAATTTCATTTCAACTGCACAGCCGATTAGCTTAAGGAAAAAATACTATAAGTTGTAATTCTGCTCATAATAATATGATGAAAAATTACATGTTAAAAATGTTGGTAAAAATCCATGTAGTCTGATTCTCGTGAAGCGAAATGTGACAGTGAACGGAGGGAGTATAAATATCTATTGTATAGCTATAGATATTTACGAATAAAAAAGAATGTGAAATAAAGATACCAGTCAATAGAGAGGTTACCAAAAAGAGGAATTTGGCTACATGATCGGTACTCCAGACACTGCCATTAGGGGAAAAAGGTATAGGTGCAAGCTTTTAGTAATGAAATTAGTTGGAGTCACAAGGACTGGTATAGGTGCAAGTATTTAGGGGTCGTTTGGTTGCTGGTTAGGAGGTGATTGTACCATGTTTGGTAGCATTCTTTTGCTACGTATATAATTCAACACACCAAATACGGTATTTGGTTGGTAATTTAGAATCCCACATAACTAATACATGATTAAATTATGAGGGAATCTGTGCATTATTTTATGCAGGATAGAAGATGGAATAACTAATACATGAATAACTAAACCATGGATAATTAATAACTGCATAACTCTAACCAACAATCAAACGACCCTTTAGTAATGAAATTAGTTGGGACTAGTGGATTTTAGTGGGTAAAACCTCCTATACGTTTGCTACTGATCACCAGGCATTGGTCAGACTTCCATCCTTTTTTTTTTTTTTTTGGCCTTTAGAGAATATACTCATAGAGAGACATATGTCATTTTTGGTAATGATTTATAGAGAACAATCCACAGACACAATAGTAAGACGATTTTAGCCCGAAATGGTTGTTTTTTTTGGCTATCGGTAGTATAGTTGGTACATATAATGAACATCATCCACCGTCGAAAGAACATATCTCAATTTCGTATCAATTTAATGAAGTCATTTCACTAATTAAATTACAGCCTAATTTCCTTTTAAATTTCAAGCCTATACTACAGGCTTTCCTCTTTGACTAATACTTCCTCCAGTTCAAAAAGATTGTACACTTGGCCTTTATTTTTTGGTTCAAAAAGAGTGTCCACGTACCAAATCAAGAAAGAATTAACCTTATTTTTCCAGATTTGTCCTTATTAAGTGTTAAGTGACCAAATCCCAATACCTATTTAATTAGGGGCAGTTTAGTCAAACTACCTATTTTTGCCTAGGAGTTGGTATATTCTTAAGGGGTGTGCAAATGGCTAAGTGGACACTCTTTTTGAACCGGAGGGAGTAATGCTTAGTCATAGTACAACCCTTCTCTTTACATGTTTCAACAAGGAACTTTTTGAAATTAAGTAGAATTGTTTCAAGTACTCTAAGTAACCCATAGTCGAGAAGTAGTGTTCCCTCCTAGTGCTAGCTAGTCGTCTGACAATCGTTGGTGGGAAAATTTGATCTGCTACCACAATTCTCTTAGCTTGGTCAATTCAGAATTTTAGCCAACAAGGCAACAACATTAAGCCAATATCAAAATAATTAACACTACCCAAATAACTTCATGGGCAAAATATTTTCTTTTTGATGTTCAGTTATCGGAAAGAACAAACTTGTGTTGAAGTGAAAACCTCTTAATAAAGTATTAGATATTGATTAGCGGTTTCAAATGATCAATCTTTTTGGAAATTGACTAATTGTAGCTGATAATATATGTTTCAATAATGAAACTTCTGCATGCCCCACATTTTTGGTTCGTTCAGACTAATTAAGTATTTTATACCATTTTTGGTTTCTAATTTGAAATGAACTTGGATAACCAGTTCGTTATTGGTCCTGACACACTGCTGATCTACAGATGATGTCTAATCCTGATTTAATGAGAATGGCTACTGAAGGCATGAAAAACATGAGGCCAGATGATTTAAAAGTTGCTGCAGAACAGTTGAAGCATACCCGTCCGGAGGATATGGCTGAGATTGGTAAGAAAATGGCTAATGCATCACCTGAAGAAATAGCAACGATGCGTGCCCAAATGGATGCACAGGTTAAATATGAAATTAGTGGAGCTGAGTTGCTGAAGAAGCAGGTAATTTATTTTGTGATACACATAGATGCTCGTTAATTCCATTTTTGCACTCATTTGGCTTCAATTGTGTATATTTTGTTTCATTGCACACATAGTTCTCTGAGATGTTCTGGCCCAGATCGGCTAATTGAGGCTTTTTAGAATTTGTCTCCTATTTAACACATTATTGGTTAAGAAGTGATAGTTTCTGGCCCTTTTTTCATTTAAAAAGAATTACAAGCCTTTTTTATTACATACTCCCTCCGGTTCAGAATAAGTGTCCACTTAGGCTTTTCACACCCTCAAGAAAACACTAACTCCTAGGAATTTTTTTTTAGGTAATTTGACTAAACTACCCTTAACTAATAAGACTCTTGCTTATTTATTGCCTTGAGTAAAATCGGGGCAAATCTGAAAAAATAAAGTTAATTCCTTCTTGATTTTGTAAGCATGATTCTGAACCAAAATAAAAAGGCTAAGTGGACACTTATTTTGAACCAGAGGGAGTAGTATACTACAGAATCACTGGAAACATTTACCTGTAAATCAGATCAATAACACAATGAGTTCATTCTTATGATCAATAAGAAGTGAGTTGCTTTTATTAGAACATGTGAGCTGGAATTTACATCTTTTATTAGCTGTAGTATCAAACCAGCTTTGAACTTTTAAAATAATGTACCATTGCATACAACTCCCTATCATGTTTGGTTATGTAACTCGTTAGTTACCCTGCAAAAGTATCTCTATAATCTCTACACGAGATGAATATTTGTGACTTGTACGCTGAAGGTCGACCCTGATTTTCTTTATATTGGTGGTCTATCCTGATTTATAACAGTTACTATTGTATATATCATTACTGAGCAGTTACTCTTTCCGACATAATTACGTTTGGTTGCTATGATTTTGGTCTTGGATGCAATATTACATTCTGTGATACTGCAATAAAATTGGCTGTTATGCATTTCAATTTCAATGCTAAACAATGAGTATGAGGTACTTGATGGAAGCTTTGGTTTATTTCCGATTTTAAATTATTTGAGGATATCTATGTATATTTGCAGGGAAATGATCTTCACACCAAGGGAAAGTTTAACGAGGCCCTGCAGAAATATTCGCTTGTAAGCATAACCTCTGCCCTTTTGATTTGCTTGTGTCTACACAAACTTAAGTTACTGTTCTGATTATTTCTTTTCCTTCCATTATCAGGCAAAGAAAAATCTGTCAAGCATTCCTGCCGCGAAAGGCAGGAGTATCTCATTGGCTTGTTCCTTGAACATGATGTCGTGTTACTTAAAAACTGGACAATACGATGACTGCATAAAGGAAGGTAGTGAGGTATGGGAGCAATAGATAGTGCTATAAGTTTGCCTAAATTTGAGGCTCAATGATTCTAATTAATGTTGTACATTTTGCGTAACATGGCGGGGAACATGTGCATCTGTCTCCAGTTGTGCTTCCTTGTTATTTGTATATCAATGTGTGGGTTTCTGTTGTAGTTGTCCAAGGGCTGGGGTTGCTTATTCTATCCCGGGATGAATGTCCACTTTTTCTTCTGGTCTATTTCAAAATTATGTTCACCTTCTTAAAAGAGAAATGTAATTACATAATACATAATTTAAGAGGCCGCTTTTACACTTCTTGCTACAGCTTCTTAAAAAAAAAAATTATTCTCAGAAATATCAAAAGAATAACTTAACGGCCTGAAAGTCTAACTCATTAAAGCTGTATATTAAACTTTTTTCCATTCTCATTTTAAAACCTATGCCAAGTGGAAACTTGACATTCAAGTCATGTTAGTTCAGCTTTGAGACTGATTCATACTTGAATATGAATCTCAACTGCAGTAATATGGATTATGGTGGTTATATAATGTGTGGCTGGTGTAGGTTTTGGCATATGACGACAATAATATCAAGGCCCTTTATCGTAGGGGTCAAGCTTATAGAGAGCTGGGACAGTTAGAAGTGAGTATTTATTGATTTTTGTGACTTCTCTCATTGTTCATTTTTTGTTCCAGTGCTTCCTTTACAATGTCAGATATTTGCCAAGCCTCTTATTTCTGGTTTGAACCATAAACAGGATGCTGTGTCTGACTTGAGTAAAGCACATGAAGTCTGTCCTGATGATGAAACTATTGCTGATGTCTTAAGGTATCCTTGTTTACACTTCTATAATTACTTGTAATTTTTGTTTGAAGGGGTATCCCTATCCCTTTTCTTTTTAGATCTCGTTGTTGAAATTCTAGTGCGCGTCAGGCTTTACATGCTAAAGAATCTTTATTTTCTGATTTAGGGGTGTCCAAGAAAGGTTGGTGAAAGAAGGTGGTGCTGGTGCTTCAAGACGTATGTTATTTCATGCATTTCCATATTTTAGCTGTACGTGGTATTTATTTAAATTCCCATGTTAATTGAACTTGAGTGCTCCTTTCTTGGGCAGGTAGAGGAGGATTGGTTATTGAAGAAATAACTGAAGAAGAACCATTAGTGTCTTCAGAAGCTGCGGATAGTTCTGTTGCAAAAAATGTTGCCTCACAACCACGTGAAGCGATCAGCCCTCCTAAGAGTCAAAATGAAATTCTTGGTGGGCCTCCCTTATCAAGTTCAGAGTCCTTGGAAGCTTTGAAAAATGACCCAGAATCCATTAGGTTTGTTTCTTGATGTCGGAGTGTAATTCCTTATTTTCGCAAATCATGAGAAGATTCTGCTTCTCCCATCATATTTTGAAACCATATTGTCTCTTGTTTGTGTGGTCATTTAGTTGAAGAATGACGTAATAATGACCGTGATGCTGCAAAATTGCTCCCTTAACAAAAATATATGCTATTTCGTACTCTCAAATTGCCCGCCCCTTTTACTTCCAAAGTCTGAATATTGATTATGTAGTATGTTCTTTAAATTGCAAGTCATCTTTCTCTAACTTTTTTCATGCACTGATAGTCCTTTATCTTTTGGATGTTTTATCTAACTTGCATGAGTGTTGTTGATATTATATTGAAGACTAGAGTTACTATAGCTGTCTGCGATCAGATTCGCTTGTTTATTTCATTCTCATACTGCATAAACATAATTTGGCAGTGTCTAATAATGCCATTGTCCTATCTTCCCTTTGCTTGGTGGTGCTGAAATGTCATCCTTATAATCAAATTCAGTTTCCTATGAGAAATCCTATCCTCTACACATTGTCCTTTCTTCTTTATAGCAATCATTTTCTTTTTCTTCTTCTCCTTGTATAAGATTGTGTTCACCAATGTCTGCAGTCTTTCACCAACTTTTAATTCTTTTGTATGTTGATAGATCCTTCCAGAATTTTATTTCTCGTGCTGATCCGGACACCCTATCTGCCTTAAGTGGTGGAAATGCTGAAGGCATACCTCCTGAAATGATAAAGACTGCCTCCAATGTTGTTGGCAAGATGTCACCTGAAGAACTACAAAGGATGGTCCAGATGGCTTCCTCCTTTCAAGGAGAAAATCCGTTTCTTAAAAAGGGTTCCTTGGGGAACCTTGGCCCTGGTTCAGTTCCTCCAAATGTAACACCCGACATGCTGAAAATGGCAACTGATATGATGGGCAAGATGTCTCCAGAAGAAATGTCGAAGATGTTTGAAATGGCATCTTCGTTAAAAGAGAAAAGTCCAGTATCAGCTGCAACAACTATAGATTCTAATGGGTCAAGTCAGCAGTCAAAACCTCGAGACACTAGGGAAAATTTCAAAGTGGATGACAGTACAAGTGCAAGCACTTCATCACAAGGGTTTTCTACTTCACATAATGGTTCTCAATCAAGCTTATCAAGTTCGAATGTTGATCTGCAAGAAGAAATGAGAAACCGAATGAAAGATCCAGCCATGAAACAGGTGTTTAATCTGGTCCTTTCTTGTGGAAATAGTATGTGTCCTCTGTTGTTTTTTTTTTTTTTTTTAATATTTGATGCAGATTAGGGGCTTTATTCTTTTACTGGAAATGGTATGTATTTAAGTATTGCAAATACCATAACTAAAGATCCAACATTTATATTTTCCCCAATGTTCCCAATGCTAACTCAAAAAGTCCCCGAGTTTAATTTGTAAAATACTCTGGTCCCTCCACTAACCAAACCATTATTTCCTAGTTTTTTCTGTTTTAACTTGGTTGAACTGTTTTTAGATACCACTCCACTTTGACTTTTCGGCAATCCATATTTGAAGAGAATAACTAAAAGATTATGTGAAAAAGCACATGCAAGGATGCACCATGAGTTCCAGTGATAAAAGATCTTCATGATACGTGATTTAAGCATAGTTGCTAATACCCTGCTTCGGATCCTGTTCAGTCAGTAATCCTTGCATGTTTCATTTCTTCTATGTTCTTTTCCAGAATATTTCACAACTTCATCTACTTTTCTAACAAATACCAAATGTGGGGGTTAAACTTCTCTGTCCTCTACATTTATTTTTTTATGAGCTTTTAGACAGGTTCTGCCTTTAACTACTTTTGTATATTACATGCCTATACCTGTTACTATGCTGATGTATCTGGGTCTTCATTGATTTACACCTTGACGCCTGGGTTTCCTGAATTTGACAGATGTTCTCTTCAATGATTAAGAACATGAGTCCAGAGATGATGGCTAACATGAGTGAACAATTTGGTATGAAGCTCAGTCAGGCAGATGCAGAGAAAGCTCAACAGGCGATGTCATCTTTGTCACCAGATGACTTGGAAAAAATGGTAATTACTCAAAATATGCTGGTGTGATTGTATCGCCCCCTTCTCTGTTTCTCCTTAAAAGAAGATGCGCCCTTATCTTACTAAGCTGTTTTGCATCATAATGACTCATCTCTAATTCATGTGATTGGCACTTGTAATGCATCTTCGCTTAGAACCGGTATCTTGTTTTTGCCCAGATTAAAATGATAAGCGAAGTCACTTTAGTGTTAGTCCAAAACAAAATAAATGGTCATTGAACCGCGGGAAGTCGTAGGAGAAAGGTCTTATAACTAAAAAGGGAGCACTTATGAGTGAAGTGGTGCTTTGTCTTGTTAACTATGTAGCGGGTGCACATTTTTGAACTCTTTAGATGAAATTGTGTCAAGCAATCACGCCTATGGATTATGAGGTTTTGTCATACTTAGGAATTTATGAGTTGGATTCTTCAATGAAATAACCACTGGTTATTCCAAAAATTTGCTATAGCCATGTTAAATGTTTAATGTTAACACATGTTCTAGCATCTCGTTATTATATAAATAAAATATCTAACCCCGAGAATCCACTGGAACCAATGGGCTAGCTCGGGAGAAATTTCCATCATCAGATTATTTTCTTGGGATTCGTAATTATTTGGTTTCCAAATGGCTCGATTCATCTCTTTGTTTTAAGTTCATGATAAACTCATATATGAACCTTCTATTCTAGCTTTTTTCTGTGTGTAAATGTATACTTACCTTCTATACATGCTAAATTTTTTTCTTTTTCTGAATGTTGCAGATGAAGTGGGCTGACAGAATTCAGAGAGGAGTGGAAGGTGCGAAGAAGACGAAAAATTTCCTCTTAGGAAAACCTGGCATGATGTTGGCTATACTTGTGCTTCTTTTGGCACTCGTCCTTCACTGGCTGGGCTTCATCGGGCGCTAGACTTTACGGGTGCTAGCCAAAGATTAGCAGAAAGAGCTGCCAGTATGCCCATGTTCGACAAGTGGAGTAGTAGTTTGGAATCTTTGTTGTAATGCACTTGAAATGGGAATCAGTGGATGAAAGTGTAACCAGTTGGTTGAAGATGACACCAGTTAGTTTATTATATTCATTTCTCCCTGTTTCTTGATTTTTGGGTGTTCTGATGAAGCTGTATCTGCAACTTGTCAAATTGTTTAGTTCCTTGTTTCGCAGTAGAACCCGCCGTTTCAAGATGATTTTTTGTAAGACTTACTCTTTTTCCAAATTCAGAAGTCATGAACTGACTGTGTTAGATATAATTCATATTACAGAAAATAACAATTTCTTTTTTGCATCTCTCTGGTGACATATTCCCAACAGTTTTAGAAATTTCATAAATATAGAATATGGACATTTGTAAATGTTGTGAACTATAATGGCAGCTGCTGTAATAGTAGGGCCATTGTATTTGGTTTGTTTCGAGTATTAAAGAGTATAACGACAATGTCACATGTGAAATTAAGTATGTGACCAAAGATCTGATATAAAGTAACTCATGTTCATAAATGACATAAGTAAAAAATAAATATGACAAGGAAAATACACCTGCTAATGAATAACCAGCCCCATGTACAATTCGTTACCTATTAAAGCTTCTTTAACTGTCACATTCATCTTACGAAGAACATACAACAATAAGCAAGCAAAGGGAAAAAAATGTACAAATGTAACATGATGGACCGAGTAGGCGAGTGTCTTACTTTTCTAAGAAGATATTTTTCATTTTTTTGCGCGGATTGCCCTTCTTTTGGGGTGGTCTTTAAATTTTGCCCCTCATATTTGTGGTCTTTAAATTATGCTCCTCATATTGCTGGTCTTTAATTTTTGCCCTTCGCATTGCAACACTGAGCGTTCACGCATAAATCATGAGGTTCTGAGTTCGAACCCCCACTTAAGCATAAATTAAAAAAGAAAACCGCAAGGCAAGGTTTGGGTCGCGTGTATGCCGGACCCGGCATAAACTTATTAAGGAATTACCAAAGTTATGTCGGACCCGGCATACTCATGCCTTATGGGCAGACTTGGCATAAGTATGCCGGATCCGGCATAACTTTGTTAATTCCTTCATAAATTTATGTCGGGTCCGGCATAACTTTGAGATCTCATGTCAACTTTTTACAGATTTTTAGTGACATCAAAATGCTCTATTAAAATTCAAGTGGTTTTTGTATCAATGTGGCCTAAAGACTTTCTTTGCTACATTTCCTGTATTGGATATATTATAACTGCTCTTGTTAATATATTATGGGGTAGTGTTAGAAAAGAGTAGTTGTCGTGATTTTGTTCCATTATATCTAAGCCTAGTTTTTCATGAGTATTAACACTGTGATAATTGTTGACAACATTTGCATGACGATGAGTGAAAGAGGCCACGCACAAAGTTTTTACCATGAAGCCTTTTAGTTCTGTAATAATATTGGAAGGAGGACAATGAAATTCTTCCTAGGTACCCTCATCCGGTGGGGGCATACTTTCAATGGGCAAACTTTTATACCGGATCAGGCATAAACTTGTGAAGGAATTACCAAAGTTATGTCGGACCCGGCATACTTATGCCAAGTCTGCCCATAAGGCATAAGTATGCCGGAACCGGCATAAGTTTGGTAATTCCTTAACAAGTTTATGCCGTTGGGGGCATACTTTTAATGGGCAAACTTTTATGCCGGATCCGGCATAAACTTGTGAAGGAATTATCAAAGTTATGCCGGACCCGGCATACTTATGCCAAGTCTGCCCATAAGGCATAAGTATGCCGGGTCCAGCATAACTTTGATAATTCCTTTACAAGTGTATGCCGGTGGGGGCATAGCGAATTTAAACTCTGCCTTACGAATTTTTTTTAAGATTTTGACTGTGTGGGGATTCGAACCTGGAACCCATGAGATTTAGCCAAAGGGCAAAACTTAAAAATTTCAAATATGAGGGACAAAATTTAAAGACCACCGATATTTTTTGATAGAAAAAGAGCTATAATGGCAACTGCATTGGTGGGGCCATTGTGTGGTGATTTTCTTGAGTATTAAAGAGTGTAACGACAATTTAACATGTCGATTGAAACTAGCATGTGATCAGAGAGCTGATATAACCAAGTATGTTCATAAATGACATAAGTAAAAATTACCGTATTAACTTTGTGATGAAGATGACAAGGAAGATACACTTGCTAATTAATAACCAGTCCCCTGAACATTTCTTTACGTACTAAAGTCTTTCAACTGTGAACTGTCACATTCATCTTACGAAGAACATACAACAATAAGCAAATAAAGTAAAAATCATGTACAAATGTAACATGGTGAAGTCCATATGGACCAAGTAGCAGAGATTTTTAAATATAAAAAGAGAAAAATCAATTGCGTGTCCACCTGAATAATCCTGTTCGTTGAATCAGTTATTACTCCACCCACCTTTTTTTTGGCAAAATGGACCGCAAACAAATCATTAATCTTCATCTCCCTTTCTTTCTCATTTTTTCTACTTTCTCCGTCCCAAAGTATCATGAATTAATAGCAAGAATTTCCAATTATTTCTTAGCATTAAAAGTAATCCTCTTTAATATTGCTTACGTGATTTTTCTTATCATATTGCATTGAAGTCCTTACTTGTTTTGCTTTATGCCATATTCAATCCTCCTCTCTTTGAGACTGGGTCCTCCAAAACCCAGCACCATAAAACCGGTCCCACATCTCCGTTTCAAAATTGGCAACTTCTCTTACTCCGTTATAATCGCCGTCATCTCCACCGTCAAACTCCTCCACGTCATGATCATCACCATCCTTGTTGTTCTTCCACGTGTCCTCATCTTTCTTCCTCTTCTTCAAAAGCCTCTCTCGTTTCTTCTTTCTCCATATTTTCCGGCAAAATCCCGTAGGAACTTTGTAAACAGCAAGTACTAATAAATGCATCAACGTACATGGACAACAACAACATACCATCGCACACTCCGCTGTGGTCCCACCTGCCACCTCACCTATCCGTTTGTGAGTACTGCAACTTGACTTCTTCTCCTCCTCTTCATCCTTCATTTTCGTCCTTAACAACGATCAAAGGAATAGATCACAGATAATTATGAAATGAGAATTAACGATTGATGTTTTTTTTTTTTTCTTTGGATTTGGAGAAAGAGATTTTCTCGAAAAGAATTGTCTTCAGTCAAATGAAGTTAGAAAATCATCGACTTTACGGAAACTGAAAAAAAAAAAAAAATCTAGCGAGAGACGTAAGAAAGTGGGGGAGAGAGAGAGGTTTATATATTTTGGAGACACTGAAAAACAAGAGATCCAATCGTGAAATAATCTTCATTTAATATAATTAAAATAATAATAATAATAATAAATTATATAAAAAAATCTGTTCCAGAAACAGAACAGCTATAACAATATACCCAATATAATCTCACTAGATGGGGTCTGGGACTCCTATCTTGTAACGAGTAAAATTCCAGAAACAGAACAGAGTACCAAATTGTTTTTAATAAGCCTTTAATTTTTTTAGAAAATCCTAAGTAATTAATTAATATTCCTTTGTGTTCCAATTAATGTGATACACTATCTTTTTTAATTTATAAAAAAAAATATTTTTATATTTAAAAATAATTTAACTTAAACTTTTCCTTTTAACCTTAATGATATCATTTATAGCCACACAAATATGTATGACTTATTAGACCACAAATTTTATACTTTCTTTCATGAACTCAATATATCACATAAATTGAGACAGAATATCTCTTGACATTTTGAGTATAATTTAGTCATGAAAATGGTTACACAAACATTTTTCTGTACTTATTAAAAATGTACATTTTATTTTTTAAAACAAAAATGAGTCAATATGCTAATTCACGCCGTAATTGTATGATTGTAGTTCTGTCATGTGGAGGAAGTCCAACTATTGATGTTGTTTTTTTCACCAATTATTGATGGTAAACAGAACTACAGAAATAGAACAGAGGTCAGAGCAGAAATTATATGTAAATAGGATTATGTAAAATTGGAAATTGGAGTAGAAGAAAGAGACAAATGAGGGAATGGAAGCCGAGTCAGCATAGGGAATTGGTTTCAAACACGGCTCTGATTCAGATTTGAGACGTTACAAGACGAATTTATGATATCCATCCCCTTTTGACTAGACAATTGCCAAATTCTTTTCTTCTTTGTCCTATCATAATTAAATTTTTATTTATTATTTTGAAAAACAAATTCTCTTTTAATTTGTTAAACCTGATAAGCAAAAGAAGATTTATTCTTCTGCGTCTTTTGAAGGTTAAGCACGCTGTAATTATGTTTGGCTGCAACTTGTAAAAAAAAATTCTATGACTCGGCGTCGGTAAAATTCTCTATTTCTCGTATATTTCTGGAACTTTACCCCAAGAGTTTTGAGTCCTGACGAGTAGAAACAACCACTGTTAATTGCTAGGGGGGTTGAACATAGGAGATCAATAAAATAACTTTTGAAATTAGAAAGTAGTAAAAACATTATTTAAAAAGGAATAACAATTTTAATAAAATAAAAATGCTATGTGAATTATAAAATAGGCGTGAAAGCATGTGAAATGAAGAAAACGATGATTTTCGATTATGTAACATAGCGTGATGACTGATGATAGTGACATTGACGAATTATTCATCGCTAATACAGTGCATCTCTGAAAATTGTGTCGTTTATGTTTGGCCGACCTATTGAACTATCTTCTCGTCACGTGCAAATTTCAATGTTCATCAGCTAGCTGCTCAATCTCAAATAGGTTGGCGTTTGGACATGAATTTAAATATGATTTGAAATTATTGATTTTGCCTAGAGACTGGTTTGAAGAAGAATTTTTGTTTGAATATACAATTTGAATATATAAAGTTGTATCTTTTTTCATTGTGGCGTTGAAATTTAATCAGACTTAAATTCACAAATTAATTTGGATCATATTTTACATTCGAGATGTATTGGTCCAAATAAATATTATGACTAATATAATCGAATGTATTTATTAAGTCCAACATGTATGGGTTTAATTGAAAGACCAATTCTATTGGACTAGTCTATCTTATTGGACTTCACATAATATTTTTTTTGTGCGGATTGCCCTTCAAGGCACTGGTCTTTAATTTTTGTCCTTCGCCTAATATCCCGAGGTCCTGGGTTCGAACCCTAGCTCAGTTAAAAAAAAAAAAAAAAATCGCAAGGCAGAATTTTGAAATTCTGTCTGAGGCCTAACTTTGGCTTGAATAGGCCTAACTTTACTACGAAACTCTGCCTTGCGATTTTTTTTTTTACTGAGTCAAGGTTCGAACGCCAAACCTTATGGTGTTAGGCGAAGGACAAAAATTAAAGACCAGTGCCTTTGAAGGGTAATCGTGCAAATGACCCTTCACATAATGAGTTCGTTCCATAGCCCAAGGTCCGTGTCACGTGTCAAATGACGTGGTGTGCCAAGTCAAGTCAAGGACCAATAAAATCGTGCCACGTGCATAAGGGACGTAGCATGCCAGTCAATATAAGAACCAAACAAATGTCACTACGTGTTCAAATGACATGGTTCAACCAATCATGTACGTACTCTAGCTCTCCCCTGCAGCTATAAATAAGGGTTATTAAGCCAAAAGGAATCAAGAAAAATACACAGAGAGGCTCTCCTCACCAAAAGTGATCAGCAAGTATTCCGCATACTAAGAAGTGTTCGTCTCTAAGTAGTGAGCCGCAAGTTTCCATACCTTCTCATTTGTGATCAAACCTTGGCTCAACATTCGTGGTGAAATTATAAGAACAAGTAATCCAGCAATTCAATTCAAAAATAAGCAAAGCCCTTAATTGATGGTCGTGAGGAGAAGAATCAGAGGATTACATCTTTTTTTTATTTAAGATTTTATAAAGATTGTAACCCCTCGCACAAATCATTGAAATCAAATACTATTATTTTTCGGTATTTTTCATCTCTTGATCATGATTTTCCAGGAACGAAAACTTAGTTATTATAGATTTGGTACGCCCAGTTGGACCAAGTCAGTCGTTCATCTCTTCTCTTACAAATCAAATCCGCTGTGAAAGATGGAAGCTCCATTTTTGTGGATATTTCAAGCCTCGTCTTCGAGTTTCGGCAAGCTACAACCCGACAAACCTTGAAGTAGGGAGCATTTAAAAACACGTAAATTTTAGTGTATTCTAGATAGGATTTTATAAGACGAGTCCAATCTATCTTCAAACTCCAAGGTTCAGTAGGATTTCCTGGAGGCTACTCTACCCTAACCCTAACCCTAGCTCACGCCTATATATAGGGACACATATTTCCTTGAAAAGACATCTCGAAAAATCCCATAATTTTCTGGGATATTCTCAAAGAGATCAAAGCATCAAACACAACCTTTATCAAATTGCCCGACGTTCTTGGAGATCAAATACATCACAAGGAGGCCATCTTGCGTTCAGGAAATACGCTATTTATCAATAAATATTCATGTTTCTTCATATTTTGTTTGTGGTTGCAGTATATATAAAAAAAATTGTTGCAAATATATTCACGCCCAGTAAGACCAAGTCTGTCGTTTAACTCTTCTCACATTAATCAGATCTGCGTAACCGCAAAGATGGAAGCTCCGTTTGGACGTGTACTTCAAGTCTCGTCTTTGAGTTTCTTCAAGCCTATACTTGGACAGGACATGAAGTAGGGGACATTTGTAGACATCAAAATTTTATGGGACTCTACAAGACGAGCTCAATCCATCTTCAAACTCTAAGACCCGTTAAGGGTTTCTTGGAGGCTACTCTACCCTAAACCCTAGCTCACGACTATATATTGAACGCATATTCACTTGAAAAGACATCTTGAATATCCCATAAACTCCAGGGATATTCACAAAGAGACTAGGGTATCAAATATTGCATTTCAATTCGAAATACTGAGCTGTTGCTCGACGTTCTTGGCGATCAAATACATCTCAAGGAGGTCCAACTAATCCTATGTTCGAGAAGTACGCTAACCGTCGTCGAATTACGAGAAAAAAATCAGGAAAGAAGAGTCAAGGAAATAAATAGAATTGTACCTGCACTGTTCATTAATAAATATTCTTGTTTCTTCATATTTTGTTTGTGGTTGCAGTTTATTTTTCACATATAAAAAAAATTGTTGCAAACACTCACAAATTTGAAAATCCCACAATTTCTGAAATTAATTTTTTTCCCCAAATTACCGTCAAAGTGGTCTGTCGCAAATGACAGTGCTGCCAAAGATAACTCTCACCGGGGGATTGGGATAACCACAACTTGATCGGATCAAGCAGGTGTGGCCGTCCGACAAAGGAGCTGGTTTTTTGGGTAAAGCAGGTTTGGGTAATTACTTTTGCAAAAAATATAAGACTTTATTTTATTTTTTTGTAAAATTTTAAAACCATTAGTCAAGTTTTAATTTTTTTAAAAATCGAATCAGCAATTTGGAATTAAAATTCTACATTTTAGGTGAATTTGGTTTTTAGAATCAAAATTAAGTTGAAATCATGTTCAAAATGTCGTAAACAAACACAATATCAAAACATCAATTTTAAGTCCAAATTTCATGTCCAAACACCTTCTTAATTTAAGAAAATTCAATTGCTTTTATCAAGCAGATAAACATAAAATTAGGTATTATTTGACCTAAACATTCCCTATTAATTATGCAAAGATTGAAATTTTGAGTATTATTTATATAAAAATTAACTGTAAATAAATCATTACGTATATGTAGATGTAAATTTAGATTTAAATATATAAATCTTAATGCACATCTTAATATTCAGACGCACGGAAAAAGGTTCACGAACTCTCTAGGTGCATGACAGCATAACGTGCGCCGTCCATGGGGAAGAGAGCTCGGGTTCCCACGGAGAAGGTACTAATGGCACTGCAAGCAAAGGCGAACGGTTCTAAAACGCAACGAAAGAAGTATGAGCAAACTACGGTGACTACCATAGCTGAATCAAGTGCAGATCTGGTAGAAATTGCCAATGAAGAGGGTGGAATCACTGAAACAATTGTTGAATCTAGTGGGATAGGGGAAAATCAAGCTGAAGAAATTGGAAAATCAAGCTGAAGAAATTGTTAAAGTGACAGACGTAGCGGCTGCCCTAACTAAGATGAGTGTTGAGAAAACTACCATAGCTGACAAAGGTGGGTCGAGTCTACAACAGGAATGGGAAGGGGTTATTCAAGGACCCAGCAGTCCAAGGAAGTCATGGGCGGATGAAAGTGAGGAATCTCTAGAATTGACCAGTAAGGGATCAGTATGGGACAACTTTGACATTAAAAAGATGTCTAAAGCTGGGTTCAAGCTCGATTATGTAGCTCCTGAGGTACATGGTGAGTCCTCAATCTGTGAAATTGAAATTGAAGATATTGATACTGAAATTGAGTATTTGGAAGCATGCGGTTGTGTGTTACGTGTTG
The DNA here is from genome assembly GCF_019175385.1 of Lycium barbarum. Taxonomy (NCBI): domain Eukaryota; kingdom Viridiplantae; phylum Streptophyta; class Magnoliopsida; order Solanales; family Solanaceae; genus Lycium; species Lycium barbarum. The sequence goes on from NC_083337.1 coordinate 163,214,929, forward strand.
GGGGCCCATCCCCCGTTTACTGTAATGAATGGATACATACGAAGGTTATGGGGGAAACACGGCATAAACAAGATCTCGATGTTAAAGAATGGGATTGTGTTAGTACGGTTTGATACAGGTTTGGGGAAGGATGAAGTATTACAAGGTGCAATCTACCATTTTGACAACAAACCCTTCATCGTGAAAGCTTGGAATCCTAACATGGAGTTCAGCAAAAAGGAATTATACACAGTTCCCATATGGGTGAAGCTGTTTGGACTGGAATTCAAATATTGGAGCTCAAAAGGGCTTAGTAAGATTGGAAGCTTGATTGGGAAACCTCTAATGGTGGACCAACACACGGAGAAGAAAATAGGTGTGAACTTTGCAAGATTGTTGATTGAAGTTGAACTGAAACAACAGTTGCCTGATAAAATCCTCTTCAAGAATGAGAGGGATGATATAGTAGAGCAAAGAGTGCAATATGACTGGAAACCTTTGCTGTGCAAATTTTGCAAAAAATATGGGCATGATGAAGAAAACTGTAGGAGGAAGAAACCACCAACTGCGCAGGTAGGAGATACGGGTATGGGGACACAGACCAAAAAGGATACGGGTACGGGGACACTGATGGAACCAGGGACAAAGGCAGCATCAAATGGAAAACAACCTGAGAAAGGTGAAGCTGCTAGTATGCCTCAAAAAGAAGTGGGAACTAGCAAACCAACTAGTAACAGGCAGTCTCGACAAAGGTAACCACTTATAGGGTGGGTTACCCCAGTGAAGACTACCAAAAGTCCAAGTAGAAAACCAGCACACCAGGTGCAACAACAGAGTGTGAATCAACAGAATCACTTTCAAGTACTAAATAAAATTGACCCGCACGTTCAACTGGAAAATAACACAGTTGGGCAAGAGGGAGGGATTGTTCCTCTCTCTGGGAATGGATAGCATGTTGTGTTGGAATGTTAGGGGTTTGAATTCCCTTAACAAGCAAAAGGAGGTCAAACTCCTTTGTAGTAAGGAATGCGCTGGACTAGTAGGATTAGTAGAGACAAAAATAAAAGTAAACAATATGGGGAAAGTGGCTAGTAAACTGTTTGGTGGATGGGAATTTGTAACGAATCACGGAGATCACTATAATGGTAGGGTGTGGATAACATGGAGACCAGACTATTTTCAGGTGGTACAAATTAGTAGTTGTGCTCAAGCTGTAACCTGTAAGGTGAAAAACTGCAAGTTGAATATGGAATTCATAATGACTGTTGTGTATGCTTTTAATACAAGGGAAGAGAGGAGAAGTTTATGGGGATACTTAGAAGACCTGAATGAAGGGAATACAGTTCCTTGGATAATTATGGGAGATTTCAACTCCGTACTCTCCTCTGGTGACAGAATAGGGGGAAATCCAGTAAGTATGGCTGAAATAGTAGATTTTCATGCATGTATGGAAGCTTATGATTTACTAGAAATGCCTAGACAAGGGTGTACGTATACATGGAATGATAGAGGGGACACTAGAGTATTCTCAAAAATTGATTGGGTGTTTATAAATAGTGAATGGCTACAAACCATGCCTGTCTATAGTGCTAACTTTCTTCCAGAGGGTGTGAGTGATCACTGCCCAGTGAAAATATCCCCTCTGAATAGGGTTAGGCGATCCAGACCAACTTTTAAGTACTGTAATGTTTGGGCAAGCCATCCTAACTTCCTAGACATTGTAAACGAGGAATGGAATCATGGGATTGAGGGGTATCAGATGTTCAGAGTGGTGAAAAAACTGAAACAACTAAAGAGAAAACTGAATAGACAGCATTTCAGGAATATCATTACAGAAGCCGATGAGGACAGAATTGCCCTTGCTCAAGCCCAAGCTGCATTACACCTGTAGCCACTGGATAGAACTCTACAAGAGCAGGAAAAGATGAAGTTTTTGAAGTTTCGACAATCTTCATATCTGGCTGAATGTTTTCTAATGCAGAGAAGCAAAGCAACCTGGATTAAACAAGGTGATGATAATACAAGATATTTCTTCTCAGTCATCAAACACAGAAAGTTACAACAGACCATTATACAAATGAAGGATAAAGAAGGCGTGATGCATAATGATCAACAAGAAATTGCAAGAATATTTGTCGAATACTATCAGAACTTACTGGGAACTAAGGAAGAACAGAGAACAAAAGCTAGTGGGAACCTACTGGGAAATGGTTGTGTTCTAAATACTGCTCAACAGGTGCTGCTCATGCAAGCTTATACTGCTGAGGAGGTAAAAGAAGCAATGTTTGGTATTGGCATAAATAAAAGCCCTGGGCCTGATGGGTATGGCAGTGGATTTTTTTAGAGCAGCTTGGAGTGTCATTGGTAATGATGTAACTCAAGCAATTTTGGAGTTTTTTGAAAATGGGAAACTGCTGAAACAAATAAACTCTACAATCATTTCCCTCATTCCCAAAGTGGATGCACCAGAACTTGCAAGCCAGTTTCGACCTATATCCTGTTGCAATATAATATATAAGTGTATTTCTAAAATGATATGTATGAGGCTGAGAAAAGCTATATCAGTGGTGGTGGCCAGTAATCAGGCTGCGTTTGTGGAAGGGAGGTCCCTAATACACAATGTACTGATATGTCATGATTTGTTGAGACATTACTCAAGAAAGACTACTCCAAGGTGTTTGATGAAGATTGATTTAAGGAAAGCGTATGATATGATTAGCTGGGATTTCATTGAAGAAGCTTTAAAGGGCTATGGATTTCCAACTCCGTTTGTGCAACTGATTATGATTTGTGTTACCTCAACAAGGTTCACGATCAAAGTAAATGGAGAAGGATATGGCTATTTTGAAGGTAAAAGAGGGTTACGACAAGGAGACCCCATGTCCCCATTATTATTTGTGTTAGTAATGGAGTACCTTACTAGAACACTCAAGAAGATGAGTGATCTACCTGATTTCAAGTACCATCCAATGTGCAAGACCACCAAACTTACACACTTGATATTTGCAGATGATTTAATGGTGTTCTGTAAATGAGACTTAGCCTCTATTAATTGAGTGATGGAAGCTCTAAAACATTTTAGTGCAACCACTAGCCTAGTTGCAAACCTGGAGAAATCAAACATATTTCTAGCCGGAATGGATGATGACACTAAGGCAAGTATATTGGCAAGTACTGGTTTCTCAATAGGTGCACTACCTATAAGATACCTAGGACTACCATTATCCTTTAAGAAGTGGAATAAAGTTGATTGTCATCAACTGGTGGATAAGATCACTAAAATAATAACAAATGGCTACTCAAGGCAGCTTTCGTACGCGGGGTGGCTGCAGATTATCAATGCTGTCCTGTTCTCAATTTATAATTTTTGGGGTGCTGTTTTCATCCTTCCACAAAGTGTACTGAAAGAAGTAGATAAGAAGTGTAGAGAATTCTTGTGGGGGTGTCAGGAGGGACAGAGGAAGGTGTCCTTGGTTGCGTGGGATAATGTATGCGTACCAAAAAAGTATGGGGGATTAAATATTAAAAGTTGTAGGATTTGGAACATAGTAGCGGTTGGCAAGTTGCTATGGCAACTGGCAAATAAAGAAGACATTCTATGGGTCAAGTGGGTCCATGAGATTTATATGAAGACAACTGATAACATTTGGGAACATTCTCCACCTCAAATTTGTAGCTGGTATTGGAGGAAGCTAAACTCTCTAAAGGAAGTGATGATGTATTGGTATCAGAATGATATATATACGCTGAATCCAACTGGTTTGTACTCTATGACTAATAGTTATCACGCGATGCTGGGCACACTACATAGACTTCCTGAAGCTGAACTAATTTGGAGTTCAGTAATGATGCCTCGGCATAGGGTGCTGGTTTGGTTAGCTTATCAAGATAGACTACTCACCAAGAAGAGATTACAAAGGCTGAACATTCCTATTGAAAATATTAATTGTTGCTTATGTGAGGAAGGAGTAGCTGAAACACACTAGCATTTGTTCGTAGACTGTGCATGGCTAGATGGATAGGTGTGAATCTACCGAATATGACAACCAAGCAATGTTTGGGGTGGATTAAAGGAAGACACTGGCGACAATTCTAGAAGGAGACAGTGGCTGCCATGTATGGAGCAATAGTATACCACACCTGGCAAGCAAGAAATTGGAAGCAATTTAGGCAAATAAGTGTTAATGCTGAGTTTACCGTCGTACAAATACAGAAGGAGTTGCAGGAGAGATTAAGATTAGTGGCTAGTTCTAGGAGGGCTAGGAACTGCCACGTTCTGATCCATAGGGTGTGTAATTAGTTTGAAATTTGCCTATTGGCTTTGGTTTTTTTGGTAAGATCTATGAGGTCCAAATGTACTTAACACTCTTCCTAGAAGGTGGTTAAGATGTTGGATACTCTTTAGTTTGTAAATATTTTGGTTTGGTACGGTAATAATTCATAGTTTATTACCAAAAAAATATTCAGACTAATTTAATTCAAACGTTTTAGACTTAATAAAATTAAAGGAGTCCTAAATATATTTTTTACAAACTTTTTAAAATTTGAACTTCAAATATTTATTTATTTTCAACTTCAACTCAAATATTATTAACATTAACACGTCATCTTTAATAAATTTATGTAATTATAGTAGGATTGGGTAAGTGAAACTAAAGCCACTTGAGAAATGAGAATGCATATTGTAAGCTCAGTTATCACGCCAAAAAAGTAAAACAATAAACAAAGGAAAAAGAAAAGAAAGAAAGCAGAAATAAAAATTATAAATAAATAAATAAATAAAAAGACATACATAATCAAAGGGAAAGTTCAAAGTCTTCCACGCTTTTTCTTTCTGTGGTTACCTCTCAAAACCCAAATTATTCTCATCATCTTTTTTCTTTGATCCTCCTAAGCTTCTTTCAGGTAAATCTTCACTATGATTTTGTGAATTTGATCAATTTTAATTATTGGGTATCGAAAATTGAGCTTCTTTTACTAATTGGAGTACTAGGATTTTTTTTTTCCTTTCCCTGTTTTTTGGTTCAGATTATTGAGTATTTGTGTAACTCTGATTTGGGTTACATTTTATTTTGGTTGTTTATAGAGTGGTATTAGGTATAAGGGGTAATTAATTGAAGATTTTGAAATTTGATATATGTTGATTATTTTAATGTTAAAGATGGTGTTAGATTGTGGTGGGATTTGGGGGGAGTTTTTTTAGTATTGCTGATTAGTTTGAGATGTTATTCTCCAAAGTTTGTTTGACAGAAATGGAATCTTGGGGTTTTTATCTGAGCTGATGTTTGAAGTGTGATAATCAATTTTGAAGTTATAATCCAAGACCAGAAAATTGGAAATCGATATCACGTTAAACCAAAGAGAAACTTAACTCGAGTGAGACGTTGTTACGTCTCTATGTAGCATTTGGTCCTTTTTTTTTTTTTTTTTTTTTTTTTGGTAAGATGTTTTTCTTGAGCCGAGGATCTATTGGAAACAACCTCTCTATCCCACAAAGGTAGGGGGTAAAGTGTGCGTATACCCCACCATCCCAGACCCCACTTGTGGGATCACACTGGGTATGTTGTTGTTGTTAGCATTTGATTTTCACCTGCAATGAAGTAGTCATATTACGAGTGTAAGTAAAAGCAGGTAAGGTTGATCATTTGGTGTTAAGGGTTTTCTTAGGTTCTTCTAATTTTGCACATGGTATTAGAAGGCGGGATGTTTGTTGCTTTTTGTATTGTTGCTTTATTTAAGTAGAGTAATGTCCTAAAGGTTTGATCTTTCGACAGATGGAGGAAGGCAACATGATGTCTGAGGATATTTTGACTTCGGCAGTGGCATTTGTGGAAGGTGGAATTCAGGATGCTTGCGATGATTCTTGCAGCATATGCCTTGAAGAATTTTCTGATAGTGATCCTTCTACAGTATGTATTCTTCACATTATCCGGTAGTACTGTTAACCGAATGAGCTTCATCGTAGAGTAATATAATCTTTCAATTTGCAGGTGACAGGCTGCAAGCACGAGTTCCATCTTCAATGCATTCTTGAATGGTGACCTCAACGATTCCTTATTAATTAGATAACTCATTTCTAAACTGTTCTTTCACTTATCTTTGTGATGCATAATGCCTTTTTATGACTTTCCGAAAAGATGACATTTTGTGGACATCGGTGGCGGCCTTAGGGCCTTTCTTGTTCCTCTAAATGCCGTAAAGATGAGTTTTAGGCTTTCTCACGGAAAATTGGAATGCTCTATGAAGTGCATTGGTGTGAACACATAAGCTAGACATAGAGTATTTTGACAATGTCAGAGATCCAAATACTGCCATTAAGAATGACAGAGGGCTATTGGAATTTTTCTTTGTATCTGATATATTCCTCTGTGCCCAACTTTTGGATTCCGTGGTTTTGTTGGAGGATTATGTGCTCTGATTGGAACAGTTTGCTTGAAGATGTAAGAGAAAGGTGGTTATATCGATTTCAGCATTGTGATTCTTTCTGATAAGTAACACACCCATAAATAAACAGTGCTTGATGTTGCTCACTGATTGCGGCTATAGTTAATGTGGAACGAAGTCGTAATAGTTGACTCATAAAAGGGTGTGACATCTGTAGTTTCTTCCATGATTCTGGTGTTTCATCTCATCTGTTAAGCTTTTTTTCCGACTGCCCAGAGAGCAGGAGGGAGGGGATTGTTCTTAGTCTTACTGTTGGTTCCTTGCTGTGTCTGTTTGGAATAATAAAAGAGTGAACAAACTAATGAAAATTCATGAATCACCAAATTATCTCCTATTACCATTATTCGAACCAAATCCATTTGGAGAAGGTTAAATGAAAATTGCATTGATCAATTGAATCATGGCTGTATCCGCTATTTTGATTTTAATTTTTTTTTAACATAAAGATAAAATTAGAGCATTTGATTTCTTTTATTTTCTTATTATAAATTTTTGGAACAAAGTTGTGTTCCTTAGAAATTGTCACGGAAGATAATCAGTTGAAAGTATATGAGTTTTCAGGTCTTGACTATATATGCTGCAAATGCTGAGACTAAAAGTGCATGGATAGAGCTTTATTTGACAGCACTAATATCCTGATAATTTTGAATGTATGTGCTGTAGGTGTCAGAGAAGCTCGCAGTGCCCCATGTGTTGGCAGCCTCTCAGCCTGAAAGACCCTAACAGGTTCTGCCTTACTCTCAAATCAGCTGGTTGTTTATCATTTTGTGATCTTCCTTTGTCCTCTTTGAGGCTGTTAATAAATGTGCTTCTCTTGCAGCCAGGAATTGTTGGATGCAGTAGAGCACGAGAGGAACATCAGGATGAATCCTCCAAGAAACACCACAATCTTTCACCATCCAACTTTAGGAGATTTTGAATTGCAGCATGTTAGCATTTTTGAAGGCTGCTAAAATTTCTTTTTCTTATAAGCTGTGTATGGTCATTTTTGTGACAAGATCTTGTGGCTCGTTTCTTTCACAGTTACCTGTAAGTGCAACTGATTCTGAGCTTGAAGAGCGTATCATTCAGCACTTAGCTGCTGCTGCTTCCATGGGAAGGTCACGCCACCTTGTTAGGAGGGAAGGTCAGCGAGTCAGGTCATCAGCTCAAGGTCGTCCCCATTTTCTGGTGTTTTCAACTAATCCAAATGCTGCTCCTCCTCCTCCTGCTGCTGCTGCTGCTGCTTCATCTTCTACTCAGAGGAGTGGGGGTGAACCCACTCCTGAAGTCTCGGTTTCTGGTCAGGATTCTCCGATTATTGCTGTTGGAGAAGGTTCAGGACAACTACTTACTCAACCATCTTCTTTTCAAGCTGATGATTCTGCCTCTGGGTCAGGATCAAATGCTGCTGCTAATCAACTTGGGGCTTCGCCAAACAATAGGTAAGTTTGTTTGTCAAGCTTCCCCAAAGTTTTAATGGCTTCCTCTTCTTTTTTTATGTACATAAGTTACATATTATAGTCATGGGAATGAATCCTCCAAAAATTTAATGAGAGCGCAATTACTACCACAACTACTCCGCCCCTCAACTTTCACAGCAAAAGGGCCTTCTTGTGTATTTTGCCCTTTTTGATGGCTATCTCATGCCTCTTGATTCCCGATCACCATTTGGGTGTAGGCTCTCTTTTTCTGATATACAGCTTGTATATGGGGGTTTATCCCAGACTTGTATATGGGGGTTTATTCCCGTCTGTTAATAAAATTATTTACCATCTTAAAAGAAAATTTCCCGATCACCATGAATGAAGAGTGGGTGAGCAAGATTCAAAAAGTATCATAAATGTTTAATTTTAAGAAAGAGGGAAGAAGGGGAAAATAAAGGACAAAAGACAAATAAGGCCAATCTGTTCCTTATTTGTGCTTATTATTGAGTTCCGATATTGTAGGAGGATTCCTTCTCAATCTTCTCCTAACAATCAAGACAGAGCTGGCCCATCAGATTTTCAGTCTTTTTCAGAATCTATTAAGTCTCGACTTAATGCAATGTCAATGAGGTGCGTGGAAACTCTAATATCATCTCTTATAATTGTTCAGCTAACCTCTTTAAACATCAGAAAATTTTATTTGTTTGTAAGCCCTATTTACTTTCTTTGATCATCATTTTTTAGATGCAAAGAATCTTTAACCAAGAGTTCAAGGGGTTGGAAGGAGAAATTTTTCTCTCGCAACAGTTCAACATCGGACAATGTTCCTGAATCTAGGAATGAAGTCAGTGCAGGTGCTGCCCCTGTATCAAACATGATGGAGCATCCGGAAACTACAGATAGCAGAACCAGTTCAGGTGTTGCCCCTGTATCACACATGATGGAGCATCTGGAAACTACAGATAGCAGAACCAGTTCTGCTGAATCAAATGCATTGGGGGGTAATTTACCTGTCGGACATGCTGAGCAGCATATACCTGAGACTGATGATACCCATTCTTTAAATGAGGATGATAGACAAGCCCCATGTGCTGCAAGTTCCGGTTCAAACTAAGTTTTAGATGAGTCAAAGCATTTTCTCTTAAAGGTACTTGTCTTCTTCTAAGAGTTCCAATTCATTTTAGTCTCTCCACCCTTCTGCAAACGCAAAAGAAAAAGGAAAAAAAAAAAGAGAGAGAGAGAGAAAAGCAAAACAGAACAAAAGGAGAGGGGAATGGTAGAGAAAAATGGAAGTTTTTCTCCATGAATATTACATGCTGGTGGCTTTTGTAGTCTGCAGTGAGTTTGGCACTTAGCACCTAGTGATATGATGATAGGAGTTGCTCATTGTATTTCAAGTGCATACTGATTAGTGACAGTGACACAGAAAAGCCTTGTTGTGTGAAAGCAAGTTGCTATAGCAATATACCATTGAGCACATTGACTGCCTTAATTGTTACGTGGCTTCCGCTGCTTTCTGGCATATCCACATGACTAGAACATATCTCTGTTTGAGATGTAAATTTTGGTCATTATCCAGAGAAAGAAACCATTGCTATTTTGGGGATAAACTTCCGTCCTTGTCTTTGTAACTTTCGGATGCACCAACAGAACTTGTATTTTTGGTATAGTGAAAGTGCGGTGGGAGGCTTGGAAAACATGCTAGAGTTCTTGGACTCCTTTCATACGTAAAGTCCTAGAATTCCCAATCACTTTTGTAACATGTTAGTTCCTTCTTGGTGCTAGACAGCTTAATAAATTTATTTTGCTTATAAAATAAACGGAGAAAGAACTTCGATTAACAAGAATTTGATGTATGGTGACATAAGAGGATGCTAGATGATATTTTAATTAATCTAGTACCAGTGTGAAACCTTACGATTGAGTTGATTTATATATGGATATGAGTTATCGGCTAGTTGTCCCGCCCCAAAAATGTTTTGAAAAAAATAAAGTTGGTTTATGTAGTACAGTTGGTTTATCTAAGTGTTATTTGTTTTCAAGGTGCTGTATTTTACTATTTTGTTCTTCTTTTATTATGTTTTTTGAGTTTTTCATCTGCGGTGGTAATGTTGACGTGACCTGACTATCAATGGAGTAGTACAGGATTCGAGGTCACCTCACATGGTGTGAGCTTCTCATCCTTCGCCAGTTGGTGAGGGATCCAAACCCACTATGGACAATCCCCTCCCCAAAATAGCAATAAAATTTAAAACATGAAAGAACTATAAATGGGTAGTAGGGTAAATAAGGCAAAGAGTGCTTTTTTTCCCCGCTTCCACTACATTGTTTAGTTGCCACTTGCCAGGGAGGAAAAACCAAAATTCAAAAGAAGGGACCTTTCAAGATTTCGTGCAACATTTTAAAGATCTCATGTAGCAGTTAAAAAATTCAAATAATCTTAAGTGTAGTCGGTGTTTTTCTAAGAAATTATATAGAATCTTGAAAAATCACATGATATATTAAGAAGCTAACTATGGCTTCGTTTTTGGCACCTAGAAATTTCATCAGTTGTGTTTTGATAATTTTGCAATATCACCAAGATGTTATCTTTCAGAACTTTCATGCTTTGATGGAATTTTTTTCAATCTTTCTTCACTGAGAGGCCTCACACGTTCTCGAAAATAGATTAAGAAAAAAGGACAAAAAAAAAGTGGAAACTCTTTTGTCGAATCTTCAGCTTAGCATTCTTGTAAGATACCTATCAAAAAAAGATTTCTTGTAAGATGCATATGTTAACTTATCAGGATGCAAGAGGAGTAGGCTGAATGTTATACTTCTGGTAATTGCGTGAGAATAGAGTAGCTGTCGTAAACGATAAATTTTTCGAGGCAAATTTGATGGAGAAACTTTGCTGAGAAGACTCTACTACTGTAAATGGACACTTTGTCTACGCAGATTCTTTGATCAAAATGTGCATCAGAAAAATTTGCACCTTAAGCTAGAAATGCATCTACTCCATCTTCAATAAGCATATAAAAGTCTAGTATGGAAAGATAGAAAGGACTAATGAGGAACTTCCAGAATGTAGATCATTTATTCTTCTGTGTGCCCTTTATGAACTCTAGAACCTTGTTGTGGATGTAGCCACTTCAGAAAATCCCTTCTGCTTTTACAAGTATCCTAGAATTGGTTGTCTAGCTGAATATTCAATTTTTCCTGTTAAAAGCCTTTAAAACAGCTGTTGGGTAATAACTAACTAGGGAATCCAATGATGTGCTCGCTGTTCTCTAGCGGTAGTGCATTCTCTTTGGTTTTTTTTTTTTTTTCAAAATGTCTGACGGTGGTTAGAAATTTGAGCTTATATATTATGAAGTGTAGTAATTAATAAAAAAAAGAAAAAAGGCAGGGTTCTTAATGAGTTGTTTGGCCGCAAATTTGCATGTTTGATACGTATGACTGCTTCCTCTAGGACTTCAGTTTATGAGACTATGCTTTTCAACCTAATATATAGTGACAATCTTCTGTTTCTGATGGCTGAATTTAGCAATACCCAGCACCCCCCCCCCCCCCCCCCCAAACCAAAACAACCCACCTCTCTTAAACAACCGTAGTGCTCTCTACCTTTATTATGACATTACGATGTATCTAAAATTTGTGCTTGTACTGACATCCTTTCAGAATTTCATTTACTGCTCTTCCCTCGTCTCTGTAGGTTCTGCAATATGTACTGCCTAATATATACTTTTACTAATCAAAAAAGTAATTTATGCACTGCCTAATAATGGTTATTCAACTGAGTGGAAGATTCCATTACTATATCATGGAATCTTTTAAACTTCTAAGAAGGCTTGGGCTACACTGCGTAGCTTATATGCTAGGAATAATAGTAGTGTGCAGAACTGCTCCTATGATGGATTCCTTTGTAAGTTCATAGTTTCGTACTGAATTGCTGTGACCAGACAGTTCGCAGATATAGTTGATAAGGCACTGATAATGCTAAGCTGGTATTCACGGTTTTCGAAGCTTGGTTAGTTTCACCGTCATGGAGGACTTGTCAAACATATATCCATATAGACGGATATTATGTTCTGACCAATATCAAGTCCTATTTGAAGCAGCCTTGCAAATACCACGTAAGAGAGTTTTAGCTGTCTTCCTATGACTTCCTTTTAGTACTATATGGCACAAACCAAATTCCTCCAATCAACTATCAGAAGGAAGGTGCCTTTGTTCTTCTTTTTCCTCGTTATCTCTATCTTGGGTTGTTTCCTCTTGAGCCGAGGATCTATCGGAAACATTCTTTCTCCCCAACAAAGGTAGGGGTAAGGTCTGCGTACACCCCACCCTCCCTAGATCCCACTGGGTATGTTATTGTTGTTGTATCTTTCTCTTGTGTTTGGAAGGGCCGCGTCAAGTACCGAAATCATCTGCAAATTTCTTGCAGTTCCATACACTCTAAGATAATATCTGGTTATATTTCTTTTTGGATAAACGACACTATCTGTCTATTACAATGAATTTGTCCCTGCTGCAGGTGGATACTCTTGCCAGCATCAATGATATATGGTGTGCATCTTATTGGATCTGTGGTGAAACGCTATTCCGTTGAAGTGCAACACTGAATGTAATCTGCGTCAATAAATTGGAGGGATTGATGTCCTAATTTTGTGCAAGCTGTGTATATGTATGATAATATAGATGTAAATTGACCCATTCTGGGTAGTAGGACTAATGAATACAGCTGTCCTCATTTATCTTACATGAACCCTCCTTTGTAATCTTCATAGACATTGTTGGACAGTTACTTGACAAGGTTTTCTTGGGATCCAGTAGCACCACATGCTCATTTTTAACAGACCTCAATTAGTTAACTTCAAATGTGTAGATTGATTAATCATTTTGAAGGTGCCTTGTGTAATGTTTAGTTGTATGATTTGTGATCATATAAAGAGACTTCCTAGCGTTTTGTGTATTGGCTTGTTGGTTACAGAAAAGGCAGATGAAATGGATGGCAAATCAAGTGATCTAACTCTTGCTTTTTCTTTGTTATTTGTCAGTGAAATATGGTATCTTTTTCCGAATGCACAGTTCATGTGTTACTTGTGCAAAACTCGTTCTTATGCCTTCCAGGGTCTCTATATAACGACGCAGTATGTTATAGTAAATGACATAATGATTGAATATGGCTTTGTTGCTCCAAAACCCAACACCATAGGTTTAAATCCTACAGAGCATGATTTTTTTTCTTTCTTAGATCGAATTATAGAATTATTCATTCAGTTTTAAATCACTCAAAAAGCTTATTGATTTTGAGTTCCCATTTCATTTATTTGGGTAAGGAGGCTGTTAGTCACCCGGGTTACGGATTTTCTGTTGGTTGATCCTGGAGGTCACCTCTTTTTCTGTGCTTGGGCAACTTTAAAAAGGAGAGAATTTCATAAACACACTTCCATTTGTCTCGCACAAAAGCAAAAACAAGGAACCTTGCATGGTTTATATAACACTGGTTTTTTATAAGCTTAATTAATAACACGGGTTGGGTCTCTACCAAAGGGTTGCAAGCTAAAACCAACTTCCAAAAGAAACAAAATGTCCGGAGAGAAAATTATATTACAGAGCTGCTACCCAAAAGTACATGGAAGCTACATGGAAGTGGGTGGCTTGGAAGCAGACTGCTGCAGCGTAGCAAGACCAGCACAATGATGACTACTCAAATTTCTTTATTAGAGAAAGGTCTGTTAGCATTTTCTCAATAGCTTCCTCGTCAAGTGCACGTCCTCTATTCTGCAAGCATGGGAAGTATGTCAGTTAGCTTGAGTTTGTTAAAGAGTAACAGGAATATTAATTGCTGGATGATTGGAAGAATAACCGGGAAAATAAAAACAATTTGCAGATTTGAACTCTGAGCACATTTTCTAAAGACTTCCTTCAGCCTTATGGTGAAATATTAGGATCACACACACGGATGTACAAGCAACTCTGAATTAGGTTGATGCCTTGAGCAAATGAGACAGCAGATAATACAGTGAAACAACAAGGATCAATTTTAAACACCTCCAAGGTATTCTATTTTTGGCAGAACTACAGATTGGAACTTCAAAACCAGCTATGAGATGTAAACTTTGAGCGTTAAATCCCTCAAAGGACCGAGTAAGACAATGAAAAGCCGCCTTACAAGTGCAGAGATTGTCTAAGAAATCCATTTGAAGCAATTTGGATGTGTTGTTTGAAATTATAAAGTTCTGAAAGTACTAGAACTCTAGATATCGGCAATACAATATATTCTTAATGTTAGGTTTCTCCTGTTTTCTATTGGATGAAATACTACAGAGAAGCACCAAATATTACCAGACATCATTTCAGCTGAACCTGAAAGCTAGAGGAAGAAATACACCAAGGCAACCATATGCAAGAATTTTTTTTCCCTTTGAGAAGGGCCCATATGCAAAAATGTTTTAAGCATGAAATCCAAGTTTGTAGTGATTTGAGTACAGGCAAACTCATGGCTTCATAATTACTTCAAGTCCTGGTCAAGATCCTTTTTCCTTAAACAACTTCACATATCTCATTTCAAATGCTGATTGATATACTTTTAACGAGTTGCTAAACCCAAGAAGACGCATCATGTTGACTCAATGAACTGACTGGGCTTAAATAAACGTGAAGACAAATTTAAATCAGCTGGTTGTTATTTCTAGCTCAATCATCTGTCATGCTTGGTCATGTTGAGTGAGTTATAAAATCCGGGGCTGCAATAAAAGCTAAAGGGCCTAGATCAGAAATAGACTGGGGAAGAAAATAAACAAGCACTGGCACTCTGGCAGGTAAGGGGCAGGGAGGAGCTTGTTTGTAAGATTGACTAAAAATATTCTTTTTAGGTTGACTAATAACCAATTAACATTGAATGGAGATCACACATGAGTACCTTGATGGATGGGACCATGGCAATACCTTCTTCAACGGTTTCTGGACAAAGATTCCCAAGAACGCAGAGCTGCACAATATTCAAACTTATAAACTGCAGTTCCCAAGAAGATATTTACAGAGGTACATGTATGAAGTATATAAAAAAAGTTAGAAGGACAGATACTTACCTCAAATTCAGCAAGTGGATACCTACTTAGGATCCTGAATTGAGGTTAAGGTCTACATTCTATGAAAGGACATGTTTTTGTAAATTCATAAACGTCAAAAAGAGATATTGAAGTTTTTCAATATAAGCCACAGGTAGAAGAAGGATACTCTCGAGCTTGTCTAACAGCATCAGGGTTCTTGTACCGACTGAAACGCTTCACATATTGCAGTGACTTTTCAAATACCCTAGAAGACAAAGGTAACCAATTACAAAACTTGAGAAGGTGATGGGCTAAGCACATGTTATTTCTTCAAAAATCACATATTTAGATGTCAAAGAGTAAAACCACTCCATTGAACTTCTTCCCCCTTTCTAAGAGGGTGAGGGGAATACTTAAACATCAGTTTAGCATAGTTTTCCTTGAGAATATTTCGCTGCATTTTGCCTATATATAAACATGAAAATTTCACAAAGTGATTGGCATAAGTTAAAAGTCGATATGGAGGAGTCGGACACCTACAACTTTTTGACGGGCACTTGGTGAAAGGAGCACATTACTGATTCTATCTATGAAATAATACTTTCTAGTGATGCGTGGGGAAACCCCGATATACAGGTATACCAAAAGAGTAGCAAACCTACACTAGAAAACGATTCTCTACGAATCTCGCCCAAGCACAGAGTACCAATTATTTCATATAAGATTATCCAGCTTGTATTTAAAAGAATCCACTGAAGAATGACAAAATCTGAGCATATAATGACATAACAAGAGCATGTAGATTTATATACATACTGTGAAATCTGATTCGTTGGATCATCAGACATCTGCTGAAGCTGCTCATACTTGTGTTCAAGAATCAATGCGACTTCACAATTCATAAGACATTTGGCCTTCAAAAACTCTGGAACCAAAGTAACAAAAGAAGTTACTGAACTTCATCAAGAGATATGCTGTTTGCCTGAATATGAACAGGAAAAAGACTATAGAATTTGAACAAAACAAATTCCCACTATGACTAATAGGAGATAAGCTGGAGGGATCAGGGATGATAAGGGAAGGGGATACAATATTCTTCTCAATGATTGGGTATTGAAGGGTGGGGCACACACTTAACCACTTCCCTCCACATCTTTTTTGAATGGCAGGAAAAAATTAGTTTAAGGCTTTAGTGGATTCTTGGAGCAACGTTAAAGTTGTCTCCGTGTGACCTGTAGGTCACGGGTTTGAGCTGTGAAGCAGCAAACAATGCTTGCATTAGGGTAGGCTGTCTACATCACACCTTTTGGGGCATTGTATTCCGCTCCGTCATTGTCTACTTTTTGGTCCTTGCTGATTCACACTCGAAATTATGTATCTACTTATCGTATTTTTACCCCTACTCTGTAGTTTTGTAGCAGGTGGTTTCGGACGTTTTCTAGCTGATGCTAGAAGCAATAGCGGAAATAGGTTCATGTTCCGCTTCCAAAGTCAGTCATCTGCAGTTCACAATTGGGCAAAGACGACTCTCCAGTGGTTCTATTCCTTCTTACTGTACTTTTGGGTCGACCCAACTGCACCGGCTGCCCTTTTTTAGGTTTTAGTGGATTCAGAAATAAACTTCACATAGCAGAGTATCTTCACGTCTAACTCTATTTCTCTCCACATGGTCCATATAACTACTTAAGGAGTGATTTGCCAAGGACAAAAGTCACTGTTTGAACAAAAGACAGCCTTTTTCTTGTGCCAGTAAAAAGCACCATATAATATCAAGTCTCTTCTCATAGACATTAATCCAATCGAAAGAACCACATACACCATATAGTAACCTTAGCCAAATAACTATTTTTTTGTGTGCAGCTTATTTACTTTTATGATTAAAATTCCTCTATTTATGAGTAAAATTGAAAAACAATCCCCCTTTTTTTAGTAGAATTAAAAAAACAATTTTTTTTTGGGCCTGCATCAAGAAAGCTACATTAAACTATGGAGTCCAGTGTAAGCTACCTAAAACAAGAAGCGGGTATTGCATAGTGTAAAGATTTAAAAATAAGAAAGAAATTTCTGAAACAAAAAACATAAACTAAAA
This sequence comes from Lycium barbarum, assembly GCF_019175385.1. Lineage (NCBI taxonomy): Eukaryota > Viridiplantae > Streptophyta > Magnoliopsida > Solanales > Solanaceae > Lycium > Lycium barbarum. The sequence continues at coordinate 163,231,884 of NC_083337.1, forward strand.
AAAAAAAAAAAAAAGATTTTAAAGTATTAAACTCAATATTCAAGATGGTTAAGCAGTTGATATAACAACAAAAGCAATATATTAAAGGATAAATTATTTTACCATCACCAATCTTGAGCTCAGCGGCGTTTTCTTCTTCTTCTCCTGACATCTTTGATTGAAAAAAAAATTGGGAATTAAAGAAAGCTTACTATAAATAGGCAAAATTTTAAGACTTGTGAATTTACGTTTATGTCCTCGAAGTTTCTTAAAATTATGGTTATGCCCCAGAAGAAATCCTCCTCTTATTTGGATAAGGAGAACTAACTATTATTGAAATGAAAAGCAATAATGTCAAATCTATTAAATACTACGCCATCCGATTCAATTTATGTGAACATTTTCGGAGTACGAGGGTCAAAGTCAAACTTTATAACATTGACCTTAAATTTTGACATAGATTTTTTAAGTTTTTAAAAATAAAATTTATATATTTAGAAACTACATTAAAGGTCCTATAAGTCATGGTAATTTATAATTAAAATAATTTTAAAAAAATGTAAGGAAAGCGTGGTAAAAAAAATCACCTCGTAGACTCCCCAAATGGTAAAGGGTTCACATAAATTGAAATAGAGGGAGTAATATTTTTAGTATTATTTTATATGATTGAAATAATAGACACCACCAACAACAACAACAGCATACCTATTGGGATCCCACAATATGGGGTCTGAGGAGGATAGAGAGACCTTACCCTACCTTGAAAGGTAAGGAGGCTGTTTCAGAAAGACGCTCGGATTAAGAGAGAACAAGACAAAAAGGTCAGATAAGGACAAGCATATCAAAGCACAGTGAAATGAGAAATAACAAAAACGAGAAAGTTATGATACAATAGTCTGGAAAGAAAGGAGAAGTAGCTACCATAGATAAATAATATAATTAAAGTACAAGACCCAACAAAATATAAGCATTAATCAAAGGGCAATAAATGAATAAACAAAACTACGACTACTAGTACGAAAGAATAAGCGAGACTACTTACTAACCTTCTATCCTAATATGAGTCCTCCACAACCTTCTATCTAAGATCATGTCCTTGGTAAGCTGAAGCTGCGCCATGTCCTGTCTAATCACCTTTCCCCAATACTTCATTGGCCTACCTCTACCTCTCCTGAAACCGTCCATAACCAACCTCTTACACCTCCGCACTGGGGCATCTGTGTGTCTCCTCTTCACATGCCTAAACCATCTCAGTCTCGCTTCATGCATCTTGTCTTCCATCGATGCCACTCCCACCTTGTCTCGGATATCTTCATTCCTAATTCTATCTCTCCTAGTGTGCCCATACATCCACCGCAGCATTCTTATTTTCGTGACTTTCATCTTCTAAACGTGAGAGTTCTTGACTAGCCAACACTTCGCCCCGTACAACAAAGTCGGTCTAACCACCACTTTGTAGAACTTGCCTTTAAGTTTTAGTGACATTTTCTTGTCGCATAACACTCCGGAAGCGAGTCTCCATTTCATCCACTCTGCACCAATACGATGTGTAACATCATCATCAATATCCTCATTTCCTTGTATAATAGACTCGAGATAATTGAAACTTCCTTTCTTTTGGATGGCCCGGCTACCAAGCCTCACTTCCATTGAAATAATATACACCACTAATAACTAATAAGATTTTAGGATTGAATTTTATGAATTCTAAATTATTGAATAGCGATATCAAGCGTTAGTAATTGATTCTAAATTAAAGTTTTATATATATTTAGTAAATTTTGAGCACAAATATAAAATTTAAACTAAGGCTAAAGCTACTGGCTCGATCGAACATGCTGACAACCTATTGGCTCCAATCCTTTATTTGATAGGAATAGTCAAATGCTCATAAAAATTTAATAGCGCAAGGAGTTAACAAGAATAAATTTACGTGCCTAATATCATCATGTAAACAAAACATGTGCACTATTTTATGTTTAAATCAACAATAAATATATGTTAAGGATCAAAAGCGTTTTATGTAATTTAACATGCGGGTATTAAATAAATCGAAACGGGGGAGTATATATAGTAATAAGTCAATTTTTTTGATCTTCTTATTTTTTTTAAATTCAAAGACCAAAACTTTATTCCTGAGAAATCAAATTAGAAACCAAAAAATAAAACCAGATAATTAAAAATCTCGAATTAGTATTAAAAAAATAGAAAACATCGCATACATAACTTACCTGTTTTTTCTAACTTAAAATCAAATATAGTCCAAATGCCTACTTAATAAACTAATAAGCATGTCGATCTTTAATAAATTTGCTAATTATCTACTCCATTTGATTATGGTAGGAGAAGGTAGTGAAAAATTTACCCTCTTGGAAAGCTATTTTAGGCTCAGCCATCACGCCAAAATAAAATAAAAATAAAAATAAAAATTAAATAAACAAAGGGAAAGTTAAGGTCTTGTTCCTTGGGCTTGTACTCCTTTAATTTATGTGGCTACCTCTCCAAACCCAACATTCTTCTGATCAACTTTTTCTTTAAGGTTAGTTGTCAGTAGTTGTATAATTTTGTGAATTTTATCAATTTTAGTTATGGGGTGTTGGAAATTGAGCTCCTTTTACTGATTGGAGTACTGGCTAGTTGTTTTCTTTTCCTTTTTCCTTGTTTTTTTGGTCAGACTTTTGAGTATTTGACCGACTCAGATGTGGGTTGCAAAAGTTTTTTTTTTTCTGGCTGTAGAGTGGTCTTGGGAATGAAAATTTTGAATTTGTTATATGGTGTTTATTTTTATATTAAATATGGTATTAGATTGTGGTGGGTGTTCAAGAAAACTCTTTTTAGTGATGGGATTGAATTGTTATTTACAACTTTGTTTAACAAACATGGAAATCATGGGGTTTAGTCCCCTATTTGTTATTCTCTGAACTGATGTTGGAAGTTTATTAATCAATTATGAAATTCAATTAGCTATTGCTCTGGATATCATATTAAACTGAAAGAGTTGAGACTTTGTATTGTCTATATATGTAGCATTCGGTTCTCACCCGTAGTGAATTAGTTACGTTACCAGTGAAATTGAGAGCAAGTAAGGTAATTATTTGGTGTTAAGGTCTTTCTTTAGGTTTTTCTAACTTTGCTTATGGGGTTACAAGTCAGAATGCTTGTTGTTTTTTTTGGTTCCTTTCGTAGAGTTGAGCGAGGCTTAAAGGTTTTAACTTTTGACAAAATTGGAAATTTTGGGTCTTTACCTGAGCTGCTGTTTGAAGCGTATTAATCAATTATGAATGTATAATCCGGGACCAGCAATTTGGAAATGGATATCATGTTAAATGGAAAAGAAACTTAACTCAAGAGTGAGATATTTTATTGTCTCTATGCAGCATTTGATTTTCACCTGCAATGAATTAGTCATATTACCAACAACAACAACATACCCAGTGTAATCCCACAAGTGGGGTCTGGGGAGGGTAGAGTGTACACAGACCTTATCCCTACCCAGTGTAAGTAAAAGCAAGTAAGGTGATCATTTGGTGTTAAGGGTATTTGTTAGGCTTATCTAACTTCGCATGCGGGATTAGAAGTCAGAATGGTTGTTGCTCTTTTGGTTGATTTATTAAAGTAGAGTAATGTCCTAAAGGTTTTATCTTTTGGCAGATGGAGGAAGGCAAGATGTCTGAGGATATTTTAACTTCGGCTGCAGCATTTGTGGAAGGTGGAATTCAGGATGCCTGCGATGATGCTTGCAGCATATGCCTTGAAGAGTTTTCTGATAGTGATCCTTCTACTGTACGTATTGTTCGCATTATCCTGTGTTACTATGAACAGTATGGGCTCTATCATCGAGTAACATAACGTTTCAATTTGCAGGTGACTGGTTGCAAGCATGAGTTCCATCTTCAGTGTATTCTTGAATGGTGATCTAAATGATTCCCTATTAATTAGTTATCTCATGTCTAGACTGTTCTTTCACTTATCTCTATGATGCATAATGCCTTTTTATTACTTGCCCGAAAGATGACATTTTGTGGACATTGATGGCTGCCTTAGGGCCTTTATTGTTCCTCTAGTGCTATAAAGATGAGAGTTATACGCTTTCTTGTGGAAAATTAGGATGCCTTATAAAGTGCTACTGGTGGATTCCCAAAAACTCTACATAGAGTATTTTGACAACGTCAAAGATGAAAATACTCCTGACCCCACTTGTGGGAATATACTGGGTATGTTGTTGTTGAAAGATCAAAAGACGTCAATTAAGAATGACATAGGCTTTTGGAGTTTGTCTTTTTATGTGATATATTCCTCTGTTGCCCAACTTTTAGATTGCATGGTTTTCCTGGAGGATTATATGCGAAAGGCAGTGACTTGATTTCAGCATTGTGATTCTTTCTGATACGTAACCTGTCCATAAATAAACTGTACTTTATGTTGCTCACCGCTTGTGATTAGATGATATGGAGCGTAAGCACTATTGATGACGGAGAAAAGGTGTCACTCCTGTAGTTTCTTCCATGATTTTTGGTGTTTCATCTCATCTATTTAGCTTTTGTACCAGAGTTCCCACAAAAGAGGCCCAGAAATCAGGAGGAGGGGGGGCTATTGTTACTGTTGGTTCCTTGCTGTGTCTGTTAGGAACAATAAAAGAGAGCAAAATAATAAAATTGACTTTTTGAATCGCCAAATATCTCCTATTTACCATTATACGCAAGTGGCTTCGATCAATTGAATCGTGACTATATCCGTTATTTCTGATACTAAAATCAAATAAAGATTAGTTGGAGCATTTAAGTTTTTAATTTTTGGAACAAAGTTTTATTCCTTATAAATTGTATTTGTCATTGAAGATTCCAGTTGATAGATTATGAACTCTTCGGATCTCCGGTTGTATATGCTGCAAATACAGGGACTAAAAGGCGTGATTGGAGCTTTATTTGATAGCGCTAATATCCTGAATAATTCTTGAGTGTATGTGATGTAGGTGTCAGAGAAGCTCCCAGTGCCCCATGTGTTGGCAGCCTCTCAGCTTGAAAGACACTAACAGGTTCTCCCTTATTCTCAAATCAGCAACTTGTTTATAACTTTACTATCTTCCTCAGTCCTCCTTCAAGGCTGTTGATAAATGTGCTTATTTTACAGCCAGGAATTGCTGGATGCAGTAGAGCACGAGCGAAACATCAGGATGAATCCTCCTAGAAACACCACAATCTTTCACCATCCGACTTTAGGAGATTTTGAATTGCAGCATGTTAGCATTTTTGGATTCCGTGAATTTTCCTTCTTCTTATAAGCTGTTCATGGTCAATTTTGTGACAAAATCTTGTGGCACGTTTGTTTTACAGTTACCGGCAAGTGCAACTGATTCTGAGCTTGAAGAGCGTATCATTCAGCACTTAGCTGCTGCCGCTGCCATGGGAAGGACACGCCACCTTGCCAGAAGGGAAGGTCCGCGAGGTAGGTCATCAGCTCAAGGCCGTCCCCATTTTCTGGTGTTTTCAACTCATCCAAATGCTCCTTCTCCTGCTGGTGCTTCATCTTCTACTCGGAGGAGTGGGGGTGAACCCACTCCTGAAGTCTTGGTATCTGGTCAGAATTCTGCAATTGTTTCTGGACAACCAGTTACTCAACCATCTTCTTTTCAAGCTGATCAGGTTCCTGCCTCTGGGTCAGGATCAAATGTTGCTGTTAATCAGCTTGGGACGTCCTCAAACAATAGGTATGTTTGTGTGTCAAGCTTGGTTCGTAGTTTTGATGGTTTCTTCTTTGCTTTTGCTCCACTTGAGTTACAATGTTACATATTATAGTCACGGAATGAATCCTTCAAAAATGCAATGAGTTCACAATTACTACCACAAAGAAGCCGCCATCCTTGCCTTTCGAGATTGGGGCACAGCAAACAGGCCTTCTCGTGGATTTTGCCCTTTTTGGTGGCTATCTCAGGCGCCTTATTTCCCATTCACCATGAATGAAAAATGGGCAAAACAAGATGAAAACATATCATAAATGTTGAATCTTAGAAAAGAGGGGGGACGGGACAAGTAAAGGCCAAAGAACAACAAATATGGCCAATATATTCTCTTATTTTTTTGCTTATTATTGAGTTATGGTATTGTAGGACTCCTCCTCCTCAATCTTCTCCTAACAATCAAGACAGAGCTGGACCATCAGATTTTCAGTCGTTTTCAGAATCTATAAAGTCTCGACTTAGTGCAATGTCAATGAGGTATCTGGAAACTCTAATATCATCTCTTATAACTCTTCAGCTGACTTCTTAGACATCAGAAAATTTATTTGCTTCTAAGCCCTGTTTACTTATTTTGATCGTTGTTTTTTAGATACAAAGAATCTTTAACGAAGAGTTCAAGGGGTTGGAAAGAGAAATTTTTCTCTCGTAATAGTTCAACAACAGATCATTGTGCCGAATCTAGGAGTGAAGTCAGTGCCGCTGTTGCCACTGTATCAAACCTAATGGAGCATGTGGAAACAACAGATAGCAGAGCCAGTTCTGCTGAATCAAATATACCGGAGGATACTTTACCTGTCGGACTTGCTGAGCAGCATATACCTGTGATTGGTGATACCCATTCTTTAAATGAGGATAATAGGCAAACCCCATGTGCTGCAAGTTCTGGTTCGAACTAAGTTTTGAATGACTCATAGCACTTTCTCTTAAAGGTAACTTGTCTTCTTCTAAGAGTTCCAATTCATTTTTGTCAAGAAAAGAAAAAAATAGAAAGAGAGAGAGAGACCCAAAACAAAACGAAAGGGGAGGGAGAACTGTATGAGCAAAAGAGAGGGTTTACTCCAAGAATATTACATGTCGTCCCCAATGAGTTTGGCACTTGAGCACCTAGTGCAGCTGGATATGATGATAGGAGCTGCCTATTGTATTTCAAGTGCATACTGATTAGTGACACAGAAAAGCCTTGTTGTGTCGAAGCAAGTTGGTATAGCAGTATACTACCATGTAGCACATTGACTGAACTGAGTTGTTACGCGACTTCTGCCTCATTTTGAAATATCCACATGACTAGAACATATCTCTATCATGAGATGTATATTTTCATCTGTGTGGATAGAAAGAAACTGAAGCTATTTGAGGTTGTGGATAGATTTGTATGCCATAGCTATTTTGAGGTTGAGGATAGACTTCTATCCTTATCTTTGTAAAGTTCAGATGCCCGACAGGTAGTAAAAGTGCAGTGCAAGGCTTGGAACACATGCTAGAGGGACTCCTTTCATGTGTAAAGTCCTAGAATTCCCTAATCACTTTTACAACATGTTACTACCTTCTTGGTACCAGACAGATTAATAAAATATATTTTGCTAATGGAAAACTGAGAGAGAACTTTGATTAACAAGAATTTCATGATGGTGACTGAAGAGGACGATAGGTGATATTATAATTAATTGTATACCAGTGTGAAGCCTTACAATCGAGTTGACTTATATGGGGATATGAGTTGTAGGCTAGTGGTCCCACACCGAAAATGTTTTGAAAAAGAAAAAGAAAAAAGTTGATTTATGTAGTACAGTTGCTTTAGCTAAATGTGTTTTGCTTTGCTGGAGCCATTTTTCCCATTTGTTTTTCTTTTATTATGCTTTTGTTTTTGAGTTTTGCATCTGTTGTGGTATGTTTGATGTGACCTGACCATCAATCCTCCTTCCCCTTCCAACCTCCCTCATATATCAACAATATTTTAGAAAAAATATCTACGGACTATGGGTAAAGAAGGCAAAGGGCACATTATTTGTTTATTTTTTGCTTCCACTGCATTGTCTAGTTACCACTTGCATCCAAGGGTGTGACCTAGTGGTCAGTGTAGTGGGTTGAGAACCATGAGACCTTTGGTTCAAATCTTAGCGGAGGTAAAAACATTTTAGGTACTCTATGAGTATTGGTACTCCTTTTGAAGTTCCTTTATAACTGTTATCTTACCTGTTAAAAAATGGATATTATGTTCTTACCAATATCCTTTCCTATTTGAAGCGGTCTTACTAACACTATAGACAAAGGAGTTTTAGGTGTGTTGCTATGACTTCCTTTTAGCACTATACCGTACGAATCGAATTCCTCTAGTCAACTAATAGAAGGTGCCTTTCTTGCAAGAAAATCACCAGGTGTCCTCCTTTAGCCAAATCTTCTGGTGATTCTTCATGAACTGAACTCCAACTTCTGACATGGAGGCTGTGTCGCACCTCCTTTTTAAACAGGGTCAAAAGTTAAAGAGGGGCGCAGAATGGTCCTATTTGTGTAAATCTCCGACTTTCTTGTTGTTGTTCTTCCAACTCTTTCCCCCCCACCCACCCCCCTGGTTGGAAGAATGGCGTCTAGGATCAAAGTTTTCCGCACTTCTCTTGCCTTACATTCTATTGTAATTTCTGGTTATATTGTTTTTTCTTGTCTACAACATTATCTGTTTATTACAATGAATTTATCCCTCCTGCAGGTGGTTACTCCTGCCACCATCAATGATATATGATTTGCATCTTATTGGATCTATGGTCAACGCTAGTACGCCGAAGTTCATCACTGAATGTAGCCTGCTTCAATAAAATAGGAGGGATGGATGTCATCATTTGGTCCGAGCCGTATATATGCATGATAATATAGATTTTAATTGGCCCACTCTGGATAGTACTGATGAAAGGCGCACTCTGGATAGTACTGATGAACACAACTGTTTTCTTTTAGTTTTACATGAACCCTCCTTTATAATCTTCGTTAGAAATTGTTAGATCATTTTTTTTTATTCGAGATTCAGTAGCATTGGACGTTCACTTTTAACACAAACCTCAATCTTGAGTAACGTTGAATGTGTATATTGATTAATCATTTTCTAGGTGCCTTTACTTCTGTTATGTTCAGTTTTATGATTTCTGATCATATATTGAGCCTTCCCGGTGTTAATGTATCGGCTTTCTACAGATTTCATTCCTTTCTCTTGCTAAATTTTTGTTGAGAGACTTACGTATCGGCTTGCAAGTGGTTATACAAGATAAAGGCAAGGTGAAACAGCTCGCAAATCAAGTGGTGACAACTTTTGTTTTTTCTTTGTTTTGAAAAGCAGATAGCAATGACGACATGTATAGTGCAACCAATGGTGCTAACTCGCTTGTTGCGTTGTGTAAGCATTCTCTTATTTGTGTCTCAGACAAGCAAACACAGCGACCCTTCTATGGTTTAATAACACTGTAGTCAGATGCTTAGATTTCGGAGTAGGAGAGAAATGAACTCCAACTTTGTATTGATCAAATTTATAAAAGAAAACTGCCAGAAGCTGCATTCTACTGTAACAATTCAGTACGGAAAGATAGATTGTCACTCCGTTACAATTTGAACACTGCGATTGGTTCTTATTCCTGAAAGAAGTTCATTGACATTTAACACCAAAGCCAAACTTGAAACTGTCCTTCGACCCATGATACGATATGAGAATTAGGACTGTCCTTCGGCCTTGTTCTGCCACCATTCCATGAATTTAACCTGAGCAGCCATGGTATCCATCCTGTATAGCTGTAGCCAGTGGTTGGCGACTTCCTGTCCAAATGTCCAGCCAAAGACAGCTCCAGCTCCCAGAGACAGTGCAGTACCTACCAGACGGAACAACAATAAACAACAAAGTCGATCATCTAAATCAGTATACATGACTACCCCAAACCAAAATTTAATACACTAAACCCCATTCTGTTTCTGTTCTCCGCAAAACTTATGGTGAAATCTGCTGTATATTTAAGTATAAATAAGTTGCAGAGACGTCCATCAGTTTTTTGCAGGCACTGAAAGTATAGAACCAGAACTGTATCAACTTTGACTCAAAATGATCGTAATGACTAAAATAGCTGGAATATTACATATTTTCCTAAAAATTAAAATTGTGTAAAAAGTGGTCTATACAAGATCTGTTACTTTCTTTAGGCTGACCATGTTGAACTTTGCTCACAAGGAAAATAGGGGGCATGCGATGGAAGTTGCCACATTGGTGGAAAATAGTCTTATAGACTTCAACTATAAAAGAATATAGCACAAATTTTGAAGAAGGCAAGAGTCAGTTTTAGCCCACAACTATGCAGTCAGAGGTAGTAAAGGACAGAGCAAAAGAATCATCACATGTACAGGTTTTCCTATGGGGCACACACTTTGGGAAGATCGAAGGAATGGAATCTAATGTAGAACCTTTTTTCTTTTTGATTGGTGGAATCTAACATAGAACTTTAACATGTCAAATATTCTAACTCTTTAACATTTTGATATGAACACTTGACACACTAACATAAACGATACCTAGAAAAATACTTAACCTGTTTGCAAAAGACACAGTTGATTATCGTGTGGCAAAAGCTTCTCGTAAATTCAGATTTAGCAAAACATTTATGAATGAAGTTACAATCCAAGATAACTAATTCCTGGAGCCTCTGGTTCTTAAAAGACTTTAGTGCTCAGACAATGCAATGAATTGGTAAAAACGGGACAGCAATGTGGGGGGTAGAGGTGGGGAATTAAGTTCAACATACCATGCAAACTCCTGGAGTACTTCCAAGCAACACCTGCAGTTGAAACAGCTCCAATTACGCCTCCTACAGCACTAATCTTTGCGGCTTCCCTAGCAGTCTTCAGCTGGAACGAAAAGTGGAAAATAGCACATCAGCTCGAAATGGAAAACAGGAAAAAATAGAGAATGGTTTCTAACAAACAGAAAGGAAGCAGCAGTAGGATTATCAGAGGGAAAAAATACAAAAATATGCAACTTCTTCTCATCTGATGTTGGCAGCATACCCCACACCCTCCTGTGCACAGTGATAGACTGACCAATAAGCAGTTAACATGCACAAAAGAGGGAGGGAGAGAGACAACAAATGTTAATCTCTTCCAAGTAGTGGTGGTAATACATCAATACTCGTTTGAATACCGTGTCAAGTAGCTCAAATCGGGACATAGAAAGGAACAAGAATAAAAGCAGATAAGCTGAGGTCGGGGACGACTTCTCTTCTTTTTCCTTCAGAGTTGCTGGTGAGCGAGAGAAAAGGAGAATTAACAGAAATCAGGGAAAACCTCCAGAAACATACAGACAGAAATATTAAGCAGGAGTAGGTGCCATTTGTATGCCTACTTGTATTTCTCATTTCCCCTCTCCCTGACTCCTCTCAAACTATTTGTAATAGGAAAAGGAGAAAAACAAAGAACAGTTTTAAGATTCTTCTCCTCTTTGAACGCATGAATTGAAGAAGACAAAAGAAAATAAAACAGAGGAAGTTACCTCAGCAACCTAAAACTTTATTTGAATAAGATAGAAACTATGTTTCTCCAACAATAAGTTAAACAAGTGTCTTTATTAACTTTTTCCCTAATTAGTATAAGTGTATTTATTAACTGCAAATGCTCAAAAGAGTTATAGGGAAACATGGAAGGAGCCTTAAAATGTTCCATGTCCAATTGACCATGGCTGGGCTACTCTTCTTGTCTTTACCCAGCTTAGGAATTTGGAGCATCAGCAAAAAATATTCCATACTCTTGGCGCAAGCATGAGTGCTCAGTGGTGCAGGTATGTGGACTTATTTCTTTTGAGAGAGAGAGAGAGAGAGAGAGAGAGAGAAAGAGATGGGGCAAGAGTTATGGTGTCCGAAAGAAAGGGGTGCTGAGTTTTCGCAGTGGTTTAGGGAGTGATTTTTTAAAAGAGAAAAAATGATTCACTTTAAGTACAAAGAAGAAGAGAATGACCAGAAAATCATGGCTATTTGAAAAAATAAAAAAGTAGGAAGACAACAACAAACAAAAACATACCCAGTGTAATCCCACAACTAGGGTCTGGGAGGGTAGGATGTACGTAGAACTTACCCCCTACCTTTGTGGGGCAGAGAGGTTGTTTCCGATAGACCCTCGGCTCAAAAGAAGTGTAATCAAAGCAGAATTTAAAGGAAAGAACATAACGGCAGCAAAATAGCAACATAAAACAGAATAAAAACAAAAAAAAAGTAGGAGGCAGTGACCAGAAGATCATTTTATCAGCGAACTCTATACTTTCCGGCAAAAGCCTTTTCTGAATGCACTTAATTTCATGTGGGAACGCGATCCGGCATGTGAGCATTAAAGGTTTAGTAGACACATGTTTGACAACTTAAGGTGTTCAGACTTCAGTAGGTCACAGCTAGAGTTCATGTGTCTAAATGAAAAACAGTGTCAAGTATAAAGGGGGCACCAATGTACTTGGCCTGGGAGATTTTTTCTTTTTTGATAAGGAGAACAAGTTGTGTAAGAAATTTGGAGGTGTGCGTAACCCCAATTTCTAGAATCAATGACAAATTAGGGCTTTAAACACCACCATTTGGCAATTTAGGAGAGACCTAAAAACAAGGCAAAACAAAATGCCATGTAGATAGTAAAGCCAACTCCAAGTATAAATTCATCAACTATTAAGACAAGGTAAATTAGTAGGTGACTACAAGAAAAAAGGAAGAAAATTTTCGAATAAACTTTTATCTATTGAGAAGACAATAAAGCCAAGATATTCTCCAGGACACCACTCAATTAAAGAGTAGCTCTGAGAAAATTAACTAAACCAACTTCAGCTAGCACCACGAAGGAATTCAATTCAAATTTACCACCGATGAATGCCAATAGTGAATCAAACTTATAAACCAAAGTCCAGAAAAAGCATAAAGAATATACCGAAAGAATTAAGCACTGTAACTGACTAGATCACCAAAATTACATATCCAAGCTGAATAAAACACCCAAACTAGTTACAATCACAAAATCACCCAACCAACCAACCAAATAGCGATATTGATATCCCCCCAGAAAAAGACTGACTAAAGAACCAAATTACGTATTCAAAGTTGAATAAACACCCAAACTAGCTAAATCACAAAACTACCCAAACCAAATCGTGATATACCCCATGAAAAAGTGTCCAAAATCTAACAGTACAAACCAATTAACAAATTAACCGAAGACAGAAGGCAAGAAACGCATGGATCAAACAAAGGAGAGACCCATAAGGCCTAAATATAAGTAAATACACACAAAAATCAAATGAAATGTATGCATATAAGATAGATTCGAACGAAAAAAAAAAATAGGGAAATTACAGTGGGTCCGTGAACAGGGTCGGAAGCAATGAATTCCTCAACATCGGATTGGGACCAAGAAGGGAGTGGCTTATCGCGCTTGATGAACCTGGAATAGTTGTCCAAGAAGGAAAATCGCTCGCCCCAAAATTCCTTGTATCCTTCCCAGTGTTTCCTCAGGAAGGACTGATTTGATGAGTCCTCAGACATTGTTAATTAATCAACTCAATGATTTTTCTTCTTCTATTCAGAAAAGTGGTCCTGGAATTATTCCTAGGTTGGTGTGATGAATTATGATAGTGTGATACCGATTGTTTCTGCATTTCTGCTAAGCCGTACCCGACCCGACTCATGACACGTGGATAAGGGTTAGGGGCTGGGTCGGGTTAGTGTTTGGTTCTCTAGAATCGTCTTCATTTATTTGCCTTTGTCCTACTTATTAACATGTCTTTACAAAAGTTCCCTGATTTTAGATGTCATTAATAATACTACTATAAGTTATTCTGACTGAATTAATTTTCAGACACATTCTAAGTATTTTAATTATAACAAATTATGACTTATAACATCTTTTGGCTATGCCACTTTTACTTCAAAGAAATTGACGAAAATACTTCGATTAGACTTTTCAATAATCGATAGTAGTATTATTTAATTTCTATTTTTTTTTTTCAACTTAAGCTTCTTAAAATCAACTTCACCTGAATGTTTCTAGTGCTTCAATATTTTGATAAACTTCTTTGAAAATTAGTTTTTTAAAATATTAAAACAAATGTCATCAAGTATATAGAGATGAAACAATAAATTTCTAAAAAAGACTCAAAAAACTAAACGCAGCGTGGGGAGTAGCTTATACCAACCGAATTATGGACTCTATAGTTCGTACTCAAGTGCCAAATCCTAGATGGCTAGATCCTCTAGATGTTATAGTGGGTAAAACTAATTACTTTAGTGTGATAATAATAATTATATGACTTATTTTTATAATGAGTAAAATTTGAATCATTTTAATATGATAAAATAGTTTGTTTGCTTACGAAATATTCATCAAAACTCACATGCATGAAAGCGTGGGGACTTTGTACTCCCATCTCTGAGCGAGTGGCAGTAGGGGAGCAGTTATTTTACTACTAATAGGCACTTCATTCTCAAGAAAAAACACCACAATATTCAAGAATCTCGAAAGTTGTTTGGTGGCAAACTTTATACCGCAATTTATTCAAGAAACAAAAAACACCACCCTTATGGTAGCACATTGCAATATTCATAGCCACAAAACTCAATATTTTCAGTCCAAAATTCAAAGAAAAAAAAACCCTTTTCAGGCAATGAGGCCGGCTATAGTATTTTCCGGAGTATTCCTTCTGGTGGCACTGTACTGTGGTCTTGACCCTTTTAAGCACAGTGCAATTTCTGATTTGAAAGACTTTAAGGCTTACAAAATTGAAGTGCCAGCGTGGTATGAAATTCCAGTCGAAAAAGACACCAAGAATTTGCTTCAGAAATCAAGTTCTTGAACCAGATTCAGGGTCCTGAAAGTATTGCATTTGATCCGCAAGATCGTGGACCTTACACAGGTATAGCTGATGGGAGAATTGTGTTTTGGGATGGAGAGAAATGGATTGATTTCGCATATACCTCTGCTAATAGGTGAGGTTTTAGAGTTGTTTTTCTTTCTGTTTTGGTGATTACGCCTTTGTTTCGTTAGTATTTTTTTTTATGTCCATTTTCTTGATCCTGAAGAAATGTGCTAATATCTCTGGAAAGATTTGACACTTCAACATGCAGATGCTGTTTTTTTAAATAACAAACTATAAAATCAGTTTTGGATTTTAAGGCCTCTTGAACGATTTTATGCTACTGTGGCATATCAGAATTGCATGACGTAAATGACTAGATCTATCCAACTTCCAAGTGCCTATCTTAAAGCCATGGATTAGGACAGTTGTATCAGCAGGAGATAAAAGAGTGACAGACTATCTGTAGAATCACCTCTTCTAGTCAAGTTTACCAAAGAAGCATCAATACTCTATCCGTAGCTTGCTTGTATTGAGCTAGTCTTTGGATGATTCCAGATTTGTATGGACGTAGTACACCAAAAAGTAAATCATTTGATTGTTAACTATCTCGGAACATTCACAAATTATGACAAACGAGAACTAGAAGTTCTGTCAACCCACAGTTTCAGTCTTAACTCTTACATTCCAGAGTCCTTCAGCATTATAAGATTTGGACATGTATGCTACCTTGGCCACATTATCATTCTAGCTACAATCACTTTGGCTTGACGAATATGCCTGTTTCAGAAGTTGTAGGAACCCAAGCCTCTACCTAATTAATAATCTCTAACCAAGTTAACATGAAGCAGGGTCATAGTTATATGATATGATGCATTGTTAAGCACTGGAATCAGGTCGGAGACAATCCTATTTCCAAAAGCTATCTTGTTTTGGTCAATTCAGGATGTCATGAAAGCACATTCGGGAAATGATCTTCAGATTATATTAAGACAAAGTGTATTTTTAAGGAGAAGCTACAAATGGCACAGTTTTCTGTACTATCTAGCTTGAAATTGTCAAAAGAAAGTTTAAAGGACCATAAGTTCCTGCCCTGCGGTGGTGATTAATATTTAGTCATGGACTGACCTAGCAGGAAGAGTTTTCATAATTGACCTGCATCTGTGGAACTGATATTGTTTTCCTTTGTGTTGTCATTTTAATCTAAGTGTTACGATCCTAGTATAATCTGAATTTGTAATTATCTAATTGAAATTCTACGAAATTATGATTTATTGGCCATGCCAGATCTTCCTTGCTAAGATTGCTAGGTCTGCTAAGCTAAGCTGACGAAATCAACTTTTAAGATGTTATTGCTTCTTTTGCTCCTTATGAAATTGTCTTCTGTGATTGTGCTGCATATATCATCCTATAATGTTTCAAATTGCTTCTTATTTTTTATTTTTTTCTCTTATAGATGATTTAGATTTCAGCTCAACTTTCTGACTTTCTAATGCATTCTGTGATCTAAAATTTGCAGGTCTGGCCTTTGTGACCCAAAACCATCACCCCTGGGCTATTTAGAAAATGAGCACATCTGTGGTAGGCCTTTGGGATTACGGTTTGATAAAAGAACTGGTGACTTGTATATTGCAGATGCATATTTTGGGGTGATGAAAGTAGGGCCTGAAGGTGGCCTAGCAGAATCATTGACAACTGAGGCTGAAGGAGTGCCTCTGGGATTCACAAATGACTTGGATGTTGATGATGAAGGAAACGTCTATTTTACAGATAGCAGCACTAAGTACCAAAGAAGGTAAATTGTGAATTTACTGTTTCTTCGGTTTTATGCAGATTTCTGGATGTAGTTAAACTTGGTGCTGACTCAAGAATGAGACTTTGTCATAAATGCAATAGGCTATTTAGAAATTTAAACGCCTAATGTTTGGCATGGTGAACTTGAAATTGACAACATAATTTGAGAATGAAGAATTCCATTCACTACTAATTCTTATAATGGCAAATGGAACTATGGAAGACATAGGGGCTCCCTATCTTATTGGAGAAAAGAATGGTTTCTTTTGAAAACAATGCATATAGGACCGAATAAAGAAAGCTAATGCTGTGGCAAGGTGAAAGTGAATAGATGATCATGGAGAAGCTTAGGTTTCAATGTGGTTGCATGGTTGCACCTAACTCTGCTAACATTTCTCCTTTTTGATGAATACCCAACTCTGCTAACATATAATGAAGATGTTTATATCTGATCTGGAAAAACTTTGCATTGCCATTTACAAGCATTTTACTTCAGGTTTAATATAACATGGTACAAGTGTCATGTGTGTTACTTCTTTTATTAGAGTATTAATACCCGGCCCATCTTTCTCAGGAATTTTATGTTGTTGGTTTGCTCAGCAAAAGATAGTGGGAGGGTTCTGAAGTATGATCCTAGTACTAAACAAACCACAGTTCTTATGCGGAATCTCCAATTCCCAAATGGTCTGTCATTGAGCAAGGATAGTTCCTTCTTTGTATTCTGCGAAGGTGCCAAGGGCAGGTACATTTCTTGACATGTGGTTTGGTGTGTTTACAGTATTAATAGGCATATAAGGACCCAATAGATAGTTATTTCTAAATTTTTGAAGGATTTGCTGTATCTCCAATCAACTTTTTGTTCTAGTGCCTCATTCCAAAATCAGTCCTGTTCTAGAAAAGGTTTTGTGCTCCTGCAATGTTTACGTATATGCACGCCAAAGTACATGCATGTATCTTTATATATGAATACATACTGACATAACATATATACCCAACTTGGTAATAGCTGTAAATTCAAGAACACACTCATTTTGGATTTATAGGCCTGTACAATCCAAATTCTGAAATATTAAAGTTCCTGTCTTTATTGCCTTTCTTAAAGAATCCTGTTGCTGACTTCACCTTAAAAGTTGTAGTATTGACATGCAATCGAATTACGTGTTCTCTCATAGGTTAAAGAAGTACTGGTTGAAAGGCGAGAAAACGGGGAGCTCAGAAGTGATGGCAGTTCTCCCAGGATATCCAGACAATGTCAGAGCAAATGAGAGAGGTGAATTTTGGGTAGCAATCCACTGTCGCCGCACCATTTACAGCTATATAAATTCCAAATACCCGCAACTTCGTCTATTCTTGCTTAAGCTTCCTATCCCAGTAAAAATCCGCTCCTTCTTGCACGTTGGAGGCCAGCTACCCGCTGTTGTTGTGAAGTATAGCCCTGAAGGTAAACTGTTACAGATATTTGAAGATGGAGAAGGGAAAGTTGTTAGAGCTGTAAGTGAAGTTGAGGAGAAAGATGGGAAGCTTTGGATGGGAAGTGTGTTGATGCCTTTCATTGCTGTTTACCAAATAGAATGAGCTAACGAGTTAGTATCTGTTTACTTTCTTTCACCAATGACCAGTTCTTTTTTACTTTCTCTAAGGATTGAACTGTACAAAAAGCTCTCTTTTTAGTTCCTCATGGTTGTTTGTAGCATCAACTATGTTTGTGTTAGTAGCATCAACTATGTTTGTAGCATCTACTATGTGTGAATAATTTTCATAAAGAACTATTTCTCTGAGGGTTGGGAGACTATAAACTCTCTTTCTAGTTCCTCATAGTTTTGATATTTCTGTTGATGACAAGAATTCTCATAGGAAGTCTTCTTTAGTGGAGCCTCATTCCGTTGATATGTTAAAAGATCAAGTCTAAAATGTTTCCACATTTTTTCTGAACTCTTGTAAATGTGTTTTCATACAGAAAAATGAACACTTCTCACAGAATATTGTCTCAAGTTCTTACATTGTTTTGATACGTGATAAATGGTCGTACACGCATTAGAAAAAATATGTCTATCCATTGAAATATGGTGTGCTACAGGTGTATTTTGCGACAGGAATGAACCTTAGGTAATGAGTTCCGATAAGCAAGGTACTTGGGCCTTAGTAATAAAGTTTGAAAATCAAAGGTCCGAGCCCATTTAGCCTCCTTAGTATCACTTTTAATGGAGTAGCATGTTTGGTCAAATTTCCGAGAAGTCAAAGGTGTTTATCTTTTTTCTCAAAAGAAGTGCTTATTTTAAAGAGTTAAAATGTTTGGCCAAGCATAAAGGAAAAAAAATTACTAAGTGTTTTTCTATTAATAGCATAAACAAATATTTTTAGAAGATGGAAAAAAGTAGTTTTTCCTCATTAACACTTTTAGGACCTTGCCCACACACAAATTACTAGCAAAAGTATTTTTCAAATTGATTAGTCAAACATAAATTGATATTTTTCAAAAATACTTTTGAAAAAATACTTTTCAAAAATAAGCAAATATTGAAAGCATGGCCAAAACTATCTATAAATTGCACAACTTAGTTTTCTATGCACTCTTCTTTTAATTGATGGCTATTTGACAAGTAAGAAGAAGCATAATCTGTATGCTAGCTGCAATTTTCCTTTTAAATTTGATTTACATCCCAATAGTGTAAAGAATATATACAAGTCCGAGTCTAATCAATCGACCCATTTAAAAAAAATCAATTGAACCATTACCTACGATTCTTTTACTTTTCCGGTGACGCATGCACACATTGACCGTAGAAGTTGACTTTCGTAAAACTGATTGCATAAGGATCCTTTACAAAAAGAAAAAAAAGTGAAGTTCCTTTGAGGAATTAATCTGAGGTCATTGATTGTTGGAAATTCTCGTGGAAAATACTTGATCACGAACCTTGCAAGAAATTCTTGAAAGCTTGAGGCATGTCAATTAAGACACTGTCCTTAAGGATATTTCACTCGATATGGATGTATCTCTCAGAATCTAGTACAAAATTAGGAGCCAGAATCTAACAAAGATAAGAAAACCCAGCAATACAAAATTATAAGAAGTATTTCTGCTATATTTTTCACCATTGAAAGATGAATCCGTAAAGTCATATATAAAGCAAAAGAGTGAGCTTTTTAATCTTCTGCCAACGTCTACAAATTTAAGAGAAATAATGGCCATGAAGGCAATTGAAATGATCAAACTAAATTTCCAAACGTTTGGCAACTGCATTTTTCCTCTTTAATAAAACCATTAAAGCAGTTCAATATTTGTATTAATTATCTTGACCAAACTTAATAATAGATGTTAGAGAAATTCCAAACTTGATTCTTATTCTTTTTGAGATACTAGTAATATTTTTTTTTCTTGAGCCGAGGGTCTTCCGGAAACAGCCTCCCTACCTAAGGTGGGGGTAAGGTCTGCATACACTCTACCCTCCCCAGACCCCACGTTGTGGGATTCACTGGGTATGTTATTGTTGTTGTTGTAGTAATATTTTTTTTAACATTGATAAGTAATCAATTATTAGCATTCTATATGATAATTGACTACGGTGTCTAATTCCAAAATAATGGTGTGAATAGTCTTCCTTACATGTAGGGGTATTCATCAGTCGGTTTGGATCGGTTCTGGGTTAAAACCAAAACCAAACCAATTTAGTCAGTTTTTAAAATTATTAAAATCAAATCAAACCAAATATAATATATATCCATCGATTTGGGTTGGTTTTTCAGTTTTTAAGAAAATTAACGGTATTTCTCTCTTTCATTTTTTTCCTACAATTAGGAGAGTATTTTCTATCCTTTTCCAACTTATAATCTGTTATTACCCTTTTAATGTGGTAGCTATAGTTTCTTGCATTATGAAGAAAATGTCTTAGGATTTATGATTCTAATTAAGTGAATAAAGTTTATAAGAAATACAAAAAATAAATCTAGGTAAATCTCATATAGTTGTTTCTTTGAATAAATGAGTTTGAATTCATGGATTTCTTTTTTAAAATCGGCTTAAGGTATAAAGTTCATTAGCCTATAAGAGATAAATAAAATTTTGCTTAAAAAGTATATCAATTATTTTCAAGTATTTACAAAAATTAATAAATTATATATATATAATTATAAAAATTATGTATAAAATCTATCAGTTCGGTTCGATTTTTTCTTCGATCTACTTTTAGTAAAACGAAAACCAAAACAAAAACAAATATTATCAATTTTTAAAAATTCAAAACCAAATCTAACCTAATCAAAGTAAATATCGATTTATTGGATCGATTTAGATCGATTTTTAACCAAACCGTAAACACGCCCTACTTACATAAATTAAAAGGGTCCTACATAGCCTACTTCAACTGCAGTACTAAGCTAGATTTTAGCTCCCTTTAATTAATGGTCTTCGCATTATTCATCTTACCAGTTATTTTCCAGTGTTTTTTTTTTTTTTTTTTTTTTTGAGTATTAGAGCACAGAGAATCACTTGGAACGTGGAAAATGTTTTTCTTCTTTTATCATTCTTCCTGCGGAAAAGGGACAAATATACCCCTTAACTATTGAAAAATGATCAAATATATTCCTCATTATACTTTAGGTCCAAATATACCCCTGTTATTATACTATTGATTCAAATATACCCTTCCTCTGTTAAAGTTATTCAAGGTGGACATTCTGTCCTACGTGGCAATGATATTGATGAGATGGATGTCACGTATCATTGCCACCTCATACCCCTAACCTATTTTACTCCCCTCCTCTTTCACCACTAAAATTTTCGTCTCATCCACTACCATTGCCACCATTACCAACTAATTGTGGAACTGAACTGGTGGTAATTGGTAAAGTTTTTTTACAGCTAATTGTTTTGAGCTGGGTTGTCTTATTGAGTTTTTGGCATATGTAAGTTTCAACAATTAATTTAGGTGAAAAAATTAGTGGTTGATATTGTTCGTGATGATACTGGTTCTGAGGATGGCTTGCAATCTCTTGGCAAGTACTCTAACGTTGTGCTTCCCTCTTTGTCTCGCCTTCTTGGTGAAAAAATGGTGGTAGTATCTTCTAAATTTTGTGTGATTACTTCAAATAAAGTTTCACATTCTACAGGTGCTTGAGACAAAAAAAGCTAAACAAATTACTCCCTTTTGTTCAGAGTTATACATGACACTTTAACTTGTTGGGATTGGAGGTGGGATTGAAGGATAATATGGCGGTAATGGTGGTGGAGGGGATGGAATTTTTTGTGGTGGAAGAGGGGAGGAGTAAAATGGGTTAGGGGTGAGGAGGTGGCAATGACATGTGGCATCCACCTCATCAATATCATTGCCAGGTAGGATAGAATGTTCAAGGTGGAAAACTTTAACGGAGGAGGGGTATATTTGAATCGATAGTATAACGGCATGGTATATTTGAACCCAAAGTATAACGAGAAGTATCCCTTTTCCAATAGTACAAAGGTATATTTGGCCCTTTTCCATTTTTGCTATTAGCCTTTTCACGATGGAACTCTGACCATAGAATATATAGGAGAGAATGGCAAAGCCGTCAGATTATTCACAGCAGTGTGTTTAGTAGGTCATAAGTCATTTCTTAAAAAAAACATTTTCAGCAAAAATATTTTTGTGAAAATGTTTTTTAAAATTAGTTGGTGAGTTATTAAGAAAAAAGTATATATTAAAGAATAATAATAATAATAATAATAATAATAGCAAATTGGAGTTTATTTTATTGAAATCTCTTAGTACTAAAAATTAATAGTAATGTTTAAGTGTTAATAGGAGTAAGTAATATGAATTTAAAAGTTAGGATAGTAGTACGAAAATTGACTTATGCCCATAAATGGGGCAAAAGTTATCTGGGATCATAATATTTTTTTAGCTAGTCGGTTTAAAAAAATCTACCCACCTGGCTGTAACAGTTTGTAGCCATCGCTGGTGTATAACAAGTAAGAGTATAATTTGCGTATAATTAATGTGCGGATAGATTATACACAAACTATATATTGATTACATACTGCATAATCGCTAAATGAAAACAAAAATTAAGGTTTTTTTTTTTTTTTGTGACCTTTATGGGTTGTTGTGCAGTGTAAAAATTTCAAATTAATTTGCCTATTTTGATGAAAAATATTTTTCTTACCAAATATTAAAAATACTTTCTCATGAAAACAATTTCTTGAAAAATAACTTTCAATCAAATAAACCAAATTTCTAATTGTAACTTGGAAGGGGAGTTCCAACTTGGCTGTATTCGAGTATATATTCGAAACGTATACTTCATCATATTTGAAGACAAATATATGGTGCGAAAGTGACCAAATTTCTACTCACTAAACTGCAACTTATGCAATGATGATCTTTCATTGATTAGTGTTTAATTTTGTGCGTGCAAAAGAATATTAGTTCTCCTTTTCATTATCAGTTAGCAGAATGATGCATTCATATTACCAAATGCACGTACACTAAAGTCTTTCCTTACCTATACTTTGAACACTGACTTTTCATACTTAATACAACTTACAAACAATTGAAAACTATATAATCATTGAGCTTTGTCACGTTATATATGGGAAATAAAATTGACACCTTAATTTATATTCTCATTTATTTTATTTAGTCCTGGTGCTGGGATGGAGATGGAACGGTGCGGGGCAGGGCAGACTTAGACATATGTTGGCGGGTGCGACTTAGACATATGTTGGCGGGTGCGACTAAGACTAGAAGTGTCAAATGGGCGAGTTGGGCTTGAGTCGGGTATATAAAAATGGGTTGATTTAATAAATAAGTGGGTTATTGACCCGCCAAAAGTTATTTGTGCTGAAAATTCTGCTATAATGGGCTAAGAATTGGGTCATTAACCCAAGGGAAAACTACGTATATATACATGTTAAGGAGAAATATTTACGAAACGTGACCATAGTTTTTCTTATTTACAAAACATAACGATATATTACAAAACATGACAGATTTTCATATATTTTTCGTTTTTTTAATTTTTTTTTCTCATATATATATATATATATCTTCTTTTTTTTTTTTTTTGCTCAAAGGCTTAAAAAATTACCTCAAATTTTTGTGTATGAAAGCTGTATGAAATGTGTATGTGTGAGAGAAATTTTTAATATAATTTTCATACGTAAAATTGTGAGCGAAAACTTTAAGCCTTGAATATTGTATAAAAGTTGTTACAATGTTGTTGTAATTGTATTAATTTTCCAGAAACCTAATATGAACTTTATATACAAAAAATGTTAATGAAATTCTAAGTCTTGAGCGAGATATACACATTTCATACCATTCTCATGCATAAAATTTTGAGTGTAATGTTTAAGCCTTCGATATATACACATTTCATACGTTCTTCATACATAAAATTTGAGTGAACTTTTTAAGCCTTGAGCGAGATATACACATTTCACACACAAAAATTTGAGCGATTATTTTAAGTCTTGAATGTTGTATTAAAGTTGTATACAATGTTGTTATAGTTGTATTAATTTTACAGAAATCTAACATGAACTTTATACACGAAAATGTGAGCGAAACTTTAAGACTTGAGCAAGATACAAATTTTATACTGTTTTCACACACACAATTTTGAGCGGATTTTTTAAGCCTTGAACGAGATATACACATTTCATACATTTTTCATACCGTTTTCATACACTAACTTTTGAGCGAGCTTTTTAAGCCTTGAGCGAGATATACACATTTCATACATAAATTTTTGAGCGAAAAAAATATATTTTTTTTAAAATAAAAATACAATTTTTTTTTTTTTTAAAAGAGCATATTTTGTATAGGGTTTGTAATGTCATGTTTTGTAAATATAAAATTATCGTCACGTTTCGTAAATATTTCTCCTTAACATGTATATATACGTAGTTGTCCCTTAACGCAACCCGCCCAATTCTAACTAAATTTTAAATTCTCTGTTTAAGTACATAACAAAAAATAAAATAAAAAACTCCTTATATTATGACTATATGTAACATATCAAATAAAAAAAATTGTCTTTTTAAAAATATTTAAATGAAGTTTCTCATGGATCAATCTGGGCTACATATATATCCAATTTTTAAGGGAAAACAACATAAACTATCCATAAACTCTAAACTATTTACCCGTTATTGCCCCTATCAACACTATCTACCCTAATACCTCTTCAGTAGTGAACTATTACCCGGCCTGCCCCATTACAAGAACTGAATGGGAATCCCTTTCCTAGGGTGACTTGGAATGACCGAAGCGGCACTTTAAGATAAATGAATCCTTATCTCTGTTTTGTCCTTTCTCACCCCATTTTCTTTGTTTTGTTGTCTTTCTTCTTCATTTTTCTGTTAATTTCTCTTTCCTTTTTTTTTTGCTAACTTATCTTCTTTTTATTTATTTTTTGTCCTTTTACTCTTTTTGTTTTTTTTAAAAGATAAAAACACTAACTGATTATTATAGACTAACTAGTTAATATACCCGCGCTTCGCGCGGTCTTATAAAAGATAAGTAAATTTATAGAATAACGATCGAGCTAATGGATTCATATAATATCCCTCCTATTTATGAGAAAGAGAACACTTAAGGAAGATATATATATTATCAAAGCTTATTTAAGTTTTATCTGATTAAGGAGGCTCAAGGAATATTAAAAATAGTAAAACTAAAATTAATAATTATATAAAAAAAAATTATTACCAGTTGTAAATTGGGAAGGTAAAAATATGTATAAATGAAATATGAACGTTTCAATTACCAACAAAAAATCATTAGACCGATCACCTTCTCTTGCTCATGCTAGACAATTTTAAAACATTGGTGTTGTGTGAAATCTTTAATGCATTATCTTGTCATTTAAAGCACGCTTTTAGTATGTGTATATATATATAGAGAGAGAGAGAGAAGGATATGTATCATAGGCACAGATTAAAAATGAGATCATAGAGTGGAAGTCTAGACTCTAGAACATTAGATTTCTTTAACTACATTTTCCTTCAGAAATTACTACAGTTAAAAGAGAAACGATAGACTAAACTATTATAAGTGCTACAACGAATCTAAATTTCGGAAGAAATTGAGAATAATGGATACATAGAAACATGAAATACTAACCAAACAAATCTCAAAGCGGAGAAAGATGATATTTACCTTGGCGAGTACCTATGGCGAGGGATCTGTCTGTGGACAGGAAGGCTAATGTATTTGAATTCTATATTTAAGTTTCTAGCATGAAACACATTATACTTTTGAAATTACGGATTCAGAATTTAATAGTTGTTGAAATTTAGTAATTTTTTCACATGTATTTATGTTTTGTATCGGGAATACTGGTTCCATTGAACTCACTGAATATAGGTTGTATCCGCCAAGGGAGAAGGGGAGCAGCGTATAACCGAAATTACCAGTTGGAAAAGGAGGTCCATGGAAACACGTTGGAACTAATATTTTGAAAAACTCCTTCTTCTTCTTATTCTCATTTGACCCCTGCGGTAAATTAGATTCAAAATCAGCAAAAGGGAATTGGAAAACATTGAAGAAGAATTGAAGGATTTAATCTTGGCCGAGAGAAAACAGGAAAGTATTGCAGATTGATGCAGAAAGAAAAATGGGCAAGAGAGAAGGCCTAAATCCTAATTAAGATTGAAGAGGATGAAATCGAAACAGTAAAAGTAATCAGTTGTGACGATTGAACCGAGAAGGAAATTTAAGACATGACTTTTCAGCATTCTTTGTAGAGATAAAGAGTCGTGCTTTTTTTAAATGAAAATAACGAAAAGTTGTAAAAAATTGTGAAAAAAGATAAATGCAATTCCTAGATTTTTAGAGCGCCACATAGGTGGGCTTATGTCCTGCTTTTATATATATATATATATATATATATATATATATATATATATATATATATATAATTTCACTACAACAAGAAGTAATTAAAAAAAAAAAAAACTAAAGTCATTAACTAATCTATTAAAACCTAAATTAATATAAATATATTTTTTTATATTTTATATGCAAACAAATTTTATATTTAAGACGTGACTCTATTTTTATGATTTTTCACAAGTAAAACTTGTTAAAGTTGATATAGAAATTAAATTACCAAAATGAACCAGTTATATGATCCATGTCAGCATATGATATATACCAGGTTTGTATCATAAAGGGCTGAGCTCTTTTTTGAAAGAATGAACAAGTCCTTAATGATTCCATGTCAGTATATGATATTTACCATATGAGTATCTTATAGGACTGAGAGGTTATTTTTCTTATTATTTTTAAGGAATAAGTTGTGCTTTACTTGGAGGGATGAACCGGTCCTCTATGATACTCTGTCGTTATATGAATATACCATGTGAGTATCATAGAGGACTGATGAGTGTTTTCTTTTGAAGGAATGAACAAGTCATTTATGATATCATGTCAATGTATGATATATACGATGTGAGTATCATGGAGGACTGAGAAGTTATTTTTCTTCATATTTTTAAGAAATAAGTTGTGTTTTACTTGAAGGAATGATTCAGTCCTCTATGATACTCTGTCATTATATAAATATACCATGTGAGTATCATAGAGGACTGATGAGTGTTTTCTTTTGAATGAATGAACAAGTCATTTATGATATCATGTCAGTATATGATATACGAATGAGTATCATAAAGGACTGATGAGTTTTCTTTTTGGAAGAACTAAATCAGTCCTTTATGATAACCTATTAGAATACGATATATACCACCTGAATATCATAAAGGACTGAGAAGTTTTTTAAAAATTCTTTTTTAGGAAATGAGTTGTATGTTTCTTCTAGGGTGAACCAGTCCTATATGATATTCTGTCAACATATAAAATATACCGTGTGGGTCTCATAGAGGACTAAGGAGTGTTTTCCTTTAAAGAAATGAACAAGTCATTTATGATACTATGCCAGTATATAAAATATACCATGTGGGTCTTATAGAAGACTAAGGAATGTTTTCTTTTAAAGAAATGACCAAGTCCTTTGTGATACCCTGTCATTATATGATATCTACCATGTGCGTATCATAAATGACTGAGCTCTTTTTTGTTTTTGAAGGAGTGAATCAGTCCTCTTGATATAGTGCGAGTATATGATATATCATGTGGGTCAGTCATCCATGATACCCTGTCAGTATATGATATCTACCATGTGCGTATCATAAATGACTGAGCTCTTTTTTGTTTTTGAAGGAGTGAATCAGTCCTCTTGATATAGTGCGAGTATATGATATATCATGTGGGTCAGTCATCTATGATACCCTGTCAGTATATGATATATGCCATATGGGTATCACAGAGGATTAAGTTGTGTTTTTCTTAAAAGAATGAATCAATCCTCTATGATACCTTGTCAGTATATATTTTATGATATATACCACGTGGGTATCATAGAGGATTTATTTATGTTTTTCTTGAAAGAATGAACCAATCCTCTATGATACCTTGTCAGTATATAGTATATGATATATACCATGTTGGTATCATAGGAGATTGAGGAGTTTTTTTTTCTTAAAGCAATAAACTAGTCATCTATGATACCCTATCAGTATATGATATATACCGTGTGGGAATCATAGAGGACTAAGTAATAATGTAATAAATTTGGCTTATATGATACCCTATCAGTATATGATATATGTTAGGATGGTATCATAAAGGACTGCGTGTTTTTCTTAAAAGAATAAACTGTCAGTCCTCTATGATACCTTGTCAGTATATGATATATCATGTGGGTGTCATAGAAGGAGTGGATAGTATTTTTTGAAGGAATGAATCAATCTTCTATGATACGATGTTAGTATATGATATATACCATGTGACTATCATAGAGGATTGAGTTTGTGTCTTTCTTGAAGGGATGAATTAGTCCTCTATGATACGATGTTAGTATATGGTATATACCATGCTGGTATCATGGAGGACTGAGTGTTTTTTTCTTGAAGAAATGAACCATCAATCGTGTATGATACCCTATCAGTGTATGATATATACCATGTGGGTATCATAGTATACTGCAAAAGTATTTTTCAACTGCTACTGATTTGATATACTATATGCTAAAACAAATTATTTTTTTGAGATATAATTAAAAGATAATATATCAGCTATCATTTCTTATTGATGTAAAAAAAATAAAAAAGGAGCCAAAAGGTTTGTAGAATTAGATTATGAAAAAAAGAAGGAAATAAAGAAAAAAATAATTTGACAAAAATGAAATTAGAAAAGGAGAAAAAACGTACATAAAAATCACTAGAAATTTAAAAAGAAGAATAAATAAAAATAGCAAAAAAGGTTAATGAAATTAGATTATGGAGATAAAAAAGAGAAAAAAGTAATTGAAATAAAAAAAGAAACAATAAATAAAGAAACAAAAACAAAGAAACAAAAACAAAGAAAATAAAAAATGAAAGAAAGGAGCTAGAATTAAATATGGAATCAAATTATAGTGAAAAAAGAAAATAAAAAATAGTATGATTTGGGAAAAAAATGAACAAAAAAGGAGGAAAAAAGAAGAAGAAGAAGAGAAAGAAAAGAAGATAAGAAGTAGAGAAATAAAACAGAAAAGAAGAAAAAAGAGACAATTACCTACAATGGCTTTAGTGGGTGGAAAGGAAAAACAGTTTTGGGGGTATGAAATTAAGGGGGACATGAAAGGATATTTTTTTTTTTTTTTGGTAGTGGGCATTGGTGTTCTTTCCCCAATTTTTAAATAGGTTGAATTAAGCAGATAAAAATGAGGTGAGTTAATGAAATAAACGGGCCATTAACCCGCCCAAACCTAAATGGATTGCGGGCCATGATTCTATGGGCTGATTTTACCACCCCTAATTTCCACATATGCAGGTGCACTTGAGTGGGGATGTGGGGTTCAAAATTTTGAAAAAATAATTTAAGGGGGGAGGGGGGGGGGGGGGGGTTGCAAGTGCTGGTTAGGGTTTAAATTTTTTACAAAAAGGAAAATTTAACGGGGCGGGTGGAGGCCAGACTATATTTCTGAGAATGAAATTTTGGTATAAAGCAATTGCTGTATATAGTTTCTGTTTGTTAATTGTAGTTTGATTGAGACTAAACACTTGATGACTTGGTTCCATTAGGCGCAAAATAAATAGTAATAAATAAACTAAAAACTAAAAATAATGAAAATAAATAAATTAAGATAGGTAGTAGTGATCTACTGGGCCAAACATGTTGATTCTTGGAAGTGTCACTATCCGTCATTTCCTATTATGGAAACAAGCTAAAAGTAAGGGAACTCAAATGGATCAAAGTTCAATTTTCTAGCCACATAAAAACTACTAGTACTAACTACTAATTAATTAGGTTTTCTAATTATGTTGAAGATGACACAAATTTATCATTTCAAATCTATTCATAGGTGGTTATCTATCTAAATTATAGGCTCATTATTCTCTCGTTGGCCATTTTAGGAGGGGGTGAGATTTTTAATTTTGAGCACAGATTGCAGCTTTAAAGTATCAAACATGTATCTAAATGTAATAGAGAAAATTACATTTTTTGTTTTTCATTTATCAAATAAAAAAATGAGAGGCACCCCCACTCCCCAATTGAGTACAAATTATTCATCACTAATCTACAAGTAGTGGAACTTACAATCTCAATAATTTGCGTTTAACCGATCAAAATTAGAAGTACACCTATAAATTTGGATTCAATGGATATTACCTCTAATTACCTTTAAGGTGGTGTGATCGTGTAACATCCTAATTAAACTCATAATTTTATGTTAGATGTGAATCTTTATCTCCGAATTATGTGTTGGGATTGAAGAAGCAAACTTTTTCTCAGGGTGATAAAATTGGCCCATGCAATATGATTTATTTAATACGTCCAAGTTTAGGCAGGTTAATGACTCGCTCATTTTGATCCCTGATTTATTTAATCTAAAAGTTGTCTTATGTAGCCCAAATTAATTCATAAAAAACCTTGTCAAAACATTTTAGAAAAGATATTTTTGGTTTATTGATATGCTATATATACACATAACAAAAAAATTACTAGGTACCTAAATAAATTATAAGAAGACAAATAAAGAAATAAGAACTTACTAAAAATTGGGTAAGTTGGGCTATGATTCAATATTTTTTAGCCGATTCTGACCCAACCTATTTTAGCTCAAGTAATCTTTTGGTGGGTTGGATTATAACTCATTGTTTAGCTAATTTTGACTCAACTTATTTTAGTTCAAGTGACATTTGGACCGGTTAATAACCCGCATGTTCTTTAGCTCAATCTAATTTTTCCGCTAAAGTTTAACACAACCACCCATTTAACACTTTAAAAAAAAATCTTTAAACTTATCGTTACTCTTTCCCTCTAAAAAACTTATTCTATATATTCAAGCTTAATAAATTTTAATTGAAAAAAAAAAAAAGAGGCTTCTCAAGTTGATCAACCGACAAGAGAAAATAGACTATTCTAGTGAATCGTACGGATCAAGATATACACTAGGATTAGTTGCATTTTGGCTTTTGGGGTGCATGATATAAGTTGGGATATTTCACCACTAATTTTTTGTATCATATTTTGTATCATCATGGATAAATTTATACCTTGTACTAAACAAAGCACAAAATGAATCCTGGGATAAGAGATGAGATATCCCATCTTATCTCACTTATACTGGAATTATTTTATCCCATCCAAAAAATGAGATAAAATAATCCAACTCTTGGGCTAAATTAATCCCGAAATTATAATCCCGGAATAATTTTGACTATCTACCAAACGACCGCTAAAAGACTTGTTATGGTGGTCCAAAATAATGCTGGACACTTTGAAAACAATCCACTAGTTTACTGTATCAATGGTCCCTTTTTGAACAGTCATTTGTTGGCTATCGCAGGAATAAATCCGACAATGTTGCGGAGATCGATTAGATGGAAGAAGATATTTGCAAATCTTCCTGTTCGAGAGTAATCTATTATTTGTTGTTTTGTGCATATCTTTTGTTCATGAATTTCTAGTGCAATGACTCTCGGTTAATATTGGTGGCAAAAGGCGATTTTAGCCTAAATCTGAGTGAACCAAAATAATTTGAATCAATAAATGAATCATTGCTAATCCTATCCAAACTTTAGTTAGGTTGAAACATATTGATTCAAGATGGCTAAACAATACGCCATGGCCCAACTCGCTTTATTGTTTATACGGCAAGTTTTAGTATTTTTGTCTACTTAAAATTTGCATGATAAGAAAATTAAGGGAAAAACCTATTTATTATAAGTATATATATATATATATAAACCTTATCAAATATTAGATTTTTTTTTGTTATATATATATATATATACCTTATCAAATATTAGATTTTTATATATATATATATATATATATATATATATATATATATATATATCAAAAAAATAAATCTAACATTTGATAAGGTTTTGCAAGTGTCAATTTGGATTACATACAAAGTCCAAATCAAGCCGATGAGCTGAATTTTTGATATATATATATATATATATATATATATATATATATATATATATAACAAAAAAAAAAATCTAGCATTTGATAAGGTTTTGCCAGTGTCAATTTGAATTACATACAAAGTCCAAATCAAGCCAATGTTTGGATGAGCTGAATTTGGACCGGTCAATATAGACTTCATGAGTTAATAAATTAATGATGGATCATTAATCCATTAAATTTTGAGTGAATGACAGGTCATATTTTCATTGATTAATTTTCGGCCCCTAATTTTATCAAACTCTTTATAGTTTATATTTATGGACGTTTAGGCCTTAAACAAAATTTTGAGGACTTCTTCTGATCGAGATTTATATGTTAACGTGGCTATTACTAGTAAGCAAGCAGTATCGGCATGTTGTACCTCCTGTTTCATTCGTTATACTCGTTCCCTATATTATGAGCAGTGAAGTGACTAACCACAAATTTGCCCTTCGTCAGTTCGAGACATAATACTTATTACGGAAAAGGGCCAAATTTACCCCTGAACTTTAGAAAATAGTTCATCCATACCCTTCGTTATACTTTAGGGCCAATTATACCCTTACCGTTATACTATGGGGTAAATTATACCCTTATGTCTAACAGCTGCCACGTGGCACCATCCCAGCCCTTCAAAATTATTTTCCCCTTCAAATAATTTTTTACCCACTAAAATAACCCAACCCGACCCGATTTTTTTTTCCAGCCAAGGGGTAATGGGTTGGGTCCGAAAAAAAAATCGGGTCGGGTTGGGTTATTTTAGTGGGTAAAAAATTATTTGAAGGGGAAAATAATTTTGAAGGGCTGGGATGGTGCCACGTGGCAGCTGTTAGACATAAGGGTATAATTGACCCCATAGTATAACGGTAAGGGTATAATTGACCCTAAAGTATAACGAAGGGTATGGATGGACTATTTTCTAAAGTTCAAGGGTAAATTTGGTCCTTTTCCGTACTTATTATGGTATTACGTTTCAAACTAGAGAAGTTTGTTTATATAACAACTTTCTCTATTTTTTTTTTAAACCAATTGCACATTTCATTACCTATTTTATGGTTTTAAAAAATTTCAACAGCGTATGATTTGCTGCGTTATTTACCGTTATGTTACAGCCAAAAGCTTATCCTTTCTTGGATATAAATCCCACTAGAGCCGGTTTTGTTTCTATTTTCACTTACATATCAGGACCATCGACTTATATTTGCAATATCGAATTTGACTTTTCAGAATCCTTGATCCTGACATATATATGTATTCACATAGGCCACTCATATTCTCTCAATCCAATCTATAAAGCTGCTATAACTTGACAATCTCTTACTTTATATAGAGCGATCCCCATAACTACAGGTGTTGGGATCGTTTGGGATATAAATCCTACTAGAGCCGGTTTTGTCTCTATTTTCACTCACATATCAGGACCATCGACTTATAATATCGAATTTGACTTTTCAGAATCCTTGGTCCTGACATATATATACATGTATTCACATAGGCCACTCATATTCTCTCAATCCAATCTTTAAAGCTGCTATAACTTGACAATCTCTTATTTTATATATAGCGATTCCCATAACTACAGGTGTTGGGATCGTCTGGCATAACGCTCTAACGCACGTCGTTATGGCGCTTTGGAACACTGCTAATTATAATCGCCACTTCCTGCAAGCAACCGTCGGTCACAAATGGAAATAATTATACCCTACATAGATGCTTCTAATTTCTTTGGAGATTCTTAATGCAGCATGCGTTGAAATCCACGTAGCAACTTACTACTCTAAACTTAAAACCAAAAAAAAAAAAAAATGAAATGAAATTTAAATTGGTCGAGAAAAACAACCGCGCTAGTCGGAATTTGGGGAAAGATATACAACGCTCTTTAGGCTCTCCTGATCAAATTGGGAGTTCGCTTTGGCAATCCATGATTATCCTGCACCCAGCAATTTGAGGAGTTGGCCAGATACGGGTTCAATCCCTGCCTCGAAAAATTTTAGGACTTTAATTTGGAAAGATTCTAGTATCCTACCCATCTCATTCGATCGACTCCTCGTTGTCAGAAGTTCTGGTTCGATCAGAACTAGGAGTCTCATTCACTCATTTATGGAAATGCCTTCTGTTTCCATGCATTCTCCACCGAGTCATCCAGTGATTAGCCAGTTTAATTTTTTTTCCATTCGATGATCTTCACTCTAGGGCGGACTCCGTTCGGCCTGCCTTGATTGCCTAACTATATATATCCCGAGAAATGGGAAAAAAAAGTATGTGGACTAGTTTATTTGAATTAAGAGAAAAGACTGAAAGTGATCCCAATCAGATTCTTAAGTTTTTATTTGGAATTCGGTTTCTTGCAATATTAGTTTTGGCCATGAATAAGTTAAATCTATTATAGAATTGAAAAAAAAAAAAAGTAATTTAACACTCAAACTCTCACAGGTGTTTATAGAAAAATACAGCTAAATCGCGACAAAAGTGAAACCAAACAATTTGCTAATCAAATGCCACTGTAATTAAGTAACGTGTAAATTGTGTGTGCTGTCAAATCAAAACACTAACTCTACTGTTGGTATGTAGCGAACTGTAGGCTGTCACGTTCATATGTTTTGACGATTATGAAACGACTTAAAAAGTTTAGAATTAAAAAAGTTAAAGAGCAAATCATCAAACTGAAAGTCAATCTCCTCTCCCAAAGTTATTATTTATCTTTTAAGTAATTACCTTCAATAATGTGGATTATCGTCTTCTATTCCTTCATTTTTTACAAATTATACTAAATTGATATCTAGCATGCATAGTATAACTTTTCTCGCTCTTATTATATCACATTATTACTAATTATTTGATTCTGTTTTCTTTCTAAATCTAGTGAGATCGGTTTGAACAGTCAACAATATCGAATAACCATTATGCTATTGCCTTTACTGGGGGTACACGCGTTGAGAAACAAGAGTGAAATTTGGTTGGTGTTGATGAAATTTTGTTTCCTTTTTGCTCTATTGGTATGAGATAACATATGCTTGGTGAAATAGTCGAAATACGTGGAAGCTAACAAAAAATTATAATTGAAAAAAAATGCATATTTACGTTTTAATTCTTGAAAAAGTTCTCATGGGTGCGATAACTTTATTTATACTAACATACTTATTTATACCGTGAGATGTTGCTCTAAATTCTTATTCATGGTAGAAATAATTTATTTGAACAATGATGATTCGTTATATAGCCAATTGCAACTTATTTAGGATTAACACATAGTTATCCTATTCGTCGAAAAATAATTTATTTCGAAATTTGTTTTCTAACTTTTTTTCATACCATTTGATTCTATCCTTAGATTATAAATTTCAAAAAGAATTTAAAAAAGAAATACAGATGTATTGATGCCTTTGACCATTTATTGTACATCATCAATTTGTCAAGTTGCTCCGATGAAATGAACCTCACAAGCAAATATGACATCACCTTAAGACAAAGCTGTGGATACTA
Organism: Lycium barbarum; assembly: GCF_019175385.1. Lineage (NCBI taxonomy): Eukaryota > Viridiplantae > Streptophyta > Magnoliopsida > Solanales > Solanaceae > Lycium > Lycium barbarum. Next base: position 163,267,198 of record NC_083337.1, read on the forward strand.
GCTAGTACTGTGGACAAGGCCACCATCAGAATATCAGTACACACTCTCTCTCTCACTTGAAGTGAGTATGGGGGAGTAAGGACTTTAAGCTACTATTTGTAATTTCTCTCTTTCTATATGTATATAGTATGTAAACTGTAAACATTCCAAAAGCATTAATATCTCGCCCCCCTCGTCCGCTTCACATAAATCAGAGTGGTCACTTAACCAGATGCACTCCCACCCACTCATTCCTTCAATCATAACACCTTACCCCCCCCCCCACCGTCCACCCCCACCCCCAACCCCCACACACACGCCCGAAAGAATTCATCCAAAAGTAAAACTTCTTTTAGAATGAATTTAACTTATACAAGGTGATTACTATTCTAAATAAGCAATTAATACAATATATTATATTATATATAAAAGTTCACTTAATGACTTATAAATTTGATAGTAATTTTTATACTGCCAGCGTATAAAAACTAAACTCTCTTTCTTTAGAGTATAGATATAGTGCTCGTCATAGAAATTAAGCGCGTACATTATATTGTGTGGCTGAAATTCCGAACTAACATTTGCACTTATCAGTAAGTAAAGTCTCATTCACACCAAATATTTACAATAACTAAACAGTTTAATACATATGATTAATCATTGAGTCCGTTAGTTGATCGTATAATATAAACACTTAGTGCAACTAAATTTTTACCTTTATTTCTTTTCTTTACTAATTTTTTCCTTCTATAATGGTACTATATACCAGTTAAGGTGGTGGTCATTTTTTGGACATACCCTATTAATTACATTAGGTATAGATATGCATGACAACAATAAATATCACTATATATGATGATCCCGTACTCCCACTACTTCCTTCACTCACTTTTCATCCTTCATCCCACCCCCACTCCACCCCACCCCACGCCTTTGCCCCAATACCGACCAGACCAGTCCAATCCCATCCATCTCTTCACCTCTAATATGTGTTGTTTTGTACCTTTCCTTTCTTTCTTCTCTCCAAACTCATACCCTATTTTATCCTCACTCTCTTACTAGCCTTTTCTTCCCTTTCCCCCCATCTTTTGTAGGTCTTTTCAACTCTTACTACAATTTCATAACATGAACATTAGACATATTTCTTGATTTGGACACTTCATAATTAACTCTCACCCATCTTCATCAGCTAGTTTTCTTGATTATTCTTTTGGTTCTCCGTCTCTTCTTCGATCCGTGATTCCCGGCCTAAAAAAAATCCTTAAAAATGTCACTGGACATGACATATTCGTCTTCCTTGGAACGTGTTTGCTGTGTTCACTGCACCTTCTGCAACACAAATCTCGCGGTACACTTCTTCAATTTGTTCATCTCCTCAAAATATTTAAGTCTTTTTAAGTTCTATCATGATTGCATGTTGGCAAATAAATTTAGATCGAATCATTGGAAAATGAAGTCCATTTTCCGAGCTCATGTCTAAATATGATGAATAAAAGTTCAAACATGTTTTGGAAGTAAGTCTTTATCGTTCCATCTTGTCTTGATTTATAAAAGCAAATTTTGTGAAATTCAACAAAATTTTGTTAAAACGAAGTCTTCCCTTTTACTACAAGCGATAAGGGGTAGTGTGACTGTTAATTGGAGAGACTGTTCTTGAATTTGTAAAATTGTCATATTTTATGCTAATTTTCAGATAATTGAAAAAGGTGTTTCATTGTTTTCTCTTTTTCCTCCTTTCCTAGCTTGAATTTTGAAGGTTAATGGAAGGAAATAATAATTGAGTTGAGATCCAGTTAAGTTTTTCCAATCCCTATCCAACAAGTATTTAATTTGACTTTCATCATATGCATATCTAGGACTAGATCTCTGTATTAACGGTTACAGATATATATAGGTTTCAATAGGGTTCTTATGAATAGTTTAGTTTTTTTTTTTAAGGATTCAACTAAACGGTCCACCATTTAACAAGTTCGTTTCTTTGTACAAAAGACATAATTGGAGTATTTAATTGCTCATAATTTGTTTATCATTTTCCTTATAATTTTTCTTCAATTTATTGCTTGATCCTCTTTTCCCTTATCAGGTTCGTACTACTGCGCTGATCATAAATAATTGTACTAATCTTGAAACCATCAAATTCTTTTTCCTGAATATAATCAACTCATAAGATTTCTTTTTTCTTTTTCCTCTTCTCATTTTGAATTGAAGAGAGAAAAATGATGATGATAGTGTCATCTAAGTTTTACATCAGAAATTAAAGAAGCTGCAGCAGCAGATTACACATTTGTATTTCTTTGTTTAATTTTCAATGATATTTTTTAATTGGCTTACTCATTATGTATTTCTGTTCAGGTCATGTCATTTTCCTAGTTTAGTCTCCCTTTTCTAGTGACTGAGCAAAGGTCAGAAAAAGTCAAGATAGCACCGAAAGGAAAGGAAAAGAAAAGAGATGAGTCCAAGAGGCTACTTTAAAGGAAACTCCTTATAATAGTTATTACCGATGAAAGGGAAATTGGGAATTCTAGAGTTTCATCCTTAGCCTCTTTAATAGTAGTAATAATTGTAGAAGAGGAGGACAAAACAAGGAGATTAAGAAATCATGAGCTTTGGATTTTTGATAGAAATTTGTGATGTCGTAGGTAATCTGGGATTTTTTTTATAGAAATTTGTGAAAAACAATTTCTGACAAGTACATTTTCCAGGAAATCTATCGGCAGTCCCATAGAAAAATAAACAGAAGAAGCTAAATGTTAGTTCATAAAATACATAAATGAAGTTGAGGCTAGTTCACTTGATGAGTTTCATGCCTTCCACAATTGAGGTCGTGGATTCAAACCACGTTTCTTTCCCTTTTCTCCCTATACTGGGTATTTTGTTGTTGTTGTAAATAAATAAAACACATAAATTTATCTTTTCCCTCCCATTTCTTTTCCTTTTTTTTTTTTTGCTTTTTGTTTTTCCTCTTTCATCGTCGTCTAAGGATAGTACATGGCTTAAATTAACTACTAGTAAAGTCTGCCCCCATTTTCTTTACCCTCCTTTTTATTTATAGTTAAACCCCATTCCTTTAAAATCTTAGCCTGCTCTCTTTCTCAATTGGTCATGGGGGTGGAGCTACAATAATGAAAGAGGCTCAACAGGTTCTCTTTATCTACAAATATGATAAAAGTATTTTGTTTTGCATATCTATAAAGTGTTGAAAATATCCTTAACACATATTTTTTAATTAAATTGTTTTAGATTCAAGTTTGAATTTCATCATATGTGACATACATTCATCAACTTTTTTGAACCCCTAACTCTTAAGTCAAAAGTACACAGAATGTGTGTCTCAATTTGCCAAATATAACTAGCTCTTTTACTGCAAATAGTAAAATCTCGTTAGGTACAAACGGTGAACTCTTTAAGGATTTTCCTGGAAAAAAGTGGGAGCACTTCCATGCTATTATATGCTTGACAATTAAATAGTTATTTTTCTTGTTGTCAGGTTAGCGTTCCATGCAACAGCATGATGACAGTAGTGACAGTAAGGTGTGGACACTGCGCAAATGTGCTTTCAGTTAATATTGGATCTTCTGTTCAGTTTCTTCCCCTTCAAGATTTACAGGTATAATATAAGTATATATGGCTGTTACTCCAGAATCATTTAATTAAATTTTGTGTTCTCTTCATTTGGTTCTTTCCTTTGATGGGCAAACAAGTATGTGGAGATAGTAATTTAGTATAGCATAATACTAGGTAAGTAGTAGTATTTATTTAATTAATGCATGTCAAGATATGCCAAAAAAACAAAGAACGAGTTTCCTATCAAGTCACCTAGATACTATATAACTACAGATAACTATCTATCAAGTAAATATTAATAACTTGAAAAATAAGATTGATTATGTGCTTGTATAAAAAATTACACTATTAATGCACGTAAGTTAAATCCTTTTAACAAAGGTTATGGTGCTAGTTTCTGATTCTTCATTTCTACCTTACAGAGTTCAAACTTTCATACTTTGTAAACAGCTTTTCTATAGAGTAACGGAGGAAGAGGGAGGCGGTATGGAAGATTGGTCCATTCTAAAAAGCTGAGTTTTTCGGTTTGGCCCCTCCCCCTCTCCCATGTAGTCGGAGTCCTTACAAGTCCGTCTCCTTTTTTTGTGAAATATATCAATACACGAGCTCTAACTTTTGTAAAATATTTAATAAACTAGTGTAATTAAATCATTTGCTCTTGCCAATATTGTCCTACTCTCTTGAATCATTCAGATGTCTTTTTATTTGTCGAAAAAGGCCGGGGTTTAAGGAAATGTCATAAGTATTAATGATGCTCATATATATGGCTTATAATTTGCGTGAAAGAAGCAGCAGAGACAAGAGTTGAATATTGAAGATGGGAGTAGAGGCTATGGGTCATCATCCTCTTCTACCAATTGTCACAGATTTTCTCCCATTGCCGCAGATGATCAACCTAGAAACTCTCCTATTCGCCGTAAGATCCCTCTTCTCTCTAATATATGTTATTCTACACTTAATTATGAGACAAAAAAATCGTGTTCTTTTCTTTCTTTTTTAATTTAAAAGAGGGACTTTCATGAGAGTCTTACGTGCGAGCCTGATTCTTTTTCATCAACTAAGTTATTAGAATGGTTCGATAACTTGAAATTCCATTGATAACTAATCAGTCCTATCACATTATGCATCAAAACGGAGCAACAAAAGGGCAAGAGAAAATGATAGTACAATTATTCGATGAAGATGCTTGAATTTAAAAAAAATAAAAATGAAGATGCTTGAGGTCTTTGATGATCTTGAAACTCTTTAACCAAACAAGAGAAATTTATCTAACTGAAAGAATTGTGTACCATATCATCAGCTGGACCACTTGACATGAAGTTTCCTATGATCTGAAGTTGATTGTGACAAAACACTTCTACCCAGCTCATCTCTAATACCAGTTTCTTGAAACATAGCTTAAGTACCTCTGTGTTCCTTGCTGCACCCTTTTTTCTCTTAGGTCCTTTCTTGGAATAAATAGGTTTAGCCTTTAATCTAGATTAGTAGATCAGTGGGGACCGGACGGTGGCAAAACCAGAAATTCATACAAAATGATTCAAAAAAAACAAGTGTGTCAAACCTATGGGACTCTGAAGCTAAAGACCTGAATTAAAGCAAAATTTGAACTTCCTCATTCACCATTACACTAGAATCTTCGCTTATCTCAAGGAGATTTAACAATCTATATATAGCAAAAAGAATCATTTTTACCATATTGACACAATAACAATTTTCAGGCGAATGGAATCCAATTCTCTTGCCTCCCTTTGATTAGCTCCCGCCCTAATTTTGGGTACTAGATGGTTAAACCGACAAAAGATTTAAAGCTAAACATTGAATGCTTAACCACCATTCAAACTGCTACCTTGACCTAAAGTGGTGCATCATTGTTAAAGGTGGTTATGGGGAGTCCTTGTTGCCAAGACCTAGCAGCGGTGGAGCCACATATTGGCCCAAGGTGGTTAATTGAATTCCTTATTAAGAAAATTACATTATTTGCATAGGGGAAATTTTTTATGCCAGTGTATTTATTGTTGAATCCCATTTAACACAAGAAAAGCTTTCTACTTTAGTGGCAAATAAAAGGGCCTGGGTTCCAGAAAATGTATTAGATTATGAATTTTACTTCCACTGAAATGCTTATAGGCGTGTGAACCAAGAAGGATTTATAGTCCAACACAGAGTACATTCATTTTGATGACATTAGGTTTTTGAATTTGACCTTTTGCCTATTTGATAAATTTCTGACCGTCCAATCCCAAACCTTTAAATAATAAGTGAAGTGGCCAAGACATCATAAATACTTTATTTATTTTTTAGAAACCTATACAATTGATTAGGGACAAATGTAATTTTTGTCATACTTTATATTTAGAAACTAACATATATCTCATCAACTCATGTAAAATTGTTTTACATAGACTATACTTTTTTTAATTTAATAAATTACATCCATCATTGGATGCGCATCTTATTTCTTCCAGCAAAAACTTACAGGATGCACCATTGAGTTCAATGGAACTCTACAATAGTTGTCAGTACAAGGGCTAGCGTATATATACAGAAGCAGGCCTAACTAACAAAAAAGTTGGCCTTATCATATCTAATTCTAATACTAGGAATTTGAGATTTATCAAGATGGTATGCTCCTTTTGATATGCCCGGAATTTGCTGACAGTTCTGGAAAATAAGTTTATCCTCACTGTTAGCACCAAACTTAGCAAGCCAATCCACCACTTGATTGGCTTCTCTAAAACAATGCTCAACACTACAGCTCATTTGGGACATAATTTGCAGAATGTCATCAATAGCAGTCTTAGAGTTTCAGACTATACTTTATTGTGCATAAAATTTCATAGTTTAGCTTCTGACAATAAAACTATGTCACTAAAAGCATATTATAATTTAAATTTAATGTGTTCGGCCTTCAAAGTTTTATCGAAGAACCCTGCACCATTGAAATTACGGATTCAAATATTTGTTGAGATTTCGGTGGTTTTTCACATATCAATCTCTAGTCTTTGCCATTGAAATAATGTATTCAAATATTCATTGAAATTTCGTTTTTCACATATCAATATCTAGTCTTCGCCATTGCTTTTCACATATCAATGTCTAGTCTTGAAAAATGTTGAATTCAGTTGAACCGATGAACATATGTTTCATCAGCCTTTGAGTAACTCCATTTATAAAACCGTGCAGCACCGGAGAAAAGACAACGAGTTCCTTCTGCCTACAATAGATTTATCAAGTAAGTACTTGAATTATTTTAACTATAAAAGTAAGATATGCGTGTTCACTTATGCAAATCTATGATGTTGTGAATTAATTAAATGTGTAGGGAGGAGATCCAAAGGATAAAGGCAAGCAATCCTGATATTAGCCACCGCGAAGCTTTTAGCACTGCTGCCAAAAATGTAAGCTATATATACCATAGATTGAGAAAAAGATAGAGATTTTCATACATGAGAATTGAAATAATTATTTCAGCTCAAAATAACTTTTGCTATGTGGATTAATAGGCTGAGCCATACGAAGAAATTAGAAGGAAATGAAAAATGAAGTTAAACAAGTATACCAAAATTGCATAGTAGTAATATTCAAAAAGTAAATGCTTGAAGGACGGGACGTAATACTAGCTTATTTCCTCCATATCAAGATTTAGATTACATACATATGCCTTCTATTATATTACTTCCTTTATTTTCTACCTTCATGAACTGTTAGTATAAAGGGAAATGAGTATTTGTATTTCTTAATTAAAATTTTATACTCCTCTCCTAGTATATGCAAGAAAAACAAAAAGAGATACTGTTTTGACCTTACCATGTGGATTTTTAGGCTTTCCACAAGAAATCAATGGTAGGGACAAACAGAAGAGGCACTAAATAGAACAGTGTGACTAAAGCTTTATCTATCTGAAGATTTTAATTACCTTTGTGGTATTTACTGTATGGTTGCAGTGGGCACATATCCCTCATATCGACTTTGGACCCAAGCTGGATGGCAACAAGCAAACCAGTAAATTGGATCATGCAGTTGCAGGAGAGGGTCCTCAGAAATCTATTGGTCTCTATTAATATGATCTATATTATGATCACAAATACTATATACATAATATAATATATGTATAGGTGAGATATATAATCTCTCCAAACTAATAAACTGTTTAGCTCTTTTCAGCATCATCCCTTTTAGGGCCTTGGATTCCTTGTTCCTTTTTTTAATTAGAACATGTTGTAAGTAACTATTTTCTGTGTTTACACCAATAATATACGCTTGTTTATTACTCCTATTATACTATTTTCATTTGTTTGTGTGAGCACCTAATATTTCTTTCAAATCGTTACTTTTAATTTCAATTAGGTAACTGATGATTCAGAGTATATGCAATGAAGGTGCTCTCATTTAACTTGCTTTTAGACGGGAAATAACAAACATAACGCATGTTAATGCCCATAGGTCATGTATTAAACAACATATTTAAGTATACTACATACTGACATTGTAAGCTTATGACAGCAGGTAATAAGATCAGCAATGAAATATTTATTTACACATAAGGATACATGAGCGATACGGACTAAGGAATTCTTGATACAATGAAATAGCTTCTATAGCCAATCTAGATTAAGTGCAGTGTTTTAAAAAGCAGTTCTAGGACTCGCCTCGGGGCTCGCCCCGGGACGGGGCACTAGCAAAATGCCCAGGGCTCACGTGCGGGGCTTAATTCCTGCGAGGCTTACACCCTAAGCGCCCGATTGTACGCCCTAAACACGCCTAACGCCCAACGCTCGGGACTCGCTTAACAGTTCTTACACAATTATATGTTAAATTCCTTAATTAAAACTGTTGACCCTCATAATTCTTCAACAAATGATTGATACTTAATAATTTTTCATTTACTGAAATAAGAAGATTGGGTATAACTCAAATAACAAGTCGTGGTATTGCATATTTACTATATGAGAACATCGTGAGGGTGAATATCACTTAATATTTCTTTTAAGAATACATAACCGAATTGTGAATTTTCACTTGTCATTGGTCTTTTGTCCTATGTATCAAAATTATCATATTTTATTATTTCTCTATTTGAAAGTAATTTTATTTTTATTCATGAAGGAGTTACGTTTCAATTATAATACTGATAAAGTTGTTTATAGGGAGATACAATGAATAGAATGATAGTAATATTGTTTTAACAAATTGTGATTTTTCATTGTTTGAAAGTTAAGATGTTAGAGTTGATTTGCATTTCATAATAGCTTTTATTTCATTGTATTGTTTATACTTGTAACGTTATATATATATATACACACACTTTTCTTTTATTTTTTATGTAATTTTACCTATTTAAAAATATTTATTATAATTATATTATTTTATGAAATACAAAAAATTAAATACCCATGGGGCTTACGCCCCGTGCCTCGGGGCTTACGCTCACCGAGGCATATGTAAAACGCCCCGCCTTACGCCCCTGCCTTTTTAAACACTGATTAAGCGTAAGGGGTCGTTTGGTTGGTCGTATAACGATAATAATTTCGGAATATCCTATGGGATTATTTTATCCTATATTTGGTAATGGGTATTATTAATTCTCAGGATTATTTTATCCCACTATTTTAGTATAAATGGCGGGATAAGTTATTCTATATAGAAGGTGGGATAAAACAATCTTATGAGATATTCGAACCCATGAGATATCCTTGTCTAGCCCATCCCCAACCAAACAACCCCTTAGAGCATTAGCCAAATAAGAAACGGATCAAGGAATTCAAATGAAGGGATTAAAAAAAAAAAATGTATGCCAAAGGAATTCAACAACTTATATATATTGGAAAAAAATCATTTTTAACCTTTTTACGTAGTATAATTGTTCAACGAAGGGGATTTGGCACCCCCTTGCACCGTTCTGACGTTCTGTCTCCACCCCTAATCTAAACTAGGAATTTATTTGAAGTGGCGCATGATCTAATACATGTTAGTTATCAGATATATATTACTCACTAATACTTGTCATAAGAATTTATCTATAGTTATCTTATAGATAACTGTTTAGCATATGTATCTATTTAACATAATAAATGCAGTAGAATTAAACCGTTAAACTCTAAAATATAATGATATAAAACCAACTACGGTTATAATTACAGAGCCTAAAAGGTGATATGATATGTTGCAAGTCATGTCATATCCGAACAGTATACGAATCAGCTAGATTGGTCACTGGCTCAAACCATCCTCATTCTCACACCTATAAAAAAATATATTCTAGGTTATCACAAAAACCCATGTTGTTAGAAAGATTAGATTTGAGGCAGCGAAATCCAAATACCAAAGTCCAGAAGGTTATATATACAAAGGAAAAGCGTACAAATATGCAGGCTGGCTTTAATTTTTTTTTTTTTTTGGACCTTTTAGTCCTATGGTATTCAAAGGCTAAATTTCCAACTAGTTCAAATAGTGACAACTAAACCTACTAAGGGGTAATTAAGAGCCATTTTGAAGGTTTGAACTCGAGTTTTTTTATTAAGAAGGGAGAAATTGCCAGCTTCTATCCAGATAAAAAAGTTGAGCGCCTTGCAAAAAAGTTTGCTTCACTGAGTAAGATAAGGCAAGAATCAAAATGTAGCTGACTGTACACTCATTAATGTGTGTATGGAATTTTTATTTTTTATTTTTGGGGAGGCCCGGGAGGGGGGGCGGGGGGTTGATAGTAACAGTTCATGTGTTCATGAGTCACAGTCAGATCAGATGATAAGAAATTTGACAAATGAAGGAATGGGGACCAATAAAACACCGAATTTGATGGTTCTGCTAATCTAACGAATGAAAATATCTCTCGTCTTTATTCCGCACAAAGACACAGCAGCTTTAAACGAGAAATGGGATATTATTGTTTGGTTTTATGGCAGCAAAAGTCATGCACGCTATTTCTTCCATTTTTGGAATCTATGATAGAGAAAATTCAGTAAAACTATTCGTAGATGCGTCATTGCGTGTCAAAAATATTGATTATAATACACATTTGTGGGTGTGAGATTCCGTGTTTATTTGTTTTCTCTTGGAATCTTATAACAGTAATTTTGTGTGGAGGTGCTCATTTTTATGCCTTGTGTATGGCATATTGTGAATTAACGTGTAAGCTTATGAAAGAACATAAGTGCATACAAAGCCTATAATTTTGTGAGTTTTTGAGATCTCAAAAAACTATATTAAATAAACAAAAAGTGTTCCTCTTTGATAGCTTAACCTTTAAGATGATCACGTAATTCAGCGTCTTATACTCTAGCTTCAACGTTACTATGCACCGAAAAAAAAAATGTTCATGTGCTTACAACAACAATAACATACCAAGTGTAATTTCAAGGGCGAGTCTGGAGGGTAATTGTAGGCACAATTTACCCTTATCTTGGAGGTAGAGAAACTGTTTTCGAAAGACTCTCGGCTTAAGTAATGCATATCAAAGCAATTTTAAAAAATAAAATACAAAAGTAAAGCAAACATAGAAAATAATAGAGAAATCATTACATAGAATTCAGAAAAGGGAACCGTAGCAACAACAACAAAAATGTTATAACTCAACCAAAAAACAACATATAGTAACAGAAATTAATCGAAGGAAAAGAAACTGCGAGACTTATGCTACTGGTATGCAAGGAGACAACACTTTACTACCTATTAACCTTCTACACTAATTCTCGACCTTCATATCCTCTTATCTACACTTACATCCTCAGTAAGCTGAATATGCATCATGTCATATCTAATCACCTCTCCCTAATACTTCTTCGATCAACCTCTACCTCTCCTTAAAGTTTAAACCCACCATTGGCAACCTCTCACACCTCCTCACTGAGGCATCTGCGCGTCTCCTTTTCACATGCCCGAATCATCGATCTTACCCTAGCTTCCCTTATTTTGTCCACCACGGAGGCCATCTTTTCTCGGATATCTTCATTCCTAATCTTATTCTCTCCTAGTATGCCCACACATCCACCTCATCATTCTCGATTCCACAACTCTCATCCTCTAAACATGGGAGTTCTTAATTGGCCAACACTCCGCCCCATAAATACAACATAGTTGACCTAATCACCGCTCTGTAAAACTTGCTTTAAGTTTTGGTGGTACATTCTTATTGCACAAGACTCCGAAGGCGAGCCTCATTTCATCTACCCCTCACCTACGATATGTGACATCATTAGTGATCTCTCCATTTCTCTGAATTCAAAAAACAAGATACTTGAAACTTCAACGTTATTATTCATAGAAAAAAATGTTCACGTGCTTGGAATAAAAAAGAACCAGATATGCAAGTGAAGGCATTTTGACGACGTATATATTTGAATAAATATAAGTGACACATCTAATAGTTTAAACTTTTAGGCAAAAAGATTATACAAGTACCTCTTCACATATATGCATAAACTTTGAGTGTACCCAAGATAGATAGATCCCGAATTGCATTATTTTGAAAACTGAATTATTTACTAACTTCAATATTAGTTAGTAAATTAGTTTTTGTAACTTATACTATAGATGTTAGTACTCCTCAGTTTTAATTTATATGATGTAACTTGACTGTACATAAAATTTATCAAAGAAAGAAAAAAAACTTGAAACCTATGGTCTTAACGTGTCATGAGATTTTTATGGATATAAAAATATGTCATTAATTAAGGATAACTGGAATGTTTAAAATTAGTCTTTTTCTAAATAGAAAGATGACATTAGTTTTTGAACGAATTACAACAGGGAAATTGTCTCACGTAAAATAAACAGGGTGAGAATTATTTAAATTTCCTATTTCATGTAAATAAATTCAATAGTATTTTCTAATTTATTATGTTTATCATACGCCCCTTCAAAATAGTATTTCTGAGCCAAAGAACATCAGACCAAATAAAATGTTTTTGACGCAAAGACCATGCTCAATTTACGGCTGGAGAAATATGAAACCATGAAAGAGAAGTTGTAACATTAGAATGTGACATGCATGACAAAATGTGGTCACCAAATATAACCCTAGCTAGCACCTAGATTTATAAGCACTCAACAAGTGAAAAGACCACGTACTATAAAGTGTCAATGATTCTGACAAGAGTGGACCCAATCATGGAACCCTCAACTACCTTTATTTGTTTTGGCATTTCTTTATCAAGTGGAAACCAATAATTTGAAGAATTTTTATGCTTGCCAGTTTTAAATGTTTTGGTGAACAATATTTTGGATATATAATTTTATCTTAAAAATCAACTAACAAAAATTCCCTCCAAATTATTTCCTTTTCCTTAAATTTTTCTCTAAAATTTTTGGTGATGCATTTTAATTATTGCTGTACTCTTTATTCATTATTTTAAATTCACTTGCGCAATTTATCTAAATTGCATCGGATATGTTGATTTACTAAGAGAGTTAAATATGCTCTACCAGAAAAGATTTATTCCAGTTGAGATATTTAATTAAGAGTGAGTCAGTATTATGATTATCCAACCACCCCCTTTGTTGGTCTCTTATATATTCTCGTTATTTTGAAATGAATCAATAAGAGATCAGATGGGACACATAATCATGGCAGGAGGAATTAATTGGATTATTCCGTTATAAAAGGAGGGATTAAATTTATTAGGCTTCATATATAGATAACTCCTTAAAATTATCAGTAGGTTTCATTCGAATTATGATTTGTTTCAGTTGAGCAACTGAACACATATGTTATCTCTTTTAATTATAACCATGAGTCTCAATGCGCCATAAAACCTCTGGATGTTCCAAATGTGTATAATTAAAGTAGATGACATATTTTATGTGGTAAAATTAACAATTTAATAGATGCTTGACAGTACGTACAATTTTAAAAAAAAAAAAAAAAATTGCACCAAAAGTGTCTTACAAGAATATTTTATCATGTGTTCAGGTGTTTAATTGAAACGAATCATAGTTCGAGTGTCTAAATGAAATTTACTTGCAAGTTTAAGGGGTTGTCTATGTATTAATCAAATCTATTACTATGTGTTTAGTTAATGATATTATCTAAAATCAAGATAAAGTTGATACTATAGTCATGGATATATGGATAGATAATCCTGATTATAATCCCAGGATAACTTAGTTTTGAACCAAACGATCCTTAGGGATGTGGTAGGATAATTAGGATCCCTTCAGTCTTAATTAGAAGTCTCAAGTTCAAATCATAGAAAAGGGAGCACTTCAATTCTTAGCAGGGAGTATTTCACCTTCTTAGTGGTCTATTCTTGTGAATATGAATTAGTCGAGTCAATAGATTCAGATACTAGATAATTTTAAAAAATAACCAAGGATTATGGTGAGAAAAATGTGATCCTTCAGACATTAATCAGATACTTAGGGTTTAACTCCTGAAAATGAGAAAATTCTAATAGGAAGCGTTTTCCCTATTGTAACACCCCGTACCTTTAACCTAAGCTTTGACCATGATCTTAGACTTAGAAAACCAGAAAAAGAATGTGGGAATTGGAGTTTTCTTGTTCAGTTGTAAGATGGGGGTTTATGCCCATGAACAGTGACCGTATTTCAGTATACGGACCGTAATTCAAGTCGTAAACTGGTACCAAGGATTTCTGAGCATTCTGGAATTTGACATTTGAATGTCAAATGGTTAAATACGGACCGTATTTCAAAATACGGCCCGTATTTCAAAACATATTTGGAATTTGGGAAAACTTCCTTGAGGAAAGTTGTAGAGCTTTGAAATACCTTTCCAACGGTATATTATGGGGGTCAAACGGGCATCTGTGAAAAGAGTTATGGCCATTTTACTGAAGAGACGCAGTGTAGTCCGTATTTCAAAATACGGACCGTATTTCAAAATACGTCCAGTATTTCAAAATACGGCTAGTATTTTGCTAGACGTAAAATCCAATTTTCCAGAACAGTATATATTCGTCCATATCAGTTCAAATCATTATTTTTCATTCCTTCAAACCCTAGAACGACCTCCTAGCCTCTTCCATCATCAAGAACACCAAGGTAAGCCTACTCTAATTATTCCAAGTCAATTCTAATACATATCCTTGTAATCTAAACAAGAAATCATCATTCCAAAACTAGGGTTTTCAAGAAAACCCATCTCAAGGTTAACCTTCTTTAAGAATTCAAGATTTTGGAAATCTTCTTCAAAGCTCAAGTCTTTAATTCAAGTTTTGGAGCGACTAAGGTATGTAGAGTTACTATCTACGTGTGGGAACATCATTGTTCTTCCCCACCCCTCATAATCTATAAATTATGATTCTCTACTAAAACTAGGATTTCTATGACATGCTCATGATAACCCTAGGTCCATGTCCATGATTATATTATGTATGAATTATTATAATTCCATCATTGAGTTCTTAATATTTCTTTATGATTATTGAGAATCCGTCCGTAATCCATGAAAACTCATATCTTGTATTCCATGGGTTCTTGCATGCATATTTTTAAATAAAAATGATTATTTCATGAATATCCTACATGTCTACAAGTTTTCATGCAACTATATTATATAGTTACTTTCATGCTATGATACAAGATACATACATACTAAATACAAGTTATTTCATGAAACCATATTTACACGTTATTTCATGAAACCATATTTACAAGTTATTTCATGAAACCATGTTTACAAGTTATTTCGTGAAATCATGATTACAAGACAAGTACAAGTTAATTCACGAAAATCATGGGCTTCTTAGCCAATTATATTATGTTCATGTTTTTGGGAGTTGCACGAATTACCGAGAAGGCTCAGATAGCCTGAAACTATGTAGCCACCATAGGACAAGGATCGCTCCGCCCAGTTAGGACGATACCTTAATTTTACACTGAATGGATCCATTAGGCACGTTACCAACTTATACCCTGGCAAGGTATGAGGGCTCTGCTGGTCCGGCGAGGTACCAGACTCCACGTACCCACGTGGTGATATCACATGTCGGTTATGAAATGCTCTCCCTAATTATCATGTTTTACTTATGTTATATATATATGTACTCATGCGCATGCTCATGTTCATGTCCAGGTTTTCAGTTTCAGTTCTTATCATGTTATTTCATGTCCCATGTTATTTCATTCAGTTGCTTTACATACCAGTACATTCAATGTGCTGACGTCCCCTTTTATTGCCCGGGGGCCTGCATTTCACGATGCAGGTACGTATTTACAGGACGCCGCATCTGCTCAGTAGGATTTGCTCGTATCAGCTCATTGGTGAGCCCATCTCATTCGGGGTTTAGTCAGTTATATTTATTTTACTAGTCATGCATTTAAAGGTATGCTGGGGGGCCTTGTCCCAGCAAATACGTTTTCCAGTCAGACTCATGATAGAGGTTTCATAGACTAGACAAGTCAGTTATGTTATGTCAGACATTCGAAGTCGTATATCCATTTTGGCTCATTCATGTTATTTCCGCACTCATGTTTAAACAAGTATTTTTATTGAGTATTATGACTTACTACGTTTTATAAAAACTCATCATGCATTCACGTTATATTCCGCTCATGTTATGCCTCATGATGATTCAACAAGCCATGTGGTTCGCTCGGTCACATGCAGTAAGGCACCGAGTGCCGTGTTTCGCCTAGACCATGGTTCGAGGCGTGACACCTATAATGAGCATTGCATACGAATTAAAGCCCGTTTGGTTTAGCTGATTAAAAGTAGATGATAAGCATCAAGTGCTGAAAAGCATTTTCAGGTGCTGAAGCTGGTTTTATAAATAAGCATTTACATGTTTACATAAAAGTGTTGAAATTGATAATGAGCAATCAGTGCGTTTGGCAAAAAAGACCGGTAAGCCTCTTTTATGTCAAAAGGGCAAAGGTGTAAATACACCCCTCAACTTTGTGATTTAGAGTAGATATATCCCTTGTTACAAAAGTGGTATATATATACCCCTATCGTTACAAAATGGTGCAAATATACCCCCGCTATTACAAAATGGTGCAAATATACCCTTTTTGCTGACGAAATTTAAAAAAAAAAAAATTAGGTTATTTTTAATTAAGAAAAATGTCATGCGACTTTAAAAAAAAGGTCTAACCATTTTTTTTAGTAGACATACTTTTCTAAAGCCACATAGTAAATTTTTTCTGGTGGGTCGTGTCTGGTTCGTTTTAAAAAAATATCTCCATGTATTTAAAAAATAAGTCTACCCATTTTTTAAAATGAACCAGACCCGACCCACCAGAAAAAAATATATACTATGTGGCTTTAGAAAAAGTATGTCTACTAAAAAAAATGGTTAGACTTTTTTTTAAAGTCATGTGACATTTTTTTTAAATTAAAAAACAACCTAAATGATTTCTTTTTTAAATCCCATTACGAAAAGGGTATATTGCACTATTTTGTAACTGCAGGGGTATATATACACCACTTTTTATAACAAGAGGCATATCTACTTTAAATCGTAAAATTGAGGGGTATATTTGCACCTTTGCCCATGTCAAAATGATCGTAATGTCCTTAAAGTTATTTATAAACAAATATAAATTTAAAAATATTTTTGCATAAAAAGGACGAATGATGGAAATAGAGTAGAGAAATAATTAAAATACGTTTTCGGAAGAGTATTTCATAGATTACAAAAAATATTAGGGATGAATTATAAAAAGTTTGGCCAAACCAAAAGTGCTTATTAGCTGTAACATTATAAGTTAGGGTATCCAGGTTGCGGTTTTTAACTGATTTCTGCTTATAAGCACCTGACTTATAAGCACTTTTGCCGTAACCAATCACGCAAATAAATTAAAAAAATACTTATGAACTAATTTAATCAGCTTATAAGCTTAGCCCAACATCCTAGTCGGACTTCCAAAATGAACACCGGACGTTAGGTGACAAATTATTTTTTTATTTTTGAGAAAAAAGAGTTTGGCTTTAAGGCTGCCGAATCTGTAATGTCAAATCATGTTGTTGGTATTTTGGAAGATAGTGAGGGGAGTGGGGGGCTATAGCCAGTCTGAGAGTGTAGAAAGATAGGTGGGTATACTTGTTTTGCTCTTCATTTATTTACTCTCTACTCATTTATGTTCTGATATTAGAGTCAGCACTAATCTGTCATGTCAACATACTAGCCCATAGGAGTAGCCAGCTTTTATCTTTGTCCTTTCCCATTTGCCCACTTCATTTCTTTGCTCTATTTATTCAGACTTTCTACAATGTTCCTCACTTTCTCTTTATCACTTTACTATTTAAGCATGAGGTGAGGGATTCCTTTGCTTCCAGTCTTGGATTGCAATCAGTAAACACTTCCATTTTTCTTTTGTACTAGCACTGCAACCCTTTTCACCTTTAAAATGTAATTTTAACTAATAAACTTAGGGGTCGTTCAATTGCTAGTTAGAGTTATGCATGTATTAGTACTAATGCAAGGGTTAATTATGAGCGAATTTATGTATTATTTTATTTAGAGTTTAGTTATTCTTATATTAGTTATTTCGTCTTTTATTATGCATAAAAGACACACAGATTCTCTTATAACTTATACATGTACGTATTAGTATGTGGATTTCTAAAATTCAAACGCCATATATTAGATGTGTTAAATTTTATATATAGGAAAAGAATGCTACCAAACATGATAGTAGTACTTATGCATGAATTAATACATGAATAACTTAGCTCGTAATAACCAGCAATCAAATGACCCATTAGGGGTGTTTGGTTAAGAAATATGCAAGAATTGTAATACAGAGATTAATAATGCATTATAATCTAGAGAAAACTGCATCAGACTTTTTTTTCTTTTTCCACCTTGTCTATTAGTTTCCGCAAAAAATTACACTGGCTTGGAGGGGGGCTTTAGTACCTGACCTCCTTGATTTTTAGAACAGTAGGTTACACTATCCTTTTAGCAAGCTACAAACTTCTATCAGTCACAGTCTTAGCAAACTATATAAAGATGCATTGAAACTATAAGAAGTTATTCCAATTCATTTGTTTAATATTTTCCTAAAAATGGAGCTCATAGGGTTGTAGGTACATGCAATGCCTAAACCTAATTCTCAACATTGCCTGAAGACAATAGAGCGGCTACAAATGTGCGGTCTAGTAGGTATTCTTGTGATCATCGTATTTTTACAGGAACTCAAATAAATAGTACTCCACTATTTAACTAGTTCATCACTTGTACAAATATAGAACAAGAACTTGCTTACTTTAGTTTGTTATCATTTCCATTTGATTGTTTTAAGTCAATAGTTCGACAAATGGTAGTCATTATTCATTTCCATTTAATTGATCTGCAGCGTATATATCACTCACTTCCCTTTTCTCGTAGTTCTGCGCTGATTGTAAATCATTGTCCTGCTATTGTTGCTATTCAACTCTCCACCAAATATTTTTTAAAAAAAATGAAAAAGATGGTGGAATTTGTGTTCCGGCAAACTTCGTGCATTTGTCCACTGGATATTCAAGTCAGAGTTAAGAATTTTTAAATACTTTTCGTCTTCTCATTTAATTGTTTGTTCTGTTGTTTAAGAAAATCAGAATTCGTAGAAAGTGTTCTTTTATCATTCATCAACTCTTCTTATCAAAAGAACCATGACCACTTAGAAAACGCTTTTGAGCTATGGATATATCTATATATATATATATATAAAGAATTAATCTAGAAAAAAAGGAAAGATCTAGTGACTCCTCCAATAACATTTCCAAAAGATCCTTTGCTTTGCTGCTAGTGAATAAGTGTATACCGTACGGTTAACATTTTTACTCTTTAGCATATCTTTTTGAGATGCTGCTGGATCTGGTAAAAGAGGGAGGCATCTTTAATAGAACTGTAACCATTATGACGAATCCAATATATATTCTCCAATGATGTTCAAGTTTCGATTTCACATTTACAACCCCTCAGGTTTCTCATGAATGAAAATGGCCTCTTGAAGGACACATTGGAAAATTTGGCAAAGTATACGTAGGACTGGGGTTAAAAATAGAAGTAGGATACTAAAATAAGGTAGGCTATTGTTATGTTCTGATTCCCCTTTCCTATCTTCAACTACTGTTTTAGTACTCCTTAATTTCAAACATTTGAGCTTATGGATGCGTTTGATACGAAGGAAAATGTTTTCCACAAAAAAAAAGTTTTTCAGAAAAATAAATGGGCTTCTTATTTATATTCTTGGGCAAAAATATTATCCTAAAAGTATTTATATATAATCTAGACAAATATTATGGGGGTTGGGGAGTGGGGATGGAGTGAGTGTGGGGATGGGGTGGCGTGGAGGGTGTGGAGGTGGGGTGGGCTGGGGTTGAGGGTGTGGGGTAGCGGTGAGGGTGAAGATGAGGTGAGTTCGAGGGTACTTAGGAGGAGACAATCAATATGAAATATCTTGTAGGACTTGTCTTCTCTACTTTCTTTAGGGAAGATATTTTTCTTATTTTTAAGAAACTTATTTTCCTAAAAAAAATATTTTTAATTTTTTTTAATCTACCAAGCATGAGAAAATTGAAAAATATCGAAAACACCTTATATTCCTCTTTATTTACTACTGTTGTAAGTGGATATCACATTCGGTATTACTTGCATAAACTGAGATTATCCGTCCTCATACACACCAATAAGTCTTGCAAGACTAACCGTGCTCAGGTGCGAAGGATTATTCACCCTTCACGAAAGATTTCAGTCCGAGCCCTGAGAATGAAGATAGCAATTTACCCGCTTAACAAGTCTACCTGACGTGGATCGAGATTAGTAAGGATAATGAATTTCGACTATCAGATGGTCAAACCGAAAGAAGAAATCTTGTAAGTTGGTGGTTTGGTTTTTAAGCTACTCATCTATGATCCTATCACCCAATACCCTAAAAACATGAGGGAGGGGGAACCCACATGCATGTTACCCAATATCAAGAAGGGTGGTCTAGTCCAAATTATTTAAAGATAGTCAAGAAAAATAAAGATTATAGTGCCTTTTGGGGTTTCCTATTATAGCATAGACCCACCAGATATTGAAGATAACTTTAGGTTTAATGAGATTCAACAAGCACCACCACACTAGCTAAGATTCAATCTCTTTCCCATTTCCTTTACTTGTTTAGAAGATTGAGCACCTATAACAATAATATACACATACACGGTACACGTCTATGTATAGGGTGCGTTTGGTTGGCCAAAATGCTTTGAAAAGTATTTTCTCTGAAAAAACAAGTTCCTTAAAATCAATAAAATGACTTCCCTAAAAAGTAGGGAAACAGGTTCCCTAAGTGATACAAAGATCAGTCTCCTCCCCACCCCCAACCCAACAATAATGTACTCCCTCTTCTCCCAAATCGCGTGTATACCTAAATTTCACTTCGTCCTATAGCAATGTATAGACAAACAGGCCTAATCTGTTAAGTAGCTGTACTTGAGAAACTCTGTGATATAGGCTAGTGTTGTGCCCCAAACAGTTGAACTTAACATTAGATAGGGCTAAATCCAATTGCAAAAATAAGCAACAGTTCACCATCAAGTAGCTTGCTTTCTCACTGTAGTAGTACAACCCATATGTTTTCAGGGGTGGCGATCGAAGCTGGAACCCCAAGGTATAATGCACAGTGGGATCACCAAAATTGCAAATGAAAATTAATATAATTTCTTATCTAATGACATTCAATAACTTCATGTCAGAAAAGAACTTACCCTTTTTGTTTCCTCTTCTCAAAACTTATATAGCAGGAGGTGCATAAGCAATCTGTTCCAAACTACTTTCTTATCTGCAGGAAAAATAAAAGGAAAATATCTTCTATTCAAAACGGCTATGTAAATAAGAACCTTAATTTCTTTCCCTCTTTGCTACAATTCTACATAATCCTTATTCCCACTCCACTAGATTCTTTTTGATCCAAAATTACAACTAAACTAGATGATGCCAAAGGTCAAAGAATGTTGTAATCAAAACGATTCCTATAAGGCTTTGCGAAAAGATAAACCAAGCCTTGATGTTTAGTAACACTATCGTCTAACATTAGATTTCTTCAACTCGTCTATAAAACAGAACATAGGCGGCTGAGGTTTTGATCTTGTCTTGGCTGATGGGAGACACATGGCTGTCATCGAAGTCATACCACCGATCAGCACCTTGCTAGAATTATTAGAAAAAACACAAGTTAGAATATTTGAATTAAATTGGGAAAACTGGAAAGTCTGATAATTTGACTTTCCTGCATATATTCTTCATGATGCAGATGATAAATACAGAGTGAAGATGCGTGACTAAAGTTTCATATACAATGGATAAACATGCAATAAGCAATCAATTTAAATGCAGATGACGCCTTGGATGTGAAAATACATAAACAGAACACTCCTATGAAACATGAAATTTCTAAATTTGTCCTTATAGGTTACAGTGACTCTGACTTTTAGGTTACAGTGACTCTGACCCCCACCCACCCCTTTCCCCAAGTACTGATCATTAATACTCCAATTTTATCAGGTATAAAAGAATCATATTTGCCTTAGAAAATAATCAAAAGCAAGTAAAAGAAGCAAGGTAATCAAAGTAGCAGCACCACTTACATGAACAAACGCAGTGTAGTGACCCCCTCCCATGCTTCCATAATGGTTGCTAATTGCATAAAGCATATACCGATAGGAAGATTTTCCATCCTTGAACGCCATAAACGAGGATAAATCAAGATCATGAGTGGGGAAGTCAACATACGTCTCCAACTTGTTCTTCAGAAACCGGCTGTATGAGAACCTCTTCAGGTGGATGACCAGAATTTCCGGCAGTCTCCAAAGATCCAACTTCTTAGTGGCTTGGCGATGCTGCTTGCATTCAGGGCAGAACCTAATTTTGGATATGAAACAAAGAACGTTAGGCGGATCATATTCATGCTAGGAACGATAGGCAGATCATACTCATACTTCCCAAGTGAATGGCACAAATAAATGATTAGATGATAAGATAAAATACTAAAATATTGCACGAAAGAAGTCTTTTCACCTCATGAATAACTGAATGTTATTATCTAAGTTACTGTCTGCAGTTGCTAACATAACATAACATAACATAACATAGTTGCGTACTTACCACATATCTTCTGGCCCTAGGGGCTCTTCCTTCAGAAATGCCTCGAGACATTTATAGAATGAGACAGATTCTTGTGGTCTTCTGCCAAAAAACCCAGCTTTGAAAACTTCTGGCAGTGAGCTGAAAATGCTCGTATTGTATTGTTCAAGCATTTTAGGTGACCAATTTACAAGAACATTTAACCTTCCAGGGACATCTGCGGACTGTAATGGCTGGTCCATTACAATCTCAGAGCTTGCCTTATTATCTGATAGGTAAAAATGAAATTCCGTATCTAAATGTTCGGCAACATTTTCTTCAGCAAAGCTTTCTGGAAACCCATTTACTCTTGAGTCGTCAGGTTCCATGTCTGCACGTACTTCAGTAGAACTTCTATCGAAGTTATGCTCATCTGTCTGGGCTCTACTTTGGACTAAGAATGGTGTGAGCAACTGCATATAAAGACTATAGATATCAGATCCTTTAAGAACTCTACAATGTGCGGCAAGTGGAATACCAAATGCCTTCCAACTTGAAGTCAGCCTCCCGTATGTATAATGCCTGCACATGCAGTATTTATTAGATTGCTAGAATGGAAAAGGAAGCAAGGAAAAGATTTTTTGCCAAAAGAAATATCAGCCGTCTTATTTAAGGAGTCACAGGCCACTATGAGAATCTTTCAACTCAACAGATCAAAAATTCAAACAGCAAAAGGAACTAAGAAGGAACTCCACAACATAAACAACTTCAGCAGTTAAGATGCATGGAAAAAGCAATTATTTCCTTTTGCATCTTCCTGATTATCCACATAATCTGGAAGGATAACACACATCATTTCAACTACATGTTGCTCCAAGAACCATGCAGAACGATGATTTGTAATGCATCCACAAATGAAGTGAGTTGAGACTGAGCATGCTCAATACTACTAGATAAACCGCCTCACTTTTACTTTATACAAGATACAAGTATATGACAACTAACAACCTACTCTTTTAACCTATGTTGCTCCGACTCTTCAGAAATGTCAATGGGTGCATGTCGGATTCTCCAAAAAGTAGTGTATTTTTGGAGAATCCGGCACGGGTGCGGCATTGAAAGTGAAGAGTCCCTGGCTGCTTAGCTTTTAACTATCTTGAGTTCTACTTACCATGATTAATCACCCACTCTCCATGGTAAACTAACAGATTGAGAAAAACTTTTGGGAAAAGGCAATTCATAAGTATCGTAATATTCACACACCAGGGCTTATTTCAAGTGGCAAAGGTTAAGGGACTCGTGGCTTTTTTTTCTTTTTTTTTTGCCATACAAACTAAGCCTGGTATTTGAGGGGACCATTATCCCGGAGCTCAAGGGCTGTGGTTGGTCCTAAGGGTGGCCGTAGAAAGATTTCTCAGTCATCAAAAAAGAAAATATCTTAATCTTCACTGAGCTGACAAAATGTAAAAAGATATTTGAAGAAGAACATTTTAGTTCTTGGCCGTAGACACACCAGTATTGAGACTAACTGAAACAGTTGAAATTGTTTGTATATATTATAGAAAATTTCAATAATGAATCAAAAGAGTAACAACTATTTTTTTCCTACACTCCTTAGTGATGCTTACAAGTACAAGTGTAGTGATGCCAATAAGATAGACCATACCAACATTTCAATGATCTCTGAATTTATGATAAAATTGTTCTGTTAGACTGTTCAAAGAATCTTTTTTATTTCAACATTTGGTAAGTAGATAAAGTAGTCAAAATTTAAGCAAAGATGAATTCCAAGCAGCCGAGAGGGCCAACCACCAGAAACAATGTGAGCTTCATTATGATCTCAACTCAAGATAGTGATTTCTACTTCTATCTTTTTCTCACAGAAGACAGTCGTAAATGCACTTTCCTAACAAAAGACTAGTTGTGATGGCATTAACTTAAAACTGAACATTTTGAAGTACAACGAATCAGACATCACTTGCTCTAAAATTAAGGTAAATTTGATTGTTTGGTAAGTAATTCTGTAACCTCATAGTAGTCATCTATGTCCTACTTTCAAAGATTGGTTGTGAGAATAACATTGATACATATTTACTCAAAAAAAAAAAAAAAGGAATAACATTGATACATAAATCTTTTTAATAATTACTAGTAACTACATATATCTTCTGCAGAAAACATTTTGTCAATTCTTTTCAGCAATCATAATCATAAAGTACACCCACAACCAAACCCTGCCATGATTAACAATTCTGATGTTGAAGCACCACCGTCGCAGTGCTTCTTTCCCAACTTATGAAACATAGCTGTGCATGCAAGACACGTCCATAAAATGACTAGCAAATGTTTTATGAACTTCAAAGGAAAAAAGATGATGCACAAATTATGAGTAAAGTCAGGACATACTCATCAATCTGTTGATGTGTAAACACAACCAAGGGGGCTTCTTCAGTACCCTTGTGCAACCGATATGCAACAAGTCGGTCACCATCTCTTATTAAGGATAATGAATCGGCTGGATCCTCAAGGTAACGTATAATGCGGTTGTTGTATATCTGTGACCAGTAAACGGTGTAAGAGCTAGAAACAGAATTTTATTTTGGAAATAGAAAAAAAAAGGAAACTACTTGACTATCTGACACATAGCATATAAGAGCTGGAAATAAGTTTTATTTAAAACAGGAACCGAGCAACAACTTGAAATACATAGAGACCATTTCTCGTCTAACTGGAAACTGCACTAACCTCAGCCACCAAAAGGGTCTCATCAGCCTCCAACGAGCACGCAGTGCTCAAAGCACGAATTAGATCTTCAAGCTTTCCATCCTTGGGAACAGTTATTGTAAATGTAGATATCTCAATATCACTGCCACTTTTTATAACTGTGAGAGTCATCGACCTCGTAGATGTAGATGGCAGAGGCAGTGACAAATACATGAATGGATCAAACATGATGGAGACCTTTTTGCAAACAGGACAGACCAATGTGGAACGATATTGACCCTGCAACAATTGATAAGCTCTGAGAAATAAGACTAGACATGAAACTTGTATAAATGTACAAAGACAAGGATTCAGATGAAGTAGAATTCTAAATGCTCCTAAGGGTCATAGGCAACTCATGACCTGATGGGAAAGATTAACTCCGGGCCAGTTGGTCAAATAGGAATTTAGATAAGATATACTGACATACACCGCATAATGCATAAAAAGACCAATTCTTTCCAAACAGAGCCTATAGACTGCACAAGTGTCAGCACAATTCACAAGGTTCACCTTTTTTTTTTTTTTTTTTTTTTTTTTTTTTGTGTGTGTGTGTGGATAAACTAGGTTCAAGTTTTCATATAGTTAAACTTGTAAATTGTAAAAGAGCATACGCTTTACTTTTTTACCGAGGTTAAAGGCTGGATATTCTTCTTAATTCTTAGTAGGGACATTTTAGTAATACTCAAAAGACATTTAAAAGAAATGGGAGACCATATAGAGAAAAGGAAGCAACACATATAAAACTAATTTGTTTTAATATAAACCTGAATCCAAAAATCAGCTACTTGTTCAGGATACATTCTAGATAAATCCGTTCAAAAGAACCTGAACCGAATTTTTGCATAAAAAAATAGTACTCCCTCTATCCCAAATTATGACCTAAGTTGTTTATCGCAAATGTTCGATTTGAAAAAGGACAACAATTAATTCAATTTCTAAAACTTATGGTAACATTTGAACATCAAGTATAAGAATTCACTAAAGACGATACAACTAAAAGATTGATTTGTTTGAATCTCACTTGTTTGAATCTCAACACAAATTGTGTCAGTTATTGTTATCATTTTTGGATAAGATAAGAGGTTTTATTCATAAAAGAGAAGAGAATCTAGACAGAAATATACAAGGCATTTGAAGCAAGCTTTAGGAACACTGGCTAAACTTCCCCAGACAGTTGGGATATCGTTTGGTAGAGTTTCAGATATATTAAAACATTATACCACTTCACTCTTCTTTCTTTTATAGTCAATGTCGAAATGAGGCGAACGATTTCCAGCTTTTGTCAGTGAGAGACAAGAAACCATTGCATGCTGGTGAGATAAAATGTTTCCTACTTCTAGTAAGATACGAGAAACAATCTGGTGTTACTCACTTGGCACACATCCACTATGATGGAATCATTACGAGCCAGATGATAGTCCCAGTATTCATCAGCGATTTCTTCATCTGGACGATCATCTCCATCCTTAGATTCAACATAAGGTTTATTCTTGACGCGGTTCAAATCTTCATGGAGTCCATCCAATAGAAAAGCTAAGACCTCCTGCAGATATACGTAAGGAGAATTAGATGATGCCCCCAAAATGAGAGGACAGGAAAAGAGAGTATAAATAAGTGACCTGAACTGGGAAAGTAAATCCAACAGGAAGGACTGAAATTGGACCTGAGAATCATGCTGATTGAAGCCGCTGAATTGAGGAGCAAAATGAGCGAGCTTTAATTTGAATGTTCTAGGTGCCACAGGAGCCGCTCCAGGAGCCCATAATTTCTTCAAAAGGTCCCCAAAAGCAGAGGCAATTTCTCCCTGAATCAATTTAAAGAGAGGAGCGTAGGCATTATTTTTGTGAGGAGACAGAATAGAACACAATGTCTGATTGGGGTGAAATGAGGCAGGGAGGAGGAGGAAAAGTAAAAGAGGTAAAGTTTATTTTACCGTATTTAGTAAGAAACAAAAAGTGGAGAGATTGAATACCCTCCAAGCCAATTTTCCTAACATCTACAAAATTGAATGGAATGGATATGTATATCTTTTTTACTTTTCCCCAAGATAACCAAACAATTGGAGGTGAATAATGAATTCTTCACCTTGGGAGTAATCAATTCAATTTATTTCCATTACTTTCCAACCAAATATAAATTAATATAGGTTAAGGGATGTCAACAATGAATTATTCAGAGAGAACTGAGGGGAACATAAAAGCGGCCTGGAATGATCTTGAAAAATTCAAGACAGCTTACATTCATTCCCAATGGGTTGTCATGATTTATTTCTCTCTTGTAGTCCCCGAGAAAGTAATCAACGAGCTTTGGCGTATGTGCAAGGCACTGAAGAGCACTGTTCATGAAACAGGTGTTCCCTAGGTTTTGCAATCCAGTCAATCCCAAGGTACCAGCTTCACATGGACCTCCAGAAAAGGATGACGAACTGCTCCTGGTGAGATTAGAGGTTATACCACTGCCAGTACCATTCATCAGAAGAGAAGAACCATTAAGGTATTGCATTGACATCTCATCCTTTTTTGCTTTATTTTTAACAGAATCTGATAGCCCATAAACCTGCAACTCCAAGAGCAGCTGCAAAGCAAAAAAAAAAAAAAAGAAGAAGTATGTCCAAATCATTTCTTGCTTATCGACTGTCCGAACCAATAAACACTTAATTTGTTTCACAAGTACATAATCAAAGAAACACAAAAGTAATCAATGATGATGAACCAAACTAGTAGTAACTGCTATATGGAAGAGAGAAATACCAAGTGGCTGGTATTTTTGTAATCTTATATCCAGCTAAAAGCAGCATAAACCTGAATTTACTCATTGGTTGTCACCAAACCAAATGGGTGTATAAGTGGATTGTTAGATTAACTGTCTCATTTATTGTGTGTTTCTCTTGTTGCACGGTAAACTAAAAGAGCTAAATTTTCTTGTAGTGTATGTCATTCAAAGTACAAGAAAAGAGCACATCTACTGCTATTGAATGAATAAATCCCTACGACCCCTAAAACAAAAGAGATTCACATAAATCTGAATTTTAGTGGCTCAGCATTGTCCATGCTCTAGAAAAAAACAAACACTTATACAGAAAACCAAATGATCTCCTGGTACGCTGGAGAAAATTTCTTTCATCATTTCATTCCTTGAAGGAGTTTTAAGTAATCACATAATTACTGTAACCCTTTTTATGAAGCAAACACTAGATAAAGAAATAGAAGAATCTGCTAAAAGAACTAATTAGAAAACAACCAGAATAAACTTTAACCAAATTTATTTCCTAATGCAAGACAGAAAAATTAATAACAAATGCCGCAGAAGCACTGGTCGACTTTTTAATTGGTTAATCATGAATTATGACAGAGTTAAAATTACATACATCTTGCTCTGACTGCTTCTGAGAGTCCTTGATCATTTTATTATTTTCATTTGCAAAAAACAACTCCGTCTGCCCAGACAAATCCCAAATCCGTAACTGCAGAGAACAAAAATGTGATTAATCTTCTACAAAGAGACCCTTGCAATTGATTAACAAAAATATTGGAACTTACGGGTTCTGTATCCACACTAAAAATTCTGCAGGCTCTTCTAAAGCATTCAACTGAATTGTCCTGAATCAAATGTGAGAAAACAAATGTAAAACTAGACTCTAAAGGAGATAAAGCAGTGCAACTGAACTCCAAAACTTAGGTGAGGATATATTGCAAGATAAAACAAGAAACATCATCCAAAGCAAAACTGTAAACGTCTAATATGCAACACTTACAAAATGTAAGCAAGTTATTCCAATTACTTGGTAGAATGAGGTACTTTTGGAGGCTACATTTTTATGAACACAAGCTGAATATGTAGTAGCATGAATGATCACAGATTCCCAAAGAAATATGTAGTAGCTGTAAGAGGACTTTGTTCGAACGAACATCATCCTTTTGGTCTATCTTCACGTGTGATCCTTCTCTCTAATTATTTCCTATTAGTTTTATAAACAATGAAATTCTCTAGCCATTTTACTTCTTCACACAAATGTAGTTTCAATACACAATCCTCAGCTGTATCAACTGGCCTAGTTTATCCAAACCAGGGCTGGCATGTAACTCTCTTGGTACCGTTTCCTCTTAGCCTTTAGTGATCAAAGAAAGAGAATTTGTCAATATACATAAAGGTGGAAGAAGTCAGGGCACCCTTGAGTATATAATAAAAGCTAGAACTAACTCAATCTCTGATATGTTTCTGTAAGTAAGACCTCAAATGGTATATAGTTCGTCCAAGCTATTTAGGTGGTATAAATGATTCTGCTAATACTTCAGATGTGAGATAACTTGTTAGTTTTAGATTAAGAGGATAAAACTGTAACTGAGTCTACTATGCTATCTTCAAACTGATTGATTCCCAACTACATAGTTTCTTCTCCTCCAGACATGGGAAAGGTTGGAGGGGGATGGTTTGGATCAGTATACCACTTTCGTGTCATAGCTACATACATACAAAAGTACATTTTAGCGCATCCTTCTCAATTTTGCCTTGTCTTACATTGTTTGTTCCTGGCTATACAATTTAACTCTAGAGTAAATCACTTCGTTAGAAAGACAACAAAGTGAAAGACAAAGCGTCCTTTCTAATATCATTTCACAAAGACTCACTCTCTAGAACTTTTGTTGTCGTTGGAGTTTGCGGATGAGCAATTTTGGATTCAAATTACAAGCATCAAATGCTTCAAGTGAACTACATAAATAGCAATAGGATTGATTTCATTGTTAACGAATGCATGAGAAACCGAAAATTGCCATGCAAAATTTATAGCCCACTATATCAGCAAATAGATACATATCAAAATAATGTACTTGTCATCTTTTTGCATAACTCAACATCACAAAGAGTATGTATGTTGATTATTATTTAACTATCAAACAAATGTGGAAGAACTTTAACAGCTATTTCCCTTCCTAGTAATTCACATGAGGATGAGAATAGCGGGATTCATGCATAACCCTTGTTCTTAAAGTTGATATACTGGGCATGTCATCTTAGTTCCTTTTAAAAGTTTCAACAATCAACAGTAACAATAATAGTGAAGGATGAAATATGGCGAAGCAACTAACGAAAAAGAAAGCCAGCTTCTCGGCGCGGGGGGGGGGGGGGGGGGGGGGGGGGGGGGGCGCGGCTGAAAGGATCGGATATGGTTATGCACTCTATGGATATTATGATAGTACAAATCGCATTGGAATCATATATGGGATAATAAATTCCTAAAGTTATTTTTAACCTTTTTGCTTATCCTGACTCCCAAGGAGCTGGTCTCCCGCGAAACAGAAAGCCTCAGCTGTAAAGGATAGACATCCGCAATATCCTCATCTGTCGCTGAAAAGCTTTTTCCATTCTTAGCGGCAGCTTTAGAGTTACTGTGCCTGGATAGGAGGGAGCAATTCCAATCAAACTAATCAGAACTCTATAACGAAGATAACAACTTTTACATAGTTCGAAATGCATGAAATTACTAAATACTAAATATCCCGTTACTAGGATCCAAAGACAGATTCCCTTTCTTAAATGTGAAGAAACACCAAAAAGGAAAGGGAAATAATCAGCTATAAGTTAAACACCCTCTATAATGAAGAGATCAACTTTTACACAGTTCGAATTCATGAAATTATTAACGTGCTAAATATCCTGTTACTAGTGTCTAGGATCCAGAGACAGATTCCCTTTCTTAAACGTGAAGAAACGCCAAAAAGGAAAGTGAAATAATCAGTTAATAAGTTAAATAAGCAGTTCAAGGAATACAAAGTGAACATAGTTCTAAATACTGACCATTTGAGTGCCTGCAGCCATATGTCGCCGGGGACCAAAGCATAGTCCCGGCCGGATACCCCAACTTCACCATTCTCCTGACTCTGTGATAAAGATTCCTCCTCTCTCCTCAAGTTAAATGCGACGTCTGGGCTAAATATATTGTTAATGATTTTCATTGGCCCTCCATAAGATGGAGCTGGTGCCACTGCATACAAGGTCGCCGACTTCCCATCTGATGCTGCTGAATCCTGTGCCTCCTTCCACCACCTATAATGGCAAAAACACTTTCTCATGCACTGCTGTAAATGTATATATTCCTGTGAACTTCTGATGTATGTGTTTATAACACTTTAACCCGCTCCTTGGAAACACACAGAGACCAAAAAATCTTACCTAGAGAAAACACTGCAAAAGATAACTTCTCGCGCTGTTTCCAGGCTATTTACCCCATCCTGTCCACTAAAACATTCTTTTTCTTCTTAACACTCACTCTCAAGCATCAATTTTATGCTTTTATTTCACGTTCTCCTCTACCCCCACTAACCACAGAGCACTTCGTCCACAGATAAGAGCTTTTTATAATAAAGGGAAATAACATTTCAACTACAACAGCACCCAAGGGTGTGGCCTAGTAGTCAATGAAGTGGGAAGAAAACCATGAAGTCTCAGGTTCAAATCTCAAAAAAGACAAAAATACTAAGTTGATTTCTTCCCATCTGTCTCAGCCTTGATGGAAATAGTTACCTGGTACCTGTTGCTAGTGGGAGATAGCATGTATCCCGTAGAATTAGTCGAGGTCCGCGCAAGCTGACCCGGACACCACGGTTATCCGAAGAAAAAAAAAAAACATTTCAACTGACAACATACGGCATGATAAACCTATATCTTATGTAGGTGGAACAACTTGTCAGCTTCTTCTGAGGTGATTGCGCTATTAAGTATTAAACAGTCCCTGATAACCAACATTTTTAGATCTCATTGGCACTTCCCTATAATACTTCTCAATTATTAACAACTTAAATATAACACAACCGAAAATCCAACTCCATAACTCTCTTATGCTAAAAATTGACCAATACACACACACGAGACGATATGATTCGATCCAAAGGCTAAGAGGTGAGCAAAACCAACAACGTTGATTAAAAACCAACAGCATTTCAATGTACAAAAGCTCATACAACTACCAATCCAAATGAAACTAATAAACGAAACTTAAAACAAAAACAAAAAAAAAAAAAAAAAAAACACACACACACAACACGATTTGATCCAGTGGATAAGTGTTGATTAAAAACCTACAACATCTCAATGTACTGAAGCTTATCAAATTACCAATCTAAACAACAAGTAACAAACAAACAAAAAATTAACCAGCACTTGTTTCAAGTTTGTGGTTAGATATATCTATGATTCAGATTCGTCTTCAGCTAAATTGGATCAAATCAACATAAAAAAAATCAACTGATTGAAGAAAAACCCGGAGAATTTTCAATTCAATTCCTTTTTTTATATATATAAAAGCAGTTGCATGAAGAATGAGTCAATGAGAAGGGACAAAATGGGATTACCTGTAAGGAACAAAATAAAGTTGCTGGTCATCAGTTACATGAGATTCGGGCTGTTGAGGAGAATCCGAGGAATGCTCCGATGGGTTATCCATACCGGAATTCTAGAGAGACAGACACGGACCCGAGCGGACTTCTTTTCAGAAATGGGAAAATATTATGCGCATTTGCTGCACATTGGAGCTTTTTTCTCTCAATGAAAGAGGAGATTCAGGGAACAGAATATATATTTATGAATAATACAGTAACTAACTAAATTCAATGCTTATATATTTTCTTTTTTTCCTATTATTATTACCATTTAAATGAAATTAAATTATTTCCTACAGATTTCTTTTTCTTTCAGAATTTAAGACAAGTGAGAAAAGGTAATCTAAGGACATTGCAGATTGAAAAATACAGTAAGTAATTCAATGTTTTTTTTGTTTTACTCTTATTTTATTATATTATTATTAAGGATACTTAATCACATAACTTTATAAAGATTCCTTTATTCTTTCAAAATTTAAGAGAAGTAAGGCAAGGTAATCTAAAGACAGATCAGATTGAAAAATACAGCAACTAATTAAATGCTTAAATATTTTCTATTTTTACCATTATTATATTAATTAAAGTTACTTCAATCATAAGATTTTATAAAGTTCCCTTTTTATTCTTTCAGAATTTTTAAGAGAAATGAGAAAAAGTAATCTAAGGACAGATCAGAAGGATCTTGACTGTACATCTTATCTTATTTTTACAGCTAAGCTAATTCTGCATGTCTTTTTATTTTTTGCCTTCTTTTGTCCCTGATTTTCTTATAATATTTATAATGGACTATTCATGCAAATTAAGTTGAAGGGACCTTTTTTGTGTTTTGATGCAAATTACGTTGGGAATGCACGTAGTTAGATGGGAGTTAAATCAAAAAGATGTTTTAGTTAGTGAAACTCTAAGTATATTTTTTTTCTTTTAAACAAGTTTAAGGGCACCTTTGTGCTTCTTGTTCATAATTAATGAAAAGATTGTTTTTGACTCGAGCGGTCAAACACCCTCCAATCAGAACCTAGTCTTTTTATAAGAAATAAGGATCTAAGAGAGATTAAGTTATAAAAAATTATGAGATTTCACGCGAAGAATAAGCCTCGTTTTGTGAAGATTTTCAAATTAACTCCCACGTCATCAAATAATATTATCCGATTTTAAAAAGTGAGAAAGAAAGACTTGTCCAAATCTATATAACAAACTAGGAAACTTAGTTAGTGAAATCCTCATAATAATTATTTTTATTGCATTTAATATATAGTTGAAATATACTTATACTATCTTACAAAATCACATAAGATGTATAACCAATTATTTGAAAAAACACCTCCGAATAATAATACCAATTTTTCAAACATTACAACCCACATTTATAACGAAGTTATGTAAAATTATTGATGCTTAGGAACATAAATGATAATGAATTAGATCGTTGATACTTCAAAAATTCTTATAATTACGTTCTGGTAAAGATGAGAGAGAAAATGTAATAACTTTTTCCCCAGGATAACAAAGTTAGTAACCCGAATAAAAAAACTAAGAAATAAAGACTTTTGTTGAACTTTGTCTTTGATATTACTGTAGAATATAAGAATCCTTTTTTTTCTTCTAAATGTGAGCATGTAAGAAGTATCCAACCCTTGGAGAAAGAGATATATTACATGTGTATATATTGGATGAATTTGGGAAAAAAGTAAGTTTGTATTTTTCCCCTCTCTTTTTTTTTTCCTCTCCGTGACAAATAGAAAAATACAAAAAATTTATGTTGTTAAAGTAAATTTGTAACACTTCCCTTATATCTATCACAACTTTTTTAATTCATAAGATCTAAGACACGTATCAACAGCCAAATATTTTTTTGTACCTTTCGAAAGATATTCACAAAGTTAGCAACAGCCTACTGGTCACTAGTTACCAAAAAAAAGACTACCGGCCACTCCTAAAGAAACCTTAAAAGAGTAACATTTACAGCAAGCAAAATTGTTCTATACTTAGTAGGGGTTGGGACATGCGATGATTTCATATCGTGATTTCAAATCGGTGTTCGTTTATGCAACTTGCACAAATTTTTATAATTTCAACTTCATATCATGATTTCAAATCACAAATCATCCAAAAAGACATGATTTGGGATTCCAAATCATGATTTCAAAATTTTTAAATGTAAAACTTGACCAATAAGTTTATATTTTGTAAAAAAAAAAAAAAAATCCATAAGTTGGTAGATATATTCACCAACCATGTTTACCAACTATTTATATCAAATATTAAAAGATCTGCAAATTGATATTATATTTATAACAAATTTACTCTTACCAACCATGTGGGAGGATTATATTAAAGAGTAGTTACACTACAACTCATGTTCAATTTTCCTTTTTACTAAACTAAAATTTGATCAATTGATATTGTATTTTTTAGAAAGGTCTTCTAGTAGCGTATAAATTTTGTTATGAATTATGATTTGCTCAATCAATAAAATTATATAAGAATTGGAAAAGTTTTGATGGTTTTCACAATTTGTGGGGTTTTTATCTCTATGAGAAAAAGTACAATTAAAGAATTCCAAATTGTATGTCCAAACAAAACTTCAACTTCAAATCATCAGGATTTCATATCATAATTTCAAATCATGTCCAAACGGCTCCTCACTGTTGCTCAACGCACACGCAAGTATATACAAGTAATATATGTTTTAAAGTCCATATATCGTACTCACAGAGACTTAGATTTTATATTGTTCAACTAATTCAAATTCCATTGTAACTATTCAAGAGAGTGAAATCAAGATGTTTGTTGTAACTAGACTATTGACTGAAAGTAAATTAATAAATGAAAACTTTGTGATTTAGATGACTAGGAATAAGACCGTAAGGTTTATCAAATGAAAAAGAGTTCCAGGGTCATAGCGTTCGACAATCCAGTTAGTCTTCCGACACTTCTACCTATCATATTTCCTGGGTTACGGGTTTATGTTAACTTAATGATAATCTTTCAAACTACTCACAAGCCTGTAGATGTTACTCTTAACGTCTATATTTTTATGATCGCCAGAAATAACAAGAACACATTTATATTTCCATAACCAACTAAGTAGGGCTAGAGGATATATTTCTATCCTTAGTAGCGAAACGATTAATTGAACAAACTCTATTTATTCTTATTACGTACGTGAAGTCGCTCTTTCAAGTTCAACTCATGCATCACCAATAGTGTCTAATTGGTGATCAAGTAATTAAACAATTAAGCACAAGAATAAATAAGAAACCCAAACGATGGAAATTTAATGGATAGAAATTATCGTCAAACCAACTATCATGTCTTTTGCCACAACCCTAGAATAAGAGAGTTTAGCTACTCATGATTCGTGAAGAGGAACAAGAATTCATGAATAATCTAGGGTTGAATGAAGAAAATAAAACAAAACCTAAGAAAATAAGAACGACGACTTACAAGTCGTAAGAATAATCCCAGCACGTTGTTTCTAACCTAAAAACGTCTATTTCTAGTCTAGGTCAAAATTTGAAATAATTAAAACCAAATCCCGATTGAATGGGAAAACTAGACGAGGTCTTGCGATGGCTGCGCGACGCGAGCTCATCGCGGGAGTGTCTGTCGATTTTTGCAGACATAAATTCAGAGAGGCCTCTCATGCGCTACGCGGGCTGCTCGCCTAGATGCCTTCAATTGCTCAATTTTCACTCCAAGTGTCGCACATCAGAGAGGCCTCTCATGCGCTACGCGGGCTGCTCGCCTAGATGCCTTCAATTGCTCAATTTTCACTCCAAGTGTCGCACACTCCTCTTGTCCTCTCGTCCAAGTGCACTAAGCTCCATTTTCTCTCAAAAATGCTTGGATTTTCTTCATTCTATCTCGTTGTACTTAAACACACAAACATACCAACATAAGATCGAATACAACGATTTCATTATAAAGAATGCAATTAAAGTACTAAGATAAGGAGGGAAAGTGCTGCAAAATGTAGATATTTGTGTCAAATATCACTCATGCTATTATGTATAGCTATTTCATACTAGCTAATGTACTTTAAATGTGTCCTCTGTGATCCACATAAATGTAAAAAAATTAAACAGTGTGTTTTCAAATTAAAAACCTTCCTCAAAATTACTCCTTCCTATTTAGATATCAGTCATTTTATCTCACTATATTTGTTTTAAATACATAAAAATAGAAAACTAAAAACGGAAAAGGGTCAAATATACCCTGTCTGTTGGAAAAGGGCTAAATATATCCCTCGTTATACTTTGGGTTCAAATATACCCCTGCCGTTATACTATTGGTTCAAATATACCCCTCCTGCCATTATACTATATTTGAACCAATAGTATAACGACAGGGGTATATTTGAACCTAAAGTATAACGGCAGGGGTATATTTGGCCCTTTTCTAAAATAAAAATAATGATTACTTTTTTTTCAACTTTATCTTTACCGGTTTGATTAGTGGAGAGTTAATTGACGTTCAAAAAAAGATAGATACAATATAATAGTTTAAATATTATAATTAAAGCTATTAAATTTCCTTTCTTAAGTAAAAAACTTGAAAGAAGTGAATATAAGGATTTTAGTTAAGCAGAAAGGGAGGGGGGGTCCACACATTTAAAAACAAACAACCATTTTAAATAAACCCTAGTCAAACTTGGAACTAAATTTAATGACACTTAATATAATTAATGACTTAAATATATTTCCTTAACTAATTGTAACACAACAACATCCATTGTTTTGGAAGCATGCGTGCAAGATCTCTTCGGCTTTTGGTCACTTCTCCACATAATATTTTATCTTTGAATACCAATCTTAAAAAAAAATCAAACATCATTAATGGAGAAAAAAAACTCGTTCATTTAAAAAAAAAAAAAACTATGACAAAATATTAATTTAACTTGCTAGCAAGCATATTAGGAATACATTAAAATTTGAGATACATTTAATGCATATTTTAATTTGAATTTTCCAAGTTGAATTATGAGAAGAAAAGAATCACATTTTTTGATTTGATACAAATTTTTACTTTTAGTATTTGATGATAAATATTGAAGCATGGACGGATCGACGCTTGCATAATTATTAAGGGTAAGTTGTATCCATTGACGACTCAAATGTACTTTTACCATATTATGTAGCCTTAAATGTAGTTTAAGGAAATTGGATTGAATCTTTAGAAATAGATTTGACTCTTTGACTTTAATTCATGTGTTCTCTTTTGTAATTCAAACTCAAATCTCATTTCAAAAGAGATACTAGTTGCTTATTTTAGTTAAATTATTTCCCACAAGTTATTTAGTTACTAAGCTATCGCAACTTTTTTTTTTTTTGATGAAAAATGAAAAAACTGTAAGTGGGGTGCTAGGGAAAGGACAACCCAAATCAATAAACATGTAATAATTGCTGAAACTGAACATAAGTACTCTGTGTTCTGAATGAGAAACCATTTGTTTATCTGAGTAAATAAGCTACAGCCTCAGGCTATCGCAACTTGTAAACACTGTTGGTAATTAATAAATAGTAGCGTCTTGAATTGATTTACAGTATTACTCCCTTTGATCATATTAAGAGCCTGTTTTGATGGGCTTATGCCTAAAAGCTGAAAACAGCTTATAAGCCAAAAAAAATAAGTTGGGGTAGTCTAACTTATTTTTTTTTGGCTTATAAGCTGTTTTCAGCTTATAAGCTGCTTTAGATAAGCTAAGTCAAATAGGCCCAATTATTTTTTTGAACTTATTTTAAGCACAAAATGATTTTAAGCTAGTCAGCCAAATACTCAAAAAAGCTGAAAACAGCTTATAAGCAACTTATAAGCCAATCCAAACGGGCTCTAAGTGTTTATTTCTTCTCTTTTAGTTCGGTCCAAACAATGATCAATTTCCTTAACAAGGAAACTTTAAAGAGTACATATTGTAGGAATTTTTTTATAAATAGCTACTTTCATAATTGCTATTTGAAAATAAGTAGCAATTTCAAATTGATAAAAATTTAGTCACTTTTTATGCAGAATTTTTTTTTTTGCATAAAAATACCTTAACTTAAAAAATCTAGTGAGACCTTTTTTTTTTTTTCAAACTCCAAAACACTAACTTGGAGTTTTAATTCTATAATTAAAGTTCCAACACATGTCTAAAAGTGACCAGCTCCGCTATTCTTACCCTTGAATATGGTGATTTACAAGAATGACTTTGGAGGTGGCTCCTCTTGAACTTTTGATCCACTTGCCTCATGGACAAAAACTTTAATTTCAACAATTTTAACTTTTGACCTTGAAGGTTTTCCCCCAAGACAAGTTGGGGTCAAAAGTTCAAGATCATCCATTTTCAAGGTCGTTGGTTATAATTTCCTGTATATCTTAGTATATTGCCAACTGGATCCAAAAAAACACAGATTGAAATTGGGCCCCGAGCCACTTCTGTTGCTCTCATCTTAGGTC
Source organism: Lycium barbarum (assembly GCF_019175385.1). Lineage (NCBI taxonomy): Eukaryota > Viridiplantae > Streptophyta > Magnoliopsida > Solanales > Solanaceae > Lycium > Lycium barbarum. Next base: position 163,306,310 of record NC_083337.1, read on the forward strand.
AACTATGAGGCCCGTTCAGTATAATGAGCCCACCCCTTCTATGAAACTCTTAGCCGGGCTTCTTTTAAGCTTTAGGTAGAAATTGTACAGTTTGAAGGTCAAATGGACTGGTCTTTAATTTTTGTTCAAATGGAACTTAGGCCTAATGGGCACAAAGGCAGAGTCAGGATTTGACGTTTATGGGTTTGAAATTTTGGTTTTTTAATGTTGTTGGGTTCTAAATTAATAATTTGTATATGTTCAGTGAATTTTTTAATACAAATATAAGGTTTGGACCAAAGCTACTGAATTCGACTGAACCCGCACCAGATGAACTAGCTCCATCCCTGAATGGGCATAAGTTCTTCAAAAGATCCAGCACAACTTATATCGGATTCTTTAAATAACTTATGTCCCGCTAGGTATAAGTTCCATTTGAGAGACAAAAATTAAAGACGGGTCATTTTCCACGATTGTCCTTCAAAGGCACTGGTCTTTAATTTATGCCCCTCAAATTGGTGGTCTTTCATTTTTTGTCTTCGCTAAAAATCTCTTAGTTTCGGGTTCGAACCCCCACTCAGTCAAATTTTTTTTAAAAAAATAGCAAGGTAGAGTTTAGATTCTCAAGACAGAGTTTTGTCTTCACCTGCCTTAAGGCAATTTTTTTTTCCTTACTTGGAATTTTAGTATTTTACAAACTTTTGCCTTAAGGTCTAACTTTTGTCCGGATAGACCTAGCTTTGCTACAAACCTCTACCTTGCGTTTTTTTTTTTTTTTTTTAATTACTGAATTTGGGTACGAACCCAGAACCTCGGGGCATGAGGCGAAGGGAAAAAGTTAAAGACCACCAATTTGAGGGACGAAAATTAAAGACCAGGGCCTTTGAAGGCCAATCCACACAAAAAAAATGACTAAAGACCAGCACAAAATAGAGATAAAAGTGCAAATGACCCAAGCTTTAGTGCTCAAACACGGGCTGGCCCACGCAGCACGAGAGGGATTGGGTTCTAGGGATGTTAAAGCTTTTAAGGAAGCTATGCATTTTTTTGCGCGGATTGGCCTTCTTCTGGGATGGTCTTTAATTTTTGTCCCTCAAATTGGTGATCTTTAATTTTTGTCCTTCACTTAATACTCCGAGGTTCTGGGTTCGAATCACAATTCAGTAAAAAAAAAAAAGGAATTTCGTAAGGCAGAATTTTGCCTGCAGTAGCTTCTATTTCAACTGAATGATGGCTGGAAGCCTGGAACAAGAGTTCTGGGCATCTAAACCTCTCTGCTCCAACAGCAGATGTGCTTAGTTTATCAGCAGCAGATGTGCTTACCTGGCTATCTGCTAACTCATAGCTTTTCTCAACAGAAGATGTGCTTAGTTTATTTTCACAAAATTCTGCCTTAAGGCCAAGTTTTGGCCAAAACTCTCCCCTTGAAATTTTGTCCGAATCATGCAAAATTCTGCCTAGCGATTTTTTTTTTTTTAATTTTTGACTGAGCGGGGGTTCAAACCCAAAATCAAGGGGTTCTAACGAAGGCAAAAATTAAACACCACCAATTTAATGGGGAGAAATTAAAGACCACCCCAAAATAAGGGCATTCCCGCGAATTGCCCGAAGCTATGTTGGCAGTAGGGGTGTACATAGACCGCGCTAGTTAGGGTTTTTTAAAAATCAAACCAAATCAATTGTGTCGGAGTTTTAAATCTATAAGCCAAACCAAACCAACAGAAGCCGGGTTTTCTCGGATTCTTCGGTTTTCTCGATTTTTTTCGAAAAGTCTTCGTACAAAATATATAACTTTTACTTCAAATGTTTCTTTAGTCCTAGTAAGATATAACTATATATTAAGATGTATCGTAAGAAAATAACATAAAATGTGAGATGAATGATGACATTATAATAAAATATTAAAAAAAAAATGAAATTGCATAAAATAAATATTGCTAATTAATAAGCCATAGTGAAAATGACCATAATCTAAAAATACAAACTCATGCTAAAATAAGTACGGCTAATAAGTATTAATTACATGACAAAGAAAAAATTAAATAAGTTATGTATTTTCACTATCTAAACCAATCAAAACTAAAGAATAGATATCCAACATTATTGTCATTACTAATGTTCGAATTGAATTTCTTCTGTTAGCAGTAGTATTGATTTGGTTTTGATTTGAACTTTATTTGAGTTACTAATATTTATGGGTTACAAAACTTATTGGATCATTCAAAATTATAAGTCTAATCATGAAATAATATGTTAAAAGACCGAAAACTATGAAAAGTTTTAAGAAATATTTATAAATTACATTACAAATAAATATTTTTAAAAAGTGTATACATGTAATGTTAGGTTGGTTTGATTCGGTTTGACTTTTTTTAGTTAAAATCAAACTAATTTTGGTCAGATTTTTTTTTTTCAATTAGAAACCAAGTCAAATCAATCACTAGTCGAATTTTTTTCTCGATTTGACTCAAATTATTGATTTGGTGCGGTTTGTTGGTTTTGTTTGCAGAGATGACTTGGAGAGTATTACTCCACTCGGATTTATTACTTCTTTCACGAACTAGAAAAGTTGATATTTTTCAACTAATTCCTTTTTGACTTCTACTATGTCATCATCATTCAACGTCTTGAATTTGAAAAAGAGTAGTTTGATGTGAGAAATTGTTAGATAAAGGACTTAGAATGGAGAGTTGCTAACGGTGAATTTATTAAATTATGTTTGCAAACCCACCCTTTAGTTTTTGACTATCTTTTTTCCGATAAGTGTAACGTGTGCATAAGCCCGTTAACTGGTCCAAACCGGACCGGACCGACAACCGGTTAGGAAACTGGCCGATTTCCGGTTAACCGGTTCCAAAATTGAAAACCGAAACCGGCCGGTTCTTTACTTAAAAAAACCTCTTTTTTGTTTTGTTTTTTTGTATATTATAGTATTTCTTAGTATATTGTAGGTATATTTATATATGTTATATAAGTTTATAACTAAAGTTTATATATTTACTAACTAACAACATATAGCCATATATGTATATATATATTAAGTTATATGCTTAAGTTATAACTTTCTATTTATAACTTAAGTATATTTATACTAGATATACCTAAAATATACTAAGAATATACTTATAATATAAATATACTTAAGTTATAAAATAGAAATTTATAAACTTAGAAAAAACTTAACTTATAAATAACTTAAGTTATAATACATATAACTTATATCTATATATATATATGTGTGTGTGTGTTTAAATTATATGTATACTATATTACTTATATATGTTTAAGTTATATGTATACTATATATACTTATATAACTTAAGTTTTATGTATACTATATATACTTATAAGTTATAACTTATATATCTATGTTTAAGTTATATGCATACAATATATACTCATATAACTTAAGTTTTATGTATACTACATATACTTGTAACTTATATATATATATATATATATATGTTTAAGTTATATGTATACTATATATACTTATATAACTTAAGTTTTATGTATACTATATATACTTACAACTTATATATATATATATATGTTTAAGTTATATATATACTATATATACTTATATAACTTAAGTTTTTTCTAAGTTTATAAATTCCTATTTTATAACTTAAGTATATTTATATTATAAGTATATTCTTAGTATATTTTAGTTATTTTCCAAGTATATAACTATCTATTTAAAAATATTATAAGTATATTCTTAGTATATTTTAGGTATATTCCTAACTTAACATAAGTAAAAATATGAACACAAGTAAATAGAAGAAAGCTCAATGAGCCATATATTTTATTCATTCATGGATAACATTTATTTGCAAGTTGTAGTTTGTTTTAACTTGCAAATAATACATGAGTTGCAAAAAAGTAGTAGAATAATAAAATCAAAAAGTGTCAATCATTTGGCTAATATCAGCCATATCATATTCGGTCATTAAGATATCTTCAAAGTCTTCCATTTGGTCTATTCCACTTGCTATCAAATCTTCAATCTCTTCCTCTTCGCTTTCTACCGCTTCTGAGTTTTGGTTGCGTCGCTCCGATCTAATCCAATCGCGAATGCAAACTAGTACTTGCAAGTTAAATCCGGATAATGAGTGTCTACGGTCTCGAATTTGTTGTCTTCCTTAGCTAAATGCACTTTCCGAAGCCACGGTTGATATTTGAACCGTAAGGATATCTCGAGCCATTCTTGAAAGTATTGGATGACTCGTCTTGTATTTCTTCCACCATGCTAAGACGTCTAAATCATCTAGTTGGTTGATATTCACATTTGGCTGCATCAAATAAAGGTGATATTCATCAAAGTTTGCATTATTAGAAGGAGCTGGTTGTGAATGTAAAACTTTTAAATTCGACAAATCCTTTAAGCCCTTTTTGCTACTTTGAGAAGTAGTAGGGCGTGGAGCAACAGATGTAGCACTTTCTTCCAAAGTAGAATAATGACAAATTTTTTCTAACCTCGGAATCAATCGCGAGCTCGGCGTCAGTTAAAGATTCTTCAACTTCCTCGTCAATTTCTAAATAGTTATAAATTTGACCAACTAATGCTCTAGTATAAGACATTTTAAAACAATGATTTAAAAGAGAACCCAATATAAATAAAGTTGGATAGGAAAAAAATACTTCTTAAATTTTGTTGTCATATTAAAAATAGCCACTTGATAACCGGATTTATCTTTATCCTCATATAAAACTCTAGCTATTTCGGCTAAGTAGACTAAAATTCCGGCTACCGTGGGATATAATTGTCTAGAAAAAGAAGAGTTGCATTATAAAATTTTTGTAAAAGTTCAATACATTCCTTAACATCTTCCCAATCGGTAATATTTAACCAATCATCACTATCCGTATTAAAATAGTTGTGAACTTGTTGTATGGGAATCCTATAATCATATGCTTGTTGTAATATAATGTAAGTGTAGTTCCACCTAATTTCAACTTCTACTTGAATTTTTCTAGGTCTAAGGTCATTTTGCACACAAGAATTCTTAAAATCTCTATTTTTTGCTTGTTAGCTTTACAAAAAAGAAAAGCAACATCATTTCAAACTTTTTGAATAGAATCTTCAAAATATTCAAGACCATCTCTAACAATCAAGTTTAAAATGTGATAACTAAATCTCACATGAAAAATATTTTTTAGTGGAGGGTTTAATTTCCTTTTTAAAAGATCAACCGCCTTTGTATTATTAGAAGCATTATCTAAAGCAATACAAAGTGTTTTTCTATAAATGTTAAAAAAATTCATAATAGTTGACATTGAATCTGCTAAAAAATTTCCGTCACGACGACCTTTCCCTTCATCATATAAAAAAGCTATAATTCCTTTTTGCATCACCCAATTATCATCAACCCAACGACATGTAATACCAAAAAAATCTAACTTGTTAAGACTAAGACCCAAATCGGCGGTAAGAGAAACACTACAATTTAAAGAATTAAATACATGACACAAATAAAATCTCTATATCTATTTTTTTTATATAAATCTATAATATCCGCTCTACAAGTACTTCTAGGAATACCCTCAAATAACGGATTATAACAACGTTGAATATAAGTAACAAACCCCAAACTCGAAGGAAAGGAAAACGGTAGAGCATCAAAAGCAACCATTTTAGCTATTTCTACACGCTCTTTTTTCTTGTCATAGCTAAAAATTTTACCGGTTCGTGGGTCTATTGTCATTGAATACCCCCCACATTTGAACCCGTTTTCTCTCCTCAAACATCCTTATGTTTAGATCTCATATGACCCGTTAGTGAACCCGTTCCACCATCCTTACTAGTTTCTTGCCTAAAAACAAATTCTTGTTTACATATACCACATGAAGCTGTTTGTCTTTCTTTATCTTTAGTCATAGGTTTTCAAATTTTAGCGGTTGGCCTACGAGTTCTTGGCGGTTTGTCTTGTGTATGTGATTGTGCAGGACCTGTATCTCCTATGGGATTTTCGGGGGGCTTGTGTTTCATCATCATCATCATTAATTTCATTAAAAGTGCCGGTATAGTGTTGTTGCATTACCTCATGCTCTAAAAGTGGATTATTTCCACCAATATCAAAATCTAAATTAGGTGTTTCGTTCACAAATGTTTCCTCATTAAACCCACCCCTAAAAATATCACTACTACCGGCACCACGTTTCAATCTCTTCGACATTATTAAATAGAATTAATTTTAATCACACTCAAATAAATCACAAGAAAATAAATTGCTAGAATTAAATAGCAGAAAATAAAGATAGAGTTGGAACGAAGGTACCAAATTGCCGGACTAATTTCCACCAAAATGAAGGCAGTTAGAATTGCAAATCCACCAAAGCTTTGGAGCTACTTCGGATTGTTGCAAAATCACCAACTCCACCAACAATTTTTTTTATAATTGCAAAATTAATAATTAAAACTAGAATAAAACTTTATAATATTTAATTGAGAGAAATTTAAAGTGGCTAATTGTTGCAAAATAGCTATAATTGAGAGAAAGAGAAGAGTGAATTGGTGTGGATTAAAATTGGAAATGGAGAGGGGTTTATATAGGGGTAGGGGATGGGTTAAAGTGTAACAAAAAAAAATTTGGGCGGGGGGGGGGGGGGGGGGGGGGGGCAAAAGGGGCGTTTGGAGCCGTTGGCAACAGTCATTTTTGCAAAATGGACCGTTGCCCAACGGTCCAGTCCACGCAGGCAACGATTATATTTAATTTTTTTTTGACCAGTTAACCGGTCCCAAAAATTAAAAACCGGACCGGTAAAAAAACACCGGTAGATCGTGAACCGGTAAACTGGTTACGGTTTAACCCGTCCGGTTATCGGTTTGTACCGGACCGGTTAACAGGCTTAGGTGTGCACTCACTCACGGAACCAAAATTTTCACTAAGGAGGTTCTAATATATAAAAGTAAACACATAAAGAGTTAAAGGAGATTCAACATCTACTATATATACATATAAAATATTTTAACTATTTATAAATAGTGTCATTTTTTACCGCAGGGGGTTCGGAACCCCTTGGCTCTGCGAGCACCAATAAGTGGCAGATTTACATTGAGTTATAAGCGGTATCGCGTAACATGTCTCACTAGCTTTTTTTGAAAAAAAATAAAATTGTTTATGCATTATTTTTTAAGTATTACTATATAGTTATTCATGCATTTTTGGATGATACATCTCCATTAGCAATATCAAGACATTTTTTTGCGCGGATTGCCCTTCTTTTGGGGTGGTTTTTAAATTTTGCCTCTCATATTTGTGGTCTTTAAATTATGCCCCTCATATTGCTGGTCTTAAATTTTTGCCCTTCGCGTTGCAACCCTGAGCGTTCACGCAGAAATCGTGAGGTTCTGGGTTCGAACCCCCGCTCAAGCATAAATTTTTTTTAAAAAAATTGCAAGGCAAGGTTTGGGTCGCGCGTATGCTGGGCCCGGCATACACTTGTTAAGGAATTACCAAAGTTATGCCGAACCCGGCATACTCATGCCTTATGGGCAGACTTGGCATAAATATGGGCAAACTTTTAGTTAAGCCTTAACTAAAAGTCTTTTCCTAGTTATGCCTTATAGGGCAGACTTTTAGTTAAGGTACAACTAAAAGGATGCCCCATAAGGCATAACTAAAAGTATGCCCATAAGGCGGAGTTTTTTCCTTAAGGCATAACTAAAAATTTGCCTTCTAAGACAAAGTCTATGTCTTAAGGTATGCCGGGTCCGGCATAACTTTGGTAATTCCTTAACAAGTGTATGCCGGTGGGGGTATAGCGAAATTTAAACTCTGCCTTGCGATTTTTTTTAAAAATTTTTGACTGAGTGGGGGTTCGAACCTGGAACCCATGAGTTTTAGCCGAAGGGCAAAAGTTAAAGATTTCAAATATGAGGGACAAAATTTAAAGACCACCCCAAAAGAAGGGCAATTCCAAGATAGAGTCACCTTGTTTCGCTAAACTCCAAGCTCTAGAAGCATTTGTGCATGTAAAATTATGAATGATACATCTCATTATGAAAACAAAAATGATAGATAGTGCACATCATTCTAAATTCCTCAATTAGCTTTGAAAGAAAAATATATTCTAGGTTCATTAATGTAGGCAATACTTTCTTTTTGGTTCAAAAATTCCCAAGTGGATTTCTAATTCGACTCCAGATGACGCACAAGTTCTAATGCTCCTGAGTGTGTGTTCATTTACTCTTCTCCTAATTTAAATATATGACAATTTTTGGCTGTGGCAGAATTCAACTTAAGCATGATAGGTAATACTTTGTCTTCGATCTTCCTATTCATATAAGTATAACTTGAGCGTAATCAAATCCCGATAGTTTAATGTAATGCACGCATCTTCCAAAACTATATATATATTTTTTTGACAATTAAAGGAACTTTTATTAATCACCAAGTAGATATTTACAAACTAGGGGTGGATTAACCAATCCTCTCCCCCTCTCATATTAGCAGCTTCTTGTTGTGTTTTACTCGAATGCACATGTTGACTTTCATCTGGTGCAACTTACTGTCTCTGGTGGAAGCTTTTTGTTGAAACACTCGCATATTCCTCTCCATCCGAATACCATATACTATAGTAGCTAGGAGAACGTATTTTATAATATCATGAAGTAAGATAATATCCCAAACTTTCCTTGACAAAACCTTAAACAATGGATTATGATGTTTCCAAAAACAAGATCAAACAAACAGACACCGACTCTTGCTGAAACGCTATTGGTTGAAATGACAAAAGGAAAATTGAATTAGAAAAAAGAAAGAAAAGGAGCATTCACACTTGATGCTAGAGAGAGACAGACATGACCCTCCACCAAGACAAAAAATTGGCTCTTGAGATTTTGTCTGGCTTCTAGCATCATGACCTAACAATAAAAGCTTATAAAGATGATTATGAATATGACTCCATTAAAGGTCCCTTTTTCCAATCTGATTTTTCTAAAATAAAACAAAAATAATTGAAGCAACACAAAACACTTGCAAAGGGTTTGTAGTTATAGCGACGGTGTCAGAAATTTATATAAGAGAATTCAAAAAATAAATAAATGTCATGATTGAAAATTGAACTTATGGCCTAGAGTAACCGTTGAACCCTCTTTATCACTAAACTAGATTTTTCTTCATTTTAAGGGAATCCAATAATTTGCATACAAGAATCTATTTTTATTCTATTTACGCAATGTAGTTTTCTTTTTTTTCGAATAATAATCTTTTTTTATTCTATTTACGCAAATAAAATTTTACGAAGAATATTCAATTGATCTGATGCCTCTTCTCTCTACTTAGTTTCACCTCCTATTGCAGTTTGGTCATAAATATTATTTCTGTATTTGTAACTATTCAACTTCTTTGTTTGAAATGGTGTTGAAATCTTGAAAAAAAGTTGAAGATTATTTCAAGTGAAATAATAATTTTCACGCACAAATTCAATTTTTTTCAACTCTAATCATTATTGTCGAAACACCTACCATGCATGTTTGATGATATCGGTTTCTTTTAACGGTGATGAACAAAAATAAATTAGACAAAAAGTTGCTTAATTTTTTGATTGGGCGCCATATAAGGAAAAATGAGGTAAGGCACTTGAACAAGGTGGAGGAAAATGACTAACTTTACTCTTTAAAAAAAAATTGAGAAAAGGACATAAATGGTCCCTTAACTATGAGAGTAGGTTCAAAATAGTCCCTTAACTATGCACTTAACGGTTTTGGTTCTTTAAGTTTGCCACAAGTTAATAAAAATGGTCCCTCAACTATGAGGGTTGGTTAAAAATAGTCCCTTAAGTATGCACTTAACAGTTTTGGTCTTTTAAGTTCGCCAAATGTTAACACGTTTAGTCTTCGACAAAATATTCATCGAACTCTGTTTGTTAGATTTGACGAGAACTATGAAAAAATTAGCGAGAACTCACATTTGGGTGTACGCATTACTAAAGAAAAGGCCAAATACCTCAGGATAAAACTGACGGACATCAGTCGGTTATAGGAAAAAACAGAGGAAAAACCTACAGACTTGATAATGTCAGAAAATAGTGTCTCGAAACACAAAGACTGACGGACTCTGTCGATTAAAACCGACGGACTCCATCGGCTAAGTAAAATACACTAGACTCATTTTTACTGAAAACCGGGAAAAAAAAAATCTTCCATCATAGTGATTCTTTAAAAAAAAAAATAGTTTCTGCGCATTTTCCTTGAAAATAACCGACGGACGTTCGTTGGTTTTCGTAAAAAATAATAAAAGCTAAAAAAAATTAAAAAATAGGGTCCCTCGATTTTATCCATCGGTTTCCGTCCATCGTTTTTTTCGCTTGTTTTTAATAGTGATAATTTTTGTAGTTTCTGCTATTTCTAATTTATTTCTAAGGTCTGGTGTATTTTACTTAACTGATAGACTACCTCGGTTTTAATCGACAGAGTCCGTCGGTCTTTGTGTTCCGAGATACTATTTTCTGACATTATCAAGTCTGTAGGTTTTTCCTCTGTTTTTTCCTATAACCGACTGATGTCCGTCGGTTTTATCCTGAGGTATTTGGCCTTTTCTTTAGTAATGTGTACACCCAAATGTGAGTTCTCGCTAATTTTTTCCTAGTTCTCGTCAAATCTAACAAACGGAGTTCGATGAATATTTTGTCGGAGACTAAAAGTGCTAACATTTGGCGAACTTAAAAGACCAAAACTGTTAAGTGCATACTTAAGGGACTATTTTTAACCAACCCTCATAGTTGAGGGACCATTTTTGTTAACTTATGGCAAACCTAAAGGACCAAAACCGTTAAGTGCATAGTTAAGGGATTATTTTGAACCTACTCTTATAGTTAAGGGACCATTTATGTCTTTTTCTCAAAAAAAAATTGGTGAAATAAATGAGAACAGAGGTTATGGATAGAGAGCATATGGTTCTGTCCACTATCCATTCAACCTTTATAACACAGCTCTCCACATCATCTCTTGGGCTCACTCGGAATAATTCTTAAGGAATAAGTTTCAAATTTGTTCCTTTTGAAAATATAAATTTAACATGCAATTTTGAAATGTATTTTCAGAAAAGGTGAGGGAGTCACTTGTCAGAATCTAAGAAAATACCATCATTAAAGATGGAACAAATATAAAGAGTTGTTTAACATGAGAATCTCTCTAACTAGTCCGATCCCCACTATGATCAAGAATAGAAATGGACAATTATGTATTCATTAGATTATGTGTGTATTTAATTTGCCTCTGTTTTGTGTGTGTCTTGTGGATATATATAAATGCAAAATAATAATTGATTCACAATCAAATATCTATAAATATTTTGCAAATTTATGTTATGATCCAAGCTCATGACACATATTGCCCTCTTTGATTTAACATGCGCACAAATTTGTCTTCTATTTACGCCATCATCATTTATTTAAAGCTCTTTACTTTTCTCTCCCATTGCGATGTGGAATTTGCTTAAAATATCATATGCACCTCTTCTTCCGAAACTTGCCATCTAGAAGTGAGTTAGTTCTTCTCAGTGACTTGTCCTCGTCGATCTGCCATCCGTTACGGGCATCACAATTTCTTAATGCATATGTGAGATTTGAACAAAAAAATACTAAACACGTGAGCCCACATATTACATTGTAAATCTACGGTAAGTATAGTATAATTTGGAATCTTATAATTCTCATATACTTGAAGGGAATCATTTATGTGGAAAGAATACAAGGAACTATAACACGTCCGAATATGGCGAACAGGGTCCCCATTTCTCTCTCCGAGACTCATTTTTGTATGTTTATGATGTGAATTGTGTGATGTATATTAAAGGACTACCAAGTAGAGCTCCAGTACAAATAAAAAAAACTTGTATTATGCTGTCAGCCTGTTACGCATACCAAAAGTATGTGATGATGAAGTGTTGGGAAACAGTTGAAGGACTACCAAATAGAACATGCATATTTACAACTTGAGCGTGACGGTGACTAAGACCTATCTAAAATTTGAACGTTATGGTATCGAGTTGGAAATACAACCACATTCCATTTTCAATTTATTAGATTTGAAACCTATTTATTTATACTTGTTAGTAAATTTTTAACATTGTTTTCCTGAGTCGAGGGTTTATCGGAAACATACTCTCTATCTCTCAAGGTTGCGTACGTTTTACTCTTCTCAAACTTCACTTGTGGGATCTGAGCCGGGGGTTTATCGGAAACATACTCTCTACCTCTCAAGGTTGCATACGTTTTACCCTTCCCAAACTCCACTTGTGCGATTATACACACACATAAATAATTTAGAGCCAAAGTTATTCATTTCGGATGAATCCATAACATGTAGACTAAGATCGTCACTAAATGGTGGGAACAAGGTGTGAAATGTTATGCAATTCAAATGGAGAGAGATGGTTATAGCGAATGGGAGTTAATTAAGTTATATGCATTGACAATTATTAAAAGCTTGTATTAGTATTGTGTAACTAGTTAAACTAGTTATGACTATAATTTATCTTACTTTTCAAGTTGCCAATTTATCCTTTGTAGTTTCAATATATAATAAGCTTACTTTCTATCGTTCTATACATGTAAAATATCTTAAAAACAATTGGAGTTACTCTCTAAATAACTACGGTTTTTCAAAGTAAGAACTCTTTGAACCATTGTTGATTTGTTTCAACCATATGTCTAATAGATCATTACATATAAACTGAGAAATATTTCACAAAACCTTAGAGATATTACACAATCATGAGCTTCCACTTATTTTCCACCTATAAATTAATGCATGGCCACTCACACCTTTGATTGGAATGACAAAAGGCTAAGGACAAAAGGAAGAATAAAAAGAGGGGAGAAATCCCATTTTGATACTGAGACAGACAGACTCACAGACAGACAGACATGACACCCGACCAAGTCAAACTTGGCTCAAAATTAACAATTTTGTCTATCTGTTAAAACATCATCGTAAACTAAAACACAAAGGGGCAAAATGATGATTTTAATATTAAAACAACTAAAATAAACTTCTCTATTATGTTTTCCTTGTTCAAATCTTCTAAATTCAAAGACATTGATATATAATTGATTTCTCCCTCACACTCTCTCTCTTTGTTTATTTGGCTACAGGAAACTCTTTTTCAACAAAAGAGTAAAAACTAGACTTAACTAACAAAGAGAGGAAAAATTACACATCAAATGATATCATCACATTTATTGTGATATACTATACTTATGTGATTGCTTATATGTTATGATGATCTAATTAATTAATTAACACTGGGATTAGGAGGTGGCAATGCAGTAAGGCTCCCAAATGAGTAGAGACCTCCTCTGTTCTTTGCATCCTCTCAACAAAGGCATCAAGTAATTGATGTTCCCCTTGTTCCCTCTCATTAGCACCAAATCTTGCTGCTCATAATTAGCTGCTATCTTTGTAGTAGTACCATTGGCAATGGGAGCAGCACTCTTGTCATTGTAGTTGTTGACAATAGTTGTCACAGTGGGATTTTTCTTCCAGAAATAATCATAGGCATTGAAAGAAGCTGGAGATGGATTTGGTGATGTGATTGGAATAGGAGTTATTTCATCTTCATCGTCAATCAATTTGATTGCTTTGTTGAATTTGTTAGGCCATGTTAAATGATGATTATTTTTCTCTAGTCCCATAAGTTGCTTCATCATCAATGTTGATGTGTTCACATTCACCCTCCCATTTGACATTCTTGGTTTTTGCTCTAGCACAATTTGCATCCCCTTTGTACCATTTCCTTTTTCCTCCTCTTGATCCACTTCATCATCATCATCATCACCATCATCATGGCCTAAATGGGGTCGTCCATTATGTTCAACTTCTTGAATTTCGTCGAACACTTTCTCAAACTCTGCCACTTCTTGATGATTTTCCTCTGTTTCTGGCTCAGTTGTAGTGGTGATCAAGGTGAGAACAAGGCGACCATCAACGCGTTGAGCGCTAAAATGATTCTGTGGAGGAACAGATACAGCTTCAAGAATCAATCTGCCATTTTGCCTGTGAGATTGCATTTGAACCTCTGCAGCCAAGGAAGAAATAGGTGGAGGAAAAGACTTAGGTGGAGATGGTATTTTTTTGTTATGGTTGAACTTAACAACTGGAAATTCCTCGAAAGATTGAGAGATTATTTCTTCTTTTTCTTGTTGTTGTTTTTGGTTTTGAGGATCATCGTTGTCTTCATCTGTATCAGAGGAAGGGTAAGATGGAAGGCTAATTTCAGAGCCAGTCTCTGATCCAAGACTTTCAGTACAAATTTCAAGGCTTTTTTCAGTTAAAGAGCTGGATGATTTTTTCAAAAGAGGGTGAACATAAGGAGGTGGAAGTACTGTGGATGAGTCATCTTTCTTTTGGGTTAAAATTGAGCTCCAAACATCAAGTGATGTTGGCTGATCAGCTTTGTTACCATTTTGGATAGATGTCCAAACATCATCTTGACCACGAACAGCAAGTTCTTTGGAGGAAGCAATTTTCTTCATAGGGGGGAAACCATTTTGTGAAAGCCCATTTTGTGAGAGCCATTTCTTGGATGACATGTCAGCTGAAAGGGTTCTCCTAATAGAAGCTGCCGCTTTGTTTCTTTTTTCAGAGTCTGATCCAAGAATGGACACTATGCCTTTGCCCCCCTTAGAGGGGGGTAGGGGTGGGGGTAGTGGTATGGTAAGTTGTGGTTCCTTTTCCATCTTCAATGTTGAGTTGAAGTTCTTGATGCTCATAGAGGCTGCTGACATCTTCACAGACTAGAGAAGAGGAGGATCAGAACAAATAGGAGGGTTTTCCTTCTGCACGTGAAAAGTTAATAGCCAAATTAGGAGAAAGAACAATAAGAAAACAAGTGATATATGCTTAATTAACATTATTTCAAGTTCCAAAAAGATAGTACAACAAATAATGAAGTGTTAATTCTTACCTTAAGCAAACAACAATATCCAAATGAGGAGAGGGCTCAGTGGATGAGAGTTGAAAGCTAAGAGAGGAATAGGATTATGAAGATGATTGTTTGAGGGGAATATTGTGTATGGGGTGTTTTGATGGCAATTACAAGGAATGGGGGTGTCAGGGTCTTTATAAGAGTCCAGAAAGGCTATAGAACCCTGTGCAGGGGACCCGCCTCTAAACCCACCATGCAAAATACTCTCTTCTTTTTTCTTGTTTTGTGTCAGCAATTCGCTTTGATGCTTCTGATTAATTGGAATTCGTACCGCGTAAGGTTCATTCTTCGATTCCTGGGAAGAGGAAGAAGCAGATAGGACAAAGGCCTTCTCTTTCCGTCCAGGAAAGTATTTTATATCTGAAAAAATTGCATTCTCATGGCTTGAACACAAAATTTTTGCTTAGAAATAAAGGGGTCGTATTGTAAAGATTGATTATTATGTTTAATTTAACCTCAAAAGCTAGCCCATAAGAGAAAGATTGCCTAAGTCCGGTATCATTTTCCACCACAACCATGATGGTATACAAAAGACTCACTTTTCGTTCTCTTCCCTGCTGCTTTTACATTGTTAATTTAATTTGTTGAATAGTAATTTTTTCTCTGAGAAAGATTTAATTAAGTTATTACTAGTATATATTAAAGTGACAATATTAACTTCTTCTTTTTTATTAGCAATGCAATTTAGTCGTTATTAGCAATACAATTTAGCCGATTTACAGTAAATTGTATATCATCATTCTCCCAGGTTACCTATATCCACGATTATTATAAGCACGTCACGTAGTTGATCTTAGTGTGCATTTTTTTTTTGACTTTTTACCACTAGACATATTGTCTAGCGGTGTTTTATTAAAAATAAAAAGGTCCACAATTGGGATAAGTACAAGCAAGGGGGCTAGACCTTACCTTACCAGTCCTTATAAACCTGGTGTTCAGTCGTCTGCGCTAATTGCGATATTTTAGAATTAATTATGCATAATTGATCCATACTCGGAAAACTGGACAATGAAAAGAAACACGATTATATTTGGTTAAGGGCAGTGATTCTTGATAGTCTAATTTGGTGAAAATACCAACTTGAGGGGAAAAAAGAAGAAGGTGAAAACACCTAGACTTATATATGGTCTTCTTGATTCTAAGTTTTTTAGTAACAAATATTTCATACAATAGTAGTGAATACTGAATACTGAAAGCAAGCAGGGATAATATTTCCTTATAGTACGAAGTAAAAGCAAAGTTGGTGTCACAAAACTCATGAGTTATGTAAAACTTACGTGTCCACGTATAAGAGGAATAAAAATTAGGACGTAAGATTTAAGAGGACCTTTAATTACAGCGACGTTGCATATGAACTCAATTTTTTTATACAAGAAATAAATTTGCCTAGTAATACCGATGATTGACTTCCACATAATAGATGTAAGTTCCAATCTCAATATATATGTCACAATCTATTTTCTCGTTCCTTTGTTCATCTATTAAAATAGAAAAAAATTTAAAAGAAGATGGTGAGAATAAAAAGTAAAGTACACGTTTTCACCACTCTGTGAACTTTCATTTTCAGTACATCAGTTGTACTGAAGTAGCAATTCCCATGGTACACATCGATTTGGCTATGATTCTTTTGGTAAGTTACTAAGTAAATGTACCATTGGAGAATGTTGTGAAAGCTGCTGCCTTATTTGGCTTTTTTCACTTTCTTTCCTACAATTTTCGACCTCCAATAATGACAGTTATCGTCACTACTTTAGCCTTTTTCTAAAGTACAAGTTAAATGTCATAAGTCAAAATTACTATCATAATCTTCTGTTCTTTTAAGCCTTAAAGAAATATTAGTGATAATTAAGTAGCTATGTACGTTAAAGACATTTGTCATCAGATATTAACTTAATGCTCACAACACCAACTTAGACAATCAACGTATAATTTTGATGATTTGATTCTTTATTTTACGTTGGAAAAAAACTTTATTTTACTGGTAGTTAGTAGTTACTACAATAAGATGATACTTGATTTGGATACACAATCAATGCTACTGAAAGCTCCGTACGAGCCAGAATATTACGTTAGGTTCTTTGTCCGTTCACTTTAATTCATAAAAGATGCAAATTAGTTACATCAAAATATCACGGTATGTGTACAGTAATAAGAATTACAAATAGTAACATTACACGTAGAGTTTATACTAATATAATGCATGGAAAAAGGGTAAAAAGGAGAGAAAAAAGGGAAGCTTCCATCAGCAGAACATTTCGAGAAAGGAAATGAATTAAAGTGTTGATACAAATATGGGAAAAGTGAGAAGAGATGGTGATTGGACGAGAAAAATGGCTTAAGGAGGAAGCAAAGGCATCGCCTTTGGGAAGGGGCCCGATGATTGGGCGGTCGATAAAACCCTATCATCACTATATATAAAGTTGCTTCATCAAATTAGAATCATTCATCACCTTATAATTAATAGTATTATTAGTCAATACAGTAATATGTACAATACATGTGTGTGTGTATTGAAGAGAGAGAGAGAGGGAGAGAGAGATATTAATGAAGAATTTAGGCACTTTAATTAGTAACTATTTCAAAGATTTATAATATGATGGTTCCTTTTTGATACTTTAAAATGTAATAAAATAATTGATATCGAGAAATAATATAATTGAGTAATTAAAATTGTGTTCTCTATAATACATATAACTTAAACTTTTAAATGAGATGATCACACTTCAATATTATATCAGAGCAGGTCGAGGTCCTGAGTTTGATCGAGTCTCACCGTTTCTTGTTCTAAGAACAAAGAAACTTATCTGGCCCATGAACAAGAATCAAGTTTGCACGTGAGGAGCATGTTGAGATATAATATAACTAAGTAATTAAAAATGTGTTCTCTGTGATAACTTGATCTTTTAGTGAGATTGTTATATACCTTCATTAGTTGAATAAACCTAGTAAAAGAAAAAGATAATATTAGGAAATTGAAAAACAAATTAAGTTACCTCATAATAATAAATGAATAGAAGGAGAAATGTATTTGTTAGTGATGTAGCTCATCATTTTAACCGTGTAATAAGAACAAAACTATATATATATATCGTTTATTGTTACTTTGGCGACTATGGTAATTGATCTGGCACTATAAATGTATATATTACAGTACCAAATAAATACTGAATACAGGTCCCAATCATATATTTTTTTCACTCAGCTCTTGTCGTATCTCTTTCTGTCTCTGTCTTTCATTTTTCCTAATTCCTTATTGATGTATATGTATACGTACAAAAACTGACATATATGGTTATATGTAGGCTGTTAATTTCATGCCAAAAGTTAGTGATGTTGATTTGGGCGAATCTTATCTATATGACCAGTGGATGCACCCATAACTTTCAGCTCTCACATTTACGTGTGCGAATGAAAAATAGAACACGTAACACATATACACACACATTATATATTACTCTACGTTAATAATTGATTTTAAATACTGAACCCATGTCTAATATAAGGTTGATGAGTTATGGTCATTATAAACCGCACGTGGAGAGCCTCTCCATGAATAATAACAGAGAATTATGCTATTATACATAATATATGTATCTTAATTAGTGTGATGAAGCCTTGTATAAGATTTTGAACTGGCAAAGGTAGTATCAGCTACGAGCTAGATCTTCAACTACTAGAAATGTGTCTGAATCTGACTTCCCGGAAATATGTTTTATGCTAAATGACAAATATTTACATATCTTAGCTAAATGTCGCAAGTCTTTACTTATGATCTTAGAGGGCCATTTATGCAACACATTTTTAGAGAAGCTAATACCGTGGATGATAGTTTGTCTAAATATGATTGTAATAGCATTAATACTGGCATACTGCTGCCCTACTGCGTTCTATTCACCCACTCCCCCACCCACCCCTCCATTTGTATTACTCTCTATATATTATTATGTTAATGCCTATTAAACCTTGTCCATCCCAATCTGTAAGAACAGAAGAGACAGAGGATAACTGAAGCAATGAATGTTGTTATTTTCTCACCACATAGTCTGCTGCCTTGTATGTCATTATATACAATTAGGAATTACAATTTGATATGGACTATAAAGTTCTAATAACACTAGGATACAAAATAATAGTAGCTAAAACTTATCCATGTTCGGATTGGGATGGACATGGTTTAATAATGCCCTTCAAATATTAGGCAATGAGGAGAAGAGTGTACACTTTGTAAAGGCTAGTTAATATATAAAATGTCTTCTGAAATAAAAGAAAAAGTTAGCAAAATTCCCCTCTTCTATGGAATTATATTTTGGAAAGTGATAAGCTAATTAAAATCATAGATAATTGACTAATTGTATCATTAATAAAAGAGAAGGGAATAACAGAATAAAATGGGATCACCTAGCTAGCTAGTATTCAAGAATTCGGGCATGAATAAATATAGAAATTTATGGACGGTGGAGTTCCAAATTAAAGAACGTATTAGCTTTTCCCATAATAAAAAATAATAAAAAAAAGTTTAGCAAAAGCTGGGATTTGTGCTCTTTGTCTGCATAGGTCAACTTACTAGATGATTGGTGAGTCGGCTCACGAGAGCCCATTAAAAATTGCTCTAAAGAATAATTAGCTGTATATGCACTGGATTAGGGCTATAATAAGAATACTTCTCACCTCACGACACATATTATGCTTTGAATCATTCAATGTAATTCTAACAATTAATTGTGTGGGGTGATAAATGAATGAACTTATTCCGAGTTGACTCAATTATAAAAGTAGTAAAAGTTGAGTGAAGAGAGAATCAACACACCGTTTTTGTTAATTAATCTCGATTATTCCAAATATAGTACTATCATTTATCTTTTATAATCACGTACCTTTGTCTTTTTTTACAATGTAAAGTTTTTCGGATAGTACCAATAACTAGTATTTCACTAGTGCCTTGGCAATCCTAGTCTTATTTATTGCTAATGTTCGTAACAAAGTCAAGAAATAGTTGACCTGTAGAGCGGGCTAGGTTGATGATCAAGGTACTATAATTTCTATTAAAAATCTATCAGTACTTACATTCCGTTTGACATGCTTTTGAGAAGTCAAGAATGTTTAATTTTCTTAGAATATTTATTTTAGAGAATTGAGGTACAACAACAACAAGCCCAGTATAATCCCACCATGTGGGGTCTGGGGAGGGTAGAGTGTACGCAGACCTAACCCCCACCTAGAAAGGTAGGGCGGCTGTTTCCGAAAGACCCTCGGCTCAAGAGAGGAGAACAAGAGAGGAAAAACAAGACAAAAGGTTAGATAGGACCAAGCATATCGAAAACAATAAGAAAGTAAGGAATAACAAAAGCGAGAAAGTCATGGTAGAACAGTTCGGAAAGAAAGGAGCATTAACTACTATAGATAACTAAGATAACCAAAGTACAACAGCCCAACAAATAAAAGCAGCAATCCAATGCAAAAATCAAATGACAATAAACAAATGGGCAAAACTACAACTACTACGGTGAAAGGATTAGCCACCTAGCCTTCTATCCTGATCTGAGTCCTCCACAACCTCCTATCTAAGGTCATGTCCTCGGTGAGCTGAAACTGTGTCATATCCTGTCTAATCACCTCTCCCCAATACTTCTTCGGCTTCCCTTTGCCTCTCCTGAAACCGTCCATAGCCAACCTCTCGCACCTCCGCACTGGGGCATCTGTGTCTCTCCTCTTCACATGCCCAAACCATCTCAGCCTCGCTTCCCGCATCTTGTCTTCCACCGGTGCCACTCCCACGTTGTCTCGGATATCTTCATTCCTAATTTTATCCCTCCTAGTGTGCCCACACATCCACCGCAGCATTCGCATTTCCGCGACTTTCATCTTCTGAACGTGACATTTCTTGACTGGCCAACACTCCGTCCCGTACAGTAAGGTCGGTCTAACCACCACTTTGTAGAACTTGCCTTTAAGTTTTGCACTTTCTTATCACACAGCACTTCGGAGGCGAGCCTCCATTTCATCCACCCTGCACCAATACGATGTGAAACATCGTCGTTGATAGCCCCATCTCCCTGAATAATACACCCAAGATACTTGAAACTTCATTTCTTTTGAATGGCCTGGGTACCAAGCCTCACTTCCTCGCCAGCATCACGCTGTAGGCCACTGAACTTGCACTCCAAGTATTCTGTCTTGGTCCTACTCAATCTAAATCCTTTAGACTCCAACGTCTGTCTCCAGCCCTCCCGCTTATCGTTAACTCCGTTGCGAGTCTCGTCAATCAGGACTATGTCATCCGCAAGCAACATACACCAAGGCACCTCACCTTGTATTTGTCGCGTCAATTCATCCATCACTAGGGCGAATAGAAACGGGCTAAGAGCTGATCCCTGATGCAACCCCATCATAACAGGGAAGTGCTCCGAGTCTCCTCCAGCCGTCCTTACCTTGCTTAGCTCCATCATACATGTACTTTATCGCTCTAATGTAAACCACAGGTACACCTTTAGCATCCAAGCATCTCCATAGGACCTCTCTTGGCACTTTCTCGTAGGCCTTTTCTAGGTCAATGAATACCATAAGTCCCTCTTCCGCTCCCTATACTGCTCCACCAATCTCCTTACAATATGAATGGCTTCTGTAGTCGAGCGCCCCGGCATGAATCCAAACTGGTTCTCTGAAATAGACACACCTCTCCTCACCCTCATTTCCACCACCCTTTCCCACACTTTCATAGTGTGACTTAGCAGCTTGATACCTTTATAGTTGTTGCAGCTTTGAATGTCACCCTTGTTCTTGTACACGGGAATCATTGTACTCCACCTCCATTCTTCCGACATCTTCACTGTCTTGAAAATGACATTAAACAACCCAGTCAGTCACTCCAAGCCTACCCTGTCTGCATTATTCCAAAATTCCCCAGGAATCTCGTCAGGTCCGGTCGCTCTTCCCTTGCGCATCCTACGAACAACTCCCTTAACCTCCTCAACCTTTATACTCCTATAATATCCAAAGTTGCGATGCCTATCCGAGTGCTCCAAGTCTCCCAACACAATGTCTATGTCCCCTCCTTCGTTCAAGAGTTCATGAAAGTATGACTGCCATCTCTGTCTAATGCGAGATTCCTGTACCAACACTTGGACATCCTCGTCCTTGATGCACTTCACTTGATCCAAGTTGCGTGCCTTCCTCGCTCTCGCCTTGGCGAGCTTGAATAGCTTCTTATCCCCACCTCTGTCCTCTAGTTCTGCATAAAGGCGTTCAAAGGCAGCCGTTTTAGCCGCCGAAACTGCCAACTTCGCCTCCTTTCTCGCCATCTTATACTTTTCCCTGTTCTTCCGCTTCTCTTCATCATCCTTGCTATCTACCAACTTTACATATGCCTGCTTCTTTGCTTCTACCTTCCCTTGGACTTCTCCATTCCACCACCAATCCCCTCGGTGCCTACCACGGCAGCCTCGTGAGACCCCCAATACCTCTCTAGCTGCTTCCCTAATGCAACTGGCCGTCCTATCTCACATACTGCTCGCATCCCCCCTGCTATTTTTTCCCCTCTAAAAATTTGATGAAGTACCTCAATTTTAGAGAATTGAGGTACTTCATCAATTTTTTAGAGGGAAAAAATAGCAGCCGAAATTGTTTTTAGAAGCCAAAAAATATAAATTTTCCTCGGAAACATTTTTGGAACTTTGGTCAAGCACAAATTAGTATTCTAATATTGACAAAAGTGCTTTCCAAATACTTAATCAAATACAAACTGCTATTCGTCAAAAATATTTTGTTAAAAAATAAATAAATCAAAACGCTTGCCAAAAGCAATTAATTAATTATTTTCTGTGAAGGGTCATTTAATTGCTATAACTTCTCTGTCGACGTCTATTACTCCAGATTTCATCATTTATTTCTCGGTAAATAAACTAAGAAAGATTAAACTTATTTATTTTGAATCATGTAAGTAGCACATTTCATGAGGCAAATGGGATTAAGACACGTGGGCAAATAAATGAAACCGACTAGTAGAATATCTAAAACATAGACTATATAGTGTTCTTCACTTGCATTAATAAAAAAATGTAGTGAAAAAAAAATGAGATGAGAGGCTATGGAAAAAGTGAGCATATGGTTCTGTCCGCCATCGGTTCCAGCTTTTATAGCACAAAGTCTCCAACACAAGCTCGTTGGTCTGTGATTCCCCACTCGCACAAGCAACTACAGATGGATAACTAGTCTATATATAATTAGAGCCTATGTTCAATAGATTGATGTAGAATAGATTAACTATTTAACTTTAGAGACATTTTTTCGTGTGAAGTAATTTTGTTAGTTTACAAATTTACATACTAAAGCACAAGAAAGAGCTCAGGATAAATGGTAAAGTTGTTTTCGTCATTTCATGTGACCTTTAAGTCATAAATTCGAATCATAGAATAAACCATTCATGTTTGCATTATAATAGACTGCCTACATTATTAGATTGCCTACATAATACTCTCTTGCGGATCGATTCTTCACCGGACATGCGTAAACAGACAACGCTTCGTGTTGCACTAGTTGCACTTTTACATGTGTAAGTGTGTGATTGGAGAATTTGCTCCTTGTACAGGAACAATCTCTTATAGAGCTACAGTAAAAAAAAACATTTCTCTCTCTACACAACGGCCACATCCCCCATTTTTAGGCGATTGAATATCACTCTCCGGCCCCATGGGGACGCCGGAGAATCCGGAATTGGCGCGTCTCAATGAGCCTGCAACAGTAAACACTATTCCGCCCACAACTACAGACCAATTTCCCTCTAATTACAACTATGCTAAAGCAATTCAAAACCCTAAAGCTCCCATCTTGAAACAAAATCGATTGGGGAACCCAGAAATTACCGCCAAATACACCACTCCTAATGGAGTACCAGCTGTGCTATTCAATAACGGGGAATATTATGGTGTAATGTCTGATGAATGTAAATTTACTTTGGTTGGGAAATTTATTCGATCCATGCCCCAAATAGAAAAGCTACGAGCAAGATTTGCTGAGATAATCACTGTTAGAGGTAAAGTTACAATTAGTGTTTATGATTATCGTACAGTCTTTCTAGATTTCTCAAATGAGGATGATTTTAAGACAGTTTGGTACAGACGCTCCATTGAAATTGATGAACAAGTTATGTGGTTAGAAAAGTGGACGCCGGAGTTCAAACCGCATAAGGATTCTCCGGTAGTTCTTGTTTGGGTTCTATTACCTGGCTTGCCCTTTCACTTACATTCATGGAATTATATAAAACAAATAGTAGCCCCGATAGGAACCCCTCTTATGATGGATCCTGCCACTGAGAATAGGACCAGGCCAAGTATGGCAAAAGTGAGAGTCGAGGTCAATCTCACCGAGACTAAAATTAACTCTATTTCCATTGGTACTGAAAATGAAAATTGCCCTCGCAAAGGATTCTATCAGAAGCTTGAATATGAGAATGCCGCCAAGTTTTGTACTCATTGCAAGATGCTAGGGCATTCAATAATCCAATGTAGAAGGGTGGAAAAGGAAAGGGATCAGAAGTTAGCAGCGGAAGGACAACCGAGGCAGAATCAGTCCGAAAAAGGGGAAATATAACAACAAAAATCGAATACTGAAAAGAATTAGCAGAATAATGATGGACATGATACCATCAAAGGCGAAAATGATCCAAATACCTCAACTTTGGCTAGAACTGAACAGGGGGAGGATGGTTTCACCGAAGTTAACAGAAGGAAGAATAAGAAGGTCTTAAAGAATACCAACACCCGGAATGGAAACGATCACGCTAGAGGAACCGGGAAAAATACTGCCCAAAACAAAACAGAGAAGAATCAGGGGAAACAGAAGACAACTCAAATTAATCAACAGGCTATTTCTCAGGTCGAGGGGCAGGGGATTAAATGCATAAACACCAGTGGAAAGCAGACTAATCGGCCAAGCGACCAAACTGCAGTCGCTGCCACTGGAAACAGCAAGCAGCCAGTCGCTGCCACTGGAAACAGCAAGCTGCCAGTCGACCAAATTGTCACTGCAAACAGCAAGCATGGTAACGAAATAAATCCTGCTGAGATGCAAAAACCTGAAGAAGAAAACAAGCAACATGAAAACAAAGGTGTAAGAGCCAAAGGCCAAAATAAGAAGCAAAAGAAGAGAAAAAAGAAAGTTACTGCAGCTAGATTTCTCAAGAACATATTATGGGTAAAATAGAAACCAAGATCTGGTAATGCTCAAGAACCCTTTGAAGAATCTGACAAACCTTTAGATGGAAAAAAGCGGATAGAGGAGCAACACCAGAACAATATGGAAGTCAATCAAGGTTTAGAAGTGAATGAAATAGCGGATAGCCAGGGCAGCAGTTCAAGAGGAATACAAAAGGATCATATGTCTCCTACAACAGTAGATACTGCGTGTTTACAACTAAAAGGAGGCAGGATAAAGATTGATTTGGGAAACATTGAGTTCATTCCTCCTGAAAATAGACAAGGCACTGTTCTAGGAAATAATTCGGATCAGGAGTATTGCTACATAACCAGTGAAGAACAAATTGCCGAAATATCTTTGGATGAGGAAGTTCCTGATAGCTTCTTAGACGTCTCTGAAGAAGAAGAAGCACAAATCCTTAACAGTTTATTTGAAGTCTTTGCTCCAACTCTAAAAGAATGTAAGGGCCCTATTACACAAGAAAGAGACCAAGCAATATTACAACAAGGTTTGTCACCAAGAGGTAACAAAAACAAGAAAGGTAGGAAGAACAAAAAGGGAAACAAAAATAATTTTTCAGAAAAATCGGAACAATCTGAAAAGGTTGTCTTATCCCCCGAAGTTCCTTTATGATTAAATACATAATTTGGAATATTAGAGGGATAACTCCAAGGGTGCTCTGGACAGACTTATTAAGATTGTTAGACTTCACAAAATTGATTTTATAACTTTACAAGAACCTTTTCATACTAGTAAAAAAATCGAGAAGTTTAGGAGAAGGATGGGGTTCGATCATGCCATCTCCAACTCTCATAGTAAAATTTGGATATTCTAGAATTCTAACTTTGTTTGTTCAGTAGTCTCCAAAACTAGACAACAAGTTACCTTGCAAATTCATTTACAGGGGAGCACGGAGAATTTCTGGATAACAACTGTTTATGCCAGATCTAAAGCAAACAAAAGGAGGTATCTTTGGCAAAAGTTAAGGGATTTGAATTCCATCATTGATGGCCCATGGGCCATCGGGGGAGATTTTAACTCTATAATGGAAGCCGAAGAAAAGAAAGGGGTGTTCCTTTTAGATTAAGTATCTGTTTTGATTTTATAAATTGTATGGATGATTGTGGTATGACAGATGCTGGTTTTGTAGGTAATATTCACACTTGGTGCAATGGGAGAGGAGGTACGGAGAGAATTCACATGAGATTAGATAGGTTGCTACATAATGAAGAATGGAGTACTAGATTCCCAAACATTAATGTGGAGCACCTATCTAAGACTGGGTCTGATCATAGTTTACTACTTGTCAATTGCACAAATGACAACCAACAGGTAATTAAATACTTCAAATTTCTTAATTTTTGGACTGACCAAAAAGATTTTCTTCCTTTGGTTAAAACAGTCTAGGAAACAGAAGTATATGGAAACCCTATGTGGATATTACAACAAAAGCTGAAAACTTTGGCTAGAGAGCTTAGTAAGTGGTCCAGAAACAGTATTGGTGATGTGTTTGAAAATGTCAAGAAATTTGAGAAGGAAGTTTCAGATGCAGAACCTGCATACTTAAACTCTGATGCTGATACTGATAGAATGCGGCAAAATAAGACAAAAGTTGAATACATCAAATGGTTGAAAATGGAAGATTCTATTTTAAGACAAAAAGCTAGAATCAAATGGGCAGAAAAAGGGGATTCCAATACGAAGTACTTTCACAGTACTATCAAGGCTAGGAGAAAAAGAGCCCAAATTTATAAGATTAAAGATCGAAATGATCAATGGGTCGAAGGTAATGCAAATATCTCCAAAGCTGCAATTGATCATTTCAGTGAAATTTTCACTAGGAACTCAAGGGATATAAATATGGACTTTATTAGAGGATGTGATAATCTGGTCAGTACTGAGGACAACTACCTTTTAACAAGATATCCCACAACAAAAGAGATTAAAATAGCAATAGATTCTATAGACCCTAACAGTTGTGCAGGACCAGATGGATTTAATGGTCATTTTTTCTAACACTGCTGAGACATCATCAAAAGAGAGGTAATATCCTTTGTTCTTTCATTCTTTCATGGTTTTGAACTCACAAAGTTCTATACTCATCCTTTTTTACTCTGATTCCTAAGGTTACTTCACCTGATTGTTTCTCTAAGCTCAGACCTATTAGTCTTAGTAATTTTTCAAACAAAATTATGTCTAAAATTCTTGCTTTAAGGATTAACAGTATTTTGCCTAAGATCATATCTGAGAATCAATCTGGTTTTGTGAAAGGCAAGAAAATTACCGAGAATATTCTCTTAACACAAGAGATCATTCATGGTATTAGACCCAACCCGGAGAGCTGCAATGTTGTTTTTAAATTAGATATGTCCAAAGCTTACGTTAAATTGTCTTGGAATTTCCTTATTTCTGTTCTTAGAAAGATGGGATTTGATGAATTTTTTATCAAGATTGTTTTTAGATTGATCTCTAACAACTGGTATTCTGTCATAATAAATGGTGTTAGATATGGTTTCTTTAAACCATCTAGAGGCTTAAAATAGGGAGACCCCCTATCTCCTGCTCTTTTTATTATTACTGATGAAACTCTGTCAAGAACCTTGAATCATCTTAATCAAAATGATAATTTCATTAATTTTTCCATACATAAAAAAGGTCCCCAAATTAATCACCTCAGCTATGCTGATGACCTTGTCCTATTCACTTCTGCTGATAAATTTTTTATGAAGCTCATGATGAATCTGCTAAGGTTATATCAAAATGCTTCTGGACAGGAGATTAACAATGATAAGACCTTCTTTATCACCCATAGTAAGACTAACATGATTTATAACAGGAGGATAAGAAGGTGAACCGGTTACAAACAATCTTCTTTCCCCTTCACTTATTTAGGTTGTCCTATATACAGTGGTAGGAAAAGAATCTCTTATTTTTCTGATATTTCCAAAAAGGTTCTTAATAAGATTGCAGGTTGGAAATGAAGATTCTTATCCCCGGGAGGTAAGGCCACCATTATTAAGCATGTTCTACAATCACAAGCCTTACATATATTTTCTGCTTTAATGCCACCTGTTACAACACTCTATGAGATTGAAATGCAGTTTGCTAATTTCTTTTGGGAAGAGAAAGAAGGGAAAAATAGTTATCACTGGTCCTCTTGGGATAACATGAGTTATCCTACCAAAGAAGGGGGCTTGGGTTTCAGGAGTTTACTCGACATCTGTCATACTTTTGCTGCTAAAAGATGGTGGAGATTGAGAACAGAACCTTCTTTATGGGCACAATTTATTAGAGCAAAGTATTGCCAGAGAAGCAATCTGAACTCTAATATAATTGCTCCAAAAGACTCGCCTGCCTGGAAAGATTTACTTCATATCAGAGATAAAATTGAGGCCAACATCAGTTGGAACATTAACTCTGGTAATATTCTTTTTTATTAGGATAACTGGACTCAACAAGGGTCTCTTTATCAGATGCTAAATCCTACTGTCAAGCCAGGTAATGTAAAATTTAAATATTTCTTAGTGAATCAGCAATGGGAGCTGGATGATAATCCTTTTTCCTTATCAACAGATACTTTGAAGTTGATCAAAAGTATTCACATTAGTAAGGAAGATGAAAAGGACCAGGCTATTTGGAATACGAATAGCAATGGACTTTTTACATGTTCCAGTGCTTTCGATTTACTGAGAAATAAACGAGTAGCCCCTCCTATCTATAATTACATATGGATAAAAGAAATTCCTTTCAAGGTTTCTTTCTTCATGTGGAAGCTTTTAAAGAAAAATCTCCCTCTGGATGCTAATCTCTCAAGATTTAACATTGACAAAGGTGCTAGTTGTTGTTGTTGTAGGACTGCATGTGTGGAAACTGGTAATCATGTTTTTTCACAAAGTGATCTTGCAAAACAAACATGACAAATCATTACCAGACCTCTGGGGATTAGCATTACTGGCTCAACAGTCCAAACAGTTCTTTGGCAGTGGTGGAGACAAAACCAAGAAATATTGTTCACAAATTCCTCCTACTTATCACTCCAAATGATTGTATGCTGGGAAATTTGGAGAGC
Source organism: Lycium barbarum (assembly GCF_019175385.1). NCBI lineage: Eukaryota > Viridiplantae > Streptophyta > Magnoliopsida > Solanales > Solanaceae > Lycium > Lycium barbarum. The sequence goes on from NC_083337.1 coordinate 163,335,485, forward strand.
AAGGTGCACTAAGAAATTTGAATTCAAAAATATTACTGCTTCTAATATATGTTTTCAATCTTTATTTCAGATCAAGGTGGCAATCAGAAAGAAATTCAAATCCGTAGACTACACCTAGAACTGGAGCAAAGTTTGTTTACAAGCAGAAAATTTCAAAGCAATGATAACAAGTAAGATGATCAGGTGGAGCAAACCAATAGGTAACACTTGGAAGCTCAACACGGATAGCAGCTACATGAAAAGAAAAAAAAAAGCAGGAGCCGGAGGTATTGTTAGGAACAGAAATAGGGATATGGTCATGGCCTTTGCACATCCATCCCAATTCTGCACTAACAATTATAGTGAGGCATATGCAGCACTAGTCGGTATTACTTGGCGTGTCAATCATCCCTTCGAAGCCCTTGAAGTAGAATTGGATTCCAAGATGGTTGTACAAATGATTGAGGGTTCCCTTAAACCTCCTTGGAGGTTACATGGCATCATAGAAAGCATTAAGTCAAAGATGGCTCATAGAAACATCTCTATACAACATTGCTATAGAGAAGGAAATGAGGTGGCAGATACCCTAGCTAAATACGCAACAAGAATACAAGTCCCTAGAATTTTTTTGAATGAAGGTGACTTGTCGATGGAAGCTAGAGGACCACTTAGAATGAATAAGCTCAACCTTCTTTCCTTTAGGAGGAGAGTTAAAAAGAATGCAAGTTGGTACTTTGAACCTCCGTGAGGTGACTTAGGCGAAATGCATTAACTGACTTAAAGTTTGAATGCATTAGTATATCTTTTGTATAGTATTGAATGTAATCTTGTGTAAGGAGGTAAGGTACCATGTCCCCCTCCACTGTACTTGTATTTTGGAATCAATGGACATGGTAGGGGTCCTGCCAAACCCCCCATCACTACGATGGTGATGGATTTTGAAAAAAAAAGTGTGTGATTGGAGATGTCAAACTTAGCTAAGAAACATATATCTTCCATTACAATGAACCTTAGTACTATTCTTTTCGTAATTTGTTACTCAAAAATACACTTTTGAAAGATTGACCAAACACAATATGCTCATAAATAGGGGTGTCCAAAGTAAACCGATAAACCGCACCAAACCGATAAACTGAGTCAAACCGAGAAAAAACCCAACTAGTGGTTTGGTTTGACTTGGTTTGGTGTTGGAAAAAAAAACCCGACCATAATTGGTTTGCTTTGGTTTTAGCTAAAAAAAAGTCAAACCGAACCAAACCAACCCAACATTACATGTATTCAATTTTTAAAATATTTTATACATAAAAATATTTATTTGTAATGTAATTTATAAATATTTCTTAATTTTTTTCATAGTTTTTCATCTATTATCATATTATTCAAGCTTGAACTTAAGATTTTGAATGTGAATAAGTTTTATATCCTATGGATGTTAGTAACTCCTATAAAGTCCAAACCAAAACTAACTCAACACTAATACTAACAAAAGAATTTCAATTTACCCATAGAAATGACAATAATGTTGGATATCTATTCTTTAGTTTTGCATAATTGGTTTAGAGAGTGAAAATACAGAACTTAAGTTTTTTTTTTCTTGTCATGTAATTAATACTTATTAGCCGTACTTATTTTAGCATGACTTAGTATTTTTAGATTATGGTCATTTTCTTTATGGCTTATTAATTAGCAATATTTATTTTAACCGATTTTATTATCTTTTGTTGAATATTTTAATACAATGTCATCACTCTTCTCACATTTTGTGTTATTTTCTTATGAAACACCTTAATTACATAGTTGTATCTTACTAGGACTAAAGAAATATTTGACGTAAAAGTTATATGTTTTGTATCAAGATTATTCCGGAAAAAAAAATCCGAATAACCCCAGAAAACCCGAGGTTGAAAAACCCGAATTTTATTGGTTTGGTTTGGAAATTTAAAAACCTGACGCAATTGGTTTGGTTTGGTGTTTAAGAAATCCGAACCAACCCGATCCATGTACACCCCTACTCATAAATACTAAAAAATACTTTAAAAATTAAATTGCCAAATACAAAAGTATTTCTCTCTAAATATCTCTGAGAACCCTAGTAAAAGTACATCTCAAAATAAGCAATTTTATTAAGTTTCACCAAATGGACTCTACCATAATGTTTTTAGCTTGGGAAAATTATTAGTCGTTGCCCTTAAAAGCCTGTTCACCTGCAGACTGTAGTAGATCTTCTCCTTTTTTATATTGGAACTAATGGTCCAAATTAGCTGAGATTAAGTAGGCGTTTGGCCATAAAAATCAAATATTTTTCACTTTTTTTGAAATTTTGAAGTTGGAGTTGAAGATGGAGTTGTGTTTGGTTATAGTTTTTGTAAAGAATATTTGGTTGTTTGAATGTATTGAAAGTGAAAAAAAGTTTTTTGGCGTTTTTCAAAATTTTCATGGCCAAACATTGATTTCCAAATAAAGTGAAATAATTTTTCGGAAAAAAATGAAAAATTCTCATGGCCAAACTGTCCTAAAGTTCCGCGTTAGGAGGAATTATAAGAAATTTACTTTTACTAGTTGTTCTTGCACGTTGAATATAGTATTACTGCATAAAGCAACTAGCCAACTGCTACTAAAAATTTCGCCAATAGTATGCCCTTTACATGTTCAAAAAGGAAAACACTAAAACAAATTTGCACTACCCCTAAACCTAACCCTAATCCTAGCTAAGCAAAAACTTTTTGGCCATGCATGGTAGGTTTTTTTGCAATATTTGTACCAGTGACAAAGCTTCTTCTTGGCAGTTTATGGAATCTACTTCTTTGATCCCTCAACCGTCAACCACCGTCAGCAAGCATGTCCACAAGTCCATTCTTTTATGGAATAAGGACCACCCTTTTTCTATGTAGGATAAGATTTGAAAGCTAGATAATATATATACTATATAAGTTTCGTTTTCAATTCTAATCTTATTTGGACTAAATTTGTTTAATAATCATCCTTGAATCTGGTCCTCTTTTTAGCTGAATACAGCTAGCTAGCTAGTTAAGGAGAATGCTTAGAGAAGAAGGCACGAGGTTAAAACCAAGTAAAAATCAATCAATAGAGTGTTATTTTCATTGAAAGTTAAGTGTAGGACAGTAAGTTATGGATAAAAGGAGAAAAGATAATTGGCACATGATCAGAGCCCTTTGGATTTTTAGGTAAAATAGTCTGGTATTTGGAACAAGGTTCTTGGATTTCTATCACTTTTTATTTTGTGTGCTTGTATTAGTAGCATCAGTTTTCTTAATTGAATTTGTCATTTCCAGAAGTTCCAAGGGAACTGACCAGGGGCAGAGCTACATGGGAGCAAGGGTGTTCAGCCTATTGCGGTATAATATCTTTATATTATTTGATATTATTTGGTAGCATATTTGTAGGGAGATAATTATCATATATTAGCTATGTTCCTTGTTTCACTAGGATCTTAGTTTCCTTGTTTCACTAGGGTTCAAAATTGTATCATATATATATTCTCTCTTGGTGAATGAATGGAACAAGTCAAGATTGTATAGTTTCTACATGGTATCAGGCCACACGTTTTTTTTCTTCTCTTCATCGTAAATTTCCATGGCCGGTGACGCCGTACCTCCTCCACCACCACCCAAAATTGAGTCTAATTCTCCCTATTTTCTCGGTCCACGAGACTGACCCGGGGACTATATCACGCCTACTCGTTTCAAGGGCGCATCAGATAACGCTGCCGTCAGTCAGCACTTTACTTCCGATCAATGGAAGGCTATTACGGGATTTTTTGGTAATGCTACAATTCCCGAAAATCGCTTGAATGGTAAGTTTGATGTTTTTTCTTGGATTATTGACACTGGTGCTACTCGTCATGTTACCGGTGAGAAATCTTGGTTGTTTGATGTCCATACTGTTGATTGTCCTATTGGTTTGCCTAATGGTGAAAAGGTGCTTGCTTCTTTGGAAGGTTTTGTTCGACTGTCAGATAAAATCACCTTACATCATGTCCTTTATGTGCCTTATTTACGTTGCAACTTACTCTCCGTCCCCCAACTTACTGACAATTTACATACTATTGTCTCTTTTAATTCTTATATGTGTGTTATCCATGACCCACTGAAGGAGTTGATTGGAACGGGAGTTAGGAGGGACAGACTATACCATTTTAGCAAACCGAACGTGGTGCAACATATGTCTACTGTCGTGGCAACGTCCGTATTGGAATTATGGCATCGACGATTGGGGCATCCTTCCGAGAGAGTAGTTAAGTTGCTTCCTCATGTCAGTAGTGATAAGAGTAGTTTAGCAAAGGATTGTGAAGTGTGTTTACGTGTTAAGCATCCTAGAGACAAATTTCCTTTAAGTGATAATAATGCATCTAGAATATTTGAGAAAATACATTGTGATTTGTGGGGCCCATATCGCCATGTTTCGTCGTGTGGAGCTCGTTATTTTTTAACAATTGTTGATGATTTTTCCCGAGCTGTTTGGATTTACTTGTTGGTTGATAAAACAGAAGTGTTTCCGATGTTTATGGCTTTTGTTGCTATGGTTGATCGACAATTTAATCAAACAATTAAAGTTGTACAAAGTGATAATGGTACAGAATTTAATTGTTTGATCAATTATTTTTCTGCCACTGGTATTTTGTTTCAAACCTCTTGTGTGGGTACTCCGCAACAGAATGGGAGGGTAGAGAGGAAGCATAAACATGTGTTGAATGTTGCGAGGGCTCTCAGATTTCAGGCCAATTTGCCTATTTTTTTCTGGGGTGAATGTATTCTTGCTGCATCTCATCTCATAAATCGTACCCCCACACCCAAATTGGAAAATAAAACACCTTTTGAAATTTTATTCAATAAACCTCCTTCTTTTGATGTTATTCGAACTTTTGGGTGTTTATGCTTTGCTCATAATAAAAAAACTCAGGGTGACAAATTTGCTAGTCGGAGCAGAAAGTGTTTGTTTGTGGAATATCCATTTGGTAAGAAGGGGTAGCGGTTGTTTGATCTTGATACGAAGGAATTTTTTTGTCTCTCGTGATGTAAAGTTTGTGGAGGATGTGTTTCCTTTTACTTGTCCGGAAGATGTTAATATTTCGTCTAGCTTTTTTTGATGAGGGTGCTGAAATTGATCATGATTTTATGGTGTACTGGGATGAATTAGGGGGGGAAGTTGATAGTTCGGAGGCTGCCGAGCAGCAGCCGCAAACCACTGCCCAACCAGCGCCTGCTGGCAGCCAGGCCGAGCTGCAGCCAGCGGCCACTGTCCAGCCCGCTGGGAACCCAGCGCCAGCTGGCAACGAGGCTGAGCGGCTGCCAACAGCCACTGCACAGCCCGCTGGGAACCCAGCGCCCGCTGGCAGCGAGGGGGGGCAGCAACACCATACCCCAGTCACGAATGTGGAAGGTGGCTTGGGGCGTGGTTTTCGGGAGAAATTTCCCTCTGTTGTGCTTCGTGATTATGTGACACACTCAATTTTTGCTAATAGTCTGTCCCCTACAACTCCTGTTAACAATCAATCCTCAGGTACTCCATATCCTTTGGCACACTATATTAATTGTGACAATTTTTCTGTAAATTATCATAAGTTTCTTGCAGCTATTATTTCGGATAAGGATCCTAAGACCTTCAAAGAAGCCATGAAACACGAAGGTTGGAGACATTCAATGAAAGAAGAGATACGTGCATTGGAAGACAATGGTACATGGACTTTGGAACATCTTCCTCCGGGTAAGAAAGCACTTGGTAATCAGTGGGTGTACAAGACCAAGTTTTTGTCAAATGGAGATGTGGAACAGCTCAAATCGCGCTTGGTTGTGTTGGGAAATCATCAACAAGCGGGGATTGACTACAATGAAACTTTTGCTCTGGTCGCCAAGATGACTACTGTTCGAGCCTTCCTAGCCATTACAGCATCCAAAAATTGGGAACTTCACCAAATGGATGTTCATAATGCCTTTTTACATGGTGACCTTGATGAGGAGGTGTATATGAAGCTCCCTCCCGGGTTTGAAAGTCCAGATCCTACGTTGGTGTGTCATTTGCGCAAATCGCTATATGGGTTGAAACAGGCCCCTAGATGTTGGTTTGCAAAATTGGTGACTGCTTTGAAAGGGTACGGTTTCCTTCAATCTTATTCTGATTATTCCCTTTTTACATTTACTAGAGGGAATATTCAAATTAATATCTTGGTTTATGTTGATGATCTTATTATTTCTGGGAATGATTCCGCTGCACTTGCAACTTTCAAAGCCTATTTGAGTGATTGTTTCAAAATGAAAGACCTTGGGTCTCTCAAATATTTTTTGGGTATTGAAGTAGATCGTAGTTCATTAGGGTTGTTTTTGTGTCAACGCAAGTATACTTTTGATATTATCTCTGAAGCAGGATTGTTAGGTGCAAAGCCAAGTGGGTTCCCTATTGAGCAAAATCATAAACTTGGCCTTGCAGATGGAGATTTGTTGTCGGATCCGGAGGTCTACCGTAGATTAGTCGGGAGTTTGATTTATTTGGGGGTCACTCGACCGGACTTGGCATATTCTGTTCATATTTTGTCTCAATTCATGCAAGAACCCCTGATTGAACATTGGGAAGCGGCCTTACGAGTGGTCCATTATTTGAAAGGCACACCAGGACAGGGTATTTTCTTACGTGCCGACAGTGAGTTGACTTTGCAGGGATGGTGTAATTCTGATTGGGCGGCTTGTCCGCTTACTCGTCGTTCGTTGACAGGTTGGCTAGTATTTCTAGGTCAATCTCCCATCTCTTGGAAGACAAAAAAGCAGCACACAGTTTTTAGATCTTCTGCAGAGGCTGAATATAGGTCCATGGCTGCGGTCACTTGTGAGTTGAAGTGGATGAGAGGTCTGTTGTTGAGTTTAGGTATACAACATTCCAAGGCGATCAAATTGTTTTGTGATAGTCAGTCCGCTTTGCACATCGCAAAAAATCCGATTTTCCATGAACGAACAAAGCACATTGAGGTAGATTGTCACTTTGTTCATGATACAATTAATGAAGGTTTGATTTCTCCGTCACACGTTTCAACATCTTCACAATTGGCAGACATTTTTACCAAAGCTCTCGGCAAAACTTAGTTTGACTTCTTGCTTTCCAAGTTGGGCATAGTTTGACTTCTTGCTTTCCAAGTTGGGCATTTTTTATTCCCATGCTCCAACTTGAGGGGGGTATTGCGGTATAATATCTTTATATTATTTGATATTATTTGGTAGCATATTTGTAGGGAGATAATTACCATATATTAGTTAGTTTCCTTGTTTCACTAATTACCATATATTAGTTAGTTTCCTTGTTTCACTAGGATCTTAGTTTCCTTGTTTCACTAGGATTCAAAATTGTATCTTATATATATTCTCTCTTGGTGAATGAATGGAATAAGTCAAAATTGTATAGTTTCTACACAGCCGAACACCCTTCGTCGGAAAATTATACCGTGTATATAGGTCATATAACGAGTATAGTGTATATCTTAAAGATTTGGAACGCCCTTAACACAACTATTTCCAGGCGGTCAAGCGGCAAAGCTGTTCATCTCATGCGAGAGCGTGCTGGTTCGAACCTATACACACAGAACTTTGTCGTGGGGTTTTTCCTTTATTTTATACTAACAAAAGTCTGGATTCCTTACAGAAAAGGATTTCGGGCTATTTTTCTAAAAATTCTATTATAAAAATACTCCAAGAAGTGAAACCTCATCTAATACAATTGTATCACTATTATGATTATGTTTTCAGAAGTAGATTTTTTTTATGTTGATTTTTAGTTTTGATTTATACAATTGTTAGTTTTATTACAAGTGTTTTTATGATTGAGATATATATTGCGTAGTTGATCTAAATTTTTCGGTGCACCCATCCATCGGAAAAAAAATATTTACTTATCCGCAAGTTTGAACACCCTTAGCTATATTTCTGACTCCGCCACTGGTACTGACACTTCCAATAGTGCTAGCTAGCTTGTTATTCCAACAGAGATAGTGGATACATCGTAGTAATATAATTGCAATGACATTTTATGGGGTAGATCATGCAACTCGTGTTTATTTGTTTTTCTATCGCAATTTATGTAGCACTGTTTTTTAATTCAGTTTAAAAATAGTATATATATGTGTGTGTGTGTATTTAGTGACAATTCGATTTTTTACTTTTTATTGTAATTTTAATGAGATAATTTATAATCACAGTAATTTCTATGACTTATTTTACACCATAAGTTTAAAAAATCTTCACTTTTCTCTTAAATTTAGTGACAAGTCATTGAAAAGTGAAAATATATACTTTTCTCATAAGCTGGGATGAAGGAAGTATTTGTTATTTGTCTCTCCCTTTTACCTTATTTTTGTTGTTTAATTATGTGTCCATCATTTTGAATTATACTCTCCCCGTCTCAAAATAAGTGTCGTTTTAGCAAAAAATATTTATCTCAAAATTAATGTCCCTTTAGGAATTCAAGATAAAAAAAAAATAGTAATTGTTTCCAACTATACTCTTATATTAGAAAACTACTTTTTCTTAATAGTGTTCAAGTTTCAAAAACACATCTAATTAATAAATAGGAATAACTTAGTAAACTATTATATCGTATACTCCAATTTATTTTTATTTTTAGTAGGCGTCAAATGAGCTAAATAGCCTATGAACGAAAGGAGTATACTATCTAGCTTGCAAAATATTTGTTTTAATTATTATCTCTTTAAAAGTTGTGCTGTTGAACTTTTCTTTCTTCTCTGCACCCACTGGAAAAGCAACTTCAATGGGAAATGGGAAATGGGAATGACCAAAATTGAATACCTTTTTTCCTGGTCGGGAGGGCCATTTTTCCCCCTTGATCAATGGCTCAATTTAGGCCACCAGCAGCTGCCATTTTAGTATTTCTCCATTATTAAATGTCTGATACACTAAAAATAATATATGTCCTCTTTTATGTGTCCAGTTTAGCAAATCAATACAAAAATTTACATTTAATTCCTAATTTACCCTGATTATTAACTAAATCATTTCTCACTGCATGCATTTCCTAAAAAGTTGAATTTTATATATTCAGAGGGTGATATAGTAAACTTATCCTCCATATTCACTTGTGGATTATAATGGGTATGTTGTTGTTGTATATGGTAAACTTATCATTTTATTAATTACTTAATCTGAAGGAGTGTGCCAAGTCAAACATGAATAAATAAAAATGGACAAAGAGAGTAAATGATTTGCAAGTTTTTTCAGATATAGCTATGAAAATTGAGGAAGGTATGCTAAGGGGGAAACGAATATTCTTTTCTTTCTAGCCAGCTAGTTGTTTCAAAGAATAATTAGTTGTTTCTTTTCCTCTCTATTTTACAAAAATCAAGCAAAAGAATAGAAGATTTCCCTTCCCTATCTACCAATCAAGCTTTACATAATTGCATCTTCAAAAGGCATCCAATCATAAACTTATCTTCGCATAGACAATTCACATTCTAACACTTGCATTTGGCAACCAAAAATAAAAGTAAAAATAAAAAAACCTAAAATGATTTAATATAGCTTTTAGTTGTACCTATCAAAATTCATCCCCCAAAAAGTGAGGAAAAATGATGCAGGAAAGTGGGAAAATATTTAAAAGCTTAAATTGTATGCAACCTTTTGTATTAGGCTTAATACCTAGATGGACCCTTAAACTTGACATGTTTTGTAAGATAGGCATATAAACTTATAAGGTGACCAGATAGACACTTAAACTTACTCAAAGTGTATTTTTCAAGTTTTTCAGTTGTTTTGAAAACAAAAACTATATTTTTCAAACACTCACAATTTTCATGGCCAAACAAGCCCTAAATATATCACAAAATATTTTTTTTAAAATGCAAAAATAAGGCAAACGCATATACATGAGACTATAAATGTGCACTTAAACCAATAAATACTCGCTAATCGCAATTTTGCAGCTTTCAATTAACTCCGTTTTTTTTTACACTTGAATAATTAAAAAACAATAACTTTAACCAATAAAAATCCTTAAAAAAAGAAATTTCAAATTAAGAAATTTCTTCTCGGCTTTATTTGAAATTTCTTTTACACTTGAAATACTGAACTTAGAAATTTCTTAATTTGAAATTTCTTTTTTTAAGGATTTTTATTGGTTAAAGTTATTGTTTTTTAATTATTCAAGTGTAAAAAAAAAATCTGAGTTAATTGAAAGCTGCAAAATTGCGATTAGCGAGTATTTATTGGTTTAAGTGCACATTTATAGTCTCATGTATATGCGTTTGCCTTATTTTTTCATTTTAAAAAAAATATTTTGTGATATATTTAGGGCTTGTTTGGCCATGAAAATTGTGAGTGTTTGAAAAATATAGTTTTTGTTTTCAAAACAACTGAAAAACTTGAAAAATACACTTTGAGTAAGTTTAAGTGTCTATCTGGTCACCTTATAAGTTTATATGCCTATCTTACAAAACATGTCAAATTTAAAGGTTCATCTAGGTATTAAGCCTTTGTATTAATAGTTCCTACTAAAAGATGGTAAAACACTATAGTAGTGGGATCATGACCATTGTATACCCTCTTTGAGGGCCACTTTAATAAAGTATGAATGCATGTGTCTAACAGATCCTCCAATGCATGTTGTAACAATTTTTTAAAAATAGTTTCAAAAAAAGTGTTTAATTTTTTATTATGAATAATAAGGTGATCCGCTTTTAGTATTCTATTCTAGTTTATCTTCTTATGAATGTATGTGGACCAACGAATCAAAGGACGTCATTGAAGGCACACTTCTTCATTAAATAACAATTTCTCCCTCTATTTAGAAGTTGTTTTATTAGAGCTGAATCAAGGTTGGGAAAAAAAAAAAGGAAAGGAAATGAAATGAAAGGAAGATTTATAAAGGAGAAAGTATGGAGAGAAAAGGTGATTAAAAATTAAGAAAGAGGAAAACGGAATTGACCATACACTCATTTGTTTTGTGAGCTTTCATGCACCTATATTATTCTCATCGCGTAAGAAGATCTTTCGACCACCAATTATTACACTGATTGGCTGATCTGGTGTTAGAAAATAATTTGGAGAAATAAATGAAGCTAGAGACGTGTGATAATATTTATATAATTTCGCACCTTTTTATCCCGAATTTAGATAATCAATTGAATTTGTAAGTGAGGTATAAGATATGTGGATGAACTTTAATCTATTTTGGGTTTATGAGATACAATTATGGATTTGCGTGCTATAGCATGTGTACGTGAATATATACGCTAATGATTTAAATAAAGATATGGATGTTTATGATTAAGCCAACTATATTGGAAGAATCAGCATAAAATGCCACTGATTCGGACCAAAGGAGAGAGAGCTTCAATATATAATTTCTATTACAATGTTCTAGATCTTAGAAAAGCTAACCCTTAAAAGTAGGAAAATGCCTCCTATTTATAGTTTTGTCTTATGGGTCTTGCATACAACATAAAAGCCCCTTTAGAATAAAGAAAACCCTAAAAGGATAAGGTTGGGCCGTACGGTCTGACACCCGTACGATTCGCAGTACAATGTGGCAGAACGGTCTTGACGCGTGGCAATTTTGTAATTGATCACCCGGACTAACGGCCACGATCACCTCAGTCATGGAGAAACCGGACTAACGGCCATGGAGAAACCGACCAAATGATTTCCTCCGCTTTCTTCTGATCAACCACTTCTAGTGCAATACCTCCGGTCCGAAAGAAAATCTTCATGCTCGTGCTTGTTTCTTTCTTCCCTCGATTCCCGGTCTCACCGATCTAGCATAAATCCGATTTTTACCGTATACAGCACCCACAAGGGGAAAAAAACATAACTGTGCAAAGTTCAGAAAATTTTTACAAAATCATAGAAGGATTAACTATTTTACACTCCATGACAAGTAAGGATTTGTATACCGTAATAGATGATAAAACATAATCCGGCTACATTCCAGCTAAAAGCCCCTAAAATTTCGTTACAGTCTGTTCCTAGAGTATAAAATGTTGATTGAATATTCATATATCATTTTTGTACATAAACAAGATAAATGTTAGTCAAGTTAAACCATTCAATAAAGACAAACTACTTTAAGTTGAAATTGTTCTTATTAATATATATCATATACAACACTTATTACTCACATTACATAACAACACATTTTGTCCGCTCTCTTTTCAATATATATATAATTCAGAGATGGAACCTGGAATATAACTTGTATGATAATATGCAGAAGGAAGCCTGAAATTTAAGCTCATAATTGCAAATATATACACTGAATAAATTATAATAAATCATGTACAAATTACAATAGAAAATTATACACAATATAAGTCATGTATAAATTACACCAAATAATATACCAAGTATGTGTGTATGTATATATAGAAAAACATATTTATATAGGGTATAATTAAGTATATAAGTGGAATATATTTATACAAGGTATAATTAAATATATAAGTGGAAAAAATTTATACAAGGTATAACTAAATATATAAGTGGAATATATATATATATATACAATATTATAATTGTGGATAATTGAATATATACGTGGAATAAATATATACATGGTATATATATGTATATATACAACATAATGTTGATATTTAATAGTGTATAATTAAATAAATATATATGTAGTATTATAATAATGTATAATTATGAATAAATATACATACACAGTATAATAATAAATATACATGCACAGTATAATAATAAATATTTAGTAGTGTAGAGAGGGGTTAGAATTTACCAAAAGGTAAGAAATGAGTGGAAATATAAAGGCTAGTTATTAAGAACTAAGAAGATGAGAGAAAAGAGATATAAGTTGATAAGGATTATTTGAAATCTATCCCTTGATTTGTGGAGTTTTATTTTGTGTAGAAATGTTCTATTATACTACGCATAGCTAATTGTATTGGTAAGGTTGCTATTTTTGAAAAGAAACATAGTATTGTAATTTCTGAAAATATTTATCAAATATTGATTCACCACGTACATTTGTCTCATTTATTTCGTGTACTGTGCAGGAAGTGAAGGGAATTGAGCTATTTTACCTTGCGGCCCAACACATATGCGCTCAAGGTAACTGTTAATACATTCAGGATGGTAAAAACTTGCCCGGTATTTACATCAATTTAATAATTGTATGATGCATTTTTAACACTTAAAATCATAATTTAATTGACATATATTCTAACCTCAGTAAATTAATTAACAATAATAAATTTCGATGATTTGACATAAATATAGAGTCCAGATAAATATTTGCGGGCCTTTGCGATGGCGAGAGACATGGAGACAAGTGAATAAGGTTCTCTCACGTTGCAAACAGGTTTTCCACACGCAGCAACTTTTACAGGCAAACCTTGGCTTGTCAGAAACTAGCTTTGCCCTTTGATTGTCCTGCTCCAACCCTTTTGGCTTTTACCATGACTACTCTTGTCCTCCACCCCCACACCCTCAAATATTCCCCAACTAAAAACTTGGTCTTGCACTAATTTAGATGAAGCTATATAATTATAATTAATAAATATTTATATAATCGACTTCAATTTATGTATCGCGAGACTTAATAGCTATGATAGTACTATTTATGTTTCAAAATATACCCCCTTACGTGTGAGTTAAAAGAAATTCATATGTAAAATCCGTGCAAAATGATTTTTAACTTTTTGAGTAATTAATGATGAAATCTAAATTTAGTGTCTCTTGTCTGCTATTAAGAATGGTAAATTAAAATTAATCTAAGAACATGCTCCGTGCAATTCGTATAGGTTTGGATGGGTCAATAATAAGTTCAATTTTCAATTGAGTTTATTTTGATCGTCCTATTCAGCTATTTACAAATTAGACTGATATGTAGTCAAAATTGACCGATAAGAAATTTCATCAAAAAAAATTTTAAAATACATTTTTTTAATTTAATATGTTGAGTACAACAATAATAAGGAGAAAAAAGTTTTATTAGGTACTTATACTTACATAAATTATAAAAGAACAAATAAAGAAATTCAGTAAGAATTAGACAATTAAGCTATGATCGTTTCTGCTTAAATAATTTTTTGCGGATCATTAACCTGTCCATTTATTAACTTTATCCATTTAACCTGCTTAAATTCAGTCACACACCATTTGACACCCCTACTTGCTCTTATCGATTCCCCTTTAAATTGGACCATCGGTGGATATGGCTTGGCCTTTTTAACCATGAGAAGGATTTGATCTCTCCTTCAAATTCAATTTCCATAGCTCATCACATCCATCGATCAACTTTATATTGGTAGACAGCTAGCACATGCAAAATTTTAGTATATTCCTACTATAAAAATAAGCTCTAAGGTTATAGTTTAGGGCTCTTTAGCCTTATACGTGTCCTATTTACATGCGTGCATATATATATTTTATTCCAACTTTTCATGGCCTTTTCAGATCTTTTTTCCTTTTAAGTGCCATGTGGGTGTGTATATAGTCTTCGATCTCTCATCTGGTACTACCGAATGATAACTGAGAATCGAACGAATAGTATTAATGAAAAATCTTCTTCACGCGGAATTATATTGTGTCCCCTCTTCTAAAAAATATTTGTAATATAGTGCTTAATTAAGAACAACAAACAGTTAACCAGTTTAGGGAAAGTTAGTAAGGCTATAGATTAGGAAAAAAAACGTGCATGGAAGAATTAATTCCAATGAGGGTTTATATATGTATGTATCAGTGTGATACTCGATTAAGTATTTTGTTTGAATTTAAAGGGGAAATTGTGGGTTCAAATGAGTACCTTGCGAACTTGTGAACACTGCACACTACAAAAAAAAATAAAAAATAAAAAATAACGACGGACAATTTACTACTAAATGGAACAACTATGTTGCTAATCTTAATTACTTAGCGGAAGATTGGCAATGAATTATCAAAAAAGTTATTAGCGAGAGATCGATTAACGACGAGCTTCGTAGCTATTTTTTTTTTTTTTTTTATGGTGCTAGCTAGCATGGAGGGTTTTTAGCTTAGACGTGGTACTATCTACATATGGATAAATTGTAATTTTGAATATGTCCTAAGGGGAGAGCAGTTGAATTGCATTTCAGGGTGGAGTACTGGAGTAAGAGTTCTAGTTACGGATTCAAGGCAAGTTAATTGGGCTTTAATTGAAAATAAAAGATGTCTTATTTTTGGAAGAAGAGCTCAGGCCGTGGAATATTATTTAGGGTAAATTATGTATATATACATATTAAGGAGAAATATTTACGAAACGTGACGATAGTTTTCTATTTACAAAACATAACATTACAAACCCTATAATAAAAATACTTCTTTTTTAAAAAAAAAATTAAAATACTTTTTTATTTTTTATTTTTTTCGCTCAAAAATTTATGTATGAAAGTTGTATGAAATGTGTATATCTCGCTCAAGGCTTAAAAAGTTCACTCAAAATTTAGTGTATGAAAACGGTATGAAAACTGTATAAAATATGTATATCTCGTTCAAGGCTTAAAAAATTATCTCAAAATTGTATGTATGAAAACGGTATGAAATTTGTATCTCGCTCAAAGCTTAGAATTTCGCTCACATTTTAGTGTATAAAGTTCATGTTAGATTTCTCTAAAATTAATACAACTACAATAACTTTGTATACAACTTTGATACAACATTCAAGACTTAAAATAATCGCTTAAATTTTTGTGTATGAAATGTTTATATCTTGCTCAAGGTTTAAAAAATTCGCTCAAATTTTGTGTATGAAAAACGTATGAAATGTGTATATCTCGATCAAGGCTTAAACATTACACTCAAAATTTTATGTATGAGAATGGTATGAAATGTGTATATCTCGCTCAAGACTTAGAATTTCATTCACATTTTGTGTATAAAAAACTATATTAAAAATTTCGCTTACACATACACATTTCATACATTTTTCATACAGCTTTCATACACAAAAATTTGAGGTAATTTTTTAAGCTTTTGAGCAAAAAAAAAAAATACAAAAAATTTAAAAAATATAAAATTGTTTTTTTTTAAGTTTAAAATTATTTTTTAAAAAAGAAATATTTTCTGAAAATAAAATTAAAAAACGAAAAATATATGAAAATCCGTCATGTTTCATAAAATATCGTTATGTTTTGTAAATAAGGAAAACTATCATCACGCTTCGTAAATATTTCTTCTTAACATGTATATACACGTAGTTTTCCCTATTATTTATGTGCAAGTGCTATAATTATTCTATGGCCCAAATTGCTTTTGTTCAAAATTCATTATTTGCGTTATGAGATTCATTTAATATATATATTGATTTATTCGGAACTCAGTAAAATGTCTTTTCTATTCTGAAACCAAAGAGCTCAAAATTTCATATTCGCCTCTAATTATAACGTCAGTTGATAAATAAGCTAAATCCTAAACTAAAATACATGAACATGATACCGTGGATTAGTCGTTTCACTTGAGTAGATTTTTATACAACAAAAGCGTGTGAGTGAATATAATAAAATCTTACAACTTTATCTCTAATTATACTGTTGGTTTGCCATCCAGGAAAATTGATACCTTCTAGTTTTATCTTTACTAGATTCTAAAAATGACCAGTTAACTTTCCAAATCGAGTGCACAGATAACTAAAGAGCTAACAAAAGCAAAAGGTTACTAGTGTGAATGCCATTTGTGGAACAACATTCGTGTACCAAAGGAAAAACATAATCGAAAAGCTATTGGTCATTTTTTTATTGCGATGCCTTTGTACCCATGATGAGACATGAAAGATAAGGCTCAAATTAGGACTCATTTTTTCTTCTTTATATTCTTTTACATTTATTTAAATTAAAATGCTAATACTTGCCGTTTCAGGGATTAAGGGATGCTAATTATGTTTCCGTAGATTCTTTTTGTTCATTTATTTGTTGGTACTACGAATGATTTGCTAGTTGCACTAGATTGAATTATTAAACTAAGAATAAAATTATACACTATTAGGAATTTTAATCCGCAATAGAAGGTTAGTTGCTATCTTTATATGATCACCAATTAATGCTTATTACTTGTGGGGGATAAACTTAGCTCATGAAAGCAGATATGTCTAACCCATCCATTTCTTAACTCAGCACATTTTAATCCGTCCAATTTAGCCCATTTCAATTCTCATATGTAGTTCAAATTGACAAGTGAGGAATCTTGAAAAAGAACTTTTTTTAGGTACTTAAAAATTATAAAAATAAATAAAGAAAATAAATCTTAGTAAGAAAATTGGGCAGGTGGCGTTATGACCCGTTTGTTAGCCCATTTCAGCCCTACTCAAATTAGCCTAAGTAATGACCGATTCATATTAACTCAACTCATTTTAAACCCACTTAAATTCAACCCAAACCGATCCTTTGACACCCCTACCTATAATGAAATGACTTAATTAAATATTAGTAATATTTTTTAAACCATCAACACATATAAATTTAACTCTTAAACTAATGAGATGTATCAACTGTTCTTTGGATTCCGATTGCAGGAGCCTTCCGTTGATCAAGGATCTTTTTAGAGTCCGGCGCCAAAATGGCACCTTTTTGGACGTTGAAGACAAAAATGGTATGTCTTTTTTTTTTTTTATACCAAAAGGGGCATTTCGTTGGTTATCCAACGAAATGTTAACCCCATTTAACATTTTCCGTCAAATGTTAAAAAAAAAAAATGCATTTCGTTACATAGTTGGCGAAATGCAATTTTTTTTTTTTTTTTTTAACATTTGACACCAAAATGTTAGCTGGTGTCAAATGTTTTTAAAAAAAAAAATTACATTTCGCCACATACCTGGCGAAATGCAATTTTAAAAAAAAAAACATTTGACACCAGCTAACATTTTGGTGTCAAATGTTAAAAAAAAATAAAAAAAATTGCATTTCGTTACATACCTGGCGTGTTATTTTTTTAATCCTTTATTTTGAATATAAATCTAATTCAATTAGATAAAAACATAGTTAAAAGATATAGGAGAAAGAGTAGTTGTAAATTGGTGAAACTTTAGACTGTCATAACTTTGCGCTCGGATATCCGATTTATGCAATTTTTTTTTTGATTTTGCATATTTTTTTGAGATCTAGCTGTGCAAACTGCCATGGCCGGGCCGATTTTCTAGAAAACCTCTTTTTTCCCTTCCAATTTTAATTTCCCCCCAAATTGGCGGGAAATTTTCAGTTTTCTTTACTTATAATATGATGATGCGCAATAGACTTCAACATAAAAATTTTGGAGTAATGTAGCTGTGAATGTCAATTTCACTTATGTGGTTTCAATTTTTGAAAATAAAGCTGACTAATTTTCTCGACATATAAAGTTCTATAATAACCTTACAAAAATATAACACTTAAACCTAAAGTTTCCAAAACTACTGCAGTAAAATACTGCTTTATACAAAAAATAATCTGTAACGCGTGTTTTTTTTCTAAGTTTCCTAAAATAAAATTATGAAAATATAAATTTTTGATGCAATTTTATTCTACTATACCCAAATTTTTTTTTTTAGTTAGAAAACCTAGCGAAATACAAAAAAAAAAAAAAAAACAATTGCATTGCATTTCGTTACATAAATGGCGAAATGCAATAACACAGTAAAAAAAAAAATTCATTTCGCCATGTATGTAACGAAATGCAATGCAATTTTTTTTTTTTTTTTTTTTTGGTATTTAGCTAGGTTTTCTAACTAAAAAAACATGGGTATAGTAGAATAAAATTGCATCAAAAATTTATATTTTCATAATTTTATTTTAGGAAACTTAGAAAAAAAACACGCGTTACAGATTATTTTTTGTATAAAGCAGTATTTTACTGCAGTAGTTTTGGAAACTTTAGGTTTAAGTGTTATATTTTTGTAAGGTTATTATAGAACTTTATATGTCGAGAAAATTAGTCAGCTTTATTTTTAAAAATTGAAACCACATAAGTGAAATTGACATTCACAGCTACATTACTCCGAAATTTTTATGTTGAAGTCTATTGCGCATCATCATATTATAAGTAAAGAAAACTGAAAATTTCCCGCCAATTTGGGGGGAAATTAAAATTGGAAGGGAAAAAAGAGGTTTTCTAGAAAATCAACCCGGCCAAACCGCCTTACAGCAGTTTGCACGGCTAGATCTCGAAAAAATATGCAAAATCAAAAAAAAAATTGCATAAATCGGATATCCGAGCGCAAAGTTATGACTGTCTAAAGTTTCACCAATTTACAACTACTCTTTCACCAATTTACAACTATTCTTTCTCCTATATCTTTTAACTATGTTTTTATCTAATTGAATTAGATTTATATTCAAAATAAAGGATTAAAAAAATAACACGCCAGGTATGTAACGAAATGCAATTTTTTTTTTTTTTTTTTAAAAACATTTGACACCAGCTAACATTTTGGTGTCAAATGTTAAAAAAAAAAAAAAAAATTGCATTTCGCCAACTATGTAACGAAATGCATTTTTTTTTTTAACATTTGACGAAAAATGTTAAATGGGGTTAACATTTCGTTGGATAACCAACGAAATGCCCCTTTTGGTATAAAAAAAAAGAAGACATACCATTTTTGTCTTCAACGTCCAAAAAGGTGTCATTTTGGCGCCGGACTCGATCTTTTTAATTGATAAATTATAAAATTGAAGAACACTGCCGTACATATTTCCTGTTATAATTTTCTTTGATTTGATGTATCAATATATATTCTTTTACTGTATTCTCCTTTAATGTTTTTATTTTATTTTACTTTTCAAATTAGGAACTAGATGCTTCAATGAAATTACTATTTATTCGGTTGTATTCCAAAACGGGAAGCCTTTTCAAATCATTAATGTCAGTATAAATATAAAATTGCACGAAATAAGCAACGTAAAAGGTACGTGGTGCATATTAAAGGAAAATAATCATGCTAAATTGTTAATCTTTCTACTTTGTCAATATATATATATATATATACATTAACGTTGCACTGCACTGCGCTCGCGCGCACACAGGGTCGTAATAATTAAATCAAGGCTTTCACGACACTTATCTTATGAATATGTTAAATGGGTCTTGAAGGCTAAACGCTTAATCCTACATAATATTTGCTTGTCATTATAACTGTTTAACTAAAGGAACTTGCCTTTACTTTGGCGGATATCTTCCCACTGTTTAACAGTATTCCACTTGAATGCTCATCTAATTTTTTGTCTAGGGGCTTAGTTATGCATGGATAAGAACAAGAGTGGTCAGTTGGATAAGAGTAAAGGGCTTATATATATGAATATAGAGAGAGACACACGCACTCTTCAATAGTAGGAGCTGAGCCACAATGATGGTTGTGAGTTCGGCAGAATCTAATAGATATTTGTACTTGTGTTCAAGTATCATATTATATGTATAAATAATTTATTCAAAATTCAGTAAGTAAAAAAATTATTGCACCGAACCCATTAACTAAAAATTCGGATTCTACCTCTAGTAATTGCCTTTATTATATTTGTTATATGAACAAAATTAATATACACATATATGTAGACAATATAAATTTACACGTACGTCTCATTGAAGTAAATGTGGATATAATATGAAGCACGTCTACAAAGAATATAAGTGTGTGACAAGATGCCAAGGGACAAGCAAAAAGCTTAGGACTAGTGTTACGTAATAAGGAGTAAAGAGTAGGGCACATGACCTGATATGGTCGGATCTTTGTCTACTAATTAATCTACCAATTAACATTACCTTTACATAATTACTCCCTATAATAACTACTAGTTGTTGGGTTACAATAACTGCATGGGATGAGACATCACTTGGTACTTTTTGATGCATCTTTGGCTAACATCATCACTACCTTCAATTCAACTATGTATAAATATACAATTCACAAATAATTACTTTTCAGCTCTTAAATTCAAAAGTAATAATTGTCATACATAGTCAAATCTCTGTTTAACGGTGTCGTTTATTTCGACATTTTTTTGCCGCTATAGCAAATTGTTGTTAAAGAGGACATATAATACACTAACATGAAAGATCGGTTCAACAGAAGCATAACTATTATATAAGGATATTGTTATAGAGATATATGTTTGTACGTAGTTTCAAATTTCAGAAACGAAACTCCAGAACAGTGTCTATTTTTTTAAAACATAGTGTTGAAAAATAAAATTTTACTTGCAAAATTTCAAACTCCATGATGACGGTTAATTATTTGCAAAGACAGGGCACTGAAAAATGGCTAGTGAGCGCTATTTCTACTAAATATCGTTTCCCTCTCACCTTCATGTGGTAAAAATTCAACCAAAACCCAGATCATGATTATATCAATTTTTTTTAATAGTTTATTGATAAACTAATACCCGATGACAACGGGTATTAATATAGATGAGTGGACTTTTAAGTGTTAAAAGAGAAAACATTTTCATGAAAAAGAGAGAGATAACACTAGCTAGCCACTTGACTAATTGTACGTACCGAGTCTTTTCGAAGGATTGATTTGTCTTTGACAGTTTGAGTACTTTGTAAGTTTGTATCAATCCTTGTCAAATTATATTTACATGACAAAGTAACACGATCTAGTTATTCTTTTATACTTTAAAATTAATTACTTTAATTAAGTATTAATAAAGTTGATGAAAACAACAAAAAAGAAAGAAGATCCTTTATTTGTACTCACTAGCTAGCTTATACAAAACATTTTTCTTCTAATTAATTTGAGAAAGAATATGGAAGAAATGCTAATTAATATCAATTTGTATAAAAATATATCAATATTTGGACCACCATTTGCCCATCAATTTTCTCTCTTTTACTTTTTCGTTCTCGTTTCTTCTAGCAAAGCAAAACCAACGAAACAAAAACAGTAGGCAGAGCTCACATGGTCAAGTTGCTTGGAAGCATCTGATTCAGAGAACAGAAATCGTGGTTTTGGTTCATCATACTCACCAAGTTTCTAAAGTGAAATAGTGATGATATTTATATATATAAAAAAAAATGGTAGTCCAAATTAGAGAAAAGATAGTATAAACTGGCTGGATATGGCACAGCTTCAGCTTACCGAGGACGTGACCTTAGATAGGAGGTTGTGAAGGACTCAAATTAGGATAGAAGGCTAGGTTGCTTATCCTTTCACCATAGTAGTTGTAGTTTTGCTCATTCGTTTATTGCCATTTGATTTCTGCATTTGATTTCTGCTTATATTTGTTGGGTCTTTGTATTTTGATTATCTTATTTATCTATGGTAGTTAATGCTCCTTTTTACCATGACTTTCTCGCTTTTGTTATTCCTCGTTTTCATATTGTTTTTGATATGCTTGGCCCTATATGACCTTTTGTCTTGTTTTCCTCTCTTGAACCAAGGGTCTTTCGGAAACAGTCGCCCTACCTTTCAAGGTGGGGGTAGGTCTGCGTACACTCTATCCTTTCCAGACCCCACATGGTGGGGTTCTACTGGGCTTCTTGTTGTTGTTGTTGTTGTTGTTGTTGTATAAACTGGCTAGGCTGCTAGGCCCTTGGCTTTATCGACATCATACAACCTATGCAAGTTGCAATATTTGAATTTACAGCTTTTTATATAAAGTGTCAATAGATATATTAAATTAAACCAACGGTTTTTGATAGAACCAATTGAAGGAGAAGGTGGACGAGTGGTCAAAACCGATAGAGAAATTATTAATAGACTTCCGGAGAATTGGTAGAGAATGCTTATGTAATAAACTCAAATTCAATGTAACATAACCAGCTACTCAACTATATAAATAAGACGAGAGTTCAACTACAATTTTAAAAAGTAAATGCAACAAATCAAATGGCAAAAGCAGAAAAGGAAATGCAAAGATATTGAAAGTAAGAACCAAGGATAGATAGACTAAAGAAGGGGATAAGAAACTAGACTCACAAAAAAGGGTGAGAGGAACATACATTTTTCTCAATGACACGCATAACCTCTTTGTCTAACTCCTCATCCTTTTTGGCTAGTCGCTAATTGAGCTTGAATCTCAAATTGACCTTTGTGACAACCTTTTGGCTCCACCGCTTCTTCTAGGCCCAATAGCTATTAGCGTGACATCCTATGTACTATTTATGTTGGGTTGGCGCTGATTCATAACTGCTTAACAAGAAGCTACTTGGTAAATGTGTCAATTATGAATACTTCTTTTTGTTGAAAAGGTCAATTATGAATACTCAAGGAATAGAGTTGAACAAATATTGACATGAATGAGAAATATAAACTTCATGGAACTCAGAAGCGATCTTTTTATGAAAACTCTCAATAAGAAGTCCATTCAAATTAGTGAAATTTGACGGGTCATTTGCACTTTTGCTTCAATTTTGTGCTAGTCTTTAATTTTTGTCACTCGAGACAGACAACTTTTTCATGGGACATAAATTTATATATTCGCATCATAATATTCCACAAGTTATATCCCACGCCTTTAAATAACTTATACCCCGCTAAACATAAGTTCGACTTTGAGGGAAAATATTAAAGACCAGGCCATTTGAAGAGCAAACCGTGCAATTAAATGACATTTGATAAGATCCAAACATTAAGGCTTAACCCCACTGGACCAGGTCCTTATTTGTCCATTTTTGCACGGATTGTCCTTCAAAGGCACTGGTCTTTAGTTTTTGTCCCTAAAATTGTTGGTTTTTAATTTTTAGCCTTTTTCTAAAAACCCATGAATTCTCGGTTCGAACCCCGCTCAGTCAAAAATTGAAAATAAATTATAAGGCAAAGTTTTGGATTGGTAGAGTCTGCTTATGCCTGAAGGCAAACTCTGCCTTAAGGGAGAGTTTTGCAGGCAAATTTTGTCTTGCGAATTCAAATTCTACCTTGAGATTTTTTTTTAAAAAAAATTGACTGAGCAAGGGTTCGAACCCAGAACCCAGAGTTTTTCAGTGAAGGACAAAAATTAAAGACCATAGAATTTGAGGGCCACAAATTAAAGACCAGCCCCGAATAAGGTGAATCGTGCAAATTGCACCATAGAGTAATTATTTCGGCCCATAATAATTTTGGGTTGGACCTAGAGAACCCGAGTACCCGTTTTATAACTGTAAACATATTCGTAGTTCCTTCCCATCCCGGTTGTGAAGTGGTTGTTACGAATAACTGAATAGGGAGATTCGCAGCAGCGGAGCGTGAACTCAACGCGTCATTAAATGGGAGATAACAGCGCCACATCATCTCCGTCATCCGCAAAAAGCTCCGCCATAGATGACGCGCTTCTCAAGCAATTCTTCGCTGAGGTCAGCGAAGTTGAGCGCGATAACGAAGTTATCAGGTCCGGCCACGTGTCCTCTATATTAGTATATATATGTGTGTATGCTTAGGGTTTTTTAATGCAGCAATCGTTTTTGTTTGTGGAAATTATTTGTTAGTTCTCCACTTGTATAGCGCGAATTTATGAAATGAACCTTGAAATTGATACTTGAATTATGTTGTATGATATTTATATGTGAACTTTGACTAGAACAAGATCAATCTATTTCTAACACCGAGCAATCAAGTTGCAAGGATGAAAATAGGATAAAATTATTTAAGATTGTTAGGATGGACACGTTATTAGAATTATAGTGAATTGCAAAACTTTCGTTTTTATCTATCTTCAGAAGGACAACATATCCAGTGTAATCCACAAGTGGGGTTTGGGGAGGTCAGGATGTACGCACACCTTACCCTTACCTTTGTGAACTATAACAACTAGTTTGGACTATTTTTTTATTATTTTTTTAAGGATTGAGCTTAATAATAGTCATTTATTCTTTTTTGACAAGTACTAGTCTCTTTTTAGATTTATATATATGTCTTACTTGTTGATGTTGATAGCAGAATAAATGAAAATTCAATATTGTTTCTTATTTGTAGTATTCTATATTTCATAATCCGCAGGATACTTTCATGCTTCAAGTTGAATCCATTTGAATACCTTAACCTTTCATTTGATTCATCCATTGACGAAGTTAAAAAGCAGTATCGTAAGGTATATTTCTTGAAATTCCTATTGGACTCAAATGATTCCTTTATTATATCATATTCTGTGACTCGACCCTAATATACTACCATAAATGCAGTTGTCTTTGCTTGTTCACCCTGATAAATGCAAGCATCCCCAAGCAAAGGAGGCATTTGGCGGTAAGAAAGCCACTCTATGTTGTGCCTTGTGTAGAGGAGTATTGTTATTTTTGGTAGTTTCTTGAGTGAAGGACTTCTCTATTCAAAACAAAAAAAATCATGTTGTAATGGATGAATGCAATGTTCATACTTCTTGTTTCTTTAGTCTTATAAATGGATCTTTTCATTGAGTATTTGGGTTATGCTTTACATTTATCCCCTGTTCTTTTGACTAGGTGGTTTTATGTTTATGTATAAGCTAAGTTTGATCAATTCCAAGAAATTTTTGGATTGAAACTTGCTCGAATTGGATTCTTTCTTTGTCCATACTGAAGATATGTTTGCAAAGTTGTTTTTCTATTAAATTAGATTAGGATTAGTTAGTGATCAATGATCAGTTTAAAACATTTTGCCTCAAGAAGGAATATTCATAATTTAAGGCAGCCATAGTGCTAAAAAATGGGTAACCTACTGAAGAGAGCAGAATACTGCCGTTCCTTGGCCATTGATGTGAACCACATAGTTTTCTCACTAAATATATATCGAAAGTATATGTGGAACTACTCTTCGTTGTGTGCAAGTGTAACACTAGTTTTATTTCCATAAATATTTCTTGTACATGAATGATCTCTTCAGAACTATAGTATATGCTGAGTCTGTGTTGCTATAACACTAAAAACCATATTTTACAACTTCAGAATTCTGGTTTATACTAGGCTCTATCCAGTGTTATCAAAAGCGAAAAGCGCAAAAAAGCTCTAAGGTCAGCTGGGGCTTTAAGCGCAAAGCGCAAATAAAGTGTGAGCTTTAATGAGAAAAGGCACGATGGTGCAAAATTAAATACATATATGTTTAGCCCAATACTAATAATAAGCATGAATAACAAATATATGGACTAACAAATTGTAAAAACATAACGATGAAGTGAAATATCAATTATCTAGTGTCATGTCTTCAAGAGAGGCTCATTGGCAAGGAAAAGTATGTCTTGGAGCTTTGATGATGACACTGAAGCGCACATAAAGCGAGGCGAAGCGCTTAACATGTTTTGAGCCTCGCTTCAGGGCTTAAGCGGGCCTTTGACAACACTGGTTCTATCTGTTAAACTACCAGTACAAAGCTTGTCCTTTTTTAATTGACAAGCTTCAGCTTTTAATGATTTTGTGTATTGCTAGGAGTGGTTAATGGAATTTTTGTTTTCAGATTCCAGGATAAGAGTTTCTTATCATGTTTACCTGCTTAATTGATCATTCAACTTGGTGCACTTAGTTTTAAGTTTATGAGATAGCAAATAGCATTGTGCCGATTTATCATTTTTAATGTACCTCTCCCTTCACCACATTCTCTTGGACTAATAAATGTTTTATATATCAACTTAGTAACTTGTCATGGTGAAAGTGAAAATGGTTTATTGTTAGAATCTGTTATCCTATTGTCACAAACTCTAAGGACTAAAGAAAATACAATTTCAGACTTCACCAAAAAAAAAAAAAAAAAAACTATACAATTTCAGAAGCAGTGAGTGCCTTCATTGGAATACAGTGTAAAATATCATTGGAACTTTGTGCCTTTTCAACTCCCTCTCGCATCAGGGCAACATCTTTCTATATATAGATATTTGGATATAGAGCATTCTGTAGTAGGAGAAATATCATTTATAGTCAAAAGAATTGGAAGAAGCAAGGACGAGAGCTGGAAAGGAGCTTAAGCGTTTCTTGAATCTCAAAAGATCACTCTTGTAAATGCTTACATGTAGTCTTATTGTGGGATGATTTGGTTTTATTTTCTTTTTTTTAACTGCTCAAGTAAGAAGTTTCTGTTTCTATTTTTTCCCCTTCCTGCTTCTGAAATTTTTATGCAAATTTTTCCTCATGTTGTATGCAGCCTTAGCTAAAGCGCAACAGTTGTTGCTTGATCAACAGGAGAGGGATTACATTCTGAGCCAAGTTGTTGCAGCAAAAGGTCTGCCATCACCTCGCTATTCACTCTTTTGTTCTTTACTCTTCCTTTTACGATGGGATAGACTGCAGTCACATTCTCTGCATTTCCACTGGAGCACTAGATGTAATAAACCCTCTCACGCCCGGCTCACAGCCGAATTTTAATACACATTTCAATCATGTCAATAATACTACAAAAAGGGATTATCTTACCCTTAATAAGGCAGAATTCTAAGGCAGCAGCTGTCGGTATTGAGAAATTTGGTATTGCTGGTAAATGGAAATGGAAATGTTGGTGTAATTGCTCGTATAATAGATTTATAGCCTGTTTGGCCAAGCTTTTAAAATTTGCTTATTTTAAAAAGTACTTTTTTTTAAAAGTACTTTTCAAAAAAGCACTTTTAGCGAAAAACAGTTTGTGTTTG
The DNA here is from genome assembly GCF_019175385.1 of Lycium barbarum. Lineage (NCBI taxonomy): Eukaryota > Viridiplantae > Streptophyta > Magnoliopsida > Solanales > Solanaceae > Lycium > Lycium barbarum. Next base: position 163,362,915 of record NC_083337.1, read on the forward strand.
GCCAATTAATTTAAAAAGTACTTTTGAGCATTCATTAGTGTTTGGCCAAGCTTTTAAAAAGTACTTCTATTTGTATTTTTCTCAAAAGTACTTTTCAAAAAAGTGCTTTCGGGCAAAAGCTGTTTTTTTTAGCTTCTGAAAAACTGCTTCTGCTACTCCCCAAAAGCTTGGCCAAACACCTCACTTTTTTTCAAATAAGCACTTATTGAAAAAATAAGTACTTTTGGGGGAAAAATAAGCTTGGCCAAACAGGCTATTATTGGCTCTAGCTTGATCATTGGAATGAACTGTTGCTGCAATTCTTCGGTGGTCTGAGTTCAACAAAACTGGGCGGTGTCTGTTTGTGATTTTCTTTCTTTTTGCAAAAGTGACATTTTTTGGGAAATGGGGTTTGTATAAAAAAAATTGTTTAAGTTGAAGAAGTGCTGAGGAGCTGTTTTTCAGCCAAAAACTCTTCTTTCACTCAGAAATTTTCCAAAACTTCAACTAGTCCAAAAAAATCAGCTTGCACAACTTTTTCTTCAAAAACTTCTTCAAAATGTTGTCCAAAACGAAAGATAATAATCAGTACGGGGCGAAAAACTTGTTAGTTTGGTATTGTGAGACGTCTTCTGTAACTCAACATGAATAAATGGAGACTGTTCCGCATTTTCATTGTGGGACTACTATATGAATATTCTGGGTTTCCTATGTCTCTTTAATATTTTGTCTCCTTATACTGGAACTTTTGTGTTTTCCCTTTTTTTTTTTTTTTTTTTTTTGTATGAGCACAGAAGAATTAAGATCAAAGCGGAAGAAGCAGCTTAAAAAAGATACTGCTAGCAAATTGAAATCATTAGTTACTGAGGTAATTCTGCTAGTCTCTCCGATTTTATCTACTTGATCTGAATTTAGCTGGAATTATTGCTTCTACATATTCAGAGGGTGAATTTTCTTCCTGATATTGTATCTACTACCGAGATGACATTATTTATTACAATGAAACCGTGTTCATTTTCACACAATCGAAACCACATTAAACCATGCAGGTCATCAACTCCTTGATTTGGTTATGTAGTTTGATGTTTTTTGGACTTACTCTTGTTTTCACCTTTCTACGGGTATATTTCTTATTGAACATCTTGTGTTTTGTTTCTGCTCGACTCTAATTCCTCCTTAATGGCTTGGGTAAGGAACCTACATGGTTTTTCAACATAGCACTAAGTAACTTTTGTGTTTCAACTGGTTGATTTTATGTACTCCTGATTGTGCAAACAGGGAAAATATGACCAAGAACATGAGCAGTCAGAGGAATTCCAGCAGCAGCTGAAGTTGAAGGTTAGAGAAATATTGACAGATCAAGAATGGCGGAGGAGAAAAATGTCAATGAGGGTATGCTCCCCAGCTTTTTTCTCTATATATCATCTTTTTAGATTTTCACTTAAACTTGCCGTTGGATTTTATGTAGATATCTGAAGAGGAAGGTCGCCTGAAGAAAGATGAGGAAGAAACAAAAGAGATGTGGAAAAGAAAACGTGAGCATGAGGAGCAGTGGGAAGGAACTAGAGAAAAGAGGGTTAGTTCTCAATTTCATTATGTTATTGATTCGAGATCTATTTTAAAATTTTAATGCACAAGATTATGATTATACTCCATCAGAGAAAAAATTCCCAAGAAACTAGAGACAAAAGGCTATTTTGCAATTTTATAGTTGGTCGCCTCCAAATGCTCTCCTATTTCTCTCTTTCCATGTAACCCACATAATGGCTAAAGGAACAACATTCCAAGACCTTGGAGTTCTCTTCTGAGTTTCGGACTCTTCACTTTCAGTGCCGCAACCGTGTCAACACGACGTGGGTGTTGGTGTGGGATCCGTACCCTGTATGGTCAACCGATTTTGGGTACTTTGACCAAAATCAGCGGAGAAATTTCGGAGAAATTTGGGATAGATGTAATGATTTCTGTAATCAAAACAATAGCTAGAGCAAAATTGAAGAAAATGGAATACCTTGTATATAGAAATTTCTATGTCGGTCCTTTTCCTTATATCTCCTTCTGGGATTCTCATCTAGATCAATATTTTCTCCTCAGAATTCCTTACAAGTTTTCCACATAATGCCTCATAATTTAGACATATAACTTTGTTGGATATTGAATTATTTTTTGCCGAATCTTACACCTGTATCCGTACCTAGATCCATACCCCCGAAGCTTAAAATATAGATCATGAAGGATCAAAATCATGTACATTTGTGTCTCAACTGTAATCAACTATGATATACAAAAAGGGTTTCTCTTTGCTCCAAATGAAAAGAAAAATCTTGTCAACTTTTGACTCAAAAAAAAAAAAAAAAAATCTTGTCAACTTCATCTCATTATTATGAAATAATTTCCCTAATTTTCTTTTTAATCAGGATAATCTCCTGGTTCTTTTATTATATTTAAGGAATTTAAAGAGACAGAATGGTGGATTTCTCCAAGCTGCCTTCCATTCGCTTCCAATTTCTTTCTGTAACATCCAGCTCAGTGTTTCTTGTGGTCACACCAAGAACTTAAGGAGAAGATCTAGGTCCATATCTGTGACGTATAGCTCAATGTGACTGTTCTTTTCGTTTTAACTGGCTTGCAATAGTAGTTGTATGTTCATTGAAGTATGTTTTCTTTCATTTAACTTGCAGTTGGTGAACTTCTTAGTTACTGCGTACCATCTTCCTTATTGCTTGTAAGATGGTACGAGTATTTGCTTTATTGCAAGAGTCTTCAGGTTTATAGGATGTATAAAGTTACTGATGGTGTATCCTTGGTTATTCTTGACGTGTTTATAGCAATAGCAGCTTTGTCTTTAAATGTTTTCTGAATTATAATTACAGGAAGATTTCTTTCTGATAGCTGCATTCATTTTCTTCGTGTCATCAGGTATCCAGTTGGAGGGATTTCATGAAGGGCGGGAAGAAGGTAAGTTTGATTTACTTAGATTGCCATCGATACATGCTCTACCCCCCTCTTCTGTGATGGTAAAGAAAAGAGTGTGGGTGGTGAACATCTTATAATTGAAGTAAACATGATTCGGACAAGTTTCATTATGCTTTCTTGCAGGCTAAGAAAGGAGAGATTCGGCCTCCAAAGTTGAAGACGGAAGATCCCAACAAATCTTATGTTCAAAGACCAGTTAAACGAGGTTAACACATGTAGTCGATAGTTTTTTATTGATACCATAGTTACGTGAATCTCATTCAAAGCTTGAACTGGCTTCTTCACGGTTGTATAAAGTTGTATTTGTTGAGAAGCCAATTATTGAGCAGCAAACTACGCTCAAAAGTGTAGACCTACAGGTAGAGGGGAGCTTTTGGTATTTCGTTTGTCAGCGCCCACCTTATTAGTTCATCAGACTTCGTCATGTGAATCTAGAGAGGAAAAAAAGGAAGAGAGCTGGGAAAATAGAAATGCTCGGTATTCTTTAGCTCTAATCACGTAGCGGTCTCCTCCTGCGTTTGCGAAATGTGAACTAATACTGGAGTGTATGGTGTAAATATAAAATTAGTAAAATGTGGGTCCGTATATTGCACAAGCCATATTCGGTATTTTACTTTCCTCTATAATGCATCTCTATCCTCTATCGTCAGTACTTGAAGACATTACATACATGACTGAAGGCAAGCTGCCTCTTTTCAAAAGTTCCTATCCTTTCTCTAACTTGAAGTTTGCAAGAATATCATTGCAATTTTAGTCGAGTAGTCGAGAGACGTCGGTGCTGGTACATTTGGAAAGAACATTTAAACAGGGAAGTGTTTCTGTTTGATCATAAGTAAAATTGATAAGAAAACTTATACTTCACACTGATCCGATACAGCACAAGACATTCTCCGCCACCCAACCAACATAATGTGAACAACGATAGATTTATAAAGCAGTAGAATGCAAGATTAGTTATATAAAAGTAATGTTTCAAAAGCAAAAGCTCCATTAGATTTGCATCCTCTCGATGCATTGGGAGAGAACAAAGAGGAGCTGCACGCAATCAGCAAGAACCGTCAACCTACCTTTAAACTTTCTCAGCTGTAACTTGCAGAACACTTACGACGGAATATGATAATCAAAAGAGAGAAATAGTAAATAACCCGCTATAGTTTTCGTATCTCATTTCTTGTTCACGTGGAAGTATATTTTACACGGCAGCAACACAATTACACAAAGCTATGACCTTTATGATACATGAATTACGATAGCGATTTTCAGGATTACATATCTCAACAATCAGACTCGAGTCCTCTTTTACCGTAGACAAAAATGATGATGATACACCTAAACGGGAAAAGAATATGACTAACAAGGAATAAAATACAATAAAAACCCAGCACTACCCACCCATGAGAATGACCAAAATTCCGAAAGGGTTAAATCCTTCTACCTGCTTGTGGCTCAATTTACACAAAGGGCACCTCTATCGAAAAACCCCACCTGCTCTGCTTCATGATGAGCAGACCATGCGCCTGCATTCTCCAACATCTAAATCCGACTTTCTGAAGGCCTTCTTTACATGGAAGAATCACAACGTGCATCGAGCCTCTAACTTTTCAAGAAGATACGCATCTCTGTGAATTCTCTGCTTGGCGTGGGGCTATGTACATATCACTGGAAATCCCACATGTTAGCATAAGCCTGGAAGTATAGCAAAAGAATCGCAGTATAATCTAAGTCCAAGTGAGAGAACCTCGATCGTTGGCTACTTGAGGACGTCCTCTAGTTGGTGTAGGTGGCCTGTTGGCATTTAGTTCCTATTCCAATAATCGTGAGCAAGATCAAATACATATCAACGTGAAAAAAATTGTGGGTCAAAAAAGATCTGGTAATCACAAACCTGCATCCAAGTATCTTCTATATGCCGCTCAGGTGAAGTTTCCGGAGAGGAAATTGCTGGCGGCAAGGGGTGAATAAGTTTTGGAACCACAACAAGATCTCTACCCAATACCAAGATAGCACCAGCATTATTAGCCGTACCTATAGAAAGGAAAAAATAGGAACAAAAATATTTTGAATAAGGATAAAATCAATATTTAAAAAGTAGAAAACCTCCAAATATCCAAATTTTGTAACATAGTAAGTACCACAATAATTAGTGGCTGAGAAAAGCGTAATTAGATGTCCCTGAGCAAATCGTTCAAATCCATCCATCACACATTCGTGCGCTCGGACTATCAGTTGAAGATCATTGTTGTTGCAGAATTCCATCACACGATCAGGCTACATGTATGCAAGTGCTTATATTAGTCAACAAGAAATCTTAGAGAAACTACAATCAACCTAACACCCTGGAGAACCTTTAAGTAGTAATAGCCCAATTGGTGAATCAAATAAGTGACTTCAAGGACTCGCGAGTTCAAATATCTTGAAAGAAAAAGAGCTTGGACATAGAAATTAAAAGATGTCCAGGTTTACAAAGATGGAACAGCTGCAATTGCACAAAACAAACTTAAGAAAATGACAGCCCATAGAATGTCAAAGTGAAAAAGCAGCGCCGATGCAGCAATCTGATTTAAGTTTGTTTGAAATATAATTTCTGTCCGTACTGGGCCCTTTTAAAGTAACTCCAGTTAACTGATAAGAATATAGCAGCTTCCCAAAATAAAAGCCAAATAGGCGGTGAAGGAAAAAAATATTTAACTACCCTGAAACAAGATATGAAAAGAAAATGCCTCCTCGAAATTGATATGAAATGTAAATTGCTCACCCCAAAAGTGACCAACCCTGGACCTCTTGCATTTGGTCTTAATCCTTCAACACTATCATTTTCTGTAGGGTCAGACCTAAAAGCGCACAGAGATGTGAGAAAGTATGAGGATGTTAAAGTCAATGACGGAAGCATAAAAGAAGACAGAGACTAACCACAATAAATCCATAAGAACAACTGAGCCAGCATCCATAGTGATAGGACGTTGGATATTTTCTATTTGTTCAATATGATTAATTGACCTTCCAATACCACCATGCATACAGATTATCTTTTTCTCGATTAATGCTGCCAGAGGAAGCCAGTTGAACAATCTATTAATTCGATGCCATGCCCAAATTCCATCTCGCTCACCCTGTTGAATAAATAGACATCAGTGTCTAGCTTGAACAGCAAGGACAAGCTTCACCCAGTAAATCATAACATACCATGCGTTCAATGCACTCAATTCGAAAGCCGAAAAGCGCATTAATATCTGCAGCTTCATGGTTCCCACGAATTAGATGTACATTGAGGGGATACTCAACCTAAAGCATCAATTTATGATATCATCAAAATCACAGAGTAACTAAGAATGTGAAAGCATAGCAAACATCAAAATATAAGAGGGACCTCCAAAGCAAGAAGAAGAGTTAAGACACCAAGAGGTACCTTTAAAGCAAGAAGAAGAGTTATCGTTTCCAAACTGTGCTGGCCCCTATCAACATAATCTCCTAAGAAGAGGTAGTCGATATACCTGATGGTCACTTACCAAAATTAGTATCGAAACTAAAAGAACAAATACTGACACCACAAACTGATCCAACTGATAGATCAATTCAAAAATTGGTACAAGTCTGCAAGAGACAGAATGACAGAAGACACGGCAAACAGACACCAACAAAATATTGTGACACATTTTCTCGGTACTGCTTTAGGAAGTAATTTTGGTACTTGTTTTGGTGATAACTACTAAGATAGAAGGGCTTAACTTAGAGAATGGAAAAGTAAAACATTCCCTCCAGTTTCAATAATAATATTGCCCTACAAAATCAATAACAGCATTCTGATAGCCTACTGAGGCACCAGACTGTTACAGCAACAAGCAAAGTGTGATACCAGCAATTTCAATCAAAATATCCATTAAAAAAGAATGAAGGTGAATATAGACTGTTCAAAGGACACCTCTGACAGAAAAGAAAACAACCAGAAGCAAGACTGAACCAAGGCACTTACGATATATCCCCAGCAGTAGAAGGCGAACCATACTCGTCGAAAAGACGCATAAGATCCCCAAATTGCCCATGCAAGTCACCAAATATCTTAATAGGAGCCCTAAGCTGTATAACACTAGGTTCACTTGCAAATATCCTTTCAGCACTGTCACAAAGATCAGCTATCTCATTGCAGTCCAAGAAAAACTGTCGTCGAACAGGCGGCTTCCACCCACGAGGCTTCAAAAGATGGGAAATCACCTGAGACAGCAAGGAAAAATAAATGATATGACTAACAAAATGCAGTTATTTGCTATGTTTCTCCAAATATACACTATTTTTGGAGTATCCGACACGCACCCTTCGATATTTTTGAAGAGTCCGAGCATAGGTTATTTGTCTTTATACGATGTAACAGCTTAAGCTATAAAGTTGATGACAGTTACATTTACAGCAGAGCTGGGAAAGTCTTTTTGCTCGAGTTTTCAGAAAAGTTATGGGCCTGATTGAATTAAGGCAAACAGTACAGCCATGTCACATCCCCACCTCCTTTTCTCTCCCCCTCCCCCCTAACCTCTTAACACACCCCACTACGAAACCACAAGATATGGACAAGGAAATATAAATACTATTCTTTCTCTCTTTCTTCCCTTCAAAGTACTGTTGCACACTTTTGCTCTCCAGTTCTTCATTCAACTTCTTACTTCTTAGAGACTTATAGTTCTATAGCTGGAGCCAAGTTCCCTAGATGAAGAGGGAATAAGACATTCAATTTTCTGCTTGTAAACTTCCTTATTGGATTCTTGTTGTTTCCTCAATTCACGCTTTAACCAATCTTAAATTGGTGTAGCACCCTGCCCTATTTTCGGTCTTTCCAACCAAGGTGATTTCAACCAGTTTAAAGAGCACTCTTGAAGAAATTCTTGGCAAAAACGAGAGAGGAAGGGAGAGTAACGACATAAAACCTAGAATCGAACATGAGCCCTCACCTTGGATGTGAACCAGAGACACCTTTTGGGGGAACTTGAGGTGTCAAGGCCATAAAAAGAATATTCTGCGAGTTGCTTCGGACAATTGAAGTGTTCTTTTTAGCTATAAATTTAATTACCCCAAAAAGAACTAATTTGTAGGCTTACACCATAAAAACTAAAATAAACGTGTAACAGAAACAATTAGTATGTTAGGCATAAATGTCCCCAGTCTAGTCAAAACCCATCCATGTATCCACACCACTGTTACTTGCATACTTGGACTTAAGGAGAGGAGTGTCTTGAAGATACCAAATTGGCCATTTTACTGAAGATAGCGAATAGACCTTAAAATGTTTAACATTTTGCTATCTAGCTGTTAAACATGGCCCTTCAAACCGGATATACCCAAAAAAACAGAGACAAGCAAAATATATAGGATTTAATTAATTCGGCTACTTATTTAGCAAAAGTTATGCACTACTTCCACCATAGCATTTTGAAGTTTCTGTGCAACCCACTACAAGCAGTTTACCCTTTTTATTTTTGTTGAAGTGTGCGATCATCTCATCTAAAAGCTTAAGCTATTAGAGAAGCACACTTTTATTTACTTAATTATATTCTCAACACACCCCCTGAACTGCGGGTCTGATTCTTTTTTTTCATGGGCCAAGCACGTGCAAATTCTTTTTGATAATGGGTGGCGGTGAGATTCGTTGGATGCTCTGATACCACGTTGAAATGTGTAACCATCTCATCAAAAAAGTTCAGTTATTAGAGAAGCACACTGTTATCAACAATTTTCATGAATAACACATCAGATAAATAGCGGTAAGCCACATTGTGGCACTTAAATCAGACCATTTGTCAAGAGACAAATCATTGTACCTTTTTAGGAACACTGTTGATGGACATTTGACGATCCAATAGTTTTCTTGCTGCTGTTGCATTTTCTGGGGTTCCATAACTAACTCGCCTGCCTTCATTTTCAAACTGATCAATAGAAAGCTGCCGCACCATGCCACCAAGAGCACCACCAGTCTCTGCAGCTATAACGACCTTCAATGCATTAAGGCACATCATCAGTCAACTTATGAACAAACTAAGACCAACTCATAGCATGAAGGATTTGAACACTGACAGCACGGTGATGTAAACGGACTCCAGCTGGGACAGAATTATTTGATAAGGCAGAATCAGGCTTGACCAAAGTAGACGCCTGTTTTCCACTAGGCGTTGCCTCCGCTCCACGGTCCCTATCTGGAAGTTCAACTTCTCCATTACCTTGTTGTCGAGCTTTTGCAGCTGCTAGTGTAGCAGTAATAGCCTCAGCTTCTGCAGCAGAAGCCTCCACTAAATATTCAACACCTTTGATGAGTCTCCTGCAAACAAAACAAACCACAAGATATATCTTTAGAAACTTATCATGCATTAACAAAACAGAGACAGTAGATGTTGCTGTTCCTATGCAACTGCAAACTCACCGAGATCCTTGAAGCGTGGCATTTTCAGTGCTTATATCGGAATACACATCACCGTTTACAGGGGGAGCGACAGGAGTTCCCAGTACAACTGAGCCATCATTAACTGCTTCAGGGTCAGTTTGCCTTGTTCTTTCATCACCAAATCCATACCTTCCTGTCATCCTCCCCGCTTGTACATTAACTGCAGCAGCTGCAGCATGTGAAGCTGCACTAGTTGTTTCAGCAGCGGCCAAGTCTTCAGCAACAAGCAAGTCGTCTAGCAACACCCCTGCGACCAAAAAACAGCAGGATTAAACTTGTTGCAGAAACCAGGAAGTGATCTGAATAACTTCTCTCAAGGTCATATTTCATCACACTATTTATTTTCTTTAAAGTTGGAAACATGCAACAGATACATTTGACATTATCTATGATTTTCACTTCTGGCAGAGTATTTGGCTACCTATAATCTGGAAAGTTAAATGAATGCATGATTTGCATGAAGAATAGACCAAGCCAACAGACATTTCTAACATGATATTACTTAATTTTTTAATGAAAGAAGTCTACTCATCCATAATTGAAGAAAAATTCCAAAAAGAAAGATCAATTATTATTGGGATTGAGTTTAGTCATGATGGAATGTTTATTTTAGGTCGAACATTCGTTAGAGATTTGTATATCACTAAAAATGTAAATAACTTATAGAGCTGGAGAACTTATTTTTTAAAATAGAGAACCTCATTTTTAAAATTTTGGATTGAGACTCTAAATGGAACAACATGGATAGTGAGGATTCATATAGCCGCCCCCAACTAACTTGGGATTGAGTAGTAGTTGTTGTGTAATTATGGATGTCTACTGCCAAAATATCACTAAATATCTCTATTATTGAATCTCAGAGGAGCCTTCATCCGTTTGCAGACTAAGAAACCTGTTGTCAAGGAAATACAAGCTGCTCATGAACTGGGAAACTTTTATAATGTGAACAAGGGATGAGCTCTTGATTACAGCTCATGCTATTGTAGCAGTCAGCTAAACCTAAGCAGGGACAGCTTTTCATTTAATTTCCACCTCCCAGGTTACTAGCAAATCGTGGTGCATTTTTATGCTCATGCTAGGAACTACCACCGTACAGGTGGAAAATAAGGCCTGGGATTCCTGCATTTCAGAGGCATATCTTCCATAAAAACAAGAAAGCTTCCATCCTGTTTCCCCAACATCACAACTCCCCCTCACCGCAGTTATTAAATTTTTTGAGTTGTTCATCTCAGTACGAGCAGGGCTTATCAATATGAGTTGCACCACATCATTACAGCGAAAGTGGACCAGCTCCAGCACTCTTCATCCGTTTACACCCGACTGGAAATACCCCCTCTATTAATTCAGCATGTGATCTTAGCCAAAATGCGAGAAAGGTATACTAACAACTTTTGAGAATGGTAAATATGAAAGGAATTATAATAGTTCTGTACTTGAAGAGCAACAATATAAATTTATTTTTCAGTTATATCAAGTTACTAAGTCAGATAACTGGTTATGCACCAGTGACAGGATTCACATTACACCGATGAAAGACACAGAAACCAACATATTAGTTAAACAGAAAAAGGAGTGCCCCTCGTGAAAACCTATTATTCTAACATGCTATATGCATACTAGAGAATGAGATAGCTAGTGAAGACCACTTATGAATGCCTAAAACACAGCACATCCAGAACCACCCCTGGAGACGAAGAAAGATGATGACAGCTAGTTACTTTACAATTCCAAAGAAAAAAAAATGGTTGTCATCTGAAAATTAAACTAGAAAGAATATAAAAGAATGTTGATTGATGTCTATCTTATAGCCTTACCGCCACGCAGACCGCCATAAATAAATATCAAGTCACCAACAGCAACAGCTGCATGTCTACAACGTCTAGTCAATTCAACTGCAGCATCTCCACCAGCTGCATCTGCACTGTATCTTCCAGTTCTAGGACTAGTGACAACAGAAGTTGTGTCACACCACACTCCTGCAGCTGTATCAAGAACTGCCAAAAGAGGGGAAGTTAAACATGATAGTAAGGTATGAAAACAACAGTTAACCGGAGTGTCAGTTAAGCAAACAGCTTTTATCTCCGCTATGTAACACCAAAATTAAATTAAATACCTGCTATACTGGATGAGTCCTCCACCATGCGTCCACCACCAAGTGCTCCTCCAGATACATGGAGCCGAGCATTAACAAAAACCTATAATACCAGAACATAACTGATAAATACTATAAGAAGATCCATCTGAAAAGATGCAGTTAATAAAAGGAATGAAGCAAACACTTACAGCAGCATGTTGATATCTAGGGGAAGGTGACACACCAGGAGCAATGGCCCACTCCCAGCGCCCATCTCTATGCTTGGCAAGTCCATATGCGCTGGCCAGTGGCTGTGGATCAACAAGGCAGTGGGAGAAGTGTAAGTACAATCAACCTATGAGAGGGAGAGCACACGAGGAAGTAACAATGTAAACAGCTCGGAGTCCCCATACAATTATCAATTACACCAACAGAAAGAAAAAAATAGCAAACAAAAAACAGACTCTTGAGTTCATCACTGATGTTACATGGATCTTCACATCTGTTTTGAAGAACCCATGTCGAATAGGTATAGCATAGGTGTGGGTACTTCAAGGTTCTTCAAAATACACACACATTACAGGACACTCATACACTCATTACTCACTAGTCACTACAAATCTTTTTCTCCGCATGGTTGCAGAGGAACCACCGGATCCTTTTGAGTAACCAAAAGAATTATGAGAGCACTATCAGTCATTTTTTTATCAGTACAGTCTCAGTCAAATTGCTTTTTTTTTTTTAATGTCACTTTCAATCAAACTGTCAACATAAACTTATATGTAAATATGGCCAAAGCTAATGCACAAGGTCAACAAGGTTTACAGTCATAGGCAATAAAATGCACCTCCAACTAAACTATAGTTTTCTGGAGTACCATCAAGCCTAGCTTCATATACTATCCTTAACTTCAAGCCCCAGACGTCCATTGTTCATTAATCACAAATCAGCTCCATCACTCCAAAATTATTATTGTTAGGTTTAAGTGAATGAAGCTCAACAGCATCATCTTTCACTGACAGTTTCTTGGGCATAGAGGTCCAGAAAAGACAATGGATAAGCTTCTTAATTTTAAGTAAGTGAGTGAAGGCTATAGAGACAATAGTTAGAACTTGGAAGTATCTAAAAGACATGATCTGTTAAAAAGATATCATGTCAAATATTACAAGGGCCAACACGGGTTGTTATCACTTACGGGGTACAATTGTACAAATTGTACTCAACCCCTCCATAAGCGTTGCTGTTGACATTTCAGATACTATTGTGTGGTGGTGAGACGCCCTAGGTTGTTGTCATTTCCATCACATTGCTTTTGCTGGTGAGCCCACCCTTCCAACTGTGGGTGCTAGTTCATAGGATTATAGTCATTTTTGGATTAGCTGGGAAGTCTTGTCTGATGCCATCACTTATGTACGTCCTTAGAAGTTCCATGACATACACTGTGGAGGTCTAGTTACATGCATGAGAAATTGTTATTGGTATCGTTTTGATGTGTATTAGATATATTTATTCTGCATATCATTTTAAAGTTCTAAAACTTATGTCCCACGAACTCCCACCCCACTTGTGGGATTACACTGGGTATGATGTTGTTGTTGTTGTATAGTTCACGGAATAAGTATAAAATCATTGTGGAACGCTCAATGCTAGTTAACAGGACTAGGTGTATATTTCTAAAGCGGGACGAGACAGGAGGAAAATCAGAAGGCTGGCACTGGGAAACGGTATCCCCGGCAGAAGTTGGGCAGATGGGCAGATCAGGGTGAGCAAGGTGGCAAGGCAATGCACTACAAGCAGGGTAGGGATCAAGAAGGAGGAGGCTAGAGATTGGAGAGATTTGCAGAGTGCAATCGTAACCGTGTAGGAAAAGGAAAGATAAAACAATTTTAAAAAAATGGGAAAGATAAAGAGCTCCACCCAAGTTTTATCTATTAAAAGTGATTAACTACTAGGTACATGAAATAGGGGGGAAAAAGCACCACCCTAACAGATGGGATAATCAATTTGGGCCAAAGAAAGAGAGGTCATTCACATAAGAAGGTAGACACAATTAAAGTAAACAAGGTGTCCCTCTAAAACCAAGGACCAAGTAAATCAGCATAAGAAACCATCCATTTTTCTAATTGCATGAGAAAACATGCTTCGCTCACCACACTATTGCCATCCCTCCCTCCACAAAGCAGAAGAAGACCATCCGATCTCGCACTTGCAGTAGCATACCTAGCCAAGTAACAACAGCAGATTAGGATTTCATTACTTTGCTGGACGGTTGGACCAGATTAGGATCACAAACTACTTCTTCCATTGACATGTACTAACAAAACCTCAGGTTCTTCACCGAGTAATTAAAGCACATAAAGTTCAGAATAAGCAAAAGATATACAGTCAAAAGTAACGACAAAATAGTGTGTCTCATATACAATGAGGAATTGAAGTACACATCTTCAAGAAAGATCACGGAATTTACATGCAAGGAGGTGGACCTTCACCCTCAGGTTCCAATTTGCGCCATTCATATGGTTTGGCAGCTGTGTCCAAAGCCCAAACATCCGCTAGAGGTCGTTTTCCTGAAAATAATGGATCAACTTTATTTGTTTGTATATTGTTGCTTAAATAAAAATGGGGAGGCCTCTTCACGAGACTAACCATCATTTCCACCGATAGCCATGAGATATCTTTGCCCTACCAAAGCCATGACGTGGCCATAACGTGGCCCCGGACCAGGTCCTTGAACCACAACCCTAAAAAGATCAGAATTATTTCAGTAACTGATCAGCACACTTCACCAGCATACACCACAATCATTGAAACTACGTCACTACTTGAACTGCATAAGTGCTAACCTGTGCCATCGTGGGCGTTGTTGTGTAAGGTCCAGAACATGAAGATCCTCAGCTGACAATCCAGCTGGACCAATTCCACCCTGGGATGGACAAGATAGAACATCTCAGCTAGCTGAAGTAGATAATCATGCACAAAGCAAATGGAATGCTGTCAGTTTATACCAACCTGAATAACAACCATAGTTCCAACAGCGGTAGCAACATGAGCAGCCCTTGGTGTGGGTGGCTCTCCTATTGGAGTCATCCTGTGATTATTAAGAAACATGCACATACTTTATCCATTCTAAGTAAACAACAAATTAGAATGTAGCTTACCAGTGATACCAATAGCTACTTACCTAGACCATTTATTTGTCAGAACATCATAGCAGTGCACATCAGCGGTAGCCCCTGCTAAACCTGCAATTAAGACTTCGTCTATCAATTGATTATTCTGCAACAGCAACAACAGCAACAACATACCCAGTGTAATCCCACAAAGTGGGGTCTGGGGAGGGTAGAGTGTACGCAGACCTCACCCCCATCTTGGAGGTAGTCAGGTTGTTTCCTATAGACCCTCAGCTCGAGGGAAAACAGTTTAAAGCAGTTCGCAAAAGGAAATGATGGGAATGAAGAAGCAATGGCAAAATACGATAGAAAGCGTGACAAAGCATTCTGAACAGTAAATACAACAAAATAGCACGATAATCGAAGTACAAGAAGAAGCAGATAGCAACAAGAATCGAAGGACAATCAACAACAGGAGTAATGCTACTACTAGTATGGAAGGAAAAGCGAGACAACGCTCTATTAACCTAACATCGTCTATCAATTGATTATTCTACATAAATTAAAATAAAATTTATCTTGTTTCAGCATAGACATAGTATTTAGAGGCTTCTTGAGACCAATAAATGTCACTTCACTCTTTGCATTTAATCTACGCAACTATACCATATTCTAATCAAATTGCCCATGGATTGCCAACAACAACAACATACTCAGTGTAATCCCACAAGTGGGGTCTCGGGAGGGTAGAGGGTACGCAAACCTTACCTACCTTTGGGAGGTAGAGAGGTTGTTCCCGATAGACCCTCGGCTCAATGAAAAGCAAATGAAAGCAGTTCGAAAAAAGAAATAACATAAGAGAAGAAGCCATGGAAATATAAAGCATGATAAAGCAGTCTGAAAAAGGAACGATAACTACCACAAAATATACACTAATCAAAGCACAAGAAACAATAGATAGTAACTGAAATTGAAGGACAAGAAACTACAAAGAGTAATACTACGACTACACGTATGGAACTTTAAGCTTGACAACGCTCAACTACCTACTAGCATTAATTAATTTTATCTTGTTTGTCATTGTTGTACTTTAAAATGTTACCAATCAAAAAATTCAGAGGTTTTTTGAGACCAATAAATGTCACTTGACTCTTACATTTAATCTATACAACTGGAAAATAAACCATATTTTAATCAAAATCCGAAAATTGCCCAGAGACTGCCCAGGAAAAAGGGCAGTCAAGTTGGATAATTAGCGTAAACATACGAACCAGAAAGCATAACAAAGCATTCTAAACATTTACATCAAAATGGGTAATCGAAGTACAAGAAGCAATAGATAGTAACAGAAACTGCAGGACTACTGGTATGGAAGAATTAGAGGAAACATACGAATTCCAGCACTTCCAGCAGAAGAAGGAGTTCCAGAAGCAGCAGAATTCCCTTCAAGTGCAGTTGCACCACCAAATAGAATAAGCCTAGGTCCAATATAATTCGAACTACCTTCCTCTCCAACAGCTGGTACAGCCGTTAATGTATGTCCACACCTTGGCCCTGGCCCATCCTCCTTCTTCTCCATAACCGCGTTCACCACAGTATACATCGGTGCACACCTCGGCCCCACCACCACCGGACTACTACTCGCCGGCGCCGGCGCCGCCGACGCCTGCTCATCCTTAGCTGCCTCAGCCGACGCGCCGTTTAGCTGATCGTGATCGGTTTCCGATGACGACATCGTTGAATCCACATCCATATTGAAACCCTAGCTTATTCTCGGAGCTCCAATTCTCAATCATATGCATTTCGGATCATTTCTATTTCAAACCGTAAATATCGAAAAATCACAATTCCTAGATCCTCTGATTCAAATACATCCAAATTTTCCGAGAAAATTAATTAGAGAGAAAATTCTAGGTTTTTTTCCTTCTCTCTCTCTTCTTCGAGGAATACAATAGCAGGATCAATTCGAACACTTTCTCTCTCTAGAACTTCCTGTCTGGCTAATCCTCCATCACTTGTTTTCTCTCTCTACAAGAATTTATATATGTATGTATGTATAGGCGGACATGTAGATATATCTGTATTTATAGATTCATATACGTATTTTTCTGCGGATAGTATCTATGTCTCTCTCATCTGTCATCTGTGTGAATGGCTAAGAACAAAGATTGACTACCGTTGACTTTATTTTTTACCTCTCAAGGTACAGGTGTTAAAGCAGGGGGTTCAACAGTTTTATGCAGTTCGTCAGATTCTCTTTTGCCCACACAAGGGGGAATAACTGGTTCCGGTTTCAACGGGAGGGGTGCGCTCGTTGATTGGGTGAAAAAGAAGGAGTTAGTGAAACGCGCTGGGGCGGCGCGTGTGAAGATGCGTGAGACTTGATTTAGCCTGACAAATACATATGGGATGAGAGCTGGCTCTGGCTTTAGATAATATCACCTGATTTGGTTAAGAACCATTATTATATTATTGAGTATCATTTTTATTGTATTTTTTAATTTTTTATCGTGTTATTCTTTTTTTCCTTTCTTCTCGAGTGTCTGTCAAAAGCCTCTCTACCCGCACAAGGAAGAGTAAGGTGTGCAAAAAACTAGATCGGAGGTCAAGACTGTTGTCATACGAAAAAATAAAAGTCGTCCGTATCAAGTGACATGAATTATTCAGACTTCACTTGTGAAATTACTTTGAATATGTTGTTGTTGTTCTAATTTCATCCCTTGACTTTATTATACATGTACTATTTTGTATACACAAGTATCAAATACTAAAAGTCACTTTTAGGTTATGAAGTTTATTGAGAGTGTAATAAATTAGAAAGTCTTTGATAAGTTGATTTAATGAATTTATAAATTTATCCAAACATCTTCATAGCTTATAAAATTAATGGAAATGGTTATTTGAAATGGCTTGTCATATTATGCGTCGACTTACAAATATATCGATTAGTAGGTGTGAAACTATACTAAGTGGATGTGTGAAAAAGGACTAAATAAACCTAAAATTACATGAAAATAAGTTATCTCGAAAGAACTACTATTTATTTGAATCGATACAGATTTAGCTAAAAATATAAACAATGGAAAAAAAAATCATATGAGGCGATATTTGTTATTACTACTAGTTAAGAATAGATTTAAGTCTTGCTGGTTAGTTGGTTTTGAACCTATTGCTTTTCCAAAAATATTTTGACGTTATAATAAATTTATATGGTAGAAATATAACATAGATAACTTTTATTATTATTATTATTTAACAGATTTTTTACTTTATTTTTATTTGATATGAGGATTATATAAATTGGGCTTAAGTAAAGAAAATATAATCAGTGAAAATTCAATACAATTGATACAAAACTTTGTAGGGACTGAGTGAAATATAACCATGGTAAAAAAAAAAAAAAAAAAGGAACAAATATTCAGTAAAATAATCAACAATTGATATTGATATGTAATAAAGGTGCGGTTGGTCACGTGACATCGACGTTATCTAGTTGTATCCAAATGGAAAAAGGTGATGTAAGAGGGAACATTGAATTACACCCGTCGACCCTACAAGTTCTTATACATGTCGAATGCATTACCCATGGTCCAAAAGCAAAGGGAAAAAAAAGTAAAGCACTTGTACATTCGTCTCAAAAAGAACAGTCCGAAAGAAAGGAGAAAGAAAACAAAAATGAAAAAGACAGTTGCCTAGTAAGACTGCATTTTCATATAGGAGTCTCATTTGTTGAATCTTCTAGATGATGAGAGTTGATGAATTAGCTGCTAAACTTTTCTTCTTACGTGTGTTTTTTCTCTTCTCTTTTCTTCCATCTCTTTTTCGAGTTGATGAATTAGCTGCTAAACTTTTCTTCTTACGTGTGTTTTTTCTCTTCTCTTTTCTTCCATCTCTTTTTCGAGTTTCTTTTATTTACATTTAGTATTTGGAAAATGATTTTTGAACAGAAAATTGTGAGCAGAATGGGGTATTACGGACATTTCATATTTTTTTTGTGCCACTTATGCCCTCATTGAAAAAGTGGGATGAAAATTTTGAATTTTATTCTTTCTATTAAAGTAATGACAGATTTATGTTTTTAATGTATAGAAAAAATAAAAGTTTTTCTCTCTTCTTATACACATTTAATGAGTTTAGCTTTTCAAGATTATAAATACTCCCTCCATTCTATATTAAGTGACATTTTAGGTTTTTTATTTTGTTTCAAAATAAGTGACACTTTAGGATTTCAAGAAGCAATTAATCCTATTTTTTTAAACTTACCCTTATTTACAATCAAGAATCATTAAATAACTTTTTTTTAAGCATTAATTAAGGGTAAGTTAGTAAAAATATTCATAATTTTCTAAGAGTAAGTAATTTCTTAAAGGGTGTGCATGAGCTAAAAGAGTCACTTATTATGGAATGGAGGGGTACCAACTTATTTTTCTTTTCTTATTCATGTCTACCATTTAAAAGTTTTTTTCTTAACTAAAAATATTGACAATCTTATTTCTTCTAAAAGGAAAAAGTAATGAACGGCTAGCTTTATTACTTGTATTAAATGTAAAAAATAATTTTTACTTGGTGTAGAATAAAGGACGTGCTAAAGCATATACAATTTATTAGCATTTGATCCAACGAATTGTATGTGTAGTAAAATAATGAAAGGATATCTTGATTACACGTTTTTAAATATATTTTTTATATTTAATTTAATCTGTTATATTATCCTTTAATGATGTACGTTAAAACATATTTAATTTTTTAAACCAGGTAAACTTGTCTAAAAATTGTGAAACTAAACTTTCTTATATTTACTCACATTCCATTAATTAATAATTATATTAAATTATGATTTTTCTAAGAAAATGGAAGAAATAAGATTTGGTTTAATGCCTATACTATAACAAGATTTATTTATGTAGAAATAATTTTGTGATAAAACTATAGAGTAAGATAATATATTTGATTGCTTGTAAGTTACATTATCGTTTTTTAGAATGCTAACAACAAATTTGACTTGATTAAACATACATCATTAAAGAATAATATAATGAATTATATTAAATTTGTAACTAAAATCTTAAACATATTTAATTTTTAAAACTGGGTAAATTCATCTGAAAATTATGAAATTAATCTGATTTATATTTTTCTCACATTTTATTAATTAATTTTTTTATTTATTTTTTCTAAAACATAAAAGAAATAAGATTTGGTTGAACATGCATCATTAAAGAATAATACACCGTGTTAAAATATTTTTTGTAACTAAAATTTTAAACATGTGTTTCAAAATTGGATAAATTCTTCTAAAAAAATGTGGAACAATTTTTTCTTTATATATTTTCTCACATTTCATTAATTAACAATTGTATTGAATTTTGATTCTTCCTTAAAAAAATGGAAGAAATAAGTTATAGGGTTACTACCTATACACCATAACAAGAGTTATACATGTAGAACTGAATTTTTGGTAGAACTATAACCTAAGATAGTATATTTGAATACTTATATACTTACATTATTCTCGTTGAATGCTAAAGAAAAATTAACTTGATTGATCTATTGAATGCAGTCATCTGATGGTCAACTAAGTTTAGAGAAAATTAAAGAATTCAGACTATAATACTATTTTTTTGTAATAAAACTACGACATAAGATAATACATTTGATAACATGTATAATTACATTGTTTTGGTTGAATCATAACAACAAATTCACTACTTACCCATAGTTACTCGCTTACGTAGCTAACTTCTACAAACGATCTTGTTGTCCTATAGTAGCTAATGTCTCGTGCGATAGTGTAGTTACAATTTATTTAACCAAAATATTAGTTTTTTCATATATACTTGTGTAAATCTCCAACGTCCTCTGTTGTTGTATATTATGGGTTGATTAAACCATTTCTTTATAAAATTAATCCTATTAGTTTGTCCCTCTAATTATTCAAGCGGGTAAATACAATTTGATTAGCATCACTCGACAGATGAAGCTATTGCAGCCGGGCGGTAACCAGTCCAACCTTGCGACCGTCGGTTCATGGGTTCGAGTTCGACCGCATCACAATTTTTTCCCCCAAATTGAACATACACCATCATAGGATAATATAATAAGCAAATTTGTAACTAAGATCTTAAATATATTTAATTTTAAATCGAATAAATTCGTCTAAAAATGTGGACCTAATATTGTTTTATATTTTTTTTCTCACATTTCATTAATAACAATCTAAGATCTTAAATATATTTAATTTTAAATCGAATAAATTCGTCTAAAAATGTGGACCTAAAATTGTTTTATATTTTTTTCTCACATTTCATTAATAACAATTGTATTAAATTTTGATTCTTCCTTAGAAAATTGAAGAAATAAGTTTTTGTTCACTACCTATGCACTGTAACAAGAGTTATATATGTAGAAAATAATTTTGTGATAAAACATATTATCCTTAGATAGTATATAAATAAGAAAATATATTTAAATATTTGAATTATTATTTATTTTTGTTGAATGCTAACAAAAAATTTAACTTAGTTGATCCGTCGAATGCAGTCATTTGATGGTCAACTAAGTCAACAATAGAGATTAGAAAAAAAAAATTAAAGAATTAACGCTATAATACTATGTTTTTTTTTTTGTGATAGAACGACGACACAAGATAATACATTTGATAATTGTATAATTACATTATTTTGGTTGAATTATAACAATAAATTCGCGTCTTACACATATTTACTCACCTATGTAGCTGAAGCTTACACAGGAACTTGTTGTCGTATGGTAGTTAATGTCTTGTGAAATACTGTAGTTACAATATATTTAACCAATACACTTGTGTAAATCATCCAATGTCCTATATTATTGTATATTATCGATTTATTTAAACCATTTCGTTATAACTTAACCTTGTCTTATATATGTAGAGTGATTTTTCACCGTTATGTTTAATGATTTTTCACATTTGAATTTCAATAGTTTATAATCCCACAAAGATTGTATTTTTAATTAATTTAATATGCATTCAAAATAAAACTCACACAATTCAATAAAAAGGATAATTTAGTAATAAGTTTGGTCACATAAAAGAATATACTAATAAAATTGTATATATCAGTTTATTGGACTATTAAAGATAGAAAAAGATAATGTAGAGCAAAAAAAAGGCAATTAAAATCAATCATAGATGTAATATAAGGTTAAAAATAATTCAATTTGAAACTATATATATTTTATTTAATTAGTATTTATTCCAGTCAATTAACACAATTTTTAATATAAGAAAAGCAAAAATTTAAATATGAGTTGGTTAATCATTCAGTTTTTAAATATATAAGGATGTATATTAAGAGAGTTAATTATTTACTTTTAAAGTAAAACATCATATGAGAGTCAATTGATTAATTTTAAAATATATAGAAAAGTGTATGCAAAAATATGAGTCATAAATTAATTGTTTGCTGGTAAAATGTATAGATGATGTGTATGTAAAATGTGGAGAAGTTATTTTAAAATATATATGATGTTTATTATATATATTTCATATTGTAATCAATTAAATATCATAACTTGAATTAGTAAAAAAAATAAAAAATAAAAAAGAATTCGATAGTAGTTCAATTTCAATACATTAGTAGTTTAATTAAATTAATTAAAATTAAAATTTAAACATATCATTAGAAACTCCTACAAGCAAGAATTTCCAGTTAAATTTAATATTCAATCAAATTCAATTCATATAATTCAATTAAAGTATTTGTAGTTATAAATTTAATTTAAATGTTTAATGCATTGGAAGATAAAAAAATGAGCATGCTAAAATATTAACTTTTTGGAGGGAATCATTGGAGGGAAAATAGTAATGTTCGGAGCCAAAAGTAGACAATATAGACATTTTACCATTTGCTGCTTATTTTCTGCCCATAAAATTCTACGCATTTAGCATGACCCTTAGTATTTATAATGATTCAATAAATAAATACTCCATCCGTCTCAATTTATGTAACACCATTTCCTCTTTAGTTCGCCCCAAAATAAATGTCATCATTCCTTATTTGGCAACTATTTAATGGCACTATCTCTATTTTATCCTTATTAGGTCCCACTTAACTTTAAAAGATGTACTTAATGTGAAGAAAAGTCAATAAAAGTATGCACCAAAGTAAAGACAATTTGGTAAACATAACAAAATTTTCCCTTATTTCTTAAACTCCGTATTCGGTTAAATGATGCCACATAAATTAAAATGGAGGGAGTAAATAACACTTTTACTTGTATTATAATAATTTAATTATAATTAGTTGATAAATATTTTTCCTCATTTAGTTATGATAAACAAACGTAATAGAATATAATATTGGACGTGGCCATTTTTTCTAAATCTTTTTTATTGTCGCTAAGCAGGCCTAATAGGCTAAAAGAGCATGCCAATTTAGACATTTGGTCTGTTCATGTAATCTAAAATGCTAAATTTAATGAAAAAGTAAGTCATAATTGCAATTTGCAAATAGTAAAATACACTTACAATTCAAAACTCATTGCCTGCTTAACTTCGTTAACTAATTTTCAATTCTTATACAATCTACCACCTTTTAGGCATGCATGGTTTATCACTTCCGCAACCACACAACAAAATATTCTCCCTTCAACAAGTCAATATCAGAGGACGGTCCTCAAATAAATAAACATAAACATAGATGGGTGAATCCAAAATTGATAATCCTAAAATTAAACTTCATTCAATTACTTTTTGTTTTTTCTTTTCTTTACATGCAGTGAATTTCCCTGCATCATATGATCAATTTGATTTATTAGTTCAGATCAGTTCCTCAAGTTCAGTTCAGTTCCGTTAACAGAGTGCAACTCCTACTTATCTGGCACCATAACCTCATCAGTAACGGGCTATTAATCACAAGAAGTTGTATGAGAAATGCATTTAACATTTCATTAAAAAAAATAAAAAAAAATCTAGTCACTAGTATTTTTCTTTTTTCCATTTTTTTTTTTTTATGAAAACTCACCCCAGAGCCAATAACGCACGGCCAAAACTCAATGGGTAATGGATCCAGCCCTCTACCCTACCCTCACTTACATTTCACATTTTAGTCTGTAAACTCAATGGGTAATGAATCCGGCCCTCTACCATTCACCACTTACATTTCAAATTTTGTCTGTAATGGAATCATAGCGTGCATCTAACTCACATACAACGTGTCGCGTTCTTACAACTAGACCGAACCCTAAAACAAACGGTGTCTAGTATTTTTTTTTTACTGCTCAAAAAGTCACGTCAATGTACAAGGATGGCCTCAAAAGGCCAGAACAACTAAATCCTACAGAATTTAGTTGGAATAACTAGAAAAATAAATCATTCATTGGAATAACCTACAATCAAAGTAAAGAAAATGCTGAACTGAGGGCAAAAAAAGGGGGGAAAGGCGAAATGTGGGGGACAGTAACTTGGAGAAAAAGACTTGGATTTAGCCCTCTCTTTATTTGCTTATGGCTCAATCCACCATTTAACAACCTTCACAATAACAGCCCTCTAATCATCCACTCATGATTCACCGAAATATTCTTAGTATCTATGTACAAGAAGAACACACAACGCAACAAAGGGAAGAGCCTAAAGGCCTCCTCTCCTCAAACCCCACCAGCTACAACTAGAAATTTTACCAAATTGAATTCGAGCTAGAGCAGAGATCCTCTTGGTACGGAGCGTTTTAACTCCTTAGTCGAGCAAGTGGAATACTGAACGCCTAATTTAAAAATAAAAAAACAAAACATTACTAAATTACACCTCAACAGTACCTTCTGTCTACTGCTTGCTTTTTGTTGCTTTCTTTGAAAGCTCATTCAAAGCTTTGAGTTGGATTCTTTTTGGGGTTACTTTGGCTGAGGGCCTTCTTTTTGACAACCCTTCAAGACCTCATTCCCATCTGATACTCCAAGATGCGTTCTTTTTCTTCACAACAATCACAGTTTGCATAAGATTTCTCCTCTTCATCATTAGCTGTAAACAAAAATAAATAAAAATAGAACATGATTCAGTTTAAATCACATCGGATCCTAACTCAACTAATCACCAATTCACCAAAGCAGTTGTCATATCTCTAGCTTCATTGACACAAAGGTTTTTAATGTTTTATGCCAAAACTCAACACCTTTTATAAGAAAATTGACCACAATTTGTTTAATAGTGATGAATATGATAGA
Source organism: Lycium barbarum (assembly GCF_019175385.1). NCBI lineage: Eukaryota > Viridiplantae > Streptophyta > Magnoliopsida > Solanales > Solanaceae > Lycium > Lycium barbarum. The sequence goes on from NC_083337.1 coordinate 163,387,672, forward strand.
GACATCTGGTCTAACTTTCCCAACCAAATCCACAAATATCAACTAAGGATGCCATAATTTACCTACTATCTTCTTTTCAAAAGACCAAATATCCTAGTGGTTCTTTCTTTGACCATTATTACTTGGGAGATTTTCCATCGGCCGCCCAAAGTCCAAACGAGACCAAAGAATTGTATTCAAATTCAACAATCAAAATCTAATAAAACCATTCAATGGAGGGGATTCTTTTTTTGGTTGTAAATTGTAATACAAGACTAATGAAGGTAAAGGTGAGTATGCGACAAACAAAGAAAGAATAAAATTTTCAACCTTTTCTAAAATATATATATCTAGAAGAGTTGAATTATTGAAAGTATAAAGAAAATGGTTACAGATAAAAGTTTAAAATTACTATGTACTACAGTACTATTGTTTAAGCAACACATTGAGACTGTTAAAATAGTTTAAGAGATATTTACATAAAATTCCTGAAAACATAACTATCTTTACATTTGAAGGGCTTCAATTCACCTAAATATGCTCGGCTACTTAAAATATCAAGCCTACTCGGATTCTAAAAATGTTCCATCACCATTAAAGTAAAACAAAAGAAAACCACCTTGAATAGATTCACCACTCAAATTGTCAACACTTGAAGTATGTTATAAGCTAACTCTAGCAAATATCACTAGTACTTTCTAATATACCATATTAGCCGTCCATCTCAAATCAAACCAAATATACCAAGTAAACTCAACTGAAAAAAGAGCCCCAATAAAGAATAAATAAAACTTACCAAGAAAAAAGAAACTTTAGTCCTTAAAAATGACGGAATCTGCCATTTCCATCAACGGTTTCAAGCAATCCGGTGAGAATTTCCTTGCAAACATAAACGAATACGTCGAATTCGACTCTCTAAGCTTATAAATCAGCTCTGATGAAACTTCAAATGGATGATAAGTACGTGGATGCCCATCAACACTATCAGTCCAATTAACCCGAGTCAATGTATAACCTTTACACCCATTTGGATCCTCCATTGATAACAAAGTAGGAAAATAATGCTCTTCAGGATAACAAGATTCAATTTTTACACAAGGTTTCTTGAATTTCCTCCACAGCTTACTATCCTTGATAACCATTAAGGAATGTTTTCTTGTAATCACAAAAAACTGTGACCCGACCCGGAATTTATCAAACCCAACTTCAGGTTCCATTACATTTTCACCTCTAGCATTATATCTATCTAATAATGAAGGAGATTCATTTAAAATCTCTATATAACTAGGAAACTCCATTTTGTTTGATAATTTTTGGGTATCTAGTAAAAAACTGTAAAAGTAATTAAAAGAGTGTAAAGGGATACAATGCTGTGAAATAAGAGCGAAATAAACGTTATCTGGATCATCAAGAACCGCGTGAGCAAGCAAGCGGCGCGTGGCTGAAATAAGTGTCGGTGATGAGCGTTGAGTTCTCTTAGAATGTATAAATCTGTTAGAAAAAACACCAACTGGAGGTGTGATTTTAACTGTGGGGTCAGCGTGAATGTAAATATTATAAAGATGTGGATCAGAAAGGTTAAAGAACTTGTTCCACAGGGACTGAAAGTGCAAATCGGAGTTTGTTAAGAAAAGAAAGGCGATTTTAGGGCGGTGGATGGTGGTTGAACCTAGTCGGAATTTGTTGGAAGGGTATTTATGGGAAGGTTTTTTAAGGAAAGTTGAATCGGCGGTTATGGCTTTGTGAAAAAGGGAAAGATCGTCAAGTTCATCAGGGATAGAAATGGTAATTTGGCGTTGAGGAAGGATAGATGGGGCTAAAAAAAAGATTATTGGAATTGAGATTAGAAGTGTAAGAGATGGGATAAGGATGTATAATTTGAACATTGTGTGAAAATGGGGAAGATAGTGATGAAAAGTAAAGTGAGGATTTTTTGAGATTTGAGAAGAAAGAGAGAGGGAGATGGAGGAGATCAATGAATGGTGAAATTTTGCTTGAATAGAGTTGAGTAAAGAGGGGGTTAGGTGTGGGTGGGGGTGTAGTGTGGGGTCCTTTTTTATTTTACTATTTTTTTATTTTTCTTTTACTCTTTCTTTAACACTTACTATTTGTGATACAACGCAATGTAATTTCACAAGTGAATTTGTGGAGGATAAAATATACGCAGATTTTATTCTTTTGGGAGTTATTTCCGAAAGATTCTCGCTCATAAGTTTACCATAGTTATCAATATATAAGGTAAGTTAATATGAGGATTTGAGATTTGAGAAGAAAAAGAGGGGGTGGAGGAGATAATGGTGAAATTTTGCTTGAATAGAGTACAGAGGGGATTAGGTGTGGTGTGGGGTCCTTTTTTTTTCTTTTCTTTTTTTTTTATATTTTTTTCTTTTTCCGGTCATCAGACGTAAAGGACGAAATATTGGTACAGTTTATGATCAACTTAATTGCAGAATTTTATAAAATCATACTACTTAAATATGATAATTTTATTCTTATTTTTCTCAAAATATTTAAAAAAAATTATATATTTGAATTGTATAAAGCAAAGTTCATCCAACTAAATAATTGTAACTTGTAAGATCATTTAAGGCTGAATAATAAATAATAAGAAATTTCTATCTAATATTTTTTTTTAAGTACAACTAGTTGACATGTTTAAAGTACAAGAGGTCATTACAAATAAGTAGTACTAATACTTTTGAAATATACATGTTTCCCAAATTATTGGTGTTAAAAATAAAAAAAAATCCACAAAAATATTGTAGTTACACATATGCTTTATGTTTTTTCACAAAGTAACCACCTAACATATAGGAAATATTATTCAAGCTAATAGTTACGTAGGATTTTTCATAGTATAAGAAATGTAATTGTTTGATTTTATAAGCTTTTTTTTATTAAGATTAAGACGTCTGAATCTTAATACAAATTTGAATATTAAGATGTGCATTAATTTAGATATATAATCTTGAATATAAATTTGAATATTAACATGTACATTAAGATCTAAATGTATGAATCTGGATATATAAAAATGAAGGTGTATTAAAATATAAATACTTAATAATTAAGAATGTTTGTTATTTCAACATCTGAATATATAAAATTGATCTTTATCTAAAATTAATAAATATGATATTCAGATAAAATACTAAATAATTTAATATTGTATCAATAAATTATTTTAAAAAAATTATGCGGTGGTTGGTGGTGATGATCATGAGTAGTTGTGGTGGTTGCAGCGGTTGATTTGGAATGATGTTTTGATAATGTTGCCTGTTACAAGTAGTAGCTAGCGGTGGTGATGGCTGACAATAGTGATTAAAGGTCACTACAACAAATATGATATTTAGCTACGAAAATACTAGCTACGGCGCAAAATTCGTCACTAATTATTCATTTTTCGTGACAAAAATTACATTTCGTCCTTAAATACATGAGGCACGTATTTTTAGTGACGAAACACAAAATTTCGTAGCAAAGTTTTGTCCCTTAAAGTTTCCCTCCAAAAAATGAGTTGGCACCATTTATTGAGTACTATTAGCCACGAATTTATAGTTATCAGTGACACATTATTTTGTCATTAATGATATACCCAATTTATGACAAACTGATTTTCGTCCTAAAATTAGTTAAATTTTGGAGACGAAAAACTTTTGTCGCAAAAATTGTGTTGATACATTAGCGACAAATTAGAATTTGTAGTTAATCATTGTAAGTTTTAGCTACAAAATTTTATGTTTAATTGTGACCTTAGTTTTTGTCACTAATAACATAAACAATTAGTGACAGACGATTTACTGTCACTAATCAACATGCGACTTAGTGACAACAAATTTTTGTCACAAAATATGTAATGTTTTAAATAGCGACGATTTAAAAGTTGTAGTTGAATGATTTAACTATTGGCGACGAAAAAAATTTGTAGCGAAAATCAATGATCTTTGTTTACGATTGTTTATGGTGACAAGTTATCGATGTTCGAGTGTGTCCTGATAGCGAACATTTTCAGAAAATTTAGGATATTTATGAAAAAAGCAAAGCGGGGCGAAGAAAGGAGGAATGAGATGATGTTTCAAGTTGGAAAATCAGCGAAATTCAGGCGTCACTGTAACAAATATGATATTTAACTACGAAATTCTTAGCTACAACATAAATTCGTCACTAATTGTTCATCTTTTGTGACAAAGACTAAATTTCGTCTTTAAATACCTGAGCCACATATTTTTAGTGATGAAAAACAAAATTCGTAGCAAATTGTTTGTCCACTAAAACTTCCCACCAAAAAATGAGTTGGCGACAATAGCCACAGATTTAAGTTATCAGCGACACATTATTTTGTCACTAATAATGTATCCAATTTGTGACAAATAATTATTTGTCTTTAAATTAGTTACATTTTAAACACGCAAAAAGTATCGTCACAAAAAGTATGTTCTTACAATAGCAACAAATTGGAGTTTGTAGTTAAATGTTGTAAGCTTTAGCCATGAAATTTTATATTGAATGATGACCTTAATTTTTGTCACTAATAATATAAGCAATTAGTGACGAGTAATTTATTGTCTCTAATCAACATGTGAATTAGTGACAAAAAACAATTTGTCACAAAATATGTAATGTTTTAAATAGTGACGATTTAAAATTTGCAGTTGAATAAATCAACTAGTTGCGACGAAAAATATTCATAGCTAAATATAAAGGATCTTTGTCTACGATAATTTATGATGACAAGTGACAACTAACTAATATTTTTTCAAGTGCTCTTAATAGGAATAAAAAAATACTAAATCATAGAATAATGTGGTAGCGCCCAACTACATCTTATGAGAATAAAAGGCAAGTATCAATGCAAACATAAAACGTAATGTGAGTTGGGATCGTGATTCCACATAGACCAATTATACGAAGATAATGTCAACTTGCAAGTCTAGACTTTGTAAAAGGTGTTGGATGTTTTGTGGATCTTTGATTAAACATTTACCACTAATGTGAAAATTAAAAAATTAACCAACTAGGATTTCAAATAAGTATGATAAAGGCACTGTAGTGTTCAAAAAATAAACATGTGCAGAGCATTCGTGGAAATATAATTATTAAAATAGCTACAATTTTTTTTTCTTATTTATAATTGTAGTTTACTTTTGAATAATTATATTTTAATATATTTACTTATTGATATACCTCATAGGTGGGAGTGTAGAATTTCTATAGTATATGGCTATGGGGATTAAGTGTTTAGAGAAGCGTATCAAAAACTGAGTCATATAATAGGAAAGTTATTATTAATATTGAATATATCTTATTAAGTAATTAATTTCTATTCATTTGCTTTTATAAATATTATACATGTTTCAAAAATTTCTATTTTTAAATTAAAAGCGTGAATAAAGATATCTAACAAAAATGTTTATCTTCTTTATTAAATTTATAAAAAAATATATATACATAAAAATTCTTATTTATAAATTAATTGTTTTTGAATAATTATATTGTTATATATTTAGTTATTGATATATCTCATTGGGGTATAAGTACATGATCTATATAGTATAGGGGGTATAAGTGTTTAAAAAAGTTTGGGAGTGTATTCAAAACTTAGGCATATTATACGAAAGTTACAACTGATAGTTGGCATATCTTATTAAGTAATTAACTTGGAATATTTCTTATTTATAATAAAGGTACATGTTTCAAAAAACTCGTTGTTTTAATCAAATATTTGAATAAAGATATCCAACAAAAATATTTATCTTCTTTAATACATTTCAGAAAAATAAATACATAAAAAATTCCTTATTTATAACTTTAGTTTACTTTGAATAATTATATTTTAATATATTTACTTATTGATATACATCATAAGGGGTGTGAATGTAAAATTTCTATAGTAAATGCGAGTGTTTAAATTTTAAAATTTAGGGAGCTTACCTGAGTCATATTATAGAAAAGTTATTACTAATTTTCGGTATATCTTATTAAGTAATCAATTTGTGTCATTTCTTATTTATAAGGAGACATGTTTAGAAAATTTTGTTGTTTTAATCAAACGTGTGAATAGAGATATCCGACAAAAATGTTTATCTTCTTTATTTCATAAAAATAAATATATAAAAACTTCTTATTTATAATTTTAATTTACTTTTGAATAATCATATTATTATATATTTAGTTATTGATATATCTCATAGGGGGTGTTAGTGCATGATTTCTATAGTATAAGGATATAAGATTTTAAATTTTAAAATAGGGAGCGTATCTGAAACTGAGCCATATTATAGAATAGTTATTACTAATAGTCAGTATATCTTGTTACGTAATTAGTTTGTGTTCATGTCTTATTGATAAAGATACATGTTTCAAACAATTCGTTGTCAATCAAATGCGTGAATAAAGATATCCAACAAATGTGTTTGTCTTCTTTATTAAATTTCATAAAAATAAATACATAAAAATTTCATTTTCATAATTTTAATTTGCTTTTTAATAATTATATTTTAATAAATATAGTTATTGATATACCTTGTAGAGGATGTGAGTATAGAATTTCTATAGTATAGGGAGATAAAGTGTTTAAATTTTAATATTTAGGGGTGTATCAGAAATTGAGTCATATTATAGGAAAGTTATTACTAATAGTCGGTATAAAGATACATGTTGCAAAGAATTCTCAGTTTTAATCAAATGCATGAATAAAGATATCCAACAAAAATATTTATCTTCTTTATTAAATTTCATAAAAATAAACATATTAGACACTTCTTATTTATAATTTTAATTTGATTTTAAATAATTATATTTTAATATATTTAGTTACGATATACATCATAGGGGTGTAAGTGTAGAATTTCTATAGTATAGGGGTTATAAGTGTTTAAATTTTAAAATTAAGGGAGTGTGTCCGAAACTGAGTCATATTATAGAAAAGTTATTACTAATAGTCGGTGTATCTTATTAAGTAATTAATTTGTGTTTATTTATTATTTATAAAGATACAAGTTTCAGACAATTCTTTGTTTGAATCAAATGCGTGAATAAAGATAGCCAACAAAAATGTTTATTTTCTTTATTAAATTTCATAAAAATAAAGAAATAAAAAGCTTCTTATTTGTAATTTTAGTTTTCTTTTGAATAGTTATATTTTAATATATTTAGTTATGGATATACCTCATCGTGGGTATAAATGTAGGATTTTGTATAGTATTTGGGGTATAAGTGTTTAAATTCTAAATTTAGGGAGTGTATCCGAAATTGTCATATTATAGGAATGTTACTACTAATGGCCTATTTATCTTATTAAGTAATTAATTTGAATTCATTTCTTATTTGTTAAAATAATGTTTCGAAGAATTCTCTGTTTTAATCAATTACATAAATACAGATATTCAACAAAAATCTTTATTTTCTTTATTAAATTTCACAAAATTAATACATGCAAATTTCTTATTTATAATTTTAGTTTTTTTGACTAATTAATTTTAATATATTTAGTTACGGATACGCCTCATAGGGAGGTGTAAGTGTGTGAATTTTATAGTATGGGGTGGGGAGCGGGGGGAGGGGGTGGTGTTATAAGTGTTTAAATTTCAAAATTTAGGGAGCTTATCTGAAACTAAGTCATATTATAGAAAAATTATTATTAATAGTCGATATATCTTATTAAGTCACTTAATTTGCATTCATTTGTTTTTATAGATATACATGTTTTAAAATATTCTCCATTTTAATCAAATGCGTGATTAAAGATATTGAACAAAATATTTATCTCATTTTACAATTTCATAAAAATAAATACATAAAAATGTCTTATTTATAATTTCAATTTACTTTAAATAATTATATTATAATACACTTAGTAACAAATATACCTCATAGGGGTGTAAGTATATGATTTTTATAATATATGAGGTATAAATACTTTTTTTTTAATTTACAAAGTGCATCAGAAACTTAAATCCCATTATTTATAAAGTACATAATTTTCTCAACATCTTTTTTAATTAAATTTCCACTAAGCTTGCTTAATGGGAGATTTTATTAATAATAATAATAAAAAAAAATCAGAATAATTTTCTCAACATCCTTTTTGTGTTTTTACTCTTTTTCGGATTCATACGAAATATTAGACGGCAAACTTTCCCTTTTTTTTTTCTTTTCCCAAACCCCTTTTAAACAACAGTGCTATATGTCCAGCCCCATTTTCTCCCCCCATGTCTCCACTTCCTATCACATGCACGTAATATAACCTCCCATCTTGATCTCAAAAACAAACCTCTCTTTGATATTTCTTCTATTCATTATGTTTTAGTATGGGATGCACAAGGGCAATATCCTCAGAGTAAGTAAAGTAAAAAAAACCCCTTCTCTTTACTTTTTGAATGGTTCATATAACTTTTTTGAAGGTATTCAAATTCATTTATATGGATGTCATTTTCACGGAACAGGAATATGGTGGGGTTAAGTGCAATCAGTTGGGTGGGTGAACAATGATGATCAGTCTTTGACCATGAAGAGGTATTAATTTTGTGATTAAAGATTGAAGATATATTTTATTTAGATGGTGATATCAAAAAGTGCACTAACATTATATATTTTTTTTTATTTTTTTTTTTGTTTCACACAGGTACATGATGGTGAAACTAATTCAAGAGTAAAATTACTGGATGAGTGGAGCTACGTTAGCATACGAGGAAGAAACATATTTTTGTCTTTTTAATTTATCAATATTTTTGTATTGTAATTATACTTTCATGTTGAATAGATTTAGTTTCATTATTGTTTCTTTAAATTTAAGGAATTTGTAATGAGATGTTGTCTCAATATAATTTTAGTCATTTTTTCTGAAAATTTTGTTAGTACTTTGCATGTTTTGTTACGTTATTTTCATATGGTATATTATTAAAGAATAAAATACATGCTTGCTTAATTTGTACAATGGATACTAATTTTATTCTGAAATAATTATTAGATTATACTTTTTAGGAAAATCATATTTTAATCACCAACGGATTAGTTCGTCACATTTATTTGGCGATAATAAGTTGTCCTAAAATCACTTTGCGTACGAATTATCTTTGTATTTGATGATAACTATAATTGTCACTGATAATCACATTCTTTAGTGACAATTTTGTTTTGTCGGTAAAATCAATATTTTTAATGACAACATGATAGCTTTTAGCCATAAAATTATTTTTGTCACCAATTTATGTATTTAATGACGAAATATTTTTTGTATATAAAAGATCGTTTTTAGTGACGAAAATACATTTTTTCAGCTACAAATTACATATGACTTTAAAGACAATTATGATCGTCACTGATTAAAATAATAATTAGTGACAAGGTTGTTTCGTCGGCATTAATTGTCTTTTTAGTGACAAAAACACACTATCAACCACAAAATTTTTATACTTTTTTTGACGAAGAAGTTTGTCATAAATAGTATGAATTTAAGGACGAAATTATTTTTTGTAGTTAATAAACCTTATTTAGTGATGAAACACTAAATTGTCTTTGTATACTTTTAGCGACCCATGTTTAGGGACGAAGATTGACGATTTTGTTTTTCGTCACAAAGTATTTTTTGTGACGAAATATGAATTTTAAGTGACAACATAGTTCGTCACTGATAACCAAATTTGTTGTAGTGGGTGGTTGTTGATGGTGATAAATGATGGTGGATGCTAATAATTGTGGTGGATGACAGTGATGGTTTATGGTGGTGGTGAATGATGACGATGTTGGAGATATATAGTGATGGCTAAAGGTGGTAACTACTGGTTGTAAGGTCGTTGATGGTGATTATTGTAAATGGTGGTTAATGATAGTTGTAGAATTGTCATTTTTGTAAAAAATATGAATAGCCATTTTTATGATATTAAGATTTTGTTATAAATCTTAATTACTCAGATCTATTTAGACCCATTAAATGATTGTAAGATTAAAAACACATCTAATGATTAAGATAAGAGTGATTATATTCAGAAAAAATAAACTTGGTGATTAAAATATAAATTATTAAGATTAAGACCTTCATTAAGTATAAATAAATGAGCTTTAATCTTATTAAAAAATATCAGTTACAAATATAAAATATTCTGAGTTCTTGATGTTATCCGATACGATGTAACTGATCTTAATCAGCTTAGATTTAGTGGTGTGGTTATTGAAATATTTAAATTGGACAAGATGGTTATATAGTCTCATATTTGATCAATTAAAGAGTATACATCAGGATTAATTATTAGTATATGCAATTATTATTTTTAATCCGTGGCAGTTAAGACTTAAGATTCCATCCTCTTGTCTCCTAATGCACATAATGACAAACTTAATTAATTAAATATGGTATTAGGTCATCCCATTTAAGCTGCCTTAAGTTGTTTATTGTTATTTATCACAAATTAAGGTGTTTAATTGACACAACCTAATCCTATATGAAGAGGTCCCATATGAAGATTAGTGCATGGCGCCTTGGACATCCTTATCTAACCAAGAAGATGTACCAACCCTAATCCTCTATAAAGAAAAACTAAAAAATAGAGATGCCAAATTATGTGTATCACCTACAAGTCCTAGATATGCTACATATTTGTGTGTTTTTTCTTTTTGGAACAAGCATATAACCTAATAATCACTATTAAAGGTTAATGTAGAATGTAGATTAACAAGTATTCATCATTTTTAATCAGAGCCTCATGTTTGAGCATTGAAAATAGAGTTACACTTGATAGGAAATTAGGGAGCATTTTCCCTTTAAAGTTGGACTTTTCTATATGAATGCCGATTAGCCGAACTTCAAAACAACACGAGTGAGAAATAAAAAAAAAATATAAGCTACTCATCAATTTCTTATCGCTTTTCTTCTTTTATAAATATTAGTATTTGTTTGGTTAGGGTAGGCCTATCAAAAGTGAGAAAGGAAAAGTAAAAGAAGGATGCTCTTCTATGAAATTAGAACCCTACATTTTAAGTTAAAGAATGCACTATAAAGTTGCAACCATTAAATCCCAACAAACCCATTATATATTTTTGGTTTCCCATCTACTTTTATTAAATATAATAATAACAATAAAGTGGTTAAGGTCTCCTAACCATCCTTCACAAAATACAAAAATGAGGACTGGTGACTAATTACAAAGGGATGTCTTTTTCAGATGTATAATGTACTCCATGTACGTATCTGCATTTTATATTTCAGAAGAACATATCCGCAGTCGACTAAGACACATCATTACCCGCTCCATTAGTCAAATATTTGCTTGAGAAGAAAAGCCTTATTTTGTGCACATTAAGTATGTGAGGTTTTTTTCTGTTTAATTTCAAAAATTGGTGGATCAAAATTTTATTGTGGGTGCACAAACTTTGTGTTCACTACTGAGGGAGATAAAAAAATCTCACACAATTAATATTAAATGTATGAGGTATAAAATAAATTTATTCGGTTGAGAAATAAGGAAGCGAGTTAAGTACACTTGTAGATAAAATGGGGTCTTATTTTCATTTATCTTTATGTAGGTCGACACTTGCCAACGCAAGCTCCTTCCACCACAAATTATGATATAAGTTCGATCACTTGAGGTAACCTTAGGCGTGAAACCCTTTCAAGGTGCAATGAAGATCACCAACCTAGATCATGGGCCTTCTTGATTTCCGTCTAGACAAGTTGGGGTCTATTTGGATTGTTGGACGATGAATATTATTTTAGTATAATTACTAACTTAGCAAGTACTTAAATTTAAATCTAATTTATATATTATGTAAAATACTTACTTTATTCTACGATAGCAAATTAAATTTATTGACTATTAGCTATAGTTTTAGATAACTTTAAATTGAAAGTGCAAATATTTACAAGGGTTCGAAATCAGTTAAAACTCTTTAAATTTTAGGTGAAATGTTAAAATACTAGTTTTAAGGTGCATTTAATTGGAATTCTCGTTTTAGACTTTCACAATAGGTTTTCAAATTATTTATGTCTGAGCAAAACTTTTAGATATATAATTAGTGTAGAATATTTCCTTTATTTTTTAAATGTTTCCGTCTTTGACTTTAGACTCAAAATAGTTCTTATTATTTTACATGGGGCGCTATGGTCCTAAAAAACTACTCCTATCAATTATCACCATGGGTCCATTAATTATCATCACGGTACTGAAAGGGTGGAATTTTTTATTGATGGAGAAAAAATCAATCATTAACCCTATTTAAATCATGAGGAAAATTCAATTAAAGCGGCGTTTCCGTTAATGAGTGACATAAATCCTTGGAGATGACCAAATGTGGACCATTTTTGCAACGATATAGGACTATTAATGCTTCATGTAAAATAATAGGACTATTTTGTATCTAAAATCAAAGATAAAGGGATCATTTTGGTCCTTTCTCAAACAATTATATAGTAGCCAGTACTTACTTTTGAGCACTTCGAAGACTATGAGCCTGGGCTTATTTTAAGCAGTAACTTATAAGCTAAAAAAAAAAAAATTGGGGTAGCTCAACAATAAATTAAGTTAAACGGACCCAATTATTTTTTTGAGCTTATTTTAAGCACAAAATGACTTTAAGCTGGCCAGCCAAACACTCAAAAAAACTTAAAACAGCTTATAAGCAACTTATAAGTCAATCCAAACGGGCTCTATATTAATGCTTCACCTTATTTTTATCAGTTCGACATTATTTGGGTAAAACTTAAATCCAAAGGATGACTTGGAGCAAAGGGCTAAAATGATCTCTTATCTATGAGAGTAGGTTCATTTTGGTCCATGTAATTTGAGCATATTTAATCCTTTAACTTTGCTAGAGTGATGCACTTTTTATCTCCCTAACGGGACCTGTTTAAAAAGTAACGGTCCTAAGGCTACGTGACACTCACGTGACTCCTAAACCCATCTGGACAAAACTATTAAACTCAGTTGCCTTTCCCCCTAATTTCATGAGCACCGAAAAAAGCCCTAGTCACTCTGTGAAAATCTCTGACCGGCTACAACAAGAAAACTCAAGTGAAGAAGCTGATTGTTTCTTCTACAATAATGATTATTAGATCTCATGATAGTGAAATACCCAATTATGATAAGATTTTAGCAAGAAACACCAGATGGGTATCATTAAACTAAAAAAGTGGTTCTTCACTGTATGTTGATTCCGTTTCTCATTCTTTAGTATATATTTGCTAACTTTTGTTTAATACATGATAGCTTCAGTATATTATAATAAGGTTACTAGTAAATAGTATTAAATTTCTTCAATTATTTTGTGCAATGCATGATACAACAGAAGCTTTTTGAATAAAAAATTGACATAAAGACAAGAAATAAGAAATAAAAAAGTGTCTCTGACATAGGATTTTGTGTTTGTCATTGTATAATCTTGATATTTTTTTTTAAAAATTGTAGGTGAGAAGAGGACCTGCTAGCCAAGAAAATATGAAAGCTACTCAAGAAAGTGGAGTTTCTGACGACTCATTTTTTAGTATGTAAATTGCTGCTGTAAAAGCTCTTGTTTTGCTGCTGTTGAAGGAATTTTTTTGCTGCTATGGAAGGATAATTTTTGCTACTCTAAAAGAATAGTTTTGCTGCTGTGAAAGGTTAATTTTTGCTGCTGAAGGTTGGTGTAAATGAGTCGATGTTGCTGTTCAAGACAATGTGGATAGGTTTATATGCATAGCAGACTAAAAGGGATAGGTTGATATGCATAAAAGGGTTAATTTTTTGTAGCTAAAGATTGGTGTAAAAGAGTAGAATTTAGTAACTCTTCGTTCTGGTTTAGCTACTGTAAAGAGCTACAATATTATATTTCTCAAAAGGTAACATATTCTCTATAAAGGAGTGTCACGCCCCGAACCATGGCCTGGGCGAAACACGGCACTCGGTGCCTTACTGCATGTGACCGAGCGAACCACATGGCTTGCTGAATCATCATGAGGCATAACATGAGCGGAATATAATGTGAATGCATGATGAGCGTTTACAAAATGCAATAAGTCATAATACTTAATCAAAATACTTGTTTAAACATGAGTGCGGAAATAACATGAATGAGCCAAAATGACTATACGACTCCGAAAGTGTGACATGACATAACTGACTTGTCTAGTCTATGAAACCTCTAACATAAGTTTGAACATGGAAAACATACTCGCTGGGACAAGGCCCCCAGCATACCTTAGATGCATAGCTAATCATTAAATAAAGAGTTGACTAAATCCCGAATGAGATGGGGCTCACCAATAAGCTGATACGAATGTTGTCCTACTGAGCAGATGTGTCGTCCTGTAAATCAGTACCTGCATCGTGAAATGCAGGCCCCCGGGCAAATAAAAGGGGACGTCAGCACATTGAATGTACTGGTATGTAAAGCAACTGAAGAAATAACATGAGACATGGAATAACATGATAAGAACTGAAACTGAAAACATGATCATGAACATGAGTACATATACATATATATCATGCGTAAAGTATCGTGAGTAGGGAGAGCAGTAAATATAACCGATAACATGGTCTGGTACTTGCGTCCTACCAGCAGAACACTCATACCTTGCACGAACATGAGGTTTAATAATATTATGAAAGGATCCAGTCATTATGAGAGATCGTCCGGGACATGGGTGGAGCGATCCTCATTCTACGGTGGCTACGTAGTTTCAGGCTATCTGAAGTCCTCCTCGGTAATTAAAGCAACTCCCAAAAACATGGACATGTACAATAAGTGGCACTTGCTGTCCCATGGTTTTCATGAATATAAATTGCTTGTACATGGATATCATGAATTATAGCTTGCTTGCATGAACTTGTAAAACATGTATAGTATTTTCTTGAAAATAGCATAATATATCATAAACTAGCATGCATGAACCCATGGAATGGGATATATGGGTTTTTCATAGATTACGGACAGATTCTTAATAATCATAAAGAAATATTAAGAACTCAATGATGAAATTATAACAATTCATACATAATATAATCATGGACATGGACCTAGGGTTATCATGAGCATTGTATAGAAACCCTAGTTTTCGTAAAGAATAATAATTTATGGATTATGAGGCGTGAGGCAGAACAATGATGTTCCCACACGTAGATAGTAACTCTACATACCTGGTAATACTCCAAACTTGAATTAAATACTTTAACTTTGAAGAAGATTTCCAAAATCTTGAGTTCTTGAACCTTGAGATGGGTTTTCTTGAAAACCCTAGTTTAGGAATGATGATTTCTTGTTTAGATTACAAGGATATGTATTAGAATTGACTTGGAATGATTAGAATAGGCTTACCTTGGTGTTCTTGATGATGGGAGAGAATAGAAGTGTCACGACCCGACTAGGGCCGCGACGGGTACCCGGGGCTAACCACCGAGCACCGCTCGTTTCCTCACTCGTCATAACCATTTTACATTTATTTATCATTCATAATCTCATAATCATAAGACAACCATTTTTCATTTTAAAAAAACACAAATGATTTTATGTACATGTGCCCCTTTAGGCTATCAAAATAACATATACAAATATAACATAGTAATCTTGTGAGACCATCTAACCCACCCTGCGCGTCTGCGAGCCTCTACTGACATATTATACATATAGACGGAGCAAGACTCCGTCGTGCGCGAAATACATATATGAACCAAAAGAATAAACATAAGCACCTAAGAACAATGGAGTGCTCTCAATCAGCTGACAGCTACTAAGAATCTGGATCAAGCTCACCTCCTTGTCTACCTGCGGGCATGAACACAGCGTCCGAAGAAAACGGACGTCAGTACGAAAATTGTACTGAGTATGAGAGGCATAAACAATAACAATATATCAATGAAATAGGAAGACATCAATGAAATAAAGAGGCAACAAGAAAGAGCAATCTGTACTGGCTGTCAAATATAAATGAAATAATGTTGCTGACTTACTCATTATCATGTCATGTATGTATACATATATAAGCTGCCCGTCCATATAGGTACGATGTGATAGTGTATAAGCTGCCCGTCCATGTAGGAGCGGTGTAATAATCATAGCCTGCGTCTAGGCCTCCCGCGTCCGGGGTATAAGCTGCCCACTATAGTGGTGTGCACATCTACGTGCCTGCCCGACCGACTATAGCGCGGCGCGGTGTGAGAAAATACATCCATATATATATATATAAAGCATGCACAAGAGCCCAATAAAAATCCATAACTATATCGGAGTGACGTAAGGTCGGTGGCTTCCGACGTCATTATGGAACATTCATTGACAACCTGCCTCACCTTGAAGGAATTAGCATATAAGGTGAGTGTAAGCAATAAATAACATCATTAAAATCATAGGATCATCACAACATGAGTATTGAGATTTCTATACTTTACTCATTACCTTGTGTGGCTAATTATGGACATAGACTCATATTTTCCGAAACTTAAGGGAACTCATGGATAAAAGAGAGTCAAGCTATAAGATTCATGCCATGGAAAGAAAGGACTAGCCTCACATACCTTGAACTCTATCTAATGTCCAACGTATACTTCTCGAGCTCGCAGGTCTCATATGCCAAGAAATACTCTTCTTCCATATTACTTCATCTTGAAGAAACCCAGATCCCACTACACGATGAAATGGAATAACGTAGCTGTTATGTGTTAAGAAGAGAATATTGCCATGTTATTTGAAGAAAAACGTTTCTGCTACATAATATTGAAGAAGACGTTGGTCTACTATTGAAGAAAAATGTTTCTATTCCTTAGACAGATCACTACATCTTTAATATGAATTCTTAAGTGAATCCCATGCTTTGGCCGTAGGGCCCACCTAATTCCACATTTTAGTATGAAACATTCTTGCCCCCACTTATAAGCACCATACCCCACTTAATTGTATGAGTCATATTTTTGTTTCCTTGTAATGCATACACATGGCCATGCCAATACACTTGTCCGTTTATTCATTTTCATATGAAACTTGCTTACTTTATCTCGTGCAATTTAATTCTTGCTCCCAATTTATTTACATGGACCACTTTTAATACACTTCGTATACTCATTAACATAATCATGTCGTATAACATAATTTCCGTCCATAACAACGTTTACATAACCCACAAAACAGTCCAACAAATAGCCCATGAGCCAACAACAACATCAAATAAAATTTACGGTATAATTTTCGTATTTCTCGTCTCACGATTTAGCTATGAATTCAATAAATTTAAATATATTTAGAAGAGGATAATTCTTACATTATATACCAAGAAATGATCTTCTTCCACTTTACTTCCCTTCGAAAAAAACCCGAATTCAACAACGCAATAAAATAAAATAACGAGATCCAAGGGGTGAGCAAAGCCCCCATGTTTTTCTTGAGACAAAGGGTACACTTTTCTTCCTTGAAATTAAAAAGAAAGGCTGCCACATTTGTAGACCAAATATCGTGGCTCATTTTTAGAGCAAACTGATGCTTACCATTTTTCCTTAAATAAAAAAAAATGATGACTACTTCAAAAGACAAAATGATATAAATGGTTACATGACACTTTCTTGTTTCACACGGGACCACCTGAGTACATATCTCTTTTGAAATCATAATATAAGTTGCCACCACATGTATAGGTGTCAAGTCATTTGTATACTTATCCTCATAAATTCACGTGTAGGATAAAATAATTATTATCCACTTAATTTATTTCTTGACCTCAACTCACTTTAAGTAGTAATCATTTTTAATACACTTTATATAATCATTGCCATGCTCGTGTGACATAACACTAGTCCATACCCCTTCATTAGCCACACATAAAATATAATTTCCAATCACCGTCGTCACACTTGTTAAGGCCCAACTTATTTTTGGACTTCATTCCTCACATATACCAAGTTCTTGTTTTTCATGCTTAAATATAACCAAATTCTCCGGACTCGGATAAATTTCCTCATGTTGGACGGTTCACTTTCCTAGTCCAAAAATACGGAATATCATAGCTTGGACCGTATTTCACTCAAATAAATTTTAAACCTCGACGAAACTTATTTTCTTTGATTTGTTTAACTTCTAATCCTTACGATACATGTGTACCATTACTTTAACCACCTATAAGCTTGGGGGATAACCTCGTGTCCATTACTAATATCATTTAACTTATACACTTTCCAACGCATGAGAACACGAGATGTAACAAGAAGATCGTTCTAGGGCTTGGGGGTGTGAAGAATGAAGTGAAAAAGCCTTAAAATGAAGTTTTAAAATTGTTGTCGGACCCATTTTACGCCCTATTTTACGTCCCGTAAAAGTTTTTACGGCTCGTAGATTCCACCGTAAATCGACAGAACAATGTTTTAGTAAAACGGGCATAAATTTTTGTACAGATGTCTGTTTGACCTCCATAATATACCGTTGGAAAGGTATTTCAAATATCTAAAACTTTTAAGAAGGAAATTTTCCCAAATTCCTTACAAATTTTTCCATATACTCATTTTAATTGAGATATAGTGCAAACTCACTTGAAAACACGTTCAGTAGGTAGCTTCCGACTTTACTTTGCTTAAGGACTTTTCCCATGTATTGATTGGGTTTCAAACACCATTTATACACTAATTAAATTGGGTTCATTATACCCCCGTCTTATGAGTCAAATCTTAGTCCGAATGCACGAGGTGTTACAATATCTCCCCTTTGGGATCATTCGTCCTCGAATGATGGGTCATGGTCAAGAATATGGTTGGACATGGCTTGAATACATGAACATGAAAGAAACATGACATAAAACATAAGAGCTTGACATGGTTACGTGGGAACATGATCATGGATCATGAGAACTGAATACGTGATTACATGGAAACATATACATGGGGAACATGAAACTGAGTGACACCTACATGAATGAGAATCATGAAACATTTGTCCTCGATTTATGACTAGTTGTTAAGAATCACTATTAACTTTGGAATCTACAAAATTTATGGCAGGACTTCCTTTATAATTCAAACTCTTACGACATTTCTCAAATGCCTGCCAGCTAACTAAAGTATCGACACACAACTCACACGGTATCTTAATACGCATGATGTGACATAACGTGATTACTAAATCTTGAATGTAGCTAACATAAATACTGATCTGTCTTGAACACACGGATATTGGCTGAATGATTACATGATTACTATACATGGGGTTTGAAAGAAAATCCGTAGGCACGAATGACATGAGTACTGGAAATACGCACGAACATGACATGATGACCTGGGCGTGAGACGCATGACGTGGGCAATAAATACATGAAGACTAGATGACATGAATACATGAGTGCTAAACTGTCATGAGATACGAATACGTGTAAAAATGGATATCATAACATGGGATCTGAATGTCGAAAACATGATTGTTACAACATGAGGGTTGAATACTAATTATCACGGGTAGGATTTGGATACTTAGGGACTTAATTATAGATGTTCATATGTCACCATGGTAATATGAGATAGGAATATGACTCAGGCTTTAAATGTAAGCGCAACTCGGTGTGAATGCAACAGACTTGAGTCATATAACAAGAATATGATCCTAACATAGGTATTCATAAATCTCTAACATAGGCATGACATGAATACGTCAAATCTGAGTAGAATACTCCTGAGATAAGTACCACAGGGTACATGGAAAGATATCTATTTGAATATAGGAATGCATCTTACTTCTGATTATCTTGTTAGCTGTTAATCATGATTATGAATACCTTAGCTCATCTTGCTCATTCTCGTGAGCGAATTACAGAGGACTGAGAGAAAAGGAATTATTGGTACTATTCACATGAGATACTTTGCTTTAGAGAACAAACGTGACATGGTGCATTGTGTTGACACTCAATTTTGTCCCTCATTTATTTCAATTTATTTCCTGGAGCTTCTAAATTTATTAACGAGCTAAATACTTTATTTTCGCTACTATTTTTATTTTACTAGTATTAACATTGTTACTTTTATTACTAGCAGTACGTTGCCATTTCATTTTAGGATTTGTACTCGTTAAATTAATTTTACTTTATTAAATCCTTTACTTTCTACATACTAATTACTTTTTACATACTAATTACTTTTTGTCTTCACATAATATATATTGTACTAGTTATTAAATTAGAAGCCCAAAAAAATAATTAAATTAAAGGAGGAAAAAGGCCAGGAAATTCGGAACAAATTGAGCCCAATCATGGCCCAAACGAAACACTCTCATCAGCAGCCCACATCTTTAACCCAGTCCATTGCCCATTTTCACCCGACCCGGCCCAATCGTCATTTTCATCTTCAACCAAAACTAAACCTAGCCGCATTCATCCCTTATCGTCTGTCTCTTCGTCTCTCTCTCATCTCTTTCTTGTTTTGAACAAAGGTTCAATTTCTTTCGACCATGGCAGATTTTGTTACCCTTATTTCGTGCAATACTCTCCACTCTCATCTTCCCCATTTCTTTGTCGTCTTCTCTTTCTCCATCTCCATTTCCAGCAAAGAACCAAACCCGCTTTCACTATCACAGACCTCGCCACTCCATTTTCGTGCAATATCCTTCTCCCTCCTGTCTTCAACGCTCGGGTCAACAAAGGGCCAAAATACTTTTTGAACTTTCTGAAACAAATCAACTTTAAAGATTCGATTCTTGATTTCAAACGGCTCCTTGAACTTTGTTTGGAGCCAAAATCTCAAGTTCAAAGCAAAACGCTAGCCTTTATCAACTATAAAATGGCCTTAAGTCCATAGCCGAAAGAGGGGAGTTCTTTCAACAGCCATAGCCTCACTCTAAAAAGAAAAGAACAGCCAACATATTACTCTACTTTCATTTTTCGGTTTGAAACTTTAGTTACTTTAATCGGGTTCGTTCGTGTTCGAGCATAAATCCGAGACCTCGACGTCCCAGTTCACTACACACGAAGAAGGTAAATCCCATTTCGTTCCCCTCGTTTTTTTAAGTTTCGTAGGTTTACGTGCTCATAAGGTTTAGTTTGATGTTTAGCTTAGTTATTATTGTTAGATTAGTCATTATTATGTTTTAGCTCAGTTTGGATCTTGTTGGATGCGGCTGTTATTACTTAGTTTAGGCTATTAACATGTTTGGTTTAGTTTGAATACTGTTCATTTGTATGTTGATAATTCAATCCAGTAAGTTTTATAGATTTATTTAGGTTCCATTCCTAGTTAATTTGGTTGATGGTCAGTTAAGTATGCATAATTCCTTGTTGTTTATAGATGTTCATGTTAGTACCCTGTTTTAGGCTACTCTAGATCTGACAGTGTCTCTGTTGTGCCTTAGATAGCTTCTGTCGTGCATTAAATAGCTTAATGTGATCATGTGGAAGATTTAAGCTGAAGTTTAACTAGCTACGTAGGTATTTGAATCTTAACTTTTACCTAGTTTCGAACTTCCTGTTAAATGCCTTCTATCAATACAAGCATGTCATCCCTATGCTCACACTGCCTGAATGCTGCTTCCCTTGGACACTCAATGTTTTGCGTGTTTACTTCCTGTTTCCTTTATGTTGCTGTGTGACTTTCCTTTTAAATTTGTCTGTTGTTCCCTTGTTAATCATCACTGCCTGCATTGTCACTCTTCTCTCTGCTGTTGCTTTTATTACTTTGGTTGACTATTCACTGCATCTTTTTTTTACTGCAATTCTCTCAGAATCACGGTTTAGTTCTTTAGGCAATTCGACCAGTCTCATCTCTGTTGGTTTCTTCACTGGTGTTTATATTAATTTCAATACTTATCTGCTTAGCTCACATTTTTGTGGACCTATCGTTGTCTGTTTAACTGCCACATATTTGTTTCAACTCCAGTTCCATTTACAAAAAGAATTTTGTGCTTGTTTTGAGTTTGGTATGACCAGCTGTGTATTTTATTCTTTATCCTCAACAAGTTCCAATCCCATATTTCTGTTCTTACCAACAGAACATATCTAGATTCTAGATTAGTTGAGGAAATGTTGACACTCTCTGGTGATTCAACACTCTTAACCCTTTAAGCATACAACAAGTACCTGTAATCTGCCAGTTTCCTGAAAATAATAGAACATGTTGGCGAGGATAACAGTACTAAGAAAGAAACTTTATGTGTTTATCTGCGATCAAATGATATTCTGCTTTTTTGCTTCTGATTCCAGCCCCAAGATTTTTGTCTAGTGAGGGAATTCTCATAATACATATGGGTGCTTGTGTGAAATACTTGGTTTGCATGTGGATTTTTTTGTTCAGTTCGTTAAGAAGGCTGGTAGTACAAACAGGGATAGGCCTTTGTAATTGTCTTTTGTACTTGAAGCTCTACGCTTTATGAAGTTACTGCTGTTATGATGTCCTATTTGGTTAGCTAGTATCTTTATTATTTTGATTAACATAATCTATAAAAGTATTGTTTTTTTTAGTGTGAGTTCTCTTCTTCTAATCCAATCTTCTTTTAATGTTTGCATAATTACCGGAGCCGAAGAGTTTCATTTGAGACTCAACGACGCCGATGCTGCACGGAGCCAACATGATATTATTTCCTCCTTTACATCCGTTGAATAATGAATCCTGCGGGCAGTTTACTATCTCCAGGGAACTGAATGGAAAACATGCTCATCCTCTTGTGTCTTTTTTTTTCTTTTCTCTGTTTGTTAATTTATGTGTTTGTGTGCTGAAACCAGATCGTTATGGTGTTAAAAATTAGACTGTATTTAATCATCTAGCGTCATTTAACTCTCGATATTAATAGGATATTTGTCATATAGGAGCATAACACCTAGTTAGTTTAAAAGAGGAAGTCTATAATATATCATTTCAGCAAGTATAAAAGTAACGTTTTTTTTTTGCAAAACTCTATTTTGTATCATCTTTATGGGACGTTTAACAACTCCAACAGCCAGACACATTTTTCTTTCTACATCTAATTAAGTTGGTTAATTATTAAAATTGGTATTCAATCCGAAGCCCCCCTTTTTACCAAACTTTCCTAAGTCTTCAAACCAAAGTTCTACTTTCAAAATCATATCGGCCTTTCGTTAAAACATCATATTAACCAATTTACACTCTATATTATATTTATAAACAGATCTTCAGCATACTTTCTTTCATAAAATATTCACATTTCATACTTAGCCTAATTAATTTACATAAGTCCGGTCGGTTAACCATTGTTAATGGATTTTAGAGGATGCCTAATAGCTTCCCTCTAGATTAGTTGAACCCTTACCTAGAATCTTAAGTTTTGTAGACTTTAAAACGGAGTTAACTTTAAAAATAACTTTAATTAAATTTAGGTGTCCTAATTCACCATAAGTAATTAGGTGGCGACTCCTTGACTTTAATTAACCCCGGAATTATCGGGATGTTGTAAACTATTTTGACTCCGGTTAAAATAGGGTATAACACATTGTACATGGAGGACGTAACGTGGAACATGCGTACATGGGAACGTGATTCATATGGCATGAAACGTGAATAGCATGACATGGGGCATGGGACCATGAGCAACCTGATACATTATAGATGCGTATCGTGGCATCTGGACCTGATTTCATGAGTATTGAGCTAATAATAAGACATAAGTGTGATTTGCATGGGGTACAATTGTAGGCTCACTCTTAGGTCAGAGACAAAAGACATGGATAAAATATTACCTTTAGAATTTAGATATACCGAAAGAATAGGACATGGTTCAACATAGCTTACTCTTATCACTGTGAGTAAGCGCCCTTGTTATAAATAAGGCTCATGAAAGAATGGATTATAGGCATGTATAATTCGTTCCTCGAGCATCTAAGACATGGGTAGAAAGTCACTCTGAACATAAAAATGGCATAGGTACTTCAGAAAAGATAAAGGCATCCTTTGTGCCAAGCTACAAGATGGTTTAAAACATTAGCCAAAGAAACATAAGCATGAATTACATAGAATCATAGGTAGGACATCCATCTTGGTTCACCTTCATTATTATCTAACAAAATCATTGTTACGATACCGCTATAAGTGGGATGCATAGCGAAATGGATTGGGGCACGAGTATGTGGTAACATGGAGAACATAATCATAGGAGTCAAGATCATCATCAGATTTGAAAAACACTTAGATACTAGAACACGATCATGAGTATAAAAGCATGATAGATACGTGAGACCTGAATGCAGGTTTTTTTTTCCTTTAGACATGAGCACACCTGATGTGCGAAACATGAAATGACATTCCCTTGCATAGCTTACTATCGTATGAAGTCTTAATTCTTGTATCTTAAATGTGGAGTGTAAATCTCTTACATGGGCATGATATGGGTACGAAAGGCACGAGTAGAGTACGTCTGGGCATTAGTACCACATAGTACATGAATTAGTCTGGAATTGAAACCGTTATACCCTTAAAACCTGCTATTCGATTTAGAACTTTATCTCATAACATAATTACCTAGACTTGATCTCAACGGGCATGACAAAAATCGCATTCTACACACCTTATCTTGGCTACATGAAATTGTGATCCTCTGACATAATCTCTTTAACACCTATCAACTTACAAAACACATAATCTATATCGGCATCTTATCGCACGATCTCCCCCTTAGTTCAAAAGCTGACGTTTAAAGCCTGTGGATCTCTTGAGTTAGCGATAAGTGGTCATCTAATGGTGCTGTTAATTTCCTCTAAAATACTGACGACTCATTTCTTCTGCTTACTTCAAGCAAGTCTTACTTACTGCGAAAACTGGATTACTTAAATGAACGGGTTTCTAATGTACATAACTAGCATACTAGCTTTGTCGGTCTTGGGGAAAACTCTTTTCTGATAACTCTTAAAGGCTCTTCTTCTGTAGCTTGCTCTCTTACTGCCTAGATGGTTTTCTTCTTTTACCAATTTCTATACCTCAAATTTAACTTAAACCTTTTGGGTTCTAATACGCTTTCGGTGTATTCATATAGTTATCCACTTAGTAGTGCTAACTTGACTAACTAACTCAAAGCGTACTTCTACTAACTCTGCTGAAAATTTCTAATTCACTGTATCTATTTAAACTCACTCACTATGCTTCTGTTAACCACTTGCTAGGATCATATTCTCTAATTCTTCTTTGAGTACTAAAGTGAAGCATACAGTTATTTCTAAATTTTCCTCCTTATCTGACTCTATTCTGGGGCTGTATACTATCTTTCTGAACTATAGACATGGATCGCACTTAGGGAAATTTCATCTGTCTCAAATAAGGAATTGGTACAACTAACCCCAAACTCCCTATACACTTTCAAAATTATTTCATACTATTGTAACAACTAACCTCAAACTCCCTATACACTTTCAAAATTATATCATACTATACACATCAGGGATAAATACTTAATCACATAACCTAAGAGGGAATTGTCATATCTTTTATCTCATAGTAATAGCTGCTTCTTGTAGTAACTTACTAACGTCATACTCTCTAGGTCTGATATGAATAAGCTTAAATAATTTAAAACTAACCTTACAAAAAAATTCAATATCGTCTGCTCGTGGTTTTCTTATCGCATCAGTCCCTTCCTAGTTATGTACATAGATAATATGACAAAAATATATATATCCTTAAAAAAAAGTCGAGACTTTCTAGTATTACAGGTGGTTGGCTCTTAGGCTATTTCCTGCTCAAAAATACCGTGGAAGTTTATGCCTGCTGCGGTTAACTTCATAACATGTTACCTCGTGGGATCTTAAATCTGAACCATCATCCTTATATTATAGCTCTATGGTCAAAGAGTCCAATTAAACTTATTCTATAGGGTATATAACCTACATGTACTACCATATCGAAACTTGCCTTTCAAATGGTACTATCACCTGATAAACACACCATGCACTATTTAGCAAGTCTTGAGCCTCGAATTTCCTTCTCGCCACTTACACATTCGATACGTTCAGAATTCGATGGAAAAATAATGCTACTTACTGCTCTAAGATTCCTGGCACGAGTTAGAATAATTCGTGATGACTCCATTTGAAAGCAACACATTGATAATGATTAGATTTACATCTCCTCATCCATTGAGACGAGGCGTATTCGGTAGAATGAGAAACAACACACGACTCTGAGTGATTTCTGAGAACATAACTTTATGCACGATCTAGAGTTGAAAGAAGTGAGACAATCCTAATTGTCTTGGTGGTCAACTGTTTATATGTGTGGGCGCCACACAAATATAAAAGTGACCCCACTGGACACGGTTTCATAGAATCCCTAAGACACTTGAACCTAGGGCTCTGATACCAAGCTTTGTCACGCCCCGAACCATGGCCTGGGAGAAACACGGCACTCGGTGCCTTACTGCATGTGACCGAGCGAACCACATGGCTTGCTGAATCATCATGAGGCATAACATGAGCGGAATATAATGTGAATGCATGATGAGCGTTTACAAAATGCAATAAGTCATAATGTTTAATAAAAATACTTGTTTAAACATGAGTGCGGAAATAACATGAATGAGTCAAAATGGCTATACGACTCCGAAAGTGTGACATGACATAACTGACTTATCTAGTCTATGAAACCTCTAACATAAGTCTGAACATGGAAACATACTCGATGGGACAAGACCCCCAGCATACCTTAGATGCATAGCTAATCATTAAATAAAGAGTTGACTAAACCCCGAATGAGATGGGGCTCACCAATAAGCTGATACGAATGCTGTCCTACTGAGCAGATGTGTCGTCCTGTAAATCAGTACCTGCATCGTGAAATGCAGGCCCCCAGGCAAATAAAAGGAGACGTCAGCACATTGAATGTACTGATATGTAAAGCAACTGAAGAAATAACATGGGACATGGAATAACATGATAAGAACTGAAACTGAAAACATGATCATGAACATGAGTACATATACATATATATCATGCGTAAAGTATCGTGAGTGGGGAGAGCAGTAAATATAACCGATAACATGATCTGGTGTTGACACCCAATTTTGTCCCTCCTTTATTTCAATTTATTTCCTGGAGCTTCTAATTTTATTGACGAGCTAAACACTTTATTTTCACTACTATTAATTTTCACTATTTTACTATCAACATTACAAGTATTACTTTATCACAAATTTTAAATGGTTCGCCATCGTCTCATTTTTGGGTTTGAGCTCGTTAAATTAATTACAAGACAACACTTTGTTAAATCCTTTATTTTCTACATAATAATCATTAATTATCATAGTATATATTATACTGGTTATTAAATTAGGAGCCCAAAATTAATTAAATATGGGAGGAAGGACCAACAATTTTCAGCCAAATTAATGGCTTAAAATACAAATACAATGTTATTCCCCTACCCAAATAATCAGCCCATATTTTAAATACCCAGCCCATACTTTCGGACCTGACCAGCCCATTTGTCCTACCCGGTCCAACCCAAAAACTACCCGACCCGGCCCAATTTTCTACTTCTTTTTTTCACCCCTAAACCTAACCCCTTCAGCCGCCTCCTTCATTCCATCTCCCTCCTCTTTCTCTTTCTTTTCCCTCTTCTTTGTCATCTTCTCCATCTCTCTACCCTACCCTCTCTCTCCCGCTCCTCTCACGCTCTCCTCCACTTACCCCTGTCCCCCACGCCTCTGTCACCCACTCATCTCTGTCCCCCCACGCTCCCTCTCTCCTTTCTTAAACCCTAATCACAACCCTATAAAGAAGGGGAATTGAGAGGAGATGGGGAGAGGATTTTTTTTCCAGTGTTTTGGAGGATACACAAGTTTTCTGTCATCGAGTCTTAAGTTTCTTTTTGGTCTTGATTTTCTTTTAAATCAGAAAACCCTTCTGTTGAAAATATAAGATTTGGGACTGAAATTATCATCGAAAAGATAGCCTCATTCTAAAAAAAAAAAACAGCCACATATTACTCTATTTTCACTTTCCAATTTGAAACTTTAGTTACTTTAATCGGGTTCGGGTTCGTTCGAGTTCGAGCATAAATCCGAGACCTCGACGCCCTCGTTCACTGCACCTGAAAAAGGTGTGTAATTTGCCTTTCATTTATGTTCTTCTTTGATTTGTTTATTTTTATCTTGTTTGAATAATTATGTGTTAGTTGGTATTAAAGCATGTTAATTAGTGGGTTTAACAAGGGGTTTTGTGTGTAACTTGGTGTATTCTCCTGATGGCGGTACTCAGGTATGTTAGTATAATCGAAGACGTTTGCTGGTAATAGTAATGTTCAAGTATGTCTTATTTGTGTAAGTGTTGAATTTCTGTTTGAGAGTATGGGAGATATACCTAAATATACTAGATGTATATAGTTCTTGTATACCTTTGAGCTACAAGAATTTGTACATTAGAGTATATATCGGGTATATCATTTATGTGGACTCCGAATTATTAGTTTGTGCGTCATAATGGTATTAAGTTGGATCTGGATCTTAATTGTTTGCTTCTTTGGACTGCTCTTTATTAGTTTCTAGATTCTGAATATCGTGTGTATCATTCGAGCTCTGTCTTGTTTATTAGAAATCCGGAATTAATTAAGCATGGTTGAGTTTTACGAATTTAGATATTTAATTTCGTTTCAACTTTCAACATGTGTGCGAAGTATAACTTCCTGTTGCCCTGTTCTATTTTCATCTCCATATTTGTTAAATATGTCCATTTACAAATATGAATATCCTTGTTGAATGCGACTGTTTTGCGTGAATTGGTATTGAGTTAACTGATCCAGTTTGCTTTCCATGTGGACTAAAGCAACTATATTTTAAAAGGATGAAAATGACAAGTATAAGCTATGCAATTATTTGTGTAAAGAATGTCGGTTAAGCTTCCTTTACCACATTACCTATTAAGCATACAGTTTCAAAATGCCCCTTGCCTTATGATTAATTCATTTTGTTTACGTTTTTAATATGACATGAATCATATTTTTCTTATCGTTTGAATCCCTCATTGTCTTTTAATTTTTCTGTGTTTGTTAGTTTGTTTTGTCTTGCTGTCTACATATGCTTAGTTAAATATACTTTAGCTAGTTATTTGTTGATTCATTTACTGTTTACATGCTTAATATGCCTAGTTAGGTGAAGTTAGTTGTTTATTGGTTTATTTCCTGTTATGTGCTTAATAGGTTTACTGGGGTAGCTTAGCGGGTTTGGTTAGTCTATCCTAATTATAGCATTATATCATGTCTGCTTGTTTATTTTCTAGGCCTAATTTCATTATGTGATAGTTCTATACAAATTGGTTTTAGTTACCACATTAGTCTATTTAAACTAGTTTCATGCTCCTCTTGAACTTAAACCATGGCTGCAATGTCATTATTGGTGTCAACTCCTTGATAAGTCTGCTGTTGTGCTTTCTATGTTTGTTTCCTTTTATCTAAATAAAGTGGATACATTATTGGTTATATCATTGAGACTCACCTTTTTTTTTAAAACTAAAATAAGCTACTGTTATACTTTTTTGCAAGTTGTTGTTTTCATTTAAACAAAAACGGATGCTACACTCGAGCTGTTACTCGTGGCCATTACCATGAATTATTACCCTTTGGCTGATGATATGCTCACTGATTGAACCACTATTATGTTCGAGATGTTGTCCTATATTGTTGTCTCGCGACTGTTTGTTGTGGCTGCCCTTCATTAATATCTGCTGTCAAATAGGCCACTGATGGGCTGTTGTTATGTTTCTCCGAGAAACAAAATACTACCTTTAAAAAGGAAACAAGCTTCTCCCTGCTAGAAATAATTAATTGGTTCTCTGTTAAAAGCCGTTGTTTTGGCTTCGAATATTATGAGACTAAACATTGTCTATTGCCCGATGGAATTGATCCCCTTCTTTCTCGCTCTGTTTTCATAGTGTTTTCATAGCAGCCCTCTCGTTTGGTTTGAAATCTGTTTTTCCCTGGTTTTCTTTTATGTGTAACAAGGTTTGTAATTTTGAAATTGTTCCTCGTCTTTGTCTCAGCTTCCGGATACTTTTGAATAAAAGGAAATGAAAGATAGTATATTTTGTTTAGTAGTTCGATGCCTTGAAACATGGTCCTTGTGCAATGTTGATGCGCAGACTTGAGATGCTGAATATTCGACCTTTAAATGATTAGTTCGGTCCTAATTAATTCTGCACACTAGCTGCCCATTTAGTACATATCAGTAGTGTATAATAAAGATATATGTTAAGTGTATACATCAAGACACATTCCAAGTACACACTTATATATACCGGCACCTTTGTTAAAAGTATTGGTTTTTGAATTATTGACTGTGCAAACTGGACTGTTGCTGCAAATATTTTTTTATATATTCAAAGAATATATTTTGCACATCTTCACTTTACTAATCTTTTTCTTTTGTTCTTATGCATGATTATCGCATACGAGTCCCTCGGACTCGTCATCTCCCGCATTCGGCGTCGGGCCAAAGCCCAACGGAATCCTCTTCTCGAGTCAGCCCATCCACACAATCGATTAAATTTTACTGGGCCGAAGCCCAACAGTAGCAGAACAGCGACAATCCTCAATGGGCTGAACCCATTTAAATCATTTCATTCCTCTTTTTTTTTTTTTTTTTTTTTTTTTTTTACTTTGTGCATTTAATTTGTATTGTATGACTAACACTTTACTTGTTTTATTTGCTTAGATTAAGTGAACCTTAGCGGAACTAGTGGGTTTGATTTTAGCAAAATGGGTAGGAAGAAACAATAATTAATTCCTTAGTTTCATTTTCTTCTTTCATATTAAATTATTTATAGTACCTCTAATATTTATCTATATTAAAGCCATTGATTTTCAAGTGCAAAGCCATAAATACATATTTTGAATTATATTTTCATTCCTACTATATCGAAAATCTCAAAGTATTATTGATATACAAATATAAATTCAAGTATATTTTATAAATAACTCTCCAACTTTAAATCAGTCACGTACATTTTCAGCTAGGCGTACTTAGCAAACATAATAAAGAAGAAGGGAAAGTTCCATCTTGTCTGTACTCTTAAACAAAATTAGTTAAGGTCTCCCCCTTTTTGAGTTATTTTCAAATATATCCCGCGCTCCTTCAATTTATAACTAAACTCTTTTATACAAATTATTATTTTTGCAAGTCTTATTTCTAATAACATTATTACCTTTTCCTTTAAAACTTTAGCTATATTCATAAGTTATTTCCCAAACATTTATATTTACCCTTAGCCTAACTAATCATAAGTCCGGTCGGTTAACCATTGTTAATGGGTCTTAAAGGGTGCCTAATACCTTCCCTTTAGACTAATTGAACCCTTACCTAGAATCTTAAGTTTCGCAGATTTTTAAAACAGAGTTAACTTTAAAATAATTTTAATTAACCATTAGGTGTCCTAATTCACCATAAATAATTAGGTGGCGACTCCTTAAAAATAAACAACAAATAGGAATCACCAATATGTTGTACTTCTAATTTAACCCGGTTAAAATGGGGTATGACATCTGGTACTTGCGTCCTACCAGCAGAACACTCATACCTTGCCAGGGACATGAGGTTTAATAATATTATGAAAGGATCCAGTCATAATGAGAGATCGTCCGGACATGGGTGGAGCGATCCTCATCCTACGGTGGCTATGTAGTTTCAGGCTATCTGAAGCCCTCCTCGGTAATTAAAGCAACTCCCAAAAACATGGACATGTAAAATAAGTGGCACTTGCTGCCCCATGGTTTCCATGAATATAAATTGCTTGTACATGGATATCATGAATTATAGCTGCTTGTATGAACTTGTAAAACATGTATAGTATTTTCTCGAAAATAGCATAATATATCATAAACTAGCATGCATGAACCCATGGAATGGGATATATGGGGTTTTCATAGATTACAGACAGATTCTTAATAATCATAAAAAAATATTAAGAACTCAATGATGGAATTATAACAATTCATACATAATATAATCATGGACATGGACCTAGGGTTATCATGAGCATTGTATAGAAACCCTAGTTTTCATAAAGAATAATAATTTGTGGATTATGAGGCGTGAGGCAGAACAATGATGTTCCCACACGTAGATAGTAACTTTACATATCTGGTAATACTCCAAACTTGAATTAAATACTTTAACTTTGAAGAAGATTTCCAAAATCTTGAGTTCTTGAACCTTGAGATGGGTTTTCTTGAAAACCCTAGTTTAGGAATGATGTTTTCTTGTTTAGATTACAAGGATATGTATTAAAATTGACTTGGAATGATTAGAATAGGCTTACCTTGGTGTTCTTGATGATGGGAGAGAATAGAAGGTCGTTCTAGGGCTTGGGGGTGTGAAGAATGAAGTGAAAAAGCCTTAAAACGAAGTTTTAAAATTGCTGTTGGATCCATTTTACGCCCTATTTTACGTCCCGTAAAAGTTTTATGGACCTTAGATCCCACTGTAAATCAATTACAGTGATTTGGACTTTCTGGACCAGTTTTACGGCCCAAATCTACGGCCCGTATAATTTTTACGGCCCGTAGATTCCACTGTATATTGACAGAACACTGTTTTAGTAAAACGGGCATAACTTTTTGTACAGATGTCTGTTTGACCTCCATAATATACCGTTGGAAAATTATTTCAAAGATCAACAACTTTCAAGACGGAAATTTTCCCAAATTCCTTACACAGTTTTCCGTATACTCATTTTAATTGAGACATGGTGCAAACTCACTTGAAAACACGCTCCGTAGGGTAGCTTCCGACTTTACTTTGCTCAAGGACTCTTCCCATGTATTGATTGGGTTTCAAACACCATTTATACACTACTCAAATTGGGTTCATTATACCCCTGTCTTACGAGTCAAATTTTAGCCCGAATACACGAGGTGTTACAAGGAGATACTTTTATTAACTCCTTATTTGATTTTGATTTAGTTTTTGTTATGTCGGCAAGTGAAGACAAAGCATATGAAGTTTAAAGTAACTTTGGAAACTATTTATTGACTATTTGATTTCGGTTTGCTTGACTACTAATTGCAACAAGCCATGCACGTGGAAACTATTTTGGGGCAGGGAAGGAAATATCTGTTTGAGCAAATATATGTTGGTTTTAAAAGATCATCCTTTGCTGTCTCTTCTTGTATTCCATCCATCAAATCGATCTCTTTACGAATCCAAAACCCATTTTTGCAAATAGTCAGCTAAGATGCTCGGCTCAAGAGGACCCAGCGTCGTGGTCCCTCAGAATTTCAGATTATTCAAGAAACTTGAACGAGGTTATATAAATCTGGTCAATCAGCTATGGTTTTAAAAGGATTTGGTTCCTTTATCCTAAGAAATAAAGAAGGCATGAAGAAATAAATTGTGCATCAATCAAGAAAGGGGATAGAAATTCGTTGGAAAAATTGTCCCTACCGTTAATTTTTAAACGGTTCCGCTAGAGAGATAAAAAATGTGCCATTCTAGCAAAATTGAGGGATTAAATAAAGTTTGAGGGATCATTTTAGCCCTTGCTCGAATGACTTGTATGTGCTCTTCCTTTCCCCATTCACGAAATACGTCGCTTTCGTCCTTTTCATGTTTAGCCTTCACCTTTTCTCGTTCTTTCTTCGGAAAAGGGCCAAAATTACCTTGAATTTTGAAAAATAATTCATCCATACCCGTCGTTATACTATAGGGCCAATGATACCCTTACCGTTATACTATGAGGTCAATTATACCCTTAACCCAAACGAACTGCCACATGGCATTATCCTAGACGCCCATCCCATTTGCCCCCCAAATAATTATTTACCCATCAAATTTAAACCAACCCGACCCGGATATAATATATCACCCAAAATTATTATGACCCAACCCAACCGTATACCCCTTATTCAAATAACCCTACACTATCCCCTACATTCTCTCTCTCTCTAAACTATACCATCTCCGACCTCTCTCCCCACAGTAAATCGCCGCCGCCGACCTCACAAAACAAAAACATCTACTGAAGGTCATTGAACGCGGGAAGGAATCAAAAGAAGACTTCAATATCAATCCCTTTATGCATTACCCGTACTGTAGGTGTTTTAAAGAAAAAAGAACATATATCTTTGGGTAAGAGTAGATCTATTCGTAATTTGTATTACTGGAGAAAAGGAAATATTATTTTTAATTTGAGTGATATGCTAGACTTGTTAGCTTCTATGAATTTATAACATAGTTTAGAGAGAGAGAGAGAGAATTGTAGGGTTATTTGAATAACGGGTATATGGTTGGGTTGGGTCATAATAATTTTGGGTGAAAATGTTATATTCTGATCGGGTTGGGTTAAATTTGGTGGGTAAATAATTATTTGGGGGGAAATGGGTTGGGCGTCTAGGATGATGACACGTGACAGTTCGTTTGGGTTAAGGGTACAATTGACCTCATAGTATAACGATAAGAGTATAATTGACCCTATAGTATAACGAAGAGTATGAATGAACTATTTTTCAAAGTTTAGCGGTAATTTTAGCCCTTTTCCGTTCTTTCTTTGTGCCCATTTTGGTGAAACCTCTTTATATCATCATCCCATGCCAAAATCAACTGACTCCCTGCATGCTTTTCAAATCCCAAACACCTCGGGAGGCAGATTATAAGAAGGAGAGAGGTTATTCGGATCCTAAACGGGTCGACCCTATTCCCCCTTCTCCTTAGCAAACGAAAATTTCTTTTTCTTTGTACCGAAAACCAGAAATCAAGAGTGAACTACACTAAGAGGTAGATTTTGTTTAATCTTTACTGCTCATTTTGTTTTCATTTTCTTCCTCTTCTCTTTACAATGTACATATGATTTTCTTATTTTAACTACTGATTTTTTTTTCCTGTTGTTTTAAAGTTGAGCCAATCTTTAACTTCAAGATTTAGCCAGAGAAAGAAAGTGAACTACAGTAAGAGGTAAGTTTCGTTTTATCTTTACTGCCCATTTGTATTCTCCATTTTCTTCGTATTCTGTTGACAGTGTGTATATGTGATTTTTTTATTACTGATTCTTTTACCTCTCTTTTTCTTTGTTGTTTTGCAGTTGAGCCAATCTTCGGGTTTTTTTAACTTTAAGATATAGACAGAGACAGAAAGTGAACAAACAAAATGGTGACACCAATGGAGCATGCATTTATCCCTCATGACCTTCCTGAGTTCTTTAAGATTTATTACCCTGAAATATGCTATCCGCAACTGGTAATCTTTTCTTTCCCTTTGCAAGTTTTACGGAAAAAAAAAAAAAAGACTAATGATTCTTTTACACACTATCTTCAAAATGAGGAAAATGTTGTCAAAGTTTTGATGTATAAAGATGAATCAGTAATGCAAGAATTTGTGATACTTTGTCCCAAAAAGGAAAGGGTCTTTCTTGGTTTAGTACTTCCTCCGTCCCGATTTAAGTGTCGTAATTTGACTGGGGGCATAAAATTTAAGAAATAAAAAGACACTTTTGAATAGGTGTTTCTAAATTAAAAATGTGTATAATGTACTAAGATGTCCTTTGAGTCTTATGATTTTAAACTTATCATTTAGTATATTTGAATTGTCAACTTACTAAATATAGAAAGAGGAACTATTTGGGACAAACCAAAAAGGAAAGTAAGACACTTAAATTGGGACTCAGGGAGTATTTCTTTGGGTGGTGTAAGTTGCATCAAAATAGAACTTGCACTAATCGTATAAGATTTTCTAGGAATACGATTTTGGAGAAATAACTAACAAAGGTGTTTCAGAATGATATGCATTAGTGTATTCGGTTGTATTAAGATAATTTCGATGAAGTTAAGGAGCCTTCCACCAGTTGAACGTCAACTTAATCCAACCTTCTGTCTGTTTAGTCTATTACTGTATATAAGAGATAAATAAATCCATTTAGTGCAATCTACAGTCATATAATTGCAGAGAAACTAGGATTAAATATGGTTTGGAAATATTTAAAGAAGGGCTAAAGATGTATCTGCAAAGGGAATGTCAATTTAATACTTCCTTACGGACTTAAGAGTGGATGATGAAACAATAAACGATCTAATGGTGGTTATGGCCCTAGATTTAGAAGATTAGATTGGATCATTGGATTATGACCCTAGTATATTGTACTTTGATTTGTATTAAAGCATTTCTTGTCTTATTGTACACTGTTTATATTGCAACAACTTTCTGGCACCGGAAATCAAGAGAAGTTATATAAGTTTTGTGTCTCCTTTTTTTTTTTAAAAGAGAATTCCACCTGCCTTTCTGAAGTTTTTCAATGGAGATATTCCTTCGATCGCTGTGCTTGAAGATCTTGCAGCGAGATCTTGGACTGTTGCTGTGGAAAAGAATGACTGTGATTTATTTTTCAAGGGAGGCTGGCCAGATTTTGTGCAAGAAAATAATTTAGAATTTGGAGAGTTTCTAACATTTTCCTATGCTGGAAACTCGAAGTTTTATGTTAAAATATATGGGAAAAACGGCAGCTTGAAGCAGGACGTAATTCCTCTCAAAGAGTCTAAGCTAGTTCCACTGGATGAAGAAAATGCGCAGGGTAAGTTTCTTTGAAGATCTTACATTTTTTGGTAGTTCGGTGCAACACATTTGTCTCCGTGTTTAACCTATAAAGTCCAAGTCCAAAAATAGTCAACTTACAAAGAAGCAACTGGTGCAGAGAAAGCTATCGTTGCTCGGCCAGCTGATCAAACACTTAATGGATCAGGTCACTTGGTTGCTTCAGTCACTTCATTCGAAGTTGTCATTATGGCATCCCACTTAAAAAGAGCACGCATGGTAAGTTTTTTAGTCCCAAATACTTTGTGTATGCATAAATCGTTAAAAGCAATCTATTCTCGAACGAGTCATTCATTAAAACACAGCTTTACTGCTGGAAAGGCAAACAATATTGAGCTTCCCAAAGAAATTCTGGCAGCAATTTCAAGCCAGTTTTGCACGCTAACTATCTGCCAACTTAAAATCCCTTGAAGTAGTTAAATATACTTCGAATGATGATGGGAAGTTCTCTATACTTGTTGTAGTCTTTTTAATTCATAGCATTTGTTACTGATCACTTGATTATTAAATGTGTATTGTGTCTGAACTCTGAACATGTTTGTGAATGTACATACTTATGCAGAATTTTCCTGCTACATTTGGCAATAGATATAGATACTCGAAGAGGGAGCAACCACTTGTGGCTATTCTTCAAGTTGGCAGTGCTAGTTGGCCCGTTAATGTTCTGTCCAATGATAGACTGGAAATTCGGAAAGGGATACGCAAATTTATATGCGATAATGCTTTGCGTGTTGGAGATGTTTGCCGTTTTAAGCTGATTGATGAGGAGAAGTTCATACTGAAAGTTCGCATTATGTGATAGCCCAAGTAAAGTAGTCATAAAAATATAGGCAAAATCTCTGTGAGCATTCACCTTAATGTTTGGGTAAAATATTTCTACTTGAGAGAGAGGTTGTAATAGAA
Organism: Lycium barbarum; assembly: GCF_019175385.1. Lineage (NCBI taxonomy): Eukaryota > Viridiplantae > Streptophyta > Magnoliopsida > Solanales > Solanaceae > Lycium > Lycium barbarum. The sequence goes on from NC_083337.1 coordinate 163,424,977, forward strand.
AGGTTGATGTACCAGAAATCTAAATCAATGAATTTACAGCTAGCATTCTATCAATGATGTGATATATGCTTTACATAGCTTCTTATCCACTACCTGGAGTTCCTCTCTTTGGCCCTGTAAAAGTTCACTCCTTTCAATCTGAAATATTGTATATTCTCTTGATAAGAATTTGTTCTTACAGTTTACTCAAGACTTGTGTAGGCTTATATGATAAAAGTGTCTCAGACGTTACAAATAACTACATATCCTTTTTGGAAACAACAATATTTACAAATTCGTTAAAATTATTAGAAGATTAAATTAATGTGTGTTCATGTAAAATTGAAGGGTACTGCGGTCTTTATAATGAGTTGGCTGCAACACTATTGTAGTTTTTGTTTTTGTACTTTGGTTTATGGCTTTAGCATGAGGAAAACTAAAGAGATACGCCTAAATTGCCAAATATTATATGTGAAGAACTAAAACAATAAGTTACTGAAATTTTGATTTTTGATTCACACTAAACAGCTCAAATTCTCCAAGCAAATACTGGCAGGACCCAAGAAAAAAAAAGGGGTAAATAAGAAACGAACGGCGTGGGGTGGAGGTGGGATGTGGACACGACTTTTAAAAACTCTAAATGGAGTACATTAGATAAAAATGGAATTAAATGAAAACAGCAATTATTCATGCACTCTTAATTAATCACTACTGATCTTCTTATCTTCTGAAATTTGAATAAAGAACGCATCGTTTTCTCATTTAATCTTAAATTCTAGCATTAAAACCTATCACTTTAAGGCATTGCCAGCCTAATGTGCCAATCAATATGATTTTAGAGTTCTCTTCCTACGCCTAAATCAATAAATTCGAAGTCATTCGAATTCATAATGTAGAAATCCAACTTTCAGAAAGTAATTTTTGTAAGTTTTTTTATGGCAAATATTTTGCATCTGCATAAATCCGTAAATGCATCCTACGTATTCTCAAAAGTGTTAGTACTATATACAAGTGATTTTGTTGTCAAAAAGGAATGGCATTTTTTAATTTCTCTCGCAAGGTTAAGTTTCTAGAGATAACATTGATGTCCAATAATTTCTCAACAAAAGAATATTTTAAAGAAAACAGAAGCATCAAGATTTGAAATTCGGACTTTTTCGGAAGATAGAATTCTCTGAGATGTAGTGCAGTTATTAACTACCTTGTACTTTAGAGTTTAGGGAAGTGAAATATCTGAGAATTTGTGAAAAATGTTAATGTGTTTCTTTCTTTGATATTTGACAAGGACAAATATATTTCACCTCCAAAAGTAGATATATATGATCAGCAGAAGATAATAACTCGTCATTTTGAGTAAGTTTTCATCTAGTTTTCACTTGAGTGTCTTTACAATAACGTTAGCTAAGTGAATCGTATTGATCAAACGGTATTTTTTGAAGTAGTTGAATGTACTTCGAATCGTGATGAAAAGTAGCCTACCACTTCTTGTTTTCTTTTTAATTCATAGCATTTGATACCTGATCACTTGGTTGTTGAATGTGTTTTCTGTTTTAGCACGTTTTTACTGTACAGACTTTATGCTGAATATTCCGGCTACATTTGGCAACAAGTACGTGAAGAAGGTGCAAAAATTTGAGTAAATGTCTATTCATGAGACTGGTAGTGCTAGTTGGCCGGTTGTAGTTCGCAGTTCTGATAGACTTATATTTTGTTAAGGATGGGGCAAATTTGTACGCGATAATAATTTGTGCGTAGGAGATGTTTGCCATTTTAAGCCGGAATCTCATACTGATATTGCATTAGGCGCAAACTCAAGTGTCCCAGTGAGGTATAGTCATACAAATAGAGAGAAAGGGTAGAATGTGCTCTAAACATTGTATCCTCTCATATTGGCATAGAAGGTTGATGTATCAGACGTTTAAATTAATGAATTTACTTATTTTTGTGAAATGGTTAGTGCTTTAACTTTGTTTATCCATAATCTGATTTCCTTAGCCTTTGGCACTGTAAAACTGCAAATCAACTCATTTTAATCTCAAATAAGTACTCAAGATCCATGTAGCATATAATCAAGTGTCTCTCTTGTTTTATGAAAAATTTCTAATACGTATAATATTTCAGTTATTCAATATGATGTTTTGTTATCCTGTTGCTCACTGTGAAAAGCTTCATGTACTAATAGTCCACTTACGTAAAAGCAACTGATTCTGGGATCCTTGAGGAGCGTGGGAAGCTGATCACTTAAAAGGGTCGGAGATTTTGGTTTGCCCCGTCACTTCATGATTCAAAGTTGTCATGAACTATTCTACATACTTGGTAAGTTTGTTAATTGCAAATCTACTGCATCTGTTCATAAATCATTAATGTCCTTGAATGCGACAACTTCAGAATCAAAAAGGCAAAGTAGAAGCGGATTTTTCACTTTTATCCAATGGTGGTTTAATTCTTTTCCGACTTAATAATCTGGAGATAAGCCGATTACTTCCCAACAAAAAAACTTCTAAAGAAAAAGAAACTTCAAGATAGTTGTGACTTCATAGGAAGATTGATGATGTCAAATGCGCGTTTCAGAGTCTAGGGGTTTGTAATATCTATGTTCCGGACTCAGTGGCGGAGCCAGGATTTCCGCCGAGGGGGTTCAAAATATAAAAAAGTAAACATACGAAGAAGCTTAAGGGGTTTCAACATCTACTATATATACATAAAAAATAATTTTAACCTTGTAAAAATAGTGTTTTTTTTCGCCGAGGGGGTTCGGATGAACACCCTCGGCATAGTGTGACTCCGCCACTGGTTCCGGTACCCTCGAGTATCTGATAGGCAGAAGAGATTTACCTTCCAAAAACAGTGAATATCTCAATCATCTTCACTGTATAAAATTTGCAGAATATTTGTTACATCCCGTATTTTTGAACGTCGGATTAATTGTAAGTTGAGGTGGGGCCCACACGTCAAGATTTTTTTGGGACATGTGACAAATTATATGAATCACATATGTGAAGTTAAACACAACTCAAGAAGGGCCCTTGGGCCAAATCAAAGTGGAAGTCCTCCAAACGAATATTTTTAAGAAAACGTTTTCGGGTGACCTGACTTTGGGGGGAAAAAAACTGTATTATAAGTTTGGAATTTGGAAAATACCAAGAAATAGAAGTTGTAGATAATTGAATTAGCTTTCCAACCATAGGTCGTGGGTTCCCAGGTGACGTCGGTACAAGGAGATATGGACGTTTTAAGGTCGAAAGGTCAGTGGGTTAGGCCCAACTCGGGCCCAACCGGGTTAGGCCCATTACCCACACCCTTTTAAATGAAATTTCAGGTCTTTCTCCTCATTATTCATACAAAGAAGACCAGAAAGTTCTGGAGAGAGAGAGAAAAGAGTATTGGAAAGAAGAAAAATCAATTTTGATCAAAATCCGAGCCCCGAATCCCGAAGCCCATGAAGACAAAAGTGTTGTATGTCGCGTTGTCTTCAATTTGAGGTAAAAATCAACCAAGGAGGAGGGTGATAACGTGGTGGCTGAATTCTTAAGGTATGTATAAGGCTCCTTTTCATTGCTAACAAGTTTATTTAAAGTTTTAACGGATTAGAACGGGAAAAATAGCGATATAAATTCGTCCGTTGGTATTGTGAATTATGGAATGAGATTTGAAGAGAATTTTGGATGAAAATAAATGTAGTTAACTTGTTAATGAAATTGGAGGATGAAAATGTGTTATGGATATTTATGTCGAAAATTAGAGGTTTCGGATTAATTATGATTTTGGTGGAATTTTTGTATATTTTGTGCATATTTTGTAGAATGATATGAAATGCTTCCTAATTGTGTTGGAATGATCTTGATTAGCAAATGAATATGAAAACATTGATATTGGTTTGGAAGTGCGAAGTTAGCTTGGAAGTTGTCGCACTATGTAGAAAAGAATACTATTCATGCTAGAATGCGTTTTAATTCGATTGTTGATGTTGTTGGTATTGTTGTTGATATGGTTGTTGACATTTGGAGCCGAGTTAAATCTCGGGGATGCCTTATGTATAGGGGAGATGCTGCCCAAATTTCTGTAGACAAGTATTGGTTAAAATTGGACTCTTAAGCCTTATGATTAATATTTGGTAAATGTGACCAAATGTAGATTTTGGACGAAACGGGGTTTGAATTTGGAGAGGCGTAAGGAGCGAATAAGGTATGTAAAGCTACCCCTATTCTTCTTTTGGCATGTCCTAGGTGTACTAGGATCGGATTTGAATCTCGGGAAGCGTTCTATTCATCGGAATCCGCGTTCAAAAATGCCCCTTTATCATTCAATGGAATTGAATCCTTTAAGGATATTTTGGTTGAAAGAATTATGTAAACTTTTACAAATTGTCTAGAAAGTTATGGAATGTCCCTAGGACCTCTATAGGTGATTCCATAGGCATAATATACGTAATTCGAGCCCTTCGCTTCGGTTGTCCCGAGGTGGACCACTATTTCCGATTTTACCCTTTTGTATCTATGATTTGTCTTCGAGCGGTTCTAAAGGAAATATTTTAACTGCTCTTCTAACTACTAAATAAAAAAAATTGTTTTAAATGCTCCCTTAAGTCTTATAAACTATTTTGGAGTATGGAAACGATCGTAGAAAGGTTATTTCTCTGTAATTCATTATGACATCCGAAATACACTCACTATGATTCTGTCCGATTTCATTATTTCGATTTGTCATCCGATAGGTCTTATTGAGTCTCTGGAAATATATGACATTCGTTTGAATTATTTTGATAAGCCCCATAATGTATTTTGAAACATGAAAATGATTACAAAAAGCTTATTTTGACATATGCTATTGGGATATCCGAAATGCATACACTATGATTACTGCTCCGCTTCTGTCATATGGTTTGTCATCTGAATTATGCTACTGGGTCTCCGTAAATGTGCTATATTTTATTTTGCATTAGTTTCTCACTACTCCATTCGTGGATGCCTCAATGTTTCCTTCACTGAGCCCGGGCCAGGATATGTTATCAAGCGTATTCCACTGCATTGTTCGCCGTGCCTCGATGTGAGGGGGCAGGTTTACTTGTACATGGGTTGTGGAGTATGCTGTGCCATGTACACACATTCTGATATGACATGATATGATTTGATATGGCCATCTGATATGATATGTTATGATACGGAGTTATTCCCTATTCTGGAGCATGATGTGTTGTGGCGCCAGTGTCGGGGTGGCGACCACGTTCTGTTCACCGTGTCCCTTGACGGGGGCCGGATATGATATGGCATATGTTTCTGCATACGTTCTTTATGTTTTGGAAATATGCATTTGATAATCTGGATATTACACTCATTTTCTGCAAGTTCTGTTTCGACTATGATTTTGTTTCTGTACTTCAGGCTTTACATATTCAGTACATATTTCGTACTGACCCCCTTTCTTCGGGGGTTGCGTTTTCATGCCGCGCAGGTACCGACGACAGGTTTGCTGATCCGTCCGTCTAGGATATCTTTTCTGCCATTTGGAGCGCTCTTTTATTCAGAGCCCATCTTTTGGTACAGTCTGTTACTACTGTATTTATATATTCTCGTTCATGGGTACGGCGGGGCCCTGTCCCGTCATATGATTATGTCGGTCTGTTTAGAGGTCTGTAGACATGTTTGTGGGTTGGGGTCTTTCTGTACGGATGTGTGTATATGTTGTGTTTGGGCGATCCCATTCGCCGCGGCGGCTGGTCCGCATATGTGTAAATGTTGCTTTGTTGGCCCTGGGCGGTCATTGTTGGTATTATCTGTGCGTAGGGTTAATTTGGATAGTCTGTAAAACAAAGGAAACTCTGCCGAAATTTTTCTGGAAATTATCTAAATTTGAAATATAGCCTTGCCGGCTTCTGCTATATACTTGAATGCGTTTGATAAAAATTTGAGATAGCATTTGATAGATGTGTTTGGGTGCCCAGATCGGGCACTAGTCACGGCCTACGGGGTTGGGTCGTGACAGAAGTGGTATCAGAGCGGTTCGTCCTCGGAGTGTCTACAGACCGTGTCTAGTAGAGTCTTGTTTATCGGTGTGTTGTGCACCACATCTATAAACAGGAGGCTACAGGACATTTAGGGTGTTACTTTTCTTTGAATCTTAGATCGTGCGATAGAGCCAGCTGTAGGAAATGAATTCCTTTTTTTTACTAACCCTTGATTGCAGCTGGAGAACGGTATCGACGTAAGACAACGACTGATGATATTGGAAGCTACACAGTACACAGGTAAGTAATGGTATGAAAGATGTATGCTGGGTAAGGTGTTTGAAATACGATTGAAACATAAAGTTGAAGATTGAAAAGAAAAATAAACAGGAAAGTGTAGCAGGTTCAGTTTGAGTTGGGCATGTGAGGTAAGCCTCGGCATCTTTATACTTTTATTTGAAATTGTTAGCCCCGTGTGGCTATGAGGCGATATGATATGATATGTATATACGTATATGTGTTGGCCCTGTGAGGCATGGTTGGTATTTCCTGTGTACAGGTTTTGGGATAGTAAGAAATACAGAGGAACCTCTGCCCAAATTTTTTCTAGGAATATAAAGAGGAAAATGAGATATAAATTCTTAACATGTCTTGAGGGTCGATACCGATAGGGCAAACCCATTATGTTGGATTAAAGTTTAAGAGATACCCTCCATGGCATTCGTAAGAAGCATTATCCTTGTTTGGAAAATTTTATCTCAAGAAAGCATATACGAGTAGCAAGTTCGCAATTTATTTAAATGGACCAGAAATATGTTCCAACCCCATTTTGCTTTAGCACAGCCCATGTGAAGGGCAAAAATATGTGGAAGGGCAAAAATGTCCAACGATTAAGTTTCCTCTAATTGGAAGGATATAAAGTGTATGACAAGCAGTTGGGAATTGTTTTGTAAGCAAAATGGTAGTAAATGTGTATGTGTGCATATGACACCCCATTCATGATTGTACCGACCGACAGGTGGACATCAGCAGCCAGTGTCACGAGGTATGAAAGATATTAACTGAACAGAATTTGAGAGACAAAGCGAAAGACATGGTACAGATATTACAAGTAAACTGACACTAGTTCTGTCGCCAGCTAAGGCCAGGACGTTCTAGCACAACGATGTTTGGAAATAGAAAGAAAACGAGTACGCAAAAGGAGGATAGTAATAGTAACGTTTGGGAAATTTTGAAGGAAAGAAAGAGACCTATCCGACGTATTATAATACCCCATAAAGCTAGTTGAACATTCGAGGACGAATGTTCTAAAGGGGGGGAGGATGTTACATCCCGTATTTTTGAACGTCGGATTAATTGTAAGTTGAGGTGGGGCCCACACGTCAAGATTTTTTTGGGACATGTGACAAATTATATGAATCACATATGTGAAGTTAAACACAACTCAAGAAGGGCCCTTGGGCCAAATCAAAGTGGAAGTCCTCCAAACGAATATTTTTAAGAAAACGTTTTCGGGTGACCTGACTTTGGGGGGAAAAAAACTGTATTATAAGTTTGGAATTTGGAAAATACCAAGAAATAGAAGTTGTAGATAATTGAATTAGCTTTCCAACCATAGGTCGTGGGTTCCCAGGTGACGTCGGTACAAGGAGATATGGACGTTTTAAGGTCGAAAGGTCAGTGGGTTAGGCCCAACTCGGGCCCAACCGGGTTAGGCCCATTACCCACACCCTTTTAAATGAAATTTCAGGTCTTTCTCCTCATTATTCATACAAAGAAGACCAGAAAGTTCTGGAGAGAGAGAGAAAAGAGTATTGGAAAGAAGAAAAATCAATTTTGATCAAAATCCGAGCCCCGAATCCCGAAGCCCATGAAGACAAAAGTGTTGTATGTCGCGTTGTCTTCAATTTGAGGTAAAAATCAACCAAGGAGGAGGGTGATAACGTGGTGGCTGAATTCTTAAGGTATGTATAAGGCTCCTTTTCATTGCTAACAAGTTTATTTAAAGTTTTAACGGATTAGAACGGGAAAAATAGCGATATAAATTCGTCCGTTGGTATTGTGAATTATGGAATGAGATTTGAAGAGAATTTTGGATGAAAATAAATGTAGTTAACTTGTTAATGAAATTGGAGGATGAAAATGTGTTATGGATATTTATGTCGAAAATTAGAGGTTTCGGATTAATTATGATTTTGGTGGAATTTTTGTATATTTTGTGCATATTTTGTAGAATGATATGAAATGCTTCCTAATTGTGTTGGAATGATCTTGATTAGCAAATGAATATGAAAACATTGATATTGGTTTGGAAGTGCGAAGTTAGCTTGGAAGTTGTCGCACTATGTAGAAAAGAATACTATTCATGCTAGAATGCGTTTTAATTCGATTGTTGATGTTGTTGGTATTGTTGTTGATATGGTTGTTGACATTTGGAGCCGAGTTAAATCTCGGGGATGCCTTATGTATAGGGGAGATGCTGCCCAAATTTCTGTAGACAAGTATTGGTTAAAATTGGACTCTTAAGCCTTATGATTAATATTTGGTAAATGTGACCAAATGTAGATTTTGGACGAAACGGGGTTTGAATTTGGAGAGGCGTAAGGAGCGAATAAGGTATGTAAAGCTACCCCTATTCTTCTTTTGGCATGTCCTAGGTGTACTAGGATCGGATTTGAATCTCGGGAAGCGTTCTATTCATCGGAATCCGCGTTCAAAAATGCCCCTTTATCATTCAATGGAATTGAATCCTTTAAGGATATTTTGGTTGAAAGAATTATGTAAACTTTTACAAATTGTCTAGAAAGTTATGGAATGTCCCTAGGACCTCTATAGGTGATTCCATAGGCATAATATACGTAATTCGAGCCCTTCGCTTCGGTTGTCCCGAGGTGGACCACTATTTCCGATTTTACCCTTTTGTATCTATGATTTGTCTTCGAGCGGTTCTAAAGGAAATATTTTAACTGCTCTTCTAACTACTAAATAAAAAAAATTGTTTTAAATGCTCCCTTAAGTCTTATAAACTATTTTGGAGTATGGAAACGATCGTAGAAAGGTTATTTCTCTGTAATTCATTATGACATCCGAAATACACTCACTATGATTCTGTCCGATTTCATTATTTCGATTTGTCATCCGATAGGTCTTATTGAGTCTCTGGAAATATATGACATTCGTTTGAATTATTTTGATAAGCCCCATAATGTATTTTGAAACATGAAAATGATTACAAAAAGCTTATTTTGACATATGCTATTGGGATATCCGAAATGCATACACTATGATTACTGCTCCGCTTCTGTCATATGGTTTGTCATCTGAATTATGCTACTGGGTCTCCGTAAATGTGCTATATTTTATTTTGCATTAGTTTCTCACTACTCCATTCGTGGATGCCTCAATGTTTCCTTCACTGAGCCCGGGCCAGGATATGTTATCAAGCGTATTCCACTGCATTGTTCGCCGTGCCTCGATGTGAGGGGGCAGGTTTACTTGTACATGGGTTGTGGAGTATGCTGTGCCATGTACACACATTCTGATATGACATGATATGATTTGATATGGCCATCTGATATGATATGTTATGATACGGAGTTATTCCCTATTCTGGAGCATGATGTGTTGTGGCGCCAGTGTCGGGGTGGCGACCACGTTCTGTTCACCGTGTCCCTTGACGGGGGCCGGATATGATATGGCATATGTTTCTGCATACGTTCTTTATGTTTTGGAAATATGCATTTGATAATCTGGATATTACACTCATTTTCTGCAAGTTCTGTTTCGACTATGATTTTGTTTCTGTACTTCAGGCTTTACATATTCAGTACATATTTCGTACTGACCCCCTTTCTTCGGGGGTTGCGTTTTCATGCCGCGCAGGTACCGACGACAGGTTTGCTGATCCGTCCGTCTAGGATATCTTTTCTGCCATTTGGAGCGCTCTTTTATTCAGAGCCCATCTTTTGGTACAGTCTGTTACTACTGTATTTATATATTCTCGTTCATGGGTACGGCGGGGCCCTGTCCCGTCATATGATTATGTCGGTCTGTTTAGAGGTCTGTAGACATGTTTGTGGGTTGGGGTCTTTCTGTACGGATGTGTGTATATGTTGTGTTTGGGCGATCCCATTCGCCGCGGCGGCTGGTCCGCATATGTGTAAATGTTGCTTTGTTGGCCCTGGGCGGTCATTGTTGGTATTATCTGTGCGTAGGGTTAATTTGGATAGTCTGTAAAACAAAGGAAACTCTGCCGAAATTTTTCTGGAAATTATCTAAATTTGAAATATAGCCTTGCCGGCTTCTGCTATATACTTGAATGCGTTTGATAAAAATTTGAGATAGCATTTGATAGATGTGTTTGGGTGCCCAGATCGGGCACTAGTCACGGCCTACGGGGTTGGGTCGTGACAATATTATTTTGAACATGATGCATTTCATCTTTATTGAGGGGTCACTTTGCAATTAGTGTCTTTACAATAACTTGAAGAAGTAACCGTATTTGTTAAACGACACACTTCAAAGCAATTGAGTGGCGCTACTGAGGGCTTGTGTGAGGTCTCAGGTTTGGTTCCCAGTGAAATATCTTCCCCATTTGTCCAAGCCGTGGTGGACAGAGTTATCCGGTAACAGTGAAGGCGGGAGGTAGCAGGTATCCCGTGGTATAGTCAAGGTGCGTGCAAGCTAGTTCGAGCACTACGGTTATTATAAAAAATTTACTCCTAATCGTTGGCTGCATTCGGTAACATATACTTGGATTCAACCATTTGAAAAAATGGCTACTCTTCGAACTCGTAGTGCTAGCTAGCCTGTTTTAGCCAGCAAAATTGTGACAGACTTCAAATTTAGAAAGGGTGGAGGAAATATGTAGAAGATAATGCTTTGCATGTAGATCTTTTTTGCCAATTTTAAGCTGATTGCTGCGGATAAGTTTGTACTGGAAGTTAGTATTAGATGACAGTTCAAAGTTATACTAGTTCATTTGATGATCATTCTGCTTAAGTTCTGGTTAGAAATTCTCCGCGTGAGAGAGGTAGTATGCATTTAGCACTTAATGATGGAATGTGAGGATGACGTGCTACGACTTTGAAACGATGAATTTACATTATCTTGTGATGTAGTCAAGCTAAGCATGGTTCCCATCCACACCTAGACTCTCTAGAGTACTCTAGAGTCTTGGCCTTGTAAATACTTCAATTCCTCAATTGCACAAATTGAACACATTAATTTTGAAAGAAAAAAACCAAGTGTAGTGATGCTGCTGAAAGCATTGAAAATAAATGAGCAGTGTAACCTCAGAGACCATGTTGAATTCTGTTTGAAACAAAGGAGGTTCCTTTCTCATGATCAACTACAATGTTGTTTCAGGAGAAAAAACTAGCTTATACTGACAATTCATGCAACATGATCGACATTTAATTAAATAATAATTTTGGAGAGAAGTTAGACAATTTGAATAACAGTGCAAATTGTCAACCTTACTACCTTCATCTTGCATCTCTTCTACGCTAATCCTACAAAAATATGAGGCTCAATTCACAGCTCCTTCTGCATGGTTGTCTAACAAAATTGTGTTGCGGATGTCCTGTAATGTCATGTATGATTTAAACTTCCTTTGTTTGAAAAAGCTGAGGTGATCTAATGAAGATAACACCATGAAGAGACTTGATCACTTGAGCAGATCTTAGATGAGTACCCTTTTAGGCTTTCAAAGTATAATGAAAGTAACCCATCTAGGCCACGGGCCTTCTAGATCGTCCATTAACTCCATCTAGGTAAGTTGGAATCTTATTTGGAATTTGGATTGTTGGAGCATGACTACTATTTTAGTATAAATATTAATTTAGGAAGTTTTTAAATTTAAATTTACTTTGTATGTATTAATAGTGTAAAATATTTACTTTTTCTTTTAAGTTAACAAATTAAACTTATTGGCCATTAGTTATAGTTTTAATTCACTTTAATTTGAAGTGTCAAAATACTTAACAGTGTTTCTTATAAGTTTAAGCGAAATGTTAAAATACTTCTACCAGTTTAAGGTGCATTATAATTGAAATACTGGTTTTAGACTTTCACAATACTGTCGCCTCTGCGCCTATCTGCTACCTCAGTTTCCCTTTTTATGTTTAGTTTTCTCGTTTGATCATTCTTCACCTCTTTCTCTCATCCCATTTTGGTGAAACCTTTGACATCATTAACTCCCCCATGCTTCAATAGCAATAGTAAAGAGCCTTTCTTACTTTAGTACTTCTTTGGGTAGATCTCTGGGAATATGATTTTGGATAAATAACTAACAAAGGAGTTTTTGTTTCTTTCTAAAATTCTGCTGTTTCAGAATGATATACATTAGTGCATTTGTATAGTAAGATAACTTGAGATGAAGTTAAGGAGCCTTGGTTTAACTTTTAACTTATTTCCAACCTTCTGTCTATTCTTAGTCAATTACTGTTTAAAATAGAGACACACAATTTTTGTTTGAAAATGTTGATGAAAGAAGTGTTCAAAACTTGCAAATATTTATTTCCTATTAGTACTCTCGCAAATCTGGTAAGACGGGTGTTTATCTCATATAATTGCAGAGAAGCTAGGCCTTATAATAAAAAATAATTGCGGAGAAACTAGGATAAAACACTTTGGAATTTAAAGAAGGGTTAAGGATGTATCTTCAAAGGGAATGTCAATTTAATACCATCTTACTGACTTAAGAGTGTGTGATGGAATAATCAACAATCTAATGGTGGTTATGACCCTCGATTTGGAAAACTAGATTGGACATAATCAGACCATTGACTCAAGAAATTAGCTCTGGATTAGACTCTAGTAAATTGTACTTCCGTCTCATTGTATTGTTTATATTGCTGCAACTTTATTTCACCGGAAATCAAGCAAAGTTATATTACAGTTTCCTTTTTGTAGAAAATTCCGCCTGCCTTTATCAAGTTTTTTAATGGAGATATTCCTTCGATTGCTGTGCTTGAAAATCTTTCAGCGAGATCTTGGACGGTTGTTGTGGAAAAGAATGACTGTAATTTCTTTTTCAAGGGAGGTTGGCCAGAGTTTGTGCAAGAAAATAATTTGGAATTTGGAGATTTCCTAACATTTTCCTATTCTGGAAACTCGAAGTTTATGTTCAGATATATGGGAAAAATGGCAGCTTAAAGGAGGACGTAACTGCTCTCAGAGTCTGAGCTAGTTCCATTGAATGAAGAAAATGCGCAAGGAAAGTTTCTTTGAAGATCTTCAATATGTAGCTAGTTTGGTGCAACTCATTTGTCTGCATGTTTAACCTATAAAGTCCAAGTCAAAAAATAGTCAACTTACAAAGGAGCAACTGGTGCAGGGAAGGCATTGTAGCTAAGTCAGCTGATCAAGCACTTTTGGTTGCTTCAATCACTTCATTCGAAGTTGTCATTCGGGCATACAACTTGAAGTGGGCACGCTTGGTAAGTTTATTCATTCCAACTATTGGGTGTATGCATAAATGTCATTAATTAAAACTGCTTTACTGTCGACAAGGCAAACAATACTGAGATTTCTAAAGAAATGCTGGCAGCAATTTCAAGCCAGTTTTGCAATCTGACTATCTGCCAATCGTTAAAATATCTTCTAAACTGGAAGTTCCAACCTCTACCATCCCAGCAGTCCGCAATAATACAATTTTTATTTAACACAATGCTGTATAAATCAGGAAATGCTGTCGCAAGAGAGTTTTCCGTTGCTCATTTATCTTCCCAAACTTGATTCGTTTTCCATTTCCAGTCCAAACTGCAATCCCATGAGTATTGCTTTGGACAGTGTGCACCATAACCCTGTAACCCATACTTAAAAACTTTATGTCCAATAATTCCCAACAAAAAAGAAGCTTCAGGAGATTCTTATGAGCTAATTAGTTGAAATTGTAGACATTTTTTGAAGATGGAATTATGTCAAATGTTGTACAATAACTACCTTGCGTATGACTTGCAAAAGATGATAACAGGGCACTTAATTATTATTTACGTTATCACTTTGAGTGTCTTTACAATAACATCAGATAAGTTAATCGTAGTGGTCAATGGTATTCCTTGAAGTTGTGGAATATACTTCGAATGGTGATGGGAAGTTCTCTACTAGTTGTAGTCTTTTTAATTCATTGCAGTTTTTACTGATCACTTGATTATTATGTACATTGTGTTTGAGCATGTTCCTGAATTTACTTATGCAGACTATTCCAGTTGCATTTTGCAATAGATAATTGAAGAGGGAGCGACCACTTGTGGCTACTCTTCAAACTGATAGCGCTAGTTGGCCGGTTAATGTTTTGTATTGTGAGAGATTTGAACTTCGAACAGGGATACGCAAATTTAATGAACGATAATGCTTTGCGTGTAGATGATGTTTGCCATTTTAAGTTGATTGATGAGGAGAAGCTCATACTGAAAGTTCGCATTATGCGATAGCCCAAGTAAAGTAGTCATAAAATAGAGGCAAATTCTCTGTGATCATTCAGCTTAATGTTTGGTTAAAATGTCTACTTGAGAGAGAGGTTGTAATAGAAAGGTTGATGTATCAGAACTTTATATCAATGAATTCAGCTAGCATTCTATCAATGATGTGATGTATGCTTTACATAGTTTCTTATCCACTGCCTGGAGTTCCTCTCTTTGGCCCTGTAAAAGTTCAGTCCTTTCAATCTGAAATATTATATAATCTCTTGATAAGAAGTTTCTTATAGGTGACTCAAGACTTTTGTAGGCTTAAATGATAAAAGTGTTTCAGACTTACAAATAACTACATATCCTCTTTGGTACCAAAAATATTTAAAACTTCGTTAAAATTATATGTAGTTGAAGGTTAAATTAAGATGTAGGATTATGTAAAAATCGATTGCAGAGAAACTAGGATAAGATATGGTTTGGATTTAAAGAAGAGTTAGAGATGTATCTGCAAAGGGAATGCCAATTAAATTGAGTCAATTTAATACTTCCTTACTGACTTAAGAGTGGACGATGAAATAATAGACGATCTAATGGTGGTTATGGGCCTAGATTTAGAAGACTAGATTGGATTAAGACCCTAGTATACAATAATACAGTACTTTAATTTGTATTAGCATTTCTGTTTCATTGTATTGTTTATATCGCAACAACTTTCTTTCACCGGAAATCAAGCAAAGTTATAAACAGTTTTGTGTCTCCTTTTTGTAGAGAATTCCACCTGCCTTTATTAAGTTTTTCAACGGAGATATTCCTTCGATCGCTGTGCTTGAAAATTTTTCGGCAAGATCTTGGAAAGTTGTTGTGGAAAAGAATGACTGTAATTTCTTTTTCAAGGGAGGTTGGCCAGAGTTTGTGCAGGAAAATGATTTGGAATTTGGAGATTTTCTAACATTTTCCTATGCTGGAAACTATAAGTTTTATGTAAAAATATATGGGGAAGACGGCAGCTTAAAGCAGAACGTAACTGCTCTCAAAGAGCCTGAGCTAGTTCCACTGGATGAAGAAAATGAGCAGGGTAAGTTTCTTTGAAGATCTTAAATTCTTAGCTAGTTCGGTGCAACACATTTGTCTCCATGTTTAATCTATAAAGTCCAAGTCCAAAAATAGTCCACTTACAAATAAACAACTGGTGCAGAAAAAGGCACTGTAGCTCAGCCGGCTGATCAAGCACATAATGGATCAGGAGACTTAGTTCCTATAATCACTTCATTCGAAGTTGTCATTATGGAATCCCACTTAACAAGAGCACGTTTGGTAAGTTTGTTAGTCGCAATTATTTTGTGTATGCCTAAATCGTTAAAAGCAATATATTCTCAAACATGTCATTAATTAAAACACAGCTTTACTGTCGAAAAGGCAAATGATATTGAGCTTTCCATAGAAATTCTGGCAGTAATTTCAAGCCAGTTTTGCACGCTAATTATCTGCCAATTTAAAACCCCTTGAGTTGAATATACTTCGAATGAAGATGGGAAATTCTCTATTACTTGTTGTAGTCTTTTTAACTCATAGCATTTGTTACTGATCACTTGATTATTAAATGTGTATTTGTGTCTGAATATGTTTGTGAATGTTACAATGTGTATTTGTGTCTGAACATGTTTGTGAATGTTACATACTTGTGCAGTGTATGCCAGCTGCATTTGGCAATAAATATAGATACTTGGAGAGGGAGAACCACTTATAGCTACTCTTCAAATTGGCAGTGCTAGTTGGCCGGTTACTGTTCTGTCCAGCGATAGACTTGAACTTATGAATGGGTTACACAATTTTATACACGATAATGCTTTGCGTGTTGGAGATGTTTGCCGTTTTAAGCTGATTGATGAGGAGAAGTTCATATTGAAAGTTCGCATTATGTGATAGCCCAAGCAAAGTAGTCATAAGAATAGAGGCAACATCCCGCTGGATCAAATGTTTCTACTTCAGAAAGGCATTAATAGAAGGTTGATGTACTAGAACTTTATATCAATGAATTTACAACATTCTATGATCTGGTATATGTTTTAGCATAGTTTCTTATTCACTGCCTGGTGTTCTCTGTCTTTGGCCCTGTCAAATTTTAATCATTTCAATCTGAAATATTGTATGTTCTCCTGATAAGATTTCTGTTTTTACATGTGCATACTCAAGACTTAAGTAGGCTTATATTATAGCGTCTCAGACGTTATAAATAACCACATATCCTTTTTGGTAACAAAAATATTTACAAACCGCTAAAATAATGTGTAGTTGAAGATTAAATTGATATGTGTGATTACATATCTATTGGAGTTTTGTAGTTTGGTTTATGGTTTTAGCAGCGTTCCGTTCTTCGGTTCGGTTTTTCGGTTTCGGTGTTTTAAAAGCGGACACGGAACACCGAACCGAATTAGTTCGGTTTGGTTTTTCTAATTCGGTTTTTTGCTTGTAAAATGGACTTTCTTTTTAATTAAAAATAAAAATGAGCTATTTTATGTTTTTTTAATTCAAAATGAGCTATTTCAATTCATTGAAACTCAATTTTCACATGAACTTATAAGAGATCTAAACAAGCCTTAAACAAGATCAATAGCTTAAAGCTTTAAAAAAGCAATAGCAGCAGCCTTAAACAAAATCAGTAGCTTATGGCTGCTGCCATAAACAAGCAGTAGCAAGGCAGCAAGAGAGTCACAGATTGAACGCAATGCAGAATAATCTATCTCCACCTTCTAAATAACTAAGAGCCCGTTTGGATTGGCTTATAAGTTGCTTATAAGCTGTTTTTAGTTTTTTTGAGTGTTTGACTGGCCAGCTTAAAGTCATTTTGTGCTTAAAATAAGCTCAAAAAAATAATTGGGCTCATTTGACTTAGCTTATCTAAAGCAGTTTATAAGTTGAAAACAGCTTATAAGCCAAAAAAAATAAGTTAGACTACCCCAACTTATTTTTTTTCAGCTTTGCAGCTTATAGGCATAAGCCCATCCAAATAGGCTCTAAGTACAATATAATTTTCTAAAATGCTGACTCCTGAAACTAAACATGAGAGTCTTAGACTTCCCAATGTAAAATCTACAACATCATTAACAAAGAAGTAAACCATTTGTTATATTTATGATGCAATCAATACAAAAGATCAGGAAAAGTCAACTTTAACTTTAGAACATGAAAAGTTCTTAATTGTTTTCATGGTATATATTTTGATATATACAGGACAAACAATTTTGTAAAAATCATGCAGTAAATTTTCGGTTTAATTGAAATATCGAACAACCGGTGAATCGGAACCGAACATCGAATTTGTTATTAAAAAAAAACCGAAATCGAATTGAAACACCGAAAATCGAAACCGAAATACCGAATTAATTTGGTTTGGTTTGGTTTTTTGGTTTTCGGTGTTTATGCTCACCCCTAATTTTAACATGAGGAAATGAAAGAGCGTGCCGAAATATCATTTGTGCAGAATTAAAATAATAAATTACTGAATTATATTTGGATGAAATCTGTTTTATTGTGTAAATCTATTTGTTACTCCGTAGATAATTAAATTGTTGTATTTTATGAGGTATTGACATTAAGCAATCATTAACTTAATTTTGAGAGATTACATTTAGCAGCTAGACTTGTCAAAGACTTGGCTTTATTTTTGTAATCCTCTTTTCGGTTCTTTGGTTGACTAATACATGACTCTGATAAAGCACGCATATTTTTAACTGAATTTTTAGACATGATAAAAATGGAATCAAATGAAAATAGTTATTGCTGAGGACATGATTTGAAATGATGATATGAAATCAATAATTTAATTTTGTTTGGACATGCAATTTTTTTTTTTTTTGCACGGAATGCCCTTCCAAAGGCACTGGTCTTTAGTTTTTGCCTCTCAAATTGGTGGCCCTTAATTTTTGTCCTTCACTAAAAGCCTCTTGGGTGCGGATTCGAATCCCAACTCAGTCAAAAAAAATTTTAAAAAAACCGCAAGGCATAAATTGGGTTTCAAAGTCTGTCTTAAGGCAAAAAAAAAAAAAATACTTTGCTGGAATTTTGTAAACCTCTTCCTTAAGGCCTAATTTTGGATAAAAGTTTGCCTTAAGACAAACCTCTGCATAAGACATAAGTTGGGGTCCAACTTTACAATTTTTTAATTTTTTTTAACTGAGTCTGGGTTTGAACCCATGACCTTGGGGTATTAAGCAAAGGGCAAATATTAAAGACCACCAATTTGAGGAACAGAAATTAAAGACCACTGCCTTTAAAGGGCAATCGTGCAAATAACCCCATGCAATTTAGATTTCTTAAGTTGCATTTTTTTTTCATATAAAACCCACAAGTTGTTAAAATTATCAAAACTTTGACAATTCTTAGACAAGCTTACCAAAAGAGCAAATCATGGTCCATAATAAAATTAATACGCTACTAGAAGACCTTTCTAAAAAATACAACATCAAATGATCGAACTTTAGTTCAATAAAAAAGAAAACTGAACATGAATTGTATAAGTAAATGCAGTTGGTTCGTAAGAGTAAGTTTGCACATTTTCTAATATTTGACTTAAATAGTTGGTGAACATGGTCGTTAAATATATCTACTAACTTATGGATCTTTTATTACAAAATAAAAATTTATGGGTCGTCAAGTTTTACATTTAAAATCATGATTTAGAATTCCAAATCATATCTTTTTAGAGAATTTGAGATTTAAAATCATGATATGAAATTAAAATTTTATGCAAATCACATAAAAAAATGCTGATTTGAAATTAAAATAAGAAATCATGATTTCATATTGGATGGCCAAACGCTTACTTAATGAACTATTATCTTTTTATCTTCTCAAATTTAAAACAAAGAATGCATTCTTTTTCTCATTTAATAAGCGTATTGAGACCGAAGCGAAATTGTTATTTCTTGAATAATTTTTCGATTTTGACTACCAATTATTTTCTAATTCAGTTAAGAGAACATAAAAGGTTGTCAACTATTTTTTAAAAGTTATCATAAATAAATCAAGTCAGAGAACAATAAATCAAATCAATTAATTTTGATACACTTGTCTTTTTCTACAAATGAAAAAGCCTTATGTGATTAAATTTTTCTCAATTGACAGTTTCTTAGGGTCCGTTTGAACATATTTTTTTTTAAGAAAAAATTAAAAAATAGAATTAGGTCATGCATTGGATTGATTTTTTTAGATTTTTTTGAATATAAATTTTAAATTTTTAGAAGGGGAGCCTTGGCGTAACTGGTAAAATTCATGTGACGAAGAGGTCACAAGTTCGTGTTGTGGAAACCTCTTGTAGAAATGTCTTGTAAGATTGCGTACAATAGACACTTGTGGTCCTGTCCTTTTTCAGATTCCGTACATAGTGAGAGCTTAGTGTATTGACTTGTTTTTTAATTTTTTTATAAGTTTTAAGTTTAATAAAGTGTTTTTGACCAATTTTCAAATGAGTATTTTTTTTTCCTGCTCACAAAGTTTTAATTTTTCAAGTTAATTTTTTTGTAAATATATGTTTTTAATATCATATTGTTATGTTCTAATGAATATTTAAAGGTCACGTGATAATATGTTAAAAGAAGAAGCTTTTCTGCGCAATTTTTTTAACGTGATCTTTTTGGAAGCAGCTCTCAAGAAGGAAATCAAAATCTTAAATTCTAGTTCTAGCATTAAAATCTATCGATGTTTTTAATGGACAAGTATAATTTGTACAGCTAATTTTCCCTCTCCTTTCACATCACCGGCGGCTTCTCCAAGGCCATTGCCAGCTTATCCTTCAAAACCTTTTCGTGTTTACTCCTTTTCTCTCACTTTCCATTTTCGAGAAATGCTTGTATCAATTACTCTGTCAGAATTTATGCTACTAAATTTAGATTTCGAGAATCAACAATTTTTTTATTTGATCGGAATATCTTTAAATAGTTTTTAATTATTAATTATTGTGACTTTTAGTAATTTTTATGTAACTATCAAATAATATCTTCAGATAAAAAAGAGTATTAATTTAGCCATTTTCATGCCACTTAAGAAAATATTAATTATTAGAAAAAAATAAGTAATTTGACTAAGCTGTCCCTAATTAAATATGTATTGGAATTTAATCGCATAGAACTTAATGGGAACAAATTGAAAAAATAAGATTAATTCTTTTTTAATTTGATAAGTGGACATTCGTTTTGACTCAAGAAAAAAAAGTTAAGTAGACGTTTGGCTGTGTAAACCAAATATTCTTCACTTTATTTAAAATTTTGAAATTGGAATTGAAGATGAAGTTATATTTTAATATATAATTAGGGATAAAAAAATAATTTTAATATAAGCTTATTGGGTTATCGATTTAATCATTGATTAAATTCTTAAAATCAGAAACCAAACCGACGACCCAATAAAATAATTTATGAAACCGTTTATAAATCGGTAACTCAATAACCCGATATCAATAAACATATAATTTTTTTTATTGATTAGATTTACCGGTGGTTAAACGGGTTTTTAACACTCCTGCTTAATAGTATCATATTGTTATGTCCGAATGCATATTTAAAGATCACGTGACAATATGTTAAAAGAAGAAGCTTTAGCACTCACAAACGAAATCAGAATCTTAAATTTCTAGCATTAAAACCTATCTGTGTCTTAAATAGACAAGTACAATTGTACATCTCTAATTTTCCCTCTCTTTTCACATCACCGGCGGCTTCTCCAAGGCCATTGCCAGCCTATCCTTTAACCCTTTTCGTGTTTGCTCTCCTTCTGTCTCACTTCTCATTTTCTAGAAATGCATGTATCAATTTACTCTATTTTAATTTACGTGACATAATTAAAATTTCGAGAATGAATTAACTTTTCTTTTAGCAGAAGTGCTTAATTTTAAATTATTAATTATTATAATTTATAATAATTTTTAGATAATTTTTAAATATATAAATTTTATTTTTAAAAAATTCAAAACTTCTATGTCCAAGTTTATGGTTAAAGTTTAGAAATGTAAATGCCAAAATTCCAACCGCGTTACATAAATTGTAACAGGAGAGTATTCAACTAAACTGATCGGACCTGATTCTCCTTCTCCTCTCTTATCTGCCCCTATAAATCCCAGTAAAAAGAACAGAGCTTTCACTCCATACTATGGGCCTGTTCGGCAATGAGAATTTTTTGAGAATTTTTCACTTTTTCCGGAAAATCATTTCGTTTTATTTGAAAGTCAGCGTTTGGCTTTTAAAATTTCAAATATAGCTTAAAGGTATTGTATTTAAAATTTAAAAAACATCTAAAATCTCGTTTTCACTTTTCCTTTTCCTTTTTATATTTTTCAATACATTCAAATAATCAAATATTCTTTGTAAAAATTATAACCAAACACAAACTACTTCTTCAATTCCAACTTTAAAATTCCAAATAAAATAAAAATCTATCTTTTTGTTTTCATGGCCAAACGCCTACTTAAAAAGAGAAAAAAGAAAAAGCAAGAGTGAAACACTGTGAAACATAGGGCTCATCTCGGCGCAACATCTTCCATTACACAGATTGTTGGAATATCTCCATTGAAGAACTTGAGAAAGGCAGGTGGTCTTCATTAAGTAAAGAAGACACCATCGCCTTTTTCAAGTTTTCAAAGGAGATATTACGGTCATTTCTGTGCTTACAGGGAGATCTTGAAAGGTTGTTATGTAGAAGATTGAACTTGATTACTTTTTAAAGGAAGGTTGGCCAGACTTTGTATTGCCTCTATTTGTATGACTATATTTTCAGTTGAGGAAGAAAAGCAGGAAATGGAGAATATCATCGACCCGTTACCAGTGAAGTATAGTCATACAATTAGAGTCAATACTGTCTGATTATTTAGCTTAATATTTGTTTCAAATGTTTCTATTTGAGAGAGGGTAGAATGTGCTGTAAACACTATATTACATCAATTTGTGATATGGTAAATGCTTAAACATAGTTTCTCATTTCTCTAAAACTGCAAATCAACGCATATCAATATCAAAAGAGTACTCAAGATCCAAGTAGGATTATATGATCACGTCTCTATGTTGTTTTATCAAAATTTATTAATATAATTCTTTTTTTGGTAATAAAAAAACTTGTATTAAAAACTTGAAAGTGTACAAGGGAGTTAGGAGTCTCCTATGGAGTACATCTGATAAACATTCGTAGCTAGACTAGTATTATAGCTACATATTGACATGTGTTTGCAAGGGAGACCGCGACTTAAGTAGCACAAAAAATAAAAAGTTGAACCAAACTAGTATAAAAAAAAAAAAAAAACATAAGTAGTATTCACGCACGAAATTCGTGCGTGAAAGGACCAAACTGCAAAAATGCAGCTTGACCTTTTCACGCACAAAATTCATGCGTTAAAGGACCAACTTGCAATAATACCATATACTCCTTTCACGCATGAAATGTAATAGGATATACTCCTTTCACGCACTAATTTCATGCGTGAAACCATTTTGCCTTTCACGCATGAATTTAGTCCGTGAATGGAGCATTATTTGACCGTTTTAAAGGATCAACTTGCAATAATACCATATACTCCTTTCACGCACTAATTTCATGCGTGAAGCAGCACAGTTTTTTTTTTGGTCTTACCTTTCAAATCACATTTTTTTCCATATTTTGGGCAAAGATTAGTCATGTTTCAAAATCCCAAAATATCAATATTTTATATAAAACTTAATATCTTTTTTTGCGTACAATAATGTCGGCTCATTACATCAAGTCCACCTAAACGTTTGGATAACCGTTTTAGGGGTTCTAAGGTGCCCCGAAGTAAGTTTTGAAACTTGTCTATTTATAGGGTTTTGATTTAAGTGTTTTATTATAATTGAATGTTCAAATATAAATATTTGATTTAATAATAATTCATCCAATACGAGAGGTTTATACTAATTTAAAAATAATTCATTTCATCTAATTACAATACTAATTCAAAGTAATACAATAATAAATTACAATAATAATACAATTTTCAAGTTCTAGAGACTCTATTACTTCGAGAGGTGCTTGTACTACCACGGCCTTGTTGCCCACAGGAACGCTTGTCATGGCCATATTACTTACAGGTAGAGCACTTGCGAGAATAAGTTCTTTCACTAACATCCATTTGATTGGGTCTACGACTTCGTGAGTTAATGCCCAATTTCCTGATGTAATCCTTGTTAGCAACTATCGAAAACGGCTCGTTTGGCCAATAAGCTTCATTACCAAGTGGGTGGAATTGACCGGAATATGCTCTAAGGTAACTGTGGACCTTGTATTCCCCCGCCACATAACTTGTTATCGTTTTTCTCATTCTCTCGAAGCACTTGACAGCATGAGAACACGGCATGTGATACGTTTGCCACTTACCACAAGTGCACGTTCTTGTTGCCTCATAAACGTTATGCACGTTGCCACCCTTACCGTTGTGATAACCCGTCCTAACTTCGTAGACATGTCGAATTGGGTCATACTCGGTCATTTGGTGGTGCTCACATTTTTTTCTATAATGCTCCATAATTTTGAAGGGCTTTGGCATCCATGTCCCGCCGTCGGCTAATATCGCTCTAGCTTGCCTTGTCCTAACAACAAATCGCTCCACAACCTGCTTGAAAGTCATTCTCACCATTGCGGTGACAGGTAGTCCTCGAGCTGATTTCAGCAAGCCATTGAAAGATTCTGAGCTGTTTGTTGTGAGCATGCCCCATCTTTTGCCTCCATCAGCATGAAGCGTCCATTTTTCAACTTCGAGCTTTATCAACCAAATATATGCGGGTTCACTCACTGCCCTGATCAGATCCATTTTTGTAGCCCATTTTCGTTGTTGATGCTCCATCGCAGCCCCCCACATCAATTTGTTTAGAGTGCCATTGTGAAACGTTGATTGCAAATTTGCCTTCAAGTGCCTTAAACAATAGCGATGGTAAACAAAGGGAGGCTGCCACCCTGGTAAATTAGCCATATTGTGCAATATGCCTTTATGACGATCAGACAACACGCATATGCCGGTACGATCCTTAATAACATGAGTTTTCAAATGGGTCAAAAAGATCCCCCATGTGTCGTTGCTCTCGTTAGCGGCAATTGCGAAAGCAAGAGGAAATATTGACCCATTGGCATCCATTCCTATTGCAATTAGGAGCTTGATGTCGTAGGCACCATATACATGCGTACCATCTATGGATATCACTGGTCGGCAGTGAGCAAAACCATCAATGCATGGTTTGAATGTCCAAAATACGAAGTTGAAGATTTTACCCTCTATAAGCCGCCACTCTACAACAGTACCATTATTAAAATGTTGTAGAGCTGCCATATACCTTGGCAGCGATTGAAAAGAAGTATGCCAATTTCCAAAGACCATCTCAAAAGCGCGTCTACGCCCGAGAAATCCCTTTCTGTTGCTTATAGTTTTTCTATATATGGTTTGAACGTTTCGAATACAATCTTTGATGGGGATCCTGCACAAGTTTAAACAAACAACATTTAGTAATTGATCTTTTAATCGATATAAGACATATGATGTACTAGGTAGGATAAGTTACCTTGGCGTTTCGGCAATGTCCTTAAGTAATACTTGAGCAATCATGTTTGTATCTAAATTATAATGATCTGCTTGATTTTCTTCCATATCACAAGTGTGTCTTTCGCGGAATTTTGTGATAGCCCACATACCATCAGGCTTAACAATTCCCCGAAGCAACCACTCACAGCCTTGATACCGTCGTTTACAAACTAGTCTCCATATCTTTGAGGTTGAAAGATCAACCTTAAACTCCTTCATGTCCTTAAAACAATAAATTTTGACAGCCCGTTGCAACGCCTTTTTGGATGCGAACAACATTCCCTTTGCAAGGTAGCATCGATCTTTGTTGAGATCCTTTGGTTCAATCCAGGTTTTTTGGCGACTATCATCATCTTCTCTTGTGAAGACAAATGCATCATCACGACCCTGCAGGCTGTCAAGATAAGGGATATTGTTAGAATGCCACTGAATTGGGCTTTCAGAAGTTGGGTTTTCAGCCATCGGTGGTGGTACATGGTGGTGCATTGGTTCTTGTTGGTTTTGGCTTTGAGGAATATTGTTGGTCATACCAACTTGAACATCATCATCTTCATCATCGGTTACCTCTGCATTATTAGCTAGTTCATCGTCATCACTTGATGATGACTCATAATAATTAGGAAAATCTTCATTATCAAGTGCATTCATCCTCCTACACGAAAAGTAACATATTTTAAATACCAACTTCATACATATATATAGATAAATTAATATCAAGGTGATGAACTTACTGTCGTTCATAAGCACTGTCATGGTGTGGAGAATGATCAACTCCACCGAACTGAGAGGATTGACCAACATCCATATTTGGTACCACTGGTGAGTTTTGAGAATAGTTCCTATAAAGATTTGAAAAATTGGTTATTACCAATTTATACAACAAACACATGCTACTACACGTAATAATAATATAAAAAACTCATATTTACCAATTTTCGTTGTAAGCTTGATTAAATTGCTGGCTTAGATTTTCCAGCGGCACTTGACCACTCAAAATGTCTCCATAGGAATTAAAGTCCCCATATGTGTTACCATGAATAGGCTGGACTTGAGGGATTTCTTCCCGAGGTATCTTTTCAACATACATCTCAAGAACATTAATGAATACTAAATCACGATATTCTTCCGGCGATCCCAAATAATCACTCAAAGATTCATCATCGTTGATATTGTGCATGCCATAACGCACTACACCGTTTGATATTGTTTGTGGATATCTGCCAGTTATTGAGATTCCAAACTCAGTGGGTTTAGTTTTCATTCTTTCGTGCATGTACATGACTAATGTTTCATAATCTAAATTTGTTGGAAATTTAACATGGGCTTTTGGTTTGGTACTATAACGAATGGAGTAATTGTCCTCGACGATATCTCCATCCCAAAATAGTGAAACCTTAACACGTGAAGCATTTTGAGACATTTTTTCAATGAAGTTTGATTTTTTTTTATGACTTGTAAGACTTACACTTATGCAATTGATGAGTTTTTCACTCGTCAAGCCTTCAAGTTAAATAGATTCCTGAAATCGTCATGCGTGGTGTGTTGTCAAATCAATACTTATAGTGCGCATTAAAATGGTGCGCAATACAAAACGGTCAAATATTGCAGCAACGTATTGTCAAATCAAGCCTTTATGTGTCATAGATTCCTGAAATGTTGTCAAATCAATACTTATAGTGCGCATTAAAATGGTGCGCAATACAAAACGGTCAAATATCAAATCAATACTTATAGTGCGCATTAAAATGGTGCGCAATACAAAACGATCAAATATTGCAGCAACGTATTGTCAAATCAAGCCTTTATGTGTCATAGATTCCTGAAATGTTATGGGTAACGTGGTGCACTTTCACGCACAAAATCTGTGCGTGAAAGGGTAAAATATATTTTTCCACTTTCACGCACAGAGTTTAGGGTTTATGGTGCACTTTCACGCACAAAATCTGTGCGTGAAAGGGGAAAATATGCTTAAATTAGGCACGCACAAAATCTGTGCGTGAAATGGTTAAATATATTTTTCCACTTTCACGCACAGATTTTAGGGTTTATGGTGCACTTTCACGCACAAAATCTGTGCGTGAAAGGGTAAAATACATTTTCCACTTTCACGCACAAAATTTGTGCGTGAAAGGGGCATAACGTCATTTCACGCACAAATTTTAGGGTTTATGTGGTAGTTGCTGCACTTTCAATTTACGATATGAAACAATAATAAAGACTAAATATGCAAAAAAAAAATATGTTATTTACGATAAATTTTACAACACTAATGTATATACACTATCGAGGATGGGTCCCACATGTAGTATGCCGGAGACTATCCCTAGGCCTAAGGCTCATACCATCCCCACCGCCCTCGTCATCGTCTCCATCGCCTTTTTTCCTCTTAATAACAGGGCGCTCCAAGTCATGATCATCATCTCTTTGCCTGGCACGTGCTCCCTTGACTAGAACGTGCTTCTTCTTGGGATCTGGTCCCGCTGACACACTCAGAACCTCAAGCTGAGTTAGGTCTGGTATCTCGAACTCTACCTCGTCGGGAGTCGCCACCTCAGGCGCCGAAGGATGAACCTGAAAAGTATATAATAATTAGTACCATTTATTATTTATATTGAATACATTAACGTTATTTATTTAATAGAACCTGTGTGTCAACGGACGCCTGAGTAGGCTCCTGAGATAGGTGTGGTGGTGAATATGAGGTAGTCTCTTGGATGGCCTCATCACGCACGAATTTCGTGCGTGAAAGGCCTCATCTGCAATTTTGCAATTTGGTCCTTTCACGCACGAATTTCGTGCGTGAATACTACTTATGTTTTTTTTTTTTTTTGTACTAGTTTGGTTCAACTTTTTATTTTTTGTGCTACTTAAGTCGCGAATTCGCTTGCAAGGCTATTTAAAATGGAGATCGATTAATTAATTGAAGACATAAATAAAATATAGCAAATCTTCTCGAGATTCGTGGACAGAAAATCAGAAAAGCTTTTGTTTGTGTAACATTTTAATTTTTTTCCCCTAAAAACTACTGTTCATTTTAAAAGACTGTTCTTTAGTTGATAAGAGAAAACAAAATCTACTACTGCTGTGCAACTTTTTTGATTCTTCTACGAAAAAAACTTTTGAGTCTTTCAGAAGATTTTGTTCCAGAATTGTGAAAGCAGCACTCAGCAAAGAAAATGTAGCACTAAAACCTATCTGTGTGTTTCAATGGACAAAGTACAATTCTACACCTGTATTTCCTCTGTTTCACGTCACAGGCGGCTGTTCCGCTGCCATTGGCAGCCTGTGCTCCCTCCGTTTCCCTTTTCATGTTTAGTCTTGATCTGCCTTTTTCATTCTTCACTTCTTTCTCTCTTCCCATTTTCTTGAAACATCAATCAATAAATAAATACTATGATTCATCAATACTCGGGAAGAGGAGGAAGGAAAGAGCTTTCACTCCATACTAAACGGGTCGACCCTATTCCCCCCTTCTCCTCTCTTCTCTTCCCCCTCTATAAAATCCCAGCCAAAAAGAAGAGAGCTTTCACTCTATACTAAAATCAAGAGTGAACTAACTCTAATAGGTTGAGCTCATTTACACTCTGTTTTTGTATGTTTATATACATTTTGTTTGTTGTTTAAGGTACTGACTTTTCTTTTTTGTCCGTGTCCATTATTTTATAGTTGAGCCAAGCCCAATCTTAAAGGTCTAAACTTTGAAAGAAGGTGAAAAAACAAAATGGACAGAGGCTATATCGTTGCTGACCTCCCTAACTTCCTTCAGATTTATCATCCTGAACTGTGCTATTCCAAGCTGGTAATCTCTTTTTTTTTCTTCTAAATTTCTGCTTCTTTGTAGTAATATGCATTAGTGCATTCGGTTATTGTTAAGATAGTAACTTAGATGAAGCTAAAGGGCCTAACACTAATAAAACCTTACTTATTCCACGGTGTGTTTTCTTATAGGTTTTCGTTCTTGACTTGACTGAAATGATCACCGTTCATAATAGATATTTTTAGGGACGAGATGAATTGGTTTTTGGTTGCTTTTAAACGTTAACGGATATAATAGTAAAAATCTGAAAATGTTTACTTCTTATCTGGACTCTTGCAAATCTGGTAAGGTAGGGTGTTAATCTTCCTAAGTTTGTATAAGCAAAGGGCTAAAGATGCATCTGCAATAGAGATGAGAGTGTAATATATTACTTAACTTACCGAAGAGTGGACAATGAAATAGCAAATGATGTGTGGTGATTATGGCCACAGATTTGGAAGACTAGATTGGACATAATCAGACAATACACTCTTAAGATCCAAGGGGTAGTTTCTGTTAAAATCATACCCTGATTCTTTCACTGGAAATCAAACTCAATTTATGTTTCTCTTTTTTTTTTTTAGAAAATACCATCCGGATTTCTGGAGTTTTTCAATGGAGATATTCACGTCTTTCTGCTTGAAGTTGAAGGTCCAGCTCGGAGATCTTGGAGGGTTGTTGTAGAAAAGATCGAAGAGGATTTCTTTTTCAAGGGTTGTTGGCCAAACTTCGTACAGGATAATAACTTGGAGTTTGGAGATTATATGGAGAAGATGGCTACATGAAGGAGAACTTAACTGACATTGAGGAGCTTGAATTGCATCCGTTGGATGAAGAAAATGCCCAAGGTGAGTTTCTTTGAAGATCTTCAATTTGTAGCTAGTGTTGGTGCAACACTTCAAGTCTTTATGCATAATCTTTAAAGTCAAATCCAAAAATAGTAACTTACAAAAAAGTGACTTGTACAGAGCTCCGCTAGCTGATCAAGCACTTGATGGGCCAGTAAACTCTATGAGCTATGTCACTTTCTTCGAAGTTGTCCTGAAGGAGCCCGACTTTCGGAAGATGCTGGTAAGTTTATTTTTGTAAATATTTTGCATCTATGCATAAATCCGTAACGCCTCCTATATATTCTCAAAAGTGTCATTATATGACTGATTTAGTGTCAAAAAGGTAAAATAGCATGGAAAATTCCTGCCTAGTAACTTTTATCTCGTGGCATTTTTAGGTCCTCTCACAATGTTTAGTTTATAGAGATAAATATTTAAGTCCAATACAATAATTTCTCAACAAAACAGAAGCTTCAAGATATTCTAGTGAGCTAGTTGGCTCTGATTTTTTTGGAAGATAGAGTTCTGTGAAATGTTGTGAAACTTTTAACTACCTTACACTCCAGAAATTGGGAATGTGTTTCTTTCTTTAGTTTGCTTCCAAAACAGAGAAAGTTGCTCATACTGCAGATATGTTATGATTTGCAGAATATAATAACTCATCATTTTATCATTATTTAGCTATCGCTTGCGTGTCTTCACATTAACATCTGCTAAGTGAATCGTATTGGTCGATTGGTATTCTGTGAAATAGTTGAATATACTTTGAATCATGATGGAAAGTGGTGTACTACTTGTTGTAGTCTTCTTAATTCTTAGCATTTGATACTTACCACTTGACTGTTGAAGTGTATTCTATTCGAGCATGTTACTGTGTCTACATTCTTTATGCAGAATATACCTTGTGCATTTGGCCGCAGATACATGAAGAAGGGGTAAAAGTTTTAGAAAGATGCTACCCTTCAGACCAATAGTGCTAGCTGGCCGGTTGTAATCCGCGAATATGATAGACTTAAATTTCGAAATGGGTGGGGTGAATTTGTACGTGCCAATGAGCTACGTGTAGGAGATGTTTGCCGTTTTGAGTTGATTGATGAGGAGGAATTCATATTGAAAGTTTGCATTAACCCAAGTCTCAATGAAGTATAGTCGATAGAAATAGAGACAATTCCCTTTGATTAGTTAGCTTAATATCTGGTTCAAATGTTTCTACTTGAGAGGGGATAGATGTGAACTAAACATTGTATAATTCATTATCGGATTGAAGGTTGATGTATCTGAAGTTTAAATTAATGAATATACATAATTTTGTGATATGGTGAATGCTTTAACATAGTTTCTCATCCACAGCCTGGAGTTCCCTAACCTTTGGCACTGTAAAATTGCAAATTAACTCTTTTCAATTTGAAACAAGTACTCAAGATCCAAGTAGGCTTATGCTGTATGATCGAAAGCGCCTCTGCCTGTCATATTAAAAATTTCTAACATATTATTTCACTTTATTCAATGTGATGTTTTTAACCTTTTTGGTAACAAAGTATCTAATCTTTGGTAACCTTTTTTTCGGTAACTTAGGTTGTTAATTCCCTCGTGGATGTTTCCGTCTTACTTGATCGATCAAACTAACAACAATCTTTTATTTATTTTTCTCTTAAAAGAAAGCATGCATTACTTAAATTGTTGAAGTAATTTCAGATGTTAGTTCAGAATGAGGATCATGACACTTGAACTGTAACAAATCTGATTGTGCGTAGTTACCAATCAGTTGGTACATGTTTTTTCCTTCTCCTGTGTTACGATACACTTGATGTCTCTTCTTATATGCCCCTCGAAAGACCTCCTGGAGCCAGCAAAAGCAAATCACCAACTTTTCTCAGCAATATATTTTCACTTTCTACTTCTTCCTCTTTCTTTTTTCTTTCTTTTCTGGTGGGGATGGGGGTGCAGAAACAATTGTTTAACTTATGCTTAATGACACGATTTTGACTATCAATTACTCTCTCCGGATGAAAAAGAGAGTCCACGTAGCCTATTTTTTTTTCTTTTAAGTTAAAAAGAGTTTATACTTATTAAATCAAGAAAGAATTAATCTTATTTTTTTTCAGATTTGCCCTATTAAGTGTTATGTGATCAAATCCCATAGGGATAATTTAGTCAAATTATCTATATTTGTCTAGGAATTAGTATTTTCTTAAGCGTGCAAAGGGCTAAGTGGACACTTCTTTTGATCCGGAAGGGAGTATCAAACTTGAATTTCTCTAATTCAGGGAAGAGAACATAAAAGGTTGTGATTGGATTTTTTCTCAATTGACAGTTTCTTAGGGTTCGTTTGAACATGAATTCTTTTCTCTCTCTCTTTTTTAAAAAATAAAATAAAAGAGAGAATTAGGTCATGCATTGGATTGATTTTTTAAAGATTTTTTTGAATATAAGTTTTAAGTTTTTAGAAAGGGAACCAACCTCTTGTAAAGCAGCTGAATACTTATTCCAGAAGAATTTATTCGACCTTATTGTACCACGTAATCTATCGATCTTTTTTGACTGTACAAGAATATGTAGAGCTCAGCATGTCTGGAAGCACATGAGAACGTTCGCTTGCTGATATTATTACCAGTATTCGATAATGGGTCATTCATAGCATTACTATACCTTCCCTATTCATTGCGGAATGCAGGTAAGACTGCGTACAATAGACTCTTGTGGTCCCATTTTTTTCCAGACCCCGCACATAGCAGGAACTTAGTGCATCGAGCTGTTTTTTTTTTTTTTAAAAGAAAACAAGTCCACAATTGACATTTCACCAATCACCCACAACAACTCCCACGCACCTCCACCACATCCCCATTTTTTTTTTTTAGGTTTTCTACACCACTCATCCCCCCCCCCCCCCCTCCCCCAACCACCACCACCTCCTCCAAAAAAAAAATCTTAAAAAAAAAGTTTTTTTTGTACCCACCCCGACGACACCCCACCCTCCCAATTTTTTTTTATTTTTTTTTAATTATTTTGGTTTTCTACGACATCCTCCCCAACCATAGTTACCTCCCTTATTTTGACTTTTTTGTAACAATTTTTCAACTTAATTATTATTACGGTGAAGACTCAAATATGCCCCTGAACTATACGAAATTGCACACATTTGCCCGTCGTTAAAAGGTTGGTGCAAAGATGCCCCTAACGTTTTTTTTTTTTTTTGCTATATATGCCCTTGAGTTAACGGAAAATTTTGGAGGGCATATTTGTTCAGTTCGCATAGTATAGGGGCATATTTGAGCCTTTGAAATTCCTGAATATTATGGCACAAAATATCATTGCATTCCAAAACATAAAAAAAAAAAACATTTGTAATTACAATCCATCCACCATTGTATTACAACAAAATTATACAACTAAAAGAGCAGATGCAATTACAAACATCTTTTAAAGACTATTTTCACAACAAGAGCATCATTTTCCCTTTTCAAAAGATTTTTTTTACTAATAATAATACCATTGTTATTTTTCAATTTGTTGTTCTTTCTGGATATTTTTTGTCTTTTCAGTCCCAATATCTACACAATAATGGATGCAACAATTACCGCAATAAAACATAAACATAAAAAAAAAAGATAACTTATATTAGACTTATGACATATGAAAAAATGTCTCCCGCGGTGCTCAAAATTTTGATAATAATAATAGAAAGAGTATCACATCTTAAGCATTTATACAGTTTCTTATATAACATTCAATGTGGTTTGGCTCTTTCGTGAATTTCACGCATAATCGAAATTTAGTAGAATTATTTGAAGCTCATAAATGAGATGGAGTGCAGTAACTCCACGTCCACAAACCCTTCCACAACTCCATATCCACAAACCCTTCCATAGCTATTTGAAGAACTCGAAGCTTCCGACATTTCATAAACAAGTGAAAGAATAAGAGAGAAAAGTGAGGGGTTGTACGATAAGTGTGGAGTTTCAAAATGCAGTTGCAATAAATTATTGGCTAGCATAAAATGCACTACAAAAAAATCTGAGAACTATTTGTGCCGTAATATTCAGGAATTTCAAAGGCTCAAATATGTCCCTATACTATGCGAACTGAACAAATATGCCCCTATACTATGCGAACTGAACAAATGTGCCCCTATATTATGCGAACTAAACAAATATGCCATCCAAAATTGTCTGTTAACTCAAGGGCATATATAGCAAAAAAAAAAAAAAACGTTAGGGGCATCTTTGCACCAACCTTTTAACGACGGGCAAATATGTGCAATTTCGTATAGTTCAGGGGCATATTTGAGCCTTTGCCGTTATTATTAATGTAAAATAATCACAATCTGACTAATTTGCCCTTATTAATACAAACTATTACATATTTGATTATTTTCATAAACATATTTTATTCAGTTTCTCCCAAATGATATCAAATACTGTATAAGACAAAAAATGATGGATGAACATGATTTCTCATGACGTTAAAATATGTTCATCTACATCAAAGACCCACAATTAAGATTTTAACTCTCAAGTCATTACAATCTCATACTTCCACAGTTTCACGAGCTGCTGCAATTGATGTTTATGAAAAATGAAAGTACTTCAAAATTTAGTAATAAAACAATCTTATATATCTTTCTTTGTTAAGCTAATAATTGTATATCTTCCGCATACAACTGATGTAAAAATCTCAAAAAGGCTAATGGGTTTTCATTGAGAGCCTTAGCCACAGTCACAGTTTCTATGCCGCTGTTTTTGATTTGCACAATCACCTGCCGCCACCGTTCAACGACGAAAATGACAAAGAGGAATTTAGGACAATACGGTAGTCTTGGAACATGCTTACACCTACACGATTCTTTTTATGAAGCATAAATTATTAATGTAATGACAAAAAAACAAAAACTATATGTTTGTATAAATAATTAAACAAAAGAGTGAGGGCAAATTAGTCAGATTGTGATTATTTTACATTAATAATAATTGAGTTAAAGAATTGTTACAAAAAAATTAAAATAAGGGAGGTAAGTGTAATACCGTAAACCACAGGGAGGTTAGCGAAACGAAGCCAAACCTCAAGGGAGGTTTCAAAATTACCCCTAAAATATATGAAATAGAAATTTTGGAAGAGGGTGAGTGGGTGGAATGGCTGGATAGAGCGGTGGTGTGGGGTTGGGGTCGGTGGTAGTGTGGAATAGAGGTGGGTGAAGATGAAGTGGTTGGAGGGTGGCGGTTGGGTAGGGGCGGGATTTGGTTGGGGGTGGGTGTGGTGGGTTGTGGAGGGTGGGTGGTGGGTGGCGAGGGGGTTGGGGTGGGGTTACTGACTTACTGGGGCATGGGTGGTATTTCTGAAAAAAATTTCTACCAACCAACCAAACATGTGAAAATAAGTAAGAATTCACTTATTTTCCCTTATCTAATCGAACATGAGAAAATAAGTAGAAATTCACTTATTTTTCAAGAACACATTTTTCAGGAAAACATTTTCCTCCATACCGAACACACCCTTGGTGTTAAAGATGAAAATGCCTATATTTTTAATGTGTTTGCAAGGCTATTTTTGAGAACTTAGAAATGGCGTGGGTGCTAACCTATTATTCTCTTGTACTAGTTATGTGAGGCCCGTGCTAAGCACGGGCCCAAACTCAAGATATAAAAGTAGATATTTTAACTAAAAAAATATAATCTGTGTTAGTACAAGTGTACAATAACAACAACAACAACCATATACCCATTGTAGTCCCACAAGTGGGTAATTATATAAAAGCAAAATTTTCATTCCACTGTTTTAATATTTTAACTTCCATTTTGATAAAATTATTTACTTCAAATCAAATGCGGAGCCAGAATTTGACATTTATAACTTATGTATCCTAATTTTCTGAAGTTATTTAGTTCTAAATAAATAATCTATACATAGTTAATGAACTTTTAAGACAAATACATAATTTAACTTGTGCAGCGGATGGAGCTGCTCCTCTCTTAATTAGGGATTAGGGGTTCGAACATGGATATGGAAAAAATCTTTGGAGGAAGCGTTCCCTCCGAATAGGCGCAATACAGTGCTAATTATCTAGATTAATTGGGCTTAAATGCGGATATCGAGCACGAACCAGAAAATTAAAGAACATGAAAAATGAGGTAGAAGGTTCGATAGCTTTTGAAAAGTAGACCTTAAAAATAAAAAAAAAAAAAATTGACTTAAATAAATAAGATTAGGACCTAAAAGTAATTAATTTTTTTTTTTAAAAGAATTAGAAATTATTGTGAGGACTACAAAAGTCCCCAGGTTCGATAGCTTTTGAAAAGTAGACCTTAAAAATAAAAAATCAAAAAATTTACTTAAATAAATAAAATTAGGATATAAAAGTAATTAATTAAATTTTTTTTAAAAATTTGGGAAACTCTTGTGAGGATTACAAAAGTCCTCACATTCCCTCTTATATCATATAGTAATATGGTTCAGTATATAATCCATGTATATGGGTCAGTTTAAGATTGTGTCATCGCCTACTAATTTTTCTCTAGAGAATTTTGGCTTGACTGTGTTTGGTACCCAAGAGAAAAAATATTTTTTCAGAAAATAATTGATTGGTAATAATATTAGCAAACTGAATAGCATTTTAAGAAACTTTTGAGTACTAAAAATGATTTAGTGCTTTGGTTAAAGAAGTAATAGCGAGTTAAAAAATAAAATAATTGTGAAAGTAAATTGTTTTTAGAAAAATCTTTGTTTGGGGTAATTTGCACTATGGTGGTGGTGGATACAGTGCCTATGGTGCCGGAGGTGGTGGGTAAAGAGAAAGGTAGACGTAAATAGAAGGAAAAGTATTTGTGGGGTCTTTCACGCGCTCAAAATAAGGCCTCGTTTGGACATGGTTTGAAATCATGGTTTGAAACCAGTGATTTCAAATCATGTTTGGACATACAATTTGAATATTTTAAGTTGTATTTTCTCTTATAGACATAAAAATCCCACAAATTGTGAAAACTATCAAAACATTCTCAATTCATATACAATCTTACCAAATGAGCAAATCATAGTTTATAACAAAATTAGCACACTACTAGAAGGTTTTTCTAAAAAATGCAACATCAATTAATCAAATTTTACTTTAATAAAATCGAAAATTTAACATGAATAGTAATGTAACTACTATTTAATATAATCTTCCCACATAAATTAAAGATTGGTAGACATAAATAAACGTTAGTGGAAGTTAATGAGATTGGTAAATGATTGATGGGGGTAATTGCTAAAAATATTTACCAACTTATGAATTTTTTTTACAAAATATTAACTTATGGGTTAAATTTTGTATTTAAAAAAATTGAAATCATGGTTTCAAATCCAAACCATGCTTTTTGGGATGATTTGGGTTCAAACCATGGTTTCAAACCACGACTTAAAATTGATGGCCAAACGCTAGTTTGAAACCATAGTTTGAAACCATGGTTTCAATTTTGATGGCCAAACGCCTACTAAGTGTAAAACACACATTGTGCCATGTCAACGATGTGTGTCTAATATGTATAGTTTGGCTTAATTTCAAGTGTTCAGTACAATGTTTATTTCAGGTGTCTAAATGGAAAATCTTGACAAGTTTAAGGAGTCGCATATGTATCTGGCCTATACATTTATCTTTTAGAAGAATATATTTGTTCGACATGAGCATTTTGAAGTGGCACTACCTAAGTAAGGAAGACTGAAGCTCTTTTTCTCTTTAATGATCATTTTACCTTTTTAATTTCGATGTTGAAATGATGATTCAGTATTGCATGAAATTGTAATTTTTACCTGAAACGAAAAAATGCTCTTTTCTTTAGTGCAATTTATTTTTATTTTTATGGCTTGTGTAAGTTGCAGAAAAATCAAAGTACCTTAAGTGATAAAGATCTAAAGAGAGGTTCCTCTTATGGATTTGGAGTAATAA
Source organism: Lycium barbarum (assembly GCF_019175385.1). Taxonomy (NCBI): domain Eukaryota; kingdom Viridiplantae; phylum Streptophyta; class Magnoliopsida; order Solanales; family Solanaceae; genus Lycium; species Lycium barbarum. The sequence continues at coordinate 163,462,428 of NC_083337.1, forward strand.
CTAGTAAAGAATTTTACTATATTACTGCTCTTCTAGAATGATGTCCATTAGTACATTTGGTTGTATCAAAATGAAGCTGGAGCCTACCCTAGTTTTACCCTTAACTATGTGGGCTTGTAGCACTCTTGCTGTTTTTAGCCAATTCTTACATTAAGGCATGTTCTCTTTATAGTTTGGTTCTTGACTAAGAAGTCCACAATTTATTACAGGTCCTTTTATACAGATTATGACTTTTTGGTGATGACATAATTGACTTGTCCAGTTGCTTTTAGATTTTGATGAAACTAATATTCAAAACTTGAGGAGAAATAGAGTAGTAGTATTTCTTATTAGAGCTCTCACAATTGTGGTAAGATGGTCATCTTTCCTATGTTTATTTTTTCACTCTTCACTTGTCTAAATTTATGATGGCTTGGATTGTTCAAAGAACAGGTAAAGATGCATCTGTGAAAGAAATGATGAATTTATACTTCCTTACTGATCAAAGAGTGTGTGATAAATTAAGTACCGATCTAATGGTGGTTACAGACCTAGATTTAGAAGATCTGATTGAACGTAGGCAATTATCGTCAAGAGATAGCATTAGTTTATGAGGTAATCAAACTTAAATTATCATAAAAACTGAATAATAGAAAAACTATATACCAAATTATGTCTCGTATTCTAATATTTGAATTGCACAACTTTCTTTTGTTAGTGATGCTGAATGTCCTGCTCAATTTTGGCTGCTGATAGTGCAACTGCTCTGTCTGGAGCAGGACAATTTGGCAGCTTGGAATTGGTCCATATAGGGATTGCTGTTCAAAGGAGGGTTGTAGCAGTTTTCACTTTTCACTCGGTTCAGCAAATCGACTCTAGATCTGAATCTGATCAACCGACTAAAGAGTCTCTCAGCACGATTCCTCTAGCTACTGTTGGTTTGGTGTAAACATCGGGCGCGGATAAGCTTTTACCCTAAGACATATGCTTGCCTTGCAACCATTTCTTGCTTGGGTCCTAATATTTTGCTGTATCGATCCAGGATTGTGATGGTGAAGAGGACTGGTTTGCTGATATAATGAAGGACGATATCATTAAGCTAGATGATTCTGCACTTAATGCCAGACCTATCTCTGTGGTTTCTGGTAGGCCTGAATCCTGTGAAATATCAAATCTTGAAGCTCAAGCTGCGATGTCTGTTGTGTTTTCCTTTTCAGGGCACTGCAAATTGAAGACTCAGACCAGTAAGAGAAATAATAGTGCAGTGTCGAGTCGATGGAGCCAAAATGTACGAAGCTACCAAGACAAATAAAGTCGGAGTGGGCATAACTAGTTCAGCAAGATGGTTGAGAAACATGTTTTCAGTTAAAAGGATGAAGCATTATGTGATACCTATATTTCTGGTTACCTTGCTATTACTGGTCATGCTTCTTAGTTTGTTTAGAGAGTCACAGCAAGTAAAACGGCGTTGGCGCCTTCTTGTTTTGCTAGCAGCTGAAGTTAATACCATACTGGTAAGTTGTGTTAGTAATATTCAGAGAGGAGACTGAAGATAATGGAATCTTGTTATGTGAAAAATGAATGACTGGATGCTCTATGTTTGTGTTTGAGCTTTACTACCAAATTGTGTCACACAAATGTACAGGGTGATAATGTAAATAGATGGTGTAATAGTCGTAAAGGTTGTGGTGGTGCTTATAACAATATATACAACCATTTATTTATCAATCTGAAAGCATAATTACCTATATTTTCTGTTGAATTGTTGGCATGTCTGGTTTTGTTGTATGCCCTTGGAAAATCCCAGTCTTAGCTCAAGAAATGCAATTTCAGATGTTAGCTCAGAATGAGGATCATGGCACTTGCACTGTGACAAATGTGGTTGCTGATCCAAAACTCGATTCTTTCTTAAGCCATCTTTAAAGCTTCCTTCCTAGTAGTCTGTCTAGTGTTAAAAGAAAGGCGAGTAAAATCCTCAAATGGTCAGTTCACTTAACAAAATTATTTGTAAAGTCATTTATCGTTTTTGTCGTTTATCAACTTCCTTCGTGGTTGATTATTGACCAATTAACTGTCTTTGTGATCGATGCTTTACCTATGATCGATAATCAACTACCTTCTTGATCTACGATCAGTCTATTGTCGATAATCGATTCTTTTTTTTTTTGTTGGATTATAAACCACCGTTGTGGTTAATTGTCAACCTATAATCAATAAATCAATCTCCCTTATGGTCAATTTCTCACCTACCGTAGTACCGTTAATAATAATAACCTTCTTGGTTGATCACCATCAATCTAATTTTTGGTGAAGAAATTTATCTATATGAATGACTAAGTAGCAAGTACATCGACCTATGGGTAAAAAATTTATGTGCATAAATGGCTAAGGAGAATGGACATAGACCTATGGGGAAAATAATTATCTGCATGAATTGTTTAAGTGACAAGAACATCAACCTATTGCCAATAATCGACCCATTTCTTAGTCGATAAAGGTCCATCTTCATAATTTCAAACTTATTGAAAAAATTAAATGAAGATCGTTTAATTAATCGAAGACTTAAAACAAAATACTCACACCAAATCTTCTAGAGATTCGTGGACAGAAAAATCAGAAAAGCATTTGTTTGTGTAACATTTTAAATGTTTTCCCTAAAAACTGCTGTTCATTTCAAAAGACTACTTTGTTTTATCTATTTATAGTTCTTAAATTAATACTAAGAGAAAACAAAATCTACTACTGCTGTGCAACTTTTTTGATTCTTCTACAAAATCTTTTGAGTCTTTCAGAAGATTTTGTTCCACAATTGTGAAAGCAGCGCTCAGCAAAGAAAATATAGCATTAAAACCTATCTGTGTGTTTCAATGGACAAAGTACAATTCTACACCTATATTTCCTCTGTTTCACGTCACAGGCAGCCTGTGCTCCCTCCTTTTCCCGTTTCATGTTTAGTCTTGATCTCCCTTTTTCATTCTTCACTTCTTCACTTCTTTCTCTCTTCCCATTTTCTTGAAACATCAATCAATAAATGAATACTATGATTCATCAAGACAAAATGTCACTCCATACTAAACGGGTCGACCCTATAAAATCCCAGCCAAAAAGAAGAGAGCTTCCACTCCATACTAAAATCAAGAGTGAACTAACTCTGATAGGTTGAGCTCATTTACACACTATTTTTTATGTGTATATATATTTTGTTTGTTGTTTAAGGTACTGACGTCTGTGCCTTGATTTTATAGTTTAGCCAATCCAACCTTAAAGGTCTAAATTTTGGAAAAAGATTAAAAACAAAATGGATCGAGGCTATTTCGAAGTTGTGATGAAGGAACCCTTCTTTCGGAAAATGTTGGTAAGTTTATTAATTGTAAATATTTTGCATCTACGCATAAATCCGTAATGCCTCCTATATATATTCTCAAAAGTGCCATTATATGCAACTGATATAGTGTCAAAAAGGCAAAATAGCATGGAAAATGTTGGGTCCATAAAATTCCTGTCTAGTAACTTTTATCTCGTGGCATTTTTAGTTCCTCTCACAAGGTTAAGTTTGTAGAGATAAATATTTAAGTCCAATAATTTCTCAACAAAACAGAAGCTTCAAGACATTCTTGTGAGCTAGTTGGTTGAAATTCTGACTTTTTTGGAAGATATAATTCTGTGAAATATAGTGAAACTTTTAACTACCTTACACTCCAGAAATTGGGAATGTGTTTCTTTCTTTAGTTTGCATCCAAAACAGAGAAATTTACTCATACTGCAGATATGTTATGATTTGCAGAATATAATAACTCATCATTTTATCATTATTTAGCTGTCGCTTGCGTGTCTTCACATTAACATCTGCTAAGTGAATCGTACTTATCACTTGATTGTTGAAGTGTATTCTATCTGAGCATATTCCTGACTCTACATTTTTTATGCAGAGTATACCTTTTGCATTTGGCCATCGATACATGAAGAAGGGGCAAAAGTTTGAGAAAGAGGCTACTCTTCAGACTGATATATCGTGCCAGCTGGCCGGTTGTAATCCGCGGTTATGATAGACTTAAATTTCGAAATGGGTGGGGTGGATTTGTACGTGTCAATGAGCTGCGTGTAGGAGATGTTTGCCGTTTTGAGCTGATTGATGAGGAGGAATTCATATTTAAAGTTTGCATTAACCCAAGTCTCAATGAAGTATAGTCGATTGAAATAGAGACAATTCCCTTTGATTAGTTAGCTTAATATCTGGTTCAAATGTTTCTACTTGAGAGGGAAGATGGAATGTGAACTAGACATTGTATATTCATTATCGGATTGAAGGTTGATGTATCAAAAGTTTAAATTAATGAATTTACATCATTTTGTGAAGTGTAAATGCTTTAACATACTTTCTCATCCACAGCCTGGAGTTCCTTAGCCTTTGACACTGTAAAATTGCTAATCAACTCTTTTCAATTTGAAACAAGTACTCGAGTCAAGATCCAAGTCGGCTTATATGATCAAAAGTTGCTGTTGTCATATCAAAATTTTCTAACATCATATTTCAATTTATTCAATATGATGCTTCCTTTTGGTAACAAATATATTTACAAATTCATCAAAAGTTTATAGAAGACTAAATTGATACGTGACAATATATATTTTAAAATAAGTACTGATCTATCTTTTCTTCTAAGAAGGCAGTCCTTCAAATATAATATACTCCATTAAAAAGTTTGAAGAGCCGCTAAAGTTAAAGGCAAGGTGGTCAGCCATTTCCTCAATTAGAAAAGTCGAACACCTTTGAGTTCTACTAAATTTTTGCTGCCTGTATTTCAAAGTGGTAGTTGATCAAGCTAAGTGCCTGTTTGGATTAACTTATTTTAGGTGCTTTAAAGTTAAAATAAATTTTAAGCACTTTATAGTCAACCACTAAATAATCATATTGCGAAGTTAAACTTAAAATTTTAATTGATGCTTTAAATATTAAATATATAAATGTTAATAAATGGCACTATATAAACATTGATTTAGAGATGATGTACTTCAAGTTGGGCATTTGAAATAGAAACCTGATATGAAGAAATGTTTTACGAGGAAAGTAATCTTTTAGAAAAATATTTTTGGGTTAAGAAGTTAATTTTTGGTGTTTGGTGATTAAGAAATGCTTTTTAAGGAAAACATTTTCTATCGAGAGAGGAGAATGACTTTCCCATCGTCATCTTTTTTAACATTTATCTAACACTTTTAACTTCATTACTCGCTTCAACTAACTTATGTATTATTAGTAAAAAAAATATTATCACACTGCCTCCGCTTTACTAATACTATATTAATATTTATTATATACATCCTTGGAAAATTATTTTGCAATCAACAACTAATATCGGGAAACGTTTTTTTAAGAAAATATTTTTCAACAAAAACAGCTTTCATGAAAAATGACTTTTTCATACCAAATAGCTTGATAGCAATGTCCCTCCACCTTTAACCAAAGGTCTTAAATTTGAGACATGAGAATGAAAAAGAATTTGATAGGGAACGGTTCTCCCCTTATGCGGTGGGAATCTCGATTAGTGCGGCCCCAAAGAACACCCGCACTACAACAAAATATGCTTTTAGCGGCAATAACTTAATTGCCGCTAATTATATTCTAGAATCAATTATTACCGGCAATATCAAATTTTAGCCCTAACAATAAATGCCGCTAAAGGCTTTAGCGACCTTGAATCTAATGGCATTAACCAATTGGTGGTAAATGTTTTTGTGGCAATAACTATTGCCACTAAAAGGAAAATATATTGCCACTAAAAGCCTCTTTTGGTGTAGTGCCGGGGGAAGAAAAAAAACAAGGTTAGTGTTTTGGTGTCTAACATCTGGTCCCAAAGTCTATCGAAACTCAAAAACCAAACTCACGTTGCTTGTAAAATCATGAAACGGCCCCAAACATTAGGGGATTCTAATGAATTGCACGTTAGGAAGACAAGTCTAAACTCTTACAACATTTAAGCAGGTACATATATTTGATGTGAACTTCTGTTGTAGAAATTAACAGTTGGGTGAGTAATTATGAAATACAAAAAGTTTTCAAAGATGATTAGTTTTTGGTGAGGAAAAAGATATAAATCTGCCCTTTATATTTCTAGTTTAGTTTTCCTTTGAGTGGCGGATTTAAAGACTTGGATAGAGACCGTTAAACCAAATGAGTCCTCACCTACGTTCCTTGTCAAAATAGTCAAATATTTGGTGAAAGGTTATATAACCAATTCCAAGTTCACTTAAGAAGAGGTGATTTTTTTTTTTTTTTGGGCATTGTCTAATCTTGTTTAATTCCTTTTTATTAAAAATATCAAAAAGAAATTACAGTGAGTTGTTTGGTGTTTGGTGTAAGAACAATAGTTTCGACCCAAAATTGCACATAGCTAATACAATCTTTGGTTTGCCACATAAAGCTATACTAATAAGAAAATTGGTTCCTAATGTAAAACTTTGCATAATTTACGATAAGTATTTATTGGTGCCCTAGTAAAATTGACAACTAACTATAATAATAAGTTAAATACATTGATAATGAAGAAATATTTACACTTTTATTAATGTGTATAACTCCATAAAAAAGTTTTCCAAACAACTCAATAAAAGTGAAATGAGAATTTGAAAATGACTTGTATGCTTTTATCGTTTACTAATATTTTCAGAAGATTATAAGTCCATGTGTAACCAAATTGAACAAATGACGACATCGCACCATTTAAATGTAACTATTTGTAAGCAATCACTGCAATCACCGGTCCACTGTGCTACCTAATTTTTTCCAAACTGGTCTAGCATAAATCTCCCAACATTAATGAATATAATTTGAACATTTAATGCTATTTAATTTTGACCCCTCATTGCACATTACTTGCAAAGTTGTGATATCTACTTGGCATGATAATATACGTGCAATTTAAGGGTGTAAAATGCAACGGACTCATTTTAAAATCGACTATACAAATTCTCGTTATCCATGTTTCCCGAGTCCGGAGCCAAAATGGCATGTTTTAGAGCTAATACCCCAAAATAGGATGCCTTTTTTTATATACCAAAATGGGTATTTCATTGGTTATCCAACGAAATACCCGCAAGCAACACTGTTCCGGTTCGGGTGGTGAAGTTGTGTATGAAGCAGGTTCGGTTAGATACAACCGTGGTCCTGAAATAGGGCAAAGGTTTCCAATTTCCCTAAAATATGATCGTCTGCAACGCGTCCTAAGGAGTAAAATGTTCGTAAATGATCCTGAACTATCGGTGGTTATAACCAGACGATGTCCAAGTTCATTTACAGCCGATGGTTCACCAATTTATGGTGAGATGCCAATTACGGACGATGAATCTTTATCGTCATTTCTTCGTTGTCCTGAGATTTTTAAAAATCACATATGCATAGCGGCGCTTGACATGTATGCTACAGTTCAACGCTCTACCCAGGTCGAAGTACCGACCGACAATGAGTTCGATTTTGGAGGTACTACCTATCTCCCAAGTTTGAATATTGGTTTTTCAAGGGGTGTAGTTCAACAACAAACAATTGTAGGATTTGGTAGTCAGTCAAATAATACAACTAATTATGATACACAGTATGATGGTATGGCTTCAACGCACGATCATAACTTTGATTGGAGTGGACAGAATCGTGAGACGGGTGGACCAAGTAATGCTACTACACAATTGCATAATTTGAATTGTAATGTACGACACCCTTCACATCCTAGTCCAAGTGAATTGGACAGTGATAGGTAAATATAATCATATTTTATTCACTTTATTCATGGATTGTATGTGTTTGACTTGTAAATTCTATGATTTTTTCTTATTTATAGGTATAACGATTTTGAAGATAACCCCACGTTGACTCAGCTCACACAAATTTTGAGCAATAACGATTTAGCTAATGATATAATAAATGAGTCGGATAGCGATAGTCCATTAGATCATGAAGGGACGGACGATGATCAATCGTCTGCCGACGGTGACGATTCTGATGAAGATGTTGCGGCTCCCGGTAATCTTGGTGTTAATTATCATTCAAATGTGATCTCATATTTGGTAATACAGAAGAAGTAGAACCGGAAGATTTTGCATACATGAGAGATAACGGGTCTGTTCGGGCTGCACTTTGGAATTCCAATAATCCTAAAGTTATCAAATCAGGTTAGTTTGGTGCGACTAATTTTTTTAATAATATATTATTTTGGAATTTTGTGATTTTAATTGGTGTAATTAGAAGTTGATATTTTTTCTTGTACATGTAAATAGGTATGTTATTGTTATACCCTATTTTAACCGGAGTCAAAATAGTTTACAACATCCCGATACGGGGTTATTTAAAGTTAAGAGTCGCCACCTAATTATTTATGGTGAATTAGGGCACCTAGCTTATAGCTCCTTTTGGCACAGAAAAAAAAACAGTGTAAGATATTCCTTTTCGAAAACCTCGGGATAATAGAAGTGAAACTTTAAACCTCGTTACTTTAGAAACATCCATTCCCACTCCAGATTAGATATGGATTTAAAAACTTTATATCTCAATGCTATATTCCATATGATAGAATGAGTAAATACTTTGTAAACTTAGATGTGATGATGCTATGTGACAGATGACTTGATTAATAACTAGGTGTTTTCATATGTGTCTAGATCAAGATCAACTAACTTCAGAATGTTCAAACTTTAAACAAGTCACCAAAACAAACAATCAAGTATTCGTGGTAACAACTAAAAAATGATTAAGTATAATATCCATAATAAGTAACTAAAGGAGAAGTATAGCCAAACGTTTTTCAATTCCTCTCGCTTCTCTTCGGGTTTTGGTTTGTATGAGCTTCGAGAGAGAGCGAGAGATAGGAGTGATTGAAGATGTAGATGCATGTTTCAGATCTAGCGGCGGCATTGGCGTCGTTGAGTCTCAAAAGAAACTCTTCGGCTCCGGCAATCGTGCAACAATTTAAAAAAAGAAGATGGGATTAGAAAAGGTAACCAAATTCAAGACATATGAAGATGAAATATATGGAACAAGGACAATGTTATCTTCTGGTTTAGCAAGGAACACTAAAACATTTCATATGGCCAGAACATCAAAAATATACTTTTAGAAATTTTAAATGAACAAGTATATTTTTACAAGTAATTCTCGCTTTTAAAAATGTTTATATCTTTAAATGCCTTCCTCGACTTAACAGAAAAATGGATATAACAGATCACATTTGTCCAGAGGAAATTCGAATTCAGTGGTTGTATTTATTCTATGACAGGTAGATGAACAAGGTCATATAGGCATGATTGTAATTCACAAGCAAACAACACAGGTCATAACCTTTTAAAACAAAATGAGACAAGAACGAAGCGCATGATTTTTATAAACATATGATCCCTAAAATCATAATATCTAACTGCAGGACAATAGCTCGAATGGAAACATCATCAAGGATTGACTAAAGACGTGTTGGTTGTCCATTATTCATGGTGTTTAAAACGAAGAGCCAAAAGAATAATAACTAATGTTATGACCATCAGAAAATCTATTCATATATATATATATATATATATATAAAAGTAGTTCAGTCAGGCTCTTTTCTTTTTGCTCGACTAACATGTACAAACAGAAAACATAATCCCTTCATGATGTATGTATATAAACAAACTTTAAATCACGTTTTCTACACAGAAACTAAATAAACTGCAACTCACATATTCAAATAAACAAACATTTATTAAAACCAAAACACAATAAACAGGGGAAGGAATTTAATTTTGCGGACCTTTCGTGGGTGCAGTGAAGTGGAGCGTCGGATCTCGAATCTATACTCGACGCCAAAGTAAAAGCCGAGTTGAATAATTTAATACTCTCGATGAGTGTTTTCCAGATATAGTGATAAAGTATGAATACTTTTGGAGAAGGTTAATTAAGGCCAGATTAAAAAGACTTTGTAACCAAAAAATACTCGTGTCCCGATCAGTGTGTTCAATCCCCTTTTCTTTTCTTTTTTCAGAGTGAGGCTCTTTTTCCCAAATTGAAGAATAGGGTCTTCTATATATAACCCCGAATGCTAGGTTTTTGTTTTTTTCAAAAAAAAAAAAAAACGATGTCGGACTGCAAAATTTTACTTGAAAAACTTTTGAATTTCATTTTGAGATCCGGATTTGAAATTCAAAAATCTGTACTTGAATCCCCATGAAAGTGAAAATCAGAAGGGAGAAAAAGACCTACGAAGAAGAGGACAAAGGTAACGTTAATATTTTTCCCGAAATAGGCGAACCCGAAACTGAAATCTACTCCCCATGCTGAGTGAAGGCTGGGATTTTTATGCAAAACTGGAAAAGAGGAAGGAGACAAGTAGTCTGGAGACTATCCGAAAATGGAAAAACAAAAGCTCACTTTTAGGTCAAGGTTTTTGCCTAATTTCTGAGAAAGGAAATGGGGAAGGGAGAAATGAAGAAGGAGGCGTCTGATTAGGTTTAGGTTGATCAAGCTGATGAAAAATAACGAGGTTGGGCCGGGTAGCGGGTAAGGGGGGCTGGTCTGTTGGGATTTTAAAACGTGGGCTACGGATTGTTGTGGGCTAGTCACGAATTGGGCCTGTTTTGGCTGAAAAAATGTTGATCTTTTCTCCCCTATTTTAATTATTCTTTGGGCTTCTAATTTAATAACTAGTACCATATATACTATATGAAGACAAATAATAATTAGTATGTAGAAAGTAGAGGATTTAATAAAGTAAAATTAATTTAACGAGTACAAATCCTAAAAAAAAAATGAAACGACGACGAACCATTTAAAATTTGTGATAAAGTAATACTAGTAATGTTGATAGTAGAATAGTGAAAATTAATAATAGTGAAAATAAAGTGTTTAGCTCGTCAATAAATTTAGAAGCTCCAGTAAATAAATTGAAATAAAGGAGGGACAAAATTGGGTGTCAACAGTTATTTCACAGCAAGAAGCAAATGAAAGGTGCAGTGAGACTCTATAATATAGCCCACAAAAAAGAATTTAAAACATATCAAGCCAAAGGTACATTTTGGAAGGTTATTTGCAAGCGGCATGAGAAAGGTTGTAGTTGGATGATCCATTTTTCGTTGATCGGAAGTGGTATGTGGAAAGCAGGAAAAATGATTGAGCCACATAATTGTGACACGGATGATTATACAGAGGATCATTTCAATTTGAATAGCAACATGATTGCTACTTCATTGATACCATATGTTATGATCAATGCACAAATCAGTATTAAGTTTGTTCAGGAAACTATAAAACGCATCCATCACTATACTCCTAGTTATAGAAAAGCGCAAAAAGGGTGTAAGAAAGCTTTTGAGATGGTGTATGGTGATTTCGAAGGTTCTTTTAGGGCATTGCCTAGATACATGGATGCCCTAGAACATTTCAATCCGGGCACTATTGTTGAGTGGACACACGAGTCAACTACAATGCAAGGCGAACACATCTTCAAGTATCTTTTCTGGGCCTTTAAACCAAGTATCGATGGATTCAAAAGTTGCAGGCTGGTCATCTCAATAGATGGCACCCATGTCTATGGTAAGTATGAGATGAAATTGTTGATTGTTGTTAGCATTGATGCAAACGGAAACATTTTTCCACTTGCATATGCTATAGTTGAATGTGAGAGCTATGAGTTATGGACTTGGTTTCTCAGTTTATTACGGAGACATGTTGTTTGTGATAGAAAAGGCATTGGACTAATTTCTGACTGTCACCAAGAGATCTTGCAATGTGTAATGACACATGAATGCTTACAGCCACCCACCACTAGAAGGAGGAATGAAATGGATATTGCTCCTACTCGCATGGCTAGGAGGTGTGGAACTTGCAGGCAAACCGGTCATAACAAAAATCGTTGCCCCAATCGTACTCAGTAGTTGTTGTTGCTTGTTTACTGTTAAGTTTATTCATGAGTTCTATGTTGTTGTTATCTTATGTAATCTTTGTTATCTTATGTAATCTTCAATAATATGTTGTTGTCCTTACTTTAAAATATAAACGGTTCGTATTGTAGAGTTTAATTTTGTCTTTAATTTAACAGTTATTGTTGGATAGAACTTACACAACTCTTTATTGAATGAACATAAAATTACATTATAATTGAAAATTAAAACACATAAGACATAGTTGGTCTAAGGGCGTTTGTTAGGCATGTCATCATCCGATTTGTAAAGTTCGTGTGCTAAAACACTTGCTCTTTCATGCTCTGTTAGCGTGCGATTTGTTGCTGCAGCTTGTTCTTCAGCGAGCTTAAGGATATAGTACCTACAACGTCTCACCAACATCCTATTATTCTTTTTTCGAATTTGTTTCATAACTACCTCATATTCTACCATATCCCTGCGTTCCATCCACACAGAGAATCGACGTGGCTTGGGTGCCCCCAATTGCTCAAGCTCATTCATGAGCATATTTGACTCATGGTACCTATGCTCCCATTCACGGCGTAATCCGCAGTAGTACTCTGTCACGACCCAACCCCGTGGGTCGCGACCGGTACCCTAACTGGGTACCCATACGTACCTACCTAACAGAGTTGGCGAACCGGACAGAGAATTCATAATAGGTGTTCACAGATTCAAGCCAATACAAATACGGCGCGCGCGAAAATATATACATACATGAACATACTGACGCTTACACATAAGCCGTTGAGGCTAACATAGCGGACAGAGTCACAAACTCGTACGTACCTACCTGAACAGTAGCAACCCGTAACCCACATATATATCTACAGGCCTCTAGCGGACATACAGAGTCATATGACGGGACCGGGCCCCGCCGTACCCCAAGCTACTATACATACAGAATATGTAAATGACAGAAGATATATACCAAGAGTACACGCTCCGGATCAAAGGAGCTCTCCCAAAACAGCAGAATCAGTGTCCTAGACTGGCGGCGTATCACCGGGTGCGTCTGTACCTGCGGCCATGTAACGCAGCCCCCGAAGAACCGGGGGTGTTATGTCCCGTGTTTTCGTATAATTGGAAATCGAGAAATAATTACGATTTGTGTGTTAAAAAGGAAATGATTTAATTTTTGTGAATATGACTATGTTGGTTGTGAAATCTTTAAATGCTAAGACCTCGGGAAAGGCCAAGGGTAAACTTGGAACTTCGTAAATTAGTTTCGGGAATTTCAAAACGGGGCATTTTAAGAATTGGGCCCAAGAAATTACAATGCAAATGAAGCCCAAACAAATGAAGGGGGGGCCGGCCATAGTAGTGGCCCAAGCCCATTTTTAAAGGGGCATGTGCTATGCACATGACCCCTAAAGTAGATATATACATGGATTACTCTTGACTTATCACAAAATTAAAAAAAAAAATCAAGAACTCACCAAAAAAGGGGTTCGGCCGAAGTGAAAAAGGAAAAGAAGAGAAAAATTCCAAGCTTGTGTAGTGATTCAAAAATCTTGGTTTCTACATATTTGTGAAGTACTCAAGACGCTCTCCGACGTGGTATAAATAGTTTGGCACGAGGACGACGTTTTCGACAAGTCGGGTTTTCAAGAAAAGGTAAGAATTTTGCCCCTTTTTGTGTTATAGAATTGATGTGAATGTGTTAAGCATTGGAAGTAGATGGAGATCCCGTAATTTTAACGTAAATAGAAAGTCGTGGGTGTGTGTGTGTAGTGTGTTTGGCCGTGAGTTATGGAAGGAAAGAAATGGTTTGAATTGATCTTGTTTAAGTTGGCATAATGTGTTGTTGTGACCCTTAGGTCGTAATTGATTGATTGTTGAATTAAATTGGCGGTGGAAAACGAATTCGGATATTATCGGAAAGTGTATATCCTTGGTATTCTTATGTATATCAATGTATATTTTGGGGTGCTATAGACTTTAGATATGAATCTATATCGATGTTGACGAATTCGGATTGAAACGACGTTAGTTAGAATGTTCGTCGTGAATTTTAATGTTTTGAAGAATTATGGAACTAATGGATTTTGGTGCAACTTTGTGTATGGTTTGAATTGTAATGAGAATGTGGTTGTATAAGTTTGAATGTGGGAATGAATACAAATAGGTAGATATAGAATTGGAATTTTGAAAATTTGAATGGAAAGTTGCCAACTTAAGAAATCATGTAGGACTTTGAAGCTAGAGTGAATTGATTGTTGTTTACATTGTTTGGTTGATGTGTGGGCTGTTGTGGTTGGTTAATTTGAGCCGAGCTACGCCTCGGGGATGTTAGATTTATAGGGGAAATGCTGCCGAAATTTCGGTAGGCAAATATGAAGTTAAAGGCATTTTTGAGCCTAAGAATCTCAATTGGTAACTTTGACCATTTGCAGATTTTTGACGAAACGGGACGGACTTTTGGAGGAGCTTACGACATCTGAGAGGTATGTAAAGCTTCCCAATTCTTTATTTGGCATATCTTAGTGTGTTAGTTGAATACGAGACCTTCCGGAGCATTTCTGCTCCTCGAAACCCGATCCACAGGAAAGTTACTATTCATTCAATTCGATTGAAGCCTAAAGGCTCCCTTTTGGCTAGAATGCCATTATTCGTCCGAAACCTATCGAAATGTGGTCGGGTAACCTAGAAATGATTATGTATGACCCTTGGCATATTACTGCTCGTAAAAATATGTTCGCCACCTCACTTCGACTCGAGGTGGGTCCGCTACCCCAAAATGCCCGATTTGCCCTTCGGGCCATCTTTGAGAATAGAGTTGAACGTACCACTTCTGATCTTTGGAACATCCTTCCACGGGGTATGTTTGGACTATTCTATGCACTAATCCAGGTTTTGAACTATATGGACCATTTTGGAATCGTTTTGCAAAACGAAACCTTATGTCGACTAAGTATTCGACTATTTTGTAATAGGATATGATTTATGAGGTTACTTTGTTTTGAAACACTATTTTGAAATACGATTTGCATTTGTTTGCTCACGACTCCGCTCGTGCCTTATTATGACTTCGTTCACCGGTTCCCGGGCCGGTTTTGATTCGTGCGTTTTATGATAATTCGGCCGTATGCTGTGTTACGGTTCCCAAGGCTTCGCCATAGGGCCGGGTTCCGTTTGGAGTTATGCTGTGATATGGCTCGGGATGCGATACGCTCACCGATGATTATAATTATGTTCGGGGATGTACGGAGATTTGAAACCTTCTGGTGTTATGCTGTGTGTGGTGCCAGCGTCGGAGTGGCGACCACGTTCTTAAGCGTTTGCATGATTTTATTTGCATAAAATATATGTATATGATTCCGATACAGATTTTGACATACCAGTTTGTACCCCACTTTGACATTTGATTTGCTTTCGGTTTTGATCTATAATTCTGTACTCCGTGCTTTACATACTCAGTACATATTTCGTACTGACCCCCTTTCTTCGGGGGCTGCGTTTTATGCCCGCAGGTGCAGATATCGGTGATCCTCCGCAGTAGGCTTCACTTCTTGCTTTTCGGAGTACTCTTACTGGGTCCGGAGTCCACTCTTGGTACAGACTCCTCTACTCTGTATATACTTTGTATATTTGACAGTTTGGGTACGGCGGGGCCCTGTCTCGCCTTATGTTATGTTTTGAATTCGTAGAGGCCTGTAGTCATCTTTGTGGGGCGAGGGTCCTATGTGTTTATTGTCTGATTTTGCTTTCGGGTCTTAAAGCGGTCTGTTTGATATGATGGCCCTAAATGGCCCTTTTGTATATATTTGTATTTTGACCGGCGATATCTATTCCGCCGCTTTGTTTGAGTTTGATTTGATATGACCGCTTAAGACATATTTTCGATATAAATTATGTTTGATATAACTTCTTGAAAATTCTGAAATAAGTTTGGATTCGGAAATGAATATGCGATTTGGTCTGGGTACCCAGGTAGGGTGCCAGTCGTGGCCCACGGGGCTGGGTCGTGACAAAAGTGGTATCAGAGCGGTTTGTCCTCGGAATGTCTACAGGCCGTGTCTCGTAGAGTCTTGTTTATCGATGTGTTGTGCACCACATCTATAAACGGGAAGCTACAGGGCATTTAGGATGTCACTTTCTTTGGAATCTTAGATCGTGCGATAGAGCTGTGCTATTAGGGTGATTTTGACCTGACTCGCCTTTGTGTTTGCAGTGATGCCTCCGAAGAAGGCAACGGCGGCCCAGAAGGGCAAGGCGAGGATTGGAGAGACTAGCCAGGCACAGCGAGCTACCCGGGCTCGTGTCTATGATTTGCCTGAGGATGTGCCTCATTCTGAGGGGTATGCTACACCCCCACTAGTACAGCCTGGAGCAGGACCTTCAGCAGCTCCAGAGGTCCGTGTACCCGCACCTGAGACTCCAGCTCCTCAGCCAGGGGCGGAGGATAGAACCCTGAGGGAGGCTGTACAGCTGTTGACTACACTGGTAGCAGGACAGGCTCGCAGGCGCGGGCGGAGGGACGACGATGATGATGACAGGCGGGACAGCCTGAGAGTTCGGGAGTTTTTGCTATGTGGCCCTCCAGAGTTCTTCGGGTCTAAGCCCGACGAGGACCCCCACGACTTCATTCGGGGGATGCGACGCTCACTGGACTTGGTCAGGGCTTCAGAGACCGAGTCAGTTGACCTGGCTTCGCACCGGCTTCGAGATGTGGCTACCCACTAGTACGAGACTTGGGAGCTGTCTAGAGGAGAGGGTGCCCCTCCAGCCACTTGGGATCAGTTTGTGACAGCTTTCACCCGCCACTTTTTGCCACCAGAGTTACGGCGGGCACGGGCTGATCGATTCTTACGTCTGCAGCAGAGGGGTCGGAGTGTTCGCGAGTATAACCTTGAGTTTGATTCTCTGGCCCGATATGCACCGGCCGTGGTTATAAGGAAATTGATTCAATCTTACTGAAGGAATTCGGGCGGATTTCAATCTCGAATTCCGAGGCATGGAGTCGTATCTAAGGCTTGCGGCCGAGCCTATTACGTTTAGAACATGCCTAAGAATGAAGGGGTAGGCTTTACATACCTCAGTTGCGCCTTACGCTCGCTTAGCTTCAATTCCAATTTCGCCCAGAATCTACAAATGGTCATGTTTACCAATTGTCAAATTCAAGCCTCTAAGAATCCATACTTAATCACATAATTGCCTACCGAAATTTCGGCAGCATTTCCCCTATACATATAACATCCCCGAGACTTAGCTCGGCTTAATATATCAACAACAGCAACCCAACAATCCAACAACAACATTAACAACAACAACAAGTACTACAAAATACACAATATGGCATAACTAGCCATCTTTCCGACATAACACAATATCTTTCATTCCGACCTTACACTTCCAAACCAATCTTACTATTTTCATATCCGTTACTCTTCAAGATCATTACAACATGATTCGGAGGCATATCATATCATTTCCACAAAATATTCATAAGGTATACACAATATACAAGCTTCCTACCAAAAGCATAATTCACCCACAACTTCTAATCTTTAGCCAACATGTTCATGACATATTTCTATCTTCCAACTTCATCAATGATAATCATAGTTTGCATTTTTCTACTTTCATTTCCACATTTACATAAACTACAATAAAGTTGCATACTTTCCTAGCACAACTTAACAACTATTTTTCCATGACAACAAGAACCATTTTTCTTCCATTCACTTCACAATAACACAATTAACATGCTAAAGAAATTTAATTCACCATCCATCATACACATAACACCACACGGCCATGCCCTACATTTTCCAAATTCCACTAATTCATTCAACTTTCATTTCCAATATAAATTCTACCATAACCACAACTAGATTACCACATAAAATTCAACTCATATTATCTATACATCAACACACACTCACGGCCAACATACACACACCCCTAACACACAAAACTTTCATGCTTTTCATTCATTTCCACACACTACAACATACATACATCTCCCATAACATAACAAGGACATAAAATTCTTACCTTCTCTAAGATTTTCCACTTGGTGCTAAGGTTGCTTCCTTGCCAAGATAGTTATACCACCTTGAAGAGAATCTTGAGCTTAGTAATAATTCCAAAAGGGGTGGATTTTTAAACCAAGGATTTGAGCTC
Source organism: Lycium barbarum (assembly GCF_019175385.1). NCBI lineage: Eukaryota > Viridiplantae > Streptophyta > Magnoliopsida > Solanales > Solanaceae > Lycium > Lycium barbarum. Next base: position 163,480,449 of record NC_083337.1, read on the forward strand.
CAAGAATTTTTTTTCTTTTTCCTTTCTCTTTTTCTCCTTAGCCGATTGCTTCTCTTCTCTTTTTCTCTTATTTTTGCTTTGTTTTCTTGAACCTTCTATGGATGATCATCCATATATTTATCCATTCAATTAATTGTCACATGGAATAATTCCATGGACTTGGGCCATGAAGTATGGCCGGTTGGGCTCCCTTTCCTTGGGCCTCATTTTCCTATTTTTTTTTTTAGCCCAATTGACTACAAATCTTGTTTTGTAATTTCCGAAACTAATTTCCTAAATTCCAATTTTGCCCTTGGCCTCCTCTCATATTTCCACACCAATGTTATCCTAGCCGGCACATTCATACTAAGTAAGGCCCAAACATAGCCTCATTCGTTACAAGTCAAGTTATCTCGAATTTTTCCGAATATACAAAAATGCCGGATGTAACATACTCACATGGATCTGATTTTTTCAGCATCCGAAAATCATCCTCTCGTTCATCAAGCATGTGCGAGTTATACATGTCCATCTAGAAATCATATGGAACCCATGTTCCCCAGTCGCTGTTGGGTGACTCTGAACTTGAGCTATCATTTCTGTTTTCCGGGAATGCCTAAGCAAAACGTGAGGAAGAGCTTCCAGGAGTGTTCTCTTTATTCTTTGACATTTTTTGGATAGTAAATGGATTGTAAATGCTTAGTCGATGATTTTGGATAATTTGCAAAATGCAAAATAAAAAAAATTGGCTCTTGCTTGTAAACGCTCACCCGAAGATAACAATGACCAGTTAGAGTTCTTTATAATATAAATTTTGTTGCATTTCGTTGCATATGCACCGAAATGTAAAATAAAAAATTGGAGTAATCCAAGTTTATGAATAGCTTTTCGTCATGGACTTGTCAAATCTAAGTTTTTTATATTTTGTTGCTGACCTTGCGAAATGCAAAGTTAAAAAATTGTCAGAAGCTTGTCAATAGCTTTCAATTTTTATTTTTTTTTTGACTTGGAAATGAATTCCTTTTCTTTTTACATGGACACGTCAAATCCATTTTTTTTTAAGAATCTTGTCAGTAGCTTTCATTTTTTTTTACTAGGAAACGGATTCCTTTTCTTTTTACATGGACAAGTCAGAAGCTAAAAAAGAAGCTAGTCAATAGCTTTCAATTTTTTTTCACTTGGAAACAGATTCCTTTTCTTTTTACATGGACAAGTCAGAAGCTAAAAAAGAAGCTAGTCAATAGATTTCAATTATTTTTTTGTTTTGGAAACGGATGGCTTGTCTTTTTATATGGACAAGTCAGAAGCTAAAAAATTGACTTGTTAATAGCTTTCAATTTTTTTTTAGAATCTTGTCAGCGAGTCCTTTTCTTTTTACATGGCCAAGTCAGAAGCTAAAAAAGAAGCTAGTCAATAACTTTCAATTTTTTTTCACTTGGAGACGGAGTCCTTTTCTTTTTACATGGACAAGTCAAAAGCTAAAAAATAAGCTAGTCAATAGGTTTCAATTGTTTTTTTTGTTTTGGAAACGGATGGCTTGTCTTTTTATATGGACAAGTCAGAAGCTAAAAAATTAGCTTGTCAATAGCTTTCAATTTTTTTTTAGAATCTTGTTAGCGGGTTCCTTTTCTTTTTACATGGACAAGTCAGAAGCTAAAAAATTGGCTTGTCAATAGCTTTCAAATTTTTTTTAGAATCTTGTCATCGGATTCCTTTTCTTTTTATATAGACAAGTCAGAAGCTAAAAAATAAGCTAGTCAATAGGTTTCAATTGTTTTTTTGTTTTGGAAACGGATGGCTTGTCTTTTTACATGGACAAGTCAGAAGCTAAAAAATTGGCTTGTCAATAGCTTTCAAATTGTTTTTAGAATCTTGTCAGAAGCTAAAAAAGAAACTAGTCAATAGGTTTCAAAATCTAAGCTTTTATATTTTGTTGCTGACCTTGCAAAATGCAAAGATAAAAAATTATCAGAAGCTAGTCAATAGCTTTCAATTTTTTTTTAGAATCTTGTCAGCGGGTTCTTAGACTTTTTACAAGGACAAGTCAGAAGCTAAAAAAGAAGCTAGTCAATAGCTTTCAATTTTTTTTAAGAATCTTGTCAGAAGCATTGTTGCACTTATCTTTTTCAAGCTTTTATATTTCGTTGCATACTTTGCGAAGTACAGGGACAAGTCAAATCCATTTTTTTGGCATGGACAAGTCAAATCCCATTTTTTTTTTACACGGATTCCTTGGTCCGGCAGTTGAAAGAGCTAACATTTTCTTACAATTTCATTCATCCAATTTATAAATAATCGGACTACTTCTACCAAGAAAATATAAACTTTCAACCAACATTCATCGTCATCGATTATCTATATCTCAAACTAACTAACTTCATTAATGTCTAAAAAACCTTTTTTCAGCAGACACCTGACACTGACGAAGATTAGAATATTTACGTTAATAAGATATCGTTTATATTTTTAATGAAGTCGGATTTATTTACTTGAAATTCAAATTGAAATAACATTGAAAAATGTAAAAGGTATAAATACAACACTTAACTAGCCGACATCACAACATAAAATGCTTATGGAAAATCATCTTCATCAGACATTTCGCAGTCTGAGTTTCAATCAGGGGTAACATATAACCCCAATCTGTGTCCCTCCAAACGCAACCATTGCAAACGCATCCTATTATTTTCTTCACGAATGCGGTTCAAAGCATGATTCAGTTCTTGGGGTGATGTGAGCGGCATGCCTATTGCACGGCGTTTTGGACGATGTAGGCCACGACTTCTTAAATCGGTCTCAATATTATGAGCTTCATCCAGGCAGTAGTTCCATTCTCTCCTCATCTTGCTAATGTATTGTCTATTGTAGCGCTCGCTCGGATTAAGCAAGTACTCAAATTCACGTTCCAAAACCCATTTCCTACCCATTGACTCAAAAATGTCACCTGGGTGATATGTCATTGGGCCGCGTTGCCAGAAGAATGGATTCCACGATGACATTTTGAAAGAGTTTGTTTTAGCGTGGTGAGATGAATGAGGTATTATGGAAGACTACTTATAGAGAAATACATGGTGCAGAAAGGTCTAAACCCCACATGCAATTTTCGTATTTATTAAAAAAGCAATTCATATAGAAGTCTAATTAATCAGAAATACACCATAATTCATATTGACGGAATATATGTCACTATAATAAGTCATATATAAGTCTAAATAGTCATAGATACACAATAAATTTTCAAAATAAGTTGTTAAAGCTCCTCATGCATCCCTACGTGTGCATCCTTTCCTCCCACCAGTGCCACATTGTGTTGGCCGGCGATCCCTACGAGATCTGCGCGGAGGAACCCCCTCATGCATCCCTTCCACACCCTATAAATATCATACAAAATAAAAGTTACTTTTTAATGCGTCACTTAAATTATATACATAAAAGTTTAAATTCAAAACGAACTTGTGCCTCTAAGTCCCGAACATCTGGCGTAGGTGCATATGCATTATTAAAACTGAGCCTCCTTCCATCATAGGGAAAATTAGCTGGAGGTCGGGATGAGGTACTAGTCTGAGGAACTTGGAAAAGGAGGTTGTCCAAAGCCTTTTGGCTCCAAGGTTGTGAGGAATTGCTAAATGGGGTGAAACCTTTTAATTTTAATGATGCTTGTGGAGTGACCATATTAGACGAGCTATCTGGAGCCTTAGACCGAATCATAGATGGGCCAGATATATCCATGGTCGGATAGTGGGAGCTATGTATATCCATAGATGAGTGACATGGAGCTTCTGGGGCAGTCATAGATGGGTCGGAAAATTCCATCGACGGATAATATGGGCTAGGTAAATTCGTATGTGGATGATACGAAGCAGTCGTAGATGGCCCGAAAAAATCAAATGAATGATCCGCACCTGGGTGTGGCTCTAGATCATCAACTTGATCGTCATCAACAAGCTGGTGCGCCACCTGACCTCGACCCCGTGGGTTACCAGCACGACGTACATTTGCACGATCCCGACGATCAGTTGGCAACTTAGGCGGTGCCACATAATATGCTGGTGGTATATAATCGGGATCAAATGTCAACCTCGTCCCCATTGCAGTAGCATTCAGAGACTCAGTCGACATGTTAATAAACCTTTGCATCAATGCATTCATACCCTGAGAATCTGAAGGCCACTCTGACCGATCTTCCTGAACACTGTAAGCCAAATGTCTAACTCCATGAATTTCACGCGCCTACAAAAAAATATATAACAAACAGTGACATAAGAAAGCTATTGATTGGCAAAAAAAAAATTAATGTGTATCATATACGTATAGTTATTAATATTACTATAATATTTAATACATATGATACACAGGTATTTGTATCTAAATCGGTTCCAAATGCCTTTATATGATGATTTAGTTAGAAAATATAATTAAATTACTTTCATAATCATGGTCAATGTATTATTATACATTATTTTTGCTAAATAACGAAATAGATAAAGTATAAAACTTGAAGCACCTAGGTTAAGAGAATCATGGTAAATTTGCCTGAATAATGGCATTGGATGAGATCTGTAGTAAATCAAATTCTTAGACTATTTTTCAAGATATATTAATTAGTACTAGTAGTAATTTTGTTTCTACTCAAATGTTAGAAAACTATATAGTACATCATTAACTGTCTATTTAACTTGACATGCACCAAAAGTTACGTACCAGTGCTTCGTGCCTCCCTGCGAGGTGTTGGTATCCCCTATCCACGGTACGTTCTGGATTTCCTATCAAAGTGCGGGAGTACCTCCGGTACCATTTAAAATATTCAGAATCCAGTCCAGGAGCTACAGTAGCATATGGAGCTTCAACTATTAGTTCCCGACGGCGTTCCCACAAATATTCAGCTTGCTCAAATTTTTCCCCCATCTCCTGACTTATCCTAAATCGCTTGTCCAGTGAAAAACGAAATGGTCTATGTGGGGGGAGTGGTCCCGGAACAGACTGCTCCCTACCAAATTGTCGGTTAACCCGACCCGCCATGTGCCACTCTCGGTAGATCCCACAAATAAGTGGCAACTTCACCATCCAAATGTCTTGACCACGTCGGCACCACTCCGAAAGTGCATCATTGATGGCCTCTGTATAAGGCTCCCACACAAACTATGATAGCAAAAATATTATACAGTCATTTATAATTTATAATACAAATTATACATTTTCTCATTACAACAAACATCCATTATGCATTTTCAGTTAAGTAAAGATTAGAACATTCAAGCAATTTCCTTCCTTCTAAATACACAAAATTTCATCATTTCTAAACCGTGCAAATGAAGAATAAAAAATACTCAATAGTAGAAAGTGTATCATGACCAAATCCTTGGTAGGAGCACTTTCTTTTTTATTCAGTTCCAAAGCATAACAAGAACAGGCTAACTTGAAAATTCCATAATGGATTTTGATGGAAATAAAAACAAAATAAAATAGTTTAGTAACCTTCTAGCCATTAAAACAAACCTAGACAAAATGCTAATTATGCTAAAAGAAGAAAAGCTAATAAAAAATATCACTACCAGCAACAAGTTGTAGCAAATTAGCTATAACAAATTAAAACAAAATCAACCCATTATCACAGTACGAGTTAGCAAAAAATGAACAAATCTATAAAAACTCTATTGTTGTTATATTTTTCACATTTCTTATTAAAAAAATTTAAAAGGAAAAATACCTGATCATCAGTTAGGTTGTCTAAAACATCCCTACAAACTACTAGCACAGCTCGTGCCTCGCTTTCATGAACTCCACGACGAGTCCACTTCTGCGCAAATACAATATCTCGTTCGTTTACTCTTGGAGGACGAAGTAATGGCTGCATCGGGATTATTCGCTCCCAAGCCCAAACCTGTATAAGTAAATTTAAGTATGTAAATATTTTTTGAATTAACTAAAATAACCCGAAAATACACATGAAAATTGTGTTGTTATGGTTGGGTTCCGATAATGCGCTAATATTGTCATGCAAGCCATTCGACAATATTATAATTTTTAATGATTTATTATACAAATTATAACACTAGGAAATCTAAAATATTATTTAAAACATAGCAGAGAAGTTGACTATTTAAACGTGTATCAAGCAATACTTTTAAATTGTTAGCATCATAACTCAAGGAAATATGGTTAGCTGACATTTAGATATATACAAATATTAATAGTCCAGATTGCATTATATATAGTGGTGCATTTAGTGTTTATAATAAAGCTCAACTTTCGGTTCCTAATTTCCTTTTTCAAAATTCGGGTAATGGTGGTTATAAGAATGCTGCTTGATCTCTTATTTCTACTGAAGTAGAGCAATATAATATTGAAATTCACGTACCTATAACAAAGCAATAAATCCACAAACATCACGGCTATTAGCCATCGAAGCACGGCATAGACAATTGTACAAGTATGATAATGCTGCTGCTCCCCAAGCTTTCCCGCCGATTGCATCAAGGTCTATTATGTCAAGCAAAAAGTGTAAACTAAGCTTTGAACCGGTATTATCAGGGAATATAGTGCCACTAATCAACCAAAGCAGGTACAACCTGACCCTCTTTTGTACCTCAGCCTCATCAGTGTGTTCATCAATAATATCATTCTTGGCTATTAAGGTTTCCAAATGATTAGATAATTGTGTTATTACCAACAGGCTATTACCTATAATTGCTTCTTCTCCGAGCAACCAACCAGTAAGGTCGTACATCAATTCCCGCCACGTTGATTTAGTTATATTTTTAACATTTCTCTGCACCAATGGGTGGCCATCCACGGGAATGCCATATAACACCTCGACATCCTGCAGTGTGATGGCACATTCGTCAGTCCGCATATGAAATGTATGCGTCTCTGGACGCCATCTCTCAATAAGTGCAGTGATGATTCCTTCATCATAATGCACATTACCTACTGCTAAAACTCCCCCAAATCCACACCTCTCAAAGTAATTAAGGATGCGATTATGTAAAGGGCATTGCCTCACGTGATTCCAGAATTCATGATTCGCACGACGTATAGTTAAACACGCGTTCTGTCCAGTCAATTGTCCATCCCACACAGCCTGGGATCGATGCTGTTGCTGGAGTATTAATAAATCATAATTTTCTGAACCTGGATTTACAGTGACTTTGGGGCGATCCATATCTATAACATTGCAACACCAAGCCATTGCTGTTAGAATAATTGACAACACATTACACAATTGTTTACTATATATTCAATAGGAAAGTCAACAAAGGTCAAGCTATAAGATATATTATCACGTGAGAAAAGAAAAAAAATTAATAAGAGTACAACTGTCAAAAAATAATTGTAGTTGCCTATGTGGTCAACGAAATGTAATTAAACTTTTGGTTAAGCTCATAATTAATTGTCATAATAGTATTCCTCTTATATATAACTACTTCTTTTCTATTTAAAACAAATCATATGATTGGAGAGGGGATGCAAGGACAGTTATTTTTTTTTTACCGGATCAGAACAGTATTTCGTTAGTTATCCAACGAAATACCCATTTTGGTATTAAAAAAAAAGGACATGCTATTTTTGTCTATTAGCTTCAAAAACAAGTTCAACTTCCTCACAGTTTCTTGATCTTATACTTTTAATTTGAAAAGTAAAAATTCTTCATACTTATCAACAGAAAATAATCTCCAACGACTAGTCACAATTTGAACATAGAAAATGACCCAACAAATGATACAAATATCTTTATGTTATATTTAACAATCTTACTTTCCTCACAATTTCTTTATCTTTTTTTTAACTGTTGTTTTATGAAAATGACTAACTAAAAGAACATTTTATAATATAAATTTAGACCTTTTTAAGCAGTAGCTTCGACGATCTTTTTAGTAATTTAATTGTAGTTCGTTGACCAATAAACTCTACTAACATTTTTTAAAGCTTTTTTTAATTGAAGCAATGACTGAAATTACCAACTATTGATTAATTAAACTTGTAACTTTTGTTTTCTTTATTATAGTCTACTACACTAAGTATAAGATATAAATAAATCAAAAAAATAAATGTGAACTAATTTATAATGACTAAATCAAAAAATATATGTAAAAGCTTATAAAATTAATAAATTACCTCAGTTTGAAGAAGATTATGGAGCAAAAGTTGAGGAATCCTTATGATAGGATTAGTAGGAAAAGAAGAAAAAAATGAAGAACGGAAGAAGAGGAAGAATGGAGGTAGAGGAAGAACAGAGAATGGAGAAGGGAGAATGGAGAATGGAGAAGGAAAAATGGAGAATGAAGAATGGAGAATGGAGAGGATAAGGTAAAATAATTTAGGGTAAAAGTGGAGAGCAGAAAAAGGGTATGAACGAAATAAAAAAAAAAAATTCCTATTTCGTTGGAATATAAACGAAATGCAAAAAAAAATTATAATTTCCTATTTCGTTGGAATATAAACGAAATGCAAAAAAAAAAAAAAATTATCCTATTTCGTTCATATACCAACGAAATGCAAAAAAAAAAAATTATATTTTCCTATTTCGTTTTTATATAAACGAAATAAAAAAATCATATTTCGTTTTTTTATAAACAAAATACAAAAACAAAATTATCCTATTTCGTTCATATACCAACGAAATACAAAAAAAAAATTCCTATTTCGTTTTTATATGAACGAAATAAAAAAAAATCATATTTCATTTTTTAATAAACGAAATACAAAAAAAAAACATATTTCGTTTTTTAATAAACGAAATACAAAAAAAAAATCATATTTCGTTCATATACCAACGAAATGCAAAACAAAAAAAAAATTGTTACATTTCGCTACAAGTGTAGCGAAATGCAACAAATACCGGACCGGAACAGTGTTGCTTGCGGGTATTTTGTTGGATAACCGACGAAATACCCATTTTGGTATAAAAAAAAAAAAGGCATCCCATTTTGGGGTATTAGCTACAAAAACATGTCATTTTGGCTCCGGATTCCATGTTTCCCCATAATATCTATCTATATATAATAGGAGAGGCAAAAGCATGATGTGATGACAAGTGTCATCACCACAAAAATCGTAATTATTTAAAAAGACAACAAAATATCATAAACACAATAAAAGATCAAAAAGAAAAGACATAAATATTTAAAAAAAAAAAAAAACAGGAAAACTAACTTACCACATCTGCCACTAACTCACACACACGTGCACATTAAAAAATTAAAAAATAAAAACAGAAATTCATAATTAATAATTAAAAAATAAAAAATAAAAAACAACAAAAAATTTTGAGCCATTTAAGGCTTGATTTAAGGGATGTATTCCCTTCTTCTTCTTTTTTTATGTTATAAGTCACATAATAGTTAGAACAAAAAAAATAACTGTTATTATAAATTTTCGGAACTTTTATATCAAATATTTTAAACTTAAAATTAAACATTGTAACTGTTATGATGTGATGTCAAGCGTCATCACCACAAAATTCGTTATTATTAAAAAAAAAGACAACAAAATATCATAAACACAACAAAAGATCAAAAAGAAAAGACATAAATAATTTTAAAAAATAAAAAACAGGAAAACTAACTTACCACATCTGCCACTAACTCACACACACGTGCACATTAAAAAATAAATAAAAAACAGAAATTCTTAATTAATAATTAAAAAATAAAAAATAAAAAACAACAAAAAATTTTGAGGAATTTAAGGCTTGATTTAAGGGATGTATTCCTTCTTTTTTTTTATGTTATAAGTCACATAATAGTTAGAACAAAAAAAAAAAACTGTTATTATAAATTTTCGGAACTTTTATATCAAATATTTTAAACTTAAAATTAAACATTGTAACTGTTATTACAAATTTTCGGAAATTTAACATGAAAATTTAAACTTATAAATAAATTTTGTATTCCAGAATAAACATGTCAAAGAGTTTTGGGAGATAATGTAGATCAAGTTTCAAAGAATTGTAAAATAACCATTTCAAATTGAGATGACAGGTTATATTTAAATTTTACATGCTAAAATAAAGGTACACATCTATATATATATATATTAAAAAAGAAAAAAAAGAAAAAAGAATTAACTAACCTAATCCAACCACAAACTGCTCACCCACGTCTCTGCCTAACTTCCCATTCCCCATTTCCCTATTCCCCATTCCATCGTGAAGATATATATACTCATGTTAAAAGTTAGGAAGATATAACTTTGGAATTTCAATTCTTCTTTATATCTTTTGCTCATTTGCTGTTTCATTTTCAATTAAGCTTTTAGTTTTGAAATTCTCCTTTTGGTTCTCTTCTTTTGCTTCGAAGATAAGTAATTATTATTAATATCTTTTGTGTTTATTTGTCATTATCTACATTTTAGAGAATTTTCTTACTTTCTCATCCTGCCTCTTTTTTATCATTAGCATCTATCTACACTTCTATTTCCAATATGAAACTCGACTGTTTTCTTTTCATATTATTTGCTGAATGTTAATGTAAAATTTAGTTCGTGTTTCTCAGATATATTTTGTTTCATGTGAATATTTGCATATTAACAAGATATTTTATTGCAGATATCAATTATGTGGATGTCTCGAGAAAGACCGCATAGAAAAGTAATGGACAACTTCAAGCTCATGCACATAAATGAAGTTAAAAACCAAGTTGACACTGTAAGCCAAAAAGAAACGAAAAACTGTAATCGATTTAGGTAATTCATTGCAGTATTACTTTTTGAACAAGTCTACAAAAAGAAATTACATTTACGTGAATTCTTTTGGAGATTATGATAAAAAAAAATTATCTTATTCAAAAACTAATAAACTAACCGTATAATTCGTTTCCTTTCATTCCATAAACCTTTTGTTTTTGGAAAACATTAGGTAGAGAAATAGAGTTATAGTTCTAATTATACTATTAAATTAGCATAAAGAATAGAGTTCGAACACAGTAAATTAAATGAATGTGATAGAATTCTGAACACGAACTCATAAATCTTAAATTTGCCGCTACAAAATAGTAACTAATATAATAAATAAAAATAAATAACATATATTGGGGACTAGGCCTGTGCACAAATCGGTTCAATTCGAATTTTCGAACCGATTCGAAACAATTCGGATAATTTAATTTGGATAATACAATTCGATTTCGATTTACAAATGCAATTGTAAAATATTACGGTTTAACGGTTCGGATACGGTTTGCTTCAATTATCAACCGAACCGATCCGAACAAACCGAATTTATATGCCACTAGTGATTAATATGACTAATTTGGTATATGTAATGTGGTGTTGGCGGATTTGTATGCTTGCACAAGTTGTCAAACTCTTGTTTTGCTATTTATATGCTATTATGCTTGCAAGTTTATCGGTTTTTCTTGGTTAATGTCTTGGTTATAAGGCTGCAAGTTTAGGATCTCATTATTTTTTGTTATGTTTACTCTAAAACTGAAATGAAATAGTTGCTTGTTAAACTTTCGAATAAACCGAACAAATCGATTTGTGTAACCGAACCGAAATAATAAAAAACGAATCAAATTGAACCTAGAATGGATCGAGTTTGGTTGAGAATTTTAGAAAGTCAAAATTCGAAATTTCAACTCGATGATGGCCAAAACCGAACCGAACCGATTCGTGCACAGGCCTATTGGGGACTAATTGATGACTATATGATTGCTCCCTTTAATTCATTGCATTGAAAACTGATAGTTGAAATATAGTTAAAATATTATGATCTCTAATATACTCAAATTAATAATTCATCCTACAATTTAACATGAGTAGTGTTCTCCAATATTATTCCCGTGTCGCATTTGTGTAATATTTTCTTAAAATCAAACCAAGATGGCTAGATCATATGGGAATTGATAGATGTGATGCAATTCTGGTAGTTTCTAAAATGCCATATATCATACAATGCACATTCTCTTATGGTGGTTCTATAAAATAAAATGGCATGGTATGCAGTGGCGGAGCCAGGATTTCCGCCGAGGGGGTTCGAAATATAAAAAAGTAAACATATGAAGAAGCCTAAGGGGGTTCAACATCTACTATATATACATAAAAAATAATTTTAACCTTGTAAAAACAGTGTTTTTTTCCGCCGAGGAGATTCGGATGAACACCCTCGGCTCTATGTGGCTCCGCCACTGATGATATGTTTCAACCTACCATATGCAATTCATTACAAGGCATTAATTCGTTATGGTGTATTCATATTTTTCTGAAGAATAAAAGTTATACGATAATTAGTTTAATAGAGCATTAGAAAATTATTAGGGCCAAATTCTAGATCCCACTTATGATTAATAGATCAATTGTTATTTTTTCTCTAGAAAAAAATACTGAACAAAAGAAATGTATAAACAGAGAGAAAATAAAAATATATATCATGTACAAAGTAAAAGGCAAACAAATGATAAACAGTCAGCTATACACGACATTATAGAAAATGAGTGCATGTGCAACTATAAAATATAACATTGATAAATTCATTTCTTTTCAAACCTTAACTAATTATTATATTGCCGCGCAACGCACAAGCTCTAATACTAATAATACTAAAAACCAAACCTGAAAAGTACTACTATCAATCCAGGGATAAAAGAATAACTTTTACGTGTCAGGGGTGGAATAGTACTTGAATTAGCAATCCAGGGATAAAACAATAAAAATGATAAAAATACCCTTGAGTGTCTCTCAAACCTTTTTTCTACCTACAGATTGAAAGGTATTTATATAAACAAACAACTTCTTCTTAAAAATTATGCAATGCATATTATTTTTAATATAACAAATCAAACAGTTAATAAAAAATAATACCAAAATAACTGATCCTAACATAACTTGTCTTCAAACCCAACGACCCCTTAAAGTTTACTAAGAAGAATAAATACGGAAACGTCAAGAGTTAGGACATAAAACTAAAAGAGTTCAAAAATGGGTAAACATTAAGGCCGCGTTTGAAACCATGGTTTGAAACCAAACCATGTTTGGACATACAATTTGGTTATTTTAAGTTGTATTTTCTCTTCTAGACATAAAACCCCCAAAAATTGTGAAAACTATCAAAACATTCTCAATTCTTATACAATCTTACCAAATGAGCAAGTCATAGTTCATAGCAAAATTAGTATACTACTATAAGGTCTTTCTAAAAATATACAACATCAATTAATTAAACTTTAGTTCAATAAAAATGAAAACATGAATAGTAATGTAACTACTCTTTAATATAATCCTCCCACATAAATTAAAGGTTGGTAGAAGTTAATGAGATTGGTAAATGATTGATAGGGGTAATTGATAAAAATATCTACCAACTTATGGGTTTTTTTTACAAAATATAAAATTATGGGTTAAATTTTATATTTTAAAAAATTGAAACCATGGTTTCAAACCACAAATCATGCCTTTTTGGATGATTTGGAATTTGAAACCATAAATGAAAATGCATGTCCAAACGCTGGTTTGAAAACACATGGCCAAACGCCTACTAAATAATGAGAGGAGCTGACATGTGCCTCCATTAGTGTATAGCTTTAACTAGGTTAGGTTTCAGAGCAAAATTTGTACCTCAGGTAACAACTAGAGTTGGTCATATTGAACCCCTCCTTTGACATGTTTGGCTGGTTCAAAGACACTTTTATCATGAATAATATCATAAGCGGCTGGTAAAAACTTACCCACGTCGGGTATTTACACCAAATCAATACAACTTATCATGAATAGTGATTTAATATAGTAAACGTACATGTTAATTACCCATGATTAAGTAAAAGAATTCTACATCCTAACACATGGCATGCATGTATTAGTTCGTGTAAATACCTGATGTGGGTAAATTTTTACCCTAAAAGGATTCAAGATGTTAGGCTTATGAAATCCTATAAAAATCTGAAAGTAATATAAAATAATGATTGATTTACAATTAAATATTTATTGGAGCAAGGGAAGATCTAAAAAAAGAATTAATGTGTTCATGATTTCTTAAAACGATAATTATTTTGGATCAAATTTATTTGACTAAAATGACATTTAAAATGGATTGTGACGGTAATATTAACTTTGGTTCCAAAAAAAAAAAGTCAAATTAAGGCTTTCTTTTTCTATAGGGGAAGATATATAGAGGGGGTTGAATAAGTTGTTAATATTCAACAATGTTAGTTTGACAATTAAAAGATATAAATGAAATGTCAAAAACAGTTGTAAAATGTCTCTGCTAAATTAAACATGGTGCTTAGTTCCTTGCTCAACTTTGACGGAATTCTTTAAATGACATTTAAATAACACGAAAGCAAGTATCTACGTAGAGAGTGAAGAACTTGCAAGCAACTTTATGATCAAGTGCAAATGTTAGGATTGAGAATGAAGTTGTTTTTGGTAAGAACACTTTACCTTTATTATAAAGAGAAATTTTCAACATGAATTCAAATTAATCAAATTTTAAAATAGATATCAGACGCCGAATGAAAAAAACCAAAAATAATTAAATGTTGGGGATTAAGTGGCCTTCTTTATGATATATTCAATTTTCCTCCCATAACTACTTATTACATTTTCAGTGCACACGGTTTTGAAAAGCGTTATTAGGGTCTAAGGCTTATATCTTTATATACCTAGCATCTATCCTATATTTTATAGTAGTGAGATTTTCCTAGATATCACATGGAAAGGGAGGCCCCAAGGGGTCTTTTTTTTTTTTTTTTTTTTGGAAATACATGCGGCATAATAAGAAAATAAACCCTAAATAAAAATTCAGGATGGTGTCGGGCGTTCTGATTTTCCTTTGATAGTATTCCTTTCGTCTCAAATTATTTGTCATGGTTACTAAAAATAGTTATATCAAATTATCTGTCGTTTTAGAAGTTCAAAACACATTTAATTCTTTTTTCTCCATTTTATATTTAGTAGAATTTTGTCATTAATAGAGTTGACAAATAAATAGAGTAAACATTTAATGGAGAGAGATTATAACTTAGACATAAATAAGAGTGATGTTAGTCAAATACCCCTCCTAACTAATATTTCTTAAGGAGCGTATCAAACAAAAAAGCGACCGATAATTTGAGACGGAGAGAGTAGTACTCCCTTAAATATTTTCTCTATTTATGTGTCATATGACTTGAACTTCTAAATCCACAATTAATTTGAGACAACTATTTTTAGTAACCACGACAACTAATTTGAGACGCAGAAAGTAAGTTTTTAGTGCTGGAAAAAGATATATGGTCTATTATTAGATTTTATGATAATTGTCTTTGGCTTCATTAAATTGAGTTTGGTTAGCCGTTAGACTTTTAATGAGGGGTTTAGTTCTCTTAGTACTACTCCTAGTTTACAAAAATTACTAGGACAATATATCGAACAATCCAGCATTCATTGAAAGCATTCTCATCACTTTTTAGTTGAACGTATTTACTTTATTCTCAAAGTTCCATCAAACTTTCTTGAATGCACATATTCATATCAAGCCATTAAATTCAAGAAACAACTATTTTTTCACCTTGAAATTAACTCTATACCAAATTCTTCTGAATTTTTTTCTACTTGGACCTCTATGGCGTACGCATAATTTTTTGTAAGCGGTGTCGAATTGCTAATCTTTCCCGGATCAAATTCTAAGAAATTTAAATCAACCTTTTCACTTTGTCGACCTCGTTGCAATTCATTGGAGCCTTCTTCTCTTAAGTTAGAAGGATTTTGAGATGTTGAACTTGATTTTGGAAGATTGGAAGAGGCTTTAGAAAAATATCTCTCCATTGAATTTAATCTGAGAGGGAGGGGGGGAAAAAAAAGTAAACTTGGAGTAGAAAAATTGAAACCGCAACAGGCAGCAGCTACAGATATTTACTTTTTGATGTCAGGGTTTAGCTTTTAATTTTATTATTTTGTCCAGTTCCTTATTTTAATTTCTAACAGTTTACCTAAGTTGAATCCTAGTCAGGCTGGTTTTGTTTCTCCTAACAAAACAGGAAATTGCAGGTTTGAACCCGTCTAGTTACCACTTAATATAAAAAATACGTAAAAATAACCCGGATTACCAATGCACTCGCTGAGGCTCGACACGAGGAGGTCACTGAACCATCCACGCACTAAACCAGCAGACCAACGCATTCCGTTTGTGTAATTAGTGTCATTTATTTTAATTGTATGTATTCAGGCTTATATATATATATATATATATATATTTATTTATTTACAAAAAAAAAATCGATAAAAGAGTGTCGGATGACACCCCTAGGCATAGGGTGGGTCTGCCCCTGCTAGCCATTTCTCGTCCACGGTACAATCCCCCAGTTATAATCACAATTAATTCTGCACTAACTAACCCTCATAATTTTCTCTTCTCCTACACATTATATAAATCTTGTCAAGATTTTGCTATTTTCTCCCACACTTCAAAAACTCCCTTTTGGTTATACAAGTTCCAATCTTCTATCAGGTAAACTATTTTGATCCAAATCTTTTCTTGATTGGACTCTTTTTTTAATTAATTTTATATTGGTTTGTTTTTCTCTAGTAGTGGTTGAATATTAGTTGTGGACTAAATTTTTATTTCTTTGTCATATTAATGATCGTTTGCTATATTTTACTATAAAAACAGGGGATTTTAGATAAAGGTGTTTAAATTAGGAAACAAAAAAAATGAACTACAGGAAGGAGAGTAGTCATGATCAAAAGCTTGATTTGAAGCTGAATTTATCACCACCAAGGGAAAATATTTTTCCAATTTCACCAAGCAGATCATCATCATATTCTTCATTAGAAAGATCACCAGCAAGTTCTTGTATTTCTGGAGAACCAACTCCAGATGATCATCAACAATTTTTTGGTAGCCCAGAGACAACTACTTCAATGATGCTAGTGGGTTGTCCAAGATGCTTAATGTATGTTATGTTACCAGTGGAAGATCCAAAATGCCCCAAATGCAAGAGTTCTGTTTTGCTTGATTTTTTCCGTGAGGACAGAATCAAGAATTCAAAGAAGTGATCAAGATGAAGAATTTCAAAGCCGTGGTTTTTGGCTGAATTAGTTAGGTGGATTATTACTTTTAACTTTTCACTAAGCTTAATTAGGTTTTAGTAGTCTTTAATTTCTTCATATGTGTAATCCTTTTTGCTAATGAAATGCGGTTGGTTGCTTACAAGTTACAAGATAGAGGGGAAGAAAGTTTTAGAGAGTTTGTTGAGGTAATTGAATGGATTTGATGAAGATCTTGAATGTACCTTAGACTGTAGGGCCAGCTAGTCTTGTTATGCAACAAGCCTAGTATGGTTTGGTCGTACGTCATATTATGGTCATCTTATTAATTTATGACGTTAGTAGCTCTTTGTTGCTATCTTTACTAAATGCAATCAATATTTTGTTGCACCAACCCCGTTAATTCCACCTTTAAGTATACGTTTTTCATTTGATTCAATAATCCACTGACTCAACTAATTTGAATTCTGCATACACCAAATAAATTCACTATAATAAAGGGGTCAAACGCTCCCTATTAACTTCATTCATAGAACTTGAACAGATAGATTTCTGGTCATTAAGTATAGGTACAACAATGTTATAAGGTGTTCACATGGTTTTAGGTGCAATTGGGAAGAGATCGTTTGATTCAATTAGGTCAAATTAAAGCACTTTCGAAGAAACATTTTCTCAGCGTTCAAATGTAAATCGAATACGAACTTGAGAGGGAAGGAGGAACAAAAAAACAGCAGGGCACCCTCTCGTGTATGGCTTCATTTAAAAAAAAAATCACTCGGTGTTCGGTATCTGATCCATTGTGGGGCTCGACTAATTTGAATTCTCGTCAGTCGTCAGGAAGTCTCACTTTTATGAGGTATAACATTCTGCGATTTCATAAGGAGCCTGAACCCAAAACTTTTTATAAAGATGAATTGACTTACTTATTACTCTACCACAATCTTTGACGATCCTTTCATCACCTCATGCAAAACAGGATCACCATTAATTGCGTCCTCATAACTGCTGATGGTTGGAAAATAAACTACTACTGAAGATATAGATTGGGCCCGTTGGCTTTCACTTGATGAGGCTTCAATTTAAATTGCTCAAATCTTATCTATCATTAAGTGTATTTATTTTTTCTATAACTATTTATTATTATTTGCTCTGAATAAGTTTGGCTCATTCAAATATTGTACAAAGTCTTAAAATTATTACATTATTACAATGTTGTCCTCTTAAGATTTATGTGAAGGGAACTTTTTATCAGCACTTTGTTCACTACTACAACACAATCAATGTCGATAAATACTTGCCCACGCCGGATGTTCACACCAAATCAATGAATGCATGACATATGTTTGAGAAATACTGGCCACCTTATATTTATTACCATCAGTCGTCGCTGCACAAACACTATGTCTATAGAGCTTTCACCACTAGCGACCACCACCTCACAACCATTATTGTTGACCACCACTTGCTTTTAGAGTTTACTTTTATGAAACAAACAATTTGAATTAAATAAGTGGGCTTAATTACATGGGAGATTATTACATCAAAGAGTAGTCAAATTTTAATTGATGAAAGGGACACAAACGCGTTCATGTAGTAGTCGAATTCATCTCTTATTTCTTTGCGTGGACAAGTTTTAAAGTCCACGTAATTATATTATCGACTATAAAAAGGGCGACCAAATTGTGTTAATAACATCGTTATCAATTGAGGTTTCTAAATAATGGTGGGTGAGCTAATTAGCGAGATTACCATGTATAGTCATTTATCAGAACGCATATCATTTAATGTTACGTACTACTTTTGGATTGTTCACATGTGACATTAGAAACTTCCACTGTTGGGTTCATCATAATTAATTGAAGGACTTGAATTTCTTCACCTATATATTTTGCGTTGGCTCATGCAGCGTACTGTGTCTAAGTTGTGATCCATATTATATTGCACCTACACTAGGAATTAATACATCCTATTTAGACTTGGGGGCGGGGGAATTGGCTGGGTAGTTCATAGCCTTAGGAAAGGCAAGTCACTCTCTAATAAATATTTACTCGCATAGAGTATTTATACACCATTAAATAATTAACTTTAAGAATCAACAAAAAAAAAAAAAAAAAGCATATCATCTAATCACGATTTAGTGTATATAAAAGACATATATCTTATATTCATTAGTTTGGGATACAAACCGATAGGCATAATTTTTTGGTGCCAAAATGAACATAGAGAATAAGTCTAACCTTTGCATTACTTTTTCAAATAGCAAGAGTAATAAGACGTTTGTTGATCTTCTATGCAATAAAAAAGGTATTCTAAGCAGCATAGTAACTGTTTTTCTGCTGCATGAGAACTAAAAGTTTATCATTTCTCCTAAGAAAAATAGATTGCAGAACAGAAAATCAATATTTTCAGTACAAAAATATCTGTACATAAAACTTATGAGTACTTAAATTATTACCCATTTGTCTCTCATACTCCCCCCTCATGTCCCATCTTTTAAAAAAATTTAAATATATTAATTAAAGTCTGATAATAAATATTTAACATTTTTATCTATTTAATAATAGTAATGTAAAGTAAAAAATTTACATGTCCTTTTTCACTGCTTGCCAGTTGCCAGCTCATGACACTGTTTGGCAGTTCATGACACTGCTAATTGTGCATTTCTCCTATAAGTTCATTCAAACAATGGCCCAAGCTTGTTATTATTTCCTCCACTTATGAATCAGCCTAACTCAAATCAGTAAACATGGCCTATCCTTTTTAAATTCCTTAACTTACCAACTCAGGGCCCAAACCTCAAACTGTTTTTAAGTTCTATGCAACCAAAAAGTTTTTTGAAAGCCTACTCCAGTTCAAATTGGGGCCCAACAAAACAATAGATTATCCCCTTGCTCCTTGAATTCCTCTCAGATAAGGAGTCTAACTACTACTTAAAAACTTTGAGGGGACAAGCGCACAGATGGTCATTTTTAGGAGCCCTATTCAATGATCCACTAAAATTTATAAAGTTTTTAAACATTTAGTCGCCTCAGAATTAACTTTCGACATGAGGTCTGTAGTTGAAATCGCGCACTTGAAGTTTCTAATTTTAGAATCTAAGGCTCTCAAAACAAATATAGACCATAAAATTTTAAAAAGAGTTAAGGTTGTTTAGATTTTCTGATCTTTATTTGTTTTTTCCTTTCTGCTCCCCTTAATTTGGGATATAAACATTTTCATTATTCAATTTTCTTTGGTATTCTTCTACTTTTTTTCTATCAAAGGAAAACCAAGCCTGTATGTCTTTTGCCAGAAAATGCACATGGGAAAGGATGAGCTAATAGAAGATGTCAAAATTGTATTGGCAACTGGCAAGCAGTGTCATGAACTACATTTATGATGTTACAATCATGCACTACGAAAGCACAATAAAGTACTGCCTTTTATTGGGCAAAGAATCATATGCCAACCACATTAATTGGTACTCCCTCCGGATAAAAAAAAAAAATTCACTTAGCCATTTGCACACTTCTTAAAAAAAATATTAATTTCTAGATAAAAATAGGTAATTTAACTAAACTACCCCTAATTAAATAGACATTGAGATTTGATCATATAACACTTAATAGGGGCAAATTTGAAAAAACAAGTTTAATTCTTTCTTAATTTGATAAGTGGAGACTTTTTTTAACCCAAGAAAAAAGGTTAATTGAACACTTTTTTTAATCCGGACGAGTATCATTGTACAACTAATAGCCAGTTTGGCCAAGCTTCTAAAAATAATTTATTTTAAAAAGTACTTTTGGCTAAAAGCAGTTTGTGTTTGGTCAATTAATTTAAAAAGTGCTTTTGAGTAGCAATTAGTGTTTGGTCAAACTTTTAAAAAGTGCTTCTATGTATATTTTTCTCAAAAGTACTTTTCAAAAAAGTGCTTTTGGGCAAAAGCTATTTTTTTTAGCTTCTGAAAAACTGCTTCTGCTACTCTCCAAAATCACTTATTTTCTCCCAAAAGCTTGGTCAAACACCTCACTTTTTTTTAAAATAAGCTTGGCCAAACAGGCTATAAGCCTACGCAATACATTATTATTTGTTTTGCTAACTAGCCTACATGATATCGCAACCAACAACACTTTTTTCAGTCGAATTCAACTCTAACTTACTGAGAATATATTCCTTAATTAAGGGTAGCACGGTGCACTAAGCACCCGCTATGCACAGGTTTCGGGCAAACGTCGGACCACAAGAATCTATTGTATGCAATATTACCCTTCATTTTTATATGAGGTTGTTTCCACGACTCGAACCAGTGATCTTGTTATGTAAAATTAACATAAATCTTAATCAACTTAAATGTTGGTTCTTCTTATATTAGATTAAGTATAAAGCTTCAACTAGTTGAAAAGTTATACCTTTTTATCCTTCGACCTATGAATCTTCAAAAATTTAATGAAAACTGTTAACTATTTAATTATTCACGTAATGTAGTTCTAAACTTTAAAAATAACATATTTCATATGTGAAAGGTATCAAAAATACACGTATTAATCAATTCAAGGTTTAAATATATGCTTAGTGAAATATCCCAAGAACCACGATATAAGAATTTACCAATAAATGAGGGATTAAAAATGCAATTATCCATATTTAGAATTTCCTTTCTTCTTTTAGCTTTCAGTTTGCTTCTTCCAGTCCCCTTACCAAAAATAAATAGCAGATGAAAGAGGAAAAGTAAAGTACATTTATTTTCACTAGCTTTTAATCTTCCAGCAATAGCCACTAGCCCACTATCAAGGTCTAATTCATTGGACAAATGGATGTTATCATCTATCATCTTATTCCCACTAGAGCAGAAGCCTCAAAGGCAAATCTATGAGTGATTTAGCCTCAATTATATTGCACAAAGGGCCTAAAGTTATATTGCACTTTTTTTCATTTGCACATTTGCTGCCTGAAGCCAAACTTTTCATTTCTGAGATCAAATTCAACATTGAAGTTCTGCATCTGAAAATTCCCCAGAATTATCGATGGCCCGGTAGACAACACCGGGCCAAAAGCACTATCTGTGATCATAGTTAAACAAATCACATCAGTTTCACCTGCAATTGAGAAGTAATTTGCTAATGGCAATGCCATTTCAGCACCACCCTTAAAATGAAACTTTAGCTCTGGCAAAGACACTGTTTTGTGCCCGGAAATATTGAAACATGGCCTTAAACCTGTTATTTTCTCAATATTTTCAGTTCTTGGAATACCCTTTACTTGGTTCACAAATGCATTAAGCACAGGCTCGAAAACACCGCGATTCATGTATGTAAAAGTTGTGCCTGAATCCACAATACTCCCACCATTTCCATTGGAATCAGGTTTCAAATACTTGTATGGGATCTTCACTTTGTGCCCTCCAACTGTGATTTTTCTTAGACCAACATAATAGTATACTGATAATTCATTTCTTCCAGCCACCACTGGATTTTTCTGCAGTACGGTATAGCTTAAATTTGCGGTCTTTTCACCTTTAAAATCCAAAACAAGATTGCTACTTTTACCAGTATCATCAAATTTATGCGAGACAAGACAATAGGAAAACTTCTTAACACCTAATTGACTTGGCAATGATGAAAGTCCACGGCCTAAACCAGCAAGTCCAGCAGGTTGTTGGGAAGAAAACATAGAACAACCCACAAGAAAATTTGGTATTTTCTTGTTAGACATATCAAGAGTTTCAACAAGTGCAAGACCACCAGTAGTACCTAAACCATATAGAATAATATATGGTGGACAGATCTGTTTACAATTTGGTCCAGAACAATCTTGACAACGAGATTTTGGATTAGTCTTGCTATGAATCCACCCACATTTTGGATTCAAACAACCAACAACTTTTGCAGTAGATGAAGATTTGGGAATGAATTTAGGAAAGGATTGTGAGCTAGAGGAAGAAACAGAACAATTGGTACATAAGTATTTTGTTGTACATGGAAACCAAACAAAGCTACTACCAGTATCCATAATGAAAGGGATTTTTTGAGGAGGTGTGCCAAAGCCAAGAGTAATTGAGTAGCCTCCATAACTATGAGGGTACAAAGGGGTTGTGGAAGCAGAAGAATCTTGGGATTTCTTGATGTAATTTGCTCTGGCTAAGGAAATGGAAGCTAAATGTGTGAGCTTTTCGTATAAATCTTGAGATGGGTTTGTGTTAAAGAGTGAGAGTGGAATAGTAGTTGTGGAGGCTGATGAAGATATGAAGGGAAAGATGAGAGAAAGCAAAGAGAGAAAAAGGAGAAAACAGGAAGAAGCAGCCATTGTTTTTTTGGGGAAGTGTGCCTTTGGACCCAAACTAAATAGTACGAGTAGCTTAGTAGTGCAGTAATTAGGAAATAAAGCAACTTTATTTGATTTATTTTTTCAGGACCCGTTTTGCGACTAACGGAACTCAACTTTCAGTGTAACATGTGATTCTTGCACTTTAGTGAAGAGATGAGCAATAAGTCTCCGCAAAGTGTAAATGATAAGGGTCGGTGGGGTTTGAAAAATACCAAATCGTTTGGCATTGTTATTTTATCACACCCTTACGAGGAGTATAACGAGCTCCGACCCGTAGGCCGAGAACCACCTAATTTATCTGTTACTTTGAACATTATAAATCATAACTCAAAGAACACTTGCACGCAGAAAATGCCCAACGTAGAAATATCCGATCATCCAACACATATGTACATAGGCGGACCAACAAGGTCGCCACAACATAACGTATATCATAAAGCCGACAAGGCTAACAGTAAAGTATCAAGAGCTCAAAATAAGGCCGACAAGGCCACCAATATGCTATACAATAATATGAACCGGTGGAACATAATATAGATATGAAAGGTAACATGGAATAAAAGAGATAACATGTACATCTGGATGCCTCATAAGGCGGTGTCATGCATGCTTAGCCTTTTAATTTTTTTTTTTATACATATATATAGTGTCATGCCCGGCCATTAAGGCTCGGTGTCATATATATATATAGTATCATACCCGGCCATTAAGGCTCGATGTCATATATATATAGTATCATGCCCGACCATTAAGGCTCGGTGTTATCATCATTAGCCCGCGTCCGGGGCAATATCATAACATGCCCATTGCAGTGGTGTGTACATCTATGTGCCATGCCTGGCTGACTATAGTGCGATGCGGTGTGAGAAAATACATACATATATATATATATATATATATATATATATATATATATATATATATATATATATATATATATATATATAAAGCATGCATGAGAGCCCAATCAAAAGTCACAACTATATTGGAGTGACGTAAGGTCGGTAGCCTCCGATTATATTATGGATCAATAATCATCGTTTATCCCACCTTGAAGGAATAAGGGTCATAAGGTGAGATTACCAACAATGAAGGAAATTAAGAAATTGTAAATTAAGCTCAATCATCTCATAATAATAAAAAGCTCATGTACTTGGAAATCTCTATGAATAAAATCATCTCATAATAACATGAAATCCGTATGCCTTGGAGCTTGGATAAATAAATCCCTCATAACCATCATCATGGTTATCATAAAAAAATTATTCATCGTTAGCATCATAAAAACTTTAAGAGTCATGAATCTCTAACATTCTTGGAAATGAGGATTTTTATGGAATTCATGCATGGTTTGGTAGGAAAAGAATCATGCCTTTAGAAGCTCAATAACATCATAAGGATCACGAGATTCGTGGACTTCTAGCATTTGTGGAACTAAGGATATTATGGGTATGCCACAAAGGTTTATAACAAAAGGATCATGCCTTTAGAAAGAAAGGGACTAGCCTTAACATACCTGGAAGATAATATCTCGACTTCCAACTTACTTCCTGTCTTGCAATTCACTTAAGATCATTCGTAGCCTCGTAATCTACATATACAACCATTCATACTATTGCTAGGCTCATCGTCATACGCTCGTCTTAAACCCTTAATTTAAATCCATTTAGAATCTGCCGAAATTCGGGCAACATCTCCCCTGTTTATATGCCTAGCCCGAAATCATAATATCAACAATCAATCAACAACAACAATACCAACATCATCAACACCATTATCCATACCAATATATTTCCTAAAACATCCCACACGATGTTTTCCAAATTTCTCAACTAACCAACTTGTGATACGACTATTTAATAACTTTATTTCCGTAAAAAAGCCGAAATTAATACCAATAAGGAGAGATTCATACCTTTTCCTTGTTAGAACAATAATATCTCCAATATCCATCTTGAATCCAAGCCAAAATCCACCACAAAATGATATTATTAGCGCGACTACACGTTTTCCGGACCTCGATTAATACTCCGTAACTTGAAATTACACAAAATCCTCACTTTTATGATATATATTTGCTATCTTATGCTTGCTGAATTTTCTGGAATATTTGGGAAATTATTATGACAAAAAAGAGGGGTTTTAACCCTTATATAGTGTGCCAAAGTCGGTGGCACTGTAGCAGCACTGCAGCAGCGCATTTCTGCTCTGTCAGCCTAACTTGTAATATCCATAATTCTCTATTCCGACGTCTTATCGACGAGCGGTTTATTGCATTGGAAACTAGACTCGACGAACTTCATTTTAGGCTTTTGAAACACCTTAAAACTCCTAATATACTAGGAGATATACCCCTCCAAAGTTGACTAAAAATCTGCCAAAATTCTGCCAACTTTTTTCCAAATTTTCGTCAAACTTACTTTCTTCGATTTGCTTGATCCCGAAATCTTCCGAAACTCTCCATACATGATATTTATCACTAATCATACTTGATAATGGTCATGTCCTTTGGTTCCAAGGTTGTCCTTCCCGGTTACGACTTACAAGATCATAATTCATCATTTTCTTAAACAATATACTTAATAATGTTTCGTTCCTCACACTCCAAAGTTGTTTTACCTAGCCATAGCTCGGCATACTTACATTCAAATTTAACCAGTGCTTCTCCGAGGTACAACGTGTAACACTGAAAGTGCGGGGTGTTACATTCTCCCCTCCTTCAAAAACATTTGTCCTCGAATGTTGAGGTAGAATTCGCTCTGAGGTAGATGTGAATGTTCTTACCTGTATTTGTCGATATTTACTTTACTTACTTGCAGTCTTACTTGCTCATTTAAAACTGAACTTATCCGAATTGCGCGGTTTATCCTTCTTCTTTTGTGGCCAAAATTTACGCTCGTCCTCAAGGTCATCTCTTTTGTGGCTTTATCGTTCTCATTATCTCTTCAGCCTTCGTTGTTTACATTCTTGTATGCCGGGTTTGAAAAATACCAAATCGTCTGGCATTGTTATTCTAACTTTAGGTACTAACCGTTACACAGTATTGTTTTGCTTCTTCTTTTTTTTTCTTTAATCATGAGGGGAAGGGGATTACAAGGAGAGTAATCGAACTCTTACTACAAGGTGATAAATCGAACCCTCGCCAACAAGATGATAGTTCAGATAACCAATCAATAGGATTACTTAAAGTCCATCTGATTATATTCACTTACGAATCATATGTCAATCTTACAACGTCAAACATGTCGTTCTCTCCTTGTAGCTGCTATTGATGATTCTAGGATGTTAGAAAATAGCCAACTCGGTCAGGAGATAGGATGATTCGGAAAAGGAAGAAACATCAATTGTTCGGAGAGTAAGGAGAGTCAGATCAGTTCTGTTAAGAATAGGTCGTATTGAAGACCAAGAAAACACTCAATTTTACACCTATAGCACCGTTTAGGAAGTTTGGACAGAAAATTATTTTTAGGTAGAAGATTGGCTCATGATTCAACCACCGCAAAATGGATTTGGTAGAGAGGTGTAATGATTGTTGCTGTCTTGGCCTAATTTTTAAACAACAATAACCATTTGTATACTTGAAGAGGGAAAAGATTCTTAAAACTAGGCCTACATTTCAATAAGCAAATTTGTATTACTTGACGTGAAGTGGGGTACAACGGCATCATTTATTTTAGAAGTTGCGAAAGAGAAAGCATCTTGGTTTTCCTCCTTCACTAATCATTATTTCTTGCATTAGTTATTGAAATTTAATAAAGGATGTTTAAGTTTGTTTAGTGGCATTTGGTGAGAGGTTGTTGTCATTCAAGAAACAAGTTAATCTATACAAATTAGAGTTTAGCATTTGATTAAGTGCCAACAATATAACCAGGACTCATTAAGGTCTATTAGATTGTAGATACTAATGTAAGATATGCAGTTTTCCTTAGGGTTTTAACTCTACAATGGAACAAAAACAGTATAAAGTATTAACAAAAACAGTATAAAATATTAATTCACATGTGAGTTTTCACATGGTCTGCAAAGTTTAAGAGGAATCGACATTTCCCTGTATTTGGAATAGTTACAAAACATAGGGGGTCCTGAAGCTACATATTGCTTTGCTGGATGATAGAGAAACCTTTGTTTTGCATTAGTCCTTCAACTAAATCGAGAAAAAAAGCACAAAAATACCAATGCCAGCAGCGTACAATTCTCTTTTACCGCCAACATATATAACTTCAGATTGAACTCAGAAAACTAGAATCACTTACTAATATAGAAAACTAGAATCACTGACCAATATATACTATCTTATCTTAATCACAATGACGAGCCTCAATTAGACAAGTCATAGACTACAATGTGATTGTGGCCAAAAACCTGATGAAGAAGAACATTTTCCTCGGCAGGAAGCAAAACACCGATAACCGAACCAGCTTTTTTGGGATTAGCAGACAAACGCTGTTTGATTAAACGTGCGAAAGAAGGATTATTAATAAATATTTAAAATATCAGTAGAACTTGAAATTTTAAATACGTCATGACCTTCCCATAACAATAAATTTCAAAATACGAAGTCATTTTTTTCTCATAACATGAGACTGAAAAGGAAATGTTTCTTATACGACTATTAAATTATAAGACAATGATGAGATTAATCCTAGTCAACGCCCAACAGAAAGAGAGTTATATTGGAGATCAGTGGCACATGAGTGTTTTTTGGAATATATAGATTTTAACCATGTGGTGTGGTGGGGAAAACAAAAAGTACAAGGCAAAGCTGGATTCTCCCAGGTTAAGGTTCCTTCATCTTCGGATAATTGCTTAATTATATAGTCCTTTTGGTCTACAAGACTAATAATGGAGCTTGGCTTTACCATTATCAACTACCACTTGTCATGGGCATATATACTGTCCTTAAATTCTACCGCAAAAAGGACAACTAATCGGTCCAGCATCTAACCTTTACAGGAAAAACGCCTTATCGGCCAAGAATGAAAGGAGCCTTATCTAGTTATCTTCATGATGCTTCTCTGCCTTTTTAAAATAAGTTTAAAGTAAAAGTCACTGATGTCAGTCTCCCTGGTAACATGTCAAAATATTAGAAGTAATTGGAACATGATGTTGCTACAAAAAAAAAAAAAAAAAAAAAAAAAACTTAGTAAACTTCATATTTAATTTGTAGAAAATGTATATTGAGTTGTAAGTACTTTTAAACTATGAATGTACTTCATTCCGGAATTGAAATAAATTATATTCGAATCTATAGCATCTCTATAATACAACTCCCTTTAGTGGCGTAAGGTGCTGATTGCTGAAGAAAACCAACTAACGTCGCTAGTGAACATGCTACTGATGATTGAAATGTAAACGAAAAGTTTACCAGTGGCGATTCAATAAGCAAAAATTGTGAAATCTGCCTGGCTAAATTTGCTTATTTTAGCCACTTCAAACACTTCATAACTCAACACTGCAAACTAATATAGCCTTTGCACAAACAAGAATGTCTGGGAATTGGAAAATTAGTGAAAATCCCAAAATGATAATTACATGAATTTCATCTTAGCAAATAAGTTGTATTGGTGTTGATCTTAACTATGATATGAAGTTCACTTGGCACGTTAACTTTCTAATCATCATTACAAATATCTTTCCAATTTATCACAAATATAAATAGGCCCTTACGTTGTGTTCTATATGACCTCTTTCCTTTTTGGAGGTTTTATAAAAGAATAGCACCTTTATATATTTGTAGAGTGCTATTTAATTTTAACATTTTTATATTAGCGTTAATCACACGCTCTTATAAAAATGACATAATACGTCGCAAATCACAAAATTCTAATGGGGGTAATCTTAGATATATGTTATTCCATATATTTCTTCATGTTTGTCAAAGGTTTTTCTTTCTGTCCAATCAAACAATGTCAAATAAATAAAGTTGATGAATGATATTTTAACGTATAACATTTAAAGTTCTTGACCAATCAATAGTACCTCCATTATTCTTGTAATAGAATGTTGATTACCATTACTATTAGCGGCCTAAAAAATAAAATTGAGCGGGCTAGCCACTTTTGGACCTCTTTTTAATGTTTAACCATCGGTTGAAATGTAACCGAAAAGTAATAAGTTTTTAGCTACGATGACCTTTTTTCCTCCTCTTCTTCGTTTAAAAGCGGCAGAGAACCACTTCTTCATATCTCCACTTCTTTGCTAGAGCTTGAACTGCACTATTTGAAATTTAGGAATTTTACGTATAATTTTGAAATGACACAATTCAAAGTCCAATAATTTTTTTTTTGGAAATTCCAAGAAAAATTCACAGCTTTTCTTCATATTTTAGCGTCTAAACTTTAATTCCGCATTAAAATATTTAAACATTGAATACTTTTAAAACACCGGGTGAAACTTGATTGGCAGCCCAAAAAGTGCCTATTTGCCAATTTTGTCCTAAAAAAAGAAGAAATTGCACGGCTTGTCCTTCAAAATGGGGTAGTCTTTAATTTTTGGCCTTCCAATGGGCTGGTCTTTAATTTTTATTCTTCAAAATTGAACTTATGTCCCGCGAGACATAAATTATGTGATATATGATGCGAAAATATAAACTTATGCTTCGCGTAATAATTATTTGTCTTGAGGATAAAAATTGAAGACCGGCACAAAATAGAGACAAAAAGGCAAATGCCCGGTGATGGTTCAATTGGGCTACTTTACTAACAGGTCCAGCCCATTAGTAGACAAATTTGGTTTTTGTCGTGTCAGAGTCCGTTTGGCGCCATTACCAGTGAGTGTTGGTTAGTGTTTGGGCTGTATTCGAGTTAGGTGTGTGACGTGGTGCTTCCACGCGCCAAAAGACCCCCATTTCAACGGTGCTCTCTGTTAGGCGCCAATAACCGATTTAATTTCTTTCTTTTCTTTTTTCAACGATTTAATTCCTTTTTTGGATAATTTGTTTCTTAAAGTTCCTATAGTAAAAATCCTATATTACTCAATTTAAGGCATATGACTATAAGCATGAATTTATGTATTTTAAACAAGTATTGTTAAAAATAATAATACAGTAGATTGATCTGAGAATCAATATTTAAAGTGTTAAAATATATTTTTGTATTGATTCTATTAAGACTTTCAACTTTTTTTTTTTGTCTAGACAAAATACAATAACTAAAAAAAAATCGTATTTTGAATTAGTTATCATGTTTATACTTTCATGACTTTTATCGCATGAAGTAGCTGTAGTTATCTAACAATGTTTTTTAATGTAATCACATAATTGCTAAATTTTTTAAGTAATTCTAAAGTTCAACTATGTGTTATGTAAATTATACTATAAAACACCAAAGATTTGGATACAATCTTGTCTATAAAGAGACCATTTCACTAAGGTTTTCCGAAAACAATTGTACTGAATAAGCAAGTTCAATATGTATATGCAGTTTTTTGCCACCTCATAAATTGGCAGGTTAATCACTAAGTCTTTGCAATTGTTATTTGTCAACCATTAGTAAGTATTTGCAACTGTTATTTGTCAACCATTAGCACAACTCCGTTTAGCATTTCCCCTGCCATGTGAAGAATTGAAAGTGGAGTGTAACCAATACTCCTTTAGCACCATTAAACTAGGAGTATCATTTATCAGTTAGACAACATTATAAAATTATACCAAACCAATTTAAGAATATTTTGTTAATTTAATTATTGTTTACAATTTAGTGTATAACTTTCGCAATCTCAATGTTGTTACCGTTATTACTCAAGTAAATTTTAATTGTTTTCTTATTTTAAGACTAATGATAAGAAAAATGGAATATATTCTAATCTATAATTGATAAACAAAGATTAGATGAGTTGACCTTCTTTGAATAGCATAATTCTTCTTTAAATTTACATTACAAGTACTCCTTGTTCCCTCCATTTACATATCCTCACCATTTTGTTTCTTTGTTCCGTTTCCTTTCCCTCGTTTTCTCCCCTTTCTCTCTCTTCCCGCTTTTTCTCTATTCCTAACTCAGATCTCATCAGGAACCCCCCCCCCCCCCCCCACCCAAAAAAAAAACCAAGAATTTCCCAATTCGGGTGATTCTTGAATTTCGTGTCCTGGTTTTCCCTCTTCTTTCTTGAATTGAAAAATCAAGAATTTGGGAATTTTGGTCAGCTTGAAAAGAAGTAAAGCAGATCATGCAGCCACATAAAGAGCTAGCATTCACATCGAGTAAACCGCCGTTAGGAGACTACCACAGGTTTTCTACTGACCCACTTCATCAACAACCTGAAGGCATCCTTGTTAAGTCTACTGTAAGTGTTACTATTTTTCATACACTACTAAAGGGTCTCTTTTTGATGCAGAATTTTGTCCCTTTGATTTTTTTTTTCTTGGAAAATCTGCTGTATGTGGTTGTGTTGTTTATGTCTTCAATTGGGTTTGACTTGAATTTTGGTTGTATAAGTGTGGAAAATTCACTAGCTTATAGGGGAATTTGGTGGAAGTTCTTTTTTTTTTTCCCCTCTCAAGAACTTACATTTCTAGCATGTGATCTTTCTTGATTTGGATTGTAGTCTTTATTAATTTAGCTGTAAGGTTGGAACATTGTGCCCTTTTATTTTAGAATTAATTGATCTTCTGGTTTTATGAATGTCTTAATTTCCATAAGTTAGAGATATTATGAATCGATGTAAAAAGTTGTACCGGTTTCTTGTTTTTTCCGCTATTAACCTACCCGAATTGCTATTAGGTTTCTTCCATAAGTTGGAGATACAATTATGAATCCATGTAAAAAGTTGTAGTAGTTCTTGTTTTTTCCGCTACTAACCTTCCCGAGTTGCTATTAGGTTCCTTAATTTTGTGATACAGGACTTCTGGATAGTGTGAGATTTTGAAGGAAAAACATGAAGTAGTATCTAACTTTCAATAGAAAGGGGTGATTATATCTGCACAATTAAGAAGGGAAAGTCAAGATGTGAATCATAATGGATGAGGAGTCTGGGGTTTTGAAATGCAGAAGCTTGTCAAATGCTTGGCATATATTAAGACGGATTTGTAATTCTTCCCTTGGCATTGTGCTCCAGTGAATCATTTTAGACTTTCAGGATGGCCTTGATTTGCTGCTAAAAACTCTTGATGTTTAAGAAGGAATACGAAAGAGTTGCTATAGTCTAGACTAAATTCTAAGTTAGCACGAGAATAATAGTTGCATTAGTCTCTTTTATCCTCCAGTTTTAATTTAGCATGTCAAATTATTAGTATGGCCCAAGTGTTTTCCCTGCAGACCAATTTCCACAAATGAAGGACCTAGATTGGGTTGGTTTAGCATTCCATAATACCCAAAAGAGAGGAAATAACAAGAAAAACAATAGTTTTGAGGAACCTCCTCAATGGTAGACGTATTTGTAATTCTTTATTCTAGTTGAGATTATGGGCTTTTATTGTTGTGGATCTTTTAATGCAGTTGCTACTGGAGACGGTTTTAGTCTGTTGTTGTCTGAAGATAAACACAATCTCACGGTCTGTATCAAAATGATTGATAGAAGTAAGAATTCTTTATGCTGTTTGATGGAGTTTTGGTGACGGGTTGACAAAACTAGATCAAATTGAACGAATGGTAAAAATGAAGGTTGATCTGATTTCCAGAGGGTGAGGTTCTTGGTTTGAAGTAAGTCCTGTATAAGATTGTGGGTAAAATTGAATGAGATTTAGAAATTATTGGTACAGTCAATTAGAATGCAAAGAATCGTTTTAGCAAACACATGGCGAACGGTAATGATGGTATGTTGGAACAATAATGAATAGAGGATGGGTTGGTTAGTTAATTTATTTTGTATGCTTAGGGAAAGAAAGTTAGTGCTATTTTGTCGATTCTGAGTTAGGGGTGATGTAATCAAGTTTTGGAGGTCAAGTAAAGGTTAAAAAAGCTTTACTGGCTGAGTCGGTTTCTCGTTTTGTGCAAATTGCTTGGAATTGGTTTCGATAATTGCCCAGCACGAGCAGCCACATGTTATAGCTTCATATGAGTCTCACGTGGAATCCATAAGGCCTCATGGGGTATGCCAATCGAGAAAGAAAATATAGGAAGCATTAATGGAAATTGAGAAAGAAAATATAGGAAGCATTAAAGGAAATAAATGCATAGTAACTAATGAGCTGCAATGTTCTATTACATTTATCTATCTCTCTCTCTCTCCTCTGCTTATTCTTTTACAAGAGGCCCGCTAGTCCTCCTTAGTATGAGATTAGCAACTGGTTGCTTCTGGGAAGCATCTAAAATGTTGCCACTACATAGAGATTCAGCATACTAGTCCTGAGCTGTCTCTCATGCCCAGAGAAGCGGAAGCAGTAGCAGTTAGGCTGAAGTCAAGCCGCGTGATAGGTGGCAAAGGATACCGCAAAGGACTAAGCCACTATTTTCATGTCGAATGTGGTCTACTTTACCAATAACCAGTCAAATACCAAACTGTATACAGTTTCAGTGAACTTTTGAAACAATCAATGAGATTGATCAGACAAGTACCAAGTAATATTATTTTTGTGCGGCTAATATTAAGTGTTTATTATGTTCTATTTACAAGATCCTCACAAGATAACTTGACTTTGTTGATTTAGCCGCTGATCAATTTAGTTGAGCAGTTTATAGTGTCTTTTTATCAACTTCAATTCAGACACAATTTTTGTTAAAGCTCTTACAATTTATTGCTGATGGGAACTTGGGGATACTTATTGTCTTGATTAGCCACTGAAACGGAAGAGTGAAACAGCAAATTCCGAACAGGGAGTTGGTGCACAGGTTGCTGGAGACACCAATAGTCCAATGCAGACACCAATTTCAGGGAAAGCTGGAAAGTCACAGAAAGTGCCTAGGACATCAAAGGCCAGATCTGCTGCTCAAGCTGCTACCTCAAATTTAGGTACAGAACAACAGATATCCAACCAGAAGTTTTATCAGCATTAGTTTCTGCATCTCATATCATCAATATAAAATACACCATTCTAATATTAATTTGACAGATTAGTAGTTTGGATAATTGTAATCTTTGTTGTGTCACTGTCACCCCATCTTATTGTTTTTCATTTTCTCTGAGGCACCCACCATTTTATAAAACACATAAGTTTACCAAAGAGATAACTTCTTACATATTTCAAATTACAGGATCTCCTTCAGGCAATAATGTTACTCCAGTTGGTCCTTGCCGCTATGACAGTTCCTTAGGTAAATTAAACCTTTTACTACTTTCGGTTATTAATTTGCGTCTGTTAATCTTTACCTGTCCCTAGGGGTATGAATGTAGGTGGAGGTTGTATTTCTGTGCTTGGGCATTTGTATGTTACTATATGACATTTTTTTTCTTGAATTATTTGTTGTACAGTATAAATATATACCAGAATTAGTAACTTATGACTTCCTTTCTTGATTCATTCAGGTCTCTTAACAAAGAAGTTCATTAACCTGATCAAGCATGCGGAAGATGGCGTTCTAGATCTAAACAAAGCTGCTGATACATTAGAGGTACCTTCCTCGCAGTAGATACTACATAAGCCTGTATTATGAAATTCTACCTGCTTACAGATCTCTTCCTTTTAACAGGTGCAGAAACGGCGTATATATGACATCACAAATGTCCTGGAAGGCATTGGTCTGATAGAAAAGAAACTCAAAAACAGGATCCAATGGAAGTATGGAAATGTTTATCCAATAAATATATTACATTGAAGTTGCTTATCATCTAAGTTCCATATTATTCAAGATCATTCAATAAACAAAAGTTATGACTCAGTTCTCTTATTACGTAGGGGTTTAGATGTCTCAAGACCGGGGGAAGTTGATGAGAGTGTTACAAGTTTACAGGTAAGAAGAACTATCTTAATGCTTGCCTTCTTCCTCATTTTGTTAATTGCCAATTGGCCTGTCATAATCTGCCAAGTAGCCTGAGCATAAGGGTTTCAGTCATTGGTTTGTGCTTCCTTTGCAGGCAGGAGTAGAAAATTTGACGATTGAAGAAAGTAGATTAGATGAAAAGATAAGGTTATCTTCTGATGCCTCTGATACAATGTTCAAGATTTCTTTGCTTCACCATTATTTAATATTCAAAATTTGTATTTATATTGGCTTGTTTCAGAGAAATGCAAGAAAGATTAAGGGACCTGAGTGAAGATGAAAATAATCAAAGGTGCCACATTCTTTTGCTTAATCATGAACCATCACTTTTCCTTCTTTATTCTTGATAACTGATCTCTTCTAAATTTTCTTCCTAAAAGATGGCTTTTTGTTACTGAAGATGATATAAAGAGCTTACCTTGTCTTCAGGTAATTTTAAAACAGATGCTTTTGGTTTTTTGCTTTCATTTCTTTGTAATGCAATTTTCATCAAATGACCAATGCTCTGATGTAAATTTATTGCTCTCATCAGAATGAAACGCTGATAGCTATTAAAGCTCCACATGGCACCACTTTAGAAGTCCCAGATCCTGATGAGGTAACTGCTTTCTCTTTAGTACATAAACGTCTTCTTTATTATTGTATCAAATCTACCAGTCATTTAACTGGTACCTCAGCCAATTTAAGTAGCAGTTCCACATGTTTTTCATGTCTTCCTTGTTTCCAATAGGCTGTTGATTATCCACAAAGGAGATACAGAATAGTGCTTCGCAGCACCATGGGACCCATTGATGTTTACCTTGTCAGGTGCTTTTTCCTTCTTACTTCAACTGCCTATGAAATTGAAAAGATTAATATGTTGCTTGAGAGGATGGAGTGTTTAGTAGCTTCACATTTTTAAAGGCAAGGCAAACTTTATTGATTTAGGAGGGGGAGTGCAGACAAACTTTGTCTAATTCTTTGTTTCGAAAATTTTTGTTTAGTCAATTCGAGGAAAAGTTAGAAGAGATAAATGCTGTTGAGGAACCATCAACCATGCCTTCAACATCAGGTTTCAATGAGAATGCAGCTGCAACATTGCCTGCTGAGGATGGCGGAGTAGTTGAAGTCGGGACGGAAGAACAAGAAAATCAAAGAGGGTGTCAAGATGTTGGTACTTCTCAGGACCTTGCGAGTGGAATTATGAAGATTGTTCCAGATGTTGATGTGAGTTTCAATTTTCAAGCCTTAAAAAAATTAAATAGTTCAGTGTGTGTTTGAAGCAAGAAAATTAGGAAAACGAGACTAAATCAAATAGTGCATTTTGTCTTAAATAAGTAGGTATTTCGTAGAACATCCAATGCAGTTATTATGAATTCAAATGAGCAATTCAAGGTGTGTTTGGTTACAAAATGTATTTCAATTTTCCATGTTCGGTCAGTTGAAATTTTGGCAAAACATTTAGGAAAACAAGTTCCTTAAAAAATGGGGAAAATGACTTGCCTAGTGGAAGTAAGGAAAACAAGTTCCACAAATGGCATTCCTCATTGATTGTGTCTTCCCCACACTCTAACACACCCCATCTTCATCCCCATGCCCCCACCCCTGACTCCCATAGTATTTGTCTAGGTTGTATATACAAAATGCCTTTAGGATAATTTTTTTTGCTTATGTACCGAACACAAGAAAATAATTAAGAAACCCACTTATTTTCCTGTAAAACATTTTTCAAGAAAACATTTTCCTTCATACCGAACACACCTAATTGAACATAGTGCATTTTAAGTAGGTACTGTATTTCGTAGAAACATCTAATGAGCAATTCAATCACTTTGGTTTTTCAGTTACTGAATTTTTCTTCGGTCCTGCAGAATGAAGCAGATTACTGGCTTTTGTCAGATGCTGATGTTAGCATCACTGACATGTGGAGAACAGAGTGTATCCTACTAGTTCTCTGTTTCATTCAGTTTTAAATTTTTGTTTCTTGCTATCAATGAAAGTTATCCTGTGAATATAGAATCCATGACTAAAAATTAGCTGTTCTTGACTGGAACGAGTTGAATGCAATTCATGAGGATTATTCGATTGCGGATGTCAGTACTCCACGTGCCCAAACTCCCCCATCCAGTACCACTGAACTGCCTTCTGCAAGTACTACTGGAAGCTGAGTAGTATTTCCTGGCTTGGTTTTCGGATGAGTGCTTGTGCTTGGTGTTCAAAATGATCAATTCTCCATCAGCAAAGGTGATGCTTTGTTCTCGGTATAATAAAAGTTCTACATTGAATTAATTCATCCTCTGTATAGCCCCTTGAATGACCTAAACGAAAGAACAAGTGCATCCAGGAGCTTTTCCAGAAAGGTCCTTCAGGAAGTTGGCAGTTTGATGCCCAAGAAATGAGCTTCATTGTACAGTTAGTATATAGTATATACCATTGTACTTGTAGTGGCAATAATCAGATGGTTCAACTGCTGTCTAAATTCACTGTATTGTCTGATTTCTTGCTCTCTATGGTCTTAGCTTTGAAATCTGATAAGATGATTTTTTGTCATATTCTGATGTCAAGAAAATTTGATTTAGTACACCGCAGTCTCTTAAGGCTTCTTGTTGCACGGCTAAGTTGTCAAGTTGCCATTTTCTCCATGTTCTTAAACTGCAAGAAGCGGGATGCAGTTAAGTGGAGAAATTTGAGAATGCTATGTTAATCTTCACCTTAATTATACAATGTCATATTTCACCTCTTTGGAAGTTGTGACTAGTGTTTTTGATTAAAATATTTTAAGCAACATTTATAACATGAAGTCACGCTATTTCGGATTTGGCTTCTCTCCATTGCTTATTGTCTCCATTTCTCCAAGTTTTTACTTGGATGAGAAATATGTCCCATTCTAAAATTAATGGTTTTGATTTAATTAGGTAAAACTAAGCCTTAACTATGGTTAGAATAGATGTTACTCTATATAATTTTCAGAATTTTTGATAGTTCCTCATACAAATTCCATGTATGGCGCTAAACATTATCCCAATATTTTAACACCGAGATCCTGCGTCAAAGAAAATCTTACAGGATCTTTCATGGAAATAAAGTCTCCAGAGATAATTGTTAGAGCAAAATTCAACTAAAAGAACACGTTAAAATTGAATACAAAAAGAGGATATTATGTGTTTGTAAAATTTTCCAAGTATACCACCATTAAAGCAGTTGAAAACAACCATTCTCCAGTTAATTAGCTCTTAATTTTTTTTTATTTTTTTTTTTTTTATGGTAGCTGGTATTGTAGGATTACCGAATCTTCTGGGAAAAATATATATATCTATTGTCCTAATTAAAGTTAAGATTTAGTTTTATAATGTAGTTATATCTAAACCATTAATTTTAAAATTGGATATGGATCGCCACTTGGGGAAAGATAAACAATAAGAAATGGAAAGAAATCAAATCCACTATTTCTGGTCCTTTTTTAATCAAAGAAAGTTGTGGACCTAATTGAGAAAAATATGCTGGGACCGTGCATTTTTAACACCTCCTAATTGAAGAGATCTAGTAGCTCAGTTGGTTGGCTACCTGAACTTTTACTTTGTTGGTGAGGGTTCGAATCCCACGTTATAATCTCTTCCTCCATTTCCCCTTCCCCTGCCCCTTATGTAATAAAAATAACTTAAAAAAAAAAAAAAACACCACCTAATTTCCCTCCTTATTGTCAGTGTGGGAATCTAATCTATAATCCTGAGCGACCTATCCGACTCTAAATTAGTACTAGATCAAATATCACAAGGTATATTGAAGTAAATCTGAATTGATACGCATACTAGATATGATTCCGATTCAGATTCATTTACCTTTCCTATCAAGATAATACTTATCGAGAAATAGTACACAAAACAAATTCTAGTTCAAGCAGACATCTACCAGTCTCATACATTCTTATAAATTCTTCTAGTCCAATTAAACCCCAAACCAAAGGAGGTATTTTTTTTTCTTCTCATTCTTCTTCCTCCTGACAAATACGTATACCACCTTCTTCTATACTTGTGTAAACAAAGTTTTACACTACTTAAAATCGTTTCATTAGTATATGAAAGTTCATATGCTGCGACAGGTTGAAATACACTGATAGCAGTGAAAGTATTTACAGTATTAGTGTATATATATTTTACAATACGGCATCAACAAGAATGAAGAAGTCCTCTTCTTCATTCGTTTCGCGCACAAAGTCGTTACCGAACCCTTCTACAAACCCTAGTTTGCATGTCATCAAACCAGTGCGCCATTGCCACAGTTTTCCAAACGACGGCTCTTCTTCAGAATACAAGTATGAATCTTTGAAAGAATTATTAGCCTCATTACCATCTAATTCTCCATTAATGACATGTACTTGTGGAACTAATCAGCTCCCTAATATTCGGAATCGGCTCGTGCAAAAGGCTGCATGGTCCTATTTGAAGCCTGCAATGCCAACAATCAAAAGGCAACCTCAGAAGTGTTTCGTTTTGTTGATGTGGGAGAAATTGTCCACTAAAATCAAGCGTCCAGTGAAGTTAATGTCTAGGATTTCTCAGGTTTTTGTGGACATATTTGCAGCTGCCTCTGGTGTTAAACGCTAGCATTAGCAAAATATAATTGTGTTGTTTTTTTTTTTGTTTTTTTTTAAGGTTAGTTTTTAGGTATTTAATTAGATACTTTAGGAGTGCCTACCTAGTACAAGTTGTCTTTTAGAATTTAGAGAGATTACCAGTACTCCAGAAGCACCCATGTCCGAAGATTGTGTGGTGTGTTGCTATCAAGGTTAAATTCAGTACGAGTTTGCCGCTAATTGTGTACCTATGAGACCTCTTAATTTTGTCAGTTATCTTACTCTATATCTCTTCTCTTATGATTTACAACGCAAATTTTGGCCTTCTTTTTAAATTTAGAACACATAATTTCCCAATTTGGAAATACATAGCCTAAAGATTACCAAATCTTATCAGTGATCATCCATATCTCAAAGCTTTGTTTGATAGTTATATATAGCTATAAAAAAAAAATCAAATTAGTTTTATTTGGTAATTGAACAAACTATAAGAAAGCAAACAGCTCACAGAAAGTAAAATTTGGTAAGAGTACGGAGGATTGGTTATGACTCATTGTTTAGCCCATCTTGATCTAACATGTCTCCACGCAAGAAACTTTTGTACAAGTTTGAACAATGATCTATTTATTAATTCAATATTTTGACCCATTCAGTTTCAGCCCAAACTGTCCATTCGCCATCATTAAATAAAATGCATATTTAGTTGCACTATTTTTTGTTGGATTCACCCTGGCGACTAGTCAATTGAACTTATATGTGCTTGTTGTGAGATTTATTCCGCGGTTGGAAGAGAGGAAAGAGGACAAAGGGTTTGGTATGTGCTTTAAATTCTAAATAAGCGAATTGTCCTAAGAGTAAATTCTTTTCCCCGTGTAGCTGAAATATGTGGCAAAATCAGAAATTTTATTAAGGGTGTTAAACAAACGTATAACCCATCTTCACCCTACGTGGCTATGCCACTGCCTGAAACATTATCCACTAGTTTCCATAATTACATGCATTGGCCTTCATTAATACATTTTACACAAATGATAATTCTTTTCCCATTCCAATCAATGGTGTGAGTTTTCATGTTCTTCGCAAGTATACGTACTACTTGTTCAACCCTTTTATGGAATTTATTTATTTCGTGGGAGTATAGTTAAAGGAAAAAGGTTCTGATAGTGAACAGCATGTCCAGGGGCGGATCCACATGTTGTTGAGGGTGTTCACCCGAACACTCTCGGTAAAAAATTACAGTGTATATATAGGGTAAATTTTCTGTGTTTATGTGCATCTATTAACTTTTGAACACCCTGAATAAATTATATTTAGCTTTTTTTTTTCAAACACCCTGAATGAAAATCCTAAATCCGCCACTGAGCATGTCATTACCATGAGATGTCAATTCTATTACGAGGAAGTAGGAACTGCACTCCCAAGATACAGCTATAATTTTTCATTATATATAAGCGGCTTGGGGGGACGAACATGGCTCCCCAAGCTTGTACCAACAGCTTCACGAATTGTACCCGCATTAAATTCTTGTACCATGAGCTATATAATTTGTACACTTTATCCAACTATTTTTATATCCCATATAGACATGTGTCATAGTACTTAATATTTATTCCCTTCTCATGTATAGACGTATGCACTTTCAATTTAATTCTCCGACACATTTATTTCCTCCGTGCACTTTTACTAGCTTGTTCACTTTTGACTTTTCGTGTTCTAGCTGAATATTTATTCTCTTCTCATGTATAGACATATGCAGTTCAATTTTAATTCTCCTACACAAATTTATTTCCTCCATGCACTTTAATTTGTTCACTTTAGACTTTTCACATTCTTTGAGAATTTATAAATCCCACGTACATATATGTCATAGTACTGAATATTTATTCTCTTCTCATATATACGCGTGTGCACTTCTATTTTAATTCTCCGACACATATTTATTTCCTCCGTGCACTTTTACTTGTTCATTTTGACTTTTCATGTTATTTAAGAATTAATAATGAAGTACTCCTCCCGTCCCATATTACTTGGCCACATTACTATACTTGACTTTTCACGTTCTTTAAGAATTAATAAAAATGACGTTGACATGTGTCATAGTACTTAATATTTAATTCCCTTCTCATGTATAGACGTATGCACTTCAAATTTAATTCTCCGACACATTTATTTCCTCCGTGCACTTTTACTTGTTCACTTTTGATTTTTCGTGTTCTAGCTGAATATTATTCTCTTCTCATGTATAGACATATGCAGTTCAATTTTAATTCTCCTACACAAATTTATTTCCTCCGTGCACTTTAATTTGTTCATTTTTGACTTTTCACACTCTTTGAGAATTAATAAATCCCACGTGGATATATGTCATAGTACTGAATATTTATTCTCTTCTCATGTATACACGTGTGCACTTCTATTTTAATTCTCCGACACATATTTATTTCCTCCATGCACTTTTACTTGTTCACTTTTGACTTTTCACGTTATTTAAGAATTAATAAATGAAATACTCCTTCCGTCTCATATTACTTGGCCACATTACTATAATTGAATTTTCACGTTCTTTAAGAATTAATAAAAATGAAGTACCCCCTTCGTCCATATTACTTGGCCACATTACTAAAAATATATGTCTATTTTTCTATTCTATATTTATCTTCTTTTCTATTTCTATTATCCCTATTTTCCTTCTTTGTCAATACTTTAAACGTGAAGAGAGGACGAACAATAGCAATGCAAATTTGTACCAAAAGTTATTTTAATGCTCCTACACATAACTTGTTCACTTTTGACTTTGCACGTTCTTTGAAAATTAATAAATAAAGTATATATTTTATCATAATATCCATATTTATTGGTATATAGTCTCAATGGCCTCAGAAAATGATTTGAAAATGAATAATTAATGTGAAGGGTAAAATAAGAAGAAGAATTTTTTTTTCCTTGATATGTTAACGACGACAAGTAAAAGTAAAGGGAGGGAGTGACATTTATCCCCATTTTCCTTCATTGTCAATACTTTACTTATTTACTCTCCTTTGCAGTCTTTGATTATTGTTTCTTTACATTTATAAAATGTATTACTTTATATTTTCATTTCAGAATTAAAATTTGGTGATTAATGATATAACATATATCTTTCTAATTTTGATTTCTTTGTAACAATTAATATAAAAAAATTATAATATATTTTATAATTAATTTAATAAAAATATTTTAATCCAATATATACACCAAAATGGTTCTTATGTTTGGATCTGAACAGTTACTTAATTGAATGGATATCAACCTGTCGGTATACATATAAAATATTAAAGAATTTAAAAGAAAAAATTTAGAATCAAAATATTAATTTTCCCTCATATTCTTACTAATTTTCTTTTACATCAATGAACAACTTTCATTGTCATGATAATGATAAAAAAGTCCGAGTCTTTCCATCTC
Source organism: Lycium barbarum (assembly GCF_019175385.1). NCBI lineage: Eukaryota > Viridiplantae > Streptophyta > Magnoliopsida > Solanales > Solanaceae > Lycium > Lycium barbarum. The sequence goes on from NC_083337.1 coordinate 163,523,538, forward strand.
AAAGACTCTTAATTACAACTAAAGTGATGGTACATAAAATACATTTTGTATATATAATAACAATTAGAATATTTTAAAAGTTATTTTCAAATTATAAACCTTAAAAACTGGCTAATTAAAGTGAATAGACATGTTCGGCCCGTGCATCTCCCGGGCATGTATTGCTAGTATATATATAAAACTGCAACGTGGATTTACAGGACACAAGCTGAGATGGCAGTGGGGCGGGTTCAATCTTAATTACCCGCAAAGATTTCAACCCTCCCCGCTCCTTTACATTTTTCCAAGAGTTTCTACCTTTCATTCCTCAGCAAGAACTACATAATCCTACATGACTCTTCTTTATAATTAAAATGCTTGCCTCTCTTTGACATAGAAAATGGTCCAGCAGGCAGTTCAGCAACATGCACAGAGGTCCCACAGTCAGCATCCTGTCCATCTAATTCCTTCAAAATTTCTTCAGTAGCATGCACAATTTCATCAGGTACTTCATTAGCAAGTGGCTTCAAAGTTTCACTAGTTACTTCAGTATCAAGTGCAGTGGCGGAGCCAGGATTTTCTGTAAGGGGGTTCAAAAATATGAAGAAATAAACATACGAAGAAGCCAAGAGGGTTCAACACCTACCATATATACATAAAAAAAAAAAAATTAACCTTCAATTTACACTGTAATTTTCTACGGAGGGGGTTCGGATGAACCCCCTCGGTTACACTTAGCTCCGTCCCTGATCAAGTGGTTCCACAGTTTCAACAGGTACTTCAGTAGCAAGTGATTCCACAGTTTGAACACCTCGCTAACCCAAAAAAAAAAAAAAAAAAAAAAAAAAAAAACAATAAAACTAAGTAATGGAACTAAAAAAAAAAAAAACAATAAAACTAAGTAATGGAACTAAAAAAAAAAAATTAAATGAATGACCATATAAAGAATTACCCCCTATCTAAGCAATAATATGTACGTACAATGTATTCTAACAAAAGGAAAATTTGCATTGCCATTATCAATTCCGGCATGGATATCTGGCAGTGCTAGTACACATGGAATTAAATATTTAATAAAATCACTGAAAGTTACACATATACTAAAATATATATCATACCTTCCATAGCAGATTGCATTTTTACCTTGTATTACTATTTACTAGAAACCACATTTTCTACTATTTTTTTTGTATAGATAGCTAAATTTAAGTTTTGTTCCTCGTAATATTCTTATGATTAACATCATGTGGAGTTACTAGTAATAACAGGTACTAACTCTTTTCAAAAGTATGATCTGATAGTAACCTGAAAAAATAGAGTAAATAATCTGCTATATAACACGTTAAAAGAGTAAGACAGAAGGTACCAAGCACAAGTCAAGAAATGCATCTACTATGAAATTTTGATACTTCATGTTATTAATCCTCAAGAACCAAGTAAGTAATTCCTCCATGAATCCCAATCCATTTCTCCCCCACCATAAGCTTTAGTCATTTGCTCCATTGAATGCAAGAAATCCATTTTAGGATTCTCAGTTTCCACAGCTAAGACTATACAATCCTTGAAGGGAAAACCAGCCATGGATAAAACTGAACATGACTCGTCTTCTTCGAATGATAGCCTTCTTGATGCCAATGCTTGACGAGCCATCTCCAATGCCTCTTCTGGGGATGAACTTATTGAACAGCAAGCACTTTCTGGGATTAGACCAAACATGTTAGCACTATCTAGTAAAGATTGACATTTGCTTATTTTCTTCTTGTTCTTTCTCAAGAATGAGAAACGTTTTAGACTCCATAAAGTAAATTTCATTTTAGAAGACAACTTGTTAGGTTTCTTCTTAATTCAGACTAAAGGGATATATAGTACTGCTAGCTGCAGATTCATTTATAGTACTACACCAACTCCTAGAAAAATAATTAAAATACAAACTGTATAGTGAGGCGTACAAAGTCGTTATCATCAAAAGATAATATTGCTTGTGTACTCTTTAGAGAATTACAGATAAATTTCTTTGATCTGGATATAACTAATTAAGTCACTGTACAAATTAATTTAATCACCTTTTAAGAAAGACAAATAAATCGAGAGCCTTCAGTTTCTTTTATTAATTATAAGCCTTCAGATATGAGAATTATAAGTGTCAGAAGTCTTGAACAACAAAAATTCACCAATTTTATTTTGCAATGAATTAGATTACCACAGATTAGTGAGGAATTACAAAAAAAAATCCTATTTAGCGACAGAGTATCCAACAATTAATTTTTAGCCAATTTCCAAAAAAAAAAATTCCTTCTGCTTGTTGAGGTTTGGCTATATAATCTTAGGGTGAGAACTGTATGAGTCGATTGGCTCAAATAATTTATTGTTTTCTGGTTAGACAGTTAAACATACATGCTTAAGCGTGGTTAATAGTGATAGGGCATGGAGACATGAGTATTTAATTATTATAAATGGTGAACAGTAAAATATTAAAGTAACTTTAATATTAATTTATTCAATATTAAAAGCCTTTTCTCTTAATATTTTCCTTGTGACTTTTCAATTTGTTTCTTTTAAGATAATTTGAAATCCTTGGGAAAAACCGAAAAATAAGAATTTTCAGGATGATGATTTTTAGAATGGAGCCAGACTCCAAAGCCACGTCCAATATATATTTCTTCTCCTTCTTTTCTTTTTATTTTTTTGGGCACACCATATGTAATACTCCTCTGTTTGTCAATAACTTGTTGAATTATGTGAACCGACTCACTAAAGGGGGGTTGCTTATTTATTTAGATATATAATTAAATAGCATTCTAATAACTTATTTGAACTGTTTACAGAATAAAAATATCGCTCAAGAGCTTCTGTATTGTACTAAGAGAGCTCCTCTTGTTCATTTAAAAATAATGAAGCATAAAATATTTTATACAATATTTACACTTTACTTTTATACAAAGCTTAAAAGATACTTCAAGCAAATAGTAGGAGTAATTTGGATTTAGACCCTATTCTATTCTAGATGCCTATTTTGGAGACCGATTAGTATAGCGTATACAATGTCATAAAGAAAACTTTAACCGTGTCTTTTATTACGTTTTAGAGCTCGATAGGTGGTTGGAGCTATAAATCATTAGTTGAATGCCTTTTATTACTTGTCTAATAGCCATCTCAGACTACTAGCTAGCTCTAATTAACTAGGTCCATGTTTTACTAGAACTACATAATTGGATTGGTATGTAGCATACTTGACATGTTAATTAAGTGAGACATTTTTATATGGTAGCTTAAACATAAATATTTTTATGGTTAAAATTATGTAAGCTCTTTCTTAAAGACGAATAATATAGACAAAAAAGAGTACCAAATTTACTACGTTATTTGGTTTGAACTTTAAGGATCCTATCTATGCATGGCCTACTATTCTAAGTTCTTTGGTAAGCAGAACATATGGCACGTTAATTGTTGAGGGTGATGTATATCAACTGTTTCCTCAAATTAATAAACATGAGTAGGAAGTGATATAAAAGCAAAATTTATTTTATCATGACATTAATTAGTTTGGGTTTCCGGGACAAAGTTATACAAAATTTAATAATCAATAAATTAAATTATCTAGTGATTTGTTTGATTCATTACATTAAAATGAGATATATCGTCTATAATTTATAACCTTACTACTATATAAGCAAGAATGAGGATTTTTTGTAGCCCTCGCAGAGTTATTTTTGTAATTTCCTAGAGTTTCCTTTAGAAGTACATGTGTCCATCTTTATAATATAGTCTCATTCCTTTTTTATGTTGCCCCTAATTTAGTTTAATATTACTTTAATTGTCATCACATAATTTGGTAAATAAGAGGGGGGAAAAAAACTTTTGAGATATTTTGAATGCCCTAATTCAACCCCCCACCCACCAAATCACTCTTTTGCGTTTCATACACTGATGTTTAGTAACTAATTTTCTGTGTTGTAAATAAATATGTGTTGCTTGCATTTATCTTATGTATAAGCTTTTTTCAAAAAAAAAAATCTTAAAATATAATGATTCACGTAGGAGTGAACTATTCAAGAAATAAAATAACTAATAACTCATAGTTGCCTAGTTTTTAAATATATAAATTTTTATTTAATCACCCAAAAGTACTATAAGTCCACATAGTCAGTAATTCAAAATATTTAGAGAAAAATTAGAAAAATATAGTAATACCTTCACATAAAATGAAGCAGAAGGAACACTTTTTTTTCTTAGCCCAAAAAGAAAAAAAATCAAGAGACATTTTGCACTACGCCATAATAAATCTATTAAGACACGTTTGACATTGTGCATGTTCATTTCTTAATAATTCCATCCTCTGAGATGGATATTACTAACATAGATATTTACAAGTCTCACCACTAAAAAAACAGGCAAAAATCGACAGAAAATCGACGCAAACGGTTCGTCAGTTTACGTTACATCGCCTTTCGAAAACCGACGGACTGCGTCAGTTAAAATCGACGGAAAACTGACGGACTCCATTGATTTTTTTTTCTTTTGAAAATAAAGTAATGAAATGTAGCAACTTGGAATCGAATCCGGGTATGTCCCGTGGCATTAAAGGGCTCTACCATTAGAACACTCATATTCTTTGTTCAAATTCTTACATTGATTTAATTTATACCATTTTTTCTCTCAAAAATCCGACGAACTCTGTCGGTTTTTTATTAAAAAAATATAAAAATATAAAATAAAAATAAAAAACCGACAGTGTCCTTCTAAAAAATATAAAAAATAATTATATTTTAAAAATAACCGACGCAGTTCGTCGATTTTCTTAAAAAAAAAAATTGTCGAAAAACCGACGGAATCCATCGATTTTTGCCAGTTTTTTAGTAGTGTCTATTTATAGATCTTTTCATTGTATCTTAAGCTCAAAAACTATATATAAATTTCACTTACAATATTGTTTGTGGCACTCATCTAGAGATTTTACAATTAAACATTATTATGAGAAATTTGTTGAGTTCTTACATGATGACCTTCCTATTGAAAGTAGTGCCTTTAGGATAGCTAATAAATCAATTACTATAGTTTTGTGTTATTTATTAGTTTGAGCAATGACCGTCGTATTTGTTTTTTCTTCTTGAAATGTTTTGCAGAAAAAATGCACCGGCCTATTTGATGTTGAATTTCAACAATAAATATCGAATTATCCGGTGCAATAAAGCAAAATAAAAAAGAAAACATTTGCAAATAAATTATTAGCTTCATCAATAGACTGTTGCTCTGTAATGCATAATTTCATTTCCCATTGATCATAACATCACTTATTCACCCATACTTTCTTTATTCATTTGAGGTTGAAAATTGTGCCAGCATTTCTTGAACACTCAAATATCTTTTTGTAATAGTTGGTTAGTGAACATTGATTTAATTAGAAAAAAAATGAGTGAAATTAGTCCAACATATGATAAAGTTCAATTTAGATTATTAAGAACTATATTCTCAAAAGCATTCAATGAAATAAAAAAGAGAAAAACTCTTATATCATGAATTTATTTGAAAATAGAAAGAAAATCTTCTTTAACTTTCAAATACTTTCATATTATAATTTAGCTTTTATGAATTCTAAGAAAATGTTGAACTACTCCTTCAATAACTTAATGTCACAAAGAGCGGGAAAAAAAGTAATTATAAATTTAATTTTACTGTTAATGTTGGGTCCGGACTTAGCACGGGCCAAATGACACTAGTTAATAATAATAGGCGTCAATCCATTTGATAAAAAGATACTTCATGCATATTTATAAGTATTATATTTGTTTCACTTACAATACTTGTGTTGGGATAAAAACAATCAGGGCGTTGTGCGGAAGCAAATAATTACAAGCCTCCATCAACGATAAATCAGACAATAAAGAAAATTATATATATATATATATAAAAAAGATTTTACTATAAGATACGAGTTTGATCAATTGACCTACATATGATAATACTAATATAAAAAAAAAACTTGGAGCCTCCGATCGACAACAGATCCAGTGTAGTCTCATAAGTGGGGTCTGAGAGGGTAGGTTGTAGGCAAACTTTACCCCTATCTTGATAGAGAAGTTGTTTCCGATAGATCATCGGCTTGAAAGAAAAGAAAAAAATAAGAATTTGAGGCATGGTATAAAAAAATTTGACAAGACAATTAGAGCCTCCGATTGACTGTTTCATTTTAATTTGGATATTGTTATTGTTATTGTTATTGTTGTTACTCCATAAGAGGTATACTAGCAAAGTATGCCCGTGCGATGCACGGTGCCCAACATGATTAATTTGGTTATTCACTTTACCTAGTCTTTAAGGTTTGTTAACGTATCATCACTTTAGTTAAAATTAAAAACTGGAGTTTAAAAATTAAATATATCTTCTAACTTTAACATTAATGCAAATAAGTTTCATGTGTTTTAAATCATTTTCTTTTGAAATCTCAAACATGTATGATAGAATTAAGTCTTTGTGATGGAAATAGTTGGACTATTTCCTCATTGTCATATCAATGAAAGTTGTTCATCGATGGGAAAAGAAAATTAGTAAGAATTTGAGGAAAAATTAATATTTTGATTCTAACTTTTTAATGTCTAATATGTATACCGACAAGTTAATATCCATCGCTATTGACTAATTGTTCATATCTAAACATATGAACCATTGTTGTATATATTGGATTTCATAAAAGAAAAACTAATAAAATATTTTTAAAATTAATTAAACAAAAAATAAGTTAATAAGGGGTAAATCAGTTACATTAGAATTTTTTATATTAACAATTATAGTTTAAAGAATTGTTACAAAGAAATCAAAATTAGAAAGATAGACGTAATATTGTAAACCATAGAGTTTTAATCCATAAGTAAAATTATCAAATTCCTAAATGAAATATAAAGTAATAAATTTTATAAATGCAAAGAAACAATAATAAGAGAATACAAATGAGAATAAAAATAAGTAAAGTAATGTCAAAGAAGGAAAAAAGGTATTAAAAGGTACTCCGTTCAAAATAAGTGTCCACTTAACCTTTTTACTGTGGTTCATTGGATTTCATAAAACAAAAACTAATAAAATATTTTAAAATTAATTAATCAAAAATCAAAATTAGAAAGATAGACATAATATTGTAAATCATAGAGTTTTAATCCACAAGTAAAATCATCAAATTCCTAAATGAAAATATAATGTAATAAATTTTAAATTTTTATAAATATAAAGAAACAATAATCAGAGAACACACAGGAGAATAAAAATAAGTAAAGTAACATCAAAGAAGGAAAAAGTGAATAAAAATGTACTCCGTTCAAAATAAGTGTCCACTTAGCCTTTTTACTGTGATTCAAAATACTTGTTAACTTACATATTCAAGGAATTAATTGTATTCTTACAGATTTGCCTCTATTTACCCAAGACAATAAATAAGCAAGAATTTTATTAATTAAAGATAGTTTAGTCAAATACCCATTTCTTTCTAGAAGCTATTGTTTTCTTAAGAGATGTAAAAAAGGCTAAGTAAACAATTATGTCGAATCGGAGAGTGAAAATATGCGTCACTGAAAAGAGGATGATTTGAATGAAGTGCATACCCGTGTATATAGGACAAGAGAATAAATATTCAGTACAATGACATATGTTCAAGTGGGATGAAAAAGAAGTTTGGTTAAAGTGTACAATTTACTAAACTTTTGGTACAAACACGTGTCCATTCATCATTAATGAAACTGGCAAAATTTATAGTACAAACTATAAGACTTTTGATACAATTTGTCGTAATGTCAAAGAAGGAAAAAAGAATAAAAAGGTACTCCGTTCAAAATAAATCAAAATAAGTGTTAACTTACATAATCAAGGAATTAATTATATTCTTCCTGATTTGCCTCTATTTACTGAAGACAATAAATAAGCATCAATTTTATTAATTAAGGATAATTTAGTCAAAATACCTTTTTTTTTTTTGTAAAAGCTAATGTTTTCTTAAGAGATGTGAAAAAGGCTAAATAAACAATTATTTCAAATCGGAGAGTGTAAATATGTGTCACTCAAAAGAGGAGGATTAGAATGAAGTGCATACACGTGTATATAAGAGGAGAGAATAAATATTCAGTACTATGACATACGTCCAAGTGGGATAAATTTTTTTTTTGGTTAAAAGTGTACAATTTACTAAACTTTTTGTACAAATATATGTCCATTGGACCATTCATCATTAATGAAATTAGCAAAATTTATAGTACAATCTACCATGTCCTTCACCAGTGAAATAGGGTACAATATGGAATGCTATATGTACACTTTGTTAATGTTGTGTTGGTCCTCCTTTGACACTTATATATAATAGAAATGTACAAATACGTGTCCATTCATCATTAATGAAATTGGCAAAATTTATAGTACAATCTACCGTGTCCTTCACCGGTGAAATAAGATACAATATGGAATGCTATATGTACAAATTGTTAATGTTGTGTTGGTCCTCCTTTAGCACTTATATATTTTAACTATATAGAAGCATGGGTTTAAACCCATGCTTCGTCGTCAGTCTATAAAAAAAATAAAGGTGGCCCCAATCTTCTTTAATGGTAGAAAAATTGTAAAACAAAAAAAAATAAAAAATTATCCAAATCAAAATTTGATAAAAAAATAATAAGTATTTTTTAGGTCCAATCTACATACATTAACAATAGAATATTTTACACCTTTAAATTAATCGAATTAAAATTCAAAGTATCAACTGATGCTTAAATATTGCTATTGTTTTGTCTCAAAGAGAGGAAAATAGTTTCATTTTAAACAAGTCTTCTCTTTTAAAAAGTATTAATAAATTTTTGCAAACTTTGTATGTTATACCCCATTTTAACCGGGTTGAAGCGGAGTACAACATATTGGAGATTCCTATTTGTTTTATTTTAAGGAGTCGCCACCTAATTGATTTTAAGGTGAATTAGGGCACCTAATTATTAACTAAGGTAAAACTAACTAAACCTCTGTTAATAGTCTGCTTAATCAGTGTGATTCTAGGTAAGGGTTCTATATTATCCTAAAGGGAAGAGGTTAGGCATCCTTTAGAATCCGTTAATTACAGTTGTCCGGCCAAACTCAGGTTAATTAGTTAAGGTTCAAAAATTTAAGAAAGTAGCTTTGAAGAGAAAAAAAGATAACTTATAACTAACAAAGTTTAAAGTGTTATTATATGAATGATGCACTCTATATGGTGAAAATAAGTACTTAATGTTCAGAGCGGTGATCCTAAACGATAAAATCTACCCCTTTCTAATCCTACGTGAATCATAGGTTCTGCACCTAATTTTAAACCGCACACAATCCAAAACACAGACAAATTAGCAATCATAAAGATGGATGAGAGGAAATGAATGATAAGAAAAAAAGAATAAAATGTTGCAGGGGATCTCTAACGAGTTTCGCCTGCCCGAGGTGATTTAAGAATTGCGACACGAGATGACTATATGGAGGGATGTGCCGAGTCTCATCTTGAGACTTTGTTTTGATAAAGTCCCGAATTAAGACTCCGTTTGCTCCGACGTGTACATGTAGAAAAAAATGAGAGAAATAACAATTAGCAAATGATCTTCACATAAAGTTGTGTTTTGCAAAGAATATATAATAATTAAAACATACGTTCTTCATTTTGAATATTTTTTGGAATTCAAAACCTCTTCCACATAGCAACTAAGAGTACACACTATTCTTTGATTACGAGAATTAACAGATATGGCCATGATGTAGGCATAAACAGTTTTTCTTTTGGATCTTATTTATCATTTAAGACCCTAATTCTAGCACATTTGAGGTTAGACACAAAGGTTGAGGATAAGAACCAATCAAACTAAACTAAGAAGAACACAGCTTTAAGGATTTCTACAAATCTGCCAATGAGTTTTACAAGTAATAACTTCTAAATTTAAGAGTTCATTCAAGATCACCCTAACGTTTATAAACTAATCCTCTTGGAATATTTGAACCAGTTTCTAGACTCAGTTAATACCCTACTGACTTTAAGGAGTAGATAAGATTAATTTACCAAGCAAAACGCAATCAAACAATCTATCTATCTCTGAGCTTTCTAAAACAGTTTCAGACTAAACGTTTCAATAATCAAGATGAACAACAAGTTAAAAATAACCAGCAGCCTAGGTAGACTTTAACTTAGAGGAGCTAAAATACTGGCAAATAAAGGCAACTTCACAGGAATGAGGAACCACCATAACGCGATGGCTTGAATAACTTATATGCTAGTACAGCTTCAAACTTGAGGACAATCATTCAAAAGCTTCGAACTTGATTCAAATGGGACCAAAACAGAACCAGCAGTTTAGGAAATTTAAGCAAAATAGGGTGTGGTAGAACTAAATTATCCACTACTCATTCTATATGAGTGCAAGCAAAGTTAAATCAGTCATTTCAGCATTTTAATCATGGGATGCCAACCAGGTAGTTTACAAGCAACATAACAACAAAACTGACTCAGAAGGACCACATCAAGGCTAACTATCCAACTAATTTATATGTTGGACATAGGTGAAACTTCTAAGCCTAATCCCAGCAGGGACTATCACAATATCTATTAACACTAATAGCTAATAGACTGATCTGGCAGTTAACTAACAAGCGTATAAAGCACAAGAAATACATTTTGGACACTGATGATACAAGAACACATCACATTTTATCTAAACTTGCAAATCCCTTCCCAAAAACAGATCTTATGCTAGTCACATGATGGCTCAAAACCCCTTTAAATACCATTGGTCCAACTCACATAAATTACCAATAATGTATAAACCACTAGTGACCATTAAGCATGCATCATACTCTGTATTAATGAATTTAATAGCACAGATAGAACTAGACAGGAGAGATACTTTCTAAACGTGGTCTAAGAGCTACTGATATCATGTTCTTAGCATAGTGGAAGTGGATTCACTAAGAAAATAGTAGAGAGGTGCAGCTAAACAAGACAGTAAACTAAACAATATATGGAACATGAGCTAAAATAGGCCTAATGCTGATTAAACTAATCAGTTGACATGCTTAAATCTAAAGACCTAAACTGATATTACTCTTTAAACACGGCTACCATTAGCAATTAGGACAACACGACCAAACAAGGCTAGCACTTAACACATGTCTTCCTAGTTATACTAACGATTGTCGTAGCTAATCAACTTAACACATATAAACAAAATACAAATAAAAGGCTAAAATATGCTAAAAGAGGGAAGCTTACTAACCTTCTTCGGGTGCAGCGAAATGAGGCGAAGGTTTCGACCTAACCTCGAAGCACCACGAAAATCGAACTTGCGTACGTTCGAATTCAGACCAACACCCGAAGCAAAAAAAAAAAAAAAAGAACAGAATGCGTATTTGTGACGATATCAGTAAGATTAGAGAAAATTAGTATTTTTCAAAAGAATGGCTTGAGCGATTAAACACTCGTATTTGCGGGGTATTCAAAATGCTCCAACTCTTTGCTTTAAGGGAATTTTCGTGACTAAGAAAAAAAAAGCCCCCTCAGACGATTCAACCCGCCACTATTTCTAGGGTTTTGCTTTGTGTTGTGTTGAAATAAAAGAGATACGCGTGGGGAACAGGGGGAATGGGGATGGTAGTGAGCGTGGGGGACAGAGGGAGGTGGAAGAGACAGAGGGAACAAGAGAGGATGGGGGAGATGAGGGAGGAAAGAGGAAGGGAAAGAGAGAGACGAAGAAGAGAAGGGATCGGGCGGCTGCAAAAAATGGGAAGCGGAAAATGAGAAGGGAACCCACTTATTTTGGACGAGGATTGGGCTTCCGGGTCGGGTTAAAAAATGGGCTGGTTTGGCTAAGAATATGGGCTGGGCAAAATTAAAAGAATGGGCTGGTCTGAAAATGTTGGTTAATTATTTGGGCTGGGGTGAATTAAATTGGGCTGGTAAATTAGAATGATGCCAGGTGAATTAAAATGTGGACTGGTTTTGTGCATTGGTCCGAAAATAGTATGAGTTGATTGGGCTACTACATTTAAATAAAAGACCTATTTAAATAAATTGTGTTAAAATATTACTTAATATAAAATATGCAATTATTAGTGCTCAGATAAAAATGGCGTTGTAATAGCCGTGTAATAATATTTCGAAAATCCACAGTAAATAAACACTATTATTTAATTATGCAAAGATAAATGCGATGCGTGTGCGTAAGCTGGTAAAATGCCGAAAATGATAATAATAATAATAATAATAATAATAATAATAATAATAATAATAATAATAATAATAATAATAATAATAATCAGTGCGATAATAGAATAGTGAAACGCCGGTATTGATAAGAGGCTAATAATTATAGTAAAATATAATATATATTTTTTATTTTCCAAAAATATTAAAAGCATAAATAGGTATTTCGGAGGAGAGGCGGGACAAAATTGGGTGTCAACATTGTATTCATAGCAAACACTAATATAATAAAGTTTTGGATACGGAGCATAAAAACAATGTTTTTATGCATATAATAATATAATATAACAAACACTAATATAATCGTGTTTTGAATATACTATATATGTATATATATATATATATATGTGTGTGTGTGTGTGTGTGTGTGTGTGTGTGTGTGTGTGTGTGTGTGTGTGTATAAAAACAATGCAAACTTATGTATGTTTATTAGCAATATAATATATATATATATATATATTATCACTACCCAAACACAACTACATACACATAAATACACTATAATCCAAAGTGTTGGGCGCACGGGCATACGTCGGCGTAGAGAAGTAGAAGATAATTGCAACAGAAAAAATATGTATTTAAATAATGATAATAAGTTCAGAAAATGGTAAAGGTACGCTTAGAGAAAATGTAAAGAAGAGAAGTTTAGGAAAAAATAAATAACGATTTAAATTGAACACAAAAATTGCTAAAAAAGTCATAAAACCAAAAGATTTAAAACTTATACCATACGTCTAACACCAATAATGAGGAATAACATCAAGAAGGCGAAATATAAACGGTCTTCTATAATAGTAATAAATATATTAGAAGCATGAGTTGGGGGTGGTTTCGTTGTCCATCTCCAACTCATGTAAACAAAAACAAAAAAAAAACAAAAAAAAAAAAAGTGGACCCCGTGTTAAAAAAATCAAGCAATATAAAAATTTAAAAAAAAAAAGTGCACTCCATATTAAAAAATCAAACAATATTCATGTAATTTCCAAAGTATTCCCATTAAGTCAATAATGGTGGATTCATTGCTACATGCGTATCAATCCATTAGTGGGAGCAAATGAAATCATTGTACAGTAAAAAACGTGGACCCCATATTATTGCTTTTCTTTAAAAGATTAAGTAGTCAAACCATACAATTTCCTTTCTTTTCTTATATTAGCATGAGATCTAATCTAGATATTTAACTGTTGTATTTTCTATTCTACCATGTCATTTATTTGTTATGTTTACTAAAATAAATATACTTAAAATATTTATTTTTTAAAATAAGATAGAATTTAATTACTTTTTCATTTTTATTCTTACTCTAATAAATGTGAAAAGAGATTAATGTCGTAAAATAAAAAATAATATTAAATGGAGATCAAATAATAAATAAGGTAAATTAGTCAAATTCTAATTCTAATTGACGTTTCCTTAAAAAAAACGTGCAAAAGATAGCATGACAAGTAAAATGAGCTAAACTAAGAATATTCACCAAAAATTAAAAAATAGTAGTTCTTCGTTTAAATAGAAAATCAAATTTCTACTTTATTTCGTTTTAAACATGTAAAATTAATTTAATAATTTGAATTAGAATTATCCAAAAGAAAATTTGATAAAAAATAATAAGTATTGTTTAGGTCCAATCTACATACATCAAGGGTGTCAGTGGGGACGGGACGGTCCCGGTCTCGCCCCGTGTCCGGCACCAGATCGTCCCGGTCCCGATCAACGATGAGGGAGGGGGCAGAGGGGGGAGGGGGACTGGTAGGGGGCGCAAGGGGCGAAAAGTCCCGATCAGGCCTGGTCCGGTCAGGCCAGGTATCGGACCGGTTGACCGGTCCCGCCCCGCTAGAAAAGTGACTATTAATTTATATTTTTTAAGGCTGGTTAGCCTTTTGCCCTTTTGACCGTTGCAAATTAATATTTTGGGACTCCAAACGGTCTGATTTTCAGCCATTGGAGTCCCTTCTCCAAAAAAAAAAAAAATGCCCCCAAAGTTTAATAAATTGCACTTTAATCTAAATTCTAAACTATAAATACCTCTTCATTTTATTCATTTTCACACAAATCATCCACCAATTCTCTCTCTCTCTAATATTTGGTGAATTATTATTATAATATTATTATTATTATTATTATTATTATTATTATTATTATTATTATTATTATTATTATTATTATTTTGGTGAAGTGGGCAATATTTGAATTTTGGAGCAACTTTCAAGCTTCGAGTAACATAATTTCAATTTCAATGTTTACGGTTACGTCTGCTTTTACGCAGACTTTTGGTACACTCGTTCCATCTTTTAATTTATTTAATTCTTGCATTTTATTTGCGTCTTTTTTCAATTAATTTTCATATTTTATTTTATTATACTTTGATAATATGTCTAAAAAAGTTAAGATCCCGGTCCTAGGTAAAACTGTCGAAATACCTAACCCTTTTAGCCGTAGTAGTAAGGGTAAATCTGGTGCTTCTAGTAAATTTGGTTCTTCTAGTAAATCTAAAATTCAATTTAGCAACAATACGGAGGATTTCACTCATGTTGATGAAACTGGATTTTTTGTTCTCTCCGGTTTTCCTCCTATTCCAGAAGATTTAGAATTACAAACTGAAGCCTTAGATAGAGCTTATGCTAATTTAGAATTTGATGATTTGGAAAATTTAGAAGTAGAAGAAGGTGAGGAATTAGATTTAAATGAGACACCTACTTGTCCCGTTACCGAAGCTCCAACTCAGACTATATCTCAGTCTGGAGCTGGTTGTTCCCCTATACCTCCTACTCGGGGTACGACTAAGGCGCAACATCCTAGAACTAGTGTCGTATGGAAATTCATGACTTTAGATGATACTAAAACTCAGGCTATTTGTCACAAATGTAAACAAATTTTAAAACACGGAAGCGGTGAAGGGGCGGGTGGTTTAACTAGACACTTGAGAACATGTATTGGAAAACCATACTTAGATGCTCGATTAGCAGCCGGACTTAAAAACACACCGACCGGCGCTAGTAGTGCCGCTCCCGGTGGATCCGTTGGGGGATCTAATATGGTCCAACAAACTTTAAATCCTTCTAACCCCGCCGTCACTCAAATGGCTTATAATAAAGATAGAGATCATGAAGAACTAGCTAAAATGGTTGCGGTTTGTGGCTTGCCTTTTAGTTTTCCTTCTAACCCCGGTTTTGTGTATTATATTAGAGCTATGTATAACCCTACTTTTCAAGGCATTCCTAGATCCACTGTTAGAGACGACGATTTTAAATTTCAAAGTGATTATTGCCAATATATGCGTTGTGTGTTCCATCACCTAGATACTAGAGTGTCTGTCACTTCTGATATAGGTCGCAGTGTTAATGGCAATGATTATTTATGTGTTACGGCACATTGGATTGATCATAATTGGAATATGCAAAAACGTATTGGTTATAAATATACTGATGAGAAAAAAAACAGGTTCTTATATTTCTACAAATGTTCTAGACATTTTGCAATTATATGGTCTTGTTGACAAAGTATTAACTGTTACATTTGATAATGCTTCTTCCATGACTAAGAGTGCTGAACTTATGGCTATAAGAATTTGCCCAATTAACCTTGATATTTTTCATGTCCGATGTGCATGCCATGTTTTTAATTTAGTTGTAAAAGATGGTCTTGAATTATTTGAGGGTTCTCTACAAAAAATACGATATGCTTGTCAATATGTTTTTAGCGCTCATAAGCAAAGTAGAATTAATTTGTTTAAAAAATATTGTGTTGAGCAAAATTTGCCTGTTAGAAAAATTCCAAAAGAAGTTTGTACTAGGTGGAATTCTTTATATGAAATGCTACTTGTTGCTCACCAATATCAAAAACCCCTTCAATATGTTTTTAATGCACGTCATTATCATCCCCATGAACAAATACAAGATAGTGATTGGAATGAAATTGAAGGACTATGTATTTTTTTTAGAAAAAATTTATATTGCAACAAAAGCATTTTCTGGTCAATACTATCCTACAATTGCACAAATGTTATTTTATATTTGTGGGCTTACAAAACTATTTGCGGAATATGGAGAATCAAACGAACATGAGGAAGCCGTTGATGAAGTGATTTTCGAATTTAAAAAGTATTTTTTTCCTATTCCCGATATTTATTTGATTGCTTGTATACTTGACCCGTCTTTAAAATTAAGAGGTGCTCATGGACTTGTTGACAAAATTTATTTGCAATTAGATATTCCTCCTAATGAACATTCAAATGTTGAAGAGTGTAACCGTAGCATAGAATTAAAAGCTAAATTAATGTATAATAATTATAAATCTGAAGAAAGTAGAAGTGGAAATCAACGTCCTTCACAAAAAAATAAGGCTAAATTTGGCAATAGAAAATTTGATAGATCAATGGATGCTGCATGGCTTGGTATTGCTAATACTCAAAATGAAAGTGATCTTGAATCTTATCTTGATCAGAGTTTGGAAAGCATCACTGTGGACGATGATGACAATGAAGATATTTTAGGATGGTGGAGGGAGCGTGGCAAGGCATTTCCATTACTCTAAAAAATGGCTCGAGATATCCTAACTATTCAATCATCATCAGTAGCTTCGGAGGCAGCTTTTAGCGCGGCAAGATTTCAACTCGGAGATCACAAACATTCATTAGCACAAGATAGCTTGGAGATTTCTGTCTTATTCAGGGATTGGATCAACGCAGAAAGAAGAAATCGTGGGCTACCAAAATTAACCCGTCAAGAAGAAGAAGAATATGAAGAGATAATCAACACTAATGGCGATGATGGCATGGAACTTATGGACCGTCAAAGAGATATACCAATTCCAGAATTGAATGCAACGGAAGCGATACGACAATTAGAAAAAATGTACATAGATCCGTACAAGTTTTAGTGTGATAATTTATAATTAACTACTTAGATGCCTAGTTAAAACAGAACCTTCCTAGAAGGTGGTTGTGTAGATTAGGTGATCTTATTGTAACTTAGAGGCCTAATTGAAACAGAACCCTTCCTAGAAGGTGGATGTGTAGATTAGGTGTTCTTCTTGTATTTGAGACTTTGAGTCAAATTTTATGAAAATTAAAAGATCTATTTTGATTTTTGAATAAATAAACATAAAGTTCTTACTTGAAATTATTTTTCTTTACATAACTACAAAAAACAATGCAATTCTTTATAATGATTATAAAGACTTTAAAGTTATAAGTTATAAAAAATAAATAGTTCTTACTTCGAATTATTTTCTCCTATTATAAAATATAAATACCTAAAAATAAATCCAAGTCTTTAAATTTTATAAAGACTTGAAAATTTAATATTAACTAATAAGTCTTTAAGTTTGAGGTTTTATTAAAAAAAGCCCCCGGCCCCCCAAGGGGGGACGGGACGCGCCCCCCAAAAGCCCGTCCCCCCAAAGTCCCCGTCCCCCCAAAGTCCCCCTTTAAGAAGTCCCCGTCCCGTCCCCCCAAAATGTCCCCTACCGTCCCCGTCCTGTCCCCCGTGCCACCCTTAACATACATTAACAATAGAATATTTTATACCTTTAAATTAATCGAATTAAAATTCAAAGTATCAACTGATGCTTAAATATTGCTATTGTTTTGTCTCAAAGAGAGGAAAATAGTTTCTTTTTAAACAAGTCTTCTCTTTTAAAAAGTATTAATAAATTTTTGCAAACTTTGTATTCGTAGCAAACACTAATATAATAAAGTTTTGGATACGGAGCACAAACTACAATGTTATATTAATCGTGTTTTGAACATATATATATATATATATGCATAAAAACAGTGGAAACTTATGTATGTTTATTAATAATATAAAATATATATATATATTATCACAACCCAAATACAAATATATATATATATATATATATATATATATATATATATATATATATATCCAAATATAACTACATACGCATAGATACACTATAATTCAAAGTGTTGAGCACGGGCACCATCTTAGTAATAGAAATATGAAGCAGTCAACAGTTCTGCGGCTTGACTAAGCAGTCTAGACAATTACTATTTTGAATTAGTATTAGTTTTATTTTGCTGACTCAGTCTTGCAGCGTGATTGAAGAACTAGTGCATTTTCTTCCAATAATTGAAGGATTCTTCCTATTTTCTCCTTCTAAGTACTATTTCATGGAAGAACTTTAACCAAATTCCTTTAATAAATTTGGCATCTGGCAGTTAGTTAATCAATCAAGATATCACAAAGCTTGTTTATATATATTCGTAAATCTTGCAACATGCTAGAACACAACTTAGTCAAATTCATTGATTTGTTGCTACATAAAATTAATTGGGTTTCTATTTGTAATATAGTAAGGTAGTTGGTTGTACACAAAAAATATACATCGGCCACTATTTTCAGAAATAATTGTTGTGAGCTCCGCCTTGTCTTCAAAAGGAACAATTATTTTGGATCAAATAAATTGAAATTTAGAATTCAGAATTTGTGAGTTTGTAGTTAGTTTGAAATTTTTATCTATGTGTGCTTCCTCTTCCATTAGCTATTAAAATTGAAATCAGAGAGACAATAGTTTCAAGTTTCAGCTAAAATGAATGAATTAAATAGCTTTATTTATGAGACAATTAGAGATTCTATTTTCCTAATAAACTTCTAATCCATACAAGACCCCAGCATGTCTCTCTGCCCCATCCTCCACAAAATAAACATCCCTCATTTTCTGAAACGCATGCCACGTCAACAAGCTATCTGAACCGGCCTGATGACATTTCCCGACCGCCCGGTCCACATCCAATGTCCTGGCAACCCGGTCTAACCCACCATAAAGACTATTACAGAACCTCATCAAATGCTTCATATCATAAACTCTATTTCCAAAAAACACCCTCATAACTCCTAAAAAGTCCTCTAACCCACGTGGCAATTCCCGGCGCGTGAGAATCTTCACCAGGTACCCGAAATCATACGCGCTGTGGAAAGTAACCCAACTCACCGATTCATTACACACTAAACCGGATGACATCATCAATTCAGCAAACCGAGCCGAGTGGACCCCACATTCCTTATTCATCTCGAAGTTAATCCCCTGTCGGCGAAGTAGCTCAATCGAGTCAGGCGCGTATAGATCACGCGCCACGTCAAAATCGGAGAAGTTGAACTGCCATATGTAACCGTGGTTAGAGCCCAAACTAGGGAGGTTACCATTAACGTCAGTTAAAGTAAGACCAAGCTGAATAAGATTTAATACATCAACGTTTGACTTCAACAACTTATACTGATCTGATGGCATGTTTCTGTAAGAAAACTCAGGTTTGTAAACAACACCAGGAAATTCTGTATCCATAGATATGTATGGGTACTGATCAATAACGGTAGAAATGAGTTCAAATTCTGATTCCAGATTATGAGCCCATACTTCTCGAATCTTAATAGGCATGATGTCAAATCCTGAAAAGGGTAATCGTAAAACTGAAAAATAATTCTGGGTTTTGAAGTAGGAAAGAAGATTTTTGGAATTGTTGCGAGTGTCAGGTGGATAAGGGATGGTTTTATAGAAAGAAGGGGTGTATAGATGAAGTGAATAAAGATAGAGAATACTATTTGCTTTAAAGAGGGAAAGAGGTGGGGAAGTAATAAATAAAAGTAGGCAAGTGGGGGGAAGTTGAGTGGGTTTGCAGAGTGAAAAGGATAAAGGAAGGAAAGAGGTGGGTGGTAATGGTACACAGAAAAAGGGGAGAGGTTTTTAGTCTATGTTCAACGCGTTTGAGTTGTTATTGACTGACAAGACAGAAGAGTAGTTATCCATAACATGTGAGTTAAAACTAAAAAAGTCAATTTTGCAAACTTTGTCTTCTGTTTTTGCTTATAGACCCAAAAATATTCTTGTTATTACAAGATAGTCAATTGGGTCATTCGCGCAAATGTCCCTTTGTCATTAATTTTTGGCCTTCCAATTTGTGATTTTTTATTTTTGTCTTTCAATACTTTTAGCGCGCCATAATTCATTTTGCTAGGCATAATTTACGCTTAGCTTAGACATATATATTATAAAATATTAGATAAATTATACCGGATAAGGTATAACTTTCGTTCAACATAATCTGAAGAAGGGCATAAATTTAGATTTCTCACAGCATAATTTGCGTTTAGCTTCGACATATGTATCATAACATTCACACAAGTTATGTCGGACAAGTCAAATCTTTCAACACTCAACATAACCTGAAAAATATTAAACAACTTATGCCGCATAACTTAATTCCTATAGAATTGTGTCGAGTGAGACAAAAATTTAGTTTGTGAAGATAAAAATATTACAGAATTTAAGCCGAGAGAAGCAGGTCTAAATATTTTCATTAAATAAGCTATAGAGACAAAAATTAAAGACCACAAATATAGAGCTAAAAATTAAAGACTATAGATATGAGAGACAAAAATTAAAGACCAGTGCCTTTGAAGGGCAATCCTCCGAGCTCAAACCTCGTCACTAACAATGCTCTAGCTCACATAGAAAATGATAATTTATGCATAAATTATTCGAAATGAGATAATTATCCTCCATCAGTATCATCTTTAAAATTTAGAACAAATGAACTTGGATTTCTAGTTCATTTCTGAATATTTTCTTTCACTTGCTTTGTGATTGAGCAATGATATTGACCGACACTAAATTCTTGTTGTTGATTTTATATCTTCACAAGTAAAATTGACTCTCACAATTGCTGTGTTAAATTGATACTTATATGATAAAGATATTAACATTTAGAAAAATATTACAAACTAATTTATAAGCACCACTCAAAGTGTAGAAAATTTCCGAGCCGATACTCAGAGTAAAACTGAGAAGAAAAATTAAACAAATACTAGAAGGAAGTTTAGGAGGGATTTGGCATTTCTTAAAGTGAATAGATAAACTTCATATCACCCAAATTAAGTTTATTTTATAGAGAAATTATAGACCTTAATCAAATTGAAATTCACTTCAATCACAAAGTAAATGAAAGAAAATTGTTATGATGACTTAGAGCCCGTTTGGGTAAGCTTATAAATTACTGAAAACAACTTATAGTGTTTGATTGGTCAGCTTATAAGTTATATTGTGCTTAAAATAAATTCAAAAAATTAAGTTGATTCTTTTGATTTAGTTTAAAAAAAATAGCTTTCAGCTTATAAGCTGAAAACTGTTTTTTTTTAAGTCCATCCAATCAGGCTCTTATAGTATGTTAAGAATGACTAGAGGCCCAATTTTATTAATTCCCAAACTTTGGGAATGATATTTTCTGACATTTGATGGAGGATAAAAGTGTCTCGCCCGAATAATTCAGGATCGAAATTAACTCTTTTCCATCTAAATTGGAGTAATCACTAGTGGAAAGGGTATTTTTTAAAACTAATTAACTAATAGCGATAGTATTTTTTAATCGAAATAAGACGAAAGACAAAATTATCTCATACCATTAGACATTAGTAGTCAAATTTTGCCCTCTTGCCGCAATATTTGTATGAGGGAATGAATTGGGGGTATGGACTATTGGGATAGGAAAAATCAAGGAATAAATTTATTAATGTATTTTTTGACTAAACTTTTATCATCCAATTATTAATAATTTAATATATTTAAAATAAATTATTGGCTTAATGCATATAGAGCCTCCTAAACTTGTCGCAATAATTTACTTTGACACTTTAAGTTAGGCTTGTTCTTATTAAACACCTATACTACTTAAATTTTGTTCCTATTAGACACATTTTGGTGACATGGAAATATGGAATGATGGGCGTACTACTACACTTACTAGAGGCGCGTGAAACCTTTGTTTTTCGTAAATTTTCTTTTCTCTTTCCTTTTTCATTTGTTTTCTCGGTCACCACTTCCTGGAATAATTCATAAGGTGAGGTTGAACCCCTGGAAACAATTAACCGTGATGATACAATTAATGTGTCCATCAAGCTCCTGCAAGTCATGGTAATCTTGGTGGAGATGTGCCAGTGGCTCATGATTTCCGGCAAGTTCACCATTTATTTATCTTACACCATTAATAGCACCTTCATCATTTCTGGTCTAGGACCGAAATTTGATTTTTTTCGAAAAGAAAATGGAGGTTCTTTCCCTTCTTCAAGTCCGGCAACCCCAACTACCGTCATCTCTTTCTTCTTTATATTCAGTCACCACCACCCATCTCTTATTAATGCCACCGGCATCTTTAAATTCTGCTTCTTCCCCATCGATCCCAATTTGTAAATCCAAGAATGATCTAAAGAGAAATCATGGAAGACAGAGAAGAGGAAGAAAGAATTAAAGAAAAAATAAAAGAAAAAAGAAGAAGAAAAGCCAGAGAATTTTCTGAGAAAGAAGGAAAAGTGTAAGGGAATGGGTGAAGAAGGCGATCAGAAGGTGGGGGATAAAAAAGTTTTTTTTTTTTTTCATATACTATGTGTCATTTCTTTATTGGTCAAATTGCCATGTCAATGGCATGTGAACTGTACGCGTTCATCATTGTGGCTTTTGTGTTTAACTGGAACAAATTTTAAATTGTATAAGTGTTTAATAGGAACAAATTTAAGTTAGAGTGTCAAAGTGAATTATTTTCACTAGTTCAGGAGCTCCATATGTAATTATTTAACAAATGTTAACACAGAATACAATGAATTTGAACGCATGCAACGTACGAATGGTTCTTTCACAAAATATGGATATGTTTTTGGGAGGAGGATGGTATTCGCTGTCCAGACTGGAAGTGAGCTAAGCAAAAACTAATTCTGTTTTTTTGTGTATTTCTGGTTTTTGTGAAACTGTGGATTGAATTGTGACAACTGACTGCACCGGCATGGCAGTGCACGTGAGTAGTGAGTACTAAATTAAACTGCTCGACGACTTTTTGCTTGGTTGAGCAAGGTACGATGAGACCATTGGAATTGAATCATCATATGATTGAGAAATTAACAAAAAGTAATTAGTGAATTAGAGTAAGTTTCTTTCCATATCAGGAAAAGTAAGTTTCTTTCCGCGCGACAAACTAATTAGAGTCGTTTTTCTAAAAAAAGAAATTAGTTATTGAAAAATATTTCTACGTCATCTCATAAATGAATATATGCTAATCCAAAAATTGCAATAACAAAAGGCAAACAATTAGTGAAAAAGAAATTGTAATACTCAAATAATTTCAGACTTTAGAACTAAAGGGATTACAATAGAATAGAAAAGATCTTATCTATGAAGAGGAATTATTTAGAGCAAATGTAACTCTAACTTGATTTTGAAGCCTTAAATTTCCTTTATTTTTAATGCCTAGATGGCTGATGTATATTTTGATAAGCAATATTTAAATATGTTGAAATTTTCTTTTTACTTCATTTAAACAAAACGTGCGTGCCGTCAAAAGTAACTGAAAGAAACTCTAAGCAACTTGTGGAGATTATTTTTTTCCATTTCTTCGTGGAGTTCTAGCTTTTAAGAATGCCCATAGTATAATATGTACAGTACTGTATCAATTAAAATAATAAGATGGTGGAGCTTTAATCATTGATTTACTTTTATAAAATCTTCTTATTTGGAAACGTGATAAAGGAGGACAGGCAGCATTTTGGTGCCAGTCAATGTTATTGATGTTGTTGCCTTCTCAGAAGACTCGTTCTGTGGCCTTTCTTTGTAATTAGAAATTAATAGTAGTGGTTCTACACTAACACGACTACTACTCCTAGTTAGTGTTATTTATGTACTATAGACTATCCCCTCCTCATTTGACCCTACTTCTATAAGTTGACTTGACTCCGTTTTCTTGAGACTGATTTCTGGTCAATCATGTACATTCATGAAGTGTAGAGACCGAGTAAATCCTTCATAGATTATATTGTGTACATATATAAAATATACTATCTAATGATCCATTTGGATTTTTGGATAGGTTCAAATAGAGAGTGTTGTGGTCCCAATAAAACATTCTTTTGGGTGGTCAAGAATTTCTGGAAACATTTTGGGAAAAAAACATAACTATACAATAATAGAAAAATAAAACATAACTATACAATAATAGAAAAATATTTACAAGACCTTAGCATAATTATTTAATCAACATTGAATGGCAGTGAGGAATTACATATTGTAACGATTCCTCTATTAAAGGAATGTAGTTGGGCAAGATTATGGCCACTCATTAACAACCTTGATTCTCTTCCTACATTTTTGCTAAAAACCTTATCTTTCACACCAACAATTGTGTTCCTACTTCCTTTCAATTTAAGAATATGATTTTATCGTATATTATATTTATTTACTATGTATAAAATACATCGATATACATCTAAAAATGAATTATACCATGTATATTATATTTGTATCAGGTATATTTAATATTAAACCTTAATACCATAGCAGATGTTAAATTATCTATATATTATTAAAAAGAGGATAGTTTGCAATAGAATTTGGACAAGTGGCAGCGCAGGAGAATGCCATGTGTTAGTTTTAGGACAACAATTAGTTAATTATAGTTAATAATTAGTTAATTTTTAATTTTGATATAAATATACTGATTTACAATTAAAAAATATTAGATAAAAAAAGGATGTGCTCCGGAATATTAGAGCCAAGCAAACCCACAATCATCCTATAATGGGGTGAGCACGTTCTATATTGTTGTTCTTCTTTGTTTTTTTTTTTTTTTTCAATTACTTATTGCTAATGTGTATTTACTTTCTTATTTGATTTCTTGAAAAAAAATGTTTTATAGTATGTGTTTTTCCTTTCTTTTTAAGTTACGTTAGATATTATCCACATTTTTTATAATTTGAATGTATAATTAAAAAAATGAATTTAAATATTCACTAAAATCCCAACCGTGTCCTAAATTTAAGCTCATTATACATTTTTTAAAAGGAGAGTCAAATTTTTTCCCTGTAATTTCTTTTACGTGTTTCCTTCAAAATTTTAAAATATAAATTTTATATATTAGATTTTCAATTCTATAATTTTTCTTACTATCTTTCGTTCAAAATTTTAAAATAGGAATTTTACAAATTATATTTTCAATTTTTACATTTATCTACGTGTGGTAAGAATGACTACACTTTGTAGGAGAAACCACAATCAGCAGTTGTAAGTACTGGAATTGTATTAATGATTTGTCAAAAGAAAAATAGATAAATAATAGATTTGAAACTAATTTAAACTTCTCCACACGTTAACAAATGGATAAATATTATTGCTATAAGTTAGGAGATATTATCTCGAGCAAAACATGAAATTTAACTTTTTGAACAATTTCCGTCACAACTAGTTTAAAAATTTGAACATTTTTTACCATTCAGTTTTTTAAAATTAATATAACTTCTTATACCTAAACCAACTTCAAACACTCACTCACGTTCCCCATTTCCCCACCCATTTTCCATTACCACCTCCAACTCAACTGTTTTATGTTTTAATGCACTAATGCTATAACATCAATTTATTATACGATATCTTACATAACTGAGTTGATGAAGATGCTGGAACTAAGGGAGAAGGGTTACGTCTAGGCAGAATCTTGAACGACATGGTTATTTTGAATGGTTGTTGCAGGCATCAACGGAAACTAAGAAGGTTGATGCAGAATGTTGAGAGCATTACGAAAATAGCCACCGCAAGCTAAAGATAAGTATTTATCATTTGTCAATTTGTATAAAAGTTTTAGTTTTTGACTAGATAAAAAAATATGTACGTTGATAAGAGAATTTATTTCCTAAGCTTTATGTATGTTTAATTACCTTCCTTGCAGGGAGAGAAGGTGAGAACTGATTTAAATTCATGTACATCCAAATGACTCTAGGAGTTTTCATCTCAAATAGACATGTAAGTCAAGGCCTCCCGGTTGCGTTATTATTCATTTATTTTATAATTTGTTATTTATTTTGTGTATTCTTGCTTAATTCTCTTTTGTAATTTGGTCTCTTTAATTTGTATCCTCTCTAATTGTTTACATACATACGTAAATGTTAATCTAATGAAGAAACTGTGCAAGTGTTTGAATCACCTTTAGTGTAATAATTATCTATGATTTTTCGTATTTGCGATCAAAGCTGCCAAAAATCGGGACTTTGATCCAATAACATATATTAGTACACAACACATATCATAACATTTTAGGATATGTTGTTTCAAAATAGATAAGAAGAGAAAGGCTGAACATGTACAACCGGATGTTGGAAGTACTTGTGCTACAACCAACTCTCTTTCACTTATCGCGACTCCTGAACAATCTCATACAATAGTAATGTAATTTTCTTATAATGTTTCAAGGTTCTACAATTCTATTATTGCCATTTAAGCCATGTTGAATGAGTCACCGAATATGAAACTAATTATCCTAAATTTTACACTTAAATCATTCAAGTTTAACAAGGCCACAATTTCATATAATTAATTTCATCAAATATTATCTGCACCGTGTGCGGGTTCTAGGTAATTATGGTGCCAACTTTATATGGATATGAACATGAATCTGTGTTATATATATATATACATGAATATGTGATTATCAGTGTGCAACCTTTTTTTATGAATCTTTCGTTCCGAAAAAGTTCTATATGGATTATAAAGACATGTGGTAGTTTTTTGGAATCATCATTGAGGTAAAAAATTAAAGTTACTATTTCTCCTAAGTATTTATTTCTTGCATCTATCTAATAGATTTGCAATTAACAAAAAATGCAGCAAGCAAATGCACATTTTGAAATGGTATATTTTTCAAACTGTACAGGGCATATCTTAAGGTGATGATAATGGTTTATTTATGTTTTATATTTCTTTTAAGCATATCGCAATTATGGCTTTGTGCAACTGGAGAAAATCACTTGATTTTAACTATATATATGAGTGCCTTTTGAGGATTCTTTATTGGAATTTTGTATGGTTTTGTTGCGGGAATTAGCCAAAGATAATTATGGAGGGAATAAAAAATATTACACATTGGATCAAGTTTTCTTATTAATCTTAAAAAATTAGAATTTTTAGACGCTAGGGACTTCTCCATGAAGAGTACGATGATCACGAAAGATTTAAAGCTGAACGTTATTATTTAGTACTCTTATAACAATAGTGTTCCCTTCTTAGTGGAAGAGGAAAAACGAAACATTTTTATCAAGCTGTCACTAAGGATACTGTTTATGAATACTTATTTATCTTATAAGCTATTTTTGTTATGTCTCTAGACGAAATAGATGTTTGATTGGTCGATGAGATAGCATGTAGTGATGACACAGTTTTATTGTAAGAACAGCTAATGCAATAAGAAATCGAAAGTGAATTTACATGCAACTCAAGCCATTTTAGTCAAATTAATAGAAAGTAAGTTGTTGAGTATCTTCGTTGGCTTGATGTTACGATCACTTGAATAAGGCAAAGATGTTCATCTTTACGTGCCATCTGGTAAGTATACAGATGTGAAGAGACATCAGCTCCGTTAAAGACCCTCTTTCCAAACTTCTTCTACAATGAAGCTATTGTCATCAAGGGCGGAATCAATTTTTCTTCTAGAATGGCCGCTCTTGACTTCATATTTTGGTGATGAAAGTGATACAATTTTCATGAATAACAACGGAAACATGGCAAAAAAAGGTTTGCATGAAAAAGGCCTGGTGCTTCTTTTTTTGGCATTGCAATATGTTTTGCGATTTGTATATAGATTTTGGGTATATTATTTTTACTGCTGGGTTGCATGAGATAGTTGGTCATAAACCTATCATTCGGTCAAATATTAAGATTTTAACATCCTCTCTTCAAAACAGAAATAAGTCATATGTGGGAATTTACATCTAAGTTTGTACATTTCAAATAGGGAATGATGGGGCCAAGGAGGTGATGCCAGGGAGAGGTGAGTTTCATGAAAATTTATCATCTTGCGTATGTGAGGATTCTTAGGTTGAACTATGAATCAAAATGGACCGGGATCGAAAAAAAGTGGTAAAAGTAATGTCGATAAGAGGAAATATGTTGAGGCAGTTGTTCATGATGGACAATTGGTGAAGGCAATGTAATAAGAAATAACAGGCAGGTTTGGGTATTTATTTTCTAAAATGTGTAATTTTTTCTATAATTTAAAAAAAAAATGTATATTTATCCATTTCTTATTCCACCGTTAAATGTACATTATTTGGCATTTCAAACAGAAGTTGCAGCTAATATAAAAGAGTCTTAAATATTTGTTCAACAAAATGATACTATTTTATTTCTATTTTTTATCTTTGTAATTCTTTTTATAAATAAAGAGATAAGATAAGTATTTTCATGACATTTTGAGAGTTTGTTAAGCTTAACTGGCAATAACAGAGTATCTATATCATAGAAAATCTTAATCTATAATAAGACTGATCCCAAAAAAAAATATATATATATATAAACTCTGCAATATGTCACACATGGTTCATATACATTTATATCTATAAATCTCTTTGTTTCTTTAAAATAATCCGCGCATCGCGCAGGTACTTATACTAGTATTATGTATAATACACATCAGTATACCTCTAAAGATGAATTATACCATGTATATAAATACATTAGTATGCATAGAATATATATATATATATATATATATATATATATATATATATATATATATATAAGAGAATTAAGGGAGTGTATAAGTAAAATAGGGAGAGAGAAAAGATGATAAACATGAAGAAAATATAACTAGATCCTAGTTTAGTGGGATGCAGTTTTTACATGTTCTAATTATCCGCGAGTTTTGTTTTCTAATATTTTTAAAAAGGTAATAAAATTGCTATTTTTGAGGAACTTTAAAAATTGTGCTAATTATGTTCAAACTCTTAGAAGGGTGACAAGCCACTTAATTTTCCCAAACATTTTCGTGGTCCTTCGTGGTTGCTCTTCAGGCCCATGTTCTTCATTTTGATCTGCCAGCCCATTTACATCTTTGTGTAGTGCTTGGCCTATTGTTGGGCTCATTACATTTCTATTAGATCCAACATGTATACGGGACTCAGTTCATTTTTTTGTGCGGATTGGCCTTCAAAAGCATTGGTCTTTAATTTTTGGCCCTCAAATTGATAGTCTTTATTTTTTGTCCTTCACCTAATACCTTAAGGTTTTAGGTTCGAATCCCAGCTCAGTCAAAAAAAAAAAAAAAAATTGCAGCCTTGAGATTTTTTTTTTTACTGAGCTTGGGTTTGAACCCCAAATCTCATGGTATTAAGTGAAAGGAAAAAAATTAAAGACCACCAATTTGAGGGACAAAAATTAAAGACCACCCCAAATAAGGGCATTCCATTGAATTGCTAGACTTACTTTACCATAGTAAAAAATTGAGATAAGAACACAAATGGCCATCCGGCTGAAACTATTGACACTTGGTGGCCTAAGAATCTTAAAGGTCATTTTTTAGCCTTTTCAAAATAATTTCATTTTCTAGCCATTTTTCAACTAATGCCAGCATATGTATATAAACTGTCTATCATTCTTGTATAGAAAGTGCATCATACATATACAATAGTGATGCATATTCTATACAACAATGATTATGTTTTATATGTATAGAATGTTGCATAGAATATGTATCACTACTGTATATGTATGGAAACATATAGAATATGTGTATAATTAGTAAGTATACATTAATTATATATTTATTAAACAGGAATATGCGTTGATTATACATTTATTATACACAAATTATACAACAATGATATGTATATATACAGTAATGATTATACTGTATATGTATAGAATATATATAACTACTGTATATGCATTTTTTGAAGGCTGAGAATTTTTTTGTTGATCTTTAGTGGCAACTAAAGTCACCAAAACCAAATATAGAGCCCGTTTGGATTGGCTTATAAAGTTGCTTATAAGCTGCTTTCAGTTTTTTTGAGTGTTTGACTGACCAGCTTAAAGTCATTTTGTGCTTAAAATAAGCTCAAAAAAATAATTGAGCCCATTTGACTTAGCTTATCTAAAGTAGCTTATAAGCTGAAAACAGCTTATAAGCCAAAAAAAATAAGTTAGACTACCCCAACTTATTTTTTTTTAGCTTATAAGCTGTTTGCAGCTTATAGACATAAGCCCATCAAAATAGGCTCATAGTCCTGTTCTTTTTGCAATGAACTTTTAATTTAGTGGAGACTTCAAAAGGTCATTTTTTTTTTTGTAGTGAATGGGCTGGGCGGCTAGCGCTTGGGATTAGTTTGGGCCGATGAGCCAGCTCGTGGTATTAAGCCCAAGAATGGGGTCTTTTTGAGCCTTTTTTTTTTTTTTTTTTTTCTCTG
The DNA here is from genome assembly GCF_019175385.1 of Lycium barbarum. NCBI lineage: Eukaryota > Viridiplantae > Streptophyta > Magnoliopsida > Solanales > Solanaceae > Lycium > Lycium barbarum. The sequence continues at coordinate 163,553,982 of NC_083337.1, forward strand.
ATGGCCTCTCAATGTCCTTTTTCCTGTATTTATAAGATTAAAATGACCTTGATTTTATCTATTGAATTTTTAGTTACTTTAAACATAAGGGTAAAATTATAAAATTTTAATGTACACAGTATGTTGCTTTTATATTTGGGACTGAAAATAAAAATCATAAAATCAATTCAGTTCCAACTAGATCGGGTTTTCTTGTAAGACGAATTATAATAATGAAAGTATTCTGTGACTGTGTACTCACCAATGATTGAGTGACTTCTAGAACACAGACCAAAAATGATTTGCACTTTTGCAGCACGTAGACATACACACGCATACCTCATGATTGTGTACTGATTTCGACTTATAAAGCTAACCGTATGGATAAGGAAGGGATAAATCTTCAATGCAAAGGATTGTTTCATCCTCTACTAAGGTGGACAGATTTTTGACTTATAAATTACCCTATAATTCTACTCCAATCATTGATGATTCTGGTCACGGCCCCGTCTTCCTATAAATTTTTTGATAAGTTTTTGCATATACGTATACTCGTGACCCTAAAAAAAAAAAAGGCACTCCATGCATTCATGTTTTAACAAATTGACAAAAACGATGTGAAATTAGAAGCTTCTGGTGCGTTGTAGTAATGATGGACGTGTTCAGTCAGTATCACATAAATTTTTCTCTTTTGACCTTTTCAATGTCCGTGATGAAAACGAAACTTACAAGTAATGTGTTCGGTATAACCAACGATATGACTCATGATTAGTACATGACTTAACTTTAGCTAAGAAAAGGAAGAAACCCCCTTAACTAAGGTTATTTATGGGAGAATGAGAGGGATTATAAGTCGTGAATTTCCTTGATATGATAAAAAGTGTAATGAAATGGCAAAATTAAGAGAGTTCAAAAAAATTTCTAGCTAGATCATAAGTTCACATCTTATAAGTCTCATTCAAACATAAGTGTCATTTGTCTAAGAATTAAAAATTGTAAAAAAAATGAATTATATGCATGTATGCACAAATCTATGGAATTAAAGGGTTATTGTATTGACGTCTCTTCCGTCAATGGTTAAGCTACCTAGACGGATTTATCGGTGACATTAAGCTAAAGTAAAATCTTCGGCTTTTTTAAAATTAATTTTATAAACTGTACTTGTAACAATATTTGAGTGAAACTAAGTTGATTTGAAAGTATTATTGTGATTTGTTACTTGTTCCAAATCTCCTATCGTGGTGTCGTTATACATGATTGCATATCTATGGTGGATTGAAGCAGTAGGTAAGGAAGTTACTGCCACTTTTATTCCAAGCTTAATTAAACTGTTCCACATGCCAGGACCTTTATTACTTTTCTTTTTTGTCTGCAGTGGGTATCAATATTTACTTCTGCTATTTTTTTGTGGCCTCTAGTAACATTTCTTTTACCCATTTTATTCCGATCAATTTTATTATGCATAAAATGCATCAGATAGCACTTCCAATATGGCACTGATTTTTTTCACTTTTTTTGCACTGTTACAAAGTAAACTATACGTAGCTTGGTTTGAATAAGATCAAGTCGGTAACATGCTATAACTAGTTAGAATAGCTAGTTGAACTATATTCCTTCGTTTTATCTTTCAGTTCCAAACCATGTCTCACATAAAGCATCAGAGACCTAAAAATCAAAGGTGCTCTTGCCAAAATCTGACTTACCTACATCTACATACACATCTGGTGTTCACGCCAAACCAATAATGCTCTACATAAACTATTACAATATCAATTAATCATAATTGATTACCACACATTTATATGTCAATTCTAACACTAACTAATTGTTACTCCTATAAACTAATGCAATTTTATTTGTTATAACTATCAGGCGTATGTAAGTTCCTCGTCTCGCTAGTCCCTATCTGTCCCCTGTATTTTTTTCTTCTCAAACCAAATATCATAGTAATATGAAAAAAGAAGAAGATACTTTTATCAAAAAAGACTCGGCGCTATGAGTTTTCAATCAACATTTGTTAACTTGACATTATTACTACTATTAATGATGAAGAAAAAGGTAAAAGAAAAACAGAGGATTAAAGAGGCAGAGAAAGCACCCCCAAACAACGACAAGGTGAGTGGAATCTATGTTACAAAAGTATACGTAGAATTTTGCTTTATCCCTATTTTGATTCTTAGAACCTTTTCTTTCCATCAATATAATTTGTACATTCAAACGGCATCTAAGGGTCTAAAAATATTACATGTAATTTTTTCTCCAAATGATGGATAGCGTTATTCGGTACACATGTCATGTGCTTTTTGGACTTAATATATGTTACCTGGACATCACGTTGTTAGAAAAACTGTACATTCAGACGTTGTGAAAGCCAAGATAATTAATTACAAGCACAATATCAATAAATTCAACTAAAACTTTGCATTTTCTCGAATTATACATCCTCAATAGATCAAACTATTACATATACTATAATCGTTAAAAGAACAAGAAGAGAGGGGCGGGCGGGTTGGAGTAGAGAGTGAAAGAGCACGAACTGTATAGATGCCAATATCCATGGCCTTGCTAGTTCCTCAAACATCCACATGACAATTCTGTACTAATTGATACTTCATAGCTGAACCAACAGCCATACTATTTCCAATCACCTGACCACCAACATAAGCTGGACAATTCACATTCAAATGATACTTCCCTGAAACAAACGTCCCAACTTTCCATCTAACTCTTCCATCCACTTTAACATTTATCAACACAGTCCCAGCCATTTGATCTTGGCTAAGACTCCCACTAAGATATGGCGCGACGGGGACGGAGTTTCCATACACAAAAGGAGACCATATGGTGAAATCTTTATGGCCCTGATAAGTTGATGGTAGAAGTGTAGAAAGAGTAATTTGTTGGCCACGGTAAGTAGCGTAGACATCGAGTTTGTCATAGTAAATTCCAATTTTGCCATTTGGGTTGCGAGAGGCAAGGGTAATTTGCAAGTTGGTGGTGAGGAAATTAGGGGAGGAGATGTTGAAGGAGTAGATAGTGGCATCTTGAAGGATGAAGTGTGGCTTTGTTGGCCTGAGGATTAGAAAAATGAGAAGGATGATGAAGAGGATTAGTATTATGAAGCCAAGTATGGCGGCAAAAAGGCGTCGGTGCAGCTTGTGCCGCTCCTCGTCGTGGTGGCCGCAGTCCTTGGCCGACATGTTGGCGGTGGTGGCAGTGGTGGTGGTTGTGGTGTTGAGAGGTTCGTGTCCCTTTGGGAGAGAGTTTTTGCAAGGGGAGATAAGTTTGTTAATATGACTTGTTCTCAGGATTCTATAATGTGGTCAGAGACTTTATTCTATAAAGAGTGTGATCTTTCCTATAGGAAATGTTGGTACCATTTATTTTCATTTTTCTATTTCTGTTGGTGCGGCTCGTTTAGGACTATATAAGTAGGATATATGGAAATCTTTCCTGTTCAAATATGATTATGACACTAACTAGTAGGTTATGGAGCTCCATCTTGCAATTTTAATTTATTAGTGAGTAACGTGCATGGTGAGAGACTTTTGTTTGAGTTAAATAATAAGGTATCCGAGATCTAATTATCCGACCGATTCAGATTTGCATCAAAAAAATCCAATAAGGAGTTAAAAGAGTTTCTTAGAAAAGTCTTCAATTTACATGGCTCGAGCTCAATTTAGTTAATGGTGAAGAGATCCTGATCATCTCATCAGGGGAAGAAGTTTTATTTTCAAATTTGTTCTTTTAAAACCGTTTAGATTTAGGCAAGTACTTGTTATCTAGCATAAATTAGTCCAAAACCTCGTTTCCCATAAAAACATATGGAAATGTTCCAACGACCAATACATCCATATACCATGCACTAGCAACTTGGCAATTTTAGAGGAAAGTGAATGGTGGAAAATGAAGTTTGGTGATGGCCATCATATGGTGTGGTACAAGCAACCTTTTTATCTTTTGGGAATGTATGCTTCCACGCAAAGGCTAATAAAGATTCAAGAATTATACCAAAGGGCCCCACTTTTATAGTCTTGACAAAATGAGATTGCATTATTCTCAAGATACCAACCAAATTGGCTATTGTAACCCCGAATCTGTAAAACTTAAGTTCTGGTAATTTCAACCTCCATAAATTTTTTAGAGCTTCTTATGCAAGATATTAGTTGAGAAATCTAATTGTTATGGAAGTATATTATGAGAAACAAGAAAAGAAAAAATTGAATAGAGAACTTAATTTATCGAATCTTAAATTGGTAGTAGTAGCAGTACTGATAATTTTACGCCATAAAAACCAAAATTATAAAATTTGGTAATGTAACATTTTAAAGATTGCCCCTGTTTGAGGAAGGCAGGGAAGAAAGAGAATTACAAGGAGGAGAACAGAATAAAACCAACATTAGGTAATTGATTTTTTGGTTCACTCTACAATAACAAGTTGCAGCCTACAATTCAACTAATTCGTTGACGTTTACCCTGCTCCCACACATTTTATCTCAGTGGCTATGATCTCCCTCTTTTCAATTTGCTTAAAAAAGGTTTATTTAGAATATTACCCAGATTTGGAACGAGCTACATTTAATGTAATTTTTAAATGTTATTAAAATTAAGAACACATCCTAAAGAACGAAAAAGTGAGGAAAAACTTCATTCAAAATAAAACAACAAAAAGGATAAAGAGCAAGCATCGGATCAAAATGTGTTTCAGTCATCAACATCAAATTCAAGACCAATTCATATTTTAACTCACTGAAATGAATGGATTAGATTATAACCAATTACCAATAAACTAGGCAATCCGGGATTCCCAAGTTTTACCCATTATAGAACAAAAACAAGTGGAATAACAATTAAATGCAAATGATTGAAACAAAAGATATCTACTAGCAGCTAAATTGGTGCTGTGAGCACTATACAGTCCAGTAAACAGTCGATACCAGAAGTTCTAAAGAATCAATGCAAGTGATACGAGTTATAGCACCATTACCAAATGAACCCTCAGAAGTCACCTGGTGGACAGTGAACATCACAACGGATAACAAATCCGGGAGATCCGAACTCCCAAGCATAGTTGGAAATAGGGGTTGTCGGCTTCAACAGGGCAGGATACAAAAGAGTTTGCTTTTATACATTGACAGTGTGTAAAACGTCACCAACCACCTCAAAGATAACTACAGGCAATTGTCCATAACAAGTGGAATTCGTAACTTGGAAAATAAGACAAGTCACAGCCTACAACATATGAAAATAAACTAATAGCGTGAGCGTCTTTTACATTGTCAATATATATAAGTTAAATCCAACACAAAAAGGCATGCAGCATATGCTGCAGGTGAGTTGATATATTCAACTATGGTAGAGTTATTTTGCACAAGATAACTATTTCTTCTGTAACTACATTGGAATTGAAGTGTAGATGCACTCTTTTGGCAAGAAAATTTCTCCTTTCATGTGATCCTTCTTAATAACACAAACCCGTGGATAAGCGAGAATATATGAATATTTTTGTTAAAAGGTTTCCCTAATGAGCATGTTGATTTGCATAATGTTAAAGCCGAACATTTTAGAGCCAAGGCATGACATTTTACCACAATATAAAGCCAAAGCCAAGACATGACATGGTTCCAGCAAACTGGCCAATATAACCGTAGGGTAAACTTGAATAGTACAACTGAAAAGGGTATACGACGCAAATAACAGGTATCTTATCATCCCAGGCAGATAAGAGCATAAAAGCGGATAGGAAATGCAAAAAGAGGTGCATTTACTAGCAACTTCAATCAAGACAGCAGATTGATCCTCCAAGAGCTTTCGCACCACCTATGTGAATTAATTTCATCTTCTATTAAAGGCACTAACAAGTGGCAAGGCATGTACATAAACTTCTTTTGAACATCGTTCCTCAATAACCAATTATCAGCACGTACTTTTAATTTCCTTTTGTGACGTGAAAGTATAGACACCAGAATAACCCAAGAGAATAACTATGACCAGTAGCACAGGTCATTTAACTAATACACTTCCATATTAAAACCAATGACTTCAAAAGCTGTGAGTAGGTAATAAATCAGGGGTAAGGCCTTAAATACCCCAAAGTAGAGGCGTCCAAAAAAAGTACATAGAGGAGTAAAAACAAGAGCTACAACATCAAAATAGCACAAATAAGATTTGCTTCTGGCTTCAATTTTATTATGTAAGCTAACAAGGATTCAACCCATTGAGCTTTTAGCACAGAAGTCCTGGGAGTAGTCTACTTTTTTTTGGGGTGGTGGGGAGGATGGACACCAGCAAGAACACTATAGGCCGTGACTTGTGCGCTCTTGTTATGCCCATAAGCACAGGTCTTCTATAAGACACTAATGTTTATAACAGTAGCAAGGTCTTGTTAAATTATACTTAAAACTAACAAGGCTGAATGCAGAAGGAGAGTTGAGGATAACGGTTTGTTGCTCTGCTTTGTTAAAGATGGCACAAGTAAGATTGTCAACACTTATGTCTGCATGCTACAGTGAGAGTAATAGAATAAAACAATGAAGGCACATTTTTGTGTAGATTATTAACAAGCCGCCAAACTATGTGACCAATAAATGTTTAAAATAGTCAAAAAGTTAGCCGACTTGAGACCAAGCAGTAAAAAGGTTTCCAAAACCTAGTCAGCTACTTGCAAACAGGGTCGTATCAAGGATTTAAACCAATGGGAACGAGTACTCCCCCCACACACACCCCACTCCCTTGTGAAAATTAGCGCAGACTAGTTACATATCACCCTACATAGGTCAAACCCAAGGCAGCAGCTGGGGTTCGTTACCGCCAATGTGCATTGCATTTATTGAACAGTAGATTGACTGCCAAACTTTTACCGGCGAAACCAAAGATGTCGTCTACAAACCCCAGCTGTTAAAACCAGAGAAGAGTTTTGGGGATTGAGGAATCTCACAAGCAATACAAGAACCAAGATTGACACTTTGATGAATTTTCATCGCCGGCTACAATTTTTTGGGGGTGGGGGGTTAGGGAAAAGAAACGGCAACAGAAAGAAATCTGCACCAAGTCCACTTTTTATATTCTTTATCACCCTCACCCAAATCCCACATTTTCATCAAACAACAAATACTACAAAAATTCTCCATTGATTTATTATTTAACAAGTAACAAGTATGTTCCCAGATAAATGGAGAGAGAATATAATGAACTTCCAACTTACCATACATGCAGTGGTAAATCTGCAATGAAGGACAATGTCCTGCACTTAAATAAATCTTTACGAACATTCTAACCATAAGAATCGAACCTTCAATAGTGCAGCAGCGAGTGCATAATCCTACAGCTCCTAAACACTAGCACAATCTATAATTTCACCTCTCCCATTTGGCAAAGGTGCTACACTCGCTCTCTCTCTCTCTCTCACACACACACACAGAGCAAGACAGCCATCTCCTCTGGGTTGCCAAATTCTCAGAGAGAGTTTCTACAAGCTGTCAAAGTCATTTTTAACAATCCCTTTCAGTTTCTCCGGACTATGCCAAGTCTCAAAGTCCCCATGAACTACAGATCTCAGAGTTGAAGAGGAACAAGAGTGTCTTTATTCTTTTTTTGTCTTGTTAACCTAGCTCAAAAGTGCCTATAACATGAACTATTTGCCCACAGCCACAACATCTTAACAGTCACTCTTTAATCTGCCAAAACAATGCCCCACAACCAAACTGGTGCTGCATCACACAAAGGTCACAGTTTTTGTACACCAAGCTTGTATCAGCTAGTAGCTATGAAAGTAAAAGTCTAGAAGTTCATATAGACAGTTCCTTGAACTGTTTCACATCACTTCAAAAATTAAAGATATCATATAAGAAATTATAACTAGGACGATACAGGATATAAGAACAAACTTTTACATGATGAGGTCATCAAGATAATGTATAGACCATTACCTTGTAATGATTTAGACCAACGCTTCGAGATAAAGAAGCTATCATACTGGAAGGAAGTTAGTGAAGCACTAGGAAACCGTAAAATAAGTTATTTTGGGCACATCAAAAGTCCAATACTGCTAGATATCAAATAACCAATAAAATGAAATCCTAAGTGACATGAAAGGGCTTCCATACATCTTGTTTAATTTGAGATCACATATATACAAGTACACAGAAACAATTTTTTTCCTAACAACATATTACAGCCCTTCATACTTGGTTAGCTATACCGTAAATCATAAAAAGCAAATAAACAGTTACAACAACCAAGAACAATGTAGAAATAAAACACATTCTCTACATCTAAAATATAGCCTCAGAACAGCAACAAGAACAACCTAAAGATCTGTATACACCAATATGAATAAATAAACAATCAAGATCAGTTTTTTTTTTTTTTTTCTTTTTTAAATATCAGATCGATATAACGCAATTCAATCAGCATTATCCTCACTACATTGCTTATACAATAAAACTAAATACAGAATGAAACAAAACTAGATCACCTAATGAGTCAATAAAATTCAATTAAAACTCCACCATCACATCACAGCCCAACTCGACCTTTCCTCGGTCCACCAAGCAAGTTCCCAGACGACTTATTTAACGCAACCCCAACAAACAAATCCCCACAATAAACCCTCAAATACCTCCTTCTTGCTCTCCATGCTCCAGCTTTATAACTAACCCTAGCTACCATCCTCACATTAAACCCAACACCCCCCCTTTCAGCTCTCTCTTTATTCATCCCATCAAATGCCCATTTCTCTACATACGCACCAGAAGCAACAAAACTAACTTTCTGGGCTGTCACATTTCCTTTATCCATAAAGAAAGGTGGAACAGTTGTATCAGCAATTGATAACGATTCATAGAAAATCGCAGCAGCAATTTCATCGAAGTATAGAGTGATCTTCTTGTTGGGATTTTTGGCAGTAAAATGGAGATCCCAGTTGGCAGTTATGAGGGAATTAGAAAGAGTCAGGTTGGAAATATTGAGTGAGTCGATTTGGAATTCGGGGACACGTGGAAGGATTATAAGCCAGATAACAAAGAGAATTGTTCCGGTTATGATGGTAGAAGCAACAAGTATAGCTATTACTCGGCGAAGAAAGGTGTTGCGTTGTGCGGTGTAAGGATCTTGGTAAGGGTAGTTGTTGTTGTAATAGGGTGGTGCGGCGTAAGGGTAGGCGGTGGCCGGAGGCGGCGGTTGAGCGGTGGAGTAGCCGTTGGGGTTTGGAGGAGCGGCGGCGGCGGCGGGGTAGCCGGTAACGGGTCTATTCGGGTCGCCCATGGAGCATCTGATGCTATGTAAGGTGGATTTGTGTAGTGGGAGACTGGAAGTGGAAAGTGAAGAAAAGTCGGTGAAGAATCTAATTGACCAAAGGGAAAAAGGACTTTGTGGTCTTTGTCAATTCAACAGCTAGTAGTAGTATAAGAATAATGATATTTAAATCTTATTATGGAATTGGACATCATGACATAGGAGCCGCATTCTATAAATTTGCATTATTAATAGTATATATTACTGTATATTTCTTACAATATATAAGAGCAAACTTAGCGACTTTTGTAGTCTTCACAATTTTTTTAAAACTTTTTAATTAATTACTTTTACGTCCTAATCTCATTTATTTAAGTCAACTTTACTTTTTTTATTTTTAAGGTCTACTTTTCAAAAGCTATGAACCTCCTACCTCATTTTTCATGTTCTTTGATTTTCTGTTTGGTGCTCGATATCCGCATTTGAGCCTAATTAATCCAGATAATTCGCACTGTATCGCGCCCAATCAGGAGAAGCGCTCCCTCCAAAGATTTTTTCTATATCCATGTTCGAACCCCTAATTCCTAATTAAGGGAGGAACAACTCCATCCGCTGCATAAGTTAAATTATGTATTTGTCTTAAAAGTTCATTAACTATGTATAGATTATTTATTTAGAACTATATAACTTCAGAAAATTAGGATACATAACTTATAAATGTCAAATTCTGGCTCCGCATTTGATTTGAAGTAAATAATTTCATCAAAATGGAAGTTAAAATATTAAAGGAGTGGAATGAAAGTTTTGCTTTCATATATTGAAAATATACTTATATGAAATTTAATTATTACTAACGTAATTACCCACTTGTGGGACTACAATGGGTATATGGTTGTTGTTGTTGTTGTACACTTGTACTAGCACAAATTATATTTCTTTAATTAAAATATCTACTTTTATATTTTAAGTTTGGGCTCGGGCTTAGCACGGGTCTCACATAACTAGTATATATATATATATATATATATATATTACTACTATTAAGAAGAGTGAGTTCCAACTCACTTTCTCGTTGTCCGTTGCAATTTAATAAAAAAAAAATATGGGCTCCATATATATTATTTAAACAACAATCAATATAAAAAAAATTGTGGGCCCCATATATATTATTTAAACAACAACTAATATAAAAACAATTATGAGCCCCATAATTCTTATATATATATATATATATATATATATATATATATATATATATATATATATATATATATATATCCGTTCCAATTTAATTAAAAAAAATTGTGGGCCCCATATATATTAAACAACTAATATTAAAAAAATATTGTAAATTAATAATGTCAAAAAAAAGTGCACCCCGCATTAAAAAATCAAACAATATTCATGTAATTTCCAAAGTATCTCATTAAGTCAATAATGATGGATTCATTGTCACGTGCGTATTCGTAGCAAACACTAATATAATAAAATTTTAAATACGGAGCACAAACTACAATATTATATTAATCGTGTTTTGAACATAGTATCCCATATTGACAAAATCAAGCAATATATATATAAAAAAAAAAAAAAAACCCCATATTAAAAAAATAAACAATGTCAAAAAAAAAAAGTGCAGACTTTGTATTCGTAGCAAACACTAATATAATAAAGTTTTAGATATGGAGCACAAATTACAATGTTATATCAATCGTGTTTTGAACATAGTATATATATATATACTGGGAAAAAAAAGTGGACCCTATATTATCAAAATCAAGCAATATAAAAATAAAAAAATAAAAAAAAGTGAACCCCATATTAAAAGAAATATAATGTTAAAAAAAAAAAAGTGTTGGCTTTGTATTCGTAGCAAACACTAATATAATAAAGTTTTAGATACGGAGCACAAACTACAATGTTATATTAATCGTATTTTGAATATAGTATATGTATATATATTATATGCATAAAAATAGTACAAACTAATAATGTCCAAAAAAAAAAAAGTGTCCCCCATAAAGGGTGGACCTCATACTAAACAACATCAAGCAATAAAAAATAAAAAAAAAATAAAAAAAAGTGGAACTCACCATCTCCAAACTCACTGTAAAAAAAAGTGGATCTTATATTAACAAAATCAAGCAATATCAAAAAAAAAAAAAAATGAACCACATATTAAAAAAAAATGTAAAAAAAAAGTGCAGACTTTGTATTCGTAGTAAACACTAATATACTAAAATTTTAGATACGGAGTACAAACTATAATGTTATATTAATCGTGTTTTGAACATAGTATATATATGCATAAAAATAGTGCAAATTAATAATGTCAAAAACAAAAGTGCACTCCATATTAAAAAATCAAAAAATATTCATGTAATTTTCAAAGTATCTCATTAAGTCAATAATGATGGATTCATTGCCACGTGCGTATCAATCCATTAGTGTGAGCAAATGAAATTGTTTTTCTTCAAAAAGTTAAGTAGTCAAACCATACATTTTTTTTTTAATATTAGCCTGAGATCTAATCTAGATATTAAACTGTTGTATTTGTTATTCCGCCATGTCATTTATTTGTTATGTTCACTAAAATAAATATACTTAAAATATTTATATTTTAAAATAAGATAGAATTTAATTACTTTTTTATTTTTATTCTTACTCTAATAAATGTGAAAAGAGATTAACGTCGTAAAAAAATTATATCAAATGGAGATCAAATAATGAATAAGGTAAATTAGTCAAATTATAATTTTAATCGACGTTTTCTTAAAAAAAACATGCAAAAGACAACATGACAAGTAAAATGAGCTAAACCGAGAATATTTACCAAAAATTAAAAAATAGTATTTCTTCGTTTAAATAGAAAATCAATTTCTACTTTGTTTCGTTTTAAACATGTAAAATTAATTTAATAATTTGAATTAGAATTATCCAAATCAAAATTTGATAAAAAATAATAAGTATTTTACACCTTTAAATTAATCGAATTAAAATTAAAATAATCAACTGATGCTTACATATTGCTATTGTTTTATCTCAAAAAGAGGAAAATAGTTTCCTTTTAAACAAGTCTTTTCTTTTAAAAAATATTAATAAATTTGTCGATTTTGTATTCGTAACAAACATTAATATAATAAAATTTTAGATACGGAGCACAAACTACAATGTTATATTAATCGTGTTTTGAACATAATATAAATATATATATATATATATATATATATATATAATCACTATTCAAAGATAACTACATACACATAGATACACTATAACTTAAAGTGCGCACGGGCAAAGGCCGTCTGGTATATTTTATTTTATATTTTTAACTATATAGAAACATGGGTTTAGACCCAAGCTTCGTCGTCCGTCCATTAAAAAAACAAAAAAGTGTGGGTCCCATAGTAAACACCAACCAATATAAAAAATAAAAAAATAAAAAGTGAAACCCACCATCTCCAAACTCACGGGGAAAAAAAAGTGTACTCATATTAACAAAATCAAGCAATATAAAAAAATAAAAATAAAAAGTGCACCCCATATATTAAAAAAACAAACAATATTCATGTAATTCCCAAAGTATCCCCATCAAGTCAATAATAGTAGATTCATTGTCATATGCGTATCAACCCATTAGTGGGAGCAAATGAAACTATTGCACAACAAAAAATATAGACCCAATATTATTGTTTTTCTTAAAAAAGGTTAAATAGGCAAATACATACAATTTTCTTTCTTTTCTTATATTAGCCTGAGATCTAATCTAAATATTTAATTGCTGTATTTGCTATTCCGCCATGTCATTTATTTGTTATGTTTACTAAAATAAATATACTTAAAATATTTATATTTTAAAATAAGATAGAATTTAATTACTTTTTCATTTTTATTCGTACTCTAATAAATGTGAAAAGAGATTAATATTAAATGGAGATCAAATAATGAATAAGGTAAATTAGTCAAATAATAATTCTAATTCACTTTCTTAAAAAATCATGCAAAAGACAACATGACAAGTAAAATGAGCTAAATCGAGAATATTTACCAAAAATTGAAAAATAGTATTTCTTCGTTTAAATAGAAAATCAATTTCTACTTTGTTTCGTTTTAAACATGTAAATTTAATTTAATAATTTGAATTAGAATTATCCAAATCAAAATTTGATAAAAAATAATAAGTATTTTACACCTCTAAATTAATCAAATTAAAATTGAAAGTATCAACTGATGCTTAAATATGCTATTGTTTTATCTCAAAGAGAGGAAAATAATTTTCTTCTAAACAAGTCCTCTCTTTTAAAAGTATTAGTAAATTTTTGCCGACTTTGTATTCAGAGCAAATACGAATATAATAAAGTTTTAGATACGGACACAAACTACAATGTTATATTAATCGTGTTTTGAACATAGTATATATATATATATATATATATATATATATATACTATGTTCAACAGTACAAACTTATGTATGTTTATTATCAATATAAAAAAAAAATATATATATAGTATCACTATCCAAACACAACTACATACACATAGATACACTATAATCCTACGTGTTGGGCCCGTGCGCAGCACGGGCATACGCCGTCTAGTAGTATGTAATAAGGGACAATCCAATGATTTTGTCGTCCCTGATTATATCTCAACCATTTAGTTGGGTAATTTGCTAACTAAAAGGATTTGTATTTTGCTAGAATTGGAATTTAGCTATGCATTTGTTGTTGTACATTATTTTGTGAAAGTTGGACTATTTATGGAGTCACTGATTGACACACTAATCAAGATGCCTTTTTTGGTTGTAATGGGACAAGAAAAAGTGTTTCTTATCAAGTCTCTTTCATTTACTAAATTATTACCTTAGTTGCCTCAAACATTTCTGTAAATTTAGACACCTCTCATGACATTTTAAACTCCCCAAAAAGGCATAAAAGGTGATGATGCCAGCAAATGTTGTACGCCATCTTTTTTCCTTCTTACAGTATGTACAAAGTTGAATAATTCATGAAAAATTGTATATTTGGAGTAACTAACTTTGAGAAAATGTTCTTCAAGATCATTTTTGTCAAATCTTATCAAACTTACCTTGATGCTATTTTATGTTCCTAAGAACATTTTGATTTATTTTAGAAATAAAAATTGAGTTCTTAATCCCAAAAAGAATCTTTTTAAGCTGAGTGACATTAGACAACGAATGAATTTGATGTTGGTATACTCATCTTTGATATTGGATTCCGTTTAAGACAACATTACTACTCTATGTATGGGACATAATAACTATTTTTGTAGTCCTCACATGAATTTTCTTGATGTTATTTACCATTTATCATTTGCTATTTAAATTTTTATTCGCCCTATAAATGTAAAGTATATTTTGTTTTATTTTCTCCTGTAATTTTGTGTCGTGCATGCTTGCAAACATTAGTAACTAACAAAGTTTTCACTTAAGATGGGAATAAATTTTAATTTAAAAGAATAAACACAGATAACTTATATCATTGTTAAAATATTTTAAAATGTATCAAAAATGTAAATTATAGTCCTCCCGTCTCAATTTAAAACTGAATTCCAAAGTAAGGTCATCTAATTTTATGTGTGCATAATTTCAACATAAAATTTACCTAATAAATGAATATATTAAAAGAGGAACTATAAAACATTGTTTTCATATATGTTTTGAAAATATTAGAAAAAAAATTAGTTGAAGAAAATGCAATTTGATCTTCAGACAGTCATAATATTAAACAATTGCAAAAAAGTATATTTTCACTTTTTTTTTTTAATATTAAAATACGGGATAGTCAATATTTTATATAATTTAAGATAAAATAGTTAATTTTTGCATGAAAAATTTATTGCAATGTACATTCCATAAAAAAGTTCATTAATTTTTTTTTTTTAAAAAGTGAAAAAACGTTAGGTATTTTTTAACATGCGTCTTGGCTTTTCAGTATTTTTTGTATGGTTTAATTTGAAAGAACATCTACAAAAGTATCTTGTAATAACAAGACTTTTAATTATTTATATTTACTTATAAGTTAACTTTATTGATTTCATCGTACAACAATATTATAGCATTATCTATTTTTGACACTAATTGAATATTGGAAGTTCATTTTGAAAAAATGATTGAGCTAATATGCGCTCAATTCAGAGAAAATTTTACATATTAAATTCTCAATTTCGATTGTTGGAGAATATAATCTCAATAAGTTTTAGTAAAATAGAAATTAGAAAAGCTTTCATTTGTTTGATTTTTGTTTTGAAAAGTCTAATATATAAACTAAGAAAATTATTTTCCTTTTAACTTTCAGATACCTTTTTGTACTTTAATATTTTGGAATCTTTTAGAAAGCGTCAAACGATTATTACAAAAACAAAGAAGTAAGAGCCAATTTTTTTTTAAATAAATCTAAAATTTAATTTTTAACGTCGATTTGGGCTCGGGCTTAGCACGAGCCAAATGACAGCAGTAATAATATAGGCATAGGGCATAGAAATACACTTAAACTATGACTAAATTGTCAACTACATGCATAAACTATGCGAAGGTTTTATGATCCCATAAACTTATTCGTATTATTTACCCCTTGAAACTTATTTGTATTATTTACCCCTTTTACTAATTATTTGGTAAAAGGTTAAAAACACAATCTTTTGCAAACACACGCTTATTCAAAACTTAAAAAAGGGGGTCTTAATGTATTTTTCTCATTTGATTCTTTCAAATTCAAGTGGGGTCCGGAAAAAATAGAATGTAGACAGACTTTACCCCTACCTTATGGAAATAAAGAGGATGTTTTCGAAAGATCTTCGGCACGAGTGTAGTTATGAAAGAGGAATGATACTCTTTAGGACATGCTGAACCATGGAGGCGGGCGTAACGTGTTTGACGATGCATAACATTTGATGAATTACTAGATGCCTGTAATGTGCTTCAAGATGCATATTTTCTATACTTTGGATATTATATACATGTGGTATTTAACTAAGGGTGAACTAGATTATTGTACTATGTAGTTTTATCCTCATATTGTACATAAAAAAGACCCTGTTATGCACTTTTTGGGCACAGTCTTTTTGTTATGATTATCTGTGTGTTGTTATCTATCAACTTTTTTGTTCCTTCTTTGATTTAACATCATTTCAAAATACGGTACATGTGAAACATGTCACACAATGGAAAAAAATGGAACGAGTAGAGTAGATTATGAGTGAAGGTAAAATAAAACTTCACCTATGCTATTGTTTTTGGAATAGCTAAGGCTCACTACTAGACTAGGCAAACGATGAATAAGAATGTGGTCGTGTTATACTTGAAGATGCATATGATTTCTATCGTTCAGATATTGTATGTATAATTAGTAGGCGTTTTGGCATGCGGTTTGAAACCATGAGATAAAATCAGCATTTGGATATGTATTTTATCTCATGATTTCAAACCATGGTTTCAAACCCCAAATCATCCAAAAAGGCATGATTTGAGGTTTCAAACCATAGTTTCAAAATGTTTAAATATAAAAATTGACCCATAAGTTTGTATTTTATAAAAAAAACCCATAAGTTGGTAAATATTTTTAACAATTACTCCCACCAACCATTTACCAACCTCATTAACTTCCACTAACCTTTATTTATGTCTACCATGTGGGAGGATTATATTAAAGATTAGTTACATTACTATTCATGTTAAATTTTCGTTTTTATTGAATTAAAGTTTGATCAATTGATGTTGTATTTTTTAGAAATGTCATCTACTAGCGTATTAATTTCGTTATGAACTATGACTTGCTCATTTGGTAAGATTGTATAAGATTGGGAATGGTTTGATAATTTTCACAACTAGTGGGATTTTTATATCTATTGGAGAAAATACAACTTAAAATATCAAAATTATATGTCCAACCATGTCCAAACGGCTCCTTAGTTGATTAAGACTCAATTGAAAAAGAACTATGCAATAATCAGAGCCTCTCTTCCGAAAAATGTTGTCCACTTGATATGCAAGTCTTTCTTGATATTTTTCTATAAATTAGAAGCCACAGTTTGGTGGGACGAACACAACACTCAAAAATTGTACAACAAGCAGTACAATTTGTACTATAGGGTTGGGCCTAACTCAACACGTGTATCTTTCTCCTGTAATTCAGTCTGCTCAACTTCTGAATACATAATGCTCCCATTCACTCGAAGACGCATCTCTGTCTGTGAGTATCTCAACTTCCTTCTTTTGATTTCTCTGTACTTCAATCTTTCACTTTAAAATTCTTTTGTTGACGGGTATGTAATTTTTTTATCTTTGTTGTACTTGTGATGTCTGGTGAGTTTTACTTATTCTCTTTCTTTTTTCTTTGTTGCACCCATTTCTTGGTGATGGCATTTTCACCGATCTGATTTAATTTTCTTCATATCTTGGATTTTCTTTTGGTGAATTCTTACATGCAGGTCAGTATTTATGCCCCTTTTGCTTAGGATTTTTCGAAAAGATACTTGATGTGTGTATTAGAATACATATCTGTTTTCTGATTTAAATCTGGGTGAAAGGTTGCAAGTGAGTTAAATAGAGGAAAAAGAAAGCACATAATGACTTCTTCTCTCAGATTACTTGAAATGAATAATCCAGTTAAATCCTGAAGTATCTCCATTATGCAATTGGAAATTAAGTTTTTCATTCTAATCAGAATCAAGTTACTTAAATTTCTTCCCGAGGCTGCATTAGTGATGAATCATGAATGTTGTTTAGCCCATACATGGAATAAATCTGGTTTAGCTAGAGAATAGTGCATTTATGATCTATTTATATCTACAATATTCATTAAAACACGTCAATACCCGTTGCAAATTGAATGTTGGGATGAGAGAAAAATAGAGAGCTTGGACAGCAAAGACTTTCTATGTCTATGAACTAATTTACATGCCTTTTTTAACAGCTGGTGACATATAAGCTCTACAATACTTTTGATTTCTAAACTGGCACCTGGAAAGGTACTGCCTAGTGTATAAATATTAATGGGTTAAGCCTTGGGCGATGGAAAAAAAAACACTTGGACCACTTGACAAATGTCGCATTCCTTTTAAATTCCTGCAAGTATTTAGTCTTGGGGAACTTTGTTCAATTTCGAAATGAAGGAAACAGTGTGAGACACTTCTCAAATTCAGCTATTAAAATAAAATTACCTTTCAAATCTCCTTTTTAATCAATTGAAGTTAAATCAAGGCATGAAATTGAATAAAACAAGAGATAATGGTCAAAAACCCACATCAAGTATCACATTTTCTTGAGTTTTCTACTTGAACCATCAGGTGTGAGAGTTTCTTACCTAAACTATCACTAATTACACACCTCAACTATCAATTGTTCACTCTTCCTACTTGACCTATCACCAACTAGTTTGCAAAACACACCTCAACTATAAGTTGTTGGGGGCTGGTCCCAACAAGTACGTTTTTCAGTCAGGACTCACGATTAGAGGTTTCATAGACTAGTCAGTTTAGTTGTGTTAGACATGCAAGGTGTTTAGCCATCTTTGGCTCAACTCATGTTATTTCCGCATTTATGATTTAAACAAGTATTTCATTAAATTATTATGACATCTCATGTTTTATAAAAGCTCATCACGTTCATGCTATATTTCCGCTCATGTATGCCTCATGATGATTCAACAAGCCATGTGGTTCGTTCAGTCACATGCAGTATGGCACCGAGTGTCGTGTTTCGCTCAGGCCATGGTTCAGGGCGTGACAAAGCTAGTGTAAGGCTTGCCTTAGGCGAATCCCACATCGGTTGGGGAGGAGAACGAAGAGTGCTTTATAAGTGCTTGGACACCTCTCCCGTGTAGACGCGTTTTAAAACCGTGAGGGGCAAAGACTCCAAAGCGGACAATTTTTACATACGGTGGCCAGGACTGTTACCAATATGGTATTAGAGCCGGTGTCGGGCCGGTGGTGGGGCAAACCTCAGCGAGGACGCTGAGTTCCAAGGAGGGGGGTGGTGAGCCTAAGGCTTGCCTTAGGCGAATCCCACATCGGTTTAGGCGAATCCCACATCGATTAGGGAGGAGAACGAAAAGTGTTTTATAAGTGATTGAATACCTTTCCCTTGTAGACGCGTTTTAAAACCGTGAGGCGCAAAAGCTCCAAAGCGGACAATTTCTGCATGCGGTGGCCTGGGCTGTTACATAAGCTCTGCAATACTTTTGACTCCTAAACTGGCACCTGGAAAGGTACTGCCTAGTGTATAAATATTAATGGGTTAAGCCTTGGGCGATGAGAAAAAAACACTTGGACCACTTGACAAATGTCGCATTCCTTTTAAATTCCTGCAAGTATTTAGTCTTGGGGAAGTTTGTTCAATTTCGAAATAAAGGAAACAATGTGAGACGCTTCTCAAATTCAGCTATTAAAATAAAATTACCTTTCAAATCTCCTTTTGAATCAATTGAAGTTAAATCATGGCATGAAATTGAATAAAACAAGAGATAATGGTCAAAAACACACATCAAGTATCACATTTTCTTGAGTTTTCTACTTAAACCATCAGGTGTGAGAGTTTCTTACCTAAACTATCACCAATTACACACCTCAACTATCAATTGCTTCCTACCTGACCTATCACCAACTAGTTTGCAAAACACACCTCAACTATAAGTTGTTCACTTTAATGAAGTGTGTTTTGCAAGTTAGTTGGTTAAAGTTCAGATAGGAAAAGTGAACAACTGATAGTTGAGGTGTGTTTTGCAAACTAGTTAGTGATAATTTAGGTAGAAAACTCTCACACTTGGTAGTTCAGATAGAAAATTCAGAAAAAGGTGATACTTGATGTATTTGACCCTTAACTCATACAACAATCATAGAGATGAAATAACATTACTAATCAATACATGCTATCAACTAGGGGTGTATAAAGAAAACCGACAAACCGCACCAAATCGATAATCCGAGTCAAATCGAGAAAAAAAAAAGATTTGGTTTGACTTCGTTTGGTATTGAAAAAAAAATCCGACCATAATTGGTTTTGTTTGGTTTTAGTTAAGAAAACCGAACCAAGTACAAAGCAAACCGACAAACCGAGAAAAAAACTCGACTGGTAGTTTGGTGTTGAATAAAAAAAACCCAACTATAATTGGTTTGGTTTGGTTTTAGCTAAAAAAAAAAGTCAAACCAAACCAAACCAACCCGATATTACATGTATTCAATTTTTGAATATTTTATACATAAAAATATTTATTTGTAATGTAATTTATAAATATTTCTTAAATTTTTTCATAGTTTTTTGTTCTTTATCATATTATTTCAAGCTTGAACTTAGAATTTTGAATGTCAATAAGTTTTCTATGCCTTGAATGTTAGTAACTCAAATAAAGTCCAAATCAAAACCTACTCAACACTAATGCTAACAAAAGAAATTCAATGCTAACACTAGGAATGACAATAATGTTGGATATCTATTCTCTAGTTTTGCATAATTGGTTTAGAGAGTGAAAATACATAACTTAATTTTTTTCTCTGTCATGTAATTAATACTTATTAGCCATACTCATTTTCTTTATGGCTTATTAATTAGCAATATTTATTTTAATCGATTTCATTATCTCTTTTGTTGAATATTTTAATACAATGTCGTCACTCATTTTACATTTGTGTATTTCTTAAGAAACATCTTAATTATATAGTTGTATCTTACTAGGACTAAAGAAATATTTGAAGTAAAAGTTATATGTTTTGTATGAAGACTTTTTTCGGAAAGTTATATGTTTTGTATGAAGACTTTGAAGTAAAAGTTATACATTTTGTATAAAAAATTTCCCCCAAAAAACCGAGGTTGAAAAGCCTGACTTTAATTTGTTTGGTTTATAGATTTAAAAATTCGACATCGTTGATTTGGTTTGGTATTTAAAAAATCGAATCAATCCGGTCCATTTACACCCCCTACTATCGACGTTGATGATCAACGCTGGCTAAATTGCTTTGGTGTAATACTATAGCATGCCGATAAAGAGGTGTATGTTTGTTATCACACCTTCCTTTCGTTTCATCTTTTTGGAGTTGTGCATATCTTTTTTTCAACAAAAATGCTTGAAAAGAGTTACTATCTTTGTTTTAAAAGGGCATTTTTTGGACTCGCTCGCTCGAGCCTCGCCGGTGGGCAGGACATTTGCAAAATAGACTAGTATGTGGGGCTTAGTTCTGTGAAGTTTACGCGCTAAGCACCCGACTGTGCATTCTAAACAAGCTTAACGCTTAATATTCGGGACTTGCTCAACAGTTTCTTCCAAAATTATGTGTCAAAATTCCTAATTAGCACAATTGACTCTCAATTTTTTAACAAATAAGTAATAATAATAATAATAATAATAATAGTTTGATTCCCCTTTATATTTTCGTATCATAATATCTTATAAGTTTATATCCTACACCATTAAAATTATTATGTGCCGCTTGGCATATAGGTTCGATTTTGAAGTGGAAAAAATAATAAAACAGCCCACTTGAAGGGAAAACCGTGCAGTTTCTTCGAAATTAGTTTAACATTATCCAGAAAAGAGAAGTAAAAGAAAAGGAAGTGCATCTTAGATTTAAATCACCAATCTTAGAGCAGAGAGATTGCTTCACACTAAAGTGAGATTAGCACTCCATTAAGTGTACCGTTGACCTCACGTCCAAATGAGAAACCCCACTGCATAACTCACCTAAAACCCCCCATACATTTCAACATAAAACCCTCTCTTGTCTCTGTAATCTCACATTTGGATCTGTTGCCTGAAAGTTCATACTTATGGCGAATTCAGATCCGCCATCCACAAACCGCTTCTGCGATCCCTCAATTCCACACGGAAATAACAATAACAGTAACGTCGTTGAATCAGGTGCATTCAACGACGAAGTCATGCTTGATGGCCTCGAATTCGACCTATCCTTCGACGATATCTTCCCTCCTTCCCACGCTGATGACAATTCTCTCAGTTTTCCTTATTCGGGTTTGGAACCGGGTCAGATTGACCCAGTTGGATTCGGTCAACCCATCGATTCTTCTCGGATTTTCAAGTCGTCTCCCGAATTACGTCATGTTTCCGAGGCGTGTCAAAGCTCTAGTGGGTCCCACTCTCTTGTGTTGTCCAACCAAATTTCCGGCGATCCGAACGAGGATGTCTCTGAATACCTTAATGTGTCGTCTAATGGAAATGACTATAAGGCCCTTTTGAACTGCCCTTCACCCGAGTCACAGGGTTCGGGCAATTGTGGGTCCAATGTATCTGAAACTGCTTTGACTTATCCGAGGGGCAAATCGGTAACTTCCTCTCCCAATAATTTGATTAAATATGGTGTAGTGGTAGAACAGGAAATTAAATCAGAGGAAATTATTAGTACAGAATACAGTAAATGTAGATCAACTTTGAAGAGAAAAAAAGTGAGTGAAGAAGATTCAAACAATGTAGTAAGCAAATACCAAAAATCTAATTTTGTAGTTGAGTGTAACAATAGTGAAGGAGGAGATGAAAAGAGGAAATCAAGATTGATGAGGAATAGGGAAAGTGCTCAGCTTTCAAGGCAAAGGAAAAAACATTATGTTGAGGAGTTAGAGGATAAGGTTAGGACAATGCATTCAACAATCCAAGATTTGAATGTTAAGATATCGTATATAATGTCAGAGAATGCGACTTTAAGGTCACAGATGGGCAACACCCCACCACCCCCACCTGGGATGTACCCAATGATGTATCCTTGGATGCCGTGTGCTCCACCGCCTTATATGGTGAAGCCACAAGGATCGCAAGTGCCTTTGGTTCCCATTCCGAGGTTGAAACCCCAAGCAGCGACGAATAGTAAGAAAGTAGAGAATAAGAAGACCGAGGTGAAAACTAAGAGGGTTGCTAGCGTTAGTTTCCTTGGCTTGTTGTTCTTCATGCTTCTATTTGGTGGATTAGTTCCTATAGTAAATATGAGATATGGAGGATCGAGAGAACCTTTTACAAGTCGAAGTGGGTACAATGAAAGGCATCATGGAAGAGTTTTGGCCGTTGATAGGAGTAGTTATTCAGGGGATCATAATGGGAGGGGATACATCAATAATTGCAGTCAGGGAGGAGATGGTCAGCCAAGTTTTAAGAGCTTAGGCAATGGTAGTGAGCCTCTAATGGCCTCTTTGTATGTTCCCAGGAATGATAAACTTGTGAAGATTGATGGAAACTTGATAATTCATTCTGTCTTGGCAAGTGAGAAAGCCATCGCATCTCATAAGCAGAGCAATGGAGAAACAGGTCTTGCAGTTCCCAGAGATTTGGCCCCTGCCATCCCAGGGAGGCATCCCCATCATTACCGAACTCCTGCTGATGGGAAACGGGCTCTTGGCTCTGGGGATAAAGACAAAGCAAAGTCAACTATGCAGCAATGGTTCCTTGAAGGCGTTGCTGGTAAGTGCCGGAAAAAACATTCCAGTTTTCCACTTTCCTATCTTTGTTAGATAGGTTTATGGTATAATATCCGTCATTGGTTTGATCATATATTGTTGATATATTTGTCCTTAGTTACTACTTGCTTCATTGAATAGAGATCTTTCTCTCTAAGTTCTTATCTCCTAAATAGATAGTTGCTTTCAGGATACACATGGTTTGTATAACAGGGAATTGCTTTCTACTTGTACTGTCCATTTCCTGGTTGCTGTTTATGCATAGGTGCCTAATGTTTGATCCTATATCCTCCCATAATGAGGACGCATTTCTTAACCAAATTTAACTAGGAAATTTTCGTTCTGTTTCGAGCTAGCAGCATCCTCACCTTTCTGTCTGTTTAATGCTCTTCTTTTCTCATTTGTGCAGGGCCTATGTTGAGCTCAGGCATGTGTACTGAAGTATTCCAGTTTGATGTGTCTTCATCTCTAGGAAGCATTGTTCCTGCTACCACTGTTAGGAATGTCTCTATGGAACACAAGCAGAATGCTACAAGCACCAACAAGGGGAGAAATAGAAGGATCCTTAATGGTCTTTCTGTTCCTGTTACTCACAACGTATCTGAAGAACATGATGGAAAAACTGGAAAGAAAGATGACCTTTCTGGAAATACTTCACTTTCTTCAATGGTTGTCTCTGTGCTAGTTGATCCAAGAGAGGCAGGTGATGCTGATGGTGATGGCATGATTGGACGAAAGTCCATCTCTCGGATTTTTGTTGTTGTGTTGATAGATAGTGTGAAGTATGTGACCTATTCTTGCATGCTTCCTTTTAAAGGATCTGTTCCTCTAGTGACTACCTGAAGATGGAGTAGTTATGTTGTAGAAGCACCTTACTGATTCCTGAACAATTTTGTAGATTCAGGCTAGATATAGTGTTTACAGCTCACACAGCTTCCATTTGTAGGGTAACTAATGGATGGGAACTTCTCTCTTAAGTATATCGCTCGTGTAAGTTATCTGGTGAGTCCTGTTACACCAATCAGTTACAAACTGTAAGTTATCTGGTGAGTCCTGTTACACCAATCAGTTACAAACTGTAAGTTATCTGGTGAGTCCTGTTACACCAATCAGTTACAAACAAGCTATGATCAGCAGTTATACAGAGGTATAATTTATCAATCTCACAGTAGAGTATGTCATATAATTTATCAATCTCAGAGTAGAATGCGAAGCTAGAGCCGCGATGGGTAGTATTTCATCTTCAACAGGGGCAAGATTGAGCAATGAAGGTGACTCCGATAAACTTTTCAAAGTATACCGCAGTAACATTTTTAACTGTAATTGTAATGGAATGGAATGTTTTTCATATAATTGGTAACGATAAAAATATGATCTACTGCAGTTTGATAAGAAATTATTCCATACCGACTCATTAAAGCAGGCGCTTGCACGCAGAAAGGATTGATTAAAATTGTTGAATTGTACCCTGTTGTCAGTGGGGGCACTGTGCATGTGAATTTTTCTTATAAATAAAGCAGAACAGTTACTTGTATGTAAAGAAGTATCATGTTCACACCACCACGGTAATCAATAATAGCTAGATACTGTTATTGATAAATTATTTGGACTCCAAAATGAATAAGTTGCGGTTAACCATGTTTCCTTCTGTCCCTTTTTTCTTTAAGATACTAGATAAGTGAACTCCCTACTTCAGCAAGCAGGAAGAGCGATTTTATCAAACTTTTAGCACACCCAACTCCCAAGCCCCTCAAAGAAAAACGCAAACTTTTAGTAATTGGTTTGGTTGACCACAGAGCGTATACAGTATACCTAATCTCCTCCATTGCTGAAATGTATGATTTTCATCTTTACAATTAGCACTGCATAATTGAAATTATCGATTTTCAAAATAGAAAATTTATAACTCTTTGTGAGCAGAAATAAAAACTTTAAAACAAAAATTGATAAAAAGGAATCACATAATATGAAGTATTTGGATTTTTTATTTTTGTTTTCTCATGATTAAAACGACTTTTCAAATCTCCATATTTCATCTCAATTGATTGAATTTGCGTTTCATTAAGATCATTGTCATTTCAGTTGAACAAAATATGAAATTGATAAGTACACCAATAATATTAGCGGAACTTGTTTTCTTTGATGTAATTGAGTGGTTCCCGATGGTTACTTTTCTTTTCTCTGCCCAATGGTTCATTGTGATAATGACGAACGCACTTAAGAACTAATCACAATTTGAGGAATATAATATATCGTTAAATTTACTACTATGTAGTATGTACTCTCTCCGGATAAAAAAAAAAAGAATTCATTTAGCCTTTTTTTCTTGGATAAAAAAAATAAATCTACTTAGCAAATCAAGAAAGAATTAATCTTGTTTTTTCATATTTGTCCCTATTAAGTGTTATATGATCAAATTCCAATGTCTATTTAATTAGGGGTAGTTTAGTCAAATTACCTATTTTTGTCTAGGAATTAGTATTTTCTTAAGGGGTGTGCAAATGGCTAATTGAATTTTTTATTTTTTTTGATCCGGGGGAGTATAATGTAATGGCCACACAGTCAAATAAATATGAACTTGTTTGCCGTTTATTCCGGCGGATATCTGGGGTAGAATTTTGTTTAAGTTGCTGAAACATATATCGCATGCAATACAATAATTATCTTGGGATTCATGATACCTAATTAATACAACATACCTAAATTAAATGCATAATGTGCCAAACTCATTTTTTTTTTTTTTTTTTTTTTTTTTTTTTACAAAAAATTAATCGAACTAGTCGATACAATAATTAGCTTGGGATTCATAAGGTTCTTATTGTTGATATAATCCACCATGCGACTACAAGTACAAAATTTAAATTGAAAAAAGACCCCTAATACAAAATGAGAAACAATTTCTAGAGCATGCATCAATATAATAACTGTTGGGTGCAATTTCCTCCATTACCAGACATAATCCCATTGCTCATATTAAATGAATCAAGCCTCAAATCGTTGCAATCTACTACTAGAATTGCACTCTTTCGAAACCGATATTTAGTGTTAACACAAAATTTGGACTGCAACAAAAAATCAAAAACCACCTCATTGTCTCTTGCAAATTCTTCTTCAATTCCTTTACTTAGCCAACCATCATGATCATAAGTAGCTAGCCTTATTGGCACCAACATTTGCTCCTTTGAGCTTTGAATAATTGGATCCACTTGAGCCACAGAAAATAATTCATCCATGTGATAAATCCAAGCTTGAGTTTCTTTATACATGAAAATTGTAACCTCATTAGGGTTCTTGATTGAGAGGATGATGCTCCATTCTATAACATATTTTGTATCATGAGAAGAAGCATTAATTAAAGGAGAGAACGATATGGAGACTACGTGAAATTGAGGTTCTTGGATTTTTGTTGTCCATTTAGCGGAAAAGAGCATGATGAGGAAGAGGGCTATTAAGGAAAAAGCTCCAAAATATTTAAAGAAAGTTAGCCATGGACCATATTGTTTTTGGATGTTCTTAAACATTGTATTTGTGATGGAAGAAGAAGAAAAACCCCTAATGCGGCCGTCGTCAAAAAGACGAGATATAGGAGAGTCTTTTAATTAGGATAATTAACCCCAATTTTTTACTCAACATAGTTTCTTTATTTTTAACTTATTTCATCATTAATTAAAATTATTTTAGGGAATCCACACATAAATACCCCTACTTTATGAAGTCCATTTCAATTTAAGTCGATCATTTCTAATTACGCCAAAAAATTATATTATTAGGTCACTTTTTACACATATGAATGTTCTGAAACATTGTATTTGTGATGGGAGAGGAAGCAAAAAAGTCCCTAAGATTTAATTTGATTTTCTAGCTATGACAAAAAAGTAGATAAACTGGGTATAATATTGAATTTGTGTTGGTTTAGAAATAGATAAATTTGGATTTAAAAAAAGTTCAATTTAATATTGCCCTTGTTAAATGACTTTAAAAGCTTTGTAGAAGGGCTCATTTGGTTGTTGTATTCAGGGATTGTTATCTTACATGGAGTGTGACATTAAAATAATATTTATATTGTGATAACTAATTTCGAGATTTTTTATATCATAAACAAAAGTTCAACCAAGTATAGGATTAAATAATTCTATATTTTCTCGCAAAATTATTATCCCTTATCCCTAAACGAAACAATCACTACTAGATAGTATTCATATTGATAAGACGTATATTGTATGTGTGTGATGGTCTTATCTAAAAGATTAACCTATTGAAGATGTATTTAATTTTATTCTCAAAAACCTCCGGATCACATGCGAGTATGATCTTTTTTCATGATCAAGCATGTGATTTATGAGACTCAATTCAAAAGTCTTTTTGCTCCGGTATCATATTGAGATGGGTGATATCTCATCTAAAAGTTAAAGCGATTACAAAAAATACACTTTTATTTTACTTTAGTGTGCTCAAATAGATCAGAGTTAGAGGATTTCAAAAGTGTGTTTATTTGAAAGATGATTTTCTCATCGAAAGAAACATAGTTATACGGAATCAATGGGGTTGTCATTCAAAAGCTAATTTTTTGACTTGGTTAAATTTGAGAAAATCCGATTGATTGAGTACTGTATGTCTATATCATTTATGGCTATTATTAACGAAGGGCATAGCTGTTCAATTCACATACTGTAAGGAAACATTTGACCAACAACAACAACAACAACAACAACACACTTAGTAAAATCCCACCAAGTGGGATCTGGGGAGGATAGAGTGTACGCAGACCTTACCGCTACCTTTTGACGGGTAGGGAGGCTGTTTCCGATAAACCCCTGACTCAAAGAGAGATGAAAAATTATCAGTAACAATAAGTAACTCAAGATAATAGGACGACGTAGTAAAAAGAACAAGCAACTCAAAGCAGTATAACAAGACATGGCAAGCTGGCCTACAAGAGTAATACTTGTATACGGGTAAAATCGAGGATACAGGCACGCTCGGTTTCCCGTTGTTATGCTCGGTCACGATACGACCGTCTCACCGGGAACGAGGCTTCGAGTTCGGTCCGAGATGAGGCGATAAAGGAAGCGAGATTGACTGTCATCAGTGGGAGGCCGAAACATCCGTCCTCAACCGGATATTTCGGCGTCAATCTCGGCAAAATAGTTGTCACCAAATTTATTCACTTTATTTAGAATTGTACTAGGGTTGAAGCTCCTCTACTATATAAAGAGGAGGTTATCATTCATGAAGGGGGTTGGCAATAGCAAGGAGAGAAACAATTTACATCAACAATCATAAGAATCTTTTTAAATCCATTCTCATCTGTTCTTAAGTTCATTTTTATTATACTTCGTGTAAGTTCGTAACAAAAGGTATCGACCTCGGTTTCTATACCCGAGGCCAGACGCACTTAACAGTTGGTCAGATCTGCTTCTCTGTTCATTTATTGACATAGCTCGCTATTTAATCTTGAATTGAATTTAGCCACATATCTTTGGCATCACGCATAAATTTAATTATTCTCCGTTTTAAGGTTAAATAATACTACAATTACAAATTGTTAAATATTTGATGGAGACTAGAAGTGTTAACTTTTGACGAACTTAAAGGACCAAAATTTTTAAGTGCATGCTGAAGGGACTTTGAATCTATCCTTAAACATAAAGGGACCATTTTTGTCATTTGTTTAAGGACACATTTGACCTTTTTCACTTATTAATCTGTAAGAGAATATTTGCCGTGATTATTCTCATTCATTCCATAGGTTAATATACATCCTTTACAACATAATTGTAGGCTACAAATTAGGAACTACTTTGACTAATTGACTCTAATGTATGCTATCCTAAAATAGAAGATTACAAAGTATTTTTGACTAAATATTTACATAATCTAACACACCCCCGCAGTCGAAGCGGTAGGTTTACGAATGGTTAGACTGTCCCGAAAATCATCAAATAGTACACGCGGAAGACCTTTGGTGAAAATGTCGGCAATCTGATAACGGGACGGAACATGTAGGACACGAACCTCTCCACATCTAACCTTTTCGCGAACAAAATGAATGTCCATTTCAATATGCTTGGTACGTTGATATCGTACCGGATTTCCAGATAAATAAATGGCACTCACATTGTCACAATAGAACAAAGTTGCTTTACGAATAGGGCAATTGAGTTCAAGCAACAGATTACGAATCCAACAAGATTCAGAGACAACATTAGCAACCCCTCTATACTCAACTTCAGCACTAGACTTAGATAGAGTAGGTTGGCGCTTTGAAGACCAAGAAATCAAGTTGTCCCCAAAATATACACAATAACCTGACGTGGAGCGTCGAGTGTCTGGACATCCTCCCCAATCAACATCTGTATATGATAGTAGTGACTGTAGAGAGGTTTTGTATAAATGTGTACCAAACTCAATCGTACCTCGAATGTAACGCAAAATGCGTTTTAATGCTTCCATATGCTCGACTTTGGGATCATGCATAAACAAGCAAACCTGTTGTACTGCGTACGAGATGTCTGGCCGAGTAAATGTCAAGTATTGCAAGGCACCTGCCAGACGGCGATACTTCGTAGGATCTTCATATGGGGCGCTAGAAGTAGCGCTGAGTTTGCCTTTTGTATCAACTGGTGTGGGGTAAGGCCTACATTATGACATGCCTGCCCTGTCAAGAATATCCTCTGCATAAGAACTCTGGGACATAAATAGGTTATTTTTGTCCGGGAGACGGCAATCCCCAAAAATAGCTCAACGGACCCAAATCTTTCATTGCAAATTCCGTAGCTAACTTGGACATAATACAGAGTCTGAGAGAATCTGAAGATGCAGTTAGAATAATATCATCCACATATAACAAAATGTAAGCAGTATCTTTTCCATGACAGTAAGTGAAGAGAGAGTTGTCAGATGTGCTATGCGAGAAACCAATGGTTGCCACATATTCAGCAAAACGCTGATACCATGCCCGTGGTGCCTGTTTCAAGCCATAAAGAGACTTACGCAAGAGACAAACATGATCAGGACGAGTCGAATCCCGGAATCCCAAAGGCTGATACATATAGGGTCTCATTCAAGTTGCCATGTAAGAAAGCATTCTTTACATCAAGTTGGTGAATGGGCCAAGAGTGAGATAAAGCAATAGTAAGAACCACACGGATAGTTGCCGGTTTGACAACCGGGCTGAAAGTCTCGTCACAATCAACACCTTCCCGTTGAGACCTGCCATCACCTACAAGACGGGCTTTATGCCTCTCAAAAGAACCATCAGATTTCTTTTTATGCCGAAAAATCCATAAAGACCGAATAATATTAGCATTTGAAGGACGAGGGACCAACTCCTAAGTCTTACTATCAATAAGAGCATTATATTCATCTTGCATAGCATTTTTTCAATTCAGGTCATTAAGTGCACCAACTGGATTCCGGGGAATAGGGGAGATGGAGTTGTTGGTGGCACTTTGTCACACCCCATTTTAACCCGGGTTAAAGTTAGAGTACAACATATTGGAGATTACTGTTTTTGTTTTGTTTATTTTAAGGAGTCGCCACCTAATTATTTACGGTGAATTAGGACACCTAAAGTTTATTAAAGTTATGTTTAAAGTTAACTCTGTTTAAGGTCTGCGAAACTTAAGATTCTAGATAAGGGTTCAATTAGTCTAAAGGGAAGGTATTAGACATCCTTTAAGACCCATTAATAATGGTTAACCGACCGGACTAAAATTTAATTAGGATAAGTGTAAATGATAGTATTATAAAATTTTTAGGAGAATATCTTTAAAGTATTGCTAAAGTTTTAGATAGAAGTAAAATGTTATTTAAAGTAAAAAAAAAAAAACTTGTAGGAAAGTAGTGATTTAATAAAAGAGTTTAATTATAAATAAACCAAAAGATATGGAATGAGTGATGTTCATACAGATTCTGAATATGAATTATGCCAACTAGCAAATTAAAATGTATTTGTAAAGTTATTGCAAGATTAATATTAATGTTTTAACAAATATGTATTTCAAGTGTTCTAAGATAAAAAGAATAAATATTGATTCTTTTAACTCAAATGTATAGTCATACTATTTAAAAATCAAAGACTCCAAATAAATGTTATAGATTCCAAATAAATGTTATAGATACTATATAAGTAGTTTAGAATATAAATAGAAGTGAATGTAACTTTGTGGAATTAACTACCCTTTACTAAACTAAACCCCTTAATGTTACTAAAGTTTATCTTAATTAGCAAATAAAATGTTAGTAATACAATACACGTTAAATACACATAAAAAAACGAAAACAGAGGAGTAGATATAATGTAAATGGGTTTGGTTCATTCGGACTGCTATGATCTGTTTGCAGCTGGGCTTCGGCCTAGTAACAATTTATATGTGTTGCTGCGGACTGGCTGATACTGTATGGGGCAGACTCTAGAGGAGTGGTGTTGGGCTTTTAACCCAACGCCAAATGCGGAAGGATACTATCCCCCTCGGATTCGTATGTGATGTTCATGCATAAGAACAAAAGAAAAGGATTAGTAAAGTGAACACAAGAAACTAGCAAGAGATTGTAGTTAACTTGGAATTTAAATATATATAATAGAACATGTAGAAGATGTATCGCAAGTAAGATTCTTTAAGCAACAAACTAATTGTACATAGTTTGACTACACTAAAGTCTGGTTATAGAGGGCAGCGAAATCCAAATCAAGCTTTGTAAAAAAAAGAGTCCACGTATTGTTGACAGTAATCAATATTGTCCATGCTTATATTGAGTCAAATTCATAAGTGAGATATCTAAATAATGGGCAAACATCATTTTTCATATACACCCATACGCAAACAGTAGCAGCAGAGTTAATACTTGGAATTTAGAAGAGAAGAAGTCAGTTAAACTGGATCATGTTCGAGTTTCTCGACACATCATATGTTATAAATAAATAAGAGAAGAAGCAGATAGAAAAATCCTTTCAAAGTTTCTATAGGCAGTCTCAATTCTTGGTTTTCGCAATAACACTGTCGAATATCCCTAAGCAATTTGTCCCCTTATTACATTAGTTTTGACAGATGGCTTCTTCAGCTGAACTCAGAACAAAACACATCAAGTAAACTCTCATGTCGACATCATTACCAGTTAACAGTATGAAACATTACTAGGGCATTCAGTGGTTTGCAACTCTATTCAACTAAGGCAATGTATTGATATTTTAACCTCACACAAGTCACTGGTTACTACTTCATGCCAAGATCAGATGGAATACTCCTATTCCACGCTAAAACAGATTTTAGAAAAAGATAGGCAGGGGAAAGGGAAAGGAACAACAACCAGAGGCAATGATATACGCATGATGTGTAAATGGTCAAATTTTCTCAAGTTCCACACATAGGTACAGTCGAATCCCAAAGGAAATTAAAGTAATCAAGTCCTCTTGTTCAGGGAGTATATACTCAATCGTGGTGGGAGCAAAAGTAAAAGTTCTTTGAATGATTAGTTAGAAATGAGAGAGAGGGTTGAGGTACAGAACAGACCTAAATTAAAACTTAAAGAATACTTAGATGCTTTAATATCTCAACCAATTAATTAAGTCTGCGCAACACTAATGGGCTGCCAGGAATTACGAAATAAGATGACTATCTTTCAAAGTAGCTAACTGGTTTGAAATCATTTAAGAGTGAGCATCAGACTTAGTTCCGACAAGATATACATGCTTGACAAACATACGAAGCGACACAACACCATGCCGAACAAATTTACCATGTTGTTACTGATCAAATCCAAACAAGCAAGGGAGTCTAACCAAACATCAGATATTTGGACATAGTCCAGAGACTCAGCAATAAAAAAAAAAAAAAACCAACATATAAGCATGTTTGACTGGAACATAACTAATCTAATCCACCAAGTAAACATGCTAAGCAAACCAACACATAAGTATTCTAAACAAACTGGGCTAATTAATACCTAATCATGCTTAACTGAATAAAATGATCATACAAGACTTACTGAACTAAGCTAATTTGGGCATACCAAACAGATTTAACTATTAAACTCGATGGGGAATTATTCAATCTGATCATAACCAACATGTTTAACAACCAATTAAGCTAACAGATATGACCCTATTAAGGTAGATTTAACTAACATAATATAACTCTTATAACTAGTACAAACTAAACTAGTAAACATACTTAATTAAGTTACTAATCATCACACCAAATCAAATAGACGACGATAATGAACTAAATTAAACTAGTTTAGCTACATAAAGCTGTATAGATCATAATTAAAAGCAAAGAGAGAAGGAGGATTTCTGACTAAATGAGGCCAATAGACATGCTATATAGTCATTTCACTATATCTAAACCAAACAGAGAAATCCTTATTTGAACTTCATAATACTATACAAGTATCGACAAGGGAAATGCTCGACGTCTCTTCTCATAATACATCAACACGACAGATATCAAAATATCAACACAAGCATCAGATATTCAACATTAACATGCTCCGAAGGCCTGATTTTACACTAGAGAACTCTAATTCATGCTTTTACTTCAAACGAGCAGATTAATTATATGCTACCAGTGAAAGAAAAACAGAGAAACGATTAAAGCTTAAGATTCACCGACCTTTTGCGGGTGCAGTGAACTGGGCGTCGAGGCCTCGAATCTATGCTCGAACACGAACGAACCCGAACCCGAACCCGATTAAATTAACCAAAAGGTGAAAATAGAGTAGTGTTGGCTGTTATTTTTTCAGAGTAAGGCTATGGCTCGACGATAATTTCCAGTGAATCCCAGAAACCGAATCAAATTAGAACAAAGCTAAAACTTAAAGTAGTAGTGGGAAAGTGGGAAATGTTGGGTATGGTGAAGTGTTCTGTTCCCGATTGTTTTTGTTAGGTTTTTTTGCTCCCCAAAAATCCGTCCCCTAAACGATTCAACTTCCCCTCCATTTATAGGGTTTTGTTTGTATTAAAGTAAAGATAGGAGCGTATGAGAGAGACGGGAGCGGGCGTGGTGGAAATGATGAAGCAGAGGCGTGGTGGAACAAAGTGGGGGACAGGGGTTAGTGGAGAGGTGAAGCGTGGGAGACAGTAGTGGAGGTGGCAGAGGTGAAGCGTGGGGGGACCAGGAGAGGTGGAGGGAACATGGGGAGAACAGAGGGAAGAGGAGAAAGAAGAGAAAGGGGAGCGGGTGAGGTGAGAAGAGAGGAACGAGAAAGATATGGGAAGAGAAGGAGAAAAAGCTGAAGAAGATGGGGGGAGGCGGAGAGAATGAGGGAAAAAGAAAAGAGGAAAGTGAGGGTTTAGTGTTGACATCCAATTTTGTCCCTCCTTTATTTAATTTACTCGGGTTTCTAAATTTATTGACGAGCTAAATATTCTATTTTCACAATATTTTTTATTGCTACTACTATTAATATCACTACTTATATTTTTGACATTATGAGCATTACTTTATCATAAATTTTGAACAGCTAGTCATCGTTTTCGTTTCGGGTTCGGATTCGTTAAATTAATTACAAGACAACACTTTGTAAAATCCTTACTTTCTATATACTAATTACTATTTATCTTCACATAATAAATATTGTACTATTTACTAAATTAAAAGCCCGGAAATAATTAAATAGCGGAGAAAGGATCAACAATTTTCAGCCAAATTAATGGCCCAAAATGCAAATACAATATTGTTTCCTTACCCAAATAAACAACCCACATCTTTTATACCCAACCCAAATTTTCGATCCACATTTTCAGCCCAATTCATAGCCCACAACGTCCAGCCCATACCCATTATCCCTACCCGGTCCAATACATCTACCCGGCCCAACCCCTACACTTCAACTCCTAGACCTAACCCCTCACTTCTTCTTCATTCCCCCATTCTTTCCCCTTCCTCTTCACCCGCCGCTCACCCATCTCCCTGTCTCCCTCACGTTCTCCCTCTGCACTTCCACTTCCCCTTGTCCCCCACGCATCACGTTCACCTCCTTCCTGACACTTCCCCCACGCCTGCTCCTGCTCCTCACGTTCCTCCCACTTCACCCGACACCCATACTTCTCTCCCACGCTCCTCTCTCCACTAGAACAGAAACAAAACCCTATAAATGGGTCGAGGTCGAATCGAAAAAGGGGGATGATTGGTGTTCGAGTGGTTTATTTGTAGGAATAAGAAATCCGAATCACCAAAGAAGCTAAAACCACGAAAATCCCCTACAAAACACAAGTTTTAATCAACAAAAAAGAAACAGCCAACATATTACTCTACTTTCATTTTTCAGTCTGAGACTTTGGTTACTTTGATCGGGTTCGAGTTTTGTCGAGTTCGGGCATAGATTCGACGACTTCGACACCCCAGTCTCATTGCACCACCAACAGGTAAAATCTGATGCTATTTTGACTTATCGTTTGTTTAAATTATATTAGCATAGAAAATTCATGTTTTGATGTCTCGTTATTATCATCTCACTTAAATATGCGCTTACTATTACTGCCTAGATTACTTTAGATACTGGCGCATTTATATGCTTATTATTCCTGTTTGACTTAGTTCTAGTATGTATTGATGTACTTGTTCGGTTTTCAGTTGGTAAGTATGTATCAAACATGTTGTTTATGCCTAGGATTAGTTAATTGGATTTGTTAAGTCTAACTGCTACGATACCAGTGAGCAGGTATACCTGTGTTTCTTGGAATAGTTGGATTTGTATATATGAACATATAAATTAGTTCACTGGTAATCATGTGTTGATATAACCTTACAAGGTGAACCAACTGCTTTTTCTCAAGTTTGATCCTCTGTTAGTTGAAGTTTGCCCCTTTAAGTGCATAATGTGATATAAACGAATGTTACTATGTTTAAGTGAATGACTTCTAGTTGTAAAAGGGTATTTTCTGCCTTATTCATGATTGGCATAGGTAGCTGATTATGTTAGTGTGTCCTGTGTTACTGTTATATGTCCACGAAAGGGTGGGACATCCAAATGGTGATTTCAAATATTTTCTTATGCCAATCTTGTTAAAGGATCTGTTTGGTATGCTGATAATGTTATTCCCTAATTAAGTAGGTATGTTTGAATTTAGTCCTGTCTAGGTTTTGGTTTATTGGTTGAAAGGTCCAAATTTGTTTGCAAAAGGTTCTATAGAGTTAATATATGATCATTATGGCCTAAAAAATGTGATTTGTGTAACCAAACTGATCTTGTATGTTTGAGAATTAAGATTGAAGGAGAGTTAAGTCATCATATAAAAAAATGAGATTGCGAATGATGTATGCATAGTGTGATATCCTATAATTCCCCTCTTCATCTCTGTTTATCTGTGCTTAACAAATCAGTCCTGAAATCCCTTAAATTGTTTCATACTTGGATGTTGGTTTGTTAGAAGTTAGCTTTGATTCGACCCTTGAACTGTTTTAAAACATCATACTCTACCTACATTCTATGTGTATCACATTATATGTCATTATCCATATCATGTCTTCATCCACTAACTCCTATTTCCTGTTAACAAGATATCTATGTCTTATGCTCATGGTATGATTATTTGGGCTATTTGAGTGTATGCTAGCTCTCTGGTAACCTCGTCAGCAACCCTGTCCATCTGAGACACTCTTTTTGATATATCTTTTAGTTTGCTTTTACTCCCCTGCTCATCCCTTCGGTTGTATCATAACTAAATGGGTTACAAATTAGATACAGGCAGTTTGGATATTGTGGTTTTGAATGGCAAATCCTGGGATAGTTGTGCACACTTCATGCTGGGCTTCCTCCACTCTGTATTCGATTTTATCATAATTACCCCTATATTATAATAATCCTGCTGCATCAGTGACCTGTGACTGCCTGCGTCTAATTGCATTATGTCTATGATAATCTTCTTTCTTGCTTCGATTAGCTTCAGTTAAATAAGAAAAAATATTTTATGTCAAGCCTCCTTGTTTTGGTTCTGTCCAGTTAATTCTGTACACCTACCTTGAATGCTCAAAGTCTGCAATAATCCCTTCTTGAACTTAATTGTCATTACATGCATATTTTGTTTTCGAAACACTGATTAAAAAAGATGGTTTGAAATCTCATTTGCATTCTTGGTAAATGGCCATTCATTTCATCATCAGAACCTAACCCTTGATGCTTGTTGTCTGTGTGGTTATATTTATCCTCCAAATGCTCATTCTGCTGAGTTTTAACTGGACCATTTGCATTCATGCTTGCTGATTTTGCTATGACCATTATATTTGAATGTTTTCCTCTGCCTTTGTCTCTTAAGTATTCGAGCTTACAGTGCCAAAAGATAAATAATTCATTGAAGCCAAAGTTTCCTTTTCTTTTAAATCTCTTATTTCCTATTTCTCTTTGAGTCTTATTAGATATTTGAAGGGTCATATGCTAATGATTTCATCTCGTCTACTTATTTTCCACATCCAGACCTGCTCCTTGTCCTAGTTAAAAACACACACTGTATGTTTTTAATCATGTTATAGTATGGGTTGTTGGATGTAGATTTTAATGCATATAGGAAGCATGACAATTTTTGGTATTCCTTTGAATTTATGTGATAAAGGGTGAGCCATTAGCTTAATCTCAACTCAGCATTTTGGTCCTTTCCTGTGATCCTAAATAACTTAAGCAAGCTGCACACTTGAAATTAACACCAACTGTGTTCCTTTATGTTGCTATGTTATATTCCTTTTGGGGTTTTGTGTTTGTTCTTTGCCTGTTTGCTGAATTAAATGTCATTTCTTAGAGGCAAAACTGGACTTGAATAGCTACCTCTCCTCACTGCAGTCATTGGTCGTGTTTAGTAGGAAATCGAATCAGATTGTTTTCGTCTCTATACACTTAGTCACATATACATTTGCAATGTCTTCTTTGGATTTACATGTTGATATGAATCGAATGATAATGTCGCTGCGCTTTGTTCACTCGTCTTTCTTTTTTATAAGTATTATATCATTGTATTGATCTTTTTTTTTCCTTTTCATTTTTTGTGCATGACTATCGCCCGCGAGTCCAAGCTATTCCTCATCTTCCCCGCATTTCAACGTTGGGCCAAAAGCCCAACACAACTCTACTCGAGTCGGCTTAATATGGTAGCAGCCCAGCCTGCAGCCCAAACAGAAAACATAAATTCTGGGCCAAAACCCAATAGGCCCGACCACTGTAGCAGCAGTCCATGGAAAAATGGATTAAACCCATTTAATTTTCTTTTGTGTTTCAACTTTATTTTATGCTTAACTTGTATTGTTTGACTAACACTTTATCTTGCTCTTATTTCTATTTAGCTTAGATGAATTATAAAAGAATTAGCATAGATAGTTTTGGGAATAGCGGGTAGTTAATTTAAAGAATACCAATAGTTAATTACTTAAGATTTCATTCTCTTTTTGTTAGATTATTCATAATATCTGCAATATCTACTTTATTAGAATAATAGATTTTCAAATAACATGATTACATATTTGATACTAATGCTAACTCGTTTAAGAAATAAAAAGGTAAACTAACTCAACGAATGATTCTTTCAATTTAATTCCTTCCAACATTTAGAATTGCATATTTGTCTAGAACAACCTTTAAAAACTTTTGTTAAATAACTCTTTCGAATTTTAATCATTTCCTTCCAATGTAAACATTACATGTCCATTTTTTAA
Source organism: Lycium barbarum (assembly GCF_019175385.1). Taxonomy (NCBI): domain Eukaryota; kingdom Viridiplantae; phylum Streptophyta; class Magnoliopsida; order Solanales; family Solanaceae; genus Lycium; species Lycium barbarum. Next base: position 163,593,248 of record NC_083337.1, read on the forward strand.
CTAAACTCTTTATGCAACTATTATTTTTCTTAAAATCTTATTTTATGCAAATTATTATGTTTTTCTATAAGTATTATTTTTAAACAATACTATTATACTATCGTTTAAAAACTTAACAACATTTATGAGTCGTATTTTAAAATAACATTAGAAGTATTCTTTTATACGAATTATTATCTTCTACAAATCCTATTTTAAACAACATTCTTATCTGTAATTTTAGCTATATTTACAAAACTACTTTCTTTTTCTATAATACTATATTTACACTTAGCCTAATTAAATTTTAGTCCGGTCGGTTAACCATTGTTAATGGGTCTTAAAGGGTGCCTAATACCTTCCCTTTAGACTAATTGAACCCTTACCTAGAATCTTAAGTTTCGCAGACCTTAAACAGAGTTAACTTTAAACATAACTTTAATAAACTTTAGGTGTCCTAATTCACCATAAATAATTAGGTGGCGACTCTTTAAAATAAACAAAAACAGGAATCTCCAATACGTCATACTTCTAACTTTAACTCTCCGCGGTTAAAAAAAGGGGTGTGACAGCTTGGCGACTCTGCTGGGGACCACTTAGGTTCTAACCATAACGGACTTAGTTTAAATAGGCTTTGTGTGTTTATTTGGAATCACTTTATTTATTTGTTAACTATTTTACATGCTATTAATTGTTTGTTTGATATAAACTGTTGTTTTGATATAAACTGTTTATGTGTTACTGCTTCGATAAATTGTCATTCCGTTCATATTTCCTCCACTTTTGGAAATCTCACACTATCACACGTACACGCGAGGTGTGCTTAGCGCACCCGCAAATTTCTTCGTAGAATCCAAATCTTAGGAGAGTTGGCGCGTGCGCGGGGGTGTCCGAATAACGGTGACCGCGTAGCCTTCTCACTCGAGTAGTCCACTCGGGAACCTTGCGTCTAGTGAACCCACTCCTAGTCAACCTAGGATAGAGCTAAACCAACACCTTTATTTAAGAGCATACATTTCATATCCTAGGAGGTTTAATGCCCTTGGTGTATTAAGCCCATTAGACGACTTTACCCAAACGTCCAAGCGGGTTCACGACCCCGAGCGACACACCAATCATACTTTATGCGCATGTTTGAAGGATAACTGTGCCTAAATATTGACTATTTGCTCTAATTAATTAAACTTTAGAAAGGAGGGGGTGACTAACATTTCTATGACAGGTATGCATCGGAATATAACAAATGACGAAGATCAAGGGTATCACAAATGGAGCTAGAAGTTAGACATAGAAATTTTATTTACTTTATTTAGATTAGGAAATACTTTATGTTGTATTCATTTGACATGTAATAAATATTACATTATCTTGTGCTTTATTTTGGGAAATAGAATTCGTTTAATCAAAGCAACGGGATGACGTATTATGGCACACTTTATCCTTCAAACAAGCGTTAGGCCTACCTCTGGCACAAAGAGGTCACATGCATGTTAGGACACGTTGTTGCTTGATATGCTTGTTTGACAACTTGTTTGACTCTATTTGATGAATTACTTGCTACATGACTTACTTGACTTTACGTGATAATGACTTTACCTAGATATGTTCATGAGATTAACATCGTTTATACTGTATGTCTATTTTATCTTATTCCCGAACAGAGAGTTGATTCGTGTTGACGCTCGATGGCCGACCATCCTTACATCACGAGGTCAAAGACGTCATCGTTACCTGAACGTAGTTGGGCTGTCCAAGGAAATGAAATTACTATGTCTGATCCGGCCGCACCTGTTCCAACTGGTGTAGAAAACCTCGTGATCGCTAGCGATCCGCCTGAAACTTCTGAACATGGAACTGCTATTCAACGGGATGAACATATCGCCCGCCTGACTCAAGAAATTGAGAATCTACGTGGAGAACTAAATCGGGTTAGGGACTTGACCAATTTATCCATCACACTCCAAAATTCACCTTCTGAACCTAGCAATACTGCACCAGAACCACCTCGTTTCCCATCACTCGAATCCCCAGTTCCTGAGCATTTTCCTCCCCGAAACAATGCACCTACCAACGACAACTTACCTCCGATCACCCCCGCAAATCCACAAAATCCAACATCCGTCTATACTCCCCCACAAAGTCAACCAACCACTTACACTAGCTATACTCCTCCACAAAATCAACCACCCACCTACACTACCTATGCTACTCATAATCCACCACCCGTCAACCCACCAAGTCAATCGCTAGTTCATACTCCCTATGTTCCTTTACCCACCAACACTAATCCACTACCCACGACCACTCCTCTAAACCCACCAAATCAACCACCTATAAACACCAATTATAACACACCACCTCTTGTCCAAAACACCCCCATCGTCCAAACTTATCCAACCCAGCATATACACGGGGCACACTTTGCCACCCCTAATGCACAATATGTTCCTCCAGTATACGCCACAGAAACACAAGCCTTTACCAATCCAGTAACGGTCAGGTTCCAACCCGAAGTAGATCAGTACGAAGAAATGGAAAAGGATGCAAAGGCAGGGGCAGATAACATGTTGCTAAAAGAGATCCACAGTCTCAAAGAAGCAATGAGAAACCTTCAAGTTGCTAGGGGAACTAAGAGTGTAGAATATGAAGATCTCTGTGTTCAACCTGACGTCGATTTACCCGTAGGCTACAAACCGCCAAAATTTGATACATTCAATGGAACAGGCGACCCTCATACACACTTAAGGGCTTATTGTGACAAACTGGTTGGAGTGGGCAGAGACCAGAGCATAAGGATGAAGCTCTTCATAAGAAGCTTATCTGGCGAAGCACTTACTTGGTATACACAACAGGATGTCCGTAAATGGCGTGGTTGGAGTGACATGGCGCAAGACTTTATGGACAGGTTCAGTTTTAACACCGATATCACACCAGACAGAGTTTACATGACTAAGTTAACCAGGAAGTCAACTGAGACGTTCCGCGAATATGCGTTACGTTGGAGGTCAGAAGCAGCCAGGGTTCAACCTCCGATGAATGATAGGGAAATGACTGCTACCTTCATTGAATGCCAGGCTGGCATATTTTACGAGAAAATGATAGGTATGATGGGACAAAAATTCACAGAAGTTGTTCGAATGGGAGAAGCCTTGGAAGAAGGAATCAAATCGGGGAAAATTCAGGATCTTATTGCTTTACAAGCAATGAACAAAGCTATACAATCTGGTTCTATCAACGGGATTAAAAAGAAGAAGGAAGATGTCGCTGCAGTCATGAACGCTCAAGGACATGAGCCGAGCCAAGCCATTCCATACTTTAACCACCCACAACAAACTTTCTACCCTTACCACTACCCTGAACCCTACCAAGCTCCACTACCTCCTTACCCCGTTTACAACACCCAAGCAAACTACTACCAACCCCGAGCGCCTCCGCATCAAAACCCACGCCCGTATCAACCCAACCAAGCTCCAACTTACCAAAATCGACCACATACTATACCTAGAGCCCGTCCAAACCCTGACACCAAAAACACCCGTAATTACACTCAGATCGCTGAACCCTTGGCTCAATTGTTCGAAAGAATGAAAGCAGCAGGCATAATACAACCGATTGAAGGAAAAATTCCCGAGCCTATCCCAAAATGGTTTGATGGTTCCAAAAGCTGCGCATACCACTCTGGAGTTGTTGGGCACGCCACTGAAGATTGCTATGGGCTTAAAAACAAAATCGAAGCCCTGATTAAGGAAGGAGTAATTCAGCTCGCTGAAGCTAAGCCCAATGTGGTCAACAATCCTTTGCCTGCTCACGGAAATGCCAAGATTTAGAGGAGTCCAGTGCGGAAAGAGTCAGATCAACAACTTTGTCGCTCTCGTGGGAACAATCCAATACAACTACTCGCAACACCAAGGCACTGACAATATGGGGCGCCGAACCAGGAAAGACTCTGAAGAATTGGACTTGTACTCCGTCCTCGATCCGTCGGGAGCCTTGGTAGCATGAACATGTAGTGAACTTGTTTTCTTTTATTGATGCTTGAACCGTACTCAAAATTTTGTTTGTTTTGCTTCACCTTGTGGAAGCTTGAATTGCAAAACTATGAATGCATTTCTGATTTTTCTTAATCATCTATTTTCTACTTTATTTATCAAAACTGTCAACTCTACGATTGTGACATGAAATGTACGAATAGACAACACATATTCCGAGAGAGTAACAAAGAAACTAGGGGGACAAGACAAGATTCCACTCACAAGAATTGAAATAGCCGATAGGTGATAACATAAGCCTAAAAGCTAGCAATTCAAGAAGAAATCAAAGTACGACGTTAGGTTAGACAACCTAGTTTGCAACCTTTCCTTTAGGTACGAACTACGTTCTGACCTGATTCTCATGGTGAGATACGTAGGCAGCCCACATAGGGTTCGGTTGTGCTATAACAGAAAATAAAAAAAAAATCCTTATACAAGGAGAACTATGCTTAGCCTGATTCCCTCGGTGGGATTCGTAAACTATTAACATACAGATCCGCCACACCTAGATATAAAATCCAACAAATCTTTTACCATTTATATAATAGAACTACGCTGACCTGATTCCCTTGGTGGGATACGTAGGCAATCCATATCGGGTTCGGTCCCTTTATTCGAAAACTCAGACCACTTTATGTATTTTACGAACTACGTTCTGACCTGATTCCTTGGCGGATACGTAGGCAACCTATATAAGGTTCGGTCACACCACAACATAAATTTAGCATATTCTTCTGAACCCAAAACTGGGGCATATTTTGGAAAAGATATAGACGAAAGAACGGTTGGACATCGACAAGATTTAGGCTATCAGACAGGAAGTATTATAGACCAATTACCTTAGAAAGGGTCACAATCCGAAGTTGGCAGAATATTTTACAACTTACATATATATACATTTACATATATATCTTTCCTTACATACATACATTCACATATACATATTTCACAACTTATATATGTATAGTTACATTTCCTTATACATATACTTACATACCTACCTTTCAAATGAAATATTTTCTTGCAATTGATTCACTACTGTTCACCTACCGAGGCTTGAACGGAGATCACAAGATCCAAACAAACAAGACGAATGGAGCGCCAACCACGTCAAGCTTCGAGTCAACACGAATCAACTTCCCCCCTCCCAAACTAAGAATTTTTCTTTGAGTGCAGGAATTAAAAGACCGCGAGATCAACAGTCAAATCTATCACGACCGAAAAGCATCATCTGGCCCAATATGGCCTCGCCTCAAAAGCCAAACAGTTAAAGACGAATCAAATCAGGATTACGCGTCATTGATTCAGCCTGTTGCGATAGCATCGACTTCATCAGCCAAACGGCTATGCTATCACTTTACTACATACTCTATTACCTTCTTTATCTGTTTTAACCATTTTGCCTGAACTTTACAGGAATCAACATTAAGTCTCCGAAGACAACCGGAGGGATTTATTATCAAATCTCCGAAGACAACCGGAGACATCACATGGCTATACGGCCTCATACGCACAAGCCGGACGGCTACACTATGACTTTACCCTCTATTTTATCATTTGTTCTACCAACTTTAACAACTTTACCCTGAACTTTACAGGAATTATCATTGAGTCCCCGAAGACAACCGGAGACACAACATCAAGTCCCCGAAGACAACCGGAGACATAGCATCAAGTCCCCGAAGACAACCGGGAGCATCATTCGGCTATACGGCCTCACATGCATAAGCCATACGGCTACATCTTGACTTTACTCTCTACTTTATCATTTACTTTACCAACTTTAACAACTTTACCCTGAACTTTACAGGAATTATCATTGAGCCTCCGAAGACAACCGGAGACATCATCCACGTTACAACTTTATCCTGGACTTTACGGGAATCAGCATCAAATCTCCGAAGACAACCGGAGAGATATCATCAAGTCTTCGAAGACAACCGGAGACATCGCATGGCCACACGGCCTCATACGCATAAGCCAGACGGCTACATTTTGACTTTACTCTCTACTTTATCATTTACTTTACCAACTTTAACAACTTTACCCTGAACTTTACAGGAATTATCTTTGAGCCTCCGAAGACAACCGGAGACATCGTTTGGCTATACAGCCTCATCAGCATATCATTGAGTCCCGACAACCATCGGAGACATCACCCGGCTATACGGCCTCACCCGCATAAGCCAAACGGCTACACACTTATTTTACTCCTTACTTCATTCCTTTATTTCATCATCTACCTTACCACTTTAATGAATTTACCTTAAAATTCGCAGATATCATTTATCATCGAGTCCCGGAAGACAGCCGGAGACCTTATCACTATCATCTGCAAATGCAACTGGAAATATTATCACATCCTCAGCATACGCATCACGCATTCATTCAAGTCCCTGAAGACAATCAGAGACAACATTAGCCACACGGCTTCACTTTCATTCCCACACTCATATTTACTATCATTTTACACTCTTTACAATTTTACACTTTCAACTCTATTACTAATTTTGGACATGAATTTCAGTTTTGGCAGAAAACACAACGTGCAGGGACGCAACACAACGTGGAACTTTATCTTACGCAGTGAACTGGGGCAAATATGCCGAAGAGGAATACCAAACTCACAAGCAAAGGTCACGAATCTACTCTCGAACTCGACTCCGCCTACATCCACAAACATGTGCTACGTAGGTTATCCAAAAATTTCTTTCATATTCATCGTTAAAACTTCACTAAATCTGCACTTTTCACAATCTCGTATTCCTTTCTACACCCCCAGCGTCTCCATAACCCAACACTGGGGCATCTTTGAAGAATTTACATCATGTCTAGTAGAGTCCTACTTAAAAGTGTGTTGCGCGCCACATTTATAATTAGGAGGCTATAAGCATATGTTCCATTCTTGAACGTTCTCGTCACCTGTCTACAACCCCCGCTAGATTATGAATCCACAAAAAACTTTCGAACTAGACATGGCCTTAGTGCAACCCTAGATATGTAGGCAACTTAAAACTAAGATTCAGCCATAATTTTCCATAATTCCTTCGGACCTCATCATATTTTCCATCAATTTTCCTAAACCGTACTTTCTTACAAATTCATATTCGTCGGTCTAAACAAAATTGGCTACTACGTCAACTTCTTCGCCCGAAGATTCTTACATCATCTCCGTTCGAAGAGGGGCATCTGTTGACATCCAATTTTGTCCCTCCTTTATTTAATTTACTCGGGTTTCTAAATTTATTGACGAGCTAAATATTCTATTTTCACAATATTTTTTATTGCTACTACTATTAATATCACTACTTATATTTTTGACATTATGAGCATTACTTTATCATAAATTTTGAACAGCTAGTCATCGTTTTCGTTTCGGGTTCGGATTCGTTAAATTAATTACAAGACAACACTTTGTAAAATCCTTACTTTCTATATACTAATTACTATTTATCTTCACATAATAAATATTGTACTATTTACTAAATTAAAAGCCCGGAAATAATTAAATAGCGGAGAAAGGATCAACAATTTTCAGCCAAATTAATGGCCCAAAATGCAAATACAATATTGTTTCCTTACCCAAATAAACAACCCACATCTTTTATACCCAACCCAAATTTTCGATCCACATTTTCAGCCCAATTCATAGCCCACAACGTCCAGCCCATACCCATTATCCCTACCCGGTCCAATACATCTACCCGGCCCAACCCCTACACTTCAACTCCTAGACCTAACCCCTCACTTCTTCTTCATTCCCCCATTCTTTCCCCTTCCTCTTCACCCGCCGCTCACCCATCTCCCTGTCTCCCTCACGTTCTCCCTCTGCACTTCCACTTCCCCTTGTCCCCCACGCATCACGTTCACCTCCTTCCTGACACTTCCCCCACGCCTGCTCCTGCTCCTCACGTTCCTCCCACTTCACCCGACACCCATACTTCTCTCCCACGCTCCTCTCTCCACTAGAACAGAAACAAAACCCTATAAATGGGTCGAGGTCGAATCGAAAAAGGGGGATGATTGGTGTTCGAGTGGTTTATTTGTAGGAATAAGAAATCCGAATCACCAAAGAAGCTAAAACCACGAAAATCCCCTACAAAACACAAGTTTTAATCAACAAAAAAGAAACAGCCAACATATTACTCTACTTTCATTTTTCAGTCTGAGACTTTGGTTACTTTGATCGGGTTCGAGTTTTGTCGAGTTCGGGCATAGATTCGACGACTTCGACACCCCAGTCTCATTGCACCACCAACAGGTAAAATCTGATGCTATTTTGACTTATCGTTTGTTTAAATTATATTAGCATAGAAAATTCATGTTTTGATGTCTCGTTATTATCATCTCACTTAAATATGCGCTTACTATTACTGCCTAGATTACTTTAGATACTGGCGCATTTATATGCTTATTATTCCTGTTTGACTTAGTTCTAGTATGTATTGATGTACTTGTTCGGTTTTCAGTTGGTAAGTATGTATCAAACATGTTGTTTATGCCTAGGATTAGTTAATTGGATTTGTTAAGTCTAACTGCTACGATACCAGTGAGCAGGTATACCTGTGTTTCTTGGAATAGTTGGATTTGTATATATGAACATATAAATTAGTTCACTGGTAATCATGTGTTGATATAACCTTACAAGGTGAACCAACTGCTTTTTCTCAAGTTTGATCCTCTGTTAGTTGAAGTTTGCCCCTTTGAGTGCATAATGTGATATAAACGAATGTTACTATGTTTAAGTGAATGACTTCTAGTTGTAAAAGGGTATTTTCTGCCTTATTCATGATTGGCATAGGTAGCTGATTATGTTAGTGTGTCCTGTGTTACTGTTATATGTCCACGAAAGGGTGGGACATCCAAATGGTGATTTCAAATATTTTCTTATGCCAATCTTGTTAAAGGATCTGTTTGGTATGCTGATAATGTTATTCCCTAATTAAGTAGGTATGTTTGAATTTAGTCCTGTCTAGGTTTTGGTTTATTGGTTGAAAGGTCCAAATTTGTTTGCAAAAGGTTCTATAGAGTTAATATATGATCATTATGGCCTAAAAAATGTGATTTGTGTAACCAAACTGATCTTGTATGTTTGAGAATTAAGATTGAAGGAGAGTTAAGTCATCATATAAAAAAATGAGATTGCGAATGATGTATGCATAGTGTGATATCCTATAATTCCCCTCTTCATCTCTGTTTATCTGTGCTTAACAAATCAGTCCTGAAATCCCTTAAATTGTTTCATACTTGGATGTTGGTTTGTTAGAAGTTAGCTTTGATTCGACCCTTGAACTGTTTTAAAACATCATACTCTACCTACATTCTATGTGTATCACATTATATGTCATTATCCATATCATGTCTTCATCCACTAACTCCTATTTCCTGTTAACAAGATATCTATGTCTTATGCTCATGGTATGATTATTTGGGCTATTTGAGTGTATGCTAGCTCTCTGGTAACCTCGTCAGCAACCCTGTCCATCTGAGACACTCTTTTTGATATATCTTTTAGTTTGCTTTTACTCCCCTGCTCATCCCTTCGGTTGTATCATAACTAAATGGGTTACAAATTAGATACAGGCAGTTTGGATATTGTGGTTTTGAATGGCAAATCCTGGGATAGTTGTGCACACTTCATGCTGGGCTTCCTCCACTCTGTATTCGATTTTATCATAATTACCCCTATATTATAATAATCCTGCTGCATCAGTGACCTGTGACTGCCTGCGTCTAATTGCATTATGTCTATGATAATCTTCTTTCTTGCTTCGATTAGCTTCAGTTAAATAAGAAAAAATATTTTATGTCAAGCCTCCTTGTTTTGGTTCTGTCCAGTTAATTCTGTACACCTACCTTGAATGCTCAAAGTCTGCAATAATCCCTTCTTGAACTTAATTGTCATTACATGCATATTTTGTTTTCGAAACACTGATTAAAAAAGATGGTTTGAAATCTCATTTGCATTCTTGGTAAATGGCCATTCATTTCATCATCAGAACCTAACCCTTGATGCTTGTTGTCTGTGTGGTTATATTTATCCTCCAAATGCTCATTCTGCTGAGTTTTAACTGGACCATTTGCATTCATGCTTGCTGATTTTGCTATGACCATTATATTTGAATGTTTTCCTCTGCCTTTGTCTCTTAAGTATTCGAGCTTACAGTGCCAAAAGATAAATAATTCATTGAAGCCAAAGTTTCCTTTTCTTTTAAATCTCTTATTTCCTATTTCTCTTTGAGTCTTATTAGATATTTGAAGGGTCATATGCTAATGATTTCATCTCGTCTACTTATTTTCCACATCCAGACCTGCTCCTTGTCCTAGTTAAAAACACACACTGTATGTTTTTAATCATGTTATAGTATGGGTTGTTGGATGTAGATTTTAATGCATATAGGAAGCATGACAATTTTTGGTATTCCTTTGAATTTATGTGATAAAGGGTGAGCCATTAGCTTAATCTCAACTCAGCATTTTGGTCCTTTCCTGTGATCCTAAATAACTTAAGCAAGCTGCACACTTGAAATTAACACCAACTGTGTTCCTTTATGTTGCTATGTTATATTCCTTTTGGGGTTTTGTGTTTGTTCTTTGCCTGTTTGCTGAATTAAATGTCATTTCTTAGAGGCAAAACTGGACTTGAATAGCTACCTCTCCTCACTGCAGTCATTGGTCGTGTTTAGTAGGAAATCGAATCAGATTGTTTTCGTCTCTATACACTTAGTCACATATACATTTGCAATGTCTTCTTTGGATTTACATGTTGATATGAATCGAATGATAATGTCGCTGCGCTTTGTTCACTCGTCTTTCTTTTTTATAAGTATTATATCATTGTATTGATCTTTTTTTTTCCTTTTCATTTTTTGTGCATGACTATCGCCCGCGAGTCCAAGCTATTCCTCATCTTCCCCGCATTTCAACGTTGGGCCAAAAGCCCAACACAACTCTACTCGAGTCGGCTTAATATGGTAGCAGCCCAGCCTGCAGCCCAAACAGAAAACATAAATTCTGGGCCAAAACCCAATAGGCCCGACCACTGTAGCAGCAGTCCATGGAAAAATGGATTAAACCCATTTAATTTTCTTTTGTGTTTCAACTTTATTTTATGCTTAACTTGTATTGTTTGACTAACACTTTATCTTGCTCTTATTTCTATTTAGCTTAGATGAATTATAAAAGAATTAGCATAGATAGTTTTGGGAATAGCGGGTAGTTAATTTAAAGAATACCAATAGTTAATTACTTAAGATTTCATTCTCTTTTTGTTAGATTATTCATAATATCTGCAATATCTACTTTATTAGAATAATAGATTTTCAAATAACATGATTACATATTTGATACTAATGCTAACTCGTTTAAGAAATAAAAAGGTAAACTAACTCAACGAATGATTCTTTCAATTTAATTCCTTCCAACATTTAGAATTGCATATTTGTCTAGAACAACCTTTAAAAACTTTTGTTAAATAACTCTTTCGAATTTTAATCATTTCCTTCCAATGTAAACATTACATGTCCATTTTTTAACTAAACTCTTTATGCAACTATTATTTTTCTTAAAATCTTATTTTATGCAAATTATTATGTTTTTCTATAAGTATTATTTTTAAACAATACTATTATACTATCGTTTAAAAACTTAACAACATTTATGAGTCGTATTTTAAAATAACATTAGAAGTATTCTTTTATACGAATTATTATCTTCTACAAATCCTATTTTAAACAACATTCTTATCTGTAATTTTAGCTATATTTACAAAACTACTTTCTTTTTCTATAATACTATATTTACACTTAGCCTAATTAAATTTTAGTCCGGTCGGTTAACCATTGTTAATGGGTCTTAAAGGGTGCCTAATACCTTCCCTTTAGACTAATTGAACCCTTACCTAGAATCTTAAGTTTCGCAGACCTTAAACAGAGTTAACTTTAAACATAACTTTAATAAACTTTAGGTGTCCTAATTCACCATAAATAATTAGGTGGCGACTCTTTAAAATAAACAAAAACAGGAATCTCCAATACGTCATACTTCTAACTTTAACTCTCCGCGGTTAAAAAAAGGGGTGTGACAGCTTGGCGACTCTGCTGGGGACCACTTAGGTTCTAACCATAACGGACTTAGTTTAAATAGGCTTTGTGTGTTTATTTGGAATCACTTTATTTATTTGTTAACTATTTTACATGCTATTAATTGTTTGTTTGATATAAACTGTTGTTTTGATATAAACTGTTTATGTGTTACTGCTTCGATAAATTGTCATTCCGTTCATATTTCCTCCACTTTTGGAAATCTCACACTATCACACGTACACGCGAGGTGTGCTTAGCGCACCCGCAAATTTCTTCGTAGAATCCAAATCTTAGGAGAGTTGGCGCGTGCGCGGGGGTGTCCGAATAACGGTGACCGCGTAGCCTTCTCACTCGAGTAGTCCACTCGGGAACCTTGCGTCTAGTGAACCCACTCCTAGTCAACCTAGGATAGAGCTAAACCAACACCTTTATTTAAGAGCATACATTTCATATCCTAGGAGGTTTAATGCCCTTGGTGTATTAAGCCCATTAGACGACTTTACCCAAACGTCCAAGCGGGTTCACGACCCCGAGCGACACACCAATCATACTTTATGCGCATGTTTGAAGGATAACTGTGCCTAAATATTGACTATTTGCTCTAATTAATTAAACTTTAGAAAGGAGGGGGTGACTAACATTTCTATGACAGGTATGCATCGGAATATAACAAATGACGAAGATCAAGGGTATCACAAATGGAGCTAGAAGTTAGACATAGAAATTTTATTTACTTTATTTAGATTAGGAAATACTTTATGTTGTATTCATTTGACATGTAATAAATATTACATTATCTTGTGCTTTATTTTGGGAAATAGAATTCGTTTAATCAAAGCAACGGGATGACGTATTATGGCACACTTTATCCTTCAAACAAGCGTTAGGCCTACCTCTGGCACAAAGAGGTCACATGCATGTTAGGACACGTTGTTGCTTGATATGCTTGTTTGACAACTTGTTTGACTCTATTTGATGAATTACTTGCTACATGACTTACTTGACTTTACGTGATAATGACTTTACCTAGATATGTTCATGAGATTAACATCGTTTATACTGTATGTCTATTTTATCTTATTCCCGAACAGAGAGTTGATTCGTGTTGACGCTCGATGGCCGACCATCCTTACATCACGAGGTCAAAGACGTCATCGTTACCTGAACGTAGTTGGGCTGTCCAAGGAAATGAAATTACTATGTCTGATCCGGCCGCACCTGTTCCAACTGGTGTAGAAAACCTCGTGATCGCTAGCGATCCGCCTGAAACTTCTGAACATGGAACTGCTATTCAACGGGATGAACATATCGCCCGCCTGACTCAAGAAATTGAGAATCTACGTGGAGAACTAAATCGGGTTAGGGACTTGACCAATTTATCCATCACACTCCAAAATTCACCTTCTGAACCTAGCAATACTGCACCAGAACCACCTCGTTTCCCATCACTCGAATCCCCAGTTCCTGAGCATTTTCCTCCCCGAAACAATGCACCTACCAACGACAACTTACCTCCGATCACCCCCGCAAATCCACAAAATCCAACATCCGTCTATACTCCCCCACAAAGTCAACCAACCACTTACACTAGCTATACTCCTCCACAAAATCAACCACCCACCTACACTACCTATGCTACTCATAATCCACCACCCGTCAACCCACCAAGTCAATCGCTAGTTCATACTCCCTATGTTCCTTTACCCACCAACACTAATCCACTACCCACGACCACTCCTCTAAACCCACCAAATCAACCACCTATAAACACCAATTATAACACACCACCTCTTGTCCAAAACACCCCCATCGTCCAAACTTATCCAACCCAGCATATACACGGGGCACACTTTGCCACCCCTAATGCACAATATGTTCCTCCAGTATACGCCACAGAAACACAAGCCTTTACCAATCCAGTAACGGTCAGGTTCCAACCCGAAGTAGATCAGTACGAAGAAATGGAAAAGGATGCAAAGGCAGGGGCAGATAACATGTTGCTAAAAGAGATCCACAGTCTCAAAGAAGCAATGAGAAACCTTCAAGTTGCTAGGGGAACTAAGAGTGTAGAATATGAAGATCTCTGTGTTCAACCTGACGTCGATTTACCCGTAGGCTACAAACCGCCAAAATTTGATACATTCAATGGAACAGGCGACCCTCATACACACTTAAGGGCTTATTGTGACAAACTGGTTGGAGTGGGCAGAGACCAGAGCATAAGGATGAAGCTCTTCATAAGAAGCTTATCTGGCGAAGCACTTACTTGGTATACACAACAGGATGTCCGTAAATGGCGTGGTTGGAGTGACATGGCGCAAGACTTTATGGACAGGTTCAGTTTTAACACCGATATCACACCAGACAGAGTTTACATGACTAAGTTAACCAGGAAGTCAACTGAGACGTTCCGCGAATATGCGTTACGTTGGAGGTCAGAAGCAGCCAGGGTTCAACCTCCGATGAATGATAGGGAAATGACTGCTACCTTCATTGAATGCCAGGCTGGCATATTTTACGAGAAAATGATAGGTATGATGGGACAAAAATTCACAGAAGTTGTTCGAATGGGAGAAGCCTTGGAAGAAGGAATCAAATCGGGGAAAATTCAGGATCTTATTGCTTTACAAGCAATGAACAAAGCTATACAATCTGGTTCTATCAACGGGATTAAAAAGAAGAAGGAAGATGTCGCTGCAGTCATGAACGCTCAAGGACATGAGCCGAGCCAAGCCATTCCATACTTTAACCACCCACAACAAACTTTCTACCCTTACCACTACCCTGAACCCTACCAAGCTCCACTACCTCCTTACCCCGTTTACAACACCCAAGCAAACTACTACCAACCCCGAGCGCCTCCGCATCAAAACCCACGCCCGTATCAACCCAACCAAGCTCCAACTTACCAAAATCGACCACATACTATACCTAGAGCCCGTCCAAACCCTGACACCAAAAACACCCGTAATTACACTCAGATCGCTGAACCCTTGGCTCAATTGTTCGAAAGAATGAAAGCAGCAGGCATAATACAACCGATTGAAGGAAAAATTCCCGAGCCTATCCCAAAATGGTTTGATGGTTCCAAAAGCTGCGCATACCACTCTGGAGTTGTTGGGCACGCCACTGAAGATTGCTATGGGCTTAAAAACAAAATCGAAGCCCTGATTAAGGAAGGAGTAATTCAGCTCGCTGAAGCTAAGCCCAATGTGGTCAACAATCCTTTGCCTGCTCACGGAAATGCCAAGATTTAGAGGAGTCCAGTGCGGAAAGAGTCAGATCAACAACTTTGTCGCTCTCGTGGGAACAATCCAATACAACTACTCGCAACACCAAGGCACTGACAATATGGGGCGCCGAACCAGGAAAGACTCTGAAGAATTGGACTTGTACTCCGTCCTCGATCCGTCGGGAGCCTTGGTAGCATGAACATGTAGTGAACTTGTTTTCTTTTATTGATGCTTGAACCGTACTCAAAATTTTGTTTGTTTTGCTTCACCTTGTGGAAGCTTGAATTGCAAAACTATGAATGCATTTCTGATTTTTCTTAATCATCTATTTTCTACTTTATTTATCAAAACTGTCAACTCTACGATTGTGACATGAAATGTACGAATAGACAACACATATTCCGAGAGAGTAACAAAGAAACTAGGGGGACAAGACAAGATTCCACTCACAAGAATTGAAATAGCCGATAGGTGATAACATAAGCCTAAAAGCTAGCAATTCAAGAAGAAATCAAAGTACGACGTTAGGTTAGACAACCTAGTTTGCAACCTTTCCTTTAGGTACGAACTACGTTCTGACCTGATTCTCATGGTGAGATACGTAGGCAGCCCACATAGGGTTCGGTTGTGCTATAACAGAAAATAAAAAAAAAATCCTTATACAAGGAGAACTATGCTTAGCCTGATTCCCTCGGTGGGATTCGTAAACTATTAACATACAGATCCGCCACACCTAGATATAAAATCCAACAAATCTTTTACCATTTATATAATAGAACTACGCTGACCTGATTCCCTTGGTGGGATACGTAGGCAATCCATATCGGGTTCGGTCCCTTTATTCGAAAACTCAGACCACTTTATGTATTTTACGAACTACGTTCTGACCTGATTCCTTGGCGGATACGTAGGCAACCTATATAAGGTTCGGTCACACCACAACATAAATTTAGCATATTCTTCTGAACCCAAAACTGGGGCATATTTTGGAAAAGATATAGACGAAAGAACGGTTGGACATCGACAAGATTTAGGCTATCAGACAGGAAGTATTATAGACCAATTACCTTAGAAAGGGTCACAATCCGAAGTTGGCAGAATATTTTACAACTTACATATATATACATTTACATATATATCTTTCCTTACATACATACATTCACATATACATATTTCACAACTTATATATGTATAGTTACATTTCCTTATACATATACTTACATACCTACCTTTCAAATGAAATATTTTCTTGCAATTGATTCACTACTGTTCACCTACCGAGGCTTGAACGGAGATCACAAGATCCAAACAAACAAGACGAACCCAAGTATCCTATTTTAGGGTGGACGAACCCAAGTATCCTATTTTAGGGTGGATGAACCCAAGTATCCTATTTTAGGGTGGAAGAACCCAATATGTCCTATTTTAGGGTGGACGAACCCAAGCATCCTATTTTAGGGTGGACGAACCCAAGTATCCTATTTTAGGGTGGAAGAACCCAATATGTCCTATTTTAGGGTGGACGAACCCAAGTATGTCTCCGGTTGTTTTCGAGGACATGATGCATATGCCGTGTGAGGCATTTAAAGAAATGATATCCTATTAAAGGCGGACGAGCCTAAAATGTCCTATTAAAGGCGGACGAGCCTAAAGTGTCCTATTAAAGGCGGACGAGCCTAAAGCGTCCTATTAAAGGCGGACGAGCCTAAAGTATCCTATTAAAGGAGGACGAGCCTAATTGTGTCCTATTAAAGGCGGACGAGCCTAAAGTGCCCTATTAAAGGCGGACAATCCTAGAGTGTCCTATTAAAGGCGGACGAGCCTAAATGCTGTGCATTTACGAACAATGATGTTGTCCCTTTGTCGGGCATTTAAAATCAGTAGTGCATATGCAATGCGATGCTTTTTGAAAAACTGATGTCCTATTAAAGGCGGACGAGCCTAAAATGTATAGTTATCCTCGGGGTGTGATATTGATGCCTCCAGCGGTCTTGGGAGATGCCTTCAGCTGTCTTTGGAAACTTAACAATGATTCCTGCAAAGTTCAGAGTAAAATGGTTAAAGCTGGTAAAGTATATGATAAAATAATTGATAAAGTATGGAGTAAAGTGGTGGAATAGCCGTCTGGCTCATGATGTTGATGGTATCGTGACATGCCAAATTCAGGACACGTAATCCTGATTTAATTCGCCTTCAATCTCGTCAACCTATAAAAACAGGTGTATAAAGTTATAAAATTATTTTGATAAAAAATAAATTAAAAGATAAGGTTGGAAGTAAAGCCGTATGGCTTTTTGAGGCGAGGCCACAATGGCCCTGATTGATAGACTTGACTGTTGATCTCGCGATTTTAAGTTCCTGCACTCAAAGAAAAATTCTTAGTTTGGGAGGGGGAAGTTGATTCGTGTTGACTCGAAGCTTGACGTTGTTGGCTCTCCATTTGTCTGGTTTGTTTGGATCTTGTGATCTCCGTTCAAGCCTCGGTAGATGAACAGTAGTGAAATAATTGAAAGAAAGTATTTCATTTGAAAGGTAGGTATGTAAGTATATGTATAAGGAAATGTAATTACGTATATAAGTTGTGAAATATGTATATGTAAATGTATGTATGTAAGGAAAGATATATATGTAAATGTATATATACGTAAGTTGTAAAATATTCTGCCAACTTCGGATTGTGACACTTCTAAAGTAATTGGTCTATAATACTTCCTGTCTGGTAGCCTCAATATTGTCGATGTCCAACCGTTCTTTTGTCTATATATTTTCAAAATATGCCCCAGTTTTGGGTTCAGAAGGGTATGTTAAATTTATGTTGTGGTGTGACCGAACCTTGTATAGGTTGCCTACGTATCCCTCCCAGGAATCAGGTCAGAACGTAGTTCGTAGGGTACATAAGGAATGGTTTGAAATTTAATAAAGGGACCGAACCCGATGTGGATTGTCTATGTATCCCGCCACGGGATCAGGTCAGCGTAGTTCTGTTATATCTATGGTAAAGGGTTTGTTGGATTTTATCTAGGTGTGACGGTTCTATATATTGATAGTGTACGAATCCCGCCGAGGGAATCAGACCCTGTGTGGTTTTCCCTGTATAAGGATTTTTGGATTTTCTGTTATAGCGCAACCGAACCCTATGTGGGTTGCCTACGTATCCCACCATGAGAATCAGGTCGGAACGTAGTTCGTACGCATAAGGTGTTTTGGATTTTTTGTTCTAAATGCAACCAAACCCTATGTGGGCTGCCTAAGTATCCCCCATGGGAATCAGGTCAGCGCAGTTCGTATGTATGCAAAATCTTTTGATTTTTGTTCTAAATGCAACCGAACCCTATGTGGGCTGCCTACGTATCCCCCATGGGAATCAGGTCAGCGTAGTTCTAACTGGTTTAAAGGAAAGGTTGCAAACTAGGTTGTCTTACCTAATGTCGTCTTTTGATCTCTTCTTGGATTGCTAGCTTTCAGGCTTATGTCATCACCTATCGGCTATTTCAATTTCTTTCGAGTGGAATCTTGTCTTGTCCCCTAGTTTTCTTTGCTACTCTCTCGGGATGTATGTTGTCTATTCGTTCATTTCATGTCACAATCGTAGAGTTGACAGATTTGATAAGTAAAGTAGAAAATAACAATAATAGATGATCAGAAATGCATTCATAGATTTTGCAATTAAGCTTCCAAAAGATGAAGCAAAGCAAACAGAAAATCGTGTTATAAAAAGTTCACTACATGTTCAATCCACCAAGACTCCCGGCGAATCAGGGACGGAGTACAAGTCCAATTCTTCAAAGTCTCTCCTGGTTTGGCATCCCGGATGGTTAGTGTCTTGGTGTCGACACGAATCAACTCTTTTTGGGGATATAAGAACATAAAAAATGCAAAATGATATCAGTCCCATAACATAAAGTCAAGTAGGTAAAGTCATGATCACATAGAGTCAAGTAAGTCATGTAGCAAATAATTCGTCAAATAAAGTCAAACAAATTGTCAAACAAATGTAAAGGATTATATCAAAAAAAAAAAAAAAAAAACGCGTCCTAATATGCGTGTGACCTCTTTGTGCCAGAGGTGGGCCTAACGTTTTTTGAAGGGTAAAGTGTGCCATAATATGTCATCCCGTTGCTTTTGATTAATTAAACAAATTATATTTCTCAAAAAATAAAGTACGAAATAATGTAATATTTATTACATGTCAAATGAATACGACATAAAGTGTTTCCTAATCTAAATAAAGTAAATAAAATTTCTATGTCTAACTTTCTAGCTCCATTTGTGATGCCCTTGATCTTCGTCATTTGTTGTACTCCGATGCAAATGCATACCTGTCATAGAAACGTTAGTCATTCCCTTCTTCCTAAAGTTTAATTAATTAGAGCAAATAGTCGATATTTAGGCACAATTATCCTTCAAACATGCATATAAAGTATGATTGGTGTCACTTGGGGTCGTGAACCCGCTTGGACGTTTGGATAAAGTCATCTAATGGGCTTAATACACCAAGGGTATTAAACCTCCTAGGATATGAAATGTATGCTCTTAATAAAAGGTGTTGGTTTAGCTCTATCCTAGGTTGACTAGGAGTGGGTTTACTAGACGCAAGGTTCCCGAGCGGACAACTCGAGTGAGAAGGCTACGCGGTCCCCGTTACTCGGGCACCCCGCGCATACGCCAACTCTCCTAAAATTTTGGATTCTATGAAAGAAATTTGCGGGTGCGCAAAACACACCTCGCGTGTACGTGTGATAGTGTGAATTTTCCAAAAAGTGGAAGAAATATGACCGGAATGACAGTTTATCAAAGCAGTAACACATAAACAGTTTATATCAAACAAACAGTTTATATCAAATAAACAATTAATAACATGTAAAAAATAGTTAACAAATAAATAAAGCAATTTCAAATAAGCACACAAAGCCTATTTAAACTAAGTCCGTTATGGTTAGAACCTAAGTGAGTCCCCAGCAGAGTCGTCAAGCTGTCACACCCCATTTTAACCCGGGTTAAAGTTAGAGTACAACATATTGGAGATTACTGTTTTTGTTTTGTTTATTTTAAGGAGTCGCCACCTAATTATTTACGGTGAATTAGGACACCTAAAGTTTATTAAAGTTATGTTTAAAGTTAACTCTGTTTAAGGTCTGCGAAACTTAAGATTCTAGATAAGGGTTCAATTAGTCTAAAGGGAAGGTATTAGGCATCCTTTAAGACCCATTAATAATGGTTAACCGACCGGACTAAAATTTAATTAGGATAAGTGTAAATGATAGTATTATAAAATTTTTAGGAGAATATCTTTAAAGTATTGCTAAAGTTTTAGATAGAAGTAAAATGTTATTTAAAGTAAAAAAAAAAAAACTTGTAGGAAAGTAGTGATTTAATAAAAGAGTTTAATTATAAATAAACCAAAAGATATGGAATGAGTGATGTTCATACGGATTCTGAATATGAATTATGCCAACTAGCAAATTAAAATGTATTTGTAAAGTTATTGCAAGATTAATATTAATGTTTTAACAAATATGTATTTCAAGTGTTCTAAGATAAAAAGAATAAATATTGATTCTTTTAACTCAAATGTATAGTCATACTATTTAAAAATCAAAGACTCCAAATAAATGTTATAGATTCCAAATAAATGTTATAGATACTATATAAGTAGTTTAGAATATAAATAGAAGTGAATGTAACTTTGTGGAATTAACTACCCTTTACTAAACTAAACCCCTTAATGTTACTAAAGTTTATCTTAATTAGCAAATAAAATGTTAGTAATACAATACACGTTAAATACACATAAAAAAACGAAAACAGAGGAGTAGATATAATGTAAATGGGTTTGGTTCATTCGGACTGCTATGATCTGTTTGCAGCTGGGCTTCGGCCTAGTAACAATTTATATGTGTTGCTGCGGACTGGCTGATACTGTATGGGGCAGACTCTAGAGGAGTGGTGTTGGGCTTTTAACCCAACGCCAAATGCGGAAGGATACGATCCCCCTCGGATTCGTATGTGATGTTCATGCATAAGAACAAAAGAAAAGGATTAGTAAAGTGAACACAAGAAACTAGCAAGAGATTGTAGTTAACTTGGAATTTAAATATATATAATAGAACATGTAGAAGATGTATCGCAAGTAAGATTCTTTAAGCAACAAACTAATTGTACATAGTTTGACTACACTAAAGTCTGGTTATAGAGGGCAGCGAAATCCAAATCAAGCTTTGTAAAAAAAAGAGTCCACGTATTGTTGACAGTAATCAATATTGTCCATGCTTATATTGAGTCAAATTCATAAGTGAGATATCTAAATAATGGGCAAACATCATTTTTCATATACACCCATACGCAAACAGTAGCAGCAGAGTTAATACTTGGAATTTAGAAGAGAAGAAGTCAGTTAAACTGGATCATGTTCGAGTTTCTCGACACATCATATGTTATAAATAAATAAGAGAAGAAGCAGATAGAAAAATCCTTTCAAAGTTTCTATAGGCAGTCTCAATTCTTGGTTTTCGCAATAACACTGTCGAATATCCCTAAGCAATTTGTCCCCTTATTACATTAGTTTTGACAGATGGCTTCTTCAGCTGAACTCAGAACAAAACACATCAAGTAAACTCTCATGTCGACATCATTACCAGTTAACAGTATGAAACATTACTAGGGCATTCAGTGGTTTGCAACTCTATTCAACTAAGGCAATGTATTGATATTTTAACCTCACACAAGTCACTGGTTACTACTTCATGCCAAGATCAGATGGAATACTCCTATTCCACGCTAAAACAGATTTTAGAAAAAGATAGGCAGGGGAAAGGGAAAGGAACAACAACCAGAGGCAATGATATACGCATGATGTGTAAATGGTCAAATTTTCTCAAGTTCCACACATAGGTACAGTCGAATCCCAAAGGAAATTAAAGTAATCAAGTCCTCTTGTTCAGGGAGTATATACTCAATCGTGGTGGGAGCAAAAGTAAAAGTTCTTTGAATGATTAGTTAGAAATGAGAGAGAGGGTTGAGGTACAGAACAGACCTAAATTAAAACTTAAAGAATACTTAGATGCTTTAATATCTCAACCAATTAATTAAGTCTGCGCAACACTAATGGGCTGCCAGGAATTACGAAATAAAATGACTATCTTTCAAAGTAGCTAACTGGTTTGAAATCATTTAAGAGTGAGCATCAGACTTAGTTCCGACAAGATATACATGCTTGACAAACATACGAAGCGACACAACACCATGCCGAACAAATTTACCATGTTGTTACTGATCAAATCCAAACAAGCAAGGGAGTCTAACCAAACATCAGATATTTGGACATAGTCCAGAGACTCAGCAATAAAAAAAAAAAAAAACCAACATATAAGCATGTTTGACTGGAACATAACTAATCTAATCCACCAAGTAAACATGCTAAGCAAACCAACACATAAGTATTCTAAACAAACTGGGCTAATTAATACCTAATCATGCTTAACTGAATAAAATGATCATACAAGACTTACTGAACTAAGCTAATTTGGGCATACCAAACAGATTTAACTATTAAACTCGATGGGGAATTATTCAATCTGATCATAACCAACATGTTTAACAACCAATTAAGCTAACATATATGACCCTATTAAGGTAGATTTAACTAACATAATATAACTCTTATAACTAGTACAAACTAAACTAGTAAACATACTTAATTAAGTTACTAATCATCACACCAAATCAAATAGACGACGATAATGAACTAAATTAAACTAGTTTAGCTACATAAAGCTGTATAGATCATAATTAAAAGCAAAGAGAGAAGGAGGATTTCTGACTAAATGAGGCCAATAGACATGCTATATAGTCATTTCACTATATCTAAACCAAACAGAGAAATCCTTATTTGAACTTCATAATACTATACAAGTATCGACAAGGGAAATGCTCGACGTCTCTTCTCATAATACATCAACACGACAGATATCAAAATATCAACACAAGCATCAGATATTCAACATTAACATGCTCCGAAGGCCTGATTTTACACTAGAGAACTCTAATTCATGCTTTTACTTCAAACGAGCAGATTAATTATATGCTACCAGTGAAAGAAAAACAGAGAAACGATTAAAGCTTAAGATTCACCGACCTTTTGCGGGTGCAGTGAACTGGGCGTCGAGGCCTCGAATCTATGCTCGAACACGAACGAACCCGAACCCGAACCCGATTAAATTAACCAAAAGGTGAAAATAGAGTAGTGTTGGCTGTTATTTTTTCAGAGTAAGGCTATGGCTCGACGATAATTTCCAGTGAATCCCAGAAACCGAATCAAATTAGAACAAAGCTAAAACTTAAAGTAGTAGTGGGAAAGTGGGAAATGTTGGGTATGGTGAAGTGTTCTGTTCCCGATTGTTTTTGTTAGGTTTTTTTGCTCCCCAAAAATCCGTCCCCTAAACGATTCAACTTCCCCTCCATTTATAGGGTTTTGTTTGTATTAAAGTAAAGATAGGAGCGTATGAGAGAGACGGGAGCGGGCGTGGTGGAAATGATGAAGCAGAGGCGTGGTGGAACAAAGTGGGGGACAGGGGTTAGTGGAGAGGTGAAGCGTGGGAGACAGTAGTGGAGGTGGCAGAGGTGAAGCGTGGGGGGACCAGGAGAGGTGGAGGGAACATGGGGAGAACAGAGGGAAGAGGAGAAAGAAGAGAAAGGGGAGCGGGTGAGGTGAGAAGAGAGGAACGAGAAAGATATGGGAAGAGAAGGAGAAAAAGCTGAAGAAGATGGGGGGAGGCGGAGAGAATGAGGGAAAAAGAAAAGAGGAAAGTGAGGGTTTAGGGTAAAGAGAGGGAATTGGGCCGGATCGGGTCGGGTAATGGGCTGGCCTATTAATTTAAATATGGGCTGATAATGTGGTTGAGTATTAAAGATGTGGGCTAATTATTTGGGCTGGGTGTTAAGATGTGGGTTGTTTATTTGGATAGGGAAATAATATTGTATTTGTATTTCGGGTCATTAATTTGGCTGAAAATTATTGTTCTTTCCTCCACTATTTTAATTATTTTTTTGGGCTTCTAATTTAATAACTGGTATAATATATATTATGTAAAGACAATAAATAATTAATATGTAGAAGAAATAAATACTTTGTAAAGTGCTGTCTTGTAATTAATTTAACGATTCCAAACCCAAAAATGAAACGATGACGAACATTAAAAATTTGTGATAAAGTAACACTCGTAATGTTTAAAAATAAGAGTGGTGAAAATAATAGTAGTGAAAATAAAGTATTTAGTTTGTCAATAAATTTAGAAGCCCGAGTAAATAAAATTGAATAAAGGAGGGACAAAATTGGGTGTCAACACACTTAAGGCTTGATTATGGTATTTCAAGTTCGGCTTAAATATCCCATGTTGACTACGTGTAGTCATGCGAGGAACGGGTGGGGGGCTGGCAGGGACGGGGCTGCTGCCGTGGTGACGCAGCGAGGGCGAAGGAGAGGGTTGGGCCGGGGCCTGCTGGACAGGCGACAAGGAAGGAGAGGAGATGGGTGAGCTCGGGTGTTGGGTTGCAGGAGGTTGAGGGGGACGCATTTGCGGAGCATTGGCCTGGTCATGCAACAAATGTATTCTTAATGGGGAATTATCATCACTCAAAAACTCATATGAGGTATGAGTTGGATTATTTATTTGTGAAAATGGAAAAGAGTTTTCATCAAACCACTCATGCCGGGCTATGATTATTTTTCGGCTTGATAAATCATAGCATTTGTACCCCCGATGATTGGAAGGATACCCTAGGAAAATACATGGAGTGGACCTAGATTGTAGCTTATGAATTTGTGTGGAAGGGAAGAGAGGAAAGCATAGACAACCAAAAACTCGGAGATGAGAGTAGGATGGATTCTTTTGATAAAGAATCTTAGTGGGTGTCTTATATGCTAAGATTTTAGAAGGGAGAATATTGTGTAGGTACGTTGCCATGGCCAAAGCGTGATGCCAATAGGAGGGGGGCATAGATGCATGGGCAAGGAGTGTACGAACTATGTTGTTTATGGATTTAATTTTCCGTTCCGCCTTACCATTTTGGGGTGAGGTGTGCGGACAAGAAAATCGAAAAAGAATCCCGTTTTGTTCACAAAATTTATGAAAAGGACCATTATCAAATTCACGCCCGTTGTCACACTGAAAAGTTTTGATTTCTTTTTCAAATTGAGTGCGAATGAAAATCCGGAAAGACAAGAAACAATCATAAACTTGGGACTTTGTTTTGATAGGAAAAGTACAAAGAAAATTAGTATAATTGTCAAGAAATAACACATAATATCTGTGACCGGAAGAGCTAAGAACAGGTGAAGTCCATAAATCACTGTGAACAATGTCAAAGGGCATAGTAGTAGTTGAAAGAGTATCATAAAAAGGCATTTTAATTAATTTCCCCAAAGGACAAGAATGAAAAACATTGTTTCGAGCCTTATTACATTCAATCAAATTACTACTACGTAAAGAACTAAGAATTACATCCCCCGGATGACCTAAACGGGAGTGCCAAATATGAGGAGAGATGACGGTAAAAACAGATGGTGCGAAAGACGAAATGGCTCGATAATTTTTGAAGAATGGATAAAGATCACCCGAACTCTCACATCTCACGAGTTTGCTCCCCGTCCGTAAATCCTTCACAGAAAAACCAAAAGGATCAAATTCAACAGAAACCATATTATCGATAGTAAATTTACGAACGGAAATAAGGTTTTTGATGAGTTTAGGTGCATGTAAAACATTTTTCAGGTTTAGGGAGGGATTGACTTGAAGGAAAGTATGACCATAGCCACGAATCGAAATCATGTTACCATTACCAATAACAATGCCATTGTTTTTGCTCAATTGATAGTAAGACGAGAGAGTACCTTGGGAGTTGGTCATGTGAGATGTGGCTCCGGTGTCCATATACCAATTGTTGTCATCGAGCGGATTCAAGGACATTGTATGTATAGCCTGATCAATATCCGTGGGCACATACCCACCATGTGATGACGGGGCTGCCGAATAGAACGACTGGGGAGGGCGAGCACCGAGAATGCCCTGCTGTGACTGGGCTAGGCGTGGCTTCTGCCAGCCGCAAGGCTGTTGCCACCCTGTGGTGGGGTAGGGACACGGTGGGGTGGCCCACAGCTGTGGCCCCCAAGCAGCCCAAGGGGGGAAAAACCAAGGCTGGGCAGTAGCGCCTTGGTGCTGCGACGCGGCGGGCAGGCTGGTCTGGTGGTTGTTCCGGCTGTCCCCGCCGCTGCTCTGGCCATTCCCAGCGCCACCACGGTTGTTGTTGCGGTTCCCGTCGCCACGACCGCAGTTGTTCCTCTTTCCACGATTGTGAGAATTTCCTTGATTATTGGAGGTATTTTCAGAATTGTTGGGCTGCCCATTAATAGAGAAATTATGAGAATTAATATTGTGGGAAACGAGAGCAGCATTCAAACTAGATTCGTGAATGGCGTCCTCGCCATTGCTGTCTTCCTGAAGTTCGAGCATCGACCGTACAATGTCAAAGGATGGGAGAGGAGTACGGTGCTGCACCGTTGTTCGAAAAGTCTTATATTCTTCCGATAACCCACGCAGAAGACGGAGCACAAGTCGTTCGTCGGAAACTTTGTGGCCGACGTTGACGAGGTTGTCTGCAAAAACCTTGAGCCGGGTGCAGTATGCTTTCACGTTCGGGAAATCCACCAATTTGGTGTTCGTCAATTTTGCTTCAAGAGCAAGAGCCCTAGCCGATTTGTTATCCTGGAAGAGATGAACAAGGCGATTCCAAGCCTCGGCTGCGGTGTCATCTTGATGAATGATCGTGTTGAGAATATCATTCGATATCGTACCATATTTCCATTGCCGAACTATGTCATCTAGCCGTTCCCATAGAGCCTTTGCAGCAATTTTCTCGGCTGCGGTTGTTGGGGGTGACACGGTGGGGGAGGCAGGAGGTAATATGTGATCAATTACCAAATTGGCTCGACAATGGAGCTTGAAGAGGGTAGCCCAGTTATTGTATTGGCTTCCTTCATAGTCAAGAACAATAGGAATACACGATTTGATATTGGTGACTGTAGTTGCAGGATGCAACTTGGACGTGTCAGCCATGGAGATGAGAAGGAGGAAGGGACGAAGAAGAGGGGCGGCTGCTAGGGTTTGTAGAGACCTAGTCTGATACCATATAAGAGAATATTTACCGTGATTATTCTCATTCATTCCATAGGTTAATATACATCCTTTACAATATAATTGTAGGCTACAAATTAGGAACTAATTTGACTAATTGATTCTAATGTATGCTATCTTAAAATAGAAGATTACAAAATATTTTTGACTAAATATTTACATAATCTAACATAATCATCTAATTAGATTAGTTGGTGGGTGCTGCTAAAATAAGGACAGCTTTAGATCAAGTATTTAGACAGTTTGTGGTTTAATATTAACAACAAGCAAATCAGGTCAATTTCACATAGTTTATGGGCATATTTAACCCTTTTTCACATTTAAAATTTTAAGGTACAAATGATAGATAATGTAAAGAAATGGATCATGGGCCTAACTCAACCTCAAAAGCTAGCTTTTGAGGTTGAGTTAGGCCCATGATCCATTTCTTTACATGGTATCAGAGCAGGACCCATCTCACCCGATGTGGACCCCCAAATTAAATTGCCCACGCACCAGATGTCCAGTCCTGGGCGTGAGGTGGGGTGTTGAAGAATGAAAAAAGTCCCTCATCAGGTGGTTAATGAGATTGACAGTCTCCTTATATGGACTTGGACAATTCTCCCCTCATAAGCTAGCTTTTGAGGTTGAGTTAGGCCCATGATCCATTTCTTTACAACAAATGTCAACTGGGAATCGAACTAAAGATTATATGGATGATGTAATGCTAGAAAAAGTTGAGGTTATAGACTTCCTGAAGACCGAAAGTGATAGTTGCGCCGTCCATTAGCTTGTTATATTGCAGTCTGCAGAAGATGAAGTAAAAGGGTGTCAAGCATCAACTAAGGGTCTGTACTCTGTCTATGCGGTTAATAATGCGTATCTGATCTCCTTCTTCTTCTCTGCCATATATATAGCTGTCCAAAGGTAGCTGCTAATCATTAAGTTCACATCATCAAATGGCTGCAATGTGTAATCATTATTTAAGTTAATCAATATCCATTTCTCACAGTGGTTAATAGAAACGCTAAAGCGCCTCTATAAATGGCTCGTTGTTCCTATATTTACTTCATCGAAATCTTTTAGTACTGCTTCTATCTGGTAACGCTAAAATCTTCAAATGGCTCCATTCACTAACAAGCAATACCCTTCTTTGATCATAATTGTGGTCTTGTGCATTTTCCTCTTTCCAATGATGCAAGCGCAATCCTATGGTTTTGAATCTCTCTCTTTGTGTTATGTAGCCTTTTATATTTATATCTCTTTTTGTCCCCGTTCTATAAGACTGTTTAATCACCTTGTGTTTTCTGTTGCAGACTCTGTTTATTATATTCGTGGATTCTCACATGGAAAAGCTACCATGCAATACCTTATTCAGAACAGAAAGGTTGTTTATTTATTTGTGTAAATATTCATAGAGCTAGTCTATGAAGGTCGTCTTATCTATTACTCCTTGTAACATATACTTTCAACATTGCAGTTGCTTTTGAAGGAGAAAGAGACAGTAACCATTATTGTACCTGGAACTGGAAGTAATGAAGGACATGGACATGCAAAAATCGTAAGCTCAGTGATTAATGGGAAGAAAAAGTCGGATGAATATGTAGAATTAAGGGAAGCACCAATGGGACCAGACCCTTTGCACCATCACGGTGGTAGCCCCAGGAATAAACCAGCCCTGCCATAGCTGTTGTTACTGTTCATTTTCTATGTCATTTTCTTCTGCAAAATCGGCTTGTTTAGTTTCTTTGCCTTTTTTGGATGTGATCTTTTAAAGGGTTATGTTTCTAAAATATGTATATACAGACTGGCTTTTGGAAACTCGATCGTAAGAAGGCTTTGTGAATTGTGGTGTCAAATATTGTATTCTGTTGATTTCCTTTTTGTTGTCATGGATATCGTCTATGCAAAATTGGATGTGTAATAATTAGCTCCTTATGATGGAGTACTGTTCGCAGAATCATTACTTATGCTTAATTTGGGAAATTAAGGATCTGTTCCAATACACTACTGCCCAGAAATACTTAGTGGGATCGTTGATTGATCATGCCATGTGTCCATAGAGTATTCAATTGATGAATTATATTTCATAACTCAACCTTCTTGCTAAAAGAAGAATTTTACTAGCAAAATTGAAGAACTTATTATAACTAATAATGGCTGTTAATTAGATGGTGGTATTCCTAGCAAAATAAAAGAAGGTTACACATTTATTTGGAAAAGGAAAAACATTTTTACCGTGAGAAACACAAAAGAATCTCCAAAGACCAAACCTGACACTAGTTGAAATAATACTCATAATATATAGAACATGTAATTCTATTGTGACTTTACGGTAGTATGGGGAAGTTGAGAACGACTCTGAAAGATACTCATTTATAATATCACTTAACAAATACAGTGCTAAACAATTATCTTCTCAAATTCTTATCTTGATAATCATAGGTTATTCCAAAAATAAATAATCAGATCAGGTCAAAACTGTATGTGAATTAGTATACAATAAGTAGTTTGCTGATATAGCTAAATCGAGCTTTACTGTTCAAGAAGGATTTTAAGTCCATATTTGCCTAGGCAGGTTGTTGGCTAAAAGGCTATTATAAGCTTTGATGAAACGCAGATGACTAGGTTGTATAGAATGCTAGCTTCTTGTAGCTTGTATGGCCAGCCCCTTTGGCCGACCTAGGCAGCTTCCTAAGACTCTCTAGAGTCCTCTAAGATGCCACCACTCCTTTGTGCTTCCTTGACCTCTAGTGTTCTTGGCATTGTCTTAGTACTCACTCTTTTAAGACACAAAATTGTGAAAGACTCTTTTGTTGTGATCTAATGCTTCCAATGAAGAGGATGGAAGGACGGCTTTGCTGTTTCTTATGTTGTCCATACTAGTTAGGGAAAAATCACATATATATAAGAACTTTGGATTTTAATTATATCTTGGATCTGTGTATTCACTTTTTATCAATTAGGAAGTTATTTTATTGCCTTTCCTTTTTTTAGTTAAAAAGATATAGTAGTAGCATAAATTAATAATAAAATTTGAAGTATCAGGAGAGTAATTTGGGTCAGGGTAGACCCAATGTGTAGGAGTCAAATAATTAACACCTAGGTTACTAAGGGAAATTTGCACGATTGTCCTTATTCGGGGGTGTTCTTTAATTTTTGTCCCTCAAATTGCTGGTTTTAATTTTTGTCCTTCGCCTAAAAACTCATGATTTTAATGTTCGAACCCTCGCTCAGTTAAAAACTAAAATAAAATTCGCAAGGCAGAATTTATCTGTAAGACTCTACCTTAAGACAGAGTTTGCTACCTTATAACCCGAAATATTTTTAAATTTTTGATTAAGCAAGATTTCAAACCCGAAACCCATGAGTTTTTAAGCGAAGAGTAAAAATTAAAGATCAGTGCCTTTGAAGGACAATCCGCGCAAAAAAATGGATTGCTGTTACAAGCTGAGATAGAAATGCTTTTAATAAAGTAGTTCCTAATTTATCTGCTAAGACTGCTGTGGAACAAACACAGAAGGAACTGTATATCCTAAAGAGATTTTCAAAAAACTGTCTTCTTGCTCCTTCCTTGCCAAACATGTCTGCCACCCGATTTTGCTTCCTGTAGCTGTGAGCCTGTGACTAAGTCCCCGACTCTCATCAACAACCTGCATTCATTTGAAAAAAAGCTCAATAAGTATCATTTTGGTTGATTAGCAAATTTATTAGTACCTCTTTGGAGTCTATGCATATTTTCAATGGTTGTAGATTCTGCTCGACAGCAATTACGCAGTCCTTGGAGTAAGGCATATTTAATTGCCTTTTAATGGTTGTTTTATTTGCTTGGAGGTTTGGATTATGCCCCTTTTTTCTTTGTAATATAGTTTGGGTTTCTAATATAAAAAGTAGTGGTTAATTTCAAACCCTCTATCACTATCGAAGGTGAAAACCTGAATGGATGGATTGATTAAATAAAAACCTTTGGAAATCAAAATTTAAATGACTACATTAATGTTTAATAACTAAAATATTTTAAACATAATACTAATAAAAATTGTTATTTGATTCTTCAAATTTTGGAGTATAATTTTAGATTAAATGGACCAGTATTATATTCTAGATTTTTCAAAATAATTATACTAAGTCGAAACTTAATAGTAGGAATGTAATTATCATTCTTGACTTGTTTAGATTTTCCATGTACTGTTTCCATCAGAGCCTGCCTAAACGAGAGCAGAGCCACCAAAAGTAACTGCAGGCATCAGGGCATCTACATTACAAAGCACAACTACAAATGGGTAATTGATCACTGCCGTCCTTCAATGTTTGATTTGATACTAATAGCCAATCCATCAGCCAATGTTCAACACGCGATCGATCTGAATCTTTGAAGGGTCTTTTAGTTACAAGCATATCTGATTATAACTTGGAAATAAAATATGAGATTATCTTATTTTACATTTGGCAAAAACTTCAATTGGGTTTATCAATTTCGGGATATTTATTTTATGTTATTCTATGTGGGATGATAATATCTGAATTTTTAATTTTGAAAAAAATAATAAATAATAGTATATTTTTCCTTCTCCAAAAAATTTCTCCCAAAGTCGTTTTAGAAATACAAGGTCAAAATTAAAAATAATTTTTTTTACAAGTTTATCTTGTTTGAATAAATAAATTCTAGATCATAACATATACTATCTTATTTTAAGTCCAATAAATCAAGCGTCCGCAAATAAAAGTATGTACACTAAATAATCGTGGTATTTTTTATTTTTTTTTAATATTATAATCGCAGATGACTTGCTCCAAACCAGACAGATTGCTGAGAATATAGGATTTACGTTAGACACTCTATTTTAATATTATATTGACACTATTGATTTAATTTAACTAGTTATTGCTTTACGTTTTTGATTATCGCATTACACTTGTTATAATATCAATAATATACTTTGTCGTTGTTTTTCAACGTAACACGACGGCGTAAAAGATATACTTCTTTTGTTGTATTTTGTGTGCACTATTGTTTTTAATACGTTTCCAGGGAATAATTTAATTTTATATTTGAAAATAATTTAATTTTAAATTTTACCTTTAAAGAAATGTTCTTATAGTTATAGACATTTTCAAGATATGTTTAAAATTATAAATTGTAAAATCTATAGTATTTTTTTCTTACAAATTTAAATGTCCTTATTTATTGCATTGGGTGTTTATTGTTGTTTATACTAAACCAATATATAACATCATGTGTTTGTATGTATACTTTTGTCAGTTAATTATAATTAACTTATTCATATTGTTAGTTCATTAAATGACTTAGCTATAATAAATTGATTTAATATGATGGAAACACCATGGCATCCCAAGATTAAAAGTTTGGCGGTGAATTTCCCACCAGCAATAACAACATATGCAGTGTAATTTTACAAGTGACGTTTGGAAGAGTAAAGTGTACGCCTATCTTGTCAGATGAAGAAGTTATTTCCGATAGATCTTCGGCTCTAATAAAGCAGAAACAACATGATAGGCAAAAAACTAAAGTTGGGAGTGAATTTACCAAACACAGTACAAAAATAGTCTCAACTTAATCATAATATCTTACCTTATTCCATCAAACTAGAGATTATATTAACCTACCTCTTAAGGGGTCGTTTGGTAGAAGGTATAAGCTAGAATATCACAACACTAATTTTTGTACCATGTTTGGTAGAAGGATTTATACCTTGTACCAAACATGGTACAAAAATTAGTGTTGGGATATTCCAGCTTATACCTTCTTAACCCACTTATACTGGGATTATTTTATACCATCTTTTAGATGGTATAAAATAATCTCAATAGATGGAATAAATTAATCCCGAAATTATAATCCCGAAATAATTTCGACTATCTACCAAACGATCCCTAAGTGGTATAAAATAATCCAGAGATTACAATTTTAGAATTATAATTTCAAAATAATTTAGTCAGCAAATCAAATGATAGTGTACATATCTTTAACTGGGGATTAATAATCATTACAACATTTATACCGTCACCACTCTCCTAGTGTCAAAATTTTCCAGCTGTGGTGGGCTCTGTACTATCCTTAAAGTTGCCAGAGAGAAATCAGAGAAAGGAAGCACAGGTGTCCTTTGGTTGCCCAAAGTGACAATAGTACTCAGTTGGACAGGATCTCAATCTGTCACTTGCTTAAAGCCCTCAGAGGAAATCAACTTGAAAGATATCCAATACTTCAAATCACATTAACTACACTGCTGATCTGACAGACTATTTAAGCATAACAGAAACTACGAGTTCAATAGTAGATTCTGTATACCCCGTATCTCAATCTTCTAGCTAGTGCCTAGTGGTACTAGTATATGATCACGTCATCTATAATTAGTGGAGTATCTACTAAAGTAAGACAATCCTCTGCTCTTCCTCTTTTGGTCATATCTTTAGCTTCTGTCAGGCGTCATTTTTGCTAAATTCCCTGTTACTTGATGTAGCACATTTTAAATTTTGTAAAACGCAATCCAGATCCAATTCAAATTAACCTCGGATTGGATCGAATTTTTGATGTTTGGTTGGGGTAAACGTTTTGAATTTTCAAATCGAATTGGATGCCTTATTAAAAAGTTTATAGCACTGTTGCATGCGCCAACATCCCAACACCTAGTTCATAATGTTCATCAACTAATGTCTAATAAGGTTTATTAGACAAAATCATTAACAAAATAAAGTGAAATCCCAAACGAATGTCTAATAAACTGAAAGGGAACAACCCAACACCTAGTTCATAATCTTCATCAATCAATCAATAAACAAAACCATAAACAAAATAAACTGCAATCATCAACAAAGTAAATTGAAATCCCAAACAAATGTCTAATAACCTAAAATGAAAGTGCAATTTTTATATGTATCCGTATATTTCGGGTTTCGGATCGGATTGGTTTAAAATTGTACCAACCCGAATCCGATCCGTATATCTGAAATTTAAAAAAAAAAAAAAAAAAACACACAACACATATCCGAACCAAATATACAAAATCCGACCATCCAAATAGCATGGAATGATTCAGATTCTCGGATATATCCCAATTGTGCACAGCCCTATTTCTAACAGGTCGAGAGATAAGTTACATAGACAAATCAATTATATTTACTAACCGTTTAAAGATATCTATTTAAATAAAGTAAATGGAGCAGAAAATATAGACCCTCTTTATTCACACTATTAGTACATAAACATCAAATAGACCATGTTGGACCAAAGTCATCAAACAAATTAATCAAAATATCATATAGGACAAACTGATGTTGCACGTAGAATATTAGTTTTGGTAAACTAGAAAATACTAAAATATCTTATAAGCTACATTGCTTAAATCTGTAGAGCAAAAATTCCATACCCTTGATCATCCGACCATACTGGCAAATCATCATCGTCAGTAACCTTCGTTTGATAGAAAGTCTACACATTTATTTGCTTATCTCCAAATGTATGGTATGGTAATTTGAAGTCTTTAATTAACAGTTCTAAGATGGTGATACTGTATATATGCCTTTTTAAAAAAAAAAAAACAAATTGGACATCAAGTATAGTACTTTTTCACTTTTAATTGCTTATATTCCATCTGATTTAACGATTTTTAGCTGCTTAATGCTCCATTATTCTATAGTAAGGCTAAAGGTAGAACATACACGTACACATACATAAAGTATCCCTATATACAAGTAGCGTATTGTTTGTAGCAATTAATATCTCTAAGAATTTACATTGAACGTAAAGCCATTCACAAACCAGTTGTAATGCGCTAAAGATTTACATGCATGATTCTGTTATATGGATGATGTAATGCTAGAAAAGGCTGAGGTTATAGACCCATAATTAGTGAAGATCGGGGAAGTGATAGTTAGGCCGTCTATTAGCAGAAGGATGTCAAGCATCAACTATGGGTCTGTACCCTGTGCTTTGCATTTTCTTTGCATCTTATCTTCTTCTTCTCTGCAAATCCGCGGATATTAGCTGTCCAAATCTTTGCTGCTATTAATCATTACTCCATTTTTTTTTTATTTTTTTTTACGTTTACATCCTCAAATGGCTGCTCAGTATAATCATTTAAGTTAATCTTCCTACTTCTCCTAGAGTCTTGAAATGCTATAAAATTGCTCATTATTCCTCAATATATTTACTTCATTAAGTTTTCTAGTACTTCATCTCATTTACGCATTAGGACTATTTTGTGTAATTTGGAGTACTTAAATAAAACTTCAAATGTCTCCTCCTTTCACTAACAAGTATCCCTTTTTGATGTTAATGGTGATCCTCTGCATCTTTCTCTTCCCATTGGAAGCACAATCCTCTGGTCTCTTTCTCTCTTAATTAATTTGTGTCTTTCAATAAATATAATAGCTCTATGTATAAGACTTCGCTTACCATGTGAATTAAATATTACTCTGTTTTCAGATTACTGTTTCTTGCTTAGTGGATGCGCACATGGAAAAGCCGCCATGCAACAACACATGATTCAGAACAGAAAGGTTGTTAATCTATATGTGCATGTTAAATATTCAGAGAGGAAATTAATTAAGCTCGTC
The DNA here is from genome assembly GCF_019175385.1 of Lycium barbarum. NCBI lineage: Eukaryota > Viridiplantae > Streptophyta > Magnoliopsida > Solanales > Solanaceae > Lycium > Lycium barbarum. The sequence continues at coordinate 163,629,319 of NC_083337.1, forward strand.
TTCCTTGTATTAATTTCTTCATTGTATGTGTCATTGCAGGTGCTTTACAGCTTGAAGGAGAAAGAGACAGTTCCCATTACCGTAAATAGAAAAACAATAAGCCGAGATGATGTGGAATTAAGAGAAGCACCTATGAGTCCAGACCCTTTGCACCATAATGGGGGTAAACCTAGGAATAAACCTGAGATTATGCCATAGCTATCTATAATATAATATAATATAATATGATATTTACTTTTGCAAATCGGCTTGTTCAGTTTTCTCTTTTTTGTTTTCTTTTTATCGGGGTATCACCTTCCAAAGGTTATAGTTCTAAGTTAAATATAACTTAGACAGGATTTTTGTGATGTAAAATACTGCACTTTGTTAATTTCTCTTTTCTTAGAATCTCATCTATGCAAATGGAATCATTTCAATCATTGCTCGATGGTGCCTCTCGTATATTTAAGTTCGAGTTTGAGTTTTTTTCACTGACAGTGTACAAAAGATTTGTATATTTAGGTCACTTTTGAAATAAATACAAGTAAATCTCTATAAAGTATTACTCATTAATCAAGAAAACCGAAGACGAGATTTTAATTTGCTATCACAGGCTAAACTATATTAATGTGTTAAAAAATGTTTAAACTGGCAGTATCATTATATTGGAGATTATACCCTATCAATGCATGGGAGATATATCTGTTCTAATAGGCTAAAACTTATTAATAATATAATTTTTATTATCATTTATATTCTAAAATTGATCCTTTTCGTGAACTACTATAAGTATATGCTTTGCAACGTGCATAACACTAGTATTCCGTGAGACGTGCATTTCATGACAGTTAGCAAAAAAATTTTAAAATCTCATATGTTGCTCTATGGTTGATAGAAGAAAAAACAGCTCCAAAGCAGTGAGATAGAAATTTCTCGAAAAAAACCAGGCACAGGTCCAACTATATTGCAATACATGCAATAAAAAATTGCAAACTGAACTGAATCTTATAGCTCAGTTGGAATAGGTCATCTGCTATTATTAAGGGGAATCACATCCAAAGACAAAAGTTGAACAGTGCTAAGACGATGTAAGAAATCTGCTGGGATAATATCGAATTGATTTTCATCCAAGCAGGCAACTTTCAAATTGGATAATCCACTGAAAGTAGGCAATTTCCTACTAAAACAATTCTTATCTAGGCCATGATATTGAAGATTAACTAATTCATTCAAGTTCTGACGTAAAGGACCCTTTAAAAAACCCAAACCATGACCTGAATTTGGGTGACTTTATCACTAAAACAGAACACATGAGGAGTTGCAGGAGGACCACAAGGATCATTTCCCTTAGAAGGCCATTACAAGAGCTCTGGATTCTCTAATCCATTTCTGAAATCATTCGGATTTGTAACACCAGAAACCACATTTACAAGAAATACACCTAATGTATATAAGTATACATTAAGTATATAAGAAATACTCCTTTTGATATCAAAATTCATATATACAATCTTCAGGAGAGGGTTGAATGATTGGGAGAGCAGGGGAGAGCCGATGAATTTTTTGCAACTCTGGAAGCGTTCATAGGTCTCAAGGAGGAGAAGAATCTCTTTATAGAAATAAAAATAATAACAGGATGTACTGTAAAATTTGCTTGCCCTACTTTTTTACGGACTGGCCAAGTGAACTGGTCATGGAAGAGCATGTGAAAAGCTAAAGCGCATACCAAGATTGTGTGCTTTTCTTTGCTGGTTGCTAGAGAAGCTTGTCTAACTCAAGAAAATTTAAGAAGAAGGGGCTTTCAGGATGTTAAACTTACTGAACCAGTGATTCTGGATGACAATAGGAGGGATGGGTTGAAAGCAAAGATAAAAAGTTCGCTGTTGAAAGTTGTTACAACTTGATGCAGAGACATGCTGGATTGCGGGAGGTGAACTGGCCTTCGAAGATGTAGTGGAGGAAGACTAAAGCTCCTCCAAAAGTGGCTTGTTTTGGCTGGATAGCAACTACAGATGCCTGCTTCACTCAAGATAAGCTTAGAGGAGGGGATTTGTCCTATGCAGTAGGTGTTTCTTTTGTGAGAAAGATCAGGAATCTGCAACTCATTTATTCCTCCATTGTAAACAAGCTGGACAAACTTGGGGCCACTTTTTTAAACATATGTGGAGTGTAATGGGTTATGACTTATAGTATATAAACTCTATTCGAAAGATGGTAAAGTCAGAAAGTGGGCAAAATAAAGAAGAAAATCTGGAAAACAATCCTTCTTTGCATTGTATGGACTACTTGGTTGGAAAGGAATAGGAGATGTTTTTAAGGCAAAAGTTCTCACATTGCTGTTGTGAAGAACAGATATTTGCAAAATTTATGTTTTTGGCATAAAGAAAGTGTAGTAGGAAACTTATTTCAGTACATATTTGGAGGTTTATGTTTTTGGCGTAAAGAAAGTGTAGCAGGAAACTTATTTCAGTACGTATTTGGAGGTTTAGGATATGCTGAGTTGATTGTAACAAATATTCCAGATTTCTTATCTAGTACTTTTCTGTACCTTCTTGGTACATTTTGAATAAATTTAACTTATCTTATAAAAACAAGAATTTTTTAAGACAACTATAATTCATTGCAGAGTGTTAAGATGAATTGTATTCTTTTATTTTGCTTTTGGTGTAAAGAAAGTCACGTAGAGAGTAGATAATCATTGTTAGATACGTTAGGTAGCGTGTAAGTATAATAAATCGATCATTCTGATCTATTCTTTTGTTGTAAATTAAAGATGGTTTAGCGTTACCTTAATGCATCACAAAAATGGTACCTTTTCTGGCAAAAAGATGATAAGGTGAGTGAATTGTGGAAGGAAGAAGAAGAGAACCGAATTAGCTAAGAGTTCTGGTGCAGTGTTTTCAGTAATTTACATGTGGATCAAACCCTAAAGGCAAGTACAAATTGATGACACCTTCTCTATCCTTTGATTTCTCACACTTCTGTAATGGTTAGTACTTTAGTTTCTACATAAATAATACTCACGTAATTAACTTGGAATCTATGTACTCCTATTATTTTATTAAATAGAATGTGGAGAAATGTTTTTTGGATATAACCATAAGATATATGAAATTTATTAAATCAACTAACTCAGTCTATTTAAGAAAAACTGCTACCAACCTTAAACGTGAAGTAATAATATACATCTGTTAAAGTAATAATAGCTTTTGATTTTGTAGATACAATCACTTTTAATTCATTATTTCAGGAATTATCCAACAAAGGCAAAAGACTACTCAATGCGGACAAAGCCTTAATCCCATATTTGAGAATCGGGACAATGAAGATAACACAGACAGCAAGAGCTAAAGATGTTGACCGTCAAACATAAAGGAGAAAAAGCTCAAATATATCATTGAACTATTCGAAATGACTCATTTATGACACTCGTTAATAGTTGAGCTCACTTATGCCATCGTCGTGACCAAAATGACTCATCCATGCCACTCACCATTAATAGCTCAAATGACTGATTTTAAAATAACAAATTTTACACGTGACCTCCAATTAGAGGTCCACGTCGCCAACTTAAACCAGCCCAAACTAAATTAAAACCTGTTTCAAATAAAATTAAAACCTTGTGGATATCTCCTTCTCGTCACGAGCTGGGTCAACGAAAGCAAGGAGATAATCTCCTGGAGATTTTCTCTACTTGAGGTAGAGCGTAGTCAATTCCTGAACTTTCATCCGATTCTTCTACAGGTTTCCAAAACTCAAACTAGTTGGCCAAGCACATTCATTGCGTGTGACATGTCAGGCCTATGATTAGGATCTCTGTCAGTGCAATGTCCAGCTAATTCAGCCATAATGCAAATGCTCTTTTGGATATCTTCCTTCACGTGAAGAGCTGGGTCAACGGAAGCAAGGAGATTTTCTTTATTCGATTTTATCTGGCGGAACCACTCAACTAGATATCAAGTTTCCTCCGATTGATGCTCATCAAGGGCGGTTAGTCCAGTCACAAGTTCCGCCAACACCACCTAAAGCTGAAGACGGCTATTTTAGTTGTGACTCAGGGCCGACTCTATACACAACCACAAAGTCGAGTGTTTTAGGCCCCTAAGCACTTATTTTCTTTTACTTTACATGTGTACCTCACACACATGTTTAACAACAATATATATGTGATTTTAAAATATTTTTATTAATTGACATGGAATGCTCGTGCGGCGGGCGGGATGCACGTGCGGCACACAGGATGCACGTGCAACGTACAAAATGCACATGCAGCGCACGAGATGCACATGTGACGTACGCAGAAGCTAGTTTTATTGAATATGCTTAAGACCTCTGCTTAAGATTTAAATATAGGCCACCAATTCCGGTCACGGGAGAGATGAAGTAAAATTTGAGTTAGGATAGATGAAAAGTGACTAGGTAATTAGTTCAACAACACAAAGAACTTAGATATACGGGTAACATTAAGATTAACCAAGCAATAGTTTCTACACTAAAACTAACAGGTAATTTAAAAAGCAGCTGATCAACATGCCATGCTTGTTGAACAGCTTTATGCAAGCATATTACAGTACCATGCCAACGAGAGAAAAGTATCTTAATTGGGATGGAGTTTCTAATTCTTCTTGTGGAGACAAGATGATAACTATGCTATGAATGATCATATGGAGAGAGGATGTGAAACATTTATTTAACAAAGATATGGAAAAGAATGAAAATGTCACTGAATGATGCGAGATTGATACCTCAGTGTCCGAGGTATATCAATTTAGGAGGCACAACGACAACATAAAGGAAAAACAGAAATGCTCCATTTAGTTACTCTGTTATATTTTGACTGGAGAAGGAAAGGATTGGAAGGTGCCCAGATCATAAGCACAGATCAGCAGAGTCTGCATTCGCATTGCAGTACTGACACATTTACAAACATAGAGGGACTAAAAGTGTATAGGTTCCGTTCAGGTAGAGATGTGTTCATGTAACAGGTTACCAGAGAGTAACAAATACAACCGATGCTAAAATGGCAATATTTACCAGAACAGTCGAAATGAGTGTCTATGGTGCTTCACCAACAGAACTTCCTTCAGTTTCCTTTCAACTACAGTTCTGATATTAGAGCTGCAAGGAATTTGGTTCTAACATTAGTGCAATCACATCTGACGTAGCACTTAAAGGAGTAAATGGTTAATCTGGAGCCTAATAAACAACATTCTCAAAACTTTATGCTCATAGTACTAAAGAAGATAATCCCACCTTTCAGGCCAAAACAGATTTTGCTGAGTATTCGAAAATCAGATGACAGAGAGAGTGTACTTGAGTGCCTACATAATAATAACTTAAGAACTCTGAAGGTACCATACATGCTGCGCTCCATCAAGATAACATAAAGAATAGAAAAGAAGAATGATCCACAAACAACAATGCTTACCTGTCCTTGAGTCATCAGATATTTAGATGACGTCTTATTGCACACTGTAATGTGCTCTGTATTCTTAGGGAAAGGATGGACAGAATTCACAGATGCATCACCACCCTGTAAAGAAAAAGATTCAAACAAGTTCAAAAAACCACAATCGCGTAAGAGAAAGTATCCTCAGAAAACCTAACACCTAATAAGTAATATAGTGGTAATATGGCCAGGCAAGTCGAATACCCTTAAAGGAGGAGGTGGTCTGAATGTCTGCAGACACTCTGTAGTTTGGCATCCCAGACCTGTTTTGAGGCAACTCAGACAAATTATGCACACAGAATAAAGTAGATAGCTCCAATAAAATAGAAATGGAAAAGAAACTGACATGCTTTTCTCAGCCATCACTTGAAAGACAGCAAGCTTACCTTCACCGCTAGATGCGGTGCTGACTCGAGATCCATCAAAGTAAACATAGCATCATTCACATAAGATGAATGTCCACGGAATTCTTTAAAATATTTACCTTACTTCAGGCCATGAATTCTACAACAAACGAAACAGAGATATCAGGCATGCTTCTCCCAACAAAGACCTACAGTAATTAATTTATAGCTATAACGCGCACCTGAGGTCATCATTTAGCTAAAACCACTACATCTAACATTTAGTGATGACATTCCGTCGCAGCAAATGGTCAAAGGATAAAAACCTTGCTGTGCTGTCAAAGGATGTGCTTAAGATCTGACTTCTACCTCGAGAGAAGATAAGACTGGTGACACCCTGAGAATGTGCAGGTTCAAGGGGCCGCAAGCAATGACCAGTCCTTATACGCCAGACCTATAAAACACAGTAACTTAAGAACAAGCAAGCCAAAACCAGATCTAACACGTTGACATTAGAAAGAAAAACATAAGATATAAAAGTGTTTTGTTTTGTCTTGGCTAACAGCACATGGAGCCATTTTATAAGTAAAAACTTTTATTACGAGCCCAAAGCAACTGCCGTTCTGTACATGAGCAGAAGTACATATGTTCTACTCCCACAGTAAAGATAACTCAGGAGCTCAAAAAAAGTTTCTACAAGCAACTATATTTAATATAAATTCTATAGAAACACACCTCAACATATTGACAAACTTGTTACGGAAGGTTGTTAATCAAATTGAGCTCTTACCATTACTAATACAGCTATTATACTTGCCCAACTGCATCAAACGGTCACATTAAGGATAGTCGTTGGTTACACCAAAGGAACCAAGTGCATCAAACAATCGCTGGTTAAGCCAGTCAGCAGATGTCTTATAAGCATCCTCAGATATTTACGAAAGAGGGATCTGTTCAATATCAAGAAAATTAACACATTAAAAGAAAGACAATATGTGCTGGCAATATAGCATTCAGATTACTAGAATCACTGGCAATAGCAAAGAGAAAAAAGAAAAGCGAAACAAGATTATTCATTTGGATTTTCCAGTAAATCAGCTGTATATAAGAATTCCACAATTACACATTCAGAAGAGGAGATTTAAGAAAATAATGTAGCAGCAGAATGGCGAAATTAATTGAATGGGTATCTGCAATAAACTACTGTAACAGAAGCAGAATAAAATTCCTAGGAGGATTGAAGGAGACAAAAGTCTGCTGGCTCTTCTGATGCATGAAAGGTAACTGATGCCCATACCCTTCAAGAGCTGGTATATATCAATTTATATACTGTAGGATTACAATGAAGTAGTTGCAGATACAATTCAAAGTCCTACAGATAACCATATTGAAAGATACATAGCTTGTCTACTCAAACTCAAACCATATTGAAAGATACATAGCTTGTCTACTCAAACTCAAACCATATTGAAAGATACATAGCTTGTCTACTCAAACTCAAACTAGTGTCAAAGAGTCCTACTCAAATACTACCGCAGTAACTATGTTCTGCATTACCTTAACGCATACTTCCTCTGCTATCTTGACTAGTAACAATGAAGTCTCCAGTGTCTTCATCTTGCCAGTTCTTCAACATTTCTGGCAGAGGTAGAGTGCAGTCATTTCCTGAACTTTCACCGGATTCTTCTACAGGTTCCCAGGACTCAACGAGTTGGCCAAGCACATTCACAGCGTGCGACATGTCAGGCCTATGATTAGGATCTCTGTTAGTGCAATGTCCAGCTAATTCAGCCATAATGCAAACGCTCTTGTGGATATCTTCCTTCGCGTCAAGACCTGGGTCAACAGAAGCGAGGAGATTTTATTTATTCGATTTTATCTTCCAGAACCACTCAACTAGATATCGAGTTTCCTCGGATCGATGCTCATCAAGGACGGTTAGTCCAGTCACAAGTTCCATCAACACCACCCCGAAGCTGTAGACATGTATTTTAGTGGTGACTTTTCCGGACACTGGAGAGACGAAGTAAAATGAGTTAGGATAAATGAAAAGTGACTAGAGAGCAAATGTGTATCGGTTCCGCTCAGGTAGAGATGTGTTCATTTAACAGGTTACCAGAGAGTTACAACCGATGCTAAAATGGAAATATTTACGAGAACAGTCGAAATGAGTGTCTATGAAAGAGATACCAATGGCAAAAAAAAAAAAAAAAAGGCAACTTACCAGCATACTCAGGAGCAAGGTATCCAAATGTTCCTACAAGCCTTGTTGAAACAGACCTTTCTTTGTCAGGAGCGAGTTTCACTAATCCAAAATCAGAAACTTTTGCTCTAAAATAATCATCTAGAAGAATGTTTGATGATTTGAGGTCACGGTGTATGAAGCTCTGGTGTGCCAAACCATGAAGGTACTCCATCCCTCGAGCAACATCTAGAGCAATATTGAGTCTCTTCGTCCATGTTAAAGGCTCTAAGTTCAGGTCCTTCCAGCGGAAAAGATGTCTACTCAGAGCGCCCTTTGGCATATATTCATATACCAAAAGCCTCTCATTCCCTTCGATGGAGTAACCCAAAAGTGAAACTAAATGGCGATGCCGAACCTTAGAAAGCACAGCTATTTCTGCTTGAAATGCATCCAATGCCTTGGTATTAATAATCGCAGATTCCATTCTCTTCACTGAAATTTGAATTCCACTTTCAGTTACACCTCTGCAAACAACTCCAAAGCCACCACGACCTAGCTCATTCTCCGGTGCAAAATTATTGGTTGCCCTTCGAAGGTCCTGGGCTGAAATGACAAGGTTAACAGTATTATCTTGATCGAATGGGTCTGGGGGGCGGATAACAGTAGTAATCAAGTCCTCCTCTCGTTTTCTCCTGCTCTTGAAAAACAAAAAAATGGCAAGAAGAACTAAGACCACAGAAACTGCACTCACAACTACAATGATCACGGTATTTGAGAATGTTGGCTGATTATCACCGGGTGACGGGCTTTTCGATGGTTCAGGACTGTGGCTCAATGAGGGAAATGGAACAATACTCGGAAGAGGAGCCGCCACATTTACATTAGCAGCAAGATGAGCATTCCCGTCTGTAATGACTTTCACACTATCCCGGAATTCTGGCAGTGGTGGATCAAAATTGTTCCCACTTAAGTCCAATAATCTCAAGAATCTGAGGTCTGTTAAACTCACTGGAACTGTGTTACACTCCATAATAATCCGTGCTACTTGTATTAAAACAAGAAAGAATGAGTTAAGAAGGTTCAAGGAAAGTTAATCGAGTTAGTAAGAATATCGTTATATATATGGTTTCCTTAAGTATCCCAAGGTGACACGGTTACCTAAAGGATTTGAAATCGCGCTATGAGTATGTATATGAGGTAATGCGAGTGACCTTTTAAAGTATTTGAGATTATTAGTAATGATATAGAGGATGGACAAAAGATATGAATATACTTTTGCGATTGGAGTTTCGTCAAAGCTTTGTGAGTTCTCTAGTTATGTTTAAGGTTATTGTGATTCTCCGGACCCTTCGAGACGTGTATATGGATTTTTATTGATGTATATAAGTGTGTATATGTATGTATAAGAGGTTACATGAGGTTGGAAGAGGATAAGAAGTTAAACGAAATGAATCGGAACAATTTCAGTAAAATCTCGGACCCGATTTTAGCCTATATTGTAGGAGGCATACCTCCTAGTATATGAGGAGTTTTAAGATGTTTCAAAATCCTAAAATGAAGTTCATCGAGTCTAGTTTTCAATGCAACAAACCGCTCGTCAAAATGATATCGTGGTAAGGAGATATGGACGATGCAAGTTGGGTTGAGTATTAAGACTTAAATGTTCACAAAATTTTCACTAGTGGCCGTGTGGGCCCCACAAACACATGACAAAATCAGATTTTTTCCCATGCTTAGTTGGGGGAACGTGTAAGACCTTCTTGGGCAGCAAAATGGTCTCCTTGTTGACCAAAGTAGCATGCACAACTCATTTCCCAATCCCACCAAGTGAACTTAGAGAGAGAAAGGCTCTCATCTTCACCAAGTGAAGAGGAAAGAGAGCCACGACCTTCCATGGCTGTTCCACCACCAAAAAACGGCCAGCTCTTCCATTTATTTCTCACCATTAAACCCCTAAAATGTTCTACACATTCACCATTATGTTTCAAGGGAAGAAGAAACCATAAACATGCCATGCATGCTCTTGAAGCTCACGGCCAGAACTTGGCTCTCCAAGTTGATCAAGAATTCAGTTTCTCAAGCAATCTAACCCCTTTGAAGGTGTACAATAACGTGTAGCATTTATTGGAATAGCAAGAACAAGTGTTGAAATTCAAGAAGTGAATTTGAAGGGCTAGCCGATTGAAGGATTGAGTGACAAGGTAAGAGTTGATAATCTTTCATATGTTTTGTGATGAATTGAATGTATATGGTGTTGCATGTTGGTATTGGACTGTTTTTCTTGAAGTTGAAGGGGGCCGTGTGTTTTAGACTTAGATGGAATCATGCTTAATCTTCTTGTACATGTATTGGGAATGAATTGAATGTGTTGTAGTACGGATAAATGGATGAAAATCATGAAGATGTTGTAGTTGTGTTGAAGCCGTGTAGGGGGCTGTTTTAGGGGAATTTATGGACTATTTTGTGTCATATTTTGATTGTTGTTGTTATGGACATTATGGGGTATTGTATGCATATTGAATATGTGAATTGAGGTGTTAAAGAAACGAATCATGTTGAAGTATACAAGCAGTCCAAAACCATGGACTGTTTTAAGGTTAGAAGTGAATTAGTGTATGTTGAATGTTGAATGTTGTTATGAACATATAGTGAAAGTGAAGTGCAATGATTCAAGTTGAAATTGAAATGATTTGTTGGCTGTTGTAAGAATAAAAATGATGCTAAAACAGTTTCAAGAATCGTGAAAGTAATGTTATTAAACGTGTTGTTGTTGTGGTAAGTTAAGACTGGAAAATTGCTAAGTGAAAATGGTATTGTGGTATGTGCTGTTTGGCCGTGAGTTTGGGACTGATTTGAATGATGTGCAAGCTATCCAAAGTCCCCTAAGTCATGTTAAACAAGTTTGGATTGATATATGAAAGAATGATTAGCAATGTTAGCTTGTAGCACTAGTTTGTTTGAATGCGAACGAAACGTCGTTTAAATGTTAGAAAGGGATTGTGAGCGTCAAAATACGTATTAAATTCCTTTGTAGACTAATTGTAGCTCTTGATATAGGATAAGTACTATTGGGCAGCAAGTACAAGTTATAATACGACTAAACGCTAAAGGTATGTAAAACCCAATCCTTCTTTCTTTTGGCATGCCTTAGTTTTCGATAGGCTAGATTATAAGCCTTGAGGAAAATTCTAAGATTCGAAATCCGAGCATGTTATGACCCTTATATATTCCTTGGCACTCTTATGTATGATTTGATGAAATATGAACCATTATGTCTTTGAAATAATCGCTTTCCGAACCTTGCACAGAAAGGTTTCGCTTTAAAGAATTTCGTAATTTTTTAATGCCATATCTTTCGCATAAAGGCTCGGATTGCTCCAATATTTTTATAAGAGTTTGCGTTATGTATAATGAGTATGTTTTCCATAGGCAGGCCCGACTCGGGTCAACACCCCGTCCGTGGGTCCCGCGACTTTCCTTTATGTAATTCGGGAACTTTTGAAAGAATTCGTTATGACTATTATTTCGATTTTCAAGTATGATCATTTTACTTATGTTTGAGTTCATGATAATGATTTTATGCATATGACTACTCACGACTCTACTCGTGCGTTTTGATATATCTTTCGCCGGTTCCCGGGCCGGTTCTGTTGTCGTGCGCACTTTGATATACTCCGGAGTTATGCTGTGTTTATGGTTCACCGAGCTACTCGCCAAGAGGGTCGGGTTCCACTTATATTTAGTGTTATGCTGTGTATGGTGGTATGCTGTGTATGGCGTTATGCTGTGTTATGATATGTGACGGAGATACGGAGATTTGAAACTTTATGGTGTTATGCTGTGTTATGGCGCCAACGACGGGCGGGCGACCATATTCCTCTGTACCCTATGCATGACTTATATTTTTAAATCAAACATTTTGACATAATGGATTTGTACTTATTTTCTGTACTACTATTTTGTTTATGCCTCATATTTATTTCTGTATCTTCTGCTTTGCATACTCAGTACATATTTCGTACTGACCCCCTTTCTTCGGGGGCTGCGTTTCATGCCCGCAGGTACAGACGCACAGTTTGGTGATCCACCAGTTTAGGACACTCTTCTGCAGTTTGGAGTGCTCTTTTCATTTTGGAGCCTACCTTTTGGTATATATACTTGTTCGATGCGTATGTATATATTTGTTCAGGGGTACGGCGGGGCCCTGTCCCGCCTTATGATCCGTTTGGTCTATTTAGAGGTCTGTAGACGTATATGTGGGTTGTGCCTACTTTTGCATAGGTGTGTTTGTATGATCCCATTCGCCATAGCAGCCTTGTCGGCTTGCATTTGTATATGTTTTGGGCCGTTGCGTCATTTGATAGCCTTGCCGGCTTTGATATATATATATATATATATGTATATGGTTGTGCTGAAATGTGTCTGAGACAGTTTGATATGATTAGAGGCAGCGTGTGATAATTGTGCCCGCGTGCGCTATCTGTATGTGATTCGATCTGGATAAGTGTGTTAGAGTGCCCAACTCGGGCACTAGTCACGGCCTACGGGGTTGGGTCGTGATAAACTGGACCGTGCAAACTATTTCCTTTTAAGTGAACTTCGAGCAGTGAATCCAAGTTTGCGAGTGAAGGGCTAAGTGTACCCGTAAGGTTCTTGTTCCGTAGATTAAGAATTGTAACCTGACCTTTAGGACTGCAACTGATTCCCCACCAAGGACCCATACATGGATCATTACCGGACCATTCGGAAGCAAGATTGGCTGGATAATTCCAACCACCAAGAAGATCTAAAAGGGAATTAACTTGAGGAGCACAAGGAACACCAGGAGTTGGCTGACAGAAAGAATTTGAGGAGTATGTAGCAACAGCAGCTCTAAACTTTGGGATAGGACCCATTAGCATATTATCGTTCAAGTCTAACACAGTCAAGTTTAGATTAGCCAGAGCTTGTGGAATCAGACCAACAAGTTGATTTCCATTAAGACTAAGTATCTTCAAAGAAGTCAAATGACCAATTGTATTAGGAATTGGTCCACCAAAATTGTTGCCTCGAAGCAATAACGACGTAAGGTGATCCATAGTACTAACTAAGTCGATTGAACCAGTCATTCCAGGACTATCTTGATGATTCAACCACAAAATCTTAAGCTTTGAATCACGAAAACTATCGGGTATCTTACCGGTTAAACGGTTAAATGACAGCTTCAAAGCAGTGAGAGATTGAAATTTCCCGAAAAAATCAGGCACAGGTCCAACTATATTGCAAGACATGCAAGAAAATGTTGCCAGCTCAACTAAATCTTGCAGCTCAGTTGGAATAGAGCATCCACTCTTATTAAGGGGATTCACATCCAAAGACAAAACTTGAACAGTGCTAAGACCATTAAAGAAATCCCCAGGGATCGTATCGAATTGATTTTCATCCAAGTAGGCATATTTCAAATCGGATAATCCACTTAGAGTAGGCAATTTTCCACTAAAACCATTCTGCCGAAGGACAAGAATTTGAAGATTATCTAGTTCATTCAAGTTCTGAGGTAAAGGACCCTTCAAACCCAAACCCTCAACCTGAATTTGGGTGATTCTGTCACCAAAACAGAACACATGGGGCCATGCAGGAGGACCACATGGATCAATCCCCTTAGAAGGCCATCACAGGAGCTCTGGATTCTCTAATCCGTTTCTGAAATCATTTAGAATCTTGAAATCATTCGGATTTGTAAAGCCAGAAACCACACTTACGAGAAATACAGCTAATGCACCTAAGTATACAACTCCTCTGATATCAAAATCCATATATAAAATCTTCAGGAGAGGGTTGAATGATTGATGTTCTACACAGTTGGGAGGAAGTAGGTTCTCAGCCAATAGACAGGGATAGATGGAGAACTGTCCAGGCAAGCATTTGGTAGGCAATTTGGAAAGAAAGATTCCAGAAGTTTTGATGACCAAGTATGTCCACTATGCAATCAAGAACCCGAGAGTATTTCACATATCTTCTTTGCTTGCTTGGTGTCAAAATAGATATGTGAGAAGCTTCTACTATAGCTAGGCATTACTAGAAGACCAGGAGATGGGGATACTGAATTAAACTGGGCAACCTCAAAATGCATATGGGAAGTGCCCAAGGGATGAATTCTATAGGATGGTGTTGGTGGCTGCTGTTTACTACATATGGAAAGAGAGAAAGAACTATTTCACGACAAGGTGCAAAATCCTGTAGCAGTGATTAGGAAGATAATTCAAGAGGTTCATTACCGAGGAGGGCTCAATGCAAGAACTGCTAAGTGGCTTGAGCAACTAAACTTGTACCCAGTTTAGTAGAGTTAGTTTGTTGGTTTCTTTATTTTGTTTATTGGTATGTTGTTAGTGCTGCAGGTGAGATGTTAGAATTAGGATGACTGGGATGTGGAGCATGTTGCTCACAATCACAGTTCTTTTCTTGTACATAACTCCAATTTTGGTAATGAAAAGCTAATTAGTTGTCAGAAGGGAAAATGCTACTAATTCGGTAATAGCTTTTGATTTTGTAGTTACATTCAGCTTTAATACATTTTGGGAATTACCCAGCAAAGGCAAAAGACAGCCAATGCAGACAAAACCATAATCCCAAATTTGAGAATCAGGACACTGAAGAGAAAATAGATAGCAAGAGCTAAAGATGTTGACAAACATGTAAAACCACAGAAACAACAATAACACCAACAATGCAAAGAAGAACACCAACAAAAACAAAGGGCAGCAGGGACTTACATGACTAAATTGGAGCTTGGAATGAGACATGCAGCTATATTTAGCAGCTCCCGTAGGACATTCAGCACCAGATTGAGAACCAATTTGACTAGAACACTCCATCAAGGTTGAGACAGAACCACAAATTGCTGATACTCTTTTGGTTATGGAATCACTGCATCTAGTGATTGCACACCAGGGCAACTGTCGCCTCCATGGATTCTCCATGGTTTGTTTTTTTCCTTCTGCTTTTTTTGGCTTTCTTTCTACCACCTTTTATTTCGTTGCCCTTTATTTGCTTTGCAGATAATTTATCCACTAGGCAATGCTTAGTCGTATTCTTTTAAAAGAAAAAAAATGGGACCATCAAGAGTTTTAGTTTTTTGAAGAATTTGAAAACACAAATTTCGTTCAATTAGCAAGAAAGAAATTTTGCATAATTACGCCCTTTATTGAGATCGATTTTTATCCAACTATACTTCCTCAGGCCTGAGGTATATTACTAATTGCTATACTAGTTTTCGTGCTAAAACCTGGATCCAAAGTCAAAATATAAAAATAATATTTTCATTAAGGAAGCATAATCTGTATTATATTTCTTACGGTATAAAATATATTGTTAATTGCTAAGTCTTCATAATCATTAAAAAAAATTAGCCACTTAATTAGATAATTTATTAATAGAAATTTATTATGAAGACAAAAGTTTATAAATATCAACCACAAGCGACGCGATATTCTATAAAATAACATAATTTAAATTATGTAAAATAATTACATTGACAATAATTTAAGCTTAACCATGAGCACTAACAGACTATTGTAATCTTTGCTTGGGATTCAATTGAGGTAACACAATTGAAAAATCACAGTATTAATCGTCAGTTTTATTGAAAAATCATGGTATTAATCTTCAGTTTTAAATCAGTGATTACTTTAAATGTTAGTGCGCTCCCTTTTGCGACTTTATTTTACTTTTTAGTTGGACTTATCTTTAGAAGTTCAATACAAAAAGAAATATAGTCATCCCAGGCGGTATAACTATGATCACACTATAACTATGAAAAAAAGGGGAATCAAGCAGAAAGGTGAATTGAGAGAACCTTCCAGTTGGGGAAAAAGATGGTATTGTGGGTTATTAGATATTCAACTAGGGAAATTAGTCTCTGTTCTCAATACAGGAAAATGGTAGCGGCTCCTCTCATCCCCTTATTCATCAAGGAGTTTTTAAACAAGGTAAAGTACCTAGTAGTATTTTTTTTCCCTTCCATTCCACTCAATATCTGTGGCATTCTTACCCTTATGTCTTTTTTGTTTTCTTTAAAGTGAATGACGTGAGTCTATTAAAGTGTTCTTCTAAAATTTTGGAATTCAAAGGCACAAGCTTTTGCATGAATGTGAAATCTATTTTGTGACAGTCTGAGAAATTCACTTAGCCTGAGTGTCCCGCTGAACAAATTTATGATTAATATTTCAGGAAGAGAAAGATCAGGTGAATGCCCAAGTAAAACATGTAGAGAAAACAATGGCTGTTTGCAAAGTATGTGATGGACATTAATTTGAAAAATAATACTCCAACAATAACCTCCTGCAAAAAGATTGAAGCATCAGTTGAGAAAGCAGATGAATCAATTTAATTTTAACAAATCATGAAAAACATTTACTACCAGATCTCATGCTCCTGTTGACATTCTTTATTCTGATATGTGGAACTTGAGTTATGTGCCGTTTTGTTTCTGCGTTTGAACAGCTTACACAACAGACAATTGTTGTCATGATTGATTGATGTTGGGTCCATCCCATAATTTGAGGAAGGAAACGTTTCCCTCATTTTAGGGAACAAAACAAGGAAGAAAACATTTCCCTTGTTTTGAGGAAGAAAACACCTTGTTTTAAGGAAGAAAACATTTTCCTTGTATTTAGCAAATTGTCAAATGCTTGCTTGAGTCACAAATGACATCAATAAGTTCATTTCATCCCTATAAATAGGGAAGCCTTCTATCATTTGTAGCATCACCAAGAGCAAGAGAGAAAAACAGTAAGGAAAACACTTGAGTGAGATATAGGTATTAAGTTTAGGATTGGTTTTTTGTAATAGTTGAGTGTGAGAGTTGCTCCTCCTATTGTATTTCTGTTCCAGTTATGAATAGAAGACTTTTTCAATCCTAACAAGTGGTATCAGAGCTTGGTTAATCTTCCAGGCCAATCTTTTAAAGTTTCGTAAATTTTCAGTCAAAATTGTTTTGTCCCAAAATTGGGCTCTGAGTATACCATTAGAAAGATCTCGTTCCGAGGATTCCGAATATATATTTTTTGGAATTTTTCGACCACCGGAAGGCCTCCAAAAGTCTAGTCAAAGTTTCTCTGTCCACCGTCGCCGCCGCCGCTCCGCCACCTTCCGGCCACCAGCTCGCCGGAGAATACGACCGGAGAAACCCGATACGACCAACCCGTTTTGTCCAGACCAACCCGTTTGACCAGAACCAGATCTGGTCAAAGTCCAATTGCCACATCATCTTTTTGTTGACTTTTTCAACCAGCCAGTGGTTAAACCGGCCCGGTTCGGTTTGAATTAGTGCAGCCCGGTTCACTCTGTTTTTTCTGGTTTTCAGATTGGTCAGACTGGTTCCCTAGGGTTTTGACCATTCCGGATTCAACCGTGAGTCCCGTTTTGCCTGATTCTGCTTCCACAGTCCAGTACAAGCAGATTAGGTGCACTTTATCATGGAGAAATCATCATCGGATACCATGATTCCGCTAACATCCTCAAATTATAACATGTGAAAACCTCGTATGGAGGACTTGTTAAATTTTAAGGATTTAGCCGAGCCACTCGAAAATAAAGGTGCCAAACCCGACAAGAAGACAGACGAAGAATGGGCAAGAATGAATAGGAAAACGGTCGCACAAATTCGACAGTGGATTGACCATAGTGTATTCCATCATGTCGGGCAGGAAACGAGTGCTTACAAACTTTGGGAAAAGCTTGGGAGCATGTACCAAGCAAAAACGGCTCGAAATAAAACATTGTTGATGAGGCGATTGGTAAATCACAAGCTACGTAGCGATACCTCTGTCACAGAACACACAAGTCAGTTCCAAGATCTCGTGAACCAGCTAAGTGCAGCCGAATGGGTTCTCAAAGATGAGGAGCAAGCAATCTTGCTCCTAAGTTCTCTACCTGATAGCTGGGAGACTCTTGTCGTCACTCTCAGTAATTCTGCCCCCAATGGTAAGGTGACCATGCAGATGGTCACGGACGCCTTAATAAACGAGGAATCACGAAGAAAAGAAGCCGGGGTAGATCAATCATATGCCCTTGTTTCTGAAAATAGTGGACGCAACGGAGGTAGAAGCGGAGGTAGAGGAAGAGGTTGAGGCAAAGGTAGCGGTCGAGGTCAAAGTAGAGGAAGATCTCAAGTTCGAGGGAGATCACGAGAGCGGGGAAAGTCCGTCGATACCAACACTTGGTTCGAGGGCTATTGTAACTATTGTGGCAACTATGGCCACAAGAAGGTGGAGTGTCGAAAGCTTAAACGGGAGCAGCCTCAAACTAACAAGAGTTCGAGCAAGAAAGATGGTGAGACCATGGTCACCGTGTCACCAGACATTGCACTTGTTACATGCGGAGAGGAAGCATGCCTACACGTGGGCACAAATGATATTGAGTTGGTGATTGTTACTGCTGCATCATTCCATGCAACTCCACACCGGGATTTGTTCAGAACTTATAAATCTGGAGACCACGGCGTTGTGAAGATGGGAAACACCAGTTTCTCGAGCATTGTTGGCATTGGTGATGTGCACATAAAAACCAGCAATGAAAGCTCACTTGTGTTGAAAGAGGTTCGTCATGTTACGGATCTGAGATTGAATCTGATCTCACGAGTAGCTCTGGATCGACAGGGGTATGGAAATCTGTTCAAGGATGGTACGTGGAAGCTGTCCAAAGGCTCTATGGTTATTGCTAGAGGATATATTTGTGGTACTTTTTACAAAACCAATGTAAAGTTGTATCGACCGAGTCTCAATGTAGTTGAAGAAGAGACATCGCTAAACTTGTGGCATAGACGATTGGGCCACATGAGTCTGAAGGGATTGACGACTCTTGCAAAGAAAGAAGTCATCTCAATAGATAAAGACGTAACTTTGGATCCCTGTGATCACTGTTTATTTGGGAAACAACATAGAGTTTCTTTCAGTTCCACCAGAAAGAATCGTTCCGAGTTGCTGAGCCTTGTCCACTCTGACGTGTGTGGACCCATTGAAGAAGAATCTCTTGGTGGTAGCAAATACTTCGTGACATTCATCGACGACGCATCACGGAAGGTTTGGGCTTATTGTCTCAAATATAAGGATCAAGTATTTGATCGTTTCAAGACATTCCATGCTATGGTAGAAAGGGAGACTGGAAAGAAGCTGATATGCCTCCGATCCGACAATGGAGGCGAGTACACTTCCCGAGAGTTTTTGGCATATTGTGCTAAACATGGGATCAGACATGAGAAAACGGTGCCACGAACACCACAACATAACAGTGTAGCTGAAAGAATGAACCGCACTATTGTTGAGAAAATCCGATGCATGCTCAGTATGGCTAAACTGCCAAAGCCATTCTGGGGCGAAGCTGTTCTGACAGCTTGTTATCTTATAAACAGGTCACCTTCAGTCCCATTGAACTTTGAAGTTCCAGAAAAGATATGGTCTGGGAAAGATATTTCATATTCTCACTTGAAAGTGTTCGGGTGCAAGGCATTTGTGCATGTATCCAAGGAGTTGAGGCAGAAGCTTGATCTCAGATCAACTCCGTGTATCTTTATCGGCTATGGAGATCAAGAGTTCGGATACAGGCTGTGGGATCCCGAAATGAAGAAAGTAATTCGAAGTAGAGATGTCGTGTTCCATGAAAACCAGTTTCATGAGTGTGCTTTAACAGTCAACAAGCACCGAAGTTATCATGCTCCAGATGATGTCCCTGAATCTCCACACATTCCTCTCAACAACGAGGAACTTCATGATAATGTCCATGATGAACAAGAAAACATTGATCCGGCAGATGTTGATGATGATCAAAATGAAGAAATTCTTGAGTAGGGGGAGCCTTCACCCCAAGACGCAGCTGGAAATAATCAAGTTCGACGTTCTGCACGAGGGTTAATCCCTCAAAGGTCATACTCGCCAATAGAATGGATCCTTCTTACCAGCGAGGGGGAGCCAGAGAGCTTTCAAGAAGCTCAATCTCATCGTGAAAAATCCAATTGGCGACAGGCCATAGAGGAAGAAATGAATTCTGTACAAAAGAATCAAACATATGAGTTGGTGAAACTTCCTCCGGGAAAGAAGGCCTTGAAGAACAAATGGATTTTCAAGCTCAAGAAAGATGCTAGCGGAAATATCGTGAAGTACAAGGCAAGGCTCGTAGTCAAAGGTTTCTAACAGAAGGAAGGAATCGACTTTGATGAGATTTTTTGGCCGGTTGTGAAGATGATGTCTATCCGAGTGGTTCTCGGATTGGTGGAAAGTATGGATCTTGAACTTGAGCAGATGGACGTGAAAACAACTTTTCTGCATGGTGATTTGGAGGAAGAAATATACATGGAGCAGCCCGATGGTTTCCGAATCCCAAAGAAAGAGCATCTCGTTTGCAAGTTAAGGAAGAGTCTCTACGGTCTCAAACAAGCCCCAAGACAATGGTACAAAAAGTTCGACTCATTCATGCTGAAACATCAATACAAAAGAACAACTGCAGATCATTGTGTGTACTTGAAGAAGTTCCCCGATGGAAAATTTATCATCCTTCTGCTCTATGTGGATGATATGCTGATAGTAGGCCAGGATGCAACTATGATCAACAACTTGAAGAAAGATTTGTCTAAGTTCTTTGATATGAAAACATAGGCCCTGCACAACATATCTTGGGCATGAAAATCATTCGTGATCGAAAGGCAAAGAAGTTGTTCTTGTCACAAGAGGAATACGTTGAACGCGTGATCAAAAGGTTCAACATGAAAAATACCAAGCCTGTTGGTACTCCACTAGAAAATCACTTCAAGTTGAGCAAGGAAAGATGTCCTTCTTCCGAAGAAGAAAAGAAGAAGATGAAAGCAGTGCCCTACTCTTCAGCAGTTGGAAGTTTAATGTATGCAATGGTGTGCACAAGGCCAGACATTGCTCATGCTGTCGGTGTTGTGAACAGATACTTATCAAATCCAGGAAGAATACATTGGGAAGCTGTCAAGTGGATACTACGGTACCTAAGGGGACATCCAGACTATGTTTGTGCTATGGGGGAGCTAAGCCGATTTTGGAAGGTTACACTGATGCTGACATGGCAGGAGATTATGATAGCAGGAAATCAACTTCGAGTTATACATTCACATTTGCAGGGGGAGCTGTGTCATGGCAATCCAAGTTACAAAAGTGTGTAGCACTATCAACCACAGAATCCGAATACATTGTCGCAGTTGAAGCTGGGAAGGAGCTTATGTGGCTGAAACGTTTCCTTCAAGAATTGGGTTTCCGACAAGAAGAATACACAGTTCATTGTGATAGTCAAAGCGCTATGGATCTCAGCAAAAACTCGAGGTACCACTCACGCACAAAACATATTGACGTTCGATATCACTGGCTCAGAGAAGCAGTCGAGCAACATGAACTGAAGCTCTCCAAGATCAACACAAACGACAATCCTGCAGACATGCTGACCAAGGTGGTACCGAGAGACAAGTTCGAATTGTGCAAAGAACTTGTTGGCATACACTCAAACTAAAAGCCAGTGTACCCTCCTTCAGGTGTATGGGACTGGAGGGGGAGATTTGTTGGGTCCATCCCATAATTTGAGGAAGGAAACATTTCCCTCATTTTAAGGAAGAAAACAAGGAAGAAAACATTTCCCTTGTTTTGAGGAAGAAAACACCTTGTTTTAAGGAAGAAAACATCTTCCTTGTATTTGGAAAATTGTCAAATGCTTGGTTGAGTCACAAATGACATCAATAGGTTCATTTCATCCCTATAAATAGGGAAGCCTTCTATCATTTGTAGCATCACCAAGAGCAAGAGAGAGAAACAGTAAGGAAAACACTTGAGTGAGATATAGGTATTAAGTTTAGGATTGGTTTTTTATAATAGTTGAGTGTGAGAGTTGCTCCTCCTATTGTAATTCTGTTCCGATTATGAATAGAAGACTTTTCCAATCCTAACAATTGTCTATTAAAGGTTGTAAAAGTTTTTAAATCAATTTTTTAATAACCACATAGATTAACATTGTTCTCATTGCAGCACTGAGAATAGTAGATGACTAATTTAAAACCTTTTTCCTGTAAGATGATGCTCATGCTCTGTAGAAAGTCTCAGCAGGAGTAAGAATAAAAACAAATTTTTTTATAATAACAATGTGAAAAAGTTACGCGTAAAATAAAATTATTAATAAATTTATGTCAGATAACTATTAAATGATTTTTGAGTTTTTGTACGTTGTGCATAAAATTTCACATTTCTCAAACATAACCAGCTTAAAACATTGAGAAAATAAATTATTTAAAAGAAAACTCATATCAAAATTGCCTATAAGAAGTAGAAAAAACGCTAAACGAAGAATGGAAACTCCCTTGTCAGCCATGCTTTTGTAGAAACAATATTATGGATTATTGTCAAGTCTTGATAAAAAAAATTGATTATTTATAATGTAGGAATGGGAAAAGGTCTTTAATTTCGATATTCTATGTATCTGTACTAAGATTACTATAATTCATAACTGAGTTTTTTGCAATTTGCACCCCTGAGATATGTCCACCTTTATAATTCACACCTTATCCTCTTTTTTTTTTTTTTTTTTACGGTTTACGCCCTAATCTCTTTATATTCTTGCTATATCATAAAAAACATTCTTCTAACTATATCACGAGGGTGAACTAGGTAACAAAAATAATTGTATGATATAAAAATAAAAAAGTATTGGAGTCTACAGATACTATTGTATTTGGATAAATCAAATTAAGAACCTGGATAAATAAAATTAAAAATGAAACAAAATATTCCTTACGGATTTACCTGAGATATTTTCATTGGGAATTGAAAGATTCCTTTATTTCACGAATTTTCACCAAAAGTTACTTACGAACTTTTTATTATTTCTTGCGGAAAAGTTCTCAGGTAATTTACATACGGATTTAAAGTTTACCTGTTAATTTTAAATCCAACAACGACATATCCAGTGTAATCCCATAAGTGAGGTAGAGACGTACTTTCTCAAATAAAAATTTTAGTCCTTCAGTTATTACTTAATTCCATTTTGGTACCTACATTATTCGTCTGACCATATTTAATATTTAATTAAACCAACATTCAACTTTAGTCCTTGAAGATAACTAAACTAACTGTACTATAAAACTTAATAAAAGACTCATTATTATGAAAAACAAAAACATAAAATGCAAATAAAAAAGGGAATATGTATTCAGACCTTGTTTTCCACTTTTAATGTGCTATTGTAACTTATCCACTGGGACGCCAACGACGGTGCGATTTCCTTTACCTCTTCAGTGCTTCATATTTTTTATTTGTTGTCCACATTCTGATTATTTTGCTATAGAGAAGTTTTGATGTTGCTTGTGACTTACTATTTCCTTTACTTCATCAGTGCTCCATACCTATTATTTGTTGTCCACACTTTCTAACTATTTTGGTACAGAGAAGTTTAGATGTTGCTTGTGACTTACTACTTTCCTTTACTTTTTCAGCGTTCCATACTTATTATTTGTTGTCAATGTATTTTGACTATTTTCCTCATAATGGTTTCCACTAGCAGATAAAATATATTTAGAGTTCAAGTGAAGATGGTTTGAGACTCTTGAAATATGTGGGGTCCAGCCCCATTTACAGGAAGTTGTTTTTCTTCCTTTTGGTATGAGATTTTCAATGGTGTGCCGATTTGGTTGATTGGCCAAAGATATATTCAGACTGCAAGTGAAGACTTTTGCATAAAAGTGATGTCATTGATGAAATAAGGAGGAGCAATTCATTCCTATAAATAGCAGCTTATGGTTCATTCGATAGACACCAAAAATCTCAGACGATACATCTGAGTGAGAGCAAAGTGAGATATACCATAAACTGTGTAAGAAAATAGTCTGTGAAGAAAAATAAAATGTGAGTGATGTTGTAGTGAGGTGGGAAAATTAAAAGAGTGTTATTTCTTTTGAGGGTGTAGTGGTCTTAGGAGTATTTGTACTCGTTACTACACAGTGTAAAATTCCTTGCTATAGTGATATCAGTTGCTCCTCTTGGCCGTGGTTTTTCCCTTATTTAGAAGGGTTTTCACGTAAAATTCTGGTGTCATTATTGCTTCATTTTATTCTTGCTGACTTAACCATAACTTAGTGTTCCGCGTTTATCACTAATACCGTGAATATTATTTTTGCGGGTTTATTTTATTCCCAACAAGTGGTATCAGAGTCAAGGTTCTGTCTGAGTATGCTCTATGGTTGCAGCACAGTCTGAACTTCCACATCAGAAAAGAATTATTTTGGTCTCTGAATAAATAGTATTTGTATTTGTGATAAACGATGGAAGACAACACTAGTAGAATGGTTACTTTGAGTGGCGTAAATTATGCCATTTGGAAGGGCAAAATGGAAGATTTGCTCTATGTCAAGAATTTTCATCAACCTGTCTTTGCCAATAAAAAGCCTGACAATAAATCAGATGAAAAGTGGAATTTGTTGCATCGGCAGGTTTGCGGCTTTATTAGACAGTGGGTTGACGATAATGTGTTGAACCATATTTCTGGGGAGACAAATGCTCGGACCCTATGGGAGCATCTTGAAAGTTTGTATGCTCGGAAAACTGATAACAACAAGATGTTTTTTATAAACCAAATGCTGGGTTTAAAATATCACGATGGTTCCACAATGACAGATCATCTGAATATTTTTCAGGGGATCATGAACCAGTTATCTGCTATGGGCATTAATTTTGATGAAGAAATTCAAGGATTTTTTCTACTTGGTTCCCTACCAGATTCTTGGGAAATTATTAGAACTTCATTATCAAATTCTGCTCCGGATGGTGTGATCTATATGGATCTTGCCAAGAGCAGTCTTTTAAATGAAGAGATGAGAAGAAAATCTCAAGGTTCCTCCTCATCAGATGTCTTGGTAACTCACACTAGGGGGGAGAGGCAAGAATCGTGGTTCTCAAAATAGAGAACATCATAGAAGTAAATCCAGAACCAGACTTAAAGATATTGAGTGCTATCATTGCGGGAAAAAAGGGCACACAAAGAAGTTTTGCCGATTTTGAAAAATGAGAATAGAGATAAGGAGGAAAAAAAAGAAGATGGCAATCGTGTTGCCGTTGTCACTACAGAAGATCTTGTTACTGTCCTTGATGCGAATCTGATAAATATTGCTTGTGATGAGTCAAGCTGGGTTGTGGATAGTGGTGCCGCATCTCATGTGACATCAAGGAAGAAATCTTTCTCATCCTATACTCCGGGCGACTTTGGAACTTTGAGTATAGGTAATGAGACTGTATCTAGGGCGGCTAGTGTTGGAACGATTTGTTTGGAAATGAGTATTGGAACTAAACTAGTTTTAAACAATGTAAAGCATGCACCTGATGTTCGTTTGCACTTGATCTCTGTTGGTGTTTTGGATGATGAGGGATATGTCAGCACCAATGGTGCTAGAAAGTGGAAGCTCACTAAGGGTTCCATGATTGTGGCTCGTGGCGAAAAGCGTCGTGGTCTATACTGGACTACGGCCTCTACCTGTGTTAATATGGTGAATGCAGTTGAGAGCAATAGGTCTTCAACGTTATGGCATAAGAGGCTTAGCCACATTAGCGAGAAAGGACTAAATGTTCCAGCCAAAAAGAAATTGTTGTCGAATTTCGTGCTAAATTAGAAAAGTGTGAGCACTGCTTGGCTTAAAAACAAAATAGAGTTTCTTTCAAGTCTCATCTTCCTTCAAGAAAGACAGTGTTGCTTGAGTTAGTGCATTCAGATTTATGTGGTCCAATGAAAACAAGGACCTTGGGTGGTGCACTTTATTTTGTCACTTTTATTGATGATTGCTCAAGGAAACTTTGGGTCTACATCCTAAAGACTAAAGACCAAGTGTTGGGTGTCTTTAAGCAGTTTCAGGCTTCAATTGAAAGAGAAACAGGAAAGAAGCTGAAGTGTATTCGTACTGATAACGGTGGTAAATATTGTGGACCGTTTGACGAATACTGCAAGCAACAGGGTATCAGACACCAAAAGACTCCTCCTAAGACTCCTCATCTTAATGGTTTAGCAGAGAGGATGAACAGGACCTTGATGGAAAGAGTCAGATGTTTTCTTTCTGAAGCAAAGTTGCCGAATTCCTTTTGGGGTAAGGCTTTGTTGACCGCCGCACATGTTATTAATCTATCCCCTGCGGTTGATTTGCAAAGTGATGTTCCAAACAGAGTTTGGTATGGCAAGGATGTTTCCTATGACCACTTGAAAGTATTTGGTTGCAAAGCTTTTGTACATGTGCCTAAATATGAGAGGTCAAAATTAACTGCCAAGACAAGGCAGTGCATCTTCATTGATTATGGCCTTGATGAGTTTGGTTACAGGCTATATGATCCAATTGAGAAGAAGGTCGTGAGAAGCTGTGATGTTATCTTCGTGGAGGATCAAACCATTGAAGATCAAAGCGGAGAAGATAAAATCTTCAAGTTCTGAAGGTTTAGTTAATCTTGATCAAGTCCCTCATACAAATGTTGATGAAGTTGGTGGGCTCAATGATGATGGTGATGCCCAGAATCATGTTCCAGATCAGCATGTTAATGATGATAACGATGTTGCTATTGATGAGGTAGATGCTCCTATTCATGAAGTCGTGGATGAGTCAAATATTCCACTTAGAATGTCTATTAGACAGCATGTTCCTTCTTCCCGTTATTCACCTAATGAGTATGTGTTACTTACTGATGGGGGAGAACCTGAATGTTATGAGGAGGTCATGGAAGATGAGCACAAGGATCAATTGATTGAATCCATGCAAGATGAGATGAAATCTCTGCATGAGAATCATACTTTTGAGTTAGTGAAATTGCCTAAGGGCATGAGAGCTTTGAAGAACAAGTGGGTGTTCAAAGTTAAAGCCGAAGAACTCAGCTTGAAGCCTAGATACAAAGCTAGATTGGTTGTTAAGGGATTTGGTCAAAGGAAAGGTATTGACTTTGACGAAATATTTTCTCCTGTCGTGAAAATGTCCTCCATTCGGACAGTTATTGGTTTGACTACTAGTCTTGATTTGGAGATAAAGCAGATAGATGTGAAGACTGTTTTTCTTCACGGTGACTTAGAAGAGGAGATCTATATGGAACAACCTGAGGGCTTCAAGGCAAAAGGTAAAGAAAATCTTGTATGTAAACTTAAGAAGAGTCTATATAGATTGAAGCAAGCTCCCAGACAGTGGTACAAGAAGTTTGAATCTGTTATGCGATAGCAAGGCTACAAGAAGACTTCTTCAGATCACTGTGTGTTTGCACAAAAATTTTCTGATGATGACTTTATCATCCTCCTGCTATATGTGGATGATATGTTGATTGTAGGCAGGAATGCTTCCAAGATTGACGAGTTGAAGAAACAGTTGAGTAAGTCTTTTGCAATGAAAGACTTGGGTCATGCTAAGCAGATTTTGGGCATGAGAATTACTCGTCAAGAGATGAAAAGAAGCTTTATTTGTCGCAGAAAAAGTACATAGAACGTGTACTGGAATGCTTATATATGAAGAGTGCTAAGTGGGTTAGCACACCACTTCCTGGTCATCTGAAACTGAGCAAAGAGATGTGTCCTACAACAACGGAGAAAAAAGAGAGAATGGCCAAGATTTCTTATTCCTCTGCCGTCGGAAGTTTGATGTATGCAATGGTAGCACTCGACCAGATATTGCTCATGCAGTCAGTGTTGTTAGCAGATTTCTCAAAAATCCAGGGAAAAAGCATTGGGAAGATGTGAAGTGGATATTCAGGTATCTAAGAGGAAGCTCAGATGAATGCTTGTGTTTTGGAGGATCAAATCCAATCTTGAAGGGCTATACATATTCTGATATGGCAGGTGACCTTGATAACAGAAAATCCACTACTAGATATTTGTTTACTTTTTCAGGGGGAGCTATATCATGGCAGTCGAAGTTGCAGAAGTGTGTTGCACTGTCTACAACTAAAGCAGAGTATATTGCGGTTACTGAAGCTGGCAAAGAGATGATATGGCTCAAGAGATTTCTTCAAGAACTTGGATTGCAACAGATGGAGTATGTTGTCTATTGTGACAGCCAGAGTGCAATAGACCTGAGCAAGAACTCCATGTACCATGCAAGAGCAAAGCATATAGATGTGTGATATCACTGGATTCGAGAAAAGATAGAGGACGGATCTATGCAGGTCAAAAAGATCCCTACATCTGAGAATCCTTCGGATATGTTGACCAAGGTGGTACCAAGAGACAAGTTTGAGCTATGCAAGGAACTTGTCGAGATGTACTCAAACTAGAAGCCCGATATAGCCTCCTTCAGGTAGATGGGTCTGGAGGGGGAGATTTGTGGGGTCCAGCCCCATTTACAGGAAGGTGTTTTTCTTTCTTTTGGTATGAGATTTTCAATGGTGTGCAGATTTGGTTGATTGGCCAAAGATATATTCAGACTGCAAGTGAAGACTTTTGCATAAAATTGATGTCATTGATGACATAAGGAGGAGCAATTCATTCCTATAAATAGGCAGCTTATGGTTCATTCGATAGACACCAAAAACTCAGACAATACATCTGAGTGAGAGCAAAGTGAGATATACCATAGACTGTGTAAGAAAATTGTCTGTGAAGAAAAATAGAGTGTGAGTGATATTGTAGTGAGGTGGGAAAATCAAAAGAGTGTTAATTCTTTTGAGGGTGTAGTGGTCTTAGGAGTATTTGTACTCGTTACTACACAGTGTAAAATTCCTTGCTATAGTGATATCAGTTGCTCCTCTTGGCCGTGGTTTTTCCCTTATTCAGAAGGGTTTCCACGTAAAATTCCGGTGTCGTTATTGCTTCATTTTATTCTTGTTGAATTAACCATAAATTAGTGTTCCGCGTTTATCACTAATGTCGTGAATATTATTTTTTCGGGTCTATTTTATTCCCAACAAAATAGACTTGCATCACTTCAAAAAATAGATTATATTTTGAGAGTTCAAATGAAAGATGACTTGAGACTGTCCGAGGTCGACTTCCATCAACTTATTGAAGAACATACTACCTACTAAGAGGCATGTGATCTTTGTTGTAAAAGCGGTGCATACAACAACTCTATCTTTGAAGACATGAAGGCGTAAACTTGCTCAACATCAGCAACATGTACTGTTGTCAATATTATTTGTCCCCTATTTAATATAATATATCAATTTTATGTTGAATATCCAGAATATCTAATATGTTTTTATCGCAGTTCTTTATGTTTGATAAATGTGTACTTTTATAAGATGTTTTTAGCTTAGTTAAGACCATGTGTAACAAGTCAAGTAGATAAAGATATATAGAAGTTGACTTTGAAAGTTAATTTCTTAAAACTTTCTTCTGTCAAAATCGTTTGACTACTATCTTCATATGAATATGCAATATTCTTGCAAGTAATGAAGTTGATACACTCAGCCGGAACTTGCCCTGACTATTTCTGGTTGGTGAACAACAAATAGTAATATTCAGGCGTTGGAAATCAGATATGTGCAAAGAGCTGAAGAGTTGGTGTGTTCCCAATATACCACTGGACTTTGAATGGTATATGTAAAAGTATAATCTTCCTAGACACTTCTGGAGCATCGTTTTTTTAAAAAAAAAAAAATCTTTTCAGGTGCAAGTTGTTTCGAATTGTGTACATTTGATGTATTTTCTTTTATCAATAGTTTGATATTGTGTATAGTTTGAAGACGTGAATAAATAGACTTCGCTTCTAATGACGCCTTATCTCTTCCACTAATACATCCACATAAACTTTAAGTTGATTCACCGCAATGTGTTGCAGTTTATGCTTATAGAGCTGAATAATTTCCAGCAATTCTTTGTTCATAACAATGTTACTCATTCCTTTCTAGTTGAGAATCAGATATGTGCAAAGAGTTGAAGAGTTGATGTGTTCTCCATTGGCACATTGGATAGTCCAAAACTTGTGATACCGGCCACTGGACTTTGAATGTTAGGATATAAAAGCAAAAGCTTAATCTCCCTAGACACTTCTTGAGCATATTTCTTTTCTTTTTCGTTCCTTTTTTTTTTAATCTTTTCAGGTGCAAGTTGTTTCGAATTGTGTACATTTGATGTATTTTCTTTTATCGATAGTTTGGTATTGTAGTATATAGTTTGAAGACGCTTAAATGAATAGACTTCGCTTCTAAGTGACACCTTATCTCTTCCACTAATACATGCACATAAACTTTAAGTTGATTCCCCTGCAATATATTGTAGTTTATGCTTATAGTTATAGAGCTGAATAATTTCCAACAATACTTTGTTCACAACAATCTTACTCATTCCTAATTTTAATACAAATGGTCCAACTTATAAGCTATAACAATGAATTGCCCCACTCTATTTTTAGGGTTAGAGTCTTATTCAAACTTTATACTTGGCGTGTTCACTTTTAAGGTTAGTCATTTAATACATTATATATAAAATTATAATTTAGATTTGATGTGCTTTTGATAATTTTAGTAATTTTTCTCACACTTCCACAAACTCGCACATATATGCTTTCGGTCATAAATAATATTGTCTAAATTGATCCCGTTTAACAATTAACACATATTCTAATATGCCTCTGCCGATTGAGTTTCAAAAGGAAGAAAACATGAAAATATTTAAATAAAGAATACATTACTTTGAGAAAAGTATTCTCGTCTAATACAAAAAAAAAAAAAAAAAAAAAAAGATACACACACACACAATTTGATTCTCTTTTCAAATTTTTCTTATTTTTCACTCAAGTGATTTCTTCAAAATTTTCTATTATTCAGTCACAATTTCTCTAGATAACCTGAAAAAATCTCCTTGTATATCAACTTCATAAATGTTTTAAAATAAATTAACTTAATCCCCTTGGCGTTAAGCTTTTTTTGAGAAACATTATACATTTATTTTCTCTTCTTACCTTTCTGTTAACTTAAAGCAATTATGACTTAAGCAATTATTTTCTCTATAATTGCTATCATTAAAAAGTTTTTACCTTAACTTGTGGTTTTTGCATTTTCATATTTCTAACCCATATAATTAAGGGTCATTTTTGACCTTTTGAAATCCTGCAACAATTGGCTTATTGACTTTGAAGTCAAGTCGGTTTATGTGTTCCACTCAAAAATTGAAATTATTGTTTCTCAAATTTAAAAAGTGAAAGATATTAAGTTGAATTTACTCTTTAATCCTTGCAAAATATTAAATTCTTAGTTATTAGTACTTGCTAATGAACAAGTTACACGGAAAAATGATACTTATACTGAAATACAATGAATACTATTATTGCATTGCAGTACATAAGGGTGTGTTTGGTATGAAAGGAAAAAAAAAATCATCGAAAATGTTTTCCATAGAAAATATTTCCCTAGAAAATATTTTCATGGAAAATAAGTGGGTTTCTTACATATTTTCTAGTGTTTAGTAAGTAAGTAAAAATATACTATCCTAAGAGCATTTATATGTAATTTAGCAAAAAATCTTTGGGGGTCGGATGAGGTGGGAGTGTGTGTCCGGGGGTTGGATGGTCAAGTGATGAGATTGGGGAGGAGACAGTAAACTTGAAATATTACTTATGTAACTTATTTTCCTAACTTTCATTAGAGAAGTCATTTTTCTCATTTTTTAGGAACTCGTTTTCCTAGAGAAAATGTATTCTAATGTAATTTGACCAACCAAACATGGAACAATTAGAAACATTTTTTGAAAAATGTTTCCTCCATACCAAACACAAGTATATATTTTGAATAAGACTCTACCTTTGGAAAATAGA
The DNA here is from genome assembly GCF_019175385.1 of Lycium barbarum. NCBI lineage: Eukaryota > Viridiplantae > Streptophyta > Magnoliopsida > Solanales > Solanaceae > Lycium > Lycium barbarum. Next base: position 163,661,010 of record NC_083337.1, read on the forward strand.
GTGGGGGAATTCATTGGGCAATTTGCACGATTACCCTTATTCGGGGGTGGTCGTTAATTTTTGCTCCTCGAATTACTGGTCTTTAACTTTTGTCCTTCGCTTAATACTCCGAGATTCTGGGTTTGAACTAAGACTCAGCAAAAAAAAAAATCGCAAGGCAGAGTTTCATAGCAAAATTAGGCCTATTCGGGCAAAACTTAGGCCTTAAGGCAAACTTTTATCCAAAATTAGGCCTTCATGCAAACCTCTGTCTCAAGGCCTAACTTTTGCCTAAAATGAGGCCTATTCGGGGAAAATTTAGGTCTTAAGGCAGAGATTTGCCTTAAGTCCTAATTAAGCAAGCCTCTGCTTAAGGCCTAACTTTTGCCCGAATAGGCCTAATTTTGGGCAAATGTTAGGCCTTAAGACAGAGATTTTGGGAAAGTCTTGCTTTGCATTTTTTTTTTATTGAGCGGGGGTTCGAACCCAAAACTTTGAGGTATTTTCAGACACATTTTTAAGCGAAGGACAAAAATTAAAGACCAGCAATTTGAGGGGCAACAATTAAAGACCAGCGCCTTTGAATGGCAATCCACGCAAAAAAAGAAGAAGAAAGAATTCATTGTTATAGCTTGTAGGTTGGACCATTTGTAAATAAGCCCACTGATTTCGGGTTTTAGGGATAATGTAACAACCTCCAAATACAAACACTCACAATAATAGAAGAACATTAATTGTTGAATTAATAACCAAAAATTAAAGGGAAATTACAAGAATCATAGAAGAGCAGTAACTAGAAGAAGGGATGAGAAGCAGAAACCAGAGAAAGGGGATAAGAGATACAGAGTTTGTCTAAGTATAATCATAATTCGCATAACCGTTCTTCTGAGCGCTAGTTCTTTTAATCAGTTGTTAATTGGACCTCGGCCCCAAATCAACCTTTGTGAAAGCCTTCTAATTCTATTACTACTTCTGGGTCCAATAACTGGTTGTGTGACATTGGGTCGGAGCTGGTTCATAACAGCATAGGTCCAACTTTCCATACAACTTTTGTGAAATTAGATTTCTAGCTTCTGTTGTCAATGAATAAAAAGAAATAACATCGATCAATCATTTTTTCGTTACACGTAGATAGAATTAAAGCATACATTGTAATTCATAAAATATATGGAAATTTTACTAAATTAAATCATTGATTTCCATCATTTAGTTTTTCGTATGTAAAAAGTAAGTTGCTAACAATTGCAATGACAGACATGTGTGTTTCCAACTGGTCTGCAGGTGCCCCATTTAACACATCCATAAAAGGTGCATAATTCAAAACATTTTCCATTTCTACGTCTATCATCATCTTCTCCCGGTTTACATTCACCAAGCTCAGGGTGATCTTTGCACTCACAACTTGAACCACGAGGTGCGACCCGGTTAATTGCAGGCTCGACCGAACCCAATTGTATATGTCCAAATTCTGTATTTATATTTAAAAATTCAATAAATATGGAGTATAAAAATTAAATTCAGAACACAATTATTAACATATGATATCGTTATTCTAAACTGTAGAATCCATAAAGCTCAAATCTTGACTCTGCTTCTACCTGGAAACTAACCATTGCAATCTTCATAATATTTTTTTTTTGTTTTAACAATGCGAAGAACTTACGCTTAAAAAAATTATCGATAAAAATTATTTCAAGTTACTATTGAATGATTTTCGAATCTTTGTATGTTGTGTAATTTTACATTTCTCAAACATAACAAGCTTAAAACATTGAGAAAAGAAATTATTTAAAAGAAAAGTCATATCAAATTACCTATAAGAAGTAGAAAAAATGCAAATTGAAGAACCGAAACTCCCTTGTTAGCCATGCTTTTGTAGAAACAATATTATGGATTAATGTCAATTAAGTCTTGATAAAAATATTGATTATTTATAATATAAAAATGGCAAATCATCTTTAATTTTGAGATTGTATGTATCTCTACTAAGATTATTATTATTATTATTGAGATTGTATGTATCTCTACTAAGATTAATATTATTATTATTATTATTATTATTATTATTATTATTATTATTATTATTATTCATAACTGATTCTTTTGTGATATGCACCATTGATATATGTACTCTTTTATGATTTATACCTTATTCTTTTTCTTTTACGATTTACACCCTATTCCCTTTATTTTCTTGCAAAACATTAAAAAATGTTCTTCAAACTATTTCACGAGGGCAAACTAGGAAACTTAAATAATTGTATGATATCAAACTAAAGAAGTATTATAGTCCACAGAACTATTATATCCGGTTAAATCAAATTAAGAACCTGGAAAATAAAATTAAAATTTAAAATATAATTAATTTCTCTTTTCCATATTTTTTGCAAAATAGGCCTTACGAATTTACTATAGATATTTTCATGGGGAATTTCTTGCTAAATCTTTCGCAAAAAAAAAAATCATTTATTTCATGAATATTCACTAAAAGTTTCTAATGAACTTTTTAGTATTTATTGTGATATATCCACATGTAATTTATATGTGGATTTAAAATTATCGGGTAATTTACCTAGGAATTTTAAAATCCAACAATAATAAAATACCCTGTGTAATTTCAAGTATGGTCTAGTGTATATGCAAACTTTACCATTATCCTAGGAGGTAGAGAGGTTGTTTTTGAAATAGTGATTTTAGTCCTTCGGTTATTACTTAATTCTGTTTTGGTCCCTATGTTATTCGTCTGACCATATTTAACCTTTAGTTAAACCAATCTTGCATTTTTAGTCCTTGAGGATAACTAAACTAATAGTACTAATAAAACTTAACACCATAATAATTAATTATGAAAAACAAAAATGAAAAAGCAAATTAAAAAAACAGTAGATGTATTCAGACCTTATTTTCCACTTTTAATGTGCTACTGTAACCTATCCATTGGTACGCTGAGATAAGTGCGATTTCCTTTACCTCCTCAGTGCTTCGTATTTTTTATTTGTTGTCCACACATTCGGATTATTTTGCTATAGAGAAGTTTAGATGTTGCTTGTGACGTACTATTTTTTTTTACTTCTTCAGTGCACCATACTTATTATTTATTGTCCACACTTTCTCACTATTTTGGTATAGAGAAGTTTAGACGCTGCTTGTGACTTACTATTTTCTTTACTTTTTCAGCGTTCCATACTTATTATTTGTTGTCAACATATTCTGACTATTTTCCTCAAAATGGTTTCTAGTGGCAGATAGATATATTAAGAGTTCAAATGAAGATGGTTTGAGACTCTTGAAATGGACTTGCATCACTTCAAAAGGCACATTATATTTTGAGAGTTCAAATGAAAGATGATTTGAGACTGTCCAAGGTGGACTTCCATCAACTTATTGAAAAACATACTACCTACTAAGAGGCATGTGATCTTTGTTGTAAAAGTAGTGCATGGACTAACTCTATCTTTGAAGACATAAAGGCGTAAACTTGCTCAGCATCAGCAACATGTACTGTTGTCAATTTTATTTGTCCCCTTTTTATACAATATAACAACTGTATGTTGGATATCTAGAATATCTAATATGTTTTTATTGCAGTTCTTTATGTTTGAGAAAATGTATACTTTTATAAAATGTTTTTAGCTTAGTTAAGAATATGTGTAAGAAGTCAAGTAGATAAACATGGAAGTTCACTTTGAAAAGAACTACTTAAACTTTCTTCTGTCAAAATCTTTTGACTTTACTATCTTGATATGAATATGCGATCTTGCAAGAAATGAAGTTGATACACTCAGCAAGAACTTGCCCTGACTATTTTTGGTTGGTGTGTCCTCTTTTCAATAATTTTCAGGAACAAAATATAGTAACGTTCGGGCGTTGGGAATCAGATATGTGCAAAGAGTTGAAGTTTGATGTGTTCCCCATTGGCTCATTGGATAATCCAGAAATTGTGACATCACTGAACTATGAATGATAAGGCTATAAAAGCATAATCTTCCTAAGCACTTCTTGAGCATCTTTCTTTTCTTCTTCGTTTTTTTATTATCTTTCAGCTGCAAGTTGTTTCAAATTGTGTACATTTGATGTATTTTCTTTTATCGATAATTTGATATTGTATATAGTTTGATGACGCTTGAATGAATAGACTTGCTTCTAAGTGATACCTTATCTCTTCCACTAATACAGATGCTTTAATGAATAGACTTCGCTTCTAAATGATACCTCATCTCTTCCACTAATACATGCACATAAATTTTAAGTTGATTCCCTGAAATATGTTGAAGTTGTGCATATAGAGCTGAATAATTTCCAGCAATACTTTGTTCACAATAATCTTACTCATTCCTTCCTAGTTCTAATACACATGGTCCAACATATAAGCTATAACAATGAATTGCCCCAATCTATTTTTAGGGATAGAGTCTTATTCAAACTTTATACTTGGCGTGTTCATTTTTTAAGGTTACTCATTTAATATGTTATAATTAATACTATAATTCAAATTTTATATGCTTTTGATAATTTTAGTAATTTTTCTTACACTTCCACAAACTCACACGTATATGCTCTCGGTCGTAAATAATATTGTCTAAATTGATCCCGTTTAACAATTATAACACATATTCTAATATGCCTCTATCGATTGAGTTTCAAAAGTAAGAAAACATGAAAATATTTAAATAAAGAATATATTACTTTGAGAAAAGTATTTTGGTCTAATACGAAAAAAAATATACACACACAATTTGATTCTCTTTTTAAATTTTTCTTATTTTTCACTCAAGTGATTTCTTCAAAATTTCTAGTATTCAGTCACCATTTCTTTAGAAAGCTTGAAAAAATCTCCGTCTATGTCAACTTCATAAATGTTTTAAAATAAATTAACTTATTCTCCTTGGCGTTACACTTTTTTTGAGAAACATTGTACACTTATTTACTCTTCTTACGATTTTCTTTCAGTTAACTTAAGAAATTATGAGTTAAGCAATTATTTTCTCTATAATTGCTATCATAAAAAAGGTTTTACCTTAACTTGTGGTTTTTGCATTTTCATATTTCTATCCCATATAATTGAGGGTCAATTTTGACCGTTTGAAATCCTGCAACAATTGGCTTATTGACTTTGAGGTCAAGTCGATTTATGTGTTCCACTCAAAAATTGAAATTATTGTTTCTCAAATTAAAAGGTGAAAGATATTAAGTTGAATTTACTCTGTAATCCTTGCAAAATATGAAATTCTTAGTTATTAATATTTTCTAATGAACTAGTTATACGAAAAGATGATACTTAAACTGAAATACAATGAATACTATTATTGCATTGCTGTGTACATAAGCATCTTCGGTTCGATGTTTGTTCTGCCTCAAACTGAATATGAAGTGTATGATAGAAATAAAAATGAGGTTAATAGTACTTTTGTTCCTTTAGTTCTTGGCAAATTCTAGTTTTAATCAGTATGATATCTGATTAAGCACATCTATCATCAATTACTTGAAATATGTACTTTTGATCCCCTTATTTATGAAGATTCACAATTTCTCAAATTAATTGTTTTTCCGTTTAATTTCCACGTGTTATGTTGAAATTGAACTTTTAATCCATAATTTGATGGTGATATACTTTTAAAATAGCTTAATATAAAATATTTAAAAAGGAGTAAATATACATATTTTAATTAATTTAAAAATTAATTGTGATGAGTCATATCACAAAAATCAGGATTGATTAATTGTGGACCAAAAGAGAATATAAAGTCATGTATACCTTGGCCTGAAGTACTGTAGTTGGATAAAAAGATGGGAAAGGGTAAAAAATACACTTCTATTTTGGGAAAAGGGCTAAAAATATCTTCCGTTATAAATTTGGATCAAAAATACCTCTCCCGTCATTAAAGTTTTCAAATATACCCCTATCTTAACGGAAATCCCCGAAAATAACCTGATTTTATTTTTAAACGCGCTCCATTTAAACCTGACCCAATTACATAAAATAACATACTAAAATCTAAGATACTTAAACCTAATTATAAAAAGTTGATTTTTTTCTTCTTTGGGCACTTTACAATCCTAAAAACGATGATGCCGAACCAAAAATTTACAGTGTGGGAGAAGGTGTGCCTAAATTTTGGCACCCCTTTAGCGCAAGAAATTCTTGCGTTAAAGGAGTTAACCGGACATTATGGTTAACTCCTTTAACACAATAATTATGGCGTTAAAGGTACTTCAGTCAATATTTCTTAAAAGATGCTTTCGTCACTTTTTTTTTTTTTTTTTTTTTGGTCATTTAGGTTTTGGACTCTCTATTGCCAATGAATAAAAGGGAATAGCATCGATCAATCATTTTTTTGTTACACGTAGATGAAATTAAAACATACATTATAATCCATAAAATACATGGAAATTTTACTGAATTAAATCATTGATTTCATATGATTTAATCTTTCATATGTAAAAAGTAAGTTGCTAACAATTGCAATGACAAACATGTGTGTTCCCAACTGGTCTGCAGGTGCCCCATTTAACACATGAGTAAAAGGTGCATAATTAAAAACATTTGCCATTTCTACGTCTATCATCATCTACTCCCGGTTTACATTCACCAAGCTCAGGGTGATCTTTGCACTCACAACTTGAACCACGAGGTGCGACCCGGTTAATTGCAGGCTCGACCGAATCCAATTGTATACAGGGGCGGAGCTACAGGGGTGCGAGGGGTGGCAACCGAACCCCCTTCGTCGGAAAATTGCACTATATATACTGCGAATTTTTTTATTCATGTACAAATATTATTTTTGCATTCCCTTAACAAATGGAGATTGTGGATCAGTGGATAAGGTGCCTGTGATTGAGCTCGCGGTCATGGGTTCGATTCTCGGCAATGATACATTTTTTTACTTTTTTCATCCAGTCGGCCAGTCCCTTAAAAAAAAAAAACGACGTCACTTTATTTATTATTATTATTATTAAAAAAATGTGGGCCATTTGGCTGAGATATAGAATCCCTAATTTCAAAAGTGTTAACATTGTTCATTTGTTCTACTGACTACTGCGCCTCCAACTCTGTCATTTCTTCTTGGCCCATGGCTTCCAAATCCAATTCCAAGGCATTTCTTTTTTTTCCCTCTTTTTTTTTTTAACCATACTCAAAATCACAATAAATCCATTATTGTTTCTTGTTAGTTGTTAATCAACCCATTTTGTGAAATGGGTAGCTGACCCATTTTCCATCCATGAACCCCAAGCCTTGATTGTTTTAATTTTTAAATGTTGTTTGTTTGCAAAATTGGTCTTCTAGATATTTATTTTTAGCTAATAAAATAATCAAAGTACGTGGACAATGTTATGATAAATCAATTGTTAATTTAGCTAAATCAATTGTTAATTTACTTGCTCAACATTCCTTGAGTCTTTCTTATGTACGTGGACAATGTTATGATGGGGCAAGTAATATGCAAGGTAGAATCAATGGCCTTAAAATGTTGATTAAGCAAGAAAGTAGATCGGCTCATTCTGTTCATTGCTTTGCTCATCAACTTCAACTAAGTCTTGTTGCGGTTTCTAAAAAGTGTGTTGAAGTGGGGGAACTTGTACTATTGGTTTCAAGTATTTTGAATATGTTGGGAGCTTCTTTTAAACGCATGGATGAATATCGAGAATCTCAAAAGAAAAGAGTTCAAGAGGCATTAGATATGGGTGAACTTGAAAATGGTAGAGGCTTGCATCAAGAATTTGGTCTTACTAGAGCTTGTGATACTCGTTGGGGATCCCACTACAAATCTTTTAGTAACTTTATTCTTATGTTTGGTTCAATTGTTGATGTACTTAATGATATTGTTGTTGATTCACATTGTCCAGATGAAAGTGCCAAGGCAATGGGATTTCTCAGAGCATGTCAAACATTTGATGTTGCATTCATATTGCATTTGATGAGAGATATTTTAGCAATCACAGATGAGCTTAACAAATGCTTACAGAAAAAAGAGCAAGATATCGTATATGCCATGCTACTTGTTCAAGTAGCAAAGAAAAGGTTGCAAAAGTTAAGGGAGGAAGAATGGGGTTCGCTTATTGATAAAGTATCTAAATTTTGTATCAAGTATCAAATTTTGATACCTAAGTTAGATGAGTCGTACTTTACCTCTTTGAGATCACGGCGTAAACTTGCTGGTTGTACTATCTCACACCATTATTACGTTGAAGTGTTTTGCAAAGTTATTGATTGGCAAATTCAAGAGCTTTCTTATCGTTTTGATGAAGTAACGACTGATTTGCTTCATGGAATTGCTTGTTTAAATCCAATTGACTCATTTTCTAGTTTTGATCTCAGGAAAATAATGAGAATGGCTGAACATTATCCTGATGACTTTGATGAATTTAGTATGGGGGTTCTTGAGAATCAACTTGCGAGTTACATTATTGATGTTCGTGATCTTGATGAAAGGTTCTCCGATCTAAAAGGACTTTGTGATCTTTCAAAAAGATTAGTTCAGACAAAGAAGCATTCAAACTACCCTCTTGTATTCCTCTTAGTGAAACTTGCCTTGCTCTTGCCAGTTGCCACTGTATCCGTTGAAAGAATTTTTTCGGCAATGAAGTTTATCAAGAATGGCTTGCGGAGTCGAATGAATGAGAGTTATTTTAGTGGTTGCTTGGTGCCTTATGTAGAAAAAGATGTGTTTAATAGGATCTCTAATGATGTTATTATAAAAACATTTCAAGGAATGAAACCTCGTCGTGTACAGTTATAGTAATATACTTGCACTTTCAATAGAGAATTGTGTTTGTTTTGATTTCTTCGCGTGTTTATTTTTTAATTTTCTTGAATCCCCTTATCAAATATTCTGGTTCCGCCCCTGATTGTATATGTCCAAATTCTGTATTTATTTAAAAATTCAATAAATATGGAGTATAAAAATTAAATTCAGAACATAATTATTAACACATGATATCGTTATTCTAAACTTTAGAATCCATAAAGCTCAAATCTTGACTCCGCTTCTACCGGAAACTTACTATTGCATTCTTCATAATAATTTTTTTTTTTGTTATAACAATGCGAAGAACTTGTGCTTAAAAAAATTATCGATAAAAATTATTTCAAGTTACTATTAAATGATTTTCGAATCTTTGTATATTGTGTAGTTTTACATTTCTCAAACATAACAAGCTTAAAACATTGAGAAAAGAAATTATTTAAAAGAAAAATCATATCAAATTACCTATAAGAAGTAGAAAAAATGCAAATCGAAGAACCGAAACTCCCTTGTTAGCCATGCTTTTGTAGAAACAATATTATGGAATAATGTCAAGTCTTGATAAAAATATTGATTATTTATAATGTAAAAATGGCAAATCGTCTTTAATTTTGAGATTGTATGTATCTCTACTAAGATTATTATTCATAACTGATTCTTTTGTGATATGCACCATTGGTATATGTACTCTTTTATGATTTATACCTTATTCTTTTTTCTTTTGTGATTTCCACCCTATTCTCTTTATTTTCTTGCAAAACATTAAAAAACATTCTCCAAACTATTTCACGAGGGCAAACTAGGAAACTTAAATAATTGTATGATATCAAACTAAAGAAGTATTATAGTCCACAGAACTATTATATCCGGATAAATCAAATTAAGAACCTGGAAAATAAAATTAAAAATGAAATAATTTAAAATATAATTAATTTCTCTTTTCCATATTTTTTGCAAAATAGGCCTTACGGATTTACTATAGATATTTTCATGGGGAATTTCTTGCTAAATCTTTCGCAAAAAAAAAAATCATTTATTTCATGAATATTCACCAAAAGTTTCTGATGAACTTTTTAGTATTTATTGTGATATATCCACATGTAATTTATATGTGGATTTAAAATTATCGGGTAATTTACCTAGGAATTTTAAAATCCAACAATAATAAAATACCCTGGGTAATTCCAAGTATGGTCTAGTGTATATGCAAACTTTACCATTATCCTAGGAGGTAGAGAGGTTGTTTTTGAAATAGTGATTTTAGTCCTTCGGTTATTACTTAATTCTGTTTTGGTCCCTATGTTATTCGTCTGACCATATTTAACCTTTAGTTAAACCAATCTTGCATTTTTAGTCCTTGAGGATAACTAAACTAATAGTACTAATAAAACTTAACACCAGAATAATTAATTATGAAAAACAAAAATGAAAAAGCAAATTAAAAAAACAGTAGATGTATTCAGACCTTATTTTCCACTTTTAATGTGCTACTGTAACCTATCCATTGGTACGCTGAGATAAGTGCGATTTCCTTTACCTCCTCAGTGCTTCGTATTTTTTATTTGTTGTCCACACATTCGGATTATTTTGCTATAGAGAAGTTTAGATGTTGCTTGTGACTTACTATTTTTTTTTACTTCTTCAGTGCACCATACTTATTATTTATTGTCCACACTTTCTCACTATTTTGGTATAGAGAAGTTTAGACGCTGCTTGTGACTTACTATTTTCTTTACTTTTTCAGCGTTCCATACTTATTATTTGTTGTCAACATATTCTGACTATTTTCCTCAAAATGGTTTCTAGTGGCAGATAGATATATTAAGAGTTCAAATGAAGATGGTTTGAGACTCTTGAAATGGACTTGCATCACTTCAAAAGGCACATTATATTTTGAGAGTTCAAATGAAAGATGATTTGAGACTGTCCAAGGTGGACTTCCATCAACTTATTGAAAAACATACTACCTACTAAGAGGCATGTGATCTTTGTTGTAAAAGTAGTGCATGGACTAACTCTATCTTTGAAGACATAAAGGCGTAAACTTGCTCAGCATCAGCAACATGTACTGTTGTCAATTTTATTTGTCCCCTTTTTATACAATATAACAACTGTATGTTGGATATCTAGAATATCTAATATGTTTTTATTGCAGTTCTTTATGTTTGAGAAAATGTATACTTTTATAAAATGTTTTTAGCTTAGTTAAGAATATGTGTAAGAAGTCAAGTAGATAAACATGGAAGTTCACTTTGAAAAGAACTACTTAAACTTTCTTCTGTCAAAATCTTTTGACTTTACTATCTTGATATGAATATGCGATCGTGCAAGAAATGAAGTTGATACACTCAGCAAGAACTTGCCCTGACTATTTTTGGTTGGTGTGTCCTCTTTTCAATAATTTTCAGGAACAAAATATAGTAACGTTCGGGCGTTGGGAATCAGATATGTGCAAAGAGTTGAAGTTTGATGTGTTCCCCATTGGCTCATTGGATAATCCAGAAATTGTGACATCACTGAACTATGAATGATAAGGCTATAAAAGCATAATCTTCCTAAACACTTCTTGAGCATCTTTCTTTTCTTCTTCGTTTTTTTATTATCTTTCAGCTGCAAGTTGTTTCAAATTGTGTACATTTGATGTATTTTCTTTTATCGATAATTTGATATTGTATATAGTTTGATGACGCTTGAATGAATAGACTTCGCTTCTAAGTGATACCTTATCTCTTCCACTAATACAGATGCTTTAATGAATAGACTTCGCTTCTAAATGATACCTCATCTCTTCCACTAATACATGCACATAAATTTTAAGTTGATTCCCTGAAATATGTTGAAGTTGTGCATATAGAGCTGAATAATTTCCAGCAATACTTTGTTCACAATAATCTTACTCATTCCTTCCTAGTTCTAATACAAATGGTCCAACATATAAGCTATAACAATGAATTGCCTCAATCTATTTTTAGGGATAGAGTCTTATTCAAACTTTATACTTGGCGTGTTCATTTTTTAAGGTTAGTCATTTAATATGTTATAATTAATACTATAATTCAAATTTGATATGCTTTTGATAATTTTAGTAATTTTTCTTACACTTCCACAAACTCACACGTATATGCTCTCGGTCGTAAATAATATTGTCTAAATTGATCCTGTTTAACAATTATAACACATATTCTAATATGCCTCTATCGATTGAGTTTCAAAAGTAAGAAAACATGAAAATATTTAAATAAAGAATATATTACTTTGAGAAAAGTATTTTGGTCTAATACGAAAAAAAAGATACACACACGCAATTTGATTCTCTTTTTAAATTTTTCTTATTTTTCACTCAAGTGATTTCTTCAATATTTCTAGTATTCAGTCACCATTTCTTTAGAAAACCTGAAAAAATCTCCGTCTATGTCAACTTTATAAATGTTTTAAAATAAATTAACTTAATCTCCTTGGCGTTACGCTTTTTTTGAGAAACATTGTACTCTTATTTACTCTTCTTACGATTTTCTTTCAGTTAACTTAAGAAATTATGAGTTAAGCAATTATTTTCTCTATAATTGCTATCATAAAAAAGGTTTTACCTTAACTTGTGGTTTTTGCATTTTCATATTTCTATCCCATATAATTGAGGGTCAATTTGACCTTTTGAAATCCTGCAACAATTGGCTTATTGACTTTGAGGTCAAGTCGGTTTATGTGTTCCACTCAAAAATTGAAATTATTGTTTCTCAAATTAAAAGGTGAAAGATATTAAGTTGAATTTACTCTGTAATCCTTGCAAAATATGAAATTCCTAGTTATTAATATTTTCTAATGAACTAGTTATACGAAAAGATGATACTTAAACTGAAATACAATGAATACTATTATTGCATTGCTGTGTACATAAGCATCTTCGGTTCGATGTTTGTTCTGCCTCAAACTGAATATGAAGTGTATGATAGAAATAAAAATGAGGTTAATAGAACTTTTGTTCCTTTAGTTCTTGGCAAATTCTAGTTTTAATCAGTATGATATCTGATTAAGCACATCTATCATCAATTACTTGAAATATGTATTTTTGATTCCCTTATTTATGAAGATTCACAATTTCTCAAATTAATTGGTTTTCCGTTTAATTTCCACGTGTTATGTTGAAATTGAACTTTTAATCCATAATTTGATGGTGATATACTTTTAAAATAGCTTAATATAAAATATTTAAAAAGGAGTAAATATACATATTTTAATTAATTTAAAAATTAATTATGATGAGTCATATATCACAAAAATCAGGATTGATTAATTGTGGACCAAAAGAGAATATAAAGTCATGTATACCTTGGCCTGAAGTACTGTAGTTGGATAAAAAGATGGGAAAGGGTAAAAAATACATTTCTATTTTGGGAAAAGGGCTAAAAATATCTTCCGTTACAAATTTGGATAAAAAATACCCCTCCCGTCATTAAAGTTTTCAAATATACCCCTATCTTAACGGAAATCCCCGAAAATAACCTAAGTTTATTTTTAAACGCGCTCCATTTAAACCTGACCCAATTACATAAAATAACATACTAAAATCTAAGATACTTAAACCTAATTATAAAAAGTTGATTTTTTTTTTTACTTTGGGCACTTTACAATCCTAAAAACGATGATGCCGAACCAAAAATTTACTTAGTGTGGGAGAAGGTGTGCCTAAATTTTGGCACCCCTTTAGCACAAGAAATTCTTGCGTTAAAGGAGTTAACCGGACATTATGGTTAACTCCTTTAACACAATAATTATGGCGTTAAAGGTACTTCAGTCAATATTTCTTATAAGATGCTTTCGTCACTTTTGTCTTTTTTTTTTTTTTGGTCATTTAGGTTTTGGACTCTCTATTGCCAATGAATAAAAGGATATAACATCGATCAATCATTTTTTTGTTACACGTAGATGAAATTAAAACATACATTATAATCCATAAAATACATGGAAATTTTACTGAATTAAATCATTGATTTCATATGATTTAATCCTTCATATGTAAAAAGTAAGTTGCTAACAATTGCAATGATAGACCTGTGAGTTCCCAATTGGTCTGCAAGAGCCCCTTTTAACACATGAGTAAAAGTTGCAGAATTCAAAACATTTGCCATTTTTACTGCTATCATCATCGTCTCCAGGTTTACATTCACCAAGCTCCGGGTGATCTTTGCAGTCACAATTACTTACACCACGAGGTGCAGCCTAGTTAATTGCGGGTTCGGCTGAACCCAATTGTATTTGTCCATGTCCTGTATTTTTATTAAGAATTTCAGTAAATATGGAGTATAAAAATCAATTAGAACTCAATTATTAACACATGATATCGTTATTCTAAATTTAAGAACTAATAAAGCTCAAAGCTTGACTCCACTTTTGCCTAGAAGCTTACAATTGCAACCTTCATAATAACAAACTTTTTATTATAACAATGTGAAGAACTTACACATAAAATAAAATTTTCAACAAATTTATTTCAAATTACTATTAAATGGTTTTCGTGTCTCTGTATGTTAGTGCATAAAATTTTACATTTCTCAAACATAACCAACTTAAAACATTGAGGAAAGAAGTTATTTAAAATAAAACTCATATCAATTTACCTATAAGAAGTAGAAAAAACGCAAAACGAAGAACCGGAACTCCCTTGTTAGCCATGCTTTTGTAGAAACAATATTATGGATTAATGCCAATCTTGGCCAAAAAAATATTGATTATTTATAATGGAAAAATGGAAAAAGGCCTTTAATTTTGATATTGTATGTATATGTACTAAGATTATTATCATCCATAACTAAGCTTTTTGCGATTTGCACCCCTTACAGAGGTACTCTTTTATGATTTACGCCCTATTATTTTTTCTTTTTACAATTTACACCCTAATCTCTTTATTTTCTTGTGAAACCATAATAAAAATTCTTCTAAATATTTCACGATTTGCACACCTTACATAGCTACCGTTAGCTTAGGGACTAAACTAATTGAAGGCTAGATGGCAAGGCGATTAATACAGGGACCAAAAATGGAATTAAGTTCTAACTTGAGGGCTAAAATCACTATTTTTCCTAGCAATACTAATAGTAAAGAATTAAAAAGTTTACAAAGGATTAAACAGTAAATTCAACTTAATCTCTTTCACCTTTTGAATTTGAGAAACAATAATTTCAGTTTTTGAGTGGAACACATGAACTCACTTGACTTCAAAGTCAATAAGCCAATTGTTGCAGGATTTTTGAAAGGTCAAAATTGACCCTTAATTATAAGGATTAGAAATAAAATATTAATATACAAAAACCACAAGTTAAGGTAAAACCTTTATGATAGCAATTATAGAGTACTACACTAAAAAGAAGGATTAGAGTATATCACAATTTGAACTTAAGGAAAATATTGCTTAAATCATAATTGCTTGAAGTTAGCTGAAAGAAAACCTTAAGAAGAGAAAATAAATGTATAATGTTTCTCAAAAAAGCTAAACGCCAAGGGGATTAAGTTAATTTACTTTAAAACATTTATAAAGTTGACATACAAGGAAATCTTTTTAGGTTGTCTAGAGAAATTGTGATTGAATACTAGAAATTATGAAGATATCACTTGAGTGCAAAATAAAAAAAAATAAAAAATGAACCCCATTTTGAGTGTGTGTGTGTGTATTTCTTTTCTTAGACCAAAATACTTTTATCAAAGTAATGCATTCTTTATTCAAATGCTTTCATGTTTTCTTCTTTTCGAAACGCAATCAGCAGAGGCAAATTAGAATGTGTTAATGGCTAAACTAGTTCAATTTAGACAATATTTTTTGCGACTAAGAGCCTATATGCATGTCGTGTGTGCTTGTGAAAGTGTGAGGAAAATTACTAAAACTATAAAAACATATTAAAATCTGAATTCATAATTTTAAATATATTACGTATTAAATTATTAAAAAATTTAAAAGTGAACACACCAAGTATATATTTTGAATAATAGTCTGTTTGGCCAAGCTTCTAAAATCAGCTTATTTTGAAAAGTACTTTTTAAAAAAATATTTTTGATGAGAAACGGTTTGTGTATGACCAATTAATTTAAAAGACACTTTTGAGCAACAATTAGTACTTGACCAACTATTAAAAGTGCTTCTAAGTGTATTTTTTTCAAAAGCGATTTAAAAAAAATGCTTCTGGTAAAAACTATTTTTTTTAGCTTTTGAAAAACTACTTCTGCTACTCTCCAAAAGCGTTTTTTTCTCTCAAAAGCTTGGCCAAACAAATCATTTTTCTAAAATAAGTATTTTTTGATAAAAATAAGCTTGGCCAAACAGGCTATAAAACTCTAGCCCCGGGAAATAGAGGGGAATTCATTATTATAGCTTGTAAGTTAGACCATTTGTAAATAACTCCACCGATCACGGCTACTTCACGCATTCTGAGTAACTTGATATAATCTACATTAAATAAGCTCCTTCGAGTTTGCATTTAAAGGTTTGATATGTGATTTTTCTTGGTGACCTTATTGTCACATATTAATTTGTATGAATATATACCAACTATTAGCTTCTTCAATTCTTCATCTAATAGATTTAATGGGAAAAGGTCCAATTTTTCATTCAATTTTTGTGAAACTAGATGTCTAGCTTCGGTTGCCAATGAATAAAAGGAAATAACGTCGATCAACCTTTTTTTTTATTACGCATACATCAAATTAAAACATAAATTATCATTTAACCAAATAGAAATTTTACTAAATTAGATCATTGATTTCTATCATTTAACTTTTATATGTTAAAAGGAAGTTGCTAACAATTGCAATGACAGACATGTGTTTTCGTCTGCAAGTGCCCCATTTAACACATGAGCAAAATACATAACATTTGCTATTTTTGTCTCAATTATCATCTTCACCAGATTTACATTTACCAAGCTAAGGGTAATCTTTGCAGAAAATATACACAAAATTTAAACTTAGGATCCAATTACTGATGCATGATGTCGTTCTTCTAAACTTTAGAAGAATGATAAAGCTCAAATCGTGACTCCGCTTCTGCCTGAAAACTTACTATTGCAAGATTCATAACAACACATTTTTTATTGAAACAATGTGCAGAACTTACACATAAATAAAATTATCAATAAATCTATTGCAAATTACTATTAAATGATTTTCGAATGTTTGTATGTTGTGCATAAATTTTACATTTGACATAATCAGCTTAAAACATTGAGAAAAGAAATTATTTATAAGAAAACTCATATCAAATTACCTAGAAGTAGGAATAACGCGAAAAGAAGAGCTGAAACTCCCTTGTTAGCCATGCTTATGCAGAAACAATATTATAGATTAATGGCAAGTCTTGATGAAAACATTGATTATTTATAAGACACGCTCCCAAAAAAAAAATCCCTTTGTAAGAAATGACAAAAGGTCTTTAATTTTGATACTATGTGTATACATACTAAGATTATTATCATCGATAATTGAGTTCTTTGTGATTTGCATTCCTGACATATGGACTCTTTTATGATTTACACCATATTCTATATATATTCTTTTTAACTATTTACACCCTAATCTCTTCATTTTTTTGCAAAACCATAAAAAACATTTCTTCTAACTATTTTATGAGGGCAAATTAGGGAAGACCAAAGTAATTGTATAATACTCCGTATAAAAATGAAAAAAGTATTATATGCCACAGAACTATTAAAGTTGGATAGATCAAATTAAGAACCTTAAAAATGAAACAATTTAAAATATAATTAATTTTTTCCATAAATCTTTGCATAATATTCCCTACGGATTCACCAGTGATATTTCCATGGCGAATTACTTGCTTATTTTATTTCAACCCGCCCCGCCCCGCCCCGCCCCGCCCCGCACGCCACCTGCATATGTCTAAACCATAAACAGAGCAGCTTACAAAAACCAGAGGCTTGAAGATTGAAAAGATTATCAAATTACAAAATGAGAGTGATGTTGAAATAGAACCAATAAAATATGGATAACCTTTTAAAGGAGAAAATAACTAAGGACTCCCACATAGTTGATTTAAATTAGCTATTTTGCTGGTAGATGAATTCTTGCATCAACTCCCCGTTGATCTAAGGGCTTCTTTTCCACCTTAACATCCTTGAGAACAAGAATGTGTTGAGAATCAGGTACAAATACAGAAATACAATCACTGATCAAAGAGTAAGCAGGAAGTTGTTGGGACACATAAAGTGCTTGAGCTCATAAGCGAAAAAACGAAGGCGATCCCAACTAAGCATCTTTAAGAAATGGTACAACCTCCTTCTGATACTTTTTGATAGCTTCAATTACCTTGGTTGGAAATGATTCATCTTCAGGATAATAAGCAATAGGATCAGATAATAGAGGCTCTGAAACATTGAGCACGCCTTCAAGAGTCGCATGCAGACAATAGGCTGAATATGTAACATGGTATCCACCTTCTTGGACGATCAAGACCCGCCCATTGCTATACTTGTCTGCCAGGGCACGAATTGTCCGCCCAATCTCTCTGTAACCCTCCATCGTCAAGCATTGTCTTCCATTTGGATCAAACTGAAATGCAACCCGAGTTGAAGAAGTTTCTTCAGTTAGCATAATATGATAACTCAATGAACTAAATTATCCACCACTCACTCAGATTAATTACCATGACATAACTAGAATTGACTATTTGCATCTCTAAAGAGGATAAACATAAATGGATAAAACTTTAGGAGCTGACATTCCAATCTTCAGTTTGACATGTTGTCTGTAGTAATTTACCTTCTTGAAGATCTATAGGGGAAAACTGTAACACATCAAGATTTCTTCATATCAAGAAAAGCATAAATATGTTACCAAAAAAAAAAAAAAAGAAGCATAAATATGCTCAGCTTCCCTCCAGTTTGTCATAAAATGCAGAGACCGTCCCTCCTATCTCCCAGTGTTGAAAGATAGTTATCTTCCTATTCTTAACTTATATACTTAGTGACAGTGCTTCTAAGTTGATGTCGAAGTACTTCGATAATGTGAAAACAAAAACTGAAAGCAAATGGAAATCTACGTAACCCTCTGGAAAAAATGCAAAACTATCCTTTTCTATTTCAAAATATATGTTCTTTTTCCATATTTTCCTTCATCTTTCGATGGTACTTGTAAGATGAAGTTGCTTGTCAATGTCATTAATAGTACACATGGCTAAGAGAGGTCAGAAGAATACTGAAGCTTTAGAGGCAAGGTCCTTGTAGTTATGAGACTGGAACGAAAGAAAATTTAATGACACATCCTTATAGAATGTCCTCCAGCCACCTAACAGATTCAAACCACAACAAAACCTACGAAAGACTAGTTATCTTAAACCATTAAAATGAACTAGTTGACTATTCACCTTGCTAAAAAACATAGCTAAAATGTTTATGCACAATTGATGGGTTTCTCCATAGCTGTAGTCTGTATGCTCCACCTCAGTGTGGCTAAAAAAGCCAGACTATTTCCACATTATGAACATAAATCATAATCTGCATACCTATTTCATGGTTATTTCTGAGTAAACATTGGATTCTAAATATTTTTGAATATGCATTCGAAGGCAAGAAGAAGCAACAGATTAATTTGGAAGTACCATAACACAAGTTCTTGCCCAAATTTACAGTAAAATTAGACAAAAGAAAGCCCAAGTCAAAAACTTAAAAGAGGGAAAGGGAAAAAAAAAAAAAAAAGAGAAAAAATCATAACCTTAAGAAACAAAGGCCACCATGTGAGGGAAGTTAGCATTAATTATTTAGTAAACTATAGTTCCCAAAAAGAAAGAGTGACATTCTAATAGCAACGCAAAAAGACATTTGATCTTGATTAAGGAGTTTTGCCACTGATAAACCAGAATTTGACATGACAGCCTTAAAGATTTATAAGAAGAAGAATAGTCGGATTGAAACAAAATTTGACTTTTTCAAAATGAGTGGTGACACAGCAAATTTGCAGATCTAGGCATCTAAGTAGAGTGATTGTGTAATTAAGGTTAAGGAACCTTTAACCACCTGCTACCCCAGTCCCCTATTCCTGAGGAAGTATGGATGAGCACTTTTAGGAGAAATATCAATCAAACGACTTCAGATCTAAACCATGTAATATAGAACATGACAGAAACATAAGGATAACCCATGGCGAAAGTGCTTTCAGTAGGTGAATATCATTTGTAACAAGGACCAAAAAGAAGTGTATCACTCTGCTAAGTTTATTTTCTGGGCAATATATGCTTACATTTTAGGTTTTAAAATCATTCTTTGTTGCATGCAGCCTCAAATCTTGAAATTCTGCCAAAACAAGCTTCTATGCCAGTAACAAATGAAATTTGATTGACTAATCGGCAAATAAACAAAATTTGATCTATGGAATTTAATCTGCAAATGTTATAGCTTAAATATTATCAGAAGCATGAGTTTTAACACAAATGACAAATCTACAACTATCTTTCATTTCAATAAAGCATTATGATTATCAGAAGTATATGTGTGTGTTAACACCAATCACCAATCTACAACTATCTTTCATGTATGAATATGCCTTAATCACATTTTTAAGATTATATTGTATTGATTAATGAACTTCATTTCAGAAATACCTTTCAACATCCATCACAATACACAAAACTCTGAACTGCAATAAGATAATGCACTTACAGCACTTGAGTCCTGCCCAACAACGAAAACCATCATATCAGGCTCAAATTTCTCGATTGCAGGAACAACTAAGTGTCGCATGGCATAACCATACCCTTTGTCCCCAGTTCCATTTGGCAAAGGTATATTCAGGTTATACCCAAAACCTTCACCTTCGCCAAGCTCATCTATAGTTCCACACTGTGGATGAGAAGGCCCCCAAGAACCATGATTCATATGCAGGGAGATAGTAAGAACCTTATCAGAATGATAAAACCCTTCTGCAGTTCCATTACCATAATGAACATCGATGTCAAGGACAGCAACCTTCCTACAGCCACCATCTAAAGCCAGTTGTACAGCTAGGCCAGCATTGTTAAGGAAGCAATAACCATCAGCTTGAGTAGGTTGTGCGTGATGACCAGGTGGCCTGACCAATGAATAAGCAATTTTCCCATGTCCATCAATTATATGTTTCATAGCTGATAATGTACTACCAGCAGCAAGAAGTGCAGCATCCCATGACCCAGGATTTAAGAATGTCCCTCCACATAATTCTTTCCCGCCATTTCTATCAGCTTCAATTAGTTCATTTACATATTCTGACAAATTAAAAATGAAAAATCTAAGAGGTTTAAATTTTGAAAAGAGAATAGATTTCAGGTCATGACAGAATAATGAATTGTAAATCTTCTCAAGGTCTCTATTTATTCAAGCGTAAATTGAATACTGCTACTGTGTGTTCCATCACTACTTGTGATTGATTGGGTAGGATGGAAAGAAACAACAAGTAAATATTAAATTTTTTTTTTTTTTTTTTTTGATTAGCGCCGGGTGTCCGAGTCTCTTTGAGCCCCGACTAATCCCGGGGGTGCACAGGCCCTCGGCAAGGAGTTTCCCGCAAGTGCACCACGGGTAATTCAGGGTTTCCCCAGTCCGATGGCCCTCAGAAATTGTTTGCACCCAGCGGGTTTCGAACTTGAGACCTTGAAAGGGAGCACCCCAAGGCTCAAGTCAATTGCCACCAGGCCAACCCCTGAGGGTTTAATATTAAATTATTTAACCTCAACATGCATTACCTTTTTGCACTATTTTACTTCCTTTCTATTCCTCCAAATCCATCAACCCCTTTTTCTCGTCCAATTCCTTCAAAACAATCAACTCTCATTTTCGTCTTGTTGTTTCAAATCAATCAACCCTTTCCTTCTACCAATTCCTTCAAAACAATCAACAGCTTTTTTCCTATTTTTTCTTCGAAACAATCAACTAATATGCTGTGGAGACTGGTGGAACAATATAGGGAGAGGAAGAGGGACTTGCACATGGTATTCATCGACCTAGAAAAGGCATACGACAAAGTGCCGAGAGAGGTGCTATGGAGATGCTTGGAGGCTAAAGGTGTACCTGTGGCGTACAGTAGGGCGATTAAGGACATGTATGATAGGGCCAAAACCAGGGTAAGGACTTTGGGAGGAGACTCAGAGTACTTCCCAGTGATGATGGGACTGCATCAGGGATCAGCTCTTAGCCCATTTTTATTCTCCTTGGTGATCGATGGATTGACGCGGCAGATTCAAGGTGAGGTGCCATGGTGTATGTTATTTGCGGATGACATAGTCCTGATTGACGAGTCTCGCAGTGGAGTTAACGCTAAGTTAGAGGTTTGGAGACAAACTCTGGAGTCCAAAGGGTTCAAGTTGAGTAGGACCAAGACAGAGTACTTGGAGTGCAAGTTCAGTGATATAGTACATGAGGCTGTCGTGGAAGTGAAGCTTGGCACCCAGGTCATACAGAAGAAAGATAGTTTCAAGTATCTTGGGTCTATTATACAAGGAAGTGGGGAGATTGATGATGACGTCACACATCGTATTGGTGCGGGATGGATGAAATGGAGGCTTGCCTCCGGAGTGTTGTGTGACAAGAAGGTGCCACCGAAACTTAAAGGAAAGTTCTACAAAGTGGTGGTTACACCAGCTATGTTGTATGGGGCGGAGTGTTGGCCAGTCAAGAAATCGCATGTTCAGAAGATGAAAGTGGCGGAAATGAGAATGCTGCGGTGGATGTGTGGGCACACTAGGAGTGATAGGATTAGGAATGAAGTCATCCGAGACAAGGTTGGAATAGCCTCAGTGGAAGACAAGATGCGGGAAGCGAGGCTGAGATGGTTTGGGCATGTGATGCGGAGAGATGAAAATGCCCCAGTGCGGAGGTGCGAGAGGTTGGCCAGCGACGGTTTCAGAAGAGGTAGAGGTAGGCCGAAGAACTATTGGGGGAAAGTGATTAGACAGGACATGGCGCATTCCCTGCTTACGGAGGACATGACCTTAGATAGGAGGGTATGGAGGACTCATATTAGGGTAGAAGGATAGTAGGTAGTCGCGTTTATCCTCCCTTAAGAGTAATTATGTTGTTCTATAGTTTCTTGTATCTTGATTTCTGCGAGTATTTGTTGGTTTCGAATGACTTATTTACTTTCATTGTTTCATTTTCATATCTATAGCAGTTGATACTCCTTTTATCATGACGTTCTTGTTTTGTTATTTCTTGCTTTCATATTGTTTTCGATACGCTTGACCATATCTAACCTTTTGTCTTTTCCTCTCTTTTTCTCCTCTCTTGAGCCGAGGGTCTTTCGGAAACAGCCGCCCTACCTTTCAAGGTGGGGGTTAGGTCTGCGTACACTCTACCCTCCCCAGACCCCACACAGTGGGATTATACTGGGCTTGTTGTTGTTGTTGTTGTTGTAATCAACTAATATGCTGGTTATGATGTGCGAGTTCTATCTTTTCTTCCTTCTCCATAATTTCATTCAGTTTAACCATATCGATTGTGCTGTCCATGCTTTGGCAGCTCAGAATAAACCCATATGTCTTCCGTGTGATATTTAATTATATTTTCAAACTTGTCGTATTAAGCACAAGAAGACAATTTGGGCATGGAATTATACAATACAAGCTTCTTTTTTATCCTGGTAATTCCCTTGATGACTTACCTTAATGATCTTTGTTCAATCTTTTGACTTCAAGAATTATCACACTTTCTCAATTCCCCACTTCGAATGAGAAGCAAAGTCAGTTTTCCCAATTAGAACGGAATTCACATCCTCAGTCCCAGTATAATTTGCATTTACATGCTTAAGTTTCACACATCAACAGGGTTACACTTGCCATCAACTAATAGCAATTTCCATATAAACTCAATTTCCTGAAGGGCATTTTTCTTCACAACCCGGAATCCTTTAAGTAGAAATGCCTAAAAGTTTAAGCTTTACCAAAAAGATTGTGGCTTTCACTTCCCAATAGGTGCAAACAAATTACCTTGGGCCTTCATAGATGTTGATTTTAACCTTAAGAAATAAAAATTTCCAAACTTTTAGTCCTCACTAGGAAATAAGTGTCTACTTAGTCTTTAGCACAACCCTTGAGAAAATACTAACTCCTAGAAACTAAACTACCCTTAAATAAATACCAAGTACCTAATTAATAAAGTTTCTTGATTACATAAAAACTCACTTATCTAAGTTGGGGTAAATTGGAAGAAAATAATTAATTCCTTCTTGATTAGGTAAGAAGACACTTATTTTGAACCAAAATAAAAAGGCTAAGTGGACACTTATTATGAACTTGAGGGAGTAACAGTTATGGTTTAGTTTTGAATAAATCGTTGATGCTACCTTAAAATCAAAAACTTATGATTTCACTCTTAAATCAGTCAACTCTTGAAAGAAAAAGGAAAACAAGACAATCAAATTTGGGACAGTGGAGTAACAATCAAACAATATGCTCAATTAAAACAGTAGAAACCAAAATCAACCCAAAAAAAGAAAAGAATTAAATAAAAAAAGAATCTTGAAAGGAAGTTGAAGTTGGGTACCTTGGGTATGGAAAGATAACAATTGAGAGATAAGAGCAGGTTGGCCTTGGTGCCAAGAAATGAAAGGAGAAATAGGACCCCTTTTGAGAATGGACAACATGTTCTTTACCCTGTCTCCATTTTCAGGGTGTTTTTCAAGAACATCAAGAAAACCAGGGTCCATTCCTGTATCAAAAACACCTTTTCCTGTGTCATGTTTCAACATGCCCTCGTGCCAGAATACATGAATAAGGTTGTTTGATGAAGCCATAGAGAAATTTGAATAACAAGCTGGACCGGCTTTACACTTCTTTTTACTCCGAGGTTTGTTGGCCGGTCTATTTTCCCTAGGTTATTTTAATGTGTGTATATTCACAAGGGAACTATCCTTGTGTGGTAAAATTTTTATGATTTGCTGATACTGAAGTATAATATTTGTAAATAATAATAATAAAATGTTACTCCTATAAAACTTGCTTGACATTTATAAATGGATTGATAGCTTCGCCGGCGTTTGCCCATAGATCTATCTCGCCATAAAATCTGATGAGATTTTAAAAATTCTTTTATGCTTTATTTAAATGTCAAACACCACTTTATTTAATGTTAATGTTGATTTTATTCCTTTACAAATCTAAATTATTAGGCTCTTTGTTTTAGTCCTTTACTGTTAGTCTTTTCTGTTATGACCTAATATGTTTCACAAAAATAATTTTAGTTGGACTATCTAAATGCTTGCAAATCTAATTCCTAATCCTCCTAATTTGGATTTATCAGATACTCTCCTCTTAATAGGTACAGAAAAAAGCTTATGATATTTTAATTGAATTTTTTTCCATTTGATTTTTTACCTATTGTCCAAATAATCTCATATTGTATTCTAATTATGTTATTAAATTAATCCATAAGATAAACAGAGAAGCTCGTTGTCAAATAAATTGTTTTAGCATCAAAAGAATATAAGTGTTCCTCACAGAAAGCAAGGCACTACATAACAATACATAATATATCAAAGCTTAAAACTGTTTCTAAACACATAAAAAGAAACACCAACCAATCAGCTCCCCAAAATCCTGAATTCTGAATAATTTTATGAAAAAAATAAATAAAAAATGGAGCATACAGGGAACATGTTACTAGCAAACACATATATAGGTGTGCTTAACAAAGGTCTTAAACATCACAAATTTAAAAATTGTTCAAATGAGATCTTTAATAGTTGATGCTAGCCCAATGAAACAATTTTTTAATTAGACAACCAAAAAATTTCTTAATAAATTAACCAAAAATTTTCATTATATTAATCAACCGAACAATTTCACTGTTCAAATAAGATCTTCAATATTTGATGCTAGCCGAGTGAAACAATTTTCCAATCAGCGGATTCAACAAAATCACTAAAACTTTGATCAGCATAGCCCATATATATAAGCCAACCAAAAAAATATCTAAATATTAATCAACCAAAAAAATTAATAATATTAATCAACCAAAAATTTTCTTAATATTAATCAACCAAACAACCTTTCTGGGTAAAAACAAAACTAAGCGGGCTTAACCTTTTCAAAGGCCAACTTTTAGTCACAAACAACACATCTTGGTTGTTAAGGAAGCAACTGTTCCACATTAATATAGACCTCACAATATTTAGCTAAGTAAAAACATCCATCAGAGTTGTAAAGGGCAAAAAAAGGGCAGTCATATGATGTAGACAATCAGTCTATCCTAATGCAAACATTAGTGCTTGCTTCCACAGTTCAAATATGTGACCGTTAAGTCACACATAGACAGCTCCTTAGAGTTGTGTTTCCAAAATAAAAGACTTCAAAAATAAACTCAAACATAGTGATATATTTTAGAAGCTTTCATTAAAGCAGCAAACTTAAGAAAGAAACAAAATGTCAAAATTAAGTTGAATGTATGTATACCATCAACCCATAATTCTGTACAATTTGTGTTGAAAGACAGACACTTTCGCGTAGTTTGAGATCATCATTTCCTCGTAATTCTATCAGATTTTAGCAATTATGTTAGTAGGAGTTTGTTACTTTCTTGGTGCTTTAAATGTCTATTTCAACACTGGGAACCTGCACCATGAACATAAACATGAATGATCAAATACCTTGAAATGAAAAATAAGAGAAAAAGAATGTAATTTGGAAGATAAAATGCAATTACGTGCTTAGATTCAAGACTTTGGAACATAACATTAATGAAGATAATCTTCGCAATGTAGTAAAGTAGTGAAATCCAATATAAAATGTCCTACCAAGTAACCTAGATAGTATCTGAAATCGTACCTAACCAAATGTATCTCACTAATCACTACCAAGGAGATGATCCAATAACGGAGACTTCTACGTTACTTGGACAACATAAAATCAATCAAGACACAATATTGCATCGTTGTTAATATTGACCAAATATTGAAATGTAGGTTTCTTTGTTTTTTCTTACCACTTGACTTAGCTTCAAGACTATTTGATTTCACGGTAACATAACAGTGTAGAAACTATTGAAATGTAGGTTTCTTTGTTTTTGCTTACCACTTGACTTAGCTTCAAGACTATTTGATTTCACGGTAACATAACAGTGTAGAAACTATCTCGATTTTGGTGAAGTGACAAATTTATTAAGAGAATTCGATTTTTTTTGTGAAAGTTCAAAATATCTCTCTTTTCGTTGAACATCACCATCCATGGTTTACAGATCTGTTAATATGCTACAGATATATGGGTAGCTATATGGTGCATAGAAACTTCCCTAAGAAAAATAGTAGAGGAAGTAGCATAAAAATTACAGATTTAACAAAATGCTTAATTTAGACTTGTGTATAGTCCATCCAAAAGCATGATCTCTTAAAATTACATATGCTGAAGGAGAAATCACCAAGGATCATGACATCAATCAACGATGCTTCTCACTGGAAAAAAAAATATGAATTCTCCGGAAACAAACTGACGCTGAAATATTCTATTCCGTAATCACATTTTGCTCATGTACCAAATAAAAATTCAGCATACGTTGTGTTGCACAATTCAGCATTCTTTATTTTTAAAATTGAATTATGAAATGAAACAACAATATAATGGCATGTAATAGTCATAGAAGCCAATCATTATTATACTTCAAGTTCGGCAATGCAAGATTAGTAAGGATTGTATTTGAGTATGGAGGATGAATATATTGTCGGTTACTAAAGACTTTAAGATCAGTTTTTGAAGGAAGTGGGAGGCTGCACGTTGTTTAAGGAAAGCTATTCCTTGGGTAAGTGCATGCAGTTATCACAAATTGCATTATTTTAATTGGTGATTTTTTAAATACTTTTTTTTTAAATATGAATAAACTAAGGTAGTAACAGATTATTCTCCATAGCTCATATTTGTGGATAAATATTATTGCTATAAGTTAGAAGCAAAACGTGGAAGTTGCTTGGCTATATCTTGGGGATTTCATTTTTCAGATTTAAATTCACATTTTTAAATTTAGATCTTAAAAAATACAGATATTTAATTATTTTTAAAATTTATATAGGCAACTGCTCCAAACGTGCTACATTTGATGGGGTGTGATGGTGAGCAGGAAATGGGGGAAGTGGGGTGATTAGTTGGTGTTTTTTTTTTCTCCCTTTTCTTTTCCACATTAGTTGGTGGTTTCTAAGTTTCCAGTTTTGTTGCAATATTGCAATTAACTGCTCCAAACGTGTTAAGATGTTGAAATGTGGTTTCTATGTTTTTAAAATTGTAATTATCTTTAAATTAAAATTTAAAAACAATAACCAATAACTAATTATTAACTAATTAACTAATTTTTGTCCTAAAACTATCCTCTTTTTAATAATATATAGAATATAGATAGAGATTCATGTTCAAATACAATTTCAACTTTCAAATATTTTGTAAATTTTAATTAATTTTTTTTCAAACCTAACCAAATACTGTCCAAACGTCTACATGTTCCAGTGTTTGAAATAATAACTTCAACTTCTTTAAAAAGAAAAAACTTGAGGACTTTTTTTTTTCAAGAGAAATGATGGTTTCATTCACAAGCCTTTATTTCGTTTGCAATTCGTGCCAGACCCGACTAAACCAAATACTACTCATTTTTTACTTCAACTTTAAATACTATTTTCCTCAACTTCAATCAAATATAATCCAAACATACACGTCTTAGTATGCCCAACTTAGAAGAAATTCTATAAAATAATCCCTAAATAAAAACGATTATGTAATAAAACTTTCTTTTTTACAAGAATAGCGATGTAAGTTTGGCCTCATTTGTTTGCACTTAATATAGAGGTCAGGTTCAGATCTCAGCCCATTAAGTGCATTTATTTTTATTAAGATTTAACCACTTAATACATCTAAATACATCTGATTCGGTCAGATCTAAAATCAAGTCTGAAAATCATTCAGACCCTATCTTGCTCTTTTATTCTTTTTAATATTAATATTAAATTCTTATTATTATAAATGCTCGTTTCTTCTCCAATCCATCTCCCTGCATATGCACATCACCATGGCAAAGGATTCCCTAACTTGCCTTTTCAACTCATTTGTATCTTTCTTTGTCAGTTCAATAAAAACAAGAAACTATCATCTAATCTTTAACACAATGACTCAAGAAACAATTTCTGTATCCGAAATTAAAATGGCCACAACCATTAATTCTCAATTCCTTAATTAACTTCCATTTGTTAACTATTTCTTCTAGGCCAAAAAAATATGTATAACCGAAATGCAACATCAGAAAAATCACTTTTATGGCATATAACTAAAGAAATTCCCTGGAAAACAACCATGGACAAGATTAGAAGACCTTGAACCCTGTAATGATCTCTGGTCAATTTCAATAAAACGGTAACAAAAATAACTGACACGATCTTTTGGGACAATTTTCTATTATCAGAAACAGAAAGATAACTTCGATTACAACTGAAAGAGTAACTAAAATGAAAAATAAAAGGTAACAATCTCCATAGACGTGAGCTTCGGATGTTCAGGAAGCTGATGTAGAAGAAGAAAGAGAAAGAATAGAGAAGAAAAGAGGAGGAAGAAGGGTTCAAGAGAGAGAGAAGAAGAGTACCAGATTTGGGCTAAAATTCAATACCGTTCCACCAAGTTCACTTTCTATTTATAAGAGAGTAATTATCCAAATCCAAGCACGTGCCCCCCACGTAATCCAACTAATCCCGATCATAACAATCCTTCCCGCTTAAAATTGACCTTGTCCTCAAGGTCATTGGTGAGACATTCGATTTGATATCAGTTGATTGTTGCCTGAATGACAGGTAGAATTGAACATCCACAATTCTGCCAATGCCAAATACGTAATTCAGTTGCTCAACTGAAGCACTGTCAAGCTTGTCATCCAAATAGCTAGCATTCTCAATGATCACATCTGAGCAATCAAGCTTTAACCTGGCAATTTCTTCCTGCAACGTCACAAGTTTTTCTCTAGTCAATTCTAATTTTCTTTCCCACGTCTCAATCTTGTGACAATAGTATGATATTGGACTTGCAAGCAGAGTTACTTGTGTTCTCAGTTCCTGAATGTGTTCTCAGTTCCTGAATCATTCTTTTGTCCATCTCACGATAATTATTTTGGATCTTTACCTCGCTTTCAACTGAATCAAGATGCAAATAAGGTAAATGGAAGAAGTTTCCCATGGCTTCCATGATACCAGCGAAATGCCAATGACAATATTCCAATAGAATGAGTTGTTTGATCAAAGTAATCCAATGTGAGCTACTAGAAAAACTAATCATGTCAATCTGAACTTTATTCAAATCCAAACTACAGTCTTTATTAATGACATCTCCCATATGTACTGAAATGCCCTCTAAGCTGCCTCTTATATAATTTCCATAACCAAGAGCTTGAATGCCACCGTGAACTACGAGTTTCAGACTTTGCCGGTGAATATATATATATTTTTTTTTAATAAAGGCCACTAGGCTTTTTATCACCTATGGCTTATTTTATTAATTTAATAAAGCACCAAAACAGAGATAGTCTGAAACAAAGCAAAAGAGACAAACTAAAAAGTAAAAACAAATTGAGCTAGCTATATACTTCAGTTTCTCCTTTGTCTCTTTATATGTGTCTGGGACACATGGAAAGTGAATGGCAGGTAGCATTGGAGAAGCCAAAAGTTCCACAAAGTTCAAGTAATGCTGAACATTTCACGCTTTTTATTGCCGGTTGCAATTCCCAAGCTTGTAAAATGTGGTTCACTATGTCCTCTATGCCAACCCCATGCTTCACCTGAGCAAAAATATTTATCACTCTTCTCTCTCACAATCTTCATCTTCACTTCTTGGGTAAATGTTGGCCAAGAACCAAATGTAATTTGTTCTCCTTCTTACGACTATTGCACCGGTTTCAATTCCAAAGATGGCATTTGAGCTCCATCTTAAATATCTTCACCGGTTCAGGTTCATTTCTGTGTCAACAAATGTTCGATGTATGGATTCTTGTACTTTTAAGCTGAAAGCTTTCCTCTTGAAATGTCCTCCTCTGGAGATCTCTAATGTAAGTGGTTTTATTTTCCATCTCCGTTTGTGAAGTTTCTTTTCCTGGCTTGAGATTATACTACAATCAATAGGTGTTTGAGCAAGGGAATGAGCATCATTCGACACTAATACCACGCCTTGTTCATTGACCTTCCGATGTATTATATTCCCATGCTTTTATGGTCGATGCTGCGTGGTTTTCCTTGTGCAACCTTCTTGATTTCTTTTCATGGTTTTGCTGCTTCTTGTGTAGTATCCGTGCCTTTCTTCACACTGTTGGTATTGTTTCTCCTTGGTTTTGCTGTTATTATACTGATTTGTGTTGTGATCCATTGGGATAATCATTTTTCTCCATTTGTGTTTCCTTTTTAGATGCTTTTTTGTGCTAGGACCTGGTTCTGCTGCTTCTTGATTTTCTTTCCTGGTTCTGTTGCTTCTTGTGACTTTTTTGCACTGTTGTTGTTGCTTATCCTTGGCTATGTTAGTGTTGTTCTGATCCATTGAGATAATCAGTTTCCTCCACTTAATTGTTCTCTGCTGCGTACCTTCCATGGGATTGTTTTCATTACTTGCTGAGCTGCAGATGCCTCTATTAACATTGAATTACCTGTAAACATTAACAAACAATTAGTATAAACCACCTTTCCATTCTCCTCCCATAGGATTTGAATGTAATAGATTCCTCTGCTCCAAACTTCATCTAAGACTGTCCGCTTTAACATTTCCTGATCCTTAGGTAAGGCAATTGCAACTTGTCACTGTTCACTATTCTTTTGTCTTGGCAGTCCATCTCTTGAAAAGAATTGAAAAGTACATCTCCATTATCCAGAGCTAAATTAGCTAAATGATCTGCTAATTTATTGCCCTCTCTATATATATGCTCAATCACCACAGTTTTACCCTCCATAAGCTTCCAAATTTCTTCTACCATGGTAACAATTTGCCAAGGTACCTCCCAAGTCATTTGAATGATGTTTCTTAGCAATAAAGAATCAGTTTCAATCCTGATTTTATCCAATTGATTGTTCTTCAAATATCTAAGAGCTTGCAGAATAGCCAGCGCTTCTACCTCTGTATTAGTACTCATAGGATCATTCATTTCTTTAGCCTGAGCTTGCACCACATTACCCATCTCATTCCTTACACAAAAGGCCCATGCACTTCTCCCAGGATTTCCTCTTGAAGCTCCATCAGTGTTAACCTTAATCCAACCCATTTCTGGTAATTTCCACTGAACTTGAATAACTTTAACCTTTGAAGAGTATCTCTGTAGAGCTTCCACAACAACACTCCATCTATAAGGTGCATATTTGAAGTTCCTTCTTCTCACTTTCATAAACTGAATCAAAGTATGCATCACTTGATAGATGAGTTTAGTGATTGATACTTTCCCATCATGTCTCATGGTATTTCTTCTTTTCCAAAGTTCCCAAATAATAATAGCAGGGACGGCTTGATAAATACATTTGACATGAGGCTTTCCAGGCATATCCCACCAACTATTAATTATTTGAGTAACCTGTAGATTATCAATATTTATCCCAACTGGATTACAAAAATGCTTCCAGATAGCCTGAGCAGTTGGTGATTTTAAGAACACATGAGAAAAATCTTCCACTTCAGGGTGTTGGCAACAGTAACATCTAGAAGGGAATTGATGACCCCATTTCTTCAATTTATCATCCAGAGGCAATTTAAATTTCCAAAACTTCCACATAAAAAAAGAAATCTTTATAGGTAGTCCTTCCAACCACATGTGCTTATAAAGAATGCTAGATTCTCTTCTTTGTCTTAGAAGTTGAAAAACAGAACTTACTGTAAACTTGCCTCTAGTGTCTAACTTCCAGTATGCCTTGTCTTCCTGCATATTCTCATCTGGAGGTTTAATATTCTGCACAATGTGATCAGCCAGTTCTGCAGGAAGATTTCTTCTAAGCATCTCCTCATCCCAAAGCCCTTCATTCGCTGCTTCTTTTACAAGAATAATGGTTGGTTCACATACAAAATCTAGTGGAGTAATGTAATAAAGAGCTCCCAAACCTGACCAATTATCAAACCAGAAATAGGAATTGCCTTGTTGAACCTTCCACCAAATTTCATGTTCAATCTCATCTCTATGCTTAATCATCTTCTTCCACACATAAGTACCTGACTTAATAGGAGCAATCACTGCATAAAACTTCTTCAAATATTTATTGCTCATAAAAGTCCTCCAAAGGGACTGCTTTGTCCTCATGTTCCACCACAGTTTTGCAAACAAGGATTTAGACATATCTTGTAAACTTCTGAATCCCATACCCCCTTCCTCTGTTGGATGACATAAAGTTTTCCAGGTTGCCCAGTGCTTGCTTGAATTACCAACTGAGTTACTCCAAAAAAACTTTGCAAATAACCTGTGTATCTGTGCAAGTACTCCATCAGGAGGGTCACAGGCTGATAACAAATGGATTGGCATACTTTGTAAGACATGCTTGATTAGTGTTGTTCTCCCCCCGATAGATAACAACTTTCCAGTCCAAGAGCTAAGCCTATTTTGAATCTTTTCAATCAGCTCTTTATAATGAATATTCATTCTCCTCCCATAATACACTGGCACTCCCAAATAAGTAAAAGGAAATTCTTTTTCTGGAATTTGAGTAACATTATGCACCACCTCCTTGATGTTATGTGAGGTCAAGTGATGCATATACACTGCACTTTTATGTTTGTTAATCTTCTGGCCACTCACCTTTTCATAGTTTGTTAGAGTCTTCATAACCAACCTCAAAGATTCCTCATTAGCAGAAGTAAAGATAATAGTGTCATCAACATATGCCAAATGATTGACATATGGACTCCATTTTGGCATTCCATACTCCTTGTAGCTGGCTTCATTAAACAATGCATTCAGAGCCCTAGACAAACATTCAGCAGCAAGTATAAAAAGAGTAGGAGATAATGGGTCCCCTTGTTTTACCCCCCTTGAAGATCTGAAGAAACCATGTGGTTGCCCATTGATCAAAATAGAATACCAATTGTTAGAAATGATTCTGAACACTAGATCAATGGTGAATTCACCAAATCCTATTTTCCTTAACACTTTGGTCAAGAATAACCATGATACCCTGTCATAAGCCTTAGCCATGTCTAACTTGATGACCACATTAGCAGGCTTTCCTCTAATTCTAATATCATGTATAATTTCTTGAACTAGTACAATGTTCTCTACAATGCTTCTACCTTTAATAAAGCCAGATTGTTGAGGTGAAATAATATTAGGTAGAAACTGTACCAACCTGTCATGCAGAATTCTTGAGAACACTTTACTTGTGAAATTACTCAAACTAATTGGCCTCATATCAGAAAAAGTGTTGATTTCTTTCTTCTTTGGTAATAGAACTAAGTTGGTACAAGTGATATACCTAGGTAGTTCATGTCCACAGAAAAAAATATCTCACCATTTTCACCATGTCTTTGGATATAGTGTCCCAACAAGCTTGGAAGAATTTTCCTGTAAATCCATCTGGACCCCCTGCACTATCCCCATTTAATCCTAATACTGCCCTTTTAATTTATTTTTCTTCCGGCATTTCATAAAGCTTTTGATTCTGATCTTCTGTAATCATTCTAGGAATCTTATCCAACATAGAAAAGTCAGTAGGATTATTCTCTTCTCTAAATTGATCAGAGTAGAATCTGATTGCTTCCTGAGCTATCTCCTCTTCAGATTCTAACCATGTACCTGTTTGATCTTGAATTCTTTGCAACTGTAATTTCCTCCTTTTTCCATTAACATGGGCATGAAAGAATTTTGTGTTTCTGTCCCCATCTTGAAACCACTGCATACCAGCTTTTTGCTTCCAAAATTTCTCTTCAATAGCATAAAATCTAATCAAATCAGCTTGTACCCTCTGCAGTCTCTCTCTGTTCAGCGCTGTAGGATTCTGTTCCAATTCCCTCTCATGAACTTGCACCACTTCCTCAAGAGAAGCTATTTGTGTAAATATATCACCATATGAATCCCTACTCCACTTAGAAAGGGCTCTTCCCACTTTTTTTAACTTATTATGAAAGTTAAAGAACGGATCTGAACCATAAGATTCCTCCCAGTTTTCTTTGACCACATTTTGAAATGACTCATGTTCAACCCAGAAGTTAAGAAATCTGAACGACTTCTTAATAACTCTACTATCAGCCTTCATGTTCACCAACAATGGAGAGTGATCAGACCCTTGTTTAATAAGATGCTCAATGCCCAGATTCGAAAATTTATTTTGAAGAGCCTGATTTCCCAAACATCTGTCCAACCTTTTAAAAATACAGGCCTCATCTGATCTCCCATTCCACCATGTAAATATGCTTCCAGTAAACCCCAAATCCACCAATAAACATGTGTCAATACAATGCCTAAAGTCCTCAGTTTCAGCAAACTGCACTGGTAATCCTCCAAACTTCTCAATGGCATCAGTAATTACATTGAAGTCTCCCCCCACAAGCCATGGAATAGTGACATGAGATGAAATATTGTACAAATCTGCCCATAAAGCAATTCTGCCACATCTTTCAGTACTTGCATACACAAATGTAAC
Organism: Lycium barbarum; assembly: GCF_019175385.1. Lineage (NCBI taxonomy): Eukaryota > Viridiplantae > Streptophyta > Magnoliopsida > Solanales > Solanaceae > Lycium > Lycium barbarum. Next base: position 163,696,304 of record NC_083337.1, read on the forward strand.
TAACATTTCATGTCCATTCACCAGATGCGTAAATTTGCAAGATAACATTTGTTCAGTGTCTTCTTGAATTTCAACTTGTATGTCAGGTTCTACAAACAGCCAGATTTTCCCATTTACATTATGCCAACCTGTTCCCATATTAAGCCATAACCTGTACATATTTATATGCCTCACATGTTGGAAAGACTCCATTAATGCAACATAATTGAAATGTTTCTGTCTATGTAGTAATATCACCCTCTCAAAGGCCTGTTGAGTGTTTACAGACCTTATGTTCCAAATAAGTGAGCTATTCATTGGGAAACTCCTTTTGCATAGGCTGTCCTTGTTTGTACTCTCCCTAATGTCTTGGGTGGAACACTTCTATCTCTTATTTTGTGGCCCCTTTTAGCTTTTAATAAATGTTTAGGAGAGATGTCCCCACTATTTTTGTCCTCCATAAGAGCTGATGTAAGAGTGTCTCCTTCTTCCTCTTCTCCAATGTCTATTTCCATGAGGTTTTCTTTATGATGTGCAGTATTGTTAACTTCATGATCTTTAGCTACCAATTGGGAACTATTTTTTTTTGAACTTGCCTGTTCCTCTTCTACTGTATCATTACTGTTTAGGCCTCCTTGATCCCCTGTTGGTATTGCCATTTCTTTTTTATCGCCCACTTCTTTTCTGCATTCATATCTCTCATTTTCAGTTGCAGATAATGCAGTATCTCTATCTTCCATTATTTTTCCTGCTTCCAACTCAGCATTTGGTGGGTTTTCAGGTTTTTCAGGTATTTTTTTCTCTTGATTTATGTACTGCCCCACTGATATTTCCCTTAGTTGTTCATAAGTTGAATTGACACTATCTTGTACCTCTATATGTAGGGGTACTCCTTGCCCTTCTGAATCATGTTTACCTTTGTTGTAGATTTCCTCTTTGTTACCAATATCCATAATATCTGTAATAGTTCTCTCTGTATCATGTGTGGTAGTCACTATTGGTTGATCATCTTCTACCTCTTTTCCTCTTTCTTATCTTGCTCCTGATTATTGACTGGTACTTGTTGCTCTATCTTTTCTTCATCCTGACTATTGACTGGGACTTGTTCCTTCATGACCTGCTCATGACTATTGACTGGGACTTTCTCCTTCATGACCTGTTTGGCTCCCTTGTTGTTATTGCTTTGTTTTCCAAAAGCATTTTCTACCCATGGTCTTGCTGTCTCTTTGATAGCATTAGCAGTAGTATCAGTGATCCCTCTTTCATTTTTATTGTGATTTTCTTCCTCTAAGTCCACTAATGTGTTGAATTTGTTACTTGTACTAGTGGCTGATGGCTCCCTTTGTTTGCATTGGTAAGCAGTTCTCTCATCCGCACTGAAATTCCTATTATCTTTGATGGCATTCCAATTTCCAGGATTGCCAAGAACTCTTCCACTAGGTAAAATTCTAGCTGAGTAATTGTAATGATTATTGTACCCTGTATGATTGTATTTCCTGTTGTTTTTGTGCCCATTATAACCTTGTTGCTTCCCTGCTTGTTGTTGTTGCTTGCCTTTGTCATTAGCTTGTTTGCCATTATGTTGTTCATATGCTTGTAACTGTGTCTTTTCTATGGATTCAGCCTCTTTATCCTCCTTAGGTTTTTTTCCACGTTCTTCATTGTTAGCCCTTTTTTCCTCTGAATGTTTTCCATTAGTATCCACCTGATCTTCTTCTTTCCCTTCATATTGGGCAAGCTCCGGATGAATAATTCTACAATCAAATTCATTATGTCCCTGTAATTTACATTCCTTGCAATACTTAGGAAGGTAATCATATTGGATCTGAACATTTACAGTCCGTATTGCTCCTGTCTTTTCATTTTCAATATCCATCCTCACTGTTTTGGGTAAATCTGCTACTAAATCTACTAAAACCTTGACCCTAGCACAACTAGGTCTAGTCTTATTGATAGTAGCCATATCCAACTGTATTGGAATACCCACTGCCGATGCAATTGAGAAAAGAGTTTCCTTCACAAAATATGTAGGCAACAAATTTGGAAATGAAATCCATGCCATTGTCTTTGATGTTTTTCTTCATCAATTTTGAACTTCGCATCATAGATCAAAGGTCTCAATTGGTACGAGTATCCCTCTCTATCTTGAATGTAATATACAGGTTTTGATATGAAATTCACAAAGTCTTCAAAGAGAGTACATCTGATAAGCACATGTCGATTTCTTAGAAAACCTATTCTACACTCACCTTTTATTCCACATTGTGCAGGGATTATTCGGCGAAGCTGTTCAATATCTGGCTGTCCATATGAAAATTTCCCAACCACAGCATACTGGAGTTCTTCAATGACATTCATTTGATCAACTTCTGATTCAGTGTATTTGATGTATGGTACCCCATGTAGAAAAGTTATTGGCTTCATGGAAATTTGAGGCAGTGATTGTATTTGGTTGTGTGTTGGGTCATTCAAAGTTTGTGGTTTGAAAAGATCTGAATATTGTAAAGAATTAGGTTTGATATTAGGATCAGTTGTATTTTGTGAGGGCTGGCCAGCCACCGTTGTGGACTGGCCACCGGCCATGAAGGCCATGTTCACCAAGCTTGAGATTTGCTTGTTAGGGATGGCCACTGCTAGTAGTAGTATTTGTTTGACTCATCACCGATTTCTTCCTTGGAGCTTAGATAGCAGTTTTAGGGTTTTTTCAAAGACGGATCAAACCTGTTACAAACACACAGTTGGGATCTGGGTCTAAGATTCCACTACCTGCTAATCTAACGCTTCTTTGTTTTGTGGCTCACAGGCGGTGGAACTCTTAGAAGTTGCCGGTGAATATGAATAATTGCAGCAGCAAAATTATTAGCAAACAATGGTTTCCCACCAGAAGATCTCCTTGATGGTCCTTGTAGTGTGAGATAGTTCCATATCCAAGCAACTTTTGCTCCCAATTTCTTTAAGACAACAGTAAGGATAAAATAACTTTGTAAATTGATTGTGTCACAACCCTTAATAATGATAGTTCCATTTCTGACAACTACACCAGCTATTAACAAACTGCCAGTTGAGCTTCCAACCTCAACAATGTTTGCTGCATTCACTAGAAACATTGTAGTTGTAGCATTCAAGTTATTCAACTTCATAGCAAAGAGACAACACTCCACTCCATTAATGCCAAACATAGACCGAAAAAGTTGTCTAGTTGCTCATGTAGAAGGCGTAGTGCAAGTTTCTCCACAGACAGAATAATAATTTGAATATCATATGAGCTGAATTTGCTTCCATATGCTGCACTCCAAGAGTGAATAAGAAAGAATGATGTCACATTTCCAATGAAGATGCATCTGTGCTGGTGTAAAATATTGAAATGTTGCATTTTTTTTTAAATGCAACGCAACAGCTTGGTTCCTGAGGCCAATCATTTCAGGCGATGCACTCCAGTGGTCATGAAGCCACACAACATGTTGATTAGCACCATCAATTTCTTCAAAAAGAACATGATGGAACTGGTCCTCTTTGCTTGAAGCATACTTGTCCAAACTAGAAATAAAACCTACAGCAATTGGCTCCACACAATCTAACATATCAAAAGGCGTAAAATTCAACAACATAGTCCTTGACACATTAGAGGCATCTACACCACCGACTAGGTTCCCTGTTAGCCAGGTGTCTATAGATCCAAACAGGACATCCCCTCCTTTGACAACTACAGGCAGTCCCCCAACGAGGAGTTTATAAATTCGATGCGTGGTCTCAACAATCAGTGCACGGGTCATGTGTAAAAACAAGGGTGTCACTGACCCAGGAATTTGAGGAGTCGTGTTCACTCTCTGTTCAAAGTAATCTCCTGGGTCAAAAGTGAAATTCAAACCATACACCATTGTTCTTACGCATTGATTTTTCACAAAAATATGTGACACTTGGCCAGTAGAGAAGACAAATAGCCCAAACCAATTTCCACTTTGCAAACCACCCTCTGTTAGATCAATCTCGACATTAGATTTATACCACAAATAAACAGGCACCTCTCCTATGGTATTTAGCTGCTCCAACAACCCGAGCACTGTAGAACTATTGTCTCCATGTGAGGATGCAACTGCCGTGTATGGTTTCCAAGACCAATTGAAGTCGCAAAAATTGAGGAACCGGAGAAAGTCATATGCATCAATATACTTCTCTAATGCACTAGGCGAAACAGCCCTGATAGCATGGTCAGCAGATATGCAGGGATAATGAATATGTATAACACTACTAATATCTTTACACATTTCAAAGGGGAAAATGGCAATATCATGCGTGACATATACACCGGGATCACACGGAAGCTGTAAGCATTTAATCTTAGGGATCAATGTGATTCTATCCATAATCAAACTGTCATTCTCAGATTTAGCGTACCGTCTAGTTGAGCTAAGATCAAAAGAATATGCATATTTATACCTGCCCGACATATCGTCAAACACCTTTTGTGTAGTGGTCATTGTGAATAAGTCACATACATCTGACTTTACCTTATCAAAGCAAGCTCAGAAAACCTGCCCAGTATCAACCCAATTATAATTGTATATATCCAAAGCATGTGGAAGCGAACTAGGAGTTGCAAGAGGACCACAAAATGTTGCCCAAATATCCCTCTCCGGCTTTATATCGAACAACTTATGACCAAAGTCCATTTCAAGCTTATGCCTTTTGCCTTTAAATAGAAAACTCAGTACCTTAACTGAAATTGACAAAGGTGTGGACTCAAGTTTGGTCGTGACATTATAAGCAATGGACAGATCATTGAGACCCATCAACTTCGGTATTAAATCCTCAACAGCAAGGACATAAAGTCGTGAATCCGGATGCGAGTTCACGATCTCGACCTCTGTGGTGCTTGTATTTTGGATGGAGTGAAGTTCAAATAAAAAGTCAAATTCGACCAGTTGAGGACATTCATCAAACACCTTGTTCTCATTGTATTCTGAATTGGTCTCGCTGCTATTTTCAACCTTCAACAGTTCAGCCATAGCATGGTCGTCTGAACCCATCTCAGCCTGATTTTTGCTTTTATTCTTTTTCCTCGAACAATCATCAAAGACAATAGTAGCATTGACAGTCAACGTTGCGTATGCAACAATAGAAGCAAGAGGTGCATTGGCAGTCAACACTGTATATGCAATCCTCGCACCATTTCCTCAAGTCTTTCGAATTACTACCCACAGTCGACATAGGTTCGTTGCTCTGATACCAATTGTAATGATCTCTAGTCAATTTCAATAAAACAGTAACGAAAATAACTGACACGATATTTTGGGACAATTTTCTATTATCTAAAACGGAAAGATAACTTTGATTACAATTGAAAGAGTAATTAAAATGAAAATTAAAAGGTAACAATCTCCATAGACGTGAGCTTCGGATCTGCAGGAAGAAGAAGGGCTAATGTAGAAGAAGAAAGTGAAAGAACAGAGAAGAAGAGAGGAGGAAGAAGGATTCAAGAAAGAGAGAAGAAGAGTACCAGATTTGGGCTAAAATTCAATACCGTTCCACCAAGTTCACTTTCTATTTATAAGAGAGTAACTCCAAGCACGTGCCCCCCATGTGATCCGACTAATCCCGGTCATAACAAACTCTTCCAAAAAGGCACTGCTAATAGCTTCTCTAATCACCTACCACCCCAGTAGAATAGGTGTGACCCACCACCACCTTGATAGTGGTAGATTTCGTTGAGTTACAGCGGCAAAAATGGTGGGTCTAACAGTGTGAGTAGGATTTGGGGATTGGAAAAATAATAAGTTAAAAATTGAATTTATCTTCTTTTTGTTCTAACTTGAAATTTGAGTTTTGAAGTTTAAAAAAGGTTTTTAATGAATATTTGAAAAGTTCGAATTTATTGGTGAATCTACAAAAGCTATGGCAGTAGGGAGTTTTCTATATGCAGGTGTTGGATGCTAGGATTAAAAGTTGAGAATGTATTTTTTTTTCCTTTTTTATTATGTTCATTAATTTTGAAATAAAATAATAATTTATTTTATTAAATTTATTCTTTTTAAATATTTAATTATTTTTTATTTGAATTGTATATTTATTATGTTTATAAATAAATAAATTATGCATATTCAGATGTTGAAAACAAACAGTCTTAATCATTCAGCGTTCAGATCTAAAGACATCTTAAGATACGTATTCAGATTCATACGTCTTAACCTTAATGAAAATAAATGCAGCCTAAGTCAAGCTTGAATCAATTCTACAAGTCATAACAGTAAGACTAACCAATCAGTGCTATTTTCTCAGAGTCCAACATATCAGCTTACAAACACAGAGGATTCAGATTGAAAAAATTATCAAATTACACAATGAGAGTGATATTGAAATAGAACCAACAAGTTTAATGGTGTATACGTTATAAACTGGATATGGATGCCCTTTTAAAAGAGATAGGATCCTCAGGTAGTTAATCTAAATACGCTATTTTGCTGGTAGATGAATTTTTGAGTTGTCTTTGATGCAACACTTCAGGAAAATGTACTATTGTTGTCACACCAGAAATAGATGGTATTTTGTATTTATTTCCCTTTGATCCGGTAGCTTCATACATTAACATTATTGAGCACAAAAATGTGTTAAGAATCAGGTAACTAATACAGAAACTAACACAATTATTAATCAAAGAGTGACCAGCAAAATGAAATACAAAATAGATTTGTCATCTTGTGTGTTGTCATCTTGGTTACTGAGTTCTAAATCCAGTGTAGGATTTATGGATTCAGACAGGTTGTTGGGACATATAATGTGCTTGAGCTCACAAACTGAACGAGAACCCAACTAAGCATCTTTAAGGAATGGTACAACCTCCTTTTGATAGCTTCAATTACCTTGGTTGGATACGATTTGTCTTCAGGATAATAAGCAATAGGATCAGATAATAGAGGCTCCGGAACATTGAGCACACCTTCAAGACTCGCGTGCAGACAATAGGCTGCATATGTAACATGATATCCACCTTGTTGGATGATCAAGAGCCGTCCATTGCTATCCTTGTATGCCATGCCACGAATTGTCCGCCCAATCTCTCTGTAACCCTCCATCGTCAAGCATTGTCTTCCATTTGGATCAAACTGAAATGCAAGTCGAGTTAAAGAAGTTTGTTGAGTTAGCATAATATGATAGCTCACTCAGATTTATTACCATGACATTAGTAGAATTGATTATTTGCATCTCTAAAGACTAAACATTAAATGTATAAAACTTTTGGACTTGACATTCCTATGTTGAGTTTGAAATGCTGTTGCAACTTACCTTCTTGAAGAGCCAACAACAACAACAACAACAACATGCCCAGTGTAATCCCACAAGTGGATCTGGGGAGGGTAAGATGTACACAGACCTTGCCCCTACCTTTGTGGGGGTAGAGAGGTTGTTTCTGATAGACTCTCTTGAAGAGCCATATGGGAAACTTCTAACCACCACCAACTGTATTAGAAACTACTCCTTTAATTATCATCAGGGAGATAGAAGGATGCTTCTAGCCAAAGGAATGCAGTTGAAATATGACCAGCAAGTTGAATGAAAAGTAATGTTGATCAAGGGATGGGTTAGCTGCAGTTACTAAGGTGTAGTCAATGTAACAGGGTTCAAAGCTTTTGACATGTGGAATCCACCGTGTTAAGGGATAAATTTGGACACTTTCCCCATGACAAATGGAATCCTCCGTGTCGAGATTTTAACAGGGTTGAAAGCTTCCAAGTCCACGTTAGAGGTCCGTTAAGGTCAAGGGCAAATAGCAGATGATTTGCTAACAGTAAGAGTCTCGGTAGACTGAAGGTATAACGAGGATAATTTTAAAACAGTGGAAAGTAGAGTAGATTTGACCTTTTTTCCCCTCTAGAGATTGTGAGGTTTCTGCTGATGATAGTCAAGGGTATAGAGATTCTGCCAAGATAAGTATTTATGCCAGTAACAGATGAACATTTGATTGACTGGTATTGAGATTCTGCCAAGATAGTATTTAATACCAGTAATAGATGAACATTTGATTGACTTTTGGCAAATGAACAACCTTTGATATCTGGAGTTTAATCAGCAAATGTTATAGTATTATGATTTTCAAAAGTATGTGCGTGTGTTAACACCAATCTCCAACTATGTTTCATGTTTGAATATGCGTTCTTCACATTTTTAGATGATATTGCACTGGTTAATGAATTTCACTTCAGAAATACCTTTCAACTTCATCACAAAAAATAGAACTCTGAACTGCAATAAGATTATGCACTTACAGCACTGGAGTCCTGCCCAGCAACCAAAACCATCATATCAAGCTCAAATTTCTCGATTGCAGGAACAACTAAATGTTGCATTGCGTAACCATATCCTTTGTCCCCAGTTCCATTTGGCAATGGTATGTTCAGGTTATATCCGAAACCTTCACCTTCGCCAAGCCCCTCTACAGTTCCATCCTGTGGATAAGAGGGCCCCCAAGAACCATGATTCATATGCAGTGAGACAGTAAGAACTTTATCAGAACGATAAAATCTTTCTGCTGTTCCATTCCCATAATGAACATCAATGTCAAGGACAACTTTTTTTCTACAACCACCATTTAGAGCGAGTTGTAAAGCTAGACCGGCATTGTTAAGGAAGCAATAACCATCAGCTTGAGTAGGTTGTGCATGATGACCAGGTGACCTGACCAATGCATAAGAAATTTTCCCATGTCTATCAATTATATGCTTCATAGCTGATAATGTACTGCCAGCAGCAAGAAGTGCAGCATCCCATGACCCAGGATTTAAAAATGTCCTTTCACCGATTATTTTCCCACCATTTCTATCAGCTTCAATTAGTTCATTTACATATTCTGACAAATCAAAAGTTGCAAAAATTGGCAGCCTGAACTTTGAAACATGATAGATTCAAAATCCCTACTGTAGACTCCAATACCTACAGTGTCTTACGGTCCATCAGTACCAGGGATTGATTGATTAGGATGGAAATGAGATAATAAGTTATGACTAAATAATTTGACATCAAACAATCAACCACTTTCTTTGTTGTTCCTTCAAACTAATCAACCCTTTAAGCTGGTTATGATTTGCTATCCTTTTTCATTTTCCATCATTTCATTTTGTTTAACCATATTGGTTCCGCTATTTATGCTCTGGCAACTCAGAACAAATCCATTTGTCTTCCTCTAATCATTTAACCTTTCACAAATGAAAATATGCTAACTTCTAATAGTTCATTGAGTTTCCAGTAAATCTTTATCTCTTCCAATATAGAAATTTTGATATTTCACTCCAAAAATTAGTCAACTTTGGAAAGAAAAAGGAAAAGAGAAAAAAACTACATCAAATTTGGGACAGTGAAGTAACAACCTAGACTCTGTTGTGTCTCGAATCCTTTAAAAGTAGTGCATTTTCGGAGGATCCAAAGGTTCGACAATATTTTTGGAAAGTCCGAGCAACATAGATAGCTAGAGCAGTATACTCAACTAAAATAGGTAGAAATCAAAATCAACTCAAGAAACAAAATGTATACAGAAAAAGAAAGAATCTTGACCTTGGTGTTAGGTTTTTGGGTTTTCCCTCTCTATGTGGAATTGGATTAATAAAACCCAATCCAATTTGGACCAGGCCAATTTTGCCCAAAATTTCCTCTATATATAGGATCAATTTAGGTCTTATTTTGACAACACAAGAGTGAATTCATAGCAGCCATATAGAGAGAAAAACGTGAGAGAGAAAGCAGATTTTCGTCCAGAAATTTTCTGCTACAGCAATCCGCTTTAAATTGCGTTTCCCGATTCGTTAACCGTTGGATCGTGCTGAAATTCGAACTGGGGGTTTTCAACATCTGGTTCTTCTATTTCAACTGTGGAGATTGGATTTTGTGGTCTGTAGCTCAAGTTTTCGAGTACGAACAGTAGCTCGTTTTTGGGGGTGATTTCTCTCCTTTCTTCACTAGTTTTGGTGCTATCTTTTATGTATTGTTGCTCCGTGCTTGGCTTTATTGTTGTAGCCATTTGGAGAACATTGTTGTAACTCTTGTTGTTTATAGTGGAGCTTTTGTGGGCAGGAGGTCCCGTGGATGTTTCCTCTTCACCTTGAAAGGGTTTTACCACATAAATTTGGCGTCTCTTCCGTTCGATTTATTTTTGCTTGCTTTGCTATTTTATTGTTGGTATAGCTGCTGCTTGGATTTCCATTTGTGCTAATGTTTTGTCTTCTCTTGGTTCAAATAGTGTGGGAAGTTTCGACTTGAATATTTCTTTCGCTGTTATCTCGTCGTGCAATTTGGTTATTGCTTGTTTCTTCCCAACACTTAGGTGTGGAAAGATAACAATTCAGAGATGAGAGCAGGGCGACCTTGTTGCCAAGAAATGAAGGGTGAAATGGGACCCCTTTTGAGAACAGAATACATGTTCTTAACTCTATCTGCATTTTCAGGGTGTTTTTCAAGAACATCAAGAAAACCAGGGTCAATTCCTTTGCTGTGAACACGTCTTCCTGTGTCATGTTTAAGCATGCCCTCGTGCCAAAATACGTGAATGAGGTTGTCTGCTGGTATAACCTCAACAGAAGCCATGAAGAAACAGGGAAGTAAGAGATCAAGCTGGAGATTTGAACTAATAAACAGATATACTATTCTTATACATACAGGATGTTGCACCTTGTGCAGTTACAGGATCACTGAAAAAAAAAGCAAATATGGCAAACTTTTGACTTGCTACAAGTTGGGTAGAGGAATTACAATCAGTTACTATGCACTTCCCTTATAGTTGTCAATTTGTTCTTAATTCTGAAGTAAAAATTGATGGTTCGATGAGGTTTTGAATTGTGGTAGACTAGTTTCTATATTTTTCTTATGCCGAGGATGAGGAACATAACGAGCCACCTTTAATATATTCATATAACTTGAGAGAAGAATGTTTATCAAGCGTCACATACATGCAGTGAAAGTTCCTTCTGTTCTTAAAAAGACATACCCGCATTATAGAGAGATACATATATAAATACTTAAGTCCATGTAATATTTGAATAATAACCATAAAATATAATGATAGATATTGTAATATATTCATAAAAGGATTATGTTATTTATAATTTTAATGACCATGAATTAAAATCTATAATGAAATATAAAACTATTTAAATTGTAAATAAAATACCTAGGTGAAAAAAGCAATATATCACATAAAAAGATATTAAATAGATGGATAATAGAAAATATCAAGGGCAAAATATAAATTTGTGTAGATAGAAGAGTGAGAATATTAATGGTTCAAAATTGGAGAAAGAATTTTTAGAATGAAGTTGGGATATATTTTCATCCATTCTGAAAAACAACCAAAACCACTAGGAAAAAAAAAAAAAAAAAGAGAGAGAGAGACAGTAGTATTATACCTAACATATTAGCTTTGTTGCTCTTTCGTACTAATGTCAAAAAGAAGATACTACTGTAATATACAAGGGATGCGGATAAATATTTCCTAAAAAGTGAAAAAAATTCATCACAACTTCACGGTCGAAAAATACAACAGGATGTAGAAGAGAATCTTATTTTGGCAGGTAATTGATTTACCACGTGAAATAGATTACATTAATTAACTCAACAAAGTCGGGCTAGGGCTTTGGCAGAGCTGATCTACTGCAGATCTGCATTAATTTGTATATTGTTTATATCTTATATACTAATCGCCACTTTGTTAACCTAATTTAGAAAGGTCGTCCCTTTGTCTTTCTTGAAATGCACATTTTAATATATAATTTATAGGATTCATACATATTATTTTGTTAATTCATTTTAGAGAAATGTTCACAATGTACCTAGCATCTAAAAACAATATCTAAAAATTGGACTTCATCTTAACAACATCTACCAATTCTTTTTACGATAAAGTCATCCAGTAAAAGACCGATTTGTCATCAGTTTCGAATCCCAAGACTTGTTTTCATTTTAAAATCAATATTGTGTTGTATTCATTAGAGAGCTTAAAAATTGTTAGTAGTATATAGAGAGTACTTGGAGATCTGACTGCATATTAAATGCAACTAATTGATGGAATTTATTTCCTTAAGTAATGATTAAAATTGAAATAGATTTTAAATGCTTAGAGGGTTGTTTGATTCGAACACAAGTTACACATGAAATAGAAATATAGGAATTAGTTAAGTACAGTTTTTTTGTTTTTTGGTTTCCCTATATTCACATTAGAGCCCGAATATATTTGGATTCGCGCTGCACATTGCCCATTAAGCGCTGAGTTTTTAGGGGTCGTTTGGTAGCTGGTCAGGATTATGCGGGTATTAGTAATGCAGGTAGGGGTGTTCATGGGTCGGTTTGGATCAGTTTTGGGGTAAAACCAAAATCAAACCAATCTAGTCGGTTTTTAAAATTATTAAAACCAAACCAAATATAATACGTATCCATCAGTTTGGTTGTAGTCGGTTTGGGTCAATTTTTACGTTTTTAAGAAAATTAACGGTATTTCTCTCTTTCATGTTCTTTTCCTACAATTAGGTGAAAATTTTCTATCATTTTCTAACTTATAATCCGTTATTACCGTTTTATTGTGGTAGCTATAATTTCTTGCATTATGGAGAAAATGTCTTAGGATTTATGATTTTAATTAAGTGAATAAATTTTATAAGAAATACAAAAAATAAATCTAGGTAAATCTCATATAGTTGTTTCTTTGAATAAATGAGTTTGAATTCATAGATTTCTTTTTTAAAATCGGCTTAAGATATAAAGTTCATTAGTCTATTAGAGATAAATAAAATTTTACTTAAAAAGTATATAAATTATTTAAAAGTACTTATCAAAATTAATAAATTGTATATATATAATTATAAAAATTGTCGGTTCGGGTTTTCCTTCGGTTTACTTTTAGTAAAACCAAAATCAAACTAAATATTATCGGTTTTTAAAAGTTCAAAACCAAACCAAACCTAACCCAAATAAATATCGGTTTGGTTTTGGTTTTGGTTTTGGTTTTCGGTTTGGATTGATTTTTAACTAAACCGTGAACACCCTAAATGCAGGTATTAATTATGCAGGTATTAGTTATGCAGGTATTAGTAATGCAAGTATTAGTTATGCAGGTATTAGTTATGTGTAGGGTTCAGTTAAACCTGTTAACCGGTTAACAAACAGTCCGGTTTCCGATTTAAAAACGGGAACCGGCCACCGGTTCCGGTTTACCGGTTAAAACCGAAACCTGACCGGTCTGGTTCAAAAGTGCCCAAAACCTCTTTTTTTTTTGTATAGTATATATATATATATATGTTTAAGTTATATGTATACTATATATACTTATATATTATAACTTAAGTTATTTATAGCTTAATTTTTTTCTAAGTTTATAAATTCGTATTTTATAAATTAAGTATATTTATAATATAAGTATATTCTTAGTATATTTTAGTTATTTTTCAAGTATATAACTTTCTAATTTTTAATTTAAGTAGATGCATATTATAAGTATATTCTTAGTATATTTTAGGTATATTTCTAACTTAATATAAGTAAAAATATGAATACGAGTAAATAAAAGAAAGCTCAATGAGCCATATATTTTATTCATTTTTGGATAACATTTATTTACAAGTTGTAGTTTTTTTTTACTTACAAATAATACATGAGTTGCAAAGAAATAGTAGAATAATAAAATCACCAATTCTCAATCATTTAGTTAATTTCCCCCATATCATATTCGGCCATAGAGATATCTTCAAAGTCTTCCATTTGGTCCGCTCCACTTGTTATCAAATCTTCAATCTCTTCCTCTTCGCCTTTCACCGCTTTTAAGTTTTGATTGCGTCGCTCCGATCTAATCCAATCATGAATGCACACTAGTACTTGCAAGCTAAATCCGGATAATGAGTGTCTATGGTCTCCAATTTGTTGTCTTCCTTGGCTAAATGCACTCTCCGAAGCCACGGTTGATACTTGAACCGTAAGGATATCTCGAGCCATTCTTGAGAGTATCGAATGACTTGCCTTGTATTTCTTCCACCATGCTAAGACGTCCAAATCACCTAGTTCCTTGATATCCACATTTGGCTGCATCAAATAAAAGTGATATTCATCAAAGTTTGCATTACAAGAAGGAGTTGGATGTGAATGTAAAACTTTTAAATGCAACAAACCCGACAAGCCCTTTTTGCTACTTTGAGAAGTAGTATGGCGTGGAACAACGGGTGTAGCATGTTCTTCCAAATTAGAATAATGACTAAATTTTTTTCTAAACTCGGCATCAATAGCGAGGTCGGCTTCAGCTAAAGATGGTTCAACTCCCTCTTCAATTTCAAAAAATGTATAAATTTGATTAACCAATGCTTTAGTATAAGACATTTTTAAACAAAGATTTAAAAGAGAACCCAATATAAATAAAGTTGGAATGGGAAAAAAAAATACTTCTTAAATTTTGTTATCATATCAAAATTAGCCGCTTGATAATCGGGTTTATATTTATACTCTTGTAAAACTCTAACTATTTCCGCTAAGTAGGCTAAAATTCCGGTTACCGTGGGATAGAATTGTTTAGAAAAAGCAAGAGTTGCATTATAAAAAATTTCTAAGAGTTCAACACATTCCTTAACATCTTCCCAATGCGTAAAATTTAACCAATCATCATTATTAATATTATATTTCTTGTGAACTTGTTGTATGGGAATCCTATAATTATATGCTTATTGTAGCATAATGTAAGTGTAGTTTCACCTAGTCTTAATTTCTACTTGAATGTTCCTAGGTCTAAGGTTATTTTCCACACAACAATTCTTAAAATCTCTCAGTCTTCCCCTATTGGCATTACAAAAAAGAAACGCAACCGCTTCTCTAACTTTTTGAATAGAATCGTCAAAACACTCAAGACCATCTTTAACAATTAAGTATAAAATGTGACAACTACATCTCACATGAAAAATATTTTTTAGCGGAGGGTTTAATTCTCTTTTTAAAAGACCAATCGCCTTTGTATTATTAGAAGCATTATCTAAAGCAATACAAAGTGTTTTTCTATAAATGTTAAAAAATCTCATAATAGTAGACATTGAATCCGCTAAAAATTTTCCATCGTGACAACCTTCCCTTCATCATATAAAAAAGCTATAATTATTTTTTGCATAAACCAATTATCATCAACCCAATGACATGTAATAGCAAAAAAATTTAACTTGTTAAGACTAAGACCCAAATCAGCGGTAAGAGAAACATTACAATTTAAAGAATTAAATACATGGCGCAAATAAAATCTATATTTTTTTATACAAATCTATAACATCCGCTTTACAAGTACTTCTAGGAATACCCTCAAATAACGGATTATAACAACGTTGAATGTAAGTAACAAACCCCAAACCCGAAGGAAAAGAAAATGGTAAACAATCATAAGCTACCATTTTAGCTATTTCTACACGCTCTTTTTTCTTGTCATGCTTAAAAATTTTACCGGTTCGTGGGTCTATCATCATTTGAATACCCCTCACATTTGAACCTGTTTGCTCTCCCCAAACATCCATATGTTTCTTTCTCATATGACTATGTAGTGTACCCGTTCCACCATCCTTACTAGTTCCTTGCATAAAAGCAAATACTTGTCCACATAGGGTACATTTAGCTGTTTGGCTTTCCTTATCCTTAGTCATAAATTTTCAAATTTTAGCGGTTGGCTTACGAGTTCTAGGCGGTTTATCTTGTGTATGTGATTGTGCAGGACTTGTATCTCCTATGGGATTTTCGGGGGCTTGTGTTTCATCATCATCATCATCAATTTCATTAAAAGTGTCGGTATAATGTTGTTGCATTGCCTCATGATCTTAAAGTAGATTATTTCCACCAACATCAATACCTAAATTAGGTGTTTCTTCCACAAATGTTTCCTCATTAAACCCACCCCTAACAATACCACTACTACCGGCACCACGTCTAAATCTCTTCGCCATTATTAAATAGAATTAATTTAAATCACACTCAAATAAATCACAAGAAAATAAATTGCAACAAATTAAATTGCTAGAATTAAATTGCGAAAAATAAAGATAGAGTTGGAACGAAGGTATCAAATTGCCGAACTAATTTCCAACAAAGTGAAGGCGGCTAGAATTGCAAATCCACCAAAACTACTTCGGATTGTTGCAAAATCACCAACTCCACCAACAATATTATAATTGTAAAATTAATAATTGAAACTATAATAAGACTTTATAATATTTAATTGAGAGAAATTTAAAGTGGCTAATTGTTGCAAAATAACTATAATTGAGAGATTGAGAGAAAGAGAAAAGTGAATTGGTGTGGATTAAAATGGAAATGGAGAGTGTTTATATAGGGGTGGGGGATGGGTTAAAGTGTTAAAAAAAAATTTGGGGGTTTGGGGGACCAAAATGTGGGTTTGGGACCGTTTGGCAACAACCGTTTTTGCAAATGGACCGTTGGCCAACGGTCCAACAAAGCAGCCCAACGACTACATTTTTTTTTTAATTCGATCGGTTTTACCGATTTAACAGGTCTGGTTCCGGTTTTACAGGTTCTGGTTCCAAAAAAATCGAAACCGGACCGGTATTTAATAAACAGTTAACCGAAGTATTTAATAAACAGTTAACCGGTTTTACTGGTCCGGTTACCGGTTTGAACCGGTTGACGGGTTTAGGTTCAGTTATGCATAAATTATTTCTTTGGATGTTGGTTTGTTATATTAAAATTTAATAAATATTATATATTTCTAAAAATTAAAATATTTGTCTACAATTAAAATTAAAATATTATTTATTTAAAAAGTATTAAAATATTATAGTTAAAATTATATAAAAATATGGTTTAGAAAAGGAAAGTATTTAAGTGGGAATGATAAGGGTAATATTGTCATTTTAACTTTTTATTCATGTATTGGTTATCCATGTATTAGTTATTCCATCTTCTACCCCGCATAAAATAATACATAGATTCCCTCATAACTTATACGTGTAAGTTATGCGGGTTTCTAAATTGCAAATCAAACGTTGTAATAATTTTATACATGAATAACTTACACCCTAACTATCTACCAAACGCGATATAAGTATGCAGAAATTAATACATGAATAAGATGTCTCTTTACTAGCTACCAAACATGGTATAAGCTAATGCAAAAATTAATACATGAATAACTAGTCTCTTGTCCAGCTACCAAACGACCCCTCGTTTGGTAGCTGGTTAGGATTATGCAGGTATTAGTTATGCAGGTATTAGTAATGCAATTATTAGTTATGCAAGTATTAGTAATGCAGTTATTAGTTATGCATGGTTTAGTTATGCAAGGTTTAGTTATTCATAGATTATTTCTTTCGATGTTGGTTTGTTATATTAAAAATTAATAAATATTATATACTTCTTAAATTAATTTTTTTACAATTAAATTAAAATATTATTTATTTAAAAATATTAAAATATTATATTAAAAAACTATATAAAAATATGGTTTAGAAAAGGAAAGTATTTAAGTGGGGAATGATAAGGGTAATATTGTCATTTCAAATTTTTATTCATGTATTAGTTATTTCATCTTTTATCTCACATAAAATAATAATTAGATTTCCTCATAACTTATACATGTATTAGTTATGCGGATTTTTAAATTGCAAATCAAACGTCGTACTAATTTTATACATGAATAATTTATTCCTAACTAACTACCAAATGCGATATAAGTATTTAAAAATTAATACATGAATAAGATATCTCTTTATTGACTATCGAATATGATATAAGTTAATACAAAAATTAATTGAGGAATAACTTATCTCTTATCCGGCTATCAAACGACCCCTGATTCTTTAACTGGAGCACACCAGCACCCACAGTCTCACGTGGGGTATTATCGAATCAATAGATTTTTATATCCAAGAATCAGCGCAGAACTGGACAACCACGTCACACTCACCCCCATACCTCGATGAATTGTCAGAGACTCCATTAGCAGACTGTGAGTGTGTGTTTGTGTAGATATATAATCAAGAATTAGTAGTGGCATAGACATTTGAGTTCTTCAAGTTATACAAACCCAAAAGAATTAGTCAGACGAAGAAGCAATGGCGGAGAGTCAGTTGGTACACCCTCCTTTATTCACCTATGTGTCAATGCTTGCTCTTCTCACTTTAGTACCCCCTTTTGTTATTCTCATGTAAGTGTTCCCTCCTCTTTATTATTACAATCTATCAATTTCCACACATCTTATTAGAATTGTTTGTGTACTCTGGGACTGTGTATCAAGAATCTCAAGATTGCACCTTTTTCTTCTTTTGTGGGTTTAATCAAGATTGCTTCTTTTGATTTCTTTTAATGCATACAGCAAGAGTTTAATTTCATTTGTCAGTGACCCTTTTAGTTGAATTAAATAACTTCACTTAGGGTGAGTTTGCTGGGAAGGAAAATGTTCTTTTGGAAAATAAGCGAATTTCTTACTTATTTCTAGTGTTCGGTAAGTAAGCAAAAAAATATTATCCCAAGAGCATTTATATGTAATCTAGCAAAATAATATGGGGTGGGATGGGGTGGGGAGTGGGGGTTCGGGGGTGGGATGGTCAAGGTTGGGGGTTGGATGAGTTGGGAGGAGACAATGAACTCAGAATGTCACTCGTGGAACTTGTTTTCCCTAACTTCCTCATTTTTTATGGAACTTGTTTTCCTAGAGAAAATGTTTTAGCATTTTCCAAACATGAGAAAATTGGAACACATTTTCTGGAAAGTGTTACCTCCATATCAAACACACCCTTAGTGTTGTACTTTTCTGTGATTTGGGTCAAGGACAAAAGAAAAAGGAAAAGCTCATCAAAAGGCACGAGATTTTTCTTAAATGAAAAAGTACGCTTCTTTTGATAATGGAGTTGCACACCTCTACTGTTCCCATTTCCTTGGTACCTGCTAAGTAACTCTGTCCACTAAGGCTTACGCAAATGAGAAGAAATAACCTAATGTTTTTGCCCCTACTGTAATTTGAACCCTTGTTCCTATGGTGATCATTCCAACTTCTTTGACCGTTAGGTCACACCCTCGGGTGCTGGGAAACAATAGTTTCTTGTCTATGGTTCAATGCTTTCTTTCCAGAGACCATTATTAGTTTGACTACATAGACATGAGAGAATAATAATGAGACCGGGAAGTGATAATGATTCCAGTTTTAGACAAAAGCTATGCATTTAGACATGTGAAAGGAGTACAGTTGGTGTGCAAAGCAAGGTTGAGAAATGGATCTAAACGACGTGAAGTTTGTTTGCTGATTTAGCTTATTACCTGCTCATTTCGTTGATTAGTCTCTTAATGAGGACATGAAATCTATGTGATTGATTTAATTTTGGAAACTCGATGCGTTACATGCAGGTGGTATACAAATGTTCATGCCGATGGTTCTGTATTGCAAACATTTAATTACCTAAAGGAGAATGGCCTGCAAGGACTAATTAACATTTGGCCAAGACCCACTGCAGTTGCGGGAAAAATAATAATTTGCTATGCTCTATTTGAGGCAGCACTTCAGCTTTTGTTGCCTGGTAAAAGGGTCGAAGGACCGATATCTCCAACTGGACACAAGCCTGTCTATAAGGTACTTGACGATAATTCTTCTGAAGATTTTCCCCGTGGTCTGATTATTATGTGAATTCTTGAATTGCAAATGTTACTGTGGCTAGTTTAACTTGCCTTCCTGACACGGTAAAAGACTTTTCTGCAATTATTTTTCAGTTAATACACTTCAAATTTTGAAATGTTATGCTTTGCTTATTACAGGCAAATGGCATGGCAGCATATACAGTGACACTAATTACCTATCTCAGTCTTTGGTGGTAAGAAGTTCCATTCACATACTGAGGCATTTTTACTTGCTCTAGAACTCTGAAAAATTGACTCTATGGAGTGCTGTTTTGGAAAATGATACTGGTTTTCTTTGGGAATAGCAGTTTTGCACGGGAAAGTATTATGACTTCCTTTTGCTAATAACTGAAGCTAGCACAGTAGCACATAATGAATTTGGGTATAGGTCCGATTTATTAGTTTGTTTAGTTAAAATATCAATTCTTTCCCTATAGTTTGTGAACGTGCAACTTCACTATAATTGTAAGGAAAATGTTTATATTCTTTTGTGGTATTCATGTATGATGTAACTACTTGTTTGATTGTTCATGATTCACTGCCATCTTGAATATTAGTTGTGACAGCTGTGCGTCTCAAATAATTAAGTCTAGAAAATTAATCACCTTCT
Organism: Lycium barbarum; assembly: GCF_019175385.1. NCBI lineage: Eukaryota > Viridiplantae > Streptophyta > Magnoliopsida > Solanales > Solanaceae > Lycium > Lycium barbarum. Next base: position 163,716,504 of record NC_083337.1, read on the forward strand.
GGTCCTTATTTTTGCCTCCTGTTTGTCAGGTTTGGAATATTCAATCCTACAATTGTGTATGATCATCTGGGAGAGATTCTCTCCACACTAAATTTTGGAAGCTTAATCTTCTGTCTCTTATTATACATAAAAGTAAGCTTACAAAAGAATCCTCAGAAATAATGTGTTTTTCTTTATACATATACCTCTCTGATACATGTTGTTGACATATACAAGGGTCATGTTGCACCATCTTCCACTGATCATGGTTCATCAGGGAACATAATAGTCGATTTCTATTGGGTAAGCATCTTTTGCAATATAAGATTCATGAAGACTATTTCTTGTTTTTCTTTGATAAGTCAAACAACCTGGTGTTGCAAGTATGCATGAAGATCACTTTACTGTCTTGACTACTTTATTCTGTCTTTTGTTTTCTCAATGAAAAATGAAATTGGTGATACTAGAAAGGCCTGATTTGAATCTTGTGCTGCAATACCCTTTTTAAGTGATCTCATAAGTCTTAATTTACTCTTTAGGGGATGGAGCTATATCCTCGCATTGGCAAACATTTTGATATCAAGGTCTTCACAAACTGCAGATTTGGCATGATATCTTGGGGAGTTCTCCCTATTACCTACTGCATAAAGCAGGTAAATGCTCTAAGGGAAGTCCTTGAAAGTGAGAATGAAGGGTATTCTATAATTTGCAGTTGTTGCTAGCCCTATTGCCACTGGTGATGGCTAGTAATTTGGTTTCCTTAGTCAGGCAATCGAGAAAGAATAAATTTACTTGCTTTCCATTATTAGACTTTGCCCCAGACCCCACTTGTGGGATTACACTGTGTTGTTGTTGCTCCGTTATTAGACTTATAAATGCAGTGGGCCCTCTGAGATAAATTGTTGTTTTTTTGGTTCTTCTGTACTAGCACCATCCAGGAGAGAAAGGGAGAGGCATTATTTGAAGTACTTTCTTGTTCTTTCATCTGAGGAGCCCCAAACAGTTTTCTGTTACTGTCAATATATGTACCTGTTCGATTAACATTCAATTCCATTTTATGGAGTTCGAAAGTTCGTAGCATTTTTTAATGTATGCATTTCAATTTTTGCAGTATGAAGAATATGGGAGTCTCTCTGATTCCATGCTTGTATATACCATAGTGACGTTGGTATATGTCACAAAATTCTTTTGGTGGGAAGCAGGCTACTGGAACACCATGGATATTGCACATGACAGAGGTTTGTATTGTTTGTCCTGTTTGTTTGTTTGTCGTTTTTAGTGCCTTACCTTTGCTCTCTGTGCTATGTTGGTTTCTTATTTCCCTACCATGAATGCAAGATATAATGTTTTGTTCGTTTTGGCAGCCGGCTTTTACATATGCTGGGGATGCTTGGTATTTCTTCCATGTATATATACTTCTCCTGGCATGTACCTTGTCAAACATCCTGTAAATCTTGGACTTCAGGTACCTTTGACTTCCCCAAAAATCTGTCATACGTTATTTAGATGCTAATATGGTCCACTGCATGTTACTTCTGATTCATTTGTACCTAAGGTTTTTGACTTAGTATCTTTCCATACCAAGATTATCATTTGGAAGAACAGTTTTCGGTTAAACTACTCGTATCCAGTAGAGTATGCATTGAATTTACAAGCATTATAGAGCATCTGAATAAGCTAAAAATATAAGTATATTTTATTCTTCAAGCAGTATGGTTAACAAAAAACAAGTACACTTGCTTCTTTCACCATCCCTAATCTGTTAGTTCTGTGCTTGTGATGGCCCTGACTCTTTCTTTTTCCGCAGCTTGCAATTTATATTCTAGTAGCTGGTATTCTCTGCGTATACATAAACTATGATTGTGACAGACAGAGGCAAGAGTTCCGCAGAACAAATGGCAAATGCCTTGTCTGGGGAAAGGCTCCATCGAAGGTTGGAGGATAGCATCTATGATTTACTCCCTCTGTCCAACTTATATAATACTCTTTTTATTTTTGTGACATCCCAAAGTGTTTGATAGCATCCTTTAATGTTATCACACTAACAAACTTTCACGATTTTCAAAAGATTAAGTTAGTTTAGCTATTCAACTTTTAACCTTTAATGTGATATTTTCTTTATCAAATCAGTTTTTCAATCATGATTTTATTTACTTCCACTACCACTAATATAATATACAAGTCATTTAAACTCCATTTCTAGTCAAAATATTTTAGAATTCTCTTTTCCGTTTGCAATAATATCTGATTTGGTTTCTATTTTCCTGTAGATTGTTGCCTCTTACACTACTACCACTGGTGAGACTAAAACCAGCCTTCTCCTGACATCTGGATGGTCAGTTCCTTTCTTTCGACCATGTTAACTTTATAGGACCAAATAGTTATTCTCTTTCTGCCACCAATTTTCTTGTTTACAAGCTGTAGTCAATTGAACCACCAGTTTTGTTCTTTACAAGCTGTACCAAATTGCGCTTTCAAGGAGTGCTAAATGAGCTACAAAAAGCATGTGTAGTTCAAAGAACATCTTTACCGTTTTGTTCTCATTTTTTCTTTAACTATTTCTAAAGCACTTGACCCTGAGAGTACTGTATATGTGAGATGCAACATTAAATATAAACCTCAAACATTTTGCAGGTGGGGCTTAGCGCGACACTTCCATTATGTTCCAGAAATACTAGCTTCATTTTTCTGGAGTGTGCCGGCTCTTTTCAACCATGTAAGCGTTCTCTTACACCAAATAGACAGAATCTTACATTATTATACATATCAAGAAGAAATTTAAAAATATTCTGCCTCCTCTCTTTCATTTTTGAACTGTCCACTAAGGTGCTGGAATCTAACCAATTCCTTCTCCTCCTTGCAGTTCATTCCCTACTTCTATGTAATCTATCTGACGGTCCTCCTGTTTGATCGAGCCAAAAGGGATGATGAACGGTGCAAGTCAAAGTAAGCAACTCAACCTTTATTCTCACTCTTTTACAAAAGCTTGATCTTTATGCAATTCAAAACACAACGAACCTTGTGTGCAAACAAAAGGACATTTTTATTGTTCTTAAACTTTAGAACATAAGCGCTCTCCCTTGTCATACTTGCTACTGTTTTTCTTGACCACTTTAGGTATAGGAATTGTGCACAATGCTTCAAATTAGGATAAGCAACAAAAGATACATCTCTTCTCCAATATGCAGAGATGACAAAGGGCTATTTTATTTTCAACGGAACTCCATTTTCACTTTTTAGTTAAGGAAATGGAAAAATTATAGTCCATTGTACATCGTATGGAGAGAGATACAGAGAGTTCTTGGCAGAAGCTATGTTGCTTGGATCCTCCAAAATATGCTGCCCACCCACATCAGATCTTCCAAAAATGTATTTGGAGGATCCAAGCAACATAGGAGCGGAAAACTAGCGTCAAGAGACATCTTTATCAGAGGTTTCCTTGTCCGGCCCCTCATAAAAGATGTTACTTTAAGACGGGCTTGTTTTGGTTAAGTGAGGGGTATAAGCAGCAAGAAGTATGAAGTTAGATCATACTAAAAGCGATGAAAAGATTAGTGCAAGCATTCTAATGTCAATAAACAACTGGATGCTTCGTATGGTCTACCCTATAAAGATGTGTGGTCAGTTATTATTAATGTGCCCTTTCGCGGCATGTTGTGTCTATGAAATCTAGTGAGGGTGAAACTTTGACAAAGCCTTGCTTCTTTGCAGGTATGGGAAATACTGGAAAAAGTATTGTGAAAAGGTGCCTTACCGAGTCATAGCCGGAATTTACTAGTGGTTTTTGGTCTGCCAAGAATGTGATCTTCCACTGATGAATCTTGAAAGGGTGGTTGTCCCAGAGCATAGATGTTTCCCTCCCTTTTTCCAGATATTCATTCTAGGTCTTCAATAAATGCTGCTAGTATTTCAGATGTAGTATTTAGACTATTAGAATTATTTTCTATGAAGTAAGTTTAGTTGAACCAACATCCCATTTCTGTGGTTGTTTTAACACCATGAAAAAGCCAGCTTGAAATATCATTCCAATTAAAATTTGCATTAAAGCACATTTCCATAAATCTCACTTGCCCTCCCCTCTGCTCAGGAAGTATTCCAACAATAGAGAGAGTTATATGCCCTCATTGTTTTGTAACGCAAAATTCCTGTGTGTAATTACTTAGAGTTGGATAAAAATTTGTACCGGTAATATCGTTAGCCTATGTTCCAACACTTTATCTAATCTAGTATTGATCATGAGCTTTTTATCATATGGGATTAAAAAAAAGTTTAATATAATGAAAAATCAAAATAAAATTTAGAATTATTAATTGTTAGAATTTCAAACAAAGAGCGCCTTAGATAGGGCGGTTAATTTGATGTATGAGATAAATGAAGAAAATAGATCTTGCATCCATGTTCTAGACATGGAAAATGTATTTTAAACTCTTTCTTAAAGTCAAAGGCTTAAAATTTGTAGAAAAGAATAAGAGAAAGCAAGTGGTAGATAACTAACTAAACATCTACGTAATCCTATTTTCTGTCATTTTATGCGCTTTAGCCTTTAAGACATTATTATTACGAACATGCATGTATTGTTACTACAGAGACTATTCGAAATGAAATAAAATGAAAATTCGTGTAACTAATGCGGATATTATTCTCCACCATATACCACCAGAAAATACTCCTTCCGTCCCATATTAGTTATCAACATTACTAAGAATACTTGTTCCAAATACTTGTCATATTACAAAATCAAAATGAAATTAGTTAACTTTATCTCATCTTGCCCTTAATATTAAATATTCTTAAAAGTAACCAATATTGAAGCATATTTATTAAAGAGAGATTAGAATAAATTAATAAATAAAAAAAAATTAATTATGATTTTCAAGAGGCGTACAAAGGGAAACGTAACAAGTAATATGGAGCGGAGGGAGTAGGATTTATCCGCCATTAACTGCTCCGGCGTCTGTTTATCCAGGAAGAATCAGAAACAAGAAGCTGCAACCAACCAAACACTCAAATTATTAATGCAAAAATGTAATACTCAAATTATTTTCAATAACTAATACACTCGACCGACCTCCAATAATTTCCAAACATGTATGCTTGGGATTATGCCTGTTAACCGGTTCCAACCGGAACCGGACCGGGAACCGGTTAGGAAACCGGCCGGTTCCGGTTCCAAAACCGGAACCGCCTAACCGGTTCCGGTTTACCGGTTTTAAAGTCCAAACCGGAACCGGTCCGGTTTGGATTGCTTAAAATATATATATATTTTTTTTGTATTATATATGTATATTATAGTATTTATTTGTATATTGTAGCTATATTTTCATATGTTATACAACTTTATAGTTAAAGTTTAAATATTTACTGACTAACAGCCTAACAGCAAGTCAACAATACAGAATAGTGCTTTTCGTATACATATATATATGTATAACTTACATATACTTATATATATGTATAACTTAATATATATATATATATATATATATATATATACTATACATACTTATATATAACTTAATATATATATACTATATATACATATCTACTATATATACTATATATACTTATATACTATATATACTTATATATGTGTATAACTTAATATATATACTATATATACTTATATATATGTACTATATACTATATATACTTACTTATATACTATATATACTTATATACTATATATACTATTTTTTCTTTATATACTATATATACTTATATATGTTTAAGTATACTATATACTTTAATATACTTATAAGTATATTCTTAGTATATTTTAGGTATATTCATAACTTAATAAAAGTAAAAATATGAACACAAGTAAATAGAAGAAAGCTCAATGAGCCATATATTTTATTCATTCTTGGATAACATTTATTTGCAAGTTGTATTTTTTTTTAACTTGCAAATAATACATGAGTTATACAAAAATAGTACAATAATAAAATCACTAATTTTGAACCATTTCGTTAATTTCCCCCACATCATATTCGTTCATGGAAATATCTTCAAAGTCTTCCATTTGGCCCGGTCCACTAGCTATCAAATCTTCAATTTCTTCCTCTTCGCCTTGCTTCGCTTCTGAGTTTTGGTTGCGTCGCTCCGATCTAATCCAATCTCGAATGCACACTAGTACTTGCAAGCTAAAGCCGGATAATGAATGTCTATGGTCTCCAATTTGCTGTCTTCCTTGGCTAAATGCGCTCTCCGAAGCCACAGTTGATACTTGAACCGTAAGGATATCTCGAGCCATTCTTGAAAGTACCGGATAGCTTGCCTTGTACTTCTTCCACCATGCTAAGACGTCCACCTCATCCAGTTGGCTGATATCCACATTTGGCTGCATTACATAAAAGTTAAATTCATCAAAGTTTGCAGTAGAAGAAGAAGAAGTTGGCTGTGAATGTAAAACTTTTAAACCCGACAAGCCCTTTTTGCTACTCTGAGAAGTAGTAGGGCGTGGAGCAACGGGTGTAGCACGTTCTTCCAAACTAGAATAATGAGTAAAAACTCTTCTAAACTCATCATCAATAGCGAGATCGGCTTCAGCTAAAGATGGTTGAACTCCCTCTTCAATTTCTAAAAATGTATAAATTTGACTAACCAAATTTTTAGTATAAGACACTTTTAAACAAGGATTTAAAAGGGAACCCAATATAAATAAAGTTGGGATGGGAAAAAAATACTTCTTAAATTTGATTATCATTTCAAAAATAGCCACTTGATAATCGGGTTTATATTTATACTCTTGTAAAACTCTAGCTATTTCCGCTAAGTAGGCTAAAATTCCGGTTACCGTGGGATAAAATTGTCTAGAAAAAGCAAGAGTTGCATTATAAAAATTTTCTAAGAGTTCAATACATTCTTTAACATCTTCTCAATGCCTAAAAGTTAACCAATCCTCACTATCAGTATTATATTTGTTGTGAACTTGTTGTATGGGAATCCTATACTCATATGCTTGTTGTAGCATAATGTAAGTGTAGTTCCATCTAGTCTCAATTTCTACTTGAATTTTCCTAGGTCTAAGGTTATTTTCCACACAAGCATTCTTAAAATCTCTAATTCTTCCCCTATTAGCATTACAAAAAAGAAACGCAACAGTATTTCTAACTTTTTGAACAGAATCATCAAAATGCACAAGACCATCTTTAACAATTAAATTTAAAATGTGACAACTACATCTTACATGAAAAATATTTCTTAGAGGAGGGTTTATTTCTCTTTTTAAAAGACCAATTGCCTTTGTATTATTAGAAGCATTATCTAAAGCAATACAAAGTGTTTTTCTATAAATGTTAAAAAATCTCATTATAGTAGACATTGAATCGGCTAAAATTTTTCCATCGTGACGACCTTTTCCTTCGTCATATAAAAAAGCTATAATTCTTTTTTGCATAACCCAGTTGTCATCAACCCAATGACATGTAATAGCAAAAAAATCTAAATGGTTAATACTAAGACCCAAATCAGCGGTAAGACAAACATTACAATTTAAAGAATTAAATACATGGCGCAAATAAAATCTATATTTTTTAAACAAATCTATAACATCGGCTCTACAAGTACTTCTAGGAATACCCTCAAATAACGGGTTATAACAACGTTGAATGTAAGTAACAAATCCCAAACCCGAGGGAAAGGAAAATGGTAAACAATCATAAGCTACCATTTTAGTTATTTCTACGCGTTCTTTTTTCTTGTCATACTTAAAATTTCTACCGGTTCGTGGGTCTATCGTCATTTGAATCCCCCCCACATTTGAACCCGTTTGTTCTCCCCAAATATCCATATGTTTGGTTCTCATATGACCATTTAGTGTACCCGTTCCACCAACCTTACCAGTTCCTTGCTTAAAACTAAATACTTGTCCACATAGGGTACACGTAGCTGTTTGGTTTTCCCTATTCTTAGTCATAAATTTCCAAACTTTAGCTGTTGGCTTACGACTTCTAGGCGGTTTGTCTTGTGTATGTGATTGTGCAGGACATGTATCTCCTATGGGATTTTCGGGGGGTTGTGTTTCATCATCATCATCATCTAAGTCTTCATTAAAAGTGTCGGTAAAATGTTGTTGCATTGCCTCATGACCTAAAAGTGGATTATTTCCACCAACATCAATACCTAAATTAGGTGTTTCTTACACAAATGTTTCCTCATTAAGCGCACCCCTAACAGTACGACTACTACTACCGGCACCACGTCTTAATCTCTTTGACATTATTAAATAGAATTAATTTAAATCACAATCAAATAAATCACAAGAAAATAAATTACAACAAATTAAATTGCTAGAATTAAATTGCGTAAATTAAATTGCGAAAAATAAATTGCTAGAATTAAATTGCGAAAAATAAAGATAGAGTTGGAACGAAGGTACCAAATTGCCGGATTAATTTCCAACAAAGTGAAGGCAGCTAGAATTGCAAATCCACCAAAGCTACTTCGGATTATTGCAAAATCACCAACTCCACCAACAATATTATAATTACAAAATTAATAATTGAAAGTTGAAACTATAATAAGACTTTGTGGCTAATTATTGCAAAGTAACTATAATTGAGAGATTGAGATTTGAGAGAAAGATGAAGAAGAGTGAATTGATGTGCATCAAAATGAAAATGAAGAAGGGTTTATATAGGGGTGGGGATGGGTTAAAGTGTTAAAAAAAAAATTGGGGGCCAAAAATTAAAAAACTGACCGTTTGGCAACGGCCATTTTTGCAAATGGACCGTTGCCAACGGTCCATTAAGCCCAACGACTCTTTCGTTTTTTTTTTTTAAATTTTTTTTACCGGTTTAACCGGTCCGATTCCGGTTTTACCAGTTTAACCGGTTTCGGTTTCCAAAATATTGGAACCGGACCGGTAAACCATTGCACGGTTAACCGAAACCGGTTCTACCGGTTCCGGTTACCGATTAAAACCGGTAAGGCCAAACCGGTTGCCACGTTTACTTGGGATGACGTATTCATTGTTGTGCTATAAGATCTGCCACGTGATTGTGATTCTATTCCGTTCTCGATCGATTCAAACAAATTATCACGCTCTATATTTGGGAGTGACTCGTGGAAATCAGAAGCAAATAATGGATTATTTTATACTACGTATTAGAGTTACTTGTTGAGGGCACATCACAAGTGATGAGGTATGTACGGAAAACCATTGAGATCCTTTTGCTCCTTGTATATTTGAAGATAATTGCAATTACTCTAAACACAAGTGCTATGAAGGAATATAATTGAAGTGATTCAAGAATCTTACGAAGTCTAAAAAGGTCACAAAAGAGATCTAGAAAAAAAATATGACATGTTACAAAGCATACTGCTTGTAGGGAGCAAACCAGAGGAAATAATTAGAGCTAGAACTAAATTCAATATCTAGAGTCTGTTAGCAGCGGAAAAACTTACAAACTGAAGAAGTTGATGAACGAGGTCAAAGTTTAGAGAGAGAAAGAAGAGGGAGAATGTATTAGATTGAATGAATAAATCGTCTTCTGTTCAGTGCATATATCAAAGGTAGCAAAACAATAATACAATTGGGCCTGACCGCATTGGGCCGACCCGGTACAAATAAATGAAAAGGCCCAAGTGGACTAAGACTAATCTGGGCTAGTCTGAATAAGTCCAACACCCCCCGTCAAGTTGGAGGGTGCTAACACCCCCAACTTGGGTAAAAGACCATGATGAACAGCACCAGGAAGAACTTTAGTGAACAAATCAGCCAGCTGAGTAGCAGAAGATGTATGTGAAAGATGAATGAGACCCTCGTGAAGCTTGGCCCGAACCAGATGGCAGTCCAATTCTATGTGCTTGGTCCTTTCATGAAATACAGGATTCTTGGCTATGTGAATGGCTGCCTGATTATCACAAAGCAAGGGAATTGGAGATGAAGAGCACAAACCAAAATTAGTAAGTAGCCGAGAAAGCCAAACAAGATCAGCGACAGCTTTGCTCATAGCCCTGTACTCAGCTTCAGCAGAAGACATTGAAACAATCTGCTGCTTCTTGGCCTTCCAACCAATAAGGCTGCCCCCAAGAAGAACACAGTAACCAGTCACAGACCTCCTGGAATCAGGGCATGAGGCCCAATCACTATCATAATAAGCAGCAAGAGACAAGTCTGGACCATTGTTGAGGAAAATGCCATGCTCAGAAGTGCCTTTCAAATACCTCAAAAGATGAAGGGCAGCAGACATGTGTGGAAGACAAGGGGCTTACATAAACTGACTGAGATGCTGAACAACAAAGTAAATGTCTGGTCTGGTGTGAGTTAAAAAATTCAACTTCCCAACGAGGGACCTATAAACCTCAGGCTTTGGAAAAGGATCACCTTCATGAGCTTTAAGTTTGACATTCAATTCAAGAGGGCAGAGAACAGAAGAGGCATTGGAGCAATGAAACTCATGTAACAAATCCTGGACAAACTTCTTCTGATGGAGTAATACACCAGAACTGGAAGAAAGGACCTTAATGCCTAAAAAATAATTCAAGTACCCCAAATCTTTGATTTTGAATTGCTCATGAAGGAAAGCTTTAAGAGAGGAAATCTCATCAACATCAGTACTAGTCAATATAATATCATCAACATAGACGGCTAATATCACAACCGAATCCCCAGAAATCCTTGTAAAAAGAGAATAATCATTCAGAGAATGAGAGTGACCTATGGTAGAAAGGGCTTGAGAAAGTTTGGCATACCATTGCCTAGAGGCTTGTCTTAAGCCATAAAGTGACTTTTGAAGTTTGCAAACAGGATGAGCATAGGAAGGTGAGGAAGGAGGTACATATCCAGTGGCAACTTCATGAAAACCTCTTCATCCAAATCTCCATGAAAGAAAGCATTGTTGACATCTAACTGAAACATAGGCCACTATTTCTTGATAGCAACAGCAACCGGGGTCTTAACAGTGGACATCTTAACCACAGGAGAGAAAGTTTCATAAAAGTCTATCCCTTCAACCTGTGTGTCTCCCCTAACAGCTAGCCTAGCTTTGTATCTTTCAATGTGACCATTTGCCTTGTACTTGACCTTAAAAACCCACTTACACCCTATAGGTTTCTTACCATAGGGAAGATCAACTACGGCCCATATATGATTAGCCTCTAAGGCCTGAAATTCTTTACTCATTGCATCTTGCCACTCAGGAATGGAGGCTGCCTGAGAATAAGTATTGGGCTCAAACACATGATTTTCAGAGGAAGTAGCTAAGGAAACAACAGATGAAGAGAAAAAGGGAGGAAGGTCACAATGATAGTCTTTGAGATAAGCAGGAGGCTGATGAGACCTAGAAGACTGTCTAACAACAGGAACAGGATCAACATTAGAGTTAGTGACAGGTGGAGGAGAGGGAGAAAGAGGGGTGGAAGAAGATGTTGAAGGAGTGAAAGGAGATGCAGCTGATGTAGCAGAAGCAAAATGAGATGGGAAATGAGGATCAGGATCAGGATCAGGGTGGATAGAAGGGGAAGGAGAAGTGGAAAAGGAACAATCATCAGGTATTGAAGACAAGGGGCAAGTAGAAGGTGAGTCTTCAGGTGGTGTAGAAAAAGGAAAGATATGTTCAAGGAAGACTGCATCCCTTGAGATGAAAATAGACTTAGAAACTAGATTGTATAATTTGTACCCCTTTTTAGCAAAAGGATAGCCCAAGAAAATACAAAGAATGGACCTAGGATCAAACTTGTGTCTATTGACTTTAGGTATGGTAGCATAGCATAAGCATCCAAAGGTCCTTAAATGAGCATAAGTAGGAGGAATGCCATAAAACATCTCGAAGGGACTCTTATTATTAAGAACAGGGGAAGGAAACCTGTTAATGAGATATGTGGCTGTGAGAAGGCAGTCACCCCAAAAGGAAATGGGCAATTTAGACTGAAAAAGCAATGCCCTAGCAGTTTCTAGGAGGTGTCTGTGCTTCCTTTCCACCACCCCATTTTGTTGTGGGGTGTGTGGACAGGAAGTCTGATGGATGATGCCTTTCTCAGCAAAGAAGGAAGAACCAGCATGACTAGAACCTAACTCCATAGCATTGTCACTTCTCACAGTTTGCACCTTAGTGAAATTGAGTGTCAACCATGGCAATGAAGGCTTTGAGCAAATCAAAAGCATTGTTCTTAGCCCCCATCAAGTGGGTCCAAGTACATCTAGAGTAGTCATCAACAATAGTTAGAAAGTATCTAGCATTAGATGTAGTGGATGTGTGATAAGGACCCCAGGTATCTACATGTATTAATTGGAAAATGGCAGTAGAATGAATGTCACTAGAAGGGAAAGAGAGCCTAGTCTGTCTAGCTAAAGGACATATAGAACAAGGAAAAGATTGAGTAGAAGATAAAGATGAATTAATAGCAGGAATGGTTTTCATTCTATAAAATGGGATATGGCCAAGCCTGAAATGCCACACAACATCCATTTTATTAATATTCACAGAAGAACATACAGATGTTTTAGACAAAACAGCAGAATTAAAGTCATCAGCCAAAACAGTATAAAAAACTGGAGCATTACAAACAACAGGCTTAACAGAAAGAGGGTGACTAGGGACAGAGGTGGTAGCAGCAGCAGACAGTGGAGGAATAGCCAGCTCGTATAAGCCATTGTCCAACCTACCAAGTATCAGTGGCTTCTTCTGTGAATGGTCCTGAAAAAGGCACAGATTCTTGGTAAAATGGGCAATACCATCAAACTGGGAAACTAACTGATATACAGAGATGAGATTGTACTGGAAAGTAGGGACATACAACACATTATGTAGAGTAAAATTTGGAAACAGATTTAAAGGTCCAGTATTTGTTACCTTGACCTTATAGCCATTAGGTAAAGAAATAAGGCAGGGGATAGAAAAGGGTTTAATGTTGAATAGGAGAGACAATTTGGATGTCATATGATCAGATGCCCCTGAGTCTATGATCCATACTGAACTATCGACCTTTGAAAATAGACAAAGTTTGAGCAAAACACTATGAGTAGCAACTTTACCTGCAAAGTGAGCAGATGCCATGAGAGAATGAGATGATCCAGGTGATATGTGAGTTTTGTGTAATAGGAGCTGCAACTGAGAGTGCTCATCTTTGGTTAAACCTGATCCCTCATAAGTCTGATCAGGAACAGTCATTTGAGTACTCTCATTGAAAGGAACACTGCTGGTTGATGAATCAGTAGGATAACTCTCACAAGCAGCTTTGGCAGCAACCTTTCTAGGACCAAAATTAGAACCAGAACCCTTAGTGAATTTAAAGTTTGAAGGGTAACCATGAAGCCTGTGACATTTCTCAATAACATGCCCAGTCCTCTTGCAGTATTTGCAATATAGAGATGCCTTCTGAGGATCAAATTGTACTTTGGGAGCAAACTTAGATCCACCACTGTTGAAAGAGGCATGGAAGGAGGCTCATTCAGAGGGAAAAACAGTACTAGCAGACACTTGTCTTTGATTTTCATCACTGAGAAGGATGCTATAAGTAGCGTCTATGGAAGGGAGAGGCTTAATCATAAGAATGTTACTCCTCACTTGGACATAAACCTCATTTAAACCCATGAGAAACTGATAGACCTTTTATTCCTCCTCAGATTTAGCACCCCCAATACAATTACACCTATTCTCAGAATGAATAGCGATTGAAGCTAACTCATCCCACAATTGTTTTATCTTGGTAAAATAAGAAGCAATGTTAAGAGAACCTTGGGAAATGTGAGCCAAGGATTTTTTTCAACTCAAATACCCTAGCACCATCAGCCTTACCATACCTAGCTTGTAATTCCCTCCAAATATCCTTAGCAAACTCACAGCATACCTATGTATTTCCTTAGTGACAGAGTTGGCCAGCCAAGCAACAACTAGGTCATTGCAACGCTGCCATTGTCGAAGGAGGGGAGATCCTTCAGGAGGCTTCTTAGTAGTGCCATGGATGAAATCAAGCTTATTTCTAATAGATAAGGCAATCAAAATTGACCTACGCCAACTACCATAGCAAGTTCCATCAAACAATTCAGAAACTAAAGATGAAGCTAGCAAATCAGATGGGTGCACATACAAAGGGTGACAGGGGTGAGTATAGTCATCTGGGTGAAATGGTACATGTGAAATAGGGGTTGTACCCGTCGTTGAAGTATTGATACTAGCAGCAGTACCATTACGGGTAGGAATTTGAGAATTGTCGGTGTTCGTCATCGATTAATCAACAGCAATACTCAATGGCAAAATAACAACCATGAAATACAACACACTAATAGTATGAGAACAATATCGACAAATTGCTAATAAAGGAAACCCTAGAAATCCTAATTCGATCGATTTTGAGAGAAAACAAATCAGAAACCCTAACTTGATCGAATTGGGGAAAGAATGTTAAGAATGAAAAAAATACCACTCCTCTTTGCAACTGAAAGAGGTACAGCCTTGATATACACTATTCCACCGGAAAACCATAAACTTCGACGGAAAACTGATCGCCGATGAACCTTTGACGAAGGAAACTAAAACACGGCTATCTACACCGTAAAGCGCGAAAATATACAATGTAAACCTCGCTCTGATACCATGTTTGCAACGAAAAAACTTACAAACTGAAGAAGTTGATGAACGAGGTCAAAGTTTAGAGAGAGAAAGAAGAGAGAGAATGTATTAGATTGAATGAATAAATCGTCTTCTGTTCAGTGCATATATCAAAGGTAACAAAACAATAATACAACTGGGTCTGACCGCATTGGGCCGATCCGGTACAAATAAATGAACGGGCCCAAGTGGACTAAGACTAATCTGGGCTAGTCTGAATAAGTCCAACAGAGTTAGTGATCTCAAAATATGTATGATTTTATTATTTATACACATATATTCTTAACTTTGTGTATATAACTCAAGCTGAGAGGAAGAATTAAAAAAAAAAAAAAAACTGAGAGGAATAAATTCAGTTAAACTCACATAAAGCGTCTTAGATTCAACTCTGATCGGAGCTTCTTTGGCATGGCAACATGGAAAATCATATAAAAAATTAGGTGCTCGGTCATTCTTGGAGATCGTACTTGGTAGTCCAGAAGAGATTCCCGACAAATTATCCGTAACTGTATAAATTCTTGTGCAGAAAGAAAAAAATAGCTAATTTGTACCACACATGCATTTATTTATGAACCGCGTGGTACTGCCAAAGGGTTACGTTATACAACTAAGACCACTGAGGCAGACACATGCCATGATTTTTAGTACTCAAAATTTGAAGTCCGAAAGTATTTTGAATTTACGTAGAGTTTTAGTAATTAGATGAAAACCATAAGTAACTTTCTGCAATATAATTGATCCATTATCGAAGTGTATTTAAGAGATTATGGGTTGTTAGTAGTTATATAATCAATATGGGTGTGTCTGGTGTGAAGGAAAATATTTTCCTCGACAACTGAGATTATGGGTGAGTTTGGTATTAAGAAAAAAATAAATCATGGATGATACTTTTTAAAAATTTTGATCAATCAAAAAACATACCAAACACACTCTACATATATAATTAACATAATTGGTCATTAACTTCAATAGAACAAAAGCTTTCCATAAAATGTAAGTCTATAATTTTACACGTGAACATATACTTGATTCCATCATTTCTCTTGTTTTATTACAATTATAAAAACCAACATCCTCCATTTTATTTTATGAATTTTAATTGGATTTAATTTGACTGACATGAAGTGTAAAAATATGATTATTTTTTTTTGAATATGTGTGTTTTTAAACGAAAAGGTTTATAGCATACAAAATAATACCTTTGAATTTTGAAGTCTTAATTAAGAATGTGATGCCATTTTCTATAATCAGAGGGGAATCTAGGACTTTTAGAACATGGGTGCACCACTAGGAAAAAAGAAGAAGGAAAAAACTCAACATTCAACCATGTGTATCGGTTAGCTTTCTTGTAGCATAGGTGCTAGCAAATTATATTATACCAATTTTAAAAAATATGTACATAAAATAACTAATTTTACAGAAAAATCACGGATTCACGTGTCCCTAGTTTAGCTACACATCCCCCCTGTCTATAAGGGAGTGCCATTAGTGGTAGAATGAGAACATTGGAATTGGAAGTTTAGTAAATATAGAAATATGACATTATTTATGAAGTAGATTTAAAAGGAAAATAAAACACATAAATTAAAGCAGAGGAATAATATTTACGAAACACACTTAAAACTCAAAATGTAACATATATTCGTGCATAATTATTTCTCTTTCTCAATAACATTACACATGTAAAACCTATATTTTCACTATTTCTCATTGAAACTACCAAGTAGCATCGTGTCGGGGTGCTACAGCACACAAAAACGTGTTCTTAGAAGCTTGTAGCCAAAAAGAAAATTGGAAATATCTGTACATCTTAATTAATAATATTATATTCTTTTGTCGTCCCACTCATGTCTTAGTCATTTCTCATCTTTTTCTATAAATAGAAGCCATTAGGAAACTTTAAGATCCCAACCAATCTTTATTCTTCAAAGGTAGAAACAAGTCAACTCAAAATGACTATTGCAAATCAAGAAGCTGACTGTGGATGTTTCCTTAGTGCATGGCTTTGGTTCAACAAATTGGTAAAGAAGCTCATGTTTAAGGTTGTTGATACGGCAAGCAATGCAAAAAAATTAGGGCAAGAAGATCCTCGAAGAATTGTTCACTCTCTGAAAGTAGGATTGGCCATAACTCTAGTGTCACTGTTCTACTATTTCGAGCCTAAATTTGACTATGAAGGCTTCGGTGTTTCTGCAATGTGGGCTGTTCTCACTGTTGTCGTCGTCTTCGAATTTTCCGTTGGTAAGCTTATCCACTTATCACCAATCTCCTTTAGAGAAACGGATTCAACTTATATACACCGACAGTACTACAATCAATTTTTTTCGATGTATTTTTAACGTAACACGTGATATAGTCATTTGCATGTTTCAAGTTTCTAATCTCACTTTTTAAGAACGGTTTCCATTTAAGACCATATTGACTATCCAATATAGATTAGAAAGTACTTTAGGTTACTACACATTTCACTTTAATTTTTAGGCGCTTCTATAACTAGGCCATATTTTTTTCCTATTTCTTTTTAGATTATAAGTTTATATCTCTTGACCTTTGTTGTCTTGCAGGAGCAACACTTGGAAGAGCTATAAATAGAGGGATTGCAACATTTTTAGGTGGTTCACTAGCAGTTGGAGCTCATAGGTTAGCATGTTTCGCTGGGTCAAAGACATTGGAGCCTATTGCACTTGGGATTTTTCTCTTCTCCATAGGTAATCCAACAACAAATTAAAAGAAGCTCATGATTATAACACAAGCTCTTACTTAAATTACTCATTCATATTATGTTCTAATGTTATTTTTGTGACTTGATGCATGCAGCTGCAATTGTGACATATTTGAGATTTCTTCCAAAATTGAAGGCAAGATATGACTATGGCGTCCTTATTTTTATCTTGACATTCTCCTTGGTGTCTGTCTCGGGTTATCACGATAAGGAAGTGTTAGAAATTGCACATACGAGGCTATCAACAATTCTTATAGGATCTGCCACTGCCTTAGTTGTTTGCATTTTCATATGTCCTGTTTGGGCTGGTGAAGAACTTCACGTTAAAATTTCCTCCAATCTTGAAAAGCTTGGCTCTTTCCTTGAAGGTATAGTCTCTATTTTTCTTGCTTTTGTACTTACATTAGATTTATATCATTAACCAAAAGGAGAAGTGACTTATTAAATCTTGAATTTTGTGAACTTGACAGTCTTTGGGGCTGAATACTTAAACACAGCACGTGGGGCAGCCAGTGAACAAAAAGCATCTGATCTGCAGGGATATAAAAGTGTGCTTAATTCAAAAAGCTCCGAAGAAGTACTGGTAAGTTTAAGAGCTTTTTTTTTTTTTTTTTTAATCAAAAGTTTAAGAGCTCTCTTACAAACACATACCATAGTCCATAATAATAGGAAATATATCGACTTTAACTTTTATGTATTGATAGTATATTCGTTTCTAAATTATCAAGTTATTTAACCGTAAGATCCCTAAAAGTAAATACAAATATTTTTCACAACAATTAGTGATTTGAAAATTAAGTGTAAACTGCTACAACATCTGAAATCTCTCCAGCGTAAAATCTCTTTTACGATGAATACAAGTTAAATTCATAAGATATGCCCACCAAGGTCACCATTAATTAATCCTTCTTCTTAGCATAAGTTTTTTGTAAAAAGATTTACGTGGAGTGCACATGTTCATCTCATAACTGTTTGATATTATTGTGTCAAGACAAATTAAAAGCAGGGACAACATAGATTGGATGTTTCTGCAAATTAGATTCTACTAGTTGTCAATCCTTTAAATTTGATCTTATTTGTCGGAGGCAGAAATCTAGAAAACCACTTAATATCAAATATAACAAGTTATTATTTTCTCCTTTTAACATTTCTTTTCTTCTTGTTTTTGCAGGCTAATTTTGCAAAATGGGAGCCTCGCCATGGGAAATTTAGGTATCGCCATCCTTGGGCTCAATATTTGGAAGTTAGTGGTATTGCTCGAGATTGTGGTTACCGAATTCATGCCCTAAATGGCTACCTTAACTATAAAACTCAGGTAATTCATCAAACAAATAAAAGAGCCAATTATTATTGTATACCACGCCTATGGTCCTACTTAAACACATGAAGGACTAATTAATTAATTAATTAATCTACTACAATTATTGCAGATTGAACAGGAAATTAGAACTAGAATTCAAGAACCATGCATGAAGGTGAGTACAGAATGTGGTCACGTTTTGAAAGAACTAGCGTTGGCTATGAAGACAATGACATATCCACTAACCATTAAAGTTCACATTGAGAATGCAAAACTTGCTGCTGAAAACCTCAAGTCCTTGCTCCAGGCAAATAGTTCATGGGAGGAAATAATTTTTTCTGAGATCATTCCTATTGCTACAGTAGCTTCATTACTCATAGAGACTGTTTCTTATACGATAAAAATGGCGGAATCATTTGATCAACTTGCTACCATAGCAAGATTCAAGAAGACTAATCGTTTTGCCCCGGCAAGAATAAGAACTGGTAGTTGGAAAAGGAAAAGAGTTATTCCAGAGCAGAATACAGAAATTGCACATCATCATGTTATTGCAGTAGAGTGATGATGATGAGCAGTGGCGATGCCAGAAATTCTAACAAAGGATTCACAAAAAAAAAAAAAATGTTCGTGTCCCAAACGGGATTTGAATATGAACAACCACCTGAAAGCAATTTTGGTCATTTTCTTGTCACTGTGGCTTAAAAGTTAACCTTGTGTCAAAAGATTCAATAATTTATAAATATACATAAGGAATTTATTGACCTGTATGCACGATGAAATTCGAGCGGAGTTGCTAAAAACATGTACCTCGGTCCCCAGTGATGAGTGGCAGTACACTTGATGATGATGCACTATATAGTTTTACAACATTTATGTAGTACAATGTCCTTTTTTCTCTCTCCTTTCGTACCCCTTGAGATGAACTTCGTTTATACATATTGTTTCTCCGGGAAAACTAGTTCTTATTTTAGATTCAAAGGTGGTGGCTGAACTTATCGCAGATTTTAGGAGCAAGCAAAGCTGACAGATGGTGAACACAAGTACTAGATTCAAATAAATCCAGCGTTTTCTATACAATAAAAATATATGTGAAAAATCACTAAAACTTCAATAATAAATAATAGATTGAAATCAATAATTTCGAAAATGTATAGATTCAGTGACTAATAGGGTGATAGGCAGACTATTGTAGTGATACGCACCAAACATCTACTCAGCAGCAATTTACCATAAAAATGGAAAAAGGAAACAAATAAAAGAAATAATATTTTTTAGATGCGTAAAAAGTTAGCAGGAAACAGCTGAGCTCTATTTCATGTTATCGTCATCATCATTTTTTGGCTTTTATCATCTTTTGTTAGTGTACAAATTGCCTTTCAGTTGACACCCCTAAAAAGGGCACGTAAAAGAACTTTGATAATACAACCATCTCGTCGACTTGTTTGATGTAAGCAGATTTTTTCTAGCAGAGTGAAATAGTACAAGAGAAAGTTCAGGTCACAACAGTTAGTTTGGAAGCAGAATCAGAAAAGAAAGCCCGAAAACACAGAAATTGCATTAAAGTTACAAAGATCAGCTAATAAAATCCACCAACACCCCTTCTATCACCTCCACTTTCCTATACAATAAACCAAGAAACCACCATTTTATGACATGATCCCACTTCATTCTATCATTTTCTTCTTTCTCTAACCGATAAAACTAGCACATTTAAGGAAAGAATCAAAGCAGCAACAGCCATCCTACAAGAGGTATTCTATAGCATCTGATTGCTACATATTACAAGTTTACAACCAGTGATGGATTGGAATACTCTACCCGCCTTGAAAGAGTGCCTATATAGAGCTAAGATCTTCAGGAAATTCCAAATTTCTGATACACCTTGGCTCATGGGAGAAAAAAATTATCGATTAGCGTTAGAACCACCAGAAGTATCATTTTGGTGTAAATGTTAGTCATGGCAAGCATGGATTTTCCGCTTGCTCTTAACATTACCGGGTGAAGCAGTAGTAACCTGTTGATCACAGCAAACTACAAGGTCTACCAGTTGCAGGTATCGATGCTGTTTGGTGGAACGAATCACCAGCATTGGCAGGTTCTGCTCCACCTTTCGCTGTTTGCTCCAAGAGGCGAACGAGTGAGATGAATATCTCCATCCTTGTAACATCTCTGTTTGCCTGTTTTTAGATAGAAAATTCTAAGTCATGCTAAATGACAACCGACCAAGCAAAAATTGTGTGAGTACGAGAAACAGGTTACATCCAATTCTTGACTAGTTACCTCTACAGCAAATTGTGCCCATATTTTGTCGCTCCTTGTTTCCATCACCCCCTTCAAGATAGTCAAACCCAATCCTCTTATAATGTCTGCTATTTCCAAAAATAAGCCTCGTTCCTCGCAAAGCATCTGCAGAACAAAAAAATACGATGAACCAACAGATATATTTTCCAGTAATAATGAGGTCCTGTCAGATATGCTAGAGTGGACGAAAGGATCATTATTTTGAGATGCATAGACACCAACCTCCACAAGCATTTGACGAGGTTGATTCAGATCCTCAACTATAATAGGGCAGACCATAGACTGTGAGCCTACTTCATATGCCCATGTTGCTCCGCCTTCAAGACCATCCTTTAAAAGCAATCCTCCATCCTTACTGATAATCTGCGGGTTCACAACATAAGGACAGAGGTGATGACCAATTCTCTCACATGAAATTCGGGCCTCCTCTATGATTTATTAACTCCTTCTAATCTTATTGAGTAAACAAGTAGACCTTTATAGTTGAGAGCTTGAGAAAATATGCCAAGCGTAATTATGTTATCATATTCTTTCATGACTTTATTGAACTTGGAAACTTTCTTTCTTCGTGATCTCCAGCCGTAAATTTAACTACTGAATCACAACACAGTATATCAATAAGAAAGTCCAGTTTTTTCAGTACAACGAGAATAAGGCTAAATGGTTATGATCCAACCTTTGACTCTCCAGTCTGTTTTAGTTTGTCTGCATGTTTTGTGACACTTTGCAAGAAAAGCATGTGTTTGATCGTGCGTTCGAACAGTGCATCAATGCTACACTGAAATAAGATGATCCGTCAAGGAAAAGCATTGGTAAGAGCAAGATTTTCATTAAACGAATTTGGAAAATAATAAAATAAAAATAACAAAGATAAACAGGAAGTCCAAGTGTTGAAAGGATGTATATCACCTTTGCCCCATTAGGAACAATTTCTCGAAGTTCCTTCACGCGATCTTGGATCATTTGCCGATCTTTTGGCCTTGGTCTAGGATTCTCTCCTGGTTTAAGCCTTTTGCGACTTGTTTTGCCCATTTCGTCAGGCTTTTTAGAATAGCCTGTTGAAACACTGCTTGACGGCTTTGTATCATAACTACTTTCCACCCATGAACTGATAGTTGATCCATAAATCGAACTACTTTGAGAATACATTCCTGTGTTTTCTTTGGACCCCTCAGATCTGAATGAACCAGAACTCATTGCTCCTGATTTTGAAAGTGTCTTGGGAGACCCAAATTGCTCTCCCTGAATTTTACTGGAGACCCCACCTCGGCC
Organism: Lycium barbarum; assembly: GCF_019175385.1. Taxonomy (NCBI): domain Eukaryota; kingdom Viridiplantae; phylum Streptophyta; class Magnoliopsida; order Solanales; family Solanaceae; genus Lycium; species Lycium barbarum. The sequence continues at coordinate 163,738,633 of NC_083337.1, forward strand.
ATAGGAACATGAAGCATTCGGGGCAGAGGAGCTGCTCAAATTTGTTATCGTCGTACGGCTAGAAACATTGTCATCCAGGCTCTGCTTAGCAGATCCATTTGATACCATAGTATCTAAAATACGATCAAAACCAGTCATGGAGAACATACAACTATCTGAGTTTCCTTGGTTGACGGTAGAAGAAGCATCCCGACTTATTGTAGAAGTCGAGCTATTCTTAATCCAATCCTTTGTGTTTGAGTCTGGTTCATTGTTTTGCTCATTGTTCCAGCTGCCATTTAGTAGTCTGTTCTTAAAATCAGCACCCAAAACATCAAACAAGTCATCCCCTGACTGACATTGGACATACACATCTCCATATGCATTGTCAAATAAGGGATTCCGCACTCCGCGTTCATGTTTTTCACCATAGACATCTTGAATGCACTCACTTGAACTTGGCTGTTCATTCTGTGTTAACATAACACCAAGTGCTTGAAACAAATCATTTTCTACCATTATCTTGCTCCCATCCAACAGATATTCTGCACCTTGCCCATCCAAAGAATGATTATTAATCACATGGTCCACATCATATGAAGAAGATGCATTCAGTTCAGAAGCACCAATTGGAGGCCCATTTCCAATACTCTCTTTGCACAATTCAGTTACTCCAGTGGATGGAAGAACAGAATTTTCATAAAACTTGGACATCACAACATGATCGGCTCTTGCCTGAGATGCTCCAAAGCCATTTGGCAGAGTTAAATTGCTTTTTGCAAAACTACTTTCACCAGAGATTTGTTGTTCAGTTAACATTATGCTGCCACTATCTAGAGTTAATGAGCCAACCGAAGATTCCTGACAGAATGGTGTCTTTCGAATGTATTGCGAAGCCTGTTGCTTCGTCCATATGTCGGGGTTTGGAGGAATTACCTCAGTTTTGATCATATTATTTGTCAGCTGGCTGTTTAGGTACATGCATGGTTTCACTTCTGGCAAAATTTTCTTGTGAAAGTGGTTATCATGGCAGTCAGCAAAACTTTGAGTGACATTGAAGCCTTGAAATGTTGCATCAGCCAAAGAAGAAGAAGTTTGACCAATGAAACCCTCACTCTGAATGGAGTTAACCTTGTCAATCATTGAAGCGGAGTTCACTACTTTGGCTCTCCCACAATATTCCGTTGAGACTGAACTGCCAAGGTAAACTGGTCTCGAAGTTAGGGCAGGTTCTGTTGTTGCATTCTCATCAGATAATAAAACACCGGGGACACATCCTAGTTGACTTATTAGCGTTCTCACATCCTCCACAAATCCCATATTCTCCATTATCTGAGGCAACAAAAATGACCATTTCACTTCTGAGTTATATTTGAACCAGTTAACCACAGTTAAAAATACTGGCAAACCAAATGATCACCCCTGGGCACATCTGGCCTAGCACTAACAGAAAGATTAAGCACATTTTACATTGATAGAATCACTTTGTGCTAACTGCATTAAATTCACACTAACAAACAAAATATTTACCAACTTACCATATTTAGCCCCCTCCCCAAACCTTAAAGCATACAAGACCTTTTCATTTGAAGTTTGAACAGGGAATTGATTACGCCCACTTTCAATTGACTATTGATTTATTTATTAAGAACAGATCCCTGGAGCGCAATCAGCTTGAAGGCTGACCAAGAAACATAACATTGGTCAAAGTTGTAACAGTGGGATAACATATGAGATTCATTCTCACTTTGAAGATTCTAAAAGGGCAAGAAGCGCAAGACTTACGTGCAAGTATGAACCAAATTGAACAATGCCATGAGGAAGAACAGGAATAACTGAAATTGTCTGCAAAGCAATGATATATAAAGAATTTAATAAAGTCACAAAAAATTAGAGCCGGCATAGCATATCAATGACATCAAGATTATTATACCTGTATGCCAGCTGAAAATTGTTGACAAAGCTCTTTCAAAACCTAATAAGACCACAGGAAATGGAAGCAATAGTAAGCGTCAGTTGATCAATCCAATAGCATACTAAAAGAAACCAATAGCATTACATCTTAGCTTCACCAAATTGAAGAGATTAAGCATCAGTATCTAAGCTTGTCTTCACCTTACAGATCTCTGAGCTTCTAAATTCAGTTGAATAGTAAAACATACTTCTTTAACCACACGAGCAGATTTTACAAGGGAAATTGTTCATATTTCGAATGCAATAAAGAAAGCAGAAATATATACACTTAGTGGATGCAGAATATACTTCACGGTGTGGCATCCTAAAGGAAAAAATTGACTATTGGCGCACGATAATTATCAAAATACGTACCTCTGGTGGATAAGCGTCTCGACTTAAACCCTTCGAAAGAATCCACTGATGGTTCCCCGTGACTGCAGCCCGGCCAATTAGTCTGAGATGCAATATTAAGGATATAACATATGAAGCAACTCTATCGAGCTCTCATTTTAGGATAAAAAACATTAATAAGCTACATTTAGAAAAGGTCAAAAGGTCATACCCTTCTCCTACTAGATTGAACTGATTGTCCGTCGTCATTTTATTTACAAGCAAATGCAAGCTCTCCCCTGCTTGATTCAGAAGCCGAGAATTTTGAACCCCGCCAGAAACCCAACAAGCACTCCAATCTTGGAAAGCTAGTTCTGGATTCTCAACTCCAGAGGTTCCATGAATATTAGAGAATGTTGAAGTTTCATAATAAGATTCTTCCCAAATTAAAAGCCTGGAAAATCACAAGAGAAATATCACTTCATTTGCAGTACTTTGAAAAACTTTAATCGAGGATTGAAAAATATCAGCAAAGGCATTCACAGAAAGTGACAACTCTTTGAATTCCTATTCCGCAAGGTTACTGGAAAAGTGTAAGAAACTAAAGAACAAGAGACAAGAAGTTTGATAATAGGAACATACATAATCAAACAAAATTGACAAAATCAGTAATGAGTATGTTTTTGCACAGCAGATCACAACAGTAGAAAGGGTGTATAAGATTACAACAAATCTACTTTATTCAACTTCTTCTAAGATTCTTGAAGACAAAACAGACTGGACCAGCGACAACATTCCAAAAACAGAAAACTGAAGTAATCAGATTACAGAAAACAAACATTACAACAATATCACATAAATCTATTACCCGTCAAATCATATCGTAATAGACAACGGAATAAATAACTTTAGCTCTATTACCACAGCATTATAATACATATCAAGAAAGCTTTGTCTTTGGTCAAACTAGGGAGACAGTGAAGACAGGAACTGAACACAATAGAATCAATGAAACTCAATTACAGTTTCTGCTCAACAAAAGGACCATCAGAATTTTAACTTTATCCATTCTTACTTTTATTTTCCCTCCAATTTCTCAGCAAAGAAAAACAATCACCAGCAAAAAGCCAAAAAAGAAAGCATAACAGAGTAAGTAAAACTTAAAAAGAATGCATACGAAATTTGTACAGACATTTTTCTCCATTGTGTTAAAAACAAGAACTCACTTAACTTTGTACTCAATCCAGAAGAAAAAGATTACATTTTTTTATTTTCATTTTTATCTTTCTTGAAAAATATAGCAACACCCCACAAGAAATAAATGCAAGAAACATTAATTAAAATCTCACTTGGTATTTTGGCAACCAATCTTCCAGAAAACAGCATAAGACCACTGGTTTACTCCACACAGAGTTTTCAAAACCTCTTTCAGCAAGTACCCCATAGCAAATTTGATGTGTGTATGTATCCACAAAAGACACCAAAGCAAAATATTACATATATGGATGTCTCAATAGAGAAAAGACAGTTCTTTTTCACTGTTTTTGCAGTAAATGTCTAACTTCCCCTACAAGACCCACGACCTGCCTGTTTAGTTCTCAATCCACCACTTCTCTTCCTTTGTGGATCCAAATTCACTATTGTCATACACCTGCAATCCATTCTAGTGGTAAAAAGAAAGAGGAGAGAAAGTGAAAGAGATGAAAATGAGAAAAGCTAAAACTTTTCTCTGTAGATAGTAAAACTGAGAAGACCCTTTACAGGAAACTACACAATACCACAAGCTTTAAGCTCACAGTTAACAACAACCACAATTTTCTCCATTTTCAGAAAAACCCCAAGAAAGAATCTAAGGAAAAAATGAATATTGAGTGTATAGTGAAGCAAAGATCAAAACTTTTCAGAGAGTTCTTGTTACGTCACACACACACTGTGTTTGTGCGTTTTTATGGGGAAAAAAAGACTTTTTGTGAAGGTTATATGGTTTAAGTAGTTGAAGTGCTACTTTTTTGTTTCAGTGCTGACAATGGTCTTTGCTCACTGCTTAGATGAAGAAGAAGAAAAATGGTGGGAAGTGTGCAGTAAAGATTGGACATGATTAAACAAAGAATGGGGAGAGAATTTAATTGACAGAAACAGGCTTGGAAGTAGTAGAGAATTACAGTTTTACCACTGTGGGGGTTTGTTGTCAGCTTTCTGGTCTTTTCCAAATTCAGGGGCTTTTGTGTTTGTGCCTTGGGACTATGCATGGAATCTTGGATTTGAACTGCTAAGAAAACAGATTAACATTCGGTTTTTCCCGAGGCCGTTCAAAATCGAATAATAACGGATAACTCAATCGCAATATAGATTTATTGTAACTGATTATTGAATTAACTGGCTGAAAAATGATTTAAAATTTTATATTTAAGAACTTAATGATCACTCATTTTTTTTATTGATTTAACCGTTAATTTTTTAAGAATTAGTACTTTTTAAATTTGTATTTATACCCTGTATATTCTAAACTTCTAATAGTATTTTAGTTTCTTGTTGAGATTTGAAATATGGTTGTCCCAAAAATGACCATGCGGAAGAACTATTTGTGTGATGCCTAATACTTGTCACATTGGACTCTGTAGCTTGATGTTTCATATGCTGCAGGAACTAATTGTTTGCATCAAATTTTATTAATCAAATATCTCAACATGTGTGAAGTTGGTTGCAGTTTTAACGTTTTACTTTAGACTAGACCAATTAGTAACCAATCGTTATTGGTTAGGTTAACGAATTATTTTAGTTTTGAATCGATAATCAATAAGTCGAACAGTTAAGTGTAAATATCCAACCGTCTCGTAAGCACTTAGTTTTTTCCAAACAAAAAGCTAATACAAACTGGTATATGTATTTGTATTTATATTTTAACCAACCATTGATTACTTAGAAATATAATGGCAAAGTTAGAAAAGGATTTAACTAGCTATTTTTTAGAGGGAGGGGTGGGTGCATGCGTATAATTATTGGAGGAGGGATGTTTCAATTTTAGGCAAAAGTTCAAACATTTTAGAAGCAAAACAATATACATCAACCATACATATCAAAATTGTGACTTCCATGGTAAGGTTGCGATGAAGGCAACTCCATACTCAGGATTTAAATTCGAGATCTCTGATTAAGAATTAAAAAAATACTTCTTACTTGTTACTATTAATTCCTATAAGAGAAGTTTGAAAAAAACATTTTTTCAAAATAATTAACAAGAGAGTAACAAAATGTAGTTGAACAAACGATTATATCTTGTGATATATAATTTAATTATGCTTGATTGACTACTTAGTGTCCTAGGAGGAACTATTTTCTTGTAATATCCTAATTTTAGGTGTTTTTTTTAATATAGTAATATGAATTTAAGCTTTATACAAATTGACTGTATTTAAGAAAAATATACAATAAATATTAATTGATAAATCAATAAAAATAATACTTGCTATTCTTTGTCCCAATTTATGTGGCGTACTTTTATTTTTAGTCTGTTTCAAAAAAAAATGTTGTCTTTTTATATTTAGAAATAATTTAACTTAATGAGATAATTTATAGTCAAATAAATATCTAAAACTTGTTTTGGACTATAAATTTCAAAAATCTTCCTATCTTTCTTAAATTTCATGTATAATTAAATGATATCACATAAATTGAAATTGACGGATTATTACAAGTTGCGATAATGCTGATAACATCAAAAGTTTTGACACTGTAAAATATTATTTAATTTCAATTCAAGTACTGAGTAATATATTTATGGGGTAGGAGGTAGTTTATTTGTAAAGCAACCTCCTTTTCCTTTTGGTGGAGTCATGTAAACTGGGGGACCTCAAAGTTTGTACTTTCTCACTTTTTCTTTTTCCTCTCTATAATGGGAAGGTCAGAAGTTTATTCAGAGATTGTAGTCATCAAGGGGAGTTGCCCATAGTGGGAGTCGCTTTCAGAATTTTGTCTACCACAATCACCCATGTCTTAACACTTCATTTTACATCCAAGCCACTGATCATGAATTCCATTCTCAGTTTTTTTTTTTTTTTTTTTGTACTGATAAGTGATTTATTTATAGACATGAATTTTTTTTTTGTTTCTCGCCCGGTGTCTGGTAGCTGCACTAGGGCGCGGCTAAATCAAAATTTGTGCTCGTAAGTTTCACGTTGGTGCGTAAAACGCGCCTAACAAAGACGACTCGATACCCAGGAGGACTTCTGATTAAAGATGAAAGTGTGTTTACCATTCTACCACAACCCTTGTTGGTTGTAGACATGAAACTGGAGATAAAGAAAACATAAGTATAATCTTTATATGATTTGTTTATTCATGTATTTTTATTTTTTAAAATAGTTAAGTCAACGGAGTTAAATTTGTTTTTATTTCCTTGAGGATGCACCAGCACTAGTATAAATTTTGATATATTTAAGTGTTGATAACTGTTAAAAATATTGATTTGGTAGATTTGCCTGTCATCAATTTAATTAAAACTTGGTATTGACTTTGGATAAGCATGCCTAAACAATAATAGCATTATTCTTAATTTTAGGTAAGACGTTATATATCTCTACGTCTTGGAAAATAATTGTCTATGTAGGAGACGTTATACTTTTATACGTCTGGCGTTTTCTCTTGTTTACCATGAAATAGTGCTTATTTGAATAATTACTAGCAAATCATGGTTACCTAACAACGAAGCAGAAAAAAATAATATGGCCTGGCTACTCACTATTACTAATAATAATTATGTTGTAGCTATATGTCATAGTTTTTGTTTTTACTCCATAATGGTGGTGTCCGTCTTAATTTACGCACACTTTGAATAATTATAAATTTCTTAGCTGTATCTGACCTCTTTTTATGTTTTTATTGAGTTGAGGGTCTCTCGAAAACAGCCATCCTACCTTGGTAGGAGTAAGGTCTGCGTACACTCTACCCTTCCCAGACCCCACGTTGTGGGATTTCACTGGGTTGTTGTTGTTGTTGTTGTTGTTGTTTGAATAATTATAAATTTCACGAGGTATTTATTACTTATACAATTATTAAGTAATTTCGACCCCAAAACTTATTTCTTTTGAAATCGGCACTTTAATCTCTACGGTTTTTATTTCTTTATTGATCAGTATGTCACACTCTCGACTATGCTAATGCTATGACTCAGAGGATAAAAGAGTTCATCAAACATAGGAGTTAGTATAATTTTCACTATTCTCTTTCTTTACCTATTGCTAGGGGAATATTTCTTCTTTTTTTTTTTTAACCAAGGGGCTAGATATTGGCACGAGTTCATTAATTACACAATAGGTTTATTCCTCTAGTCTAGGCACATCTGAATTTCAAAATTTGCCTCTTAGCTTGCTGATGTTATGAATTGACAAGTTCTTTAATCACAGCTAATTAAGTATGTTTAACTTTAAGATTGTCATTAATTTACAAATTAGTTTAAACAATTACTAGCTAGATAAGACAATTCATTACGATTAGTGATTAAAGTGGAAAAAGATAGATGTTGTACTGTGGTCTGATAATTCATTTTTGTTTCACAAGTTGTAAACTCTTCATGGAAAATGTATAACCTTGATCTAGAGTCTCCTTGACACTCCTTAAATTCCCTCTCTTTTTCACTGGGGTTGCTTAGGTTATATGAGCAATCTTATCAGTTATGAATCAAATGATTAACTTGTACTGTGGCATTTTAATCCGTTCATCCTTCAAACCCAAATGATATCTTCCACATTTAACCCGTCGCCAGAAGTTTACAGTTCCAAAACAATTGGAGACAACCTTTTATTTGATAGCCACAAACCAAACCTTATTGTGTCAAAGAAAATTTTAAATTCAATTCCAACAAATTTGCACACAAATCGAATTGTTTTTACTATGTTTTAACGGACAATACCTTATTGGGAGAGTCAAGAAATGCTTTGAGCCCCTAAATATGTCACCTTATATCCTACCTCTTCGAAGGGTAACGTCTGATGCCCTATAAGCCCAAGTTACTTGGGGGTAGCAAAAATTGAATCATGTATTTGAACTTTATTCCATTGGTCTTTTGTGGTCCAATTCCTTTCATTTTCTTTGTGTCCCAATTTCCCTTTCTCAAGACTCCTTCATTTAATTTGCCTTTTAGGCAACATTCTTGTATTGACATGTTCTATGTTGTACCCTATAAAGCTAAAGAGTATTAGGGGGTGGACATGGCCAAGCATATAACTACTAGGAAAATTTGTGCTAATTTTCTTTTGTCCATGCATGTGTGTGATTTCTTTTGTTTAATTTTTGTCTTTTTCTATTGGTCTCTTTGCTTCTTTTGATAAAAAAAGACAATGAGAATAATCTGTTGAATATCCAATTCTTTTCTTTCTACAGTAATTAATTTCCCAAGATAACATTGATTAAGGTTGTTCTAAGTATTATATTCTGCTAGTATCCTTTTCTTGAGTTATTTTATGTTGGGTTTGCTGACATTCCAGTTATTGTCTTTACCTTTTTGCAGTTTATTTATTGGAAAGTAAAAAATATTTTATTGTGTATTAATAAATCAATTAAAATGACACCCTTTTTGGGTCCTGTGAAAGGTTTATGCTTCTATTCTGTAATTCTATGATACTTTACTTAAATAATATAAAATAATCACATCTGACTAAGAAGCTCTCCTCCTTGCACATGGTTGGAGGAGTGAAGCAAATCTTGGTTTTTTTAAACCTTCATCTGAAATTGTCTATCACTTTAATTTGCCCGTCCACTAGTACTTTGCTTAATTGCTGGGAATCAAACTGGGTATGGATAAATTCATCTTGATGGAATATAAAAAAAGATGTTGAAATTAATGGAAATTTTATCATTTAAAAAAATCAGAAATTCTCTCAAAGGGCAAAGGTGGCATATTTGACTCTCCAAAAGAAAAACAAAAAACTAACGAACAATTTAATCAGTCGGAGTAAGTGTCAAGATATGATAACTGGGATAAGAAGGTTTTTGATGGAAAATTGGTACTAATTACTTAATGTGAATTAAATTGTAGAACATATTACCAAAGCTAGCTCCATGCCCTTAATTTGTTTGAATTTATAACTAGCTATATAAGAAATTTCTTATAACATTGCCAATATTAAAACCAAGGAGGGGAAAGAGAATGCCTCCAAAATAAGGGTGGTGTGTGGGGGGTGGGGGGGTGGGGGTAGGGAAGAGAGAACATAAAAAATGGACTCAGAGAAACATAGAAAGGTATCAAATAAAATGTATCATTGAACACAAAAGTCCCACAAAAATAAAGTTTCTTTTTTTTTTGTTGTAATAATTCTAAGAAATGAAAGTCAATAGTAGCTCTATTTCATTTGAAGATCTAATGGGCAAAGGGAAACAAGACACGATTTCAAAAAATAAATAATTAAAGCTACTGATTATTAATTATGTCCAGAAACAGAAAAGGAAGATCTTTGGTGTCATATATAAGCTATCATTTGGTTTTCTTTGTTAAGGAATTTAATCATTCATTACATAATTGTTTGATAGTGTTATGGTGGTATCAAATATTTCAAAAATTCTAGAGACTTCACCTGTCTCCTTTGGACTATCTAAGACTTTCTTTATGAACTTTACCAAGGAGCTAGGTTTAGTCAATCAGAGAATAGCATTGCATTTATTTTACTCTTTTGAGACAATGAATGTGAACTTGTTATAAGATATATATAAAGGTCTTGGCGCTCATATAGTAGTATTCTATGTGCATTCTTACTAGCAGACTGTCGAAACGCCAAGTTTAGAGGGGTAACTAGGACTATAGCCAAATTTAAATATGCACAGAACAAAATGTATCAAGTTTAGAAGGATCCCGAGTATCCTGACGAAAAAACTCTAAAAATTAAAAGAGTTGGACTTCTATGTTGGATATAGGGAAAGTTACATAGATACTAGCAATATATAGCAAAGACAAGCATAAGTATGAGAATCTTGACTGCTGAGATACCAATATTTCATTTATCTCCTAAATCCCCTTCAGATCTTCAATCCTCATCCTGTCTCAAGACTTTTATACTTGAATCTTGTGGGTCAAATTTTAGGACAATATCAACTGATACCTGTTCACACCTGCATTACTCTATAATATTATCATAGACATTATATTTCACATCTTACAGAAGGCAAATCAGTAGCTTGTGAATAAATAAATTACTGGTATCATGTTCCAAATAAGGAGTTCAGCGGTGATATTATCAACAAAAAAAAAACAGTTAAAAGCATTCAAATACTATATTCTCTTTTTTCAGATTTACTACTTATTTTGGCTCTCTTCGTTCTTGTTTAAATTATAAATTCTGGTTCAGCCACTGAAAAGAGTCACGTAAAACCAATACAATACAACAAGATTTTATGTTTTACCAACTGAAGGTGTAAAAAGGTTGTACATTACATATTACTGATGATTGCAAGTCTCTTTTCGACAATCGGTATGGACATATTTGTGTGAAAAAGCTTTTCAAGGATGGTAGACATATAATTTGCTTTGAGGTCCGGTCCAATATAGACATATTTGTATGACAAAGGCCTGTAATTCCATGATAATGAGACACTGAGATCTAGAATGTTGACATTGTCCATTACCTTTTAATCTTAAACATAGAAATTCTTTGATCATATCACTTTTTTTCCACAGGATGTTGGCTGTTGTGGTTACACAAGTTCATTTCCTTAACATTATTGACATCTGGACCAAAAAGGAGATTCTTGCTGAGATACGAATCAAACTAAAGTTTTTCTTTTCCTCAAGAAACATACCCATAAAACAACATTTGACGAGAAAAAGAGTAATATATGTAACGTAAGCGAATACGATTGACTTATAATTCTGTCACATGAAAACTCCGCAAACCACATGATATTCTACCGTACCCGTTAGCATATATAAGTAGAATATATAATCAGGCCTAGACCCCCTTTTACAAACTTTTAATTGAAAATACAAAGTAAGTTTGATTTTCTAAAGTGAATTAACCATGCATAAGGGTATAGCTTGCAATAGGCAGATCCAAGATTTAAGCTTATGGATCCTAAACCATAACTTTTTTAGAATAAGTAGTGTTTGATAGATCATTTATACATAAGTGAATTTCTTAGCACATACACAGGGTACGTATGTGTTAAGTTTGTGGGCCTGACTGTGCGGATGGCAGGGGGCGGCAGCCCCTGCGATGGATGAAGCAAGGAGGTTTTCTTTCCCTCAAGGGTTTTCATTGAGAAATAAAAAGAGTTGGTGACTGTCATGGATTTTCTTCCTCTTGAAGATTTCCCATGTAAAGTTGTGTGTTCTTTTCTTTTTCGGTATCATTGCTTTCATTAGTTGTTGTCTGATAACAATATGAGCCAGCCATAGCTTCTACGGTTGATCCACATTAAACTCCAAAAGTACTTTCATTGTGACAAATATGAAGAATGATGTGGTGTAACAGTAAATAAAGTGGGTGAAAATTTTAGAAGATTGAGATTCAAATTTCAGATAAAAAGTATTAGGTTATTTTCCTTTTCCATCTATGTACCTAAGCCAATTTGGGGGACAAAGTTATCTGTGCTAGTGGGAGGTAGCTCATAGTTATCTTGGTGAAAAGTTCGTGGGACGCGTAAGTAGCTTGTCCAGACTTCACTGTTTTTTTTTTTTTTTTTTTTAAAAAAAGGATATGAAGAATTAATGATGAACGTATGTCACTATAGAAATTGGTAGGCCAAGACCATGGCATGCCTCCCAGACCAAATCATATTTCTTTTTCAGCACATTTCTTTCTTCACATCAATTCCTTGAGGTAGGAAGATTTATAGAGCACAATCATACCAAATTCGGCTTTTGACTTCGTTATGGCATAAATAACTAATCTTCTGCTAGAAGTGTATATGAGGTCTTCAACTTAATGTAATGTTGTTAATTTTACTTAATAAGTGTCACTAGCTGGTGAGGCTATAAATCTTCTTTTATGAAAACGATTGAAAAGAAAGAAATAATTACATGAGAAAAATTAGGTGAAAAGATAAATGGAAAAGCTTGAATTTATATTTTGGTTGTACTCAATTACATGTTGTAGCCCAATAAGGGAATATTAGGATGAGGTTAATGAAAAGGATAAGGAACATATTTGAATGGTTACAGGGCTACAGGTAACTGTGGCATTAATTAGTTTTACTATTTGACAAGACAAAATGATTGTTGCTCATATCTTTTATATACGTGGTACACCTGAGTTTATATTATATGAACACCAGCGGCTCCTCTTTAAGTTTCTTCACATGATTGGAGCAAAGTTGTGCATATCAATATGGAATTTAACTGATATTATATAATGAAGAAAAGTTCCTCTATTACTTCTTTCTATGTCTATATCATCTTCAAAATTTGGAATATACAATTAGGAAAAAAAGAGGGTCTATTCTTTAAATATTATGGAACCAAATACTGTAATGTTATTTTTTGCACCATAACATCCTACAAGTTTGCATGACTTTTGTCTTTAAATTATTAGTCTTTAATTTTTATCCTTCGTCTAAAAATTAGTTAATATATTGTACCAACTAACTTGTTTTATTCTTTGTGTTACTAATTTTACGGATTATGATGATCGAGTACTTATAGTTTCTTTTAAGTTACTTGATAATGCATAAAATTTTCATTCATAGAACTTCAACTTTATCCAATTTGATGAACAATGCTACTTCGATTTGTTTGGAAGTTGTCCACAAACCTTGATTATGTGAATATCGTGCTTTCTTCTTGCTAATTTGTCTCATTGGGCGAGCCAAGACCAGAGTAGGGCTCTGTATCAACTTGGAACAAATTATATAACGTAGCAAATGGCCGTTTTTTGTCAACTCTTTCTTTTTGAAATGTGGATGAGATGAGGCTTTTAAAAGCTGTCATAGAGGTAAAATAGTTACTTCATATTTAATTAAAATAATAAAACTTTTATCCCAAAAAGCAATCACTTCAACTACTTTAGACAAGAGTCGCATCATTAATTTAAGAATATAGGTAAAAAGATAATCTTGTTAGTACATTTTACATGTCGGCCTTACTAGAAATAGATTATCCAAAATAATCGTCATTTTAAAAAATTAGAAAATTTTTTAGAGACCTCTCGTTTCACTCATTTCAATGACATCCTCGCGTTTGCAATATTACGGCTACCTCCCTTATTTTTACTTTTTTATAACAATAATTTTATTCTATTTATTATTAATAAAAAAATTAATATATATGAACTGATTTGCCCTACTAAGATCATGCTCTTTTCCGCAAGCCTACTCTACCAAAATCTGCAGCGGTGCTTCATCTTCTCCGGTGAAATCCATTGTCCAGCAACACATCATGCGATACTGTGATGGGTTGTTGTATATCTCAATTTCTTTCCTTTTCCCCTTCTCTTCTCCCCTACAATAATCAAACAAAATTCAAGAAACCCCCATTTACCCTTTTCTGTCGTTTTTACTTCTACATTTACAGACAAACAAGAACAACCACATGCAATATTCCTGAGTTGGGTCTGTAGATACCATTATTCAGCTACTACTAAGGTGGTAGAGCTAAATCATACTAATCAATGATGGGTTGTTGTATATCTCAACTGGCAGCAAAAATGCATTTTTTCCTCCATCACTAGCTACATACCAAGTCAAGAAAGGGATGATGGAAAGCTTGTTGTTGTTTCAACTACTTCATCTATGCCTATTTGTGGTGCTGCAGATGACCCAAATATTAATGTGCTTTTGGTTGACACTAAAAGGGGAAACAAGATTGTAGCTTTTTACTTGAAAAATCCATATGCTAAGCTTACTGTTCTTTACTCTCATTGAATGAGTTCTCTGCCCTCAAAGAACAGGTACTATAATATTCTTTTATTTAGTAGTTGTGCCAAGAAATAGCTTCAGACGTAGATTATGCAAATTATGCTCCTTATCGAGTAATCGCAACTAAAAAAATCAAATTTTCTCTCGGATGCCAGCACTTTATGTCTATACAAAATTAGTGCCTTTTGATCTACTTTACCTGATTTAGAAAATAAAACAGCATCCCAGTTTTTTTTTTTTTATTAATAATAAATAAAATAAAATAGTTGTTAAAAAGTTAAAATAGGAAAGTTAGCCGTAATATTACAAACATGAGGGAGGTCACTGAAACGAAGTGAAACGTGAGGGAAGATCTCTGAAATTTTCTCAAAAAAATTAAGATATATTTAATGTTAGTTTCCATCTTTACACTTAATAAATGTGGGCAGAGAATTACCTGGTGCAAAAAATTTAATATTAATTGATATCAAAGAATGAATAAGGATAATTTAGTCAAATTATCCTTTTAATTAATATTTTCAGGGGGCATCCTTTTCAACGGCTCAAACCTTAGCTCGAAACTAAAAGATTAGGTCGATTGAGTATTTTATGACAATTTATCATGCAATTATCATTAATCATGTCATTATTTGAGGTATAATTTTTTTTTTTTCTTTTTTTTTTTTTAGCAAAGTCCACTAGGCATTTTTGGTGCCTAGGTCTATTTTATTTATTTTCTAGAAAGCAAACCACAAAGGGAAAAGTACAAACAAGGGGACTAGGTCTTACCTCACTGATCCTATTGAGGCAAAGAAAAAGGAAAAGCCTCTACTACTAGCAAGCATGTAAAAAATAGGAACTTGAAAGTACCAAATAAGCTATGATCATCACAGAGTTTATAACACACTCTATAATGATATTACAAATGATAATGCTAAGATAATGAGAAAATAATACAAGAAAGAAAATAGAGTCAAGACCCTTGTTCTTTGGACTTGTAAAATCTTCTGAAGTTTGTAGTTCTTCAAACTTGTCTTGATCTTCTAGCCTTTCCAAAAAATCTTGGAACTTCATTTATTTTTCTTGGATCTTGTGGACTTATTTGAAGTGGTAGGAGCTGCCACTTTTTGTTTTGCTTGCCTCATTGGAATATGCCTTGGGATAAATTCTTCAGTCACTTTTATTTCTGAATTTTCCACTTTGCACCTGTCTAGCTAGGTGATATATCACCCTCTCTAGCAGCATTAAAAAAATTCTGTGCGGTAGACTCCTCCTCATCCATATCAATTCTAGCCTCTTCACCAGTTGGAATTGCAACTTGCAAATTCCCTTGAAAAACTACCAATGCATTAGTATCATTATGCTGTTGTTTATTAGTCTTTATATTTTGAGTAAGTTGATCCTGATTTGCAAGATTTTTATCAACTTCATGGCTATCTTCATGTAAACTTTCAACTGTAGTATCCTTATTCTTTGACTGCTGCACTTTATGAAATAAATTATTTGCTTGGCCACCTGATTTAACCAGAGTCGGAAAATGAGACTGTTTCTTTGCACTGCTCCTGGCTTCCTGAACTTGCACTACCAAACCTGCATTTGGAGCAGATGGTTGTAATTGTTGCTGCTCATGAATTAATTCCTCTGCTAACACCTCTTGATCAACAGGGAGTTTATCTACTTCTTGGCTTTCATTCATACTTTCAACTGAAATCAGCCCCTTAGCATTATCCTGCACCATTTCATGAACTTGAGAGACTTCATTTTGCTGCCGCTGAATTGCATCAACTTCTTCATTTGTATTCCTTCCAAACATGATTTCAACAGCATCCTGTGATGATTCTACTGAAATAGACTGCTCTTGATCAACTTCTTTCCACCCAGCAATCTCACCTTCCTCGACATCACCTTCAATTTGATCACTCCACAACTTTCTATCCCTAATATTGCCATTGTCAATAGCATACGTGGTTGAAGGAACTTCTTCACACATCTTATTCACAGTAACCAATTCCTCCATAGGCTTTGGAAAAGAGCCCTCAACCCACTGCTTTGTTTTATTAGGAGATTCCCTTTTTTTCCCAGGTGTAAAAACAGCAGCATTAAAATTAAGAGGTTTCTCAACACTTTTAATCACATCAACAGCTGCTGCATGCAGTTGTTTCTCGGAATTTACATTCAGTGGTTTTTTTACCACTGGCTCTATTAATGTAACCAACTGCTTGTCTGCATCAATATCCACCACCTCCACAACTTCCTCGTGCACACCTTCACCATCCTCTAAAGCAGCAAACTTATTGTTAGTTTGCACATTACTAGGATTTGCTGCAACTAATTGCTTTTCAACATTCTTTCCCCAAGTACTAGGAACAAATTTGTTTCCTTGTGTCAATGCCAACGGCTGCTGATTACTCATAGGTTGCATCCCTTTTTTGTTAATAACAACATCCCCTATAGCATCTTCATTTTCAATATTTAGTCGCTGCCCAACTTCGACACTCGACGAGACACTCTTTGCTACAGTATTCTGCCCATCCAAATCACCTTGTGCCTTTGTGATATCTATGTTTTCATGTTGCTCATCCTTGTCCTTTGCCTCTCTCTGTTCATTCAATAACCCAGCCACCAAAGCATCACCATTGGTATTATTTGAATTACCTACAGCCCTCCTCTTTTCATTCAAAATATTTCTCAGATCCCCATGGTATTTTTCGACAATGGAGTCTTCCTCTGAAGTTTCTTTCTGTTCATTACCATTATTCTTTCCCAGAAAAATTCGACATCTTTTTTCCTCGTTTCCTTGATGTTTACAATATGAACAAAATAAAGGAAGATTATCATAAACAAGTTCTTGATAGAACTCTAGAATCTGACCAGAATGTTCATCAACATAATTAACTCTAAGTCAAGTTCTACTTTCACCCTAGCAGTACTAGGTCTTGATTTTTCTTGAGTAGCTTTATCAATTTCTATTGGTTTACCAGTTGCAGATGCGATGGAAAGCAGCGAACGTTTGGCAAAAAGCATTGGAGGCAAATTAGGCAGGGAAATCCATACAAACGCCCTAGGAGTCTCTTCTTTAGGGTTGAAATTAATGGTCCATGGGAAAATTCGAAACTGGTGAGTCACACCATTAACAGCCAAGTAATTAACAGACTTGGTAGCAGCTAATACGTAATCGTCGTATCTATCAAACCTCATTAAGATGTGCCGACGAGCCAACCAACCTATCAAGCAACGCCCTTGAATTCCAAAATGTTTCGGAAGCGACTTGCGTAGTTCTTGCATATCTGGTTGTTCAAAGGAGAACTTCAATATAAGAGCTTGATGTAAGCCTTCCTCAATAGTGAACTGATGAAGTTCCTGCATGGAAAAATTGACAGTAGGCTCTCCATGAATGATCTCAACATGTTTTAGTGTTGTTTTTGTTATAGATTGGGTAGGTTGTTTATGATTAAAAAGACCTACATAAGAAGGGTTTGGATGACTCTCTCCCACAGCTTGAGGCTGGGGAGAGGACGAAGTAGCCATGGCAGCCTCACTTCGCCATAGCGCATGAGAGAGAAGAGAACGTAGGGTTTTTTTTATGTTTAGTAGTTGTTTAAAATATTACTCTCTTTATAATCCTTTTATTAGATTCCACCAACGTGTCTTTTTTTTTTTTGTGAATCTTACTCTAGCTAGCCTCTATATATGAAAGATAATCTTGATGGTCAGGCATAAAACATTTAAATTCATCATCTCTTTAATGTACTGGTTCGTCCAATATAGATATGAGATAAGATCTACGTTAATGAGGTTGTGGAAGAGCAGATAAGAACATCCAATAATTTGAATTTAGTTATTTCTAAATGAATAATTGATATTGACGTATTCACAGGGGCGTATGTATCCTTACAGTTGGGGGTTCAACTGAACTCCTAACTTTAGACGCGGAGTATAAATTTATGTGTAAAAATTTATTAAATTGCACTACATAATAGATATGAATCCATAACTTTTAAAATACAATGAGTTCAACTAAGAATCTTAAAAGGTGAACCCCTAAAGTTTAAATCTTGAATCCGCCTCTGTATATTCAGATGAAGACACAAACAGTAAAATACAGATTTACTATACTATTACTATATAATATATAAGTGGGAATTAAAAGTTTTGTAGTCCTCACATTAAACTTTAATCCAATGAAGCTTTTACAAAAATAAAAATTAAAAAAATTATGACATTTCACTTGGTCCTTTGTAATTGGTTAATGTAATAGTAACTTTTTATGAATTTATTTTTGTGTCTTTTTTTTTTTTTCTTATTGCATATTCTTACTTTTACAAAAAAAAATAAAAAATTATGACATTTCACTTGGTCCTTTGTAATTGGTTAATGTAATAGTAACTTTTTATGAATTTATTTCTGTGTCTTTTTTTTTTCTTATTGCATATTCTTACTTTTACAATTATTCTTTTTTTTTTTTATGACGTTTCACTTGTGCCTTTGTCATTGGTTAATGTTCTAATAACTTTTTATGAATTTATTTTTTTGCTCCTTATTAAGTAATATTTTCTTGCTCTTTTTAACTTATTTCCCAGACTTAGCACGGGTCTAATGAACTAGTATTGTGCATATACGAAGACTGGATTGGATTCATTTCAAGCAATCTTCTAAGAATAAATATGATTCTTCGATCTTATTAATTGCTTGTATTATACTCCCTCCGTTCACTTTTACTTATCCATTTTTAACTTTGCACGCTCCTGAAAAATTAATAAATGAAATATATATATATTTTACATAATACCCATATTAATTGGTGTATAGTCTCATTGGACTTAGAAATTGATTTGGAAATCAGTAATAAAATGTTTAGGGTAATGCAAGAAAAAAAAAGTTTATCTTTTTCTTGATATGCTAAAGCGGACAAGTAAAAGTGAAAAAACAACTTTTAATATACTGGACAAGTAAAAGTGAACGGAGGAATTGGAAACTAAAAAAGGGCAAAAAACATATATATACATCAATAAGAGGGTATATTTACAGAACATGACGATACTTTTAAGTTTACAAAACATAACATTGGAATAGTTACAAAATCTATGCAAATCTAGTAAAAAAACGAAAATATGGTAAAAAAAAAAATAAACCCAAAAATCATGCAAGTAACGGCTTCTACGTGATCTTCTTCCCAAAATTTCTCACGTACGATATTCTCTCACTTCTTCCTAATATCTCCATGATTTTGTACTGAATAAATACGCTGGCGAATCAAAGGCGATACACAAGCCATTTCTACATACTCTGATTCTCAAACAAGCAGATTTCTGATTCAAAAGAGATACACAGTTATTCATTGTGGGGTAAAAAAATGAGCATAGCAGGCTGTTTAATCCCCCCTTTTGGACTTTTTTGTCGAGGAACTGAATGTGACTGAAGAACCGCAGATTCAAAATCGATGTACAATAGAAGCTTCAATTTTACGTCATTGAAATCATTCAATTTCGTCTTCAAAATAGAACGGATTAAAGCTTTCATCGTTTAACAATGACAG
Organism: Lycium barbarum; assembly: GCF_019175385.1. Lineage (NCBI taxonomy): Eukaryota > Viridiplantae > Streptophyta > Magnoliopsida > Solanales > Solanaceae > Lycium > Lycium barbarum. The sequence goes on from NC_083337.1 coordinate 163,758,251, forward strand.
ATACCATATTTCAGTCAATTTTGATTCAACACTATGGAAGACGAGACTAATTAACAGGTAAATATATGTGAATTCAGATTTTATACACAATCTTGTACGCCATTGAAATCATTCAATTTCAACTTCAAAATCATCCACTATATGAAATCTCAAAATTTATACAGATCTACTTCAAAATAGTACGGATTGAAGCTTTCATCAAGTAACAATGGTGGATAGCATTTTCCATTCAATTTTTATATATACAACAACGGGGAATATGGGACTTAACATGTAAATATATGTGAATTGTGAATATATTATGTATACAATCTGTTAAAAAACGCATGATTTGGTTCAAGAAAAAATCTATATATATATTGTATAAAAGTTGTATGCTTTTTGTTACATGAATAATTTGTGTTTATTTGATTCTAGAAAAATGTGTATAAAACATGTATGATTTATGTATAACATATGTGTATATAGTTGTAGGAAAAGGTTATGTGCATTTGGTTCAGAAAATAGGTTTCTGTAAACACATGTATGAATTATGTATAAAATATGTATATAAATTGTACATATTGTGATTTTCTGTAAATTGTATAAACACTGTATAATATATGTATATATGTTGTATGTTATGTGTATAATTTCTGAATTACTGATCAAATGTGTTGTTGATTGCAGTTAATAACTTCCTCTGAATTCATATATATAGTGACTGATGGTGTTAAGAGGTTCATAGTGTGCCTTCGAACTAGAAAGAGTACTTCATGCTTTGGTTACTATCGAGTGCCAACACCAACATGTAGAGGACTACTACTTTGCCTACTACATCAATAAAAAAAAATTCGATACGTATGCAATACCGGTTGAACCTCTTTCATGTGTAAGTACATGGTATATATCATTGCATATGTTTGGAAAATTGTGTTGCCCCAGATTCTGAAAGACTGCGGAAAGGCAAAAAAGTAAGAGAATGAAATAATTTCATGATGTGAAATTGAAGAGGTCAAAGGTGACATGCATCAGATGTGGTATAGTGAGGCACAACAGGACGACTTGTAGCAATGTTCCACAGAAAAAATAAAATTTCGTGATGCTAGCTTTTTTGAGATTTTTTTTTTCTTTAGTGAGAGTGAAAACATGTTACTTAAGTACAATTTTAATACAAATAAAGTTGCAATTTGATATTCTTGATATCAGTATGAATTTGGTTATCAACGATATGTGTTTGGTTTCGGCTAGATATAATAAAATCTGCTTTTTGTATGAATTTTGTATGTTTATTGTATGAATATTGTATCCATATGTAACAGACCCATGCATATTTTAAGTATTAACATGCATATTTCATACATATGTTATACATACTATACACCACTACTGCATTGCTTTTATACACATTTAAAATTAAAAAAATCTGTTAAACATGCTTGAAATAAATGCATGTGGAATATCTAAATAAATCTATGATACCAAACTGTATGTAAAATGTATCAGTAGTGAAGTAATAAAGTAGAATCTCAAAATGGTAAGAACGTAATATTATATTTAGATATATTCATAGCAAAATGAATTACAATATTTGCATAACAAAACAAGCAAAAAACTAAGATGGGTCTAAAGAAAACATAAGAAGTCACCAACAAACCATCTTCTTACATCAAACACAAACCAGCTAGTTACTCTAATAACTATTTTTGCACTTTTCGTTTGGGTCGCGACATCCTCAATCTAAGATTTATCTTGAAAGACCCTAACCAACTGCTTTTTTGGTACTTTGGCTTGATCAAAAAGGTGGAAATTCATCGATGCCATGCCTCGGAGTTTGCGACAAAATCGTTGTCTATACCGCCTTTCAAACTGTGTCACAATGACAAATTCTCTAATACCAAAATAAAGCTTTTTCCCATTCAATTTAACGATGAAAATATCGTCCCATTCAAGTTGCGGATGAGCTATGTCTGAACCTTCAATCAAGAAATAATCGAACAGTGAAATCCATGAACTTAAGACACGCCTTAATTTCATCGATAACATCCACATTAGTGTAATAACACTAGCTGAGCTTGTTTATTTCTTTCCTGAATAAATAGTAAGTAACAGATTATACATATTTCATACAAACATAAACAAAAACACATTTTTATTCTGATGCACCCCAGTTTCTATACAAAATCTATATATATTTCATGCAATCAGTAACCAGACACATCTCAAAAGGTGGTACAACCCATTTTTATACACATTTAATTCAAAAAATAGTAATCAAAATAGATTGCTCATATTAAGGTGTACAAAAATTATACACATTTCATACACACAAATATAAACACCTTAAAAAACTACAACACTTTATATACACTATCCACACAACCAACTCTGAAAATATTCTAGAACTAAAATATATAAATTATATACACAATACATACAATCGAACTGTAAAAATAAATAAAATAAATCTCAATTTTTTTTTTATACCTTTTGACTTGACTTTCTTCTTCATCGTCTTCTTCAATGTTTCGTGTTTGGTTCTGGCCATATCTTAGGGCTCGTTGAACTCACAATTCTAGGACTTTTACAGGGAGGAAAATCATTGAAACTTTTTACTCATTATTTCGCACCAACAAATGAACACGAAATACACATAAACTCTAACAATATAGGATCGATAACACTATTAATACACAAAAATAACGATGAATAGTAAGAATGGTGAAAGAGTGGTTGAAGAAGGCAAAATTGTGTATTCTCTTTGATGAAATCATGATTTGAAGTGGAGGAAACTGTGGCTTGAAATTGAGAGAAAATCACACTAAGAATATTTCTGTAGAAAGAGAAATAATTAAATGGGTAACTGCCCAGAGTTCAACCCAAAATCAGATCCCTAAATTTTAGCCCAAAATCGTGGATCTATGCATAACCCAAATCTTGTATGTTTGGTAATTAACTTGTTATGTTTCATAAATAAGGAAAAGTTTTCTTATGTTTTGTAATATAGAATCTTAACTAGTATTATTAGGTCATTTTCCCACTAAAAAAAAAAGAGAAAGTAAGACTTTGGGCTTCGGGCCTAGTCTTCAGTCAGGAGTCGAATCACTTATGGGCTAGCGTCTATTATTTTTTTTGTGCGATTTCCTGCAAAGGCACTTGTCTTTAATTTTTGTCCATCACTAAAAAAAGTGATTTTGGGTTCGAACTCTAGCTCAGATAAGAAAAAACAATCGCAAGATAAATTTTGGATTCGCAAGGCAGGCAGAGTTTGAATTTTACCTTCAAGCAATTTTTATTTTTATTTTTATTTTTTTGAAATTTGACAAACCTCTGTCTTAAGGCCTAACGTTTGCCCGAATAAGCCTAATTTTGAAAAAAAGTTAGGCCTATTGCAAACTTCTGCCTGAATAAGCCTAACTTTGCTACAAACTTCTGTCTTATGATTTTTTTTTAATATTTCATTAATGGGGGTTCGAACTCAGAACCCACGAATTTTAGGCGAAGGAAAAAAATTAAGGATTTCAAATTTGAGGGACAAAAATTAAAGACCGGTGCCTTTGAAGGACATTTCCCAACAAAAAAATGGCGTCTATTCCCGCATTTGGGCTTTGGGCCTTTCCTTCAGTCAGAAGTCCAATCACTTTCTTCAGTTTGTGTCAAATTTCTAAGTAAAAAAAGAGTCATTTGTACTTTTGGCCTCATTTTGTGCTGGTTTTTAATTTTTGTTCTTCATAACAAACAACTTTTTAGTTGGACATAAATTTATATTTTCACATCATAATATTTCACACCAAAGAGTGTGGGTGGATTGAACATCACCAATTTGTACTTGTGGAATAGGGCTGCTATAGCTAAGCAGTGGTGGGATATTGAGCACAAACAGGACAAGTTGTGGATTAGATGGATCCACACATATTATTAGGGGTGGGCACAGTACGGCATATATCGATTACCATATCGAAATCGAAATTTTTGATACCGCGATTTCGGTATTATGGTATTTGGTACGGTATTTAGTATGCATTTTTGAAAAGTTTGGTATACGGTATTAATTAAAAAATCCGAAATACCGAATACCACACCGAAGTATTCCATAGAGTTACATATACAATTCATATATATATAATACTAATAAATATATAATTAGTATTAGTACAAACTAATTGTTTAGACGTTGGAATCGCCTCTACTTTCTTTTGAATATTTTTACATGTGTAAGATGTTAATATGATATAATCGATTGAAATACCCTTTTTATGTACCGAAGTATATATATCTTAATTGAAATGCCCTTTTTGTGTAATTGATTAACGAAGGGCATTGCTTATACTTTCTTTTGAATATTTTTACACGTGTGAGGTGTTAGTATAATATAATTGAGTCGTTTCTTGAATAGCCGAAGTCATAATTCTTTATTAAATGTATATATGTAAGTCGTAGTCGAACAAACTATGATCACTGAATTACCGTACTGCAAAATACCGAACCGAATCATACCGAATTAATTTGGTATTGTAATGGTATAGTATTTTTAAATACTGAAAACCGAACCGAAGTTTTAAATACCGTACCATGCCCACCCCTACAAATTATATAAAGAATCAGCCTCTATAAAGTGTACCAGTGCCAAAATAGGCCTGTTGGATGATCAAGAAAATGTTTGAAGCCAGGGAACTAATAGATCAGATGCAATTTAATACATGTAAGAGTTTGACAAGATAGATTTATTATCAATCTCTTCCTACCAGCTCTACTCTCCCTTGGAAATGTAATATGTTTCAGAATGCAACAAGGCCAAAAGCACTCTTTATTACTTGGTTGCACTTGCTAGGTAAGCTGCTAACTACTAACAGGTTAGAGAAATGGGGAATTGAGGTGGAGCCTAAATGTTGCTTATGCCAAAACTATGATAAGACTAGAGAGCACCTCTTTGTGTAGTGTGAGTATACTATAGCTCTATGGAATAGGGTGCTACAGTGGATGCAAATGCTGCCTTACTCTCCAGCAAATTGGGAACAACATCAACAATGACTGATTACTATGGCAAAAAGGAGATCACAGAAGGCCCAAGCTGTCAAGATGCTATGTACAGAGGTTATTCATGCCATCTGGATTGAGAGAAACCTGAGAATATTTGAGAAACAAAGCAGAAGTTGGGATAAATATCACATCATGTTAAGAATATCTTTTGACCGTTTAGCCCAACAACTGGTATCAGAGCCAATGGTTTGGCGAGACGAATATGAAGATGGCGGAGTGTGGCGTGGGGCCCGGCTTAGTGCCTTTGCCGATCTATGGGCCGGTTTACGACCTTTACCCGTAGCTTTAAAGACACATTCACTGCCTTTGGGCTTCGATGACCGTAAATACTCTGACAGTGTGGGTGGCACACAGACATGTTGAATCTCTGATCCATGGTATGATAATGAGCCATGTGGAACTTAGTTCGAATGGGAAATTGTTGGGTGTGCGAACAAAGTACCACATTGGTAGCTGGAAAGAAAAAGAAGCTACTTATAAGGAATTGATTTCCTACAGTAGCAAAGGAGATAGTTTATGTAGTATGTGTTAGAGCTTCACCTAGATTTCAACATGTATTTCATAGTCTTAGATTCTAGTTTAGCTCTTATGTTTATTCAAAGTCTGATCGCAAGGTGTGTATAACTTGCTACTGATTTGTAATGTTCCAATTTGGTGGTTAATGGAAAGTTTAATTACCAAAAAAAAAAAAACATATTTCACATATATTTTACCCCTAATGAAATAGGCATAAGTTTGCTAATGGGAAAAATTAGAGACCAATCAATTTGAAGGACAAAAATAAAAACTCAGCCCTTTTGTCGGCCAAACTGTGCAATTTCTTCAAGAAAATCTTTTTGGGCAATTCGCAGTAATGCCCTTATTTTGGGGCGGTCTTTAATTTTGCCCATCAAAATGAAAGTATTTAATTTTTGTCTTTCGCCTAAAATCTCAGGGTTCCGGGTTCGAACTCCCGCGCAGGCGAAAATTAAAAAAAAAAATCGCTAGGCAGAGGTTCCCTACAAACTCTGCCCCATCGAGCATAGTTTGCCCAAATCTCTACCTTAAGGCAGAGTTTGCAATTAAATTATGCTTGATGGGGGCAGAGATTGCCTGCAAACTTTGCCTCAGCGAACTCTACCCTTCAGCTTGTGAATCCAAGTTCTACCTAACGACATTTTTTTTAATTTTTGACTGAGCGGGGATTCAAACCTGGAACCTAGGAGTTTTAAGCGAAGGGCAAAAATTAAAGACCAACAATTTGAGGGCCAAAAATTAAAGACCAGTGCATTTGAAGGGCACTCCACACAAAAAAAAAAAAAAAAAACTTTTGTGTCATTTGCATGATTGTCGTTCAAAGGCACTGGTCTTTAATTTTTTCCCCTCAAATTGGTGGTATTTAATTTTTGTCCCTCAAATTGGTGGTCTTTAATTTTTGTCCTTCGCCTAATACCCCGAAGTCCTGGGTCCAAACCCCGTCTCAATAAAAAAAAAAAAAAAAAAAGGAATTTCGCAAGGCAGAGTTTCGTAGCAAAATTAGGCCTATTCGAGCAAAAGTTAGACCTTAAGGCAGAGTTTTGTAAAATTTTAACTGAATAAAAAAAAATTGTCTTAATGCAAACATCTACCTTAAGGCAGAATCTTGTCATGCCTGAAGGTAGCAAAATCTGCCTGATCAGGTACAGTTTGAGGCAAAACTCTGTCTTGTGAATCCAAACTCTACCTTGTGATTTTTTATTTTTTAATTTTTGACTAAGCGGGGTTCGAACCAGGAATCACGAGGTTTTTAGTGAAGGACAAAAATTAAGGACCACCAATTTGAGGGCCAAAAATTAAAGACCTGCCTTTGCAGAGATTCCGCAAAAAAAAAAAAATGAAATCTTATCTACGTTGGGCCCAATCTGAGACATGTAGGCAAGCAACTACAAAATTGCTTGTTCCATTCGTCAGTCAGCACTACGGCCATGTCAAGATATGAATGTTAAGAGATAGTGGTGATTTTTTTTTTTTTTTTTTTTATCTCTAATAAGAGGTTTGGAATTGCATAGGAACAGAAAGCCTTTTGGTACATGTCACTTTACTAAGAAAAAAAAATCAAAATAGTCCTTTTTCATATCTTATAATTGAAAAATAATAGTAATTCGAGTTTCAAGATTCACAGGGGAACTCCAGAATAATATCCTGAATTTCATATAGTGGCTATTTTTCAAAAGGATATTCTAAAAGTGGCTTGTAAACACTACTATTTCTACCACTTTACTACCCTTACTGCTGCATAGTCTTATTTAATTAGTATGAATCAAGCATAATATACACACATAATAATTTCTAGACTTGTTCAACTATACAAATAGCTCATGCCGAGGTTGCACCAACTGCTACCACAGGGTATCTAGTTTCGTGATTAGACTTCGAGAAGAAAAAAAGGTCTTGTTTAACAAAATTAAATATCTTTGAAAACATTGAAACTTCACCTCTTTATTAAATATCCATATGTATGAAAGCAATGATATTTCCACGTTGAATCCATAAGTTCTATGGTCTAACAACTTAGATATTAAATAATATCGCAAAAGCCAAATGCAGCACTAGTCTAGTCATAGATGGACCCATGAACTTATTCTGATTTTTCATTTAGACCCCTTAACTGAAATGTTGACTATTTGGACCCTCGAACATAAGATAAAATGTGCCATTTGAACCCCTCGTGCCAGCTGGGCACACGCGTGAACTGCACTTGCTATCGGAGAGGATGGGTTGGGTTTTTCAAATTTTTTTAAATTATTTAAATAGATTTTAAAATTAATTTTTCTTAAATTAATTTTTTTTGTTGACATGACTTATTTTTATTGGTCAGATATTCCATGTCACTGGCCTATTTTTCCATGTCACTGCAAGTGCAGTTCACGCGTGTGCCCAGCTGGGACGAGGGTTCAAATGACACATTTTATCTTATGTTCGAGGGTCCAGATGGTCAACATTTCAGTTAAGGAGTCTAAATGAAAAATCATGACAAGTTCAGGGGTCCATCTATGACTTTGGCCTTTTTATTTTAGATTATCAGTTTGGATCACCATATACTCAAAGCTTAATTTAGATCCTAATCCAATGATATTGCTACAGAGGAATGTGCTCCTTTTTTTTTAAATTTGAATTATATCTTGTGAAGAAAGATCCAACATAAGCATCATCTCTGCTTGAATTAACAATGCTCTCAGCTTTCCTCCATTATTAATTTCCTATGTTGATTGTTTTTTGGGTTTCCCTCCGGCGTTCAGTGCATCGGGCCTCACTAATTCGGATTCGCGATAAGCTAACAAGTTTCACTTTAGAGTACTAAAGTACTTATTTTGCACCACAACATTTGGTGGTCTCGTTTCCTATATATTCTTTCTGAAGTTTTAAACCTTTTCTTTCTTTAAAACAGAATAAATAACTGTTTTTTTTTTGTTTAGCTGTAAACAACTGTTATTCATAAATAATGACTCAAAAGCACCTGATAATAATTAAAAACCGTTGCTCAATGGCGTCAAGACACAAAGAAGGGTTTGCTAAGATCTCGAATCTGCTTTAGAAACTCTAGTCTTAATTAAAGTTAGGGGTTTTGTAATTAATTAGTACTAATAACAATCATATCTCACTCCATTTACTTACTTTAATGACATCAGTTATGATAACTAACACCATAAAGAAGAGTTTTGCATGGAAACTTGTCAATGGGGGATTTGTTTATTTTGCATGTCCAAAAGGGCAAATTTGCTCATTGTTATTATTGTTTTGACGCGTGGATATGTTTTTCTATTAGATAGGCTATCTTTTTATTGTGATGTGAAGAATAAAATAATTGTATAATAAATAAATCATCCATACTTGCTGGAACTATGACATGTCTTCACTTTCTGAAACATTTATATGGCCCTAGCAATTAGCAATTGGGGAAAGAAAAAGGAAAAAGCAAATCACAAATTACCGCTTGTAAGGCCCAAATTGACGCTTTTTTTTTTTTGCAGAAGAGGAAATTTCATTACTTAAAGGAAAGACCGAAAGTAAGTACATTGGAGTAGGATAGATCAAAATGATACTAAGAGCCCGTTTGGATTGGCTTATAAGTTGCTTATAAACTGTTTTCAGTTTTTTTGAGTGTTTGGCTGGCCAGTTTAAAGTTATTTTATGCTTAAAATAAGCTCAAAAAAATAAGTGGGTTCAATTTGACTTAGCTTATCTAAAGCAGCTTATAAGCTGAAAACAGTTTATAAACCAAAAAAAAAAAAAAAGTTAAACTACCCCAACCTATTTTTTTTAGCTTATAAACTGTTTGCAGCTTATAGACATAAGTCCATCCAAACAGGTTCTAACTCTAAAAGGTTCGTGGGTTAATTACATGGGATATATACTATCCCCAAATAGACGCTTTAATTATGGAATTTCTCCTTTGTGTGTATCTTTTATTAAGGATTAATTACATTGAACACTTACACCTTTACTAAAAAAATCTTATTCTTACACCCCTTATGATGTATATCTGTAACTACATATATGAAAATATAATAATTATTAAAAGGCAAACTAAAACTATAAAAAAGACATTTTTTTCGGAGTTACTTTTATGAAATTTTAAATAAAAAATCTAATTTATTTATTTATTTATTCATGTCAGTGGTTTAAAAAAGTAATAAATAGGAAAATGAACACAATTTATTTAATAATACGTACCAACTATTAGTAATAGCATTCTTGAACTTTAAATATGTAAGTTATTTGTAATTTTATTTAATATAATATTTATTGTGTAGAATTATTTTTTTAATTTATTCTATGCATATACTAATTAGTTAGATGAAGATTCATTTTTGTAGTATTTCAATAATATAAAAAGTTTAATTTTTTTGTTTTTTAGAACAAGAATAACATCATAGGGGGAGGGGTGTAAGTACCCAGGACATTCATAATATAGGGGATGTAAGTGCTTAATTTTAAAATACAGGGGGTCTTATTTGTAATTGAGTCATAATTAATATAGGGGTGCTTAATGTAGTTAACCGTTTGATTAATTGTTCCATATCTACATGGCAGGCTCAATAAGATGGTTGGGGGGGGGGGGGGGGGGGGGCGCTAAAGCCAAACTTCACAAAGAGGCCCTAATCTTTTTTTAAAGAAAGGAAAGATTGTCATATATATTTTTATTTAAAGTCTACGTGTCTCGATTTTTTAGATGTGAAGTCATTAACTATTGATTCATAATCCATTTGTTCTAACAAAGCCTTTCAATTGATAATATAGCTATCAAGGGCTCCTTTTTGGGATATAATTAATTCTTCATTTTTGATAGACTATGAAATAGTCAACGTAAATATTAGGATAATCTTTTCATAATTAGCAAATGTATATTAGGCGTGATCTCTTCCTTATGTATAGTAATTAGGTCCTATAATTTAGCCTAGTATTATGCTGACAGTTAGATACCTACTTTGTATATATTGACTATCATACATCAATACAGATCACGGATTAATTTCCTACATGGTATCATATTAGGTTTCCTTCCTCACCTCCTAAACCTAGCCGTCACCTTCTTCCTAACCCTAGCCGTCATCTTCTTCCTCCCTCATCTCTCTTTAATGGCTGACAAAAAATTTCATTCTGCTTTAACTGTCATGAATGTGAAATCCTTAATACCAATCACCCTTGACATGGAAACCGGCCATTATCACGAATGGGTGACACTCTTCAAGGTTTTAGCCCGCGCTCACTCCGTACTTGAGCACATCATACCACCAACTGACACCACCGAACTCACCGCGTACAACGCAACGAAGGCGGCTAATCTTCCGCTCTGGAAACGGCTCGATGCGGTGGTTCTCCAATGGATATACGCCACCGTATCCCATGATATTCTTACCTCTGTTCTCGTGGCGGATGATGTTGCGGAGAAGGCTTGGAACCGAGTTGCTCAGATTTTCCAAGATAACAAGCACTCCAGGGCAGCGTACCTTGAAACAAAATTCACTACCACAAAAATGGCCGACTTCGGATCGGTTATGGCTTATTATAATAGGCTGAAGTCACTCGCCGATCAGCTTGCCAACGTGGGGTCGTCGGTGTCCGACCAACGTCTGGTTTTGCGCCTCCTTGCGGGCTTACCGGAGACATATGCACACTTTGTCACAACCATCCAGCAGAAGGACGTGCTGCCCTCTTTCTCTGAAGTGTGCTCCAGACTCAAGCTCGAAAACGTCGCTGCCAAGGAACGAGCCCGCGATTCTAGTCCCGCGGCTCTCATTGTTGATAATGATGCTCCCTCCCCGCCACCTGGAGGCAACAATAATTCAACCAACCGCCGTGATAATAATCGTGGCAGGAATTCTAACAAGAACAAAGGAAAGGGAAATAATAACAACAACAACAACCGCGGGAAATCTGGCCGCGGTGGCGGCGGACAGACCAACCACAACCAGTGGCCGACGGCCCAGCCACCAGCAGGGGGCTACTACTGGCCTGCCTGGCCGCCACAGCGGGCACTGCCCCCCTGTCCATATCCAACAAGGCCATGGCAGCTGCGTCCCACAACACCAAGGCCCGGCAGTGGCGTTCTCGGTGCAGGTCCACGCCCACCTCAACAGGCCTATTCCATGCATGGTCCATCCTACTCTCGGTACACTCCAACAGACGTAGAGGCCGCCATGCACACTCTGTTCATGCATCAACCAGATGATAATTGGTACATGGACACCGGAGCGACTTCCCACATGACTGCCAACACAGGTACTCTCACGTCTTATTTTAATTTGAGCAAGAATTCTGGAATTGTTGCTGGTAATGGTAGCACTATTGCAATTCGTGGCTATGGTCATACATCCCTACCCCCACCTAATCCCCCATTACATCTCCAAAATGTCTTACATGCTCCAAAACTCATCAAAAACCTTATTTCCGTACGCAAATTCACTAAGGACAATAATGTTCTGTTGAGTTTGATCCTCTTGGGTTTTCTGTGAAGGATTTACTGACGGGGAGCTGCCTAGTGAGATGTGAGAGCACCGGGGAATTGTATCCTATCACTGCTACAAAACGGACCAATCCACCATCAACCTTCATTGTTGCATCACCTAGCTTGTGGCATTCTCGACTCGGGCATCCGGGAAATGTTATCCTTAGTTCTCTTCGTAGTAATGCTTTAATTAAATGTAATAGGGCTCGAACTCCTTTTTGTACCTCTTGTCCTTTGGGGAAACACGTTAAATTGCCATTTCATGATTCCTTGTCATTTACTACTATGCCATTTGATATCATTCATAGTGATTTATGGACATCTCCTGTTTTGAGTTCTAATGGGCACCGCTATTATGTTTTCTTTCTTTCTTGGGGAGAAAAAAATTATCTTCGAGATACTTTATTTGAAACGCATTTACTACATTCCTCCCATAGTTTCATTGAAATTCTCTTGCACAATTTTACTAATTCAATTTTTTTTGAAAATTTGAAGAACATATTAAACAACGGTGTTTATGCAAGTGCGGTGAAAAATGTGAATGCCGTTTAATAGTAACATATTGGTAATATTATCAATTAGTTACTACTATTGGTTCAAAGGAGGTAGTACAATTCATGAAAGAAACATTTGATCTATATTTATTTTTTGTAGGTAAGACATCTTTATTGATTTTATAAATAAGGTCTCGTGAAGAACCATATAAATATTTATTTCAATTTAAGGGGAGAGTGCGATAGTTTTAACTTTGAATTTGGCAATATTTTAGTATTTGAAAAGAGTGTTCTCAGTCTTGCTTTGGCACATAAATTTTGAACAATTCATTTGTTGATGATTTTAATGCATATTTTATGAATTCTATTATTTATTTATTTTGTTATTGTATGGTACTGAAAGCATCATATTATAAATTAAAATACTTTATTATTTCTTCTCCAAGATTGACGGATTATAGGGAGTGATATGTTTCTCATAACTATCAAATATCAGAAAGCAAAAAGAAAAAAAAACCGAGAAAAAGAGGAAGATTGAGATAAAAGAAAAAGAAAACAAATGCGAAATGAAGGAGAATTTGGAGTTATAATGTTGTCTATCATTGAGTCAGTTTCTAATAATTCAAAAATGTACATAGTAAAGTTTGAACTTATCTTTTAACATTTGAAAAAAATTTAATTTTAACCAACAAAAGATTTTTTATTTTACAACCGTTAATCACAAATATCGATTACTTATCTTGACTTAAATGATTTTGTTTGATCGGACAAAATTGAAGTTTGAAAAATTAAAATTGGAGTTAAAGTTAAAATTATGTTTGACATGAATTTATTTGAAAGAAAAAAAAAATTAACCTCTTATAATTGAAACACTACTTCATTTAGATACTCAAACAACATTTTTAGCTTGAAAGTTTTTCATTTAGAAGTGAAATTGAAATAATAAATAAATTTATAAATATTACAAATATTAATTTTCAAATAACAATGTGTGTCTAAATATGCTTATTTAACTCAAGCAAAAATTCTTGAAGAATACATATGATAAATTCAACAGTATACGATTTCAATTTTATAATAATGAGATAAGATAAACGTGTAACACACGTTCAGAGAGATCTTGTAATGGTCGAGCCGGCCGTGCATATCTACATTAAAGAACATGATGTCAATCTATGATAATCTTTATTCTTTACGTTTTTTTAGGATCTTAAAGAAGCAAAATACTTAAAACTATCAGTACAGAAAGAATCGTTATATAAATTAGTTGAGAAGCAAAGGGCTAATTTTTTCAATGAAAAGGCACTAAAAAGTTCTTCAAAAAAAGACATGTTTTTATTAGGACTATTGAAGTAGAAAAGGTTTCTATCTAGCTCAACTTATGTCTCAATTAAAGCATGTACGTATTCAAGTACGTATTTAGCTGTCACACTCACTCAGAAAAGAGCAAAACTAAAAGAGAACCTTAAGGGGAATAAAACAAACCGAGAGAAAAGGAGGACAAATATATGTATAATTAGCATAAAATAGAAATTTATCTTTGAGTATTGGATTTGGATGGACGTTAAATATTAATTCAATAGAAAGAGTCATCATATAGACATATACACATCACTAAATTGAATTTAATGACAGGCAACTTCTCTTGTTAAATAGCAACAATTTGTTGTTAATCCAATTTAACGACGGACATATAAAAAAAATCGTAACCACAAACTATCTAACAATATATTAACGATAAATCATAGTTATTTCTTACTTTTGGTAAATGCATTTAAATTTATCTTTCTTTTCGAGCACTGTTCAGACAAGAAATATTCGTCAAATGCATTCAAACTTAAGCGGACAAGTTTGAAATTCTTCATTAATTTGCTCGCAAAAATTGCTCATAAGAAGACAAGAACCTTTATATTAAGGATTATAGTCGGGAATAAAAAGCGATTGTACGGGTTCATGCAATATCTTTGAATTAAAAATTATTAGCAACTTTAAATCATTCATTAAAAGTTTCAAAAGCCAGCCTACAAAGGGTCCTATTATGCTTTTTGGATCTTGGTAAAGCCACTTAACAACCGTTGAAACGTCTTTTCAATACTTAAAAGGTTGAGATCTCAAACTTAAATTTCTACAGATGAAAATTATGATCAATTAAATTTTACATCAATCTCTGAATGTAGTACTCCCTCCGGATAAAAAAAATAAAATTCACTTAGCCTTTTTTTTAAAAGAGTTTACTTAGCAAATAAAAAAAAAATTAACATTGTTTTTCCTTTTTTGCCTCTATTAAGTGTTATATGATCAAATCCCAATGCATATTTAATTAGGGATACAACAACAACAACAACCCAGTGATATTTAATTAGGGGTAGTTTAGTCAAATTACTTATTTTTGTCTAGAAAATAGTATTTTCTTAAGGAGTGTGTAAATGGCTAAATGAACTCTTTTTTTTTTTATCCGAAGGGAGTATAATTTAGCCGGTATTTCTCATAGTTATGGTTGATTTTTGTATATCATTTGGTCATTGAGAAAAGAAGGTGATGTCGGGAACGAAGTTATAGGGCCACGGGCATATCAAAATGTCCTAAATTTTTCCACAAATAGTAAAATTCACTAATAATCGTTTTCCGTCCTTATAATTAAAATATAATCATCCTCATATAGTTTCAAATTCTAAAGATAAAATTTCAGAACATTATCATAGAGTTTCACATGTGAAATTTAAAAATTTCGAGAGAACCATTACTTTATAACATAAGACTAAAGTTGCCATAATACTATTTCTACAATATAGTATAAATGAATTGAATTGAACTTGGACGGATCAAAATAAATAGAATCCTTAGATGTTTGGGGGTCTTGACGGTAAAAACTTATCCGCACCGAGTGTTTACACCCAATGTAGTTAACCTAACCATAGAAGACAAACTAAAGTTTATTAGGAGTCTATTTTAAAGATTTTTTTTTTTTAAAAAGACAGTAAATATGTACTAATCTACCTATAATAAAAGCACGAATAATTTGTAGTGTTCATTGTGATTCAAGCTAACAAGGACGAATGCAAAGGGTTATATATATATCTCGATAACTGATAATTAGATCATATTGTGAGATCTCTATGTGAGTTTTGTAGGAAATATTTTCCTTGAATCCTTTCATTACTTGAATTGGTTTATATACAAAATAGGAGAATAATATTCTAACCTAAAATAGGAGATTACACAATATACAAAATATTTCTAACCTAAAATAGTAGACTACAAAATATTCTAATTAATATTTAGATAATCTATCACACCCCCGCAGTCGAAACGGAAGGTTTACGAACGCTGAGACTGTCCCGAAAATCTTCAAATAAGAACTGTGGTAGTCCCTTGGTGAAAATATTGGCAATCTGATAGCGGGAAGGAACATGAAGGACACGAACCTGTCCGCGCGCAACCTTCTCACGAACAAAGTGAATGTCCATTTCAATGTGTTTGGTGCGTTGATGTTGCATCGGATTTCCCGAAAGACAAATGGCACTCACATTGTCACAATATACCATAGTAGCCTTATGAATAGGACAATGTAATTCCAACAGAAGATTGCGAAGCCAGCAGGACTCGGAGACAACATTAGCAACCCCCCTATACTCCGCCTCAGCACTCGAACGAGAGAGGGTAGGTTGGCGTTTCGAAGACCAAGATATCAAGGTATCCCCAAGAAATACACAGTAACCAGACGTTGACCGACGTGTGTCGGGGCAGCCTCCCCAATCCGCATCAGTGTAGGAAAGAAGGTCCGTAACTGAGGACGGATAAAGATGCAAACCATAGTCAAGTGTACCCTGAATGTAACGGATGATACGCTTAAGTGCATGCATATGAACCTGTCGCGGTGCATGCATGTGTAAGCATACCCGTTGAACAGCATAAGAGATATCCGACCTCGTGAAAGTAAGATACTGAAGGGCACCTGCGAGACTGCGATAGTGAGTTGGGCCATCATAAGGAGCACCCGATATGCCGCTCACCTTCGGTTTAGTATCAACCGGAGTAGAAGTAGCCTTACAAAAAGACATCCCAGCTCGATCAATGATTTCTTCGGCATACTTGCGTTGCGAAAGAAACATGCCATCCTTATATCGAGTGACATGAATGCCAAGGAAATAATTCAAAGGACCTAGATCCTTCATAGCAAATTCCGAGGCAAGGAGAGCCATAATGGAGCATCGGAGAGAATATGAGGAAGCAGTAAGAATAATATCATCAACATAAAGTAGCATGTATGCCATATCGGACCTCTTTTTGTAGATGAACAAAGAATTGTCGGATCTGCTGTTTGAAAAACCAAGAGAAAAGACATAATCTGCAAAACGCTTGTACCATGCTCTCGGGGCCTGCTTAAGCCCATATAAGGACTTACGGAGTAAACATACATAATCCGGATGAGTGGGATCTCTGAAACCCAGAGGTTGATGCATATACACTTTTTCCTTGAGCTCACTGTGTAAGAAAGCATTCTTGACATCTAGCTGATGAATAGGCCACTTCTTTGATAGGGAAAGACTGAGAACGGTACGGATCGTAGCCGGCTTGACCACTGGACTGAAGGTCTCACCATAATTAATGCCAACCTGTTGAGTCTTACCATCACCTACAAGACGGGCTTTATGCCTCTCAAAGTCACCATTAGATTTTTCTTTATGAGTGAAAATCCACATAGAACGAATAACATTCACATTAGGTGGACGGGGCACCAACTCTCACGTCTTATTTTTAATAAGAGCATCAAATTTATCATCCAGAGCCATTTTCCAATTCGGGTCGCGAAGGGCGGTCACAGGGCTACGAGGGAGAGGGGATTTCGTAACCATGGTATTCAAGTTAAACGTGTGTTTTGGCTTAAAAATACCATGCTGACTCCGGGTCACCATTCGGGACGGATTGGTAGAAGGGGGAGGCTGGGGTGACGGTGGGTGGGGACTGCTAGCGGAGGGGAGAGGGGCAGCGGGCTGGGTCACGGTGGGAGGGGACTGGGCAACGGGCTGCTGGGTCACGGTGGGAGAGGACTGGGCAGCGGGCTGGGTCACGGTGGGATGAGGGGTAGATGAAGCCAAGTGATGCAACCACAATGGGGAAATGCCATCGTTCAAAAACTCATAAGTAATAGAAGTGGGAGAATGGAAATTGAAAAAGGGAAAGACATTCTCATCAAAAATCACGTGACGAGAAATAATAATTTTATGGGACGATATATCATAACACTTATACCCTCTGTGATTCGTAGGATACCCCAAAAAGACACACGGTGTAGACCGGGCTTGCAATTTGTGGATAGTCGGAGAAGGAAAGAGGGGATAGCATAAACACCCAAAAACCCGAAGATGAGAGTAAGATGGCTTTCTTTGGTATAGCACTTGAAGAGGAGAAACGTGACCTAATAATTTACTTGGTAAAATATTAAGAAGATATGTTGCCATTTGTAAGGCGTGATGCCAGAACGAAGGGGGGAGAGAAACATAAGCAAGAAGAGTCCGAGTGATATTATTGATAGAACGGATTTTTCTTTCGGTTTTCCCATTTTGTGAAGACGTATAAGAAAGACGCAAAAATTCTCACATTGGACATTTTTAATATGACGTTCAAATTGGGTATGAATGTGGGTTTTTAAAGCTAAGAATTTCGGATAAACATCGGATTTCTTAGCCAAAGGAAAAGTCCATAAAAATTTCGAAAAATCATCCATAAACAGAACATAATATCGATGACCCAATGAACTTAACACGGGAGAGGTCTACAAATCACTATGAATAATATCAAATGGCATCAAAGTTTCGGAAATAGAAGAATCAAACGGCAACTTAATGTGTTTACCAAGAACGCAAGAACGACAAATACTAGAAAGACTAGATTTATTACATTCAATGCTTTTATTAACCCTAAGACAATCTAAGATAGAATTTCCCGGATGACCCAAGCGAGCATACCAAAAAGAAGAGGACAATGCCGCAAAGGTTGATGGAATGGTGATTGGATATTTGATGGTGGTGACCGGATAAAGATCTCCCCGACTATCACACCGCATTAGTGGCATCCCCGTCTGAAAATCCTTCACAGAAAACCCATATGGATCAAAATCAACAGACACAGAATTATCAGTAGTAAACTTCCGGACTGAGATTAAATTTTTAATGAGTTTATGAGCATGTAAGACATTTCGTAAGGATAAAGGGGGGTTTAGGGGATGCAAACTAGTATGACCACAACCACGAATTGGAATCGAATGACCATTTCCCACAACAATACCATTATTTTGATTGCTCAAATTAAAATAAGACGAGAGATTACCGTCCGAGGATGTCATATGAGAAGTGGCGCGTACCAATTTTTATCGGGCGGGTTCAAGGACATTGTGTGCATTGCAGACTCAATGTCGGTTGGAACAGACGACCCGGGAGAAGCCACTGCTGCCGTGTAGAGCTGCTGAGCTGAAGGAGGGCCCAAAATACCCTGCTGCCGTAGCGGTGGAAAGTTTAGATGATAGTATTATTGTTTTTGTTTTGGCCCTGATAATCTTGCTGTTGATTTTGCCAACTTAACACCTAATCAGTCACAAACAGCGTTTTAGTTAAGGCCTACAATGATTCATGAAGCAATTACTATAATAATATGATAGTATCATCAAAGGTGGTCCCAGAACAAGACTAATCTCCAACCACTTTTGTTGGATTAAGGAGATGGGACTAACCTTCCACTCTCTTTTCTTAATGGAATATCACACGTGTATATCTCTTATTTTTTAAGCTAAAGTTAGCTCACATTTTAAGTGTACCGTTAAAAAAAGTGAGATTAACACTTTATTAACTGAACTACACATCAAAAGATAAAACAATACCAAATATTAAAAGGGGTTATTGACTACGGAAGTTGTTAATTAATGTTTCGAGAAAGTGCATCTTGAACCACATCGTTATAACTAATCGCATCAATATTACTTTCCTTTTCAAATTAATCTTCCTTTTGAAAATACCATGCCCTTCCCCCTTCTCCCTTGCTCCCTTCTTCCCTTCCCCAGTGTAATAAGAAAACCATTTTAGAAAAACCTCGTCTCTATATCAACCTCAATTTCCTGGTGTTTATCGACAATGGAAGAAATAAGGGATTGTTTGGTGGTGGTATTGGTGCAATATTTAACCCAAGCATAGAATTCAACATAGAAAATACCGTGTTGGTTGACCGCATAAGAAAATTATTCGCCAGATAACCAATGGATTGTTTGTTTTGCAGTATTAAATGTTATCCATATGAATTTTTGCGTGAATCCATATATTTTTTTATGGAGGATACAATGTGGAATAAAAATACGGAAAAGGGTCAAAATTACCCCTGAATTTTGAAAAATAGTTCATTTATACCCTTCGTTATACTTTAGGGTCAATTATACCCTTACAGTTATACTATGGGGTCAATTATACCCTTATGACTAACGGCTGCCACGTGGCATCATCCCAACCCTTCAAAATTATTTTACCATCAAATAATTTTTTACCCACTAAAATAACTCAACCCGACCCGATTTTTTTTTTCGAGCAAAAATAATACGGATATGTTTTCCAGGAAAAAAAATAAAAATAATTTCGTATTATTTTTGCTGGAAAAAAAATTGTTGAGTTATTTTAGTGGGTAAAAAATTATTTGAGGGTAAAATAATTTTGAAGGGTTGGGATGATGCCACGTGGCAGCCGTTAGTCATAAGGGTATAATTGACTCCATAGTATAACTGTAAGGGTATAATTGGCCCTAAAGTATAACGAAGGATATAAATGAACTATTTTTCAAAGTTCAGGGATAATTTTGACCCTTTTCCGATAAAAATATGTGTATTCGATATTTTGGCTGCTGGGCACAGGGAAAGAACTTGGGTCTCCATAGGTTCCTTTCATGTACCCGATATTTTGATTTTTTTTAGTTGGGAGGTGTTTTATGTCCCCATTCTTTTGTAAGACCTCATTTGTTTTCATTAAGATTAAGACGTTTGAATCTGAATGCACATCAAAATTATTAAGATGTTGTCTCTAGATCTGAACACTGAATGGTTAAGACTGTTTGTTTTTCAACATCTGAATGTGCATAATGTATTTGTTTAAACATAATAAATATACAATTCAAATAAAAAAGTAACTAAATATTAGAAAATAAACACAAATTTTATAAAATAAAAAATAAAACATTTATGTTTGCTAGTAATGATGGAGTTGTTTATAATGGTGGTGGGAGGGTTGTGAGGGTGGTGGTGGTGCAGTGGGTCTGGGGGTAGGGGTGGTGGAGTGGTAGTGGTTGGGGGTAAGGTAGGTAGGTAGTGGGTAGGTGATCGAGATTGGGGTAGTGTTGGTAAGTGGGGGTAGGGTTGGGGGTGGGTAGTGGAGGGTTTGGATGAGTGGTGGTGGGGTGGGTAGTGGGCTGGGTGGGTTTGAAGGGTGGGTGGGTAGTGGTTAGGGTAGGTGGGTTGAGGTGGTGGGTTAGGGGGGTTTGGGTTGGGTGGTGGGAAGAGGGGGAGAGGGGTGGAGCTGGTGATAAAAATTATCCATACAAAATACCTCTTAATGATATTAAGACTTTGTTCAAGATCTTAATGATTAACACTTATTCAGACCAAATAAGTGCTTAGATCTTAATGTAAACAAATGCACTTAATGACATAAGGTCTGAACCATTCAGATTCAGACCTCCATTAAATGCAAACAAATGAGGGTCAAGTAACTATTTTCTTATGCTATACAAAGAGGTAAGGTCTATGTCAAACCCCACGACCACAAAAGGTGAATGTCTGGGTGGATGGTTTGGTGGAAAAAAACTATTTAATGAAAAAAATACCCTTCTAAAATCTTTTCCTTATTAGTCACTGCATAATCCCTTCACTATTAATCATCACATAACTATTTTTCAAAAAAATAATAATCACATGACTGGTTAGTGAAACAAACAACCGTTTGTAGTACGCCAATACAAAAAGACAATGCTAAGCCTAATACGTACGAGAAACCTAGTTTTCTAGTAATCTTTAGCTAACATGAGTAATTGCTTTTGTAGCTTTATTTTCTACTCTATCTGTGATGATAATGCTGTTTGGATATTCCTGAATCGGTTATGTATATACTTATGAAAGAGCCAATAACATCTTCACCAGGGGCGAACCTAGTAAGAAGCCAGGGGTTCATGGGATCCTTTTCTATCCGATAGGAAGGGCTGTAGCACAAAATGTACTTCTAAGTAATTGCCCCATAGATCCTATCCGAACCCCCTTCGGCGAAAAATTACACTGTATATATAAGTTGAAAATTATTTTTTATGTATATATAGTAGACGTTGAACCCCCTTAGCTTCTTCATTTATGGCTTCTTTATATTTTTGAATCCCCTTGGCATAAATTCTGACTCCGCCACTGATCTTCACTAATATGGGTAAACTATATGAATATTATAGTTTGTCATTAATGATATTGACTTAACCTGGGTATTGAGAAGTATATATATGCAACATTCACTTCTCTTGTGCTGCTCAAGGGCTCCTGATAAATTATGTATCATGTATTTATTTCTCCCTTTAGAGAAGTAGTAGTTTCGAGATGCCCAAAAAGAAAATTGTTGAGAAAAGAGTGTTAAGTGTCATTATCAGAAAATGATAGGCTTAACCTAGGTGTCAATTTGTCACCATCTCTTTTTACATGTAAATAAATAAAGCAGCTAGCAGACTTGTCTTTTCACAAAATACCATCGCAAAATACTTACACTTAAATACTTTCTCCATTCATTTTTACTTGTTCACTTTAAACTTTTCACTATATTTAAAAATAATAAATAAAGTGCATAATTATCAATATACTCATATTTATTAGTGCATATTTTTATTAGAGTTGAAAAACGATTTGAAATGAGTATTTAATACTATAAGTAAAAAAAATAAAAAAAATTATCTTTTATTAATACGCTAAAAGTAAAAATCTATTTTTAAAATAATAGAAAAGTAAAAGTAAACAGTGAGTACTTATTATGTAAACGTAATGACTTCATAACATACATCACTCATATAATTGATTCCTTAATTACAAACTATTGATATTAATTACTTAATTTAAGTACAAATATCAGCCACGCCTTATAATTTCGTGACCGACAGTTGAAGCACCATCTAATTGGGCAACCCATTGAATAATGAGAAACCTGGACCCAAAAAAAAAAAAAAAACCCTAAAAAACTGCATTGGTGCCTAGTGGGTCCCACCTCAACTATCATCAATCTATTTGTGGGACCACTGTTTAAGATAACGCTGTTGCAAGTTGACGCGTGCACAGTGTCACGTTCTTTAGGGACCCGTCTTGATACATATGAAAAATGAATCTAGACATAAAGTCTACTTTAATTTATATAGCACTATGTTTTACCATAGTCTAGTTTCTTAGCTTTAATAGTTTATTAATTTATGGGTAATTATGTTTTAAGTAATTTACTATGTAAAATCTTTCTTATGCTAATCCATCTCTAGAAGTTAAACTATAGAATTTTGTGTATTAACTTGGTCGTGAATAAATATTACTCCAACCGTTTCAAAAATTTGTCTTACTTTTATTTTTAGTCCGTTTAAAAAAAATATTTTTTTTGCAGCTCTTTAATTCCAACTCTTCATATGTCATGTTTAACATCACAAGATAAATGATATTTTGGTATATTCTACATATTTTAGTTAACAACCACAAAATTAAAGTTATTCTTAATCTCTTAAACTTCGTGTCAAGTCAAAACCAGATAAACATTTTCAAATGGAGGAAATAGTATTTGAGAGCTTTGGTTAGTCGAACTATCGTCTAAAAAATAATTGGAAATTCAAGTTTGTATAATCGAATGAAGTAATGAGTCATAGTGTGTTTTGCTCCCAGTTCTTAAGGTGAGAAAAGCTAATTCAGAAAGACGTGATAGTTTCACACTGGTGCTTACTCTCTGCTTAATGAAATATTAATAAAAAATAATTAACTTTGCACTTAATTCAACCAAAATTAAAGAAAACGGAAAAAAAAGGAAGACCTCTACGTACACCTTCCATGACCACAAAATATGTGATGTAACTAGTCTATACTCTATAGACATGAATTAAATACAACAGTATAGCAAACAGGCCCAGTAGCCCTCCAGCTAAAACAACAGTACCCACATAACCATAACTTACATGTAAATTCATATCCCTTCTCATGGATACATGTGGGAACTATGCTGCTAAAAAGTGCTTCCATTGAATTGATTTGCAATAGGGGCCACTTTTTCGCATCATTTCAATTATTTGGGAGTGTTGGGTCGTCCATATAGGCTATGGCACATAGTCTAGTTATATTTTGGTGGTAATATATCCATCCATAACTTTATTTACTTTTCTTTCTTGGGAATTGGCCTCTAAAAGACTCCATCAAACTGTAGCAGCAAGAATTTTACGTATAGTCCAACTTGGTAAGTCCCCACTTTCTAATTGTTCGAAAACAATTCTTTGGGAGAACAAGAAGACAAGGATATAAAACAAAGAAAGAAAGAAATGGACAAACATGACAATAATTTTAGTTTGTTGTAGCCTAGGCAAGACGATTGGACATTGAAAGACGGGATCATCTTGATATTTCTGGAATTAATAATTAGGAGAATGTCTTTCGAGGGAAAATATTTCTGAAATTAATTAATGATTAACTATAGTTTTTCCCGTTTGCATGAGCTGATGCTGAAATGCTTCTTTTTCCATTCTTTGACAATCATTACATCAGAGAAAAAAAATACATACAACCTATATAAGTACTAGTAATACAATCTATATAAGTAGTACTAGTAATATATATTTAGGTGTTTCATTAATCTTAAGATCATACTCACTCACAAGACTGTGCACTGTATCGATTGTTATACATACTATGCATTAAATTATGTGTTGTCTTATATAAAAATTTAATTGCGAGAGTAGAGGCACTTTTATTTATTTTAGGTCATCAACATGCTTTCTCATAATCCATAATCTTGATACTTTTCTTGAACAAACATGTCACAGTATTATATTGACTATTGTTAGGTGATTGAGAAACTCGGATTGAGAACCTTTATTTGTTATGGTGCCATATTGAATTTTGTAATCCTTCATCTAAAGATTTATGTTGTTTGAGTTCTCATTTCTTTATCTTAGGATTTCCAGTACTTACACTAACCCAGATTGTCAATCTCAACCTCCTACATCCCTCGCCGACAGCGTCAATATCTCTAAATTTTCTCATATTACATTTACCCTGTTCCATTTTACGTGTCATATTTTTATTTTTGGTTTGTCTTAAAAAAACATAACCGTTCCAACACTACTTAAAACATAGTAGGATTTAGCTAGAGACTAATCCAATAGTTAAACAACAAAATTTATTGCTAATTCTATTAGCGATGATTAGTTACACAATCAAAGAATTTTATTAGATACGAGTCATTTAACGACGAAGTTCGCAGCTAATTTTAAATTTCTTTTATTATAAATGTACCAATAATTAACTCTTGATGAAATGATTAATAACCACAGACTACAACTTATTAGACCATAAGTTTTATTTAAAAAAGATCATTAGTATTTGTTTCTTTTATATCATTTTTAATCAAATAACGTCACATAAATTCTTAAATATAATTAATTAACGATTCGAAGTATCAGTATCAAGATAAGACGCAAGTAGCAACTTACGTGACTAACAATGCTAACCATCTTGGTGGGCCGCTCTCTGTTCTTAATCACTTGACTGTATGCAATTTTTGTGGACACTTATCACTTTCGCCATCATTTCTTTGACCATTATTATATCAAGGCAAAAAAGATTAGCTTTGAGAGCATCGCATGGTACTGTGACACGCATTAGGACTTTTGTGGGCCAAAAAAAACTTTGCAACATCAATTCATTTCACCTTTTTTATCAACTTGTATTTAGGCCACTGGTGCATACTATGCATCTTTTTGTCTTTTTCCTTCTCTTCAGAAACTTTTTCTCTTAGATTTTCGGAAACTTCAAAATTTTAAAATATGAACTCTTGAAATTAGTGAATCAAGCCGTTTGTCAAAGGAAGGACTAAACAGTTCGAGTGACTGCCGCATCCCCATCTATTAAGAAGAAGAGTCAATTGTTTATTTTTCCTTTTTTTTTACTAATTTTATTCTACAATTTACAAAGATGTTTTCTTATTTCGTGGCATTGAGATAAACATTGAGACTTTTCAAATTGAGTTTCCACTTTCCCGGCTTCAACTAATGAGCAATGAATATTAAGGTCCAGTCGAATCAAGAATCTATTTGACCAAACAAGTCGATTGACTAGAAATAAGGCCCGTTGAAGAAAAAATCTTGTGTAATATAAACGCAATAAGAACTTAATTGGAGAAATAACTCTATTTTACAGAATAGTTTTCTAAAAAAATTCCGAAATCGCTGTTTAATAAAACAAAATCATGGGTAAATGGAAGTAAAAAATCGAGAGGTTGATAGTGATTTAAAGTGATGTGGCACACTTGGTATCACAAAACATTGAATATTATCGAAACACTTGGATTTTTCTTCACTTCCATATGCCACCTCACTATTTCCTTCAAATTTTTAAGCGTGGTAGGATTCTATAGGTCATGATATAAATTATAAAATTATTTTTACAAGAAATTTTTATTTTTTCATATAAGAGATCTAAAAAAAACACATAAGAGATTTGAAAAAGACATTTTCTTCTATTCAAATTGTAAAGGGCCAAAAGATCTTATTTCCTCTCATATTTTACACTTAATATTTACACCAAAGAAAGAACAGTACTGACTTATTTCATGCCATTTTTCTTTATATCCATTCTTCCTTTTCCGATATAGGACAGTAAAATGCCTAAAAAAATTACATTTCTCTTTCACTGTCTATCTCTTTCAAACTCTAGGAGTTGGACTTCATAAATTTATATACAAGTAAAATAGATGAGAAAAGGACTCTTTCTTTACATTTGATTCTTTTAATTATTAAGGGAGAACTAGGTTTCAATTGAGTGCTGGTGTGATATATTTTGGAATATAATAACCTTGTCTTTTTCTATGAATTGATTAATAGTCCATGCAATGATGCAAATTGTCACGTTTATATGTCCTCGTACTATAGCAACAACGATCTTTTTTATATGTCAGTGGAAATTTAACTTGCTGTAAAGAAATTATTAGGAATAGAATATATCTCAAAATAATTCTCCACCAGAGATTCAGAAATGTGTTATCTGCAACATCAACTCCTTTCTTTTCCAGTTAATTAGTTCTTGTTCTTTTGGATATATACGAGACGTTGACTTAGTTCAAAAAGTAGTGATAATCCATCCTATTTGAGTGTACAATTGTTTACCCCAAATTTGGATAATCAATTAAATTTATGAGTGAGGTATAGAATATGTGGTTGAACTTTGATCTATTCTTGATTGAGAGAAAATGGAATAGAATCAACTATGAATAATCTAAATAGTAATTGATGGTCTATACTAAATGTATATGTCAATATATCGAATATTGTTTGATTGAACAAATCTAACGATGAACACAATAATCCGGACCAAAATCAGATGTTGAGAGGGACAACAACACCAACAACAACAACAACAACAACAACAACAACATACCCAGTGAATCCCACAATGTGGGGTCTGGGGAGGGTAGAGTGTACGCAGACCTTACCCCCACCTTAGGTAGGGAGGCTGTTTCCGGAAGACCCTCGGCTCAAGAAAAAGCATAAGAAAGGTCAGATACGGGCAAACAAATCAAAACAATTATGAAAATGAAAACAATGAAAGTAAATAAGCCATTATAAACCAACAGATACTCGCAGAAATCAAGAGACAAGAAACTATAGATCAACATCACTACTCGTAAGAAAGGATAAACGCGACTACCTACTAGTCTTCTACCCTAATATGAGTCCTCCATACCCTAATTGAGAGGGAGAGATTTATATATTATTGCTATTACAAATGTTCTAGAACTCAATCAGCCAACCCCTCATAGTAGGGTAATGACCCCTATTTATAGTTATGCCTCATGGGCTTCATACAACATAAAGCCCTTTTCAATAAAGAAAAACCTTAAAATGGATATGGTTGGTCGTACGGTCTAACACCTGTACGATTCACAATACAAGGTGGCAGAACGGTATTGACGCGTGGAAATTATGTAACGAATTATCCGGACCAACGGCCACGATCAACCGGACCAACGGCCACGATCAACCGGGCTAACGGCCACGATCAACTCAGCTATGGAGAAACCGGACCAAACGATGTCCTTCGCCTTCTTCGGAACAAGCACTCCTCGGTCCCAAAAGAAAGTCTTCATGCTCGTGCTTGTTTGTTTCTTCCCTCGATCTCCGGTCTCACCGGTCCAGCATATATCCGATTTTTACCGTATACAGATAGTCCCCACACTTTCCGGACCGTAGTTTTATCGGAGTAACGGGACGTGGATGAATCAAGAAACCGGTGGCTCCATTTGTTCGTCGTTATCTTTTCATTTTGGCGGGAACAGTTGCATCACGTCCCCTGAGGCCGCTCGTCTCGGACTCGGACAAACGGAAGATGAATGGAGTCCCCTGGCAGTGTCTCATTAACGAAGGCATGCACGCGGGCAATCGAGTAAGTTTATCAGCCATCCTTTGCACAATTCATTGAGAATTTTGGTTTCTCGTTTATCCGAGTTTTAACTTGCTTCTTTTACAGTGTGGTGCTTGTTAACGAAGCCTTCGTCCGTGCTCAGCAAGAGGTTGACGATCTCAAGGGCCAACTAGATGCCCAAGGTCGAGAAACGGAGAAGTTTCAGAACCTTTTGCAGGTGAAGGAGGATGAGTTGAACCGAGCAGTTACTCTTTCCAACCTTTGTAGGGGTTTCCAGTGTAAAAACCTTTGTATAAATGGAACATGCATTTTTCTTGATTCTTTATTCTTTTGTTTGAATGTCAGTTATGACTTTTGCCCGAATTGTCGGTCCGTTTTAAGAACAAGCAGACTCGGAGTCATTATTCCGCACTGCGCCCGAATATCGGCTTTTCTCTTCGTCCGGTACGTTTTGTCCGGGAAGTTGAACGAGTTTTTTGCCCGTGGGACTTATCTAATGCTTTCTGAATTCAGACGACGTCTCCGAATCACGATAGGCATTTTTAGGGCCGGTGTTTTTCGGCTATTTTTTAGGGTCGGTTTTTTCGGACACCTGAATCCTAGCCTTACCAAAATTTGATATAACAGTCCCCATTCGAGGGAGTTTAAAGATCTTGGCTCGGTTCACTGTGACCTTGTTGCCTTTGTCGAATTTCGACCGTAGTGCCCGGAAAGGGTATATGAATGAGGCAATGCCAAAATACGGCGATAATCATTGAGGTAGGGTATTTTAGCAAGAAGTCATTCGAAATACCGTAATCCGAACTTTCGATAATTTTTGTATTGCAAGTATTTGTACATACACGATATGAGAATTTTTGTTTCCTTCTGCTTTTGCCGCAGTAAATACTAAATGGAAACGGTTCATTCTGATCGTTTGGTCCTTACACCAAAACCTAATGCAGAAGGTCTGGTCTTGGTTTTGCCGTAGCAAATACTGAGTGAACACGATTCATTCTGATCGTTTGGTCCTTACATCAAAACCTAATATAGAAGGTCCGGTCTTGGTTTATTGAGCTCCTCCGTTTTCCACCAACCGGAGTAAACCTCGATGTGGGTATAATAACCCCCTAGTGCTAGCGCTATTAAGCCTCCACTCGTAGGCTGTGACCTTGAGTTTCCGGGCGTTTGTCCTCGTCTTTGTCAAGTAACACGTTGTATTTGTTGCCTCATTAAAAACCTTGTCGGAAAACCCATTTTGGGACAAAACTGTACTAAGGAAAAGAGTGCAACATGTGTTTTCAAACCTAGATTCTAACTTTATTCGGTACTTGACTTCCTGCAAAAAATAAAAAAGGGTTAATAGTAAAATACGAGGTGTACATACCTTAGCAGTAATATTTCTTCAAATGAGCCACATTCCAGTTATTGCGCAACCGTTGTCCGTCCATGGATTCCAGCTGATACGATCCTTTGCCCGTTACCTCGGTTATCTTGTACGGTCCTTCCCAGTTCGGACCCAGTTTTCTGTTACACCTTGGAAAATCCCCCGTACATGTACAGTGAATAGGCTAACAGAGGACATAGCATATGCGATGTTTTGACGATAAGAAAGAGTATTAGATGACCCTCAACGAGATTTTAAAGGCATATGAGGCACGGAGAGAAAGTTGTTAAGGAAAGCAAAGCCATATATTGTGTATTGGATAAGAATTTCGAGCAACAAGTTTATGATGGCATAATGATGTCTTAGAGAAGAGTAATAACACCCCTAAGATTGATATTGAGATGTTAAACAAGTTCCAAGAAGGTTCCATAAGGATCGGAGATCAAACGAGACGACGAGAACGAAAACGGAATCACTGGGCATTATACGGCCCAACCTACGGACCGTATAAATTGTACCAGCCATATGTTGGACCGTATAATTGGCCAAGAAGGACACCAGCTACTGGACCAAACATACGGCCACACATACGGTTCGTATAAATAGTACGGACCGTATGTTTGGTCCATATAATATGGTCGGGCAGATTTAAGTTTAAGTATAAGGACCCCTTTTTCATTTCATTTTTCATTCCACTCTCACTCTACACTTCAAGAAACAGCTATAACCCTCCCTACTCTTCAACTACAAGAGAAATCAAAGGGGAACTAAGATCAACAACACATAATCCATGAATCAAAGTGTATGAAACCCAAGTAAAGTTCATCTTCCTCAAAGAAAACCAAAAGAGAGGAGATAGGGTTTTGGTGCTAGAGGCGAAACTCCACTCAAGACTTGTTCAACCATCATCCAAGGTAAGTTTCATGACCATTTCATGTTGTTTAAGGTATTGGAAGGTTAAGATACCCGAATTGTAGAGAAGCATAGCAAATGGGTCATAAATGAGTGAATAGTGCCATGAGTGAATGGTAGTTGAATTGAATCATGAATGTTAGTGTGTTGTGAGTATGAATACATTATAAATTACATGTAGACCATGAGATAAGTGTGATACATGAGAATATACGATAGCAAACCCAAAACCATAAAAGTGGGAGAAATGAAGAGAAATGGTGGATCATGGTCATTGTATATGAATGATGATTGTTGATGGCTATATTGTAATTGTTCTTGGGAGTGTTGGGAGTTGATATGGAATATGGGAAAGTAGTATAAACAAAGGAAGTGCTGCCCAATTGTCTCTAGAAATAGTAGTGCGTTCTTATAGTTGATTAACTAACGTTAGTACGAATCCTCTTTTGAAGGTAGAGATGTGACATTGAAAGAGAATAAGCGAACGCTAGATTTCTTAAACGAGAAAGGTATGTGAGGCTTAACTCTTCTTTCAAAATGCATGAATCCTTCAAGTTTTCCATAATCCTTCTATAAGATGAAGCTTATGAGTCCTTCTATATATCGAATCACCTATAAGCATGATAATAATGACAATGAGCTAAAGTATAGAGATTCAAGAAATTGTGGCACGATGTTCCTACAATGCTAATGATGTTATTATTGTTAACACTCGCCTTATGCTTTATTTCCTTCAAGGCGAGGCATGATACTCATAAAATGTCCATAATACAATCAGGGGTTCACGACCTTACGTCACCCCAACATAGTGTGGTTGCCTTAAAGCCTAATGTATGCTCTTAATGCTAATGTATGTATGCTATGACAATAAGATGATGAATAATGCTAACTTGTAATACGACTATGGGATGCATGGAATACCAAGAAATGATAACATGATGCTATGGTATGAGATGTGTAATAGTGATGTGTTATGATTGATTTTGTGATGATATGATTCCACCGAGCCTATATGGCCGGGCATGTCACCGCTAATGCGGGTTGCGTATGATTCCACTGCGCCTATATGGCCGGGCATGTCACCGCTAATGCGGGCTGCTATGTTTACACCGGGCATAGAGGGCCGGGCATGATCACCACTAGTGGGCGGCATATGAGGGTTACCCGGACGCGGGTAATGATGTGGATTACGATGTAAGGATGTATATGATGACGTATATGATGATGTATGTGATGATGTATGGGATGTGATAGCATGTATACTATGATTATGTAAAATGCGATATATGTAGAGAGTATGTTGTCCATGATATACATTCAGGTTATATCCTTCTCTCATGATTCCGGATCCCTCTATTATGTTTGTTTACTTCATTGTTTGTTTACTTCATTCCTGCCTTACATACTCAGTACAATATTCGTACTGACGTCCGTTTTCTTTGGACGCTGTGTTCATGCCCACAGGTAGACAGGGAGGAGATCTTGCTCCAGATTCTTAGAGGTTTTTAGCTGACTGAAAGCACACCATTGTCCTGGAGGTGCCTATGATGATTCTTTTGTGTACAATTGTAGATGTCATCTTATAGAGGCTCGTAGAAACTCAATGTGGGTCATGTGGTTTCACGGCGTGGTCATTGTGTAAATATATACATATATATTATTTTGCTAGCCTAAGGGCTCATGTGTATAAAAACATTATGTTTCTAAAGGAAAACGGGTTTTCTTATAAATCGAGCATGAATCTGATAAATGATTGTTAAATAAGCCTAATGAGTACTAGTACGAGCAATGCTCGGCGGTTAGCCCCGGGTACCCGTCACGGCCCCTAGCTGGGTCGTGACATTTTCCTTCGTTAGGATTCTTGGTATTCAAGGTAACTTTCCGAAGCACCAAGTCCCCAACTTGGAAATTTCGAAAATTAGCTCTCCGATTATAATACCTTTCCATTCTCTCCTTTTGGGCTGCAATACGGACAAACGCATTTTCGCGAAGTTCATCCGTGAGATCGAGTTTAACGGCCATGGCATCCTTGTTTGACTCCTCGGTGGTATACCTGAACCGGAGACTCGGTTCACCAACTTCTACGGGAATGAGGGCTTCGGCCTCGTAGTCCAACGAGAAAGGGGGTCTACGGTTTTTCCGACCTGAAGCTTGGTTTTTCCGAATGAGAATATGGCTGATACCTTTCCCTCGATGGTCTAGCCTCCGGTTCGTAATTCTTTCGTGATCTTTCCGAGCTTTTGTTCATATTTATGGGCCCCGGAGGAAGCTCGAGTTGGTCATCCTCTACCCGAATCTTTGACTCGTATCGGTTATGGACATCCGCCTAGGTCACAGCCTCGTATTCCAGCAAGTTCTCCTGTAATTTGAACGAGGCCGTCGAGCTCCGAGGATTGAGCCCCTTTGTAAAAGTCTGTGCAGCCCATTCCTCCGGAACCGGAGGGAGCTCCATTCGTTCCCTTTGGAAGCGGTTGACAAATTCACGCAATAACTCATCGTCTCTTTGGGCTATACGGGAAATATTCGCTTTACGGACCTGCACCTTTTTGGCACCGGCGTGAGCTTTTATGAAAGCATCGGCGAGCATTTCGAAAGAAGTGATCGAATGCTCGGGCCGATGGTCGTACCAATTCAATGCTCCCTTTGACAGAGTTTCCCCAAACTTTTTCAGCAACACGGATTCGATTTCATCCTCTTCCACATCGTTGCCTTTTATAGCGCAAGTGTACGAAGTCATGTGTTCCTGATGTTCCGTTGTGCCGTCATATTTCTGGATATCTGGCATTTTAAACCTCTTCGGGATCAATTTCAGAGCCGCGCTTGGAGGAAAAGGGCTCTGAATATATCTCTTCGAATCCGGTCCTTTCAGAATTGGCAGAGCCCCCGGTATTTGATCCACCCGAGAGTTATATGTTTCTACCCTCTTTTCGGTCGAGTCTACCTGTTTCGCCCATGTTTCGAGCATTCTCAGTACCTCGGTGGATAAACCAGCTCCGGACCCATTGCTCTCAACCATCCGTGCTTCATCCCTTCTGGGTTCAGCAACACCCTTCACCTTCTCCGGAGTCGTTTTATCTCTTCTGCTTTGCAACTGGGCTATTGTGATTCCTTGTTCGACAATCGCTGCTCTCTGTTCCTGCAACATTTCAAAAATTAAACGTAAGTCAATATTATCATCCGGGGTATCCGGTTCTTTCCGGCCTTGTGTCCGGGACAAAGTAATTGAATTTTAAAGGATCGGTGGCCGGCTAGGCGGCATTCTCCTGGTTCATAGTGTTTTGCCGGTTGAGGCCCTCCCTCGAATTAACGGGGTTCGGGTTAGCGGGGTTTGGTAATCCTCGTGGCCCGCTGTCTTCATTTTCGGCCACAATCTCGTTGTTGTTGACGTGACCAGATTGTCCACTGTTAGCCATTTGGTCCGTTTTTACAGAGACGAACAAAAGATATTTTTTGATTCTGACGGGTAAGATAGAGATCTAGATCAAAAACCACTATTATTCTAGCCCCACGGTGTGCGCCAA
This sequence comes from Lycium barbarum, assembly GCF_019175385.1. NCBI lineage: Eukaryota > Viridiplantae > Streptophyta > Magnoliopsida > Solanales > Solanaceae > Lycium > Lycium barbarum. The sequence goes on from NC_083337.1 coordinate 163,792,185, forward strand.
ACTGTTTACCTCATATTTGGATAATCAATTAAATTTATGAGTGAGGTATGGGATATGTGGTTGAACTTTGATCTCTTGATTGAGAGAAAATGGAATAGAATCAACTATGAATAATCTAAATAGTAATTGATGGTCTATACTAAATGTATATGCCAATATATCGAATATTGTTTGATTGAACAAATCTAACGATGAACACAATAATCCGGACCAAAATCAGATGTTGAGAGGGAGAGATTTATATATTATTGCTATTACAAATGTTCTAGAACTCAATCAGTCAACCCCTCATAGTAAGGGTAATGACCCTTATTTATAGTTATGCCTCGTGGGCTTCATACAACATAAAACCCTTTTCAATAAAGAAAAACCCTAAAACGGATAAGGTTGGTCGTACGGTCTGACACCTGTACGATTCACAATACAAGGTGGCAGAACGGTATTGACGCGTGACAATTATGTAACGAATTATCCGGACCAACGGCCACGATCAACCGGACCAACGGCCACGATAAACCGGGCCAATGGCCACGATCAACTCAGCTATGGAGAAACCGGACCAAACGATGTCCTTCACCTTCTTTGGAACAAGCACTCCTCCGGTCCCAAAAGAAAGTCTTCATGCTCGTGCTTGTTTGTTTCTTCCCTCGATCTCCGGTCTCACCGGTCCAGCATATATCTGATTTTTACCGTATACAACAATATTTTTTACATTATTAATGCAATTTAAAAGTCTATAATATGTTATAACTCTATTTTCCAAATTACCAATTAAACTTATGCATAATTACCTATTATAGCAGGCCAACCTTAACCGGATGATATAAAAACAAAAACTTATACAATGTCAATTGGCAAAAAATTATAATTTTAAATTTTTGAAACGAAATAAAAACAGGATCTTTAATTTTCTAGAAACTTTTAGTACAGACTCCAGAGTACAATTAGATGGATCATGGATGGACCTCCTTGAGTATCTTTTTCCTTTACAGGCTTTAGTGTTGGAATGAAAAGTTGACCTTGAGCCCGTTTGGATTGGTTTATAAATTGCTTATAAGCTGTTTTCAGCTTTTTTGAGTATTTGGCTGGCTAGCTTAAAGTTATTTTGTGCTTAAAATAAGCTCAAAAAAATAATTGGGCCCATTTAACTTAGCTTATCTAAAGCAGCTTATAAGCTGAAAACAACTTATAAGCCAAAAAAAAATAAGTTAGACTACCCCAACTTATTTTTTTTAGCTTATAAGCTGTTTGCAGCTTATAGGCATAAGCCCATCCAAACAGGCTCCTTGTCCTCATGTGTACGTGACAAAATTATACAGAGTACGTACTATGCATATATATGGAATTAAACTCATATATAGACCATCAATCTGATAACATCAGGGTTGTTTTCAGTTAAAAATAAAATAAAATATAGGGTGTGTTTGGTAAGGAGAAAAATATTTTTCAGAAAATGTGTTCCAAATTTTTCATGTTTGGTTGGTTAAATTATATGAAAAACCTTTTTCTCTAGGAAAATAAATTTCTTAAAAATGAGGAAAATGACTTTCATAGTGGAAGTAGAAAAAACAAGTTCAGCAAGTAGTATTCAACATTGATTGTGTCCTTCCTACCTTCCAACACACATCATCTTCATCTCCTTCCGCAAAGACCGCATCCCCACCACCCCACCACCCTCACCCCACCTCCCATAGTTTGTCTAGATTTTATGCAAATGCTTTTAGAATAGTATCTTTATTGCTTATGTGCCGACCACAAGAAAATAAGAAGTCCACTTATTTTCCTTAAGTTACATAAATACTAGTAAATAAGTAAATTATTGCATAATCTACGATCAATTTCATTATTACATTTAGTACAGCAAAATAAGTATACATGGTAGACAAAAGAAGAGCCTATTCTCTCTCCCAAAATCAAGAAGTTCACTTTAGTTAAGGAGTTCACATTATAATCCATAAATTTAAGCTAATCAATTAATTATATCTATATAATTACTATAATAAAAATCATTTATAAGTTAGAAAAGCATCCCACCATCAGATTTTGAAAACATAGGCACTTATTAGATGATATATGAAGATTCATTTATCCAAAAATAGAATAAAGCTATTGTTCTCATATATGAATAATGTTTTCATTAAGAAACTTTTTTTTGTGTGTGCGCGCGTGTGGAAACAAAATAGATATTATACTGACCACCAATAAAATCTTCCGCTAAAATCATAATTAATAGTCTTTTAAGAATGTTCTATTAATGGTAACATATTAAATATAATTAGGAAATATTTACAAATGAATATCTAGTATAGAGAATATTTGCAAATGAACATCTAGTATAAACCCTACTTAGAAAAATAGCTTTCACAAAAACAAAAACAAAAAAGTCAGATGCATAGGGTTGTTAGCTCGTTTTAAATTTATTGTTTCCCCTCCTTTTTATTTTTATTCTTTTACTTTCACTTTGATGTAATTATCTTTTTATGACTAAAAGAAATTGTTGAATATTTGAATATATAACTATTAAAAAAATGCATGAATACTCATGTTAATTAGTAACTATTTAATCGTACTTTAGCATGAAAACTATTCTTGTAACTTTTATTTTATATCATCAAAACTAATATATCAAGTATATTGTAATATTATATACGGTATATAATATTAAGTATATTGTGATATTGTATACGTTATATAATATTAAGTATACTCTACACAACATATAATGTTGGTATAATATTAAGTATATTGTGCTATTATATACATTATATAGTATTAAGTATAACATATACAACATATAACATTGGTATAATATTAAGTAAATTGTGCTATTGTATACATTATATGATATTAAGTATACTATATACAACATATAACACCGGTATATCAATTATTTTAGTGATAGAAAATACATATAAACACACACACACACGGGTTCTCCGTAGCTAGTACATAGGTCAGAAGAGCATAATCTTATTTGCTTAAGTTTTTTCTAAACACAATAAGTGGATGTTCTCTAGAATCATATATTTATGTAAGCTTCCAACTTTTGTGTACATCTCATTTAATGTTTGCGGGGAAGGGATGAAATGATTTTGAAAGAAAGAGAAAGTAAAAAGTGGATATGCATTAATGATAGTAATTCATATTAATATTTAAGGATTGTAAAAAGTTGTATTTTTATAATTAAAAAGTTAAAATTTTGAAAAAGTTATATTTATGTAATTTTTAGAAAGTAGTTGTAATTTTTTTAATTAACATTTTAAAAAATTGTATTTATGTGACTTTTCAAGAAAACATTTTCTTTGACACCAAACACAGCGGCCCAAAATCTCAAAAGCTGCTTCATAATTTAAAAGTGATTGTCTAATGAAATCATGGTCTGATTGAATCTTGAAGAAGTAAATGACCCTGAGAGAAGTAGACTGGATTGAAGATCTCCATCAAGCATGAGATGTGAGAATGATATATCCCAGACTCTAGCAAACAAAGTAGCTAAGCAATTTAGGGAAAGGATAACAAAAGCTTTTGCTAATATAATTTTTCCTTTTGGTTTTTGTTTTTCTGAATTTTTGGCGGCTTAAGGTGTTGGGATTTAATAATAAGTGATTAAATGTGGAGTACCTTTTTGGACAAGACGTAATTAAATATTGTGAGAAGGTATTACACCAATTTTCTAAAAGGTGCACTTAATTTTCGTTGTGAAAAGGTGTGTCATCCAAATTTTAATACATTTTGTTTACCCTAAAAGGAGAACAGTTAAATTTGTTTAGTGATTTAAAGGTTATGTGATTTGATTTTGATATAAGTAGAGAAAATAAGCTAATGAAAATGATAATAGATGAATTAATTGACTAAAAGAAATTAAGCATAGAGCAATTGTGCTTGGGCTTGAATGATCCTGAAAGCAAATCCTTTGATAGGTTTGCACCGGTTGGACTGTAAAGCCCTTAAACTTTCTAAGAACAAGTATACAAATTAGCAATTTAAAAGAATAAATGTGAACAGTAAAGCTTGTAAGAATAGTGTGCAATTGGTATTATTCGATGATCCTTCTTCTGGGCTGTTAAGCTCCTTTTATAGTACGAATACATGGACCTTTTAATCAGTAATTAAATCCTAATAAGCAATGAATATTGCCTTTAATTCTAAATCGTAACGTATGTTTCAGATCGGGTTCGCTCTTGTAACGTTATTCTGCTATTAATTACCCGATGTGGCTTTCCCTTGTAATTTGACTCCGGATACAACCGGGGCTTCTTACTCATATTAAATGCTGCAACTGGAAACGTTTCATCTTCCTCCGCCATGTGTCCCAATAATATTTTGAGACGTGTCAAGTTGTATTTGCCATATATACACATTCCTTCTTGAAAATGTATGTTAGTTAGCATGTTAAATCTCTATATATATCTGTCCTACCAGTATCAGCTAAAAAATTACTTGAATTTCCATAAATTCATCTTGGGATCTACATTGTTTCACGGTCTTCTTCGATAGTTTCTTCTCTTCAATATTTTGATTTCTTACAAATACAATTGAGAGATTTTAAGGGTTCTTTCAAAATTCTATTTGAGTTTACTACTACTATATATAAGCAAGAATGTGGAGTTTTGTAGTCCTCACAATATCATTTTGTCATTTCCTAGAGTTACTTTTAGAAGTGACATGTGTGGTTGATTTGTTGTTCAACTTTAAGATTTTATCTTATTCCTCTTTTATGTTGCCCTTAATTGAGTTTAGTATTACTTTAATTGCCATCACATAATTTGATAAATAAGAAAAAACACTTTTTAAATATTTTGCAAGACTCTAATTAAATTCCCCCGTCCTACTATTTTGCGTTGCATGTACTGATATTTTGTCACTAATTTTATACGTGGTAAACAAACACGTGTTGCTTGTATTATTTTATTTATAAGCTTTCGTCAACAAAAAATAATCTTAAAAAAATATAATGATCTATGTAGTAGTGCAACTATTCAAGAAATAAAATAACTAACAATTCATATATTTTTTACGTAATTTTCAAATATATAAATTTTATTTTAATGATTCAAAAGTATTATAAGTCCACATAGTTAATAGATCAAAATATTTAAAAGGTAAGAAAAATATAGTAAAAGAAAAACGATTTAACTGCCCAGATAGTAATACCTTCACATAAAATGACACAAAAGGAACACTTTTTTTCCTTAACAAAAAAATGAAATCAAAAAACATATTCATTACATAATAAATCTAATAAGACATTAGACATTGTGCATATTCATTACTCAATATTTCTGTCTTCTGAGATGGGTATCACTAACATTATTACTATATAGAAGCACGAGTTGGGGTCCTTCTTCGTCGTCCGTTGATGGGCCCCATAAAAAAAACTTTTGGGCCCCATATTAAACAGGCCCTAAAAAAAATTGTAAAAAAAAAAATTGTGGATCCCATATATATTAAATAACAACTAATATTTTTTTAAAAATTGTGGGCCCCATATTAAACACCAACCAGTATTATATCAAAAAATAAAGTGGAACCCACCACATCCAAATTCACGGGAAAAAAAAAATGGACCCCTGTAACACCCCGTACCTTTAACCTAAGCTTTGACCATGATCCTAGACTTAGAAAATCAGATAAAGAATGTAGAAATTGAAATTTCCTATTCAGTTGTAAGATGGTGGTTTACGCCCATAAACAGTGACCGTATTTCAGTATACGGACCGTAATTCAAGTCGTAAACTGTTACCAAGGATTTCTGAGCATTCTGGAATTTGGCAGTTGGATGTCATATGGTTAAATACCAACCGTATTTCAAAATATAGCCCATATTTCAAAACATATTTGGAATTTGGGAAAAATTCCTTGATGAAAGTTGTAGAGCTTTGAAATACCTTTCCAACGGTATATTATGGGGGTCAAACGGACATCTGTGCAAAGAGTTATGGCCATTTTACTGAAGAGACGCTGTGCAGTCCGTATTTCAAAATACGGCCAGTATTTAACTGGGCCGAAATTTTAATTTTCCAGAACAGTATATATTCGTCCGTATCAGTTCAAATTATTATTTTTCATTCCTTCAAGCCCTAGAACGACCTCCTACCCCCTTCATCATCAAGAACACCAAGGTAAGCCTACTCTAATTATTCCAAATCAATTCTAATACCTATCCTTGTAATCTAAACAAGAAATTATCATTCCTAAACTAAGGTTTTCAAGAAAATCCATCTCAAGATTCAAGAATTCAAGATTTTGGAAACCTTCTTCAAAGCTCAAGTCTTTAATTCAAGTTTTGGAGCGACTAAGGTATGTAAAGTTACTATCTACGTATGGGAACATCATTGTTCTTCCCCACGCCTCATAATCCATAAATTATGATTCTCTACTAAAACTAGGGTTTCTATACCATGCTCATGATAACCCTAGGCTCATGTCCATGATTATATTATGTATGAATTATTATAATTCCATCATTGAATTCTTAATATTTCTTTATGAATATTGAGAATCCGTCTGTAATCCATGAAAACCCATGTCTCGTATTCCATGGGTTCTTGCATGCATGTTTTTAAATAAAAATGACTATTTCATGAATATCCTACATGTCTACAAGTTTTCATGCAACTGTATTATATAATTACTTTCATGCTATGATACAAGATACATACATACTAAATACAAGTTATTTCATAAAATCATATTTACAAGTTATTTCATGAAACCATGTTTACAAGTTATTTCGTGAAATCATGATTGCAAGACAAGTACAAGTTAATTCACGAAAATCATGGGCTTCTTAGCCAACTATATTATATTCATGTTTTTGGGAATTGCATGAATTACCGAGAAGGCTCAGATAGCCTGAAACTACGTAGCCACCGTAGGACAAGGATCGCTCCGCCCAGTTAGGACGATACCTTAATTTTACACTGAATTGATCCATCAGGCACGTTACCACCTTATACTCTGGCAAGGTATATGGGCTCTGCTGGTCCGGCGAGGTACCAGACTCCACGTATCCATGTGGTGATATCATGTGTCGGTTTATGAAATGCACTCCCTACTTATCATGTTTTACTTATGTTATATATATATATGTTCCCATGCTCATGCTCATGCTCATGTCCAGGTTTTCAGTTTCAGTTCTTATCATATTATTCCATGTCCCGTGTTATTTCTTTCAGTTGCTTTACATACCAGTACATTCAATGTGCTGACGTCCCCTTTTATTGCCCCGGCCTGCATTTCACGATGCAGGTACTGATATACAGGACGACACATCTGCTCAATAGGACAACATTCGTATCAGCTTATTGGTGAGCCCCATCTCATTCGGGGTTTAGTCAACTTTTGTTTTATGATTAGTTATGCATCTAAGGTATGCTGGGGGCCTTGTCCCAGTAAGTATGTTTTCCAGTCAGACTCATGATAGAGGTTTCATAGACTAGACAAGTCAGTTAAGTTATGTCAGACATTCAGAGTCGTATAGCCATTTTGGCTCATTCATGCTATTTCCGCACTCATGTTTAAACAAGTATTTTTATTAAGTATTATGACTTACTACGTTTTATAAAGGCTCATCATGCATTCACGTTATATTCCGCTCATGTTATGCCTCATGATGATTCAGCAAGCCATGTGGTTCGCTCGGTCACATGCAGTAAGGCACCGAGTGCCGTGTTTCGCCCAGGCCATGGTTCGGGGCGTGACAACCCCATATTAACAAAATCAAGCAATATTAAAAAAAAAAAAAAAAAAAAGGTGAATCCCATATTAAAAAAAAAAATAATGTTAAAAAAATAAATTGTGGGCCATATTAAACATCAACCAGTATTAAAAAAAAAAAAAAAAAAAAAGTGAAACCCACCACATCCAAAAACAAAATTGTAAAAAACAATTGTGGACCCCATATATATTAAACAACTAATATTTTTTTAAAAATTGTGGGGCCCATATTAAACCCCAACCAGTATTAAAAAAAAAAGTGGAACCCATATTAAAAAAATCAAGCAATATTTTAAAAAAAAGTGAATCCCATATTAAAAAAACAAACAATGTTAAAAAAAAATAGTGGGGCCCATATTAAACACCAATCAGTATTAAAAAAAAAAAAAAAAAAAAAAGTGGAACCCACCATATCCAAACTCACGGGAAAAAAAACGTGAACCCCATATTAACAGAATTAGTCAAAAAAAATTGTGGGCCCCATATATATTAAACAACAACTAATATTAAAAAAATATTATGGGCCCCATATTAAACACCAACCAGTATTTAAAAAAAAAAAAAGTGGAACCCACCACATCCAAACTCACGAGAAAAAAAATTGAATCCCATATTAACAAAATCAAGCAATATTAAAAAAAAAAGTGAATCGCATATTAAAAAAATAAACAATGTTAAAAAAAACTTTTGGGCCCCATATTAAACAAGCACATAAAAAACAATTGTGGACCACATATATATTAAACAATAACTAATATTTTTTAAAAATTGTGGGCCCCATATTAAACACCAACCGGTATTAAAAAAAAAAAGTGGAACCCACCACATCCAAACTCACGGGAAAAAAAAAGTGGACCCCATATTAACTAAATCAAGCAATATTAAAAAAAAAAGTGAATCCCATATTAAAAAAACAAATAATGTTAAAAAAAAATTGTGGGCCCATATTAAACACCAACCAGTATTAAAAAAAAAAGTGGAACCCACCACATCCAAAAACACAATTGTAAAAAATAAAATTGTGAACCCCATATATATATTAAACAACAACAAATATTTTTTTAAAAATTGTGGGCCACATATTAAACACCAACCAGTATTAAAAAAAAAAAAAAGTGGAACGCACCACATCCAAACTCACGAGAAAAAAAAGTGGACCCCATATTAACAAAATTAAGCAATATTAAAAAAAAAAGTGAATCGCATATTAAAAAAACAAATAATGTTAAAAAAAAATTGTGAGCCCATATTAAACACCAACCAGTATTAAAAAAAAAAGAGAAGAAAAAAAGTAGAACCCACCTCATCCAAACTCACGGGAAAAAAAGTGGACCCCATATTAACAGAATCAGGCAAAAAAAATTGTGGGCCCCATATATATTAAATAACTAATATTAAAAAAAATTGTGGGCCCCATATTAAACACCAACCAGTATTAAAAAAAAAAAAAAAAGTGGAACGCACCACATCCAAACTCACGGGAAAAAAAAAGTGAACCCCATATTAACAAAATCAAGTAATACTAAAAAAAAAAGTGAATCTCATATTAAAAAAATAAACAATGTTAAAAAAAAATTGTGGGCTCCATATTAAACACTAACTAGTATTAAAAAAAAGTGGGACCCACCACATCCAAACTCACGGGAAAAAAAAAAGTGAATCTCATATTAATAAAACAAACAATTTTAAAAAACAAATCCTTAGAAAATCAAATAATTAAATCAATAATGATGGACTCATTGGCACATGCGTATCAACCCATTAGTGGGAGCAAATGAAATTATTGTACAGCAACATACTTAAAATACTTATATATTAAAATAAGATAGAATTTAAATACTTTTTCATTTTTTCCTTACTCTAATAAATGTGAAAAAAGATTAATGTCATAAAAGAAAAAATAATATTAAATGGAGATCAAATAATTAATAAGCTAAATTAGTGAAATTATAATTCTAATTGACGTTTCCTTAAAAAATCATGTAAAAAACAACATGACAAGTAAAATGAGTTAAACAAAAAATATTTACTAAAAATTAAAAAATAGAAGTTCTTCATGGCCCCATATTAAACACCAACCGGTATTAAAAAAAAAAAGTGGAACCCACCACATCCAAACTCACGGGAAAAAAAAGTGGACCCCATATTAACAAAATCAAGCAATATTAATTAAAAAAAATGAATCTCATATTAAAAAAACAAACAATGTTAAAAAAAAAAAAAAGTGCTTAGAAATCAAACAATTAAATCAATAATGATGGACTCATTGCCACATGCGTATCAACCCATTAGTGGGAGCAAATGAAATCATTGTACAACAACATACTTAAAATACTTATATATTAAAATAAGATAGAATTTAATTACTTTTTCATTTTTTCCTTACTCTCTTAAATGTGAAAAGAGATTAATATCAAATGGAGATCAAATAATGAATAAGGTAAATTAGTCAAATTCTAATTCTAATTCACGTTTCGTTAAAAAATCATGCAAAAGACAACATGACAAGTAAAATGAGTTAAACCGAGAATATTTACCAAAAATTAAAAAATAGCATTTCTTCGTTTAAATAGAAAGTTAATTTCTACTTTGTTTCGTTTCAAACATGTAAAATTAATTTAATAATTTGAATTAGAATTATCTAAATCAAAATTTGATAAAAAATAATAAGTATTTTACACTTTTAAATTAATCGAATTAAAATTAAAAGTATCAACTGATGCTTAAATATTGCTATTATTTTATCTCAAACAGAGGAAAATAGTTTTCTTTTAAACAAGTCTTCTGTTTTAAAAAGTATTAATAATTTTTTGTAGCAAACACGAATAAAATAAAGTTTTAGATACGGAGCACAAACTACAATGTTATATTAATCGTATTTTGAATATATATACATATTATCACTATCTAAACACAACTACATATACATAGATACACTATAATACGAAGTGTTGGGCCTGTGCGCAGCACGGGCATAAGCCATCTAGTATATAGATATTTGCAAGTCTATTTATATATCTTATTCTCCTATCTTAAGCCCAAAAAATATAGATATCACTAACAATATTGCTTGTGCACTCCTCTAGAGATTTTAGAATTTAACATTACTACGGATAATTTGTTGAGTTTTTATATGATGAGCTTGCTATTGAAAGTAGTACCTTTAGCATAGCTTATGAAATCAATTAATATATTTTTGTGTTGTTTATTAATTTAAGCTTAAAATCAATCGTCGTATTTGTTCTTTTTTCTTGGAATGTTTTATAAAAAAGTATAACACTATCTATTTGATGTTGAATTTCAACAGTAAATATTGAAATGCCCAGTGCGATAAAGAAAAATAAAGAAGAAAAACATTTGCAAACTAATTAATGATTAGCTGCGTCAATGAATATTGCTTTGTAATGCATAATTTCATTTCCCATTAATTAAAACGTCACTTATTCACTATTAATAAATCATAGTTTCTTTGTTTATTTGAGGTTGAAAAACCGTGCCAACATTTCTTGAACACTCAAATATCTATTTGCAATAATTGGTTAGTCAACATTGATTTAGTTCAGAAAAAATAAGCGAGATTAATCCAACATATGGCAAAGTTCAATTTGCATTGTTGAACACTATACTCTCAAAAGCATTCGATGAAATTAAAAAGAGAATAACTCTTATATCATGAATTTATTTGAAAATAAAAAGAAATTTTTCTTTAACTTTCAAATACTTTTATATTATGATTTAGTTTTTAGGAGTTCGTAGAAAATGTCGAACTACTCCTTTAATAACTTAATGTCACAAAAAGCGAGAAAAAAATAAAAAGTAATTATAAATTTAATTTTAATGTTAGTATTGGGCCCGGACTTAGCACGGATCAAGTGACACTAGTATAAGTAGAAGATTTCTAATTTAGGGTTGTATTTTGGATGAGGACTTCATTTGCTATTTGCATCGATTTGGATAGCGACAGAATTAATCTACTCTGAATTAAGCGCCTTCCATAACGTATCTTGGACCGATTTCTCACATCCAAAACTCTAACTATTTTCTTAAGTATTATTAATTCTTACGACTTAGTTGTCGACTAAGCCTGTTTGGATGGGCTTAAAAAGACAGCTTATAAGCTGAAAATAACTTATAAGTTACTTTAGATAAACTAAGTCAAACAGACTTATTTATTTTTTTGACTTATTTTAAGCATTAAATGATTTTAAACTGTTTTCAGCAACTTATAAGTCAATCCAAACAGACTCTAACTGTTCTTCTTCGGCGTTATTTACAACACAGGGGAGGCGGGTTAATACTAATTTGCCTTCTGGATGTTGTACAGCCTATCTCTGTCAGAGTCTGCCAGTGCGGCAAGTAAAGGCATTCTTGAATTTGATTGGATATTGCACGTTTCAAATGTCAAGCCTCGAAGTTGGGTAATAAATCAATTTCTAACCTTTTGCATTAAAGACTAGGAAATCGTTCGCAAGTTGGTTATGCAACTAGGCATTTATTGGAGCAGCTTTCTGAAAAAAGAGTCATAATTTTATTATACATATCCTCTAATAACTTGAAGGATTTAGTGTAAGTTGGTTGCAGCTTATAAACTAAAAAAAATAAGTTAGGGTAATCTAATTTATTTTTTGACTTATAAGTTATTTTCAGCTTATAAGCTGCTTTAGATAATCTAAGTCAAATGGGTTCAATTATTTTTTTGAGTTTATTTTAAGCACAAAATGACTTTAAGCTGGCTAGTCAAACACTCAAAAAAGCTAAAAAAGAGCTTATAAGCAACTTATAAGCCAATCCAAACGGGCTCTTAGTCTTTACAGCTTATGGAGGCTCAAATAGAACCAATCAAACTTCTGGTACGTATACTCATTTCAAATCATTTTTCAAATATAATATAATTATACATCAATTAATATGAGTATCATGATAAAATATTCATTTTATTTATTATTTGTTAATGGGTGGGTAAAATTTATAGTGGACAAATAAAAATAAACGGAGGGAGTACTCACCCCCAAAAAATTAGTCTACTGGTCATTTGGATAGTCTACTCAGCCTATAAATTTGGAGTGCATGTGGAAAATAAATTGCTTCAATTGGGGGCCGATTCGAACTTGCTATGCACATGTCCTTTTTTATTGTCATATATTTACGAATTTATCATATATTTGCTATTTTTTTAATCATATATCCCCCGGGACTAGCACTCCTAATAGGTCTAGGCCACTATTGATTTTGATACTCTGCTCAAGTGACAACGTCGAGTCGGGACCTCAAACATTACTCAGAGTCCGTTTTGATTGGCTTATAAGTTGCTTATAAGTTGTTTTTAACTTTTTTGAGTGTTTGACTGGTCAGTTTAAAGTCATTTTGTGCTTAAAATAAGCTCAAAAAAATAATTGGGCCTATTTGACTTAACTTATCTAAAGCAGCTTATAAGCTGAAAACAGCTTATAAGCCAAAAAAAATAAGTTAGACTATCTAACTTATTTTTTTTAACTTATAAGCTGTAAATAGGCATAAGCCCATCCAAATAGGCTCTCAATCTGTTCTAAATTAGAATATGAGATCGGCGTGCTGAGACACCTGTCATTGAGTAAATTTAATATTTATATATGTGTAAGTAATATTATTTTCCGAAATGTGCATATGTATTATATATCCATATATCCTAAAAATAATATTATTAATTTGGAATCTATAGCAATACAACCTTAAACCACCACACCCTCAAATCCACTAGTTTACAAGATAGAGTTATGTTGACATAAGCCGACACTATTTTTATAATTCTACATAAATTATTGTGAGGGAGCTCATTTAGTGTAACCTCTCGTAGACCCCCTTCCAAATTCATGGGGGATAAAGTCTCCTTCAATTGGTTCATTACACATTTTTTATTGCCTTGTACACATACTAGAGATGGACTCAAAGCTGGTGGTGGACCAGAGGCGGACCCAGGATTTTGAGTTCGAGGGTGCTGGACCCAGGAATTTTGAGTTCGGGGGGTGCTCTATTAACTATTTATATCTGTTTTCTTTATATTTTCTATACAATTATATACTCCGTGATTAAGTTTAATGGGTGCCGGAGCACCCAAACTTTACACATGGGTCCGCCCCTGTGGTGGACATGATCAAGGGCATTAACAAACCATCATGGAGATTTCAACAAATGATAGAAGATAGTAAAAAAGATTAAACAAGCTAGAAGGTTCTGGTCAACATTGCTACATGGAAGCAAGGTTCAGTGAAGAGGTTGAATAGTGTCTTCCAAGACCCTCAACACTTACCTAAGAGGCTAAGACTGCTATTGGTGGTTATAGACTGGATAATATGGCATGGCCAATTTCAGAATTAGGAAAAGAAGGTAGACATTGGCTAAAGCGTATAGAAAAAATTGTGAATCTCTTAAAGTTGCGGATTCAACAGTTGTTCAAAAAAATTTTGAGGACTTAGAAGATAGGGCGGAAACCTCTCTGTTTTTGCAAGAATGGTCTGTCATTCTTAGCAGGATTGTTATACTATAATCGTCCCCTTTTTGCTCTCCTAATATCAATAAAATGAAAAATTGAGTTAAAAAAAATATTAATACAAATCTGAGTTCTTAACTAGATAGAATAATAGTATTCATATATTACATTAACTTGTGTATAATGAACAAGAAACTCTTAAAAATACAAGAATTAGTGACCGACAAATTATATAGCGAAATATCAAAATTTATCAATAATCCTATTTAGCAATAGATTATCACTAAATTGTGTTAGCAGTAAGCTTTGCCGACAGATTAGCGATGACATTTATAACTAATTACAATTATTTTATAGTGAGATTATTGCTCACTTTATGGAAGTTGATATTGCTGAACATTCAAAGTTTATTTTGTAAAATAAATCATTTCTTGAACAATATTTTTCGAAACTGCTTTCGTCATGCAAACTTAGTCATCGATGGATAATAATATTCTGGGAAGAGTGTGTCTAACCAGCCGCCAATCATGCTGTTTACGTACTGTATATAGAAAAAATATACTAGCATAGATAATTTGATGTAAATATGAAATTGAAAAGGTTGGCTGCTTTTTCTCTCTTCTTTCCATTCCTCGTGCAAACAAAATTAGATGACAATTAAGGTCTAAGAACCACGAGATGGGCACCAAAACCAGAAGTCTTAAGACCATTAAATGGATAGTACGGAAAAAGCGAGGACTTTGTGTAATTGAGTTATATTAGTTATACCCCCTCCGTTGATCTTTTGTTTATTCAATATTCTAAAAATAAATTTTTATTTTTATTTATCATTTTTAGCATATCAAGATAAGACGATTTCTTTTTTCTTATTTTATCCATAGTATTAATTACTTATTTCAAATTATTTTTCAAATCTATTAAAATTATGCACCAATTAATATGAATATTATTGTAAATTATGCACTTCATTTATTGTTTCTTAAGGAGTGTGCAAAATACATACGCTGGTGGACAAGTCAAAGTGAACGGAGGGAGTACTTAATTAGACATCATAAATATATACCTTCGTATGGAACTCGATGACATTCATGCGAACTAAGCTTTTCAGATGAATATGAAGATAGCAGTGCAAAGATTAAAAGCATTCCATCCGGAGGCGGATCCACCCTTTAGGGTGGGGTGGCATGGCAACCTCTCAATTAATAATTTTTTTATATATTTATGTTGTAATTTGCTTAAATTAGGTTAAATATTTGATCCTGCCACCCCCAATCGTAAATTAGACAAAGGTGTTACGGCTGGCTGACACAAGTTTGAATCTATCTTGAACATTTTTCGACTTCTATTTTTCTTTGCGCTTTTTACTTCCTTTGTACCAGTAATTCCCTTTTCGGTCCTCCTAATTTTCTATTTTTTTTTATTATTTATATTGCCTTTCCTCTTTTCTATTATTTTATCTGTGATCTCTAGCGAGAACACACAAATAGAAACTTCAAAATCACTTAAATTAAGCATTTCTCTTAATCTCAAATATGTGAGTATTTAAATCGAAAAACTTGGGTCTCAATGGGAATTTTGGATTGAGATCAAAATTCATTTTTTTTAATAATTTTTTTTGTTTATTACTCCCTCTGTCCATGTTTACTTGTCTAGATTTGACTTGGGATACTCTTAATAAGCAATAAATAACATGAAAAATGAATTGGAGTACTTAACAATAAAATGAGAAATGAATTGGAGTACTTAATAATAAAATGAGAAATGAATTAGAGTACGTATAATTTCAATTTAAATCACTTTTACTACTTAAATTGTGATGGAAATTTCGTAATCACTGCTTAGAAAAAAACATAAAATTTATGATTTATTTTTGAGAACTTGTAGTTTATCTAATTCTACATTTACTTATGGGGTGTATTTATCTATTGAGGAGTTTTTCTATTATTTTTCTTATTTTGATTGGTGTAATTCTCTTATTGAAGATGTTATTTTACTTGTGCAAATTCATTTTTTTTAATATACATAAGAGATGCAAGTCCCTGGTGAAAATGTTGATTTTACTTCTGTTGTTAATGGGTGTTAATGAGTGTGATTCCTTGTTTAAGATGCTAATTATGTTCGTTTCTTGATTTTTGAGATGTAATTTCATATTTGCAAATAAAAAAAAAGCCTATTAATTTGACCCGAATAAATTAAAAAGAGATGGATCCGACCCAAATATACGTTTCTAACAAGATGTACATTGAAGAAAATAGTGACACCCGCCACCTTTAAATTCTAGGTCCGCCTCTGATTCCATCCTCTGTTTTTTTCTTCTTCATCTTCTCTTTTTTTTTTCTTTTGTGGTGAAAAAAGCATTTCGTCGACTCTTAACTGTATTACTTAATGGAGTATAATCAATATACAGAGCAGTTTCTTTCCATTTCTTGGCCTTCCCTCTAGAGAGGGACAGTGACGGACCCAGAATTTTGAGTTTGGGGTGCTTGATAATAATAGAGAAGAAAAAATAGTCTAGCATTTAAAAAAAATAAAGTTCCTAGTAAGATTTGAACTCTTGACCCTTTAGTAACAAAGTCTCAAGCACTCTCCCCTAACCAAATTACCTATCAGACTTATCACTTCATGGATGCTCTATTAGCTATTTATATTTGTTTCCTTTATATTTTCTATACAGCTATACACTCCGTGACTGAATTCAATGGGTGCTCGAGCACCCAAAATTTGCTAGTGGGTCCGCCCCTGGAGAGGGAGCTTCAGGTTTTCTTGGCACTATTAATTTGAACTATCTATATTGTATCTATATATCTATATAAAGTTGGGACATAGGCCCGCTGAGGTGGCACTTGTTAGAGACAAGAAAACTATTTATCTTTTTTTCTCATTTTTTTGCTTTTTCTTTTCATTTTTTCCCTGCTAAAATTCTGTTAATTTCCTTCTTTCAAATTGAAAAGCCGCAACGGTTTGTAACAATTAAAATAACGATGCATTTATTATTGTAAAGAGGAAGACATTCATGAATCGGTGTAATTCTTCCATTTAAGAAGTTCACCAGCCACCTCTGAAACCGTTCAAAAGCCACCTTTTAAACCCATTGCCCAGTTTCTCCTCCTCTACTTGCTTCCTCTTTCCGTTCCTCTTATTCCTTCCATTTGTCATCGGTAATCCCTTTCTATTCCTCGTCTTTTTTTATACAAATGATGATGTGAATTTGTGAATTTATCCTTATTACTTATCTGATTGTTGTGGAAGTTAACATTAATATATTTTGATCAATAACATACATCTTTTTATTTTCCAAGTTCTGTGTTGTGGCTATCCTACGTACAAAGAATGCATTCGCATTTTATTTTCTACGATCACTTAGATTTGCAGGATAAAGCAAAATATGAAGTAATTGTTAAATTATTAAACTATCAATATTTTATGCATATCATAATTGAAATAAGATAGGATATAAAATTTCGGCAGCGGAATGAAAAGTAATTAATTTTATTTGAATGGATTAAATTGTTTCGTTAATAATTACAAGTCTTATATTTTTACTGTTTTCTATTGCTCTGTTCTTAGTTTTTAGAGCTTTTCTTAACACTCCCTCCGATCCATTTTAGTCATTGTGCTTTTTTTTTTACACGTCTTTTACAAAATAAGAAAAGATCTTTTTTGACTATTATAATCCTATTT
The DNA here is from genome assembly GCF_019175385.1 of Lycium barbarum. NCBI lineage: Eukaryota > Viridiplantae > Streptophyta > Magnoliopsida > Solanales > Solanaceae > Lycium > Lycium barbarum. Next base: position 163,810,051 of record NC_083337.1, read on the forward strand.
ATTTTAATCATTCAGCAGATTAGTCTCTCTTCAACAATTTTGGCCAATTTTAGTTGTCATGTTTATTACAAATAACTGATAAGAAAAATAGTCATTTTAGAAAATAAGCTTACTACTTCCGGTCCATTTTAGTTATTGTTTCTTTTACATGTCCCTTCAGAAACTAATAAAAAGATTTTTTGACTATTATAAACTTATTTACTTTAATCGTTCATCATATTAATCTCTCTTCGATAACTTTGGAGGGAGTAATCAAGTATATCTTGATTTTCTGAAATGATAATTATTTTATACCAGTTATTTTTAGTAAGCATGATATAATGAACCAGATGAAGTAATAAGTAAAAACCATTTAGAAACTAGGAGCATAAAATTTTGTGTTATCATTTTTTCTCTTTGTATAATTACGGCATGTTACCAATATGAAATAAATGAAAAATCCAGGTTCAATAATGTGTTCTTGAAAGGAACTTATATTGCTCCATCTGAATACAAAACAGTTATTCCATTATACGTGAGAAATCATTTTAATGATATTAATCTCATGTTAATACTCTTCAATGTACTAGCAGAAATTTTGCATGCCTCGAAGTATGTAGTAGTAATATATAAGTTCTCTTAAACTTGGCACATTAAGTATTAAAAACATGAGAAGATTCTTCATTTTGAATGTCAACATTATCCTATTTTGTTATATCTTTTTCTCTGAATAAGTATTTTACATATATTTTCATTTTTCATAAATAGAAATTTGTTTCACTGAGAAATATTACAAATTATTCTCTTTAACGTCACATGATTTTTCCTTCTACCAATTGAATTAAATAGTTCCAATTACATAAAAGGAGTGTGAGTATCAATTACTATATTTTTGTGAAAAGTTTAGATAAAGGAGGCGCATGAATTTTGAAAGCAATTAGAGAAGGAATGTATTGCTCTTAGCTAAGAATTTTCTTGCTGAACAAATTGATGCTAAGCTTCATGATGTCGATCTCCGTCGACATATCTTTTATTTTATCAGATAAGTAATTGTGAATTATTAGATGATAATCCTTTTAATATTTTAGGAATTTAATTAAGTTGGATTTTGTTATTTTGTTTCTTTGTAATTTCTATTATATATAAGTGCCTTAGGAGGACTACGCGACATTGAACACTTGTACTAGAAGCTATATAAATTGTACACTTTAACACAACAATGAATACTTGTACCAAAAGTTATATAAATTGTACACTTTAGCCAACTGCTTCTTTATTCCACATGGACATATGTCATAATACTGAATATTTATTCTCTTCTCATGTACTCCCTCCGTTCATCTTTACTTGTCCACTTTAGACTTTTTACGTTGTTTAAGAAATAATAAATAAAGTGCATAATTTACCAATGAATCCATATTAATTAGTACATATTTTTATTAGATTTGAAAATGATTTGAAGTCAGTAATTAATACTATGGGTAAAACAGGAAAAAATAAATTGTCTTATCTTGATAATGCTAAAAGTGATAAGTAAAAATGAAAATTTATTTATGCACTTCAATTTTAATTCTCCGACACATTTATTTCCTCTGTGTACTTTTACTTGTTCACTTTTGACTTTTCACGTTCTTTAAGAATTAATAAATGAAGTACTCCCTCCGTCCCATATTACTTGGCCACATTACTAAAAATATATGTCCAAATTGCTTGTTTATTTACAAAACCAAAATAAAATTAATTAAATCTTTCTCATCTTACTCTCTCCGTCCCATATTACTTGGCTATTGAATATTTATTCTCTTTTTTTCTCCGTGCACTTTTACTTGTTCACTTTTAACTTTTCACGTTCTTTAAGAATTAATAAACGAAATACTCCCTCCGTCCCATATTACTTGGCCACATTACTACACTACTTTTTTTATCCCACGTGGACATTTGCCATGACACTGAATATTTATTCTCTTCTCATGTATACACATATGCCCTTCAATTTTAATTACCCGACACATATTTATTTCCTCTGTGTACTTTTACTTGTTCACTTTTGACTTTTCACGTTCTTTAATAATTAATAAATGAAGTACTCTCTTAATCCCATATTACTTGGCCACATTACTAAAAATATATGTCCAAATTACTTGTTCCTTTACAAAACCAAGATAAAATTAATTAAATCTTAATTTTGATTTCTCTGTAACAATTCTTTTTTTATATATAATTTTTAATATAAAAAATTATAATGTAACTAATATACCCTTATTAACATATTTTTTAATTAATTTAATAAAAATATTTTATTAGTTTTGCTTTTAAAAAAATCCAATATACACAAAAATGGTTCTTATGTTTGGATCTGAACGGTTAGTTAATTGAGATGGATATCAACTTGTCGGTATACATATAAAATATTAAAGAATTCAAAAGAAAAAATCTAGAATCAAATATTAATTTCCCCTCATATTCTTACTAATTTTCTTTTTCACATTGATGAACAATTTTCATTGTCATGACAATGAGAAAATAGTCCGACTCTTTCCATCTCAAAGATTTAATTCCATCATTTTTTAACAATATTTTGTATATGTTGCAATATATAATAACAATTAGAATGTTTTTAAAAGTTATTTACAAAATACAAACCTGAAAGACTAGATAATTAAAGTGACGGAGTTTAAGAAATAAATATAGATTTTTAAATCTTGTGGTTCTAAATTGAAAATGTGTATAATATAATAAAATATCCTTTGAATCTTGTGATTATAAACTTGACATGTAGGATATTTGAATTGTCAACTTACTAAATATAAAAAGAGGCGGACATAACCAAAATAAGACAAATTTTAACAACAATTGAGAAATTAAGGGGAAAAATAAGAGGAAAAGAAACAAAATATGGAGACTCACTGAGGAAAATCACAGTATTCTTTGCAAAATATACAAACGATAAAGACTAACTAAAATGAGTAACCAAATTAATCATGTTGGGCCCCGTGCATTGCACGAGCATAGTTTGCTAGTCTATAAATAAAATGGTAATTTTGGTTTGGGGTGGTTTCTGTTAACCAATACTTTAAATAATATTTTCTTATAAAATTAGTGAAGTTTATAATTGTGACTATCAGACAAAATATTTTAAAAGCTCCAAACTAAATTAATTTTAAATAGGTGATATTCAAATTTTTGGATTTATCGAGATATTTGACAATGTCGAATCTTCTCATTTATGTTTGAAAATATATATTGTTATAAATATCTTTACTTTTTACAAGGAACATCCTTTAAGTTATTTTTATTATATATTCGGATTTCATTCGTAAGCTTAATGAGGTCATTCACAACCGCGCGAAACGCGGAAAAATTACCTTGTTTTTTCTTAATATTACCAGGTTCATAGTGGCACACAAAGAAGTGTCTTAGCAGTTAATTAAATTAGAATTGATTATAAAGATCAAGGTTTAAATATCAACAGAAAAAAAAAAAAGTGAATTAGTTCATTCTCATATGTCTAAATCTTGATAGATGGAGAGTTAGACGTGATACCTACTTGTGCTAATTAAAAGATAGTAGCAGATATATGATATATTCGTAAATACATATACGTACAAACTTAATTTATAACATTTTTTTTTTTTTTATCGAGTTCATAGGAAACCGAATAAAAGAAAGAAAAAGGGCTTAGATAAGTAGAATGAAAGAAAACGGAAGGCATCTTATACGATCAATTATTACCTACCTACCAAACCTGTGGTGGAAGTGGACGTTTCCTTACCACACAATTATTGGCACTCTCTTGTATATCTATAATTCAATTTTTATTTTGGGATTGTTAATTTTCTCAAACGTGCCAACACTATCAAATATAGTACTATGTAGCTTAGTTAAAGATAAATTCAGAATTTTAATTTTATGAGTTTGAGATACCACTAAATTCATAGAACATTTGTATTATTGGGTTTGAAATATAATATTTGTACGTATTTGGTAGATTTTTAATACATACAAGAACTGTGCCAAATTTACCTATAACTTACTTTGTACAACCTTTATGTTATAAATAAGTAGTCCCTCTGTTTTAATTTATGTGAATTCATTACTATTTGGAGAGTCTATGAGGTAATTTTTTGACTATTTTTTCCTTACATTTTTTTTAAAAATTATTTGAATTATAAATTACCATGATTTTTAATACTTTTTATGTAGTTTTTAAATATATAAATTTTAGTTTTACAAACTTGCAAAATCATGTCAAATTAAAGTCAAAGTTATAAAATTTGACCCTTATATTTTGAAAATGTTTACATAATTTGAAACAGAGGGAGTACGATTTTAAGGTGAAAAGAGAGTCAAGTTTCTGTTTCGTACTCACTTTACCAAAAAAAAGTTTCTGTTTCGTACTCGTCACAATTACCTTAAAACAACAAATTATAAGAAAATTGATAGATAGAAAAGAAGTGATTAGTGGAACACAAAGGTTGCCCCTTATATTACTCCAATCCATGGTCTACACAAACAAAGATACTCCAGTAAAGAATAGAAACAAAGTACTCCTCGCAAGTCTCAATAATTAAGTTTCAGTCGCAGCTATATCCTCATCTTCAAATAGTGAAGCAAAAAAACTCAGCCGAGTATCAATTTCTTCTCTCTTTTCTAATTTGTCCTGTAGTGGGGAGGAGTAGTTGGTATAGAGGAGTGGGGGGTGGGGGGTAACCCCACATCTCTTTATTCATATTCCCCTTTTGTGTTGAAGGGATCAGATTGCAGAGAAAACCTGATTAGTCTGACAAGAAGGCAACTTCTCAAAGCTTAGAGAGCTACTACCCAAAGATAGATAAACATGTGAGTCTGTGTTATTTTATCCATTCTTTGATGCTACACTCTGCTAAAGCTCCTTTCATCTGTCTCTCTTTCTCTGTTTTTATTATATCTTTTTCTTTTGTGTTTATTAATTTATGATTGAAGATCTCTGATAGCTAGCCTTTATTTGTCACACTATAAACAAATTCCCCATCTTTCTGTGTTTCTTTTTTATTTATTTATATTACCATACATCAAAATCAAAAGCCATCATCAATCAAGAATCCCATAGTTTGGGAGTCTTTTTTTTTTTTTTCATATTTGACCTGTTAGCTATATGCTTTCCGTGAAAAATGTTTGCCATCTTTTTGTGGACTTATTATAAGCTTATTCTTCTCTCTTACTTTCTTTCTGCAGGTACAATTGATAAAAGGAGAAATACGACAAGAAAAAGAAGGATATTCTTGAATGATTGTGAAGGGATTTTGAAGTCAATCAAATTTATTGTTAACTGCAATCTGGTGCTATGTACTATCAAGGAACCTCGGATAATAATATACAAGCTGATCAACATCATGCTAATATTCAGACACTTTATCTGATGAACCCTAACAGTTATATTCAAGGCTACACTGACACACAACAACAACAACAACATCAGCAGTTGCTTTTCTTGAATTCTTCCCCAGCCGGCAACGCGCTCAACCCCGCAAATATACCCCACGCGCCGCTGCAGCAGGCGCAGCAGCAGCACTTCGTCGGCGTCCCTCTTCCAGCCGTCAGTTTGCATGATCAGAATCATCATGGCCTTATCCAACGTCTGTGGAACAACCAAAGTACTGGAAGCCATCATGAATCCCATGTGATACCGTCGTCCACGGTGGTTTCTGACACGTCATGTGGTGGAACCACCACGGACTTGGCCTCTCAGTTGGGGTTCCAGAGGCCAATAGTGGTGTCCCCACCACAGCACCGACTACAACAACAAGGTGGACTATCACTAAGCCTTTCTCCCCAACAACAACAGCAAATTAGCTTCAATAACATTTCATCATCATCACCAAGATCAAATAATGTTATTAGACGATCATTAGATGGAACTTCCAGCATGATTTTAGGCTCTAAGTACCTGAAAGCTGCACAAGAGCTTCTTGATGAACTTGTTAATATTGTTGGAAAAGGTACCAAAGGATATGATCAAAAGAAGAGGGAAAATTCTATGAACAAAGAGTCTATGCCTTTGGCTAGTGATGTGAACACTAGTAGTGGTGGTGGTGAAAGTAGCAGCAGGCAGAAAAATGAAGTTGCTATTGAGCTCACAACTTCTCAAAGACAAGAACTTCAAATGAAAAAGGCCAAGCTTATTACTATGCTTGAAGAGGTACATATATACTTCAATTCATATATTCTGAGGCGGATCGATAGTTTTGAGTTCATATATTCTGAATTCTAAAAAAGTCAGCTTATCATGTTCTGGACAAATTATTTACTTTTACTCATATTTGGTGAATTTTTTAACACAAATATATGATTTTAGCCCAAAACTACTAAGTTTTGCCGAACCCATAATTAACTAGAACTCCAACTCTACTCACTCTTATATTTACAATCTTATCTTCGAAAAAGTTGGATTCTAATTCCAAAAACTTGTCAATCAAATTATCCAAAACTGTGAAAAACATTTTATATCTACTCTTTTATTATTTACCTTTTCTCAAAGCTTTTTGTGGAGGAGAAATTAAATGGATGACACTATTGATTCATATATCTTTGCAATAATAGTAGTCGGCAGATGAAATGTGGAGGTTTTGTTAATTAGCTGAAGAAAAGCAGTTTCCAACAAGTCACCAATCACGTACGTTGCGTTTGTGTTGATATATACAAACTGACAATATGTGGCTCTAAATTTTCTTCTGCGGGTCCAACTAAAGCTATAAAGATAATACACCAAAGCTTGCTAGGAACCTAAAATTCAAAGCACTATCTCCCATTCACTTTTTTTAAAAAAATATATTTTATACGAGGCGTAACGTACACGCAAATGTGCCTTCGACTTAATGGCTTCAGGCAACCTTGCATTCAAAGACTCGATGGTTCACAGAATTCTCCAATTCATACCAACTTATTTCTCACTTGGAACGGATAATAAAATTCTTTAATTTCTTATGTGAATTACTCAAAATTTCTCTAGTCATGTCACATGTGTGCAAAGAAATTGAAGACATACATAGAAGCACTAATCATAGTCGCAAAGGGTCTTCTCCAGCCTTATTAGTAATAACGAACGGATAACTTCATGTTGTAAAACGACAGTTTTGTAGTAATAAAAGTCTAACATTGTTTTTCTTTTGTTCAGGTGGAGCAAAGATACAGACAGTACCATCACCAAATGCAAATAATTGTATCATCATTTGAGCAAGTAGCAGGAATTGGATCTGCAAAATCGTACACTCAACTTGCTTTGCATGCAATTTCGAAGCAATTTCGATGCCTAAAAGATGCAATTGCTGGACAAATAAAGGCCACGAGCAAGAGTTTAGGTGAAGAAGAAGGCTTAGGAGGGAAAATTGAAGGGTCACGACTAAAATTTGTAGACCATCATCTAAGGCAACAACGTGCACTGCAACAGCTAGGAATGATGCAACCAAATGCTTGGAGACCCCAAAGAGGTTTACCTGAAAGAGCTGTCTCTGTCCTCCGTGCTTGGCTTTTCGAGCATTTTCTTCATCCGTGAGTACTTGTAAACTCACCTTCTCTTAAAAATAAAGTTCAGTCTATGCACTGACGATGTGAAAAATACCAACTTTAAAATACAATCATTCTTATTCTTACCCGTTTTGTTTAATACTTCTAAAGCATGAGGCAAAAGTGTCTAACTGAATTTATATTATTTTCAGGTCAAATTATGTATGCATATACCAAATATATTAAAATGTGTGCATATATTAACATCATAATCATTTTAAATCCACTTACCCTAAATTCTAAAATCGACTAGTTGTAAACATAAATCTCTCACAAAATAAATTATCACGCTCTAATATATATATATATATATATATATATATATATATATATATATAAAGAGTTGTTTTCTTAGTTACCAGATTTTTGTTAATAATATTCGTTGTAATTGTTGTTTTTAACTATGAAAATGTTTTTGTTAACGTTTTTGTGTTGCAGTTACCCCAAGGATTCAGACAAAATCATGCTTGCGAAGCAAACCGGGCTAACAAGGAGTCAGGTTCTTGGCCACACATTCTACAACTTTATTCTTGGATTATCTTTTTTTTTTTTTTTTTTTTAATAAAAATGCTGATATATAAATGAAATGCAGGTCTCCAACTGGTTCATAAATGCTCGAGTTCGACTATGGAAGCCCATGGTAGAGGAAATGTACTTGGAAGAGGTGAAGAATCAAGAACAAAATAGTACTACTTCAGGAGAAAACAAAAACAAAAATGACCCCAACAAGGAGAATAATATGGTCTCAAAATCAAATGCTGTACAAGAGAAACAACCAATTACTAGCAGCTTATTACAAGATGGTACTGCTCCAACAGAAATTTCCACCTCAACTATTTCAACTTCCCCTACTGCAGGTGCCTCACTTCAAGCACAACAAGCTCACAACTTCTCCTTCCTTGGTTCATTCAACATGGAAAATAATACTACCACTGCTGATCATATAGAAAACAACGCGAAAAAGCCAAGAAATGACATGCAGAAATATTCTCCAAGTAGTATTCTTTCATCAGTAGATCTGGAAGCAAAAGCTAGAGAATCATCAAACAAAGGTTTCAATAATCCTTTAATGGCAGCGTTTACGATGGGAGATTTTGGAAGGTTTGATCCTCATGGACAAATGGCTACAAATTTTCATGGAAATGGTGTCTCTCTTACTCTAGGGCTTCCTCCTTCTGAAAACCTAGCCATGCCAGTGAGCCAGCAGAACTACCTTTCAAACCAAAATATTGAGATAGGAAGTAGGCCTGAAATGGGAAATCATTACAATCGAATGAGCTATGAAAACATCGATTTTCAAAGTGGGAATAAGCGATTCCCTACTCAACTATTACCAGATTTTGTTACAGGTAATCTTGGAACATGAATACATGATCTGTTGGACGTGTGAATAAAGGTGAAAAGAAAAAGGAAGCTAGGGATACTCATATAGATTGCGTGAGGCCTTCTGGCCCAAGTCGGAGGACCCAATACAACCTATTCTAGGAGAAAAGAGGTGGAGACAAAAGTAACAAAATTTGAAAGCACACTTTCTAGTTTATACTTCTTTTTTTATAGTATAGAAAAGAAGAGATTTTGTGCTTTAGGGTATAGATAGAGTCTACTTAGTATAGGTTATACATCCAGTTCCCGGAGAAGATACAACTAGTATTTCTTTCTATTTGGGTTGAACTAGCTTTGCTTGGCTATTTAAGTTAATGTGGAAACTAGCCAGTATATATAGTGTATGTTGTAAAGTTGTGATATTGTTTCCTCTCAATTTGCAAATAATTTGAAATATTTTGCACCTACCAGCAGTCTCTATACTCTGTTCCCATTGTTTGTAATTGCAGTTTTATTTGAGTTTAGTGCAAGTTCAGTGTCAAGCTTTCACTATTAACTTAGCAAAAGTACACCTTAATTAGTTTTGATTAGATTGCGTGCCTAATTAAGACAAGCCAATTTTAATAATGCTAAATAGAACCCTACAGAGTTTAATAAATAGAATTGTGATGGTAAGGTCTTATCGGCCTTTTGACGAGATAAGTGGAGAGGATTGTTTGTTTTCAGAGTGAAGAGCCCAGATAAGAAACAAGTTATGGTGCTTCTCCTAATATATAGAGAACATAAGTACATAACATCTTAGCATTTAATTGTATGTAGAAGCTTGCTAAGACAGCGGCTCTTCGATTTGCTAATACTTTGATTCATTTACCCTCGATTTTGTTTTGGCCTTGACAAAATTGTACTCCCTCTATTCCATAGTACAAAGGCACTTTTTTCATTTCTTGTTTGATTAAAAAAGACATATTTTTATATTTAAAACTAATTTAATTGTAAAATTCTCATTTTACATTGAAGAATGCTTAAAGTTTTAATCGTAGAAATGTAACGACATTTTCAAAGTCACAAGTTCTAACGATACTTTGGCATGTGCCAGTGTGCTCATATATACAGAATATACGCCTGATATACACTTGGTATACACTGGAAGGAAATTAGTTAAGTTAGTTACATTTGACAGTTTTCAGCTTAAGTCACTTAGTCTTGGTTAATTCAGTTATAACCGTGTATGATCAGCCTTGTATGTATATATACACATCTCATATCATTGTATCAATTATGAGATCATATTATTCTAATGACAAGAATCTCTCTTTTCTTCTTCTTCTTCTTCTTCTTCTTCTTCTTCTTCTTCTTCTTCTTCTTCTTCTTCTTCTTCTTCTTCTTCTTCTTCTTCCTCTCAATCTATTTCTTTTCTCTTATTCAAATTTGTTTATCTCTTCTTTCTTAATTGTGATTTGTAATCTTCAGATTACTAAATGGTATCAGAGTAGGCACATAGTTTGATCGAGTAATAATTGTTGCTGTTCTTGAAGTTAATCAGAATCAGTTTCTATTCAAGATTCTGCTGTTTTCTTTTGCTTCCGCCTCAAAATTCTAAATTTTGTTCAAGATGGATGTTAATGGAAATTCTCTAAATGCCAATAATGGAATTGGAACTGGGGTTCCAAATGTGAATGGAACAACTTAAAATGGAAATGAGTCTTTAACTCAACAAACTGCTCAGACTAGGATTGACTATACTCATCCCTTGTTCTTGTCACCGACTGATGTAAGTGGAATTCAGATTATTGGGTTTCAATTAACATGTATTGAAAAATTCTCAATTTGATTTCGATCCATGAGACTTGAATTGCTAGGTAGAAATAAACTTGGCTTGGTTAATGGCAATTGTAGTAAAAAAGGTATCTTGAATCAATGTGGGATCATTGGGAGAGGATAAATGCTATTGTACTCTCTTGGTTAATGAATGTTGTGTCTAAGAATCTTCTTGGAGGTATTATGTATGTTTCTAATGCTCAAACTGTGTGGGAAGAGTTAATTGAAAGGGTTAGTAAAGTAGATGGTTCAAGAACCTATAACTTGCATAAGGAGATTGCAACTATCACTGTCACACCCATTTTAACCCCGGAGGTTAAATTAGAAGTACAACATATTGGTGATTCCTGTTTTTTGTTGTTTTGTTAAGGAGTCGCCACCTAATTATTTTATGGTGAATTAGGACACCTAAAGTTTATTAAAGTTACTTTTAAGGTATGCGAAACTTAAGATTCTAGATAAGGGTTCAATTAGTCTAAAGGGAAGGTATTAGGCATCTTTTAAGACCCATTAACAATGGTTAACCGAGCGGACTTATGATTAGTTAGGCTAAGTGTAGATGTAATATTTAAATATTTAAAAAATATCTTGTAAGTATTGCTAAAGTTATTTAAAGTAAAACTTGTAGAAAATAGTAGTTGCATAAAAGAGTTTAGTTTAAAAAATAAACTAAAAAAAGCAAGACATGTAATGTTTATATGTATTTGGAGAAAATAAATTATGCCGATTAATAAGTTAGGACAGTCGTTTTAAAGGGTTTTATGGAAAAAAGTATTAGTTCAATATAAACTATGTTGTAGAAAAAGTACTAGTTTACTATAAACTATGTAAAGGTCGTTTCAACAAATACGTGATTCAAATGTTGGAAAGGAATTAAAGTGGAACAGTTATCCATAGGAACTAGTTTGCCTTTCTTATTTCTCAAAAATAAGTTAACGTTAGTGTAAAATTAGTAACGCGTTAAATTTCGAAAATAGTAAGAATGAATCTTGATTCTCAAAATATGTAGTCATGATATTTAAAAATCAACTATTCTAATAAAAATAAATAGTATAGATACTATAAATAATTTAACATAAAAAAAGAAATGAAGCCTATGAATTAATTGTTAGCTCTCTTTTAAATTAACTACCCATCGTATCAACCCACTAATTTCACTAAGGTTTATTCTAGCTAAGAAGACAAACCAAGTAAAGTACTAGTTGTACAATATAACTTAAATGTACGAAATAAAGAGCAAATAGAATCAAATGGGTTCAGCCCATTTTATAGAACTGCTGCGACTGTTTGCTGTTGGGTTTTGGCCCAGCGAATTTAGTATAGGGCTGCGGATTCCATGCGGTAGCGGTGTCGTTGAGTCTCAAAATGAGACTCTTCGGCTCCGGTGTGTCATGCAAAAGAAAAGAAAGAAAAGTGGGATTAGAACAGTGATAAAAATTCTTCTTATTAAAAAAAAGGTCGAGTAAACAAAATGAAGCAATAATCATTTAATTCACATCAGATTGTAAGTCCAAAGAAGACATTGCCAATATATACATGACTAAGTGTATAGAGACGAGAACAATTTAATTCACTTTCCCACTAAACCACTGAAACAATCAATGTTTCAAATACAAATAATTGTTTATCTTTTACATTGTCTACTGGAAGCCAGTTCTAGGGAATCCTATAAGAGTTGAATCCCATACTAGTATTGTTAATTTCTTCATTTCAGCACCCTTTGAATCCCCCAACATAGAAGAGAAATTTACCATTAAAGCAAATGAACAAGTTCTTTGAGACAAGAAATATTTCACCCTCTCAAAAATTTAAATCCAAAGCAAAGCCTAAATCGTCTGGGAAAAGAACACTAGCATTTAGAAAATTTGAGAAAGGCATGGAGTCTTGTTCATATTGTCACTTAATCTCTTAATGACCCGATAGAGTGGTTCCCAAAAAAAGAAGAGGATTAATTAACTTTGCCTATGGTTTTTGTATAACATAATCAAAGTATCTTGTAGACAGAGTGAAATGCAGCATGCTTTAAACAAGGTGGTCACAAAGGAATTGCAAAGAACCAGCAGCAGGTGCAAAAGGTTCTCAGCAAATGTTTGAATTAGAAAAGAAAACTTACAATCTGCAAATTCGTATTAAAACAAATCGTTGGAAATGTCCTGATAACTAGAATCATAATAAAATAAAATAAACTTTTGCAAACGGAAGGCTTCCTAAGTAGCATTCTAAGTCAGAAGACAAGTACCTCAATCTCTGTTTAAGTAAGATACTAAAATCAGTTTTCCTAAGCGACAAATAAAATAAAGAGTGAACAGAGTTTGGAATTTTTTTAAAAAAATACCGCGCAAAGAATTATATTCTAACGTCATACACTACTCATGTTTGAAATCAAAGTCAATCACATATAATCCAAAATCATGGCTTCTAATATAACTTATTGTCTATATTCAGATTTGAATAACCAACTGTAGTGATGCTTAAATATATCTGAACCATTTAGCCTTAATATATAGGTAGAATTTTTTAACTCGGAGGCAAAAGAAAGTTCAGGTCATACTCCCTTGTCACAGACTCAACCACAAAAACAACAACATTCTACGCCGTTCGTAAAACACAAAACTAAAATTACGGGGACAAACAACATCAGGGATTTAAAGAAAGATTCATATAACTTGAGATCATGATTTTTAACAGTACTTAAATACAAATGTAATACATCCAAGCACCAATTGCATAAGAAACTGCTTGAACACTTTAGATATGATTTATAACTTCTAAATCGTGTTTGGGGCACAACATATGCAGAATATCCAAACGAATAATTCAAGCAAACTTTGAGCAGATGAGATTCAAATAAAACAGCAAAGTAGAGATTAAATAGGATGTTTTTGGACTTCAGGGATCTGGCAATGAAAGGGCACACTTTACAACTTTTTAGATTTAGGAATGGAAAACTTGGAAAGGGAGAATGCTACTGATTTCCATTAACTTTCAGCACTTTAGATCAAGAAAAATCAGTAAAACTTTCAGTGGTTCTAAAACTTTAAAAACCTAGTCCAAAGTTAATATCTCAAATAAAAATCAGACTTCCAACCTTAAAGTAAACAACCCCAACACAGGAGTTAAATAAAGATTTGCAATTTACGAAAAAGAAAGTTACTAAATGGTAAAAAATAGATATAGAACACAAAGCTCACTCTATAACTGAAACTCTGCCTCTTCCTCAAACAAAATCTCAGCACACAAAAAAAAAACCAAATCGATATTAAACTTAGAATTCTCTAAACTCTTGATAGTTATCAACCTTAATCGAGCATCTCTAAATCAAAACCAGAGACACGCGGGTAAACAACATAGATTAAGGTTAACTTAAATTAATGAATCAAAAGTTTTAAACCTAAAGCCGAAAATCAGCCCAAACAACATGCCATAGTAAAGATGTCATAACAGCAACTCAATCACACTTTCAGTCATGATTTCAACCAAACTAGTGAATAACACATATTTCAGTAGGAATTTCAACCGTATAAAATAACAAAACAAGAACGACGAAGAATAATATTTTTAGGCTAATAACAGTAAAACAAATCAGGGGAAAAGTTATTTTACACTAGAAAAACACTCTGATTCATGATTTTTCCTCAAACGGCAAATTCATTACACTAACAGTATTAGAAACAGAGAAAAGATTGAAGCTTCAAGTTTACCGACCTTTTGTAGGTGCAGTGAACTGGGTATGAGTCTCGGATTTGTACTCGAACTCGAACGAACCCGATTCCGATTAAAGTAACTAAAGTCCCAAAAATAAATGAAAATGGAGTAATTGTTGGTCGCGGCTAAAGTTCACCGGAAAAGGAAAATTAAATTTGGAATATGGTTTGTATCTCTTAAAAAAAAACTGAATCCTTCTTTCTCAAGAATCTGAAAAATCCCTCCAAATACTAAAAAATTCCCCTTTCTAAAACCAAGTTCCCCCCCTAAACGATTCCACTTCCAATTCCATTTATAGGGTTTTGTTTTGTATTAAATAAAGGGGAAGAGCGTATGAGAGAGATGAAGGAGCGGGGGACAAGGGGAAGTGGAGAGGTAGGCGTGGGGGACAACAGTGAGTGGAGAGGCAGAGATTGAGCATGGGAGAGATGAATGAGAAAGAGAAGGGGAAGAGAAAGAGACGTTGGGGAGGAGAGAAGGAGGAAAGGGTGAGGGAGGCGGAAAATGAAGGAGAAGGGAATTAGGGTAAAGATAATGAGGGTTGGGCCGGGTAGGAGTTAATTGGGCTGGTCCGTTTTGGGCTGGCCTATTAATTTAAATATGGGTTGATATAAATGTGGATTGGATATTAAAATGTGGGTTGCTTATTCGGGTAGGGAAATAATATTATATTTGTATTTTAAGCCATTAATTGGCTAAAAATTGTTGACCATTTTTCCGCTATTTAATTATTTTGGGATTCTAATTTAATTACTGGTATAATATATATTATGTAGAGACGATAATTAACCTGTAGAAGAATAAAGATTTTGCAAAATATTGCCTTGTAATAAATTTAACGAGTCCGAACCCGAAAAAATGAAATGATGACGAATCATCTAAAATTTGTAGTAAAGTGATACTTCTAATGTTAAAAAATAAAAGTAATGATATTTAGTAGTAATGGCAATGAAATAAAGTATTTAGCTCGTGAGTAAATTAAAATAAATGAGGGACAAAATTGGGTGTCAACAGATGCCCCTCTTCGACCGGAGGCGATGTAAGAGTTTTCGGGCGAAGAAGTTGACGTAGTAGCCAATTTTGTTCCGACCGACAAATATGAGTTTGTAAGAAAGTACGGTTTTGGAAAATTATGGTTGAATCTTAGTTTTGAGTTGCCTACATATCTAGGGTTGCACTAAGGGCATGTCTAGTTCGAAAGTTTTTGTGGATTCACAATCTAGCGGGGGGTTGTAGGCAGGTGATGAGACGTTCAAGAATGGAACACGTGTTTATAGCCTCCTAATTATAAATGTGATGCACAACACACCCATAAGTAGGACTCTAGTAGACACGGTGTAAATTCTTCAAAGATGCCCCAGTGTCGAGTTATGGAGACACCGGGTGTAGAAAGGAATATGAGATTGTGAGAAGAGTAGAGTTTTAGCGGAGGATGTGAAAGAGAAATTAACCTACGTCTCACGTGTTTGCGGACATAGGCGGAATCGAGTTCGAGAGTAGATCCGTGACCTTTGCTTGTGAGTTTGATATTCCTCTTCAGCAAATTCGCCCCAGTTCACTGCGTAAGATAAAGTTCCACGTTGTGTTGCGCCTCTGCAAATTGTACTTTCTGCTAAAACTGAAATTCATGTCAGCATTAGTAATAAAGTTGAAATTATAAAGAGTGTAAAATGATAGTAAATATGAGTGTGGGAATGAAAATGAAGCCGTGTGGCCAATGTTGTCTCTGGTTGTCTTCGGGGACTTGAATGAATGTGTGATGCGTATGCTGAGGATGTGATAATATCTCTAGTTGCATTTGAAGATGATAGTGATAAGGTCTCCGGCTGTCTTCCGGGACTCGATGATAAATGATATCTGCGAAATTTAAGGTAAATTCATTAAAGTAGGTAAAGTAGATGATGAAATAAAGAAATGAAGTAAGGAGTAAAGTAGGTGTGTAGCCGCTTGGCTTATGCAGGTGAGGCCGCGTAGCCATGTGATGTCTCCGATGGTTGTCGGGACTCAATGATATGATATCTCCGGTTGTCTTCGGGGATTTGATGAAAGTTCCTGTAAAGTCCGGGGCAAAGTCGTCGAGTGGATGATGTCTCCGGTTGTCTTCGGAGGCTTCAATGATAATTCCATGGGATGTCTCTGGTTGTCTTCAGAGATTTGATGATGATTCCCGTAAAGTCCAGGATAAAGTTGTAAAGTGGATGATGTCTCCGGTTGTCTTCGGAGGCTCCAATGATAATTCCTGTAAAGTTCAGGGTAAAGTCGTTAAAGTTGGTAAAGTGAATGATAAAGTAGAGAGTAAAGTCATAGTGTAGCCGTCTGGCTTATGCATATGAGGCTGTATAGCCGAATGATGCCCCCGGTTGTCTTCGGAGACTTGATGATATGACATCTCCAGTTGTCTTCGGAGATTTGATAATGATTCCCGTAAAGTCCAGGGTGAAGTTGTTAAAGTTGATGATGTCTCCGGTTGTCTTCAGAGACTCGAATGAACATCTCTGGTTGTCTTCAGAGATTTGATGATGTGTCTCCGGTTGTCTTCGGAGGCTCCAATGATAATTCCTGTAAAGTTCAGGGTAAAGTCGTTAAAGTTGGTAAAGTGAATGATAAAGTAGAGAGTAAAGTCATAGTGTAGCCGTCTGTAAAGCAAGCATACTCTATGGTGAAGTGTGATGAAGGTCAGAAGTCAGTTGCATTTACAACTGGAGTATTAGGTGTGAATCCTTCTGCCATTATGAGTAGTTTAGATGTTGCTATGTGCTCAAGAACCAATAAAAATTCTTATCAGCATCAGAATAGCAATAACAATTCTTATCAGAACCAGAAGTTTAAGAAAAATTACAGTAGTTCAAGTCTGATTTGTGAGTTTGCAGGTGTAAGGGTCATAGTAAAGAAACATGTTACGGGTTGGTTAGTTATCCACCGGACTTTAAATCAAAGAAGAAGAGTGCATCTGGTGGTGGAGCTGCTAATAATGTACATGGTGAAGTGAGTTCTAAGAATCATAAACAAACCAACAACATTGATAACCCACAAGCTATGAGAGTAGGGTCCATGACTCAAGGAGGTGGTCCAAGTCTAACATTTGGTCAGAATCAACATCAGATGTTCATTGAAGAAGGTTCAAACACTGCTCAGCTTGGTCAACTTAACCAGATAGAAATTACTCAACAACTGAATCAGATGGGAGGAAACATGATGACTAGAGAACAATATGCTCAATTTCTGCACTTGCTCAATGAAGGAAACAACAACAATGCTAACAATGCTTCAACATCTGCTTTTGCATCTGCTAATGCAGCAGGTATTATAGTGGAAAATGCATCTGCTCATACAACATACAATGTTGCATCTGCTAATGCAGCAGGTAGAGTTGAAAATATGGCATGTTTAGCCCCAAATGATCCTGAATGGATCATTGACACAGGGGCAACAAACCATATGGCCTCAGATAAAAGACGGTTAAATCAAGATACTATCAAAGAACCTATTAGACCAAGTAAAGTACATTTTCCAAATGGTGATGTAGCCAAAGTAACACATACTGGCAACAACACCATTTCTCAAAGAAGTGCAGTGTCTAATGTGTTCTATGTTCCACAATTCACTTATAATTTACTATCAGTTTCAAAGTTAACAATAGAATTACAATATTGTGCTTCTTTTTTCCCTGACTTTTGCATTTTTCAGGATCTCTTCACTGGGAGGGTGAAGGAGATTGGTAAATAAGAGGATGGCTTATACTTGCTACTGAATCAATTCAAAGGAAGACATGTCAGCTTAGCCGTGCAGAATCCTGGAAAACAGTACAATAAAGATATCAACTTGTGGTATCAAAGACTTGGATATAATTCTTCTATAGTTTCGAATAAATTGTTACCTAGTAGTTTAGAGGTTATAAAATTGAGTCTAGATAAGTGCACAGTGTGTCCTTGTGCAAACAAACTGGACTACCTTTTCCTTCAAGTAGTATTAAAATACTAGCATGCTTGGTTTAATTCATGTTGACCTGTGGGGACCTTACAAAGTTGCTAGTTTTGATGGAAACAACTATTGTAGATGACTTCTCAAGATTTACATGGTTGTTTCTATTAAAACACAAATCAGATGTTTGTGTATGTTTGCAACAGTTTTTCTGCTTAATAAAGAATTAATTTAGTAAAACTATTAAAACTATCAGAATTGATAATGGTACTGAATTTATTAACTCAGTTTGTGATAATTTGTTTAAAAACTGGGAATAATATATCAAAAAACTTGTGTCTATATCCCTTAGCGAAATGGTGTAGCTGAGAGGAAACACAGATATATTCTAGAGGTAACAAGAGCAGTAAGATCTCAAGGAAAGATTCCTATACGCTTCTGGGTCATTGTGTGCTAGTAGCAGCCTACATCATAAATAGACTACCTAGTCACTATATGAAAAGTTCTATTATATGAAACCTAGTCTAAATCATCTAAGAGTGTTAGGTTGCCTATGTTATGCTAAAGCTATGACTCAACATGACAGAATGATGACAAGAGTTAGAACTGCTGCACATATGGGATATTCTGAACCGTAAAAAGGATATGTGCTATATGATCTTACTGATTCTGTGTTTTTTTGTTAATAAGGATGTTGTGTTTAAGGAAGATATGTTTCCATTTGCAATAAAAGATACCACACCCAACTCAATATTCATGGATACTAGCTCAGACTTACTTAAGGATAATTAGTTCAACTCAATCCTTGATATCAATACTGGTGGTTCATGCACCTCAGAATTTTCAGAATTCTACTCCTTCAACTGATATACCACCATATATGCCTGTTGCTTAACCTCAACAACCAGTTCAACATGATCAAATACAAGATATAGTTCAAGATAATATGCTCATTCAACCCCAACAACTTGTTCAACAATAGGTCAATACTAGACAGTCTACTAGAGGAAGGAAACCAGTTTTGTGGATGACGGACTGTGTGTCACTCAATATACATGACACTGGTCCTTATAGGTTGGATAAGTATTTGAGTTGTGAAAAACTAGCACCTAAATACCAAGCATATATTGCTGCTTTTTCTTCAACAACTGAACATAAGACATATGCAGAAGCTAGCAAAGATCCAAAGTGGATTCAAGCCATGAAAGAGGGAATAACAGCTTTAGAAAGTAACAAGACTTGGGATATTGTTACTTGACCTCCGGGAAAGTCTACAATAGGCTGAAAATGGGCATACAAGATAAAGTACAAGGTAAATGGTGAAGTGGAAAGATACAAAGCAAGATTAGTAGCAAAACGATATAGTCAAAAAGAGGGTATAGACTATCAAGAAACATTTTCGGCTGTGGTGAAAATGGTTACAGTAAGGACAGTTTTGTCCATTGAAGCATTTTATAGATGGCATATACACCAAATGGATATGTATAATGCTTTCTTACAAGGTGATTTGTTTGATGAAATATAGATGGAACTTCCAAAGGGATTTGCCAGTCAGGGGAGAAAGGATCAATTTGCAGACTGGTCAAATCATTATATGGTTTAAAGCAAGCACCTAGACAATGGAATGCTAAGTTATCAGAAGTTTTAGTCAGTTTTCAGTTCAAGCAAAGTCCATTTGATCATTGATACGCTCAAATTACACCTATTAATGGCATAACGCGGACGTTGTCAAATATAGTAACCCAACAAGGTTGGGGTCGAATCTCACAGAGAACAATATGTAGGCGATTTAAGCAGATTAGGAATTATCATTAACAATAGCTAGACCGAACTCATCAATGGTGGTTTTTGATAAAATGCGAAAATATAAATTCTAATCTAGAAAGCAAGTAAATTGATCAATGGCCACAAGAATGGAATAAAGAAAACTACTTCTCAAGTAACGATCCAATATATTTCACAAATTATAAATAATAGTAAGTTTATGTTATTCAGCCTCGGATAATGACTCTAAATTAACTTCTCCCGAAGATTAACTAGACTACCCAATTGAAGATCCCTCAAGCAATTATGAGCATTAAGAACACCCGAATATGGCTACAAGTGGTATCGCCTATTCCTAGGTCAATTTCCATTAGATGAGGGTTAACGCCCTAAATTCATGTTAATTATTCTATCCCAATCTTGTTTTTCCTCTTCCGAGTTTCAAACAAAACAAATGGGTAAGTCCTAGGGTTAGCTACTCCCTTAAGAAACGTTGAAGAACAAGAATAATTAAAATAACAAGAACTTACTTGAATATAAATAATGTCGCTGAATAAATAAGCACAACAAGAGTATCAATCTTAATTGTCACCAAGAAATTCCCATAAGCAAGGATTAAATAAAAGAAAGAATATTTACGTAGGAACCCTAGCCTCCAAACTTGAGTTTTATGCCAAAGATAATTTTACAATGCTCCCAGTTGGCTTTTTAAAAGAACTGGAATAGCAAAAAATCATCAAAATCCAAGTTCTGTTCGGACTGGGCCGAAAAACCTTCAATGAGAATGCGCCACGTGTTTGCGCGAACGCGTGGATGCGTCAGCACCCCTTCTCGTTCTTCAACGCGAACGCGTGACCTACTAGCGCGAACGCGTAGAGTCACTCCCGCGCGTGAGCGCGAACGCGCAGAGTAATTTTCCACCAAAATTTCCAGAATCTCCATTAGTTTCCAGTGATAAACTTTTTCCCTCTTTTTCGCTTGTTTTCCACACTTAGGCTCTAGGGACCTCGTATTACCTGAAACATAATAAAAACCACGTAAAATAACATAGACTTGCTTAAAAATAAGTAAAACTTATAGCCGAAAAGCATCAATTGTGGCGTAAAATCACGCCACATCAATCATTCATTATTCATCAAGAAACACAGATCAAGGTGTTATTGTCATTCTAGTGTATGTGGATGACATATTAGTCACAGGTGACAACTTGCCATTGATTGAAAAAACAAAAGAGTCACCAAAGAAGGCATTCAAAATGAAGGACCTTGGTGAGTTAAAGTATTTCTTTGGCATTGATCCAAAGAAGGCATTACAATGCATCAGAGAAAATATGCTCCAGTGTTGATTTCTGAAGCTGGTTTAGCAGGTGAAGATAACTTCTCAACTATATGATGAATGTCTTAAGAAGGATGGAGTTAAAGTGCAATTGATCAAGCAACATATAAAAATATTAATTGGTAAACTATTATACTTAACAGTTACCAGACCCGACATCTCATTTGAAGTACGAACTCTTAGTCAATTTCTTCAAAATCGAAAGAGATCACATATGGATGCTGCTTTGAGAATTGTAAAGTATATCAAACATCATCCTGGACAAAGATTGCTACTGTCTAGCTACTCTAGCACTGTCATCACCAGTTATTGTGATGCAAACTGGGCTGCTTGTCTAATAACTAGAAAATCTGTGTCTGGATTTCTGATAAAACTGGGAAGATTTCTTATTTCATGGAAGTCTAAGAAGCAGACAATGGTGTCAAGAAGTTCTGCAGAAGCAGAATATAGAAGTATGGCTACTATAGTTTCAGAACTCACTTGGATTCTTAGCTTATTGAAGGAAATAGGAATTGAGATTTCTCAACCAGTTACCATTTATAGTGATAGTAAATCAGCAATGCAGATTGAGTAAATCAGCAATGCAGATTGCAGCCAATCTCGTGTTTCATGAAAGAACTAAACATATAGAGATTAACTGTCATTTCATTAGAGAAAAAATTCAATAAGGTTTGATCACTACTCAGTATGTTGTAACAAATGAACAGCCTGCTGATATTCTCACAAAGGGATTGCCTAGAGTTCAAAATGAATATCTGATATCCAAACTAGGGGTTCTTGACATTATTACACCACCTAGTTTGAGGGGGAGTGTTGACTAAGCTCAGATATACAGAATATATGCCTGATATACACTGTCAGGAAGTTAGTTAAGTTACTTACATTTGACAATATTCAGCTTAAGTCACTTAGTCTTGGTTAATTCAGTTATAACCGTGTATGATCAGCCTTGTATGTATATATACACATCTCATATCATTGTATCAATTATGAGATCATATTATTCTAATGAAAAGAATCTCTCTTCTTCTTCTTTTTCTCAATCTATTTCTTTTCTCTTCTTCAAATCTGTATATCTCTTCTTTCTTAATTGTTCTTTGTAATCTTCAGATTACTATAACCATTTTTATTTTGTTAAACCTCATACCTAATCAACATGTCATATAGAAAGAAATTGGTGGAGTATTTTGCTGGAATTTAGTAGCAACCTTTAGCTTTGAAGATACGGTGATGCTTAGCCAAAAAAAAATAAAAAATAGTATGCTATGCATGTCGAATGTATTCCTATGTCTCAAAGACAGTGAACTTTTTACTCTAGTTACTTTCTCCTGAGAAACTTTTTATATGAATAAGTTGGAGTACCCAACTTTTGGCTTTTGGCTTATTTTTGTACTTTTTAGCCTAAACATAAGTTCTTAAAAACACTTTTTATTTTTCCCAAACATCAACAAAAGTAGAAAAGAGCTTATAAGCCAAAAAACACTTAAATAAGCCAATCCGCACACCCTTTTACCATCGATCGAATTCTATTTAATACACTAGCACAAACAAAATCACCTAAACAATGTTTATGCCTAGAAAGAATACCTAAAATGTGCTTTCAGTTATACATTCTTGTCTAATGGACTGATTCAGGACAAAGGATATGGGCCAGTCTGGGCTGGGCTTATTTTTATAGTAGAATGGGCTTAATATGGGTTGGTTCCTACTGTTATTCTGGACACATTTGCTGCATTTACTCTTAGTGTGGAAGCCTACTTGTTTATTGAACATATATGTACATAGTAAGAGGGTATATTTATAGAACATAATGATACTTTTCAGTTTATAAAATATATCAACAGATTTCTTACAAAATCTATACGAATCAGGTAAATTAAGAAAAAGCAAATAACACACAGTAAATAATGTAAGGAAACTGTTTCCCTTATTTTATCCACTTTTCTCTCCCATTCAAAATTAAGAGATAGTTATTCCCTCATTTTCCCCAACTTTTGCTCCCGTATTTTATTCACTTTTCTCTCCCCATTCAAAATAAAGAGATATTATTCATGAATTGTATCATATTCCATACAAAGTTCATTATAATTTTTGTGATTGCAACAAATCAGATTCCATACAAAGTTCATAGACCAGAAAACAAATATGTATAAATTTTGTATGAAATATGTATAACTGTATAAATTCATTATAATTTTTATGTATGAAATATGTATAAAAGGTGTATGTATATTTTAATTATGATAAAGTACATATAAATTGTATAAATTCTAATCAAAGTGTATATAAATTATGAGAAAATATGCATAATAAATATGTAATTGATACAAATCAGATTCCATATAAAGTTCATACACTAGAAAAAAATATGTATGAATTTTTGTAATGATGGGAGATCGAGTGAAATTAAACTGTGACATGCCTCCATCTTCATCAATTAGGACCGTTAGAAGATTAGAATAATCTCTCCTGTATGACTCTGCCTCCATTTTTTATTGGATAATTCCAAAAAGAAGGGAGATTAATTATATAACTGCAAAGGGGATATATGAGTATTAATAAGGGCAAAAAACATATATGTAAACATTAAAATTGGTGGAGAATTGTTTGTCGATGAAGCTGAAATCATATCATACCAGGAGAGAAGATGAATTTTAGGTCTGGAAATGGTGTCTATCAACAGTTGTAGAGGGAGCGAGAATTGTTTTTGAAAAGTGGAATAAGTTGATTGGTAACTATCCTAAAATTAAGCCCACATTTAAAAATTAGATTCTCTCTCATAAAAAAGAACCCCAAAACCGTGAGTATCCCATTAAGCCAAATTTGGTATACTTTGTAATTTTGTTGGTATCTTTTGTAAATAAGAAAAAATATTCTTATGTTTTGTAATATAGAGTGTTAAGTAGTATTATTGGGTCATTTTCCCTTTATTGAATGGTTTGTTGGTTAAAAAATTAGTTTGATGATTTTCTTGCAATTAGATTAAACTATAAATTCATTGACCTTCTATGTAATGGAATAGTTGAGGCATATAAGTAAATCTTGAGATTTCCTAATTCAGATTACAATTACAAAAACTTGTGTGACAATTTTTGCACTTTAATTTTGTAGTACAAGTTTACTCAGGCCAAAATAATAGTGGAACGTTGAGTGGATCTAATGTGTCCTTCATGTGAGGATGATTGAGCAACACACACACAATCAAATGCATTTTAAAAATCAAATCTTAACGAGATTAAGTATTTAAATAAACAGTATAGAACAAAAAGGTATGAAATGTTAAAACGAAACAAGCATACATGTCACCTGTGGTCAAACCGGTCGACAGACAGGTCATTCGTATTCCATTTAGATACTTTTTACACCGTTATCGGAGCAAAATCTACACCAAAGGGGGCGCCACCTCATTGCACATCCAACCAGCCCAAAAATCTTAATTTTTAATGGTCAAAACTCCACAAATTTACAAATTAGTGAATTTACAATTAAAATGAGTTGACATAATTTAATTGAGTCGGCACAATTTAAATGAGCTGACACAATTTAATGGGCCACTTAATTCACATAGAAAATGACTGGTGTTGATTTTGCTTAACGGTACAAAAATTATTTAAATGGAATAGAAATAGCTCACCTGAAATGTCTAAATGAAACAAGGGCAGTGCTAAGTGAAAAGAAGTGGAAGACCCAGTTGTTTGTGATGAGTTTGGCCATTAGATTATTTGGTGTTATTTCATTTGTTTACAAATTCTTTCCAAAAGAAAGAACATACAAGTACTATCTATATAAAGGGTAAAGGTACAAAAAACTTTGTAAAAGCCTATACAATTTCTCTTCAAATCTTGCATCAAAAATCCTAACTGTAAAACCCCATTTTGCATTCCCAAATTTGCAGCATGGATAGCGACACAAACTGGTCGGAAAAGGCGGAAGATCTCGTGGATAATGGAGAAATCAATGAAGCCATTTCTTTACTTGAAAAAATGGTATCAAAGCTAGAAAATGAGTCTCAAAACTTGTCTTCTTCTTCGACACAGTTATCTATTGCTTTACTGGAATTGTCGAAACTGTATTCCACTCAAGGATTGTCTTTAAAAGCTGACCAGACACGCTCAAGGGCATTCCTCATTAAATCTGCTAAAGAAAATAGGTCAGAACCCCAAGTTATTTTTCCCTTTTTTGTTGTTGTTTGAATGCCTAGAAAATTGGCATTTCTTGAGTATATTTGCTTTCCGTTTTCACTTGAAGTAAGGTGGCAATGATTGGGGTAATTGGGGTTTATTTCTTGCTGATAAAATTGGAGAAAATGAGAGAGATGGGGTTGATTAGATTGTTAACTTTCATTTCTTGAATTTAGTTTTTCCAGGTGATGATGATTTTTGCAAGAAATATAGTTAAACCCCACTTTCTCTTATCACTTGAATGTCAATGACCATAGGGTTTGGAGTTTTTTGTACTTCCAATTTTGTGGTTTTCATCCAATTGACTGGCATTTTTATACTATTTCTTTGGTGAGTGTTGGTTTTGATCAGGTTTAATCATTAGCTTCCTCATTGCTGTTTTTTTCTTCCAGGGATGTAAATGTTACCAAGGAGCCAACTGGTGATGGTACTTCTTTGACCTTTCTCTAGATTCTTGATTTGTTATTTCATCAGTCTAATGATAAACTTCAAGTATTTAATTAACTTGACATGTACCAAAAGGAGAAAACTGACTTCATGCCTAACATATATCCCAACTCTTATTCCACTATTATAATCATTGTTGTCAGCTTTTAAACCCTTACTAATAAAAAATATTTTCAATACACCATCGTTATGCTTTATTCTACGTCTTGTATGATTACTGTATATAACATAATGTTATATCTAACTCCAGAAAATGATTTTCCAAATACAACATTTCCGCAGAAAAATATTTTCTATCGAAAACATTTACCTCCATGCCAAATTTCATTCCTTCTACATTTGTTGTTCTCAGACTTATAAGCCTTGATTTTTCAGGTGATAACAAGGATCACGTCAGCTTGCAAATTGATACCTCACAGAATGATGAGGATGATGGTAATACACCACATCTAAGAGGCTATAACATCTCTTCCTTGAACTTATCCTATTATGTTTTGTCTATCTACTGATCTTTGTTGAGCATGAAAATTTTGTAGTATTTGGGGGGGGGGGGGGGGGGGGGGGGGGTTTAGGGAAAAAGGGGTTGAAGAGACGAGGAGAGGGAGGGAATTGGTTGCTTCTAACAGTTGGAGTAACCGTCTGAGGGGTTATCATATATGTTTGGTATCAACTTTGGGAATGGACCTGTAGGAATTGGCTGTAAGAATTCTATCATGGTGCTATGTTTTAGTGTTTTTCTTTCTGCTTGCCCGCCAAAAGGATGAAACTTTTAATACACTAGACATTCTCAATTGAATTGCTCAGTTACATAGATGATACACTTTGTCCACTAGAGAAAAATGTTGATTTCTAACATTTGTCAAAACTGTCCTCCTAACTGTATTGGTTCCTCTCCTCCCAACATGTTGCATTAAGCTGTGCACACATTTGACAAGTATGTTTCTCTTGTGAAGTATGTGATCAACCGGGTAAGGCTGTAAAACTGGGTTCAGTGTCAATTTGTACAGGAAGCTGACTTTATACCCTTCCGTATTGCCCTTTACTTGCCCCTAGTTAATGTATCCTTCCTTGTAGTTTGATATATCTCTTGCATCCTAAGATTAATTAATTTGAAGTTATAATATTGTGGTGAATACAGATTGGGAAGCTATTGCTGATCGTGCTCCAGATGAATTACTTTCCCCACAACACTTGCCAGAAGTGTCTAAAATTTCTTTGCAAGATTCGAAAGTTCAGGGCCCCAAGCGACGTGGACGGGGTACATTCTCCTATCAGAAAGACAGTCTCTACAGTGATCAGCAGTCAGCTGGGCCTTCCGTTGATGACATTGAAGATGAAACTGCTTCCCCTGTTTCAGAAGGGAGTTCAGATACAAAAAATTGTATGACTACATTCTTTTCAAGCATGGCAGCATTTGAACATCAGCTGTTATCATGTCATTAATTTGGTTATCGATATATTCCTAGTCATCTTCTCAGTTTTTCTGGTTAAACCAAAAACGATATTTGTATTTGTGTCAAAATGTTGCAGTAAGCAATCCAATTTGTGTCACGTATTCTTCCTCACAGGAAGTATTAAAAATGTAACCACATTTTCTCATTGGATTCTGGTATTTCTCCCAAACGGGAAAGAGAGAAAAGGGTTTTTATGAAATTTCTTTTCTCTATTTTGATTTTTTTTTCTTTGAATGCATTTATTCCTTATTGTAGGATAACAAATTCAGCAAGCATAAACTTCTGAATTTGAGTAACTTTTTGTTGATCACCACGGGAGGTATTGTTTCTGACAAGGTTAGATTACCAGTCAAATAACATAGGAACAAATTTTTTATTAGAAACAGAGGCAAATGTAATTGGGTGTTTACTCCAGTTAATTATCCCAAAAAGACTTGATGACGCTTGGGAAAGTTTTCGCACGTAAACTCACATTTGCTAGTTGCCTAAAGAGGTTTATGAGTTACTGCAAATCTATTAGGAGAATCATGTCTATATTTTCGTTATTTGCCTTCTATTATGCATCTGATGAAATCTACCAGCTATTTTTGACTGAATATGCTTTATTGCTTTCTTTTATCATTTCTTACCTGTTGCTAACTGCCGTTAGGTTTTGAAGCACTGATGTGCTTTAATTTAGCTTGTCGTGGCAGCTTGATTCACCTGTTCCCAAACACGTCCTTCAAATTTCGCAATCAAGTCTTTCTTTGTTTTGAGATATTGTGATCTAATGGTTCGAATTGGCCTTTTTTCTTCACAAACTGCAAATGATGCAATAAAATTGGTTTATCATGTCTCATGGGCATAATACACTTTGGTGTAACTTAAGAATCTTCGTTAGGTATTAGGTACAAATGTGTAAGCACTTAATATTAGAACTATTAGATGTCAGATATATTTCTCCAAAATTCTTCTCACTGTTTCTGCTGAAAGATTTCCATCTTGTGCGGGAGAACAGTCTCATTTTGAATTTCTCCTCCCCCCCCCCTCTTAATTTAGTGGCTGACTGGTTTCCACCACATTTCTTTTCTGTTTTTTGTAAATTTCAGTAAACTATGGAACGCTCCACGTCCTGGTTCTGGCTGATTTTCCACCAAGCACTAAAACAAATGACCTAGAGAAATTGTTGGCGAAATTTAAAGACGACGTAGCAATTCGCTGGGTCAATGATACAGTTGCACTAGCAGTCTTCAGAACACCATCCCTTGGTAATTTCGTTCATTCTCTTTGTCTGTATTTTGAAATTAAATTTCCTTCCTGCCAATGGTATAGCTTTTAATGACTCACCACGCACCCTTGTGTTTTCTTTATGTCAAAGGTGTCTTGATTATATTATAAACAGAATCCTTATCCTAGGTTTTCTCTGATAGTTAAGAGCAAAGTTGAGAACTCTTAGAATTCCATTAAATCATCATTCCTTTACACGATGCCTTGGTTTTTGTTTTGCTTTTCTCCATAGAAAAACATGCAATTGGACATCAAAGGTCAGGTTTTATATATCCCAAATACAGTGTGGGAGCCCTTTGGTACAGACTGAAGTGGTAAGGACCAAAGGAGATGGACATTACGGTCGATTTAAAAAGTTTTAACCTATAGTACAAGATGGTGTTTCATTCGTCTAATTGTTATAAAAGGAAGGTGTTAGCTTAATTATGGAGCAAAGAAATTTCATAAGAAGCAAATTTTCAAGTTTAGTCAAAATTTGATTACCCCATAAAGGTAGTGGGTAAGGTCTGCGTACACCCCACCTCCCTAGACCCCACTTGTGGGATTATCCTGGGTATGATGTTGTTGTAGTTGAAATTTGGTTCAGCGTAAATGCACTAATTTAAAAAGAGAAGCTAATCTTTAGATTTTGAGATAAGAAATGTGTTAAGTCCCACATCGGTGGGATGAGGTTAATTTGGACTCCTTATATGGACCTGGACAATCCTCCCCTCATGAGCTAGCTTTTGTAGTGGGTAAGGTCTGCGTACACCCCACCTCCCTAGACCCCACTTGTGGGATTATCCTGGGTATGATGTTGTTGTTGTAGTTGAAATTTGGTTCAGCGTAAATGCACTAATTTAAAAAGAGAAGCTAATCTTTAGATTTTGAGATAAGAAATGTGTCAAGTCCCACATCGGTGGGATGAGGTTAATTTGGACTCCTTATATGGACCTGGACAATCCTCCCCTCATGAGCTAGCTTTTGTAGTGGGTAAGGTCTGCGTACACCCCACCTCCCTAGACCCCACTTGTGGGATTATCCTGGGTATGATGTTGTTGTTGTAGTTGAAATTTGGTTCAGCGTAAATGCACTAATTTAAAAAGAGAAGCTAATCTTTAGATTTTGAGATAAGAAATGTGTCAAGTCCCACATCGGTGGGATGAGGTTAATTTGGACTCCTTATATGGACCTGGACAATCCTCCCCTCATGAGCTAGCTTTTGAGGTTGAGTTAGGACCAAGATCCATTTCTTTACAAATGAAAGGTAAGGACTTCCCATTTAAGTTAGTGATTTTGTCTCCATCTTTTGTAATTGAAGATGGGCACAAGATCCTTTATAAACTTTGAGGCTTGTGTAGTAAATGAAGCACCATCATATCATAATTTTAGAAGAAGCAGTAAAAATGTTTTGTTTTGTTTCTCTATTTCTCTCAGGAAAATGTTTTTGAAATGAAACTCAGATTCTCGACCCTCCTTCTCGCCCTTACTTTAAAGGTAAAAGGAGAGATAGAAACAGGAAGAGTAATTTACTTCCTGTTCGAGAAAAATGAATATGCTTTAGATAGTACCAAACAATATTTCCCACCTAGTTTTTTCTCTTTTAGGTATATTGACCTAGTTGGTAGCTGACACCTGACTGTGACCATACCCAAGAGCAGCTCTGTCATTTTTGTGACAAACATTTCCTACTGAGTTCTCTTTCAAAAAGGGAACTAAATACTAGTAATTACTTTTCTTCTAAGATGATGAGGACCTTCTTGTATAAGGGCCTATAAAACAGCTGCTACTTTGATAATCTACACCACACATAGATCCGTTCTTTCTTTCTAAATTTAGAGTTAATACAGTAACAAGAATCCATCCAGTTCTTTAACAAGAATCCATCCAGTTCTTTCTTACTAAATTTGATAGTTACTGTGATGTACAAGTTGGTGATATTCATTAAGAGATTCTTAGAGAACTACTGAAAATCCAAGTTGAACAAGGAGGTGATGAGATATGTAACAGGTGCACAAAAAAAAAAAAAAAAAAAAACAAGATAAATGTTCCTGTTTGTATAGCAAGATCATTCTGAAATTTGTACCTTTGGTAAATGTTTCATTTCTTGAAAGTAGATAATGTGAATGTCTAGAGTCTAATGAGGTTAATGCCTTAAAAAGTCAAGCTCAAGAGTTAAAGGCCTTTGACAAGAATGCAAGTCTTGGTGAATGTCTTCTTATCCAAGTTGCTAGAATGTGCTTGCCCTGGGGTTAGTGGGCATCTTCAAGAATGCCTTCAGAATCTTGTCATGCTTGATATATTAACTTTTGAATCCTAAGCCTCTTCATGAATTTTGAAGTGATTCAACATTGTGAGACAAGGAAATCTTGGTTTGAAATCGGTCAAAAGTAGGAAGAAGGATGAAATAGTTATCACAGAACTGTTAGGGACATAGATTGGTCAGATGTAATGATGAAATTGGAGAGTTTCATTGGGAAAGGGAAAGAATGACTGATGGAATGGCAACTATTTTTGCCTCCCGTCAGTGGTGCGAGGGTAGCGTGTCTAAAGTCCTGCTCAGAAGACATTGAAGAGACTTCTTCAAAACTGTGGAGGCCCGTAGGTTGAAGTTGATGCAAGATCATTTTAGTCCATAATCAGTTTCTTGGGCCAATACCTCATGGGCAGGGCCAGTTTTGTGCCAAGCAGGGAGGAGGTACAGAGGTGAACTCATTCTGCCATCTGCATAGGAAATCCCAAACACAATTGAAGTGGGGGACACCAATATGATTATTCCTTTTAGAAATTCCATCTGGCAGAGCCAGGGAGAATTTGGTTCGTGGAATGAGTCTCCAAAGGGACGAAAATGCTTCTCTACTGGTCTCGGTTGCCCCATAAATCAAGGAACCTATTGATTAGAATGCTTCAGCTCTTGTGTATGCTCTGGTTGAAAAGCTATTTCCATATGGTTGGGGATATATGTATAGAGGCTTCTTCCAGTCGGATGAAGAAACTGGCAATCATAATCACTGAAGAAACTGGCAATCATAATCACTTACTGTTGGACAACTTTGGCAGTTCATGGTGCATTTGGTTGAAATGAATTGCAAGAACTTTTGAAGAGCATTATGTATGTGTTTTATCGTTTTTGTCGTAAAGCACAATTGAAGCATGCTCTTATCAAAGATTGCATAGTTGAAGAAAAAATGATTTAGGAAAATGTTAAAGCCTTCGGCTCTTTAAAGATGAAGCCTTAACAAATCTTCAACGAGATACTGCTTGTTTAATTATTAAAGAAGAAGAAGCAACAGATCTGCTCGGCACCTGAAGAGCAGTTCTTTTGCAGTTTTGTGTACTTTTACTTTAGCAATTCTCCTGCTTTGTACCTTTTCTTCTTTGATGCACTTATTGAAGTCATGTCATGAGGTCTTTGCTTTCAATTGTTTTGTTATGTTGTGATGGCAATTTACACTTAATGATTTCAAGGACATGTTTAATGCTTGCAACTATATTCAGCTACTCGTATCTTGTGATGCAGCACTAGAGGCCAGCAACTCAATACACTGTCCATTTACAGTGAGGGTACTGTCTGAGGAGGACGAACTTTTGAGCTCAATTCCACCAAGAGGTAACACTTAGTACTGTATCATATTTCACTTCAGGAACGTGAAAAATAGCAGAAACCAAGCCAAAAGTTATATGACAATCTATATAATGTTCTCAGCCAGTTATGCAAATGGCAGATTTACTTTCCATTTCTATTACAGCAAAATTCATTTGTAGGACGCTTTCTGGTTTGTTTATGGTACTCATTGAATGTAATTTGCAGATCTGGAGCCTCCTCGTAGAAGACCTCAGACATCAGCTAGAACCGCCCAGAGGATGATTGCTCAAAGTATGGGTATAAAGTTGCCTTCGACGGACTTCGGGTCCAGAGAATATAGGAGACAGGAGGAAGCAAGGAAGAACAGGATAGTCTCAAGACAAAACCTGAAGAATGATGCTTGGGGTGATGATGACCACTAAGATTCATTTGTTCAAGCTCTCTAAAATTTTCATTTGTTCATTAGTATACATCAACTGGTGTTACTGCTCTGAAATCCCCAAACCATCAACCAGCCTCACTTTTTGAGTTTTGCATTTCTTTGAACAGATTACTGAGTGATTCTTGATATTGTCCAATTGGTTTAAAAAAGTAGTACTCATCCTTGTATAGCTACAGAAACGAGCCATACCCTGTTCAGTATTCAATTCCCAGTTTCTGATGTATATCTGTGATGTCAAAATTGTATCATTTGTTTTGGTTGGCAATATCATTGGAAGCTGTGACTTATCCATTGGTATTGTTTGGTAAGTCAACATGAATTAATGTTGTTATGAAGCGGGCAAAGGATCCATGGACATGTGATGCTCTTAAGTTCAAGAAAATGTCATATTTTCCCTAGATGGTTTAGGTGATGAAGTAAAATGGAGATTGCACGATGCTCGGTAGGTGTCTAGTTAGGTCTTTTCTATTGGAAGAGTTGTTTGCTCATTTTGCAAAAATATATTATTTGTTGCATATTGTGGGGCCTGTAATCCCCTTTGATACCAATTCAAGTCAAAACC
Source organism: Lycium barbarum (assembly GCF_019175385.1). Classification (NCBI taxonomy): domain Eukaryota; kingdom Viridiplantae; phylum Streptophyta; class Magnoliopsida; order Solanales; family Solanaceae; genus Lycium; species Lycium barbarum. The sequence continues at coordinate 163,843,355 of NC_083337.1, forward strand.
CAACTAGGAAGTGTCAACCCATGGGTGTGATTATTAGTGATTAGTAAAGTGATGAAATACGGGAGATCATAGTTCATCTTAGCAAAGGCAAAGTACTAGATTATATGGTTTAGCGGGTGGAGATAGTGGTATTTGGTGAAATAGTTGAAGTGTTGGGGTCTAATAATACAAATTGGTGAAATACTTCACATGTAATCTATTACTCCTACATTTTTTTTTTAGTTTGTCCAAAAAAGAATGATACATTTATATATTTAAAAATAATTTAATTTGAAACTTCTTCTTTTACCCTTAATGAAATTATTTAGAGGTATACAAATACCTATGATTTGTTTTAGATCGTAAATTTTAAATGTCTTTTCTTTCTTTCTTTCTTTCTTAAACTTCATGTCTAGTTAAAATATATCACATAACAAATGATCTAATTAGAGGAACGGAGTATTTACAAAGATATTGCATGCAACGTATGTAATTGGTTATTCAATAATATTCCGAACCTGAACTAAAAGATGATAACATAATCACACACAGAGGATTAAAATATCGTTGAAAAGTCATACACGTTTTCAAGTTCCTTTTTTTTTTCTCCTTTTCACGGTGCCGATGTTACGTTTTTAGCACTTTTTATCGCAGACGTGGTGGTTACTTTTGTTTGTTAGGTCTCTATCTATTGAGTTTCATGAACATTTTCCTAATCATCTTCTATCACAATATCATATTTTATATAAAAAAAAATTGTTCTTCACAATCGTTTAAGGAGATTATATCTTCATAGTGAGTAACTATTACGTCTCAAAATAAGAAAAGTGCCCATGAAAAAACAAATTGTGGTGGTTCGCATAGTTTTTTTGTGTAGAATGGTTCACATAATTAGTTACTGTGAAGGTAAAAAACATCATTACAAGAGGTGCACAATTATTTTTAAAATTTTTGTTGGGTATTTAACTTTATCACACTGTCATGATGTATACAGTTAAATTCTAAGGTCTCTCAACTCTTTATGGAGACACGAATATGATACCTTATGTCAATATTAGAAACTCAAAACTACCAATCCAATTGTCCAATCTAGGGGAGAACCTTCAAAAATTGATTCAATGTATGGAGAACTTTTACCAGTTCACATAACTGTCTTGCAGTGGAACTCTATATTTTTTGTTTCAACTGAAAGTGGTTCATTTAACTTATTCAAAACTCCCTCCTTCGAAAGTTATCAATTTATTCACGATATCTTATTTGACTAATAAAAGATTAAACTTCTCTCTGGCATCTCAACTTATTCTCCCTCTCAAATTTTCCTTACCGATACTTTTAGTAGAACTTAATTAATTAGTAAAATATTTTCCTTCCCCCTTGATGGGAAAAAAAAATAAAAAATTCTTGAATTTAGTTTTATCTTGAAGCGTTTGTATTCTCATTTTGAAAAAACAATCGAATATGATATCAAGAACCAAGTCTTTAAGTCAATATCTCTACGATTAGGTAAAATGCAGCTAATTTTATATGTCTATATAGTTTTTTTGGGTAATAAGTACATCATATTTTGAATTGAATTCTTAAACCCTTGAAGCTTTTGAAAGCATATAAAATATTATATATTATGACTTATGAGTATATGAAACACCTTGTGACGTTTGAAGCATCAATATTAAAATAAGAAGCAAATGCAACACATAAGTTACAGTAGACTTATTAAAATATTTTCAGTTTTTTTATAGAAATATAGAAACTAATTAAAGCTATATTTCTAATTTCAACCATATTTACTGCCTACAGAGGAAGCAAAAGACACAATTAATGTAATTAATTACATATCCGAAAATAGAATTGGAACAAATTTTGAATCATGTCTTCTAATAAAGAAGTGCATGGCCAAGGAAATTAAAAACGATTAGTATATCATGATTTGCTTAAGAGCCGCCATGGTACACTCATCACAACTATTTCAAGCTACTACTTTTTATTAGAGAGCCTATTTTACTCGATTTTTAATTCTTAGGACTGTGACACAAAATTGACAACTAGCTCATTCCTTGACTATGAGTAGATCACTGTTTTATGGATGTGGAATACTTCTAGAGGTTCTGTTTTCACTATACATTTATAAATACTTGAACTCACTATACATTTATAAATACTTGAACTCAAGTTATATGTATTGATAATATGAAGAACGGTTAAACTATCAATTCATGCAATTTATAGCAGGTTATTATTCAATATTATGTTAGCATATCATTTTTGCTATAAAAGTCAGTATGTGTTATATATAGGTCAAATTAATCAAATTAATTTACCGGCTGATCTAGAAAATTTATACAATGGGTGCATTTGGTAATAATGAACGAAACTAGAAAACAAGTATTTTCTTACTTATTTTCTGGTGTTTGAAAAGTAAGCAGAAAATGAGCATTAATATATTATCGTAGACAAACACTCTGGGGGTGGTGAGGTGGGGCGAGAGAGGCAGGAGGGTCGTTAGGGGTGTGGAGGAGACAATTAGCATTGAATACCATTAATGGAATTTGTTTCCCTTGCTCTTGCACAGGAAGGCGATCATTATATTGTATTGATTATTAAGGAACTTATTTTCCTAGAGAAAATATTTTTTAAAATATACTGGCGAACAGAACATGAGAAAATTAAAAAATATTTTTTGCTAAACACATGTGATACATGTCTTTGTATAAAAGTAAACTCATATAAATATTCCAGGTCATATATTATATATCACGAGGAAAGACTTGGGTCTCTGGAGTCTTAAGTGGAGTACTTGAATAGTCTATAAATACTGAATTTGAATAACTCAAGTTAATGAATTATTATTCAGGAATCCTTTTATTAAAATTAAATGATACTCCCTCCATCCCATAATAAGTGTCACCTTAGCTAAAAATATGCATATTAAGAAACCAATAAAGTAATGTAAAGTTTACCAAATTACCCTTATATAATAAAAACAAATTACTTTTACCTTTTGATTAGAGCATGCATAAGAAATAAATCTTTTGACATTGGGAATCCAGCGATACTAAGTTACTATATAGTTTTTTCAATCATCATTTAGATGTTACTTTGAGCCCGTTTGGCTTAGCTTGAAAAAAACAGCTTATAAGCCCATCCAAACAGACTCTTTATTGTCTAAGGGTAGAAGTTGTTTTCAACTTATAAGCTGCTTTTTTTAAGCCCATCCAAACAGGCTCTTTATTGTCTAAGGGTAGAATTGGAAAATACTAGTCAACTTATGTCTTGATTTTCTAACCCCCTGTTTGGATGGTGGTTTCCCGTGGTTCATTAATGTATGGTTTTGTATGAAACCATGTTTGTTTCTATTGTTCTTAAAATTATGTGGTATGGTGTTGTAAACCCGTGGTTCATCCTATGGTTATATAACCATGAAAAATCTCAATTTTTGTAACCACGGATTTGGTGATTTTTCCGTGGTTACGTATTTTATTTCCCTATTATACCTCTCCACCATCCATCCCACCCCACCTCCACTCTACCACTCACACTCACCCCCACCCTGACCCACCCTCTACCATCCACCCCACCCCACCCACCCCACCCTTCCCCACCCTGCACCATCCACCCCACCCTTCCCCACCCTGCACCATCCACCCCACCCTTCCCCACCCTGCACCATCCACCCCACCTACCCTACCACTCACCCCACCCCACCCCCAATTACCCCACTCCTCTGCCACCTATCCCCACCACCCCAACCATCACCCACTACCCCTCACCACCGCCCAACCCCACCCCACAACAACTCACCCCCACCTTACCACCCCTCAACTACCCTCACTCACTACCCCTCACCAACATCCAACCCCACAACCACTCACCCCTACCCTACCACCCACTACCCCCACCCTTATCCCACAACCCCCACCTCACACCACCCACCCCTCCACCACCCCCACCCACTACCTACTTATTTTTTAAAGTTCCTATTTTGTTTTATTAATATATATAAATTAATTTCTAATTCGGAGTTAAGGGTATTTTAGTAAACTTACGAGTTATTATACAGTACCATACAGTCAAATCAAACAATACAAATGTCATTAAACCACAACAAACGATACAGTCTATCTAAACATTGTGTTCATTAATACAGTACAATACAATACAACACCATACCGTACCATACCATACAATACATTAATGAACCACGGGAAACAACCATCCAAAAAGAGGGTAAGATGACACTTATTATGGGACAAAAATGTTTGGCTAAGGTGACACTTATTATGGGACGGAGGGAGTATATATCTAACCCAAAGTGTGTCGGAGCCCCTCTGTTATTATTCCACGCTCTTCCCGGACCCATGAATGATTACTACAAGGTGAGTAATTGAGGGTGGGATTAGATTTGCAAGAAACAAATTATCACATTAATATAAAATAAAACTATATTGTAATTCACAAAATAATTTATTTTTTGATGAAGAAAACTTAAATTAGAATATTCAAATATATCCCAAACCACAAAGAAAGCTTGTTTAATTAAGATATAATAATTTAAAGAGAAGCTTATGAGATTATTTCTACTTATTAATGATAACTGGTTAATCTTCGACATTTGTATCGTCCATTATAAGGAAAAAGAATAAAGGGGCCTAAATGCATGAAACTATAGCTAGAAAGTTGAGTCGTCAAAGAAAAATGCATTTTTCTGCTCGTGCATGCATGCATCATGTATTGGGTTCGTATCGTGAGGCACAGGTTAAGCCAATAACCAATTTTGAATCAAACTTTCAAATTCTGTTAGAGCATTCAACAATACCATTTAGAGACCTTATCTTTTTCACCTATTTCTTCATTTTTCTCCTCGTGCATGCATGCATCATGGAGTATATAACATGACTTTTGATTGGTCTGAATCTAGATTATACTAATTTTAAAGCTCTACTTCAAATCTCAAATTAGTACTTCATATTATTCTAAATCTGTAATTTTAAAAACACAACGAATGCTAGAATAAAGATCGAAGCCACCGAATTATGATTTGTCTATGCCAAAAATATATCTCCGCCACTACTGACTACTAGGTTCTTCCACTTTGTACCTTAGCCCCACTGGCCGCTAATATTTGTCTGCAATGTGGAAAATATTAGAAAGTCAACACAAATATGTTTCCTATTCCTCTATTGTTTCACGTGCGTTGACCGACTCCTACTAATTCAAATTTTGACCAAAAGAATCAATGAAAGACATGCAATAAAATAAAATAAAAACAACAATTAATTAATGCGAAGGGTTTATATATATATAGGAATTGATTCTTTTCTTCTACATCTTCCTTTGCTTTTTCCATTCAAACTTTATGCATAAATTAGCCGCTTTCTTTTACCACCTTTAATTTCACCCCAAAAACCTCTGTTTCTCTCTCTCCTGTTTTTGCTCGTATTATATATTGTTAGATTCTTCTTGTTGATTTTCATATAGAAAAATATGGAAGAAGTAGAGATACCCCAATATTTCTTGTGTCCTATATCACTCCAAATCATGAAAGATCCTGTAACAACAGTCACTGGAATCACCTATGATAGGGAAAATATTGAACAATGGTTGTTGATGGCAGATGAAAATACATCTACATGTCCAGTGACAAAACAACCTTTGTCTAAAGACACAGCGTTGTTGACACCAAACCATATGCTCGGGCGATTTATTCGATCCTGGACCATAAGCAATGCTGGGAAAGGGATCGAACAAATTCCATCGCCTAAATATCCTCTCAACAAATCACATGTCATCAGGCTAATTCGTCAGGTGAATAATCGCGAGCTTTATTTACAAGCTTTACGAAAAATGGTGACTATGATAAGTGAGAATGAGACAAATAAGAAGTGTTTGGATGGAGCTGGTGCAATTAAGGCATTGGTTTCGTTGATATTGAGGAGTTTCAAGGAAGGGAAATTAATTATGGGACTTGAAGAAGCCTTGAGGATTTTCCATCTTGTCTGGAACCCAACACATGAAAACAAGCAACTTGTCAAGGATAATCATGATCTAATTGAGGCTATTTTATGGATTTTGAAGAGTCGCGAAATGTGCAACATTTATAATCAAGTTGTAACAATCAAGACTCATGCAATATTGGTCCTGAAAAATGTGATCTCAGTGTCAAGTACTAATCTCTTGTCGAGTCTCACACCAGAATTTTTCCAACATATATTGAATACTTTGAGAAAAAACAACAAAAATTACTTCAATCAACAGACAACAAAAGCAGCTTTACACGTGCTAATAGATGCATGTCCAAGGGGAAGAAACAGGCTAAAAATGATAGAATTGGGGGCCATTTTCGAGCTAATTGAGCTCGAATTAAGCAACCCTGAGAAAAGGGTTACTGAATTAGTGTTTTCTCTTTTGTCACATTTGTGTAGTTTAGCTGATGGGAGAGCTGAATTATTGAAACATGCAGCCGGAATTGCAATGGTTTCTAAAAGGATACTTAGAATTTCTCCAGCTACAGATGATAGCGCAATTCAGATTCTTAGATTAATTTCTAAATTTTCTGCTACAAAAGAAGTGTTGATGGAGATGTTAAGAGTTGGAGCCGTGTCAAAATTTTGCATGGTGATTCAAGCAGATTGTGAAGTATATTTGAAGAAAAAAGCTTTGGAAATATTAAGGGCACATTCTAATGTTTGGAACAACTCTCCATGTGTACAAATTTATCTCTTGAGAAGATATCCTGGACAATAGAGCTTTAGAATCTCTTAAAAATAATTCTGTTTCAATTCTATTTTTTATGATTTATGTATAAATTATAGCAACATTATATATTCTTTTTTTTATTTTGCAAAACAATATGCAAATTAATTATGCATTGAAACCCCATTTATACAAAATTTATGAAGAAATCAAATGGTTTACTTGCCTCTTCGTTTATTTAACTGCTTACCTATTGCGGAGGAAGCTGATACAAAGGTTTAATTAAAACCCTAGAGTTACGTACATAATTATTTAAAAGATTCAAGAATGTGTATTATTGGCATTTTTCAGTTATAACTTTTCTAGGTTGCTTCTATAGGATGTATTTGATTAGTACCTTGCACTTTGGGGCTGATATCAAGAAGCCACAAGAAAATTATATATTTGAATAATTGTAGATCCTTCTTAAAATATGGGTAGGAATTTTATTTTCCATATAAATGAGAAGAAGAAAGTACAATTTCACATATTAAATTTCAAGTGTTTGCCGAGTAAAAATATTTAACTGGTCATAACACTAGATAAGGTATCTAACTGATAGTCCGTACAACTTTAAGATACTATCTATGTATTTGGCCATAAAAGAAAGGTGCAAATCGAAACCACGACCATACTAAATTTACACTACAGTACTATACTGAAACGAAGAGTAGATATATTCACCAATAGTATATCACCATCCCAAATATATCACGTTGTTAAAAAAAGCTTCAAGAACTTGTTTTTGCAATGCTTTAGCCTCTATGCACCAGGGTCTTATGCGAAAACTGAATAAGAAGATAAAAGGGAAAAGAATGAATAAATTAAACCATGACAAAAAATTGGAACTACTCTTGAACACAAAAAAGTGAAAGCATATTTAAGCTAGCTAAAATTCTGGTGAGGATTGAGTTAATATTACACCTGTTAACATGCTATGTAACAATATTTAATTACCAGTTTAGTACCCACCAAGTTGTCGTAATACTCGTAAATTTGTTGCTAATTGCCGCAAGCCTTGCTGATAGACTCCTTTGGTGATGATTTTAGTTCTCACTATTAAATAAATAAATGATCTGTTTTACCAGATTTTCTATGTTTTCGGCGCATCATGTATAGTGACGCTGAAAAAGCTGATCTAAAACGAGTAAAGACTTCTTCTTTCTTTTTATTTTTAATTTTATTTTCTTTGTTTAATCTGCAAGATAATTTTCTTTTAACTATTAAAACTTTCTCCGTTTTCACTGCATTTTAATCCTTTTTCTCCATTGTCATTTCTGTATTTCAATTATTTTCTTCTTCCCAATATAGTACATACGAGTTAAAATAAAATTTTGGGCACCATGTTCATTTATATTAGTAATAATGTTAACTTCAATAATGTACATAAATTGCAAAAAGTATATTACTAAAAAACTAAGTAGTGATGAGTACGTGTATTACTTTTATCATGTAGTCAACAAGAAGTTTCCTAGGATTTTGATTTCAAAAAACTTTTTTTTAAAAAAAAAAAACAAAAACAATTCTTGCTATTTTAAAGATTAAATGAAACTTTATTATGAAATAAATTATGTTTACCAGAACTCCGATCACGAAGAAGAAGCTGAAAAAGCTCATCTAATTAACTGATCAAAGACTTTTTCTTCTTTGGGGTTAAATATCCAAAGGGCATACCTCAAAGACAAAATAACAAATCAAATAATAGCACGCGCTGCTTCATTTCTTTACTGAAAAAAAAAAAAAAAACTCAATATAGCAAGTTTGCTACCCAAAACTTCCCAACAGTGGGGGGGAAAAATACATCTACCATTAGGAAAAACATGCAAAATTTTGCAGGTCATAGTTCTTGCCTAAACAAATTATTCTACCTTGTTGTCTTCCTTATTCTCTTCAATGCATCCACCACTAATCAAATATCTAATTATAGTTACGATCGTTTCGGTGGCCCTGAAATTGAAAACAGTAACAGCAGAAAGCTGTTATCCTACAATGGTGATATTCTTGCCATCAATCCATCACTTACTTTTGAGAATTTTAGGCTAAAGAATGCTTACATTGCATTACAAGCTTGGAAAGAAGTCATTCTCTCTGATCCTCACAATATAACCGCGAATTGGGAAGGATCTAATGTGTGCAACTACACTGGAGTTTTCTGTTGGCCTTCTCTTGATGAGCCAAATGAGCTTACAGTTGCTGGTATCGATATCAACCATGGCGATATAGCTGGTAAACTTCCACATGAATTAGGTTTACTATTTGACATTGCATTGATTCATATAAACTCTAATAGGTTCTGTGGTACAATCCCTGAGAGTTTCTTGAATTTAAAGCTTCTTTTTGAGTTAGATCTTAGTAATAATCGGTTCGTTGGCAAGCTCCCCGATGTGGTTGTCCAATTGCCTAACTTGAAGTTTCTTGATCTGAGATTCAATGAGTTTGAAGGTGGACTATCAAGGCAAATTTTTGAAAGGAGTTTTGATGCTCTATTCATTAACAACAACAGATTTTCTTCTGAGTTGCCTGATAATTTCGGAAATTCGCCTGTTTCTGTCATGGTTTTGGCAAACAACAATTTTGAGGGATGTATACCTGTTAGTTTAGGCAAAATGACAAAATTGAATGAACTGCTTCTTATAAATAACAATTTTCATTCATGTTTGCCAAATGAGATTGGGATGCTGAAGAATTTGACTGTGTTGGATGTGAGTTATAATCAAATTGTGGGAACTTTACCTGAGAGTATTGGAGAGATGGAGAGCTTGGAGCAGTTGAATTTGGGTCATAATATGATGTCTGGAGTGATTTCTAGCAACATATGTACACTTCCAAATTTGAAGAGATTTGTGTATGATCATAACTACTTTTCAGAAGAGAGTCCAGTTTGTCTAAGATTGCCTTCATTTGCTGATCAAGATAATTGTCTTAGAGGAAGGCCCATGCAGAGACCTGCATTGGATTGCCAGAGATTTTTGTCTCAAAAAGTTGATTGTACTACTTTCAAATGTGCATTGCCACCTCCATCACCTACCCCTCCACCAAACACTTGTTGTATTTGTTTGCCTCCACCACCATCACCATCACCAACCCCAATATCCCCTTTACTACCATCGCTGCCATCACCATCTCCGCTGCCACCTGTCGAGCCGCCATCATCCCCACCACCGCCTCCAACTCATTGCAATGCTACTCCATCGCCGCCACCACCAAGCTGTACGCCACCTCCTACATTCTCTCCACCACCACCAAGCATATCACCGCCGTCCCCATTGCCGCCTTCTTTACCCACACCGACTCAAAACTCTTCTTCACCTCCGCCACCAAACATGCCAACACCACTACCTTCTCCTCCACGGTGTGAAAATCAGACAATACCAACAAGTCAAGATACGTCTCCTCCTTCACCTTGAAGGTCATTTATCTGAGGTTACTCTTCTTGGTGTTATCTTCATTATATCACCTCATCTTTCTCACACAATGGAAGTTTAGATCATCTTGACATTACAGGACATCCGCAGTATAGTTTTGGTAGAGAACTGTGCAGAAGGAGCTGTGACTGTAACCTCATATTTTTGTAGGATTAGCGTAGAAGAGATGCAAGATGAAGGTTGTAATGTGACAATTTGCATTGCTATTCAAATTGTCTAACTTCTCTCCAAATTTTTTACTTAATAAAATGTAGAACATGTTGCATGAACCGTTAGTATAAACTGGTTTTTCTCCTGAAACAACATTGTAGTTGATCATGAAAAAGGAGCTTCCTTTGTTCCAAACAGAGAATTCAAGATGGTCTGAGATTACACTGCTCATTTATTTTCAATGCCAGCATCACTATTCACTTGGTTTTGCTCTTTCAAAATCAATCTCTTCAATAACGTAAATTCGCCATTTCATTGTTCTGGTACATCATCCTTGCATTCCATCATTAAGTAAACAGATACTGCCTTTCTCAGGTAGAGAATTTCTAACCAGAACTTAAACAAACTGAAATGGTCTCTAATTTCAAATGGAAATATAATATTACACAGTTTTTCACTGTGACCAATAGGTTGAATACATCATATTGAATAATTGTAATATAATATTCGAACTTTTTCATCAAGCAATAAGGCTAATTGTTATCTTGATTACTTGTTTCAAATTGAAATAAGTTCAGTTTTACAATGCCAAAGGCTAAGGGACTCCAGACTGTGGTTAAACTTTGCTAATGCATTTACCATATCACAAAATGATGTAAATTCATTAATCTAAACTTCTGATACGTCAACCTTATTACAATGATTTTTTCATATTCTATCCTCTCTCAACTAGAAACATTTAAACCAGAGATTAAGCTGAACAATCCAAGGGAAATGCCTCTATTTGTATGATTATACTTCATTGAGATTTGGGTTGCGCCTAATGCGAACTTTAAGTATGAAATTCTCCTCATCAATTAGCTTAAAACATAAAACATCTCCTACACGCAAATCATTGTCGCGTACAAATTCACGCCACCCTTTTCGAAATTTAAGTCTATCAGAACCACGAACTACAACTGGCCAGTTAGCACCATCAGTAAGAAGAGTAGCCATTTTTTCAAATTTTTGGCCCTTCTTCATGTATTTGTTGCCAAATGCAGCCGGTATATTCTGCATAAAGTATGTGCAGTCAAACGTGTTCAAACAGATTACACATTCAATAACCAAGTGATAAAGTATCAAATTCTATGAATTAAAAAATGATAAGTAGTAGTAGACTACTTTTCGTCATGATTCAAAATATATTCAGCTACTTCAAAGACTATTGTTTGATCAATACGATCACTTAGCTGATGTTATTGTAAAGATACTCAAGTGAAAATAGATGACGACAAAATGACCAGTTATATTATCTTCTACAAATCATATATATCTACGGTATGAGTGAAATTTTTTCTGATGTTAGCTCATGAGAATATCTTGAAGCTTCTGTTTTCTTTAAAATGTTCTTGTGCTGAGAAATTATTTGGACATAAATGTTTAGCACTAGAAACTTAACCTTGTAAGAGGAATTGAAAGTGCCACAGGATATAAGTTACTGGATAGGCATACTGTTTCACACTAAATCAGTTGTATATAATGATACTTTTGAGATAATACAGAATGCATTTACAGATTTATGCAAAGATCAAAACATGTTCAATAAATAAACTTACAAATATCATTTTCTGAAAGTTAAATTTCTTCATGACGACTTCGAATAAACGGACTGAGACACCAGAGTTTACTGACCCATCAGGCGCTTGATCTGCTAGCAGAGCTTCCTCTTGTGTCGCTGTACAAGTTACTTTTTTTGTAAGTTACTATTTTGGATTTGACCTTATTGATTATGCATAAAGACTGAAGTGTTGCACTACACTAGCTACAAATTGAAGATCTTCATAGTAACTTACCATGGGCATTTTCTTCATCCAATCGATGCAATTCAAGCTCCTCGATGGCAGTTAGGTCCGCCTTCATGTAGCCATATTTTCCATATATTCTTACGTAAAAATTTGAGTTTCCAACATAAGAAAATGTCAGATAATCTCCAAACTCCAAATTATTATCTTGTACGAAGTTTGGCCAACCACCCTTGAAAAAGAAATCCTCTTGGATCTCTTCTCTAACAACCCTCCAAGATCTCTTAGCTGGACCTTCAACTTCAAGCAGAAAGACCGGTGGAATATCTCCACTGAAAAACTTCAGAAATCCTGATGGTATTTTCTAAAAAAAGGAGAAACAAAAAGGAACATAATTTGGCTTAAATTCCAATGAAAGAACCAGGGTATGATTTTAACAGAAACTACTCCTTGGATCTTAAGAGTGTATTGCCTGATTATGTCCAATCTAGTCTTCTAAATCTATGACCACAATCACCAACACATCATTTGCTATTTCATTGTCCACTCTTTGGTAAATTAGGAAGTAATACAATACACTCTCATCCCTATTGCAGATGCATCTTTAGCCCTTTTCTTATACAAACATAGGAAAATGAACACCCTACCTTACCAGATTTGCAAGAGTCCAGACAAGCAAATACTTTCAGGTTTTACTATTACTTGCACTAACGTTTAAAAGCAACCAAAAAACAATTCATCTCGTCCCTAAAAGCACCTATTATGAAGGGTGATCATTTCAGTCAAGAGAACACACTTTAATGAAATGGCATTATCTTAAATAATTGATTAAGAACAGCATGAAGGTTGGACTAAGTAAAGATTTAATTAGTGTTAGGCTCTTTAGCTTCATCTAAATTACTATCTTAATAATAACCGAAAGCACTAATGCATATTACTACAAAGAAGCAGATATTTAGGAAAAGAGAGCAGATTACCAGCTTTGAATAGCATATTTCAGGGCTATAAATCTGAAGGAAGTTAGGAAGATCATCAATAGTATAGCCTCTATCCATTGGTGTCACCATTTTGTTTTTCAACTATAATACAACGGACACAAACAGAGAAGAAAAGTCAGTTCACTCTTGCTTTTATTATGGAGTGAAAGATCTGTTTTTTTTGGCTAGGTTTTATAGAGAGGAGAAGGGGGAATTGGGTCCCGAATTCCCACTTTTCTGGAGAAATGAATCATATTGATTGATTGATTTTGTTGTGTGAAGATGTTTCAAGAAAATGGGAAAGATAGAAAGAAGTGAAGAATGAGAAACTAAACACAAAAAGAGAAACTGAGGTAGCATATTAGCTGCCGGTGACGTGATAAGACAAGAAAAATAGGTGTGAAATTGTAAAATCTCCATTAAAAACAGAGATAGGTTTTTAATGCTAGACCAGCTCTGGAATTTATGATTTCACAATTTTGGAACAAAATCTTCTGAAAGTTACACAGCAGGTAGTAGCTTTTGTTTTCTCTTTAGTATTAATGAAAGAACTATAAATAGATAAAATAAAATAGTCTTTAGAAATGAAAAGCAGTTTTAGGAAAAGTTTTAAAAATGTTTCACAAACAAATGCTGTTCTGATTTTCTGTCCACGAATCTCCAGAAGATATTTTGTTTATGTCTTCAATTAATTAAACAATCTTCACTTTATTTGGAGAAAGAGGTGAAGAATGGGAAAAGGGAAGAATTGACTAAACATGGAAAGGGAGAGGGGTACACTCTTAAAAGTATTGTAAACATATACTCTCTCTGTTCCAATTTAAAGTGTATTAGCCTTTTTCTTGGTTTGTCCTAAAAAAAAAAAATATCTTTTTCTATATTTAAAATGTTAACAATTCAAATATACTACACATGACAGGTTTAAAACACAAGATTCAAAGAATATTTTAATATACATATCTTTAATTTAGGACCATAACATTCAAAAATCTTTTTTTATTATTTAAACTTCGTTCTGATCAAACTAAGACACTTAGATTAGGACGAACGGAGTAGAGGACAACTTGTAATATTTGTGGGTAAATTTTATTTTGCGACTCAAACTACGGCTTTGTTCCAATTGAATACTTGAATACAAGATAAAATATTAATTAAAGTGTTAATTCATGCTTTCTATTAAGAGACAAATTAAAGAATTAAAAAGAATGATATCAGTTAGGATAGCACATTTCAGGGCAATAAATCTTAAATGAACGCAGGGACATCATCAGCGATGTACGTCTTGCTCCATTGGTGTCACCATTTTTGTTTTTCACCTACTTTCAAAGAGCCTGTTTGGATTGGCTTATAAGTTACTGAAAACAGCGTATAAGCTGTTTTCAGTTTTTGAGTGTTTGGCTGGCCAGCTTAAAGTCATTTTGTGTTTAAAATAAGCCTAAAAAAATAATTGGGTCCGTTTGGCTTAGCTTATCTAAAACAACTTATAAGCTAAAAAAAAAAGTTGGGCCACCCCAACTTATTTTTTTTGGCTTATAAGCTGTTTTCAGCTTATAAGCTGCTTTTTTTAAGCCCATCCAAACAGGCTCAAAGTCTAGACCTTTAAGTTGGCTCAATACCATAATTCACGGGTTAGAGATTCAACATGTTTGTGTACTACCTAAGTCGTCAGTGTAGTTACGGTCACTGAAGCCTAAAGGTTGTGTATGCGTCTTCAAAGCTACGGGTAAAGGTCATAAACCGGCCTATAGATGGGCAAAAGCACTAAGTTGGGCCCCACGCCACACTCCACCATCTTGATGCTCGTCCCGCCAAATCATTGGCTCTGATACCAGTTGTTGGACTAAAACGGCCCAAAGATACTCTTAACATGATGTGATATTGTCCGCTTTGGGCCAAGCCCGCACGGTTTTCCCCTAAAGGTCTCACATCATTAAGAGTGTCCAACACCTTATAAGTAGCTCCTTTTTCTTTTTAGCTACCAATGTGGTACTTTATTCGCACACCCAAGCACAAAATTTATTCAAAAGCAGTAAAACAAAATTACTGCAGTCCAAAAGCAAATATTCTAACACTCCTCCTTGATTTTGGAACTACAAATTCTAGACTTGACTGGAATTGACTTCGTGAACAAATCTGCCAATACATCTTTGGTCTTGCAGTTAGCTTGATTCATACCTCCAAGTTGCAGCTCTTGATTGTCAACAAATTCTGGCACGTGTTCATCTTTTGTTGGATTAAATGAGAAGTTTTTACCTCTCATTTTAACTCGTAAAATCTCCTGCTTAATGGCATCAAAGATTCGACAGTACTTGTCTTTGAATATCAATTTAAATCCTTTTTCCACTAGCTGGCCAACACTTAACAGATTTTGATCAATATCAGACACGTAAAGAACATCTGATATTATTTTTGTACCTAAAAGCAACAGTCCCTTTTCCTTTTGCAGGAATATAGTCACCATTCCCGATTCTTACTTTTTTGTTTCTCATAGACATAAACTCTTTAAAAAAAATTTTGTCATATGTTATGTGGTTTGTACAACCACAATCAATCATCCAAAAATCAGATTTTTTTGTTGAAAAATATGTTGCCACAAACAAGTGGTCTTCTTCTTCATTGTCGACTTGGCATTTGCTTCATATTCTGGAGATTTGTATTTGCAAATCATTGCTTTATGATCAAGTTGGTTGCAGATCTTGCACTGTGCATCTGGCCTTCTTTTTTGTCACAGTGCTGACAAGGTGGGTAATTTTTATTTGAATTATTACCTTGGCTTTGAGTTTTGTGGTTGGCTATCGAGGCTCCTTCAGCCACCATCTTGCCTCACAAGCCTCTTTGCTTTTATGCCTGCAATGTATTTAGCAATTCTGCAAGGTAATCTTGGACAGATCTTTTGTGTTTTCAAAGGTAGTTATGGATACTTCATATCTTTCGGGCATCGTAACAAGAATTTTTTCAACAATTGTTGAATCTTTAAATTTAGTTCCAAGCAACCTTACCTTGTTAACAATGCCAAGAAGCCGGTCTAAGTACTCTTTGGCGGTCTCAGATTCCTTCATCTTTTGCAATTCGAATTCCCTTATTAAATTTAACACCTTCATGCTTTGTATCTTTCATCTCCTGTGTATTCTTCCTTCAGATAATCCCAAATTTCTTTTGCTGTTTTGAGAGCCATAACTCTCATGAAAATTGTTGCAGACACACTAGCAAACAAAGTTGCTTTCGCCTTTGATTTTCTGATTTTGTTTTCCCTTTGGCTTTTGATCTGAGCCACCGTGGGATTATTTGGCAGCAGAAGAACATCATAATCCTCTTCCACGGCCTCCCAAAGATCTAAAGCCTCAAGATAAGTCTCCATTCTTACTGCCCAGAGATGGTAATTCTCACCATCAAAGACAGGAGGAGTTATTTGAGAAAAGCTATTTTCAGAATCCATCTCACTCACAGGTCCCTCAAGAAAATGACTTTGATACCAATTGTTGGTTTTTAACAAAGAAACGTAGAAAATAACAAAGAAAAAATAATGAGAGAAAAATATAATGCAACGCAGTCAAAGAGAATTATTTTAACAATTTTCTTGCTCATTACTGCTTTCACAATTTTGGAATAAGATCTTTTTGTAAGACTTTAAAAAGATTGTGGAGAAGAATATTCAAAAAACGTATAGTGGTAGCTTTTGTTCTTATTTAAAGAATTGTAAATATACTATCAGGAAAGTAGTCTTTAAAAAATGAAAAGTAGTTTTTAGGAAAACAAAATTAAAAATGATTTCCAAATATCCTGCTAAGCAATAGGCTCTACAATTTCATTTGTTCTTTACTGGGTGCTCTTTTTTAAATGTCAATGTGAAAAGACTTTGCAACTGCCTTTTTTGGAGTTAATTTTTAAGATGGTGATCTAATTTAATAAAACTTACTAGTAAATTATTCTTTTTGACCTCTATAAAGTCTCTCAAGTTTATACATATACTAGTTAATTGACCAGCGCTTCGCGCGGTTAGACATTTCATTTTGTAACTTAATAGATGTAAATAAAGATGAGAAAGATTTTATAATACAAAAAATAAAAGTATTTAATCTTAGACAAACATTAATAAGATGAAAAATTTAAAAGTAGAAGGAGAAGATACATATGCAATAAAATAAAAAGGATTTTTTTTTATTGGGAAGGGAAGCTAACCCAATTTCATAGAGAGAAAAGTTATGCAATAAGTCTTGTCGCTCTTCCTTCTCGTTTAAATGCTATTCAGAAATAGTGTTATCAATTTATAATAAGATTATGTAAACAATACAGTTAAACTCTCTTTACCTAATATCTTTAGAATATAATGATTTTATTAACATATGAATGGATCATTAGTAAAATGAACACCCCATTTATACATTTTTCATACTAAGAGGCTATATTTAAACTCAAGTTTCTATTTTATTTTCAGTTTGTAAGAGAGTAATATAAGAGGTAAAACCAAAATATTCTCGATGCATATAGTTAATCTTCTAAGGTCAAAGAGGGCTTCTTGTTCTTCATTAATCGTCAATTTCTTGGTCATGCCTGCGCACAATCTGACCCATCCTTGTCCCTTGCACTTTCTTGTTTGACGGGGTAGCTAGTATACAATTATACATGTTGATCTCTAAACAAAAATTGTTCTTTTAGCTAATTATAGGCCCGGTAATAGCAAAGGTAAATTTGTTATATTGTAAATTTTTTGACGTGTAGAAATAAATAAATATAAATTATTTCAAAGAAATCAAAATAAGAAAGGTAGGCATAATATTATCTATAACATGAAATGTTAGCGTTATGAAGTAAATCATGGAAGAGGTTGTTGAAATTATCCCTAATTAATATATAGAACATTAAAAAAAAAAAGCATCATATAGAACATTAAAAAAAGGCATCATAGTATTTCCCCAAGTATCTAGAAAAATAAATTTGTTTAGACAACAAAAAATTAATCTTGAAATATGGCATACACAGTACAGTTGGTTAATGTTACAATATCACAAAAAGGCATTTCAACAAAATAGTGATCCCAAAACGATACTAAAATAACAAAATTGTTATACCAATTTAAGAATTTCAGAAATTTAATATATGAAATGATATTTTTCAAATACTCTAATCTTAGAATAACAAACAGTAAGTTTTTGTAAAAATTACCATATCTTTAAGTTTTTTCCTAGAAAATAATGCAGCATACAAGTTTATAACATTACATAATTGTACTTTGCCAAACTTAAATTTTCAATAACTAAAAAATTCAATCAAACCATAACTTTAATTATTAACCATAATAGGAAAAAAGAGATATTTTTTTGCGCAATAATCAACTTACGAACAAATATTAAACAAAAGTTTGTTGATATATCCAAACATTCAACATATAACAAATCAACAAAAATGCACAAATCTCAATACCTATATCAATGAAGGGGTTTTATAAAAAGTTGCTCGATATTTTGGTAAATGACAGATGAAATAATGAATTTAAATAAACTTGACAATGACAGGCAAAATCTTAGTGAATAAAGTAACACCAATTAAACATCTTTCTCCAAAATCAAAACAAACTTTAAAATATTTCTAAAAATAAATCAAATATTCATCATCTTTTGATACCAAAGGGTCAAATAATTTTCGAATTGTTGACATACCTTTTATTTTGTTGGGGAGAAGTTGTTTTCTAACTGAAAGTTGAACTTAATAGGAAAAGTGAACTAATGTGGGACTCTAATGGAAATTTTCATTGAAAA
Organism: Lycium barbarum; assembly: GCF_019175385.1. Lineage (NCBI taxonomy): Eukaryota > Viridiplantae > Streptophyta > Magnoliopsida > Solanales > Solanaceae > Lycium > Lycium barbarum. The sequence continues at coordinate 163,862,155 of NC_083337.1, forward strand.
CTGATTTGAGCCACAACCCTTTGTTGTTGAAACCATATGGTTGCTGAAGAGATGCAACGGTTCAGCTTCCTTCCTTTTTTTTTTTGTTGAATTTGAACGAAGTAATTGATAATTAATAGAAAATTGTGGAGAAAAGGCCAAAAAACAGGAAAAAAGATAAATACCCATTCTAAAACGTGAGAACGCTACGTCACCAGGTCTATGTCTTGTAATTATATATATATATAGGGGAGATTTATTATCGATAGACCAAATTATTCTTCAATTGAATTTCATCAATTAAAAACTCTATGGGGGAGATTTATTATCGATAGAAAATCCAAAAGGTGTATGTAGATTTGGTGTAACAATTTTAATTTGAGGAATTAACTCGCCTTTCTTGATACTAGACAAACTACACTAGGAAGGAAGCTCCGAAGATGGCATAAGAAAGAGCAGATTTTGGATCCCCAAACACAATCACTCGGGCATCCCCCCTGACCCCATAGGGAATGGAAATTATGTCTCTCCGAAGTTTGAAAATCTATGAAAGGACATCTATAGCTAAGGTAACGAAGAAAAGAAAATACACTGCAGAGAAAAGTTGGTGATTTCCTCTCGCCAGGGCTTTCGAGAGACATATAAGAAGAAACATCAAATGTATCCTAGCCTTCCAGGGACTTCAGCATGAATTAAAACTGCACCTGATCAGTAACTACAACTAGATTTGTTACAGTGCAAGTGTCATGATCCTTATTCTGAACTAACATCTGAAATTGCATTTCTGAGCTAAGATTGGAATTATCCAAGGGCATATAAAACCACGATTCTCAACAATTCAAAAGAAAATGTAGGCAATTATGCATCCAGCTTGATAAATAAATGGTTGTATATTGTTATAAGAATCACCCGGTACATTTTTGCTACACAACTATTTAGTAATAAGCTCAAACACAAACATAGAGCAGCCATTCATTCATTTTCACATACCAACATTCCATTATCTTCAATCTCCACTCAGAATATCACTAAGACAACATACCAGTATGGTATTAACTTCAGCTGCTCGCAACGAGAAGACGCCTATGCCATTTTACCTGCTGTGAGACTTCCAACAAACTAAGAAGCATGACGAGTAATATCAAGGTAACCAGAAATATAGGTATCACATTTTACTTCATCCTTTTAACTGAAAATATGTTTCTCAACCATCTTGCTGAACTAGTGGTGCCCACTCCGACTTTATTCCTCTTGGTCTTGGTAGCTTCGTACGTTTTGGATCCCTCTACTCGACACCCTGCTACAATTTCTCTTACTAGTCTGAGTCTTCGATTTGCGGTGCCCTGGAAAGGGAACACAGAGGACGACGCAGCTTGAGCTTCATGCGGTGATATTTCCGAAGATTCAGGCCTGCTGTGGACCATGGAAATAGGTCTGGCATCAAGTGAAGAATCATCTAGTGTAATGATATCATCTTTCATTATATCAGCAAACCAGTCCTCTTCGCCATCACAATCCTGGAATCCGTACAGCAGAATATTAGGAGCCAACCAAGAAATGGTTTGCAATTCAAGCATATGCCATTAGGGTAAAAACTTATCTGCACCCAGTGTCTACTCCAAGCCAATAGAGGCATGACATGTGCTACAGAGTTCTAGCACTTAACTATGGTTAATTAACATGTATTCTCACCTCATCAAATCACTTACACTATAATAAGTTTACACGGTTTGGTGTAAATACCATGTGCGGGTAAGTATTACCAGTCATAAGGCTTAGTATGGAAGGGTCAACTGTAAGTTAATAATGGAGATGAACACAAAAGACAGACAAAGTTATGTTTTCACTTAATATCTTCATTTCTGAAAGAAACTATATTTGGCGTAGTATGGAAAGGGTCAAGCCACAGCAACGTATGCTGACACATTTACAAATGAGCAAACAGAAAATGGCGGTAAAACCAAGACCTTGAATTGGCCAGAGGAATCGTGCTCAGAGAACTCTTTAATTGGTTGATCAGATTCTGATCCAGAGTCGATCTGCTCAACCGAATGGGAGTGAAAACTGCTGCTACCCTCCTTTGAACAGCAATCCCCTACATTGACCAATTCCAAGCTGTCTACTTGTCCTGCTCCAGACAGAGCAGTTGCAGTATCAGTAGCAGCCGGTTGATTCCTCTGATTTCCTGGGGTGTCATTCAAATGAAGCTCGCTATTCTTCCGGAGACGACAGACAACCATAGAATCCTGTATAACATATCAGACCAAACACTCAAAGCACTTTATTGATGTAGAGGATGTATTACAGCAAATGAACTATCTCATTGAGCAAAACAACATGAAATATGATAGGCTCAACAAGAATCTACGAAGTTGCAGAAAGTGATGAACATTTGAATCAAGAAAGAAAAACTATGATGAACATTTGAATCAAGAAAGAAAAACTATGGCATAGACATCCCACCAGATGTTACAGTTAATGATTTAGCAGAAGTAGCTCCAAGTGAATCTTCTCTCTTGAATAATATCACCACTCAAACATGGCGCAATACAGTGAACATTCCAGGTGAGAAATATTTATTTTTTGTTGATTTCTGTTCTAAACAGTAAGAAAATTATTGTGATAACATGTTAACTTAAACAAATTGCTGCGTCATGTTTCTTCTCTCATATCAGACATTATAGCATCTATGCTAACCATTGTTTTTTCTCCCTTTCGGTAAACCACAATTAGCAAACCATTCACCATCACATAACAAAAGAAACTATTAATTCTAAAATTAGGATGATATGTATATAAGAATCGATAGAACAACATATTTTCTCAAGGAACAAACAACTAAAAGCAGGTAGTTGAATTTTCTGTTGCAGCTGAAAAGGTAGAAAGTTCATCACACAAGGATGATCAGTCCCTAAGAGTTGGATCAGAGCTCACAATTACCTGATAATTAATGTTCCCACTCATGCAATATTCATGCATTATCCAATGTGTTCTCTGTCCTTTAGGTGCCCGACCAGTGTGGAACACCAGCGTTCTCTTTGTGCCAATGATATTCGCACCGGACTTCACATTACGTTCTTTTCCTGTGGCCTTCCAGTAACCAGATTCAGTTGCCCTTTTACTTTGCGATCCCTTTGGGTACTTCCTTCCACGAGGAGAAAAGAAGAACCATTCATTATCTGATTGAATGACGGATTTAGCTGGTACATGTGAATAGGGATTGATCAATTAATAGAACAAGCATGTAGGTATGAGTTACAACTCACAGAGTAACTAACAAAAACAGTCAAATGAATAGGGCTAAAGGTGGTAACATAATGTGATGCTTCTCATATTTCCAAGCACCTCTATAAAACAAATGAAAAAATCAATAAAATATATAATAATTGCAGAAATCTTATATTTACAGCATATGATAATTGTCCATACTTCGATGCTTAGCTTTGCATATCCTAACCATCAAGACATCAAGGCATATAACCGAAAGCAACCTAAAAAAGGGTAAAGAATGCGAGACCAACAATATGTACGGCCTCCATACTTGGAAGATGGTATACTTCCTAATCTCCTTTTCAAATAAACATTTATAAATGTAGAATATATGAAAACAAACTACTCACAAATGCTAGGATCTAAAGGTTCTAAAAAGTATTTTAAATATATCCAGGTCAAAGGAAAATTCATTTGGTTTTAGAATTAGTAGCTCAGTTTATCGCTCTTCCTCGAAGGGTGCAAAGACTGTTTAGTGATACCCAATTCAAGGGATAAAGCTGACCTAAAAGGCAGAGGAGGAGAGGAAGTCAATGCATCGAAATGAAATAATCTATGACTATAAATACAGGAGAATAAAAATACAATAGTAACTCTTTAAAATTTGACCATTATTTTAATCACTCAGAGTAGTAGTTCATGAAGAAAACCATGCTAAAACAGAGATTAGGTCGTGCTGCTTATGTCTGCAAACAACAAAAACTCAAATCCTAGGGAGGCTACCACGATACTAGTTTTCAACTAATTTTTAAATTGGCCTAAATGGTAATACATCTTCATACCTACTAGTACTCTCCCCCACCCCCACCCCCCTCCCCCCAAAATTCTTGACTTATTTCTAACTATTTTTTGGAGATCGATAATAGTAGCAAATAGAAGACCAAGCATAAGAAATCATCCTTACCAACCCAAATAAGGGTAAAATTCATGACTCTTATATTCTCTTCTGCAACTAGTCCGTAGGGGTGACCAGGATTGACATCCTTAAGATTCACCTTACTCTATGGAACTGTAGAAATCATTTCCCAAACGCTCTGCATAGATTTAAATAAAACGACACTGCCAGTCTAGCCTCCTGCATCAGTAAGTCCTTTGTCTTCATTTTATTTTATTTTATTTTGATAAGTATCATTCCATTTCTTCATCCAATGTGAAACTTCGGTAGCTCTCTTCTAGTAGAAACTTAGTTGTTTCAGACAGCAGCTCACTTCTCATAAAGTAGCTTTGCACATTGAATGACCAGCAGATACAAACCCAAGACAATAGATGTTTTGAAGGAAAAAGGAAAATTTACTTTGTTAAGCATAGATGTCTTAATCTTTATTTGTAGGATAGAAAGTCTACTATGAATAACATCGATCTTATAATGGACTTGCTAGATTCCTGAAATACTTAGAGGGAAACAAGTTCATTCTTTTGAACTTTTTAATACCTCCTTGGTAGTAAATTTTAATAAAATCCTTTGACTTTCTCACGAGAAAAAGGACACAAACTCAAAACCAACTTAAAATTTTCCTTCAATCATATTCAGTAGAAAGAGGATGTTTCAATATCGAAACTCTGGCAGCTAGACAATTTAGGATGTATACTATATAAGAGATACAATGGGGAAAACTAGCAATATGTTCAAGCAAGAAATATAATTAGTTAGATGTCTAATCCCTATGATATGACTTCATAAAGAAGCATTCTTCGCCTAATTGCTTTTTGTCGAAACAATAGATTCTTCACTTTGAAATCAAAATCAATCAACCTAAGAATAGAAGAAGTTGAGATATGGAAGAATCTAATTAAGCGATATATGATTATCTAGGAGGAGGTTATTCCTTTCTTTTCTTCCATGTGATGATGTGCTTTCCTATTTGTTTCATCAACATAAGGATCCATTACCTTTTAGGAAGAAAAGGGAATATTTGAGCATCACTGTCTGTTTTAAGGTTAAATACAAGAAAAAAGGAGCAGTCCAGTTGGGGAAAAAAGAACCCAGTATGAATATACTGCGAAAACAATCACAATACTAGAAAAATAAAAAAATAAAAAAATAAAAGAAATCAGATCCAATGGAAGAAAAACAAAGGTAACGTCATAATGAAGAACAAATACAAGAGGAAGAATACAGGGCATCAAGAGCCTTATATTTGTGAAATTACTTAAAACTTCAAACTTCTTGAACAAAATCTCGAAAAACATATAATTACCACAATTGTCGGAGCTTTCAACCCTGACAACACAGCCCCCCAAAAATATTGATCACAGAAAAATTGCCCAAAAGAAAGTTAACATCTTTGGCCCCTATCAGTGGCGAAGCCAGGATTTTTCATTAGGAGGTTCAAAAATATAAAAGAGTAAGAAACGAGGAAGCCAAGAGTATTCAACATCTACTATTTATACATAAAAAATAATTTTAATCTTGTGTATACATGATAATTTTTCGCCGAAGGGGATTCGGGTGAACACCCTGGCCACCAATTGGCTCCGCCCCTGGCCCCTATTATTCAACCATTCTTAGGAGGTTGGGTATATGAATATATCCTTTTAAATCTATTTAATAATTCATCACCGTTACTGTTTTAACCTGACCATTAAGTCGTTAACTTAGCAGAACCTTTCTCATTTATCCCAATTTGGCACAGGTTAAGCTTTGAGCGAAGCTCAAATAGGCAGATTTTCTAACTAACTAATCATTATAAACATATTCAAAATTCCTTTCACCTCATTTTTTGTTAGCTAAACAAACCATTAATATGCAAAAGGAAAAACAATTAAAATTTTAAAATTGAAGAAGCAATATTCATGTTAATGGTGTAACACCCTGTGTGAGCCTATCTACTCCAACTTAGTGGACATGTTTATGATGGGCTCATAACCTTGATGGACAGATTTACTTGAAATCCTGTGCTTCGAATTGGACAACTGCAGTCATAATATACATATACACATACACGTGTCCACGTACATACATACATACATATATACACACATGATAGCAGTGTTTGGCGGTGTACAAACCAACTTGCCCATATCTCTAATCAACTTAACTCGAGCACAAATACTGGATAACTCTGCTCACCAATGTTCCTCCACCATCATCATAATATATACATATAGACACATACACCTAATGGCGGTGTTTGAACCAACTTGCCCATGGCTCGACTCAACTCACCACAAGTATCTGATAACTCTGCTAACCCCGTCATAATATATACATACATAAAACTCACACAAATCATGTTAATACTAAAAATAAAAAATAAAAAATAAAAAAAGAAAGAAAAAAGAAAAGGTACCTGATAAATCCCAAGGTTCATGTTTCCAAATCTCAACCTCAGATATAACCTCAACACACTTATCAGACCCCTCAAGTTTCTTCTTCAAGTAATACGATATAAGTTCTTCATCCGTTGGAGAAAACCTGAAACCAGGAAACATTGAAGAGGCAGTTGCTATTGAAATTTCCACATTATTATTATTATTATTGTTGCTGGGTACTGTTTCATTGTTCTCATTTCTTGAAGAAGTTGATACATGCCCATCCTCCATAATAAACTAGTAAAAAAATGAGTCTTTCTTCTCTTTTTTACTCTCTTTATAAATATATAAGTAAAAAGGGTGTTGGAATCTCTGAATAAAAAGTAGAGAATCATTGAAAAAGGAAGCAAAAAAGGAAGCAAACGGTGGCTTCCTTTAAGGTTAATTGTAATTTGTAAATTGCAAGTCTACATGTTCTGTTTTGCGTCAGCTGTATTCTTTTTTCTGGGGTGAGGGGTGGGCACGGGATATTCACGTGGTATATTAACACGTGTCGTTGTTTTACGTAATAAGAAGTTGCATGTATGGGCCCAATGTATATATTGACAACGTGGAAACTAGTGGCGCCCTTTTTTGTTTGTTTATTGTATACAGTACGTAATTTCGACTGGAGGTCTTAACTTTAACGTATGGGTGAAACCTGGATGTTTAGCTTCCCAAAAAATGAGTTTTTAGACTCTTGTTGTTTTCCTCCGATTTTGCTGCATTTTCATGCGCTATCCTTTGTACTTAAATCCGTGACTTTTGTAGGATAAAAAAAAAAAAATTGAACTAAATTAACACAAAAAAAAAAAAAAAAAACATAAGTAGATTTCACGCACTAATTTAGTGCGTGAAAGGACCAAACTGCAAAAATAAAAGTTTGGCCTTCACGAAATTCGTGCGTGAATGAGGCCAACAAAACAGTCAACAGGAAAAAGAGTAATCACTTATATTTACGTAATGTTATATTTTCATTTCAAAATTCAACTCGTCAACTAATATATTATAACCAAAACATACATCCAAATGCATGCAATACCCATGTTATTATTCAAAATCGAATCTTTAGAAGTCAATTTTGAAATTAAGTTCCAGAGACTACGTAAATGCTTATTGATTTTTTTGTTAATTTGTTACAGGCAGAAATGAGATCATATAACTAAATTAATGCACAGAGAAAAAATTTGGTCGTATGGCTTGGGCGTAAAGGTGGCAATTTGAGCCCATATTTAGAAAATTAGCCCATTTTACTCACATGTTAGTGAGTTAGGTCACTCATATTTCAGGTGGGTAAATATGGGATTCAAGTCTCACTTTAACCAATAAAAATATGGGCAAATATGGGTAAAATATAGGTATTCATATAAGAACACACTAGACCCAATAACAACTCATTTTGAAAATGAGAAATTTCTTTCTTACCTCCCACCCCAACCCTTACCCCACCACCCACCCCGCCATGCCCCCCATCCCCACACATTTTTTTTTATTTCATATACTTTATTTTTCTTTTATAAAAAGCTTATAAAAAAAGGAGAAGTTTTTTTCTTACCTCCCACTCCGATCCCTACCCCCACCCCCGCAAAATTCAATTTCATATATTTTACCTTTATAAAATTTTATAAAAAATGGAAAAAAAAAATTCTTACCCCCACCCCCTCCACGACCCCCCCCCCCCCCAATTTCAATTTTCATATATATATATATATTACTTCTATAAAAAAATTATAAATAATGGAAAAGAGACAATTCATTGAACATCCTTTGCCGAAAAATTATGCTGTATTTACAGATATGCTGAGGAAAGTGCCACATCTTGTAATGACGAGTTAATATATTTATAAATAATATGTCTTCTTAAGAAAAACAACTATTAAAATTTGAATACTCTTAGTGAAATTTCTGACGTCATAGCTGTGTATGAGAGAAAAGTATAGAGATAGATCAAAATTGTGTTCCGTCTTAAACAAAAATGACATTAGCAGGTAAATGTACAATGCTTTAGATATTGTAATTGGATTATGTAGAAACTATACAATCTTGACTCGTTCCATTCATTCACCAAGAGAGAATATATATAGGATACAATCTTGAACCCTAGTGAAATAAGGAAACTAAGATCCTAGTGAAACAAGGAAACTAACTAATATATGGTAATTAGTGAAACAAGGAAACTAACTAATATATGGTAATTATCTCCCTACAAATATGCTACCAAATAATATCAAATAATATAAAGATATTATAATGCAATACCCCCCCTCAAGTTGGAGCATGGGAATAAAAAATGCCCAACTTGGAAAGCAAGAAGTCAAACTGAGTTTTGCCGAGAGCTTTGGTAAAAATGTCTGCCAATTGTGAAGATGTTGAAACGTGTGACGGAGAAATCAAACCTTCATTAATTGCATCATGAACAAAGTGACAATCTACCTCAATGTGCTTTGTTCGTTCATGGAAAATCGGATTTTTTGCGATGTGCAAAGCGGACTGACTATCACAAAACAATTTGATCGCCTTGGGATGTTATATACCTAAACTCAACAACAGACCTCTCAGCCACTTCAACTCACAAGTGACCGCAGCTATGGACCTATATTCAGCCTCTGCAGAAGATCTAGAAACTGTGTGCTGCTTCTTTGTCTTCCAAGAGATGGGAGATTGACCTAGAAATACTAGCCAACCTGTCAACGAACGACGAGTAAGCGGACAAGTCGCCCAATCAGAATCACACCATCCCTGCAAAGTCAACTCACTGTCGGCACGTAACAAAATACCCTGTCCTGGTGTGCCTTTCAAATAACGGACCACTCGTAAGGCCGCTTCCCAATGTTCAATCCGGGGTTCTTGCATGAATTGAGACAAAATATGAACAGAATATGCCAAGTCCGTTCGAGTGACCCCCAAATAAATCAAACGCCCGACTAATCTACGGTAGACCTCCGGATCCGACAACAAATCTCCATTTGCAAGGCCAAGTTTATGATTTTGCTCAATAGGGAACCCACTTGGCTTTGCACCTAACAATCCTGCTTCAGAGATAATATAAAGAGTATACTTGCGTTGACACAAAAACAACCCTGATGAACTACGAGCTACTTCAATACCTAAAAAATATTTGAGAGACCCAAGGTCTTTCATTTTGAAACAATCACTCAAATAGGCTTTGAAAGTTGCAAGTGCAGCGGAATCATTCCCAGAAATAATAAGATCATCAACATAAACCAAGATATTAATCTGAATATTCCCTCTAGTAAATGTAAAAAGAGAATAATCAGAATAAGATTGAAGGAAACCGTACCCTTTCAAAGCAGTCACCAATTTTGCAAACCAACATCTAGGGGCCTGTTTCAACCCATACAGCGATTTGCGCAAACGACACACCAACGTAGGATTTGGACTTTCAAACCCGGGAGGGAGCTTCATATACACCTCCTCATCAAGGTCACCATGTAAAAAGGCATTATGAACATCCATTTGGTGAAGTTCCCAATTTTTGGATGCTGCAATGGCTAGGAAGGCTCGAACAGTAGTCATCTTGGCGACCGGAGCAAAAGTTTCATTGTAGTCAATCCCCGCTTGTTGATGATTTCCCAACACAACCAAGCGCGATTTGAGCCGTTCCACATCTCCATTTGACAAAAACTTGGTCTTGTACACCCACTGATTACCAAGTGCTTTCCTACCCGGAGGAAGATGTTCCAAAGTCCATATACTATTGTCTTCCAATGCACGTATCTCTTCTTTCATTGAATGTCTCCAACCTTTGTGTTTCATGGCTTCTTTGAAGGTCTTAGGATCCTTACCCGAAATAATAGCTGCAAGAAACTTACGATAATTTACAGAAAAATTGTCACCATTAATATAGTGTGCCAAAGGATAGGGAGTACCTGAGGATTGATTGTTAACAGGAGTTGTAGGGGACGGACTATTAGCAAAAACTGAGTGTGTCACATAATCACGAAGCACAACAGAGGGAAATTTCTCTCGAAAACCACGCCCCAAGCCACCTTCCACATTCGTGACTGGGGTATGATGTTGCTGCCCCCCCTCGCTGCCAGCGGGCGCTGGGTTCCCAGCGGGCTGTGCAGTGGCTGTTGGCAGCCGCTCAGCCTCGCTGCCAGCTGGCGCTGGGTTCCTAGCGGGCTGGACAGTGGCCGCTGGCTGCAGCTCGGCCTGGCTGCCAGCAGGCGCTGGTTGGGCAGTGGTTTGCGGCTGCTGCTCGGCAGCCTCCGAACTATCAACTTCGCCCCCTAATTCATCCCCGTACACCATAAAATCACGATCAATTTCAGCACCCTCATAAAAAAAACTAGACGAAATATTAACATCTTCCGGACAAGCAAAGGGAAACACATCCTCCACAAACTTTACATCACGAGAGACAAAAAATTCCTTCGTATCAAGATCAAACAACCGCCACCCCTTCTTACCAAATGGATATCCCACAAACAAACACTTTCTGCTCCGACTAGCAAATTTGTCACCCTGAGTTTTTTTATTATGAGCAAAGGACAAACACCCAAAAGTACGAATAGCATCAAAAGAAGGAGGTTTATTGAATAAAATTTCAAAAGGTGTTTTATTTTCCAATTTGGGTGTGGGGGTACGATTTATGAGATGAGATGCAACAAGAACACATTCACCCCAGAAAAAAATAGGCAAATTGGCCTGAAATCTGAGAGCCCTCGCAACATTCAACACATGTTTATGCTTCCTCTCTACCCTCCTATTCTGTTGCGGAGTACCCACACAAGAGGTTTGAAACAAAATACCAGTGGCGGAAAAATAATCGATCAAACAATTAAATTCTGTACCATTATCACTTTGTACAACTTTAATTGTTTGATTAAATTGTCGATCAACCATAGCAACAAAAGCCATAAACATCGGAAACACTTCTGTTTTATCAACCAACAAGTAAATCCAAACAGCTCGGGAAAAATCATCAACAATTGTTAAAAAATAACGAGCTCCACACGACGAAACATGGCGATATGGGCCCCACAAATCACAATGTATTTTCTCAAATATTCTAGATGCATTATTATCACTTAAAGGAAATTTGTCTCTAGGATGCTTAGCACGTAAACACACTTCACAATCCTTTGCTAAACTACTCTTATCACTACTGACATGAGGAAGCAACTTAACTACTCTCTCGGAAGGATGCCCCAATCGTCGATGCCACAATTCCAATGCGGACGTTGCCACGACAGTAGACACATGTTGCACCACGTCCGGTTTGCTAAAATAGTATAGTCCGTCCGGTTTGCTAAAATAGTATAGTCCGTCCGGTTTGCTAAAATAGTATAGTCCGTCCCTCTTAACTCCCGTTCCAATCAGCTCCTTCAGTGGGTCATGAATAGCACACATATAAGAATTAAAAGAGACAATAGTATGTAAATTATCAGTAAGTTGGGGGACGGAGAGTAAGTTGCAACGTAAATAAGGCACATAAAGAACATGATGTAAGGTGATTTTATCTGACAGTCGAACAGAACCTTCCAAAGAAGCAAACACCTTTTCACCATTAGGCAAACCAATAGGACAATCAACAGTATGAACATCAAACAACCAAGATTTCTCACCGGTAACATGATGAGTAGCACCAGTGTCAATAATCCAAGAAAAAACATCAAACTTACCATTCAAGCGATTTTCGGGAATTGTAGCATTACCAAAAAATCCCGTAATAGTCTTCCATTGATCGGAAGTAAAGTGCAGACCGACGACAGCGTTATTTGATGCACCCTTGAAACGAGTAGGCGTGATATAGTCCCCGGGTCGGTCTTGAGGACCGAGAAAATAGGGAGAATTAGACTCAATTTTGGGTGGTGGTGGAGGAGGTACGGCGTCACCGGCCATGGAAATTTACGATGAAGAGAAGAAAAAAAACGTGTGGCCTGATACCATGTAAAGAAATGGATCATGGGCCTAACTCAACCTCAAAAGCTAGCTTATGAGGGGAGGATTGCCCAAGTCCATATAAGGAGACCACCCATCTCATTAACCATCGATGAGGGACTTTTTCCATTCTTCAACACCTCGCCTCACGCCCAGGACTGGACATCTGGTGCATGGGCAATTTAATTTGGGGGCCTAACATCGGGTGAGATGGGTCTGCTCTGATACCATGTAGAAACTATACAATCTTGACTTGTTCCATTCATTCACCAAGAGAGAATATATATAGGATACAATCATGAACCCTAGTGAAACAAGGAAACTAAGATCCTAGTGAAACAAGGAAACTAACTAATATATGGTAATTAGTGAAACAAGGAAACTAACTAATATATGGTAATTATCTCCCAACAAATATGCTACCAAATAATATCAAATAATATAAAGATATTATACCGCAATAGATTGAAAAAATAGAAAGCACATATTTTGTGGTCAACCCATTATAAGAGGCAGATATTGCATGACCTTTTGTTGGCCTCATTCACGCACGAATTTCGTGCGTGAAAGGCCAAACTTTTATTTTTGCAGTTTGGTCCTTTCACGCACTAAATTAGTGCGTGAAACCTACTTATGTTTTTTTTTTGTCTGTGTTAGTTTGGTTCAACTTTTTTTTTTGTCCTACAAAAGTCGCGTACTTTAGCCGCAAGACTGGTGCACCAAATTTCATTCAAAGATAACATCAAGCGGCTGGCGTTTAGACAATATTTTAGTTGAGATTTGAAAAAGAGACATTGAAAGGTAAAGTGGAAAAAAATTGTGACATTTGTGTTTAGACTAGAATATCACGTGGAAAATAAATTTGTGAAAGTTAATTATTTGTAACTTAAAACAACCATTTCACTAAAATGCACTTTCAAACTATTATTCCTATATTCACTTGAACTTGAAGCACAAAAGCTATTTGCAAATATACTTATACGGACACCAGCATTTGCAAATAATTAAACTCATATCTTGAAACAGTTGAAATAACAATTCAGAGTCCGGAGCCAAAATGACTTATTTTTACAGCCATTAGACAAAAATAGTATGCTTTTTTTTTTAGACCAAAATGGGTATTTCGTTGGATAACCAACGAAATACCCACACAAGTACTGTTCTGGTGCCGATGAATTTCTTGCATTTCGCTACATGTGTAGCGAAATGCAAGATTTTTTTTTTTTAAAAATTTTCCTTTGAATTTCGTGAATCAATTCATGAAATAGGCATTTTTTTTTTGCCATTCGTGAAATTAAAACTGTTTTTTTTTTTTAATTTTCCTTTGCATTTCGTGAATCAATTCACGAAATAGGCATTTTTTTTTTTTACAATTCGTGAAATTAAAACTGTTTTTTTTCCTTTGCATTTCGTGAATCAATTCACGAAATAGGCTTTTTTTTTTTTTTTTTTTTTTTGCAATTCATGAATAAAAACGAAACTGATTTGTCTTTTTTTTTTTTTTTGCATATCGTTGTGCAATCAACGAAATATGTGTTTTTTTTTTTTATTTCGTGAATTGATTCACCGAAAGTGATTTGTTTTGTTATGTTTTTTTTTTTTTGCATTTCGTGACACAATCAACGAAATAGGGTTTTTTTTTTTTTTTTGCAATTCGTGAATAAAAAAAGAAATAGGAAATTATAATATATTTTTTTTTTTGCATTTCATGTATTAAAAAACGAAATAGGATAGATTTTTTTTATTTCGTTCATATAAAAACGAAATTGGAATATATATATATATATATATATATATATATATATATATATATATATATATATATATATATATATATATATAATTTTTTTTTTGCATTTCGTGTATTAATGAACGAATTAGGTTTATTTTTATTTTTTATTTTTTTTGTATTTGGTGAATTAATGAACGAAACTGATTTATTTTCTTTTTTTTTTATTTCGTGTATTAATGAAGGAAACTGATTTGTTTTTTTTTTTTGCATTTCATAATTTAATGAACGAAATAGGTTTTTTTTTTTTTGTATTTCATGAATAAAAAAAACGAAATAGGAAATTATATATATATATTTTTTGCATTTCGTGTATTAAAAAACGAAATAGGAAGAAATAGGAATACATATATATATATATATATATATATATATATATTTTTTTTTTTAATTTCATTCATATACCAATGAAATAGGATGAATATATATATTTTTTTTCGTATTTCATTTATATAAAAACGAAATAGGAATTTTTTTTTTTTTTCGTTTATATACCAACGAAATGTTTTGTTCCATTTTGCAGGTATATAACGAAACCCCCCCCCCCCCCCCTTTTTTTTTTTTACCTTTTTTCTACTCTCCATATCGCTATGGTTTTAATTTTATTTTTTTGTTCATTTCTGTTGGTTCAATCAGTTTCAGACGAGCATTGAATAGTTGTCAAAATAATATCTTTTACATTTCGTGACTTAATTTGCGAAATTTGTTACTTTTCTTCATTTATAAATATTGTCCTATCTTTACTTATGGTATATCCTTAGTCTTTCAACTTTCTTTTATCCATCTCATATCTTTCATCTATTGTTTTTCTCTTATCTGTTTCATATCGTTCAACTTTTATTTTTTCTCTCATATATTTCATAAAAGATGACGGAAACTCATGTTAAAGTGTATTTATTTTGGGGGTGGTGAAGTTGTGTATGAAGCAGGTTCGGTTAGATACAACCGTGGTCCTGAAATAGGGCAAAGGTTTCCAATTTCCCTAAAATATGATCGTCTGTAACGCGTCTTAAGGAGTAAAATGTTCGTAAATGATCCTGAACTATCGGTGGTTATAACCGGACAATGTCCAAGTTCATTTACAGCCGATGGTTCACCAATTTATGGTGAGATGCCAATTACGGACGATGAATCTTTATCGTCATTTCTTCGTTGTCCTGAGATTTTTAAAAATCACATATGCATAACGGCGCTTGACATGTATGCTACAGTTCAACGCTCTACCCAGGTCGAAGTACCCAACAATAGTACCCAGGTTGAATTGTAATGTACGACACCCTTCACATCCTGGTCCAAGTGAATTGGACAGTGATAGGTAAATATAATCATATTTTATTCACTTTATTCATGGATTGTATAATTGTATTTGACTCGTAAATTCTATGAATTTTTCTTATTTATAGGCATAACGATTTTGAAGATAACCCCACGTTGACTCAACTCACACAAATTGTGAGCAATAACGATTTAGCTAATGATATAATAAATGAGTCGGATAGCGATAGTCCATTAGATCATGAAGGGACGGACGATGATCAATCGTCTGCTGACGGTGATGATTCTGATGAAGATGTTGCGGCCCCCAGTAATGTTAGTGTTAATTATCATTCAAATGTTATCCCATATTTGGATAATACAGAAGAAGTAGAACCGGAAGATTTTGCATACATGAGAGATAACGGGTCTGTTCGGGCTGCACTTTGGAATTCCAGTAATCCTAAAGTTATCAAATCAGGTTAGTTTCGTACGACTAATTTTTTTAATAATATATTATTTTTAAATTTTGTGATTTTAATTGGTGTAATTAGGAGTTGATATTTTTTCTTGTACATGCAAATAGGTATGTTATTTCACAGCAAGAAGCAAATGAAAGGTGCAGTGAGGCTCTATAATATAGCCCACAAAAAAGAATATAAAACAGATCAAGCTAAAAGTACATTTTGGAAGGTTATTTGCAAGCGGCATGAGGAAGGTTGTAGTTGGATGATCCGTTTTTCGTTGATCGGAAGTGGTATGTGGAAAGCAGGAAAAATGATTGAGCCACATAATTGTGATACGGATGATTATACAGAGGATCATTTCAATTTGAATAGCAACATGATTGCTACTTCGTTGATACCATATGTTATGATCAATGCACAAATCAGTATTAAGTTTGTTCAGGAAACTATAAAAGGCATCCATCACTATACTCCTAGTTATAGAAAAGCGCAAAAAGGGCGTAAGAAAGCTTTTGAGATGGTGTATGGTGATTTCGAAGGTTCTTTTAGGGCATTGCCTCGATACATGGCTGCCCTAGAACATTTCAATCCGGGCACTATTGTTGAGTGGACACACGAGTCAACTATAATGCAAGGCGAACACATCTTCAAGTATCTTTTCTGGGCCTTTAAACCAAGTATCGATGGATTCAAAAATTGCAGGCCGGTCATCTCAATAGATGGCACCCATGTCTATGGTAAGTATGAGATGAAATTGTTGATTGTTGTTGGCATTGATGCAAACGGAAATATTTTTCCACTTGCATATGCTATAGTTGCACGTGAGAGCTATGAGTCATGGACTTGGTTTCTCAGTTTATTATGGAGACATGTTGTTTGTGATAGAAAAGGCATTGGACTAATTTCTGACCGTCACCAAGGGATCTTGCAATGTGTAATGACACATGAATGGTTACAGCCACCCACCACACATCATAGATTTTGTGTTCGACATTTAAAAAGCAACTTTAACAAAAAGTTTCTTAACTCTGATCTTGAGAAGCTAATGTGGTTGGCTGCTACAGAGCACCAGAAGAAGAAATACCAAATAAGGATGCAACAAATCAAAACTTTGTCACCTGCAGCGCATATGTGGTTAAGCGAGCTTCCGAAGGAAAAATGGACATTGTATAAGGACGGTGGTTATAGGTGGGGGGCTATGACGACAAATGACTCTGAGTCTTACAACGGTTTATTGAAGAAAGCCCGTGGATTGCCTGTTACTGCCATGGTTCGCTTGACATTTAAAAATCTTGTTGATCATTTTGTTAAAAGAAGTGCCCTTGCTGCTCTGCTAATGGTAAATTAGAAGACTTGGCCGCCCGGTGTTGATAAGAAGTTCCATGAATATTGGGATAGGGCTGCCATGCACACTGATATGATGAACTACAACATTGTGACTGGGGTCTTCGAGATTCTGACATTTGCACATGAAGGTAAGGGTGGAAATGTCCATAAAGTCTCTGACAATGGAAAAAAATGTTCGTGTGGGAAATGGAAAAAATACCACATGCCATGTTCCCATGCAATTAAATTCTGTCGGATCCGTAAAATTCAGCCTAAGGACTATGTTAGCAAGTACTACAGTTGTAGGTATTACAAGCAAACATACAGTGGAAAGTTTTCTTCCTTGGGTGATGAGGCATATTGGCCTGCAAGTCCCTTCTGTTTAATTGCAAACACTGCATATGAGCGAACTTCTGGAGCCCAGAGAAAACTAGAAGGATGAATGAAATGGATATTGCTCCTGCTCGCATAGCTAGGAGGTGTGGAACTTGCAGGCAAACCGGTCATAACAAAAATCGTTGCCCCAATCGTACTCAGTAGCTGTTGTTGCTTGTTTACTGTTAAGTTTTTTCATGAGTTCTATGTTATTGTTATTTTATGTAATCTTTGTTATCTTATGTAATCTTCAATAATATGTTGTCGTCCTTTAATAATATGTTGTCATCCTTACTTTAAAATATAAACGGTTCGTATTGTAGAGTTTAATTTTGTCTTTAATTTAATAGTTATTGTTGGATAGAACTTCCACAACACTTTATTGAATGAACATAAAATTACATTATAATTGAAAATTTAAAAACATAACACATAGATGGTCTAAGGGAGTTCGTTAGGCATGTCATCATCCGATTTGTAAAGTTCGTGTGCTAAAACACTTGCTCTTTCATATTCTGTTAGCGTGCGATTTGTTGCTGCAGCTTGTTCTTCAGCGAGCTTAAGTATATAGTACCTACAACGTCTCACCAACATCCTATTATTCTCCTTTCGAATTTGTTTCACAGCTATCTCATATTCTACCATATCCCTGCGTTCCATCCACACAGAGAATCGACGTGGCTTGGGTTCCCCAGTTGCTCAAGCTCATTCATGAGCATATTTGACTCATGGTACCTATGCTCCCATTCACGGCGTAATCCGCAGTAGTACTCACATGGATCTGATTTTTTCAGCATCCGAAAATCATCCTCTCGTTCGTCAAGCATGTGCGGGTTGTACATGTCCATCTCAAAATCATATGGATCCCATGTTCCCCAGTCGTTGTTGGGTGACTCTGAACTTGAGCTATCATTTCTGTTTTCCGGGAATGCCCAAGCAAAAGGTGAGGAAGAGCTTCCAGGAGTGTTCTTTTTTTTGTTCGACATTTTTTGGATAGTAAATGGATTTTTAAGTCTCAGTCGAAGATTTTGGATAATTTGCGAAATGCAAAATTAAAAAAAATGGCTCTTGCTTGTAAACGCTCACCCGAAGATAACAATGACCGGTTAGAGTTCTTTATAATGTAAATTTTGTTGCATTTCGTTGCATATGCACCGAAAATGTAAAATAAAAAATTGGAGTAATCCAAGTTTATAAATAACTTTTCGTCATGGACTTGTCAAATTTAAGTTTTTTATATTTTGTTTCTGACCTTGCGAAATGCAAGGATAAAAAATTGTCAGAAGCTTGTCAATAGCTTTCAATTTTTATTTTTTTTACTTGGAAATTATTTCTTTTCTTTTTACATGGACAAGTCAAATCCAATTTCTTTTAAGAATCTTGTCAGAAGCATTATTGCAGTTATCTTTTCCAAACTTTTATATTTCGTTGCATACTTTGCGAAATGCAAATCTAAATAATTAGACAAGTCATAAGCTAAAAAAGAAGCTCGTCAATAGCTTTCAATTTTTTTTCACTTGGAAATGGATTCCTTTTCTTTTTACATGGATAAGTCAGAAGCTAAAAAGAAGCTAGTCAATAGCTTTCAATTTATTTTTGACTTGGAAACGAATTTCTTTGCTTTTTATATGTACAAGTCAAAAGCTAAAAAAAAAGATAGGCAATAGCTTTCAATTCATTTTAAGAATCTTGGCAGAAGCATTGTTGTTATATATCTTTTCTCCAAGCATTATTGCATACGTTAAGAAGAAGCTAAAAAGGAAGCTATTAGTAGCTTTCAATTCATTTTAAGAATCTTGGCAGAAGCATTGTACACTTATTTAATTTTCTCCAAGCATTATTGCATACGTTAAGAAGAAGCTAAAAAGGAAGCTATTAGTAGCTTTCAATTCATTTTAAGAATCTTGGCAGAAGCATTGTTGTTATATATCTTTTCTCCAAGCATTATTGCATACGTTAAGAAGAAGCTAAAAAGGAAGCTATTAGTAGCTTTCAATTCATTTTAAGAATCTTGACAGAAGCATTGTACACTTATTTAATTTTCTCCAAGCATTATTGAATACGTTAAGAAGAAGCTAAAAAGGAAGCTCTTAGTAGCTTTCAATTCATTTTAAGAATCTTGGCAGAAGCATTGTACACTTATTTAATTTTCTCCAAGCATTATTGCATACGTTAAGAAGAAGCTAAAAAGGAAGCTATTAGTAGCTTTCAATTCATTTTAAGAATCTTGGCAGAAGCATTGTACACTTATTTAATTTTTTCCAAGCATTATTGAATACATTAAGAAGAAGCTAAAAAGGAAGCTATTAGTAGCTTTCAATTCATTTTAAGAATCTTGGCAGAAGCATTGTACACTTATTTAATTTTCTCCAAGCATTATTGCATACGTTAAGAAGAAGCTAAAAAGGAAGCTATTAGTAGCTTTCAATTCATTTTAAGAATCTTGGCAGAAGCATTGTACACTTATTTAATTTTCTCCAAGCATTATTGAATACGTTAAGAAGAAGCTAAAAAGGAAGCTATTAGTAGCTTTCAATTCATTTTAAGAATCTTGGTTGTTGCATTCTACACTTATTTAATTTTCTCCAAGCATTATTTCATACATGGTGCAGAAAGGTCTAAACCCCACATGCAATTTTCGTATTTATTAAAAAAACAATTCATATAGAAGTCTAATTAGTCAGAAATACACCATAATTCATATTGACGGAATATATGTCGCTATAATAAGTCATATATAGTCATAGATACACAATAAATTTTCAAAATAAGTTGTTAAAGCTCCTCATGCATCCCTACGTGTGCATCTTTTCCTCCCACCAGTGCCACATTGTGTTGGCCGACGATCCCTACGAGATCTGCGCGGAGCAACCCCCTCATGCATCCCCTCCGCACCCTATAAATATCATACAAAGTAAAAGTTACTTTTTAATGCGACACTTAAATTATATATATAAAAATTTAAATTCAAAACGAACCTGTGCCTCTAAGTCCTGAACATCTGGCGTAGGTGCATATGCATCATTAAAACTGAGCCTCCTTTCATCACAGGGAAAATTAGCTGGAGGTCGAGATGAGGTACTAGTCTGAGGAACATGGAAAAGGAGGTTGTGCAAAGCCTGTTGGCTCCAAGATTGTAAGGAAGGTCTAAATGGGGTGAAACCTTGTGGAGTGACCATATTAGATGAGTTATATGGAGCCTCCGACCGAATCATAGATGGTCCAGACATATCCATGGTCGGATAGTGGGAGCTATGTATATCCATAGATGAGTGACATGGAGCTTCTGGGGCAGTCATAGATAGGTCGGAAAATTCCATCGACGGATAATATGGGTTAGGTAAATTCGTATGTGGGTCATGTGGACTGGATGGGTGATGTGGGGTGGGTAAATACGTAGGTGGATGATAGGAAGCAGTCATAGATGGGCCGACATTACAACAGAATGCATGAGCCGGGTCTGGGTGTGGCTCTAGATCGTCAACTTGATCGTCATCAATAAGCTGGTGCGCCACCTGACCTCGACCCCGTGGGTTACCAGCACGACGTACATTTGCACGATCCCGACGACCAGTTGGCAACTTAGGCGGTTCCACATAAACTGCTGGTGGTATATAATCGGGATCAAATGTCAACCTCGTCCCCATTGCAGCAGCATTCAGAGACTCAGTCGACATGTTAATAAACCTTTGCATCAATGCATTCATACCCTGAGAATCTGAAGGCCACTCTAACAGACTTTCCTGAACACTGTAAGCCAAATGTCTAACTCCATGAATTCCACGAGCCTACAAAAAAATATATAACAAACAGTGACGTAAGAAAGCCACTGATTGGCAAAAAGAAATTAATGTGTATCATATACGATATAGTTATTAATATTACTATAATATTTAATACATATGATACACATGTATTTGCATGTAAATCGGTTCCAAATCCTTTATATGATGGTTTAGTTAGAAAATATAACTAAATTACTTTCATAATAATGGTCAATTTATTATTATACAGTTTTTTTGCTAAATAACGAAAGAGATAAAGTATAAAAATCGAAGCACCTAGGTTAAGATTTTCATGGTAAATTTGCCTGAATACTGGCATTGGATGAGTGTAGTAAGTCAAATTCGTAGACTATTTTTCAAGATATATTAATTAGTACTATCAGTAATTTTGTTTCTACTCAAATGTTAGAAAACTATATAGTACATCATTAACTGTCTATTTAACTTGACATGCACCAAAAGTTACGTACCATTGCTTCATGCCTCCCTGCGAGGTGTTGGTATCCCCTATCCACGGTCCGTTCTGGATTTCCTATCAAGGTGCGGGAGTACCTCCGGTACCATTTAAAATATTCAGAATCCGGTCCGGGAGCTACAGTAGTATATGGAGCTTCAACTATTAGTTTCCGACGGCGTTCCCACAAATATTCAGCTTCCTCAAAATTTCCCCCCATCTCCTGACTTATCTTAAACCGCTTGTCCAGTGAAAAATGAAATGGTCTATGTGGGGGGATTGGTCCTGGAACAGACTGCTCCTTACCAAATTGTCTGTTGACCCGACCCACCATGTGCCACTCTCGGTAGATCCCACAAAATGAATGGCAACTGCACCATCCAAATGTCTTGACCACGTCGGCACCACTCCGGAAGCCCATCATTGATGGCCTCTGTATAAGGCTCCCACACAAACTACGATAGCAAAAATATTATACAGTCATTTATAATTTATACTACAAATTATAAATTTTCTCATTACAACAAACATCCATTATGCATTTTCAGTTAAGTAAAGATTAGAAAGCGTATCATGACCAAATCCTTGCTAGGAGCACTTTCTTTTTTATTCAGTTCCAAAGCATAAGAAGAACAGGCTAACTTGAAAATTCCATAATGAATTTTGATGGAAATAAAAACAAAATAAAATACTTTAGTAACCTTCTAGCCATTAAAACAAACCTAGACAAAATACTAATTATGCTAAAAGAAGAAATGGGATCTAAAAAATATCACAACAAGTAGCAAGTTGTAGCAAATTAGCTATAACAAATTAAAACAAAATTAACCCATTATCATAGTACGATTAAGCAAAAAATGAACAAATCTATAAAAACTCTATTGTTGTTATATTTTTCACATTTCTTATCAAAAAAGTTTTAAAGGAAAAATACCTGATCATCAGTTAGGTTGTCTAAAACATCCCTACAAACTACTAGCATAGCTCGTGCCTCGCTTTCACGAACTCCACGACGAGTCCACTTCTGCCCAAACACAATATCTCGTTCGTTTACTCTTGGGGGACGAAGTAATGGCTGCATCGGAATTATTCGCTCCCAAGCCCAAACCTGTATAAGTAAATTTAACTATATAAATATTTTTTGAATTAAATAAAATAACCCGAAAATACACATGAAAATTGTGTTGTTATGGTTGGGTTCCGATAATGCGCTAATATTGTTGTGCAAGCTATTAGACAAGCTATTATAATTTTTAATGATTTATTATACAAATTATAACACTAGAAATCTAAAATATTATTTAAAAGATAGCAGAGAAGTTGATTATTTAAACGTGTATCAAGCAATACTTTTAAATTGTTAGCGTGACAACTCAAGAAAATATGGTTAGCTGACATTTAGAATTATACACAAATATTAATAATCCAGATTGCATTATATATAGTGGTACATTTAGTGTTTATAATAAAGCTCGACTTTCGATTCCTAATTTTATTTTTCAAAATTTGGGTAATGGTGGTTATAAGAATGCTGCTTGATCTCTATTTCTACTGAAGTAGAGCAATATATTATTGAAATTCGCGTACCTGTAACAAAGCAATAAATCCACAAACATCACGGCTATTGGCCATCGAAGCACGGCATAAACAACTGTACAAGTATGATAATGCTGCTGCTCCCCAAGCTTTCCCGCCTATTGCATCAAGGTCTATTATGTCAAGCAAAAAGTGTAAACTAAGCTTTGAACCACTATTATCAGGGAATATATTGCCACCAATCAACCAAAGCAGGTACAACCTGACCCTCTTTTGTACCTCAGCCTCATCAGTGTGTTCATCAATAATATCATTATTGGCAATCAAGGTTTCCAAATGATTAGATAATTGTGTTATTACTAACATGCTATTACCTATAATTGCTTCTTCTCCGGGCAACCAACCAGTAAGGTCGTACATCAATTCCCGCCACCTTGATTTAGTTATATTTTTAACATTTCTCTGCACCAATGGGTGGCCATCCACGGGAATGCCATATAACACCTCGACATCCTGCAGTGTGATGGTACATTCGCCAGTCCGCATATGAAATGTATGCGTCTCTGGACGCCATCTCTCAATAAGTGCAGTGATGATTCCTTCATCATACTGCACATTACCTACTGCTAAAACTCCCCCAAATCCACACCTCTCAAAGTAATTAAGGATGCGATTATGTAAAGGGTATTGTCTCACGTGATTCCAGAATTCATGATCCGCACGACGTATAGTTAAACACGCGTTCTTTCCAGTCAATTTTCCATCCCACACAGCCTGGGATCGATGCTCATGCTGGAGTATTAATAAATCATAGTTTTCTGGACCTGGATGTACAGTGAATTTGGGGCGATCCATATCTATAACATTCCAACACCAAGCCACTGCTATTAGAATAATGGACAACACATTACAGAATTGTTTACTATATATTAAATAGGAAAGTCAATAAAGGTCAAACTATAAGATATATTATCACATGAGAAAAGAATTTTTTTTTAATAAGAGTACAACTGTCAAAAAATAATTGCAGTTCCCTATGTGGTGAACGAAATGTAATTAAACTTTTGGTTAAGCTCATAATTAATTGCCATAATAGTATTCATCTTACATATAACTACTTCTTTTCTATTTAAAACAAAGCATATGACTGGAGAGGGGATGCAAGGAAATTTTTTTTTTTTTTTAACGGATCGGAATAGTATTTCGTCAGTTATCCAACGAAATACCCATTTTGGTATTAAAAAAAAAGGACATGCTATTTTTGTCTATTAGCTTCAAAAACAACACCAACTTCCTCACAGTTTCTTGATCTTATACTTTTAATTTGAAAATTAAAAATTCTTCATGCTTATTAACAGAAAATAATCTCCAACGACTAGTCACAATTTGAACATAGAAAATGACCCAACAAATGATACAAATATCTTTATGTTATATTTAACAATCTTACTTTCCTCACAATTTCTTCATCTTTTTTTTTAACTGTTGTTCTATGAAAATGACTAACTAAAAGAACATTTTATAATATAAATTTATACCTTTTTAATCAGTAGCTTCAACGATTTTTTAAGTATTTTAATTGTAGTTCGTTGACCAATAAACTCTACTAACATTTTTTAAAAGCTTTTTTTAATTGAAGCAACGACTGAAATTACCAACTATTGATTAATTAAACTTGTAACTTTTGTTTTCTTTATTATAGTCTACTACACTAAGTATAACATATAAATAAATCAAAAAAATAAATGTGAAATAATTTATAATGACTAAATCAAAAAATATATGTAAAAACTTATAAAATTAATAAATTACCTCAATTTGAAGAAGATTATGGAGCAAAAGTTGAGGAATCCTTGTGATAGGATTAGTAGAAAAAGAAGAAAAGAATCAAGAACGGAAGAAGAGAAAGAATGGAGGTAGAGGAATGGAGAATGGAGAAGGAAGAATGGAGAATGGAGAGGATAAGGTAAAATAATATAGGGTAAAAGTGGGGAGCAGAAAAAGGGAATTTGAACGAAATAAAGAAAAAAATTCCTATTTCGTTGGAACATAAATGAAATGCAAAAAAAAAAAAATATTGTATTTTCCTATTTCGTTTTTATATAAACGAAATATAAAAAAAAAATTATCCTATTTCGTTCATGTATCAACGAAATACAAATATATATATATATATATTCCAATTTTGTTTTTATATGAATTGCAAAAAAAAAAAAAAGGCTATTTCGTGAATTGCACAACGAAATGCAAAAAAAAAAAAAACAGTTTCTTTCATTAATTTCACGAATTGCCAAAAAAAAATAATAAAAAAACCCCTATTTCGTTGATTGTGTCACGAATTGCAAAAAAAAAAAAACAAACCCTATTTCGTTGATTGTGTCACGAAATGCAAAAAAAAAAAAAAAAAAAATATAACAAAACAAATCACTTTCGGTGAATCAATTCACGAAATAAAAAAAATAAAAACACATATTTCGTTGATTGCACAACGAAATGCAAAAAAAAAAAAAAATACAAATCAGTTTCGTTTTTATTCACGAATTGAAAAAAAAAACAGTTTTAATTTCACGAATGGCAAAAACAAATAAATTAAAAATGCCTATTTCGTGAATTGATTCACGAAATGCAAAGGAAAATAATAATAAAAAATTTCTTGCATTTCGCTACACATGTAGCGAAATGCAAGAAATTCATCGGCACCGGAACAGTACTTGTGTGGGTATTTCGTTGGTTATCCAACGAAATACCCATTTTGGTCTAAAAAAAAAAAGCATACTATTTTTATCTAATGGCTTAAAAAATAAGTCATTTTGGCTCCGAACTCTAACAATTCATGGCCCTTTTAATTATTAAAAGAAAAGTTTTATTTATGTACTACGTTGTTAGTGTGTGAAATTTTTATACTATTAGATTGTATTTCTCCTCGCGTGTCAAAAAATGGTTTTACCTTATAGTCCGCGCATACTCTCCAAAACATCATCGGTTACTCAAGCTCTCATTTTTTTCTTTAAATACCGAAAAAGTCATTGGCACTTATGCCCTATTTTGTGCTTGTCTTTAGTTTTTGACAAGTTTATATTTTTACATCATAATATCCCACAAGTTATGCTTTTTCTTAAAGAATTTATATCCCGCTAGGCATAATTTCGATTGCTAAATGACAAAAATTAAAGAGCAGCCCATTTAACGGCAAAAAATTAAAGACCATCCCGTTTGAAGGCCCATAGTGCAATTTTTCCAAAAAAGTGAATAATAATAACCCAAGGATAACATTGCCCGTTGAGCAACTTTTTTTGAAACCACAGTAGAACAATGAAACTTTTTAACACTCATATTACTGCGAGTAATTCTAAAGGAAGGACTATACATGGACTTATTGACTGCTCCCTTTTCATTTGACTATAATTGTACTTGATAGATTTTATTGAGATGAAAAGGAAATAGAGGACGAACCACTGTTAACACTCAATGAAAAGTTTAATACGGGAAAACACAGTTTTTTTTCAAAAATCCACCAACCATATGTGGATTACCCATCATTATCATATCTGATGGTGATGACTGAATCACGAGTGAAAAAGTATCACAATCTGGGATCTGCACTTCAGAGCAAATACTTCAGTTATACAAGATTCTTGAGGAAATGTGATCAAGATTCAAACAATTTATCATGCAGCAGGTTGCAAGGGCAAGTATATGGTGCTTCCGACCAATGGCTTAAGGGGTAACGACATGATTTGTGCTGGTAGGAGATAACAGATGCTAAAATAATCAAATGTGTGCACAAGCTGTTTCTATTTTGACACTTGTATTTATCAGTTCTTTAATTTTTCTTTTTCTGCAAGGACAGGTTAGGTGTAGTTTTCCTAAACAAAACAGAAAGCATAAAAAATTGTAAATGGAGCCTACCAGTCTCTAACTTTTTCTATGCAAAATCATTACAGAATCTTTTTCCACTAGTAAATGCACTTCTATAATAATTAGTGGAGAAGTTGGAATTTAAGTCGTGCAGATAATCCAAGTTTGAAAATAATGGAGTCATGGCTTCTCCTCCTCCTCATCATTATCATCACTCTTTGTATCTCTTTCTTACTCAAATCCAATAACCAGAAGGTCAACAAGAAATTCCCTCCCGGACCCTTTGCTTTTTCTGTGATTAGCAGCTTACTACGGGCTAATACCGATATAGAACTCATCCTCAGGGACCTCAAGACTAAATATGGTCCTGTATTCAACTTAAGAATTGGAATTGGATTTCATCGTCCTTCTATATTTGTTGCTAGCCACTCATTAGCCTATCAAGCTTTAGTCCAGCAAGGCGGTGTTTTTTCCAGCCGGCCAAAGGCCGCTCAGACCAGTGTAACCCTCACCAGTAGCCGGATTAACATCGCCTCCTCCCCTTACGGCCCCTCATGGCGCCTCCTCCGTCGAAACCTTGTCTCTGAAGTCCTCCACCCTTCCCGCACTAAGTCCTACTCTAAGGTCCGTTCTCGGGTACTTTGTATCCTTATTCAACAGCTCCGTTCTGATTCTGAAGCCACGGAAGTGATCAGGTTAATTGATCATTTTCGTTATGCCATGTTCTATCTTCTTGTCCTGATGTGCTTCGGGGACAAGATAGATGAGCCTCAAGTCAAACAGATTCAAGATGTACAAAGAAGATGGATGCGAAATGCGAGTCGATTCATCAATCTCAGCTTCTTCCCAAGATCACTTCAAAAGATCATTTTCAGGAATCAATGGAAAGAGCTCATCCAACTGATACAAGAGCAAGAAAGGATCTTTATACCTCTGATCCAGGCTCGAATGAAAGAAAAAACTGAGGAAGATGTAGTGGCTTATGCGGATACATTGCTGAATTTGGAAATTCCAGAGGAAAAGAGGAAGTTTAATCATGGAGAGATTGTTAGCCTCTGCAGTGAGTTCCTCTCCGCCGGCACGGATACTACGGCCAGCTCATTACAATGGATTATGGCCAATTTGATAAAAAATCCTTCTATTCAGGAAAAACTATACCAAGAAATATCTGAGGTAGTGAAGTCAAAGGGAGGAAAAAAAAACACAGTGATAGACGAAGCAGTGAAAGAGGAAGATTTACAGAAAATGCCTTACCTAAAAGCAGTGATCTTGGAAGGTCTAAGGCGGCATCCACCTGGTCACTTTCTGCAGCCGCACACGGTGACAGAGGAAGTGGAACTCAACGGCTATGTCATCCCTAAGGATGCGATAATCAATTTCATGGTTGCAGATATGGGTTTGGATCCACAAGTGTGGGAGAATCCTCTGGATTTCAAACCGGATAGGTTCTTATCAGTGGATGGTGATACAGAAGCGTTCGATATAACAGGGAATAGAGAGATCAAGATGATACCTTTTGGTGCAGGAAGAAGAGTATGTCCGGGATATGGCTTGGCCATGCTCCATCTAGAGTACTTTGTGGCTAATTTGATCTGGCATTTTGAGTGGAAGACTGTGGATGGAAACGATGTTGATCTATCTGAGAAGCTGGAATTCACGGTTACATTGAAGAATCCATTGCGTGCTCGCATTTGTCCTAGAGTAAATCAACTTGAATGATCTGCTAATGTTGCGTATTTGTTTAGTTTTCCTTTCTCTTGAAGTTGTTGATGTTTCTTCAATATAAAATAAAAGAACAGGAAGGGAACTCAAGTATTCAACTGTTCGAGTGAGCACAATATTTGAAACTCGAGGTCCTCAACCAAGATCAATAATAAACATCTAAAATAATAACAAACCTCTAAATAATGATATGGCCTTTAGGAGGTGCTTTATGCATGAAAAGATTTATTAACAAACATGACCACATGGAGAACATTCCCTTAAGTTGATGAAGGAGCATTTAGTAAAGATCAGTAAAGTATCTTTTTCTCTCCAATGATAGATTACACCTACTGAGCATTAACATAGACTTACCTCTTTAAAGCTTTGCATACCCGTGAATGATAAATGGATATCACTCAAAGGAAATTTCTCAATAAGAACTTTACATTCTTCCACCAAGCACAGATTGGTAACTTTAGGCGTCAACCTGTGGACTTCCATTTGAGCACTCACCATGCAGTTCACTTTCACCGCCTGGAATTGACTGGAAATGTAGTAGGCTAAGCATAACAGGAGTGGACATGCTGAAACACGTAACATAAGAATACAAAAAGAAATGAGTTGATACTAGGGGAGTCACTAGCTAGAGATTTAGAAATAAAGAGATGAAGAGTCATATATAGTATTGAATAGAGCAAACAGTACTTCATTGCTAAGAGAATATAAGCAAAATTTTATACTGTTTTATCTTACAACAGCCAAAACTAAAAATCTGTTTGACATTCCTGAATTTTCAGATATTTGGCTCTTAATTTAGACAAAGAACAACATAATTATGTCCATCTAATCATCAGGCTGCAGAAGCATACTATTTATGATGAAGTCTTGAAATTGGCATTTCGGCATTCATTCAAGTAGCTCCCTGCGAGAAAGTGCAATAAGCTCTGGTATTCCTTCATGTTTTCACGGTCACTTTGTTAGGATCACTGGAAGACAGTTTCTGTTGGCTGGATCCATTCTTGGTTGGACCAAAAAGCCCTGAGACGATGTTATTCATGAAGCAGAAACGATACGATCACAAAGATCCTTGATCGTTTTATATCACAAAGCCCCAAACTACTGTGGGTAAAACGATTTAGCCTTGGTTAGGGCGTACGGTAACCACAGGTGTGATCATTGCAACAATGCCAGAGGTACTTACATTCATCAGAGTTACACTTGGAATAAATTACACAGCTAAATTCAACTTAAAAACATATTGCAAAATCATATTTGCTATTTGCCAAAAAACATGAACATTGTAAATTCCAAACTAGATTCTTGTTTCTGAAGTTTACCATTATAACTGGTCATGACCAAAAACCAAATACTTGCAAAAACAAAGTTACTAATCATGAAACAAACAAACCCGTTATTCTTTTATTTATCAACTTAAATGAAGCAAACAAACCTACCTGCAATCACCAAAAAAAAAAAAAAAAAAGAAAACCTACCTGCAATCACATTGTGCTTTTCAAAAATCCTTTGCTGGAGTGCTGAATGAAGAACTTGATGCAATAAAGAGGGACGTAAAATACTATGTTGTAGAGCCAGATTACTCCTGCACAAACCCAGCCAACTCTTTCGATTACTATAGTCCTCTGATCTCCATACACAGCAAGCATGGTGAAAAGCACACAACCAAACACGAGAAAATTACAACTAGGCAACAAACTTCTAGTAGCGCATAACTGCTAGTGCCAACTTGAAGGAGAACTGCCCATAAGAATATGACCGTCAACATTTCCAAGTAGCTACCAAGGACAATTCACTAGTCAAAATCTCGGACACGTTGCTTCTCTAGTGGTCGTTTGGTTTAAGGTATAACATGGGTTATGCCGGTACTAATTTTTATACCACGTTTGGTATAAGGTATAGATTTATCCCGGGATTATTTTATACCTTGTACCAAACATGGTATAAAAATTAGTGCTGGAATAACTCAACTTATACCTTTTTAACCCACTTATACTGGTATTATTTTATACCATCTTTCAGATGGTATAAAATAATACCAACAGATGGTATAAATTAGTCCCGGGATTGTAATCCCGGGACTATTTTGACCTCAAACCAAACGACCAAGAGCACATTTGGATTGACTGAAGTTTAGATTGATCAAGCGTTAGTAGTTGAATTTATGCATAAGCAGTTAACTGTTTAAGTTCATAAAAATAACATAGATAATTTTGTAATTGCTTGTCAAATCCCCAATGTTTTTAAGCCAATATGTCGCAAGTTGGGATAGATGAATATTGTGGTCGTTTCGTTTAAGGTATAACATGGGTTATGCCGGTACTAATTTTTATACCACGTTTGGTATAAGGTATAGATTTATCCCGGGATTATTTTATACCTTGTACCAAACGTGGTATAAAAATTAGTGCTGGAATAACTCAACTTATACCTTCTTAACCCACTTATACTGGGATTATTTTATACCATCTTTCAGATGGTATAAAATAATACCAACAGATGGTATAAATTAGTCCCGGGATTGTAATCCCGGGACTATTTTGACCTCAAACCAAACGACTTTTGCTTGTTTTGGGTAGGTTTAGACAAAAGTACTTAAAAGACCGGCTTTTAAAGCAAAATATGTGGTGTTACCTCTCTTTTTCAAATATATTTATCACGTAAAAGATTTAGTCAAAAAAAAAAAAAAAAATGCCAAATATAAGAGGGGAAACTAACTACCCTAAAGTAACCATTTGAGTTGTTGGATAGATCTTTATTTTATTTTCATTCGGCTCCTCCTTATTACTGATAACCCTAATTTAGTGTATTTGGTATGATGGAAAATATTTTTCATGAAAAATAAATAATTTTTTACTCGATGTTTGATAAATAAATTGAAAATTTTTGTGATAAGAGAATTTACATCATTCAACGTAGGTGTTCAGGGTTGGGGGTGCAACCACCAATGGTATGGAGTAGGGGTGGGTGCAGGATAGTTGCGGGGGTGGGGTTAGGTGGTGTTAGATGGTGTTAGGCAGTGTTTTAAAAGGCAGTTTCAGAACTCGTCTCGAGGTCGGGGCGCTGACAAAACGTCTCGGAGCTCATGTGCGGGGCTTAGTTCATGTGAGGCTTACGCTCTAAGCGACCGACTGTACATTCTAAACACATCTAATGCTCAACTTTCGGGACTCACCTAACGGTTCTTACACAAATTATATGTTAATTTCTTTAATTAAAATCGTTGACCCTCATAATTCTTATTTCATCTATAGAAATAAGAAAATTGGATATAACTCAAATAACAAGTCGTAGTATTGCATATTTACTATTTGAGACAATCGTAAGGGTGGATATTACTTAGTATTTCTTTTAAAAATACATCGCTGAATTGTACATTTTCACTTGTCATTGGTCTTTTGTCATTTGTATCAAAATTGTCATATTTTATTATTTCGCTATTTTTAAAGTAATTTTATTTTTATTCATGAATGAGTTATGTTTTAATTATAAGACTGATAAAGTTTATTGATTATTTGTTTATAGGGAGATAAAATGAATAATATGATAGTAATATTGCTTAAAGAAATTGTAATTTTTTTTTAGTGTTTAAAAGTTAAGATGTTAGAGATGATTTGCATTTCATAGCTTTTATTTCATTGTATTGTTTATACTTATAAAATTATGTTATAATTACAATTGTAAGTGACGTATAATGGATTGCTTTGATTAGTTTTTTGTGAGGATCAAGCTCATATATATATTATGTAATTTTACCTATTTAAAAATAATTGTTATAATTATATTATTTTATGAAATATTATAAATTAAATACCCATGGGCTAAAGTTCCGTGCCTCGGACTTACATCTCGCCGATGCATATGTAAAACACATTGCCTTACGGCCTCGCCTTTGGTGTGGGGTGGTGTAAGGATAGGTGGGGTTGTAGATGTGTCGGTAAATAAAGAAAATATTTTCTAAAAACATTATTATTGTGGGATCCACCCGAATATACGGTCAAGCCTATTCCAAGAATGCTTGGTTCTCGTTTCTCTCCAGAAATGAAGATATGAAGAGAGTCATTTATTGAATAGAGCAAATTGCTCTTCACTTCAGGAATATTTTGTACTGTTTTATCTCATACAACGGTAAAAAACTCTCTTAATATTCCTGAAGTTCAGATATTTAGCTATTCATTCAGACAAAGAACCACATAATTATGTGCATCTAATTATGTAAAAATTGCACCAGGCTGCAGAAGCATGCTATTTATGATGGATTCTTGAAATTGGCATTCTGGCATTCATTCATGTGTTGGTGCATGAAATTTTTATTGTTTACCCTATTAAATTATCTTTATGTATTGTGGTAGGTAATTGTTTTATAAATCTCAAAGGTTTATGTGTAAAAATCATTGTAAAAAAAGTGGTTTTACCTTATATTCCGCTCCCAGCATACTCTGCAAAACATTAGGGGCCACTTCGCACTCTCATTTTGTCTTTTTTCTAATACCCCAAAAACTGGGTAATAGCCCAAGGATTACATTGTCAGATAGCTACTTTCTTGGAACCACAGTAAAATAAACGCAAGTTTTAACACATATAACTGTGAGCAATTCTAGAGAAATGACCATACACATGGATTTACGGCTGCTCGCTGTTCTTTTGACTAATTAAAAGTACTATATGTTTTCTGTTGAGATGAAAAGGAAATACAGGAAGTATCACTGTTAACAATATAATGAAAAGTTTGATACGAAAAAACATAGGCCAAACACATGAACAGCCCCTTAAACTTGCCCGAAAATCCCATTTAGACACTTAAACTCAGAAAATTGAAATATTACTGTTATGTTCCACATCAGACAACATTCTGTTAGGATTTGAATCCCAAATCCGACCTTTTGTAAGCAGGTTCCCAGGAAAGATTGGAGGGTCACAGCTGGACCACTTAAATATCAACCTCCTTAGACAGAACCTACTTACGCCGTGATGTAAGCGAAGAATAAATAGCACACACAGATTTATAGTGGTTCACCCTCAATGTGAGAGCTACGTCCACGTTGCTGCTGCAGATCTTATTAAAGAAGAAATATTACAAGTGTTTACAACACTCAACCTCACAACCCCAATCTCAATTACACTCAAGAATGTTTTACTAAAAATTCTCTCAAAGACCTTCTCTTACTTAGGCCTTTCACTAAGAGTATTTCTCTTAGATTTTTTCTCTCTTTGGGATGTGTTGCCTTCTTCAATTTTGGTGTGTCTAGCAAATGAGAAAGCTTCCCTATTTATAGGTATAAGATGAACCTATTGATGTCATTAGTGACTCAAGCAAGCACTTGACAATTTGCCAAAGACAAGGAAGATGCTTTCTTCCTCAAAACAAGGGAAGTGTTTTCTTCCCTAAAATAAGGGGATGGACCCAACAAATCTCCCACTTGAAGGCTAATTTTAATTAGTCTTCACACTTTGATCGATGCAGCAGCTCTTTCCTAGTTTCATACTTTGTGCAGGCCAACTGAAGTTGCACATAGCTTCAGTTTGTCTATCGTCACTGCCTTTGTCAGCATGTCTGCTGGATTCCGACTCCCTGCGATCTTCTCAAGCACTAACGCTCCATCTTCCAAAGTTGATCTAATGAAATGGTACCGGATTTGTATGTGCTTCGTTCGAGCATGGTAGACCGGGTTCTTTGCCAAATGAATGGCACTTTGGCTATCACAATATATCACACTTCCCTCGTGGTCCTGATCCAATTCTCGCAGAAAAGATTGTAGCCACATCATTTCCTTTGTGGCCTCCGTCACAGCAACGTACTCAGCCTCACAACTAGATAGAGCTACTATTTTTTGCAACTTGGAAACCCAAGAGATTGCAGTACCTCCGAAGGTGTAAACATACCCGGATGTGCTCTTTCTGCTATCAACATCACCACCGTTGTCAGCATCAACATACCCTTGCAATCCTGTTTCTGATTTTCGGAAATACAGAGTTGAACTCGAGCTGCCTTTCAGATATCTGAATATCCACTTCACAGCCTCCCAGTGTTGCTTTCCCGGATTGTTCATAAATCTGTTGACAACTCTCATTGCATGTGCAATGTCTGGCCTTGTACATATCATTGCATACATAAGACTACCGATTGCAGATGCATAAGGTATTTTGTCCATCTGCTTCTTCTCATCCTCGGTTGTCGACGACTGATCCTTTGACAACCGAAAGTGTCCAGCCAAGGGAGTGCTGACTGGCTTGGTTCCATTGGGTTCTTCCTTTATCCGATAAACCCATTTGTTTTGCAATGCCCTCTTATCCTTTGGCAACTCGGCTAACTCCCATGTATGATTTGTCGATAGTGAATCCATCTCATCTTTCATTGCTAGCTCCCACTTAGTCGATTTATCGACTTGCATTGCTTCTTCATAACATTCCGGCTCCCCTCTATCAGTAAGTAGAATGCAGTTGAGGGATGGAGAGTACCTGTGAATCGGCTTCCTGATCCTGGATGATCTACGCAGTTCTGTGGTTGGCGTCTGTTTATTTGTTTCAGAATCAGCACCTTCTCGGATTGTTTGTTCCTCTGCCTCGGTTGTACCTGGCTGCGGCTCAGGTGTCGGGAAGTCCCTCAAATCGACTATTTCCGATTCCTTGTCCTGACATTCTGAATTCTTTTGCAGCTTATCTTTGTACAGTACCTCTTCGTTGAAGACAACATTCCTGCTTCGGATGATCTTCCGATTTTGTTCATCCCAAAATCGATACCCAAGCTCGGTGTTACCATAGCCAATAAAGTAACACTTCTTTGATTTTGGATCAAGCTTGTTTCTAGCCATATCATCATTATGAACATATGATAAACAGCCGAACACTTTCAGAAATGAAAGATTTACCTTCTTGCCACTCCAGACTTCTTCTGGAATTCTGAAATCCAAGGGAACTGACGGTCCTCGGTTAATTAAGAAGGTCGCGGTATTGACAACATCTGCCCAGAATGTCTTGGGCAGTCCAGAGTGTATTCTCATACTCCGAGCACGCTCGTTCAACGTTCGGTTCATTCTTTCGGCTATTCCATTTTGTTGCGGCGTTCCAGGAATAGTCTTCATCATCTTGATCCCATTATCGGCACAGTACCGTTTGAAATCACCATCGGTGTATTCTCCGCCGTTGTCGGACCTCAAACACTTCAACTTGAGGTTTGTTTCATTCTCGACCATGGCTTTCCATCTTTTGAATAAACTAAACACATCGGATTTATTTTTCATAAAATAAACCCATACCTTCCTGGTTGAATCATCAATGAAGGTCACATAGTAGTGTGATCCTCCAAGAGAGGGGACAGTGGTAGGTCCCCACACGTCTGTGTGCACCAATTCCAGCTTCTCGACCTTCAACTCCCTGCCTGCATTTGAGAAACTTACTCGCTTTTGTTTTCCGAGAATGCAGCTCTCACACGTATGAAGGTCCACCGTCTTCAGCGCCGGAATTAAGCCATTTATCACCAACAGCTTCATCCCCTTCTGGCAGATATGCCCCAGCCGACAATGCCACAAATCTGTCTTCTTTCTGTTGTCAACCACAGCAACAGTATCACGACAGCTAGTCGTCATGTAGAGAGTGCCAGTCTTCTTTCCTCGGCCAACTACCATAGCACCTTTCGCCACCTTCCAAGACCCATTATCAAAGTTGAGATCATATCCCTCATCATCAAGCTGACCTACTGAGATCAGGTTTCGCATCAGCTTTGGAACATGTCTAACTTTTGTAATCTTCCACGAGGATCCATTTGACATCTTCAAATTAATGTCTCTCGTGCCAACAACGTCTAGCGGCTCTCCAACGGCTAAATAAACTTTGTCGAGATTCCCAGCCACGTAGTTTGTCATTATATCATGATGTGGGGTGGTATGAAAGGACGCTCCTGAGTCAAGCACCAAAGAGTCTATCGGGCTGTCAACTGATAGCAACAACGCATCGCCAATGTCTTCCGTAGCAGTGTTGATTCCAGCCCCCTTGTTGTCCTCCTTCTTTGGCGCCTTGCAGTTCTTCTTGAGGTGACCTGGTTTTCCACAGTTCCAACACTCAAGTGTTCGTCCTGGTCTGGATTGACCCCTGCCATTCCTTGACTTCGATCTGCCCCTATTTCGGTTGTAGTTTCTGTCATAATTGTCACGACCCAACCCTGTAGGCCGTGACTAGTATCCGATCTGGGCACCCAAACACATCTATCAAATGCTATCTCAAATTTTTATCAAACGCATTCAAGTATATAGCAGAAGCCATCAAGGCTATATTTCAAATTTAGACAATTTCCAGAAAAATTTCGGCAGAGTTTCCTTTGTTTTTCGGACTATCCAAAATAACCCTGTACACAGCAAATACCAACAAAGGCCACACAGGGCCAACAGAACAACATATACATGTGCGAGCCGACAAGGCTGCCATAAACATATACAAAATGCATGCCGACAAGGCTGCCATAACGAAGGAGATCATATGGACACAACTGTACAGAAGGAGGCACACACACCCACAAATAAGTCTACAGACCTCTAAACAGACCAAACGAATCATATGGCGGAACAGGGCCCCGCCGTACCCGGAACAAATATATATACATACATAACGAACAAAAGTATATACCAAAAGTGTATGCTCTGAAATGAGAAGAGCACTCCAAACAGCTGATGGGGATGTCCTAAACTGGGGGATCACCGAACTGTGCGTCTGTACCTGCGGGCATGAAACGCAGCCCCCGAAGAAAGGGGGTCAGTACGAAATATGTACTGAGTATGCAAAGCAGAATGTACAGAAAGCAAATCTGAGACGTAACGAAATGGGGGTATCAAACATAAGTGCAAATTCAATCTTATCAAACTATTTAGTTTCAAATATGTAAATCATGCATAGGGTACAGAAGAATATGGTCGCCCGCCTGTCGATAGCGCCATAACACAGCATAACACCAGAAAGATTTCAAATCTCCGTATCCCCGTCTCATATCACATCACAACATAACGCCATACACAGCATAACGCCAAATATAGATGGAACCCGACCCTCTTTTGCGAGTAGCTCGGTGAACCATAAACACTGCATAACTCCAGAGTATATCAAAATGCGCACGATAACATAACCGGCCCGGGACTCGGCGAAGGGAATAACAAAATGCATGAATAGAGTCGTGAGTAGTCATATGCATAAAATCAATATCATAAATTCAAACATAAGCAAAACGATCATATTTGAAAATCGAATAGTAGTCTTAACAAATTCTTTCAAAATCTCCCGAATTTCATAAAAGGAAGTCGCGGGACCCACGGGTGGGTATTTACCCAAGTCGGGCCCGCTTATGAAAAACATACTCGTTATACGTAATGCAAAATTTTATAAAAATATATTGGAGCAATCCGAGCATTTATGTGAAAGATATGACATTCGGATATTTCGAAGTTCCTTAAAGTGAAACCTTTTTGCGCAAAGTTCGAAAAGCGATTTTTCAAATACATAAAGGTTCATATTTCATCAGATCATACATAAGAGTGCCAAAGAACGTACACGGATCATAACATGCTCGGATTTCGGATTTGGAAGTTTCCTTAAGGCTCTAA
Organism: Lycium barbarum; assembly: GCF_019175385.1. Lineage (NCBI taxonomy): Eukaryota > Viridiplantae > Streptophyta > Magnoliopsida > Solanales > Solanaceae > Lycium > Lycium barbarum. Next base: position 163,900,752 of record NC_083337.1, read on the forward strand.
TTTAGCCTATAAAAACTAAGACATGCCAAAAAGAAAGGAAGTTGCCTTACATACCTCAAACGCACTCAAGATAGCCAATCTTAAGTAAATATCCAATCTACGCCTCGGGCTCCCCAAGGTCTACAATACGCCAACGAACACCAAACATTAGATAAGGGCATTTAGCCATTCATTCCAGCTAATCATTAAATTCTACAGAAAAATTCGGCAGCACTTCCCCTGTAATTAGGCCATCCCGAGAATTTAACTCGGCCATATCAATCAACAACAACCACAACAACCAACCTAACAACATTAATAATTAATCCGAAAGGTAATTCAACAATAATAGCTTTCTTGCCATCATTTATCAATTTTCATAAATTCAATTCGACGACTTACCTTCAAGCCCAAAATCGACGCTTATATGCTCACATACTAACCCGAACCCATACCAACAATATTTAAAGACATTCTAAGCAATTCATACAGCATTTCCAACAATCCAAAATTTTCTCCAATTTAGCCGAGAACAGCCCCTAAACCCGAGGCACTCACTTTACACATTCCTCATTTTCAAATCATGATTTGCACCCACAATTCACATTCTAACAATGCTATTCATCAATATACAAAATTACATTGAATATACAATATCCTCCAAAACAGTCCGCAACAACTACAACATCAATTTGAGTCATTAAACGTTCATTTCCAACATAGAATTCATAGCGACGACGACTAAACATTAAGCGATATTAATTCAATTCTCGTTACAATAATGGCCTACCTTCGGCCATAACCTCCCACCAACATACAAAGATGATTCCCATTCATTTCTTCACTTACAACGATCACAACATGCTAATCAAGCTTTAATTCATAATTCCAACATCACACAACACACGCCCCTTACACACAACTCATTTCCAACATATTTTTTTTCATGATATTCATCTAAATTAACATACTACAAGATAAAAACAACCTCTATAACACATAAAACATAGAGAAATCTTACCTTTTCTCTTCAATCCCACAATAGGCTAGGGTTTTCCAAGGATGAAAAATAAAGGGTTGATCGCTCAAACGACACCTCCACGCTACTTAGGGACCTCAATATAGTGAGTTTACATCAAGGAATTAATTTTGGAAGATCTAGAAATGGGACTTGGTTTATTTTTTTTATTTATTTTTAAGTTGGCCGAGAGCCTTCTTTTGTGTGGTGTTCTTCACCCTTTTTTTTTTTAAGTGTAAAAAAAAATGAAGCAAATGAATACTAGTAGTCATCTTTTATGCTAGCAAGACTTGGTCAAGGGTTCATGGCCCACTCCATGTGTTGGATTAATTAAAAGATGACACAACAATTGTGTGGGCACCACTTTAATGCCACACGGCCAAGGGCCAAATAATTCATGATTTCCAACTTCCAATTTTATCACTTTTGGTCCCAAATTTTCCTAATTGTTCCATGCCAACAAATTCATGCACAACTTATGACTTAAATAAAATCAAAGATCAAAAATCCCGACTTTGTATCCCGAAATAATCTTGGCCTTAAATTATCATAGCTCATCCGGGTTGTCCCAATATGTAAAAACACGGGACGTAAGAATAATTTCTGCTTCTGTTTTCAACATTAAAAACAGAACTCGTCGATGCCTCTCCAGAATCTGTCCTGCGCACCTCCTCAGCAAGGATACGATCCCTAACATCGTTGAACTTTATTTTGTTACTGCCGACAGAATTACTAACCGCTGCTCTCATTGTCTCCCAGCTATTTGGTAGGGATGTCAACAAAATTAGAGCTTGCACTTCATCATAGAAATCAATTTTTACCGATGACAATTGATTTACAATGGTATTGAATTCATTTACGTGTGCAACAATATGAGCATTTTCCATCATCTTTAGATGAAATAGTTTCTTCATGAGAAATACCTTATTATTTGCCGAAGGTTTCTCATACATGTCAGAGAATACCTTCATCATATCTGCGGTGGTCTTCTCCTTTGCCACGTTGTGAGCAACGTTCTTTGACAGCGTCAGCCGAATGACTCCCAGAACTTGTCTGTCGAGGAGATCCCAATCTGCTTGCTTCATCTCCTCTGGTTTTGGACTCAGAGGTTCATAAAGTTTTCTGCCATATAAATAATCTTCAATTTGCATTCTCCAGAACGCAAAATCTGTACCATCGAATTTACCGATGCCGTGCGTCGTACCATCTTCGCCTCCCATCGTTTCTAAATCACAACACAACCTGTTGCTCTGATACCAGTTGTTAGGATTTGAATCCCAAATCCGACCTTTGTAAGCAGGTTCCCAGGAAAGATTGGAGGGTCACAGCTAGACCACTTAAATACCAACCTCCTTAGACAGAATCTACTTACGTCGTGATGTAAGCGAAGAATAAATAACACACACAGATTTATAGTGGTTCACCCTCAATGTGAGAGCTACGTCCACGTTGCTGCTGCAGATCTTATTAAAGAAGAAATATTACAAGTGTTTACAACACTCAACCTCACAACCCCAATCCCAATTACACTCAAGAAGTTTTTACTAAAAATTCTCTCAAAGACCTTCTCTTACTTAGGCCTTTCACTAAGAGTATTTCTCTTAGATTTTTCTCTCTTTGGGACATGTTGTCTTCTTCAATTTTGGTGTGTCTAGAAAATGAGAAAGCTTCCCTATTTATAGGTATGAGATGAACCTATTGATGTCATTAGTGACTCAAGCAAGCACTTGACAATTTGTCAAAGACAAGGAAGATGTTTTCTTCCTCAAAATAAGAAATGTATTTTCTTTCTCAAAACAAGGGAAGTGTTTTCTTCCCTAAAATAAGGGATGGACCCAACACATTCACACGCTCAAATGTTGTGCAATGTACATAGTCAGTTAGTTGTGTCTGATAGGAACGAATATGTACAATTGAAACAAAGTTGAGTTAACATGCCTAAATGAGATTTCCGGTTTAAGGGCCCATACACGTGTTTATATCTGTGCTGACTGAACCACAACTGAGAAAAAGTATCAGAGTCTTGGACCTGCACTTCAAGTTCAATACTTCAGTCATACAAGTGGAGAAAATAATGGAGTCATGGCTCCTCCTCCTCCTCATCATCATCCTCACTCTCTTTCTCTCTTTCTTATTCAAATCAAATAACCAGAAGAAAGTTCCCCCCGGACCCTCTGCTTTTTCGGTGATTAGCAGCTTCCTACGGGCTAACGCCGATATAGAACTCATCCTCAGGGACCTCAAGACTAAATATGGTCCTGTATTCAACTTCAGAATTGGACTTGGATTTCGTCGTCCTTCCATATATGTTGCTAGCCACTCATTAGCCTATCAAGCTTTAGTCAAGCAAGGCGCTATTTACTCTGACAGGCCAAAGGCCAGTTTAACCCTCCCCAGTAGCCGAATTAACATGGCCTCCTCCCCTTACGGCCCCACATGGCGCCTCCTCCGCAGAAACCTTGTCTCTGAAATGCTCCACCCTTCTCGGACAAAATCCTACTCTAAGGTCCTATCTCGGGTACTCAGTATCCTCATTCAACAGCTCCGTGCTGATTCTGCAGCCACCGAAGTGATAACGTTAATTGATCAATTCCGTTATGCCATGTTTTATCTTCTTGTCCTGATGTGCTTCGGGGATAAGATAGACGAGCCTCAAGTCAAACAGATCCAAGATGTACAACGAAGATGGATCTTAACTCTTGGCCGATTCATCAATCTCAGCTTTTTCCCAACATCACTTCAAAAGATCATTTTCAGGAATCAATGGAAAGAGCTCATCCAAATGATACAAGAGCAAGAGAGGGTCTTTATACCTCTGATCGAGGCTCGAATGAAAGCAAAAACTGAGGAAGGAATGGTGGCTTATAAAGATACATTGTTGAATTTGGAATTCCCAGAGGAAAAGAGGAAGTTTAATCATGGAGAGATTGTTAGTCTCTGCAGTGAGTTCCTCACTGGTGGTACTGATACTACCTCCACCTCGTTACAATGGATTATGGCCAACTTGGTCAAGTACCCTTCTATTCAGGAAAAACTATACCAAGAAATATCTGACGTAGTGAACAAAGGGAATTCGAAGCCAAAGGAAGTGAAAGAGGAAGATTTACAGAAAATGCCTTACCTAAAAGCAGTGATCTTGGAAGGACTAAGGCGGCATCCGCCAGGTCATTTCCTGCAGCCGCATGCAGTGACAGAGGAAGTGGAACTCAACGGCTATGTGATCCCTAAGGATGCAACAATTACTTTCATGGTTGCAGATATGAATTTGGACCCAAATGTGTGGGAGAATCCCTTGGATTTCAAACCAGATAGGTTCTTATCAGTGGATGGTGATACAGAAGCGTTTGATATAACAGGAAATAGAGAGATCAAGATGATGCCTTTTGGTGCAGGGAGAAGAATGTGTCCAGGCTATGGCTTGGCTATGTTCCATATGGAGTACTTTGTGGCTAATTTGATCTGGCACTTTGAGTGGAAGGCTGTGGATGGAGATGATATTGATCTATCAGAGAAGCTGGAATTCGCTGTTACGATGAAAAATCCATTGCGTGCTCGCATCCGTCCCAGAGTAAAATCAACTTTTATGATCTGCTAATTCTTGTTACATATATATTACAAGTTATTTTATGCTGTGTATTTGTTTGGTCTTCCTTTCTCTTGAAGTTGTTGATGTTTCTTCAATATAAATAAAGGAACAGGCAGGGAACTCAGGTACTCAACTGTTCAATTGAAGCACAATATTTGAAAGTTGAGGTCCTCAACCAAGATCAATATTAAACATCTAGAATAAACAAACTTATAAATTTATAATATGGGCCATATGGCCTTTTGGGGTGCTTTCTGCATGAAATGATTTATTAAAGATCAGTAAAAGTATTTCTCTAATGATAGATTACACCTGCTGAATAGACTTACCTTTTTAAAGCATTAAATCTACATAAATGATAAATGGATATCACTCAAACGACGTTTCTCAATAAGAACTTTACATTCTTCCAGCAAGCGCAGATTGGTAAATTTATGCTTCAACCAGTGCAATTTCACTTGAGCAATCAATATGCAGCTCGCTTTCACTGTTACCTGGAAATGCAGCAGGCTAAGCGAGGTTCAGAACTCAGAAGTGGACATGATGAAACACGTAACATAAGAATACACAAAGAGGTGATCTGATACTAGGGAAGTCATTAGAGGTTCAGAAATGAAGAGATGAAGAGAGTCATATATATTATTGAATAAAGCAAACGATTCTTCATTGCTAGGAGAACAATAGAAAAATTTGTACTGTTTTATCTCATACAACAGCCAAAACTCAAAATTCTGCTGACATACCTGAATTTTCAGATATTTGGCTATTTATGATGGATTATTGAAATATTAATGCCCATTTTACCTCTTTCTTTCATGGGGGATCTTATGCATTGTTCAGATTCTCAGAAGAGGAAATAGTTTAGTGAGTCTGAAAATCAGTTAGACCATACAAGTAATATTAATGTTGCCCACAAATGATTAGGAAATAATAAGTTGCAGCCACTTGCAAATGGAGCAATTAAAAAGAAAAAGGGAAATGGGAACTTTGGATAAGGTACAACGACAACTTCCCCTCAATTTCAAGGTAGTTGCGTCAGTTATATGAATCCTCACTAATCGCGTTACTCCTAATATCTAATATTTTAGTAAGGTACTGCAACAAAAACCCTATATATGCAGTCCCTCCGAATAAAAAGGGATTAAATGTTAGTAGTATTAAAGAATAACAGGAGATGACTACATCCATTAAGCAACCATTTTGGTGAGAGAGATCAGCCTTCTTTCTTCTTCTATGACTACCCACTTTGGTTCGCTATTATCTGCAAAATTCAAGAGACGAAATATGTAAATTTTAAAATTTAGACACATACAATGTGCAGAAGTCAAAAAGCTACAAAACTTTTCCAAGAAACTGACCACAAGAACCTTAATTCCTTCTCCAGTTTCTTTTAGTATCTAAAGGCGTAACAAATATACTTTAACAGTCAGAGAGGGAAATGTGTAAGGAAAGAAACAGGGTCTCAAGAAACAGTGGATCTTGAACCCCTTTAGGCTTTTGTATTTCGAAGATACTAGAATTATTGGCATGCAAATCAGAGCCCTTAATGTTTTGGCTTTGGCCTTTGGTTTACAAACTGCCATATGGGGAAAAAATTGCAGAACAGTTTAGTGGTAAACATATTGCAAAGGCGTCCCCTTATTTACTCTACTTGTCAATGCTGGCCTGTATATTTAAGGATCATTCCCAACTTTCTTTTTCTTTTTTCCACGCGATGCCAGTTACAATATTCATATTGGAGTCCGACTAAATCTAGAGTCACATCGGAAAGTTTCGTATTGGAGTAAAATGCTCCCTAACAAAGAAAACTTAATACTAGGGGCATGAACTCGAAACCTCTAATTAATGATGAAAGAGTCCTTATCGCTCTACCAAAGTTGGTATCCCCAACTTTTTATACTTGGGAAAAGTTTTGCTAGTTTCAGTTGTCAGCTGGTTGTGTTATGTTTAAATGCAAAACACCCTTAATTAAAACACTTGCTGTTATGATCAGATTCTTCTACTTGTTGGGTCCTTTTGAAGTTCTTTAAGCAAAGAATATCATAACATTATTTATAAGTGCTTTTTAATCTTTATGAACAAATTTCGCTATCCACCAATGATACCAAAAGTATCTTCTTGAAACTGGCCAAAAGCGGGCAAATGCTTTAATTACAGTCTGGGATTCCACTTCAAGTTCATAATTCAGTTGTACAAGTGCTAGTTGGAGATATGATCAGGATTCAAATTTATGGAAGCAGCAAGTTGCAAGGGCAAGAATATGGTGTTTCCAACTCATGGAAACCGTGGCTTAACAGTAGCACCATACACCTGTGTGGATTCTGGAAGATAGTAGGTACTGCTAGAATATATAGTGAAAAGTTGTGCTCAAAATGTTTCTATTTTGACAATTATATTTATCACTTTTTAAAAAAAAAAAAATTCTTTTTCCTGCACCGACAGGTCAGGTGTAGTTTTCCTAAACAGGATAGAAAGCATAAAAAATTGTAAATAGAGTTACCATTATCTCTAACTTTTTTACTCTCCACAACTAACAGATTTTTCCCCCCACAAGTACATGCACTTCTATATATAACAGTTAAGTGGAGAAGTTCGACATTTAGTCTTGCAGATCATACTAGTTTGAAAATAATGGAGTCATGGCTCCTCCTCATCATCATTATCCTCACTCTCTGTATCTCTTTCTTCCTCAAATCCAATAACCAGAAGATCAACAAGAAACTCCCCCCCCCCCCCCCCCCCCCCCCCGGCCCCTTTGCTCTAATGCCAATATAGAACTCATCCTCGGGGACCTCAAGACTAAATATGGTCCTGTATTCAACTTCAGAATTGGAATTGGATTTCGTCAACCTTCCATATTTGTTGCTAGCCACTCATTAGCCTATCAAGCTTTAGTCCAGCAAGGTGCTGTTTTCTCTGACCGGCCAAAGGCCTCTCAGATCAGTGTAACCCTCACCAGTAGCCAGATTAACATCGCCTCCTCCCCTTACGGCCCCACATGGAACCTCCTCCGTCAAAACCTTGTCTCTGAAATCCTCCACCCTTCTCGAACAAAGTCCTACTCTAAGGTCCGATCTCAGGTACTCAGTATCTTTATTCAACAGCTCCGCTCTGATTCTGCAGCCAAGGAAGTGATAACGTTAATTGATCATTTCCGTTATGACATGTTCTATCTTCTTGTCCTGATGTGCTTCGGGGACAAGATAGACAAGCCTCAAGCCAAACAGATCCAAGATGTACAACGAAGATGGATTATAACTGTGGGCCGATTCATCAACCTCCGCTTCTTCCCAATATCACTTCAAAAGATCATTTTCAGGAATCAATGGAAAGACCTCATCCAACAGATACAAGAGCAAGAGAGGATCTTTATACCTCTGATCGAGGCTCGAATGGAAGCAAAAACTGATGGTTTGAATCATCATAACACTGAGGAAGAAGTGGTGGCTTATGCGGATACATTGCTCAATTTGGAATTCTCAGAGGAAAAGAGGAAGTATAATGATGGAGAGATTGTTAGCCTCTGCAGTGAGTTCCTCACTGGTGGGACCGAGACAATGTCCACCTCGTTGCAATGAATTATGGCCAACTTGGTCAAATACCCTTCTATTGAAGAAAAACTATACCAAGAAATATCTGAGGTAGTGAACAGAAGGAATTCGAAACCAAAAGGAGTGACAGAGGAGGAGGTAGTGAAGGAGGAAGATTTACAGAAAATGCCTTACCTAAAAGCAGTGATCTTGGAAGGTCTAAGGCGGCATCCGCCAGTTCACATCCTGCAGCCACACACGGTGACAGAGGAAGTGGAACTCAACAGCTACGTCATTCCTAAGGATGCAACAATTAACTTCATGGTTGCAGATATGAATTTGGACCCAAAGGTGTGGGAGTATCCCTTGGATTTCAAACCGGATAGGTTCTTGCCAATGGACAGTGATACAGAAGATTTTGATATAACAGGGGTTAGAGAGATCGCGATGATGCCTTTTGGTGCAGGGAGAAGAGTATGTCCAGGCTATGGCTTAGCTATGCTCCATTTAGAGTACTTTGTGGCTAATTTGAGGCTATGGCTTAGCTATGCTCCATATAGAGTACTTTGTGGCTAATTTGATCTGGCATTTTGAGTGGAAGGCTGTGGATGGAAACGATGTTGATCTCTCCGAGAAGCTGGAATTCACTGTTACGATGAAGAATCCATTGCGTGCTCGCATCCGTCCAAGAGTAAACCAACTTGAATGATCTGCTAATGTTTTATATTTGTTTGGTTTTCCTTCCTCTTGATGTTTTTGATGTTTCTTCAATAAAATAAAGGAACAGGCAGGGAACTCAAGTACTCAACTGTTCCAGTGGAGCACAATATTTGAAACTTCAGGTCCTCAACTAAGATCAATAATAAACATCTAGAATAATAACAAATTTCTAAATAATAATATGGCCTTTAGTTGGTGCTTTATGCATGAAAAGATTTACTAACAAGCTTGACCACATGGAGAACATTCCCTTAAGCTGATGATGGAGTCTTGAGTACAGATCATTAAAAATATCTTTTTCTCTCCAATGATAGATTGCAACTACTGAGCATTAACATAGACTTACCTTTGTAAAGCTTTGATCCACATAAATGACAGATGGATATCACTCAAAGGAAATTTCTCAATAAGAACTTTACATTCTTCCACCAAGTGCAGATTGGTAACTTTATGCTTCAACCCGTGGAATTCCATTTGAGCACTCACCATGCAGTTCACTTTCACTACCTGGAATTGACTGGAAATGTAGTAGGCTAAGCATAACAGAAGTGGACATGCTGAAACACGTAACATAAGTAAGAATACACAAAGAGATGATCTGATACTAGGGGAGTCATTAAGGTTCAGAAATGAAGAGATGAAAAGAGTCATATATAGTATTAGATAGAGAAAATGGTTCTTCATTGCCAAGAGAGCATTAGCAAAATTTTGTACTGTTTCATACAACAGCCAAAACTCAAAATTCTCGACATTCCTGAATTTTCAGATATTTAGCTATTCATTCAGACAAAGATCCACATGATTATGTCCATCTAATTATATAAATATGCATCAAGCTGCAGAAGCAGCATGCTATTTATGATGGATTCTTGATGTTGGCATTCATTCGAGTAACTCCCTGCAAGACTGCAATAAGCTATGGTATTCCTTCAAGTTTCTCCCTGCACGATGGCAAAGCCCTCACCATCACTTTGTAAGGATCATTGGAAGATAATTTCTGTTGGCCCCAGTTCCTGTTTGGACTAGAAAACCCTTGAGAGGATGTTATTCTTGAAGCAGAAATAATACGGTCACAAAGATCCTTGATCATTTTATATCTCTCCGTCTCATCCGGATGATCCTTTTCCCAAGCTTGAGAAGAGAAGTCTGGTGTTCCTCCATTGTTAAGAAAGTTTGAGATTCCTCTATCCACAGTCTTCGTATTTTCTTTCTCTCCCACGCAGAATTCCCATGCTATGCCATCTGAAGTTTCCCTTTCTAAGGAAATGCTTTGCGACATCCACCCTGTATTTTTATCAGAAACCAACAATCTATTTGGATCATTCTGTAGAGTATTGCACCACTGATGGCTCTTCTTATCACCCATGTTTAATTCAAAGGAACAAAGGTCGCTATCAGCTGAATCACCTTCTTCTCCATCTTCTTCTTTAATAAGTACTTCCTCATCTGCCTTTTCTTTATCTTGGTAATGGTGTGTACTTGGAAGTGTTTCTCTCAAGTGTCTCTCAAGCTCATCAATTGTTTCATAATTAGGCGAATCACTGCCTTGTTCTTGGCCCTTTGTGGATCTCAAATAGGCTTCAAATTCATTCCTTAACTTATCAACAACTTCATTTTTCTCCTTGAAATGATACTTGGCATCTGAAAGTTTCATTTGAACTCTTTCCTCGCGCATCACATCAGCTTGTTGAAGCATTTTCTGTTCCATTTCCACCTCTTCCCGAATTTTAGCAGATTGTCTCTTCAATTCTTCCATCTCAGCTCTATCTTCTCTGAGACCTCTGGCTAATTCATCACACATTTGCTCCAATATCTCTCTGTCCCTTTTCTCGCCTTGAAGTTCTTTGACTGCCTTCGAGAGAGATACCTTTGTATCCGCCAATTCTCTACCAAGCTTCTTATTTAATCTCTCAGTTTGCTTCCTCAGCTTCTTCTCTATCTTGACCTCCCTCGCTACAGATGTAATGGCAGCATGAATCCTGTCTTGCTCTTTAATCTTCCAGGCCATCTTTTCTTCTTCAAACTTCTTCAACAGGATATCAACTTCACTATCGTTATGTGTGTTTTCGTCTATCAATTTAGACACTTGATCGCACAACCAGTCAAGCTCGGTAGCTATAGCTGAGAAAAGGGATGAACTTGTAGATTTCTGCTCTTTGAGATTCCAGACATGACTTAGAACTTGCAGCAGCTCTTTACATGTCGTAAGGCCATGACACACATCCTTCAACTGATGTCTGCTTAGAGTCTGTCCATGATTTTGTGTCTGATCAACCTGCATATTCATTCTTGTATTAACTATATATTTCAATGCAGAGTTGTTAAGAGAAAGTGGCAGCAGTTGATGGCAATGATAGATTCGGAATTATTACACACAAAAATTTCAAAATAACATCAATTCAGTGTTGGAACACAATATATGGCCTGCCGGCTTTGATAGAACCTGAACTAGAACCACGTTACATGTATTTCCCTTTGTTCATAAATTTCTTGTCCATTTCCTAAGATGAACTTTGAAGAGGCCAAGCGGCACATCAAAATGTCATTCATAGTGATAAAGAAAAAGGGAAATGGAAACTTTGGATAAGGTACAACGACAGCTTCCCCTCAATTTCAAGCTAATCCAGTCAGTTATATGAATACTCACTAATCATGTCACTCCTATTTAAAGTTTTAGGTTATACAATACCTTTGATAAGGTACTCCAACAAAAACCCTTTACAAAATAGTTCCTCCGACTAACTATGGATGAAATGTTAGTAGTATTAAAGAATAACAGAAATGATTACCTCCATAGAGCAACCATTTTGGTGAGTGAGATCAGCCTTCATATGTTTTCTTCTTCTATGACTACCCATTTTGGATCGCTGCCTTCTCTGCAAAATTCAAGAAGCAAAATATGTAAAAAAAAAAAAAAAAAAAAAGAACACACACACACAAAAAACACACATAATATGCAGAACTCAAAAAGCTACAAACTTTTTCAAGAAAATGACCAACAAAAACAAGTTTTCCCAAATACATTTACACACTGACCTCAGAAACAGGGCCATGAAAAGGATCAGAGAATTCCAAAGCTACTGAGCCCAATTTGGATGACTTCAAAACTCTTTCTTTCCTACCAATTTCAACTTCACTCCTCTCCTTCAAATCCTTCAAAACCCCATTAGTTTCCCATAGAGTAGCAGCCATTTTTCTTGCTGAAACCGACATGTCTTTCACTTTATCAAAGCCCTTTGTTTGAATAAACTGGTATGAATAATTATCATCACTTTGCAGAGAAGGTGATCTTGATGAACTCATTTTCCACTATGGAAGATTAAAGACGTAATTTGGTTTTCCATCAATCACTGGCAACTCTTTCTTGGGAAGGGGATCAACTGTTTATAAGATTTTAACTACTTTTATCAGTCAAAAAGAGGGAAGAAGACAAGTAGCAAAGAACGTAATAATGGAGTCTTGAACGTACCCCTTCTGATGATGCTAGAATGATTGGCATGCAAATAGTGAAAGAGAGCCGGTCCTTTGCTACGTAGACAAAATTATCGTGGGACTAATTTACTCCATCTCTTGGGGCTAATTTATCTCTTGGGGCTAATTTATCTTTTGAGATGCACTTCATACTTTGTTTGGTACAAGGTATAAATTTATTTCAGAATAAATTTATATCTTTTATCAAACATAATACAAAATTAGTCTCGTAGTTAGTGCTGGAATATCCTAGCTAATATCATATATCAAACGACCTCTTGGCCTTTGATTTACAAACTGACATATGGGTAAAAAGAATGTACAATAATCGAATGGTAAATATATTTGGATATGGTAAGTATTTATCCCAAACTAATTACTCCATCCGTCCATTTTTACTGCACAACTTTTAAAGTATGTTTAGTTTATTTCTAACTTTAGATGACTTAATAATAATTGGGGGTGATATAGTAAAATTATTATCTTATTTATGGCTCTTTAATGAAGTGTCAAGTCAATACACGATAAGTAAAAATGGACGGAAAGAGTACCTTAATTAAATAATTTAATTAGGTGAAACTATATATTGTTGATTATGATTAAATGATATTTTTAAATATTCAAATACATATGATGTATCTATTGATTTGATGTAAATACAGTTGATTATAAGTTTTCACCTTTGCAAAGAGTCCCCTTATTTTAATTTTATCAATGCTGGCCTCTATATTTAAGAATTATCCCCAACTTAGTGAAAGATTTTGCTGGTTTCAGCTACGTAGTAGAAGCTGGTTGTGTTTAAATGCAACACAGCCTTAATTAAAACACTTGGTGTTCTTACCTTGTATTGGTCTAGGGTCCTTTAGAAGTTCTTTAAGCAATGAATATCATAACATTATTTATAAGTACTTGTAGCCGTTGCTGATAGCTTAAATTGGCATGTCCCCTAGAAGAAGGAAGGGGCCCATTAACGGCTTAAATTGTTTCGGATATTGACGACAATTTAGAAAATGGCCACATTCTGTGTGGTCCTCCACATCCCCTCCCACGTGGTCATAGTCAGCCTCTGTTCTTTGTTTTAATATGACAGTTGACTTAAGGTCAAGAGACAACTAAAAGAAAATATTTAAGTTGAATACATTGATTTAATCAACGGAAAAGGACCAAAATTACCTCTGAAACTTGAAAAATAGTTCATTCATACCCTTCGTTATACTTTAGCGCCAATTATACTCTTATGTCTAACTGCTGCCACGTGGCATCATCCTAGCCCTTCAAAATTATTGTACCCTCAAATAATTTTTTACCCACTAAAATAGCTCAATCCGACCCGAATTTTTTTTTCTAGCAAAAATAATACGGAATTATTTTTATTTTATTTTTCTGGAAAAATTATACGTATTATTTTTGCTAGAAAAAAAATTCGGGTCGAGTTGAGTTATTTTAGTGAGTAAAAAATTATTTGAGGGTAAAATAATTTTGAAGGGCTGGGATGATGCCATGTGGCAGCAGTTAGACATAAGGGTATAATTGACCCCATAGTATAACTGTAAGGGTATAATTGGCGCTAAAGTATAACGAAGGGTATGAATAAACTATTTTTTAAAGTTCAAGAGTAATTTTGGCTCTTTTCCGTTTAATCAATGTAGTTTAACCGGCGATACGAGTAAGATAGCCATCAAGACCTGTGGATTTCAATTGAAGATTATTTTTGTAATTAGTCGGCTACATATTTAATTAGGTCATTAATTGAAAATTACATTTGATATATAGTTGGTGGATATATTTTTTATTTTACCATGCTTGTAATTCGTATGATCTATAACTTACGAACAGAGTTGATCTCTATTTAGCATCTTTAAAAAACTACATAGTTCCTTGGAATTAGCACTAGAGATATTTCTGTCACTTGTTAGCAAAATACACATCTCAGTATAAATAGTCCTTACGGCATCTCCAATCCATTGCACCATTTTTTGCACCAAAAAAAATATTCCTTTTATATTCTTCTTTCTCTTTTATATTATATTATTTTCTTTTACTTAAATTTTATTTTTAATTTCATAAAAAAAATCCTTTCTTTTTTTTTTCTTTTTTACATATCCATCTCATGTAATTATAATCCTTTGTTATATAATCACTTAATATAAAATTATTTTATACCATAAAATTTTAAATAATATAAATTGTAAGAAAATATTATACGTTATACATATTAATGGATAATTCAAATAAAAGTGAAATCATTGATAAAATATAATTAAATAAATACTATTACATTAAGGTAGAATTTATTTTAATTTCTACATAAATATTCAACTTCCATGATTAGTACGTTGCTCCCATACATGCTCTAGTAATGCATTACGAAGTGCAAAATGAGCATCTTTGTTCTTAATTTTTTTGTGTCGAGCTAAAAATTGTTCAAATCGATAATTTTCATCTACTACCATTTCTACTGTTGGAGTTGGACCTTCCCAAGCATCTTGAATTGGTGCATTAAGATCACGCTCATCCTCGATTATCATGTTGTGCAGTATAATACATGATGGTAATATATCATGTAGCACTTCTTTTCTCCAAAAACATATTATATTTTATATTTGCACTTTTCATTTTTGTGATGGTTATATTTTTTAATACAATTATAACTTATAATAAAATTAACTTACACTTTTATATAAAATAATATATAAGAAAATTAATTTATAAAACTTACACTCCAAAATTAAGATGTAAAATTAATATTATAAGATATTTCATAAAAAATAATTATGTATATTAGGAATCTAAAATTATAAATTAAAATTTATAAAATGTTAAATTAAAAGTGTTATATAATAAAAAAAAATATATTAATGAATAGTAATGGTGTAGATGAATAGGTATATTAGGAATCTAAATGTAAAAATTAAAATTTATAATATGTTAAATTAAAAGTGTTATATAATAAAAAAAAATATTAATGAATAGTAATGGTGCAATGAATAGTGCAAGGTTGGAGCTCCAAAACACCATTTTTTACACCAAATGCTATTTTGGTGCAAAAAATGATGCAATGGGTTGGAGATACCCTAAGTCTTTCATATTAGTGCAGACAATTTTTATTATTGTTGCTTGCCATTGTTTGAACACAACTATGCAAGGTTTGTCTTCAAGTTGAATTTATTCCATATGTAGGTATATTTTTATAGTTTAGGTTACTTTATTTGTAATTAATTGGTAATTGATATTTATAACTGTTTTTCAATTGATATGAGTTCAATTGATTTGTTTTAGGTTCTACTTTTAAAGGGCGAGTTCTCTCTGAGGGGATCGAGTCCTCTCCTTTGCAGGGTAATTCGCACAAATGCTCTATTTCGGGGTGGTCTTTAATTTTTGCCCCTCAAATTGCTGGTCTTTAATTTTTGCTTTCGGTATTTTAAGTAATAAAAATGGTCGAAAATATCCTTGGGATTCTGGATTCAAACCCCAGCAGAGTTAAAAAAAAAAAAAAAACAATTTCGCAGGACAAGATTTCATAGTAAACTATGCCTATAACTTTTGCCCGAATAGGCATAGTTTGCTATGAAATCTTGCCTTGCGAAATTATTTTTTTTCCTTTGTTGGATTCGAATCCGAATCTCCAGTTTCATAGACTAGCGAATAAGGATACTTTGGCCCACAAATTTTCATTAAATGAAAAGTAGGAAAGAAATTTAAAACTACCGATTGGAGGGGAAACAATTAAAGACTAGTCCATATAAAGGGCAATCCGCACAATTTCTTGTCCTTTGCATTCTGTCGTGGAATCAAAAAATTGCGTGGATTGTCCTTCACACGGACTGGTCTTTAATTTTTGTCCCTCAATTCATTAGTCTTTAATTTTTGTCCCTACTTCTCATTTAATGAAAATTTGTGGGCTAAACTACCCTTTTGACACCTGAGATTCTAGGTTCGATCTCTAACAGTGTCGAAAATAATAATAATTTCGCAAGGCCTACTCGGCCGAAGTTACATAGAGCCTATGCCTTGTCCGGCAAAGGTTCGTGGAAAGGCATAGAAATCTATGCCTATTCGGGCGAAGTTACATAGAACTTATGTCTTGAACCTCTGCCTATTCGGGCGAAGTTACATAGAACTTATGTCTTGAACCTCTGCCTATTCGGGCAAAGTTACATAGAACTTATGCCTTGTCCGGCAAAGGTTTGTGGAAAGGCATAGGTTTCTATGAACCTATGCCTATTCGGGAGAAGTTACATAAAACCTATGTCTTGTCCGGTAAAGGTTTGTGGAAAGGCATAGGTTTCTATGAACCTATGCCTATTCGGGAGAAGTTACATAGAACATATGCCTTGTCCGACAAAGGTTCATGGAAATGAAGTTTTGTACGGCAAAGGTTTCTATGAAACTACATACCGAATAGGTATAGTTTCATATGAACTTATACCTGTGATTTTTTTTTGGACTGAGCGGGGATTCGAATCCAGAACCTCAAGATATTTTTGACCACCTTTTTAAGCGAAGGACAAAACCTCAATACCGGCAATTTGAGGGACAAAAATTAAAGACCTGCGCCTTTGAAGGCCAATCGTGCAAATTACTCTCGTGGAATTGCTGGAGAAACCCTCAATTTGGGTCAGTCGGGCCTATCCTAATTCTTTTTAATCTTTAGTTCTTTATTTTTTTGCATTTAAATTTGTTTCTATGAAAGCACTAATCTATATATCGCGTTTCAACTCATAAGCAGAAAAATTGAAAAGCTTGGAAAGGAGAAGCTATTTCTTGCCCATAAACACATGCTGAAATTAAAAAACACGAATACCAAAGACTGAAGTAGCTTATTTATCTTTTATACAGGATCATTTGCAGAAGCAAATGTTCTACTTTGAGAAATAATCCTCGGTCCTTCCCTTGAAACCAATTTGTCCAAAAGTCAGGCAGATGAACAAGCCCAAGTGCCAGCACACCAACCATAGCCTGTCCACAACACACACATACCAATTTCAAATTGTATAATTAAATTTATTTTTGAAGTATAAACTTGTCCAGAAAAATTGGAAACTAGTGTTCTGAGAATTTAAAAAAAAAAATGGAAAGCTTGAGGCATGTTAAGGACACGTTACTTCTTATACCAAACATCAATTTTCTCACAGTTTAAGTTTCATGAGATGATAATTTTAAAATAATGAGTTTAAGTTATAGACACCAATTTTCAGATCACCCAAATAATATTTACGATAAGACTTTTTAAAATCTAGAATTTATAATAATCTTAAATGTAAGATAGGTCACTTCTTACAATTTGTAAAATCGACCCGATCATGATATATATATATATAATTTTCCTTACACATGACCGTATACAAAAATTTTAAATCTAAGATAATTAGAGGTATCAAAAATTTATGATAAACATTAATTGTTAATCTGGTTATAAAAGTAACTAACATGCATAGATTAAACTACACTAATAATGTAAAAGATTTATACTTTAAGTGTATATACTTAGATAAAAACTAAATTGCTCAATTAAAGAGCAGATATTAAAACGTGTTGAGAGTATACCAGAATTGAGAAGTGAGAGCAGGTGGAGTGGGGAAGTGAGAGAGTTCAGTGCCAATGCTTTCAAAGAAAAGCCCAGTTAGACTCTTGCCATCGATTGCTGGAATGCTTGAAGGAGCCAACCATCCAATCAAACCAAATCCAATCACATTCAAGTCTCTCCTCAGCCAGTCTCTTTGAAAACTTCAAAAACATCATGTGATAAAAACAATCATCTAATAAATTAGAGGAAAAAGAAAATTAAAATATATAAACCATTGTAAATATTTGATGCATCTTTATTTGGTCATTTACCATGTAACTCTGCCTCCTGAAGCTTGTGCTACCCTTAAAGGGTTTCTTGCTGTCACTGGTGATCTCAAGAAGCCTGTTAGAATTAAAGACAAAACAGAAGAGATTTAGTTATTGACGAACAAATTATTGACCATGCATTGATGTAGGTGTGTACAAAAGTAAATCTCTTCTACAAATGATTTTAAAGTTATATATAATAACGGTGTAAAAAAATGTCTTAACATGTGTTATACCCTTTGTTCCAATTAATGTGATTCATTAGATTTTTTGTTTGTTCTTTATGATATAATTTAACTTTAAACTTTTTAATTTAATTTACACTTAATGAGATGATTTATAGCACATAAATATTTATGACTTATTTTAAACCACAAGTTTCAAAAGTCTTTTTTTTTTAAACTCCTTGTTTAATCAAAGTGCATCACATAAATTGAGATGACAGGAGCAGGGGTGTCAAATATGGCTCAAAAGATAATGGCCCGCCCAATCCTCCCAAAATTTTATGGGTTGGGCTTAAGATAATTTTGTATTGGGCTGATTTTAGCCCAACCCAACATAGCCTATTTTAAAGTGATCTCCAACTTAGCTCATTTTTAAAATCTACTTAAATTTGGGTTTATAACTTGATATTTACTTTACGGAAAAGGATCAAATATACCCTTGTACTATCAGAAAAGGGTTAAATATACCCCTCATTATACTTTAGGTTCAAATATACCCCTCGTTATACTTTGGGTCTAAATATACCCCTCCTCCGTTAAGTTGTCCAAAGTGGACATCTTCTCACATGTGGCACTAACATTTTGGTAACATGGACGCCACATGGCATGCCACCTCACATCTCATACCCATTTTACTTACTTCACTCATCTTCTTCTTCCACCCCAACCCATTTTATAGCTTCACTGATTATGTACAGAAAGGGAAAGGTAGTGTCTTGCCTGATGAAATTAGAGGGTTGAGTGTAGTTTCTATTAAAAAAGAAATTTGTGAGTTCGTTGGGGGAGGTGAATGTGAAGAAATGATAAGGCTGAAGTTTAAGGAAGTGAGTGATGCTATAGAGTGTTGTGAAGGGGCTTGAATTATAGTGAATTATGGTGCATTGAAGGTGTTTATTGATGATGGGATAGTGGAATCAGTGTAACTACACCGTTTCTAGTTTCAGTGAAGAAGAAGACGGGGAAGGAAGTAAAATGGGTATAGGGTGTGAGGTGGCATGTCACGTGGCGTCCACCTCATCGAAATGTTAGTGTCATGTGTGAGAATATGTCTACTTTGGATAACTTAACGGAGGGGGTATATTTGGACCCAAAATATAACAGAAGGGGTATATTTGAACCCAAAGTATAACGAGGGATATATTTAACCCTTTTCTGATAGTATAGGGGTATATTTGACCCTTTTCCGTTTACTTTATTTTTTTCTATGTATTCACTTTTCTTGTATCATGTATCTTATAAGTTTGTGGTGTGTTTGATATGAAGGAAAATATTTTTCACGAAAAATGTTTTTATCAAAAATATTTTTCACGGAAGTATTTTCCTCAAAAATATTTTCCACAAAAAATCCGGGAAGGAAAAATAATTTTCGCGAAATATGTATTTCTAGAAAAAAAAATTCACTAAATTTTTTTTTCTAAAAAATAGACACTTCAAAAAAACTGGGTCAAGTTGGGCGGATCATGACCCAGCCCATTTTTAACCCATTTCAGCCCAAATAACTTTTGGGTCAATATTAGCCCAACCCATTTATTACCTCAGCCCATTTTAATTGGGTCAATTTCAGTCCAACCCGTCCATTTGACACCCCTACACCGGAGTATTGCATTGTTTTTCAAGTTACCATATGGGACTTGCTATGAAGAATTGTCGGTTGTTCTAAATCAACTTAACCTAATGGTGCGGAGAAACTATAAACTGTAAGTGCACCAAAGAACTTAAACTCTTCTGCAGATGTAAAATCTTGATAGAGTTACACAAAAGCAAGCCATCGATAGAAAGAGCAATAAAAAAACAGCAAAGGAATTTAGACCAAATATAGGTAAGTGATATATATACCTGAGCTGAGGCAAGTCTTCTTTGGAGAAGAAACTCCAGAAAGAGATGAGCTAGCTAAGCCTACAACAGTGGACATTGTTGCTGCCATTCTTGTTTCCTTATTCTCTGAATAGTATAGTGTTAGCAGGGTCACTAAAAATAATAGAGAGTGTATAAAAATAATTGATGATTTCTGTGGACAGCAGAGATATTTGGGAAATATGTGGTGACAAGTAGGATCGTCTCTTTCATAAAATTTCATAGATGTGCTATTGATCAATGCCTTATTGCCACGTGGATCTTTATAGATAAACTAATATGTGTTTTGGATAATAGAACTTGCTTCCTACTAGATAGTGGATAGCAGTGTGTTAGAGCTGACCAATCTAAATGGAACTCAATTACCAATATGTGTATCTATTTTGTTTTTTGTAAATTTTTTTAAAAAAGAAAGTAATATTATCAACTCCCTCTGCATTTTTCCTATAATTATCTATTTTCTTGTCATCGCCACCAATTTACTTCTAGTTGATCTAATCCTTTTAATCAACACTATGAGACGCAAATTTGAATTAGTTGTACAATTTATGGCTGATTTAATCCTTTAATGAACACTATGAGATGCAAATCTGAATTAATTAGATCAACAAAGAAAGTCACTTCACCACCAAACAAATAGTCATAGAGTATTACTTTTCGAAGACTCAACAATTCTAGCTCATGAGTGCTAATACACATAATAAGATTTTACACTAGTATTGTTGGGGTCTTCATTGAAGAAAACCCCTTCAAAAATTGGCATATGCCACTATTTGCAGCAAGACACGGTATTCTTTAGTAAAAGGCAAATGAATAGTTCGCTGTATGCTCACTGCATGGCTGCGTGAGTTCTGCTAAGCGGCGCGATCTCATTATATATTAGTCTCAGCTGCCCGCTTCTTCACCAGGTTGTTAATGTTGTACTTTTCTAGTATTCACACTTTACACAGTGGACACTTTATATGGGCTCTGTTGAAGCAAAACCCATATACTGAAGAGAGTGGGTATTGATACTTTTGGGCACTGAACATGAGATTCATCCATACTCATTACAGACTACTTAAAATCTGTTATGAATGGGCCTGGATCGGTATTGGCAAAACAACTCAATATCAGATTAAGTGGCTATGTTTGGGATCGGAGTTGATACATGCGGTTGCTGAGAGCAAAATAGGACTATGTGTATTATAAAGAAACTGTTTGTTTCTTTCATCCCCTTTCTCAGAGTCTAACCCCTCATCCTTATTCTTATCTATATCTTTAGTTACTCGATTTCAGTAATTTTCATTGTTATTTAGTAGTTTAAGTAGTTGTAATTTGGCTATTATATATATATATATCTGTTGAGAATTCTAGTTTGTTACAAAATCCTTTAAATAATCTTTCTGTGGATGTATTATTGGAAATGATATCTGTAGTAAATTCTTTATTAATAACACCGTGTTTGGTTGTTGTTCACTTGTTCTTCATTCCGGTATGTAGTAATCCTAATATCAACTATGTTGTAGTTGTTAGATTATACTTAAACCAACTTTAATGTGAAATGGATTAATATTACATGTATTAAATCATGTATGATAAAGATGCCTTTAAACTATTACGGGTGATTGGTTAGATGATCATCGATCTTGTACTTCTATCTCTAATTTGTTTCTAACAATGTTAATAGTATTAAGTTTAACTTAGGTAATTATTTTCTTTCATGTGTACATCACTCCAACTTCTCTTTAACATGTTTTATTTGATAAAACTAAAACTTAAAAGACTATAGTAGTAATATAATTTATAATCATGTTATGCTACTCGTTTTTAACTGCATACGATGTTCGACTGGGTAAAGTAATGTGACATAGGCCAAGGGTATTATTGGAAATAAATCATTATCCAATTTAAGACCAAACACAAAGGAAGGTGCAAATATACCTCTCAACATTGCGATTTAGAGCAGATATACCCCTCATTACAAAAGTGGTGTATATATATCTCTGCCGTTACAAAATGGTGCAAATATACCTTTATCGCTGACGGGATTTTTTTTTAAAATATCATTTAGGTAGACATACTTGCACCATGACTTTAAAAAAGAGTCTACCTATTTTTTTTTTTTTTAGTAGACATATTTTTCCAAAGCCACATGGTAACGTTTTTTTCTAGTGTGTCGGGTCTGATTCGTTTAAAAAAATATCCCTGTGACTTTAAAAAAATAAGTCTACCCTTTTTTAAACTAATTAGACCGGACCTACCAAAAAAATAAAATTATTATGTGGCTTTAGAAAAGTATGTCTACTCAAAAAAATAGGTAGACTTTGACTTCATTTTTTTAAAGTCACGTGCCATTTTTTTTAATTAAAAAATAACCTAAAAAAAAATCCGCCATCAAAAAGAGTATATTTGCACCATTTTGTAATGACAGAGGTATATATACACCACTTTTATAACGAGGGATATACCTACTCTGAATCGCAAAGCTGAGGAGTATATTGACACCTTTGGCCATGATAGAATGCTTTTAGTTAACATGGTAAACACCAAATACCTAAAAATCCCTTGACAGATCACAAAGAACAATGTATTTTGTACCTATAGAGAAAACTTCCACCAAGTACCTAATTAGTTGTCTCCACTTTTTTTCTAGCAAACTAAGCATTCATAACACTGAGTACAGGCTGCTCCTTACTCGACATTCTTTGAGTTTATACTTCATTCTTAATTAAGAATACTGCTCCAATATTTAATCAATTCTTAAATATTTTATACTGAACAGGACTAGGTCAGGATCACCATAAACACAATTGCTGAAAAGACCAAGGCTGACAACATAGACGGTTCATATGATTCTCTCTTTAGCACCATAAAGAACAAAATTGGAATATCCAGACCAAAAATAAAAGAAACTATATATCAAAGAGGTTAAAGTCCAAACCTAACGCACTGAAACAAACTATATAACTATACATAGCGGGTCTCACACAGACACCATCAACACAAAAGTTACCCCCTATACACTGACCACTTATCCCCTTTTAGCCCTGGTAAAATGACGTAATGAAATTTCATCAGACGAATTAGAAGAGTTCCTCTTTATATTATGAATGATGAGCATTCAGCACTGCCCGGTATACCATGTCTATGAATTGGTCGTCCTGTAATGGAAATAAAGATCAAATTAGATGCATGCGAGACCGGTATCAAGGCTTGTAATAGGAATGATTAAGCACAAGAATAATTGAAATGGAAAAAACAAAAATAATAGAAATAACAAATTACAAGTGACTACCAAGAGTAGACAACTCAATAACCCACAAGCTTATAACACCGCTATAGCTCCTTAACTACTAGAGGAGTCCCTCATTAGTTCACAATAGCTAAATTCAGAACCTTTTCACTGTTCCCGAGTCTCAAATTCTCTAGAGGTCCATCATAGATATAGTTTGGCATGCTTGTATTTACACCCGAGCTTTTATCTATTCTCCTGCAAAATGCTGTGGTTTTGGTAAAGCACCAAGAAGCTAATTTGGCATTCTTCATGCAAGCCAAAAAATTATGGTTTCAGCCAAAAAATTATGGTTTCCTTCATGGCGTTTAAGGAGTATCAATGGGCTGCCACTTTCGGATTGTACAACAGTTAGAAAGCTTTCGCTCATTCCATTATATTGCTCTTAATATTATGGTTTCCTTCAAGTGCATAGATGGTCCTTTTCTCCTCCCTTGTTCCTTCTTAATCAGTTAATCTGCCTTCATGGAATATACTCATCATCCAATTATTATTTCATTCCTTCATTGTTGACCCTCCCTCTTGCTGTGGTAAAGGACTAAATACAGCCTATCATGTTGATATGTAGCGCCATGTCCATAATAATTTTATTTTACTATCCACCAAGTGAATCTTTCTAGACCTAGTACCTTAAAACTGCTGATTGATCAATGAAACCATGCAGAAAGGAGTTTTAACATTTTTACAGGTTGATGTTCATAGATTCTAACAGGTTCGTTTAAGCACCTGAATTGAGAGTTGATCAACTGTAGCAAATATTAACCTATTACTGAAATACACACGTGCTTTAACACTCCCAATATAATAGGACCATTTAATAGGGGAATATGATGAAGAATTCACTAAAAATATACATAAAACAGGGGAAACATTGAAAGAGGAACCAGGAGTTTCACAAAGAAAAATTGGGTCATCAATTTTTCATTTCCTCAAAGCAAAATGCACAATCTATCGAACAGAATACACAACTATCTTATGTTTGAACAATTCACTAATGCATTTGAAGGTCTGAGCAGCCATGCAGACTATTCCAAATGACTTCCTTTGACATTATCCTATGTGTGCGCTACTTGCACCCTTGGCTTGATGTGATTATTTTTAATCTTGTCCAGTTTACTATGACGCATATCCATCTGAACATGATAACATCTACGTTCGTACGACTTATCCCGTGAAGATGCCTAATTCCTAAATAACATTGATATACACAAACAACGCCTTCCATTTTATTAGGTATCTTCCTGATGCATAAAACTCCTACGTCACTTATCCACTTCACCTATTCAATTTTAACTTTGTGCCATACCTTCATCTTTCATGCCATTCTCTTGGGAGACTGAGCTTAGGTAACTGAATTTCTACATTTAATCAACATAATCCATTCCAATCTCACTTTGCTTTGTTCTTCTTGTGAAGGTCCGAGGATAAATTTTTAACGCTTATATTCTAACTTGTCAATCAGAAACAGCCTCTCTACCTCCCAAGGTAGGGGTAAGTCTGCGTACACTCTACCCTCGCCAGACCCAACTTGTGAGATTACACTGGGTATGTTGTTGTTGTAGTAGTTCCTAACTTGCTTCTACTTATCGTAAATCCCTTGTTCTCCTGAGTGCCTCTGTATAGTACCAGGTCCTAGCTTACCCCCTAGCCAGTTTTGCCAATTAACATATTATCATCAATGGACGACATGCACCATCGAACCCGTCCTCCACACTATTGGTTACCTTATTCATACCTAGTATAAAAGAAGTACAGGCTCAAGGAAGACCCCTAGGCAGCTCACGGCTTTGGTAAACTCCTTTGTATCTCCTCCAATCATTCTCACACATGATACTGACACGTCATACATATCCCTTTTTCCATGAACAAACAATTACTTATAAGAAATAGGAAACCTAACAACAATTCAGTGTTATGTGTGGTGCAGTTTCCAATATGCTAGTCAAATATCCAATGCAAGAGCAACCAGATGGTAATCAGGTTCATAGATACACCATATATGTAAAAGGGGTAAATATAGACATCCTAGACTGCAAATGTCTTATGCTTCTCAGTGGAATGGCATCCAGATGTGAGTCCGGATGAAACGTCAAGTCCTAAAGGAATGCGAGGAAATGAGAGAAGCTACAAAAACCAAGTCCGAAAAGCGATTGCTGCATATTACCCACGTTATCTGGATTGTTACCAATATAGCTATGCAAGTTACAACAATTGTTTTCCTTCAGTATACCCTCTCAGCAGAGTGTATTTACCTTGAGGTATCAATGTCTCATTACAAGGCTAAAAGACATTAACTGCATATTACTAAAAGCTTAATGTCTTCAAGAATGTTTAGCATGCAAGGTAACCAAGAAATTCAGGAAAACATACCTGAACAAGCATTACAAGTGCTTCACGCACTTTGTCTCTGCTAACAGCAGGTCCATAGTTTGAGGTAGCAGCAGAAGTAGGAGTAAGAGATGGAGGAGGAGTGGGAGGAGGAAATGGTTGAAGCAAAGGAGCTCCATAAGGACGCTGGAGATTCCCAAGGGGAAGAAGTGGAGGAGCAGTGGGCACAGATGAAGAAACGGGAGGCATCAGCGGAGAAGAGACGGTTGGAGGACCAAAAAAAGATGATGGCTTCACCAGATTTGAAGACCATTTAGCACTGGTGTCTGGTTCAGGAGCATCAAAGAGGGGCCTCAAAAGGGACGCAGTTGAAAGAGGAGGAGATGGAACCAGGGCAGGTGTTGAAGAGGGAGGAACAGAAGCAGGAGGACGAGGAGGAGGTATGATCGCTGGAGATGAGTGGTATAGCTGCCCTTGAACTGTAGTACTAGAAGCATTCCCAATTGTCATAGCATTCTGCAAAAGAAAAGCATAAATTTAGTCAAGATGAGACAACACAGCAAAAATCAAAATTTCCAGCTATTTTTCTCTTTCAAGAAGCATTTAACATGTACTTTATGTTTTTTTCCCTTACTAACATAAATCAATAATCATTAGCTAAAATTCTAATTAATGTTATTAAAAATATTTCTGCCAACAGAGTAAGCTTGGTTCACCCCTTTCTTTTTGTCTTGACCCTGATAATTTCATGGCCTGAATTGCTGTCTCAGTACTCCTCGACATTTATCCAAATAATGTAGACAGTGTTCTACCCATGTATATCAGGGTCAAATAACTGGTTATATTTTGAAATGCACAAGAGTGGTCATGTTTTCAACTAACATATTGGATGCATATTACATATCCCCCACTATATTTAAGAATGTGTTCTATACAAAAGTTGAGATCTGAACACAAATGCCTAACAAGTGTAACTGAGGATCTTCAAAAAGCATTGACACACGGAGATATTCCTTTTAGTAAGATCTCTTGCACAACAGACACAGTATATTAAAAAGAAGAGCAAAGAGGAACGAAGAAAAAAGGCATACACTGAAGAAGTTCACAAAGGAATTGTCATCGGGGAGATGCGGAGCATTTGAGGCAGTAGACGATGACGGCTCCAGAGGACCATCAATTACAGCCATGGTTGGAATTGCTTCCAGCTCTTCAAATTCACTGTAGTAAAATTGCATATTACCAAAAGCTCCTTTCAGAAACCAATTGACAGCAACTAGCATCAGACAGGATATGGATAACAGAAAGAAAGAGATTATACCAGAAAGAGTGAAACAATTCGTCTTAGACCTTGGACTGCCTTACTTGACAAAAATTTGTTATATCTTGTATAATAACTTTAATATGTACAAGAGAGAGTGCTTGCTTTTTTTACCTAATACCGAAAATTGTGTAAGATTGGAAAATTTTGAAGCATTATCAGAGATCACTTCTCAGAGTTTGTTTTATTATAGAAACACCCAAGGGTTCTGCAATCCTACTGTTAAACTGTATGCAAGAGACAAAAATTCAACTGCTCATTACAATCAATGTTGAACTAACAGCTTCCCTCCTATATCACAGACCATCAGTATCCTCCAACCAGTAGGTGACAATGTAAAGACACTATTTTTCACAACTCAAAATATAAAATTCTCACCTATATCTGTAATCATCTACAATAATTTTATTATTATTTGGAGTTCTACTACTCAACAAGTTGGCTTGGGAATTGAAATAGTATCTTATTGACCAGGTCCCTTCATCTGGATGACATCAACAGTTAAATGTCAAGATGAAATACAATAATCAATACAAAGGTCAATCATCAATCAAACATACTTGTAAAATTGTTGAAGCCACTAAAACCTAACATCTTTAACCTTTTCTACTTCTTTTTTTTTTTTTTTTTTTTTTGTGTGTGTGTGTGTGTGTGTGGGGGGGGGGGGGGGGGGGGGGTGGAGCCTCAATGGAAGTATCTTAATTTCAGGAAACAATAACTTGAAATACCTCTGCGTCAATGGTACTTTTGACTTGGTAGGCACCTTGGAATATGCACCGAGTATCCTGATCACCAGTAAACGCTAAATTGAGTGACAGGTTTAAAAAGTTAATCATCAAAGAGAAAACGCATCAGAAGATATTTCTGTATTCAGTGTGGTAAAAAGGTACTTCTTTTGATCCCTTTCCTTCTCATCAAGCTGGTCATACAATTCACTTAACTAGGGGACAGGGAGGAAAGAAACCATTTCTGGAGAGAAAAGCTGTGAACAGATTACCTGTCAAAGAGATTTGCAACTTCTTCACATTCCCGCTGATTATAAAACCATATCCCGTTAACTTCTTGTGTAGAATTTCGATACAACAAATATGGAACCTGGATCTCATACTCAAAATCCCCCAACAGATCCTCCACCAAATTATCTGTTCACAGAATGAACACTCTTTAAGGAACAGAAATTGAACAAACCTTACTCACACTGAAGGAAAACTCACCTATTGCAACTTTCAGCATATATATAACAATTCATATGACAAGCTTTAAACACCAAATTGACTAAGATACTCCCATCATTTCTGTTAAGTTTTTTATTTATTATTTGTAGAAACGTACATCCATAATATCTTTCATAAAAGGAAGATCTTTGAATTCCATCGTCTTCTAAAAATTGCTGCCATCTCTCTATTCTACCTCTGCATTCCCAGATCTCATTTCTGCATGACTCATACAGTTGGAACCCCAGAGTTTTAGTGCAAAGACAGAGGCACTAATGGCAGAGCCTAAGCATTATTTACTAAAGCTTATTAATGAATCCTGAAGCCATAGATAGAAAAGGTAATGGAGGTTTTTGGAACCATGTCTCTCAGTAATCTTGGAACAGGAAAACGTAAGAAGGATATTTGTTTTCTTTCTTTTTTAAATAAGTTAGAAAGAGTACTCAATGTTGTGCAGTCCTTCTCATGTATTGAATGATATTACAATTAATCGTAACTTCCATCTGCCAAAATTATATTTTGCAGACAAAGTTTTAGAAATTTGATAACTAATTGATCAACATGCAAGCGAGAAATTTTATTAAGAATGAATGACTTCAGGTATCCAATTTTATCAAAAGAGAACTCTTTTGCCCACTATTGGTGCAAGCGGTAAGAAATTTTGGTCTAAAGTCAAGCCAAGGCATAATTTCATTCTCGTAACACGACTAAGCGCATCACAAGACCAGACAAGGTACTCCTGCGCCTCGTAGTAGGCATCTGTCTGTTAAGTTCTAAGATGGCTCCTCTTCATCAACGATAGTCCAACTGCATTCTTCTCTCCTCCTTATTTGATTTACATTCTGTGGATCTGTGCTGACATCCAATTAAATGACTTCAAAAGTAAACGCCAGCCTTCATATTAAAACTTCACATCTGAGTGAAGCAATAGATCAATCCAAATGCTATAATAAGGATCTTATAAGTATCTCTACCATGGTACATTTTATTTTACTTCTTTTTTTCGGTCGGAAATCTCCAACCTCTCTACCATGGTGCTTAACCAAAAAAAAAAAAAAAAAAAAGTGACTCTACCTCTGACCAAAGTGAATGCTGTGTAATTTACATTTTTGCGATGCATAAAGGCTAAAAACCTAATGAATAGTAAATTACTACGATTCCGGGGTCTTCACATCAAATAGCCAATCATGTAGAAAGCTTCAAGTTTATGAACATTTATCAACAGCGAAAAAGCAAGATACTTTCAAATCAGCTAAACATGAAAGGGAAGTGGAGAATAATTATGTTTATAGTCGTTATTGGGAAACAGAAAAACCGACCTGTATTTCTGCGGTTCATAACAATAAACTGGAACCGAGGTTGAGAACTCCTGTAAGAGCCACTAAAAAAGTAATTATCACAAAAGAAAAAGTACAAAACTCAAAATAAAAACTTAAACAAAAATTCCATTAAAGATGAGTTGTTTTTAACTAGAATAACAAGGACATCATAAAGGTCACTGTTTTCATCAAATCCCAATAACAAGTGAAGGAAGATATGCAAAACAATGAATCTCCTTTATGTTAGCTTCCACATTGTCACAAAGCCGGATATAAGGGGATGGTTATACTCCCTCCATCCTAGTTTTAAGTGTTCTACTTTCCTTTTTAGTTTATCCAAAAAGAGTGTCTCTTTCTATATTTAGTAAGTTCTTCAATTCCAACATTCCACATAGCAGGTTTAACACCACATGATTTAACGGACTACACACATATTTAATTTAAGACTACAAGATTCAAAAGTCTCCCTTTGTTTTTTAAACTCCGTGCTCAGTCAAACTAAGACACTTAAATTGGGAGGTATGGAGGGACTAGTAAATTAACAGGCAGGATCAAGACAATTTTACTATGACGGAATCAAGATTTAGTTGATTAATTTTTTCACCAAAAAAAAAAGAAAAAAAATCACCTCTTGACAACAAATAGAGATCCTTCAACGTCCTTTCGACTCTACAAAAACAATTCAAACAGGAATACAAGAGTAAGTATGAAGCGGTAAATAGTAGAATAATCTAGGAAAAGTGAATGAATGAATACCCATTGGGAGTTATCAATATTGAATTCGTAGAGGGTAACATGAGCAGCAGTGATGAGTATTTCTTCAATGAAAGGATCAATCCTTTGAAGAACAGTTAAGTTTAGGAGCTTTGTGCTGTTCTGGTCCAGATTCGGCATTAATTTACCATTGTTCTGTTGTTGCGATGACATTATTATTATTATTATTATTGTTTCACACCGAATCTGAGAGAACAGGCAACTACCTCTAAACTTAACCCTAGGATTGCTTCAAATTGAAGGAAAGCTTTCGTTTGCTGTATATATCTGATGATGAACTCCGGGGGATGGACACATCACACATGTATTTTATTTTCAATTAAAAACAATTTGGTTTTCTTCTTTCTATTTATAATAATATAAAATTTTCTTCTTTTACTTATTTCTACCTCTATTTACAATTTTTTAACATTTTTCAAAATTCTACCATAACGTAAATATGATTTTCGATTGTATTATTATTTTAGTTGTTAAGTTTAAATTATTGAAAAAATTGCGAGAATTTTTTTAGATTTCTCACCCGGTGCCCACATTAGAGTCCTACTAAATCTGAATTCGCGTCGCGTAGGACCCATTTGGAAAAGCACTCTCTAGCCAAAAAAATTCCAGACTCAAATCCGGAACCTTTGTTAAGGGAAGAACAGCCCATTAGCTCCACCACATCCTTTCATGGTAGAGAAAATTTTGACACATCTCAACTATTCCAAAATATATCAGTTTATGGAACCAATAATAAATACTTCAGCAGTTTTTTCCAATTTCTTTTATTGCTTTATAAGTACCACCAAAGTACTTGTAAGTAAATTTACCTCGTACTCTTCATTGTTGCTGTATGAGTATTAGTAATATTTATATTCCACCAAATAACTCAAAAATAAATTTAGAGACAATCTTTCTCGATAACTACAATATTTTTGCTATAGTGACATTTTTTTCAAAAACTTCTAGAAGAACTTCACAAAGATCGCTCCCCTTTAGTATTTTGGATTTGAGAAATAGTCTTAAATCAAGGGCTAGAATTGGGTTGACATGTTTCATGTATTTAGGTTGTCGAAGATGACCCCTAATTTATATGAACTGTTATGTACTTTCTGTTCAATAATTTAAGAAAAAATTAAGCAATAATATTGTGTAAAACTTAAAATTCCATACCTTTCTTTGTCCTCCGTAGTTTTTCTTTTTATTTTTGTTTTCAAAACATCATTTTACTTCATACGTCTTAACTTATCAGAAAAAAAGAAATTGCGTCGCGGAACATTTCATTATCATTCTACCTTTAAGCATTAGCATGCGAATACAAATACAAATACAAATACAAACCAGAAAGAACAAACACATTATAAGACCTGTTCCATGCCAATTTGATTTGATTTTCTTTAACTAAAAACAAACTTAGACTACACGTCCTTATCTCCTGATATAGCAACGGTGATGTAGAATCTTGTCTAAGCTAAACAATCACCTACTCTTAACACTCGAAAGAGTCATAAAAATACAACAGAGAAGCACACAACTATTTATACTATTTTCTACTAATTTTAAATTTCTCACCTAGCCCAGAATATAATACAAAATGCAACAACCAGCACTGAAACAGTTTCCACATTGGATGATTTTTGTGTTTTGATAGCCCCGTAATCTCTAAAGTGATGGACTGTGGCAACAAATTTTAAGCGAAAGCTTGTATCTTTGCCCAAATATGGCATTATTCACACACAAGTATTTGATATACCAACAGGAGGCAGCACTGAGTAATAGAACTTCAGAGTTGGCTGTTGAGTAGTAACATCTGGATAATCCATATAAGAGTAGTACTCTCAAGACAACAAAAGACAAAGCAAATACTTAAAACTAGACAAACATGAGAGAGTCGTCGATTTAACTCTTTCTCGGTTCCTCATTCAGTTGCTTTTCCTTTGCGCCTGCTGCTAGAGCTGGTTTCTATGAGATAACAAACCATAGAATCTACATCATCCCCAAATATGCTATAAGCCTCAATTACTCGTGGATAGCTGAAACCCATCGACAGCATAACCTGGATGCAGTCGCTGAAGGCAGAATCCGGCGAACAGGGTTCTCGTGCAGCTTCCTGTCGTTTCTCACTTCCTGATGACCCTGTGATTCGATATTGAAATTTTACGGTTCAAACCTCCATATTTCCTGACCTTACATCAATAGAAATGTAAAAAGTAAAATATCAAACTCACTAGTTCCTGAAGATGATGGCTCAGCATCAGATGTGGAAGATTCTCGACGACTAAGCTGTTGCCTGAACTTATTATCATGCGCAACATACTCAGCCCTGGAAGCCTCAATCACCATACGTTCCATCTCCTTTTCAGTGAGCTCAAGATCTGAGTAAAAGCGTCCTTCAGCTAGAAGCGCCTGAAATGAGACCATTTAGCCAAATAAAAACCCAGATGAAAGCCAAGTGTGCGGAAATTATTCATATGAAATTGAACTTTTAGGTACTTTACGTTATCAATCTGTTGGTCCTGTTGAGCTTTAATTGCAGCTTTTACTTTATCCTTGTCGACGTTTTTCTGCAGGAAAAAATATATACATGAAACTAACAGATAGTTTTGCGAAGAAAGAACGTATCATATTTAACAGACTACTGAAATGACAGTTCAAGGAAAAATACGTAAAGAATAATCACAGGCTACAAACTTAACTCCTACGTAAATATTTAACATGTTTGTTTGTAGATTAGAGAGTTTACCCCTCGCAGAGAGCTAAACCCAAGCCCGGCACCAACTGATAATCGGCGAGGATCAACAAGGGAGTTGTAATGATTTCCATGATGATAACTGAGACGGATAGGAGGGCTGTCTGAGTTGTAACTTCCATGGAACGTGTTCATTGGTTCTGCATCAGTAAATTCCCCAATTTAACACAAGCAGCCAACAGATACAAGCCCACAAAGCTCAGCATCACAATCACCACATCATCTCATTACAAAAAGAACAATCAAAAGTCAAAAAGAGAATTTACCAATGCTGTAAGAGTATATATGGATAGGGCGATTATACATCTCAGATAATGCTTGAATTTCCACATTGTTGCCGTAAACCTACAACCCAGTAATGAGAGCATAACTCCGGTTATTCTAACAAGGAATTGAAAAACAAGGAAAGATATGCACACAGATAGATAATCGATAAGCAAAACAGTATCCATCAATGTGACAAATAGCAAAAGGTCTAAAAAAAAATGGATATTTTCAGTCCAAGTGAATTCTTTACTCTAACCATTTAGTAGAAAAAGAAGTATAAGAAAAAACAAGCAGCATATGTGCTCTAGAAATCCATTGATAGACAATTGGCCCTGGAAGCTCATTTGGAGAACAAAACTACCTCTAAAAGTCATATGTTTTACCTTATTCAAATAAATAAGGTCATATGTTTCACTTGGACAGCTCTATATGAGGCTTTTCTTACTAAAGACAACCTGATGAAAAGGAAAATTCAGCTTCCAAGCAGATGCCATATGTGCAGAAATGAGGTTGAAACTAACACTGCAGGCATCTCTTCCTTCACTGTGAAGTGGCCTCAGAAATCTGGAATCTGTTTTTTGCCTCTTTGATCTTAATTGGACCACCCCCCTCCAGTGAGGGAGGCTTATGAGAGCTGGAATCTATGGAGAGTTGACAAAGCCATCAAGAAGATCTGGAACATGGTAGCAGCTTGTATATTTTGGTGTATCTGGTCAGCAAGGAATAGGAGACGTATTGATGGGGAGTCAACTCCTTTAGGTTTTTTGAAAGCAAGGCGTACTGCCAATTTGTTTAGATGGACCAAGTTGGTCACTGTTGGTAATGCAGAACAACTTTTGGATTTTACTAGCTCATTAATTCTGGCTTAGATAGTTTTAGTCCAGCCAACCGTCTTTTTTTTAAGCTCAAATGCCATATCTTTTTTTTTAAAAAAAAAAAAAAAAAAAAAAACTTAAACAACAAAAAAAAGATCACCACTTACTTCATCAAAAGAAAAATCACCACCCCAACCTCAAAAAAGTAAGGAACTGAATATAATGGATAGTAAAATGCACGAGATAATCATATGCATTTTAAAGAAATTAGCAAATAAGTAATAGTAGAATGTAGCCGTTAGAGTTTCAAGCAGTTCGAAAATATTCAAAAAAAAAACTAGAGAAAAGTGAATTCACATAGTGTAACCAGATCTTTTTTCACTGGGAAATCCCATATCATTTTGCGCATTCACTCAAGTTACACTTCACGCAGTTTCGAGAAAAACAGACCGTCTCTGATGACCATCATCTACAAAATAGCACCATCCTTAGAAATGCTCCCAAGTCCAAATAACATTTCTTTCAGTTATGTGTAACAAGTGCTCCAATTCTGCTTGCGACCGGCTAAGACAGAAGCAACAAAACTATTCAGAGAGATAACTGCTGAATAACCACATGACGTACCTTGTCTCTCCTTTTTCTCTTGCAATAGGATGTGAATCCTTCAGTTATAAACTGAGAGAAGTGGTCTCTTTCGCGCTCCTACAACAAAAGATACTCGACAAATTAATAAAGATACAGTAAATAAGTTATTGGGTTGTGCAGAAAAACCAAAAAAATGATTAAAAACCAATGAACCAACTTACACAAGATAAGTTCTAATTGAGTGATCAGACATGATGATAACCATAATATTCTTTTATTTTCTCCATTAAGTAGTCGGTATCAAGGGAACATGAGGATACAAGATTACTCAACAAGCACATAAAATTTAAGCAAACTTTCGACACTGACTTGTTAAGTGCAAGAAGCCGACATGAT
The DNA here is from genome assembly GCF_019175385.1 of Lycium barbarum. NCBI lineage: Eukaryota > Viridiplantae > Streptophyta > Magnoliopsida > Solanales > Solanaceae > Lycium > Lycium barbarum. Next base: position 163,935,987 of record NC_083337.1, read on the forward strand.
GAAACAGAAACCAAACAGTAACACTATGCACATGTAACACCCTCTACATCTTCCATCACCCCTGCCCCAACCAGAAGAGGCATAATAACCTTGACCCAATAAATTGTTAAGTTAATACTCCCTCTGTTTCAATTTATGTGAATTTATTTGACTGGGTACGAAGTTTAAGAAAGAAGAGAAGACTTTTAAACTAGTGGTGCTAAATGAGTCACATATATTTTTTGTGGCTATAAATCATTGCATATAGGTAGCTTGTTTCCAAATATAGAAGGGGGTCATTCTTTTTGGCACGGACTAATAAGGAAATATGTTCATATAAACTTAAACGGAGGGACTCCGGAGTATAATTTTAGATTTAGCCCCCACTTGGCTAGGTGAGGTTTAGTACCTTAACTAACTGTAGAAAGGGACGCTCCACTTCTAACGCTATATGGACTGCAAACTTCCTTCCACTAGAGTCTAGACGATTAATAGTGGGAAATGGTTACACATTACTCAAGATACCACCAAAAGAAATTGGAAGAGAAAGCAAAAAAATAAAGTCTCTTGCAAAATTCAGAATGTTTCCCTCTTAGAGGGTAACCACCAGAATTTATAAATCCCTATTACCACAAAGTAAGCCCACCCCCGGCCCCCAAAAAAAAAAAAAAAAAAAAAACTAAAGCCCATCCTTGACCCTGCACATCATATGCAGAATCATAATCAGATCACTTAAAGAATAGGTATAGGAGGATAATTTTTGTGACAAAAGAAAGCTAATGCGATCCAGGTAGCATGATAAAAAGAAGCTGGGGAACAAAGCATGAGAATATCATCGGAAACAAGCCCGCCAAAAAATTCTGGTGGTGAATAAATAAACACTAAAATGCTACTACATCAAAATACTAGTTGTCCCTTTTTTTTCTTGGGATAAATGCTTTTGTTGCTTCTTCGCCTTCCTAGTCAGTCAATTAGTCAATCAACTAAGCCAATCCCAATTATGTGCCGGCTAAATCAATCTTCTGTATTTATTTTGCTCTATTCGGGAGGCCATGTGATGGAACGTCTATCCCATTTTACACTACACTTGAATGTCGATAGGGCGCGTCTAGATTAATGCCCCCAACAGATTTAACGTTTAAAGAATTCATCAAAAACTAATTTTTAAACTGGCGGTCAACCTACAAGAACCCACTAACCCTCCTCCTCTGGGTTCCGTTCTACATAACAATTTTCTTCTCTAGACGGTTTTTCAAATTTACTTGATAATTCAAATATCCTATCATGAATTCCAATCACTAACTTAAATATCCTTCAATGATGAATTAGTTAATCAGAGAAAAAAATCGTGGCAGAATAAAACTGATGTTTAAAATTTTTTCTTGACAGAATAGACATAAGAACCATTCATATTCACTCTCCTGAGATCTGAAAGGAAAACCTGTCTTAAATGTCTACGGAGTGGCTATAGATGGGAAGATGAAATTTCATGTCTATTAACCCATTATAAAATGCTCTCACCATCTCTACAACACAGCATTGCGCAAGCGCAGGTGATTGGAAGGACTTGAACAGTCGGCGGCGGGTTTAGGGTACAAGCTATGGGTTCATAGGTACTCAGTTTCTTTTACCCAAACCTTTGTTATGTAGCAAGATATATACAAAATATCCATACATATTCAATTGTGAACCCAGTTATTATTGTATATTAACTTGAGATCGCAATAGTAACCATAAACTTCAAATCCTAGATCAGCCGCTGACAGGACTCTACCTCCACAGCAAGCATAATGTACTACTCCTACATTTATTCTGCCAGTGCACTCTTTCTATTCTCAATTGTACCAGGCCACTGTCACCTTCATTTTACAACTAAGAAATCAACAAGGAGAGAACCAATAAAACTGATGGCCTCTGACGTAAAACCAAGATGATCACTTCATCTCCCCATCTAATGGCATGTTAAGAAAGCACATTTCTAGATGAAACCAAAATCAAGTGCATAAAAGTTGTCAACCTACCAAAGAATGAAAAGAAAGTCGACAAATAAATCGTACTCATGACAGAATGTTTAGTAGAAAAATTACCATGTAGTCGATGCACATCTGCCTGACCAAATCATAAGCTTCAGAATCACCATATACTTGGTCAGCAACTGCACGGAAGAGGCAGTTCCCATCTTCCCGCATTTTCTTAACTTCTAAGCCTTTGGCTCTTCTTATATCAATTTCAAACTGGTGCTCTCTCTCCTAAAACAAGATGAAATTTTCAAGTTCTCAATTTCAGATATGTGCACTAATTTCCGATAGTCGGATAACTGTAGCTTGTAAATTACTAGATAAATCATCCTTTACTCATGCTAAACTACATGATCACAATGACCATTCCAACAGTAACTAACTGTTCAGGATGCACAATTTAGCACAGAGGAATGATGTTGCTGATGATATGTGCTTAAGAAATAAACCAATAATCAATTATATTCTTATGATGGATAAGAGGAGCATAAACTGCAGTCTTCATCAGTTTCTAGAAGATAAGTTTTTGGACTTACCACATCATTGCGTGAGGATCCAAAGTTGGGATTCTGCTCATCTGCACTATTATAACCTTCACTTTCGCAGTGTGACCGCGGAGAGGATGGCCTAGATCCATTAGGTGAAGTCCTAGTCGACACATTAGGCTGCCCAACAAATTCCCTAGATGATCCTATCCGTACTGCATTTGAACTGCCCAATGAAAATTTCCTTGGACTAGGGCTTAGTGAAGCAGGTTTAGGAGGTGGGACAGGTGGTGGAGGTGGAGGTGGACAAGAACTACCTTTAGCCCCCGGCACAGAAGTTCCCTCATTTTCCACTACCTCAACTCTTGAACCACTAGATCCTTTTACGGAGTCCCCGCAGACAAAAACACCATCACTTATCTTCTCATTGTCAATAATCTTTTCTTCAGGGAGAGTCCGGTCACAGCCAAAGCTTTGTACTGAAGCGTCATCATCATCACCTTTGTGATTCAAGGAACCAACTGAAAACTCATCCAAGGCAATCGATTCCGGAAATTCTCCCACCAACTCATCATCTTTCGGAGCTGATAGTACTTGACTAGTGCTAGAAGCCTGTGGCTGTGTTAAAGCTGAAGAAGAGGCAGATGATCCAGGGTGTGAAACTGACGACCTGTTCTGGTTTGACGACGACGATGAAGTAGAACCTCGCTGAACAAGTATCCTTGTCATTTTTGTTGCCCTACTTCAACTAGAGACCCACAGAACAATCACACTGCCTTTACCCAAATTAGAGAAACACTTTCAATTTATCTCGCTTCCTGGCATTTGGGGCGGTCACACCAATACCTTTGCTGAATGATTTCTTGCAGCAGCAGCAGCTTACTTCCTTTTGATCCTCGCGAACTACTTTCTGCATTCCCCTAAAAATTCTCATGAGAACTTCACTTGCAAAAATCTTTTTTGAAACAACAAGGCCTGTTCTCTTTATGTTCCTTGAAATTTCCCAAAAGTAAGCCACAAGCTTAAAGCTGCAATTAAGACCATCTAAGCATCACACACAAAGAAAGTTAAAAAGTAATATTACTCTATCACTTAAACCACAAGAACATCAATATCAATCAACTACCCCCTCCCACCCAAAATAAGCATAAAAAAAACTGTCCCAAAATAAATGTCACCTTAGGGATTCAAGACAAGTTTTTTCAGTCTCAAAAAAACATCTAGTAAGAAATAGGGGTAGTCCACATTCTATTTATTGATTTCTTAATGGGCGTGATCACTTATTTTGGGACGCAAGGAGTATTTTTCAATCCCCAAACAAATCAAGACAGATACATTAATCGTCTTTAACCATGCTCCTCTACGGACCCAATTCATTCCATTGTTTTCAAATTTGTTAATAGATCTCACATTTATATGACATACAAGTCTCTAAGCCAACAAAAGAACACAGCTGGCAAATAAGGAGAATACATCAAAATATTAGTCATTCTAGGTTGAGAAGAAAGAAAAGCCTAGAGACAAATTAGATAAAATCCCACAAAATATCGTCAAACCATTACAGTCACAAACATTCAACAATAAAGATGAAGATGCATTAAAGGAACAAGAAGTTACAAATAGAGTTGAATTAGGTAACTCACGACAGACCGAATTGAAGCAGAAATTCGCAGTGGTTAGGGTTTACTATATATATATATAATATGTGAAAGGAAAAAGTGGATGCGATTATCTTCCAAGCGAAGGAAGACACTGTGTGTGTGTGTGTGTGTGTTTGTCAGGTGGAAAAAATGGGAGAAAAAGATGAGGAGGAATGAACACGTCACTTTGGAATTTTACTGGTAAATCTGTTGGAGCCCCGTGAAGTGGTTTACACATGTCCAATAGTGGCAGCCTCACTGCATTATTTTCACATGCGGAATGAAATGAGAAAATTGACTAAATTTGACTACGAGAATTATTCACTTTTTTTCAAAAAAAAAAAAAATACTTTATTTGAGGATCAGCATTTGGTTTCAAGTTATATTTGAAATTTTATTTTCACTTTACATTCAAACAATTAAGTAGGTGTTTGTCTATTAAAACCAAATATTTTTCACTTTATTTTGAATTATGAAGTTGGAGTTGTATTTGATTATAATTTTTGCAAAAAATTTTTGATTATTTGAATGTACTGAAAGTAAAAAAAGTGTAAAAACAGAGTTTTAGGTGTTTTTCAAGTTGTACTTAGAATTTTTATGGTCAAATGTTGGTTTTCAAATAAAGTAAAAAAAAAATCCGGAAAAAAGTGAAAATTTCTTATGGCCAAACAGGTTCTAAATATTATTTTTTTTAACAATCCTATAGCCCAACACAACTCCAACTTCAAAATTTTGGAATAAAATGAGAAATATTTGATTTCTATAGCCAAATGCCTACTTGATATCATAAGGTGGTCTTAAACTTTTATCATTGCTTAAAAAATCTTTTAAAAGATACATCCAGCTTAAATTTTACTAGTCATATTGTGTGCATAAGTTAGTTGTGTCGATGAAATAGGGGTTCGCAATATTTCAATAAATTATACAGGTTGAAAAAGATGTAATATGTTGCCCATTTAGTTAGACTGACTTATTTTTTAAAAACTAATCATAATCAGATTTAATTATATCTTTTTCATAGTAGTAATTTAACATCATGTATTTTCAGTTGGGAAGTTGTAGAATATTATTGGTGGGGTGGAGGAGTCGTGAAAAATTGAATATACATTGTATGTGCAATTTTTGTCGACGAATCACAACTTGTGAATAATTTAACACAATAAGTAAAATGAATATTATCAAATCTTATCCGTTTATCATAACTTGCGATAATCGGGCATTATGCGACTTTCTGCCTCGTAACCATTGAGCAGGTTTGTTGCATTTGACATATTGAAGAGACTCAATAAATCCAAGACCATCTCTTATAAAGATCATTCTTGTAACTCGCCCCAAAGAAATATTTTCAGTCTTTGCTTTCAATTTTAGCATTAAAGTATCAATCCCTAGTATTGTAGGGTTGTTCAACCCAAAACAAAAATGGAATCAAACTAAAGAAAACCAATACTTTGACTGGATTTTTTTTTTTTTTGGTTAAAGATTGGATTTGATTTGATATTGCACTAGAAAAAAATCAAATCAAATCCATATATAAGAATATTTAATTTTCTATATATTCTTAAAATCTTATATAGAATTTTTTTAAAGGATATTTTTATGAATATTTGTATTCCAAGGTGTAATATTCCATAGAACTATTATAGTGTCAAATTTTTTACTTTTAAATAAAACTTGATTTAAACGTACATAATTATTTTTATATCAAATATCTCTTGAAATGCTTCCATATTTTTATTCTTTTATATTTTCATGTCAAGTACTTATTAAATCTTATATTTTTTCATTTTTGAGACCGTAACATTAAATGGAGATGAGATTGAAGTCGAACAACAACAACAACATACTCAGTGGAGGATAGGTTGTATGATCTTACCTTACTTTTATGGAATAGAGAGGTTGTTTTCAATAGTCCCTCGACTATGAGATTCAAGTCGAAATAATGTCAAATTGCTTACTCAATAAAAAATGGAGAAATTAACAGTGTGAGTCTTGATGTATTACGGAAGGGAGTAAGCAACTTGACGTCCAAAAACTCAAAACAACTGATATGCAATTTCATTACAATAAAATCAAAATGAAAAACACCAAATACAAAGCACAACATAAGATAGATATTAAGATATGCAGTTCATAACAAGGTAACACCAGCAACTCCAACTGTTCGTTTGTCCTAATGGCTTCGAAGAGCCACGGCAGAGCAAACAACAAGTAAGATGAGGATGAATGCTGCAATGAAGGAAGCCACCACTGCGCCGCTCACTTGCTGGCAGAAATCGCCAAACTGTTGGCATATCGCCCGCCATTGTGTGGTGGGGTTGCCGTAGTGTGCTAAGTACACTATGGCAGTTGCCGCAGCTGCTGCGGCTGTGGTAAATGCAACCATTACCTGCAACAGTTTTTACCTTCAGTTAGAAATACACAATTGAACATTTGTTCATTATTCAATCTCATTACAACATTGGTTGGCAAGAATTTTCTTATTAGATTTATGTTGTGATCACTAAAACTCACATCTTTAATTTCTTTCTACTCTTTATTAGAAGCACCTGAACAGGACATGTGCCTGAATTGATGTAATTCAAAGTTGATTAATTAGTGGCACTGACCTATTAAAGATCATCAAAAGCTGTGTAGAACACATTACAGAAAAGGATGTAGACGCTTTTCGCTTATCGGGAATTAATTTGATTAATCTTCGAAGCTAAATGTGATTAGATTAATAGCTGAACATTTTAAGATAACATCTATATATGTATTCAAAAAGTGTACGAAAATTACTATAGGTTGCAAGAAAATTTATGTCAATATGATGAAAAAATATATTTTAAAATGATAGTTAATGAGACGGAGGAATTATGTTTTAGTTACGGTGTCAAGAATTGAAAGCAGAAGTTTGACTCCAACTAGATGTGGTCGAACAATGCCAACAATGGAGAAAGGCAGAGAGAGGACAAGGTATGCACTTGCAATAGCATTTGCCACCACAAAATACCTGAAAATCAATCAAATGCAACAGTCTTATCAACTAATTTTCGGGAAAATTGTATAGGAAATTGAAATTGAAAAAGAGTATTTATGAATTTAAAATAACGTACGGCAAAGCGGGGAGATCATCATAGCCAGCTTCGAACTGAAAGAACTGAGTGAAAAGAGGAAGACTTTCCTCAGATGTTGCCATAGTAGTTGCTGCAGCCAGAGCAGCCACAAGTGCACAAAGTCGCAAAATAAAGTCGAAAATAGCAACCCCTCTTCTCCATCCTCCCTTTTGATTATGAGGAATGGCTTTTGTGGTAGCTACAGTTGTGGCAGCTGCAGCTGCAGCAGCAGCAGATGATTTTTGCTTGGTGGACTCTGTTTCAGATACGTTGATTGCTGTTTCACAGCTAATAGATTTTGAGTCCATTGTTATATTCTTGGGGGATGTATGTGAAATTTGAGATAAGTTCTTTAAAAGAAGTTATAAGAACTTTTTTCACGTTATAAAAGAAATATGAGAAGGTTGGAACTATATTAGATGAGTAAAGAAGGGGGGGTGTATGTAAGAGGAAGTTACTGTTATTTGCGTTATGAATGAATTATGAAGGGCTGGGAATATATACATGAGTATTAGAGGAGGGGGGTGGGGATAGAGAACATGGATTAGTTAGAATGAAGCGGTTGGGAATACTTTTTTTTTTCTCTTAACAAGGTTGGTGTTTGTACGAACACAATATATGGAGTTGTTACAACTAGAACTAGAACTCTTCAACTTGGAAAATATTGATGTATTTCTTGACTGGATATGAAAAGCAAAACCAAATTTAATTCTACAAAGAGTGCCACAAAAAAAGTACTATGTTCACCCAAAAAAGGAACAGTTAAATTTGTTTAGTGGTTTAAAGGATACGTGATTTAATTTTGTTATAAGCAGTGAAAATAAGTTAATTAAAATGATAATAGATGAATTGATTGACTAAAAGAAATTAGATATAAAGCAATTCAGCTAGGCTTGAATGGTGCTGGAAGCAAATTTGATAGGTTTGTATCGGTGGACCTGTAAAGCCCTTAAACTTTCTAAGAACAAGTATAATAAGCCGGAGCAAAAGAGCAATTTAAGAGATTAAATATGAACAGCGAAGCTTGTAAGAATAGGGTGTAATCAGTGTTATTCGATTATCCTTCTTTCGGGCTGTTAAGCTCCTTTTATAATACAAATACATGAACTCTTTAATCAGTAATTGAATCCTAATAATGAATAATAATGAGCAATTAATATTGCCTTTAATACTAAATCGTAACGTCTGCTTCAGTTCCGGTTCGGTCTTGTAACGTTATTCTGCTATTACTTATCCTGTGTGACTTTTCCTTGTAATTTGACTCTGGATGCAACCGAGACTTCTTACTCGTATTAAATACTGCTGCAACTGGAACATTGTTCCTCTGCCACGTGTCCCAATACTGTTTCGACACGTGCCAAGCTGTATTTTGCCATGTATACAGTGTGAAAACTTATGGGTCATCAAATTTTGTTACGATCGATCTTTAAGAAACCTGTAGCTGGCCATGTGTAAGTAGGCGTTTGGACATGCGATTTCATCTCTTGATTGAGATTTCAAATTTTCTATATGTAAAAGTTGACCCATAAGTTTATATTTTGTAAAAAAAAAAAAAAATCTCTAAGTTAGTAGATATATTTACCAATCATGTTTACCAGCCATTTATACCAAAAATTAAAAGATCTACAAGTTGGTGGTATATTTATAACAAAGTTACTCTTACTAATCATGTTGGAGGATTATATTAAAGAGTAGTTACATTACAACTCATGTTCAATTTTTCATTTTATTGAACTAATATTTAATCAATTGATGTTGTATTTTTTAGAAAGGTGTTTAGTAGTGTATCAATTTTGTTATAAATTATGACTTGCTCATTTGGTAAGATTGTATAAAAATTGAAAAAGTTTTGATGGTTTTTACAACTTGTGGGATTTTTATGTCCATAAAAAAATACAACCTAAGAAATTCAAATTGCATGTCCAAACATGATTTCATTTCATGATTTCAAATCATATCCAAACAGTTTCTAAATTATGAAGTATTAGTACATGGGAAGTACCTTAACAATTATGGATTTGAAAGAGAGAGAGAGAGAATGAAATTTTGAAAGTAAATTCATTTATTAAAACTGCTAGTATGTAATAATATCAAGTTAATACAGTTTACAAAGTTAGCTATAGATGGAGCAAAAAGAACTTTTGTGTAACTCAACTTTTCCCTAATTTACACAAAAAGAACTTTTAGGAAATAAGTCACACCTCAACTTTACCACTTTAAAATAATGGTTGTTTTTCCGAATAGTTTATCAAATTACTCTAAGCTTTCATTAGCTTCTGATTCTATTAACCTCACACGATAATTTTATCGTCTTTTCTCCCTTTTTATCAAACTTTGATCGTCTTGCCCGCTTCTGAATTTAGCCTAATTGGTGAAGGAGCCTAAAATTAGTAAATCCTGTTCAGTCCTTCCTTTAAATTTAAATTAGGGAAAAGGGTCAAAAATGTCCCTTTACTTTGTAAAAAGGGTTAAAAATATCTTTCGAACTAATTTTGGGTCAAAAATATCCTTCCCTTCATTAAATTTTTCAAATATACTCCAGTCTTAACGGAAATCCGCACCATAACCCAATTTCATTTTTAAACCCGCTTCATTTAAAACTGACCCCAACTACATAAAAAACCCATATGCGACCAACTTGTTCCCGAGTTCTATATTTGGAGCCACTAAGCACAGGAGCGGGCAACCCTTATGCGTTTTTTACGTAGTTGGGTCGGTTTTAAATGGATCGGGTTTAAAAATGAAATCGGGTTATGTTGCGGATTTCTGTTAAGATAGGGGTATATTTGAAAACTTTAATGACAGAACGGGTATTTTTGACCCAAAATTAGTTCAGAGGATATTTTTAACCCTTTTTCCAAAATAGAGGCGCATTTTTTTGACCCTTTTCCCTTTAAATTGCATATAAAACATTCTCAAAAGATCTGATGGAACAGCTCATTTCCTTGGGTAGTAGGTGTTTGGGGTTGAGGCTTTTAAAAGGACAGAGTGGAGCAGTTCATAAACCAAGCTTGATTAGAGACCTTCATTTGCACAACCCACTCCATTAGAATAACAAAAGACACATTTAACTTTCTTAATAGTAGTTTATTTGTTAAGCATAAATCCTTCTTCCCAATTGACAATTAATGATTAATAACACTAATGCTTTCCTGTATTATTACACAAAAAAATATTATTCAGCTAATTCATAGTGTTTGGGAACTATAACAATTAGCGAATGCTTCCAAAACTTGGGATTAGAGGCCGCCTCTGAACTTTTGCCCTATGCGTCGACAACCATATATTGTATATTTCAAACTTGACAACCATATATTGTATATTTCAAACTTGATGAGTATGTACGTAAAAAAAAATACATAGAGAGCAATACAAGCATCGTGCTGCTAGGCGAACTGTCTGAGTTTGACCAATGGTGACGATTTCATGTTTATCGTGACCACAGAGATCAAATTGTATCACATATCTAGAGCAAATAGTTCTCATTTCTCTTTTGCCTTTCTGTTGGACTTTTTTGGACAAGAATGAAATCCGCCAAGTAAACTGCCATAAGAGAACCAAGGTATTGGAATCATGCAACGTATAACTTTTCTTTCACTTTTGCATTGAGAAAAGATGAAAATAATCTAAGAAATTAAAATGAAGAAAACGATTCAACCCTCCACATTCAAAGGCTCTCTACTGCTAGATTGCCAATCATTCTAGCCAATGGCACCGGGCATTTTGTAACAATATCCAACCTAGCCAAATTTGAGGCATGCCCAAAAAGGCCCAAGCTAAGTATAGCAAGTTCTTTGACAGACAACCTTGAAGAAAGGAACCCTTGCCAGTATTTAGGATCAAGATCAAAAAAAGCATCAAACAATCTCCTAGTCCCTTTCAAATCAAGCTTCAACAAAGTCTCCATCCCAAATGAATAACATTCTCTAACACATCTTTTCTCCAAAGGCCACAAACCATTCCAAACTTTGTGATAAAGTTGAGACCCTCTTATCATTCTAGTTGAGCCAAGGCCCTCAACGATGGCCTCGGCTAATACTGGTGCCAAGGCCATGCTCCGAGCCACCATGTACCCTGTCGATGGGTGAACTATCCCCGAATTCCCACCAATTGCCATAACGTTTTGAGGGATCCGCGGAAGTGGTCCTCCCATAGGGATCACACATTTCTCTTCCTCAATAACACATCTCACTTTGATTCCCATATGCCTTAATCTTGCTACCATTCTCCTTTTCACTTGCATATACGATAACACAGGCCGACTCACCAAAGAAGTCTCTTCCAAGAAAACTAAATTTTTATCAAATGGCATTGCATACAAGAATGTTGGTTCTTTAGTATTATTCACCCTCAAGTATGGCTCATTACCCAAATGAGAATCCCTCCAATCCATAAGCAACATTTTATCTAAATCAAATGGATGATTATCCACTTCTGCTAAAATCCCATGTGCAATTTGATAACCATGGTTTCTTCGCTTGTCATATTCTATAAAAGGACTAGCAAAGCCACTTGCATCCACAATCAAACTACCCTTCATCTTCCTACCATCATCACATACAATTGTAGACTCAAATTCTTCATGCTTCACCTCCCAAACTTTAGCTTTATAAAACTTCACTCTGTTTTCAACACAACTATTTAACAATTTCAACTTCAACATCTTTCTACTGACTCTACCATATGGTCTGTCCAAATACTTTGTCTTGTTATCATTTATATGAACACAAGTCAGAGGCCACTTATGATCTAAACAATCTTCAAGTCCTAACTTCTCAAACTCATCAACCCAAGCACCATAATTATTTGGCCACATGGAAAGTGGTGAAGGGTCAACACAACATACCTTAATACCATATTTAGAAACTTGCTCAGCTAGCCGGAGCCCCGCAGGGCCCGCTCCAATGATGATCACGTCGAATTGAGCCCGGCCCGAATTAGGATCAACCCATGAGATGTTAACATCTAAAGACTCTGGCTTTGATGTGGGTGTTAAATCAAGAAAGCTACAAGAAATTTTACTACTTTTGTTTTTGTGATGAACTTTTCTTGAAAAATTATGGGTGGTTGGTTTCAAGAAGGGGTAATTCAGTTGGAAAATAGACTTGTTAGGTATAGGAGAGGAAAGTAAAGGAGATGGAAAAGGCCTGAGAAGAGTTTCCATTTTTAAAATACTGTAAGATGGACAATGGTTAAATATGGAGGGAGGTGATATAGTGTGAGGAAGTGGAGCTTGTAGAAATTGAATACGGCACAAGGGAATCACTAGGCAATAGAAAATATTGATGCTTTTAGGTACCAAATTTGGCTTATATAGCCAAAGGAAATAATAACAAAAGTAGCTCATCAAGTGGAATCTTTATAAGGCTAATGAGGACATTTCCCACTTTCCAAATCCCTGCTATTCCAAATTTTCTTTGTATTAATCTAAAAACTCTGAAAATTTTAGTAGTCTAGTTGATTGACTATTTAAATTTTTATCTTATTAGCGAGAGTTCGATTCTCCACTTTATGTTCCCTCTCCATCTTCCCTTTCCAAAAAAATCTAATAACCCGAGCGGCCGAAAGAATTTTTTTTTTTTTTTTTGTCTCACTTTTATGGTATTTCCACTTGTTCCTTTTTTTTTTCCTTCTTTTTTTGGGTAGAAGTTTTCAGTTTCTAGAGTCGCAGCTTATTCTTGTTTAAATTACAACTTCTTGTTTACATAATTTGACTGGCAAACATGAAAAATATTACTACAATTGAGGATTTTTCATTCTACATGTCCAATAGCAAAACCGAATCCTCCCAAGGAAAATGGGAAAGTTGGGGTAAAAATTTGAGACCTTGTATGTCTACTACAAAAAATTGGTGAAGCTTGCAATGAGGGAGTTAAAAGATTGTAGCCAATCTCCACCACTTCGATACTAGTTATGTTACAAGTAGAAATTTAAATTCGGTGGTTCGTTAGCCAACTTTTTCATTACCAAGCACTAACAAACATAGTGATGCATGCATCTGTCTCGTAGTTAGTGCATGGACGGCAAGTATGTCTGGGCCGTTTAGTGGAACTGGGCCCCCCCATAACCATTTTCAACACGTACTAGTCACCACGTGGCAAGTTAAGACCATTTTGGTTAGTTGATTAGGCAAGCTGGCCAATTCACAGTAGTTCGAATGCTCATTGTGAAGAGGCAGAAAGGAAGATAATTTGGCATAATGCCATTCAGCCCAATAAGAACAGTGAAGTGATGACACTTTCCTACTTAAATTCTTTTTAGTTACGCTAAGAACATCACAATTATCTTAATTTTTGGGAAAGGGAGATCCAAAAACTTGGCATTTGCAAAATTCCAAATTACCGGGGGAATACATACCCTTAACTAAAAGGCAATCCACTTCCTAGGCATTAGAACTCGTAAAATACGTCCCAAAAACTAAAACTATTGCTAAGCACTAAGCAATATCTATACACAGATACAAAACTCTCAGACACCATGTATTTGAAAAAAGTGAAGCGACATGGTAAATATTTGCTAAAGGTGAAGTCACAACACAACATTATATTTACAAACAGGCACTCATGTAAGTATTGAACTTACCAAATATCTACAAAGACATAACATGGAAGACCTAATACATGCTTTAAGCAATTTAGGAGTCCACCAGAACATTTACAAAATGGAAGAGGCAAAAGCCCTTGTCAACAACAATACAAACCTTATCATTCTTTTCCGCGCAACTACTTCTAAAGGTGTCAGAATGACAATCCACTGGATGCATTTGGAAATATGAACCACACTGAAGCATCTATGGCGTTCCTTACCAGAGAATTCATGATCTGCAGGAAGGTAGGGTGATGCCTCCACAACAAGCAGCAATTATCAAGTAAAGGAAGAGCACAATCAGGCATGTTAACAAACCCCTGTCATGAATAAAAGTTACAAGCTCAGATTGACGAATATAAGAGACCAAAAGGCTTCAAACTAAGAACTTTCTTGGACAAGAAATGCCACGTGTTGCATATCTTGATGTAATTAGACTAGTTGAATTAAAGATGGATTAGTCCCTCCAACAGTTATGCTTCATAAAGGAGCTCACACAAAGTTGATAGAAGTATGAAACAGGCACCACCAGTTGCAAGCAAGCCAAACTGACCCCAGTTGGACATAACTTGCATAAGTTTTTGAGATATATAGAAATATGAATGAAAGTGCAAATTGTAACTTTAGCTTGATGGACTATCCAATTCAATCTAATCAAGCCAGATAGTATAAGAAATGATGCGCTTTGCCTAATTTATTTCCTTTTTAATTAAATGTAAATCCACACAAATCCAAAATACCGTTTTACGACCTATAATCATATCTAGAAAGGTGTTCTCCTTCAACAGTTGTAACTTATGCCCTGTGTTCCACAGGCAACACATCTGCAATGCAAATTAAAAGGAAAGAAAGAAAGGGAACCAAAAACACGCTAAGCTTGATCAGCTAAACTCAGCTTGACCTTTTTTGTAGTCAATATAAGAAGCTGGTGTGAAATTCAACATAGCTAATCACCAATGAACAGACTCAGGCTTAATGATTTAATCTTTTATTTCAAACTAAGCATGAACCAACATAAGCTGTAAGTAAAAAGCCCATTAAATAGATCTTGCGCATATCTATACGGAAAAAGGTTAGGGTTTGATATAAAGGTATTCCTCATGCGTAAGAAAGAAACCAGAATTACGTGTTTTATTGAATGTTGATGGTATTAAGCAAGATTTACCGGGATCACTTTCTCTGTTTAAATTTCTTACTACATACATCCTCAAACAGTGTTGCCAAAAACAAAAGCAAAGAAAAACAACAGGGTCTATCAAAAACAAAAACAAAGAAAACAACAGGGTCTATCACAACTTCATGTCAAAACACAACTAAAGCATGCTCTTCAAGGAAGAAAAGTGTTAAAAATAAATATGTAATACAAGAAAAAGTAAGCTTTAAACACAGACAGAAGCTTTACGTACAAACAAATTGAAAAAAAAATCAAGTAACTTAATGATATACCATAAATACATAATACTGTGTCAATCACGTTCAAACTACAAAGTGCAGTTTCACATTTCTAGTCAAATTTATTAACTAGTTTTCTGATGGCTTAATAAATTTCGATATTTCCTATTCCTCAATAATACCATCCATATATTTTCTTCATGATAAACATTTTTTATAGCCAAAATCAAAATAACTGAATTAATGATTAACGTATTGCTTTGCCAACTGTAGATAATTGTCTAGTAAAAAACTTTTCAAGACGAAAGCCCAGGGCTGCTGAGCTTGCCTCAGCGCAAGGTGTATGCACTGAACATCTCAGTTTGCACTGCAACTAACTTTAGAGCTTAAGCGCACTTCAAGTACGAATTTAGCAACACTGATGTCATAGCATTATTAGCACAGAAATAAAAGATACTTACAGGAGCTTCGCGTTTTTCATCCAAAGAGCTCTCCTAAGGCGTTTCGACTGTTTCCTGAAGTGAAATGCACTGTCTTGCATTGTTCCTGTTTTGTCAACGAGTAGCTCAATCCGATCCCCTCTTTCAAGTATTTTCTCAATATTATCAACCATGATGGTGCGTATCTGGACGAAAATTGCAGTAGTTTACTTTTAGGATAGTTGCAATACATGAAACGGTGGTGTGTGTGTTTTTTTTTTTTGGGGGGGGGGGGGGGGGGTCGGGGTGGTGATGTTGAAAGAAGGAAGCAACAGTAGCATATCACAATGTAAATGCAGTATAAGAATCATCAGGCCAAAAGGGTAAGAACTGAATACATGCATCAAAATAATGCAATAGAGCCAGAATCACATGACTAGGTACCAATATAGGGTATAATATTTCTTTCCTTTTTTTTTTTTTTTTTTTTTTCTTTCCTTTTTCTACCACAACTTCTATTGTAAGATAAAACTGTCGCATTATTTAGTTTACTACAGCAAGACATCAAATGGTCATGAATGGTATTCTTTCCAATTCATTTTTACATGGTGGTGTTTAAGTGGGCATAGAGTTTAAAAAATAGACATTTGGCACAAACAGTGCCCTTAGAACTCGTGTTCCTAAGCATGCCATGACATTTCTGTGGGTATAAGAGCATGTCATTAAAGGTAAAACAGGAAGTCTAAAGTTAAAAATTTCCAACTAAGAAAAGTCTCTTTCTGGAACAACAGATTAAAAAGGAAGGAGTATCATAAAAATGGAATAGAGTGAGTATATAGTTGGCAAAGGTAATTGATTGGTTCCGGATGAGACATTAGGATCATTAATTGCTTCTCGAGTTTTATGAAGTTTGAGATAATAGCCAGACGATAACTTGAATCAAAGGCATTCAAATATCAAAGGATAAGTAAGTGTGCAGGGGAAAGTGTGCAGGGGAAAGGAGAAGTTATTTTGGCAGTGATTGAGTGTTGGAAAATCATCATTGATGGTTGAGAGTTAAACACTTTCACAATTTCTTAATTGAAACTTGTTACACAATTGTACTGTAGCCTGTAGGAACTCATTTAGTTCCCAAGCATATAAAACCTTGGATAATTTAAAAAATTGTGGATGCCTTGGACAGTTAATGTATGCATCCATAGACACAATACCTGAAGCACAACGGACAGATAAAAGAAAAGACAAACAAAAGAAAACAACTGGAGCTGAAACAAAAAAACTTATACTTCAACCCGCTAGGGCGCAAGTAAATAGAAAAGATACTTGCCTCACCAACTTCTCCTCTGACACGATTTAGTGTATCTGCACTGGGATTACTTGAAAAGAACTCCATTTGCTGATGTAAGACCCTTGAGAATTCATCATTCATGGCATAGGCAGGAGCATAAGGAGCCACCTTGCCGTAGTTCTTCATGAACCTCATCTGAATATCCTCTAAGTATGAGAATGGAATCCTCCCTAAAACAGCATTCTTTGTTAGTGACAGACAGTAAAGGATAACTCAAATGACTAACAGAATTCTCAGTCCTTCACGAAAGATATCCAGAAAATATTAGCCAACAATATTTCTTTCTGTAAGCGCTGAAAGATGCTCGTTAAAAAGAAAAGTGCGGAAAGATGAAACTAGGGAATTCAAAAAGGCATCTGTAATTTGCATATGGAAATAGGACAATCAAGTGTGTTTGGGCCAACCAGAAAATGAGAAGCCACACTAATTAGCTTCTGTTTGCTCTTTGAAGCCATAACACTTGGTCCTTTCTGATATCGAACAACAAAGAGCGCTAAAACCCAACACACACAAAAGCTTTGAAAACCTGAACCCAAGTTATCTCCAGTCCATTATTCAAACTTCAATTATTCCTAGCAAGCTAGTTTCACCGATTTAGTAAACCAAGAAATATTCAAAAGACAGAATCCTGCTTAAAAAGGCAAATTCCTCAAATTCCACGTTGAGAGGTGACATGAATATAGGGCAAAGAAATTCATTACATTATAGTTTTAATAATCCTATTGAATAGCACAATTGGATTAGTCAATAAAGTAGAAGTAAACTGGAATCTCATAGATAACAGTGTACTCAGCCCCCCCCCCCCCCCCCCCCCCAAAAAAAACAAACACACCGATATCCACATGCTTGTGCGAAAAAACAAGTACAAATGGAGTTAGCTATATATATTTTTTTTCATAAACCACACTCAATTCAGAAGCTCACGACATTTAAATCTTTGATCTGTCACTAACTGTACTCATGGACGGAAGCCAATTCCAAATTTTAAGAAAATGAACAAGGAATACCATTTTATCCACTGGTTCGTAACAGGTGCGAACTTAAAAACTTAATAACAACAACAACAACATACCCAGCAGATTCCCACGATGTGGGGTCTGGGGAGAGTAGAGTGTACGCAGACCTTACCCCCACCTTAAAAGGTGAGGAGGCTGTTTCCGAAAGACCCTCGGCTCAAGAGAGAACAAGACAAAAGGTCAGATAAGGACAAGCATAACAAAACAATAGAAAATGAGAAGCAACAAAAGCGAGAGAGTCCTGATACACAGTAGCTACCATATATAAATAAGATACTCGAAGTATAAGACCTAACAATATAAGCAGAAATCGGATGGCAATAAACGAATGAGCAAACTACAACTACTAGGACGAAAGAAATAGGCGAGACTACATCCTAGCCTTCTGTCCTAATCTGAGTCCTTCACAACCTCCTATCTAAGATCATGTCCTCGGTAAGCTGAAACTGCGCCATGTCATGTCTAATCACCTCTCCCCAATACTTCTTTGGCCTACCTCTACCTCTCCTGAAACCGTCCACAGCCAACCTCTCACACCTCCGCACTGGGGCATCTGTGTCTCTCCTCTTCACATGTCCAAACCATCTCAGCCTCGCTTCCCGCATCTTGTCCTCCACCGATGCCACTCCCACCTTGCCCCGAATATCTTCATTCCTAATCCTATCCTTCCTAGTGTGCCCACACATCCACCGCAGCATTCACATTTCTGCAACTTTCATCTTCTGAACATGAGAGTTCTTGGCTGGCCAACACTCCGCCCCGTGCAACAAAGTCGGTCTAACCACCACTTTGTAGAACTTGCCTTTAAGTTTTTGTGGCACAGTCTTGTCACACAGCACTCCAGAAGCGAGCCTCCATTTCATCCATCCTGCACCAATACGATGTGAAACATCATCGTCGATCTCCCTGAATAATAGACCCAAGATAAAACTTCCTAAACTTCCTTTCTTCTAGATAGATGGCCTGGGTAACAAGCCTCACTTCCTCGCCAGCCTCATATGGTACGCCACTGAACTTTCACTCCAAGTACTCTATCTTGGTCCTACTCAACTTAAATCCTTTAGACTCCAACGTCTGTCTCCAATCCTTCAGCTTAGCGTTAACTCCGCTACGAGTCTCGTCAATCAAGACTATGTCATCCGCGAACAACATACACCAAGGCATCTCACTTTGTATTTGTCGCGTTAATCCATCCATTACCAAGGCAAATAAAAACGGGCTAAGAGCTGATCCCTGGTGCAACCCCATCAAAATAGGGAAGTGCTCCGAGTCTCTTCCTACTGTCCTTACCCTGGTCTTGGCTCCATCATACATGTCTTTTATTGCTCTAATGTACACCACAGGTACACCTTTAGCCTCCAAGCATCTCCATATAACCTCTCTTGGCACTTTGTTGTAAGCCTTTTCTAGGTCGATGAATACCATGTGCAAGTCCCTCTTCCGCTCCCTATACTGCTCCACTAATCTCCTTACAATATGAATGACTTCTGTAGTCTAGCGTCCCGACATGAATCCGAACTGGTTCTCTGAAATAGACACACCTCTCCTCACCCTCATCTGCACCACCCTTTCCCACACTTTCATAGTGTGACTTAGCAGCTTGATACCTCTATAGTTGTTGCAGCTTTGAATGTCGCCCTTGTTCTTATACAAGGGAATACTAAATCAACATCTGCTCATGGAGCTGTTCAGGATAAAATATTCCTGATTACTAAGGGGCTGTTTGGTTTGAAGACAAGTTATGCTGGGGTTAGTTATCTGAGATTAGTTATCCTGGTATTATTCTTATTGATCTCGGGATTATTATTCCACCATCTGGCAGGGTTAACTAATCCTGGTACTATTGCTAATCCTGGTATAAATTATCCCAGTATTAGTAACCAAACAAGGGATAACGCCATACTAAATTCTTATCACAGGCCTATTTATACTTGTCCAACATGCCAAACGACCCTGAAGGTAAACCCCAACATACAGGTATAATTGTGTTCCTAGCTCAATAATTCAGATTAATTTTACAGCTGGAGCAATAAATGGATCGAAAACAGAACAAATAAGGAAGCATTACAAAAAAAAAATTCCCAACTATACGGAATTTATACTCACTTCTAAAGGTATCATTGGCCATACAAGGGACATGTTTAATTGTGCTACTAGCTCTATATTCAAATTAACTTTACAAGTGAGTAATAAATCGATCAAAAAAAGGAACTTTACAAACAAAAAAAAAAAAAAAACACGAAAGAAAGGGAATTTATACTCACTTCCAAAGGCACCATTGGTCATACAAAGGACAGGTATAATTGTGTTCCTAGCTCAATAATTCAGATTAACCTTACAAGTGGAGTAATAAATTGATCGAAAACAGAACAAATAAGGAAACTTAACATAAAAAAAAATTACTATTTACTACCAAAGAGAGGGAATTCATACTCACTTCCAAAGCTATAATTGACCATACAAAGGACAGGTTTAATTGTGTTCCTAGCTCTATAATTCAGATTTTCACAACTCGAGTAATAAATTAATCGAAAACGTAAATGCAACAAAAAAATTACTACGAAAGAGAGGGAATTGATACTCACTTTCAAAGGTATCGTTTTGCCATATAAAGGACAGGTATAATTGTGTCCCTAGCTAGGTCTATAATTCAGATCAGTTTTACAAGTGGAGTAATAAATTGATCGCAGAGAGGGAATTAGTACTGACTTCCAAAGGTATCGTTGGCCATACAAAGGAAGGAGAGTCCATCTGATCGGAGTATATGGAAAATATATCGATCTTGTGAGAAACAAAGCCGAGATTCCGTTTCACTTGGAATCTTCTCCAATATTCGCCGCGCCACCGCACCTGTGTTCCCCGTAACCGCACCGAACTCCGCCAACACTGTTGTGCCTCTCGCTACAACCGCATACAGTATCGCCATTGAATACTCTGAAATTTGAGAATATACGTACGTATTCAAAAGTAGAGACAATTCGAATTGTAGATTTGTTTCGAGTTTTAGGACTGAATTGGCAAACGCTCACCGTAAAGTCTACGTAGGTTTTGGCTGTCCTACCTGTCCTCTTATTTTTTTTTTTTAATTAAATTTGTATTTATTTTCTACTATTTAGTTAGTTTTTAATTAGAATTTTATATTTATTATGTTTAAATAAATACAGTATGTACATTCAAATATTGAAAAATAAACAGTCTTAATCATTCAGTGTTCAGACCTAGAGACAACATCTTAATGATTCAGGTGTGCATTCAGATTCAGACGTCTTAGAGCCTGTTTGGATGGGTTTATGCCTATAAGCTGTTTGCAGCTTATAAACTAAAAAAAATAAGTTGGGGTAGTCAAACTTATTTTTTTGGGCTTATAAGCTGTTTTCAGCTTATAAGCTGCTTTAGATAAGTTAAGTCAAATGAGCCCAATTATTTTTTTGAGCTTATTTTAAGCGCAAAATGACTTTAAGCTGGTCAGTCAAACACTCAAAAAAACTTAAAACAGCTTATAAACAACTTATAAGCAACTTATAAGCCAATTCAAACGGGTTCTTAATCTTAATGAAAACAAGTGAGGCCTTAGTGTTTAACTTTTGAACTTGATAGGTCTAAAATAAATCATAAAAAAATTTGTGGCTAAAATCATTTTGTTAAAGGTATAAATGTAAATTTAAAGTTGAATTTTTACTAAATATAGAAAGATGTCATTCTTTTTTTAACTGGCTAAAAAAGAAAAATCGTCCTATAAATTGGGACGGTGGGAGTACTGGTTAAGTTTTAATTCCACCTTTGGCTAAGAGAAAAAAAAAAGATTATTCAAACTTATCAAATTATATTAATTAATCATGATTAACTAATTGATTAGTTCTTAAAATATATAATGATTAGTCATGATTAATTAAGTGGCAGGATTGTAAATAAACATTATGTTATCTGTTCATTGTGTTAACGTAAATATTAAAATATAGTGTGAATAGCTTTTTTTCTTCTATTATATTCAAGCATCATAATGGGATTGATTAACCTTCATTTTTACTTGTACGAGATTATTCAGTAAATCTATTACTTTTTATAGATGTTGGGTTCATGATCGAACTAAAAATGAGATATTTCGGGTACATATAATATAAAATCGGAGGCAAAGCCAAGATTGTAAGCTTATGTGTTCGGGATTGTACACTATTCAATAACAGAAAACAAATAAGTTTAGAAACATAGTGCAAGTCTGTATATGTATGGAAAAGGGTTTTGTAAATGAATATAGAAACTTATTGCAAATCCTAATAGGAATGGAAAAGGTATTGTAAAAGAATATAAAAACTTATTGCAAATCCGAATATGTATGGAAAAGGGCTTTTACAAACCAACTTAACGTAGGAAATTAGCATGCAATCCTAAACCAGCCATGTTTATACTAAACAAATGCAATCTATAAATAAGTGATTCCCTACAGCTTTCTTAAGTGCAATTACATCTCTTTGTTTAGTTTCAATTCGTTCCCACATCTCATTTACGTTAGCCAAGAGCCCAAAACAATGGCAGTGACCTTTACAAACTGGCAGAGTAGTTATTATTTTCCAATAATCGAAAATGCTCCTCAAGTGTGTTGCGTTCGATCAGCACCCCGACAGAGCGATGCTCCTGTCCATATCAGTTGGTCGTTCCCTCCATCAGGGTGCATCAAAATCAACACGGACGAGAGTTTGATGTCGAACACGGGATTGGCGGGGTTTGGAGGTGTTGTCTTAATTAGTGGACTATCACTGCTGAAAAACATAGAATGTGATCATTTTGTTATTCTTCTTCGTAACTTTTTTTTTTTAGTTGCCTTTCAATAACTAGCTTGGTCTAAAAACCACATGCTCCACCGGTTGTGCGGGTTCCCGTCAATTCCTTTGAGTTTTATTCCTGCGAACGTACTCTCTAGGCGGGATACTTAACGCGTTAGCTGCAGAATTGCACAGATCGATACGCACAGCGCGTAGTGTTCATCGTTTACGGTGGCTCACTTGGAATTTTTCTAAGTAATGGAGAAGAGTACCGAAACGTGCCACTGAAAAACTCTACCGAGACAAAGATGAAAAAATCTAGAACATACTTAGAAAGACAAACAGATCTATTAAGAGCACAAGCAACAAGAAAGTAGCAAAATAGTATCAACAATGCATATATGCGGCACAAGCAAATTCGTCCAACATTAAGTTATACTCTCTCCGTCCTAAAAAGATTATCCTCTTTTGACTTGACACAAAGTTTAAGAAATAAAGGAAGATTTTTGAATGTGTGGTCCAAAACAAGCCTTAGATATTTGTGTGGCTGTAAATCATCTCATAAAATTAAATTGTTTTTAAATATAGAAAGAAGACAATCTTTTTAGGACAGACTAAAAAGGAAAGGAGGACAATTTTTTTGGGACAGAGGAGTACTATTTAACATGTTATAGAAAATTAGTTAATTTACTTTTTAGGTTACCATTAATTAAATGTATTTGTACACTATCAGTTTAAATATTTGTTTATACCATCAGATTACCCAAAAAGATATCTACATATAAAATTTCTTAAAATGTAGGATCTGAATTCTTTGAAATAAACAATTACGTCACGATAGACAATAATGATATGATGGTGTACAAATTCTTTTAAGCCGATGTTATATATAACTTAAACTCATTAAATATTACATAGATTTGATTGTAAACTAAAATTACTCCATATACCGACACTGCACAGAAGTTAAACTCACAACATAATATATAACGAATTCAAACTAAGTATTACAATGTCAATAAAATTCCAATTAAATAGAGAAATTAAAACTAAGAAAACTATAAAAACATGAAAATATATCTAAAACATAAATTAAACTTATCCAAACAAAGAAACTTTGACGTGAGAATTTGCTCGAGTTAAGGAGAAGCGTTAAATACTCCTTCTAGTTGATAGATTTTTTCCGGGTGATAGAATATATTTTTTGAAGTGTTTGCCTAGCCTCTTAAAAAAATATTTAGTAATTGCTTTAATCATAAGAGTAATCATCATAAATTATCTTTATTTTCCTGTAAACATCTCACTTAATTAATACATCACTAATGGAAACGGTAAGAGTAGATTTGGAAAAAGAAAAAAAAAAGGATGATAAATGATACTCGGCTAGAACGTCAAATATTTTCGAAACAAATTCGATTTGCCGATATCACTACTATTTAGATGAAGATAGTAATCATATTGTTTTCAGCGAGAACAAACCTTATGATCATGTATGTAGTTCGCCTCGGAGCCGGCTCCCCTCCAGTACACGAATTGTCCAATTCGTCCGATGCAGGGTTGATTAACGCATATTTGTCCAATTGGAGATCTAAGGGTCATTAATTATTTAACCAAAAAAGTTTATTAAACCATGGCTAAACCACACACTATGCCTGTCAACCGGTTCCAACCGGAACCGGTTAGGAAACCGGCCGGTTCCGGTTCCAAAACCGGAACCGCCTAACCGGTTCCGGTTAACCGGTTTTAAGTCCAAACCGGAACCGGTCCGGTTTGGATTCGTTAAAATATTTTTTTTTTTTGTATTATATATATATATTATAGTATTTATTTGTATATTGTAGGTATATTTACATATGTTATACAATTTTATAATTAAAGTTTAAATATTTACTGACTAACAGCCTAACAGGAAGTCAGCAATACAGAATAGTGCTTTTCGTACACATATATATGTATAACTTACATATACTTATATATATGTACTATATACTCTATATACTTATATATATGTATAACTTAATATATATATAACTTACTATATATACTATATATATGTATAACTTAATATATATACTATATATATGTATATATACATATCTACTATATATACAATATATACTTAATATATATACTATATATATTTATATAATATATATACTTATATACTATATATACTTATATATGTGTATAACTTAATATATATAGTATATATACTATATATACTTACTTATTATATATATATACTTATATATGTGTATAACTTAATATATATAGTATATATACTATATATACTTACTTATATACTATATATGTACTATATACTATATATAAGTAAGTATATATAGTAAGTATATATAGTATACTTACTTACTTATATATGTGTATAACTTAATATATATAGTATATATACTATATATACTTGTATATATGTACTATATACTATATATACTTACTTATATACTATAAGTATACTATATATACTTACTTATATACTATATATACTATATATACTTACTTATATACTATATATACTATTTTTTATATATATACTATATATACTTATATACTATATATACTATTTTTTCTATATATACTATATATACTTATATATGTTTAAGTATACTATATAACTTAAGTATATTCTTAGTATATTTTAGGTATATTCCTAACTTAATAAAAGTAAAAATATAAACACAAGTAAATAGAAGAAAGCTCAATGAGCCATATATTTTATTCATTCTTGGATAACATTTATTTGCAAGTTGTATTTTTTTTTAACTTGCAAATAATACATGAGTTATACAAAAATAGTAGAATAATAAAATCACCAATTTTGAACCATTTCGTTAATTTCCCCCACATCATATTCGGTCATGGAAATATCTTCAAAGTCTTCCATTTGGTCCGGTCCACTAGCTATCAAATCTTCAATTTCTTCCTCTTCGCCTTGCTCCGCTTCTGAGTTTTGGTTGCGTCGCTCCGATCTAATCCAATCTTGAATGCACACTAGTACTTGCAAGCTAAAGCTGGATAATGAATGTCTATGGTCTCCAATTTGCTGTCTTCCTTGGCTAAATGCGCTCTCCGAAGCCACGGTTGATACTTGAACCGTAAGGATATCTCGAGCCATTCTTGAAAGTATCGGATAGCTTGCCTTGTACTTCTTCCACCATGCTAAGACGTCCACCTCATCCAGTTGGCTGATATCCACATTTGGCTGCATCAAATAAAAGTTAAATTCATCAAAGTTTGCAGTAGAAGAAGATGTAGGTTGTGAATGTAAAACTTTTAAACCCGACAAGCCCTTTTTGCTACTATGAGAAGTAGTAGGGCGTGGAGCAACTGGTGTAGCACGTTCTTCCAAACTAGAATAATGAGTAAAAACTCTTCTAAACTCATCATCAATAGCGAGATCGGCTTCAGCTAAAGATGGTTGAACTCCCTCTTCAATTTCTAAAAATGTATAAATTTGACTAACCAAATTTTTAGTATAAGACACTTTTAAACAAGGATTTAAAAGGGAACCCAATATAAATAAAGTTGGGATGGGAAAAAAAATACTTCTTAAATTTGATTATCATTTCAAAAATAGCCACTTGATAATCGGGTTTATATTTATACTCTTGTAAAACTCTAGCTATTTTCGCTAAGTAGGCTAAAATTCCGGTTACCGTGGGATAGAATTGTCTAGAAAAAGCAAGAGTTGCATTATAAAAAAATTCTAAGAGTTCAATACATTCTTTAACATCTTCCCAATGCCTATAAGTTAACCAATCTTCACTATCAATATTATATTTGTTGTGAACTTGTTGTATGGGAATCCTATACTCATATGCTTGTTGTAGCATAATGTAAGTGTAGTTCCACCTAGTCTCAATTTCTACTTGAATTTTCCTAGGTCTAAGGTTATTTTCCACACAAGCATTCTTAAAATCTCTAATTCTTCCCCTATTAGCATTACAAAAAAGAAACGCAACAGCATTTCTAACTTTTTGAACAGAATCATCAAAATGCATAAGACCATCTTTAACAATTAAATTTAAAATGTGACAACTACATCTTACATGAAAAATATTTCTTAGAGGAGGGTTTATTTCTCTTTTTAAAAGACCAATTGCCTTTGTATTATTAGAAGCATTATCTAAAGCAATACAAAGTGTTTTTCTATAAATGTTAAAAAATCTCATTATAGTAGACATTGAATCGGCTAAAATTTTTCCATCGTGACGACCTTTTCCTTCGTCGTATAAAAAAGCTATAATTCTTTTTTGCATAACCCAGTTGTCATCAACCCAATGACATGTAATAGCAAAGAAATCTAAATGGTTAATACTAAGACCCAAATCAGCGGTAAGACAAACATTACAATTTAAAGAATTAAATACATGGCGCAAATAAAATCTATATTTTTTAAACAAATCTATAACATCGGCTCTACAAGTACTTCTAGGAATACCCTCAAATAACGGGTTATAACAACGTTGAATGTAAGTAACAAACCCTAAACCCGAGGGAAAGGAAAATGGTAAACAATCATAAGCTACCATTTTAGCTACCTCTACGCGTTCTTTTTTCTTGTCATACTTAAAATTTCTACCGGTTCGTGGGTCTATCGTCATTTGAATCCCCCCCACATTTGAACCCGTTTGCTCTCCCCAAACATCCATATGTTTGGTTCTCATATGAGCATTTAGTGTACCCGTTCCACCATCCTTACCAGTTCCTTGCTTAAAACTAAATACTTGTCCACATATGGTACATGTAACTGATTGATTTTCCCTATCCTTAGTCATAAATTTTCAAACTTTAGCTGTTGGCCTACGAGTTCTAGGCGGTTTGTCTTGTGTATGTGATTGTGCAGGACCTGTATCTCCTATAGGATTTTCGGGGGGTTGTGTTTCATCATCATCATCATCTAAGTCTTCATTAAAAGTGTCGGTAAAATGTTGTTGCATTGCCTCATGACCTAAAAGTGGATTATTTCCACCAACATCAATACCTAAATTAGGTGTTTCTTCCACAAATGTTTCCTCATTAAGCGCACCCCTAACAGTACGACTACTACTACCGGCACCACGTCTTAATCTCTTTGACATTATTAAATAGAAATAATTTAAATCACAATCAAATAAATCACAAGAAAATAAATTACAACAAATTAAATTGCGTAAATTAAATTTCAAAAAATAAATTGCTAGAATTAAATTGCGTATTAAATTTCGAAAAATAAATTGCTAGAATTAAATTGCAAAAATTAAAGATAGAGTTGGAACGAAGGTACCAAATTGCCGGAATAATTTCCAACAAAGCGAAGGCGGCTAGAATTGCAAATCCACCAAAGCTACTTCGGATTGTTGCAAAATCACCAACTCCACCAACAATATTATAATTGCAAAATTAATAATTGAAAGTTCAAACTATAATAAGACTTTGTGGCTAATTATTGCAAAGTAACTATAATTGAGAGATTGAGATTTGAGAGAAAGATGAAGAAGAGTGAATTGAAATGAAAATGAAGAAGGGTTTATATAGGGGTGGGGGAGGGGTTAAAGTGTTAAAAAAAAAAATTGGGGGCCAAAAATTAAGAAAATGACCGTTTGGCAACGGCCATTTTTGCAAATGGACCGTTGCCAACGGTCCATTACCGAGGCCCAAGTCCAACGGCTCTTTCCTTTTTTTTTTTTTTTTTTTTAATTTTAACCGGTTCCGGTTAAGAAAAATTTGGAACCGGACCGGTTATACCGGTTCCGGTTCCGGTTCCGGTTTAACCGGTCCGGTTACCGGTTAAAACCGGTTACACGGAACCGGTTGACACCTTTACCACACACTAATTTATAATTTATTTTTCCTTATTGGCAACGTTTCTTTAGGTGAAAATCCTCCTCAAATCACTCCTCTGTTTTTTCTTTATCCGCAACAAAAATCCCAACCTCTTTTAAATCTAAAGCTTCATTATTTTCATAGATTGTTTAGAACTTATAAACTAAAACTACTGGCTTCCCATATGTATGTTCCACACTTTATTGGATGCTAATATACTCTTAAGATTGTTTTGATGGAATATAAGACACAATTTTTGTTTTTCTTCGAGATGAATACGATATTGAGTTTTTCCCGGTACGCGATTGTTTTTAAGATCACTTCCGGTCCTAGGCTTTTTAATAATTAGTCTGGGTAAAACCCCCAGGCAGCGTATTGTTTTTTAAACGAGGTCCTCGATAACGCATTTGAGGCACATAATCTGTCAAGATTGGTATTAATCGGCAGGACTAAAGATCCTTTTAAGTGCTTAATCAGAAAACTTATTGATTTATGTAGGGGCTATTCACAGAAAGACCAAGTCCAAGTTTCAATATAGTACTGCTAAATTTCCTCTGAGAAACCCAAGGAAGAGGGCATTGTAAGTTGAGTTAGAAATAGTCCAAATTATATTTGTAAGGTGCTAAATTCGTGATGGGAATAAAATAGACCCGCAAAAATAATATTCACGGTATTAGTGATAAACGCGGAACACTAACTTATGGTTAAATCAGCAAGAATAAAATGCAGCAATAATGACACCAAGATTTTATGTGGAAACCCTTCTGAATAAGGGAAAAACCACGGCCAAGAGGAGCAGCTGATATCACTATAGAGGAATTTTACACTGTGTAGTAACGAGTACAAATACTCCTAAGACCACTACACCCTCAAAAGAAATAACACTCTTTTGATTTTCCCACCTCACTACAATATCACTCACACTCTATTTTTCTTCACAGACTATTTTCTTACAGTCTATGGAATACCTCACTTTTGCTCTCACTCAGATGTATTGTCTGAGATTTTGGTTTGTTACAAATGAACCATAAGCTGCCTATTTATAGGAATGAATTTCCTATGGTGAGGTAAGCGCTTACATCACGATTATGATGAGGTAAGCGCTTACATCATGAAAATGTGAACAAAGAAATTGGCTTGTTAGCCAAGTCCACAATTGTTGCCAATGTATAATTTGTCAAAGGAAGAAAAATCTTCCTTTCTTAAAATATGGGATAGGGGACTGGACCCCACAAATCTCCCCCTCCAGTCCCATTCACCTGAAGGAGGGTACACTGGCTTCTAATTTGAGTGCATGCCGACAAGTTCTTTGCACGATTCAAACTTGTCTCTCGGTACCGCCTTGGTCAGCATATCTGCAGGATTTTCATTCGTGTGAATCTTCTTGACTTGGAACAATTCGCTTTCCAATTGCTCACGAATCCAATGATATCTGACATCGATGTGTTTTGTTCTCGCATGGTACATGGAGTTCTTGCTCAAGTCTATTGCACTCTGACTGTCACAATAGACAACATACTCCATTTGCTGCAATCCAAGTTCTTGAAGGAATCTCTTGAGCCATATCATCTCTTTGCCAGCTTCAGTAGCCGCAATATACTCCGCTTCCGTTGTAGATAGTGCAACACACTTCTGCAACTTTGACTGCCATGATATAGCTCCCCCTGAAAAAGTAAACAAATATCCAGTAGTGGATTTTCTGTTATCAAGGTCACCTGCCATATCAGAATCTGTATAGCCCTTCAAAATTGGATTTGATCCTCCAAAACACAAGCATTCATCTGATCTTCCTCTTAGATACCTGAGTATCCACTTCACAGCTTCCCAATGCTCTTTCCCTGGATTTTCGAGAAATCTGCTAACAACACCGACTGCATGAGCAATATCTGGTCGAGTGCATACCATTGCATACATTAAACTTCCGACGGCAGAGGAATAAGGAATCTTGGCCATTCTCTGTTTTTCCTCTGTTGTTGTAGGACACATCTTTTTGCTCAATTTCAGATGACCAGGAAGAGGTGTGCTAACCCACTTAGCACTCTTCATATTGAAGCGCTCTAGTACACGTTCTATGTACTTTTTCTGCGACAAATAAAGCTTCTTTTCATCTCTCGAACGAGTAATTCTCATGCCCAAAATCTGCTTAGCATGACCCAAGTCTTTCATTGCAAAAGACTTACTCAACTGTTTCTTCAACTCGTCAATCCTGGAAGCATTTTTGCCTACAATCAACATATCATCCACATATAGCAGAAGGATGATAAAGTCACCATCAGAAAATCTTTGTACAAACACACAGTGATCCGAAGAAGTCTTCTTGTAGCCTTGCTCCCCCATAACAGACTCAAACTTCTTGTACCACTGTCTGGGAGCTTGCTTCAATCCATAGAGACTCTTCTTGAGTTTGCATACAAGATTTTCTTTACCTTTTGCCTTGAAGCCTTCAGGTTGTTCCATATAAATCTCCTCTTCTAAGTCACCATGAAGAAAAGCAGTTTTCACATCCATCTGCTCAATCTCCAAATCAAGACTAGCAGTCAAACCAAGAACTGTCCGAATGGAGGACATTTTCACGACAGGAGAAAATATTTCGTCAAAGTCAATACCTTTCCTTTGACCAAATCCCTTAACAACCAATCTAGCTTTGTATCTGGGCTTCAATCTGTGTTCTTCGGCTTTAACTTTGAACACCCACTTGTTCTTCAAAGCTCTCATGCCCTTAGGCAAGTTCACCAACTCATAAGTATGGTTCTCACGCAGAGATTTCATCTCATCTTGCATGGCTTCAATCCATTGATCCTTGTGCTCATCTTCCATGGCCTCCTCATAACATTCAGGTTCTCCCCCATCAGTGAGTAATACATACTCATTAGGTGAATAACGGGAAGAAGGAACATGCTGTCTAGTAGACCTTCTAAGTGGAATATCTGACTCATCCACGACTTCATGAGTAGGAGCATCTACTTCATCAATAGCAGCATCGTTATCATCATCAACATGCTGATCTGGAACATGATTCTGGGCATCACCATCGTCATCGAGCCCACCAACTTCATCAGCATTTGTATGAGGAACTTGATCAAGATTAACTAAACCTTCAGAACTTGAAGATTTTATCTTCTCCGCTTTGTTAATATCTTCAATGGTTTGATCCTCCATGAAGATAACATCACGGCTTCTCACAACCTTCTTCTCAATTGGATCATATAGCCTGTAACCAAACTCATCAAGGCCATAACCAATGAAGATGCACTGCCTTGTCTTGGCAGTTAATTTCGACCTTTCATCTTTAGGCACATGTACAAAAGCTTTACAACCAAACACTTTCAAGTGGTCATAGGAAACATCCTTTCCATACCAAACTCTGTTTGGAACATCACTTTGCAAAGCAACCGCAGGGGATAGATTAATAACATGTGCAGCGGTCAATAAAGCCTCACCCCAAAAGGAATTCGGCAGCTTTGCTTCAGAAAGCAAACATCTGACTCTTTCCATCAAGGTCCTGTTCATCCTCTCTGCTAAACCATTAAGCTGAGGAGTCTTAGGAGGAGTCTTCTGGTGTCTGATACCCTGTTGCTTGCAGTATTCGTCAAACGGTCCACAATATTCACCACCGTTATCAGTACGAATACACTTCAGCTTCTTTCCAGTTTCTCTTTCAACTGAGGCCTGAAACTGCTTAAAGACACCCAACACTTGGTCTTTAGTCTTTAAGATGTAGACCCAAAGTTTCCTTGAGCAATCATCAATAAAGGTAGCAAAATAAAGTGCACCACCCAAAGTCCTTGTCTTCATTGGACCACATAAATCTGAATGCACCAACTCAAGCAACTCTGTCTTTCTTGAAGGAGGATGAGACTTGAAAGAAACTCTATTTTGTTTTCCAGCCAAGCAGTGCTCACACTTTTCTAATTTAGCACTTTCGAAATTTGACAATAATTTCTTTTTGGCCAGAACATTTAGTCCTTTCTCGCTAATGTGGCTAAGCCTCTTATGCCATAACGTTGAAGAGCTATTGCT
Source organism: Lycium barbarum (assembly GCF_019175385.1). Lineage (NCBI taxonomy): Eukaryota > Viridiplantae > Streptophyta > Magnoliopsida > Solanales > Solanaceae > Lycium > Lycium barbarum. Next base: position 163,968,564 of record NC_083337.1, read on the forward strand.
CTCAACTGCATTCACCATATCAACACAGGTAGAGGCCGTAGTCCAGTATAGACCACGACGTTTTTCGCCACGAGCCACAATCATGGAACCTTTAGTAAGCTTCCACTTTCCAGCACCATTGGTACTGACATATCCCTCATCATCCAAAACACCAACAGAGATCAAGTGCAAACGAACATCAGGTGCATGCTTTACATTGTTTAAAACTAGTTTAGTTCCAATACTAGTTTTCAAACAAATCGTTCCAACACCAGCCACCCTGGATACAGTCTCATTACCCATACTCAAAGTTCCAAAGTCACCCGGAGTATAGGATGAGAAAAATTCCTTCCTTGATGTCACATGAGATGCGGCACCACTGTCCACAACCCAGCTTGACTCATCACAAGCAATATTTATCAGATCTGCATCAAGGACAGTAACAAGATCTTCTGTAGTGACAACGGCAACACGATTGCCATCTTCTTTCTTTTCCTCCTTTTCTCTATTCTCTTTTTTCAAAATCCGGCAGAACTTCTTTGTGTGCCCTTTTTTCCCGCAATGATAGCAGTCAATATCTTTAAGTCTGCTTCTGGATTTGCTTCTATGATGTTCTCTATTTTGAGAACCACGATTCTTGCCTCTCCCTCTAGTGTCAGTCACCAAGACATCTGATGAGGAGGAACCTTGAGATTTTCTTCTCATCTCTTCATTTAAAAGACTGCTCTTGGCAAGATCCATAGAGATCACACCATCCGGAGCAGAATTTGATAATGAAGTTCTAATAATTTCCCAAGAATCTGGTAGGGAACCAAGTAGAAACAAGCCTTGAATTTCTTCATCAAAATTAATACCCATAGCAGATAACTGGTTCATGATCCCCTGAAAAATATTCAGATGATCTGTCATTGCGGAACCATCGTGGTATTTTAAACCCAGCATTTGCTTTATCAGAAACATCTTGTTATTACCAGTTTTTCGAGCATACAAACTTTCAAGATGCTCCCATAGGGTCCGAGCATGTGTCTCTCCAGAAATATGGTTCAACACATTATCGTCAACCCACTGTCTAATAAAGCCGCAAACCTGCCGATGCAACAAATTCCACTCTTCATCTGATTTATTATCAGGCTTTTTATTTCCAAAGACAGGTTGATGAAAATTCTTGACATAGAGCAAATCTTCCATTTTGCCCTTCCAAATGGCATAATTTACGCCACTCAAAGTAACCATTCTACTAGTGTTGGCTTCCATCGTTTATCACAAATACAAATACTATTTTATTCGAAGACCAAAGTAATTCTTTTCTGATGTGGAAGTTCAGACTGTGCTGCAACCACAGAGCATACTCAGACAGAACCTTGGCTTTGATACCACTTGATGGGAATAAAATAGACCCGCAAAAATAATATTCACGGTATTAGTGATAAACGCGGAACACTAACTTATGGTTAAATCAGCAAGAATAAAATGCAGCAATAATGACACCAAGATTTTATGTGGAAACCCTTCTGAATAAGGGAAAAACCACGGCCAAGAGGAGCAGCTGATATCACTATAGAGGAATTTTACACTGTGTAGTAACGAGTACAAATACTCCTAAGACCACTACACCCTCAAAAGAAATAACACTCTTTTGATTTTCCCACCTCACTACAATATCACTCACACTCTATTTTTCTTCACAGACTATTTTCTTACAGTCTATGGAATACCTCACTTTTGCTCTCACTCAGATGTATTGTCTGAGATTTTGGTTTGTTACAAATGAACCATAAGCTGCCTATTTATAGGAATGAATTTCCTATGGTGAGGTAAGCGCTTACATCACGATTATGATGAGGTAAGCGCTTACATCATGAAAATGTGAACAAAGAAATTGGCTTGTTAGCCAAGTCCACAATTGTTGCCAATGTATAATTTGTCAAAGGAAGAAAAATCTTCCTTTCTTAAAATATGGGATAGGGGACTGGACCCCACAATTCGTACAACAATTTTTTCGGCTATTTTGCAACCAGCAGAAAATTTCGAAGCGGGATTCTCGATTACTTCTTTTATCTGGGTTTAACCATGGCTTAAGAGGCTTCTTTCGTTAAATAATTAATGACCCTTAGATCTCTAATTGGACAGATGTAAGCTAATAAGCCTGCACTGAACAAATAGGACAGTTTGTGTACTGGAGGGGAGCTGCTCCCTCCTTGGCAATATGGAAGTACTGAATAGTAAGTATCATTTGACCACATGAAATATCTCAACTTTCAAGTTTTACCTATCTATTTCTGGTGGAAATTTATGAAGGGTATTGAATGACTCTTGAAGCAAACTTATTCAAATTGTCCGGAATTGATGTACGTCTCCTATGCATTCAAGATTAATCTTGAAATGTTTCCATATCTTATGACATCTTGCAAATGAAACAAAAGGGGCATATACTAACATTACATCCGAAAGCAAATATCACCAACATTAACACACAAATTTACTTCATTAAGTTGCAAACTCGCAATTACAGAAACAACCACTTTTTGCAAGGACTAGACAACATTACACAATTAATTTTCTACACCCAAAACCTATATAAACATATATTATATGTTTATATTTAATATTTATATATAAGACCATCTCATACATGACGAAGGTATATCTGAGACCTTTCTTCCAAACAACTATGACATAGATAGACAGAGATGTGAGTTTACTTCAGTATAGTAGCAAGTATTGCCATTTCCCACATCCACTAATTAAAGACTATATAGTAATTAAGGTATGCCAATGATGGGGATGAAAGGAAAATAATAGCTAGTTGGTGCAAGTCCCCACTCCTTTGGCACTGGTAGATCAATAGTCTTTGATGAACCAAACTCGTGACATTTTCCATTGTTGGATAAAGGGCATCTTGTGTAGAACTTTAAGGGCTTAGATATAGTGTAAGCATTATCATCCTCTTGAGCCTTGACAATAGTGGGATCTGTTTCTTTTCTTGAAACAAAGAGCTGATTAGGACCTCCAAGGATCTTGGCATAGCATTTGTTTGTACTGTCCAAAGGGAGGTTTGTTCCAAAAGAGCCATCTTCTTTTGTTGTGGCCATAGCCAATGTTTTCACCTGGCTACACTTCACCGAAACCTTTATTCCTGGGAAATTTGAAAAGTATGGTTAAAATATGATAAATTATAAAATATCCAAGACTTATAGTTTCTTTCTCCTAACGAATATGATAACATGCACCCTGAACCCTATTACATTAATGTTTGGCAACACGAAAAATATTTTTCAGATAACCATGCACCCTTAACACTAAGAAAATGTTTTTCTTTACAAGTATTCTAACTCCTACTCTATATCATCATGACTTGCTCGAATCAACGCTTAGACGTTTTTTTGCAAAATTTAACACAAGAAAAATTACCAACATACTATAATCATACCTCGTTCTGCACCTTGTACGAGTAACATATGTCATCTACCTATATACCCAACAAGATAAACTCAAAGATGATCTTTTTCAAGATAAACGTTCTCTGCAAAATGTATATTACATGGAATATTTTCTTCATATATACATATACGTACTAATCGCAAGTGCTTAAATCATATATATGAAGTTGGGACTTTGAGGTCAATGCCAAATCTCCCATCACCACAACAGTAGATCAAAGCCCGGGTGGATGAATTAAAACAATAAAAATGAAAATGCAAGTAAACATTTTATATATACCAGAAATGTGTGAAGGAAGAATAAGCGAATTAGTAAATATGAACTCAAGTTAATTACTATCTGCTTAAAATAAAATAAAAAGTAGTAGTTAAAAAAGAAAACCTGAGAGATTGGTATGTTGCTTGCAGTCTAAGCAAGTGACAGAACCCTTCAAGACATAGGAATAGGAAAATTGAAAACTGGCAAGAGCCAACGTGATGAAGAGAGCAAATACCAGCTGATATTGTGCCATGGATATTAAGCTTGTTAGCTAGTATGAACTGTAATGGAACTTATAAGTACTGAGGATGGCAATAAAAAGAGAATGCCAAAACATTCTATAAATAAAGGACCAAGTAGTCCATGAAAAACAGTAAATGAAAGGGTCCACAAGGCCTGTTGTAGTAGTTGGAAACAGTGAACAAGTGCAGGCTCATAAATTCTCTTTAGAGTTGCTGACTTATTTAGCTAGCTCCTTAAATTCAAGTTGGATAAGGTATTATTGTTCTGCTAATATAAAGATATATGTGACCAAATTTTTACATGGAAATTTAAAGCTGATGAGTGTTGATGTACATGTTAAGTCACTACAAATCCATATAAATCTGAACAACCAGTAAGCTTAAATGGCATCAGATTAGTATGATGGTGGAGATCTTAATGAACATTAAGAAAAAACACAGCTCCGTCCTAATTTATGTAGTACCTTTTGTATATCTTTGACCGTAATTTTTTCATATATCTTTTAGAATAGTTGAACAGTCACTTATTTATTGTAACTTAGTTTCCAAATATATAAATTTTATTTCAGAAAACTTAATATATTTTTGCCCGAATTCATAGTACCATCGACTCTCGAAGCTTGAATTGTACCATATAAATTGGGATTAAAGGAGTACTAGATTATTAGCGGCAGTTCTTAAAAGCATTTGCGGTGGATTTTTTTTTTTTTCCCTCACATTTAGCGGTGGATTCAACTTATCTTCCTTTTGCGGCGGTGCCTAACATTTGCGATGGTTTGGCAATCTTGGTGGCGGTTTTCCAACAGTCACGAAATAAGTACTCTCCGTCTCATAATAAATGTCATCTTAGCCAAAAAAAATTGTTCCATAATAAGTGTCATCTTAGAAAACCAAGACATAAATTGGCCAGTTTTTTGCAAATATAGCCTTAGACGAAAAAAATTAAAAGTTAAAGTAACATCTAAATGATGATTGGACAAGCCACATAATAACTTGGTATTGTTGGATTCCCAATGTCAAAAGGTTCTACTTGTGCATGCTCTAATCAAGAGGAAAAAGTAATTAATTTTTATTAAGTAGGGGTAATTTAGTAAACTTCACATTGCATTATTAGTTTCTTAATATGCTTGTTTTTTGCTAAGGTGACATTTATTATGAGACGGAGGGAGTACTATTTTAGAGGCCTAATCAAATTATTTAACGGCGTGTTTGAAGAATATTTCATGCGGTTTGGTGATTTAACGGCGTTTAGAAACTTTATCAACTTATTTAACGGTGGTTCGGAGAATATTTCTTGACGGTTTAGTAATTAAATTTGAGTAATTCGTTTTATCAAGTAACCATTAATTTACTTAAAAACCTCAAGTTTTGTTTTTTAATTAAGTTCAACAAAATCTAACCAAAAGTTAACCCCTTTGACACCGAGATTTCCACTAGCCTACTACATGAAATAAAATAAGCGCTAAAGCATGAACTATACTTGGAATTAATCGAAAATAAAATAGTAAAACTAATAAATATTACCCGAAAAAGGAAGATAAAGAAAAGATGCCCAAGATAGATAAAAGTAGTTATTTCATGAATTATTGTGATCAGTTGAAGGACTACTAGCTAAGAACTATACATGTTTCATGTTGTTGAAATTTATTTTTGATGTTGTGGGATGGGTGAGATCCTTCGTATTCTTAATTATGATATAGAGATATTGAGTCGAGCCTGAAAAACTTCTCAGTAAAGATCACTTTGCCCCTCTTAACATGCCTACATGTCGCGAACCTTAATTAATCGAGCTAGAGTGCATTGGATACTGAATACCTAAAGCCACAAAAAGAGATGTTTGAAATATATGGTTGCTGATAACTGCAGGTGGCTAAATAACTTCCAACCACATAAGTGGTTGTTCTGACCCCTTGAATTAATGCCGGAGATTTGGAACTTTAACTCAATAGTTGCAGATACGTACAATGAAATCTTGAAGAACCCTATTAAACATGGCATGTATTATGGTGTTTCTTTCCCCCGTCAAAAGGTCTGCAAACCGCATTTACTCTTAAGCTGTCCTATTTCTCAACAAGGACGCTTACCCGAACTGCCTCTCATCATATAGGGATCAGCTCATAAATGCCTTGTAAGAGGATTAATCTTTGCCTCTCATCATCTATATATAATATAGAGTTAGGCATAAACATAATTATGTAGCACCTCTCTATGGCCACCATTCTTATAATTTATCTTATATCTCTTTTTTTTTATCTTTTATCTATTTTATTCTTATTTTTTCTAAATATTGCTCAATTAATGAGGAAGACATTTAAGAAAATAAGTTACCAAGACCATTATTCTTTTCCTATAACTTCTGACTTTTCGTTTTCTCCACTAACTAAATGATGGAAAGAACCTGATGTGCAAACTAAAACAACAAACATTTCCTCTAATTAATTTCATTAATTCCTCTTTATTACTTTAGGTGCACTTAAAAGACTATAACGTCGGTGGTATATAATGCTAGTTTGAAGCTTTGAACTCAAAATCAGATCTTTACTTTGGTCTCTCTAAATGGGAGTCGCCAGTGCTCTTTTTTGTTGATGGTTTGTGTTTTTAGGAAACATGACGAGCGAGACAACGGATTAGAAATTCAGAATGGAGGTGTCATATATAGGTAAACATGAATGACATGGGTGATTGTTATTTTTTTTAATCATTTTTGTTCGAATATTTACATCTTCATATTATAGTATAACTCTGTATCAGGATATGTAATACTAATTTAATTTTTGAATTCTGCATGAGTATATGTATGTATATATATAATTCTTTTATTGCTTCATGTTCTAAAAGAAATTGTGCGCAATAGCAAAATGAAGTGACACCTCTCATAAGTCAAGAATTTTATTTATTCTATTCCTTATTTTTTGGGCATTTTCACCTATTTTTCTATCCTAAAATGAAAATAAAAGCCTTAATCAGTAATACTCCAATATCGATACCATTACTTCTAAAATAACTTTAAAAGACCTTTACTACTCCAATTAACCTTTCATATTTCTTATAATTATGGTTCAAAAGACATCTTGGAGTCTCCACACATGGATATGTATCTCTTATTGGCAATGAGTTTTAGAAGATGAAAGTGAACGAGAAAAGTGTGTGAATATACTTTGTTGAAGGATTATAAATATAATAAGATGAATGGAAGATTTAAAGAGAATATAGGGAAGGTATTACCATTGTGGTAGTATTACAATTTATTTAAAGATTAGATTTTGTTTTCAATGTTATATGTTCATCTCATTTAAATTATCAAGTGATTATCAAACAAAATTGTACACCAATTATTTTGTGTACTTATTTCTCTTTTATCGCTCATTTTTTGTGTGGAACAACTTCGTAAATATATCTTCGGTATGAAAATCGAAAGAATCCAATTCGAGCAAGGCTTACGCTTTATTAGCATATTTTAGTTCGATTTTTTATGCGTATTATTATTGTAATTTGTCATTTTCTTAATTGAAACAAATCCTTAAATGTAGGGGTTAAAGTCATTATTTAATATCCTTATTCAGCTTATCAACAATAAAAAATTATGTATTTTTCCTTTTCACTTTTCCAGTAAATTCATGTATTCTAAAATAAAGCTAACATATTTAAAAACAACATAAAAAGTTTTATGTACAACGAAAAAACAAAGCAGAGTTTCAAAAATTATGTAAAAGATCGAACTCAAAGGAAACAATATTTTTGTAAATTTTCTCAAAGTAAAAGAAAATATTGATAGTATATATACAACTGAAGGTCTCAATTGTTTTGTTAAAAATATTTGAATGCTTTAGAACTACATAATTCTGAAGAGATTTGAGTACCCGATTTTCAAATTTTTAGATTTATTTATTTATTGAATTTCTTTTTGAATTTAGATATTCAAAGAAAGATTATCATTTCATAATTTATTTATTTTAAGTATTAATAACTACGCGAAGCGCGAACCAGTTTACTAGTTTAGAAATTAATCCTCATGTTAATTTCCCGCATACAATTAGATTATCTTCCACAAAATGTTGGAGATCCGTACACTTAGATATTATTTCAGGAAGAGAAAACATATCATACTCGCCTTTTAAAAGGGTACAGTACTGCTACTGCTATAGTTTCATAAACATTAAATTCCTTCAAAATAGAAGAAGTATCCATCGAAGGAACTGTTCAATAGCCGTAGTCTATAGGATTCTTTAACATCCCAAGTCACGGAGACATATTTAAGCATTTACTGCAATGTTTCCTTCTCGTCCTTCCAACCAAGTACAAATACCCGTGCTCTTGAAACACTGGTAATTGTTGTCTCCATTGTCACTTGCAAGGGAAACCAAATGAGATGACTGTAATCACCTTATATTCGTACCAGTTTTAATTAGGATACGCGTGATGCATGCGTACCCTATATTATGCAGATTAAACTTTAACCTGATCACTTTTATATGTTTTAGCATTTTAAAGTTCAATTTTCACTTCCATATGGTACTTTCAACCAATGTGAAAGGTAGGAGCCCGTGGCAAAGGCATTTTACACGCAGGGGTGGGCGTTTTACAAGACATGAAGCAAGAAACATGAGTATTTTTTAAAATATTTGTATAAATGACAAAAAATACATAGAGAAAAATGTAAAATATTATAACATATTTCAGGGTCAGAAACGTAAAATACCCTGAGCCAAATTAACAACATGCTAAAAACCCTATAAAAATATCCTAACATCAACCTACCACCTTGAAACAAAACATTGCAACCACAACATTTGATAAGCATGACAAACTAACTGCATGGTCATTTTCTTTTCAATTCCATGTCTTACCAGCCCATGTCCAACGTTTAGAGCAGTCAAACTAGTTCTTACACCCTCTAAAAACATTTAAAAAAATAGGACATCAATGCATTTAAATCACATTAATGAAGGAATGCGACCTGAAAAATCCTTTATGACCCAGCTTATATTTATGCACCTAAAAATATTGTTGAAGTTCATTTATATGTTAAATTCACAAAGAAAACTGACCATAAATTTGATAACAACTTCGCAAGAAAAGAGTAGAAAACAAGAATGGCAATCAACAATAATTAGAGTGGATAAGGGCATGTTTATTTAATGATGTCAAAGAAAGATTGGAACTCTTTTAGGTGCAGTAAAGAATCATCAAGGTTGTCTGCTTTCAATAATCATGCATACCTAGTTCCATATTAAGAATTATGCAATACACAATCATTTATTAGGGGATCATGCAAACCCTTAAATACAATATCCTCTCAACTATGGGCACACAAAAAAGTACTAACGCGTAAGAATGCTATTGAAACTGTAATTGACGCCATAATAGACAGCATATAAGCATTAGAATCCAGCAGTTCGGATTTCGCACTGTCAACCTCTACTACTATATATAGGTCTCTCAGGAAAACGGAACCCTATCAATCAACTTCTTGTCTATCATTATTGTTTTTAATAACTTGTCTATCAGGTAGGAATATATACATATCGCGTGATTCTAGATCTGAAAGGTGCCAATCGTACACTGAAAAGTATAAACAATTCTCTGTGCACTGTACCGACAATTGAGTTGTGTAATACAAATTATAAATCAAAAGAGGCTCACCTGCATTAATACAATCTTGTACTTCAGGATAGTACTTCCTCCAAGAGGTTGAAGAACAAGGGGGATAAGCTCAATCGACTCAAGATGTTCTCTTCCTTTTTTTTTTGGGGGGGGGGGGGGGAGGTGGTGGTGGATGTCATTGAAGAGTGAGAATTTAGGGCTCACTCTCAGGCATACGAAAAGGGGTTTGCTTAATAGGTAAACAAACTGCGAAGAGGAACTTAGAATGGTGACACGAATGAACTTATTAATTCTCAGATATACGTGGAGACATTTGGTACAGGGTAAATGAACCACAAACAGGGATTTTGAAGATCGAAGGCATATTACGTAATTTTCATTTACTACTGGGGCACAAATTGCTGGATATTGTTGCATCGGCTTAATATATACATGGACTAATATATCTGCATCAAGCTTGATGTGCAGCTTTTCCTTTTCATAATCAGAACTATTTGTTGAAACACGTGACCTTGACTGACAAAAGGTGGTCTAATACAGGTACATATTACATCCTCCAAATATCTAATCATTTATCTATACAGCATGAATTCCTCGCCACATTGGATTTGGTCTGCAGTTGTTAGGTTTGAATCTAACCAGCTTCTAATGTATTTGGAGGATCCATCAAAGTATACATCTCCATCCAATACCACTAGGATGTAGATACACCTAGGAAAATGAAGAGTTCGTAAGGTAACTACATATGGTAAGAGGTAATGAATAAACAGTATTTTTAGACAGGAGAAAAGATAGAGTTGACTGTATTCACTGGGAACCCAAAATTAGGCAAAAATGAATAGATGGAACCATGATACATTCCTAAAAAGTGTAAAGGTAAACAGACTCTTTTCACCCCCTTTAAATGTCTGCCACTTCATCAGCAAAGAGCAAGAAGATCAAGCATTCTGTGGTGATGTCAGAAATAGCACCTATTTGATTTTGATGTCCCTAATGCTACTCTGCTGGAAAGAATACCTTATTGTAATTTTTTTGGCAAGTTTTCTCAGGCTCATGATCATACCATTATGCTCAGGAGTAGAATCTTACCTTGAGAAGCACACCGCAAGAATACTTGCCATTGAAAAAGTTTGAGATGGAATAAGATGGGGAATATTGGAGGGAAAATAGCACTTCACAGGCAAGTAGATGTTGCAGATCTGATAATATTTCCGGCGACAGACTGCTAGTAATAGTGCAAAACAGAAGTTATAGTACCTAGAGTGCTAGAGATCATTTTTTCTCCTAAGAATCTTGATATATCAAAGGAATTGTCTCTCCTTTTCAACAAAATAATAATAATGTCTCGATCGCAAATATCAAGAAAAATACAGTCTCTCCACTCTCTTCCCTGTTGATTTCTAGAGTGGAAACAATGCCTCAGCAGCAATACTGTTCATTCTCCTTATCACTTTGATAGACCTTCCAATATTGAGTTCTAATTTTGACTCAACAGGGTTCACCAAATAAGGATGTTTCAGATGATTCATGAGACCAGCACTTTTAACTATATATATACAACAGGAGAATTTGAGAAATACGCACACTCCTTAAAGTAACGGCTACCGAAGAGAAAAAATATTAGATAAACAGCCTTTTAGCGACATTAACAGTCGGCATGCTTTCTTACTCATGATAGCTCAAACTGGAAGGACTTTCTATTTATTGTTGGCACTTGGCTTTTAGTTAGAAGGAGAAGTAAAGGTTGCTCCATTGAACAACTGCAAATGCTATCAGTTCAATTTTCTTCCTATTCCATCTATCTATATAATTTACTTGATTAACCCCCATCTTAAGTTCGAGCCCTAATATCTAAAAGGGACATGAATGAAGCACCCTCCTTGTTTACACCTACAAGCCTAAAAATTGCAATTAGACAGCTTTCACTTACAGCAGACAAAGAAAATCTTCTTGGATTTGTTACCAGTATTGCTAATGCCAATGACCAGAATGACAAACAACAACAACATACCCAGTATAATCCCACCAGGTGGGGTCTGGAGAGGGTAGAATGTACGCCGACCTTACCCCTACCTTAGAGGTAGAGAGGCTGTTTCCGATAGACCCTCAGCTTTAGGGAAAACAGTTCAATTTAGTTAGGAAAAGGAAAAAACGGGAACGAAGAAGTCATGGCAAAATGCAATAGAAAGCGTGACAAAGCATTTTGAATAGTAACTACAACAAAATGGTACAATAATCCAAGTATACAAGAAGCAGGAGATAGTAACAGAAATTGAAAGACAAGATGACACTGAAATAAGGCAAACTCGTTAAATTGATAACACATCAAGAGGGTAACAAAGGATGACAATGTTGTAATCATACATAGCTACAAAAACTGAAGAAGAAACCTAACAATTATCCCAAAAGTCAGGTAAGAAAACCTGTGTTCTGCCAAATAGTATTTCGGACCTGCCTTAAATCCCTCCCTTTCAACTTCCTCCCAACTCCTTCAAACACAGAGCACGCCAAAACCGGTGTTTGCCTCCTCGACGCAACAAATTCATGTGGTGGTAATACCATCTCATGATCACCACCCTCCATCTCATCATCATCATCATCGAAATGCCGGGCTCCTCTTCGGGCCGTTGATTTTACAGGAACATTCACCGGTGCGGATTGTAGATACTTAGCCCGATCCACTACAGGCGGCCGTTTAGGTATTGTAGGAATTAAACGAGCCGCTGATGACGTGGAGGAAGAGGATGATGAGACGGAGAGTAAACCCGGCGCGTGAGACTCTGGTAGCGCGGCTAGGATACCGAAATGTCTGTGGTGGGAGCGATGATGATTAGCGTTAGGGCTTGTTGAGGTTGAAGGAATACTGGAATCGGATAGCGCGTCGAAGATGTCGTGTTCACTCAGCTCATCCCCGGCGGTGGAAGTGGAGGTAGAGGGTTGAGCGGTGGATAAAATACGGAGGAGACCATCGGAGTACTGCGGTTTACGGTGGTAACGGGAATTATTGGTGGCGGCGCCGTTGCCGGAATCCATATGGGGAAATGGAGAACGGGAAATAAAGGGTAACGGAAAAACGGAACGGTAACGGTATGTAGTGGAGCCGTTTTTTTTTTTTTTTTTTGTCGTTGGGAATGGAAGAAAAAGGTTACTTTACGCTAAATAATGAATACGTGACCGTTTACATGCATCTTTATAGAGTATTTCTTGCAGAAATGTTTAAGAAAAGATTTTTTTTTTTATGATATGAAAGACTCTAAGATTTTGTACTCTATATATAGGGAAAGAGAAAATTGTCTTTAGATTCTTGTAATATGGTTGGATTATCATTATTAATTATAATATAAGAGCGAAATTATTACTAATAAATGAATTAATTTGAAATTTCTGATGATCTAGTAATTGGATTACACTGAATTAAATGTTTCAGATAAAATCGCAGTTAACGTAATTCTACGTTCACATCTGAGTTAAATTACACTAAATTAAATATTTGAGATAAAATTGCATTAACTTAATTCTACGTTCACATCTGAGTTAAGTAATTGTACAAATAACAAATTAAATATTTGAGATAAAATAAATTTTAATGTTGTATACGATAAAAACCGGATCAATTTGTGACCGATAAGATCGGAGCAAAAGATAGGTCCGACTAGGACACGAATACGTTCGATCTTGCTCCACACCGGGGGTGTTGTATCGGACACAGCAGATTCGAGCCAAAATAAGTGTTTCCGTTAGTCCGGATAATCTGAGCCCGAATGCGTGTGTCCGTTGATCCGGATAATCAGGTGTAAGGCTGCCACGCGTCACAAAACCGTTCCGCTATTTGCGCTGACAACCGTACGAGTGTCAGACCGTACGGATTAGCCTTATCCTTTTTAGGGTTTATTCAGAAAGGTTTTATTTGGTAGTGTACTAAGGGCCCATTAGACAAACCTATAAATAGAGGGCAACCCCCCCCCCCCCCCCCCCCTTTTTTTTTAGGTTAGCTTTTTCCTAGTATCACAACATTGTAACCATCTGAAATTTTAAAATTCTCTTCAAGCTTTTTGGTCTGAATATGTGGTGTTCATCCAAAACCAAGCTAATCTTACATATTGTTTGGCACTTTCAATCTATCTCATTATCATTATTTAGCACATATCATCCGCTTATTTACTATACATACATATATATATAAATATAATCGTATACATATTCATTTAGATTGCATATTTACCAAAAGATTAAGTTCATCCACATATCCTATTCACCACTTACAAATTTAATTGTTACTTGTAATTCGGGGTAAACAAATGTAATTCATTTCTCAAAAAGAAAGTGTACATGATCGTCCCAATATAATAAACTCAACTATAAATCGGTGTCGAATCCCACAAAAAACAATATAAAAGGCATTTACGAAAAATGAAGTATTCATCACCAATTAAGTTAAACAAAATAAATTTCAATAATTAATTTTTATTTTAAAAATAATAAAAATAGAACTATTTAGAAAGTGGTGTAAAATGGTCTTAGTTGATTTCAAATACTTTATACCAACTATTTTTTTTATTAAATTCATAAAAGAATAGATTCTTGATTTTAAATAAAAACAGGAAGAAACGTATATCAACAAAATGAGTTATAGATAAAATAAATACTTCAAAAATACATAAGTAACAATCTCATGACATAAAAATTATATTCAAATATATAAAAAGTAATTTTTTTTAGGCGTTTAAGTTTAATATCTTAATTTCATTGTTGACAAAATTATTACTTCAAACAAATATAAGGAGGGGTCGACGCGTAGTGGAACTGATTTTTGTTGTCAAATGGGAATGGAAGAAAAAGTAACGTTGCGCTAAATAATGAATACGTCACTATTCAGCAAAAAACATAATACGTGACTGTTTACATGCATCTTTATATATTTTTCCTCTTTATAACTCCTTTATGTTACCTTTTTTTTTTTTGGCTGTACCTATGTTTTACATTATATGAGATAAATGTTAGAGCCGTTTGGATTATCCGTTTGTTACAAATTAAAACTTTGAACATTTTTTCAAATGAAATGCAAGTTGAAACACAACTTCAACTTTCAATAGGAGTATTATTTTTCAACTTCACTTCAAATACTACTTTTAAATTTTAAATATCGATTAATTCATGTTCAAACCCTACTTAATATGCGTTCTTTTTGTTACATTAATATGATTTATAAATATTTACATGAACTGTAAAAGAAGGCATGAAATAGGAAAGTTCGCAGTTTGGTTAGATTCGGCTTTACATAAAATTAAACCAATCAATTATGTATAAACCAATCAATTACAATGGATTTTAATTGTTTTAGACTCATCAAACAAAAGTTAATTTCTTTAAAAGTTGTAGGATATACGGATAGTTACCGCAAAAACATAAAGTTAAGTTTTGTAGATTGATGGTTAGACCTAGGGGTGTCAGTGGTTTTTTAAAAACCGATTGAACCGATCGAATCGTACTGTGCCGAACCGTATTTTAATTAGGTTCTTTTTAATAGAACTGAAGGTTTCAATATAAATTTCTAACCATACCGAATAATTATGGTGGATTTTTTATTTTATAAAAATACCAAATCGAACCGAATAAATATACATGTAGAAATATGTATCAAAATTTATAATGCATAGAATTAGATATTTTAACCTTAAATCTTGCATTGGATGAATTTAAATGGAGAGGGCTATAATTAAAACTTAAACCTACTCTACTCTATTGAAATCAAATACATAAACTCTCGAACACTACTACACGATAATGTCATCAACTACTCCAGAAAAAGGAAAGGTTTGTTTTCGCCCTGTTCTTTCTGTTCCCTCTATATTTTTTCTAAATTTTTGAAGTTCTTATTCCAATTAGCAATGATAGCATCTATATATAACTTCATATTGCAAATTCTTAAACTAAGTATTTAATACAACTACCCTTTCCCACTGCACTGGAACTTATATGATGGTTAATTTATTTACTTTTAGTTTTCAATAAATTTTATAATAAAAATATTCTGTAAACACCAATTATCATGTCTTGATACAACCGTAGGCTTACTGCCTTGTTAGTATTTACTTTATAGTGTAGTGTGTTCCTTATAAGTTATACATATATGTACATGTATTTGTGAGGTTCATTAATAATGTTAGTGTATTTTCAGTTTATTTCTTCCATCCCTTTTTAGTTCTTAACTTCTTCTTTTTCTTAATTGTATTAGTTGATTTTCAAAAAAATACCAAAAATTAATCGAACCGTACCGATACCGAAGAAAAATCGATATGATTGGGACAGTTTTAAGAGGTTTAATTTTGGTTATGTATAGTAGAGTAACCAAAAAATTGGTATGGTATACGGTTTTGCAAAAAACCCACCGAGCCAAACCATTGACACCAACGTTGTTAGTGGAGTGCTGGTCAGTCAAGAACTCTCATGTTCAGAAATTGTAACTTGCAGAAATGAGGATGATGAGATCTATGTGTGCGCATACCAAGAGAGATAAAATTAAGAATGAAAATATTTGGGACAAGATAAGAGCGGCCTTCATGGTGGACAAGATGAGGGAAGGGAGGTGAAGATGGTTTGGACATTTGAAGAGGAGATGCATAGATGCCCCAATGATAAGATGTGAGAGGTTGGATATAGTGAGTATGAAGAAAGGTAGAGCGAAGAGGTATCAGACCGAACATGGCGCAACTTTAGCTTACTGAGGACATGACTTTAGATAAGAGGGTACGGAGGTCGTAGAGTTACAAACTTATTTTATTTATTTGATAAGAGTATAATAGAAGGTTGTCGTAAATATATACTTGACCAATATAATTTTAGTGGCTAGGATCAAGTGGGGCGGGTCAACAAAATAATTAAAATGGGTACCTTTTTATTTCTTAAAAATTTAGCTTCAGATAAAATTTTCATGTTAGCAAAATTTAATGAAAAAGTCATTTAAATTGGTTGAGTGACTTTTTAGGTGAAATACCAATAGTGTAGTGACTTTTTGGTTATAAAATAAAGTTGAATGACTTTCTAAGTGAAATAGAATAATTAAGTGACTTTTAAGTTATAAAATAAAGTTAAGTGACTTTCTAAGAGAAGTACTCTTAGTTGAGTGATCATCTAAGATATTATCTTCGTATTTAACATCTTTACTAGAAAAGAGCATTAGTTAAGATATCAAAACACGAATTTTAAGATAATGGATAATATATTTCAATTTATTTTTTCCTTCATTTTTACGAATAAAATGAGCTTGGAAACAATGGAAAGGGGCATGTAAAGGAGAAAAACTTTTCTAGATTATTGCAAAGACGGTACTGTTGCATTGGTAAGAAAAGTTTTTAGCATGTGAGATTTTTCGAAGTGAATTTGGATTAGTTCGGCTCAAATCGGATATGGAACACAGTATCACAAAACAAAAGTGCAAAGTTGTAACTGCAAATGCTAAGCTACACAATTCAAACTTTTATGTAGAGCATGAAATCGAGTACTCCTCTTTTCTTATTAATGCTCGGAAATGTAAAGGAATTACTATTACGTACCTTAACATGATCACCCCACAGGTGTGGTACTTTTACCCCATGAACGCTACTCTCTTTTTACAAGACCTCTCTTGCTACCTTAACATGATCACGCCACAAGGTGTGGTACTTTAAAACATCTAAATCTAGAAAATTCAGTATTACATTTCCAGTTTCTCTTTTTATTCTCAAAGTTGAAAGACATAAACAAAAATTAGCAAACGCCCTTTTATGCAGAGCGCGGAGTTAGAGCTTCTGTTACCAAATCCAATACTTTGATCTAAATCTTGTATTTGTCTTTAAATTTTATGAAATATGTATAAATTATTAATTTAGAACTCTCTAACTCAGAAGGACTAGAATCTTGAAGGCGCTTCAAATTCTGACTCCATCTCTATGCTTTTATGAGTATCTATTCTTGAATTCCTAGATTTTTATTCAGCAAGATTCTCCATTTTCTCTTTTCTTTTCATCGTCGTCGTCGTCGTCGTCGTTTGTTACCTCTTCACTTGATTCATCTTCTTCAACATCCTCTGAACCATCATCATCATACTCTTCATCTTCCTCTAGAAATTCATCATCAGACTGAACAATATGTAGCTTCAAACGACCATCTTCTCTGCATGCATGCAAGAATTCCCACTCAGGAATTCTAACCTCCTTGAGAATAAACCTACCATTTTCTCTAAATGATTCAAAACTAACCCAAGGCTTTCCATTTCTTCCAATGCAAGAAATTGGAGGAGGCAATAATGATCCTTTATTTGTTCTTGATCTAATCTTAGAATATTCATAGTTAATACTTGTTGATCTAATTATTTCTTCATTACCCAAATCATTCATAAGATCTTCAACATCATCAGAGCTTTCAAATCCAAGGCCTTCTGTACATAATGATAAACTATCTGAATTTCTTGAAGAAAAACTATCACTATGCTTGTAATGTTTTTTCAGGCTGGTTTGTGGATAAATGGGGTCTCTATTTTTTCCTTCAATACCAGATTGGTGAATTGTTTCGAGCGAAAATGAAAAAGAATTACTATAAGAAGAACATGTTGATGATGATGAGGACAATGGAGGGAGATTATTAGACGAAAAAGAAGAGACAGAAGATTCAGAGATGTTATCTTTGAAATGTGATTCTTCAAAAATCTCTGTAAAGGAGGAATCTTTAATGGGTTTCATGGATTTAATTTGGTTCCATGATGAAGGGGAATCAAGAATTGTTGAATTTTCTGAGAATGGTTTCTCAAAGATGTGTTTGAGGCCTCCACAGGTAACCATTGTTCAACTCTGTCAGACAGAGTTGCTAATTGGGCTGAGAACTGAGAAGCAACAAAAAGAGTTAACTTTAGGTTGGTTTTTCTAATGGAGAAAGATAGGCATTGATGTGGTTGATGGGTGTCAATGACTCGGTTCGATTGATTTTTTCAAGAAATTTATATCATACTATTTTTTTAAATTATAGTTATAACTAAAATTGGAATTTTTAAAACCGTCCCAATTATCTCGGTAGAAGTAAGAAACGTTGGAGCTGAGTTGGAGGTATGCACAGGATAGGAATGGGATTGTTGATAAAGTCAAGAGGAATGTGCTGTTTTATTAACAGAGGCTATTTTACAGGAGTGCCTCTCAGTTTGGAAATGGAATGATGATGGGTGATTTTAAAACCTTTTATTGGCGGTCTCCATTGTACAGTTAAACTGTAAAATCTCTCTCAACAATTCAACCTCATCAGCTGAGTTCAAGCAATCTTCTAGCAAAACGATTAGTAATTACAATGAATAAATAATGAAGTTACATAAAATTGTGGATATATAGGTTAAATTCTCATTTTGGGATCACAACAATCAATAGTTGGAAAAATGTACTCTACAAAAAAAATGGAAATACTAAAAGAAGAACAAACGACGACACACAAGATATATACAACAATTAACAATAAAAGAAGATATAAATGTTGGAAGTGAAAAACCGGCTCGAGGCACGCTATGGTTGGCGCTCTCTTCACGGTAGATATCCGTCGCTATCCGAGTGCAATAGTCGAATGACGTCCTAACATACAACGAACTACACAGAAACTTTTAATATGCACTCAAATAAAAGCTTCGAAAAACTCTTAATCTCTCAACTGCTTTGTGTAGAAAACGAAGAGGAAAAATGCAGAATTTGATGTTGCTGGAAATTTTGTACTCCTGAAATATTTTCTAAGTGCTAAAAATCTACAGCAAACCTAATATTTATAAGGTGCAAAAAGTACATAACAGACATTTTCAATGAAAGGATACACACATCTCACTTGACTAACAGAGTACGCACATCTCACTTGAGATTTCGAATGTTAACGCAAACCCTTCTATCTTCCAAATTTTGCGTGACAAAACTGTGTAATTTACACGAGATGTATCGCATGTGGAATCAATTAACTTGTCGATTTAGGCAAGACAAAAGAATTGTCATTTCTTGATAGTTGGTTAAGGAACTGCAACAGAAAAAATCAGTTTGTTCTCCTATATGGAGTGAAAGCCACTCATATGGCCTTAGCAACTTTTTTTGTAATTTCCATTAAGTCAGTATGCATCAGGATTAGTATTCTATAAAGTATCTTTGATGTGATTGCCAATTTTAGACAATTCTCCAATACACTTTCAAACACTTTTTTCCATTTGATAATCTAAGATAATGCAGCATGTCCTTATTTTTTTTTCAAAAGAGTACTACTATAACGTTAGTGGAGTTAAAAGTAGTACACCAGTTATACATACCAAACTGCTTCTACAATACATATAGATAATATATATAGTTCTTGATTTGTTTTCTATCGGAACATCTAAGATAAACATAGAAGGAACTGCAAAATTTAATATTCCAGCAATCTGCTACATCTTGCTATCATATTTCTAACCGGTCTGTCTCCTTGTTTTGTTAGTTGGCTGAACATGGACCGGCAATTATGAAAATGTTAAGAATGTAAGTTACCATCGAATTCAATCAAATACTCCCTCCGTCCATATTAAGTGTCACCTTAGCCAAAAACTTTTGTCGAATAAGAAGTGTCACCTTAGGAAACCAAGACATAAATTAGTTAGTTTTTTCCAACTCTACCTTTAAACAAAAACAAACAAGTTAAAGTAACATCTAAATGTTGATTAAAAAACCCACATAGTAACTTGGTATTGTTGGACTCGCAATGTCAAAAGGATTACTACTGTGCATGCTCTAATCAAGAAAAAAAAAATTATTTTTATTATATAGAGGTAATTTAGTAAACTTCACATTGTATAATTGGTTTCTTAGTAGGCGTTTGGACATGCGGTTTGAAACCATTGTTTGAAACCATGAGATGAAACCAGCATTTGGACATGCATTTCATCTCATGGTTTCAAAAAATTTAAATATAAAATTTGACTCATAAGTTTATATTTTGTAAAAAGAGACCCATAAGTTGTTAGATATTTTTAACAATTACTTCCACCAACCTCACTAACTTCCACCAACCTTTATTTATGTCTATCTTTATTTATGCCTACCAACCTCATTACTATTGATGTTAAATTTTCGTTTTTATTAAACTATAGTTTGATCAATTGATGTTGTATTTTTTAGAAAGGTCTTCTAATAGCGTATTAATTTTGTTATGAACTATTACTTGCTCATTTGGTAAGATTGTATAAAAATTAGGAATGTTTTGATAGTTTTCACAACTTGTGGGGTTTTTATATTTATAAGAGAAGATACAACTTAAGTTATCCAAATTGCATGTACAAATATGATTTCAAATCATGTTCAAACGACTCCTTAATATGCTTACTTTTTATCAAGATGACACTTATTATGAGATGAAGGGAGTCGGAGATAATGTGATAGCACATTTTATAACGGAACTATTAGGTTACAATCCCAAAATTCTTGGAGTAACATCTTCCGCTGCTAGTACTTTTATTCCCTTCCTTATAGCGGTCGTCTCGTGCATGGCCAAAATTATCCAGAGGTTATAGTTTTTCCGATTCTTTTACCCCGACACAAGTCCCCATACTCCATGTTAGCCCTTTAATTTTCTTTTATCATCTATTGCTGATACGTTTTCCCAGACACAAGTCTCCAACTACTAGAAAACCCATTATTTAATAGACTTATTCCGCCCTTAGTTTAAACAAACCACTGAAGAGTGAAGATCCATCACCATTTATCTATTAGCCAGCATTTTAAAAGGTCTCTCTCTTTGTTTACTCTCTCTCACACACAAAGCACTCTTTCTCCTTTCTTTAAAATTGACCTGTTTTGTTTTTGCACTTCAACTACTCCATATGCTTTACATTTCTAGTTTTATAAATCGAACTGTAGGAAATACTCTTTTCTATAAATGAAACATGAAGTTCGGGTTTCGACAATATTTAGAGCCTATTTGGATTGACTTATTTTAGGTGCTTTAAGTCAAAATAATCTTTAAGCACTTTTGAAGTGTTTGGATAAAAATAAAAAAAGTAATTTTAAACACTTGTTTTTAAATCAAAATTACAAAAATAAGCCAAAAGTCATAACTAGAATTCCTAACTTAAAACCATAAGCCCATCCAAACCGGCTCATAGTCTAATGTCCATAGTTCTTGTTATAAACAAAACATCTACTATTATTATTCAAGACTCTTGAGTCCAAGAAGCAATTCTCTAGCCAAATTAGCAGTCTGAGATATATATAATACTAGCAGTGTTCTGCATTACTACACTGCATGTGGA
Organism: Lycium barbarum; assembly: GCF_019175385.1. Taxonomy (NCBI): domain Eukaryota; kingdom Viridiplantae; phylum Streptophyta; class Magnoliopsida; order Solanales; family Solanaceae; genus Lycium; species Lycium barbarum. The sequence continues at coordinate 163,990,356 of NC_083337.1, forward strand.
ATTTTGAGCTATCATATTATTCATTTTAGTACCTTTTATTTTGTAAAATATTGGTCAAATATGAGCCTAAATGGGGTGGCATGTCTATATAGTTGACTCCAATTTGCTTGTGATTGAGGCTCAATTGTTGTTGTAAATTGTTCATAGGTTGATTCAACACTGAGAAATGGAAGAAGAGGTAAAACGGGCAGCTCGAGAAGGGGACATTGATGCCTTCGACAGAGTTCTTGAAAGAGAACCACTAGTTCTTAAACAGATCGACGAGATAGAATTTGTAGAAACTCCATTGCACACAGCTGCGTATGCTGGCTGCACTGACCTTGCCATTGAAATGTTGAGCCTAAAGCCTTCATTCGGAAGGAAGCTAAACCCCGGGGGATATAGCCCTCTGGATCTAGCATTGCGGAATGGCCACAGAGACACTGTGAAGCAGCTCATAAAGTTTGATCCTAAGCTCATTCAATTCAGAAGCAGGGAGAGGAAAACGCCGCTGCACTTTGTAGCTGAAAATAACGACGTTGATCTTCTAAGCGAGTTTCTGATAGCTTGCCCCACCGCCATCAAAGAACTGACCATCCGTGGAGAAACAGCTGTGCATCTCGCTGTGATAAGCGGAAGTATTCAAGCTTTCAAAGTTCTAATAGGTTGGCTTTTCCGGACTGACAACGACGATATATTGGACTGGAAAGATAATAATGGCTCCACAGTGTTGCACATTGCTGCACAAACAAGTCAAGTTGAGGTGTGCCATGTTTCTTTAAATGATCAATTTTTTCTCATCTTAATTTTATCTACAACAACAACAACTACATACCCAGTATATTCCCACATGGTGGGATCCGAAGAGGTTAGAGTGTACGCAAACCTTACCCCTATCTTGAAAGGTAGGAAGATTGTTTTCGATAGACCCTCGGCTCAAGAAAATTTTATGACATTCACTTTTGCTTAGTAGAGTAACTAGATGATTGTTTGGCTATGATTGAGTTTATTTATACTACAAAACATGATGATTATCAGGTAATAAAGCATGTAGCAAAAGAAAGAGTGGATCTTGATGTCAGGAATGAACAAAATCGGACGGCTTCTTAGATTGTTGAGGATCAAATAGCAAATCATAGCGGTGCAACTATCCAACTCAAAATAGTTCACATAATCATTCAGCTCTCTCTGTTGTTTCAAACCGAGAATATGTAGAAATTCAGGAAATATTACATAAAGCTGGTGCCATGAAAACATCAGAACTTCCTAATCCCATTTATGTTTTATGCATTAGTGTTAATGAGTGGCATGTGTATTTATATGAGGCTTCCACCAGAAACTCCTCCTGCACCGACAGCCTTTCTTCGCAAGTTTTTACGCAGGTCATTTGCTACTGATGTTTTCCTTTATCGGATGGAAAAGCGAGTGCGTCTTTGCAAATACATGACTTGATGAGGCCCGAGGGCGCCTTATATGGTCCTATTGTAACACAAACTTTTTTTGTGTGGGGAAAATAATGACGAGAAAATAGGAGGTTACAATCTACAATTTCTCCTTGAGTGATTCTTTTTTAATTTGATCTTGAATTACGAGCTTGAAGTTTAATTTGATTGATTTGCTACAATGCTTGAATCTTTGGAGCTTGTATATGATATTTCAATAACTATCTCTTGCTTCGTCGATCAATTTATATGATGACCACTTGGTTTATACATAGGACCTCTATCTATAGTTAGTTAAAACATACTATAAAGTAGTTATTAGTACACATCTTCACTTTATTTCATGACTTATCTAAGGTAAATTAGTATAATTTGGAATAAACACCGAATGAAGGTAAATTTCCACCAAGGGAAACATATATATAACCAATAAGAGCTTAAAAGAAGGATTCATTACACGAACATCATTGAAACACAATATGTTCCTGATTGAACTCTACATCATTCTCAAGAACAGAGCAATTTTCTAACTGCTTCTTCACCTTAAACAAGACCGACCATACAGATAATATGAGATAAATCTCTAGTAAAGATCAGATTCCTTGTGAGTATGAATCACACAATCTGAGGTTGGGTAAGAAACACAAGTGAGCACATAGCCTTCTTCCATTTGATTATCATCCAAAAAAGAACCATCAGATTGATCAACGGACCCTGATACAATCTTCCCCGCGCATGTTGAGCACGCACCTGCCCTGCAAGAATAAGGGAGTTCGACTCCAGCATTCTCAGCTGCGTCAAGGATGTAAGTATCCGAAGGTGCCTCGAATTCATGCTCAACGCCATCTGGACAAACCAACTTGACCTTGTAGACTGCTGATGCTGATACTCTAAAGCCAGAGCTAGCTTTCAATCCAAAGGCTTTAGAAATTCTCCTTGCTGACCCGAGAGACGATGGGCTCTTAACAAAGCCGCTCTTTGGTTGGGTCCGAGGAGCAATTTTTACCATACAGGTGGCAGGAAGTCCGACAGTCGACATGTCTACCTGATAAAAAACATAGCTGTTTAATTACTCGCAACACATGAATCGATAGAGGTGCTAGTGTTCAACAAATAATGTATTGTTGGTGCTTGAAATTGATCAATGCTCTCTGTAGAATGACGGTGTATAAATCGAAGTATTCAACTATTGAATCCAAATTCAAGACAAGACAAATGATACTTAAATTTTTATCTTCACCAATTAATGTTGCATATCAGGAAAAAATTAAGCTACTACGAGGGTTTACATTTCTGGTTTGTCTAAACATAAATGGTGAAAAGAAAATTATATGAAAACTTAATTATTTCTCCAATTAACAACTTTCTACATTGACCTGCTATCTGCAAGCCCAACAAATTAGAAAACCAATTTGACATTCTTGCTCTTCACTCGAAGCTCCATATCATGGACCTAAGATTAGGATATATGCAGCTCTTCTAAGTTCTAGGAAATGTAAAGTGCATCATTTCTACCATTTGAAGACCATGTGAATGAAACAAGATACAAATATGCAGATGACACACAAAATGAAAGCCAAAAAAAAAAAACCTGTTTTACATTGTCATGTGCTTAATACACCATGAGACATCGCCATAAAACTTAATCAGACCAAAGGATATGTCTAACTTCCATTTTAGATGAAAGTAATACATGACAGACATCTCAAGAATCTGACAGGGCGCGTTTAATTCTTCTTCAAGTTATCTCAATTTCTACCTAAATTCTTTTAGGTCTTGAGTATTTTATACCCTGAAATTTCAAAGTACAGAACCTACTGTACATTTATTTCAGTAAATGAATCACAAAATCATCAACATTTAGGCCAGTCTCGATGCCATTTTTCATCTGCATGTCATTTAGGAAAAAAAGCATGTCTAAAATCAAACTTGTAAACAAAAAACAAGGGATTAAATTGAATTGAGAATCCAAAGAATTATAAAAAGTTTCAAACACCCAAAATCCAACTACCATTCAAGATCCAACCTTTAATCATATATCATAAATTTCACCAAGAAATGAAAACGAAAAATTAACAATTTCAACAACCATCACCAAAACAAGACAAACCCAATTCTCAGAACTCATCTACATAGCATAACACGAAATATTCACATGAACCACACAAGTTCAGAACCACAACCCAAAAGTTTAAAAAACAAAAAAGATTTTTTTTTTTTTTTTTTTACTGTTGGGCAAGAACAGTGTTTAAAGATTGAAGGAAAACTTACTGTTGGAGGAGTAAGGCGGAGTAAACGAGGAGCAGAGACTCAATAAGACTCCAAAGAGAGCAAAAGCAATGTGTTGGCACTGTCAAAAGTGTCAACCTTCAAATATATATATAAGAAGTTTTGAGGGAGATTAGCCATAATAAGACACCCTAAAACCTACCGCCCATGGGTTTCTCTTTAGCATTTTTCGAATTATTACAACGGGCGTCTTTACCTCTTTATCCCTTTGCTTCATTTTATTTTCGGTAAAGGTTCATATATGCCCGCGCATTATGCGAAATTGTACGCATTTGCCCGTCCTTTAAAGATCAGTCCGCTCATGCTCCTAACGTTACGTTTTGTGTCACCCATGCCCTTGAGTTAACAGAAACCTGATAAAAATATTGAAGGGCAAATTTGTGCAGTTCCGCATAGTATAGGGGTATATTTGACCCACTGAAATTCCTAAATATCATGGCACAAAAGCAGCAATATGGCACAAAATATCACTGCATTCCAAAACATAAAAAACATTTGCAATTATAATTCATGCATCCACCATTACGTTACATCTAAATTGTACAACTAAAAGATGAAATGCAATTACAACCATCTTTAAAAGATTGTTTTCACAAACAAGAGCATCATTTTACCTTTTCAAAAGATTTGTTTTACTAATGATAATATCTTCTTCTTTTTTCAATTAATTAGTTGATGACCTGAATAGTTCTTTCTAGATATTTTTTGTCTTCCCAGTCTCAATATCTATACGATAATGCATGTAACAACTGCCGCACAAAATATAAACATAAAAAAAAATTCATTACAAATCTGTCACAAAAAAATCACAAGGAAAAAGAGATAACTTACATTAGACTTATGACACCTAAAAAAAGGTCTCCCGCAGTGCTGAAATTTTGATAGCAATAATAGAGAGAATATTACATTTTAGGTATTTATATGGTCTTACATAAAATTTAATGTGGTCTGGCCCTTTCGCGAATTCCATGCATAATATAAATTTAATAGAATTATTTGGAGTCCATGATGTGAGATGGAGTGACGAACTCTTCCACAATTATTTGAAAAGCTCGAAGCTTCCAACATTTCATAAACAAGTGAAAGAATAAGAGAGCAAAGTGTGGGTTGCACGATAAATGTGGAGTTTCAAAATGCAGTACCAAAAAATCATTGGCTAACATAAAGTGCACTGCGAAAAAAATCTAAGAACTATTGGTACAATAAGAAGTTGTTGCATGCATTATCCTGTAGATATTGAGACTGTGAAAACGAAAAATATCTAGAAAGAACTATCCGGGTCATCAACTAATTGAAAAAAAAAAAAGATATTATCATTAGTAAAACAAATCTTTTAAAAAGGTAAAATGGTGCTCTTGTTTGTGTAAACAATCTTTAAATGATGGTTGTAATTGCATTTGATCTTTTAGTTATATGATTTAGATGTAATGTAATGGTGGATGCATGGATTGTAATTGCAAATGTTTTTTATGTTTTGGAATGCAGTGATATTTTGTGCCATATTGTTTCGTTTGTGCCATAATATTTAGAAATTTCAGTGGATCAAATATGCCCCTATACTATGCGGGACTGCACAAATTTGCCCTCCAATATTTTTGTCAGGTTTCCGTTAACTCAAGGGCATGGGTGACGCAAAACGTAACGTTTGTGGCATGAGCGGACTGACCTTTAAACGACGGGCAAATGCGTGCAATTTCGCACAGTCCGCGGGCATATATGGACCTTTTCCGTTTTATTTTTGTACTCTCTCTTTGTGTCAAATTATTTATCATGATTATTAAAAATAGTTATCTTAAATTATTTATTTTTTGGTAACTTAGACATAAATAAGAGTGAAGTTAGTAAAATACTCTTCCTAATTAATATTACTAAAGGGCGTGCAAAAAAAGTGACAATTAATTTGAGAAGAAGGGAGTACTCTTTTCCTCAAAGTGCCTAATTCTTTTGATTCAATTGTCCACCAAACCCGAAAAGGAAGTTTTGAATGGGCCAAAAACAGATTAACGTAGCTGAAAATTTCATCACATTTGGTGGTTTTCTAGTTGTCTGTTTTAAGTCAGATCTTAAATGGATATTAAGATAACAACCAAAGAATTAATCCTATAATATTATTCATTACATAACAACTTCTCACATTAATAACTTTTACATAACTAATTCATAAATGAACAGTTTCAAAAAGATAGAAACTTAATTGATATTTTAGTTTGATACTTTAGTACATAAGCGCAAGTTCAATGAGGATGATTTATACCCGCCACTAAGACTTTTCTCATATTGGATCGCGATAGTGGGCAATTATTAGCCAAGTGCTGTAATGAAATAATGGACACTACAGTAACGGCTATTAAGCTTTTATCTAAGTACTGGAATGGCGTGTTCTTTTGATTAGGCACACGAGGGGACCGTCCAATTTGGTCATTGGCTAATACTAGGAGTCCGCGACTTTTGTAGGACAAAAAAAAAAAAAAAAAATTGAATCAAACTAACACAAAAAAAAAAAAAAAAAAAAAAAAAAAAACATAAGTAGGTCGTGAAAGGACCAAACTGCAAAAATAAGAGTCCAAACTTTCACTCATAAAATTTGTGCGTGAATAAGCCCAAAGTCAATTCTTGAAAGGAGTCACTGCATAAGGTTCCATCATGCCTATCACCAAATTCCAGATTGTAATGTTTTTCTTTGTTGATAGGCCATGATATACTCATCCGGAGCCTAAAGGGTATAAAAATACACGATATAAATCAAAAGGGGATATCAAAAAATTTACAGACCAAAACCGGTATAACGTGAACTGGTCCACGTTATACCCCAATTTTTTTTTCCACTGTCAGAGAATCACAGAAAAAATAAAAATAAAAAAAAAGTATGTAGTTATGCAGTGACTCCTTTCAAGAATTGACTTTGGACTCGTTCACACACAAATTTCATGCGTGAAAGGCCAAACTCTTATTTTTGCAGTTTGATCCTTTCACGCACTAACTTAGTGCGTGAAACATACTTATGTTTTTTTTTTTATTAGTTTGATTCAATTTTTTTTTTTTGTCCTACAAAAGTCACGGACTCCTAATACTAGAGGGTAGTTTGTAGGGGGCAATGAAACAAAGCCTACATTTTCAAAGTATTTTGTACATGCTGCTTTTACAAGCTCTTATGAGATTATTTTTTGGACAATATCTCCTTACCTTTTAATTAAAGCTTCCTTTTAGAAAACGCACCTCGAGGGTGTCTAAAACCAAAACCAAATCCTTTTTAGTTTCACTTTTGGCAAGATAAAACAAAATAATATACAGCAAACCAGAAAATACAGGAGGGACTTTCAAACTCTTCGTAAATCTAGGAACTATAACCAGAATGGATGATTAAGTAAATTTCATTCAAAGAGTTCTAAATTTTAAAAGGTATAATTATTATTCTAAGTTTTAACTTGACAACCTAGACATTTTTAGGTAAAAACTAACGTTATGAAATCAAATTACCATCGATTACTATCTTTTCATACTAGCTACAACCCAATATATTAATTATGGTATAATCGCATAGATCCCCTCATACATTTTTGCCACTGAGGACACCAAGTTGAGATAGGCCAATTAGGTTAAGAAAAGAAATTGGTATCTTGGACGCTATTTCAATCAGTAATAACATCGTTAAGCAAGAGAAAAGTTGAAAGCAAACCAATCCCTAACAGTTTTATAATATTCAAACAGAACAAAAACGGCAACTACCCAAAATTTTCAGGAGTGTCTATAGCTCACACAACCAGAACGCCTGAAATTTTCCAACGATGAAACAAAAATCTCCTTAAAAGATACGTTGGGTTTTTCCCATGGTGCTCTTCAAGTACAAGCACCTCACCTGCATTGACCAAAAAATACAGAAAATTAGAACTGAATTAAACAAGGAATGGAATGGAATGAAAAAGAACAATCCTCTGTGGAGTAAAATATTGCAAATTTTAAGTGGAGATCGCTAAACTGGGACACCAGATGCACTCACATTTTGCCAATTCTTCTTCAGCAATGACACAAGGAAATTGACACTCATTTGCACATTCTGGAAGATCTGTTTCTCCTCCATATCCATGTTTCCAACAGCAACTCCCATGCAAAGCACCTTCTTCAATTGAAACTTGATTGTAGCCTTGGTCTCATTAACCTTGGATTCAAGCGACTCCTGGTGTGTAACAAGGGTGGGAAACTTACCTGCATTTACAAATGGACAAAGCCACTCAGATATGAACTTAAAGGTGTACAGGATGGAATAAACCACCACAACGACATGATTGGTCCTGACAGAAACTGATAAATCCACCTTTCTCCTGGATGAAAAGCAGCATACCAGAACTAACAGTACATAAAGCATTAAGATAATCTATTAACTTGCCTGCCTTGTTCAGACCAGGCCCCAACAAACGGGGAATCTGCTTGATGACAGATTCTGAAGCCAAGAAAGCATGGTATTTCTTTGCAAGCTTCTTAACCAGCTTCTTGTTTTTGTTAAGCTTCTTCAAGCCTTCAACATCCATGTACTCCAAACCAATCTTTGTTGCCTGCAGATATATGGCAACAAGTTTTAATCATCTTTCCAAAACAAATAAAGATTCAGGAAAGGTTCCAACACATGTAGTTTTTGGGTAATCTGAAAGCAAGACAATATCAATAACTACTGCTAAATAGCTGGCATTGAAGTGTCACATCAGGCGAGTTAAAAAAGACTTCTAATAAGATTTCTAAGCTATGATAACAACATCCACAAGCTGTGTCACCCTAATGGAAGAAAAAATGCTATTAGGCTTACTAAGCTAGGATGCATCAGACTTCTAAACTAGTTGCCTTTTCCTAGATACAAGAAACTAGTAATTTGTAGAAGGAACTACACAAAAGTAGTAGGATAACTGCAGACACGTAAAGCTAGTGAAAGCAACCAACTGACTCAGAGCAAGTACGGCAAGACATATAATCAAAAGCTGAACAAATGAGCATAAACATGTTAAGGGCTTATTTAATGACAAATTAATCATTCTTATTGTTTAACTTGCAAGCAGAGGCTATTATTTCAGTAAAATCCTTTCAGAAATAGTGTTTGCAACTGTTAAACTTTCTGCATGCTGTAACATATTCATTAGGATTACCTCCTCAACATGCTGAGCATCTCCAAGCATACAGATCTTCATCTTAGGGCGAGGAATGTGCGGTAACTTAACAGATCCACTGAAACGCTTGTCCTTTTGGGGGTCATAGTTCTTCAGACCGATCTGGAGTTCAATGGTCTCGCTGAACTTCCTTTTCTTCTCTGCTGAATCATTCTTAATCACAGAGATAGCTTCTCTGACGGCCTCACTCTGGAGCTTACTGTAAAGGAATAAACATCAAACTACATAACTACAGGTAATCAGCACTACCATAAAATGAACATCAGAAGTGCATGTTTAATAATTGAAATACAAATATTACAAAACAGACTATTTCGTATAGGAAAGAAAATTATAAAAAAATGAAAAAAAATCTAAATCTAAATTCTAATTTGAATGCTGGACCCAGGAGGAGCATTTATTACACTTCCCATTAACATGAAATCCGCTATCAAAATGCTTGTGGCTTCAATATAAAAGAGATGCTCTTTGGGAAAAAAATAAGTTTGAAGGAAATAATTGAGAAACTACTTACTCATTAAACAAAATACAGTATCATTTTCAGGGACTAACTGTCAAAGCCTCAGAGATAATCAAAATAATACTATCTAATAACATGAGCTTGTTAACCAAGATTCCAACAGCAGAAAAGCTTCAGATTATTTTATATTTGATTTGTGATTACAATAAAGCCATTCTTTTCCTGTTAGATGCCAAGGCAATTTGATGTCTCATATGCAGTTTGACAACTGCTTTTTATATAACCATACAATCTTGCAGTGCATTTACTGTTACCATTAACTGACCAGTATAAATTGCATACGCATTACAATATATCAGCTAGAAAGAAGCACTATGAAACAAAAATTAACATGATGGGGATAACTTATTCCTTTGAACTATTAAAGAAAGAACATATAACATATCTTTGGCCTCTTTGACTTTGTTGTCCAAATCAACAACCTTTATAGGCATGAAAGAAACCAATTCATTTCTCGAATATCATTAGGAACATAAATTGCATAGAAAAGTGGACCAATTATTTATAATCTACAAACATGCAGAAAATTAATTATCAGAGCAAAACTTAATGAGACAAACATACTGAGATAAATAGATAACATATTGAGGTTAAAAAAAATAAAAAATTGGAGCTTCCTTCATACCTCATGGCTCAAAGATCTCTTCTTCAAACTTCACCTGTCAATCAAAAATTACAAAAAAAATAAAAATATTCAGCTAAATTCCTTTTTTTTTTTTTTAATGTTTTATCAGCAACCAAAGGAACCGAAATGCTTACAATGTTAATCAGTATATGCAAATTCAAACCCAAAAAATGATGAATGAGAGAGAGGTAGATAAGAAAGGTACCTGTAAGAGAAAACCCTCTGATTAGGGTTTGTAAGCGCCGATGTTGAGGTTGGTCCAGTGGATTGCTATCTTAAATATAGGGCTACAAGTGGGCTGGGCTCAGGCATGAGTACAGAAACTGGGCTATCTCACCAAGGCCCTTAAAATTAACCAGGCTAAAAAGCCCAACAACCCAATTCTGAATTTGGATTGGTTGGTTCCAACTTAAAAAATTTTTTTGAGCGGATTGCCCTTCAAAGGCACTCGTCCTTAATTTTTGTCCTTCATCTAATACCCAAGATTCAGGGTGGGTTCGAACCCCAATTCAATAAAAAAAAAAAACGCAAGGTAGAGGTTTAGATTTCGCAAAACTCAATCTTAAGATAGAATTTGAAACTCTGTCTGAGGCCTAATTTTGGCCCGAATAAGCCTAAACTCTGCTACAAAACTCTGCTTTACGATTTTATTTTAATTGAGTTGAGATTCGAATTTCAAATCCCATGATATTAGGCGAAGGGCAAAAATTAAAGACCAGTGCCTTTGAAGGATAATCGTGCAAATGTCCACCTTTTTTTGTTTAATATATTTGGTTATTGGAAAGTTACATCATTTGTCACATTTTAACCTGTTTCTAACTTGGTGCAATTTTCTAGTTTTTCCTGAATACAACTATGTTTGAAAAAAAAAAAAAAGGAGACGAAACTGATTATCACATTCATTCTAAGCGGGGAAGTAACATATTTACTTTATTATTTCTAATTAACACGAAACAATCAAAAATATAATTTGAAAACATAGCTATATTTAGTTGATGTTGACGTGACCTTATCTTTAAAACTCCTTATAGAGCCTGTTTGGGTGGGCTTAATTTATTTATTTTGGCTTATAAGTTGTTTTCAGCTTATAAGCTGCTTTAGATAAACTAAACCAAACGAACCCAATTATTTTTTTGGGATTATTTTATGCATAAAATGGCTTTAAGCTGGCCAGCCAAATACTCAAAAAAGCTAAAAACAGCTTATAAGTCAATCCAAACGGGCTCATAGTTCATACCCTCCTAATTAGTGCTATCTTTGAAGTGTTCACACCAAGGCAATATTGCACATAAACATGAGCACATGAACTATCTCAAGAGCAGTGTTTTAAGAGGGAGGCGCGGCGAGACGTTTTACGCAGAAGTCCCATGAATCTACGGGGCGTATGTTCATGTATCTTCAATTTTATAATTTTATTAGTAAGAAAATAAGCAAAATTAATTTTTTTCATTAAAACTCTAAAAATAAATTCAAATAAATCACCAATGATATAGAAAAAGTTATTATAATCATTATTTGGGAATGGTAACAACATAAAAAATGTCAATAGCCTAGATAATCATTAAAATGAATCATCATTCACTTCATCATCGATCTTCACATCTATATATCCTTCAAACCCTCAACTAATATTTGCACTGATTTTTATTTATATATTTCAAAGAAGGAGAAGGGTAAAAAGTGTAAGACCAATGACAAAAAATGGATAATATGTTTCAGGAACATGGTGTAATGAAATCTCTATCCTATCAATTTCAGACATAATCATCTAAAAAAACTATTTATGACAGTATTATTTTCTATGAGAGAGTTGCTTTATATTTTAGGAAACATCGCTACAGCATGATAACATAAAGTATAAATATCATTAACCAATAATAAAAATCATAATCTATAGCAATTTTTTTTTTAAAATAAAAATCAAATTTAACGCTCAGGGCACACGCTTTTACATCTAGGGCTTACGCTTTTGCACCCGAAACTTACGCCCCAAATTTTAGGACGGTCGTAATATGGATCTAAGGCTTTTATTAACGCCCCAAAGCGTTTTTGGTACGCCCCATTTTTGGACTCGCTCCAAAAACACCTTTGAAAACACTGCTCACGAGAGACAATGTCCGAGACTGATGTAGTAAGGTAATTTTTATAAAAGCAAAAATATTGATAAATTTAGACATTCTGATTGAGTACTTGGGCATACGATAAAATATTTCTATTAAACTATTTTCGACTCAAAATTTTAAACAAGCTTTTATGCATGATAACGTATTTCCGTAAATCATAAAAAATTAATATTGTAAAACCAAACTCCAAAATCTCTAAAAGTATCTCAAGCCAAAAATACATGGGTTAACCGCAAAAAATGTGGTACAGTGGATGAGGTTGTTCCTCCCTTAATTAGAGGTCTCGGGTTCGAGCCCTGAGTATGAAAAAAATCCTTAGCAGGGAGCCTCCCTCGAAATGGGGCCCTACGAGACGCGAATATAGATATAATCGGGCTCCAATGCAAGTATCAACACCGGATAAAATAAAAAAAAAAAAAAAAAAGAGAGAGAGAGACATGGTTTTGTGCTTCAAAAAATTATGCCACACATTCTCCAGAAACCAAAAAATAAGGGTCCAAAGTTGAACCAGTCTAACGGGCACTCCAAATTGGATGATATAGGTTTAATAGTGTTAATACAGCGCGAGTAGTATTTTAGCACAGCATTGGCAATCATCCCATTTGTATAAGTTCGGATTTCTCTTTCAGAGGCAGAATGGTGCTATTTGAAGGGATTTACAAAGTGCTTATGCGCCGCAACTCTGTCTATGTCACCTTCGTTATCGCTGGCGCTTTACTTGGTGAACGGGTCTGTCTTCTATCCATTAATTCTGTAGATCAGAAAGTTGTCTTTATTATTATTCCTATGTGTGTTTATGTTTGGGATCATTATTTGGGTATGTTTAAAACTGGATCTGAATCGGTGTGATGTAAATTATTATGAGATGGGTCCGAGTTTGATTTCGTTTTTATTAATTGCAGGCAGTGGATTATGGGGTTCATAAGCTCTGGGAGCACAATAATGTTGGGGTATGTTAATTGTTTCCTTTTCTTTCTGAGATTTTTTTAAGAAAAAGGTTATATCTTATATGTTTCATCAATCTTTTTTATTATTTTTTTCTTTCTTGTTTTACTTGGATTCTTGAGAGTTTGTTATGATATTGATGTTTCAGAATGCTGTTTAAAATGGGTTATATAATTGGGATGAGTTTATCAGGGCTCTAAACTAGAATGGAGATGTAAGGAATTTTGTTTTCCAACTGTATGGATAGGGTGTTCTTCATAGTACAGACTGTATGGACAGTTTTTTTTTTTTTAATTATATGAAAGAGATTATTGATTCCATCTATCACCAGCTTGGTTTTAGCTAATTATGGAAAAGGTATCTGTGTTAGATAGGGACCGTACTTGATTTGTTTTACCTTTCACTTCCAAATTTATTGGTCAAAGACAGTGAATGTTGTCCTTGGCGTGCTAAGCCAAAGACAAATCGTAACTTTGACTTTGTTGCTTGCAATGTATAGGGGGTTTACATGGTTTTATTCCTTAGATAAACTAAATTTGAGGAACGTTGTCCTATTTAACATCCTACCTCCCTTCCCACCCTTTTGTGTTTCAAAATATGATTCTGTATCGGAATTTCTTTTCCTTCTTCTCTGGTTTTTCAAATTCTTCTTCTTCTAGCTATTGACAGTAGGAGGCGTATCCAGGATTTGAACATTATGAGTTCAAATTCGGGATTCTACCACAGCCCATTTGATTTACCGCGTCCAACTCCAACATCTATTATTCGTACTTATTTAGTGAACATTTTAACACATATATTGAGACTGAGCCTCGGCTCCTGGGTTCGGATTAACTCGTAACAGTAACACTACATCTGCCCCTGCTCTCAGCTCCTCCTCTTCTTCGATGATCAGGTCCTTCTCCTGCAAACTCCCCTTTCTTTCGCATCTCATTTCAACAGTTGCTCTATTCTACTATTTCATTACTGATTCTACTATTTACTTAGTTCTTGCAGTCTATGTTGCTCAGACTCTCCAAAAATGCTACCGCATTACTTTTGGAGGATCCGGCACGCACCCGTTGACATTTTTGAAGAGTCCGAGCAACATAACCTGCATACTGCCCTCCTTCTGTTCCTCTTTCTTTTCCCTCTTCTATTTACTCTAACCCATCTCTTTCTCTGCACCTGTTGTTTGATGTCTTTATTCCCGTAACCTGTTAATATTTGCTCCTTTTCTCTCTCCTTTTCTTAGTTCTAGCTTCTCCTTTGAAAATAATAGGATCTATAATCCATTTTGTATCTTCCAGTCTCTATGAAAGACCTGGAATTGCTGGGCATGCTGGGTTGATTTTGATTGCTTAAACAAGAGTTGATATCTGACTTCAATTATGGTTTTCAACACTAATTGTAATAAAAAATCCTGAAGAAATCAAATTCTGGACGTATAGCAGAGAGAAGGCATGTGCAGAAGTTTTAGCTAGAAAGCATTCCAGTACGAATCAATAGATCAATCAATCAACTACACCTCAATCCTAAATTAGTTGTAGATGGCTATATGAATCTTGTTTATCCATTCCCGTCTATTCAGGTCCATCTCGTTCCAATACTAAATACAGTATCTTTTAGAGAAAATTAGGAGTTTTCTAAAAGTAGAGGTTCTCTAATCTCATACTTATCCAACATGGACATACAAGTCTTAACAATAGTAGAAAAGACTCTTGACAACGCTAGACCTAGAGAATTCATCATAATAAACTGCTTCTACGATGGACATCAACTTACCTTAATTGTTACCCTTTATCCAAGTTCGAGACCATATATATTTTGCAAAACTCTGATAGGTGGATTTAATAGGAGGAGAATCCATGAGATAATGTTTGACTTGTTGAATGCTGAATGTCTGATTCTATTTGCTTGAGAGTTAAGATATAGCACCAAAAAAGAGGATCTTCTGCTGTCACTCAATATGCAGTAATTGCTTCAGACGACGTCATATGGAACCTTTAATCAATAATAAGAAAGTCTTAAGAATGAGAAGAACCTTGACTCCCAAGGAGCAAAACAACCTTGGCTCAGAAGAAGGATGACACAAACACAAAATAAACAAAGATGATTACTAAATTTTGAGCTGCATAAGGTGTGCTTCGCGGCCAGTCTTAGTTAAAATTGATTCCTCTTTGATGTGTCTTTTTTCCAGTACTCTTAACAAGTTTCCTGGTCAACTCTAAGTCTGGACGAACTAAAATTGCTTCTATATCTATATATAAAAACTTTCAAGAAGTGTCTGTTCTATTCTACTGTGATGATCTTGAGAATTTAAATTGTCATGTTCCTTTTAAATTTTTAGCTCTCAACGTAAAGCGTGATGAAAGTTTTGCTCATTCTAGTATATGTTTGGATCCTAGGCTATGCTTTTTCCCTCTTGCTCCGAGTATTCTTTTCACTTTGTTCTTGCTTGGCTTGTGTCAATTTTGTTGCTAAAATTTTTGTTGTTACTGAAATACAGAAGCGTTATGAAGATATTTCAGTTTTGGGACAGAGGCCTGCTGAATAGACTTGCAGTAATGGATGCCCATTTGAGTCAGAAGACAAGCATTTTATTATCTTTCAATAATTATTTTCTTACTGGGCCATGATGGTTATGGCTGATTATTTTTTGTGTCTGCTGTGTTTTGGAGGAAATTGTTAAGTGAACTGTTACTTTTGCCATTTCCATGGTAACAAAGAACAGCCTTCGCATTATTATGTATCCTTTCAATTATCTAGTGTCGCCACCATGGTTAAATGCATCAAAGAAGACTGATTCATTTAGATATTCGCTGTGCCTTGGAGGAAATTGTTAAAATCTGGTGCTTTCCATTTCCTTGGTAGCAACGAACAGCCTTCAATATACTGCATGGCTGCATCCTTTCAACTTTCTAGTGTTCACCATGCTTAAAAAAATAAAAGGAGTATTCTCCAAGGTTTCAATTGTGAGTATAATATAAAAAAGAAGCTTCTTTCTTTCATACTAATTAAGACTGTACAGTGCTAAGATCTTGATCCTCGGGATTTGTTTGATTATATTCACATTTCTTGGAAAAATCTTGTGATTGCTAAATAATATGTGCTCCATTCCATCTCGGAGTTAGATAGGAGATCAGATGAAAAAACAGAATGTGAAACCTGAAATGATAGGCAGTTAAAAGTGTGCGGACTTAATCGTATTTTCACATAGTTGATAGACTGTTGGTCCATCGACCGCAAAACTTATTTCATCGTATCAAACTTGAAATGTAGAGGATCTAGATGAATTAGAGCCTGTTTGGATTGACCTATTTTAGGTGCATTTAAACCAAAATAGCTTTCAGGTACATTTCAGGAAAAATAACTTTAAAGTGTATGGATAAAATAAAAAAGTGACTTTAATCACTTCCTCTAGACCCTATTGAGAACGAGGAAAGCACAAACACTTATTCAAAGGCAAATTACAGAATGTTTCTGTTTGGAAAATGGTGAATTCCATGGACACGTTCATGCTCATAAGTGAATTTTATGTGGGTAATTTAATTCTGAGCTTGCCACGTGCTTAAGGGCAAATTTGTTCCAAAGTATAATGGGAACGGTATATTCAGACTATAAGCATTATTTGAAGGGATATGTTTGGACCAAAAATACTACGAGGTATTTTATAAACTATTTCTGATAGTACGGGGTATATTTGACCCTTTTCTGTTTTAATTATTTACCCAAAATTCTACGTGTAAGTTGGATAACGCTCGGCTGAAATTACCGACGTAGTACTATTAGGTTTTTACTTTCACAATGTTTATATAATTCTTCTCATTGCTTTGTGTTGTTGCTGTCGAGCGCGTTTCTGTTCTACAGGTATCTTCTTCTCTTTTTCCTTCATCGTTTCTCTCTCTCTCTTTTTTTTTTTTTTTTTTTTTTTGTTGGGGTGTTTTTACTAGGTTTGTCTCCATGCATCCTTATTAATTTCGAAATTCAATGGTTGTTTCTCGTTTTCTTCAGTGCTTGGTCTTCTTCTTTTATTTTTCTCTGAATCCTTTTTTTTCTGTATTATTACAACTATTTTTGGGTAGTTTCGAAATTTAACGGCTGCTATGCGATGATGCTGTTTTTCTATCGTCATGATCAAAACAAGTATCCTAAGTAGTTGTTTGGCCATAGGAACCCAATATTTTTCACTTTATTTGGAATTTTTGTAGTTGGAGTTGAAGATGGAGTTGTGTTTGTTTATACTTTTTTCAAAAAATATTTGGTTGTTTGAATATACTGGGTTTTAGAAGTTTTCCAAATATGGAATTTTCAATGGTCAAACTCTGATATTCAAATAAAGTGAAAAAAAAAATCCGGAAAAAAGTAAATAATTCTCATCATACGGGTCAATAAGTACTTACATTGCTGATTGCACACTAAAGAGGGAAAGATTGTTTTCACTTTTCTGTTTCCTCTTTTCAAAGATCAAATTCAAACGATAATGATGCAAGAATGAATTTAAGAAATCTAGATAAAAACCAAGCGATATAAAATAGAGCTAAAGGATATTTAATTGATATAATCGCAAAATGGTTACATGATACTTAGAATATAAGAGAGATGCCCTAGCTAGCTTATGGGAATCTAAAAGAACCATTACAAGGAAAATTGTGGTAATTGCATAGGTAAAGAGACTTAAAGTTAAGGGGTTCAGGTACAAGTGTACAACTGATGAAACTTGTGTCCACAGCTTTAAACTGCACTTGGTACAACCATTGCAAGCATCGGCTCATCTATCTTACTATAGCTCCTAAATTCATATTGCATCAGATTAAGGCTTAGAGTCATGGCAATCTCTGGAATTCACAACTTTGTAACATAAGTTGTCTCATTCATTTGAATGTTGATGGATAAGTGTAAGTTTTGCTTCTTTATAAATCAAGTCCAGATTTGTAAAGAACAAGAACAATGTTAATATAGTCTTCATCTGCTCCTACACTTTTGCTTTGCCTCTATTAGCTTTTTCGAATAACAAACTAAGAATTAACAGGAAAATTATCCAGGAGAATGACAATGAAATCTTACTTAGCCTAGAGCATCCACTTATATTAGTATCTAATTGAATTGATTTATACTTCTTTGAATTGCTTGTTATTGTGCCGATGGTCTACCGGAAACACCACTTTACCTCCCAAGGTAGGGTAAGGTCCGCGTACTCTACCCTCCCAGACCACACTTTGTGGGATTTTGCTGGGTATGATGTTGTTGTTGTTGTTGTACATTAGATTTTGTTGGGGAAGCTGGAAAAGAAAATAACATATCAAATAATGAAGTTTCTTTCAATGGAAAAGCACAATTCCCCATATGTCAAATAAACTAAGAACATCATCACTGCTCTTGGTTTTCATATATACAATTGTAATTTAAAAAGAAGCTATTCTTGTGTAGGCTACTTTGTATGAGAGAGAGAGAGAGAGAGAGTCGCAAGAAGCACTTGTTATTCAAATAGAGAACCATTCTTCTGGGCTAGTGTCAAGATACACTTTCTTTCTATGAGTTGCTCGCCCTCCTTTAATTTGCATTCTACTTCACTTTTAGAATTTTAGGAGATTTTATAACAGGCTCATCCTCCTTTAATTTGCAAGAATTTTGTTTCAAACGTTCTCTTGTCTGCCCTGAATTCGATTGCATATATGTAGTTTGTAGTCTTGAAAGCTGTTTAGGTCGTCTCTTCCATATGTTAGTCATTTCATTTACATGTAGCTGATTAATGATGACAGTAGGAACATTTTAATGATTAGAACTCTGTCTGCTCGAGTCCTTTCCTCTCCTCCTTGATCTCACACACTAGCGCTATTTCTATTCTGCGGCTTCTAATTCAATTTGGGAGGTTGTTCTGCTGTGGTTACTACCAGTAATCTGCAATTCCTGAGTAGCTACATGGTCTCCATTTTTGCATTATAAAACGTTCATTTATTTATATATATATATATTTTTATTTTTTATTTTTTTTTGCATTGTAAGGTTTTGCTGCCCCTTTAGTAGTATCCACAAATCTTATAGAATATCCTGGGAGTGGACAACTACTAAAATCAAGCAATTATAGTCTCGATTGGGTGAGCTGCAATATGATCACTTCTTGAATACAGTGAGAAGTTTAAATACTACACCATCCTGTTACCAAAAATGGAATATCTATGCTGGTGTTCTGATAAGTGTAGTGGTCTGCCATGGTTGAAATTCTTGATAGATTGTGCAAACATAGAAATTTGAAGTACTTGTTACAACTTACATATAAAGGTCTTAGAGAAGCTACTTTTAGTGGTCTCTGTATGGTATTTATATTCCCATTATTAGAACATAGAAAAAATATCATCAAACCTATTGAGTCTGTAGTCATCTATCCTTTTCTTGTTCTTTAAGTAGCCATCATGAAATTAGTGATTCATTGACATTTGTATATTCTATGGCACCGAAATATGGATCTTGTTTGAAGTTCATGAACTTGGTTATTACGAATTTAAGTCACAGACTTAACAAATATAAGATCTTCGATAAAGAGGAATAAGAAATGGCTGAGGCCTGCGTATTGAAATCCTGAGATTAAAAAATGGTGGTTGTTATAGGTAAAACACTGTTATGTAGGTTAATAGATTAGATAAGTTCCAATGAGGAATATAGAACGTTAGACACTCTTGAACCAGAAACATCTAAGTCCAACATTTTCTAAGCTGGATATATTAAGTTAATTTTTGGTAGAATTAGCAGACAAGAAATTAGAATATCATTTTTGTGTTTAATTCTCGTTGAAGTCAAGAGTCCCCATATGTGTTTGAATTTTATAAAAAAGTCTCCACTATGCTTGAGAAATTAAAAATGTATCCATATATAATTGGGAGAAAGAGTTGATATGGTAATTAAGAATGCTTGTTTAGCCAGTTCATACCATCCATACATAGTGTTTTGCTTTAAGATTTCAATGCTTTCTTTGGACGGAAGAAATTGAATAAACCATGAGTTAATTAATTTCCTAAAGCGGACTGAACCTCAGTCTATAAATTCTCAGAAATCCTCCTTCGGCCTTCACATCTCTGGCCTGTGCAAGTTGCTTTCTTTTCATGTTCTTTTGTTTCCCTAGTTCTAGAATTGAAATTAGCTACAATCTTTGTCGCTGTCAAATTTTGTTGTTTAGCTACAGAATTTGTCCGTTGCTAACTACTGTTTTTGTAGTTGATTTCTGTTTCATTGTTGTTGAGAGAGTGCAAGAAAAACAAAATCCACACATGGAGCACTTAGAGCTAAAAGAGGGTTTTCGTTTCCATCCAACTGATGCAGAAGGACTTAGTTTCTTGCTAAGATTCGTGGCGAAACAAGAGATGCATGATGCTGGATTTATCACCACCAACATAGATGTCTATGGTAATGAAGAGCCATGGGAGATTTACAGTCAAGGAGTACCCTGTGGAGGATCAGAAGATGAAGATGATGACGACTGTTATCGCTACTTCATCACGAAGCTGAAGAAGAAAAGCCCCATGACGTATCATCGTGAAGTGGGAAACAAAGGCAGTTGGAAACAACAAGGCGAGGAAAAAACAGTTTACAACAACATGGGGAACTCATCATCAACTCTTATTATTGGATGCAAGAAGAGCATGCGTTACGTGAATAAGGAGCATAAAGATGGGGATTGGCTCATGAAGGAGTACGAGCTCTCTAAGGTTATTCTTCAAAAGTTCGACGGGGATTGCAGGGATTATGTTTTGTGTGCCATCAAGAAGAAGCCCATTGATACTTGTTCTCCTGTGACGTCCACAACTACGTTGGATGATGCTTCTGAGGACTCTGATGAGGTAGCTGGTTTTGCTGACTCTGTATTGGCGACTTCCAATGATAATAATATGTGAAGGAATTTGGAACACTCTCTGAGTCTCAAACAATGGCTTTTCTGAATTTTCAAGAATCACAAGAAGCAGTATATTGTTGAACCATTATTCGTTAGCTTTTGTTG
Organism: Lycium barbarum; assembly: GCF_019175385.1. Classification (NCBI taxonomy): domain Eukaryota; kingdom Viridiplantae; phylum Streptophyta; class Magnoliopsida; order Solanales; family Solanaceae; genus Lycium; species Lycium barbarum. The sequence continues at coordinate 164,011,404 of NC_083337.1, forward strand.
TCTGCAATTAAGGCGTGGACGAACTAGCACAAACTGAACTTTTATTGGCCATGTACTGTTGCCAATTGAATTAATAGATGTTTATACATACACAATTATTCAGCTTGGTAGATGTTGCTTATAGCATGTTTGGTCACGCTTTTGGGAGCCCAAAAGTGCTTATTTTTTTTCAAGAAGTGCTTATGTTATAAAAGTGAGGTGTTTGAATCAGCTTTTGGAAGAAAATAAGTGCTTCTTTGAGTGTAGAAGAAACTGTTTTTCAGAAGCTAAAAAAGTAGTTTTCTCAAAAGCACTTTTGAAAAAAATATATTTAGGAACACTTTTTAAAATCTTAGTTAAAAACTAATTACTGCTCAAAAGTGTGTTTTAAGTTAATTGGACAAATGCAATATGTTTGTCGCCAAAAATATTTTTTTTTAAAAATAACTTTTTAAAAATAAGCTGATTTTAAAAGTTTGGCCGGGCATAAGTACCGCTATGATGAAGTATGAATTGGATAGTTATTACTTTTAAAATATTTCAGATGTGTTGCAATAGTTTGCTAAACCCACAGAAGATAAACGATGAAATTAGTTCTTGTTAAGTTCTACCTAGTATTAATTATGAAAATAACATAAACGATGAACTTGTTAAGTTTCTACCTAGTCTTAATCATGAAATGCATAATGCATGAGCATGATCCGTACATTTGAACAAAATACTACCGGAGTTACTTATACATCTCTTTTTGTGGAGATTGTCAACCATATTTTCTTGGATATAATAAAGAGATAATGGTCAAAAACACAACTAAAGTATCACTTTTGCAAGTTTCCTACTGAACTATCAGGTACTTGCGTTCCCTACCTGAGTTATCACCAACTATTTAAGATTGTTGGTAAGAACTGAACAAGCACAGCTCCAGGGAAAGAAAAAAAATATATGCAACTACATGGCTTCAGAACTATACTTTGTAGAAACACCTCACATCCAACATCTGGTCATATTTCCAACTCATAACAGGAATGCCTAATACTTTTCATTTGATATCAACTTCTACTACTGTCTAAGTTATGAATGCAGTACAACTTGATTAAGAATGCGCCGTGCCTAAGTTTTTGCTGACAATGCTCAGTTGTCCAAAAACAAGAAACCTTTCCCATTTTGTTTAGCTGCTCAAATCACCAAAGAGATTCCTAAATGATATCAAGCACGAAGATGGAAACCCTTTTTGTTGAACTCCTCATAACACTGAAGACCATCAAATGGTAGCAATCACGAAGACTAAGAAGGAGCCTCATTCACTTTTTACAGCATGGTAGATGCGACGGGTAAACATCAAGGAAGCACGGAGACTGATTGTTCCAAGCATAAGGAAAAATGCATAGCATATGCAAGTGTTGTATACAAAGAAGGTGGTAGTCTGCAAGACCCCACTCATGTTTGATTTGCAATAGAAGTATATGGAGTAGGCAAACATAAATACAGCTGTTGAGCCCCCCCGGAAAATAGACCTGCATCAAACAACATATTTATCAGTCTATGGAGGCAGCCATAGATGTTGTAAATGAACTAGCAAATGAAAAGGATTCAATATCAAGTAAAATTAGATATCCACTAATGATCTTTGAGACCTTAAATGCTTTTGGAAAACATAAACTCATCCAGGTTTACATTTTGCTCAAACATATATATAGATATATATATATTGATCTAGTACAAATTGAGAGTATTGCAGTAAATGTGGTAGACCACTACAGCAGACTAACAAAGTAAGAACTTATGTAAGAACTTATTTGGCACTCCCAATTTAGAAAATGCAAGAGTTCAATCTTACTCAACAGAATGACAGCTACTATGAATGCCAAAATTCATGTTAGGTAGTTGCTTTTTCCTGTGCCTACTGTAATTGATGAACAAAAAAAGTGGCATTTAGCCCCCAAATAGAGGAACTGCTTGTCAACTCTACTATTCTAGTGTCCGACATCCAGTGTTCAACAATAAGTTGTCATTCAATTCTTCTGTAAAACGCAATATCCTCTCACAGTATCACGATTCAATGGGTCACTCAATAATGTCATAGTGTCACAAGAAAGTAGTTAATGTAGTGAGGAACGTATGAATTCCTTCAACATTCGAAGTACAAAGTTGCCAATAGCCTTCACTGTGTTTACCAAATTCCGGATAGGAAATAAAATCTGGGTATTATTACCCTTCTCTCTTTGAGATTTTGTTGAAATGTTGAAGTAGACAAGATTAAGGAGAAAACTGTATTTTCTTTATCACAAAAAAAGTTAAAGAAATTCAATTAAAACTCCACCAGTTAACATTCAAATAACAGAAAGAGCAAAGTTATAAAGATATAGTCAATTGATACATACCGCCACCACCATTCATGGTCTTCCACTGTCAGCTGAATATATGTCAAACCGATGCTTAGGGTCACAGTGAGCAGTATGAGGATTACAAACATAAAGAACAAAATACCAGGAAGAGTCGAAATCTTGTAGCCCCAAAGGGTAGCATACAACTGGTGTAACTCTACAACAATGGCACTGAAAGGTAGAAGACCAGCCAAAAACATTTGACCAGTTGTCTTCCTGTACCAAGCTAGCGGTGGAATCTCTCTTGCACACTTCTTTGTGGCAGAAGGTGCTTGAAACTCAGACCTACACCGATAGCCAATTAGCCCACCAAGAGCAAGCAGTGGAATAGCGATGAAGGTATAAACAAGAATAATGACAATTATGGAGCCAAATGGAATTGCTAAGGTAGCCCCAAATAATACAGCGACTGAATTAAGGAAAAACTGCATAATGAGGGACGGTCCAAGAAAGAGCACTGCAGAGAAAGTAACGCTCCTTTCCTGATGGTGAAAAGAAAAGTTTTCAGTTCCTGGAAAAACAATAACTACAGAAATAAAAAGTTGGAACAAAGTTGATAAAAGTTACCCATCCAGTTTCAAAAAATTGACTGTAGAAAGAGGCAGAGCTGTATCCGGCAACTGCAGATGTAAGGGTATAAATTATGACCAAGGATGTCAAGAGAGTTCCACGGTTATATGGATATAGGACACCAAGAAATGCCAATATAAATAAGCAGCAGAACCTGAAAGTGCAGCAAAAACGGTTAACTAAAGGCATAAGATGTGCCTGGCATGATCAATTAAGTAATATAAATATGTCAAACATAATCATGCAGTAAGCACCACCCTTACATGGAAGTATTTTCGCAGATAATGGAAAACCACGCCGATTATATCGAAAATACGTGGGATGGAAGGTCTTCTAACAGGACAATGTAAAACCTTTTCCATATCTAAGCTCTTATTGACAAAGTTAAACAAATATTTCCTCGAAGCTATCTTTCCATAGATCTTAAATTTACTCAAAAATATACAGAATATAGAAGATAAATGATGCTGATACCATGCAACATTTGGTGGGATAACATGGTCACAAAATGACTTGCCAAGGGATTGTAAGAGTTTGTTGGCAAGGGCAGAAGACTGATAAAAGATGGAGCAGATGTAGAAGTCTATCGCATTACGTATCATGTGGATTGTCTGGTTGGAAAGAGACAAAACATGCTTCAGAGGATTCTGTATTTCCAAGTTGGAAAGTGAAAGATCACTAACAGAAGCAGGACAAAATAGACCCCACCAGCCAGGGCCTTCAGAGATATACTTTATTAAAGGGGACTGGTTGGGAATTGGAAAGGTGGGTATACAATATCTTGAGTTAGATATCAAACGTACAAACTTATGCACATAGACTCTCTCTCAGTGATAATGCAGAAAAGAAATAGAAGATGGCTCAATGGACATATGAAAACGAAAGGAACACCTATTATAAGTTCTGCAGCCTATAGAGAACTTAATGAAGTTATGAAATCAGCTGATGAATAAATAAGAGCTACAACTTACAAGGTCAACAGCTGGGTACCAGCACCGATAACCGCACAAAGCAGAGGCATGTTTGATGGACATCTAAATACGTCCCCGTGAAGGTACTTCCAACCCACTTCTTTGTCTTCCTCTTCATCACCGCTAGCCCATCTGCATATCAGTCATACAAGTATGAGAAAAGTGCTTTCAGCTTCAGATACCTTCATGTAAATATACATAGATTACTTGTTTTGCCATTAGCAATAAGCATGACATGAGTCTTACTTTCGTAGATCGTTCTTAAGACGCTGCATCATACTCACAGCAAAAAAGGCCATCAGCAGAACAGAAATAACAATTGAATTAATTACTGAGAACCAATGAACTTGATGGATCACTGGTTTTGCTGAAGCCTTAGAGTATCTTTCCATTCTGTTCTTGAATAGAGTTGATGTTTCATTCCAGCGTACATTATACGTGAAGGTTACATCTTGGTCTATATCTTCTGTAATATCCACAACATGGCTTGGATCACTGAGAGCATGTATTTCTATGACTTGGTTTCCATTGTAAAGCACATCAAATTGGATATGCTTAAAGAGAAAATACTTGGGGCCCTTTCCATCCAGGGTCCAGAGTTCATCTTCAATTTTCCCGACAAATCCCCAGAAAGGAAGATCATCAAAGTACATCTGGTAGTAGTAATCTTTAATAATAGCGGCTCTAAACTCTGAGATATCATTTTGATTAAGCTTCTTGTGGCACAGGACAGCCCCATCTTTCTCCACTCCAAATTTCAACTGATACAAGGTATTGGTTAAATGGTCACCATTCAGAACTTCCCCAAGGGATTCCTTTTCCGGAAGCAGCTCACCTGTGTCAAGTGAAAATAAAAGGTCAAAATTCTTTTTTTTGAAACTAAAATTTTATGTTAAGCAACCTTCACCGAAAAATTCTTGAAAATAAGAAAGTTAAATTTTCAACATAACTAACTCCAGAGATTACCAGTGACACTAAACAAAATATATATAACAGTACCGTGAATAACATCTTATCACAGATTTAGTAGCTTTGCTCTTGCTCTAAGCAGTAATATATTTTGAGTTTATGTATTGTAAGAAGATACGACCTCTTTACCTTCACAAGGTAGGGGTAAGGCTGCGTACACGCCACCCTCCCCAGTCCCCACTTGTGGGATTACACTGGGTATGTTGTTGTTGACTTGTTGTATTGTAAGCAGATAAGAAGCACAAGATGTTAATAGTACAGTTTCTCTGTATATTTCACGGTATTCAGCGTTGGCAGTACTGGCCTAGAATAAGTCCAACACAACTCAGCAGAAGGAAAAGAAAAAGGATTTTATTTGGATGATATATGATATTCAGTAAGCCGACCAATCAACTATGCCTCAATCACAAACTAGCTGGGTCGGCTATACTATACTCAAGTGCAAGCACAAAAATGCTGACCTGGCTGGCAGAATGGCAGGTCATAATATTGGTAAGTTTCACTGCAAAAGAATAACAGATATAGGAATATCAGGATTATCTACTGCAAGGGTGAATCAAGAAAACTCAGACATTTTACTATTACAATCAGTAAGAAAACTTGGATATTTTACATTAAGATCCTTGACTCATTTCACTTGCTTTGATGATTCCAATTTCATAGAATTTTGCACAAGAATGAGAAAGACCCTATAAGAATTACTAAAGCCACTCAAGAAAATATCTCCGTAAGACGAACAGCTGGCGAATTTTCAGCTAAAAGAAAAAGGAAAATATCCTTATATGTTGGTATGTGTTGGGATTTAAAAAAGTTAACCAGGGAAAATATTTCATGCTTAGAAAAAAGACCAGAGAATGGGGACCTTAAAATTTGAAGAAATTTAAATGCAAATGCTGAAAGTTCTTCAAGATGATTAACTGCTCCATTTATGCAGCAAATGGAAGTTTTAGCATGTACAAAAATGACCTCGGAAATCCTTGTAAGATATCAAGAAGTGCAACAATAAAAATATCATCATTCTATACATTGACCCCTCCCGTACCTCAATCGACTCTTCCTCTATACTACCACTCCCACAAACAACTAATACCAATTCGTTATTAGCGCAAGCTGATTTGGCTAGGCTGAAGTCTTAGAATTCACTTATCGCTTGTAGCACCGCATCTTGGTTAAAATTCCGTTACATCCAAAGCTAAACCTAATTTAAACTTAGAAAGTCTGCTTGGTGATTATTTGTTGAACCTCTCTTCCAATTTGGACATTATAGTCTCTTTGCTTCTTCCAAAAACAATGTCAATGAGGAAAAAGGAAAAAACAAAACCTTATTACTTCTCTTCACCCTCATTCTCAATTCTATAAAACCACAAGGGTTTGACAAGTAGCAGTAAAGAAAAGAGCAGCTCGGTGCACTAAGCTCCCGCTGGAAGGCCGGACCACAAGGGTCTATTGTACAAGTAGCAGTACTTTTCATAATTCCTTGCATCATCATACCCGTTTATAGAACAGGGGAGGGCATCTTTAGGGGCGGATATAGTACTAAGGCAGCAGCTTGGACGATGCACACACACATAGTTGAACAACTCAAAAAATGTATGTATTTATACTAAGTTTGTAGCCACTGTCACATAGTAGCAATGAATGTAGTGGTATTCAAACAGCCACTAAATCCTGGATCTAACTCAGGTGAAGGAAAACAAGTCTGATTAATGGCAACATTATTGTTAATAACAGCACATAATTTAACAGTCTTAAAGAATTAAAATTGTAACAACATTCCTCATGAAATCAAAAGCAAATCTCATACACTAAGCAAAAAAAAGAAAACCCCAAATGTTTAAAAAAAAAAAAAAAAAAAAAAGAAGGTACCTGGGATTATTCAAGGGACCAACTTTGTTAACAAAAAGGGGGACTTCATCTCCAAGGTTGTAGCGATGATCATTTGGTGAAGCCACAGAGAGACCCAATATTAACAGTAACTGAAATGGTAGAATTAACTGAGAAATCATACGACCCATTAGTGGATCCAGAAGGAAGAAAGACAAGTTCTTGAATTGAATAAACAAGAAATGGAATTGATTTACTAAATAGTCAACTCAATAGCAACAAGTTAGACTGTTAACTTTAAGATAGGGAATTAGGCATACAAATTTAATGATTTTTTTTCCCTTTTAAGTTTGTGAAAGAGTAACCGAAAAAATATAAGAAAAGAACCATATTCTCCTTTTCTTTCTTTAAGCTCCCCTGTATTAAAATTTTGTGAGAAATGCTAAAAGTATTTTAATAGAATAAAAGAAATTACAATGACTGCTCAAGTATTCTTTTCATAAAAAATGAAATCAACTTGAAATGAGTGGGATGGATATTGGAGATCAATAATATTGGACGTATTTGATTGATTAATATACTCAAATCTTTACATATATGACAATATTCTTAAAAATAATTATAAAAAGTAAATAAATGACAAAAATATAAACAAAATAGGAACAACGAAGGCTAAAACACTAAATTTTTTTAATGGTCTAAACTTTGATGGACGAAATTATCTGATACCTATAAAAGGAGATAACAGGTATGAATTAGTTGGATACACGCAAGCTAACTCGGGAACTAAGGCTATAAAAAAAAAAAAAACAAGAAATTGTGTGTTTTTCACTTGAGTTTCGAAGAAAAGGAAGGTGAATGTTCTGCCATAGATATTTCTTAGGCCTAATTTGTCCGCACTTAATGGAGATTTGAATTTTAATAATTCCTATTTCGTTCATAACTTATTTTTATGTTTAAATCTTGATTATTCATAATTTAATTATTAAATGAAGTTTACCTTTTAATTATTAATTGAGTTTGAATATATTTAAATAATTAAGACCTATACTAAAGTATTTAATATTATTAAGATGCTATTCATTCGAGGTAATCTACGAAAATGACAATTTACTACTACTCCATTTACTTTTAATTACTACACGGAGTACATACAATTTAATACAAATCCAGGTAGGGACATGTGAAAATTTAAAGTTAATATTTTGGAAAAATAAATATCTTAGGTATTTAGAAGAGTTTCTAGAAAGTTATATTGTAATATTTTATATATATATATATATATATATATATATATATATATATATATATATATATATACTTAGCAAATGTCTAGAAATTCTAGACAGTTAGATATTTATAGTTGAGGGTAGAATTATATAGATGCTTTTGTATCTAGAATAATATCATGATAGTCTAGAATAGTGATATGACATAAGAGTAATTAGATTTTTCGATGTATCTAGAATAATATCTAAAATCATCTTTACACAAATATTAATGGAGGTGACCTTCAACATTTGTAATCAAACCAAGTTAACCCAACACAATCCACTTCAAAGCCGTTCAAGTCAATTCTAGAAATCTTTTTTCGTAACTTTCTCTTCTTTAATTAATCTTCCAATCTTAGTTATCTCCCCATTTAAATTTTCTTTTGCTGTATTTCTCTATAGAACATTCTACAACGTACAATTTTAGCATTCAGAGATTTATTACGACAGAATATTTTCATGCTGACTGCCGATTTTTTTTTGACCGTCTTCTTATATTTGAGTTTCCAAAAAGCTGTAGATGTAAAATTTATATGGGCAGGTAAGTTATCATTATAATCTTATAATGTGCCATTCAGAATTACAATCACAGCAAGGAGAATGCAGGAAAAAGATATGTTAATTTCCGCCATTGTAGTTAAAAAACCTAGACAAGTACACTTTGATTTCTTGAGGGGTTTTCATCCCTTTTCTCTATATTGTCAAATTTCTCGTTCTCCATTTCTACTTGTATAAACCACCGGATTCCGCCAGTACTACGCCACTGTCACAGCCACCATTGGCCACCCAATTGGTCCAAACAGAACAGAAACAAGTATCAAGAAACACTTCGGAATTGCAAGAATACATTTAAGGGAATCAATCTGTAAGAGAATATTTTCCTGTCTGTTTTCATTCATTCCATAGGTTAATATACATCATGTACATCAGAATTGTAGGCTACAAATTAGGAACTAATTTGACTAATGGATTCTAACATATGCTATCCTAAAATACAACAACAACAACAACAACAACCCAGTGAAATCCCACATCGTGGGGTCTGGGGAGGGTAGAGTGTACGCAGACTTTACTCCTACCAAGATAGGACGGCTGTTTTCGAAAGACCCTCGGCTCAATAAAAGCATAAAAAGAAGTCAGATAAGGTTAAGAGAATCAAAGCGATATGAAATGAAATAATGCAAGCGACACAGATAACACAGGATAATCAAAACACAGGAAATAACAGATAATAGCAGAAATCTGAGCAGAAGAAATTATATTGCGATAATGCGACTACTAATAAGAACGGAAAACAAGACTATTTACTAGCCTTCTACCCTAACTTGGGTTCTCCAAACCCTCTCTCTAAGGTCATGTCCTCGGTAAGCTGTAGTTGCGTCATGTCGTGTCTAATTACCTCTCCCCAATACTTCTTCGGTCTACCCCTACCTCGTCTGAAACCATCCATGACCAACCTGTCACACCTCCGCACTGGGGCATCTGTGTCTCTCCTCTTCACATGCCCAAACCATCTCAATCTCGCTTCTCGCATCTTATCTTCCACCGAGGCCACCCCCACCTTATCCCGAATATGCTCATTCCTAATCCTGTCACTCCTAGTGTGGCCACACATCCATCTTAACATTCTCATCTCGGCAACTTTCATCTTTTGAACGTGAGAGATCTTAACCGGCCAACACTCCGCCCCATACAACATAGTCGGTCTAACCACCACTTTGTAGAACTTGCCCTTAAGTTTTGGTGGCACCATCTTGTCACATAGCACTCCGGAAGCAAGCCTCCATTTCATCCCCCTGCCCCAATACGATGTGTGACATCATCGTCAATCTCCCCGCAGCTTTGCAGAATAGACCCAAGGTACTTGAAACTACTTTTCTTCTGGATGGCCTGGGTACCAAGTCTCACTTTCAAGCCAGCCTCCTGAGGTGCTTCACTGAACTTACACTCCAAGTACTCTGTCTTGGTCCTACTCAGCTTAAACCCTTTAGACTTCAGAGTATGTCTCCAACTCTCCAGCTTAGCGTTAACTCCGCTACGAGTCTCGTCGATCAGGACTATGTCGTCCGCGAACAACATACACCATGGCACCTCACCTTGAATTTGCCGTGTCAATTCATCCATCACCAAGACAAATAAAAACAGACTAAGAGCTGATCCTTGATGCAACCCCATCACAACTGGAAAGTGCTCTGAGTCTCCTCCTACTATCCTTACCCTGGTTTTGGCTCCCTCATACATGTCCTTGATCACCCTAATGTACGCCACAGGTACACTTTTAGCCTCCAAGCATTTCCATAGGATCTGTCTTGGAACTTCTCCACCTCATCCTTGCTTTCTATCAACTTCGCATACGCCACCTTCTTTGCTTCCACCTTCCCTTGAACTTCTCCATTCCACCACCAGTCCCCTCGATGCTGACCACGACTACCTGTCGAGACCCCCAACACTTCCCTTGCTACCACCCTAATGCAACTAGCCATCTTATCCCACATACTGGTCGCATCCCCACTACTATCCCAGGCCCCCATATCCTTCAATTCTCTCCCATCTCCAGGGCACTAATCGTGGTCAAACTCCCCCATCTGATCCTAGGTCGATCCTCCACGACCCTCTTCTTCCTCGTCATCTTGATCGCTAAATCCATCACCAAGAGCTTATGTCGGGTTGTAAGATATTCGCTCGGAATGACCTTACAATCTTTGCACAGACCTTTATCATCCTTCCTAAGGAGTAAAAAGTCTATCTGAGTCTTAGCCACTGAACTATGGAAGGTTACCAAGTGTTCCTCCTTCTTTGGGAAACTCGAATTGGCTATCACCAACCCAGAAGCTCTTGCAAAATCCAAAAGTGAGACTCCTCCTCCATTCCTGTCCCCGAAGCCAAAGCCTCCTCCTCCATTCCTGTCCCCGAAGCCAAAGCCTCCATGCACATCAGCATAACCTCCCGAAATAGGCCCGATGTGTCCATTGAAATCACCTCCCACAAATAGCTTCTCAGTAGGCGGTATGCCTCCCACTAATTCGTCCAAATCCTCCCAAAAGCGTCTCTTCTCCTCGTCGCCTAAACCCGCTTGCGGCGCATATGCACTAATAATGTTCACAGTGAGTCCTTCAACGACCACCTTAATCGACATCATCTTATCAGTGGCTCTCCTAACCTCTACCACCTGATCCCTTAATTCACCATCTACTAAAATGCCCACCCCATTTCTATACTTCGACCTACCAGAGAACCACAGCTTATACCCGTCTACCTCCTTAGCTTTAGGACCTACCGATTTGGTCTCTTGGATACAAGCTATATTAATCTTCCTCTTCTTAAGAATCTGAACTAGCTCTATGGACTTCCCCGTTAACGTCCCAATGTTCCAAGATCCTACTCTCAACCTAGACGCTCCTCTAACCCACTTACCCCTCCTAACCCTCGCCCCCGTCCCCGAATGAGAACATGACCCTAGTCTACCATCACTAAGCAAAGCCACGAAAATGAGTATGAACTAATAAATTATTCAAAAGTCTAAAGTTAGCAAAATGTAACTACAAGTGTATGGACAAATAATGGATGTGGCAACCGGAGGTACCAACTCCAGTTGAACTGAACCTGGACGCTGCCGAAAAACACTGTTCAACGTCCGAGTTACTGTTCACTGTCGGAATTCTGCTCACAGAGACCTGAAACGGGAGAAGAGAGGGGGGGGGGGGGGGGGGTGGAAAGAAAAAAGAACAAGAAAAGAAAAGGAAAAAAGGAGAGAGAGAGGGCTGGCCGGAAAATGGTGCCGGAAAAAGTCTCCGGCGATGACGTAGCTGTGTTCTGGCAGCGGCAGAAGCAGCTAAAAAAAGGAAAAAAGGAGAAGAGAAGAAGAAAAGGAAAGAGAGAAAAAAGTAGATCTGGCCGGAAAAAAGTAGATCTGGTCGGAAAAGTGGCCGGCGTTACCTGGTCGCCGGAGTTACCTGAACGGTGATGCGGTCTGGTCGCCTGACGGGGTGGCGGGTGGGGTAGAGTGGCGGGTGGGGTGGAGAGTTGGAGGGCAGAGGAGAGAGAAGAAAGAATATAAAAAAAAAAAAATGGAAAACCAAAAATAATGAGAGCAAGAAAATGAGATCCCTATGCTATCCTAAAATAGAAGATTATAAAATATATGTGACTAAATATGTACATACTCTAACACACCCCCGCAGTCGAAGCGGGAGGTTTACGAACGGTTAGACTGTCCCGAAAATCATCAAAGAGTACGCGCGGAAGACCTTTGGTGAAGATGTCGGCAATCTGATAACGGGATGGAACATGTAGGACACGAACCTCTCCACGTCTAACCTTTTCACGAACAAAGTGAATGCCCATTTCAATATGCTTGGTGCGTTGGTGTTGTACCGGGTTTCCAGACAAATAAATGGCACTCACATTGTCACAATAGACCAAAGTTGCTTTACGAATAGGACAATTGAGTTTAAGCAACAAATTTCTAATCCAACAAGATTCAGAGACAACATTAGCAACCCCTCTGTACTCAGCTTCAGCCCTAGATTTAGATAGAGTAGGTTGGCGCTTGGAAGACCAAGAAATCAAGTTATCCCCAAGATAGACACAATAACCCGATGTGGAACGTCGAGTGTCTGGACATCCTCCCCAATCAACATCTGTATATGATAGTAGCGACTGTAGAGAGGTTTTGTATAAATGTGTGCCAAAATCAATCATACCTCGAATGTAACGCAAAATGCGTTTTAATGCTTCCATATGCTGGACTTTGGGATCATGCATAAACAAGCAAACTTGTTGGACGGCGTATGATATGTCTGGCCGAGTCAATGTCAAGTATTGCAAAGCACCTGCCAGACGACGATACTTTGTAGGATCCTCATACGGGGCGCTTGAAGAAGCGCTGAGTTTGCCTTTGGTGTCAACTGGAGTGGGGCAAGGCTTACACTGTGACATGCCTGCTCTGTTAAGAATATCCTCTGCATAAGAACTCTGAGACATAAATAGAGTATTTGTGTCTCGGGAGACAGCAATCCCCAAAAAATAGCTCAACGGACCCAAGTCTTTCATTGCAAATTCCATAGCTAACTTGGACATAATACCGAGTCTGAGAGGGTCTGAAGATGCAGTTAGAATAATATCATCCACATATAACAAAATATAAGCAGTATCCTTTCCACGACAATAAGTGAAGAGAGAGTTGTCTGATGTACTATGTGAGAACCACATATTCAGCAAAACACTGATACTAAGCCCGTGGTGCCTGTTTCAAACCATAAAGAGACTTACGCAAGAGACAGACATGATCAGGACGAGCCGGATCCCGGAATCGCAGAGGCTGATACATATAGACGGTCTCATTCAAATTGCCATGTAAGAAAGCATTCTTTACATTAAGTTGGTGAATGGGCCAAGAGTGAGATAAAGCAATAGTAAGAACCACACGGATAGTTGCCGGCTTGACCACCGGACTGAAAGTCTCGTCACAATCAACACTTTCCCGTTGAGACCTGCCATCACCTACAAGACGGGCTTTATGCCTCTCAAAAGAACCATCAGATTTCTTTTTATGCCGAAAAATCCATAACGACCGAATAATATTAGCATTTGGAGGACGAGAGACCGACTCCCAAGTCTTACTATCAATAAGAGCATTATATTCATCTTGCATAGCATTTTTCCAATTCGGGTCATTAAGGGCACCAACGGGATTCCGGGGAATGGGGGAGATGAAATTAGTGGTGGCACTTAAGGCTTGATTATGGTATTTCAAGTTCGGCTTAAAAATCCCATGTTGACTACGTGTAGTCATGTGATGAATGGGTGGGGGGCTGGCAGGGAGGGGGCTGCTGCCGTGGCTGGGCAGCGAGGGAGAAGGAGGGGCTGGCAGTGGGGGGGCTGCCGGTTGGGCAATGGCAGGAGGCGAAAGAAGCTGGCGGGCAGCTGGGGCAGTGGGGGTGCACTGCTGGGCAGTCGACGATGAAGAAGAGGAGGTGGGCGAGCTCAGGTGGTGGGTTGCAGAAGAGGGAGGGGGCTGCATTGGTGGAGCAGTGGCCTGGTCATGCAACAAATGGATTCTCAATAGGGAATTATCATCACCCAAAAACTCATATGAGGTAGGAGAAGGAGTATTTATTTGTGAAAATGGGAAGGAACTTTCATCAAACCACACGTGCCGGGCTATGATTATTTTTCGGCTCGATAAATCATAGCATTTGTACCCCCGATGATTGGAAGGATATCCTAGGAAAACACACGGAGTGGACCTAGATTGCAGCTTATGAATTTGTGTGGAGAGAAAGAGGGGAAAGCATAGACAGCCAAAAACTCGGAGATGAGAGTATGATGGATTCTTTTGATAAAGAATGTGAGTGGGTGTCTTATATGTTAAGATTTTAGAAGGGAGAATATTGTGTAGGTACGTTGCCATGGCCAAGGTGTGATGCCAATAGGAGGGGGGCATAGATGCATGGGCAAGGAGTGTACGAACAATATTATTGATGGATTTAGTTTTTCGTTCTGCCTTACCATTTTGGGGGGAAGTGTGGGGACAAGCAAAGCGGAAAAGCATCCCATTTTGTTCACAAAATTTATGAAAAGGACCATTATCAAATTCACGCCCGTTGTCACATTGAAAAGTTTTGATTTCTTTTTCAAACTGAGTGCGAATGAAAATCCGAAAAGACAAGAAACAATTATAAACTTGGGACTTTGTTTTAATGGGAAAAGTCCAAAGAAAATTAGTGTAATTGTCAAGAAATAAAACATAATATATGTGACCAGAAGAGCTAAGAACAGGTGAAGTCCATAAATCACTGTGAACAATGTCAAAGGGCATAGTAGTAGTTGAAAGAGAGTCATAAAAAGGCAATTTAATTAATTTCTCCAGAGGGTAAGAATGACAAACATTGTTTCGAGCCTTATTACATTCAATCAAATTACTACTACGTAAAGAACTAAGAATAACATCCCCTGGATGACCTAAACGGGAGTGCCAGATATGAGGAGAGATGACACTAAAAGCAGATGGTGCGGAAGACAAGATGGCTCGATAATTTTTGAAGAATGGATAAAGATCACCCGAACTCTCACATCTCATGAGTTTGCTCCCCGTCCGTAAATCCTTCACAGAAAAGCCAAAAGGATCAAATTTCAACAGAAACCATAGTATCGATAGTAAATTTACGAACGGAAATAAGGTTTTTGATGATTTAGGTGCATGTAAAACATTTTTCAGGTTTAGGGAGGGATTTACTCGAAGGGAAGTATGACCATAACCACGAATCGGAATTATGTTACCATTCCAACAATAATGCCATTATTTTTGCTCCATTGATAGTAAGATGAGAGAGTACCTTGGGAGTTGGTCATATGAGATGTGGCTCCGGTGTCCATGTACCAATTGTTGTCTTCGGGCGGATTTAACGACATTGTATGCATAGCTTGATCAATATCCGTGGGCGCATACCCACCATGTGATGACGGGGCTGCTGAGTAGAATGACTGAGGAGGACGAGCACCGAGAATACCTTGCTGGGACTGGGCTGGCCGTGGCTGCTACTGCCACCCGCGAGGCTGCTGCCAGCCAGTGGTGGCGTAGGGGCACGGTGGGGTAGCCCACGACTGAGGCCCCCAAGCAGCCCAAGGGGGGTAAAATCATGACTGGGCAGCAGCCCCTTGGTTCGGCGATGCTGCGGGCAGATATCCCTGGGTGGTGTGCCGGCTGCCCCGCCGCTGCTCTGCCCGTTTCCTGCGCCACCGCGGTTGCTGTTGCGGTTTCCGCCGCCGTGACCGCGGTTGTTCTTCTTTCCGCGATTGTGAGAATTTCCTCGATTATTAGAACCATTCTCAGAATTGTTGGACTGCCCATTACTAGAAAAATTATGAGGATTAACATTGTGAGAAACGAGAGCAACATTCGACCCGGAGTCGTGGATGGGCTCCTCGCCATGGCTGTCTTCCTCAAGTTCGAGCATCGACCGAACAACGTCAAAAGATGGGAGAGGAGTACGGTGCTGTACCGTCGTTCGAAAGGTTTTATATTCCTCCGATAATCCTCGCAGAAGACGAAGCACAAGTCGTTTGTCGGAAACTTTGTGGCCGACGTTTGCGAGATTGTCTGCAAGAACTTTTAGCCTGGTGCAGTATGCTTTCACATTCGGAAAATCCACCAATTTGGTGTTGGTGAATTTTGCATCAAGAGCAAGAGTCCTGGCCGATTTGTTGTCCTGAAAGAGATGAACAAGACGATTCCATGCCTCGGCTGCAGTGTCCTCTTGATGAATGATCGTGTTGAGAAGATCATTCGATATTGTACCATATATCCATTGACGAACAATGTCATCTAGTCGTTCCCATAGAGCCTTCGTAGCAAGTTTCTCGGCTGCCGTTGCCGGTGGTGGCACGGTGGGGGAGGCAGGAGGTAGTATGTGGTCGATCACCAAGTTTGCTCGGCAATGGAGCTTGAAGAGGGTAGCCCAGTTGTTGTATTGGCTTCCTTCATAGTCAAGAACAATAGAAATGCATGATTTGATATTGGTGACTGTAGTTGCAGGGTGCAACTTGGAGGTGTCAGCCATGGAGAAAGGGAGGAGGAAGGGCCGAAGAGAAGGAAGACAAGAAAATTGTCGGCGGCTAGGGTTTTAGGAGAGACCTAGTCTGATACCATGTAAGAGAATATTTTCCCTGTCTGTTTTCATTCATTCCATAGGTTAATATACATCATGTACATCAGAATTGTAGGCTACAAATTAGGAACTAATTTGACTAATGGATTCTAACATATGCTATCCTAAAATAGAAGATTATAAAATATATGTGACTACATATGTACATACTCTAACACAATCATTGCCAATCTCCGCAAACTCTCTGATTCCCTCTTAGTATTCCAACGGTGCATCAGTGAGCTACAACCATGTATTGATTCCTCTATACAACTGCTCCCACCCCCACTAGACACAACTAATACCAATTCTTTATCACTGCCAGTAGAAGCACTTCCAGCCCCACAGCCAGAATCAGAACCATCTCAAGAAGAAGAAGAAGAAGAAGAAGAAGAAGAAGTGGAAGATGATGACGTGGAAGTGGAAGAGGATGACTTGGAAGTGGGAGTGGATGACGTGGAAGAGGAAGAGTAAGATGATACCGTGGAAGATGATGAGGGGGAAGTGGATGACGTGGAAGTAGAAGAGGAAGAAGTGGAATGGAAGAGGATGACGTGGAAGTGGAAGTGGAAGAAGAGGAAATGGAAGAGAATGACGTGAAAGTGGAAGTGGAAGTGGAAGTGGAAGGAGGAAAGGGAGAGGGAATGAAAACCCCTTTGTTCAGAGCTGTTAAGCCTCTGCAAAGCGATGAACAATCATGGTCTGAAGAATTACTTGGTAACGCATTTCTCAGAATATAAAAGACTGCGTGAACAAGTCCCCAAGGCATTGAAACTCTCGGAAAATCCAGCTAGGCTAGTGCTGAAATGCCTTGACAAGTTTTATCTTCAAGGGAGCAGTACCTACGTTGAGGGCTCACATATGATCCAAAAAAGGAATGCTTCTGTATTTGCTTAGGAGTGCTTAATGTTGATGATGGTAGAGGACGAGGGCAAGGGAGTCGTTGAGATTCCGGAAGGGGTGAAGAACGACGCAAAGCAGGCAGCTTTAGCATGGAAGCAGGGGTTGATTTCCGAAGGAGGTGTAATGAAGGCTCATAAGATGGATGCCGGGGGTTTACTATTGCTCCTTGGATGTTTCGGGATTCCATCTTATGCATTTTTATATCGGGATATCAGGGATTTGATTCAGTTGGGTGTGAAGGGGATTTCTGGTGACCTCAGGAGATCAAAGGTTTTCATGGAAAAGATCTCAGAAGTAATAGAGTGGAGGGTGAAGGACAATGTAGTTGAGGCAGTTGACATTGCCTATACTTTTGGTATTGAGGACAAATTTAACCGTCAGAGACTCTTAACATCAATTTTTAAAAGAGTCTGAGGAGACATTGTCGAAAAAATTAAGGGATTTAAACAAAGTATTAATGTGCGTGCAGCAGTGTTATCAAAAGCGAAAAGCGCAAAAAAGCTCTAAGGTCAGCTGGGGCTTTAAGCGCAAAGCGCAAATAAAGCGTGGGCTTTAATGAAAAAAAGCACAATGGTGCAAAAATACAAATATATATATATATGTTTAGTCCAAGATTGAAAATAATAAGCATGAATAACAAATATATGGACAAAGAAATTGTAAAAATATTACGATAAAGTGAAATATCAATCATCCAGACTGAAGCGCACATAAAGTGAGGCGAAGCGCTCAACATGTTTTGAGCCTCGCTTCAGGGCTTAAGCGTGCTTAAAGCACGCCTTTGATAACACTGGCGTGCAGCGAAAAAGATTTTGTTGTTTGCTCTGAAATCTGTCATCAGATGTTTGGAACGTCACAAGGTTGATCCTTCCAAACTTCTTCCCCTATGGCAATTCGATGTGAAAATAATTAGCTTGGAGAAAGAAATTGCTGAATTGAATGATCATGTAGGTCAGGAAGAACTTGCTGAATTGATTAGGCATATACGTGATCAGAATTGTCATCAGATGTTTGGCCAATGTTCCAGGCTTAGCATAGTGATGCATAAAATTCTAGCAGGCAAATGACATTTATTTGGAAAGATAAGTAACCAGTTGTTTTTCCTTTGGTTTCTCCTCCATTTCCTTTACCTCCCTTCAAACAAACATGATTTCAAACAGTTCTTTGCTTTCTCCTTTTTCCCTTACTCAGGTTCCCTTTTCTAGTTTATAATGTACCCCTTTCATTAAACAAATTATCCTCCCTCTGTCTCATGCTGTGCCCTTCAACCAATTGTCATTCCATTACTTCTAAATCCAAGGCAGTTGAGCACGCCAGCGAAACCTGAAGGATTTGAAAACATTTCTTAGTGATCGTGTGGGATGGCGTTTCGATCATTCAGGACTTTTTGCAGCGTTCTCAATAATTTGGGTATGTAAAATCGCATTAAGTTCAATTAACAAGTTACTTTAGCCTCGTGTGGATTGATTTATTATTGATGGTGCTTGTGTATACAGTAACTAATGTAGGGACAGCTTATTACCGTTCAATGTTAGAAAAATCTGCTGATGAAAGCTGGAGCGATGGGCTCACATGAAAGTTCTACCTGCTATTGGTATCTGGGATATCTAGGTTGTTACTTCTAATCTCACACTACTCGTCCATCCCCTTGGTACTGGGTGGGTTGGTTTCTTATTATTTTCGTTTTTTTTTTGCTAATTGCATTTGTTTTCACAAGTTGTAAGTGATGGTGTTGTAGGAGTCCCCATTTGATGCAACATTGTTTGGTTTTGTCTCTCCATTTGTGAATGCAGGCTGTGTACTTTCATATTCGCTTGCTGAACTTTCACTACAATGGTTTAAGAAATTAGAAAAAAGATACAATCTTGATTAATGTGCGAAATGATGATTTTTGAATCACAAGGATGATAGTGTACTAGTGGCTTGATATATTTATAAATTTTTAGGATTGTAATTTTTTGCTTTAGTGCTCAGCTTTGGGAAATCCATGTGGTTGAGTTCTAAATTTATTTACTTATTTCAGTGTTATGGATAACCTTCCTGTTGAGGTAATTGGGAATGCCTCTTCCACTTGTCTGAGCGAGCCACGCGATTCTAGCCTCTGCACTGTGTAGGAAGTGGTGAGAACCTTCATCTAATACAGCCCCCTATTGTTTTCATCACCAAGATACTAGTTTTTGTCTGAAACACCTCAGTACTTTTTTTCTATTCTCATGAGTGGCCTACTTATTGAAATTCAACTACTAGTAGGCCGGACAGGGATGATGCAGGTCTTAGTTACTGGGATTTTTGACGCGAAGTGTAGATATATGTGTGAAAAATCACTAAAATTCCAACAAATGCTATCAACCCATAATTTACCTTTAGGTCGCTGGTTCGAATCCGGCAGGTCAGAATTTTTTCTTTCCTGATCCAAAAAAAAATAAAAAAAATCAACCCATAGTTTACAATGTGTTTAGTACTAAGAATCTTAAAGCTCGGACCCATCAAGTTTGAATTCTGAGTCCGCCTCTGAGGCCGGAGATACTTATTTCTCATAATGGTTTCAATAAATGCTAGATATCAACCCATAATTTACAATGCGTTCAGCACTAAGAATCTTAAAGCTCGGACCCTTCAAGTTTAAATTCTGAATCCACCTCTGAGACCGGAGATATTTCTCATAAATGGTTTCAAACATTTTTTTTTTGGTACTTAAAGTTAATTTTATTACCAAAGTGAATCGGTTAGAGCTCAAACAAAAGGGAAAAAAAGGACTGGACATGCCCAAGTCCTGATGTGCTCCAGCTACTTCATTGCTTCTAACTTAACCAGACTAAGGATAGCAATTTAACATTTGTAGCAGTGTTCTGTTCCGTGGCTTCATCTTTACTCTGTAGTACACCTCTTGTGTAGTTTGCTTTAAGACGTCATCAATGCTTCTGCTCTTCTATTGTAGGAATCTGTTATTTCTTTCCTTCCTCACATAATAGACAGCTGCAGTCAGAACTATTTTATACACCTCAGCCCTGCAACTTCTCCCTTTGCACAATGTTTCAGCTCTTTAGTTCATCATCCCACACTATATTGCATCTGTTGATATGGAGCCACTGCAATAGTCTAAGCCAGGTGCTCCGTGAATCGAAGCATACAAAGAATAAATGGTGAGTGTCTCTGGTTCACATCTGCAAAGCTGACATTGATCATTAATATCCATACCCCAGCTTACTAGTCGATCATAAGTATAGAGTCTTCCCAAAGCAGCTTGTTATGTTTTGTAGTTTATCTTCTAATTTTGTGGGCTTGACTTTGTACTATACATTACTACGACTCTTTAGTGATGGAATGATGTGTGCTCAAGTTGACTTGTTAATGTGATAATTGTTTCAGATTTTTGGAGCCCTTATGGTATAGGAAGACGTGTTTGCAGGACGAAAAAGATCCTAGTTCACGTACTTTTAAGATCACTATTTCTATAAGAGATGATAACTATCACGGGCAGAGCTGGGGTGGGTGGGGGGGGGGGGGGGGGGGGAGGTGACCCCCTTCGCCGTAAAATTACACTATATATATGCAAGATCAAAGTAACTTTTTATGTATATATAGAAGATGTTGAGTCCCCTTGACTTCTTCTTGTGTTTATTTATATATACTTTGAATCCCCTTACTGAAAATCATGGCTCCGACACTAATAACTATAGCTAGATCCCTCTTACATTATGCTTCTCTACTTTCAGGGATGAATTTGAGCTCATTAATAGGACCTATAGGTCTTATACCTAGACCCACTGCTTGTCATGGTGGTTTGAAACACTGTAGTTATACATTCAACAATGTCTGATCACTATACGATGTGCAGGGACGGATGGAGCATTATAATTTGGGGTTCAATTGAACCCCAAACTTTCGATGCGGTGCACAAATTTATATGTAAAAATTTACTAAATTTGCAATAAATAGTAGATATGAACCCATAACTTTAGAAATATAATGGTTCAATGCTAAAAAATTTAAAATGTTGAACCCCTAGAATTTAAATCCTAAGTCCGCCTCTAACGATGTGGAGTATGCTTCATAGCTGTCTTATGATGTCTGTTTAGCTTACAAGGATCTTCATAAAAGGGGCTGAGTTGCATCAAGTCTTGCATGTGCGGGATAGGCATGGAGGGAATGATACCTTTCTTCCTCATTGTACAGTTGCACATCAGTTGTGGTAGCTATTAAGCAGATAATTTGCATCGAGTCGGGTGATGCCTAGCTCTCCAAAGACCTGGCTTGCTAGGGGGATGCAAGTTCATTAAGGAACTGAAGAGGATTTGGAAGAAGGCTGTGACCAGATTTTGGTAGTGCTCCTTGTGTTAAATATATAATGTTAAGGAGATGAGACACATTGTAAATTTCGTTGTTAGATTGTAGTATTTGGAAGTTACAAGTATGTATTCGATCGTAAATTATATGGTTGTATAAATATTTTCCAGTTAAGGATAAGGCAGTAATCTGGCACACTGATAAGAGTTTCAAGCAATTACATATGATATACTATGTTTATCTCTTGTAGTTGAAAGGTCATTGTACTTGCAGCGTATAATGTGCTGTAAAAATCTTGCTACTTAATATGACTCTGTATGCATGAACCATGGCCCTGCTACTCTGTAAATGAATTATCAATTTGTACGAAGGTTTCAAGTTTCGGCATTGTCTCGTTCTGTTGCTTAGAAGACTTGTTCAAAGGGTAAAGAAGAACCACTCAAAAAAAGAAAAAAAAAACACTTTCCCAGTACATCATTTAGTATACTATATATAATTCGTTTTGGCATAGATTCTTACAGTGTCACTTGTACTAATTGGAACGAATATTTGAAGATTGAACTAATTTGAGAGTCGAGAAATTGCAGTCATCAAACAATGTGAAAAGGAAAGAATTACTCAGGAGATAGTATAGGTCGGATGTCTCCCCTTATTTTGGGAAAGCTGGTGGCCGCGTGTGATTTCTTTCAAGGTAAAGGGCGGTCTGATTCGACATTGTTGTTTACTCTGATCCGGTCGAGGTGGTTTTCATTTACCAACATGACGCACCCAACCTTTGCGGGCAACTTATTACCCTCCTGGCCTTATTTTTTCTGTATTTTTGTACCCTTTTTTGGCTAACGTGGCAAAAAAAAATTGATGCCCAGTTGCACAGTGAGAGTGTTGCACACTCTCCGCCACATCGGCGCCACGTCACTAAACCCTTCTTCTTCTGCTTCTTCATTCCACCCCACCCCTCATTTTCCCCACCCACCCCTAACCCCACCGCTACCCCCATTCTTCTTCATTTTTGCTAATGTTACTTTTATTTATTCTTTCACAATTTTTTACTTTCTTTTTCTTTGTGCAATTCTTCTTCACTCTCATTCTTTTTCTTCACTTTTGGAACTCCATTTTTGTCGATTTAATCCTACATTTTCCTCCAACGATAGAAAAATTAGAGGAAAATGTTGTTGGGTTACCAATTGTGAATCTGAAATTTTTGAATCTGAAATGGAGTAGTCGAATTCTTAAATCAGAAATGGGTAGTCAAAAATGTTGTTGGGTTACCAATTTTGAATCTGAAATTTTTGTATGTTGGTGATTTGTTAGTCAAAATTGGTTAGCAAGTAAAATCTGATGAGAAAGCTGTTGTGACCTCCATTGTTACTTGCTCCGGTGAACTCCATTGTTACTTGCTCCATTCTTTTTTCTCTGAAATTGTAAGGGGAAATGATTGATTAATGGTTTGAGCCAAATGGGTTTACTTTATCAGCAGTAACTAAAGCTTGTTTTGATATTGGGAAGTTGAAATTGGGCGGTTTATTTCATGGCGTTGCGATTTAGTTGTGGATTCGAGGAGAATAATGTGATTGAGAGGTGGATTTATGAAGAAGAAAAAAAGGCAGATTGGCGTAGGGTCACCGGAGACCACCAGGTCCACGGCGATGACCATGGCGGAGTTGACCATGACGGTGACATTCGAAGTTGTATGCTGATTTGAAACAAGTTGAAAAGTGAAAATTTCAGATCTGTATTGTTGGGTTCTTGAGATTGAAAATTGCAGCAGAAAAAAAAAATGGATGTTGTGATTAACTGTTGTTTAATCATCTGGGTATTACTATTTGGAGCTTAAAAACACTAGTGAAAATTGTTTGAAGTTGTTTGTTTGTGCTAAAGTTGAATTACAATTGAGCTTTGCATTATTTGATAATCACGGAAGTCATGGAGAAAGCTCTCTAAGTTGTGACAATGGAGAAGATGGCATTATTTAAAATTTTAATACTTGTTTAATAAAATTTAGGTGGCACCAATGTGGCAGTGACGTGGCGCTGACGTGGCGCCGATGTGGCGGAGAGTGTGCAACACTCTCTACTGTGCAACTAGGCATCAAATTTTTTTTTGCCACGTCAGCAAAAAAAGGGTATAAAAATACAGAAAAATAAAGCCAGGGGGGTAATAGGTTGCCCGCAAAGGTTGGGTGCGTCATAATTAATCCGAGTATACGTTTGGGGGGGGGGTATTTATGTATTTTCCCTTACTTTTAAAGTAAAATTATTTTTCCAACACCAGTTAGAACAAGAATTAAGGCAGCTTGGCTCACTTTCTTCCGCTAGTTTTTGGCACGTGTGTCCCATGTCAATTAGTCAAAACTGTTTTAAATAATATTGGTATAATATTAAAACATGTGTATAAATGAGCAATTGAAAATCTAAAAGGTAAAATACATATTAATGAACAATCAGTCTGTCTGAATGACTTGATCCTTGAATGCAAATTATTAGATACCATCTGAATCTGCAAAATGGAACAACTAAATCTAATTAGGAATTAAGTGGATCCAACTACAATACAGTTGTAACGATTTTTTAAAAATGAGATACGACCAAATTTTAATGTTGCTGCTATTGAAACATCGTCGTTGCAAATTGTATCTGGCATTCTCCAAACACTTGCGTCTACTATCCCTGCAAATGAACGAAAAAAAGGTACTAAAGAGGCATAAAATAATGGCATGTAAACGGATCAAAATAATATTGAAAATGGAAATATCCCCGTATAAATTTTGCGATTAAATTTATTCAATATTTGACTGTAGATATTAACTAAAGTCAGATTAAAATTTATAGAAATCTTGAATCAATCGATTCCTATATTTACACCATAAGATATACAATTCCCTAAACAGCAAGCAGTTAGCAGAAATTAAACTTTGCCTAACATGAAAAAGAGCAGATTTACTATATTATAAAATAAAAAATAAAAAAACAAGAAGACAAGAGAATTCTGACAGAAAAGAATGAAGAAAAGAAAAAAGAAAATAATAAAGCATTTTGTCAATGTGTTGTGCACTTTTATAAAGTATCAAAGAATATGAAAAGGCTATCCTAATTATACCGATGGTCATGGAAATTCAAAAGACCGAACGTATAAAAGCTGAGATAGGGAGGATTAACATTACAATAATTAATTTCAAGCTTTGGCATAGTAACGGCCAATGAGTAAAGCATCAATCAACTTTTGAGGGCATTTTCATGATCCAACTTTAGCTTTAAAAGCTTTTCACTTTTAATATAATATGATATGATTTATACAGAGTTCTCATCATATTGTAAATATTATCTTAAAGGCGAGTATCATGTTAATTAAGTCTTGAAACAATACTTTAGGGGATTTACTGGAGTTAATTTTACAGTGAAGACCCAACAAGAGACTGAATTTAAACGCACCAAAAATTAAACGAATCACAAGAAGCAGTACTTTTAGGGGATTCTGTGGCAGAATTGTTCCTTCTTGTGTGCCACTCTTTATTTTTTGTTGTTCAAAAGTACATTTTCTTTCTAGACTAGGTCCCTGTTCGGGAATATTTTTTTTCTTTCTGTGGGGGTGTGGGGAGTGGGGTTGCTGAAAAGAACTCGGACAAGATTGAAATTAATAAACCTAGACGATAAAGCACGGAGTTTAGTTTTGATGATACGTAACATGTCACGCAACTAATATAATATAAATATATAGCAAATTTAGTTCCATGCTTAAGTGACAAGCAATGGCTTGATTATACTTTATGTCTAATCTGAAAAGATTATTAATTAAAGACATAGAATAATACCCTTAGATATGATTCGAACCAATCAATATTCCAGGAAAAAAGAAGAGGGAATGTTAGTTAGATCCAAAAGGAAGTCATTTCTTTCGAGTGTTTTCACAATTTTCCACATGAAGAACATTGCATTTAATTAAGTTTCATGAAGAATAAAAAGTTTAAGCACTCAAATGCATGCATACCAAATACTATAATGGAATCTGTCTCCCCTACTTGTAACTCTCAAACTTTTTCCAAGGCCAATCATTGGTTAATTTGGAAGCAATTATTGGTGGGGGCACCCTACCTCCAAAAGTGGTTGATGAGTAAAACATTACACACATATAAGGGTAAATATATTTAGCACAACCACAAATGAAACAACTTGACACAATTTCACCTTTTTAGGAGTATTAATATAATTTCACATGACATTTGAGGGTGTACCAGTAAATTTTTTTTTTTTCTATTCCGTTGATATTCTTCCTGAAAAGTTAGAGGGAAAAGTCAAAATAATTCAAATTTTACTCTCTTTTTCTTCAAGACCATAATTACTCTTTCTTCCCAATAATATTCAACAAGAAAAAATGTGCAATACACCTATGCCAAGTACATCCATTTACCTATTGTATTGCTTCATTGTGAAGCAAATTAAAACAATAAACTGTTGAAGCCCGCAACAGTGGAGTAGTTTTTTATTTTCCATATTTCTTATGGATGATATAATTATAGTAATAAAAAGTAAGAGGAATAAAAAAAAAGTACATATTTACATGCCTATTTTTTTTTTAAATACGACTCCAAAAATATCTTCATTGGATAAATCAGATAATTATCATATGCAACATATTGTTGACATGTTGAAAAAAATTCAAGCTCAATCCAATGGCTAAGGAATTTTTTCTTCCTTCTTATAATAATCGTGGCGGTGATCAGATGCTTCTCATTAACTTTGTACCGGCTAATAAGACTTATGGTTTTCAACATAATAGAAGGGTATAGATTCGTTTTTTTTTTATTCTGATTAAAATTCTTTGTTTTTTTTTTTTGTTTTGGAAATTGATGTTTTTGCATGTTTTGTTTTATGGGTCGATTCAAAATGAATTAGTGCAAATTAACTAAGATTAGAATAGGATTGAGTAAAAAAAAATTGCTAAGAGTTGATTTAATTTCGTCAATTTTAAAAAAAAGTGTATTTAACAAGCAGTCAATACTATGGTTGGGACGAAAAAATGAATCAACTAGAACATAATCTAATCTAAAACCTAACGTTCTCTTCTCTTTCTACACGGAGGCCTGGGGGCGTAGCCATTGCTGCCACAACTAGTTGACTTTAACTAAAACATTAAATTATCGCAATTTAGCTAAGATTAGCTATAATTGAGTAATAATTAGTAAGTTTTGATTTAATTCAATAACTTTAAAAAAAAAATGGACGTAACAAGTGTTCAACACTATGGTTGACTTTAATTGAAATATAAGATTGATTCAATTTAGCTAAGTATTATATAAGATTACGTAAAACAAGTTGATAACTATTGATTCAATTTCATGATTTTTTTTTTTTTTTTAAAAAGTGGATGTAAGAGTTTGTCAAAATTATGGTTGACTTTAATTGAAACATTGAATTATCTCAACTTAGCTAAGTATTAGATATAGTTAAGTAGCAATTAGTAAATTTAGATCTAATTTAATCAATAAAATAGTGGATGCAACAAGTACTCAACACTATGATTGACTTTGATTGGAACATTGAATTGCTTCAATTCACCTAAGTATTATATAAGATTGAGTAACAATTAGCAGCTTTTGATTTAATTCTACCAATTTTAAAAGAAAAAAGAAAATGTAATTAGTAGTCAGTACTATGGTTGACTTTAACTGAAACATTGAATTATCTCGATTAGTTATGTATTAAATGGAAAAAAGTAACAATGAGCAAGTTTAGATCTAATTCAATCAATTTTTTTTTAAAAAGAGTGGATGTAAAAAGTAGTCAACACTACAGTTGACTTTAATTGAAACAATGAATTATCTTAATTTAGCTGAGTATTAGATAGAATTGAGTAGCAATTAGTAAGTTTATAACTAATTCAATCAATAAAATAGTGGATGTAATAAGTAGTCAATATTATGATTAACTTTAATTGAAATATTGAATTGCTTCAATTTAGCTAATTATTATATAAGATTGACTAACAATTAGCAACTTTTGATTTAATTCAATAATTTTTTTTTTAAAAGTAGATGTAGCAAGTAGTCAATACTATGGTTGACTTTAATTGAAACATAGAATTATCTCAATTAGTTAAGTATTAAATAGAACTGAGTAGCAATTAACAAGTTTAGATCTAAATCAATCAATTTAAACAAAAATAAAGGATGTAATAAGTAGTCAGCACTATAGTCCACTTTCATTGAAACATTGAATTCCTTCAATTTAGCTAAGTATTATATAGGATTGAATAACAATTTGCAACTTCTAATTTAATTCAATCATTTTAAAAAAAAAGTAGATATAACAAATAGTCAATACTATAGTTTACTTTAATTGGAACATTGAGTTATCTCAATTAGATAAGTATAAAATAGAATTGAGTAACAATGATCAAGTTTAGATCTAATTCAATCAATTTAAACAAAAAATGTAGATGTAGCAAGTAGCCAACACTATGGTTGATTTTAATTGAAATATTGAATTGCTTCAATTTAGCTAAGCATTATATAGGATTGAGTAACAATTAGCAACTCTTGGTTTAAATCAATCAATTTTTTTAATTAAAAAGTAGACGCAACAAGTAGTCAATATATGGTTGACTTTAATTGAAAAATTAAATTATCTCAATTAGTCAAGTATTAAATAAAATTAAGTAACAATTGACAAGTTTTGATCTAATTTAATCACTCTAAAAAAAATAATGAATGTAACAAGTCGTCAACACTATGATTAACTTTAATTAAAACATAAAAATTATATCAATTTAACTAAGTTCGATAGAATTGAGTAGCAATTAGTAAGTTTAGATCTAATTCAATCAATAAAATAGTGGATGTAACAAGTAGTCAACACTATGGTTGACTTTAATTGAAACATTGAATTGCTTCAATTTAGCTAAGTATAGGATTGAGTAACAATTAGCAACTTTTGATTTAATTCAATCAATTAAAAAAAAATAGATGTAACAAGTAGTAAATACTATCGTTGACTTTAATTGAAATATGAATTATCTCAATTAGTTAATTATTAAATAGAATTGAGTGACAATTAGCAAGTTCATATCTAATCCATTCAATTTAAACAAAAATAGTGGATGTTACGAAAGTTAACACTATGATAATGGTTGACTTTGATTGGAATGTTTAATTATCTCAATTTAGGAAAGTATTAGATATGATTGAGTAACAGTTAATAAGTTTTGATTTAAGTCAATTATTTTTTTTAAATATGGATGTAACAAGTAGTCAAGACTATGATTGACTTTAATTGCAATATTAAATTATCTCAGTTTAATTAAGCACTAGATAGGATTGAATAATGATTAACAAGTTTGATTTAATTCATTTTTTTTTTTAAAAATAGACGATGTAACAAGTGGTGTCTCTTCATAGACATTCGATAAAACTGAAACGATACAAAGAGACGTAACAAGTAGTCAACACTATGGTTGACTTTGATTGAAGTTGAATTTTCTCAATTTAGCTAAGCATCAACCATTATTAAGTAAAGCTTTCCCAAGTGTTGATTCAATTCAATCATTTTTTTTATAAAATAAGTGGATATAACAAGTAGCCAAACACTATGATCGACTTTAATTGAAATGTAGAATTATCTTAGTTTTTTGAGAGTTAGATAAATTTGAGTACCAATTAGCAAGTTTTGATTTAATTCCATCATTATTTTTTTAAAAGGATGTAACAAGCAGTCAACACTATGGTTGACTCTAATTGAAATATTAAATTATCTTAAATTAGCTAAGTATTAGATATGATTGAGTAATCATTATCGGCTTTTAATTTAATTCAATCAAATTTTAAAAAAAAATAATGAATGTAACAAGTAGTTGACATTGTTATTGGCTTTAATTAAAACGTTGAATTATCTCAATTTGTTGAGCATTAGATAGGATTGGATCGAATAAATATTTTGTAAGTGCTGATTTAATTAAATTAATTTAAGAAAATAAAAAAATAGTGCATGTAACAATTAGTCAACACCGAGTTGACTTAATGGAAACATTGAATTATCTTAATTTAGCTAAGTATTAGATAGAATTGAATAACAATTAACAAATTTCGATTTACTTCAATCAATTTTTTTAAAAAATAGCGGGTTTAACAAGTAGTCACACTATTGTTGACTTTGAATTAAAGATTTATTCTAGCAAGAATTTAGATAAGTATTAGATATAATTGAGGAACAATTAGCAAGTTTTAATTTAATTCAATCAATTTTAAAAAAATGACAAAAACTGGATGAAACAAGCAATCAACACTATGATTGACTGTAATTGAAATGTTGAATTACTTCAATTTATCTAAATATTATATAGGATTGAGTAAATATTTTTACTAAATTTTGATTCACTTCAATCATTTTTTATATAAAATAAATGCAATTTCGTCAAAAAATTAGACAATTTTTGTATGTAATTTAGGACTTTTTTTATATTGTTTAAACGATATTTATAGGGTACATTAACTTGTAGTTTGTATTGATAGACCGTATATATAGGTTGACCAAATAACTAAATTAGGTGTATGTATAAATTTTTTTAAACAAACCACTAAGTAGACTTAGTGGATATTTTATTAGAAACCAAACAAAGAGAAACGTAAAACAAAAGAGTCTTAAAACAACAAACAAAAACAAATGTGAGCTAAGAAGCCTACCAAAAAAGCTTTCTAGGTCCATGCTATGTATGTATAAATTATATAAAAATATTAGAGGGAGATAAATTTATGGGTTCTAGGTATTGAAAGAATGAAAAGCTTAAGCAAGTTATGTGTAATAATTGCTTTGCCTTGAAGGAAAGAAATTTGGAGGGAAACACCACTTATTGGAGCCAAAATCTTCATTAAGGGTAATTAGGACTTTTTAATAGGGTTGTGCCAAATAGCAGCACCCAATATATAAACGTGTGCGTACTTTTAAAATGGGAAAATACATTAACCCCCCCCCCCCCCCCCCCCCGAACGTATAGCCAGATTAATTATGACGCACCCAACCTTTTCGGGCGACCTATTACCCCCCCCCCCCCCCCCCAGTCTTAATTTTTCAGTATTTTAGTGACCTTTTAGCGCTGATTTTTAGTGACCCCCAATTTTTTAACTTACGTGTTGTACACGCGCCTTTTAAATTTCCAAATCAACATTATTTTTTAACTCCCTTTTCATTTCACCCCCTTAAACATAAACAAAATTCATTTCCACTCCCCTCTCTCTCTCTCATCGATTTTCACAGCATTTGCACTGTTTACCTTGATAATTTTCAACCGATCTTCCACCACATACATTAATTCGCGCAATACTTAGTGATTTCTAGGGTCGTTTTTGCATTCTTAAGTTTGATGAAGTTTGTTTTGCTGAAGAAGGCTATCATTCGTGATTTTGCAGGTTTAGATTTTTTCGTTTTGTGTATTTTGTAGTGTATTTATCTACTGATATAGTTTGCTTGTTAGGGTTTTGACACATTTAATTATTTGCTTGCATTCGAGGGTTTTGAATCGGGTGTTTGTTAATGTAGGTTTTTTTAGTAGAATGAGGTAAATGAACGAGTAACTTTTGCTGCTGATTTTGTTAAGAATCATATGTTTCCCTTTGATGTTGCTTGTTGGTGAGAAGTTTTGTTGCTTTGTAATTTAAGGGTTTTGTTAAGTATTGTTGCTTTGTAAATAGTTTTATTTATGTTACGTTGAGATGGTTTTATGGTGGGGTATTTGATTTAAGTAGTGGTGTGTCAAGATATGAGGGTGGTAGTTGTACAGAATTCTTAGATGTTGATGTTGATAGGTTGTCATATTTTGAGCTTAGGGACTACATAAAGGAATTAGGATATAGTCCAAGTTGTGGTTTTAAGGTGAAGCCCCCTAATAGTGACATTCTTGTAGATGTACTTACTGACAAGGATATTTTTGACCTTTCCCTAAGTTTGAAAGATGGGGACATTGTGGAGATTTATGTCTGCCACATGGTAGATAAACCAGATGTGCCCCCGTTGCCTTTGAAATATATTGTTCCCAACAACTAAACAAAAAGTGATGCTTTTAATAAAGTTGGTGAGGGTATCCAATGTGAACCAAATGTTTCTCAAAGCAACCCTAATGAGAACCCAGCCACTGAAAATACACCACTTGAAACTGCAGCAACTACTACTTCACCCTCTCAATTTCCCACTAATTCTTCAACCCCACAAACAGAAGCTGCTGAAAATTCACCCAAACAAACTGAACCTGAAGATGGTGAAAATGCAAAGCAAGTAAGTAGTGACCATGTTGACTCTCAATCAACAGATTCTGATGTTGAATCAGATGTTGAATGCGATGTAGAATCAGACCATGTGGCAGTATTTGATGGTCCAGATGGTGATGATGGATCTGATGTACATTAGGAAGTTAGAACATTTAGGGCTGAAAGGAGGGCTTATAAGAGAAGGACTAGAAGAGAGAAAAAAGGGAAACCTAACATTGATGATGTACCTTTAGGTGAAGTTGAACAAGACATAGGATTTGATGAAACAGAACCTAATGAAAGAGGTTTAGAAGGAAGGGTAGGTGGTGATGAACCCTTTTACTTTAGTTCTGATGCAAATAGTTGTACATCTGATGAGGATGATGCTGAGGAGGGGGTAACCTTGAAACCTAGAAGGGAAAGTAAATACATAAGATTTGACCCTACATGTAAGAAGGTAGTATGGCAGCTTAGTATGATTTTTCAGAGTGTTAATGAGATTAGAGATGCTGTGACTAGATATTCACTTCAGAAGCATATTCAGTTAGATAAGTTTGTCAATGAGCCTTCAAGGGTGAGGGTCACATGTAAGGATGGTTGTCCTTGGTTAATTTATGCTAAACTGGACAATTCAACCAAGAATTTTCAAATCAAAACATACTATCCTAAACATAGATGTGTTTAGACCACAAGAAACTATATGTGCAATTCTAAGTACCTAGCCACCCACTACAAAGATAGAATTACTGAACAACTAAACATCAGAATTTGTAAACCCCAAGAGGCAATTAGGAAGGAACTTGGTGTGCATGTTGGCAGATCCACTGTTAGGAGAGCTAGATCTAAGGTTTTACTAGAGATCATGGGTGATCAAGAAAAAGAGTTTGGAAGAATACTTGATTACAGAGATGAAGTGTTGAAAATAAATCCAGGAAGTACTTGTGTGGTGAAAGTGTCTACTACAGAATTTGCTAAAGATGGTAGGCCTTGCTTCTTAGGTTTCTACATTTGTTTTGATGCCTTGAAAATGTCATTTTTGAGTGGTTGTAGAAGATGCATTGGGTTAGATGGCTGTTTCTTAAAGGGTTGTAGCAAGGGTCAACTGCTAGTTGTTGTGGCTAAGGATGGCAACAACCAGATGTTGCCAATTGCTTGGGCTATTGTGGAGTATGAGAACAAAACCACATGGACTTGGTTTTTGAAAATATTGATTGAAGACTTGAACTTAGGCGATGGGACTGGTTACACAGTCATTTCAGATATGCAGAAGGTACTAAACTGTTGATTTTATATTGTTTATGTTGTTACACTTTGCTGATTTTATATGCAGAAGGTACTAAATTGTTCCTTTTCAGGGGCTTCTTGCCACTATAAAAGAGCTTCTACCAGAAGTGGAGCAAAGGCAATGTGCTAGACACATCCTTGCAAACTGGTCAAAAGATTGGGGAGGCCTTGAAAGGAGGCTGATCTTTTGGAAATGTGCTAGAAGCACATTTGAGGCAGATTTGAGGAGAAATTTGGACAAATTAGAGCTGCTTGGTGGTAAGAAGATTGTTGAGGATTTACTCTACTATAAGGAACACACTTTTTGTAAGGTATACTTTAATACTGAAACTAAGTGTGACATCATTGACAATAATATGGCCGGGAGCTTTAATGCTTGGATCTTGCCTGCAAGACACAAGACCATCATAACCATGCTAGAAGAGATTAGGATGAAGGTAATGAATAGGATAAGCGTGATGATGTCTTTTGCAAACACTTGGGTCACAAGAATATCTCTAATGGCATTAAGGACATTAGAAGAAAACATGGGGAAGTCAATGAACTGTAATATTGTGTTTAATTTGAGCATGGGTTTGAGATTCTTGATGGTCCATATCAGCACACTGTTGATATTGTCAATGAGAAATGTAGTTGCAGGTCATGGCAGCTTAAAGGAATACCATGTCCACATGCCATTTGTGCCATGTTGTACAAGAAGTATGAACCTATTGAATATGTCCATGAATACTATAGCAAGAAGAACTGGTTCAAAACCTTTTGTCACTACATTCAACCAATGACAAATATGGCAATGTGGCCTAGGTCTGCTAATCCTGCTATTGCACCACCAATCATCAGAAAAATGCTAGGCAGGCCCTCAAAAGCAAGAAGGAAAGAGGCTAGTGAAGCAAAGAAATGTGGAAAAATGCCAAGAATAGGCATGCTGATGACTTGTAGCCAATGTGGAGGTAAAAACCACAATAAAAGAGGCTGTCAGAGGGTATGTATGTCATTCCTACAATTTTCTTGACTTTGCACTGCACTATTAAATTTTTATGACTTTGTATTTTACTTGTAGAGGGGAACATGGGCTGCTTTTGCTGCTTCTCAAACCAGTACTGCTTCTCAAACATTTGATGCTTCTCAAACATTTGCTGCTTCTCAAGCCAGTACTGCCTCTCAAACTAATGATGCCTCTCAAACCTTTGCTGCTTCTCAGACCAATGCTGCTTCTCAAACAACTGCTGCTTCAAACAATGTCCCAAGGCCAAGGGGGAGACTAATAAAAACACCTGTGCTACTTGAAACTCCTCCAAGACCAAGGGGTAGGCCAAGAAAAGATCCTAATGTGCCTAGTGCTCCTCCAATACCAAGGGGAAGGCCAAGAAAAGAACCTGCAGTTGCTACTCCAAAGCTTAGAGGAAGGCCAAGAAAAGAACCTGCAGTTGCTACTCTAAAGCCTAGACGAAGGCCAAGAAAGG
The DNA here is from genome assembly GCF_019175385.1 of Lycium barbarum. NCBI lineage: Eukaryota > Viridiplantae > Streptophyta > Magnoliopsida > Solanales > Solanaceae > Lycium > Lycium barbarum. The sequence continues at coordinate 164,046,185 of NC_083337.1, forward strand.
TAACAGAGGCTGTTGCTAGTCCTGCCCCTGTTGTTCTCAAAAGAGTTGATTCTGAGGGTCCCCCTTCTTACCCAAATAAAAGATCTAAAACAGTTGGTATGGGAGTCTTTGTTGCTGAAAGTGGTTATACATCCCTGAATGTAAGTTTAATATTTTCTTTACAATGGCATTGGTATGTGAAGTTGTGAAGTGACTAATTTTCAAGTTTTTTTATTGCAGCATGGCATGCCTACTAGTAGAGTGCTGAATTTTGGTGGTAAACATCAAGGAAGTCAGCCTATAAGATCTGCTGAAGTCACAGGAGACCTTGGTCACAAGGCACGACAAGGGATGGGGTACAAAGGCAAACCATGCTACTCAAGAAGCATGCTTGATGAGATTAAAAGGGACAAACTCAACAAGGCCACTAGCAGCAAAGGAAAGAGGCCATGGAAGTGATGACCATTATTTAGATTACTAGAATTAAGTTGTTTTTGGATATTAAACACTTTGTATGAATTTGGAAGTTTGGAAGACTTGAATTAGCAGTTACAATGACTTAATGTTTTCTGCTTAATTAAGTGTTAGAATGACTTATTAATCATACTTGTTTGTGTCCTTTTTTTGTGCTCTGTTAGCTGTGGTACTGTGATTTGGGCAGTGTGTACATTGAGCACTAAAGTTAAATGTGCAGTGTGTGTACTGTGCCGTGTGTGTACATATAAATGTGGGCAGATTTCTGTGGCGGCTTGAATTCAGGTACATTGACTGAAATGAATTCAGTCAGTCTGCATTGGATGATTCAATTCAATCTAATTGAATTCATGTACATTGACTGGTAGTTGGGAAGGCTAATGAAAATTGTAACCATTCAATATCATTAGCCTATAAATAGCCTATTAAGCTGTCCATTTCAACTCATCCCTACACCATTCCTTCTCATTCAAACAACGAATTTCATAGCAAAATGCCTCTAGGTGAAGATGAACTGATTTAATTCGAGAAGAAACTAACCAAATCATACGTTGACAACGATGACTTTGTAAGTGTTATTTTGCAAACTTATTTCAATTTATGTGTTTACTTATTCATAATGCCTTATGTATTTTGTGCAGATCCTACCTTCTAACATACAAGATTTTCTTCCAAACACAACTACACAAGCTATTGTTTTCTACGAGCAGCGTGAATACAATATGATGTATAAGGTTGGCGCGCATACCCGCCTGTGCCAAGGGTGGAAGGATTTCATTGATGCAAACCTTCTAAGGGAGGGACACGTTATGCTTTAATGGTTGTGAACATAATGAGAAAGTAACATTCTTTGTTAATATCAAGAGGGAAGTTATCGAAATAGATTAGGTTTCCCCCTATTATGTAAAGTTTATGAATTATCATCAATGAAATCTATATCTATGAACTTTATCTTTATCTATGGTTTTTCTTCTCAAGTTGAATGAAGATAACTTTTTAATTGAACATCCATGACAAGAAACTTCTTCAACTTACATACATAAAGTGAATAACAATCACTTAAACATCCTTCAACATACAAACATTTAATCCTACTATGGCAATCGACATTGGTAATGCTTGTTCAAAAACACCCAATAAACCAAATAACAACACCAAAGAAACACAAAAACAAAAACTTGTTAATAGTAATGCATCTACCCCTCTTCTCTTGTTCAAGCTTCATCACTTTCATCTCTTCTTCAAGCTTTGACACTTTCATCTCTTCTTCAACCTTTAACACTTTCATCTTTTCATTTGTAGTGATATTCTCATTACCGATGGCCATTTCACTATTGTCATTACCAATATCTCCATCAATGCAAGAAGACTCTCCTTCTTCCATTTCATTTGTCAAACCAACTTCTTCCGCCATTTTCTTCTTCAATTCCACTGTTTGCTCTTCTATTTTCTTTTTCAATTCCACTGCTTGCTCTTCCATTTTCTTAATCAATTTGTGAATAACAAACTTAGACCTTTCATCAATAGGATCATCCCTCCATTCAAAGAACTTACATTTCTTAGCCTATAAAATAAATTCAACTCATGTTAGGCACACTGTAATGTGTGGCAGAAATAAGGCACGAAACATAAAAGATTGTTCAACTCCGATTTGAACTCTTTCATTAAGAACCCTAGAAAAAAAAATTAAGTGAAAGATATAACATATAAATAAAAGATGAGAATAATAATGAGTTTGGAGAAAATATTACTTACCACTAGAATGCATGGCACATATTTCAATTTTTTTTTTCTTCAAGCTTTGGCAAAAATGGAGTCAAGATTAGAAAATGAAGAAGAAGGAAGAGAAAATAAAGGGGGGAGGGGGGTGGGGCGGGTCTTTTCCCGTTATTTTTTATCCACGTGGCAAAAAATAACAGGTCAAATGCCCCCCTCACGCGCTGCTTGGTCGTGTAGTCACGCACACTGCCAGATCAGCGCTAAAAGGTTACTAAAATACTGAAAAATTAAGACTGGGAGGGTAATAGGTCGCCCGCAAAGGTTGGGTGCGTCATAATTAATCTGACTATACGTTGGTGGGGGGGGGGGGTTTAATGTATTTTCCCTTTTAAAATTTTAAGTTTATGAATATCAATTTTTATGAAAAAATGACTCACTAGGTTTTGATAAATCATTTATACATGTTCATAAGATTTGTTAACATAAATATAAGATTTTGGCAAAATGTACTAAATTTTATCGAATTCATAATTAGAACTCTAGCTTCACTCTGTGCGAGAGTATGACTCTGTGAAAAGGATATTACATTAGTTAATATTTTCAAGCAGTTGGATGGATTTATCACAAGGTTACAGAGCATATTATGGCCTCATTTATTTGCACTTAATGGAGGTCTAAATTTTAATGGCTAATACCTCAAGCCATTAAGCGCATTTATTTACATTAAGATCTGACCACTTATTTGATCTGAATATATCTTAATCATTAAGATCTTGAACAATGTCTAAATATCATTAAGAGGTATTTTGTATAATTTTTACCACCGGCTCCATCCCACGCCACTCCCACCACCCACCACCCACCCAGCCCTCCACTACTCCACCCCCACCACCCCCACCCCAACCATACCCCCCACTCACCACTCACCACCAACACCATCCCAACCCCACCTACCACCCCATCGCACCCCACCCACCACTACTATAAAGCATCTCTACTATTACTAGCGAACATAAATGTTTCAATTTTTGTCAAATAATATTTTTATTTTCTAATATTTTCTTACTCTTTTATTCAAATTGTATATTTATTATGTTTAAAAAATTATGTTTTGCACATTCAGATCTTGAAAACAAACAGTCTTAATCATTCAGTATTCAGATCTAAAGACAACATCTTAATGATTCAGATGTGCATTCAGATTCAGACTCAGATGTCTTCATTTTAATGAAAACAAATGGGGCCTATGTCTAGATATATGTATCTGTTAGGTTAGGTTGATAGAACGCGACAACAAGAGAGCATTTCCTTGTTAGAGTAGCATAATATTGCTTAAATAAATATTATACCAAGAAAAGTTCTCAAAAGTCTACATTATCGAAGGTTCAAACTACTCTAGGTGGCAACAGATATCACTGAAATTGTATAATTGAAGGTCGACCCTAATGGCTCCAAATGGCTCCAAATAATTTGTTTATTCGCCGCCTCTTATATTAATTAATTCATAACATTAATGGTGTCCAGACTCCAGAGCCATCGTCTAAATTTCACAAATAGTTGAAATGACTAAAATGGCGCCATCTATTTAGAGATATTCTCTCAATTTTCGCTCTTTTTTGTATTTCTCCATGTTTATCATTTAATCTTAATAGCCATAGGTGGTGTTTGGACATTTTTTTTTTTGGTTGGATTTAGCCTTTGGTATGAAAATTTGCATGGCCAATAATCAACGGGCTTTAATAATTTGTTCTACTTAAGAATTATTCCTTCTTGAGCCGAGGATCTATCGGAAACAACCTTCTCACCTAGGGAAGGTAGGGGTAAGGTTTGCGTACACTCTACCCTCCCAGACTCCATCATGTGAGGATATACTGGGTATGTTGTTCTTGTTTGTACTCAAGAATTATTCCAGGCACAATGGGCGTTTCTTGAGAATTTTAAACTTAAATAAAGCAAGAAGGTTTAAGAACATTATTTTTTTGGTTTTTGGCATGATAATTGAAGGCAAAGGTATACCTAATGCAATTGCAAACAAGGGACCCTATATATTATAAAATCCACTTTAATTTCCCTTGGACTTAACTGTGAGCAGGACAAACAATATTTTCTTATTAAAGAAAAAAAAAGAATTTTGGTGTGGCCTGACTTTAGGTGATGAGAAGGATTGGATGTTGACCTATTAATGAGGAGGATAATACCAAACAAAGCCATTTCAAAACCTTGATTAGTTAATTATGAACACAGGTGGTAGTGGGCTTTATTTAAAATGTTTTGGTTGATAGGCTACTACCAAAAAGTTTTAAATTCATTTTACATATTTCTCTTAGGTTTGTAAGGGAGTAACTGCCAAAATAAAAAGGAAAACAAATTATTTATTTATGCTGTGTCTGCATCGAATCAATGAATGCAATACATATCTGTTGCAGATAAACTATTCATCGCTTAACCATTATTAAGTTACGTGTACTTTTAATTTTAAATTTGTAATTCTAAAAGTTAAATTACTTAAATTGGTGCAAACATCATAAATGAATACAGTCATATGTTTCTATAACTGCATCCGCACATAATAACATCTCTTTATAACAACTAATTTTTTTGAAACAGGCTTTTTATGTTATATTTTACTTCTCTGCAATAATATTTTACTTATAACAATAACAACCAATTTTATAACAATACATTCTTTGTAAAATTACTCCTGTATAACAATTATCTTTTTTTTTTTGGTAATATAATAATTAGTCATCTTTAGAAAAATTTAATATCTATGATTACCAGTAATAAGTGTAGAGATTTTGATCAATTATTTAATTTGATACTTTAATATACTATATTTATGACAGAATAATACATATGAATACATATTCCTAATCTAAAAATATCATTGTCTTCTAATTTTATTTATAAATAGTTTTCAAAAAGGAAAACAAGCGTTATATCACCACTAAGATATTAGAATCTACGAAACAAGCTACAATTATAAATATCTTTCATCAATCTTGAAAGAATTTAATTAATTTTTAAGTTGATTTAAAATGTTCGCCTTAGAGCTTCAAACATTATACACCCAGTTATGAATTTGTTGAAGTTATATTAGCTTTCTTTAATGTTTAGTTAGTGAAGTATGCATATCTTTGAGATTTAAAATTTAAATAATTTTGTTAGTACTTTTATAACATTAAAAAATAAGAAATCAGATTTTATGTATTTTTTTTGCTTATAACAATCAACTATTATTTAAGTGTCAAATGTTGTTATAGATGTATACAACCATTCTTTATAACAGTAAAAAAAATTCGAACCCAACGATACTGTTACATAGAGTTTTGATAGTATAACTATATTTTGCCAAAATATCCCGTAACTTTAAGTTATTTATTTGCTCGTTTCTTTTTTCGTGAAATAAAACTAATCCTTATTCAATCAAGCAACTACATCTTAATTTCAAACATTTTATCATGATTCTTCTATAAATTTTATTATCTTCAAATCCATCTTATTCCTATATTGGTAAAATTATTGTTTGGTGGCCTTTGTGTCAGTACTTACTATCAATTTTGGAGACTAGATTATAAGTTCCAGTAGAAATAAAATATTTCTTCTGATTTATTTAAACTTTGATTAGCAAAGCTATCCGATTCAGTGCTGAAATGTGACAAGTATTCAATGAAATAATCAAATATACACATGTTTACTCGAACACTACCCTTATGCATACTTCCTCCGTCTCATAATAAGTGTCACCTTAGTCAAAATTTTTTATTTCATAATAAGTGTTACCTTAAGAAATCAAGATATAAATTGACTAATTTTTTCCAATTCTACCCTTAGATAATAATTTAACATTTAAATGATGATTGAAAAAGTCACATAGTAACTTGGTATCGTTGAATTCTCAATGTCAAAAGGTTTACTTCTAATGCATGCTCTAATCAAAAGGTAAAAATAATTTATTTTTATTATATAAGGGTAATTTAATAAATTTTACATGCTATTATTAATTTTTTAATATGTATATTTTTAGCTAAAATAATACTTATTATGGAACGGACGAGTACAAATATTACAAATCAAACCATCATAAGTACTCCTACCTTTTATCTCATCACAAGTTTGGTGGTCTGTGTTAGTAGTACTTGCAACTCTGAAATGGTAGAAAAGGGCCAATGAGAAACAACAGGCGGTTAGGGAGAGAGAGAAAATGGAGTAGGAGTCTGATCTGGTAACCCCACCCCCATAATGTCCTTTTCCCTTCATGTATAAAATTTTGTTTTGTGCGTTTTCACTACACATTAAAAAAATATTTTTTTGTTATCAAACCCCACAAATAGCCCTGAGAGAACAGGTCTGCGAAGGACAAGATTTTCTGTACCATAAGATTAGTTTCAAATTTGATAATCATTACAATTGATTACAACAGGATGAGGGAGATATAAACCACCCCCAAAAAAAAAACAGAACTATATTAGATTAACTAGTTATAGAGAAGGAGAGAAAGAAAGCAGCAGCTTAAAACAAAGACCAATAAAAGATCAACAAACTGGACCCTCTGTCTACATATATTATGCTTTCACAATAAAGCTTTGATCTTTACTGCATCTTACTTGCTTTTTAGTCATTAGTGTCTAGTTCTCATTTAGTTTTTGCTCCAGAAGAAGACTTTGGTTTCTTGAGGTGAAAAGGTACAAAAGTTTTAAGCATATTTCTTTGGTTTTCTGTTAGTACTTCAAATTAAAAGCTAACATCTTTCTCTTGAAACTTTTAGTTTCATCAAGAATGGTCTGAAAGTTGTTTGCATGGCGAGTCAAGGAATTGGAGAGACTGGTTTAACAGATTCAGGGCCATCACACCACCACAATATGCCATATACAGTTTTTAGAGGGCTAAATCCTGCTAGCTCAAGCTTCATGTACCATTCTACTCCCAAGTATATGTTTTTTTTTTTTTTGCTCCTATTTTCCCCTTAAATTTAGCATTTCATACTTCTAACTGGGGTTGTTTATTTTTTGTGTTATAGTAATCAAGAAGGACCCGGTTTTGATTTTGGAGAGCTAGAAGAAGCTTTTGTACTGCAAGGATTTAAGATCAGTAATGATGAAGCTAAAGCATGTATGATTTCTCTCTCCTTTTTCTGACGTTTGCATTGTATAACCAACCCTTTGAATAAGTCCATAGAAGCAAGCCTCATTAAGGGGCTTACCATTTCCAATATAGTAATCATTCTTTTGCAAAAGAGTTGAGTGGCGTGGGGTTTCAAACAAGGAAACATGAACTCCTTGCATGATTTACTGACTCCATAACTGCAGCTAAAAAGGAAAAAAAAAGGGGGGAGGGGGGGAGATTAGGTTCCTCCCTTTTATGATTTTTTGAAAGTTTTTTTCCTTTGTTCCCTTTTTTATGCTGAGCCTTGAAGATTTTGCTTTTGTGATTCTGTACAGCTTTATATGCAGCAGCCACAGGGAAGCCTGCTGCAACACTGGAGATGTTCCCTTCTTGGCCTATGAGATTCCAACAGACCCCAAGAGTACTTATTTTCTTTCCTTTTTAAGCTTATCCTTCTTTGACCATATTATTTTAAAATTGTCCTTTGTGCAATACAAGCTTGGACTTTTACTCAAAATAGACAACTCTCTTTGGAAGGCTTTATAATGAAGGTGATATGTAGATGATTTTGCACAACATTTATATCTCTTTCTTGCTTTACCTTTTTACATACAGGAAAACTCAAAATCAAGAGAAGAGAGTACTGATTCAGGTTCACTTTCAAGTAGAGCTCAACCCCATTTTGAGCCAGAATCTCCCATCAGTAGAAAGGCCCTTGAACAGCAAGAACAACAACAGCAACAGCAACCACTTCAAGATATGGCAAGTCATAATCCAACAACTGAACTAGTTTCCAAGTCCAACAGTGAAAAGGTTTTTCTCATAGTTCTTTATCTTCTCTTCTATTATTGTCACATCCCAAGATCTCAGGAAAGAAGGTGGAATCTTTATTGTGGCTCATAATTAACTCTTACTCCTTTCACTGTTTGTATAGACACAATCACAAATCCCAACACAACTGCAAAAGAATACATCAAAGACACAGTTTTCTGATTTTCTGAAGGATTCTCTGTTACGAGGAAAAAAAGAGAGAATCTTTACAGTACTTCTCAACTTTTTTTCCCTTATGTACTATTCATAACTGTAGTTTAAGCTCTATTTTCCCCAGAACTGTAGTTAACTCCTTGTCGTTCAGGCTCTTAATCTTTCTTGGAATTAGAAAACCAAATTTACAAGAATGCCAGGTGATTAGTTCATGTAAACATCATCAAATGTTATTCTTAACACCATAACATCAGCAATATTAAATGCCTGGACAGTGGACATGTTTGAAAATTAAAACTTTGATTCTGTCCAAAATCCCTACGTCTGAAAAAATGAATATGCCTTTTTTGACACGCTATACTTTTCAATTGCTTAACAAAAAGGACTTAGATTGAAAAATAAGGGGAATATATCTAGCTTCACGCTATTGAAGTATGGAGTATTTTATAAATATGTCTACTCTACAAGATAATCAACAACATTAATATTATACTTAAAGTAGTTTCTTTTATATTTGTAGAAAAAGGGTGCTGCTTCAACCTCAGAGAGGATACTTGATGCTAAGGTGGCGCCACTATTTTATCTGCATTTGCCAAGAACAAACAATTAACTTATCTTGTTTCCTAATTGGACCTTGTAAAGTTATTAAACAGACTTTTTTAAAAAAAAAATCTTGTTTACTGCAGACATTAAGACGTTTAGCTCAAAATAGAGAAGCAGCAAAGAAAAGCAGGATAAGAAAAAAGGTATGATTATTTTCTTGCTTCCCATTATGAAGTCTCTTTCGCATTAACATTATTATTGTTACTATTTGCATTTGTGCAGGCTTATGTACAACAACTAGAAACAAGTAGAATAAGACTTTCTCAGCTAGAACAAGAACTTCAAAGGGCTAGCTCTCAGGTTGACAATATTTTGAAAATGACTTTTTATTATGTTAGAATAATTAATGCAAGTGGGTGTTAAAGATTTTTCTGCTGATTCTTGTGGCAAACAGGGGATTTTCTTGGGAGGAGGTACTGCTGCTGGTTCCAATATCAGCTCTGGTAAGTATTGGACTATTATTGTATTTATTTTCTCTACCAACCCATTGCTTATGGGCAACCAAGAATTAAAAATTTAACTTATACTGTATACATTAACAATGTAATTAATTTTTTGCCTATCAGCACAGTTTTAATTCATTATGGTTCAGAATTTTGACTACAAGCAGCATCCAGAATTTGTTGCATGTCTTGAGTCTTTATAAATCTTGGCTAGTAGCAGACAAAACAACTTGAGTTTAACTACAGAAAGTTTGTCTTTTTCTTTTTTGTCCTCCTTTCTGCATGCTCCAAGGACATTGTATAGTATGTAAATTTCAGAGTACTCCAGCTGTATTATAACAGTAACGTTTCCTTTTTAAGATCTTTTGCTATGAAAAACAAAAATTTACTTCCTTAGCTCCAATTTATGTGGCGTCTTTCGGATTTCAAAAGTCAAACCAGTTTCTCTTGGACTTCATATGGCCTGTGAAGTATTTTAAATGATCAATTATTGTGACTTATAGTATTTCTTTCATAGGTTCCAAATATGTAAATTTTAGCTCAAAAAGCTTAAATATATTATGTCCGAATTCACTTTCAAAATTTAAAAGTTTGACTCTCGAAATCTGAAAGGAGCCACATAAATTGGGATAAAGGGACTACTGTTTACATGCCAACGCCATACAATTGCTTAAAATGAGAACCTTTAGTAAAAACATTGAGACAAAGATGTTCATTTTGTGCTGCAGGTGCTGCAATATTTGACATGGAATATTCAAGGTGGTTGGAGGATGATCAGAGGCACATGTCCGAGCTTCGAACTGCATTGCAAGCACATTTATCAGATGGTGATCTTAGATTAATAGTTGATGGTTACGTAGCTCATTACGACGAAATTTTCAGCCTGAAGGGAGTCGCAGCAAAAACTGATGTGTTTCACCTAATCACTGGAATGTGGAAAACTCCAGCTGAACGCTGCTTCCTTTGGATGGGTGGCTTTAGGCCCTCTGAACTTATCAAGGTAAGTGTCTTGTAAATGTTAGTTGTGTTGAAAATAGTAACTTAAATGTTTAAATGTCTAGGTTTTTATGCTATAACCATATGACTGTTAGGAAACCTAGGTGCATGAATTTGATGATTTCAATATGGAAGTTCATAGTACGTGTGTGAAACTATTTAGTAGTTTTTAAGTCTGAGCTTAATGTCTCTCTCCCTTCCTCTTCCATGTTTGTGCCCTATGATATTATTGAGGGTCCGCCTTATATTTCCAACAAGTTGGACTGATTATTTTTTCTTCTTTTTTTTTGTGTGTGTGTGGATAAAATCAATGTACTTTTGTTGTTTATAATGATATGATTTTTTTTGTGAAATTGAGCAGGTGTTGATTGGACAATTGGACCCTTTAACAGAGCAACAAGTAGTTGGAATTTATAGCCTCCAACAATCTTCTCAACAGGCAGAGGAAGCCCTTTCACAGGGACTGGAACAACTCCAACAATCTTTAATTGATACTGTTGCCACTGCTTCTCTCAATGATGGCATGCATCATATGGCTCTTGCATTGGGCAAACTTTCCAATCTTGAAGGATTTGTTCGTCAGGTAACATTTGATCCTGAATTTGTTCAATTAGCATATTCATTTTTGTCTGATATGATTCTCTACGTGGATTTGAAGTGCATATATATGTGTCACAAGGCCAATTTTCTATTGTTATTTCGGACTACATTAAGCTTAAAATGTTCAAAGTCGATATTTATATTAAGTTTGCACCTATTGTCACGAAACAGTACTAGTCCAGTAATACTACTCTACATATAAATGTATGTGTGACTTATATACTTCAGACAGGAAATTAGTTAAAACAATACTTCATACTGCGAATAGTTACATGCTATTTGACTAGTTCCATGCTAACTGATTATCAAGATTATACCATTTGAAGATTAAGACTGCACGCATGCTTGATATGTCATATATAGTCCTTAATATTATCATATTCTATATTGTAACATTTATTTAACTGTATACGTATCCGAAAGTGATAGGTGTAGCCGTAGTAGAGCTATCAGGAAATTAAACAAATTACAAAAATTATGTCAACATATTGTTATTTTAGTTCAAATAATGGACAAAATACAACTTATTTAATGATTGGAATATTCCAAGGCTATCTCATACAACTATACAAGACAACTTGAAGTGTTTCAAACTTTCAACCATTTTAAACAATTTAAAGATTATGCCCTGGCTGCCCGACTTATGGGTCCGTTTCAAAATTCTAGTTGATTGTCTTGGGTTTGATTTAGATATTTTATTTATCAAATTTTTGTCTCCATTGTATGCATTATTTGGTATATATGATGATGTCATAAGTTGAGATTAAATTAAGCAGTGACGATTCATATAGCCGACTCCAATTTACTTAGTGAGGCATATATAGTTATCGTTATTATATTGTTGGTATCATTTAATTCATAATGTTGGGCTATTGCACTACAACAAAATATGCTTTTAGCGGTAATTAATTTACGGCAATAACTTAATTGTCGCTAATTATATTCTAGAATCAATTATTACCGGCAATACCAAACTTTAGCCCTAACAATAAATGCCGCTAAAGGCTTTAGCGACCTTGGATCTAATGACATTAATCAATTACTGGTAAATGTTTTTATGACCATAATTATTGCCGCTAAAAGGAAAATATATTGCCACTAAAAGCCTCTTTTGGTGTAGTGTTTGACTTCTTTTTTGTTCATAATTCCAGGCCGATAATTTGAGACAACAAATGTTGCATCAATTACACAGAATATTAACGGTTAGGCAAGCAGCCAGATGTTTCTTGGTGATTGGAGAATATTATGGTCGACTTCGTGCTCTAAGTTCTCTATGGGTATCTCGTCCACGAGAGTAAGATTCTATAATTAATCTTGTGATGAAAATTTTGTCATTACAAAAATTGGACAAGGAAAAATAATGTCTTTCAAGTTAGTATTATAATCTTGTTTTAATTATATATGGTTTAGGACACTGATCGCGGACGATAGTTCTTGTCAAACAGCAACGGGGTTACAAATGGTACAATCCTCTCAGAACCACTTCTCAAATTTTTGATCATATCAGTCTTAGCCAGATAAATGTCTAGTTGATGATGATCAAATTGTATTTCTGAGAACTACGAACTTAGATGAGTAGAATTTTCCTTTTTTCTTTTTTACCTTTATTCTTTTATGCCGTTAGGTTCCTGGTAGCTCCATGTTATTATTATCTTGTAAATGTAAGGAATCAAGGTTATGTGCGTGAGGAAGTTACCTTTGAGGGTCATTTGGTTGAAAATCAAGTTATTCTAGGATGATTATCAGAATTATAATTATAACCAGAATTATCTATTCCACGTGGAAAATGTCGAGCAATAGCTGTGAGATAATATGAAATTTTTATTAGCACCTTTTGTATACGGTAAAAATCGGACTTATGCTAGACCGGTGAGACCGGGAATCGAGGGAAGAAAGAAACAAGCATGAGCATGAAGACTTTCCTTCAGACCAGAGATATCGCACTAGAAGTGGTTGATCAGAAGAAAGCGAAGGAAATCGTTTAGTCCGGTTTCTCCATAGCCGAATTGATCGTGGCCGTTGGTCCGGGTGATTAGTTACAAAATTGCCACGCGTCAAGACCGTTCTGCCACATTGTACTGCCAATCGTACGGGTGTCAGACCGTACGACCCAACCTTATCCTTCTAGGGTTTTCTTTATTCAAAAAGACTTTATGTTGTACAAGGCCCACAAGACAAAACTATAAATAGGAGGCATTACCCTACTTTCAAGGGTTGGTTTTTTCAGATCTAGAATATTGCAATAGCAAAATATATAAAATCTCTCTCTCTCTCTCTGATATTGGTCCGGATTTGTGTGTTCTTCTTTAGCTTTATTTACTCGTCCAATACTCAAATATTATTTAATACATATATTCAGTGTAAATCACTAATTTCGATTCACTTGCTCACAGCAAATCCATATACATTTTCTTCCAACCAAATAGATTAAAGCTCATCCACATATCCTATACCTCACTTACAAATTCAATTGATTACCTAAATTCGGGGTAAACAGTTTGGCGCCCACCGTGGGGCTAGGATAATAGTGGTCTTTGATCTTGGTTTCCATCTCCTACCCGTTAGGATCGAAAAAATCTTATGTTCGTCTCTGTGAAAATGGACCAAATGGCAAACAGTGGACAATCTGGTCACGTCAACAACGACGAGATCGTGGCCGAAAATGAAGACAGTGGGCCACGGGGATTACCAGCAAATCCCGTCGACCCAAATCCCGTTAATTCGAGGGAGGGTCTCAACCGGCAAAACATCGTGAATCAGGAGAATGCCGCCCCGCCGGCCACTGATCCTTTAAATACTCACAATTCAATTACTTTATCCCGGACACAAGGCTGGAAAGTACCGGATACCCCGGATGATAATATTGACTTACGTTTAATTTTTGAAATGTTGCAGGAACAGAGGGTAGCTATTGCTGAACAAAGAGTCGCAATAGCCCAGTTGCAAAGCAAAAACGATAAAATGACCCCGGAGAGGACGAAAGGTGTTGCCGAACCCAGAAGGGACGAGACACGGATGGTCGAGAGTAATGGGTCCGGAACTGGTTCATCCACCGAAGTTCTGAGGATGCTCGAAACATTGGCGAAGCGGTTAGACTCGACTGAGAAGAGGGTGGAAACATATAACTCTCAGGTGGACCAGATCTCGGGGGCTCCGCCTATTTTGAAAGGACCGGATTCGAAGAGGTACATTCATTGGCTTTTTCCTCCGAGTGCGGCTCCGAAATTGATCCCGAAGAGGTTCAAAATGCCGGATATCCATAAATATGACGGCACAACGGACCCTCAGGAACACGTGACTTCATACACTTGTGCCATTAAAGGCAATGATGTTGAAGAGGATGAAATTGAATCCGTGTTGTTGAAAAAGTTTGGGGAAACTCTGTCGAAGGGAGCATCGACTTGGTACGATCATCTGCCCGAGCATTCAATCACTTCTTCCGAAATGCTTGCCGATGCGTTCATAAAAGCTCATGCCGGTGCCAAAAAGGTGCAGGCCCGTAAGGCGGATATTTTTCGTATATCCCAAAGGGATGACGAGTTATTGCATGAATTTGTCAACCGATTCCAAAGGGAACGAATGGAGCTTCCTCCGGTTCTGGAGGAATGGGCTGCACAAGCTTTCACCAAAGGGCTCAATCCTCGGAGCTCGACGGCCTCGTTCAAACTAAAGGAAAACATGCTGGAATATGAGGTTGTGACCTGGGCGGATGTCCATAACAGATACAAATCAAAAATTCGGGTAGAGGATGACCAACTCGAGCTCCCCCCGGGGCACGTGAATATCAACAAAAGCTCGGAGAGATTGCAAAAAAATTACGAGCCGGAGTCCCGACCATCGAGGGAAAGGTATCGGCCATACTCTCATTCGGAAAGGCCAAGCTTCAGATTGGAGAAATCTAGGGTTAGCCCGAGTCAATTCTTCGGTCGGGGTGATAAATGGGCCGAGCGCCCGTCGAACAGTCGAGGTCTCTCATTTAGGAGCGATGCCGGAAGGTCGGCCAACAACAAAGACTTGCCGAGGATATCGGAGTACAACTTCAACGTCAACACTTCGGACCTCGTCTCGGCTATTGGCCGTATCGCAGATGCAAGATGGCCGAGACCACTAAGGTCAGACCCGGGCCAATGGGACCCGAGCGTGAAGTGTGAATATCATGGAACCCATGGAAACAGAACTGAGGACTGTCACCAGCTAAGAGAGGAGGTGGCTCGGTTACTGAAGAATGGCCATCTCCGAGAATTGCTAAGTGAACGAGCTAAAGGTCACTACAAGGAAAGAGAGTCTCATAAACGGACCGAACCAGTAGAACCTCAGCATATAATCAACATGATAATCGGGGGTACCGATACCCCACGAGGGTCGGTGATGAAACGAACGAAGGTTTCTATTGTGCGTGAGAAGCGCAGTCAGGATTACTTACCCAAGGGTTCCATCTCTTTCAGCAATGATGATGCAGAAGGCATCATTCAACCGCACAATGATGCATTGGTAATCTCTATACTTATTTTTAAATCACAAGTTAAACGTATTTTGATTGAACTAGGTAGCTTGGCCAACATCATCTGGTGGAGAGTAGTCGAACAGCTAAGGCTACTCGATCAGATCGTACCGGTAGCCCAGGTGTTCAGCGGGTTCAACATGGCGAGCGAAACCACGAAGGGGGAGATCTCTTTGTCGGTAAACATTGATGGTACTATCCAGCAAACGGTGTTCTATGTAATCGAAGGAGATATGAAGTATAATGCATTGCTGGTAGACCTTGGATACATAGCATGAGGGCCGTGCCGACGACATTACATCAGCTGCTGAAATTCCTGACCCCGGAGGGGATAAAAACCATCCGACGTGAACAGCCCGCTGCAAGGGAGATGTTCGAGATCGAGGAAGCGACACCTCTTCCCAAAAAATCAGATCAAAAGGAAGATGATTCAACCGGGGGCAAGGACACCAAATAGCAACTAAAGTACACGGAGCAGAAGGGGTTGGATCTGGGTTATGAAGAGGATGATTTCGGTGTACCCAGATTATTCGTCTTGCCGGATGACTCGAATGCAACCAAGTCAATAGTAGAGGAGTTGGAGCAAATCACCTTGTTCGAATATCTACCGGACAGAAAGGTATACCTGGGCACGGGGTTAATCTCGGAGCTCAGGAACAAGTTAATTAAATTTCAACAAGTTAATTAAATTTCTTCGAGCTAATGTCGATTGCTTTGCATGGTCCCATATAGATATGACAGGTGTGCCACCGGAAGTAACAACTCACAAGCTCAGCCTAGACGGGAGGTTTCCTCCGATGAAGCAAAAGAGAAGGCCCATGGCAGAGGCAAAAGATGCCTTCGTAAAGGATGAGGTAATGAAGCTTTTGAAAATAGGCTCTATCCGGGAGGTAAAGTACCCGGACTGGCTAGCTAACGTAGTAGTGGTGCCGAAAAAAGGTAATAAATTTCGAATGTGCGTTGATTATAAGGATCTAAACAAAGCATGCCCGAAGGATTTATTTCTGTTGCCTCACATCGACCGAATGAACGATGCGACGGCCGGGCATGGGATGTTAAGTTTTCTCGATGCTTACTCCGGGTATAACCAAATCCGGATGCACCCAGAGGATCAAGAGAAAACATCTTTTATTACCCAGTATGGGACTTACTGTTACAATGTCATGCCTTTTGGATTAAAAAATGCCGGTGCAACTTACCAATGCCTAGTTAACAGAATGTTCGAAGAACAAATAGGGAAAAGAATAGAAGTTTATATTGACGACATGGTGGTCAAGTCTTTGGAAACAGAGGACCATTTAAAGAATTTGCAGGAAACCTTCGATGTACTCTGCAAGTACAACATGAAGCTTAACCCGGAAAAATGTGCCTTCGGTGTCCGGTCTGGTAAATTTTTGGGTTTCATGGTGTCAAACCGGGGGATTGAAATCAACCCAGATAAGATCAAAGCCATCGAGGATATTGAGGTGGTAAATAACGTCAAAGGAGTGCAGAGGCTCACCGGAAGAATAACGGCGCTGAGTCGTTTCATATCGAGGTCCTCGGATAAGAGTCACCGCTTTTTCTCCTTACTAAGGAAGAAGAATGACTTCGTTTGGACACCGGAGTGTCAAAGAGCTTTGCAAGAATTGAAAAGGTACTTGTCCAGCCCGCCGCTACTGCACATACCGAAAGCGGACGAGCAACTTTTCTCTACCTTGCCGTCTCCGAGGTAGCGGTAAGTGGTGTTTTGGTCCGAGAAGAATCAGGTACGCAATTCCCTATATATTATGTGAGTAGAACTTTAGGGGATGCGGAGACCCGTTATCCCCACATGGAAAAGTTGGTATTGGCATTGGTAAGTGTTTCTAGAAAGCTGAAATTATCGGGTAGACTAACTAAATGGGCCGTAGAGATTAGCGGATACGATATCGAATACAAGTCTCGGACGGCCATCAAGTCCTAGATCTTGGCCGATTTTGTGGCGGACTTCACCCCAGCTATGGTCCCCAAGGTCGAGAAAGAACTTCTGCTAACCTCGGGGAAAGTTTCGGGTATTTGGTCGCTACACACGGACTGGGCCTCGAACCTCAAAGGTTCCGGGATAGGAATCGTCCTTAGAACCCCCGCCGGGGACGCCGTTCGACAATCCATTAGAACTGTTAAATTGACTAACAATGAAGCTGAGTATGAGGCTATGATTCCAGGTTTGGAATTAGCCCGGAGTATGGGGGCCGAAATAATTGAAGCAAAGTGTGACTCTCTCTTGGTCGTTAACCAGGTGAATGGCGTCTTCGAGGTCAAGGACGAGCGGATGCAAAGGTATCTGGAAAAAATCCAAGTGATACTACACCGGTTTAAAGAATGGATCATGCAGCATGCACCTAGGGAGCAGAACAGCGAAGCCGATGCATTGACTAATTTGGGATCTTCAGTCGAAGGGGAAGAAATCAACCCCGGGACTATGGTACAGTTGATGAATTCGGCGATAGAAAACAGACATGCTGAAATTAACACAATGGGCTTAACTTGGGATTGGCGCAACAAGTACGTCGACTACTTGCGAGATGGAAAGCTCCCGAGTGACCCGAAAGAATCACGATCACTAAGGACAAAAGCTGCGCGTTTCTGCTTGGTAGACGGCCAATTGTATCGACAGTCTTTCTTCAGACCCCTGGTCAAGTGTTTAGGCCCCGGAGAAACGGAGTATGTGATGAGAGAAGTACACGAGGGGACCTGCGGCAATCACTCCGGTGCTGAAGCCTTGGTTCGAAAAGTTATCAGCCGGTTACTACTGGAACCAGATGGAGGAAGATTCGAAGAATTTTGTCCGGAAATGTGACGGGCGTCAAAGACATGCCCCGATGATTCATCAGCCCGAGGAGTTGCTGCATTCGGTGATATCACCTTGGCCCTTCATGAAGTGGGGAATGGACATTATTGGTCCATTACCATGGCCACCAAGTAAAGCCCATTTTATTTTGTTTATGACTGACTATTTCTCCAAATGGGTTGAAGCGCAGGCCTTCGAAAAAATTAGAGAGAAGGAAGTTATTGACTTCATATGGGACCGTATCATTTGTCGTTTCGGCATCCCGACTGAGATAACTTGTGAAAATGGTCCTCAGTTCATTAGTGGCAAAGTCAATGATTTTCTCGAAGGGTTGAAGATCAAGAAAATCGTGTCAACTCCATATCACCTGTGTGCGAATAGACAGGAGGAATCCACGAATAAAATAATAATTCAAAATCCGAGGAAAAGACTTGAAACATCAAAGCATCACTAGAGGGAAGTACTACCGGAGGTATTGTGGGCTTACAGAACCACATCGAAATCAAGCACGGGAGAAACACCTTTCTCGTTGGTCTACGGGCCGAAGCCCTCATTCCCGTGGAAGTTGGCGAACCGAGTCTCCGATTCAAGTACACCACCGAGGAGTCAAACGAGGAGGCCATGGCCATAAAACTCGATCTCACGGATGAACTTCGCGAAAATGCGTTGGTCCGTATTGCAGCTCAGAAGCAGAGAATGGAAAGGTACTACAACCGGAGGACCAATTTTCGACATTTCCGAGTTGGGGACTTGGTGTTTCGGAAAGTTACCTTGAACCCCAAGAATCCCAACGATGAAAAACTGGGTCCGAACTGGGAAGGGCCGTATAAGATAACCGAGGTAACGGGCAAAGGATCATATCAGCTGGAATCCATGGACGGGCAATGGTTGCGCAATAACTGGAATGTGGCTCATTTGAAGAGATACTACTGCTAAGGTATGGACACTTGTGTTTTTTTTAACCTTCTCTTTTTTGCAGAAAGTCGAGTACTGGACGGAGTTAGGTGCTAGGTCTGAAAACACGTGTTTCACTCTTTTCCTTAGTACGGTTTTGTCCCAAAATGAGTTTTCCGACAAGGTTTTTAACGAGGCAACAAGTACAACGTGTTACTTGATAAAGACGAGGACAAGATAGTGCTTACCCAATCTTGCAGCTCAGATAAGCACTAGGGACTATTATACCCACATCGAGGTTTACCCCGGTTAGTCGAAAACGGAGGAGCTCAACAAACCAAAACTGGACCTTCTGTATTCAGTTTCGATATAAGGACCAAACGATCAGAATGAATCGTGTCCACTTAGTATTTGCTATGGCAAAACCAAAATCAGACCTTCTGTATTAGGTTTCGATGTAAGGATCAAACGATCAGAATGAATCGTGTCCACTTTGTATTTGCTACGGTAAAACCAAAATCGGACCTTCTGTATTAGGTTTCCATGTAAGGACCAAACGATCAGAATGAATCGTGTCCACTTAGTATTTGCTGCGGCAAAAACAGAAGGAAACAGAAAAAATTCTCATATTATGTATGTACAAATACTTGCAATACAAAGATTATCGAAAGTTCAGATCATTGATTTCAGATATGTCTTCTTGTTAAAACACCCTACCCCGGTGATTACTGCCATATTTCGGCATCGCCTTATTCATATACCCTACTCCGGGCGCTACAATCAAAATTCGACAAAGGCAACAAGGTCATAATGAACCGAGCCAAAATCCTTAACACTCTCGAATGGGGACTGCTACATCAGAATTTGCTAAGGCTGGGATTAAGGTGCCCGAACCTAATCCACGATAAGTGAATAGCCGAAAAAATATCGGCCCTAAAAATGCCTAACGTGATTCGGAGACGTCTGAATTCAGAAAGCATAGATAAGTCCCACTGGCAAATCACTCGATCAAATTCCCGGACAAAACGTACCGGACGAAGAGAAAAGCCAATATTTAGGCACAGTCCGAAATAATGACTTCGATTCTCTACTTGTCCTTAAAACTGACCGATAATTCGGGCAAAAGTCATAACAAGCATTCAAGCAAAAGAACAAAGAAAAATGCACATTCCATATATGTAAGGTTTTTTACACCTGAAATGCCTACGGAGTTGAAAAACAAAAATCAAGCCAAAAAGGCAAAAGACAAAACAAAAGCTAAATACAGGCCCTGGTCTATGCGATGTGGCTGGATCCGGAATGTTCGGATACTGTCCGCTCGGAATCTTCGGAGTCAGTGTCGAGGGCTCTCTTAGCTTCTTCCTCGACCCTTTTAGCTTCGAGTATTAGTTCCGGGAGATCCGCAAAGCCATGCTCGCCTTGCTCAAGGGTAGCCCTCCGAGACTTCTACCGTTCATACTCCACCGCAATCGTGGTATGAGCCTCGGCAGTCTCCACACTCCTAAGGGCTTCTGCCAAATCGGCCTCAGCCTGGACCAGCTTGTCCACTAGTTGATCCCGCTCTTCATCAAAGACTCTTTGGATTTGAGTGGTCGACTCGATCTCAGCTTTGAGAAGATCATTAGCCTCGGCCGTCTTCTCGAGTTCGGTTTTCAGCTCATTACATATCTAGGCCCTGTCCTCGGCTTTTTGCTCGAACACCCTCATCCTCTCCTTGTACTTAACAATCTCAGATTCAAGTAGCCGATGCCTCTCGGCCATGTTCACGGCATCAGACTTGACTGAGTCAAGCTCCCCCCAGAGTTGAGAGATAGTGGTTTCGAGCTCACCAAGCCTCGAAGAAAAACGAGCGTTGTCTTGGCTAAGGCCGACCTTGTCCGCTTCTAGAAGTCGGTTCTTCTCGACCATCTCGGCCAACTCATTCTTTAACCGAAGGTTTTCAGCCTTCGCCGCGTCAGGCTCGGGTTGAAGGTTGGAAAGGGCAATAGCTCGGTTCAATTCATCCTCCTTTACCCGCAAAGGTGCTGGAACTTTTCCGTTTCTCGAGCCTGGGCATCCAGCTGGCCCTTAAGATCATCAACTTCTTGCTGAGCACGGACGAAGGCTTCATTAACAAGCACCACACTCTGTAAAAGAAACAAGAAGTTAAAGCTCGAATAAACGAGAAGCTAAAATTCCCATTGAATTATGCAAGGATAGGCTGGTAAACTTACTCGATTGCCTGCGTGCATGCCCTCGTTAATGAGATTCTGCCAGGGGACTCCGTTCATCTTTTGTTTGTCCGAGTCCGAGACGAGGGGCCTCATTGCTACTCCCACTGGACAAGACAAAAAGCTGCAGTCCTCGGGGATGGTAACTGATACGCTCAAATTACACCTATTAATGGCGTAAAGCGGACGTTGTCAAATATAGTAACCCAATAAGGTTGGGGTCGAATCCCACAGGGAATATGGAGAGAAAAGAGTACTAATCGTATGCGATACCGGTCTTTAGATGCTTTAATCCTATTCCGGATAGTTTGAATTGATTGTTGAATAATGTAATTTAATACTTTGACTTAAAATGTAATTAATGTGAGAGAGAGAGACTAAGGTTGTGTTCCCCAATTTGATTAGATATTATGCTTCAGGTTTCAAAGTGATATACTTCTAATGGTTGTTCTATGAATATGCACTTGGTCTCTTGAAGACTTCTTAATGTTTCCCAACAGTTAAGCAGTATTTCCTCTTTATGATTCTTCCGAATATAAAAGAGTTACAATCGAAGAGCGACCAATGATGCCAATTTAGACTTATTCTTATTCCTAAGTTAGTCTATTAAACGAGGGTTAACGCCTCGAGTCATTGTTATTCAATCTTACCAATATTGACTCTCTTTCCCAAGAAAAGTCAATATAATGGCTTCGGCTAATGCTTGCAATCATTACCCAACGTTACAACTCAAAGATAGAATAAATAACAACAACCATTATGCATATATCAATACTAGAAACCCATTCACATAATACCCATCATGGGATTCACAACCTTAGAATTGAAATTAGCTACTCATAATGTTTCTTGATAGAAAAAGCTTAAAGATTAACATAATACACTTACAATACTAATACAAGATGGAATGAGAGTGAAGTTGTTGCCTTAAATGCTCCAACCACTTCAAGATTAAAAACCTAGGGTTTATGCCTCTAAAATAAAATCTGAATGTTGAATTAAAACCCTACATTATGTATTTATAGAGCCAAAAATCGCGCCAAGTTTCTGGACAAAAATGCCCTTACGCCGCATTGTTACGGACCGTAACTCAGGTTACGGTCCGTCCTTCATTTCGTCATTTGACCACTTTGACGTTACGACCACCATGCGACGGACCGTACCCTGTGTTACGGTCCGTCCTTCTGAAGCGTAAGTGGTGACAATTACTTGGCAACTCTCTGGAATTTTGGATGATGTTACGGTGAAGGGTTACGGACCGTAACATGAGTTACGGACCGTAACACTAAACCGTAACACTGAAGGTTTTATTGAAACTCTCTGGAAATTTAGCTCATGTTACGGTGACATGTTACGGACCGTAACATGAGTTACGGACCGTAACACTCCACCGTAACACTGATGGTTTCAATGAAAACTTTCTGGAAATTCAGGCCCTGTTACGGTTCAAAGGTACGGACCGTAACATGAGTTACGGAGCGTCGCTTAGCTCCAATTTGTCCGTTTTTTCAGCATTACTTCTCATTTCCAATCCTTAGTTAATCAACCCTATAAAACACAAAAATAACATAAGAAACAATGTAAAAACACTTAAAATCAAGCAACATGTCTAGTTACAAAGGCATAAAATGTGCTAAAATTCACGGCACATCAACATCCCCAACTTAAGCTTTTGCTTGTCCTCAAGCAACTACAACAATACTCGCTACTAACACACGACATCTTAGCAAAATAAGAATGACTACGGTGGGTTTGGCATGTGTTGTTAGCACGGACTCTTCGATCCAAGAAAAATATTTAGGCTCTTATCCATCTCCTGTTTGTGACACAAAACGCACATTTCAGAAAAATTTCAATTAACTATGCAACCTCAATTAATGACACAATCATAGTACGGGGGTCTCTATGCACATGAATTTCAACTTCCAGAAAGCCAGTTACTTTGAAACCTACAATCCTTATGCCCTCACATAGACCAAAGTATGTCCCAACACACATTTACGACATAAATGGGACAGAAGACTAAAGAGACAGAAGAACACTCACACTCACAAAGAAATTTGCATACCATGCGTGCACAAACCATAGGCTTGCCTTTATTTTCCATGCATTCAACTCTGAACAATTTGATCGTGATCACATTAGGACGTCCGCTTTACGCCATTAATAGGTGTAATTTGATACTTTGACTTAAAATGTAATTAATGTGAGAGAGAGAGACTAAGGTTGTGTTCCCCAATTTGATTAGATATTATGCTTCAGGTTTCAAAGTGATATACTTCTAATGGTTGTTCTATGAATATGCACTTGGTCTCTTGAAAACTTCTTAATGTTTCCCAACAGTTAAGCAGTATTTCCTCTTTATGATTCTTCCGAATATAAAAGAGTTACAATCGAAGAGCGACCAATGATGCCAATTTAGACTTATTCTTATTCCTAAGTTAGTCTATTAAACGAGGGTTAACGCCTCGAGTCATTGTTATTCAATCTTACCAATATTGACTCTCTTTCCCAAGAAAAGTCAATATAATGGCTTCGGCTAATGCTTGCAATCATTACCCAACGTTACAACTCAAAGATAGAATAAATAACAACAACCATTATGCATATATCAATACTAGAAACCCATTCACATAATACCCATCATGGGATTCACAACCTTAGAATTGAAATTAGCTACTCATAATGTTTCTTGATAGAAAAAGCTTAAAGATTAACATAATACACTTACAATACTAATACAAGATGGAATGAGAGTGAAGTTGTTGCCTTAAATGCTCCAACCACTTCAAGATTAAAAACCTAGGGTTTATGCCTCTAAAATAAAATCTGAATGTTGAATTAAAACCCTACATTATGTATTTATAGAGCCAAAAATCGCGCCAAGTTTCTGGACAAAAATGCCCTTACGCCGCATTGTTACGGACCGTAACTCAGGTTACGGTCCGTCCTTCATTTCGTCATTTGACCACTTTGACGTTACGACCACCATGCGACGGACCGTACCCTGTGTTACGGTCCGTCCTTCTGAAGCGTAAGTGGTGACAATTACTTGGCAACTCTCTGGAATTTTGGATGATGTTACGGTGAAGGGTTACGGACCGTAACACTAAACCGTAACACTGAAGGTTTTATTGAAACTCTCTGGAAATTTAGCTCATGTTACGGTGACATGTTACGGACCGTAACATGAGTTACGGACCGTAACACTCCACCGTAACACTGATGGTTTCAATGAAAACTTTCTGGAAATTCAGGCCCTGTTACGGTTCAAAGGTACGGACCGTAACATGAGTTACGGAGCGTCGCTTAGCTCCAATTTGTCCGTTTTTTCAGCATTACTTCTCATTTCCAATCCTTAGTTAATCAACCCTATAAAACACAAAAATAACATAAGAAACAATGTAAAAACACTTAAAATCAAGCAACATGTCTAGTTACAAAGGCATAAAATGTGCTAAAATTCACGGCACATCAACATCCCCAACTTAAGCTTTTGCTTGTCCTCAAGCAACTACAACAATACTCGCTACTAACACACGACATCTTAGCAAAATAAGAATGACTACGGTGGGTTTGGCATGTGTTGTTAGCACGGACTCTTCGATCCAAGAAAAATATTTAGGCTCTTATCCATCTCCTGTTTGTGACACAAAACGCACATTTCAGAAAAATTTCAATTAACTATGCAACCTCAATTAATGACACAATCATAGTACGGGGGTCTCTATGCACATGAATTTCAACTTCCAGAAAGCCAGTTACTTTGAAACCTACAATCCTTATGCCCTCACATAGACCAAAGTATGTCCCAACACACATTTACGACATAAATGGGACAGAAGACTAAAGAGACAGAAGAACACTCACACTCACAAAGAAATTTGCATACCATGCGTGCACAAACCATAGGCTTGCCTTTATTTTCCATGCATTCAACTCTGAACAATTTGATCGTGATCACATTAGGACGTCCGCTTTACGCCATTAATAGGTGTAATTTGATACTTTGACTTAAAATGTAATTAATGTGAGAGAGAGAGACTAAGGTTGTGTTCCCCAATTTGATTAGATATTATGCTTCAGGTTTCAAAGTGATATACTTCTAATGGTTGTTCTATGAATATGCACTTGGTCTCTTGAAAACTTCTTAATGTTTCCCAACAGTTAAGCAGTATTTCCTCTTTATGATTCTTCCGAATATAAAAGAGTTACAATCGAAGAGCGACCAATGATGCCAATTTAGACTTATTCTTATTCCTAAGTTAGTCTATTAAACGAGGGTTAACGCCTCGAGTCATTGTTATTCAATCTTACCAATATTGACTCTCTTTCCCAAGAAAAGTCAATATAATGGCTTCGGCTAATGCTTGCAATCATTACCCAACGTTACAACTCAAAGATAGAATAAATAACAACAACCATTATGCATATATCAATACTAGAAACCCATTCACATAATACCCATCATGGGATTCACAACCTTAGAATTGAAATTAGCTACTCATAATGTTTCTTGATAGAAAAAGCTTAAAGATTAACATAATACACTTACAATACTAATACAAGATGGAATGAGAGTGAAGTTGTTGCCTTAAATGCTCCAACCACTTCAAGATTAAAAACCTAGGGTTTATGCCTCTAAAATAAAATCTGAATGTTGAATTAAAACCCTACATTATGTATTTATAGAGCCAAAAATCGCGCCAAGTTTCTGGACAAAAATGCCCTTACGCCGCATTGTTACGGACCGTAACTCAGGTTACGGTCCGTCCTTCATTTCGTCATTTGACCACTTTGACGTTACGACCACCATGCGACGGACCGTACCCTGTGTTACGGTCCGTCCTTCTGAAGCGTAAGTGGTGACAATTACTTGGCAACTCTCTGGAATTTTGGATGATGTTACGGTGAAGGGTTACGGACCGTAACATGAGTTACGGACCGTAACACTAAACCGTAACACTGAAGGTTTTATTGAAACTCTCTGGAAATTTAGCTCATGTTACGGTGACATGTTACGGACCGTAACATGAGTTACGGACCGTAACACTCCACCGTAACACTGATGGTTTCAATGAAAACTTTCTGGAAATTCAGGCCCTGTTACGGTTCAAAGGTACGGACCGTAACATGAGTTACGGAGCGTCGCTTAGCTCCAATTTGTCCGTTTTTTCAGCATTACTTCTCATTTCCAATCCTTAGTTAATCAACCCTATAAAACACAAAAATAACATAAGAAACAATGTAAAAACACTTAAAATCAAGCAACATGTCTAGTTACAAAGGCATAAAATGTGCTAAAATTCACGGCACATCAACATCCCCAACTTAAGCTTTTGCTTGTCCTCAAGCAACTACAACAATACTCGCTACTAACACACGACATCTTAGCAAAATAAGAATGACTACGGTGGGTTTGGCATGTGTTGTTAGCACGGACTCTTCGATCCAAGAAAAATATTTAGGCTCTTATCCATCTCCTGTTTGTGACACAAAACGCACATTTCAGAAAAATTTCAATTAACTATGCAACCTCAATTAATGACACAATCATAGTACGGGGGTCTCTATGCACATGAATTTCAACTTCCAGAAAGCCAGTTACTTTGAAACCTACAATCCTTATGCCCTCACATAGACCAAAGTATGTCCCAACACACATTTACGACATAAATGGGACAGAAGACTAAAGAGACAGAAGAACACTCACACTCACAAAGAAATTTGCATACCATGCGTGCACAAACCATAGGCTTGCCTTTATTTTCCATGCATTCAACTCTGAACAATTTGATCGTGATCACATTAGGACGTCCGCTTTACGCCATTAATAGGTGTAATTTGATACTTTGACTTAAAATGTAATTAATGTGAGAGAGAGAGACTAAGGTTGTGTTCCCCAATTTGATTAGATATTATGCTTCAGGTTTCAAAGTGATATACTTCTAATGGTTGTTCTATGAATATGCACTTGGTCTCTTGAAAACTTCTTAATGTTTCCCAACAGTTAAGCAGTATTTCCTCTTTATGATTCTTCCGAATATAAAAGAGTTACAATCGAAGAGCGACCAATGATGCCAATTTAGACTTATTCTTATTCCTAAGTTAGTCTATTAAACGAGGGTTAACGCCTCGAGTCATTGTTATTCAATCTTACCAATATTGACTCTCTTTCCCAAGAAAAGTCAATATAATGGCTTCGGCTAATGCTTGCAATCATTACCCAACGTTACAACTCAAAGATAGAATAAATAACAACAACCATTATGCATATATCAATACTAGAAACCCATTCACATAATACCCATCATGGGATTCACAACCTTAGAATTGAAATTAGCTACTCATAATGTTTCTTGATAGAAAAAGCTTAAAGATTAACATAATACACTTACAATACTAATACAAGATGGAATGAGAGTGAAGTTGTTGCCTTAAATGCTCCAACCACTTCAAGATTAAAAACCTAGGGTTTATGCCTCTAAAATAAAATCTGAATGTTGAATTAAAACCCTACATTATGTATTTATAGAGCCAAAAATCGCGCCAAGTTTCTGGACAAAAATGCCCTTACGCCGCATTGTTACGGACCGTAACTCAGGTTACGGTCCGTCCTTCATTTCGTCATTTGACCACTTTGACGTTACGACCACCATGCGACGGACCGTACCCTGTGTTACGGTCCGTCCTTCTGAAGCGTAAGTGGTGACAATTACTTGGCAACTCTCTGGAATTTTGGATGATGTTACGGTGAAGGGTTACGGACCGTAACATGAGTTACGGACCGTAACACTAAACCGTAATACTGAAGGTTTTATTGAAACTCTCTGGAAATTTAGCTCATGTTACGGTGACATGTTACGGACCGTAACATGAGTTACGGACCGTAACACTCCACCGTAACACTGATGGTTTCAATGAAAACTTTCTGGAAATTCAGGCCCTGTTACGGTTCAAAGGTACGGACCGTAACATGAGTTACGGAGCGTCGCTTAGCTCCAATTTGTCCGTTTTTTCAGCATTACTTCTCATTTCCAATCCTTAGTTAATCAACCCTATAAAACACAAAAATAACATAAGAAACAATGTAAAAACACTTAAAATCAAGCAACATGTCTAGTTACAAAGGCATAAAATGTGCTAAAATTCACGGCACATCAACATCCCCAACTTAAGCTTTTGCTTGTCCTCAAGCAACTACAACAATACTCGCTACTAACACACGACATCTTAGCAAAATAAGAATGACTACGGTGGGTTTGGCATGTGTTGTTAGCACGGACTCTTCGATCCAAGAAAAATATTTAGGCTCTTATCCATCTCCTGTTTGTGACACAAAACGCACATTTCAGAAAAATTTCAATTAACTATGCAACCTCAATTAATGACACAATCATAGTACGGGGGTCTCTATGCACATGAATTTCAACTTCCAGAAAGCCAGTTACTTTGAAACCTACAATCCTTATGCCCTCACATAGACCAAAGTATGTCCCAACACACATTTACGACATAAATGGGACAGAAGACTAAAGAGACAGAAGAACACTCACACTCACAAAGAAATTTGCATACCATGCGTGCACAAACCATAGGCTTGCCTTTATTTTCCATGCATTCAACTCTGAACAATTTGATCGTGATCACATTAGGACGTCCGCTTTACGCCATTAATAGGTGTAATTTGATACTTTGACTTAAAATGTAATTAATGTGAGAGAGAGAGACTAAGGTTGTGTTCCCCAATTTGATTAGATATTATGCTTCAGGTTTCAAAGTGATATACTTCTAATGGTTGTTCTATGAATATGCACTTGGTCTCTTGAAAACTTCTTAATGTTTCCCAACAGTTAAGCAGTATTTCCTCTTTATGATTCTTCCGAATATAAAAGAGTTACAATCGAAGAGCGACCAATGATGCCAATTTAGACTTATTCTTATTCCTAAGTTAGTCTATTAAACGAGGGTTAACGCCTCGAGTCATTGTTATTCAATCTTACCAATATTGACTCTCTTTCCCAAGAAAAGTCAATATAATGGCTTCGGCTAATGCTTGCAATCATTACCCAACGTTACAACTCAAAGATAGAATAAATAACAACAACCATTATGCATATATCAATACTAGAAACCCATTCACATAATACCCATCATGGGATTCACAACCTTAGAATTGAAATTAGCTACTCATAATGTTTCTTGATAGAAAAAGCTTAAAGATTAACATAATACACTTACAATACTAATACAAGATGGAATGAGAGTGAAGTTGTTGCCTTAAATGCTCCAACCACTTCAAGATTAAAAACCTAGGGTTTATGCCTCTAAAATAAAATCTGAATGTTGAATTAAAACCCTACATTATGTATTTATAGAGCCAAAAATCGCGCCAAGTTTCTGGACAAAAATGCCCTTACGCCGCATTGTTACGGACCGTAACTCAGGTTACGGTCCGTCCTTCATTTCGTCATTTGACCACTTTGACGTTACGACCACCATGCGACGGACCGTACCCTGTGTTACGGTCCGTCCTTTTGAAGCGTAAGTGGTGACAATTACTTGGCAACTCTCTGGAATTTTGGATGATGTTACGGTGAAGGGTTACGGACCGTAACATGAGTTACGGACCGTAACACTAAACCGTAACACTGAAGGTTTTATTGAAACTCTCTGGAAATTTAGCTCATGTTACGGTGACATGTTACGGACCGTAACACTCCACCGTAACACTGATGGTTTCAATGAAAACTTTCTGGAAATTCAGGCCCTGTTACGGTTCAAAGGTACGGACCGTAACATGAGTTACGGACCCTGTTACGGTCCATAACATGAGTTACGGTCCGTAACATGAGTTACGGAGCGTCGCTTAGCTCCAATTTGTCCGTTTTTTCAGCATTACTTCTCATTTCCAATCCTTAGTTAATCAACCCTATAAAACACAAAAATAACATAAGAAACAATGTAAAAACACTTAAAATCAAGCAACATGTCTAGTTACAAAGGCATAAAATGTGCTAAAATTCACGGCACATCAGTAACCACGACCGATCTTGTACTCCTAGGTTCCACACTTGGGGTCGGGAAGATGCGCATAGGCTATCCCTAGCACCAGTCTCGGTGGACCGGCTAGCCGCCCTCGTGACTCGAGGGATAGAGAGATGTCCAAAACTGGCTGCTTCCCCGGTAGCAGGAGGAGCATCCGAGAACATGTCATCAAAATTATCCGACCTTGAAGCTGGAGTTAGGGAACTCGGAGCGGCCTCAGCAGCCTTGGTAGAGGCGGGGATCTCGAAAGTTGCAGCAGTCTCGTAGCCGGGCAGTGGACCAACATCCATGGGAACTTTGGTCTCGGGGGCCGACTCAGCCCTCTGATCGGCTCCGGCAGCTGGTGCATGCCCGAACCTTCTTGTCCTTCGCAGGGGGGTTTCCTCGGACGAAGCATCACCTGAAATATCAACAAATTCAATCGACCTTAGAGGAGTCGAGTAATGAACTTCTTCCCCACATGTGTGCAATGCCGGAGCTGACGGTCCTTCCCCGGCTGAAGGAAGTGATGAAATGGTGGTACCCTCCTCCAGAATAGAAGCAACGGAAGGAACCACACCGATCCTCCGAACAAGGAAATCGGGCTCTGTTTCGTCTCTTAGAGTCCGAACGACGCTCCTCGCCCGCTTTTTCGGTTTCTGCCCTTTGTCTGAGGCCTTGTTTCTCTTGTTGGCGGCAACAATAATACGGGATGTACCCGCTGAATCAAACTCGGGTGCCGACGTAGCGGGTTCGGCCGCTAGCTCCGGTCTTGGGTCCACCGAGCCCTTGGGTAAACCTGAATGCTGAAGATGTTATAAAAGGGAAAGGTAGAAAATGCAATGAATACCGATCGAAGCAAAGTATTACCGTGGTTTTGAGCGACCCAACGGCCACGCGACAGGAGACCCCATGTCCGTGCTTCATGGGTGTGCTGGCTGAGGAGAGCACCTACCCATTCGTTCATGTTCCGGACAGCCGGAGGTATCTATGCCACGGCTGGTATAAAGAAGGGGATAAATTGTGAGAATGTAAAAGGACTAGTGTTTGACAAAGCATTCAAAAGTAACGATTAGAACTAAAGACACTTACGATTATCATTCCACCTCTTCGGAAAGGGCATATAGTTGGCCGGAATAATGTCTGTGGTCCTCACCTGGACGTAGCGCTCTAGCCAGCCCCGATCTCTATCTTCGTCCATCTTCGAAACAACCTCGGGGAATATAATCGGATGAAGTGAGACAGCGTAAACTCCTTCTTCAAGTTGTTGGCCAACAGCCGGAGGCAGGCTACGGTCGTCCAGACAATCAGACCAATCTGGGCCAGGGTTACATTGTATGTCCGGCACATATCTAAAATAACCGGGTCGATTGGGGGGTCGAGCTTGAGTGTAAAAGGAATGGTGTAAACGTATAAGAAGCCCTCCCGATGATCGGTGATTGATTCATCAGGTCCGGGGGCAAACACTTGTACCGGACGGTTATCCCATCCGCAATCAGCCTAGACTTGACCAAGTTTGTCCTCGGTAATGGACGACGGGTACCGTCTTACGTCAAACCCTCTATCAGAAACCAGAGAAGGTTTTTCAACTTCAAAATCCTTGTTATAGTTGGGTTTGGACGGTACAATGTCCAAAGCAGTGGGCTCAAAGGCGATTTTTCCCTTGGGTTGAGAAGTTGGCTCGGTTCCTTGAGAAGAAACCGAAGGAATATCATGGGAGGTGGTTTCGGTGTTGGCAGACATTTGGAAGTTATGGAAAAGGAGATTGGCGAATTCGAAAAGGGAGAAGTTAAAAAATAGGAGTAAAGGAGCAGTCGAAAGAATTCAAATTGGTAAAGTGAGTAGAAACAAAGCAGCACTTTCAATAGGAAAACAGCAAATGAAGAAGTTGGCGGAGTTGGTTTTCTTTCACACAATATAAGCAATGAATCAAGGGGATAAAACGGTGGAATCTGTAAGAAATATGAGATGGAAGATGATTAGAAGTGAAGAAGTGAAAAGAAGTAAAATGGTGAAGTGAAGGGGTTGAAGGCCTTATATAGGCATGGGAACCGAGACGGTTACAGATCCTAGCCAACCGAGGGATGCCACGTGTCCCACAATTAATGAGAAGTGATTTGAAACGACGTATGTTGCGGCGGTTGTCAGAGCTGGCCGTTCGTGATGAGATGCGTGGCTGATGACAGAGGGACGTGACGCAACTATTCCCGCCAAAATGAAAAGATAACAACAAGCTTATGGAACCACCGGTTTCGTGACTCATACACTTCCCGTTACTCCGGTAAAACTACGGTCCAGAAAGTGTGGGGACTATCTGTATACGGTAAAAATCGGACTTATGCTAGACCGGTGAGACCGGGAATCGAGGGAAGAAAGAAACAAGCACGAGCATGAAGACTTTCCTTCGGATCGGAGATATCGCATTAGAAGTGGTTGATCAGAAGAAAGCGAAGGAAATCGTTTAGTCCGGTTTCTCCATAGCCGAGTTGATCGTGGCCGTTGGTCCGGGTGATCGTGGCCGTTGGTCCGGGTGATTAGTTACACAATTGCCACGTGTCAAAACCGTTCTGCCACATTGTACTGCCAATCGTACGGGTGTCAGACCGTACGACCCAACCTTATCCTTTTAGGGTTTTCTTTATTCAAAAAGGCTTTATGTTGTACAAGACCCACAAGGCAAAACTATAAATAGGAGACATTACCTTACTTTCAAGGGTTGGTTTTTTCAGATCTAGAATATTGTAATAGCAAAATATATAAAATCTCTGTCTCTCTCTCTCTGATATTGGTCCGGATTTGTGTGTTCTTATTTAGCTTTATTTACTTGTCCAATACTCAAATATTATTTATACCTATATTCAGTGTAAATCACTGATTTCGGTTCACTTGCTCACAGCAAATCCATATACGTTTTCTTTCAACCAAATAGATTAAAGCTCATCCACATATCCTATACCTCACTTACAAATTCAATTGATTACCGAAATTCGGGATAAACATCTTTATTGTTTTGTGGAAAAGGACGAGAGGAGGAAGCTGACTCAATCGTCTTTTTTTGAAGTATTCTAGTGAGGATTTAGAAAGATGGTTGGTTGCTCTTAATTTCTGTAAAGTGGTTGAGAAGATTATTTTAAAATGGAAGGGACAAAAAGAAAAGAAGCAAAATTATTAGTTGAGTAAAATTGTCTCTTGCAAATTGGAGATATATGATACTAATATGTAGGAGCTGACGGTGACTTGCTCTTTGTGTGCCTGAGGAGACTATCAATATTGTATATTTTAACAGATGGATGGAGAGTGAACTTGCTTCTTTTTATTTTTTCATTTGTCCAAGATTTAGTGATTAAAGTTATCCAATACTCATTGTGAGGGGTGGAGTAGGGGAGATTACATATACAAGTATGGCACAGACGTAGCAACACTTGTGGATTCTCCATTGGGAAAGAAACAAATATTAGTTGCTATAAATACCTAATTCATCCACTCCCCTGAATATGAGGAAGTTGGTTGCATACTTGCTATTTTTTACCTTTTCTTTTTCGTTTCAATATAAATTCATCAACTCTTAGGTTGGTGACAAGGAAGATAGTGGCTATCCAAATAGATTTTCAACTTGCTGTGACGCTTCAAGGGTCAAGAAATTGTCAATTTTTTTGTTAGGTTAGACTCGCACAAACTCATATTTCGAGAAAAATTATAGTACCCAATTGTACCAACAACGTAACCAGTTTGACAACAATAAAAATTGTAAAAACTTAAAATAGAATTTACGAGTGAAATGGAAGAAAAATTGTAGAATACATTTTAGAATAAAAGAAGGTTGTAAAATAAAAGGAACCTTTCAATGAAAAGTTAACGACGACGACGACAACAACATAATCAGTGTAATTTCATAAATAGGGTCTGAAAAGATAGCGTGTACGCAGCATTACCCTTACATTGTAATGGTAGAGATGTTGTTTCCGATAGACAATCTATAACCGCCTTAAATTCTTAGTAGGCGTTTGGCCAACCCATGGTTTGAAACCATGGTTTCAAACCAGCGTTTGGACATACGTTTGGGACCATGGTTTCAATTTTTTTAAATATAAAATTTAACCTATAAGTTTATATTTTGTAAAAAATGACTCATAAGTTGGTAGATATTTTTAGCAATTACCCCATCAATCCTTTACCGATCTCATTAACTTCCACCAACCTTTATTTATATCTACCAACCTTTAATTTATGTGAGAAGATTATATTAAAGAGTAGTTACATTACTATTCATGTTAAATTTTCGTTTTTATTGAACTAAAGTTTGATTAATTGATGTTGCATTTTTTAGAAAGGTCTTCTAGTAGTGTACTAATTTTGTTATAAACTATGATTTGCTCATTTGGTAAGATTATATAAGAATTGAGAATGTTTTGATAGTTTTCACAATTTGTGGGGTTTTTATGTCTATAAGAAAAAATACAACTTAAAATGTTCAAATTGTATATCCAAACATGGTTTCAAACCATGTCCAAACGGGGCCTTAGGTGCAGGAACCTATACCCAAATCATTTTTGGGGGGAAATTAGATTTAATCCTTAATCTTGTAGGGGTATAGGAAACAATACTCAATCCACCTTTTGAATAAAACAGTATACCCGATAGATAGTAATTTTTTTCATCCCTTTGATCTTAAATTCAACAACAAAAAATGTGCTTCAATCATGAATTTAAAAACGGAAAAGGGTCAAATTTACCCTCCAAGTATGGTTTATAGTTTAAATTTGCCCTCCGTCAAAGTTTGGGATCAAATTTGCCCTCTCCGTCAAAGTTTGAGATCAAATTTGCCCTCCAAGTATGGTTTATAGTTTAAATTTGCACTCCGTTAAAGTTTGTGATCAAATTTGCCCTCTCCATCAAAGTTTGGGATCAAATTTGCCCTCCCCGTTAGAATATTTGATAAATTTGCCCTTACATGGATGGAAGTCTGACTTGAACTCCACAACACAAAAAAATTAGCCACATCGGATCCACCAGTCCTTCTTCCCGAAAGACTTCCTTTTTTGAAACTAAACCCCTCCGGCCCATGAAAATTGGAGAACTATAGGCTCCACGTAGACTCCCAAACCCAATTCTTTTTTTAACTTGTTTCCCAATCCCAATTCTCTTAACCCGTCTAGACTATTGCTGACACTGAGGCACCATGTCGTAATGTGAAAAGCCGGAGTTTTAATCGCATCAAGGTACACACGTAATGCATGCGATAAAATATGAGGCATGTAAGAAAAATTCTGCAACAGCAACAACAACAAATGTTTAATACGACCAAGGATTTGTTGTGGAGTCCAAGTCATACTTCCATCCATACAAGGGAAAATTTATCAAGTATCCTAATAGGGAGGGCAAATTTAATCCCAAACTTTGATGGAGAGGGCAAATTTAATATCAAACTTTGACGGATGGCAAATTTAAACTATAAACCATACTTGGAGGGCAAATTTGATCCCAAACTTTGACGGAGAGGGCAAATTTGATCCCAAACTTTGACGGATAGCAAATTAAAACTATAAACCATACTTGGAGGGTAAATTTGATCCTTTTCCCATTTAAAAATATCGCCGTCATTTCTGATGGATTTTTATCAAACATTTTTCTCAAAGTTGATAGATATTTTAAGTTGTTCTATTAAATCATTTTATAATTAACTACTCCACTACTTTTGATTGCCATTATGAGAAATTTTTTAGACTAAACTATGAAAATATAATTAACTAAAGGGGAAAGATGGCATTACCTGTCATTATCCGCGTGCTTTCGCTTACTGAGTTAAATTTTTATTTATACCACCAAATGATTTTGACCTTTCTTGTCCTATCAAAATCTCATGTCATTCTAGTAATTAAAGTTTTGCCTTAATGATATGCTAATGATGCTTCGATTGGTATTGATTTATTTGGAGGTCCAAAAGTAAAAACAGCGCCAATGTTGATGTTTCTACGGTATTTCTCTCTTTAACCTAACTACTTGCAAAAACATGTATATGTTCTTAGACGGAAGGATTCAATCCTGAAAATCCATTGTCTTACTACTTCAGAGCACGTACCATTTAGATTTCTATTCGACTCTAATTCCACACTATTTATAATAAAATTCACAAGTTAGAGATAAGCAGACTCAAATCGCTAAGTAATATTTGTTATATGATAAATTATTGGCTATCTGGTCTCCCGACTGATTCTACTATAAAGGCCTACACAAAGACAATAACTCAAACCAACATGTGCAGTGCTCTTTTGGACTCGTGTAATTGCGGGGTTTTCCCTTCGAATGAGTTGGTCTTTAATTTTGTCCTTTAAAATCGGGCTTATTGCAAGAGGGGCATAAGTTCTTTAAGGGCACATGCATAACTTGTGAATATTATTATGCGTAACTTTTGCCTTTTAGGCATAATTTCTATTTTGAAGAACAAAATTTAAAGACCAGCCAATTTGAAGGATAAAATCAAAGACTGGTACAAAACATGGAGAAGTGCAAATGACCCCATTGAGTTTGGAAACAAGTCCGCGAAAATAATTGAGCCAAAACGAACAATATTGTGCATCTCTTAATTGGGCTGTTGTGCAACAGGTTTTGACATCTTGAGTTCAAATCAACTACGAGTACTGCATATTAATGTTTGTTACTTATGCTCTCAAATTTTGGCATCATAATTTTCTGCAGCCTTCATTCATTTATTAATTCTAGGGGGGCAGAAAAGACAACTAATTAACTAAGCTAGAAATGTGATGATTAATTAATTTTCTTATTATATTTTGTCCGAGGCTAATGATTGAACAGTTGTAAGCATTTCAACGATTTTGATATATAAATTAATAATGTTGAGATCTTTATTATTGTCAAGTGTCAACTAATTGATTCTGTGGAGGAAATCTACAGGTTCTTATACACCTAATAGTAGAATGATCTAGTGCTCTTTTTTCCGCCTTTTTTTTGTTATTTGGAATTTGGAGCAAATATGATTGCAGCAGCTCACCAGACTTTCCAAAATCAAACAAATACATAAGGACAAAAAGAGGGTAGCGAACAAATCCTACTTTATCACCAACAACCCATTACTTACAAAAGTCAAAAATAAAATAAAATAGCTAAAGAAAGGGAAAAAAAGGGTAGCGACTCTATATTTCATTTTTCCATTGCTGATAATAATAATTTTGACATAATAATTGTTACGGGCTGCCTTCGTTGTGCCTTGGCGCCCATAACCCCTGCGCGTGCCAAGCAGGCCAAGCGAGTGTTAGTCGCACAGGTGACGTGCGCAGACGAGTGTCAACTGCGCAGGCAGTGTCAGCCGAGCATGCGACGTGCGCTGACGATGGGCTCTGAAATGCGAGAGCCAACAAGCATCTAGATATGTTGTATTGCATATCCTAAGAGTGCCAAGGAAGTTTAGCAAGGATCTGGGATGAGCCCAAGGGCCTTGTCGGCGGACGACCGGCCACGTGCGAGCCTGAGTGTCTATCCTGTGCATTTCCAAGCTATGGATGGAATCTTCGGATATAGGGTGAGAGGACCTATCCTAGGATGTTCAGGAATGTGCTTACCAAGTTTGGCGTCATTTGATGATCGTTTACCCATGAGCTTGACTTAGCCAAGAAGCAGTGTCAGTGTTGAAGCTTTCGAAGGCTATATCTCGTTCCACGAGTATGGGGATGGGATGAAACTTCATGGAGGAGTGAAGGAAGTCAAGAGAAAGAATTAGGAACAGACGGCGCCTGATTTGGAGTTCGGAAGAGTGAGAAAGGCCCATCATGAATCATGATTCTCTGGCAAAAGGATGTCCAGTGGAGAAACTTGGGTTTATTGCTTTAAAGCATATATAAAGGGGGCAGAGGTGTCTAAATCTCAGCCAGCCTCCCTCGTGCATGCTGTCGACCAGTTGCACCAAGTGAGCAACTTTGAGGGAGGACCTCAAGGACCTGCCTAGGCATTTCAGAGGGGTTCCTAGGTATCCATACGAGTTAGGCAACTCTATGGACAGCGCGACGCCTGCAGGCTAACGTTGGGCGCACAACGAGTGCCGAAGGCTTGACGTATGAACTGATTATGCCCCGCAAGCTATCCTTATGGATGTTAAAGACCTCCATGCTGATTGAGTACTCGAGGCACCACTCTTAAGAGCCTCGTGTATTGACTTGTGAGCTTGGCTTGGTTTCAGCCTTGCAAGCAAGGGTCCGTTGGCCTAGACGTGCAGTCGTGGGGTGACACCGCACTACAAGGGATGGAAGTATGTTGCGAGGGCTATGTTTGCCAATGCCATGAGACAAGCATGGACACATAAAAGAGGACCGCACATGAAAAAATCTAAGGATTGGAAGTTCCCCTACTCGGGCACGACACAAGGCAAGTGTCAAGCTTGAGGATTGGACTGTGCACGCAGGAGCGACGCTCGGTGTCAGGCGAAGGACATGCATATCCGTAGCCAACCCAAGGTTTGCGCATAGATGAGACCCAACATAAGAAATGCGCCACAAGAGCATGATAGCAAGACCTTTGACATCAGACAGACGGCACAAGGGAAGCAAAGCCTCTGAGGCAAGCTTCATCATAGGCACAGGGTCGTGCCAAGAAAACCTAGTATAAAGAAAGGATGGCTTATAGTCAGGTGGGACTACAGGCGCCACACAGGCTATTTGTGTGCTGATGCCGCTTAGGAGGAGTCGGCCCGTGACATAATTCATGGCCGGCAAACTGTTGCCAACAAAGCCTCTGCAAAGTATACAACAATCTAACTGCAAACTATTTGAGCAAACTTATTGGGGCACAATTATCTATTGGGCCGTCAAAAAGGCTAGCCCATCCAGCCCTAGTGAGTTGGATGATGTAACAACTTAGTCCAGTCCAACTCTTAATTCGAAAGGCCTTCAAAATGCTAAGGGTCATTTGACGATTGTTCTTCAAAGGCACTAGTCTTTAATAATTGGCCCTCAGATTGGTGGTCATTAATCTTTGTCCTTCACTAAAAAATTCTTGGTTTCGAGTTCGAACCCCCGCTTAGTCAAAAATTATTTTTAAAAAAATCGCAAAGTAGACTTTGGATTCGCAAGGTAGAGTTTCAAACCTCTACTTTAAGGCCTAAGTTTGCTACAAACCTCTGCCTTGCGATTTTTTTTTTTTTACTAAGCTGGGGTTCGAACCCAAAACCGTGGGATATTAAGCGAAGGACAAAAATTAAAGACCACCAATTTAAGGGGAAAAAAATTAAAGACCAATGCCTTTGAAGGGAAATCCGCACAAAAAATTAAATGCTAGTCCATCCCAACTCTAAGCGGGTCACCAGCTAGGGTGTAAATTGCCCTTATTCGGTGGTGGTATTTCATTTTCGCCCTTCGCATAAAACTCCTGGGTTCTGGGTTCGAACCCCGCCCATTCAAAAATTAAAAAAAAATCGCAAGACAGAGTTTGACTGCAGACTCTACCTTATCAGGTAGAGTTTTGCCTTCAAGCATAAGGCAAAACTTTACCTTATGGTAGAGGTTTGCATTAAGACATTTTTTTTTATTGTTTTTACGCAGCTGGAATTTTGCAAAACTCTGCCTTAAGGTCCAACTTTTGCTATGAAACTCGGCCTTGCGAAATTTTTCTTTTTTTTACTGAGCCAAGATTCAAACCCTAAACCTCAAGGTATTTGGTGAAGGGAAAAAAATTAACGACCAACAATTTGAGGGATAAAAATTAAAGACCGCCCTTGAATAAGGGTATTTGTGTGAATGATCCGTAATAAATTAGTAATTAATATTTATTTTTATGTTTGATCTCACGGGTCAGTCCAACCCAACATCTTGAGGTTGTGGGCTAACTGGGAGTGGGAAATTTGCTTGATTGCGCTTATTCGGGGTGGTCTCTAAATTTTGTCCTTCAAATTGCTGGTCTTAATTTTATCCTTCGCCTAAAATACTCCGAGATTCTGGGTTCGAATCCCGACTCAGTCAAAAAAAAAATTGCAAGGCAGAATTTGGTAGCAAAGTAGGCTTATTCGAGGCCTAATTTTGGCCTAAAAAAAAAACTGCCTCAAGGCAAATTCTGTATTAAGGCAAACTTCTACCTTAAGGCAAACTTTTGCCCGATAGGCCTATTTTGCTACAAAACTCTGTCTTGAGATTTATTTATTTTTTGACTGAGCGGGAATTCGAACCCATAATCTCGGGGTATTTTCAGCGACTTTTTTAAGCGAAAGACAAAAATTAAAGACCGCAATTTGAGGGATAAAAGTTAAAGACCAGCGCCTTTGAAGGGCAGTCCGTGAAAAAAAAAATGACTGGGATTGGGTTTAGTAG
The DNA here is from genome assembly GCF_019175385.1 of Lycium barbarum. NCBI lineage: Eukaryota > Viridiplantae > Streptophyta > Magnoliopsida > Solanales > Solanaceae > Lycium > Lycium barbarum. Next base: position 164,086,843 of record NC_083337.1, read on the forward strand.
CTTCAAGTTTGGATTGGGCTAAGAGAACATAGCCTAACCGTATCCAACTAGCAGGTTGGCCGGTTGGGTTGAGTCGGCCTGTGTGAAGCTCATTTTGACAGCTGTTAATAAATTACTTTACTTTTATTCATTACATTTATTTCATTATTAAAGGCCATAGACTTATTGTGCTTATTACTATTTTACACTCTTTTTAATTTGAAAATAATACACCTTTTTTGTTTTATACATATCCATAACATAGAATTAAAAAGAAAATTTAAAAATACCATGATATTAAGTAAGTAGTAAAACGAAAGAGAATTGATAATCTAATGTGTAAAATAAGCATTTTTAAAAGATCAAGTGGGACATGAGGAGGAAAATATTTTATTGATCAAAGTTACAAGAGGACTTTGATTATTAAAACAAAGTTGGAAGGTGTAATCAAATACCATCTTTTGTAGATTATCAATCCATATCTATCATAAAAGAGTTAAAGATTATTTTTCAAGTGAATATCAAGTGAATGATAGTGTGAATCTCTTTCTACACTAATCAATGCATAAAATCTAAAACTTTTTGCTTTTGGAACCTGAAAGTGAAGTGAAGTGGCTTATATAGTTTGCGTGTCTTGATAGTTGATGCACATAACGTGTTTTAAGGCAGGCACTTTCCGTATGGAATCTGTTTTGTCACAAATGGAAATCCTTATAGCGACATGTCTGTTTACCAAACAATGGAAACTTCCTACTTTATTAACAGAAAGGAAAAACAAAATAAAGAATGAAGTTTCCTATTTGCAGAAAGCTCAACCTAAGTCCCTTTATCTGTCTTAATGCTAATAGATACAAAAAGATTCTCTCTGCCTTACCCAACGTAGGAGTAAGGTCTGCGGATACCCCGTCCCCCCTAGAACCCATTTATAGGATCACACTGGGTATGTTGTTGTTGATGATGATGAAGAATAGACACAAAACGATTAAAAATTGTCAAAACATAGTATTCTAGCAATCTTCATGGTGGAGTTGATTTTTTTCGTGTTGAGATCCTTGTGCATCAGATGAAAATAAGTAAAAACACAATTTTTTAAACAATCAGTAAGCAGTAAGCATCCAACTTGATGAATCTGTAACAGCAGATCCACAAGACCCGATCCCTGTAGCTGCGTTTTCAGTTTAAAAATAGGCGTGAAAAGGGAGATTCAAACAGGGTTTTGATCATTTCTTGGACGAGATTTCGAATGAAAGCTGATCAGAATGGCCTAAACATACCTCGAATAGCAAGTCTCGTCGCCTTGAAGATATCCTCCCCTCCTCCTCCTTACTCCCTTTTTATATTTTAATATCTGTCTACTACAGTTGAAATGCCTCACACTCTTTTATCTCTGGGAAAGTTTATGGAGACAATGCGAATCAAGCACACTTTTATTAATTAATTTCAAGAAATCAATCTACTTACAGGGAATAAATACTTAGTGATCTTCTAACTTTGGCCTGTATAATGGAGGATCTTCCCCAAGCAAAAGTGATGTCAAGACAGCTTCACACACTGCATTGTCATACACAAGCAAGTGACCACCATCAGGAACTTCATGATATCGAATCCAAGGCAGCCTTTGCGAGACGTGTCTTTGTAATTGAACAGGCACAACTTTGTCTTTGAAACCTTGCCAGATGTGAACTGAACTTTCGTTTTGTGGGTACGGGTTAGTTAGCTCCAACGGATTAAAATCCCATCTCCCAAAAGCCACAATACAGTCAGTACAAAGGGAGTCAAATACATTTCGGTCCTTTAGGCCATCCTGTAAATGAAAGTACAGCATCTGATTAAACTTACCATATTTACAGAAGCTAAACGTGTAGTGATTTTTACTTCCAACAACCAAAATATTGATCCTGACACCAAAGATACTCACTACTGAAAAATACAAATTAGAGACGGACAATTTCTGTAACTAAATAGCAAAATCTGTTAGTAATCCTATTTAGCGACGGATTATCAAAAATTCTATTAGCCACGAGCTATATAGCGACTGATTAACGACGAAGTTCATAGCTAATTCCAGTTCTTTTTGTAGTGACTGATACCGCAGATCAAACAAAAAGAATTCTTTTTTTATCTGAATGGCAGAATGTTACCTGAGTGAACAATTGATATCCTGGTGTATTCTTCAAGACTTCCAAGTCTCTGTCACAGAAAAATTGAGGGTTTCCATCAAGAACTGAGGCTGATGGGAAAACTTTCTGAGTCAACCACCAATGTAATAGCCCCCGAGCATAACGTGTGATCCAAATCACCCACCGGCAGAGTTGTTTCCTGTAATCATCCTTCACTAGATCCTTAGGTAGTGTACGCCATTTATAATTGACAAAGGGAACGACTAGAGCCACACCTGCAAGCCTGCAATGCATTATATTTCAAAAGTAAAATCTAATAGGCCTAAAACTTAACCAGTAGAGCCAACAAGCTAAAAACTCTCAATTAAGTCTTTACTACTCTTACCTTCCGGGGATGTGCTTGATGCAACTCCAAGCGGGGTAACATCCCAACGACACACCTATTACATAGAATCTGGATCCTAATTCCAACAGATCAGCTAGCTCTTCGATATCAGACGCTTCACTTTTAAGCGATCTTTTTGGATTTATATCGCTCTCTCCATATCCAGATCTATCATAGATCAAAAGGTATATCTCCAATTCATCCAGGAGTTCCTGGGAACTAGAGCACTATTAGATCAAATCTAAACTACACATTTAGGCAAAGCTAATTCAAGAATAACATCTCTTCATCACAAAAATAGAAACACATTTTCCAGCTCCCTCCTATAAATTTCAACTTAAAGAAAAGAATCTAAATATGCTAACCACAAAACCTAGTTGCCCGGACTCTCCAAAAATATCGCCAGGTAGATGTTGGATCCTCAAAAAGTAGTGCATTGTTGGAGAACGCAAGCAACATAGCACAAAAAGTAAGAGATTTCAATAACTTATTCTGCCCTGAAGTCAATTCAATTATCACTGTAAACAGTAGTTCTAACCTGCTAATGTCAAGTTTAATTGTTCTTGAAAACTAAAGAAAAATCATTTCTTGATCTATTTATTTCAACCCTTTCTCTTCAAATCTATGATATAGATGTCAAATTCACAATTCTCAAGCAGATTGATGCTTAAGTATCAGTCTCAAAATCAAGAAACTATGATCTACAGATTAAAAAAAATGAAAGAGGAAGAGAATCTACATACATCAGAAGCCATAAAGCTCATTTCTTTGTTGCTGCCAAAGCCATGAACAATAATAATTCTGAATTTGGAAATGTTCTTGGGTACTCCTCTTTCTCTGTAAGCAAGGTATCTACCATCACCAAGTTTAACTCTAGGTGACGTGACAACAACAACAGATTCATCATCTATAAGTGACTTGGATTCAGTTTTCTCAGTAGAAGGCTCTGTGTGCTGACCAGCACATCCCAAACAACCCATCATCATCACTACAAGTTTCTTGAAACCCATTAATTTTCTGAAAAAGAGATAAATTAATCATAAAAAATAAAAAAATAAAAAAAACCGGTGAGAAAATTGAAAATTTGAGTTTATGGGTTTGATATGAGCTTACCAGATATACACAATTTCTCTGCAAAAAATAAAAAGAATAATAGAAAAATCAAGAATTAGTTCTAGCCTTACATGATTGGTAGATGAGGGGCATAGATATTTGTACCTTTTTCCTGCTTTACCCTTTACTTTCTTTTGACTAATTTAAAATGGCAGCTTGTCAAATGAGCAAATGGGGTTGGGTACTAACAATACATGTCTGAAAAGAATTTTTCTGCATTATTATTTGCAGGTTTGAACATTGAGCAAATGGGGTTGGGTACTAACAATTCGCGTTTTTTATGAAGCAGTTTCTCAGTCCTGATATGTTTTCACACTTTTTGTTGGCCGCGTAAAATTCAAAGTAAGTGACAGACTGATTTTCGGTGGAAAAAAAAAGGACTGATTTTGGAAATGTATTATTGTATCATTTTGATATGAGAAAAGACTGGCAGTTATTATTACAAGGGAAAAGTTGCAAATATACCCCTCAACTTTGTGATTTAGAGCAGTTATACACTTGTTATAAAAATGGTGTAAATATACTCTTGCGGTTATAAAATAGTGCAAATATATCCATGCCGTTAAAAAATAGTAATATATCCTTTTTGCGGACGGAATTTTTTTTAAAAATCATTTGGTTTATATTTTAATTTAAAAAAAAAATACCACGTGGCTTAAAAAAAAGTCTACCCATTTTTTTGAGTAGACATATTTTTCTAAGGCCACATGATAATTTCTTTTATTGGTGGGTCGCGTCTGGTTCATTTAAAAAAATGGGTAGAATTTTTTTTTTAAAGCCACAGAGATATTTTTTAAAACGAACTAGACCCGACCCACTAGAAAAAAAATTACCATGTGGTGTTAGAAAAATATTTCTACTAAAAAAATGGGTAGACTTTTTTAAAGCCACATGGTCTTTTTTTAATTAAATAACAAGCTAAATGATTTTTTTTTAAAAGTCGGTTAGCAAAAAGAGTAAATTTGCACTAGTTGTGTAAGGGTATATTTGCACCATTTTGTAATGGTAAGGGTATATATTGATGTGCCGTGAAATTACGGGATATTCGATGCTAATTTCTTAAGCTTTTGTAACTCTTCAAGCACTTTTGTTGTTACTTTTTGTGTATTTATGTCGTTTTGTAGGATAAGATGCCCAGAGAGCATAACGAAGCATAACGGAGCAAAAATAGAACAAACAGCACTTTCTGGCAGCACATGCTAGCAGCATTTGCTGCAGCATGTTGTGCATGCGAGCAGCATTTGCTGCAGCATGTTGTGCATGCGAGCAGCACCTGCTGCAGCATGTTGTGCATGCAGCACCTGCGAGTAGCACTTATTGCAGCATGTTGTGCCTGCGAGTAGCACTTGCTGCAGCATGTGCTGCACGCAGGACATTTTTGTCCATAATTTGTTCCCGTTTTGGAATGTTATAAATACTCTTTTAGGGTTTGTAAAACATTATCTTTGGCTATTCAACACAAGTTTTGGAGACTAGGGTTCCTACACCACACTTGGGGATTGAAGATTTAAAGTTTTGATAAGAAATTTCTTAACCCTTTACTCATTTCTTCAATTCCTTGCTTTGTAGTGTATATCTAAGTGTGTAGAATTTTATTCGATAACTTTAATCTTGTTTATGAAAATATTCATTTGCAAAGTTGGATGAAACCTCTTGTTATGCTTATGTATTAAATGATCTTTATTGCTATTGAAGTGGGTCTTTGTTGTTTTAATTAATCTTGTTCTTTAATGTTTCTTAAGGGATTAGCTAACCCTAAGACTCGCCCATTTACTTTGATTGAGCTCCGAAGAGGAAATCTAGATTGGGAAAGATTAATTAACAAGAATTTGGGTCATTAAACCCATCTAATAACTTGAGCTCGGAATAGGATAGTTACTTGAGGTTAAATTGATTGTGTCTAATATCATACTCTAAGGCTTGGAAAAGCTTAGAGTGAAATTCGTTGATTTGGTTGGAAGACTTTTAATGAGATTTTAGAAATCATTATCTATTAACATAAACCCGCTCTTAGTTGTAAAATCGTGAAACACATTGGATCGTTACTTGAGCGTAATTTTCTTTGTATCCACAGGGAACAACACATTGATCATTTTACCCGCTTTCTAGTTAGTTTTATCTTTGTTAGTTTTTAAATCAAAAACCAAATATTGAAAAAGTGTTTGGCTTAGCTTAGTTGGTGATAATTCCTAACTTGTTTAAATCGCCTTGTATATTGTTCCCTGTGGGATCGACCCCGACTCATAGTTGGCAAAATTATATTGCGACGATCGTGTACACTTTCTCTTTGAGGAGTAGATTTGGACGTTATCATATATACACCACTTTTTAAACGAGGGGTATATCTGCTGTAAATCGCAAAGTTGAGGGGTATATTTGCACATTTGCCCTTATTACAATATATACTCCCTCTGTTCACTTTTACTTGTCACTTTTGACTTTACACAACCCTTAAGAAATAATAAATGAAGTCTATAATTTAACGATGTACCCATATTAATTGGTGCATATTTTCATTGGATTTGTAAAATGATTTGAAGTGAGTATTTAATACTATGGGTAAAATAAGAAAGAAAAAAATTATCTTCTCTTGTTATGCTAAAAGTGAAAAGTAAAACTAAAAATTTATTTTTGAAATACTGAACAAGTAAAAGCGAACGGAGGGAGTATATTTTATGTGTAGTTACTTAATATTCAAGTTTTTCTTTTAAAAATAAATTAATTTAATCCAAATTAGCTCCGGATGTTAGCTAAAATTTTGTTCTCCACAAATAGAATGAAAGGTCTCACTTCCTGCAAGCTTTCTCAGTCGAGCTCGTCGCACGGGGACTAGAACGGTTCACCTCTCGTGTTTGATTTGCAGGCTATTACTCTAGATTAAAGTATATCTTATATGCACCCAAAAGATAGTGATTGAAAATTTACTTGTCAACCAAAATTAAGATAGATATAGTAATAAGTTTTATGTTCTTACAATTATGGTTATTGAAATACATAATAAGTTAGTGAGCTTATCATGAGAAACATAGACATTCCCAGTTACTTATTTGCTATTATTATATGAGGAATCGAATACATTATTATTTTGTTATAATTCTTAACAATATTTTGAAATATAAAGGTTATAAGTTGATTTAATTTTTTTTTTAATTTAAGAATATGTGAATTTTATTTTCTTAAACAAACTCTTCGAGGTGGACCTAAAATTAATTAAATGTTTTAACCTTCTACTTGAACTCTTGAAGTCTCATTCTATTTGTGACAAAGACAGTAATACCTGTAAGATTCAACTTCCAATGACAGCTTGGTTTAACTTATTTACTTAGCATTCGGAAGTTGTATCAAATATAGTAACTCTAATATTTGAACTTTCATTATACTTTTGGGAAGTACTCTCTCCGATTCTATTTATACTAGTAAGGATAACTCGGGCATTGCCCGGACCCAACATGAACAAAGTTATAGCATTGTTTTATTAACCTCTCAACGGAGACATTTTTTTCTATGATTTCTCTATTGCCAAGTCGTATCACATGAAACTTGTTTTTCAATTAATATGTGATTGTATAGAACAATTAAAAATATTCATGGGCGAGTCAATCAAATCCTCCTCGTGGCATTCATTTTGAAGCATTAGGGGCCTTTAGAATTTTTCCTTGAAGCTTCGTTGGAAATAAACGTTAAGGTTGCTTCACGTACTTCAAATATGCTATTTTATATAATTAATTTTAGGAATAATTTCAGAGACCTCCTCTCAGGTTTAACTCTGTATCACTCATCTCCCTTGTGATTTACGACATTACGATTACCTCACTTGTTTTGATTATTGTAACAATTCTTTTAACATATTTTATTGATGTAAAAAAAAATTATAAATTGACTAATTCAAGCCTTTTCCAATATACTCTTTTATTTGATTAATATTGTGAATACTTTAACAAATGATATTAACATCTGTAGTTTTCTCAGATTCCTTTTCTCATTAAAATACAAAGGATGAAAGATGAGACTACAATTAATCTCTTCTAAGATTTGAAGCCTCGATGAAGCTTTCACATTAGTGTCCATGAATTCAAAATTCTTGAACAAAGACATTGGAAATCCTTTGTTAACCGAAACACTGGACCAATCTTCTTATAAAATTCGTAGGAACATTGGCTGATTTTTCAAACTATATTTTCTCAATCATTCCTAATCCAAAGTACATTTTTTACAAAGTTGAAGTATTGTAAATAATATATAAACTGTAATAATAAAATCTTATATTTAATGATTTTTAATCCAATCTACTGTTAAGAGTTTATGATTGACAAATCTTGTTTATTGATATGTGAAATATCTAACAAACAAAAGAAGATCTTGGTTTCCTCATCTCACATATGATTGAAAAATCTAGCAATGGCTTCATCACATGTCATTTTTATATATACAGGTTTAATGACTAATTAGTTAAATAAAGAAAAAAAATAACTAAGCAAACTATTTTGAGATTAAATGATTAAACAATTTGGCTTGGGGCTGCAAAAAGAAAGTGCCAAAAAGCTGCTAACTTGCCATGTACTACTCATTTAACAGGACCCGGCACTTTTGTAGCCCAAAAAAAATAATTTGGAACCAAACTAACCAATTAAAAAAAAAAAATCAAACTAGGCTTCACGCACAGAATATGTGCGTAAAACTCATACCAAAAACCCCCGACCCCAACCTTTATTCTTTGGAATTCAAACTCAAAATTAAGGTTTTTTTCGTACTTTGACCGAAGATTAGTCATGTTTCAAAACACCGAAATATAAATATTTTATATAGAACTTAATATTTTTTTAGTGTACAATAATATCGGCTCATTACATCAAATATACATATACATTTGGATCGTCGTTTTAGGGGTTGTAAAGTGCTCCGAAGTACGTTGGAAAACTTGTTATATTTAGGTTTAAGTGTCATATTTTATAGGGTTTTGATTAATCTCTTTTGTTTTACTCTCAAAGCTATGAAAGTACTTTTTTGGTTCAAGAAAGATAGAAAAGAAAAAATTACTCTGCTTTGTATTAGGTTTTTTTTCTTTTATGTCTTTTTTATTTTGTTATTGTATTGTGTAATCCGCACCTTTTGAATGTGCAAAAATAAATATAATATTTAAAAATAATTCATCCAATACGAGAGGTTCATAATAATTGAAAAATATTTCATTCCATTAGCAACGAAATACATTATTAAATTATAATAGACTTAAAAAAAATCAAGTTCTAGACACTCTTCTACTTCCAGATGTGCTGCCACCATGGGAGTTTTGCCCACATGAATGCTTATCATGCCCAAATTGCTTACATGTTGAGCACTTGCGAGAGTAAGTCTTTTCGCTAACATCCATTTGATTGTGATAACGGGTTAGCTTGTTTTTTCCCAATTTACGGATATGGTTCTTGTTCGCAATCATAGAAAACGACGCGGCTGGCCAATAAGCTTGATCACCAAGGGGACGAAAGTGGGCGGAATATGCTTTTAGGTATTTTACGACCTTATATTCCTCCGCCACATAATCAGTTACATTTCTGGCCATTCTCTCAAAGCACTTGACTGCATGAGAATATGGCATGTGGTACATTTGCCACTTACCACAAGTGCATGATTTTGTACGCTCAGTAACGATATGTTTGTTTCCTCCTTTACCGTCGCAATAACCCGTTCTAACTTCATACACTCGTTGAACGACGTCATACTCGGTCATTTGGTGACCCTCTGCGTTTCTTCTATGGTGCTCCATCTTTTTGTAGGGCTTTAGCGTCCATGTTCTCTCGTCGGCTAATATAGCTTTGGCCTGTCTTATCCTATCCGCAAATCGCTCCACGACCTGCCTGAAAGTTAGTCTTACCATTGTGGTGATAGGTAGTCCTCGAGTAGATTTGAGAAGTCCATTAAAAGACTCCGAGCTGTTCGTTGTGAGCATGTCCCATCTCCTTCATCCATCAACATAAAGCGTCTATTTTTCAACTTCTAATTTCATCAACCAAACATATGCCTCTTCACTCACTTCCCTTAGCAGCTCCATTTTTGCAGCCCATTTTCTTTGTTGATGCTGCATCGCAGCCCCCCATATCAATTTGTTTACAGTGCCATTTTCAAACTTTGTTTGCAAATTAGCCTTTAAGTGCCTTAAACAATATCGTGCAATATGCCTTTATGACGATCCGATAGGACACATATGCCCTGACGAACCTTAATAACATGAGTTTGTAGATGATTCAAGAACATCCCCATGTCTCGTTGCTCTCGTTGGCTGCAATTGCTAAAGCAAGAGGGAATATTGACACATTGGCATCCATACCTACTTCAATTAGGAGCTTAATGTCATATCGACCATATACATGCGTCTTGTCTATCGATATCACATTCCGGCAGTGAGCAAAACCATCAATACTTGGTTTGAATGCCCAAAAGACGAAGTCAAAAGTTCTGCCCTCTAAAAGCTGCCACTGTACAACAATGCCAGGATTAGCATGTTTTAGAGCCGCCATATACCCCGGCAACGCCTGAAAAGAGGATTCTCAAGTTCCAAAGATCATCTCAAAAGCACGTCTACGCCTGAGAAATCCCTTTCTCTTGCGTATGATTTTACCATATTTTGAGTGGACCATGCTAATACAAGTTTTGATATGGATCCTGCATAAGTTTAAACAAACAATATTTAGCAATGATATTTTAATTGCTATAAGATATATAATGTAAACGGTCAGATAAGTTACCTTGGAGTTTCCTCAATGTGTTTAAGTAACACATGAGCAATCATGTTTATATCTAGATTAAAATGATCTGCTCGACTTTTTCCCATATCACAAATGTACTTCGGGTGGAATTTTGTGATTTCCCACAGACCATCAGGCTTAGCAATTCCCCGAAGCAACCACCGAAAGCCTTGAGTATGTCACTTACAAATCAGCCTCCATACTGATTTGTTTGAGTCATCAACCTTAAACTCCCTCATATCCTTTATACAATACATTCTGACAGCCTGTTGCAACATCTTTTTTTATGTGAACTGCATTCCCTTTGCAAGGACGCATTCATCAATCATGGGAATTTTTGGTTCAATTCACGTTTTTTGGCGACTTTGATTATCATCTCTTGTGAAGACAAATGCATCCTCACGGCCTTGGAGATTGTCAAAATATGGAATATAGTCAGAATGCCACTGCATTGGGCTGTCAGGAATTGGGTTTTCCGCCATCGGAGGTGGTACGTGGTGGTGAGTTTTTTCTGGTTGCTTCTGGAGATTAAAATGTGTATCTTCTTCATCCCCTTCACTATCTTCATCATCGGTTACCTCTGCCTTATTAGCTGGTTCATCGCCATCACTCTTTGATGTATCCACATAACTTGGACAATCAGCGCCATTTAAAAAAAGCCTCCTCCTACACAATAAAAAGCATATGTTAAATTCCAAATTCAAATATATATATATATATTATTTAACATCAAGGTGGTGAACCTACACATATTGATAATGAGCATGGTGTGGAGAGTGATCAACTCCACCAAACTGAGAGGACCGCCTTTCATCCACAGTTAGTACCACTAGCGAGTTTTAATAATAATCAGCTGCACCGAACTGAGAATTATTATAATAATCGGCTCCACTGAACTGAGAATTATTATAATAATCAGCTCCACTGAACTGAGAGTTCTGATAATAACGAGTTGCTCCACTAAATTGAGATGATTGCCCAGTATTACTCGTATCGGGTCTATAACCCCTACAAAGATTTAAAAATGGTTATTTACCAATGCATACAATAAACATGTGCTATTGCACAAAATAATAATATAAGAATGCATATTTACCAAGTTTGATTTAATTTTTGGGTAAGATTTTCCAGCAGCACCTGACCACTCAAAATACCCCCCGTAAGAACTATATTCTCCATACGTGTTAGCTTGACTGGGCTATTCTTGCGGGACCTCTCGGGGTATCTTTTCAACATACATCTCAAGAACATTAAGGGCGACTAAATATTTTAATTCTTCTGGCGCATTCAAATAATCCTTCAAAGAATCATCATCATTGATATAATGCCTACCATAAAGCACTATACCATTGGAAACTGATTGTGGATATCTGTCTGTTATAGAGATTTCATACTCATCTGTACTAGCCTTCATTTTTTCATATATGTAAGTGACTAGTGATTCATAAGACATTTCAAGTGGAGATTTAACATGAACGTTTGGTATTTTATTGTAACGAATTGTACTATTGTCATAAAGGATAATACCATCCCAATGTATTGAAACCTTAACTGGTGGAATATCTTGAACCATTTTTTTGGAGGACTTAAGAGAGGTTTTTTTGAATGACTTAAGAGACTTAAACTTATGAAATGGATGAGTTTTTACCTCGTCCAACATCCTTCTTAAATAGATTCATATTGACCCCTATTGTGCATTGAAACATTGCGTACTATGAATTAAATTCAAATAAACGGTCAAAAAATGCAACATAATATTGTCAAATCGGTCCTTTACGTGTCATAAAAAAACTGAAATTGGCATGCATGATGTGTTATCAAATCATGTTCTATTGCGCATTGAAACATTGCGTAATATGAATTAAATTCAAATAAACGGTCAAAAATGCAGCATTGTATTGTCAAATCAGTCCTTTACGTGTCATAAAAAAGCTGAAATTGGCATGCATGATGTGTTGTCAAATCATGTTCTATTGCGCATTGAAACATTGCGTAAATATGAATTAAATTTAAATAAATGGTCAAAAAATGCAGCATTGTACTGTCAAATCGGTCATTTACGTGTCATAAAAAAACTGAAATTGGCATGCATGATGTGTTGTCAAATCATGTTCTATTGCGCATTGAAACATTGCGTAATATGAATTAAATTCAAATAAACGATAAAAAAATGCAGCATTGTATTGTCAAATCGGTCTTTTACGTGTCATAAAAAAGCTGAAATTGGCATACATGATGTGTTGTCAAATCATGTTCTATTGCGCATTGAAACATTGCGTAATATGAATTAAATTCAAATAAACAGTCGAAAAATGCAGTACTATATATAACATGATTGACAAACAACTAGTATTCACTTTAAAACTAGTTATCATGACATTCTACACCCAATTTGGTAATCTTGATTCTATTACATGTTTTACCCCAACAAACATATTTGAAGCAATGAGTAGGACATGGGAACTAGATGATGATGATTTTCATTACTTAAATAACCCTAACAAAAGATTCAATCAAGAATACAATAAAACAATGAGAGAGGAGTGGAATTGGCGTATTAGAGAGGCTGAAGCACTGGAGCAAAAGTTAGCTTCAATAGGGCTTAAACGCCTAAAAAAACGTGTTATGTCAATGCCTCGCAGAACTCCACAAGAGTTTAATTTTACTATTAATCGTTTTCGCAAAGAGAACAATCGGATACAAATACGTTACCATAGGGTAGAATATGGTATACATGGTAGCACAAGATTTAGATCCAAAGGGGTTCGGACTGTGAAATGTCCGATGAAAATTAATATTTTTCTCATAATAAGGTAAGTAGGTAGGGTCATAAAGATCCTTCCCCCCCCCCCCCCCCCTCCCGAGGGTACTTGGGGGTTTGCAACTATATAAGTAGCCATTTCTTTTGTTATTAGACTACACCATATTCAATGTCGAGTAGTAGAAACTCAGCTTGGTCTTTACTCCTTCCAAAAGAACCAAATAGCAGTGTTGATGAGAATTTAAATCATAGCAGTTTTTCGAGTGATACCAATGATTTCAAACTAGACGAGCTAAATCCGCACCTTCTTGTAGAGCGTAATGATGATTTCTGCAGTGTGACATATTCAGATCCGCGAGAATATTATTGCGGTTTACGCCAAAAATGGTCACATTGGATTGCCGAATCAGAACGTCTTGTTCGTGACTTGGAAAATCTCAACGCTCCAATCCCAACAAGGTACTCACTAACCATGCCTCGAGTAGGTCCAGCAACTTGCGAGACGGCCGTACAAAGGATTAGAAAAGAAAACAACAGAATGCTGACAAGACGTTGTAGATTTTACATGCTAAAGTTGGCTGAAGAACAAGCATCATCAACCGGTAAAGAACTAACATCTCCTGAAAAAAGATGTGTGTTAAGAGACCGCCAATATCGTTCTGAGGACGATATCGAGGACTTCTATTCTAATGACGATTAGGGTCTATTTAGGCTCACTGTCTTAGATTATGGGTCATTTAAGTTTCGGACTAAGACTGTTAATTTGTATATTTATTTTATGATGAAGTCATAAATTTGAATTAGTTTGGCATGTTTTTAATTCTTCAAAGTTGTCAAAGTCTATTATTAATTGACAATTTCACAAAGAAACACAAATAAATTAGTACATAAAGGGTGCGGATTACATTATAGGGGAAAAGGTACAACTAGTAAAAAACATAATCCATAGAAATATTAAACTTAATAAACAAAATACATATAAATAATGAACAGCAAAAAGATAACACAAATAATCTTCCACAATTTAAGTTTTTCTTTCAAAGCAATTTTCTCGTGTTAAGCCACTCTAAGTTTAGCCTTCAGCAAAATTCATTTTTTTTCGGAATTGGTGAGCAAGACCTCCAAACGTTCAATTTTTTCTTCAGCTTCCATAAGCTTAAATTGCGAGTCCAACTTAGCGGTATCTCTAGAGATACGTGAGGTCGCGGTATCTCTATCAAAAAGTGGATTTTTAAATTTCGCCGCCACCGTTTTATCCACGTGAATGCTATCTTCCCACCGAAAGTGTTTGCAATCGCCCATATCCTATAAACATTACAAGAAAATCAGTTTTTTAAAGTAAAATATATGGATAACGTGAAGAAAAAAAAAACACTAAAAAATGTAAAAACACTTACTTCAGGCACTTTACAACACCAAAAAGGGCGACCCGGATTATCTTGGGTCTTTGATATTTTTAGTTTACAGTAATAACTGCATTTACAAATATCGGGTTGTATAGCAAACATTGAAGTTTCAAAACTTTGAGACATGTTTTTGGAAGTGCAAAAGTGTGTTGAAAGGGTGAAGATGGAGGAAATGAAAGAGAAGAGCATGAATAAAGGTTGGGGTTGGAGGTTTTTGGTATGGGTTTCACGCATAGATTCTGTGCGTGAAGCCTAGTTTGATTTTTTTATTTTTAATGGATTAGTTTGGTTCCAAATTTTTTTTGGGTTACAAAAATGCCGGACTCCATTTAATATGACACCAGACAGTTTGATATTTTTGAAACATTGAAAAAGTACTCAGAGTTTACTATATTTTCAAAATTACCAAGGGCATCTAAGAGTATTAAAGAGAGAAATCTGGTGTACATATATGTTGCAAAAACGGCGCAGACAGTTGTGTGCAGTGGACCGATCTAAGTCGACAGTTCTTTCTACAACAGTAGAAGGGCAAATTGGTAAATACAAAAGCAGAAGGGCAAAGTGGTCATTTTCCCATAACGGGATGCTCCTCAGATTCGCTCTTCTCAATAGTATATTATATAAATAAGTAATAATATATGTCGTTTAACATTTTAGCATTCCTATTAGGAAAATCATTTAAGAGCATTAACATAATGAGTATTTGAATAGATTATCAATATATCATCCTTAAATAAGTGACTTGTCCAAGTGACTTTGAAAATTAAGGATGATGGAATTACACGAATTATGTTGTTGTTGTCGTCGTCCTCCTAAACTAACTATTAGTTCAAGAATAATGACTGCATGACATGTCTTCAAGATAAATATATCAATTTAATCATAATTAATTTATGTATTTTAACCATAATTATTATGTAAATCATATTGAATAAATAAAGGAATGTAAGGCGATAAACAATCCGACACGTTGCAATTTAATTGTTTTGAAAGTTACGGATTTTGGGGACAATATTCTGTTGGCATTGAATAAAGTAAATTATTGAGTTTCTCACTGCCAGCAAATGTTTGCTGATAAAAAAAAAATGTTTGCTGATATGGAATTAATCAGATATTTTCATATGACCATGTTATCCTTCATGGTTGAGTTTAGGTTTTTGATATGATCAGTCATTTAAGTAACTACGTATATATACGTCTTAAGGAGAAAATTTTACGAAACGTGACGGTATTTTTATACTTACAAAACATAACATTACAAATCCTATACAAAACATGTTTTTATATTTTTTTTAATTTTTTTTAATTTTTTAAAAAAATCATTTTTTTTTAATTTTTGTTTTTATTTTTTTATTTAAATTTTATTTTATTTTTTTTAATTAATTTTTTTTTCTCTCAAAAACTTATGTATGAAAGTTGTATGAAATGTGTATATCTCGCTCAAGACTTAAAAAGTTTGCTCAAAATTTAGTGTATGAAAATGGTATGAAAAATGTATGAAATGTGTATATCTCGTTCAAGGCTTAAAAAATCCGCTCAAAATTGTGTGTATGAAAACAATACGAAATTTGTATCTTGCTCATGTCTTAAAATTTCGATCACATTTTCGTGTATAAAGTTCATGTTAGATTTCTGTAAAATTAATACAACTACAACAACATTGTATACAACTTTGATACAACATTCAAGACTTAAAATAATCGCTCAAATTTTTGTGTATGAAATGTGTATATCTTGCTCAAGGCTTAAAAAGTTCGCTCAAATTTTATGTATGAAGAACGTATGAAATGTGTATATCTTGATCAAGGCTTAAACATTACGCTCAAAATTTTATGCATGAGAATGGTATGAAATTTGTATATCTCCCTCAAGACTTAGAATTTCATTCACATTTTTTGTATATAAAGTTCATATTAGGTTTCTGGAAAATTAATACAACTACAACAACATTGTAACAATTTTCATACAATATTCAAGGCTTAAAGTTTTCGCTCAAAATTTTGTATATATGAAAATTATATTAAAAATTTCGCTCACACATACACATTTCATACACTTTTCATACACAGAAATTTGAGGTAATTTTTTAAGCCTTTGAGCAAAAACAAAAAAAAAAATTAATGTTTTAAAAAATATATATATAAATTATTATTTTTAAATTTCTGGAAAAAAAATAAAAAAACGAAAAATATATGAAAATCCGTCATGTTTCGTAATATATCGTTATGTTTTGTAAATAAGAAAAATTATCGTTACGTTTCGTAAATATTTCTCCTTAACATGTATATATGTGTAGTTTACCCTTTTGTAATTTACTCGAGAAATTCCATCAATACCATTGATAAGGTCCAAAGTGGGCTATTTGATGACATGATGTCATAAGGAAAAGAAAAAAAAAGTGGGCTTTGTCCTACATTTTTTTGCACGGATTGCCCTTCTTTTGGGGCGGTCTTTAAATTTTGCCCCTTATATTTGTGTTCTTTAAGTTTTGCCCTTCGCTTGGATACCTGAGGTTCTGGGTTCGAACCCCCGCTCAGTCATAAAATGAAAAAATAATTTTGCAAGGGAGGGCTGGGGGGAGTGTATGCCGGATCCGGCATACAATCCTTAAGGAAAAACTAAAGTTATGCCGGATGGGGCAGACTTTGCCTTTAGACATATTTTTTTTACTTTTCAAGGCAAACTTTTAATTATGCCTTAAGGAAAAGTTCTGTCTTATGGGACATACTTTTAGTTATGCCTTAACTAAAAGTGTGCCCCATAAAATATAACTAAAAGTATGCCCCATAAGGCGGAACTTTTCGTTATGCCTTAAGGAAAAGTTCTGCCTTATGAGGCATACTTTTGGTTATGCCTTAATTAAAAGTCTGCCCCATAAGGCATAGTTCCTTAAGGAAAAGTTTTGCCCCACACTACACTATGCCTTGAGGAAAAGTTATGCCCCCTCCGGCATAACTTTAGTTTTTCCTTAAGAACTTTATGCCAGATCCGGCATACAATCCTTAAGGAAAAACTAAAGTTATGCTGGAGGGGGCAGACTTTGCCTTGAGACATATATTTTTTTTTTACTTTTCAAGGCAAACTTTTAATTATGCCTTAAGGAAAAGTTCCGCCTTATGGGGCATACTTTTAGTTATGCCTTAAATAAAAGGGGCCCTCATAAAATATAACTAAAAGTATGCCCCATAAGGCAGAATTTTTCCTTAAGGCAAACTTTTAGTTATGCCTTAAGGAAAAGTTCCGCCTTATGGGGCATACTTTTTGTTATGCCTTAATTAAAAGTCTACCCCATAAGGCATAGTTCCTTAAGGAAAAGTTTTGCCCCATAAGGCATAACTAAACTATGCCTTGAGGAAAAGTTATGCCCCCTCCGGCATAACTTTAGTTTTTCCTTAAAGACTTTATGCCGGATCCGGCATACACTCCCTCCAGCCCTGCCTTGCGAAATTATTTTTTCATTTTATGCCTGAGCGAGGGTTCGAACCCAGAACCTCAGGTATCCAAGCTAAGGGCAAAACTTAAAGACCACAAATATGAGGGGCAAAATTTAAAGACCACCCCAAAAAAAGGGCGAATTGCCCTTTGTCCTAAACCTGATGGTATTTGGGCCGGGTCCAGTGAGATGTTGAGCCTGTGCTCCTATCCACAACACATTCCATTGTATAAGAGAACTTGATACATCTATGTTTTATTGTTATCAGAAGAATGAATAGCGTTTAATGTTTCCATCAAACAAATGAATATAAAAAAACATGTTAATTTTGCGACTATAATGATCAATTTATTGGATTTAATGTAAACATTAATTCCAAGTAAATATTTTTCTTTTGTTATGTTTGATGCCAGTTATTTATAATAAGGCAATGCATTTATAGCTCATCTATTAATTGCTCAGGCACTATAAGTAGCAGGGAATCGTAGGCTGCAGAGTTGTAGAATGCACAAACACCATTAAATAATCTCTACTCCAGTGGTAATCTCCGTTCCCTCTTTCACTTGGAACATGGGAACAAAAGGGAGAATATTAAGAGATTTGACTAGTATGAAATTTCCTTCCATTAGGAAGAATTTCAATGCACATAGGTACAGACGTGCAATAGCTACATGCATCTCTTCCGTCCATTCACTGATAACAATGCTGAGAATTCAAGGTGTCAAATTTAGCCTTTAAAATTATAAAAAACCTACTCGTGTTTAAGCAGATAGGTCCATTGAGCAATCTATTTAGTCCAAATTGACCAATAAAAGTTCTTACCAAAACATGAAAAAAGAAGTGTTTTTAGTTGGCTAAATATAGTCATGACGAATTCAAAAATATATAAATATTTGTTACTTTGATTAGGTAATTAAATAAATTGTAAAAGAAAAATAAATAAAAAATGATGTTAGATTGGACAAGTTGAGTTATGATTAGCTCATATCAAGCCATTTATTAACAGAAATTTAAACTGCTAGTCACACTTTAAGACTTATAAATATAATTAGCATAACTCTTAAAGTTGAACAAAAATAGCATCTTTTATACAAAAATAGCAGCTTTTATAACTTTTGGGTACACTCACTAACGGTCATTTACTCCACCAAAATCAGGGAGAATTAGTAAATTCTTTCCATTAAATTAGGAATCCACATCCACAATTATTCTTTTTAATATTTTATTTAATTTTATTTTTCCATTAATTTTCTCGCTCTTCTTTAATCAATAAACCCTAATATCTCAATTTTCTCTTCCTTCTTTTAAATACTTTGTATATTTATGGGATAAATATGCTACATGAAAAATACGTTCCAGTTGAAAAAACATCATGTATATCTATGGTATAAGTACTTTTTTTTTGGTGAAAATACCATGTATATTTATGGTATAAATATATATTTTACGAAAATACCAAGCGTATTTCACTAGTATTTGTTATGTATAAATATATATGTTTATGAGTATAATTAGATATATACACAAATGCTGGTAAGATTTTTTTTTCCTGCAAAATTTACCTTAGAAAAGGAAAGAATCAAAAAAATATGAATGATTGTTTCAAATATGGAAGATAAATACTCTGTCCAAAAATATAGGAAGAGTTTCGTATTGATCCTCATTCAACTTAATTCTAGGAATTTTTTTGGGAAGTTGCTAATATTTAATTGCTATGAAATGAAAACTAACTAATATTGCTACGATTTTGGAATTATTTTTTAACTATTGCCTAGTTATGTTTTTTCCCATTTATTAACTCAATCAGCTTCAGCCCTCTAAAATTTAACTTGTCACCTTGTCACGCCCATTTGATATCCCTACTGGGGGCATTTCATCATTTGAAGTATGAACAATTGGGGAATATTTCAACATGCTTTAAGTCATTTCCTACAAGTATGTGGTAGAATCTAGAAATGGAATTGGTACAAGGAATCAAAATGACGTTATTTTTATTATCTTGACTCAAATGGTGGAGCATCAATTTTTCATTGTGTGGTTGGAAGCAGCAAAGAGTTATTATATATCTTGGGGGAAGAATTCACTTACTACAATTTACATGGTTTAATTCCTTCATTTAGCAAAGATTCTTGATTGTGCCTAGCTCGTGGTGTCAATCCTATTGATAATTACTAGTAGTATTATCTAATTCACCACTAAGTTTGAAGTGATTATGCGGTGCAACAAATAATGATAGAAATGAAGATAAAGAATTTCAAGTATTTTATAACGGGATAGTGGTTCGTAGAATAAAAACGCCTAGCTATATATACTATATGTCACTTCTATTTTCTAGGGGAGAACACTAGCTACTTGCTTATGCGATCGAAATGGGACACTATTACGAGTATTAGTTATTTGTCAAAAGCTGCAGCAACACAAAGACTTTATAGTTTTTGTTTGAATTCGAAAACAAGGTGACAAATTCTTTGATCAAACAAGCTATTTTTTTTTGGATTTTGCATTCGGTCTCCTCTATTCGCATTGGGATCGACTAATCTAGAGTAATTCGGAAAGACCAATTTTTTGGTAAAACACTACTACTCCTAACTACCTGTTAAAGACTGACTTTATTCGTAGGACTCGAACCAAAAATATGTGATTAATGATCGAGTGATTTCTAATTTTATGGTCAGTGTATACAACTCAAGTCTCAGCTTCAACCAATTCCCAAAGTTTATGCATAAAGCTGTCTTTGTGTCAGTTCCAGTATCTACGCTGCTCAACGTTGATATCTACATGGGGAAAGTAGTAGAAACAGTGCAAATGACTATCCATGATGATTAATAACTTAATTGACAAATAAATAATGAGCAAACAAATAAAGAGAGTGAGAGACATAGAGGAATCAATGACCGATAATTAAAAGTATTGAATTAACCAAGCAGCAAATAATTAATATCTGTGCTGTCATGTCTGAACTGTGCAATGTAATACAGATGCATCTACAAATGGAAAATTAAGGAGAAAAGAGGAAGAATCAGCTTGTAGAATGGAATATGGAGAAAAAGGTAAATTCAGATTTCTATTAATAGTAAGCTTCTTCTTGCTATTACGAGTTTAAAGCTGCATAGAAATTGAGTTTCTTTTTTCTTGATATGACCTGACTTCCACCATTAATTGTTTGCAGGCTGGTGGTGGAGTGTCCCTTTATACCCTCATCTCCTAGCTAGGTACCATTACTCAAGTTCTAATTTTTTAACAAAAAAAGAAAAATTATGAAGGAAGTTCAACTTTTTTTACCTTAAATACTAAAGTAAGTTTGATGCTTTAACTAGCTTGAGAATGTCCAAGACGGTATCTGCAAATTCCATATGCTTTTCCTTTTTAAAATAAAATAGTGTACGTGCTATCTAAAAGTGAAAGTAAATTCTGTGTTTCCCCAAAATTAATTTTACCGTTGGACAGCAATTAGGGTAAATTGTATAGGGACATAATTTCTTCTAATAGTCCAGGGTTGTTTGGTTTTCGATATGTTGAAAATAATCCCGACGTAAAGTTTTACCTAATTAGTACAACTCTTAGTTTGTACTATAACATTTAACACCACATTAGGCTCTGCATTACCTATTTTGGCGTAACTTTTACGTAGATACATGTATTATCATACAATTACAGACCACCAAAGATAGCTGATTTTCTTTTTAGGGACAAATGTATTTCTAACATCCTCCTGCATGTGCACGGTTCTTGAACTTACACATGGATTGATTTTTTTTGTCTTATTTTAATTTGTAGAAGATTGAGGAGTGAAATTTGATGTAGAAAGGGAGCAAGTTCAGGCCCACCAAGCTGAAGAGTAATCCCAAGCTAAGAGGAGAGCATGCTCAACAAGCTAAGGAGCGAATTTGGAGCAAAGTTTGTGATTCAATAGGCTAATTAAGATCTACAGACAAGAAACTCAGAGCCGATGGATTTATTTGAGAGAGAAATACAAAGCATTATGGTCAAATGGGCTTACCAAAGTTTGACTCTAATATTGTACTACCATATTTGAAAAAAATAAGTATTCAACTAAAACTATAAGGCAGTGAATGATGTGGTAGTCTATTATATTATGAACTTCTTAAAAATCTTTACACAATCACTGTGGGACAAGTGTTTCCTCTAACACCACATAACATCTCTATATTATTATTGTTCATTGTGTAACACTCTATGCATCATCTAAGAACCAAAGGACCCCTTGAGTGATGGACGGACTGGTCAAATATAGCGATTCTCATCGGTGTATGCAGTTCAAACATATCTTTCTAGCGAGAAATTACACACACAGTGAACTGGTAGTTTGCCTTCAAATATATACTAACAGAAAAGGGTAAACAGAGGGATGAGGGGCAGAAGCAAAGCTAGAATTTGAAATTTATTAATTTGGAATTTTAGTTCTTTTGAGTTAGTTAAATTTTAAATTAATTATTTATGTATAAAATTTGAACCAAATTACTGAATTCTACGGAAGCCGCTTCCTGCACTCTAGCTCCATCCCTGATAGGTGAGGCCGAAGAAAAAACAGAAAACAATTCAGTAACTTGTCAAATCATCTTTATCCCTCTTTCTAAACCTTGGTACGCTTTTTTTTTTTTTTTTTTTTTTTCCTTCATTTTTTATGAGGCAAAAGCCCATAAATCGAACCCATATTCTTTCTCTAGCTGCTAATTAAGCTAGGACTTTAAGTCATTGTAGCACGAGTAGGAGAATAACCTTTTTGGGCTTTTCTTTTTTTTAAATTGGTTCCCATTTTTTGAACTATCAATATTTTAATCCAGTCCCTTCTGACTCTACAATGATCTGATGGCCACTATAAATATTGGTTTTTGGCTGTTCTCTTCTCCACCAAAAAACAACTCGAACTCTTCATATCCACTACTGCTAAGTCTTTAAATCTTTCAAATGGCTTCGAAAATGTCTGATCCCCTTGTGATAGGTAGAGTGATTGGGGAAGTTGTTGATTATTTTTCTCCAAGTGTTAAGATGTCTGTTATTTATAACTCCAGCAAACATGTCTATAATGGACATGAACTTTTTCCTTCCTCAGTCACCTCTAAACCTAGGGTTGAAGTTCATGGTGGTGATCTAAGATCCTTCTTCACACTGGTACTTTAATACTCTACTACTCCCTCATAATATTGTCTTCTTTTCTTGTTCACTAATTTTAATGAGTTTAAATATATAAACGGTCATAGTATAAGAAATTTTTACACTAGCAGGTAATCTGTCTTATTTTTAAGATTACAAATTTCACGTTTTAAAAAGATCAAAAAATATCATTTAAGTGACCTGATAGTGTAAAAATTACTTGTTGATGGTGTATATAATTTAAAATTCATTATTAATACATTTCTCTTCAATTATTTATATGGATATTTGACCCCTATTTTTTTTTCTTTTCTACCTTAATTGACAGATCATGATAGACCCAGATGTTCCTGGTCCTAGTGATCCATATCTCAGGGAACATCTACACTGGTATAGACATATGCCTTTTATTAGCTAACTCTTTACAAATTTATCTTCCCTCCTTTTCAATTGTTTACTTTGGAAGTGTATATGAAATGATCATCCTATGTTGATCATATGGTGTTTGGACAAGGAATTTTTTTTTTAAAAAGTTCCCTGTGAGTTTGTTTGATTTTTTTTTTTTAACCTTTTCTAAAAGTTGAACACCAATGAGACAATCATCTAACAAATTATGTTGGGAATACAAAGAGAAAATAAATTAACTGCTGGTATTAATGTTTATGACATGATTGCATCAACAACTCATGGAGATATGGTTATATATAGGAGCAGTACAAATTAATCTTTATGTTATTGCATCAGCAACTAGAGACATATGATCATATAAAGTACTGCAGTATTATTGAACTATACTTTAAACAATAGTAGTCAATATTACATATATATGTGAGAAATTTATATCAGTCATCCCTTTTTTAGAAGATAAATGAGCCATTCTAGTTGGAAACTTCACCAGAAAACTCACAGATACTCCAGTTCAATACAATGGTGTTGTGACGACCCAACATGCAAACTAAATCTCATCATCATTTAAATGAGATGTGATTAACTGGCTGGCTTGGCTGCTCGCAACAATAAAAGGTTCCTAGTTGAATAAAACTTATTTTTCTTACAAATTACAAGTTATGGATTATAAGATTTTGGTGAATTGTTGCTAAAATAAAAGAATTTTGATAAATACATATATTATTGTGGCTTTTAATTAGTCAAGCAAATTATAAAATGTCCAATAATTGTTCACATTGTCCTTATTAATTACTTGTTCCCCTCAACACTATAGTGGAGGTACCAAAAATGAACACTGCTAAATGGTCACATTATGTGGTAACGGAAAAAACGTACTCGATTCATGAAAGAAACAAAGTGACATATCTGTGCAATAATTGTAGTTGACAAATATCTGAAAAGAGGATTTGACCATCTTTACAGGATTGTCACAGACATTCCAGGCACTACAGATTGCTCTTTTGGTATGTATCCTTGACCCGTACTCCAAAATAATATTTTTTAAATTTATTTTGTTTGTCATAAATAGGTATATTTTCTTCATTGCATAAATTCGTGGCGGTAACACAGGATCAAATATTGACTTTCATGTTTTATTTATTAATGATAAAAAAAAAGGAGTACAGGAAAAAAGAAGTGTTCACCTCCCTGTAGACCTAATTGAAAGCCTGGGTGGATCCTTCTTCAAAAAAAAAAAAACAAAAAAAAAAAAAGATCGAAACATGTACTTGGCTATCTTTTCCACTTAAATATGCATACGCAATGTCAAGTAATAATAAGATTTCTATGATCTAAGAAAATCTCGGTGCTAATTGTTCAGTGCTTTCTCATATAATAATGCATAGTAAGATGAAAATATATGAATGTTTACCAATTAAAAAAAAAATGTTTAGTAAACCTAAACATTGAGTTCTAAATCACCTATCCAGACTTCAGTTAATAATTTGTTAAACATTTGGAGTAGTAGTTTAATTTTTATTTCGTACAAGATACTTATCAGTATTTCAAATGTCTTGGTAAAAAGTACTCCATTTAATTTAATATATATACACACCCCTTCAGAGAGAGATTTAATGTATAGTCTGACTCATAGTCTCATAGGCATATTTTCTTTACTTCCCCTTATCTCTTCTTAAATAGCTTAATTAATTAACATTCCACTATAGCATAAATATTTTTTTACATACTTGTCAAAAAAAGTAAATCCAATTACTAATTGACAGGAAGAGAAGTAGTTGGGTATGAAATGCCAAGGCCAAATATTGGAATCCACAGGTTTGTATTTTTGCTGTTCAAGCAGAAGAAAAGGCAAACATTATCCAGTGCACCACTCTCCAGGGATCGTTTCTGTACTCGCAAATTCTCTGAAGAAAATGAGCTTGATTCTCCTGTTGCTGCTGTTTTCTTCAATTGCCAGAGGGAAACCGCTGCCAGAAGGCGTTGATGATGCGCAGACCCAAGAAGGTCGACCATTAATATCATTAATGTTTTATTAATCGTAACTAATTAAGGTGTTGATGACCAATTAAGCTCCATAATATTAATGCATGTACTATTGATCTTACAAGAATCTCAGGGATACATGTGGATTGTGGAGTGCCATGCTTGAATAAGATCTATATATGGGTTGTTGTTCCCCCTGTTGAATGGCCAGTGATTAAAGCAGCATGTAATATTATCATCATTGTAAATTAATGTTTGACCTAATTATTAATGCTAGTATGTATGTGTGTTTTTGTACCTGTTATTTTGTCATTATATTTTTCCTTTTTAATTTTCTTAACGTGTTGTGGGCTAATTTTCTGCGCATCTCAATTATTTTCTACTGAAACAGGCAAAGAATCACTTTTTGGCCACTAATTGACATTTAAAAAAAAACTTTCTTTTGACAAGAAAACAGGACTTGAATAAAATTGCCCCAAGCTACAACATGGAGAAACTCCAATAACTTTTACTGGTGTTTTAACCATTGCTCAGTTCAAATTTCAGAATTTTGTTTTGGAGTTTAAAAATCGAGGGGTTTGAACTGGACAACTGAAACTCCAGCATATTATGTTGGTTTTTGAAACAACGAAAATACAGGAAAATAAAGAGGAAGAAAACTTTAAGAATTACAATTGAATGCAGTAGAGTACAAGAAAGAAGAGAGCTTATAAACTGAAGTTGAAAGTTCGATGTATTTTTACTACAGTATAAGACTACAATTTAAAATAGAAAATACGCTTAAAAACCTAAAGATAAGCAAAGAAAATCTGCTGAAAATAACAAATTCCTAAAGACTAGGAAATACTATTTATTCAAAATTCAAATAGAAATCAACTTCTAAATACTAGGTCTAACTAATTGACTAGGTAAAACTTAATAAATTACTGCAGTAAAAAGATTTGCAGTTCTAAAGCAAATATTCAACACTCCTCCTTGCTTTAGGAACTGCAAAATCTTGATCTTCTATCTTGGAATCTTCGCACTTGATAACTGAAAGTGACCTTGTGAATAAATCTGCAAATTCATCTTTTGACTTGTAGTGAATTAAATTCACTTCTCTATTTGATTGCAACGCTTGACTGCTAAAAATTTCTGGCAAGTTTTCCTGTTCTGTTTGCATCTTGACTTTAAGCTTGTCAATTTTATTTTCCCGAAACATTGACAACTCGTCCATTGCTTTAATTCTTTTTGGAACATTGGAATTTGTTTTAAGCCTAGGTTCACTTTTGGCTTCTACTTTTTCAATTGGAGTATCATCTTTCAATTTTTTTCGGACTTTGATCTTTTGCTTGTTCTACAGGAACATCTTCCATTGGATCAAATGAGAAATTCTTACTTCCATTGGATAAAATGAGAAATTCTTACTTCCATTGGATCAAATGAGAAATTCTTACCTCTCATCTTAATTTTTAAAATTTCTTTTCCAGCAACATCATTGATGAAACAATGTTTATCCATAAAGGATACTTTGCATCCTTTTTCTACCAACTGACAAATACTTAACAAGTTCTGATCAATATTAGGTACATAGAGAACATCTGAAATTGTCTTATCACCTGAAGTTGTTCTAATGACAACGGTTCCTTTTCCTTCAACAAGAATCTGGTCACCATTTCCGATCCTAACTTTAGATATTTCAGTAGGCTTTAACTCTTTGAACAAACTCTTTTCATAATTCATATGGTTAGTCCAACCGCTATCAATCAACCAAGAATTTGTTGAAACTTTACTTGATATACACGTTGCAACAAAAAAATGGTCTTCTTCTTCTTCTTCATCGGCGACACGTGCATCTGCATCATGATTCTGAGATTCGTTTTTGTAAATCACTGCTTCATGACCGAGTTGATTACACTTGTTGCACTTTGCGTCTGGCCTCTTCCAACATTTGAATGGTGGATGTCTCACTTTTCCACAGTGCTGGCAAGGTGGGTAATTTTTCAAATTTTTACCGCTGCTTTAAGTTTTGTGGCTGGCTGCTAAGGCTCCTTCAACCATACCATATTGCCTCATAAATCTCCTTTGCTCCTGTGCCTGGAAAGAATTTCACAACTCTGCCAAGGTAATCTTGGACAGATCTTGTATATTTTCCAAGGTAATTATACATGCTTCATATCTTTCGGGCACTGTTACCAGAATTTTTTCAATAATTCTTGAATCTTTAATTTAGTACCTAGCAATCTTACCTTGTTAACAATGCCAAGCAATTTGTCCGCGTACTCTTTGACAGTCTCAGACTCTTTCATTCTCTGCAACTCAAACTCCCTTATCAAATTTAATACTTGCATCTCTCGTATTCTCTCATCTCCAACATATTCTTTCTTCAAATAATCTCAAATTTCTTTTGGTGATGTGAGAGACATAATTCTCGTGAAAATAGTTGTTGAAATAGCAGCAAACAAAGTTGCTTTCGCCTTGGACTTCCAGGTTTTCTTTTTCCTTGTAGCTTTTGATTTGGGCCATGGTGGGACTGTTTGACAGCGGATTAATTTCGTAATCCTCTTTCACGGCTTCCCAAAGATCAAAGGCCTCCAAGTAAGTTTCCATTCTAATAGCCGATAGTTGGTAATTTTCGCCATCGAAAGTAGGAGTAGCCATTCGTGAAAAACTATTTTCGGAATCCATTTCTTTACTCACAAGTCCTTTACGAAAAAAAGGCTCTAGATACCAATTGTTAGTTTTAGAAACAAAGAAAATACAGGAAAATAAAGAGGAAGAAAACTTTAAGAATTAGAGTTGAATGCAGTAGAGTACAAGAAAGAAGAGAGCTTATGAACTAAAGTTGAAAGTTCGATATATTTTTACTGCAGTATAAGATTATAATTTCTAATAAAAAATACGCTTAAAAACCTAAAGATAAGCAAGGAAAATCTGCTAAAAATAACAAATTCCTAAAGACTAGGAAATACTATTTATTCAAAATTCAAATAGAAATCAACTCCTAAATAATAGGTCTAACTAGTTGACTAAATAAAACTTAATAAATTACTGCAGAAAAAAGATTTGCAGTTCTAAAGCAAATATTCAAACATATTACTTCGAACTCTAGCATCATGTGCTAGGTATGGAGTTGTTTCATGTTTTAGCTGAGGTATTTCTGTCAGAAATTTTATTTCCACCTTAAAATGACTGTCTCCTTTACATTTCAAACAGTGTCTAAACATTAACAAACGATCTAAACACTGATCACTCTAGCTAATATTTATACTATCCTTTTGGGAGATCAAGTATCTCTTATACGTCCCACCAATACAAGTACTAAATTCACAAGGCCTAGGCAAATAGCAGGAAAAGATCACTTGGTCCTAATTTTTCATGATTTTCATCCTAACCCAAGGTGATCACATGAAAATTGAACATTGCACCTTAATCATAGGGCAAAACCTGAAAGTAACTTTAAAATTAAAAGGCATGGTTATATCAACAAGTTTCAGGGGAAACACAACATGCCGGAAAGACTTCCCAAAATATAGCTTTCTATCGTCTTGAATTCTGCTTTTCAATTTCGATATTCTGAAATATATATTTATTGAAGACTTATGATAGATATAAGTGTTAGGCTAAACGGTCCAAAAATACTCTTAATACGGTGTGATATTATCCGTTTTGGGCCAAACCTGCACGGTTTTCTCCAAAAGGCCTCACGCCATTAAGAGTATTCAACACCTTATAAATAACTTTTTTTTCTTTTCAGCTACCAATGTGGGACTTTGTTCGCACACCCAACAATATGATCTTCTCTATTTCCTAATTTACCAACTACAAATACTTAATTGGCAATTTATGGAGTACTTATGTATATATAGCTACATATGGACCTAGCCAAATAATCATTCCAACAGTATATGTAAGTGTAATAAGGAAATGTGCAAACTACTGAGATAGAGTGCATTTCAATTAAATTTTACTTCCTATACTTATAATTTATTTTTGGTTATCAAACAATGCTAACAATATACTCAGTGTAATTCCACAAGTGGGATCTGAGCAGTGGCGGACCTAGTAAGAGCCCAGGGGGATCCGAACCCCCTTCGGCGAAAAATTGCACTGTATATACAAGGTGAAAATTATTTTTTATGTATATATAGTAGACGTTGAACCCCCTTAGCTTCTTCATTTATGGCTTCTTTATATTTTTGAACCACCTTGGCATAAATCCTGGCTCCGCCACTGGATCTGAGAGTGTATAATATACGCAAACCTTACCCCTACCTTTGTGGGGGTAGAGAGACTATTTCCGATAGACCCTCGATTCAAAAAATATCAATCAATGCTATTAAATAAAATTAATTAAGATTAACTTTTGAATGATATCATTGTTAAAAAAAATAAAAAATAAAAATTACACCGTTAGTGCATAAAACTTAAAGTCGATCAAACAAAAAATTATCGAAATGCCATCATGAGGTTTTCCCTTTGACAGCCTACAGTTAAGTGCAGCTTAGGTCTGTGGTGTATGTAGGTCTTTACCTATTTATATGCACTTCATTTGTTTCCATAATTTCCTTCGGAATTGATTCCCCTCATCCGTGACTCCTACTACAGATTCTCTTGTAGAAACTTTGTACCATGTGTGATATAATAATAAAAGGAAGGACAAGAAATAAACAAGGAATAAACAAGAAATAGACAAGAAATAAAGATAGAATAGATTGACACAATTGAATAAGACTAAAAGACAACCTTAACCATAAAAGATTAGGACCTTCAATTAAATTATCGAAAAACACCAAATTCTTAAGGAGACCAAAAGGGATTGATTTCCCAATTAACCACCTTCTCAATAATTGAAACAACCAAAAGCTTCACAAGCTCTCAAACACTCAATTCTAGAGTTTATAAGT
This sequence comes from Lycium barbarum, assembly GCF_019175385.1. Classification (NCBI taxonomy): domain Eukaryota; kingdom Viridiplantae; phylum Streptophyta; class Magnoliopsida; order Solanales; family Solanaceae; genus Lycium; species Lycium barbarum. The sequence continues at coordinate 164,117,175 of NC_083337.1, forward strand.
TTTCAATATCTCTCATCAAAATAATCTAAGTCTTCCATGAAGAAGAAGAGAACTATTTATACTATGCTAGAAATTAAAAGATAGCAAAATGACATAAACACCCTTAATGAAACAAGGGCCTTGTTTGATTATTCTTCTTTCTTCAAAATCTTGAAATCTCCTTTGCAAGAATAGCCAACTCTTCATCTTTTAGCCATTGTGATGACTTTCCATTTCCTTTTCTTCTCCCCAAGCAATCTTCATCAACAAATGGACTTGGGATCCAAGATGCTCATCAAAAGTATACTCAAGAGCCTCCCGCTTCCTAAATAGACCTTGCAAGTGTTGTGGCTCCCGGGCATGACTCCTTGTGAATGGCCTTGAGGCAAATGGGCTTGCATCAATGTGTCCATGTCCTTGTACCTACAATCCCAGCCCCAGCACCAGAGCTAGCTATGCTTGAATTATAACATTAATTTACTACCACTATGTGACTGAAAATAAGCATTAATAGAAATTTGCAAGTGTCAAGAATTGGAAATATTGATGCCAAGGTGTTAAAAGAGGTTTTTTCCCCCTATATTTGGCTGTAAGTTCTCATGCAATTCTCATACAAGTTCTAGAAAATGGACAGAGGTTTTCATTGGACCCTTTCTTGTCCCATATCTTTTTTAGTGATTATGTAGTAATTAGTTTTTTTTGTTTGTTGTTGTTTTAGGTATAAAAACTCACTTGCCTGATAAATATGGATTTGCCGTAAGGTAAAACACTTCCTTTACTTAGTTCAAACTTCAAACTCAAAAAATTTGGTTAAATTGGAGAAGGTTTGGCCATCTGACCACACCCTGAAAGACGAATTATTAATTCGAATGTTTGAGATACTATCCAAAGTGTTTATGTAATATACGTTGCTAGTGTAACAATTTTAATACCGTCAGGTCATTTTCACCTGCTTTAACATGTAATTTCTTATTTTTAAAATTTCAAATCCCACATTTAAGGAAGCTTACCAATAAACATGATCTCTCCATTCCATAATAAGTGGTGTTTTTAGGGTTTTCATTTTGTTTCAAAATAAATGGTGTTTTAGGATTTCAAGAAGAAATTGATCTTATTCTTCCAAACTTACCCTTATTTATAATCAAGAATTATTAAATAGCTTTTCCTTTTTCTAAATATTAATTAGAGGTAAGTTAGTAAAAACACTCATAATTTTCTAGGAGTAAGCAATTTCTTAAGGGGTGTGCATAAGCTAAAAACACCACTTATTATGGAATGAAAGGAGTAATTTGGATGATCTAATGATATACCATAAAATGTATAAAACTTGAGCTCTTATCCAAAAGCACCCCGCTTTTCCACGAGTCCGCAACTTTTTTAACCCAAAAAGTGTCAAAAGGCAGCAAAATACCCCACTAAAAAAAAAAAGAACCAAACTGCCTTTTGCGCACTGAGGGGTTTACTAAAAATCCCAGCCTTTTATTCTTTTGAATAGTTTTGAAATTCACGTTTTTTATGTACTTTGACAAAAAATTAGTCATATTTAAAAACGCCGGAATATCAATATTATCTATAGAACATGATATCTTTTTCTGCGAACAATAATGTAGGCTCAACGCATCAAGTATACCTATACATTTGAATCGTCGTTTTAGGGGATGTAAAGTGCTCCGAAGTGAGTTTTGTTTGTTTGAAACTTGTTATCTTTAGGTTTAAGTGTTTTATTTTATAGTGTTTTGATTAATTTAAGACGTCGCACGAGTTACTATTAAACAATAATAAAAACTAAGATAACTAATTATCATTAAGAAAATAATACCCAAAAAAATAATAATATTAGCATAAAATGTACATTTTATTTACAAATATACAATCTCTATCCCCCCAGGTCCCACATGTGGGAGGCTTTAGAATAACCTTAGGCCTAAAGCGAATCCCACCACCCCCACCACACTCACCATCATCTTCATCCCCCCTCTTCCTCTTAATCTGTCCACGCTCTATGGCGTGATCATCCTGCGTTCCTTTCCTAGGGGGCTTGTTCAAAACATGCTTCCAATGGGAGACGATGATGGCCGAAATGTGATATTCAGGAGATGACTCTGTCGGAGCAGGAGAGGGATCCACAGGCGCAGAAATGTACCTAAAATAACATATAATAAATTTAGTTTTTTTTTATGCAAAACAAAACATAAAATAACATATAAACAATTAATTTAATACATTATTTTATTGTAAAAAATCAAACCTGTGTGTTGACGGGCTCCTGAGATGGCTGGCTAAAGGGCTCCTTAGAAGGCTCGTGAGCTGGCTCCTCAGATGTCTCCTGAGTAGGCCCCGGAGCCAGAGATGTAGATGGTGCCGGAGTAGGAGACGGGTCCATAGGCGTAGAAGAATGAACCTGGAATAACATATAAACAATATAGTTTAGTTTTATGCTAAACTAAACATAAAATAACATATAAATAATTAATTTAGTACATTATTTAATTGTAAAATTCAAACCTGTGTGTCGACGAGCTCCTGAGCGGGCCCCGGAGCCGGAGACATGTCGAACTCTTTGAATAAGAAATTGAAGTCCAACACAGTGCCACCCTATAGATCACGAGTTGGCTGCTCACCCTGTGGATGACGAACTGGCGGCTATGTAGGCGATGACCAGAATATGTGATCTGAAAATAAATCCCGCGTATACACAGGTGTCAATGGAAGCTCTGAAGTCCACAGGATCTCTGAAGTCGACGGCCGGCAAGAAGTCGACGGAGGCTACTCGGCTGGAGCTGGGCCTGGTATATGGTCGTTAGGCTCATCTACTAGACCACGACCCCCTCTGTCCCCACCCTCTCTATGACCAGCATCTCTGGCCCTACCACATCGGCCACCAGGCCCTCTGCCCCTACCCTCTTGGCCGCCAGCCCCTCTGGCACGACTACGACCACAACCACCTGCTACATGATGCGGGACCTCTGGAACAGGCTCGTCGACACGTCCGAGCTCCTGCTCCTGCTGCATACCACCCTCGGCTAGCTGAACCATCTGCGCTGCATATCCCGCTATCTTGAGGCATCCATATAGTCCAAGCTCTCCCAGTGCATCCTCTGTATGGTCCGTAGCTGCATTGTTTTGCAAATATTAATGATTGAATAAATTTGTAATTTAATATATAAAACGATTAATTAAGTTTAAGACTAATAAAACTTACCAACGCCCCATACTGTCCTGAGAGAGCTGCATATCCTCCACCATCTACATGAGGCCTCTCGGGGTTGCCAATCAAGCTGTGAGTGAACCGAGCATATCACTGGATGTACGTCTGGACCGGAGTCGCATGTCCGACCACTGCTAGCGTCCCCACCTTCTGCTCTCAACGGTGGACCTGGGGCTGCATAAAAGGCCGCCATACCCAACGGTGGAGCTGCATAAAGGCCCGCCATACATCAGTGACGGCCGTACGCTCATCCCGTGTATAATGGTCTTGCCCTCCAGTCGCCTGCTCAGGTAAATTCTGTACATGGACGAACTGTCGTAAGACGTGGTCGGGCGCGTGCTCCTCAACGATGTCCATATGTATCAACGGACACCGCGACCTCCACGAGGGTTCACCAACCCTAAAAAACGCCGACAGCTGATCCAAAATCTAATTATACGACGTCCATATAAAAACCTGTAAAAATAATTGGATTAGTTAACAATACAACAACAACAACAACAACAACAACCCAGTGAAATCCCACATCGTAGGGTCTGGGGAGGGTAGAGTGTACGCAGACCTGACTCCTACCAAGGTAGGACGGCTGTTTCCGAAAGACCCCCGGCTCAATAAAAGCATAAAAAGAAGTCAGATACGGTTAGATAAGGTTAAGAGATTCGGATAAGAGATTTAAAGCGATATGGAAATGAAATAATGCAAGCGACACAGATAATACAGGATAATCAGAGCACAGAAAATAACCGATAATAGCAGAAATCAGAGCAGATGACACAGGATAACCAAAGCACAGGAAATAACACATAATAACAGATAATAGCAGAAATCGGAGCACAAGAAATTATATTGCAATAATGCGACTACTAATAAGAAAACAATAAAAGACTAAAATAGTAATAACAAAAATAACATACTAATGTTAAATCAAAAAAACTTATCGTATCCGACGTCATACGATCCAGCTGATCCCTGAACGGGAGAATACTGTGGTGCGTATCCACATCTCGGATAACGCCTCCTCTCATTCATCTCCGTGCGTATGAAATTGCCTCATCAATATATTGGAGTGGAGGGTCAGCAGCTATGGGCTGAAAAGGTCTCATCCTAGTCCACACCCATATCTGAAAGGGTCATTAAAAAATAATTATTATTCATCGTTTCAAAAAGCTATATTTAGAATAAAATTATACACACTTAAATATAGTACCTAGAAGAGCGGGAAAAATCCAGCGACATCGGTCCTCATGCTAACAGACGCTCGACAGAATTCGTGATACATGAAAGCCAGAATAACAGCGCCCCAACTATAACATCCCAACTCGTCTAGATGCTCCAGAAAAGGGTAAATACCTCAAGCTCACATGCGAACCCGATGTGTTCGGGAACAGGATGCCCCCGAATATGACGAGAAGGTATAGACGAGCACGTCAGTCAACATCAACCTGAGGTGTGTCCTCTGTAATCGAATGCTGCATGTCTATGAGGCGCAAGTGCTTGAAGAGGGAAGACATCGACAACCGACTCTGTCCCCATATATCATCAGGCTGCGGCTCGAAACCAGTGAGCCTAGTCAACTCCTGCCGATACGACGGCATCTGCTGGGCTCCTAAATAACCAAAGCGCATCCATCGACTTGGAGACCGTAAAGGACCTCCGCGTCCTGAAGAGTGATGGTGGCCTTACCAGTGCGGAGATAAAATGTATGGGTCTCCGGTCGCCATCGCTCAATCATGGCCGTCACAAGAGCCCTGTCATGCTGTATGCGACCAGCAACGACGCGATGGTAGATACCGCCCCGATATAGTATCTCTAAGACACGAGAAGTGAGGGCCGAACTGCTAAAATATCCCATGCTTGCTCCACAACCCTAGGACGAACTAAGCGGGTAGGATCTACATCCGAATCTCATACTAGCTGGGACCTATGCTACTGTTGTAGGTGAAGCACCTCTGGCTCGAAGGGCCCCGGATGTGAAGGGGGCGGGATCCATGAGGTGTCGTATCTGTTTTATGCATTTTTAATTAATCATTAACATGTAATATTAATTATGTAATATTTTATTGAAAAATTATACTAAGGATGTTCAATCCTAAACTAAAGATGGTCAGACCTAAACTAAGGATGTTCAATTATACGAACTAACTAAGACTTTAACGGGAAATTATATTAACTATCTAAATTTGCGAATTAATAATTTTTAATTAATTGTTATACTAACTAATATTATATTAATGCTATTTTAACTCTTAAACTAGGGATGTTCAAACCTAACCTAAGGATTAAATATAATTAACTAACAAATATAATCTTAAGGATGTTCAGACCTAAACTAAGGATATTCAATTATACTAACTAACTAAGACTTTAACGGGAAATTATGTTAACTATCTAAATTTGCGAATTAATAATTGTTAATTAATTATTATACTAACTACAATTAACTAACTAATATTATATTAATGCTATTTTAAATCTTAAACTAGGGATGTTCAAACCTAACCTAAGGATTAAATACAATTAACTAACAAATATTATCTTAAGGATATTAAGGTTTAACTAAGGATGTTTAAACCTAAACTAAGGATGTTCAATCCTAAATTAACAAATATTCATAAATAAAAATTTAAATATTAACAATTCATTATCATACAATTAACAATTAGCTAGCAAATAATTAATAAACAAACAAATAACAATTAGCTAGCAAATAATTAATAAATAAATAATTAATTAATGAAACTAATAACAAATATTTAATAACTAATTAATAAATAATTAGTTAATCCGACAATTAAGAAATACAAAATAAATAATCAATCAATAAACAATTACCTAACAAACAATTAACAATTAATTAATAAAAAAAAATTAAAAAAAGGGCTGTAGACTGCCCATTTGCACACACAAAAAGTGTGTAATATTTTTTTTCCCGGCATCCGCAACTATTACACAACAATCATGCTTAGGATAGTAATATATTTAATAATGTAATACAACATTCGTAGTGAAATACCTAGAATGAAGGTGATTTTTAGATTTTGAATTCGAGTTTTACGTCGCTTTATTCCGAGATCAGAGCTTTGAAACTTGTTCCTTGCCTTGAATAAACTAAGAATATTGACTTTTGGGTTAAAAATTTGTTCGAAAACGATTTTTTTAGATTGTGGGGACCACTGAAAACGAAGTGGAATGTCATTTTTTTTTTTTTGAAAATGATGGGGCTGGTCGGGTGGGGAAGACGAGTGGGGTATTTGGTAAACCTCTGTTGCACACTAAATTAGTGCGCAATAGTACCAAAGTGTAAATTCCTTTTTTTTTTTTTAGTCGGGTATTTTGATGCCTTTTGACAATTTTTGGGTTAAAAAGTTGCGGACTCCTTTTCCACCAATCAAATTTGTACTTTCTTTCAACCATATAACTAGAAAAGGTACGATGTAGAGAATATAGATAGTTTCGGATAGGGGCATTGATAGGAATTGATAATGGGAATAACATTTACGACCACATAATGTAGAACTTGAAGAACCAATAGCTGCAATGTTAAAGCAGTAGCTAGAGCAAATCAAGTAGCACTATAAGGAAATCCCCATCAAAAGAGTTATTTTCAAACAAAAAGGTATGACTAAAATCAAAGACAAATTAAAGAGAGGGGGGGTGGCCATTGTGGACTCCTAATTTAAGATATCTGCCATAGAGACACGTTCTCTAAGAAGAGTACTAGATAGACCTATAATTGAAACCAGTAGACTGAATCTGAAATCTGCATGCAAGTGTTCGAGAATAAAGAAACTCTAGATATATCAGGTCATTGTCGTACGTCTTGGAAAAAGGAAGGAAGGAAAGAAAGAAAGAGCTAGGGCATGCATAATTGAGAAGAAGTCAATGGGGTTTGGCTCTACAACTGCATCTAATTAATGTTTCACTCTAGAAGATACTGTTAGATAATTTGTTTTCACTTGCATGTATGGATTCCTTCTGTTTCAATTTACGCTTAATGTACATAGGTATATATTTCCTCAAATTAGCTAGCAAATTTCGTTTAAACACTTGAATTATTACTTGTTCCACTTGAACACCTGAAGTCCTGAACACATGATAAAGTGTTCCCATTAGACACTTTCTGTTCAAGTTTTGATTTTTTTTTTTTTTTTTGCACATGATCTCAAATATCCATTACGTAAATAAGTTAGCCACTTAAAATGTGTCATTTTCTTTAATTATACACATCATTCTCAATTGGAACATGCTTGAGGTTTTACAGCTTATATATTGAGACTAATTCATATAATTAATGTAGGTGACATATTTTAATTTGTTAACTTATCTACATTACGAGCATTTGATAACTAGACATCAACACCCCTTTTTAGTTTAAAATAAGCACGTGTTTGCACAAGCTGCATTTTAATTTATTTTCAATACTAAGTAATTAGTGAATAAGTTCAAGGGGGTAAATAATACGAAAAAAATAAGTTCACGAGGGAAATAGGTCCCCCACATAGTTAGGTGTGTAGTCGGCAATTTCACCATAATTTAGGGGTGTTTCTATGTCTTATCCAAAAATAATTAGGAAAACAACACAAAATACCCCTAAAATGCAAAATATTACCCGTCCATGCCCCCTCCTAAACTAATTTCGCTTCTTACCCGACCGACCAAAAATATTACTCGAGTACCCCCTCGCCCAAAACCATTCCTCCATAATACCATCGCAGCATATTTATATATCATGATGGTATCATTGAGAACTAAGAGAAGGACTGAAGTAGTCCTCCATGATACTATCTCAATATATTAATTATATAACGATGGTATCACGGAGGACTGAGGAGTGTCTCATTGAAGGACTGAAGCAGTCCTCCATGATACCATCACAGTATATGCATATAAGACGATGGTATCATAGAGGTTTTTTTTAGAAAAGTGTGTTTAGAATAAATGAACATGATACCATCTCATTATATTTATATACTATATTGGTGTCATAATTTTGAGGGCATTTCAAGTAAATAATCTTGGGGGCATGAAAGTAAAGGGGATATGAGCTGATAATTATTTTATTTTCAGGGGATATCGATGTTCTTTCCCCAAAATATTTGAAGTATGAAAATATGACAAAAGAGCTTTATTTAAGAAGTCGACCCAATTATTTCCAACAGAAGAAAGAGGTCCAGGATCTTAGCCCATGATCGATACAGGTCCATGGGCCCTGTGTCCTTACAGATGTAAATCATCTGGGCTGATGCACTTTTAAAAAGGGGCAATTTGCAGGATTGTTTTTTAATTTTTATCCCTCAAAATGGTGGTCTTTAACTTTTACCCTTCAGACAGAGTTTTACTGCATATTCTATCTTAAGGCAGAATTTGGGTCTTAAAGGCAGAATTTGCATATGGCTAGTCTTTAATTTTTATCCCTCAAAATGGTGGTATTTAACTTTTACTCTTCAGAAAGAATTTCGCTACATATTCTGCCTTAAGGCATAATTTGGGTCTTAAAGGCAGAATTTGCATATGGCTAGAATTTGTAAAATTTTGTCTTGCGATTTTTTTTTTTAACTGAGCTGGGTTCAAACCCACAACCTCGGTGTATTAGGTGAATGACAAAACTTAAAGAACACCAATTTGAAGGCCAAAAATTAAAGACCACCCCAAATGAAGGACGATCTGTGCAAAAAAAAAAAAAAAGCCTTAAAAGAGACCGCTATACTAATAGCCCAGTTTTAATAGCAATTATTATGGCATAACTTAGTCAAGAAAACAAGAAAATGATTCCACAAAAATCTATCGGGTTTTATTTACTAATTTTTCGCATTATTTTACTAATCTCTTCTGAAAATAATATATTATTAAAATAATATTTGTAATGGACTGTAAACCGAATCTCTTTCCTTTTGAGAATGTTCAATAGGCAATTAGAAATAAAAGTTATTAAAACTCTGAGAGAATTTTCATTAAAGTTCTACCAAAATAAAAATTTCAACAGATTTTTCGAGATTAATTTTTGGATGGAAAAGTTCTCTTGAGGAACTTTTTTTTCTTTAAAAAAAAAAAGATTTTCTACTCACAAAACTTTAAAGGACTTTAACTACTTAACATCCATTTTCTTCCACATATTTTTTTTTTCTTCAAACATACAGTAAATTTCAAAAAACAAACCTTAAGAAAATTAAATGAAAAAAGAAACAAAAAATGAAATTGTTTTGCAATCCAAAATGGCACTACGCGCATTCCACGGGGAATTTAGAAGAGTCAAGTCAACTATTAGGAGGCCCAAATGGTGGTTAATTAAGTTTTATTTTCAACTTGGTAGTTAAAATCTTTATGAAAGAAGCAAAAGTGTAATGATGAGAAATTGGACTAACATTCCAATAGTAGCAGACTCAAGCCAAGACTCATTTAGTCATGAGTCGCCCTCTTTTTGGTATTTTTTCACTAATGTTGTCAATATTTACCAAGCAAATCTTCTAAAAACCAACTTTTCTCCACTCCCAATAAATGTTGAAATTAAATTGTGCAGTTGTATGTATAGATATCTAAAAAATCAAGTTAGCTATTAGATTATTATATGTAAATTCATATGGTATGTATTAACTAATAACTTGGTAGTTATGGTTCTGACCTGCAATCAAAGGTTAAACTAACATGATGATGTAAATTCTTTTTTATAATTATCATTATATATATACTTTAAAATTTATTAAAATATAATATAGAGAAAGAAGAATAAAAAGGTGGGAATCATTTCATAATGAAAATTTCAATAGGGTATATTTTTTGTTGACTTGACTGAATTAAATATTATTCCTTGGTTTGACTAGTCTGCCCCAAGACCATGTTGTATTGTTGATTTCCCCTTTGTTGCATAAAATAGTGCTCCTAACTCTTAAATGACCTAATCATTTCATCACCTTGAAGCTATTGATCCTTTAACGTGTAAGGTAAAAGTCATGGGTAAATATTTTTAGGATTTAAAGTTGGGGAGAATAAACTTTAGGTCCTGGTAAATTTTGATATTGATCTTGGTGAAATATATATGAGTCATCACGTTTAACTATATTATATTTGAACTATTTTTAGAAGTATATTATCCTCAAATATCAAGTACATTACAAGTTTAACAAAACATATGGGTAATTCATTATATGGTAAAACGATTAATAATTCTGAAAATTTATGAATATCCATAAGCAAATGGATCAAAAGTACAATATTTCAAGCAATTGAAGATTAAATGTGCTTAGTCATATATCATAAGTACTAAATTAGAATTTACCAATAATGAGAGATCAAAAGTGTTATTAACCCTTTAAGTTATAGGCACTTAAGACCATTTTTTATATATATATTATCTATTAATTCTGACCTGTAATAGCAGGTTAATCAGTTAACATTTTTATTAGATTACCAATTAATATTTATCAAGATATTTATATATGATTTCCTAATAAGTAGCCTAATTATATAAATATTCTTTACACCATACACCATTAATCTGCATAACTTAAACTCATTTTATGCTTTACCAGGAATTTCTATTTTTTTCGTTTGGGGAGATGGGAGCTCTTCTCCAACCCCCCCCCCCCCCCCCCCCCCCCTCCTTGAATGGCGGTAGTTCCACTCCATATTGATCAAGCCCAAACTGGGGGTTTTGATCAAGAAAAGAAAGAGAGAAAAAAGGTGGTGGCCGAAATATTAGAATTTGCTCATCATAATTAATCGGCCACTAGCAAACTATAAACATATCTTCTTCTGTGAAATCATAGCAACATAGCTTGACCTAGAAACCCCCAACTTTTACTTCAATCTCTTGAATGTATTTCAGACATCAACTGAAGTTGCTCCTATTATTAAAGCAAAAAGGAATTTCAACAAGTCAATATAAGGCAAGAATGTTCTGCGTGAAATAATACCTAACTTTTAATTAGAATCTTTCATCTTGTAAATTTTTTCTAAAAAGAATTATTGTCACGGGAAGTGAACTTTTTCTCTCAAGTTTAGTATGGAGAAAAAGGCATTTGTACCAAAAGTTTAACACCTCGCAAGGGAACAAATTAAAGGGACAACAACTATGTCGCATGTGAAAAGGGAGAAAATGAGAACAAGAAAATCTTTTTGCCGTGTATTTTTAAATAGGAGTAGCAGTATCACATTTTGGCTGCCCATAAGAAATTGTTTGTAGTCTAGTTTGAATAATATAAACAGGACAAAGACCTAGATTTGGTTAATATTATCTATTTTATAATAAGATATTTATATAATAGTTACTACGTACTTAGTTAATATTTGATAATGCATTAATGATTGGTGTTACAAAATGGTATTCTCCCTACAAAAGAGGAATCAAGAAGTCCAAGAGAAAAAGATCTAAACATATGGAATGATAGTATATCGTGAAGCTAAAAACAAATTTATAAAGGATTACAAAAGCAACATAAATGACCCTGTGGCAGATCTTTGAACTTAGCATTCCTAAATAACCTGTAATCATCAACAATATTAGAGTTAAATATTAAACATGCATTTGATGCCTAGTCCAATTCTGAGTTTTTAACTTTCCCATTTACTATTGACTTTTTTGGGCCATTTTACGCTCGGTATTAGTTTGAATTTTTACATCATAATATCCAACAAGTTATGTCCCGCTCGGCATATATACTGGCTATGAAATACATTATGCCTTCTCCGGCATAAGCTGTGTAACATTCCACAAATTATGCGCCGCTCGACATAAGTTTGATTTTTTGCATGTGTGTTGATACGTTATGCCCTTCCCTACATAAGTTGTGTGACACTTATTGAGTTTTTTTATCTTCTGAAATTGAATTTTTGCCTCACTACAAGAAAAAATAGATATGGCAACAATTTTTTTTTTTTTGTTGCCATAGATTGATTATTGTTGCAAAAAGTCCTTTTGGCAACAAAAAAATATATTATGTTGCATGAACTTTTCCCAACGGCTGTTACTCCAACAACGTGCAATAATTTTTTTTTTTTTTGCCAAAAGTACTTTTTGCAACAATAATCAATACTATGGCAACAAAATTAAGTTCTTTGGCAACAAAAAAATCATTTGCGAACAATAAAACTAAGTTGTTGCTAAATATAAAAAAATTTGTTGCGATTTCTATACTTTCTTGTAGTGCCTCTCTTGACATAAGTTATCTAGTGTGTGGCCATGTGTGCTGCTATGAAATACATTATGCCGTTATTGGCATAAGTTGCAATAAGTGTTAGCAACTTATGCCGGTAAAGACATAATGTAAAAGGTATAACAACTTATGCCGGTAAAGACATAATGTAAAAGGTATAAGTAAGTTATGCCTTTTACAGCATAACTTGTGGGTTAATGATGGGAAAATATAAATTTATGTCGAGCGAAAAAGTAATGTAAATTTCGGTGTCGGGGGTATTTTCGTCCTCTTATTTGCGACATAAAGCACAGAAGAGTAAAAGTTAAAGACCACAGATTTGAGGGGCCAAAAATTAAAGACCACCCAAAATTGCGTTTGCAACTTATGCTGCTAAGACCTAATGTAAAAGGTATAAGTAAGTTATCCCTTTTACAGCATAAATTGTGGGTTATTATGATGGAAAAATATAAATTTATGTCGAGCGAAAAAGTAATGTAAATTTCGGTGTCAGAGGTATTTTCATCCTCTTATTTGCGACTTAAAGCACCGAGGAGTAAAAGTTAAAGACCACATATTTGAGGGAACAAAAACTAAAGACCACCCAAAATTGTGAATGACCATTTTTTTCCAGCCTGCTAATATTTGACGGGTAGAAGCCTGTTGTTTTTTGAAAAAGAAATTACTGAAAAGAATTTAAAATTGCAAAACAAGCGGAATAAATTTTAGATTAATTTAAAAGGAAAAGGCAAAATATTTTCGGGCACACAATTTTATACTTTTGTTGAAGCCCAATACACCGTGGATCCTACATAGCACTACTCAAGGCCCACTTCATTATTCATCTTGTACCTGGGCCAAGGCCTATATATGTAATAGGTTTAGCTTTAGATTCTTTTCTCTCATTTTGTATAAATATGAGTTAGAACTTTCGAGAACAAGTTTAGTCATTTTTCTTCAACACAGAGAAATAAAAAGATTCTCTCTTGTCTCACCAACTTCACTCTTTTTCTCAAACTCGGATCAAACAATGGCTTGATCAGTTCTCACTATTTTTACATGGTATCAGAGCGGCTAATCCGTTCCTATTTGCTTCCATCTCTCTTGCGATATTAATCTCATTTGTTTTCAACGATTCAATTTTTTTTTTCAATTTTTTGCCAGTTTCACGATCATTTGACTTATATTTTGAAGTTTCGGTGTTGTTTGGTAGTTTCATCGGATTGATTGAAGTTTTCTCTGTAGAAATCGCTCCAAATCTCATCAATCTAGGGTTTGTTCGTTGATTTAGGGTTTTCTTGAAATTTTGGCTTGTGTATACTCGAGATTTTTTTATACCAATATATAATATATATCAATATCATTATTTCCATGAATCACAACAGATATCCAAGCCCAAATTAATTTACTTTCTTCCATTTCAAGCATTTCTTCATAGGCTGGTTTCTTCTTTGAGCTGGAGGGACTCTCTATCAGGCCCATGTTAAGGCTGTTGACCTTAATTGCTGAGATATTATATCTTTCTTGATATGCAACGTCTGGCATAATCAGTTTAAGATCATTCAAATCAGCATGTCCACTAAAACTTCTGCATTCACCGACCTTAGTTGTTGAATCGAGTACTTGACCTTTTGTTCCATTTATGGTTATTTTAGCAATATTGCAGGCTGGACACGCAGGATATGACTTCTCATAATCAATAAAATGCTTCAAAACTGCATGAGACACATTAACTTCTGCTTCTAACTCTGAGCTCAACTGATTCTCCATATCAGCTGATTTTGCATCTCTATAGTTCACATTTCTTTTTCTCAACCCCTTTCCTAAGACCTTTTCATCATGTAAATCCTGCACAATTCTGTCTCTGACCTTTGCTTTCGTCTCTGGAACTGGTATCGCAAGAATTCTTTTGTTCTTATGAGTGCACCTGTTTATATTTGATGCACACTAGTGCAGTTGAAGCCAATTGTCAACCTTTGAGTGGTTTTGGGTTGATACTCTTTGTGTTGTATTTGAATGGTTGTTGCTGCTGCTGGCTGCTGTTGTGGCTGCTGGCTAGTGCTGCTGTTGGCTGGTGCTGGTGCTGGCTGCTGGCTGCTACTGTTGATCATGAATCATTTAGTAACGGGTGACTATTGCTTAACCAATGACAAAAAACCGAATTAGAAAACTGAAACCGAACCGAACCGAACTTCAAAACACCGTACCGAACCGAACTAATTCGGTGCGGTGTTCGGTTTCCACTTTAAAAAAATCGAAATACAGAACCGAACTTTGGAAAAACCGAACCAAACAACCAAACGCCCACCCCTACTTCTCCTCCCCCCCCCCCCCCCAACACCAATGTTTTTTGTTTTTTAAAAAAAGTTTTAAATTTTTTCTATTTGCTTTATCACCAGCCCCCTGCTCCCACCCCCCTCCGCCTCCCCCCCCCCCAACACCAATTTTTTTTTTTAAAAAAAAGTTTTAAATTTTTTTATTTGCTTTTTCACCAGCCCCCCTGCTCCCACCCCTCCTCGTCCCCCCTCCCCAATACCAATTTTTTATTTTATTTTAAAAAAAGTGTTAAATTTTTTTATTTGCTTTTTCACTAGCCCCCCTGCTCCCACCCCTCCTTCTCCCCCCCCCCCCTGCCCCAACCCCCACCCTAACCCTAAATGTTTTTTTTAAAAAAAAAGTTTTAAATTATTTTATTTGCTTTTTCACCAGCCCCCCTCGACCTCCTCCCACCCCCAGCCCCCAAAATGATTTTTTTTAAAAAAATTGATTTTCTTTATTTGTTTTTTCACCCTTCTCCTCCTCCACCCAACCCTACCCCCCCCCCCCCCCCCCCCCCGCAATTTTTTTTAAGTTTTTTTTTTAACAACCCCCACTCTGCCTCCTCCCACCCCTCACCCCCTCCCCCCACCCCCACCCTAAAAAAATATTTTTTTAAAAAAGTTAGAAAAGTTTTTCTTTTTATTTTTTTGTACCCACCACCCTCCCAAAAAAAATTGTTTTAAGAAAAGAAGTTTTGCAAAGTTTTTATTTTTGTTTTTTTGCACCATAACCCCCCCCCCCCCCCCCCACCCACCCCCAACCCAAAAAAATAATTTTTTTGAAAAGAAGTTTTTGAATTGTTTTTTTTTTGTTTCTTACTTCCCCCACCCACCCCAAAAAAAAATTGTTTTTAAAAAAAAGGTTTTGAAAAGTTTTTATTTTTGGTTTTTTTCACACTCCACCCACTCCAAAACAAAACAAAAAAAAACTTGAAAGGAAGTTTTTATTTTTAATTTTTGTTGGGTTCAAGAAAAAATTGGATAAAATCCAAGTTGTTGTTGTGTGTTTGTAGTGAAGTAGATGATTTTTCTGTTGTTGTCCTGGTATGGTTCAGGGTTTAGGAAAATATATCCCACATATAGTTTTTTGTTCTTGTCCTGGTATTTATCTGGTTCTGTTTGTAGAAGATAGCCAACAGATTTGTAGTTGTTGCAACAAGTTCTACGCTTTTTGCAACAAGTAGACAATCTGTTGCAACAACTCACTAATCTATTGGACATAACTTCGGTTATTTGCTTCTGTTTGTAGAAGATATCCAACAAATTTGTAGTTGTTGCAACAAGTTCTACACTTGTTGTAACAAGTGGACAATTTGTTGCAACAACTACAAATCTGTTGGACATAGCTTCAGTTATTTGGTTCTATTTGTAGAAAATATCCTACAGATTTGTAGTTGTTGCAACAAGTTCTACACTTGTTGCAACAATTAGACAATCTGCTGTAACAACTACAAATCTGTTGGACATAGCTTCGGTTATTTGGTTCTGTTTGTAGAAGATATCCAACAGATTTGTAGTTGTTGCAACAAGTTCTACACTTATTGCAACAAGTAGACAACCTATTTATGAATCAGCAAATGTTGAGGAAAGATATAGTCAAATTGACGGCCAAATTAACAATCAATCCTGAGAAAGAGATAAAGAACAGAGCCAAGAAGCAGTAGATACAAATGAAGAAAGTAAAGAAAAACTAGAAGATGAAGAAACTAATGATGGAAACGAAGGAGATGGAGTAGATCAAGGAAATTTGCTACACCCCAGAAGGCAGTTGCTGAATAAATTATTACTTAAGTTGTGGTATTTGGAGCCAAGGTGTCTATTGAACAATTTCTGTTTATGAACTTATTTATTTTGCTAACTAATTGTTGCAATAGATGCATACAGTTGTTGAAGAAGTTGCAACAAGTTACTAATTTATTTCAACAAGTTACTAATCTGTTTTAACAAGTTACTAATCTTTCTAAACAAGTTGCTTAGTTGTTGTAACAAATTACTCACCTTGTTGGAAAAAATAAAAAAATTGCTTAAATTATTGCAAAAACTAAAAAATATGTCGCAACAGATGAGCTAATTGTTGCAACAGATCTTACATTTGTTAAAGAAGTTGTAACAAGTTACTAATCTGTTTCAACAGATGGATCAGATGTTTAAGCAAGTTGAGTAGTTATTGCAACAACTTACTCACATGTTGCAGCAGGTATCTCATATGTTGCAACAACTTACTCATATGTTGCCGCAAGTATCTCATATGTTGCAACAACTCCTCCATTGTTGCAACATATTCACGATATTGATCACATTGAACTCCTTTGTTTATACTGAATAACATTGAATTCATTTTTATATGGTCGAATTAAGTACTTCACATCAAATCACTCTGATGATCACTCGATTTAGGAAGAATACACTTAGAATTGCCCATCTAATCCATGAAATTACTATCTAATCCATTAAGGATGTTAGTAGACATATATATTCATCGCTAAATACCATTTATTTTCCTTGTTTAACACTAAATATGGGTGAATCAAGTAATTCGCATCAAATCACTCTAATGATCACTCGATTTAGTGCATACTGACTTAGTAGATCATCTCTCTTGAATCAAAATACATCAAATTGATTAAGTATTATACATTGATCACTAAATATCGCTGATTTCTTTTATTTATCACTAAATATGGGTGAATCAAGTAGTTCACATCAATTCACTCTAATGATCACCCAATTTAGTGCATACTGACTTAGTACATCATCTTTCCTGACTCAAAATACATCAAATTGATTAAGTATTATACATTGATCATTAAATATCGTTGATTTCCTTTGTTTATCACTAAATATGGGTGAATCAAGTAGTTCACATCAATTCACTCTAATGACCACTCGATTTAGTGCATACTGACTCATTTAATCATCTTTCCTGACTCAAAATACATCAAATTGATTAAGTATTATACATTGATCACCATATATCGTTGATTTCCTTTGTTTATCACTAAATATCATTGATTCCCTTTGTTGATCACTAAATATGGGTGAATCAAGTAGTATCCGTTGCAACAACTGTAATATCAGTTGCAGCAAATGTAGTCTATTGCAACAACTCTAGTATCTGTTGCAGCAAGTGAAATACCTGTTCCAACACGATACTAGTTGCTGCAACATGTCTTTTTACTTGTTGGATAAAACCCAACAAGTTACAGAGCTGTTGCAACAGATTCATTACTTGTTGGAAACTGTTCAGCAATTTATTAATAAGAATACATACATTTGTGATTTGAACACGATCAACATATCATATAAACCAAGTTCACAAACACCAAGAACATAAATTATCATTCTAAAAAAGATCAATATTAAAATGTCATAAAGTTTCAAAAAATAACTATTTTTGTGCCAGCTGTTTTACATAAGGAGCATTTATTTTTCCTCATTCGCAATGATTCCCCGATTCCACGCCTCCTCTTTGTCCGCCTTCTTCCGGGTTTGCTAGGATCAACATATGGAGGAGGTATCTCTCTCTATAATTCAAAACTTCTTTTCAAGATTTTTTTTTGGGGGGGGGTTGATGCAAAAAACAAAAAATAAAAACTTTTCAAAACTTTTTTTTTTTTAAAACATTTTTTTTTTGGGGTGGGTGAGTGGAGAAAGAAACCAAAGAAAAACTTTACTTTTCAAGATTTGTTTTTGCGGGAAGGGGGGGGGGGGGGGGGTTTGGTGGATGGGGTGAGGGTGGTGCTAAAAATAAAAAACAAAAACTTTTCAAAACTTTTTTTTAAAATAAAATTAATTTTTTTTGGGATGGTAGGGGGTGGTGCAAAAAAACAAAAAAACTTTTCAAAATCTTTTTTAAAAAAACATTTTTTTGTAGGGTTTGGGGGTAGGGGAAAGGGCAGGGGGAGGGTGGATGGGGTGGGGGTGGTGCAAAAAACCAAAACCAAAAACTTTTCAAAACTTTTTTTTAAAATAAAATTAATTTTTTTGGGGGGGGGTGGGAGGTGGTGGGGTGGGTGGTACAAAAAGCAAACAAAAAAAAGCTTTGCAAACTCTTTTAAAAAAAAACATTTTTTTGTGGGGTTTGGGGGTGGGGGGAAAGGGCGGGAGAGGGGGGATGGGGGGGGGGGGGATGGTGCAAAAAACCAAAAACAAAAACTTTTCAAAACTTTTTTTAAAATAAAGTTAATTTTTTTGGGAGGGTGGGGGGTGGTGGGTACAAAAAACAAACAAAAAAAAAACTTTTCAAACTCTTTTTTTAAAAAATATTTTTTCGTGGGGGGTGGGGGTGGGGGGAAAGGTCAAAGGGAGGGGTGGATCGGGAGGGGGTGGTGCAAAAAATAGAAAACAAAAATCTTTCAAAACTCTTTTTCAAAAATAAAATTTTTTTTTTTTGGGAGGGTGAGTGGTGGTGGGGCGGGGTACAAAAAACAAACAAAAAAAACTTTTCAAAATCTTTTTTTTATAAATGTTTTTTTCGAGGGGGTAGGGGGCAAGGGCGGGGGGAGGGGTGGATGGGTTGGGGTGGTGCAAAAAACCAAAAACAAAATCTTTTCAAAACTTTTTCTTAAAAATAATTTTTTTGGAGGGCGGGGGGGGGGGGGGGGGGGGGGGGTGGTAGAAAAAAAACAAAAAAAATTCAAAATCTTTTTAAGAAAAAATCATTTTTTTGTGGGGGGTGGGGGTGGGGGTGGGGGTAGGGAGCAAGGGCAGGGGCGGGGTGGGGTGGGGGCAGAGAGGGGTTAGGGGCGGGGGCATGGGTGCAGGGGTTATTTTATGATTTATATGAGTTGGGTCGAAGTGTTAAAAACAAAACTTGAACGAAAAGTGTAAAAAACAAAGCTTGGGGTCAAAGTGTTAAAAATATAACTTTGGGGCAAGTCAAAACTCCCTAATCACTAATCCAAAGTTTATCACCCCTACTCAATTAAAAAAACTAGAGTTACTCCAACTCAATTTTTAAACCTTTTTGTCACCTTTAATTAAAAGCCCCGAGTTTTTCTCTGGTACCCCTATCTTTGTCAATTCTTGTAATTCCAATGATGATTTCAATCCTTGTAATATACATTCCACTGATGTTGCTTCTGTTCTTTCCATTTCTGGCTGTAATGATGTTGTTCCTTCACTAGAGTCTGCTTGTAATATTCCAAGTAAGCAATGTTCAATACTTGATTGTAATAAAACTTCCTTTCAATGTAATGCTACTGCTGTTTCAAATAAAATGGAAATGTTATGGCACCACAGACTTGGTCACATACCTTTTATTATGATGAAGGACATACTTACAATTCCATACTCCTTTTCTTCCAAACAGCCCTTCACCTGCACAATTGTCCCCTTGCTAGGCAACCTTGACTGACCTTCCCTGATAGTTCCATTACTACTACACATCCTTTTCAACTCATCCATGTAGACACGTGGGGTTCATACAAAAGCCCTACTTACAACAACTGTAACTATTTTCTCACCATAATGGATGACTACACTAGGGCAACTTGGACACATCTCACAGGGTCCAAGAGCTGTGTTTTTCCCTTAATCAAAGCCTTCATTGCCATGATTAGGACTCAATTTAACTTCTCCATACAAACTATCAGGAGTGGCAATGCTTATGAACTTGATTCCAGCACTTCAGCCACTGATTTTTTCCTTACCCAAGGGATTCTTCATCAAACTTCATGTCCTCACACACCACAACAAAATGGTGTGGTTGAAAGGAAACATAGGTATTTACTTGAGACTTCTAGGGCCTTACTTTTTCAATGCAAAGTCCCCATCAAATTCTGGGGTAATTGTGTCCTCACGGCCACCTACTAAATAAATAGGTTCCCTTCCAAAATCCTACATAATAAGTCTCCTTATGAACTGCTCTACCATGCCCCTCCTTCTTACTCTCACATTAGAACTTTTGGTTGTCTTTGCTTCTGTACAATTCCTAAGATACATAGGGACAAATTTCAACTTTGGGTTGATCCTTGTATTTTCGTTGGATACCCTCTACGTAAGAAGGCATACAAAGTTTTTAATCTCACTACTAAATCCATCTCAACCTCTAGGGATGTTGTCTTCCATGAAGACATATTCCCTTTTACCTCTGATTATGCTTCCATTCCTTCATCTGTTTTTCCTATCCCTTCAGTTCCTCCTTCTGATCCTTCACACATCTCACCTTCTCCCTCACCTCCATCTCCCTCTCCTGCCCCTGCTTCACCTTCCACTCCTTGTTCTTCACCTGCTTCTCCTCATCTGTCCAATTCTCCCGCCTTTCCTCCTCCCTCTTCCCATATTCTTCCTGCTGTGCCTACCAGGAAGTCCTCCAGACCTCCTCTTCCCTCTCACCTTCAGCAATTTGTTTGTAATTTATCTCCCTCTTTAAATGGCTCTGTTCTGTCTTCTATTTGTTCCCATCGTTTGGTCAGCACTGCTGCACCTGAACCACACTCATATCACCAGGCTGCCTCAGTTCCTGCCTGGCAGGATGCCATGATCAAGGAATTTAAGGCACTAGAGGCCAACAACACTTGGTCCATTGTAGAACTGCCTCCAGGTAAGAAGTCCATTGGTTGTAAATGGGTTTATAAAGTGAAATATAGAGCTGATGGATCAGTTTAGAGGTACAAAGCTAAGCTTGTTGTTAGGGGTGATACCCAAGTGGAAGGGGTAGACTACAATGAAACATTCTCTCCAGTTGTCCAATTTTCAACTGTCAAGTGTCTTATTGTTGTTGCTGTGAAAAGAAAATGGCCTTTGTTCCAACTTGATGTGAATAATGCCTTCCTACATGTCGACTTGGATGAAGAGGTGTACATGAAACTTCCTCCTAGGCTATCCACCTCTCCTCTTGCCTCTGCCAGATCTCCTTTAGTCTGCCTTCTTCAGAAATCTCTTTACGGCCTCAAACAGGCTTCTAGGCAATAGTATGCCAAGTTATCTCAAGCCTTTTGCTCCCGGGGTTATTCACACTCTATGAATGTTTACTCTCTGTTCTCCAAGCAGTCTGGTTCTTCTATAGTTTTATTGGTTGTTTATGTTGATGATATTGTTCTTACTGGTGATGACTTGGTTGAAATATCTGCATTGAAAGATTCCCTTCATAACCAGTTTAAGATCAAAGACTTGGGGCATCTCAACTACTTTCTTGGCATTGAGGTTACCTCTTTTCCAATTGGTCTGCTTCTCCATCAGAGTAAGTTCATCAGAGATTTGCTTCATAAACACAACTGTGCTGAAGTTACTCCTGTTGTATGTCCCCTTGACTTGAGTGTTAAATTGCAAGCTACCCAGGGTAAGCCCCTTGCTAATCCTGAGGCTTATAGAAGTCTTGTGGGAAAACTTAACTTCCTGACACACACTAGACCAGACTTATCCTTCGCTGTTCAACACCTGAGTCAATTTCTACAACTTCCTACTGATTTGCATATGCAAGCTGCTCTCCGTCTCCTCAGATATCTCAAAAGGTCAGCTGATGTTGGTATCTTCTTCAATGACTGCTCTGATCTGTCCTTGGCTGCTTACTGCGACAGTGATTGGGCTGCCTGCCCTGACCCTAGGAGATCTGTTTCTGGGTTCTGTGTTTTACTTGGCAACTCTCTCATTAGTTGGAAGGCCAAAAAGCAACATGTTGTCTCTCTCTCCTCCGCTAAGGCTGAATACCGGGCTATGAGCAAGGTTGTAGCCGAATTGACCTGGCTGGTGAGACTTTTATCAGACTTTGGTATTGCTATTTCTGCCCCTATTCCAGTATTCTGTGATAACCAGGCTGCCATTCACATAGCTAAGAATCCGGTGTTCCACGAGCGCACAAAGCACATTGAGATTGATTGCCACTTCATTCGTACAAAACTTGGTCATGGCCTGGTTGATCTTCATCATGTTCCCACTGGTTCGCAACTGGCAGATGTCTTCACTAAGCCCCTCATTGGCCTTGTGCATTGTCCTCTTCTCTCCAAGTTGGGCGTGTTACCCCTCTCCAACTTGAGAGGGGTGTTGAAGCCCAACACACCGTGGATCCTACATAACACTACTCAAGGCCCACTTCATTATTTATCTTGTACCTGGGCCGAGGCCCATATATGTACTAGGTTTAGCTTCAGATTTGTTTTCTCTCATTTTGTATAAATATGAGTTAGAACTTTCCAGAACAAGTTTAGTCATTTTTCTTCAACACAGAGAAATAAAAAGATTCTCTCTTCTCTCACCGACTTCACTCTTCTTCTCAAACTCGGATCAAACAATGACTTGATCAGTTCTCACTATTTTCACAACTTTTCAGTACTTACAGATATTATACATCATTTTCTTTAAGAATATAACAACATACTGCTTCCTAATTGTAGAAACAAAAGAAACACAGCATGTAAAATAAATTAGAGAACCAAATATTTCACACTTGGCACAGAGTCACACGTGCCAAATCGGCACACTCCCACGTAAAATAGTCCTTGTATATATGAACCTGCACTTTATATGTTTTTTTTTTTTTTGGTTCGATATTCTGTTAGATTTTATTAAGCAATTAACAAACAAAATTAGATTTATTTTATGACAAATTATATTAAATCAGAATCACGAAGTCCCCTGTCTTTTTCCTTTTTTACGTGTAGGTGACAAAATTACTCATCATGACCAGAAAAAAAAGAGTACTTTAGTATTAAAGGTTCCTTTGTAAATAATAATGCAACTTTTTGGATTGAACTTCTCAAGCTAAATTACGGGTAGCACACATGATATATTGCTGTAGAGATATAGTTTATGTAGGTCCAAGTGACTGCTTTTCATGGTCGTGACAGCACTGTAAATTAATTACAAAAATATTCAATTAATAGCCACACAAAACTACAAAAGTACTTTTTCACACTGCTTTTATTTCAAGGCTAGATTGAGGGGGAAAAAACAAAGAAAAAAAGAGAATCAGACTGTGTTAATAATACTACAAAAAGAAAAGGTTAAGAGAATAACGGACAGACTAATGAGAAACTGGGAAGAAATAGTTGAGAGAAAGAGAAAAAACGAAAAAGAGAAAAAGGTCACAATTCTTTTTTATCTCCTGAAAATCCGGTTTCATGATATCTTGTCGGTTAATTTTATTAAACCAGACCTCAACTGTTCTGTGGACTATATAAAGGTTCAATTATGGTCATCCTTTTTTTTTCTGAAAATAAAAAAGTAATCAATCAGTTATGACGTAATTTGAAAGTAATAAGGCACAAAGTGGCTGTAAAAATTCGTCATAATGATTTTGACAAAGCAACTTTAATTTCGTCGCGTTCTCTTTTCATTTCAAATTGAAATGAACAGCGACTTCATTATGGTTAGATAAAATTATAGTATGGAGTATAAGTTGCATACGATAATAATGTAAAGATTGTTTACATTAATGTAGTACTAGCTATTATAGCAGATTAATTACTATTTCAAGTTACGATTTACGAATTAATACTTAGTACCGAGATTTATTTGTATCTGTCTTATATATATCTGATTGCGTGAATATTTTTCACTTGGTGCACTGAGTACCGACACCAAATTATTTTGGGTTTACATTTCTTTATGCAACTTTCGTTTGGAACCTTTTTCATCTTCCTAATTTTTAGGGAATGGAAATGCTAAGACAAATGACAGGATTAATAATAGAGCAAGCATTTGAAAATAGATAATAATTGTTGGCAGAGTCCAAAGTACTAGAAAAGTTCAAACAAATAATTTTTGATAAGCTCCTATGTTTTCTGTTCTTAAAAATGAAACCTACAAGAGTTTTGATGAAGGTAATTGGGCTTGATCAGTACACTAACAAACTTTAACAAGTGAAAAATTAAGGTTGTATATGAAGGAGCTAGAACACCAACGTCGTATATTCAAAAAAATTCTAGAGCAGCAAGTAATCCTAAATTCCGTACATTAATCTTTTAGGTGTCAGCAAGTATATACTATAGAAAAAGCGAGATAACAGCATATGTCTTTTTTGGCTTTTAGTATTTAGAAATATTGGATGAATGGCATTACTCAGCACTCAGCAGCTTCTTTTGAATATCTTGATATTTGTTGCAGTTTTTGCAATGTACATATCACCTTAATAGATCTATTTTATGAATTAGTTTTCCCTTTTAGGTATTGACTAAGCTCCCTTCTAATCTTTGCACTAATTGTACAGGACCATTAATTTTCTACTAATGAGTAAAGTCTCCGGCCATATAACTACCCCCAAATACACAAGTATATATACCAAATTACCAACAAATTTAAATAAAATGATCTTTGTACAAACAGATATGTATAATCAGTATATACACTGATTATAGACGGTTAATATACACATTAATGTAATTCTTCAAAAAAAAAAAAAAAAAAAACTACTTTTAATGTAATATTGTCAATTTTACAATGAGTCACCATTGATATCGACACATCTGAGATCGCCAAATGCTTGGGAGTTCCTCTATTCAATCCACAAGATCTAGTTTCGTTCAAGTAACAGATTCTAGCCAACTGAAAGGATCTTCTGATCAATCCAAAGATCATTTGGATTCCATTAGCAGTCAGTTATAGTGATCCTGCTACTGTGAAAAAATATGCTAGACGTGCTCAATTGGGTGAAATTTTTGAATTAGATCGTGCTACTTTGAAATCATCCAAAAACAACTTTTTTGTGCAACCTAGTGTATATTCATAGAAGTTATTAGATGGAGCTCTTTAATTTTTTACCTAGAAGATTTTAATTACTCTATTAACTAGATCAGAATCATTCACAATGAATCCATAAGAAGTGATCCCATTTTTTTCATCGGGTCCGGATAAAGACCAAAGATCTTGAGCGACCGATCCGGCAGAACAACTCAAAAGATAAAGAAGTATCGTTAATCTCTTCATGCTCGTTCCAAGCTCGAAGTACGTACCATTTGTACAAATAAGAATCCCCTTCGTTACATGATTTCTTCTTCATATAGATAAATATAGGATCTATGGGGCAATTACATAGAAGTACATTTTGTGCTACAACCCTTCCTATCTTATAGAAAAGGATAAGTTTGCTTAACTCTTTGGGGGGTTTCGTAATGTTCCTCACCAACGATCCGAGGTTGAAGCATGGTTGACGTTGAATCTAAAGGATCTACTGCTGGATAAATACCTTTGGCAGCCATGACATCTTTATTTCACAATTTCACATTCTTTTGATTCAGAAAATCTATACCTATAGAATTTGCTAATTGGCTGTTCTGTAGAAATGAAGAAATGAAATTAATTGAACTTAATAAAAAATAAAATAAAGAATCCAAAAAATACTCAATTTCTATTTATGGTTCCAATTTTACATATAATAACTAATGAATAAATTTTTATATTAATAAGATTAAAAGTAAGATAAAATTACCTTATGCCAAAATCAAAATATACTGATAATGTAAGAATTATTTACAACATAAAAGTTAAATCCTAGTAGTAACTATTATAGGATTCTCCTTCAATAGTGAGCCACATATTTGTATGTCATTATCTAACCCCACCACTAATCAACACCCCCCCCCCCCCCCCACTTCCCCCTATTTCAACCGTTTCTATGTGAGACCAAAACCTCACGAATGAAGAAAAGATGGGAAAACAAAAAGTTCTTAAAAGACAAACCAAACCACTTTTCCATAAATCAACCTTAAGTGGATCTTTTCCCACATAAAAGTCCAAATAAAAAGCCATTATAATTAACCATCAAAGATAGAACTCTCAAATTGAAGAGAGAGTTCATATTATTTCTTTCTCTCCAAGATGGGAATAAGAAATATTAACTTCCATGTTCATCAAGACATGGATGTTTGCTTTCAAGCTCCAAATTTTATTGAATGGTTAAAACCATCATCTAATAATTCTTCTTCATCTCCCTCTCCTTCTTCTTCATCTTCTTCTTCATCTACCATCACTCAATCAAAGATACTGATTCATCGTGACCAAGAAAATCCCATGACTTTCTTGAAACTCCCTCTCCTTTACAATCCACAAGAAGTTGAAGATATTGACATTAATCAAACAGTTCAATGTTTGCCTCTTCTTAGCAAATTAACCGATCCGAAAACGGAGAAGGAGGAGGAACATTTTGAAGTAAAGGAAGAAAATATGGAGAAAGTTAGAGTATCTTTGCATATAGGGCTTCCAGATGTTGAAGCAAAGCCTTTTAACTTCAAGAAGGAAGATGAAAATAGGGAGAAAAATAGTACTAATATTAAGGGTTGCAATTTCAACAGTGAGAGTAGGTTTTGGATCCCAACGCCAGCTCAAATTCTTGTTGGTCCCATGCAATTTGCTTGTAATATATGCAACAAGACCTTTAATAGATACAACAACATGCAGGTTAGTCTTGAATTTTATCATGCTTCTCGATTTTACTCTCTTTTATCTCTCTCATTTAGGCGAATTTAGGACGGCAAATTCAGTTGAAACCAACTCTTCGCTTTCAGCTCAAAGTATACATACATACATATATGCTAAAATACATATAACGGCATCAGTCTCTTTTTTGAATCTATTGACTCTAGATTCTGAATTCACATTAATTTTTTTATACTAATGAATGACAAACACCTCTATGCTAACAAAAAACAATGAAGTTAATCATGTATGAGAATGTTTATATGTATTTGTTCCTTTTTTTTTTTTTTTAGTATGCTGAATTATGATTAATTCTTTCGAACTTCACTTCATGGGAAGAGTTTTATCGTCGGTATTTTAAAAAAATTAAAAATATTTCCAACATTTCTCAGCGCCTATTTTCAAACCGATAATTAAGCATTTTATTATTTTTTCAATCTCTATCTATAACTTCTTTCTCGTGCACCTCCTCTTAGTCAAAAGAGTGATCATTCTTACTTCTTAGTGCTCCTCGTTTTATCATTTGTTAAATAGTGTCGAATTGGATAGTTAATCGATTGAAGGTGAAGCATTATATCATTACTCTTTCTAATAATGCAAAACAATTGAAATTGCTATCATTTGGTTCTTGAAGTTTCTAATAAACAATTAAACGTTACCGTAAATATGAAAAAGTTTCAAGCTACCACAGTAGCACTTTTCAAAGTAAGCGTTTTTTTCCTTAAAAAGAAAAAGAAATTCAGTATAATATATCCATCTCCACTACTCCTTTAAGCATACTCTACTTTGGAAAGTAATAAAAATATTGCGTGGTTTGGTAGTAGGAAATTATTTGAAATTATTAAAACAATTAAGATGGCCAACACGAATATTATACATCTATCAGCTATTTTTTATTTTTGGACGGACGACTATTTAACTTAATATTCCTTAAACTTAAATGTCTTATATATTTGCAGATGCACATGTGGGGTCATGGTTCAGAATACAGAAAAGGGCCAGAATCACTTAGAGGAACACAGCCAGCAGCAATGCTAAGGCTACCATGCTACTGTTGTGCTCAAGGCTGCAAGAACAACATCAACCATCCAAGGGCAAAACCATTAAAAGATTTCAGAACCCTTCAAACTCACTACAAGAGGAAACATGGAGCAAAATCATTCAGTTGTAGGAAATGTGGGAAGACATTTGCAGTGAAAGGAGATTGGAGGACACATGAGAAGAATTGTGGAAAGTTATGGTATTGCACTTGCGGTTCTGATTTTAAGCACAAGAGATCACTTAAAGATCATATTAGGTCATTTGGTAAAGGCCATTCTCCTCACCCTTCTCTTGATGGCTTTGAAGATAAGGATGGTGGCTCTAGTGATGATGAAAATCTCACTAATTGAGGAAATTAAATTGTTCAAGAGTAAGCAAGAATTTCTCCTTGCCTAATTCAAATGAAATTCTTGACTACTCTTGGAGTTCACATCAAGGTTTTTAAATGGCTATGCCTATGAAGTTATTGGCAAGATTTTTAAGTCCTTTTAAGTTTCTTTGTTTTGGTGTGTGTGTGTGTGTTTGTGCTTTTGGTGTATGGTGCAGCCCTGGCAATTGCTCGGCAACAAGAATTTCTCAGGAAGAGAGGGGTTTGTTGAGGAGCATTAGCATGGTGGTGATCATTAAGCATTACTTAGAGATATATAAGATGTTTTTCTTGTACTAATTTAGTTTATTTGTAACAATAGGGGTGGTGACCTAAAACATTAAAGTGCATGAAGCAGCTGAATTTTCTCCTTTGCTGTGCTCCTAGCTAATAGGTTTATTGGAGAAAATTTATCAGCTTCATTGCTAACTTGTAATGTTCCATGCATAATGTAATGAGTTCAATTGCTTGTGTGATCTCCTTCTCTGCTTCTCAATTTCCAAACCCCCCCCCCCCCCCCCCCCCGAACCCAAAAAAAAAAAAAAAACCCCTTGGACTCACAGAAAGAAGAAGTGTCTAAATGCACTATGTTCAGAATATTCTTGTTTGCAGCTACTATATACCACGCATGAATGGATTGAGAGGAATTCTCGCAGATATCGGCAAAAGAGAATGGAATTATGGAGCCAGAATAAAAAAACATTATCTTACAATCACGTATTGTAGGCCAAAAACAATGTAAATGGAAGAATCTGTTAGATCATTTCAATTGTTTAATTTCCCTTGATTATACTTAGTTTGTTGCAAGATGGCGAGGATACACTAAAATACCTTTCCTAGAAGGTTCTAGACTTCTAGGTATTAGCTATTGATTGCCTTGCAACCGTAGGACTATGTTCAATCTTGATTATTTTTGGATGATCTAGTTCTAGAGTCTAATGAGCAAGTCTGTGTAAATTGCTTACTTGATTAAACAAAATTTTAGTTTGACAAAAAAAAAAAAAAAAAACGTCGAGCAGCCTAAAAGCCACAATTCAAATCGAGCGCATTAGTTTGAACTAGGATAGGAACATTTAATTTACATTCCCTCAGAGTATTTTAAAAAAAAAAAAAAAATGCGTTATTAGGGTGATTTATATGTAATACCAGTGTTTTCAGAGGCGTGTCCCGAGGCGAAACGCTTCGGGACGCAAATGAGAAGCGTAGATCCATAAGGTGTACGCCCTAGAATTTGAGGTGTAAGTCCCTGGCGCACAAGCCTAAGCCCCGGGCATAAAGGCGTACGCTTTGGGCTTTAAATTTGATTTTTATTGTTTTAAAAGTATTTTTGCTATAAATTATAATTTTTATTAATGGTATCATGGTATTTATACTTTATGTTATCATGTTGTAGTGATTTTTCCGAAAATATATAAATAGAGAAAGCAACTCTCAAAAAAAAAAAAAAAACACTGTCATAAATAGTTTTTTAAAAATGATTATGCCTGAAATTAATATGATAGAGATTTCATAGCACTATGTTCCTGAAGCAACTTTTGTTAGGGTTCTGCCCTGATTTTCTAACCACAGTTGGATTTTATCTTTTCTTGAAGGAAGGGCAAAGAGTTTATCATAATTGGTTTTATTTTTCCCAAAAGGAAAATTTTAATATTCCATATTTGGGTAATCTCTTTCTTGAAGGAAAAGCTTTTGGACCTGTATAAATTAAAGAATCCCTCTCAATCATACAATATAACGCAATAGCAGCCACAATGTAGTCCTTTAGAGAGATTTGTCCGGGGGAGATTTTTCTCTCAATAGTTTTATGCTTTTATATTAGTTTTTCATTTGTCAATCAATTGATCAAATAATTTTAGAATATTATGCCTCTTTTTAGTATAGTTTTCTTTGTCCTCTGATTTATCGACGTTTAAGGTTTGTAATTGTTAGCTTCCGCATGATGCCCTGTTATTTTGATACCAACAACTTTATCCATATTTTGTCTTACTCTTACACTTTTTGCCATTCTCCTTCTTTGAATATATAAATAAAAATTAGTGCAAATATTAGTTGAGGTCGGGAAGGACTAACAGATCTGGAGATTGATGGTGAAGTGAATGAAGATTTCATTTTAAAGACTATTTAGGCTATTATCATTTTTTTTGTTACCTTTCTCAAATAATATTTATAATACAACAACAACAACAACAACAGCCCAGTGAAATCCCACATCTTGGGGTTTGGGGAGGGTATAATGTACGCAGACCTTACTCCTACCAAGGTAGGATGGCTGTTTCCGAGAGACCCTCGGCTCAATAGAATAATATTTATAATAATCTTCTTAAAATGTTATTGGTGATTTATGTGTAAAAATTTAATGAAAACTTTACTTTCGCTTATTTTTTAGTAATAAAATTATAAAATTGAAGACACATGAGACATACGCCATGTAAATCCATGGGACTTACGTCCCGTGTCTCGGGGCTTACGCCTCGCCCCGTGCTGCGTAAAACTGTCACGCCCCGAACCATGGCCTGGGCGTAACACGGCACTCGGTGCCTTGCTGCATGTGACCGAGCGAACCACATGACTTGCTGAGTCCACATGGGACATGAACTGATGTGGAATATAAAGTAAACATGCATGAATTGTGAAAACATGGAGTTCAATAATCATAAGTCTGAAAATATTATTATTATTATTATTATATCATGAATGCAGAATTATGGTAATGTAGCCATTAAGGCCAACTCAACTGAACATGACAACTGACTAGTCTATGAAACCTCTGACACGAATCTGTCTACTAAACTGTTCACCGAGACAAGGCCCTCGGCATACCTTAAATGCATATCTGACATAAATAGAAATAAAGACACAACCCCGAATGAGATGGGGCTCACCAAAAGCTGATACGAGCAATGTCCTAACGAGCAAATCTGCTGTCCTGTCAATCAATACCTGCATCGTGAAATGCAGGCCCCCGGGCAATAGAAAGAGGACGTCAGCACATTGAATGTACTGGTATGTAAAGCAACTGAAAGAAATAACACGAGACATGGAATAACATGATAAGAAGTGAAACTGAAAACCTGGACATGAACATGAGCATGGGTACATATATATATATATATATATATATATATATATATATATATATATATATATATAACATATGTAAAACATGATAAGTAGGGAGAGCATTTCATAAATCGACACATGATATCACCACGTGGATACGTGGAGTCTGGTACCTCGCCGGACCAGCAGAGCCCCCATACCTTGCCAGGATATAAGGTGGTATCGTGCCTGATGGATCCATTCAGTGTAAATTAAGGAATCGTCCTAACTGGGCGGAGCGATCCTTGTCCTACGGTGGCTACGTAGTTTCAGGCTATCTGAGTCTTCTCGGTAATTCATGCAACTCCCAAAAACATGAACATGATATAATTGGCTAAGAAGCCCATGATTTTCGTGAATTAACTTGTACTTGACTTGTAATCATGATTTCACGAAATAACTTGTAAACATAGTTTCATGAAATAACTTGTAAACATGGTTTCATGAAATAACTTGTATTTAGCATGTATGTATCTTGTATCATAGCATGAGAGTAATTATATAATATAGTTGCATGAAAACTTGTAGACATGTAGGATATTCATGAAAGCTAAAACATGCATGCAAGAACCCATGGAATACAAGATATATGGAGAACCCATGGGTTTTCATGGATTACAGACTGATTCTCAATAATCATATGGAGTTATTAAGAACACAATGATAGAATAATAGCAATTCATACATAATATAATCAAGGACATGGACCTAGGGTTGTCATGAGCATGGTATAGAAAACCCTAGTTTTCGTAGAGAATCATAATTTATGGATTATGAGGCGTGGGGAAGAACAATGATGTTCCCACACGTAGATAGTAACTCTACATACCTTAATCGCTCCAAAACTTGAAAAAAAGTCAGAATCTTTGAAAAAGAATTCCAAAAGCTTTGAATTTGGAAACCTTGAGAGGATTTTCACTGATTTTCGTAGCTACTGTTCGTGGCTCAAAAGGTACTTCTCCGGACCTCCAAATCCAATCTCCACCGTTCATATTTTATAAGTATGTGTTGTAATCACTCCGTTAAAATTTGGGCTTGATCCAACGGTTATCTTGTCGGGAAAAACCAAATTAATATGGCTGGTCGGAATGAAACTCAACAGAAAAATACTAAAATTTTCTCCAACTTTTTACAACTCTTGATTTTTATAGGGTAACGGGATGGATGGATTTATCCTAGTCTTTATAAATGATAAATATTGTAGAATACAAAGGTTCTTGATTAAAATATTTACCTTGGAGGAAACCTTAGGAAACTAGATTGCCAAACCAAATTCTTGAATGTTCTTGATTTTTCTTGATTGCAAGAATGAGTTTCTTGCAAGAATGAGTTTCTTGCAAGATTGAAGTGTCTAGGTTCTTTAGGGATGGAGGTAGAGAGAAGTAAATAGTCTCTTAGGGTTTAAAATAGTGTTAGGGACGTTTTTACTTCATACAATAATAAAATAAGGAGTCCCAATTCGAGTAGGAAAAGGCTAAAAACGTAACCCAAAATGTGAAAATTTTGCTCCGATCAGTGATAGTAAAACAGGAATAACTCTTAGCACAGAACTCCGTTTGAGCTCCATAAGATATCGTTGGAAAGATATTCCAAAGGGCTACAACTTTTATGTTTTAAGTTTTCTCAAATTATCAACTAATCAATGAGTTATGGGTGTCCGAAGTAGGCTGGTCAACCACTTTCGTAATACGTACAAACTTTCAAATTTTTCTCTAAAACTCTAACGTTACGAGCCTAACATAAGTTCTAAGATACGAGGTGTTACAAAAACGCCTAGCTTTGCGCCCCCGCCTCTTAAAACACTTTGTAATACCACCAAGTTAAAGCTTATATTCCAGTAATATCAGCGAAAATCCACCAAGTGGGAATGTCAGAAAATTTTGCCTGCATATAAGAGTTTGGGATACTACCAATTAAGTCCCAACATGTATATATATCGGCCACTATCATGCCCAACTAGCTAACGTGTACTTTCTTTTTATTTTTTTCTGAACTTTCACACCTTAGTTGGGGAAGTTGAACAGATTATATATAGTAATATATTTCCTAGTCCAATTTGGAGGGCTAAACCAAAGAAATATATCCTCTTTTTGTGTAATTTTTACCCTATGTTAGGGGTTGAATCATGATCATCAATTGCTGGACCACAACTTTTGCAAGAGCATGATTACCCTAAAAGAGACTAATGACTGAACTGTTGATGATAACTTTATACAGTCTTTGCATACAAGATTTTGATTCTTAATATTAACTTTATGGATTTTAAAATAATTTAGAAAAAAATAACTTAAATAGTCGTTTATAATATATGTATAATTCATATATAACATGTATATAACCACTGCCATATAATCAGTGTATACGTTATGTATACCAACATGAGAAAATAAACAGTGAGTCGACTGGATATTTACACCATGTCCAAATTATCGAAGTAGTAATAGTATGTTCAATTGCAATGGGGTTGAAATGGGAAGATTTTAATTTCTCTTGGAGTGGGCTTGACTAAATCTGATGAAACTAAACAACATCGCTATATAGAATTTTTTTTTCTTTTTGGTTCTTTTTTTTTCTCTAAATTTGAAAATAATGGTCAAGAAGTAGGGGTTCTCCACTATGTTTTGTCGGAAGAAAAAGAACAGAACCAGGTTTCCATTTCTCTAGTTTAATTTCTTGGCTCGAGCTTATTGGATATTAATATTTGGTTTGCATTGGGTTTTTGTTACTTGGAGGCTGGTACTAGAATTATGGCATTTTCTCATGATAACTCACTTGAGTTTACTTTTGTCAAGAAATTGGGCGGGTGGTCCATCAAAGGTGGCCGTTTAGTCTCCGCTTAATTATTTTTTGAAAAAATGATCCTTTGCTTAAGAAAATTATAGTTTTATAGTACATAGTAATAATTAAGTAATACTAAAATGTTCAAATTTATCCTTTACTATTGGAATATTTTAAAATTATCATTTTTTATACTTGGCATTGACTTATTTTTTATTATTAAATCATCTTGTGTTTGGCCTTGATTTTGGTGGAGTTCCGACATTGGATTGGAACAGGAAAAGTGACATTCGATATTCTTTTTCTTAACATCCGTTTAATAGGTTAATAATGAAGGGTGATTATTAGACAAAACAAAATCAAAGAGGCACAAGTGAACCTTTTTAAAAAAGGACAAAAAACGTTTATGTACATAGTAACAAAGATATTTACAGCACATGACGATATTTTTCAATTTATAAAATATATCAATAGATTTTTTATGAATCGGGTAACTTAAAAAGAAGCAAATAAAACACAGTAAGGTAAGGAACCTGCTTCCCCTATTTTATCCACTTTTCTCTCTCCATTCAAAATTAAGAGATATTGTTCCTGATTTTCTCCAACTTTTGCTCCCTTATTTCATCCACTTTTCTCTCTCAATTCAAAATTAAGAGATATTGTTCCCTAATTTTTTCCAACTTTTACTCAAAAAGTCCATTCTAATCGGTAATTCTCTCGTTCAAAATTCACACACAGTCAATTTCTCGGTATGAAAATCTCTTTTATGTTCTATTGATGCTGCTTCTTCGCCTCTGTGCTTGTAGAAAAATCAAAATTTCAGATCGGTGGTGATAGAGTTTTGGATCTAGAGACGGTTTAAGAGGTGAAAAGAAGAAGAAACAGAGGTGTTGTTATAGTTGTGGTGTTTCAACCCTATTTTTGGTGTTCCATGTGGTACCACGGTGCTATGTCTTTTTATCTAACTCCCTATTAATCTATCACTGTGCATATACTAGTGGTTCCCAAAATTCCCCAAGAAAACTCAATGAAAATGCTCTCCCCAAAATCAGATCCCTTGAAGTTTCCCGAGAGGGGGGGGGGGGGGGTGAGGGGTGAGGGGACGTACAAATTTCATACCAGAAAACATATATGCATAATTTTTGTATGCAATATGTATAACTATTTAAATTCGTTATAATTTTTATATAAGAAATATGTCTAAAAATTGTATATATATTTTGATTATGATAAAGTACATATAAATTGTATAAAATCTGAAGAAAGTATGTATCAATTTAGAGAAAATATATATAATAAATCTTGAATTGATAGAAACCAGATTTCATACAAAGTTCATACACCAGAAAATAAATATGTATAAATTTTTGTATGTAATATGTATAACTGTATAAATTCGCAATAATTTTTATGTAAGAAATATATATATATATATATATATATATATATATATAAGTTGTATGTATATTTTAATTATGATAAAATACATATAAATTGTATAAAATCTGATCAAAGTATGTATAAATTATGAGAAAGTATATATGTATAATAAACTTTCTAATTGATACAAATCAGATTCCTTGCACATTTCATACACATATCAATTTTCAACATTTTTAAGACTAATTCATATCGAATTTATTCGCATTTCATACACACTGTACCACATATATCTAAAAAATGATATGTAGCAGATTCCATACACATTTCATACATATATTCCATACACATATTAGTTTTCAACATTTTTAAGACTAATTCATATCGAATTTATTCGCATTTCATACACACTGTACCGCATATATCTCAAAAATGATATATAGCAGATTCGATTCACATTTCATACATATATTAGTTTTCCCCACTTTTTATAAACTACAGTTTATATAATTTATACAGAATTCAAACACACAATGATCACACATATCTCAAAATGATACAAACCAATTTTTATACACAATTAATACACAGGTCAGTAGATCAAAATCTTTCTATTATTACTGTATAAATAATTTATACACATTTCATACACACAATTACAACACACATCTCAACCATACATTTCAACTTTTTTACATGCTGCATTAAATAAATTTTTTTCTTTTTTGCATTAAACATATCATCACTCCTAGTATCCCGCTGCTTAAATTCATAAGACTTTCTATTCACCATTAACAAAAGCCGAAAAACAATTAAAGTCTAACAATTTAGGACCAGAAAACAGTGTTAATATACAAAAATAATGATGAACAGTAATAATGGTGAAAGATTGATTTGAAATCGTGAGTTGAAAATATAGAAAATTGCTATCAGGCAAACAACGTTAAAATTGGTGGAGAATTATTCGCCAATGAAGCTGAAATCGCATCATACTAGGAGATAAGATGAATTTTAGGTCTGGAAATGGTGTATATCTTAGAGGGAGGGAGAGAGAGAATCTTTCTAGGCAATTTGCAGGATTGTCCTTCGCCTGGGGGTGGTCTTTAATTTTTACCCCTCAAATTGGTGGTCTTTAATTTTTGTCCTTCGCTAAAAATCCCTTGGTTTCAGGTTCAAACCCCCGCTCAGTTAAAATTTTTTAAAAAAATCGCAAGGCAGAATTTTGGCCTGAAGGTAAAATTCTACCTTAAGGCAGAGTTTTGAGGCAAAATTTTGCCTTGCGAAAATTCCTTCTTTTTTTCACTGAGCTGAGGTTTGAACCCAGAACCTCGGGGTATTAGGCGAAGGACAAAAATTAAAGACCACCAATTTGAAGGGCAAAATTTAAAGACCACCCAAATGAAGGGCAATCCGCGCAAAAAAAAGAAAAAGAATCTTTTTGAAAAATTGATTGGTAACTATCCTAAAATTAAATCCACATTTAAAATCAGATTCTCTTCCTAAAAAAAAAAAAAAACTCAAAATCGTGGGTATTCCATTAAGCCCAAATCTGGTATACTTTGTAATTTTGTTGATATGTTTTGTAAATAAGGAAAAGGATTCTTAGCAAAATCGTCTGAGATTGTAGTATCTTTGTTTGATTAAAGGAAACTAATGGCTTTTTTTTTTTTTCCTTCAAGAGTTCCATCCTTATGATGGAGGAGTTAGGCATGACTCCAACCTGTATATTTTCCAAAAATCATAATTGCACGGAGGAGGACATAGACCTTAGCCTCATTTACATAGTGGAGGTTGGATAAATCCATCCTATTTCCCATTTGTATACTAATATTAAGTTGGAAGTGGTGATTAGTATTGCCTCTACTGTTTGGTTGAAACCAACAGTAAAAGGATACTAAGTACATCAAGAGGTGCCACAAAAATTCAAAAAAAAATCAGCTACCATTCGATAGGAATTTATTTCTTTTGCTTCTAAATCTGAAATTTGGGAGCCCATCAAATTCTAGCTTCATTGAAGCTCTAACCTTAGCAGGAAGGACGGAAGCTTCAGTGAAGATAGTAGAAGTTTTTGAGTCTTCTCCCAAGTTAGCAAGTAGGTCCGCTGTAGAATTTCCCTCTCTGTATATATGTTTGAACTCAAAATCACCGTATCTAGTTAATCTCTGAATCTTAACAATGATCTCAGTTAGTTGCCAGGGTGGTTTTAGCTTTTCTTTGATCATGTTGACGACCATAAGAGAATCAGATTCCACCATAACATTCCGAAAACCATTATCCTTACATATGTTAATCCCTTTCCAAATGGCCAACGCCTCTGCCGTATTGTTGCTGCATTGCCCATAAAATTCAGCAAAGGCATGACTCATTATACCTCTGTGATCTCTTATGATGCCTCCTCCTCCAGCTGAACCTGGATTTCCTTTACTACAACCATCCACATTGAGCTTGACCCAATTAAAATTGGGTTTATACCAGTACACTGCCTGAGAGTGAGTTACAGGTCTGAGCTTTTCCACCAAATTACATTTCTCCAACCAAGAACTAGGAAGTTGTAGATCAGGGAACTGTGCTTTAAGAATTAAAGAAATAAGATGGTTGACTTGTTGAATAATGTACCAAGATGACATCTTCTTTTCTTCAAACCTGGCCCTACACCTGTTTTTCCAGACTTCCCAGCATATAGCAATTGGTATACACTGAAGAATGCATGAGTGAACTTCATTTCTGCCTTTAGCTATCCACCATTTCATAGTTGACAATCTTATTTGTCCCTGAACCAAACCAATACCACATGTGTTGCAAAAGAATTCCCATACTTGTTTGGCAATCTGCCCTTCACTCAAGAGGTGTTCAGTGGTCTCTATTTTATGAACTAGACAACAATTACAAATAGAAGGAAGGTAGATTCCAAACCTTTTCACTGCATCATCCGAGGGGATCTTATTTTGCAAAGCCCTCATTAAGAAGAATGAGATCCTAAAAGGAACTCTTCTGTGCCAAGTCTTTGAGCTAACAAGTGTTGATTCTCTTTTCCTTCTCACAATCTGCCAAGCAGTTTTGCTGCTGAATTTCCCTGTAAGATCAGGAGTCCAGATAGGCAAATCATGTCTCTCAGTGTTAAACTCAATGGTTATAATAGAGTTGATTACACTTTGAGGTAAAATCCTCCTGAGTTTCACAATATTCCAGGTATTACCCCTGTGGAAATCCTTGACCATAGTTTTTTTGGGAGTTCTTTGATTCTGAACTAGGTTTGCAATAGGACCTAGATCAGTCCAATTGTCCCACCAAAAAGATGTTTCTCCTTTGCCGATTTTCCATAGAATGGAGGGTTCCACCACTTTTTTGCTATCCATGAGCCTCTTCCATATGTGAGATTGTCCATAAGCCCATTTCTTAGCAACATGGTGATATCTTTTGCAGTATTTGGCCTCAAGAAATGATTTTAAAATAGTATCTTGAGTCCTGAATCTCCACCACAATTTTGCTGAGAAAGTATTACAGATATCCCTAAGGGATCTGAAACCTGCACCTCCTTCACTGATTGGGAAACATAAGTCCTTCCAAGAGCACCAATGTTTTTTTTTTCCTGTCTCCATCCATTCCCCAAAAAAAATTGGCAATGATCATCTCTATCTGTTCCAAAACAGTCTTGAGAGGATATACAGCAGATAATAAATGTAGAGGAAGAGCCAGGAGCACTGATTTAATAAGAACTGCCTTTCCTCCATAAGAAAGAAGTTTTCCTTGCCATCCTTGTAGCCTTTTAGCAACTTTTGTCACCATAGTATTGAAATAAACAATTTTTTTCCTCCCAACATAAATGGGGCATCCGAGATAGATCATAGGGAACTGGCAATGATTAAAACCAGTGATCCCTTTAATAATATTTATCCTGGGGTCATCTTCTTTAAAAGTGACATAGAATCCAGATTTTCTCTTGTTGATAAGTTGTCCAGAAACCTCTTCATATTTCCCCAATTTATTCATCAGCAGCTCTAGAGATTGGGGATCACATGATGAGAATAAAATAGTATCATCTGCATAGCATAAATGAGAGATATTAGGGCCATTCTTATCCATGGAAAATGGAATAAAATTTGATTGAGTTAAAGAGTCCATCATTTTAGAAAACAATTCAGCTCCTATAATAAAGAGAGAGGGGGAAAGAGGATCTCCCTGTTTGATGCCTCTAGTGGAGTTGAAAAAACCATGTCTAGTGCCATTAATATTGACAGAATACCAGACATTAGTGATGAGTCTCCAAACACTGTCAATCCATCTCTCAGAGAACCCAAATTGTCTAAGTATTCTACGAAGATAATCCCAGGAAACCCTGTCATATGCTTTAGTCATGTCCAGTTTAAGCACCACATTGCCATGTGAAGAGGTTCTGTTGATGTTATGAACCATCTCTTGGGTTAACATGATATTGTCAGTGATTGATCTACCTTTGATGAAGCTTGTTTGATTAGGTGAGACCAGCTTGTGCATGAGGCAACTGAGTCTTTGATTAACTAATTTTGAAAGGATCTTGACTGAGAAATTACTAAGACTAATAGGTCTTAGTTCAGTAAAAGTCTGAGGATTGTCTACTTTTGGAATAAGTATTAGACAAGTATGAGTGAGGGCCTTTGGAATCTGATTTCCTGCAAAAAAGTCAAGAACCATTAGTAGCAAATCATCTTTTATGATTTCCCAACAACTATGATAGAATTTCCCTGAGATCCCATCAGGGCCAGGAGCACTGTGGGAACTCATGGAATAAACCACATCTTTCAGTTCATCCATAGTTGGATTGGCAGTGAGACGTTCATTATCATAGTCATTTAGTACTTTAGGAATGCAATTAAGACTAGAAAAGTCAGTAGTAGTAGTAGAATTCTCTTTGGAGAATTGATTTGAAAAAAAGGATACAGCTTCATTAGCAATTTCTTCATCGCCTTCAATCCAGCTTCCATCCTCTTTCCTCATCTTATTTAGCGATAGTCTCTTTTTCCTGCTTTTGACAATAGAGTGGAAGAATTTGGAGTTGACTTCTCCTTCCACAAACCATTGGATTCCTGATTTTTGTTTCCAGTAGGCTTCCTGTTTTTTGTAAGCTTTGACAAGAAGAGCATTAGTATAATTCAGAGTAGCTCTATTACTCTCAGAATTGTCAATGAGGATCCTGCTTTCAATGTCAGCCACATTCTTTTCCAAATCAGTAACCTGGTCAAAAATATTCCCCACGGAGTTTCTGGACCATTCAGACAGTTTCTTGCAAGTATTTTTTAGCTTAAGGTGGAATTTCCACATAGCTGATCCCTGAACTTCAATATTCCAAGCATTTTCCACAGTCTTATAGAAATTATCCTCCTCGGTCCATAAATCTAAGAATCTGAAATATTTAGTATGATTTCTCTGATTTGTGTTGGCAATAGTTAGGAGAGGAGAATGATCAGACCCTGTCCTTATTAGGTGATCAACCGAGGTCGAATCAAACAAGTTCATCCATTCATGATTAACTAGGACTCTATCCAATCTCTGCCAAACTCTTTTATCCGGAGACCATCCATTACACCAGGTGAAATTGGATCCAGAGTATCCTGGATCCACCAGATCACATTCCATGATGCATTGCAGGAAAGAAAGACTTTTGGACATTCTATGAGGAGTACCACCTTGTTTCTCAGCAGGATCAGTAATACAATTAAAATCCCCAGCAATATACCAAGGTAAGTTATAATTTGCAGCAACATCTCTCAAGCTATCCCATAAATCTTCTCTAAGAACAGCTTCACATTTGGCATATACTGAGGTGATAATCAAATTGTTGCCCATCCAATTGATTTTGCAAGTAACTTGTTGGTCAGTTTCTTCTACCACACTACAATCTATTATATCATTCCAAAATAGCCATATTTGACTATTACAGTTGGCATATGCATTAGTGAATCCCAATAATCTCTTGAATTTGTCTATTTGGTCAGCCTTATGGAAAGGCTCACTAATAGCTATGAAAGGTGGATGTTGAAGCCTGATGATTTGTTTAAGTCTGTCAAAAGCACCATTGGAGTTGATGCTTCTAATATTCCAAAATAAGGACTTAAACATTATAAACTAACTGGAGAGATTCATCTCCTGTGTGTTGTACACAGGCTGTTGTGTGGTGATCCTGCCACCTCTTCCTCTAGCATTTTGTCTTCCACCTCTATTGTTGTTTCTGCCTCTTCCTCTGCCCCTAGGAGAAAGATGATTTTTGTCTATAATCTTGGCAAATTCTGAAGTAACATCTACATCAACCAATGCTTGAGAGCAAAAAGATCCGGTTAAGATATCGACATGTTCATCACTGGAAAGATTCATATTGTCATGATTGTTTGAAAGGTCTTCACCATTAAAACTTTCACTGTCAACACTAACATAGTCATCACTGACTTCAGTGCTCATTTCCTCTTCATAATCTTGATCTTTAGAACTATCCTCTTCATCCTCTTCTTCTTCCTCAGAAGATGATTCAGATTGATGTCCCTGTTTACTGATAAATATTTCATCACTTTCTTGGTCTTCTTCAAGACTAGTCCCACTGATGAGTTTGAGATAATTATGCTGAGCATCTCCAGGATCAATAGGGTAAGTCTCCTGTTGTGTGTAGTTGTCATCCTGTTTGGTAACTTCTTTTTTGTTGTTATCTAATTGGTTATCACTTTCTTTGTTCAAAATTTTGACACTTGTTTTGGACTGTGTGGTGATTTGGTTCCTATCCTGTGCTTTACTATTGAGATTAGTATCCTTCTGGTTTGTTATTTTGGTGTCGGTATTGGGCTGTTGGGTGGAAATGTTCTTGTCTTGAGCCTTATTGTTGATAGTAGGATTGGGCTGTTGGGTGGAAATGTTCTTGTCTTGAGCCTTATTGTTGATAGTAGGACCTTTCTTTAAACCACTGGTTTGCCCTTTCTCTGTATTAGTACTTTGTTTGTAGAATAGCTTGCTTCCTTGGTCATCAGTAACACCAGTGTGTTTTCTTCTGTTATTCTTCCTCTTTTTCTTTTCATTGACTTGATTAGTAATTTGATGATCACTTTGAGTCATATAATTACCATGATTGATTTCTTCAGCTCTCCCTTTTCCTTTCCCATAAACCTCAGGAAGTATATTCTTTTCAGCAGCATATGTATTTTCCTCAGGTTCATAGATAGCGAATCCCTTACTAAATCTGTTTCCTTGTCTTGTCTCAACTGTTTTGTTAAGCTCAGCCAATTCTTGATTAGCTTCTACTTGTTGTAGCCCTTCACTGTTAACCTTCTCTTCTCCATAATTTATATTGGCATTATCCTGTTGAACTTTGTCATTGATCATCTTCACTTTAGCACTCTTTTTCCTAGGAACAGATTGAAATTCTTCCTCCCTTTTCTTTTCAGCATCCTTCTTAGTTTGTTCCTCCCTTTGACACTTGATTCTGTCATCTCTTGCCTTAGTTCTGCATTGACTCTGAAAATGTCCTTGCATTTTACAATATAGGCAATAACTAGGGACCTTATCATATTCTATATCGAGCCATCTGCCATCGTCAGTACCATCCAACCTTTTGAAGCCCAACCAGATTTGGTCAAGTCTAGGTTTCAATAAGTCAATTTCCACTTTAACCTTAGCAACATTGCCTCTAGTTTTAGAAAAGGTGGCTTGATCAGGAGCTACAGCATTCCCAATATCACTAACCAACCTAGACACAATTTGCCATTTGAAAAGATGCCAAGGTAATTGATGTATTAAAATCCAAACTGGAACAATGGACGTTTCTTCCTGTGGTTTAAAATCTGCAGTCCATTTAAGGATTTTCATAGGTGCATCTCCAATATCAATGTATTCTTTAGTAAAAACATGATTATAATCCACCTCATTTTTAAAATCCAAATAAACATGATTCGGATCGAAATATGAAATTGTAACATTTCTTGATAATTGAAATTTGCTGACGAAAATCTTCCTGATTTCGTCCATTGTTGGTTTCCCTCGGTAAAATTTCCCTATAATGGTAAATCTACACTCCTTAGCTAGGTTGACGAAGTAATCCTGAGCATTGAAAAAAACTGCTGGTTTGCCTAAATGTGTACCATGTAGTATTTCCACCATCGGTTCATCATTTTTGCTGGATGATAATTGTGTTTGAACCATCGCCGCGAAGGTTGGTTTCGATACTATTTGTTGTTCATTCCTTTTGTTCTTCAGTGGGTCATTATTTCTTTGACCTTCCCCCATAAATTTTCCATTTTGCACAAATTTTTGATTTCCTTCCGCTGCCTGAGATGGTGTTTTGGTTTGATTTTGGTTGTGGGTTGGTTGCATGTGGGTAGGTGGGTTGAGATTTGAAATGGGTTTATCATCATTGTTCTTTTGGTGTTTGTCAAAATTTGAGGAGATTTTTGGTGGAGGAGGGATGAAATTATCTTTTTTGGGAGGAGGATTTGGTTGATTGGTGTTGTTGGGTGTTTGGTTGGTTGAATGCTCGCTGGAAATTTGGTTGTTTCCGGCGAGAATGGGTGAGAGAAGAGGGGTGGTTTCTGGTGCAGCAGAAAAAATAGCCGTTAATGGTATGGGTTGGTGTTGATTTGCTTGGTTTGTAATGCTCTCATTGGTCAAGTTTGGTGGGTCAGGCGGTTGTCTGTACTTTGGGTCAGTGGTAGGCATCAGAGAGTTAGAAAGAGGCCAG
The DNA here is from genome assembly GCF_019175385.1 of Lycium barbarum. Taxonomy (NCBI): domain Eukaryota; kingdom Viridiplantae; phylum Streptophyta; class Magnoliopsida; order Solanales; family Solanaceae; genus Lycium; species Lycium barbarum. The sequence goes on from NC_083337.1 coordinate 164,161,516, forward strand.
AGAAAAAAAAGTTAGAGAGAGAATTAGTGCGATCTATAAGAGATTGTTGATGATGTTGCTATGTCCTTGGATCACACATTTGAAATGTTGATGTATATGTTCGTTTCTTGTGTAAAGTATGACTAGTAGTAGTTTTCTTTCTTTTATTTGTCCCCGTCAAATTCAATTGCTGAGTGAGAAAAAAGAATTTAGTTGCTGCCAATTTCATATAGTTGAGACTATGGACTGATTCACAGAGGGGATCCATCTCTACATTACTGACTTTAAAAAGATGAAAAGTTCAGAATGAACTCACAAAAGAGTAATTCCTGAAGACAGCTTGCTAGAGTCAAATATGTAGAAACTTGAACAAGGTATATGTATAATGAACTAAGGTGAAACCTCATTATTTGACTTTACAGATATGAATTGTATGTGATGAAATACAATTGATGAATCTGATTGTCAAAGCTTCAGAACTCAAAGTTCAATCATTCAAACTCAGAACAACTGAATCGCAAGCAAAAACCGAGAGAACAAGAAGAGTCCGGAGCCAAAATGGCATATTTTTACAGCAATTGGACCAAAATAGGCTGTCTTTTTTTTTTTATACCCAAATGGGTATTTCGTTGATCATTCAACGAAATACCCCAGTTACTGTTCATAGCAGCAACTCTTTTTTTTTTTTTTTTTTTGCTATTTCGTGGATTGTTCCACGAAATAGCTTTTTTTTTTAATTTTTTTTTTGCATTTCGTGGAACAATCCACGAAATAGCTTCTTCTTTTTTTTTTTTTTTAATTTCGTGAAAAAAATGATTTTTTTTTTACATATCATGACACAATCCACGAAATAGATGTTTTTTTATTTTATTTCGTGAATAAAAAAAGAAATAGGAAATTATAATTTTTTTTTTGTTTTTGCATTTCGTGTATTAAAAAACGAAATAGGATAATTTTTTTTCTAATTTCGTTCGTATAAAAAGGAAATTGGAAAATATATATATATATATATATATATATATATATATATATATATATATATATATATATATTTCGTGTATTAATGAAGGAAATTGATTTGTTTTTTTATTTTTTTGCATTTCGTAATCTAATGAACGAAATAGGTTTTTTTTTTTTGTATTTAGTGAATAAAAAAACGAAATAGGAAATTATATACATATATATATATATATATATATTTCGTGTATTAATGAAGGAAATTGATTTGTTTTTTTATTTTTTTGCATTTCGTAATCTAATGAACGAAATAGGTTTTTTTTTTTTTGTATTTAGTGAATAAAAAAACGAAATAGGAAATTATATATATATATATATATATATATATTGCATTTCGTGTATTAAAAAACGAAATAGGAAAATAATTTTATTTTCATTTCGTTTATATAAAAATGAAATAGGAATATATATATATATATATTTCATTCATGTACCAATGAAATATTTCGTGGATTGTTCCACGAAATGCAAAATAAAAAATAAAAAAAAAACATATTTCGTGGATTGTTCCACGAAATGCAAAAAAAAAAAAAACAGTTTTATTTATATTAACGAAACTGTTTTATTTTTTAATTTAAAACTGTTTTTTTTTATTTTTTTTATTTTGCATTTCGTGGAACAATCCACGAAATATAAAAAAAAATAGTTTTTTTTATATATTTTTGAAATTGATCTTATATATATATATATATTCCAAATTGATTAAAAGCCATTTTTTATTTTTTTTAAAATATATTTTTCAAAAAACTTAGTGTTTAACTGTAAGGTTATTTTAGTCAACTTTATATATCGAGAAAATTAGTCAGCTTTATTTTCAAAAATTGAAACCGCAGAAGTGAAATTGACATTCACAGATACATTATCCCTGGATTTTTACGTTGAAATTTATTGCGTATCATCATCTTATAAGTAAATAAAACTGAAAATTTCATGCCAATTTGGGGGAAAATTGAAATTGAATGTGATAAAAGGCGTTTTTTTAAAAATCGGCTCGGCCAAACCGCCTTGCGGCAGTTTGGGTGCATAGATCTCGGAAAAATACCCAAAATCAAAAAAACAATCGCATAAATCGGACGTCCGAGCGCAAAGTTATGACCATCTAAAGTTTGACGACTTTACAACTAGTTTTTCTCCCTATATTTTTTAGAATTATATTGGTATGCTTTTTTTTTTTATATACCAAAATGGCAGTTCATGCTTCAATCCACGAAATAGGTGATTTTTTTATTTATTTTTTTACTTTTTTGCAATTTTGGCATTTCGTTGGATGATTCACGAAATAGCCCTTTTTTTTTTTTTCAATTCTTGAAATTAAAGAAACAAACTGTTTTTTTTTTTATTTTGTTTTTTTTTGCATTTCGCACCACAATTCACGAAATGCCATCTTTTTTTTTTTTTTATCTCCTGAATAAAAATGAAAGTAATTTGTAATTTTTTTTTATATTTTTTTGCATTTCGTGACACAAATCACGAAATAGTTTTTTTTTTTTTTTGAAATACGTGAAATATAAATGAAAGAAACATTTGTTTTTTGGCATTTCGTTGGATGATTCACGAAATAGCCCTTTTTTTTTTTTTCAAACAAACTGTTTTTTTTTTTTGCATTTCGCACCGCAATTCACGAAATGTCATCTTTTTTTTTTATTTTTTTATCTCCTGAATAAATAAGAAAGTAATTTGTAATTTTTTTTATTTTTTTTTGCATTTCGTGACACAAATCACGAAATAGGTTTTTTTTTTTTTTTTTTTTGAAATACGTGAAATATAAATGAAAGAAACATTTTTTTTTTTTTGGCATTTCGTTGGATGATTCACGAAATAGACCTTTTTTTTTTTTTTTTTTTTGCCATTCTTGAAATTAAAGAAAGAAACTGTTTTTCTTTTTATTTTGTTTTGCATTTCGTACCACATTTCACGAAATAGCCTTATATTTTTTTTTAATTTCGTGAATATTAATTAACTTTTTTTTTTTTAGCATTTCGTGACATAGTCAACGAAATGGGAAAGAAAGAAACTGTTTTTCTTTTTATTTTGTTTTGCATTTCGTACCACATTTCACGAAATAGCCCTTTTTTTTTCTTTTTTTTTGTTATGCATTTCGTACCACATTTCACGAAATAGCCTTATATTTTTTTTTAATTTCGTGAATATTAATTAACTTTTTTTTTTTTAGCATTTCGTGACATAGTCAACGAAATGGGAAAGAAAGAAACTGTTTTTCTTTTTATTTTGTTTTGCATTTCGTACCACATTTCACGAAAGAGCCTTATATTTTTTTTTAATTTCGTGAATATTAATTAACTTTTTTTTTTTTAGCATTTCGTGACATAGTCAACGAAATGGGAAAGAAAGAAACTGTTTTTCTTTTTATTTTGTTTTGCATTTCGTACCACATTTCACGAAATAGCCCTTTTTTTTTCTTTTTTTTTGTTATGCATTTCGTACCACATTTCACGAAATAGCCTTATATTTTTTTTTAATTTCGTGAATATTAATTAACTTTTTTTTTTTTAGCATTTCGTGACCTAGTCAACGAAATGGGGTTTTTTTTTTTAATCACGAAATAGCCTTTTTTATTTTTTTTTAATTTAGTGCATATTAATTAACTTACCTGTTTTTTTTTTTTAGCATTTCGTGAAATAGTCAACGAAATGGGTGCTTTTTTTTTTTGTATTTCTTGAATAAAAAAAGAAATAGGAAATTATATATTTTTTTTTTTGCATTTCGTGTATTAAAAAACGAAATAGGATAATTGTTTTTTTATTTCTTTCATATAAAAAGGAAATTAGAAAATATATATATATATTTTTTGCATTTCGTGTATTAATGAACGAAATAGGTTTATTTTTTTAATTTTTTTTTTTGTATTTCGTGTATTAATGAAGGAAACTGTTTTTTTTTTTTTTGCATTTCGTAATCTAATGAAAGAAAATGTTTTTTTTTTTGTATTTCGTGAATAAAAAAACGAAATAGGAAATTATATATATATATATATATATATATATATATATATATATATTTTTTTTTTTTTTTTTTTTTTTTTTTTTGCATTTCGTGTATTAAAAAACGAAATAGGAAAATAATTTTAAAATAGGAATACATATCTTTGAATACTTGTCAAAATAATATCTTTTACATTTCGTGACTTAATTTGCGAAATTTTTTACTTTTCTTCATTTATAAATATTGTCCTATCTTTACTTATGGTATATCCTTAGTCTTTCAATTTTCTTTTATCCATCTCATATCTTTCATCTATTGTTTTCTTTTATCTGTTTCATATCCTTCAACTTTTATTTTTTCTCTCATATATTTCATAAAAGATGACGGAAACTCATGTTAAAGTGTATTTATTTTGGGGTGGTGAAGTTGTGTATGAAGCTGGTTCGGTTAGATAGAACCGTGGTCCTGAAATAGGGCAAAGGTTTCCAATTTCCCTAAAATATGATCGTCTACAACGCGTCTTAAGGAGTAAAATGTTCGTAAATGATCCTGAACTATCGGTGGTTATAACCGGACGATGTCCAAGTTCATTTACAGCCGATGGTTCACCAATTTATGGTGAGATGCCAATTACGGACGATGAATCTTTATCGTCATTTCTTCATTGTCCTGAGATTTTTAAAAATCACATATGCATAGCGGCGCTTGACATGTATGCTACAGTTCAACGCTCTACCCAGGTCGAAGTACCGACCGACAATGAGTTCGATTTTGGAGGTACTACCTATCTCCCAAGTTTAAATATTGGTTTTTCAAGGGGTGTAGTTCAACAACAAACAATTGTAGGATTTGGAAGTCAGTCAAATGATACAACTAATTATGGTACACAGTATGATGGTATGGCTTCAACGCATGATCATAACTTTGATTGGAGTGGACAGAATCGGGAGACGGGTGGACCAAATAATGCTACTACGCAGTTGCATAATTTGAATTGTAATGTACGACACCCTTCATATCCTGGTCCAAGTGAATTGGACAGTGATAGGTAAATATAATCTTATTTTATTCACTTTATTCATGGATTGTATAATTGTATTTGACTCGTAAATTCTATGAATTTTTCTTATTTATAGGCATAACGATTTTGAAGATAACCCCACATTGACTCAACTCACACAAATTGTGAGCAATAACGATTTAGCTAATGATATAATAAATGAGTCGGATAGCGATAGTCCATTAGATCATGACGGGACGGACGATGATCAATCGTCTGCTGACGGTGACGATTCTGATGAAGATGTTGCAGCCCCCAGTAATGTTAGTGATAATTATCATTCAAATGTGATCCCATATTTGGATAATACAGAAGAAGTAGAACCGGAAGATTTTGCATACATGAGAGATAACGGGTCTGTTCGGGCTGCACTTTAGAATTCTAGTAATCCTAAAGTTATCAAATCAGGTTAGTTTCGTGCGACTAATTTTTGTAATAATATATTATTTTTGAATTTTGTGATTTTAATTGGTGTAATTAGGAGTTGATATTTTTTCTTGGACATGTAAATAGGTATGTTATTTCACAGCAAGAAGCAAATGAAAGGTGCAGTGAGGCTCTATAATATATCTCACAAAAAAGAATATAAAACAGATCAAGCCAAAGGTACATTTTGGAAGGTTATTTGCAAGCGGCATGAGGAAGGTTGTAGTTGGATGATCCGTTTTTCGTTGATCGGAAGTGGTATGTGGAAAGCAGGAAAAATGATTGAGCCACATAATTGTGATACGAATGATTATACAGAGGATCATTTCAATTTGAATAGCAACATGATTGCTACTTCGTTGATACCATATGTTATGATCAATGCACAAATCAGTATTAAGTTTGTTCAGGAAACTATAAAAGGCATCCATCACTATACTCCTAGTTATAGAAAAGCGCAAAAAGGGCGTAAGAAATATTTTGAGATGGTGTATGGTGATTTCGAAGGTTCTTTTAGGGCATTGCCTCGATACATGGCTGCCCTAGAACATTTCAATCCGGGCACTATTGTTGAGTGGACACACGAGTCAACTACAATGCAAGGCGAACACATCTTCAAGTATCTTTTCTGGGCCTTTAAACCAAGTATCGATGGATTCAAAAGTTGCAGGCCGGTCATCTCAATAGATGGCACCCATGTCTATGGTAAGTATGAGATGAAATTGTTGATTGCTGTTGGCATTGATGCAAACGGAAATATTTTTCCACTTGCATATGCTATAGTAGCACGTGAGACCTATGAGTCATGGACTTGGTTTCTCAGTTTATTATGGAGACATGTTGTTTGTCATAGAAAAGGCATTGGACTAATTTCTGACCGTCACCAAGGGATCTTGCAATGTGTAATGACACATGAATGGTTACAGCCACCCACCACACATCATAGATTTTGTGTTCGACATTTAAAAAGCAACTTTAACAAAAAGTTTCTTAACTCTGATCTTGAGAAGCTAATGTGGTTGGCTGCTACAGAGCACCAGAAGAAGAAATACCAAATGAGGATGCAACAAATCAAAACTTTGTCACCTGCAGCGCATATGTGGTTAAGCGAGCTTCCGAAGGAAAAATGGACATTGTATAAGGACGGTGGTTATAGGTGGGGGGCTATGACGACAAATGTCTCTGAGTCTTACAACGGTTTATTGAAGAAAGCCCGTGGATTGCCTGTTACTGCCATGGTTCGCTTGACCTTTAAAAATCTTGTTGATCATTTTGTTAAAAGAAGCGCCCTTGCTGCTCTGCTAATGGTAAATAAGAAGACTTGGCCGCCCAGTGTTGATAAAAAGTTTCATGAATATTGGGATAGGGCCGCTATGCACACTGATATGATGAACTATAACATTGTGACTGGGGTCTTCGAGATTCTGACATTTTCACACGAAGGTAAGGGTGGAAATGTCCATAAAGTCTCTGACAATGGAAAAAAATGTTCGTGTGGGAAATGGAAAAACTACCACATGCCATGTTCCCATGCAATTAAATTCTGTCGGATCCGTAAAATTCAGCCTAAGGACTATGTTAGCAAGTACTACAGTTGTAGGTATTACAAGCAAACATACAGTGGAAAGTTTTCTCCCTTGGGTGATGAGGCATATTGGCCTGCAAGTCCCTTCTGTTTAATTGCAAACACTGCATACGAGCGAACTTCTGGAGCCCAGAGAACAACTAGAAGGAGGAATGAAATGGATATTGCTCCTGCTCGCATGGCTAGGAGGTGTGGAACTTGCAGGCAAACCGGTCATAACAAAAATCGTTGCCCCAATCGTACTCAGTAGTTGTTGTTGCTTGTTTACTGTTAAGTTTTTTCATGAGTTCTATGTTATTGTTATTTTATGTAATCTTTGTTATCTTATGTAATCTTCAATAATATGTTGTCGTCCTTCAATAATATGTTGTCGTCCTTACTTTAAAATATAAACGGTTCGTATTGTAGAGTTTAATTTTGTCTTTAATTTAACAGTTATTGTTGGATAGAACTTACACCACACTTTATTGAATGAACATAAAATTACATTATAATTGAAAATTAAAAAACATAACACATAGTTGGTCTAAGGGAGTTCGTTAGGCATGTCATCATCCGATTTGTAAAGTTCGTGTGCTAAAACAGTCGCTCTTTCATGTTCTGTTAGCGTTCGATTTGTTGTTGCAGCTTGTTCTTCAGCGAGCTTAAGGATATAGTACCTACAACGTCTCACCAACATCCTACTATTCTCCTTTCGAATTTGTTTCACAGCTATCTCATATTCTACCATATCCCTGCGTTCCATCCACACAGAGAATCGACGTGGCTTGGGTGCCCCCAGTTGCTCAAGATCATTCATGAGCATATTTGACTCATGGTACCTATGCTCCCATTCACGGCGTAATCCGCAGTAGTACTCACATGGATCTGATTTTTTCAGCATCCGAAAATCATCCTCTCGTTCGTCAAGCATGTGCGGGTTATACATGTCCATCTCAAAATCATATGGATCCCATGTTCCCCAGTCGCTGTTGGGTGACTCTGAACTGGAGCTATCATTTCTGTTTTCCGGGAATGCCCAAGCAAAAGGTGAGGAAGAGCTTCCAGGAGTGTTCTCTTTTTTGTTCGACATTTTTTGGATAGTAAATGGATTTTTAAGTCTCAGTCGAAGATTTTGGATAATTTGCGAAATGCAAAATAAAAAAAAATGGCTCTTGCTTGTAAACGCTCACCTGAAGATAACAATGACCGGTTAGAGTTATTTATAATGTAAATTTTATTGCATTTCGTTGCATATGCACCGAAAATGTAAAATAAAGAATTGGAGTAATCCAAGTTTATAAATAACTTTTCGTCATGGACTTGTCAAATTTAAGTTTTTTATATGATGATGCTGACCTTGCGAAATGCAAGGATAAAAAATTGTCAGAAGCTTGTCAATAGCTTTCAATTTTTTTTTTTACTTGGAAATTATTTCTTTTCTTTTTACATGGACAAGTCAAATCCAATTTTTTTTTAAGAATCTTGTCAGAAGCATTGTTGCAGTTATCTTTTTCCAAGTTTTTATATTTCGTTACATACTTTGCGAAATGCAAATCTAAATAATTAGACAAGTCAGAAGCTAAAAAGAAAGCTATTTAGTAGGTTTCAATTCATTTTAAGAATCTTGGCAGAAGCATTGTTGCAGTTATCTTTTTCCAAGCTTTTATATTTCGTTACATACTTTGCGAAATGCAAATCTAAATAATTAGACAAGTCAGAAGCTAAAAAGGAAGCTATTTAGTAGGTTTCAATTCATTTTAAGAATCTTGACAGAAGCATTGTACACTTATTTAATTTTCTCCAAGCATTATTGCATCCGTTCAGAAGAAGCTAAAAAGGAAGCTAGTTAGTAGCTTTCAATTCATTTTAAGAATCTTGGCAGAAGCATTGTACACTTTAACAATTTTCTCCAAGCATTATTGCATCCGTTCAGAAGAAGCTAAAAAGGAAGCTATTTAGTAGCTTTCAATTCATTTTAAGAATCTTGGCAGAAGCATTGTACACTTTAACAATTTTCTCCAAGCATTATTGCATCCTTCAGAAGAAGCTAAAAAGGAAGCTATTTAGTAGGTTTATTGTACACTTTAAGAATTATGTCCAAGCATTGTTGCATCCTTCAGAACAAGCTAAAAAGGAAGCTATTTAGTAGGTTTATTGTACACTTTAAGAATTATGTCCAAGCATTGTTGCATCCTTCAGAACAAGCTAAAAAGGAAGCTATTTAGTAGGTTTATTGTACACTTTAAGAATTATGTTCAAGCATTGTTGCATCCTTCAGAACAAGCTAAAAAGGAAGCTATTTAGTAGGTTTATTGTACACTTTAAGAATTATGTCCAAGCATTGTTGCATCCTTCAGAACAAGCTAAAAAGGAAGCTATTTAGTAGGTTTTGTACACTTTAAGAATTATGTCCAAGCATTGTTGCATCCTTCAGAACAAGCTAAAAAGGAAGCTATTTAGTAGGTTTTGTACACTTTAAGAATTATTGTTGTTATATATCTTTTATATTTCGTTGCATACTTTGCGAAATGCAGGGACAATTTTTTTAGCATGGGCAAGTCAAATCCCAATGTTTTTTACACGGATTCCTTGGTCTTGACAGTTGAAAGAGCTAACATTTTCTTACAATTGCATTCATCCAATTTATAAACAATTGGACTACCTCTATTCTCCATTCTCCCTTCTCCATTTTCCGTTCTTCCTCTACCTCCATTCTTTCTCTTCTTCTGTTCTTGATTCTTTGCTTCTTCTTCTACTAATCCTATCACAAGGATTTCTCAACTTTTGCTCCATAATCTTCTTCAAATTGAGGTAATTTATTAATTTTATAAGTTTTTACATATATTTTTTGATTTAGTCATTATAAATTTTTACATTTATTTTTTTGATTTATTTATATGTTATACTTAGTGTAGTAGACTATAATAAAGAAAACAAAAGTTACAAGTTTAATTAATCAATAGTTGGTAATTTCAATCGTTGCTTCAATTAAAAAAAGCTTTTAAAATATGTTAGTAGAGTTTATTGGTCAACGAACTACAATTAAAATACTTAAAAAATCGTTGAAGCTACTGATTAAAAAGGTATAAATTTATATTATAAAATGTTCTTTTAGTTAGTCATTTTCATAGAACAACAGTTAAAAAAAAGATGAAAAAATTGTGAGGAAAGTAAGATTGTTAAATATAACATAAAGATATTTGTATCATTTGTTGGGTCATTTTCTATGTTCAAATTGTGAGTAGTCGTTGGAGATTATTTTCTATTGATAAGCATGAAGAATTTTTAATTTTCAATTTAAAAGTATAAGATCAAGAAACTGCGAGGAAGTTGGAGTTGTTTTTGAAGCTAATAGACAAAAAGACTGTATAATAATAAATTGACCATGATTATGAAAGTAATTTAATTATATTTTCTAACTAAATCATCATATAAAGGATTTGGAACTGATTTACATGCAAATACACGTGTATCATATGTATTAAATATTATAGTAATAGTAATAACTATATCGTATATGATACACATTAATTTCTTTTTGCCAATCAGTGGCTTTCTTACGTCACTGTTTGTTATATATTTTTTTGTAGGCTCGTGGAATTCATGGAGTTAGACATTTGGCTTATAGTGTTCAGGAAAGTCCGTTAGAGTGGCCTTCAGATTCTCAGGGTATGAATGCATTGATGCAAAGGTTTATTAACATGTCGACTGAGTCTCTGAATGCTGCTGCAATGGGGACGAGGTTGACATTTGATCCCGATTATATACCACCAGCAGTTTATGAGGCACCGCCTAAGTTGCCAACTGGTCGTCGGGATCGTGCAAATGTACGTCGTGCTCCACGGGGTCGAGGTCAGGTGGCGCACCATCTTATTGATGATGATGATGATGATGATGATGATGATGATCAATTTGACGATCTAGAGCCACACCCAGACCCGGCTCATGCATTCTGTTGTAATGTCGGCCCATCTATGACTGCTTCCTCTCATCCACCTACGCATTTACCCACCCCACATCACCCATCCAGTCCACATGACCCACATACGAATTTATCTAGCCCATATTATCCGTCGATGGAATTTTCCGACCCATCTAATATGGTCACTCCACAAGGTTTCACCCCATTTAGACCTTCCTCACAACCTTGGAGCCAACAGGCTTTGGACAACCTCCTTTTCCAAGTTCCTCAGACTAGTACCTCATCTCGACCTCCAGCTAATTTTCCCTGTGATGGAAGGAGGCTCAGTTTTAATGATGCATATGCACCCACGCCAGATGTTCAGGACTTAGAGGCACAGGTTCGTTTTGAATTTAAATTTTTATATATATAATTTAAGTGTCGCATTAAAAAGTAACTTTTATTTTTGTATGATATTTATAGGGTGCGGAAGGGATGCATGAGGGGGTTCCTCCGCGCAGATCTCGTAGGGATCGCCGGCCAACACAATGTGGCACTGGTGGGAGGAAAAGATGCACACGTAGGGATGCATGAGGAACTTTAATAACTTATTTTGAAAATTTATTGTGTATCTATGACTATATATGACTTATTATAGCGACATATATTCCGTCAATATGAATTATGGTCTATTTTTGACCAATTAGACTTCTATATGAATTGTCTTTTTAATAAATACGAAAATTGCATGTGGGGTTTAGACCTTTCTGCACCACGTATTTTTGTATAAATAGTCTTCCATAGTACCTTATTCATCTCACCACGCTAAAACAAAGTCTTTCAAAATGTCATCGTGGAATCCATTCTTCTGGCAACGCGGCCCAATGACATATCACCCAGGTGACATTTTTGAGTCAATGGGTAGGAAATGGGTTTTGGAACGTGAATTTGAGTACTCGCTTAATCCGAGCGAGCGCTACAATAGAAAATACATTAGCAAAATGAGGAGAGAATGGAACTATCGCCTGGATGAAGCTCATAATATTGAGACCGATTTAAGAAGTCGTGGCCTGCATCGTCCAAAACGTCGTGCAATAGGCATGCCGCTCACATCACCCCAAGAACTGAATGTTGCATTGAACCGCATTCGCGAAGAAAATAATAGGATGCGTTTGCGATGGTTGCGTTTGGAGGGACACAGATTGGGGTTAATAGTTACCCCTGATTGGAACTCAGACTGCGAAATGTCTGATGAAGATGATTTTCCTTAAGCATTTTCTGTTGTTATGTTGGCTATTAAGTATTGTATTTGTACCTTTTCAGTTTTCAATGTTATTTCAATTTGTATTTTATGCGAAATGATATCGTATTCATCTTCATCTTCCTCTCCATCTCGTCTATCTTCATTATCGAGTGAGCGATTTTCTCTCCTTTATGTTTTTTTTAAAACAATCCGCTGAAAAAAGGTTTTTTAGACATTAATGAAGTTAGTTCGATTGAGATATAGATAATCGAATACGATGAATATTGGTTGAAAGTTTATATTTTTTTAGTTGAAATAGTCCGATTATTTATAAATTGGATGAATGCAATTGTAAGAAAATGTTAGCTCTTTCAACAACCAAGACCAAGGAATCCGTGTAAAAAAAATTGGGATTTGACTTCTCCATGCTAAAAAAATTGTCCCTGCATTTCACAAAGTATGCAACGAAATATGTAGCTTCTGCCAAGATTCTAAATGAATTGAAAGCTACTAACTAGCTTCCTTTTTAGCTTTCTCTTAACGTATGCAATAATGCTGAGAAAATTAAATAAGTGTACAATGCTTCTGCCAAGATTCTAAATGAATTGAAAGCTACTAACTAGCTTCCTTTTTAGCTTCCTCTTAATGTATGCAATGATGCTTGGACAAAATTAAATAAGTGTACAATGCTTCTGCCAAGATTCTAAATGAATTGAAAGCTACTAACTAGCTTCCTTTTTAGCTTCCTCTTAACGTATGCAATAATGCTTGGACAAAATTAAATAAGTGTACAATGCTTCTGCCAAGATTCTAAATGAATTGAAAGCTACTAACTAGCTTCGTTTTTAGCTTCCTCTTAACATAATGGTTAGAGAAAATTAAATAAGTGTACAATACTTCTGCCAAGATTCTAAGGGGGGGGGGGGGGGGGGGGGGGGGTTTCGTTATATACCTGCAAAATGGAACAAAACATTTCGTTGGTATATAAAAGAAAAAAAATTATTTTCCTATTTCGTTTTTATTTAAATGAAATACGAAAAAATATATATATATTCATCATATTTCATTGTTATATGAATGAAATATATATATATATATTCCTATTTCTTCCTATTTCGTTTTTTTATTCACGAAATACAAAAAAAAAACCTATTTCGTTCATTAGATTACGAAATGCAAAAAAAAAAAAAACAAATCAGTTTCCTTCGTTAATACACGAAATACAAAAATAAAAATAAAAAAAATAAACCTATTTCGTTCATTAATACACGAAATGCAATATATATATATATATATTTTCCAATTTGAACGAAATAAAAAAAAATTCACGAACAAAAAAACAGTTTCTTTCTTTAATTTCAAGATTTAATTTCAAGAATGGCAAAAAAAAAGGGCTATTTCGTGAATCATCCAACGAAATGCCAAATCATTTATTTCCCGAATTGCAAAAAAAACCTATTTCGTGATTTGTGTCACGAAATGCAAAAAAAAAAAATATACAAATTACTTTCTTTTTTATTCAGGAGATAAAAAAATCATTTATTTCAAAAAAAAAAAAACTAAAAAAACCTATTTCGTGATTTGTGTCACGAAATGCATGAGATAAAAAACAAAATGGCATTTCGTGAATTGTGGTGCGAAATGCAAAAAAAACAATATAAAAAAAAACAGTCTGTTTCTTTAATTTCAAGAGTTGGAAAAAAAAAAAGGGGCTATTTCGTGAATCATCCAACGAAATGCCAAAAAAAAAAATGTTTCTTTCATTTATTTCACCACGAATTGCAAAAAAATAATAATAAAAAAAAATTAATTTCTTCATTTAATTCACGAAATAAAAAAAACCACCTATTTCCTTGGTATATGAAAGAAAAACAATTATGAATGAAATATATATATATATATATATATATATATATATATATATATATATATATATATATATATATCCTATTTCTTCCTATTTTGTTTTTTTATTCACGAAATACAAAAAAAAAAAAAAAACCTATTTCGTCCATTAGATTACGAAATGCAAAGAAAAAAAAAACCAAATCAGTTTCCTTCGTTAATACACGAAATACAAAAAAAAAAATAAAAAAAATAAGCCTATTTCGTTCATTAATACACGAAATGCAATATATATATATATATATATATATATATATATATATATATATATATATATATATATTCCAATTTGAACGAAATAAAAAAAAAATTCACGAACAAAAAAACAGTTTCTTTCTTTAATTTCAAGAATGGCAAAAAATAAAAAAGGGGGGGGGGGGGGGGGGGGGGGGGGCTATTTCGTGAATCATCCAACGAAATGCCAAATCATTTATTTCCCGAATTGCAAAAAAAAAAAAAAAAAAAAACCTATTTCGTGATTTGTGTCACGAAATGCAAAAAAAAAAAAATACAAATTACTTTCTTTTTTATTCAGGAGATAAAAAAAATCATTTATTTCAAAAAAAAAAAAAAAAAAACTAAAAAAACCTATTTCGTGATTTGTGTCACGAAATGCAAAAAAAATAAAAAAAAATTACAAATTATTTCTTTTTTATTCAGGAGATAAAAAAAAAAATGGCATTTCGTGAATTGTGGTGCGAAATGCAAAAAAAAACAAAATAAAAAAAAACAGTTTGTTTCTTTAATTTCAAGAATTGAAAAAAAAAAAGGGCTATTTCGTGAATCATCCAACGAAATGCCAAAAAAAAAAAAAGTTTCTTTCATTTATTTCACCACGAATTGCAAAAAAGTAAAAAAAAATCACCTATTTCGTGGATTGAAGCACGAACTGCCCATTTTGGTATATAAAAAAAAAAGCATACCATTTTTGTCCAATGTATGCAAAAAATACCCATTTTGGCTCCAAGTTCAGAACAAGAAGATAACCAGTACATATGAATCGCAATCACTAGGATGCATCAATTTGACTCCATAGGGTCTGATACCATGTCAAATTCTCACTGCGATAAAAATTAAATAGCAAGAGGAGTAATAAGTTCGGATTACAACTTCATTCTCCTCATATCTTGTGTACAACAATCATCATGTATATGCAAGGCAAAAGTGCTGCTAACTACCATAGTTACAAGTTGCAAGCACTCAACTCAACTATTCAAACTTACACTAACTAATCTGAGCTGGCACAAGTCCTAACTAACTTTAACAAAATGATGCCGCGTATACTTCAGCCTGCTACAATCATCTTCTTTCCTTGTGTATGAGATCTATGTAAGCTCCATCTGATACACTTGCCTGCACGTGACCTGCATGAGGATGAAAAAAATTCTAACAGTAGTACAGAGTGTGGTTTTGTAATTTAGTATCCTATAATGCGATTATTTCCCTTTAAGCATTCAGTTTGGAAGATTTGTGGTCCTTTTGGAAGGTCTAATCAAAGCTGCTAGATATGGTCTCACAACTACAGATAGGCCAGAAAGGTTACCTAGTTTGGCTATTGCTTCAATTGGAGAACAAGTCAAGAAGTTATTACAACTTAGAGCTTAAGGTTTCACAAGAAATTATCTAATATGTACCTGAGGTTGTACAGATAAACACCAAATTCTTAGAAGAGAAGAAAAATGGAGTGAGTGTCTAGGAAGGGTTAAACAAAATCATCGACTCAGACCATTTTGTCTATAAGGATGATACCATAGTACCACATTGTTGGCTGATTCCAGCCATGCATAAAGATTTTTTTGTTTTTTGTTTTGATGACATGGGAACCCGCAGCCGCTACCCTTTGGGTGCGCACAGGGTAAACCCAGCTCCTGTGCAATAGCTCACAAACCACACAGGAGAGGTAA
This sequence comes from Lycium barbarum, assembly GCF_019175385.1. NCBI lineage: Eukaryota > Viridiplantae > Streptophyta > Magnoliopsida > Solanales > Solanaceae > Lycium > Lycium barbarum. The sequence continues at coordinate 164,177,461 of NC_083337.1, forward strand.
CCCGCACTAGGCAAGCCCTGTGCGACAAGCTCGACCCAGAAGGCAAATCCCCACCAAACCTAAGGTTCCCATCATTTTATTACCCCCACTTGGGTCATAAGCCCGCGTAACTGGGCTCGGCAACCATGCATAAAGATATTCCACTTAAATATGACAAATATGCAGTTTATGCTCCTACTAGGATGATACCATAGTACATACCACAATGCGAAACGAAAAAGAAAAAGATTTCTTATCAATGTTAAAGACAAGACTGTCTTATGATTTAAAGATTTTAAATCAGTTCATTGACCTTTTCCATATTCTGTTTACTATAGGTGAGCATAAGGATCTTGGTGGCAGTGAAGTTCGAGGAACAGGCCATGGCGTACCATACAGCCGAGCCTTCAGGACAAAATGCAAAAGAACATAAGTAAACTGATAACCAGAATTAAAAACCAGAATATTGTATTGACACCTTCTAAGTTAGCAGTTTTTTTTTGTGTTTCTTTTTGGCCTAGAGGGTCTTCTGTCTTGTTTGGTTTACTCCTGAGAAGGGTGGAATAGGTTTTTTTCCCTCAGCTTTGTAATGCTTTCTCCTGGTAATTAGCAAATTTCTTTAATTGCCCCAAAAAAAAAAAAAAAAAAAAAGAATAGTGTTAACATAGATACTTTGCCTCCTCTTATCAGACTTCTAAAGGGATCACTGTAGCTTTTGGTTAAAGGATGCTAAATGCTTTGTTTGGGTATGCACTTGGTATGATACTTAAAGGAGGTTGATGTGTATGTGTAAAGCTGAACAAACAACTGAAAGTGTTTAGTGCTATGTAGTGGGGTGTTTCTTTGCTTCAAATTTGCCCATCTCAAATTAATTGCAGCAAACTTTCCGTTTATTTAAGACCAAGGGACAGACTTAAACGTGACTGGCTTAAAAAGATGGAAAGCCAGAATGTAGCTTGCCTGCAAAACAATAGAGTCAAATATGTAGGAGCATGAACAGGGCATCTGTATCACAGTGTTTCATGGCTAACATAACTTTTTTGCCAGATTATTAAATAAAATAGAAAGAGCGACTACATCCTAAAACAAAAATACAAAGTAAAACCCTTTCATGCCTTATCTCAATACTTGAGGAGGCTCATGGGAGAGCATATGCTCTTTTTGTCTTGTGCTGTTTCTCTTTCTTTTTCCTTTTCTCTTTGTGTCTTTGTGTGTGGGTGGGTCGGGGGCTCACACTCTACACTGAGCATTATAGAACAGCGGACCGAAGATCACAAATCCACAGATCCTTTATCATTAACTTAAATCAGTTATTTATGACAGGAACACGACTTCCTACGACAGAGGACAATGCCAAATGAAACATCCACTTCTTGGATTACTCCAATGTGATATCTGTTGCAAAGACTTTCCGAACTGTGCCATCTTGCAGAATCTCCAAGAGTAATTCCTAATAAAGCAATCTTATTGTGGTCACATTCCATATACAATTACCAAAACAGAGAATAGACAATTCCCATCAAAATGTAAAACACCTACTCAGTAGAAAAGACAGAGTTAACAGCCAACAGAGACAAATAGGCAACCTTCGAGAGAGCAATACACATCCAAACACAGGTAGATGGTATCCAAAACCAGCATTATATGGTTATACAGAGAAGAGTAAATGATAGATTTTGTTAGCTTATCAGCTCAAGTCTTTTCGGTACATGGAATACAACTTTTCGAAAAGTTCTTCTACTATCTTAAAGCTGATCTAACTTCTGCAGTAATAAAATTTTTACTTACCTTCGCAAGAAAAATCCAGCAATATATGATTAGTCTCCATGAATGCTTTAATCAATCATTGCTGAATCTTGCCCTTATCTCTATGTGAGCTTTGCAGCACATGGATCTAAAACCGTGCTATTGATATATTTCAATGCTGATTACATAAATAATTAATCAATTGGTTGGAATAAACCTTCACATTACACTCTTCCAGCAAAACTGAATAACGAGAGTACACAACTCTGTCATTGTTGGACTGTTAATATTGAAGCTAAGTCCGCTTTTATTTGTGTGCCAAGTAAGTTTTTCGAAAATCCTATAGTAATAAAGACCAAATGGTGCAAGTCAATTTACTTAAATAACAAAGAAATAAACACCGAAAATTTCAATCATTGTTTGTGATTTAATTATACAATTGAGTTGTACCCCCAAACAACCTGCATAACCTACAATTACAATTTGACAACATTTCCTCCTTGTCTTACCCCTGGAAGAATACTGATACAAGATAAACAAAAAAAAGAGTGTACTTAACACATAATCTATCACTCTCTCACTTTAAAGGAGTGGAAAGGAAAGGTCATTGGTATATGGAAATAGGAGGAAACCTGAACTTGTCCGAAATGAATGGTATTACCTGTGGTCTCTCCACCAAATCGCGGTAGAAATCATACTCAGCATCGTAATCATGTAACTTCAGCTCAGCCCTCTGATTTGTATGATAATGATGCTTAGCTGAAGTGGATTTCCCGAATCCAAAAACACTAACTTTTTCACAAACACCTAAAGCAAGCATCACAGCTTGAAAACCAGAAGAATAATGGAAATTAGCTCCATCATGAGCAGGACCCCATTCTTGAAGACTCTTCCCGGTTCCCTCCACAAATCGTTTTAACGAATAATACTTCACAATCTTAGCACACAACATATCAAAGCGCGAATCAGTTACAATTAACGGTGCTTTGTGCGATGAATTACACACCATGTAATCCAAGAAATGCACGGGCTGACATATATACATAACTAACCCCACATTCACTCCATATGGATGACAAAAACAACCTTCCCTCCTTGCACAAAGATGCAAAATGTTACTATTCACAAATGAAAGAGTAGTTTTTGAACCTACTCTATGTTCAAACCCTGCAGTTCTCGCATTATTCAATCGAATTACAGCTTCATGAGTATCAATTAACTCACCATAAACACTTTTCAACAAAATCCCACTATTTCCTACAACAGCACATGATTTATATCTCTTCTTTAATCCCATTGTATTCACCAAATCCACCATAACATCCTTATAAACCTTTCTATTTCTATACCAATCTTGTAAATGCCTTCTAAAACTTTGCCAAAGGCGATAAAACTCCGGTGACCGGAGTTGTACAGGTATACCTCTAGCTGTTCTTGGCCTTATATCTATTCTATATTTTCCAGAAGATAAAAATGATCTATGCCTGTTATGGCCTGATCTAAAATTACCTTCTACTAACTCCTCAACATCTTTTTTCAACTGGGGTTCACCAATATCAATAGATGCATATTTCAATAATGTCTCATTTAATATTGGTTTTTTAGCAAAAGGGTATTCATTTTTTAGCTCAATAGAGCTGTTACGAAGTGTAACTCTAACAGCAAGTGTAGCTGCCACAGCTATTAACAGTAATACACTGAACAATGGTCGCATTGTCCTCTTCATCATTATACCTATATAGCATAATCAAAAATAATTTTGCCAATGATGAAAATACAAAAAAAAAAAAAGACAAGATTTTTAAGGTGGGGATGCTAAAGATTGAAGAAGAAAATGATGTGTAAAGATCTAGTAGAAATTAAGCGACTATGATTTTGGTTCATATTGGGAAGTGGAAAAAAAAAATCAAGAAAATGTTATTGCACATGACATGAGTCAACTAGTGTTAATTAAGGGGGAAAGTATATTTATGAGTTCTTGGGTGAGGTTTAAATACATGATAGATCTATGACTTTTAAGAGATTTGAGTGGTTGGGGGGTCAGGTTCAAGAAGGGGGGTGGGGGTGGGGGTGGCGGAGAACCCTAGTGGAGGAGTGGGCTAAGGGGAAAGAGAAGAAGATGCTGATATACTTTGGAAACTGCAGCTTAGTTGCTATGGGGTTTGGGTGTTAACTAGTTATGGGTTTCTGGGTTTTTAATTTGTTAATTACGTAAAATTATCAGTTGTGTTACTAGGCAGGTGTTTGGCCATGAAAATCAAATTCACTTTATTTGGAATTTTGAAGTTAGAGTCGAAGATAGAGTTGTATTTGGTTATAGATTTTGCAAAGAATATTTAATTGTTTAAATGTATTGAAAGTGAAGAAGTGAAAAATAAGATTTTAGGTGTTTTTTAAATTCTAAATACAACTTCAAATTGTATTTGGAATTTTCATTATCGAATGTTAATTTTCAAATAAAGTGAAATAATTTTTCGGAAAAAAGTGAAAAATTTCTCATTGCCAAACGGGTCCTAAAAATGTCTCAAATTATTTATCATTTTAGAAGTTCAAGAGATAATTCACTATTAAACCCTAGTAAAACTTTATCATTAATGAAGATGACACATAAATAAAGTAAACATTCGATTGAGAGATATTCTAATTTAGACATAAATAAAATATATCAAATACTAGCGTTTAAAATAAAAAAAAACGCCCGATAATTTGAGCCAGATGGAGTAATTAATTTAGTTTAGCTTCACTTATTTAAGACGTTAATTGCACCTTACTTAATTGAATGAGGTGATCCCTTGACTGAGAATGACGCAGTTCGTTGAGAGGCACTATTTTAGGAAGCTTTTAACTCAACTACTAGTCGAGTAGTAACCTAAAAAAAGATTTTTTTAAAAAACAGAAATAGTCATCCAAGTCTTAATTTTAGGATATAATATTGTTTTTCATTACGAGTCGAGACGTCTGAAAATGTTTCCCTCTGTTCTATACTTCTATCTATTACTAGTTGCTAGTTATGTGAAACTCAAGATATAAAAGTGAATATTTTAATTAAAGAAATATAAATTGTGTTAGTATAAGTGTGCAACAATAACAACTATATACCCATTGTAGTTCTATAAATGGGTAATTACGTTAATAATAATTAAATTTCATATAAGTATATTTTCAATATATGAAAGTTCATTCCACTCCTTTAATATTTTAACTTCCATTTTGATGAAATTATTTACTTCAAATCAAATGCGGAGCTAGAATTTGACATTTATAAGTTATGTATCCTAATTTTCTAAAGTTATTTAGTTCTAAATAAATAATATATACATAATTAATGAACTTTTAAGACAAATACATAATTTAACTTGTGCACTGGATGAGCTGCTCCTTCCTTAATTAGGGATTAGGGGTTCGAACATGGATATGAAAAAAATCTTTGGAGGGAGCGCTTCCCTCGAATGAGCGCAATACAGTGCAAATTATTTGGATTAATTGGGCTCAAATGCAGATATCGAGCACCAAATAGAAAACAAAAGAACATGAAAAATGTGGTAGGAGGTTCAATAGCTTTTGAAAAGTAGACCTTAAAAACAAAAAACAAAAACAAAAAAATTGACTTAAATAAATAAGATTAGGACCTAAAAGTAATTAATTAAAAAAAATTGGAAATTCTTCTGAGGACTACAAAGGTCCCTAAGTTTGCCCTTATATATAGCAGTAATATATATATATAAAAAAAATGTTAGTTTGTGCATTTCAATGTAGTAGCTTTCAACAATTCAAATTTATGTGATTAATTAAAATTTCAAATTTTAAATTTTGATGTGATATTTCTCTAAAAGAAAACGACTATACTATAAATTGTTGAAAAATGTAAATAAACGTCAATTTAGGATAACAAGCAAAATACTATAACCTTACGACTTTAAGCTCGTATAAATCGAGCTATAATAATAGCTAAATCGGTTATTATTTGCACAAATTTTATGGGAGTCACTAGGTGGCTATATAATAGTTTGATATAGATCTACCTATATAATGTTTTACAAATATAATATGATCACACGCAAATTAAAGGCAGAACTGATTTGGGTGAAGAATGATGAACTATTATCATCTGTCAAGGAAAAATCAACAGATATAAAAATTAATAAATTGAAGACGGCAAGTTGGGATCGGATGCCTATGGATTTGCCGTCAACAACTCAACATGATAAGCTGAAATCAACTTCTTGTTTCTTTCGCAGGCTTTTCATTAACTTCACCTTACAGTCTTACACCAAAGACCAAGTAATACAGGTTAGGATCTTAATAGTGTTTACTAAATGTATGCTAGTTTCTTTTTTACTTTTTTTTTTGCCTTAAATGGAGTCTCCATTCTTTTAATACTAACCCATGCAATATAAACTTTTCCATTATCGAGAATTTGAGAAAAAGAGTTAATTTTTTTGCTTTTGCACTATCATCACCTAACTTTTTTTAATCTTTAGTTTAAATATGCGTACGTTTTTCCTTTTTTTGCTAATTCTTTTATACATTATGCATCTTTAAGTAACATGCATCGCAACATCTTTTCAAACTTACCCACAAGCAAACAAGCTAAGGCATATTATGTTTTGTTTCGGTAGGTAATCACATGATTGGGATGATCGTCCTGTTTCGTGTTAAAATAGTGTGAAGTCTAGAATGGAAACTTAGCTAGTTACCACCGAGGAACATGATTAGATAAATAAAAAAGTTTTACCCTTAATTAAATATTTTGATTTCAATTTATCAACATGGAAAAATTCTTGATAGAAAATGCTCGTTGATGATTTAGTAGACCCTCTATTCCGTTTGTCTGAATTATTCGGGTCGCTAATCACTGAATATTGATTCATGATTTTAAAAAAGAAAGAAAAATGAGAAATTCAACCTTAAGAAAAAAAAGTGTATAATTGAACTCCAGATGCTAGATCCAGGGAGCATGTGCTTGTGGTTACTGGTGACAACCTTTTTGTTGGATGGGGTGTCAAGAAAAGACAAGATTTAGCTTAGCTTGTTTAGTGCATTTTTTAGGTATAATGTCTAATACTGTACTGAAATTTATCTGCAAAGGAGAATGTTGTGAATAAATCAGAGAGAGTTTGGGATTTAAAATTTATGATTTTTTATAATGACTTTAAATTAATTAGGATGACAATTGAGTTCACAATCTAATATTTATAGATATTTAATAAATAGTATAATACATATATTGGATTTGAGCAAAAATTACTGGTTTCGTAAACCTGCTAGGGACATTGTTGGATCCGCCTCGGAATAGAGCTACAATCTGAATAAGATTTGATGAATTCGTAGTTTAGAGTTTACGAGTCCAGAATAAATGCAATCTTATTATAGGTACTTCAATTTTTTTAATACATGTACATATACCTATATAATTCGAGCTGAAAGTGTAGATTTAGTTGAAACAGCAAAACTCGCCCTAAATTTGCCAATAACAAGATTAGAGCTACTTATAAAGTACAAACTAGTAATTTGCCGAATAAGTAAGAGTCTGTTTGAATTGTCTTATTTTAGGTGTTTTTAAGTTAAAATAGCTTTTAAACACTTTTTAAATATTTGAATAAAATAAAATAAAAAAATTTAAATACTTATTTTAAGTCAAAATAATAAAAATAAACTAAAAGTTATAAGTTAAAATTTCTAACTCGTGATTTTTGACTTGAACCCATCGAGGGAATAGCTTTTAAGCTAACTTTAGCCATTCATTAATCTACTTATGAATAGGAATCAATTTTTATACTCCCGAGGTCCACTTATTCATTATGGTCTCCCTTCATTATTACGAAGGGAAATTTTACTCTATGTATAACATCCTTTGACACTCAAAAAGTCAACAGGCTTTTTCTCTGTTTGATATAATATAAGTGTATTTGTATTAAGAAATTCATCGAATATGGATAAATTTCATTTAGATATGTATAAATGATTCATCCAAAATTCAGTACGAATTTTTTTAAAATCTAGAATCTATAAATTCAAAATTTTAGATTCGTCTACGCTATGAGCCTCGAGTAATTCGGATATCGTCGGAAAATCCCACTTTAAGAAGTAAAACATTTTCTATCAAAGGCGCAATCATTCTTAAGGCTTGAACCCGATATATCTGATTATGAAGAAGTACTTACCACTCTACCACAAAATTTTACTGTAATATATAGTCAAGTTGACATTAATAGTTAACCATACACGTTTGTTTAAAATTTTGAAATTTTGAACTTCAGCAAAAATACTGTTGTTTAAGGTCTGCGTACATTATACCCTCCCCAGACCCCAAGATGTGAGATTTCACTGGGCTGTTGTTGTTGAGTTTTTTTTTTCCCGGTTTTCAAGACCGGGGCTATCAACCACTCAGCCATCTCTCCGAAGCCCACTTTGACTCTTTTTTATAGTTTACACACTTTTGTATTGCCGCTTTTTTTGTTGGATCTTTGATTTTCAAATTAAAGGAATTTCTGTCTTCATTTTAACTTTTATCAAGCACGCTCTTGGTTTGTTTTCTTTCTTTTTAACCGGGGGAAAGGGCGAGGGGCGGAAGCAGCAGTAATCTAATGATAATTTTAGATCGTTTTCACTTTTACCCATCCTTACCATGCATAAATATACATTTTTCAGTCAACTGCACGCCAAAGGGATAAAAATGGATGATTACTGCAAATTCTGCAATGATGCAGTCAAAATTTATCCAGGTTGAAACCATCATTATTTATCATTGAAGAATCAACACAAATATTTGAGAAAAGACGCTGGCATTATTGCCACAGCCATAGGCATTATTGCCACAGCCTTAGGTATTCAATATTAATAATAGTACTTGTCTCGTCCAATTTGTTTGACATTTTTCAGAATTTGGAGTCAAATAGGACTAAATTACTTATTTTAAAATTAAATGTCTCGAAACTATACGAAAATATACTGGAAGTTAGAATTTTCTACATATCAAAATGAACAAAGAGCTTGTTTTTTTAACGTTCCTCCTACGGGACGACCCCCTAGTTGATGTCTTAGACAATCAGTACCTCTCCTTAGATGTACCTATCTCAACTCCTGCCCGGTAAATTTTAACTTGCTATAATATGCACTGATAATATGACAACCATAGCTCGTCGCACGGGGCTTGTCTAGTGCGGGTTATCTCTCCTGTGTGGTTTGCGAGCTATTGCACAGGAGCTGGGTTTACCCTGTGCGCACCCAAAGGGTAGCGGCTGCGGGTTCCCATGTCATAAAAAAAAATAAAAAAAATGACAACCATAAAACCTGATGAGCATTTGAAGGGTTAAATTTCATATTCTGGTCACTGAACTTTACATGCTGTTAGTAAAGTCATAAACTACTTTTTGTATCATTAAAATCATTGATCTACATGTTAGTTTCTCAGAAATTCACATATAAATCCTGTATGCCGATTGACATAGTGAGTTCGCTTTAAATAAATTTCACTCCTTTGGTCTACATGATCAAATCGACTCTACTGTCCGTGTATCTCCTATAGATGCTGTTGATTTGTCGGAGGGGAGAGATCCATCCATCAATTACACTATATTACAATGTAATAGTAACGTTCCGTACTAAAGGAAAATGTTTTCATGAAAGATAAGTTGATTTCATATTTATTTTCAAGTATTTCGGTAAGTAAGCAAAAAAATAATATCCCAAGAACATTTATATGTAATCTAGCAAAACACTATAGAGATGGGACGGGGTGGGTAGGGGGGTTCGGGGTGGAAAGGGGTGGGATGGTCAATAGGTGGGAGCTGGTAGTGTTGGGTGAGTAGGGAGGAGACAATGAACTTATAATGTCACTCATAAAACTTGTTTTTATTCCATTAGGGAAGTTATTTTTCTCATTTTTAAAAAACTTATTTTCCAAAACATTTTGACCAACCGAGTATGAAAAAATTGAAAACAGTCCTCCATACTGAAAACACACCCTGAAGTCATCTGAGAATCAAAACCAAACTTTCCAATTTTTTAGTTTCACCTAGCTCATTTAGTCAGGAATAGCCGTTAAAGTGTAGTTCATCATTCTGGAATCAAGTTACTCAACAAGCTATATATGGTATGAATATGGGAACCTCCTACCCACTCACATTATTCCTTTATCTCAAAGTAAGCCTCTAGTTACATTAAAAAAACGGAAAAGGGCCAAAATTACCCCTGAACTTTCGAAAATAATTTATTTATACCCTTCATTATACTATTAGGCTAATTGTGCCCTTACCGTTATATTATGAGCCAAATATACACCCGAACTTTCATAAATAGTTTATTTATACCCTTAGTTATACTATTGGGCCAATTGTGTCCTTACCATTATACTATGGGCCAAATTTGCCCTTAAGTTACATGGTCTGCCACGTGTCACAATCACAATGACCCAACCCATTTCCCTCTATAATTACCCCTAATCACCGGATCGGCCCCGTCATTTTATTTCACACAACCCGTTTTGTTTATTTCAAACCCAAATAAAGTACCAGTACCCGTTTTGTTTACTTCAAACCCATCTTGTTTATTTCATTACAGGTTTCGTTTCTGTAAAACATGGTAGTTTACAAAATGAAAATCCAAAATGTAATGAAACGAAGCATGTAATGAAATAAACAAAACGGGTAAGAGTACTTTGTTTGGGTTTGAAATAAACAAAACGGGTTGGGTGGAATAAAATGAAACTGGAGGTAATTATAGAGGGAAATGGGTTGGGCCATTGTGATTGTGACACGTGGCAGACCGTGTAACTTAAGGGCAAATTTGGCTCATAGTATAATGGTAAGGGCACAATTGGCCCAATAGTTTAACGAAGGCTATAAATAAAGTATTTCCAAAAGTTCAGGGTATATTTGACTCATAGTATAACGGTAAGAACACAATTAGCCTAATAGTATAACGAAGGGTATAAATAAACTATTTCCAAAAGTTCAGGGGTAATTTTAGCCCTTTTCAGTTAAAAAAATCATGCACTTGCTCCTCTATGGTTTTCTTTTAATGAGAAAGGTACAGTCATGCTCCCCCAATGATGTTGATTGGTGGGACCTCATTATCTAATTATCTGAGTCAAATGGAAGTCTTTTATAGTTCTAAGAAGATTATAAGCCTACTTCTCAATCAAGAACTGAAACACTATATTCAGGAATCGCAAGGGTTTAACTGAATTAATTCATAGTAAGAGAACTTATAGATGAGGGTACAAGATATTTTGAGCATCGAAATAATGTATCCAAAGAACAAAAGAAATTTAAAATACATCACAAGTACTTCTGTGTCAACCTGCTTATCACTCTAATGAAAAATAACTTCTTACCTAAGCCCACTTTCATGAAAGCAAGGCAGATGTAGCAACTATGCAACACCTACAATGTATGCGTTCCATGAATCTTGTTGTTGAAAACTTGTAACCTCTTCATATTTTATGTCTCGTCCTGCAGCAAGCCCATATGTGCTTCTAATTTCTTCACTGTCAGGCATATGTCGGATCCAGAAGTGGACTGACTGAAATCCAGCTTCTTCCAAGCAGTCTTTGATCTCAGGCAATGACCACCTATACAAGAAAAACATCTCATGGTATTAGACAAACAGAAATAGAAAAATTAATAGTGCCATAATAGAAAGTCGCATTTCCTGGTGACTTTTTTTCTTTTTTCTATTATGGAAGAGGAAGTTACTTACAGTCTCCAGCTATAGGAAAATGCATGGCGAATTTTTCTTTGGGGTTTGTGCAGATTAAAATGGAGGCTGATCCTCGTTTTCCGCCTAATGATGTCGAATTCAGCTTGCTCCCAAACATACTGTGAAATAGACGGCACAATTATCAAATCACTTAGTGAATGCCTCAAGGAAAGACAATGTTCCAAGTTCTTACTTTTTCTTATGTGAAACACGAGTTGTTTGGAAGTAACATTTCTTACACGAGTTGTTTGGAAGCAACAGTTCTTCCAAATAAAAGAGTTATTACATAGGATGTCCGACCCTCAGGCCTGGTTATGGCTTACCACCTGAATTTTTTGAGAAAGATCCCATTCATACAGATACATCATATATATAAAATGTATCCATAAGGAAACCTAAAGCCAGCAATTCGCTACAAAAGCTTTTCCTTCTGGGTGTGCATGGTTTTTTCTAACTGAAGCAATTAACCAGAGGAACTAAACCCTAGCACACCACATTAACATTAGTCCCTCCTGTCCCCATTACATGATTAGTTGCAATTGATATACTAGGCCAGTTGTCAACAAGCAGTAAGCAGTTTAGATCATTTAGATGTAAATTGGAACACACAACCACTGTGACATTAATTAAGGTAGGATGTGTACCTGGGGAATTGAGCTGTATCATAAGATGACAGAGATAATAATAGTTATATCACTAAGATACAAAGCATAGGAACATGTTTAGATGATTATGAGTCAATCTGCATCAACATGGGTTCTTGCATTTTTGTCCAAGTTTTGGGCCTTTTTGGTTCAGTTTTATCTAATCCACCCAGTCAGTTGACCTCGATTTTCTAATAAGCCACTTCAGCTAATAGCAAAAACAGCTTAATCAAATCAAACAGAATTCAACATCTCTCCAGGCCTTCAGATGGCACTTACTGGATAACCCAAAAGGGAAAAAGAGAAAATGCTCAAGCTGAATACTCAATCAATGGCATACGATCCCTTAGTAAGTGCCACTATAACCTCTCTATGCTAAATTCTCCATCTTGAGCCATGCTCTAAGGTGTGTGCTATTTTCTCAACCACATAATCATCCCTCTAACAAGACCCCTAATTTTTATTTGATTAGATCCTACCTCACATTATCTTTTTCTTGTCTGTCATGACTAAAGAGTTATTTCACATTATGGGGACATTAAAGTTTTTTATATTATCTCTCCTTTCAAGTAGCATAAACTTTTTGTTAGATGGGATACAATACAAAGTAACTAAGACATGACTCGTTTATTTAATATATGGTCTCTACCTTAAATAAATGACAGCCAACAAAGATTATCAAGTTCTTTTTCTTTGTAAAGATTATGATACTAAATTTCCTGTACAGGTAAGGTTTTACGTGTTTTATAATCATTTGTCTATTAATATCACAGAAATAAGTTTTGCATGGCTATGTAAGGCAACAGAGAAGGAGCTGCAGGGTTGCATAGTTGGGGGGAAGGGTTGGTGCTAGCAGTAGAGGAGTTGACTCATGAAGGGGCTTTTCCTTTTTGGAATTGTTGGCTCTGCTAGCGAGTTGACTAAGCTATGTCATTTGAATAAATGGAGTTTTAATGCAATAAACGGTGAAAGAAATGGATCATAAGCAGGTACAGCCCAAAATTTTAATGACGAAAAATGCATAAACGTGTATCAGCATCCCCAGAATTGACATGTCCACATCGTTTTTTTTTTTTTCATTATAGCACTGTTCCGAATTGTCCTGAAAACGAAGTGACAAGAAAATTTTTATATGCTGAAATCGAATAACAAAGAATATGATACAAAAGTGAATATCCAGATTCTAGTACGTGTAATCCAATGATAGAAGACAAAGATCATCTTAGTTTGGATAGACATACTGTGAAGTTAGGGAATTTTCTCTGCATCCTCAGCTCATGCTCCGCTGATGTGCCTCCATATAGATCCATCACAAATATTCCACCCTTCTTGTTCAGAGCACTTAAGGCATGTTTGAAGTATGAAACTAGTTCTTGGCGAGTATGAAGGCAACAACAACTGTAGTTAAAAGCACAAACTATATCTCTTGCAGGAAATTGAAAATCCTTCATCACTTTGTGATCAGCAGAATTATTTTCACTATCTCCTAGTGTTATGTTTTGCATGAGATTTTGAGTAGCGGCATTAACCAATTTGGCCTCAAGAGGTTGCAACACATTACCATGAAACAGAAATATTCTGGAAGAGACATCAGCACCAACTTTGTTCACATTGTTCTCTATGCACCAATCAAGTGCCTCAACATCCAAATCTAATCCAATAGCAGTGCGCCTAGCATCACCATGGAGCCATTCCGTACTGACAAAATGCATCAGGATAGGTGATGTTACAAAACAACAGTTGAGTTAGCTTATGAAGTTGCATAGGAAATGAGTTGTAAGTATGGATTTTTTTAATTTTATTTTTTTATAACCGTGGTGTCCGGGCAACTTGCGCACCTCAATTAATTCCACAGGCTACCTGTGCTGGACCAGCACAAGAACTAGGTAACTCTATCCACCATGACTTGGATATATTGAAGATGAGACCTCATGATTCTCGACCCAATTCCATGACCACTAGGCCACGCCCTTGGGTGCGTTAATTTTTATTTTTTTGAATTGGTGAAACAATGCAGTAATCTATCGGCATCAGATAAGTGGTGATACAAAAAAGAAAAAGAAGAAGAGGGAAACAATTGAATTAGCTTACAAACTTGCAAAGGAATGAGGTTCAGACTATGCATTAATTTATTTCTAGAGGTCGATCCCACTAAACTACACTTTAGTCTTGATGGAAAGTCGAGTGCAAGAGACCAGAGGCTAAGCCTCAACCAGCAAGTGTGACAAGTATGGCTAATAAGTATAAAACTATCATTAGTTCAACATGGAGACAAACTGATATATAATTTGAGGAGCAAGCTTAACTACAAGTTTGAAGGAAATAACAGTTGCAAAACTACTTTATTACCAGAAAGAAAGGCATCAATCAATTTGAATAAATTACAATTTATAGTAGAAATAAATGTAGACTATCAACATCATTCGTACCAAAAGTTTCAAATCCAATTTTCCAGTGACATGTGTTTTTTGATAGGTGAAGTTTAACTCCGTTTGCAACAAGGCGACAGTATCATGATACTGGAAATTGCCACGCTAAAAGTAAAACTAATATTATAGAACAGACAGTCGGGGAGAAGAACTAATTATAATTGCCATGCTCTCCCTGGCACTTGCATCATAATTGATCAAACTTTAAAAGTAATCAAGTCCAATAAGGATTTTAAAAGGATGACCACTAATAGTTACATATCAATTACCTACCATCCAGGAGCTAATTTGCAGTGGTGCAAAATACGCCAAAAACCAATTTAAAGCACTAACCCAAATTAAGCAATTCCAAGAATTGCATAAGAGAATGGCTTGATTTATGTTATTGCAGTTTGGAGATATTAGCCGGTAATAATGCATCAGCTTACACTTATGTTTCAGCAATAATTAACTCAAAAGTTCCAGTTCCTTGTAAATTCAAGCAATGTACAAATTGATGATAAAGAAACTTGTACATAAAGAGCAAATAAGCTAAAAATCCCAATAATTTCCTAGTGCATAAGGTAGTTCAAAGTATACCTCAAAAGAGCAGTGCCGCAGAAATCTTCCTGGAAATGGAGGGGCACCCTGCCACCTACGTACATCAAGAAGAATTTCTGCAGATAGCTTATGTCCCCTTTTGGAGACTGCAACAACAAAAAGATACTAACCAAGTTACTTCATTTTGTCCAATTAGACACTAAACAAGAAAAAAGAAAAGAAAGTGGAAAATGGGTGTTCTTGCCTGCACAGATTGTTGGTATAGAGAAAACTTAGAAGGGATATCATTGGTTGAAATTGAAGAATTTAGATCATCTTCACTCTCTTTTTCATTATCTTCTTCTTCTTCTTGAGGGGACTCAATGGGTGGGTATTGTTGCTCTTCTTGTTCA
This sequence comes from Lycium barbarum, assembly GCF_019175385.1. Classification (NCBI taxonomy): domain Eukaryota; kingdom Viridiplantae; phylum Streptophyta; class Magnoliopsida; order Solanales; family Solanaceae; genus Lycium; species Lycium barbarum. The sequence goes on from NC_083337.1 coordinate 164,192,893, forward strand.
AGATAGTAAGCTCTATCTCTACGGGTTTGTTGGTGGCTTTTCTTCTTCCCATTCTTCCCCATTTCTCACTGCTCTTTTTCTGCCGCCAATGAACTTCGTAGTGACACTGCGAGGAGGAGAGAAAAGGCCATAAATAGTAGGTGTAAAATGGTGCTTTTAAGTATATGCTTACCCTTTAACTATTCAAAAATTTATTAAATTTGATCTCCATCTATATTTTTTATACAAACAGCGTATAAATTCATAAACCATTAATCGTTAAATCATTTCTCAGACCTATATTTCTCTCTCCCGGCTTCTTTTTCCTCACGTTCATTCTTTAACCTCAATTTTTTTCCTCAAGCTCTCTCTCACGTTTCGTAACCGACGGACTGCGTCGGTTAAAACCGACCTTATCCGTCGGTTTTGTTAAAAAAAAAATTAAAAAAACTGAGGGTCTCATGTCGTTTTTTTTTTTTTAAATTAAAGAATGAAATGTAGGAACTTGGAGTCAAACCCGGCTATGTTCCTTGGCATTAAAGGGCTTTACCACTAGACTTTTTGTTCATATACTTACATTGATTTAATTTATACTGTTTTTTCACTCTAAAAACCGACGGACTCCGTCTCCGTCTCCGTCGGTTTTTTTATAAAAAAATAAAAAATAAAAATAAAAAAACAACGGACTCCATCAGTTTATTTTAGAAAATAATATAACAAATAATTATATTTTTTCGCTCATTTTTGGGCAAAAAATAATCGACGCAGTCCGTCGGTTTTCTTAAAAAAAATATTTAAAAATATTATTGAAAAAACCGACAGAGTCTGTCGGTCTTTCCGTCGGTTTTTTTTCTGTCGATGTTTACCAGTTTTTACCAGAGAGAGAGAAATATAGGCCTGAGGAATGGTTTAATGATTAATCTAACGAAGGTTTATGAGTTTGTACACTGTTTGTATAAAAAAAAAACGGAGACTAAATTTGATAAATTTTTGGATAGTTAAAAAATTAAAACCGGTAAATGTATAGTTAAGGGACCATTATTTATGGCCTTTTCCCGCGAGGAGGACTATGTAAAACCTTTGCGTCCCTTCTTTTTTTCTTTCTACTCCCAAAGTAAACTTTCACACGTCTATTAACAGCCGACATTAGAATGAAAAATTTATCATATTACCACTAATTATTATTAAATTTAAAGTCTTGAAAAAAGGAATTGAAATTTTTGATTTATTAATACTAAGAGTAAAATAAAAAAAAAGTAATAAATCACGTCTTAATGGACAAATAAAATTAGATAATTATTTTTAATATATTAGACAAGTAAAAATGGACGGAGGGAGTAACTTTTCCATTTTGTGAAGAGTTATTGGATGCAGTAAATAGACCCCCTAAACTCCGGACCACCTAACTTTTGAAAATAGCAAGGAAAATCTAGAAGGTTATCATCAAATCCAAATGGATCCCCTATCTTTTGATACTGTAGTAAGAAGATTCGACATGGTTAACAGTTGAAATACATTTGGATTTGATGACAATAATAACTTATGGTTTAAAATGCGGAGATGATCTAATGTGCTTATTTTTATATTAATCATTGATAATAGGAAAAATGATGATGGCGATATGAGATGAGCTTAAATGAAGCAGTGAAGATTAACATAGTCAACCTTAAGTTGTTTAGGACTAAGACATATTTTATTATTCACTAATAATTGAAAAAACATAATTTACTTTTTCTTTTCTTTTTGATGAATTAATCAAGTAGAAAAGAGGATATGCTTGTATTTGCCCATTGTCTGATTTTCAAGTAAAGAGCTAAACACGGAAAGAAGCAATTTTGACCAAAAATTTATTTTTATAGTAGAAATGATCAAAGAAACTAATTTAAAATTTGTGCTACATGTAAGAAGAAGTTTATTGAAAGCTTCAGAGGTCCAAATAATGAAACTTTAGCTCACAAATAATGGTCCTATAGTTGAGCTTAGGTCCACATTACTTGAATTGGAAATATTCAGTTTCAAAATGGGGCTATTCTAGAATAGAAATGGGTGAACTTAGAAAATCAGGGGCGCTTTCTCGCAATAAAAGAAGTTGGGTATTTCGCTGAAACGCAGCCCCACCTACGTCTATCACACGCTTATTAACCTTTCCCAAATTCAATATTCAAAGACTCCCATCTCCAAAAAGATGCATACAAACTTCAATTAGGCCCATTCAACAAATACCTACTAATTTCGGATTCTACTGCTGACCCGCTTTCTCGAATTGGGTCTGTAAATTGAATACATGATCGAAAGATGTATAGCAATTTCAAAGAACAAGCAATCGAATATGTACGTCAAGCTGTACAAGAAGACAACGCTGGTAACTATGCTAAAGCATTTCCTCTTTACATGAACGCTCTAGAGTATTTCAAAACTCATTTAAAGTACGAAAAAAACCCTAAGATTAAGGAAGCGATTACTCAGAAATTCACCGAGTATTTACGCCGGGCTGAAGAGATCCGGGCTGTATTGGATGAAGGTGGAACTGGGCCCGCTCAAAATGGAGGTGATGCTGCTGTGGCAACCCGGCCCAAAACGAAGACCAAGCCCAAAGATGGTGAAGATGGGGAAGATCCTGAACAGTCTAAGTTAAGGGCTGGCCTTAATTCCGCTATTGTTAGGGAAAAGCCTAATATTAAATGGAATGATGTTGCTGGTTTGGAAAGTGCTAAACAAGCTTTGCAGGAAGCTGTTATTTTGCCTGTCAAGTTTCCTCAGTTCTTTACGGGTCAGTTAAATTGTATTGTTTTTTGAAATTGACTATTAAGTAGCTCCTCTCTACACCGCAAAGGTAGGGGTAAGGTCTGCGTACATCCTACCCTCCACAGACCCACTTGTAGGATTACACTGGGTATGTTGTTGATAAGTAGCTTTAAGTTCAACAATCAATGATCAATTAACTTTACTTCACTCGCAAGCTAGTTTGGCTTAAACTGTGTGGATGTTTTATATATGCCCAGCTTGTTTTGGGATTTAAGGTCTAGAGGATTTTTCATATGTTAGTTATCAACCTACCGCTATGCCATTTCACATAGATGGAGCTAAGTAGATGTACGGGGTTTTTTCTTGGATAAGTAAAGTAAATTCCGTTAAGATGATCGGTATTAAGTGAGTACTATGATTTATAGTGAAACAATGATTGTTGTTGATGATTGTATTGTTTTTAAATTTGATTCTAAGTAGCTTCGTTGCTTGTCCGGGATAGAAACAGAGCTTAGTAAGCGGCAGTTTAAAGACCCTCTTGTATAGGTTGGAGCTACCTTATTACTTATTATTAGAGAAAGGAGAAAGTTTTTCAGCTTGCTGACTAGGGTTGGCTTAAAAGATTGGTATTGGTGAATTTTCAAAAAAAAGATTGGTATTGGTGATTGTATTTTTAACAGTGCTATCAAAAGCGAAAAGCGCAAAAAAGCTCTAAGGTCAGCTGGGGCTTTAAGCGCAAATAAAGCATGGGCTTTAATGAAAAAAAGTGCAATGGTGCAAAAAATACAAATATATATATGTTTAGTCCAAGATTAATAATAATAAGCATGAATAACAAATGTATGGACAAAGAAATTGTAAAAATATTACGATAAAGTGAATTATTAATCATCTAGTGTCACCTCTCCAAGAGAGGCTCATTGACAAGGAAAAGTATGTCTTAGAGCCTTGATGATGACACTAAAGTGCACATAAAGCGAGGCGAGGCGCTCAACATGTTTTGAGCCTTGCTTCAGGGCTTAAGCGCGCTTTGATAACACTGATTTTTAAAATTGATTCTTAAGTAGCTTTAAGTTTAAGGATCAATGGTCAATTAACTTAACTATACCTCAATCCCAACTAGTTGGGCTTAGCTGTGTGAATATTATATATATGCCCAGCTCGTTTTGGGATTTAATGTCTAGAGGATTTTCATATTATGATATTCTTATGCTAGTTATCGACCTACCGCTATGATGGGTTTACATATATGGAGCTAAGTAGATGTATGGGTTTTTTTCTTGGATAAGTAAAATTCAATTAAGATGATCAGTATCAAGTGAGTGCTGTAATATTTACATCAAAAGCCAAAGCAAAGACAAGTTATTGTTCCATTTTCCTTGTAGAGACTCTGAGGTGTCTTTTCGTCTCATTTACGTATTGTTATCTCCACCAAAAGGAAACATAAGTATACAGTTAAGTTTGATCTTTAAGATTGAATTGGCTCTATCTTCAAAAAATTCCAGGCTCCTTTATCTATATAGTCCACTAAGTACGTGCTGGAATTGTGTTCCGTATTTCCTGGGCGTGTTATTCCGGCCTTCCCTATACCCAGCAACTTAGTAGGTAATGAGTAGATTTTTTCGTTAACCACCGTAGTACACCATATTAAAAAATAGTTGCCATACTGAGGATACGTAGCGATGTAGGAACAAGTGGTTTATACTTTCACTTTCCTTCTGACAAAACATACATCCGATGCATGGTCGAAATACTCTTCTCTAGTGTATTTGTTGAGTTAGGCAAGCTCCTTTTATCACTAACCAAGAGAAGCAAGCCACCTCATATCGCACTTTTGTTCTCAAAAGCTGCGGAGGCCAAGATTTAGGCAAGCTTCTTTTATCACTATCCCCTTGCTCTGTAATTCCAGCATAATTTATCTGTCCAATTGGATAGTCTTTAAGACTATCCAAAAAACTGAGAAAACTAGCTATCCTTCCAGCTCCAAGATTCGAAATTTTCTTGAAAATGTTTATGCATTGCTAGATTTACATTGGTAGTTTTGCCTCTGTGTGCTGCGACAAGAGAAATTTATTTGGAAATGTATATTTAAGAGGACAGTACTCAATCCAATTGTCATAACAAAATGAGATCTTTTTGCAGCAACAGAACCAATTCTTTCCACAAAACTAGGCCACGTTAGTGATTCTTTTTAAGTGGGAGAAAAGAGTTTCGTAACCAGGGTGGGTGAACCGTCATAGATACTACTTGCCCGCATATGTAGAGTAAAAATGTAGTCTCTGAAGGGTAAGGAGTTTCCTTTTGAGACCAATAGGTTCAAACTTGGTATGCTGCATGTTGAATAATCTAGTCTATGTAGTTGTGGGCTTAAAAGTGTTAGGGCTCATGAACCATTTCTTCTGTTTATCAATAAGGCCCTGGTCAGCCACTTTTTCGGATCGGATCGATAAGTAGTGTCATAAAAAAGAGATCTTTCTCTTTGCATCTCAAATCTAGACAAGCTATCCAAGCTCCCTTACTCCTCAGTATATCTGTAGGTTTATACATTAAGTCCAAAGCACCTATTCAGGAGTTGGGGAATTGGCGTGCAAGGAATCGCGGTAGGAATTCTGACTTTCCAGTAGAGTGGTGGCAAACTGATATGAGGCGCTTTACTTGCTATGAACTATTACTCCACAAGATTGAACGGTGCTCGTTCATTCCACCAATTTGTACACCATTTCTGTCCATAGCCATTTCATCGACATGCTATGATGAGCCTCAAATTCTTGATTTCCGACTTTCCTTCCTTCTCTGTTTGACTCTATTTACCTAGTGGATGTCTACTTTCGTTTAATGCATTGTCATAGAAATCTTCTATTCAGTTTATTCAATTAATGCATTGTCATAGAAATCTTCTATTCAGTTTATTCAATCTTTATGTTTTTCTGAAATAGGTAACAATATCCAGTTTATTCAATCTTTTACTTACCTTCATTGGAATTGGCAACAAAGACATGATATATGCTGGTGAAGGTTCCAACACACTGATAATTGGCACTAGGTTTTTTTTTTTTTTTTTTTGTTTGAGAAGGGATAATCGGGACTAGTCCCTAGTAGGTAATTGGGACTAGTCTACCTCTAAGAGATAATTGATGTTTCCTCCAACCAGCTAATCTTTTTCACATCTTTCAAGGACCATGTGCCATCTGATTCTGTGTTTGGCTCCCAAAGGAAGAACTAAGTAAGTAGTGAGTAAGGATCTAGTCCTGCAGCTCGGAACACAAGTCAAACCCTGAAAATTTGGTACCTTATTAACTCGGTCAATCATGCTTTCATCCAGTTTATATGCAAACTAGAAACAAGTTCAAACCAAAATCAGTTTGAACTGTCTAAATTATTCCATATTTGTATCACATAACGTCACTGGATATAGCAGGTGTGAGATGTCCATATTCTCTTGCATACTGTTTGATGCCAGATACCCCTTAATCCATCCTTTTGTACCTGCAATACTGATCATTATGATCAGAGTGAAGAGAAAAGGAGACATGAGATCTCTTTGCCTTATCCTATTTGAGCGGCAAAGGAATTCATTTATCAGGATCAAGATAGAGTACCATAGTGCTCGCACAATGTCTTATCAGCTTCTTCCTGTGAAAGACCATCTCCTTCGAGGAGTTTTATAACTTTTATTGAAAGTCATCGTAAAGTGATGAAGTCATGCGAATCATGGTGCTATCGCTTCATGGATGGAGCCACACGATTAAGAAGTGTGCGCTTCAAACAATAACGCGCAAGGTGATCCAAATGTGAGGTCTAGGAGGGTAGAGTGTACGCAGACCTTACCCCTACCTTTTGACGGGTAGAGAGGCTGTTTCCGATAGATTCCTGGATCTAGGAGAGATGAAAAAACATCAGGAATAATGAACAGTAATAATAAGCAGTAATAGCAGCAAGATAATAGGAATAGAACTATATTCATATATGTTTGGTATTTTTCAGTCATCTGTAAGTTGTACACCTGAACTTCTAAGGGATATGTGCTTCCTTTCTGCTTCAAGCCCATGGACGTCTCTTTCGCACGCTTACACTGCCTTTAAGCTAGTACTCTAGAAGCTCTATTTGATTTGATCATATGCTCTCTTAATGGCCAACTTATAGATAAGCCCAAAAGTTTTTCCTTTCTTCTGGTATCCAAGCAATCATTAGCTATAAGAAATGCATCCATTATTTGTCTCTTTTTTATTAATTTGAGAGTTATTACCAATTTTTCTATTACCTGCTTTAACCTCTCTTTTAGAAGCTTTGATATAACTTTGTAAAAGTTGTCGGTCAATCTGTTAGTTGAATTTTCGATCCGTTAGTGACTTAAATGATTGTGTTACGTAGATTAACGTTCTTTGGGCCTTTCTTTTAGAAGCTTTGATATAACTTTGTAAAAGTTGTCAGTCAAGCTTTGCTGGGACGTTTTTTGGAGGTCTCCCGCATGTCCTTAATGCTGACGAATACAGTATTACCAGTTAAAAAAAAAATAAGTGTCTTTAGGAAGGAAATGTATGAAGCTTTAGGGAACATTCTGACTGTTCTTTGGGCATGGAAACCTTTACAGGATGTTTATACATGTAGTAACTGCTGGTAATGCTCATGCGAAATTTTCAGTTTGTAATATCTCTCAGATTTATGTTACTGTTCCCTCAAAAGCCTCTCAGCATACCAAAAAAAGTAGGCATAAAAAGTCAATAACATGTTTTTTTTTTTTTTTACTTATAGTAGATTAGAATATTTTAAATAGCTGCGCAAAATTTTCCATCATCACCTAACTTTACTATTTTATTGAGCGCTTTCGTTCATCATCATCTAAGAGTTTTCTTCCCTTTCTTATAGGCAAGAGGAGGCCATGGAGAGCTTTTCTTTTATATGGTCCTCCTGGGACAGGAAAATCATACTTGGCCAAAGCTGTTGCTACTGAAGCAGATTCCACTTTTTTCAGGTATTTTGTCCTCTGGTGTGCAATTATTCCTATTATTTACTCTCCATTTTGCTGACCAGTTCAGCTAAATTATACAGACATTGCTTTTCTTATGTGGCTTTGAGTCTGGAAAAATGCACAGGTTATAGTTATTCTTCAGTTGCTAACATCATATTCATCTGTCATAAGGTCAGATTTAAGAACAAGCGAGGAACATGAATCTCCTTCGCAGGCCCAAAAAAGTTTAAAAAAGCAAAGAATAGGAGTTTTTAGAAGATGCGCAGGGGGGGGGGGGGGGGGGTGAAGGTGGGCTGCAAATAATCTGGACCTGGACCTGAGATACTTATATAGGCAGTTGGATAACTTGAGATATGACAGTGCACCATCTTGGTGTGTGCTATTACTGAAATACTTTTGATTTGCACCCAAGGGTGTGGTCAATGTGGTGGGTTGATAATCATATGAGGTCTCAGGTTCAATTCCCAGCGGAGGAAAAAACACTAGGTGATTTCTTCCCCTTTGTCCAAGCCTCGGTGGACAGAGTTACCCGGTACTTGTGCTGGACATGTTACTCGGACTCTCCTAAAATGTCATCGGGTGCGTGTCGGATCCTTCAAAAGTAGTGTATTTTTGAAGGATCCGACACGGGTGCGGCAACACTTTCGAAGAGTCCGAGTAACTTAGGCTGGTGGGAGGTAGTAGGTACCCCATGGAATTAGTTGAGGTGCATGCAAGCTGACCCTAAAACCACGATTATGAAAAAAGTAGAGATAAGATGTTCTCCAATTTCAAAAAAAAAAAAAAAAATCACCGGCAATGGCGTTTAACATTGTCATTAAAAAAAGATGTTTACTGAATTTTCGTCCCAATATTTGCTGGTTCTTATATAGATCCAATGATATGATAGCAATGTCTTATGAGATGCTTGATTTCCTGAATAATTTTAGACATGTGTAGTCGCTTAAATGTCGGCAGTATCCAATGCTAATGGATTTTTCATCTGTACTTTTTCTTCCCTTCATAGACTTATGTGAATTAGTTGAGGTGCGTGCAAGCTGGCCCTAAAACCACGATTATGAAAAAAGTAGAGATAAGATGTTCTCCAGTTTCACCAAAAAAATAAAAATCCCCGGCAATGGCGTTTAACATTGTAATTTAAAAAAAAAAAAAAAAAAAAGATGTTCACTGAATTTTCGTCCCAATATTTGCTGGTTCTTATATAGATCCAATGATATGATAGCAATGTCTTATGAGATGCTTGATTTCCTGAATAATTTTAGACATGTGTAGTCGCTTAAATGTCGCAGTATCCAATGCTAATGGATTTTTCATCTGTACTTTTTCTTCCCTTCATAGACTTATGTGAATATCTTGATGAAATGCCTATATAGATGAGGAACTTCATGAATTCAGTTGCATTTCTGTTTTTGTCAAGCCATTTTTGATTTTTGTGTTTCAAGAACTTAGGCTGTAAAGTTGGCAAGTGCCAACTGCTGTTTTTATGCAGTATCTCATCATCGGACCTTGTTTCCAAGTGGATGGGTGAAAGTGAAAAGCTAGTTTCGAACCTATTCCAAATGGCTCGCGAAAGTGCCCCGTCCATTATATTCGTTGATGAAATTGATTCCTTGTGTGGACAGCGAGGAGAAGGAAATGAGAGTGAAGCTTCTAGACGTATTAAAACAGAACTGCTTGTGCAGATGCAGGTACTTGTTATACAGTGGGAGCGTAGTGATTGCCTGATCTGCAACTAGTAAGAAACAGGAAAGGAAGGTCGGTTTTGTTAAATAAATACCTTTGACTTATCTAGTTTGTAATTTCAGGGTGTTGGACACAATGATGATAAGGTTCTTGTTCTTGCGGCAACAAATACACCTTATGCCCTAGATCAGGTAAAGAATGAGCCGTGGTATAATACAGCAGATTGTAATGGTCTTTTGCTTACAGAAATTGTCCTCTGCAGGCTATACGGCGAAGATTTGATAAGCGCATCTACATTCCTCTACCAGATGCGAAGGCACGACAACACATGTTCAAAGTGAGTCCATTTGTTATTTTTGTTGATGAGTAAATTTAAGCAATGTAATCTGATTCTAGTTTTATAGGAGCTAGGCCTATTTATTCTCTTTTGGCCTTTTAAACTTTGCAGGTTCATTTAGGGGACACCCCCCATAACTTAAGTGAGAGCGACTTTGAAGACTTGGGCCGTAAAACAGAAGGTTTTTCTGGTTCAGATGTTTCTGTCTGTGTAAGTCTAATTGGTTTTATTGACTTGTGCCTAACATGTAACTTAACAATTTGTTCATTGCAAACAAATCCTTCCCACCACCACATCCCGAACTCCCTCAACCATATAAGTGGAGTTATTCCTCTGGGTTCTTCCTCTAATATAACTGCACTTTCTCTTCTCGAACAGGTCAAGGATGTGCTCTTCGAACCTGTACGCAAAACACAAGATGCTATGTTCTTCACCCACACATCAGATGATACATGGATTCCGTGCGGTCCAAAACACCCGGGTGCTGTGCAGACAACTATGCAGGATCTTGCTACTAAAGGACTTGCATCCAAGGTACATTCAGATAAATTCGGTAGATCAGTGGTGTAAATAAAATTTCCTGAGTTCGTTAATCTTTTTGCTTCACTCAGAATTCCTGTTGGACAATCAATCTAAATTGTTTTTCATCAATTACTTTTGGAAGATGCATGAGCTATGTAGTAATTTTAACTTAATGTGATTAGAAATAGTGCTTCCGCTGATCTACCTACATATCAAGGTTTCATTATGTTGTAAAATAGTTATTGGTGTTTAAATGAAAAGATAAGATATCTGAGTGTGGAGCTTTGATTATTTGTTGTAGTAATCTTGCTCTTATAAAATTGACTCTAATTAGCTGCTTGCTGATTAATGGCCTTGCAGATCATCCCCCCTCCCATTTCAAAAACAGACTTTGATAAGGTGCTTGCCCGTCAACGACCAACAGTAAGTAAATCGGACCTTGAGGTGCATGAAAGATTCACAAAGGAGTTTGGAGAAGAAGGGTGAAGAAACTGATAACATTGATCGTGTCTTTCGTACATTTGCCATGATTTGTATTTTATTTGTGTTTTGCCTTAAAAACACACTAATCTGTTCAAAGGCCATTTTAAAAAATTGGAAAGTTGACGTTGTTTACCCTTTCCTTCTGGGGTGTCAGTTTTACATTTTATGTAGTTACCAATGTGGAGCCTCTGCAAATCTTATTGCAATTAATTAAGCAACTGCAAGTACCAAAGTTTATGTGATTTCCTCATCGCTATGTTCATAGTTATTTTGCAAAATCTGAACCTGCGTTTTTTATGATTAAAGTCAACTACTTTATCATAACTTAGAAGTTAAAGGATCCTGCTTTTCGTATGATTGATTTATCAAAGGTGATCTCAGGGTAAGCTTTCCATATGCAAAATGTTGAACTAGTTAGTGCAACCTGCATTTACCTGTGCGTTTTTTGTATGATTTATCAGAGGTGATCTTAGGAAAATCTTCCCTCTCGTGTATGCAAAGGCTTAGGTATAAAAGACAAGTCAAAAGAGAAAAAATGAACAACGAAGAAAGTGAGAGAAGCAGCAAAGACCTTTTGCATATGTTGATCCGAAAATATATTGAGTACATGTTGTACGTCTAAGAAAAAAACCTAGTGTTTGTGTGAAAATAATGCAATGAAAACATTCATTTTGGTTACACCTTCAATGTGTGGTTATAAAACTCTTTATCATCAAGTACTACGAAGTAAATGTGAAAAAATTTATGATGGGTGAGGCACAAGTATTACTTGGCATGTGAGGGTAATTTTTTATTGAAAAAAAGTGTATAGGTCTCACTTTTATGATCCTCTTTCATCACTAGTGCTATTTCTCTCTCCAACCTCACCTTTCACTCATCATCAGCCCTACTCTTCGCTATTCATTTCACTCTCATTTTCTAAATCAATTTTCTAGTCATTTTTTTTTACCCAATTCTTTTTGTATTCATGCTTATATTTATATTATTCGTTTGATGATTGGTACGTGTAAATAGATCTGAGTGATTCGGGTTTTTTTATTTATTAAATCAAATCAATTGTGTCGTTTGATGATTGGTACGTGTAAATAGATCTGAGTGATTCGGGTTTTTATATCTATAAATAAAATTAAATCTATAAAATCGAGTTTTTATTGGTCTTTTCGATTTTTGTTGAATTATTTGATTTTTTTTCTTGGTTTGATGTGAAACATTTTATAACAAAATTAATTTGCTTTTTGTGAAATATGATGCAAATGCCATATTATTTCATATAGTTCTTGTTAATCAATTACACACAAAACTAATATTACAACGCTATATATATATATATATATATATAGGGATAAAATTGCAAGGCCAAATATGGTGTTATAATGCTAAGAAACAAAAACTATGACAAAGTTAAGAACAAGTACTTACAAAGTAGATTATCATTTTAAGAAATTGAATATATATAATGTTGGGTTGGTTGGTCTTAATTTGGCCTCTTTTTTTTTAGTTAAAATCGAGTCAAATTAGTTATGATTAATTTTTTTTTCCTCTAAACCATTTTTTTTCATTAACTAATTTATCAATTTGATTCTGTTTATGAATTTCTTTTATATACCCCTACTTAGTATAATGGATTTTTGTGCACTGTGTTAGCAAAATAACGGGAAAATTACTTTATATACCGTTTACTTTGCTAGCAAGATTCTGTTCTTTTTATTATTTGGTCTTTTAAGATTTAGTTCTCTCTCATCGACATACACCATCTCACACATACACCCATTCTCATCTTCCCAAAATCCATTCTAATCCAACTTTTTTTTTAAGAAGAAATCTTGTAACTAAGCACAAAGCCACCCTCAACTAGCCAAAACTCCAACCATTATCCACCTTAGCACAAAGCAATATAAATACAAACTAAAAATAGGAAACTCCAAACAAATTGCACTTTGTTTCTAAGATTATTCAAAAAATTGATTTGAAGACACTACTGAAAAAAAAAAAGAGTTAAAATATGTTTATCCATGTTAGGAAGCGTGAGATAATGAGAAAAAGTGCCAATACTAATGAAATCGAATTATACATATAGTTATTCTATAACTTTTATGTATGTATAAATCTATATAGCAAAGAAAAAATCAGCAAACAAAATTAAAATAAATAATTTAGTGTTTTTTTTCTTTGCGATTCTGAAATATTAGCAAAAAGGAATTGTGAGATAGAGTTTGGTTAGTCTATGGTGGAACACGACTGGGGATTTTGCTGGGGTTTTCCGGTGAAGGAATAGTTACAGACAAAGAGAGAGAATAATAATCAGGTGGGTGAATAATTTTTGGCCACTTTTGGGGCCCACACGTCACATATTAGTCCCTCATACAACCATTACGTGGCATGCCTCACAACACACTAATGTGACATTGAATTAGTGTGTTGTCGACCTACCGAAGGAAAGAGGTCACCATCAAACAGCTGTGCTCTGTAATGATTACTTTGAGAAGAAAGAAATCATTTTCTAAAATGACTTCAAGCCAGTACATTATATCATACTAAGTAATTAGAAAAATGAGAGGCTTCAGTCTCTATAAGATTTTGTTTCCAGGGCACACTTCGTTCAAAGAATACTCTGATTATTAAAGATAATGAACAAGAACAAACCCCTAAACCCATCAACCGGTTAAAACCGGTAACCGGACCGGTAAAATCGGAACCAGTTCTACCGGTTCCGGTTAACCGTTTAAAAGGTTACCGGTCCGGTTCCGATATTTTTGAAACCGGAACCGGACCGGTTAAACCGGTTTAACCGGTGAAATTAAAAAAAAAAAAAATAGTCGTTGGGCAGTTGGGCCTGTCCGTTAATGGACCGTTGGCAACGGTCCATTTGCAAAAATGGTCGTTGTCAAACGGTCATAAAATTATTTTTTGGCCCCCCAACCCCCCAAACTTTTTTTTTAACACTTTAACCCATCCCTCACCCCTATATAAACCCTTCTTCATTTTCATTTTAATTCACACCAATTCACTCTTCTTCATCTTTCTCTCAAATCTCAATCTCTCAATTATAGTCACTTTGCAATAATTAGCCACAAAGTCTATTATAGTTTCAACTTTCAATTATTAATTTTGCAATTATAATATTGTTGGTGGAGTTGGTGATTTTGCAACAATCCGAAGTAGCTTTGGTGGATTTGCAATTCTAGCCGCCTTCACTTTGTTGGAAATTAATCCGGCAATTTGGTACCTTCGTTCCAACTCTATCTTTATTTTTCGCAATTTAATTTACGCAATTTAATTCTAGCAATTTAATTTGTTGTAATTTATTTTCTTGTGATTTATTTGATTGTGATTTAAATTAATTCTATTTAATAATGTCAAAGAGATTAAGACATGTATATATATATATATATATGTAAGTTATACATATATAATGTTACGTATAACTTAAACATATATATATATATATATATATATATATATATATATATATATATATATATATATATATATATATATATGTTTAAGTTATACATATATATAAGCTATATATAACTTAAACATATTTATATATATTAAGTTATATAACCTAAGTATATTGATACATATATTGATATATATATATAAGTATATTCTTACTATATATATATATATATATATATATATATGTATACGTATATTCTGTATTGCTGACTTGCTGTTAGCCTGTTAGTCAGTAAATATTTAAACTTTACTTATAAACTTGTATAACATATGTAAATATACCTACAATATACTAATAAATATTAATATATATATATATATATATATATATATATATATATATATATAATACAAAAAACAAAAAAAAAAACATGTTTTGGACACTTTGAACCGGACCAGTTCCGGTTTGAGGTTTCAAACCGATAAACCGGAACCGGTTAAACGGTTCCGGTTTTTTAACCGGAAACCGGCCGGTTCCCTAACCGGTTACCAGTCCGGTTCCGGTTAAACCGGTTGCCCAGGTTTATAAACCCCCCACAGAAGTTTACATGACCAAATGCTTCTTGTTTATACTTGTTGATGGTGGAGGACAACAATCAATATCTCGTGATACTGTATATTTATACAATCTTAAAGGGTTTTCAAAATACTTGTTTTAGTTTCTTGACGGTGTATATCACAAGTCAATCCCCTCTTGGCGTAAAGAAAATTTTACATCAACGATTTCTAGTCATAATTACAATGAGCTGGAGATCAGGACTATCCGATTTCTAAGACTTTAAATATTGTACCTAATTGTGTATATGCACTTTCAGGTGGTGTTGCTCTATCATATATAAAGAAAATTAAATATAATTTACACACAAATATATAAGAAACTCCCTTTTTTTATAAGGTGGTGTGTTATGACAGTGACGTCCCTTACAAAAGGGTCTCTCTGCCATTATCCCCTACCTCTAGGGCTTCCTCATCCTTTCTTTTTGGTTTAGTTGCAGAATGGAAAATCATGCCATTCGTTGAGAAATTAAAATGAATATCGAAAATTCGAGCTAGGACGCCTTTTTTCTTTCTCAAAGTCAACTTTATCCCTTCTTAAATTTTTTTGACAGAGAAATTTGCTGGGGCCATTCTTTAAGATTAACTTTAGCCTTTGAAACTCGGGATAATGGATCAGTATTCTTCTATACTTAAATACTAGGCTTAGTTTGCATGACAATTGGGCTCGAATATGTGGCTTAATTAGGTTCACAAATCCCTTGACCTTTGTCACTTGAGCTAAAAAAAATCTTACAAGTTGATAAGTGAAAAATCCCTAACTCCTTTGTGATTTGGACGTTGAATTGAAACTCGATGCTACGAAAAGTCCTAATATGATACAGTAAAGACAAAACAATTGACAGTCGACCTGATCAGCAAGGTAACAGGTACCTTTCATTTTGGTGAAGATCCAATAATGTGCATGTACGAATGTAGCTTTGATTCAAAATGTATATTTGTCTTAAATTTTTCTTTGTTTAAATAAGCAAACGATCTCAGGAAAATGTGAATCTTGAAAATTTTATTTAATATATATAAATATAAATTTAATATTTAGAACTTATAAATTTCAAATTTTAAATCCGCCCGCAGATGTGAATATGGGAAAGAAATCCATTAGCCAAGTTGTGAAGGAAAGAAATCCATAAGCCAAAGTTGTGAACTAACAATGGTAATGAGGTCTAAGGTAGGTTCACATTTAATACATTTGCTGCTTTATTTGGGCAACTGTCAACCCGCGGAATTATTTGGGCAACTGATTACCTAATGCCTAATAAATGTTCTAAATGTCCACTACGCACATAACATCAATCTTCTTCTGAATTTATTTCTCGATTGGATAACTTATCCGCGCTTCGCGCGATGATGAGAAGCACCGTTAAATTTACGTACTTTTCATAATAGCCAGATGCTATTAAATTAGTAAATTTGACCCCGCTTTGTGCAATTTTAAAAGACATCAATAGATAAGCAAAATAATCTTTTTTATAAATATGTTGACATATAAGAGGTAAAAGTTTTCGTTTATGTACATATCAAAAACAGTTTCTATAAAAATAAGGGGAAAAGGAATAAAAAAAAGGAACATGACTACTTGCTTAGTCCCTTCTCAATACATTAAAAGAAATATATACTTCCCTTCTTAAAATAAAGATGTGTTGGCAGGATATTCTTGAAGCATTTGCTCCAAAGTATCCAGCAAAAGTTTTAGTTCTAAAAATATTTAACGTAATTTCTAGTACAATAAAAATTCAACTTAACTTTTAATTATATATTTTTATAATATTTCAGTATATCTTATTATATCTGCACGCACACATATTGACGTACAAAAGACTCCTATTGAAAAGCAAATTCTAACCGATTTTGAGAGAGCTCTTAAAACACGACATTCAATAGTCATTTCTAGTCTTCAAGCACCATGACACAAGCTAATGTTCCTAATTCATTAATGTGCACAATGAGATAGTAAATAAATTAAATCAATAATTCATTAATTATTTTATAGTATGTGTAGGTGGTTATTTCCATCACTCCCTTGATTCTTAAAATGGAAATAATAAAAAGTACTTTTCAGGAATTTTTTTTCTTCTTATTTTTATAATGTGTTATATTTGGTCTTGTCTTTTTGCGCAAGATTGATGTTTTTTTACTTTAGCTAGTCTCTATTGTTCGTGCTTTGCACGAATATATCTTGCGTCAAATACTATAAAACTAGTACTTAAAATAATAAATTTTCAACTTATATATATTCTAAAAATAAAGATCAAGTATTCCAGTTTTATCCAATACAATAACATAATTTTGGAGAGCATAAAAATCGATCAATATTATCGAATCAACATTTCAACGTTGTTGACCTATGTGCAATGCCTCTAAACGTTGTAAAATTTAGGATTATAAAATATTTAGAATTTTGAAATTTACTCACATGTTGCCTATGAATGAAGTGTCTGTAAATTGTATTATTTTATATTGAGCAAGATAGTTGAATACAAAAGCGAATAAGAAATTCATTTTGTTGTCTATGATTGAAGTGCCTGTAAATTGTATAATTTTATACTCCCTCCGTTTCTTAATAAATGGTGTTTTAGGCTTTTTATTTTGTTTCAAAATAAGTAGTACTTTAGGATTTGAAGAAGAACTTATTCTTTCAAAATTACCCTTATTTACATAATCAAGAATCATTAAGTAGGTTTTTTTTTCTAGGCATTTTAATTAGGGATAAGTTAGTAAAAACACTCCTAATTTTTTAGGAATGAACACTTTCTTAACGTGTGTGCATAAGCTTAAAAAAACCACGTATTATGAAATGGAGGGAGTATTGAGCAAGATACTTGAATAAAAAATAAAAAATTAATTATTATCTATTAATATTAATGGCAACAAATATTTTATCAAATATGAATGTAGCCTAATTTAGTAGGATTCTATTATTGGATAAGATCTGCAAAACTAAAATTTTATTCAACTTATACAATAGTCGTTGTCTTAAAACAAATATTTTTCTTTAATTTTATGAACTCTTATTTTTATTAACCAAACATATGAATTAATAAAAAATACCTAAGCCTATTAAAATATGATCCAATAATAACCTGTTTTCTAAGTTAAATCTTTTAGTTTAGTTACGGACAAAGCATACTTTATATGTTCAATTACTCCTAGGCAAATGAGGGTACTTGATATATCCTTTTTTGAACGTGATAGTAAAGACTCTTCAATTAATTAGATTCAGAACAAAATTCAGAAGTAGTATTTGTTTCAAATTCTATTTTTAATTATAATATTTTTTCTGTTTACCAAACTAGCCAATAAAAATATGGTAGAATTAGACTAAAAGGGTATATAAGTTGTTCAATATTTAAAGGATATTTCGGACCAATTTAGGCCACTTTTCAGTGAGGGAATCAATTGCTAATCCTGCCACCATTTTCCTTATGTTGTTCTTCTCTTCCCCTCTTTCCTCTTTCTTTTCTTTCTTCATTTTTATCTTCTTATACTATTTAGTTTTATCTGTATATTGTCCTTCAATTTCACTCTCTCCCTACCACTTTAATATTTAATTCAGTTGCCCTCTTTGCTCCCAATTGGTCTTAAAATCCCAGAAAACAGCGTAACAATCGCTAGTTAATATTTTTGATATAACAATTTTCTTTACTCTAAATTTCTCCCTATTATTGACTTAGGCACATATCGATAGCCACAAACACTCTTGTCCGTGCTTGAAATCTCATGCTTTCATTACCACTAATTAAATATGTTTAATGTAAAACTAAAACGCTCTTGTTAAGCCTTAGATATAGTATTTTCAAAATATATATGTTAGGGCCTGTTTGGAAAGCCACCCAGGTAATTGGAATTGGGTGTAATTACACAGTTTGGTCTGTTTGTTTGACCAGGTAATTACACATTTAGGTGGAAATTGGGTGTAATTGAGAAAGTGTAATTACACTCTCCAATTCTCAAGGGGGTGCTGAGAATTGTGTGTAATTACACCCTGTAATTACATGGTTACTTTTTAGTTTATTTCTTTTTTATATTATTTTAATTTCTTTTTTATTTCTATTACTTAATCTCTTTTTTATTTTATTTTAATTTATTTTCTTTTCTAATTTATTTTTATTTATATTTTCATTTCTTATTTATTTTTTATTTTTCAAATATATTTTTCTTTTTATATTATTTATATTTCATTTCCTTTCTTCTCATTCCCTATATACTTCTTGTGGTTCCATGTCATTGCTCGTATTTTTTTATTTTATTCATTTAGCATAATCGTATTATTATTCTAATTTTTGAAACTACATCTCTTAATATTAGAAAGAATGAGTCATTAATAAACTTGGCATATAATGAGTGACGTTATTAACGTACAATTTCGTTTTGAATGACGTTATATACTTATATTTTCCCTTTCTTTTGAATTATAAGAGTATTTACTTATGTTATGCTGAAACTTACTTTGTAATGTTGGAATTTGACATAAGAGTATTATGTTAAATTTTTTTCTTTTGGATTTTGAATTTGGGTTATATTTTCGATTTTAATTTATTTGTTTTAGTAGCATTGACTTGTTATTTCACATTGCATGCTGTTTATTTTTCACTTAGTTGATAAAATTTCTGTCAAATATTTGAATAATGCTATGGCATTATATTTATAAATATTCCTTTTGTGTCAAACATTCAATCCCATGACGTTCTCACAAAAAAAAAAAAGTATGCTTTTAAGTTTTATAATCAATTAAAATTAAAATATTATTAATTTGAATTTATATATCAATTATTTTTTATAATATTAGTTACAAATATATGATTATTTAATTAACATATTTTCAAGAAACAATGTGTTATTAAATAACTAATTTAGTATCTTTTATAAAGGCACATATTTTTTAAATATTAAATTTTAATTTTTTATAATTAAATTTTATTTTTAAATTAAACTAACTGTGTAATTACACATGTGCAACCAAACAGCACGCTTGTAATTACACTGTAATTACGTTATGACAAACAAACAGGTCATTGTAATTACAACACTGTGTAATTACTAGGCTGTGTAATTACTAGGGTAGTAATTACACCAATTCCAATTACCAGGTGGCCTTCCAAACAGACCCTTAATCTATTGACATTGAGTTAGAATTCGAAGAGTCATTTAAACATCTATTGATTTTATGATTTCCTTCTCCATCTCAAGTATGCAAATGTTAATTACTGGGACATACTAATGACTAATTACTTATTACTAGACTGATGAGTACATGCTAGCATACTTGTACTCACAGATAAAATAGAAAAATAAGTAGAAAAGCTCCAAAATAAATTCAAGAAGTGAGCTTAATTTGGTATTCTTTGCCTCATGTCGTCGTTAAATATAACACCACTATCGTATCAGTGCATCCAAAGAATCCCATCGCAAACTCCTTCGATTTTGTCATTTATGCACATGCAGCAGCACCGTTCATTATACACTTATATCTATATTCCGATAAAGGACAAAAGAAATTGAAACATATTTAATTGAACATAATTTCAATAATTTTCAATACTCATCTCAAAACCATCAGATCTTTTCATGTCCTAAATATTTGATGGTGCAGGGAAAGAAAAAAAGAATGTAAAATTCACAATTACAAAAGAAAATCAATAAAAGGACCTTAATTACACAAATCAAACCAATATTACAAAGTAAACAGTAACATAGTAAAACTGAACAATCTCAATAGGGAAAAAAATAATATCACTCCCTCAAATTGCTGGGAGAACAAAAATAAAATAAAATTACTCTATCATATGCAAAAAAATAGATTGGATGAAGAAATTGACAGTGAAAAGTTGTTGCAACTTGCAATCTTCTTCTCTCCAAATTATATAACACAAGAATTCTTCTTCTTTATTAATTAAGGAAATTAAGCAAACGGTTATTCATGCTTTATTGGGTAAAAGAAACGGCTGTCAATACTTAATTGGGAAAAGGACACTGCTTTATTGGGTAAAAGAAACGGTTGTCAATACTTAATTGGGAAAATGACACTGTGTGTCCACTTAGCTAAATTACTCCCATATTTAATCAATGTTTGACTTAATTTCACTAGGTGTCCATTCGGCCCAAATTAATGCTAAAAAATGGCCGGTCAGCCCAAAATAATGTCAAGGCTGGCCAGCCCAACAGCCCAGGCGTTTTAAAAAAAAAAAAAAAAAACTTTTTAGTCGCCACAAATACGTCACCACTAAAGGGCTATACACTTTATATACAAGAATTATACATTTTATATACATATGCTGAAATTAATCATACATTTATTATACATAAATTATACGTTAATTATACATTTATTATACACATATTATACAATAATGATATGATATTTATTTTTAACATATACAATAGCGATACATATTATGTACCACAATGATACGATTTGAATAATACATTTTTTATACGTATGATACACTTTTTATACAAGACTGATACAGTTTATATACACATGCTGAAATTATATATACACTTTCTATACAAAAATGATACATATTATATACAAAAATGATACAATTTTCTATTCTTTACAGAGTAGTTGCACTGTGTTGATACACATTATATACACAAATGATACATATTATATATAAAAATGATACATACCTTAGTGATTCATATTTTATACAGTTTCTATACATTATAGATAGATACTGATACATATTTTATACACAAATGACACATATTATATATAAAAATCGCCTCAAACATTTTTGTGTTTGGGTTTTTATTGAAAATTGTCTTATTTAAGTTTTGGCTAATGGATGGGATTAGTTTAAGGGAAAAATACGTATATATACAAGTTAAGGAGAAATATTTACGAAACGTGACGATAGTTTTCCTTATTTACAAAACTTAACGATATTTTATGAAACATGACGGATTTTCATATATTTTTCGATTTTTATTTTATTTTCAGAAAATTTTTTTTTTAATAAAAAAATTTTATTTTAAAAAAAAAATTTAAAAATTATTTTAAACTTTGTAAAAACAATTTTATATATTTTTTTATTATTTTTGCTCAAAGGCTTAAAAAATTACCTCAAATTTTTGTATATGAAAAATTTATGAAATGTTATGTGTAAGCGAAATTTTTAATATAGTTTTTCATACACAAAATGTGAATGAATTTCTAAATCTTGAGCAAGATATACACATTTCATACTATTCTCATACATAAAATTTTGAGCATAATGTTTAAGCCTTGATCGAGATATGCACATTTCATACGTTTTTCATACACAAAATTTGAGCGCATCTTTTAAGCCTTGAGCAAGATATACACATTTCATACACAAAAATTTAAGCGATTATTTTAAGTCTTGCATGTTGTATCAAAGTTGTATACAATCTTGTTGTAGTTGTATTAATTTTAGAGAAATCTAACACGAACTTTGTACACGAAAATGTGAGCGAAATTCTAAGCCTTGAGCGAGATACAAATTTCATACCGTTTTCATACATACAATTTTGAGGTGATTTTTTAAGCCTTGAACGAGATATACACATTTCATACAATTTTCATGCCGTTTTCATACACTAAATTTTAAGCGAACTTTTTAAGCCTTGAGCGAGATATACACATTTCATACATAAATTTTTGAGCGAAAAAAAATAAAAAAAAATATTTTTTTTTTTTTTGAAAAAAAGGGTATGTTTGTTATAGGGTTTGTAATGTTATGTTTTGTAAATATAAAACTATCGTCACATTTCGTAAATATTTCTCATTAATATATATATATATATATATATATATATATATAATCCACCCTTAGTTTAATTGCTACATTTTAAGTTTGGGAAAAATTGGGTTAGAGGGTGGAATTATTTATGGCCGACCGGCCATATACGTCCTTTTCCCTACTTAATTAGGGGAAATGGGCATTTAAGCCTTTATTTATTTAATGAATATATTATGGGCTTCTTCTCTACTAATTAAGGAAGGCAAATGGTTTTTTATGCTTTATTAGGTTCAGCAAACTATTATTATCAGCTTAATTAGGGGAAATAGGCATTTAATCCGTTAGAATTAAGAGACCTAGAGGATTAAAGTCTTGTCAGCTGTCATTTTAAAAACATCCTCCTCATTAATTAACTAATTATTTTGCCATTTTTATATTTTTCAGAATAAGTTTAACAGAAAAATTACGAGAAAAAAAGCAAAAAAGATAAATGTCATTCCTGATCAATGAGAGGTGTCATGTCACCGTGTCCATTCCCAGCTTTATTATATATATTGATATTGATTCAGCTTGACAACAATGAATTTTCTTTTCTTTTTTCTTTTTCTTTTTTCTTTTTTATTTTCCTTCTACAACAATGTGCACATGGCTGATTCTCAGACTAGTCTGTCATTGTATGCAGTCAGAGGCGGATCCAGGATTTAGAGGCTCTGGGTGCCACTCTGCTGTAAAGTAGACGTATTGCAATTTACATGGTCCAAATAGAGTAAACAGTTGATCAGTTGGATTAAATGTGAGTTGCGGTTCGAGTTATTTATCTTTTCGATTTGCATAGCCAACTATTATTCCAAGTATTATATAGAACAACTCAAGTTTACGAGCATAATTATTACTCCTATAACATAAAGAAGATTTCTTTTCTAAATTAACGTGAACCAAGACTAAACATACCATTTTCTCTTGTATTTATTAAATCATTTAAATAAAAATAAAATAACATGTAAAATTAAATATAAGAAACAACAATGGAAGAGAAGTCGGGGCAACGGGGAAAGATTATTAAAATTTTGAAGAAGAGAGAGAGAATTTGGGAGAAGAGAAAGGGTTTGTTGCAAGAAGAAAATTATTTACTGAAATTTTATGCTTAAAATAAAAAAGGAACTCAATAAAAAGTAACAATATTGTTTACCTAAAAATGTTCTAAAAATTGAGGTAGCAAGGAGCGTCCTTGGAGAGGGAAACATGACTTTTAACCACTAGCACCACAAACTCAATTTGTCCTCCGAGTGGCACAGGTTATATTAATAAGAATTCTGATACATATATACATATATAAGCAAAGTTTCAACCGACGCGTGAGGGTGGCGTGGCACCCCCACAGTCCTACATAGATCCGCCCCTGTATGCAGTTATTAGATTAAGACAACTTATACTTGTCAGCAATGACCTCCATTTTTCTGGTCCCCAAAAGAAATGTAGTAGGAGTTTTTAGCAAGAAGTTGAATATTTGAAGCCGTTGAATTATTCTTTGCATTATATTACTATTACGACCCCATCTCTGTGAAACATGAGCAGGGGCGGATGTAGTCAAGGCCCAGGGTGTTCACCCGAACACTCTCGGTAAAAAATTACAGTGTATATTTAGGGTTAATTTTCCGTGTTCATGTAGATATATTGATTTTTGAACACCCTGAATAAATGCAAAAATAGGTTCATTTGTTTTTTCGAACACCCTGATTGAAAATCCTGGATCCGCCACAAGACATGATCCACCTAGACACTTCAGAGTTTCCTTTATTCAGAAAAAAAAAGCAATCTAATCGTCCATAATGCAATCCAAATTGAGTTTTTCCTATGGGTAGCACGACAATCCCTCTCAAAGTGTCAAAGAGAATTAAATTCGATCTCTAAACTTATAACCAACCTATCCACAACGGCCTATCTCGTTTAATTAGTCTATTTGATATAAAGATAGAAAAGTAGTATTGCCGTAGGTAGTCTTACTGTACGTGGGCTATATATTAATAAAATCACATGTACTACAAGGACATTTGCCTTTATCTGTTGGACCAGATTGACCAACTTGTACTACGCAAATCAATTACTATTCCAGAGGGGACGTAGTTTTGTGGTATCGGATTAGTCTAAAGTCAGTATTTTTGGACGTGGAGCATAAATTTGTACGAAAGAATTTATTAAAATTACAACATGTAATTTTAAAAATATAATGAATTTAATGCTAAGTATCTTTAAGATTGAATATATAGAGTTTAAATTTGGATTCAATGCTAACTACTTGTACAACCACCACCCTGTAATCTCACTTTCGACTAGAATTGTCAATATGGATACATTTAATTTTGAAACTTTAAAATATTGTATTTTTCTTTCGATGTAGACATAGACGCAAGTGTATTAACATAATTGGTTTGGCTTCTTTTGTCTTTTCCCCTTATAGCTAGCTGCTATTCCAATTTGACCTTACCTCCACTTTTGCAGAGCAGAGAGGTTATTTTCGATAAACTAGACCCAAATTAAAAGCATCATTTTAATATGGACAGGATGGAGTAAAACGAGTAATTTAACTAATCTACCATATTCCTTTTCTTTATTCTGTATCTATGTGCCTCTTAATTCTAGAACAATAAATGCTAAGAGTTTTAGGGATAAAGTTGGGAAAAAATTACTCTCTCCGTTCACTTTTATTTGTGCACTTTTGATTTTGTACACCACTTAAGAATTAGTAAATGAAATATATATTTTATCATAATATTCATATTAATTGGTGTATATATAGTTTTAATAGACTTGAAAAATGGTTTGAAAATGACTAATTAATGTTAAGGGCAAAATAAGAAAATAAAAAGTTTGTCTTTCTCTTGATATGTTAAAATGGATAAGTAAAAGTAAAAATTTATTTTTAATATAGTGAACAAGTAAAAGTGAATGGAGGGAATAACTTTTAAGTTTGTAAAATGACAAGTATTTGAGAATAACTATATTTTTATACATGACAACTAAATTGAGCGGGGAAAGTATCAACACGTGGAGAAGTAGCATTTAAGAAAAAAATCGCTTTTCTTGGATCTTGTTCTTAATTATATTTTTTAATAATGTGTAGATTTAAGTCCTATAATTAGGAGTGTACATGGATCGGGTTAGTTCGGATTTTTTAAATACCAAACCAAACTAATTATGTCGGGCTTTTAAATTTATAAAGCAAACCAAACCAATAAAATTCAAAATTTTCAACTTCGGGTTTTCTCCGGTTATTCGGTTTTTTCGGGTTGTTCGGGTTTTTTTTCTGAAAAAAATTTCATACAAAACATATGACTTTTACTTCAAATATTTTTTTAGTACTAGTAAGAAACAACTATATAACTACGGTGTTTCTTAAGAAAATAACACAACATGTGAGATGAGTGATGACATCGTATTAAAATATTCAACAAAAAAGATAATAAAATCAGTTAAAATTAGTAATGCTAATTAATAAGCCATAAAGAAAATGACTTTAATCTAAATACTAAGTTATGCTAAAATAAGTACATATAATAAGTATTAATTACATGACAAAGAAAAAATGAAGCTATGTATTTTTACGCTCTAAACCAATTATGCAAAATTAAAGAATGGATATCCAACATTACTGTTATTCCTAATGTTATAATTGAATTTCTTTTGATAGCATTAGTGTTGAGTTAGTTTTGATTTGGACTTTATTTGAGTTACTAACATCCGTGGGATATAAAACTTATTGGCATTTAAAATTCTAAGTTCAAACTTAAAATAATATGATAAAAGAAAAAAAAAATAAAAAAATTTAAGAAATATTTTAAATTATATTACAAATAAATATTTTTATGTATAAAATATTTTAAAGATTGAATACACGTAATATCGGGTCGGTTTGGTTTGGTTTTACTTTTTTTAGCTAAAACCAAAACCAAACCAATTATGGTCGGTTTTTTTTTTTCAATACCAAACCAAGTCAAACCAAACCACCAGTCAGGTTTTTTTCTCGGTTTAACTCGGTTTATTGGTTAGGTGCGGTTTGTCGATTTGCTTTGTACACCCCTACCTATAATATTAGCTAAGAACAGACTGTCTAAATTATCAATTATATTTAAAAGGAAAAAGTTCTACTCTGGGGAATTTAACTTATATACGATGATGGTATTATAATTTTTTTTTTCATGTTATTAGTGTATCTTACTTGGTTATGGCAATTTATTTACTTTGATTTTCGTTCTTACTAAATGTTTACTACAACAGTGCACATAAAAAAACTCTTTTGAACCAAAATACCCCAACAACAAAAAAAAGTTACATAAGTATCTTTAGCATAGTAAAATACTGCGCTAAAGCACTTAACCGTGACGGAGCCGTTAAGTGCTTTAAAGCAGTAAAATACTGCGCTAAACGAAGCTTTCTCTCACCTATAGCGCAGTAAAATACTGCGCTATAGGAGTCCACCTTTTTCCAAAAACAGCCTCTTATTAAATTTTCACTCTTTTTTCCATAGTTTAGTTGTATATTAATCATGCTTTGAGACTCCGGAACTTCAATATTTTATATAGAACCCTACTTATATTTGTACGATTAATAAGGTAGGCTCAATAAATCAAGGATACGCAAAAGTTTGGATTGTCGTTTTAATTGTTGAAAAGTGCTCGAAACCATTTTTTGTTTGAAGACTTGTAGTCATTAGCTTTACGTTATTTATCTTTTAGGGTTTCAGGTTATTTTTAAATTAATGCTTAACTTTATTTCAAATGTGTCACATTTTTTTTATTATCAATTTATGATGTGAAACTATAAACAATAATAAAGACTAAGATAATATTTATAAATATGCAAATAATATATAATATTTACGATAAACTGTACAACACTAATGTATATACACTATCGTGGATAGGTCCCACATGTGGTATGCCTGAGATTATCCTTAGGCCTAAGGCTCATACCATCCCCACCGCCCTCGCCATCGTCCTTTTTCCTCTTAATAACCGGACTCTCCAAGTCATGATCATCTCCTCTTTCCCTGGCCCGTGCGCCCTTGACTAGAATGTGCTTCTTCTTGGGATCTGGTCCCGCTAGCACGGGCAGAACCTCATGCTGACCTGTGTCTGGAAACTCGACCTCTTCCTCATCGGGAGTCGCCACCGCAGGCGCCGAAGGATGAACCTGAAACGTATATAATAATTAGTACCATTTCTTATTTATATTGAATACATTAACGTTTGTTGAATAATCAAACCTGTACGTCAACGGGCGCCTGAGTAGGCTCCTGAGATGGGTCTGGTGGTGAATATGAGGTAGTCTCCTGGACGAGATGTTGTTCGAAGTCCAAATAAAGGTTATAAAAATTAAATAAATATTTACCTTATATTGAATAAAATTTGCTTTAATTAAAAATCTTACCTGCGCCTGACGAGAAGACACCTCTGCCTCGGTAGGCTGATGAGAATGCTCCTGAATGGGTCGCTCCTGTGGACCCACTGGCGTCGAATCCTAAAATATGAAGAAAAAAAAATGAAATAATAAGTAACATACATATTTAAAATAAGTACTTTAAATAATCAAATATGTATATTAAATATTGACCTTATATTGAATAAAACTAATTTTAATAAAAAGTTTACCTGTGGCTCGACAGTCACATGGGAAGACACCGCTTGCCCGGCAGGCCCATGAGAAGACGCCTGAGTGGGTGGCTCTGGTGGACCCGCTGGCGCCGAATCCTAAAATATAAAATATTACTAAATAATGAGTAACATATATATTTAAAATAAGTAATTTAAATGAACAAATAAGTATTTTAAATACTAATCGGGATAACAAACTCATCGAAGTCAAGAATCCTGGCTCCCTCTAAATTCCTCACAGGCCGCTCGTCAGCTAATGAAGCGCGTAACGCCGCCCAATCGATGTTATCACGCTCCTCCATGTATGCATTCTAGCTCGGCTGTGATGAAGACCCAGGTATCTCAACAAGTAGGAGCGCCGACATAAACGTAGGTGAGTCCCCAGGTGAGCCGCCACCAGTTTAGAACGGCTGCGGATGGACTAGACCGGGAACATCCTCTGGAATGGCATCGGCCTCATCCGCCTCATCTACCAGATGGTGTCCTCCACCACCAGGTCTTCTAGCAGCAGCACCGCGTTATCTACGCGCACGGCGTCCTCTGCCAGCATGTCCTCCTCCTCTGGGAGCACCCGGTCCTCTTCCTGGCGCTGCCTGATACTTAACCTCCGGAACAGGCTCCTCCATGCGCCTAATCTCTCCTGCCTACCGGATACCATTCTCGAATATCCGTACTATCTCCGACACAAGCCCCGCAAGCCCGGGGTAAGGCATATGCTCTAACCCCAAGATGCGTAAACGTTGTACGGCCACCAACTGCATTTGTGTTCAACGGTAAAACAAAAAGTTATTTTTTAAAACGTAACAATTAATACAATTAAATAAATCTAAATACGATAAACTTACCAATGCCTCGTACTACCCCGCGAGTGCTGAGTATCCTACATCCCTAGCGGGACGCAAAGCTGGGTTGCCGATCAATCGGCGTGTAATCTGATGATACCAGCGCATGTAATCCTCAATAGGAGTCAAATGGCCAACCACCTCTAAAGTGCCCAGCCTGTTCTCCCAACGATGGATCTGGACAGCTATGAAATCCAGAAAATCATCATCAACAGCAGCCCGATCGTCCCGCTGTAGTGTCAGAGCTCATGACGGACGTCAGGGGGTATACTCTGTGTATGACCAAACTGTCATAAGACACGCTCGGGCATGTGGTCCTCTACGATGTCCAGGTGTATCAATGGACACTGCAACCTCCAAACCCCCTGACCTGCCCTGCAAAAGGTCCTAATATAGAAGCCTACGACGTCTATATAAATAGTTGCATAACATATAAATACAAATCAGTGATCACCAAGTAGAAAAGACGTTTAATTAAATTAATAATGTAAAGTTAAATAGTTTTACCGTATCGTCCGTCATGTGATCAAGCTGGTCCCGAAATGGAAGAATATTGTGGTGCGTATCCACATCCCGGTCAAAACTCGTTGTCCACCTCTTCGCATAAGGCATGTTAATCTTGAGGTGATGCCTAGGTACGGGCTGAAAAGGCAGCATTCTTTCCCACGCCCATAACTGTAAGCGATATTAGAAAATACGATTTTTAGTCGTCGTTTCAAGAGGTTTGTTTACATTAAAGGAACACATACTTAAAATATTACCTGGAGAAGAGCAAAAAATCCACACACATCTCTGACAGCACCAATAGACGCTCGGCACAGGCATCTGTAAAGATACGCCAAAACAGCACCGCCCCAGCTGTAGTCTCCCAAGCGGTCCAGATGCTCCAAGAAAATCAAATAACGTAAACTGACAAAGGCACCCGATGAGTTCGGGAACAAGATGCCCCCGAATATAATAAGCAGGTACAAATGGACATGACGATCAACATCGTCCTACGGGGTGCCGTCCACAACTGGATACAGACCCTCCAAATAAGTGCAGAGTGCACTAAGCTGAATCCGACTCTGTCCGATATCTGGGCCGCGACATCAAGCACGAAGTGGGTGAGACTAGTCAACTCTCTGCAGCCTACGACGACGAAGCCTAGTCGATATCCCTATAGTACCAGCCCATAATAACTCTGACCTATGATTGCCTTGCAAAGATAATACTGATCTATCAGCGGGCCCCGGGTAATCATCAGGCCTCGGGTGATGATCGGGTTCAGGGGGAACATTCGGATCCATGAAAGAGTCCGGTCTATACAAACTAAATTAGTTATTATTCTTGAAATGAAAGATAAATTATATTAACTAATTAATAATTTGTAGGGAATATGTGAATTATGTAGTATTATATCTTGCGAATAATTAACATGAGATAAACAATTTCACAAATAAATAAAATAACAATGGCATAATTAACATAATAGGAGATTACAATATTTTGGGGGTATGTAGTCTCTATGTACGTGCGTTGCATGAATATTTCTTATCGAATTTTATAATATTATTTATATTCTATTGTTAAGCAACTTGGAAAAAAAATATCTACTTATTATCTTGAATACAATATTTATTTTGAATGTATAAATCTTTATTAGATAGTCTTTTCTAAAAATTATTTTCACTCTCCAACCAAATATTGGAATAAAAATAATCATTTTCAACATAACTTTCGTCATATTAAATGTGCAGTAAATTTAATATGTGATAGTAAGGACACATATGTGATGACAAAGACTTTTAAGTTAATTAGTTTTGAATTATGTGATGGCAAAGACTTTTAAGTTAATTAGTTTGAGAATCGAAATTCAGCAGTAATATTTGTTTAGAACTCTATTTTGAATATGTGATATATTTTTAGTTGACCCAATAGCCAACACAACTACGATAAAATTAGACTAAAAGAGTATATTCGTCGAACACATATTTTCCTACAAACTTTACATTTTTATCGTTAACTTATATATTTATGAAAAGAAGAACTTTAACTATTCTTTTTTAGATATTTTTTTTATTTAACATATATATTCATGCTTTTAAAATAATATAGATTAACAATTCATAATCATTTACAACTTGTTTGGATGGTTGTTACCTATTGTATTGTATTGTGATTTGTGTTGTTAGTTTAAATACAATGTTTGCTTTGATTGTTACTTTAATTTAATCGTATCGTATCGTTAAATCCATCGTTATGTAACGACGAAAGGTCCTATTTTATGTAACGACTGATTTGGTCCTATACAATACAGCACAATACGATACATTATGAAACAATACATAACAATCATCCAAACAAAGTGTTAACAAAATAATAATTCATTACCAATCAACTTCTTTCAATTCATAAACAAATATTTAACAGCTAATTAATTCATAATCAATATTTAATAAATAATCAATTAACAAAATAATAATTCATTAACAATTCATAAACAATTAACAAATTAACAACTCATAAACACATAACAAATTAACAATTCATAAACATTTAACAAATTAATAATTCATAAACATTGAACGATGGATGAATTAAACAAAAAAAAAAAAAAGGAACAGTGGCAAAAGCCACTGCCCAGTCCGATCAAGAACGAAAAAAAAATGATTTTTTTTTGAAAAATAACAAGGATTAAATGTTAAACATGCTTAGAATATAATGTATATAACAAAATAATGACAAAAGTTCGTAGTAGAAAACCTTAATCGAAGATTTTTTGTAGAGTTATTTTAATCGAGTTGTACGCCGCTTTTCCCAAAATTAGAACTTAGAATCTTGCTCCTTGACTTGAATATACCGAGAATCTAAATTTTCCCAACGAAATTTAATAGAAAACGACGTTTTTGGATGTGGGGACCACCTTCAAATCGCCTCCAATGACGTTTTTTTTTTTAAAAAAAAATTGCCACTGGGACTAGTGGTGGAACCCAATGGGAATTGATGTTGGGTGATATAGCGTAGTATTTTACTGCGCTATAGGTGAGAGAAATTTTCGTTTAGCGCAGTAAAATACTGCGCTAAAGCACTTAACGAGTCCGTCACGGTTAAGTGCTTTAAAGGTATTTATGTAACTTTTTTTTTTGTTGGAATATTTTGATTCAAATTTTTTTTTTTTTTGAGTCATTTTGATTCCAGACTCCACGTAGGATGTATCCTAAAATATCAAAGACAGAAAAATATAGGACCAGAAAAATAATACGCCACAACTATGAGCTCACCCTGTTGACAGTACAAGCATATAAATTGAAGTAACTACCATAAGAAACTTTAGGTCATTTGGTACGTAAACAAAATTATCCCAAAATTATAATTTTGGGACTAATTTTATCTCATATTGGAGATGGAATAAAATAATCTCAGAATTAATGGGATATTCCATTTTTAAGTTTGGGATGCACTTTATATTTTGTTGGTACAAGATATAATTTATCGTTCTACCAAACATGATACAAAATTAATCCCACAATTAATTCTGGAATATCTCAGTTAATACCGTGTACCAAATGACTGTATTTACGTAATAAATATAAGTCAGACGTGATTTTATTATTTCAGTATCTTCACGGAAACTCCACTTGGGTAAATCAAATTGAAGACTACAAAATAAAAATAAATTCTTAAAAAGAATTCAATTAATAACAAAAAGTACTGCGGTCCATTTGACAATTACACATTTACACCTTTTACAGAGTAGGCTAGGTGGGCAATAATTGTAATCCCAAAATTAATGGGATATCCCATTTTTAAGTTTGGAATGCACTTTATATTTTGTTGGTACAAGATATAAATTTATCGTTCTACCAAACATGATACAAAATTAATCCCACAGTTAATTCTGGAATATCTCAGCTAATACCGTGTACCAAATGACTGTATTTACGTAATAAATATAAGTCAGACGTGATTTTATTATTTCAGTATCTTCACGGAAACTCCACTTGGGTAAATCAAATTGAAGACTACAAAATAAAAATAAATTCTTAAAAAGAATTCAATTAATAACAAAAAGTACTGCGGTCCGTTTGACAATTACACATTTACACCTTTTACAGGGTAGGCTAGGTGGGCAATAATTGTGGGACCATGCATGTGTCTCCGTGTGTGTGTATACGAAGAAACTTATAATGTACAATTGTCATTCGAGCAAATTAAACTTGAAAGAAAAGATAAGAATTTTGAACAGAAGTTATTTGGAGTTTTTAAAATGTATAATATCTTTTTTTTTTTTTAACTTTCTTCTTCAAGATGTCGCTTTTTTTTTTTTTTGTAACGTTGGTAGCTACAAATACCATCTAATGTCATAATACCCTCTATAAAACTTGGCTTCATTTGGTAATTGCTTTCTGATTATGCAGAGTTTCCCACGTGGTATGAGATTAAATATATTAGGCTCTATATAACGATTTGAGAAATCCTTGCTCATTATTTGAGCTAATTTTAGAGGTTGAGTTAGATTTAAGTTTTTTTTTTTTTCATGGTAACAGAGCTAGATTTATCTCAGTTCTAATTAATTTACTCGATATTGAGCTTTCGTATCATGTTTTCCATGCACCAGATATCCAGAATATGTTAGGCTCCTTCCATGGTCTTTGATAATCCTCATAAACTAGTTTTTGGAGTTGAGTACACCCAAGTCCATTTTCTTATCAATTCTATACATTTAACATATAAAATTATATAATTTCATGTATTTCAAATATATTATATAAAACATTAATTTTGGAATTTTCAATTTCCTTGTAAGCAAAATTAATTAGTCAAATCGACCATTGAAAATTACATGAAGTGGATTCTATTCGGCAAAAGTAATTTTACTATTAAATGACGACATTATTTATAGTAAACAATAATAGCTATATATCACAACGCATTATTAAACCTAAGACAACCAGACTCATTGTACAGTGGTAGTGCTATAAAAAAAATGAAAAAGTAGGCCGGAGGTGGATGGAGCTTAGTTTATTTAATGCTAGTCTGTTTGGTCAATATTTTAAAATATTTTAAAATCTGCTTATTACAAATTACTCCCTCCGTTCATTTTTACTTGTCACATTTTGACTTTTCATGCTGTTTAAAAAATAATGATTAAGATAGGTATTTTTCCACATTACCCCTATTAAATGGTGTATAATTGTATTGGAGTTGGGAAAATGATTTGAAATGAGTAATAAATGCTAAGGGTAAAACAGTTTTTTTTTTTTGGTCTTACCTTGATATGTGAAAATTAACAAGTAAAAATGAAAATCTATAAAGGGAATAGTGGACAAGTAAAAGTAAACGGAGGGAGTATATTTTTTGTGATAAGTATTTTTGAACATGTACTTTTAGAATGTATTGATTTGTGTTTGGCTAATCAATTTTAAATTTTTTTTTTTTTAATATTAGTGTAACAATTTGTGTTTGACCAAGCTTTCAAAAAGTATTTCTGGGCAGAAGCTGTTTTTCACACGTTATTACTTAAAAATACTAAGTTTGGGCAATCACCTTAGCTTTCTAAAATAAACATTTTAAAAAAACACTTTTGACTTTTCAAAAGCATGAGATTGACAAAGTGAAGTATAATTAAAATTTCTGGAAGTATTAATTAAACTTTGAACTCATAATTTCAATAGTTCAATAAATTTCACGTAAAAATTTAAGGTTACTCCACCCTTAAGGTGGGATAAAAAAACACTCTAATCCCGGGATAACTAATCCAGGTATTAGTTATTCCGAGTTTTTTTCCAACCAAATGTGGAATAAGGCGGTACTAATTTTTATCCCAGAACTATTTTTCTCTATCCATCATACCAAACGAGCCCTAAATTCATAGGACTAGTTAATAGTACGAGTTATTCTAACACATAAGGATACTACCAAAATGTTCCTTTTTCCCTTTAAAATATATTTTAAAAAGGACTGGAGCATTCTATTTCAGTAAAATATACGGTTGGTTAGACCAAGTAATAAACCAAATATAGGTAACCAAGGGGAAATAAGGATATAAATAGACAACCATAAAAGTTGAGTTTCCATTTGGCCATGTCTTGATATAAATAGAGTCACAAAGAAAACAATAAAATAATTTTCATAGCATTACTTTGTCAATCTACCAAAGAAATTATCAACAACTTTAATTTCGTGCACCCAATCCACTTGTATCATTTATTTATGAGTATCCAGTGACCCCTAGCCACTATAAAATAAATGCACCCTATTTCTAGATTTGTTCTGTTGTGGTTTCTCCTGACTACTTCTATTTCCCTTACTATTCATCAAAAGTTATTTCTTGTTCTCTTGTATATTTCGGGAGTTTGATCTATAATGGAGTTAACAAGTGTTCTCAAGTTTCTTGAGAACAGAACCATTCTTGTTGTTGGTGCCACTGGTTTTCTTGCAAAGAGTACTTTTCAACCTCTCCTCTGTTTCTTTTCACTGCTAGAAACATACTAGGTTTTTTCCATGACGTTCAGTGAAAATTTGTATTAAAAAAAAAAAGAAATATTTTCCCACCTTATTTCTACCAAACCAGCTCACTGTGAAAACACATGGTGGGAAACAAGTTCCCATTAAAACGCCGGAAAACTTCTTGATTTTTCCGTGTGAAAACACTACTATTTAGTTTTTTCTCACCGAGAATCAGTAAGAATAGCTACTAAACATTTTTCAATGGGAAAATAGTGATTTTTTAGTAGTGTTCTATCTTGTGACTCTTAATTAATGGGGTGTAATTATTATTTTTTTGGTTCTGTTTTGGTTGTAGTTTTTGTGGAGAAGATACTTAGAGTACAACCAAATGCGAAGAAGCTATATCTGCTTTTAAGAGCTCAAGATAACAATGCAGCCTTGCAGCGTTTCAACAATGAGGTACACGGATCAGTAGCTAGTGAAAAAAGTTCTTTTTTATATAAATGAAATTCACCTGGTATTTTTTTGGGCTCAACTAATTCGAATTTGCACCGAAGAATTCCAGTAAGGTACTCCATGTCAAACGCGAAAAAGTTAACTATCTCTCTGTCTTTGAAATGAAATCTTTTTATCTCTTTTATTCTTCAACGTTTTCATGGAAAAAAAAAAAAAAGAATGCTCGTCATCCAGAATTTTGTTTAGTTCCGATCAGGATGGTTAAGAAAATGGCCGTTGCACTTAACTCAACTCAAAAATATTGTTCATGTGATGAAGATTATCCAATATTGTATAAAGGAGAATGAGATAATTAGAGGCAGATTCAAAGATGGGTGCACTATTAAGAGAGGTGGATCCAGGATCTAAATTTTACATATTCAACCTTTAAGTTTTATCATTGATCTACTTACACTTTTGAAATTATAGTTTCTAAATTAATTTCTTAAATTATCATTGATCTATTAGTTTTACTATAGACATTTTATTTAATTATATAAAATTTACGGTTCAAAAAAAAAAAAGGAATATGAATTTCAATATGTCAGACTTGAGGATTGTGAAAGAATAATACAAATAAAGAAAAATAAATACTTAATTAAAATGGAAGAAGGACACTAGACATGACTATCCCCCCATTAATAAAGAAAAGAAAAATAATAAAATAAATATGTATGACATTTGAACTCCTCAGGAGGTGAACCTAATTATAATAATTGAATCATCTTTTAAGCATGTAGATGAGTGTTTTTTGTCACTCCTAATTCTTTGATTTCCAGATTAAAATGAGTTTCATGTTTGAGCTTGATCACAAACATATATATTTAGGTACTTTTGGTGATTACTATA
Source organism: Lycium barbarum (assembly GCF_019175385.1). Taxonomy (NCBI): domain Eukaryota; kingdom Viridiplantae; phylum Streptophyta; class Magnoliopsida; order Solanales; family Solanaceae; genus Lycium; species Lycium barbarum. The sequence goes on from NC_083337.1 coordinate 164,229,603, forward strand.
TATAAAATTCAAATTAATCGAGAAAAGAATCATGCTAGTTGAAATTTGAGATAAAAAAAAAAAAAAAAAAGAGTATAGATGCGCGTGAACTCGTGTCCCTCAATCTTCGGAGAATACGGCGTTGTATTATTGTAAGTTCTCTGTTCCAAACATTTCCTGAAAGTAGACGACAAGTTTTAAATCTTAATGCAGGCAAGGCATATCTCGTTGAATCAGTCCTTCCACATGAATCGCCCATGGACATTATAAGAGCCCAACATCAAGTGAATAAAAGATAAGAATGAAATTCTATACCACGAGTTCAGATTGTTGAAAGTTTTCACAAGAGTTTTATCACACAATTAAGGAAAATCTGTTAGTATTATTTTTATTGAGGGAGAGAGACAAAAGTAATCAAATGAGACACGAATTATAGTTACTCTTGCGTAACGCCAAGTGCAAGTATAGAATCTTGAGTTGCAAACGATTGTTGAAAAGTGAACACAGTGACGAGAACAAATTTAACATACAATTACGACTGTATAACATTTTATTACATTATTAGTTTAATTAATGATTTTATTATAATAGGTTAGTAATTACTATTATAATTTACTTGTTAGGTTATCAACCACTATTTATCCTAAAGATTCACCTATAATTATCTTGTACTTGATCAAATTATGTGAATATTTTTTGCACGGTCAATACGTAAACTCTAAATTTTAAAAAATCTTTTTATAATAAGAAAGAATGCCCCGATTTATTCCTTAAATTTCAGGGTTGCCATACCATATTTGCTTTCTTCAATTTCCTTTTTAAAATCTTTTTCATCTTCAACTAATCTTGTGGTGGTAACAACTAACAAGCTAACAGGATAGACATTCATTTAATATATTTCCGTAGTACACGTGACGCCAACTCATCATTCAGTCAATTTCTTCTCTTGAGGGCCCAGTTCACGAATTAATTCCTTTTACAAAACAAACCCCTTATTAGTTTATTACTTCATTTGCCTTTGGAAAATTCGGAAATGATGGAAATATGCGATGTCTGGTACAAGGTCATGGTACAACTACTAAACGGGAAGTTAAAACAGTTGGCGGCCTAGCGAAAAATATTTACAACCTCTATCTAATATACTATTTATTATACATTTACCAGCTATTTATTTTTTTTTGGATGGTTATTTATGTCAATTTCCCATTACTAAAAGCAAACGGTGCAGTACTATCTCTAGTACTTATAATCTGGAAAATGTATTCATTACAATTACATACATGTACATCAATTTCTCTTTTAATTAACAGGCTGTGGCAAAGGACTTGTTCAAGCTTCTAAGGGAAAAACATGGGGCAAATCTGAATAATTTTATCTCACAAAGGACCACAATTTTACCTGGTGATATCACATGTGACGAGAACTTGGGGGTGAAAGACTCTAATTTGCTGGAAGAAATGTGGAAGGAAGTAGAAGCTGTTGTTAACCTAGCTGCAACTACTAATTTTGATGAAAGGTATGTACTAAAAAGTTCTTTTAATTATACTTAGTCAAACCAAGCGAGTATAAGAATAATTACAAGTAAATTTCCGTAAGAAATAAAATTAGTTAAATAAAGTGAATAACATGTTACAACAGATTAAATTACAATGGCAGCGTAAAAAAATTTACAAGTTACATTCAATGTAAATTACATGTGAAGTGATCAGGTTATATTTGTTCTTCAAATGCTCAACTTTTAGATATGATACAGCCTTGTGGCTCAATGCTCTTGGAGCCATACACGTACTCAACTTTGCCAAAAAGTGTAGTAAATTAAAGGTTCTTCTTCACGTGTCAACTGGTTAGTACCTTCATCCTCATTTTATTTAGTCCGTCTATCTTCTAGTTATGACTCTTTTCTTTTACCAAGTAATAAAATGTGTGATTCTGAAATCTAGAACTTAATAAATTACTCTAGCTGGTTTCACTACTAAAAAATTTCCATTTTCCCACTAAAAAATGTTCAGTGACTATTTTTCACTGAATGTCGGTGGGAAAAACACAAATAGTAGTATTTTCACACAAAAAAAGTATGAAGTTTCCTAGCGTTTCAGTGGGAACCTGTTTCCCACCATGCGTTTTCCCAGTGAACTAGTTCGGTGGGAATGAGGTGGAAAAACAAGTTTTATTGCACAAATTTCCCACCAAATGTCGGTGGGAAAACCATCTTTTCCTAATAGTGTTTGATGATTGATTTCATGATGAAAAAAAGCAAGAAGGTGACTAATTATATGACTTTTATTTATTTATTTATTTATTTCTTTAGCATATGTATCTGGGGAAAAGACAGGGTTGATATTGGAAACACCCTATAACTTGGGTGAGACCCTGAATGGTACATCAGGACTAAATATTGATACAGAGAAGAAAGTAATGGAGGAAACATTGAAACAGCTTATATTTGAGGGTTCTTCCGAAGAATCTATTACAGCAGCCATGAAGGAGCTTGGCCTTGAAAGGTATTCCTTCGGTACATGTTTACTGGCACCCAGTGTCTAAATCAATTGATCAATAAATACACGACACAGGTTTTATATTATCACTCTTATCACTAAATCATAGTAGGGATTAACACACATTCTCACTTTAATTTATAACTTAATCATTTAAATTAAATTAGTATGATTTGGTGTAAACACCATATCTAGTTATGAAAAACTAAGAATTGGTAATCCTTTGTAGAAGTCGAATGCTTTCGGTCTTATACACACGCAATGAACATAATTTTAAAAAATAGATTTTTCTTTATTTTATTACTTAGGAGTTGTGTGAGATGAACTCATGCAAGACTTTGAATAAGAGAAAGAAGTAAGGAATTCTCTGTTCGACTTCAATTCTCCCACTCTAGCCGTTGTTATATAATTTTTTTATGTCACGTCAACTTTAGCCTCAGGTGAAGCAGAAATTATTTAGCTTGAATTTTTTCTGATAAAAAATAAGATAGGATTCATGATAATAACAAGTAGAGCATTTGGCTAATATATTGTGATGACCTTTGATTTATGAAGAGCAAGGAAGTATGGGTGGCCCAACCCCTATGTATTCACAAAGGCATTGGCAGAGATGCTATTGGGAGACTTGAAAGAAGAAGTGCCTCTTGTCATCCTTCGTCCTACTATCGTTACTAGTACTTTCCAAGACCCTTTCCCTGGTTGGGTCGAAGGTATAAGGTATGTATATATTGATTCATGAGCTTTTTATTTAAATATTTAGTGTTTACTCATTTTGAAATATACATAAGTGAGTCTACTTCATTTGGGGCATGCAGAACCATTGATAGTTTAGCAGTTGGATATGGTAAAGGAAAACTAACAAGCTTCGTAGGCGACCCTCAAGCAACTATTGACGTGGTAAGTAATTAATAATACATATGCTGATGCATATTAATCTCAGCGAAGATAGCGATTTCTCAATATCATATTACGTATAATGCTCGACTTTAATTTATAATATATGTTTAACATGAATAATATAAATTATGTGCAGATTCCGGCAGATATGGTGGTGAACGCTATGATAGTAAGCATGGTGGCCCATGCGGACCAAAGGGGAAGTCAAATAATATACCATGTTGGAACGTCAGTGTCAAATCCTGTAGAATTCACACTTATTCAGGACTGTGCATTCCATTACTTCAAAGAGCATCCATGGATCGACAAACAAGGAAAACCAGTCATTGTTAGCAAAGTTAATGTGTTGAGTAGCATGGATAGCTTTCACAGATACATGGTCCTCCATTACTTGCTTCCTTTGAAGGTTTGTTCATTTTGACAAATTCCTACAACAGATATAATCTTTCTCACTTATAGCTAAGAAAACCGAGAAATATCCGAGGACCAGTCACGTACTATTTGTAGCACGGCGGATATCTGGCTTACCCCTTACCTGTCTCCAATTAACGGCGGATATCTGGCTTACCCCTTACCTGTCTCCAATTAAAATACGAGGCTTTTGTTTGAAGCAGAGTTCGAACCAACCATGACATGCGGCTAATACACATTACATGTTGTGCTCTTATCAATACACCAAAACCCTGCTGAACACTATATTTCAAAGAGCTAGACTAAATGAATGACAAAACAAAAATAAATAAATTATGTTTCTTGTTCTAAATGATATTAAGTGGGTATAATTCATTTACTACGTGATTAATATGAAGTGGTGTTCTTCTACAGGGATTAGAAATAGTTAACACGGTACTCTGCCAATTCTTTCAAGCCAAATATCTGGAACTTCACCGGAAAATCAAGTTTGTGATGCGGTTGTTAGATCTTTACGGGCCCTATTTATTCTTCAAAGGAATGTAAGTAAAATACATCTCCATAAGATTTAATTCAATTATATTGTTAGTGTATAGAAGTAAAACTCATCTCTCTTTTTGTTTAAGTAACAAATTTCATTAAAATAAGGGCAAAAACACGAAGTATACCAAAAAACAAACTCATCTTTATATCTGTAATCAATCTCTACCTGTGTGCATGAGGGGAGGGGTTATAAAATCTAGAGCTTATAATAAGCTTGTTAATTTGGTGACAGATATGATGACATGAACACAGAAAAATTACGCAGAGCAGCGAAGGAGGCTGGTATTGAAATGGATGCGTTCAATTTTAATCCCAAGAGCATCAACTGGGAAGACTATTTTTTGAATACTCACATACCTGGCGTGGTAAAATATGTCTTTAAGTGAATAAAGTGGAAAAGAGGTTTGTATTTCCTACTAAAATAATTTATATTTCTACGTGGATGGTTTACTTGTCAAAGCACTTTAAAATGTACCAAATATCTTTGTTGCTTATCATTTTCAATGTATCCATTTTAAATGTCGTATCCTCTAGGGACACATTAACGAATTGTTCCAATAGAAGAATGTGTATCAAGATTTAAAGCACAATAACAACATACCCAATGTAATCCCACAAGCGGGGTCTGGGGTGTATCAAGATTGAAAGCACATATATATGAAATTCTTCTCCAAGTTATGTTCCCCTTTATAAGTTATGCCAACACAAATTTGCAGAAACTGAAGAATCCATTTGTAATAAGGGAAACGAAGAGTCCTGATGAATATATGTATTCTTCAGCCAATGAATTATATAGCTAATGTTTCAGCTTTGACATCTCAAATAAGTTTAATTAGAACAACAGTCTGATCAGCAACTGGATCCAATAAAGGGATTATGCAATACTGCAAATCTTAATGTTTGAGGAATATGCGCACCAGTAAAACTCCTCCAATTCATTAGATTTAAAAATAAGAATAAACAAGTTAGCTCTGAAAGGGTATCACCTTCAAATTTTCAAGATTGTAGACTGGAGTGAGATGGAGACGGGGACCTCTCTTTCCTCTTACCAGCCAAACCAGAACATCTATTTAAGCCATTCAGACTTGTAAAACTATCTGAACGGCAAGAGTCTGCAATTTGATCACTGTGTGGAAGTTCACTAACTTGAGAAGCTTCTACACTTGCATGTTGTTTATTGTTGGATTCACATGAAGCTTGTCTGGTGATGCAGAGCCATGTTCTTGATGACTCCTCAACGGCCTCACCTGCCAGAGGCACATGCCACGACCCATTCTCGGATTCCTGAGACAGGTGTATAATAATATGAGATGTAAACATCAAAAACTAACAATACTAGCCATTATTACATTAACTGAAAACTCAAAATATAGATAGAAAAATATATTAAATACCTTATCTAACTGATATTAAGGTAACCAGACGTCTAGAATTAATCAATAGGTCATAATAGATCATTTTTCATTTACTAATCCATACAATTGAAAGTTATGTCATCCAGAAATTTTTGTATATCCCAATATGGTACAGGCAAAATACATCAAATCACACCCAAATTATACCCGAAAAGTCGACTTCACACTCAAACTAATCGGGGGACCGATTACCCCCCCTGCACAATTAAAAAGTGAATTTATTTACCCCTGATACATCTATAACCAGTTGCATATGGGGAGGTGTTACACACTCGCCCGCCACGTCGGCACCACCTCAAAAATCTTCTAATTTTTATATTCTTTTCATTTTCCTTTCTTTATTCATTGATTTTTCTTTTATTTTTTTTGAAACTGGTAACTGGCATTGATTTTTCTTTTATTAATTATATTTTACACTAATTAATTCTTAATTGACAGCTAAAATCCTCCAACAATTATATCTTCTTCATAATTAAAGAACCCCACCCACCCCATCTCTTATCCCACCGGAAACACCATATCCGCCACCACCGAAGCCACCATTACCCACCTTCTTCTTCCACAAAAAAAACCACCACAAATACCCAACAATCTGTGCCGATTGCATTTCAACGAGAAAATCACATAGCAACTCGATTTCTTGTTTTTGCAATAATTTTTTTCTGCGTATTTTTTGTTTTTGCAATAATTTTTTTTTGCATATTTTTGTTTGATGGGTGTTGAAATAGGTGGTAGTGGTGTTGTGATTTTCGGTGCAGCAGCAGATTCCAGTGGAAACAAATGGTTCACCACACTTGCGACATTAATCGTTTTACAATGAATTGACTTAATTTTGCTCTATACTTACTTTTCTGGGTTCTTTTGTTTAATTTGGTAAGATTTGAAAGAAATTCCAAGTGCGATTTGGTCGGAAAAGTCTAATTCCGAGAAGGTTGATCTTTCTGAGTTCTTTTGTTTTTACTCATTTTGTTCTTCTAAGGAATGAGTCTCCTGTTTCTGCTGGATTATGTCCATTGAAGTCCTTTTGAAAGGATGGGAGTTTTCCGGCGAGGCGGTGGCTAATCAGTGTAATAATGGGAGTCTTCTCCGATGAGTTTCGATGGGTTTTGAAAAATAAATCATGAGTTATATGCAGAGATTTCATGGGGTTTCCAATAGGACTCGTCATCTTCCCAATGGTTTTCTCCAGTGGTGAAATTTATGGTGGGTTTGATGAGAAAAATGGATTGATGAAGAAATTAAGTTGTAGAGAAGTGTTATGAGAAAAAAATGAAGATGGGGCTTGTGTCCGAGGAAGGGGGGGGGGGGGGGGGGGGGGGGGGTTGGTGGTGGTTCCGTGATGAAGAAGAAGAAGCGTGGGGTGGGGTTAAAAAAATCTAAATTTGCAATAAAAAAAAAGAACAATTTTACTCAAAACGCGTTTTGTTTTTACTTTTTTTATATTTTGTGCCACGTCAGCTTTCAGGGTAAATAAATTCACTTTTTAATTGTGCAGGGAGGGGTAATAGGTTGCCTGTATAGTTTGAGTGTGAACTCGACTTTTTGAGTATAGTAAGTGTGATTTGATGTATTTTGCCTATGGTATAAGATGCAAAAGTTAAGGAAAAAGATCAAACTCCCAAAGAATTGATAGAACTATTAATGCCTTAGCTGAGATATCAATAGCTAAAGACACTTTAATCATTTCAACTCACTAATCAGAAACAAGGAAACACGCCACTTTTTTTTTTCTCTTTTGATAAAAAGACAAGGAAACTGTATAGCTTCATCTACGTAACCCTTTAAAACCACTGAATCAAGCATCAATCACATTAATAGAGTTGGCTGGATCATGGGCAGTGAAAGCCTATATCTATAGCATATAGATTTTTCTCTCAGTTTATCATCTGACCTCAAGAAACGTCTGTCAAGGAAAGAGCGCAGTTTAAAAGGGAATGAGAGCAAGATAGAGTATACCTGAATGACAACAGAATATGTGGGTGGCATCAGAAGCTTAATCTCCCCTTTAACCAAAGTGTACTTGACCTACAAAATTACCAAAACACATCAACTTGTCAAGATTTTTTTTTTTTTCCACGTTTATCGTTAAGAAGCATTATCTAATAAAATACCAAGACTGAAGCACCATGTAACAATTTACCACTAACTATAAGCATTATAATTGAAGAGGAGACAAATAATGAAAGAAAGAGAGCCTAGAGACAGACTCACCTAAAAGGTAATGAATGAGTGCCTGAAACAATTTTTAAACTCTTTATGACACAGATAAGACCTTATCCAACATTCATTCATATGGTCAATGGCCCATTATAAAACTTACGAGGAGGACCGCATATTCACATACTTTATATGAGGACAATTTGGTTCAATCCACCCAAAAGGTGATAGTGAAGATAGATAGGAACTGATCCAGTTTAGGTTGGTTGAGTAATGGGATAAAATAGTTTTGAAACTGCTCCTATTTTAGCCACTAAAAGTGAAACTTTAGAGTTCTACAGTAAAACAAAAAATGTGCGTAGCTGAGTCGGCTAGCATCTAAGCACCTCTCAGCTAAAATAGTAACCTAGTATTTGGAGACATTTTCACCTAAACTTAAAGTCTGGTTACCCCAACTGAAAAAGAGGTACAACCTAGTGAAAGAGAATGATCAAACCCAGTGGCGGATCCAGAAATTTTATATCATGGAATACACTGGTAGGGGTAAGATCTGCGTACACTCTACCCTCCCCAGACCCCACCATGTGGGAATACACTGAGTATGTTGTTGTTGTTGTTGGATGCTCAACTATATTTAGTTTGGAAATTGCTACATATAGTGGGTGCTCAGTTAATATATTTGAATGAATTACAAGATTTTGTATATAAATAATAGTGTTTGTCACAAATAGCAATGGGTGATTAAGCACCCATAGTAATATAGGTCCGCCGTTGATCAAACCAGATGTCATCAGTCATAAATCATAATCTACTCAAGTAGATATAGAAACACTACTCTTTTAGAATGGTAAGTATGCTATATGCATAGAAGCACAAAGAATGTACCAAGAAAAATAGTTTTTTAAGCAATTGAACCTGATGTCTTTCTTTCCATCTGGCAAAAAAGCTACTACCCAGGAGCTCAAAGATGTGATCTCTCATTTCATCATTTGTCACGAGCAAACACTTACGTTTCACTGCGGCATAAAGCCAGTACCTATATCATATTGCATGATGTCACGTAGTATAGATTTACTGAGAATGCTATAGGAAAATAATATTCAAATCATATGACAAGTCAAATGGACAAGAAAAGAGGCACTTTCTCACTTCTCAGGTAAAAAAATTGAGTGTTGCAAATTCTTACAAGAGGTCTCAACAATGTAAAAGGTGAAGGAAATCAATGTGATATAACATTGCTATATTCAATTTTTCGTTGATCATTAGAATATTTTAAAAACAACCCTAGTGAAGATGGGAGAAAGATAGAAGTTCAAACAGTTCATTTTTTACCAGTCATCATTGGATCCAAAGGGTGTTCCGTATAGTATTTTTTCATTTATCCACTCTTCAAGCAACTCTCTATAGCCAGCATCCTCAAAAAGTGCACGAACACGCTTATTATGTAATATAACCAGTGGCCACTTGCTGCTCCTGCTATGCAATTCTTTCACAACAGCAACAAGCTGCTCTATTGCAATACAGGATGGAACATGAATCAAAAAGCTGTTTTAACAACATTAAATGGGAAAAACAAATGGAAGGCAAACTTGATAATATCAACCTGTGGAATACTAAATCCACCCTCAGCAAAGTTCTGCTGGAAGAGCCCAACATTTGCTGCATCCACTACAGCCTCATAATCTGAATGCTTTTCCAACCAGTCCTAAACAATTCTTGAGAAGTTAGGTGAAAAACTCAGAATATGCTTGAGAGACACAGCATATATGTCATGTTTGAATAGAAAAATTGTGGTAAATCACATTCAAAGAAAAAACTAAAGATAACCTGCTCACCTGAAATTCCTTAAAATTGGAATGGACTTCCCTTTCCATAGCCAAAGAAGCAACTGACTCCGCAAATCTTTCTGTCTCTGCTCTGTCAATATCAACACAAACCAACTGTTGCCCACAAGTTAGACATCTCCCATCTGGAGCTATTTGGGACCTCTGTACAAGCCATTTACCCTTTCCAAGCCATCCAAGACCATGCCAACCTCCCCCATTTTGTAAAATTGCTTCTTTCACCTGAACCATGTCCCAGTTGGATAACCCCACCTTAGTTGCCACTTCCCCTCCAAACCAACTCTGTATGATTTCTGCTGCCGACTCACTTACGCTCCTGATTGACATTCTCAGTTTATGTAAATACTGATAGACCTTCTCTTCCCTTTCTTTCTCCACACTCACCTAGAAGGTAAAAGTACATTCAACAATTATGCCTCGATAACAAATAGTTGGGGGGTCATCATTATGAACATTATGTAACTATTCCGCTCTATTTAGCCCAATTCATTCCTATACTGAATAATTTGAAGGTTAAAAGTTCAAGCGTTAAACAAAAAACTGCACATCAAAACTTGTTGAACTATGGATCAGTGTATAGGTTCCTCCTTCCCACAAAACAAATACATGGTCCATTCTTCAAGTAGAGTAGAACCTAGCAACACCTCCACCCCAACCCAACCAGTCAACCACATACAGAAGTGCAACCAAACCCAGAGATATTTAAATAGTAAACCAACAGAACAAAAGTTTTGACAAATGCAATAGTCAGGATTAGCTATATTAATCACGTTTAACCAATGCACTCTAGTGTATTCGGGCCCATTTGTTCCAATCTTGAATAACTTGGAAGATAAAAGCGCAAACATAAAACAAAAGTACTCTCAAAAACTCATAAAAAAATCTGCATATTACATTTCATTGGACTATTGATCAATGTACCAATTGGTCTTTCCCAAAAACATAATACATGGTGCATTTTTCTTATCAGCAAAAATATGGATAATGGTGCATTTTTATCTGAGTAAGTACAACTCTGCCCCCTAACCCAACACACAGAACAGCAACCCAGAAATATTTACAGATAGCAAAACCAAACAGAATCAGAAGTGCTAGTAACTGCAAAGCTCTGAAAAAAGACTGCATCTTTAATCACAATCTAAACAAACTAGAATTGCAATTACCTAACCGCTCATCAATAAGTTTATTAGCACTAACTGGAATAATACAAAGAGAAAAAAGAACTCACCTTTAACAACCCAGCATTCTTTTTATCAGTAAGCATATATATAAAACATAGTGCATATAGTTGAAAAGTAAACTTTGCCCCCTCCCCCCAACACACATATGCAACCTAATCCAGAAATATTTACAGATAGCATCATAGCAAAACCAACAAAAACAGCAAAAGTGCTGGCAAATATAAAGAAGTGCAAAAAGACTAATTCTTGAATCACAATCTAAAGTTTATTACACATTAACTAGGACAATACAAAGACACAAAAAAGAACTGACCTTTAACAACCCAACAAGCTCAGGTTCGTCAAGTTGCAACCCAATAGACCTCATATGTTCTTCAACTTGATAAGCCTTATCAGCTCCACCCATCTTAACAAAACAAAACAAAGCAGGCCCATAAGTCCTTAACTTCCCACAATTACCAACCCCTTTAGCTAACTCAAATGCTTTATCACCATCATCAATTGCAGCAGCCAATCTAGCAACAGCTGTTACAGTTGCTTCATTAGGACTTATATTACACGTACCCATATGTTCATATACTCGAAACCCAAATTCAATAGCGGTGTTTTTGGTTTGTGGGTTTGAAACAGCATTGGAACAGATGTAAAGAAAAGAGTTGAAATGGTTATTGGAAAATTTGATTGTTGAAAGAAAAGATTCGTATAAGGAGATTGCAGTTGAAAGATCTTTGGTTTTTGAACAATTGTCTAGGTTTAAACGAAATTGTACTTCTGGTGTTGGGTTTTTCTTCTTCTTTTTGCTTTTCTCCATTTTTTCCCCGTTGTAATTGCACTTCATAGTTGCGACGGCGGCCTGGGCTTTGGAATAATATGAGGGTTTAGTACAGTATATTAATTTTATTAAACCAGTGGCCATTTGGGACTCAAGTAGACTTTTTAAGACATTATTATTACTCTCTCCGTTCACTTTTACTTATCTAGTATCTAAAAATAGATTTTGCTTTTACTTGTCACTTTTAGCATATCAAAATAAGATAATTTTATTTTTTCCTGTTTTACCCATAGTATTAATTACTCACTTCAAATCATTTTTAAAATCCAGTAAAAATATACATCAATTAATATGAATACATTGATAAATTATACACTTCACTTATTATTTCTTAGATAATTTAAAAAGTCCAAAGTACATAAGTAAAAGTAAACGGAGGGAGTACTTCCTCAGTTTCATTATTTTTGACGGAACACGACATAATAAAGTATATCCATAAAGTATATACACACTTGCCGATGCGTGACAAAGTAGTTAATTAACTGATTACTTGTGGCATTTGGGTCTAAAATAATAGTTAACAATGAATTATGAGAAAAAGAAAAGAAAAAAATATTTTTCAACAAAAATAAAAATAAAAAAGTCTAAACAAACTCCGCATACTTTTCGACTGAAAATGATTAGCTTTTGCCCAAAAAAAAATCAGGCGAACTTTTAAAATTTTCAGATTTATTTTCTTTTTTAGGTTGAAATTTTCAAAAAGGAGGAAGGGGTCGGTAGGGAAGAAGATGAGGTTGGGGGGTCGCTGGAGAAGAATACAAAGAGTGTGTGCGCGTGTGTGGGGAGGGGTGGGGGTGGCCACCGGAGAAGAAGACAAACAGGGATGAGTGATTTTTTTCTTTTTTTGCTGATTTTTTTAAACCTAAAATTCATTTTTTATCTTAATTTTATACAATATTTTCAAAGAATGGTAGTGGTCTACATTTTTTCTAGTGGAGCAAGATAACAACGATGGAAGGTTTGTTAAAGGTAGAATATTAAGTGGAGAAGAAAAAGAAAAAGAATAAAGATGAAAAGAAAGAAGGAGGAGTAAATAAAAAGAATTAAGAAAAAATACAATATGTTTTTTTAGCCTTTCCGTGTGCCTGTTTTGTGTGAAAATCAAGTAACTTGTCTAGTCAGCGAAAAGTGTTTAAATGGAACAGGCGGACCCTACCTCAGATGTCTAAATGGAACGTGATTTTGTTGAGATGTCTAGTGAAAAATCTTGACCGTCACAACGGGTTGTCGTGAGTTTGGCCAAAACAAAATCTCAAAGGGTCAAATATAAAATTTAAAAGACCGAATACATAAATGAGCCCTTAAACTTGTCATGATTTTTCATTTTAGCACCTTAACTACTACTTATTCCTATTAGACCTTCAACTTATATGATATAGAAATAAGGAAATTAATTTTGGTGACCTTATAGGTCCAATAAATTGGCAAGGCGCGTATACACTTTATTATTAATCCAGTAATCCAGGTTTGGCGCAGTGTTTACGTTTCTTAGGCCAAGCTAAGCAACTCTTTATCTAGACTAGACTAGATGGTGATATTAGTACTACTACATATCACTAAATATCCTCCTTTGCTTTTTGATTTTTCAAAAAAAATCAAAAATATTTTTAACTTATTAGAAATAACTTAAAAATGTTATCCTTCCACTTATTGAATCAAATTTGCCCCTCCTTCTACCTATTGGATCAAAAATGCCCTTAACGTTATTTGCAGAATTAAAATTGCTATTTTATTAATGGAATAATTATATGACATTTGATTAAATTTTAATTAAACACATGACATTTATTTATTGATCCACATAAAATTCTGATCCAACCCAAAAATATCCGACTCATCCCGTCATCTATCACTCAACCCAAAATAAAATTGTTTTAAATTAGCACAGCTGAGCAATAAAATATTCATCTACCAACTTAGGCATAGTTGTCTCAATTATTGGGAGGCTTAAATGAACATTCAAATTCCATGAAGAATGGGTCTCGAGCTACTTTGGTTACTCATAATTAATCTAACCCGTATGATATACTTCTCTTTATATTTTTTTTTTCTTTTACTGACAATGAAATATTATATAAAAGAAGATTTTAGTTCGATGGACTCTACGGAGGATACTGGTCCTTGGGGAGTCATTTAATTTACAAATAAATTTGATACAGAGGAAGGGGGTAACAAAATGCAAGAGATTCCCCTTATAGTTTATGCTACCACATTTTGCTAGATCATCTTGGTTGATTTCTCCGTAACAAATTTTATTATTGAAAACGGGAGGTGAAAAAATGATTTTATTAGTATTTAGCTGCGTTAGGTAAAACAATTTTGTGTTGGGTTGAGTCATGAATGAGTCGGCTTTTTTGGGTTAGGTTAGAATTTTATGTGAACTGGTTAAGACCACCTGTCTAATTAGAATTGAATTAAGTATCATATAATATGCCGTTAATGGAGGGTAATTTTAAGCCTGTGGAAGAAGTGCATTTTTAAGTCATTTCTAATACGTTTAAGACGTTTTTATCCGATAGGTAGAAGGAGCGGCAAATTTGATCCAGTAGGTGAAAGAAGTATATTTGTGAACCATTTCTAATACTCAAGAACATTTTTGACCCTTTTCCGTTGATTTTTACTCTTTATCCAGATTAGTTCCAATAATAGAAAGTTAAGTTTCCCAAATTTACTTATCAATGAGTACAACAAGCTAGTGTGAGAAAATTCTTGGTCTCACGATGCATACGCCAAAGCGATCTAACATACTTATACACTTAAGAACAATGTGTGTATGAAAGACACGTGTTTTATATTCATTAATTTTAATTAACATCAATTGCAAAGAATTATTATTTACCCTTAATTAATACTTATCTGCACTTGATGTCTATATGAGATTATGTAAATTAATTTTAGCAGTTAGAAATTAAAGCAAACATGTATATCTCTTAACTATGCTTAAGTAAGAAATGTGTGTCAGAAATACATTTCACTTACTGTTATACTAATATTGATATAAATACTGCGTGGTAACAGAGGACAAATCAAACTTAGCCCAATTAATAGAAGGCATTCAAATTAATACGACATGTGTGTACACGCATCCATATCAATATGAGAAGATAGGGTAGAAGATAGACAATATGGATACGATAGCATTGAAGGAATTAATTACAATTGCCGGCTCACAAATGTTGTCACTAAAACGAACCACACAAAAACCATAAAATAATGAGAAATAAATATATTCGATTTGAAAGATCAGTTAGTAAATCTTCTATATATATTGGTACATCAATACATGTGTGCATGCATCCATATCAATAACAAGTAGCACTTACATTTTTATATTTTTATTTGCCTGAATTTAGCAAGAAACTTACCTGCCCGTTGCTCTCCTCAATGGAATCACGTACAATACACCAGTTCCTCCAAGGCAAGACTCTTCTCATTACGGGTGCCACCGGTTTCCTCGCAAAGCGTACTCTCTCTCTCTCTCTTCTATATTTTCATATATACTCTTTCAGAGAGTCAATTTGATTTTTTTTTTTTTATAATTCTAGTGTCCGGACCAGCTTGCATGTCAATTTGATTAGTCTTCGAAGCTAAATTGAAGTAGATTAATTTTTAAATTATAAATTATATGTTCAAAAACTATTCAAAAATTATTATAAGTTGTAATTTTCTCATATTAATAAAGTGAAAAAATATATCTTAATATGATGGTCAAAGTTCATATATTTTGACTCTCAGGAAAACAGTACGTGACAAGTATTTTGGAACGGAGTACCAAATTATATTGATTCCTAATTCCTGTAGCCCTAGTTCCTTGGTAAACAATTTGACAAATTTGCATTTGTTTTTATAATGTATGCAGTACTTGTGGAGAAGATACTTCGTGTTCAACCAAATGTGAAAAAGCTCTATCTTCTGATAAGAGCTTCGGACAACAACTCCGCTAGAGAACGCTTCACTGATGAGGTAAGGACCAGATTAATCCTTAATTTAAATGTGTTTTGGAAGTCAATGTCATTAAATTTGAAAAGAATTCTAACTGAGCTTAAGATTGTGTTGCCAATGATCATGCACGCATTTATAATAAAACACATACCCCTAGTACTTTTAGGCTAAGGAATAGATATTAGAGTTTGAGCAACCTAAAAAGGGATTACTCCCAAATATTGCGGTGGAATGGACAAAATCCCTTCATTCTTAACCATAGAGTCTCGGATTCAACCCTGTGAATAAATTAGTCCCTTCGTCCCATATTACTTGGTCACTTTCCCTTTTGTATGCCCCTTAAGAAATCATAAATAAAAGATGTATTTTACTACTTTATCCCTATTTCTCTAATAAATACATTCTAATCAATATTGAATATTTTTCAAGACCATTTAATATTAAGGGTAAGATGAAAAAGATTTAATTAATTTTACCTTGATTTTGCATAATGTGGCCAAGTAACATGGACGAAGGGAGTATGTAAATAATTTTTAAATAAAGAAATGTGTCAACTTTTTTTTACTCCTTCCGTTCTATATACCTTGTCCACTTTCTCCTTTACACCCCTTTAAGAAATTATATATGAAAGTGCACTTTTACTATATTATCCTTATCTCTCTCCAATAAATTGCACTTTAATTAGTATTGGTTACTTTGAAAAACAATTAATGTTAAGGTCAAAATAGGAAACATTTAATTAATTTCATCTTGATTTCATAAATGGACAAGTATTCGGGACGGATAGTTTTAGTCATATGGACAACTAATATGGGACGGAAGGAGTAGTTGGGTATTTTATATATAGCCTAATAAAGAGAAAAAAGCTTTCTTAGCTTGGTTTTAATAACTATATAGAAGAGCGGTTTGCTCACTTTTTCGTCGTTAGTCATGGCATTTTCACAAATAAAAAACTATATAGAAGAGTCAGTTTGCTCACTTTTTCGTCGTGACATTTTCGCAAATAAAATAAAAAGTGGGGGTAGACTCAAGATTTTCTGTCATTTTTTTCTTTTAGCCCATGTGCCTCCAACAAGTACACATTGCCATGTGTGGGGATGATGACCGTTGGAGCAAATAGTCTCTGTCATTTCTGAAAAGTGGGTGTCTAAACGTGGCCCCACTAGATTCAAGAATCAAGACCATTCAATTTCTTTTTCTTTCTTACTAAAAAAAACTAGCACGACATCTACTGTAATCTAATTAATTGTTTTATTTTGCTACTTTCAATTAAAGTAAACTATTCTTTCCGGATAAAAAAAAATGTTCACTTAGCTCTTTTTTTTAGTCAAAAAAAGTATTCACTTATTAAATAAAAAAATAATTAATCTTATCTTTTCAAATTTGTCCCTATTAAGTGTTATGTGACCAAATCATAATGCCTATTTAATTAGGGATAGTTAGTCAATTTACATTTTTTTTTTTTGAGTGAGTAGTTTCTTAAGGGGTGTGTAAATAGTTAAATGGACTCTTTTTTTTATCTGGACGTAGTGAAATATCTAATAAAAAAAAAGATAATAGGTTCACTAAAATAGAAAAATAGTATTCTTCATTTCAATTTAAGGGTTTCCATTTAATTAGATATGGAATTTTAAAAAATCAGAATTTTTTTTAAATCTTATAAATATTAAATTAAGGATTATGTAATATACCTAAACTCTCTTCGAATTTTATGGTCTTAAACATGCAATGTAAATTTGAATTAAAGAACCAAATAAGAATGGCATACTAAAAATAAAAATAAGATACTTGAATTGAAACGGAAGGATTAGCTATAAATTTAAATAGAATATGTATTATGAACTAATAAAATTTTAATTTATTTTTCAAACTTACCAAATTAAAATTTGATAAACAAGTGTTACTTTGGGTCCAATTTATAATACTGACAATATAATATTTTTACATTTTAAAATTAATCAAATCAATTTTTCATCTGTTATAACGGATTGCTTGCATTATTTTTCAAATTAGTTCATAATCGTTAATACTAATATTATTTTGTCCCAAATAAGAAAGGGAAAGGAATTATTTTTACGTAAATTGTCTCTTTTTAAAATATTAATAAATTCCATGTAATATTATATTGACAAATTTAAGTTTTCACAAGCTTTTTGTGCATAACCAAATATAATACTGTGATATTCTTTTTAACTATTTGGTCCCTGCAATTATTTATTCTAATTAATTTGATACATAACTATAAATCGTAAATAAAAAAAACTTCAGTAAAAGAATTTAAAACTAAATCTAGATAGGATAGTCTAAAAATACGCTCATGATCTGAAATTAAATGTAGTATTTTTCATTATAGTTACTTAAATAATACTTTTAATTATGCATCATTTTATCATGAACAAAGAACTGAAAAATAATCATCGTATCGTGCTAACATTCTTTTTTATTATCATTAAGATAAATTACAGGCTTAGTTTTTTTTCAAAAATGAGTTAGACTCACTCCTCCGTTATAAATTCAACTACTTAGCCGAAAAAATGAAAAGTAAGCTCTTCAGCATAACGACGTATAATAATTCATCCTTATAAAATTATAATTTCAGTTTATGAGCAAGAAATTGGAAGTAATGATCTTTAGGACAATAATGCATAATGGCTCATCCTCATGAATAATAATAATAATAATAATAATAATAATAATAATTATTATTATTATTATTATTATTATTATGCAATGGTAAAATGAAATTTGAACGTTAGATTCATAGTGCTTTATAGTTGTTCAAAAAGAATGTTAATTCATCGAGCATGTCCAATTGAGGTTGATAAGGGTAATGCATACAATTAAAATTTACTTATGTAATGAATATTTCATAATACGTGCACAAAGATTGTCAAAATTTAAGTTCGAAGTGTCTAATAGGAATAAATTATTATGCATTAAGATACCCAATTGGAACAAACAGAAATTTGAATGTCTAAATGAAACATGTTGACAAGTTTAAGCGAGTTTCGATGTATTAATCCTTAATACTAACAATTCAATGCTTGACAAAATTGGAGGATTAAGTCACATTATTATTTTCATTATTCTAAAGTTTTGGCTAGGACCTACAAAATGTTGGTTAGAATATCTACACAAATGAGTAAACTTAGATCTATATTTTTTTTTTTTCAATTTTCCTTAAATTGGCAAATTAGCAATAGAAAATTGGATTCATTGTCACATGTGTATCAACCCATTAGTGGGAGCAGATGAAATTATTGCACAGCAAAAAACATGGACCCCATATTATTGCTTTTCTTCAAAAGGTTAAGTAGCCAAATATATACAATTTTCTTTCTTTTCTTATATTAGCTTGAGATTTAATCTAGATATTTAATTGTTGTATTTGCTAGTCCGCCATGTCATTTATTTGTTATGTTTACTAAAATAAATATACTTAAAATATTTATATTTTAAAATAAGATAGAATTTAATTACTTTTTCATTTTTATTCTTACTCTAATAAATGTAAAAAGAGATTAACATCAAATGAAAATCAAATAATGAATAAGGTAACTTAGTCAAATTATAATTCTAATTGACGTTTCCTTAAAAACCATGCAAAAGACAACATGACAAGTAAATACTAAAAATTAAAAAATAGTATTTCTTCGTTTAAATAGAAAATCAATTTCTACTTTGTTTCGTTTTAAGCATGTAAAATTAATTTAATAATTTGAATTAGAATTATCCAAATAAAAATTTGATAAAAAATAATAAGTATTTTACACCTTTAGATTAATCAAATTAAAATTGAAAGTATCACATGATGCTTAAATATTGCTATTGTTTTATCTCAAAGAGAGGAAAATAGTTTCCTTTTAAACAAATCTTCTCTTTTAAAAAGTATTAATAAATTTTTGCCGACTTTGTATTCGTAGCAAACACGAATATAATAAAGTTTTAGATGCGGAGTACAAACTACAATGTTATATTAATCGTATTTTGAATATAATATATATATCCATAAAAGTAGTACAAACTTATGTATGTTTATTATCAATATATATATATATATATATATATATATATATATTATCACTATCCAAACACAACTATATACACATAGATACACTATAATCCAAAGTGTTGGGCCCGTGCGCAGCACGGGCATACGCCGTCTAGTACTAACTACACAAATTACTATAAGATTACTAACAAAGATTAAAAACTTGATAAGAGTTGGGAGGGTGAAGGAAAATATTTTATTGATAAACTTTATGAATCTCTAAAATATCTCTTATTCTCTCTTGTTATAAAAATAGCTAGTAACACCCTTATTTATAATAATATGAAACCTATTTTAACTCAAAACAGGAAAAATCATTCCTATACTAATTTGACAATAAATCTTAGCTAGACATGAATTAAAATACCAAATTCTAATCAAATTTGATTTCCTACAACTTTGAATTATTATTTCCAACAGAGGGATTGGGTTATGACCCATTATTTAGCTCATTTTGATCCAACTCATCATCTCAACTCAAGTAACCCGTCTATTTATTAACTTAGCTCATTTTGATCCGTCATATATATTCAACCCAACTTTCTCATTTGACTCTCCTAAATTACACAGGTCATACTCATATGACATTCCTAATTCACACAGGTCATGAAGTCTGAATTATTCAACGTTATAAGGGAAAAGATGAGTGTAAACCTTTGCTCTCTCGTGGAGGAGAAGGTGTTTGCAATTTCAGGTGACATTTCATACGAGAATATGGGAATTAGAAACTCCGAGTTAAGAGAGGAAATGTGCAAAGAAATAGATATAATAATAAACTCAGCTGCAACGACCAACTTTTATGAGAGGTACTGATATGAAATTGGAAATATATTCTTGCAATTCTTTTATTCTTTTCGCTCTAATTACACAGTTACATTCTCTTTGAATAGATATGATGTTGCAATGAATGTAAACGTGGTTGGTGCCATGAATGTCCTCAGATTTGCCAAGAGTTGTGGAAAATTGACAATGCTTCTTCACGTATCTACCGGTGAGTTGATAGCTATCAATTTGCTTACATTTTAATTTTAATCTGCTAATCAGGGCGGCTTAACAAAACAGGTGTTTAAAAGTAAATTTTTTAAAAATGACATTAAATATATTTAATAGAATCATTATATATTTTATTTAAAGTTTATTTGTGTTATTATAACTTCTTAATATGTATAGTTAATCACATTTTTATAATCAATTTATTATTCAATTACTTGGTCACAAAGAAATAAAAGAAATAACAAAATAGAAAAACTATTTCAATGAAATACAATATTGCTTTTAAAAAAATCACTTATAACTACTAGTTTGTTTGAAACCAAACTCCTCCTTAGGAGATAAATGGGCCCACTGTGGTCTGATACAATGTAGATCCAACATTTGATGAGGTTGTCTCAAAGGTGAATTGTGTTTTTCCTTTTTGGATTTGAGGTATTTATATGACACTCTAAAGATTTTTTGTATAATCAGTGTACTTAGTAGGTTAATTACTAATTTTAGTTAAGTTAATAATCAATACATATTATCATTATTTACATATAATTACTTTATTGGTGATTTGCTTACATACATATTTCTTATATTGTCGGTGTATAAAACTTAAACTCTTTTTTGTATAGGTTATGTTTGCGGCAAAGGAAAAGGAGTTTTATTAGAAAAACCATTCCTTATGGGTGAGACTCTCAACAAAATCTCTTATTTGGATATGGATGTGGAAAGAGATGTGATAGCAAACAAATTTAAGGAACTTGAAGCTCTAAATGCGACATCAAAGGAAATAACAACAACCATGAAAGAACTTGGCATTCAAAGGTTATTACAAGATGCTCCTGATGATATATAGCATATGAGATAAATTTACTTTTTATCCCTTGGTCAAACAAATTCTAAAGTTTATTATTTTCGTCAATTCACAACGTCTGGATAAAATTTAACTGAAATATGTGGTCCTTAACTAGGGCAAGATTACATGGGTGGCAAAACACATATACCTTCACAAAAGCAATGGGAGAGATGCTTTTGGGACATTTGAAGGAAAATCTACAAGTTGTTATCATACGTCCAACGATTATAACTAGCACCTACAAGGAGCCGTTTCCTGGATGGATTGAAGGAGTGAGGTAACTGAATACTGGTAGACATAGTATTACTGTTTGTTTTAGCTTATTGATTACATAATTACGCAAATTAAAATGTGATCTTTCTATCATCTTAAGTTTTCAAATGAGAATATGCGATGATCGCACACTTTAATATAGTAAACGACCAAACATATGTCCAAGATTAGAGACATGTCACTATCCTTTATCGAGAAAGTCTCATGAAAAATAATTAAGTTCGGCCATGAGGGTTAGAGTCATCAAAACGTGTTGGTTCAGCCCAGCCCAATTCAATAGCTCAGCTCAGCCAACCAACCGATCAAGCCCGTCGAAAGAGTTTCCAAAAAGCTAAGCCCTTCACTAGTCAAGAAACCATCTTTAGTTTTCCTTCATCTTCTTTATTTATATACTTTTTGTTTGAAATTAATTAATTAATTATTATAATTTTTGCCCTCAAGAGCCAACCAGATCCAGTCTCAGGAGGCTGAAGGATTTTATAGCCACGGGTCTAAAATGGGTTAAAAATTCTTAGCCCAACTCACCCATCTGGCGGACTAGGTTGGTGAGCATAGGTCATGTTGAAGCATATTTATGTAACTTAAAGTACGTTCTCTTTAACAGTTTAGTCTTTCATATATATGATATTACTGGTCACTAACTAAGTCTATAGGTCAATATTTTTTTGTTACACAAATTTGACTTTCATATTTAAACATCAAAATTCTCTATTACTTAAATGTATCTAAAAAGTATTATTACAAACACAAAAATTATGTAACATTTTGAATTTTCTGTTACGATATTCATTATGGTTCACTTCAGGGGATTAAAGTTCCTTTTCTTGGCGAATAAGCAGTAACCAATGATTGCCGTAATAAACTGCCATTATATAATTTAGGTAATGTAGCATTGTATCTTCGTCTCTTACTCATATTATTTTCTAATAACAGAACGGTGGATTCATTTATTTTGGCTTATGGAAAAGGTATATTGAATTTCTTCTATGGTGATCCTGACTCACAACTTGATGTGGTAAGTGATTTTTCTAATTCTATAATTTAAACTTTACTAGCACGATGCTATTAGTCTCAACTAGATGACTAGATACTTAAAATTTGTCGTGTCTATTCCCACAACATCATCACAAAATTATACAATTAAAAAAGATGAAATATATAAATAGCTCCTAAAAATTTCTCGTGATCTTCTCAACACACCGTAACCCCAACCCCCCCCCCCCCCCCCCCCCTGCCTTATTTCTTACATCAGGTGTTCAATAGACAAAATTTAAACATTGGTTAAATGTCTTATAAATAACAGACTCAGTTGAAGTATCTAAATAAAAAATTGTACTAACAACTTTAGAGGATTGTCTATGTATTTAATTAGCCGCAAATTATTTTATAGATAGACAACATTTGAGGCACAATGTGCATGAGATGAATGTGGGGTTACTCTAATAGTAAAATTCGTCTTAGTCTAACCATGAACTTGGGAATTTGAGTGACCAAAGAACGGGGAGAGGAGAGGAGCCAGTGAAGATTGCGCACGCCACATTGAATTCAAAAGTGCGCTTACTATATAAATTTGTACTTTTTCATATATAACATCAAATTTTCCTCCCCAATTACGGTGGGAAATATAATTTTTATAATGTGTCATACCGCTCTTTTTCAGAAACTTGCTAGCATAGAAGCTTGTTAGTCCATCTCCTTGACCAACATTCCGCCATGAGCATCAAATACACCCCTTAGGGACTAAACGTCCTCATTAATTGAGGGTTGCCCTACCATCGCACCACAAGAATTTGGTTTTGATTATTTTCTTTCTTCCTTTTTCTTATTTTACAGATTCCAGGTGATATGGTGGTGAACTCAATTCTTGCAGCAGCTTTAGCACATGGAAATCAACATTCTCAAGAAGTAGTTGTTTATCATATCAGCTCTTCTTCAAGAGATCCTCTAAAAATTTCAAATATAGTGTTGTTCTCGTTTCACTACTTCATGCAAAATCCGTGGGTTAACAAAGATGGGAAAACTATCAAAGTGAGGGCTCCTATGCGTTCATTTAGCAGCATGGCTAGCTTTAGCAAACACATTTCAACTCATTATGTGCCACTATTAAAGGTACCTTTTTCATATTACTTTTTTCGCCTTGATACTTTCTTCTTTTCTAGTACCTTAATTATATATGCAATTTTCTGTGTAATGCAATATGAATAATGCATACATGATAATCTCTAACTAGAACGTGGACGAAATTGACCCTTTCAGAGTGTAATGAACATTTAGTTTTTTTTTTTAAAGCTACAATTGCAACAATAATGCTAACCCATATTTTTAAATGCTTCAGATGCTAAAGTTTGTGAACCTAGTGTCATGCCATTGCTTTGACAAAACCTATAGGTATATGGAAAGAAAGATGCATATGGTTATGCGTTTATCTGAATTGTACGAACCCTACGTGTTTTTCTATGGAAGGTATGCACGCGTTATAACTTTTCTACATTTTCTGTCTTTTCAAGTGTATTTTCTTCAATTATAGTTATATATAACTAATACTCCAATAATATTAATGTCAAGTATATATTTTACAGCTTCAATGATGTTAATACTGAAAGATTACGATTGGCAATGAAGGAAATCAACATGGATGACGTGCTCAATTTTGACCCGCGTTGCATCAAATGGGAAGATTACTTAATGTATACTCACATCCCTGGAGTTGTAAAGTACCTATTCTAGGGATCATATAAGTTTTATAATAATTTTTTACAGAATAGCTGTAAAGGTGAAAAAAGATCACCCAAAAATGATGTCAATTGCCAAGAGTGCTTTTCCTGATTTATAGTTTTTGAATAATTCAGGTAAGAATAATTCAGGTAACTAAGCCATATGCTAAGGTCATTGGGCCTCTGAGCCTAATTCAGTGTGCAACCCTCTAAATGGTCCGAGTGGGGTGGATTGGACGAGAAATAAACGGGTCATTGGCACTTATGTCCCTACTAAATAATGGGATAACTAGATGGCATAACTAACTCTACTACATATTTATATTTAGTAGCTATAATTTAAAATAAATACATTTCATAGCTAATTATAATATGTTAAATACAAATTATAGCTACATATATATATAAAGTAGAATACTCATATCACATTATTCACTTTCAACCTACCTCTCTCATCTCTCTTTCTCTTTCTCTTTCTCACTTTCACTGCTCTCTTCCCTCTTTTCTCTCCTTCTCTCTCGCCCATCTCTTTTCTCCCTCAATTTTCTCTCCTTTTTCCCCTCTTCTCCCTTCTGTCATTGGAAAAGGGTAATTGAAGTAATTAATGTTCTTCCACGGACTCATATAACCCCCAACTGGTTGCTAAGTGATACAAATAAGGCAAGTAGAATGATGATGTTGTTAGAAGGGATTCTAGGCTTTAATATAGCATGAAAAGCGGAGCAACCAAAATCCATTGATGACCAAGATTGCAGCTTGGCACTCAATTCTTCGAGATATGTATTAACCAAAATGGATGTTGAAATTTAAATATGGTAGCCTTAAAGAGAGCCTCTAGATCTGGCCCCCGACCACTAGTGTTGCTTCCACTGAATCCGGCTCCGTCCGCCAACCACGGTGGCGCATAAGGGTTGTTGTTGTTGTTATGAAATTTCAGGCAGATCTGGCCGGAAATCGTCTTCAGATCTGTTCGGAACTAGTGATTGTATTCATAAATACGGCGATTGTATTCACATTTTTGAGTTTTTTTGTTAAATTTTTTTATTGTATTCATTTTTTTAGTGGTGTATTTGTTAATTATTGATGTATCTATATTTTTATGTATTCAGTTTTACTTGTTGTATTCATTAATACAGCGAGCTCGTTTATGAATACAGATACTCATTTCAAGAATACAGTGAAAAAAATCATCATATTCATGAATACAGCGAAAACAAAAATTGAATACAGTGAAAAAAATCATCATATTCATGAATACAGCGAAAACAAAAATTGAATACAGCGAAAAAAAAATTGAATACAACAAACATAAAAGTAGCTACGAGCTGTAAATCAGCAAAATGTAGCTATGCCAGATTTTTAACCCTCAAAATGTAGTCATTTATGAAATTTTCCCTAAATAATTTGAAGCCCGTGCTAGCACGGACCCAATATGACTATTTATATCCATTACATATTGAGCAAATTTAAAATTTTCTATTGCTAATTTGCCAATTTAAGGAAAATTGAAAGAAAAAATGTAGATCTAAGTTTACAAATTTGTGTAGATAATTTAACCAACATTTTGTTGGTCCTAGCCAAAACTTTAGAATAATTAAAATAACAATATAACTTAATCCTCCAATTTTGTCAAGTATTGAATTGTTAGTATTAAGGATTAATACATCGAAATTTGCTTAAACTTGTCAACATGTTTTATTTAGACATTCAAATCTCTGTTTGTTCCAATTGAGCATCTTAACGCATAATAATTTATTCCTATTAGATACTTCAAACTTAAATTTTGACAATCTTTCTGCACGTATTCTCAAATATTCATTACATAAGTAAATTTTAATTGTATGCATTACCCTGATCAACCTCAATTGGACACGCTCGATGAATTAGGCCTAGTGTTATTTATGATAACATTCTTTTTGAACAACTATAAATCACTATGAATCTAACGTTCAAATTTCATTTGTAATAATAATAATAATAATAATAATAATAATAATAATAATAATAATAATAATTATTATTATTATTATTATTATTATTATTATTATTATTATTCATGAGGATGAGCCATTATGCATTATTGCCCTAAAGGTCATTACTTTCAATTTCTTGCTCATAAAGTGAAATTATAATTTTATAAGGAGGAATTATTATACATCGTTATGCTAAAGAGCTTACTTTTTGTTTTTTTTTGCTTGATAGTTGAATTTATAACGGAGGAGCGAGTGTAACTCATTTTTGAAAAAAACTAAGCGTGTAATTTATTTTACTGATAATAAAAAAGAATGTTAGCATGATACAATGATTATTTTTCAATTCTTTGTTCGTGATAAAATGATGCATAATTAAAGGTATTTGTATCATTTAAGTCACTATAATGAAAAATACTACATTTAATTTCAAATCATAAGCGTATTTTTAGACTATCCTATCTAGATTTAGTTTTAAATTCTTTTACTGAAGTTTTTTTTTGTTTACGATTTATAGTTATATATCAAATTAATTAGAATAAATAATTTCTGGGACCAAATAGTTAAAAAGAATATTACAGTATTATGTTTGGTTATGTCCAAAAAGCTTATGAAAACTTAAATTTGTCAATATAATATTACATGGAATTCATTAATATTTTAAAAAGAGACAATTTACATAAAAAGAAATTCCTTTCCCTTTCTAATTTGAGACAAAATAATATTAGTATTAAGAATTATGAACTAATTTGAAAAATAACGCAAGCAATCTATTATAACAGATGAAAAATTGATTTGATTAATTTTAAAATGTAAAAACATTATATTGTCAGTATAAATTGGATCCAAAGTGACACGTGTTTATCAAATTTTAATTTGGTATGTTTGAAAGATAAATTAAAATTTTATTAGTTCATAATACATATTCTATTTAAATTTATAGTTAATCCCTCCGTTTCAATTCAAGTATCTTATTTTAATTTTTAGTATGACATTCTTATTTGGTTCTTTGATTCAAATTTTACATTGCATGTTTAACACCATAAAATTCAAAGAGAGTTTAGGTATATTACATAATCCTTAATTTAATATTATAAGATGTAAAATAAAAAAAAAATCTTATTTTTTAAAATTCCGCACCTAATTAAATGGAAACCCTTAAATTGAAACAGAGAATACTATTTTTCAATTTTAGTGAATCTATTACTCCCTCCGGATAAAAAAATAATAATTCATTTAGCCATTTTCACACCCCTTAAGAAACTACTCACTCCAAGAAAAAAAAAATATAAATTGACTAAACTATCCCTAATTAAATAGACATTGTGATTTGATCACATAACACTTAATAGGGACAAATTTGAAAAAATAAGGTTAATTATTTCTTGATTTAATAAGTGAACATTTTTTTAACTCAAAAAAAGGCTAACTGGACACTTTATTTTTTATCCGGAGAGAGTAGTTTACTTTAATTGAAAGTAGCAAAATAAAACAATTAATTAGATTACAATAGATGTCACGCTAGTTTTTTTAGTAAGAAAGAAAAAGAAATTGAATGGTCTTGATTCTTGAATGCTAGTGGGGCCACGTTTAGGGCACACTTTTCAGAAATGGCACAGACTATTTGCTCCAACGTCATCATACACACACATGAAAATGTGTAAGAGCCCGTTTGGATTGGCTTATAAGTTGGCTTATAAGCTGTTTTCAGCTTTTTTTAGTGTTTGGCTGGCCAGCTTAAAGTCATTTTATGCTTAAAATAAGCTCAAAAAAATAATTGGACCCATTTGACTTAGTTTATCTAAAGCAGCTTATAAGCTGAAAACAGCTTATAAGCCAAAAAAAATAAGTTGGACTACCCCAACTTATTTTTTTCAGCTTATAAGCTGCAAACAGCTTTAAGCTGTAAGCCAATCCAAACGGGCTCTAAATCCCATAGCCTGCGGCTTGTTGGAGGCATGTGGACCGAGTAAAATGACAGAAAACCTTGGTCGTCCCTCTCTTCACATTTCTATATAGTGGAAAGTAGAAATTTTGTGCTGGTTTTTAATTTTTGTCCCATATAACAAATAACTTTTTGACAGAGTAAATTTTTTTATTTTGAGATAATGGTAAAATATACACCTGAGATATCATTTTTTTTTCGAGTTTCCTACCTGAACTATTAGGTGTTTACATTTCCTTCCTGAACTGTCACCAACTATTTATCAAAACAGACCTCAAAATGTGTTTTTTGACCATTATCTATTAACCGTATCATAATATCCTACAAGTTATACCTCCGCCCTTAAAGAACATATGCGCTACTAGACATAAGTTCGTTCGTTAAAGGCAAAAATTAACTTGAACCAAAATATGTTTAACTTTTGAACCCATAATATAATTATGACAATTACATTATTGTACTGTTACTAACAATATAACATAGTCATGACTACTTTTACCTACAAATTCAAATCATTGCCTTTTGAGAAATAAACCAAAGAGAATAGAAAAACTTTCTTTCCTTCTATTCTACTGATCTTGTTCTCTTAGTATTCTTAGTTTAACAGAAAACTTGTTGAAATCTGAGGATACGTCTACTCGCATAAAATATCTTTGAGCAGCGCTTCAAGCTTAGAGAATTATTATGATATTTTCAATAAACATACCATTCAGTCCCAATCAAAATGGGCCTTTCCCTTTAATAATCCAGCTTTCCTATTTTCAACAAAAATACAATTTTTTCCGCAGATTGTTCTTCTTTTGGGGTGGTCTGTAATTTTTGTCCCTCAAATTGGTAGTCTTTAATTTTTATCCTTCGCCGAATACCATGAGGTTCCGGGTTCGAACCTCAGTTCAGTAAAAAAAAAGAAGAAATTTCGCAAGGTAGAGGTCTAGATTCCCAAGGCAGAATTTTGAAGGCTTTTGCCCAAAACTCTACCTTAAGGTGGAGTTTGAAACTCTGCCTGAAGCATGCAAAACTCTGTCTTGCGAATCCAAACTCTGCCTTACTATTTTTTTAAAAAAAATTTTGGCTGAGCTAAAATTCGAACCCGAAACACAGAAATTTTTAGCGAAGGGCAAAAATTACAAACCACCAATTTGAGGGACAAGGATTAAATCCTGCAAATTGCCCCCAAAAATATCATGAATTCAGTAGCTACGTTTGTCGGTTGAAGCATGGAATGGACCAAAAATGGCCAGAGTTGCAAAAGAACAACCTCCTACTAGTTGCCTTCTTACAGAACATTTAATAAGGGTATTTTCCTATGTGATTCCAAAACAGTCCATGACCATGACTAGATAAATTTCTTTTTACAATCTATTGCATAAATATGAAAGGAAAAAAAAAGGGAAAATAGAAAACACAAACAATTATCTGATTCGCCACGTTTAGGCATGGAAATCACTCATTTGCTAAAACAATTACAAAATGTAGAAGTACTTCGGCCTAACCCCCTTATGTGGACATGTCCAAATTTCTTTAGCCTATGCTTGCGTTTGTTTGTAAGTTTGACTTATTGCAAATAAAGGGAATTTCAGCACATGTGCATCAAAATTGAAAGCAATATTTGGCAATGAGGTCAAGTCTAAAAAGGTTGCTTATTGGAAAAAAATAGACACTTGATCTTCCAGTATTTAATTCTGGAAAGGGAAAGAGGTCCGAATTATTTGCCACTATACTATTTAAAATTGAATAACTTTGTCCTTCATTTGATTTTCTTACATTAATGTCCTAGCCGGCAGCTAATCATCCTATATTTTTAGTTATCAAGGAGAGC
This sequence comes from Lycium barbarum, assembly GCF_019175385.1. NCBI lineage: Eukaryota > Viridiplantae > Streptophyta > Magnoliopsida > Solanales > Solanaceae > Lycium > Lycium barbarum. The sequence goes on from NC_083337.1 coordinate 164,259,908, forward strand.
CAGCATGAAACAAGTGGAGTTCATATGTCCAAAACGGTCCAAATTTATCACTCAATTTTTACTATAGATCAAAACTTGTCTCACCTCACGTCGAGCTTCGTAATGATTCAATAACTAAAAAAGACTTGTTTTAACAATAGGAATACTATTATATTAAAAGTGAAAAAGAAGGGTAACACTATTAAAAAAAATCGGACATCGGATATCGGACATCGGACATCCGAGCGCAAAGTTATGACCATTTAAAGTTTTAACAATTTACAACTAGTTTTCCACCTATGCTCCGGTCCTTATTTTTTATTTACGTGAGTAAAGAGGCATATGTATACTTGATGTAATGAGCCGATATTATTGTATGCTAAAAAAAATATTAAGTTCTATATAAAATATTTATATTCCAATGTTTTGAAACATGACTAATCTTCGGTCAAAGTATGAAAAAAACTTAGAGACAACAAGTTTCCAAACTTACTTCGAGACACTTTACAACCCCTAAAACGACGATCCAAACATATATGTATACTTGATGTAATGAGCCGACATTATTTTACGCTAAAAAAATATGAAGTTCTATATAAAATATTTATATTCCGGTGTTTTGAAACGTGACTAATCTTCGATCAAAGTACTGAAAAAAGCTTAATTTTGAGTTTGATTTCCAAAGATGACAAGTTTTCAAGCAAACAAAACTTACTTCGAGGCACTCTACAACCCCTAAAACAACGATCCAAACGTTTAGGTATACTTGATGTAATGAGCCGACGTTATTGTACGCAAAAAAATATATTAAGTTCTATATAAAATATTGATACTTCGGGATTTTGAAACATAACTAATCTTTGCCCAAAGTATGAAAAAAAAAACGTGATTTTTGATAGCTTAAAAAAAGAAAAATAAAATACAATACCCCTTTCACGCACAGAATCTGTGCGTGAAGCCTAATTTAATTTTTTTTTTTAATGAGTTAATTTGATTCCAAAGTTTTTTTTTTTTTTTTGGGTTAGCAAAAGTGTGGGGCTCCTTCTATAAGCGCTTTTCCCAACTTACTTCAAGTGATTTTTTTTACCGAACTCTATTTTCAAATAATATTGGCCAAGCCGTTAACAAATGTAGACATATTGTTAATTGAGAAATTTCAAAAATTTACAGGCCAACACGGCATGTCATGCCCACCTAATCATTTTTTACACCCGCATGGCAATTAATCTTTTTTCACAATATTGTTTATACATACTGTATCAATGTTCCTAGACAAGACGTCTTGAATATACTCTTCTGTCTTAAGTTATCTGTTGTTTTTTTATTTTACACACTCTTTAAGAAATATTCATATTAATTAAAAGAGGCATTTGACTAACTTGACTCTTGTTTATATTTAAGTTATAATTTTTCTCTATTAAATCTTTATTTTATTTATATGTCATGTTCATAAATGATAAAATTTTATTAAGGATAAAACGAGAATAATAATTAATTGTGTTTGGAACTTCTAAAATGAGAAATAAATTGAGACAACTATTTTTAGTAAATAATTTGAGAGGGGGAAGTAATAAAGACGTTAGGAACGTCTTACCTAATACTGTTAGTAGGTTGAAAATAATTGGAAGTGGGGATATGCTATTAGTGATATTTATGGAAATGACCACACATATGTAACTACTACATCTGGAATCATTTAATTGAAGAAAGCGGCTCCTAACCGTGACGTATCTAGATTTTAAATTATATACTTCATATATGTAAAATATTCTATACACTATCAGGTTTATTTATCAAAAAGTTTTTTAAAATTTAAAATTTATAATCTTGAAAATAAGATAACTTACTTGTTATAATATATAAATATAATTATATGATTGTGTAAAAGTTCTTTACAATACATTTACCTAAAGCAACTATGAAAACAAATACTCAATTTGTTTCAATTTGTTTGTCTTATTTTTCATTTTAGTCCGTTTAATAAAACAATGTCTCTTCCTTTTTGTTTACAACTTTTTAATTTTATTTTTTCATGTGACATGTTTAAGATCACAACATTAGAGGGTATTTTAGTATACTCTACATATTTTAATTTAAGATAACAAAATTAAACGTCTTTTTTACTTTCTTAAATTTTGTGTCAAGTCAAACTATACAAATAAATTGAAACAGTGGGAGCACCGCAAAAAGAAAGCGCACGGCTTCTACACGTACTGAATTCATAACCATATAATTGTAGCTAGAGATGAAGCAGCATTATGTATATTGATTTAGGTGGGTTCCTCGACCAAAGTTCTTAATCAGCAACAGTTAAGCCGCCAGACCAGTCTGTTAAAATATTAGGGCTGTTCACGGTTTTGGTTAAAATCAAAATCAAATAAAAAATTTAATCAAATTGAATAAAAAAATTGACATTTGGTTTAGTTTGATTTGATTTGGTTTTAAATTTTAAAAACCAATAATATTTGGTTTGATTATGGTTCTATTAAAAAAATAACTGAATAAATAACCGAACCAAACCGATAAATTATATATATAAATTTTACAATTATTTATATGTATAATATTTGTTTTTCATAAATATTTTATACCTTTTAATCATTAAACTTCTAACATTTTTCATATGAAAAGGACAGAGGTTGTAAATTTGGAGGTTCTTATAGAAGATATTTCGGCAACATCAGTATTTGCTGCAACTCAAGCATATGGTAATTCCCTAATACTTCTTCCATGGGTAATCCTCCTAAAAAGCAGAAAAGAACAACTACTTATAGTCGAGACCCTAGCCTTGGGGATAATAATAGAAAAATATCTGAAATTTGGGATCATTACACAATTTTTTTTTTAATAAAATGGGAGAATTGAGGGCAAAATGCAAGTACTGCCCCAAAGTTTGGGATCATTACACAATTTTTTTTATTTCATATATTTTCATTTTAATTTTAAGTAGTCTTTATGTTTAATTAATAGGTATGTTTGTAACAACAACTAAAATCTCTTATGCTCTACTTTATTTCCACGTATGTGTATTAAGATGATAAAAATGGTGCAGCTACTACTAAGTTAGTTTTTAGTTCTATATGTAATAGTTTAGCAACTTTGGGTAACTTGAGTACTACACTATCACTAATAGTGAAAATATTTCTATGATGTATGTTCCACCTTAAACTATAAATAAAAGTGATCGTTTGAACCAAAAAAAAAAAGACATGTCTTTTTCAATTTTTTAATGTTTTACTGATAAGTCTCATGACTGCTAGTCATAAACCGAAAAATCGAACCAAACTGACAATAACCAAACCGGTGGTTATTATTTTATTTGGTTTGATTATGGTTTTAGACATTTAAAAAGCGACCAAATTGATTTGGTTATGGTTTTAATCAATAACCGACCCAAACCGAACCATGAATACCCCTAGTCTGTTTCATCAATGTCTAGCACATGGCCGGCTCAATAAATTTGGTGGCCTAAAATCAAATTGCAATATGAGGCCTTAATTTATTTTGTGTCATTTGTTCCAATAACAAATATAATGTAGATGACCCAAAAAACTCTATATTCAGAGGTAATGTAAATCTAAATGAGTTTTTTTTAACACTAATATTAGTTATAATTTTTTTTATACTCGTCCCATCCCAACATACTTGTCGTATTTCATTTCTAAATAGTCAAATCGTATACATTTTGATCTACATTTTTAAGATGTATCTTTTCGTATATCATATTGATATGAGAAAAATTGCAACTTAGAGTACTTTTCGTATAGTTTTTGAATATCTAACTTTTAATGTGTTGAATCAAATCAAATCTAATCTAGCTTAGAATATTACTTAAATTGACTCTCAAGAAGTGAAAGATACCAATTATTTAGAAATGGAGGGAGTAAATACTTTATAGTTTCTACACTATACTTTTTAATAATTTTTTTCTTAAAAAATAGAGATAAGGGTAAAAAACACACTCTAACTATCACTTTTTTTGAGTTTCATACCTAAACTATCATAAGGTTGAGAAAACTATCTAAACTATCACTATCTAGTTTGCAAAACACACCTGAACTAAATGTGTGAACTCACTCTACAAAAGGCATGTGAAGCTGAAATTTTCTCAAAAAAATTGTCCACATGGCATAAGTATGGTGGCACCTACATGGAAATTAAAAAATAATATTTTTTATAAAAAAAATTGTATATATTTTTTTTAAAAACAGCATTATTCTATTTTTAAAAATCAGCCGTTTTTAAAAACAATATGAAAAAAAATAATTTTTGTAAAAAAATATCAAATTTTTTAGAAAGTCAGAAAAAAAAAAAGTTTTAAAAAATGGAATAGTTTTTTTTTTTAAAAAAGTGAAAACTGAATAATAAGTACCTTGATTAGGGAAGTCATTTTCCCATGATTAGGGGTGGAGTAGGGGGGGGGGGGGTTGAGGTTGGTAGAGTGGTTGGTGAAATAACACTTGTGGACTTGTTTTCCCTACCTTGATTAGGGAAGTCATTTTCCCATTTTAGAGAAACTTGTTTTCCTAAAGAAAATGTTTTTAAATTTTTTTGACGAAATGAACATGAGAAAATTGGAAAACATTTTCCTCCATATCGAACACACCCTAAGAGTTTGGAGCAATCAACAACTTTCTTTTTTACTTCTCTGATGTGTGATACGCCCAAATTACACCTTTAATATTAGGAGTAAGCGGTCGTCATATAGAACCCAATGAGGTTGGGGTCGAATCCTACAGAGAATACAATGAAGAAATATACTTATCAAGTGTAACGCCCGACTATTAGTCTATATTTCAAAGGAGAGGGGAATATAATAATAGTTGAGTTGTTGTTTGTTCATTAAAGACTAACATTGGTTGTAAGATGTAAACTATTGGTAAATGCGACCAAGGTTGTGGTTCCAATGGAAAGTAATGCGCTTGGGTATCAATTCAACTTATTCATATGCCTAGATGTATTAAACCAAGGGTCACGTGAATCTTGCTAAAAGTTTTCCAACCAAATTAGCAAATTTCATCCTAGGCTTTTCCAAGCCCTAGAATGTTTTATATGAGAACACCCATTTAGCCTCAATTAGCTTTCCTATTCCTAGCTCAAGCTATTAGATGGATTTAATGACCCAAATTGTTGCTTTGACTCTTTTCCTAACCTCTACTTTCTTTTCCAAGCAAAGTAATGGTATTAAGGCACAAGTAATGTTGTACACCATCACAAGACATTAGAAAATACCATTAGCATATAAATGAAGTATGAATATGAAACCCAATCACATAACTAACACATTTGGTCCCACAACCTTAGCTAAAGAGATTAGCTACTAATATTCATTAAAGGTAAAGCAATAATGTAAAGTGTTTTCATAAAGCTTACAAAAGTATTGAATGGAGAAGATAACAAAAGCAAAGGAATCTCTTAAAAGCTTCACCAACCAATAATAAATGAGCTCCACAAAACGACAACTTAAAATCTGTAGAATAATGAGTCCAAAACCCTACAAAATCTATTTATAGAATCTCCAAAACGGGAACAATTTCCAAACAAAAATACCCCTGCACATCTGGTGAGAATCGCACTTGGTGTCGCATGTGCAACCTGCGAGTCGCAGGTTGCACCAAAGCTTCATAGCTACTACATCTTCAAGCGGTTGTGGTGCAACATCTGCTGCATCAGGTGCGACTCGCATGTACCACAGGTCCACATGCGACTCGCATGTGGTACTCGCATGTGCTGCACCACTATCTTCAGTTTTAGCCATCTCTGTCATCAGATGCTGCAGCACCTACTACTCGCATGCAGTACATGCGACTCGCAGGTGATGTTTTGGTTCACTTTAACTGGTTTTTGCTTCATTTTGCCTCAAGTTGCTTCCAACACATGTTATTCTACAAATTAACATAGAAACACGAGAAACGACATCAAAAGTACTTGAGGATTCACAAAAGACTAAGCAGTTGACATCGAATGCGCCGTAATTTCACGGCATATCAATGTGGCAGCAGATATTGAGATTCACTTTGAAGAATCATTTGATGTTTGTGAACGTGCTCAATTAATCTTTCGATTGTGCTCTCTTTTTGGACAAATTCATTTATTATTATTTTAGGTTTTTTCTCTCATTGTTTTATGTTTATTACTATCGTATCTTTAATGTGCAAATTTATGACACTGTATGATCCTCCACCATATGTTTTCTTCTTGGTCATTTTTTGGGCAGCGTTTGCTAAGATCGGCCGTCCAGAACCTATGCCTATGGGGATTAATGATCGATTAATTGTGTTTTGACTAGAAATTTCGCAGGAAAAAAGGTGTGTACATATTCATAATAATATACTGATATATCGTTTTGTGTTTTTGTAAAAATGACTTCTACGGTTCCATCTAAAGCTTACTTCTAATTATTGCTTTCTAAATTACTTTTGCTCTTAGATTTGATGGTAAGTAAGTTAACAACTTACATTGGTATTGGGAGCAAAAGCACAGGTTAGATTAGATTAAAAAAGATAAAATGTATTATTTGTCTTGAATGGCAGGAGCTGCTTGTCCGGATCAATTTGGAAGTCCTAAAACATTACGCACCGGTTATTTCTTATATGTTCATAGCTTTTTTTGGTAAAAATTTTCAATTTGACCTTCCAATTAATTTGGTATTTTTTTTTAATGCAATTCTTTTCTCATGCTAGGACTCAAGTAACCATATTTGTCTAATGAAATTGGCAAGGCACTCTTCAAAAGAAAGGAAGTTTCAAGTATCTTGGGTCTATTATACAGGGAGATGGGGATATCGACGACGATGTTTCACATCGTATTGGTGCAGGGTGGATGAAATGGAGGCTCGCCTCCGGAGTGCTGTGTGATAAGAAAGTGCCACCAAAACTTAAAGGCAAGTTCTACAAAGTGGTGGTTAGACCGACTTTATTGTACGGAGCGGAGTGTTGGCCAGTCAAGAAATTTCACGTTCAGAAGATGAAAGTCACGGAAATGCGAATGCTGCGGTGGATGTGTGGGCACACTAGAAGGGATAGAATTAGGAATGAAGATATCCGAGACAAGGTGGGAGTGGCATCGGTGGAGGACAAGATACGGGAAGCGAGGCTGAGATGGTTTGGGCATGTGAAGAGGAGAGACACAGATGCCCCAGTGCGGAGGTGTGAGAGGTTGGCTATGGACGGTTTCAGGAGAGGCAAAGGGAGGCCGAAGAAGTATTGGGGAGAGGTGATTAGACAGGATATGGCACAGTTTCAGCTCACCGAGGACATGACCTTAGATAGGAGGTTGTGGATGACTCAGATTAGGATAGAAGGCTAGGTGGCTAATCCTTTCACCATAGTAGTTGTAGTTTTGCTCATTTGTTTATTGCCATTTGATTTCTGCATTTGATTGCTGCTTATATTTGTTGGGCCGGTGTACTCTGGTTATCTTATTTATCTATAGTAGTTAATGCTCCTTTCTTTCCAGACTGTTCTACCATGACTTTCTCGCTTTTGTTATTTCTTGCTTTCATATTGTTTTCACTATGTTTGGTCCTATCTGACCTTTTGCCTTGTTTTTCCTCTCTTGTTCTCCTCTCTTGAGCCGAGGGTCTTTCGGAAACAACAGCCCTACCTTTTAAGGTGGGAGTTAAGTTTGCGTACACTCTACCCTCCCCAAATCCCACATGGTGGGATTATCCTGGGCTTGTTGTTGTTGTTGTTGTTGTACTCTTCATACTAGAGAAATAGAAATTGTTTCCTTGGGAATGGGAACAACTATTTATTTTGCAAAGTATTTAATCAAATGTCGTTGTAATTCTTTTCTATGAGCTGAATTATATATTTCAAATTATCTAATAACTTAGAAACAAAATAAAGATCAGAACCAATTACAGAAAAGATTAAGAAAAATACGTGCTCTTAATCTTCGTTGGCATGATGATTGTCATTTTCCTATTAAGGGTTTAATAATTTTAGCCTCCTATTTTCTATAGTCTAAAGAAAATGTTGTTCTTAGTGGTGAATAGGTTTATATATACTAACATATTATAGTCAGAGTATTTTGTTTAATTTATTTGGAATTAAACGAATAGCTTTGGAATTTGATTATTGAGGGTTTTGGAGTTAATTGAAGATAATATTTATAAATGTATGCATATGCCTGAAAAATTATTCTATTACATTTTTGAGTAATTACAGTTTATTTCATAACTGCACGAAGTGCGGATTGGTTAACTAGTTAAGCGATATGCTCAAGTAGGAAGTAGAATTTCTTTGCCCGAAAGATTTAATCCATATCACTTATGACAGATTTTAAATATTTTATCTAGTCTTTTACAATTTACCAATAAAAGATGTACTTATTTGACTTAATTGGAGAGAATAATTCCGCTGTTAATCCATACTCCAATTGTGATCAGCTGCAACCCTGTATTCCAATAAGTCACAGTTCTTTTCAAAAGAATTAGAAAGAAATTTTAAAACAAAAAGCAATAATTTACAGATACATATAAGAAGTGATAGTCGTCGAAGAGTTATGGGCTTATGGCGTCATTAAATTGGCGGTACCATAGAATGAACATTTTCACTACAAACAAAAGGTTTACAATAAAGTTTCCTATTATAGAGTATGTTCTAGCACATTAACGACTGATAATTCGACATCTAATTATAATTAATTCTTCATCCCTGCTAGCTACTTGTTCCATATCACTACTAAAAAAATAGTGAAATTCGACCAAAATTTTCGATCACACAAGGTCGAAAAAGGCCAATTTTCGACCAAAATTTCGACCACAAGGCATGGTCGCTAACAGCTAGGGTGAAATTTTTTTCGACCTCACGCGGTCGAAATAAGTTTTCTACCTAAATTACGAAAATAAATTTTTCGACTACCTGAGGTCGAAAAAAGTTATTTTTTATTTAAATATTAATAAAATTTTTTGACCGCGCACGGTCGAAAATATTATTTTTATATAAATATTTTAAAAGTTTTCGACCTCTTGTGGTCGAAATATGAAAGAATATTAAAAAGTAAAAATCAAAAATCAAAATTTCGACCACATGAGGTCGAAATTTAGCAATATTGTTGCCAGATTTCGACCTCATGAGGTCGAAATTCAAAATGTTGCCCAGTTTTTTGACCTCATGCGGTCGAAATTCTAATTTCTGGGTACAATTTCGACCTCACTAGGTCGAAAATTATCAATATCTGGGTTGATTTTCGACCTAATGCGGTCGAAAATCTAGAAAAAAATTTCCAGCATTCAGCTGCTTTTACAGTAGCCCACCAGCCAATCTCATTCATCAACCAAATCAACAATGCAATTCATCAACACATCCAATTCATCAAAGCACTTCTACAATCATAAACTACAACATTCTACAATGTTTGGTGGTTAAGCTTTATGTTATGTTAAGAATTTATATCTGGTGAAATTGTTACGAAGAGTCCCAAGAAACAAAGAAGAGAAGAGGAAAGATTTGATATAATTGAATGTTAACCCTTTAAGATTTCACCACAGGCCACAATTTAAGCTTTCATTCAAATAGCATAAAACTCAAGAAAAATTGTCTTTTCTCGCTCGAGAATAATTTTTTACCTCTCAAAGTGAATTTATTCGTAACTATTGGGTGGAGATAAAAATAGCAAGACTCCTCAGTAGTAGGATAAGGATGGAAAGGTAGAAAGCAATATGATGACCGTAATCATTTGCACCTTAAGACAAAAATAACTCTGATCTAAATATGTTGATCATTCTCCGTCAATCCATAAAACCATAAGACATACCATGAAATCTACATATTATTTGCTCATGCTATGTGTTTTCAGCCTAAAAGCTAATAATATTACAGCCTAAACTACTCTGACAATATGTCCTCCCTTGCAGCACTTTTTCTTATTCAATGCTATCTCCAGTGCTTCCTGCAGCAATTTATCCAAGCAAATAATAAGAAGAGGGTGTACCACTGAACACACATAACCAAGAAGAGAAGAAAAGGCTATGAATTTCATGCCGTGAATTGTGTGGATGTCAAGTCAGCATTAGATCGAATGGATTCGAGTACATGCAAAACCAAGATCATATAAAATGTTTTTCACATTGAACAAGATAATATACAAGGTACCATGTTATTCATCAAAAAAAAAAAAAAAACATACAAGCTAACATCTTTAAAAAGTACCTTATGGTTGAGGCGGAGACGAGGACAGTATTACTTAATCAGTATACATCTAATAGGCGATCCCTCCGCACCAAGCAACCTTAAGGGCAGACAGTGTACGGTGTATATGCCAGCTTCTATATCATCCAGCTTCAGCCCTTCTACAAGAATAATTTCCTGGAATATTTCAAACACCATAAGATTGGGAAGGGATTATTACTGGCATCAGAACAAGTAAATGTCAATTAAGTGACTAATTCTACACATTCTAATGTCTTTTCAAAACAAGGAACAGAGATGACTACAATTATCTTTCTTTTTTTTTTTTTTTTCATTTTTGTTTAGAAAACAAATCATCCAACTTGCTTTCACTATCTAGAAAACTAAGTTCACATCATTGGTCAACCATCAAAAGGTTGAAATGTTTTCTAAGTTTATGTTCAGCTAACCTCCACTCTATTTCCAATTCAGATTTCATCTTTTGTGAGTTTCATTACTTGAAGCAACCATACAGGTAACTCTAAATTCTGACCACGTAGCAATTAGGAAATATTACATTGAATCATTTTGTTATCGGCCCTTCACCGTATTCGGTTGGACTAAGGTTAAACAAGGCTAACAAGTATCCTGGTAAACAAGTTGGGAAACTGATCTAAGCCTTGAAAATGGAATCACCCATATAGGAAAGCAGCGCTTTTCTATCTCAATGATATGCAATCATTTCTGTTTTTTTCTTTTTTTACCTTTAGAAAAAACAATGAGTTGGATCACCACATTTCTCGTGGAACTATGAAATACAAACTCAGCAGAAGTAGAAATTAGGCAATTCAGAATATCAGAATTTTGGGTAAGGCTAAGAATGTTCATTATATACATTTGAAACCACATCTCCCACCCCCATCCCACCCAGGGGCATCCACAATTTTCCCATGATGAGTATCGAATCATAGGGGGCACTAAAGGTTCAGTAATCCGAATATGACGACTTATCATGCTTTTCAGGAAAACATGATGGGAAGGAAGCAAATCATCAAATGCAGCAACCGATAAGTAATCAATTCCTGGAAAGAAAAGCAAATGTCAGTTATGAATCCTTCTAGCTGTCAATAATGCTTAAGGGTAAACCAGGAATTAGATTATCACTCATTTACTCTAGTTGAACTGCTGGAGATTTTGGAAGAGTAATCCAAGATCTACATTTTGTATAGGCACATTGTCCAGGGTCAAAGGGCAATTTTTTGCTATGTTCTAGTTGGTTTTCAACTTCTACTTCCAACTTTCAGGATTTAATCAACAATCCAAACAATGCTCCAAGAAGCAGAAACTGATCACACCCCACACAAGCTTAACTCTTGCATTGGCCGACAATTTAGACTTGAACAAGAAGTAAATTTGACAACCCTCTTTGTACAATACCACAAAGAAAGAACAGTAACAAACATAAAGATGCGAAAACTCACAAAGAGCCAAATTTCCTTTAGAGTACTAAATCAGATGTAAGGATTAAAAAAATCAATAGATGTCTGTTGTTTATCTTTGTAATTATAAACAACCTGACCTGAAGGAAACTGCTCGAAGCGGCACTAATTTTGAAAAATGTGTGGACGCATCACTTATCAAAGAGGTTAGTCTTGAGCATGCCGCTAAAAGGGTATCTCAAGATCAAGCTTAATGATGTAGGGGTGTATTTGCAAAATATTAAAGGGTCTAGGTGATTTCTGATAATTAAAGTTGGACCCCCTAATGTAAGTTTTCTGGTTACCCGTCGAGCTACTTTGGTTATGGCGCTAGTGGAATACTCTTCATTCTAATGAAAAACCACAAAACAGATTCCTTGAGCATTTGGTAAAATCTGTAAATTCTGGAGATACTCCAATTCTATTAACAATGAGAAGAGCAAAAAAAACACAAAACATAACAGTGACACGTGACAAAACTTCCAACAACTTCACTATAATATACAGCAACCAAAAAAGAAAGGAGAAGCTACATATAACTTAGAGAAATCTTGAAGAATGGAACTTCGATCAACAACAAACATGAAACTTAAGCAAACAACTCGTCTGCCACTCAAATCTCATAGAGTATTTCTTCCTCATAGTTGTTGCACATAGCATATTGTATGCAAGGTAAAGACAGAGCAAAAGTTTTAGCTCAACAATTTCAAGTCAACTGATATGATGGCAAATTGAGAACTACTTAAGACAATAAGGTGGAATAATTGATCTAATAGGAGAGTTTATCATCCTAGAGACATTCAGCATGAGAGGGGATGGGAGATTTACCAGTTAAGTTCTTGTCTCTCGGAACATCAACTAGCAATGCAGGACCTGTTAAAGCAAGTGAAGGACTTGAACAATCAATAAAGTTAACAAATCTACTAATTAAACTACAACTATACAAAGTAATGCAGCTAATAATGATAAAATGAGATTGAAAACCAAAAACCAAAAAAATAAAAAAGACTAACCTAGCTCACTGTTCAGTCGGCGGCGGCTGGTGGCTGACTGTCCCTTCCTTCAGCCATATTTTTTTTTCACAATATATTCAACTGAAAACAAAAGGCAAACAAATATTATATAATCATTCAATCAACTACATCTACCTGTGAGAGGTGATTTGAATCATCTAACTGTGTATCTCTATTTGAAAGAGAAGAGAAAGTTTTGGGGGGAGATGAAATATTTTCATCGCGTGTGAAATTAAGCCAGATTTATCCAGATTTGAATTAATTTTTTCGACCTCATGCGGTCGAAATTTGATTTTTTTAAATTTTTTTAATTAATTATTTTATATTTATATAATTTACTTGTGTGCAAAATGATTTTTTTTTCATTTATTATTTGTACAAAAAAAAAAATTCGACCTCATGAGGTCGAAATCATATTTTCCCGTAAAAAAACGACCCCATGTGGTCAAAATCCTAAAGAAAATTAAAAAAGAAAATTAATTTGGAAATTTCGACCTCATGTAGTCGATTTTTTTTCTACCAAAAAGTGAGGTCGAAATTATTTGGTCGAAAAATCCCCTTTTTTTAGTAGTGATATGTGCCATCGATTTTCATTAATGTGCATGGGCTACTTTAACGTATATACTCTCTCCGTCGCAAATTCATGTGACGGTATTTACTGAATACGAAGTTTAAGATTGAAAGGAAAGAGTGACACATAAATTTAAAAGTTTCAAGTTAAGTTATTATTAAATATAGAAAGATGTCATTCTTTGTTAGACAAAAAAAAAAAAAAGGTGTCCCATAATTAAATTGAACGGATGGAGTAATAAATAGTGGCGGATCCAAAATTTCAAGTTAATGAGTGTTCAAACAAGTTTATGAGTAGGAGAACAGTAACGGGGATAGAAAAGAATTAAGAGAATAGATATTTGCAAGACTAATTAAACTAAAGAATATTAGGAAGGGCAAACTAGCTAGTCAAATCATATTGTTTTGTATTAATAATAAATAGATTAAAGAAATTGTTATAAAATACTAAAAACAGGGAGGTAATTAAACATAATATCATAAACTACAAATGAGATCGTGTTACGGAGCATGGGTGGCAATAGAGGGATTTAGCTCCTCTCCATTACGCTTTCTCTTCATTTTCTCAAGTGCATATTTAGATGAGTGACATGTGTTTTATTTAATTTTTAAAGGTCTAGATTATATCATATTAACAAGCATCCTAATCATAGTTAAGTGCATAAGTTTTGGAAAAGTATTCTCCAGCTTTGGTAAAAAAAGATATTCCCCACAAATTTTAACCGGATCATTAATTCCATTTATATTTAAACCTGACAACGTTTTTTGCCAATAAATAGTAGTCTTCAAAAACGTTTTGGATTTAAAACATTTTTTTAATTTCAAGTAAAAAGAAGATAAAAAATATTTTAAATAACCAGTTTTTTTTTTTTTTGGCTTCAAAACACAGTAGCCAATTTATGTTTTAATTTGACCTATGCAAGAGTCTCACAATTTTTTTAGGGCTTTGGAGATATTGTGAAAAAGAATAACCCAAACCTCTTAGCTTAATGTTATGCAGTTTTAACATGTAATTTAAATAGTAAAATATAAGATGGAATTAATGATATTAATTGGTACCAAAATTTGTGGGGAATATCTTTTTTCTTACCAAAATTGGAGGATATTTTCCAAAACTTGTTCATTTAACTATGGTTAAAATATTTGTTAGTGTGATGTAATCTGGACCTTTCAAATTTAAATAGAACACATGTCACTCATCTAAATGTGCACTTGACAAAATGGAGAGAAAGTGTAATGGAGAGGAGCCGGATCCACCATGGAATACGTTATTTGTGGGTTCGGACAAATCCATTAACTTTTACTTAGACCATATATATATATTTATATTTGGAAATTCATCAAATATGTATAAAACCAAATCGCGACGCCAGTAACTAAGAGGAGCTATGCCTTTGGTAGCAAATTTTGAACCTATAAACTTTAAATCCTGTGGGGTTGTTAACTCCTTGAAGGTTTTTTAGGCGGCGGGGGAAAGCTAGCTGAAGATGCATAGAATGCCCTGTTAGGGAGAAGCCGATTCGTCACTTTAAGAAATTATTTTCAAACTAATGCCACATCTTCTACTTCGACAAGGCAGGTGCAAAAGGGATCCACCACGTGCACTAACGCATTAGTTTGTGATTGCCGCATGCACGCCAGAGAATGCATATATAAGAGTGGGACATTTCAGCCTAATTCATCTACAACTTAATTCACCCACAATATATATAAGTATTATTTTGCAGAATCTTCCATTGGCCACATATGGAGTAACAGGATATCCGAACTGGAAAGCAGGAAGAAGAATTGAATTATGTGAAGAGTACTGGAGGCGTTTTCTTGACATGGAATGACTTGTGGGTGACTGTTTCCACTAGTAAAAATGGCAGCAAAAACATTCTTGAAGGTGTCACTGGCTATGCACGACCTAGTGAGCTCTTGGCTGTAATGGGTCCTTCTGGCTGTGGAAAATCTACACTTCTCGACGCATTAGCTGGTATTCTTTTATCCAACTTTTATATACATAATCAATGGCATAATATAGATAGACGGCTTATCTAGAATCCTCAACTTGTCTCCATGGTATTAGTTGTCATCTAGGCACCTCAACTCATCTCCATTGTGTCAGTTGAATACTCCAACTTACAAAATAATCATTTAGACAACTCCAAAATTTTTGTGTCACGTCACGTCACCATCCACGAGACATAAATGAGACACAGTGTGAACGAATTAAGGTGTCTTAAATATGCATTCTCATCAAAGCTTGAGTTTTTAACTGTCATCTGTGAGGCCAAATTAAGGTGTCTATTGATGTATTACTATGTTTATCTTGCATGGGGCAAAAACATCAAATGTGATTTCCCAATATGACTTACCTCTGATCAGGGCGACTGGATTTCAGCACGAGGCAAAGTGGGGATATTCTGATCAATGGTCACAAACAGAAACTTTCTTATGGAACTTCCGTAAGAAAATCTTCATCTAAATGCTAAGTGGCCTGACGCATCACTACTTTGTTTATTTATTTATTTATTTATTTATTTATTCTTTGCTTTCCAGTAGTAACATCTCTTTTTCTAGCTTTCAATTTCAAATTCTATATTCCAAGTTGAAGATGAAATAACTGAAAAACTGTATAAAAAAGAAATGTTAGATTTGCAAATAAGATTCATGTCCAATCTTACTAAAGTATTACTTCCTCCGTCCTAATTTAAGTGTCTTAGTTTGATCGGGTAGGGAATTTAAGAAATAAAGGGAGATTTTTGTATCTTTTGATCTAAATTAACGATCTTGTGGTCTTAAATTTGTAGTCCTTTAAATTTTGTGGTCTTAAATTTGTCACATAGAATGTTGAAAATTGGAATTGCCATCTTAGTAAATAGAAAAAGACACTATTTATGGGACAGACCAAAATGAAAAAGTTAGACACTTAAAATTGGGACGGAGGGAGTATTATTTAAATATTCTCTTGGCAAATTTCAACATACACCAAAAAGTTTCTCAAATTCTTCTTATATAGCATTTGATTAACCTATATGTTTGTTATACGACATTTGAAGACTTAGTAAAAGTATGAATGTGGGATAGAAAACTTTTGCAACTTGCCTAATACTAACGAGGTATTAAAATTAAAACACATGCTAATGTTCTTTATCGTACAAATTCAGGCTTATGTTACTCAAGATGAAACTCTAGTAGCAACACTAACCGTTAAAGAAGCTGTTTGCTACTCTGCACAACTCCAACTGCCAGATTCCATGACAAAATCAGAGAAAATACAAATAGCGGAGCAAACTATAAAGGAGATGGGGTTGCAAGATGACATTGACACAAGAATTGGAGGATTTGGAACGAAAGGAATCAGCGGAGGAGAAAAGAGGGGTTGCAAGATGCCATTGACACAAGAATTGGAGGATTTGGAACGAAAGGAATCAGCGGAGGAGAAAAGAGAAGACTCAGTATTTGCATTGAAATTCTAACGCGACCAAAACTTCTTTTCCTTGATGAACCAACCAGCGGCCTCGACAGTGCTGCATCTTATTATGTGATGAGTTGAATTTCACGCCAAAGAGAGGGGAGAACCATTATTGTATCTATTCATCAGCCTAGTGCTGAAGTTTTTAACCTCTTCCATGGTTTGTGCATCTTGTCTTCAGGAAGAACTGTGTATTTCGGACCAGCTAGTGCAGCAATTGAGGTAAACATAGATGAATTACTAAATCAGTAACTTGTCAAGTAGTGGACTCGGTAACGTACACGAGATTTTTCGTAAACAGTGTCCTTATTTAAAGAAGTGAAGGAAGACCAAATCAATGTAGAAATAGATCTTATTTGAGGAAAAAAAGTAGTTAGATCACGCTAATAGAATTCAAGTATGGAGTATATCTTATTATACATTTACTCGACAACTTTTCCATTTTTCAAATGAATTAGTGATAGCTTTAATTGAAATAATATAGTCAAGTCCTCTGTAATAGCGTCGTTTGTTCCAAAATGTTTTTTGGTTGCTATAGCGAAATATTGTTGTAGAAAACATATAATATAACATAACATGCATTCCACAGAAAACATGGTTGTTATAGTGGAATGTTATTATAAAGGACGACTGTTATAGAGAAGCCTGACTAAATAATTCAACCATTAGAGCTAAAATTAATTAGTACAACTGTAATTAACATAAATGTAGCTTTAATCAACTGGTTTACTTATCGAAGTCCACCGACCTCCTGAAGGGGAAGGACCCTATGAACTAGTGCACTGCGAAGTGTTGATGCTTAGGTGGTGTCGATGCTTCTTTTTTATATTCTAAGGACTTACAATGCAAAGTATATGAAAAAACTTCATCTGTTTTCCTTGTTTTTAATCTCTTCTCTTTTGGTATTTGTAGTTTTTCGGGACAAATGGTTTCCCTTGCCCACTTCTTCAGAATCCGTCTGATCATTTTCTCAGAACAATAAATAAGGATTTTGATGAGGTATAGTATCCATACTTTTTCTTTTTTTCTTGGAGAGGCCAAAGTTTGCATTTTTTACTGAGTGTAATAATCTTGCCCTATTGATAGGATATTGAACATGGTTCAGCTGGAAGAAGGCCGACAGAAGAAGTGGTAGATTTTCTCATAGATTCATACAAATCCTCCGAGGAACACCATAAAGTTCAGAACCATGTTGCAGAAATATGTCAACAGGTAAGGAAAAACTCCCAAAAGGGAAAAAGAAGGACGAGGGGTTGTTCACAGTCAAATATTTATATATGGATATTAGTGAACCTATAACTAGTAGACGCGTCTGTTTGCATGTAGGTGATGAGAAGGAATCACTCTAACAGCATTAAATATTTTCAGGGTGGTGAAATATTGGAAAAAAGAAGTCATGCAAACTTTTCTACGCAAAGCCTTGTTTTGACAAGGAGGTCATCTGTGAACATGTTTCGTGATCTTGGCTACTACTGGATGCGATTCGTGTCTTATATCATCCTTGCTTTAGGTCTTGGCACTATCTACTATAATGTCGACTTAAGCTATCGTTCAATTGAGGTATAAACAATAGGGAAAATTAGAAATCAGAAGAAATTTTAGTACTGCTGGACGAACACACAATTTTAAATATTACTAACTTTAATTTAACTTTTCAGGAAAGAGGTCTAATGGTGGCTTTCGTAGTTTCATTCATGACATTTATGACGGTTGGTGGATTCCCTTCATTTGTGGAGGACATGAAGGTATCCTTAATCCAATTGTTTCATCATCATGACCAATCAATTCTCTGTTTAATCGGACTAATTAATTTAATTGCTTCGAGCAAATGCAGGTATTTCAAAGAGAAAACTTGAATGGACACTATGGTTGTTGTGCTTTTGTCATTGGCAACACTCTTTCTTCCATCCCATACTTGTTATTGATTTCATTAGTTCCAGGTTCCATTGCCTATTTCCTCACTGGATTTCAAAATGGATTTGGGCATTTCATTTACTTTGCTCTGGTCCTCTTCACTGGTATGATGATAGTTGAGAGCTTAATGACTAATGTTGCAGCTATTGTGCCTAATTTCCTCATGGGCATTGTAGTAGGTGCAGGAATACAAGGATTAATGATATTAGGTGGCGGTTTTTTCCAGATACCTAATGAATTGCCTAAGATATTCTGGGAATACCCATCATACTACATTTCGTTCCATAGGTATGCTTACCAAGGCATGTTTAAGAATGAATTTGAAGGACTATTGTTTACAGATCACGTCAACGGAAACAATAATACAATTAGCGGAGAGGACGTATTCAGAGATAGATGGCAAGTAGAATTGGCGTACTCAAAATGGGTAGATCTTGCCATTTTGGTAGGTACACTAATTTTGTACCGTCTGGTTTTCTTCCTGATTGTCAAGACAAATGAAGAAGTTGTGCGTGCAAGAAAATTATCCACATCAGTTTTGTCAAATAAAAGTGGGCAAATTATGTCTAAGTCCGTACCTGCCTCACCTCTCCATGGACTCAATATCGACATTTCCACCAATAATGGCTGAATTAATAGTTAGTTCTTCGTGTTTGAACCCTATATGTTTGGATTATCGTTTTTCATAATGTACTATTTTGTACAGTATTGTATTTTGCTGTTTACATCTCATGGACTCTAGTAGTTCGTTTCTCGCAATTTAAATATTTTTCAAACTTTTCAAGTCACTGTTTATTGTACGTAATAATGTAAAGATGCAAATAAAAGGGTTCATATGAAATAATATGATTGTGTTCCTGTCGTAGTGTAAAACTAGCTAGTGATATATAGTAACATTAAACATATGTAGTATAACACTTTTCCTGAACTCATCAATTGTGTTTAACTGTAATACCACAACACTCAAGTTTGTACTAGTTCTACTGATTATAAACATGCATCACTTGGGGAGAATTATATTGTGAATACCCACTTTCCTGGAGCTGTGAAGTGCCTGTTGTAGGGATCATATTTAAGCTTTTATGCACTGTGTAATATATGACATGTCTAAGACACGAGTGAATAATGAGCTTTTATTAATTTGAACTGGCTTTCCTTATCTAATATATAGGAGAAACATTCTAATCTATGAACCAAGAATAAAATATAGGAGCATCTAGGTATATGTTACGTGTGTTCAACTATAATTAAGTTTCTCTCATATTTCTTATTGGTTATTGGAAGGACATTTTTTCACAATATTTTCATCACTGAAAAAGATGAAATTTCGATCGGGGAGATAATAGGTCGTTCTTACAATGATTTTTTTTTTAATTTCTGATATCTTTTATTAAGCTATAGAAATCCTGGCGATTCGTCAGAAAATTCAATGGAGTTTATGGGCTAATCAATAAAAGATTTTATCTTCAAGATCCATTAGAAATGGTAATGCAAGAAAAATCATACAAATATGATCGAATCTTTTTCGGATGTGTTCAGAATTGGAGGCTTGATTAAGGGAAACTACAAATTACATGATAGAAAAGAATATGTCATTCCGAAGGATTCATAGGACTGATTGTTGATCTATAGGCATGATCCTGACAATCACCACAACTTGTTGTTAAAGCAAATCTTGTCAAATCCTAACGACCCGACCCGACGAGATTTGCTCCAGATTTTAGCGAAACTGTTATTTTTGCACCGTTTTTCTTAAAGAAGCCAAAATATAAACGATGTCGCCGAATTATTGTAGAAGATTAGCATTTTAAACTTCTTGCAAGTGGGCCGGGCCATGTGATGAACTTCGCAAACTTAAACATCGCGAAGGCCGAAGGGAACTGGGCCTATGAACCCAATTCAAGTGAAAGACTTCACTGAGCATGTTGTCACGATCCAATTTTGGACCATGACCGGCGCTATGGGGTAGGGTTCCCAAAGCAAGCCTTAACGGGAATTCTACAGAAAAGCGGTCAGAGTTTCCCGTGTTTTTATGACTATCCAAACTTTCATGTCTCAAAATCAACAACAAAAATATCCAATCTCAACCAAACTAAATGCAATCATCCTCAATCAACCCGTTTTCAACGTAATAATACTAAAACATCTCTGAAATACGGGAAAAACGCCTAATACTAGTCACCAGTCTATAATGAATAAAGAATACTCATGGAATAAATCAAATGACTATGGAGCAACTCTAAGAATTCAAAAGAAAAGACCATCATAGATAATAGAATCTTGGCCCACGCGGACAAGTGCGGGGCTCACCGGGAACTTTCAACTCGTGCTCTCTAGTTACCGTAATCCTCACCAACGTCACCTGCGGTCTCTGAAAAAAAATAGCGAGGAGTGAGACGCTTGCTCAGTGAGTAATAACACTTAACCACAACTGTTTTTATTGGGGACAAGTCAGAAAACATGTTTATATAATATTCATGAAATATCACGAATAAATGCCCCTTTTGCAAAAACAGTAGCAATAGCCAATCTTCTCTATTTTCAATATAAGCAGAATTCATTTAACAATTCGATAATGAACTCGGTAAATACTGTCATATCAACTCTTATATCTGGGAGGTTTCCAAGAAAGGATCATGTAATCTATATCATGTGGACCCCTTCGTAAAAGGAGTCAAATATAACTGTAGGTCCCTACTCGAGGGAAAAACTGTGCATGTATGCTAGTTCTACCTTCCCACTAGCGAGGACTATAACTGTAATCTGTAAATACAAGGTGCACCAGGTCTAACGAACCCGCCGTTAGCTACGGGATCCTTCAAAGTCTCCTCCCATTAATACTTTTCTTTGAAAAAAATAAATACTCATATGAAAGCATTTTCAAACAACACAGGGCATTTCAATTCTTATCAAATCATGTAATTTCATTTCAGAAACGGTAATCATATCTCAAGTAACGGTAAAACATATCTAGTAACGGTGAAAACAACTAGAATAACCGGTAACCATCTCAAGTAAATTGTTCGGTACTATATCAAGTAAAGGACTTGTCCCACATGCAATTTCAAAGCATCAGTAACACATTTTATTTTCAAAATCATGTATAAACCATGAAGGTTATGAAAATACAAATTGTGGTAAAATTACTACTCACAGTACTCGTGTCGAAATACCAGACTCGTCACCACGCAAATCCGTACCACTTCCTTCGATCAATCTATAATCACATCATATCAATCTCGTGTTAATTCCCTTATTTTGGCTAACTAGTAACTAAATTAGAATACCCCACCCTCAGGATTCCTGTTAAAATTTCAATCAATCTAATTATTTATATTTGCTCACGCTTTGAGTAATTCAATTAAGCCACGATCTACCAATTTTGGATTAACAACTAGAACAACCTTACTGTCCAACTTACTTTTCCTATGGTATATACTGAAATTCACTCAATTCTTGAAAATTAATAAATTTCTTTGTTTCTTCTACCTCTGTCTCTTCAACTCTCAATCCCACTTCTTAAAAAAATAAAAATAAATTAAATCTATAACTAAGGTGAGAAATTTACCTTTCTCTTGTCCTCCTATCCTTATCATTTATCTATGCTTGAATTCCTTTTGTGTTTCTTCACTTGAAAGTGACTGAACCCACGTTTTTGTTTTGATTTTCTTTTCTTTCAAAGTGGATGGCAGAACATATGTTCAGCCTTTGCCCTTGTTGTTCACGTTATAATGGGCTGAGGCCCATTTTTTTCTTTTTTTAAGGGCTGCGGCCCACATGCCCTTTATTCCTTTTTTTTTTTTTTTTTTATAAGTTTAACTAACTAATTACCTACACTTAAATATGAGATATTACACATGTAAAGAGCGGAAAATGATTTTTCCACAACCTCTTTTTCTTTTTCTCTTTTTCCCTTTTTCACTTGTTGGGTCATAGTAAATTATTATTTGACTAATTGTAGGAAGTTATCAAAGTGGAATAAGTGAATATCTAGATTTGGTTCTCATTGGGCAAAATTCTTTTCCTCATGAGTTGGCGCTGATTCAACAGGTGCATCGAAACCTAATCTTGTACTTTATGTAACTATCAAAGCAGTATTTTTTTTTGTTTAAAACTTGGCTTCTTCTTCTTCATGCTTTACTCTTTAATTACATTATAATTATAATCTGTCACACGATAATAAGTTTAATAAGAAAAATTGACCAGCTAGGTAAAATACAAAAGAAAAGGAAATAAAAAGATATGTCAAAGAATAAACTATGGACATCATCAGTATTAAAAAACGCAAAGAAATCTGAATGCTGATGAGGAATTTTGAATATTCCGATGCCATTAGAGATTGGAAAGAATCAGATCAGGATCATATCAATATCGATGTCCTTTCATTATCAATTTTTCAAAGAAATTACATCGAGAAGGGGAGGAAAGGGGAAGAAAATGTTGCCAACTGATCAAGTGAGTAAGCCCTCAACCAAATTTCAATATCCTTTGTATGTTAAGGTGGAAAAAAAAAAGGATTTCGATTGATTTTATCTAACATGAGACTAGATATTAAACCAAGAATATCATACATCTACTCGTCAAGAATTTAGTAAGACAAATGAGATTTGACAACCGTACAATTAAAAATCTCGAATTCGAACTCTAGAATAAACAAAACTTTGGGTAAGAAGTGCTTTTTTTACTCCTTCCGTTTCATATTAAGTGGCGTTTTTAGCTTATGCACAGCATTAAAAATTGCTCACTCCTATAAAATTTGAAATATTTTTACTAATTGCCCCTAATCAAATTTAACTCTTTCCTAGAAAAACTGCTTGATGATTCTTGATTATGTAAATAATAATAATTTTGGAAAAATAAGACTAATTTAATCTTGAAATTAAAGCATCGCATATTTTGAAATAAAATGAAAAATTTAAAATACTATTTATTTAGAAACAGAGGGAGTACTAGATAAGGCATAAACCTGAATTAGCCCGTTCAGTGATTATCGAGTACATTTGGATTATAACAAAAAGGCATACACCATACATCTGTCTTACTCATTTTTAAGTGGCTTCTGACATTATACAATAATATTTATTTATAACATTAATGTACATAAAAGTACATCGCGGGTGAATCAAATCTCAATTATTAATTAATCCGATAAAGTTGGAAGTTATGGAATGTCATACGTGAACTCATTCATTTCATAAGCGCATGGAACGTCGAAAGACATCACTGCTTACTTTTCCTGAATCTTGTACCAGTTAATTGTTATCCAATCAAAGTAAGTTAACTTATTAGAGTCTGTTTGGATTGACTTATTTTTGATGGTTTTAAGCCAAAAATGCTTTTAAGCACTTTTATAATATTTGGATAAAATAAAAAAACGTCTTTAAGTATTTGTTTTTAAATTAAAATGACAAAAATAAGCTAAAGTCATAAGCTAGAATTTCTAACTTATGAAAGTGCTCTTAGTCTCATAGTTGCCGACATCCTTTTTCATTTTTTTTTCTTTCTTCAGTTTAGCCTAACTCACAAAATCAAATAAGAAGATAACATATGAATTACTATATTACATGCACCCACCTAGACCTTGGACACAAATGGTCCCCTTCTCAAGCATTTTCTAGTATAAAGTACTCCTTCCGGATTAAAAAGAGTGTCAACTTAGCCTTTACTTTTTGGATTAAAAAGAGTGTTCACTTACCAATCAAGAAAGAATTAACTTTACTTTTTTCAAATTTGTCCTTATTAAGTGTTAAATGACCAAATCCCAATACCTATTTAATTAGGGGCATTTTAGTTAAATTACTTATTTTTACCTAGAAGTTAGTATTTTTTTAAGGGGTGTGAAGATGGCTAAGTGAATACTCTTTTTTTATCCCTAATATTGCTATTATACTCTTTTAAATTTAGCAAAAGGACCATAATATAAATCCAATTAACTCTGTAAAAGAAATAGGGAAAAAAACTTAAATAATATTCATGTTTACATTACACTTATACAATACCACTAAATAATAGTTAACCGATATTATACTCAATTTAATATTTGATGACTAAGATCAAATTATTGAGTTTAGTGTGAACATGTGTAGGTAAAAGGTTAATGGGTTTTTTGAGATTGACAACAATATAGTGACAGGTTGACCCTAATGGCCTAATGTGTTAGTTTCTCTCTGAGAGTTTAATGTAATGTTTATCCAACTTGCTGTTTCCCTTTCAGCAATCAGAGTCAACTTGCTGGATGTTTTACCATTGGTTACAACTTACGGCCTTCACTTGTTAGGCATGTTATTGACTTTGTTGCCAGCTTGTTCCTAAAAAAAGTCCAGGTATAGTACACAATTTTGTCTCGTGTTCAAAACATGGGAAACGTGCTTGCAATTTGGCCAAAAATGTGATTTGAGTACGAGTTGTCAAAAAGGTAGATAAGCATTTGGCACTTAAATTTAAAATTATTTGACTTTCGCCCTCTATATTTTTTTCAAAACACAGGAGTAAATATATAAAGGGTCAATTCGTTTAGAGACAATTTATGCAAAGATTATAATATAGGATTTAATAGTGCATATATATTGTAATGTCTCACGGGGATTTCAATCATAACCACGTAGTTAAAACTGAAAAATCTTGCTGATCATGCACAATGTATCGTCAATATCTTACATCTCAAATCTCAATAATGGAGCATTTTAATTTTGAATAAAAAGACACCAGGTTCTATTAAATTAAAAATATATTAACCAGAAAAAAAAGAAGGAAAAAGGCATGATTTCCACCTGAAGTCATCTAAAAGTCGACTACACACTCCAACTAATCGAGCGACCTATTACCTCTTCATCAGATTTGAATTGAACTAATCAAGCGACCTATTCGACTTTTCAACAAATGACTTCTCTGCCAATCAAAATCGAAACGTCCATGTGTATGTACCGACATGAATGCTCCCATGATGTCCATGGCATGGGTGGGACGGGTGGGACCCATGTGAAAGATTGAAGTTATCGGCAAGTAAAAGAAAGTTCATGACAAAAAAAAGGCTTAATATGCCTGAAGTCATCTAAAAGTCGACTACACACTCCAACTAATCGAGCGACCTATTACCTCTTCATCAGATTTGAATTGAACTAATCAAGCGACCTATTCGACTTTTCAACAAATGACTCCTCTGCCAATCAAAATCGAAACGTCCATGTGTATGTACCGACATGAATGCTCCCATGATGTCCATGGCATGGGTGGGACCCATGTGAAAGATTGAAGTTATCGGCAAGTAAAAGAAAGTTCATGACAAAAAAAAGGCTTAATATGCCTGAAGTCATCTAAAAGTCGACTACACACTCCAACTAATCGAGCGACCTATTACCTCTTCATCAGATTTGAAGTGAACTAATCAAGCGACCTATTCGACTTTTCAACAAATGACTCCTCTGCCAATCAAAATCGAAACGTCCATGTGTATGTACCGACATGAATGCTCCCATGATGTCCATGGCATGGGTGGGACGGGTCGGACCCATGTGAAAGATTGAAGTTATCGGCAAGTAAAAGAAAGCTCATGACAAAAAAAAGGCTTAATATGTTGAATTATATATTATATATATTGAGACCGAATATGACCGGACCAGTTTGTCCGGTCACGTCGCGGTGTGTCGGTAAAATCCTAAGTCAGTAAGAACCCTATCCTAGTATAATTATAATAGTTATTTATGGTGAATTTGTAATTAATAGTTATTTATGGTGAATTTGTAATTATGGCAAAATAGGATTTTAGGTCTTTTATAATAGGGTTACCTAATTAGACCATTATTCTTGTCTCTCTAAATTCTCGTCCCTGTCTCGATTTAAACATGGTATCAGAGTCACATTAGAAAGAACACAAAAACCCTAAAACAATAGCAGGTGATGGAAAAACAAGCAATAAAAGCCGGAATCGCTGGTGAAGAAAATAAAACCCAGAGAAAATCAATCTCTCCTTGTGACATTACGTCGAATGATGACCTTGGAATTGTAGTGACACAAGTCCAATTGAAGGATGAAAATTATGAAGAATGGGCTAGATCCATGAGGACAGCCCTGAGAGCAAGGAAGAAATTCGGCATTGTAGACGGTACGATTAAAAAGTCGGATGAAGAGTCGCCAGACTTGGAAGATTGGTGGACTATAAATTCATTATTGGTGTCGTGGATTCACAACACGTGGATTCACAACACCATAGAACCAACGATTCGCTCAACGATTTCATATAAAGAGGAAGCGGAAGAATTATGGACCAGCATCCGAGAGCAGTTCGCCGTTATCAACGGCCCTCAGATGCAACAACTAAAGCCGAAACTCGCAAAGTGCAAGCAGAAGGGAAGGACCATAGTGGATTACTATGGAAAACTCACTAAGTTGTGGGAGGAATTTGGAAATTACGAACAAATAACGACTTGCAAGTGCGGAAAGTGCACGTGCCATCTAGGGACGGCCCTAAAAACAAAAAGAGAAGAAGAAAAAGTGCATTTTTCCTCATGGGATTGGATGAAGCAATGTATGAAACGGTGAGGTCAAACATACTGGCCCAGGAACCGTTGCCATCATTACACAAAATATATTTAAAGCTAGTGCAAGAAGAGCGTGTGAGAGGAATCACACAAAAAATGGAGGACCAGAGCGAAACTATGGCTTTTGCCGTACAAGGGAAAAACCCTCACCGGGACCAAAGTGAAGGGAAAAATGATGGTGCATTCTACACACATTAGAAGAGATCAGGACATGTTGTGGATAAATGATTTCAACTCATTAGCTATCCGGATTGGTAGCCAGGAAATCAGAAAGGAGATGAAAAAATCGGAGGTAGAGGAAGAGGACGGCAACAACAGCAAAAGGGTGGACCGGGATCCTGTCATGGAAGAAACAACTACTGGGCTAACGTCGTGGTTGCCAATAAAAGAGCTCGGGCGGAGATAGGACCGGTGAACACACGCGGGATAGGACCTCACAATTTGAGCGAAGAGATCCGAAAAACTGTGATTCATGTGTTAAATTCCCAAGGAATAAACCCAAATGGCAAGATGGACGGTAAGATCAAAAACTTATCCTGGATCATTGACTCCAAAGCTACCATCATGTGAAAGGTGATCCGAAGGAACTGAGCGATCAGTAGATCATTCCTAAGTGTCCATTGGGCTTTCTGATGAAAGTAACTCGGTGGTCACGAGAGAAGGAACAACCAGGATAAACAATAGAATTTGGTTGAAGAATATCCTTTACGCTACGGATCTAACATGCAATTTAATTTATGTGTCATAACTTGTTAATTATTTAGATTGTGATGTAAAATTTAACAAAAGTATGTGTGCTCTACAGGACACCACCACGAGGAAGCTGCTTGAAATGAGTGAGCATCGAGGTGGACTTTACTATTTCTGGAATGTGCCGCGGATATGAGCTATGAAGGCGGAGACAGTTAATTGTTCAATCTTTGGCACAAATGGTTAGGTCATCCTTCAGTACAAATAACGAAGTCTATTACAACATTAGGCCTAAAAGAGAGTAGTACTAGATTAGATAAAGAATGTGATGTATGCTAAAGGGCAAAGAAAACACAAAGTGTTTTTCCTTTAAGTGATAGCTTCGGATATTTTTGATATGATTCATTGTGATTTATGGGGACCATATATAACCCCTTCATCTTGTGGTGGTTCGTATTTTTTACTACTGTGGATGATCGTTCACGAGCCTTGTGGATTTTTCTTTTAATCGATAAGAAAAAGTATCTCAAACCTTGAAAATTTTCTTCGCCTTGGTAGAGAGGCAGTTTGGTAAGAAGGTTGAGATTGTTAGAAGTGACAACGGAACTGAGTTCACAAGTATGAAAACTTACTTCTTCGAACATGAAATTCTTTTCCAAACATCTTGCACAGGGACGCCACAGCAAAATTAAAAAGTCGAAAGAAAACACCCTCACTTTCTTAATGTGGCGCGAGCATTAAGATTTTAGGGTCATCGTCCAATCATATTCTGGGGAGATTGTCTTTTGACTGCGAGGTATTTGATCAATAGAATACCATCTTCAATTTTGAATGGAAAACCCCCCTGTGAAGTTTTGTATGGGGAAGCACCCCAGTATGACCACTTAAGGGTGCTAGGGTCACTATGTTATACACACACAAAGGGAAGAATGAAGGATAAGTTTGAGAGTTGGAGTCATATGTGTGTTTTCACGACCCAAATCAGAGGGCTATGATGGGCACCCAAGCCTCATTTGCCAAGCACCTCTAAACTTGTTTTCATAAGATAATCATAGATAAAGGGGGGACCATAAGGGCCACCACACGACAACCTACTAACTCATAGGAGAATTAAGCTAAAAGGGACAAGTCCGGAAGGACCTACATTTATAAACATACTGGACCCAAGAGTACGAGCCGACAAGGCTCTCAAGAACATCTGTACAGAAAAACACAGGCCGACAAGGCCATACAACATCTATCTACATCATAACTGTCTACAAGCCTCAACTGGAGTACATGCCTGTCAAAAAGTCGGGACAGAGCCCCACTATACCCATATGTAAATCAAAAATATCGTATCAAGACTAGATATCAACTCTGATGCAAGTGGAGTGCCTACCAAGCTGAACAGGCGTCCTAATGATGCGAACCGTCACCCTGTTTATCAGAACCTGCGAGCATAAAACACAGCATCCCCAAGCAAAAAGGACATCAATACGAATAAAGTACCGAGTATGAAAGACATGAAAACAACATAAGAAAGACATGAAAGTAATATATGATAAAATGAGTCAACCTGTACATCTGAAATGCCTCTAGGGGCTATGGTATGCATAAGTACTGTATATATGCGTATATAATGTTGTTCATACATATATATATATATATATATATATATATCTGTGTGTGTGTGTGTGTGTGTGTGTGTGTGTGTGTGTATAACGCCATCAAGCCTCTATGGGCATCATCATCATGGCCAACTGATCAATGGTGCGTATATAACGCCATTTGTACACACACACACACACACATATATATATATATATATATATATATCTGTGCGCGCGCGCACGCACGTATATAACGCCATTAGCCTCTGTTTGCATCATCATAATAATATTGTATATGTGTAAAGACATTAAGTATGATAAGAGTCCTTTGTGAATCTATCAGAGTGACATAAGGTCGTACACCTCCGAACATCATTATGAGACTAGCATCATTATCATTACATAACTCTATAGAACATATGAATCACAAGAGTAGACTTTCTGGAAACAATACAATTAGGACATGAAACAACATGCAACATGGATAGGTCTGGATACTAAGAGCGGAGTCATTATGACGTAGCGTTTTAATTATGTTTCGTTTCATAAAAATCATGCCAAAAGAAGAAGGGTTAGCCTTAACATACCTTGATCCCGCTGAGTCGTCTATACCTCTTAAGTAATTCTCCAAACAATTCAACTTAATCTATAATAGCATAAAAGAGTCCATGATCAATACTAAGTAAAGGTTAAGTCCATACTTAATCTAGTAGCTTGTTTACGTAAATTCAAGCAGCATTCATCTGTAACAAAAGCTTTCTCCAATACCACATACCAACAACAACAACCAGAGAAAATCCAGCAAGTATAAACATCCACAACAAGACACAATCTAACAAGAACAAGTTATCAATATCTCACGACGAGCGGCAAGCTCGGATTGGAACCCATATAACCCATGTCACCCCTTAAGAATTTATTACTTTGACTCAACTTTACACATATCATGATAGCAAGCATGTTCATCAAGTTTTCCAACTTTAAATCATACAAAAATGACAAGAAAACAGTCTACAAGGCTCAACAACTTTAGCTTGCATTTCTAGGCATTAGTTCATGTTCCTTTCAATCATTTACACCAACTAACATCGATTAAAACTCAAGAACATGCAAGATGAAAGTATTCTTACCTTATAAAGTAGCCTCAACTTAGAATCTAAGCCCTTGATAGCTTACAATAACCCTCAACATCACAACAACATCCTGGAAATATTGTTTCGTACGTTAGCAAACCTTTTATGTTTGTTTAGGATAAACGGGTAGAGTTTCACCTTAGATTTCTTGAAGAACTAGTAGAGAGAGTTTAGGGGAGTATATGGACGAAATTTGGGGTGTAAATGATGAAAAAATGACCCCTTAAACTCATTTAAAACACCAAAATGTCAGCCACCGCCTCCACTTACGCCTTGTAGAACCATTCTACAGTGGCTCTGCCATCGTGAAATGTTTCACGGGCCGTCAAAGGCCACCGTGAAACAACCCCCAAAATTAAACTTTCTATCACCAATTCCACAGTGGAGCCTCCACCTTTCACGGGCGTAAAACCATTCTACGTTCCGTGAAAATGACACCAACATCCAACTTTTCGACGAACTTATTTCCTTCGATTCGTTTAGCTATGAGGACTTAAGATACATACTAAACACTTGTTAAAAGTCTTTTCTTAATCTTATAGGGGTTTCATGGCCTTTACGGGCTTAAATTAGTTTACTTACGAGGCAACCAACGCGAACTTTTACAAGGTGTAACATGTGTCTTCTTGGGATACCTTTACGAACAAAAGGGTTAGAGATTGTATGACTTAGAAAATGATGAATATTTAGTCTCAAGAGATATGGACTTCTACGAGACTAAGTTCCCTTTTGTTGTAGGATCAAGTAACCTAGTCGACAATATAGAAGTGAAGCCGGACAAAACGGAGGAAGAAACAAACCAACATGACTTCGAAAAAGACCAGACTGATAATGTAGGAATGAATGAAACTCGAATAGACGAAGTACTAACACCGGATAATGAACCCACAGAACAACCAGAATTAGACTAGACAGATGTCGGTCCAGATAGAGAAAATATGGAGGAAGTATAGACAGAAGATATTCGGGCCAATAATATGCCACCGGAGGAAAAGTTTGGTCGGGTTAAACATCAGAAGCATGAATCGATTCGGTTACGCGACTACGTCACTGAAACATTCCACAAAGAAAGTCCATCAACGCGTCCGCCCGATCCTCAGCAACCCTTGGGTTCGCCTTATCCTTCAGCTCATTGGATATCTTGTGATAATTCTTCCTTGCAACAGCAAAGCATCCTAGCAACAATCACCATAGGAACCGAGCAAAAACCTTTCAGTCATGCAACAAGAGATCCAAGCATTGGAGGATAGTGGAACGTGGACATTAAAAATATTGCCACCGATAAGAAAACACTCGGATGTCAAGTACAACTCTAACAGCACAAACGAGCGACATAAAGCTCGGTTAGTTATTTTTCGAAATAAACAGGAGAAATAAATTGACTACAATGAAACAATTGACTACAACGAAACGTTTGTTCCCATTGCAAAGGTAGTAACCGTTCGGACCTTCCTAGCAATTACGGCTGTGCATAATCGAGAGTTGCATCTGATGGATGTTCATAATGCCTTCTTGCACGGTGAACTTACACATGAAATTTATATGAAATTGCCACCGGGATTTGGTGTACCTGGTCCGGGCCAAGTATGTCAACTTCGAAATTTATTGTATGGTTTGAAACAAGCTCTACGGTGCTTGTTAGCGAAATTTTCAAGTGCATTGATGAAATATGGGTTCAAACAATCGTACTCTAACTACTCTCTATTCACCATGCACCGATGAGGTATGCAACTTAATGTCATAGTCTTTGTGGATGACTTGATTATTTCCGGCAACGATCATAGTGCCATTGAACGATTCAAAAACTACCTACGTGCATGTTTTCACATGAAGGATTTAGACCCTCTGAATTACTTTTTGGGAGTTGAAGTTGCACGTGGACCGATTGGGTTATTTCTCTGTCAACAAAAATATGCCTTGGATATAATCTCTGAGTCTGGCTTATTGGGAGCTAAACCAATCAATACTCCTATAGAGCAGAATCACGGTTTGGCGCTGGCCAAAAGAGCCTTATTGGAAGATCCGAAATAATACCAACGTCTAATCAGTTGACTAATATACCTCAGTTTTATGAGACCTGAGTTGTCGTATTGCGTGCATGTTTTATCCCAATTCATGCAGCAACCGATGGAAGCACACTGGAACGCGGCTCTCCGGGTGGTACGATACTTGAAGAAGAACCCAGGATAAAGCATTGTGATGAGAAGAGATTGTGATCTCCAATTGTACGGATGGTGTGATTCGGACTGGATTGGATGTTCGTTGACTTGAAAATCACTTACCAGTTGGTTTATCTCCCTCGGGAATTCACTCGTAATATGAAAAACCAAGAAGCAGCACGTTTTCTCTGGCTCATCAGCGGAGGTTGAATATCGATCAATGGCAATGACGGTCTGTGAGATGAAATGGCTAAAGGGAATTTTGCATAGTTTGAGCGTTGAACATAAATCTCTGGTGAAAATGTACTGTGATAGTCAAGCGGCATTATATATTACGCGAAATTTGGTGTTTCATGAACGAACTAAACATATTAAAGTCAACTGTCACTATGTTCGGGACGCGTTTCTGGAATCATACTTCTCAGTCATGTGTCTACCAATGAGCAATGGGCCGATGTGTTTTCAAAGGCTTTGGGAAAATTGTAGCATCAGTATTTACTTGGCAAGTTGGGCATTTGAGACCCTCATGCTCCAACTTGAGAGGGTTGGGGGGGGGGGGGGAGGGGGGTATTGAGACCGAATGTGATCGGAGTCGGTGTGTCGGTAAAACCCTAAGTCGGTAGGAACCCTATCCTAGTATAATTGTAATAGTTATTTATGGTGAATTTATAATTATGGTAAAATAGGATTTTTAGTTCTTTTAGAATATGGTTACCTTATTAGACTAGGGTAAGGAAAACCTTACTTGTATATAAGGAGGTTATTATGGTGAATGAAAGGCAGAAAGAATTGTCTCATTATTCTTGTCTCTATAAATTCTCGTCCCTGTATCTATTTTAACAATATATATATGTTGACTTGTATGCAACTTTCAAAAGGTAACAAACATTATATTACTAATGTGAGGTTTTATATAGGAATATCTTAGTAACGCAACCCAACGACCCTCTAAAATAATTGTTTATTAATTATAAATGTCAAAAGTTTAACGAAGACAAGACATGATCCCAACCAAGAAGTTCAACTAGAGTGTTGGGGAAAGGTTGAAATTCCTGCATCTTTAACAAAAAAAATTATTGATTTGAATCGTGACTCGTGAGAATGAAGCACTTATTAGTAAGAAGCTATTTACAATTCCCTTAGTCCCGAATTAGTTTTCATGTTTTCCTTTTTAAAGTTAATTTGATTTTAAGCTAAATTGGATTAGATCTATTCAATATTTGCTATTTAAAATTAAAATATTTAAAAGTTATACAATAAGTATTACAAGTTGACAACTTTTCTAATACTTCTATCAATTTGATGAGAAAATATATTTTAAAATGGTCAAAGTTAATGTAGTTTGACTCTAAAAAAGTTAAACATGATAACTAATATGGGACGAATGAAATATCTTAATGGGTCTTAGTCTTTTAGTGTGCTCATCTGATGGATATATGATTAGTCAAGTCTGAGCTTCCAATATTATATGGATTAAACGACAATTAAGAAAATCACAAAGTTAAATATGTCACTGCACTTGACATTCTTGGAATGGACATACTTGAGCCGCACTAAACTGACAAAAGATGGTGGGGCAACTAGACATGTCATGTACACACTGCAAAAAGATAAGTGTAAGAGATAAAATGCACTAATTCAAAGGAAACTACCTTTGACAGCTGAGCAATGTGCCAGTGTATCTTTGTGCATGTACCTCACAAGTTGCTGACGCTGACATTTACGGCGTACGCAGCTTCTTGTTTCGTTTTTTCAGAACCAACATTTCGACATTGTTCAGTTTGCTTTCCACTGAAGTGAAATTAAAACAAAAGATCCACACTTTTACGTCCTCTGTTCTAAACGTGGAAAACGTGATTGCTCGCATTATCAGGAGCCAAATTATATTCGGGTAATAATATTTTTGTCACTTACTTATTGGTAAATTCTAATTTTAGACCTTTTGATATTTGATTAAGAATATTTAATTTTCAATTGATTGATATATATATATATATATACACTTTTGATTCCTTTGCTTATGAATATTTACTAATTTTTTATTTATTAACCATTTCACCGTTTAATTACATGTGTGCTATGTTAAAATTGTACCGTTATTCTATATTTGAAAGTATTATACTTTTAAAAATGGTTTAGTATAACTTATTTCCTACGTAAAGAGACCAAAAACACACATTTTGATTAATTGTGAGCTAATATGACGAGTCATATTCATAAGAATCAAAATCAAAATTTATCAATAAATGAAGAACCAAAAGTGCTATTCGAGCTTGCGATTTGCTCCCTAGTATATGTATTCTTTTGTGATATACATCTTATTAACTTCAACAATTTGCTTCATAATCTCCTTAATTCATTGCAAAATCATTAAAAAAATTATAAATTTATGATCATATGGGCAAAATAGAAAAAAACAGATCTAATCTTAAAATTTATTTTATCCGCAAGAAGTTGGGTATTCGCCCCCCCCCCCCCCCCCCCCCCCCTCTCCCATTGTATGAATAGTGCTGTGGTTTAGGTTTAAGGTCAAGCCAAGAATACAAATTGTTAGCAACAACATCATATGGTAAGAAAACAAATTAAATGCCAACGTTAACAGCCTATTTCTCATATTTAAAAGAAAAATGTTTTTAACTTCACTGAATCAAGGAGAAATTGTAAGGTAAACGGTCTCTCTGTATAAACATATTCGGGAGCTAGCGGCTTTGCTCCATTAATACATTTTGCACCGTAAATATCAACATATTTTTAGATGAATCACAAGTGTTTTTGTATTTTTGAAAGCCTGAGATCGAGTCTCCTTTAGCATAATGTGACGTATAAATTGCTACAAACTTTTGACTTTTTCAAATACACCAAAATATAAGACATAACTTGAATAATCTATCTATCTACATATATTAAAAGCACGAAAAACCTTAGAAATGTTGATTGAACTTTTTACCCATCATTAAAATATTTCACAATATAATAGACAAAATCGTCATTTACTATTTTCCTCAAATTAATATACATAAATAAACACTAATAATATATATTTTCTTTCAAAATACGGAAAAGGGCCTAAAATACCCTTGAACTATTAAATTTGGTGCAAAAATACCCTCCATCCGCCTTTTGGGCCTAAAATACCCCTGACGTTAACCTGTGGGGTCTAAAATACCCCTGGCGTTAACTTTTGGGGCCTAAAATACCCTTATTTTTAACGGACCCGTTTCAAAACCCAATTAACAATTTCATTTATTACGTGGCAGCTTCTCATTGGTTAATAAAATAATTAACTTAAACTAATTATCCGCTATTTAACCCGATCCAACTAATAAGTTCTACCCGCCTAATTAAATCCCCTTTTATTCATATCAAAAGAAATCCTCGAACCCATTTAACTAATAAGCCCGACCCTCGAACGGTGCCAACATTTGGATGGTGATTCAACCAATACATGAAACACTGAAAGAAAAAGACCATGAAACAGAAACATACTGTTTCTATTTTATTGTAGTTCAGACTTTCAAAGTAGAATTAGTCAAACACCACCCTGTAAAACTAATTTTTTTTTTTTTTTTTTTGCATTGCTATAAATATGTTGCTTCATACATTCATTATTCACCTAAATAACTCAACACAAAAAGGATTAGTTAGATTGATAAACCTTTACGTTGAAACACTTGAAGACTTACCAGAATTTGACTACATGAGATTTCTTGTTAAAGGAAATTAAATACGTCATTTTCAGCTAAAATTATGACCATGAAATACTGAAAGAAACAGACCATGGAACAGAAACACACTGTTTCTTTTAGTGTTTCATGTATTGGTTGAATCACCACTCAAATGTCGGCACCGTTCGAGGGTCGGGCTTATTAGTTCAATGGGTTCGAGGGTTTCTTTTGATATGGACAAAAGGGATTTAATTGAGCGGGTAGGACTTATTAGTTGGATCGGGTTAAATAGGGGAATTAATTAGTTTAAGTTAATTATTTTATTAACCAATGAGAAGCTGTCACATAATAAATGAAATTGTTAATTGGGTTTTGAAATGGGTCCGTTAAAAATAAGGATATTTTAGGCTCCAAAGGTTAACGCCAGGGGTATTTTAGGCCTCAAAGATTAACGTCATGGGTATTTTAGGCCCCAAAGGTGAATGAAGGGTCTTTTTGCACCGAATTTAATAGTTCAAGGGTATTTTAGGCCCTTTTCCGTTCAAAATAAAAACTGCAATAAAAATGTGCCGTTATTTTTGGCAAAATTTATTCCATTACTTTCCATGAACGTATATAAATATTTTCCTTACTTGACTATGTAATATAGCTATAACTCCTTTGATGTTACTTTTCCTAATATATTTTTTTAAAATAATTTAAGGAAGGATACGATTTTATTATTCAAAAGAAAGTGTGTAGGTCTATAAATTTATGTTCCCAGTACCATCAAAATATTTTTTGACAGCTGCTATGTATGCAAATCTGTGAGGAATGCTAACTGTTGTCATACATTTTTTATTATTTCCTTATATAATCAGTTTTTAAGAAATGAGTTAGTTATTAAATAACTTTTTAGATTTGGTAGCAAACAAAACCCTATTAGGGTTAGAAAAGTGCATATGTAAATAAAAGAATTTTAGCAATATTTGGAGGGAAAAACTCCTAAGACCATAATTGGGCAGGTTTTTTTTTTTTTTTTTTTTTTGAGATTGTGTTCTTTTTCAATTATAATAATTTTGTATAATTTACATATGATAAAATTGTATATGGCTGATAGATATGTGATTAATCGATCTGATTATTTTCTTATTTTTTCATAGATTGGTTGATTCATGCCACAAATTTTATTGCTCCGTCCTGCTGATTTCTTCTACCTTACTCCCTAACTTGAAGGCAAAAGTTTTCGAATTTTAATCGTCTCAAATCTATTAATATGTATATCTACATTTGTATGTACATATTTATTGATATGTTTACATTCAGGCGTAACGGTTAATGCATAAGAACAATTAATGAAAATTGATTATCAATAAGAACTTTAAAATATTTATCATCTATTATTCCCCTATTAACGACGATCTTAACATAAATTTATCTGTTAATAAAGTTAATACTGCAAAAGATATTAATATTGATTGTGGTAGATCTTCGATAGTGAAGATTAGCTTTACTTTTCATACACTCTTTTTCCTCTCATACTATAGGCATAGACGTATGACAACAATTTGGCTAAAGAAATTTTGGAACACAATCTCTTATTACTAGGATCTTTGAGTCTCTCGTACTATGTTAATCAAAGAAAAGACCTTAAGATGTTGATCAACTTTTCTACCCAATTTTTTTTTCCAAACAGATAATCGGAATTAGATAAAAGTATAACATTTAGGTACCTTGAAGTTAACTGATAATGCAAAGTTTTAGTTTGTAAAGAACGTAAAGTTTCAATGGTAACTTAATCCCGAATGGATGTAACTACTCAACAAGCACAAGAAATCCTACAACTCTTAAATCAGTCAAGTTGATACCCATAAGGACTTCCATACTCGAACCTCGGTAAATATGATCTGAAAATCTGTCCAATATTTCCTTATTTTAATTGTGTTGGAAATCCTCATATTTAGGACTTTAAAGTTAATTAAGAATTTACCTTTTCTAATCTTATTTTATTTAAGCTATGTAGCTCAACTTTATTTACACGTTTGTATAATCACAACTTTGAATAAGTAGGAATCATAACTGTGTCTTTTTAGTACACAAATACAAAGAAGAGCCTGTAGCTTAAAAGAAGACTTGACAAGTTTGATTAACAGTCGTTACTGCTCTTAATACTTTAAGTTGCAGTCAATTACGTAACCGGGAAAAAAGTACAGTCAAATCTCTCTATAGTGAAAGCGTTTGTCCGAAAATTTCATGGCTGCTATAGTGAGGCGTTATACTGGCATTCGATATTTGGATCTCATTTAGCTGTTATAAATAAAATTACGCAAACAATTAACTTTTTGTACTTTTTATGTTATAAACGAAAACAATATACTTGTAAATTATAAAATCTCAATTGATTTTCATAGAGTCCGGAGCCAAAATGGGTTATTTTTGCAGCCATTAGACAAAAATGGTATGCTATTTTTTTTTAGACCAAAATGGGCAGTTCGTGATCCATGCAACGAAATAGGTGATTTTTTATTTTTTATTTTTATTTCGTGAATTAAATGAAGAAATTGATTTTTTTTTCTTTGCATTTCGTGAATCAATTCACGAAATAGATGTTTTTTTTTTATTTCGTAAATAAAAAAGAAAGTGATTTGTATTTTTTTTTTTTTTTTGCATTTCGTGACACAATTCACGAAATAGATGTTTTTTTGTTTTTTTTTAATTTCGTGAATAAAAAAGAAAGTGATTTGTTTTTTTTTTTTTTTTTTTTGCAATTCTTGAAATAATGAAAGAAACTGTTTGTTTTTTTTTTTTTGCATTTCGTTGCCCAATTAAC
Organism: Lycium barbarum; assembly: GCF_019175385.1. Classification (NCBI taxonomy): domain Eukaryota; kingdom Viridiplantae; phylum Streptophyta; class Magnoliopsida; order Solanales; family Solanaceae; genus Lycium; species Lycium barbarum. The sequence goes on from NC_083337.1 coordinate 164,299,022, forward strand.
GAAATAGCCTTTTTTTTTTTTTTTTTTTGCAATTCGTGAAATTAATTAACTGTTTTTTTTTTTTTTTTGCATTTCGTTGCCCAATTCACGAAATAGCCTTTTTTTTTTTTTTGCAATTCGTGAAATTAATGAAAGAAACTGTTTTTTTTTTTTTTTTTTTTTTTGTATTTCGTTGTGCAATTCACGAAATAGCCTTTTTTTTCAATTCATATAAAAACAAAATTGGAAAATATATATATATATATATATATATATATTATATATATATTTGTATTTCGTTGATACATGAACGAAATAGGATAATTTTTTTTTTTTATATTTCGTTTATATAAAAACGAAATAGGAAAATATAATTATTATTTTTTTGGTATTTCGTTTATATAAAAACGAAATAGGATTTTTTTTTTTTTTTTGCATTTCGTTTATGTTTCAACGAAATAGGATTTTTGTTTTTTATTTCGTTCATATTCCCTTTTTCTGCTCCCCACTTTTACCCTATATTATTTTACCTTATCCTCTCCATTCTCCATTCTCCATTTTTCCTTCTCCATTCTTCATTCTCCCTTTTCCATTTTCCGTTCTTCCTCTACCTCCATTCTTTCTCTTCTTCCGTTCTTGATTCTTTTCTTCTTTTTTCTACTAATCCTATCACAAGGATTCCTCAACTTTTGCTCCATAATCTTCTTCAAATTGAGGTAATTTATTAATTTTATAAGTTTTTACATATATTTTTTGATTTAGTCATTATAAATTAGTTCACATTTATTTTTTTTAATTTATTTATATGTTATACTTAGTGTAGTAGACTATAATAAAGAAAACAAAAGTTACAAGTTTAATTAATCAATAGTTGGTAATTTCAGCCGTTGCTTCAATTAAAAAAAGCTTTTAAAAAATGTTAGTAGAGTTTATCGGTCAACGAACTACAATTAAAATACTTAAAAAATTGTTGAAGCTACTGATTAAAAAGGTATAAATTTATATTATAAAATGTGTTTTTAGTTAGTCATTTTCATAGAACAACAGTTAAAAAAAAGATGAAGAAATTGTGAGGAAAGTAAGATTGTTAAATATAACATAAAGATATTTGTATCATTTGTTGGGTCATTTTCTATGTTCAAATTGTGACTAGTCGTTGGAGATTATTTTCTGTTGATAAGCATGAAGAATTTTTAATTTTCCAATTAAAAGTATAAGATCAAGAAACTGTGAGGAAGTTGGAGTTGTTTTTGAAGCTAATAGACAAAAATAGCATGTCCTTTTTTTTTTAATACCAAAATGGGTATTTCGTTGGATAACTGACGAAATACTATTCCGATCCGTTAAAAAAATAAATATATTTTCCTTGCATCCCCTCTCTAGTCATATCCTTTGTTTTAAATAGAAAAAAAGTAGTTATATGTAAGATGAATACTATTATGGCAATTAATTATGAGCTTAACCAAAAGTTTAATTACATTTCGTTCACCACATAGGGAACTGCAATTATTTTTTGACAGTTGTACTCTTATTATTATTTTTTTCTTTTCTCACGTGATAATAGTTTGACCTTTATTGACTTTCCTATTGAATATATAGTAAACAATTCTGTAATGTGTTGTCCATTATTCTAATAGCAGTGGCTTGGTGTTGCAATGTTATAGATATGGATCGCCCCAAAGTCACTGTACATCCAGGTCCAGAAAACTATGATTTATTAATACTCCAGCATGAGCATCGATCCCAGGCTGTGTGGGATGGAACATTGACTGGAAAGAACGCGTGTTTAACTATACGTCGTGCGGATCATGAATTCTGGAATCACGTGAGGCAATACCCTTTACATAATCGCATCCTTAATTACTTTGAGAGGTGCGGATTTGGGGGAGTTTTAGCAGTAGGTAATGTGCAGTGTGATGAAGGAATCATCACTGCACTTATTGAGAGATGGCGTCCAGAGACGCATACATTTCATATGCGGACTGGCGAATGTACCATCACACTGCAGGATGTCGAGGTGTTATATGGCATTCCCGTGGATGGCCACCCATTGGTGCAGAGAAATGTTAAAAATATAACTAAATCAAGGTGGCAGGAATTGATGTACGACCTTACTGGTTGGTTGCCCGGAGAAGAAGCAATTATAGGTAATATCTTGTTGGTAATAACACAATTATCTAATCATTTGGAAACCTTGATTGCCAATAATGATATTATTGATGAACACACTGATGAGGCTGAGGTACAAAAGAGGGCCAGGTTGTACCTGCTTTGGTTGATTGGTGGCAATATATTCCCTGATAATAGTAGTTCAAAGCTTAGTTTACACTTTTTGCTTGACATAATAGACCTTGATGCAATAGGCGGGAAAGCTTGGGGAGCAGCAGCATTATCATACTTGTACAGTTGTTTATGCCGTGCTTCGATGGCCAATAGCCGTGTTGTTTGTGGATTTATTGCTTTGTTGCAGGTACGTGAATTTCAATAATATATTGCTCTACTTCAGTAGAAATAAGAGATCAAGCAGCATTCTTATAACCACCATTACCCAAATTTTGAAAAATGAAATTAGGAATCGAAAGTCGAGCTTTATTATAAACACTAAATGTACCACTATATATAATGCAATCTGGAATATTAATATTTGTGTATAATTCTAAATGTCAGCTAACCATATTTCCTTGAGTTGTCACGCTAACAATTTAAAAGTATTGCTTGATACACGTTTAAATAGTCAACTTCTCTGCTATCGTTTAAATGATTTTTTAGATTTCCTAGTGTTATAATTTGTATAATAAATCATTAAAAATTATAATATTGTCGAATAGCTTGCACAATAATATTAGCGTATTATCGGAACCCAACCATAACAACATAATTTTCATGTGTATTTTCGGGTTATTTTATTTAATTCAAAAAATATTTATATAGTTAAATTTACTTATATAGGTTTGGGCTTGGGAGCGAATAATCCTGATGCAGCCATTACTTTGTCCCCCAAGAGTAAACGAACGAGATATTGTATTTGCGCAGAAGTGGACTCGTCGTGGAGTTCGTGAAAGCGAGGCACGAGCTGTGCTAATAGTTTGTAGGGATGTTTTAGATAACCTAACTAATGATCAAGTATTTTTGCTTTTAAATTTTTTTGATAAGAAATGTGAAAAATATAACAACAATAGAGTTTTTATAGATTTGTTCATTTTTTGCTTAATCGTACTACGATAATGGGTTAATTTTTGTTTTAATTTGTTATAGCTAATTTGCTACAACTTGCTACTTGTTGTGATATTTTTTAGATCCCATTTCTTCTTTTAGCATAATTAGTATTTTTTCTAGGTTTGTTTTAATGGCTAGAAGGTTACTAAAGTATTTTGTTTTTATTTCCATCAAAATTCATTATGGAATTTTCAAGTTAGCATGTTCTTGTTATGCTTTGGAACTGAATAAAAAAGAAAGTGCTTCTAACAAGGATTTGGTCATGATACGCTTTCTACTATTGAGTATTTTTTATTCTTCATTTGCACGGTTTGGAAATGATGAAATTTTGTGTATTTAGAAGGAAGGAAATTGCTTGAATGTTCTAATCTTTACTTAACTGAAAATGCATAATGGATGTTTGTTGTAATGAGAAAATTTATAATTTGCAGTATAAATTATAAATGACTGTATAATATTTTTGCTATCGTAGTTTGTGTGGGAGCCTTATACAGAGGCCATCAATGATGGACTTCCGGAGTGGTGCCGACGTGGTCAAGACATTTGGATGGTGCAGTTGCCACTCATTTGTGGGATCTACCGAGAGTGGCACATGGCGGGACGGGTCAATAGACAATTTGGTAAGGAGCAGTCTGTTCCGGGACCAATCCCCCCACATAGACCATTTCATTTTTCACTGGACAAGCGATTTAAGATAAGTCAGGAGATGGGGGGAAATTTTGAGGAAGCTGAATATTTGTGGGAACGCCGTCAGGAACTAATAGTTGAAGCTCCATATACTACTGTAGCTCCCGGATCGGATTCTGAATATTTTAAATGGTACCGGAGGTACTCCCGCACCTTGATAGGAAATCCAGAACGTACCGTGGATAGGGGATACCAACACCTCGCAGGGAGGCACGAAGCACTGGTACGTAACTTTTGGTGCATGTCAAGTTAAATAGACAGTTAATGATGTACTATATAGTTTTCTAACATTTGAGTAGAAACAAAATTACTGGTAGTACTAATTAATATATCTTGAAAAATAGTCTAAGAATTTGACTTACTACACTCATCCAATGCCAGTATTCAGGCAAATTTACCATGAAAATCTTAACCTAGGTGCTTCGATTTTTATACTTTATCTCTTTCGTTATTTAGCAAAAATACTGTATAATAATAAATTGACCATGATTATGAAATTAATTTAATTATATTTTCTAATGAAGATGATTTTCCATAAGCATTTTCTGTTGTTATGTTGGCTAGTTAAGTATTGTATTTGTACCTTTTCATTTTTCAATGTTATTTCAATTTGTATTTTATGCGAAATGCTATCGTATTCATCTTCATCTTCATCTTGCTCTCCATCTCGTCCATCTTCATTATCGAGTGAGCGATTTCCCGCCTCCCATCCGAGAGCGTCGTAGTCCAAGCCCCACAGTTCACAGCGCCGTAATCCAACTCCCCTCTCCTTTATGTTTTTTTTTTTAAAACCATCCGCTGAAAAAAGATTTTTTAGACATTAATGAAGTTAGTTAGATTGAGATATAGATAATCGAATACGATGAATATTGGTTGAAAGTTTATATTTTTTTGGTTGAAATAGTCCGATTATTTATAAATTGAATGAATGCAATTGTAAGAAAATGTTAGCTCTTTCAACTGTCAAGACCAAGGAATCCGTGTAAAAGAAATTGGGATTTGACTTGTCCATGCTAAAAAAATTGTCCCTGCATTTCGCAAAGTATGCAACGAAATATAAAAGATATATAACAACAATGATTCTTAAAGTATGCAACAATGAATTGAAACCTACTAAATAGCTTCCTTTTTAGCTTCTTTTTAACGTATGCAATAATGCTTGGAGAAAATTAAATAAGTGTACAATACTTCTGCCAAGATTCTTAAAATGAATTGAAACCTACTAAATAGCTTCCTTTTTAGCTTCTTTTTAACGTATGCAATAATGCTTGGAGAAAATTAAATAAGTGTACAATGCTTCAGCCAAGATTCTTAAAATGAATTGAAACCTACTAAATAACTTCCTTTTTAGCTTCTTCTTAACGTATGCAATAATGCTTGGAGAAAATTAAATAAGTGTACAATGTTTCAGCCAAGATTCTTAAAATGAATTGAAACCTACTAAATAACTTCCTTTTTAGCTTCTTCTTAACGTATGCAATAATGCTTGGAGAAGATATATAACAACAATGCTTCTGCCAAGATTCTTAAAATGAACTGAAACCTACTAAATAGCTTCCTTTTTAGCTTCTTTTTAACGTATGCAATAATGCTTGGACAAAATTAAATAAGTGTACAATGCTTCTGCCAAGATTCTTAAAATGAATTGAAACCTACTAAATAGCTTCCTTTTTAGCTTCTTCTTAACGTATGCAATAATGCTTGGAGAAGATATATAACAACAATGCTTCTGCCAAGATTCTTAAAATGAATTGAAAGTTACTAAATAGCTTCCCTTTTAGCTTCTTTTTAACGTATGCAATAATGCTTGGAGAAAATTAAATAAGTGTACAATGCTTCTGCCAAGATTCTTAAAATGAATTGAAACCTACTAAATAGCTTCCTTTTTAGCTTCTTTTTAACGTATGCAATAATGCTTGGAGAAAATTAAATAAGTTTACAATGCTTCAGCCAAGATTCTTAAAATGAATTGAAACCTACTAAATAGCTTCTTTTTAATGTATGCAATAATGCTTGGAGAAAATTAAATAAGTGTACAATGCTTCTGCCAAGATTCTTAAAATGAATTGAAACATACTAAATAGCTTCCTTTTTAGCTTCTTCTTAACGTATGCAATAATGCTTGGAGAATATATATAACAACAATGCTTCTGCCAAGATTCTTAAAATGAATTGAAAGTTATTGCCTATCTTTTTTTTAGCTTTTGACTTGTACATGTAAAAAGCAAAGAAATTCGTTTCCAAGTCAAAAATAAATTGAAAGCTATTGACTAGCTTCTTTTTAGCTTCTGACTTATCCATGTAAAAAGAAAAGGAATCCATTTCCAAGTGAAAAAAAATTGAAAGCTATTGACGAGCATCTTTTTTAGCTTCTGACTTGTCTAATTATTTAGATTTGCATTTCGCAAAGTATGCAACGAAATATAAAAGCTTGGAAAAGATAACTGCAACAATGCTTCTGACAAGATTCTTAAAAAAAATGGATTTGACTAGTCCATGTAAAAAGAAAAGAAATAATTTCCAAGTAAAAAAAATAAAAAAATTGAAAGTTATTGACAAGCTTCTGACAATTTTTTATCCTTGCATTTCGCAAGGTCAGCAACAAAATTTAAAAAACTTAAATTTGACAAGTCCATGACGAAAAGTTATTTATAAACTTGGATTACTCCAATTTTTTATTTTACATTTTCGGTGCATATGCAACGAAATGCAACAAAATTTACATTATAAAGAACTCTAACCGGTCATTGTTATCTTCGGGTGAGCGTTTATAAGCAAGAGCCATTTTTTTTTTATTTTGCATTTCGCAAATTATCCAAAATCTTCGACTGAGACTTAAAAATCCATTTACTATCCAAAAAATGTCGAACAAAAAAGAGAACACTCCTGGAAGCTCTTCCTCACCTTTTGCTTGGGCATTCCCGGAAAACAGAAATGATAGCTCAAGTTCAGAGTCACCCAACAGCGACTGGGGAACATGGGATCCATATGATTTTGAGATGGACATGTACAACCCGCACATGCTTGACGAACGAGAGGATGAATTTCGGATGCTGAAAAAATCAGATCCATGTGAGTACTACTGCAGATTACGCCGTGAATGGGAGCATAGGTACCATGAGTCAAATATGCTCATGAATGAGCTTGAGCAACTGGGGGCACCCAAGCCACGTCGATTCTCTGTGTGGATGGAACACAGGGATATGGTAGAATATGAGATAGAGTTGAAACAAATTCGAAAGGAGAATAATAGGATGTTGGTGAGACGTTGTAGGTACTATATCCTTAAGCTCGCTGAAGAACAAGCTGCAGCAACAAATCGAACGCTAGCAGAACATGAAAGAGCAAGTGTTTTAGCACACGAACTTTACAAATCGGATGATGACATGCCTAACGAACTCCCTTAGACCGACTATGTGTTATGTTTTTTAATTTTTAATTATAATGTAATTTTATGTTCATTCAATAAAGTGTTGTGTAAGTTCTATCCAACAATAACTGTTAAATTAAAGACAAAATTAAACTCTACAATACGAACCGTTTATATTTTAAAGTAAGGACGACAACATATTATTGAAGGACGACAACATATTATTGAAGATTACATAAAATAACAATAACATAGAACTCATGAAAAAACTTAACAGTAAACAAGCAACAACAACTACTGAGTACGATTGGGGCAACGATTTTTGTTATGACTGGTTTGCCTGCAAGTTCCACACCTCCTAGCCATGCGAGCAGGAGCAATATCCATTTCATTCCTCCTTCTAGTTGTTCTCTGGGCTCCAGAAGTTCGCTCGTATGCAGTGTTTGCAATTAAACAGAAGGGACTTGCAGGCCAATATGCCTCATCACCCAAGGGAGAAAACTTTCCACTGTATGTTTGCTTGTAATACCTACAACTGTAGTACTTGCTAACATAGTCCTTAGGCTGAATTTTACGGATCCGACAGAATTTAATTGCATGGGAACATGGCATGTGGTAGTTTTTCCATTTCCCACACGAACATTTTTTTCCATTGTCAGAGACTTTATGGACATTTCCACCCTTACCTTCGTGTGCAAATGTCAGAATCTCGAAGACCCCAGTCACAATATTGTAGTTCATCATATCAGTGTGCATGGCGGCCCTATCCCAATATTCATGGAACTTCTTATCAACACCGGGCGGCCAAGTCTTCTTATTTACCATTAGCAGAGCAGCAAGGGCGCTTCTTTTAACAAAATGATCAACAAGATTTTTAAAGGTCAAGCGAACCATGGCAGTAACAGGCAATCCACAGTCTTTCTTCAATAAACCGTTTGTTGACACCCAATTTTGTCCCGTCTCTCTGCCAAAATACCTATTTTTAAGCTTCTAATATTTTGAAAAAAATAAAAAAAAATACATTCTGGTTACTATAATTATTAGCCTCTTATCAATACCGACATTTTATTATTCTATTATAATAATAATAATAATAATTATTATTATTATTATCATTATTATTATTATTATTATTATTATTTATTAATATTATTATAATTCACAATTCTTATCATTTCGGCATTTTACCAGCTTACGCATTTATCTTTGCATAAATAAATAATAGTATTTATTTAGTGCGGATTTTCAAAGAAAAGTAACATATATTATTACACGGCTATTATAACACCATATGATTTTATTACCCGAGTCTAGTAATCACATATTTTTTGGTATTAAGTAATATTTTGTCACCCTCGGTATGTTCATTAATTAAAATGGGTCTCTTATTCAAATTTAGAAGTCAAACTGTTTCTTGCACTCAGTCCGTGTTTTGACTTACCGGGCTCCAAATCAAAGTCCGATTAACCCCTAATATTTTTTTGGACTAGTCCATATCTCTTATCTCGATTTTTAGAATAACCTGTGTTTTAATTTATTAGCCTATTCTTCTAATACCCGGTCTAAAAATTGACCCAGTCCATAAATGGACCGGGTCTGACCCGTTTCGCACCAAATAAGGGAAACCCTTTTAGGGTTTCCCCTCATTTCCGCCGCTCGTCACCTTCTCCACCCTCCTCCTCTCTTCTCCTCTCCATCTCCGCCCCTTCTCCACCATCCTCTGCTCCACCTCCTTCACGCCTCCACCTCCTCCACCACTCAGCCTTGTCCCCCACTCTGCTCCTTCATCGTCATCGTCGCCTCACATCTCTGCTCCCCACGTTACTCTCCACTTCGTCACCGACACCTCTGACACACCCCACGCCGCACCATACCTGTCTCCACCATCATCATCCCCACTCGCGTCTGACACCCCACTCCCTTCGCTCCATCTCACGCTTTCTGACATTTCCACCCACGCCTCTGCGCTCCACTCTCCTTTGTTCCCTCTCCTCTGAAACTCGAACCAAAAATCAGTCTATAAATGTGTTTTCATCATCCATTAGAAAGGGGGGGATTTTTTGGGAGCTTGATTGGTGAAACCCCCAAAAGAATAGGACCTTTGATTCAGAAAATTCCCCAATAACTGTTTTTTTTTTCGATTCAAGAAACCCCCTGCAAAACATTTTTTGTTTAGCTATCACAATATCACAAAAATATCGAATCAAAATACTCAAACAATTTTTTTCGTCTGTTCTGTGGTTGTCGCGAATCCGAGTTTCGCAACCTCGAATTTGAAGTGTTTCTAGTGTAAATCGAAGACCCGCACCCACTTCGCTGCACCCGAAGGAGGTAAATTTCCTTCCCTTAAATTATTTTCAGCAGTGGTTTGAGTGTTTTAAACTACTCATGTGATTCGTTTGGTTGATTATGTTTTAGTTCCTATTTGTGATGGTTTAGTTGTTAAATAAATTCTATTTATACAATTACGCATGTTAGGTATGGCAGTTTGGTTCTAATCTAATTCAAATGTGTGAGTTAATCATGCTAGTTGTTCAAGTTGCGTACTGCTGTATAAATCTGAATGATTAGTTATTAGAAAATTAGAACCTGTTTAAGTGTTGTTTCCTAGGAATCTGAATCTATACGAATCTGTCATGTTTGAAAGTGTTCTGTTTCATTGCATTCATTGATGTTCAGTCACTAATCCTGCTGAGTCTAATCTGTTTCAGCTCATTTATGAGCATTGTTGTGAATCATATGAGTATATACCTTTAGGAGATGTTCATTTTAAAATCTGTATGAATTGTGAATCTGTTGCATCTGGTTTATATGTGGGAATCATGCTAGAAGCATTTATAGGTTCATTCTAGGTTTTCATTCCTAATTAATTTGGTTAATGATCAGTTAAGCATGTATAACCACTTGTTGTCTTCTAATTGTTTATGTTTGTTCAATTGAGTCCAACTTGAATCAACATGAACCTGTCTAGGTCATTCAGGTTTATTAAAGTCTTGTTTTGGATGATTTCAGTCTAGTCAGTGTCAGTGATCTATGTTGTTAATTCACTATTGGTTTTAGTATGTGAAAATCTCAGAATATGTTTCTTTAAAGGGATACAAGTATTTAAACTCAGTTCTGTCCCTTTTGTCTGGATTCTATATTTAAAAGAAGGAAGTGTCAAATTTGTTGAGTTTTGTCTTCTTACCATGACCTGGTCATTCCCCTGATTCGAAAGAAACTTATTTGCTATGGTTTTCATGCATGATGTTACCTTCCTGAGTTTGTATGAAATCAGTTAAGTGCTTTTTTTTTTTACTTGGTATGTTGTAAGAATCTGAAATGAGCATGTTAAGGTTGATCTGTATGGCCATCATTTGAAAGATAGGAGAAATTGGTGAAATATAATGTCTGAATCAGCAGGGAATAATGGAGGACTCGTTAAAATGCGAGTAGTTGAGTCATGATTTCAATCATAAGAGGTTTCTTGTATTGTGGTGTGGTGCCTAAATTACTTTGATTCTGTATATTTACCATTTTTAGCTAATGACCATGTATAAGTTCCTTTCTATATTCAAGTCGTTTCCCTCCTGTTATGGTAAATCTTTTTTTTTGTCAGAAGAATTCCAACTAAATAATGAATTAGATCTGGGGGCAGTTTGGTTCACTCATTTGTTTGGATATTGAAAAATGAATATACTGGTTTGAACTAAGGCTAATTGGTTTCCCTGTTTAATCATACGCCTATGTTTGGCATTCTTCCTTCATCTCTTACTCATCCCAGCTAGTCGAATTTGGGTTTGCCACACTTTATTTCATAATAGATTGGTTCAGCAAGTGTAGAAACACATTTGAACATGTTTGATTATTTCTTTGTAGTTACCTTCCTAGTATCCTTATTTATTTGGTCGTTAAGCCATTCTCTTTCTCTGTGTCTCTATTTCATTTTTGGATATACACGGCATATACTCACCCGCTGATCTATTTTGAGTCTCATTTTGTGTGTTTGACCTTACCCCTCGATTAGATATTAATTCTTTTTCTCTTGTTTTATGCATGATCGTCGCTACAAGTCTGGGGGACTCATTTCCCCCCAACATTCGGTTTGGGCTAAAAGCCCAATGTGAATTACTCTTCCTGTGTCCAGCCCATCTATCCGCAGCGAAAAAATAGAAACACATTCTGGGCCAAAGCCCAATAGACAGGAACAGTAGTAGCATCCGCAGCAGTTTCTAAGATTTCCGCTGGGCCGAGACCCAACAGCAGCGAGTGGACCGAAGCAGCTCCAAATGGGGCGGAACCCATTTATTTATATTTCTTGGGCTTCTATTTTATTTTTATTCTGCATTTATCGCATTTAACTTATGTTGTTTTGACTAACACTTTATTTTATTGGTCTCTTAGCTTAGACGAATTATAGGAGATTTAGTGGGGTTTAGTTTAATAACGGGTAGTTAATCCAAGCAAAACTAATAATCAGTTCCCGTAAGTTTCATTTTCTATCTTTATACTAAAGCTATTTGTAGTATTTATAATATATACTTTGTAGAATAATTGATTTTCAATAGCATGAAATTCATATTTTGAGTTAAAGGAATTATATTTTATTATCTTGGGGATTTTAAAACACCACTGGCACGCAAATAAGAACTAAAGAATATTTTGTAGAATCTTTAAGGTTTTATCCAAATTATGCATATTTTTGGTCGAAAGGCAGTCAACGGAGCATAATCTCGTTCACACTTCTAAAACTTAAAGTCAATTAATACCTCATCGTTTAGTTCGTCTTAAATATTTATTAAAATATTGCATAAACTTGCATCTTCTTCCACTTATATGTAATTTCGTAAATTTCATTTTCGTTGTGCTGCTTTCATTTAAACTATTAGTAACGTTTGTAAACTTTATTTCAAATAATATTCTAAGATTTTTTATGCAAAGTATTAATTTTATTTTAATAGCCTTATTATTTAAAGCCTTAGCAACATGTATAAGTCTTATTTTAAACAACTTATATTTTCCTTTTTGAAACATTAGCAGCATTATAAGTCATTTTCTTAAAATTTAAGCACCGTATTTAATCTTAATTAATTAACCTAAGTTGGTCGGATAACCGTAAGTTAACGGATTCTAAAGGATGCTTAACCCCTTCCCTTTAGGATAATATAGAGCCCTTACCTAGAATCACACTGGTTAAGCAGACTATTAACGGAGGTTTAGTTTTTAACTTTACCTTAGTTAACCTCTAGGTGTCCTAATTCATCGTTAAATTAATTAGGTGGCGACTCCTTAAAACAAATAAATAGGAATCACCAATATGTCATACCCTAAATCCAACCCGGTTAAAATGGGGTGTGACACCGTTGTAAGACTCAGAGACATTTGTCGTCATAGCACCCTACCTATAACCACCGTCCTTATACAATGTCCATTTTTCCTTCGGAAGCTCGCTTAACCACATATGCGTTGCAGGTGACAAAGTTTTGATTTGTTGCATCCTCATTTGGTATTTCTTCTTCTGGTGCTCTGTAGCAGCCAACCACATTAGCTTCTCAAGATCAGAGTTAAGAAACTTTTTGTTAAAGTTGCTTTTTAAATGTCGAACACAAAATCTATGATGTGTGGTGGGTGGCTGTAACCAGTCATGTGTCATTACACATTGCAAGATCCCTTGGTGACGGTCAGAAATTAGTCCAATGCCTTTTCTATGACAAACAACATGTCTCCATAATAAACTGAGAAACCAAGTCCATGACTCATAGCTCTCACGTGCTACTATAGCATATGCAAGTGGAAAAATATTTCCGTTTGCATCAATGCCAACAGCAATCAACAATTTCATCTCATACTTACCATAGACATGGGTGCCATCTATTGAGATGACCGGCCTGCAACTTTTGAATCCATCGATACTTGGTTTAAAGGCCCAGAAAAGATACTTGAAGATGTGTTCGCCTTGCATTGTAGTTGACTCGTGTGTCCACTGTTGACACCCAATTTTGTCCCGCCTCTCTTCCAAAATACCTATTTATGATCCTAACATTTTGTGGAAAAATAAAAAATATATATATTGTATTTACTATGATTATTAGCCTTTTATCAAAATCGGGGCTTCATTATTATATTTCAGTTACTTATTATTATTATTATTATTATTATTATTATTATTATTAATATTATTATTATTATTATTATCATTATTATTATTATTATTATTATTATTATTATTATTCATAATTTTTATCATTTCAGTATTTTACCAGCTTACGCACACGCATCGCATTTATCTTTGCATAATTAAATAATAGTATTTTATTTTACTGTGAATTTTTAAAAAATATTATTGCACGACTATTATAACATCATATAATTTTATTACCCGAGTTCTAATAATTACACATTTTGGTATTATGTGATATTATGTCATTCTCAGTACATCGTTAATCAAAATGAGTCTCTTATTTAAATATTGGAAGACAAACTGTTCCTTACACGCAGTCCGTATTTCGACTTACCGAATCCCAAATTAAAGTCCGATTAACTCCTAATATCTTTTGGACTAGCCCATATCTTTTATCTCAATTTTTAAACCCAGTCTATGTTTTTAATTTTAGCCCATTCTCAATACTCAGTCCAAAAATGGACCCAGTCCAAAAAATACCGGGTCCGACCCGCATCAGCTCCAACATAAGGGAAACCCCTAGGGTTTCCCTTTATTCTTTTTCTCCTCCGCGCCTCCCTTCCCCCTTTCCCTTCTCTTCTTTCTCTTTCCGCTTTCTCGCCTCTCCTTCATCATCTTCATCCCCACCACGCCGCCGCTCCTCTCTTGTCGTCATCCCCACCACGCCGTTCCCTTTCCCTACCCCCGCTCCTTTCTTTCCCCTTTCATCATCATCATCGCCGACGACCCCCACACCGCTACCCCACCACGCTCCTCTTCCTTTTTTTTCCCCGCTCCTCTCCCCCTGTTTTTTTCTTCAACACAAAAGAACCCCCCAAATCCCCATAAATAGTAGAGAGGAATCACAGTTCAAGAGGCCCCGAAAAAAAATCCCCTATTTTGTAGTTTTTTTTTGTGGTTGTTGTTTGGAGCGGCAAAAATCCCTCGAGATTAGACAGGTTTTGGAACCCCCAAAACCCCTTAAAGCAAGAAACAAGTTTATTTTTCAGTGGCAAAATCACCAGTAATACTAGTTCATTAGCCGCCTCAAAATCTCCGTAAAAAAAAAAACCAGTTTCTTTAGTAAATCATAGTCTCAAACTATCTAGTCAAAATTCTAGAACATTTGTTTTGTTTTCTGCTTTTATTTGCTTTGTGTTGTTGCAAAATCCGAGCATACGCAAGTTTGAATTTCAAAGTGTTCGAGTGTAGATCGAAGATTCGCTCCACTTCGCTGCACCCGAAGAAGGTGAATCCCCTTTCTGCAAGTTTCTTTAATAATCGTCTGTGTATTTTGAACTATTCTGTCGACTTGTTTGCGTAGTCGTATTTTAATTGCGTTTGTAGTTTATTCTGGTCGAATTAAACATGTTCAGTCCTGCTTAGTTTAATTCTGGAAGTATATTAGCCTTATATGCAGGTCTAGATTCATCTGATGCTTATATTTGTTGGTTAGTATGTCATTAGATTAATTGTGTGTAGGTTCAGATTAGAAGACCTGTTAATCGTGGTTATGTGCAGTAGTTTTTTTTATGATTAGTTAGACTCTATCTCATCCAGTTAAGATCTAATAAGGACCATTATAATGCCTATTATGTTTGCTCTCACATACTGTTCAGAAGAGTAGTGATAATCCTTGCATGTCCTCTAAAATCTGGGGTTGTCGTTTCACTATTATGACATCTAATGAGTTCTGTGTTCATTTATGATCTAGAGGCCTACCCATCCTGCTAATATGGTTTTAATTCTGCTAAGCCTGTCGATTGATTATATCAGACCTGGATTATCGGGTGATGGATTTGATCAGTTTATTTGAATGCCTGTGAGATAATACATAAGCTTCCCTGCTTGGCATCATGATTAGCACACTCAACCCTTTGTCTGTTTTCTTTTGATTAATGTACAGCTGATTTTGAATGTCCGAGATGTGTCCATATCTGTTAAGTTAAGTTCCAGATCATTTGTGACCTCTGTGTTTGATATACCGAATGTTCTTTCGTGGTGTGTTGCTTCCTAGTCTGCAAACTTGTACCAATGCCTTATTAAGTCCTGTAATACTGTTTAAAGCCCTTTGTGGACAAAACTATTAGTTGTGTACTATATGATCATCTCTATTTAAATTTGTACCTGGTCAGGCTCATTTAACCATGTTTGTTTTAACATTGAATCTGTAGTTTACTGGATAAGCTCAACTAGTTGTGGGTTGCCTAATTATGTACATGCCCAATCTTAATCACACCCGATGTAAACTGTGCATGTTCATCCTAGTTGCCTACTGTTCATCTTATCTATGTTTAGTCTTATATCATTTGGTAAACTTTCTGACAGAATTTCTCTGTGTTTAGTTGAACTTAGATTAACCTCTGAAAATGATCTGCTATCTGCCTAAGTCATCTTCAAAGATCATATTTGCGTAATTGAATGGCTTAATCTTACATGTCTAAGGCTTACAATTTGCATCATTAGTCATATATGAGTCATTAAGTTACGCCACTTATGAACTGATTAATATCACTAGCAAAAGTTTATGTGTTTTCTCCCACTGTCATAAAAGGGTATCAGATGTTCACTAAAAACCTATGAGTTAGTGTATGCTTCAGCATAAGGTTCAATTGGCTTAAAGATTGGTTGTTTCTTCTTCTTTTTTGACAAATGTGCTGTTATGTTTTGTTCAAGATGAGTTTCGAAAGTAAAAAGCTTGAACTGGTAATAACATGCTCAAGTACATTTGAAAGATTTGCTTAAAATAAGGACTGTCTTATCAAGACTAAGATCGATATTTTATTAAGCATTCCTTGTTGAATGTTCAAGTTGAAGCCTAGATCCAGAATCAAGAGCCTGTTTCAAGTTCAAAATGAAACTGTTAACCTAAAAGAAAACATGATGTATATATGTGAACTGTGTCAAATAAAGTGTGATGAATCAGTTCCCTAGGGTTGAAACAAATGTCATTTTGTTGTATGCAAGTCCTTCGATAATGTGAAAAATCTTCATTTTGGCATTACTTTATATGAAATCTATTGAGTTCAGAAGGAATAAACAGTCTTTTGAGAGTTATGTATTTCTAGTGTGAGGAAATAACAGGCCATATTCAGATCACAAGCGTAATACCCCCAAGTCATAGGTGTTGAGATCTTGCATTTGATTGTTGTCTTACTATCTTTGTCCGAAAAAAAAAAAAAAAAAAAAAAAAGAGGATTATGAATCTGTAAGAGAAGTAGGTAGATAATCATTGTATGTTGAAGTACTAGCCTTGAAATCCCCATATCATAAGTCTTTGATTTTCAGCTCGATGCTGCCCTTTTAAGTTGATGTGTGTTCATGAGTTAAAACTCGAGTTAAATATGCCAAATCAGTGTTATTTTCATTTCCCTGTAATTCAGTTGAGAAGTCGAGTACTAGATTCTACTATTTGCACTTATCCTTTGAGTATTTTAGGCAGGGTTCCTTTTCCCAGTGTGTTTTGAATTATGTATCATGATTTGGTATATAATATGTTATATTTCAAGCTGCGTATGAATCAGGCGTACTTTAAAGGAAAGAAAAAAATATATTTTGGATTCTGAGTTAAGACTATAATGAGTTCAAGATAAGGCATCAAGTCACATTTGAATATGCTGTTATGGACTTCTAATCAAAAAATATATATTGCTGCAGTTTGGCCTTCCTACTGTCATTACTGCTGTTACTTGGTTGCTGCATTTTGTTGAATAAGTTATTATTGCCCCTGTGAGGTCAACCACTGCTTCATTAAGAGTCTGTGTTGTACACTTGAATGCATGGCTGTACCTGAACCTCCCTTTCTCATACTCTATTTCTTTAACTCTAATATGTCGGGAACTACTTCTGAAAACTAAGAAATAAGTAATATGACCTATTTGCTGTCGAAACAAAATGTGGTGGATGATTGGCGTATGTGACAAGTGTGTGGCAGCTGATTTGTGTGTACATAAGATATACTAAAATATACACAGTATATATACAATGCATTGACTTGTTTTGAGTTATATTTTACATGTTTTAACCTCATCCGTTGATTATATACTAATCTTTCTCCTTTCGTTTTATGCATGATCATCGCACACGAGTCCGAGTGACTCGTCTTCCTCCACATCCGGTGTTGGGCTAAAAGCCCAACGAAATCTTTTCCGCGTCCAGCCAGTCCGCAGCAAAAAAATAGAAAACAAATATTTGGGCCTTGGCCCATGTGTATAGCAGCAGCGGCCCGCAAGCATAAAAAAAAGGGAATTCTGGGCCAAGCCCAATGGCAAACAGATTGCAGTTGTCTTTTAAAATGGGCTGATCCCATTTAACTCTCTCCTCTATTTTATCTTTTACATTTGACTTGTATGTCTAATGTTTTATTTTGCTAATTTAGATGAACCTTGGAGACATTAGTGGGTTTAGTAATGGGTAGATAATTCAAGGCAATTAACGACTAATTCATTTTCCGAATAATTGATTCTCAAAAAATAGCATGATTACATATTTTGAATTAAAAGAATTGTGTTTTATCTTTCTATTATCTAAACATTTCAAAACGTCATTAATATGCAAATATAAACTCAAGTATTGTTTTTATAAGTAACTCTTCAAGTTTTGAATCAATCAATGCATATTTTTAGCTAAGCATAATTAATAATAAATAATAAAAAAGGGAGAAAGAAAATTCACTTCCTTTTGAATCTTATTTATAAGCTTAGATTTTCTACATTGCTACATTCATATAATATAATTTATTCAAAGTTCAAAATTACTAAATCTTTTCTCAAAAGCTATTATTTATGGGCAAATTATCATATTTTATACAAATCTTATATTAAACAGCATTTTATTTTAAAGTTTAGCCACATTTATAAGTCTTCTTCAAATGACATTTTTTTTCTTAACAATGCCTAAGTTTTATTTCATGCAAATTATCACATTTCCTATAAATCTTATTAAATATTATCTTTTATTTAAGGCTTCATCAATATTTTCAAGTCCCATTTAAATTTTTAGAATCTTCTTTTACACACGTTATTATGTTTTTCTACGAGTATTATTTTAAACAATACTATTATACTTTCGTCTAAAACCTTAACAACATTCATAAATCGTATTTTTTTTAAAAATGGCATTCAAAGTCTCTGATTATTATATTTTCTGTAAATCTTATTTTAACTAACATTATTTTCTTTTAAAACTTTAGCAATATCTAAAAATCATTTTCTAAATTTTAAGCATTTTATTTACTCTTAATTAATCAACCTAAGTTTGGTCGGATAACCGTAAGTTAACGGATTCTAAAGGATGCCTAACCCCTTCCCTTTAGGATAATATAGAGCCCTTACCTAGAATCACACTGGTTAAGCAGACTATTAATTGAGGTTTAGTTTTAACTTTCCCTTAGTTAATATTTAGGTGTCCTAATTCACCGTTAAATTAATTAGGTGGCGACTCCTTAAAACAAAAATAAACAGGAATCACCAATACGTCATACTCCTAAATCCATCCGGGTTAAAATGGGGTGCGACAGCTTGGCGACTCCGCTGGGGACTTTAGGCTCTAACCATAACAGACTTAGGTTAATAATTTGTTGGATATTTTGTTTGTTTTTTTTGTTTGCCTTTATTATTGCTTTTTCCTTATATGCTTTTGGTTGTTTTTATTTTATTCCTTATGTAAATTTTCTATGTAATATGTATGTTATTGCTTTCCTTAAATTGGCATTCCGCTCATATTTCTTCCACTCCTGGAAAACTCACACATATTCACACACTTAAAGCGGCTTCGCAGTTTGCGCCCGTGCACTACTAAATTACCCTTTTAGTTGGATTGGTCTTGTGGATTTAGTCGATCGGCGGTGCAGTCGACGGCCACGGACTTTCCACTTCCAAATTGTCCGCTTGGGGGAGCCTTGTGTCATAGGAAAACCATTCTTAGTCTACCTAGGTAGAGCGAAAACCAAAACCTTGTAAGGACATGCATCATTTTAAACCTAGGAGGCTTAATACCCTTGGTATTAAGTCCATTAGTCAACCTTACCAAATGTCCAAATGAGTCTATGACTCTAAGTGACACTACTCACTATCTATGCGCATTATTTGGAGGACAAATATGTGGATTATGTGGACCTAATACTCTATAGATAAATATTTCAAGGAAACTAACCTTTTGTTGCAGGTTGTTGTGGAGCATCCAAAATTAATGCCGGAGGTTTGAAGACAGCCAAAGGAAATTAGTGGAGTTGAAGTATTAGATATCTTAGATTAACTTTGAATTGTATTATTGACTGGCATGTAATAAATTTTTATTACTCTTGTAAACTAGTTTTAGAAAGAGTTATGGAATGACACATCAAAAAACATGTTTGTCCTTCAAATGTTCGTTAGGCCTACCTCTGGCATAAAGAGGTCCCTTGCATTATAGAACGCGATGTATTATGTGCAATAATGTGTTTATATGCAATAATATGTCCTTACCGTATACTGACTCATTTTCTTTTTTTCTTTTTCTTGTTTTATCTTTTTTCTTTTTAAAATTTATTTTTCAAAATAAAAGGTTGACTTGTGCTAAAGGGGAACTGGCGGAGCATCCATATTTCACACGGTCTAGAGCCAAGAAATCAGACTCTGACTCATCACTAATCATCTGGTTAACTAAAAAGACTCGTTCTAAAATGGATCAAAGTTTGATCAATGCAACCACTTCATCTGAGCCATCTCTTAGTTTGCCGATCACGAGTGATCCCACATCTTCTAATCAACCAGAAACGCATTTGGAGATCATTGCTCGTTTGGAGCGACGAGTTGCTGAATTAAGTCACATGGTACTTCACAACCGGTCATTTTCTCAAACGCCACCACATATGACTCCATCTCATGGGGTTCGTCAGACTTTGCCTATGCCACCTCCATTCCCAAATTTGGACGAATTTAACCAAGCAAATTATTTTACCACCTCCCAGCCGGTTCGTTCCGAACCCCTCACTCAAAATGCTCCCCTTTTATTTACAGCCATCTCTTCAAAAGCTCAGTTCATACCGCCGACACATGATGTTACCAATACGCATCAAGTTCCACCCATATATACTTACACCACAGCTCCACCCATGACACAAATCCAGGGACAATGTCGCACAGATGTTGATCATTATGTCGAAGTTGAAAATGAGGCACGGTCAATTAATGATGAAATGATAAATAGAAAGCTCAAAAGTTTGGAGGATGCCATGAGAAGTTTGCGTGGACTTGGTAGTAACCAAAGCGTGAGATATGAAGAATTATGTGCATTTCCTGAGGTAGAATTGCCACCAGGTTACAAGATTCCAAAATTTGAGAAGTTTGATGGGTCGGGGAACCCTTTCTTCCATTTGAAAGTCTATTGTGAAAAGTTGATTGGTGTGGGGAAGAATGAAGGGATAAGAGTCAAACTATTCAATCAGAGTTTGAGTGGAAAAGCCTTGGAGTGGTATTCTAAGCAAGATACAACCAAATGGCGTACTTGGGATGATTTGGCAAATGCTTTTGTGGATCACTACAAGTTTCATGTTGAGATCGCTCCTGACAGAATCTCAATTACAAAGTTGAAGAAGAAGTTCACCGAATCATTTCGAGAATATGCTATACGGTGGAGGGAACAAGCATCTAGAGTACACCCACCCATGGAGGAGACAGAAATGGTTACTTTCTTCATTCAAGCGCTAGAGCCGGAATACTATGAACGTTTGGTGACAATGGGCGGAAAAACTTTTGCAGAGGTGATCAAAGCCGGGGACATGATTGAAGATGGCATTAAGACAGGGAGAATAACAAGTCTTGCGGCTTTACAGTCTACTAGTAGGGCCATACAAACAGGTACTCTCGGGAACGGAAAGAAAAAAGAGAAAGAAGCAGCATCGGTAATGGCTTTGGGAAACACATCATACCACCATCAACAACCCCCGCGATACCAGCCTAACGCTCACCACTCACAGTATTTCCAATATTCTCCACATCCCTACGACCAAGCTTTGTCATCTTACCAACCTCAATCACCACAAATATCCTACCCTGTTTACAACACACAACCAGCATATCGAGCTCCACGACCACCAACATATCCAACTCCACCATCACAAACTCATCATCCAAACAATGCATCCGCACCTCGCCCAAATAAACCGTTTCGCCATTTCACACCATTAGGAGAGCCACTGAGCGTTGTTTTTGAAAGACTGCAAGCTTCAGGCTTAGTATATCCTGTGGAAGGTAGAATTCCAGATCCATTACCCAGAAGCTTTGATCCCACTAAAACATGTGCATATCATTCGGGGGTAAAAGGCCATTCCACTGATCGTTGTTACGCATTGAAGCATAAGGTTGAGGATCTTATTGAAGCAAAACAGATCACGGTCAAACCACCAACACCAAATGTGGTTAACAATCCACTCCCGACCCATGATGGGGCCACGATAAATATGATTGGAATAGATGAAAATGTTGACGACCCAGCCGAATTTATAGTGCCTGTGGATCGTGTGGAGGATCATGATTTTGTAGCCGTTGCTTCTCCGGCTGTAGTGATAAGGGGTTGTGTGCCTGTCGAGATATTAGGAGCTTCATCAATACCTGTGGAAGTAGTTCGAGCACCAAATCAGTTGCCAGTGCTCGATACAAAAGCCGTACCATGGAATTATCAACAAACTGTGATGGAGTGTCGAGGAAAGGACACGATCACTGACAAGGTTAAGACGTCAGGAATGACAAGGTCTGGGAGGTGCTATTCTCCAGAAGAACTAGTTAGATTGGGGCAACTTAAGGAAACCAACGTACCTCCCAAAAGGGTCGTGACTGAATTCAAAGCAGAAGAATTTCTGAGGAAAATTAAAGCTAGTGAGTACTCAATTGTGGATCAGTTGAAAAAGACCAATGCTCAAATTCCTATTCTCTCTTTGCTTTTGAGTTCAGATATGCACAGAAATGCACTGTTGAGGATTTTGAATGAAGCATATGTTCCAAGTGAAACAACTAGTGAGGCGTTAGCTGGGATGATCGAGCGCGTGCTTGACAGTCATCGAATCAGTTTCGATAATGAAGAACTGCCGCCAGAAGGATGCATGCATAACAAAGCGCTCTATATAACTGTCAAGTGTCGTAACATGTTTGTGGCTAAAGTGTTGATTGATGGGGGTTCTGGACTTAACATCTGTCCATTAACAAGTCTGAAGAAGATCGGATATAATGTTAGTGAGCTCAAGACAAGTGATGTGAATATTCGAGCATTTGATGGGGCTCAAAGGCGCCCTATTGGAGAAATAGAGTTGAAAGTGTTGATTGGTCCTGTTGAATTCATTATGGATTTTCAAGTACTGGATATTTCCACGACATACAACATGCTGTTAGGAAGACCGTGGATACATCTGGCTGGGGCTGTACCATCTACTTTGCACCAAACTGTCAAATTCGAGTGGGATCAGCAACAAATATGTATACATGGAGAAGGGGATACGTCTTTCTATCGAGAGCAATCCATCCCATTCATCGAGGCAGAAGGAGGGTTCGACGGAGCAGCTTACCACGCTTGGGAGGTTGTGAATGTCATTAAAGTGGGTGAAGTCTGTCAAACTCAAGAGTTTAAAAGGTCATGCGCCGCGATTATGGTTGCAAAAGAAATGCTGAGAAATGGGTACCAACCTGGATTTGGGCTAGGGAAGACATTAAATGGGCGGGTTGAGCCAGTCGTTCTCCCTACGCAACAGTTTACATTCGGTTTGGGATATGAGCCAACTGAGGAAGAAGTGAAGAAAGCACGAAAGAATAAAAAGAAAGAGGTTCCATTGCCAAAACCTATTCCTACCATTGATCAAACTTTCTCAAAACCTTCAGATCTAATTATGGAGGTTGCCTATGATGATATCGTGGAGGGAATCAAGAACCTGTTCGTGGAAGATGAAGATGATCATGCTGTGATAATCAAAGACTTTGCTGAAATATTGACTTTATAGGCTGTTGAGCCAGGACCTGAGTTGCAGAATTGAACTTCTATCTTAGCCCCAGCCCGCCGGGAGTTTCAGTAATTTAAGTTTAAATTTCCTTTGTAATAGGCCGGAGGCATCAACTAGAACGTTTAGTTCCTTTTGTCATGCTGCCTCTATGTTTTGTTACGGCCTTTTTGAATTCAGAGTTTGTCATTTTTGTTTTGTAACGAACTACGTTTGGCCTGACTTCCTGTTGGATACGTAGGCAGCCCACATCGGGTTCGGCCACTCTTTTCAAATCATTTCAGTATCTTTGTTTGTGGTTGGAACTACGTTTGGCCTGACTTCCTGTTGGATACGTAGGCAGCCCATATCGGGTTCGGCCACTCTTTTCAAATTATTTCAACGTCTTTGTTTTGTGGTTGGAACTACGTTTGGCCTGACTTCCTGTTGGATACGTAGGCAGCCCACATCGGGTTCGGCCACTTTTTCAAAATATTTCAGTATCTTTGTTTGTGGTTGGAACTACGTTTGGCCTGACTTCCTGTTGGATACGTAGGCAGCCCATATCGGGTTCGGCCACTCTTTTCAAATTATTTCAACGTCTTTGTTTTGTGGTTGGAACTACGTTTGGCCTGACTTCCTGTTGGATACGTAGGCAGCCCACATCGGGTTCGGCCACTTTTTCAAAATATTTCAGTAACTTTGTTTGTGGTTGGAACTACGTTTGGCCTGACTTCCTGTTGGATACGTAGGCAGCCCATATCGGGTTCGGCCACTCTTTTCAAATTATTTCAACGTCTTTGTTTTGTGGTTGGAACTACGTTTGGCCTGACTTCCTGTTGGATACGTAGGCAGCCCACATCGGGTTCGGCCACTTTTTCAAAATATTTCAGTGTTTTGTTGTATGGGTGGAACTACGTGTGGCCTGATTTCCTTTTGGATACGTAGGCAACCCATATCGGGTTCGGCCCCCCCTTTATTAAAAAAAAAATAAATTCAAAAGTCTTTATTTTTATCACGAACTACGTCTGGCCTGATTCCTTTGGGATACGTAGGCAACCCGAGGCGGGTTCGGCCCTTCTATTTTAAAGTTTTTCAGTTTGTCCAAACATTTTAATTCCTATAACATACATAAGGATTTTTTATATAAGATTTTGGTCTTCCCACCGTTTAAATTCATGTGTCTTAGTATCTTGAAACTGGGACAAATTTTTGAAATCGGCCAAATCACTTTCAAAAATTTTCATTACAACTTTCTCACTTTTCGATTTGTTTAGAATCAAGTGCCTCCAGGACTGGAAACTGGGACAAAATCTTGAAGTCGGTCAAATCACTTTCAAAAGCTTTCATTATAAGTTCTTACTTTTCAATTGTCCAGAATCAAGCGTCTCCAGGACTTAAACTGGGACAAAATTTTAGAAATAGCATAAAAGTTGTCTTAAATATTTAACCGTTTTTTAATAAAAGTCCATCTATATTTCTAATAAATTCAAAAAAATCAAGTCTTCACAATCATTTTTATCTATCTATTAGATATTGCCCCTCAGAGTCATACAAATCTCGTTACTCATGTTTTGCAAAATATGTTTTATAACTGAAACTCCCCGGCAAAGCAAGATATGTGGTGAGACATCGAAGAACGTGGACGCGACCGAGA
Organism: Lycium barbarum; assembly: GCF_019175385.1. Classification (NCBI taxonomy): domain Eukaryota; kingdom Viridiplantae; phylum Streptophyta; class Magnoliopsida; order Solanales; family Solanaceae; genus Lycium; species Lycium barbarum. Next base: position 164,324,013 of record NC_083337.1, read on the forward strand.
CAAAAATCAAGTCAAGGGCCAAGTTCCCCAACATGCACAAGTCAACCAATTTTCTTTTAAACTCACAATTTTTCTTTGATGAGACAGGTTCAACTAACATGAACGTGGTGCATATTTTAAATTATAGACATGATCCAAGAGTTAGCTTCCTTTAAAATGCAAATATTGTTCAACTTGGATGCAAAGGTAGCTTATGATGAACGGTGGACGTCGTACCACTCGTTATGAAATCCCGATCGCAGCAGTGGACATGAATTTATCTTCTCAACAAAGGGTTGTGAGTATAATTCTTTCAAACCCAGCTATTTACATATCCTTATCACTAACAGTTGCTTTAGCTCGTGGCATTTCTCGATGGATCAAATACACATAATCGTGGACTTAACTTTCTTCAAAAGGGACTGACTGTGGTCACCCGTTATTGGTTGTGGGTATAAGCGTGGATACCTTTCTACAATACCATTTTAAGTGGACGTGGATTTACATTTACATTGTGGATGTGAGCAAGGAGGCAGAAGTAGATTTATATTACAAAAGAAAATGCACATATAATTATAGAAAGTGGATACAGATTTATTTTTCGAAAGTAGAAGTGGATTTATTTGCACCGTATAATACGGATGTGGAAGTAGAAGTGGATTTATTCTTTACACCGTATAATACGGATGTGAAAGTAGAAGTGGATTTATTTCAAACAACCGTATAATACGGACGTGGAACTAGAAGTGGATTTATTCTTTACACCGTATAATACGGACGTGAAAGTAGAAGTGGATTTATTCTTTACACCGTATAATACGGACGTGAAAGTAGAAGTGGATTTATTTCAAACAACCGTATAATACGGACGTGGAAGTAGAAGTGGATTTATTCTTTACACCGTATAATACGGATGTGAAAATGAATGTTGGATTTATTTTTGTACCATGAAATGCGGACGTGGATTTATATTTTGCACCGTGGAAGTGAACATGGATTTAAAATTTCAGTTCAGGCGCCCACCTCCGAATGCGGGTATCTTATATTTAAGTTCAGGCACCCACCTCCGAATGCGGGTATTTTATATTCAAGTTCAGGCACCCACCTCCGAATGCGGGAATCTTATATTTCAGTTCAGGCACCCACCTCCGAATGCGGGAATTTTATATTTCAGTGCAGGCACCCACCTCCGAATGCGGGTATTTTATATTTCAGTTCAGGCACCCACCTCCGAATGCGGGTATTTTATATTCAAGTCCAGGCACCCACCTCCGAATGCGGGAATTTTATATTTAAGTTCAGGCACCCACCTCTGAATGCGGGTATTTTATATTTCAGTTCAGGCGCCCACCTCCGAATGCGGGTATCCTATATTTCAGTTCAGGCGCCCACCTCCGAATGCGGGTATTCTATATTTCAGTTCAGGCGCCCACCTCCGAATGCGGGTATTTTATATATCAGTGCAGGCACCCACCTCCGAATGCGGGTATTTTATATTTCAGTTCAGGCACCCACCTCCGAATGCGGGAATTTTATATTTCAGTGCAGGCACCCACCTCCGAATGCGGGTATTTTATATTTCAGTTCAGGCACCCACCTCCGAATGCGGGTATTTTATATTCAAGTCCAGGCACCCACCTCCGAATGCGGGAATTTTATATTTAAGTTCAGGCACCCACCTCTGAATGCGGGTATTTTATATTTCAGTTCAGGCGCCCACCTCCGAATGCGGGTATCCTATATTTCAGTTCAGGCGCCCACCTCCGAATGCGGGTATTCTATATTTCAGTTCAGGCGCCCACCTCCGAATGCGGGTATTTTATATATCAGTTCAGGCACCCACCTCCGAATGCGGGTATTTTATATTTCAGTTCAGGCGCACACCTCCGAATGCGGGTATCCTATATTTCAGTTCAGGCGCCCACCTCCGAATGCGGGTATTCTATATTTCAGTTCAGGCGCCCACCTCCGAATGCGGGTATTTTATATATCAGTGCAGGCACCCACCTCCGAATGCGGGTATTTTATATTTCAGTTCAGGCACCCACCTCCGAATGCGGGAATTTTATATTTCAGTGCAGGCACCCACCTCCGAATGCGGGTATTTTATATTTCAGTTCAGGCACCCACCTCCGAATGCGGGTATTTTATATTCAAGTCCAGGCACCCACCTCCGAATGCGGGAATTTTATATTTAAGTTCAGGCACCCACCTCTGAATGCGGGTATTTTATATTTCAGTTCAGGCGCCCACCTCCGAATGCGGGTATCCTATATTTCAGTTCAGGCGCCCACCTCCGAATGCGGGTATTCTATATTTCAGTTCAGGCGCCCACCTCCGAATGCGGGTATTTTATATATCAGTTCAGGCACCCACCTCCGAATGCGGGTATTTTATATTTCAGTTCAGGCGCCCACCTCCGAATGCGGGTATCCTATATTTCAGTTCAGGCGCCCACCTCCGAATGCGGGTATTCTATATTTCAGTTCAGGCGCCCACCTCCGAATGCGGGTATTTTATATATCAGTTCAGGCACCCACCTCCGAATGCGGGTATTTTATATTTCAGTTCAGGCACCCACCTCCGAATGTGGATTCAACTTTCAAAACAGGGGTTGCAAGTGTAACTTCTCCAACCTCGTCTTATTTACACATATATTTCTTTATTGCTAACAATTGTTTTTAGCTGTTGGCTTTTTGACAATATCGAAGTTGGCATCACACATCAACTCGTGGAACTATTTCTTCGGCAGCGAACTGGGGCAATTTGTCGGGAAGGATAATCAGACTTTCCGACACGGGTCAAAGATCTACCTCGAACACTCGTCTCTAATCACAAGTATTCTTTTGCATTCCAGCAATTGAATTCTCAAGTCTCTATCATAATACCCAGTGTTATCATAATTCAACACTGGGACAATATTTTGCAAGATTCGCGCTAATCGGGTTCAGGTGTCGTAATTGTTCCAGAACTACACTCGACCTGATTCTCGTGCAGCCCGAGATATGTAGGCAACTCAGAGACCGGAGTTCGGTCATATACTTCTCAAGTTTCCTTTAGCCGGGACAAAATAGGCTATTGAGTCAACGTCTTTGCCCGACAACTCTTTTCATCATTACCGGGCAAAGAGGGACAAGTTGTTGACACCCAATTTTGTCCCGCCTCTCTTCCAAAATACCTATTTATGATCCTAACATTTTGTGGAAAAATAAAAAATATATATATTGTATTTACTATGATTATTAGCCTTTTATCAAAATCGGGGCTTCATTATTATATTTCAGTTACTTATTATTATTATTATTAATATTATTATTATTATTATTATCATTATTATTATTATTATTATTATTATTATTATTATTATTATTCATAATTTTTATCATTTCAGTATTTTACCAGCTTACGCACACGCATCGCATTTATCTTTGCATAATTAAATAATAGTATTTTATTTTACTGTGAATTTTTAAAAAATATTATTGCACGACTATTATAACATCATATAATTTTATTACCCGAGTTCTAATAATTACACATTTTGGTATTATGTGATATTATGTCATTCTCAGTACATCGTTAATCAAAATGAGTCTCTTATTTAAATATTGGAAGACAAACTGTTCCTTACACGCAGTCCGTATTTCGACTTACCGAATCCCAAATTAAAGTCCGATTAACTCCTAATATCTTTTGGACTAGCCCATATCTTTTATCTCAATTTTTAAACCCAGTCTATGTTTTTAATTTTAGCCCATTCTCAATACTCAGTCCAAAAATGGACCCAGTCCAAAAAATACCGGGTCCGACCCGCATCAGCTCCAACATAAGGGAAACCCCTAGGGTTTCCCTTTATTCTTTTTCTCCTCCGCGCCTCCCTTCCCCCTTTCCCTTCTCTTCTTTCTCTTTCCGCTTTCTCGCCTCTCCTTCATCATCTTCATCCCCACCACGCCGCCGCTCCTCTCTTGTCGTCATCCCCACCACGCCGTTCCCTTTCCCTACCCCCGCTCCTTTCTTTCCCCTTTCATCATCATCATCGCCGACGACCCCCACACCGCTACCCCACCACGCTCCTCTTCCTTTTTTTTCCCCGCTCCTCTCCCCCTGTTTTTTTCTTCAACACAAAAGAACCCCCCAAATCCCCATAAATAGTAGAGAGGAATCACAGTTCAAGAGGCCCCGAAAAAAAATCCCCTATTTTGTAGTTTTTTTTTGTGGTTGTTGTTTGGAGCGGCAAAAATCCCTCGAGATTAGACAGGTTTTGGAACCCCCAAAACCCCTTAAAGCAAGAAACAAGTTTATTTTTCAGTGGCAAAATCACCAGTAATACTAGTTCATTAGCCGCCTCAAAATCTCCGTAAAAAAAAAAACCAGTTTCTTTAGTAAATCATAGTCTCAAACTATCTAGTCAAAATTCTAGAACATTTGTTTTGTTTTCTGCTTTTATTTGCTTTGTGTTGTTGCAAAATCCGAGCATACGCAAGTTTGAATTTCAAAGTGTTCGAGTGTAGATCGAAGATTCGCTCCACTTCGCTGCACCCGAAGAAGGTGAATCCCCTTTCTGCAAGTTTCTTTAATAATCGTCTGTGTATTTTGAACTATTCTGTCGACTTGTTTGCGTAGTCGTATTTTAATTGCGTTTGTAGTTTATTCTGGTCGAATTAAACATGTTCAGTCCTGCTTAGTTTAATTCTGGAAGTATATTAGCCTTATATGCAGGTCTAGATTCATCTGATGCTTATATTTGTTGGTTAGTATGTCATTAGATTAATTGTGTGTAGGTTCAGATTAGAAGACCTGTTAATCGTGGTTATGTGCAGTAGTTTTTTTTATGATTAGTTAGACTCTATCTCATCCAGTTAAGATCTAATAAGGACCATTATAATGCCTATTATGTTTGCTCTCACATACTGTTCAGAAGAGTAGTGATAATCCTTGCATGTCCTCTAAAATCTGGGGTTGTCGTTTCACTATTATGACATCTAATGAGTTCTGTGTTCATTTATGATCTAGAGGCCTACCCATCCTGCTAATATGGTTTTAATTCTGCTAAGCCTGTCGATTGATTATATCAGACCTGGATTATCGGGTGATGGATTTGATCAGTTTATTTGAATGCCTGTGAGATAATACATAAGCTTCCCTGCTTGGCATCATGATTAGCACACTCAACCCTTTGTCTGTTTTCTTTTGATTAATGTACAGCTGATTTTGAATGTCCGAGATGTGTCCATATCTGTTAAGTTAAGTTCCAGATCATTTGTGACCTCTGTGTTTGATATACCGAATGTTCTTTCGTGGTGTGTTGCTTCCTAGTCTGCAAACTTGTACCAATGCCTTATTAAGTCCTGTAATACTGTTTAAAGCCCTTTGTGGACAAAACTATTAGTTGTGTACTATATGATCATCTCTATTTAAATTTGTACCTGGTCAGGCTCATTTAACCATGTTTGTTTTAACATTGAATCTGTAGTTTACTGGATAAGCTCAACTAGTTGTGGGTTGCCTAATTATGTACATGCCCAATCTTAATCACACCCGATGTAAACTGTGCATGTTCATCCTAGTTGCCTACTGTTCATCTTATCTATGTTTAGTCTTATATCATTTGGTAAACTTTCTGACAGAATTTCTCTGTGTTTAGTTGAACTTAGATTAACCTCTGAAAATGATCTGCTATCTGCCTAAGTCATCTTCAAAGATCATATTTGCGTAATTGAATGGCTTAATCTTACATGTCTAAGGCTTACAATTTGCATCATTAGTCATATATGAGTCATTAAGTTACGCCACTTATGAACTGATTAATATCACTAGCAAAAGTTTATGTGTTTTCTCCCACTGTCATAAAAGGGTATCAGATGTTCACTAAAAACCTATGAGTTAGTGTATGCTTCAGCATAAGGTTCAATTGGCTTAAAGATTGGTTGTTTCTTCTTCTTTTTTGACAAATGTGCTGTTATGTTTTGTTCAAGATGAGTTTCGAAAGTAAAAAGCTTGAACTGGTAATAACATGCTCAAGTACATTTGAAAGATTTGCTTAAAATAAGGACTGTCTTATCAAGACTAAGATCGATATTTTATTAAGCATTCCTTGTTGAATGTTCAAGTTGAAGCCTAGATCCAGAATCAAGAGCCTGTTTCAAGTTCAAAATGAAACTGTTAACCTAAAAGAAAACATGATGTATATATGTGAACTGTGTCAAATAAAGTGTGATGAATCAGTTCCCTAGGGTTGAAACAAATGTCATTTTGTTGTATGCAAGTCCTTCGATAATGTGAAAAATCTTCATTTTGGCATTACTTTATATGAAATCTATTGAGTTCAGAAGGAATAAACAGTCTTTTGAGAGTTATGTATTTCTAGTGTGAGGAAATAACAGGCCATATTCAGATCACAAGCGTAATACCCCCAAGTCATAGGTGTTGAGATCTTGCATTTGATTGTTGTCTTACTATCTTTGTCCGAAAAAAAAAAAAAAAAAAAGAGGATTATGAATCTGTAAGAGAAGTAGGTAGATAATCATTGTATGTTGAAGTACTAGCCTTGAAATCCCCATATCATAAGTCTTTGATTTTCAGCTCGATGCTGCCCTTTTAAGTTGATGTGTGTTCATGAGTTAAAACTCGAGTTAAATATGCCAAATCAGTGTTATTTTCATTTCCCTGTAATTCAGTTGAGAAGTCGAGTACTAGATTCTACTATTTGCACTTATCCTTTGAGTATTTTAGGCAGGGTTCCTTTTCCCAGTGTGTTTTGAATTATGTATCATGATTTGGTATATAATATGTTATATTTCAAGCTGCGTATGAATCAGGCGTACTTTAAAGGAAAGAAAAAAATATATTTTGGATTCTGAGTTAAGACTATAATGAGTTCAAGATAAGGCATCAAGTCACATTTGAATATGCTGTTATGGACTTCTAATCAAAAAATATATATTGCTGCAGTTTGGCCTTCCTACTGTCATTACTGCTGTTACTTGGTTGCTGCATTTTGTTGAATAAGTTATTATTGCCCCTGTGAGGTCAACCACTGCTTCATTAAGAGTCTGTGTTGTACACTTGAATGCATGGCTGTACCTGAACCTCCCTTTCTCATACTCTATTTCTTTAACTCTAATATGTCGGGAACTACTTCTGAAAACTAAGAAATAAGTAATATGACCTATTTGCTGTCGAAACAAAATGTGGTGGATGATTGGCGTATGTGACAAGTGTGTGGCAGCTGATTTGTGTGTACATAAGATATACTAAAATATACACAGTATATATACAATGCATTGACTTGTTTTGAGTTATATTTTACATGTTTTAACCTCATCCGTTGATTATATACTAATCTTTCTCCTTTCGTTTTATGCATGATCATCGCACACGAGTCCGAGTGACTCGTCTTCCTCCACATCCGGTGTTGGGCTAAAAGCCCAACGAAATCTTTTCCGCGTCCAGCCAGTCCGCAGCAAAAAAATAGAAAACAAATATTTGGGCCTTGGCCCATGTGTATAGCAGCAGCGGCCCGCAAGCATAAAAAAAAAGGGAATTCTGGGCCAAGCCCAATGGCAAACAGATTGCAGTTGTCTTTTAAAATGGGCTGATCCCATTTAACTCTCTCCTCTATTTTATCTTTTACATTTGACTTGTATGTCTAATGTTTTATTTTGCTAATTTAGATGAACCTTGGAGACATTAGTGGGTTTAGTAATGGGTAGATAATTCAAGGCAATTAACGACTAATTCATTTTCCGAATAATTGATTCTCAAAAAATAGCATGATTACATATTTTGAATTAAAAGAATTGTGTTTTATCTTTCTATTATCTAAACATTTCAAAACGTCATTAATATGCAAATATAAACTCAAGTATTGTTTTTATAAGTAACTCTTCAAGTTTTGAATCAATCAATGCATATTTTTAGCTAAGCATAATTAATAATAAATAATAAAAAAGGGAGAAAGAAAATTCACTTCCTTTTGAATCTTATTTATAAGCTTAGATTTTCTACATTGCTACATTCATATAATATAATTTATTCAAAGTTCAAAATTACTAAATCTTTTCTCAAAAGCTATTATTTATGGGCAAATTATCATATTTTATACAAATCTTATATTAAACAGCATTTTATTTTAAAGTTTAGCCACATTTATAAGTCTTCTTCAAATGACATTTTTTTTCTTAACAATGCCTAAGTTTTATTTCATGCAAATTATCACATTTCCTATAAATCTTATTAAATATTATCTTTTATTTAAGGCTTCATCAATATTTTCAAGTCCCATTTAAATTTTTAGAATCTTCTTTTACACACGTTATTATGTTTTTCTACGAGTATTATTTTAAACAATACTATTATACTTTCGTCTAAAACCTTAACAACATTCATAAATCGTATTTTTTTTAAAAATGGCATTCAAAGTCTCTGATTATTATATTTTCTGTAAATCTTATTTTAACTAACATTATTTTCTTTTAAAACTTTAGCAATATCTAAAAATCATTTTCTAAATTTTAAGCATTTTATTTACTCTTAATTAATCAACCTAAGTTTGGTCGGATAACCGTAAGTTAACGGATTCTAAAGGATGCCTAACCCCTTCCCTTTAGGATAATATAGAGCCCTTACCTAGAATCACACTGGTTAAGCAGACTATTAATTGAGGTTTAGTTTTAACTTTCCCTTAGTTAATATTTAGGTGTCCTAATTCACCGTTAAATTAATTAGGTGGCGACTCCTTAAAACAAAAATAAACAGGAATCACCAATACGTCATACTCCTAAATCCATCCGGGTTAAAATGGGGTGCGACATCCACTCAACAATAGTGCCCGGATTGAAATGTTCGAGGGTAGCCATGTATCGAGGCAATGCCCTAAAAGAACCTTCGAAATCACCATACACCATCTCAAAAGCTTTCTTACGCCCTTTTTGCGCTTTTCTATAACTAGGAGTATAGTGATGGATGCCTTTTATAGTTTCCTGAACAAACTTAATACTGATTTGTGCATTGACCATAACATATGGTATCAACGAAGTAGCAATAATGTTGCTATTCAAATTGAAATGATCCTCTGTATAATCATTCGTATCACAATTATGTGGCTCAATCATTTTTCCTGCTTTCCACATACCACTTCCGATCAACGAAAAATGGATCATCCAACTACAACCTTCCTCATGACGCTTGCAAATAACCTTCCAAAATGTACCTTTGGCTTGATCTGTTTTATATTCTTTTTTGTGGGCTATATTATAGAGCCTCACTGCACCTTTCATTTGCTTCTTGCTGTGAAATAACATACCTATTTGCATGTACAAGAAAAAATATCAACTCCTAATTACACCAATTAAAATCACAAAATTAAAAAATAATATATTATTACAAAAATTAGTCGCACGAAACTAACCTGATTTGATAACTTTAGGATTACTAGAATTCCAAAGTGCAGCCCGCACAGACCCGTTATCTCTCATGTATGCAAAATCTTCCGGTTCTACTTCTTCTGTATTATCCAAATATGGGATCACATTTGAATGATAATTATCACTAACATTACTGGGGGCCGCAACATCTTCATCAAAATCGTCACCGTCAGCAGACGATTGATCATCGTCCGTCCCTTCATGATCTAATGGACTATCGCTATCCGACTCATTTATTATATCATTAGCTAAATCATTATTGCTCACAATTTGTGTGAGTTGAGTCAACGTGGGGTTATCTTCAAAATCGTTATGCCTATAAATAAGAAAAATTCATAGAATTTACGAGTCAAATACAATTATACAATCCATGAATAAAGTGAATAAAATATGATTATATTTACCTATCACTGTCCAATTCACTTGGACCAGGATGTGAAGGGTGTCGTACATTACAATTCAAATTATGCAACTGCGTAGCAGCATTATTTGGTCCACCCGTCTCACGATTCTGTCCACTCCAATCAAAGTTATGATCGTGTGTGAAGTCATACCATCATACTGTGTACCATAATTAGTTGTATCATTTGACTGACTACCAAATCCTACAATTGTTTGTTGTTGAACTACACCCCTTGAAAAATTAATATTCAAACTTGGGAGATAGGTAGTACCTCCAAAATCGAACTCATTGTCGGTCGGTACTTCGACCTGGGTAGAGCGTTGAACTGTAGCATACATGTCAAGCGCCGCTATGCATATGTGATTTTTAAAAATCTCAGGACAACGAAGAAATGACGATAAAGATTCATCGTCCGTAATTGGCATCTCACCATAAATTGGTGAACCATCGGCTGTAAATGAACTTGGACATCGTCCGGTTATAACCACCGATAGTTTAGGATCATTTACGAACATTTTACTCCTTAAGACGCGTTGCAGACGATCATATTTTAGGGAAATTGGAAACCTTTGCCCTATTTTAGGACCACGGTTGTATCTAACCGAACCTGCTTCATACACAACTTCACCACCCCAAAATAAATACACTTTAACATGAGTTTCCGTCATCTTTTACGGAATATATGAGAGAAAAAATCAAAGTTGAAGGATATGAAACAAATAAGAGAAAACAATAGATGAAAGATATGAGATGGATAAAAGAAAATTGAAAGACTAAGGATATACCATAAGTAAAGATAGGACAATATTTATAAATGAAGAAAAGTAAAAAATTTCGCAAATTAAGTCATGAAATGTAAAAGATATTATTTTGACAAGTATTCAATGCTCGTCTGAAACTGATTGAACCAACAGAAATGAACAAAAAAATAAAATTAAAACCATAGCGATATGGAAAGCAGAAAAACGGTAAAAAGGGGGGGGGGGGGGGGGGGGGTGTTTCGTTATATACCTGCGAAATGGAACAAAACATTTCGTTGGTATATAAACGAAAAAAAATAATTATTTTCCTATTTCGTTTTTATATAAATGAAATACAAAAAAAATATATATATTCATCCTATTTCGTTTTTATATAAACAAAATGAAAATAAAATTATTTTCCTATTTCGTTTTTTAATACACGAAATGCAAAATATATATATATATATATATATATATATATATATATATATATATATATATATATATAATTTCCTATTTCGTTTTATATATATATATATATATATTTTCAAATTTCCTTTTTATATGAACGAAATAAAAAAAATTATCCTATTTTGTTTTTTAATACACGAAATGCAAAAAAAAAAAAAATTATAATTTCCTATTTCTTTTTTTATTCAAGAAATACAAACAAAAAAAAAACAGTTAAGTTAATATTCACGAAAAAAAAAACACCTATTTCGTTGACTATTTCACGATATGCTAAAAAAAAAAAAGTTAAGTTAATATTCACGAAATAAAAAAAATAAAAAAAAAACACCTATTTCGTTGACTATTTCACGAAATGCTAAAAAAAAAACAGTTAAGTTAATATTCACGAAATTAAAAAAAAAAACACCTATTTCGTTGATTGTGTCACGAAATGCAAAAAAAAAAAAACAGTTTCTTTCATTATTTCAAGAATTGCAAAAAAAAAAAGGCTATTTCGTGAATTGTGTCACGAAATGCAAAAAAACAAATACAAATCACTTTCTTTTTTATTCACGAAATAAAAAAAAACATCTATTTCGTGAATTGATTCACGAAATGCAAAGAAAAAAAAACAATTTCTTCATTTAATTCACGAAATTAAAAAAAAAAAAAAACCCACCTATTTCGTTGCATGGATCACGAACTGCCCATTTTGGTCTAAAAAAAAAAGCATACCATTTTTGTCTAATGGCTGTAAAAATAACCCATTTGGGCTCCGGACTCGATTTTCATATCTCATAAATTAAAAATTGAAAAGACTAATAAATTACTACTAAATCCATAACTAGTTGTACCACACAGATAAAGAATTAAAATATATGGAACATATGCATTTTATATTAATTGAGAATTTAAATATTTCAAGTTTGACGTAAGAACTCTACAATTGTAGGCTGTTTCGTAAATTCTAGTCTCTTAGTGATAATATAACGCTTCAACTGACGAAAATTTTTGTCCAAACTTTCAGCAAAAGGAAATTCAATAGCTTTCCCTTGAAGGCTGTCTACGTGCTTAACATTTGACTCTTCTATCTCGAAGTAGCAGTAGGTTGAGACTCTTCATCGACACTTTTGTTGTCACATAATATATTTCTTACAAAATAATATTATACGCTATTTGAGTATGGCTGTTATAGAGAGGTAATTTTACAAAGAGTGTACCGCTATAACCGATGTCATTGCTAATATAGGCAGAATGTTGTTATAGAGAAGTAAAATATAACATGAAAAATCGGTTTCGGAGAAAATCAGGCCGCTATAGTGAAATGTTGTTATAACGAATGACAATTATAGAGAGGTTTGACTGTACATGTATATGGGAGAGGGAGACAGTTTAGAATTAATTTTAGTTCATAATTTTTACATGGTCCATATTTCTTTGATCAAGTTCTATCCCAATATTTGACTCTAAAGATAATTTCAGAAACCTCTCTCCAAATTTGTCTATATTACACTATCCTTCCTTGTAATTTGAGATATTACACCAACCTTTTCTCGTAACAAAACTTATTTAAATGATGCTCTTGTCAAAAATTTCCAAATTGCCCTTTGAAACTAAAACAAAAGAGCTTTTGATTCGGAACTAATAACTGTCGAAAACTTCATTTCCAAAATTTCACGTGTGGTTGCATTTCCAGAATCTTTTTGCGTACTTTTATCAGAATTACGTTGGTACAAAAAACTTCTTTCTATACAAAATTCATATGTTGCATTCCTTTTCTGTTTTCATTATCCCTTTCTCTTCAAGACATTTTATTGTTTTTTATTTCTTTTTTTGGTTATGAATTATGTGAGTCATTATTGGTCATTTGTCATTATCCATTCAGTTCCTAAAACTGTAGTACTATGCTATATTCTGCATGTTTTAGTATGTTCACATTGTTATTACTCTATTATTTTAAGTATCCAATTGAAATGAGCGGTTGAATGTACATGTGATGACTTATGTTATGCCTTGCAGCTTCTCTAAATAAACCACAAAAAGAAAGTAAATCAGGTGTCATGTTTTGGTTAAGGTAAAAGAAGTGATTTTTCTTTCTATTCTTTAAAATATAGTGGTAATAAATAAGAAAATTTAATGCCCCTAATTTTTGTCCCAAAGGGTACTTTTGGAATATTATTAGAATTTCATCATTCAAATAAGTTTTGTTACAAGAAAACTAAAATATGGGAGGTTGGTGTAATATCTCAAATCACGAGGGAGGATAGTGTGATACAAAAAAACCTGGAGGGAGGTCTTTGAAATTATCGCTTAACTATATTAAAGCACGATATTAACGGATATTTATATGAGAAAGAATATACTTTATTAATAACATTTTATTATCAATGCAATATACACTTGCAAAGCACGTACTCTAAATGTAGTTCACATTTTTTTCCCTTTGAACTAAAAATTCACACAGGATAAAATTGTAATTTAATTATTTCTTAATGTTTAGGACTTTGGGATAGACTAAAATGTTGCTTATTAAATCTTTCCTTATTTGAATTATAAAATTTAGGAGTTTAATATCAATTAAAACCTTACCTTATATAAACTCCTTTTCTTACTTAGGCAACATTCCTTTATTATTATTTTTAATAGGACACATAACAGTTGATTTTCAATTAAAAAAGTAAGAAGTAGACAAACTTTACCACGACTTGATGATCACTAAAAAGGGAGCAATAAAAAAACATAAAAAAAAAAGAGTTTAACTGTAGTGACATGTTGGATCTAGTAGCTCAGTTGGTTAGTTACCTAAACTTTCACCTTGTAGGTGAAGGTTCGAATCCCCACGTTGTAATCCCCTCCTCCATTTCCTCTTCCCCTACCCTCTATGTAATAAAACAATTTTTTTTTGTAAAAAAAAAAAAAATTGTAGTGACATTCAAGTTCGTAGAGCATTCTTATGGAACATGGTAGAAAAGCGCGAAGCCCCAAAATAAAATGTTGCAAGGAAAATGGATAAAATCAAAATAGTCAATTCAGAAAATTCGTATAGAAGTCTTATGGAACACAATCATAATTATAGTTAAATATTTAAATTTGGGATCAACTAATATCATGAATTTGAACTAACAAAAGCTAAATTATTCCTTTTGATGTTGTGATAAAATTTTGAATTAACTAATTAGCAAAATAATTCAATTTTATTCTTTTCCAAATTCGTCACCTTACTAAATTTATTTTTCAAATTGAAAAAAATACTTAAGTATATAAATTTGTTAAATAATAAAAATATTAGTGGTGAAAGAAATTAGAAATAAAGCAAAATCCATTAAATGTAAAATTGGTAAAATGCAAATTTAAAATAACGAGGATGAAATAGTAGAAAATAAAATATATTCTAAATGAATTTTCATTTATTTTTTGTGACACTTATTCTAACAAATGAAAACTCTCAATATTCTTTTATATATTAAGTTATTTCACTACTAAATAAACATGAATTATCAAGGAAAAGTTAAACAACAAAATTCGTAATTTAGTAATGAATGATAAAAAAAATCTTAGCTAAGAGAAATTTAGAGACAAATTAATGATGAAGTTCATAGTTAAGTCATATTTTTTTAATATACTGTTTATCGTCAAATGAAGTACGCGCTTTTGTCTTGCACAAAGCGCGTACACTAAAACTAGTGTTCTTAAACTTCGTAACACTGCTATATAAATGATACACAAAAAAATAACAAGATAACTTAGTCATTTAAATTTCACAGCAGGAGGAGCTAGCATTTACCAATTTCAGTCTATGTCGAGAATCATATAGAACATTATCACGTGTCAAGAAAACCTTCAGAGAAATGGAGAACGGGAAAACTGTTAGTGGGAAACATACTTGGCAATGAGATAAATTGAAAAAAGAGGAGAAGACAATGCAACTAGACATGTGCAACAAATGGATAAGAAATGCAATTATTCTAGACAGCCACATTAATTTTTGTATATGAAAATGCGGATCTGTCTCAGAAGATAGCGTATATTACTATAGTAAACAGATTTGTGCATGTATCCTAGAGTTGCCGACGTCTTGTCATGTGTAACTTGCCCATATGTTGCCGACATGGGCGACATTTACATTTGCTTTCTTCTCTTTTTTTTTTTTTTTTTTTTCATTAAACATTAGGGATCTTGAGAACAAACTATACAAGAATAATAATAGTACATGATTAAGTAGTAATGCAAGGACTAGTAGTGCAAGAACTAGTAATACAAGAATTAGCTAGTAATGCAACAATTAGTTTTGTTGGGTGTTTGATTCACCGCACTAAAAATAATGAATATACATTGAAATAATTTGCAGCACCACACACGATTTCTGTTCATTTTTCTTGTCAAAATAGATGTTTTAACTTGAGGACTCCCTTTGCTCAAATTGATTGTAATCGCATGATCCACATTAAATTTTGAAAAGGGCAATTTACATAAACAACTACCTTTCATAAGCTCTTAATAATATATAGCTATAAGTTTACAATTTACAAACCGTAGCTACCTTTGCAATTTCGGCTTTATTTCCATGTATTTCCTTGTTTCTAAATACAGCTGTAAGATTGCTATCCGAAATACAGTTGAATACACCAAATACATGTCACATACATCTGACCAAATACATTGAAATACAGTCCAATACAACACAAAAGGATTATCAGTATATAAATACAATGAAATACACAACTCTCTCGTGTATTTAAATGATTTACTCTACTATATTTTTATGATACATGTATTTCGCTGTATTTAAAAACACAGAAATATAGCCGAAATTGCAATTTCTCAGAAAGAAGAATGTGGCCATCGGGATTCGAACCTGGGAGCTCAAGGGCAAAGCACATGCCCAATGACCACTCCAACTATAGCACGCATCATGTATAGTAGCTACGAAATGTAAAATGTAGCTACGAAATGTAATTATTGCAAAAGATAGTTATAATTCATAAATAGCTCTTAGACATAGTTATGACATTCAAATTTTCCAATTTTAGTTTATCTAATACATACCAATTAAAAAATAACAATTCTCAAGCGATTGTTTAGAAACATAAAAATATCAAACACGACGACTATTCCATTAATATTAGCATTTTAACTTCTACAATTGGAGCTCCAATAACCAGTAATGATAAATAACGCATGTGTTAAAATAGGCAATATAGACAGCACGACATATTTTTAATGACTTTTGTTTCGTAGTAATATATTTTAGCGCACGCGTTACTCGTGCCCCCACTTCCTGTCGTTGTCCTTTGCTTTCACCCACCAGTTGTGATGTCCTTTTCTAAAACTAAAAACCAAAGTAGTGTAACAAATTGATGGACAAAAATTAGAAACTGTGTACTTTGATTCCTGGTTTTATAGAATAGTAAAATAGAAAATTCCATAAATATCATTGTCCTCTTCACTATAAAGAACCACACCCTCTATTCACTTCTCCTCATTCATTCACAAATTTCCACCCTCTCTTCTCTTCTTCTTTTTACATAATTCTTGAAGTCATACAAAGCAATGGCTACTACTTTCTTTTTCTTGATTTTGGCAACTTGTGTACTAGTATTATCAGCCTTCTTATTTCTTTTTAGGATTAAGCCTTATTGTGAGTGTGAGATTTGTAAAGGGTACTTGAATTCTAGCTGGACTTTAGAGTTCAAGAATCTATGTGATTGGTACTCTCATCTGCTGAAAAAGTCACCAAGTGGGACAATACATGTTCACGTTCTTGGAAATGTAATTACAGCAAATCCCAAGAACGTTGAATACATGCTCAAAACAAAATTCGAAAATTTCCCAAAAGGGAAACAATTTTCTACAATCTTGGGTGATCTTTTAGGCCGAGGAATATTCGCCGTTGACGGAAAATTATGGAATTTTCAACGAAAAATGGCGAGTTTAGAACTTGGAAGCGTATCGATACGTTCGTACGCTTTTGAGATCGTTGGAGATGAAATTAGAAACCGGTTAATTCCTCTTTTGGAAAGTAACCAAAATGGCAACGTTGTGGACTTGCAAGATGTTTTAAGGCGGTTCTCGTTTGATAGTATATGTAAATTCTCATTTGGTATGGATCCTGGTTGTTTGAAACTATCGTTGCCAGTTTCAGATCTTCAAGTTGCATTTGATTTAGCTTCTAAATTGTCAGCTGAAAGAGCGATGACAGTTTCCCCTTTAGTTTGGAAAATCAAAAGGGCTTTAAATATTGGATCAGAAAAGCAGTTGAAAGAAGCTATCAAAATGGTTGATATGCTTGCTGAGGAGGTAATAATGCATAAAAGAAAAAATGATTTTTCTTCCCAAAATGACCTTTTGTCCAGGTTCATGAGGAATATTGATGATGACAAACTCCTTAGGGACATTGTTGTCAGTTTTCTTTTAGCGGGAAGAGACACTGTTGCTTCAGCTTTGACTACTTTCTTTTGGCTATTAAATCAAAATCCACAAGTCATAGATGAAATCCTAGCTGAGTCGAGCCGGGTCATGGGAGAAACAGAAAAGGCAACACTTGCTACTTTTGAGGAAATTCGAAAAATGCATTATTTGACCGCAGCGGTACACGAGAGTATTAGGCTATTTCCACCTGTTCAATTCGATTCGAAGTTTTGTCAAGAGAACGATACTCTCCCTGATGGTACATTTGTTGCTAAAGGGACAAGGGTAACTTATCATCCATACGCGATGGGAAGAATGGAGAGCATTTGGGGCCAAGATTGTCTCGAATTCAAGCCAAAAAGATGGTTGCAAGACGGGGTTTTTAAGCCACAATGTCCCTTTAAGTACCCGGTTTTTCAAGGTGGGGTTAGGGTTTGTTTGGGCAAAGATTTGGCTATTGTGGAGATGAAGAGTGTTGCTTTGGCTTTGATTAGGCAATTCGACTTTCAAGTCGTTACAAAAGATGACACTCCAAAGTTCATGCCTGGCTTGACAGCCACCGTGAGAGGCGGACTTCCGGTCATGGTTCAAGAAAGACAGCAACAATAGCCTCAGTCATAGACAGTGACGAACTCATAATTTAGAACTAGCAGAATTTGATAGCTTTTATAATTAGTTCAAGCGGTTTAGGCTTAGAGAGCTGAACTATATATGTATATATAGACTAATGTCAAAAGATCGCTTCTGATCTAATAACAAAAGTGTTTGGAAAATATTGGGTATGTCTCGACACTTCTTTATCTTGAGATTGATGAATTAATCAGATCTTACATCCATTTTTGCATAGATGTATGCCAATTGCAAAGTTAAGAGAACGATTAAAATTCATTATAAATACTAGTAATATAGATAATAGAAATAGTTACTATGTGATCTGGATAGATGGAGCTTATTAAGAGACTATTTCATCAGTTATTTGACAAATTATAAAACAATTTACCCAAGAGGTTTTCACAAATGTTTGATTTATTTTCGTAACTAAAAACAGAATCTGTAACTAAACTATCAAGACTTGAAGATCACAAGAAATCGTTTATAACTTTTGAACACATCAATTCACAAACTGTTATGAAGATTACATTCTATAAATTCGACGAGTCAAAGTACTTGAGGTTCTATACATAAGGTTTCAACAAATTATTGGTATGGAGCTAGTATCAATAAAGCAAGAGAGTATATGGCATAATACAAAGTTTTATTAAGCATTGAATTGTTCTTAATTTTCTGATTGATCATCTACTAATAATCATGGTTATGAAAAATGTGGCTGTTAATTAACCAAAGGGTAGCTTGAAGCCTTGAACTATAATAGCTGCATGCATGTCTTAATTGGGGGATTGGGCGGGGGGTGGGTGTGGTGGTGGGGTGGGGGGGGGGGGTGCATGGACTTGTTGCAGAAAGATTCTTAGAAAACCTAGGAGTATTATTTTTAAAGAAGACTTTGCTTGTTTAAATTTTTCTAAAAACTTGATTCGTGATCCACTTTAAGGGGCTTTCAATTACTGATCTTAGCAGCCACATGATGTATAGATGGAGAATCAATTTCTCATTCAAGTGCTGAAGAAACTATAGTTTTCTGAGTCTGATTTTAAAATACAATAGAACATACCAAGGGATAGGCAATAAAGATCATGATTTTAAAAAGATTTTTTTAAATAAAGCAGAAGTTCAACATCACCCTTATGAAGGTCATTTTTGCAAATGAGCCCTTTATTTGCACTATCAGCATCTGGTTAAACATTTCACATACTTATAAAACATTTAATAGCAAGAAGTTAACTTTTACACTATATATTAATGTTTACATTTTAGTAGATACAGTGAACGGAAAAAGTTAGATCTTTTCTCTCTTCATTTAAGTAGGTTAGGTGCTGGAAGATATTTCAGGGACCCCAATTACTTGTATATTAAAATTATTTGACGATCTGCTATGAATTATTCAAGCTCTAAATATTAAAGAATCGAGTTTTCAAGATTCTAGCATCGTCAAGAAGCATAAAAGGCTTAATTAACTAGAAGCCTTGGACTAATTGGCCGTGTCGGTTATATTCTTAATTATGGCAGTCAATGCTCTAGTTGTCTCGAAATAATTGGCCATGTTAATTAAATTGTTTAGTCCTTAGAATAAATAAATTCCTATGCACCTTCTTCCACCAGAATCTGGAATGCTTGCAGCTCTGAAACATGTGCGTAACCCATTTTTCTATTTTTAATTATTTGTTGGCAGACACATTGTGTGGCTTAAATAATAGACGGCATGTGGTATTAATCTCCATTAATTATGCTGCAAGAAAAGAAATAATGTAGATCATCATTAACAGAAGAATATATCCATGTGCCTCCACTATTAATAGAAGAAAATGTCAAAGAAGCTGTGTTTCAAGAGCGAAAGCTTTAAGTTTTCCCTTTATTCTTCTGTTAACATGTTGGCATCAAATGTTTTGTAATGCAAAGAAATTCTTGTGTCTTTTTTTCACTCTTACTTCTTGTCCCATGTAAAAGACAAAAATACCTCATCAATTACCCACTTTTTCCTTTTTATTGAATTGTTTTTGTTGGGCTTGTAAAAAACTATTTTTGGGCGGATTGACCTTCTTTTGGGGTGGTCTTTAATTTTTGTCCCCAAATTGCTAGTCTTTAATTTTTGCCCTTCGCTTAAAAAAGTGGCCGAAAATAGCCCGAGGTTCTGGGTTCGAACCCCGCTCAGTCAAAAAAAAAAATCACAAGGCAAGACTTAAGGAAAAATCTGCCGCATAAGGCATAACTAAAAGTCTGCCGGAGACGACATACTTTGCCTTAAGGCATAACTATTAGTCTCCGACGGACTTTTAGTTATGCCTTATTTTGCAAAGTCTTGCCTTGCGAATTTTTATTTTTTTTTTACTGTGCGGGGATTCGAACCCAGAACCTCAGGTATTTTCGGCCACCTTTTTAAGTGAAGGACAAAAATTAAAGACCACCCCAAAAGAAGGGCAATCCGCGCAAAAAAAAAATGAAACTAGTAAAAGGAAGTTGATATAGGGCTAATCCAAATTTGGTTTTGAAAAAATTCTTTGATTGTTAGATATTTATTATGTATCACGTATATTTTGCATTTGTTAAGAAATCACTTGTTTGTTTGCCTAAAATCATATAAAGATACTTTATAAAAAGGGATATTCTATATCATACAACAAAACAATAATAAGTGTTCCTCCATGGCATACAATATTCCATTCAGTTGTTAACTTTTTCTACCAAAAAATAAAAAGAATTTTTTTAACTCTATTTTCATATTTGCTAGATCAGTTAGAGCTTGACTCTTTTTCATTTCCATTAATTTTCTTTTTTCGTAAAATAACATTCTTTAAAGACTCTTAATTTCAGTTTGTGTTCATTTTTTCCGTATAAAACTTGTTTACTAGTTATTCTTCGGTTATGTTTTTTGAAATATATTCACTATTGTGAAGTTTAAATGATGGTATTTCACAACTATAACTTAAAGTTTTACCTGTAAAATTTATTTAAAATATAAACCTTAAAAATTGCTAAACATTATGATATCTCATACTCACTTTCCAATATTATTATAACGTGTCACCAAATTTATATCCGACCAAACATTGAGGCATAATAATAATAATAATAATAATAATAATAATAATTATTATTATTATTATTATTATTATTATTATTATAATAAAAAGAAATCTATGTTACATGATATTAAATAGGGGCTTTGGTTTCGTTCTCGTGTTTTATATTGCTCTATTACTTTGTAATGCTTCTTTCCTACTTAAAAAATCAGTCTCTAAGTCTAGACGAGTCCGGAGCTTAAAGAGCATAAAAATACACGGTATAAACTAAAAGGGGGCTGCCTTTCATTTATATACCAGGAGTCCACGTTATACCCCAAATTTTTTTTTTGCATTGTCAGAGAATCACAACAAAAATAAAAAAAAAAAAAAAATTTAATGGTATAACGTGGACTGATCCACGTTATACAAAATTATTTCTATAACGTGGATTAGTCCACGTTTTACAACATATACCTGTAAAACGTGGGACTGTCCACGACTCGTAAAATTGTTGCCCCAATTTTTCTCCTTTCTCCTCCGCCTCTTCCTCCATCCTTTTGAAGTTACAGAATTTCTTCTTCGTCTCCGTCTCCTTCTCCTCCCTTTATTTTCTTTTTAAACCCTGCGTTACAGTCTAATTTTTGGAGCAACTTCTTCATCAAAAATCTTTTGTTGCTATCTAAATTAAGATATTTTTTCTAACTCATATAATATTGTATATTTATAGTAGATGTAGGATATCTGTTTGTCTTATATATCTTGATTGTTATTTTTTATTTGTGTTATTTGAATACCTATAAGATATTTGTTTGTCTTATTTGTGTTATTTTAATTTGAACTTAAGATATGATTGTTAGAAGCATTATTATATAAAAGGTCTGATTTGTTTAGTAGCACTTTTGAAGAAATTTGTTGTTATGTTACTGTTATTTTTGTGGATTGTTATATGAAAGATCTGAATAACTAATTGTTTTTCATTGTACCTTTAATGTGATATTTATATAGCCAGAAAAGTGAAACTTAATTGATGCCTCACTAGCCCAAAAAAAAAATACTTAAAATGTCATGATAATGCTTTATTATATGCGACCTAAGTCTAAGTGGGTGGACAATTATTTTGTCTATACCTTATAGGTATTAATGTGGTCCACTACCAGTGGTTGCTAAATAAGGCGTATGGAAGTTGGCTTTATCTAGCCAGTGCATATTTGTTCTGCTAAAATTGGAATGATATTTTTTTTTAATAGTAAGTTACTCCAAATAGCTTGATCTGGACTTCAATTTTTTTTTCTAAGGTATGGAGCTTCTACGGGTATGCCTACATCCGGGGCCAGAAGAGTACGATGTGTTAACACTCCAGGAGAAGCATCGATCACAGGCTGTGTGGGATGGTGCCTTGAGAGGACCGACTGGATGCATGTTTCCACGCCGCGCGGATACCGAATTTTGGAAGCACGTGAAGCGTCATCCTTTTCATCCTCGCATCCTTGACTACTTTGGTCTGTGTGGATTTAGGGGAGCAGTAGAGGTAGGATGTGTATCATATGATTGGGCAGTCATCACTGCACTTATAGAGAGATGACGTCCTGAGATGCACACCTTTCATCTGCGTACGGGTGAGGCGACCATCACATTATAAGATATTGAGCTCATGTTTGGCATGGTTGTTGATGCTAATCCCTTGAATGATGTTAATGCTAGAAATATAAGTATTGTTGGGTGGCAACAATTAATCCATCAGCTTATTGGTTGGGCACCCGGTCTGGATTGTTTTAATGGTGTTAGTAGGTTAGAAGTAAATAAATTAATTGAATATATTAGAGGCTTAGACGACATTACAGATCAGACCCCAGAAATTGTTGTGCAACAGCGGGTTAGGTTGTACTTGCTATGGCTTTGTGGCGGCACGATATTTCCAGATAAGTCCGGTGACTTACTTAATTTAGACTATTTGCTTGACATGCGTGACCTTAGAGCAATGAGTAGACAAGCTTGGGGAGTGGCTGCATTGTCATATTTTTATACTTGTTTATGCCACGCTTCGTTGAAGAAAGCCAAGGATGTGTGTGGATTCATTTCCTTATTGCAGGTACGTGACCTTTAAAATTATATAATTTTATTTGGTTGTCCTATTTGATAGTTATAAGCTTTTTATGTATTTATTTTAAATTTTTAATATAGGTTTTGGCTTAGGAGCGAATTATACCGATGCAGCCACCACCCAGGGCCCTTCAGTCACACACGGCTCTTGCACGAAAGTGGACTCATCGTAAAGCTCGCGAAAATAAGACACGTGTTGTGCTACCCATATGTAGCGATGTATTGGACAACCTAACAGATGGTCAGGTATTTTATCATAATTATGGTTGTTAATGGCGTTTTGATATAATACTTACGCTTATGTGTAATTTATTTATTTTATTATCATGTAATTTTATGTTCTTTCTATGGTTGTTTGTGTGGCAGCCTTATTCAGAGGCCATCATTAATGGATTCCCTGAGTGGTGTCGGCGTGGCCGAGCTATTTGGATGGCGCAGGTTCCCCTTATTTGTTGGATCTATCGAGAGTGGCACATGGTAGACCGGGTTCTCAGACAGTTTGGTAGGAAGCAACATATTCCGGGACCATGTGTTGAGATTGATCCTTTTCATTATAAACGTGACAAGCGGTATGCTATAACAGTGGAGGATCAACAAAATTTTATACAAACGGACTTTTTGTGGGAAAATTGTCGACAAATGGTAATTCTGGCCGAGTATGAAACTCAAGACCCAGAGTCATTATCAGAGTATTTTTGTTGGTATCGACGTCACTCGCGCACTTTCATAGGAAATCCTGTGCATAATGTGGATAGAGGATACCAACACATGGCAGGCAGGCATGAGGCACTTGTACGTATATTACATTCCATTAGATGTTTGATGTCTTTATATGTGTCTTAGACCACTATCAAATCTTATAATTTATTTTTTTCTTTTTTTAGGCTTTATGACATCAAGAATCGTACAGGTTGGCTCAGGAGACTATCCAAGATCCAACCAAGTCTAATGAAGTGAAGCAATTAGTAGAGATGTTTAGCCACATTAATACAGAGTCCATGGCTGCTGCCTCTCTGGGGACGATGTTGAGTTTCACTCCCAATTATACACCACCGGCGGTGTATGTTGAGCCGCCTACTGTGGAAGTTCCTCGTCATCAACGTCCTAATGTACCTGCGGTGCGTGGTAGAGGACGCCAAACAGGTAACAGATGGGGTCGAGGCCCCTTGGATCACTAGTTGATTAATGAGGAAGAGGTTCGTTTTGATCAAGATATGCCCAGCTCAACGATGCCTGCAGCTGATGATGCATATTACCCAATAATAGATTTTGGTATGTCCAGCTCATCGACGTCTGCTTCCGAGGTCCAATCACCGGTCGTAATTAGACGTGAGGGGCCTTTTTAGGCATTCGCATCGTCTGAGCCTATTAGCCTCGCAATTATGGCCCAACAGTTTAGTGTTCAGACAGGCAGCTCTTATGGGATGACTGAGGGGCCTTTACCTGCATTCACTGGACAAAGCTCTTATATTGGGAGGAGACTGAGTTTTACTGATGTGAGTATTCTAACAACTCAACTAGCTTGTATCTTGGATCCTCACACATTCCTGTGCCGGATGTACAGACTTTAGAGCCACAGGTTAGCTTTTTATTCAGAGTATTTATCTATTAAACTAGATTAAGAAGTCTTTAAAGAGTGATATGGTGACTTGTGGTTGTTATGTGGTGTTTTGTCTTAGTAGCTTTGGTTGTTTGTGTTGGTACATGGTATTGGAGGAAGTCCTTGTTACAGGGGAGATGTTGTCCGATTTTACGTAGACAATTAAATCAATTGCTAAGAAAATTTATCTAACGAATTCAATCATACAAAAATAACTTCTATTTTTTATGGCATTTACAGGATGAGGGTGTGATACAAGAGGAGGTTCACCAACGTAGATCAAAATGAGAGCGCCGGCAAACTACGTGTGGCACGGAGAGGGAAAAAGGGACACTGTAAAAATTGATTTTTTTTATTAATTATTGAATTTATCTCAAATCTCAATAGTTATGTAACCTTTCCCTCAAATACGATCGTCTACAACGTGTTTTCATAAGCAAAATGTCCATAACTGATCTTAACCTTTCAGTGGTTATCACTGGACGATATCCAACATCAATTACGGCTAGGGGAAATTTACGAGGAAACTCTTATTTCGGACGATGACTCCTTATCGTTATTTCTTCGAAATCCTGATATATTTAGCAATCGTATCAGCATAGTGACACTTGACATGTATGTAACTGTTGAACGCTCTACTAATGTTGAAGCACCCACTGACGATGAGTTTGATATTTGGGGTACTACGTATCTTCCCGCTATGAATATTGGGCTTCAAAGAGGTACACTTCAACAAGAAATAATGGTAGGAGTTCGTAGCCTGTCACATAACTTTGGTTGGACTATGCAAAGCTGTGATATTCTTGGACCGAGTAGTACTCCAGATACAAGTGAATTAGGTGGCAGAAGTATAGTTCGATATCGCCCTACTCAAGTGGAGTCATTTACGGAAAGGTAAATATAACGATGTTTTTTTCGCTTAAACTATGAGACTTCTAACTAGTTGTTTTTAAGATTTGAACGCCTTGAATTTTCCTATGTTTGTAGGTCTAACGATTTTGAAGAAAACCCTGTATTAACTCAGCTCACACAAATTGTGAGCAATAATGATGTAGCCAATGATCACTCCGATGAGTCAAATAGTGATATCCCATTAGATCACGCAGAAACAGACGATAATCACTTATCTGATGATGATGGTCATTCTTATGAAGACATTACTGCTCGAAGTGATGGTAACGTTAGCTACCATTCTAATGCGATTCCATATTTGGATAACACAGAAGAAGGCCCGGATGATTTTGCCTTCATGAGAGATGACAATTGTAACACCCCAAAATTTTTTTTATCTCGCTCTTGAATTTTTGGATTGACCATACCTTGATAGTAAGGGTATATTTTACTTCGCACTCCTCAATGTGAACTTGACGACATTTGAAACTTGTTTGAAGTGTTATGGTGTAGTTATATAAACTACTCTTACTATGATTATCTTATTAATTTATTAAATGGATTAGATATTTATAAAAGTGGGCAACCTTTTTATTCTATTTTATTATTTTCTTCCATTCTTATCAAGGAAGATACAAGTTATTTTATTTTATTTTTCATTCTTATCAAGTAAGATATATACCCCTTTGTCTCTTATTTCCCCCACCTCTATAATTTTCTTTTCCTTTATAGAAAAAGAAGACCAAAAACTCCTCTCCTCTCATAACATTCATCCACCAAATCAATCATCAATATTTTCCCTTGTTGAGCCCCAAACAACTCCACACGATTGAGGTAAGTTACAAACCCGTTTTTGGATTGGACTGCTGTTAGTGTTTTTGGCATAACTCCTTGTATAAAGCTTAGTTTTAAGTGCTTCAAGATGTTCTATAAATCTATTTCATAGACCTAAAACTTTCATTCAGGCCCTAAAACCCAGTTTTGCTTGTATTCACTCGAAAAGAGGCGAAGAAGTACAGGGCAGGTGCTGCCCAGATTTTCGTTTTGCAAACCCTACATGTACTGCTGTTAGTATTTTGAGCATATCTCTTTGTAAAAAATTGCTATAGGAGTGATTCGAATTTCTCTAAGACCCTAAGACATATATCTACAACTTTCATTAAGGCCGCAAAATCTATTTTTGTCATTTACCCCTTTGAAACTGAGCGACAGTACAAGACAGTAGTACTGTCCAGAATTCCTGTTTTGATAGTTTAGGCTGATTTTCACTGATTTCATGTTTAGTTTCGATGTGATGAGACTTTTGAACTTAAGTAGGTATTTGATTGTGTATTTAAGGTATATATGCTCTTGTACAAGCTAAGAGGAATTGTTTGACGAAGTGGACTTTGGTTGGTCTATGGCGTAGATGATTTGAACTCCTCGAGTTGTGGTAGAACTTGTTGTGTGGTAAAACGCCAAGGTTTGTGTATAAACTTGAACTTGGAATATCCTTGTTTTCTGGAATTCTTGAAGTACCTTGATGGGTTGTTTCCTTACTTTTCATCTTATATCATGGTATGGTTATTATCTCAAGTATTGCAAGACTTTCGCTAAATCGCCCACTTGTACGGATTGCCTGATCATTTTGCATTCTTGTTGGGACTTTGTCCTTCTTGTTACGGTGACTTTGTCATCGATATCGGCATGCCTCTCGATTCGGATCTTGCCCATCTTGACTTTGGATTTACATTTCGTCTTGATGATGGATTTTAGTCCATTTTCGAGTACGAGTGGAAAGCAACTTTCAACATGGCTCTTGATTCTCTTGACTATTGGGTAACAACCCTTCTTGATTTGGGGCTTCGGCCCATCTTGGTATTGATTGTGCTTGGTGTGATGGCATGACGTACATATTGGGCGAAATTGGTTATTTGACAAACTCTCTTGAATTGAATTATAAGCTCTCTTGATACTTGAGCCTTCGAATATTAGTATCGATAGTTTGAAACTCTTCAAGGTTGCTATTTGATACTTTGATATACTTGTTTACTTGGTTTATTGTTATCTTTTTGAGCTACCTACGACGGACAAGGGAATTGGAGAACCTAATGGCTCCAAGCCCAAAGTTTATACACCACTAAGCTTTATGCTTAGCGATAGTTGTTTTCTATCGTAGGTAATGTGCGGGAAGAGATGTGAAGATGGCCATTTGGAGTAGACTTTTTGGGAGCCTTAGTGAAAATCACATTTGCATATGCATCTAGGTCTTGTAAATTTTGGGGACTTGTACATGATCCATGTGTGGCACTTATGTATGAAATTTTGAAGGCTTGTTGGACGCAAGACCATATGCTTGTAACTTGAACTTGGTGACTTGTTTTGCTATTTTAGGGTGTGCTACCAACCCAAGTCATGCCATGTATTGGGTTTACATTTTGCCTTGTAATTATGTACAAAGGAAGATACTAGTTTCTGTGATAATCGCAAGTTTGAGTTTTGTGTATCTTATGGACCCGCAATGGTGTTGATTTGAAAATATAAATTTCAAAACGAAGTTTCTTAAATGTGTTGACTATTTGAGAAGGGAATTACCGTTTTAAATTGATACTCTGATATTGTATTTCATCTAAGAAATTTTTCGGAGGGTACAATGAAAAAAAAATGTCGCACTTTCAATCCTTTTTCGCATGGGCCTATTTCTGCTATTAAATATTTTTGTGAATATCTTTTGGCATAAATTCCTTCTAAACACCGTAAGTGTGAAATTAGCTTTTGTTTTGTAAGTGGTATCCTTCCAAAGGGGATGCTACAACGGTCCAGTTCAATCTGCACTTTGGGATTGTAAAAAACCTGAATTTATAAGATTAGGTTAGTATGGTGGCAATGAATATTCTTTTTCTTTGTTATCCCATTTTTAGGGGGTTGATAATTTTCCCTGTATTATGCAATTAGGTATGTTATTTCAAAACAAGCAGGAAATGAAAGGCGCAGTGAGACAATATTGTCTCAAAGAAAAGAAAGAGTTCATTTGTGATCAGTACAAAGGTAAATTTTGAGGGGTTATTTGCAAGAGTCATATGTTGGGATGTGAGTGGATGATCCGTTTTAGAGAAATTTCAAGTGGTATGTAGAAGGCAGGAAAAACGGTTCTCCAACACAATTGTCTCACGGATGATTATAGGAAGGATCATTCAAATTTGAACAGTCACCTAATTGCTACTATGTTGATACCATATATTATGGTCGATCCATACATCAGTATTAAGTCAGTTCAGGAAAAAATAAAAGGATTGCATACGTTTACTCCTAGTTATAGAAAAGCACAAAAGGGGCGTAAGAAAGCTATTGAAATGGTATTTGGTGATTTTGAAACCTCTTTCAAGACATTGCCCCGATATATGGCTGCCTTATGATATTTCAATCCGGGGACCGTTGTTGAGTGGGAGCACCAATCAACTACAATGCAAGGTGAACTGTTATGTCCCGTATTTTCGTATAACGAGAAATCAAGAAATAAATAAGACTTGGGTGTGTGGAGGAAATATTTTGATTTTAGTAAGTATGACTATGTTGGTTATGGAGTCGTTAATGTTAAGACCTCGGGGAAGGCCGAGGGTAAATTTGGAATTTCGGAAATTAGTTTCGGGAATTACAAAACGGGACATTTTATGAATTGGGCCAAGAAAATTTGAACAAAAATGGAGGCCCAAAAATAGGTGAAGTGGCCGGCCAAGTGAGGCCCAAGCCCACTTTTAAAGAGTCATGTGCTAAGCACATGACTTCTATTTGGATAAATATCATGCTAGCACTTGGTAATTATCAAGAATTTGATCATAAATTCAAGAACACAAAAAAAGAGGGGTTTCGGCCTAGAGAGAAAGAAAAGAAAGAAAAAAATTTCCAAGCTTGATTGTTGATCCAAAAATCTCAAGTTTTACATAGTTGTGAAGTACTCAAGACGCTCTCCGACGTGATACAAGTAGTTTGGAGAAAGAACGACATTTGCGACAAGTCGGAAATTCAAGAAAAAGGTAAGATTTTTATGTTTTAATGTTATGAAATGGATATATGTGTGTTATTGATTGGATTAGTGTGAAGATTTTGGGATGAGGATGTGTTTGTGCATGGTGTGTGTGTGTAAAAAAAAAAGGGTGTGTTGGCCGTGAGATCCATGTGGTGCTACCCATAAGAATTTTATCTTGTTTAGTTTGAATAATGTGTTGTTGTGATCATTATGTCGTAAAGGATCGATTAAAGAATTGAGTTGGTGTTAGAAAATAATTTCGGACGTTATCGGAAAGTGTATACTTTTGGTATATTTGTGTATATCATAGTATATTTATGATACTAAAGACCTTAATTAAGATTTATGGTTGATGATAACGAATTTGGAATGAAACGACGTAAGTTAGAACGTTCGTCGTAACTTTTGGTGTTTTGAATGAAAATTGGAAAGTAGTGAACTTTGGGGATGTATGTATGTGATTTGGAACTTGTATGTAGTGTGTTTGAGTAATTGGGAATGAGTGAATGAATACACTAATGTGGGAATAGATTTGGACTTTTGAAGTTGAATCAAGAATTGCCAACTTATGTATTAAAGTGAAATTTTGAAGTAATGTAGTGTAATTGTGGTTTGTATGGCTTAATGACGTTTGGGTTGTTGTTGTTGTTGTATTCTGAGCCGAGCTAAGTCTCGGGGGTGTTATAATTATAGGGGAAGTGCTGCCGAAATTTCGGTAGCCAAGTTTAGCCCCAAAGATGAATATGTTAATTCTCATGAATAGTAACTGGTAAAGGTGACCATTTGCAGTTTCTGGACGAAACGGGAATTGCGATTTGAGGAGCGTAAGGCGCCAACCAGGTATGTAAAGCCTACCTCTCATTCTTTTGGCATGTCCTAGACCCACTAGGTAAATTTCGGAATCTCGGGAATAACCCTGCTCTTGGAAATCGAAGTTCAAGTTCGAGCACTATTCACTCAGCGCGATTGAACCCCTTTTTGTCACTTTTGGTTAAAAGAATGTTCGTACCTCCATAACTTGTGCTGTTGTGTCCGAAACCCTTCGAAACTTTCGTAGATGGCTCTATGGAGCCGAAAGTCTGTGATTTGTGTCCGCCACCTCAATTTGACTCGAGGTGGGCCCGCGAGCCCCGAGGCTCCCCTTATTCGGTTTGTTTGGTTCGCTTGTGTCTGTTATGATTCGCAATCTTCTGTTTATGACTCAAGGATGTGTTTGAAACTTCCTATGCCATTAATGCATGTTCTGTACTTTGGGATGATGTGAGAATTCCGGAAAAATGACTTATGAACAGTTTTCTTACGAATTTGACAGTTTGGAACTTCGTAACCTTTATATGCCTACTTTTATCAATTCGATTCCTACTCCGAGCCTTCTGGCGTCAGTATCTATCTATATGTAAACGATATGTTGAGTCCGACAAATTATTTTTAATATGCATATGGTTTCGGCACTACTCTGTTCGTGCTGTCTGCTATGACTCCGTTCATCGGTACCCGGGCCGACTTTGTGATCGTGCGCACTATAATATATTCGGGAGTTATGATGTGTTACGGTTTCCGAGGCCTCGCCATAGGGCCGGTTACCGTTTATGGAGTTATGAAGTGATATGGCATTTGATATGTTCTGATGATATGATGTGTGTGTGTGATATGATGTGTCTGGAGATTGTACGGAGATTTGAAACCTTCTGGAGTTATGATGTGTTGTGGCACCAGCGTCGGGGGGTGACCACGTTCCTAAACCCTATACATGATTTGATTTGCATCTGTACGTTCGCCTCCCGCACATGTTTGCTTTGTTTGCGATGTTGGTGTGTTTGTTCTTTCGGACTCCAGCTGTGTTTGTGATTTCTGTACCTTCTGCTTTACATACTCAGTACTTCTCCCGTACTGACCCCCGTTTCTTCGGGGGCTGTGTTTCATGCCCGCAGGTACAGAAGCTCGTTTGGGTGGTCCTCCAGTTTAGGCTACTCATTCTGCTGTGTTGGAAAGCTCCCCTTGATCCGGAGTCTACTTTTGGTACATATCTTTTGTTGTGTCTGTACTCTGTATATTTGGGTGAGTGGGTACGGCGGGGCCCTGTCCCGTCCTATGTTCTTATGTTCTGTTTTGTCTAGAGGCCTGTAGTCAGATTTGTGGGTCGTGGGTCCGGTGTGTTTGCATGTGAGTCTGTTTTACGATCTTAAGCGGCCCGTACGCTACTATGGCCAAGTCGGCCTCTGAGTTTGTATGTATGTGTATGTACTTGGGGGCGATGTGCATTCCGCCACCCTTCTGATGTGTGTGTGTGAAATTTGGCGATGTATATTCCGCCTCCTTTCTGATTTGTGATTTGTCTGATCTGTACGGGCGACTGCTTAGGATAAGTGTTCGGTAGAGATCTGATTACGATGTTGAGTTCGAATAACGTACGTTGAGTTTGGACGAGTCTGATTACGATGGTCTGGGTGTGAGTTCGTTTGGGGTGTCCCAGAAGGACACCAGTCGCGGCCCACGGGGCTGGGTCGTGACAAAAGTGGTATCAGAGCGGTTTGTCCTCGGAATGTCTACAGGCCGTGTCTAGTAGAGTCTTGTTTATCGATGTGTTGTGCACCACATCTATAAACAGGGAGCTACAGGACATCTAGGATGTTGTGTTGCCCTTTCTTTGGAATCTTAGATCGTGCGATAGAGCTGTGTTATTAGGGTCATTCTGATCTGACCCGTTGTTGTGTTTGCAGCGATGCCTCCGAAGAAGGCAACGGCGGCCCAGAAGGGCAAGGCGAAGGTGGGAGAGACCAGTCAGGCACAACGGGCTACTCGGGCTCGTGTTTATGATTTGCCTGAGGTTACACCTCATTCTGAGGGGTCTGCTACACCCCCATTAGTACAGCCTGGAGCGGGACCTTCAGCAGCTCCAGAGGTCCGTGTACCCGCTCCTGAGACTCCAGCTTCTCAGCCAGGGGCGGAGGATAGGACCCTGAGGGAGGCTGTACAGTTGTTGACCACGATTGTAGCCGGACAGGCTCGCAGGCGCGGGCGGAGGGACGATGATGATGAGGACAG
This sequence comes from Lycium barbarum, assembly GCF_019175385.1. NCBI lineage: Eukaryota > Viridiplantae > Streptophyta > Magnoliopsida > Solanales > Solanaceae > Lycium > Lycium barbarum. The sequence continues at coordinate 164,356,680 of NC_083337.1, forward strand.
GCGGGACAGCCTGAGAGTTCGGGAGTTCTTGTTATGCGGCCCTCCAGAGTTTTTCGGGTCTAAGCCCGACAGGACCCCCATGACTTCATTCGGGGGATGCGGCGTGCATTAGACTTGGTCAGGGCGTCAGAGACCGAGTCGGTTGAGCTAGCTTCGCATAGACTTCGGGATGTTGCCGCGCATTGGTATGAGACTTGGGAGCTATCCCGGGGTGAGGGTGCTCCTCCAGCTATGTGGGATCAGTTTGTGACTGCTTTCACCCGCCACTTTCTGCCCCCAGAGTTACGACGGGAGCGAGCTGATCGGTTTTTGCATCTGCAGCAGAGGGGTCGGAGCGTCCGTGAATATAATTTGGAGTTTGATTCCCTGGCCCGGTATGCCCCTGCCGTGGTGGCAGATATGACAGATCGGATGCATAGATATGTTATGGGGTTGGATCGTTATCTGATTGACGGCTGTATGGCGGTGTCATTGCAGACAGATATGGATATTGCCCGTCTACAGGCCTACGCCCAGGGGATGGAGAACCGGCACCGAGCAGATCGGCCCAGCAGAGAGTACGATGGGAGACGGCCCAAGAAGGCCAGATCAGCGGGGCATTTTGGAGATTCTCGGGGCGGGCAGCCTCAGTATCAGTCCAGTGGGTATTTTCCTCCGTCAGGCCGGGACACACAGTCTGCTAGTAAGAGATTTGATGGCGCAGGACCGTCCAGGGCAGACCAGAGTTCCAGAGCCCCAGGTCCTCAGGCGAGCAGGGGTCCCAGTCAGATTAGGCCACCTATGCCCCCGTGTTCATATTGTGGAAGATCGCACCCAGGTGAGTGCTTCAGGGTCACAGGGGCCTGTTTTGCTTGTGGCCGCCAGGGCCATATCATGCGGGATTGTCCGTGGGCAGGCGGTTCCGGTAGCGCAGCACCACCGATGAGATCCGTTGCTGGTTCGTCATCTACCCCTTCGGCCACGCGCTCTACAGGGCGAGGTATGCCAGCACCAGCGGGCCGCAGTAGAGGCCGTGTTGGGGGTTCAGATTCTAGCGGTCCCTCGAACCGCATCTACGCTTTGACTGGTCGTCGGGACCCAGAGGCACCCCCAGATACAGACCCAGGTATATTACTAACCTTTTTATTTAATGAATATGTGCAATGGTAGGTTTGTAACTCAGTATTATGCGATATTCTTTTTGTGTGTGTCAGTAAAGGTAGGGTAAGAATCCGAATTAATGAAAGTAACCGAGGCAGTTATCTTTACATGTGGGAGGAGAATATATGGGATTTGGAAGGCTAGAACGATAGACCACGCAGCCAGAAAAGCAAACCACCTTTTTGGGTCAGAGTGGGACCCGCTACGAAAAATTTCTGGAAGATTTGCTAAGACCCCGTTTGGCCTAAAATTGCGTGACAAAGGTCGTGCAGGGCAATTGATGGAATTATATCAGCCCTAACGCATCAAAATGCGTGAAAGTTTCGGGGTTAAGCGTGCTCAAGCCAGAGCAATCCTGGGATGGGTGACCCCCTGGGAAGTAATGCAAAGTTTTTCATAAGTGTAAGTATGATTAATGTAGATGGGAATTTGAGGTAACCAAAGGCAAATAGGATGTGTGTGAAGTAATTAGTGCCCTTTCGAGAGTCGCGCGGAACGAGGCGGACTAAATGGGCAAAGGGGAAAGGGTACAACACCTCTTGGAAAATTGAACGAATTTGAATAACAGTCAGAGATGTTCGCCGGTAAGGTATGAGTAAACGTGTGTATGTGTATGTGTATGTGTATGTGTGTGTGTACGATTTCCATTCAGGGCCTATGAGGGCTAAGAGCCGAGCCCCGGAAACTAATGTTGTGATAAAGAAAAGATAAGCAGTGTGAGTAGTTGGAATTTTTGGAAGAGTCGATACGTAAGACGCAAGACGAGTTGTGGGACGACTTGGTGAGTGAGTTTGCAAATAAAGGGAAATTCTCATGAATTATTGTAACCTTAATATGAATGGTTTGATTCTAAATTGACAATCTGTCTGTGGTGCTTCTGCACTTCCGATTCCGATGAGGCTCTGCCTAGTACGCCTCTATATTTCTGAGTTCGACTATGTTCCTGTTCGATGAACCTTTTGTGCGTTTGATTCTGAATCCGTTTCTGTCTGGCACACCTCTGTATGTCCGACTCTGTATATAAATCCGTCTGATATACTTCTGTGCGTTTGATTTTGACCGCGTGTGTGTGTGATACATTTCGGTTTGTCTGATCACGATTCGGGATGAAACAATTCTGTATATTGCTTTTGATTTCGGATCCGTTCGATATGAGTCCGTACGTCTGACTTCGACTGTGAATCTGTTTGGCATGAAGTGTCTGATATGAAGTAAAGTGAGATTACGACGATGTGGTAAGGAAACTCAGGAGTGTGAAAAGAAGATGATATTGACGATGATGTCTGGAAAGCGTCCGTCCCTTACAAGAATATAGTGCAGAGTTCGGAGATTACGTTGAGTATGAGAAGATGTAGTACGAAGGTATTTGAGTCAGTGATGTGAAAAATCTACCCTAGTATTGGTAAAGAAGACATGTCGGAGAAATCAATAAAGGACAACTATCAAGAGAACCCTCCCGGAGTAGTACGACACCCATGAGGTCGATTCAACATTCGAGGACGAATGTTCTTAAGGGGGGAGAATGTTATGTCCCGTATTTTCGTATAACGAGAAATCAAGAAATAAATAAGACTTGGGTGTGTGGAGGAAATATTTTGATTTTAGTAAGTATGACTATGTTGGTTATGGAGTCGTTAATGTTAAGACCTCGGGGAAGGCCGAGGGTAAATTTGGAATTTCGGAAATTAGTTTCGGGAATTACAAAACGGGACATTTTATGAATTGGGCCAAGAAAATTTGAACAAAAATGGAGGCCCAAAAATAGGTGAAGTGGCCGGCCAAGTGAGGCCCAAGCCCACTTTTAAAGAGTCATGTGCTAAGCACATGACTTCTATTTGGATAAATATCATGCTAGCACTTGGTAATTATCAAGAATTTGATCATAAATTCAAGAACACAAAAAAAGAGGGGTTTCGGCCTAGAGAGAAAGAAAAGAAAGAAAAAAATTTCCAAGCTTGATTGTTGATCCAAAAATCTCAAGTTTTACATAGTTGTGAAGTACTCAAGACGCTCTCCGACGTGATACAAGTAGTTTGGAGAAAGAGCGACATTTGCGACAAGTCGGAAATTCAAGAAAAAGGTAAGATTTTTATGTTTTAATGTTATGAAATGGATATATGTGTGTTAGTGATTGGATTAGTGTGAAGATTTTGGGATGAGGATGTGTTTGTGCATGGTGTGTGTGTGTAAAAAAAAAGGGTGTGTTGGCCGTGAGATCCATGTGGTGCTACCCATAAGAATTTTATCTTGTTTAGTTTGAATAATGTGTTGTTGTGATCATTATGTCGTAAAGGATCGATTAAAGAATTGAGTTGGTGTTAGAAAATAATTTCGGACGTTATCGGAAAGTGTATACTTTTGGTATATTTGTGTATATCATAGTATATTTATGATACTAAAGACCTTAATTAAGATTTATGGTTGATGATAACGAATTTGGAATGAAACGACGTAAGTTAGAACGTTCGTCGTAACTTTTGGTGTTTTGAATGAAAATTGGAAAGTAGTGAACTTTGGGGATGTATGTATGTGATTTGGAACTTGTATGTAGTGTGTTTGAGTAATTGGGAATGAGTGAATGAATACACTAATGTGGGAATAGATTTGGACTTTTGAAGTTGAATCAAGAATTGCCAACTTATGTATTAAAGTGAAATTTTGAAGTAATGTAGTGTAATTGTGGTTTGTATGGCTTAATGACGTTTGGGTTGTTGTTGTTGTTGTATTCTGAGCCGAGCTAAGTCTCGGGGGTGTTATAATTATAGGGGAAGTGCTGCCGAAATTTCGGTAGCCAAGTTTAGCCCCAAAGATGAATATGTTAATTCTCATGAATAGTAACTGGTAAAGGTGACCATTTGCAGTTTCTGGACGAAACGGGAATTGCGATTTGAGGAGCGTAAGGCGCCAACCAGGTATGTAAAGCCTACCTCTCATTCTTTTGGCATGTCCTAGACCCACTAGGTAAATTTCGGAATCTCGGGAATAACCCTGCTCTTGGAAATCGAAGTTCAAGTTCGAGCACTATTCACTCAGCGCGATTGAACCCCTTTTTGTCACTTTTGGTTAAAAGAATGTTCGTACCTCCATAACTTGTGCTGTTGTGTCCGAAACCCTTCGAAACTTTCGTAGATGGCTCTATGGAGCCGAAAGTCTGTGATTTGTGTCCGCCACCTCAATTTGACTCGAGGTGGGCCCGCGAGCCCCGAGGCTCCCCTTATTCGGTTTGTTTGGTTCGCTTGTGTCTGTTATGATTCGCAATCTTCTGTTTATGACTCAAGGATGTGTTTGAAACTTCCTATGCCATTAATGCATGTTCTGTACTTTGGGATGATGTGAGAATTCCGGAAAAATGACTTATGAACAGTTTTCTTACGAATTTGACAGTTTGGAACTTCGTAACCTTTATATGCCTACTTTTATCAATTCGATTCCTACTCCGAGCCTTCTGGCGTCAGTATCTATCTATATGTAAACGATATGTTGAGTCCGACAAATTATTTTTAATATGCATATGGTTTCGGCACTACTCTGTTCGTGCTGTCTGCTATGACTCCGTTCGTCGGTACCCGGGCCGACTTTGTGATCGTGCGCACTATAATATATTCGGGAGTTATGATGTGTTACGGTTTCCGAGGCCTCGCCATAGGGCCGGTTACCGTTTATGGAGTTATGATGTGATATGGCATTTGATATGTTCTGATGATATGATGTGTGTGTGATATGATGTGTCTGGAGATTGTACGGAGATTTGAAACCTTCTGGAGTTATGATGTGTTATGGCACCAGCGTCGGGGGGTGACCACGTTCCTAAACCCTATACATGATTTGATTTGCATCTGTACGTTCGCCTCCCGCACAGGTTTGCTTTGTTTGCGATGTTGGTGTGTTTGTTCTTTCGGACTCCAGCTGTGTTTGTGATTTCTGTACCTTCTGCTTTACATACTCAGTACTTCTCCCGTACTGACCCCCGTTTCTTCGGGGGCTGTGTTTCATGCCCGCAGGTACAGAAGCTCGTTTGGGTGGTCCTCCAGTTTAGGCTACTCATTCTGCTGTGTTGGAAAGCTCCCCTTGATCCGGAGTCTACTTTTGGTACATATCTTTTGTTGTGTCTGTACTCTGTATATTTGGGTGAGTGGGTACGGCGGGGCCCTGTCCCGTCCTATGTTCTTATGTTCTGTTTTGTCTAGAGGCCTGTAGTCAGATTTGTGGGTCGTGGGTCCGGTGTGTTTGCATGTGAGTCTGTTTTACGATCTTAAGCGGCCCGTACGCTACTATGGCCAAGTCGGCCTCTGAGTTTGTATGTATGTGTATGTACTTGGGGGCGATGTGCATTCCGCCACCCTTCTGATGTGTGTGTGTGAAATTTGGCGATGTATATTCCGCCTCCTTTCTGATTTGTGATTTGTCTGATCTGTACGGGCGACTGCTTAGGATAAGTGTTCGGTAGAGATCTGATTACGATGTTGAGTTCGAATAACGTACGTTGAGTTTGGACGAGTCTGATTACGATGGTCTGGGTGTGAGTTCGTTTGGGGTGTCCCAGAAGGACACCAGTCGCGGCCCACGGGGCTGGGTCGTGACATGAACACATCTTCAAGTTTCTTTTCTGGGCTTATAAACCAAGCATCGATGGATTCAAAAATTTCAGGCCTGTCATCTCAATAGACGGCACTCATCTGTTCAGTAAGTATGAGATGAAACTGCTAATTCCTATTGGAAACAATAACATTTTTCCACTTGCATATGCTATTGTTGCACGTGAGAGCTTTGAGTCTTGGATGTGGTTCCTTGTGTTGTTGTCGAAACATATTGTTCGTGAGAGACAAGGAATTGGAATTATTTCTGACCGTCATCAGGGCATCTTGCAATGTGTCCAAACACATGATTGGTTACAACCACTATCCACACACCATAGGTTTTGCATACGGCATTTGAAAAGTAACTTTAATAAAAAGTTCCTTAACAGTGACCTTGAGAAGCTAATGTGGTTGGCGGCTACAGAGCACCAGAAGAAGAAGTATAAAATGAGGATGGAACAAATCAAAAGAATGTCAAATCAAATGAGGTTAAAAGCTCCTCTGGAGGAGAAATTGACATTGCATAAGGACAACGGTCATAGGTGGGGGGCTATGACAATGAATGTCTCCGAGTCTTACAACGGTTTATTGAAGAAAGCTCGTGGATTTCCCGTTACTGCCATGGTCCATTATACGTTTAAAAATCTTGTTGATCGGTTTGTTGAGAGAAGCACCCTTGCTGATTTGTTGATTGCGGATAAAAAGTTTTGGCCGCGCGCTGTTGAATAAAAGTTTGATGAATACTGGGAGAGGTCCCTAAAGCATATTGACATGCAGCAATACAATGTAGCTGAAGGGGTCTTTGAGATTCTGACATTTGCACACGAAGGTAAGGGCGGAAATATACATAAAGTCTCTACCGAAGGGAAAAAGTGTTCGTCTGGGAAGTGGAGAAACTACCATATGCCATGTTCATATGCCATTAAATTTTGTGATATCCGCGGAATACAACCAAAGACCTATGTTAGCATGTACTACAGTTGCAGGTTTTACAAACAAACGTACAATGGAAATTTTTCACCGTTGGGTGATGAGGCATATTGGCCACCTTCTCCATTCAGTTTAATTGCAAATACTGAATACGAACGAACTTCAGGAGCGCGGATTACAACTAGAAGGAGGAATGAAATGGATATAGCTCCTGCTCGCATGGCTAGAAAGTGTAGTACGTGCAAGCAAACAGGTCATAACAAGAATCGCTGCCCCGACAGAAATCAGTAGTTGTTGTTGCTTGTTGTTTTTTTATGTTTTTTCTTAAGTTGTACGATCGTTGTTTCCTTATGTAATCTTCCAAGAATATATAACATGTCTTGTGACGTTTATTTAACTTATATTTTATTTTTTATTTATGTTCACATATATAAAACATATTTAATTATTGCATGTGTTAAAATATTTGTTTGAGTTAATCACTGAAATTAACTATATGCTTTAAAAATTAAAAAATCAATAAATTTTTTTAATTAAAAACACAGCCGAATATGATTTAAATAGAGGCAACGTCTTACAAACTATTTTGTAAAACGTTGGGGAGAAAAATATTTAATGGTATAATGTGGATTGATCCACGTTATACAAAATTATTTGTATAACGTGGATCAGTCCATGTTATACTATTTTTTTGTTTTTGTGATTCTGACAATGCAAAAAAAAATAAAAAAAATTGGGGTATAACGTGGAGGAGTCCACGTTATACCCGTTTTGGTATGTAACTGAAACGCAACCGCCTTTTGGTTTATACCGTGTATTTTTATGCCCTTTAGGCTCCGGACTCAAGTCTAGACAATATATTCTCTTGGAGTAACAATAACCAGCTCCCTCCAACATGAAATCCGGATTGATTGTACTTAATATTTGAATTTAATTACCTAACTCATACAAAAGGATCTTTAGAAAATATAAGTTAAAAAGTAGTTATAAATATTAACATCTTGTTGAAAACATGTTAAATACTAATATTGAAAGTGCTTGCCTGCTTGGCATGTAAATGTTAAATTGTAGTTGAGGGACAAAAGTAATTAACCGTGTGCTTAAGTATTTTGATTTAGTAAAATAAATATTTCTATCATTACTTTTGGACCACACTTAGTCTTAGGTAATAGTATAATCAAGAGGGTTGATCAAGTACTCTATTGATGGCTGAAAGAGACTGCTGCCTTTTTTTCTTTTGTTGTTGCAATTAAGGTCAATTTTAAATACTTCATTTACTAATTAGGTCCTTATTCCAAGTATAGCTTACAAAAGTTTTAATATTATCACAGCTTTGACACTCCTTTCCGGAGCTCATAAGTGATTACTTCTTAATTTTGCATGACGTATTATTCGAATTTCTCTATAGTTTCTTCCATCTTACGCTTTATTTTCTGAATTGGAAAAACTATAGTACTAATATATTTCAGTGTGTTTAGGTATTTTGATTTAGTCTCAACTATTCCTTTTATACCGTTTTATGTTTAGAAATGAAGACCTTATTCCATTGACTATTTGGCGAGTGTATAACACGTGCGGAATTTATCAGTCAACCTAACTTGGTCACTTTGGTGAGAAGATCTTAATGCGTGTAAAATTCAAAGATGAGGCTTATAATTGGGAAATAGTCACTATATGAGTTTTAAATGAATTTCACTGAATTTCATCTTTTAAAGTTGAAACTTCATAACATTGACTATATTTCAAGAATATGGTCAAAAAGTGGTAAGTGAACGTTTTTTCACTTTAAATGCGGATGCCATTAATTAAAATGTTACTCAAGAAAAGTTGGAGGGGATTTTGTACCTAAAAAATAATTTTTGTGGACTGTACATTATCTTTTAGGATCTGGCCTCCAAAGTAAAAGAAGTGGATCGAAAATCATGCTTTTTTTATCCAGACAATTTTCTGATTTCATATATTTATATAAAGATAATCAAAGATAATCCTTGTCTCGTCTATATTATGCTTAGTAAGGTTAGTTTGATGTATTGCCTAATACTTATTTATTTAAATTATTTGTTAGTAATAAAATTCAGCTAGCGAGGCTTTGAAAATGTGTGTAATTCAGTGGACACAAACGCAAAAACAAACTAAGGGGGTACCAAAACTGACTCAAACTTATACAATCAGTCCAATTCGTTCTAGTTTTAATCTACATTTTTTTGCGCGGATTACCCTTCTTTTGGGGTGGTCTTTAAATTTTGCTCCTCATATTTATGGTCTTTAAATTATGCCTCTCATATTGGTGGTCTTTAATTTTTGCCCTTCGCATTGCAACTCTGAGCATTCACGCAGAAATCATGAGGTTCTGAGTTCGAACCCCCGCTCAAGCATAAATTAAAAAAAAATTGCAAGGCAAAGTTTGGGTCGCGTGTATGCCGGACCCGGCATACACTTGTTAAGAAATTACCAAATTTATGCTGGACCTGGCATACTCATGCCTTATGGGCAGACTTGGCATAAGTATGCCGGGTCCGGCATATCTTTGGTAATTCCTTAACAAATTTATGCCGGTGGGGGCATACTTTTAATGGGCAAACTTTTATGCCGGACCCGGCATAAACTTGTGAAAGAATTACCAAAGTTATGCCGGACCCGACATACCTATGCTAAGTCTGCCCATAAGGCATAAGTATGCCGGGTCCGACATAACTTTGGTAATTCCTTCACAAGTGTATGCCGGTGGGGGCACAACGAAATTTAAACTCTGCCTTGCAATTTTTTTAAAAAATTTTTTGACTGTGTGGGGATTCGAACCTGGAACCTATGGATTTTAGCCGAAGGGCATAATTTAAAGATTTTAAATATGAGGGGCAAAATTTAAAGACCACCCCAAAAGATGGGCAGTTGCGAATTGCCCTTTAATCTATTGGCAAAAGTGATTTTATATATGGGCTAATTTTGATGGGGTCATTTGCACAAATGACCTTTTTTCGGGGTGGCCTTTAACGTTTGTCCCTCAAATTTCTGGTCTTTAATTTTTACTCTTCGGCACCTTAAGTAGCCGAAAATAACCCTGAGATTCCGGGTTCGAATCCCAGCAGAGTATAAATAAAAAATCTCAAGGCAAAATTTTGTAGCAAATTATGATTATTCGGGTAGAAGTTATGCCTTAAGGCCTAGTTTCTGTAGAAACCCAGCAGAATAAAAAAAAATCATGAGGCAAGGTTTCACATCAAGATATGCCTATTCAGGGTAAAGTTATGTCTTAAGACATAGTTATGTAGAAATTAAGTTATCCTACAGAGTTTCTATATAAAAGTTATGCCTTGAGACATAGTTTCAATATAGAAATCATGCCTTAAGGTATGAATTTACCCCTTGTCCGGCATAGTTTTGTAGGATTCTACAGAAGTTAGGCCTTAAGGTATAACTTTTGCCCGAAAAGGCATAATTTTCTATGAAATCCCGCCTTGCGAAATTGTTTTTTTGCTGGGGTTTGAATCCGAATCTCTAGTTTCATAGACTAGAGAATAAAAATACTTTGGCCCACAAATTTTTATTAAATGAAAAGTAGGAGGAAAAATTAAAGACACTGATTTGAGCTGCAAAAATTAAAGAGCAGTCCATATGAAGGCCAATCCGCACAATTTTATGATTTTGATAATGCCCAAGTGAATCCATCATAATTCTGCCAGCCCAAGTATGACCCATGCCATTTAGCTCATAGGCTTTGTAGTCCAACCCATTCATCCTAATCTAATTGAACGTCAAACCTATCGGCAGACATCTTTGATCGTCCACTTCTTTCACTTGAGCACCTAAAGTGGATTTTGTTTCATTTAAACACCTCAAGTGAGCAATACCTGTTCCAGTTAGATAATTTTTACACCAGATTTTTTAAATCCCAAAGGCGTGTGTATCAATCGTCTCCTACGTGGATTAAGTGACCAATTACATTGTACCAGCTCATTTAAATTTTGCCAACTCATTTTAATTGGCCACAATCCCCCCCCCCCTCCCTGCGTCTTCTTCACCAGATTCCCTCACCCGCCCCCCCCCCCCCCCCCCCCTCTCTCCCTGCGTCTTCTTCACCAGAACTCCCCCCCCCCCTTCCTGCGTCTTCTTCACCAGATCCCCCCCACCTCCTACGTCTTCTTCACCAAATCCGCACCCTTCCCCCCCCCCCCCCCCGCTTCTTCTTCACCAGATCCCCGCCATTGCAATTTTTTCCACTTCTTCTTGTTTATCTCTCCTTCTCAACACTTCCTCCATCCCCCATCCACCACCACAACACTACCACCTATATCCAACCTTCCACTCCTATCATTTTTTAACGTGGCAAGTTAAATCAATAAACAAATTATGTATCAGCAAAAAAAAAAAAGTAAAGAAAGGATATGGGTTTTTCAAAACTTAAACTCCATCTCAACTTACTCTTTTCAAGAACTCAAATTTAAGTTCAGCAACTATGGTTGAACAAAAGAGCATTAGTAGTAATTCAAAAAGCCATAACAAGGTTGAGTTAAAGAGTATTTTTGCAAACAAGAACAATGATGGGTACATAACAATCAATCAAGAAAATGTATGGCTTTTGATGATATTTTTATAATTGCTCCTTATTTCTTAACAATTTAATAAGGTCCACCAACTTTTAATTCCATATTTTTAAGAAATTTGAAGAAGGAGAAGTTTGGGGAAGAGGGCTGCCATTTTTTCAGAAATTTGGAGAAGGAGAAGTTTGGGGAAGAGGGTGTGTGGGACTCCCATTACTAAATAAAGAAAAGAACCAAAAAGAAAATAGTTAAAAACTAAGAAAAATATGTTCCCAACTTCAAAATAGTATTTTTCACGCGCCTATTTAGCGTGGAACTCACCCAAATTGTCATGTCAGCGAAAAGTGCCTAAATAGAATATGAGTTGTCCACCTGAAGTGTCTAAATGGAACAAGATCCTCTTTAGGTGCTCAAGTGAAAAAAGTGGACGACCACAGATGTCTGTGGATAGATTTGACCTAATTAAACTTGAATGGTGGTGGTATTGGTGCATGATGCATCCGTGATTGATCGGTAGAGACTTAAGTAATGATGCAACTGACAATTTTTTCCCCCCATTTTTTAATAGGTGATAAATTTCTAGTTAGATATATTAGCTTATGTTTTACACTTGATTTGAGCGAATATCCTTTACATGTATATGCTCTTTGAGCCAGATACATGAATGTATGGTTTCCTTATTTTTTGATCTGTTAAAATATGAATATAGGCGTATGTGAAAACGATGGGTCAAGTTGAGCGGGTTGGGTTATAATTCACTATTTAATTCATTTTGACTCACTATATTTTACCTCATTAAAAGCATTTTTTTGCATGGATTGTCCTTCAAAGGCGTTGGTTTTTAATTTTTTTTCCCCCTCAAATATGTGGTCTTTTTTATTTGCCATTCGCTTAAAAAAGTGGCTGCAAATATTTTGAGGTTCTAGGTTCGAACCCCCGCTAAGTAAAAAAAAAAAAACCATTCCGCAAGGCAAGGCTTCGCTAAACTTCTACCGAAGTTTGCCTTACGAAATTTTGCAAGAAAGTAATTTTTTTTTACTCTGCTGGAATTCTGCCTGAATATGTCTAATTGTGCTACGAAATTCTGCCTTGAGAATTTTTATTTTTATTGTGCCGGGATTTGAACCTAGAACCACGGGGTATTTTAGGCGAAGGTCTAAAGTTAAAGACCAACCTTTGAGGGACAAATTTTAAAGACCACCCCGAATAAGGACAAGTATGCAAATTGTCTAATAAAATGTGGTCAGGGTTGAGCAATGACTCATTTATTGATTCGGTTCATTTTCATCCTCCCAAATTCAAACTAAATCGCCCGTTTTCCACTCCTAAAGACATTTAACCTAAATAGACGCAAACCCAACCTCTTAAGCTAAAAATAGTCGAGAATGTATAAAACCCCTCCGGTTCAAAATAAGTATCCACCTACCTTTTCCATTTTCGTTTAAAATGAATGTTCACTTATCAAGAAGAAATTAATTATTTTCTTTCAAATTGATCTCCTATTTAGATAAGTGAACTTTTATGTAATCAAGAAACAATATTAACTAGGTAGTAATTAATTAAGAGTAATTTAATCAAAATACTTATGCCTTCCTAGGGTTAGTATTTTATTAAGGCTAATTGGACACTTATTTTGAACCGGAGTACATGTATAAATGTATTTAATCAATGTAAAATCTATATATATTGATTAATATTAAAAAAAGTAAACGGTGAATCCGAGGGCTATTTGTGCAAGGTTTGCTAAAGGCATCCAAACCAAATGGGCCTAAGGATATTAAAGTGTAAAATAAGTAAATCCAGTCCGGATAGAATGCCCAAAAACCCTAACTATATAAACTTAATCATTCCCTGTTTCTTCATAAACCCTAGGAGCAGCACTGAAGGTCCGCCATTTGAAGGCTCTATTCGCTCAAAATCTCCCTAAGTATTACCTCTCTCTCAAATTTCAGTTGTTCGTAGTTTGTGTTTTTTCAGCGATTTAAATCTGAATGTGTTGTGTCTTGTGTTAATTTTGAACAGAGAAGAGAAATGAAGGTAATCGCAGCTTACTTGTTGGCCGTGTTGGGTGGCAACACCTGCCCCACAGATAAGGATTTGAAGAAAATCCTTGGATCTGGTAAGCCCTACGTATCCTTAAGAAAGTTTTCTCATTCCTGTATATATATTTTTTCCCGTGTTACTGATTTATTATGGCACATGGATTCTGAATATGTTGCAGTTTCTACTTCACTTTATAGCCATTGATCCATGAAGTTATTTACAATAGATATATGCAGTTTGTTTATACATGCCTAAATTGCGTCTATGAGTATCCCGAAGTAACACGTTCTTTACTGCATTTCGTCAGTTTTCTGATAGAGATGTATTTTAAAGGTGGAGAGTATCTCTAGCTATTTCTGATTCGACGACGGGTTTCATTTGTTGATTTGACTTTGATAGTGTCAGGAGTTATAGAATAAGAAATTAGTTTTATAGATTTACTCAAAACTTGGAAAATGAGATGATTTGAAATTTTTGAATGCTATATACTGGAATATTGTTATTAGTGAACTAGTGTTAATTATTTTGGGATATAGGTAACACCCTGGAATGTAGAGTCGTGTATTGAAAGAAGAAGGGTTGTGGAATTTCATGATAAACATGCTCCTTACTTTCTGTTTCAACTAGTGGCTATTATAACTGCGGGTAACTGGGTAACATCTTCGTTTCATTACCCTCAAGTATTATTTTATGTTTTCATGGTCCTCTGAAAGAGTTGGTTCCAGACTTAGAATGATTGCTTTTACTGCTATTATTTGTCTTGTGCCGTACCTGCCTGAGTTGTGCAGAGGTAAGAATATACTGTAATCCTTACTGTCTTCCATAAAGAACAAAGGAGTAATTGATTTGACTTGACTTGAAATGTCTTAATTGATACTTTCTAATTACCTTGATGCTATCAGATTGATTCAGGTTGCACTGTTTTATCTAATGTCTTAAACTGGTGATATGTTATTCAGTTGATGCTCTATACTAAACTGTGCTGGCTTGTTATTCTTAACTGTGATATGCGTCTGCTGGTTTTAGTGGTTCATTTGAATTAACATTTGAAACACATGTTGTAGTTGGAGCTGACGCTGATGATGATAGGATTCAACTACTGCTCTCTCAAGTTGAGGGCAAAGATATCACTGAGCTGATTGCTGCTGGCAGAGAAAAGTTGGCTTCAGTACCTGCTGGTGGTGGTGCTGTTGCAGTTGCTGCACCTGCTGGTGGTGGTGCCGCTGCACCTGCTGCTGAGGAGAAGAAGGAAGAAAAGAAAGTGGAAGAAAAAGAAGAGTCTGATGATGTATGTTGCTCTCCTTATTTTGTGAACTTATATGATGGTCAATATTTTCTTTTTACCTTTAATATCTTCTCATCTGCTTGTATGGTTTTCTTGAATTTCTTTTACAGGACATGGGTTTCAGTCTTTTCGATTAGAAGAATTCGAAGAGTTCAGCTTATGAAGTATCTCTTTTTGTTCTCCTTGAGCGTATTTTAGGAGGTTTCTTGTCTACTTACAGATTTTGTTTGAACTTAGAATTTTTATGGACAACATGCTGAGGCAAACAGTGGAAATTATAGTATGTAATTTCAAATTTTCAGCTTTCTTAAATATTATCTATTTTGATCTTACGTCATTGAAAGATGTCATGGCATTTTCATTATACGTATGTTGCGAAGTTGAGTTATTGGTGTTAGTGTCGAGACCTTGATAGGTTGAATTGCTTGCTCAGAGTACAGAGCATGGAGCTCAGTCTTGGTGTTTTAATAGTATTGCTAGTGGGAAATCCTGCTATCTCTGGGTTCATTAAGGGGACGTTTGGTACGATGGATAGGGAAGAATAATCCTAGGATAAAAATTTAGTACCACTATATTTCTTGTTTGGTTACTAATCCTGGGATAAGTTGTCCCAGGATTAACAATAGTGCTGGGATAAGTTATCCCTGGCAAAGGGTCTCATAACTTATCCCATGATAAAACAATGAAAATGACAAGAACAACTTTTTCTACCTAAGCTGGGGTATTTTTGTAAACAAATAATTTTTTCTTAAAAATTATACAATGGCATGTCACTTTTAAAATAACAAACCAAACAATCAATAAGAAATAATATTAGGATAATTTATCCCAACATAACTAATTTCAGTATAATTAATTCTAACATAATTTATTCCATCATAACTTCTCTTTAAACCAAACGACCCCTATAATTTTAGGATGAGAATAGCTTATCCTTTAGCCAGTATCGTTGGGAGCAAGGCTTTCTTAACTTGAAATGCTAATCAGCCTGAAAAGGTGTTCAGAGTGTTTCTTTGAGCACAGTTGGAAAGCACAGAGGATTAAACCTTTTCTCAATCCTTTCTCTTTTGATTACCCAATTTTCTTCTTTTATTCATCGTTATTCCCATAAAAATTCCCCCCAATTCATTGTGCCAGGATTGTCTTGTTCTTTTATGAATTAATACTTGATAATGTAGGCAGAGGCGGAGCCACTTGATAATGTAGGCAGAGGCGGAGCCAGAATTTAAAGTCTGGGGGTTCGAATCATAAGACAGGACAACGACCTCAAGTCCTCAAGCTAATGTATAATAATCGTTAAACTAACGAACAAGTATTGGTATTTAATATATTCAAAAACCCTTGCTTTTTTTGAAAATTGATTTTTGATTTGGCTTTGTGAAAGAGAAAGATGAAAAAGAATGGTAGCGTACTGCATACAAGTCGTTTGCTTTTTGCTTTTGGGTTTGAATTTGTTAATTTTATATTTTGTTTTTACAAAATAAAGTGTTAAAAAGGGAGTATAATATTCTGTAGATAACTACAAGGGAAAACATACCCCCAAATCCCAATGGAAAAAACTGCACGGTTCAGTTGTTTTAATTTCTTCTAATTTTAAAAAAGAATTATAAAAGGAAATCTTGCTTTATACCAAAGAAAACAAAAAAGAAAGCAATAGCGTTGGTGGGATTCGAACCCGCATCTTGGGTGGGAAAGCCACTGAACCATCTGCTCATTTATGTATAGGGGTTCGCAAGTAAATATTATGTATATTTACTAATTTTTCTAGTACAAATACAGGGTCTACGAAAAAGCTATTGGGTTCGGCTGAACCTTCCCATAACACTGTAGCTCCGCCCCTGAATGTAGGCAAAGCCGCCTCTGGAGGTTTTCATTCTTGGAGCCTGTTTGGCTTGGCTGAATTTAAGTTTTCAGTCTTGGAGCCTGTTTGACTCGAGATGTCTAACTAGTTATGTTTCCTGCTGAGATGCTCTGTATAGCTATTAACTGCTTCTTGACTTGTTTTAAAGGCATAAAAGGATGGGTAAGTTTGGTCGAAAGGCTTCTTTGTTTTCTTGGCTTGCATGCATTTTTCTGTAACATGTTTATAAAACATATATCCGTGGGATGTTTTAGTCTTCTTTCCTTTATGAACAGACCGGTTCTATTTCTGTCTGTTGTCATTCAAGTCATCTCATACCGAAGAGCTTCAAAGAGTTGCCAGAAACTGCCAATCATCTTGTTAAATCTAAACTAAACATAAAAGTTTATGAATGCCAATCAGATATCAGTTTAACTGGAACTTAAATTTTTGAAACTAAACTGTAACTTCAAACCTTCACCTACATATTTGGTGAAAAGAAAAGACTAGTAAGTTAGCGTAACAATAAAAAGCCTAAAACAAAAGTCTCGAAAGTTTTTCTTAGTCAAAAGTAGGTTTTGGTTTCTGAGTAAGAAGAAGCAATAGTGTTAAGAAAACATATATGTCGAATGACGGTTTATATTTGTTTGTATTATGAAATAAAACTATGAAGTAAATACACAGGAGAAATATGTAGAGAGAATATGTAGAGAGATATCAGATTATATTACTTCTGCTCTTTCAACATTGCATCTGTGCATCCTATTTATAGGAGCAACAGGACATGGGATATTTTGAGATATTTTGGGATATTTATAACTTAATGGATATCCATTACTTGGGATATTTATAACACTCCCCCTTGGATGTCCATTAATAGATGATGTACCTCGTTAAACCTTATTTAAAAAAAAAAACCCTGTGGGAAAAATTCCTAATGAAGGAAAAAGAGTGCACATATCTAGAAATACGCTTTGAGAGCTGCCTCATTAAAAACCTTACCAAGAAAATCCAATGGGACAAAACTTGGTTAAGGAAAAAAGAGTACAACGCGTATTTCACTCCCCCTGACGAAGACCAAGATTCAGATGTCGGAGTCTTCGCATTCCAATCTTGAATATCATCTTCTCAAGAGTTGAAGTTGGCAAAGATTTAGTGAACAAATCTGCAGGATTGTCACTTGAACGGATTTGTTGCACATCAATATCACCATTCTTCTGGAGATCATGTGTGAAAAATAACTTTGGTGAAATGTGCTTTGTTCTATCTCCTTTTATGAAACCTCCTTTTAATTGAGCTATGCATGCAGCATTATCTTCATATAATACTGTGGGTATTTTTGTATCACACTTCAAGCCACATCTTTCTCTGATGAAATGTATCACTGATCTCAACCACACACATTCTCTACTTGCTTCATGAATAGCGATTATCTCAGCATGATTTGAAGAAGTAGCAACAATGGACTGCTTGGTCGATCGCCATGATATAGCAGTACCTCCGCATGTAAACAGATAGCCCGTTTGAGATCGAGCTTTATGTGGATCAGATAAATAACCTACATCTGCATAACCAACAAGATCTGTACTACCTTTGTTAGTATAAAACAGACCCATATCGCTAGTTCCCTTCAGATATCGCAATATATGCTTAATCCCATTCCAATGCCTCCGTGTAGGAGAAGAGCTATATCTTGCTAGCAAATTAACAAAAAATGCTATGTCAGGTCTTGTAACATTAGCAAGATACATAGGTGCACCTATTGCACTAAGATATGGTACTTCAGGATCAAGTAGCTCTTCGTTTTCTTCCTGAGGTCGGAACGGATCTTTGCTCATTTCAAGTGAGCGAACAACCATAAGAGTACTTAAAGGATGCGCATTGTCCATGTAAAACCGATTTAAAACTTTCTCAGTATAGGCGGATTGATGTATAAAGATCCCTTTTGCGAAATGTTCAATTTGCAGACCAAGACAGAGTTTTGTCTTTCCGAGATCTTTCATCTCAAATTCTTTCTTCAAATATTCAATCGCCTTTTGGAGCTCTTCTGGAGTTCCAATGAGGTTTATGTCATCAACATAAACATCAAGTATAATGAACCCTGATTTTGTTTTCTTAATAAAAACACATGGACAAATGGCATCATTTATATATCCTTCATTTATCAAGTACTCACTTAGGCGATTATACCACATACGCCCTGATTGTTTTAAACCATATAATGATCTTTGTAATCTGATTGAATACATTTCCCGAGACTTTAAACCAAATGCTTCAGGAATTTTCATATAAATTTCATCAAGTAAGCCACATAGGTCGTGATAGCATCCATCAGTATAATTAATGTGACATCTTCTGTTGTTTGGACTGCTGACCCAATAAACATTACGTTTACCAAGATGGATCATTTTACTTCGTAATTATTCTACGTCAACATGCTTTAAGAGACGTAGAAATCAAATCCTCACAACCTTATACAATATTGCGCGCTATATTGTATATTGTCGACAAGATATCATGTTGTATCGGTTCGCAATTCGACATAACTTACTGAGATCTCATCACTTCATTATTTTCAGGTACCTGAACCTCCTATAAGGTTTATGAAGTGTTATGTCGTAGCTCTTCAAGAGCATATTGCCTCCTTATTATGATCATTTGCTCCTCCCTTTTTCAAGGATTATTATATTTGAAACCGATTGGTCTACCATGCTCCATGCACGCTGTAGACTTTGTCCTTCAGGGACATTAAGAGCATTTTGCAGATGAAATATGAAATAGTTGGGTCAGCAAATGCTTCCAGCATTTGACTTGAATTATCTGAGGATCATACTGATGATAATTCACAACATATTTCTTAGCTGCTTATTCTCTCCCCCTTATTTTAGTGACATATGTCCCCATTTTCTTTGGGAAAATCCATCTGTGTGCATCATGGTATATCCATTAATCATGTACCGCACATCAAATGCTAAAAGATGAAAATATCTAGTTCCTGACCCTGAACCAAATATGAGGGGAGAATTTATCAAAATTTATTGATCTGAAGCATACAAGTGTTGTTGTATGCAATATATCATATCTCAGACCAACATCTGAAACTCTGTTCTCATAAGCAATGGTTTAGTTGTATTATGGAGGCATCCAATGCCAAACCAACTTAGATATAAATCAACATTATCAAGATGATTGTCTTGATTACATATTCTGAAAATTGTGCTTCCAACTCAATTATTTTGAGCAAGCAACTTTGTAAATGTCAAACTGCCAGTTGACAATAAACATACATGTGACTGTCTTAAATAGATGCATCTATTTAAGACATCACATTGCAGGTGAAGGGGCCCACATTCACCTTTTATATTTTTCAGAATTTTGGGGATTCAGTCCCAACATTAGCTGGTGTAATCAACTTATTATGAGAACAAGCAACACAAACAAATTCTTGAAGAATCTTCTAGTTCTTCAATATGTTTTTTAATACTCAATTAGCACATCAGATTTAAATCAGGACGATCAAAATGGTCTTGTCAACTGATAAAATTATCTGTACCCGTAAACTTCAAGTTTACTATGACGAGTGTTATTTCTTTTAATAAACTTCTGGTTTACTATTGCATAAAATTTTATGTCAAAACTTCTGGTTTATTGTGACATGCGATCTCATCATGCTCGGGTAACGCTTTACACACGTGACCCTACCCGTAATAAGTTGGAGATATTCAATCTTCCAATCATCTGTAGTCTCAATATGATGACCATTTTTCTCGCTAGTAAACTTCAGGTTTACTATAATTTATTTTCCGATTGAAATAATTATGATCTGAGATGAATGGTACTATCATATATAAGCTCTTCGAGAGACATCAATTTGTTCACCATAATCATATATTATTTGGACACTGCTAGTGTCATGATACTTGTAAATAAATAATTAGCTCTTCTGGAGCCTTTGATCATTAATTTCTATTACCAAATATTTCTTAAATACTTCTGGTACCATTAAAGCAAATTTCGACACTACTGGTGTCACGAAATAAACATTGAATTCTAAACTTCAATATTTCAAACATCTCCTTCAGGGAGATTCATCATTAACTGAGAATTTTGTATCTAAGCTCAAACACATAATAATCAAATCCTTCATAAAGAAATACATTAATTGTTATTTCCTTCAAGGAAATCAATAACAACTAACCATAATGTATTAATGTGGTTATAGGAGAAAGCATTCTACTCTTCTTCCTTTTGCCTTAGAAATATGTTTCGACGTACGACAGGTACATATAGCAATGTCTGACTTTCATACCACTAGAATATAACATCTACATTCCCTGTATTTTATCCCTCCAGGAGATAAGTTGTGGTATTTGTTCATTCACTTCGGGGAATGAAACCTGATTATTTAAATGTGCTTGAAATACAACGCTCATCAATAGCTCGTTATTTTGCTCAAACACAAGAAAATATTGCTTCAAAGTATTTCTCAGATATTTTGGTAATTCTTTCTGCTTTAGGAGTAAAGTTTCAGAGTTTTACTGCTTCGGGAGTAAAGTTTCAAGTTTTACCACTTCGGAAGTAAAGTTTAAAGGTTGACTAATTCATGAGTAAATTTCTGAATTCTACTACTTCGGGAGTAGATTTCAGAGTTGTTTCAGGAGTAGAATTAAAAACCTTACTACTTCAGGAGTAAAATACATAGGCTTACTACTTCTAGAGTAGAATTGAAAGTTTGCTACTCGTGGAGCAAAATTATGAGTTTAGTACTTCGGGAGAAAAGCATATAATATTCAGAATATTTCTTTTCAATTATTCTACCTCTTCTGGAGATGGATCGTGATATTTTCACAATCAAATGCATGTTTATATTTATAGGCTTTACTACATATTATCACATTCACTTCAGGGAATGGATCTATATTTATAACATTTATCAAAAGTTTTAATTCTTCAGGAATAAAACATAATTATCTGAACGCGCCTTAAGCATATCAAATCGTGATAGCTTATAGCCTCTTTTAAGATATTGCTACTTCAGGAGCAAATCGAGGCATACATATAATGTGGAGAATTTTTCTCTAACACATCTTCAATCATAAACACAATAAGCCTGTAAAAATATTACCACTTCTGGTGTTCACGGATATAAACTCATTTAATCAATTCATATTTGCGAACTAACCTTCCAGTAGAATATTGGCATAAGGCCTTCAGCAACTTTGGTTTCAAGATATTTTGGCAAAAAGAGGCCGAAGTGTTATATTCCATAGTAATATTTAAAAAAAGAAAGGCCATGTTTCTTACTACGTTGATGGTGAGCTTCTCCCAAAAATCAGTTTAAAATTTTCATAGTTGTTAAAGTCAACAATAATCAACCATCAAAACAAAGATAGAAAAATACTTGGAACACTGTTACCTGAACTGTTTAGACTAAATAAGTACTGCAAGTCCTTTACTTTATCTCCAGGTGGCAACGACTTGTACTCAGTGTAATTCCAAGAATTGCACCTTCGAGGCTTTCAAAGTATTTGCTCAAGATGACTGAGGCTCGTGCTGATAACGTATTATGAAATAAAACTATGAAGTAAATACACAGGAGAAATATGTAGAGAGAATATGTAGAGAGATATCAGATTATATTACTTCTGCTCTTTCAACATTGCATCTGTGCATCCTATTTATAGGAGCAACAGGACATGGGATATTTTGAGATATTTTGGGATATTTATAACTTAATGGATATCCATTACTTGGGATATTTATAACAATTTGGTTTTTATTGGTCTATGTAACTGATCAATTATTTAAGATGCGTTTCTCTTTAAAAAATAGTCGTTTCTTGTTTCAAAAGAAAAACGGTTGTCCTTTTAAGATAATCCAGTGGCATCACTAAATCACAATTCCAAAAGTATTTTTTTTCCTTTTTCTTTTTATAGTTTCTGCATTATAACATTCAATTTTTTTGTTTGAAGAATAATTCAAAATTGAAGTGGGAAATCAAATTTGTTTAGGATTTGATATTTATTTAATTCATATCCAAATAATTTTTTTAGTAAGAATGACATAGAAATATGTTTTTAAGTTCCTAACTAAACTAGGTTGTGCTCTATTAAATAGGGTTTATGTTGGCTACTCTATTTTCATATACTCCGTACTAGTAGAGAAGTTGTAAAAGATTACTCAATTAATATACTCCAAGGACAGTTTTGGTTTTGGTTAAAAAGAAAATATAACTCACACCTGTTCTCCAGCGAATACGATGAATAATTCCGCGGCGGCGACGCCGGTTTCGCAGCCACCGTTAGCCACCCAAACAGCACAGAGACAATCGGAATTACAACGATCACATTCCCAGGAATTGTTCCTCGCCAATCTCCGCATATTCTCTAACTCCCTCTCCGCTTTCCAACAATGCTTTAGTGATCTACAACTACACATTAATTCCATCCGTACCTCCATCGACTCTTTACTGCTCCCCGCTCAATCAATTAACACCACTCCTTTACCCGCCCCAGCCCCGGAACCCGAACCCGTATCATCTTGGGAATCCGACCCGTCTGAAGACATCGAAGAAGAAGTCGAGGGAGAGGAAAGGGATGTGCAAAAAGAAGAACACAACGAGAAAGTGGAAGAAGAAGTGAATTCTCCTCATTCAGAGTTGAAATCGCCTTGTTTGGAGTTGAAACCGTCTCCTTCGGAGTTGAAACCGCCCGGTTCGGAGTTGATTACGCCTGGTTCGGAGCTGAAATCATCTGGTTCGGAGGAGTTGAAACCGTCTCCTTCGGAGCTGAAATCGTCTGGTTCGGAGTTGATTACGCCTGGTTCGGAGCTGAACTCGTCTGGTTCGGAGCTGAAATCGTCTCCTTCGGAGTTGAAACCGTCTCCTTCGGAGTTGATTACGACTGGTTCGGAGCTGAAATCGTCTGGTTCGGAGTTGAAATCGTGTTGGTCGGAGTTGGAAATCTTATGCTTAACGATGGACAGTCATGGTCTGCGTAAGTACATGATAACACATATCTCAGATTTTCATGTATTACGTGTACAAGTCCCTAAGGCGTTGAAACTTTCACCTGGACCTGCAAGTCTTGTATATAAATGTATGGGCAAGTTTTATAACAAAGGGAGCAAGTCGTATGTGAATAACTCACCTTTGATCCAGGAAAGAAAGGCTAAAGTATTGCTTTTGGAGTGCTTTTTATTGATCGACGATTATAAGGGAGTTGAGATTGAGAAATGGGTGAAGGAAGAGGCAGAGCAAGCAGCATTAGCATGGTTAAAGAGGATAAATATTGAAAAAGGTATAGTACAGGCTCAAGAAATTGATGCTCGGGGTTTGTTGTTGTTTATCGGGTGTTTCGGGATTCCAGATAAATTTAAAAATAAGAATATCAGAAATTTGCTTCAGGTGAGTAACCTTAATTGGATTTCTGATGCGCTTAGGAGATCAAATGTTCTCATGGCGAAGATTCCTGAAATAATAGATGAAATGTTGGCGAATAATATGGTAGTTAAAGCTGTTCATATTGCCTATAGTGTTGGAATGCAGGACAAATTTAACCCTAAGAAACTTTTGATGGCGTTTTTAAGAGAGTCTAAAAGTTCATTTGACAAAATGAATGGATCACAAGTTGCTCATCAAGGGAATATTGGAGTAAAAAGGAAGTACATGAATGATCTGAAATCGGTCATTAAATGTTTGGGATGTCACAACATTGATCCTGCGAAACTTCTTGGGGGTTGGCAAATTAGTATGAGAATAATGAGCTTGGAGAAAGAAATTGCTGAATTCAATAAGCAGATAGCTGATCAGAAGATGGCACAAAAAAATGCTGGATTGCATAAGAGAAAAATCGATGAAACTGAGTGGTTGAGCAACAAAGAAGTGAAACGCTCACATTTTTCAAATCCATGGCCACCCCAACAGCAAAGAGGAGTTGTTAATCATGTCGTTAGCAACAATACCTTGTTAGAAGGTGCTGGAACTTCTGGTCACAATTATGGTTATTCTATCTCCCCGCCGGTATTGCATGGACCTGTTGCGGGCTCAATACATGAAAATGTTGTTGGTTCATTGGCGGGACCCGTGGGAGGTGTGGCCATTGGTGGACCTAGAGCAGGTATATCGCCAAGTCCTCAAGGAGGTTCATATGCTGAAGGTCATGGAGGGAGTCGAGTTGATAGTACACCCAGGCAAGTAGGAAGTCCTGCTGGTCAATTATATGGATCGTGTGGTAATGCTTATAGGCCTGTGCCATACATGGAAAGCTCTAAGGGGTTGCCAAACACCGTACCTGGTGATGCTAATAGCCGATCACCATACTTGGGAGGCTCTATGGAGTTGCCGAACACCATACATGGTGATGCTTATAGGCCACCACCACAATTGGAAGTCTCTTCGGGGTTGTCAAACACCATAACTGGTAATGCTTATAGGCCTGTGCCATACATGGAAAGCTCTAAAGGGTTGCCAAACCCCATACCTGGTGATGCTTGTAGGCCCCCACCACATTTGGAAGGCTCAACGGGGTTGCAAAACATTATACCTCCACCATATCAGTTTGCTGATACTGTTCCAGCAACTGAACTAAACCAAAGCAGTGGCTCACAGGCAGTTGATGCTCATCCTACGTACTCCCTGCACCGGCAGAGATAGTTTTGCGTTGGACAGACATTACTTTTTCCTTTAGTTTCCATTTCTGCAGTATATAAAGCCAGTCTAGAAGTGATTTCCGCTTCAAAGAAATGTTTGTGTTTCATTAGCTACTAAAATCTAGGTTTGGCCCACTTTGTCTGAACATGTCTAGGATTTTATATTTAGTTTGGCCGATTTGTTGTTATTCTTTTTTCATATATTACAACAACAACAAGCCCAGTATAATCCCACCATGTGGGGTCTGCGGAGGGTAGAGTGTACGCAGACCTAACCCTCACCTTGAAAGGTAGGGCGGCTGTTTTCGAAAGACCCTCGGCTTAAGAGAGGAGAGGAGAACAAGAGAGGAAAAACAAGACAAAAGGTTAGATAGGATCAAGCATATCGAAAACAATATGAAAGCAAGGAATAACAAAAGTGAGAAAGTCATGGTAGAACAGTCCGGAAAGAAAGGAGCATTAACTACTATAGATAACTAAGATAATCAAAGTACAACGGCCCAATAAATATAAGCAGCAATCAAATGCAGAAATCAAATGACAATAAACAAATGAGCAAAACTACAACTACTATAGTGAAAGGATTAGCCACCTAGCCTTCTATCCTAATCTGAGTCCTCCACAACCTCCTATCTAAGGTCATTTCCTCGGTGAGCTGAAACTGTGTCATATCCTGTCTAATCACCTCTCCCCAATACTTCTTCGGCCTCCCTTTGCCTCTCCTGAAACTGTCCATAGCCAACCTTTCACACCTCCGCACTGGGGCATCTGTGTCTCTCCTCTTCACATGCCCAAACCATCTCAGTCTCGCTTCCCGCATCTTGTCTTCCACCGATGCCACTCCCACCTTGTCTCGGATATCTTCATTCCTAATTCTATCCCTCACAGTGTGCCCACACATCCACCGCAGCATTCGCATTTCCGCGACTTTCATCTTCTGAACGTGAAATTTCTTGACTGGCCAACACTCCGCCTCGTACAATAAGGTCGGTCTAACCACCACTTTGTAGAACTTGCCTTTAAGTTTTGGTGGCACTTTCTTATCACACAGCACTCCGGAGGCGAGCCTCCATTTCATCCACCCTGCACCAATACGATGTGAAACATCGTCGTCGATATCCCCATCTTCCTGTATAATAGACCCAAGATACTTGAAACTTCCTTTCTTTTGAATGGCTCGGGTACCAAGCCTCACTTCCTCGTCAGCCTCACGCGGTAGGCCACTGAACTTGCACTCCAAGTATTCTGTCTTGGTCATACTCAATTTAAATCCTTTAGATTCCAACGTCTGTCTCCAGCCCTCCAGCTTATCGTTAACTCCGTTGCGACTCTCGTCAATCAGGACTATGTCATCCGCGAACAACATACACCAAGGCACCTCACCTTGTATTTGTCGCGTCAATTCATCCATCACCAGGGCGAATAGAAACGGGCTAAGAGTCGATCCCTGATGCAACCCCATCATAACAGGGAAGTGCTCCGAGTCTCCTCCTACCATCCTTACCCTGGTCTTAGCTCCATCATACATGTCCTTTATCGCTCTAATGTACACCACAGGTACACCTTTAGCCTCCAAGCATCTCCATAGGACCTCTCTTGGCACTTTGTCGTAGGACTTTTCTAGGTCAATGAATACCATGTGCAAGTCCCTCTTCCGCTCCCTATACTGCTCCACCAATCTCCTTATAATATGAATGGCTTTTGTAGTCGAGCGCCCCGGCATGAATCCAAACTGGTTCTCTGAAATAGACATACCTCTCCTCACCCTCATTTCTACCACCCTTTCCCACACTTTCATAGTGTGACTTAGCAACTTGATACCTCTATAGTTGTTGCAGCTTTGAATGTCTTCCTTGTTCTTGTACACGGGAATCATTGTACTCCACCTCCATTCTTCCGGCATCTTCGCTGTCTTGAAAATGACATTAAACAACCCAGTCAGCCACTCCAAGCCTACCCTGCCTGCATTCTTCCAAAATTCCCCAGGAATCTCGTCAGGTCCGGTCGCTCTTCCCCTGCGCATCCTATGAATAGCTCCCTTAACCTTCTCAACCTTTATACTCCTACAATATCCAAAGTTGCGACGCCTATCCGAGTGCTCCAAGTCTCCCAACACAATGTCTCTGTCCCATCCTTCGTTCAAGAGTTCATGAAAGTATGACTACCATCTCTGTCTAATGCGAGATTCCTGTACCAATACTTGGTCATCCTCGTCCTTGATGCACTTCACTTGATCCAAGTCGCGTGCCTTCCTCTCTCTCGCCTTGGCGAGCTTAAATAGCTTCTTATCCCCACTTGTGTCCTCTAGTTCTGCATAAAGGCGTTCAAAAGCAGCCGTTTTAGCCGCCGAAACTGCCAACTTCGCCTCCTTTCTCGCCATCTTATACTTTTCCCTGTTTGTCCGCTTCTCTTCATCATCCTTGCTATCTACCAACTTCACATATGCCTGCTTCTTTGCTTCTACCTTCCCTTGGACTTCTCCATTCCACCACCAATCCCGAGAACCAAAGCTTGTACCCGTCCACCTCCTTAGCTTTAGGTCCTACCCATTTAGTCTCTTGGACGCAAGCTATATTAATCCTCCTCTTCTTAAGAATCTTAACTAACTCTATGGACTTTCCCGATAAAGTCCCAATATTTCAAGACCCTACTCTCAACCTAGAAGCTCCCTCAACCCCTTTAGCCCCCCCAACCCTAGCCCCCGATCCCAACTATTAAATGACAAATAATCCTGGAAAGTTGGTTTCGCGTGGAGTTAAATAATTGCGACACGTTGCTATTGAGTCTTTGCCCCCCATAAATGCACTTACCTTATTTTGTGGAACATCATCTGGTCCTTCTTTTTCTTGTAACTTTGTTCAGTACACACTTTGCTTGTGGTTTGTTATTTTTCCTGTATGATATGTTCTTATAGAGTTATATCTATGTAGCAAGTCATTTGCCGGTAATTCATGTATGATTATCGGAAACATGTTTGCATAGAAGGGAACCTCATACTCAACATCTTTTCCTTCTCTGCATAGAAGGGAACCTCATACTCAACATCTGTTCCTTCTCTAAAGCTTACGGGATGATGGATGGAGAGCTGGATATGTAAGTATTGCTCATTCTCATTCCCTTTTATCTTCTGATTTGAGACAGTAAATTATTCGGACCAGCTTGGCAATGTTCCTGTTCAGGATTGAGCTCCTCTGTCTCTTTAATCAGATTTTCTTGTTTGTGGGAGTTTAGATAATTGTTTGTGGTGGAACTGCAGACCTCCAGTATTGCATGGACCTGTTGCGGGCTCAATACAAGAAAATCTTGTTGGTTCACTGGCAGGACCCGTGGGAGGTGTGACCATTGGTGGACCTAGAGCAGGTATATCGCCAAGTCTGCAAGGAAGTTCATATGCTGGAGGTCCTCCGAAGGAGTCAAGTTGATAGTGCACCTGGGCAAATAGGAAGTCATGCTGGTCAATTATATGGATCGCATGGTAATGCTTATAGGCCTGTGCCATACATGGAAAGCTCTAAGGGGTTGCGAAATACCATACCTGGTGATGCTAATAGGCCACCACCATACTTGGAAGGCTCTGTGGAGTTGCTGAACACTATACACCCACCATATCAGTTTGCTAATACTGTTCCAGCAACTGAACTAAACCAAAGCAGTGGCTCGTACTTCGTCCTCCTTGTACCAGCAGAGATAGTTTTGCTTTGGCAAGACATTACTTTTTCCTTTAGTTTCCATTTCTGTAGTATATAAAGGCTGTCTAGAAGTAATTTTTCAGTCTCAGAAATGTTTGTGTCTTATTAGCTACTAAAAATCTGATTTGGCCCATTTGTTGCTATTCGTTCTCAATTATTAGATGACAAATAATCCTGGAAAGTTGTACTTATTTTAGCTTTTGAAAAACAAATTCGGCAACTCTCCAAAAACACTTATTTTCTCCCAAAAGCTTGGTCAAAAGCCTCGCAATTTTTAAAATAAATATTTTTCGCCTTCCAAAAGCTTGACCAAACAAGCTAGATATTATGCTAAAAATTATATTTTCAGGTAAGACAAGGATCTAAATATATTTTTTTTAGTAAAAATAATATAGGAAGATGCCTTTCAATTTCTAACTAAATTAGATTTTGCATTATTATAAATGAGGCTATTACCAGCTATTGACTGAAGTGATAGAGAACTACTAAATTCCATAAAAAGATAAAAAAGGTAACGCATACACATACTATTAGGAAGTGAGCCTAGTCAGTGTGAATACGATGAATAATTCCGGTGCAGCGACGCCACCATTGGCCACCCAGCAATCACATCTCCGCCAACTCTCGGAGTCTCTCTCCGCGTTCCAACAATGCTTTAGTGATCTACAACTACACATTAATTCCATCCGTACCTCCATCGACTCTTTACTGCCACCGCCTCACACAAGTAACTCCACTCCTTTACTCGCCACATCATCACAGCCCGCAGCACCAGCCCCGGAACCCGAACCCGAACCATCTTGGGAATCTGATCCCTCTGAAGACATAGAAGAAGAAGAAGTCGAGGGAGAGGAAAAGGATGTGCAAAAAGAAGAATACAACGAGAAAGTGAAAGAAGAAGAAGTGAATTCTCCTCATTCAGAGTTGAAACCGTCTCGTTCGGAGTTGATTACGCCTGGTTCGGAGTTGAAATCGCCCGGTTCGGAGTTGGAAATCTTATGCCAAACAATGGACAGTGAAGGTCTACGGGAGTATATGATAACACATATCCAATATACTCACGAACTGCGTGTACAAGTTCCTAAAGCATTGAAACTTTCACCCGGACCAGCAAGTCTTGTATTTAAATGTATGGGCAAGTTTTATAACAAAGGGAGCAAGTCGTATGTTAATAACTCACCTTTGATCCAGGAAAGGAAGACCAAAGTACATCATAGAAAAAGAGCCAAAAGGAAGGCTTTAGTATTGCTTTTGGAGTGTTTCTTGTTGATGATGGGAACCGACGACGATAATAAGGGATTTGAGATTGAGAAAGAGGTGAAGGAAGAGGCAGAGCAAGCAGCTTTAGCATGGTTAAAGAGGATGAATCTTGAAGGTGGTGTAAAACAGGCTCAAGAAATGGATGCCCGGGGATTGCTCATGTTTATTGGGTGTTTTGGGATTCCAGATAAATTTAATGACGCATGTATCAGAGATTTACTTCAGGTAAGTAATATTAATTGGATTTCTGATGCTATTAGGAGATCTAATGTTCTCATGGCAAAGATTCCAGAAATAATAGGGGACATGGTGGCCAATAAGACAGTAGTTAAAGCTGTTCACATTGCCTATTGTTTTGGAATTCAGGACAGGTTTAACCCTAAGAAACTTTTGGCATCATTTTTAAGAGAGTCTAAAAGTTCATTTGACAAAATGAATGGATCACAAGGTGCACATCCAGGGAATATCGGAGCAAAAAGGAAGTACTTGAATGATCTGAAATCGGTCATTAAATGTTTGCGATGTCACAATATTGATCCTGCAAAACTTCTTGGGGGTTGGCAAATCAATATGAGAATAATGAGCTTGGAGAAAGAAATTGCTGAATTCAATAAGCAGATAGCTGATCATAAGATGGCACAACCAAATGCTGGATTACGTAAGAGAAAAGTCTATGAAACTGAGTGGTTGAGCAACCAAGAAGTGAAACGCTCACATTTTTCAAATCCATGGCCGCCACATCAGCAGCAAAGAGTTGTTGTTAATCATGTTGTTAGCAACAACACCTTGTTAGAAGGTGGTGGAACTGCTGGCCACAATTATGGTTATTCTATGTCCCCTCCGGTATTGCATGGACCTGTTGCCGGCTCAATACATGAAAATGTTGTTGGTTCACTGGCGGGAGCCCTGGTAGGTGCGGCCATGGTTGGACCTGGAGCTGGTATATTGCCAAGTCCGCAAGGAGGTGCATATGCTGGAGGTCATGGAGGGAGTCGAGTTGATAGTACACCCAGGCAAGTAGGAAGTCATGCTGGTCAATTACATGGATCGTGTGGTAATGCTTATAGGCCTGTGCCATACATGGAAAGCTCTAAGGGGTTGCCAAACACCGTACCTGGTGATGCTAATAGGCGATCACCACCACAGTTGGAAGTCTCTACGGGGTTGCCAAACACTATACCTCCACTATATCAGTTTGCTGGTACTGTTCCAGCAACTGAACAAAACCAAAGCAGTGGCTCACAGGCAGTTGATGCTCATCCTTCGTCCCCCTTGTACCGTAGTTTTGCATTGGCCAGACATAACTTTTTCCTTTAGTTTCCATTTCTGTAGTATGTAAAGCCAGTCTAGATGTGGTTTCTACCGTCAAAGAAATGTTTGTGTTTCATTAGCTAATAAAAATCCTAGCTTGGCCCAGTTTGTCCAAATATGTCTAGAATTTTATCTTTATTTTGGCCCATTTGTTGCTATTCTTCTCAATTATTAGATGACAAATAATCCTGGAAAGTTGGCTTCTCGTGCTGTTAAATGATTACGACATGTCGCTATTGAGTCTTCGCCCTCCATAAATGCATTTATCTTATTTCGTCGAACATCGTACACACTTAGCTTGTGGTTTGTTGTTTTTTCTGTATGATATGTTCTTATATCTATGTAACAAGTCATTTGCTGGTAATTCATGTGTGATGATCGGAAACATGTTTGCGTAGAAGGGAACCGCATACTCAACATCTTTTCCTTCTCTAAAGCTTAAGGGTTAATGGGATGGGGAGTTGGATATGTAAGTATTGGTCATTCTCATTCCCTTTTTTATTCTGATCTGAAACAGAAAAAATTTCGGACCAGCATGGCAATGTTCTTTTCAAGACTGGAAAGGCAGTATAGCCCCTTCTCTGTCTCTTCTG
Source organism: Lycium barbarum (assembly GCF_019175385.1). Taxonomy (NCBI): domain Eukaryota; kingdom Viridiplantae; phylum Streptophyta; class Magnoliopsida; order Solanales; family Solanaceae; genus Lycium; species Lycium barbarum. Next base: position 164,388,535 of record NC_083337.1, read on the forward strand.
TCTCATGATGGTTTATCCTTTTTTAATCAGATTTTCTTGTTTGTGGGAGTTTAAATAATTATCTGTACTTATATATGTCATTTTTTTTCTTCTCGCCTTATCATATGGACATTATTTCAATAATGACCTTTTTTGAAATTGAATCGTTTTCACACTTTGCATTGTGTTGATTGCAGGTCCTGTGATGACCCACTTGCATTGTCTCGATGTTTCAAATTTATGAACTGGTTGAACTATTTGATATTATATTTGGATAAAGTATTTGGTACATGCTATTAGCAAAATAAAGTGGATGCTTGTGTATGAAATTGAGTAGAGTTTTAATTCTCTTACTAGCATTGAAGATTACCATATACCGGCTATTCTTCCCCGTGGGCCACCCCCAAGTAAAATCCAGCTCTCTGATTGAATTTCTTTGATTCTTGAGAAACATAAAAAAACAGTAGCTGGATTTCCTGTCATGTTTCCCGTCTATATTTCCTTTATAGGACAGGATCGTCCATCAGGGACTCTTAAAAACAGTAGTTTAGACTTCCTTTTCATGATCTTATTCTATTTGGTTGAAGGTTGCTGTAGTTGGGCCAGGAATTGAACCCGGAAAGCGTGTAGATGTTAATGAAGCTGAAGAAAACATATTTGGCCTTGACTTGATGAACAATTGCGTATGATCTTTCATTTTGTACTAAAGTAAGAGTACTATCTTTGTAGAAGAGCTCATTTAGAAGCGTATGTCGGATTTTTTTCGGTTTCCTTGGCATAGACGAACAGATAATGTTGTTTTCATTCCCTGGTTCAATCGTGTCTATTCATCAGTTTTACAGGACTTGATGTAGCTTCTTCTTTTATTTTGTATCAGCTACACCAAAACAGAGTAAAGAAATAAAGCTGGGTGGCATTGACCAATAATGACGTGAAAAGCCATTTACAGTTAACTCTTTTCTTATATGTACATCAGTATTCTTACCTGTTCTCCTATATCAGTTCACGTTTTTTTAATTACATGGCACTTGATGTTTGGACATATTGCTGGAATGCTTCTTAGATTGCAGACATACATACCTCCATATCCGATGACTCCCAATCTTGAGTTGTCCAAAAATCCTTGTATGGTGGAACGAACAGGTATATTTAAGTAATCACCTGCTCAGATTGGGGGCAAGATAGTCTATTAACTTTGTGAAACTATTCTTCGCCCTACCTGTCAAAAAATGTTTGTATTCGTGTCAACTGAACAGCTATGCCATTTCAGCTCGCCTCCTGAATTCCTAATCTAGCATCTAATTTGATTTCAAAGAGATGATTTGTTGCTAGAGGATATCTGGTTATGAGATTGATCGTGTCCATCACGAATACTAATTCTTACTTGTGAAGTCCTAGATCTCCAAACTAAAGACCCCCAGTCCTTCATTTCTAAACATAGAAACTTTCTTATAGTAGCTGCTTCGGAAGTTTAAGGTTGGTTGAATGCTGCTTGATTTGAACTTCAGCTCGCCCTTCTATTCGTACTTTTGTGAATAACCCCTTGTCACTATCATACCACTTCAGTTTCCTCTCTTCTCTTTCTCTATAATTAGATAAAGTTGAGATTTTCTTATTATTTTAGTTTTGTTAGGAAAAACAGAACTCAATTTTGTTGATCTGGTGGGTGTTTTGTTCATGGATCTAACAAAGGTAGGATTATCCTTCAATTTTCTCTCTTTTCGCTTCCAAAGATTCTGATGCATGCACATTTTCTTCTTACTCTTTTGATTTGGTGTGAGAAGTGGAATTCGTTATAACTTAGATTATGAAGCTCTGCCCAAAATCATACTTAGTTGATAAAAGAAAAAACTCTCCCAAAATTGGGACTCCATCAAGAATGTCAAACATTTGTGTCTACTGTGTTATCTTAGAATTTATGTAAATTTCTTTAAACTTTCATGAACAGCTAAACTGCATGTTATGATTTTATACTCTTGGAGGTCGTTCGGTTGGCTGGCGTCTTAACTTGAACGCACTGAATCAGAGAATGCTTTAAGCAACAGGTGTGATTTGCAGTGTATGTGAATGATGAAATTTCTTTTATGCAAGTTGTTTTTATCTGTCTACGGAAACAGTTATGGGTGCTTAGTGTTTTTGCATTAAACAAAGACATTTCTTTGTGGTAAACATGTGCCCGTTAGTCTTACAGCTTTTGTCTAATGTTGTCAGTGGATATAGTGATGTAGCAGTTACTTCGCCAAGATAGATGATGAATATTGGGAAGAGTGAAGACCTAGAGCTGCCTCCCAAATCAAACTTGTTTTGATATGCAGTTGGAAACTTCTCTTCATTGAATCATAAATGAGGACACAGAAATATTACAAAAATTATCCTTTTGTTGGCTTGTCACCAACTAAACACGTCATTTTGTTGTATGAAATTTCAAAACTCAAGCTCAAGGGAAGATTGTACATTACTAAGTATTCTCCAGACTGTCTGTACACTCATAATTTGTGGATTAGATTTATGTGTTACAAGTAAGCCCTGCACACTTTCTTGGTAACACAGGTAGTACAATTTAGTTCAGTTTTGGTTGAAGTAAATTCCGAGCCCTGACTTTTCATAATTTATGCTATAGATCTTTTCAATCTGCCCAAAGGACCTCCCGTATCCACGCATTGGTCAATATCACTGCATGAAATTGTTTCTTAAACTAAGTAACACGCGGGTTATAATGTCTATACGGGAGTTTATCTACACTAGAAGTCTAGAGTATAATCCAACATTTTCCCATTTTACTTGAAATATAATATTTCCATAATGGAGCTGCTATAAATTAAGATTGTCTGTGAATATGCAATTTTGTGTAAAATCAAGTATTTCAGTTCAAGCACTTAGATCCAGCTTAAGCTAAGAGGACGTTCGGACTTGTACAATAAGGAATGCACTAAGATGTAATTGTTGAATCATTCATTTCAGTAATGAATTATGATAAAGATTTAATCTACTTTGACAATTTGGAGAAACCATTGGTAGAGATCGTTTCCCCCTTTAATGTCAGGCAAGTGGGTTTTGGATACCAGATGATTATATCAAAAAATAAACTTTGAACATTTTGGAACATACTTTGACTATACTCAACTGATGGGGTGGGGTTAAAGAGAGAGAAGCCCGCCAACATGACAACACAAATGTGATAGTAAATTCTCCTCAAATAAAGAAAATCAATCAGCTATGCCTCAAAGCCAAATCCCCAAGAAAAGGAATAAAGAGAGAGACTGCAAATATCTAGATGTAGAGGCTACAAATTTCTCCTGATAGCTTCCCCCGGTTATGAACCAGACGTGTATGTGTAACGCGATTGGACTCCAATAACAATTTCAACTAATTTTTCTGCATTTCAAGACCAGCCTTTGTCAAAAAATTGTGAACATAGAAGCCAAAAACTGAACTCCATGAATATCTTAAAACATACCTGCAACAAATCCAAGAATGGGAACAGGTTGCGCTAGCCTTTGAGTGCTTTTGAGTCTTTGCCTGCAATAACAGAAGGCACTAGCATCATTCTACTTGATTCCAAGTTCTCGTTGAAGGCATTAGTTAGTAATAGCGTAACCATCAGAAGCATATGTAACAAGAAGAAAACACATAATTACCTGGTATACTTGGTAAAAAATGGATCCCACATTAGGTACAACGCCCATAACATTCTCCGCCTTTTCAACTACATAGAGTGTAGAACAAAATCATTTTATTTCAGCATGTAAAATAAAATTTTAAACAGGATTCATTACACGAGGGTAGGTAAATTTTGCATGGAAAAAGTGTGGGGCTGGTGGTGTGATGGTGGAGGAGTGCGTAAAAAAAGCCAGGAAAAAAAAAAAGACACTGATATAATTACGATAGAAATATGGTACAGTTCAGTTCAAGAAGGAATTACATCCATGGCACCCAACCAGAGTATATATAGAAGCAGGTCTAATAGGCGAAAAAAATGAGGAAAAAGTTATAGAACAAATGCTGTTAATTTGAGGAGGCACAACTGCTTAGTTTATACATGAGAAGGATATGGCTGCAGAGGAAGCCTAGTGTCAGTACGAGTGAACTTAGATTCCATAAGAGAAGAAAAATGCGGAAATTCTGAAGTATCCTAACCTCGTCCTTCTCAGAGTCAGAAGGCTGAAGCTGCTGAGTTTTCCCGCTATGCTGAGACATCAATGTAAATGAGAGAATGCTATTTCCGATGAGGTCCACAGCCAGCGACATACACCAGGGAAACCACGAGCGTGTTCCATATTTCCTCATCAATAGGACATAAACAAGAGGCCTTATGATGAACAAAATCTCGCCGGTCACAAAGAAGCCCCCAGGAATACCTTTCTCAGATAAGAAAGTCCGTAGACTAGGTTTCTCAACTAGTTTACCTATAAAGATATGTGAAAAAAAAAAAATTAAGAGCCAAGCGAGGAATACAATCAAATCGCCTGAATTTAGCTCTGAACCAACACCAATTACTTGTAGCATTCTTGCTAAAACTGCTTAAGGCAGATATTGCCCTGTCTTCAAGATTCCCCGAGTTTTGCAAATGTAGTTTTTTTGTGATACCAGACTCTTCTTTCCCTGTAGGCTTATCAAGCTGCCTCTTCATTTCTTCGGGACAAGAAGAATCAGAATCAGTTTCAGCATTTTCAGTCTCCCCTCCTTGTAAAAGCATTTTGTACCCAGAATTCCTGAAGATAAGTAGCCTAATACAAACCCTGAAAAGGAAAAAAAAAATGGTGCAAATATTTAGTCGTAAAGTACCAAATTTATTTTTTCGAAAGTATGAATAAGTTAGCTGGGACACTTACTTGACAGCCTCAGTAACGGCAATCAGATTCCATTTGTTCTTTTCACCATAAATCTGTTCACCCACAACCTCAATCGTTGTCTCCAAGTCTTTCAGTAAGGTAAGGCATAATGATAAAGGGATAAAAGCACACTCTGCACATCTCGTATGTACCTCGGTTGGACTTGTCTCTATTATAAATTCATTTACGGTAGTAATCATTCCTACAAGAGATGACACTGCAAGGAACAGACAGTTCAGGAAAGAAAAAGAAGGATAAAAAACATAGGTAAGAAAGTAAAAATGTTAAAATGAAGTAATTCCTTATTAATGTTTATCATTAGGTAATGAAACATTAAGCAAGGAAAACTTTTCCAATAAAGCCAACACTTCAATCTTAAAGTTGCTATAGTTTACACGACGAAGCCAACATGGAAAAGAGTGATCCCAAATTCGAAAGAGAAGAAATCCGTTTAGAAAGGCATACTTAAAGCAGAAAAAAGAAGCCTATTGTTACCAAAGTTTCACAAAACCTGCTTCTGGCCCAATTTCTGATTCAGCAAACTCATCTGGGAGGAGCCATGTCAAATACTGGACATTCAGAAAAAGTAAGTAAATTTGCATTCTGTTGACAACCACATTTTATCTCTGTCAAGTATGAGCAAGCTACAACCAATGCTTGAAGTAACAAGTAACAAAATAATTTCAAAAAATGAAAGATTTAAATGAAAATGGAAAAGCCGGGGAGAACACGAAAACTATGATATCTCTTAGTTTAGTGCAAATTTGGCAATGTAACATCTCAAGCAATGTTACCTTCCATCTAAGTTTGATTGCATAACTAGTGGCCATACCACTGAATTGTCATTCATTTCCATAAGAATTATTTGTAAAATTACTCATAAGGGGAAAGCATTTTTCCTACATACATTACCATTTACTCATCTTAAAAACAGAAAAATGATGGCCTAAAACAAAATTGAAATTTATCCACTAAACTCGTCCACCATATTCGAGAATTAAGTCCAATTTTCACTCTTGTAGCCAGTCAAAACTACTAGTTTTCACACCATACACAAGCAAAGGGCTATAAATTGAAAAATATTGATATATAGAGGGTCTTACATTGGCAAGAGTATCGAATTTAAGGACAAAATGTTTATTCCTCCTAATCCATCTCTTATAAGCCTCCATAGCCCTCCACAATCAGAGATGAGCTTTCACTCAGATATTATCAGGTTGGTGCTGGAACAGAAAATTAATATGTTGAGAAAAAATATTTGGAGAAGAAAAAAAAAAAAAAACGAAATTAGTATTGATAACATGTTCATCAATCATACAGTGAAAGTTGATGAGCATTTTCATGATCCAACAAGCAAGTATATGGGAAGAAGACAATAATTGGATCGCATTTATTAATGGGAAAATGCCCACGCGAAAACACACAACACTGGGGTGACGCCCCACTCAACCATTTTATTTTATTAAATTAAATGACGACTTCACAGGATATTTTTGATCCCACCGCACTACTTCTTCCATCTCAAATTATTTATCATTTTTTTTATTTAACATAATAAATGTTATCTTAGCAAAAAATATTTATATTAAAAAATTAATAATGCAATGTGAAATTTACTAAATTATCTCTATATAATAAAAATAAATTATTTTTTCCTCTTGATTAGAGCATGCTCAAGTAGTACACCTTGTTGACATAGGAAATCCAACAATATCAAGTTACTATGTGGTTTTTCAATCATCATTTAGATGTTACTTTAACTTGTCAGTTTTTTCTCTAAGGGTAGAGTTAGAAAAAAACTAACTAATTTATGTCTTGGTATGGGACAATTTTCTTTTGCTAAGGTGACACTTATTATGGGATGGAGGGAGTATTAATTAGGAGAGGTATATGATTATTTTTACCATTATTTATGTTTAAGTTATAATCTTTCTGCATTAGATGTTTATTCTAATTATATGTCATCTCCATTAATAATAAAATTCTACTACGGGTAAAATAAGAAGAAAAAGTAATTAATTGTGTCTTGAACTTCTAAAACGATAAATAATTTGAGACAACTATTTTTAATAATCACGGCAAATAATTTGAGACGAAGTGAGTATTCTTTAAATTCTTTTTATAGAAAGAAATTATCTGCACTTTCCAGTTTATAAGATGACTATATATTTGACTAGATATTGATTTTAAGAACAAAAAATAGAAAAAGGAATAACTTTAGAGACGAAACATAAATTGAGAAAAATGTTAGTAATAGTTTTAGAACATACCCAATATTAATGAATTTAACTTAATAGCAGTTTATGAAGAGCTTAGAAGATTTCACTTGATGTCAGCAACAGTATATAGTCGTGTGACTTTTTATATAAGTACTAGACCGCGTATGCCCGTGCGCACGGACCCAACAGTTTGGATTATAGTATATCTATGTGTATGTATTTGGATAGTGATAATATATATATATACACACTATGCTCAAAACACGATTAATATAATATTTTAATTTGTGCTCCATATCTAAAACTTTATTATAACTTAATAGCAGTTTATGAAGAGCTTAGAAGATTTCACTTGATGTCAGCAACAGTATACAGTCGTGTGACTTTTTTGTATAAGTATATATAATCTACTAGTTATGTGAGGCCCGTGCTAAGCCCGAGCCTGAACTCAAGATATAAAACTAGATATTTTAACTAAAGAAATATAATTTGTGTTAATACAAGTGTACAACAACAACAACAGTCATATACCCATTGTTGTCCCACAAGTGGGTAGTTATATGAAAGAAAATTTTTCATTCCACTCCTTTAATATTTTAACTTCCATTTTGATGAAATTATTTACTTCAAATCAAATGTGGAGCCAGAATTTGACATTTATAACTTATGTATCCTAATTTTCTGAAGTTATTTAGTTCTAAATAAATAATCTATACATAGTTAATGAACTTTTAAGACAAATACATAATTTAACTTGTACAGCCGATGGAGCTGCTCCTCTCTTAATTAGGGATTAGGGGTTCGAACATGGATATGGAAAAAATCTTTGGAGGAAGCGCTCCCCCCGAAGAGGCTCGATACAATACGAATTATCTGGATTAATTGGGCTCAAATGCGGATATCGAGCACCAACCAGAAAACCAAAGAACATGAAAAATGAGGTAGGAGGTTCGATAGCTTTTGAAAAGTAGACCTTAAAAATAAAAAACAAAAAAATTGACTTAAATAAATAAGATTACGACCTAAAAGTAATTAATTAAAAAACAATTTAAAAAAATGAAAATTATTGTGAAAACTACAAAAATCCCCAGATTCGATAGCTTTTGAAAAGTAGACCTTAAAAATAAAAAACCAAAAAATTGACTTAAATAAATAAAATTAGGACCTAAAAATAATTAATTAAAAAGTTTTTAAAAAATTGGAAAATTATTGTGAGGACTACAAAAGTCCTCACATTTGCTCTTATATTATATAGTAATATATATATATATAAAAGCAATATCACATCACGTCTAGTATAAAATATTCTATACATAAAATTGCATATAATTCATTCCCTCGTATTTTTTTTTTAGCTAATTAATAAGTGTCAAAACAAAGAACAACTGCTCCAATCGCTTTAGGTTATACTGACTAATATAGGTTACTTAACGTGCGATATCTTCGTGGGCAAAAAAATTCCTAACTTTCTTTAATTTTTTTAATTACATAGGGATAGGGAAGGGGGAATGAGAGAGAGAATTACAACGTGGGATTCAAACCCTCACCAATGAGGTGAAAGTTCACTTAGCCAACCAACTAAGGGCAATTTACAGGATTGCCTTTCGCTGGGGGTGGTCTTTAATTTTTACCCCTCAAAATGGTGGTCTTTAAATTCTGCTTTTCAGACAGAATTTTTGCCCGTGTAAATTCTGCCTTAAGGCAGAAATTCTCCCTTCAGGTTGAATTTGCATGGGCAGAAATTCTGCCTGTGCAACCCAAATTTGCAAAATTCTGCCTTGCGATTTTTTTTTTAACTGATCTGGGGTTCGAACCCACAACCTTGGGGTGTTAGGCGAGGGGTAAAATTTAAAGACCACCAATTTGAAGGGCAAAAATTAAAGACCACCCCAAATAAAGGGCAATCTGCGCAAAAAAAAAAAAGACCAACTAAGCTACTAAGTTCCTACTAAAAAAATAAAATCTAACATCTCATATTTGTATTTAATCAATAAATTCATGATACGCGTTATTACATACATACTTAGGGCCCGTTTGTCCATAGAATTATTCACTTTTTTCCGGAATCAGCATTTGGGCATAAGAATTCCAAATACAACTTGAAGTTGTATTCCGGAATTCCAAAAATAAGAAAAACTTGTTTTTCAAAATTTTCACTTTTTTCACAACCAAAACAACCACTTTCAACAACAAAAAAATACAATTTGAAAAAGTATGGCCAAACACAACTCCAACTCCAACTCCAAAATTTCAAAAAAAGTGATTTTTTTTTTTTGGTTTCTATGGCCAAACGCCAATTGTAAATTTGATGTGAATGCGCTGTGTGCGAGTGATTGAGAAAAGGACATAAATGGCCCCTTAATTATGAGTGTAGGTTCAAAATAGTCCTTTAACTATGCACTTAATAGTTTTGGTCCTTTAAGTTTGCCACAAATTAATAAAAATGGTTCCTTAACTATGAGAGTTGATTAAAAATAGTCCCTTAAGTATGCGCTTAACAGTTTTGGCCCTTTAAGTTCACCAAAAGTTAACACTTTTAGTCTCCAACAAAATATTCATCGAACTCTGTTAGATTTGACTAGAACAATGAAAAAAAAGAAAAACTTAGCAAAGAACTCACAATTAGAGGTACACATCACTAAAGAAAAGACTAGACAAAACCGACGGACGTTAGTCCATTATAGGAAAAAAACAACAGACTTGATAATGTCAGAAAATAGTGTCTCGAAACAGAAAGACCAATAGACTCTGTTGATTAAAACCGAAGGACTCCATCAGCTAAGTAAAATACACCAGACTTAGGAAATAAATTAGAAATAACAGAAACTACAAAATTTGTCACTACTAAAAACAAGCGACAAAAATAATTGACGAAAACAGATGGATAAAATTGTGGGACAGTATTTTTTTATTTTCTTTTAATTTTTATTGTTTTTTACGAAAACCAATGGACATCCGTCGGTTATTTTCGAGGAAAAATGCGCCTTTTTTTTTTTTAAAAAAAAAAGAATCACTACAATTGAAGTATTTATTTTTATACCGGGTTTTCAGTAAAAACGAGTCTAGTGTATTTTACTTAGCCGATGGACTACCTCAGTTTTAATCGACAGAGTCCGTCGGTCTTTGTGTTCCGAGACATCATTTTCTGACATTATCAATTATGTAGGTTTTTCTCGATTTTCCCTATAACTGACTGATGTCAGTCGATTTTGTCTCGAGGTATTTAGCCTTTCTTTAATAATGTGTGCCTCTAGATGTGATTTCTCACTATATTTTTTTTAGTTCACGTCAAATCTAACAAACGGAGTTCGATGAATATTTTGTCGGAGACTAAAAGTGTTAACTTTTGGCGAACTTAAAGGACCAAAACTGTTAATTTCATACTTAAGGGACTAATTTTAACCAACCCTCATAATTAAGGGATCAATTTTGTTAACTTGTGACAAACTTAAAGGACCGAAACCGTTAAGTGCATAGTTAAATGACTATTTTGAACCTACTCTCATAGTTAAGGGACCATCTATGTCCTTTTCTCGTGAGTGATTATTCCTTCATAATAGTGGTACTACTGAGCATTATCTATCCGAATGTCTAAACTTGTCTCAAAATACGATGTATGTAAAGTGGTTAAATTTATCATTTAAAATGAAACCAGAGGTTGCCAGTTCATGATGCTTAGATAATGATTGTGTGTATATTAAGGAAGACTATAAGATTGTAATTCGAAATGCATAAATGATTGTGTGCTTAAATAACATGATGTCTTCCTCCAAATCGTTTAAAATGTTTTCGTTCCTGCTAATTAATTATCACCGACAATCAGTGTATATAAAATGGTACAATGAGGATTTGTTACTTGTCTTATTTGAATTTTAATGCAAGAAAGTGTTTGGTTCGAAATAATCAGCGCATCATCTGGAAGCTAATAATTGTAAACCTTGAACAAAATAAATCAGATATACTAAAAAAACATAATATTTTAACAGAATTTGATCAATTGACCTACATATGAAAAACTATAAAGGAAAGCATAAAAACTATGGAGGGAATAACCTCCCCCTAAACAAGTCTCTCTAAACTACATTGTGAATGCTATTGTATTTTTGTTTGAAGTGAATATCCTCAATTTATAGAAGTGCAAAACTTCTCAAAAAAAAAGGGGGGGGGGGGGGGGGGGGGTGTTGGGGATGAATATGTAGTCTTTTTCCACAAAGAAAATATTTTCTACCAAGAAGTCCTTTATGAAGTAAAACACAATTATGATAGAATCCAAATAAGGTAAAAAATTCAGGGTAAACTCTAACAGAAAAATGATTAGTGAAGCCCCAATTTATTTAGGATTGAAATATTGTGAAAAAAAAAAACTATATCTTCAAAAGCTAATCTATCTATATATAATATAAAGTTAGGCATAGACAATGTGATGTGGCACCTCTCTATGACCTACAATCATATTTATCTTTTTTCTCCTTTTTTGGCATTTTTCTCTCTTATTTGGTTTATTTTTTCTTTAACATCATTATTATTTATTTAATGTGCAATTAGAGAGGGTAATTATAGGGTGAAACATAAATGATGGCTTTATTGTTGAAATTGAAAAAGACAATGAAAAGTTGTAACTTCTTCAACAACTTATTGCACTCAACAAATCAATTAGCCTTCGTTACAGTTTGATCTATCCCTTTATTTAAGGTCTAGAAAATCTGCAAACAAATAAATCAATATACCTTATTTATTGTCATTCCTTAATATTACTATCATTTATGCCCACGTTCCTTCCTTATGAAAGCTTTCCTCAATTCCTGATGAATATCAGTCGTTAGTTATTTCTTATTCTTCTTATACCCACGTTGCCACCACCATTAAATCCCATTACTTTGATCATTCATAACGTAAATATAATTGCAGCTAGGTTAGACCTATAAATAGTACTCTGAAGCATTTGATTTCAAGCACACATCCTCTTCCATTTCAAAATCAACTTCGTTTTGGCTTTATATATAGATTTTTGTCTCACCTCTTTCTTTCGTAGGTCTTCCCTTCAAAGGATTATCAAAAAGATAGGAAAAGAATCTCGTGCAATAGATTCACCACTGTTTCCCGGAAGTCTGTCTTCGCTGCATCAACATTAATTGATCAAGGTCTAGAGGGAAAGTTAGAGATTAGTTTGAGAGGGTAGTGAAGGAGAGTGTATTTAAAATTTCATGGATATTTTTTCATGTTCTTGTACTAAAGAGCATGCAACAATGTTAACAAAGAATTCATAGGAGTTCTATTCTCTCTCTTTTTTTTTTTAATTTTTTTTTTATTTGGACTCCTTTACGTTGTTGATTGTAATATGTGTGATGAATTCATAGAATAATTATGGAATTATTGGGATGGTAAAAAGAATATAAAAGGAAGAGGAAGAATTGTGTGGATTTTGCATAAAATCTGAAGTAAAATGAGGATTTTACTGATTTTAGGCGAGAATCAGCAAGAACAAATTAAGAGAATATTGATAAATTATGGAATGAAAATAATAGTAGGTGGCAATTTGCAAAAGTCATGAGTGAGGTCAGGGGCACAGAACCCTCAACTTTCAACACAGAGTATAAGTTTATGTGTAAAAAAAAATTAAAATTGTATATAAAATAGATATGAACTCATAACTTTTAAAATATAATGAGTTCAATACTAAAATTCTTAAGATTGAACCCATAAAATTTAAATTCTGAATCCGACTCTGAGTGAGGCGCTGAGTGACTTTGAAAATGATAAAAACGGGGGCAAAAAAAAGAAGATATGTTTCACAGATCTATCCATCTTGATTCCATCATTCAGGTCCATTTGTAGCCACAATTTGTGCCATTTGTGCATTCCCTCAATTCGGGGAATTTATCAAGTACACTCCATACTACTTTCCTTATTTTTCTACTTGTTATTTGCCATTTTATTCATTTATTCTTAGATTATGAAGATCTTTTAAAGATAACTATACTCTAATTTACGACACATAATAAATATATATTAAACAATACAATCATGCACAACAATATATTTACCTAAATACATCTATATTTACAAAAAAAATATAATAATGAAAAATGTAGTTTCACCTAATATAAATAGGTAGCGAAGTTTAATTTCTAAATTACGGAACCAGAGGAAAACATTTTTGAATTTTGTTTTAGGATTTTTTTTTTCTGATGTAAAAGAAAAAAATTGAGAGTGATGTTGTTATGGTACTTTATAGTATCATAAGATTATGTTAGGATTTGATGTTTAGTTCCTTTTTTGAAATAAGTTTTATGAAATACTTCTGAGTTGAAATTATGAATTTATATTTTAAATTATTTGTTTTAAGTAAATCTGAAGCTATTTTAGTTGTTACAAATAATTATTTTTTGATTATTTAATTGTTTAATAAGAAAAACATTATTTTGTAACTGAAGTCTTCTGTAACTGCGCGAAGCGCGGACTAGTTTACTAGTGTTGGGAGTAAATGTGGAATTCACTCAAACGTAGCGTGAGTAGGGGATATGATCGCATATTTAAACTTAGTTAAAATGGCATATAGTAAGTGGTCTAATAAATCTCATATGGTGTGTTGTGACTTGTGTTTTAACGAATGATTATGCGTCTAAATCATATAACAAAATTAAGGTGCGCCTAATTCATATGATATTTGTGAAACTTTTTCAGAGGGCCAATCTTTATTATCTTAAACAACAGGTAATTACAATTTCGATCGCACCGTTAAAATGAAGGATCAACTTTAGTAATTAGTTGTAAGTTGTCAAACGAGGGGTGTGAAGGTTAGCTAGGTCATATCACATATGGTTTAAGCTTTTGGTCTCATGATGTACACAACTGTCCTTCCAAATTAAATAACCATCCGTCTAGACTTGAAAGTTTCAACTGCCAATTGTTTTAATTTGGCATTGTTATTTTTTCTCTAGGAATTTGATATTCAAAATTTATTGGTGTTATTCATTTATTTTGCGATGAATAATAACCCTTATTTTGCGATGAATAAATAAGAGGATAAAACGCTTCACCACTAAGGGGCTCATCATTCCCTCAGGACTCGAGTTCGAGACATCATATTAAAGGTGGAGAGATCGAGTCATCTCGTTACACAATGCGGATGTGTCATTGACAGAATAGGTTCAAGAAAAATAATATTTTTGGTCCAAACCCTATGTCAGTCTTAAAAATTCATTTAATAAATTATAAATTAAAACCTAGTAACTCTAATAAGATGCGGGAAGCGAAGCTGAAATGGTTCGAGCATGTACAGAGGAGATGCACGGAGGCCCCAGTGCGGACATGTGAGAGGTTGGCTATGGACGATTTCAAGAGAGGTAGAGGTAGGCCGAAAAAGTATTGGGGAGAAGTGATTAGGCAGGACATGGCACAGTTATAGCTTATCGAGGATATGACCTTGGATAGGAGGTTGCAGAGGACGCGGATTAGGGTAGAAGGTTAGTAGGTAGTAGCGCGTGTCTCGTGTTTCCTTCCATGCTAGTATGCGTAGTATTACTTTTGTAGTTTCTTGTCCTTCGATTTCTTGTTACTATTTGCTATCTCTAATACTTCGATTATCATATTAGTTTGATGCATTTACTGTTACTTTTCTTCATAGTGTTTATCTATACTATTTTGACATGGCTTCTCTATATTCATCATTCCTTGTCTAACTTTTTTTTAATGTTTTCTCTTGAGCCGAGGGTCTTTTGGAAACAGCCTCTCTACCTTCTAAGATAGGGGTAAGGTCTGCATACACTTTATCCTCTTCAAACCCCACTTGTGGGATTACACTGGGTATGTTGTGTTGTTGTTGTTGCAACTCCAACAGAATAAAATCGAGAACCAATAAATTTTAGACCTTCGATCTGCCTTAGTCACTAATTTCTTAGCAGTCATTTGGTAATATATCAAGGGCAAAGGTGCAAATATACCCCTTGCTGTTATAAAATGGTGCAAATATATCCTTGTCCTTACACAAATAGTGCAAATATATCCTTTTAAAAAAATCATGTAGCTTATTTTTTAATTTAAAAAAAATGTCATGTGGCTTTAAAAAAAAGTCAATCATTGTTTTTGAGTAGACATATTTTTCTGACGCCACACAGTACATTTTTTTTCTGGTGAGTCGGGTCTGGTTTGTTTAAAAAAGTATCTCCGTGACTTTACAAAAAAAAGTCTTCCCATTTGTTTAAAAGAACCAGACCCGACCAGAAAAAAATTTATCATGTGGCTTTAGAAAAATATGTATACTAAAAAAAATGGGTAGACTCTTTTTTAAAGCCACGTGTATTTTTTTAATTAAAAAATAAATTAAATAATTTTTTAAAAAAAATCCTTCAGCAAAAGAGTATATTTGCACCATTTTGTAACGGCATGGGTATATTTACATCACTTTTATAACAGGGGTATCTCTGCTCTAAATCACAAAATTAAGAGGTATATTTGCACCTTTTCCCATATATCAAAGACCCCAATAACTGATTCATGAGGGAAGCAACATGATCGATACTTGAACCATATCTGGCATTATTCACTCTTGAGCAAATTTTAAGATGAAATAAAATTACAGGAACCAAATCATCCATGAGAATAGATCCTATAATATACTCTAAGCGCGCACACACATAAAAAAAAAAAAAAAAAAAAAAAAAAAAAAAAAAAAAAAAAAAAAAGAGGGGGGGGGGAGGGCGGGTGGGGGCTGGGGGGAAGAGAGATTGTTTCTTCCTTATTGAGTGCAATGGTGCTATAATCCATTGATTGTTTGGTACATGATAATGATAAGGTTATCTCAAGATTAAAATCTGGATAGGTAATTTCGTATTTTATATGGGATAAGATAATTCTATAATATTGGTATGAATTTTATGCCGGAATAACCTCTAACCTTATAACAAACGGCCCCTAAATATTTGAATCCTTTTACCTTTTTGGTAATGTCAAAAAAGAGAAGCAAGTCTTTTTCCAACTTTCAAATTGAAATGGAAGAGAAATGATCAAATTCCAGCTCAACTTTTTCCTCCCAAATGAAAATAGTAACCAAAAAGGTCACAATTTAATTTAAAAAGCAAATTAAAAGAGTAAAAAGATGAATTAAACAGTCAAAAACACATTATTATATCAACCCCCTTATGTCCCCTCGTTCAAATTCCCCCACCACCTCCCTAGCCTACCCTTCCTCAAAACCAAAGCACCTGTAATCACGTCATTAAGCAGTAGAGTAACAGATGAGAGAGTACTGAGAAGCTCATTAAAGAAAATCGGCATTTTGATTAAAGAGCCCTATCTACCAAGTATATTCAATTTTATTAGTATTGTTTATTTGACACCTTGTTATATGTGTGTGCATATTATATTGCATACATATTTTCATCTAATTCTGGTAAACAATTTCTAACAACTTTTTCATACTAACTTGACTCGATTAATGATTAGGCATATTATAGGTCGGACTTCTACAACTCTTCTAAATTTGATTTAGGAAAAGTTATAAAAAGATATTCTAAATATTATAAACTTTTATCTTTTGTTACTCAATATTTTAGACCATTCATACGATAGCAATTCACCTCGTATTTGCCCTTAATTGAGTTACACCATAAATTTGAGCTGAAGTATAACGTAGGATAATTGTAAATCATAAGCAAAAGTAGATGAGCAAAGCTGAACATATTTCCCAAAATATTATTGACATGTGAATTCCACCCAATCCACATTGATGTTACGTTAAAATAAAAAAACAAAGATTTGCTAGGCAATTATATAAATTTAAATTTCGTGTATTTTCGGCTTTTTGCATCATCACGTTAAGTTTACTTATAACAATAATAGGTTAATTTACATAACACAACTTTGAAATGATAATTTGGAGAACAGAAACATAACTTGTTACAACCAATTAAATTGACCTGATGGTGTAAAAAAGAAATTGTATATTCGATTTTGTTTTATTTAGGTCTTTCAATATATTCATCATAGTAGTAGTTTAAGTAGTTTACAACTAACATGTAGGGATTTTAATAGCTCGGTTAATTGACTACTAAACTTTCACCTAATAAGTGAGAGTTCGAATTTTCACTTATAATTTCCTCTCCCATTTCCCCTTGCCTACCGAGGTAATTAAAAAAAAAAAAAAAAAAGAGTTAATTTACAACAACACTTTGTCTTCAGTTGGCATTCCCCAAGTACTAAAGTCAGATACGAGTCAGTCTTGTTAGTGTCCAGAGTGTAAGCTTTCCTTGTTTCCGCCAATTTGGAGTCCCCCAAACTCAGGAAAATATACACAGACAGAGAGTCAATACAGAGGAAAAGAACAGTGTGATTCCCCCCCCAACTGCCCTTCTTCCCATTTTCCCCATTCTCTCTCTAAACTAGTAATAATCACTTATGGGGTTTCCACTTTTTCCTTCTAAGTTTTCAACTTTCTCATTCTTTCCTTTCACCCTTCTCTCTCACACGCGTATATACCCTAAAATTACCCTTCTTCTTCTTCTTCTTCTTCTTCTTCTTTGTTCAATGAAGATTTAGCTTTTGGTCTTCTTTCAGGTTCTTGCTTCATCTCTTTCTTTTTCCCTACATATGTTTTTTTTTTGAGCATATGTTGTTTAAAGGTAGAAACTTTATGTTGTCTTTCTTCTTTTTAAATATTCAAACTAGTCTTAAAGCTGCTTCTCCTTTCTGGGTTCTGTGTCTTCTGCTTTTTTCATTGAAATAAATATGGGATTGTATTTCCTGATTTCTTTTACTTTCGGGCTTTTCTTGGTAATGTTTTTTTCATTAGCTGGAAGATTTATAGATTCTTGATCCCTAATAAAGATTGAAAGGTTTTTAACTTTTTTCTGGGTTGCCTTTTCCTAATGCTATTTCTTGCATGTCATTTTTTTCTTCCTAGATTAGCTAATAACTCTATGTATTATGGATTTTTCATCTGAATATTTGGATCACTTTAGCTTTTATTTGGTGGATTTCATTTGAAGCTTCTTTTTAAAAAAAAAAAAAAAACTGTTGGGCTTTAAATTTTTGGGAAAAACAGATGCAAACAAATTGGTGGAGCAATGCATATATACAGTTAATGTAATTTAGAACTTATGATGAAATAGAAAAGTGGAGTGGTCATATGAGTTCACAGCTTTGAGAATAAATGAGTGAGCAAGAAAGCTATTGTTTTTAAACTTGCCATTGTGGTAGTTGTCTAAAGTAGTACCAAAATCTACACAGATTTAGTTTCAACATTGGCTGTCTTTAAAGAACATATGAACAGCTGGCTTTAGATGCTATAAGTAGGTGTACAGTGGCATGAATTTTCACAGGTTTATAATTTAGAGGAGAGGACTGCTTAGTCCTTTATCTTCAACTCCCAACAGCAGTAATTAAACCATAAGCATTGAAAGGACATAACTTGCGGGTGCTATAAATCCTTCTTTTGGCTTTAAATGACTCAATTTTTCATATGAATTAATTATGCATCTGTAATTTGCTGAATTTCTTCATTTGTAGCAGATAAGGTATGCTGCATACTGAATGCAGTAAAGAGGTAGTTGCCAAGTTTTCCGTCTTGGAATTGAATATGATCAACAACCATTTTGGAGAACCTCTAATGGACTGTTCCATTTGTGTTCTTCTTTCTTAGATATGCTTCTAGAAGCAATGGGCAGGTTGCCAGGTACTAGTGAAATTACCGAGTCAATAGAGGACTTAAATCCTGCAACCGGTCAACAGTATTGTATGAAGGATGATATTAACAAATTGTTTGAAGCTATAGAAATTAGGACTTGCCATAGAGGTGTGAGTAAGTCAGAAAGGGGTGTCAAAGATGTTTTGAGTAAAAGCGCAATGAAGAGACCAATGCGATCTAGCCCCTCTCGAGCATCAGGTTTTGATAATTCCGAGCCTGCAAGTTTGAAGCAGGCCTTCAGAGGATTATGCATCTCTCAGGCATCAGAGCTTGCGGCTGTGAAGAAGCGGTCATCAAAAGCATCCAGGCTGTCGGGATTCTCAGAGACGGGGGCTGCCAAAAGACTTTATAGGCCTGTCGTTGTTCCGACTAATGGCCCTGAACATACTGTCAATGAAGGTATGGGGAATTTAGTGGAGATTTCCCTTATCCCGGATAGGAGTATGTCAAATACTTCTGATAAGATTACTGAATATGAAAATGTGTCCATTAAGGAAAAACCTACTTATGATGCATTTGAACACAGCGCAGAAATAAGAGAAATTTCAGGTGGAAATGAGGTTTTTCCTCACTCAACTGATATTGGTTCTGGTTACTTGAAAGAAGTGTCGGAGCAGAAATTATTTTTGGAACCACCGCGTTATTCAACTGCCAATAAAGTGGAAGCCGAAACGATGCCTGCCTTAGATGAAGTTCCAACAACTGTAATTCCATCAGACAAAGAGCAGGCACGAGATTTAGATCGTGTTTCTTGTTCATCTACTGGAAATAAAGTCATCAGACTTACGAGATCAGCTTCCAGAAGCAGAACCTTTGTTAAGAAGAAAGTTATTTCTGCTCTCACCGGCTGTTCCAAGCAATCTAATGGAGGAACTGACAATGATTTGAGTTGTAGTACAAGCGAGATACCTTGTCAAACACCTGAATATGTACTAAAGAATGATCAGAAGGAAGAGGATAAGGAATCTTCAGACTCATGTGGTCCAAATAGCATAGAAGTTAGCTCAAGTGTTACTAAACCTGGTCTCAGCTCAAGCAATTGTAACAGAACAAGAAGTATAGTTACAAAAGGCGATGAAAGATCATTATCAAGAGAAAAGGGGGAGATATCTCAAAGTTCAAAGAGTAGCATCGGGGATTATAGCAGCACCACAAGCCTTAGCGAAGAAAGCTATCGCAGTGGGTCTAGTCGCAGTGGATATCGGCCTCATATGTCCAAAGATTTGAGATGGGAAGCCATTCATTGTGTTCAGAAGCAGCACGGAAACATTAGTTTGAAGCAATTTAAGATGCTTAAAAAACTTGGTGGAGGGGACATTGGGACTGTTTATCTATCTGAGCTAATGGGCACAAACAGTGTGTTTGCTGTGAAAGTTATGGACAATGACTTTCTGACCAGCAGGAGGAAAATGACAAGAGCGCAG
Source organism: Lycium barbarum (assembly GCF_019175385.1). Lineage (NCBI taxonomy): Eukaryota > Viridiplantae > Streptophyta > Magnoliopsida > Solanales > Solanaceae > Lycium > Lycium barbarum. The sequence continues at coordinate 164,408,672 of NC_083337.1, forward strand.
GCTGAAAAAGAAATACTGCAAATACTGGATCATCCGTTTCTCCCAACACTCTATGCTGACATTACCAATGACAAATACTCATGTTTAGTGATGGAATATTGTCCAGGAGGTGATCTGCATGTGCTCCGGCAAAAGCAACCCAACAAGAATTTCTCTGAACAAGCAGCCAGGTTTACTTCTTCCCTGAAACTATTTCTTATTATATCTATTCTTAATCTAGATTCCAAAAGACTTTAGAGATATCTGTCTTCAATGGTTTAGTAGACTCTCTTTTGCATCCCACAAAATGACACTCACCTGTCATTTGCTGATGGATAATAGCTTGGTATATGCTATCACTTATTATTCAACGAGATTAGAACTCAACTTGTGTAAATATGGAGTTCAAATAACAGTTAACACCAAGCTTAAGTACAAGAAACAGGAATAAGTTAGACAACTTCTCTAATTGGTTTGGATTTCAAGCGTATTTAGCATATGAGAGTTCCTTATAAAAAATAACATCAAATGGATTTAGCATATGAGAGTTAAAAATACGTCTTTTCCAGTTTCCTTGTATGTCCCATGTGAATCAGGAAAAATTAAATTCATTGTTTATATATCCGAGGTTTATGATTTTCTTCCAATTATACACTTAACGCTCACTCCATCACTGAGAACTTGTAAACTGACTTGAATGCCTTTAACCAAGAAATTCTTTAGTCAAAAAACTGGCTCATCAAACTAACCAGTTTGCGTCTGACTATTTGCTTTGTTTTCTGTTCTTTCGGACCAAAATCCATTTATTGGTTGGACAAAGAGCAAAGTTGAGAGACAGGTTTGTTTTTCCAGAATTTGGACCTTAAATACAAATTTTGAGTTAATCAGGGGAGGTCAATCAAACTTATAGGGAAGTCTCTTCCTCTACAAAGCTTGAGGGTTTCCCTGTAATTTTCGGGAAGCTCAGGTCTAATCTATGACAAATTATCTTCCAATTTCCTTTTCTTCTTTTTAGTCCTTCCATGTTCCAACCCTCACGAAAGATTGTTCTTGAGCATGTCTCAGTGGATTAGAAGTTAGAACTCCTTGAATCTTTGTTATATATGTTTCTCTTGATTGAGCAGTGTCCCATCTTCCAGTGGATGCAAAATATTGAAAGTTACTAAAGTCAAAATCATTAGCAACTAGCGATATGAACAGATAAAAGTCAGTTCAACGGAAACATAAGAAGTGGGTGAATCAAAGAAAGAAGTGGAGAAGAAGAAAACCTAGTGAAAATATGTGAACAATGAAAGTGACTTGTCACTGAACTTGCATCTCTTCTCCATGGCATCTCCATGCTTCATCTCACATCCGGAAGTGAATTCCCACTTTGTATGGAGACATTATTTAGTTTCTGGTGAATGAGTAGGGATATGAAACCTGTCTCTCCAGTCATTCTTTTCTAACAGTATCTACGCATCGCATAACATGTCGAGCCTATTCTTTCAAATTTACTGAAAAACTTTCCAAAATACTTCTGTTTAAGCAAAGATCTCGTGCTTTATATGTTACTTTGTTGGACAAGTCTTCCTAATGTTCTTTAGTAATCTGGTAATGGGAGTGCAGCTTGTCATTTTATATCTCGCGAGATGCAGTTTTAAGTGGCTTTCTATGTGATCTTGACATTTTTCTGTTATTCTGCAGTTTAAGTGGTTTTCGATGTGATCTTGACGTTTTCTGTTATTCTTATTCTTTACACAGATTTTATGTAGCTGAAGTTCTTCTTGCTTTGGAATACCTTCACATGCTTGGAGTCATCTACCGAGACTTAAAACCAGAGAACGTCTTGGTTCGAGAAGATGGTCACATCATGCTCTCCGATTTTGACTTGTCTCTCAGGTGTGTTGTTAATCCTACATTGGTGAAATCATCTACTCCTGTCGTTAAGCCTCCAAAGACGACGTCTAGTCCATGCTCTGAATCTAGCTGCATAGACCCCTTTTGCCTACATCCGTCCTGGCAAGTATCCTGCTTCACCCCTAGATTTTTATCCGCAGCAGCTAAGACACGTAAGCTAAAGGCTGACATAGCTGGACAAGTCACACCTTTGCCACAGCTCATAGTGGAGCCCACTGATGCCCGATCCAACTCGTTTGTTGGCACCCATGAGTACCTGGCTCCAGAGATTATCAAAGGAGAAGGTCATGGCAGTGCAGTAGATTGGTGGACCTTTGGTATCTTTCTTTATGAACTGTTATATGGAAGGACACCTTTCAAAGGACCAGGAAATGAGGATACATTAGCGAATGTGGTTTCTCAGTGTCTTAAGTTCCCTGCATATCCTGTGGTTAGCTCTAATGCGAGAGATTTGATCAGACGGTTATTGCAAAAGGAACCGGAGAATAGGTTGGGAGCTGAGAAAGGGGCTGCAGAGATAAAGCAGCATCCTTTCTTCGAAGGACTGAACTGGGCGCTAATACGATGTGAAACACCTCCAGAACTGCCTAGATTCTGTGACTGGGGAAATGTAATCCCTGATGCCAACCAACAGAACAAGGAGATTGCGAAGTCTCAAAAAGAATTCAAAAGTATAGGAGAGGATATTGAGTTTGAGATGTTTTAGCTATACTAGACCTGAGAATGGATAGGTTTGTTTTTCTTTCTTTTTTTCTTCCTCTCTTCTTTTTTAACACGATATCTCTGTGCCATGTAAGTAGTATATATTTCATTACTATAGCATAGTGTAGAATCCAGAACTTTGAAGAGCACGATAAACCATGTTTTTATAATGATGTGCTTGGGAGGGGAGTGATGTGAAGCAGCCAGGATGAAAAATTGGATATAAAGAGGAGGCTCCAACAAGGTTTCAGATTTTACTATTTAGCTAAGATGCAGTTGCTTTGATCCTTTTCACTCTCGCTGTTTTTTTTTTCGAACTGCTTTGAAATGTTTTTACTTGAGCCGAGTATCTATCGGAAATAGCCTCTCTATCACCCAAGGTAGGGGTAAGGTTTGAATACACACTACCCTCTGCAGATCCACTTGTGAGATTACATAGGGTATGTTGCTGTTGCTTTGATCCTTGTAGACACCTTTGATCGAGTAAATTGCGGAGTTTTCATCTTAGCGTGGGATTTAATTCCTCTCAAAGGGTATAAAATGATCAACTTAATATACACTAATGTTAGTACATAATGAAAATCAACTTAAAAGTAGGCTTAGAATAAATAAAAAGGGATTAGAGCTTGGAAAACCTGATGGTTTAGCCTAAAATATACAGTAACACATTGTACAAGTGACAACATGTTTAAGTAAAAGCAAAGCAGGATATATTGGTAACAATCACGATTGAAGTTTAAGGGAACAATCTATGTTTTTTTTCAAATTCTAATTTGGTGCTACTATTTTTAATCTCCTTATCTTGGAGACTAGGGGTCAATGAGGGACGGGATTTCTCATTTTGTTATAAATAGGATAAACGAGATGCATTACTTGACATGCTTATTTCCACGCCAACACCGTTTAATACAAATATGCAAAAACCCAAACAGGTGAGCAAATGTGTTATGCTGCTAAGTACTGATAGCATATGCCATACAACGCCACGCTCTATTGTTTGCGTCTAAGTGACTAGTATTAGCAACTGATAATTAAAAATCCACAAAGAACAAACAGGACTGAGATTATCTCCTTTCAATAAGCCGCCATAGGGCCTAGCATAAGCCAACATTTATTCCTTCTTCCCTATGCCATGAGACATATTGTAGATCCCTCTCCCCTGAAACATCATCCAGGATCTGATTAGAGTTTGATTCAAGACAGGATAAAGCAATCTAGAAATTTGAAAGAAACTCACAATCATAAACAAAGCAGTAGCTGCCAAGGCAGCTGGAATGGCCACTGAGGTAAGCTTGTCATAACGACCTTTCAAGTATGTGTGCTTCTGAACGCTTTGGTAAAACTTTTGCTTCTCAACAAGCTTTTCTCTGGGATAGAAAGGTGTTTCTTCTGACATCCTGCGTTTTTCAGTAACTAGTAAATTTACATTCTCATAATAAAATGAATATATCAATCAGTTTAACCTGCTCCACGTTAGGATGGTTGATATCCAATTGAGCGGTCTGCAACATTCCTTACTTTTTCTTATGAGCATACTTGTATGATTTCCTTTCCTTATTTTTTTTTACCATTGCAACAGAATTTGTTTGACGTTTTAGTGTATTTGTGAGGTAGGAAATAAGTGAAGCTTTCATGGATGCTAAAATAACCAAAGCAAGCTTTGCATAAAATAATTTACTCTAGAGAGGGGGTGTCAATTGAACTTGTGGTCGAGAAACAAGAAGAGTCCATCAGCATAAAGTAACATGTAAAAGTGCATGAAATGCACATGGCCGAACGCGCTGGCAGACCACCCAGTCATTTGAATAAAGATAACCAGCAAATACAGGTCTCCAGTTACAACAGAGAAGCAAAGACAGACTGATCTGGGTGTTCACGGAATTAAGGCTCTTTTCTATAGCAAGAAACTGAGACTTGTTTTCTTCAAGGCATCACATATGCTGAAAACTAATAAGATAGCATAACCGACAAAGACAGCACGTCCCCCCCCCCCCCCCCCCCCCCCCCACAAACACACACACAAAAAAAAAAAAGTGGTGGAATACCCTGTGAGATCTCCATTGTGGGTGAGAATTGTCTCTGTTTTCTCAAATGAATCTCGGTAAGTTGCAATAGTGACTGTAACTCTTGAAGAAGAAGAAGAATGAAAAGAGAAAATAGATGCTTAGTCAAGCTGTAAGGGTGAGAAGTGAGATGGTTTTTGGTGGAATCAAGTTCAACGGAACTAGTCTAATGGTAAGAAATGGAAAGCAAAAAGCACTGAGCATATATGACATCCATGGCTTGCACCTTCAAATTCTAATTTAACAAGTACAATATCACTTTCACTGATTAAGTGAACTAGGATAAAAAAACACAGGGCATGTTCTGATAACATATTTTGGTAGATAGTTAAGTCAGGATGAAAAAATAAAGCCAAGGCGGTGTCGGCACTCATGTTAGCATCAAAGAATACATGACTACAGAAATGTTAAGTCCAACCACAACCATGTTTTAATCAATAAGCCAATTAGCTCTGTGGTTTATGCGATTTTTGCAGCAAAAATGGGTAATAGGCATGGGTTGACTTAAGACAAAGCCCTTTCACCAGACTGTATTATCAGTCCCTTATTCTCTCGTTTGCAAAGGTAGGGGTAACGTTTGACCCCACTTGTGGGATTGCAATAGGTATGCTGTAGTTGTTATTCTCTTGTTTGCATAGCTTAGCTTTAGCAAACAAGTCATATCTTTATCACTTATTGCTCAAGAATGTTCTACCTGAGCAACCTTATCGTTCATCCTCGTGTTAACAAGGAATTGAGATAGTCCTACAGCTCACCAATACTCACAAATACTTGGACAAAGTGGCTCCAATAAATAGCAAGGTAAACTACTAGACAATAATATCACAAACCAGAAACCAAAAACCGCCAATAATCTATCTTTTTTTTTAAACCGTGATGTCCGGCCACCTTGACTAAATTCCATAGGATACCTGCTACCTCCTACCAACACAGTTGCCTAGGGTTGGACAAATGGGAAGACACCACCTAGTGCAGGAAATTGAACCGAGACTTGATGGTTCTCAACTCACTTGATTGACCAATAATTATTATTGTTTCACACACGCTATGGTTCTTAATTACCCCAATGTAACTCGAACTGTGGAGTTGAACAACTGGTGTCAACCCATGTAATTATGATCTTTATCGAGTCGAATTCAACTTATACTTTTGGAGCAGACCTAAATACATGAACCAAATCCAAATAAAAAGAAAAAAGTAGTTGTGTTATCGGGCTATACCAGCCGCGAAAGAATCAAATCAATCCACGACAAAAATAGATCCGACTCTTAAAACAGACATAAATAAATTAAAAAACGGATCCAAAGGCAATCCATTTACACAAGAGGAATGCCAAATCACAGACTAGAGATAAATTAAACCCTAGTAACATAATAGGAAAAACCGTGGGTCCACAGAGATTGAGAGATAGGACTTACTTGGAAAGCGAATGAGAGAGAGCTGACGGCGATTAGCAAAGGTAGCGTCGACGAAGAGACAAGGGCAACAAGGAAATTAACTAGCCTAAAATAAGGAAATCATCCAATCGCTAATAGGTGACGAGTGAATTTCCCAACATATTTCACCGATACTCCTTCCGGTTAACACCTATTTCACTTTTGTCCCTAAATTTGAAAAGTTTACATTATACACAAATCTTCCTAGGATCTTTTTTTCTCTCTTTCAGTGCAGTAGAAAATTAAAAACTTATTCTTGTTATAAAATAATATTAAAAGTACACGACACAAGAGATATAATCAAACTAGTTGAGGGGGGAGAGAGAGATTTTATTACTCTTTCAATTGTTATATAAATGAACTTAATTGACTTTCTATTTATAAAAGAAAGGAAGTTGCTGCGAGGCATTTCAGGAAGCTGCTGTGAGGCTTTTCAGAAGATGCCGGCAAGCTGCCTGCTTGAGCTACTTGCAAGTTGTCTGCTTGATTGTAAGCTTATCCAGATGACTGTGTATTTGAATGGACATCCACAATACGGTGTATTTATAACTCTCCCCCTTGGATATTCATTGATAGATTTGTGCCTCGTTAAAACCTTACTAGGAAAAACCTAGTGGGAAAAATCCAAGTGAAGGAAAAAGAGTACACGTATCTAGTAATACACATTGCTAGCTGTCTCGTAAAAAACCTTACCAGGAAAACCCAAATGGAACAAAACCTTGGTTAAGGGAAAAAAAGTACAACGCGTATTTTACTCCCCCTGATTAAAGCATCGCATAATTCTTGAAGATGATGTACTCTGATCTTGTATACCAACTTATCAAATCTTGAGGTTGGCAGAGCATTTGCGATCAGATATATTAAATGATCATTTGACGAACTGGTTGATGATATGCATCTTCCTTCCTTAGATATAGTTACATCATCGCCATATAATATTGTTGCAATCACGACAAGTACATGCTTGACTTGCTTTATTGTCTTTGTATGATTTGACGATCATGTAAACAACATGATATGACAGTAATCCTTCATGGAAATAGATAACATGTCTGGATTGAACTCTTACGTCGATCAGATGAATACCCTGTATATCCAAAACACTTGACAATAATTGTTACGACAAATACATTCATGTCAGGACTTTCATTTGCAATGTGCAGTTGCTCTATTTCAATATCTCCATGTTGGAGTAAAATTATATCATGCTCGTAGTTATAGCAAGATATATAAATGCATCAACTGCACAAATATATGGTACTTGGGGACCAATTCAATTTTTTTTTTCATTTCAACCTCTTTCGGCAGATATGATCTAATGCGTTTGGAAACTCTTCAAGAGCTCCAATAATATTGAAGTCATCAACTTGCACAACAATATGAAAGCTTCTGATCATCATAAAGAGACAAGGGTAAACAAAATCATCTTTGTACCCTTCGTCAATGAATATTCATTAGGGCGATCTCAATACATCAGCCTTGATTCATTTAATCCATTTAAGGATTATAAACAAGTTTCCCAGGAACTTCTATATGCTTCAGGCATTTTGAATCCTTCAGAAATTTTGTCAAGTAAGTCAAATAGACTGTGACAACATCCATCAGTATAAATAGTGTGACGCCTTCTGATGTCTAAACTGCAGGTCTAATAAACTTTACGCTTACCAAGATGCATAATTTCACGTGGTAATTATTTCTACGTCAGCATGCTTTAAGAGATGTAGAAGTTAGATCCTCACAACCTTATACAATAGAGCGCACACTATTGTATCAAAGATATCATCGATGAGATATCATTTGTATCGGTTCGCAATTCGACATAACTTACTGAGATCTCATCACTTCTGTTATATCCCGTATTTTTATACGTCGAGTTATTCGCAAGCTAATCGACTTAAGTTAAAGACAGGATTATTTTCGAATACGAAATAGGAACTTTTAATTTTCAATTTTAATTAGAACACAAATTGTTTATAAATTTTATTTAGTATAGAAATATTATTAGAGATTAGGGATTAATTAATTGTGATTAGATTATTAAGTAAGAATTAGTGATTAATTAAAATTAATTAACCTAATTACTATGTGTGGGCCCCACCCGTTTTTATTAAAAAAATAAAAAAAAAACAAAAAAATAACAATTCAACAAAATATTTTTGGTGAGTCATTAGAGGGGGTAGACGTGTCAACATATGGAAAACCATATATAAGCTAGTGGCAAATGAAGAAATCAACATTTGATTTCATTTCACAAAAAAAATCAAGTTGGAAAAAAATTAAAGCTCCCATGGCTGCTCTCGGCCAGCCATGGTGATTTAGGAGAAAATAAATTGTTGAATGTTTTGATCAAGTTTCAAGTGCATTACAAGTTCAAGGAGGTGGTAGCAACATTGGATATTGAGTTGAGGAAGAAGAAATTGTGAAATTGGAGCAATTAAGTGTAGAAATTCCTCCGAGAAAATTTAGGTAAGATTTTATTATTTTGTGGTGTATTTGTATTAATAGTGTTGTAATGGAATTATTAAAATTGGATTGGATGAAATTGGAAGTAAGAAAATGCATGAAATCGTTGTTATATGAAATTGTGGGTTGAAAAGGATTAAGAAGGGTTGTTGGATTGTTAGAATTGTTTATGGGCTGAATTGTAAGAATTTTGTATGCATATCTCTATTGCTGTTATTGTTGGTATTTCTGTAATAACAAGAGGATAATTGGAAATTCGGGTTAGGCAAATATATAGGGGAAATGCTGCCCGATTTCATTAAGTCCTTAACTAATGAAAAACCCTAATCAAGAAAGTATAAGTTAAAGAATGAGTCCTATAGGCGATTGGTTACAAATTTACGAGCTAGGAAGTATAGTTTACTAACGATAGCGTTACCTTTATATTAAATAGGTTAAAGGGGCGACGAAGCGAACGAGATTACGATTAACCTTAAACAGGTATGTAAAGTTAACCCTTCTTTCTTTTGGTATGATCTCTATGAAATGAACAGACGATGTGTATATGATTCCAAAAGAAGTTCCTATTCTTAGAGCCACTAGGATGGCTAATGTTCTTGATTTCCATAAGTTATTTCATTATGTCTTGATACGTGTATGTGATTCCAGAAGTTCTATTTTGATAAAATCCATAGTGATATTCGACGGATACTTGATATGACTATTGTCTTGATTTTCAAATGACAGTTCGTTTTGATTATTCTATTGAGTATCAAATATGATTTAATTTGCATATGGTTGCTCACTACTCTACTCGTGCATGCCTCAACATATCTTTCACTGAGTTCCGGGCCAGGATACGTTTTCGTGTACAGTTTCACTGCATTGTTCACCGAGTCCCTCACTAGAGGGCTGAGTACGGTATATATATATATATATATATATATATATATATATATATATATATATATATATATATATATATATATATATATATATATATATATATATAATGGCGTTATGATGTGATTATGGAGTTATGATGTGTTTATGGCGCCAAGGATGGTAGGTGGCGACCTTATTCACCGAGTCCCATAATGGGCCGGGTATGACATATGATATTGACATGCATGATTTATGTTTCAAAAGGGCTAGTGTCTTGGTATTCTGAATATTATACTTGTCTCCTGTACTCCCCATTTTAGTTATGATCCCTTTTACTGTATTTCATGCTTTATATACTCAGTACATATTCCGTATTGACCCCCTTTCTTCGGGGGGCTGCGTTTCATGCCCGCAGGTACAGACGCTCGATTCGGTGATCCCCAGCTTAGGATTTCCATCTAGCTGTCTTGGAGAGTTCCGTTGTTCCGGAGCCTAGATTTTTGGTACAGATCTTCTGATGTATATATATATATATATATGTTTGTCCAGGGGTACGATGGGGCCCTGTCCCGTCATATTTCACTGTTGTTACTCTTAGAGGTCTGTAGACATGTGTGTGGGTTGTATATAGATTATGATCAGCTGTGTCTATATAGTTGTTGTGGATGCTTCTGTTTGTTGTAGTAAAATTACTAATCCTCCCTCCGTTCAAATTTATTTGTCCACAATTATTGGAGGATTGGTGGTGGTGAAAGTGGTGGCGGATTGGTGGGGGAGGAAGGGATAAAGAAGAAAGGGAGGGTAGGGGAGGAGGGGAAAGGAAAAAAATATAAAATTAAAGGATTTTTTGACGTGGCGCTGATGTGGACTAACGTGGCGCTGATGTGGGGAGAGAGTGTGTACACTCTCCCCTAGTGCAACTGGTCATATTATATGAGGGAGTAAAAAATATCACTTTTTTATATATTAGGTGTGTAATGGGTCGCCAGGATAGTTTAAGTGTGAAAATGACTTTTGGGGTATAGTTTAGGGGTGTTTTAATGTATTTTGCCTAATATTAATTATCAGAACACCGATCACTGAAGCTACAGAACATATATACTTTTGACATCCTTTTTCCCCCTTCATATATCCTACGGCTAGATGCTAGGTAATCAAGAGCTGCTTAATCACAAGCCCCGTAATGACTAATACCATCTTCCGTATAGCTTCTATGGACTATTTTGTTATTTATTACAACTATATACGATCTAGATATCATAATGTGTTTCACTTGGTGAGAAAAAAAAGGAGAGAAATTCTATGTTTCCTACTTTTACAGTCTTCATATATATATATATATACACATCTATTACATTACAAACTTCATTCTTGAAGTTCATCTAACTACAAAAAGATCAAATAAAGAAAGAAGGAAAAGCACGAAATTGGAACTCTTGAGAAGTCATTTTTTACTTAAGTGTGTGAGCTTTGTTCCACACCGGCTGAGACAAATGAAAACAAGGTGCCGCAAGGTTACAAAAGGATATGATGGAGCTTCAAGCAAACATACTTACTTGAACGGGGTCGATGGGTGATCAACAAGACCCATGGCTTGGGCTTGTGACCTCCATTGCACTTTGGTGGGGTGCTTGCCTAAGGTCGGCCCAAGTGGTTGAGCCTATGTCATAATTTGTGGCTGAAGGGGCCGGTGTTTGCGCGGCCTCTACCCAAATCTTAAACAAAATTTTCAAATTTTCCTTCTATAAGGTTGTCATCTTTAATAGTAAAACTAAATTAGTAGGTTTTCTTGGTTACATTTTCCAGGATTACAGCATAATCTTTTTTAAGTTTAAGCATGTAAAATAATCCTTAATTTGCAAGCAATGGTAAAACTTTTTATTTTGGATCCATCCGGGTTTGTACACCAATTTGAAGCCTATATAAGGGTGAAACGCTTTTTAATATGATTTTTTTTCACACTTAGGACTCAAAATGTGAAATAATCCTTAATTTCATAATACTGAGTAAAAGGCTACGTTGTTTAAAGTTTCCAAGTCTAGTGCTCTACAACTTTTAAGAATGTGACATGATCCTTAATTTTCTACTATGATATAATTTTCCACAAACCCTGGAGTCTAAAGGGTTCAGGTTGAGTCGGACCAAGACCGAGTGCAAGTTTAGTGGCGTGACGTCTGAGGCTGAAGTGGAGGTGAAGCTCGGTATCCAGGCCATCCAAAAGATAGGAAGTTTCAAATATCTTGGGTCTATTATTCAAGGAAATGGGAGATAGATGATGATGTCACAATTCGTATTGGTGCAGGGTGGATGAAGTGGAGACTAGCATTAGGAGTCTTATGTGACAAGAAGGTGCCATCGAAACTTAAAGGCAAGTTCTACAAAGTGGTGGTTAGACCAACTATGTTGTACGGGGTGGAGTGTTGGCCAATCAAGAGCTTTCACGTTCAGAAGATGAAAGTAGTGGAAATGAGGATGTTGCAATGAATGAGTGGGCATACTAGGAGGGATAGGATTAGAAATGATGATATTTGGAACAATGTGGGAGTGGCATCGGTGGAGGACAATATGCGAGAAGTGCAACTGAGGTGGTTCAGACATGTGAAGAGGAGATGCCCGGATGCCCCAGTAAGGAGGTGTGAGAGGTTGGCTATGGACGGTTTCAGGAGAGGTAGACCGAAGAAGTACCGGGGAGAGGTGATTAGACAGAACTTGGCGCAGTCCCAGCTTACCAAGGACATGACCTTAAATAAGGGGTTTTGGAGGGCGCATATTAGAGTAGAAGGTTAGTAGGTAGTTGAGTACTGTCACGCTTATCCTTCTATGCTTGTAGTCGTATTATTACTCTTGTAGTTTCTTGCTCGTCGATTTCTGTTACTATTTGTTATTTCTTCTACTTTGACTATTGTATTACTCTGTTTTCATGATTGTTCGTTATTCCTTTTTCGTCTGGCTTTGAATTGCTTGTTCCTATGCCGAGGGTCTACCGGAAACAGCCTCTGTACCTTGGTAGAGGTAAGGTCTGCGTACATTTTACCCTCTTCAGACCCCACTTTGTGGGATTTCATTGGGTATGTTGTTGTCGTAGTAGTATATAATTAAAAGGTTTTCCTTCTTTACGAACTTATATGATTCATATGTATAACCATAAATACTGCGAATAATCAAAGACAACTGCTACTTTGTTAAGTGATGAACAGCTGAATGAAAAGTACAACACAACATTCAATCCACAAAGTATAACATGTGTAGTAGGTACTCACTATTCATTGCTTTCAATTCTTATTTGATTTTTAATTATAGAATTTTAAGAATTAAAATCATGTCACATTTAAGACAATGCATATTTATTTTCTCCTATTTTGTCATTTGCCCATTGGCTTATATTAATAAAATATCTCCAGCATCTTATCCAAATGCTGATGTATGGCACTACATTAACTGAATTCTTAGTACACTATAATCATTCTAGAAAACAAATGCCACTGCCGAATAAATAGAAAAAAAATTTATGACAACTTTAATTATCACCATTAAGGAAATTAAATGGTAAGAATGAACCTAGAACAGTTAAGCAACTCTCACCCGCCCTATATTTAATTCTTTTTTGGTACTAATTTCGAAAATTTAGTATCTTTTTTATTTCATCGGATAGGTGCAGGTTTTTGTACAATTTGGAGGTGGGTTCATCATGAATAGTGTTTTAGTGTAGTACCTTTCTTATGATCAACAAAGGATTGATGTATTTTTACAACAAGCTGTCCCATTTTGGATCTGGACATTCTGGTCCACCTTCCTCCCTTGTCTTCTAGTGAACTCCTTTTTTTTTTTTCTAATAATAACGGGGGTAAATTTCCCAAGGTCACACGTGAGAATTGCCTATAATATCACTTTTGTATTTTTTTTTAGGATTATCATATCACTAAATTATCATTATTTTTTTCAGAATGTATTAAACACGCAAAAAAAAAATATATGCCATGGATACAATTGGTAATTAACGGTTTAGATTAAGTTCATTATTCATGGTCAATTATGCCTTTTAAATGTTTAAATTAAAGGAGTAAACAAAGAAAATGAAAATACACGAACTACGTTACTGTTAGTTCATCTACCAAAATGAATTTTCCAGATTTCATTATTTAAAAAAAAAATCATAGTAACGTTTTTAAGTTATGTGCTGGAATTGTCACGTCCCAAAATACCCGCTAGACGTGATTGACACCCAGCAAACACCACCTGCCAGGCGAACCATATATCATACTCTTAATCATTTACAAAAGCACTAAAAGAAAATAAGTGCAGGTCCAACAACGTTATTAATGATAAAAATGCGAAATAGTCGTCAACCAAATTCATAATCGATTTATGAAAACCAATCAACGCTAAGATAAAAAGAATATCTAGCCCACATCCCATGCTAAGACCATGGGGCATCTAACAGAGTTACATGAGTTTGAGTGTCGGGCATGTAAACCCAAAATAAAAGAAATAACTAGAAATAAACTAGGTAAAGCTGAAATGACTGCCTCCACGAACAATGCGGTGGCTCACCTCAGCAACATAATCCACTCACGAAGTCTTCAATTACCAGCCTCGTTCTCAACGACAGTATCTGCATGGACATGCAGGAGTGAGTTATAAATAAATATAACCCAGTAAGATCCTCGACCCGCCACTTCAAATACCCCTGGAACAAGTGTTAGAAAATACAAACACACAACAAGCACAAAAATATTATGCACACGAATATATCATTATATAATAGCAACCAAGGTTCAAACCACTGTTTATCAAATATATTATATATCTCAACACAATTTACACTACAAACCGTTATAAGTGGCAGTTAAAGAATTAGTCAACACTATGAATCCACGACAACATACACAATGTGCCAAATATGTCAGGAAGCATACACAATGCCCCAATATCATCAAGAAGCATACACAATGCTAAGGGAAGCATACACAATGCACCAATATCTGCATGGCTTACAGCTATATCACATCACAAAATAATTTATAAAGAGAGTTTTTGATTATTTGAAAATAAAGTATATGCGGTTGGCCTTAAGGACCACCGATTCTGCCAAGCACACGCTCGCCCCAACACATGGACCAGGCAGACAAAACATATTTTTAAAACGGGTTTTGAAAAGCAAGTACCCAAAGCTTAAAGTCTCACTTACCTCAAATTCACAATTCAAGCACACTTCCCAATAAATCATAATTGCGTTCTCGAGTCTCCGGATTGCCTCAAACTACACAAAAACGGATTTAGAATGGTCAAAACCCCTAGGGTAAACCACTTCTATATTTTTAGAGGCTTAAACGGTTAAAGTCAAATTTTAAAGGACGAAAACGCCCTCTGGTCAATGTGTTCAAAACCCGACAAGACTTATGTTTTCGGAAAGGCCTTAACGAGAGGATTCCAACGATATATAGAAGTCTAAAATCCGACGCTATTTTCCCTTTCAAATCAATGATTTTAGTTGAAGAACTCTAGAGCTAAACTTTCTCAATTTCTCAAAATATCCCCATGTTTTCACCATAAAGATTCACCCATAATTATGTAATAAACTTAAATAAAAGATTAGAGTCATTACCTTGATGATTTGGGATGAAAGTTCTTGTTTTCTCCCTTTCTTTTCCTTTGTCCCACTGGTTTTTTCTCCTTCTGTTGGCACGTTTCCCCTTTTTTTTTTTTTTTTTTTTTTCTTTCAGCAATTTAGTGATTCACGCCATCAGAATTTTAAAGCCACACCCCCCCCCCCCCCCCTCCTTTTTTTTCTTTTTTTCCTTTTTGGGCTTTGCCCACTAAATGGCTTCTTTTTCTATTTTCTCTTTAATTCTAATTACGAATTTCTTTTCTTTTAAATTTCTTTTAGCTAAAATTACCAACTAAACCCTTATTTAAAAATTGGGTTATTACATGAATGGTTTTGTAACACATGGCATATATAAAATACTCAATTGAGGAGTACCGGACAAAAGATTATAAAAGGAAATAAACGTTAAGGGTGTAAAATGCAAAAAATTTAAAATCGGATATAAAACTTACGCTTCTTTGATGTTTTTAAACATGGCTAAATGGGTATAAGACATGAGCTGGTTAGTTAAATTAAATGGATTTGGGCTGAATTACATGGATTTAAAGAGTTAAATAAATTTATTATTAAAAAATAGAGTTTTATGTGACATGACATGCCAATAAGGATAGAAAGAGGGTTTTGTATTTGTGTGTTTAATATATTCTGAGGACAATGATAATTAAGTGATATTTTAATCCTAAAAAATAAAAGTGATATTTGTAAGTAATTCTCAATACATACGTGAACTTTTAGGGTGATGTTCAAATCAGGTTGCATGAATCCGATTATTCCATTTGGTGCTTGCTACCTGTCGACAATATGATTACCGAGAAATCACCATTTTTGTCCCTTGAAATTTCAACATTGGCGATCTTTCTTTATTTATTGACCACTAAACCATGTGCTGACTCGTTATTCATTTTTCATGGTTCCTTGTTCAGTATTGACTGGAATACTAGAAAAACTAGTGCCTATCATTTAGGCTGTGGCACTACTACTTCGCATATTAAATTCTTGTATGAAACATTAATGAGTCGATATATGGTGCTCTGAAGACTACTTAGAACCCGTTTGGATGGACTTATGGCTTTTGACTTAAGTCATAAATTAGGAATTTTAACTTTTAACTTTTGACTTATTTTTATCATTTTAGCTTAAAAATAAGTGTTTAAAAATACTTTTTTATTTTAATCAAACACTATAAAAATGCTTAAAAGCTATTTTAGCATAAAAACACCTGAAATAAGTCAATCCAAACAGGCTCTTATTGAACTCTTCTTAAGCTTCTTACTAGCCCCATCCTCACATTTAACTTTTGCGGTTCTTAATATTGAATTAGTTGTAAAGTTTTCATATATTTATTTATGCTCAGCATTAGGTTCGGATGAACTCGTTGCCGAAGAACTACATCCGCCATAAATAGAGAGAGACAAATGAACTAACTAATCCCTTCGCCTCAAATTATTTGTCTTAATTCCTAAACATAATTGTCTCCCATTATTTATTGTTTTAGAATTTTAAGATAAAATTAAGTACTATTTTTTTTTCCATTTTACTCTTAGGAGTAATTGTTCTTGAAGACTAACTCATAAATTATGAGGCCCCGTCGCAACGCCCCACAGTCCCGCCGCCCCCTCCCCCACTGCCACGCCCCACAGTCTCGCCGCCCCCCTCCCCCGCTGTCACGCCTCACAGCCCCGCCCCACCACCTTCTTCTTCACCCCATAGCCCCGCCCCCACCACCTTCTTCTTCTTCTTCTTCTTCTTCTTCTTCTTCTTTTTCATCCCACAGCCCCGCCCCACAAATCCCTCTTTCTCTGTATATTCTCATCAATCTTTTCTTTTCATTTTCACCATTTTTTGGTTTCTTGATTTTGATTTTTGTTTTCTTTCAAAAATAAAGTTATGGAATAATGGTTATAGAAGAAATGAGTTTGCTAATAATAATCATAATGGCTAACAATAACAACTAAAACAACCAATTTGGACGAATTTGAGTGTAAGTGGGACTAATTTGAGAAGAGTTGAATGAAATTTGTTGGGGGAGATAATGGCGGTGGTTGTAGGTGTGGGTTAAAGATGGTGTTGGTGTTTTTTTTTTTTTTCTTAAGGGCATTTCGTCCAAACTAATAATGGCCAACAATAACAACCAAAACAATCAATTTGGACGAATTTGAGTGTAAGTGAGACTAATTTGAGAAGGAATTGGATGAAATTTAGTGAGGGGATGATGGTGGTGGTGGTAGGTGTGAGTTAAAGATGATGGTGATGATTTTTTTTTTTTGAAAGGCAGTTTGTCCAATTTGGAATGATAATAATAATAATTTTTTTGGCGGTGGCGGCGGCAGCGGTGGTGGCAGCAGCGGCGTAGTGATTGCTAAAATAGGGTGAGGATGAGGAAAAAGAAGAAGAAAGAGAAAAGGGAGAAGAAGAAGAAAGAGAAAGAGAAAAAATAATAAAAGAAAAACAAAAAATGAAGTGTTGGTAATTTTTGACATGGCAATGACGTGGCAATGACGTGACGCGAGTGTAATACACCTCACCTTGTGAGAGTGGTATTATTTTTTTTAGGGTGGAAAATAATTGAAATGAAAGTTGTTAGGAGGGTATATAAATACAACTTAAGTTTAGTTATTAAAGTGAATTTTCGTGTCAAATTTAGGGGCTAACTAATGTCTTTTCTCAAGATCCAAATAAAGATAAACATGCCAACATCCACCGTTTGAACCTACCTGGCAATCTCACTTTGATTGCCTTATGGGAAGGGAAGAAACTCACCTAACTCAAACGTGTGTATAACAATCTTATCATCTTTTTGATTCGCTTAACATGGCTGTAAAAAATGGACATATTTTTCTTGAAAAACCTTTGTGTATGCTAATTGGACAAAGAAAATAGTAGAAATTAAATGAACATGAAGATCAATGTCAGGAGACTCTGAACCCTTTTGTCTACCTAATGACGATAATACTCTAGTCAAACGTGAATTCAAATTACTCGGCGGATCAAAGCACAATGTACAATCTTCCAAATCCACAATTACTCTAAATCAAATATTTTTCACCCTGTTTGGTATTTTGAAATTGAAGTTGAAGATAAAATTGT
Source organism: Lycium barbarum (assembly GCF_019175385.1). Taxonomy (NCBI): domain Eukaryota; kingdom Viridiplantae; phylum Streptophyta; class Magnoliopsida; order Solanales; family Solanaceae; genus Lycium; species Lycium barbarum. The sequence continues at coordinate 164,426,773 of NC_083337.1, forward strand.
GTTTGGTTATAGTTTTTGCAAAGAATATTTAATTATTTGAATGTATTGAAAGTGAAAAAAGTGACAAAAAAGTTTTGATTGTTTTTCAAATTTCAAATACAACTTCAAGTTGTATTTGAAATTTTTATGGCCAAACACCATAAAGTAAAAAAAGTGAAAAAATATTCCGAAAAATAGTGAATAATTCTCATGGACAAACGGCCCGAGGCATATTTTGTCTTTCCCTTTTACAACTTTTGCCTGCAAATCCACTTTCAAAAACTCAAGAAAAAATAACCAAGTCAAATCTCCAGCTGCACATAGAGAGTTTACAAACTTACAATCTCTCCATTAGAGTAAAAGCAACAATCTGTTTATATTTCTTAGAGCCACAAAAGTACAATATACAATGTCAAATCTGAAAGAATAATTCTTCAAGTTATTTCCATTCTATCAAAGATCAGAACATAATTAATTTTTTTTCCTTTTTTTCCCTCTAATTCCTTTCATGAGGGATGAAGTTTTAAAGGAGAAAATTCACATGAATGGGGTTCAATTAAAGAAGACAGAAAAATTGGAAGAGAAAAAAAAACTTTCAATTATGTGCTCTTAGAGGCATAGATCAGCAATGAGAATTCAACCTTATCTTGACCTTTTAGTAGCAATTTGTCTTTATCATCTAGCCACAATCTGCTATCCATTCCACTTCTTGTCCTAAACATAAAAAGTGCAATACCAGAAGCTGGATTAAAGAACCAATCATGAACATCCCACATTAAATCAACAAGCAATCCATCCACAAAAATACTCTGATTTCCCCTGAAGTTCCATTGCAGCCTTTTAACTCTAATCACCATCTTCTTATCAATATAAACTGATAAAACTGGATGCTTTAGACCTTCATTTTCGCCGCTACAACGAATTAAAACATCATGAATGTTGCCATTGTCACAAAATTGAGCCTTAGTTGAATAAAGGGTGTTGCCAGAAAAGTGTTCTTGTCTTGAAATTAATGAGAACTTTGCCATAGGATTTCCATTTTTCAATTTCCTTAGTGATGCTTCTTCAGCCATGTCACCAAGAATTAGGCCAAGTTGTGAGTCAACTGTGACAAGTAAATAATATCCATCAATTGGTTCAGGACCTGTTAAATACCTGGCTGCACACAAATCCCAGAAAATTTCAACCTTGTAATGATCCAAATCCATTGATTTGCTTCCCTTTTTCTTCCTAAAAAGACGCGAATTCGTGTTGAGTTTGAAGACGCTTGAAGGGTCATCACCAAAGTGCACACTTAGGCCTTGTGTTACATTTGTTTTGGTCCAAGAAATTGTGATCAAGACTTGCTTTTTATTGGACAAAGTGACTTTGTACAAACAATTGACTGTGTTTTGTACTGAAGGGATTAAATTAGAGGGAGGGATACAAGCAGAATTTGAGTAACTAGAACAAGAAGTATCAGAGACTTGTACAGCATATTCATTGAAACAAGAAGCAAAGTCTCTCATTTTCTTGAAAAAAATAATAATGAGAAGGGATCTGAAGAAATGGAGGGTTATGGCTTTTTAATAGAAAGAAATAAAAGAGAGATTTGGAAGGACTTGTTTTGGAATTATTCTGATTGGGAAATTTCAGAGGAAGAAGGAACTATAAATCCTCTTTCCTGACAGCAAACATGTAAGGTAAGTGTATTAAATATGATTCTCTATTTCTCTCTCTCACCGTAATATTTGCAACTTAGGAGAAGAGAAGAAAGGAAAAGAAAACAAGAACTTTAAGACAAAACCTTTTGGAGTCCTATATTTTTTATTCTCTTTTGCCAGTTCATCTGACATACTACTTATAAGAAAATAACGTAAAAATTAATTAATTTAAGTACCATAGAATAGTGGAGTAATTAAGATGGATCAAAGTCGCAAAGTGGAAATTAATGTGGTAGAAGTTGCATGTTAGTGGTCTAGTCTATTTTTCTTTTCATTCAGCTTCTTGTAATTTTATTATAGGATTAATGATTGACTAATAACTACAGGCAAGACGCAACCGAGTTGCAATATTAATTAGACGCATTCAATAGCTTTTACTTAAATTCTATATTTTTGTTAATTAGAAATTTTATTAAATATTTAATTGTGACTTGCGAGTTAGTAACTAAAAAAACTATCAGTTTGATGACAAATTTAGAAATTAAAGACCTCGGACAAGACATGATTCAAAAACAATAAATTGTCAGTTTCTTGAATATCAACTGTTTGCATACAAAGAATTTGGACGTTCAGTGACTGATTCTTAGGGTATAATCCCATTTTGTATTGTGACTTGTGGGTATATATGAAGAAAGTTGCATATATTAAGAAAAAAAGGAAAAAAATAATTGTACAATTTGATAGAGAATAAGTACTACGCGATACGTATCAAAAGAAAAAGGAAAAGAATAATTTTACCATTCAATAGAGAATAAGTGTAAGTTTCTTGTACACGACAAAGTCTGAAGAGTAATGATTAGGTCTTGTGGAGAAAGTTTCAAAGGTGAAAGTCAAGTAAACTGAAGGAATATAATTCAAAGATCAAGCACTGTAGATGAACGAGATTTTCCACTGGTGGCAATCTTTAAATTTTCTTTTTACTACTTACGGTCTTTATTACTTGTCTTTTAAAGTTTATGCACGCCTCTCACAAAACATAATTTCTTAGTCTTAATAACAATAATAAGATCATATATATTTGCCTAAATGACGATTTATTTTTCTCTTGAACGTGTCACTAATTAACGCGCTACTTATTGGAGAGGTAAGAGTGAGTTTGAAAAAGAAAATAGTAACTATACTTGATGTTCTAACATACCAAATATTTTGAAACGACTTTAATCGACCAAATTAACTACTCCTTTTAGGACATGAGGGAGTAGTGATTTATTTGGATTTTGTTACAATTAAAATATGAAAGGATAGTTTTTTTTGTCTTTCATTTGGAGTTCGATATCTTTATTGGGGTTCGATTAATTTATTGAGAGGATTATGATAGTGAGAGGCTGAGAGCTGGCCCCTAAAAATTACTAAAACAAGTCTGCTGACCCAACAACTGTGACGTGAGAGGATTATGATAGTGAGAGCTGGCCCCTAAAAATTACTAAAACAAGTCTGCTGACCCAACAACTCCTAACCCCAAAACATATACAGTATATGATTAAAAGCTAAAGGAATAAGGTTGAGTTATTTTCATCTTCTTTTATCCCTTTGAAATCTCTTTTTTCGTTTACTGTAACAGCTTTTGTTATTTTTATCATCATCTTTATTGTGATATATATTGAGCGGAATAAGTAATCCTTTTAATGGTGGTACGCATAAATTTATAGTGCATGAAGTTGTAGGTGGGAGAAAGAACATTAAATTCTATTTTGTAACCCCCATGAATCTATTAAATTTTTATCGACTGCTTTCACATCACTGTCCGGTCTCCCAAGGCCTAATGAAGAGAAATATATGTATCACAAAAAAAATGATAGTAATAAAATATCTAAAAGAGAAAAAGAAAAGAAATTCTTTAGCATATTTTATGCTAAAAGGGAAAATGCTTATCTGTTAAGTTCCGAAACGACATGGTTTTGAAAGAAAGCTAAAATTGGAAAGGATGAATAAGAAGCTAACATAAAAAGGCAAAAGAAAGAACAGAAAAGAGAAAGATAATGAAAGGCCTAATCAGTTTCAAAGAAAAGCAGGTGTATTGTTATGATTAGTGTCTTAAAACGTATAAAAATTGTACTCTAATGATAACGCCTTTCTTAATGGTGGAAACTCTTTATTTCGGGGTTCAATGTTTCACCCGATTCAGAGCTAGAGTAAAACTTTAACATATTATGAGCCTGTTTGAATGGACTTAAAATAAGCGGCTTATAAGCTGAAAACAGCTTACAAGCCAAAAAAAATAAGTTAAGGTAGCCCAACTTATTTTTTTTTGGCTTATAAGCTGTTTTCAGCTTATAAGTTGCTTTTTTTAAGCTAAGCCAAACGGACCAACTTATTTTTTTGGACTTATTTTAAGCACAAAATGGCTTATAAGCTGGCCAACCAAACACTCAAAAAAACTGAAAACAGCTTATAAGCAGTTTTCAGCAACTTATAAGCTAAGCCAAATGGGCTCTATAACAGCTAGTTTCACTATAACGTGACTTCTCCGGTTCACCCTCCAAAAATAAATCAATAAATAAATACGCGAAAAAGAAAAAGAAAAAAAAGGAAAAGGGACCGAGAAAGAAATGCTTCATAAACAAATTCTTCTAATTGAAATGAAAACAACATGTGATATCTAGTATTAAAAAAGCATATAATTCAATGGGGAACATTAATATATAGTTACCTTCGATCCATATTAACTGTGTTTTTATGCGCACCACTTATTGTATTAAAAGCATTCACCACAAGATAAATTGTCCAAATTAACCTTTATATCTACTTAAACATTTTATTTAATTAGCATTCCGCTAATTGAAACAATAAGGGTAAATTTGAAAAAGAAACATAACTTCTTATTTTTCTATATGAAATATTATTAAATTAATTCAATTTAATTTGCCAAATCGACTAATATTTCGGACTAGAGTAAGTGTCTCTCTGGATATATCTTTTTAAGTAAAAGTACGGGCTAGCCACTCCACTTTTGAGTTCTCTAATTGAAAAGACTATATCGATTATCAAATTCCACAAATAAAATTTCATGATAATATATGGCTATGAAATTTGTTTTAATTATATTGGCTAAAAAGTGATTATTTGTTATTTTACCATTTTATTGAGTGGGGTGGGGGGATAACCCCAGATGTCAGTTCCTAGGGCACAGATCTCCCATTCTGGTAACAATATATATAATCATATTGCACACTAAAGAATTTGCTTGAAAGTGGGGCAAGAAGAAGATAAAATGATCAATTGATGAAGTAAATTTCTGTTATCGATTCACTTTTCATATGGTCCACAATTTGTACCTATCTAATCCTTGGATCTTCCACGAACAGCATAGTTTTTGTTAGGTTTTGTTTCAAGAAGATAGTCGTCCCCGTTTTGGTGAGAAAAAAAGGACTATAGTATTATTTGTTAATAACTAATTTGTGCTTTTATTTCCAGCAATCCCATTTCGTTAGGCAGCCAAACACTTTTTAACATAATGTCACTATCGGTAAACTCCATATCTTGGAAATTAAACTGTTGAGTGTCTTTTACTTTTATGAAATCCTAACTTAATCATTTAATTAACTTCTTTTCATCGTGGTTAAAACGCTGTAAATAGGGTTTCAACTGTCAAGCAGCCACTTATTGAATCTTTTTTCATAGTGGAAAGCTATCAACATGATGGATTCTGATCAGAGAGAGTCAAAATTTTAAATTTATGAGTTCTAATTCAAAATAATGATATCAAATATTAGTTATTGACTTTTGGATGTATATAATAACTTTTCAATACCAATATAAAATTTTAATCAAAGTACTGACTGTGCCCGAATCTGTATAGGGCCTTCTAGCTCCATGTATTCCTGATTCTAACTTCCTATGGCCTTCTAGCTCCATGTATTCCTGATTCTAACTTCCAATTTTATTTTATTTTTAAATAATAATAAGACAGACAAAAAAGGTGTTTGTTTTGTCCAACAAGAGCACTCCATTTGTAAGGTAGTTGCCATGTATATAGAAAGAAGAAACTACTCTAGAAGGTGGAGGCAACAATGGAAAATTAATTAATAGAATAGAATAATGAAGATCTTACACTAAAGGAAATTTCTTCACTTTTAGCCTTCCAGCAAATCGAGATATTCTTTCAGACCCTGAGAATACGTAGTACTATTTTAATTTAATTAATGAGTTCATCACTAACTAGTTAGGTGGCGGGCTTAAAAACCCATGCCTTTCACAATTACTAGTGAATATAACTTACGTAAGTTGACAATGTAAACTTTTGTTTTATACTATCAATTGAATGTAGCATGTTATATATTATAGAAGGTTCTCTACTTTAACTTTTAAGTGACCAGTTTCACTTATTATGGACAATTTTGTATAATTATCTTTCATATATATGTGTGATTCATTAAAAATCTGTTTACACTATTACTGTGAAAAAGCTAAATTCCAAATAAGAGAGGTCAAGGTTTAGTGAGCAAGTAGCTTACTTGTTTACAAGAATTTGTATAATTATATTAGTTTGTTTTATTTTCTTGTGAGCAAAGACATCTTAGATCAAGCGTGTTTTGTGTTGGAGTGACAAGAGCCAGAAGACTCGGACTTGCAAACCCAACATTAGACACTTAACAACTATAAATATATATAAGGAGAAGAAAATAGTTTATAAGTACATTTGTTTGGCATTTTTATTTTCTAGTTGCCATACTGACTTCATTATAATAATATTTCCAAAAGTTTCTCAAGAGGTGTTCTTTCTTTTCATGTACGAAAGGTTTTAATTTGTTAAATTGACTAATAAAAAAGACAAGTCTTCGTGCATCGGTGTGCATGTACAGAGACTTGTCTTTTCTTATATTTATATTTTGTATTTTTCTATTCTTTGGATAGACATTAACTTGTAAAACATATACTCCTACTTTTCCGATATTAGAAATTTATGATTCAATGTTACTTTTCTTTTTCCCCACGATTGATCGTGGTGAAGGGTTAAATGTTTCAAGAAATGATGTAAGAAACCATTTTGGCAAAAATGAATACTTCGTTGGCACTCACAAATGAATAAGAATGGACAAATGCTTTGATCCAAAGAGATACTTAATATAACACTTTTATTTGATATTTATATTTATTTTTTGCGGAAATTTAATTAAAGAAACACAAAGAAAACTATACGGACATCTCGTCCACTTGCAACATGTGAAGTCCTTCTCTTATGCCATGCTTAATCAATTTTCCCATCTCCAATTACAAAATCAAAAAAGAAAAAAATACAAAATCAAATAATACAATATGCACTTTCTGCATCACCATTAATGTATGTCCAAAGTCAGAAACTATAATATTATTGAAGAAAATTGAGGGTTTTATCATTCTATAGCTTCTTGGAAGTCGTCCAATTGATACTTATTTAAAGGAAAAAAGAATTACACCTTTAAATTCCTTGATCCTTCCTTTGAAGGCAATATCGTTCGTGTCATCTATGAATTGGTTACAAAAGTTAATTAGGTTATGGTATATTTGACTTCTTTTAAAATTAAAAAAATCATATGTTAAGCTGATTCTTGTAGTTTTTTACTTGTATGACTTTTTGAGTTGAGATTACTGCACGTTAGATTAGTATTGAGATCTCCAACAAAATGAATTTTGTTATAAAATAATAAAGCAAGCAAAAAAAATATTGTGGAGAAAGAGAGAAGAGGGGAGAGTTCTTATTTCTCTTGAAGGATTCAATACAATGAAGATAACATCTCTATTTATAGGAGAAAATTAACTTGGTGCCAAAGTCACAAACCCTAAAGTTTCTCCAAAAGATAGACATCCATAATTAAATAATATTTATAACACTCCCCCTTGGATGTCTATTTGGTAGATAATGTGCCTCGTTAAAACCTTACTCGAAAAAAACCCAGTGGGAAAAAATCTAGTGAAGGGAAAACACTACTAAAAAAACAGGGATTTTCGACCAAAAATTTCGACCACACGAGGTCGAAAAAGCCTTTATTTCGGTCAATTTTTCGACCACACGCGTAGGTCGATAACAGCTTGGTCGAAATCACATTCTACCGAAATTAAGGGAAAAATTGTTTTCGACCACATGTGGTCGAAAAAATTATTTTTATATTAAATTATATTTAACTTTTTCGACTACGTGTGGTTGAAAACATTATTTATATTTAAATATAAAAATAAAATAAAAATTCAATTTCGACCACATGTGGTCGAAATTGTAAATTGGGCCCAGAATTTCGACCACATGTGGTCGAAATCTGGCAAGAATCTTGCTAAATTTCGACCACATGTGGTCGAAATTGAATTTTTTTGGGTACAATTTCGACCTCATGTGGTCGAAATTGTGAAATATCTGGGCTGATTTTCGACCACCTGTGGTCGAAAATCTGGAATATTTTTTCCAGCATTTGTCTGCTTTTGGCAGCCCACCTGCCAATTTCCAAATAGTCAAATTCATTAACCAAAACAGTCATCCAATTCATCAACAATGCAACACAACAACCATAAACAACGTTCAAACACTTGAACACTTAACCATTGTCCATTCAAACACTTATAAACAATCAAATTCAACCTCAAAGTACTTAAAATTAAAACTACATTCAAACACTTAAACATCATTCAAACACTTAAACATTATAAACTTAAAAGTACTTCTAATTCGAACTAAAACTACATTCAAACCCTTAAAGATAATATATATATCCATTTAAACATATCCACCATAAACTATTAATTTGGGCCTGCATACCTAACATCCTAGCCTCCGAGGAATTAAGTGTTCTTGTTAGCTGAGCAACTTGATGCTTCATAGCTTCATGGTCCTTAGGATCAACTGCGCCATCATCAGCAGCATCTATGCTTTCATGAAAATAATCTATTAACAGGAAAAAATAAAGGATGTGATAAGTGAGTACAAGATGAATATGGAACTTCTTTTCCAGATACTTATTATAAATTATCCAAAGAAGAAGGATTTCTGTTTACCTTTTTTGCAACAGTTGTTGTGTCTTTCTTCCCCTTGAAAAGTTCGTCCAGCAATAAGTGAAAAAAATGCCCGAATGGTCCAAGATAGGCAAAGCCAAAAAGCTGCATGTAACTATGTTAGCAGTCAATAACAATTCCAGAAAGCAACTTATATATGCTAAGCAAAGGAATATATTTGAAGCATACATGATTCTGATACTAAGTGTCATTTTAGAAGTCTTGTCATAACACTACAACTGTAGTAAGCCTTTGTAGCTCATAATCAAATCATTTCAACAAAACTTTATTTGCAGAGGTTATAAGATTCTTATTTTTCAATATTCAACATCAATATACTTAAATCAAACTCTCCAAAACCGGCAAAGGGTTCATCAGACCATCAACATTAAGCGTGGCAAAAGAAGTCATCAAGCTTTTACGATCAAATTATGCCGAAATATACTAGAAGTTTTCTCTTGAGTGAATTAATTTTAGAACAGTCTACAGAAAATTGAAAAGTGAAAAAAGTGAAAAAAAAAGTAAAGGGGGGAAAAAGAAGCGCACAGGAATGAAAAACGCTGAAAAGTGAAAAAAGTGAAAAAAAAATCCGGAATAAAGTGAATAATTCTTATGGCCAAATGCCTACTTATTATCTTCTACCAAGACTTGAACATATGAGAAGAAATAACCTAGTATTTCTCCCTCCGCAGAAATTTTAATAAAGACTTTACGATTTTCAACCTGCTTCATTGATTACTAGGCGGCCGGGGCACACAATTTGTGCCTACCCTCTCTTTTTCTTTTATTCACTCTCAAGTTTCAACTACCACCTAGTTAAGCAAAGCTACACACTGAATAAAAAGTGAAAGTCCAATATCTCAGCGACCAACATTCACTCATCTCTTTAAGCCTTTTAAACTTTTATTCTCTACAATATAGTGTCTTCATATATAGCTTCATTATAAATATTTCTAGAACCCCTTCATTTTCCATTCAAGCACACACCTAAAATCAGAGCCAAACAAACAAAAGTCATGGACTGGTTTTCTTGGCTTTGCAAAACAGGGCTAGAGCCCCCTCTTGTTTATGAATATGGCCTAGCTTTTGCTCATAATGAACTCGAACACGAAGATATCATTTACTTCAACCACGAATTTCTTCAAAACATAGGCATTTCCATTGGCAAACACAGGTTAGAAATTCTCAAACTTGCCAAGAAAGAAAGAGGAACCATTCCAAATTCCATGTCCAGATTTCTTCAAGTGATTAAACGAACAAAAAGGCGTTTATCGAATTATGTAAGGAACTAGGGACATAATGAAGAATTAGCTCTTGCTTTAGTACCAAAAAGAAATGGAAATTACAGATGGAAAAATTCTATGGTGAAAAGGAACAAGAAGGTTGTTGTAGTTAAGCAGGATACGTTGTTGCTCACAAATGGGAGTCATAATTTCAGTTCAGATTCAAGAATGAATAATTGTAGACAGAGTTTCTCCCACAATGAAGTTAAGAAAATTGAACACATGTGACAAAGTTTTCAGATTTCCGCAACACACACACAAAAAGGAAAGAGGGGAAAAAGAAGCGCACAGGCATGTTTAAAAGGAAGCTATGAAAACAGTACCACTTTCAGAAGAAAATGTCTAATTTGAAGTCTCTTAATGCCAGTAATCTTTTGAGACACTATATCACTGACCGCTGACAAAAATGCAGCTGTTATCGCCTGCAATTATAAATAGCAAAATTTAGAAACTACAAAATTAAAACCGTTGTACCAATCAAGCTAAAAGCTTTAAACACAACACACCCGCATCAACTTGGATCAACTACTTCTCAGTCCCCAACTAGTTAAAGTCAACTAATGAAACTTGCTATATTCGTTCTGTTCAACTCAGGTCCATTAACCCCTACCCCCTCCCGCCCGCCCCCCAACATAGCCGGTGATGTGATGAACCTCTTATTCATTATGCCTAACGCCAATATAAGGCATCCTAATTCATCATAGTTAAAAAATCTATGTTTTATAAAGGTGACATCCAGACCAATTTAATTTCAATATTTCATTCAATTTCAATTCAAAACCCTAAAAAAATAACATGATATAAACCCTAGAACAACTACTGGGATTTAAAAAAAGGTTATCAAATCTACTAAATATAGAAGGTAATGCAACTAACAACATGGTATTGAAATACATGCTTGAGAACTAGTTCAATTTGGGGCTTGTGTTCATAAGATTGAAAAAGAAAAAAAATACCTGAGCTTGTCGAAAACGGCGGTGGCGTCTGGTTGGGATTTTCGACTGCTGGTCGGAAACGGCAGTGGCGTGCGGCGTTGAGCGTATAAGGAGGTGGGGTGGTGGGCTGCGTAGAGAGGAGAGGGAGGAGGAATTAAGGAGAGAGAAAGAGAAGGAGAAAAGTAAAAAGAAAGTGACCTGATGGGGTCTAAATCTGTTTGAATTTTCGACCACATGTGGTCGAAAATAATTAAGTCATATTTGACCAAATTTGACTTAATTATTTCGACCACTTGTAGTCGAAATTAGTTTTTTTAAAAAAAATTAATTGTTTTATATTTATATAATTTAATTATGTATAAAATATATTTTTTTCCATTTATTATTTGTACAAAAATTAATTTCGACCACACGTGGTCGAAATTCACTTTTCCAGTTAAAAAATCGACCCAGTGTGGTCGAAATCCTATAAAAGTTTAATAAAAATTAAATTCTGCAAATTTCGACCACCTGTGGTCGAAATTTTTTGGTCGAAAATGCCCCTCTTTTTAGTAGTGAAAAGAGTACACATTTCTAATAATACGCTATTTGGTTGCCTTATTAAAAACCTTACAAGGAAAAACCCAGTGGGACAAAAACCTTGAAATGGAAAAAGAGTACAATGCGTATTAACTCCCCCTGATGAGAAATTCAATCCAAAAACTTGAATCTTCACACTCCAATCTTGTGAACCATCTTCTCGAAAGTTGCAGTTGATAGAGACTTGGAGAACAAATCAATCATATTATCACTTGAATGAATTTGTTGCATGTTGATATCACCATTCTTCTGAAGCTCGTGTGTGAAGAACAACTTTGGTGAAATAAGCTTTGTCCTTTTATGAATCCACTCTTTAGTTGGGTTATGTATGTTGTTGCATCTTCAGTCTTTGGATAGAGTTGCATCGACATATAATATTGTTGAAATCACTCCAAGTGCATTTCTGACTTGCTTTATAATCAAAAGTTATCTTTATATGATTGTTACTGTTATGTAGAACAACATCGTATGACTATAATCCCTCAGTCATAGCAAAATATATAAATGCATTAATTGCATAAAAATATGGCACTTCAGGATCCAAAAATTCTGCAAGTTTCTCATTTCAACTTCTTTCAGTAGATAATCTATTTCTCTTGAAAACTCTTCAAGAGTTTCAATAATTCTCAAGTAATCAACTTGCACCAACAATATGACAAATTTTGATTTTCACAAAAACGTAAGGATAAATAGAGTCATTTGTGCCCTTAGTCAGTAAATATTTATTAAGGTGATAAAATCGCATTCACCTTGCTTAACTTAATTCATATAAGAATTATGAACAAATTTCTACAATTTGTATATGCTTCAGGCATTTAAAATTCTTCAGGAATTTTCATATAATTTGTCAAGTAATTCATATAGGCTGTGACAGCATCTATTTCTATTTAAATGATGTGACATCTTCTGGTGTCTAGACAACATGTCCAGTAAGCTTTACGCTTACCAAGATGCGTCATTTCACTTGATAATAATTTCTACGTTAGCATGCTTTAATAGACGCAGAATTTAGATCCTCATAATCTTTTACAATATTGCGCTATATTGTACCAAAGATATCGTCGATGATATATCATTTGTATCGGTTCACAGTGTGACATAACTTGTTGAGATCTCATCACTTTCATTATTTTAGGTACCTAAACCTCTCATAAGGTTTCATGAAGTGTTATGTCGTGTGCTCTAAGAGCACATTGCCTCGTTATTATGACCATTTTGATCATTTGCTCCTCGCCCTTTTCAAGGATTATTTCATTTTGAACTGATTGATCTACCATGCTTCATGCATGTTGTATACTTTGTCCTTCAGGGACATTAATATTAATAGGAGCATTTTGCAGCTGAGATATGAAACTAGTTTTGGGTCAGCAAATGCTTCTAACATTTGAGTTGAATTATCTTTTGAATGAGGATCATACTAATGATATATAATTCATAACATATTCCTCAGTTGCTTATTCTTTCCCCCTTATGTTAGAAAAACTAACACACACCCCACACATAAAAAACTATTAGATGAAAATATCTAGTTCCTAACCCTGAACCAATTGTGAGGGGTGAATTTATCATAATTTATTGGTCTGAAGCATACAAGTGATGTTGTATACAATATGTCATATCTCAGACCAGCACATGAAGCTTTGTTCTCATAAGCAATGGTTTAACTATTTAGTGGAGGCATTTAACGCCAAACTAGCTTGGATATAAACTGGCATTATCAAGATGAATTGTCTTGATTACATAATCTGAAAATTGTGCTCTTAACTCAATTATTTTGAGCAAGTAATTTTGTAAATGTCAAACTGCAAGTTGACAATAAACACACATGTGACCATCTCATTGATGCACCTATTTAAGATCACATAACAGGTGAAGGGGCCCATATTCAATTTTTTTTCTTCAGAATTTAGGGAATTCAATCCCAACATTAGCCAGTATAATCAACTTATCATGAGAACAAACAACAAATATAAATTCTTGAAGAATCTTCTAGTTCTTCAATATGAATACTCAATCAGCACATCATATTTGAATCGTGATATCCAAATTGCTCATGCCAACTTATAAAATTATCTATAATAGTAAACTTCAAGTTTACCATGATGTGCTATTTGTTTCAGTAAACTTCTGGTTTACTATGACATAAATTATTATTTTTTGTACCAATAAACTTCTGGTTTACCATAACATGTGATTTCATCATGGTTATATTTGTGTAATACAATTTGGAGAATAAAGAGGGTAACCATTCACATACATATTTCTTACCCAATATGGTTTTGAAGATATTTAATCCTCCAATCATTTATAGCATCAATATGGTAGCCATTTATTTTAGTAAACGTCGGGTTTACTAAAACTTGTGTTTCGATCTTAACAACCTTGTGTATTTCAATCTAGAATGAATGACATAATATTATATAAGCTCTTCAGGAGCCTTTAATTTATTTTCCATAATCACATATTGTTTGGACACTACTGGTGTCATGATTCTTGTATACAAACAACTGGGCTCTTCTGGACCTTGATCATTAATTTTGTACTACCAAATATTGCTTAGATACTTCTGGTATCATGAAAGCAAATTTAGACATTACTAGTGCCATGATCTTCTAGATAAATAGTCAGCTCTTCTGGAGCTCTTAGTTGATATTGTACTATCATATATATTTTAGATACTGCTGGTATCATAAAAGAAATTTTAGTTAAACACTGGTGGTGTCATGAGATGAACAATAATTAAATGGATATGTAAAAACAATAGTAGAGTTCAAAATTTGCTACTTCGGGAGAAGATTTCTGAGTTTGCTACTTTGTGAGCAGATTTATGAGTTTACTACCTCGGGAGTAAATCATAAAATATTTAGAATATTTTCTTTTTTCAATTATTCTACCTCTATCTGAGGTGAGGCGTGATATTTTCACAACCAAAAACACGTTTATAAGTTTTATTACAGACTATCACATTCACTTCAAGGAATGGATCTGTATTTGTAACATTCATCAAAAGTTCTCATTCTTCAGGAATGAAACAGAATCATCTCTACGTGTTCTGAGCATATCAAATTATGATAACTTAATACCTCTTTTAAGATGTTGCTACTTCAGGAGCAAATCAAAGTATTAGAGTACTTTTGTCTAACATATCTTCATTTGTAATCACAGCAAATCTATGAAAATATTACCACTTCTGCTGATTATTCGCATAAATAAATCTAACCATAACAAGACATCAAAAATATTGCCACTACAGGTGGCCGTATAATTTCTGGCAAACTCTACTGAAGTTGGAACAACCCTAAGATTCTTTTCCAATTTATAATCCTTTCAGATTATTTTATGGTAATAAGTACCAAAATAAATGTTGTATACTAAGTCATACATATATCCCGTAACCAACCGAATAATAAAAAAGAATATCAAATCAAAAGGAAGCAGAAAGCCCCAATTACTTACATGTATTGGCCACCTTACCTTTTCCATGTAATGTAGCATACTAGAGTTACAGATCTCATGAAGAATTAAATACATACGAATCAGTTACTTTTCCTCTTAATTTCTAACAAGGTACGGGTGGTACCATAAAGCTCTCAAAGATGATAATATTTATGTGGACTAAATTTTAACAAAATATTAGAGACTCGTGCTGATAACGTGTTATAAAATAATAAAGCAAGCAAGAAGAATATTGTGAAGAAAGAGAGAAGAGGGGAGAGTTCTTATTTCTCTTGAAGGGATTCAATACAATGAAGAGAACATCTCTATTTATAGGAGAAAGTTAACTTGGTGCCAAAGTCACAAACCTTAAAGTTTCTCCTAAAGATAGGTATCCATAATTAAATAATATTTATAACAAATTCTTATTTAATTTATGCAGAGAAGTAAGAACCTTCTATTCTTCTTTGTTTTTGTGTTGGGTCAATTGGAGTATATAATATACAGTTTTGTTGCTCAATAGATAGAGAAGTTGCCACTTTTTTTTTTTTTTGCTGGAGAAGTTGCTACTTGGTTTCAAGTACATGAAAGTTGTTTACCCCAAATTTGGATAATCAATTAAATTGATGAGTGAGGTATAGGGTATGTGGTTGAACTTAATCTATTTTTGATTGAGAGAAAGTGGAGTAGGATCAACTATGGATAATCTAAATAGTAATCGATGATTTGCACTAAACGTATGTGCCAATATATTGATTATCGTTTGATTGAACAAATCTAAAGAAGAACACAATAAATCCAGACCAAAATTAGATATTGAGAGAGAGAGAGATTTATATATTTTTTGCTATTACAAATATTCTAGAATTCAAGAAGCCAACCCTTCAAAGTAAAATAGTGTCTCCTATTTATAGCTTTGCCTTATGGGCCTCTTACAACACAAGCCCTTTTGAATAAAGAAAAACCCTAAAAAGGATAAGGTTGGGTCGTACGGTCTGACACCCGTACGACTGGTAGTACAATGTGGCAGAACGGTATTGACGTATGACAATTGTGTAACGGAACAACCGGACCAACGGCCACGATCAACCGGGCCAACGGCCACGATCAACTCGGCTATGGAGAAACCGGACCAAACGATGTCCTTTACTTTCTTCGGATCAAGCACTCCTCCGGTCCCAAAAGAAAGTCTTCATGCTCGTGCTTGTTTCTTTCTTACCTCGATCTCTAGTCTCATCGGTCTAGCATATATCCGATTTTTACCGTATACAGATAGTCCCCACACTTTCCGGACCGTAATTTTATCGGAGTAACGGGAAGTGGATGAATCAAGAAACCGGTAGCTCCATTTGTCCGTTGTTATCTTTTCATTTTGGCGGGAACAATTACGTCACGTTCCTCTGTCATAGGCTACGTGTCTCATCCCGGATAGTCAGCTCTGACAACCGCCGTAACGTACGTCGTTTCAAGTCATTTCTCATTAATTACGGGATACGTGGCATCCCCCGGTTGGCTGGGGTTTGAAACCGCCTCGATCCCATATCTATATAACGCCATTCTCCTCTTCATTTTTACATTTTACATTTTTCATTTCACCTATTCTCTACTTCATTTCTTCATTTCATCACTTCTAATCATCCTCCATCTCAAGTTTGTTGCTGATTCAACCATTTACCCCCTTTCATTCATCGCTTATTTTACGTGAAAGGAAAACAACTCTGCCAACTTCTTCACTAGAGTGTGTTGCTGCTGCTGCTTCTCACTCTTCACCATTTTGAATTCTTTCTTGACTGTTCCTTTACTCCATTTTTTAACTTCTTTTTCGAATTCACCCAATCTCCTTTTTCATATTTTCAAATGTCTGCCAACACCAAAACCACCTCCCATGATGTTCCCTTGGTTTCTTCTTAAAGAACCGAGCCAACTTCTCAACCCAAGGGGAAGGTCACCTTCGAACCGACTGCTTTGGACATTGTACCGTCCAAACCTAACTACAACAAATATTTCGAGGTCGAGAAACCTTCTCTAGTTTCCGATAGAGGGTTTGATGTAAGGCGGTATCCCTCGTCCATTACTGAGGACAAACTCGTTTTAGTCCTGGCCGATTGCTGATGGGATAACCGTTCGATTCAAGTTTTTGCCCCCGGACCAGACGAATCAGTTACCGACCATCATGAGGGCTTCTTGTACGTTTATACTTATCCTTTCACCCTCAAGATCGACCCCCCGGTCGATCCGGTCATTCTAGACATGTGCCGGACTTATAATGTAACCTTGGTCCCGATTGGTCCGATTGTTTGGAGGACCGTGGCCTGCCTCCGGCTGTTGGCCAATAATACAAAAAAGGAGTTCACGCTGGCCCACTTAATACGGTTATACTCCCCGAGGTTGTTCCGGGGTGGTGTAATAAAACTCGCTAAGCGTAGCTGGAATCCAATTTTTTCAAAAATGGACGAAGACAGAGACCGGGGCTGGTTGGAGCGTTACGTCCGGGTGAGGACCACAGACATTATTCCGGACAACTGCATGCCCTTTCCAGAGAGGTGGAATAATAATCGTAAGTCTCAGCTCTTTTAATAATTGCTTTTGTATGCTTTGCCAAATGCTAATTCTCACACATTCTTACTACTTGTCCTCTTATTTATATTAGCTGTGGGTTGGATACCTCCGGCTGTCCAGAACCTCAACGAATGAGTTACTGCTCTCCTCAGCCAACATACTCATGAAGCTCGGTCATGGGGACTCCTTTCTCGTGGCCGATGGGTCACTCAAAACCACGGTAATACTTTGCTTCTATTGGTATTCATGACATTTTTCTACCTCTCCTTTGTGTAACATCTTCGGCTTTCAGGTTTGCCCAAGGGCTCGGTGGACCCGAGACCGGAATCAGTAGCTGAACTCGCTACATTGGCACCCGAGTTCGACTCAACGAGTACATCCCGTATCATTGCTACCGCCAACAAGAGAAAAAATCCCTTGGACAAAGGGCAGAAACCGAAGAAGAGGGCCAGGAGCGTCGTTAGGACTTTAAGGGATGAAACAGAGCCCGAGCTCCTCGTTCGGAGGATCGGTATGGCCCCTTCTGTGGCTTCTATTCCGGAGGAGGGTATCACCGTTTCATCACTTCCTTCAGTCGGGGAAGGACCTTCAGCTCCGGTATTATACACAGGTGGGGAAGAAATTCATTGCCCGACTCCTCTAAGGTAGATTGAATTCGTTGATAATTCAGGTGATGCTTCTTCCGAAGAAACCCCTCTGCAAAGGACAAGAAGATCCGGGAAGGCACCTGCTGCCGAAGCTGGTCAATGGACTGAGCCGGTCCCCGAGACCGAAGTCCCCACGGATGTTGGTCCTCTACCCGACTATGAGACTGCCGCAACTTCGGAGATCCCTGCCTTTGCCGAAGCCGTTGAAGCCGCTCCGAGTTCTCCAACTCTGGCTTCAAGGTCGGATGAATTTGATGACATGTTCTCGGACACTCCTCCCGCTACCGCGAAGTTGCTGGTTTCGGACATCTCCCGATCCCTCGAGCCACGAGGGCGGCTATCCAGACCACCGAGACTGGAGCTAAGGATAGCATGGTGCGTGTCTTCCCAGCCCCAAGCGTGGAACCCAGGAGGACCAGATCATCCGTAATCACCGTTCCCGAAGATTGTAGCTTTTTTTCTCGCTCGGTGGGAGTAGCAAGCTACCTGAGGCCGTTCATCTCGGACTCGGAAAAACGGAAGATGAATGGAGTCCCCTGGCAGTGTCTCATTAACGAGGGCATGCACACGGGCAATTGAGTAAGTTTATCAGCCATCCTTTGCATAATTCATTGAGAATTTTAGCATTCCGCTTATCCGAGTTTTAACTTCTTTGTAGGGTGAGGTGCTTGTTAACGAAGCCTTCGTTCGTGCTCAGTAAGAGGTCGATGATCTCAAGGGCCAACTCGATGCCCAAGGTTAAGAAACGGAGAAGTTTCAGCACCTTTAACGGGTGAAGGAGGATGAGCTGAACCGAGCAGTTACTATTTCCAACCTCCAACCCGAGCTCGATGTGATGAAGGCCGAAAACCTTCGATTAAAGGATGAGCTGGCCAAGATGGTCGAAAAGAACCGGCTTCTAGAAGCGGACAAAGTCGGCCTTAGCCGGGACAATGCTCATTTTTCCTCAAGGCTTGGTGAGCTCGAAACCACCGTCTCTCAACTCCGGGGGGAGCTGGATTCGGTCAAGTCCGATGCTACGAGCATGGCCGAGAGGCATCGGCTGCTCGAATCTAAGAGTGCCCGGTACAAAGAGCGGATGAGGGTCTTTAAGGAGAAGGCAAAGAACAGGGCCCGCCGAGCTCGAGGAGACGGTTGATGCTAATGACCTTCTCAAGGCCGAGCTCGAGTAGGCCACTCAAATCCAAAAGGTCCTCGAAGAATATCGGGACGTACTGGTGGCAAAGTTAGCCCAGGCCGAGGCCAATTTGGCAGAAGCCCTTCAGAGTGTTGAGGCTGCCGAGGCTCACACTACTATTGCTGTGGAGTATGAAAAATGGAAGTCTCAGAGG
The DNA here is from genome assembly GCF_019175385.1 of Lycium barbarum. NCBI lineage: Eukaryota > Viridiplantae > Streptophyta > Magnoliopsida > Solanales > Solanaceae > Lycium > Lycium barbarum. Next base: position 164,446,184 of record NC_083337.1, read on the forward strand.
ATCACCCTTGAGCAAGCCGGGCATGGCTTTGCGGATCTTCCGGCCCTGATACTCGAAGCTAAAAGGGGCGAGGAAGAAGCTAAGAGAGCTCTCGGGATTGACTCCGACGACTCCGAGCGGACAGTGTCCGAACACTCCGGATTCAGCCATACCGGATAGACCAGGGCTTGTGTTTAGCCTTTTGTTTTTTGCCTTTGTAGCAGTTTCCGATGTAAAAACCTTTGTATAAATGGAACATGCATTTTTATTGGTTTTGTTTATTCTTTTGTTTGAATGTCAGTTATGACTTTTGCCTGAATTGTCGATCCATTTTAAGGACAAGCAGACTCGGAGTCATTATTCTGCTATGTTTTGTCCTGGAATTTAAACGAGTTTTTTGGCCGTAGGACTTATCTAATGCTTTGTGAGTTCAGACGTCTCCGAATCATGATAGGCATTTTTAGGGCCGGTGTTTTTCGGCTATTTTTAGGGCCAGTGTTTTTCGGACACCTGAATCCCGCCCTTAGCAAAATTTGATATAGCAGTCCCCATTCGAGGGAGTTTAAACATTTTGGCTCGGTTCACTGTGACCTTGTTTCCTTTGTCGAATTTCGACCGTAATGCCCGGAATAGGGTATATGAATGAAGCAATGCCGAAATACGGCGATAATCACCGGGGTAAGGTGTTTTAGCAAGAAGACATCCGAAATACCGTAATCCGAACTTTCGATAATTTTTGTATTGCAAGTATTTGTACAAACATGAGAATTTATTTCCTTCTGTAAATACTAAATGGACACGATTCATTCTGATCGTTTGATCCTTACATCGAAACCTAACGCAGAAGGTCCTGTCTGGGTTTTGCCGTAGCAAATACTGAGTGGAAGCGATTCATTCTGATCGTTTGGTCCTTACATCGAAGCCTAATTTAGAAGGTCCGATTTTGATTTATTGAGCTCCTCCGTTTTTCACTAACCGGGGTAAGCCTCGATGTGGGTGTGATAGTCCCCTAGTGCTTATCCGAGCTGCAAAATCGGGCAAACACTATTAAGGCCCCACTCGTAGGCTGTGACCCCGAGTTTCCGAGCGTTTGTCCTCGTCTTTGTCAAGTAACACGTTGTACTCGTTGCCTCGTTAAACACTTGTCGGAAAACCTATTTTGGGACAAAACCGTACTAAGGAAAAGAGTGCAACACGTGTTTTCAGGCCTAGATTCTAACTTTATCCGGTACTCGATTTCCTGCAAAAAAGAAAGGGTTAATAGTATAACACGAGGTATACATACCTTAGCAGCAGTATCTCTTCAAATGAGCCACATTCCATTTATTGCGCAACCGTTGTCCGTCCATGGATTCCAGCTGATACGATCCTTTGCCCGTTACCTCGGTTATCTTTTACGGTCCTTCCCAGTTCGGACCCAATTTTCTTTCGTTGTGATTCTTGGTGTTCAAGGTAACCTTCCGAAGCACCAAGTCCCCAACTTGGAAATGCCGAAAATTGGCTCTCCGATTATAGTACCTTTCTATTCTCTGCTTCTGGGATGCAATACGGACCAACGCGTTTTCGTGAAGTTCATCCGTGAGATCGAGTTTTACGGCCATGGCCTCCTCGTTTGACTCCTCGGTGGTATACCTAAACCGGAGATTCAGTTCACTAACTTCTACGGGAATGAGGGATTCGGCCCCGTAGACCAACGAGAAAGGTTTTTCCCCCGTACTTGATTTCGATGTGGTTCTGTAAGCCCGCAATACCTCCGGTAGTATTTCCCTCCAGTGATGCTTTGACGCTTCAAGTCTTTTTCTCAGATTTTGAATTATTGTTTTATTCGTGGATTCTGCCTGTCCGTTCGCACACGGGTGGTATGGAGTTGATACGATTTTCTTGATCTTTAACCTTTTGAGAAAATCATTGACTTTGCTGCCCATGAACTGAGGACCATTATCACAAGTTATCTCGGTCGGGATGCTGAAACGACATATGATGTGGTACCATATGAAGTCAATGACTTCCTTCTCTCTAATTTTTTTCGAAGGCCTGCGCTTCAACCCATTTGGAGAAATAGTCAATCATAAACAGAATAAAACGAGCTTTACCTGGTGCCCATGGCAGTGGACCAACGATGTCCATTCCCCACTTCATGAAAAGCCAAAGCGACACAACCGAATGCAGCAACTCCCCGGGCTGATGAATCATCGGGGCATGTCTTTGACACCCATCGCATTTCCGAACAAAATTCTTCGAATCTTCCTCCATCCGGTTCCAGTAATAACCGGCTCTGATAATCTTTCGGACCAGGGCTTCAGCACCGGAGTAGTTGCCGCAGGTCCCCTCGTGCACCTCTCTCATTACATACTCCGTTTCTCCGGGACCCAAACACTTGGCCAGGGGTCCGAAGAAAGACCGTCGATACAGTTGGCCGTCTACCAAGCAAAAACGGGCAGCTTTTGTCCTTAGTGACCGTGATTCTTTTGGGTCACTCGGGAGCTTTCCATCTCGCAAGTAGTCAATGTACTTGTTGCACCAATCCCAAGTTAAACCCATTGTGTTTATTTCAGCATGTCCGTTTTCTATCGCCGAATTCATCAAGTGCACCATAGTCCCGGGGTTGATCTCTTCCCCTTCTACTGAAGAACCCAAATTGGCCAATGCATCGGCTTCGCTGTTCTGCTCCCTCGGTACATGCTGCATGGTCCACTCTTTAAGCCGGTGTAGTATCACTTGGATTTTTTCCAGATACCTTTGCATCCGTTCGTCCTTGACCTTCAAGACATCATTCACCTGGTTAACGACCAAAAGAGAATCTCACTTTGCCTCAATCATTTCAGCCCCCATACTCCGGGCTAACTCCAAACCTGCAATCATAGCCTCATATTTGACTTCATTGTTAGTTAATTTAACAGTTCTAATGGATTGTCAAACGGCATCCCCGGCCGGGGTTCTAAGGACGATTCCTAGCCCGGAACCTTTGAGGTTCGAGGCTCCGTCCGTGTGTAGCGACCAAATACCCGAAGCTTTTTCCGAGGTTAGCAGAAGTTCTTTCTCAACCTCGGGGACCATAGCCGGGGTAAAGTCCGCCACAAAATCATCCGCGGCTTGTATTCGATATCATATCCGCTAATTTCTACGACCTATTTAGTTAATCTACCCGATAATTCCGGTTTATGCATGATGTTTTTTTAGGGGATAAGTAGTCACTAGACATATCAGATGGTATTGAAAGGAGGGCTTGAGCTTTCTAGAAGCACCTACCAATGCCAATGCCAATTTTTTCAAGTGGGGATAACGGGTCTCCGCATCCCCCAAAAGTTCTACTTACATAATATATAGGGAATTGTGTACCTAATTCTTCTCGGACCAAAACACGACTTACCGCTACCTCGAAGACAGCAAGGTAGAGAAAAAGCTGCTCGTCCACTTTTGGTGTGTGCAACAGCGGTGGGATGGACAAGTATCTTTTTAATTCTTGTAAAGTTCTTTGACACTCCGGTGTCCAAACGAAGTCGTTCTTCTTCCTCAGTAAAGAGAAGAAGCGGTGACTCTTGTCCGAGGACCTCGATATGAAACAACTCAGCGCCGCTATCCTTCCGGTGAGCATCTGCACTCCTTTGACGTTATTCACCACCTCAATATCCTCGATGGCTTTCATCTTGTCCGGGTTGATTTCAATCCCCCAGTTTGACACCATGAAACCCAAAAATTTGTCACACCGGACACCGAAGGCACATTTTTTCGAGTTCAGCTTCATGTTATACTTGCGGAGTACATCGAAAGTTCCCTGCAAATGCTTTAAATGGTCCTCTGTTTCCAGGGACTTGACCACCATGTCGTCAATGTAAAATTCTATTGTTTTCCCTATTTGTTCTTCGAACATCCCATTAACTAGGCGTTGGTAAGTTGCACCGGCATTTTTTAATTCAAAAGACATGACATTGTAACAGTAAGTCCCATATCGGGTAATAAAGGATGTTTTCTTTTGATCCTCCGAGTGCATCCGGATTTGGTTATACCCGGAGTAAGCATCGAGAAAACTTAACATCTCATGCCCGGCTGTCGCATCGATCATTCTATCGATGTGAGGCAACGGAAATGAATCCTTCGGGCATGCTTTGTTTAGATCCTTATAATCAACGCACATTCAAAATTTATTACCTTTTTTCGGCACCACTACTACGTTAGCTAGCCAGTCCGGGTATTTTACCTCCCAGATAGACACTATTTTTAAAAGCTTCGTTACCTCCTCCTTTACGAAGGCGTGTTTTGCCTCTGCCATGGGCCTTCTCTTCTGCTTCACCGAGGGAAACCTCCAGTCTAAGCTGAGCTTGTAAGTTGTTACTTCCGGTGGCACACCTGTCATATCTATATGGGACCATGCGAAGCAATCGACATTAGCTCGAAGAAATTCAATTAACTTGTTCCCGAGCTCCGAGGTTAACCCCGTGCCCAGGTATACCTTTCTGTCCGGTAGATATTCGAATAGGATGATCTGCTCCAGCTCCTCTACTGTTGACTTGGTTGCATCCGAGTCATCCGACATGACAAATGATCTGGGTACACCGAAATCCTCTTCATACCCCGAATCCAACCCCGTGTGCTTTGATTGCTATTTGGTGTCCTTTTCCCCGGTTGAATCTTCATCCTTTTGATCCGATTTTTTGGGTTGAGGTGTCGCTTCCTCAACCGCGAACATCTCCCTTGCAGCAGGTTGTTTACCTCGGATGGTTTTTATCCCCTCTGGGGTCGGGAATTTCAGCAGCTGATGCAATGTCGACGGCACGACCCTCATGTTATGTATCCAAGGTCTACCCAGCAATGCATTATACTTCATATCTCCTTCGATTACGTAGAACACCGTTTGCTGGATAGTGCCATCAATGTTTACCAGCAATGAGATCTCCCCCTTTGTGGTTTAGCTCGCCATGTTGAACCCGTTGAGTACCCGGGCTATTGACACGATCTGATCGAGTAACCTTAGCTGTTCGACCACTCTCCACAGGATGATGTTGGCCGAGCTACCTGGGTCAATCAAAATACGTTTAATTTGAGTTTTAAAAATAAGTATAGAGATTACCAATGCATCATTGTGCGGTTGGATGATGCCTTCTGCATCCTCGTTGCTAAAAAAGATGGAACCCTCGGGTAAATAATCCCGGCTGCGCTTCTCACGCACAATAGAAACCTTGGTCCATTTCATCACCGGCCCTCGGAGGGTATCGGTACCCCTGATTATCATGTTGATTATATGTTGAGGTTCCACTGGTTATGCCCATTTGTGAGTGTCCCTTTACTTGTAGTGACTTTTGGCTCGTTCACTTAGCAATTCTCGGATATGGCCCCACCTCCTCTCTTAGCTGGAGACAATCTTCAGTTCTGTGTCTATGAGTTCCATGATATTCACACATTACGCTCGGGTCTCGTTGGCCCGGGTCCGACCTTAATAGTCTCGGCCATCTTACATCTACTATACGGCCAATAGCCGAGACGAGGTCCGAAGTGTTGACATTGAAGTTGTACTCCGATATCCTCGGCAAGTCTTTATTGCTGGCCGAGTTTCCGGCATCTCTCCTGAATGAGAGACCTCGACTGTTCGATGGGCGCTCGGCCCGTTTATCACCCCGACCGGAGAAATGACTCGGGCCAACCCTTGATTTTTCCGACCTGAAGCTTGGTTTTTCCGAATGAGAATATGGCCGATACCTTTCCCTCGATGATCTGGCCTCCGGTTCGTAGTTCTTCCTTGGTCTTTCCAAACTTTTGTTCATATTTACGGGCCCCGGGGGAAGCTCGAGTTGGACATCCTCCACCCGAATCTTTGACTCGTATCGGTTATGGACATCCGCCCAGGTCACAGCCTCGTATTCCAGCAAGTTTTCCTTTAATTTGAACGAAGCCGTCGATCTCCGAGGATTGAGACCTTTGTGAAAGCTTGTGCAGCCCATTCCTCCGGAATAGGAGGGAGCTCTATTAGTTCCCTTTGGAATCGGTTGACAAATTCACGCAATAACTCATCGTCTCTTTGGGCTATACGAAAAATATCTGCCTTACGGGCCTCCACCTTTTTGGCACCGGCGTGAGCTTTTATGAAAGCATCGACGAGCATTTCGAAAGAAGTGATTGAATGCTCAGGCAGATGATCGTACCAAGTCAATGCTCCCTTTGACAGAGTTTCCCCGAACTTTTTTAGCAACACGGACTCAATTTCATCCTCTTCCACATCATTGCCTTTTATAGCGCAGGTGTATGAAGTCATGTGTTCCTGAGGGTCCGTTGTGTCGTCATATTTTTGGATATCCGGCATCTTGAACCTCTTCGGGATAAATTTCGGAGCCGCACTCGGAGGAAAAGGCCTCTGAATGTACCTCTTCGAATCCGGTCCTTTCAGAATAGGCGGAGCCCCCGGTATTTGATCCACCCGAGAGTTATATGTTTCCACCCTCTTTTCGATCGAGTCTACCCACTTCGCCAATGTTTCGAGCATTCTCAGAACCTCGGTGGATGAACCAGCTCCGGACCCATTGCTCTCAACCATCCGTGCCTCATTCCTTCTGGGCTCAGCAACACCCTTCGCCTTCTCCGGGGTCGTTTTATCTCTTCTGTTTTGCAACTGGGCTATTACGATTCCTTGTTCGGCAATCGCTGCTCTCTGTTCCTGCAACATTTCAAAAATTAAACGTAAGTCAATATTATCATTCGGGGTATCCGGTTCTTTTCGGCCCTGTGTCCGGGACAAAGTAATTGAATTGTGAGTATTTAAAGGATCGGCGGCCGGCTGGGCGGCATTCTCTTGGTTCACGATGTTTTGCCGGTTGAGGCCCTCCCTCGAATTAACGGGGTTCAGGTCTACGGGGTTTGCTGGTAATCCTTGTGGCCCGCTATCTTCATTTTCGGCCACAATCTCGTTGCTGTTGACGTGACCAGATTGTCCACTGTTAACCATTTGGTCCGTTTTTATAGAGACGGACAAAAGATATTTTTGATTCTGACGAGTAAGATAGATATCAAGATCAAAGACCACTATTATCCTAGCCCCACGGTGGGCGCCAAACTGTTTACCCCAAATTTGGATAATCAATTAAATTTATGAGTGAGGTATAGGATATGTGGTTGAACTTAGAACCCGTTTGGATTGGCTTATAAGCAAGATTATAAGTTGCTTATATGCTGTTTTCAGCTTTGAGTGTTTGGCTGGCCAGCTTAAAGTCATTTTGTGCTTAAAATAAGTTCAAAAAAATAATTGGGCCCATTTGACTTAGCTTATCTAAAGCAGCTTATAAGCTGAAAACAGCTTATAAGCCAAAAAAAATAAGTTAGACTACCCCAACTTATCTAACTTATTTTTTTTAGCTTATAAGCTGTTTGCAACTTATAAGCATAAGCCCATCCAAACAGGCTCTTAATCTACTTTTGATTGAGAGAAAGTGGAGTAGGATCAACTATGGATAATCTAACTAGTAATCGATGATTTGCACTAAACGTATGTGTTAATATATTGATTATCGTTTGATTGAACAAATCTAAAGAAGAACACAATAAATCCGGACCAAAATTAGATATTGAGAGGGAGAGATTTATATATTTTTTGCTATTACAAATATTCTAGAATTCAAGAAGTCAACCCTTCAAAGTAAAATGATGCCTCCTATTTATAGCTTTGCCTTATGGGCCTCTTACAACACAAGCCCTTTTGAATAAAGAAAAACCCTAAAAATGATAAGGTTGGATCGTACGGTCTGACACCCGTACGACTGGTAGTACAATGTGGCAGAACGGTATTGACGCGTGGCAATTGTGTAACGGAACAACCGGACCAACGGCCACGATCAACCGGGCCAACGGCCACGATCAACCGGGCCAACGGCTACGATCAGCTCGGCTATGGAGAAACCGGACCAAACGATGTCCTTTGCTTTCTTCGGATCAAGCACTCCTCCGGTCCCAAAAGAAAGTCTTCATGCTCGTGCTTGTTTCTTTCTTACCTCGGTCTCTGGTCTCACCGGTCTAGCATATATCCGATTTTTACCGTATACAAAAGTATCTTTTCTTTTTGTAGGGAGTGTATCATATTTTATTTACTATTGATGTTAACAAGATTCTATAAAATTCACATGTTCTTAGCTAATGTCAACAACTATACAAGTGTAATGGACATGAACATAATACACTATCATTTATGCAGCAGATTTCTAATTTCAGATTGTCTCAACATATTTGGCACAGTACTTCTACTGGAATTTTATCTAACTTCCACAAATTTTAAATAATTCAACTTCATTTAACTATTCAAATATAAAGATATGTGCTACTTTATTTCTCGACTATGCCTATATCTCATAGAAAATAAATAATACCATAAAATCCTAAATCTGGTTTTGAAAACGCAAGTAGGTTGCCACGTCAGGCAACTCGCCTTAGATAATTTCCACGTGGCAACACTTCAGAAAATAAATGCCCATTGGATCAATAACCCAATGCTTGTAAAATTGGCATAAACATCATTTTTTCGTGTGGATTATCCTTCAAAGGCGCTGCTCTTTAATTTTTAGCCCTCAAATTGTTGGTCTTTAATTTTTGTCCTTCGCTTAAAAAAGTGACCGAAAATACCTCGAGGTTCTGGGTTCGAACTCCCGCTCAGTCAAAACAAAAAAAAAAGAATTTTGCAAGGCAAGGCTTTCGCGAAACCTCTGCATTAAGGCAGAACATTTGCCTAAAATTAGGCCTATCTGCTTTAAGGCCTAATTTTGGCCAAAAGTTAAGGCAAACCTCTGCCTTAAGCTTAACTTTTGTCCGAATAGGCCTAATTTTGCTACGAAATTCTGCCTTCTGATTTATTTTTTATTTTTTTACTGAGCCGGGTTCGAACTCAGAACCTCGAGGTATTAGGTGAAGGATAAAAATTAAAGACCAGCAATTTGAGGGGCCAAAATTAAAGACCACCCCCGAATAAGGACAATCGTGCAAATAACCCCATAAACATCAAGCTATTACATGGGATCAGTAGCCCAATACTATATTACTTCTCAGTGGAGGCAAGATCACAAAAGACATGGCCTTGGAATTAAGAAACTGGAAATCTCATTTCCATTTATCAGCAATATATTCAGCTGACATATTTCTGGACTGTAATTTTAATGTAATTTTAATTAACATTGTCTCAGTTCCACAATTAAGTACATTCACACTTCAATATTCTTCATCCGCTTGCGTTGATCTAGTAATAGGAATTGACCATCTTCCAAGATGCGCAGTGTAGTTTATGCAGCGGATAACTCCTCTCCCCGAGGGTCCATCAGGAAAATCAATAACACTAATGCTGCCTGCATTCAGATGAAACGATCCCAACCATTCCTTTGTCAGATTTAAACAGTGTCCCATCATCGAAATATGAAGTGCAGGATGACCAACAGCAATGACTATATTGTCTTGGCCGTCAGATCTCTGTGATAGTTCATACAATAGATGTTTCCATGCTTTCCCTGATTGATCCCATAAAGATGTTGTGACTTCATCTTCCAATCTATTTAACCAACCTGATGGAACATTTTGCAGTCCTGATGCATCCTGCAGAGGAATTGAGCAGAGAAAATTAAGAGTATGAAAAACAATCCACTGCAAAAATAATTTTGCACAGAGAGGAACACATATAAAGCCTGAAAATGATGTTGCAGGGTGATTTACATACTGTTAATAATCCACAAAAAAAAAAAAAAATCTACGCCATTTTCTAAAACAAAGGAAATAGTATAGGAGCGAGCTACAGGATATAAACAAGTGAATCACTAAAATCCGCAACATAAAAAAGTTAAACCCGGCAGCATCACTAGAAGAACAAACCTTCTGATCACAGACTAATTAATTGACTGTTCTGTACTTGTTAAATTCTATTAAGGAATGATCGAGTAAACCATAGACCGATACAAGGTTTGGAAATCGTTAATTCCAAAACCAACCCTTTTGGTAGTAGAGTGATTTCTAGAAAGGCTTAAATATGCAAGTATTTCAAACTAGAAACCGAGAAATAATACAAGCTGAGATTATGCAAAATTTATTCGGAGCGAATCAAGAAGAGTTCTTTATGACTTTGGATGCATCCTTATGATTTTATCTTAAGAATGTTTTGCATGCAAAACTGTTAATAAATTCATCAACTTGTTTCAGTTTAGGAAATCAGTAACGTGTTTCTTGCCTTCTCTGATTGTGTAAGAATACTTTCAATATCTAGATCTGGTATCTGCTTTGTTTCCACATAGCGTGGGATACAGTCAGCTCCAAGGCAGTCAGCAGCTTCTTGAACCTATAATATTTAGTAAAAAATTTGTGTCAAGAAAACTAATGCTCTTTCTATAAAAGATTGTCAACCGACATACTATCTGGATGGCCATACTTTGGTGATTGTGTCAGCTGTCTCTACAGATGCCATTTTAGTTCCACTGACTACGGTATTCACTTTCAGATCGAGAAGCAGCTCTGCTATTTTCTGTGCCTGTCATCCATTTTAATAAAATCCTGTAAGATTGTGACACCCCCAATATGAAGCTGAATGCTACTATAGAAAGGAGAACCATCCTACCTGTATATTTCCAAGCATGTTCATGGGGCCATTGCCAGTATACGGCATACTACTCTGTACACATTTCAAATTCCATGAGAAAAGAGCAGAAAATGGTCAAAGCAACAGATAAGGATACCAAAAAGACAATAAGCAACAACATTCATAAGGTGCTCAAGCCCCATTCTCAATTTTCTATGTCACTGAGGACAACATTTTAGAAGCAGTATTGAGTATTGACACATTCCAGATCAGCCAACCAACACAGTTTTTCCCCCCTTTTTCTTTTACTTAATCTGTGAGAAAGTGACCTATGATTTCCTATATCATCCTTCTCTTTGTTTATGCTCAGGTTGAAAATTCACTGTTAAATTCAAAAATTGTCCAAAGATAGGATTTCGTTTAAATAGATGTTAAAGTCCTCAAGCAGATATATCTACAACAACAACAACATACCCAGTTGAATCCCACAATGTGGGGTTTGGAGAGGGTAAAGTGTACGCAGACCTTACCCCCACCTTCGAAGGTAGGGAGGTTGTTTCCGAAAGACCCTCGGCTCAAAAGAAACAAGGGAAAGGAGTCAGATACGGACAAGCAAAACAAAGCAATGCGAAAATGAGAAATAACAAGGACTTCTAAAACAACATGGATAGACAAGACCCAACACATAAAAGCAGTATAATAATACTTCCTAATACGGGATAGAAATCCCCCCCCCCCACTAGCCCTCTACCCTGATACTCCGCCTCCACCCTCTCCTATCCCCGGTCATGTCCTCGGTAAGCTGAAGTAGCGCTATATCCTGCTGAATCACCTCTCCCCAGGCCTTCTTTGGCTTACAGCCCTCTCCTCCGACCCACCACTGCCATCCTCTCACACCTCTTCACTGGCGCATCAATGCATCTCCACTACACATGGCCGAACCATCGCAACCTCCCTTCCCGCATCTTATCCACCACAGGGGCCACGCCCACCTTGTCCCGAATCACTTCATTCCGAATCCTATCTCTCCTAGTATGCCCGCACATCCATCTCAGCATCCGCATCTCTGCTACCTTCATTTTCTGGACATGAGCTTTCTTAACTGGCCAGCATTCCGTCCCATACAACATAGTCGGTCTAACCACCGCTTTGTAGAACTTTCCCTCGAGCAGATATATCTGCGGATGTAAAATCTTTATTTCATCTATATCTCTTACCATAAGCTAAAAAGTACAGTTATTAGTAATTCTGCAAGTACTTATAAGATAACTAAATTTCATGAAGTGAAAAAGTGGAAGCTGTAAATTTTTTATTGATTAGAGAGGAAACTGCAGTCCATTGCGTATAGAAGTTCCTCAAGTCATTGCAAAGGCGGACAAAATTATCTCTAGTATCTTCAAATCTCCAGACCCCACACCGTGGGATTTCACTGGGTATGTTGTTGTTGTATCTTCAAATCTCGACAAGTGCACTCTCCACCTCTAGAAAATTGGAGTAGGTTAGGGCCATTGGAATGGTTAGTATATAGCCTTATTTCATATTAATTTATCCAATGGTTTGTCTATAAGGGTGGTATTTTCGAGAATGATATCATGAGAGGGTGATAGAATGGACACATAAGATTCTTCTATCAGCTGAAGGCCAAAATCCTAGCACCGAATGAATGTGTAGCACTCAAACTAGTCTTTCACCAGAAATTATACGAGTCTTGCAGATTCAAACTTCAATAAGGATCAAAAGGCCCCTTTTCAGAAAATATACATGCTTTCAACTTTGCTCTGTTCTCACATAATTTTTTTTCCCCAAGCATTAGTTGCTATTTCTGGGTCATAGTCTCATAGACTACCTTTTTATCTCACAAATATGAAATCAAGGAGCCTAATATGTCTGTTTATTGGAAATATAGAATAATTGGTCCATAGCCTATTGCATACCTGTAGGTCACTCTCTGACACTCCATGGCAGACAAGTACCATCCGGTTACTAGCTTTTCTTCCTGCAGAACTGCCCACTGCTACAGGCGATCCTGGGGTCTGCATTATCAAAAATTAAGTCACACCACAAAGATAATCAGATAAACGACAAACCAGAGCCTTGAAGTCCAAACTCCAAATCAAGCCATAAAGAACAAAGATGCATCCAGTAGTTGAAAAACAAAATGAATAAAAAGAAGATTGAAACTACAAGTAATATGTTGACCTGGACTATCTGACAATCAGATGTAATATTCAGTTTCAAAAATTGCACTAAATAAGATCATGATGGAGTTAGCAATTAAAAGGCCGATATTCTCATGGGGCAAATGATATGTTCAGTTTATTTACATCAAGGTTTTTCAGCTGATGTAGTGGATCCATAAAGTCAAGGTCAGATTTCAATTTTACTGCATGAAGTACTATGGGTATATAAGATCCTACCAACTCAGCTTCAGTATTACAGCATTAGAAACTTTCTGAAAGGAAGATATTTTAGGCTGAACTTTAATAGCTAAGATTAAATCAAAAGTGTTACCAGACAGGATACCTGATTTAAACGATTAAGGCAGATACTTGGGGTTCCGCCCTCAGGTTGTGGAGTGAAGTCCAGCACACTAACCCCACAATTGCTCTGAAGTAGAATCCTGAAGTACTCGGTTCCTAATCCTGATTGATGGTGAAACAAATGTAAAAACTAGGTTCAGACTGCTAGCTGATGCTAGAAACCTCATATTCAATTATGATTATATTAAGCAAAGACTACCCAGGGCTGTTGCAACGAGAGCCTGATTAACTGCATTATGAGCAACTACTAGGACAGACTTGCTTTCATGGACCAAGATTTTGTCCCAGCAGCTTTTAGCACGAGCCCACAACTCTCTCACTGGGTAGTGACCGTCAATGACGAAATTTGGTGCATCTAATTGCCATTGACTAAAAGCTTCACCATATTTAGCTTTTCCTTCATGTTTCAGGAGGCCCTAGAGCAGACATATGTTTGCATGAGTGATCCACATGCAACAGTCAACAAGAATAACTTTTGCCATCTTGTTGCCATATTTACATATTTCAAGTCCAAAAGGAAAACACAAAGAAGAGGTGTAAACTACAACTGACTTGGAATGAGTATAGGTCAATTTCCCTCATGTCAGAATCAGTAATGATCTCCTCCTCACGAGCACCCCATATTATTTCAGCTGTCCTCTTCGAGCGACGCAGTGGACTGGAACATGCAGGCCACTTCTGTCAATCGTTTTGGAAACATAAAAATGAATAGCAAGAGACTCTTTTTTTCTACATGCAACAGCTAAAAGTGAAATTATCAAGCAATTTGTGGTCGCAGATTATTAAGAACAGACTACTTGAAACCCTTTAACTTCTCTCCGGCATTTAAGATCAAGGATAAAATTCAAAATGCAAGTGCTGCAGTTAATCTGGAAATTTTCTTCTCCCTTATCTATTTCTTCAAATAATTAGTTTCTTCCTCTTTCCTTTGCAAAGAATAACCCACTAACAGATACAAGACGACTCCTCTGAGTGAAAGGTCACCAGCAGAAAACTCAAGAATACAGACACTAAAAGAGCAGATTATGTTTTCATTGTTATGAATGAAACCATGATACGGAATGCCTAAAATCTCACAGTGATCTGACATGTTTCTGCTCTTCAAATACATGACAGCCTAAAGTGCTTTCGGCGTCCTAAGCATGGATTCCCCAAATTCAGTTCTGGCTTACTGCCACACACTGAAGAGAACCACCCTTGCTGAGAGGTGAGTCGTAAAGGAGCCAAGTCAAGACTCAATCTGAGTTTTGAATACTGGAGTGCTCGAGCATATAGTCCTTGTCTAGTTTGATAAGTTAGTCCGAATAAAAGCCCCACTAGTATGGAAAGAAATTATGTTCGTGAAACGCTTTGTATGTGCACATTGGGGTTGGGACTTAGCATGCAGCTTCCCACTTTCTCCTCTAAAAGGAACTTCTTATTTCTTTCCTTCCACTTCACCTCAAAAGGAGAAATGTGGAGAAGATGGATCCCGGAAATTTAAATTAAATATGTCGTCAAGACCCCCACCCAACCCATAAATGTAGAACGGACAAGATACTCCAAAAGGTGTAGTGCGACATACGAAATACACCAAAAGTACATTTTCTCAAATGTTTCCATACATTTGAGTTAGGTCCACTTGAAAGCACATCTACGCGTACCAAAATCCCTGTGTAAAAATGGTAAATGTATGCCGTACAATACTAAATATTATGATCAGTCTATTGCGACAAATGTGCAGTGTCTTACTTAATAGAGCTTCCTAACAAATGAAGGGGCTACTGTTTCTTTCCCTAGTCAGGAAAACCTACTATACTAGGAAATTGCTGTTAGCAGATACAAGATGTTTGTGCAAGTTAAAGGAAAAATCAATGCTCCACTTCTTCATTAAATATCCCTATGCCTATCACAACTGCCAGTTGAGTACTCAGCAAATTTTGAAACTTGGAAATACTAAAACAACTAAGTAAATAAAGAATTACATGTTTCCATCCCCATATAACAATTTCACGGATTTGACACAACTGGAACCATGTTGGATCAATCAAACCAGTCCATCAGAAAAACCTACGAAGATTGTCTCTTTTCCTCAGCACCAATTACAACAAAACTCTGTGTTCTTGATCAACTCTTTTAAATGAAACCTAAGTTTCTATAATTGTCGATAACACTAATGTGGGACTTTGTTCGCATGCCCAACAAACATTTGGGGAATTTTACTGGTGGCTACTCAGAAAACTGCCTGAGTTATTGAACAAGTGATCAAAGTTGTAATACTATCCCAACCCTCAAGTACTTCAATCATAAATTTGGTAGCATAAACATGAACCAATAGTTTAGGAATCTTACCTTGAAAAGCAGATATCAAAGGAGTCATCAATAAGCATTTGTCTGGAAGTTTCAGCTTGAGACTCTCCTTTAGAAGTAAGAACTGAGAAATCAGAGCTGCCTTGGATACGACCCTCTGCATTCCACGTGCTTTGCCCGTGCCTCACCAACACTACCCTTTTCGCCCCCTTTATTGGCGGAAATTCCAAACCCTCAGATGATGATTTATCGGCTTCTTGAGCAACACTTGAAGAAGAGCGTATAACTGTAAATAAGGGTCTGTTTGGATTGTGAAAAGGTGAATTCTGGAGTGGTTTGCAATGGTTGAAGAAAGAGCTTGCAGCTATGGAGTACATACTGTAAATGGTGATTTCCTCTACTGTGTTCAACTATTTTTGGCGCTAAAAGACAGTGAATTTGGAGTTTATAGTTTTTATTTTATTTTTTATGTGGTTACCGTTGGTTTGGTTCCATTGAATCAGCTATAGCAAGAAAGGATGACAAAAAGACAGGGCAGAAAGGAGTGACACGTGTTAATTTTCTTAATTTATGTTTTGTAACTTTACACTAACACCCTCGTAATCAAGCATCTTGGGTAAATTAATTATAGGTGACAAAAAAAGTTTCAAAATTGAGTTGGGGTAACTCAAGTTTTATGTATTTAGTAGGGGTGAAAAAATTTGGATTAGTGATTAGGGAGTTTTCCATTTTCAAACTTGCCCCAAAGCTTTGTTTTTAACACTTTTACCCCAAGCTTTGTTTTTAACACTTTGCCTCCAAGTTTTATTTTTAACACTTTGACCCAACCAATATAAACTCTAAAATACACCCTCGGCCCCCCGCACCTCACCCGGCCCCCTACCCCGCCCCCAGCCTCGCCCTCCCGTCGCCCTACCTCCAGCCCCTCCCACCCCCCTCCTCTTTTGTTTTTGCTGCTTTCTTCTTTCATTTAGAAAAAAATTGTTCTAAGAAAAAAAACGAACTCACCCAATTTACATAATTTTCGGATCGAATTTCATTCATGTAGCACTGGCATTACTTCATAGGTGATTTCCGCTCATTTGGTAAGTAAAACAATGTTGTTTTATTTCAATTATTCATTTAGGTATAACTGCTGATTTTCCAACAATTTACAGTAGTAGTTACAGTTGTTGCAACAAGTGCTAAAGATGCTATATAAGAGCTTCTGAATTTATTGCAACAGCTATTGTAGTTTCTGCAACACGCAACAATTTATGCAGTTGTTGCAACAGAGTTGTTGCAACTTCTGTACTTATCTGTTGCAACAACTACTAAAATCGGTATAAATAATTTAGCCTTTTTGTTGCAACAATTGTGGAAGCTGTTGGACAACTTCTACGCTTTCCAACAACTCGCTGACTTGTCGCAACAAGTAGCCTCTACTGTTTTCAACTATTTTTGGCGCTAAAAGACAATGAATTTGGAGTTTATAGTTTTTTTTATGTGGTTACCGTTGGTTTGGTTCGATTGAATCAACTATAGCAAGAGAAAGGATGAGAAAAAGACAGGGCAGAAAGGAGGGACACATGTTAATTTTCTTAATTTATACTTCGGAAAAGGGCCAAATATACCACCATTATACTTTGGGTCCAAATATACTCCTATCGTTATACTATTGGTCCAAATATGCCGCTCGTCCGTTAAAGTTGTCCAAGGTGGTCCAATCCTACGTGGCACTGACATTTGATAAGGTGGATACCACGTAGCATGTCACCTCCCATTTTACCCTTTCCCTATATTTGTTACGGAAAAGGCTCATAAATACCCTCCTTCCACCTTTTGATCTAAAAATACCCTTAAGGTTTGTTCTTGGCTCAAATATACCCCTCAAATTAACAAGTCAAATTTAACTATTTTGAAAAGCCACATGGCATTTTGTAATTGGTCACACGTACCCTTACAACATGCCAATGCCTTCTCAGCTTCTCTGTACATACTTGTCTAACAATTTGGGTTATCCAGACACACATTGGTCTCTTCTATTTATAAATCAAAGTTTTTCAACTGTGAATCAAGTCTAAAGGTGAAAAAAAAGATATTGTGACAATTCAGAGTAATTCTTCAATCGCTGCCTTAGATCTTGAGCAGGACTTCAGATTTCACTTTACAAGATTGCATTGAACTAAATAGGAGGATCTTTTTAATTCCTGAATGACATGGCTATATCAATTTACTGAAAACAAATTAGAAAATGCCACGTGGCTTTTTAAAAGAGTTAAATTTGACATGTTAGTTTGAGGGGTATATTTGAGCCAAAAACAAACCTTAAGGGTATTTTGAGACCTAAAAGGTGGATGGAAGGGTATTTTTAGACCAAAAGGTGGAAGGAGAGTATTTATGAACCTTTTTTAATAGGTTGGGGTATTTATGAGCCTTTTCCGTATTTGTTATTCCACCACTAAAATCTTCTTCCCCTCCACCACCATTGCTACCACTCTTGCCATATAGTTAGAGCTCTAGTTCTCCACTTCAGTTTATCCAGAGCTCTAATATAAAATCTTAATCATAGTACGCTATAATATACTGGTATATCGTAAAGAGAAATGAGGTTGCTCCTGTGGTATAAATAGATTTGACAGTAAGAATCCATTGCAAAAGTCAATAGTTAGATACGAGTTCCTCGTCTATCTAACTGAGCAGGCAGAAATAACTAACCAAGAAGTAGCCAACTTTGCAATTTCCCATCTAATATGGTCCAAATAAATGGTCAGGAAAACAAATTAGAAAATTTAAAAGCAAAAGAAACTCAAATAGAATCTAGCAAATTGAAACAAGCAACTGTTCAACTTTTTACATAATATATTAGTTTTATCAGATATTTTATTTGTCATCCATTTAAAGTAAATCATCCTTGTTGGTCACGCCAGATTCCCTCTTTTTTCCAATTCATTTTTTTTGTCCTTTTTTTTTTTCTTTCCACGTTAGTGAGGAAAGCAATGGCTTATCCACAGAAATGAATCAGCAAACGAAATGCAGTCTCATTGCAAGCGAAAAATGTTCAGATCCCCCTGATTTGAGATATTACAACCCCTCTAATTTCTTTTCTTAATTGATTCAATATTTTGAAATGGCCATCAATCAGAGTATTTTGATCCCTCCGAATACCTTTTTCTATGAAGTTATTAGACAATGTTCAGATCAATACTTAAATTCATAAGATATCAAAAAAGAATTAATTTTTTAATCTTAATCAGTAAGACAATGTTTTGGACATTTTTTACCGTAGTGGTGGCAATGGTTGTGGAAGGGAAGAAGATTTTAGTGGTGGAAGAACAAATAGAGGGGGAATAAAATGGGTTAGGGGTGCTGAGGTGGCATGCTACGTGGCATCCACCTCATCAAATGTCAGTGTCAAGTAGGATTGGATGTCCATCTTGGACAACTTTAACGGACGAGGAGTATATTTAGACCAATAGTATAACGGCAGGGATATATTTTCGACCCAAAGTATAACGAAGGGTATATTTGGCCCTTTTTCATTTATATTTTGTAAATTTACACTAAAACCCTCATAACCAAGCATCTTGACTGGTGAAGAAAATCTTAAACGTAAGGAAATAATGTGAGGAAGCTGGTTACATGCCTAATGATCTACTCCCTCCGTCACTTTAGAAATTGAAAGATTCTAGTTGGCAATTGTTTCCAATTAAACCCTTAGCATTAAAGAAATTAATTATTTTTAATAATGTTCAATTCTAAAAAAAAAATATCTAATAAATAGAGGTAAATATACATTATATTTATTGTTTTCTTAATGGACATGACAAGAGCTAAAGCAAAAGTTAAAATGGGACAAAGAAAGTGATAAACATGGACTCGGCTCTATTAGGAAGTTAAGAAAGTGATAAACATGGACTCGGCTCTATTAGGAAGTTGTACCATATAGAATGTGAGGGACTTCCAAAAGAGTTTCATGGAGAAGACTGGTATGCAATACTCAAAATTGCCCCAAAAGGGGGCAGAAAAATATGCAAATGAAAATAATGCAGAGCTGAAATCAACTTGACTAGAAAGAAATCAGAGCATATTTCAAGGCATAATGAGAACTGCTAAAGCTCTTACCAGGCTAATAGTTTTGATTCTAAACTAGCTAGGGTGTTGCTCAAGTTGAGGCCTTTTGTCTAACTTTAGAAGTGGGCTGTCTTTTGTATTTTTATTTTTTTATTTTACATATTTCCCTTGGTAATAAACGTTTCTCTAATTATCGGGGGTTGTCGATGTATTAAGTATTCTTTTCCAGCGTATTCGTATTTATAATTACAGACATAAAATATGTAAAACAAATAGAGCAACAAATTTACAAATGTGGGCTAACGGTGATATGAGGGCAATTTGCATGATCGCTTCGTTGGGTTTGGTGGTTGTCGGGGGGCGGGGGAGGAGGGGGGGGGGGGGCTGTTTCTTTAATTTTTGTCCCTCAAATTGATGGTCTTTAATTTTTGCCCTTCGCCGAAAAATTCATTAGTTCCGGATTCGAACCCCCGCTCAGTCAAAATTTTTAAATGAATTCGCAAGGCAGGATTTGAATTTCGCAAGACAGATTTTGATAGCAAAGTATACATATTCAGGCAAAAGTCTGCCTTATAATGCAGAGGTTAGCCTTGATGCAAAATTCTGCCTTAAGACATTTTTATTTTTTTTTAACTTTGCAAGAAGCCTCTGCCTTATAAGCAGACTTTTGCCTGAATAGGCATACTTTGCTACCAAACTCTGCTTTACGATTTTTTTTATTGAGTCGGAATTCGAACCCAGTACCTTTGAGTATTATAGGCGAAGGACAAAAATTAAAGACTAGCAATTTGAGGGTCCAAAATTAAAGACTCCCCCAAAAAAAGGACTGTCCGCGCATAAACATGGTGATATGACAAGTGTTGGGTCGGCCAACTTATGCAATTGGGCTCGTTCTTGGGCTATTATTTTGTCCAACAAAGACCATGAACTTCAAAAAAAAAAAAAAAATTGGGGTGAGCAACCTAACTTTAATTTGACAGTGAGTAGCAGCACCCAGATTCCACGTTGATATCGACAGAAACAAAAATAAAAATGAAGAAAGAGATGAAAAAAGAGTAATAAAAAGAAAAGCAATGTACAAAAACAGAAGTGAATAAAGTAGTAATTTTTACTTGGCATAGCTTACTATGTTATATATTTATGGAATATAACTATACTTTTTAATAATTAAGTTTAGTAGCTATAATATTATATTTTTACAACTTATAGCTACCCACTTTTCTACCAATTAACTTACCACTCCCCACACCCCTATTTTTTAGCTGCACACTTTCTCTCTCCCCCCTTTTCCTAAATATACACGTTTCTAACTCCCCATCTCCCCTAATTTCGTGCTTTTCAAATCAGTTTCTGATTTCTTTCACTTCCTTTTTTTACTCTGTATTAACTGCTCATTAATTTCAACCTTTTACCCCCAAAATTCAACTCTATTTCCTAAAATATGTAAGATTCTCTGTTATTTTTGCGTTTTAAACGACGAATATATATTTGAATTCATCTGTTGAAATATCGAATTCAAGTTGAGTTCATAATTGAGGTAACAACGTTTTCACTGCAATTTTTTTTTTTCTGAAATTTTGAAAAATATAGTCAAAATATATGAAAAATATATCTGAAATATAGTCAACAGAAACCAGAATAAGTAATATTGAACATATTAATCAAAATATAATTAAAAAATATAGCCAAAATATAGTCATAATTGAGTTCATAATTGAGGTAGCAACGTTTTCACTGCAACTTTTTTTTTTGAAATTTTTCTAAATATAGTCAAAATATATGAAAAATATATCTTAAATATAGTCAACAGAAACCAGAATAAGTAATATTGAACATAATAATCAAAATACAATTAAAAATATAGCCAAAATATATATGAAAAACAACTAAAAGTTTCAGAAAAAAAAAATTGCAATTACACGGTGAAACGTGTAATTCAGTTGATGAACAAATCAAGCTTTGCATGATTTATGGAACATTAAAAAGAGATTTTTTTTAGTTATATTTTCGGAAAAAATATGAAGAGAGTTTTTGAATTCAAATTTTATGTGAATGATTAGATGTTGAATGAGATATGTGATTAGATATGGAAGAGAATGAGATTTGCGTGATTTATGGAACATTAAAAATAGATTTCTGTTTAGTTTTGAAAATGATTTTTTTTCCTTAAATAGAGGCATTATTTGCTCAACAGTTCCGTGTATTTAGTCTATATTTTGGCTATATTTATGTGACGCGTCCAGGAACTAAATATAGGAAAAACCAGCTACGAATTGTAAATAATGAACTTATAGTTATAGCTTGTTAGAAGCAGCTAAAAGGTAGATATTTGTGAAAATTTTATAATAAAGTAAATCAAATTGTGTTTGAGGTGGTAATACAAGGCGAATACAAAGTTTACAAGTGTGTAATGCCTTCTGCCAAGCGACTAGTTATATATGTCTTAGGAGAGTATAAGTTCTACTTTTTTTTTTTTTTTTTTAAATTCAAGTCCACTAGGCTTTTGACCTAGGGCTAATTTTATAAATTTTATCAAAAAAATCCAGAAGTTTGTACAACCGTAGCCAAAAAGGCTAATGAAAAATACAAAATTTAAACTAATGATCAAACTAAGACTTATAACTTGTCTTAATTTGATATTACAAAATGTTAAAAACTTACTAATAGAATGAAATTTGAAATAATTGCTCCATAAAGAACTTCTGTTTCTATATCTCACATGCTCTATATTTGGCCCTCTATATGCACCAAGGCTATCATTTTCTAACTAATGACCAGTTCTCAGTAGGATGAGCATCCCGGGGTGCTAATACCACCAACTAAGAAACAGCCACTAAATAGAAACTGTATGCCCATGTGTACTCAAGAGGTCTGTTGTGTTCCATGTGCTCAATCATTAAGAGCAGTAACTCCACTTCATGTCATTTGTCAAAAGTGCCTCCAACCAGTTGCAATTTCTTCTCAACATCCTGATTGCACTGTATTTCGCTGCTTGTTGGTATTCCTTCGGTGTGGTTGTTCTGTGGTACCTGTTGAATTAAAAATCCTCCATTTATGTTAGTTTGTGTACCTGCAACCATTAGCAAACAGTTAGTGTAAACCAAATCCTTCACATTCTCCTCCAAACAAGAGAAGTCACCCATAAAGTAAAGTATGTAATTTTTCTGAACTAATTTAGGTGGCAATTTATATATTCTTTTTTTTTTTTTCTAAAAGTTATGCTCCAAATGTTTCTAGTGCATGTCCATAAATCCACTATCATCAATACCCCATAATGCATCGTATCTGGTACATATGTTCATCAATTTAAAAGAGAGCCAATCATCACGTGGAAAATAGTAACCATTCTTAAATATTTGCTACCATGTGGAGATGTCCAACTACTACTATTAATTGATCTAGAATATTCACTATTGAGTAAATGATACCATTCTATGTTGACATCGTGAAATCATGGTCTCGCCTTCCCCTTTTACATGGTAAGATAGTTATGATACTCTGAGCATACAACAACAATATACCAAGTATAGTCCTACAAAGTTACCAAACATAGTTTTTTTCAAAATTACTGCAAATTTGAGGAGTTATTGATGTATTAAATTTTTTTTTTAAATCATGATAGTGCTTGGACTAGTTTACTAGTACTCTCATCAGCTTATGTACTTAATAATTTTGTCTGTCAGAATTTAGATAGATGATTTTTTTCTTACTAACGTTGCTTTTGTTGGGATTTAAAACTTGAAAAAGAAAAGCTTGTTCTAGGTTGACATAATCAAAGGAACCAATTTAAGTAGTAAAATAATTGCGCATTTGATTTCTCATCCAAAGCATGTAATTAGGTACCCTCACATTACAACTTTCAAGTTTTGTAAGCATTTAAAGGCACGTGCTAGCAAAGTTGGACTGTTCTAGAATTAATTAAGAAAAACATGAAGCATGTGAGAATAATGACCCCTCGAGCCCTTATAAAGGACTAAGAAAACAAAAAGGTCATTGGGTCCATGAACTTATCACCGTACTAGATGGCGACAGCACGGGCTCAAAACTTTAAATTATAATATATTTATATATATGTACTTATGGTTAGGTAGTGATAATATATATATATATTTTATATTGCTAATAAACATGCATAAGTTTGCACTGTTTTTATGTATATGTATATTTTGTTCAAAACACGATTAATATAACATTGTAGTTTGTGCTCCGTACCCAAAACTTTATTATATTAGTGTTTTCTACGAATACAAAGTTTGCAAAAATTTACTAATACTTTTTCAAAGAGAAGACTTGTTTAAAAGGAAACTATCTTTCTCTCTTTGAGACAAAATAATAGCAATATTTAAGCATCAGTTGATACTTTGAATTTTAATTCGATTAATTTAAAGGTGTAAAATATTCTATTGTTAATGTACGTAGATTGGACCTAAACAATATTTATTATTTTTTTATCAAATTTTGATTTGGATAATTCTAATTCAAATTATTAAATTAATTTTACATGTTTAAAACGAAACAAAGTAGAAATTTGATTTTCTATTTAAACGAAAAACTACTATTTTTTATTTTTTGGTGAATATTCTTGGTTTAGCTCATTTTACTTGTCATGTTGTCTTTTGCACGTTTTTTAAGGAAACGTCAATTAGAATTATAATTTGACTAATTTATCTTATTTATTATTTGATCTCCATTTAATAATATTTTTCTTTTACGACATTAATCTCTTTTCACATTTATTAGAATAAGAATAAAAATGAAAAAGAAATTAAATTCTATCTTATTTTAAAATATAAATATTTTAAGTATATTTATTTTAGTAAACATAACAAATAAATGACATGGCGGAATAATAAATACAATAGTTAAATAACCAGGTTAGATCTCAGGCTAATATAAGAAAAGAAAGGAAATTGTATGGTTTGGCTACTTAACCTTTTGAAGAAATGCAATAATATGATGTCCACGTTTTTTTGCTATACAATAATTTCATTTGCTCCCACTAATGGGTTGATACGCATATGACAATGAATCCACCATTATTGACTTAATGGGATACTTTGAATTACATGAATATTGTTTGATTTTTTAATATGAGGTGCACGTTTTTTTAAATTTTTATATTGCTTGATTTTTTTAATATGGGGTCCATTTTTTTTCTTTTCATGAGTTTGGAGGTGGTGCGATCCACTTTTATTTTTATTTTTTTATATTGCTTGATTTTTTTAGTACGAGGTCCATTTTTTTTTTTAACATGAGTCCGAGGTGGATGACAAAACCACCCCAACTCATGCTTCTAATATAGTATTATATATATATAAATTTCAAGGGACAATTGGAACACGTTATTTTACACAGCTCAACTCTATATTAGGATTTTCAGATTTTGGATCAGCTAATATTTTATTTTTTATGAGAACCAGATTTTGTAAAATGCATCTTTGTACTCTGTTCATTCCATTTTAAGGGTCGTTTTAGTCTAAATTATATTTCAAAATATCTGTTTTTTTAGAAAAGACTGATCGTATTTACAAAAGAGGTCAGTGATATGTGCCCCATGTATATTAGATCCCTGACATATAGACCCTGATTTCCAATCGCTTAGGCCCGTTTGGACATGGTTTCAAATCATATTTGGACATACAATTTGGATATTTTAACTTGTATTTTCTCTTATAGACATAAAAAACCCACAAATTATGAAAACTATCAAAACATTCTCAATTCTTATACAATCTTACCAAATGAGCAAATCATAGTTTATAACAAAATTAATACACTACTAGAAGGCTTTTCTAAAAATGCAACATCAATTAATCAAATTTTACTTCAATAAAATCGAAAATTTAACATGAATAGTAATGTAACTACTATTTAATATAATCTTCCCACATAAATTAAAGTTTGGTGGACATAAATAAAGGTTGGTGTAAGTTAATGAGATTGGTAAATGATTGATGAGGGTAATTGTTAAAAATATTTACCAACTTATGAGTCTTTTTTTACAAAATATTAACTTATGGGTTAAATTTTGTATTTAAAAAAATTAAAATCATGATTTCAAACCCCAAACCATGCTTTTTGGATGATTTGGGTTCAAACCATGATTTCAAACCAGATTTCAAACCATGACTGAAAATTGATGACCAAACGCTGATTTGAAACCATGGTTTGAAAATTGATGGCCAAACGCCTACTTAGTGGAGGATTATTTTTCAGTTAAAAGGAATAGAATTTATATGATATACGTGGAAAGTTTTATATTTAAAACATAAATATTTAATTTAAAGAGCTTTCTTCTTGATTTCCGAAAATGTAAGCATCCGTTTTTTAATTTTACATAGGGGGTAGGAGAAGGAAAAATGAGGAATGAAATTATAATATGGGGATTCGAACCCTCACCAACAAAGTAAAAGTTCAGCTAGCCAACCAATCTGAGCTACTAAATCCCTGCGAAAATGTAATCATCCATTCAATAATTGATGTATTTCTTTTCTGAACTTCCTGAAATGTGCAATAAGTATCGATAGCTTTTCACGTTTTCCTCGCTTCAGAATCTTTTTATATTTTATGTATTTAAACCATGTGAACTTCATCATTAATTTACAAAGGCCAAAGTCATAGATGGACCTCTGAACTTGTCCTGATTTTTCATTTAGACCCCTTAACTGAAACGTTGACCATCTGGACCCTCGAATATAAGATAAAATGTGTCATTTGAACCCCTCGTGCCAGCTGGGCACACACATGTAGTCCACTGCTTAAAACAGAGCGTGAGCTACCAAATTTTTTCCTTTTTTAAAATTTTTAATCATTAAAAATTAATTTTAACAAAAACTCTATTTTAAAATCTATTTAAATAATTAAAAAAACTTGAAAAACCCAACCCATCCTCTCCGATAGCCCACTTCACCGCCGCCACTGCCGCTGCTGCCTCCCCGTCCCCACCACCGCCACCGCCGCTTCAAAATCTATTTAAATAAATCTCAGACAAAAAACGACACCATTTTTTTAATTACTTAAATAGATTTTGAAGCGGCGGCGGTGGTGGGGCGGCGGAGGCAGCGGCGGCAGTGGCAGCGGTGAAGTGGGCTATCGGAGAGTATGGGTTGGGTTTTTCAGATTTTTTAAAATTATTTAAATAGATTTTAAAATTAATTTTTCTTAAATTAATTTTTTTGTTGACATGGCTTATTTTTATTGGTCAGATATTCCATGTCACTGGTCTATTTTTCCATGTCACTGCAAGTGGACTACACGCGAGTGCCTAGCTGGCACGAGGGGTTCAAATGTGACATTTTATCTTATGTTCGAGGGTCCAGATGGTCAACGTTTCAGTTAAGGGGTCTAAATAAAAAATCAGGACAAGTTCAGGGGTCCATCTATGACTTTGGCCATTTACAAAAGTAAGTGCCGACACATACATATTAAGTATTCCTTTCGTCCTAATTTACATGGCACCTTGTAACTTGGTATAAAATTTAGGGAAAAGGGTCAAAAATACCCCTCTACTTTGGAAAAAGGGCTAAAAATATCCTCCGAACTTATTTTGAGTCAAAAATACCCCCAATATGTAGGTTTGAAGTTTGAGGGAATTGGGGAATAAGGGGATCTTATGGGTTATTATTTAGTTGTGTCAGGTTTAAATGATAAAGCGGGTTTAAAAAAAAAAATTGGGTTATTTTGGGGGATAATTTCCGTCAAGACAGGGGTAGATTTGAAAACTTTAAGGATGAGAGGGGTATTTTTGACCCAAAATAAGTTCGTAGGATATTTTTAGCCCTTTTTCCAAAGTAGAGGGGTATTTTTGACCCTTTTCCCTAAAATTTAAGAAGAAAGAAAGATTTTAAAAATCGTGGTCTAAAACAAACTCTAAACATTTGTGTGGCCATGATTATTTTATTAAGGATAAAGGAAAATTTTATAGTTAAGTTGTTTCTAATTATAAAAAGATGACATTCTTTTTTAGACAGATTAGAAATGAAAGGGCGCCAAGAAAGAATACTTAATATTACTTGTTTTTTGTTGTTGGTTGTTTGAATGAGGTCACATGATCACATGTTACTTGTTAGTAAAGGTGGCAACCGGTTCGGGCTAACCAGTTTTAATCGGTAACCGGACCGGTTAAACCGGAACCGGAACCGGTTAACCGAGTAATTGTTTACCGATCCGGTTTCAATATTTTGGAAACCAGAACCGGTTAAACCGGTAAAATCGGAACCGGATCAGTTAAACCGGTTTAACCGAAAATTAAAAAAAAAAAGAAAAAGGAAAGAGCCGTTGGGCCTTAATGGACCGTTGGCAACGGTCCATTTGCAAAAATGGTCGTTGCCAAACGGTCAGTTTTTTAATTTTTGGCCCCCAATTTTTTTTTTTTTTAACACTTTAACCCATCCCCACCTCTATATAAACCCTTCTTCATTTTCATTTTAATTCACATCAATTCACTCTTCTTCATCTTTCTCTCAAATTTCAATCTCTCAATTACAGTTTCTTTGCAATAATTAGCCACAAAGTCTTATTATAGTTTTAACTTTCAATTATTAATTTTGCAATTATAATATTGTTGGTGGAGTTGGTGATTTTGCAACAATTCGAAGTAGCTTTGGTGGATTTGCAATTCTAGCCGCCTTCACTTTGTTGAAAATTAATCCGGCAATTTGGTACCTTCGTTCCAACTCTATCTTTATTTTTCGCAATTTAATTCTAGCAATTTATTTTTCGCAATTTAATTTACGCAATTTAATTTGTTGTAATTTATTTTCTTGTGATTTATTTGATTGTGATTTAAATTAATTCTATTTAATAATGTCAAAGAGATTAAGACGTGGTGCCGGTAGTAGTAGTCGTACTGTTAGGGGTGCGCTTAATGAGGAAACATTTGTGGAAGAAATACCTAATTTAGGTATTGATGTTGGTGGAAATAATCCACTTTTAGGTCATGAGGCAATGCAACAACATTTTACCGACACTTTTAATGAAGACTTAGATGATGATGATGAAACACAACCCCCCGAAAATCCCATAGGAGATACATGTCCTGCACAATCACATACACAAGACAAACCGCCTAGAACTCGTAAGCCAACAGCTAAAGTTTGGAAATTTATGACTAAGAATAGGGAAAACCAAACAGCTACGTGTACCCTATGTGGACAAGTATTTAGTTTTAAGCAAGGAACTGGTAAGGATGGTGGAACGGGTACACTAAATGGTCATATGGGAACCAAACATATGGATATTTGGGGAGAACAAACGGGTTCAAATGTGGGGGGAATTCAAATGACGATAGACCCACGAACCGGTAGAAATTTTAAGTATGACAAGAAAAAAGAACGCGTAGAAATAACTAAAATGGTAGCTTATGATTGTTTACCATTTTCCTTTCCCTCGGGTTTGGGGTTTGTTACTTACATTCAACGTTGTTATAACCCGTTATTTGAGGGTATTCCTAGAAGTACTTGTAGAGCCGATGTTATAGATTTGTTTAAAAAATATAGATTTTATTTGCGCCATGTATTTAATTCTTTAAATTATAATGTTTGTCTTACCGCTGATTTGGGTCTTAGTATTAACCATTTAGATTTTTTTGCTATTACATGTCATTGGGTTGATGACAACTGAGTTATGCAAAAAAGAATTATAGCTTTTTTATATGACGAAGGAAAAGGTCGTCACGATGAAAAATTTTTAGCCGATTCAATGTCTACTATAATGAGATTTTTTAACATTTATAGAAAAACACTTTGTATTGCTTTAGATAATGCTTCTAATAATACAAAGGCAATTGGTCTTTTAAAAAGAGAAATAAACCCTCCTCTAAGAAATATTTTTCATGTAAGATGTAGTTGTCACATTTGAAATTTAATTGTTAAAGATGGTCTTGTGCATTTTGATGATTCTGTTCAAAAAGTTAGAAATGCTGTTGCGTTTCTTTTTTGTAATGCTAATGGGGGAAGAATTAGAGATTTTAAGAATGCTTGTGTGGAAAATAACCTTAGACCTAGGAAAATTCAAGTAGAAATTGAGACTAGGTGGAACTACACTTACATTATGCTACAACAAGCATATGAGTATAGGATTCTCATACAACAAGTTCACAACAAATATAATACTGATAGTGAGGATTGGTTAACCTTTAGGCATTGGGAAGATGTTAAAAAATGTATTGAACTCTTAGAAAATTTTTATAATGCAACTTTTCCTTTTTCTAGACAATTCTATCCCACGGTAACCGGAATTTTAGCCTATTTAGCGGAAATAGCTAGAGTTTTACAAGAGTATAAATATAAACCCGATTATCAAGTGGCTATTTTTGAAATGATAATCAAATTTAAGAAGTATTTTTTTCCCATCCCAACTTTATTTATATTGGGTTCCCTTTTAAATCCTTGTTTAAAAGTGTCTTATACTAAAAATTTGGTTAGTCAAATTTATACATTTTTAGAAATTGAAGAGGGAGTTCAACCATCTTTAGCTGAAGCCGATCTCGTTATTGATGATGAGTTTAGAAGAGTTTTTACTCATTATTCTAGTTTGGAAGAACGTGCTACACCCGTTGCTGCACGCCCTACTACTTCTCAGAGTAGCAAAAAGGGCTTGTCGGGTTTAAAAGTTTTACATTCACAGCCAACCTCTTCTTCTACCGCAAACTTTGATGAATTTAACTTTTATTTGATGCAGCCAAATGTGGATATCAACCAACTGGATGAGGTGGACGTCTTAGCATGGTGGAAGAAGTACAAGGCAAGCTATCCGGTACTTTCAAGAATGGCTCGAGATATCCTTACGGTTCAAGTATCAACTGTGGCTTCGGAGAGCGCATTTAGCCAAGGAAGACAGCAAATTGGAGACCATAGACATTTATTATCCGGCTTTAGCTTGCAAGTACTAGTGTGCATTCGAGATTGGATTAGATCGGAGCGACGCAACCAAAACTCAGAAGCGGAGGAAGGCGAAGAGGAAGAAATTAAAGATTTGATAGCTAGTGGACCGGACCAAATGGAAGACTTTGAAGATATTTTCATGACCGAATATGATGTGGGGGAAATTAACGAAATGGTTCAAAATTGGTGATTTTATTATTCTACTATTTTTGTACAACTCATGTATTATTTGCAAGTTAAAAAAAAAATACAACTTGCAAATAAATGTTATCGAAGAATGAATAAAATATATGGCTCATTGAGCTTTCTTCTATTTACTTGTGTTCATATTTTTACTTTTATTAAGTTAGGAATATACCTAAAATATACTAAGAATATACTTATAAGTATATTAAGTTATATAGTATACTTAAACATATATAAGTATATATAGTATATATAGAAAAAATAGTATATATAGTATATAAGTATATATAGTATATATAGTATATAAGTAAGTATATATAGTATATAGTACATATATATAAGTATATATAGTATATATAGTATATAAGTAAGTATATAGTATATAGTACATATATATAAGTATATATAGTATATATATTAAGTTATACACATATATAAGTATATATAGTATATATTATATATAAATATATATAGTATATATATTAAGTATATATAGTATATATGTATATATAGTATATATATTAAGTTATACACATATATAAGTATATATAGTATATATTATATATAAATATATATAGTATATATATTAAGTATATATAGTATATATGTATATATAGTATATATATTAAGTTATACCTATATATAAGTATATATAGTATATAGTACATATATATAGTATATATATTAAGTTATACATATATTTAGTATATATATTAAGTATATATAGTATATATATTAAGTTATACATATATTTAGTATATATATTAAGTATATATAATACCTATATATAAGTATATATAGTATATAGTGCATATATATACATATATATAGTATATATATTAAGTTATACATATATTTAGTTATACATATATATAGTAAGTATATGTAAGTTATACATATATATGTATACGAAAAGCACTATTCTGTATTGCTGACTTGTTGTTAGGCTGTTAGTCAGTAAATATTTAAATTTTAATTATAAAGTTGTATAACATATGTAAATATACCTACAATATACAAATAAATACTATAATATATATATATATAATACAAAAAAAAAAAAAGATTTTAAGCACTCCAAACCGGACCGGTTCCGGTTTGGAGTTTAAAACCGGAACCGGCCGGTTAACTAACCGGTTACCGGTCCGGTTCCGGTTGGAACCGGTTAACACCTTTACTTGTTAGACAGTTTCAACAAGGACCGCACCTGTACTCTTCTTGCTACCACTTGAACGAGCTGCTGCTACTATAGTGTTTTGGCATGAAGGAAAATATTTATTCGATTTTCTCCTGTTTAGTGTAAAATATATATTTTTTAGGAAAATAAGTTTCTTAAAAATAAAATAAAAAAATTCACTTATAGAAGTAGAGAAAACAAGTTGCATAAGTACTAACATTTCACAGTCACCGTCTCCTCCCACAACTCAGCCCATCACCCACCCTCATGGTTTTCGCTTGATTATACATAAATGTTTTAAGACACTATTTGCTGTTTAATTATCAAACATCCAAAATCTAAGTAACAAAATAACTTATTGTTCGGAAAACATTTTTGGCGGAAAACATTTTCTTTCATACCAAACACAAGTTTCTCGTGTAGAATAATGTATTCAAATGTATGATTCGATTCTTCTTGAACGGTCAAGTTGTACTAGAATGAGTACTTAATAGGATAATTATTATTATTACTACGTAAAAGATCATCGATTTCCATAGAATTTCTTTCCATCCAACTAAACAAATAGTAACAACAATAATAATTAAAAAAAAAAATAGTAGCTATATAGAGTATATGTGAGGTTAAAACCAATTAAATGTTCTTTTTTAAGGATCAGGCTGCCCATCCTGTATCTAAATGTCACCTGCATGTACACTCTTCAAAGTCTAATTAATTTTACAGCTACAACTAGTATATGTCACAAGAATATGGGCATACTGCGTACTGCGTAGCGTACTGCCAATTAATGTACGTATATCAAAATAAAATGCGACATTACTCTTCTGATATCTTGATTTCTGAAAATTAAAGAAGCGATTTCCAGGTGATCCTTAGAATTGTGGGTTTTAAGAAGAAAATAAAGGAAAATAATTAATATCAGTATTCTAGAGCGTTCACTGAAGTCTCAGTACTTGACAAAAAAGAAGTGTCAATTAAAAAGCTAAGCAAACTCCTAGAAGTTGTCTCCAAGACTCCAAGTCAATTTAATCCAAAGCGGGGATTGAAATTTGATGCTGTTTTGACCCATTGGACACGTTGTGGAACATTTTATAATATGTTAAAAGAATGGTCCTAGAAAAGGAAAGGAAACGGCAAAGTGACCAAACATTTGTGTCTGCTAAAGAAATGTTAATAGTAAATTAACAACTCTTAACCACCTGGTTTTTATAATCTGATAAATTTATACTAGTAATATAGAACCCACCAAATATATTGAGTACTATACACTTCCTCCATTTCATATTAAGTGTGGTTGTTACTTTTTCTATTTTGTTGAAAATAAGTTTGTGTTTCACATAATCAATAAGGTATTAATTGTTTTTTTTTTAAAAGTTATCCATATTTAGATAAATGAGTTTTTATGTAATTATTAAATAGATACTATATAATTAAAAGTAAGTAAACAAAAACACTTCTTACTTTTAGGAGTGACTATATTTTTTAGAGGGTGTGCCCAAGCTAAAAGTACCACTTAATATGAAACGGAGGGAGTAGTCAGCTCATTTTAATATATTCGTAATTGCTGACACTCTAGTATCCTCATATATATTACTGCATCTATCTCAATTTATGTGACACTTTTGCTTTATGTTATTCAAACTTCTTAGTTTTGGTCGTATATTTGAATATATATAGTATCTTTTAGTTTTTCGAAATAAAATATATATTTTTAGAAACTACATAAAAAGTATGATAAGTTACAATAATTAATAATTCAAAAAATAAATAAAAAACATATGAAAAAATTTTGATAAAAAAATAATTCGTCTAACCCTCAAATCGAGCATCGGCACATAAATTGAAATAGAGCGAGTAATTATATTTTCATCTATGTCTCTCTTTAAAGTTTAAAGCACCATGAGAAAAGTAAAGTGTTTAAGCAAGAAGGGTGGAAGCTTTAGGAAAGAACAAAAGGTTTAATAATACTAGCAACACCTTCGTATTGTTTTCCTACACTGCTTTTCTCAAAAGTCAATTTGGAGTTTAATTTGAAGCATCACTAATTCTTACATACAACTACGAGGTAGCATGCGATTAGAGGTGAATCCAAAATTTTAAGAGGATGAGTGCACCGTTGCTTTTAAGATAAGATATTAAAAACATTAAAGGCCAATCTTGGATTAAACTCAACACTTAATCAGTGCTCCACTCGGTCCAGCTTGACTATGTATTCCTTAAGTTAATGTTAGATATATTTTAAGAATTATATACATAATATACATTAGTTGGGTGACCATGAATTCAGGTAACCCATTTTTTATACATACATTTGCCCCTGAATGCGATACACCAACACATTTTGTGTATAGGCAAACCAACACGTACATGACATAAAACACACACAAAGATAAAAAATGACAACCTAGCTAATAATAAGGACATCATCATCATCATGTCGAGTTTAGTCAGGTGGGACAACTTCTTATTAATCAAAAACAGATATATTTTCCATGCTCCCCCGAAAGCTTATCCAGGAATAAAAAGGATCTAGAGCAAGTTGGCCTAAACAGAGGACGTGCACGTACAATTTATAGAAGGACTAATATGAAAAAATTAGAAACTTGCACTTATGTATATTTGAAACATGCATTTCTAAGATCATCACCATCTGCAGCTCTGATTAGTTTAAGGTATTTGTACGTAGTTTTTAGTTTTTTACCAAGACTTCTTATATCCATTAATAGAGAATTAATGATTTTCGATGAAATTCCAGAATACGGAAGAGACGGGGCCTTAGCGGGGCATTTGGGTGTAGGTAAGGATGCAAAATAACATTTTTTTTTTGCACGGATTGCCCTTCTTTTGGGGTGGTCTTTAAATTTTGCCCATCATATTTGTGGTCTTTAAATTCTGCCCTTCGCTTGGATACCTGAAGTTCTGGGTTCGAACCCCCGCTCAGACATAAAATAAAAAAATAATTTCGCAAGGCAGGGCTGGGGGAGTGTATGCCGGATCCGGCATAAAGCCCTTAAGGAAAAACTAAAATTATGCCGGAGGGGGCATAACTTTTCCTCAAGACATAGTTTAGTTATGCCTTATGGGGCAAAACTTTTCCTTATGGAACTATGCCTTATGGGGCAGACTTTTAATTAAGGCATAACCAAAAGTATGCCCCATAAGGCAGAACTTTTTCTTAAGGTATAGACTTTGCCTTATAAGGCAAACTTTTAGTTATGCCTTAAGGAAAAATTCCGCCTTATGTGGCATACTATAAAAGTTTGCCCATTAAAAGTATGCCCCTACCGGCATAAACTTGTGAAAGAATTACCAAAGTTATGCCGAACCCGACATACTTATGCCAAGTCTGCCCATAAGGCATAAGTATGCCGGGTCCGACATAAATTTGGTAATTCCTTAACAAGTTTATGCCGGTAGGGGCATACTTTTAATGGGCAAACTTTTATGCCGGACCCGACATAAACTTGTGAAGGAATTACCAAAGTTATGTCAGACCCGACATACTTATGCCAAGTCTGCCCATAAGGCATAAGTATGCCGGGTCCGACATAACTTTGGTAATTTCCTTCACAAGTGTATGCCGATGGGGGCATAGCGAAATTTAAACTCTGTCTTGCGAATTTTTTTTAAAATTTTGACTGTGTGAGGGTTCGAACCTGGAACCCATGAAGTTTAGCCGAAGGGCAAA
Source organism: Lycium barbarum (assembly GCF_019175385.1). Classification (NCBI taxonomy): domain Eukaryota; kingdom Viridiplantae; phylum Streptophyta; class Magnoliopsida; order Solanales; family Solanaceae; genus Lycium; species Lycium barbarum. The sequence continues at coordinate 164,481,504 of NC_083337.1, forward strand.
ATTTAAAGATTTCAAATATGAATGGCAAAATTTAAAGACCACCCCAAAAGAAGGGCAATTCGCAAATAACGATTCTGGGCCTAGGTGGGGCATATTGGTTGTTCAAATTATGTGGAGCACCACACGTTGATCTTTTTTTCTTTTTAACATAAATTGATATATACCTTGAATATATAGGATGACTGCTCATTAGTTAAAAATAGTGGTCGGTTAGCATTCTTTCTCCTAAGAAAAGAGTATAGCTCTCGGATGAATAATGTCCCCTGTAATATGTTAGTTACAATTTGAATAGAACAAAGTGATTTTACAAAGATTTCATGTATTTTATTAACAAATTTCTTATTTCATTTCTGACTCATGATCTCTAGTGAAAAAGAATCATAAAACTAAAATAACAATTATGAAGCATTAAAAATCAACCTCTTCCTTCTGGACCATAGGTGGAAAAATCATATTAAATGAAAATGAAATGCCTATGTGTATGGAAAAGGAAAGCTTTGTATACGCAAGTAGTTAGACGCCTTCACTTGCAAACGTTGGCAAGAACTCAACAAGCCTTGTCCATCGCCTTTGAAAATGTAAACCTTCCTTTAGAGTAAAATTTCACCCACTCAAATATTGACAGATGTCGCTTACCCACTTCTTCTTCCCCTCCTCCCTAACAAGATACTTGTTGAAAAGTTAAAACTCCTAGTAATTTAATTTCTATCCAACTTCATTAACTTTGCCTTAAGTTTGTGGTGTAGTGCATTTAACTCCTTTCCAAGTTTGAGGTTTAGTGCAATTAACTCCCTCTCATATTTGTTTGATGATATTTTTCATATCGAGCCATTAAAGCAACGTCGTATTATAATCGGATGTTTTTTTATCGGAGTAGACAAACCTTATGTAATATGAATTAACTGAACATAATGTTATATGTTGGAATGACTAAAATTTTAATAAATATAAAATTCTGAACCAATAATTTTTTTTAAAATATAATAAATTAATATTATGTCATAAAATCAAAATTATAAAGTCACATCTTTTTGGTGAATACTGATAAATTTCCTCTTTGTACTATTTTGATGAGCGAACATGGTTATTTTAGGTTAAACAGAAAGAAAAAGATAATACTGCTATTACACTCTTTTATAACAAAAAGAAAAGAAAAGAAAAGAAAGGACCCGTAAATGTAGTTTTCGCATGCCCTTTGCTCCTTTAATAACCAAAAAAAAAAAAAAAAAAAAAACCTTCTTTCTCTCTCAAGGCCCTTCTCATTTACCTTTGCCACTTCTAAGCTTTTAACTTTCTAACCACGACTAAGTAATGCTTGAATCACTTTCCATTAATAAATAATCTCAACAACCTAGAATCACCTTTAACTACCCGGTTTGTTACTACTATTTGGTTACATCATTATGTGCACTAATGTGTACACAATGAGATTCTAACAATTCAAACCTTTTATCATTGTTCTTCCTTACTCAAGATGAATTTACTTTTAGATGACATAAGATAAGTCTGAATAAAAATATGATCAGTACTTTATTTTAATAACCGATTTCAATTTATTTGGAACTAGGCAAGGTTATTATTATTGAATTAAAAAGGGAAAACAATAAATATTGGATCCGAAATTTAGAATTGAAAGTTCAATTATGATTGTGAGTACCTAAATTCAAAATGGTACACGCTTTGTTAGTCCGTTGCTACCACACAACACCTCAGTTATTCAATTATGATTGTAAGTACCTAAATTCAAAATATTACACGCTTTGTCAATCCGTTGCTACCACACAAGAAAAAAAGAAAGGGCAATACCAATGTGGTCGTCTATACATATAGTCGTTGTACTAGATTACGAAGTTACATGTGAGGTCCATCTTCTTATAGATCTGGATTTTAGTTTATTATATACAAACGTGTAAGTATATGAACATAAAATACAGAAAAATTAATAATACATTATTATAATAATGTATATATAGAGAGACAAATAGTAAGAGAGAAAGAAAAGAGAAAAGGGAGTAGGTAACGATTGACCGAACTACCACAGCACACCACCATTTTCTCAAGTCTCTAATCATCATCACCCACCATTCCCCCCTCTAATATATATACCCCCCTTCCCTTCTTTCCTTTCTCAGCTTGCACGTTCCCTTCCTAAAGAGGACATACAAGCTTCAACTTACTCTCATCTTTCCTAGTTTCGTCCCTAAATTTATAAATTACTTTCAATTCACCCCCTCGAAAACGAAATTAATTCAAAATGCATTCCATTACTCCGTCATCTGGTATAACTCTCAAATCCTTAATCCGGAAAACACCGCCACCGGGTCAAACCAACCGGTTCAACCCGGTTCGATTCTTTATCCAATGCGGTTACCGGGTTGACTCAGCCAATACTAACACGAGTACTGTGGCGATTAACAACTTCGCCGGCCACGTCGGCGCGTCACGAGCAGATTGGCAAAGCTCTTGCGCTATTCTAGCGAGCAAAGTTGTTTCACAACAACAGGATACTGAGAAAACTGGTGAAATCACTGTTGTGAACGGTCACAAAACTCTAGATCTCGTTCCTATCGATAATAATCTACCTAAACCGCTCACAATTACTGATCTATCCCCTGCTCCTATGCACGGTTCAACGCTGCGCGTGGCTTACCAAGGCGTACCTGGCGCGTACAGTGAAGCTGCTGCCGGAAAAGCTTATCCGAATTGTGAAGCTATTCCTTGCGATCAATTTGAAGTTGCGTTTCAAGCTGTAGAGCTTTGGATCGCAGATCGTGCAGTACTTCCTGTTGAGAATTCTCTCGGAGGTTCAATTCATCGTAATTACGATCTGCTTCTCCGTCATCGTCTCCACATAGTCGGTGAAGTTCAACTTCCCGTTCATCACTGTCTGTTAGCACTTCCAGGTGTTCGTAAAGAGTATTTAACAAGAGTTATAAGTCATCCACAAGCTTTAGCTCAGTGTGAACTCACTCTCACAAACCTCGGCTTAAACGTAGCGCGTGAAGCAGTTGACGATACCGCCGGAGCAGCAGAATACATCGCCGCCAACAATTTACGCGATACAGCCGCGATTGCATCCGCACGCGCCGCAGAATTATACGGTTTACAGATCTTAGAGGAAGGAATTCAGGATGATTCAAGTAACGTGACGCGCTTCGTGATGTTAGCGCGTGAACCGATAATTCCACGAACTGATCGTCCGTTCAAAACAAGCATTGTTTTCGCACACGATAAAGGAACGAGCGTGCTGTTCAAAGTGTTATCAGCTTTTGCGTTTCGAAATATCAGCTTAACGAAGATCGAGTCGAGGCCACATCGTAACCGTCCGATTAGGTTGGTTGATGATGCAAATGTGGGGACTGCAAAGCATTTTGAATACATGTTTTATGTGGATTTTGAAGCGTCAATGGCGGATGTAAGGGCACAAAATGCATTGGCTGAAGTTCAGGAATTTACGTCTTTCTTGAGGGTATTGGGTAGTTATCCTATGGACATGACTCCATGGTGTCCTTCTAGGGAAGAGTAACAAATTGAGAAATGAACAAATAATTATTATTTTCTTTTATTTGTAATTATATTTCCGAAAGAGGAAAAACACAAGCAATTTAAAGTTTAATTCCATTTAATTGTTTGCTCATTAATTTATTTTGCCTTGATTCAATTTCTCCGGGATGTTCTTTCACATAAGGGGATTAACATAGCGTTTTCAAAAGTTTTTGTTTCATCTTCTATGATTATAGTTTTGAGCTTTTACATTTGCCGCTTATCCACCGATGTGGGATAATTCAACTAGATTATCGAGTAAGTAAGGGGATTGAGAGAAGGTGTTATGAACGATTTCTTCTATCAAAAACAGAGGTCTTCGTACGTTTCACCCTTCCCAGGGTATTGTTGTTGTTGTTGAGAACTATTGCATTTTAGAGGTAATATTTACTCTTAATTGTTGAGATAATTATGCGTATAAACATTTTTCTTCCGCATTGAGAGTGCTGTCGTGGATTAGGTTTTTTCATCTTTAATGGAAAAGAAATGGGATTTGACTTGGAAATGAGAGGTGTTCAACTTTCTTATTTGGTGTTAACTTAAATTAGTGAATTTTTTATATCAAGGGGTTACTAAAAAGAACACTTGGAAAGTTAGGTGGGAGCGATGGGACGATTAGCTTTGACCTTTGAATTTTTATTGGCTTGCTTATGTTGCTTCCCTTGTTTCTCTTTGCCCACTCGCGTAATATTCATTCCTCAACCACTTTTTCTTGACTTATTCACCTTCATGTTGTGTCCCAAAGGGCATGTTGGTCTTCTTTTATTCAGAAAAATTCCTTCCGCCCTCTACTTTGTAAATGATTTGACGTAGGAGCGTATCTAGAGAGTAGAAAACGAATTCGGCATAATGCAATAATTTTTATTTAAATTTTATATTTATTTTAAAATTTTAATTTATTTGATATGTATAAATATTAATAACTCAAAGTGACTAAAAGAAATCTAAATTCATAATTTGCAAATAATAGCTTTGTTTTTGTTTTAACTATGACACTCGGGGATTTTGGGTCAAAATGCTAGGTAGGTGTAAATGGCAATACATTCTAAGTTTTCACAATGTTGTATTTTTCACTTTACTAATACTTAGAAGGTTTAGATTACGTCTTCAAATTATCAATTCATTGAATTTTTTGCTGGTTTCGATTCCTATATATTATTGATTTAATTGTGGGAACGTCTTATTTCACTACAGGGTTGGTGAGAGGAATTGATAGTAAATCATTTTCCTCAAATTTGTGTGGTAGGTGGAGGGAGACATGCCTTTAATCTTGATAATGCCTGATGATAAAAACCCCTTGCTTTTTGTTAATAATATTAGTACTACTACATTATGACGCCATCCACCATGCCTTGTGTTAATGTCTTGATTCTTGACCAGTCAGATACAAACAAATGGTCCGAACCATTGACGACATTTCAGCCTTTTATTTTCGTTTAATTAAAGTTGACTGCATAAACCTCACTCTACTTTACTAGAATTCAATTTATTATCTAGTCTTGGTTATAGTGATACAATCCCATATTATATTAGCCCCTTACATACTTCTTTTTAATTTTTTTATTATATTTAATTGGTTGTTTGCTAGCTGGTTACAGTTATGCAACTATTAGTTATACGTGTATAAGTTATGAGGAAATCTATATAGTATTATTTATGCAGAAATTAGTTATTCATGTATTAGTTATTCCACTTTCTATCCTGCATAAAATAATATATAGATTCATTGATAACTTACGCATGTATTAGTTATGCGGATTTCTAAATTGCAAACCAAATACTATATTAATTTTATAGATGAATAATTTGCCTTTTAACTAATTACCAAATACGATATTACTTATGCAGAATTTAGTGCCTGCATAACTCACCTCCAAACCAACTACCAGATACTCCTAAAGAGGCGCGGAGGGGAAATTAAAAAGGGAAGGAATATTAAGTTGATCCCTTACTTCAACCGTGGAAGGCAGGGAGTTACCAAATGAACTAGTCTTCACTCCAAAAAATAAAGACGCTTGGTGGAATTAACTCAAAACATTTATACAAAAACTAATCTGAAGAATTGTTAATAACTGCTTTTATAAGTATTAATTATAACAATTGCAAGGAGAGTTTCACATCATTATATTCTTAGTTGTTTTAATAAATGTAAAATTTTCACAAATAGCTACCTTTTAGCTCTTCTAACAACCTATAACTACATGTTCTTTCTAAATTTACAATTCGTAGCTGGTGGACCTATATTTTAGCTAGTAGACGCGTCGACTTAAATATAGGATAAATATAACGGAAATACACACGCTGAGAAAACTGAAAGTGTTATATTTATGGAAACAAAATCTATTCCAATTTAAATTAAAATCAGTTTTTAATATTCCCTGATTCACGCAAATATCCTCGCATTCCATATCTGATCTCATATCTCATTCAAACAGCTAACAAATTTAAAAAAAATTGAATTCAAAAAGTACACATATATTTCTAACCAAAAAAAAAAAAAAGGTTCAAAACTATTCATCAAAAAACTTTGAAAAATAACAATATCAAACCAGTGAACAGAGCTTGTTTAAACGATGAATATATATTTGAATTCATCTATTAAAATATCGAATTCAAGTTGAGTTCATAATTGAGGTAACAACGTTTTCACTGCAACTTTTTTATTTTTTTGATTTTTCTGAAATTTTGAAAAATATAGTCAAAATATATCTGAAATATAGTCATCAGAAACCAGAATAAGTAATATTGAACATAATAATCAAAATAAAATAAAAATATAGCCAAAATATAGTCATAATTGAGTTCATAATTGAGGTAACAATATTTTCACTGCAACTTTTTTATTTTTTTTTATTTTTCTGAAATTTTTCTAAATATAGTCAAAATATATGAAAAATATATCTGAAATATAGTCAACAGAAACCAGAATAAGTAATATTGAACATAATAATCAAAATACAATTAAAATATAGCCAAAATATATATATGAAAAATAACTATTAAAATATCAATCCAAAACATTAGGAATTGAAAATTCAGGAAGTAACGAAAAAAAAAAAACGAAAATATAGGTTAAATACATGGTGAAACGTAAAAATCAGTATAGAATCTTACCTTTTTTGGGAATTAGATTTGAATTATGAGTGAAATTAATGAGTAGTTAATTAGAGATAAACAAGGAAGTTGAACTATTGTAAAACTGATTTGAAATTGGAGGAAATTAAGGGATATTGGGCATAATGACGTGTATTTAGGGGGATAGGAGAGAGGGACTCTATTAAAAGAAGATACCAATTAAGGTGACAAAACTACCTTTAGCGCAGTAATTTACTGCGCTAAAGGAGTTAACTATAACAGTGACGTTAACTCCTTTAGCACAGTAAATTACTGCGCTAAAGGGCTCTTTTTTTTTTCTTTTTCTTTTGGTTAACCCCTATTTCTTTACACTTTTTAACGTACTTTACCATAGATTAATCATGCTTGGGGACCCCGAAACTTCAATATTTTATATAGAACCCTACTTATTTTTGTGCGATTAATAAGGTAGGCTCAATACATCAAGGATACGCAAAACTTCGGATTGCCGTTTTAGTGGTTGAAAAGTGCTTCGAACTCCATTTTTGTTTGAAGACTTGGTGTCATTAGCTTTAAGTTCTTTATGAAAATACTTAAACTTGTTCATTAATAACAAACCAAAAGTAGTAAAAATATAATCATCAACAAAGTAAAAACTTAAAATACATTCATCAATTCATGCCCTTGAGTTGATGAAAAACTAAACATACTAATATTCTTCAAAATAACAACATCATCATAAATTAAACTTAAAACTAAAATCAAAATATTATTAATCATCATCAGAATATAAGTCCTCAATATCGTCCTCAGAAAAATATTGACGGTTTCTTAAGACACATCTTTTTTCAGTAGATGTTAGTTCTCTACTGGTTGATGATGCTTGTTCTTCGGCCAACTTTAGCATGTAAAATCTAAACCGTCTTGCTAGCATTCTGTTGTTTTCTTTTCTAATCCTTTGTACAGCAAGCTCGCGAGTTTCTGGACCTACTCGAGGCATGGTTATTGAGTACCTTGTTGGGATTTGAGCGTTGAGATTTTTCAAGTCACGAACAAGACGTTCTGATTTGGCAAGCCGATGTGACCATTCTCGGCGTAAGCCGCAATAGTATTCTCGCGGATCTGAATATTTCACACTGCAGAAATTATCATTACGCTCTATAAGAATGTGGAGATTTAGCTCGTCTAGTTTGAAATCACTATTATCACTCAAAAAACTGCTATGATTTGAACTCTCATCATCACTGCTATTTGGTTCTTTTGGAAGGGGTAAAGACCAAGTTGTGTTTTTACTACTCAACATTGAATACATTGTAGTCTAATAACAATAGAAAGGGCTAATTATATAATAGCAAACCCCCATGTACCCTTAGTTGGGAGGGGGGTGGTCTTTATGACCCTACCTACTTACTTTATATAAAAACATATTAATTTTCATTGGACATTTCATAGTCCGAATCCCACCTGGATCTAAATCTTGTGCTACCATGTACACCATATTCTACCCTAAGGTAATATATTTGCATCCGATTGTTCTCTTTGCGAAAACAGTTAAGAGCAGAATTAAACTGTTTTAGAGTTCCACGAGACATTGACATAACACGTTTTTTTGAGCGTTTAAGCCCTACTAACGCTAACGTTTGCTCCAGTGCTGCAGCCTCCCTAACACGCCAATTCCACTCCTCTGTTATCATATTGTTGTAACGTTGGTTGTATCTCTCGTTCGGGTTGTTCGAGTATTCAAAATCTTCACCCAATTCCCATGTCCTACCCATTACGTCGAATATGTCTCCTAGAGAGAATGATATAACATGACTAATATCTCTAAATTGGTCAAAAAATGACATAGTAACTCATTTTTTTGTGGTTGGTAGTTATTCATCAAATTACGTTATATAACACTTGTTGCATGAAAACCAAAGTTTGATTCAAATTATGACGTTTTTCCATATGACAGTTAAGGGTGACAACACAGTGCGGTGATATAGCTCAGTACAATACTGCGTTATGTCAGAATAATGCAGTAATTTACTGCGCTATACATATATAACGCAGTAATTTACTGTGTTATTCTGACATAACGCAGTATTTTACTGCGCTATTATGCCACCCACTGACATAACGCGGTTAATTCATGTGTTATGCAACACTCTGTACTTAATTTTATTTGACGTAACACTGCAAGACACACTAATTGCATGCATGTGTTGGTTAAATATTCAAACTTCAAACCTTATTACAGATTTTGTATGAAAGAAAAAATTCTATGTTTCATCCAACTTTTACATTTTGTACTCCTTCTAAATTAGTCAAAAAAGGGAAGATGTTCCAAAAATTAGAGTTTCTTTATTCTGGGACGGAGAAATTATATTTGAGGAAAATAATTTGCGCTATGATTCTCCCCCAAAATACCATGTTAAGTTTCCACTTGACTTAAAATTCTCAAAAATACTCCAAGCCTTGTTTAATAGACTCCAAGCCAATGTCATTTACGCCGCAAGGTGTAACTAGTTATGGATAGTGGTACATTCAAGACGATGGTTCTTTGACGTATTATTTGAATATGATTATAGGGAATGCATAACTTTAAACGTCCTTGAAATGTACATAGAGAAGGTCCCCATTAATCGATTTGAATTCATGGCTAGGGCTCCTCGGGAAGACCGAAATAGACCTCGTCGGGAAGCCCCGTCTAGAATTCAGGCCGAAGTCACTCAAGTGGAACCTACTTATGAACACAATTACCCTGACATAACTACTTATGAAGGCATTTTGACGAGCCAAATGCCTCTGGATAATTTAAGTCAGCAATTTGATGGGCAGTGGTAAATATACATTATTTATATTATTATTATGTGTAGTGGCACTTGAATGCTACTAATGATGTTGATTATATTTTTTAGGGGTTATACACCTGATATGGATCATATAGGACTGTCCTCTCAATCAGAATGGATGAATCAGGTTGGAACATCCTCAGCCTATCCAACTACTCAAAACGATGGTCCTTCCGCAAGTTTCGGTGATGTTGATTATTATCGGTACGTCTATTTTTTTTTACATCAATAGTATTATTTGATGTGTAGCTGTTCAAATACTCTAATTTCTTATGTAGGGAGAATTAATGTGGTGGTTTCACCAAATTATAGGCAAAGACTTGCTATGGATGGTCCCGATTATCCGAATTATATAGTGATATCATCGAGTGATAGTGAGGAAATACCTAATGCGGAGGAAAGTGAAGATGAAGAAAGTGAGGATGAGGTTCAGGTTGGAACTAATCCTCACTATCAACTAGAATTGTTGCAAGACATGATGAACAGTCCGGCACACCAGGAAGAACTCAATTCAGAACACCCATTTGAACAGTAAGAGTCGACCCTTGTTTAGTGGCATTCCAATGAGATCCCCTATCTTGATCATCTTGAAGATCGCCCAGATGCCTTTGTCTTTACTAGGGATGATGATCACATTCGGTGAAGTTTGTGGAAAGAGCCAGTGGATCTTGTAAAACAAAAGGCTCGTATTAAAAAAGGCATGATTTTGAACTCGAAAAAATCATTGCAAAGGGCTGTTAAGATTTATTGTATCCAGGGGATGAGGGAGTTCAAAGTTGACGATTCCACACGAAAACTTTGGCGATTGGTCTGCAAGCGAAAATATCAAGGTTGCGAATGGATGCTCCGTGGTAAGGAGACTACTGAAAAGATGTGGACTATTTCAAAGTTCTACACAAAGCACACTTGTGATATGGGTGACCTCGAAGATGATCATTGCAATCTAGATACCAATATGATTGCTCATGTGTTAGTTGGCGACATTGGAAAAAGCCCAAGGTATCCCCTTCGCCTAAGTTTATTTTAATTTTGATGTTAATACGATATTCCTCATTGCTATATGCTGATATTTCAACTTATTCAGGTTCCCTATTAAAAATTGTATTACAGTCGTCCTGAAAGTATATCGCAAAACTATTAGTAGGCAGAAGGCATATCTTAGGCGTAGGCGTGCACATGAGATAGTCTACGGCAATTGGGAGGGCTCTTTCAAGAAGTTTCCGAGACACATGACGGCTCTATAACACTTCAACCCTGGTACTGTTGTTGAATGGAAGCTCAAATCGAAGCCTGCTGTGCCCGGTAATATTTTTGAGTTTGTGTTTTGGGCATTCAAACCATGCATTGATGGTTTTGCTCATTGTCGGCCTGTAATATCAATAGATGGAACACATGTGTACGGGGTATATGACATAAAACTGCTAATTGCAGTTGGAATGGATGCAAATGAAGCTATATTCCCTCTAGCTTTTGCAATTGCAGCTAATGGGAGCATTAGTACGTGGGGTATGTTTTTGGACTACTTGAGGTAACACGTTATTAAGGATCGAATCGGAATATGTGCTATATCAGACAGAAATGCTGGCATATTGCACAATATGTTTAATTTGTAGGGGTGGCAGCCGCCTTTTGCCTACCATCGCTATTGTTTAAGGCATTTGAGGGCAAACTTCTAAAAGGCATATCGAAGCCCAGCACTTTGCAATTGGATGTGGGCTGCTGCAATAGAGCATTAGGAGAAGAAGTTTCACCTGCAGATAGACATTATTAGGCGGGCGGATGAGGAAACCTTCCACTGGTTGAATGCAATTGATAAAGACAAATGGACATTACACCAAGATGAAGGTAGGCGATGGGGTATGCTGACAACAAACAGCTTCGTGTCATTCAATGGCTTGTTGAAATCTGCATGGGGACTACTCGTCACCGCAATGGTGAGAATGACTTTTAAGCAGGTTGTGGAGCGATTCGTCAATAGATCAAAAGAGGCCAAAGTATTTACGATAGAAGGTCTAAGATGGATGCCAAAACCATCAAAAGTATTCGAGTACCACAAATTTGAGGTTCAGCAACACGACCGAATGTAGTACAACTATGCAAAGCGCATATTTGAACTCACAAAAAGTGTGCACCAAGGTAAAGGAGGTAACGTCCACACAATTTGTGAGATTCCAAGAACATGCACATGTGGAAAATGGCAATCATATCATATACCATGTTCCCATTCCTTCAAGTGTTTTATCGCAATGGGAAAGAACGTCTCCCCGTACATGGCTGAGGAATATATAGTTCAAAATTATACAAAAACATATGCTGGAAGGTTCTACCCACTTGGTAGTGAGAGTTATTGGCCACTGATTCCATTTTCAATGGTTGCAAATAAAGCATTATCCATAAATTCAAAAAGAAGCATACTCCCGTATTCATAATGAAATGGATGTTCCACCAGGGAGATACACTCGAAAATGCTCATTTTGCAATTATGTTGGTCATGATAGTCAAACTACAGCTCGTGGTGAAAGTACCTCTCGTGGTGGAGGAAACTTTCGTGGTGGTGGCAGATCTAGTGGTGGTGGCACATATCGCGGTGGTGGCGGAAGATCAACTCAAGGGCATTAATTGATGAATATTGTTTAAGTTTTTTTCTTTCTTTGATAATTGTATTTTAAAATGTTTGGGTTTGTTATTAATGAACAAGTTTAAGTATTTTCATATTGTTATGAATGATGCAATTTAATTAGTTTGAGATTGGTATGAATGCTGCAATTTTGACTAAAAAATAGTACACTTAAATCTAAACCCTAAATCATAAAGAACTTAAAGCTAATGACACCAAGTCTTCAAACAAAAATGGAGTTGAAGCACTTTTTAACCACTAAAACGGCAATCTGAAGTTTTGCTTATCCTTGATGTATTGAGCTTACCTCATTAATCGCACAAAAATAAGTAGGATTCTATACAAAATATTGAAGTTTTGGGCTCCCAAGCATGATTAATCTATGGTCAAAGTACGTTAAAAAGTGTAAAGAAAGAGGGGTTAATCAAAAAAAAAAAAGTGGGGGAGGGGCCTTTAGCGCAGTAATTTACTGCGCTAAAGGTAGTTTTGTCACCTTTTTTTTTGTTGGGGTATTTTGGTTCAAAAGCACTTTTTTGGAGTCATTTTGGTTCCGGACTCGAAAATAAACAAGATATTATCCTTGATTATTGTTAAGTGAAGTGATTTGGTAATCTCCAACCATACATTAAATCGGCCACTTATTTTATTATATTATTATATATGTTTAATAATCACAACCACCCTTATGAGAGATATATGTCTAGAGTTCAAAAATTCTTTAAAATCGAAAGAACTTTCATTTCATTTTCAATCTTCAGCTGTGACTACTAATGAGTTAGGTTTGGATCATAATAGAACACACAATTTATAATAAAAGAAAGTACAATAGGTCTATAGCAATTAGTTAGCTACCAAAAAGATGGTAATAGTTCTAATCAAAGTTGTTGATGATGGTTAACACTTAACAGTTAACACCATGACATCTTAATTTTGATGGCCAACAAATGAACCTGTCCACTTCAAACGGAAAAAATTTCTCGTTTTATTTGATGCCTTTTAAAAAAGTAAATTATTTACACTGATAATGTGAAAAAAAAAAATATTTACACTGATAAGTTTGAAAAATTGTACAATTCTAATGTACGTAGTTCAATAAAGTGGAACTTAGCTTGGGGTTGATTGATCTTCTTTTTCAGATACCAGTCAAACTTGCGATGGAAGTTATTTATACTTAATATATGTAAACCTAATATTATTAAAATTCTTTACATCGTGGATATATAAAAAAGTAAAACCTTCTTGAAAATTTTGGATGGCTACGTATATATTGACAATTTCCACCTAAAGTGTGAAAAGGTTTGGATTATTAAGTTTTCGTGATGCACAATTCTTCACAATATAGTTGGTGAACTCAAAGATGATGCCATAAAGACATGATCATTTTGAAAACTTTCACTAAAACCTTTTAAATTACTTTTTAATTCAAAATGAGCTTTACCTACCATTTCTTAAACCTACCCTTGCTTGCACTCCTTAGTGCGTGGAAGAAAAAAAAAAGTTTGAAATATAAATAAAGAAATTACAGAAAAGAAATAAACTCTTTCTAACTGGTGGAGAGGTCGTATAAATTTCTGTATAATTTGTCTAATATATTATCATATTTCTATTTTTAAAACCCTCAAGCCCTTCTACTTCTGATCAAGGATGGCAGGGAAAAAATAAACAAAGCTAACACCTTCCCTGTTTGGTGTGCAATACGAATGGTACTTGTAAAAATGATAATAATTTTCAATTGGAAGTCAATCAAGTTGATTATAAAATAATTGACTATGTCACTTGGTTGTTGTTCAAATAGTTGGTGGAAGGAACTCCCCAAGTTAGGCTTTGTTCAAGAAATTCCTATAGTGGATTTTGTAAAGAGAGGAAATTTTGTCTTAAATTAATTTGAAAACTCTGCCTTAGTGGGGGTTTACATCATTAATTCATTTCTCTAGAGTTCAGATGGAGTATATACTAAGTAATTATTGAAGGAAATAACTAAGTAATAGACCGGATTATAATAGAGCTTATCTTAATCACATAATAAAATCTGAGGAAAAATATTTCAACCTAAATGAAACCCTATTATTGAACCCAAAATTTCATGAATATGGAGGCTCAATCTCGTTAAGTATTAATTAAGATAAGCCATGTCGGGTCTTATTCTTTAATTGATGAATTTATGTCAAGATTGAACACAAAATGTATCATACAATGGAAGAAAAAAATCTATGTAGGTGTTTCCTATTAGTTAGGATTATGTTTTTCGCTCACGTTAATATGTTTACTTAAGTTCTTATAATATCTAAGGAGCCGTTTGGACATGATTTCATCTCATGAGATGAAATCATGTTTGGACATGCAATTTGGATTTCTTAAGTTGCAATTTTTTTTATAAATATAAAAACCCCACAAGTTGTGAAAACCATCAAAAATTTCCCAATTCTTATACAATCTTACCAAATGAGTAAATCATAGTTCATAATAAAATTAATACGCTACTAGAAGGCCTTTCTAAAAAATACAATATCAATTGATCAAACTTTAGTTCAATAAAAAGGAAAAATCAACATGAATAGTAATGTAACTCCTCTTTAATATAATCCTCACACATAGAAAATATATTTTACCAACTTGCAGATTAATATTTAATAAAAATGGTTGATAAACATAATTGGTAAATATATCTACCAACTTATGGGTCTTTTTCTACAAAATATAAATGTATGGGTCAAATTTTACATTTATATTTTTTGAAATCATGATTTCAAATCCCAAATCATGCCTTTTTAGATGATTTGGGATTTCATCTCATGAGATGTAATCAGAGATAAAATCGCATGTCCAAACACCTACTAAAAAGAGATGAAATCGCATGTCCAAACGCCTATTAAGATAAGAGTGTTTCAATCTTATTTGGGATTAATACGTCAGCATTTTAAAAAAAACTCTAATTACTATTATTATTATTATTATTATTATTATTAATATTATTATTTTCTCTTCTCCAACCAAAGATTGAAAATTATTTTTAGAAAAGGCAGCTATAGAGATTACATTTTTTTTTGTGTGTGGATTGTCCTTCAAAGGCAATAAGGCATTGGTCTTAAATTTTTGGCCCTCAAATTGGTGGTCTTTAATTTTTATTCTTCACTTAATACCCCGAGGTTCTGAGTTCGAACCCTGGATCAGTAAAAACAAACAAACAAACAAAAAAATTTCGCAAGGTAGAGGTTTGTAGCAAAGTTAGGCCTATTCGGCCAAAAGTTAAACCTTAAGACAGGGGTTGATAAAATTTCAACTAAGTAAAAAAAAAAAAAATTGCCTGAAAGCAAAACCCCTACCTTAAGGTAGAGTTTGAAACTCTGCCTGCATGCAAAACTCTGGCTTGCGAATTTAAACTATACCTTGCGATTTTTTTTGTTTTTTTTTTAATTTTTGACTGAGCGGAGGTTCGAACCCGAAATCAAGAGATTTTTAGCGAAGGCCAAAAATTAAAGACCACCAATTTGAGGGACAAAAATTAAAGACCAATGCCTTTGAAAGGCAATTGTGCAAATGACCCCAGAGATTACTAGTAATTGCACGGTTTGACCTTCAAATGGGCTGGTCTTTAATTTTGGTCCTTCAAATGGCCTGATCTTTAATTTTTGGCATTCGAATGCGTTGGTCTTTAATTTTTGCCATTCAAGATCGAACTCATGCCTATAGGAGAATAAATTACGCATCGTAATATCCACAAGTTATGTCATCGCATTTGAAGGCCAAAAATTATGGACCGGTCCATTTGAAGGACCAACACAAAATAAGACCAGAAGTGCAAATGGCCCTAGAGATTATGGTTAGGTTGTCCTTTGTTCATGGCCCAAGAAAGTTCTCTCTTAGGAGTAAGCAGATCAGTTAATTGGGCTAACGCCCAAGTAATGTGTTGTTGGGTTCAACCAGCCGTAGTCCATTACTATGTCAAACTTATAGGAAATTTGCACGATTGGCCTTATTCGGGGATGGTCTTTAATTTTTGTCCCTCAAATTGCTGGCCTTTAATATTTTCCATTCGCCTAAATATCCCGAGGTTCTGGGTTCAAACTCCGTCTCACTCAAAAAAAAAAAAAAATTGCAAGACAAAATTTCGTAACAAAATTAAGCCTATTCGAACAATTATTAAGGCCTAACTTTTGTAGAATTCTAGCATAGTAAACAAAAAGATTCTGCCATGCAAAATTGCCTTAGGAAGAATTTTCGCGAAGCCTTGCTTTGTAATTCTTTTTTTGACTGAGCGAAAATTCTAACTCAGAACCTCAGTGTATTTTCGGCCACATTTTTAACTGAAGGCTAAAAATTAAAGATCAGCGCCTTCAAAGGAAAATCGGTGCAAAAAGATGCTTATATAGTGGGATGGGCCTGAGAGAACATCATGTATTGCAAGCGAATTGATACTGAAGGAGATGCTGGGAACATTTTTTTTTTTTGGAACAAATACTTTCGTGCCGCTATTTAAATGAGGGTAAAAATTCCAATTTTGCTTTAAAAATTAAATTTCCTCTCAACTTTGAACAATAGTCTTCTCCCCCCTTTATCCTAATTAACTTGTTTAAATTCCTATTTTACCCTTATATTATCAACTTGTTTTTTTTTTTCTTTTATTTCTTTAAAATCATGATGATTTTTTTTCTTTCTTAATCTATGTAACAAATTTCCTAAAAAAAAATAAAAATTCCTATAAGAAAATAAATATTATTTTCAAGACGGAAAAAGAAAAGTAAGAAATTCTAATTGGATATATAACTTAATATTGTTCTATAATGAATTAAATGAGAACAATAAGAATTTTTTGTATTAATAATAATCAAAACTCTAATATCTGTATTTATATAAAAATAACAGGTAATAATAACTTTATAAATATGTTTCAATGCAGGTAATACAAATTAACTAATAAAAACGGAGGTATATTCTATAACAAATTCCTAAAAGATTATCCATTTATAATTAATCAAATTTTAAATTATTATTTAAATTTTTTTCCATTAATGACAACCCAAACTCGTTTATATATTGACAATAGAGAATACGATATAAGTGAAACTTATGTAAATGTGTGTGTGTGTACATACACACACTTTATGGATTTAATTCTTTTTATTATAGAATGATATTAAGTTATAGACTCAATCATAAATATATTAAATATCAATCATAGATAAAGTTTTATGTAAGTTCATATTATAAGTAGAATAATCCTTTTAGAATTTATAACAAAATCTAATGTTACTTTTTATGATTGATATTTGGGTAAAAAAATAAATATTATATAATATAAAAAGGTATTACATAGATGCAAGATTAAAAATGTTAAGGGTAAAATAGACACTGCATAGAATAAAGTTGGGAGAATGACTATTGTTTCTAGTTGAGGGGGGAGTTTGATTTTTAAAACAAAATTGGGTAAATAATGTTTCCGGTTTAGACGTTTGTTTCGAGCTGACAGTTTTAAGATTCATAACAAAATTCTAGACTAAAATACTCTTACTCCCATTTGGCCATAGATTCCCCAATTTTTTTTGAAAATTTTTACTTGGGTGTAGTTATTCAAAACAAATTTCCCCTTTTAAAAAAAAATAAAAATACAACACATGACTTATACCCATAATTTCTAAAAAACTATCAAGAATATATACCTAACCGAACCAAACAAAAATACTGCTTGCTAATCCCAAACTATGCAGATCCATCATTAGTGACATTCATTATCATTATCACAAACCATAATTCTATATACAAATAAGTTTGACAAAAAAATAAATTTTTGTTATGATAAACTAGATAAAACATTAAAATCATAATAGATGGGATGAACTTCATATCATAATCACATGCACATAAGACATTTTTTGAAGTATTCCCTTTGTGGTTATGATATTTTGGGGTCATAAATAAATGGGTTTTTTTCTAAGATATAAAATTTTAGGGTAAATATTAAGTAATTTTAAAAACCCAACGGTCATATCTTGGGCCAAAAAAAGGTTTGGAGCAGATCTTGGGATTTGAAAATTTGGTTTTCAAAATCTCCCATAATTTTATGGCCAAATAGCCATTTGGAAAAATATTTTGAAAAAATTGGTTTCAAAATTTATTGCCAAACGCTAGCTAAACTTAGTGGACAGAGATTGTAAAGAGACGCCGGCAAGAACAACCAAAAATAATAATGAACTGTGTCAATAATCGTCATGTAAGTCATGACAAACCAGTATGATGTCATGTTATATTCAATCTAGTTGTTCTGGTTAATTACTCATAAAACACACTCGATTGTCATGATTTAAAAGCTGCAAAAAAGGAAAAGGAAAAAATTATATTTCAAAACTGTGGCATGCAAGTCATGACACGCCGATACAATTCATGTTATATTCAATCTATAACTAGTTGTCATATTGGATTACTTATAAATCATGCCGGGTCGTCATGATTCCAAAGCTACAAACAAAAAATGAAGAATAAAAATATATTTTAGAATTGTAGCATACAAATTATGAGAGAGCGGTATGACTTCATATTATATGTCGAACTTAATTGCGATATTGGATTATTTCAAGGTATATGTGATTTGCAAGATAAACCTTGATATACTCGTTTAGATTAGATGCTAGATGCTAGATGCTTCAGATTATAAAACAATTGGAAATCTGTAGAAGATCTAACTTTGATGCTAAAGATGTCAATCCTAACACCTCACCAAGAAAAATACTATTGGTGCTAAAAAAAAAAAGGAAGGATTCTGTTCTAAAGCCCAATTACAGAAGTACTGGCTCAAATTTGTTGTGTCTATTCTTTAAGGAACATAAACCTTAGTGGCACTATGTCTGGAAGGCACCCACAATATGAAGAAACAAGGACATCTTTAATTTAATAAAAAAGAAAAAAAGAGAGGAGAAAAAGCATTAAGCATCAAAAGCATTTGAGAGATAGATTTGTTTGCAGAGGCAAAGTATTTTTTTAATGAAGCTTCCAATTCAAAGGTGGGAGTCAAGAATATTCCCTCTTCTAATTGGTGGTCTTATGGAAACTGCATAAAGCAGGGAAAAGCAGAAGCATATTGATAAAAGCTATGCTTTACCTATAAACATAAAAATATAAGTTACATACATTGATCGTATTAATTTTCTTACACTGTCAACATAGTTTTTAATTGTTTATATCAGGTTAATTACCTTTTTCAAGTACAGCTAATCCGTATTATAGAAAATTAATTGTAGTTATTTGCCTTACAATTGACTTAACTGTTTATATATTTCTATGTTATCAATACATGAAACTAAACTCCCAACATAAAGCTAATAAGATTGATAAGTCGCAGCATTTAAAATTGAATAATTTGTCCTATATACGAAATTATTTGATAAAGATGTTACTTATAGCCTGTTTGGCCAGGCTTCTAAAATCAGCTTATTTTTAAAAATATTTTTTTTAAAAGTATTTTTTTGAAAAGTACTTTTGGCGAAAAGTAGTTTGTGTTTGGCCAATTAATTTAAGAAGCACTTTTGGGCAGCAATTAGTGTTTGCCAAGCTTTTAAAAAGTGCTTCTATGTGTATTTTTCTCAAAAGTACTTTTCAAAAAAGTGTTTTTAGGCAAAAACTGTTTTTTTTAGCTTCTGAAAAACTGTTTCTGCTACTTCTCAGAAACACTTATTTTCTCCCAAAAGCTTGGCAAACACCTCACTTTTTTTTTCTTTCAAATAAGCACTTATTGAAAAAATAAATACTTTTGGGGAAAAATAAGCTTGCCAAACATGTTATTATTCTGAAAAGGAAGAAGATAAAACCTTATCAAATCCCATTATATTCTCAAGAATATCATGTGACGAATCTATGCTTCTCAAATGAAAAGTTGCTACTTTTTTTTCTGCAAGAATTTAGTGATTTCTTGATACTTGTAAGATCACTTTTTATGTAATACTAGTAACTAGTAATTTTTAAAGACAAGGGCTAGAGGGCAGCTGTTTCCTAACTTTTTCCCGTTCTAGCTTTTTACCTTTTAATTTATCAAAAGATTTTTTTTACAGAACCTTTTTACACTTATTTATCTACAAAAAAGTATCCCAGCTCCTTCCAATATGTCAAATAAATACACTCCAAATTGGAACTCTAATACATAGTGGATCTTGCCAAATGCCACTGTTTGTTTTAATAAAAATAATGGGGTGTATATGGTTCGTAAAAATGTGTGAGAGCACTGACAAAAGGTTTTAAAAAATAAGACCAAAAATAGGTAGTCATCTGAGGATGGGATTGCCACCAGATAATTGGTCGCTTGCATGTGAAATGCAACTTTGTGCATTATTAAATTTTGCTCTGTACTTGCATCACTTTTTTACACCTATCTATAACCTTTAATCTTTTCACAGTCTTCTCATACGCAAAAGACATCCAAAGTTCTGAAACGGGTCTGCAGCGGTGTTTAAAAAAACAGGGGCGTAAGGCGGAGCATTTTACATATGCTTCGGTGAGGCGTAAGCCCCATGAATATTTAATTTTTTATATTTCATAAAATAATATAATTATAATAAATATTTTTAAATAGGTAAAATTACATAAAAAATAAAAGAAAAGTATATATATATAACCTTACAAGTATAAACAATAGAATGAAATAAAAGCTATTATGAAATGCAAATCAACTCTAACATCTTAACTTTCAAACAATGGAAAAATCACAATTTGTTAAAACAATATTACTATCATACTATTAATTGTATCTCCCTATAAATAACTTTATCAGTATTATAATTGAAACGTAACTCCTTCATGAATAAAAATAAAATTACTTTCAAATAGAGAAATAATAAAATATGATAATTTTGATACATAGGACAAAAGACCAATGACAAGTGAAAATTCACAATTCGGTTATGTACTCTTAAAAGAAATATTAAGTGATATTCACCCTCACGATGTTCTCATATAGTAAATATGCAATACTACGACTTGTTATTTGAGTTATACCCAATCTTCTTATTTCGGTAAATGAAAAATTATTAAGTATCAATCATTTGTTAAAGAATTATGAGGGTCAACGGTTTTAATTAAGGAATTTAACATATAATTGTGTAAGAACTATTAGGCGAGCCCCGAGCGTTGGGCGTCAGGCGTGTTTAGGGTGTATAATCGGACGCTTAGAGCGTAAGCCTCGCAGGAATTAAACCCCGCACATAAGCCCTGGGGTATTTTGCTAGTGCCCCGCCCCGGGACGAGTCCCAAAAATGCCTTTTAAAACACTGGTCTGCAGATATAGTGAAAGGTAAATTGGAAGTGTTGCTCAATACAAATCGAATTCGAAAATAGAGAATCTCTTTACAGAGAATCTATCCAATACAAACCGAATTAGTAGACGTGAGATGTTAGATCGTGTCTAATATATAGAGTTATTAAATTGACATACACATCCATTCGCGAAACCGCATAACTATATCGAAAATTCATCTTTAAGTACTCTCTCGGTCTCAATAAATATAAGGACTCAAACATGTTAGGTTTTTGGATTTTTCCTTCCTATGTGGAATTAAATTAATAAAATTCAATCCAATTAGGTTTTTGGCTTTTCCCTTCCTATATGGAATTGGACTCATAAAACTCAATCTAATTTTGCCCAGAATTTTCTCTATATATAGGATCAATTTAGGTCTTATTTTAAGAACACAAGAGTGAATTCATAGCAGTCATATAGCGAGAAAAACGTGAGAGAGAAAATAGATTTTCGTCCAGAAATTTTCTGCTACAGCAGTACGCTTTAAATTGTGTTTCCCGATTCGTTAACCGTTGGATCGTGCTGAAATTGGAACTGAGGGTTCTCAACATTTGGTTCTTCGATTTCAACGGTGAAGATCAGATTTTGTGGTCTGTAGCTCCAGTTTTCGAGTACAAACAGTAGCTCATTTTTGGGGGTGATTTCTCTCCTTTCTTCCCTAGTTTTGGTGCTATCTTTTATGTATTGTTGCTCCGTGCTTGGATTTGTTGTTGTAGCCCTTTGGAGAACATTGTTGTAACTCTTGTTGATTTGATTATAGTGGAGCTTTTGTGGGCCGGGGGTCCCGTGGATGTTTCCTCTTCACATTGAAGGGGTTTTAGCACGTAAATTTGGTGTCTCTTCCATTCGATTTATTTTTGCTTGCTTTGCTATTTTATTGTTGGTATAGTTGTTGCCCGGATTCCATTTGTGCTAGTGTTTATTGTCTTCTCTTGCTTCAAATAGTGTGGGAAGTTTCGACTTGGGTATTTCTTCCGCTATTACCTCGTCGTGCAATTTGGTTATTGCTTGTTTCTTCCCAACAAAGCATAACGAAAATTCACATGTATAAACATGAGATTTATTATATTTTGAAGAAAATTGTTTATATCTTCCCCAATTTATATCCGAACAATATCCGGAAAGAATTCTTTCACGTTTCAGAGTCATTCGGTTATGTTTCCTTATTTTCCCAACAGATACAAGATGCTTAAATATATAAAGTTAAATAAAGTATAGCAGTAAAACTTCTAAAGGAGGAAAGATAATTAGTGATGTGAATTGTTTTGAGCAACAGTTGTCTGCATGTCCAAAAGGTTGACTACTTGATCAATCCTGTCAACCAATCCTGTCAACCACTAATATTAATCGAATTTTGGAGTCTTTGAATGTTGCTTGGACCACTATATACACTGACATTGAGTATAGAAAATTAGAACACCTCCTTGTCCTTTTCTTCCCCAAAAAAGCAACGGTAACTATAAAATTAACTTTTACTATTAAATTGTTAAGTGAAACATAAATTATACGATCTGAAAGCTTAAATTACGGAGAAGGTAACAAGATTTGAGTACCTGTTACAGTGAAAATTTTGTAGAACCTATGCCAAAAATATATAAACAACTTTCTTTTATATATGTATAGTACATAATTGAGAAACTTAAGTGTACATAAATACTTTTATTCCCTTTAAGTGCATGTTTTTCACTTTGAAGAAAATAAATTCTCTCTCACACCTACTCACCAGATAAAAGTTGACTGTTAAGTGTTATCACATGAGATGATGAGAATGGGGATATGTAAAAAAAGATGATGCGTAGGTGGGGCCAAGATTTCAAAGGTGTTTTGTGAGACTGTGACTGCAATTCCAATGGGCTTTTATGAAACTCAGATTAATTAAGTAGTGCGCCTTTTTGCATGTTATATATACAAGACACGTTTCCTTTCCACAACCCTCAACTATCGATATAATTATCTTTCTCTTCCACTTTCTCTCATTTGATACATTCTCAAACCTAAAATTATCTAAGCCTGGAACTAAAGAACCACACATGAAGCAAAGCATATGTTTTCTTGTATATCTGATCTTCCTATTTGTTTTGCTTTCACCAGCATCATCTTCCCATTTCTTATCAACCAGTGAAGGTAATTAATTAGCTGAATTAATGCTTATGTATGTTAAATATGCAGTATAATCCTGTTTTAATTGAGCCAATAAACTAAGAAACTAGTTTTGATTTAATTGCTTGCAGTACTCAAAGAGGAGGTAAAGATCAATGGAAAAGTGAGCCTTCCATATTCACTTGACCAGATGGAAACCACCGATTCATTAAATGTAATCTCCTCATTCTCTGACTCGTATCTGTCTTTAGCTGAATTTAGTTCATGTCTTTGCTTCTTGTGTTCTTTGTCTTATAGAGCTCTAGAGTTTGTTAAAATATTCTATATTAGTTGAGGAAATAGGTTGTTATCTTTTCATTTGATCTTTTATCAATCCGGGATAAGTGCAAACATAAATGATTTTGAGGCCTTGTTTAATTACCTATGCCTTACAAGTCTATTCCACTCCGGATTAACTTCAGATATACAGGAATAAAGTTACAAAAATTTGCTTCTGAAATTACAGGTTGGTAGGTTACATACATGATTATGGATGAAGTTTAGACATTTTACATACACTTTCGCGACATATTTTTGGTCAAATCTTTACCTCATAAGCGAGCTTTTTGGGTTAAGGTAGACCCAAGATTCTTCTCTTAAAGTTCATTCCAAATCTTGGCTTAGTGTTGGGGACCATGTTATTGTTCATGCTCTAGCCTCTAGATGTCTAGTATTGGGCGTGCGCCTAATTAGAATGTTCATACATTAGTTAATGGACGGAGTTACTGTTTCCTCGAATATAATCCTCATATAATATTGGACAATCCTCACCTTATAAACTAGTTTTTGAAGTTATTAAGATAACATAATCTTCCTTTACTTACTCTGGATTTGGTTCATTAATTACACTTTGTAGAAGCTGATGGGGTTGGAGGAATGTGAAGATGAAGATGGAGAATGCTTTAAGAGAAGGGTACTTGCAGAAGCACACCTTGATTACATCTACACTCAGCACCATAATCATCCTTGATAATACTCTTGGAAAATTATCTTTATAAACCTTTTCAACATGAAATAATCCTCCTACGTTTTCCTTTTTAGTGCATTTCTTTTCTAACCCGCTATTTAGAGATAGGGCCTCTTGTAAGTTTGGCAGATAAACTTGTACTTCTGTGTTTCTAAGCTATTTTCAGTTATGCGCTTTTGCTTCTTGCTTAATTTTGAAAAAAAAAAAAAAAAAAAACTGGAACCAAAAAAAAAAATTACTTCCCTCTAGTCCTTCTTCTCTGCCGTATAAAGATTTTGCACAACCATGAAAAAAATTATCTGATAGCAGTAATAATATGCATTAATTGACCATAGGTAAGTGGTAAAATAGTATATGCAGTGACATATTACGTATTGATTGATGTGGTGTAAGCATTAGTGTTAATAAAATTTCACCTACAAAGAAGTTGGGGTTTTAAAAACATTAATGGGGGTGTGGCTGTTTGTAGCTTGACAGGGTGACAAAGGGGAAGTTGGGTGTGGGGGAGATACACACATACTAGCAAGATCAGATTATATAAAGTATGGGGAAGTATAAAGAGAAGCTTCCCAACCGATCATGCATACCTCCAAACTTGTATGAGGCTAGAAGCTAATATAGGGCATCACTTTTATAAGAATTTACTCTAGACACTTAGGAAGTTACATAGAATTTGATTCAGTGACATATTTGTGCAGAGGCCATAAGTTAGCAGTAGCAATTTTACATCACATGAAGAACTTATGGACACAAAACGCTAAAACATCCTGAATAATGTGACTCGAAAAATAGCGGCTTGCGCAAAATTTTGCGTAAGCAGTATTGACATATTAACACATCTATGTAACTCGAAAATTAGCTGCGAGTGCAAAATTTTGTGTAAGCATTGTTGACATATTAACGCACATGTGCGAGAAATATATAAGCAATAATGCTTTATGCGCCCTATCCCTTAAGGCTTAAGATCTATGTAGTAAAATAGAGAATAATATTTTTCTTGAAGATAAACATATCTATCGATCGTATATGAAACAAACTACTACTCATAAGAATTTTGCATACTTCATAATTTTCATAGATAGCTACTTAAAATAAAAAAATTATATATGTCAATAGTGCTTCACAAAGATTAGTACCCTGTTCTTGTGTTGTCAATGCAAAAAGCAAAGGGGGGAATGGGTACTTTTACTTCATCTTTGAATCAGATGCTGCTTTGATTTTCACTTAGTTGGCAAAAATTTTAACCCAACGTTTTAGCATATTAGTTGATAATCAAATGCACTATTTAACCTGCTGTTTAAGTTAAGTGGAACATCAGCTTTTGGTCCATCCTTTTCTCAAAGCTTTCATCCAAAGTTACTATCACATTTTATTGACTGGAAAAAAAGAAAGGCACCACATCTTCAAAAGTTGAGATGATGAGATCAAGAGAATTTTCTTTCCACAGATAAATAAATACAAAAGAAAACAATAGAAATATGAGAGTCAATATAATGAGCTGGGATGCATACATGTGTATGCAACTTAAGTGTAACATGTAAAATTTTATTGAGAAGGAGAAATTAGGTCAATAACATTAATGTTTATTTGAGAAATTGTAATTGGACCTTCAATAAATTGATGTTATTGTAGTATTTTATGCTTCAAAGAAATTACCATAAATGCTGTATCACTGGCTAGCTTATGTTCTGACTCAAATAGTATAGTGCATGTGAAATTTTGTGTGAGTTGACCAGAATTACTTTGCAAGGTTAAATACACCAAAACTTTTTCATAAATGCTACTCTCTCTGTCTGAACCTATTTCTTTATTAGTTCGTGTAAAAAAAAAAGACTTCTTTCTATATTTGAAAATAATTTACTTTTATACAATGATTTATAGCCACACAAAATATATGTGACTCATCTAACACCACAAGTTTAAAAGTCTTTTATATTTTCTTAAATTTCATGTCTAATTAAATGAATTCACATAAATTGAAACGAAAGGAGGATATATCATCAGCTTATGTTCTAACTCGAATAATATAGCACACGTGAAATTTCTCGTGGATCAATAAGAATTACTTTGCAGGGCTAAACACATCAATATTTTTCTATTATGACCTTGATAAGATGTATAGGCATATAAATTGTGATAAGACACCAAGGAGTGTATCAATTAATTGGCAACCGCGTCTACCATTTAAGAAACTACTTAATAAATTAGAAGAAGGATTTGTATTGTGAGTTGTGACTCCGATTCCACTTATCATTTGTCAATTTGAGTTGACACCTCTACCTGAAACTGACCTTCAAGTTCCTATCAGAAGAAGCAAGAAACAACTAATCATTAGACTGGGTATTATAATAGGAGCTTGCCAAACACTTGAACTCCTTTAACATTAGTGCTGTTTCAGTTCCAAAATTTTAACCAGCACCTCAAACACTCAGAAAAATTTACTAGTGTCATTATATTGAATCAAGCTGCAGAAGTTCCAGTTCCATAACAACCATCATATTTTTCATATTCATACACAAATCTGGGAAGTTAATAAATTGAAACAAAAAATTATTGTTGAGAGTGGGATTTGAACCCACGCCCTTTCGGACCAGAACCTTAATCTGGCGCCTTAGACCAACTCGGCCATCTCAACATGTTTGCCTTATCGCCCTTGCTGTTTCTACATATTTATATTTATTATTCCTTCTTCAATCCATAAAATTAAATTAAAATTTCAAACTTTTTGGAGGATAATTTTTAAAGGGAATTTGCAGGCTGGGGTGGTCTTTAATTTTTGGCCGTCAAAATGGTGGTCTTTTAACTTTTGCCCTCGAGGCAGAATTTCAGTCTTAAGGCAGAATTTTGCAACTTCTGTCCTGTGATTTTTTTTTTCCTATTGAGTTGGGGTTCGAACCCACAACCTTGGAATATTAGGCGAAGGACAAAACTTAAAGATCTCCAATTTGAAGGACAAAAATTAAAGACCACCCCAAATGACGGACAATTTGGGCAAAAAAAAAGATTTTTAAATTCAAATCGATCTCATTGGGATTATGCTTGTGAGCTTTCTGATTAACATGCTAGTAATTTGGATAGGATCTATGGGCTTTCAAATCAAACTGTTTCATCTTGGTGAAAGAGTCGACCCGAATCTTTGTCTGGCCCATACTCAACTGGACTTTGAACATCAATAATTCACTAGATTAGGCTCATCTTCTTTTCACAATTTCTTCAATTCTGTAAGTTGTTATTATTCAAATTTGAAACAGTTGTTCGAATTAAATATCAAGATATATTTTTTACCCACTCTTAACTACTCCAAGAAGACATACCGTCACTAATTGTGGGAATAAGAGTGATTTATTCAAATACCATTATGATTTTCATTGTGAATACTGAATATGCAAAAACCTTAAACACAAATAAAAAAGATTGGAAAATTATTATGCTTTTGGTTTCCCACCCGGTGTTTGATATCCTCATTGGGACCCCGAATAACCCGAATTCGAGTAGCGTAAAACCCATTTAAGAGAAAAACACTCTCTAATAGTATTTTTTTCCATATCAAAACTTGAACCCAAGACCTCTTTTTAAGGATAAAGAAATTATTAATCATAACAATTTAAATTGTAATCTCTTGATTACTGCACTGTCATGAGAATCTTAACTATAGTTTAACTTGTTCTACAGTGGGTAGCTTTAGGCATATGCTTTCCAGAACCGATATTTTTCCATGTTTGACGTTTACACATCACATCTGACGATATTAACTATACCCTGCTGTTAGTTGAAGTCTTCGTAAGTATGCGTAGTTCCACTATTTTAACACATCTTACTCTTCTTTGCACGAGACTGGAAGATTAAAAAAACAAAAGGGGGGGGGGGGGGGGGGGGGGGTCTACAGAATGATAATGTTATTCTACTATATCTGGTCCAAATTGATAAACCTATCTTGATTGTTGATATTAACTTTGACTAATTTCTAAAGTAAAAGCTACTCCATTTGTCTTGTTGATATAAAGTACTCCTATAAACATTCAGAAATAAATTTTGTACATTTTCTTTTCAGATTAACAATAAATCTAAAAACGCTGTGAAGAATCTTACTCAACATTTGAGGTGCAAAGTGAAACAGCAGGAATATCTGATGTGAATTTTGATGCCCTTGTGCTGTTTACTCCATGGTCAAATAAGAGTGCATCAGAGATCAGATATCAGACCTGCAAAGGTCCCCACTTTGCCAAAACTATACTGTTTTATTTTAGATAACTTTAATTTATATAAAATGGATACAAAATATTGTGCTATTCAATAGATATTTATGAATAACTCCTTTAAAATAAAACTAGTTATCGCAGGCCCGTGCTAAGCCCGGGCCCAAACTCAAAATATAAAAGCCTGTATTTTTATCGCACTTTTTTTAGTAGACCTTTCTGGGCCATCTAATTTCTCCACATACCACATTGAAATTGTCAGAAGCAATTATTTTTGCGAAGCACAATCTAATTCAAGCCTAAAAGTAGATTATATTTACATTGCATTTTACAACAAACAGTTTAGATTATAGTTACAGGACTCCCAAGTTGTGCTACTTGACAAAAACACATTTTCACAGTGGACAAAACTAAGGCTAAAAGCTATAAGCACGGATAGTCTTGTATATTTTAACTGTTGATCCATGACCGTCTGGGTCATCAAAAGACCTATGTACAAGCCACCAAAAGACCTATGTACAAGCTCGCCACAGTCATAGTGAACTGTAAATAGAAATAAGAGATATGTGATTAGTATCAAACGTAGATAGTTAAAATAGAACAAACATATTAGAGATTTCAATAGAAATAAAAAGGGTTATAGAGCAGCAACTTTTAGCGTATTTAAAGGTGTATTCAGCTAGTCACTTAAGAATTTACCTCTCTTGTTTCATGGAGCCAAAAATCTAAAATGTAAGGTAAATAACATGTTGCGAGTTGCAACAAAGAAATTTATATTAATAGTGTAAAATTCTCTCCGAGAACAAAGTATCTGAGTTAAATCCATGTGATATTTTTATCCAATATAGAAAATATTGTTTTTACCAATATAAGCAATCCCAATGGCCTGTAGAGTGTATACCAAGCTGCCCTTATAAATACGTATTATCCAGAACCATAGGTAAGACCTAATAAATGCTCCGTCAGATAATGACACTGTAGCTCCAGAGTTGCAAAATTTTTACTAAAATATATATTGACAAATAATGTAAAAATATATTCCCTCCGTTATTTTTTATTGTATTTTGCTGACTTAACACTTCCCTTAAAAAACTGTTTATTCGGGGTTTGTCTTACTAAATTACTCTTATTAATTATGCTTTGAAAATCTAAGTTTTACTACTAATACTTTATGCTTTTTACTTAATGATAAGAGTAATATAGAAAAATAATAAGTTTACCATGATTTGTTAAAATAAACAAGCGACAAAAATTAATAATAAAAAACAATTAAAAAGAAACGGAAGAGTAATCTAGTTTAGGATAAGAAAAAATCCACAATAAGGCTACTACAGTGTAAACAATACACAAATAACAAAAGCCCAAAAGGACGAAGTAGAAAGTGCCTTCACAGAATAAATGAGGGCAACAACCACGTGTAGGAGCTCCATTGGATCAAACTTGATGTGAGGACGACAAAATCTTTGAGTTGCCGTTTATATAGAGTAGTAATTTGTATCTTTTGCAACAGGCAAGTAATTACCCTACTTAACAATAAAGATGATTATGCTATTTTATCTATGTGTATAATCAAAACTCTATTTAAATTATATAGTTGCAATGGAGACAGAATGTTTGACATCTTATATTAAATTATTAAATGAGAGCATTTTGCATACTTTAT
The DNA here is from genome assembly GCF_019175385.1 of Lycium barbarum. Lineage (NCBI taxonomy): Eukaryota > Viridiplantae > Streptophyta > Magnoliopsida > Solanales > Solanaceae > Lycium > Lycium barbarum. The sequence continues at coordinate 164,511,821 of NC_083337.1, forward strand.
TATTTCCTACCCAAAATTCCCACAACTTTACAGGCAAGAGATAAAGAGGGGGGGGGGGGGGGGGGGGATGGTAAAATAAGCAATTATAAATGTAAATAATTGTATATATCTACCACCAGAATGTGGATATATAAATATGGCAATGGCCTCGGTAATACCCATCATGTTCTTTAACAGTGGATAAAAATGGACTTGTATTGCCGCCAAGCACTAAAATAGTAATAGACCTTATTTTTTATAATTAACATTCATCCTACATTATCTGATACTCATACGATAGTATATATTAGTGTAAATAGTTAGACATTAGGGTACACAGTACATGCAATTTAATTAGATATAACATGTTGTGAATCCATTTTCTACTTTATCATTCCAAACTTGTTACGAAAGATCATCGGTCTACGTAATCATCATATAACTTAGAAATATTTGGAGTAATTTAAAAGCAAAGAATGCCACATCGATCTTAGTTGTTGTAAGCATGATACTTAAAAGAAAATTGCAAATTTCAGTCTATTCGCATAGTAATATTCTTGGAATTTTATTCTTCCTTTTTTGTTTATGGACTATTGTACTTGACTACCTTATGGACTAATCCACTTTAATATAAATATATTTGTACACGTGTGTGAGCACGATGGGGTGTCCCCCTACTATTTCTTTTTTGTTTTGTCTATTTTCAATTATTTTTGTTTCAGGTGGTAGAGAGGATTGAAAATGGTACGACTAGTATACGTGATATGTAAAATACCTTATATTCTGCATGCTTTACTCACTTCATTTTCTTTTCCTTTTTATAGCTCACATTTTAAAGGAGTCTTCTTGCTACGCATTTTGATTTCTCACTTACTGCTAATGAGTTTTTTATATTGTCAATTCTGCATTTTGCATGGCTAGTTGATCACGGATTTCTCAAAATATTACTAGCAGAAAATCGCTAATGTATGTTTTGTAAAAAATTGACCCGTCAATAAGAGATTTTGACAAGAATCAGTTAAAAACGTCATAGATGAGCCAAATTTCGATAGATTCCGATACCTTTCCTTTTGCCCTAAAGTACACTATAAATACTTAAATGTAGGTTCTGTTTTTAAGTTTTAAGAGTTATTTTGGGGTCATTCCAACCTCCTAATGATAGTTGGCCTATTCAATGGAAATTCGAATTAATTGAATTCGTTGGTTATGAATATAGAATTATTTGATTAAAAAATAGCTTTTAATGATAGAATAAGGGAATCAACTAGTTGATTGTGCGTTAGACAAGTAGACAAATCTATGTTTCATGCAAAAAAGAGATTAAAATAAAATAAAAAGTGGAGGCACTAGTAAGGTCAAAGCAGCTAATATAAGAAAAGATAGTGTCAAAAAATTTCTTTGTCCACTTTGCCTTCTTGATCCACTACCCAAATCTCACTTTTCCACCACATTCACGTGTCATTCAGTAATGCTGTCTAACACTGTACTCATCAATAATTAATTAAGAGGTCTGATTTATATATACTTACGCTGTAAAGTATTTATCTTTTTGCAATTAGTAAACTTAAAAACATATTGTAAACAAGTTATCTACTTTAATTCTTTAGGTAATTGATTTCACTTATTACTTGCAGTTACTTCTAGTTATTTTCTAATTACCTAATGATATGATTAGTGTAAAAGTTAAATTTTTAATTAAGAAACAAAGAATTTTGAGCTAAAAAATAATTCTTTGAAGGTTAAACGCGCAATCTAGCCTGAAAGTAATCATGTGGTGAGAGGGAAAGAATTAGCAAAAAATATTGAACTAATAACTATCTTATCATTTTTGGAGCATCCTGAACTATTACGAGAAGTTAATATCACATTCTTAGTTAATAAAGTGGAACTTGGTTAAACAAACATACATATCACATATCAAAAGCTGCAGAATGATTTTAATATTTTAAAATTAGCACCAAATATATTTCTAAAGTTTCTTAATGAAAGTAAACCAGAATGATGCTACGTGGATGACTAGCTCATAAGACTAGCTACAAGTGTCTTAACGGTAATCGCTTACTAGATTTTATCAAAAATTGTGATATGAAATAAATTCGATCGGGTGTAACTCAATCAAATGAAAATTAATTTAAGAAGTGATGATTATCCAAATTAATCATATAAAAAGATCAATTTTCCATCGCCTAATTGATGCAGGACTTCAACACTTCTTTGCATATTCAGAACGGGACATCTAAAACGTGATTAATATAATATGAGGCTCATTGTCGAATAAATTAATAATGAGAGTTTCGTTTTGATTTTTATAATAAGAAATGAATGTTGGACCTAATTTAATTATGAAAAATAAAAATTAATTAAAAAGGTGAGAATTATCCAAAAACAATATAACGATACAAATTTTCCCTCCTAAAACCAATATAGGACTTCAATGAGAGGTGAGGTGAAACACTAAAACAGAAATTATGGTACATGAAGCTAGCAAGACAACTGAGTAGTCCAACCTCATTACTGTCTGTTCAATTTATGGTCTTTTAAGTTGATGATCTAATTTACTGAACTAGTGAGGCAATTATATACTCTGAATTTAATCATCTTATAAGACTCGCAAATGAAAAAGATTGTCACTGACGGTCTGTTGAAATGGAAAACAAAAAAAGGAAGTTCGCTCGAAAAGTAGAACAATACCTTCACACCGATTGAACCGTCTCCCCTGTAAACGACAACTTCTTAGTCTTCTCAAATGTCCAAGTCTTTGTTACCACTTAATTTGTATCTATCCACCGATCACTTTGCCTGCGTGTTGAGGAATCACAAATCTTCCAGTCACATTTGTCCATTTTAATATGACCTGGCAAATGAAAGCCACGTCACCCTACTTTTAATATGGCCTAAATTTTAATTGAGTATAAGGACCTGTTTGGCCATAAGAATTATTCACTTTTTATCAGAAAGTTTTTTCATTTTTTTCAAAAATTAGTGTTTGGTCATGAAAATACAACTTGAAGCTGTATTTGAAATTTGAATAACAAGAAAATTTTATTTTTCAATTTTTTCACTTTTTTTACAATCAAAACAAGTACATTTCAACAAAAAAATACTATTTGCAAAAACTATGGACAAGCACAACTTTAACTCTAAAATTCCAAAAAAAAAGTGGAAAAAAAATAAAATTGGTTTCTAACTTTCTATGCCCAAACGCCTGCTAAGTTACCAGCTTTGATAATTGTAGATGTGATATTATACGCTAGTGCTAGTATTAGTAGTATGGTATATTCTCTTCTTCGAAAGAGCCGCCTGACGCGATTGACGAGCATCAAATTAAGTTATTTAATTTGATATTAATAAACTTTTTTTAAAATATAAAGTTATCTATTGGAACATATTAGATTTTTTGCTAGACATCAGATTAATATATATGTTATGGACATATAAATTATGTTGACTTTCTAAACGACAAGTACATCTAACAAATTGAGATAAAGAGTGCACGATCGATAAGTACATTAGTTTTATCCAACATAAGTATTCTCCAATGGACTTGCGGTCTTGTGGAAATAACAAGTTTATGATAAGAATCTCATGACATCCTTTAAAATACTCGTTCCTGTTCATTTTACTGTGTTATGTCTGTATTTTTTATGCTCTTAAAGAAGCATTATGTAAAAGGATAATTTAATTACTTTATTCATATTTTTTTTATGCCAGTTTAATTTCATTCTTCCTTTCATACATTAAGTAAAAATAAAGGTGAAAGAATTGGTTAATAACTATTTTGGACCAACAATTTCTAGTAACCATAACAATTAAAATGAATTGGAAAGGAGGATCGTAGTAGCTCAATTGGTTGGCTAACTGAAATTTCACCTTATTGGTGAGGGATTTTCATCTTGTAATCCCTTTCGCCATTTTCCCTCTCCCTACCTCTTATGTAATAATAATAATAATAATAATAATAATAATAATAATAATAATAATAATAATAATAATAATAATAATAAAAAGATGGATTGGAGAGAGTAAACACGTCGAGGCGGCAAACCAGACAACTGCATTTTGACTTTTTTTATTTTTCCCTCCATGAGATGTCCCAGTGCACCGGGTCGATGAATAAATTAACACAATTATAAGCTTGTAACACTTACAGAAATAAACTTATAGTACGTGTTCGATAAAAATATAATGATTTTGATCAAAACTATGCATTTGACTGAAGAAACCCACTTAAAATACATAAATAAGATTTTTTAAAATTTAGAACTCAAACTCAAAATTCTAGATCCGTTAAACACCAGTGTATCAATACATTCATTCATTTTAGAACAAGAAAACTAAGGACCCGTTTGGCCATAAAAATATTTGCAAATCAGTGTTTGACCATGAAAATTTCAAATTCAATTTAAAGTTGTATTTCAAATTTGAAAAATAGCTTATAACTTATTTTCCAACTTACTGTTTTACCTTTGAAGTCGTATTAAGTACATTCAAGCACAAATATTATTTGAAAAAAATATAACCAAACACAATTCCATTTTTAACGTGAACTCCATAAATTTCAAATAAAGTGAAAAATATTTGAAATAAATGGCCAAAACTAAGTATTGTTTTGGCATAGGTTATGTTTCAAAGTTTTTAACTCAGAAAAAACATCTTTTAACCTTAATGCTACTCCTAATTAAGCCAAAATGAGGGTAAAAGATAAACCAATATTATTATAAAGGCTCAGATAAGAAAATCCTGGTAATAACACGATAGTATATTAGTACGAAGAAAAGGCACAAGTATCGGGTCCGCAGTTTCTTGTTTCCATAACTCTCACTTCTCTCTCTTTCTCTCTCTATTTTTTGTCATTCTTTTTGTGACCTTTTTCGTTACAGAGGTCGACAGGTACGTCTAAAACTTTGTTGATTTGGATCGGTAAATCAAGAAACAAAATGGGTTCTCAATTATTGAGAAATCAGTCCGATGAGCAGGTACAAAATTGCTTTGCTTCTTCTTCATCATCTTCTTTGTGTAGCGAAACGCAACGTGGTTGTTCAAAAGCACAGAATTGTCTGTTTAAGATTCTCAGAATAATCTCCACTGTCCCACCACAGAATAATAATAATACTACCCCAACAACTCCACCTTCCTTCAGTTCCGAAAAATCTAACGGATTTGCTATTGACTTAAACACTGGGTTTAATGTTACGGAATCTGGGTCTCCCTTTAACGGCAGTTTAGCCGATGGAAAGAGTTCTGTTGCGGCGGAGAGTGACGGCGTTGTGACCGTTGATGTTGGGAAATGCGAAAAAGTGGAAGAAGAGAAATCGTGTAAAAGTGATAGTTCTGTAGTTCAAGAATCAACGGAAAACGAGGAAATAATAGAAAGTTTCCAGCTTGAGAATTATGGGGTTTCTAAAACGAGCGATTCAAAAGAACAAGGATTTATGGGTTTGCTCATTGAAGCAGCAACATTGATTTTTGGAGACTTTGAAAACGAAATTTCCAAACCTGAATGCGAGACAAAAAGCTTCAAATCTGAGAAATTAAAAATGGATGAAGATGATGATTATGTAGCTGTTAAAAAGCAGGTTAAACGAAGAAATTACGAGTTTACAGAGGAAGCTATAGAGGATAAATCATCATATCCAGTGGTTAGATCAAAAAGGGGAAGGATTCAGGTTTTGCCAAACAAATACAGGGACTCAATTCTCGAGCCATTAACGCCATTTTCAAGAATCCGATCAACTGTTGTCCCTAATAAACGTCGGTCAAAGTAGTAAGATCAATCACCGTTTAACTTTATTTCATATTTACTCGGAGTATTATGATTAGTATATTAAGCTCATAATATTAGCAACAGCTATGTAGACTAGTAATAGTCATAGAAGAGGAGAAAAGGAAGAGTCAATGGGGATTTTTGCAGAAGTTTGAGGCTTCTGGAATCTTGTAGAAGTCGAACTGGTTTACATTTTTACAAACAGTCGTTTCAATTTCTATTGTACTTTAAACTTATCAGTTCATCTGGTGTTTTAAGTGTTGCAAAATTTATGTCCATTTTTGCTTTGGAGAAAAAACTCGATAGGTGTGAGTTTGCTCACATTATCGGTTTCAAGTAATCACACATGAGAGGTGTGGTAGGCATTGACAGTTAGCGCAAAATTAGTTAAATTATTATGAACTTTTACTCTACATGATAAGTTACGACGTGCTCACCTAGACACGTGTTATGATTCGGCTAAAATAGAGCCACATTGATGACGAAGATTCATAAAATTGAAGCAACTTTACTTTGGGGTTGAGGTTTAATTGTTGTTGGTTTGTATTATGGAGAAAAATATGGGAGGATTTGTGTTATTGCTAAATCTCGAGTTGATCTTACAAACCTAGTTCAATGTGTTACAACTCGGAAACAATTGAAAACGTCAAATTTGTTGGTCAAACAAGGTAGTACCAAATTAGTGTTCGAAAAGGCAAAAGAGAGGACATCCAAAGTCGAGACTTATTGTACTCTTGATGGGAGGCATAAGAGTAGTCTCACATTGAGGTTCACAATGCCCTTGCCTTTGGGAGGTTTGGTTCACGAGGTAAGGTGGAATATCTCATAATTAAGTTTGAGTATAAATTTATATTTTATTTAGGTATAAATATATATTTTGTTTGGCTATTATTTTATCCCACATTGTAGATTGGATATATTAGTTCAAAGATTATAATTCTAGAACTAAAAAATTTGAGATAACTTAATCCGCGAACCAAACAACTTGTGGTCTAACTAGGTTTTGTCTTCTTTTTTTGCTTCACCTTTTATCATTTTTTTTTTTGCACGGATTTCCCTTCAAAGGCACTGGTCTTTAATTTTTGTCCCTCAAATTTTTGTCTTTCGCCTAAAAATTCATGGGTTCTGGGTTCAAACCCCCTTCAGTCAAAAATCTTAAAAAAAAATTAAAAAAAAAAATCGCAAGTCAAAGTTATGGATTCAAACTCTACCTTATGACTGAAGGCAAACTGAGAGTTCTGCCTTAAGGTAGAGTTTGCTACCTTAAGACAAACTCTGCGTTATAAGGTAGCAAACTCTGCCTTACGGGAGAGTTTTGCAAGCAATTCTGTCTTGTGATTTTTTTTTTTTATATAATTTTTGACTGAGCGGGAGTTCGAACTCATAACACATGAGTTTTTAGGCGAAGGACAAAAATTAAAGACCAGCAATTTGAGGGACAAAAATTAAAGACCACCCCCGAATAAGGACAATCGTGCAAATTGCCCCCTTTTATCATCCAATACAATTAATGTATATTCTCGTTTATTTTCTACATGACTTGAACTTCCAATCTACATTGTTAATTAGGTCTAATTTCATAGAACAATTAAAAAAGAATTCTCTAAGGGCCTGTTTGGAAAGCCACCTGGTAATTGGAATTTGTGTAATTGCTAGGGTAGTAATTACATAGCCTAGTAATTATACATTAGTATAATTACAATGACCTGTTTGTTTGTCATAACATAATTACAGTGTAATTACAAGCATGTTGTTTGGTTATACAAGTGTAATTACACAGTTAGTTTAATTTAAAAATAAATTTTAATTATAAAAAATTTAAAATTAATATTTAAAAAATATTTGCCTTTATAAATGATATTAAATTAGTTATTTAATAACACATTATTTCTTGAAAATATATTAATTAATAATCATATATTTGTACTAATATTGTAAAAAATAATTGAAATATTTTTCAAATTAATAATATTTAATTTTAATTAATTATAAAACTTAAAAGAAGTATTTTATGTGAGAACGTCATGGATTGAATGTTTGACAAAAAAATAATATTTATAAATATAACCTAAATTCAAAATCCAAAAGAAAAAGTTTAACATAATACTCTTATGTCAAATTCCAACATTATATAAGTAAATTCCAACGTAACTTAAGTAAATAATTCAAAAGAAAGGGAAAATATAAGTCTATAACCTCATTCACAACGAAATTCTACTTTAATAACGTCACTCGTTATATGTCAAGTTTGTTAATGACTCATTCTTTCCAATATTAAGAGGTGTAGTTTCAAAAATTAGAATACTAACACGGTTATGCTAAATGAATAAAATAAAAAAAATCGAGCAATTACATGGAACCACAAGAAGTAAAAGTTGGAAGGGAAAGAAAGGAAATGAAAAATAAATAGTATAAAAAGAAAAATACATTTTAAAAAATAAAAAGAATTAAAAAGTAAAAATAAAAAGAAATTAAAGTAATAGAAAAAAATTAAAAATCAAAAGAAATAAAAATAAATTAAAAATAAAAATATATTAAAATAAACAAAAAAGTAATCATGTAATTACATCCAATTCTCAACACACACACCCCCCCCCCCCCCCCCTCTTGAGAATTGGAGAGTGTAATTACACCCTCTCAATTACACCCAATTGTCACCTAGCTGTATAATTACTTGGTCAAACAAACAGACCAAACTGTGTAATTACACCAATTACAACCGATTTCAATTAACTGGGTGACTTTCCAAACAGGCCCTAACTATTTGTCGAAGGAAACCCGAGGAGCAGCATTTGGACCCAGAAGGAAAAAAAATGAACACGCACAAGAAGTTACAAGAGAGAATATTACTTCTACTTTAATTGAAAGTCGCCATCTTGAAGCGCGGAGGGGAAAACTTGGCCATGGAAGACTTTGACGGGAAATATAGTTGATTAGGTCGACAAAACAACCGTGTCGTATTTTATCATCCTCTTAAAATAACAAATACTACATATATACCCTAGATTGAAAGTGTAGAAATATATTCGTCCTTAACAATCAACGGTCAACATTGTTGAGTTAAGCCAGTTCAAGTACACACTTAACATTGTGTGATATTATTTATTTTAGGTTAAATTTGCACGATTTTCTCTAAAAAGTCTCACGTCATTAATACCCCTGAACCTTATATTTGCCTTCTTCTATTTTCTGATCAAATTTCAATTTGTCAAAAAAGAACCTGCTTTTTCTTTTGGTTAAAATATTTTTCACCATATCCAAACTTGATATAAATAATTGAGGCTAATTTGACTTCTTCTTTTTTTTGTCGAAAGAGTATTAATTGTCCTCTTTAATAAATAAACCTAAATATTCAGAAAGTGCAAATTATACCATTTTCGTTTTAAAATAACATGAAAGTTTATTAAAAAATTTGTCAATCTTTTTGGTCGTAGATCTTTATCTAATGTGAATCTTTTATATGCCCTTGTGCGGGTTCACTCCATTGCCAAATAAAGTTCCTCCAGAAATCAGATCTCAGACCTGCATGTGTCCCCACTTGGCCAAAAACTATTCTGCTACTACAAATAATTGGTTAAGGATGGAAACACAGGTAGTTTTTGGAATGAAAAAAAAAAGGTTGAAGGATGGAAACAGAATGTTCTTACCATCATGAAGTTACTCTTCGGTTTGACTACATATAATTAGGCTTAATACTACTACAACAAAAACAACAACATACCTAATATTATCCCACAACTAAGATATGAGGAAGGTATGATGTACGCAGACCTTACCTCTACTTTTATGGGGCAGAGAGGCTTAATATATCAACAATTCCTTAAAATTGCAAGTAAATCCTATTTAGACACTCAAATTATGATTTATTTCAGTTGAGCACCTGAGCACATGATAAAGTACTTCTATTGAACACTGTCGCTTCAAATTTTGAAAAAACTTTTGATCGTGTTCTCAAATATTCATTATGTAGTAAGTTAACCCCTTATAATATGGAAACTTCTTTAATTATACGCATTAGCCTCAATAAGTCAAAAACCTCGAGTTTGTTCCAGGGGCTGACCCATGTGACAGTGCTTGAGCACCCATTAACCCGAACACGAACTATGTTTTTATATATAGAAATTTCTCCAAATTTGAATATATGGGCTGAATAGCACCCACCGTTCAAAACTTGGGGTGGATGCTTTGGTTCAGTGCGTTAGTTGAAATTGCACGGTTGGATGAGGATGTAGGTTCGATTGCCCGCGCCCACAAAATTTAAGAGCTCCCCTCTTCTTCTTTTTCTTGACTTTTCCTTAAATAACTTAAAAAATAGGTAAAAAATATCATGTTTCTTGGTTGTTCCAGCTGACTTTTCCTTCCTTTTCTCCAAAATGTTTATCTTCTTTGTTTTACTTCTTCTTTTTTTCCACTTCTCCCTTTTAGTTTTTTACTTTTTCTTAATGTTCTTCGTTAGTTTTTTCTATTATTGTGTTTAAATAATTTTGCATTTCTATTTTATGAGAGAAAGCAACTTTACGGTAAAGAAACGTCAGCACCCATGACATTAAAATCCTGGGTCCGCCACTAGTTTCAATTGAGACAAATGTGTATAATTAAATGAAATGACATATTTTATGTGGTTAACTACCTATTTGACGTTTGAGAACACGTGTAAAGATTCCTCAAATTTTGAAACCGAAAATGTCTAATGGGAATACTTTATCATGTGTTCATGTGCTCAACTGAAACAAATCTTAATTCGAATGTCTAAATGAAATTTAGTAGCAAATTTAAATGGTTGAAGATATACTAAGCCTATAAATTATAGTAATGCAACAACTTGCACTCATAAACCCGAATTTGCCTCTCATCAAGCACAAATTAGCAAGAAATCATAATAGGAACATATTAGTTTTCTCTTTCAGTCTGGTTTATTGCCTTAATTACTGTCCTCATCTCAATTTCGGGCTCCAATTTTTCAGTTGGGGAAGTTACACATCTGGCGGCTCAACAAAAAATATTTATAGCCGCTAATCAATATACATATATTATACATTTATCCGTCTTTTTTTTTTTTTGAAGAGTCATTATTTCAGTTAATTTCTCTTTTTGAACCACACCTCATAACAACCCAACAAGATTTGACAACCTAGAATGAAAACATTTTTTTGCGTGGATTGTCCTTCATTTGGGGTGGTCTTTAATTCTTGCCGTTCAAATTGGTGGTCTTTAAATTTTGTCCTTCGCCTAATACCCCAAGTTTGTGGGTTCGAACCCCAGCTCAGTGAAAAAAAAAACCGCAAGGCAGAATTTGCAAAACTCTGCCTTGCGAATTTTTTTAAAATTTTTGACTGAGTGGGGGTTCGAATCCAAAATTAATTTTTTTTAAGACAAAAGTTAAAGACCATCAATTTGAGGGCCAAAAATTAAAGACCACCTCCATCGAAGGACAATCCTGGAAATTGCCCGAATGAAAGTTCTCTTTATTTAACATTGGAGCCCATTGCAGCTTCACAAATGGCCCAAAGGGTATTTAGATATGTTGAAAACTAATATATGTATGAAATTTGTATTAATATAATATATACCATTTTTGAGATATATGCAGTCACAGTGTGTATGAAATGCGAATAAATTCGATATAAATTAGTCTTAAAAATATTTAAAACTGATATGTGTGTGAAATGTGTATGAATATAGTTTGTATCAATTACAGAATATATTATTATTATTATTATATACACACACAAAAAAAATTACAGAATCATTTTCAAGTGATATCACTTCACTGTTGCAATTGAATTCGATTTCATCTAGCACCAGCAAGCTACTTCTCTTCTCTATGTTTAAAGATGTGGCAAAATTACATTAAAGTTGTATTATAATCGTATGTTGAGTTGAATGAAAATTGTATTTTCTAGTTATATATTTTATAATTAGTTCCATCAAATTTGTTTTTAAGATGTATATTGTTGTATATATTTGAAGAATACAATTTTAATATATTTTTTATACAACCGAGAATTACCAATTAGAATACACTTTTGAGCAAAAGGTGGAGAAAATCAGGAAACAATTTAATTTTGAATGGAGAGAGAAAAGTGAATAAAATAAAGGAAGATCAAGGTGGAGAAAGTTAGGGAACAATATCTCTTAATTTTGAATGGTAGAGAAAAGTGGATAAAATAAGAAAGATCAGTGTCCTTACGTTATTTTCATGATTGGCGCCTAATTTTTATTAGTTGCTTTTTAATTTACCTAATTAGTATAAAATTTGTAAGAAAACTGTTAATATATTTTATAAATTAAAAAGTATCTTCATGTTATGTAAATATCTTTCCTTTCTCCTCCTTTCCCTAGCAAATAAGCAATTTACTTTTCGAAAAAAAGAAGAGGGAATTAATCAATAAATGGTTCCTACTGACCTACCACGTGTCCTCATTTTCAAAATTACTCCTATTACTACTAAGTACTAACTAAAATGAGAAGCTGTAGTAATATTTAATTTTCACATAAAATTTATTTTCTCATTTTCTCGGTTTTGAAAAGTATGGAGCTTCTTGATGAACACATAAGTTAGAAAAAGTAATCTATATCCTTTTATTAAGTATAAGCTGAAGCATACGACTTTCTCGCTGTTTTTACGGCTAGCAAATGAGATAAAAGAGTCGAACTAATTCCATCAAGAGAAAAAGAAAAAAAAAATAAGAAAAAGAAAAGAAAAGAATACATCCAAAATCATGTAAAATAAAATGGAAAAAAGTCTTAGAGCCTGTTTGGATGGGCTTAAAATAAACAGCTTATAAGCTGAAAATAGCTTATAAGCTGCTTTAAATAAGTTAAGCCAAAAGGGCCAAATTATTTTTTTAGGCTTATTTTATGCACCAAATGATTTTAAGCTAGCCAGTCAAATACTCATAAAAGCTTAAAACAACTTATAGTTTACCTATAAGCCAATCCAAGCTGGCTCTTATAGGGAAAGTGAACGCTATAAACTTTTTTTTTTTTCATCAACGCTATAAACAATATACCTAATTTCTAGCGTTTACACAGTTGTCCGCTTGACTTAATTGCTTGAATCGCCGTCCTTTTGATCCTTAATTTCGTACTAATTTCTTGCTTCTAGCTCTGAACTTCACCAAATATTATTTAAAACTATCACATGGAACATTACAATGCTAACCAATTATTTCTTTATCTTTCGGCGAATCAATTAATCTTTCAATATGCTCTAGAATTTCATATATAATTACTTTTAAGATTCGGAAATATCTTACGAAACCATACTTTAAGCGTGATTCAAATCATTTATCCTATGCACTTAAAGCTTATCTTATTAATCCTTTTGTGATACATAATTTTTGACTATGTCCTTTTCTTATTCATTCGGCTCACTGTCTTTTTACAATAGTTAATGCATCAATTTCTGGTGCGAATTGGGAAATTGATTTTATGATATTACATACTAGAATTTATTGAATTTTCCTCACCAACTATTAAAGGATGGAAACTTTTTTTTTTATATGATCTTGAACAATATTTACCTCTTTACGTGATCTTAAACAATCTTCACCTCTTAGACGCAAGATCTATGATTTTTTTTGTAAAAGTTACTTAGGTACGAGATTAATAATATCAATTGAATATATTATTTGACTCTCTAAATACTATTATGTGGAAAATTCATGGGGAAACTTATTTATAAGTTCTTTCAAATAATCTCCATAATATTTGTTAGTTCACTCGCCCCATTACGAAGTGGAAGAATTTTATTGTTGATATAATTAGTATTTTAATATTCAAAGATATTATTTGATGAATGAAACTTCTTCACTTTTAACTAAAAGTTTTCAAATTCGACGAGTCACTTTTCTTTTATGACGTGAATATAAATGAATTGTGTCAAGTGAATTTATTTTATTTTCTGAAGAGCTAATTGGTTATTACTAGTGCAATCGTGTCACCAAATGTGTGGAAGTCCTCTAGACTGACGTCTATTTCAGGGTAGTTTGGTACACCGTATAAAGTGGGATATCTCAGTATTAATTTTATACCATATTTGATAAAGAGTATACATTTATTCTGAAACAAATTTATACCTTTTTCCAACAAAATATAAAATGAAACTCATATTTAAAGATGAGATATCCCACCTAATCCCATTAACCAAACGACCCCTAACAGTCACGTCGTCTCTCGAGCCACTGAACTATGTCTCCAACGTGTAGTCCCTAACCGCAACGAACAAACATTAATTAAATCATCGTTGACGTTTACAGTTATATTAACAGGTAACCGGCAGTTACCCGCTACGCCTTTCGTGTCTTAGGGCTATACTTTGTTGCCTTGGGCAACTGAAGTACTCGGTTACAGGTTGTCTTACCTAATGACTTTATCCATTTGACTTTCTGAAATGCTGCTCTACTCAATTTCCCCCAAATAAATAGGCCTATGCATAACCCCCATTTTCTTCATTCCTTCTCCTGTGATTTATAAGCTTTATATTCTGCCCTGTGTTTCTTCCTTAATCACCATTCTACCACTCTGGTTGTGCTACCCGCTGCTCACCGGAAAATATCGTACTCCCTTCTCAATTTAAGTGTCACTTTTTTTTTTATATGTCGAGAAAAAAATTTCTCTTTTTATTTTTAGCAAGTTGACAAATATCGCAAGTTCAAAATCATAAGATTTAAATGATATTTTATTATATTACACACATCTTTAATCTTTCAAAAGTTTCTTTTTATTCAAATTTTATGCACAACCAAACTAAGACACTTGAGTTGGGGACGGAGAGAGTATTTTCTACACTGTGATGGCATCTCCGAGAAGTCACCGGAAACTAATCGATGAGAAGAATCGAAAAGGAAAGTTATCGGAGAAATTCATGTCGTTTCAAGGAGATATTTCAGGGACCGTTTCGGAGATGTCACGAAGGCCTAGAACTGTTCCAAACTTGTTTTCCGGCATGGGACCGAACGCCGGTTCTCTCCCGGAGTTGCAGGTTAGGCCGAAATTGACGAAGTTGCTGTTGAATGTTACGATTCAGAGGAGTCTAGGCGCCGTACAGGTGTTGATATCACCGGAATCAACCGTAGATGATCTAATCGCCGCCGCTATACGGCAGTACTCGAAGGAAGAAAGACGTCCAGCACTTTGCTCCATGGATTCCTCCGGTTACGGTCTTCATTACTCGCAGTTCAGCTTAGACAGTAAGAACCGTTCGATTACCTTTACTTGAATAATCACCGTTGAATCTGAGCCGTCCTAATTGCCGCAATTTGATTGGACAATGAATTGATTCTACTCCATTACTGCCCTCCGTTTTTCGTTTTACTTTCCTTTTTAATTAGTTTAAAAAAATTGTTCTCTTTTTTTTCTGACTTTTTAATTTCATGCTATGTTTAAAGAGGTAACCTTTAGCTGGAAAAAAGCCGGACTATTAGGGTCTATTTTACGCAATCTTACTCTGCATGCATTTTTGGAGAAGACTGTTTTCATAACTTGAACTCGTGACTTCCTTGGAAACAATCTCCCATGCTATGTTTAAGACCACAAAATTAAAATATTTTAGTACATTCTACGTATTTTTAGTTGAACATCACAAAATTCAAACCTCTTTTTTACTTTCTTAAATTTCATGTCAAGTACAAACATATCGGAACCGATGAAGTATTATTGATAGGTATTCACCATTGAATCTGAGCCGTCCTCATTACTGCAATTTGATTGGATAATAAGTTGATTCTACTCCATTAATATTTTTGTGCTAATATTTGATTGGTGGGTGCAGGTTTGGACGGTGCAGAGAAGCTGATGGCGTTGGGAACAAGAAACTTCTTTTTGTGCCCCAAAAAGTTAGGCCCTGAAACTTCGATGTGCGGTGACTTAACTGCGTCATCTTCGATATGTAAAAAACAAGCTGACATTGATATCAGTATGGATTTGCCTTGGCCCAAATTCATGGATTTCTTGCTGTGAAAATTTACAGCTTCTCAACAAGGTAACTTCTTTTTACCCCCTCAGTTTTCTCAAGGGCGGATTATAGGGCAATTTATGGTGACTGCGAACTCATGATTTCTTCGCCAAATTAGATATTTTATGTACATATTTTTCAGAATTGGCCTAATATTATTCGCTAGTATTCATGCTTCAAAAAGGCTAAATATGATGCACTTGATTGAATGCTAAGTTATCTACCTAAGCTGCCTCTGGTTGTACATAATCCTAATCACTGTGGAAGCTCTGTGTCAACGAACTCCACTTGTAGCAGCCTTTCAGGTTGTCTTGATGTAATTAGTTCAATCTATTCTGTACAGTTATTTGTAAATATTTTTTATGTGACCTCAAAGTATAAAATTTCTCTTGCAGCTATCTCTCTATAAAAGTAAACTCATTATATGTATGCTATCTTTCTTGGGTTTTCAAGTCCGTATACTAGTACCCACCATCAAGAATTTGGTGGAATTGATAAAATTTCTCTATTCTTAACTACAGTTCTTGAATTTATGCTCTAGGTAAGGAGAAACCCCTCAGATTTGAGCCATAGGTGTACATAAACTCTTCCTTTTTAATGGCCATATGCGATACGAATTGAAATTAGTCGGGCCAATAGTTTCAAATACCATATTATTATTAGAAAAAGTCGTGTAGTACTCATTTCTCACTCTTTGCAGTGTACAAGAAAATAAAGTAAAAGCTTATCCGCACCCAAAGTTTATACCAAACTTTACTACGATTAAATCCGAAATTAAAGTTATAATGTAGTATAAGTTTTACCAGAAATAGAGGCTCCAGTTTCTTTCCTGGATTATTTGCATATACTGTTTGGCTGACCGAACACAACTAATATTATCTTATCGTTATGGTCATCTTTCATAAATTCAATGAATTGTCAAGCAACCAAACCAGAAAAGGACATGATTTTAAATTTTATTCTAGTTTTGAGATTTCAATTTATTGTAAGTTACGACCGCGACTATATCTGAAGGTAAAAGTGCATTCGGGCTCGGTCACGAAATCGGGTACTCGATATGACCACGGGGTGTGTGCAGCTGTCCTCCACTACCACCAACTCGAGTCACGTCTGCAGGTCTCGATCAGAGTGTCGCAGCAGAAAAGCACGTTGTGCTACAGTCTTGTCACATCACACAAACGTTAAGGCTGAAAAGTCCAAAGTTGGTATATATGGTAGCTTAGCAAAGAAGGAACTGGGATTTATTTTCATTACCTATATCTTAGCTCTTACCCTTTGTAACAGAAAGGACTTCTTTCCGAGGGACAAACACGGAAACAATATTTTTCTCTCTTTTAGCTATTTGAATCTTAATTTATTGCTTGTTATTTGTTAAAACATGTCTCACGATCCAACTTACTCCGGACTAGGCTCGTACGAAAAGTTATCGGGATTGAATACGGCTCACTTGTCTTCAAATTCTAGAAAAATAAATCTCTAACTGATTTTTCGGTTAAACCCGATTTCGCCGGAAAACAGTGACATCACTTATTATGATGCATATAAATATTTGATTGATGGTTTGTTCTCATACTTAATCAGATGGACCTACTGTTATTTTTCTCTAGAAAATATAGCACATTTATGAGAACAAATCAAAAGAAAAAGTAAAAACAAGGCCTCCTCTAGGTGATGGGTCAATTCAGCCAATTAATTGATTTTTTCCATAATCTCCAACTTGGTGTTGTATCTTGAATTCATGAACAACCAGCGGAAAGTCAGATGGCATGGATCACGTTAAAGGAATTATAACACCTACCAATAGCTGAATAGTGTATTCACATTTAGGTTATACTAGCTTGAAGGTTACATTTATTTCTGGAGATCCTTCCGAGCTATATTAGGTAAAAACTTATTTGTACCTAAGTTTATCAAATAAATGAATGTAAGAGGTGTGTCCGGCATATAAATAGTTTTTCACTTAATCATGTTTAATTGATATGTATTCTCATTTTTATTTATGACTTTTATGGTTAAGTTGATTAATGTAATGTAAACGTCAGATATGCATACAAGTACTTACTAACTATATTTTCCAGCGAGAAGTTAGAAATACTCCGGTCATTGGTTCTACAAAAAGAAAAAGTGTTTTTCACTGAGCAGTCACTGCATATACAGTAAGATTATAGGACGGAAGCAACTTATTCATTTATCTTTATTTATTATTATTTGGTGTTATAATTGGATACGGTCATGACAAGTCATTCCCCACTTGTACTAATACTACTCTTTAAGGCAAGACCAGACCGTTTGCCTTAACTCCGAGTATAATTGAAGGAGAATCAGAGGTTGATGTCTAAACACAGGAACCAGATAATAAATCAAATAAATAAAACTGGAACACATTACGCTGTTTCCTTATTATACCCAATCGATAAGGAAGCCCAAATTGCACCCATATGCGTCGAGGCCCAGATAAGTTTTGGATTGTGAAACAAGCAAACCCAATTTCAAAACATTTTTTTGCGCGGATTGTCCTTCTTTTGGGGTGGTATTTAGATTTTGGCCCTCATATTTGTGGTCTTTAAATTTTGTCCTTCGCGTAGAAACCCTGAGGTTCTGGGTTCGAACCCCCGCTCAGGCATAAAAATAAAAAATAATTTCGCAAGGCAAGACTTGGGAAAGTTATGCCGGAGCCGGCATACGCGCGCTTAAAGCATGACTAAAGTTATGCAAGATCCAACAGAACTTTTTGCATGGTTTAGCTGTGCTTTATGGGGCAGAATTTTAGTTAAGCCATAACTAAAAGTATGCCCCATAAGACAAAATCTTTCCTTAAGGCATAGATTTTGCCTTAAGGAAAAGTTCTGCCTTACGACTTTTCCTTAAGGCATAGTTTAGTTATGCCTTATGGGGCAGAGAGTTAAGGCATAATTAAAAGTATGTCCCATAAGGCGGAACTTTTCCTTAAGGCATAACTAAAAGTTTGCCTTGCAAAGTAAAAAAAATAAAATATATGCCTTAAGGCAAAGTCTGCCCCCTCCGGCAAACTTTAGTTATGCATTAAGCGTGCTTATGCCAGCTCCGGCATAACTTTCCCCAAGCCTTGCCTTGCGAAATTATTGTTTATTTTTATGCCGGAGCGGGGGTTCGAACCCAAAACCTCAGGGTTTCTACGCGAATCTCAGGATTTTTACGCGAAGGGCAAAAATTAAAGACTAGCAATTTGAGGGGCAACAATTAAAGACCGGCCCAAAAGAAGGGCAGTCCTGCGAATTGCCCATTTCAAAACCGAATGAGCTTGTGGCAATTTCCTCTCCATTCGACTTAGGAGCATCAACCGTCAAAATTCAACTGTTTCTGTTATGTTCAGAGGGGGGGGGGGGGGGGGTAAGTGAAAATGCTTCTTCCAATAATTTTAATATAGAAAATATACCAGTATAGGATATTCACGTAAGACTTTTATTAGTGCATTTGCAGCCAGCACCCTCTCTAAACTGAATATGAACATTGACCACGTGAATGCAACGTAAAATACAAGTACCATAAGTCCATAACCTGATCTAATCTAATTAAGAGAGACAAATCCATAAATAGATAGATAGCATGCAAGTTCCAGCTTGAAATTCCAATCGTAGATAACTACTATATATACAAAAGTCAAGTACGTATATGATAAAACTTTTCAATTCACGTTTGCTCCAATCATCATTCCATAAAAAACAGATTCTTTTTCTCAGATGCATCAATAGGTAGAAAACCAGTGTTAGGTCAAGGATCCATAAACCTGAGATATATTAGACAACTTATTATTTCAATCGACAAATCAACCAAATAGGCCTTAATTATAAACTAGATGTGGTAAAGGGGTGTGAATTCCAGGCTCATCACAATTGGATTGTTTCAATGACTTACCTGCTGTGGTCCATTTGAATCTTGTTTGCTAATAACCATGAAGTATAATGAAATGGTGGTTTGCCCGAGTGGTTAAGGGGGAAGACTTAAGATCTTCTGCACATAAGTGCGCGTGGGTTCGAACCCCACAGCCACCATATTGTATTGCTTTTTGTTTTTTGCCTCATTGGTCCGAGACAATATCGGTTCTCTTTCTCTATTGAAGAAAAATATTCTTTATAGATTTTTTTGGAAGCAAACGCACCTAAACTCGCATAATATTTTAAACGATTTATCATGTCAAATAACCTGCTTGGTGGTGAAAAGAAAAATGGTAGGTATTTTACTTCATTTTAAGCTTTGATAAGAATAAAAGTCCATGCAAGTATAGTTAATGCAATGCAGTGTTTAAAATTTTATCCTCACAATATGTGACTGTTAGGAATATACTGTGGTAGAGGACTAGAGGTATTGAGGGCTGGTAGTATTGAATAGATAGTTTGTTTTCATTTGATAGGTTTTTGTTAACATTGTACAAATTTTCCTTGGTAATTAATACTAACATGTTTACTTATTAGGAAAAAAAGAAAAGAATAGCAGCAAGATGGATCATCATTGCAAAAAGTGCGTCTGCCGGGAGTCGAACCCGGGTCTATTGCTTGGAAGGCAATTATCCTAACCGTTGGACTACAAACGCTGTTATTGTTGTCGTGTGTTCAGTTGAATTCAAACCAACTTGACTGTAAGGAGAGGAGGGCATGAAAATTTGACTTTGATGGCACGACTAATAAAATAGATTCCCGGTAACCAGCCGGCATTCTACCAAAGCCATCACTCTTTAATATTAAGACCAAAGATCATACGAAGCGATACATACTCCTCCATTCTTATAATCAGAAGGTCGAGTCCAATAAATAGATCTAGTCGTCTTTGATCGGAGCGATTTACTCCTAAGTGGGACTTCCAGACACAACGTCGAATTTGTCAGCCCCATATTAGCTAGTACTAGACACCTCGTAGTAAATTAAAAAAAAAAAAACTACTCTTTAAGATTCATCTCCTTTTTCCTTTTTCTCTTCTTATTTTCCGGCATTAAAATTAACTTCTTGTTTAACTGTTTATGTATAGAGTAGTTCAACCTTTATATATGTGGAGTACGTAGCTTAAAACCTTAAAGCAAATTCCTTTAACATTCAAAATATTTAAGACAGTGGATAGAGTACACTAATGCCTTAATAAATTCCATTAGTATGTAGAAGACTCTTAACTTCCTTCAGACAGCAAGTAAAATTGGAAGTTAATAAAGGTTGGGAATCACGTTCAATGATAATTAAAAAGAGAATATTCTGTGAGGATATATATAGACAACAATTTATACCAGCAGTGATGGCGTTGGGGTTAATTAAGGGGCTTGGAGTTGGAGCAATCATGATATTAAATGGAGTACTAGCTAGCTAGTTTGTAATGCAAATTAAGAACAAAAAAGAAGACAGCAAAATGAGGGAGACCTCTCAACCAACAAATTCAGTCTTTCCTTAAATTGTTTCATACGTACTCTTGTGATTCATTCTCTTAATTGGATCCCACCTTAATTACTATACTTGTCATTGTCTACATTTCGTTAATGTATGTGAACAGAAAAGAGCCCTTTCATCTGGAAAGGTCATTCACCTTGCTGACTGTAAGTGCCACGCTACTGCAACTCTGCAAGGATATAGTACATACGTATTGTGCTTTGGGTACAATTAAGTTGGGATCCGTTATAAGAATTCTCACCATGTTTATTGGGTCAAGCATTAATTCAGTGCTGGCTCTATAGCAAGGCAACTAAGGCATATGCCTTAGGCCTCCAATTTTGGGGGGCCCAAGTTTTATCAAGAATAAATTATGTGATAATTTAAAAAAAAAAATTTGATTATTTATGATAAAAATTAATAGCATTTTTTTAAAACTTATATTATTTTATTCTCTTTAATCTTTTTCAAATAGAAGAAATTAAGAAAACGCTTTTTTGCCTTCTTGCATTCTGTTGACTAACACTCACATTATTTTATTCTCTTCAACTCCTTTTGTATCCTCTTTCTTAAAATTTCTAATAAGTTATAGTAGTACTCTGTCAGAAATAAGAGTTAGTAGTCGAAAGTGTTGAACAAAGGGAATTGCAGATTCTTTTTTGTTTCTTCGTAAATTTATGGGAAGACAACAAGCATACTAAAGTGGGCTATACCAAGTTATCAATTTTTTGAATCAGATTCTATTTTTCTAACTCTATTATTTTTATCTAAAATTTGTCAACTTATTGCTTATAGAATTATGTTAACAATTTCTGTAATGATTGTCTCAGTAGAAGGATGTTTTTTAACATTCAAATTAATAAGATTTTACCTAAAACTAACAATTGAAAAAGAAAATTATTCGAAGAAATAGATTATAAAAAACTTATTAAGTAATAATTTAGCATCTAAAAAAAGTTAGAAAAATAAATTTTGAATAAAATATAAGCATATGAATTCTTTAGGTTGTAGGCCTCTAATTAAAATTTCGCTTTAAACTTCCAACTATGTTAAGCCACCCCTTAGCATTATATAAAATAAATAGTACTAAAAGTTCTTTATATATTCTATATGGATGTACAATCTCTAATAAGGCTAAAAGACATGTATTGTGAGTAAAAGACATGTATTGGACCACATCACTAGTTGGTCCAACCTTTTGCCCTTTTGTTTTTGGGCCTTATGGCTCAACAGAAACAGTAACCTCTTTAACAATAAACATGATCTCCCATCCTTTGATCACTCTTATGGATTGACTGTTGAATATGATAATTTGGGCAACCATAAGGGTAAAATCTAAAAACAAGAATCTCCATTAAATGGGAACCTCCTGATAGGGGCACCTATAAGCTTAACACTGATGGATCTTGTCTTGGTAATCCTGAAACAGGAGGAATTGGAGGAGTTTTTAGAAACAATAATGGGGACTAGATAATGGACTACTTGAAAGGCATACCCAATGCCACCAATACTTTGGCAGAACTAACCGTTATTCTGCAGGGACTCCAAATTGCTTTGGATAATCACCTAACACCTCTGGAGATAGCTACAGACTTAGTTGAGGTAATTACTATGCTACAAAAAAGCCATCTAGCTTAGAACCCCATTATTCTTAAATGCAGATCACTAATGGAGGAGCTGGGTCATCCGGTAGCTAGGCATAACTACCGGGAGCAGAACAAGGTCGCGGATCTTTTGGCAAAGGAGGGAGCGCAAAAGCAACTTTTTGGACGAGCTCATATTCTCCCCGTTCTCCCCATTTTTGTGCCTAATGTATTTTGGGCAGATGTCTCTAAAACTGCTTATGATCTTTTCATTCCTCTTAATGTTTCAAACCTGGATACTCTGGGCGGGAGCTTACAACCTCATGCAATTATGTAATTTTGTTAAGCAGTTATATATATTAAGTATCTGTTCACCAAAAAAAAATGTATTGTGAGGATTCCTCATGAATTGACATATTAATTTTACGTTGATTACCAATTACTGCAATATCCATTCTTTATCCAGATTTTAGATTGGCAATGTGAGCAAGCTAAGCTCACACAGTACAAATTATTATACACACATACAAATTCATATGTTTCGTCTTCAGTGGCTATCATAAAAGAATAATTATTAGAGAAGAAACCTAATCTTGCATACGTTGTAAGTGCATAATTGATTAAAGGGAAATCGGACCATTAATTCGAGGTGGGGATTTTTTGTGAATTCTGGCCACTCATCAATGTGAGGGTGAGGCAGACCCAGCCTCCAGATAACATGTTGTTTCCTTTACAAAAACATATTGCAATGTGAAGAAGAAAACTCCATGTGACTTCTTGACCTTTATTGTAGCTAAACCCCAAAGAGAAGCATCACATAATCTACTCAATCTGGACATATTACCATAAAACCCCTTCTAAATTAAAGTTCTCTTGTCGACTATCCAAATATCTCTAGATCGAACCTACTAAAATTTACTGTTCAAGTAGTAATTTTTAGTGGTTAATTCAAGAAAAGGTCACACAGTAGATTCTAATGCATGCTAACAAATGATATATACCTTCAAAATTATTTTTCACCGTTTTACTTCATACATAAGATTTGTTTGTTCTATAGATAAGTGCATAATATAGATTAAAGAAAACGGGGGGTGGGGGGGGGGGGTTGGAGGGAATATTATAATACTAATAAAAAAGAGACAAAGATAAATAATTTAGAGGATACATTATATATTTAAATGTTCAAGTGAAATTAAGGGAGGAGAATGTCAATTATTTAAAATTGGAAAAAATTAAATATTTATTTCTTAAAGAAAAATTAAAGGTAAATATGATTTTCACCATAATTATAGAAAGTTAACTAATAGGGGAGGAAAAGACACTCTTTGTGTTTCATTATTACTCATAAATAGACAAAACATAAACAATAATTAATCAAGGTCTGCATCATTCTGCCGACAAAGATAAATCCACCATTCGTAAAAAGTGGTAATAATTCTGTTTCTTTCCCTTTTTTCTCATGGTTACAAGAAAAAGCAAATAAGATGTACTCTCGTCCTTTATTTTTTAAGTTATCGCCCTGTATTTAGTATCTACTTTGGAGTTCGAATATTGAATTTCAAGGACAAAATATTAGTGTAGTAGGGATTCATCTAAACTTAATAATTTTGGTTCAAATCCTATAAATTTATTAAAAATTCCACTAAACTAGTATAAAAGGAGATTTAAATGAACTATGATAGAATTTTGAATTCGAACTCATAAAGTTCCAATTCTAAATTCGCCTCTGTGCTGTTGAATTCGAGCCACATAAGAACCATTAAATATGAAAGTGTTCCCAATTTATTTCATTTTGAAGCCTCGAATCTATAATCTGTCTGATGCCCAATATGTTTTGCTTAAAACGTGATAATGCTGACATATATATCTAAAGAAAAGATGCCTTTCATTTGTCCAGAAAATGTCTAACATACCAAAAGACATGCAATAATTTGAGGGTCCTATGATTTGGGTAAATATTAAAACTAAATTTTTAAGTCACCATCATCAAGGATTTGATTAGAACATGGAAAGCGACGATGAAATTGTGCAGCATATTTCCTGAAAATAACACTGAAAAAAGTTAATAAGAAAAACTAATTAATAAAGCCAACATTTTGCACTGTGTAACTTTATTTAAGTGGACCACTAATAGTACAATTTTTACACGCTTTTGTGGATTTCAAATCCAAAGTTTTGATTAAAATGTTACCAACATATGAAAAATCCAAAAATACCAAAAAGTCCCACTATCATAAAAAAAAAAAAAGTAAAGTGAATCGCTTGTGGACTCAATCTGTTCGCTTTTTGCACTTCAATCTAATTATGCATATCCATGCATGCCCAATAAATTGTGTTTAGTCAAGGTGATTTTCTTGAGGATGAAGCTTAATTAATCAAAGACTTTTATAGATTAGGTTAGGATACAACAAATATATGGCTGCTAATTATGTATAATAGAAAAATGATATTATAGGCAATGATTCAATGAAACTTCATTGTGACCCCATCAGCCAAAAAAAATAATATTTGAGTGTCTGCCAAAAGCATAAGGTAATTGCACAAATAAATGTTCAGTACTCTAGGCTACGTTGTTTGTCCTTTAAAGTAGCAGCCTTTATATGACATTGGCTTTGCTTATAGAAGTTTCCAAAATCTCAAATCAACAAATGATTCAACTGCTGGTATCCCAAATCCTTTAAAAGAAAAAATAATTATATGGTAGGACAATCTTTCATTAAAATAACAACTTTTTCTTCTCTATTAGCAAAAGCTAAGATTCTACTCATGTGCTGATGAAGTACTCTTGTAACAGAAGTAAAGCACACCAATCAATTTATCAGCAATCTGTTGGATAAAGAAAGGGCATAACGCCTTGTCTAAATGTACATATGAGCTAACTATGTTCTTCTGAAAGTGCCTCAATATATAGGCAACTATAAAGATTTTTGTTTTCACATTACATTAGCCAAAAAGAAAAAATTATAACAGCAAAACACTCTTACTTATAATTTTTATAGTAAAAATATGTTAAGAAGTATTTTAAAAAGAAATAATCATTTTAAAAGGAAAAAGATACAAATTCTTACGTTAACTTTACAATATTATCCAGATATGCCCCTGTTTTGTTGGGTCAAATTTACCCTTGCCGATAGATAGATTTGCCCTTATTGACGAACAACATATGTTGTCAACACGAGCGGATTTTTTACAAAGGTAAAGGTACAGATTTGCCCTTGAACTATACGACATTGTCCATATTTGCCTCTGGACAAGCTACTGGATATCTACGGATTTTAACGATCATTCCTATTGGGACACCATCAGAAATTCCGCGGGCAATACACATATAGTGAATCGGGAGGAAATATACTCATGAAGTTGAAAGTGTCAAATAATAGCCAATATGTGAGATTTTCTAGCTAAAGAACAGAAACTGCATACCTTGTGAAGCTGAGTTCACAAACTTCATTTCAAAGTTGAGGGAAAACTGTCACTTTGCCCAAGGGCTCTCACTGATCATCACATATTGGTGAAACAGAACTGTGTTTGGTTCTTGATAGAACTGAATACGAATTTATACAGAAAATCTTTCAGACACCAGTAAATTACTGAAGCTGTCAAATATTTCAAAACCACTAGCTCCTGTTATATACATATTTGTGGAGTCTTCATGATACAATGATCATCAAAAGAAAAGAATTGAAACTAGAATGACAAAAACTTGATTACAAGTTTGACCCTTTTCTCAATATCCTGAACTTATGTCCCCTCTTGAAAGCCAAAGACAAAGGGAACAACAAGAAAAAAAAAATACAAGCTAAAGAATTACAATATCTCACAACTTAAAAACTTCAAAAGAAGAAAAATACAACCTATCTAATTCCACTAACGCATCTGCTTTATCTGCTTCTTCTGTGTTCTGTGCAAATAAAAACATCACTTGGCTTTTTCATTCTTTTTTACCAGCATTTTATCTCTAGGAAAATTCTCCGAAAATTGTTGCAGGAAAGCACTCAAAAATATATTTCTGTGTAGAAGAGGCAATACAAGAAAACTTTTCGGAAGTTTCTGCTATTATGATGGGACTATGGTGCCAATGTAGCCAAATCCAGCAATTGTAAAAGTAATGACTTGGAGGAAGATGTAAAGGAAGTACTGGCTTTTCCCATAGAGGACATCATAACATCCGCAGAAGAAAAGGAAAACTGCAAATCCCAATTCTTGTGGAAGAATCCTGTACAATTAGGCCAACCGATAATGCGTGGTTAACAAATTGGTGCAATATTCTAACGGTTCAATGCTATAGAGGACATGAAAATAAAGCTTTGTTCAAGAGAGTTTCCTCACCTGTCTCCAAATAGAGATCCTCGGGGTTTCTTGCTTTGTTTTGTTTTCTCTTTGTTCTTGAGAGCGTCACCTAATTTCTCTGTGACAACCCATTCGTTAGCCCTCTTTGCTTCTAGCAAGCCAATAAATGTAGCCTTGGTTCGTTGGAAAGCCATCACGTTCTCGAAGAGAATCCAGTAGAAGAGTAGATGAATTGACCTGTAAATTAAATTCCCAAATCAAATTAGAAAAAAATAATTCTGCATAGAAATAAAAGAGAACTTGTTAGGCATATTATAGTAGACCTTGGAGTTCCAACAGAATTCAAAGTGGTGATAATGCAGGGGATGTAGATGGCACCCCATATAGGGACTTCAACTTCGGGAACTAGGAGGCTCAACGGAAGAACAACACAAAAGAAGAAAAATGTAACCATGTGAGCAATAATCTTTCGGACGAAGAAGAAGCTGTAGATCACGTAAAGCTTCTTCCAAATATTCACTCTCTGCAAACACGAAACTAAACAATTCAGCGTCTTTTATTATTGTCTTTCATCCATTTTCAAAATTGGATTACTACATTGCAGTTTGCATACCTTGTTCCTAACAATCTCCATCACCATTTTTCTGAACAAATTGGCAGGGCCACAAGACCAACGATGCTGCTGAAAACGGAAGGCTTTGAATGTACTGGGAAGTTCACTTTTCACCTAGAGTTACAAAATTCTGTTTAGTAACTAGAGATTATCTTCAAGTAAAATTAGGCAAAAACAAGTGGTTCTTTGAGGAATTTTATCAAATACCTGGAGATCACCAAGATAAAGAAACTTCCAGCCTTTAAGACTAGCTCTAACTGCAAGGTCCATATCCTCTACAGTTGTTCTGTCTTTCCAGCCACCAGCTTCATTAATGGCTGCTATTCTCCATACTCCTCCAGTTCCTGTAAAATTAAGACTTCTTGTTAGGAGTACAAAATTGTACGCAGACCTTGTGGTCCTGCTCTTCCCCAGATTCCGCGGATAGCGAAAGCTTAGTGCGCCGGGCTATTTTTTTTTTTTTAAGCAAATGCAAGGCAAATTCAATCAAATTGAACAATTTTTTATCTTGTTTAAATTAACACTACCAGGCTCAATCCCCTTAACTGCTTCGCATGTTTTTTTATTTTTTTTATATATTTTGAATTTCTTTAATGAAATCCTAATTCCACTACCGGTAACCATCACGGGGTAGTAAGTAATACATGTCTGGCTATTGATTGGTTTCAAGTACCAGTCAAAATGTACACTAAGATGGTAGTGAAGCATGTGTTGGTATCAGCTTGATTTTAGCAAGAGCTTCATATAAATTACGTACTTACAATGATTAATTACTCTTATCTTATGTTATTAAATTGAAGTCACTGCCTACTAGAATATATTCAATGAAGTGAGTTAATTTAATTTTGAGTATGTAATAAGTAATCAAGTACTATAATTAGACTTCTCTATAACAACCATTCTCTATAATTATATTTCACTATAGCAATCAAGTTTTCTTTAGAACCGATTTTTAATGTCATTGTTAATATATTTTTTATAATATATTTTTGCTATAACAATCACAAAATATCCGAACAAAAGTCGTTATAAAAAAGTTTTACTGATAGTACAAATTTTTCAATTACCATTGAACCCAAAGAATGCATGAGTAGATGAACCCACTTCTTGCTCCACCGTGAAATGGTAATCTAGTGACATCTCTTGCATTCTCGTCAATAAGCACTCATTTGCATTCACTGTAACAAACAAAGGATTAGCTCAGTTAAAGATGCACGGAGTACAAATTTATTTTACACTGTTAATACTTAAATGAAATGAAAATTTATTTTCCACGTCATCAGACACCATGAAAAAATCATTTTCAGTTTCCATATGTTGTCTCATGAAATTTTACATGTACACATCACACAAGCTGTTCGAATGGAAGTGTCGGCGATAATAGCACATGAAGACGCTTCAAATGACGAATTTACCCCTCCATTGACCTCACATTTGACTGAATGACAAACCTACCCCGGATATGTAGCAGTTCCTCGCCGGTAACTGCGGGGTCTATGACTCGGTCTCAACAAATAGACAGGATAATAACGTCATTAACCATTGCTGACGCTACTCATATATCCAAATAAACAAACCTCTGACAAAATCTTCAGAAATCTCTTTTTTAAATGCCTAAATATTTCTTGGGTTTAGGAAAATTAAACTAGAAATCTAAATTCGCACTGATCATTTAGTGGTCGTTTGGTGCATGGCCAAAATTATCCCGGGATTATAATCCCGGGACTAATTTATCCCATATCTTGAGACTATTTTATACCATCTAGGAAATGGTATAAAATAATTTCAGGATAAGCGGTATAAGAAGGTATATCCCAGCTTATACCCTGGGATGCATTTTATACTTTATTTGATACAAGGTATAAATTTATTCTGGGATAAATTTATATCTTCTACCAAATATGATACAAAAAATTAGTGCTGGAATATCCCAGCTTATACCATGCACCAAACGACCCCTTAAAGAATGAAAATGTTCTTACTAAATAAATATTAAATACTAAGTCATTCCACTTAAGGCTAAAATAAGATTATTGGTTGCATGCTATCGTACAATGATTCCATAGAAAACCAACTACACGATTCACAAGATCAATATTGATTTTGCTACAACTAATCATACCGTTGTACATATTAATTAGCCATCTAGAGTTGAGGTTTAACCAAATTAGAGTTGAATTAAAACAAAAAT
The DNA here is from genome assembly GCF_019175385.1 of Lycium barbarum. Classification (NCBI taxonomy): domain Eukaryota; kingdom Viridiplantae; phylum Streptophyta; class Magnoliopsida; order Solanales; family Solanaceae; genus Lycium; species Lycium barbarum. The sequence continues at coordinate 164,541,586 of NC_083337.1, forward strand.
CTCATAATATTTTTATTTTTTTTAGAAATATGGTAGTTGCTAAGGTGGAATTGTTATGGTCTAACACGAGGTGCACGGTGGAAAGTAGAATGGTTGGTCCCACCACCCGTGACTGATGGATTCGTCATGGGCCCACACAAAAATAATTAACCAATCTTTAAATAATCCTAAAATTTCCACACAAAAAGATTAAAAAAAAAAGAAGTTACATAGCGGTGACGAAATATGCATAAGCATAAACGTGCAGTAAAAGTAATCAGCTAACCCCAACAGTGGAGCAAGAGCACCGACACTTTGGTTATATTAGCAATAATGTATTTAATGCTACTAATTGATGTAAATGATTAGCTTAATCATAGTTAAATTTTGAGCTTACCAAAACGCCAACGACCTTGGACAAGTGCAATTTCCGAGTTATGTACAAGAAATGGAATAGCTCGCCGTAGAAAATCCGGTTCAGGCCGGAAATCAGCATCGAAAATGACGACGTATTCGCAATCTTTAACATAATCACGTTTTAATCCTTCTTTAAGAGCTCCAGCTTTGTAGCCTCCCCTGTTTTCTCTAATTTGGTATCTAATGTTAATCCCCTTGCTTGCCCACCTTAAGCATTCTTTCTCAACCAAATCCTTCAACATTAATAAATGCTTCATTAATTATTTATTCATAGATAAGAAAAGTGAAGGAAAACAAAAGGGAAAGGAACCCATAATCATTTATTGAGTGTGTATCTACTACATGAAGAAATTGGAGGGAAAATGTTGGTTGTGGTGGGTGAAAACTGAAAAGTGGGTAATAAAAGCTAGACATTCTTAATCAAATTAAACTGAAATGCATTAAATTAAAATTTAATATAACTGACCAAATGTTGTGGAGCTTAGAATATTATGGGAAGAAGTAAACATCAAGAAAAAGACAAAATTACAGATCTAATGTTGGATTACTAAGTTCATGCCAACAAGATTACAAGAAGCTGAAACTTTCAGTAGAGAAGAAAGAAACAGAGCACAAGAAAATAAAATTGACAAAAGAAGTGTCACAATCCTTTTCTTGTTTCCGCCTGGGCGTTAAGTACCCGCCTTGACTCTTGATTAATTTATATTTGTGCCACATAAATAAGTATTTACTACCAGAATTTTTTCTATTTTCAAGACTTAAACTCGAGATCTCTAATTAAGAATGAACTATCCTATTCATCCTACCGTGACTCTAATAGTATCAGAGTACATATGCTTATATTCGAACGGAAAATCAAGAAATTTATAGTTAGAGTTTCCAAAGAACTACTGTATACCTTAATGAGAGGATCAGTAGAATCATCAAGAACTTGAATCACAAGTCTATCAGATGGCCATGAAAGGTTACATGCAGCTCCTATGGAGATCTTGTAAACCTGTCTCAAACACCATAAATTTAACTTTAAAAACTGTTTCTGCAACTGAATAAACTTAAAATAATAAAATAAAATAAAATAAAAACAAGAGAAATGCAGACCTCTCTTTCATTGAACATGGGGATTTGAACAAGAACCATAGGAAAACTTGCATTCCCACTCTCCAAATCCTCTCGCATTGGTTCCCAATTATACCTTTTTTCTGGTTTTTTCATAAAGAGTTTAACAAGAATAATAACTATACCCATATAAAGCCTTTCAATGAAAAGCATAAGTTCCATAGCTAAACATATGTACATAGCAACTCTCAATAATGGAACTATCAATGGGGCTCTAATAAATTCCCACATTAACCCAATTTGCCCTGCTATATCTACTGCTGTACCCTGAAATGAGTCTTGTAACAGAGCATTTGTAGAAACCTCTGTCATTTTTTTTCTTTTTTCTTTGGCTCAAAACAGAACAAAAATAGATCTCTGTTTCAGCCAAAAAGCAATACTCCTCTTATCTTTTTTCTATAATAAGATAGAAGAGGATCGCAGCATTGTGCAGAAGAAAGAGAATATGTATGTGTTATGTGTAATGTAATGTGTTGAGTGAGTGACTGAGAGAAGGAGAAGGGGGAAGTTTTATAGTAGTATAAGTTTTCAGCTTATTTTAGACTCTTCTACAGTACAGAGGACACTGATTTTTCAGTTTTACCCTCCGCCCCTCTTTTCTCTTATTTTTAACGAGTGGTTTGTGATCTTTTGTGTTATTAGTAAGTATAGTATAGTAATTTAAAGTGTCAAACTAAAGCCCAACTGTTCATGATTTTCTTTTTGTTTCAAGTACAGGTTTGTCCAAATTCTGTAACTTTAGTTCAAATCTTATATTTTTTTCGGATCAAAAAGAGTGTTCATTTAATCATTTGCACACCCCTTAAGAAAATAATAACACATAGGAAAAATGGGTAATTTGACTAAACTGCTTCTGATTAAATATGTATTTGGATTTGATCACATAACACTTAATAGGGCATATCTGAAAAAATAAGGTTAATTCTTTCTTGATTTGATAAATAGACACTCTTTTTTAACCAAGAAAAAAAGGTTAAGTGGACACTCTTTTTTATCCAGAGGGAGTATTTGTATTATGAAATTCACTAGATACGTATAAAAAAAATTAAATACTCATACTTAATTTCATTATTCTAGATTTAGAACATATAAAGTTCAAATTTTGATTACGCATCTCTCTACTAATTTGGATTTGTGTTGTGTAAAATTCATTAAAAGAGAAAATGTTCCGTACCAATTTTTATTTTTTTATTTTTAGGGTTTTAACTCAAATCACTAGTTAAAGATGGAGAGGTTATCCATCCTACTGCAATATTTGGTAATAGTTGTTCATGATCAAAATGGAAGGATAAAAGAATATAAAAAGAAAAGAAAAATGAGGCAGGAACTGTCTCAACTGTTCCAACTTCCGGTGCTTACATTTCTACCAAAACAAACTGTACCAATAACGAATAGGTCAACCTTTTTGGTCTTGGCCATCAGAAACACCTTATGGGGGTGTAATTGAACATTGTGAGGAGTAAGTGAGTAATGCTTAATCAATTAATGAAATTTTTACACCACTGATTATTGTGTGAGTAATAAATTTATCTGACTTAATAGTATAAATTATTTTACGCTATATATAGATATTAAACTCCAAAGTAGATATATTGCTCGATATTAATTTTTAATGTACTTGCTACTTGCTCGTAAATCATGGTAACATTACTTCTTCACCTTTTTCTTGAACTTACACTAATAAGTGCACAACTATGTGTCTATGACACTCGCCCTAATGCCAATCTTAAGTTTTCTTGATGCATATTGAGAGAATATTCTCTTTCTGCTATAACTAATCCAATCATTAACAGCAAATGTACTAATTAAGTCCATAATACAGAGTATTACTCTTCTAGCCACCCATACTCTGCATATAATTCTTAGACAATAATTGCATATGCTCCAGAAATGGGTAGATCTTGCATGCTAGACCTCTCTAGGCACTAGTACCACTTCTTGCGTCTCTGGAGTCTAAATCACTCAGTAGGCAAAGACCTTTTGTTCAATGAATATCCTACAATTAAAATTATTTTTAATTAAATTATATATATGGATAGTGTAATGATTGTTATAACAATTAAAATCGGTGTTTAACATATTAATATCAAGTAATTTTTCATTATTTATAGGTTGCCGGTCAATGTTTCTGTAGAGTACTTGCACTTACCTTTTAAGTGGCCCTATTATGTAAAATCAGTGATATCATATAGTTACATGTAATTACATTTTAAATCACCTGATTTTATAGAATACTTTTGTAGTTCTTGCTTTCTGATTGGGGAGGACACTGGCGCGTATGGACAGAGATAAAGGATTAAAAGCAGTAAGCACAAAGAATTAGTTTCAGGGTAAATACTCATCGAATAAGATGTTTATACTAAATTAGTTCAATTTATTATAATTAAGTGATTTAATGAAGTGAATATATATTAATTAATAAAAATTAAATGATAGTTGTTTATGTTCACACACATATCATACATTTATTAATTTAATATAAATAGCCGATACAAATTTACTCTAATTTGATCAGCCACCTAACGATTGAAAGGGAAGGTGAGGAGTTGGCTTGATCGGATCAAGATTCATGTGAAAAACAGATAGACAGACAGGGTTCTCAAATTGACACCAACACATATGAAATTTTCGACAAGACCACAACCGACTTTGATGTCTTAACCGCCAAACTTTCCTTTGCGTGGTATTTCCTTTTATTTTGGGATCACCTTTTTTTGATCGGTTGAGGGTGATGTTATTAGGCATATTTATTATTTTATGAATTTTTAGAAAAACGAAAATTGGAATTTGTAAGTAAAACTTTTTGGAAAATTAGAAGGTCCTTATTTTTTTAAAAGATAATATTTTGGAGAATTCTTAACTAAGTTTTTGAGAAAATATAAGTATCTCTAAACAGTGTTTTTTAAAAATATTTTATAGTAATAATAAAGAAGTTATAGTGTTTCCCTTTTTATATTTTGCAATCAAGAAATCATCACAAAGAAGCCGCACTGGTTTGGGCGTAAATTAAGCATGGAGTTTTGTGTGCGTGTCTCCCTCATGCATGCTCCTTATAAACTTGAAGCTTAGCCCATATCCTGCAAAAATAATTGAAAAAGAGAATTATTGACCGATGCTTTTGGCTCTACTCAAAAAAATAAAAACAATTGATGAAGTGAGGAAAGATAACTGGAGTCCAAATATTTTTTTTCTTTTCCAAAGAAAATTGATTCAACAATATTTGTTAAACTGTCGGCAACTAAAATGAAAAGAGCCAAAAAGAAAAAGATGTCTTAATTATCAATCTATTTTCAACTCTATAAATAAATAAGACGTATCTCAAACTTCAACCTACATAGAGCTTATTGATGTGAGCGTGAGCAGAGCATCATATTATGCTTGTGTGCTTGAGCAACTTTATATTTGACTATACTAATGGTTATGGTGGGATAAATGCAATTTATTCCCCTTTAAGCAGTGGTCTTGGTTTCGAATATTTAGTGTACATGGACAAAATTTGATATGGAGCATTTTCTTTTCAATAGGTTTTGCCAATACAAATTTGAATTAGTCCAATCTTCAATGTAGATATCAAATGAAAAAAAAATAAAAATGACTGGTTGTCAAAGTGGTAGACCAACAACCATAAAAGAGTCCATTAAATTCCACTCACATTTACTCATTCCCATGTACTTATAATAATTAATTCCAACGGCGGCACAGAAAAGCAAGACTTTAGTTAGGAACTGAAATTATGCTGCATAATATATGCAACAATTGATGTGTAGAACAACTTTGAAGTCTATATATAGAAGATACGCATGTTTTCTTTCCCATTTTACTTTTTAAATCCCTTTTGCTGGGTCAAAATAAGAAAATTGACCAAAATGTGTATGAACAACCGCAGGAATTGGCGCGATTTGCTATAGGATTGTGGATATTACAACTGCACCTTTGGCAGGTAATACTAGCGCGTAACTACCGAAAACCTCAAAAATCGGACCAGGCCGAATTAATTTTGTTCTTCGGTTTTGATTACAGTTCTTTTTTTCTTCTAAAAATTCGGTGTTCGGTTATGGAGTTCCGATTCTTCAGTATTTCGATTTAAACGAAATTTTTTTACTAGATGAATACAAAAAAATTACAAATAGGCTGCTGCTCGTTTGCGCTTTCCTGGTTGCTGCTAGCCAAATTTTGGCTGCTCGTTTGCTGGTTGGAAATGCTGGTTGATTTCCAACAGCGTCCTGCTTTTCTATTTTACAATGAAAATATGAAATAATGGTGTCTTACGCCCTTTCTCTCTTGGAATGTTGAAATGTGAACAAAGCCCATTTTAAATTAAACTTTGAAACGCAACTTAAAATAGCCCATTTTGAATTAAAAAACATAAAATAGCCTAGTTTTAATTTAAAAAGTTGCCCATTTTACTAGCAAAAAAAAAAAAGCCCATTAGTCAGGCCCATATCGAAAAACCGAATTAGAAAAATCGAACTGAATTAAACTAATTTGGTTCGGTATCCCGTACATACTTTCGAAGAACCGAAAACCAAAGAACCAGACGCTCACCCCGTAATACTGGCTTGTTAAAAACGTTACTATCAAGTTTTGTACATTTAATTCTACGCATCAACGTGAAGTAGAAAGTGTCTGGGATTCTACGGCTTATTGAAGCAAACACATATAATTAAAGGACATAACATATGCGGTTAACTTAACTAATAGACAAATGAAAACACATGTAAACATTACAATCGAAAGTGTTTAATTGGAACACTTTATTAGGAGTTGAGGTGTTCCATTAGAACATGACTTAGTTCGAATATCTGGAATATTCTAACAAGTTCAAGGGGGTTACCCATGTATTAGTAGCTTATTTGCCAGACACTTAAAATCAACTTCATTTGAAAAATACTTTTTGTGAGAAACAGTTTGTATTGGACCAATTGATTTAAAAAACACTTTTGAGAAGTAATTAGTGTTTGACCATTTTCTCAAAAGTGTTTTTCAAAAGAGTATTTTTCAGGAAAAAACTAGGGGTGTCAATGGTACGGTTCGGGCGGTTATTTTGTAAAATATATACCAAACCAATTTTTCGGTTATTGGATTTTGTAGAACCAAAATCAAACTTTTCGAAACCGTCCCATCATCTTGGTTTCTCTTCGGTATCGGTACGGTTAGGTTAATTTTTTTATTTTTAGAAAAAGAACATCATGTTGTAGTCACTAGTAAAAGTTAAAGACATTATATCATACATACTTCTATAGGACTTTGGCAAAAACTCTCTAGATATTTTTATTATTTAAAGGGTGGTGAATCAAGAAAACGTGAAAGACGACAGGAATAAAGATTGATCCCACTAATTTACGATAGTGTAAAATAATGTTAAGCAAAGACAAAAAGTATAATTTAGATTGCACGAGGGGGAAAAAATCAATCAAGATGGGACTTAAGAATGAGTCTATGATTAGGTATCCAATAAGATAAATTTAAAATCATACGAGAAGAAAGATATCTAATACTTTGTCGCATTTTATACAAGATTATTGGAATACCTTGTAGCTGACAAGCTAGTTACACTCGAGATGCTAGAACTAATTTAATTTCAATAGGAGTAGTATAATAGGTTTCAGCGAACTTTAGGTGTTAATTATGTTGTCGCCTTATAGTTGTTTTCATCATCCCGAACCCAAGGCGAAAATTTTAATCTTTTGTTATATTTAAATTTGATATATTAAATATATTTTACACATATAAACGTATTCGCTATGGTTCGGTATTTTTAGGTTTATTTTTATAAAATTGAAACCAACCTAATTATTCGGTACGGTTATAAATTTATATAAAAACTGTCAATTTTATTAAAAAGTCCTAAAAATCGGTTCGGTATGGTACAATTCGATAGGTTTAGTCGGTTTTTGAAAATCATTGACTCCCTTAAGAAAAACTATCTTTTTTTTGCTTCTGAAAAACAGTTTCTGCTACTCTCCAGAAATACTTATTTTCTTTCAACAACTTAGCCAAAAACACCTAACTTTTTTAATATAAACACTTTTTGAAAAGAAAAAAAGCACTTTAGACCTGCCAAAATCTTGGCTAAACAGGCTATAAGCCCTTTTTTTTGTGGTTACTAACTAATATGTTTTCTTATCCTTTCCTTTGAGCACTTGACCGTTAAAAGCAAAAGTTGGTTTCCCCAGCACTTATTTGAACGTGAAGAAAATTTTGGCGGCTCATGTATAATCACTGGATCTTTCCCGCCATTTCTTTTTCTTATTTCTTTATTTTTTGTGGACCCGCCGATCTTCTTCACTATGCCAGAATAAATAAATGAATATATCCTGAAAAAAATTAATCAATTACTATTATTTTGCTATATATATATATATATATATATATTATACAGCGGAGTCAACTTATCCAACAAGTGTTTATTGACAGCCCTTTGCTAGAAAATCACACCGTGTAAATAAATAAAATTTAGGTAAATTTTTTATGTATATAGTATATGTTGAATACCTTGACTTATTCAGCGATTCCTCGTGGAACAAAATGATAAAAGTATGTTTATTTTTTTAATATTTTGGCCTCTTTAGTGAAAATTCTGATTTTCTCATGGTGTGTGTATATATATATATTTGATTTATCGAAGAGAGTATTTTTCTATTATGAATTTGTCTATTATTCACTTATGGAAGTAAGAAAATAAGTTTAGATTTTACATTTTTCTTATATTTATACTTATATATAGCATAACAAAGGTATATTTTTTTTCTCCTAAGGTGGAAGACAATTTTTTTAAATTAAACTAGTCCAGTCTATATAATTTTTTTTAAAATAGTTAATTCCAATTAAAATATCTTTTATTTCTGGGTATTGAAATACCGCCAAATCGCCCGAGTCCCGAGTTTGAAAGTCAGGAAATAACTGTCTTCCCATATTTTGTAAGCCCACTAAAAGCCCTATTACCATAAACTTCGTGTTGCAGATTTTAGGGCATAACCCTCTTCACACTTCACACCACAACTCCACAACCGTTTCAAATCCCTTCAATGCCGCTGCATCATCTTTAACAAGGTAAAAACATTCATATCTGGATACTAAATCTATATATCTGTATGTGTGAATATCAATATTGTGTATATGTATGTGTAGATACTCATATTGCATATTACTTCCTGTATAATGGCATGGCAGACGCAGACTTAACATTAATATTGAATGCTTCGTATTCTGCTGATGATTTGTTTTTATGTTGAGTTATTTCCATTGATACGTCAAATAGGTGCGATCGGAACCGATAAAAGTAATAAGGCTGTCATTACTGCGGTGAATAACTGTTTTTATTGTGTTTTTAAAACAAATCTATATATGCATGTATAGTGTGTGTGTGTGTGTAAATACTAAATCTTCATATGTATATGAGTAATTTGTATTTGTATACTCAATTTATATATCAATGTAGTGCATGTGTATGCGTGAATACTCGTGTATGAGCATGTTACGTATTCCTCCCTGTATACGCGAACTTATATGTTTTAAGTTGAGTTCAAACATTAATATCAACTTAAATGTACAGATTGAATGTTTCATATTCTGCTGATTTGTTTTTATTTATTGAGTTATTGCTATCTATGAACAAAGCCCTAACACATTTGTTGAATATGTCAAATAGGTGTTATCCAAACCGGTAAAAACACTGGTTTTTGTTGTGTTTTTAACACAATAAATTGGTGTATGGTGTGATTTGGATTGGATTGTGAATTTGGTTGGTGGAATGGAGGCTGCTGTGGACAGATCAGAGAGGCGAGGTAGAAAAAGGCGTAGAAACGATGTTCAAAATGTTAAGGTAGATGGGGGTGGGAAGAAAGGAGCGGTGGTGTTGAGGTCTAAGGCATTATTGGGAAGATATGTTACGAAGGAGTTAAAGGGCAGTGGGATATACTTGGGGAAGATCATATTTTATGATACTGGTTTATATAAGGTTATTTATGAGGATGGAGATTTTGAAGATTTGGATAGCAGTAGAGTGAAGAAGGTTTTGTTTGAAGATGATGAGTTGAATGGTCAATGGTTGGACAGGAAGAAGAAGCTAGATGAATTAGTAGCTAGTAGGGAGGTACTAGGTGCTAATTCTAGAGTTGAGTATCCAACTGAGCCAGTTATCGGTGTAATTGATAAGTCTGAGGCCAAACAACTAGGATGTGATTCTGATTCGAGTGATTTGTCTGAAGATTATATGGAGCAGGATTTTAGTTCAGAGATGGAAGTGCCTCTATTTCCTGCACCTCAACTGCCTCCTTCATCTGATAGTATTGGTATTCCGGAGGAGTATGTATCATACCTCTTGTCTGTCTATAGCTTTTTACGGTCGTTTAGTATCAGATTGTTTTTATGTCCCTTTGGACTTGATGATTTTGTCGGAGCACTCAATTGTTCTGCTCCAAACACATTATTGGACTCTGTTCATGTGGCCCTTATGAGTGCTTTGAGGCGCCACCTCAGAAAGTTGTCATCTGATGGTTCTGTGCTTGCATCAAAGTGCCTCAGGTAACCATATCTAATTATTTCATGAAGGAATTTTTCATCACGTGGTTGATCGTTTTATTGAGCCGGGGGTCTTTCGGAAACAGCCGTCCTACCTTGGTAGGAGTCAGGTCTGCGTACACTCTACCCTCCCCAGACCCTACGATGTGGGATTTCACTGGGTTGTTGTTGTTGTGGTTGATCGTTTTAATGAAATTTTTGATTGTTGATTGTTCTAATGAAATTCTGTTTTGATACTTTTTTCCCTGAGAGGTAATTGTTGGTACCAAAATATATGAAAATAGAAGAATGTTTAGAGTTCTTTTTGCAGAATGAAACTAAGAGCTAGATAGTTAGACAGAGTTATGAAATTGATGAGCGCAGTTTACCTATTGCCATTTATGACAATACAGTTTCATTACTACTTAGTCTGCCCGCACTTGCACAGGTTGACCTGATTTTGCTGCTGATACCTCCATAAAGACATTGGAATGCCATGATTTTCCGATAGCCTTTGTCTAAAAGATATAGATCCAAATATGGCATTGCTTGTCCTTAGAATGTGGATGAATAATTTCCACAATGATCATGCAACTTTATTGGCAGAAGCCAATGTTATTGCTGATATATCCTTCTGTGGATGAGCAATAGCCAGGGAACTTCACTTTACATTGCATGTTTATGCTTATAATTCTTGCATCATTTCATATTAGGTGCATTTTGGAACATTGACTGATGAAAAGTCTAAATTAACTTCTGCTGCTTGCTGTAGGGACATTGATTGGAGCTTGCTTGATACAATGACTTGGCCAGTGTATCTGGTTCATTATCTAACAGTAATGGGATACACAGATGAACCTGGTTGGAAAGGTTTTTATACCCATACGTTGCAGAGGGAATATTACTTGTTACCTGCTGGCAGGAAAATCATGGTTTTACAGATCTTGTGTGACGATGTTCTATACTCCGAAGAATTAAGGGCAGAGGTTGACATGCGTGAAGAATCAGAGGTAGATATTGAGTCAGATAAAACTAGAGGTGTTGCTTCTGTCAGTGCACCAAGAATAGTTCACCCCAGATATGCTAAAACTACTGCCTGTAAGGAACAAGAAGCAATCGAGCTTTGTAAAGAAAATCATGACAGAAAGAAGTGTTGTAGTACTGATATTTTAGGATCCAAGGATAGTGGCGAAGATATTGTCTCTGGTGTAGATCAAAACATTAACAGTGATGAATGCCGTCTGTGCGGCATGGAAGGGACTTTGCTTTGCTGTGATGGGTGTCCATCATCTTACCATGCAAGGTGCATTGGAGTTAGCAAGATGCATATACCAGAAGGGACATGGTATTGCCCTGAGTGTAGAATCAATGAAATTGAACCGAAAATTATGAGGGGAACAACTCTGAAAGGAGGAGAGCTTTTTGGTGTTGATTCCTATGGGCAAATCTTCATGGGTACTTGCAGTCATTTGCTTGTGTATGTCTCTTTAACTTCTTTTCCAATCTACTCTGTTCAGTTGCCTCATTTGGCTGTGGGCTGATCTTCTATTTGGAGATACAGAATGCAGTAATCCTATGTAGTTAGGCTGAAATCAGCTTTAGCCCCGTCTCTTTATTAAACATATTTTTGATCTTTGGTTGTAGGTTGAAGGCCTTGGCTGGCGCAGACTCTATTTTCAGATACTACAACGAGAAGGACATTCCCAAAGTCCTGCAAGCACTTAATGCAAATGTGCAGCACAGTAATTTATATCTGGAAATATGCAAAGCAATAACGCAACACTGGAAAATTCCTGGCAATGTCTCATTCCCTGATGGTGAACTATCTGTAATTGGTTCCGACAGACCAAATGGAGCAAAATGTGGCAGTCCTGAGAGAGAGAATACTGGAAGTTGTGTTACTGAATTCGGTTCAGAAGATGCTTCTTTAAGTAATTTCGCAAAGGAACCTATGCTCAACAAGACTTTGGGTGCAGTTATCCAACCTGATGGTATTTGTTACCAGGTGAATAACGATTCTTTGGCAAGACAAAATGCGCCTATAGACTTGCTACCATCTGAACAAGTTGGAGTGAAATATGTCGTATCTGCTGGTTCAGTTGGTCAGCAGGTCGTTCCATCTGAGCGGACTCAACCAGACGACGCAAAGTTGGTAGAACTTGCTACTTGTACCTCAAGAAGCAGCAGCAACTCTGTGGAACAAGTTAATAGTAATTGTACTGGAATTGCAGTGTCTCTTGAATGTGAAAGCGCTTGTGGCAGACCCAGCAGAATAGGTTACAGAAAACCCACTGGTGGCTGCTTGTACATAGGGTCATCCTTTAGACCTCAACGGTACATAAATAGTTACCTGCATGGAGATTTTGCTGCATCTGCTGCTGCAAATCTAGCTGAACTTTCTCATGGAGAAAACCACATGAGTCATGCTTCAAACAATAGGCGGAAACTTTCTGCTAATGTTTTACTTCAAGCAAAAGCTTTCTCATCGTCAGCGACACGCTTTTTCTGGCCGAATACTGAAAAGAAGGTTGTGGAAGTACCAAGGGAAAGATGCAGTTGGTGTTTTAATTGTGAGGCTGCTGCGACTAGTAAGAAAGGATGTTTGTTAAATGCTGCAGCATCAAATGCTATTAAGGGGGCAGTGAAGATACTTACTGGTCTTCGTTCTGCAAGTGGTGGGGATGGAAATCTACATGGTATTGCCACATATATTATATTGATGGAGGAGAGCTTAACTGGTCTGACTGTTGGTCCTTTTCTAAGTACAGCTTTTAGAAAACAATGGCGTAAACAGGCAGAAGAAGCTACTAGTTTCGCTGTGATAAAGTCTATTCTGCTTGAAGTAAGTTATAGAGGAAATTTATTTTTGTTGATTTTGTTAGCACCTCGTGAAAGTGTTTGTCACAACATGCTATGTTCCTCAATTTCTGTTTCTCGGTTGACTAGATTTGTGGTAAGAGTTGTTTTTGCTTATTTGGTATAAATGGGGGATTCCACTCAATTCCAGAGGGTTTGAAAATTCTTAAAGGGAGAGCTGTATACCTGTCTAGTTCTGCTTCCGTAAAAAAACAAGGCGAATAGGAGTTATCCGCTCTTCTCCTACTTCCTCTCCTCTTGCCTCTCTTTTTTCACCTCATCCAAACATTATTCCTTTACTGGACTATAAACTAAGCCGTTTTAGGCATTCTAGTGGTTTTTAAGATCAGACAACATTAGTCTTGATTAAAAAAAAAAAAAAAAAGATCATACCACATTAGTGTGCATAATAAACAATTTCCATTAACAAGGAAATCTAGTAAATTAATGTTATTGCTCAAGAAAGCGACTTTATTCTATGTTTTATTAAGACAAATGTATTTGCTATTACATAATGAGAGAATTGCATGGGAAATAAATGGAGGAAAAGTTACCATCAGGCAACAGCACTGAACAGCTTCTGAATTCTGTGGCTGGAGGAAATTCAGAGGTGCATCCACACTATTTGCACATGTAGCTTTTGTCTCAACTTTTCGCTTGTTTATTGAGGAATATTTTTTCTGCCACAAGTGCCGTAATGACATGAACCTTGTGCATTGATTACACTAGGGGCTTGTCAAACTGAACTTCAATAATGAATCTAGCATAAATATTAGACTGCAAAGTCCAGTTTTGCTAAAATTGTACTCTTGATTTGATATTTTACGAATTATGTGAGAAGAACTGAATACTTGTTATTTGTAAACTGGTGGAGAATTCCAAGTGGTCGGCAACAAAGTTTCTGCTTTGTGGTAGCTTTGCATTTAAATAAGAAGCCTTATACTACTTTTGAACTTTTTCTATGTGTTCTTATCCAACTGTTGAATTGTCGAAGTGCTATTGGATCGAATTGTAGATTGTAGCTATTATTTGCATATGATGTTACCTATACACTTCATGCTCAAGAACATAGTGTATGCAATGCAGTTTGAGGAGAATATCCGGTTTGTTGCTTTTTCTGGGGACTGGTTTAAGCTTGTTGATGGTGGAGCATCTGAATCTTCCATCTCTCATTCAGCTGCTGGTGCTGTGGAATCATCTCTTAAGCATAAACCAGGGAGGCGGGGTAGGAAACCATCATCAATGGTTAAAGTAACAGCTGATGCTTGCCAGGATAAACGGAAGAACTTCACTTGGTGGAGAGCAGGCATGCTTTCAAAGCTTATCTACCAGAAAGCAACTCTACCCCGATCAATGTTGAAGAAAGCAGCACGTCATGGTATCTTGTGTACCCAATGAAGCTACTTTTTTCCTTGATAAAAGATCTAATATTTTGTGTTTTCATAAATTCAGTGGAATATAAATATTGGAGAGGGGGAGAATCCACTAACAACTTTTACTGTAGCAGGTGGTCGGAGAAAGATACCTGGTATTTATTATGCTGAAGGTTCCGGGACTGCCAAAAGAAGCAGGCAGCTTGTATGGCGAGCTGCAGTTGATGTGTGTAAGACAATTTCACAACTTGCACTTCAGGTGATTTATGACAAATTGCATTAGATGATTTAATTCCTTTCTTTCTACAGGGAAGTCTGAGTCAGGCTAAGTATTCTTATAAGGTTTGGTCTTGCAACAGGTCAGGTACCTAGATATGCATGTGAGATGGAGTGATCTTGTTAGTCCCGAACAAAGCCTACTGGATGGAAAAGTTCCGGAGTCAGAAGCATCTGCTTTTAGAAATGCTTCCATATGTCATAAAAGAATAACTGGAAGTGAGGTTAGATATAGTGTTGCTTTCGGAAACCAGAAGCATCTCCCATCTCGTGTCAAGAAGAGTATAATAGAAGTAGAGGAAAGCCAGGAGGAGGGAAAGGAAAAATATTGGTTATCTGAGTCTCGGATTCCTTTGTATATAATAAAAAATTATGAAGAAAACTTGGAAAAAAATCTCCCCTCAGCCAACAAGTTAACTAATGCTTTTCCCAAGTTGCAGAAAAGGTGCTTGGTGGCTTCTTGTAAAGATATATTTTCTTATCTTGCGCAGAAGAGAGATGGCAATGATAAGCATTGTTGTGCTTCATGTGAAGTGGATGTGTTACTTAGGTACCCATTTAATGTATATTTCAAAATTCTTTTTCAGCTCTTTTACACAATCCTTTATTTATGTGATCCCTCTTCTCCAGGAACGCAGTCAAGTGCAATACATGCCAAGGTACCATGGGATACATATATCTCACCATTTTATCAGCTACTTAAGATATTGTTTTTTTGGCTTGCACGTCAGTCTGTTTATCAGCAATTGATCTATTAAACTTCTGAGAATTTTTCTTGTAGGTCTATGTCACAAGCAATGTACAATTAGTTCAACAGTTATTGCTAATGAGGAAGTTGAGTTTATGACCTCCTGCAAACAGTGTTACAAGAATAGAGCTTTAACCCAAGCTGAAAGTAGTAATGAATCTCCCACTAGTCCTTTACTCATGCAAGGAAAAGACATTCTGATTCCTGCGTCAGCAAGAAAAGGAGGAAAGGTTGGTAGTTGTAGTAATCCAACTGCATCCACTGCGACTCAAAAGCATTCTTCTAAGGTGAAGCCTGCTAGTTCAAATTTGGCGACAAAAACGAAGCCCCCCCACTGGGGTGTTATTTGGAGAAAGCAGGATGAGGATACTGGTGATTTTAGATTTAAACACATTCTTCTAAAGGGCAATTCAGATAGGGATTCATTAAGACCTAGTTGCCGCCTTTGCTGTAAGCCATATGATCCTTATCTAATGTACATCCGTTGTGAAACATGTACATGTAAGTTTTGTTTCTATGCAGGAATCTTGTTTTTTTGTCTTGAATTTGTTGGTTACCTTTCTTTGGGTTGACAATTAATCTTTTGAGTCACAGATTGGTATCACGCTGAAGCTGTTAAACTTGAGGAGTCAAAGATTTCTGAAGTGGTGGGGTTCAAATGTTGCAGGTGCCGTAGGATTAGAATGCCCATCTGTCCTTACTTAGATCCAAAAAGCAAAAAACAGTTGGAGGAAAAGAGGATGTGTTCAAGGGCTTCAAAGATGGATAGTCGAGGAATTGAGCCTTATTCTGGGTTCATTTCAGAGCTACAGAAAGATGAGGATATGGCCACCCCATCGATGCCTTTGCAGGGACCCACATCTTTAGAGGATAATAAGCATCTTGCTTCTGCTGTTGAAGAGCTTACTGAGCACTTTCCAGTAGGTGATTGTGAACGGAATGCTGAAACTATATCTGTGCCAGGGCAAAGAGAACAGCCAGTCAGAACTCATATAGAGAATCATCAGACAGATTTAGAATCTTCTTCTGAGTTACCCACTGCTCTTGGAGGAAACATAGTGGTTCCTAAAGAAGAAATGTCAACTCATGTTGAAAGGGGTGCTAAACAGCCGGTAAGAAGACATATAAGACTTGATAAGGATTCAGATACTCCTTTTGCAAACAACCCCTTGAAAGTTGATTTATCCACGCCTTCTATAGTTGGAAGGGATACTTCAAGATATAGTTCCGAGGAAGCTGGTCAGGAATGTCAGGATATGGAGTTTGAACCTCAAACCTGCTTCTCTTTCGATGAATTAATTGCATCTGATGATCTTGGCCCATTGGAGGGAGTTGACTCGTCAGGCACTTTGACCAAGAATGTTGAAACATCATCAAAGTTTCTACCTTATAAGAATGCTGATACGTCTTATTTCAAGCACGAGCCTGCAATTAGCACAATATCTGCAGCTGCTTTTGCAGTTCCTTGTAAGATATGTTCACGTAAAGAACCATTGCCTAATCTTTGTTGTGAAATATGTGATATATGGATCCACCATCATTGTTCACCTTGGAATGAAGAGGAGTCTGGAGAAGATGATTGGAAGTGCGGCAACTGTAGGGAATGGAGATAGTTGATGCTTAATCACTATGTAAGATGGTGCATAATGGCTGATTGAAGGGGCTTACTGTTGATGCTTTTTGTCACAATTGGAGAATGAATCAAGATGAGCAAGCCACTCGTGATGTCTGCCAAGTAACTTATCCTCCTACAAGTTGATTTGGTCCATGGTGGTTGTGCAGCTGCAACTTTTAATCAAACTCCCATCATTTGGTAGCACTGATTTTGTCATCAAATGGTACTCATGTTCCCATGATACAGGAGCATTGAGATGATTCAGGAAAAACACTAATGCACAAAATCCCATAGAAAAGATTACTAGGAGAAGGTTGTGATATTTTGCTCCAGCCTTGACGGATAAGCAACCTACTTCATTGGTGCTTATCTGATATTTTTTAACTGTAAAAAGAGAACTTGAGTTACCAATTCTTTTATTTATATTTATGAAAATCTCAACCACTATCTGCTTGGTTGAACATCAACTAAAGAACTAAAGTTTATAGAAAGAGGACACGTGATGTGGATAGGATATATGTACTTGCTGACATGATTTACCAGTCAAGTGATCTCTTCTTCCATCTGTTACTGGCTTTCCTTGCGATTATATACTCTGCCTAGAATAGTAAATAAAATTTGCTTTTAAAATCTTGAACCTGCTTCTGGATAGTAACTCGATCGGTCGATCCCTTATGTTCTGGTATCTTTTGCTTGACCCTCAAAATAATAGGTGAACTGAAAAAGTCATTCATACCATGACGCTCTACATTTAGCACTAAATAGAAAACTTAAGTGGCCATCATGATAAATTATGGCTACTTTAACCTTGCACAATTGAAGATGACACTACCATACCATTTTTCATAATTTCTCGTCCAATTAGGTTGTGAGGCATTCTTTAGACTGCAATTACAGTGCGCTTTGATCCATTAGCTGGACCCAACAAAATACATGTTTTTTTAACCCATAAGCGATACCGCATGTCAAAAACTAAAGTGCAAGCCTTAATAGCTTTCACAGCTCAAGACAAGCAATAATGAAATGGAAAATAGTCCTATACGACGATATTGTATGCTGCTAAATTAACAAACAGTGCTTCTGCATAAGCTTCATTTAAATTGTTGAGTTATCAGATAAAACACTTTTAACACGTCTTCAAGACAAGAATGGACAAGAAATTCAATCGACACTATATTTCTTTTTCCTAATTATAATCGTAGGAAACTAAAATACATAGGAACAAACAAATGCGGAACTTACAATCACGAGTTATTGATACTACAGAAACCGATTGTGTAAGCCTGACTAAAGGCAACTATAAAATTTAAGAAAAAGAATTAAATAGACCCTCACATCTAAAGACTACAGACCTCACAAACGCACAAGATATTTGTGCAAAAGAATCTCAAAACTCCGATTCAACGTCCCAGAAATGCAATGATATGCTATGCCGATCAGAAGTCTCACCCTCTCTTCCGCCAGCCCTGGCATCCCAATTCTCAATGTCCATCTTGCCTTTGGGGACGTGTCGGTGTGCAATATAGACAAATTTTACAGCCGTTGTTCGTGGACAAAGTCCTCCACAAATTGAAAGCCACTTAAAGCAAACCAGCAAGCAGCGCCCCGGGGTCTGATACCGGTGGAGGCGGAGAGGTTGGCTGAGGTTGGGGAGGAACTGGTGGTGCAGCAGCGGTGGGAGCTGTAGGGATAATAACCAATTGCTCCTTAATGAACTCCTTCAACCTACATAATGAGAAGAACCAAAAGTTAATAATAAGTTGGTAATGAACACCAAAAGTCACATTACAAATGCACGTTATGGTCGTACTCAAATGTCAGAGTAGGATCTCCAGAAGCAACGGTCATACGCAGTTGAGTTCTATCAGCTGGATCTGTTTCTATTCTTACCTGTATATTACAACCATAGAAGTGAGATAATAGCTGCACAGTTTTGTAGTTTCAACCATATGATGAATAACTTTTGACTACAGGCCAGTGTAAAGATTTGGAAACAGCTCTAATCAGTCAGTCACAGTTACAATGCAATTTCTTTTTCCCACCCCAAAAAAGAACTAAAGAGAACATTTGGCCAAAGTTAATGAAGAATGAACAGAGGGAGGTACAATATCCTCTTCTGCTATATACTTCAGCATATCATAGTTATAAAATTTCTTTCATTTAATGACAAAACAATATCAACAAATTGGCAATGAATGGTTATGTTGAAATCATACAAATACAAGTAATCATTTTTACATGAAGGCTTTTATTGAATCATTAAGGCTCTAAAACCACAACACCACTATCTTACCAAACACAACATGGCTCGTGTACTCTCGGAGTAGAAAGTTGTGCTAGCAACCAAATTATTTGCATTTGGATCCTGAATAAGAAATCAGATAGTGCAACTTAACAAATTGTTATAAAACCCAAAATTGACATGGACAGAGCCACACTCGAAGAAAGATAAAAGATAAAAAACTTACAAGCCCTGGACAAACCATCAACAGTAAACTGTTGAACAAGTTCGTCATTTCCGGAAGCGACATTGGCCTTACACCTCTAACCTGGTCATATTAGCCAAATAAGTTAGAGATGTTAATTGAGATCACAATTTAAACTACATTTACGAAGGTAGAGAGAAGTCCAGGATTTTACTACTAGCATGCTTAATTCAGGTATACCAACAGGGATACACTAATTTCACTCTTGAACTAGACTCTATGGTGATAGCCAACATGATAAGCAATCAAGACTCTAGAAACCTGAAGCTTAAACAGATCATAAGCAATCTGTTAAAGCTCCAGAGGAGAACAAACTTTCAAGTGAAGCACTGTTTCAGGGAGTGCAACCAGGTTGCAGATAGTTTGGCTAAACTAGCATCATCCAGTGACCAGAATCAAGTTGTACACTCTTTTGCTGAGCTACACAAAAATAATAAAGTCCCTTTTCAACTTGATAGGTGGCAAAGGACCAAATTTGATAGAGCTAACTCTTTTGTTAGTTAAATGATTATGTTACCAGAAGCTGGCTTGGCTTGTTGGCCTCTTCTGGTTTTGGAGGTGACTGAATCACCAATAAGTGTTGTAATTGAGGTCAGGTTTAGCCCCCCTCTGTAACCTTTTTGCTAATACAACACTGCCCAGAGTAAGACTGGGTACTTTATTGTTAAAAAAAGAAGGTAAATACAGATTACAGATAGAATGTATATTCCCTAAGTCGAGCAAGAATGAAAAAAAAAGACATACCACTTCTTGGAGCTTCAGTGGTGGCCCAGATAGTGATCTCCACTGTGGGAAAAACTCTTCCGCAGATACTGATATAGGCTGAAAAAACTTATTCAAGATGGCAGGAAGTCGAAGTTTAACATTGACCTGTAAATGCACAACTATGTCAAAACACATATAACTGTAAGAACTGTGGTTTGATGATCAGAAAATAAATGCCTCGTACCAACTGCGCCCCAAAATTATATGAGAAGTCAAGAACAGCCACATCCCTACTTGGACGGAGGTTGACTACTTCAAGAGGACATTGAACCTGCAGAAGATCATTATACAAGGTAATCAAAAGGTGAAAAAAGATTAACAACAAAGTGCAGGAAGTCCACTCCTAACAGAAGCACCATAATAACCTAACCTGTGCACGAGGAGGAATTGTCTCAGGTACTAATGACAGTTCAATTCTCAGATGAGATGGGGGCAATATCAGAGCCTGAACCGAAACAAGCGGAGCCGTATTCTTATTTCCCAAGAAGAGGACAAGTCGTCCATGATGTGCTCGCCACTCTGCTTTTATGCCAATCTGGAATTGTGCAAACAAACTAAACTAAGCGCTGAAAAGTCCATCAGTGACAGTAACAAAAAACTAGAAACAGAGTAAGTACCTGAATATAAGGATCCTCATACAGTATACCACTGTCTTTGAGGCACAAGGCATGAAATCTTTCTGCAATATTTCCTATTGGCTACAACCATGAATCATAAAATAAGATGGTTAGAATCAAGAACTAAGAGATGACGAGGGAAACTGCAGTGAATTATAAATGCGGCAAACAAGCATTTGGAAATGTTGATCATATCAGACGTCAGCTGAAATACGTTTGACTATAAAGAACTTCCACTGGTCAGAGACATGTATTAGTGGCCATGGCAGGAATGCCCCTATTACTAGCCAAACACTATTTGGAGCTTATTTTGAATTTAGTTAAATAACCATGGGAACCACAATCAGAAGGAGAGGGCAGCCTCTTTCTCTCATAAAATTAGAAGTCATCACATGAAAGCCAGAAAGGGGTAAAGCAAATTTACCGAAGTTGGACAGAAGCAGTACCTGGACTGTTGCAGTCTGTTCTTCAATAGTTGCAAGTGCTAACGCATCCTCTGCATTTGGAGCAACGCCGACAACGGAGCCCAAATTATGCACTGGTTGGGTAGCAGCAGGTTGAGAGCCTTCAATAGCCAATGGACCTAAAAGATCTCCCAGGACATCAGGCGAAGGTGCTGAAGGAGGCTGAGGATCCACAACAGTCAAAGTTCCATTTGGCTCTGTCTCCCCTTGATCTGGTAAATTACGATCCTGACCATGTAGTAAATGTTAACTACAGTCTTATAATCACAGAATAAACCATTAAATCGTCAACATCAGCATAATGGTGCAAGAAACATCTTACCACATTGGTCATGGTTGGAACCTTCACTAAACCAAGGTGACTGACTGGTGGAGTACCATTTGCAGAGGGTTGGTCTGTTACTACTAGAGCATTAGAGTTCTGTTGCTGTGTACGTAGCTTATGTGCACTTTGTTCAGCAGTATCAGCCTCAGTGTCTTCAGCTTTTTTGATCAATGAGGACTACAACCAAAGAGAATTTGTGTTTATCAATGATAACCAAAAAATAAAAGAATAAAATGATATGATGTGCTCTTGAGAGGGCATGATGCAGCTGAAGGCTGCCCCTCAAACCAAAAGGTTAATTACGCAAACACAATGCAGATAGTAATTAATCAAATGCAAAGTTTCTTGCATACCTGTCGCTCAGGGAACTTAGGCATTTCAGCTAAGACATCCATTAAAGCTGCCCCTTTCTTACTCAACTCTAAGTATTCCACAGCTCGTTGCTGAATTTCAGCATCAATGCAACTCTCATATCTAGGATATTTGTGCAGTTCTATCCATTAGCTGAAGTCATTTGAATATAGCACAATGAACAACATATAGGGTGCATAAATTATATCACTCTAAAACCTTACTTTCTGAATATTGCCAATATTTGATTCTGTAGCTCGGGATCTGGTGGTTGTGTGTGCATCAAAATTTTTGCGTATGTCGAAAGAAGAATAGGAATTGTTGAAGTCCTGAACAATATAACAGGTGTAAGATAACAGATAAAATCAGAAATGATGGCAAAACGAGATCAAATGTTAAATTGCCCTTACGAAACAGCAGGAAGCTTCTCATGAATGAGGCTGAAGATTTCCTTCGGACTACATCCTGGCCTTCTAGCAAGAAGATGGCTGTATTCTCCAAGGATATATGCACTTACCTGCTCCATCATACAACACCAAAATTAAATATTCCATTAGCTTCTCGATAATGTTTCGTTTCCATCATTGACATAAGGCAGGACCCGCACACATCAAGATTTAGAGTAGAAACTTGTGGAGAAGAAATTTTACTCTTAGGGAGCTTATGTTTGCACTATTGCAATTAAAACTAGAAAAGAAACTGAACACTAGGCAAAACTCTAAGACACTTCTTTTTATTAGTTAAAACAATATGACCGAGTTAAGTATTGTAGCCAACAATGGAGTACAAGGCAACCAATGTTAGTTAGAGGAGGCAATGCAAACCTTATCGTTAGATATTATATGCTTGAGTCTGCAATCTAGGACCAACAGGAGGCCCATGCAGTGTAATTAAACACTGGATGAAGTCATCCGCTTCATAGAAGTGCGCACTTCAAACAATGACATGCGAAATGACCCTACTAGAAGTGGTCGATTCTTTGAACTCTCAACTTTAACGAGTTGGATTAATACCAGCATTTGTATATTGAACATGGTATTCAAGATTCTGATTGGACTTGATAATTATAGTACTAAATTTATATATGTTTGGTTCTTTTAGATGTTTTAACAGTAAAGAAGTGCATTTCACGTATCGCTTTTCGCTTCAAGCCCCATTGACCTTGTCACATTTTTGGCTTTTCGCTTCTAAAAGCATTGGGCCCATGTAAAACAGAAGCATGCAAGATCGTACCCAAAACTGAAAGGACATGGCTTAACTTTTGAATCTTCAAGAGAAGCCTATCCTGGTATGGGACATGCACTAGATCAAGGTGCAACAGATCTCTCTTGAAGGATTAGGAGATGGTGAAGATCCTAAGAGAGAAAGTTGTTTACAGTGGTGTATTGGCGTCTTACAGACATCTCAAGTCAACCTCTCTCTAAATTGTGGGAAGGGACATGTTCAGCCATCCTTCCACCAGGGAATTAAATATCTAAGACTTGGTTTTCACTACTCATTCCATGTCCCTTCAGGTGATCGGAGCAACCTCTAATCACAATGTCCTGAGAATTTTATATGCCAATTGCCAATGGTAAATAAAATCAGATGTTGAAATATTCTGAGCTGCTCATGAGTGTTTCTCCAATAGGTAAAATAAAATACAATCAAGCATATGCAAAGACAAACCCCAAAATCAGATAAACCCCTCAAAAAAAACTCAGCAGTTTTTAGATTTCCACAATTTGCATTCCTGTCATAGCTGACGCTGCTCATGCAAGCGTTCAGTGTATCAAATTACTGGGCTAGCCATTCCTATTTTCAGCTAGCAATGTATAGCAATGACAATTGCGCAGCCACAACATCACAATTGTGCAACAACAACATCAACAGGGTTTATAATTTTTCTCATTAACATTAACATTAACAGTAACAGGGTAACATGTTATAGCAAAAGAACGCACCTTGACCATTGTTTCATGAATGGCAGGCTTATCAAGATATTCTCTGGCTTTCAAAGCTGCATAAGGCTGAGGAAAGAAGTTTGAAAATAAGATACAGAGCAGACTGAACTCCACCTATAAAGAAGCTGAGACCACACTGCACCAATGGAAGGACAGCTATAGTTACCTGAAGATCTTCGTTGTTTGTAACAAACTGCACAACACGGAACCAAATGTCATCACTGACAAAATCGCCAGCCTTGTCAATTAATTGAAGGATGACATCAACATACCTGCATGTGAAAGAGGAATACACCCTTAGATGTCATCACATCTTATACCAACAAGGAAATAGTTCTCAGAAACATCTACATCTGAGTGTTCAAAAAAAAAGTAAAGGCTAGAGCTAAATATGCACAGATAAAAACACGAAAGCTTCGCATGAAACAATCTCTCAGGAGTGACTTCACATAGTACATGACAACAATGTGCATTTTCTGTTCCATATCAATTTCATACCATGACAGATCAGGAGCAAACTTCTCTGCAAGAATTGCTATTTTAAGTGACAGCTCTTCACGCATCACGAACTCTGCTGTACTGAGATACTGAAAACACATAAAGTTAGTTGTATATTTCTTCTTTACCTTCTTCAACATTTCCATTCCATAGAAGAGATATCTAAATACATTGAAAAGAAAAATTTGAATATAAGCCACTCACAGTCAGGTGGTTATATACCTGTAATAATTCTTCTACTATGTCCTTTGCATTAGAAACATCACACATGCCATACAGTAAATCAAGGGCACGTCTCCGAATGCTGTAAAGAGTAGTTAACATCAGTAATGGAAGCAATTGAATACTCTGAGTTGGAAGCATGTACTAACTAAGTCTCAAAGTAACAAGGCAGGGAGCCGACTTTACAAGGAATCTTTTTCCATGATTTTATCAGATAAAGCAAAAGCAATTTAAACGCAGAACATTGCAGATAATCAAATAGGACTCCAGATGTGTTATCAGACAGTTGATAAGCAGCGATAGCCAGCCAAATTTCTTAAGAAGTTACCAATTTTCAAGAGTTTTACTTTGCTTACACACAGATGTCGTAATATGGAAATCACAAGAACAGATTACTTCTAACTTTTTTTCAGCAAACCGAGCAAACTGGATATAGCGATTCATATAGCCAACTCCAACAGATTTGGTGTCGAGAGTTGATTAATTTTATATTCTTAAAACCATCAAAGCTTTGGGGAAGAAGATAAGGGAAAAACAAAAGACTCAAAATCAACCTGATATCAGGGTCCTTCAGTGAGGTAATAATCTGAGCTTGATGTCGTTTTATTATGTCCTGTACATCTGTAACCATCAACATCCGAGTCATATTTTCCTGCATTTCGGCAATAATAATAAGATAAGGAAATCAGACAGTCGTCTAGGCCGGCATGCTGTTAACTGGATTTATTTGCAAGTTAGTTTGTGAGAAATTTAACATATATAGGACTAACGTGTTACACAGTGCCGATGATACTAAGAAACCTCTTACAAATAACATGAGTTTATATGCTGCTACCACTTACCAAGCCAAGATAACGAATATTTGGCTCACGGACAGCAATGAATTTCCCAAGTAATGCAACACACTGAGACATCATTTCCTTTTCAGCATCAAGATGCATGACCTGCAGTAAAGCGCTTAGAATTCAACCCTCAAGTCTTCCAAGAAAGTAGGGTCACAACTCACAAAGGAACTTACACCAGCAGTAAAGTTTTTAAAATCTGAATTGTGGAAAATAGCATGTCTTAGCACATAAAGTGCGCAAAGCGTTAAGAGTGCATATTTTCTTAATACACAAGCAGCAATCTGATAAAAGGAACAGCTATCGGAGTGGCAAGAAGAGAAGCATAAGATATCAGTTTTGACTTACAGATAACCAGGCATTTCATTTGAAGAAAACCGTTCTTCATAAAGAACTAATTTATGAAAATGTCAGATGTCATAGCCAGTAGCACTGAACTTCACAGAAAGCATGGAACTGTACCTCAAGCACACGCAAGGACAAGGACTTGATACAATTAAAAACTTACAAGAGCAAGGGCTTCAAATAGGACTGCATGTGACGCATTATTTTTGTTCACGTTTTTCACCACATCAGTTCCCATCAATATCCGTTGTAAAACCTAATTGATTAAAATGAAAATGAAATGAGTTTTGGGAAGATTTTTTTCCTGACATGTACCAAAATATGATATTTTGTGATATTTTGCAGTAAAAAACAAAGAATCTTTCAGATATGATAGTACCTCAAACAATGATCTTCTAGTGCTTGGATCTTCAATAGTCGGAAAATATTGAAGAGCCCTCATAGTCTTCACCTGAGAACAAAATCATCAAATTTAAGATGATATGTTAGCAGAGAACATCATCCTGTTCTTGAATACTGGCATTGGTGCATCAAATTTGTGATTTTCCGGATTAGCGCATCCATTCAACCAATTTTCAATTTAACTATCATCCAATTGGGAAGCATAAGAGTATTTCAAGGTCCATGCGCACAATATGCACTTTTATCCACAGCAAATACTGGGTTCTGTACTTCTGCATATTCAACAGTAACGAGTAAACAAACCTGAAGCCAGGGAGACGGGATCCCATAGTAAGTATATTCTTGTGGAATATCTTGGTTCCTGGCAAGCCTTTCCAACACTTTAACACATTTTGGAAGACAACTCCAATATGCTTCATGGTTATTGGCCACTAATGCAACTAGAAGGCTCATGGAAGATGTCAAGACACCAAAATCCCGTTCATCTAGTAGTTGTGCCATCCTATCTGACCTGGAATATGAGGAAAACTCCAACTGGTGAAACACAAGTTAAGTCATTCCATAAACCAGTCAAATCCATAATTACACATACCAGCCATCAACATTCACAACATCAGGATTTTTTCTAAAAAGACGCAGGAGACATAGAGCAGACTTCTTCCTCACAAGTGGCCTACAACTGCTTGATATCTTGCAGCACAAAAAAAAAAAAAAAAAAAAAAAGGAAAAGAAGAGAGTTAAATCACTTTCAAACTCTGACATACCAGCTAAATCCTGCAAGTATCACTTACGAGTAACTTTTGAACATCAGGTGCCAGAGATTCAGCAAATTCCCTTCCTCCAATATTTCCAACCTGTGCATATACGTGAAATTTTTTAATTTGTAATATATGATAAAAGAACACCACAGCTTAAATTCACTTAGCAGACAAAAAAAAAAAATCCTTCCAGGAATAAAAAATAACCACACAAGATATGCATATTTGCCAGTAAAGAACCACAAAACATCTACAACTCTTACCAAAGTCAATGCCAGACACTGGAAAGTTTCATTGCGACCTATTATGTCATTGCGGACTGTATTAATTGCCAATCTCAAAAAATCGTGGTTCTCATTGAGCAAACATGATGTCACTATGTACCCCACCTGCAAAACACAAAAAGGAAACAAGCAGTCGAACCTTTAAGTCCTTGCTTCGAAAACTTACACAAAACAGAAGCTGCAGCATAGCGAAGACTAGAACATGCACCTCCTCCGTCTTGCACTAGTATGTATGTAGGGAGATTACAAGTGCAAAACAGCTATATGACACAATAACATTGCTCCAACTATTTCAATCAGCAATTATTTTTTTTAAAACCAACTATTTCAATCAACAATTTTTTTATTTTTAAAACCAACTATTTCAATCAAAATAAAGTGATGGTTTCAATAGTTTTAAGAGAAAGTACAGCTGAAAATTCAGATCTCAACTTCTAATAAGCTACAGGATTACCTCATATTTACCATAACATCCCAAGGTGATTATTTATCCATTTGATTGAATGAAAAGCAGAATGAGGATATACCTGCTTCTCGGGATACTTTGGAGCAGATATCAGAGATACAGCTTCCATGTGACCAAAATCCACATCATAACCAAGCATATAAATGTAAAGCATTTTCCAGACATATTTCTTCTTCTCATAAGGTGTCAACCCCTGTTAAAAAAAGTATAAAACTCCATCAATAGGATTGAAGTCAATCAAATTTTGTAGACAAAACAGCTCTACCACGCTAAATAAATAAATTAAGAAACACAGAAATTAAATGAGTAAACAGAGTAAAAGAATAACTAGGATGGAGCAGACAAAACAGCTCTAAGTCCCTAACCACGCTAAATAAACAATTAAGAAACACAGAAACTAAATAAGCAAACGGAGTAAAGAATAACTAGGATGGAGCATCTGCTCCCAGGTATTTAAGTAAGAAAGAAAGAAATAAGCTACATAGAAACATCATGATCTGTTGTCGGAACATTCTGAAAGAAAAGACGCTAGTTTTTTTTTTTTTTTTTCTGAGAATGAAGAAAAGATGCAAGTTTTAAGGTGTGACGCTAGTTGCTTTTTTTTTTTAAACAGTTCAAGTTGTAATGCATGATTATGCTTTTATACATCTTGATATTCTTAGGAAGGTAAGGTGATATAACCTGCAATAAATATGGTGACCAAATAAAGCTCTCATTCAATCCATATATTTGTGTTGGTGCTAACTTTGAGTTGTTTCCTAGCTTAAAAGGGTGTTGTGGTCTACAATGGATGTGAATGATCTACAATGGTATTTGTGCTGGTGGTGGGAGGCAGCAGGTACCCCCCTGGAATTAGTCGACGTGCAGACCTCCCTCTTTCTCTTTCCTTCTTTTCTTTCTACTTTCTCTAGCCACTCCCTCAAATGGATAACACCATCTACTTTGCCGTAGGTTTCAAATCCTATGATATCATGAGATCATCGGAAGCTACAGATGTTTGGTTCGATTGGACAGAAAGAAGCAGGAACTTTATCAGGAAAACTAGTTTCAATATTAAGACGATGGAATGGATTGTTCAGGTTATGTTGGAAGCCTCAAAGGTGCATGGAAACACAGTCAGAAGATGGAAGAAGAAAGATAACCTGTCGGAGATTTTTGTATCAAGAAATTACAATAGATATGGACGTTACATCAGCATCTTAAGCCTAAGAGGAAAAAGAAGGTCAGTTCTAATCATCCCGGAACTAGCTTTCAATGTTGGATGGAAAGATATTGCAGACAAAGTGGGTAGATTTATAAAGAGCCATGCCATTCAATCAACAACTTTTTCCACCAGATTAACACAGAAAAACATTCCCTATTCAGAGGCTGTAAGGAGCTTTAAATGGGCTAACAGGGATTTAAATGAGCCCCCACCAGTTGCTAGATCAAACCAGAAGAAAGAAGGACCTGTCCACATCGACAGTATATCCAGCCCACCCCACAATGAAGTTCTAAACAGGTGTATAGTGTGTAGCTTCCCCGAAAATGCATCAGAACTACCAACGTTATCAGATTTGAGAAGATGGTCTCAAAGCACATGGAAGCAAGCACATGGTTTAAACATTTATGAGATGGTGAACCGCTGCTTCCTCTTGGAGTTTGCCTCCAGAGAAGTGGCACAAGAAGTAATGCTTGGCGAGTGGAGATGGAGAAAACATCAAATCAGACTTCAATGGTGGA
Organism: Lycium barbarum; assembly: GCF_019175385.1. Classification (NCBI taxonomy): domain Eukaryota; kingdom Viridiplantae; phylum Streptophyta; class Magnoliopsida; order Solanales; family Solanaceae; genus Lycium; species Lycium barbarum. Next base: position 164,570,958 of record NC_083337.1, read on the forward strand.
CTCCCACTATAGGAGCTATTGATTCTCGCAAAAAACCTACCTCTGTCTGGGCAAAATTCGTAGGGCTGCCCCTCCAACTATGGTCACAACAAACCTTCAAAATCATTGGGGATTTTTGTGGGGGATGGGTGGAGACGGAGGAGGAAACTCAGCTTCGTAACCATTTGAAGTGGGCTAGGGTTAAAATCAAGGGAGATGGGAGTTCTATCCCTAAGGAGATGATGATAGAAAATGGAGGAATCCTTTACACCATCCAGATCTGGGTTGAATTGCCGGCGATTTTCTCTGCCGGAGAAGAGGTTTCTGCGTCATATCTGGCCCATCCTTCGGACCAGCGGTCTGTGGAAAATACAGCTGGGAAAAATGTACTTTTTAGCAGTGAGAAAGAGACAGGTCACGCGACATCCTCACGTGCCCTTGAAGCTGCTTTTCCTATGGGCCAGCTGACCAAATTACCCAACTCAGAAAATTCTTTGGGCCTTAACAAATTTAGGGTTTTGGCCCAAATGGATGAGGCTCCACTTAATTATAATTCTCAGCCTTTTAATGAAGCACGTGTGGAGGCACATGACTGCATTAATAAAAATCATCAAACCGACCCACTCCTTGTTGGATTAAAAGAGATCGCAATAAAATTTCTTCAAACCTACACTGCCTGGGAAGCAAAGTCGACTTCTCCAACAGAACAACCCACTCAAACCCTTCCTTCTTCTTCTTTCTCAACAGAACAACCCAATCATGTTACCGACTTACAATCAACCGAACCATCAGCCAGTCATGAGGTTTTTGTTCCGGTTCCCTCACACGATACCTCTGACTTACAAACCCCCGCTCCCTTCAAGAATGCAGAATTGCAACTTATGCAAGTCCACGAGGTTGAACCAGTTTCCATCCAATCCCAAGAGATGCATGAAGCAGAAGTCGATTTGAACTGGTTCAAAAATAATATGTTAGAATTGAGTGAAACATATGGTGCAGCTTTTGTTGGATATGAGGAGGAGGTAAAAGCTCTTTTAATGAAACTTCACAAAAGGAAAATTTCACTGGAAAATCAAGAAGCTGGAATGCAAGTTGTGGATGCCAAAAGTAAAGCTCCCAGAAATAGAGGATTAAGCAAACATGAATTGAAGAATTTAGAGTCAGACCTTAATGAAGAGGTTGAAGGAGTGAGAAGTAGGGGGAAGGTTCTTTCATTATCTTTTAAATGAAGGTAAATATATGTTCATGGAATGTCAGGGGACTTAACAGGGTCTCAAAGAGAAACCTTGTTAAGAGTTGCATTCAAGAATGGAGGGCAGATGTCTATTGTTTCCAAGAGACTAAATTGGAGAAAGATATAGAATTTTTTGCTAAGCAACTATGGGGAATCAGATGGATGAGATGTGACTATTTAGAAGCAGAAGGCAGCAAGGGTGGCATTATCATGCTATGGGATAGCAGATTATGGACTGGGGTTTTGATTGATAAAGGAACCTTTTCAATCACATGCAGTTTTACATCAACTCAACATTCTTTCAGTTGGTGTCTCACTGGCCTATACGCACCACACTCCAGAATTGATAGACAAGCATGTTGGGAAGAAATTGCAACATATAGAGGACTTTGGGAGGGACCATGGGTCGTTTGTGGTGATTTCAACACAAATAGATTCACGATAGAGAGAAGGGGCAGTTCCAGAATCACCAACTCAATGGCTGACTTTTCAGAATGGATTGAAGACATGGAGTTGTCTGATCCACCTTTGAATGGAGGGAGATTTACCTGGTTCAGGGGGGTGAATCACAATAGTGCAGCTAGGCTCGACAGGTTTCTTTACTCTACGGAGTGGGAAGAATCCTTCAGATATATCAAACAAAAAATGCAGCCAAGGGTTGACTCTGACCACACACCACTTATGCTTGAATGTGGAAACTGGGATCATCAGAAGAGTTACTTTAAATTCGAAAATTGGTGGCTTGGGGTGGAAGGTTTTACTGATATGGTCCAGCAATGGTGGTCAAATTTTGTGGTACTTGGCTGTCCAGACTATGTACTCAGCACAAAACTTAAACTCTTGAAGGGTAAGCTTAAAGAATGGAGCAAGAGCAGGTTTAGTGAGCTGCTTAATAGGAAAAACAGTCTTCTAAATGAATTGGCTGAACTGGATCACGCACAGGACAACAGGGAATTAAATGAAGATGAGATGATGATTAGGGCAACTGTTTTAGTTGAGCTGGAAGATTTGTCTAACAAAGAAGAAGACAGTTGGAGACAAAAATCAAGGGTGTTGTGGTTGAAACAGGGTGACAAAAATACCAGGTTTTTTCAAAGAATGGCAACAGCTCATAAGAGGTACAACACTATTGACAGACTGATTGTTAGAGGTGAAGAGGTCTTGGAACCTGATAATATTAAGAAAGCCATGGTGGATTTCTACAAGCAATTATATTCTGAAACAGAATCATGGAGGCCAAATTTTGACTACATCGGTTGTCCAAGGATCACTCAAGAAGAACAAGATTGGCTGCAAAGACCTTTCTCTGAAGCTGAAGTGATACAGATAATTAAGCAGAGTGCTATAGACAAGGCTCCAGGCCCGGATGGCTTCACAATGGGATTCTTCAAAGCTTGTTGGGACACAATCAGAGATGACATGATGCAGACAATTCACAATTTTCACCAGAATGAATATTTTGAGAAGTCTTTAAATGCCACTTTCATTGCTTTGATCCCAAAGAAATATGGAGCTGAAGAATTAAGGGATTATAGACCAATAAGCTTAATAGGAGGAGTATACAAGATCATCTCCAAACTCATCACTGAAAGACTAAAGACTGTCATGGGCAAGCTTGTCAATGACCACCAAATGGCATTTATTAAAGGGAGGCAGATCATGGATGCAACTTTGTTAGCTAATGAATTGGTTGACTCCAGGATCAAACAAAAGGTTCCTGGAATCCTATGTAAGCTTGATGTGGAAAAGGCTTTCGACCACGTGAATTGGTCTTTTCTTTTGAATGTTTTGACCGATATGGGGTTTGGAGGGAAATGGAGGAACTGGATATTTTTTTGCATCTCAACTGTGAAGTTCTCAGTCTTAATCAATGGAAGCCCCGAAGGTTTCTTTCACTCCAGTAGAGGGCTAAGACAAGGGGACCCTTTGTCCCCCTTTCTTTTTGTCCTAGCCATGGAAGGACTCAATCACATGCTCAGAATTGCCAATACAAACAGTTGGATCAGAGGCTTTGGAACTACAAACAACTTGGGCATCAACATGGAGATTACACATTTGCTTTATGCAGATGATTCCCTCGTTTTTTGTGAAGCAAAAGTGGCACAAATCAGACACCTCAGAGCCATTCTCACCATTTTTGAAGCCCTTTCAGGTCTTCATGTAAATTGGGATAAAAGCTGCCTTTTCCCTGTCAATCGGGTAGTTGACCTTCCAACACTAGCTATGATCCTTGGCTGCCAATTGGGATCACTTCCAACAATCTACTTAGGAATGCCACTTGGTGCTAAGAGCAAATCCATAGGGATCTGGAACGAGGTGATTGAAAGATGTGACAAGAAGCTAGCAAGGTGGAAAAGTCAGTACCTGTCTCTAGGTGGCAGACTAACTCTTATCAGTTCAGTCCTTGATGCCCTCCCCACTTACATGATGGGTTTGTTCCCCCTCCCCAAATGTGTGGAGGACAAATTAGACAAATTGAGGAGAAATTTTTTGTGGCAAGGCAACAAGGACAGAAGAAGCATGAATCTAGTAAAATGGGAAGCGGTAACTCTCAGCAAAAAGCAAGGAGGTCTGGGTATCAGGAATCTTAGTTTTCACAATCAGAGTTTACTACAAAAATGGCTATGGAGATTCAGTTTGGAAGACACTACATTATGGAGAAGATTCATTGCTCATAAATATGGTTTGTTAAACCAGTGGACAACAAATGTGGTCACATCCACTTATGGGACCAGTACTTGGAGAACCATCAGGAACTACTGGCCAACTTTCAACAGCAACATTTGCATCGAAATTGGCAATGGTCTGAAAACTGCTTTCTGGGATGATGCATGGATAGGTCAAAACTCTTTGAAGAGCCTTTTCCCTGATCTCTACTTGATTAGCCTTCAACAGCAAACCAAGACCAACCAGGTATGGGAACATCAAGTATGGAATCTGCTTTTCAGGAGAGCACTAAATGATTGGGAGATTGATAGAGTAGCCGAGCTATTACAAACTTTGGAACCCTTCAAGATCACTCCAGATATACCAGACAAACCAAAATGGACGCTAAATAGTAAGGGCTTTTTCACTGTCAAGTCTGCCTACTGGAATTATAATCATAGAACCTCCATCACAGAGGTGTGGCCTTGGAAACTCATTTGGAAAATCAAGATCCCTCTAAAGGTCTCTTGCTTTGCTTGGCTAGTGGTTAGGAAAGCATGCCTAACACATGAAAGGCTACAAAGAAGAGGTTTTCAGATTTGCTCAAGATGTTTACTTTGTGGATTAGATGTGGAAACAAATGACCACCTTTTCATTCATTGCAAGACAACTGCAAATCTGTGGTACATGTTCTTTTGTATTCTTGGTGTTAGTTGGGCTATGCCTAAGACTACTTTTGAACTACTCAACAGTTGGCAAGGTATTGGCAACAGAAATGGAGAAGAGAACTGGTGGCAGCTAATCCCTGCTTGCATTTGGTGGATAGCTTGGAAAGAGAGAAATTTAAGACTTTTTGAAGACAAAAGCAACTCCATCCATAAATTTAGGATGATTTGTCTTAGTGTCCTATATTTTTGGTGTAAACAGAACTTATTGGGGGATATAGGGGATTTGATAGATTTTATAGGCAAATTGTAATGATACAGCAGACTAGTTTTAGACTAGCTTTTGACAGCCTCACCATGGCTCTTTTTATGAGCTTGTAATTACCCCCTCAGCACTTCCAGGTGCTGCTTTTGGATATGAATACAAGATGTTACCTTTATCAAAAAAAATTAGTCGACGTGCATGCAAGATGGCCCAGACACCATGGTTATTAAAAAAAAATGGTTATGAATGATCTACTTCACTAATTTCAGGGACAGTGGAGAAAATGGAAGTATAACTGCCTTTTCCATTTTCATGCAATTGAGATACAACATATCACTACCTGCAGACCAACAGTGTGAAGGATCATATTGCTTCCTTTGTCAACAGTCTATTAGAATTCTCGTTGGTTTTCAATTTAAGCACCAATTGACTATATATCTATAGATTCCTCGAAAATTTTAATTATAGATCTATAAGTCGGACTATTCAATATCAGGACAATACATCCCAAATGGCGTACATTTTCTTAGACTTTGTCAGTATGGAGGTATTTTTGGACATTATTAGTTCCCTATAGTGGTAGAATAACGCAAATATCATTGTAAAAGAGATGCTATATTTGCTGAAATCATGATCATCTTCTGGATACCAACTGAATGGAAGTGTCTCACCTTATTTAGAGAAAAAATGGCACACACTGTCTTTGATCATTAAAATGCTTCTCTCCCTATAAAAAGAGTTTCTTTTCTGATAATCCTAAATAGTTTTTAAGCTTTCGATATGAGTATATCTAGTGAATAAAGAGATATTAGTTCCTGTTCATAAGCACCTTTCATCCTATCGGAAATTTTTTGGATTGATTGAAAGGATATACTAGCATTGTTAAAGGGGAATCTTCATTGCCTCAAGATTCTCACTATGTAAGGAGGCCTTGGAGACAAACAACCACCTTTTCCTACATTGTAGAGTTACAGCACAAGTTTGGGCATTATTCATCAATTTGGCTATGGTGAACTGCTCTATGCCAGAAGCACACTGCTGATCTTTTAAGTTGTGAGGGGAGGTAGCAAGAGCCAGAAGATGTGGTGGAGAACAATTCCTGCCTGCATTTGGTGGAACATTTGGAAGGAAAGAAATGAAAGGATTTTTGAAGGAAAAGAGAGCTCCTTCCATACAGAAGATCAAGTGGAAGGTGATCACTTCTTTATGTTTTTGGTGTAAAGAGCAATATATAGAAGAGGAAGTTCAGTTAGATGACTTCATAGGATTACTGTAATTAGTTTCTGTTAAGTGTAAATTTTTGGAGGTGGCCAGCATGCCCTTAATGCTGAGGAATACAAAGTTACCAGTTGCGGAAAAAATATATACTAGCGTTCTTTTTTGATAAGGATATACTACCATTCTTATTCAATACTTAGAGCCTGTTTGGATGGGCTTAAAATAAGCAGCTTATAAGCTGGAAACAGCTTATAAGCCAAAAAAAAAAAAAAAAATTGGGGTAGGCTAACTTATTTTTTTTGGCTTATAAGCTGTTTTCAGCTTATAAGCTGTTTTAGATAAGCTAAGCCAAATGGGCCCAATTATTTTTTTGGGCTTATTTTATGCACAAAATGGCTTTAAGCTAGCTAGCAAAACACTCAAAAAGCCGAAAACAGCTTATAAGCAACTTATAAGCCAATCCAAACGGGCTCTTAACCTCTTAGAATCCCTATAATATTGGAAAGGGATTCCTTTCTTTTGGTTTTCGCTGACTATAATTTCTTTTTATAACCAAGAAATTCCCGAGGAAAAGTGGTGCACGGTTCAAAACTCGGTGAACTTGGGCCCACCTTCTCTACCCTTTCCGATTAAAATACAGGCTTTTTTCTGCGGCAGCGAACCGCGCTCTTACCCGTAGACAGAATCCCTAGGGGCAAAGGATATACCCACATTCTTATTCAATGCTTAGCTGTAGACAGAATGCCTACCGTTATTAAAAATAATTAAATAAATAGAACAAATATTACGCAACAAAAAAACTGAATAAGTTGATAAATTCAATCATTATAATTTCTAATGCCTTTGCCTTGTTTATATCTGACCATACCCTCCAATTCCACTGTTTAAATAGAAGAGAATCAAACAACTATGAACAAAGTAGGTATCAAAACTCCTTTCAATCTAACTTTTTGCTCTCATCTGCCCAAGCCTTGGTGGGCAGAGAATTAATTGGTACCTGTGTTGGGGTGAGCTGGGGAGGGAGCGGTAGAATAGTCAAGATGCACATAAGCGGACCCGGGTACTACCGTTATAAAAATAATTAATTAAATAGATAAAATATTGAAACAACTGCGCTCAGGAAATCAGGCCAAGACGTCGACTTTGACAGGCGAGATGAAAAAGAATTCCTTACACTACAAAAAATTGAATAAGTTGATAAATTCAATCATTATAATTTCTAATGCATTTTCCTTGTTATACTTGACTGTGTCCTCCAATTCCACTATTTAAATAAGAGTATCAAACAACAAATTAGGCATCTAAACTCCTTCCAATCTAATTTTTGTTCCCAACTGCCCAAGTCTTGGTGGTAGTGTCACCCGATATCTGTGCTGAGAGAGGTAGCAGGTACCCGGAAAATAGTCGAGATGCACGTAAGCGGACACAGATACCACCGTCGTACAACATAAGATAAAAAATAATTACACTACAAAAAACTGAATAAGTTGATAAATTCACTCATTATAACTTCACTAAAGCATTTGCCTTGTTTATATCTGACTGTGTCCTCCAATTCCACTATTTATTTAGAAGAGTATCAAACAATATGAACAAATTAGGCATCTAACCTCCTTCTAATCTAACTTTTGTCCCTTCCATTTCAATTAATAGTCATATGTAGTGTCACTAACAATAGCTCAAAAAGAGTTCCGTAAAGCTCCTTTTCTCCTCCTTTCATCCTCTAATCGCCTTTGATTGAATAAAAAAGGAGGCTTCATAAGATGTTTTATCATCTAGAGAAAATGCTTTTAAAGATAACCACTGCTTACGAAAATGCCATCCAGTTAACTCCTTCCCCGCCTTTGAGTAGCACCTCAACATAAAAAGCCTTTGAGAAATCTTCATTAAAATCTATTTCAACATCTTTCTTTGTGTTTAAACTAGTCAATGTCCCATTTTTGAGACATAGGACCTAAGTTCAATACCTTACATATGCAAGAAACCTACAGAAATAGATTTTTTTTTTTTTGGTTACTACAATATTCTCAGTAGATCAATGCATACCAGCATGCATCTTAAGAAACTATGCAGACCTAGCGAGAGCATTACCTTGTATCAACAACATAGAAGAAAGAACTCGATATTGTTCTTGTTGTAAAGCCAGCCCTGCTCATATCCGTTTTACCTTACACAATATTCTATTAAAGGCTTGTAATTGCAGAATCACTGCACCCTCAGTAAGCAATAACTGTTTTGGATGCTACTTCAAAGTCTTTAACTTCGCCGCATCTTAATAGAACACCATCTCTACCAACTTGAATCTAAATAGTTCTACAGCTTATACCTAGAGTTTGCTTCAAACTTCTGTCCTTTACATGATAACGCATATAAGGAATTCGGATTTCACTCCAGTTTATATAATAAAGCACTCTTTTTTCCTTTTGTTGCCTTAGTCTATCTAATAGTGTTAAGGGAACAGTTCTTAAGGGGTTGAACAGATACGTCTACGAGAACCATTTCAAAAGTTAAAACGAATTATGTGGATATATGGTTCCACGTTTAGGTAGAAACAGCCAGCTATTGCAAAGACCACAGAATTGTTCCATTTGTACAATCACCACAAAGTGATTCCTCACAGCCACAACTCTAATTGTTAATTCACTATCATCCATTAGAAAATTTAAAGAGATACTCCCTCCAGTTCAGAAAGAGTGTCCACTTAGGAATGGACTTGGACAAGAAGGTTCACCTTCACACTCCTGTCTTAACTAGCCTAAATCGGGCATTCTTTATCCAACAAGCAAATAACTAAGTATCTTCTGTGCGCACCCGAAGGGTAGCGGCTGCGGGTTGCCATGTCATCAAAAAAAAAAAAAAAACTAAGTATCTCATAGGTCCAAAATCTGACCAGTCTAAATGGTCTCTAACTAATAATTCAAGTCTTCGACAGAATACTTATACTGTAAACGACAAGCATGAATTCAATAAGTGCATGTTGCCTTCTAATTAACTAGCAGATAATCCCATTCACTAGTAGACATCCAATTTAACCCTACAATACCCAGAGGCGGATCCAGGATTTTAGTTCTATGGGTTCAATCTTTAAGGTTCTTAACCTTGAATTCATTATACTTTTTGAAGTAATTTTTTTTTTTTGGTGAAGTAATTAAAATGTATTAGAATGGCATCAAGAAGATGCAGAGGTTACAACTAAGCATAAAGCTGCTTCAAACAAGAATTAACATGAAGCTAGCTGAGCAAAAACCTGTAAACCAGTAAACACATACATAAATTAATGGGTTCATATCTACATAAATTTATGCTCCGTGATGAAAGTATTGGTTTCAGATAAACCCGGTGCGTCAAAACCCCACTCGCCCCTCACAATAGCCCATTCTAAGCAGTTTAAACCTAAAACCCAAAATCAAACAAGAACACCTACCACTTACACAACATAGCTCATAGTACCAAAAAAATCCAATAACCCTTCAACTGAAGCTAAAACCAAAGGAAAACCAACTATTGCAATAAATGGAAAGACAAACCCATCACATACATACACACATGTATAAAATAACAAACAAATCGACCACATCTAGTTTCGAATTGAAGCATATGCATTAGTTAAAGTTATGACCTTTAACTTATACTGTAAAAAACAAGCATTAATTCAATAAGTCCATGCTGCCTTTTAATTAACTAACAGATCAATTTAACCCTACAATACCAACCCTAAACCCAAGATCACCACTCATAACAACATATACACAGCATAGCTGATAGTAGCAAAAATCCAATAACCCTAACCAATTAGTGCAAACAAATCTGATAGAAAATATGTATTAGTAGTGTAAAGTTGGAACCTTTTCGTTTTTGAAGCGAGTACGAACATTGCCAAGCTCTTTATCAACACGAAGACGTTCCTGTTCTTTGTTTTGGCAATTACGAATGTCGCTAATGAATACTGACAAACCTCTCATGCCTGATAACGCCATTTCCCCCTTCAGATCCAACAAGGCCGCTCTCTCTCTCTCTCTCTCTCTCTGTTAGATCGAACCCTCACAATTCTACCTAAATTCTTTCCTGTTTCGCCCGCCTATACATACAGATATTATGTATGTATATGTTGGACTGAGAAATTTAGAAAAGCCGTCAGGAAGACGAAGACGACTTCTAGTTTAGTTTAATTTGACGAAACTGGGAGCTATCATTTCCATTTCTCCCATTTGAATTTTTAGTTTTGATTTTTTCTTTTTTGAACAAACGGACTTTTTTTTTTTTTTTGGTTTATTTATTAGAATTAATTGCTCACTGTTCGTCATGTCAATGTAACGGTTGGGCCCAGTTTTTTGATTTTTGCATGGTGTTCTCGGGTCCCTTTTTGACCCGAAAACAAAATGTGGATCCTTAGATCCGGAGGGGCTGTTATTTTTCTGTTAAGAACAAATTTTAAATTTCAAATTCTGGTAGATATTTAGTAATTCAGTTGATTGGCTACATGAATTTTCACCTTGTTGGTGAGGATTCGAATACCGACATTGTAACTCTCTCTTTCATTTCCCCGTCCCTATCCCTATCCCTATGTAATAAAAAATAAAAAAAAATAAAAATTCAGACTCTGCACTTCTATTGGTGTACATAAGATTTTGCGCTGGCAATACTGACTTATTTTCATAATGATTGGCTTTGTATATGGGTTTGATTTTGAGATTATGGTGGTTTTAACGATTTTTAATTTTTTATTTCAAACGTTGCCCTATTGAAGAAAAAAAAACTAAATCAATAGATTGAAGTACATAAAATATTAATAGATAATGATAGGGATAAATCTATCGAATATAGAATATGGATCGATAAAAGATGGTCCATGCCAATTGCTTATCTCTCTTCCTAGCATTCCACTCAAGAATTATCTGCCTAGTATTCTCAACTCGATATCTACTTTAGAATCTCTTTTTTTAGTACAACAAAACATCCTCGTAAGTTATGAAATTGTTTGGTTTACTTATTAATTATACGGGGATTATAATGCAGAGATTGTTTTTGTGATGATTAATAATGAACGAATTATTGCAGTAATAAAAATTGAAATGATTGCTGTACATGAATTACTTACTTTAGAAGAGTATTTTTGTCTCTAAATAGTTATTTCTCACATTGTTAATACATGTATTCTCATTTCACATTCTATATGTATAAACTAATACATAGATTACATCGTAACTTAATATGGGTATAGTTTAATATCGCCAACCAAACACTTGATTAGCTATTGGATGATTATTATTTTTTCTTATGCAGCCAACCAAATACTGTTTTATTTAATGAAGGATTTTATGTTAGACTAATTACTTCACTACCGCAACCAAACGTCTCTTAGGACTACGAACATATGCTCAATAGTAGAAGTCAGTAACTCCTTTTATGCCATTAACTAAAATTTGTTAGAGGTCAGAGTGAGGCATGTCTTTTGTTCAATTCTAAGGTATGATCGAGACTGATAGAAATTAGGTTTCTGTATTTCGTTAATAATATTATCTACACAAATAAAATAAATATTCTGCAAAGTGGTGTCGGATACGGTTCTGCAGATAATAATGTTTTCTGTGATGGGAGTAATAAATTAGGATATACTATAAACACATATTTTATTAAAGTCTTTTAATTCAAGTTGAGAATAATAAACTCACCAACTCAACGTATATCAGTCACTGCGAAGAACATTCAAAATTTAAAATGGGTGCCTAATAAAAGTATTGGCATGTGGTAGTTGGATCTCATAACACAATGTTTCTGCTGGAAGGTGCCAAATTAAATTTTAATAGGAAAGGAAAAAAGAGTATAACAATAAGAAATTAGAAAAGATGTGTGTCATGATTATGCTTTTATCACGTTGTCAGCTGTCTTGCTAAAGGATAAAGGACACCTAGCATTATCATTATTTTAGCCAGTTCTTCTCTCTTTTGGACATTTCATTTGGGTGTGATTTACATATTTTCTTATTAAAGATCAGAGCAAAAAACAATGAATTTATTCACAGGAAAGTAGGACATCTTTTAGCACCAGGGGTGTGGTATAGTGATCCACGAAATGGCGGAGAATCATGAGATTTCGGGTTCAAATTTCAGTAGAGACAAAAATATTAGGTGATTTCTTTTCATCTATCCTATTTTTGATGGGAGATTGCAGGTATCTCATGGAATGAGTCGAAGTGCGCACAAACTGACCTGGACAACACAGATATAAAGAAAAAAAAGGGTAGGATATCTTTAACAATTTCTATTTTCCCATAACGGGGTGCACCAGACCTTGCGTCAGACTGATATTTGATTAAACCCCAATCAAATTTTATAGCATTTTCGAATTGGATTAAGATGGTGATTTTCAGAGCAGACCATAATATTCTTTATAAACTTAATTATAATCATAAGTTTATGACAATAAATTTGTGCTAAGGAGCAAGGGTCATGTCAAATGGTAAATGTTTTAAAACCGTCACACGTGAAGGCGGGTAAAGTAAACTCCCTAGTACTACTCCATATTGAACGAAGTTGACTAGAAACTAGAAAGAGATCCGCCTGGGTGACAAAAAGAGATAATAAAAAAGAAGCACACAGCCGGTGGGACTCGAACCCACAATCGCCTGATTAGAAGTCAGACGCCTTATCCATTAGGCCACGGGTGCCTCTTCACTGTTTACCAACAATCTAAGTTTATTTTATTTTATATTATAAATGGTAACAAAAAGACGACAGCAAGCACCTAATTTAAAATTTAGGTGCGTTTGGCCATAAATACCAAAAACAAATTATTATTTTTTTGGTATTTTTGAAGTTGGAATTGTGTTTGGCCATAGTTTTTGAAATTGTAATTTTTGGTGAAATGTAGTTGTAAAAAAGTGAATCTTTTTTTAAAAACAAATTTTTTAAGTTTTTGATATTCCGGAATACAACTTCAAGTTGTATTCGAAATATTTATGCCCAAACGGCCAAAAGTGAAAAAAGTGAGAAAAAAATCCGAAAAAGAGTGAATAATTTTTATGGTCAAACAGCACCTCAGTATTTTTACTGAGGAGAAGAAAAGGTCTTTAATCCAAACAATTTTTAAGCTTTAGTGGTTTTAATGATACAGAATTAAATTTAACTATCTGAATAACCAATTTAAATTTAATCACGTCCCGTTTTGAAAAAATATGCGAGAATTATCCAAAATAATAATAAAGCATCCATAACATGAGAACAATACAATCCAAGAAATACCAATAAAATTTTGAAGACTCAGACCGAAACGTTAAACGTTATAATAGTCACATCTTTAATGCTCAATGTATTGCATTACACAAAAGCGAAAAAGATATATACGATCATCCAATGCCATATTTATTAGGCTCTAGTCGTCCAGCCGAGCAAGTTGAATCAAACAAGCGCCTAACTATGATATAGTTGAACTTCGAAGCCAATTATCTCACAGTGCCATTGACATAGAAAAACGCTATCTGATATCTCTCAACTCTCAAGTCTCATCTACCAATTTTGGAAATTCAGAAAGGTACGAGTAACTTATTCTCAGTACATCCGAGCCAGTCTTCGCCTCCACCCAACACCCCCTTAATAAGACACCAAATGCCAGTTTGCTCCCAAAGAATCAGAAGAGGAAATGTAAGGCTGGCCAGACGCAGATTTCTTGGACCAAGATTGACGGCTAATCCACTAACGTATCAGGAACATGGTAAGTGTGAGTACCCAAAGGTGAGATTTAATGACCAATAAAGTGACTAAGGACTGATGAGAACAATACGGTCTCGGGTTCAAATTTCAGATGAGGCAAAAAATAGTAGATGATTCAAGATCTTTCACTCTTAGAGCTGAGTGACACTTCAGCCGCTACCACAGGTTTACAGAATCATGAAGCCACCCGTAAGTATAATCTTTTGCTACAAGCAAATACTACAAGATAATAGCACAAAACAGAGGAATCACAGTGCAACATATCTAAAGGAAAGACCATACACCATAAGCACTTCGTACTGACAAAATGCCCCCCCCCCCCCCCCTCCCACCAAAAGAGCTACAAGATCAGTTACAACCTAAAATTTCTATCCGCTTCATTTGCAAACAAACTGCCAGACATATTCCACACAATGTCTGTTAGAAAGGACAATCTATATAGATGAACAAATGACCACTGGAGGCAGCAGGTCTAAAAAATGATACAAGATGTGTTTTCATATAGAAGAATAAAATGAATTGACAACGAAATATTAAAAGGACATTACAGGCTTCCCTTCATTTTATGCCTGATAACTGTTGTTGACAACTCTCCAGTAACATTACATCGACCTATGACACAATTTCCTAATGACTGCTGTCACAACTCAAGAAGATAAAATACATGATGCTTACAACGTCAGCTATTATAGATTTTCAAAACGTGAGTGGCAAAAAGAAGTTACGTATGTTGAGAACTGAACCAAGAAGATTCACTTGGGTAGATTCTGTAAAGCAACTGAAAGACCTGCCGACAAGCAGCACGTCCTCGAGAACTACTCCGCCTTCACTCAATTTGCAGTTGTCTTTGACATGGCCTGCTTGATAGCCTCAGCATACGTCCTGTGTTGGTAGGTGAGTGTGGATTCGAGCAAGTCCCATAGGGATGTCTTCGGGTGCCAACCTGGTCAAACAACCATACAAATGTCAGATTATTCTTGACCTGTAGAATGTCTGAATTATTCAATAGATCAGAAAACACATGCATACCAAGCTGTTTGTTGATAATAGTCATATCCGGAATTCTTTTGTCACTGTCATCATACCCTTCTCCATAAAATTCTTTGGAACTTACATCAATGGTAGGCGTTTCAAGAGAAGATTCTCCACTCACCTTCGAATAAACCTGTTGTTATGCAAGAAAAGGAGTTGAGAAAAATGACTGGTGGGAACAGAGTAACTAAAACAAGATTGAGGGAAAAACACAAAGAAAATCACTCAATTAACCTTGGTCATCATTTCAGCTAGCTGGCGCACAGTAACTTCATTGTTAGGGTTGCCCACATTAAAAGTATGGCCATTGGCCCTCGCAGGATTTTCCTGATTGAGAATAAGAGAATCAACACTTAGTTTTATGCATCTGAAAAATTCACATGAAAGAAGGAGGTCAAACTCACGATCATCAAGAGAACAGCCTCAATAGCATCCTTGATATATATGAAAGTTCTCTGTGATTCCCCACCATCCACTAGTTTCAGCGGTTCACGTCTTAAAAGGTTCTGAAAAGAGGGGGGAAATGAAATAACAGAACGTGAGATACAAGTGAACATATGTAAGTTTCAATTCAATCAAAATAAATCAGAAAACAAATCAATCATACATTACTAAAGCAAGCTAACACCCTCGGAACACCCTCACTAGGACCATCAATGCCAGGAATGAAATCCATCCTGGGACCAATCCAATTGAACGGCCTTACAATTGTGAATTCTAAGCCATTCTCAGCACCCTCAGCTGCAAAATAAGCATGCATAAGAATTATAGGAGAGAATTCAGAATATTCAACTTTTAAAACAGCCAATCAGGTAAAACTTCACATACCAAATATCAACCTCTCAATCAATTGCTTTGCACAGGCATAGGACCACCTCTGCTTCTCAATGGGTCCAAAAATGCAAGGGGATTCATCTTCTTTAAGCACATAGTAAGCAGGATCCTAAGAGATATCAGGAGAAAGATTTAAAACATCTCCAAAAATGTAAATAGTATCAGAAAATGGTGAATGGATGAGTCCTAAATCATCCATGATTCTACAACAAAAGTAACAATTTAGTGAAAAATGCACAAAACTGAATGGTTCCTCATCCATTAAGATTCAATCTACATGATAATCCATGCAACATGCCAAAAAAGCACATTGTGATTATAAATATATACGCTCACAAATCTTAAGAATCAAAAACTCCCTGAAGTTCTTATTTTGATATTAGGAGGAAAGAGATTCTTTTCCCTGCTTTTCCAGGAGAGTGACATGGAGGAAAATCCCACATGAAATCCATAGCACCACAAGCAAAAGACAAAGTAGAATCAAAAGACCAAGATCTTAATTGAACAAGTTAAATCTACCTAGAACAATTATGGAACAAAGCAACTTAAACATTGTATACAAGGGCCAGTAAGTAGTAATAGTAGAAACTAAGCCCAAATTAACCCTAAGAGGAGCACTAGGCAGGACCTGTCAAGATAACCCTTCCTCAAGGCAGTAAATGACAAACCATGTCGATAACCAGAACTCTATGAACACAACTAGAACTACTGGAGGCAACCTTTTCTCTAACTTACTAAACTATCTTTGTCAACAAAATTTGCTAGAAGCAGAATCAATCATCAAGCTTCACACGAGCTGTTATAGACAAAGACAACTAGCTTCATAAACTTTTCCGATACTTGAACATCTTCACATTAATTTCCTAGTGCCTCCTTCACTTTACTCAGTTAACAAATTCATGCAGTCAAAATATCTTAGAATTCACACAAACATCATATTCCGAATATATTGCAAACATGGCTTGATCAGTAAACTAAATAAGCCAAAATCTCAATATTAGTATTAAGAGCGAAGAGGAGGGAAAAACACACCAAACGGGAGAAAAAAAACAAGAACCAGAGGCAGCTAAGTTGAGAACATATTGGATATCCACATTTGCCTTTAACATTGAATAAGACTAAATAGAGAAAAAAAATGAGATGAGGAACATCATTCCAAGTAATACCTAAATAGAACATCCAAGTATATGCAATACATCACTATTTGCAATACTAATACCAAATACAGAACATCCAAGTATGCTATACAAATAACAAACAACCTAGTGGAAATTTAATTGGCATTTATAAGGATAGGACAAGAACTCCTGAAACAACATGATACATGACGCAAGTTTCACCTTAAGTTTTGCATTAAATATGGCATAAATAAGATGTAAGTGAAGTCTCACCTGACGCAATGGGCTGTCTTTGGGTAAAAAGGCACCTATTGTTTTCCCGTAAACTTCACAGGTGGAAAAGTGAATAAGACGCTTTGCATTTTCAGAGCAGTACTTCACCTGTATTAATCAATCCACATCAACTTGACACACTAAATTCAATAGAAAAAGACAAAAAATAATCTCCAACCGTCAAGTAATAACCTCCAGAATCAAAATTATCTATCTCAAATGGATTAATTTCCAATAATAACTACTCCCTCTGCCTTTTTAGTCCGTTTAAAAAAAAACGCGTCTTTCCTTGTTTTGGCACTCTTTAATACCAACTTTCCACGCCATGTTTAAGACCACAATATTAAAGGGGCATTTTGGCACATTCATACATATATTTAGTTTAAGACCACAAGATTCAAATGTCTCTTAAACTACGTGCCAAGTTAAAACCAGACATACAAATTAAAACGAAGAAAGTACCTGATTAGCAAAATATGAGCAATGAAAGGCCAAATGAAGTTAAAAAGTGAGATATGCATACCACTGGAAGAGCATCAATGAAGTTGCTGTAAATAGTGTCAAGTGGACGAGTGTTATAATCAGCTGGAGTGCAGATCGCAGCAAGATTGATGGTCTACATCACAAGAAAAGTCACAAGTCAGCAACAGTCAAAGAATTGACCAGATCAAGATTTAAAAATTCAAGGAAAATGATGTGTCGGTGCATAAAGTAGTCCATAATTACACCAAGATCACACTAAAAATAATAAAATAACCCAAAGATATAGTAAGATTAAACAATATATTCAAGGACACAAAAAGCTTTTTTCTTTCTCAGTAAGTACTCAAGGACATTAAAGCTAAAGAAATCTCTAGAAATTCTCTTTAATTTTAAGAAATCTGTGAAAATTCTTTCAAGAAACAGGAGAACGATTAAATTCAATTCAGATCCAATAAGATCTCAAGTTCACAATTTGGATCCCAGTAATGAATGATCCAATACTTGTTTCAAAATATTATGTATTAATATCTCGCAAGGATATTCATTTTCAAAAAAAAAAAAAAAAAAAATCTCGCAAGGATATTAAGCATGCTATAAATGGTACGAATAATAGTAATAACAAATAAATCCACAAACAGATTTGTTATCTAAGAAATGAAGCTTTCAATAAATGTAACAATTTCGCAATAACACAATTTAATATTCACAACGCACAGATCCATATTTTCATACAAAATGCAGGAAACAAGAATGCGTGTGAATTACCAGATCTGCCATCTTGATAAGGCCTTCAAGACGAGAATCATTCTTAATATTGATACGGTGAAACTGGATGCGACCAGCCCATGTAAGAGTAGCCGGTTCAAGCAAGTGCTTGATTTTGTCATTGTAAACATCAACAGCTAGCACCTTATGTGGCGTCTCAGACAACAATTTCTCACATAGATGTGACCCAATAAAACCACCAGCACCAATCATACATATTGTAATTGGCTTTATTGGATTTCCATCCAGATCTACTCTTCCTGCCATTTCCAAAATTCACTGATATTTCTTATTCTTTTGTTAACTTTATTCGTTGCTTCTTTGAAGGAAAAAATAAATTGGAGTATGGGAAATGACGGTGAGATTTTTGAGGGGATGTATTTAAAGGAGGGAGCAATGGGAGAGTGTGTGGCTGTGGCCAGGCTGCATTAATTGCCTATGTACGCGCTTACTGCACACGGAAAATGTTACTGGCCACTGGATTTTCTCTTGCTCTTGTGTTATTAATCTCTCTCCAGTTGGTTTATAGTTTATAACTTGCTAAGATTTTTTCACTACTCCCTCCGTCGAAATTATTTATCATGATTATTAAAAATAATTTTAATTAATTAATTTTTATCCATTTTATACTTGGCGAGAAGTGCCATATAAACTCTAAAATATTCAATAAGGAGTTCAAAATACGAAAAGTCAAAGAATTCAACATCTAATATATTTATATATAAAGAAAATAATTAAATATATATAAATAAGTATAATTTTTCACCGAAGAGGTTCATAACCCTATCTGGCTCCGCCGCCGCTGCATATAAATAGAGTAAATATTTAATAAACAGAGATTATCAATTATACATAAATAAGAGCAAAGTAGGTCAAATGACTCTCCTAAATAATATTTCTTAAGGAGTGTGTAAAATAAAAAATGATAAATAATTTGAGCCGGAGGGAGTAATGTATTTTCCTTTATCTCAAATTATTTATCGCTTCTTAATTTTACACATCTCTTAAAAAATATTAATTAAGAGGAATATTTAACTAACTTTACCCTTATTTATGTTTAAATTATAATCATGTTCATTAAATGTTTACTCTGTTTGTATATAATATTCATTAATGACAAAACTCTCCTAAAGATAAAAATAGAAAAAAATTAATTAATTATGTCTTAAACTTCTAAAATAATAAATAATTTGAAATAATTATTTTTAATAACCATCTCGAATAATTTAAAACTATTTTGTGAGGAAATGGTTTAACACACTACTTTTGTGATAGGCATCAAGAAAGCACGGTGAGAGATTAGAATAGAAGGGAAGGAGGTAAATAAAGAATCAACGTAAAGGAAGCAATTTGGAGGTTGACGTGTTAGATATGGCACTCACTCTCTCTCTAACCATGTCACTTGTCATGTGAGCAGCAGTAGTCAACCAATGAGCTGTCCATTTCTCATGCTCACATGGCTTATAATTGAGTGCGGAACCAAAATAACCTTAGAAAAAAGTTTTTGAACTAAAATTATTCTAACAAAAAAAAAATATTATAAAATTGTCTTTAGCGTAGTAAATTACTGTGCTAAATGGGTCCTTGTTTTTTTTTTTTTACCCTTTTGGTTAATCCTCTTTCATTACACTTTTTAACGTACTTTAATCATAGATTAATCATGCTTGGGGACCCTGAAACTTCAATATTTTATATAGAACCCTACTTTTTTTTGTGCGATTAATAAGGTAGGCTCAATACAGGATAAGAAAATCTTCGGATTGCCGTTTTAGTGGTTGAAAAGTGCTCGAACGCCATTTTTGTTTGAAGGCTTGGTGTCATTAGCTTTAAGTTCTTTACGAATACTTAAACTTGTTCATTAATAATAAACCAAAAGTAGTAAAAATACAATCATCAAAAAAAAAAAAACTTAAAATACATTCATCAATTCATGCCCTTGAGTTGATGAAAAACTAAACATACTAATATTCTTCAAAATAACATCATCATAAATTAAACTTAAAATTAAAATCACAACATTCTTAATCATCATCAGAATAGAAGTCCTCAATATCGTCCTTAGAAAAATATTGGCGGTTTCTTAAGACACATCTTTTTTCAGTAGATGTTAGTTCTCTACCGATTGATGATGCTTGTTCTTCAGACAACTTTAGCATGTAAAATTTACATCGTCTTACCAGCATTCTGTTGTTTTCTTTTCTAATCCTTTGTACGGCAAGCTAGCAAGTTTCTAGACCTACTCGAGGCATGGTTATGGAGTACCTTGTTGGGATTGAAGCGTTTACTCCTTCCAAGTCACGAACAAGACGTTCTGATTCGGCAAGCCGATGTGACCATTCTCGGCGTAAACCGCAATAATATTCTCGCGGATCTGAATATTTCACACTGCAGAAATCATCATTACGCTCTATAAGAAGGTGGGGATTTAGCTCATCTAGTTTGAAATCACTGGTATCGCTCGAAAAAACTGCTATGATTTGAACTCTCATCATCACTGTTATTTGGTTCTTTTGGAAGGAGTAAAGATCAAGCTGAGTTTCTACTACTCGACATTGAATACGTTGTAGTCTAATAACAAAAGAAAGTGTTACTTATATAGTTGTAAACCCCGTGTACTCCTAGTTGGAGGGTCTTTATGACCCTACCTACTTACTTTATATAAAAAAACTATTAATAGTCATCGGACATCTTACAGTCTGAATCCCACTTGGATCTAAATCTTGTGCTACCATGTACACCATGTTCTACCCTAAGGTAACGTATTTGCATCCGACTGTTCTCTTCGCGAAAACGGTTAAGAGCAAAATTAAACTCTTGTGGAGTTACACGAGGCATTGACATAGCACGTTTTTTTGGGCGTTTAAGCCCTACTGACGCTAACTTTTGCTCCAGTGCTGCAGTTTCCCTAACATGCCAATTTCACTCCTCTGTCATCATATTGTTGTAACGTTGGTTGTATCTCTCGTTCGAGTTGTTTGAGTATTCAAAATCTTCACCCGATTCCCATGTCCTACCCATTGCGTCGAATATGTTTTTTGGAGTGAACGATATAACACGACTAATATCTCTAAATTGGTCAAAAAATGACATAGTAACTCAATTTTGTGTGGAATTTTGCTATTCATCAAATTACGTTATATAACACTTAAAGTTTGATTCGAATTATGACGTTTTTCTGTATGACAGTTGAGGTGACAACATATTGCAGCGGTATAGCACAGTAAAATACTGCGTTATGATAGAATAACGCAGTAATTTACTGCGTTATACGTATATAACGCAGTAATTTACTGCGTTATACGTATATAACGCAGTAATTTACTGCGTTATGTCAGAATAACGCATTATTTTACTACGCTATTCTGCTAGGGACTGACATAGCACGGTTAATTCATGTGTTATGTAATACTCCGTACTTAATTTGATTTGACGTAACACTGCAAGACACACTAATTACATGCATGCGTTGGTTCAATATTCAAACTTCAAATCTTATTAATACAGATTTCGAATGAGAGAAAAAATTCTAAGTTTCATCCAATTTTTAACACACATTCTAAGTTTCATCCAGTTTTTGCATTTTGTATTCCTCCTAAATTAGTCAAAAAATGGAAGATGTTTCAAAAATTAGAGTTTCTTTATTCTGGGACGGACAAATTATATTCGAGGAAAATAATTTGCGCTATGATTCTCCCTCAAAATACCATGTTAAGTTTCCACTTGACTTAAAATTCTCAAAATTACTCCAAGCCTTGTATAATAGACTACAAGTTAGTAGGAGTGATTTTAATTTAAATATAATTGAAAAATATCCAATGTCATTTACACCGCAAGGTATAACTAGTTATGGACAGTGGTACATTTAAGACGATGGTTCTTTGACGGATTATTTGAAGGCGCCTTATGATTATAGGGGATGCATAACTTTAAACGTTCTTGAAATATACATAAAGAAGGTCCCCATTAATCGACTTGAATTCATGGCTAGGGCTCCTCGGGAAGCCCGAAATAGACCTCGTCGAGAAGCCCCGTCTAGAATTCAGGCTGAAGTCACTTAAGCGGAACCTACTTATGAACACAATTACCTTGACATGAGTACTTATGAAGGCATTTTGACGAGCTAAATGCCTCTGGATAGTTTAGGTCAGCAATTTGATGGGCAGTGGTAAATATTCATGTGTAGTGGCACTTGAATGCTACTAATGATGTCGATTATATTATTTAGGGGTTATACACCTGATATGGATCATATCGGACGGTCCCCTCAATCGGGACGGATGAATCAAGTTGGAACATCCTCAGCCTATCCAACTACTCAAAACGATGGTCCTTCCTCAAGTTTCGGTGCAGTTGATTACTATCGGTACGTCTATTTTTTTTAACATCAATAGTATTATTTGATGTGTAGTAGTTAAAATACTCTACTTTCTTATGTAGGGAGAATGTGGTGGTTGCACCAAATTATAGGCAAAAACCTGTTATGGATGGTCCAGATTATCCGAATTATATAGTGACATCATCGAGCGATAGTGAGGAAATACCTAATGCGGAGAAAAGTGACGATAAGCAAAGTGACGATGAGGTTGAGGTTGGAACTAATCCTCAATATCAAGTAGAACTATTGCAAGATATGATGAATAGTCCGGCACACCAGGAGGAACTGAATTCACAACAACCATTTGAACAACAAGAGTCGACTCCGGTTCAACCGCAAAGCCAATTTCAACAGCAAGAGTCGACCCCGATTCAGTGGCATTCTGATGAGATCCCCGATCTTGATCATCTTCAAGATCGCCCAGATGGCTTTGTCTTTACTAGGGATGTTGATCATATTCGGCGAAGTTTGTGGAAAGAGCCAGTGGATCACAAAAGGCTCATATTGAAAAAGGCATGATGTTCAGCTCGAAAAAATCATTGCAAAGGGCTGTTAAGATTTATTGCATCCAGGGGATGAGGGAGTTTAAAGTTGACGATTCCACATAAAAACTTTGGCAATTGGTCTGCAAGCGAAAATATCAAGGCTGTGAATGGATGCTCCGTGGTAAGGAAACCGCTGAAAAGATGTGGACTATTTCAAAGTTCTACACAAAGCACACTTGTGATATGGGTGACTGATAAGTTGGTATTTTACCAATTTATCTCTTCTTTAATCTTATATTTTTGCTATATTTGCTTGATAAAATTGTGCATTTAGTATCCTTTACATCTATTTTATAGGTTTTATTTGATTTAGAAGTGATCGGAAGAAACCAAGTGAAAATTTAGTCAAAAAGAGGCCAAATGGGACAGTTTTGCAAAAACGGGACAGAACTGCAAAAAACGGGCAGAACTGCAAAAACTGAAAGTTGGGGCATATTTTGTCATTGTTTTTACTTGGAAAAATCTGGGCATAAAGAGAGGCTTAGGGCAACAAAACAGGATCATCTTTGGCTCAACACAAGTCCTTGGAGGCTAGGATTTCACACCAACACATTGGAGAAGAAGATTGGAAGCACTTTAATGAGATATTCTTAATCCTTTCTTCAATTTCTTGTTTTGTATTGAATATTTATGTGTGTAGGATTTCATTTCAATACTTGAATCTCGTTTATGGAAGTATTCTTGATAAAAGTTTGGATTGAATCTCTTGTTTTGCTTATGTGTTGAATGATTTTATTCCTAATGAAGTGAGTTATCGTTTCTTTAATTAATCTCATTTTGAATGATTCTTAAGGAAGTAGCTAACCCTAAGACTTGCCCATTTATTTCGGTTTAAACTTGGAAGAGGCAAACTCGGGATTGAGAAAGATTAATTAACAAGAATTTGGGGCGTTGACCCTCATCTAATGGAAATCGACCTAGGAATAGGCGACACCACTTGTAGCCATATTCGGGTGTTCTTAATGCTCCTAATTGCTTTAGGGATATTCAATTAGGTAGTCTAGTTGGTCTTCGGAAGAAGCTAATTTAGAGTCATTATCCGAGGTTAAGTAATATAAACTCACCATTATTTGTAAATCATGAAGTACATTGGATCGTTACTTGAGCGTAGTTTTTCTTGTATCCATGCTTGTGGCCATTGATCATTTTACTTGCTTTCTAGGTTAGTTTACATTTTTGCATTAGCTATAATTTTCTCTCAAACAAAACCAAAATATTATCCATCGTTTGACTTTAGCTATCATTGGTGAAAATCCCTACTTTTCCTAATCGCCTACCTATTGTTCTCTGTGGGATTCGACCCCGACTCATAGTTGGGTAAATATATTTGCATACGACCGTGCCCATTCTAATTAATAGGGTGGATTTGGACGTTTATTTAAACCGAAATAAATGGGCAAGTCTTAGGGTTAGCTACTCCCTTAAGAATCATTCAAAATGAGATTAATTAAAGAAACGATAACTCACTTCATTAGGAATAAAATCATTCAACACATAAGCAAAACAAGAGATTCAATCCAAACTTTAATCAAGAATACTTCCATAAACGAGATTCAAGTATTGAAATGAAATACTACACACATAAATATTCAATACAAAACAAGAAATTGAAGAAAGGATTAAGAATATCTCATTAAAGTGCTTCCAATCTTCTTCTCCAATGTGTTGGTGTGAAATCCTAGCCTCCAAGGACTTGTGTTGAGCCAAAGATGATCCTGTTTTGTTGCCCTAAGCCTCTCTTTATGCCCAGATTTTTCCAAGTCAAAACAATGACAAAATATGCCCCAACTTTCAGTTTTTGCAGTTCTGCCCGTTTTTTGCAGTTCTGTCCCGTTTTTGCAAAACTGTCCCATTTGGCCTCTTTTTGACTAAATTTTCACTTGGTTTCTTCCGATCACTTCTAAATCAAATAAAACCTATAAAATAGATGTAAAGGATACTAAATGCACAATTTTATCAAGCAAATATAGCAAAAATATAAGATTAAAGAAGAGATAAATTGGTAAAATACCAACTTATCAGTGACCTCCCAAATGATCATTGCAATCTAGATACCAATATGATTGCTCGTGTGTTAGTTGGTGACATTGGAAAAAACCCAAGTTATCCCCTTCGCCAAATTTTATTTTATTTTTGGTGTGAATATAATGTTCCCCGTTGCTATATGCTGATATTTCAACTTATTCAGCTTCCCTATTAAAGATTGTATTACAGCCGTCCTGAAAGTATATAAACTGTTAGTAAGAGGAAGGCGTATCTTGGGCGTAGGCGTGCACATGAGATATTCTACAGCAATTGGGAGGGCTCTTTCAAGAAGTTGGCGAGATACATGGCGGCTCTACAACACTTCAATCATGGTACTGTTGTTGAATTGAAGCTCAAATCGAAGCTTGGTGTGCTCGGTAATATTTTTGAGTTTGTGTTTTGGGCATTCAAACCATGCATTGATGGTTTTGTCGGCCTGTAATATCAATAGATGGAACACATGTGTACGGGGTATACGACATAAACCTGCTAATTGCAGTTGAAATGGATGCAAATGGAGCTATATTCCCTCTAGCTTTTGCAATTACAACTAATGAGAGCATTAGTACGCGGGGTATGTTTTTGGACTACTTAAGGCAACACGTTATTAAGGATTGCATGGAATATGTGTGATCTCAGACATAAATGCACAATATGTTCAATTTGCAGGGGTGGCAGCCACCCTTTGCCTACCATCGTTATTGTTTAAGGCATTTAAAGGCAAATTTCCAAAAGGCATATCGAATCCTAGCACTTTGCAATTGGATGTGGCTTGCTACAACAGAGCCTCAGGAGAAGAAGTTTAACCTGCAGATGGACATTATTAGGCTGGCGAATAAGGAAGCTTTCCACTGGTTGAATGCAATTGATAAAGACAAATGGACATTACACCAGGATGAAGGTAGGCGATGGGGTATGCTGACAACAAATAGCTCTGAGTCATTCAATGGCTTGTTGAAATCTGCACGGGGACTATCTGTCACCGCAATGGTGAGAATGATTTTTAAGCAGGTTGTGGAGAGGTTCGTCAATAGATCAAAAGAGGCCAAAGCACATGCAGCAGAAGGTCTAAAATGGATACCAAAACCATCACAACTGTTCGAGTACCACAAATATAAGGCTCAGAAACATGACCGGATGGAGTACAACTCTGCAGAGCGCATATTTGAATTCACAACAAGTGTTCACCAAGGTAAAAGAGGTAACGTCCACACAATTTGTGAGATTCCAAGAACATGCACATGCGGCAAGTGGCAATCATATCACATGCCATGTTCTCATGCCTTCAAGTGTTTTATCACAATGGGAAAAAACACCTCCCCCTACATAGTTGAGGAATATACAGTTGAAAATTATGCAAGAACGTGTGCTGGAAGGTTTTACCCACTTGGTAGTGAGAGTTATTGGCCACCAGATCCATTTTCAATACTTGCAAATAAAGTATTTATCCGTAAATTCAAAAAGAAAGCATACTCCCGTATTCAAAATGAAATGGATGTTCCACCGGGGAGATACACTCGAAAATGCTCATTTTGCAATTATGTTGGTCATGATACGCGCAAGTGTCCCTTACGGCATGGTGGTCAAACTACATCTCGCGGTGGAAGTACCTCTCGTGGTGGAGGAAACTTTCGTGGTGGTAGATCTAGCAGTGGTGGCACATCTCGCGGTGGTGGCACATCTTGTGGTGGTGGCGGAAGATCAACTCAAGGGCATTAATTGATGAATGTTTTTTACGTTTTTTTCTTTCTTTGATGATTGTATTTTAAAAAGTTTGGATTTCTTATTAATGAACAAGTTTAAGTATTTTCATATTGTTATGAATGATGCAATTTAATTATTTTGATATTTGTATGAATGCTGCAATTTTGACTAAAAAATAGTAAACTTAAATCTAAACTCAAGTATTCGTAAAGAACTTAAAGCTAATGACACTAAGCCTTCAAACAAAAATGGCGTTCGAGCACTTTTCAACCACTAAAACGGCATCCGAAGATTTTCTTATCCTTCATGTATTGAGCCTGCCTTATTAATCGCATAAAAATAAGTAGGGTTCTATATAAAATATTGAAGTTTCGGGGTCTCGAAGCATGATTAATATATGGTCAAAGTACGTTAAAAAGTGTAATGAAAGAAGGGCTAACCAAAAGGGCCAAAAAAAAAAAAAACAAGGACCCCTTTAGCGCAGTAAATTACTGCGCTAAAGCACTTAACGGTGCCATCCCAGTTAAGTGCTTTAGCATAGTAATTTACTGCGCTAAAGACAGTTTTGTAACTTTTTTTTTTTATTGAGGTAGTTTGGTTCAAAAACTTTTTTCTAAGGTAATTTTGATTCCGGACTCCTTATAATTTTGTATAAATATAAATAAGCAGTACTTCATCCGTCTCATAATAAGTATCATCTTAATAAAAAGGGATAAGGGTCAAAAATACACTCCAACTATCACTGTTTTTTGAGTTTCATACCTAAACTATCAGAAGGTTGAGAAAACTATCTAAACTATCACTATCTAGTTTGCAAAACACACCTCAAATTATTCTTAAATGGCATGAGATCTACACTCTCCATTTTATATAAAAATGTTGCCAAGTGTTGTCCACGTGGATAAATAATGTCACAATGGCACCTACATGAATTTTTTTTTTTTAAAATTGTTTTAAAAAACATACTGAAAAATTATAATTTTTGTAAAAAACTATCAAAAATTATAGAAAATAAAAAAATAGTTTAAAAAATGGAAAAGTTATCTTTCTTTTTTTTTTTAAAGCGAACTGATTATTTAGTTTTTCATTTTTTTAAAAAAAAAAATCAACTTTTTCATTATTTTAAATCATTTTTTTAGGATTTTCTAAATTTTTTGATTTTTTTTACACTTTTTTTTTTAAAATCCAGATTTGTGTTTTTTTAAATGTTGATTTTTTTAAAAAAAAATAATGTAGTTTTTTTTTAAAATATACATTTTTATTAAAAAATATTATTTTTAAATTTCCATGTAGGTGCCATCATAGCATTACTTATGCCATGGGGACAAATTTCTTGAGAAAATTTCAGCTTCACTTGCCTTTTGGAGAGTGAGTTCACACATTTAGTTCGGGTGTGTTTTATAAACTAGATAATGATAGTTTAGTTAGTTTTCTCAACCTTAAGATAGTTTAGGTATGAAACTAAAAAAAAATGCTAGTTACGGTGTGTTTTTAACCCTTATCTCTAATAAAAAACACGTATATTAAGAGATCAATAATACAATGTGAAGTTTACTAAACTATCCTTATATAATAAAACTAAATTACTTTTCCCTCTTGATTAGAGCATGCAAGAGTAATGTTTTTGATATTGGGAATCCAACAATACTAAGTTACTATGTGACTTGAATACACAAACTTATCACTTTTTATCTAAGGGTAGAGTTGAAAAAAATTAGTCAATTTATGTCTTGATTTCCTAAGATGACACTTATTATGAGATATTTTTTTTTAGTTAAGATGACACTTATTATGGGACGGAGACAGCAGTATATAGTTTTATTTTTATTTTACAGGACATATATTCAATTAGAGAGTTATTTCACGCCCCTGAATCCTTTTCTCCATTCCTTACAAATATCAAAGTTGCTTTTCTATCGCTAAAAATTTAAGAGGACCGAAATGGATGAGATTGCTTGTATCCTTAAAATTGTTAACACTTGTTATATATGAAAAGATGTTGAATTAGAAATTCACGTGATCATAGAAAAGTACAATGTTATTATTCTCATAGTATTATTTTTGTGTATTGATAATATTTGTCAAGTTCGTTATCTATCGTTATAATTATCAAGGTGATCTGAATAATAAAATAACTTTAATCAGTGAATTTTTCCTTTTATGATGATTAAACCATGAAACTAGAATAACAACCTTATAAATGATACAATCGACCTCAAGAATATTTTTCCTTTTAAAAAAAAATTGAATATAATTTTTACTTTCCCTTTCAATTGTGTAAAATTTGGGACTGAGTAAAAGTATACTCTTCTATGTACGTAAATTGTATTGTCATGCTCAACGTAAACATGTCATATGAGCATACAAATACTAATATATACGTGGTTCCAGAAGTTGACATCAATTTCTATTTTGATATTTCAATTAAGGATGTTTCTTGTTTATATTTCAATTCCATTAGTGTCTATTAAACACTCCACTGATAACCAGTCAAAGAGCGTAAACACTCTCCCTCTAAAATCATTCATTTAAGTTACATGTACACTAAGTAGGCGTTTCGCCATGATTTTTGAAATCATAATTTCAAACCAGCGTTTGGACATGCGTTTTTATTCATGGTTTGAAAGCATGGTTTCAACTTTTTTAAATATAAAATTTAACCCATAAGTTGGTAGATATTTTTAACAATTACCCCCATCAATCATTTACCAATCTCATTAACTTCCACCAAATTTTATTTATGTCTACCAACCTTTTAATTTATATATGTCTATCAATTTTATTTATGTCCACCAACCGTCCAATTGATGTTGTATTTTTAGAAAGGTCTTCTAGTATTAATTTTGAGCCGGTTCATATGAATTAGCGTATTAATTTTGTTATGAACTATGACTTGCTCATTTGGTAAGATTGTATAAGAATTGAGAATGTTTTAATAGTTTTCACAACTTGTGGGGTTTTTATGTCTATAAGAGAAAATACTCTTTAAAATATCTAAATTGTATGTCCAAATATGATTTCAAACCATGTCCAAACGGGCCTAATGTATCAATAGGTTTTTGTATGCCGTCTATAGCTGTTGACAAACGGTTAAATTGCAGAAATGAGCGTTGGCCAATGGCTAAAAAGTAGACATATTTTTAAAATAAAAATACGGTGAAGTGTGCTGGTGCCCCGGTGGGTCTATAACGAAGCTACAATTTGGGCCGGTCTATCTAGCCCAGTTTCCCGTCCGATACAGCCCTATCCCACATCCTCTAGCCAGCCCCTTTCACTTTCTATTGCACGGTTTGTCCTTCAAATGGACTGGTCTTTTATTTTTGCCCTTCAAATGGGCTGTTCTTTAATTTTTATCCTTCAAAATCGAACTGCCTAGCGGGAATAAGTTCTTTAACGGTGATGAGATAACTTTTGAATATTATGACGCGTAACTTACGCCCCTCTAGATATAACTTCGATTTTGAAAGACAAAAATTAAAGACCAGCACAAAATAGGGACAAAAGTGCAACCCATTTAGAAAGACGTCATTTGCACTTTTTCACTATTTTGTGCTAGTCTTTAATTTTTGTCCTTCAAATGGACTGGTCTTTAATTTTTGCCCTTAAAAATCGAACTTATATCTAGAGGGGCATAAATTACGTATCATAATTATTCAAAAGTTATGCCAGCACCGTTAAAGAACTTATCTTTCGCCAGGCATAATTTTGATTTTGGAGGGAAAAATTAAAGACCAGTCCATTTGAAGGGCAAAAATAAAAGAGCAGTCCATTTGAAGGACAAACCGTGCAATTACTTCTTGTTTGTTCTGTTTATTTCCCAATTAAGTAGTACTAGTTAATAATCAGGTCCACCTTAATAAACTAATTTTAGGTATCTGTGTTTTTTGTAACATGTGCTTATTTCCCGATAATTGGGCTTGGATTTTCCTTTTAAATTAAAAGACATCTAAGCACAGGCAAAGCATAGTTTTTAGGACTCTACAATTTCGACAAAATATAGGCAAACTTGCATACGAAGACGTGTTGACGATTGAGAGAGATGGTCAATTTTTGCATGCATTGCAAAGGCCAAAGACAGGTGTCTTTGTTAGAGAACCCTTCAATTTCGTCAGACAAGAAAATGTTAAAGCTTACTAAAAGACAAAACCATAGCATTCTCATGAGAAGAAGCTAAATTTTCTCTTAGGTTAGTTGCTTTCACCATCTATTGCCACGTGTTAGTGCTCACTTCCGTTAACGCCTATTACAGCTAGCTTAGCACCATGATCACTTCTTGATCCTTCTTTACCTAATGGTTTCACTATTTTCCAATTTTTTGCTACAATTAAGTCCAATTGTTACTCCCTTCCTCTCAATTCTGCATTTTGAATTGATGGCGTTTTTCCATTTCTTGAAAGAAGAGCTTGCTAGAGTTTTGCAGGTCAATTTGAGTGCTGTTTCTAACTATCTAGATTGTAAAGTTAGAATCTTGAGTCCAATTCTTCAGTTTTGGAAGTTCTGTTTTCTTGAACCAGTCAACTTGTCTTCAGTAAGCACTCAATCATTTGAACCCCCCAAATCCCATGTTGAGAAAAAACAAGAAAATGTAGTTACTGATGAGACGCCAAAACACAAGAAAACCAAGAGGCAAACTAAGGAATGGAGATGTATAGATAACTGTTTTTGGATAATTGGGTACTTGTGCACAACTTGGTGGCTACTTTTATTTCTATGCAATGTTTTGCCTGCCAATTTGCCAGGACTTAAAGTGGCTGAATCACCTGGGACTAGGCTAAAAAATGAAGGGTTGAATGCTCATCACCCTGTTGTTTTGGTGCCTGGAATTGTAACTGGTGGTCTTGAACTTTGGGAAGGCAGGCCTTGTTCTGAAGGCTTATTTCGGAAGAGACTTTGGGGTGGTAGCTTTGCTGAAATTTTCAAGAGGTTTGTGTTTGTAGACTCGGTTAATTTCATCTATGATTACTGAACTTTATCCACTTTAACAGCAAAAGGTAAAAGAGTTATGTTTGTTTTGTCACGTTAGCAACCTGTTTGGATGATTGTTACCTACTGTATTATTCCTGTTTTGATTGTGATTGTTACTTAAATTTTATTGTATCCCTCGTTATGTAATGACGAAAAGTGTCATTTTTAACTAGCGACCGATCTTGACCTTACTTTTTACTTAATAACCTATCTTATAAAAATAGCTCTTTCCCTTCCCCTACTTTTTCGTTGTAATATTGTAAGGTTATTCTTCAGATTATTGTGGCGTAGCATTATGAAACGACGAGAAACGATACAATCTATCTAGATATTCTGTTCATCAAAACAATAGAGTACAATACAATACAATGTAATACATATGCAACGATATGTGACAATCATTCAAACAAGCTGTAACTAATTGCATTTTACCAACTATAACCGTTAAGTTCAGTGATTATGCGTGAAATTAACCCTTGCAGACTTGGAATTACCTTTAGTTCAATCAGAAAGCTTAGATTTTGCTGAGTGTTAACTCCCAATTGAAAAAACTTTTCCACAATTGAATTAGGCCTTTATGTTGGTTGGAGCACCTATCTTTGGATAATGAAACAGGGCTTGATCCACCTGGGATTCGAGTGCGAGCAGTGACAGGGCTAGCAGCAGCTGATTATTTTGCTCCTGGTTACTTTATTTGGGCTATGCTTATTGAAAATTTGGCGAAGATTGGCTATGAACAGAAGAATATGTATATGGCTTCTTATGACTGGAGGCTATCTTTCCAAAATACAGAGGTATAGAATTACTTACTTCAGGTCATCATAGTCAAATGTGTAACATTAAATGCCACTCTTGTCATCATTTACTATGCAAGTTTTTTCTATTCCATTACTTTTATTGAAAAATTTGTTCCTTATGGCGTCATAATTATCACGTTAAGTAGAGGCAGATCCAGAATTTTAAGTTTATGGGTTCCTATATAGATCTCAAGTTAATATACAATATAACCAGACCAACGGACTGGGTTCCATGCTAAATATTCTTATTCATTTTATGAATTTTTATTACAAATACATGATGTAGGCAAAAGTTATTGGAGTCACGTGAACCCGGAACCATAACAACAACAACTACGCCTCAATCCCTAGCAAGTTGGAGTCGGCTATATGAATCCTCACTGTCTATGTCACTCGATTTTTGGTAGTAGTTGTAGATACAAAAAAAAATAAAAAAAATCTACATCGAATGGAAGGAAAAATTAGCTAGTTTCTTCGTTCGTTTGATTGAAAAATCCTGAGGAAATTCGACAATTTGAGGTTTCTTGAGGACATTGTGACTTTCTGGATTTAGATAGAGGTCATTCTAATGCATTGTTTATTTGGAAACAAACAGATCAGAGACCAATCTCTGAGCAGGCTAAAGAGAAAAATTGAGCTTTTGTATGTAACAAATGGTTTTAAGAAGGTGGTGGTAGTGCCTCACTCAATGGGTGTTACCTATTTTCTCCACTTCCTTAAATGGGTTGAAGCAGCTCCTCCTGTTGGCGGGGGTGGTGGCCCCGGTTGGTGTGCCAAGCATATCAAAGCAATCATGAATATTGGTCCAGCGTTTCTTGGAGTTCCAAAGGCAGTTGCTAATATATTGTCCGCTGAGGGAAAAGTTGTTGCCTTTATCAGGTTTGTCTTGTAATTCATCCAGCATTATCCTCTCATTCTTAATGGTACTCAGTTCCTTATTTTGCTTTTGCAGATCCATGGCTCCTGGTTTATTAGACTCGGAGACCTTTGGCTTTCAAACCCTTCAACATGTTATGAGGGTTTTTCGAACGTGGGACTCTGTTGTTTCATTGCTACCGAAAGGAGAAGAGACAATCTGGGGCGACCTGAATAAGTCCCCTGAAGAAGAAAATGTATGCCGTTCAGCGAAGATGCAATACCTGCATTCGTCTCCAAAGGAGAACAATGGAAATGAGACTGACCCTAGGAGGAGGAGTATCCAGGTAAAAGAGCTGGCGAAATTCGGAAGATTAGTATCATTTGGGAAGGCAGCATCAGAGATACCTTCTTCAAAGCTCTCTTCTATTGATCCAAAGGTAACAACTACGAGTTCTGGGTCTTATCTTATATTTGTATTTGGACATCTCTGATGATATGTTATTCTCTATAAATTGTGTAGTTGATTTGACAGAGCACCCTTGATCATACGTACCTCTTATTCCCACTAAATGCGGTTAACAATGAAATAAATGGTTTTACACATAGCTAATATGATAGACGTCTAAGCTTTGACTCTATTGTTGAATATAACAGGAATTCGTGTATGAAAGTGCGCCCATTTCCAGCACAGCATGTGAGGAGTTGTTAACAGAGTGTGATGGGATGAGTCGGGAGAGCATCAAGAGAGTGGCTGAAAATAAAGCCTACACAGCAAGAACTCTAATGGATCTCCTCAGGTTTGTAGCGCCGAAAACGATGCAGCGCGCTGAGGCACATTTCTCCCACGGATTAGCAGAGAACTTAGAAGATCCAAAGTATAGTCATTATAAGTACTGGTCAAATCCACTTGAAACCATGTGAGTGCAAATAAGTAGTGAATCTACTATTCCCCACTCTATTGTTTCGTCAAATGCACCTCCTTGACTTTACTTAATCCTAGTGCAATAAGCTAATCATACGCTAATGAAGAAGCTTGCTGCATGTAGGTCTCTTGAGTTTCTTAGTTTATTAACAGTTGGCGTCCTTTTTCAGCTTGCCTGATGCTCCTGAGATGGAAATTTTCTGCTCATATGGAGTGGGAATTCCCACAGAAAGATCATACGTCTACAAGATGTCACCTTCTGACAGATGTAAGAGCATTCCTCTTCAAATTGATACCTCTGCAGACGGAAGCCATAATGGTTGTTTGAGTGGTGGAGTAAACTTTGTTGATGGCGATGAGAGCGTGCCAGTCGTGAGTGCTGGCTTCATGTGCGCAAAAGGATGGCGAGGCAAGACACGTTTCAACCCATCGGGGATTGCTACTTACGTAAGAGAATACCAGCACAAGCCACCAGCTAGTCTGCTAGAAGGGAGAGGCACAGAGAGTGGTGCCCATGTTGACATTCTGGGAAACTTTGCCTTGATTGAAGATGTTCTACGAGTTGCTGCTGGTGCCTCAGGTACAGAGTTAGGTGCTGATAGAATTTATTCGGGCATCATGGAAATGTCAGAACGGATAAATATTCAGCTATGATAGCAAAGAGGTTTTGATACATGAATGAGGAACTAAGTTCAGAGTCCGATAATGAGTAGAGATATGTACAGTAACGTTGTTATTAGCTTTAGCGGAACATGGACTCAGGAAAAGACTTAATAGATTTTTATGACAAATGACTTAAGACAGAGCCCCAAGAGAGTGGACAAATCAAGTTGGTAACAAGGGCACCATTGGCATTGATTGTAAATTTCCAACTCAGAGAGTAGCATTTCTGACTTATGTAATCTACTAGTAATAAATATTCAGTTTCTCTAATAGAGTGTAAGATTCTGGTCTCTTAAATTGTTTAGGTGTAATGATCATAGTGTCGCAAGTTTCTTTCGTAAACTCTTTTGGATTACATTGGTCTTAGTGAAAAGTTAAAATTCAGTCTTGCTGCGAACTACAAAAGCAGAACAGAAGTTAGAAGTTTGAATATTTCTCTACACGTTTTGAATAATTCTCTAGACGTAAACTAGCGAAGAAATACTTATAAGGTTACCATGCAGAGTAATCTTGTTTTACCATACCAAAGAGCAGTTTCTTTCACTGAACAAACCTCTTTTTTACCATCTTCTTATCTACAAGTTTGAACTTCGATATGAGTTGATGTATCTTTTCGCACAGATGGCTAGATGAAAACAAACTTTATGTTCTCTGAGAACAGACCAGTTTAAAAACCCCAATACCGGTGCGAAAATTGTCCCCTCGCTCCATCTAACTGGCTGGAACTACCGACTCTGCGAGCCTAGCCAACGAGATCAAGCCGTAAAGAGAATCGTATCAATGGATCCAGTAAGAATGGGAAATTCCCGCTGTGGAGACACAAACTAGAATTATTACTTAAAATATTCACAGTCCACGATATTATAGGTATTGAAAAAATCCTATGCCTCCCCGCTTCTTAAATCGGAAACTTGTTGCTGTCTTGGAGTCAACATGTCATGGGCAGGGGCAGAGCTAGGTAGCCTCCAGGGGTTCATCCGAACCCCCTCGGCAAAAATTATACTATATATATACAAGATTAAAATTATTTTTTTATGTATATATAGTATATGTTGAACCCCATTGGCATCTTCATATATTTACTTCTTCATATATTTGAACCCCCTAAATGAAAATTCTCGCTTCGCCACTGGTCATGGGCAAGCAATAAATAAAACGCAAGTACAATTTATTTCACAGAACAAAGCTCATCGTTCTTTCCACAGTCCCACCAACAAGTCCAAGATTCTGCCAGGTACAAATGAACAAGTGTAAAATCATTTCCTTCTCATAGATGAATAGAGAACAAGCTTTAAGCCCGGCAAGGATAAATCAAGTGAATGTACAGGCAACAGAAAAAGAATGCTTGACAGCAAACTCACGGTTTTTTGTTTCCACCAAAGAGCAACTCAGACGACAAAGCACCATGCAGCAAAAATTGGGATGTGAGAACATTCTACCAGCAGTGTTCTGCCCAATTTCATCATAGGTGCAACCTTGTTAATGATATTGATGTTAGATAGCTGCTAATCATAACGAAGTAAAGCATCTGAATGGACAACTAAACAGAGAATTAGGCAAGCTGCACGACGCTCTGATACTCTTCTAAAAGCATTGTTGGATGGAATGGCTTTTTCAAGCTACTTAAGTTACTTGTAGTCATCAGTGATTACTCCCAAACAGGTCACAGTTAGATACCTAAACACCAAGCTGAGACAAAGGCTCATCCAATCAATCAGCATCATCATTTACGAGAGAAGAAGAGCTTCTCAAGGGCACTCAACCAAGCGAACACTTGTAAATTCTCCACGGATCCTTCCAGATGGTATGCTGAAGTGAGGTGATTACCTTTTTGCTGTACAACCCCTGAGATGCCCAGATAAATGATAGATGATCATGCATCTTACATTATCGTGTTAAGATTTGTCAATAGTTGAATCATTCATGAGTTCTTCTGCAGTAGACCTGTGGGAATAGGATGTCATTTACTTTGAAATGGAGCTTGTATAGCCACCTCAACAAACATTTTTCTATTTTCAGATAAAAGTAGTCACCTAATAAACATGAAACAAGATAGGGCGAAGATAATTCTGAATTTAGTTTATGAAACAGTAAGTGGAACAATAGATGAAGCTGATAAACAAATATAATCAAATCGCCAAACAGGAATAAGAATTCTCAAGCACGTCTGAATTCCATTTAGGATGGTAACCCGATAGAAAGTAAAGAAGATCTTACTTGGTGTATTTGCAACAGTAATGCAACATTTTATCAACATCTCTTTCATTCACATAGCATCCTTCCATAGAGAGAGTTCTCTTCAAGTGGTCCTCAAGAGTTTTCCATCGACTTAAAATTTCAAATATTCCTTTTAGCTATTCAAGAATGAAAGAAAACAGACAATTTGGAAGGTAACATATCAATTAGTCAATTATGTCCTAATCGCAAACTAGTTGGTGCCCGCTATGGGCATCCTCTATGCACTCTACTCAGGCACATTGCATTCAAATACTACCAGAAGGTAACATCATTTTAGAACAAGAAATGTGGATACCAGTGAGGATCCCACAGGATAGTGTTTTTGTTAGTAAATTTCTTTTATCTCCGAAAAAGGAAAATACTTCTGAATATATATATGAAGAAGGATACAGCAAATGTTCTTGCTGCTAATTTGGACGAACTTCTATGGTCTTCACTGGAATCATCTACATTGTAGTTAAGAAGCTCATCCTCAACCACCTCTGACTTGCTTGTGAGAATTGAGACATGCTGGTGCAGATATGAAGGACTCATATCAGTTTTTTTAATTCGAACCAGTAGCCTTGCAAGAATGCTCCAAATTGCACTTCGTGCTTCTATATCATCAGAAGCAAAAGGAAATACATCAAGTAGACCCTGTAAGAAAAGCATGTCTGAAATGATCCAAGTGTCATTACTGATTCGATAAATTGACATAAACTAAGGCCAACAAAATCGGACTAGCATATGTTGGTGTAATTATGAACTCTCACCCTGTGATATCTCTAAAGCCAGATCAGTTGCATCAGTCAGTATATTTGCTGTCAAAACTGAAGCAGTAACGCAACAGTTGGCAAACTGCAGGCAATGCATACATTAGAAAATGGCCTCTGCTTAAGAACTCAAATACTGCAGTAATATTTCTACACCAACTATTCTTCTTTTTTCCAGGATGAAGTTCTACGCCGCCTATTATATAGTTTACTTCCACATTTTATTCTCTCAAGTTGTTTGATGGATACATAACCAGGGAAAGTGTCCTTTCCCTGATCTATAGCTCAATTTTAGATACTGAAGAATAAAAATGAGAAGGTTCTGCAGACTGTCAACATCATACCTCAGCTTTATCTGGATGCTTGATCAATTGAACAAGTAGTTGGAAGAGTTCCTTGTTTGAGCAGATTTCTTGTGAATAATCATCAATGACAGAAAGAGCTTCAACAGTCTGAAGAATTAAATCCAGAATGGAATATCTGATGCAGCACATAACACTAATCAGTTGATCAGTGAACTGCAACCACACAGATTCTCAACAGATGATAATTTAAAGGAAAGCCCATGCATGGGCATTAGAGCATGAGGGGCCTTGGGGGAGGAGGGGGTGACTGAGGAAATTGATTAATTGCAATCTGTTTCTTTGTTATATATTTCCCAATTCTTACACAGAGAAAACTTGTAATGCAAACTCCAAAAAGCAGAAAGTCTATTGACAGCATACAATATGAATAAAGTTTAACATGGAAAATTATGAAGGAAAAGTATAATATGCCAAGGCATACAGCCCTAAAGATATGTATGCAATAATTAGCAATCATATTAGCAGCGAATGAGAGAATAAATTAAACAGCTCCTCCTTGAAAAGGCCAGCCTAAGATAAGAAAGGACCATACCTTTCAGGTGATCTTTCCTCCATTAACTTGTTTAACTCGACAGATAGGAGATCAACCAGAGTCTGTGGGAGGCCTAACTTTATCAGTGGTGGTAGCAGTATCGCAACCACATCCTGCTTACTTTCTGCTATTGCTAAGAGAAGACTAATGCTCTGTAGACAAGAATAAATTACATCAAATGCAAATGCTGAGCAATAACATTACAGAAAACAATACAAAGATCATAAAACTTAATAAAAAGATTATTTCAGAAGGACAAAAGATGGTATTAGATCTCTTTCAAAACAGTAACAAATTAGGAACTTGATGACCTTATCCATCGGACAGATACTCTTTACAGATACGACCTTTCTACCATCCTTGAATTGCACTCGATTCAAAGACAGTTGCTACACCGGTAAGAATAAAATATTCTTTATATTACAAAAAGAAATTCAAGTTGATAGAGAATTAGATCATCAGTTAGAAGTATTTTGTAAGTCTATCCATGACATGGTTTGTTTATCAGAAAAATAGAAAAAGTTTTTTCTTCATCAAAAAAAAAAGAAAAAAAAAATAGAAAAAGTTTTTTGGGAGGGAACAGTTAAATAGAAGTTAAACTCAGGCGCCTTACAATTCCTGGGAATCAGTAGTAATTTTCAGAACATACCACATTCAGGTTAAGGTGACACTAGTAAAAAGGTAGACACATGTGACATGACCAATAAAATAGACTATTATGTTGATAGAGAATTAGATCATCAGTTAGTCTATCTAGCGGAGAGTTACAGACATCAATGAGTTTTATCATTTAATTCTAATATTGCTATTCATGATCTATATCAACTATATTTGTCTCAACTGTCGAGTCCCGCATATATGCGTGTATGTGTATACATGCTTAGATATCGTCCATGTTCAATATATGACAGCCCGTCTAGCAACCTTAATGAATGACAAGATCGAAAAGGAGAAGAATACCATAAATATTATAGGAGGTCAAAAAGGAGTAAAATGTTTTTTGATAACCAAGAGGGTTAGCAGATCATAGTTTGAAACTCGGTGGATAATGGGTCCATCCCTCTCCACTTAATCAGACTTTTGACTGCAGCAAGGTTCAAACACGTGACATGCACCTAACCCACACATCAAGCGCTGTGCTCTTAGCCTCTTACCACTAAACCAAAGCCCTAGGGGCAAAACCAATGAAAGATTAAAGTTTGATCGTTCTGGTGATTGAAAAACTATGAACAGATAAAACAGTAGGGCTAAAGTGTATCATCTCTTAATCAGTAATAGTAGAAAATTGATGATGATTGTGACCACAATAACAGTGATTATGATCCTTAATCTACTGTCTACATTTATGTTCTTCAAGAATAATAATGATAACAATAATTCCTTTACACTCATCCAATCTACTAGCAAGTCTTGTCTTTGAAAGGAGATATTTATTAATCAGAGATAAAAGTAAACAAATGCCATTTACACTCATCCAGCAGGGAACATATACACCACACTGTAAAATTGCAACAGCCCAGATTCAAGAAAGTCAGAAGCAACCTAGAGAGCCAATACTGAAAAATGAAAAGCTGCACGGAAAAATTGAAGCCAGGGTCATTGCTACCTTCTCAAGAAGCTGGATGTTCAAAGTGTTCTCTACAATCCACAAAATACGGCATAAAATATGTTCAGATTGCAGTGCTTCCGCCAAAAGAACACTTTCGTCGCTTGGAAGAAATAAAGTTATCAGCCTGTAGGCAATGCCAACTATAAGAAAATTTGATCGAGATAAAGCTAAGGCTACAGGAAACGATGATGCATCCTATCACGTGTTCTCAGAAAAGAACAATAACTTCCATGCATTACTACAGTAAACTGGGATCATCAAGTCAAAGGTACAGGACATTCACAGTCACAAGGACATACTGTGGGTTCCAATTAAAAAAGAAGCAATACTAAACGGTAACAAACATAACAATGATTCAAGATTAACAGTAAGAAACATAACAGGGATTCCAGACTAACAATAACAAGCATAAGACTGCTATTCTCCATGATAGCACTGTAATATAAGTATTACAACCATTTATGTTCCCCCCCCCCCCCCCCCAACCACACACACACACCAACCCCCCAAAACGAAGGTAGAAAGAAAATCAATGTGGGTTAAGTTATACCCCTCTGTAAAGTTACAGATATTAGCAAAAAGAGAAAAAAAATCAGGGCAGAATCAGTCACTAAATTTTGTCATAAAGTAATATTGTACCGGCATGCTTCACAGAGACATGGCGTGTCATCTAGAAACAACTGTTGCAATACTGCTCCAATCAGACCATTTGTAGAAGTGATTTTTTTCCGCGGAATATCATGGCAAGCTAGGTTCCCAATAATACCAAGGCTAATTTCCTGTTTACACGTAACGACTTCATCAAATATAAATTCTACCATCTCTGTTGAGCTCTGTGTGGTCGTAAGAATACCCAAATATAATGAAGTAAGCCTCCAAAAAGAAGAAGAATCCAACAGAAGAATGAAGGAAGACTTACAGTGATCCGTGCAGATTTTGAGACCAACAGAGTCGCCAAAAGCACTTCAAGAACAAAGTTTTCAACCTGTTCATAAAACTTAATCATCTCTCTGAGAGTAGCGGACATGTGCATATGGAAGGCTATCCTCCCACCAGTAAGAGCAAATTCAACACCCCCCCCCCCCCCCAGCAGGAGTCCCAATTACCAAATAGAGAAAGACAAGGAGAATGAGTACAAATAAACTTTTTTTATGAACCACAACTAAGTACACTTAACAGTACTTTGATCCTATTCTTCTTTGGATAAGTTTATAGTGTTTTGATCTTCCAAATGGGAAGTTTCTTTCCTAAGCTGCTGGAAGCTCTCTTGTATTTTGTATATACAGCAGGATACACGTAGCACCCACCAGCTGAAAAGGAAAATTGGATGCCAGTACACGCAAGAAACCGCCTCTTCTTTCTTGAAAATATTCTAGATGACATAAGAATTCGAGTGTCTAAGCCTAGCCCTAAGACTCTTCAGAATAAATGCTTCTTAACCAGAACTTCAACTAAGTAATAGGAAGGCCACTTTTGCAAAGCCTTCAAAATGCCCCAGATTGGGAGGAAGTATAAGAAATTCTTATCATGACCGATAAACAATGAACGGAAGATTTCTGCTTTAATCATAAGGTAAGTATCAAAAACAGAAAAAAGGGTGAAACGACCCACTTCTTCCTCCAGCCAACCGAAGAAGATCAAGATGCTAGACAAGTAGGGGTTCTCAATACCATGAATTCAGCGTGATTTTTACTAGCTGCTAGATCCCACAAAATGCAGCCGAACTCTTCCCAAGCCTCTTCTCCTGCTGCTACCTCCTCATACTTATTTTGACAATGGAACCTGTAATCTACTGGTTGTTCAACAGAATTTTCAATGTTCTCCGTAGTTTCAGACTCATCAATAGACCTGCTCTGGTCTCCTCCATTCTCAGGTGGAGAAGATGTGGTTATCTTGCATATCTCTTCATGCTTCACATTTGCTGGAAGGAGCTTCCGGATCAAGGATATTATATAACTAGGATCAACTGTGGTTGTTATATCAAACAGCTGCAGAATAAACATAATGCCTTAAGATAAGAAGCCAAACAAATTGACAAAAGAAAAGTCTAAAACAAATACAGGCATAATCTATCAAAAATTTTGAGCAAGAAGTAACAGGTTGCTGACCTAGAATACAAAGAAAAATACACGCAGGCAGTAATTAGAAATTCTATCTTCTATTTATGTGATGTGCAAGGCCTTGCTAGATCAGCAGTCAGAAAGACCCCACAGGCAATTCTGATCAACCCTCAATTTATCAATGTTAAACATGAGTAAGAAAGTTCCAAATGGATTACACTTGGTGCCTTTACAACCTACCAGATATTCTTGGATTCCGATAATGTATAGAAAAGGCCAATTATGTATATATAGTCGTCAAACTTTTTGCTGATACTGTCAACAACAAAAAATTTCACATAACCACATAGTTCTTTGTTGTTCCCATAGTGCCAGTAACAAAGATGAAAACATTCTCTTTGTGCAGTTTCACTTACTACACTAATGCTAAGATTCTTGTCAGTCTAGAAGTATCTATCTTCGGAAAGTTTATTAGCACTAGGAGTCAAAAGTCTAATACGGTCATCATCAAGCTAATATAAATAAGAATTGGTAAAACAAAGATCAATACTGATGAATTAAACCCTCTAATTCAAAGACATTACTCTCTTTATCCCAATTTTATATGCACCTCTTTCCATTTCGGATCATCCCAAAATATTCGTCACAAATCCATATCAATGCAAATTTTTTCACATTCAAAAAGTCAACCTCATAGAACTTGGGACTATTAAAATAATTTTTCAACAACTACTTTAATACTTTTTCTCTCTCACTATAACTAATATAATACCAGGGGTGGAGCCAGGTAGGATCCGAACCCCTTTCGGAGGAAAATTACACTGTACAATCAAGGTTAAATTATTATTTTATGTAAATATAGTAGATGTTGGACTTTTTCATGTGCTTACATCTTTATATTTCGAACCACCTTAATAAAAATCCTAGCTCCGCTACTGTTTAATACATAAATCAAATTAAAATATTAAACTTTGTGCTGTTCAAACAGAGTCATTTAATATTATTAGATTTTAGAGCCAATCTAAGAATCATTTTTCCTCACAATATATCAACAACTAGCTATGGAGTTAGCAGGAATATAGTACGCGGCAGGATGACATAATCTTGACTGGAATTCCTTACATGAGGCATTAGCAATTGCATG
Source organism: Lycium barbarum (assembly GCF_019175385.1). Taxonomy (NCBI): domain Eukaryota; kingdom Viridiplantae; phylum Streptophyta; class Magnoliopsida; order Solanales; family Solanaceae; genus Lycium; species Lycium barbarum. The sequence continues at coordinate 164,614,733 of NC_083337.1, forward strand.
GCCTAACAAAGTAAATAAATTGCAAACAAATGTAAATTTCGGACTGAAAATTGACCAATAGTTAAAGAAGCCTAATTAATTCACAGCAAAGCATATTCAAATAGGAATTGGTATTTGTGAGTGATGAACACATTACCTCGTCGGAAGGAGCTGGAGGGTGATGTGTATTGCTCTGAAATTCTTCTGACATGGCGGAGCTACAGATTCTGTAAGCTAGGGTTTTCGCGCTCTTTTATACTGTATTTCTTTTTTCCCTTTTGAATGGTGCAGTTGACGAAAGACTTAACTTATATAACTCATAATAATGTAATATATAAAAATATTGTCACTTCCGGTGACTATATATTTCTTGCCAATTATCATTTAGCCGTTAAGGGATATGAAATTAATATTATCATCCCTCTTAATATTATTATTCTTCAAGAACAAATTTGAGGCATGAATAGTTCAGAACCACTTAGGTTCCCGTAGATCCAATCAAAACGTGCATGTGTAAGAATGACCATCTTTAAGTGATCATACCTATTTTATGTTATAAAATCATTCTAGAGAGTTAGTACAATATATCAAAAGATGAAGCAAGAACAATAAAGAGATAAAGAGAGACAAGAGATGAGAGTTTTTTTATTCATCCCAATATATTTCAAGTGTTGTTCAAGTATCTACAATATGAATCCCTATGCCTCTATTTATAGTGGTGCATAGAGGCATACAAAAGGGTAACAATAAACATGTCATTCAAAATATGAGATAATGGAAGAACCATTAAAATGGTGGAAGATAATGGAAGAACCATTAAGATGGTGGAAGATAATGGAAGAGGCATTATACTTGTGTAGTGGAAGTGGGAATTTATTTCTAGAGTGGTGGACATCCACATTTAATATTTCATAACACTCCCCCTTGGATGTCCATGTCTTAATAGATGATGTGCCTCGTTAAAACCTTATTAGGAAAAAACCCTGTAGGAAAAAGTCCTAATGTAGGAAAAAGAATACACATATCTAATAATACGCTTTGAGAGCTGCCTCATTAAAAACCTTACCAAGAAAAACCCAATGGGACAAAACCTTGGTTAAGGGAAAAAAAGTACAGCACGTATTTCACTCCCCCTGACGAAGACCAAAATTCAGATGTCGGAGTCTTCGCATTCCAATCTTGAATATCATCTTTTCAAGAGTTGAAGTTGGTAAAGATTTGGTGAACAAATCTGCAAGATTGTCACTTGAACGGATTTGTTGCACATCAATATCGCAATTCTTCTGGAGATCATGTGTGAAGAATAACTTTGGTGAAATGTGTTTCGTTCTATCTCCTTTTATGAGACCTCCTTTCAATTGGGCAATGCATGCTGCATTATCTTCATATAAGATTGTGGGTATTTTATCACATTTCAAACCACACTTTTCTCGAATGAGATATATCATTGACCTCAGCCACACAACTTCACGGCTCGCTTCATGAATAACTATTATCTCAGTATGATTTGATGAGGTAGCCACAATAGACTGCTTTGTAGATCGCCAAGATATGGCAGCGCCCCCACAAATAAATACATAGCCTGTTTGAGATCTAGCTTTGTGTGGATCAGATAAATACCCTGCATCGGCATAACCAACAAGATCGGGACTGCAATTGCTAGAATAAAATAAGCCCAAATCGATAGTCCCCTCAAGATACCTCAATATGTGTTTAATTCCGTTCCAGTGTCTCCTTGTAGGAGCACAATTATGTCTCGCTAACACATTAACTGAAAATGCTATGTCAGGCCTTGTGGTATTGGCAAGATACATTAGTGCACCAATTGCACTAAGATATGGTACTTCTAGACCAAGAATTTCCTCATTCTTTTCTTGAGGTCGGAATGGATCTTTATTCGCATCAAGTGATCGAACAACCATTGGAGTACTTAATGGATGTGCTTCATCTATATAAAATCGTTTCAACACTTTCTCTGTATAGGCAGATTGATGGACAAAAATGCTATTTGTCAAATGTTCAATTTGCAAACCAAAGCATAATTTTGTCTTTCCAAGATTTTTCATCTCAAATTCCTTCTTTAAATAATCAATTGCCTTTTTGAGCTCTGCAGGAGTTCCAATAAGGTTTATGTCGTCAACATATACAGCAAGTACAACAAACTCCGATATTACTTTCTTTATAAAAACGCATGGGCAAATTGCACCATTTGTATAGCCTTCCTTTAACAAATATTCACTAAGGCGGTTATACCACATGCGCTTGGATTGCTTCAAACCATACAATGATCTTTGTAATCTGATTGAATACATTTCCCGAGACTTTGAACTACATGCTTCAGGCATCTTAAATCCTTCAGGGATTTTCATGTATATTTCATTTTCAAGTGATTCATATAGGTTGTGACAACATCTATTTCTATCTAAATATGTGACATCTTCTGGTGTCCGGACAGCAAGTTCAATAAGCTTTACGCTTACCAAGATGCGTCATTTAACTTGATAATAATTTCTACATTAGCATGCCTTAATAGACGTAGAATTTAGATCCTCACAATCTTTTACAATATTGCGCTATATTGTATCAAAAATATCATCGACGGTATATCATTTATATCGGTTCGCAATGTGACATAACTTATTGAGATCTCATCACTTCTATTATTTTTAGGTACCTAAACCTCTCATGAGGTTTCATGAAGTATTATGTCGTAGGCTCTTCAAGAGCACATTGCCTCTTTATAATGATCATTGACCATTTGCTCCTCTTTCTTTTCAATGATTATTGCGTTTGGAACCAATTAGTCTACCACGCTTCATGCATGTTGTAGACTATGTCCTTCAGGGACATGAATTTAATAGGAGCATTTTGCAGCTGAAATTAGAAATTAATTTTGGGTCAGCAAATGCTTCTAGCATTTGAGTTAAATTATCCTTTTAATGAGGATCACACTAATGATAATTCATAACATATTCCTCAGCTGCTTATTCTCTCCCCCTTATGTTAGAAAAACTAACATATATCCCATCTTCTTTGGGGGAATCCATCTTTGTGCATCATGGTAGATTCATTAATCATATACCACACATAAAAAACTGTTAGATGGTAACATTTGGTTCCTAACCCTGGACCAATTGTGAGGAGAGAATTTATCATAATTTATTGGTCTGAAGCATACAAGTGATGTTGTATACAATATATCATATTTCAGATCACCACATAAAGCTTTGTTCTCATAAGTAATGGTTTAGCTATTTAGTAGAGGCATTTAACACCAAACCAGCTTGGATATAAACCAGCATTAACAAGATGAATTCTCTTAATTACATAATCTGAAAATTGTGCTCTCAACTCAATTATTTTGAGCAAGTAACTTTGCATATGTCAAACTGCGGATTGACAATAAAAGCACATGTGACCGTCTTATCGATGCATCTATTTAAGACATCACATAACAGGTGAACGGGCCCATATATTCACCTTTTATATTTTTTCAGAATTTAGGGAACTCAATCCCAACTTTAGCCAGTATAATCAACTTATCATGAGAACAAGCAATAACAATAAATTATTGAAGTATCTTCTAGTTCTTCAATATATGTCAAATACTCAATCTGCACATCATATTTAAATCGGGATGATCAAATCGCTCATGCCGACTAATAAAATTATTTATACTAGTAAACTTCAAGTTTACCATGTCATGTGCTATTTGTTTTAGTAAACTTCTAGTTTACTATGACATGAATTTTATATCAATATAAACTTCTGATTTATTGTTCATGTGATTCATCACGCTTATATTTGTAGTACAAATCGGGCAACCTTTCATAAATATATTTCTTACCCGTAGTTGTTATACCCCGTTTTAATCGGGTTAGAGCGGAGTACAACATGTTGGAGATTCCTATATTGCTTTGTTTTAAGGAGTCGCCACCTAATTGATTTTACGGTGAATTAGGACACCTAATCATTAACTAAGGTAAAGTTAAAACTAAACCTCCGTTAATGGTCTGCTTAACCAATGTGATTCTAGGTAAGGGTTCTATATCATCCTAAAGGGAAGGGGTTAGGCATCCTTTAGAATCCGTTAAATACGGTTATCCGGCCAAACTTAGGTTAATTAATTAGATTGAATAAGATGCTTGAAACTAAAAAAAAGGCTAGAAAATGTTGCTAAGGTTTATAAAATATAAGAATGTTGCTTAAAATAAGATTTAAATAAAATATAATAATTTACATGAAAGAAAGATTTTAAATGCTATTAAAAAAAAACTTATAGAAGTTGATGCGACTTTAAATAAAAATGTTGTTTAGATTGAGATTTGTAAAAAATATATACAATAAAAAGGAAGCTTCAAATGCCATTTAAGATAAACTTATAAATGTTGCTGAGGCTTTAAATAATAATGCTATTTAAAATAAGATTTGCATAAAATAATAAATAGAAGAAAACGCAGGTTTGTGCAGTGTTTTAATAAATACTTGAAACAAACTACACGATGAGGTACTAATTGACTTTGCATTTTTAGAAGTATAAACAAAATTATGTTTTATTAACAACATTCGGCTAAACATATGCATAATTTAGATAATCTTAAAAAAAAGTGTTTTTCAAAACATTCTTTAATTCCTTTTCCTTAAACTAACTACCCATTCCCAAACTAAACCTACTAATTCATCTAAACTAAAAAAAAGTTAGTTGCATAATACAAATTAATGTGCAAAAAAATAAAATGAAAGGGTAAATAATATCAAATGGGCCAGCCTATTTTGAGACTGCTGGACCTATTTGCTATTGGGCTTTGGCCCAGCAAATTTCTTTATATATTGCTGCGGATTGGACTGCTACTGCTACTGTCTATTGGGCCTCGGCCCAGCAGAACTTTTTATTTTGACTGCGGATTGGGCTGACCCGATAGAAGGATTTTGTTGGGCTTTTAGCTCAACACCGAATGCGGAGGAGGACGAGTCCTCGGACTCGTATGCGGAGGTTCATGCATAAAAACAAAGAAAAGAAATTAGTATCTAATCAATGAATGGGATTAAGCATGTAAGATATAAGTTCAAAACAAATCTGTAGATTATGTATTTTGAGTGAAACTAGTGAAGATACTTAAGAAAGTATGGGACACTGTCATACATTTCTATCAACAACGTCTTAGTAAGTCAAAGTGTTTTGCAAACTGTAAAGTGGTCAATCGTACCATATACGACAACCAAGCAGTTCCAATACCAATGCAGGGAGGGCAAGCCCATGTTAACATATAAATGATGGATGGACGGAAAGACAAGTAGCAGCAAAGAAGGAATAATCAACTCTAAATAAAGCACAGCCTAAGCGGCAAACTGAATGTGACAGTAGGGATGCGTCAGGGTCAACTAGCACATTCAATAGAAAGGAAATAGCCAAGACAAGTAGTATAGCAATCACCGTATAAAACAGATAAATTCAGAGACAATCCCGGAAACAGATGTAGGCATGAGCAGCAGGCAATGCACGAATAGACATGTGTGAGATTCATATTATAAGACCTTAATGACGCAAAATAATGATAACAAATTCCAACACATACTCCTTTAAAAGGGGAAATACAAGCAGTAACAGCAGCTGCGAGCAATCAAAATATTGCTACTAGGTTCATGTTCAACATGGCACATACAAATGTCTGACGACCGTAAAATGCAGCAAGGAAAACAAAGAGAGAGGTGCAACAAGATTAAACTGATCCATACAGATTCGAACCAACAAGATTCATGACTATCAAGGTTAAACCCAATCAACTGTAAATGAGGATTAAAACAGATTCGACCTCAGCTACAGAATAATAGACCGCATAGCTAGACTGATCGATATAAGACTTAAGCATGCAAAAGTGGTTGATATATTTCTGTTTGTATTGCACATACAACCGGCCACATAATCAAGCAGGACACATAAGTAAGGCCTGCCACTAACTTAACACTGTGTAGAGAAAAAGGAATAACAATACTGATTAGGATAGAACCAGAAACAAATAAACCATATTGTGAATTCAGGCTAGTTTATTGACATGTAGAATTTATGCTTAAACTAATAGATAGCATTTGGACATTTAAGCACAAAAACAGACAGGGCTGAGCTAACATATACTGAAAACCAAACTCAGAAATCAACAATGTACTGAACCCATCAATAAGCATACTTGACCCCTTTAAATTTTGTAGACTATCCAACCTATATGATTTGCAACCAACATTTTAAACTCGTCTCAGAGAACCACGGCAGCAGCAGTTTGATCCAACTTAATTCATGAAAATCCTTTTAAAGTACTGGAAATGACATGTCCCCTGGTTTCAGTTAGAGATTATGAGGGCACCCATAGCAGTCGAAATTTATGCACATTAAGGGCAGGCTTGTAATTAAGGAAGACCTGATGATGCTGATGAGAACAGGAATGGGTAAAGATGCTAAACTAATGCAGATGGATGAGATTCAGAACATAGGTTTATGGCTTAATTCAACATGTTAGAGCTCATTTTTTCCTTAATTATCAGCTGACCTTAACAACATAATTTAGTCAAATAAGGAAGTCAACTGCCATATTTTAAATGAGGTTATAATGACACAAATGACAACAGGCTCAAATTAAATCAACAACTACAGAGGTCCAAAGGTAGATATGCTTGTACTAAGCAAACATGAAAAAAGATACTAGACTGAAACAACATTCATTTTATAGTGAACTACTAAAACCTCTAAATAAACATATACAATGGTATCAACAGTAATGCTGCTAAACCAGTAGGTGGAATAGGAATAAAACTAAACTAATGTGTGATACCATATAAGGGCATAACCAGGCAAAACCACAGGTTAACTGATGCACAACCAGTCAAAGCTGGACATGTATGGCACAGCTAAGCAGTTGAATTATTTCTATGATCAATCATCATTTGAGCAGACAAACCATGCTTAAGCTACTATAAGCTAAATGACATATGGATAACCAAGACAAAGAATAAAATGAGCCACTGCAGAACAACTAAAAGGCAAGCACATACACATGATTAGCAGACTACAAACTGATGTATAGAACTAATCAAATAAAGAAATAAATAAGCAATGTAAACCTACTAGCACATGACTATCCCAAGTTGATACCTAATGTGGAACTGAATAACTACAGAGCTATAAACAAGATTAATCTAAGCTTAAACATGCATAATACCACCTAAACAACTACAAACAGGGAACTGAAACATAACTAATCAAGCAAAACACATAAGTAGTTTAAAGCACTCAAACGATTACTAAAAGTTTACTAAGGGGAAGTGAATTGCATACCAAGGGAGAGAACACTTAACTGACTTCATACAAACACAGGAAAGTAACATCATACATGAAAACAAAGGTAAGTAAGTTTCATTCAAGACAGGGGAATGCCAAAATCATAGCAAGGAAACAGCAACCTCAAACAAATTGAAACTTCCTTCGTTTAAATATAGAGTCCAACAAAAGGGACAGAGTTGGGTTTAAATATTTGCATTATTTTAAAAAGATTATTTAGCTGATTCATATTAGATTGACTGGGTCATACTGGGTTAGGTTTAACTTAATTAAACTAACCCGAACAACTATAAACAACAAATGGTTATGTATGCTTAGACTGGTCATTAATCAGATTATCTAGGAACGAGGCCCCAAATAAATCTATACAATTTACTAGGTTGAATTATCAGCATGCAAACAAACGACATTCAGACTAAACCAAACATCTTAAACTAAATAACAACGGCAACATCCGACAAGATTTCAACTAAGCCAAAGCGTAATAATGACTTATTTAATCACAATAACTAAGCTAACATCAAACTCAACCGTATAAGCACACAAACATATGAAATTTGAAATAAAAGGAAATAAATGGGATTTACTGACCTTCTTCAGGGGCAGCGAAGTGTGGCGAAGGTTTCGATCTAGCCTCGAACACTTCAAATATACTTCGAAATACTAAAATCCCGAATTTTATACACCCCTGAACCCAAACAGATGTCAAGGGAAGAACAGAACACAGCGATATGGATTTTGACTCGATATCGAACAATACAACGAAAAAGAATTAATATTATCTATGGGGAATTCCTGCGATTTTCCGAATTTGAAACCTAATTTCTAGGGGGTTTTTGCGGCTGAAACAAGTTGTTCTTGGGATTTCACCAATCAATAAGAAAAAACGGTTCTAGGGGGGATTTCATGAATCGAAAGAACTCGTTCTTGGGGGGTTCTCCCTGATCCGAAAAAATCCTCTTTCTGCCTTTTTCCACTCAGTTCTTGGGGATCTTCTTTCTTTGCGAGGCAATTTTTTGGGGGTCCTAGCACCTGTCCTCAACGATTCAACCCGTCACCCCTTTTATAGTGTTTTCCATTCGAGTTTTTTTTTTAAAGAAAAGGGAAGGGAAGTGCGGTGGGTGAAAAGGAGAGGGAAACGGGGAACAGGGGAAAGTGGGGAGCGGAGAAGAAGGAAGAAAAGGGGGGAAGTGGGAGCGGCGGCGAGGGAGGCGGGAAAGGAGGAGGGAGAAAGGGAAAGGAGAAGAGAGGGGTGCGGCGGTGGGCATGGAGGAAAAATGAAGGGGAAACCCTAAACCTTATTTGGCTGAAGAATGAATTGGACCCGGTCCATTTGTGGACCGGGTCAAATTTTAGACTGGGTATTAAAAGAACGGACTATTAAATTAAACATGGACTGATCTAAAAAAATTGAGATAAAACATATGGTCTAGTCCAAAAAATATTAGGAATTAATCGGACTTTGATTTGTGGTCCGGTAAGTCAAAATACGGACTGAGTGCAAGAAATAGTTTGGCTTCTAAATTTGAATAAGAGACACATTTTGATTGACGATGTACTAAGGGCGCCAGAATATCACCTAATACGGAAATATGTAATTATAAAAAAAGATCCGGGTAAAAATTATATGATGTCGCAAATGACCGTGCTATAATATTTAATGACAAACGCTATCATTTAAATGTGCGAAATAAATGCGATGTGTGTGCGGAAGTTGGTAGAAACGTCGAGAAATGCAAGTTTCAATAATACTAAATAATAGTAGCAAATAAATAGCGGTAGTAATACTGCCAATAATGATAATGGTAATAATGATAATGCTGATGATAATGGTGATAAAAAATAATAATAGATATAATAATAATAGTACATAACAAATATTGATAATTAATAACAAATAACAATAAGAATAATGATAATAATTAATAATAATAATAAATATGGTAGTAATTAATAATAAAAAAAAATGACAATTATTGATAATAACAAAAATGATAATAAATTAATAATAATAACAGTAATAGTGGTAATAATAAAATAATAATGATAATAATAATAAGAAATAATAATGATGATAATAATAATAATAAATAACAATTATTGATAAAACAATGATAATAATTAATAATAAAAATAACTATGATAATGATGATTAATAATTAATAACAAAAATAACGCTGATAATAATGATTAGTAATTAATAATAATAATAACAATAATAATAATAATAATAATAATAATGGAAATAACAAGAATAATAATAATTAATGATAATTAGTAATAAATGATAATTTAAGAATAATAATAATAATAATAATAATAATAATAATAATAATGATAATAATAACTGCAGTAGAATAAAAACGTGGGTGTTAATAAAAGACTAATAATTATAGTAAAATTTAAATGCATATTTTTTAATTTCTCAAAATACCAGAAGTATTAATAGGTATTTCGGGGAAGGGGCGGGACAAAATTGGGTGTCAACAGTAGTAACTTGAAGATATTCAATCTTCCAATCATTTGTAGTATTGATCATTTTTATCAGTAAACTTCGGGTTTACTACAACTTGTATTTCGATCATAACAATTTTTTTTTTATATCGCGATACAAGAAGAATGACATAATAATAGATAAACTCTTCAGGAGCTTTCAATATGCTTTCCATAATCATATATTGTTTGGACACTGCTGGGTCATGATTCTTGTGCACAAATAATTAAGCTCTTCTGGAGACCTTGGTCACTAATTTTGCACTACCAAATATTGCTTAGACACTGCTAGTGTTACGAAAGAGAATTTGATGATCTTTCTGATGTCATGTAAGAATACAGTAAACAAATTTACTTTTAAAGATAATAAATTCATAAATAACTAACAATAAACATTATACTCTAAACTTCAGTATTCCAAACATCTCCTTCAGGGAGATTCGCTATTAACATCTAAATATTTTGTATCTTAGCGGTAACCACATAAAATTACATCCTTGATCAAGAAAAATATATGAATTTATTATTTCCTCAGGAAAATCAATAACAACTAACCAATGCTATATCAATATGGTTATAATAGAAAATATTCTACAAAATCCCTTGGAATGATACGTTATAAAGGTATCCAAGATAATTTGACGTACGACAGGTACATGCAGCAATGACCTTCATACCACAAAATAATATCAATATCCTTTGTTATTTTACCTCTTCAGGAGGTGTGTTGTGGTATTTCTTCATTCACTTCGGGGAATGAAACTTGGTCATTTAGATGAGCTTTATACATAATTTTAGCGGTTCATTATTTTACTCAAGCACAACAAATACACAAAAGATAGAAAAAGAAAACTTGATGACCACATTTATTTGTACTGATTTCTCAAAATAAAACAAAACAAATATGTTCTTGGTCAAGTTAAATGGTATATATAGCATATTAAAGCATCAACATTATGCCACATAAATATTTTAGAACACAAGAGAATTATGAAACATTTACCTTACTAACATGGAGTGTTTGTCAAGACTATTAACAACAATGTGTGTATATATAGTATAATTGCTTTGACAATGATGTAAAGACATGCATATTAAGTGTCATTACTGAAGAAGTTTAATAATCATTATATAGATCATGTACATGATATGGTTATCATGTTCAATCTGCCACATATATGTAGAAAAATTATTAGCACTGGCTGTTTCAGACATTTTTATTATTATTATTCGAGGAGTAAATTTTAAAGTTAAACTTCTAAGGGAGTAAAGTTCAAAGCCTTACAACATTCAAGAATAAAGTTTAAGGTCTTACTACTTTGAGAGTATAGTTCAAAGTCTTACTACTTCGGGAGTAAAATACATAGGCTTACTACTTCTGGAGTAGAATTCAAAGTTTGCTACTCGTGGAGCAAAATTATGAGTTTAGTACTTCGGGAGAAAAGCATATAATATTCAGAATATTTCTTCTCAATTATTCTACCTCTTCTGGAGATGAATCATGATATTTTTACAATCAAATGCATGTTTCATTCACTTCAGAGAATAAATTTGTATTTGCAACATTTATTAGAAGTTTTCATTCTTCAGGAATAAAACATAATTATCTGAACGTGCCTTAAGCATATCAAATTGTGATAGCTTATAACCTATTTTGAGATACTGCTACTTCAGGAGCAAATTGAGACATACATATTTAATGTGGAGATTTTTTTTATTTTTTTTTGTTCTCTAACATATCTTCAATTGTAATCACAACAAATATATAAAAATATTGTCACTTCCGGTGACTATATATTTCTTGCCAATTATCATTTAGCCATTAAGGGATATGAAATTAATATTATCATCCCTCTTAACATTATTATTCTTCAAGAACAAATTTGAGGCATGAATAGTTCAGAACCACTTAGGTTCCCGTAGATCCAATCAAAACGTGCATGTGTAAGAATGACCATCTTTAAGTGATCATACCTATTTTTCTAGTTATTCCACAGCATAAGAGGATCTTTAACAGTGAGATATTACAACTTCAAGCCTTCATCAAGGGGCAGAAGAATATCATTGCTTTGGCACGATCTCGATTTGATGCCTGATTTTTATCTTTGATGGCGTCTGCCAGACCCAACACATCAAAAATAAATTTTACCACCAATCACCCAAGACGAGCTTTCGGAGGCATCATCACTTCCGGTGGTCATTATTATAAACACTATAGTCAAACGATCCTTTTAAAGTAACTCAGGACATAAGATATAAACACTGCTGTAATCGTTGAAAACAACAAAATGATTACGAATCTTTAAGATCAAAATCTTTATGGGAAAAGTTTCAACAAAAATATGTTTAAGCCGTGTGAAATTTAAAATGGCTAAAGCCATGTAAAATGAATCTTTACATATTCATTTTCTCAAAGTAATTGCATAAAGCGTACCAAGAACCGTTGTCCTCTATGTACAAGGAGGATCCCTTTTTTTTTTCGTTCTTTCAAAGCAGTTACCATAATTGACAAAATAACTGCCAAATAAATACATCAATATGGAAAAATGGGATACATACCTCATTGCAACTCACCTTTCGTAATGCCGAGTAGTTGAGTCATTTGATTCTAAATTGTTGAAAATAATTCATAATGGTAGAGTCTCATGCTGATAACGTGTTATAAAATCATTCTAGAGAGTTAGTACAATATATCAAAAGATGAAGCAAGAACAATAAAGAGATAAAGAGAGACAAGAGATGAGAGTTTTTTTATTCATCCCAATATATTTCAAGTGTTGTTCAAGTATCTACAATATGAATCCCTATGCCTCTATTTATAGTGGTGCATAGAGGCATACAAAAGGGTAACAATAAACATGTCATTCAAAATATGAGATAATGGAAGAACCATTAAAATGGTGGAAGATAATGGAAGAACCATTAAGATGGTGGAAGATAATGGAAGAGGCATTATATTTGTGTAGTGGAAGTGGGAATTTATTTCTAGAGTGGTGGACATCCACATTTAATATTTCATAACAGTAATACTATTATCTTTCAGATTTTTAATTAACATTTACAATACGCTTCACTCTAGTACTAGCTCGTAGTGAGTTTATAAGGTAAGGTATTTTTCTTTTCCACAATATTACTATAATATATAAGAGAGAATACCAATTTTCAGATAGTTTTAAAAATTATTAAATGATGTCATATAGTGTTCAAAATGAAGATAGTGTTATCTGTCAAGGTCTGGTTATCTTTAAAATCTCTTGTTCGATTAACTATATTTCATCTTTTAAACACAAAACAAGTTTGAAGCAGGGCGAAGTTAGAGTGTCGGCTAAGGGTTTGGTCAAGTTCGGAAATTAAAATATTAAAGGAGTGAAATGAAAATTTTACTTTTAGATATTGAAAATATACTTATTTGGAATTTCATTATTACTAAAATAAATTATATTTCTTTAATTTTAAATATTTATTTTTATATCTTGAGTTTGGGCTTGGGCTTAGCACGGGCCTCATAGAACTAGTATTACGTGGTCTTGGTCACTACCCAGTGTAATCCCACAATAGTGGGGTCTGGGGAGGGTAAGATGTACGCAGCCTTACTCCTACCTGGGTAGGGAGGCTGTTTCCGATTGACCTTCGGCAACCCTCCTCCTTTATCCGGGCTTGGGACTGGCAATGTGAGCAAGAACTAGTATTACGTATAAAGGAAAAATATGTAGGCAAAAATCCCCCCAAGTACTAGAAAAGTTTAATAGGTCATTATTTATTTATAAGAGTTTCTAAAAACTTTATGCACGCTTGTAGACTAACAATTTCAGCCATTTAATTGTAAGGTCATTTTTCAGCTCAATCTCAACTGATATTGCTAGTTCTGAACGTTTTAGATTTCAGTATGAAGCAAAGTTACATGTTAGGAAACAAGTTCTACAAAATTTTCATCGTGCCTTTGAGGGTTGCGTTGAAATGATTATATGCTTGGGCGTCTTTACTTTTAATACGTAATGTACATTTACATGCTACTTATAAATTGCTCATATTTTTGGGTTATGCTTTCTTTGAAACATCGGGTATATTGCTATGGGTGTCAAACAACCGTACATGTAGTAGTCTTGCATGAGATGCACTAAACTTGACGGCAATAATTTAGCATTCTAAAGTAATTTTTCTCTTCACATTAAGAAATTGAAATGGCCGTCAATAGAAAGACTGGTAATGGCTCGGTGATTTACCATTTGAAAGACAAGATGACTCATATATGGACTGATAATAACCTGGTAATTTACCATTTAAAAGACATCATGATTCATATAACCTAACTCAACTATTTTCGGATTGAGGTTCAATTGATTGATTGATAACTTACAACATTAGATAGAATTTATTTTGGTATTGTTTCGGCTTTTTATCTAATGTACTCCTATGTAAGAGCAAGGAAAATACTGTAACCAATTACCGAATTCCCAGTTAAGCCGTTTGACGTTTAGCATTCCATTTAACTTTGAAGTACATATGTTACTGTAGCATAATTTATAGCTAGCGCCATAGCGTGTTATCAGGAACTTGGCATATACTCTTGAAAGTTGTTGCAGCAATATGAATTAGGTGTTCATTTGATCCAGAAGCAAGATCCTATTATATGCTCGGAGCTAAAAGACAGACGGAGTTGCTGTAGAAACCACGTGGTAGTAAGTTTATATCGCGGACGTCAATAAAAATTGGTGCTGAATAAAGCCAAATAGATAGCAGAAGCATGAGATACTTGTTATGTAATAATATAAATAGTCACTAAATTTTTGACATCATTGATTTAATGTTCTTTCACTGAAGTGAGAGCGTACAACCAAAAGTTAGCTCATAAAGAAACCAATCGAAAGATAGCTAAATTGTCCACCAAAGGTTTTACAACCAAAAGAATCTGTTTCACTCACCAAATCAACAATAACGTGCTGCTTCCTCAGCTGTTTAAACTTGCCAACTCCCTAAAGTTAGAGAAAGAAATTCTATCAGTCAGATCACAGCCTACCGAACCAAAATGGATAATTATTGTTTGGTCAATTCAACTCACAGTTCATGTAGGGATGGTACGATTCTACCCACAGTGAAGCAAAGGAGTCATTCCTGCAATTTCTGAATGCTCACAGCACTGCATTCACCTGAAACAAAGCCATCAATTCTAGGCTTAGCGTATCAATTATGTTTTTTTTTCCTTTGACCTGTCTGAAAAATTAGAACTATAGTAGCGATAATCAACATCACATGTATGTTGGATCAGGAAACACAGAGACAGAAATGTAAGATTACATGGATGGTTGGACAACTAAAATACCAAGATTTAACACTAAGTTTCCCAATAAAGAAGCCAACAGTGAGGATAAAATGTTCAACTTAAAAGTATACAATTTCCCGAGAACAAAAAGCAAACGAGCGTGGTTTGCCAAGACACTCTGACACACTGTAGTCAAATGCTTCAACTAGCAACACAACGCCGCTGAAGATTAAAACGTTAAAAGAATGAAGAGGCAAATAATATTGGCATAAAAGAAACAAAGTACTCATGGTCCATTTGCAAACTATGATAGCGGACCATAATGGTTAATGAAGATGTTAAGTAGCGCAACCTGAATCAGTCAACTATGTCTTCCTAGCAAGATTTGAAGATTGAGAAGCTTTGACTAGCCCAGGAGCCCCATCAATTGCAATATTACCCACTCTAACTTCCATTGCCTCCCTTTCATCCTTCTCTCGGTTGTTCTTTGAAACATGGTTTTCAGTTGCTTCGGATAGAGAATTAGTTGAAGGAGCAAGATGTCGAGGGCCTCCAGTAATCCATGGATGAATAAGACATTGAGCCGCTGTCGGTCTTTTCTCAGGCACAAAGTCAAGGATAGGTATAAGGAAGTCTGCCATCTCATTCGCATCTTGTTCGCAGACATCATACTTTTCCATAAGCACTTTACCAAGAGTCCAGAACCGCAAGCGCCTGATGTGCCTCAGATCTCCATATCGGTTAAAAAATTCTCGTGAATGACGTCCACCTAAGGCAATCTGCAGGAATACTGAAAATTAGATCTATTGCGGGGTTATTTTAATCAGAATCAGCCTTTAGTTGCTTCTTGCCAGATATAGAAACACACCTTGCGTGGCATCATCCCAAGAAGCTCCATCATGAGGGCCAAGTGATCCTGTGATGACGATTCAAGTGAACAACTAAGTAGGCGTTTGGACATAAATGATATTTGACAAAAGTAGTTGAAGAAAAGTTGAAAAGGGGTATTTGATCATTTGGAAGTCAAAGTTGTGTTTTTACATGCATTCAACTAGAAGAAAAAAAAAATTGTGAGGGGAAAAAAATCACTTGAAAAACTGGTCAAAACCACTTTTTCGAACTTAAAACTCATCTTCATAAATAAATATTTTCAAAAAAACAGTCCAAAGCATAACCAAACGCTGTTTTGATAATCTTTTTTTTTTTTTTTTTTTTTTGAAAAATAGGGAAGTCATGTCCAAATGGGCCCTAAAAGAAAGCATTAAACTAAGGAATTATTTAAAAAGTTTCTACAATGAAACCAAACGGAGGTTAATCCACCAATTAAGATAACACAAAGTCTGGCAGGTAATCTTGTACAGCATAGGGCCATGGAAAAAAAATCCTTTTATCAGAAAGACTTGGCAAGCTAGGGCCACTGGAAAGAAATTGTGCTTTCAACATACAGCCATTTCCAAGTCAATAGTAGGGTTAATGAATACTTTTGTTAATCAAAAGAAAACAACTTACTCTCTTTCACCAACAAAGTGACTAAGAGCCTGTTTGGATGGGTTTATGCCTATAAGCTGCAAACAGCTTATAAGCTAAAAAAAATAAGTTGGGGTAGTGTAACTTATTTTTTTTGGCTTATAAGCTGCTTTAGATAATCTAAGTCAAATGGGCCTAATTATTTTTTTGAGCTTATTTTAAGCACAAAATGACTTTAAGTTGGCCAGCCAAACACTCAAAAAAGCTGAAAACAGCTTATAAGCAACTTATATGCAACTTATAAGCCAATCCAAACGGGCTCTAAGTGAGTCAGATGTTTCTTTTTTTTTTTTGATTAAGCACCGGGTGTCCGAGGCTCTTTGAGCCCCGACTAATCCCGGGGGTGCACAGGCCCTCGGCTAGGAGTTTCCCGCAAATGCACCACGGGTAATTCAGGGTTTTACCCAGTCCGATGGCCCTCAGAAGTGAGTCAGATGTTTCTAAGCAAGCTAAAATGACAAACAATAAATTTTAGCAAGCCCTCCAAATAATAATAATAATAACAACAATAGTCCTAAGTGCAGAATAATTTGAGCATCCAATGCAAAAACTCAAGGCAATGGAAGTGGCCCAGGAAATCATAAACTCCCTTAAATCTTAATCAATGAGGACAGGTGTATGCTCTAACATCCTCCCCGGGCATGTAACACGATTCTAGAGTTTATAGGTTAAGTCAATATGTAAGAGACGTCATTAGAAGTGTATAAACACCCAAACTAGTTCATGGGAAAATCTAATTGTTTGAGCAATCTTCGCTCTTTCTTCCTATACAACAGACAGCAAAAAACATTTTCTTTGCAAGAAAGTAGAAAACCTCAATCTTTAAGTTTCAAAACAAATATATGTCAAAAAGGTGGTGGATGTGAACTCAAGCTATATGATTTTTTTTAATCATAATGAAGAAGGTAACCTGCATGTATGGATCATTATCTCAGAGTTTGACATTATACTCCATTTATAAGGAGAAGTTGAGCATATATGAAGACAGAAGGTTCACTAAGAACAAGAATTCCTGCATGCTACTGAAACAATGTGGGTATGTATCATTTCTTCAATGAAGCAACATGTTTTTAGTTCCAAGATTCACCATTTTCTCACTTTGAATCTTGTCGGTAAACCTAAGGAATTGCTTAAAGTGTGCTTGCTTCTTTACCTCACCAAAACCACAATACTGCTGACATATGTTTCAAGAAACATCAAGCAAAAATAAGGCCCTTTTGATATACCAATAAGCTTCCAAGATTAGAGTCCATCAAACAGGCACGTCAATATTATAACATGCAACACATGACAATTAGCTTAAGCCACAAAATAAGTTTAAACACTAGCCAAAATCCTATCAAAGAGAATTGTTTGTGCATGTCAGCATGAAAATGGTAAAATGATCAAAAGTAGAGTTTCTATACCTCATCTCTATCATAATTGTCACCACTGTGAGGATCAAAAAGAACATCACCAGTGGTGAGCTCAAAGCAAATGCAAGCAAGGGACCAAAGATCTGCTGAAGTAGAATATTTAGATCCCAGGATAACCTCTGGACATCTATATTGTCTTGTCTGGATATCACTTGTGAACTGTTTATACGTCCAACATGCATTACCAAAGTCAACTAATTTGCACCTAACGTCAACATCAGCCAATAGCTTCTCCCTAGCGGACCGGCTGCCTCGTTTATGCCTCTGATTTCTCTGGCGCCCTTCCTTTGTAGAGACATCTTCACTGGCTTTACTACTAGTTTGTCCCTCAACTGAGTTTGCCTCAGGTTTGTCATCATGAGCAGAGTCTTCAGGACCGCTAGCTTTATTATCTGGTTCAGTCTCCACAGAAGCTTCCTTGCCCGCACACTTTTGAGCTACCCGCTTAGCTTTTTTCCGAATTTTCTTTTTCTGGTTCTTGGTCAGGTCACCATTTAGACTCTTCACATCTTTCGAAGCCCTAGATTCAGAGAGAATCTTACTTTTATTGGAAGGAAGAATGACAGGAGTACCTGACTTTGTAGGATCTTTAGCAGGATCAATCATTGATAGAAGCAATACATTTTCTGGCTTTAAGTCTGTGTGTATGATGGAAAGTTGGCGATGTAGATAATCCAAACCCACCAATACATGAAAGCAGATTTCTTTAACTTTGTGAATAGGGAGCCCTCGATAGTCTGAATACTTGATAAGCGTCAAAAGATTATCTCCCAAATATTCAAATACCATACAAACATGCTGCCCATGAGGACCAGAATGCTTAAAGTGATCCAATAGCTTCACAACACACTTCTTATCATCTGGATCTCCCTCAGCAACCTGCTTTAATATTGTTACCTCGTCCATTGCCGCTTCAGTATAATGCTGAGCACTCTTTTGGACTTTCAGAGCTACATATGTCTATTTCCGCACAAAAACATAAGCAGCAATTAGCTGAACAATCCGTAAGCCTGACAAGTTAAAAAAATTTAAGCATCTTCTCTCGCGGCCATACCTAAACTCATAGAACTATATACCACTAGTTCACGGATGCAGAGTATGAAGTTGCAAACTTTGAAAATTAGAATCAAAATGAATAACAGGCTTCTTATTTGCGCATGAATGTCCTCAAGATTCCCTTTTCAAAATGAAGAGTAACTCAACATAATGCAAGATTACAATAACAACTACTACTACTAGTACACCTCAATCTCAATTTAGTTGGGATTAGCTTATCGCTATATGAATCCTCTATATATATACATTCCACTCCATCTAGACCTATTTCATTCCAATAGTCAGCATTTTTATCTGTTAGAACAAATTAGTGGCTCTCCAGAACCAGTGGCGGATTCAGGATTTTCACTCAGGGTGTTCGAAAAAATAACTGGACCTAAATATACATTGTAAAATATGTTCAGGGTGTTCAAAAGTTAATATATGTACATGAACACATAAAATTTACCCTAAATATACACTGTAATTTTTTGTTCAGGGTGTTCGGGTGAACACCCTGGCCTCTTACTGCATCCGCCCCTGTCCAGAACTGGTGGCTCTATAAATAACACAATTGTCATTAGACTGACATATAAATTTCTACGTAAATTAAATAAGACTCTCAGGAATCAGCAAACTGTAAAGACTCATTTTTTTTTTTTTTCACAAAGAGCAAATGCACCGAAGAACACATCCAAACAAGAAATGAACAACTCCCTCAGTCCGAATTTATGTGGCAGCCATTCCTTTTTAGTCTGTCCAAAAAGGAATGTCACCTTTCTATAATTAGAAACAACTTAACTTTAAATTGCTCTATTACCATTATTGATATGATTTATAGTCACACAAATGTCTAAGGATTGTTTTGAACCACGCATTTCAAAAATCTTCTTTTATTTCTTAAACTGTGAGTCAAGTCAAACAGTGCCACGTAAATTGGGAATGAGGAATATGTTAGAGTAACCAGAAATAGATAAACAGGTATTACTACCAAATTAGGATAAATTAACAGAAGAGAGAAGAAAACTAACAGATTTGAGGACATCCCAAGCGAGCCAAACAGTTGAGAAATGACCCCAACCAAGCTTACTCTGCACTACATATCTTCCGTGTTTAAACGTATCTCCGATTCGAACAGCGTGATATCCACCACGCTTGTAATCCTCTGTCCCTTCATCCTCGGATGTATAGTCACTCGTTTCACTTTCATCGCAGCCGTTCGTTCTCTCCTCTTCTTCCGCCATCCAATATCGCACAGATCCAACACACCAATACTGGAATTCGAAAAGATTTAACCCTGCTCTCACAGAACACAAGGTTCTGGAAGAAAGACGGAGAGATGAAGAAAGTAGGGTTTCTAATTTCTTGTTAATTTGAGTGGAGAGGGAAAATTACTCAAACCATTGTTTTCCTTTTTACTATCAACAACAAATTCTTTTTTGTCACTCTCTTCGTTTGCCCTTTTCTTTTCAGTCCATTTAGAAGAAAAAAAAATCTTGTAATAATTATCTGAGTTTAACCGTTTAGACATACGTAAGACTATAATGGGTCGTTTGGTGTAAGTTAGATATTTGAGCGCTAATTTTTTTATCATGTTTGGTAGGAGGTATATATTGTACCAAATAAAGCACAAAATGCATCTTGGGATAAAAGATGGAATATCCCATCTTATTTCACTTATACTGAAATTATTTTATCCTATCCAGAAGATGGGATAAAATAATCCCAACTCTTGGGCTAAATTAGTTCCGGAATTACAATCTCGGGATAATTTTGACTATCTACCAAACAGCCACTGAGATTAAAATATATTTTAATATATTTCATGTATCTTTAATTTAATACTATAAGGTTTAAAATTATTTTTAATTTTTTTAAACTTCACTTCAAATCAAAATCAGACAATAGCTGTAGATGTAGGATTTTGTGTTGTGACAACTGACTATTGGGACTGCACATGGTTCGACTGAACTAGATTTTCATTTTTATTTTTAAAAAAAGTAGACTAATTATAGTTTGTTAAATTTGTAAACTGAACCAAAATCAGCAAAAAGTCGATTTATTTTTCCGGTTTCAATAGTTTTTTCCAGTTGTTTTGGTGCTTTTGATTATTTATTTTTTAATCACATGAATATTAGGTGGGAAAATGGCTTTTTTCCTGTGAAGTGTTTCTATAAGTTGCTTTCGTTACGGAATTTCACAAACATGATAGGACTGTTTGCCAAAGTTATTTTGCTCCAGTATCTCCTCTTCCAGCTCTGCACTATATGCTTAGTTTTTCTTGTCAGCTCATTTGCGCAGGAGTAGGACCATACAAATCTTTTTAATCCGCTAGCTGTCTTTCTTTCATCCTCTCTGTCTATGGCCTATGCCAATTGGTCCCTCCTTCCGAGAATAACCATTTCGGAGGGGGCCTGGAGGCAGTAAGGTAAAGCTAGAAGAGCATCATTGGCCCGATAGCTGACAAGCAAACCTTAGGAGGTCTTAGTTAACATAGTCATGGTATTAAATGTGGTATTATTTTATATCATGTTTGGTTGATATTTTGAGACATGTATAATTAATACATAGGTTATTTAATATACCAAAGGGTGTATTATCTTATCCTACACCATCACCATGGGATAACTTATCCATGGATAGCTTATCAATAGATAAAAAACTAAAATGACAAAATTAGCCTTATTTTGTTCTAAGAAACCTATAAGGCCAAGTATCCAAGGGTATAATTATAACAAATTATTTCTTAACTTTTAAAAATAAATAAATATTCAAATAGTATCTTTTGTGTCCAATTTTAGTGCAATGAACCAAACACCCAACAAAAATAATCCTTGTATTACTAATTCATGTATTACTAATCCCTACATTACTAATCCCTGTGTTATTAATTCATGTATAACTTGTCTTTGAACCAAACGACCCCTCCCCAACTAGTTTTGATTGCTGGTGATTGCAGTGAATAAATTATTGTCACTATTAACAGATTTCTTTGTTATATGACCTTATTAGATCTTGGTGTAGACTGCATATTGAGGCAGCGAACTTGAGGTTAAGAAGATAGTGAGATGTTATTAAACAGGAAAATGTGAAACAGAGTTGTAGAAAGACATTTAATAGTTTCTGGCTTTTCTCCTTTGAGGCTAAATCTGTAGTGGTGACATTTTTATAGCATCTCTATAAAAGTTTATGGATGCCAAACCTCAGCAATTTCTTATGTTATACATCCAGTTCTCTTTAATACCTTTAGGCCAATTTGCCATCTTAGATCAAATGGGCTGGCCTACACAGCAAGACTTTATGTAAGCAGTGTGGGCTGTTGTCACAATTGTCTTGTAAGCCCATCAAAATCAAACTGGAGATATATATGGTGGTTTTAAAGCTTTACTTTATATCCTAAATTTATATTTACTTTGTATTTATTTTTTTCAAATGATATCTCCCTTCACGTGTTTATTACTTTTTTGGAGAAATATTACTAGCATTTTTACATGTATATAAGAAGCTTTTTAATAGTTCGAATGACACGTCTTACTAAAAAGTGTCTCTGCCACTAATTGCAATATAATCCTATAATCTTTCTCAACCATTATCCTTATGTATCTTAATTACAAGATAGCTTTTACTCTTTTTTTTTTTTTTTTTTTTTTTTGTACACTTCTTTGTACAGTGTCTTGTAGTTGCTGAGCTTCAGTGCACCAAGGACAAGAAATCAACTCCATATTGGATTATGATACAAATTGTACAGAAGAAAACTACTATTCTGCCAAGGATTATGTATCATAGAGGATTGTTACAAATTAGGAAATATTATCGAAGTTCAACATTAGATCGAGATACTGGTTAAATGTTTGTTAATTTGAGGTATTTTAAGTGCAATAATAGAAAACACACAAAAAATTGTTAATTATTTTCCGTTTTAAAACATGGCAATTTACTAGTACTAGATCACAAATGTAGAACCTTCCAAATTATTTTTATTAACCTTTTTTATTCTCTCTCTGTTCTTCCACCTTTATGCTTGCTATAATCAGTACTAAAACTATGCTATTGTATTATTATTATTATTATTATTATTATTATTATTATTATTGTTGTTGTTGGATTTTCACATGAATTGATATGAGAGGGAACCAAAGTAATGGTTGAATATTTATAAATTATAATGCAAAATAAATGGTTCATGCATGTGATGTGCGCTGTGGAGATCTGTGTAACAAACAAACTCCAATGTTTTGAGATCAATGTAATCAAGATATTTTCTAGATGAATGTTTCTTTCCTACCAAACAAATACACTTCATTTCGGATTATAACTAGATAATTTTCCAGTATTTCTTTAACAAAAAGGTTACTCAATCTCCGGCTGTATAGATCGGGCACAAGGATACAACTACATGGAATTCAACTCCCTTGTTTTTGCGAAAGGAGTATGCGGACTGATTGGTGATCAGGTTCTATTGAAGGTTGGAAACTTAGCTACTTAAGTCCTCCTCAGAAAGTCAAAGTAAAGGCGAACGATATTCTGTTCTACAGCTACAACACAACATAATCAAATCCGGTCAATATCGTCCTGTTTCTCCAACCTTGAACCATCCAATCAGGGACCTGCACCTTCGCCTATATAAGGCTTCATAAGGAGCCATCTTGATGCTAGAATGGTAGCTATTGTTATAAGCCAACTCTAGGGGGGAGGGGGGTGTTAAATTGAGAATTGAAGGACTTACGACTTGTAGGTTGACAAGTCTTTTAAGAAGGGGTGCACATGACATCTTAGGCGAGTTCCACATTGGAATGAGAGAGAAAAGTGAAGAGTTTTTTAATATATAAGGCATATCATAAATTTGCATGGTACGTGTACTTTTGGGCTCTATGGTGGCATAGTCCAAGCCTCTAAGGAATAAATTTGTAACGTATGTTTGATCAAAACGAACAATACGTGTCATAGCCTTGTGTTGTGACACTTTCCAATCTTAAGTTGTCTTTCCATTGTCCCAGCAATAATGTATAGTGATTAAGATGTCACAATTGAGTATTTCTTATTCCATTATTTTAATGTGAGAACAAAGTCATATATTCAACTGAATTTCTAAACTCAATTTTAACTTAATAGTATATGATCAATTGTTTGCCTAAGAGATCTAGGAACACAAGCAGACAAACTGAATCCTTTAATATTAACTGTCATGTGCAAGATGACCTAAAAGTGTCCGTATATTACTCCGTTTCAACCAATACGAGCAAAAGTTAAATAGAATGATGTATGAGATGATGTGTTTACTCCGATTCCTTAGATTATCCATTGATAGAACTTGCCCAACTTTCAGGAGCGAGATATATAATTAACGATCTTGAAGTTTGAACTAATTTACGAATACATTATATTGTTCAAGTGATTAGCCAACGTAAATTCCAACAAATGGTATTATTTCCAAGGCCAAATCTCAGCATTCAAACAAAATAATGCAAGTACAATAAATTAAATAATATGTAAATAGAGACGATTGGAGAGAATCTTGAAGTAGTTAGAACCCTACCAACTTATTTCCAGCTATAAACTTTCATACCTATAATGTCGAATTAACAAACAAAAAAGAACTGAATATATTTTAGGATAGCTTATTCAAGCCATGCGTAATCGTAAATTAGCTCGTTAGCGACGACTCGAATAGTCCATTAACAATTAATTAATCTCATTATAAGCATATTTAGACCGGGCATGTTCAGTAGCGAAATCACAATTAAACAATTTAGATTAAAACCGTCTTCGCCCACATCATGTGGATGTAATTATAAAAAAGAAAATTACACTGTATGTTAATTAGGGAAACAATGCTATCAATATTGACTCATTTTTTTAATTCTTACAAAAAATGATCCAAACTTTTCTCTCTCTCTGCCTTCTCATATGTGAATGATATTTACAGGGATTTACCAACAGTGCAATCTTTGAGCAAAAGAATAACCTATAGAAAGAAATTAATTACTATGGCATAACACGTTAATTAGTCTCAAAGTAATTCTGCACAGCATTATGTTGCTAATATCATCTAGTAGTATTTTTTAAGATTTTTGTACACTTCTTTAAAAAGACATTTGTACTTATTAACTGTAGAAGTAATTGTCTAAACTACATACTTTTTATCTTTTCATCAGACGTCTCACTTAATTAATCAATACTTTACTAATTAGAGAAGTAACATCTCTGTTTTTCTACGATATGATATTAAAATAAACTCAGTTTGTCAAAAAACAACTAGAATTTTGCTGGAATGAGCATCAACCTGCAAACTTCTTGAGTTTGATTGCACAGCTCTTTATAAAAATAAAAAACTTTTGTTTTTGTTGATTTTGCTTTTGAGGAGAAGGTTACCCACAGTATATATATTAACTTTATTATAGGATGTTAAATTAGACATTGAGCCTAACTCACACTCTAAAAGTTAGCTCAAAGGAAGAGGATAGTCCAAGCATTATAAGGAGCTCAGGGTTCTCGTCCGTCACCATATGGGATATTATATTCTCTTTATATCCCTCAATTTTGCACCATTTTGTAACGGCAGGAGTATGTATATACCACTTTTTAACGAGGGGCATATCTGTTTTAAATCGCAAAGTTAAGGGGTATATTTACACCTTTGCCCTTTTTTTTATTCGGGGTCCACTGTCCGGTCTGGAGCGTGCACATTCATGAACCAGGGGCATTTTCATCCCCTATCGGTCCGAGACTGGTCAATTGGTCCAGGGGCATTCTACCCCTTCTTTTTCCGGGGGCCCACATTGGATCGGGCCTGACTTTGATGCCATGTTAAATTAGACATTGAGCTAACTCACACCCCAAAAACTAGCTCCAAGAGAAAAGGACTACCCAAGCCTTATAAGGAGCCCAGGATTCTCGTCCATCATTGACGTGACATATTTGTTACACCTCGTGAATTTTCGCGTCGTTGTAAGCAAACTAACGTGAGTTCCGAGAGACTATGATACCCCTATAATGTTAAGGAAGAATTTTAATAAGTATTAGACAAGTATTTAAAGGTTTCGGGATCAAGCGAATCGAAGAAATTAGGTTCGTTGAAAATTTGGAAAAACTTGGCAGAATTTTAGACAGGATTTTTGATCCAACTTCAAAAAGGCATATCTCCTAGAATATGAGGAGTTACGGAATCCATAACCTATGTAAATTGAAGTTCAGCGAGTCTTCTTTCCAATGCAACTGCCAAATCGCATTTCTGTGAAGTACGGAGGAAAGTACGGCCTGTACAAAAATGTACGTCCCGTACATTTTGGGCGTATTTTGCCAAAATTTCCAGAAAGTTGAAATTTTTAACCCCAAAGTAAGGGATGAACAGTAGCACGTACTTTGAAGTATGGGATAAACAATAACCCGTACCTTTGCCTGAAATTTCCAGAATTTGAAGTCGGTGGAATTTTTTCCTAAGCTTTTAAATAGCCATTTCCACGACTTAGGCTTCATTTTTTCACCCAAATTAAATCCCTAATGCCTCTCGAAGCTCCCTCTAACATCCATAACCACACCAAATCAAATCAAGAAAGGATCAAACTCCTAAATCCTCAAGTTTATAGAAAGGTGCTTGTTCTTGTTTCTACATGGAGTTGTGGTGAACTTGGCCTTGAAATAAGTTGTGTGAGTTGAAGTTCTTCAAATACAAGGTATGTTCTTCATCTTATTGCTTATGTTGAGTTGATTTGGAGGTTTAGTAAGTCTTAAAGTCAAGAGAATGGGGATAGAGAAGTCACGAGGTATTAAGTTGAAGAAGATGACTATGAGGTGAACTCGAAAAGGGGATTTTGGTTAAACTTGAGACTAATTTGAATGTAACTTCTTAATTATGATATTATGGATGTTGTTATTGTTGTTTGGGAGCTGTTTTGCAATATGGTGGAAGTCGATAAAATAGGGGAAGTGCTGCCCAAATTCCGTTAGCCTTTTAGTTGCTCTAGTTTGAACTTAAGCATGTTTTCAAGACTTAACCTTGTTAGAGAAAAACGTTAGTAGTTAAGAAGACGTGAAGGTATGTAAGACCAACTCTTTCTTTCAAAAGGCATGATTCCTATGTTATGATCCCATATATGCTGTCCATGTTACCCTTACTCCTAGAAATGCTAGAGGTCCTTAATTCTCAAGGCTCTTATCATGATTCCATGTTTAGTGGTACCAAAGCTTAAATTTCTAGATGTTCTCATGATATGATTGAGCCTACCATATGATTCTTGATTTCATTCGTTGCAATTGGCGTCATCTTATGCTATTGTTTCTATAAAATGAGATAGAATGATGATGATGATTATGATGATGATGTCAATTCTAAAAAGGCCAAAGTTTAACGTTCTTAATGTTCTCATGATACTATTGATCTTATGACATTATTACTTTATTGTTGATCTCACCTTATGATAGTTGTTCCTTCAAGGTGAGATATAGCGATGGTGATGCTTCCATAATGACACATCGGAGGTTACCGACTTTATGTCACTGCGATAGAGTTGTAGCTTTTAATTGGGCTCTCATGCATGCTTTATATATATATGTACGATATTACCGTGCCTATATGGCCGGGCAGTACCACTACGGTGGACGGCTTATGGATGATGATGTATGATATTATATGTACGATATTACCGTGCCTATATGGCCGAGCAGCACCACTAGTGAGCGGCGTGAGATGATTACCCCGGACGCGGGAGGCCTGGATGCGGGCTAATGATGATAATATTGTACCTATACGGTGTGACAGTTTACTTATATATATTTATAATGTTGTTTTAAAAGTAAAAGTTAGCATGCATGGTATCCGCCTTAAGAGGCAGTTAGATATACAGGTTATCTCTTGATCTCATGTTTCCTTATGTCTTGATTATGTTGTTATTCATGCCTCACATACTCAGCACATTATTCGTACTGACGTCCTTTCTTGTGGAAGCTGCGTTCATGCCCGCAGGTAGACAGGGAGACGGATCTGATCCCTAGGAACTTCATCAGCAGAGATTCATGAGCGCTCCACATACTTCGGAGCCACAGTCTATTAGTATTCTCTTTTGTGTATATATTTGGGGCATGGCGGGGTCCTGTCCCATCCTTATGATTTCCAGTACTACATATAGAGGCTCGTAGACATGTGTGGATAGTAGGAGTTTCATAACCTCACCAGTGCACATCTTGTATATCATTTTTGTAGCCTTGTGGGCTTGTATATATGTATATATAGGGCAGAGTTGATGATTATTGTGTAAATGAGTTTTATTTGAGAATTCATGTTTGTACAAATTATGATTATAGCGAGTTAGATATGAGGTCCACCGAGATAAGATTGGAAGAAACATGTTAGGTGGTGCTTGGTAGGCTAGCTCCGGGTACCTGTCATGGCCCTTGGGTTGGGTCGTGACATATTTTCTTCGGAGTTAGATCCCCTCCAGTAAGGGATCTGTCCAGTTCCTCAATTACCCGCTTAAAATTATGACATGTGTCCTCTCAATAATCCAATGGCTCAGATTTGTTTGGTTAACTAAAAGAGCTCAGTCATGATAAATGTTTCTCTCTCTCAATGGACAGATCCCTCACGCTACTTTAAGAAATTCTTTATTTTCTCCCAAATCTTTCCAGAATAATCAACTTCCTGGTTCAATTTTTTTGCTACAATAAATAGATTATCTTCAAATATGCTACTATTGCTTCTTCCATTTCATTCTCCATTTCTCTACATTCCTCTCTGCAGCTCCTTTCATTATTCACATGTTAGAGATTTTAATATATTATTATCTTGAATAATCCATCAAAAAAGATGAAAGTGATCAGGTTTGCCCATTACGAAAGAGGGCTTTTCAAGAAACCAAATTTAGGAGAGAGTCCGGAACCAAAATGACCCAATAAAAACCCAAGTGAACCAAAATACACCCAAAAAAAATTGATACAAAAGTACCTTTATACTGCGCTAAAACACTTAACTGTAACGACACCGTTAAGTGCTTTAGCGCAGTATTTTGCTGCACTAAAGGATATTTCTCTCTCTCCTTTAGCACAGTAAAATACTGCGCTGTAGGAGTCCCTATTTTCCCAAAACAACCTCTTGTTACATTTTCACATTTTTTTACGTACTTTAGACATATATTAATCATGCTTTGAGACTCCGGAACTTCAATATTTTATATAGAACCCTACTTATTTTTGTGCGATTAATAAGGTAGGCTCAATACATCAAGGATACGCAAAAATTCTGATTGTTGTTTTAGTGGTTGAAAAGTGCTCGAAATCCATTTTTGTTTGAAGACTTGTAGTTCTTAGCTTTACGTTATTTATGTTTTAGGTTTCGTGTTATTTTAAAATTAATGCTTAAATTTATTTCGAATGTGTCACGTTTTTTTTTATTATCAATTTAGGATGTGACACTCTATAAACAATAATAAAGACTAACATAATATTTATAAATATAAATAAAAACTCTTTAAATATACTATTTACTTAAATTGTACAAGATTATTGTATATACTAGTGGGTCCCACATGTAGTATGCCGGAGACTATCCTTAGGCCTAAGGCTCATGCCATCCCCACCGCCCTCGCCATCGTCTCCGTTACCCTTTTTCCTCTTAATAACCGGGATCTCCAAGTCATGATTATCTTCTCTTCTCTTCGCCCTTGCGCCTTGACTATAACGTGCTTCTTCTTGGGATCTAGTCCCGCTGGCACGCTCAGAACCTCAGGCTGAGTTGGGTCTGGAAACTCAACCTCTTCCTCGTCGAGAGTTGCCACCGCAGGCGCCGAAGGATAAACTTGAAAAATATATAATAATTAGTATCATTTATTATTTATTCAATTGAATACATTAACGTTTGTTGAATAATTAAACCTGTGTATCGACGGGCACCTGAGTAGGCTCCTGAAGTAGATCTGTAGGCGTCTGAGATGGGTCTGGTGCTGAATATGAGGTAGTCTCCTGGACGAGATGCTGTTCAAGGTCCAAATAAAAGTTAAAAAAATTAAGTTAATATTCACCTTATATTGAATAAAATTGATTTTAACTAAAAAGCTTACATGTGACTCGATAATCTCATGAGAAGACACCTCTGCCTCGGCAGGCTCATGAGAAGACTCCTTTCTTTGTTTTTTTTATGCTCTTTCCTTCTATACAAGGACGTGCTGTAGGAGGAACCCATTACCTTCTGGGTGGAATTGCCACAACATGGGCATTCTTCTTAGCAAGAATTATTGCAGTAGGATCTCAATGGGTCGCTCGTGTGGACCCACTGGCGCCGAATCCTAAAATATGAAAAATTACGAAATAATAAGTAACATATATATGTATATATATATTTAAAATAAGCACTTTAAGTACTCAAATACAACAACAACAACATAACCAGTGAAATCCCACAATGTGGGGTCTGGGGAGGGTAAAGTGTATGCAGACCTTACCCCTATCTCAGAAGATAGGGAGGCTGTTTCCGAAAGACCCTCGGCTCAAGAGCAAACACGATGAGAAAATGTCAGATAAGCGCAAGCTGTTCAAAGCAAAATGAAAACGAAACTAAAGAAAGCGAATAAGTCATGATAATACAGTCTGAAAAAAAGAAGCAGTAGCTACCACAGATAAATAAGATAATCGAAGTACAAAAAACAACATATAGTATCAAGAATCAAAGGATAATAGACTATAGCTCAAATACCTACTAGCCTTCTATCCTAATCTGAGTCCTTTATACCCTCCTATCTAAGGTCATGTCCTCGGTAAGCTAAAACTGCGCCATGTCCTATCTAAGCACCTCTCCCCAATACTTCTTCGGCCTACCTCTATCTCTTCTGAAACCATCCATAGCTAACCTCTCACACCTCCGCACTGGGGCATCCATGTCTCTCCTCCTCACATGCCCAAACCATCTCAGTCTCGCTTCCCGCATCTTGTCCTCCACTGATGCCACTCCCACCTTATCCCGGATATCTTCATTCCTAATCTTATCTCGCCTGGTGTGCCCACACATCCATCGCAACATTCTCATTTCCGCAACTTTTATCTTTTGGACGTGAGAGCTCTTGACTGCCCAACACTCTGCCCCGTACAATAAAGTCGGTCTCACAGCCACTTTGTAGAACATGCCTTTAAGTTTTGGTGGCACCTTCTTATCACACATCACTCCTGAAGCGAGCCTCCATTTCATCCACCCTGCACCAATACGACGTGAGACATTATCGTCAATATCCCCATCTTCACTTTAAATAATTAAATATGTATTTTAAATATTCACCTTCTATTGAATAAAAATATTTTAATAAAAATCTTACCTGTGGCTCGACAGTCACATGGGAAGACACCGCTGGGTCGGCAAGCTGATGAGAAAACGCCTGAGTGGGTCGGCCATGTGGATCCACTGGCGCCAAACCCTAAAATATGAAAAATTATGAAATAATAAGTAACATATATATATTTAAAATAAGTAATTTAAATGATCAAATAAGTATTTTAAATACTAAACGGGATTAAAAAGTCATTGAAGTCAAGAATCCTGGGTCCGTCTAAATTCCTCACAGGCCGTTCATCAGCTAATGAAGCGCGTAACGCCGCCCAATCGAAGTCATCACGCTCCTCCATGTACTTATTATGGCTCGGCTGTGATGAAAACCCAGGTATCTCAGCAAGTAGAAACGCCGGTGTAAACGTAAGAGACTGTCCCGGTGAGCTGCCACTGGCCTGGAACGGCTACGGATATACTAGAACGGGAACGACCTCATTTACCAGATGGTGTCCTCCACCACCAAGTCCTCTAGCAGGAGCACGGCGTCCTCTGGCAGCACCACGTCCTCCTCCTGGCGCTGCATGATACTCAACCTCTGGAACAGGCTCCTCCATGCGCCTAAACTCTCCTGCCTGCCGGGTACCATCCTCGGATATCCGTACCATCTTCGCCGCAAGCCTCGCAAACCCGGGTAAGGGTGTTCATGGTTCGGTTTGGATCGGTTATTGATTAAAACCATAACCAAATCAATTTAGTCAATTTTTAAATGTCTAAAACCATAACCAAACCAAATAAAATAATAA
The DNA here is from genome assembly GCF_019175385.1 of Lycium barbarum. Lineage (NCBI taxonomy): Eukaryota > Viridiplantae > Streptophyta > Magnoliopsida > Solanales > Solanaceae > Lycium > Lycium barbarum. Next base: position 164,646,822 of record NC_083337.1, read on the forward strand.
TCATTGGTTTGGTTATTATCGGTTTGGTTCAGTTTGATTCGATTTTTCAGTTTATGACTAGCAGAATGAGACTATTAGTAAAACATTAAAAATTTGAAAAAGACGTGTCTTTTTTTTTGTTCAAACGATAACTTTTATTTATTATTTAAGGTGGAACATACATTATAGAAACATTTTCACTATTAGTGATAGTGTAATACTCAAGTTACCCAAAGTTGCTAAACTATTACATATAGAGCTAAAATATAACTTAGTAGTGGCTGCACCATTTTTGTCATCTTAATACACATACCTGGAAATAAAGTAGAGCATAAGAGATTTTAGTTGTTGTTACAAACATACATATTAATTAAACATATAGACTACCTAAAATTAAAATGAAAATATATGAAATAAAAAAAAACTTTGTGTAATGATCCCAAACTTCATATGTTTTTCTATCATTATACTCAAGGCTGGGGTTTCGACTACAAGGAGTTGTTCTTTTCTGTTTTTAGGAGGATTACCCACGGAAGAAGTATTAGGGCTGTTATGTCCCGTATTTTTATACATTGGGAAAATTTGGATTAACTGTGATAAGTTAGGGTCAACATCATTCCGGGATACAAATTCGGGACTTTTGACCTTTGATTTTATTTTGAGACATAAGTTGTATATGAAATTGTTGGCATTGAACACTTAGGAAAAATTGGAACCACAATTCATAAATTTGGAATTTAAAAATCTTGCACAAATAGGGCCCCTAGCTGTGTGGCTTTGGAAATGGTCCCACACATGTTGTGGCCAATTTTAATTGGTCCAACACATGTGTGGACCATAGAGACATATAGATATTTTGTGGGACTTAAAAGATGAAGTCTTAAGTCATCTTTTCTCATTCACCACACTTAGAAAAAATCAAGAACTTGAGAGCACCATTTTCTCCAAGCTCACGGCCAAGAGAGGGGAAAAACCAACTTCATTTCAAGCCTTCCAAAAATTATTTCTTTGGTTCAAACCCACTAATTAGAGGTCCCTAAGTAACGTGGAAGCGTTGTTGGAGCGATCAAGCCATCAATTTTGTGGATTTCAAACCCTAACCTAATTGTGGAGTAAAGAGGAAAGGTAAGAAATTCTCTTGTTTTATGAGTTGTGAATGTCTTATGCATATTGTAGTATGTTAATATGGATGAAAATCATGAAATATTGCATGTTGGAAGTGGGTTGTGTGCATTGGGTGTGAGCCGTGTAAATAGGGGTGTGATTGGGTTAATGAATTAATTTTGTTGTAGCATGTTTGATTGTTGTAGAGTGGAGAAGAGAATAAAAATCATCAATATATGAATATGTGTGTAGTTGTGGCCGAGTATAGCCCCAATGTTTGGCAAAAGGTGAATTAATATCGCTTAGCGTTTTAGTTGCTGTCGTTATGAATTCTAGTTGGAAATAAGTGTTTAATGACTCAAGAATTATGTTGAAATTGTATGGGCTGATTTAAGGCTTATTGTGCGTTTGATGTAATTCGTATATTTTACGAGAATGATATCGTTATAGTGTGGATTGTTGATACAAATCATGACTTGAAAATGAGGAATGTGGTAAAGGGGCTACTCTCGGTTTAGGGGCTGTTTTCGGCCCAATTTGGAGAAATTGTTGGATCGTGGAAATATTATGTGAATTGTTTAGAATATCTTTGAATATTGTTGGTAAAGATTCGGGTTGATAATTGAATGTATGAGTGATAATGGGGATTGAATGTAAGCCGTCGAGTTAATTATTATGAATGTTGTTGAATGATGAAAAAGAGAGTATTAATGTAATATTGTCTTTCGGATTGGTTATTGGAGTTGCTAGGTTGGTTATTGTTGTTGTTGTTGTTGATTTTGGACGAGTTAAATTCTCGGGTTGGCCTATTTACATGGGAAATTCTGCCGAATTTTCTGTAGAATTTAGTGTTAGTTTGAAATAAATTACTTAAGTGCCTACGTTTAATATTGGATATTCGTTGGCATATTTGTAGACCTTGGGGAGCCCGAGGCGTAGATTGGGATTAACTTTAGATTGGCTGACTTGGAGTGCGTACGAGGTATGTAAAGCTCAATCCTTCTTTCTTTTGGCATGCCTTAGTTTTCAATAGGCTAGATTATAAGCCTTGAGGAAAATTCTAAGATTCGAAATCCGAGCATGTTATGATCCTTATATATTCCTTGGCACTCTTATGTATTATTTGATGAAAAATGAACCATTATGTCTTTGAAATAATCGCTTTCCGAACTTTGCATAGAAAGGGTTCACTTTAAAGAATTTCGTAATTTTTGAATGTCATATCTTTTGCATAAAGGCTCGGATTGCTCCAATATTTTTATAGGAGTTTGCATGATGTATAATGAGTATGTTTCCATAGGCGGGCCGACTCGGGTCAATACCCGTCCGTGGGTCCCTCGACTTTCCTTTATGTAACTCGGAGAACTTTTGAAAGAATTTGTTATGACTATTACTTCGATTTTCAAGTATGATCATTTTACTTATGTTTGAGTTCATGATAACGATTTTATGCATATGACTACTCACGACTCTACTCGTGCATTCTGTTATCCCTTTCGCCGAGTCCCGGGCCGGTTCTGTTATCGTGCGCACTTGATATACTCCGGAGTTATGCTGTGTTTATGGTTCACCGAGCTACTCGCCAGAGGGTCGGGTTCCACTTATATTTGGTGTTATGCTGTGTATGGCGTTATGCTGTGTGATGAGATGTGACGGGGATACAGAGATTTGAAACTTTTTGGTGTTATGCTGTGTATTGGCGCCATTGACAGACGGGCGACCATATTCTTCTGTACCCTATGCATGACCTACGTATTTTAAAAGTAAACATTTTGATATGTTGGATTTGTACTCATTTTCGGTACTACTATTTCGTTTATGTTTCCGATTCGTTTTGTATCTTCTACTTTGCATACTCAGTACATATTTCGTACTGACCCCCTTTCTTCGGGGGGCTGCGTTTCATGCCCGCAGGTACAGACGCACAGTTTGGTGATCCACCAGTTTAGGACATCTCCCTTCTGCAGTTTGGAGTGCTCTTTTCATTTTGGAGCCTACCTTTTGGTATATATCTTAGTTGTTACATATGTATATATTTGATCAGGGGTACGGCGGGGCCCTGTCCCGCCATATGTTTCTGTTGGTCTGTTTAGAGGTCTGTAGACGTATTTGTGGGTGTGTGTGCCTACTTCTGTTCAGATGTGTTTGTATGATCCGATTCGCTATGGTAGCCTTGTCGGCGTGCATTCGTATATGTTTTGGGGCCGTTGTGCCATTTGATAGCCTTGTCAGCTTTTGATATATATATATATATATATATATATATATATATATATATATATATATATATATATATATATATGTATATGGTTGTGTTGAAATGCGTTTGAGACAGTTTGATACAGTTTGAGACGGCATATAGTATTTATGGCCGTATATGCTATTTGTATGTGATTCGATATAGATAGGTACGTTTGGGTGCTCAACTCGGGCACTAGTCATGGCCTACGGGGTTGGGTCGTGACAAGGGCATTACCATGTGCTTGAATTGCAACAAATGCTGATGTTACTGAAGTATCTTCTATAGGAACCTCCAAATCTACAACCTCTGTCCTTTTCATATGAGATTAGAAGTTTATGACCCATTCAGACAAGAAAAAAAGAAGGTATAAATTCAAGAAAAAAAAAACAACCTAAAATCAAATGGCTGACAAAGAAAGGCTAAAAATTTAAGTTAAAGACTTTAGACTCTGACGTGAGCTTATGTTAGTAGGTTTACACTTAACACTTAAAAGACTTAAAGACATGGGCTTGGATATATTCTTAAAAACATGGGCCTTAAACAATCATGTGAAATAAGTAGACCAAAAATCAAATTAATGATTAAAAGGTATAAAATATTTATAATTATTTATGAAAAACTGATATTATACATATAAATAATTATAAAATTTATGTATATAATTTATCGGTTTGATTTGGTTATTTATTCGGTTACTTTTTAATAGAACTATAACCAAACCAACTATTATCGTTTTTTAAAATTTAAAACCAAACCAAACCAACTGTCGGTTTTTTTATTCGGTTTGGTTAAATTTTTTGTTTGTTTTTTGTTTTAACCAAAACCATGAACAGCCCTAAGCCCGAGGTAAGGCATATGCTCTAACCCCAACATGCGTAATCGTTGTACGGCCACCAGTTGCATTTGTGTTCAACAGTGAAAGAAAATTATTTTTAAAACGTAACAATTAATACAATTAAATAAATCTAAATACAATAAACTTACCAATGCCTCGTACTGCCCCCGCGAGTGCTAAGTATCCTTCATCCCTTGCGGGACTCAAAGATGTGTTGCCGATCAATCGGCGTGTGATCCGATAATACCAGCGCATGTAATATTGAATGGGAGTCAAATGGCCGACCACCGCTAAAGTGCCTAACTTTTGGAGCTTGACAGCCATGAAAGCCAGAAATTCATCATTAACGGCTGGCCGATCGTCCCGCTAGTAGTGTCGGAGCTTATGATGAACGTCAGGGGGTATACTCTGTATATGCCCAAACTGTCGTAAGACGCGCTCGGGCATGTGGTCCTCAACGATGTCCAGGTGTATCAATGGACACCTCGACTTCCAAACCCACTGCCCTGCCCTGCAAAAGGCCGGCAACCCATCCAATATAGCAGCACACGACGTCCATATAAATAGCTGCATAACATATAAATACAAATTAGTGATCACCAAGTAGAAAAGACGTTTAATTAAATTAATAATATAAAGTTAAATAGTTTTACCGCATCGTCTGTCATGTGATCAAGCTAGTCCGAGAATGGAAGAATATTGTGGTGCATATCCACATCCCGATCAAAACCCGTCGTCCACCTCCTCGCATAGGGCATGTCAATATCGAGGTGATGCCTAGGTACGGGCTGAAAAGGCAACATCCTCTCCCCACGCGCCCATAACTGTAAGCGATATTAGAAAATATGATTTTTTAGTTGTCATTTCAAGAGGTTTGTTTACATTAAAGGAACACACACTTAAAATATTACCTGGAGAAGAGCAAAAATTTTACACACATCGCTGACAGCACCAATAGATGCTCGGCATAGGCATCTGTAAAGATATGTCAAAACAGCACCGCCCCAGCTGTAGTCTCCCAAGCGGTCCAGATGCTCCAAGAAGACCAAATATCGTAAACTGACAAAGGTACCCGATGAGTTCGGGAACAAGATGCCCCCGAATATAATAAGTAGGTACAAACGAGCATGACGATCAACAATGTCCTGCTAAGTGTCATCCTCTACAGGATCTTCTGCCAGCAAATAAGTGTAGAGTGCACTAATCTTCACCCGACTCTGTCCCGACATCTGGCCCTAGGCATCAGGCACGAAGTGGGTGAGCCTAGTCAACTCCGTCACGCATGTACAACCAGGAGGAGGCTCGTACCGAGTATATAATGGCTTTCCATCTACCCGCAATCCAAAGAGAACCTCCACATCCTGAAGTGTAATCGTGGCCTCACCGGTGCGAAGATGGAAGGTATGTACAATCATGCTGTACCCGACCAACGGACACGCAACGATAGATACCACCCCGAAATAATATCTCTAAGACACGGGGGTGTGGGGGGCGCTCGCGTAAAAGAGCCCACGCTCTCTGCAGCCTACGAGGACGGACCCTAGTCGATATCCCTATAGTACCAGCCCAAAATAACTCTGACCTATGATTTTCTTGCAAAGACAATACTGATCTATCATCGGGCCCCGGGTGAACAGCGGGCCCCGGGTGATCATCGGATCCCAGGGGAACATTCGGATCCATGAAAGACTCGGGTCTGTAGAAACTAAATTATTATTCTTAAAATTAAAGAGAAATTATATTAACTAAATTATCATTTGTAGGGAATATGTGAATCATGTGGTATTATATCTTGTGAATAATTAACATGGGATAAACAATTTCACAAATAAATAAAGTAACAATGCCATAATTAACATTAGAGGAGATTACTATATTTTGGGGTATATAGTCTCTATGTACGTGCGTTGCACGAAAATTTCTTGTCGATTTTTATAATATTATTTATATTCTATTGATAAGCAACTCGAAAAAATAATATCTATTTATTATCTTGAATACAATATTTATTTTGAATGTATAAAAATCAAATATTTACTGCCTCGCACGATTCTGAATATTTGATTTGGTAATTTTGTTATCAATCTTTAGTAGATAGTCTTCCAAAAATTATTTTCACTCTCAAACAAAATATTGGAAGAAAATAATTATTTTTCAGAATAACTTTCGTCATATTAAATGTGATGTAAATTTAATATGTGATAGTAAGGACACGGGGTTTTGAATTATGTGATGGCAAAGACTTTTAAGTTAATTAGTTTGGGAATCAAAATTCAGTAGTAATATTTGTTTAGAACTCTATTTTGAATATATGATATATTTTTAGTTGACCAAATAGCCAACACAAATATGATAAAATTATACTAAAAGAGTATATTCGTCGACCACATTTTTTTCTAGAAACTTTGCATTTTATCGTTAACGTATGTATTTATGAAATTCATAATAATTTTTATTTCCGTGAACATAAATATTAAAAGAAGAACTTTAACTATTCTTTTTTAGATAATATTTTTTTATTTAACATATATATTCATGCTTTTAAAATAATATAGATTTAACAATTCATAATCAATTAACAAATTAATAATTCATAAAAAAATTAAGAAAATATCAATTCATAATCAATAATTAACAACTAATTAATTAATAATTGCATATTTTACAAATAATAGCACATTACTATATTAAACAATGCATAAAAAATTAACAAATTAACAATTCATAAACATATAACAAATTAACAATTCATAAACATTTAATAAATTAACAATTCATAAACATTTAACAAATAATAAATTAGACAAAAAAAAAATGGAACAGTAGCAAAAGCTACTGCCCTGCCCAGCCCGATCGATCAAGAACAATTTTTTTTTTTTTGGAAATTAACGACGATTAAATGTTAAACATGCTTAGAATATAATATATATAACAAAATAACAAAAGTTCATAGTAAAAAACCTTACTTGAAGATTTTTGTAGGGTTGTTTTAATCGAGTTGTACACCGCTTTTTTCCAAAATTCGAACTTGGAGTATTGCTCCTTAACTTGAATATACCGAGAATCTAAACTTTTCCGACGAAAATTAAAAGAAAATGACATTATTTGAAGTGGGGACCACCTTGAAAACGCCTCCAATGGCGTTTTTGAATTTTTTTTGGTCGTGTAGGGGACCAGTGGTGGAACCTGTTGGGGATTTATGTTGGCTCCTATAGCGCAGTATTTTACTGCGCTAAAGGAGAGAGAGAGAAATATCCTTTAGCGCAGTAAAATACTGCGCTAAAGCACTTAATGGTGCAGTTACAATTAAGTGTTTTAGCGCAGTATTTTACTGCACTAAAGGTACTTTTGTACCAATTTTATTTTTAGGGGTATTTTGGTTCACTTGATTTTTTATTGGGTCATTTTGATTCCGGACTCTTTAGGGGATGTCCTAGAAAAAAAATTAATATGAAGAAATCTAACCCAAATCATCGTCACATAAGAGTTATGAAGAAAGAACTTTAAGAAAGCATGCTGTATAAATAATCTAAACTAAAATTTCCGAGGGAAAAAAGTAAAAGCATCAATTGAAAAAATAGCTCCATCACAAGAAAGAAGACCCTGCGAAAATGAATTTCAAGTCTCAAATATCAACATCACCAACAAAAGCCCAGATATCCGTTTTGCTGAGGAAACCTCTTCCGATAATAGTGAGATTTATCTCTGATGGGGTTTTAAGAAAACAAAAAAAGTGAGAAGATTTACTTCAATCTAGAAAAACTATGGTAGAGAAGAAGAGAGAGAAACGTTGCCATTGAATTGTCGTGAAGACACATGTCATAATTTTAAAGGGGTAATTTAGAAACTGGACAGATCTCCTATTGGAGGAAAGCCAAATCCATTTTCTTCATAGGAGTAATTAATAATCACGAGTGGTGGAACAATAAATATGCTTTCATTTTTATATTGTCTTGAATTTGAATCTTCAAAATAAAGTTGATTTTGATAGAACGCCTGGACTTTTCTACACAAGTTGAACAACAAAGCAAATACCGAAAGTGAGGGGAAAAAAGGTAATAACTGCACTGCAAGTCTGCAACCATCCACGGACGGGATTCAGAATTTAAACTCAATGAGTTTAATCCTGTGATTCTTAACATTAAACTCAATATATTTTTAAAATTATAAATTTATATCTACTATTTATAACAATTTTTATAATTTTTTACATATAAATTTATGCTCCGTGTTTAACATGCAACAACCACGGAAAAAAGGTTGACCAGCATTCATAACAATGGCCAAGCCGCAACCAATAAAAGTATAACGTGTTGAACAGTTGAATACGTGCCTTTAATTTTTGCAGACAGCACAAGAGATAGCTAGTTTTCGTGGTACTTAACCATGGTCTATAATTTATTGCGCATTATTACAGATACGTTCAATATACTAAAAGGACAAAGAGGTAGTTGCGGGATAGACTAGAACATGGACAGAGATGTTCAATACAAAAATGAACTACTTATCTTTTTGACACCTCCTCCTCCTCCTTCTTCTTCTTCTGCTTTTTTTTTTTTTTCCATAATAAATTGCCAGAAGAAAGCAAGAGGGATAGGTAGAGAGAAAATTAACGATCTCTTCTATTATTCAACAACATATATATTTCCATCTTCCCTTGCGCTTGAGGATGAAGTCATATATTAAAACTGAACAACATAGTAAATATAAAAGGAGAAGGCTAAATATGACTATCATATATCACATAATTGAGGATCGTCGAAGTCTTCTAGGAGTAATTCTCAAGCAAGTCCAAAGAATAGCAAATTTTCTTGAAGGTGGGCAAGTTGTCTTGAAATAGAGGAATGAAAACATCAATGCTTCCATCTCCAATGAAGGATGGGAGAAGAAACATCATGCCTTCTGTTGGGAAATAAGAAGGCATGAACATGTAAGGACAACCGGTTCCAAAATCAAGGTCGTAGAATGGAAACCTTAACCAGCTGTCAACTTCGAGATTAGGGCATAATATGTGCTTGCTCATGTCTGCAGTCGGGATGAGATCTTCTTCCTTCGCGTTGTGATTAGCAAAGTCGATGAATGATCTAAAATAGTTGTTGTTTACTTTTATAACTGTGTCATGAATGAGCTTCGCTGCATAAGGAAGAGGCTCTCTCAAAAGGTCCTTCACTTTTGCGGTTGGAAATGCCCAAAGGACTAAGTTTCCAAAATACTCATTGGGTACTCTAGGGTTCAGTCTTGGTCGACCATTGACTGAAATTCTTATATGGGTAGTCTCAAAGCCACTTAGGCCACGAGCTTTAGTGATGGCCCTCCATAAATGTGCAACGAGGCTCTCAAAGGTGCTATGAGGTTTATTGTTGCCATTCATGGAAGACGCCTTCGCCTTGAGCTTGGCTAGAAACTCTACTGTGAAATGGACTTTGTGCACCACTATATCTTCAGATACATGATGGGTTTCATTGAGCGAATTCTCCTTTTTGACAAACTTTGACATAAACTCTGCCCCCTTATGCTCATACTCGATGAGTGGAGGGTTTCGAGGGTTAAAAATAGTACGATCATGCAAAGGTAGTGGATTAATGTCAAGCCCTCGACAAGCTTGACCCCATGCAACTAAAAAGTTGCTGGTGGAATGGCCATCCGCCACAGTATGGTGGGCGGTGAAACCAACCACCAAGGAGCCACATGTGAATCTCGTGACTTGAACTTGCACCAATTCCACCACATTATTCAAGCTAGGATGTAGGTTAAGCAAAGAAGCTGAAGGCGTAAAGGGCATTATTTTAGCAAGGGTGCTATCTGATGATGCCTCAACAAATCGAACACCCTCATCATTGAGCAGAATTACCGGATTTCCATGTTCGTCTTTTCCTAATCTTCCTGCCCATTCCCTATAAATTGCTAGTGCCTTCTGAAGCCCCAATTGAATGGCGGCATTTGGTGCGGTGGGAGGGCGATAGGCGTAGATGACAGCAATATGGGCTTCGTAAGTGACCTTGTCAAAGACAGTAAGGGGAATTGAGCTTCTAGTAGAAGGAGAAATGTCTTCATAAAAAGGCTTAATGATTTTTGAACTTTCTACTTTGACCTTCATGGTTTTCTAATGCTTTGATTTTGGCTAAGTGGATAGAGAGAAGAGAAAAGAAGAGAAGAGGAGAATGAAGGATTGTTTAGCTCGAGTTATGGTGAAGTGAAGGCATGCTTGGGTTTTTATAATTAATTATGATCATGCATATGGTCCTACAATTGGCTAGTTAGACGTGTTTATACTATGGAGAAGAAAATTTTTCAAGTGGGCAACAGAAACTAGAAAAAGAGAAAAGCAAAAAAAAAAAAAAAAACACCGGGGACCTATCATTCAATAGTTAGCCTTTGAAGATGCTTCATAGCCAACTTTCATATTATTTCTTTTTCTTTTATTAAAAATTTTGTGATTAGGGCTTGACTTTCATCAAAGTGGTGTTAAACTGTTAATCTTTAATTGAACTACAGTCACCTCTTGCCAACATTGTGACTGCATACAGTGATAGTGTGATACCAACAACCATCTTGTTAAATGTGCAATTCATTATATTCAAGAAAATAAAAAAAATTGGTGAACAAAAAAATCCATGACCAAAACTGATCTAGATGGAGCATCTTTCACTTATCCGTCTCAATTTAATGCCAAGCTTCATTTATCGAAAGTTAATTTAATTAATTTCCAAAACTAAATTAGATTAGATCAACTCAATATTTTAAGATTAAAATTTAAATATTCAAAAGCTTTACGAAAAATACTACTCCATAAGTTGCAATTTTTTTCATCTTAATATGATGAAAAAATACATTCCAAAATATTATTCAAAGTTCACATAATTTAAATTTTGAAAAAAAATATCACATAAATTGAGGTGAAAGGTGTATGTTGTATGTTTTTTTTATGTAGGCGTTTATGACTTCTTTTCGTTTCAGGATTTCATGGAAACAGTGCCAAAACTTACGTTATTAGTTGTCAGGATCCCGGTGTGCTTTTTCCTTTATGTTTTTTTTTTTTTCGGAGAGTATTTGATGAATTTATGTGTCTTTGAAAAATGATGAAATTACTAAGAAAACGAATTAATTTTATAGTGTAAGAATGTTAGAAATAGAAGAGTTAGGCCAGAAATTATAAGGACTTTCACTGAATGTGAGAGTTAGGCCAGAAATTATAAGGACTTTCATATGCGGCCCCTGAACTTGTCCTTGTTTTTCATTTTGCTATCTCAACTAAGTGTTGTTCATATTAAACCCCTAAATTCGTCCTCAAGTGTATCTATCAAACCTTCTAAATCTGATTTTTATTAGAAGCAGAAACTAAATTGGGGAAATGAAGGTGGAGTAATATTTTAGACATGTGGTAAGCTATTCTTTAAGTCATGGATGTGTCAGTTTCTGTTGGTTCTGCTCTTCCACTGCCAACTTAATTAAGAGCTACTCTTTTCTTTCCCTCTCAATTGCTGGTAATCTTAGCTAAAAGATGGGATAATTAAATTAGAATATATATTAGTATGTTACAAAATTGAAGATGGAATACTATATAAGTCGGATTGTGTTTGATAGATACACTTAAGGACGGGTTCAAGAGTTCAATAGAAATAACATTTAGTTAAGGTGCTAAAATAAAAAAATAAAAAAAATTAGGGGGCCGCATGCGCATTGAGCCTAAATATTAAGGTAGGAAGAAAAAAGTTTGAGTAAATAAATAAAGCATCTGCTGAAAAGAAAAGGAAAGGAAAGGAAAGTAAAGCAGCTGGTCAGAATGGAAAATGAAAGAAATAGAGAGAGAAATAGGAACTTTGGTTCCTTTTTCTGAAAGTGGGACCCAAAATTTCACTTGGCAAATTATGAGAGGAATCTCACACAAATTTTATCTGCCACCTAATATTTATACCTCACCCATCATAAAATTCGTCTGATAGAGAGTTTGTCTTTGATCCATCTTTTCTTTCTTAGTTCTTTCTAAAAAATCAGGTTTTCTCTATTCTGTTTTGTTTTTTAATAAAATATGCTTAGGACAAAGATTTTCGACCTTCACAATAAGTAGCCGTTTGGCCATGAAAATTAAATATTTTTCACTTTATTTGATATTTTAGAGTTGGAGTTGAAGATGGAGTTGTGTTTGGTTATAGTTTTTGCAAAGAATATTTGGTTGTTTGAATGTATTGAAAGTGAAAAAGGTGGGGAAAAAAAAAGTGAAAACAAGTTTTTGTTGTTTTTCAAATTCCAAATATAACTTCAAGTTGTATTTGGAATTTTTATGGCCAAACACCATAAAGTGAAAAAATATTCCGGAAAAAAGTGAATAATTCTCATGGACAAACGGGCCCTAACTATAACTAGGTGTTTGGACATGCGGTTTGAAACGATGAGATGCAACCAGTGTTTGGACATGCGTTTGAAACCTCAAATCATCCAAAAAGGTATGATTTGGGGTTTCAAAAATTTTAAATATAAAACTTGACACATGAGTTTATATTTTATTAAAAAAGATCCATAAGTTAGTAAATATTTTTAACAATTACTCCCATCAATCATTTACCAACCTCATTAACTTCCACCAACATTTATTTATGTCTACTATGTGGGAAGATTATATTAAAGAGTAATTACATTACTATTCATGCTAAATTTTCATTTTTATTGAACTAAAGTTTAATCAATTGATGTTGTATTTTTTAGAAAGGCCTTCTAATAGAGTATTAATTTTGTTATGAACTATGACTTGCTCATTTGGTAAGATTGTTATAAGAATTGAGAATATTTTGACAGTTTTCACAACTTGTGGGATTTTTATGTATATAAGAGAAAATACAACTTAAGATATCCAAATTACATGTCCAAATATGATTTCAAATCATGATTTCAAATTATGTCCAAATGGCTCCTTAAGATAGTTGTGAATCGTCATTCCTGACAAGTTTTGATTCATACATAAGGCATTGGATAAAATATTCATCCTTAAAATGTTATGTAATGAGCAGGGGCGGATCTAGGAGGAGGTGAGTGAGGGTGTTCACCCGAACCCCCTCGGCAAAAGTTACACTATATGTAATGTAATTTTTTTATTTTTTTATATACATATATAGATTTTGAATCTCCTGAACACAAAACTAGAGGTCAGTTTAGTGGTGAAGGGGTTCAAAATTTAACTTGAGCTGAGAAACGCAAAAAATAAAAAGTACCCCATTATGGTGGACATCTAAACGTATGTGATTGGGATGAGATAACGTTGATAATTACAGTCGGGGTTCTAAAATGTATACTTATGTGTTAATTTTTCTTTTTCTTTTTTAATTTATCTTTACGAGCATACAGTAAATTCTCTTTTTCAATTATACAAGTATTAATGATAGACTTGACTTCTAGCCTCAACCGACAACTCTATTCGGTTTTTAATAGTAATGAATGCAGAATCAAAATTACTACTGGTGTATATATAATAAGAGTTAATTTAACTTTTTAATAGGCCTTAATTATATTTCTTAATTACATTACAATTAAGGGTTGCCTTCTAAAGGTTTTCTCTTCCACATTTATTTCTGTATTTGTCTTTTATTATTTCTTCTACTATGGGGTGTTTTAGAAATATCAAAGCACTTTCAAGTCTTTTTTTATATACAAAACTTCCTAGACTAATTTTTTTGAAGTTGATAAGAAATATGCCTTATTTGTACTCCTACTTTATTTCTTTATTATTTAAAATGTCACACTCAGTTTCGGTAAATGTTTGAAAATTTTAAGGTCCTCTTAAAACGCTTAAAAAAATTGTGAATTGTGATGATGTTACTTAAAAAGCACGTCACTATGCATAATTTGATGAGAGAATACACCACATTTGCAATTGCCTTAATTAAATCGTGTATTGCCCATAAAATTGAAATTTCTCTCATTAATTGCTTTTTAATTGTTCAGTGTGAAACATTGAAAATTTAATTGATCTTCATTTGGATTGAATATTGTTACCTAAAATATTTATTTTTATCTAATCATTTGCTAACAATATTGAAATTTGAATATTTTCATCGGCATGTTTTGTTGATTAGCCATATCGTTCATGTTTAACAAAATTAACTTTTTTTTTTGGATATTATTTGGTGTATTATAAATTTTATTTTTTAAATTTGATGCATGTGTACTTAATAATATTTTCTATGCGTAACGAATATTGTAAGTTGTTTATACTCTTTTTTTGGTTAAATAAGTTGTTTATACTCCATTCATCCAAAATAAATATGCAAGGCATGCTATGCAGTCAATTACTTTAATTTTTTTTTGTATGAATTCATAAATATATTTTTTATTATATATTTAAAAACTACATAAAAAGAAACTATAATTTGAACTTGATGGAGTAGTTTAAATGTTGAGAACATCTTTGAGAAATATGTAGTTTGTGAAACAATTTTTTAACTTTCCAGGTAGTAGTAATGTCAAACAATTTGTGACAAAAGGGAGAAAACTTTTTATGTTTTTTGAGTATCATATATTTTTTGGGCCGGTAAAAAATATGTCAGGCAGTATTTGTTAGCATAGGAAAACATGATTAAATGAATCATGAAGCATTGAATCTTCATTTGTATTTGAGAAAAAAATTAAAATAAACATTTTATAAAATAATATTCCATTTAAACTTACAAACGAAAAAAATGTCATTTTCTCGGCATGTAAAGTTGTAGAAAGTAGGAGGAAAGTCTAATTGTATTAAGAAAAGTAATTTGTTTCTTCATCTTTTCAATGTATTTTGTATAATTATTGAAATTAACAAATGCAAACATTTGTAACGTATAAATTTTTATTTTTATTTATTTGAAACTTATCTTTATTTATAAATAATCTCATTAAAATCTCAACAAAAGAATAAATATTGCGTATCTAATTGATGTCTTTAGAACCAAACTATTTTTCTTCTTTTGGAAGAAAACGTTATAGTTCTTATTGAATGTTGTTAAAAATTTTAAGAGACTTCATGTCATGTATTTATTTGCAGGTTGAAAAAAAGGTCTAAAGTAAGGACAAAAAAAGAATTTTTGTTCAATTTTTAAATATTTTTATGCAATTTAAATTTATGGGAAATCTTTAGTTTTTAAGAGTTTGCAGAACATATCGAAGTAATCTTTCAATAATTTAATGTCACAAAGAGCGAGAAAAAATAATTACAAATTTAACCTTTAATCTGTGTTTTCGGCCCATGCTAGAGTTTGCAGAAAATGTCGAACAAATATTTCAATAACTTAATGTCACAAAAAGCGGAAAAGAATAAAAAATAATTACAAATTTAATTTTTAATCTTAATTTTGGGCCCGAACTTAGCACGGGCCAAAAGCCACTAGTATCTACGAGATAAAATTTTGAGATTTTACTTTATCTCTCCGATTAGTTTACATAACGTGATAAAATGACGCTAAAGAACTTTCAACCATTTTAGATGCACTTTCACGGGTTATGACAAAAATTTCAACAGTTTGTCATCTACAAAATCTCGTGAAAATGACTAAATATATATATATATATATACTAATTTCTTACCTTATCAAATTTGTAGAGAAAATTAACAAAGATCAGAGATGAGCTATCTTGACAAAGTTAACAAGTTCACACTTCGAATTGTTGTTTAATTAATTTGCATCTTAGGTTTCATGCATGTAAATGTCAAACAAATACTCACAAAACATGGAGCAATTATTATTTCTGAAAAATAATTTTTATTAATATATTCAATGAATAATGTCACTTCGCGAAGTTAAAATTATCGTGGTATAAAACTTTTATTGTCTAATGAATTTAAGTTCAATGTACTGATGATGTGAAAATTGCTTATATAATCAGACTACTTATTAGTAGATAATTGCAGATAATTTTTTTTGATAGACATTAATATCTGATAAAAATGATAATTAGCCTGATATTACAGGTTAAACTCATTGATAGTGTAAACTTTTTTACATAATCAACGAAAATAACTTAAGTAGGCGTTTGGACATGCGGTTTGAAATCATGGTATGAGATGAAACTAGCGTTTAGACATGTATTTCATCTCATGGTTTCAAAAATTTTAAATATAAAACTTGACCTATAAGTTTATATTTTATAAAAAAGGACCCATAAGTTGATAAATATTTTTAACAATTACTCCCGCCAACTATTTACCAATCTCATTAACTTCAACCAACTTTTATTTATGTCTACCATGAGGGAAGATTATATTAAAGAGTAGTTACATTACTATTCATATTAAATTTTTATTTTTATTGAACTAAAGTTTGATGAATTGACGTTGTATTTTTTAAAAAGACCTTCTAATAGCGTATTAATTATGTTATGAATTATGACTTGCTCATTTGGTAAGATTGTAAAAAATTGAGAATATTTTGATAGCTTTCATAACTTGTGGTCTATAAGCTAAAATACAACTTAACATATCTAAATTACATGTCTAAACATAATTTTAAATTATCCAAACGGCTCCTAAATCATTTTTTAATATTTCCTCCTAATAATTTCTTTCTCTGACTTCTCTTCCTTTCTAATTCCATTTAGTCCACATGTACTTTGAATTCTGAACTGATATTTGAGAATCGAAAATTCGAAATCGCTGCGTGTCAACATTACCCGTAAAAGCAGCTGAATTAGGTGAAGAAAATAAATTCCTCGGTAGAAAAGGCTACATTTGGCAAAAAATTTCACTTTGGCTAGGACTTAGTTTTGTGGTAGCTGTGGAAAGAGGTGTACTGCTTTTTGTGGTTAGCTGTGGAAAGAGGTGTACTGCTTGGAATAAGACGTGTGTCTCCTAGTCTACAAGAATTAAATTGAAATATTCGGAGTTTCCTTCTAAAGGACAATAGGTTTAACCGGAGAAAAAGACATAAATGGTCCCTTAACTATGAGAGTAGGTTCAAAATAGTTCCTTAACTATGCATTTAACGGTTTTGGTCCTTTAAGTTTGTCACAAGTTAACAAAAATGGTCTCTCAACTATGAGGGTTGGTTAAAAATAATCCCTAAAGTATGCACTTAACAGTTTTGGTCTTTTAAGTTCGTCAAATGTTAATACGTTTAGTCTTCGACAAAATATTCATCGAACTCTGTTTGTTAGATTTGACGAGAACTATGAAAAAATTAGCGAGAACTCACATTTGGGTGTACGCATTACTAAAGAAAAGGCCAAATACCTCAGGATAAAACCGACGGACATCAGTCGGTTATAGGAAAAAACAGAGGAAAAACCTACAAACTTGATAATGTCAGAAAATAGTGTCTCGGAACACAAAGACCGACGGACTCCATCGGCTAAGTAAAATACACTAGACTCATTTTTACTGAAAACCCGAAAAAAAATTCTTCCATCATAGTGATTCTTTAAAAAAAAAATTAGTTTCTGCGCATTTTCCTTGAAAATAACCGACGGACGTTCGTTGGTTTTCGTAAAAAATAATAAAAGCTAAAAAAAATTAAAAAATAGTGTCCCTCGATTTTATCCATCGATTTCCGTCCATCGTTTTTTTCGCTTGTTTTTAGTAGTGATAATTTTTGTAGTTTCTGTTATTTCTAATTTATTTCTAAGGTCTGGTGTATTTTACTTAGCTGATAGACTACCTCGGTTTTAATCGACAGAGTCCGTCGGTCTTTGTGTTCCGAGACACTATTTTCTGACATTATCAAGTTTGTAGGTTTTTCCTCTGTTTTTTCCTATAACCGACTGATGTCCGTCGGTTTTATCCTGAGGTATTTGGCCTTTTCTTTAGTAATGTGTACACCCAAATGTGAGTTCTCGCTAATTTTTTCATAGTTCTCGTCAAATCTAACAAATAGAGTTCGATGAATATTTTGTCGGAAACTAAAAGTGTTAACATTTGGCGAACTTAAAAGACCAAAACTGTTAAGTGCATACTTAAGGGACTATTTTTAACCAACCCTCATAGTTGAGAGATCATTTTTGTTAACTTATGACAAACTTAAAGGATCAAAACCGTTAAGTGCATAGTTAAGGGACTATTTTGAACCTACTCTCATAATTAACGGACCATTTATGTCCTTTTCTCGGTTTAACTGACTTCAAATGAGACTACATGGGACTTGCTTTTATAATTTGTAGGAATGGTAAGTTCTATTACTTCCCTTGTCCCAGGGGACACGTTTTGCTTTTGGAAATTCAACTATTTAAACTTTGATTAATATTTTAAAACGCAGTATTATTTTTTTAATTATATTAACATGAGATGAATTGTATTATTATATATTTTATACAGTTTTGAAATATTTAAATATTAATTGATCTAATCCAATTTTACTTCAAAAATTGGTTAACTTTGATTCTGGAAAGGAAAAGTGCAAGGAGGAATTTTTATTTATCAGTCCAATGTTCACATTATATTGAGAATTAGTTGGGGGGTGTCTACTGATGTAGATCTGAAGTCCCATGTCAAGATGAACTGCCAGACGTTGATGGCGTGGAAAATATGGTGTAGTAGGTGCATTGTTGTACTCTGGTTTCTTTATCTGGGAAAAATTTCCAAGCAAATGCACCTTTAATTTTTTTTAAAGTTACATGTATGTCCAAATATTTTTAATTTTCGAATATTAACTTTAAATATATATTTTTTCAAATATTTTGTTTTTGTCCAAAGGTCTAATAAATATTTTTAGAAAAATGGGTGGTTAGCAAGTTCTACTCTGGCCCCTGATATATACTCCCTTTCAATTTATATGAATTCATTTGACTGACACAGAGTTTAAGAAAAAATAGAAGACTTTTAAACTTGTGATGTTAGATAAGTCACACACATATATATACTCCCTTCAATTTATATGAATTCATTTGACTGGACACAGAGTTTAAGAAAAAAAAAAAAAAACTTATAGTGTTAGATAAGTTACATATATTTTGTGTGGTTATAAATCATTGCATAAAGATAAATTATTTTTAAATATAAAAATAGGTAATTCTTTTTTACACACAAATAAGAGAATAGGTTCATGTAAATAACAAGGGAGTATGACATTTGGCATATTTGAGAGAGGTCACGCGACAGAATGGACACGTGCAGCATTATAGAGGAGATCAAATCTTTTGATATCTGTGTATGAAAAATTGTTAACCACAGAGACTAATTGCCCTGCTCGTCCATTTGCTAAATGTTAACCCCAATCTCTTTCTGATGTATAATGTGTGATGCATGTGTTATGGAAGAGTTTGGACCGTCGGAAATTGGATTTGAAATGATGGTACGCTGAGTTGACGAGCGGAAAAGGCCAACAAACATATAAGCTGTCAAGCTTCTAAAAAACACATGATATGTTCGGGACTACTCGAGCTTCAATACTGTTATCAGACATTGAATTGAAGGCCAGTGAAAGGACAAAGATGTGGGGAAGCGGCATACAGACCATAAAATAAACATAACATAATTAAAACCACTTGTGTTAGTTGTGTACTTAAATTAGACACAAGTTCTTAATTTCTATAATACAAGTTCTTAAAGATAGTTCATTGGTTAGGCAGTGGATAAAAGTCACAGAACTTCGTGTTTTTGTTTATTTATTCGTCGGTGTCCTTACTTCCAACGCCATACATCCGTCCCTTTTATTTATTCCGACGCGTGCTCATTTTCACCAAATTAGTACACTAGTGATAAAATAAATGAACAACAGTGTATTAAATTTTCTTCTTATATTTCTGAATGATTATTTCTACAATCTACTCTAGTATTTATACAGTTATGTATGGATTCTACTCTATAACAGAATGGACAGGTGTACTATTTCTGTTGCTAACCTCCTAACAACTTGAAAGATAAATACTGAATTTAAAATACATAAATGAAATAAAATACTATGTATGTACAACTAATGCAAAATACAGCTCATACGGGTATTTGGGCCTTCTCCTTCTGGACATACGAAAACATTTCTGTCAGCCCAATACCGAGTTTGCAATTTTGTCCTTAAGCCCAAATTGATATAAGCCCAATTTATTCCCTTGACCTAATTTACTCCCAAAACCATCTGAAGACAAGACTTCGATATTTCCTATGTTCAATGTCCAAACATACACTTATCTTCTCACATCGTCTTCTTCCTTCATTCAACCATAGAAACTTGTATTATGGAAAATAAAATCCCAACACCCCCCCCCCCCCCCTCAAGTTGGAGGTGAGGATGAAACACCCAACTTGTCCAATAACCTATGGTGAATCGGGCCAGTGAGAGACTTCGTAAACAGATCTACAAGTTGCGAAGTCGATTTGACATAAGAGAGTGAAATCAGACCAGCGAGGTACTGTTGACGGACGAAGTGACAATCAATTTCAACGTGCTTCGTCCGTTCGTGAAATACGGGGTTCTTTGCTATGTGAATGGCAGCGAGGCTATCGGAATGTAGGGGAATCAGCAAGGAAATTGGAACGGAGAGATCCTCAAATAATCGTACTAACCAGGTAAACTCAGCCACAACCCTTCGCATTGAACGATACTCAACTTCAGCTGAGCTAAGTGAAATAGAAGCTTGCTTTTTAGATTTCCATGAAATAGGTGAAGAACCAATTGAAATATAGAATCCACTAAATGATTTGCGTGAATCTGGACATGTGCCCCAGTCAGAGTCACAAAATGCGAGCAATTTGTAACATGGGGAGGAGGACATGAACAAACCAAGACCTGGATCCTTCAAAAGATATCGCAAAACCCGAAATGTAGCAGCAAGATGTGGTTCACGAGGATCTTGCATAAATTGGCTCAAGTGCTGGACGGTGAAAGATAAGTCTGGCCTTGTATGAGTAAGATAATTCAACTTATCCAATAAATATCTATATAGAGTAGGATCTGTAATTGGACTGCCTGTGTGAGCTTGTAGCTTGATGCCTGAATCCAGAGGAGAAGAAACAACTTTAAGGTGTAATGAATCAAACTCATGTAATAGATCAATTGTAAATTTCCTTTGAGATAAAATAAGACCATAAGATTCCCTAACAACTTCCATGCCAAGAAAAAAATGCAAATTTCCCAAGTCTTTTATTCGGAATTCCTTATCCAGAAACATCTTAAGGGAATGTAATTCTGCTTGATTGTTCCCAGTCATTAGAATGTCATCCACATAGACTGCAAAAATATAAATGAAATCACCTTCTTTTTTCACAAATAGAGAATAGTCATTTAAAGAATGTTTGAATCCTTTGAAACTGAGAGCAGATGTCAGCTTTGAATACCACTGTCTGGATGTTTGTTTAAGTCCATAAATGGACTTTTTCAGCAAACAAACATGATTAGGTGAGGGAGGTGAAATTCCTTGCGGATACTTCATATAGATTTCCTCATCTAAATCCCCATGTAAAAAGGCATTGTTAACATCTTGTTGAAAAAGACCCCATCATTTCTTAACTGCCAAAGCCAAAATACACCTTATAGTTGTCATTTTCACCACAGGTGAAAAAGTCTCATTATAGTCCACAACATCTCTTTGAATATCTCCTCTAATTACCAACCTAGCTTTAAGCCTTTCAATACTGTCATCTGAGTGTTGTTTAACCTTGTAAACCCATTTACAAGGTAAAGCTTTCTTCCCTGTAGGTAGAGCAACCACATCCCAAGTATTATTCAACTCTAGATCTTCAATTTCCCTGTTCATAGCTTCTTGCCAACCAGGATGGTGGGCAGCCTGTGCATAGCTAATAGGTTCTTGGATAGTAGAAACAGATTTAAGTATGTCTTGATTAACAGAAGACAAGTTACTAAAAGGAAAGCATTTAACATCAACATGACTAAAAAAACATTTTGCATTCATATCTGTGTGTGTGATAGCATTGCAGATATAATCTTTGAGATAGGAAGAAGGTTTTGGAATCCTAGAAGATTGTCTAAGTATGGTTTCAACAAGAGGTTCAGGAGAGTTAGGAAGAGTGGAGTAAGCGATATCAGAAGAGGTAGGACTATTGATAGGACTAGTAGAAAGGGGTATAACATTCTCAGGATCATTGCAATCATCAGAACTAGGATCAGAACCTTGATATAAAGAGTCATCTGTTAATATGGAGGTTGGTTCCTCATTAGTTGGTGGAATATTAGACTGTTGAAAATAGGGAGCAAAAAACAGTTTCCGAGGATTGTGGGGAGTAAGAGAAGAAAAAGGATAAAATTCCTCATGAAAAACAACATTTCTAGATACTGAAATCTGCATAGTCTAAAGATTCAAAACCTTGTATCCCTTTTTATTGAAAGGGTAGCCTATAAAAACACATGGCAGAGCCCTTGGATCAAATTTGGATCTTTGACTTGGTAGAGTGGACACAAAACACAAACAACCAAAACATTTTAAATGAGAATATAAAGGCTTTGTTTTAAACAAAAGCTCATAAGGTGTTTTGTAGTGTAAAACTTTAGATGGGAATCTGTTTATAAGGTAAGTGGCTGTTAAAAGACATTCTCCCCAATAAGTGATAGGCAAGTGGGATTGAAATAACAAAGCCCTTGAGGTTTCAAGAAGATGCTTGTGTTTCCTCTCCACTACTCCATTTTGTTGTGGGGAGGATACACATGTGGTTTGGTGTATAATACCCTTAGATAATAGAAAATCTGATTGCACTTTACCAATTCCTAATTCAAAAGCATTATCTGAACTTATTATTTTCACTTGAGAATGGAACTGTCTTTCCACCATATTTAAGAAGGATTGCAATAATGAAAAGGCATTTGATTTTGTGCTTAATAAATGAGTCCAAGTAGCCCTTGTAAAGTCATCTACAATAGTGATAAAATATTTAAAACCATCATGGGTAGGAGTTTTGTATGGTCCCCAAGTGTCTACATGGATTAGATCAAAAGCAGATTTAGTTGTGATAGTGCTTAAACGGAAAGGCTGCGTGGTTTGTCTTGCCATAGGACAAATAATGCAAGGAGAAGTAAATTTAGAACAAGAAGAAATAGGAACAATATTTTTCATATTACTTAAAGGAATGTGACCCAACCCGTAATGTCATAATCTCTCTTTTACATTTGAATCAAAAGCACTGGAAAAAGCAGAAAAAACAGACATTGAAATGGAAATACAAATGGACTGATCCTTAGGTAATTGAAAACTAGAGCTAGACAAATAACTAGATACAACCTTAGGAAAACTAGTAGAAACTGCTGGCTGATTTGACTTTAAGATGTAGAGTCCTCCTTGTTCTTTACCAAGCACCAGAGGGTTCTTCAGTGAAAGGTCCCGCAAAAGAAAACAGGTGTTAGGTGTGAAGAGAAGAAACGTTTTGAGTTGTTTGCACAATTTATGTGCAGATAGAAGATTGAACCTAAAAGAAGGTATATAGAGGACATTATGTAGGATAAACTTAGAGGAAATAGAGATAGATCCTGAATAGGTCACTTTGACCTTTTGGGAATTAGGAAGATTGACCATAATAGGCTTAGAAAATGCTTTCATTGTTAGATTGAATAGCATTTTGAAACTTTCTTGGCTTTGTAAACTTGAAATCAGTAGGAAAACCATGGATCTTGTAACACTTGTCAATAGTGTGTCCTGGTTTCTTGCAGTAGTTGTAGTAAACTGTGTTTTTCTTAGTGTCATAGGCAGCTTTCTGATTCTTATAGTCATTAAACTTTCTTGGTTGCTAATTAGTTACCATAAAAGAGGATATTCTCCTGGGTAAGTAGGGGTTGCATGAATCTCTATTTGTTTTTCGTCTTGAATAACTAGAGAGTAAGCTTGTCCAATACTAGGAAGGGGTGAAGATAACAAAATATTACTCCTTACACCTATGAAAGTGTCATTTAAACCCATTAAAAATTGTAACAGTCTTTCATCTTGATGTGCCTTCACAGTCTTTTCTTTTGCACCACACGTACACTCACATCCACAGGCAGAAAAGATATTCATAGCATCCAGTTCATCCCATAAGCTTTTCATTTTTGTAAAATAAGCAGAAATGCTAAAGTTCCCTTGTGTTAGCGCATTCAATTCTTTTTGAAGTTGGAACAATTTTGCCCCATTTGCCTGACCAAATCTATCTTCCAGGTCAGACCAGAGGACTTGTGCACTTTGGGAGTACAACACACTTTCAGCAATTTCTTTTGATAAAGAGTTGAGCAACCAAGAGAGTACCATATTGTTGCATCTCTCCCAAGCTTTCTGGAGTCCAGAGTCAACAGCTGGAACAATTAGAGATCCATCAATAAATCCTAACTTGTTCTTAGCTGAAAGGGCTATGATAACAGCCCTTCTCCAGCCTCCATAGCTTCTACCAGCAAAGAGAGCACCCACCAGGTTCATTCCTGGATAATCTGATGGGTGAATGTAATATGGATGAGATGAATCCACAACATTAGTTGTAGTGGATCCATCAATCCTTTCAACAGAAGAAGAAATATTTTCTGGTGTGGGTATTCCATCTCCAGACATTGTAAATTAGTATATAGATTCAAAAAATTGCAGAGAAAAAAAAAACAAAGTGATTGTAAATTAAGAACAGAAAAATAAGGTTGTAAATATGACTGAAATTAGACCTGCTCTGATACCATGATAAAATAAATGAAGAACAGTGTATTAAATTTTCTTCTTGTATTTCTGAATGATTATTTCTACAATCTACTCTAGTATTTATACAGGTATGTATGGATTCTACTCTATAACAGAATGGACAGGTGTACTATTTCTGTTGCTAACCTCTTAACAACTTGAAAGATAAATACTGAATTTAAAATACATAAATGAAATAAAATACTATGTATGTACAGCTAATGCAAAATACAGCTCATACGGGTATTTGGGCCTTCTCCTTCTGGACATACGAAAACATTTCTGTCAACCTAATACCGAGTTTGCAATTTTGTCCTTAAGCCCAAATTGATATAAGCCCAATTTATTCCCTTGACCTAATTTACTCACAAAACCATCTGAAGACAAGACTTCGATATTTCCTATGTTCAATGTCCAAACATACACTTATCTTCTCACATCGTCCTCTTCCTTCATTCAACCATAGAAACTTGTATTATGGAAAATAAAATCCCAACAAATAGTAACGTAATTATAGAAAGGTTTAGGAATGAACTTTATTTTTAAATTGCTCACTTTATTAGGTTATCCGTTAATTGGGAAAAAATAATTCTGCATTAGATTTATCTCCGTATTGACTTTTATTTTATTTTCTAAGGGAAAAAGTGCGAAGATAGATAAGACAGCTTTTAAAGAATGATATGTAAGGTATATGATGAATTTTGATTAGCAATTTTAATTAATTCTTAAGCATTTTATTTGTACATGTTTATGTTCATGAAAACAGAGACAAAAATTAATGTCAAAATGAAACCAAAATAGGACATTTGACTTTTCAAGTCTTCCACTACCAATGTGAGAGATATGTCCTCGAACAATTCCCGGTAATCAGAAAATTAAGAAAAATATCATAAGTACATTTTAAACTTCTTACAAGAGACTTTAGCTTATTCTGTACATTTTCCCAATAACAAAAAATATTGTCTGAAATTCCTTTAATAGCTTCCATATCCTTATATTTAAGTAAATCTTTGTTGTGTACTGACGAAAAACTCACTAGTTAACGTTATGTTCTGATTAAACTTAGTCAGATCGATCAATATCAAGCCGCAGCTACTTAGCTCTTGAGGATGCTTCGTAGGCAACTTTTTTTCTCTATACTTCAAATCGGTAAGTTAAGGTTTGACTTTAATCAAATTAATTAAGCTGTCTTAATTTATCATGAAACTATAATCAGTACTTTATCATTTTCCACGTACATATTTTTAGCTCTTTGAATAGTTTAGACTATCGAAATTGCTTCTCATCAACATTACCGAACAAAACATCTTTGTTAAGTGAAGAATATTAAAGACCAGGTAGAAAATGGTACATTTGGCAACATCTCGGAGTTAGCAAGTCACCTAATTTCAGATGAGACGTCCCATAATTAAAAGGATATCTTCAGTTTAAAATCCAACCGATGCAACTTAAAAAAAAATCATTTAAATCCAAAAAAAAAAAAAAAAAAAAAAAGAGAATGAGATTTTAATATTACGTTAATGTTTTGTGTTCAATTATATATGAAAGTAGTATCAGCATAGTTCATATATTTATATTCATAAGACTGTTATAAATTCTCGCCTTTCAAATAAGAGCTGACCAATTAATGAGTATATCAAGAAGTTACAAAGGTTGTACTTGTGAACCAACCCCCTAAAGCGAAATAGGCACAAGGAAAGAGCAATAGACCAGAGCTCACCAGCCTATAAAATTGAAATTGCCCTTATGTTGAGGAGATTTGGAAGCACTTGCTGAATATCCTCCTAGCCAGGGGATCCCCCTTGCCCTTGCAACATGAGGCCGAGTAGGTGATGCACCATTATCCGGCAGTCCTGACGCACCTAGGGGTGGAATTTTGAGTGGGTCAAAACGGGTCAAAGTAATTATTGAGTCAAGACCTAATCCGTCCAAAGTTTGCTTGGTTCAAAATAGGTTGGACCAAGATAAGTCAAACAATGGGGCAGATACCTAACTCGCCCAACATAACCGAACCTCATAAAGCTCTCACTCATATTGGAGGAAACACCATTCATTGGAGTTATCGAGCAATGCATTAACAGGAATCCCTTTTTCAGTATTGTATATGCTCATTTTTTACCATTTTGCCATCTATGCGAAATGAAAGCCACACAATTATGGCCAAATTTTTTCCATAATACATTAGACTCATCAATTCTGCTCCTCATGTATCAATCGTTTTATAGAATAAATATCTTTCTACATACAAATTAAGAAGAATTGAATTAGCAAGTTTCAGTTTTGGTTGGGTTACATTTTGACCTGGTGGATTGCACTACTTTGACCCGTTTTGACCCAATTGTTTGATAGGTCATGCTGGGTTCAACCCGTTGGGTCAACTCAATAACAGGTTGTGATCTAACCCATCAAAACATCGGATGGGTTGGGTAGGTCTGGGTTGATATTGCTACCCCTAGACGCACTTTTGACCTATTTTGATGTTGACCAAAAACCTATCTCTAAAGCGGCTAGTTTAAGCTGTTAAACAAGTGATGATTGAATGGAAAAAAAAAACTAACGTAGGGATATGGATGGTGTCTCGCTAGGGTCCATCCGTAACCAGGCACCCATAATATCGAACATTTCGTTTTTGTCTTTGGTAAACTTACCAAGGGCTATAATCACAGTGATCCTCCAATTCAACTACTTTGACCATTTTCCGGCACTTCGTATCTTTTTCGGGGTGTCTTTCTTTATTTGTACATTTTCTTTAATAGTATTTTCACTTTAGAGTAGTTGGTGTTAGTGCCTTAGTGACGTTGATTGAGAAGCAAAACTTCATACCCAATGAAGTCTTCCACCCAATATGTTGACGGTGCGTGAAAAAATAATACTGTTAGCGATTTTAATATTGGAGATTTTAATTTTCCAAGCAAATGCACCTAAAATTTGAGACAAATCAATGGACGGCTATTAAGGTCTTACTCTAAAGTCTAACCAGTATTACTATTATTTAAGTTGCATAGTGACATATAATAGTGTAAGCGATTGCTGTATAATTACGTATTATTTTCTTTTTAATTTTTTTAAAAGCACGTCCAAGCAAACAGTTAGTACCATTTATATTACAGTCGTCATAGTCCATAGAAGTCGGTGGAAGGACACCAATGTGGGAGGCAGCATAAAGACCTCAAGATAATATAAAACCTATTGTGGAGACAAATTTAAAAGGTTCTAAATTCTCTAAATTTTGTACTTAATAATAGTAATTATTCATTGGATATATATTGGGAATCAATAGATGGACACGCGGTACTCCCATGCCTTCTGATTTTCTATTCTACCAACAACGTGAATGGAATGAATGATATCTCTCTATTTTTAATTAGAAGTCTCAGGTTCGAAATTTGAAAATGGAAAAATTATTAGTGAGTGTTTTTTACTTTAATGAGCCATATATGGCACGACTCTAGATTTGTGAGGCCGATTTATTTCGAATATCAAATGGTTATATATGTTGGAAAAAAAACTCCTCATTCATGACAGTGTCCGAAAACAAACTCCATTTAACACGCCCCTTTAATTTTATTCCTGCGTGCGATTATTTCACGTTATTAGTACACTCCAAATGAAATTATAGAAAGGTTTATGAATCACGCGTTATATTTTATTTGTTTGAACATTTAGTTTGATGAAAGTAGTTCAGGTTGATAAGGAGCAAAAACACATGCAGTGCATTCTTGGAGTTTAATTTGTATTTAAAGTAACTTTCTAAAAAAGAAGTAGTGCAATACATTAAAAAGATAATGATTGTGCCTCCAAACTTTCCAATATTTTCCACTTTACTATCTCGTAATTTCCCTATTTGCACTTGAGAAATAGTCGTGGATGGTTATTTTACATTCGGAAAAGGTCCAAAAATACCCCTGAACTATTGAAAAAGGCTCATAAATACCCTCCTTCCACCTTTTGGTCTAAAAATACCCTTAAGGTTTGTTTTTGGCTCAAATATACCCCTCAAACTAAC
The DNA here is from genome assembly GCF_019175385.1 of Lycium barbarum. Taxonomy (NCBI): domain Eukaryota; kingdom Viridiplantae; phylum Streptophyta; class Magnoliopsida; order Solanales; family Solanaceae; genus Lycium; species Lycium barbarum. The sequence goes on from NC_083337.1 coordinate 164,675,514, forward strand.
AAAGTTAAAGTTAACTCTTTTAAAAAGCCAAATGGCATTTTGTGATTGGACACATATATTATTTAATTTAAAAATTAAAAAATATGAACAAAACTGATTTTTTTTTTGCATTTTATGAATTAATCAACGAAATATGTTTTTTTTTTGCATTTCGTGAATAAAAAAACAAAATAGGAAATTATAATTTTTTTTTGCATTTCGTGTATTGAAAAATGAAATAGGATAAAAAAATTAATTTTGTTCATATAAAAACAAAATTGGAAAATATATTTTGTCCAATTTTCCAATTTCGTTTTTATATGAACGAAAATAAATTTTTTTTATCCTATTTCGTTTTTTAATACACGAAATGCAAAAAAAAAATTATAATTTCCTATTTCGTTTTTTTATTCACGAAATGCAAAAAAAAAAAACATATTTCGTTGATTAATTCACGAAATGCAAAAAAAAAAAAAACAGTTTCGTTCATATTTTTAAATTTTTTAGTTTTTAATTTTTAAGTTTCCACACAATTTTTTTTTTTAAAAAATATGTAAATTACGGAATTTTATTATTGGCAATTTTTTTTTAAATCTGGAATTTTAAATTACTGGAAATTTATTATTGGCAATTTTTTTTTTTAAAATTTGGATTTTTTTTTTAAATTACGAAATTTTATTATTGACCAATTACAAATTGCCATTTGGCTTTTTAAAAGAGTTAATTTTAACTTGTTAGTTTGAGGGGTATATTTGAGCCAAAAACAAACCTTAAGGGTATTTTTAGACCTAAAAGGTGGATGGAAGGGTATTTTTAGACCAAAAGGTGGAAGGAGGGTATTTATGAGCCTTTTTCAATAGTTCAGGGGTATTTTTGGACCTTTTCCGTTTTACATTATCTACTTGTTCGGAGAAAAAAAAATCAAATTAGATTTATCTCTATACTTTTTTAAAAAAAAATTAAGCCACAAGGGCAATTTTATTAATTGAGAAAATCAAAATGGTCCAACAATAAAGTAAAATTCAGAAAAGGAAAGTGAACAAAACAGCAAAAAATTACATTTGTAAACCCCTATCTCTATACTTACTTTGATGTGTACTATTTTTTCTTCAAGTATTATGGTTGATATGATATTTAAGAACATGAGGTTTAGAAGAAAAAAAATAGTTAAAAATATAAATTATAAGGTGATATTTTAGCATTTTTAACATTAAGATTTATGCCAAGAAGTATTATCTTGAGCATTTTTAAAATTTCCAAATTCTTATTCTGAACACAAAAAATTATGTTGCAACTCGAAGCATAATAGGAGAAAGAAGACAAACAAATTGGAAAATGCACGAGCTATGGCTACATCGCAAATGTAAACCAAAAACTAAAGTAAGTAAAAAAATAACAAATGTTTAACGATCAAAATTTAAGTTAGAAAATAAAAATCACCAACGATCTTCACCACCACCATTACTGCACATCCCCCACCACCATACACTCACTTATTAGCCACAACTATTACTGCACAACTATCACCATTATATGCTCTCTTATTAGTCACAATCATCAATCACTTTTATCACCACCCTTCATCGCACCACCAACCACCAATCGTCTCCACCTCTAGCCACCACTATGCATTATTTTTTTTTTATTTTTTTGGTAAATAATTATTTCTTTATAGACCAAGGGAAAATATATACATGTATCTCAAAAAACCCCGGAGAAAGTTGGACACGACCCCGACTTTCACCCAAATAAACCCTCCCAGTATCTCTTTCTACTCCTAACACCAGTATCAAAATTCACCTATTGCTTCTTAAGGATAATAATTCAAGCTCTGCATCACACTAGCTAGTTTGGGGAACCTGGAGCTCCTGCCATGTATCTCCTGTACAATCAGCTTGCATACCACTTCCTAAGGCCTTGTACTTTTCTTGAATATTCAATTGTTTCTCTTCTGCCAAACATAGTACACACAACTTGCCATCACCATTCTATACAACAAAGTTTTTGCATTCTTACCCGTCATGAACCTTGCAGCCCATTCAAGTTCTGCATTCCATCCTAGCACTTGCCTAGAAATTCCTTGCCATCCCAATAGCTTTGTCCAGAGAGTCTTTGAGTATGAGCATTTGAAAGAGAGGTGTTCCACATCCTCATCATTTGTATTACACAACATACATTCTTTGTCATCCACCACACCCCATTTAGCCAGTCTAGTCCTTGCATAAAGTTTCCTGTGAGCAGTTAGCCTAAGCGTGAATGTCCATTTTGGGAGCCCTATGTTATTGCATACCAATCTCCTCCAAGGCACTTTTGTGAAGTCCCCTCTAAGTCCTTGATACAACTTTTTGATGGAAAAGTTGTCCATATCCATTACTTCCTGTTGAGAATAGCCGGCTTCATCGAAATGTCTCTGCCCCTTCAGAATCTTTCTTATAATCCACGAAACAGTAGGTTTGTCTACTTCCCATACCGAGTCCTTCTTAATATAGTAGACATGAACCCATTGAATCCATAGCCTATCCTTCTTTTTACAAAGATTCCAATAGTGTTTACATATCACAGCCTTGTTCCACAACCCAATGTCTACTAGATTCAACCCCCCAGCAGTCTCAGGCCAACATAATTTATGCCATGCCAGAAGGGGATTTTTTGGAAACCTCTGTTTGACCAGTCCCAAGAACGTTCTGCACGTATCCTCTATCAATTGGATGATCTTCTTAGGGAGCACAAAGATTTGTGCCCAAAATGTCTGGATTGCAAACAGGACACTTTTCACCAGTTGGAGCCTTCATGCGTAAGACAAGGTTTTCACAGTCCATGATGTTATCCTACCAACCAATTTATCTATCAAAGGTTTACATTGCGTAATAGTGATCTTCTTGGTGCTTAGAGGGACACCCAAACTCCAAGTAATCAAGGATCTGTTTTTGTACCACATCATCCACCCCTCCAAAAAACACAGAACTCTTACTTTTATTCACCATCAAACTAGAAACTTGGGAGAACTGTTTAAAACATTTATACAGTAATTGAATGGACCATAAATCTCCCCAATTGCACTATATGTAGCTTCTCACACCTTGGATGGTAATTAAAGTCTGGAGTTTATTTGAGAGTCTTTAAGCTCCTTGTGAGGTACTCCATGGTGAGCACAAATAGGAAAGGGGACAAGGGGTCACCCTGTCTAAGTTCTTATTTTGCTTCAAAGGGTTCTGTTGGGATTCCATTGATGAGGATGGAGTAGGAGACACTCCGAATGCACTTTATTATCCATCTAACAAACTTCTCAGGAAATGTAAGTCCATACAGGATTTGTTCTGGGAATACCCACTCTAATGAATCATATGCCTTTTGCATGTCCAGTTTCATCATGCATCTTGGGGAAATGTCAGCCCTTCCATAGCCCTTTACAAGCTCATGACTCAACATGATATTATCTGTTATGACTCTCCCCGATACAAAGGTTGATTGCCCATTATCCACTAGATTGTCCATAACTCCTTGGAGCCTCTTAGTATGAATTTTGGAGATGATTTTGTATAGTGTATTACAACAAGAGATGGGTCTGTATTCTTTGATGGAAGAGGGGTTTTTTACTTTAGGGATCAGTGTGACTGATGTACAGTTGACGCGTGGGAACAAGTCAATTGTTTCAAATAATTTCAGTACAACATCAGTGGTATTCTCACCTAGTATTGACCATGCTTTCTTGAAAAAATATGCATTGAGTCTATCACACCCTGGGGCCTTCAACTCATCAATATCTCTCAAAGCTAGTAGTACTTCGTTCCTGTTAACTAGTGCAATCAGGTCTTGTTGTTTTTTTTCTGGACAGGACAGGACCTAATTTGATTACATTAGGATCAATAGCTGGTAACTGGTTGTTGTTTGAGCCCAACAAATTTTTATAGAATCCTAGGACCTCCGCTTGGATCTCTTGGTCTGTCTTTAATAAGCAACCTGCAGCTTCCTGAAGATTCCTGATGTGGTTCATAGAGTTCCTATTCTTCATACTTGCGAAAAAATAGGATGTGTTAACAACTCCCAAGTTCAGCCATTGCACCCTGGATTTTTGTCTAATGCTTTCTTCAATCTTTCCCCATTTTTCCGCTAGCCCCTTCAGTTCCTTTTCTTGTTCTATCATCTGTTGTTGTAGCATGGCAGATCCCATATTTGTTTGCACATATTTTAACTGACACCTAGCAACTTCCAATCTATCCCCCACCCAAATGAACTGGGCGGTGTTTAACTGTTTCGGCTTCTACTTGATGATCTTCAATATATTCCAAATCCTCCTTAGATCCATGTGTTGGTTATCCCGGCCCTAACAGTGTTCAATAATTGGTAAGAATTGGGGAGATTCTGCCATACAATTTAGAAATCTAAAAGGTCTCCCTTTTGGTTGTGGTAGTTAATCAATTTTGAGCAATAATAGAGAGTGATTTGAGAAGTTTGGCTCCAAGATTCTCTCTGGCATAACTGGCATTTGATTAAACCATGCAGGGTTGACAATAGCTCTGTCAATTCTACTATATACATGGTTATTTGTCCATGCGAAGTCCCTTCCAATATATTACAATTCAGCAAGCCCACAGTCCACTACGCACTCATGAAAATCTTTTGTCTCTGCATCTCTTACTGTTGTTCCATGTTTTCTATCTTCTGTATTCAGTATTGCATTATAGTCCCCCATTGCCAACCAAGGTCCATGAGTTACTTGGTCTAGAGTCCTGATCTTATCCTACAAACTCAGTCTGTCTTAGATTATATGCAACCCATATATTGCTGTGAATGCAAACACAAATTGCAAGCTGTAAATTCTAATTAAGCTATGTATATATTGTGTCCCAGTTTCCATGATATTGAAATCAATGGCATCTGGATTCCAGATGACCCAGATTCTTCCTTTATTTGTGGCACTCGTGTTAGAGCACCATTTCCATCATGGTACTATGGATTCTATTACTCTGGCTGCATTTTTGTCATTCATTCTATGTTCTACTATGGCTATTAATGCCACTTTATTCTCCTTGATAAACACCTGTACTTCCCTCTTTTTGTGGGCTTGATTTAGCCCTCTCACGTTCCATGTAACTATCATTGAGTTGGGAAGTTGTTATCTCCTTCTGTCCCCCCTTTACTACTTTGTCCCAATTCAACACGAAAACACTTCAATGGTGGTTGCTGCCCTGCAAATTTCAATGGCTCATAGACGTTATGTTATATCCCGTATTTTTGAACGTCAGATTATTTGCTGAGGTGGGACCCACACATCGAGATTTTTTTTGGGACATCTAAAAAAATTCATATGAATCACATATGAGAAGTTAAACACGACTCAAGAAGGACCCTTGGGCCAAATCAAAGTGGAAGTCCTTCAAACGAATATTTTTAAGAAAACGTTTTCGGGTGATCTGACTTCAAGCGGCAAAAAAGGTATTATAAGTTTGGCATTTGGAAGAGTACCAAGATATAGAAGTTGTAGATAATTGAATTAGCTTTCCAACCATAGGTCGTGGGTCCCCAGGTGACGTCGGTACAAGGAGATATGGACGTTTTAAGGTCGAAAGGTCAGTGGGCTAGGCCCAACTCGAGACCAACCGGGTTGGCCCAAAAAAATCAAAAAATAATAATAAGGCCCAAATTTGTGAGGGATGGCCGGCCAACATGGCCCAAGCCCATGATTTTATTAATTATCCATGTGATAATTAATATAAAGGATCAATTAATGAGTCATATCTCATTAGAAACTTCAAGAACACTTGAGAAAAAGGAAAGGAGAAATCTCCAAGGCCATTTCGGCCAAGTGCAAAAATTGACAAGAAAATTGACAAAAATTTCTTCAAAAATTATTTTCTACCAATTAAAGGATTCCTAGCAAGGTGGAGTGGTCTTTGGAGCAAGAAAAATTCATATTCTAGCAAGTTGCAAGACTTAGCTAAGTGAAAGATCAAGGAAGAAGGTAAGAACTTATTCTTTACATGTTATGGATATTTTTGCATGTTGTGGTGTGCAAAAGTGAGTGAAATTCATGAATAGCAAGAATATAGTTGTGTGGCGGTGAGTTGTATATCACATGTATAGCCGTGTATATTTGGTGAATCATGAATGCATGGTGAGCAAGTTTTATTTAGTATGTTGGTTGTTGTGTTGTGGATTTTATATTGCAAACAAAAGCCTAATGAGCTTAGTGAAGTATTAGTAGTTGGAGGCTTGTCTTGAAAGATTATGTAAATTGAATATTATGTTCTTACATGTATGGAAGATAATGATATTAGTATGGTGTTGTTGGAATATATATTATAAGGTTGTTATTGTTTTCATTGGAGTTGGAAGGTTTTGAAAGTAGTAAGTTGATTAAGTTGTTATAATGTATCTTGGATTGAATATGGAAATTGTTAGTGTGGTTGAGTTATGTTAATAGTTTGGCCGGGTTTGAATTCCCGGGTTGTTGTTGATTGAAAACTTGCTAGGTAAATGTTGAGGATGGTGTATTTACAGAGGAAATGCTGCCGAAATTTCGGTAGCCAAGTGTTTCCTTAAGATTCTATCTCTAAGTACCCTAATGAAAGTTTGGGTAAATGTGACCAAATCGCAGATTTGCAGCTTGAATTCGGAATAGCAAAAGAAGCGGAAAGAGGTATGTAAGGCTTCACCCTTCTTTCTATGGCATGTCTTAGTTGAAATAAGTTGGGTACGAGCCTCGGGGACAACTCGGTTCCCCGGAATCCGCACCTAAAGTTTTCCACTTTTTGTTCAATAGAATTGAACTAGAAAGTGTGCAAATGATGGAAAGACCTCTTAAACCCCTAGAACTTGCATAAGTGGGACCCGATTACCCTAGTATCCTCACAAGTAATGACATGACACGTAATATATGTAAATCATATACGTCACCCCATCCGGCCCGAGGTGGGCCCGCTACTCTCGGATTTTTCCTTACAGTCTTGCTTGACTTACTTGAAGTGAATCCAAAGGGAACCTTTGATCCCGATTTCGTTACCAAATGATAAATACTATGACTTCTCTAACGAGGGCACTTCCATGACGATAATGATAACAATGATGTTAGATAAGAGAATATGCCTATGATACGTACTACCGGAACGACTCTATGACTAAGCTAAGTATCTTATGTAAACATGAAAATGATAAACTAATTTTTGAATATTATTTATATTTCCTAGCTATGACTTTATTTTCTAAAAGATTTCAAAGTCTATGAACTGTCATCTATGATGCCCCGATTTCATTCTACGTTTACTTTAATATTATTCCCCGTTGATAGTCTCACCTTAAAATACTCGTTCCTTCAAGGTGAGACAAAGCGATCACGAGTGTTCTATAATATAATTGGAGGTCACCGACCTTACGTCACTCCGATGACTACATGATGCTTCTTTGGGCTCTCCTGCGTGCATATGAGATATATGTTTATAGGATACGTAAATGCATATAAGACATGTAAATGTATGTAGGATATGCGTATATATTTTTAAAATATGCACATGACGAAAGAGCTAGAGCGCTATAGACGCTGATGTACCTACATGACACACGTATATGTATATGATAAAAGCACCAGAGCGCTATAGACGCTGATGTACCTACATGACACACGTATATGTATATGATAATAGAGCTAGAGAGCTATAGACGTTGATATATGTACATGATATATGCATATGTATACGAGGGAAATGGAGGTAAGGGCAGAGCGTTATGAACGCATATCCACCTGATCAGTTGGCATTACATGATATGATATCGTCCCGGACGCGGGATGTGTATATTTATGGTTAAATGGATTGGCTGCCGACGCCTCGGCAATATGAGATGTCCTATTTTATATGTATATGTATATGAACAAGGAAAGATTCTTAAAGGAAAGCTAAGTACGCATAGCACCTGCCAAGGGTATATATATATACAGGTTATGTTTCTATCCCAGGACATGTGTTGTAACTCTCTTATGTCATTATACATGATTCATATTTTCTGTATATTACTATTCATGCCTTACATACTCGGTACACTATTCGTACTGACGTCCCTTCTTGTGGACGCTGCGTTTCATGCCGCGCAGGTCAGCAGATAGGCGGATTTGATCCTTAGGAGCCTTACCAGCAGTGTTGACAGCGCTCCAGTTGTTCCGGAGCCTCACTTCTGCGGTACTATTTTGTGTATGTATTTTCGGGCACGACAGTACTCGACCCTTTCTATGTATAAGTGTACTATGTCTAGAGGCTCGTAGACAGATATGTACAGTCAGTCAGGTACAATTAGATATATGGTGTTCTAGCATGTTAATGTTGTTGTAGAAAGTGCTAATGAAATTGACTAGTCTATGCTCATAATGATGCTGCTAATGTTCAAAAACAAAAATATGGCACAGTTCATACGGCCTGCTAAGAGGAAAAAGTAAAAGGATAAACAAGGGGTGCTCGGTACAAGTATCGGGTACTCGTCACGGCCCCTAGTCGGGTCGTGACACGTTACTATTCCTTAATGTGGTTTCATCAATTGGTACTACCTTTGCTGACTTGCTTGCATATTTCCCTTTTGCAACAGCCCACTCAGTCGGATTCATGTTATTAGTTGTCCTAGTTGCCTTACTTTGCTCAGTTTTATCACCTTTGCCACCATGTGCAGGAAGAATGACCTCGTGTGCAGTCCCTTTATCGATTGGCTGCACTAGTTGTTCTTGCAGAAGCTTGACCCCTGGCTTTGATAGCCACGCTTTCTTCATTCTCAGAGGTCGCTTCTTTGCTTGTTGCTGGACTAGATCTTTTGAGACTTCTCGTGTTAAACAATTATGCCCAATCATTAAACATTTTGAGCAATATTCAGGTTGCCAATCATATACTATTTGTTGCTAAAAAATATGCCCCTCAGGGCTCGTTTGGTTGGAAATAACTTATCCCAGGATAACTAATCCCGGGATTAGTTATTCCACCCTCAACGTGGGATAAAAAAATACTCTAATCCCGGGATAACTAATCCCGAGATTAGTTATCCCGAGTTTTTTTTCCAACCAAACGTGGGATAAGGCGGCACTAATTTTTATCCTAGGTCTATTTTTCTCTATCCATCATACCAAACGAGCCTTTAAGGTCAAGAACTTTGATACTCTTCGGGAGTGGTCTGGTAACATCCATCTCAACCATAATTCGTGCGTTTGTTATCCGGGCTATGCTGGTTGTACAATCATCTGGCACGTGGTGTTTCTAAAATTGTCCGATCTTAAATTTTATGTTGTTTAATAAAATCTTTACAGAAGACCTAAATCTGAAAAATTCGCTGGGAAAAAACTTATGTTTCCCATCAGGCATAAGTTCTAACTTTTGCATACAAGACAAAACTTATATTCAATTGAGCAAATTCACTGTCTTGAAATATCCTAAATTTATGCCTTATAGATAAAATTAATAATTTATGTCTAATGGGCAATAAAAGTTTTCCTAACAATTTTTCTGAAACAGAGGCTATTTTCTAAGGGGTCGTTTGGTTGGGAACAATTTATCCAGGATTACTTATCCTGCGATTAGTTATTCCGGAATTAGTTATCCGGGATTAGTTATCTCGAGATTAGCTATCCCACCCTCCCACAGGAATAAAATAACACTACAATCCCGAGATGACTAATCCCGGAATTAGTTATACTGTGATTTTATCCCAACCTAATATGAGATAAACTCATTTTAAATTTAATCTTGGAATTATTTATCCCTTATCCCTCGTTTGGTACGAGCCCTAAAAGTTTTGTTATACGAGGCTAAAAAATCAAGACCACTCTTACGAATGACATTTGTGAACTTGACCCGCAAAATCCTGGGCAGGTGGTTCGACCCGAAAAAATAAAAACCGAGAGGATCCGAAGACAGGGTTTAGGGTTTAAGACACTTGACATCTGCAGAAAAACACCCTTTCCTCTCTCTCGCTTGGAATTTAGTAAGGCTTATAGCTTAATTAATCATATGTAGGGTTCCAATTTTCTTTATTGTGTTTCTGTTTTTTGACGTGTATTATTATGAATGTGTAAACAGAGATGGGTGTTAAAGCAAGGAAGAAAGCAATAACAAAGCAATTGAAAAAAGGTGCAAGTGATTTTTCTGCTTCTAAAGATGAAGCTCGTGATTTTCTGGTACGTTAATTGTTGACTGCGAGATGTATATAATGGAAGTTGAAAGAAAATACCTCAAATTATGTATTATTGTATATATTTCGTTGTAAGAGCATTGCCTAGATTACCCAATTCGTTCTGTTGTTATACTTGCTGTTTCCCTCGCAAACAGCAATCTCCTTTATTGTATATGTTTTAGATTTTATGATTGTGTACTATATGTGCTCCCTTAATTCTGCAACTTGCTTGGTATGTACTAGAATTGTATGTCACAATGGTTGTGAAGTAACAAAGGAAGGCAGAAAGCGATGAAATGATGTTTGGTCTTTGATACTTTGGGTGGGCAATGGTCTGGTAAAGATTTTTAGCTAACTTAGGGTGTGTTTGGCACGAAGGAAAATGTTTAAAATATTTACTTGGAAAACAAATGGGTTTCTTACTTATTTTCTAGTGTTTAGTAAGTACACAAAAATATATAATACCTAGAGTATTTATATGTAATCTAGTAAAACACTATGGGGGTGGCTAGGGTGGGGAGTGGGGATTCAGGGGTTGGGGGCATTGGGTGGATGGTGAGGAGACAATGAAGTTGAAATGTGACTTATGGAACTTGTTTTTTCTACTTCCATTAGGGAAATTTTCCTCATTTTTAAGGAACTTGTTTTCTTAGAGGAAATATTTTCCAAAATATCGGTTGACCAATCAAACATGGAAAAATTGGATTCCTCCAATACCAAACACACCCTTAAACTTTATGTTTGGTCTGTGAGACTTTGAGTGGGCAATGGTCTTCATTAGAATCATTACTGTAAAATTCACTATGGCGATTGGTGTGCTGTATATGACTCGTTTTTGTCCTGTAAATAAATAGCCATTAGAAGGTGGGCCAGCGCAGAAGCTTCCAAAGACTGAAGTGAGGGAAAGCAAAGCAACAGTGTTATATATCGGGAGAATCCCGCATGGCTTTTATGAGAATGAAATGGAAGGTTTGCATTTCTCATTTCAAATTTATTCGAAAATGAGCCTATTTAGATACTTGATTGATTTTTTCCTCTTATGTATAAGAATATGAAGTTGAGTAATTGTTTGATATACTGTAAATGCTGTCTTCAGGTTTCTTTAAGCAATTCGGTACAATCAAGAGGCTTAGAATTGCAAGGAATAAGAAGGTTAATGTTCCAGACAAATTATTATTTGTCAATTGTCAATCTGTTTGGTTAGACATTTCTATTATGTTTGCTCTTTAACTGTCTCATTGTTTTATGGCTATATTACTGTTATGTATTTGACATATCTGCTAACTTGAAAGTCTAATATGGTTAATGGAATATGGGTTTGATCAAGTACTTAGGACTACTTATATCTTGTTGTTGTCTATGATAATTTGTTCTACAGCTGAATATGAAAAGAATCTTGAGAAAAGATAGAAAAACATAGCAAAACATAGAAGGTCTTTCGGACAAAAAATATTTCCACATTCAAGTTGCTTCATCTTGGTATCCAAGTAATTCCTTTTTCTATATGTGAATAATTTTCATAAAACATGGTTCCAGGGGGTGCAACTAAGGCGTGCAATAATTTTCATAAACCTGGTTTCACACACGAAGTCAGGGACCTACCAGGGCGCTCTTCTAAGTTATGCAATGCCCAATTTATCTTAACAATAATTAAAAAAACAATTTATCTCCCATTGTAATTCACACTACTGTTTGATTTTTTTAGTTCATTCTTATCACAAGCTGATAGATTCTACATCTGTTTCTGTGATAGTTGCTTTCATAGGCAAGCTTATGAGTCTTCTGTTTCTTTCTCTTCTTTTTCTTTTTAGCTTTTAAGTGCAAACAGTCTTTCTTATTAGATTACTCTGGCCATCCCCGTGCATCTCTCTTACCTTGTTAAACAACAATATTAAACTTCTCATCGACATTAACTTATCAGAAAACTCAATTGACATTAATACCACCCTTATGTGTTTCCCAAATCATGCCAATCTTGGTAATTGGGCTATTGCCTTACTTCTAGTTTCATTACCAATTGAATAGTGTTTGTTCCCTAAATATTTGTGCTGTTGTGATTCCCTATATTTTTGTCTCCCTCTAAAAGTTGAATCACTGGTGTGGGTCCTAAGCCTCAAAAAAGCAGAATTGAAAAGGAAAAATACACCTTCGGATAATCTCCATCTGTTTATAGGTCCCTTTTTCTGATCTCGTGCTTCATTTTGAGATCGTTGGAGGAGAAAACATCACGTTCGCGTCTTCTTTTTCATTCTCATTCTGCGGCATCTGGACAGTCGTTGCAGTTTGTTTATCCCGTTTTGGTGCCCTATACTCTCCCAGTATTTACGTTTCTTCTGAAATCTGGATATTATTCTGGTAATGCACCTGTCTAGAAACTAAACAGAGTAGACAACCTATTCTACTGGCCCATATTTGTCGCTCGTTCGTCTTTAAAAGGCCATTGTTCAATGATATTTTACTTGAGTAACCAAAGTTGAAGTGTAAATCACCCTGCCTGCATTGTGGCAGCCTCCTCCTGTCCTTCACTTCTCTTTTGTTACGCTCCTTATTGTTTTGTGTAATTTTGAAGAATGCTAGGCAATCAGCAAACCAGAATGCTTCTTTAATCCTTGACAGAAACAACTTTTAACATTTGAATTCCTTCTTTAAGGACACTAAGGATTTCTCCACCCCGTCCTATCTACAGTGCAATATTATTTCTCTCAATCTGGGGAATAGACTTTCTCAATGTCCTGGAACCCTCAACTCAATCGTGCTGGGCATCGGCTTTTTGTTTTTCTTCTTCCTTCTATTACCCCAGCTAACAATTCTCCGCTCCACCCTATGTTCGTACACCGTATCTTAGTATCTTATTATGGCTGTATTGACATATATTTCTTCTTTAAAAACAATAGAAGTCTGTCATCAGTGAAGCATCTGCTTGGAGATACGTTGATTTTTCTTTTTGGATAAAGGAAATACCTTGATTATGTATCCTATTTTTAAAGATTATTAAGTATTTTTTTTCATCTAGAAAAGAAATGAAACTATAGGCCATAATTATGTAGTGGAGTTGAGGTGATTCATTGGCATTTACTTCAATTTTATTTTTCAAACTACTCGTTTCATATCTTAGTCCATTGACACCTTTATTGTTCTTTCCTTATGGGCATGCACTGCGCTCCTTTAAGTTACATATCATATTTTAATCCACTGATTTATTATTATTTTGTTTGGGGTGATTTATCTATTTGTTTCATTGACTTATCTTGGTTTCTTTTCCTTAATAGACAGGAAAATCAAAGCATTTTGGCTTCATAGAATTTGAGTCTCCTGAGGTAGTACTTGTCCTAGCAACTTTGTAGTGTTATAGATATGCACAGTTAGAAAACCCCTCTGATCATTTTCTTTCCATTTTCTGGTTGTCTATTTTGGGTCAGTGCAGGTTGCAAAAGTTGTTGCGGATACTATGCATAACTATCTCTTGTTTGAGCACTTATTGCAAGTTCAGCTTATTCCTCCTGAACATGTACATCCAAGATTGTAAGGATCTCTCTCTCTCTCTCTCTCTCTCTCTCTCTCTCTTTTCCAATTTGATGGGGGGAATAGTCATTTTATTAATTCATATATCCAAGTGTAAGAGATTGACAAATTTCTTTGGTTTCTCCCATCCTTTTCTGTTTAGTTTGAAGAAGTTGAAAATGTAGTGGGTAGGTTTATGATACTTTCTTAGCGTGGAGTTGCATATCTGAAAATTTGGGTCTCTTTATATGTTGTTGGTTAACAACTCTGATTTCTGCATAGGTGGAAAGGTGTGAACCGCTGGTACAAACCATTGGATTGGGTTAAAATTGAAAGGAAGCGTCAGGACAAGGTAAGGTTCAGTGGGATTTGCTTTGGGTTGTGCTAAATGAGTACATAGTTTGGTATTATGAACTCCGGTTATCCTTCTCAATCTTAAAACTTGTTGAGTGCTAATAATAATCCAGGAAAGAACACTGGATGAGCACAGGAAGTTGGTTGAAGGAATACTAAAACGCGACAAGAAGAGGCGAAAGAGGATTGAAGCAGCTGGAATTGACTATGATTGCCCAGAAATTGTAAGACATATATGGCTTTCTTTATTCTCAGTCTTACTCTCTGATACTGCAAATTACAGCCTTATCGGCTATCGCTGCTGGTTGCTGGTTGGAGCACAGAAACCCTTATTCTATTTGGTTAATCTAGCTGTTAATTAACTAGAATTTGACTATACAATATTAATAACGGGATTGTTGCTTGTTTGGTTAGTGTTATATTGTTGAACGATATTTGAGTAGTATTTGACTATTTGTTTAGGTGGCACAAGAATGATAATCTCTTGGCCAAATATATATTAGAAAGAACTAGAATTAGGTTGCCTTGCACCTAGGACAGTGAAAGTTTTTTACGTTTGCTGAAATCACGGTGCAGTCCATCAGGAGATTACATATAAGGGTTTATGTTGTTACAAAGGGGGCAACAAATTTTGAAAATTTAGAGAACACACACACACACATATATAAATATATATATAGAGAGAGAGAGAGCGAGAGCACAATCTTCCGTAGATTTCATTGTGCTTGACTGTTTATTCTATATGCTATGTATCAAACATGGTGTCAGAGCACCTTGGATTCAAGAATACTAAAAGTTGTTACGTCGTACCCCTCCATGAATTAGACTTGAATAGATTAATCTTAGGAAAATACCAAAGTTGAAATTACTATCAGCAATGTTATTTGCAGGTGGGTTCAATTCAGGCTGCACCAAAGAAGATCAGATTTGATGCAGATTAGATATTTCCAGCACAACTGAGGCAGCAAGTAGATTAGTATATTGGCAGTTTGTATCACAATTCACGGTCATGTAAGCTGTACGGTCACGGCCCTTGAACTATGCGATTGATGGAAAGCTGTGTGCTGCTTAAATGTACGAAATTGCCAATGGCTGTGGAAGATAGGCAGCCGCCTTAGATTTCTTCTGAAAGAATTATCATTAGCATAGACGACATTGAGGCTCTTCTGGCGATTTGTTTTTGGACTGTAAGCCATTCCAAGCATCTACCTATAGTAGCTTCAGTTTTTGTAACCTACCTTGAAGAATCAAGAATTGTGGAATTCCTTGAGTGATAAAATGAATTTATCTGGGCCTCTGGCTAGTACATTATCTCAAAGTATTTGGGCTTTGATGTGCCAGATTTGTAGTTTCTTTGGTTATTTCGTTCCTCCTTTTCCCGCAGAAATTATCTAAAGTTTGTGAATCTGCATATCATATTTAACATCTTTTAAAACAAAGTGTTCTTGGAGACCTGATGTTTTTTGTTTACTTGCAAGGTCTTTACTTACTGGGTGGTCTATGGATGAGCGAACTAGCCCTGTTTGATATGAAAGAAAATCTACCGATTCACCAATTTGGGCTTATTGCATAATGGGGCCGTATAGGAATTGATGTAAACCATCCAATGGCAATCTTCATGAAAATATACAATATAGTTCCGGATATGTTATTTCGTCAAATTTTCAACCAAGTCGTTTAGCCTTCTGTTAAATAATAAATTGGAGTATGAGGTATTTTACTTAACTAATCTCACAAAAAAGGCTGCCTAAAACACAATGTATAAAAATAACAACATAACTGCCCTCTTGTCTCGTCGCAGTATGAAGAGTATTAAATTGCTCGTTCTTCAATACACTGCAGGCATTTTTTATTTGGTCAAACTGGGGAATTTTATTCAACTGAACTGAGCTTTGTACACCAATTAGCTTTTTGGACTCTAAGCTGATTCCTATCTACATTAGCTTTTTGTACCTTGCCGACATTTATTAGTTCCTTTTGAATAAGTTTCATTAGTAAAAAGTAAAAAGCAAACGGCAGACTGGGAAGAAACGACCAAACTATGAAGTGAGGGAAAAAAAGAAAAATACAGTGCATAACGTTCTCCTTGTTATAAACTGCTTGTACATATTGTCCGCTTTGGCGCATCTCACGGCTTTAAAACGCGTATACAAGTAAAGGCTTCAGGCCCAGCTTATAAGCACGCACACAATCCCGTGTGCGAGCGATGTGGGAACTTCAAGTTCACAACACACCCCCTCATCGCGAGCATCGTGCTGATAACGTATTTTCTTTTTCTTGAATTTTTATCCTTGGAGCCCAATGGCCTACCACGCTTCAGGCGTGGATGAGATTCAGAGGCTATGACACTAGTCGATTGTCCCTTTGGAACATCAATTCGAATAGGCACATTCTCTGCAGGGATATGCGACTTAGTTATTCTTTTCAAATCAGTAAATCCGTCTGGTATTTGATTTGCTATTTTCTGTAAGTGGATGATCTTCTGGATCTCCTGCTCACATATAGGGGTACGTGGATCAAAATGAGATAGTGATGGAACTCTCCACGCAATTTCTCTTTTGATTTCTTTTCTCTCTCCCCCTAATTGTGGAAAATTTGTTTCATCAAATCGACAATCTGCAAATCGGGCAGTGAATAAATCTCCCGTCAATGGCTCAAGATAGCGAATAATGGAGGGTGATTCAAACCCAATATATATTCCTAACCTTCTTTGGGGGCCCATCTTAGTGCGCTGTGGTGGTGCTACAGGCACATATACAGCACAGCCAAAGATTCGGAGATGAGCAATATTTGGTTCATGACCAAATACTAATTGTGACGGGGAGTATTTATTATAATGAGTCGGTCTAAGACGAACAAGAGATGCTACATAAAAAAAAAATTAAAAAAAAAAATAAAAATGTTATAAACTGCTTGTATATATTGTCCGCTTTGGCGCACCTCACGGCTTTAAAACGCGTATACAAGTAAAGGCTTCAGGCCCAGCTTATAAGCACGCACACAATCCCATGTGCGAGCGATGTGGGAACTTCAAGTTCACAACACTCCTTTCATTTTCTTTTTTCCAACTAAAGTAATACGTACGAATGCAATTAAAGTATCACGGACCTTGTTTAGGAATGAAATTATGGTGGTGTTTCAAAGAAGATCATAAAGATATTTTATTCCCTAAAGTGCATGACTACAGAGGCTTGGGCTTCTGTATTATTTCGTCTGTTCTAGTAAACAAATTAAAAGTCCTCACGGTCAATAGCAAGCGTTTTGATATTATTGGGTTGAAGCTGAAGTTCCAAAAATATAGAAATTGAATTTTGTTTTGACATGACTTTCACTTTGACAAAAGAAAATATTTTGCAAGTGAAAATTATTACTTTGTTGTAAAATCATTCTAAAAGAGTTAGTACAATATATCAAAAGATGAAGAAAGAACAATAAAGAGATAAAGAGAGACAAGAGATGAGAGTTTTCTTATTCATCCCAATATGTTTCAAGTGTTGTTCAAGTGTATACAATATGAATTCCTATGCCTCTATTTATAGTGGTTCATAGAGACATATAAAAGGGTAGATATAAATACGACATTCAACATATGAGAATGTGGGGAAGATCATGGGTGAAGTGGGAGACATTACATTAAACCTTTGATATCATGGAGGAAGTGGGAATTTATTTCTAGAGTGGTGGATATCCACACTTATTATTTCATAACACTCCCCCTTGGATGTCCATGTCTTAATAGATGATGTGTCTCGTTAAAACCTTACTAGAAAAAACCCAGTGGGAAAAAATTCTAGTGAAGGAAAAAGAGTACACATATCTTGTAATACGCATTGCTAGCTGCCTCATTAAAAACCTTGCCAGGAAAACCCGGTGGGACAAAACCTCAGCTAAGGGAAAAAGAGTACAGCGCGTATTATACTCCCCCCTGATCAAAGTATCACTTAATTCTTAGAGACAACACACCCAAATCTTGTATATCAGCTTCTCAAATGTCGAGGTTAGCAATGCTTTAATGAACATGTCCGTCAAATTATCAATCAAGCGTATTTGTTGAAAACCTATTTCACCTTTCTGTTGAAGATCATGTCTGGAAAATTTTTTTGAGGAATGTGTTGTATTTTGTCTCCTTTGATATATCCTTCTTTAAATTGAGCTATGCAAGCTTCGTACAATATTGTTGAGATCTTCATTTCCAAATAAACATTATATTATTGCAAAATGTGTTGAATTATTGATCTCGACCAGACACACATTTCTGAATTGCTTTGTATAAGTATCAACAATTAACTGCCATGTCGAACGTAATAGTGTGGCAGTATCCTCACATGCAAATCAGTACTTGCTTGAAGACCAAACTTCACGTAATAAAATAAATAATGCCCTGCATTTACATAACCAACAAAACCTTGATAATAGTTGTTAGGACAAACAAATCTATATTAATAATTTCTTTTGCAGTATGCAATACAATATACTCATCATTATCATGAGGTCAAAATGATGTTTATTTATATTTAGCGACATCACAACCATTGGAGTACTCAATGGAATCGCTTTAACCTATATAAAGATTTTTTGAAGCTTTATTTTCGCAAACCTTAAATGCTTCAAACCAATTTAAATCCCTACAAATTTTCTTTCATTGTCTATATAGCCATATTGACAACAATGAATTATACGCATTCAAAATTTTCATATATTGCCAGACTGATAAGAAACCCCATTGCATCCACCACAGGAGAATACATACGTCTCCATACAATAATGTCAGGACTTTTGCGAAAAATCTTTATGCCACAAGGCACAAGCCGTACTTTATTTTTACGATTTTTATTTCTCATTTTACTTTTCGCACAAGAATCCTTTGTACCCCACTGACATTATACCTTGAGGTCATTGGACTATAGGTCCAAAACATCACTTTTCGAAGTGAAACAAAATATACTTGAACTGCGTATTTTATTTGACCAATCATTATATCTGTCTATATTCTTTGACAGATTTGAATTCAAGATCTTCATCACCATTATAATGTTGAGCGCTACATTATTTCAAAGATACCATCGACGGTTATTTGATATCGGTTCCAATGTGACATAATTTATTGAGATCTCTTCATTTTTCATCAATTTTAGGTACCTGAACCTTTCCCAAGGTTTTATAGAGTATTTATGTCGTGGTGCTCTTTTAAAGCACCTACCTCATTATTATGACCATCTTTATCATTTGTTCATCTCCTTCTTCAAGGAGTTTTATCTGTGGAACCGACCGGTCTATCGTCATAGACGTTGCCCTTCAAGGACTTTAGTTCTAATGGGAGCATTTGCAGCTGGAATATAATATTGTCTTTTGGGTCAACACATGCGTCTGGCAGTTAACTTGAATTATCTT
The DNA here is from genome assembly GCF_019175385.1 of Lycium barbarum. NCBI lineage: Eukaryota > Viridiplantae > Streptophyta > Magnoliopsida > Solanales > Solanaceae > Lycium > Lycium barbarum. The sequence goes on from NC_083337.1 coordinate 164,694,879, forward strand.
TTCAACGAGGATCATAACTATGATAATTCATTAAATATACATTATTTCCAGCCACCTATCATCCCTCCCCCTAATGTTAGGAAATAACATTTACCTTCCAACCTTGTTTGGGGTCCCATCTTTGTGCGCTGTGGTGGAGCAATTAAATCATACATTTACTCACATTCAAACTCTTAGATGAGAATTATTTGGTTCCTGACCCTGAACCAATAATAGGGGAACTTATTATAACTTGTTGGCTAGATGCTTACAAGTGCTACTACATATTAAATAACCTATCTCAAACCAAATTTCCTTTTAGGAGATTTGTTCTCATAACCAATTGTTTAGCTATAATTGGAGATATACAATTTCTGCTAAACCAACTTGGATACAAACCAGCATATCAACATAATTTTCATAGTTTGGAACTGTGCTCTTAATTTAATAATTTGAGCAAACAATCTTGCAATAACCAATCACAAATTGATACCAAATGCACATGTGACCACAACACCATATAATAGTAAACGGGTCTACATGGCAGGTGACTGGGCCCATACATATATCACCTTTTATACGTTCCAAAATCATGGGATACAATCCCAACATTAGCTGGTAAATTAACCAATTTGTTATCATGAGAACAAACAACACAAGAGAATTCTTGAAGAATATTTTATTTCTTCAATATATAACCACATGAATTCTCAATTATTTTCGCATTATATTTGAACGGATGACCAACTGGTCATGCCAACTTCCGTAGCATGCGATTCCATCATGCTTGTGTTTATGTAGTACAAATTCGGAGGAAAACCGGACAACATTACATATACATTTTATTTACCCGCTATAGTTGTAGTAATATGAAGATAAACCTTCACATAATTTATAGTCTCAATATAATTCATATTTTGCTAATGCCTTTGAAGCTTAAAAAGTTTCTTTTGAGACTTACTACAACACCAATATTATGAATAATTTCACTCCTCCGGGTTGTAACAAATTAGCTTTTCCAAAGCTCCCAATTAATTATGTACTACCACATATTTCATAATACCATCCATATGGTGAACATCTCCTTTTAAAGAGTAATTGTTATTATGGTCATGGTCAAAACCTTTATAGGCAAGATTTATTTCTTGCTATTACCCTTCGATAATTCATGATAAGGCTTACCACAATATTTATGACGTACTAAAAATACGTGACCAATGACCGTTTATGCCAATATAAAATTTCTTTATGTTTCTCAAACCTCCCGTAGAGACTAGTTGCGGTATTTATCCAACATACATGAGCACGTCCTTATCTATAATGTATTCACATTTCACTTTCAAAATGGACAAGCATTCACGATGCTCATCACAAGTCACAATATTATGTTCAAGGAATGAACTATAGTCATATATACGTGCTTCATAAATTTTCATTATAAGCCCATTGTCTTTATCATATTCATAGACCCACCTCGACATCACTTTGAAATTGTATCTTTTGCTTTGATGGAGGATTTATAAAATTTCATCAAGTTTGGTCGCACGACAACCACCCAAATGACCTTTCATACCACATCTTGATGGAAAAAATTTACCTTCACCTTTTGAAGGACCATTTTGAGAACCCATAATGTTCTTCCTTTTATATTACCACAATGATGACTATTGTTATTTTGTCACTTCACATCCAGATTCATACATTCAACCATTTGTCTTCTTTCAGACATATATATTATGCACTGCTACCACATTCACATCAAGGAATGGAGCATATCAAGTGGGACGAACGGGCTTCACAATTTTTCATCAAATATATATTATTTTGCCTTAGTCATCATTATATTATCAATATAGTGCATCAGGACTCAAACCCAACCACTTGTCCATATAAAGGCATGTTAGGCCATAAATCAATGGGACTCGAAAAGAACATCTTACCCTCTTGATGCAATGGGACTTGAATCCATCGTCTTACCCTCAACCAATGACACAGTAGGACAAAATACAATGGACCTCACCCTCAAACCTTTAAAAATCTTAACACTTTATAATTATATACGTAAGTGAATTCAGTTTCAACAAGACATAAAATATAATCATTTTTGTGGTCAAACTAGTCTTTATTGATTGTAACATCCATACCACCAAAGTTTAGTGTTCTACGGAACAAGCTTACCAGCAGTTTATGATTGCAATTACAGAGAACAGAGCTACTTTGAAAAATTCCAAATATTAGAAAATCAGTATTCTTAATTTCGGGAGCAGTTGAATTAGTATTTCATTTAGGTCAGTGTCTCTTTAGTCAAAGGACGCCAAAATAAAATAAGAAAAGAACGTACCTTGATTGGTTCATGCATTGTCATGTACCTAATCTTTTTTAGTATTCTATAAAGATATGTCAGTAACTTCTATTTTTCATTTAATTATCTGATTGAGATGACAAAACTCCTTTAGTTAACCAAGATAAAATGCTAATTAGTATCATAGATCTAAGAAGTCCAATAGCAATCCTATAAATGTCGGATTTCAAAACAGGTTGTGCCTTCGAATTAACTAATTGAACTTACTACCATAACCACGTATTCGGAAAGCAAATAAATCAAAAAATTTACCGTGTAAAAAGTTGAGCAGAAGACAAAGTGAAGCCAGTTAAGTAAACATGTCATACCAGTAATGCCTCATACGACCATTTTTCTGCTTATATGATACCATTTCCCTTTTTTCTAAATTCAAACATTGAATATGAAATATTTCATGAACCACTTCCCTCTTTTGTTTTAGAAAAAAATTTGAAATTTAACTTGTAAGAGGTAATGAAAATATGATTAGGGAATCGTCTAATCTCCTGGTGTTCAATGAGTGTCGAACAACAAAATATATGAATTGATGACTGATCAATTTGTCCAAAATCGTAAAGTAATTACCATCATGTACGCCAAGCAACTAAGACGAAAGTTTATAAAAAGTGATAGCATGGCAGAAGGATTAAAATTAATCACTAAAACATAATTACATAGGTGTACATACCTCATCTGAGTATTCCTTTGAAAATATGCATACCTTATACATATAGGCTAGTGTCTCCCTTCTCCTCAGTTATGACACGATTTTGTCTAATTTGTTTCAATTCAACAGTACGTCAAGTGCTTCAGTTTAAGGTTTGACGAAAATGAAATTAGAGACTCGTGTTGATAACGTGTTGTAAAATCATTCTAAAAGAGTTAGTACAATATATCAAAAGATGAAGAAAGAACAATAAAGAGAGACAAGAGATGAGAGCTTTCTTATTCATCCCAATATGTTTCAAGTGTTGTTCAAGTGTATACAATATGAATTTCTATGCTTCTGTTTATAGTGGTTCATAGAGGCATATAAAAAGGTAGATATAAATATGACATTCAACATATGAGAATGTGGGGAAGATCATGGGTGAAGTGGGAGACATTACATTAAACCTTTGATATCACGGAGGAAGTGGAATTTATTTCTAGAGTGATGGACTTCCACACTTATTATTTCATAACATACTTCACTTGAAATATTTTTCAAACGAAATTTTCAATATTTTGCCTGCATTTCAGACAATGAAAAATTAACTATTTGTAAATAATAATCGTCCTATTCCCAGCACTATTTAGTAATAGACAGGCACATCAACAACATCGTACCGTACCATACCATACCTCATTGGGAAGCAACAAGATATGAGTTTGTTCGTATCTTAGCATCTTAATAGAGACAACACACTCTAATGATTTCTCCTTCATCAAGCTTTTAAAAAAGAAGTAGCTTACTTTCTTTCATAAACAAAAATCCTAATTGTATCTTCTTTTTCCTTCGATTAATTGCTGCAAAAAAACTTATTAGCTAATTACAAGTAAATTTATATGATTAATATTAATTATTAATCTGATGATAATAATTATAATAATAACTACTATTAATTAATTTTACAAGTTAAAATATAAAAGGTGTATACGCCTTCAATGTGTAATTATGAGCATTTAATTGCTATACTTGATTTCGTTAAATATACATCGGATGCGGAATTCTAAATTCTAATGATGACCTTAGCCAAAAATTAATTACGACGTCAGAAGCACTAATGAAGAAAAAAAACAAGATTTAGTCTTTGACCCTGTAAATTCATTTTTGTTCATTTGCAATTCAAGTCGAGGAAAAAATTTCATATTGCTGCTCTGCGAGTAAGACTTTACTCCTATCGTGTATCTACATCAATTTAATATATGCGTGACATCTACTGAACATAAACATGTCTCACTTAATTATAATTAATTAAATATATATTTTACCTCATTAAATATATTTGCCTCAATCAGCTATACATATCAAAGAAATTGATTTATCAATACTTTCAAAATCCTTATTGAAAAAGGTTGAATATGTAACCATGTTTTCTACTTTTCTCATTAGTATATTTTGTGGTAGATTTAAATGAAAAATAATTCATGGTATGTTTGCAGGGTTGTTTTATCTCTATGATACTTGACGGAATATTTAAATCACAAAAATGACATAATTGTAAAGATATTTGATGGTTGACCTTGCGAGCTCTGTTCATTTTCCAAAATTACGCCCTCACAAAGCCCAGAGAGTTTTATAAGACTAGGCGTAATAAGTGATCTAAATACTGGAGGAAACATATAAGAGAAAGACAAATTACAATTAAACATTAATCTCATAAAATTGTCTGAATAGAGTTTCATAGGGTTCATAATTGTGAAAAAATCATAAAGAATGGCTATGGTTGTAATTTATGGGAATTCAAATCTTTCTTTTTTTGGCTGCTTCTCTTAATTCGTTATCAGAATTTATCAGACGGAACTCCTTTTCTTAAAGGACTTTGAACGAACTTTTCTATACACAAACAAAACTACACAAGAAAGAAAAGAACTGACAATTACTTTTTCAAAACAAATAGAATTTGTTTTTAAGTATACTCTCCCCGATTCATATTATTTGTTGTTATTTTTCTGATACAATCTTTAAAATATTCACCCCTAGAAAGTAAGCAGTATTATTACTAAATTATTCTTAATTTAATAGTATCTATTTAAGTATGATTTTTATATCACGTAAATATTCACTTATCTAAATAAGAAATAAATTTTAAAAATATAATTTAATACCATAAGTGTCGTTTTAGCAACCAAGAATTGGAAGGAGTACACATTATATTTACTACTCCCTCCGTTCCAAAACAATATCGTTTTAGCAACCAAGAAAATCAATCGCTTTAGGAATTTAAGACAAAACTTAGTATTTTGTTTTCCAACTATACTCTTATATTGAAGCGCTACTTTTTTAATAGTGCTCAATTCTCAAAAAAAAAAAAAAAATAGTCAAAAAACTGAAATTATAACAATTATGAAAAATCCAACACCATTCACGATATATGTTATGTTTTTAAATTTCAAAATAATTAATAAGATGCATAGTATTCAAGATTCGCATTATCGTATTTCTGCTTTACTTGAGGTGGATAAGATCTGCGTACACTCTACTCTTTTTAGACCTCACTTATGAATCTACACTGAGTATGTTGTTGTTTGTAATATTCAAGAGGAAATGAAAGATTTGTTATCTATCTATATATAATAAGAGAGGCAAAACGAGGATGGGATGACAAGTGTCATCACTAGAAAAAATTTAATTTTAAAATACAAAAAATAATAATTATAAAACAAATAATAAATAAAACCCACGTATGCATATTTTTATCTTCAAAGACATCTTTTTGTTTACATCTACTCAGCTTTTTAATAATTGTTATTTATTTTTTATTTTATATGTTACTTTTTAAATATTTGTTGATTTGACATTAATACAGTAATAAACATAAGAGTTACATTCCCCATCTTATATCAAAATAAAAAAATAAGCAAGATAATAATAATAATAATAATAATAATAATAATAATAATAATAATAATAAAAATAATGCCGAAGTGTAACCATCACAAAAGTGAAATTAAAAAAAAAAAAAATGATGTGGTTAATGTTGCTTATGATGTGGTCGTGAAATGCGGCAATTCTAATCATTTTTTTGCACGGATTGCCCTTCGTTTGGTGTGGTCTTTAAATTTTGCCCCTCAAATTTGTGGTCTTTAAATTTTGCCCTTCATAGTTGTGGTCTTTAAATTTTGCCTTTTGCTTGGAAAGATGAGCGAATACATGAAGTTCTGGGTTCGAATCCCCGCTCAGGCATAAAATAAAAAAATAATTTCGCAAGGCAGGACTTGGGGAGTGTATGCCGGATCAAGCATACAATCTTTAAGAAAAAGTTAAAGTTATGCCGGATCCGGCATAACTAAAAGTCTGGCCCTCAAGGCAAAGTCTGCCCCCTCCGGCAGACTTTTAGTTAAACATAACTAAAAGTCTGCCAGAGGGGGCATACAAAATTTAAACTTTGCCTTATAAGGCAAACTTTTTTTTTTTTGGTTGAAAGTCTATTTTATTCCATCCAAAAAACTTGTACAGCACAAAGTTGAAGCTGACCTTCAACTGTACATGGTAAAATTCCTACTCACTAACTTGTATAAGTCAAACTAGGAGCAACTATTACATTAAAAAAACAACAGCCAGTTTCAATCAACTACACTTAGTTAGGGATAGCAATTCATAGCAGCAAGAGCTCTCTGCCATTTGAAGTTGTTCCTGCCTTGGATGTGAATATGTTGTGCAATCTCTCTGCAGAGTCTATCAGGAAGAAACTGAGTGTTTTGAAATCTGAGTAGGTTCCTTTCTCTCCAAACCAATGCCACTAGCATACCAAAAATGCAGCAAGTAATGGAGCAGTGGCCTGATTTGTGTCTAGCAATGTGTGAGATCCATTTGATTTCATCTTGCCAGCCCCCTATTCTTCTAGTGTACCCCAGCCATACCAACAATCTGTACCACAACCCTTTTGTGATGGAGCATTCAAAATAAAGATGGGAAAATGTTTCTTGGGTCTGCCCACAGAAGATGCAATCAGGTGGCACTTGAATGCCAAATTTGTGAAGTCTATCAACAGTGGCTAATCTACCTTGTATTGCCAGCCAAAGTGTGAATTTGTATATGGGATGGACATTTGGTTGCAGCATAATACTTTTCCATGTAACTTTGGTATATATGCTTGAAAAAATACATATATATGCTTCAAGGCAAAGTTTGCCCATAAGGCATAAGTATGCCCCCATCGGCATAAGTTTGGTAAATCCTTAACAAGTTTATGCCGATGGGGGCATACTTTTATGCCGGATCCGGCATAAACTTGTGTAGGAATTATCAAAGTTATGCCGGAACCGGCATACTTATGCCAAGTCTGCCATAAGGCATAAGTATGCTGGGTCCGGCATAACTTTGCTAATTCCTTCACAAGTGTATGCCGATGGGGGCATAGCGAAATTTAAACTTTGTCTTGCGATTTTTTTTTAAAAATTTTGACTGTGTGGGGGTTCGAACCTGAAACCCATGGGATTTAGCGAAGGGCAAAATTTAAAGTTTTCAAATATGAAGGGTAAAATTTAAAGACCACCCCAAAAGAAGAGCGAATTGCCCAATTCTAATTAGACTAGACGGCTTATACCCGTGCTGCGCACAGGCCCAACACTTTAGATTATAGTGCATATATGTGTATGTATTTGTCTTTGAATAGTGGTTATATATATAGAGAGTATATGTTATGTTTAAAACGTGATTAATATAACATTGTAGTTTGTGCTCCCTATCTAAAATTTTATTATATTAATGTTTGCTATGAATACAAAATCGGCAAATTTATTAATATTTTTTAAAAGAGAAGACTTGTTGTAGAAATTGATTTTCTATCTAAACGAAGAAATACTATTTTTTAACTGTTGGTAAATATTCTCGGTTTAGCTCATTTTACTTGTCATGTTGTCTTTTGCATTAAATTCTATCTTATTTTAAAATATAAATATTTTAAGTATATTTAGTGAACATAATAACTTGATTTTGTCAATATGGGATATTATGTTCAAAACACGATTAATATAACATTGTAGTTTGTGTTCCGTATTTAAAACTTTATTATATTCGTGTTTGCTACGAATACGCATGGTGTTTAATATGGGGCCCACTTTTTTTTTAACATTGTTTGTTTTTTAAATATGGGATTCACTTTTTCTTTTTCAATATTACTTGATTTTGTTAATATGGGGTCCACTTTTTTTTTTCCCCGTGAGTTTGGATGTGGTGGGTTTCACTTTTTTTTTTAATACTGGATGGTGTTTAATATGGGGCCCACAATGTGGGATTCATTTTTTTTATATATATATTGCTTGATTTTGTCAATGTGGGATACTATGTTCAAAACACGATTAATATAACATTGTAATTTGTGCTCTGTATTTAAAACTTTATTATATTAGTATTTGCTACGAATACGCATGGTGTTTAATATGGGGCCCACAATTTTTATTTTTTTTAATATTGCTTGATTTTGTTAATATGGGGTTCACTTTTTTTTTCCCGTGAGTTTAGATGTGGTGGGTTCCACTTTTTTTTTTAATACTGGATGGTGTTTAATATGGGGCTCACTTTTTTTTAATATTAGTTGTTGTTAAATATATATAGGGCCCACAATTTTTTTTTACAATTTTTTTAATGGGCCTGTTTAATATGGAGCCCAAATTTTTTTATCTTTTTTTATATATATACTATGTTCAAAACGTGATTGATATAACATTGTAATTTGTGCTCCGTATCTAAAACTTTATTATATTAGTGTTTGCTAAGAATACAAAGTCTGCACTTTTTTTTTTTTGACATTGTTTATTTTTTTAATATGAGATTCATTTTTTTTGTTATATATTGCTTGATTTTGTCAATATGAGATACTATTTCAAAACACGATTAATATAACATTGTAGTTTGTGCTCCGTATTTACAACTTTATTATATTAGTGTTTGCTACGAATGCGCACGGTATTTAATATGGGGCCCACAATTTTTTTTTAACATTGTTTTTTTTAATATGAGATTCACTTTTTTTTTTTTTTAATATTACTTGATTTTGTTAATATGGGGTTCACTTTTTTTTTCCCGTGAGTTTGGATGTGGTGGGTTCCACCTTTTTTTTAATACTGGATTATGTTTAATATGGGGCCCACATTTTTTTAATATTAGTTGTTGTTTAATATATATGGGGCCCACAATTATTTTTTTACAATGTTGTTTTATGGGCCTGTTTAATATGGGGCCCAATCTTTTTTTTTTATATGTACTATGTTCAAAACACGATTGATATAATATTGTAATTTGTGCTCCGTATCTAAAACTTTATTATATTAGTGTTTGCTAAAAATACAAAGTCTGCACCTTTTTTTTTAATGGGGCTCACATTTTTTTTTAATATTAGTTGTTGTTAAATATATATAGGGCCCACAATTGTTTTTTACAATTTTTTTTTAATGGGCCTGTTTAATATGGGGCCCAATTTTTATTTTTATTTTATATATATACTATGTTCAAAACGCGATTGATATAACATTGTAATTTGTGCTCCGTATCTAAAACTTTATTATATTAGTGTTTGCTAAGAATACAAAGTCTGTACTTTTTTTTTATTTTGACATTGTTTATTTCTTTAATATGGGATTCATTTTTTTTTGTTATATATTGCTTGATTTTGTCAATATGGGATACTATGTTCAAAACACGATTAATATAACATTGTAGTTTGTGCTCCGTATTTAAAACTTTATTATATTAGTGTTTGCTACGAATACGCACGGTATTTAATATGAGGCCCACAATTTTTTTTAACAATGTTTGTTTTTTTAATATGGGATTCACTTTTTTTTTTAATATTACTTGATTTTGTTAATATGGGGTTCACTTTTTTTTTCCCCGTGAGTTTGGATGTGGTGGGTTCCACCTTTTTTTTTAATACTGGATGGTGTTTAATATGGGGCCCACATTTTTTTAAATATTAGTTGTTGTTTAATATATATGGGGCTCACAATTTTTTTTTACAATTTTTTTTTATGGGCCTGTTTAATATGGGGCCCATTTTTTTTTTTATATGTACTATATTCAAAACACGATTGATATAACATTGTAATTTGTGCTCCGTATCTAAAACTTTATTATATTAGTGTTTGCTAAAAATACAAAGTCTACACCTTTTTTTTTATATGTTGCTTGATTTTGTCAATATGGGATACTATGTTCAAAATACGACTAATATAGCATTGTAGTTTATGCTCCGTATTTAAAACTTTATTATATTAGTGTTTGCTACGAATACGCATGGTGTTTAATATGGGGCCCACTTTTTTTTTTTATAATACTGGTTGGTATTTAATATGGGGCCCACAATATTTTTTAAATATTAGTTGTTGTTTAATATATATGGGATCCATAAATTTTTTTTTACAATATATATTTATTTTTTAGGCCCTATTTAATATAAGGCCCAAAATTTTATTTTTTTTAATCGGCCCATCAACGGATGACGAAGAGTGACGACCAAACTCCCTCTTCTAAGTAGTAGAAAAGAAATTAGACGTGAAAGTTGGATGCAACTATATCAAAATAAAATCAAAATAAAAACTGCAAATCCACAAAGAGTAGGAAAACTAACCGAGAAACCAACTATTCCATACAGAATGGAGTCCCACGTTGGTGGACTTCATTCCTTCTTTATAGGGCAACTTAAATTTATATTTTAACCATACGTTCTAAGATTAGACTTCAACTAATCTCACTTCCCCTCTCTCTCTCTCTATATATATATAATATTTTTCAAATTTTCTGTGTATTATTTCTATGGCAGATCATTCACGAGCCACATCTCATAAGTTTTGCAGCAATTTTGGTTTTGGAAATGTTTGTAAAATTTGTAAATCCTTCGTCTCCATTTTATCCCCATTTTAATTATTGTTAGTTATTTTTAAATTTAATATATTGCTTTTAAAAAAATTCAATTGATTACTTTGAATTCTACGGGTTTTGCAGGATAATGGAGTGCAGTTTTGAAAGTGGGTTAATCTTATGAGTTTGAATTCAACACAACTGCCCAACAAGATTATACTACAAAATTGGTGCTGTCAAATGCAATTACATTGTTGGAAGGTTTCATTATACGCTTCTTCGTTTATCGTATCTTTACTTTCATTTCACAAAACGCAACTTCTGTATTTGGATGAATTCTTAAAATGCTCTTGGGATTAAAAAATACATCAATTAACATAATCTATTTGTAACACTTTAATGCTTATGAGTTATATAAATGGATATTTGAAAAATATTTGATTGGAAATTAGAAACAGAAAGATTGATAAACTTTTTCATATAAAAAATATAAATAGTTTGTGAAATTAAGTTGTCATCGACCATAAATGTCAGTTGGAAAAACAGTGGAACCATCATTTAGTTTAAACATAGACTGAATTTTGGTGATATAGTAAATTATTTCACTTTGGGTAATACAGCCAAAGTGATTTGTTCGTTAATATACATGCATGTCTTATACAATTCAATATTTTTAGTCAAGAATAATAGACTATTTTATATAAAGGTCAAGGCTAGGGTGACTTATTATCTGAAGAAAGAAATAATAAAATAAGGATAAGATATTTCAAAAATCAAATATTAAACTTAGATGAATTTTTCCCATAATTGGGAAAATCAGATTGATCAAAAATAATTTGTAATTGATAATATCTAAGTTACAAAGATTAGGGATCTATTTAGATAACGTAAGTCAAATTTGGAAGATTGACAACAAATTCCTATCAGGTTTATATCATACATTTCCAAATTTAAATTGGCAAGGTTTGGCCGAAAAAATATTAATTTAAAGAAAGAAATTTTAAAAATATTCATTTAATTTGTACATAACACCTAGGTTGTGGATATTGAAATCAGATTTACTCCGCACATATTCTCAATGAAATTCTTTTGTGGCTTATATATTTTTTTTAATATAATTTAGTTTTAATTTAATAAGCCTATAATACACATTTAACCATTGGGAGTGCGATGTGCTTTAGGCCATTATTTATTTTAACACATAAATCATGTTTTGGGTTGATTGCAGCCAATAAATGTTCTCCCTCTTTGCAAAAATTGTTATACAAGTAATAAGGAAAGGTGAATTCAGTAACCCTATCTTTTTCATTTCAACAACCAATAAATTAGTGAAAATAGAAAGTTAAAGTGATATTCTTTTGTGAACTAAATTCTCGCGACTAAAAGTTGTATCACTTGCTTTTCTATAGTATACTAGATGGCTTATGCCCGTGCTGCGCACGGGCCAAACATTTCGGATTATAGTGTATAAATATATATGTAGTTCTGTTTAAATAATAATATATATATATATATATATATATATATATATACTATGTTCAAAATACGATTAATATAACATTGTACTTTGTGCTCCGTATCTAAAACTTTATTTTATTCGTGTTTGCTACGAAAATTTATTAATACTTTTTAAAAGAGAAGACTTGTTTAAAAGAAAATTATTTTCCTCTCTTTGAGATAAAATAATAGCAATATTTAAGCATTAGTTGATATTTTCAATTTTAATTCGATTAATTTAAAAGTGTAAAATACTTATTATTTTTTATCAAATTTTGATTTGGATAATTCTAATTCACATTATTAAATTAATTTTACATGTTTGAAATGAAACAAAGTAGAAATTAATTTTCTATTTAAATGAAGAAATGCTATTTTTAAATTTTTAGTAAATATTTTCGGTTTAACTCATTTTACTTGTCATGTTGTCTTTTGCATGGGTTTTTAAGGAAACGTGAATTAGAATTATAATTTGACTAATTTATCTTATTCATTATTTGATCTTCATTTGATATTAATCTCTTTTCACATTTATTAGAGTAAGAATAAAAATAAAAAAGTAATTAAATTGTATCTTATTTTTTAAATATATATATTTTAAGTATATTTATTTTAGTAAACATAATAAATAAATGGCATGCCGGAATAGCAAATACAACAATTAAATATTTTGAAGAAAAGTAATAATATGAGGTCCATGTTTTTTGTTGTGCAATAATTTCATTTGTTCTCACTAATGAGTTAATATGCATGTGGCAATGAATCCATTATTATTGACTTGATGGGATACTTTGGGAATTACATGAATATTATTTGATTTTTTAGTATATGGGGTGCACGATTTTTTTTATTTTTTTTTTTGACGTTGCCTTTTTTTTTAATATGGGTCCATTTTTTTCATAAGTATTTTAAGTATGTTGCTGTACAATAATTTCATTTGCTCGCACTAATGGGTTGATACGTATGTGGCAATGAATCCATCATTATTGATTTAATTGTTTGATTTTCTAAGCATTTGTTTATTAACATTGTTTGTTTTATTAATATGGGATTCACTTTTTTTTTTTTTTTTTAATATTGCTTGATTTTGTTAATATATGGTCCACTTTTTTGTTCCCGTGAGTTTGGATGTGGTGAGTTCCACTTTTTTTTCTTCCTTTTTTTTATTGCTCGGTGTTATTTAGTATGGGGCCCACCCTTTTTTTTAAGGGACAACGGATGATGAAGCATGGGTCTAAACCCATGCTTTATATAGTTTCTTCTTTTTTTATTTTTATTTTTTATATTCCCTGGTGTTGTTTAGTATGGGGCGCGTCCTTTTGGACATTATTAGTTTGCACTATTTTTATGCATATATATATATACTATGTTCAAAACACGATTGATATAACATTGTAATTTGTGTTTCGTATCTAAAACTTTATTATATTAGTGTTTGCTAAGAATACAAAGTCTGCACTTTTTTTTTGACACTGTTTATTTTTTTAATATGGGATTCACTTTTTTTTCTTTTTTTTTTTTATATATATATTGCTTGATTTTGTCAATATGGGAAACTATGTTCAAAACACGATTAATATAACATTGTAGTTTGTGCTCCGTAAGTGTTTGGATGTGGTGATTTCCACTTTTTTTCCTTCCTTTTTTTTTATTGCTCGGTGTTATTTAGTATGGGGCCCACCCTTTTTTTTTAAGGGACAACGGATTTATTTTTATTTTTTATATTCCCTGGTGTTGTTTAGTATGGGCTCGCCCTTTTGGACATTATTAGTTTGTACTATTTTTATGCATATAATATATATATATATATATATATATATATACTATGTTCAAAACACGATTGATATAACATTGTAATTTGTACTCCGTATCTAAAACTTTATTATATTAGCGTTTGCTAAGAATACAAAGTCTGCACTTTTTTTTTTTTACACTGTTTATTTTTTTAATATAGGATTCATTTTTTATTTTATTTTTATATATTGCTTGATTTTGTCAATATGGGAAACTATGTTCAAAACACGATTAATATAACATTGTAGTTTGTGCTCCGTATTTAAAACTTTATTATATTAGTGTTTGCTATGAATACGCATGGTGTTTAATATGGGGCCCACAATTTTTTTTTTTACAATTTTTTTTTTTTAATTATGGGCTGTTTAATATGGGGCCCAATTTTTTTTTTATGGGGGGCCCCACAACGAACGACGAAAGGAGCACCAACCGGTGCTTCTAATATAGTAGAAATTACTCCCTCCGTTTCAATTTGTTTGAACCTATTTTCTTTTTAGTCCGTGCCAAAATAAATGACCTCTTTTCTAATTTGGAAACAAATTCACTTTATGAATGATTTACCGTCACACAAATTTTTAAGGATTGTTTTGAATCATAAGTTTCAAAAGTCTTCTGTCTTTCTTAAATGTCGTGCCCAGTTAAATGGATTCATATAGATTGAAACGGGGGGAGTATATGATATTTTGTCACTTCGGAGAAATTATTAGTTAACTTTCTATTTAGTTATCTTTATTTATTTTCAATCATGTTACATTTTAGGAACATTTGTCACAGAAGAATTAAAGATGATATTGAAATTTCATCCAAAAGCTATTCAATAATAACAATAATATATACAGTGTAATTTTATAAATAGGATTTGAAGATGATGGTATGTACACAGATCTTACTCCTACCTTATGGAGACTGTTTCCAAATAATCATATGATTAGTTTATTTATTTATTTCATGAACCTTTTACTGGGTATATTGTGTAAAGAAGTTATAAGATAGCAATTGTAGAAATATGTTTAAGCAATTATATTTAATCTGCTCAAGAAAATAATAGTTTTATAATTATCTATAATTAACTTTTTTCTTTAATTGATCTTTCATCGCACGGGCATGAATACTAATAAAAATTAAAATGAGAAGGGAGTAATTAAATGGAAGATTATTTAACCCACCATCAAAATGTTCTAACGTGCGTAGTTAGTTACCTCAGCAAAGTGACGTGCTGGGGAATTGAAAAGTTGTATGGAGCGCGTGGAGGCAAAAACTGATTGACGGCTCGCTGCAAATGAAATAATTGCTTCTCACCTCTTTCCAAAGTGAAAACCGCCGCTCTTCTTTTTTTTACAATTTTTTATTTTTATTTATCACTTTTAATATCTCAAGACAAGATAATTTTTTTTCATTTTATTTATAGTATTAATTACTCACGTCCAATCATTTTTCAAATCTAATAAAAAAATACACCAAATAATATGAATATCATGGTAAATTATGCATTTCATTTATTATTTCTGAAGGGGTGTATAAAATTAAAAGTGGACAAGTAAAAAGGAACATGTGGTATATTTATTTTTAGTTTAAGAGCGAAATGCCTCTTCTATGGCAAATGACAAATCTCTTTTTTTTTTTTTTTTTTTTTTTTTTTTTTTGTCACTCAGCGTTCGTATTGGGATCATGACTAATCTAAATACGTTCCGTGAGATTCATTTGAAGAAAAGTGCGCTTTCTTACAAGATTTTTATTATACTCAGGACTTGAATTCCGGATCTCTAATAAAGAGTGGAGGACCTTATCCATCCCACTACAATCTTTATTGGTGACAAACCACTTGTGAGTTGTGCCAAAAAAAACTGCTTATCACATTAAATACTTACAGAAGTACCATAAGGTCTCATTTGTTTGCACTTAATGGACATCTGAATCTGAATGGTTCAGACCTTAGTCCATTAAGTGCATTTAGTTACATTAAAATCTAAGCACTTATTTGGTCTGAATAGGTCTTAATCATTAAGATATTGAACAAAGTCTTAATATCATTAAGAGGTACCCACTCTAAACCTCCCACCTCCCATCCCCCACCACCTACGCCCTTCCCACTCACCACCAACACCACCCCAACCCTCTCATCCCTACTTACCCACCACCCACCCCACCCTCACTTCCACCCCACAACCCATCGATACACCCCTAACCCTACCCCCTACACACTCTCCACCCACCTAACCCTACCCCCACCCACCATCAACACCACCCAAACACCCCCCATCCCCACCTGCCCACCCATCATCCACAACCCCAACCTTACCCCCTACACACCCTCCACCCACTACCCTACCTCTTACACACCATCCACCCACCTCCAACCCTACCCCCTACCCACCACCACTACAAACATTTCATCATTACTAACAAACATAAATGATTCATTTTTTATCAAATAGTATTTTTATTTTATTAAATTTGTATTTATTTTCTAATATTTAGTTGTTTTCTTATTTGAATTATATATTTATTATTTTTAAATAAATTCATTATGCACATTCAGATGTCGAAAAACAAACAATCTTAATCATTCAGTGTTCAGATCGAGGGACAACATCTTAATCATTCAGATTCAGATGTCTTAATTTTAATGAAAACAAATGAGGTCTAAGGTTGTATTTCCTTCAAATTTTTGAAGAAGACTATTGGCAAATATTGTTAGTTTGAACCAAAAAAAAAAAACTTTTTATGGCAAACAACAAATTACTTATTGTTTTAAAAGGCAGTGTCAGGACTCGCCCCGGGGCTCGCCTCGGGGCAGGGCAGTGGCAAAACGCCTTGGGGCTAACGTGCGGGGCTTAGTTCCTACGAGGCTTACGCCCTAAGCGCCCAACCGTACGCCCTAAACACGCCTAACGCCCTAAACACGCCTAACGCCCAACGCTCAGGGCTCGCCTAACAGTTCTTACACAAATTATATTTTAAATTCCTTAATTAAAATCATTCACCCTCATAATTGTTTAACAAAATAATGATACTTAATAGTTTTTCATCTATAGAAATAGAAGATTGGGTGTAACTCATATAACAAGTCGTAGTATTGGATATTTACTATTTGAGAACGTCGTGAGGGTGAATATCACTTAATTTAAAAAAAAAAAACACATAGCGGAATTGTACATTTTCACTTGTCATTGGTCATAAGTCCTATGTATTAGAATTATCATATAATTTTATTTTTTGTTCATGAAGAAGTTATGTTTTAATTGTAATATTGATAAATTTTATTGATTATTTGCTTATAGGGAGATAAAATGAATAGTATGATAGTAATAGCGTTTTAAGAAACAGTGTTTTTTTCCGTGTTTGAAAGTTAAAATGTTAGAATTTTTTTGCATTTCATAATAGCTTTTATTTCATTGTATTGTTTATACTTGTAAAATTATGTTATATATAATTACAAGTTATAAGCGGTGTATAATGGATTGCTTTGATCATTTTTTTGTGAGGATCAAGCGCGCGCGCTCATACACACACACACACATATATATTTCATTTATTTACAGTTTTCTTTTATTTTTTATGTAATTTTACCTATTTAAAAATATTTATTGTAATTATATTATTTTAAGAAATACTAAAAATTAAATACCCATAGGGCTTACGCCCCGTGCCTCGAGGCTTACGCCTCGTCGAGGCGTATGTAAAACGCCCCGCCTTCGCCCCCGCCTTTTAAAACACTACTTGTGAGTTGTGCCAAAAAACTGTTTATCTAAGTAAAACAGAAGTACCATAAGGCTGCATTTGATTCAAAATTTTGCAGAAGACTTTCGCAAATATTGCTAGTTTGAACCAAACACCAAAAAAAACAAAAGTTATTTTTTAGCTTGTACGATTGAAAAAAATACTTTTATGGCAAACAACAAACCATTTGTGAGTTGTTCCAAAAAACTCCTTATCTAAATAAAATAGAAGTACCATAAGGCTGCATTTGCTTCAAAATTTTGCAGAAGATTTTTCGCAAATATTGCTAGTTTGAACCAAACACCGAAAAAAAGAGATTATTTTTTACAATATGTACGATTGAAAAATGTGTTTTGGAAAAATATTTTCTAAGAAGTTTTCCAAATTTTGAAACGACTCAAAGTTTCAAAATGATAAAAATTAGTCTGGTAAGAAAATTGGTGTAACTAATATTTATTAGGTCTTTATTATTAGTAGCTATAGTTTAAAATAATTAAACTACATAGCTAACTTTGGGCAGCTAATTACAATTCGCATCTAATACCCTCTGCGCTCATCAATACCCGTTAACTTCGAATACCCAGCTGCTCTTGGGTTTAGTATCAGATACGTTTGCAACCTCAAAATCCATGACTTTTTCTCCGTCATCCCAACTCCGATATAGCTCAATGAAAAGAGATCCCTGAATTCCGAAAAAGAAATTGAATGGATCTATTAGTAACATAGAACGGCGACTATTGGAATGAATCCATGGCCACCGCCGTCACCAAATCACAGCTCCCTCCTCGTCGGCTGCTATGCGTGTCTTCTCCGTCATTTTTGGCCAAAATTCATGGCTTTTTCTTCCTCATTTCTCCTCCACCACCGTCGTCATCTCTGGTCGGAATCCATGGCCAATCGAACAAATTTTTCTCAGATCTGAGTGTATTTTATTTCTTGTATCGCAGATCTGAGTGTATTTTATTTCCTGTATCTCAGATCTAAGTGTATTTGTGTGTATTCGTTATTGTTTATTGTAAAATACAATGCTTCTTTATGTATTTTTCACCTGTATTTCGAAGGAGATCTTTTTGTATACAAATAAATACAGTGAATTTTAATAGAGCTGAATGTCCTTATATTTTTTTGCATTTATGTTGTTTGAATACAACTAAATTTAAATACAATAAGTTGAATACAATGTAAAAGTAACTAAAATAATACAATCGAATTGAATACAGCGAAATATAGTCAAATTTAATATAAGTTATTGTAACTATAAAATGTCATTAGCAAAAGTATAAATATGCCTAAAATAAACCCATAAAATATAGTCATTTGTGAAAATTCCAATAGTCCTTTTGCCATATGTGGATATGGGCTCACTCGAGTCCTCGTAAGCGAAACTGATTTTGTCTAGTGACTAGACATTCGTTCGAAAATAAAATGACATTCCATTTTTCTTTTTTTCATAATTATCTTCAAAGTTCGTTGAAACTTCTTAGAAAATTGCACGATGCCCCAATTTTGATTTTATATATTTTCTTCTTCTATATAATTGACTTTGTGCCCGTTTGGATTGACTTATAAGTTGTTTTTAGCTTTTTTTGAGTATTTGGTTGATCAATTTAAAATCATTTTGTGCTTAAAGTAAGCCCAAAAAATAAGTTGGCAACTTATTTTTTGTTTGACTTATAAGCTGTTTCCAACTTATAAACTGTTTTTTTTAAGCCCATCCAAACATGCTCTTTGTAAAGATCCATTTTGTGAGAGAAATAAATAAAAATATCTGAGTATATGAGCGGTAAATATTTATTCGCATTCCGTGTTTATGTCCAATATATAATTTTCAAAAATTAAGTATGTGAGAATGTATGTTATTTAGTTGTGGTTAAATGTTAGTAAATGTCAATGTGCAAACACATGTTATGCATTTGTTGACTTGGCGTAAATGAATAAATTTCTAACATTTCGAGCAGGTGATATTTCAGCAAGCATTTGGTAAATATTTAAATTGTAGTTGAAAAAAGAATATTTAAAGTAAAGTTAGCAAAACATTTAGAAATTTGTTGTGCTTGAACTTGATACGAAAATCGACGAAAGTTAAACGAGTAACCATTATTATTTTAACTTTAATTTTGTCCTTTTTCTTTTTTTCTAACTAAAGTAATGAGTATCAGTGCAATTAAAGCAGCAGGGACCATATTTAGGACTGAAATTATCTAGGTGTTAAAGCGAATACCAGAAGGTCATAAAGATGTTTGATTCCCTACAGTGCATGACTTCTGTGGCCTAGTCTTTTGTATTATTTCATCTGTTTTTATAATATTGGGTTGAAGCCGAAGTTTAAAACAAATAGAAATTGAGTTTTGTTTTGACATGAATTTCACTTCGACAAAGAAAACAGTTTTGCGAGTGAAAATTGTCATTCACTTGAAATATTTTTCAAACGAGTTTCAATATTTTGCTTGTGTTTCAAACACGGAAATATTAATATTTGCAACTTGTAAATAATAATCTCTATTCTCAGCACTATTTTATAAAGAGAGACACTATCGACAACATCGCACCATACCATGCGTCATTAGCAAGCAACACTCTTTAATGATTTCTCCATCAAGCTTTTGAAAACGAAGAAGCTTACTTTCTTTTGATAAAGAGAAATTTTAATTGTATATTCTTTTTCCTTCGATTAATTGTTGCAATAGAACTTATCAGCTAATAGTAAAAATAAGTTAATATTGAGCTTCTAGCGAATCAGAGTCCCTCAAACATGACAAACTGTTGACCGAACACACATTACAAATAAATTTATATGATTAATTATTAATTTCAGTGGAATCAGAATTTTTACTAAGGGGTTTAAAATTTGTAAAAGTGAACACACGAAGAAATCGAAGGGGGTTCAACATCTACTAAATATATATAAAAGATAATTTTAATCATGTATAAGTAATGTAATTTTTTGCCGGCTATGCCTAGCTCCGCCCCTGATTAATCTGATGATAATTATTATTATAATAATAATAACAACTAATTAATTAATTAATGGAATAGGTTAAGATATAAAAGGTGTATACTGTACACGACTTCCATGTATTAATCTGATGTAATTATGAGCATTTACAGCTTGTTTGGATGGTTGTTACCTATTGTATTGTTTGTGTTATTAGTTTAAATACAATGTTCATTTTGATTTTCACTTTAATTTTATTATGTCGCATCGTTAAATTCATCGTTACGTAACGACGAAAAGTTATAACGACCGATTTGGTGTTATTGCGTCGTTACCTTATTTATTTTTTCTCATTTTTTCTTTACTTATTATCTAATAATCATATTTTATCGTTTACCCTACTTTTTTATGAAAGCTCTACACCGTACCCTACTTTTCTTGTAGGTTTATCCTTCAAATTGTTGATGTCTAACATTATGTAACGACGAAGAATGATACGATACATCCAAACGTTGTATGCATCAAAACAATACAAGAATAGGATAATACAATACAACACAATACGATACGCTTTCTACTGTGAACACGTGTATAACACTACTGTTTAGCGGGCAACGTGGACCCTTCATTTTCGCCCAAATGGACCAAGCTGCTTTCTCTTTGTTCTTTCCCCTTTCTCTTCATTTGGAGTAAAGGCTTGGGGAAAGTGGCCAAATTCGAATTATTCATCCTGATCTAATTCCGTTGAATATATTGTTTGATCGTAGTTTTGTCAGTAAATTTGTTTGATGTAGTTTTTCCGCAGGTCATGTGGGAACACTTTTCTGAGTACCAAAGGTGAGTGGTGACCATGTAAGTGGTCGATTCTACTCCTTTAGATTGCTTTATTTAATCTCTTTAAAGATACCTCCGATGTGGAATTCTAAATTTTAATTTTGACCTTGGTCAATAATTGACTACAACGTCAGACGCATTATAGAAGTAAAACACAAAAGTAGTAAGTCTTTGACCCCATCAGTTCATTTTATTTATTTGTCAATTCAGTTCAAGGAAACAAATTCATACTTGCTGCTCTGCTAGTGAAAATTTATTTTCATCGGATATTTACACTAAATTAATACATACATGATATATATTGCACATAATTTTTTTCACTTAATCATGATTAATTAATAGATATTTTTACTATACTAAATTACTTAACCATAATAAATTGATATAATTTGTTGTAAGCACGCATGCAGTAAATCTTTACCTTATTTTCATTCCCTTACAACTGCAAGTTGAGAAGTATTTAATGTAATTTGTTTTAAACTTTTATTATTTTGTAATATAGCGTGTTTGTGTGCCTTATATGAGAAGAAACTTCCGCTAGGTGGAAAAAGTGTGCATGAAAACAAAAGAGGGAGACAAAAAAAAGTTGGAGTAGTTATTAAGTCAAAGTCAACGAATAGAGTCTCTTTCTTTTTCACAAAACAAACCAGATGTCCATTCAAAAGTTTTAAAAGTGCATAACGACGAACTATTTGCCTCAATCAGCTATGTACGTATCAATGAAGATGATTTATCAATACTTTCAAATTTCCTTATCCAAAATATTGAATATAGTAGTATTAAAGCATTTTCCTAGTTTCCTCGTCAGTGCTATGTTTCTATATTTATGATACTCTGTTGTTGACTTTAGTGGAAAATGACTCATCGTATGTTTGCAGTATAATTTTTTTTAATCTTTATAACACTTATTCTCAGAGGTGAATTATTTCTTAAATTATGATGTACGTAAGTAATTCTTGATCTCTCTATGAAATTAGATATTTTATAAAATTGATCTAATATTATTTATTGACTTCCATACTCCAAGGAGTTTGAATAGTGCACTTGGTTGTGCTAATTTATTTACTTAGAGGCAATTCTCACTTGGTCTTGTTCCTCATTTATGGTGAACCTATTTAGAAATACTAGATTTGCCTCTGGTTATCATTTCCGGCCATATTACATGATTTTTAGCTTCGATAAATTTCACTAACCTTAGAAAGTAAGAAGTGTTTTCAATAAATTACTCTTAATTAAATAGTTTCTATTTAATGAGGTTTTTTGATTTTGTGAAAGTCCAGTTATCTAATAAGGATAAATTAGATAAAAAGGGACTAATACTTTTTTTTATTATATAGACATTTAGTTATTTTAAATAAAATACAAATATTTAAAAAAGTCATATAATAAAACATTAAACTCATAAACAATGCCTTAATTGTAAAGATATTTGATGGTGGCCTTGCGAGCTCTGCCTATTTTCCATTTTTGCGCCACTTATAAGCCCAGAAAGCTTCGTAGGCGTAATAACTAATAAGTGATCTAAAAATTAATCTCAGAAAATTTTCACGAATAGAGTTTCGTAGAGCTCATAATTGTGAAAAAAATCATAAAAGTGGCTATGGTTGTAATTTATGCGAATTCAAATCTTTCTTTTGCTGCTTCTCTTGATTGGTTACCAAGAATTCAAATTTTCTTTTACTGCTTCTCTTGATTGGTTACTAAAAAGTTCACTCGGTACTCTTTTCCTTTAAGGAGGTTGAAAATACCTTTTTATAGGCAAGAAGGAACGTAACGCAAAAAAATAGAGAAGAAATATTCTTCTATTTCTCTTACTCTCTTACAATAAAATATACAATTATAGACATCTAATTTCTGAAATAGATTTCGTTTTCAAAAACTAACACAAGACTTGCGATAATTATATTGATGACTATATTCTTCAAATTTTTCGCTCCAAAAGATACAAAAAATTCTCGTTTATTTTTATCTACGCCTCTGTTTCACTCATTTTACGTAATAAAGTTTTAAAAAAAAATCTAAATCTAGGCCAATTCTAAATTTTCTCAATCATTTCTAAGAATTAACATACGAATAAATCAAATATTTTCAAATTTAATTCTATAGATTATTTGTTCAAAATAAATTCCAAGCCGTCCTATAGTTCATCAGACGTGGATTTAAGGGCGAAAGTTTGTCCTTGCAGTAGTAGTACAGACAAGTTGACCTATATAGAGCCCGTTTGGATTGACTTATAAGTTGTTTTCAGTTTTTTTGAGTGTTTGGTTGGTCAGCTTAAAGTCATTTTGTGCTTAAAATAAGCTCAAAAAATAATTTGGCCCATTTGATTTAACTAATCTAAAGCAGCTTATAAGCTAAAAATAGCTTATAAGCCAAAAAAAAAGTTAGATTATTCCAACTTAATTTTTTTTTAACTTATAAGCTGTTTGCTTTGAGCCTCGTCCTGTTTGTGAAAATTCAACCTGTGATAATTTGAAATTTTGATATAGTTAGATCTTTTGAACCCGCTATAAGCTGTCACAGTGATCACCCATTTCGGGATACTCCATAATATAGTTCCACCTGGTCAAAAGAGTGTCTACGTGGACTTTTTTTTTTATCAGAAAAAGTGTTCAAATCAATACTTATTTAATTTGGAATAGTTTAATTAAATTATCTTTTTTTTCTTTTAAAAATTAATATTTTATTAAAGAATTTGCAACTGAATTAGTAAACACTCTTTTTTAATGGGAGGGAATAATATTAAACTTTTTCATCGGCTTTAGAATTCGAATGTATAGTTCGAAGTTGTGCTAGTAGATGAATGTTTTAAACCATCCAATCACAATCTTTTACTAGCGTGGGCAGTTAGTAAGCTCAGCAAAGTCGCGTCTTATTGAAAAGTTGGAAGGAGCGCGTGGGGCTAAAGAGGGCCTCAACTGATCGATGGTTCCCTGCTTTTTCGCCGATGCAAATGGAATAATTGTTTCTCACCTCTTTGAAAAGTGAAAAACCTTCTCCCTTTTTATATTTTGTCCTCTTCTCCGTACACACATATATTACTATATTTATTTTATATAAAATAGTATATAGTTTAAGAACCTAAATACTTTTATGGCAAATAATAAACCATTGTGATTGTGAGTTGTGAGTAGCTTTTGTCATTATTCTCTTGACTGATTTTGCACCTTCTTTCTTAAGCAAGAAGAATAGTGTACTAAGTTTAGATAAGCATTGTTTTAGATGAGCATTATGAAGTTGAATTTGGAAACAAAAATTATTTATTGTACGGTACTACTTCAGGATAAAAAAGAGTGTTCACTTAATTTATTTTTTAGGTCAAAAAAAGTGTTAACTTATTAAATTAAGAAATAATAACTTTATTTTTTCAGATTTGTCCTTATTAAGTGTTATGTGATCATATCCCAATACCTATTTAATTAGGGGCAGTTTAGTCAAGTTAGCTATTTTTGTTTAGAAGTTATTATTTCTTAAGGGATATGCAAATGGCTAAGTAGACGCTCTTTTTTATCCGGAGGGAGTAGAATTTTGGGGAAACATAATCAATTAATCCATTACATAAAATGTTATTACTCGTATTATTAAAGATTGTTTAAGAAATTTATTTCCAAAATAATGTTGTTTAACTCTTCAGTCTTCACATTACCACAACACCATAATAAATGATGCTGTCCCATTTTGAAACATTTTAAAAGAAATTAGAATTTAATACGTACACAAAACTATTAGTAGAATTTAGAATCAACACAATGTCTTCTTCAATGAAAGCAATGTTTCAACGTATAACTTAAATTAATACGCACATTTTATGTTCAGTTATAAATCAGTCACAATAAATAAAAACGTAAGGATTACTAGACAATAGACAGTCGAAAAAACAAAAAAGACATTCAATTTCTTTTTCTCATATGTTTTCTCAAAAATTCTTTGAAATTCTTACAACATTCTTTGGAACTTCCAAAAGTTCCAGAAGCACGGTGTACCAATATTTGTTTCTTAATGTTCTTCCTTTTTTGTACAGTATCTTTTTTTTAAAATAATTATATACTTTGTGAAGCTAGATTTTTGTGAGCGAAATAAATAAAAATAGTTGTGAATACATCCAACTTGAAGAAGGGAATAAAATGAAAGCGGTTGGAGTCACCCAAAATGCTCACGTTTTAGCATGTGGTGTTTTCAGTGGACGTTTGGTGAATATTTTATTTGAAGTTGAAAAAAAATTCTTCAAGGTTAAGTTATAGCTTATGCCATATTTTATCAACACCAACAGACCCAACGTAATCTTACAAATGGAGTTCGGACAGAACAAAATATACGTAGAAAATTATCTCTACCTCGTAAAGATAGCGAGATTTTGACATATTTTATCATCGTGTAAATATAAGTCAAATAATGTGAATATATTCATTCATGTCAGAACAATTTTTTTTATTAGTACACACGTTCTTCCGGTAAATTTGATTATCCCTACTTTTGTTTGTGCCTCGTGTTGGAATAAATTATTATAATTCGTTTTTGCCTACAAATCAGTCTATTATTTTAACAAATTTTGCGAATACAAACTCTTATTTTCACATTTCTCGTTTCTTATCTTAATTCTAAATCCTATTCTATTAAAGAAAACAATAAACTTCTTGAAACTTTTCATCTCAAATTATTATATTCCCACTGATAAAAGTTAAATGAGTATAAATTACTACTCTCTACTTTGAATATATATTTCTTTCTCAGCAAGAAATGGAATATCTGAAACTGAAATGGTGGAAGACAAAAAAGAGCTGATGGTAACCAATTTGTCAGAGACCCACCGTTCAGTGTGCAGGCTTTCTACTATGTGCACGACGTGGCTCGTGGCAGTGACAGTTACAGGCTTACAGCCTTACAGGGAAGAGGAAGGGACCCACTTTCAGAGAAACTGAAAAGATACACACATGACACAACGCAAATACTCCTAGTAAATTGCTTAGTTATAGTAAATTTATTATTGTAAACACCCAGACGAGTAAATATTTTTCATCAAAATGTGTCGTAATTCAAATTCAAATCCATAAAACAAAAACGAATTTGTGCTGTTTATTACGGTTTCAATTTATGTATGAAATTATATTTATTAGCTTGTTTAAAAATCATTATTTTTGTATTTAAAATAATTTAATTGAATTTCTTGTTATATCTTTAAGGAAAATTTTGTGCACATATGTTATGTAAGGAGATTTTTATCCTCGTACAAATGTTTTGTCATATCGAATACCACGAGTTTAAAAAGGGGTTGTTTGGTTGCTGGTTTGAGCTATGTAGGTTAGTAATGCAAATATTAGATATGCGTAATTATACAACAATAAGCATATATATTGCAGGAATTAGTTATAGAGAGATTATAACGCATGACCTGATAAACTATTTCTTTGAATGTATGATTTGTTAAATAATAAGTATACATTATATAATTTTTATGTGAAATACAAAAATTAGATAATTTTTTAAAAAAGAAGATAAATATATTCATTAATTGGTCTACGAAAGAACACATGCCACGTCTCATACATGATACGACTAGAATCACATCGACACAGACATAGATGATGGATACATAAATGAATCCAGACATGTGGTAATAATTGTCGTCAGGCCTCTATATGAAAGTTCTATTTTAATATAACAGCCACGTGTTCTTTGGACTTGACTTTTCATGTTAATGATGTAATAATTGGTGTTTTCTATAACATTAATTCACCATGACAGTTAAATAATACAGACAAACGATTCTAATATAAGGAGATTTGACCTTATAATATTTTCTAAGTGATAATATAAAATAATATAGTGTATTTTACTTCTACGCAATTGTGCGATTATTTAATTTATATATAGAAATTATTGAATCCCTTGATATAAGTCCATACCTCCGACATGACATTTTCTCTTTTTAAAAAAATAAATAAAAAACTTCTCCCACTTAAATTTCCAGATCTATCACTACATTGTAGATTTTGTACCCGAATATTATATGTTATGTTTCGTCTATGAGATAATAATTCATTTCACGAGCAGGCTCTATTTATATGAGAAAGATAACACTCATTTTGATTTAAATAATATGCTAGTTCAAAATATTAAAAGCTAAATTAAATCTAAAACATAAATATTTAAATTATACTTAGTTATACGTTGAGAATATGGAAAATTATATATGTGAAATACAAAACATGTGATAATTTTTTTAAAAAAAAGATAAATATATTCATTTCTTGGTCTAAGAAAGAAGACACGCCACATCTAATACGTGATACGACTAGAATCACATCAACACACGCATAGATGATAGATACACAAATGAATCCAGATATATGATAATAATTGTCGTCGGACCTCTATAGAAAAGTTCTATTTTAATAATATTTTAATATAACAACCACGTGTTCCTTGGACTTGACTTCTCATGTGTATGAAGTAATAATGATGTTTTCTATAACATTAATTCACAATGACAGCTAAATAACACAGACAAACGATTCTAAGACCGTATAATATTTTCAAAGTGATAATATAAAAGAATATAGCGTATTTACTTATAAGTCAATCATGCGATTATTTAATTTATATATAGAAATTATTGAATCCCTTTAAATAAGTTCATATCTCCGACGTGTTTTTTTTTTTTTTTTAAAACACTTCTCCTACTTAAATTTCCAGATCTATCACTACGTTGTAGATTTTGTACCAAAATATTATGTGTTATGTTTCGTCTATGAGGTAATAATTCATTTCACTAGCACTCTCTATTTTTATGAGAAAGATAATACTCATTTTGATTTAAATAATATGTTAATTTAAAATATTAAAAGTTAAATTAAATCGAAAACATAAATATTTAAATTTTACTTAGTTCTACATTGAGAATATGGAAATTTATATACGTGAAATATTAAAAATGAGATAATTTTTTTAAAAAAGAAGATAAATATATTCATTAATTGGTCTAAGAAAGAAGACACGCCACATCTCATACGTGATATGACTAGAATCACATTGACACACACATAGATGATGTATAGATACATAAATGAATCCAGAGATGTGGTAATATTTGTCGTCAGACCTCTATATAAAGTTCTGTTTTAATAACATTTTAATATAACAGCCATGTGATCTTTGGACCTGGCTTTTCATGTTTTTGAAGTAATAATATGTGTTTTCTATAACATTAGTTCACAATGACCGTTAATAATACAAACAAACGATTCTATTATAAGGAGATTTGACCGTATAAATATTTTCTAAGATTTGACCGTACAAATATTTTCTAAGTGATAATATAAAAAGAATATTCTGTATTTATCTATAAGTGTGATTGTTTAATTTTAAAATTTCGCGATAGAAATTTACTTTTTGTATTAGGTTTTTACATTTAATTTCTGCATTAGGACGACATCTATTCTGAATTTGTTAATGAAGTTGTACTACCATCATTTGTTAATCATGCGCGGCAGCTACGTGTATTTTCCAAAGTGATGTATAATTTTGTAATATAATTTTTTCAATTTTTTGAGAAATCACTTAGTTAGTGGAGAGGTATTTTATTAATAATAAATAATTGTCAAAAAAACAATGAAAGAAAGCAAAAAGGGTCCGCATGCCAAAACAATAAAATAAAATAAAACCAAATAGAAAACGACAAACTCAAAATCCTCACAAGCATTGAGAAAATTCTCAACCATTATTTCATCGCCTTTACCGGAGCAAAGCCGTTGCAGGTCCACATTAGGTCAAGCATCTGGTTTTCCGATATGGAGTCACTTCATTTTCGCACCACAAAGCTCTCACCAGTGCAGTGCTTCCATAGCCAATGAGTTCAAATTTTGAACAAACTAGATCTCTGCCTTTCATGTAAATTTTGCACCCAAATACTCAATTTTTCTTAGGGCCTGTTTGGAAAGCCACCCAGGTAATTGGAATTGGGTGTAATTACACAGTTTGATCTATTTGTTTGACCAGGTAATTACACAGTTAGGTGGGAATTGGGTGTAATTGACAGGGTGTAATTACACTCTCCAATTCTCAAGGGGGGTTGAGAATTGGGTGTAATTACACCCTGTAATTACAAGGTTACTTTTTAGTCTGTTTATTTTTTTACTTTAATTCATTTTTATTTTTAATTTATTTTATTTCTATTATTTTAATCTTTTTGATTTTAAATATTTTTTTATTTCTATTATTTTTATTTCTTTTTTATTTTTACTTTTTTATTATTTTTATTTTTTAAAATGTATTTTTCTTTTTATATTATTTATTTTTCATTTTCTTTCTTTTCATTCCAACCTTTACTTCTTAGGATTCCATGTAATTGCTAGTATTTTTTATTTTATTTTATTCATCTAGCATAACCGTGTTATTATTCTAATATTTAAAACTACACCTCTTAATATTGGAAAGAATGAGTTATTAACAAACTTGACATATAACAGGTGACGTTATTAAAGTATAATTTCATTGTGAATGGGGTTATAGACTTATATTTTTCCTTTCTTTTGAATTATTTACTTAAGCTACATTGGAACTTACTTATGTAATGTTGGAATTTGACATAAGAGTATTATGTTGAACTTTTTCTTTTGGATTTTGAATTTAGGTTATATTTTCAATTTTAAGTTATTTGCTTTCACATTGCATGTTGTTTATTTTTCACTTACATTTGATGGATTTTTTGTGTCAAACATCTGAATGATGTTATGGCATTATATTTATTAATATTATTTTTTTGTCAAACATCCAATCCATGACGTTCTCACAAAAAAAGTCTTCTTTTAAGTTTTATAATTAAATATTAATTTGAAAAATATATATCAATTATTTTTGTTACAATATTAGTTACAAATATATGATTATTAATTAATATATTTTCAAGAAACAATGTGTTATTAAATAACTAATTTAATATTATTTATAAAGGCAATATTTTTTAAATTTGTTATAATTAAATTTTATTTTTAAATTAAACTAACTGTGTAATTACACTTGTGCAACCAAACAACACGCTTGTAATTACACTGTAATTACGTTGTGACAAACAAACAGATCGTTGTAATTACACTACTGTGTAATTACTAGGCTGTGTAATTACTACCCTAGTAATTACACCAATTCCAATTACCAGGTGGCTTTCCAAACAGGCCCTTAGTGTGAGTGATGGGCTGAAAGATATGTCAATTATCTCTTGATTTGTCCTTCGATTTAAAGATTCTTGGGTTTTTGTGTTCACGAAAATTCGCCGATCTAATGTGAATAGATTTTTGAGATGAATTTGCTATTAATATTCATTTGTGACTTCAATCCGTTAGATCGATTGTTGTTTCTAATGGGTTGTATTTAACAGAAACAATTGAGGACAAACTGTTGATTTAACTCTCCGATAAGCTAGTATGTGTTTATTCAATGCTATCACCTCAACTCCACCGATTGAACCCAAAATGGGTAATCTTTAAATTACAAAGTAATAGCTATGTAAAATGCAAAGTACTCTAGTAAATTAGAGAGTTAAATACCTCAGTATCATGTCTTGACAACTGGTATGCTCCAATATTGAATGTACTTTAATCTTGCTTCTCATTTATTGACCAAAATTCAATGGGATGAGCCAAAGCTAATACAAGTTAGAAGTTTTACCAATATTTGAGTCGCAGAGTCATATATGTACATCAGTACTTCCAATATTCTTTGCATTCATGATTATGAGTTTAAGGATTTCATGTTAATATGAATGTAATACTATCCTCCTTCCTGCACTAAGCAATTCGAAAAGAACAAAAAATCAAATCTTGATATATCTGTAAAATCAAATGCTAAGTTAGTTAAAAAAATATGCTGGTGAATTTTCTTCCCTATATACATGCTGTATTATCACATTAAATTCAGCCTTTATCCTCTTGATTCTTTCCACGTAATTTTTTCACTTTATGATATATGAAAAAAAAAAAAGAATTTCAACTTTTCTTATATATAAATGAATAAGAAAAAACAAAATAAATAAAGGACCGAACTTGAAAAAAGAAGATTATTTATTACTGTTAGAAACTTCATCTTTTTTAATTAGATTAGCGAATTTTACATTTGTTTTCTATCCCGGATTTGTTACTAGATTATACAAAATCATCCTGCCTGCCTATGCATATTTCCTAAAGTGTTGTACAGTTCACAGCATGTTTTTTTAACTTTATAATTTTGTTGTAATTAAAAAATAAATAAAAATTGAAGTCCAACCTTTCTGTACATATGAATTTAATATTTTCTAATTATATTTTTGAATCTTACAGTTATTTTATCAATATTAGGAAGACATGTCTTCTGAATTTGTTACTAAACTATCCTAAATCATCTTGTTTGGCTATTTCCTAAAGTGTTGTATATTTTACAATATGCTTTCAGTACTCTATAACTCTTGCGTAATTAAAAATAAATTAATTAAAGTTCAACCTTCCCTTACCCATGAATGAATAAGGGAAAAAAGAAGAAGCAAATAACGAACCATATTTAAAGAAGAAGATTTTTTTTTACTGTTAGAAATTTAATCATTTTTAATTAAATTACCAAATTTTACATTTATTTTTTATATATTAGGAAGACATCTATTCCCGAGTTGTTACTAAATTATGCTATATTATTTTGTCTGTGCGTATTTTCTAAAATGCTGTATATATTTGCAATATGTTTTCTTAACTCTATAATTTTGTGATTGCAGAAAAAAATTTGAAGTTCAACCTTCCCTTACATATAAATGAATGAAGAAAAAACAAATAACTAAAGGATCAGACTTGAAAAAAGAAAAAATAATTTTTGCTGCTCTTTTTTTTTTTTTAAAAAAAAAAAATCTTACATTTATTTTCTGTATATTAAGGAGGCATTTATTTCAGATTTGTTACTAAATTATACTAAATCATTTTATATAGCTAAGAGTATTTCCTAAAAGTGCTGTAAATTCTACAATATGTTCTTTTTACTTTATAATAATTGTATAATTAAAAAATGAAAAAACTTAAAAATTCGATCTTCCTTTACATTTAGATGAATAAGAAAAGATCAAACAAATAAAGGGCCAGAGTTGAAAAAAGAAGATTTATTTTTAATGCTAGAAATTTATTCCTTTTCAATTAAACCACATAATCTTTATTAGGAAGACATTTACTCGGGATTTATTTTATTTTATTTTAGTTATTTACTCGGGATTTGTTACTAAATTATACTATAGTCATTTTCTTCGGCTACGCGTATTTCCTAAGTGATGTATATTTTATAATATAATTTTTTCACTCTATGATATATGTGTAATTGATTTTGTTTTTGAAGTTAAAAAACAACTAATAAAATTCACTACTTTTGTCGAGTTAGAAAGCTAAAACTTTAAACTCTAAAAAAGGGAAAAAAGATGCGTGTACTTGAAAATACTAAATCATCATGTCTGACTACGCGTATTTCTTAAAGTGATGCATATTTTACAATTAGATTTTCTAATCTATCATTTTTGTGTAACTTAAAAGAAAAAGAAAAAAAAACTATGAAGTTCAACCTTACTCTATAATTTTTGTGCAATAACTTTGAATTTCAACCTTCCCTTGCATATGAATGAACAACAAAAAAAAAACAAATAAAGGACCAGACTTCGGAAAAAGAAGATCTAAATTTTACTGCTTGAAATTTAATCCTTTTTTAATTAGATTATCGAATTTGTATATTAGGAAGACCTTTATGCCAGATTTGTTGCTAATTTATATCAAATCATCATGTCGACTACGCATATTTCCTGAAATGCTGTATACTAATATGCTTTTTCTTACTCTATAATTTTTGTATAATAAACCCTTTTTTTTTTTTTAGCTTTTGTCACGTTGAAAGTTAAAGTTAAAACTCTAAGTGGTCGTTTGGTTTGAGGTCAAAATAGTCCCGGGATTACAATCCCGGGACTAATTTATACTATCTGTTGGTATTATTTTATACCATCTGAAAGATGGTATAAAATAATACCAGTATAAGTGGGTTAAGAAGGTATAAGTTGAATTATTCCAGCACTAATTTTTATACCACGTTTGGTACAAGGTATAAAATAATCCCGGGATAAATCTATACCTTATACCAAACGTGGTATAAAAATTAGTACCGGCATAACCCATGTTATACCTTAAACCAAACGACCACTAAAAAAAAGAAGTTATTGCATAATATATACTTGAAAATAATTAACGTTGTAGTGGAGGACTCGAGGTTAAATTGGTCCCTACATTTCCTCTTATATTTAGGAGAAACTATCATTAGTCTTCCCCACTTCTTCCGTTGTCACGTCTCCACACTCTCACGAAAACGCTAGTACACCGTGTCTTTCCTACTTACTCTCTCTAAATAGCAATACCAACAATGTCTGACCGTGGTCGTGGACGTCGAGGTGGCGGTGGTAGAGGCGGTGGTGCCGGTCGAACACCGTCATCTTCCGGTGGTCGAACACCGTCATCTTCCTCCGGTGGTCGAACACCGTCGACTTCCGGTGGTCGTGGTGGAGAATGGACGTCGCTTTCCGGTGGTGGTCGTGGTAGAGGAACCGTTAGTGCTCCACGACCGATGTATCAACAACCAC
Source organism: Lycium barbarum (assembly GCF_019175385.1). Lineage (NCBI taxonomy): Eukaryota > Viridiplantae > Streptophyta > Magnoliopsida > Solanales > Solanaceae > Lycium > Lycium barbarum. The sequence goes on from NC_083337.1 coordinate 164,729,101, forward strand.
AACCACAACCACAACCACCGGTTTCATCGGTCACTCGTAGTGTAGAACAGCTTTCACTTCAACCTTCTTCATCTACACAACCTCCTCCTGCTCCGGCACCGGCGATAACTGCTGTACAACCTGCGCCGGCGAGTGGTGTACAACCGCCGCCGGCATCGTCAAAGGCAGTTCGGGTTCCGGCGAGACCCGGATTTGGAACTGCAGGACGGAAGATTCTTATTAAGGCAAATCACTTTCTCGTTCAAGTTGCTGACCGAGATCTACATCACTATGACGTAAGTAATGAAAAAACCATTTATGTGTTAGCTAGTTGATTGATACCCACGTGTTTTATAGGTCACCGTATGTAAAATTTTATTTGTTTTATGTGTTTACACAACGTTTTTGTATGTATGGATATCACACGTGATTTTTGTGTGAGCATTATGCGTATACACATATATATATATGTATATGCAAGGTTTATTTTAGTACTAATTAGGAGCAGTAGTTTCTAACTTGATGATAAATTCTATATTTAATTTTTATTGAAGTTACTGAACTTATCATCAAGTTTGACTGAAATTTGAAGTCGTTTTTATAATTTAGTTTTGTTATAACAATGTTGTTTCAACATCATTATGACGTATGTAAAAATTAAAACCATTTATGTGTGTGTTGGTATGTGTTTTATATGTCACCATTATTTATATTTTTATATATATATATATATATATATATATATATATATAATAGTTGATACTCCACATCTTTTGTGTGTCACCGTTATTTATGTGTTTACACAACATTCATGTATATATGCATATCTTAGTTGGTATGTGTTTTATATGTCACCATTATTTATGTGTTTACACAACGTTTCTGTATGTATGTATATCACAGTTGATGTGTGTTTTATGTCACCGGTATTTATGTGTTTACAGAACATTCATGTATATATGTATATGATAGTTTTGTGTTTATGTACATATGTAAATCATAGTAGTTGATATGTGTTCTATATGTGACCATTATTTATGTGTCCACACAAACGTTTATGTATATATGTATATCATAGTTTGTGTTTATGTGTGTGTGTGTGTGTGTGTATGATATGATATGATAGCTGATATGTGTTTTATATGTCACCATTATTTATGTGTTTACACAACGTTTATGTATATATGTACATATGTATGTGATTTTTGTGTGCGCGTTATGCATCTGCAAGGTTTATTTTAGTGCCAATTAGGAGCAATAGTTTCTTACTTAATGTTATAAATTTTATTTTTAATTTCCATTGAAGTTACTAAATTTTGACTGAAATTTTTGTTATGACAATGCTGTTTATTAATCACTTTTAATGTCGAATTTTCAGATCACGATCTCTCCTGAGGTTCTGTCAAAGAAAGTGTGCAGAGACATCATGAAGAAGCTGGTTGAAGACTATAAACAGTCACACTTGGGTGGTCGGGATTTAGCATATGATGGTCGAAAGAGTGCTTACACTGCTGGGCCGCTCCCATTCGCCTCCAAGGAATTCGTTGTCAAGTTTGATAATGATAGTGGTGGAGCAAGGCAAGTTTGCTTTTAGTGTTTGCATTAATTATTAATCTGATGATAATAATTACAATAATAATAAATAATTATTTCAAGTTTGCTTTATGGACCTTGTTGCACTGTTTTATTTGTTTTTTTTTTCCAGGAGGGAAAGGGAGTTTAAGGTTTCCATTAAGTTTGCTGCCAAAGCTGATCTTCACCACTTGAAGCAGTTCTTGCAATCTAGGCAATCAGATGCCCCACAAGAAACTATACAAGCTTTGGATGTGGTGCTGCGGGCAACTCCATCAATGAAGTATGTTCCTCTCTGTTTGTGTGCTATTTTTTGTTTTTTTCATTTGAATAATAATTGAGAGTACTCAAACTCTTACAACTGCAGTTATGAAGTAGTGGGAAGGTCGTTTTTCCATACTTCGTTGGGAGAGAAGGGTAGACTCGGTGAAGGTTTGGAGTACTGGAGAGGGTATTATCAGAGTCTTCGACCAACTCAGATGGGCCTTTCTCTCAATATTGGTATGAACCTGCAAGGAACTATGGGACGGGGTTTTTTACATTTTTTGTTTGGTGTCTTCTAATTTTTTTACAATTTACATTACTTTCTCTAACATGCTTCTTGTCTTGCTACTATGCTGCAGATATGTCAGCCAGGGCATTCTATGAGTCCATTTATGTCTCTGATTATGTTATTGGGTACTTGAATCTCAGGGATTCTAACAGGTTTATGTCTGATGTGGACCGTTTGAAGGTACTTGAGAATCTCTTATTTGTAATCGTCGTTTATGCTCTGTTTATGGTTTGCCACAATTTGAAACCTCTTAACTATGTCTGTCAAAAAAAATTAAAAAAATTGAAGATTTGTAGGATGATAGTGTTTCTAGATGTCCTTTGGTCAATTTGAAAATGCTATTTAGATGTTTATTCTACTTATCTGAAAAATATTGTAAATGTTCATTCTATTCACATTGTTCATTTGTATTTCACTATTAATTTCAGGTCAAAAGGGTCCTGAAAAGTGTTAAGGTAGAGGTACGGCATTCAGGTATTAGACGCCACAAGATCACCGGGGTGTCTGCTCAACCAGTGAGGGACATAATGTATGTTATTAATTTGGGGACTGTGACTTACATGAGACAATTAGACTAGTATGCAATTTAATGCTTAACACTACGAGGCTTTTAAGCACACAAACTTAACCATCAATCTAATCTACCATTGCAAATTGATCTGTCTATATTTTAATGCATTCTTTTAATTTTATATTCCTAGGGGTTGGTTTGAAGGATTTTTTCCTATATGGTTACTGCCTTATTGATTAGTTTCTCTTTTCTTGTGTTTGCTGGTAGAATTGTATTTTTGGATTACTTTATGGTCTTTGAGGCATGACTAATTGTCTTGATAATCTCAAATTGATTTAAGGTTTTCCGATGACACTGGTGCAAGGACTTCCGTTGCTGACTACTTCCGAGAGAAATACAACATTCGACTTAGGTATCCAATGTTGCCTGCGATTCAGGCTGGCAGCACTGCAAAACCTGTGTTTCTGCCTATGGAGGTTACTTACTCTTATTGCCATTCTGCTTCTGTTAATGTTAGTTTCCACCTTTTCTATTGCGGTTATCTGTTTCCATGTTACTGATTTTCTCTTCTGATATGTTTTCTTTCAGCTTTGTAAAATTGTCCCAGGACAAAGATACACAAAAACTTTAAATGGCAGGCAGGTCACAGAGATGCTAAGGGCAACCTGTCAAAGACCTCATGAGAGAGAGGCAATCATTAAGCAGGCATGTACATGTCAGATCTAACGAACATGAGACCAGCCCTTGTTGAAATTAGTTGGACATGCTTTTTACATCTGTTTATTGATTGGATGTTGCTCTTGTGTTGTAGATTGTGAGCCGTAACGGATATGGTACTGATGAAATCGTGAAAGAATTTGGTATTGAAGTTGGAAGTGAGCTCGCCACCATTGAAGCACGGGTTCTGCAACCTCCAATGGTATTTCCTTTGGCTATACTTTGTTTGATGCATTCTTGAATTCATTAAATGTTTAATTTCATGTGAGTTTAACATCTGCATCGTTATTATTCTTGCAGCTGAAGTATCACGAGTCCGGGCAAGAAAAACGGGTGGATCCCAGAGTCGGGCAGTGGAATATGATTAATAAGGTATTTCGGTAGTTACTTACCCCCTTGAGTAATTGTGGATTCATATGAGGAGTTGTTACCTGAAAATGAGTACTTATTCCTGATATTATTCTAGGGCTTCTTGTTCTTATTATTTTTAAGTTAACGGGATGCTTTTGTTACTTTCTATTATCATTTTATGAATGTGGAGGGGTTTTATTTTCCAGTGTCCTCGAGAACTTGAACTGACATATGCATCTCTTCCCATATGATCTTGAATTTATTAATCAGTGACATTATTCATTGCCAGTACATTGGGCTCATTCTGTTATTTTTTTTCTTTCTAGAAAATGTTCAGTGGTGGCAAGGTAGATACGTGGACGTGTGTCAGCTTCTCACGGGTTGATCCAGAACCGCTCTGCAGGGCTCTGATCGATATGTGCTGTAGTAAAGGGATGGTAAGGCTATAAATTAAACTTTTCATTTTTGTGCAGTTGCACGTGCTTATCAAGTTGCATGCCCTTTTTTGTTATGTTTGGTTGTAGGTGTTCCATCCTGAGCCTTTGGTGCCCTTTCGCTCAGCTCATTCTGGGCAGATTGAGAAGACTCTTGGTGCTATCAATGAAGAGTGTACTCGTAAGCTAGCTGCTATGGGGCATCAAGTGAAACATCTTCAGCTGCTAATTGTTATTAATCCTGAAGTTTCTGGATATTATGGTGAGTGATACTAGATTGTTGATTTACTGACTAACCTAAGGAAAAGCATAGCGCCACGATAATGAAGTATGCAGTTTGAATTATGATTTAGCTTGGATGACGTCTTGTTTTTTCAGGAACGATCAAACGAGTGTGCGAAACAGATTTGGGAATTGTGTCGCAATGTTGCCTACCAAAGAACGTTGCTAGACCAAATAAGCAATATCTTGAAAACCTTGCTCTAAAGATAAATGTCAAGGTTTGTCATGCCTAGTACTGGAAAACTGTTAAAAGAGTTTTCAAAAGAGATTCTGTCATCTTATTCTTTGATGTACCCTTTTACCGCAGGTGGGTGGAATAAACTCTGTCTTGGAGCAGGCAGTTCAGGGGAGAATACCTTTTCTCACTGATATGCCCACAATTGTCTTTGGTGCTGATGTGACACATCCACAACCGGGAGAAGATTCTAGTCCCTCTATAGCTGCTGTATATCGAACATTACTTCACATCTCTTATTTTGAAATTTGCTATTGAAAGCTAAGAAGGCCCTTCCACACTCAACTAAAATGGTATGTTTTTCTTTTGCAGGTGGTTGCGTCAATGGATTGGCCTGCAGTTACTAAATATAGGGGCCTTGTTTCTGCACAGCCCCATAGGAAAGAGATCATTATGGACTTGTACACAGAGAAGGAAGATCCTAAAAAAGGGGTTGTTCGCGGCGGAATGATCATGTAGAAGTCTTTAATTTTGTTCCATGCTTTGTGCCCTCCATGCTAAGCTCTTCTCGTCTTACAAATTATTTCTTTTCCCAGAGAGATGCTGAAAGCGTTTAGAAGATCGACAAACTTGAAGCCTGGTAGAATAATCTTTTATAGGTCAGTTTTTGTTACAGTTGATCAGGCTGGTGATTTTGTGCTCCTTTTTCCACATTGGCCAATCAATTTCACTGTAACATGACAGAGATGGAGTCAGTGAAGGACAGTTCAACCAGGTTTTGTTGGAAGAAATGGATGCAATCCGCAAGGTAATACAATCCTGTCTGTTGTCCTGACCCAAGGCTTAGTGCTTTCTGTATGCTTTCTGTATTTCATTTTGCAAGATGCTGTTTCTTATATCTTCTCACTTTATGTGTCTTGATACTGTAAAATTAGACAAATTTGATAGATGACTATAATGAAGCTACAAGTTTATTTTGTATGTTAAATTGATGTGTACTGTTAACAGAATGCATCTGAGATGGTATGGATCACAAGTCCTTCAAATTCGGTCTTTCTTACATGCAAAACTTACCTTTTCTTTAGGCATGTAATTCGCTGGAAGAAGGTTATTTGCCACGAGTTACCTTCGTGGTAGTGCAGAAGAGACATCATACACGTCTATTCCCTGCTAATCATAATGATCGTAACCTGACAGACAAGAGTGGAAACATTTTGCCAGGTTTCGGATTTTCCCCCCAAGTATCTGATAGAAGCATTTAAGCATATTTTTATGTGTGACTACATTGATGAATAGTTTGTAATGACTGCTATTACTTTTTCAAAATAGGTACTGTGGTAGATACCAAGATTTGCCACCCTACGGAGTTTGATTTTTACTTGTGTAGCCACGCTGGAATCAAGGTAATTTTGTTAAATTAGTTCATTATCAATTTTTCTATTTTGTCTTCAAAATCCATTTTTTGTTTTAGATTTCTGAAAAAAAAATCAATGGGAAATAGCTGCTGATTAAACAATGAAAACAAAAACTTTGTTTGATCCTTCATGGTCTCTCTTGTTTGTATTCATTAGGGTACCAGTCGTCCCACACATTACCATGTACTGTTTGATGAGAACAAATTCAGTGCAGATGCCATTCAGAATTTAACAAACTGGCTGTGCTACACGTAAAAATTCTTAAACTTTATTTACTTTGTAGAAGTATATCTTTTTTTTTTTTTTTTTTGGTATAATCATAGAATCCACATCTGTTCATCTCAGGTATGCAAGGTGTACACGATCAGTTTCTGTAGGTTAGTTTTGGCAGCTTGGCGGTTTTGGAAAATTATCTCTTTACAGTTATTGAGTTCTCTTGAGTGTTCTGTTTTTTCAACTTATTATGGTTGTTGGTTATGCAGTGCCACCTGCCTACTATGCACATCTAGCAGCCTTTCGTGCACGGTATTACATTGAAGATGATGTGGTGGATTCCAGATCAACTAGTGGAGGTGGTGGAGCAACCAGGGAGCAGGTGAGAGAATTCAGACCACTTCCGACGATTCATCCGAATGTGACGAATGTCATGTTTTACTGCTAACAATTCCCTGATCTTTAGATCTCTGAATTTAGGAATGTTCTTTTGGATTTTTGTTATAAACAACAGTATGTCATGCGCAAGTAGTTGAACTATATTATCAGTCTTCTTTTTGGTCTGTGTGTTTGACACAGATTTACATAGTTGTTTATGCAACTGTATGTTGTGTTTCGAATATTTTGTGGTCACAACAGACGGTTAAAAGTTAATTATATTTACTTACTTTTCAGTTATATTCCCTTTGGCTTTCCAAGTTTTTGTTGGAGGTTTATATGCCTACGAGTGTTTGGGTGCATTTCTATCTTTGTCAGACCCTATTGAGTATTTTTAGGAAAACTACTTTCGAAAATTATCTTGGTTCGTTTTTCGTACCGTCAGTATTTTTTATACCTAGGTACCTAATCTAATCAGAATCATAATTAGGATATATTCATTCAGTTGTCCATATGGAAGCGTAGCATGTTCGTTCATTTTCCCCGGCAAAGATTCATGAATATGAGATATGGGACTACCTAGTCGATATATTCATTCCATATTTGGAAAACAATTCCGAAGTAGGAGTGTACAATTATTTACATGGCAAAAGAGCTTCAGATAGAGTAGGCTTAAAAAAGAGATGGCTTTCTAATCTAATTTCTATCTTGTATCAATCTTCCTTACTTTTCTTCCTAGTTCAATGATGGATTTGCTCCCTCTTTCATTAAGTCTTTTTTCTTTCGGAAGAAGAGTACGGTTGGCTTGGCCAGTGGCGTGGGTGCATTTATCCCAATAACTTGTTGACATTGGGGGCCTTTAAGTAATGGGTCGTGATAAAGGAAGTTTATCATATAGACGTTCCACAAAAACCTTTTACGAAACGCTCTATGATAAACATTTCATTTCCTAGAAGGGAATTCAGATTTCTGTTGCTTCCTTGGAAGAGGGGTGTCCGAGAGACCGAGACTACTAGACTATGAAGGTATATATACTGTTAAAAATAAGAGTGGCTTTCAGTTCTTTTTCGGTCAAATTTAGCTCGTTTAGTCTTATTGGATGCTGCAAATAAACCTTCTGGCTATATTTTATGTCACTCCATCCACTTCATGAAGTATTTGATCCGGTTTAGCATACGTGTTTATGCAGTCTTTAGGAACAAATAACTTCGTGAAACTGCTCGATCCGACTGAACTGGCAGGATATATGCGACCTACATGTTTAGTCTCTGTGGCTAAGGGTGAACTTTTTTTTGGATTAAACTGAGACCAAATCGAACCAAAATTTTTGGTTTTTCGGTTTAGTTATGGACACTAAATCGGAACCAAAAACTGGATGCTCATGATGCATGCCTTCACTTACTAGCACTTCATCTGTTCATCAGGTTTTTGTATATTTCCTTTCACAGACCGGCAACCGATGCGTCATATTCGACTATCAGTCATCTTAGCGCTGTTATTTCTTAATGCTTGCTGATAAACAAATCATCCGTCACTAACTCACCGCACAGTTGAATGTCAAAAGATCCACAACAAGAGAAAGGAGTTTTTTTTTTTTTTTTTTTGAATAAATTTAATATAACAAGAGAAAGGAACTTTTATTGGTGATCAATTTCAAAAACACACTTTGGTAGTAAGTCGGAAACTGCATTTATTCCCTCACCCTACTATGTTAGGGAATTGAGCAGAGAAAGGAACTCAACAATAAATATGGTACAATCACTAAAGCTACAGACCGTAAAACAACAAGAAGCTAGTGTCTAAATAATTGCACAAGCTCATCATATATGCACACACCACGCACAACTATGGTACAGGCACAAATTTAGCAGATTAACCTGCAGCTGTGGTACACAAAATACAACGCATCCGTGGGGCACCAGAAGAGGCATCCTCGTCTTCGTCCTCATCCTCATCGTGAAGACCATTATCATATTCATCATACAAGAAAGTCCTCTGGGCAGCGGCTCCTGCCTCTTTTTTGCCACCGATGGAAATGGTGGACTCCATAAGACAAGTTGTATGATAGGCATGACAACAAAAGAATGCAATGATTGATACATTCAGTATAGAAAATGGATCAAAACATATGCAACACCTTCCACCTCCCCGGGTTTTAGACTTAACCTCCACGGATTTCATGCTCATTATTCTCTCCCCTAGATGTGAAGCCCTCTTCTCACCGCCGTGGGAAGATGCCTCATCTACTTCATCACTCAAGCAAACAGCGCGCTTCGCTTCTTTGTAATATTTAACTAACAAGTTCATGCAATCAGCCTGGCAGTAAAATCCAAGATAATGTGAATCTTCCACCAGATACCATGGAAGGTAGATAAATAAAATAATGTACCTTGAGTATTTTATTGCACCCATGTCTAAGAGAAGTCTCTGTCCTGTAGTCTGTCACAATCTTGACCAGACGATCCCTCAGACTGCAAATGAGAGCAATATTGCAATTACATTCAGGTTGTTTGCTGTAAATGAAATCCAGATCAACAAATAGCACTCGGAATTACAGAATATTCTAGTCCTGTGCAACCCATTGGGTCATACAAGTACAAACATGTATTGCATGCAAAATTGTAGAACACAAAGACCAATTTGCAGATAAAAACAGAAGAGCGAGTTTTTCTAACAAACTTACCGAGGTATCTCCAGGCCATTGGGCAACATATTGACAATGTAAAGGGGATCAAGATTCCCTACAGTATGCTCTAACAATACACCAACCTGGAAAGAATAAGATGAAATATAGAAAAGGCAACTTAATCCAAAATATAAAAGAAAAGTGTCTCTGTTCTATCCCGCTTAGCAAAGATAACGAGAGAAAAAGAAAGTAAAGAACTTTACCATTTCAGGCTTATGAAAACTTTGCTTTATCAGTTCTTCCCAGAGTTCATCATCTTGTTGCATGCTCACAAATTCTATGGCCTGCATGTAATTAGTTATGGGGCTTGTCTCATCACCAAAATTAAAACTAACATGAAGACCATAAAAATAGGTTCAAGTACCTCTTCTATATCTCCTAATTTATTAATGATAACAGCAAGCGCTTGCTTTACATTCCCCATTCTTCCAAGGATAAAAACTTGCTCTTTCAGTAAATCTTTCTTCACACAGATTTCATAAGCCTGACAAAAATTTTCTGTAACAAGGTGAATATGTGTATAAACAAAATAAAAAAGACCAACCAAGCACAGATTGAGATTGTCAGCCATTGATTTTCACAAACCTTCTCCAATTTATAATGCTGGCTGCTTCTAAGAAAGGTAAGCAGCATCTTAGGATCATAGTCGGCATACAGCTCAACCTATGGAAGTCATAACAAGAACTATCAAATAATAGACAATATAGGAAAGACCATAATGGGATTTCAATTTTAAAAAAGGTGTTGGAGCGTCCACACCAAAATTCGATGCATATACATTAGAGAATACACGAATAAAAGCAAGGAAAGACGGAGTGAAGCACTCGTGTTGCCTTTCCCAGCATCAAATTTTCTTGGAGGTTACAACTAAATATTCTTTCTCTAATAGGACATAAGGGACAGCTGCTTTGTTTTTAGCCTCATTGGTTACAGATACTTAAGTCAACCAAAAAAATTGAAAACTCAAACTGTTGGAACCGTAGCGAAAAATGTGGTTGGATCTTATCTTTCGTGGTATGGAATGCGAATGCAATTCAAAACCAGACAAAAAATATGGAACATTGGTAGACAATTGTTTCATTATCAAACTACTAATGTGAGTAGGTAACCATAACATATTAGTAGCTTCTGTTTGAGCTATTTAAGGCTCGTACAAATATTGATAAAGAAGTCATGCTGGAACAATGATATCAGACTAGCAGCTATACATATTTTATCAATTGAATCACTCCAAATTGCTGAATTTACCATATTTGGAATGATTAAAACAATTTGAAGTTTGCCAATGGCTTGAAGCGTTCCCGGGTAATGATTTGTAAAGTTATTCTGGATTATAGTTTCAAAAGAACAAATATGTCAAGTAGTATATATAGAACATGCCCACCTAAAAATTATTACAAAGACAGTCTCTATTGTCAGGTAAATTAAAGGACAAAACAGGCCCAAACTAGCACAAGAAATGATATATTCTCACTTGTGGAAGACATATCTCATCAAATCACATAACTTTACCTCTAAGTCCTTTTTAAGTTTTGAGTCAACACTTCTAAAAACAATTTATACAAACCTGCATGTCATGATAATCCTTTCCAGCATGGAGATCCGCATCAAATAGTGAATGCAGATAGAGATGCAAAAAGTATCGGCAATCACACTTATCCCTTGCAGCAATAAGTTGTGATACCACTTCAGATGGCGGTATTAAGTCACGCAGCTGGATTAACAACAGTACCGCACGCTTGCAGTCGATCATCATTAGTTGGACTACCTATCAACCCATGTCATGGGAATTAAGACTGATAAGTTGGGGAATTAGTGCTAAATCTTCCAAATGAGACCAAATATACAAAAGAAAATAACAGCGCTTATTTTTTCTACAAAATTAGTAAAATGTTAACTGACCTACTTCTGAAGGAGATAGTAAATGTCAATGGAAAAAGTTTTAGACTTTGCACTCCAACTAAATTCGAGTTGAGATGAATTACATCACTCTCAAAGCACGATCGTGCTAATAACTTCACCCAATACAGCATAAAACCATACCTTTTCACGAACAGCATCATGCAAATTATGCTTTTCGATGAAGTCAAATAGATCCGGTTTCATAAGCTGAGAACATCATGGAATTAAAAAAACAAAATAAAAATCAATGTTAAAAAACAGAACCACATCCCTTTTCAGAGTAATGCAGTTAATACAGCATGATAATTGTTATAAGTGGAACTTACATCAGCATAAAGAGCAAAAGCTTTATCGTGCTGTCCATCAATTACATATAACTCAGCTAGCGCCTACATGGTATAACTAGCACATTGAGTGAATACACCAAAAAACATTTTGCATATAAGCCATAGACAGGAACCTCTATGCACTTACCTCTTTGAGTGGATCAGTCATAGACGAGCTATTAATCTGAGGTTCAATGGCGGAGAAAACAGGCGTTGTAGAATAAATGCGAGGTGGCCAAGATTTGACCGTTGATAAGAGATCCTTGTGGAAAGATGGATTTGTTGCCAAAGCAACCAGAGCTACCTAAATCACAACAGACACTTGACCAGTTGAGTTTCTTTAGCTGTGAAAGACAAGCCATACCAAGAAGCGAAAGAACAAACTATCACAGTAATGTACAAACCTCATAAGCCGTATCACGTAGTCTAGGGTTTTCAGTTGGGATATATGGAACCAAAACTGGAAGCTGACGGAGATGTGCAAAGTGGAAAACCCATCTAGTACAATATCCAAATCAAATTACTCAAAGTATACTGCCTAAAGATTGTGATTTTAACAACATTAAATACCTTTCCCATGCGGAAGCTGATCCTCGCAACAACTTTGGACACAAAGATGCCGCTTCAGCATATTTTCTTTCGACAATCAAATGATCAAGGTATCTTGAACCAACCTGGTTGAAAGAGAAACAAACCGTAATGAGAATTTTAATTTGTTATGCAAAATTCAACCACATACAAATGGAAATGGGAAGAACAAGAATATTCTTGACATAGGAAGTTGAAATATGTATATATTGGGGATTGAAGGTGACATATTGGATTCTCTTTTTCTAAAGGGCAAAGGGCACTTACTCAGTAACAAGAAAAATTAACGAATAGAACAAAAAACAACAAAGATAATAGCAAACACATGATTTCTGTTAGTTAGGTGTTATTTGAATAAGCAGCAGAACAGAAAACATTTTTGACTGTGGAGAGCGGGGAATCTCAGCCCATTGCCATCGGTACTCGACCTGATTGAGTGCACACAAGTAGACTACAATTTATTTTCTAAATCAATTTAACCCTCCTTACAAAAAGCATGCAAGCAAAGAAAAAAGAACTCCTTCCCCCCGAAACTTCCCAATCCTTTTATTCATAAAGACAAGTGAAGAAGCAGTTGAAAGCTATATAGAGCATCATAGCAGGAAATTAACCTTACATTCAGCTGAACTTAATTTGACATTACACCCTTGAGGATTAGAAACCAAATTCAAATTGAATACCTCATCAAGTAGTTCACTCTGACCCTGACTGGCTTCAACAGCTTCTAAAGCTTTCTCATGCCATCCATGCTGGAGAAGCCAATTAATGTGATCCTCTGTATCCCTAATAACCAATCTCAGAATATAAGCACGTAATAAAATGACAACATTTGTCAATCTGCATTCCTATATCTGAAAAGGGGGAGTGGTTTCCATATTTTTTTGTTGGATAGAAGAGTTGTTACAGATTTGACATCCATCTCCAGAAACAGGCACAAAATCATATATTTCTAGTAGCACATTCAAGGTAAGTGTTGAGCATGATTTCATTCTCAGCTTTAGTTTAAATTAAAAACCCTGAACAAATTACTGGAGCTTGGATGCAAATTAATCAAACTAAAAACCTTACATCTGCAATTGACCTTAGTAAAAATATCAGTGTCCTCTGGATTTAAATCTGAAAGAAACCTTTATAAGTAAAATATAGATGTGAACAAAAAAAAAAAAAAAAATCAACTTCAGACACTGCACGAACACACTCCGCTTCAATTGCCAGTATTTGCCAGTGTTTCATTCTTAGTTAGCTTTAACATACTATCATTTCAATCTTATTATTAGATCTAACATTTTATCATCTCCCAAGATATATCAACGATATAAGATCCTGATGTGATGTGATTCAAGTGGAAGCACAATTAAACAAGGCAAACCCTAAACATTTCATCCCAAATTCTACTGTTCAACGATAGAGTGATCCTGATTTAAGAAAAAAAAAAAAAGGGATCAAAAGACAAGTATCGAGTTTGCTAGCACTCTAAGGAGTCGTTTGCGAAACGACCAGGATTATAATGTGGGAACTATAATACGAGGACTAAATAATAACGAGATTAGGTAGTGAATATACGTTTTTGGGAGATATTTGGTTCATTTGATTAAAAATTGGATATATGGAGTATAATATATAACACATATTTTGGTTTTATAGTAGATAAACTCGGATAAACTTTTCTTTCCAATTTTAACCTTGGCCTTCTTAAACGACTCTGGAAGAAAACCTTTGGAGAAGGACAATTTTGGCATTGATTGTTTATCCCGGGATTGTTATCCCACATTGGATGTGGTAAAAAAAAAAAACCAAAACTATGGTATAACTAATCCTTAGATTGGTTATACCGAAAACAAAGATCCAACCAAACACGAAACTAAATAATCCCACATTCTATCCCGGAATTATTTTTCTTTATCCCGTGAACCAAACGACCCTTAAGCCTTTGGAGAATTTGTGCTGTTAAATTTAGGTCAACTATTAACATGAGTAAGGCTCTCTACCCCACAAAGGTTAGGGTAAGGTCTGCGTACATCCTACCCTCCCCAGACCCCACTTGAGATTACACTATGTATGTTGTTGTTGTATTAACATGAGTAAGGCTCCGTTTGTTTTTATTAAGATTTTTGAATCTGAATACATGTATGGTTATTAAGATATGATATTTAGATCTGAACATTGAATTATTAATAGTGTTTGTTTTTCAGCATATGAATGTGTATAATTGATCTTTATTTTAAAACTAATAAATACAGAAAATCAAACAAATCAATACTAAATATTATATTAATGAAATATTAGAGAAAATATTAATTTAAATGGTGTTACAAATAGTTTCTTTGAAGATCCACTCTAGAAAGCTAGAGGCAGTAGCACTTGGTATGGTCGTAACTCGTAAGTTGGTGGCTGTGATGATCTTAATTGGTAGAGGAGGCTGACAGTGGTTGTTGTACAATGGTACACAGAGGTGATAGATATATATGTTGATGGGAGCAATGGATGTGGTTGGTTGGTGTTGGTGGCTGTATGGTGGAGGTTAGTGGTGGAGGCTGGAGGTGGTAATAAATAGAGAATTGGTAAAATGTTACATTCAGAAATCTTTAAGCAAACATTTTAATGAATTTGAGACTCGGTATAAGATTTGAATAATTCAGACCTATTAAGAGCTTAAAGGAAAAACAACAAAGATACTTAAGGTAAATTAGAAGGGACGTCTTCACTTTCGAGGATTGCATTATTCTCATCCAATAATGTACTTATAGCATCCCACTGCACTACATGTCTTTGTTCAGAATTCTTAGAGGGTAAGTTAAGAGTCTTGAGTGTGCTATTGGTGACTTTCTTTGGGAAGGTTATCATATTAGATGGAGGAACTACTTAATTGAGTTGGGAGCTAGTTTGTCATGCCAAAGTGGAAGTCTGGGATTAGAAAACTTGGCTTCTTTAATAGCAAACCGGCTATCTTTTGTGAAGACTGCAACTCAACTTAGCATAAGTGACAAAAATAAAGTATGCACTTTATAAGAATAATTGGATGCAAGATCCGAAGTAATGCAAGTTACGCAGTCCATGAAGTCAAGAATATTTCCCTGTTAAGACGAAATAGGCCTCTTAAGGATATATCTGACTTAGACAAGGAATGACTGCATTTATTGGACATTCAAAAACAATAGGTGTGCGCATATGGTCAAAAGTTTCTTTTACAAATTATTGTGTGTTATGTTGACTGAGGAAATCTTGTCCCCTTTTTTCCATACTTTATAACATTTACTTTATTAATATTTAAAATACAATATCTAGTCTATTCAAGAAAATGAAGGACGTGCAACGGAAAAACTCCCCTAAGAAAATGCCACTTTATCTTGATGAAAATAAAACAGAATAATAATGTATGTAACAGAAACTTCAAAACCATATGAAGAATAAAAAAGAGCTTACCCACCTTGGTTTTGCAATAACCACATCCTTTGGGGAAACAATATAGTATAAGGGTTCATCACCAGCAGCCCACTGACCTCCTGCATAGCTGCTACCTGTAATCATTTGGACATGTTACCTTGTCCCATAAAAATTCTCATCGCAAGCCCATGTGAAAAGGAAGACGAAATTGAGGAAATAGCTAAGCAAACAGTACCAGAGAAGGGAGCATGAGCCAGCGAATAGTCTTTGGCCTTGTAATGCTCAAAGCCATGTACAGGAAGAGCGTCCGTTGCGAGCTCATCATTATTCCATGTCACAACTCGCACTTCTGGTCTTTGGGCATTTCCCTGTTAGATATTCAACTATTACTATAAAATTTTATCAAATAATAGGGACATCCATAGCATCTAGTGTGCAAAACTTGAAGTTCAGCCAAATGCCTTCAACTCTCCAAGAAAAAACCATATACAAGTGAAGGAAACAGAATGTCATATAATTCATTCATTGACATATGGTTTCATGTGTTAGAACACTGCAGACATGACTATTAAGATGGCTAAGGTTTAGAAGGCTAGGGTAGTTGAATGGACTTTCCTCTATTTTTTATTTTGACACATTTACCTCCTCAACTTCTAATATACTCATAAGTCCTTCCAATCTATGTATTGAAGTGAAAGCCAGTAAGTTTTTCATCCAAGTAAACAAAAAGTGTATAGTTGTATACATAACTAATTTTCGTTTTCAAAAGCAAGAATCTTACCAAACTGAGCTGCATGTGGACTAGATTAATATTCTCACTAATGAGGCCCCTCTTAAGCACAGATGCTCCCAATCCAACCCTTCCACCAGAACACTTAACCCACCCTGACCCCTATCCACTTCCTCCAATCCTCTTTTCACTTTCATTTTTTTGGTTTTGAAAGTTAGAGTTAAATTGCTAAAACTGTCTTTTTATGAAAAATAGGTTGGAGTTAGAGTTTCCGAATTGAGAAATGGATTCCAAAATGCTTAATTTGTGAATCGTGAATCTTACCGTAAGTCCGTAACAGAAGATGCAAAAGAAAATTACAAATTGCTTAAAATATCACATCTGTTCCTCAAGCTTTTAGCCTAGTCGAAAACAGCACTTATGGTTGAAAAACTCAATAAAGGAAATTACAGGTATGCAGAAGTAGTGTAACAGCACTTCTCAATGATACCATCCTTCATCACTATCTGAATCACACATACATGATGAGCACATGAGAGCATTTCACCAAACATAAAGTAGAGCAAGCAATGAGATTGATCCATATAGGAAAAAGGGCCAAGTATAAAGCGATTTGATCCGCGAGTCAAGTTCAAGGTCAAGAAACAGAAAAGAAAACAATTACCTGTCTGGAGGGAATAGTGCTGCTGAAGTCTTTCTCTCCATCTTCTTCACCCGGAATATAAGCTAGAACAACCAAAGAATCACCAAAGGGAGCAATTCCTGAAATGAAATAGCTGGTTTGAAAAGATGCCACTATATCCACCTGATTCAGACTAGACATAGGCACGTGATTGTACGTCCCATTTAAGCCTTTGCTTTGAATTGTTCTTATCGATGCGATTTTCACGGAGGTTCCCCAACCAATGACCAAAAGACTGTCATCCTGAATGTCATTGTAGAACACAAGAATGGACAGAATAATCAAAAGTAAGATGCATGATAACTGAAACCCAAAAGAGTACAACTATGTTCGGACTTATTTAAAAATAGATTAAGAGTACCACTATGATCTTATTCTTCTTTCAAAATATGTAGGAATAGCCTACACAAAGTAGCAGCACTAAATTGCATTTTCACGTTTCTTAATCTCTTCTAAGTAAAGAAATATGTATAACTCAAATATGAGTACAATCCATAGATATGGTTGGTGATCATAAGCTGCATGAAAGTTATAAAGCCAACCTGCCAAACAATATGTGGGAGCAGCAGTTCAGGGCGTGGAATCCCACGAGGTCTTTCAATGAATGTTATACGCTGATCATTGGCTGCATCATAGACTTTAACTCCTGTATCATTCGCCCAGGCAACGAGGCTAGTTCTCCACTTCACCGCATGAATTGGACCTTCACCAGAGTGCAAAACCTGCCAAATAAAAGTACACTAGGAATGATCAAAAGACTCCCCAGGTATTTTCAAGTTTTTCAATATGGAAAAGTGCAGGTAAATAATTACCCGGAAAAAGCAAACAACAAACCTGGTCACGATAGCCTAGCCACTTCTTAGCATTTAAATAGAAATGACCTGACAAACCACCAGTAACAAATCTTCTGGAAGAATTTCTTGCATAATCTGGGTCTAGAGCAATGGCCTTCATTGGTCGGTGATACTCAAATTTCATCCTCTCATCAGTAAAAAGACTATTTATTACAACAGAGCCATCATCAGAGCAGCTACCGACGTATTCGCCTTCTGTGTCAAAGCAAAGGTCATTGACAGCAGCAGTGTGCGCAGCAAACTCCTTAACCTATAGCAATCAAAGATGCAAAACATACAAGCAATCTAAGAAAAGGAAGCTCATTGTATACATAGATAGTAATAAAGAATATTCTTGGATATCTTCTGAATAAACCTACAAGATGATGCTTTTAGAAGCTATATTACCTATTTACTTTATGATATAATATCAAGATAGACTGAGCAAAAAATTTATTCTTTGAAAGTCAGGAAAGTAATTAACATATTTTACAGGATAATCTTAGTGATATATGTTATTGTTGACAACATAGTGTACATTACCCTTAATGTTTATGTCCTATAATTATGTACCCCAAGAAATAGGAAGATTTTCTTGATTCAAGTAGCTAAAAACCTCCTATATATGAATGAACCCATATTATATGATGTTAACCAACGCTCGCAGAAGGAGTATTTCTTCCTTCGATTCTCTTTACATATGGTCTAGAAGCCTGTACAATCCTGATACAGACGTAACTAGTTTCTGTGCTGGTGACAACCTTATGCCAATCTGACAAAAGTTCTGTTTTCCGTAATCAACTATTCTCACTTCTTTCTAATGATTCTGACAGAATTGTTCCCCCCCCCCCCCCCCCCCTTTTTTTTTTTTTTTGTGATTGTTAAAGGGGCAGCACTGTTTTTCCTTACGACGATTACTGAAATGATTTGAGCATTTGCAAATGGGGAATCAAGAATGAAATTTGTCCATACAACAACAACAACTACCACACCTCAAAACAGGTCCTTAAGGCCTCCCTGTGACAGTCCTTAGCTCTCCAAAGTAAATCTGCTACTAAAATGTAACTTAACTAGACAACTTGAACTTTCTAATAGCGATAATTTATTCTATTTGATAGTGTCTAGCCTTATGTAGAGGAGAATGATCTGGTACAATACATAATCATGGCAGAAGAAACTACTTTGAAGGCAACAACACTTCACGGAAAGCAGATTTTGTTACTTCTCTAGATGCTTAAAAAAAAAAAAACTGAAAATATTCAACTGACAATAAACACAATGAGGCAGCAAGCTGCAACCTATCTAGTGGCTACAAAGTCGCTAGAGTAACATTAGGCTGCGGTGATACTTTTTCACAGGAAACATCATAAAATTTGTTTTTCTTCTTAAACTGACTTTGTCCAAGAGCTTATATTATCAATAATAAAAATCTGCTGTAAAATATTATGCAGTGCACACTCTAAAGTGTGTTATGGAAAAGTCATTCATCAAAGAAGTTCTTGTCATTCTCTAGGCCTCCTGGTGTATTGTTCAAATATACTTCTCAATGAAATACCTACCCTGAACTTTAGAGCATAAAATATAGATCAGTGTGTGTCTAAGTAGTGCCTTAACGAAGCTAAATTATCCAATAAAAATATGCTAAGACTATCAAATCACAAATAGACTGAATATCAGATTAAAGACAGAAAAAACTCACTAAAAGTTTAAGGGCTCGTTTGGTTGGGAAACAACTTATCCCGGGATTAGTTATTCCACCCTCAAGGTGGGATAAAATATGGCTACAATCCCGGGATAACTAATCCCGGGATTAGTCATCCCGGATTTTTATTCCAACCAAACATGGGATAAGGAGGCACTAAAATTTTATCCCGGGACTATTTTTGCTTATCCTTCACACCAAACCACCCCTAAGAGTTAATGGTTAAAAACACACCTGAACTATCACGTTTTCGCGAGTTTCACACCCGAATTATCCGTTATTCCCTTTTCCTACCTAAACTATCACCATCTATGATTTTTCCTACCTGCACTATCACCATCACACCTCGAAGCTGATTAGGCCAACTATCAGTTGCCGTTCGTTTTCCTACCTGAACTCTCACCATCTACTCAACTAGGTCTGCTTTAATACGTACATGTGTGAAACTCATAGACAATTGAAATACTGTACTGTAATTTCATAGAGCAAATAAAATGAAATTGAATATAGGAGAAGAATTTATGACCTGATTACCGAGGAAATCTAGAATGTGAACAGCTCCACCGTGTGTACCAAGTGCGATCATCCGTTCAGCGACAGCAATACACGTGGCAGCATCAGATGACAGAAGCGACGGCACACTTGCTCCCATCCGTTGATACTTCAATCTCGGTTCATCCTCTTCTTCCTCCTCTTGTTCTTCTTGGGAATCTTCTTCAGAATCTTCTTCCCTCTCATCGTCACCGTCGATTCCATTTTCCGATGGCCTTGGAGACATCTCCGCCGTTGAAGAATGATTAAGAGAGAGATTGTTTAAGATCTGTATTGGGGAAATTGAGCTTCTTTGAAAAGGAGAAGAAACTTTTTTTGGGTGCCAGTTAAACAGTTGATTAACGGACTAATAATTTATTTGCAAGAAAACAAAGGAAACCTGACGAATTATGATTACCACCTGTCTGCTTGTTTGTGCTTAATCCTTCTATTTTTCAATTTAAAATCAGTTAAACAGTTGATTATTTAAGGGACTGATAATTTGTTTGCAAGAGAACAAAGGAAAGCTGACGAATTAGGACCACCTACCTGTCCGCTTATGTGTTTGAGATCCTTCTATTTTTCAATTTTAAAATCAATTTTGGATAATGGGATTTAGGAATGTTTCTTGTTTTTTGGTGATGTCTTTTTCTTTTTGTCAAATTGGAGTGGTCGTGTCAATTAATTAATGGATTTTTGGTAATGGAGAATGAGTTGATATCAGTTCTGAGTTATAAACTTTTTCTTTTTATCTAGTCAATGAGGTTTAAGTAACTTTGAGAAGATATTAACACCAAAATATGAAAGGGACTTGTAACTCATTTTTATAGAATACTAATGGAGTAATCTTTTCATTTTCCATGATATTTCAGGTTATTTTTGACCTATTGAAACATTCTGGAAATGACCTCATTTTGCAGTTTAGTTTAAGGTCAAAGGGATTGAAAACCAAATTGCTCATGTGGTTTGTAAAATAGCCTGCTTTTGCCATCCGTTTAAAATTAGGGTCAATCATGCCCTCGTCATTTCATAATTAGCACACATTTGTCCTTATTTTTTAGTTCAGCTAACAAAATCATTAAAAATAAAAAATTATCAAATATATCACTTACTTTGGGAGATTGTTTATATTTATCCTCTGTTTAAAATTGGCGCAAATATAAGGTTCAAATAATTTACACAGAAAAAAATTATTTTGAAAATAAAAGTGATAAGTTATTCTTCTTACATTTTATAATAAAAATAATTTTTGGGCATTAGTTCTGGAAGCTAGACCCAAAAACAATACACAGCCTAACCCAATTTAAGACATTTGGAATTTGTCAACTGATCCTTAATCCAAGCCTCATAAAGCTCACTGTGCTGACCATAAGATATTAAAGAGGCATTGGTTTTTGATTTGTGAAAAATTAAGTTTGCTAACAAGGCTAATTTGAATTTTTGCAAATGTGTTTTTTAGCTATATATGCAAGATAAAAAGAGCAAGTGCTTTTTAGATATCCAAACTCAGTTTTTCAAAACTTTCAAAAACACAAGGCCTAATGACGTTTCCAGGAGCACATCAAGGAATTGGGATTTTTTTAATGTCAAGATTGTCCAAAATGATCATTTTTTTGTGCGGATTGTCCTTCAAACGCACTGGTCTTTAATTTTTGTCCCTCAAATTGCTGGTCTTTAATCTTTGTCCTTCACTTAAAAAAGTGACCGAAAATATCTCGAGGTTCTGGGTTCGAATTCCACTCAGTAAAAAATAAAAAATCGCAAAGCAAGGTTTTCGCGAAACCTTTGCCTTAAGGTCTAACATTTGTCTAAAATTAGGCCTTAAGGTAGAGGTTTGTCTTAAGGCCTAATTTTGGACATAGGTTTGCCTTTTTGCTCAAATATGCCTAATTTTTGCTACGAAACTCTGCCTTGCTATTTCTTTTAATTGAGCCAGAGTTCGAACCCAAAACTTCGGGGTATTAGGCGAAGGACAAAAATTAAAGACCATTAATTTGAGGGATAAAATTTAAAGACCACCCCAGAATAGGGACAGTCATGCAAATTGCTAAAATGGGCCGGACTAGACTGCCATCGTATCAAGGCCCAAGACTATTTGGTCAAAGAATATTTTTGGGGGAGAATAACCTATATGTACATAAGAATAGAGTATATTTACGAAATATGACGATATTTTTCAGATTACAAAACATATCAATAGATTTCTTACACAACATATACAAAAATTTATGTATGAAATGTGTATATCCCGCTCAAAGCTTAAAATTTTCGCGCATAATTTTGTGTATGAAATATGTATGTCTCATTCAAGGCTTAAATATTTCGCTCATTTTTTTGTGTATGAAATATGTATATCTCGCGCAAGGCTTGAAATTCTCATTTTTTTTTGGTATGAAAACTGTATAAATTTGTAAAAAGTTCATGTTAGGTTTTTGGAAATTTAATACAACTACAATAACATTGTATACAACTTTCATACAATACTCATACAATTTTTTTGTGTATGAGGTTGTTCTCTTGATGACTGTGATTTTGACCTCCCTCTTCTTTCATGTGATTTTTTTAGATGCATAAAACTAAATATTGACTCACTTATTTTCCATCAGGAAAGTCCTGCTAGGGCCAATGGTCACAATTTTAGTGTGCGCTATCCTAACAATGACGTTACTGTGCACCAATTATCACCCATGTTCCAAAATTCAATTTTGAACAAAACCCAAATATTTTTCTGCCTAATTATGACCGAAAATCGGCGAAGCGGGATAATGAAAGCCTGAAATACAATAAATTGCACAAGATCCAGAAACTATTTTGCCCAAAAGAAGCAGAAAATCTGCAAAATTGGCACCGTAAATGGAGTTCCAGGTTCTTGATATGATTGAAAATGGAAATGCAGATTCATGATATACTATGAAAATCTCACCATAAACACAGATTCACAACTATTGTTTTGTAAAAAAAATGGAATGAAATTGGGAAAAGGGAAAGGGAAGGGTGGCGGCTGGGAAAAGGGAAAGGGTGGGCAAGAAAATGGGAAGGGAAGGATGGGCTTTTATTTTTTTCAGATTCGATATGTTTTGTAATTAAGCTGGTATGTTTTGTAAATAAGAAAAAATATTCTTATGTTTTGTAATATAGAGTCTTAAGTAGTCTTATTAGGTAATTTTCCCTATTTTTTATGTTAAGATTATCCAAATGATTGGTAAAAATTATGTGGGATGATCAGCTTTCGCATTACCTATGAATTTTTAGCCATTATATGGAAAACAATAGGGAAATAGACACTTTAATATGGAAATAAATTTTGGATAAAACAGAGACAGTGTTAGGATTTTGAGTTTTACGAGTTCTAAATTCTAGAAAACGCAACTTCTTGGGTTCTTGATAAATTATTTATGCATATTAAGTAGATTTTTAAACATAAACACGGAGTTTGAATTAAAGCTATTGGTTTCTGTCAAACCCAGAATAGAGCTTCGCCCCCTGGATATTCACTTAGAACACCGAAGAACTTATAAAGGTTTGAACAATTGAACCCCGTTAATCGTTTCTTAATTTTAAACATATAAAGGTTTGAACCCCATGCATTATTCATTAATTTGACTTTTAGAATTTTGAACCCCATTAATTATTCCTTGATTTTAAACTTATAAAGGTTTGAACCTCATGAATTGCTCCTTGATTTTAAACTTATAAAGGTTTGAACCTCACAAATTGTTCCTTGATTTGAACCACATGAATCGTACCTTGGTTTGAACTTACAAAAGATTTGAATCCCATGAAATGTTCCTTGTTTCGAACTTATAAAGGTCTGAACCCATGAATTGTTCATTTGAATTTGAAACTCTAGCAAAGTTTTAAACCCCAATTAATTCGAACTTCAACATTGTCAAGTGGAGTTTTTCATGTTTTATCTGGGGTATTTTTGTCCAAAGCTTTTTGGGGAAGTTACATAAATACTTTTGACACCCAGTTTTGTCCCTCCTTTATTCCAATTTATTTCCTTGGGCTTCTAATTTTATTGTTAATCTAAATACTTTTATTCACTACTATGTTATTACTATTGCTGCTATTATTTGTAAGTATCGTCACTTTATTATAATTACTATTTTAATATCACCCTCACATTACTACCTATTTATTGCTTGTTAATCATAAAGTTAAGCTAGATAATATTTCTTACTCCATTATTACATTATCTATATATTTATAGTTTTGCTATTATTAGTGAATTAGTAAAATTGAATTGTATTCTTATTACTATTAATTACTAATTGTGTGATTGTTACATATACTTTCCAAGTTATAAATTTCTATAAAGAAACATGAGGAATTGGATTAGAATATGGAGAAGACCAAGCACATAGCCATGAGATAGCCCAATTTTCGGCCAAATTAGCAGCCCAAATACCACAAAAGCCCAAACAGACCAATCCATTACCCACTCACCCGACCAGTCCAGCCCACACCTTCCAACACCCGACCCGATCCGGCCCAACTACTACATCAGCCAAACCTAAAAGAAACAAAACCTACTTGTTTTCTCCTTCACGCCTCCTCTGGCCTCTCTCTCTTTCCCTCACGCAGCCGCACAACCCTCTCCCCTTCCATTTTTGCAAAAAAACCTAATCATATTTCAACCATGGCAGATCATGTCCACCCCATTTCCACACCAAATTGTCGCGACGCCTGAGCCGCCTGTCGTTGACAGAAAGTCATTCCCTTTTCTCGCTTCAAAACACAAACGATTCATAAAGACCAGAGAATTCGGTCCACTTGGGGAAAAGGTTGAAGCAATCACGTGAAATGGACTCCAACGTTCAGATTAGCAGAAGCTTTGACTCGATTTCAAAGTTTAGTTTCAAAATCTCCAACCCGTGACTTTTCTTTTTCTACAAAAATCTCGAATTCAAAAGTCGGAAAAAAACCCTAGCCTTTTACCTATAAATATGATCTTAAGTCATAGCCGAAAGGGGGGACTGATTTTGGAAAAACAAAAAAAAGAGAACACGGATTGGGGGGATTCACGGGAAATTATCATCGAGCCACAGCCTCACTCTAAAAAACAGCCAACATATTACTCTATTCTCATTTTTGGTTTGAAACTTTAGTTAATTTAATCGGGTTCGGGTTCGTTCGTGTTCGAGCATAAATCCGAGACCTCGACGCCCCGTTCACTGCACCCACAAAAGGTCGGTGAATCTTAAGCTTTAATTTTTCCTCTGTTTTCTTTTACTGGTAGTGCGTAATGAATCTGTTCGTTTGGAAAAGAGCATGAATTAGAGTTCTCTAGTGTAAAATCATGCCTTCAGAATATGTTAATGTCGTATATCTGATGCTTGTGTTGATTTTTGACATCTGTTATGTATGGTGAGAATAGACGTCGAGCATTCCTCTTGTTGATACCTGTGTCGTCTGGATTAAATCATGTGGTTATCTACTGTTTTTTTTTTTTAAAAAACCTCTAAATCAGATAGTGTTCGGATGTAAATAGCATTCGTGCCCCCAACTGAAGATTAAGTGTAGACACTGTGCTAGAAACCATGCTTAGGGGTTATATTCTGGTTTGTATGGAATGTGCTATTTTGCCTTGACGATACGCCGCCGACGTCTTTTATTTATTCTAAGACTCATAGTCATTCGGAGATGTCTAGTTTGTGTTGAGTAAATCTGATTCTGCTTTGTTCATTTACACCCTCCATGCCTACTGCCTTTGTTGGTTTAGAAAATCCATGTTCATGATCTTATTTTCGTGTGTTCTGGCAGCGAACGTTTAAAGCGTGAATATGATTCTGCTTGGTTAAATTAATCTGTTTTTTTTTTCTTCTGCTACATGTCACGCTTAAATCTTCCTGAAATCTTATTTCTGGTTTCTTTCATGTACTACGTGAATAAGCATAAATGTTAGGAAGGCTTGGAAGATTTATTTTGATGGGTTATTTTATTCATCCCTTTAATCACATGTATGAAGGTTTGATAAAATGTTAGTGTCTTGGTTCACATTTCGATATGCTACTATCTCGATTTATAGTTTATTATACGGAAAAAAGTATGTTCTTAGGTCTCTGTTTGAAGCTCTGGTTATGAAATCATGGTACTTTCCTTGTGGACATTATTATACTAGCAGTAATGGCTAATCTTTAAACCAATACCAAAATGATCCATGACTTCCCTGCTCGTGTAGTTCATACTGTCTTGATGCATTATGGCCTGAGTCGAAGTGGGTGATGTTAATTAATCTATCTCGTTATGTCCGTAATTCAAATGGTTAACACCACAAGGAATCTGTATTCCGCATATTAATGTCAATTAACTTTATGTTGTTCTTTTCCCTTCGCTTCACTTATTTATGTTATTTAACGCCTACTGGGCTGAAAATCTGTTTTCTTGAAAATGGAAGGGACCATCATTTTTCTTCATTTTTAGTTTTGTCCCACGCGTGAAGTTTATTATTTGACAACTGTTCGGGATTTTAAAAATGAGTCAAAAGACTGCTGTATTCATTGAAATTATTTTTCTTACTGTTCTGTTTGGAGACTGTGTCAACAGGATTAAACATGGGCAGCCCCTGTTTCGAGTAAAATTATCAAGAGATATAATTTAAAAAGTGTGCCCTCTAGCTGTGTTCAAATTTAGCTTGTTGTGATCTTATTGCTTGAGCTTTCACTGCCAAAAGAAAAGTATTCATTGAAGCCAAAATTTTCTTTTATTTCTTGTTTCTCTTTGAATTTTGTTAAATATTTTGCGGGTTACATTCTAATGATTTCATCTCGTCTATTTATTTTCCATATTCAAATCTGCTTCTCGTTCTAATCTTCTTCCTTTTTTTTTTTGCATGTACACCGGAGCCGAAGAGTCTCATTTGAGACTCAACGACGCCGCTACCGCATGAAGCCCGCACATCCTCGATCGTTTCCAGCTCTACATCGCTTAAGAGCGAACCATGAAATAATCAAGTCTTTCTGTCGGGAGCCTATTTTGGCTGTCGATTATTTGTTGTTGTTGTTTGTTTACTTGTTTGGTGTGACTACATTTTACCTTAGTTGTGTGGTTATTAGACAATGCTTAGGTGCTTTATTTTCACCCAGTCTCATTTTAGGAGATCTTAATCAGCAAATTTAGGTCTTAAATCCAGTGGAGTTTAATTGTCCTTCTTATGGGTTTGGGCATTTTTTTAGTCAGAGGGGGAGAGATATGCTTCAAAGTATCACAAATTTGACACACTAAACGTTAGCTTATTTTGAGAATAAAAATACAAACTAGTTTTAAAAGAGAACTTTTAGACTTTAGCCCCTTTTCCAATGTTCGAAGCATGTTTCTTGCAATCTTCAAAACTAATTCAGAAGTCTAGAATTTCTTTTTCAAAACTTAAATGCAATTTCCCGGAATGGAATTCTCAATCAAAGTTTGTCTTGATATATGTCTTTGTTAAACTAAGCCATTTTGGGCCTTAAACAGAATCCAAAATCCTTTTCCTCTTAAGCTGAAACCATACAAGTGTTTAAAATATTAACAAGCGTTTTTTCCCCAAAATTTATTGAGTTCGCTACTTTCATATGAATATATGTGTTTTTTTTTTAAAATGCTTCCACATTTGTATACTACAATCAGCCTCAATTTTCTCAAACTTAAGTCCGTGGTTAACCATTATTAATGGAATTTAGAGGATGCCTAATACCTTCTCTCTAGGTTAGTTGAACCTGTACCTAGAATCATTTGGTTTCGTAGATTTTAAAATAAATTCAACTTTAGATAATTACTTTAATAAACTTTAGGTGCCTTAATTCACCGTAAATAATTAGGTGGCGACTCCTGATTTTAATTAACTCCGGAATTATCGGGATGTTGTAAACTATTTTAACCCCAATTAAAATAGGGTATAACAAATACAACTAAATTAATAAATTATTTTGTAATCTACAACTATTAACTAAATTAAATAATCTACAATATATACCGATGAGTTATGATATGTTGTCGTTTTGATGATTTAACAAACACACCAAGGACCAGGTCCTTGATCATGTCCCTGGGCACTATAAGAAACATGACAGCTGGAAAAGCTGTGTGCACTGTTCTGACTGCAGTAGCACAGGTGCAACACGCTGGAGGTCAAACTTGTAACCAATGTAAAAAGATGAAAGGTCCCTATCTATGGTCACATGCTTCTCACATGTTCCTCACTTGGACCCCTATATATACAACATGTTGGCATTGTTTAACCTAACACTTGCAAATCTGAAAATTATATTTCTCTCAAGTGCAACCACCACCCCTATCAAGGTGCTCTCAAGAACAAAGCCTCAACAAGCTAAAGGACCAGATCTCTGAATTGAAGATGCTTCAAGTCCTTAGGTTGTTGAGTCTTTGTTCATTTGTTCTATAAATTGTAAACAAACTCTTCTCTTTTAAGAAGTTGTTTGTAGGTGCTTAAATTCTCAAAGGCTATTTGCAAGAAGTTTATCTTCACAAGCTTTTGAGTGGTATACTAGGCTAGAGTTAGTTTAGGTGCATTGATCTGAATTCTCAGAAGTTAATGTGGGATGTTCACCTACTTAACCTTTGAGTGGTACACTTGTCTTAGGATAGACAAGGTGTATTAGTTTGCTTGGTTAGAGGTAGTCAAGAGTTGCTTACAATAGGGATATTGTAAGGGAGAGGGATTAAGAGTTTAATTCTTATGTTGCAATAGGTTATAATCTGAACATTGCTCAGTTTAGTGAAATTGAAAATCCTACTTGGGTAAGTCGTGATTTTTAATCCCTTGAGCAAGGAGTTTTCCATGTAAATATCTTGCCTTATTTACTTTCCATCATTATCTGTGAAAACAGTTTAGGGACCAGGTCCGTTAGACTATTTTGGTGAACTTTCAGGTGGTGAACCAGAAAGGGTGAACTCATAGGTTCTTTCATATACTCTATATTTAGGGTATATATATGATTTTATACCATAAATAAATAAAATGTTGCTATGAATAAAAGGCTAATAATAAGGTGTTTCCTATATTACTGGTAACCAAATTAAATACATATCAGAACACATTAATTACTTTTCTAAACATCCCAATATACTCAGCTAGCATTTTAATCCATAAAATAGTATACTACTGTTTATATGATATATATTATACAATTCCTTGAACAAGTATATATATACTTGTACTTATATATTACGTATATTTCACTATTATATATTATATATAATTGTTTTTTATGTATATTAACTAGTATATACTATACAGGAGTATAAAATAATTTCTTATGTATAGTAAACAAATATATATATATATATATATATATTTAATTGAGTTAATTTTCCAATTTCATGGAAGAGAGAGAGAAAAATTGATAAGTAATATGTGATGGCAGAAAGGAAGCCAAGTTTTATTGGATGGGGCATCAATTATTAATTAAGATATTATTTTAGTGGTAATCCGTAAGTAATTATATTATTCTTTCTATATATTGCATATTTTATATGTTATTGTAGAGTACAATTGGTTGACACATAGAGTAATATATTCATAGATTAGGTATATCATAATACTATATACTATACACTCAATTAATATTATTGTATTATATACTGTATATAATATACAAACATAAATATACTAATTTCTACTATTATATTCACAAATATTTTGGTATCATCTTTTTAGTTAAATATAACAATTTGAATATACCATATACCTTTTGAGGTATATTTTCATGTGCATTTCTTATACCATATCTTTTCATGTACTTTTCTTAATATTAATATATTCAAATAATTTCTTTTAGTCACAAAAAAATAATTGAATCATCATCAAGTGAAATTAAAAAAATAAGAATAAAAAGGAGGAAACGAAAGAAAAAAAAATTCTTTTTAAAACAATAGATGGAATATGGGATTTCAAGTTGATTTTGTTGTGTTTATTTGGAAAATTACATTTTAATAATTTTGAAAAAAACAGAAAGTAAAAAGTGGATATGCTTTAATGGTAGTAGCTCCTAAAATTAAGTATTAGTAATATTTTAGGAATGTAAAAAGTTGTATTTTTGTAATTAAGAATTCAAAATTTTGAATAAGTTGTATTTGTGTAATTTTTTTAAAGTAGTTATAATATTTTTAATTACCATTTGAAAAAGCTGTATTTGTGTGACTTTTCCAAGCTTTTTCCGTAAAAAAGGTTAGTTAATGTTAATAGCATTCAAAAAATGTTAAATAGCTTTTTAAAGTAGTAGCTAAATAGTTGATTGCAGGTAATAAGGTGGCAATTTAACATTTTCTTTCCCCAAATGATCGCTTAAATGGGCTGGTCTAGATTGCATCAGTCAAGGCCCAATTCTATCTGGTCAAAGGCCTTATTGAAGTCAAGACTGTCTCCAATATAGAAGCCACTATCCGGTTGATAAAGAAGTACATTTTAGATGGAAAATGTATTGACATTTTGCAAAGAAATTTCATGGCATGCAAAAAACGATTATCTTCTATTCAAAAGCTGGATTAATTAGGTGGAAGACTAAGCTCAAGTAGTGGAAAATATGCTTCGGCTCTTCTCATTTTCATATATAAAACGGAAACCATTGGATTCTAATAGATGTTGGGTTGTGATATGTGCAGCTACATTTGGCCCACAACTAGGGTTTCCAATGCTTTAAGTACAATATTGTTCCTAGATAGTATAACACAACTATTCCCCCTTTTTCTACCAATTATTACTAATCCAAATATGATTGATTAGCTAGTAAAATCTTTCATTCTCCCCCCGCTATTGTCTCCCTTGAAAGTTGAAATTAATGGAATAAAGAAATTCATTTCTTTGGATTTAAGGATTCTAAATACATATACTTTTTTTTTTTAGAAAATCATTCTTATTACATAGGGGGTAGGGGAAGGGAAAATGGGAAAGGGGATTACAATGTGGGATTCGAACCCTCACCAACAAGGTGAGAGTTCAGGTAGCCAACCAACTGAGCTACTAGATTCCTACTTCTAAATATATATACGATAACACAAGTATGAAGAATTTTTATACTATTAATATAGTGAAATTTATTATAACTGATTAATTACGCATTATTTTCTAATTAATTCTTATCATACGAATACTTGTCAACATGACATGATCGGATAAATATAAGTGAAACCTGAAAAAGAGAAGAATAAAAAGATCTCTCTTATTAGTACTAACCAGTTTAAGTACCCGCATGGTGTGCCGTGAGGCCCGTGATACCTTAAAAAAATAATTATTCATATCATATTATGATCTGCTTATTGAGCACGTTAGATTATATTACTTTACTATAATTTCAGCAGCCATCTTATTTTTCAGCAGTCATCTTATTTTTTTAATCAATACTGAGTGACAAAATCTCCTAATAACCTTATATTCCTTATTTTCCATTATTACACTATGAACCACTTAGTATTACATTGATAATATGATTTTTTATTAACTTACCACTGGATTTATCCATCGCTTTTGTTTTAGATAAAAAATTTAAATTTTAATCATTGAAATTACGACAGAAAAATTCAAAATTTTATTTTATATTCAACTTATTGCTTATAATCATTTTTTAAGAAAAAAAACTTTTTAGCATTATTTAATAAGATTTCTTATAACTATAGTATGGCTTTTCTTAGCATAATTTTTAGAAATAATTTAATCTCAAATTAAAATAAGTCTTAACCTTCTATATTTCTACACTTAGAGATATAGTATGACTTTTCTTAACATAATTTGTAAAAATAATTTATTCTCATATTAAAATGAGTGTTAAACTTCTATATTTCTACACTTAGATTTTGATTACATTTACGTCAAAACACAAAATCTAAAAAAAAAGGGCGGGAACATGTTAATAACAGAAAACTTAAACATTTTAAATTTACAATAGTAGAATAAGACTTCCAATACTTGATGCTAGCTAGTGAGACAATTTTCTAATTACCAATAAGATAAGCTAAAGTTTAATGTTGTCACCAAATTTGTGTTAGCCTCTTGATATACAAACTTGGCTTTAACAATAAACAACAATTCGAAGAATATTCTTTTTTATGAAATTATAAATAAACTCAAATTATGGGTATCTTGAGAAAAAAAAAGTTAGAAAAGAAATCAAACCATTATTATTAATAGTCTATTAATTTAGAAATCAAGCAAAAAAATATTAAATTTAGAAAAACATCAAAAATTTAAGTATAATAAACTTACGTCATAAGTTCCACTCGCTGCTTTATCATAACCTTATGAATCTGCAATAGATGAAGATATAGTAGTCAGTATTGATAGTCTCGTGGACTATAAGTAGAAATTAATAATTAAAACACGATGAAACTTTTGATTTATGGATAAATAAAAAATCATAGCATATATACATGTTTAAAACTAATTTAGAATTGAATCAACCAAATAACTAATTGCCAGAGTACTATTTATCGAGTAAGGAAAATGCACAATTCACTGATAAACCTATAAAAATCTAACAATAAAGATTTTGCATTGTTACAACTCAAAAAACACTTAAATAGGGAAGACTTTTGTATTCGTAAGCGAAAATTCAGAGGGAGAAAGGTAATTTTCTCATTTATTAGAACTTTCTTCTCACTTGTGAAATACACTGGTATGTTGTTGTTGTTGAGAATTTTACATTCTATCTTAATAAGAAATATAATTCTTTAAGCAAAGAAGAAGTAATTTCTTTCATCAATAGCATTCTTGCCGTTTCATCTCCCGATTTATATGATTACAGTCGCTTGCAGTTTTCAATTCAAAAGTTTGGATATAAACCGTGCATGTATGTTTATGAGGTAGTGGGGTAATGGGGGTGAGCCGGTGAGGGACGTGCACATAGTTTTATTTAGTTTATTATTTTTTCTCTTCTTCTCTCTTTTATTTTCTTTTTTTAAAGTAAAAATAACATGCAAAGTAAAATAGGGTACTAACCTGTACTAATTATAATTAAAATTCAGAAGATTTTGCTACATGACTACGATTAATTCTTTCACAATTATGTTGAATGCTTTTATCCTTTAAAATTGTCTTAATTGGTGGAACCGTTCCCTCTTTTTTGGAAGCATATGATTGCAACGTTATTTTTTTTGTTCAATATTAATTTTTTTTTTCAAATTTTTTTTTCTATATATATATATATATATATATATATATATTTTAAAATTCCGAATTATTTATTTAGTTATCTTTTTTATTTCTATTCTCTACTTGAATTTTTTTGGTGATGACACTTGTCATCGTAATGTTGTTTTGCTTCTCCTATTCTTATAGATAGAAGATAGATAATTAAGATTGTACCCAGGGGCGAATCTAGGTATAAAAAAGGGTCACGTGAATCCATCATCACCTGACTAAACTTGGTATATTATGTATATAATCCTTAAAATATATCTAAGATTAGCTGAAGGAACATATAGTTAAACTAAACTGAGTGGAGCACTGGTTAAGTGTTGGGTTCAATCCCTTAAGGTTGTGGGATCGAACTCTTCTAAATGAACTTTTGCGTCTTTTTTTCTAAAAAAAAAAAAAAAAAAAAAGGTGAACTCACCCTCTTGAAATCCTGAATTCCAATAGTTTATGTGGATAGAGACGCTCATGTGAGTTGTGACACACCTTAACTATCTCACTAGATACATGTTATCTCCAATTCTCCATTAACCTAGATATCGAATAATTTTTAAAGAGGAGTCTTGGCGTAATTGGTAAAGTTGTTGTCATGTGATCAGGAGGTCAGGGTTCAAGCCGTGAAAATAACTTCTTGCAGATATGGAGGATAAGACTGTGTACAATAGACTCTTGTGGTCCGACTCTTTCTTGGAATCCACACTGTGTACCGAGCTGACCTTTTTATAGATATCGAATAATTTGAATCATCAAAATTTAGGCAAATGGATAGTGCTAAACATGGAGCGAAGCACAAGGATACAAAGTAGAAAAAATTCCATGTCAATTCTATCTATATCAACATGCACTGGGATTTGGTGTACAATTCCAAATTCCCAAATGGCATCCAATGCGTACTGTAATATTCTCCCAATAAAGACAAGTTGCCACAGAGAGATGAATAGATCGGTGAAGAAAGAGATAAGAAAGCCACGGTGCCCGTGACATCAGGCGGACACTATTTGCCAGCTAAAATTAGGTGGTCGTTCGGTTTTTCGGTTCGGTTTTATCAAATTTCGATTTGGCTATTTCGGGTTCGTTTTTTTGAAGGTGGACACCAAACACCGAACCAAACTAGTTCGGTTCGGTTCTTTCGGTTTTTTAAAGTTTGGTTCAGTTCGGTTTCGGTTTTTTCAATTCGATTTTTTTAATATAATATTAGAAGCGATTCCATTGACACTAACTCATAGTCTCAAAAGCAATAAAACATAAAACTGATAAATTGAAATCAAAATCAAACAAACAGGATACACAAGAACAGAAAACTATAATTATGACATATGATTACTAGGTGTTATATACATACCGTAAGAATAATTAAGAAAACACATAAAGGACATACATTATTCCTAAAGAGACATCCTAGTTACCTTTCTTTGTTAAGGATATTTGATTTTTTTCAATTGAAGTGGAAAATTAGGGATACAAATGCAAAAGAGGACTTATTACAATTGAGTTTTTTTTGCTTTAAACTTAATGGGCCTGGACTATTTTAATTTTTTTGGGTAATGTATTAAATTTCGGTGCGCGTTCGGTTTTTCGGTTCGATTTTATCAAACTTCGGTTCGGCTATTTCGGTTTCGGTTTTTTGACGATGGACACCAAACACCGCACCAAACTAGTTCGGTTCAGTTCGGTTTGTTGAGGTTTCGGTTCGGTTCGGTTCGGTTTTTCGATTTTCGGTATTTATGCCCAGCCCTAGCTAAAACTACTGCATGTGCTTTTCTCTCTCTTAAATTTAAATTCTCAAACAGAAATTTGTAAGTATACGACAATGGAAGACAAATATTCTGCAATACAATTCAAATTTGGAACCATATTGTATTCTTGGGGTATTCACTAAATCGATTATGCTTTTAATTTGTCGATTCCTGGTATCCCCACATACTTAATCCTTGCCACAAGCACAGGAGGAGCTAAGAATTCAATTTTATGAGTTCTAAATTTAATATAACAACTTTAAGTGCATAATTAGTTTTAAATTTTAATGTGTACATATTTCATGAATTTCTTAATATAAAAGATTATTTGAGCAAAAGCTACTGATTCAATCAAACCGAACGTCTACCTCCGCTCCTGGCTAGAAGTCATGTTGATGTACATACATACCGACCATTTTCTCTTGCGGTTAATGTATTAATTTTTATTTGCAACCTTTCAAAAATAAGTTTATTACTATGATATAATTAAAGTATTTCAACGACTCAAATAAATTAAGATGTGTAACTCCACAATATCAGTAGTCCCAAACTTCTTTGTCTAAAGTGAAATTTTGGATCAAATTGATGTTAAGAACATCACAGAGAAGGACACCTAATCGATACTCTCTTCAATCGATAAAGAGGAATTTAAAATCTTAATCGATCAATTTTCAAACAACGAAATACTTGAGCATTAGATGCGGGAAAATGAAGGAAATATGAAGACTACGTAGGATTGAAATAAATCGATTTACAAATTACATAATATATACTTTATAATAAGTTGTTGATCATTATACAAAGTTATTTTATTTTAACAAAATATACCGCATGATCTTTTTCTTTTTTTGAAAACCACTTTCCCTTTGAATCCGCGACTTAAATAGCACAAAAAATAAAAAGTTGAACAAAACTAATATAAAAAAAAAAGTACATAAGTAGTATTCACGCACGAAATTCGTGCGTGAAAGGACCAATCTACAAAAACATAGTTTTGGCCTTTCACGCACGAATTTTGTGCGTGAATGGGGTCATCATATATTGACCCCATCTTCCCCACCTGACCCGACTTGCTCCCTTCCCCACCGTCATTAAAGCCTGTTCCAGTGGTCCCACCCCCCTTAAAATGGTAATTTCGTGTTATTTTTCAATCCAAAACTCAATATTCTTGGTATATTGAAGTGTAGGAACAAGTTTCTAAGGTTGGATTTCGGAATAGAGCGACGTATAACACATTTCAAAAACTCAAAAAAAGCTTCAATCTAGATATTTCACTACGAATTTTCTATTACATTGTTAAATATATCATTACCCTAAGCATGATCATTGTATAGCTGTGGTGGATTACTCGTTTTGCTTTTTTTTCTTTTGCGTTTTTGGGCAGTCCGTGCACTGTTGGGACTGCCCATTTTTTCGTTTTTTTTATTTGTTTATCTATTGTTAATTAGTTAATTATTTATTGCTTGTTTATTTAGTATTTGTTAATTGTTGGATTAGCGACTAAAGTATTTATTAATTGTTAGACTAGCTATTTCAATTGTTAGACTGGCTAATTATTTATTTTATTTTTGTTAAGCCAATTGTTTATTTGTTAATAATTTCTTAATTGTTTCATTAGTTAATTAATTGTTTATTTGTTAAATATACGATAATAATTTATTAATTTTTTGATTAGTTACTTAATTATTTATTTATTAAATATTTGATAATAACTTGTTAATTATTTGATTAGTTAGTTATTTGTTTATTTATTAATTATTTATACTAATTGTATGCTAATTAATTGTTAATTATTTGACTTATCTTTATATTTTAGGAATGAAAACCCTTAGTTTAGGATTCTTAACCCGTAGCTTAGGATTGAAAACCCTTAATATAATTTTCTATAAAAGATTACATAACTAATATTACTTGTTAATGATTTATTTAAAATACGTAAAACAGATGAGTCACCACAATCTTTAATAAAATATTCGATAAAAGATTACATAACTAATACTAATACTACTTGTTAATGATTTATTTAAAATGCATAAAATAGATGGATCACCACCCTCTTGATCCGGGGCCCTTCGACCGATAGTTACTGTATCTTCAGCCCGAGCATAGGTCGCAACATATATGGACATCCGACCTGCAGCCTGAGTCTCAGGTCCGTACCCGGTTAGGGGACTCAGCATGGGAGATCTTAGCTGCTCGCCCCCCACATCCTCGTGTCCTGGATATACTACGTCGGGGCGGTATCTAGCGGTGCGTCGAAGTTGGTCGGGTACAGCACGATAGGTCGCTAGTGACAGCATTGATTGAGAGGTGGCGACCGGAGACGCACACATTTCATCTCCGTACCGGTGAGGCTACCATTACCCTTCAGGATGTGGAGGTTATTTATGGGCTACAGATTGATGGACGCCCATTGTATATTGAGGAGCCTCCTGTGCTGCCGCCTTACCGGGGTGAGTTGATTAGGCTCATCGGTTTCGCGGCTCTGGATGGTCATATTTCTGGCCAGAGTCGGCTTTTGTTGTCGGCCCTTTACGCTCACTTGCGCCTCACAGACATGCAGCATCCGATTGGAGAGGACACGCCTCAGGCTGATGTTGATCGACGTGCGCGTCTATACCTACTAATCATATTTGGGGCCATCCTATTGCCGAACACTTCGGGTTCGCATATGAGCTTGAGGTATCTTCGGTATATCGACGATCTCGCTGAGATAGGATGTTATAGTTGGGGCGCTGCTGTGCTGGGCTACATGTATCGAGGATTATGCCGATGTTCTATGGGCACGAGGGTAGAGGTCCCTGTATTTTGCTCGCTTCTTCAGGTAATATATTTAAGTGTGTGTAATTATACACAAAATATATTTTTTTAAAACGATGACTGATAATTTTTTTTTAATTGACTATATTAGATATGGGTGTGGACTAGGTTGAGACCTTTTCAGCCCATACCAGCTGACCCTCCCGCTGACTATCTTACTATCCCGATGCCATACGCGCGGAAATGGTCGCGAGGCGTACGCCGACGTGTGGAGACGCACCATAGCCTTCTCCCGTTTAGGGATCAGCTAGACCGCATGACGGCGCAGACGGTATGTTCATATTTTGGATTCACACGCTAGACCACATAACTATTATTTTAGTCTTTTGTTGTTAACTAGTTCAATTCTTTTTACAGGCTTTTATATGGACGTCGTATGATCATATTTTGGATGAGCTGCCGGCGTTTTGTAGGGCTCGTCAGCACATGTGGATGTCGCGGTGTCCATTGATACATATGGATATCGTTGAGTATCACGCGCCCGACCGCGTGTTACGGCAGTTTGGGTATGTATAGAATATACCCGTGGCTATGGTTTGGGAGCATGACCGCTATGCGAGGGACGAGCGTACGGGCGTCGATGATGCATGGCGACTCCATATGCAGCAGCAGGTCCAGAGTTGGGATGTGAGGATGGTGAGCCTAGCGGTGGTCAGACATGACACTCCCATCCATGTGTACATGGAGTGGTACATGCGGATCACTCGCATCATTATTGGCAACCCCTCTAGGCGTCGTCCAGATGGCCTGGGATATGTAGCTCTCGCAGGAGCGTACGAGGCGCTGGTAAGTTTTATTAGTCTTAAACTTTAACCATCGTCTTATGTACTACTTCACAAATTTATTCAATTGTTAATATTTGCAAACATATCCAGGTACGGACCGTTCAGACGATGCGCTATGAGAGCACTGCCCGTACGGAGTCCCCCGAGACGGCGGAGTATGCAGCACGGATGATTAAGCTTGCCGAGACTGGTATGAGACAGGCACATGACTTTGAGCGTCTCCATGAGCGTGTTCCCGGTGCCCCACCTGGGGCAGCAGGTGGCCGTGGTCGCCGAGGAGCTGGTGGCCGTCGCAGAGGTGGTAGGGCCGGCAGAGGTGATGAGGGTCCATCGACAGATATCCTATCGACTTCTCATTCCCGGCCGTCGACTTCACAGACACCTCTGTATACGCCGGGCCTTTTTTCAGGTTATGTGCCCTGGCCTTCACTTTCAGATCCACCAGTTCGTGATCCATAGGGTGAGCGGCCGGTTCGTGATCTACAGGGTGGCCTACATTTGCAGTTCGACGACTCCATGTTCGAGGACTTCGTGTTTGATGTGGCACCATCTGCATCTCCTGCTCCAGGGGCCGCTCAGGAGCCCTCTCCCCAGGCATCTCAGGAGGCCGTCGACACACAGGTTTGACTTTTACAATAAAGTAAAATAATTTATTAATTATTTTTTATTTCAGTTCCGTTTTAGAATAAATCAAATCTAAATTATTTATATATTATTTCAGGTTCATTGTTCTACGCCTGTGGGTCCACAGGAGCGACCCATTCAGGAGACTACCTCATATTCACCACCACACCCATCTCAGGAGCCTACTCAGGCGCCCGTTGACACACATGTTCTATTAAATAAATAACGTTAATGTTTCAATATAAATAATAAATGGTGCTAATTATTATATACTTTTCAGGTTCATCGTTCGGCGCCTGAGGTGGCGACTCTCGACGAGGTAGAGGTCGAGACACCAGACCTAACTCAGCCTGAGGTTCTGAGTGTGCCAGCGGGACCAGATCCTAGGAAGAAGCACGTTCTAGTCAAGGGAGCACGGGTCAGGCGAAGAGATGATGATCATGACTTGGAGCGCCCGGTTATTAAGAGGAAAAAGGGCGATGGAGACGATGACGAGGGCGGTGGGGATGGTATGAGCCTTAGGCCTAGGGATAGTCTCCGGCATACTACATGTGGGACCCATCCTCGATAGTGTATATATATTAGTGTTGTAAAATTTATCGTAAATAACATATATTTTTTGCATATTTAGTGTTTATTATTGTTTCACATCGTAAATTGATAATAAGAAAGTGGCCCCCTTTCAGGCACAAAATCTGGGCGTGAAAGTGCAAAAAGTGCAATGTTGCACATAGGTCCTTTCACGCACGAATTTCGTGCGTGAATACTACTAATGTTTTTTTTTTTTGTACTTGTTTGGTCCAACTTTTTATTTTTTGTACTACTTAAGTCGCGAATTCCTTTCCCTTTAAAGATCACCCAAAAGTTATAAAATAGATGCTTTTATCTGACCACCAAAAAGAGTGAAGGGCTCCATAATTTAATATCAGAGGCAGAGGAAAGTATTAATAATTGGATACCGTGAACCCCGAAAATGTATTTTTTTTTATAAATAGCATTTTACTCTGACATTTGGATAACAAAATGATTAAATAAATAATACTGGCTGTCATATCTTAACGTGAAAGCAGTGTCATTATAGACGAGAAGTCGACTATTGATGAAACAAGACTACATCAGGAAAACGGAACGAACATTAGTCGAGAAACGAGAAGACGTAATCTCCCACAAGAAGATAAGAAAGAAAATAAAAAGACAAATATTGAACACCCCCCCCCCCCCCCCCAAAAAAAAACTGTTTCTCCATCTATTTTCAACCTAAGCTACTTTTATCATTTCATCTACCAATATTCCATTTCCAATCCCTTATTATACTTCATGTCAGATCCTCAACTTATAAATCAATTTTTTCACAAAGGACGCGATGAAGATAATCCAGAAGGAATATTAGACCCAAACATATTACTAAACAGTTCTAGTCATACTGAACAAGAGTTGTGTCGAACGCCAACTTGTCGGAAAAACAAGATTCCGATAGTTGGAAGCTGCCCTCCACCGGCACCGAAGAAATCGGGAAAAATATTGCTTTGTAAGAGGAAATTTCCACAGTTTGATGAATTTTTTGAAGCTAGTGGAAATGAAGAGTTAGAGAAGTTCTTCATATCATGCACTCATGACCTTTCTCGAGGTATGGCTGTCAAGAAGAGACTTCTGTTGGGTTAACAAATATTTAAATTAGTTATATATGCGAAGTATTAATTAATTCCATGTGAATTAGTATAAGAATTATACCGCCCTTTATATTTTAGGGTTTTGCTAAGTTCCTTATTCACGAAATATTATAGGTAGCTGATTATATATTATTTCTGTGTTAGTTTTTTCTTCTGGGAAGGGGTAAGAGAAGGTGATGAATAAAATGATCTGTGGAAATTATGGTATGTAATCGATATGTATACAAATTGTTGAATTATATGTTTCCTTTACTATGAACAAGTTGAGCGGATTTTTTTTTTTCGATTCCCCAATTAAATAACTATTGGACGAACTAAGCTTTTACCTGGAAAAATAATGATTTTTGAATTTTTACCATTGGTTACTGCCTTACTGGTTGAGTCAAATATGTTGCTTCGTAGTTATGATTGGTTGGAAATGCTCATAAATAACGTATGAATCTGGTGAGATTTAAACTCTTGTTGATGTAAAATAGATGAAAATTTCAAGTATGAGTCTTTCCACCTCAACAATTGAAGTGTTATATTAACATAGAATTAAATCCTCGAGCAAGTACAATGAGTCTCGCGAATGTTTTTTGTTTGTAACAGTGATTACAAATTGATAAATAGGACGATTGCCTAGCCACCCACTCACACAAGGTGGCTTCCTTTAGACAATAACCAAAATTTAAACGAGAGTTCAATGGCGGCAATTAATGTTGGCTAAAATTTTGAATGAGCTGGGTGTGTTTTGTATAAATGGAAAACATTTTGTGGTGTGTACTTTTTCATGTTTGATTGATTAAAGTTTTTGCATAATATTTTCTCTAGGAAAATAGTTTCTTAAAAGAGAAAAGGTTCAAATATATCCTTCTACTTTAGTTTATTAGTCATATTTGCCCTCCGTTGCTAACGGAGGGGTATATTTGGTTATTTTGACTAACGTAGGGCAAAGTTGACTAATAAATTAAAGTAGATGGGTATACTTAACCCTTTTTCCCTTCTTAAAATGAAAAAATGACTTAAACCCAGATTTTTTTTTATTTTTTTTTAAATTACTTATTTCTTCATACCAAACACATCCTAAGTTACTCCGTTGAGTCTTTCAGAATGCGATT
Organism: Lycium barbarum; assembly: GCF_019175385.1. Lineage (NCBI taxonomy): Eukaryota > Viridiplantae > Streptophyta > Magnoliopsida > Solanales > Solanaceae > Lycium > Lycium barbarum. The sequence continues at coordinate 164,770,909 of NC_083337.1, forward strand.
AACCAATATATCAATTACGATAAACTGGATCAAGTTTAACATGAACTCTAAGGCAGTTAGCTCGTAAATGAAAATTATAAATTCTTAAAAGTAAGAAGTAAGAAGAAAGCGGTAAGCTGAACTAATTTGAAAAGCAATGACAAGAGTTTTTGACTGTAGTACTGGCCCAATATGTTTTCTTTGGGTTTGTCTATATAATCCACTGATGATAGTACGGTCCGTTACAGGTTCGATATTATCAAATCCAGGCAGCAAAAATCGACTCAACGAGACCGAATTTTTCCATTTAGACACATGCATTTGGGTATTAACGTACAATAGTACAGTAAATTTAATGATGCGATTTTGTTTTTCAGATCAATTTGGAAGCCTTGAAGAGAAAAAATATAGTGATCTGCGGCTTAAACTAGCCAATTTAGGCAATCTTTCTTTAGAAAACAACCAGACATGTTCAATGTTTCCACCTCGAACAACTTTTTTGTGGACCAATAGGATGTGACAAGAGCATAACTTAAGCCAGACAAGGGTTCTATCATGTAGAATGGTAACGTGACTCGTTATTACAATTTTATCGTATGCCTTAGAATGTTGCACACTGTATTTATAATATGGGTGCAAATGAAAGTCTCCCTCAAGATCTCCAAGTAATTGACACATGCAAATAAATTCCGATCCCCACATATATTCACGTAAGATAAAGCGACAATTAAATACCGGAAGTCATTGCTAATAGTAACAACTTGTAGAAATGACTCCATAGCAAGGCCACTAAGGCATGCCTTAGGCCCCATAATTATGGGGCGCCCACTTTTGTTATTAATTTATTTAAATTATGTGTTACTCTTTTTTATTTAAGTATTTTTAAAGAAAAATAAAGTTTTTTGTACAGAAAAAGTAATGATAACGTTTCTTTTACTGTAAATTATAGTTACTTACGGGCCGTGCTTTTTTACTTTTAATATATATTTTTTGTTAGTTTCATAATTCTGAATAATTTTAACAAAAGTCAAAATTTGTTGCATAAAAAGAAAGAAATTATAAGAAAATTGTTAACAACTTTGCATAGCTAATAACTACAAAAATAAATTTCAAACAAGCACATGTGATTGATTTAAGTTGAAGGCCCTGCATTAGAGTTTGACCTTAGGTCACAAATGTTGTTGAGACGCCCTTGACAACTTGTCACGATTCTTTAGTTCAAATCGAATCTATTTTCAAGATATATATAAGGATTGAGCAGCTAGAGAAATACAGTGCATTTTCTCAGAAATGCAATAAATAATGCCTTTCCTATAGTGGAACTGAAAATTATTTGCCTCTTTAACTTCTTTAAAATCAAATACCGCTTCAAATTTTTGAGTAATAGACATTATTTCATACCTATCTTAAATGTCGTGTTCGGTCAAATGGGTTCACATAAATTAAAATTTATGATTCAAAATAAGTCTTGAATATTTGTGTGGCTGTAAATCATTTCATAAAGTGAATTTATTTCCAAATTAGGAAAGAGGTCATTCATTTTGGCACGGACTAAAAAGAAAATAGGTTCACATAAATTGAAACAGAGGGAATATTATATATGATATATTTTTATTTTTTTTCACCTACGTAATTTGCATAGGATAATTTAAGATCGTTGAATAAACTAGTCCTCAATAATTAATTATAATAGTTTGCCACCAAAATGCAAATTAAGATGCATCCCCATTTAATTCTCAATAAGCTGTTCAAAATATTCGAATTTGTGTTCCACCGGCCAACACATTTCACCACGATTGCATATCGTGGATTGTCGCCGATTTTAAATTTATTAAAAGAAAAATGAAAACAATGCTGAATCTTTTTTCAAACAAAACTTACTTCGGGTACCTTTTCAAGCCCTAAAATGACGATCCGAACGTCTACGTATCCTTGATGTATTGGGCCTACATTATTGTACGCAGAAAAAAATATCAGGTTCTATATAAAATATTGACGTTTCGGAGTCTTGACACACGACTAATCATTGGTCAAAGTATGGAAAAAACACTAAGTGTTGCAAAAAATAAAGTTGGGCAATTTTTTTTTGTACTGTTTATATAACGCAGTATTTTACTGCGTTATACAAAAAAAAAATTGGTACTTCTATAACGCAGTAAAATACTGCGTTATAGAAAGAAAAAAAAAATTGATACTTGTATAACGCAGTATTTTACTGCGTTATAGAAGTACCAAAAAAAAAATCTATAACGCAGTAAAATATTGCGCTATAGCACTTAACGACTCCGTCTCCATTAGTGCTATAGCGCAGTATTTTACTGCGCTATGAATAATTTTATAACTTTTTTTTTATTGAATATTTTGGTTTGAAATGTTTTTTAGGGAGCATTTTGGTTCCGGACTCAATCTTTCTCTGGAATGTTGCTTACTCCATTTTTACCCCACGTATCTTTTAACTTACAGTACCTCAACACCTGTCTTCCACGTGTCCCTCTCCTAGAAACCTCTCCACAGTTAAAAACCTGGCTTCATAAACCTTATCGTTCCACGTTACTTTTTCAAACACACTACAGAAGGAGAGGGAAAAAACATAGACCAAAACAAAGAAAACCGACATGGCACCAAAGAAACGTGGAGGAAGGCCACGCGCCACCGTGTTCACCGCCCGAAAAGTGGTAGAAGAAACCGTCTCCGTCGTCGTAACTCCAATCGCCGGTGAAACTGAGACCGAAAGTCAAACTTTGACTCAGAGTCAACAAACTGAAGAAAATCAATTATTTGAAATATTAACTCCACCACCTTCTCAAGAACCAACACCTAAGAGAACCATTAATATTCAAGAAACATCTACACCACAAACACAGAAGAAAAGGGGCCAACAAAAGAAACCCGACCCGGCCCAGAAGGAACAGGAAAAACAACAAGAAGTAGATGAAGATGAAACGCAACCAGCTGAAGAGCCAGAAGAGATGCCAACACCTCCCAAAATGGAAGCTGATCAAAAGAAGGCCCAAAAAAGGAAACCCGACCCGGCCCAAAAAGCAAAAGGAGGAGAAGAAGGTGGTGGAAAGAGGAAAAGGAAGAGAGCTAAAGTGGGTGGAGGAGTAGGACCCAGTGAAGGGTATAGAAGGTATGTGTTTAGGGTGTTGAAGCAAGTTCATCCTGATAAGGGAATTTCATCAAAGGCTATGACTATATTGAATAATTTAATGGGTGATATGTTCGAGAGGATCGCCAATGAGGCGGCGATCCTCTCGAAGTACGCGGGCCGTGCCACGTTGGCATCGGTGGATATTCAGGATGCCGTGAAGTTGGTGTTGCCTGGAGAGCTAGGGAAGCATGCAATTGCTGAAGGGACTAAAGCGGTTACTGCTTATGTCTCTAGTATTGGCAAGTCCAAGTGAAGTGTGTAGTATCATTAGCGCTTTTGTTGTTGGTATTGGTGTAGTTTCTTACTAAGTAACATTTAGTTTGTGTTTAGTTCATTTTATCCTACTCTTTTGTAGGTGCATTTGCTTCTTGGGAAGTCACAGCATGCAAATTCGGTCTCTTTTTGTGATCTTTTGTTATTTGCATGCTTGTAGAGTCGCTGTGTGGCGATGCGGATGTATTTGATTACGTTGTTATCAAATATTCAGCCTTTGTTGTATCTAATTACTCCCCTCCTTTTCCTCTCTTGCCTTTAGTAAAATTTTAAGCAATTACTTGTGGCTGGTGAGGTCTATGAGGGACGTCGGTTTTCTTTTTAATCAAGGTGTGGAGGAGTTAGGCATGACTTTTCAAAAATGATAATTACAAGGAGGAAGATATAAAAACGATAATTACAAAAATGATACGGAGGAGGATATAAATCTTAGCCTCGTTTACCAGATGTAGATTGAAAGTCTCCAACCTAATAGCAATCAGCTTAGAGTACATATACAAAAGTTTGAGGGACTCCATCCTCTACAACGTTGGTTGATTGTGGTAATTCGTGTTTAAATTTAAAATCCCATCGATCACCTCAAACTGGTAGGAAAGCAGAGATGATGAAAAGAATATGACTATTTGATGGTAGTAGGAACAACACCTTATCATCGACTAAGTACAAATGTTTTCAATGTTCTTCTACAAAGTTTAGGGTAAGAAGGTATACCAGATTTAGTTTTAACTTCAAAACAGAATTAAGTCGAAACTTAAAACAATACAGCAACTACTATAAAATAGCCTTTAAACACACCTTGCTCAGAGGTAATTGAATTGGTAAGTTAATTCATGTGTATATTAAATTTGAAATACTCCATAAATTTATTACTTTGTTCAAATAATCATTGAACAACTCGCAATTTTAACACACCCATTCAAGGGTGATGAAAATAGAGTAATTGAACATCTAGGTTCCACATAAAAATGCCTAGCAGTACAAGGAGAATTATTAGGGAATGCTGAAAGCACAGAAGTGTAATGCTTTTCTAAATCTTATTATTACCATATACTAATTCTTTGCAGAAACAGATTAAAAAGCTTTCACTCAATTGAATACATCATTCTAACGACAATTACAAATTAAACACCAAAAACCAAGATATTTTACCTTGCCCGGAGATAAATAATTTGGTATACTTTTCAAGTGTATATCACGAATTTGAAATACTCGGTAAATTAATAACTTTGTTCACTTAAAACAATTTTTACCAATACCCAATTGTAACGTACCAATTCTAGGTAAGGAAAATAGAGAAGAAACACACAACAAATAGAAAAATTATTGGGAAATGTTAAAAGCATAATGGTTTGTTCCTTTTCTTAAATCATAACATTACCTTAAACTAATTCTTTACAATTTATTAATATTGTAAAAGGCAATATACCACATTTATGCTCTGTTGACAAATTCAGGATGAAGAAACACAGAACAAATACCGATAGAATATAACGAAACAAAAACAGATCCAACACAAGGAATTTCAATACAGAAAAAGATACCATTCATTTGCATTAATCATTCTAAGGCCAATTACATTTCAAAAATCAAAAACCAACAACCTTTACATTGACCTAAAACACCCCCAAATCAAGACCTAACCGCTAGTAAACTTAGTAACAGCCTTAGTCCCTTCAGAAACAGCATGCTTGGCCAACTCCCCAGGCAAGACAAGTCTAACAGCAGTCTGAATTTCCCTACTAGTAATCGTCGGCTTCTTGTTATACCTTGCCAATCTAGAAGATTCCTGAGCAAGCTTCTCAAAAATATCATTAATAAAGCTATTCATGATCCCCATAGCCTTGCTGGAAATACCAATATCAGGATGAACTTGCTTAAGCACTTTGAAGATATAGATCTTGTAGGTCTCAACGCTCTTCTTTGACCTCTTCTTCATCTTGTCGGCTCCTCCAGCGTCCTTTGGAAGCTTCTTCCCGGCTTTGGGCTTCTTCTCTGCCGGAGCTTTCTCAGCTGCCTTCTTTTCCTCCACTGGTTTTTTCTCAGCTGGCTTCTTCTCTGCCTTTGGTGCCATTTTAGAGAGTTTTCACAGAAAGATGGAGAGAGGTTTTGTTTTGTTTTCTGGTGAAGAGATTGTGTGAGTGATGGGGATTGAAATAGGGGAAGTGAATTTTATATAGGGTTTTGATTCTGTTGTTTGATTGGTTAGTTTCGGATGACGCGGATTGGGTATGTGGGCCGTTGATGAAGTAGAGAATGGACGTTCAGTATTGGCTCTTACGAATAGTTAGGATCCATGAGGACTTTCCAAGTGTGTTACTATCTGTAGCGGATAGTCAAGTGTATCTAAAGCATTACCGCTAGTCCTTGTTACAAAGAGTTCAAGCCAGATTTACTTGAAACCAATTGTCGATTTTTCAAAATTCAAAAATAATTTTCTTCTCCTTTCTGTCGGCAATAAGGGACTGTTTGGAAAACCACCCAGCTAATTGAAATTGGGTGTAATTACACAATTTGACTTATTTATTTGATCAAGTAATTACACAGTTAAGTTATAATGAGTATAATTATACTCTCCAATTCTCAAGGAGGGTTGAGAATTGGGTCTAATTACACCCTGTAATTACAGAGTTACTTTTTATTTTGTTTCTTTTTGTTTATTTTAATTTCTTTTTTTATTTTTACTTTTTAATTATTTTTATTTTTTAAAATGTATTTTCTTTTTATATTATTTATTTTTCATTTCTTTTCTTTACTTCTTGTTGTTTCATGTAATTGCTCGTATTTTTTTTTATTTTTTTATTATATTCTTTTAGCATAACCCTGTTATTATTCTAATTTTTTAAACTACAGCTCTTAATGGAAAGAATTAGTCATTAACTATCTTGGCATATAACGAGTGACGTTATTAAAGTAGAATTTTGTTGTAAATAAAGGAATAGACTTATATTTTTTCCTTTCTTTTGAATTATTTACTCAAGTTATGTTGAAATTTATGTAATGCTGGAATTTGACATAAGAGTATAGAGGTGTCAAAATGGGCTGGCCCAGCCCAACCCTAAAGGGCCAAAGAATTAAATGGGGTAGGACGGGTTGACCCTTTTAATTGAAGGGCCTGCAAAATGTTAGCCCAACCCAGCCCTAAGCGGGCCGCGGGCTAGGACGAGCCAGCCCTTTAAGTTTTTTCGTCTTTCGAAATAACATTTTCTAAGTGATTTTTGATATAATTTGAACATGAAACTTTTGCAATATGAAATAAAGTCTTCTACCACCCATTCTTGCGCAAATCCATATCATAGAAGAAAAAATTCAAGAGAATAGATATAAATTATTATTTTTAATCACTAATTTAAATCACGTTCAAAAGAATTTAAACATAACATAAATTCTAACACTAAAAAGTATTACTCCAGTTTCTAATTACTACTTAGTAATAAGTACGTTCTTTTTTCTCATTACTTTTTATCTTTTTGTTTAATTTACTTATATTTTTTTAAAATTAATTAATTTATTATTCTTTTCTGGCCTCAGCCCAACCCTTGAGGCCGGTGGGCAAAGAGAGGTTGGGCTTTTGAGCCTCACTTCTATACGGGCCAAAGAAATCTTAGCCCAATCCTACTTAAATGAAGGGTTGGGTTGGTCGGTCTCACGGGCCAAGCCTATATTGACAGCTCAATAAGAGTATTATTATGTTAAACTTTTTCTTTGGATTTTGAATGTTATATTTTGAATTTTAAGTTATTTGCTTTCACATTGCATGTTGTTTATTTTTCACTTACATGTGATGAATTTTTTATGTCAAACATTTGAATAATATTATGGCATTATATTTATAAATATTATTTTTTGTCAAACATTCAATCCATGACGTTCTCACAAAAAAAGTCTTCTTTTAAGTTTTTAATTATATCAATCATTTTTTACAATATTAGTTACAAATATATGATTATTAATTAATATATTTTCAAAAAATAATGTGTTATTAAATAACTAATTTAATGTCATTTATAAAGGCAAATATTTTTTAAATATTAATTTTAATTTTTTTATAATTAAATTTTATTTTTAAAATTAAATTAAATTAACTGTGTAATTACACTTGTGCAACCAAACAACACGCTTGTAATTACACTATAATTATGTTATGACAAACAAACAAATCGTTGTAATTACAGTACTGTGTAATTACTACCCTAAAAATTACATCAATTGGGTGTAATTACACCGTTTGACCTGTTTGTTTGACCAAGTAATTACACCACCCTACCCTCAGTTTCAATTTATATGAATCCATTTGACTAGACACGAAATTTAATAAAGAGTGAAGACTTTTGAAATTTATGGTTCAAATAAGTCTTAAATATTTGTGTGATTGTAAATCACTTTATAAAGTGAATTTCTTTTCAAATTAGGAAAGAGGTTATTTATTTTGACACGAACTAAAAAGGAAATAAATTCACATAAATTGAAACAGAGGGAGAGAGAGTATTAGAGAACATATACAAAAGTTTAAGGGACTCCATCCTTTACAACGTTGATTGATTGTGGTAATTCGTGTTTAAATTTAAAACCCCGTCGACCACCTCAAATAGGTAGGAAAACAGAGATCATGAAAAGAATATGACTATTTGATGGTAGTAGGAACAACTTGTCATCGACTAAGTACCAATGTTTTCAATGTTCTTCTACAAATTTTACGGTAAGAAGGTATATCAGATTTAGTTTTAACCTCAAAACAGAATTAAGTCGAAAGTTAAAACATACAGCAACTACCATAAAATAGCCTTTGAACACACATTGCTCAGAGGTAATTAAATTGGTTAGGAGCGCTGAGGTGTCTTGCCACGTGGCATCCACCTCATCAAATGACAATGCCACGTAGAATTTGATGGCCACCTTGGACAAACTTAACCGAGGAGGGTATATTTGAACCAATAGTATACCGGCAGGGGTATATTTGGACTCAAAGTATAACGAGGGGTATATTTAGACCTTTTCTCATGGTACAAGGGTATATTTGGCCCTTTTCCGAATGATCTTTTCATCAAGAATGAAGCTGTTAATTTACCAATAAGGAGGTTGATAAGCAAGCATGAGTTGACAAATGACTAAGAAGGAAGTTGAATATCGACAGGTTGATGATCAACCACGAAGAGATGTTTTTTTTTTCTATATGTTGATAGTCGCCCACAAAGATGAATAATCATCAGCCAAAAAGTAGATCAATCAATAATAAGCTACTAATCGACCGAGAAGGTGATTGATAATTGACCTTAGGTCAAGAATCGATAACAAATGCAGTTGATAGGACGATAAATCATCAACCACGAAAGAAGTTGATAAACTACCAATAAAGAGGATTGATATAAGCTATAGGCATATAATTGATCAAAGGAGGAAGACGATCAAGTTGATAGCTTTTTATTTTCCTCTTTTAATTCTTAATTGTAATAAAAGTCATCCACCTAATATAAAAACATTTTCCCAAAGACTTGAAAGGGGTCATTAAAATTGCAAAACTTTTGTCATTACGAAGAGCTTTAAACTAATTTTTTATGACAACTATAATAAATCACAAAAATTATTAGAGGGAAACAAAAAAAAAAAATTATACCATATTTAGGCATCCGATTTTTCATTACAGAAAATACAATGCTTAAACTGGCGTCACACACACCAAGCGCGTACTACACATCCTACAAAAAGGACAACCCTTGGAAAACCAAAACCACTCTTTAACAATGAAAGATGATGAACAACTTTCCAAATTGAATGAATCCAACTAGACGTTACTCTAAACTTTTCATGAATTCCTTCTGAACAATATCCAGATGTTTCTCAGACAATTGTATTCTTTTCAAATAGAGTTTTCCTCTTCCTGTTTGATCAAACGCAATTCCTCCTTCTTCTTTCCATCCAGCTGAGCTTTCCTTATGTTCAGCTCTACCTCTTCCCCTTTCAGCAGCATCCACTTCTCATTCATGGCCTTCAACTTCTCTGGTCCCAAACTAATTAAGGCCTTTCTAATGGACTCATTAACTAAGAATAAGCTAATTTCGCGGGCGGCCAACAGATACGGATAATCATTCAAAGAGACTTCTTCAACTGCATTCTCAGCTACAATAGAAATTAATTAGATTTAGAACATTGTAATACTAATTAGAGATGTGAACGGTTTACTTACCTTGTGCTACAGTGATGCGTGAACTGGCTACTTCCTCGGAAGAGCTTTCTGTTAGAAAGGTGAAATAAAATCTTAGTTAAAAAATCAAAATTACACAAAATGTTAATCTTAGAAGAAAACCACAAAAAAAGATGGACCTTGTGCCATGAGGATCTTCAGCTAGGTGCAACTAACGCCTGCGTTTAGCCCTACACTTTGTGCTGTAATATGTTAAAAACATGGATTAAAACTCCTTTATATAGTACTAAAGTATTCACGAATAATCCAACTTAATGAATAAGGTCATCAATTTTTCATTCAAATCAAACGAATTTCTATGCGCATGAATTTAATTTATAGTTAGAAATCAGAGAAAGCAATTAATAACTGCACCACTGGAACTTGAGCTGAAGATTAATGTGTAAGCAAATACTATTACTTGTCTACTTTTGACTTTGCACACCCTTAAATTAATAAACAAAGTATATATTTTATCATTATACTCATATTAATTGGTTTATAGTCTCAATAGACTTGAATATTAATTTGAAATGAGCAATTAATGGTAATGGTAAAACAAGAAGAAAAAAAAAAAAACCTCTCTTAATATGTTAAAGTGGACAAGGAAAGGTAAACATTAATTTATCCTATCATGGACAAGGAAAGGTAAACATTGATTTTTCTTATAATGGACAAGTAAGGTGCCGTTTGGCCATAAATATCAAAAATAAATTCTTTTTTCAGAATTTTTTAAGTTAGAGTTCTGTTTGGTCATAGTTTTTGAAATTGTAATTTTTGTGAAATGTAGTTGTAAAAGTAAAAAAAAATTGAAAAATAAGTTTTTGAGTTTTTAATATTTCGGAATACAACTTCAAGTTGTATTCAAAATATTTATGGCCAAAGGCCCAAAAGTGAATAATTTTTATAGCCAAACAGAACCTAAAAGTGAACGCACAGAGTAAAATGGCGCTTTACTTGTATAATCCCTTAAATATGGTCCACATCTTTATTTCTTTTCGATTTTCCAAGTCTTTACTCAAGTTCCAACAAGTGATGAGATAAGAGGTAATTAAACATGCAAGGTACAGTGGACTGTATTTTTTCAAGACTGGCCCGAGTCCTCTTAAAGTTCCAATAACTAAAGTCTAAAGAGATGACTAAGAAAGTAGGTTGACAGTGGTAATCCGTGTTTAGATTTAAAACAATCGACCACTTCAATCACTTACCAACATTTGAAAGTAAATGTTCAGAAAACAGAGATGGAAAGAAAATGACTATTTGATGGTAGAAGGAACAAGACCTTGTAATTCAAAACTTATTTGCATTTCGACAAAGTATGAAATGTTTTCCACGTTCTTCTACAAAGTTTTATAGAGTATAATTGATTAAGTTCAACTTTAAAAAAAGATTTAAGTCGAAACTTAAACATACAGAAACAATCATGACCTTTATGAAATGCTTAAACTAGTCTATATTATATAATAGCCCCTAAACACCTTGCCCAGTGGTAAATTAATTTATAATTTTTTATCATTCTCTAAATTAAATTTGTACGATTATTCAAGTGCATCACCAATTTGAAATAGCCGGTAAATTTAACAATTTATTCACATAATCATTTACCATTTCACAAATGTAACAAAACCCATTAAAGCGCTGCCAAGTACAGTCACAGCTACCCATAACGACAACTATTGGGAAACGTTAAAAGCATATTAGTGTCAAGTTTTGTAAATCTTGATATTACATTATTCTAATTCTGAGCAATTTATGTATGGAATAGACCCAATCAACATATAGTAAAAAGTCATATACCACGTTCATGTTCTGTTTCAAATTCTGAATGAAGACACATACAACATGACGAACGAAAACAGATCCAACACAGAATTTCAATACAGAAAAAGATACCATTCATTTGCATTAATCATTCTAAGGCCAATTACATTTCAAAAATCAAAAACCAACAACCTTTACATTGACCTAAAACACCCCCAAATCAAGACCTAACCGCTAGTAAACTTGGTAACAGCCTTAGTCCCTTCACTCACAGCATGCTTGGCCAACTCCCCAGGCAAGACAAGTCTAACAGCAGTCTGAATTTCCCTACTAGTAATCGTCGGCTTCTTGTTATACCTTGCCAATCTAGAAGATTCCTGAGCAAGCTTCTCAAAAATATCATTAATGAAACTATTCATGATCCCCATAGCCTTGCTGGAAATACCAATATCAGGATGAACTTGCTTAAGCACTTTGAAGATGTAGATCTTGTAGGTCTCAACGCTCTTCTTTGACCTCTTCTTCTTCTTGTCGGCTGCTCCAGCGTCCTTTGGAAGCTTCTTCCCGGCTTTTGGCTTCTTCTCTGCCGGAGCTTTCTCAGCTGCCTTCTTTTCCTCCACTGGTTTTTTCTCAGCTGGCTTCTTCTCTGCCTTTGGTGCCATTGTTGAGAATTCTTAAAGATAAATAGAGATTTTTTTTTTTTTTAATAAAGAGGATGTATTGTGTGAGTGATGAGGAATGCGTAATGGTGAGTGAGGATTATATAGGTTTTGGGCTCTGTTGTTTGATTGGTTGTTTTCGGATGACGCGGATTGTGTATGTCAGCCGTTGATGAATTAGAGAATGGACGATCAGTATTGGCTGTTAAGAAAGTTAATGAGCCACGTGGTTGTTTATGATTCGTTATTTGTTGTTTTCGCGGATCGTGGTTATCGCAGCCGGTAATGAAAGAGAAAGTGGCGGTAGATTTTAAAATGTTCTGCGATCCATGTGAAAATTTTGTGTGGCGCTTTTTGAATTTTAGTTTCTAGTTTCTACATGGGCGGGAATAGGAATTTGCCCGCTTAATTAAGTTTTCCCTATTTCAACTGCGGGGCATTTATAATTTGAGGGAATTGTAAATGTTTTTTAAAGGCTTTCGTGAAATAATTTGTATTTTGTTGGAATCGGATGATTTGTGAAAGTAGAAGACAGTAGTTTTGATACATTACCAAACATTCAACTTACGCCCTCGTTATTCAGTTAGTGTGCATCGTATAACTTTTTTAACGACTAATTGTATAGAAATCCATTAACATATATATATGTTACATCCCAAATTTAAGTGGTTCTATGAGACTATGACCGGTATCTGTTGGTGAATATACCACAAATAACATTACAGTTGAAAAATAAAATAAACAAAAAATGAATAAATAAATATTTTTCAGATTGATGCGTGAATATTTCGTTCTCTTTAAGGAGATTCAAGTCCACTGCGGCATAATATTCATCGGCCCAACAGTAATACTCTGACTTGTCCCTTTCAAGATACAACAGTCCATCAACGTCGTGTGATTCAAATAACTCCGGACTAGTTGAGGAGTCCAAAACTCCACCAAAAGAATATCTTCCTTCAACATATATAAAATTACTCTCTTTTCACTAGTGAATAAGTTGGACACTTAGAATATTTTTCTTTGTCTAAACTCTCTCTCTCTCACTACTCGAGTCCGGAACCAAAATAACCCAAAAAAAAAAAGTATGAATCAAAATACCCCAGGAAAAAAATGGGTACAAAAGTACCTTTAACGCATGATTTTCATGCGTTAAAGGACTTAACGCGGACGGAGCCGTTAAGTCCTTTAACGCATGAAAATCATGCGTTAAAGGTGTCCCTTTTTTTTGGCAAATTTCTCTCACCTTTAACGCATGATTTTCATGCGTTAAAGGTCTCCCTTTTTAAAAAAAAAAAACTTTCTTCTTTTCTTTCTTTTTTTCTTCCTTTCTTTCACACTTTTTTACATATTTTAGACATAGATTAATTATGCTTCGAGACTCCAAAACTTGAATATTTTATATAGAACCCTATTTATTTTTGTGCGATTAATAAGGTAGGCTCAACACATCAAGGATACACAAAACTTCGGATTGTCGTTTTAGTGATTGAAAAGTGCTCGAAGTCCATTTTTGTTTGAAGACTTGTTGTCATTAGCTTTAAGTTATTTATGTTTTAGGGTTATACATTATTTTTATATTAATGCGTAACTTTATTTTGACAATTTCACAAATAAATAAATTAACAATAAATAAAAAATTAACAAATTAATAATCCATAATCAATTAACAAATATTAATTCACAATCAATTATTTCTGTGTATTTTTTATTTTATTTTTTTGCGTTATCCCCTTCAACACCCAACTAATTGGAGTCCGCAACTTAAATAACTTCAAAAGTGGGTTTGGGTACCAAAATAATCCATTAACGAATAACGAACAATAAGTTAAATCCTGAATAACGAATAATAAACTAAATCTCGAATAACGAACGATAAACTAAATCCTGAATAACAAACGATAAGCTAAATCCTTAGTTTTAGATTGAACATCATTAACAGAATTTCCGAAAAGGATTAGTTAGTTAACATAATTTTTTGATGAAGGATTAGTTAGTTAATATAAAATTTTGTTCGTTATTACTTTAACTAGATGAATTAAGTAAATTATAATCGACAATACAATATCATGGATTATTCAAAATAACTAATTAAATCCTCCATAACTTATCCTAGTTAAGTAAGTTTCAATTAGAGATTTTTTTTAGTTAATTTCAAGAATAATGAATAATTTAGTATTTACAAATACGACACCTCCATGGATCTCCGTTAATTATTTGTTAATTATGGCATTGTTAATATTTGTTAATTATGTCATTGTTAATATATTTATTTCTGAAATTGTTTTTCCCGTGTTATTTACTTGTTTATCCCATGTCAATCGTTAAATAAATTAGTTCATTTTTTTTACTAATAATATCTTCTCAACGCTCCCGCTGAGGTTTGATCCATGGTGGATGAGATTAAAAAAAGTCAAAAGCCAAAGGCTTTACCACCATGCCAAGTTGCTTAAAGTAACAATGTAGACACTTTTTATTATTTTGTATGTTCACTAATGCTATCTAACTTGTTTTCTTAAATTGAATTTGGAACCTTGAAATTGACATTGATCTGGAAAAAATACCCAAAATAAAAAAAAATCGCATCAAATGGACATCCGAGCACAAATTTATGACCATTTAAAATTTCACCAACTTACAAATAAATTAGTGCGCAAAAGGTTTTTTAATGGGTTATTTTGGTACCCAAATCCACTTTTTGGGTTATTTAAGTTGCAGACTCCAATTAGTTGGGGGTTAAAGGGTATAACGCAAAAATAAAAAATTACACATAAATAATTGATCATGAATTGATATTTTGTTAATTGATTATAAAAATAAAGTTATAATCACTAAAAATAAAGTTACGCATTAATATAAAAATAATGTGTAACCCTAAAACATAAATAACTTAAAGCTAATGACAACAAGTCTTCAAACAAAAATGGACTACGAGCACTTTTCAACTAAAACGACAATCTGAAGTTTTGTGTATCCTTGTTGAGCCTACCTTATTAATCGCACAAAAATAAATAGGGTTCTATATAAAATATTCAAGTTTTGGAGTCTCGAAGCATGATTAATCTATATCTAAAGTATGTAAAAAAGTGTGAAAGAAAGGAAGAAAGAAAGAAAGAAAAGAAAAGAAAGAATTTTTTTTTAAAAAAAGGGAGACCTTTAACGCATGAAAATCATGCGTTAAAGGTGAGAGAAATTTGCCAAAAAATGGGACACATTTAACGCATGATTTTCATGCGTTAAAGGACTTAACAGCTCCGTCTGCGTTAAGTCCTTTAACGCATGAAAATCATGCGTTAAAGGTACTTTTGTACCCATTTTTTTTCCTGGGGTATTTTGGTTCATACCCTTTTTTTTGGGTTATTTTGGTTCCGGACCCTCACTACTCCAACCTCACTACACACTACATGCAACGACTCGCTAGGTCGTATGGGGCTTTGACCATTTTACCCTTACTAGTACCTTCCCAAGAATAGAAAGAAGTTTAATGCGAACTCGAAAAGTTAAAAGTCTAAAAACTGAAACTTGTGTTGGTTGTTGTTGTGCATTGTCTGGAACTTGTCTTCATTTCCGTTGGGGCTGACTTAGTAAATTAGACGTCCATTGGGAATTCTGATGCCACGAAAGAGTTCGTAGCGTGTTTTTATGAATATGTACATGTTTGGTTTGAGTCTGTAGGGCCCCGGATTAGTGTTGGGATTTTGGGTGGAAACCCCAGAGCTATTGGTCAATATGGACCGCTGCAGCGGTAATAGTATTACCCTTGTAGCGGGTCCGCCGTAGCGGGGAGGTGGTCGCCGCCGCGGAGTCGGTGAATTAAATGAAGTCCGCCATACCGGGACTATTTCAGCTATAGCGAGACCGCCGTAGCGAACGTCGACCGCTGCAGCAGTCAACGGGAGGTAGAGACAGTGTTTTATATTTCATACTTGGAACCGATTCCCCACATAACACAAAAAATAGTTCCCAAAAATACTAAGGCGATTCTAAGTCTAAAAGATAGTTGTTTAGAATTTGATTCTTGCTAGAATAGTGTGTAATATCAGTTCCACTTTTTATGTTAGAATAGCTTAGCATAGATTTTGCTTTCTTTTTTGGATTCTTCTATAAATACTTGGATTTCTTTAATAAATTTCCCACCATATTGGTGGTTTCATAAAAAAAAAGGCGATTTTTATAAGGCTAGGGCACCATTCTTCATCATTGTAAGTCTTCACCTTTAACTCTGTTCATTCCATAATCGTCTCAAGTCCCTACATCGTTTAAGGTTCTTTAATGGTGAATTGAAAGGCTAGAAACCTAGAACTTATGAAACCCTTGAACAATGTATGGGTATTGATTTTATTATTGTTTAATCATCTGGGAGTATAGATTATCACTTTTTAGATAGAACGCATGAATTGTTATAGTGATTGTGGAGATTTATTTTAGGATGAATTCATGCTTAATGATAGTTCACCCATTGAAAAGGGGTAGAAGTAGTGGGGTTTCCTTCCCCAAATTGTTATTCTGTTGAGTGGATAATTCAATACTCATTGAGCGTTATCATTTCTAGACTTTGAACGTTCCGAAACTTTGCGAAAGGGGAAAGCGGTTGCAAATGTCACGCCGCAAAATAAAAGGAGATGTGGCACGGCACTTGATGCCTGCCAACTTGCACCAAACGAACCGATTTAGTATAGTGATTACCCATATACCGCAATTCAATTAATTAACATCAATATTAAGTGAGTAAGCCGAAGTGAACAATATTAATCAACATGCTCGTTAACCAAGTCATAATATAAAAATTTTCTTTGCAAATCCAAATGGGATTCTATAACCTAAAAGTAATACAAGTTTATCTATGGAGCCTCTATGAAACTACGAATGAAATTATACAGTTGCGAGAATAGCTTGCACTATACAAAAATAAAAATATACAACAATGTGAATCCCAGCTCGCACATTGACCACCCTGCACCTGACCTCTTGCTCGACCTAACACCATTTACACAAATGATGTCTGAGTATTGGAATACTTAGATATGAGTCATAGCCACCATCTATGATGGGGCAGTAGTTATAAAGATATATGAGAAAATATTAAGTGCATGAGAGATGGATTATATACACATTTCAATTCATCAAAAATATATGATGTGAACACGATTTATAAATACATGGGAGATAAAAACAAGTACAAAATTTAATTTATCAAAGCACATAAGAAGCAACAGTCACGTAAACACGTGTAGGATCTTTCTAAAACTTCTCAATTTAACAAAAAAAATATCTATGTCATAAGCTAGGGTTTCATAATCCAACTTTTCAATTAATACAAATGATTTAAATCTTCTCAAATACTCATAAATTACTAGTTCGAGTAGTTGGAATTACCTTAGAATATTTGAATCTTGAAAATCCCTCTTTTGGAGTTTTGGTGTTCTAGAGGGGATTTCTTGAAATCTAACAATTTTGCAAGTTGAATGCTCTTAATATATGTGTTAACCACTTTAAATCAACACAAAGTATATGACAAACTTACCTTAGGTAGCATAGTAGGAGGCCTTGGCCGAGAGCCACTCGAAGAACCAAGAAAGTGTATGTGTGTTGCTCTGCTATGTCTATTTCTATTTTGATTTTAATAAATAAACAATAGGATATTTATGAGCCCAAACTTGGTAATTGCAAAGGAAATGGACCTGAATAATTTAGTCCATTTAGTCACCACTAAAGAGCATATATGCAGAGGCTAAAATTAGCTTTCAGTTGTGGATATTTGTTTCCACGTTCTTCTCCCTTCTTTCCTTTTTTATAACATAATTGAATATTCATATACCACCCATGTATCCCCGCCATGTTATATAAGTATTAACATGTCCGAAATATTTTTCTGAATTTGTCGTCGTCGTTGGTACAATAACAAATATTTCCTATATTTGTTAGCCCACTTAAAGTGTTAAAACTTAAATCGAAATTTTTCAAGTATGCAACAACCAATCAATGAGAACAACATGTTCGTATGAAATTATCGGGTATAATCACTATATGGTTAAGTCAATTGCATTGAGCAAAAACTTGTTAATAGTCAACTGAAAACAAAAATAACACGGCATGACCTAAGCCTATCGCTTTAGCCTTTGTCAAACCCTGCAAATGCTAAAGCAAAATAATTGCATTGTTCCAGTTCAATTTCGAGGTAGGTTACGATTTACTTGAGTTACACTTTGATTAGTTGATTGTATATGTGTAATGAAGTTGATAGGATAAAGTATGATTGGTTGTATAAATTCTGACTATGCGGGCTTGTGTCGTTCCTTCATATACCGAAACTTGAGATAGAATGGTTGTGTTTTGAAAAGGAAGCAGTCAATATATACTCTTTTTGTTGATTGAGATGGTTGCATAATCATGTTGTATTGAGTTAATTTATCTGAGTCTTGTTATGACTTGTGGCATGATGTCTTGTATTCATTGACATTGATATTATTGACTGATCATGTTCCATATTGACTATTGCACTGGAAATACATTGAGATTCATATTGTGACCAAATACAGAGATATAAATATATAAAGGCACATTTGACAGGGGGTGAGGATGTGGCCTAGTTATGGGCTAGTGATCCGAGATCAGTTCCGGAGCTAGTGGTACATGGGTCCCCTGCAAGTCTTGGCTATTTAGAGGAAAAAAATAACATTCAGCATGTGCGTACACAGTTGAGATACTTTCATTATTTTATTGCATTGCATCGGACTCATGTAATTCCGTTATTGGCTGATGATCGAACTTATATCAACTCGGTGATTGATTGATAGCTGCACTTATCTTATTCATGTGTTGGCTGATTTATGTTGATGACATTATTTCTGTTGTTGTGCCTATCTTATTGATTTTATGAAGTATGCGTGATACTAATCTTAGTCGGCATTGATATCTACCAATACCAGGTGTTTGTACTGATACTACCTTGCTGTACTTTTTATTTGAGTGCTGATTATGTTCCAGAGACATCTTCCAAACCTCATATCTAATGTGAGGCCAGTTCCCGATCAGATCCAAGGGTGAGCTCCTATCCATGCAATGCCGCCTGAAGATATTTCCTTATTTGGATGTCTACTTTCATTCCAGACATTTATGATTATTTTAGATAGTTATTTCATTCATTAGATAGTTTTATGTTCTAGAGTCCTTGTACGATGACTTTCAGATTTTGGGATGGTAATAATTAGGATTTCTGCAGTTTATTTGTTTATGGCATGATTAGACAGATTATGATTTAATTTGGCTATTGATTTGTGATTGTTTAAATGATTAAGTAATTGGGTAAAAGGGATGGTTCGCCCACTAGGGGAAAATAGTGCCGGTGCCGCTCACGGCTAATTGGATCGTGACACTATAGTATTTCCCACATTTCATACAATACAATATTTTTCTACTCACCACAAAATAAGAATGACTTCTATTTATAGGTGAAAAATTCATCCTTAGAATGAATTTGATGAAAAAGTGGAATAGTGGGATATTAAATTTGTAAGAATGTGGAGTAGTAAAGAGTTGAAGTTTATGAAAGTTACAAGAGAAATTATGGTCACATTCATCCACTAACTCAAATGAGTAATGCGATGGTGGTTATGAGTATTTCAAGGGGTAAACACAACCATACCCTGTACTTAGGGGTATCAAATAGGCGGGTTGGGCTGAAATTGACCCAATTAAAATGGGCTTAGGTAATAAATGGGTTGGGCTAACATTGGCCCAAAAGTTACTTGGGCTGAAATGGGCTAAAAATGGGTTGGGTAATGACCCGCCCAACTTGACCAGTTTTTTTGAATGATCTATTTTCTAGAAAAACATTTTTCGAGAAAAATATTTTTCTTGAAAATTATTTTCGCGGATTTTTTGTGAAAAATATTTTGAGGAAAACATTTTCCGTGGTAAATATTTTCAAGAAAAACACATTTTTCGTGAAAAATATTTCCCTTCATATTAAACATACCACAACCTTATAAGATACATGATACAAGAAAAGTGTATACATAAAAAAAAAAAAAAAGTAAATCTCAAGTAATAAATCCAAATTTAAGTAAATCTTAAAAATGAACTAGAATTGGACTAACATTGGGCTAAGTTGGAGATCACTTTAAAATGGGCTATGTTGGGTTGGGCTAAAATCATCCCAATATGAAATTATCTTGAACCCAACCCATAGAATTTTGGGCGGATTGGGCGGGCCATCACCTTTTGAGTCAAATTTGACCCCCCTACCTGTACTACACGTGAAATGGAAAAATGCAGCAAACTGTGTTACTTTAATAACATACAATTTAATATGAAAATGCTCTTTAACCCTACAGTATCTAATATCGTCAACTCGCGCCGAGCAAATCACAATTATACCTATATCAAAAATCACTCAATGCATGCACATGTGATTTTTTATTTCACATAAAATTTAAATATGTTTGAACAGATGTTTTGGCTCTTCTAAAATTATCATAAATCATATTTTTATTTCAGATAAAATTTAAATATGTTTGAACAGATGTTTTGGCTCTTCTAAAATTATCATAAATCATATCAAAATGTTCATATCCCATTCATACAATCATGTAAATTAGGTGTGTGCATCGTTTGAATAAACTAGATTCAAATTAAAACGTTCTTTACAGAAAGTTTCTTTCTCCAACGATGGTAAATTCCAATTCCTCTTCATCCGATGAAGGAAACCAAGCGCTAAAGGAGTGGAGGCTATGGTGATCTTGTGGTGCTTTGGCAAGCAACAATGAGGCTGTGGTGTCACTGTGGAGGAGGAAGAGGCGGAGCCAGATCTGGCCGGAGAGAGGCACCGAAAAGAGGGAAAGTTATTTGGCAGGAGAGAGGGAAATGTATTTGGCCAGAGAGAGAGGGGTGAGGGAGAAATAAGTCATAGAATCTAATGTATTTGGTATAGCTATGATAGGTAAATTGAAAATTCAATGAAGCTATGAAACATAATTAAATTAAATTAAATAGTACTAACTATGAATGCCTCTTAGAGTTAGCTATGCCAAGTAAATATTCCTTAAAATTAATTACAATTACTTTTACAAACATTTGGCCACACTAGCCAGTCCAGCCACCTTCATGAGGCCGTTAGCTGCAGCGGTGGGCAGAATAACTTCGGGTTCATTCTTTTTAGCCCAAACCCTTTATCTAGCAAGTCGTTGGGTCAACTTCACTGATCAAGCCCATTAAAAAAAAAAAAAAAAATCTAAATAACCCACTTGAATACCTCATGATATTCCAATTTATACTTTTTCAAATTATGTTCAGATCTAAGTATCATTGGGATTTGGATAAGAATGAGATAGCTGATTGAATTATCAAGAGACATTTATTTGAGTATCTTAATTCCCGTAGTAGCATACATGCTATGTTATTTTACAAGATATGTCTGCATATAAGTAGGTGCTCATTTTTAATAAAATGCCAGCATTATGTCCCACAGGAGCCATATAACTATAAATGTGTAAACTTTCAGCTCTTTCTTAGATAATTGATGGTCTCAATTAACTTGATAAGGAATTCTTATCCATAAAGTCTCTCCCCACTCTTCCAATTTATCCTTGTCATGTAGGGAGGATAACATTAAAAAAAAATGTAAACATCCGATTGAAAATCTGCTAATGGACCCAAAATCAGATAAGTTCCTGTTCTTTTTATTTTATTATTTAGACCTATATGCTGATGAAATATAACATCTTCTCATCTTTTAATGCCCTGTTATTATCAATTGTAATTGCATGTTCTTACTGACAGTGGTGAATTTAGGATTTTAATTTTGTTAAGCATATTTAAGTAAAAAATAATTGGTGTCTAAAATCACAGGATTGGATATTGTTTGGGCTTTTAAGAAAATATCCACAAAAAAAAAATCGAGATATATTTGACTAACTGGATTTGTAAGGTCACCTAGTCCTCATATGATATGATGATTGGGTTGCCAAATTTTTTATTTTACACCCTTTTTAACAAAAAATGTTTTTGGGGGTTAAAAAACAGTTAAACGTCAGCTAATTAATTATACTACAAACTAATCCTTCATATGATGATTTGACTTGGACCATTTGCACTTGTCTTGTAAACGTGTGTTAATTCATTCATATCAACAGCTGAAAACCTTAAGTGAGATTAGTTCGATGAAGTAGGTATACTTGTTTTTATTAGGAGGATTCTCAACAGCCATAGAACATGAACCGGTGGTTACATGAAACAAAAATATAAAGTCGACAAGTACTACTTAGGCCTCACCAATCAATTATTTCTAATTACGTACTTAATTACAGGTGTTGGTCCATTAATTAATTGTCTACAGTACTCTGGAGTTCTTGAATTAAGTTGGATTCACATTTGATCAGTTTTTTTTTTTTTTGTTACAATTTTTTTTTGAAGAGTTTTAGGAAAACTAATTGGAAAAAAATTCAAAAATGTTTTCAAGGCATGGGCACTGATTCATAGTTTCAACAAAGCAAATATTTTACCATTTCAATAGAAAAAAGTAAAGAGTTCACTTGTTATAAAGGAGTTATTGCACAAGAGTTAGAGAGCAGAAAATGCAAAAAAAAATGCTTTCCATGTTAATTAGAACATGAAGTCTATTTAATAGCAAGATGCAAATGCATTGCCGGTATAATGGTCGGCAAATGGCATACTCTGGGATTACATCAGCCCCTTCCACACTCGACAGTTCACATTGACACACCGTACGAATTCAAGATAAGATTTCAACTCTATGAATTCAACTTTTAAGATTTTAGCATTAAATTTATTGTATTCTTAAAATTACTGATTTAGAACTATTAAGTGTTTGTCACATTTTTAATATATTTATACACATAAGTTTATGTTCCTCATTGAAAGTACAATATTCAAATAAACCTAGCGGCACAATCTATACACCATCTGCCCCTGCTCCTTCCTTCCATCATTCAACTATTTTTATCCATGTTTACAAATGTGGATTGTATACCTTAAAAGTCTAGAACGTACCCATTAAAGTCTAGAACTTTAATGCGTAAATGTGTACAGATGAATAAATATTATCATGAAAAAGCTCCAGTATAGTATGCTCAAGTCAAGATGGTAAATTTTGTCTCTATCTACGTTTGGCCCCCTTAATTTTAGGTACTAGAACTACATTTTACTTGTATAGAAAACAACGGAAAACAATAGAAAAAGGGGAAGGAAAAAAAGGAAATAACCTAAACTCTTGGACATGATTTTTTAGTGGATTTTTAGATGAAAAACAAGCAGCTGTCGAGTTGAGAAGCACGCCATCTCAAAGGATCAATTCTGGTGAGCTGCCCACATGATATATGCTTCCAATGAAGTATGAACTCAATATAGTCACAAATTCTATAGCCACTATGTTGCCTCACTGTCACTTGCTTTTGCTTTGATCATCATAAGTTATACTCTAAACTACTCTATTATACCCACTACAGTAGTTCAAATATAGCAATGGAACAAATTAAATTTCACTCAGTGTTCACAAAGAATCAATAAATATTAATGTGTTTGCACATAATTTTATCACTTAATAATCATTAATTTTACAATATATATTTTTATTTTACTTTATTTTATTCACATAATAAGTTAACATAATATGATATAAATAATGGGGCAAACTTACAGATATAACTACCTTATATGAGACTCTTACTATACGTAGCTACCATTTGTCAAATTACAATTCGTAGCTAATGTATTTGACTTGGTCAAATACACTCATCTCATATGTATTTGGCTGGGTTCGAACCTGGGAAGGAAGGGGCAAAGCCACGCCCAATAACCACTTCATCCACTCCAACTTGATGATACATATGATGAAATACACTTAATACACTCAAAATATAAGGAGAAGAAGTTAGGAATATATAAGAAAAGTAATGTTATTGGCTGGGTTCGAACCTGGATTAAACCACTCCAACTTGATGTATTTTGATATAACTACGAATGGTAATTTATAAAATTCTTGTAGCTACTAAATATAAATAAATTGAAAGATAATTATTATCAATATTTATCTTTTAGAAAAAGTTACACCAATTAAAATTTCTGAATGGTCTGGTTTTGTAGTACGTTTTTGTTATAGCAACGTTGCCATCGTACGCCGTCACTGAAACCTACAACTATGGGCAGACAATCACGACACGTTGACAACTTACGGACTTTCCAATCTGTAAATTGTGCATCAGATAACTAGAGCATTGATTTTGCAATGTGTCTTAGTATTTGCTATTCCACAGTAATTATTTATACTCTCAATTTTCCATTTGTTTGTTTATAGCTTGGATGGCGATAGAAGAATCTACGAGATGACTCTTTCTTTCTTTCATTTACTGGTCTAAATTAAATTAATAATGCTTTTAAATGATGAATTTAATTCAATTTACTGATGATTTAGAGATTTTTTACAGAATTGACATAATCAATCTTGCGCCAACATGGATTTCTAATACATATTTAGCCTAGTCTGACGAGGTTTAACATGCTACTTAACTTCCTTTTCAAATTACCCCTCGATTCTAAATAGTTTGATATAATTTGACTTTTATGCAATTAAAAATATTTGATAATAATTGAAATTAATACGAGATCATTTTGAAGTTAATGTTGAATAATTAGTAGTCCCCACTACATGTGCAGATCTAAAGGAAAGCCTCAATCTTTCGCATTTATTCCCACTCTCTTTCACACATACAGTCATACACACACATTGTATTTGGACATTATCTCAAAACAAGGTATCAATGTATCCACATGCTTAGCTTAATTACCAATAATCACGAAACGTGCACATAACAAACATCTTTAAATAGTAACATTTTTTAGGCGACTTATGGCGTCAATTGCTCCCCCTATCTCCCCTTAAAAAATTTACTCCATCCATTACATTTTAAGTGTCGTTTTAGCAAACAAAAAAATTGTCCTCAAATAACTGTTGTTTTAAAAATTCAAGACAAAGTTAGTAATTATTTTCAATTGTACCCATAACATTAAAGAAATATGCACAATCGTTAAGAGAAAAAATTAGTCTATCTCTATTTAAATATGGGTAACATAATAAACTGTACCTTGTATCTGCTGTTTTTCTTAATGAGCGTAAAAAGATCTAAAACTACAGTTAAATTAGGACGGAGGGAGTAGTAAAAAGTTCTTACTGTATTTAATACTTTGATTATGTACGTGCCGAACCATTCAGAATGTTTATACCATTTCCATCATCTCTTGTATATTTCTGCCATTGTCTTTATACTTAAGTATTTAGTTCTATATTAAGCTATTCAAAGGAAGCCTTATCACTATGGATACGTACTAAAAAAAATATGTTTTTAGCGGCAATTAGTTAATGACAATAACTTAATTGCCGCTAATTATATTCTAGAATCAATTATTACCAGCAATACCAAACTTTAGCCCTAACAATAAATGTCGCTAAAGGCTTTAGCGACCTTGGATCTAATGACATTTAACCAATTACTGATAAATGTTTTTGTGGCAATAACTATTACCGCTAAAAGGAAAGTATATTGTCACTAAAAGCCTCTTTTAGTGTAGTGACGGAGTTTTAATAAAATTATTTACTTGCTTTATAGTTTGTCATATCATTTGTTTTTTTTTTTTTAAGACGAGGTCAATGGGGCATTTCATTTGTGTTACTTCATTTTTTATCAGATTGTGGTGTAACCCAAACAAATGATTGTAGAGAGTTTCTCCCTTTAGAACCCACGTTTAAAAGCACAATAATTAGATGTGGTGTAAACTTTAGACCTCATACCCAACTGCTTGTGACGTGTGATTTGTAACGCCTATTTCTGGTATGACAAATCTCACTGCACAAGTAAAGTTTATTGTTAAGAAGCTTGAAAATTAAGGGACGATAAGATTAAAAATTAGGTGTGATGGGTATTGGTTGGCTGAGAGCTACTACATCTATTCCCAGAAGGACCCAAAACAGAGAAATATTTCCCTAATACACTGAATTGCTTTGCAGCTCATGCATCACACCAAAGAGCAACCCCTAAGCATAGTATACTTAAAAAATGATTTTGAACAATGAATGACATTATGTCCTAATTAGTGATAGGACAGCGACCAAATTATGATTATCACAAAATAAAAAGATAAAATTAAAGGTATTGATACTGCGACAAAACATGAAATCTGTCACTAAATCATAGTACTAGAAAAGAAGAAACACATATAAGCAAGTTAAGAGCCCGTTTGAATTGGCTTATAAGTTGCTTATAAGCTGTTTTCAGTTTTTTTGAGTGTTTGTCTGACCAGCTTAAAGTCATTTTGTGCTTAAAATAAGCTCAAAAAAATAATTGGGCCCATTTGACTTAGCTTATCTAAAACAGTTTATAAGCTGAAAACAATTTATAAGCCAAAAAAAATAAGTTAGACTACCCTAACTTATTTTTTTAGCTTATAATCGGCAAACAGCTTAAAGGCATAAGCCCATCCAAACAGGCTCTAAGAGCCTGTTTGGATGGGCTTATACCTATAAGCTACAAACAGCTTATAAGCTAAAAAAAATAAGTTGGGGTAGTCTAACTTATTTTTTTTGGCTTATAAGCTGTTTTCAGCTTATAAGCTGCTTTAGATAAGGTAAGTCAAATGGGCCCAATTATTTTTTTGAGCTTATTTTAAGCACAAAATGACTTTAAGCTGGTCAGTCAAACACTCAAAAAAGCTGAAAACAGCTTATAAGCAACTTATAAACAACTTATAAGTCAATCCAAACGGGCTCTAAGTTGGTTCTTAGGTGAAAGAAACAAAGACAAGAAATTGTAATATACAGGTGGCATTCACATGGTATTGGCGATTACCCAACCCATCTTCCCTATCCATTTATATTTAATTTTATTGAAAAAGAAACAACTGAACGAGCTCCTCGCTATTTTCTCACTACCTGTTTTCTGCTACTAGTGATCACAAAAACACACAGAAAGAACCTGATCCACAGGCTTTTTTGGTTATATATAGACATACAGAATATCAAAGGCACACTTACGAAAAATTCAACTGAATTCACTATTTTCGATATGAATTAAATACAAATATGCAAATCAAAATTTACAAAAATACAATATGTTCGGCGACAGAAATTTTAAAGATCGAATCTATTAAATTTGTATTGTGAATCCGTTTTTGACCATACTATAAATGTTATGGAAACCCTCCTCTTACGTACTATCCCTTGTTTTTTCTTTTTGTGGGGTGACAATGTGTTATACACATCGCTTTCCACTCAAGAAATAACCAAAAAAAAAAAAAAAAATTAAAGAAGATATGGAAAATACTTCTATGTTTTTTATATATCCGTATCAGTAAATTTAAAAGATGCCCATCACTTCACTTTTCGTGAATGAAAAGCAACCATGAACACTAACCACTTAAAAGTAGTAAGAAACTTCAAATAAAGTAGATGAATCAACATTGGTGAAAACAACTTCTTCTCCCGAAAAGGATATATACACAATCTACATTAAAATTCTTCATGAATAGTACTAACAATTATAAATAGCAATAACAATGATTGTAAAAATAATAATAATGACAAAAGTGTCAAAAAAAAAAAAAAAAATAAAACTGATCTCTTCCGTTTAACTAGTAATGACAATCCACCAAAGTAGCTGCCGAGAAAACGAAATTAGTATCTAGGTGATGATCATCTTCAGGTGACGCTGGCAAGTTCAGATCAAGCGATAAAAATATTTTTGGCTTCTCCTTTATCGAATTTTCATCATCATGTGATGAATCTGAAATATTGCTCGTTTCATGAACCATAACTTTGGTATTTGTTGTTGTAATTGTAGGTGGTCTATGTCTTCTCATATGACCACCCAAAGCTTGACCTGATGAAAATTCTGCCCCACAAATTGAACACTCATGGATTTTACCTTTGTTGACTATTTCAGTAGAAATTGATGGCGTAATAATCCTATTAAATTTCTCTTCTTGTTGTTGATGAGTATGATGATGATCTTGTGATTGTGAAGTAGAATCAGCCGTTGATTTTTTCTCTTCGGTTTTGATTTTTTTGTGACTTGTTCTATGTCCACCAAGTGCTTGAAAAGATGGGAAAGTTCTGTTACAAGTTTTGCACTCGTAGACATAGAATCCAGCTTTTGATCCAGTGGTTGTTGTGGCCATCTCTGTAAATTTCCGGCTACTTATTTTGACCATCTTACGTTCATGAGTACTACTTTCCACTTGTAGTTTCTTGCATCGGTGGCCACTTTGTGCTAATAGAATTAAACAATTAGCCATATCTTCATCTTCCTCTGTAGTACTACTGCTAGTTGATATTTGAGTTGTAGAAGTAGCTGCTGAATACTGAATTGATGAAGAATAATTATAAACATCATCGCCGCCACTTGCACCGCCAGCCACGTCACCGGTTGATGACGTGGAAGCGACCATCGCTACCGCCATGAACTGACGTGGCCGCTTACTACGCTTCCCTTTGAACACTAACGTGCGATCAAGTGAGTCTTCTGAGAATTCCATTAAGACAAAAATTGAGAGAATTGTAGTGAAGGAAGTGAAAAAGAAGAGAAAAGTGATGTGAAGGAATAGAGAGGGTGGTGTGAGATATCAAAGTGCTTTTGTTAGTTGTGTATATATATTGTGTGTGTAGTGAATGGTATGAAATATGTTTGGACAGTCAAAATACCAACCTAGAGTTAACTAGTGGATGAAATTAATGAATGAGTTTTCAAGTCTATTGGCCAACCAATTTTGCCTAATTCCCCTACTAAGAAATAAAGTGTCTTTTAACAAAATAGTAGAATCCTCATTTGCACTGCACTCCCTTTTACTACAATTTCCTAGATTAGCATGACAAACAACTTTTATTTGGTGTCAACTAAATTTGAAATTGTGTCTAAAAATTTAATATTAGGGTAAAACGCTTTTTATATAAGGCGATATCATACACATGGATCGAATCCGATATCTCTAGTTAAAAATAGAAAAATACTTAACACTCCAACGCAACACTAGGTGGTTGCATGACAAGCAGCTAAAGTATCGTATTTCCTAACTTCTCTATATATCCTTGAAATCACTTTTCTTGAATTTACAGAAAAATAATTAAGTTTCAAACGATTTTCTGTGGTGTATATCAAGTAAGGTATAAATATGGTTATGACTATCAGAATAACATTAGCTGAATGTAATTTATTAGAGCTGAGATCTGCTCCTAGTGCCATGTATAGAGACAAATTGTCATCCTTTGCTAAATTATATTTATGAAGAAGGTGAAATGTATATATATTTATGAAGAAGGTGAAATGTATATACTTTAATTTGGACATAAGTTCAAGTGGTTACTACGCACTAAAAAGGTGAATGAACGAGTTAAGCATTAAAAAGGAATTGTCATAACTGAAAAGAAAAACAGAAAACAAAATAAAGAGAAGTAAGACGAAAGAAAAGTAAAAATACAGACAGAACATGAAGGAAGGTTGGTGATAGCTTGAAGTTTGGTTTCCACATTACCTTCTTTTCTTTTCCTTTATATTATATATTTTCTTATTTGGTCTTGTTAATTTATTATGGCTAACCAATTTGCCAGCGAAAGTCACGAAGCAGATTCCAGTATCAAAGCAAGTGAGGATTGCACGTCAAAAGCACACTCCACCTCTCTAATTCCATAGTCTTCTTAGACTCAAAGGAAAGTAGTGTGAGCTAGTAAGGCAAACCACCTAGATTCGATTGGCTTTCAAGCAAACCCTTCATTTATTTTTCTTAATTATGTGTGCGCTGATACTGTATAAATTTCTTATATAACGAGTTGTTAGGTTGACTTACAACTAACATGTAACTTTTTATGACAAACTTAATAAGCTAAAACCGAAAAAAGTAACAATCACCGTTATATCTATCCAGTTAAATTTTATAATAATAACATACCAATGTAATCTCACATGGTGGGATCTGAAGAGGGTAGAGAGTACCAAGACCTTACTTCTACGTTGGAAGTGAAGAAGTAAGGTAAAATATTATAGAAAGCATGACAAAACATTCTTAACAATAACTACAACAAAGTAATATGCGATAATCCAAGTACAAGAAACAACATATTATAAAAAAGATCGAAGGGCAAGAGACTACATGAATAATGCTACGACTTACTAGTATGAAATGGTAAGCAAGACAAAGCTCTACTACCTAACAACTTTCAATCTATCTATTCAAATTTTATTTAGTTCAATTGTTTTTTTTATAGTATTAGAGTATCAGTGTATAACTAATTAAGAAAATTGAATCTCCACCGCCAGATCTCTCGCTTGCTTACTCTACCCACTCTTCCTTTCCCTTTAAAACCTGAATGGTGGTCATCCACTATTAGGCCACTCAAGCATGACTATTTCAAGCTTGGACTCAATTTGAACAATTAGTTTTCATTTTTTTTGTTTTTAAGTTGGTGTTCCGTATCTACTTTACAATCCCGATTAATCTGAATTCGTGCCACATAAGATTCATTAGAAAAAAAAGCATACCCTGATTTTTTGTATTCCCATAACTAATTTCACACTACTCAGATAATACTAGATATAATTTGTACCTTGTGCCTTTTCTTGAATGAAAGTAGAGAAAAAACATTTATGGGTAAGATTATGTAGATGGAGTCGTGACTATTGAGAGCTTTAGATCTCCACGTGTCCATGTCTCTATCACTTTCATGTCTAACATATACAAATAAAAAAGATATATGCAAAGCAAGAATAAGGAGTTGTAGGGACACTAGTAGAGTGGTGGTGACCGTGTCAAGTGGGATTAGTAGTAGTGTATGAATGAGAGAACTGTAGACCATACAGGTACCTTTCCTTCATATTCATATATATTCATATGGACACAAATTTAAACTCGTGAGTTATGGATTTAATGTGTGCTTACTCGCTCCTAGTGGCTGGCATGTTCACAGTTCGATCACTTACTACAAAGGTGGAATGCCGAATTTAGTTTTTGTTTGGTCTATTGGTTACGTTATGAATATATTCTTCTATTTTCTATTTTCTCAAAACATTGTACTCTTAGTATTCAAATGTAAATATCTGGGAAATATATGATGCAATAGCTCGCATTTTACGTCTATCGGAAACCTCTCTACCTATCAAGGTAGGAGTAAGATTTGCTACACTCTATCCTTCTTAGACTCCACCTGTGAAACTACACTGGATAATGTTATCAGGGGCGGATTTACTAAGGGCCGAGGGAGTGCCACGCCACCCGCAAGCTTCAGCGGAAATTGTATATATATGTATTTATATGTATGAAATAGTACTAATAAAGAACTTGCCACCTGCATTAACAAATGATCCCGTAGTGCCAGTGGCAAAGAGCCAAAAGAACCACAGTGGCAATGCGGGTTCGAACTTGGCTGTCACTTGTTTTTTAATTTTTTGTTTGCTGGATCAAATAAATAGCACACAGTCACTGTAACCTTCACAAATTTATGAGCCCATACACGGTAGTAACCTCTACATATTTAGGAATCCATTATTATCTAGTATGACTATGAATTGTAGCTTTTGCATCTAAGTATGAAATATAAAATATATTCTAATTAAATGAGATTGGTGTAACTAACGAGTAATGGGTATGATTGATGTTGTTGTTAGTAACCTGCTTTTGTTACTTTTTTTTTTTTGGCTTAAGCTGTAAATTTGAATTAAAGATATTTATTTGAGTATCACTTACTAATTTCATATGTTTGATTTGTAAAAAGCTCCTACGGTTTAGGACTTAGATTATGAGCAAGAGAAAAATTGATGATTTCAAAAGTAAATAGAAACCAATTCATTTCAAAGACGCTTAAGGTGGTAAAATAGTTGCCTCATTTGAACCACAATATGATATATTATCTATTTTATCATGTATTGTTCGTTATATTGCAAAGTAAAAGGAATAGAGTAATCAAAAGGATTATATGAGAGAAAAGAAAACGATTATTTAAAATTTTATATAGTTTGATTTCGTTAATATTTCAAAATAACTAAATGTAAAAGATAAAATGGAAGTAATGATATTAAGGATTGCCAAAATGGGTAGAACTTGAAATTTTTCTTATCAATATTAGTGAGCATTTTCTGGTTAAAATATTTTGTTAAGTTAATTTAATCTAAGCCTAAAATAATATATGAGTCAATCATCTAATGATACACTTGATCAGAAAATGAAAAAAATGTGTAAGGAAGAGCAGCTGAATACATGAGCTTTATTCTCTTTCTTTATCTTTTTTTTCCTTAATGCTTCGTAACTTGTTTTAATTATTAATTATATTATTATGGTTGCCTATTTTTATTTATTAATTCTTAACTTATTGTCTCTTGTTAATTATTTAATATAAAAATTTAAATTAATACTATAAGTTTCCTATTCCAAAAATTTCTCTCTCCGATCATAACAAAAACCCTTGTTTTGCCAAGTTGGAGTATATTTTTTCGTTTTCTCGGTTTATTTCTAGTATAAATCGAAAGACGAATAACCCGATCCTAAGCCCAAGATCATCAAACCGACCAAATGCTTATTCTATTTGGATTCAAAAAACTGTGGCACCCGGAACCTCAAAATCCTGGATCCGTCTCTGAATGTTATTGTTATAATTCGAAGCTTATAGCATAATCTGGGATACTCATGGTTTAGAAAAAAATCTTGACAACTTTCATTTACGTACCTTTCTTTTTATTATCTATAAATGCACTTTTATATACCAGATCAGTGAATGAAAAAAAAACATCTCAATTTTAATTAAGTATTCTAATTTATATTAAAATGTTACTATGAAAAAATTGAAAGCCAAGTCCACAAAATAGGGACAGCTAATCTAAAATAGGTTGATTATATAAGTGAGACGGAAGAAAGAAGCAATTACTGGGTCATAATAGAATAGAAGTGGTTCTCATTATCCAAAAGGAATATTTTCATTATCCACGATTTATAACTATCTTCAACGTTAGTTTATATTTAATAAAATGAAGTTTCTCTAACATTTTATTAATTATTTTTTGGTAAATATTCAAGAGAATTAGATAAATATTTGATCTTTTTTGTCTAGAGTTGAAAATTAATTACTTTAGTTGGTAGCTAAGATAAGATTTCTCAAGAGTTTTAAGTGGAAAAAAAATGCGAGGAAGGAACCATAAGAAAAAGTCAAAAGTCAAACCCAAATGAGAGAATGTGCTCAGCAGGTCAGTATTTCCTCCAAACTCATACCCATGTTGCAGAGTTTCAGCATCCAAAAATGATTCTTTCCATCAGTGATAGCTGTGTTTTCTATTTAAATTATCTCCATGCCATTGATACCTTTGTTATTTTAGTATTTATCACTCCATTACTTTTCCAAACAAACTCACTCGGAATTTTGAATAACAGAAACTGGAAGTCAGCCCTCCAAAGGTGTAAACGAAATCTGCTGGCTCTTTTTCTTTTTAAGAGATAATTGAACTTCTAAAGTTCTAACCCTAAAATATAGTATAAATTTTGATTTTGATTGTTGTGATATCTGGCCAATAATATTTAACCTTTGATTAATTGAAAATTGCACTTTTGATTCAATTTGTAAAATTTTACAAATCCAACGAATTATTAATTATTATTTTAAAATTTCTACAACTACATCATAGTTGATGGATTAAAAATGCAATCACAGGAGCAAAATAATAATTCCTCAATAATGGATGGATTAAAGTGCAATTATCCCCTTTTTCGATCGTAGTGTGCTCTTTTTTTTTTTTTTCCGTAATTGAAACCACTGTCATAATATTATAAACGTAATATCTCTTTCCTGGTTTTTTCTCTCTATTTAAGAAACAGCCGTAATATGTATCATAAACGTCTAGTAGTGCAGGTAATGACTGCTACTTTCGAGAGTTTCTCACGTTAATCAGTTAAGAGGTCATGGGTTAGTTGACACAACTGGGAAAACAGCTTAGCCTTTCTTTGTGTCTTTGAGCTCAATTCTCATTTTTCTTTTTAATCCATTATGGGAAAAAAAAAATCAAATGCTGCCATAGCATGATGAAGAATGTCACGGGTAAAAGGAAAAAATAAAATGAAATGTCTGACTTCATATAATTCGCCGAAGGACAAGTGACTTGTACTAAAAGAGAGAAGAGAAAGAGTAAAGGAAGAGGAAGAGGAAGAAAAGAAGAAAAAAGCAAGTTCCAAAAATGGGCAGCCAAAAGTCAAAAAATTTGCTGACGGCGGATTCTTAGCGTAACATATTAATGCAGCAGCTAGGTTGGTTATGTCAAGCACTTAATATTTCTCTATGATTTGTTTAATTCTGTGGGCAGTGGAGTTGGGACGGGAGGGGGGACCCCGGGTGGGGGAGCGGTTCAGGCAAAGTTATCATTAACATTTATTATAAAAACGGAAAAAATACATTAAAACTCCCGACGTATAGCCAGATTAATTATGACGCGCTCAATCTTTGCGGGTGACCTATTACCCCCAGTCTTAATTTTTCAGTATTTTAGTAGCATTTTTGATTGACGTGGCAACAAAAATGGCGAGTGAAAATGAGATATTTTAATAAAAATTAAATTTTCAAAATTTATTTATATTTTATCCTCTCACCCTCCCTCTCTTTCACATTTCAATTGTTAAATGCAATTTATTTTTCTCTTTCTTCTTCTTTCTCCTCAATCACCGCCGCCGCCGTCGCCGCCACGCTGCCGCCGCCACACCGCAACAGTCGCAACGCAGAAGCAGCAGCAACCACCGCTGCCGCCACACCGCAGCAGCGGTGGTAAATATAATTAATAATTATAATTGATAAAAGAAAAATCAAATGAAAAAAAAGTGGCAGTGACGTGGCAGCAGCGTGACAGTGACGTGACGGAGAGTGTGCAACACTCTCCACTGTGCAACTGGGCTTCAATTTTTTTTTGCCACGTCAGTCAAAAAAGGTCACTAAAATACTGAAAAATTAAGACTGGGGGGTAATAGGTCACCCGCAAAGGTTGGGTGCGTCATAATTAATCTGGCTATACGTTTGGGGAGTTTTAATGTATTTTCCCTTATAAAAATTTACTTATAATTAATTGAAGATTAAACGATACTCCGTTAGCCCGCCCGATATCATATGCATCAACAACTTACGAATAGAAAATTCCCTTATCCCTTGGAAAATAACAGTCTTAGTACTTCATTTAGTGAGTAATTTTTGTCCTTTGTTTGCAAGAGTCAATGCTCTTATATTTGGCACCAATGAATTATCAGTACCAATTTGAAGTTTGAGCATCGATTAGAATTCATTTGGAGCACACTAGTGAAGGCAACTTGCTAGATTAAAAAGGATAGCCGGCCCATCGTAATAGGACTTTGATTTATTTGAGGCCTATGAGCAACCTTTCATATCTTGAAAAGTTAACGAAGGCCTAATCATAGTCTTTAAGAATACTTTTAACTTAATAGTAGTGTATGAATATGACTAGTCCTTTCCTTTTCATTTTCTTTAATTTGTTTTTTCCTTTGGAGTTGCAAAACTTTTGAGCTTCTCAAAACGACATGTTGGTTTTCTGTTATAAGTTGCAAACAAGAACTCAAAATGACAACCTTGACACTCTTCTTATATGCTTACAATGGAAAGACTATTTTCCACTTGGGAGGCTTGTTTCTAGAGAATTTAAGTCTTTCTTTTTTGGCTAAAAGAATTTAAATACACACAAACAGTATGAAAAATTATTTGTTATCGCTAGTCAACTTAATTATGATGTAAAAAATTCATATACACTGTTGGTGCCCAACATCAACATCACTATAATAGCAGGAAAGTACGGCCCTTTATCTAAAATATAAAAAAAAAAAAGTTAAGGCAAGAACGGCTCGTTAGTTGTTTAAATTTTGTTACTCCTTATCTTTTTTCCTTATGTATTTCCCTGGGTTCTAAAATATGATTATTGCGATAATTATCACAACGAAGTCCACTTAAACCAGATATACTAAATTTACTACGTAGTGTTGACTAGAGAAGTTCAATAACTCCAATATGATTAGCATAGTAATAATCCACAAAGAATAATGACCGATTAGTGGTTGGTCGAGCTGAACATATGTATGTAGTTCACAAAATCCGCATTTTCAACAATTAAGTTCCTGATGCATCATAGATTAAATGATATCAACATACTTATACGATAACCTGGCTTTCTAGATCTTTACAGGAAACAAGAAAATAAATTACTGGAATTTTCGTTTCATATTGCTGTTTTTAAGGATCTAGAAACCTGATTAAAATATTAATTTTAGAAAAATTTAAGTCGATGCATCTTTTTTGATATTTCGTGATCCATCTTATTGCTGGCATTATCTGTCGCCTTACGACCCTATGAAAAGCTCGAGTTGCACCTAGGGCGAAGCTACAATTTCACTTATGGATTCGACAGAATTCAATAACATTGGTTCAAATCCTATAACTTAATATGTATAAATAATTTATTTAAAACCTAGTAAGCCGCGTTTTCCCAAAATTTAGAATAACCAAATTCAAATAATCATTTATTTGAACAACCAAATAATCTTCTTTCAAAGATAACGGCGCTTAGTTTGTAATATGGAAGGTCTACAAATTAAAGAGAAACCTAAGCTTGACATTTCGAGCATCTCTTACGGCTCTTTTCAACAACTGAATAAAAATGGATACCCCACAAAGTATAATCAAAGAAGCCACATGAGGAAATAGTGGTCTCCACAATTATTTGTCTAAAGCTAATAAGTGTCCGTTTGGATTGGCTTATAAACTGTTTTCAGCTTTTTTGAGTGTTTAGCTGATCAGCTTAAAGTCATTTTGTGCTTAAAATAAGCTCAAAAAAATAATTGAGCCCATTTAACTTAACTTATCTAAAACAACTTATAAGCTGAAAACAGCTTATAAGTCAAAAAAAATAAGTTAGACTACCCTAACTTATTTTTTTTAGCTTATAAGCTGCAAACAACTTATAGACATAAGCCCATCCAAACAGGCTCTAAATATTCTGATATGCCTTTTTTTGACTTGCCAGTCAGTGCAATAAAATTGTGAAATGAAACCAAAATGAAGAACCATAGAATAAAATAACCCTTGGCTTGGCGGTAGGGATGACAAACGTGCGATACGGCTCCTTTTTAAATTCGCAAAATTTTAACCTGACCAGCGTAGCATTTTTACACAAGTCCACCATCCTTGCATCCACCAGCCCCACCGCGCCCCAATTTAGTGATTTCTTTTTCCTTTTATTTTGTTAGTTTTATTTCCTTTTTATCTTTCGCTTGGATTTTCCATGTTTACTCAAGGCATTCGAGTCCGACTACATTTGGATTCACACTGCGTGTGGCCATTCGGTGAAGTGCTCCCTACCAAGGATATTTTTATATTCAGGACTCGAACCCTAAATTTCTGATTAAGGAGAACATCGGGTGAAAAAAAAATAATAATAATAATAAAAAAAAGGGTCGGGTGTTGTTGAGTCATTTTTGGCCCCTTGGTGCAGCTGCTTTACTGAGCTTCTTTTTGAGTCTTTAGTTTTTATCTTGGGCCTTTAGTGCAATTGCAGACTGCTTAGTGAAGTTCTGTTTTTTTTTTCGGAGAATTGACACAATGGTACAAGTCGGACATAAAATTGGCAATTTTTTTTTTACCCAAAATGTTTTTACCAAAAGTAGTCCTAAAAATAATAGCATTATGTAGCCAAATTTGTATTCAACCCCTAAAATCATGCTAAGCAAAATATTATTTTCTCTAAAATCAGTAGAATACTTCCCCCTAATTCATAGTAACATAATTTTCAATAATAGAATCCTTCTATCAAGGGTGTCTACTTGGACTAGAGTCTATTCAAATAATATTTCAAAATGATTTCTTCCTACTTTGTTGCCAAATTAGCTTCTATAACGCTGAAGATTTTCTTCATCTTCCGTATATTATATCCAATATAACGTCTATATTCTACGGTCAAAATACATCAAGAAAAAGAGTGATTTTATCTTTAAAACTTAAAAGGTTATAATTCTACATATTTAATGCATAGTTTGGTATCATACTTGTATCCGTTTTTATACATAACAAATATACATTGTTTAATACTAATATAATAATTATTTTTGTCTCTGTGTGTGTTTATTTATGCATTTTATTTGGCAAATATTTTCAGTATATTTTTGCAGAGTAGGCAAAAAATACATAAGATATATAGCAACATACTTTAAATATTTATAAAGTAATTCTGGTATATTAAATTTTAATCATGAATATGTTGGATTCCTCTATGTATGTGCTACGTTGTTTACATAGCTGAAGATATCTTCACAATATGTATATACGAAGTTTATCCATATACAATTCTCAAAACGTATTTATGGTGCTTCACAATTCCCAGAATGTATATATGGTACTCTTCTTCTTCATCAGATTCCCAAAATGTATACATGGTATTTCACATTATATATCAGAATGTATACATGGTACTTCACAATATATGTCTG
Source organism: Lycium barbarum (assembly GCF_019175385.1). Taxonomy (NCBI): domain Eukaryota; kingdom Viridiplantae; phylum Streptophyta; class Magnoliopsida; order Solanales; family Solanaceae; genus Lycium; species Lycium barbarum. The sequence continues at coordinate 164,809,412 of NC_083337.1, forward strand.
AATGTATACATGATACTTCATAGTATAAATCAGAATGTATACATGATACTTCACAATATACATATAAAAATGTATACATGGTACTTCACAATATATACCAGAATGTATACATAGTACTCTTCTTCTCCATCGAATTCGCAGAATGTATACATGGCACTTCACAATATATCATCATAGATTTTCAATTTTAATCGGAGAAAATTAAGAAGATAAGGAAAGAGAGTGAAAAATGAATGAGATAGATGGAAGAAATAAGAGAGAGAGAAACATTGGACAGATCTTAGGGGGATGAATAAGTGAGTGAAGGATTTTTTTTTTTTTTTTTTGAGAAAATGGGAAACAAATATTTGGGGGCTGATTTATGAGTCATGTGGTACAACTAATGGTTATTTTGTGCCAACTTATTAAAGTTCGGCTAAAATATCCCAATTAAGTCCAATACTTAGCACACCATGCCAAATTCCCTTCATTTTTCCTTCTTTTTTGGGCCTTTAGTACAACTTCTTTGTTAAGTTTCTCCACTATATTTCATAGGATTAGAACTACATAAACTCAATACAGATCTGTAGAAATTAAACTTTCTTTTAAAAATGTTCTCAAGGAGTAGTAAAATTTATGCAAAAGTAGTAAGTAAAACATAAAATACTAATTTGCGTCAAGACTTGAGTGAAATATGTTCGTTTCTATTTAATCATCACGACAAGATCAAGACAAACCAACTAGCCAAGTGAGATTCTTAAAAAGCACTGGCACAACTAAGGCATTTTGAATTTTGATACAAGAAAATCAGAGCATATAAGTTTTGTTTGAATTTCTTATGTAATTAGTTTTTTTTTTCCCCCTTATAGATGATCAATTAGTTTAAAAAAGAAACCACCCCTTCAAAAATTAAGGAACTTGTTTTCATAAAAAGTATTTGTCAAAATTTTAACCAACCAAATATTAAAAAATTGGAATATTTTCCTCCATACCAAACACACCCAAATTGTAATCAAAATTTTCTTCTTCCATCAGTGTAAGTGGGCAACCGGTTACCTACCCCAAATTATATTGGACAACTTACAGGAATAACTACCCTTTAAGGGTTGTTAACAATCAGTAGCTATCTTTTATCAATTTGCAATTCGTAGCAAGTTTATGGCAAATTGTATTTAAGTGTATTTAAATACACTGTTAAGTTGTATCCAAACTTATCTAATTTTGCGTATATTTGACTGTATTTGAATACATGCAACCTTAATTTCTCTGACTACACGTGTATTCAAATGAATGTATTCCAGTGCATTTAAATACACGACGGAGCTGTGTATTTTATTGTATTTATTTATTGACATATCCTTTTATTTTGGCTGTATTTAAATGTATTTAAGCTCCGATCAGCAAGGTGGTCACCGGCGTCGCAGAGTTGACTGTATTTGAATGTGTTTCAACAAATTTTCAGAAGCAAATTTTTAAATATACTGTATTTACTCAAAAATTTATGTACAAACATATGTATATTGATCATTCAAACAACATGTACAATCAAATACATCTAGTTTACCTCTAAAATACAATAAGCCAAATACATATAACTTATATTTACACTAAAATAAAAAAAATCAAATACACTCAAATCTAAAATACAACAAGGAGAAGAAGTCGTGGATTCCGGTATCCGTCAGATCTGAGAAGCGTAGTGGCTTCATTTTTCCTTTGTGTTCTTTACAAAAAGTTTCTTTCTCCAAGGATGGCAAGTTCCAATTCCTCTTCCTCTGATGATGGAAAACAAGCGTTGAAGCTCTTTAGGAGTGGCGACTATGGTGATCTGCTGGTGCTCCAGCGAGCAACAATGAAGCTGTGGTGTCGTCGTGAAGAAGGAAGAGGCGGAGGTCGTGGCGTTTCTCAGATCTAGTGGTATCGTTGTCGAGGAGGAAGAAATGGAGCCAGATCTGGCCAGAGAGAGGCATCAGAGAAAGGGAAAGGTATTTGGCCGGAGAGAAGGAAAGATATTTGGCTGGAGGAAGGAACAGAGAGAGAGAGAGAAATAAGCCATAAAACCTAATGTATTTTGATATGGCTATGATAGGTAAATTGAAAATTCACTGTAGCTATAAAAATAATTAAATTAAATGGCAGTTACTAATCATAAAAACCTCTTAGAGTTAGCTATGCCAAGTAAATATGTCACCATATTTTTTGCGCGGATTGCCTTTCTTTTGGGGTGGTCTTTAAATTTGCCCTTCGCTTGAAAAGGTGGGGGAATACCTGAGGTTTTGGGTTCGAACCCCGCTCAGATATATAAAATAAATAAATCGCAATACAGGGCTGGGGAGCGTGTATGCCGGATCGGAAAAACTAAAGTTATGCTGGATCCGACATAACTAAACGTTTGCCGCACAAGCAGAACTTTTCTTTAAGGCATAGTTTAGTTATGCCTTATGGGGCAGACTTTTAGTTAAGACATAACCAAAAGTAAGCCCCATAAGACAGAACTTTTCCTTAAGGCATAGACTTTGACTTATAAGACAAACTTTTAGTTATGTCTTAAGAAAAAGTTTCACCTTATGGGGTATACTTTTAGTTATGTCTTGTGGAGCACACTTTTAGTCAAGACATAACTAAAAGTATGCCCCATAAAACAGAACTTTTCCTTAAAGCATAACTTTTTCTTAAAGCATAACTAAAAGTTTGTCTTGAAAAGTAAAACAAATAAAATATACGACTCAAGGCAAAGTCTATCCCCTCTGCCTCGTGATTTTTTTTAAATTTTTTAACTAAACTAGAGTTCGAATCTGCAAAAGTTTTAGCGGAAGGATAAAAATTAAAGCAATCCGAGGGACAAAAGTTAAAGACCACCCCAAAAGAAAACAATTCTCTGACTGCCTTGCCGTTGTACTTTCTCCGTTTCTCGTCTTCGACGTCTCAACGCCATAAGATCTGACGGCAAATTATCAGCATATATTCTAACGTGCCGCCGTCCTCCGACCGCTACATAGAGCTGTATTAGCGAGGGGATATAATCACTACCAATTTTAGATTTTTGATGGGCGATACTATTAAAATTATACACATGTGAATTCTGTCCTTTATCGGTTTCGATGGACTCCTCAAAACCTAATCCCCAATCCATGCGAGTTCTAATTCGACCTCCAATTCCACCTTCTCACTCTCAAACTCCCCCTATACCCCCACCACCTGCCACCTCACCCTCTCCATTAAACGGCGTCGTTGTGGTTGGTTTCATCGGTAAACGCAGCGATGACGTGGCTTACTTAATGAACAGGATTATTGATTCTAATGTGTTTGGCAACGGGGGTCTAGATAGGTCAATTTTTGATGAGAAGACTGATTTTGCTGTAACTGATGAGATGAGGAGTTGGTTTGAGTGTAGGAATGTAAGTTATTATCATGATGAGGAAAAGGGGATTTTGTTTTTGCAATTCGCTTCAACTAGGTGTCCTTTGATGGAGGGAAATTTGGAGTCTAAGATGGGATTTGATTCATTATTGGAAGATTATGAATATGGTGATCTCCAAGCTATGCTCTTTATGTTCTCTGTAAGTCTTTTTTCACTTTATCTTGAAATTTCAGACAAATTAACCAAAGTAGCTTCTTTGTTTTGTTTCTTGATTGTACAATAAATACTGATGAATTTTCTGAAATATGTGAAAGTACAAAACAGGGATGGGCAAACATAATTTGTGTAATGGGGTGGGGCAAGATTGTTTGTCCTTAATCTCAAATTAGTTGAGAGGTTGGGTGAATGCAATATCAATATCTATTCCACTTCACTTGGACCTGTCTTCATTCATTTGGAAAATTGTTGAAGCGCTTAAACACAATTTTATTTGGACTATAGAGACTTGATGAATAAAGCTGGCTGAGAAAGTGGAGCAGTAGGATTGATGTAGTTATTTTAGTCATAGCTGCCTAATTGAGTTACCCAACTTTCATTTGTTTTACTCAAGAAAGGTTATTTCTTGTAATTGTGCAAGGTTTTGGATTTGCAGTTGTTTAGAAGAAATGTGTGTAGAAAAGTTTGGTATCATTCCAATGTATCTTTTCTTTCTCATGCATCAAAATGAGCACGTAAAAATTGTAGCTTAGTATTCAGTTTGAGTTCCCATCTTCTTTACTAAAGGGTGAGAATTGAATTTTTGACTTCAATTGTTAGACTGATAGTCCGGTTCTTCTTCTTACCATGTGCCTAAAGGTCTTTTCCAAGTTTTGTTATTACTAGTTTTAGCGTACGTGTGTTGCACGTGTGTATCACGTATATATTTATAAGAAGGAAAAAAATGCTGAAAGAGGGCAAAAACTTTGCAAAAAGTCAAAGTTGTGAAGTTAGAAGTTGTAGACTTAAAAAATTATGCTACTTTACTTTTGGCTTCTTTAACGCGAATCTGTTGTTTAATCAACTCAAATATAACTTCTGTTAGAAACCCAAATCCTATTATATTTGAAAGTATAATCATTTAACGGAGTCATCTTATACTCATAACACATTCAAAGTACTAAATGTGATCACGAACCAAATGTAGGATATATTAAAATAACACAATTATTATTCAAGAACAGAATTTACCTGCTATTTTCAAGTAACCCGAACTGAAAAGTCTGTGGAGACCTATCAAAACGAAACACATGAGATAATTTGAAAAGACCGACAAATACCGCAAAAGTTAATATCTAATTTGAAAATTTCATAAGATGTAGCACATACATAAAATTCACCAATGAAGGCACGAAGTATAAGTATTACAAAGCCCCTAAGTATCTAAAACATGAATAATTAAAAAAAAAAATTAGATGACCGTACTTTGATTGAGACTTAGGATAACAAACCTTTGGATGAGCTCAAGAGGAAAGTATCATCTTAGTGAAGTCTGCTATTAACCAAGAACCAAATAACAACCTTTTACTGAAATATATAGCTTCGTCTGCTATCAACCATCAACCATGAGTCTCATAGTTGAGTCCTTTTTAATAAGGCCATCAATGTGGCAAACAACCTTAAAGATTGAAATAATGTATGGTAGTTTTTCATTTAAGGTTTAAACTTTTGAAAAGAAGTTACCCGTGTAGTTGATAATTAGAGAATCCGTCAATTATGTAAATTAGAACAATAGTGATAACATGAGTCGTAATGGAAGTAAAATTATGTTGCAACTTAAATACTTCTATTATTATCAGTTGGACTCCAAAATCGTACATATTGAGTAGTCCTAAATATTGGAGTATTATATAAGGAAAAGTAACATGGAAATAATTATAATTATGCTACATAATTCAAATAAGTGAACTCTTTTTATGAGGTTACATCTTATTTGATTTTTAAATCCTAAATTTTACGATTCATACATAGTTAAAATAAGGAAATATTAAATTTTTTAGTAGATTTCAAAGTCATAAATAGTATGAAAATGATTAAATTACGATTGTAACCAATATGAAAACTATTTTCATTTCACTAAGGTGCGTCGTGCTTTCGCATTTTTACCCTTCATAATTGCAATTTATATTAGACAAAATAGTAATTTAATTATTTTCTAATATTTAGGAATTTGAAATCAACTAAAATTTTGGTTATTAAAGGCTTTCCTTATTTGAACTATGTAGAAACTAATAATTTTTAGGAATTTAGAATACGTGCCTTGTAAATGGAGCCTATTGATTATTGCAAAATTTTTATTTGAAGTAATGATCTTTTAATATATGAATAACTTAAAAACATTTAATTAACTTATAAATAATATTTAAAGCTTACAAAAGTGCAGATTTTAGAAGCAAAAAAGATTCCTAGAATGATAAACAGTCATGATAGCAACGTCTTACCTTACAAATTACAACTTACTTCTAATAAATTATAAGAATCTTAAAACCTTACCAAAACAAGGTATTGAGACGGACAAAGATAGTGATGAAATTTTGTAGCTTACTACGTTTAGATTGCACTACTTGAACATGCTAATATGAGATGAACTTGAGCTAGCTACTGCCAAATTTGTTCCGGCTAAAAATTTAAGCACTATGGTTTTTCATTGATCCACCTCCTTATATGGTTTCAGAAGTGGTGCAAAAGACGTGAAGAGAATCCAAAAAGATGAATAATTGTAGTTGAAAAAAGGACTCCTATATGATATATATGTTGCATGTACAACTAATAATAGAAATTACAAAGATTTATATATATAATGTATACTTCGACATACCTCTGACACAGGAGTCACGCAGTGGACTTACGGACTCATCGTCATGTACTCATCCTTAACCTCAATTTCCTCCTAGCTCTAATTGCAATAGATCGACAAAATATATGGTTATATCGATCGCGGCAACAACACAAATATAAGCACCAAAATTATGTCAGGATAATAAAATAACATCTACTACAGGTTCGGAGAAAGCTTACAATAGATCAAATAAAAGTTAAAATAAAAATTTCTCAATTCAATAGGAACATAGTAAAATTAAACCAGATACTGGACTTACAATATTTAAAGCTAAACCAAGCCTTTATAAAACTTTGAAATTCTACCAATTCGGCAGTAACCATGAGCTCCTGGGCTTTGATTTCTGTTCAATTATCTTCATTTTTTCCTTTACCTTCCTGCAATCAGAGCCGGATCCAAGATTTAAACTTTAGGGGTTCAACCTTTTACGATTCTTAGCGTTGAACCTATTGTATTTTAAAAGTTATGGGTTCATGTCTACTACTTATTGAAATTTTGATAAATTTTTACACTTAAATTTATGCTCCGCGTTGAAAGTTAGGGGTTCAATTTAACCCCCATCTAATATGCTACATACGCCCTGCGTGCAATTGAATTTGCAGCTGGGTTAAAAAAACAATTTAAGAGTCTATTGATTTCTTGATGCTGACGACTTTCTACTGTCGGACATTGATTGTTCCCGATGTATTTCGTCAAATAATGAGTAGTAATTGGAGACCAGCTTGAGTTGCATGAAAACCAATCAATTTCACTGTATGTAAAAAACTTAAACCTATTAATCAATATAAGGAAACAACAAGAGTATTTGGAAACAACAATAGGAAAGCTCCCAGGCACTTATCCCGAGGCAATGCACTAAACTTGCTTTGTGATAACTGGCCCCTAACTCCAGTGGTCCTTCTGATCACCGGATTTCTCACTCTACTTCCTTTTTTTTTTTCAACCTTCTAGGAGATGGATGATAGCATTTATTTCGCGGTAGGCTTTAAGTCTTATGATATTACTAGATCCTCAAACACAGCAGAACATTGGTTTGACTGGACCGAAAGAGGTAAAAATTTCATCAGAAGAGTTTCTTTGAACAAGAAGACTTTGGAATGGATAGTCCAAAACATGAGGGAGGCATCAAATGTACGAGGCAATGTAGTGAGAAGATGGAAGAGGAGAGACCGTTTCTCTGAGACCTTTTGTTCTAGGAATTTTAATGGCTTTGGTAGATATATTAGCATTATCAGTTTACGAGGGAGAAGGAGAGCGGTGATAATCATACCCGAAGTATCGTTTAATGCTGGCCGGACCTATCTGGCTGACAAGATTGGCAGATTCATTAATAGCTTTGTTGACAAATTTAATGTGAGGGAGCCTAGGTTTGTAGACAAAAAGTTCCAATATGCAGAAGCAATTAAAAGCTGTAAATGGTCGAACAATGAAGTGGTTGGAGGTTCCGCATTAAAGAGGGGAGAGGTTATTCAGATAAAGGAAGGTATGACACGTCATCAGAATATGGTACTTGGCAGATGCTTGGTGGGTTACTTTGTAAATGAGGAAGTTCCAACTTTGTATGACCTACGAAGATGGACTTCTTCCACTTGGAAACAGATCCATGGGCTCAATATTCATGCCATGGGAGAAAATCGATTTCTATTTGAATTTCCATCCAAAAGCATAGCTGAGCAAGTCCTGAAAGGGGAGTGACACTGGAAAAGAGCCCAAATCAATCTTCAGTGGTGGTCTTCTTTATCAGGAGTCATAGAACAAGGAAATATGCCAAATTCCGTCTGGATTAGGGTTGTGGGTGTGCCGCTCCAATTCTGGTCATCTGAAGTTTTCAAAGTCATTGGTGAATTTTGTGGAGGCTGGCCGGAAACAGAGGAAGAGACTCAACTCCGGAATCATCTGAAGTGGGCTAGAATCAGAGTCAAAGGAGATGGTAGAGAGGTTCCTAAAGAAGTCACCCTGCAGCAAGGCAGACTTCTTTTTACCCTCCAGGTTTGGGTGGAATCTCCGGCGAGAGTTGTCATCGGAGAAGAAGAGGAGAAAGAGGTGTTACATTCTTTTACCCAGCAGATATCGAAGACACTGGGTAAAAGTACAGATATAGTCGCTAAGCAGAAGGAAAAGTCAGATGTTGCTGACTTTGCACGTGATTCTGCAGTGGCACGTGCGGTAGGTTTAAATTCAAATACTGAGAAGGGCCAGATTTATGTTGGATCTGAGAAGGATTTAACTCTGGGCCCAAATAAATTTAATTGTTTGGCCTAATATAAGTCTGAAAAGGGACCAGTTTTAAGTGAATCACATGGTGGGTCACGTGCATCTTCTACAGAACTTAAAACTCCGGATACTTCCACTGTAGATGGCTATAAGAATCACTTCAACAACTTGAAAGAGATGGCATCCAAATTCCTCGAGTGCTTTGCCAATTGGGAAGCTTCTACCAACATGCAAAAGGCAATTTCAATACCCTCCTCTTCTATATTACCACTTCACACAGGTTCCCCGGTTTTAGGGTTTAAGAAAGTGGCGAATTTAAATTTTGGGTCGGGCAGGAAAGATGCAGGAGATAAAGAAACGGATCAGTACCAAGAGTTTGTAGAAGAAGAAGAAGATGGGCAGATGGTTTTGCCAACTGAAAGTCAAGAAGATGAAGAGAAAATTGAAGAACATGGGAACACAAACCAGATAACTCTACTGGGAGAGCCTACTCCCATACAAACAGATTTTTCTGAATGTGACAAGGAAGCAGTGATGAGATCGAACCTGTGGGTTCAGGGTAATATTGTGAGGATGAGTCAGGAATTCGGAGCAGCATTTGAAGGTTGCTCTAGGGAGGCCGAAGCTTTATTCACAAAGATTGACCAGAGGAGAGAAAAAGGGATAACTTCAGTTATCTCAATAGAACACAATGCTGATAAACAGACAGTTCCTAGGGAGCTAAGAAATTTGATATTTGATATGAATTTCAAAGATGGGGAACCAAGGAGTGAATCAAGAAGTAGGGGGAGGAATCTAATAACTCCTTTATAATGAAGATAAAAATAGTTTCTTGGAACGTGAGGGGGTTGAATATGGAGAGTAAAAGGAATACTGTAAGGAGTAGAATACAACAATGGGGGGCTGATATCTATGTTCTGGTGGAAACAAAATTGAGTGGGGAAGTGGGAAATTATCTACAACAACTCTGGGGAAACAGATGGATGGGGGGTGTATGGCTTGAGTCATTAGGCACTAGGGGGGGCATTATAGTGTTATGGGATAAAAGGCAGTGGAGAGGAGAAATAGTGGAAAATGGGAATCAAAGTTTAACTTGTAAATTGTGTGGGATAAATCAGGATTTCATCTGGTTTATTACAGCAGTTTATGCTGATTGTGGGAGAATTGTAAGGAGGGAACTGTGGGAGGAGATAGGTGCTATGAGGGCTTTATGTGAGGGTCCGTGGGTGGTTTGTGGTGACTTTAATGTCACAAGGTTCCCATCTGAAAGAACTGAATGTAGCAGGCTATCTGGTGCTATGAAGGAATTTTCTGAGTGCATCAATGAGGTAGAGCTGGTGGATCCTCCTTTATTTGGGGGGTCCTATACTTGGAGAGGGGGGACAAATCATAGAACTGCCTCTAGGATTGACAGATTCCTCTTTTCAACACTTTGGGATGAAACATTCCTACAGATCAAACAGGATGTAATGCCAAACCTGGGATCTGATCATAATCCAATCATGCTAACATGCGGAGATTGGTCCTTTAAGAAAACATATTTCAAGTTTGAAAATTGGTGGTTGAAGGTGGATGGTTTCAGAAGCAAAGTGCAGGAATGGTGGAGCTCCTTTGATGTTACAGGAAGACCAGACTACAAGTTAGCTGCAAAGTTAATCCTGTTAAAAGGAAAACTTAAAGAATGGAGCAAGGAGAATAAGGGAAACTGGAGGGAAAGAAAAGACAAAATACTGGAACAAGTTGGCAGTCTAGAAGTTATTCAAGAACAAAGACCTCTGACCGAAGATGAGCAATTGCAGAAGGCTCAGTTGGCTATGGAGTATGAAGAAGTGGCTAGAAATGAAGAGATAGCCTGGAGACAAAGATCTAGAGTGCAATGGATCAAGAGTGGAGACAAAAACACAAAGTATTTTCACAGGATGGCCACAGCTCACAAAAGATTCAACACTATTGACACTTTAATGGTTGATGGAGTTAGATCCTCTGAACCTATGGATATTCAGAATGCAATTCTAGAATTCTATCAGAACCTGTACAGTGAGACAGAAGCATGGAGACCAAACTTGAACATTCAAGGTGTCCAAAGCATTACTGGAGAAGAGCAAATATGGATGTCAAGGCAATTTGAAGAAGATGAAGTATGGGAAGGGATCAAACTGTGTGCTGTTGATAAGGCACCTGGCCCGGATGGATACACAATGGCCTTCTTCCAGGCATTTTGGGATGTTCTGAAGGAGGATTTGATGCTGACTTTTCAGAATTTCCATTCTCAACAGATGTTTGAAAAAAGTTTCAATGCCACCTTTGTGGCCTTGATTCCAAAGAAGGTGGGTGCAACTGAACTAAGGGACTTTAGGCCCATTAGTTTGATCACTAGTGTGTACAAAATAATTTCCAAAGTGCTGGCAGAAAGGTTAAAGAGAGTGGTGAGCAAGTTAGTCAATAAGCATCAAATGGCATTCATAAAGGGGAGGCAAATTATGGATGCTGCTTTAATAGCAAGTGAGTGTATTGACACCAGACTTAGAGGAGAAGAGCCAGGAGTGATGTGCAAGCTGAATATTGAAAAAGCCTATGACCATTTGAACTGGAATTTTCTTATCAACACTCTAAGACAAATGGGGTTTGATTGCAGGTGGCTAAAGTGGATGGAATTCTGCATTAAAACTACCAGGTTCTCTATCTAGTAAATGGAGAACCTGTGGGTTTTTTTCCTGCAGAAAGGGGGCTCAGGCAGGGGGACCCTTTATCCCCTTTCCTTTTCATTATAGCTATGGAAGGCTTGGACAGCATGATGAGAATTGCTTCTCAAAATAGCTGGATCAGAGGATTTAATGTGAGAAATATGGCTAATGAGGTTATGGAAATCTCCCATCTACTGTATGCTGATGATACAGTAGTTTTTTATGAGGCAAATCAGGAACAGATCTGCCATTTGAGGGTGATACTAGTGGTTTTTGAAGCATGTTCTGGGCTGAAAGTCAACTGGAGGAAGAGCAGTATATTCCCAGTCAAGGAGGTGCAGCAGATCCAAGTGCTTGTAAGCATTTTGAATTGCAAGATTGAGAATTTGCCTACTGTTTATCTTGGAATGCCTTTGGGATCAATGCATAAAGCAGTGGAAATCTGGGATGGTATCATAGAGAAGACTGAAAAGAAACTAGCTCTATGGAAATCTCAATACCTATCCTTGGGAGGAAGACTCATCTTAATCAACTCAGTCTTGGATTCCTTGCCAACATATGTGATGTCCTTATTTCCTATCCCAAGCAAGGTGGTTAAGGCTCTGGACACTCTAAGGAGAAACTTTCTATGGCAAGGAAACAATGAGGAAAAAAAGTTCCACTTGGTAAATTGGGAAGTAGTTCAACAAAGCAGAATGCATGGAGGATTGGGGGTGAAGAACCTAAAATTACAGAATAAAAGCTTACTCATGAAGTGGTTATGGAGATATAATCAGGAAGATCAGGCACTATGGAAAGAGGTAATCCAATATAAGTATAGCCAAAATGGGAATTGGTGTACAAATGAGGTGACAAATACCTATGGTGTGGGGGTATGGAGGACCATTAGAGCTTTCTGGCTGGCTCTGAAGGCAAATGTTAACTACAAGGTGGGTAGGGGTGACAAGATTCTTTTCTGGAAGGAAAATTGGAGTGGACAGGGGACATTACAACTACTGTTGCCTAGCTTATTTTCTATAAGCACAAATCCAGATAGTACAATAGAGGAGATGTGGTCTCCCCAAGGCTGGAATTTGGTTTTCAGAAGACTTCTAAATGATTGGGAAATAACATGGGTAGCAGAACTACTGACAGTAATTAGTGGATTTCAAGGAACTAATTTTGAGCCAGATAAATTGACATGGAAGCATAATCAAGATGGACTGTTCTCTGTGAACAGATTGTACAACAAGGGTTTGACTGAAATTTCAGGGAGGACACCAGGACCTTGGAAATCCATTTGGAAGAGTGTGGCACCAACTAAGGTGAAGTGTTTCACCTGGTTGGTAGCTTGGAGAGCCTGCTTGACTCTTGAAGCATTGCAGAAAAGAGGAATAAACATTGCTTCAAGATACACATTATGCAAAGAGGCCTTAGAGACGAACAATCACCTTTTCCTTCATTGTAATGTTACGGCACAAGTCTGGGCATTGTTCATTAATTTGGCTAAGGTGAACTGGACTATGCCTGAACACACTGCAGACCTTCTAAGCTGTTGGATAAGAAGGGGAGGGAGCAAGAGTCAGAAGATTTGGTGGAAAACAGTTCCTGCCTGCATCTGGTGGAACATTTGGAAGGAAAGAAACGACAGAATTTTTGAAGGCAGAGAAAGTTCATTGCAGAAGATCCAATGGAAGGTCTTTACCTCATTAAGTTTTTGGTGTAAAGAACAATATGTAGAAGAGGAAGTTCAGTTAGTGGACTTTTTAGGATTACTATAAGTATATCTCTTTCAGTAAAGTGTAAATTTTTGGAGGTGGCCAGCGTACCCTTAATGCTGAGGAATACAAAATTACCAGTTTCAAAAAAGAAAAAACAACAACATACCCGGTGAAATCCCACAATGTGGGGTCTGGGGAGGGAAAAGTGTACGCAGACCTTACCCCTATCTCGGAAGATAGGGAGGCTTTTAATATAGTATAGATAAGGAAAATTAATGAATATAAGGAAAAAATAAAAATTTAATAAATTCAAGGTACAACCTACGTGCAATTAGGACTCCCACTTACTTTAAATAACGAAAGAACGATATTCAATAAAACATTAATACCTAGAGCCTGGAGGTATCTAATTGCCGTCAAAAAGTTTTTGCACTTTGTATTAGGACATATATGATATAATTAAATAATAATTTTAGAAAAATAGTAAATGACAATTTTGTCTATTGTAGAGTCTTTTAATGAAGGGAAAAAGTTCAATCAACATTTCTAAGGTCCTTCATGCTTTTAATATAGTATAGATTAGTGCTAATCATTTTTTTATTTGACCAGGAAGGGATGCCTTCCGGTAAAGACCCTCACCTCCAACCATAAGGCTGAGTATTTTAGTCAGGGAGCAAATTGGGAGGGCCACTATTGGGCTCCTGGGTAGGGGTTTGGAAGGTGGGGTGTACCATATAGATTTTTATTGGAGGCTTTCCATTTGATATTCCATACGTCCCCTTGTTAATTACAGAGTGTTGCTCAACCATGCTTAGCTATGCAGGTTTGTCATGTTGTGGTTTTTATCCAAGAAGGGTCACGCTTTGACACACAGATGCTGAAGAAACTTCGTGTCTTGCAAGCAGCTAAACAAGCAATGACTCCATTTGTGAAGTCACAATCTCAGTCACCCGCTGGATCTGACTCCCCTTTTGCATCTCCATCACGTAGAGCTGCATCAGGAAGATCATCTAACAACCCTTCGCCCGTCAAAAGTCGTGGCATTTTTAACCGAAATAATTCAGCAATTACTCTGATGTCAGGTTTAGGTTCATATACCTCTTTATTACCCGGGCAATGTACTCCAGTTACACTTTTTGTTTTTCTTGACGATTTTGCTGATGATTATCATAGCTCTAGTGTTGAGGAGCCAGCTGATATGTCCTCAGCAAATCAATCATCAAGTGTTGGTACCTCAGCTCGGCCAAGCTTGGCTCCAAAAGGTTCTGGTTCTGTGGTTGTGCTTGCACGTCCTGTGAGTAAATCGGAAGGCGGGTTCAGGAAGAAATTGCAGTCTTCTCTGGAGGCACAGATTCGTTTCTCCATTAAGAAATGCCGGACACTATCAGGTTCTGAAACTGGTCATACAGGTTCAAGAAGCGGGGGTGTTTCAAATTCTTCAACGCTGTTTTCCCTTGATGCATCAAAGGCTGTTGCACTTTTAGATATAACCTCTAATAAGAGAGGTGAATCCCTTGAATTTGCCACTGGCCTTGTGGAAGATGTTCTGAATGGGAAAGCAACCTCAGATTCTTTTTTGCTTGAAAGTCATAGTCAGAGTGCAAATAGAGAAGACTTACTTTCCATCAAGGAGTTCATCTGCAGGCAGACTGATATATTAAGAGGAAGAGGGGGTGTGGTTTCCAATACTAACAGTGGTCCAGCTTCTGGTGTTGGCATGGTTGCTGTTGCTGCAGCAGCAGCTGCTGCTTCTGCTTCTGCTTCTGGAAAGACATTTACTTCTCCTGAACTTCCACATTTGGAGAAATGGTTATCTTCTACTCAGCTTATTCTCCAAGCGATCCTGTCAGCAAAACATGCCGTTTTAGATGAGATTGAAATTAGTAAGAGGAATATGCGACAAAGAAATTCCAGTTCACCACCTCTCGAAGGAAATGCTTCAAAAGTTTCAGATCCACTTGAAATTGCAATGTCTTTTCTGGCGAGCGGTAGAGGGATAAATACTAGGTTTTCTACTTTATGGTGCCAAAAGGCCCTTCCAGTAGCTAAGGAGACATATTTAAATGAGTTGCCTCCGTGCTACCCAACTTCTCAGCATAAGGCCCATTTGGAGAGGGCTCTGCATGTTTTCAATTCAATGATCAAGGGACCAGCTGTACGATTTTACTTGCAAAAACTGGAAGATGAATGCACATCCATCTGGACTTCTGGCAGGCAATTATGTGATGCTGTTAGCCTCACAGGAAAACCATGCATGCACCAAAGGCACGATGTAGAAACTAGTGGTTTATGTTCAAGTGATGAGATTAAGCCACATTCCAGTGGATATGTCTTCCTCCATGCATGTGCATGTGGTCGTTCAAGACTCCTGCGGCCAGATCCTTTTGATTTTGAAACAGCAAATGTTACTTTTATTCGTTCCATGGATTGTGACAAGCTTCTTCCCACAATTCAGTTACCCCAAGGAAATGATACAGGTGGGCCCATTCAGCCCTCAGCTTGGAGTTTAATTCGAGTTGGGAATGCAAGATACTACCAGCCGTCTAAAGGTTTGATGCAGAGTGGCTTCAGTTCTACCCAAAAGTTTCTTCTAAGGTGGACTATCCTTCTTGAGAAGCCAAAATATGAGAATGGACTGCTATCAAGCAATTCAGAGCAAGCCAATATAAATAGGCTTAGTAGCAATGCCAGGGATGAGCCTAACACTGATTCAGGCATAGAGAAGGCTGGTGCTTTGAGTGTGCAAAATGGATATCAAATCCAAAAGAAGTCTTCTGCAGGAAATATCAAAACAGATGATAAAGTAAATAATATTGGTAAAGGAGTTTCCAACTTTAGTATGAGAAAAGCTTTTTCTGAGGTGGTAGCTGGTTCAACCGCTGCGAATTCAGGATTTCCTCCGCTACAATCAAATAGACAAATTATGTTAAATTCAGAAAAGAACATTAAGCAAAAAAGTGCAAGGGATGGGGGTAGAGAGAAGGTTAATGAAATTAGTGACGAACTAGTATCGGAAAAAGTTGCTGTAATTCCTGCTATTCATGAAGCAAAGAATGGTAGTACTATTGTTTCTAACGATTTCACTAAAGGTAATCAAATTTTCCAGATAGGTACACATATGGATTCAACGAAGATGAATAGAATTGAGAAGACCAGACCAGTTAGCTCTTCTAAGCATGCAACAATTTACATTGGATTTGAGCATGAGTGTCCCCGTGGCCACCGCTTTATATTAACTGCAGACCATCTCAACAGACTTGGTTCTCCTTATGCATTGCCTGTAGAATCTGTCACATCTTCATCTTTGGAAAATATAGATCATAAGGGGGTAAGTCCCTCCAGAGGGGGTAAGAATGGCCATGGCAAAGGCCGCCGGCTGGCAAATGGCATGATATCTACTTCCTCTAGGAAGGTTAGGAATCAGGAAAAGTCAAAAGAGGGGTTAGATGATGGAAATTCAAATATAGAAGGGCCAGGTCAATTTTCCAGGCATCCAGTACATGCTGCGTCAGGGAAAGATCTTGAAACTGGTCTTCAATCTCTAAATCTCGATGACTCTGGCTATGCTACCTCCTTGTTAGATAGAAGTTTGCCCATATACATGAACTGCCCGCATTGTATGGAATCGAAGGGTATGAATGACCCAGCAGATGTGAGATTTGCAGGAACCATTTCACAGCTCCAGAGGATCTTTCTGGTGGGAGTCTTACTTCTGATATTTGGCTATTTTCCTCAATTGCCCTGAATCTTTATGTCCTCCTAAAGATTTATCCTGTTTATGTGATGTCATTTTTAAGTGCTGATCTGATTCATTGTTTGTACTAATCAAATGAACGTGCTTAGATGATATGGTTTCATGTTGTTCAGTGCCTAAACCAATAATCAAATTTGCTGTATGTCTCATGTCTTGTTGGTACTTATATATGTGACATTCAAGTAGTATATTTATTACCATCCAATTTTGCCTTTAATTAATCTATAATCTTTGTGAATCCCCCAAGATTAATCAACTTTTTTTGCCAGCTGTAATGAGTATGCTGTTCGTCATGCAGGTTACACCTCACTTCCCTGTCATTTTAGCAGCAAACCCAGTCATACAGTTTGAGGTATGAGTTACCTACTAGGACTTTTGGTTTATCTGCCATTTTCAACATTTATGTGACCTGCTTTATTATTGCCTTTCTGAGCCGAGGGTCTATGGGAAACATCCTTTCTACCTCCCAAGGTAGTGGTAAGGTCTGTGTACACTCTACCCTTCCCAGACCCCACTTGTGGGATTTCACTGGCTATGTTGTTGTTGTTGTAGTACCATTTTCAACATTGAATTAACTTGTATTTGTCCACCTAGTTATATGAAGCCGCTTTGGGATTGTTTATAATCTCAGAATTTTGCATTACTCGTATAACCCTAGATTCTTCGCAAAAAACTTTGTGATCTTCATACAATGTTTGGTACCATTTCCTTACGTGGGATAAAATGGGGAATAAGGATGTTTATTGGGTAAGAGCACCCAAAATGACAAAAATACCCTAAAAATAAGGTGCCTTGTTTTTTTTTTTTTTTTTAAAATCATGATGGTGTTATGTAGTAAGAATTTGTAATGGTTTGCAACTTGATGTTTCTTTAGACGACGACAACAACAACAACATACCTAGTGAAATCCCACAATGTGGGGTCTGGGGAGGGTAAAAGTGTATGCAGACCTTACCCCTATCTCGAAAGATAGGGATTGATGTTTCTTTAGACGAAAACTTGAATATTGGTGTCACAATCTATGTATAATAATTCATGTATTAAATACTACAGTATTATTTATTTATTTTTGACTAGTATAATTCATGTATTATTATTAATCACCTAACAATCCATACATTAGAATTCAAGTAGTGTAATGACCCCAATTAACTTGGGATTAAAGTGTAGCTGATTGGTTGATTTGTTAAAAGCAGAAGTTGACAATGCGGAAGAGAAGTTTTTGTTAGGTGAGATAGAATCTTAATACCAATACTAGAGGGAAAAATTAAATTATGTGCATTGCTTGGAAGAACATCTGACTCTGTTATGCTCCTTATCAAAAAACAGCTGACCTCTGTGTGAATCTTTAACTGCTACTCTGTCAGAAAACATGTTGCTTTACACTGGCTTTATTGTACAGATAAAAAAACACATTTATACTGAAATGAGCAAGAAAACAGATTTCCCAGAAACAATGAACTTGCCAGTATGATACATAGTTACAGTCCTTGTGTTCTTCTTCTACTGACATATTTAGCTGCCAAAGAATGGAGTAAAATTCCTGATTATTTCACCGATGGAGCAGGTGGTTGAGGTGCTTAGCAGCAATGCTGGGATCTAGATCTCATTGTTGAATTGTGTGACCACCTCATCTAAAAACTTAAACTATTAGAGAGCAGACTTCATTACTTAATTATATCTTTCAAACACTACTCGTGCAGACGTGATTCTTTTTCATGGGCCAAGCATGTGGGTATTCTTGCTTTGATCATAGGTGGCAGTGAGACTTGAGCTAAAGACCTCCGCTTGCTTTGATAACAACAACAACACACCCAGTGAAATCCAAAAAAAAGGGGTCTGGGGAGGGTAGAGTGTACGCAGACCTTCCGCTTGCTCTGATACTATGTCGAATTATGTGATAGCTTTTCTAAAAGCTTAATTTGTTAGAAAAAGTGCACTTCTTTTATTAATTATATCTTCAGCACTCACCTAAATCGAGACTACACGAAGTTAGAAATGGTTTTTAGCTCCTCTTTTTCTCAATGTAGTTGCCTTGCCATTGTTGGAGGGAGTTCTCCCATTGGCTCCCATTTCACTGGGATGCTTTACTACTTGTAATTTTTCATATCTTTAAGCATCTTTTTCAGATGTTATTTGTGTTGTTTCATTTTTTGTGTACATCTTTGGAAATAAACATTCAAATTATTCTTTCAATTGCTGATTTTTTTTTTTTAAACCTATTTTGACTTTGTAGGAGGCATGTCTCCCTCCATCCGAGCCAGACCGTAAAAAGAAGTTGCAGTTCTCTCTTGGATGTCGAGTAATTTTACCCCCAGAGAGTTTTCTGTCACTTAGACTACCTTTTGTTTATGGTGTACAGCTGGAAAATGGAAACCTCCATCCTCTTATGCCTTTTGAACAGCAGCCCCAACTCACTGCCTGGATAGCCAAAGGCACAACATTGCAGCTTGTATCCAAGGATAGCAATCATGATGAACTTTTCACATAATCCGATGGATGAAATCTAATCTGACGGTGTTGACTGAATTTTATTAAGCATTTTGAACTGCAGTTCTTGGACAGTTCTCTGCCATCAGGTAAAGCATGTGATCAAGCATGTTTTTCAAATCAGAACCCTGCTTCAGCTTTGCTTTTTATAGGATGACATTTCATTATTGTGGTCATAGAAGGACAAGGGCGGAAAAAGCAGCTTTTAGAAACTTGTACGGAGGAACTCTGATACACCTTTCCTAAATAATGGTGGTTAATAATTGAGTCAAGTGTGTACATTGCATGTCGGTGTATTCTATTGCATTTTGAAGTTCACAACTTAATTAGTGTTAAGGACCAAGAATTCATCTTAATTTGATATTTGCAATAAAATATTACAGAACATAGAGCTGTAAAAGATACTATATAGAGTAGTCATAGTGGATTTCCAGCTTATTGGGATCTTGGTGAAGGTGATCCTCAAAATTTCAGCAGAGTATAAAAAATTTGACAAAATGCAACACAGTTACTTTTTATTTTATGCGCTTGAAGTTTGGGATTGTGAATTGTATGGTTTCGAATGAGTTGCCCAATTCGGCAAATGGATGGTCAATCTGACCGCCATTTTGATGTATTAGGTATCCTGAGTTTCAACTCTTTTGTCCTTGGATTCTGTTAACTTCTTTGAAATATTTCTGCTGAGAGGTTTACACTCCAGAGGCATATTGTATAACAAAGATTTTATACTTGTTCTACGAAAAAAGAAAAGGTTTCTTGCTAGCTCCTGATTATGGGCAACTCTTACTGAAAATGCTTATACTGTTCAAGGCTATATACACATGTTCTTTTCGGTGGTGAAACTTCTTGTATATGTGACGCCTATGTGTCAGTATTTCTTGTTGGATGCAATTAAGGACGAGAAGGCATGTTTCCTGTCATATACTTACCCATACTCTCTAATCTCCATACATTCTCCGGTTGGGGCATAGTGGACTGGCTAACGGCGAATACCTGGTCCTCTGTTTCTGGACACACCACCTACATGAAGATTTTAAAGCTTGCAACTATGCTAAATTTAGTAATTTCCTTTGTTTCTTTTTGTTGTTAGATGCATGTAGGATAACCATCTAAGTTTTTTATTCGTTGTAATAGGTGGGAAATGCAATTTGCCCGAATGCATGGGAAGAGCGGAGAAAGTTTCCTCTGCTTAGGTGAGGCACTGTGGCTGATTACTCCTATCTTTCTCAAGGCAGCAATACTAATTCTTATGACACTAAATTGTTTGTTATTTTTGGTGATCAGGTGGGTTTATTATGCTATCGCTTGGCAGACCCGGTGATAGCTGTGAGAGTGGCAGGCGCTTTGGAACTTTTTGGTATGCATTTCTTCATCCTTTAGAATTGTGCATCAAAGGAATGCAATATGAAATTCTAGGGACTATACTAGAGCTAAGATGCTAATCGTTGTGCCGGTTGTTGTTGGCTTTTTCAGCTTTATGGGGAATGTGATACTGTAGTTGTCTCTGTACTCGCCTTTGACAATGTAAAAGCTTCATTTGCCTACCACGCGTTTGGAGTTAAATCCACTATATATTGAGCAGGAAAGTCAGCAATAAAAAGTGATGTTCTCCTTTTAATTTCTTTTGCAGTTGAAATACCAGGATCAATGCATGTCTATTCAACATTGGCATCCGATGATCTCGGGCTTTTGCTTGGGTTCAGCTATAGTAAGCAAAACGAAAGAGATCAGCATATGCAGAACCCCTCTTGGAATTCTTTGAAGAATGTATCTCTAGCGAGCAGGGATCTTTGTATCCTTGAAGCCCTACCGCTGTTATAAACACTTATAAGTTAAAAACCTGTGGTATGAGGTTGATAATAGTAGGATCCGTGCATTAAGATTATGGCCTGCTAGTAGAGCTCTAGTTCTCAGGGTGATTAAATTCCATTATAAGTTAATTAAACGATGCTGATTACACCGTTATGGCTTCCATATAATATCTAGATGCGCGTTATGGCTTCATTATTTGAGGTTTATTCAGACCGGACTTCTTCATTTGTGCGCTTTTTGTCATCGATAATATTTCATTACTCTGAAGTTCAGTAGTTTGAATACTAGTTTGATCATCAGTACTTGTAAATATTGAATTTTAGTATTTTAAAAACTCGTTTTACGAGTATTTAAGTATAAGCTAATGGTTTTCTGTTCTACTTTTTTGGACAAATGAAATGAGAGTTAAAGCACAATTTCAACCTCCAATTACTCTATTTCTCAAGTTCAATCCTCAAGTGAGTATGACCGAATTGATATCTACATGCATAAAGATATTAGATCACCTAGCAGAAAAGGTTGAAAGATCATCAAACCTCCCTTATTTCTTTTCCTGTCCAAACAGAGACTTCATATTTCTACAAGCTGTGGAGTTTGTAATCTTTGGAGTCTGGCGCCTAAACTTTTTTAAACAAAAGTTCCAAAAGGGGTCCTGGGCTACACGATAAACCAAAACGGGTTTATCGTGTAGCCCTCCACTATTTATCCAAATTTTAACGGTGTAGCCGTCTGTTCTGTCTCCAATTGTTTGAAAAAAGAAAGATTGCTTTGCAAATCGTGGAGCCCTACACGATTTGCAAAGTTTTTTTTTAGCACACGATTTGCAAAAGTAATTCTTCAATATTAATTAGATTCATTTCATCTTGACCCAAAAGATTTCACAAGACTTAGCCCAAGCCCAACAATTTAACATCTCTAAGGTTTTGATGTTAACAAATCAATTTAATGTAAATCGATAAAAGAGTATTGACTTGTGTCTGATTGTTTTCCGATCAGTTTATGGATGAAAAAGCAGTGATCTTAATAAAGTTTTCGTTACCGGAGGAATCGATATCAAAAGAAACATTGATGGAGGAATTTGTGGAAAAAAAAAAAAACCTTTGCAAATCGTGTATGGCTCCACGATTACACGATTTGCAAAACAATTTTTTTTTTTTTGAAAAACGATTGGAGACGGGACAGACGGCTATTCTAGGACCCCTTTTGGTTTAAAAAGGTGCCCTTTAGGCGCGGGGCTCGTAATCCTTGTATACATGAACAAAGTTTCAAACATGCAATTGCAATATGCTGAGGAAAACCGGAGAAAAAATACTGGTCCCTCACGTTTGAGGTTAGCTTCAAAGAGGTCCCTTTTCTGGTCAGAAGTAAACATTTATTCAACCAAAAGTAACCATATGCACCAACTGCTCATTGGACTTAAGTTTATTAAAAAATAACCAGAACTAAATCTTCAAAGTCATCCCGTGGTACACTATCAACTACTCAACTTCTGACCTTTTAGGAAGGTAAAATTGAGTAGTTTAGTGACATATAATTTCTACTAACATGGAGATCTATTCAAACTCTCCAAAGTAATATTTTCATTTATAATAACTTTGGCGCGCAAGATGTAACTCTAATGCTAATTAATTCTCTAAGTCTGTCAAAATTGTCTACCCTTGATTGTTGAAATCTTCTGTTTTTTCCAGCCAAATATGATAGACAACACCTAGAAAAACAAATCCCAGCATGGTCCATTTTGAGTTTCTACTATTCACCCTTTGAGAGACGGCATCATCCCAATTCCCATTTACCAATTTGTCTACTAATGCCTAGCCAGCTCAGCAATTTTTTCTAGACAGATGTAGAATAGGAACATTCAAAGAACAAGTGGTTATGAGTTTCTTCATTATCATCAGCACACACGATACATGCAGTTGAAATCTGGATACCCTGTCTTCTTAATCTATCCATTGTTGATATATAGCCTTTTCTGAATTGCCGTCCATATAATTACCTGATGTCACTACCAAGGAACTTTTAGATGTTGTGGTCAGAAGGTAGTGTATGCATTCTTTATGATGAACTTAATTGCCACCTAGCTAAAGCATAAGAATACAGCTAACCCTGGTACCAACCACTTTCTAGCATAAAAAATTTTCCTCATCACCGGCTAGTCTACTTTGGTGTGTCCATACAGTGTAGGTCCTTACCTTTTAAGTACCTACAGTTCATTCTTTCTCTTTGTAATAACCCATAACAGTTTACTAATACAACAACTACATACCCAGTATAATCTTACAAGTGGTGTCTAGGGAGGATGGGGTGTACGCAGACCGTACCCCTACCTTTGTGGGGTAAAGAGATTGTTTCCAATAGACCCTAGGCTGAAGAAAATCATTTTCCAAAATAGATTTGAAAGAAATGCAAGAAACAAAGCTATGATGAATATACCGAAGAAAGAACACTACTGACAGTAATATTAGTAAAGATAGCCAAAGTAAAAAAGCAACGGTACTAGTAGATGCTCTATTTCATAGTGAGAAGTTTATTATGTTAAGGCTTCCTATAAATTTCGTCTGCCAAAGATTATACCATGCAGAAGCAGAGTCAGGATTCGAAGCTTGTGGGTTCGAGATTCTAATTCGTTTAAGTTAGTGGTTCTAAATTAATAACTTATACATATTCAATGAATTTTTCAAGACAAATACAGGCGTTTAGACCAAAGTTACTGGATTCGGCCGAACCCCCGAATACTATGCTAGCTCCGCCCCTGATCCCATGCAATAAGAGACCTAAACATTTTCATGTGTCTCATGTCATAGGATGTTCATCCTTATAAAAAAAAATGTCATAGGAACATATTCCATTTATCAATGTATGAACATTAAATGTTTTCCTGAGCAGTTTTGATGCTTTTAATTGGTCAAAAACGAGCATTTTTGTTTTTATCAAATATTTAACCAATTCTATTTGTTAGATTTAATTATCCGGAATAGTATAAATAGTGAATGTGGTAGGTTTTCACTTAGTGCAAAGTTGTGGCTCAACTCAACTTAACATGTGATGTGAGGAATGGTAGAGGTAGCTATCTGCCCCTTCTCCATTCCCATTTTGTGAGGCTGTCACACATGGCAATAGGAACCAGCCAGCCTGCCTTTCCATTAATATTGGATCACGTAGGGTATGCTCTGTCCCAACTCCCAATGAAGATAATAATTACCATATTTTTTTTTTTTTTAAATTCTCTCTTTTAAAAAAATTATCTTTTTAGGTGGGCGTGTTGTGAAGAGCGGATCAAAAGAAATAAGAGAGAAGGATAATAATGAAAATTTGAACCCTACACTTCAATGACAGTTTGGAATTCGCGTGTGTGTTATTTTGCATGACTTGTCCACTTCTTTGGCACTTTTGTGAATTCTGTCCCCCCCCCCTCTATGACTATATAACACGCTAGAAAATGTGGAAATAGAGATTACGAGGAGTATCGATTTTTCACTCTTTATTTAAAATAGTTTAGAAAAAGATTTTTGGTGGTTTGAAGTATGCATTTCTTCATTATTGTAGTGACTGCCAAAAATATTAGGAATCTTTACATTTTTAACCAAGCAGCTGAAATATTTGCACTCACGAAGTTGTCGTCGGTGGATAGATGAATATGATAAGTATAAAATTTGTATAGGTTGTACACAAACTGATTATACACAGATTATTAAGGCTAAAATTTGTGGAAAAAAATAGATACTAAGATTGCTTTTTGTTGTGAACTTTATTGGGTTGCGTATGATTTGGAAATTCCAGAATTTTAAGGGATAGTTATGTATGCATGCACCTTGAAAACAAATTGTCCTTTTAACATTTGAAACGACCGATGACGGAAACACCAGCTGATCAAGAACATGGGCAGAAAAGAATAGTTATCTGTGTCGATAAAGTATTTCTTTGCAATATAGTACTTTCTATTGGTGCAACCAATCATTGTCCTGGGGTCATTTGCACGATTATAACTGCTCTTTAATTTTTACCCCTCAAATTGTTGGCCTTTAATTTTTGTCATTTGCCTAATATCATGAGGTTTGGGGTTCGAATCCCGCTTAGTCTACCCTTTGTTATACCCCATTTTAACCCGGGAGTTGAAGCGGAGTACAACATATTGGAGATTCCTATATGCTTTGTTTTAAGGAGTCGCCACCTAATTAATTTAACGGTGAATTAGGACACCTAAACGTTAACTAAGGTGAAGTTAAAACTAAACCTCTGTTAATAGTCTGCTTAATCAGTGTGGTTCTAGGTAAGGGTTCTATATTATCCTAAAGGAAAGGGGTTAGGCATCCTTTAGAATCCGTTAACTACGGTTATCCGACCAAACTTAGGTTAATGAATTAATGCTAAATAAGATGCCTGAGATTTTGAGGAAAAGAGCTATGAAATGTTGCTAAGATTTTTTACGAAAAATATAAGAATGTTGCTTAAGATAAGATTTAGAGAGAATATAATAATTTGCATAAAAGAAGATTTTAAATGTCATTTTTAATAAAACTTATAAAAGTTGGTAAGGCTTTAAATAAAAATGCTATTTAAAATAAGATTTGCATAAAATATATAAGTAGAAGAAAAAAAAAAAAAAAAACAAACTTGTATAGTGTTTTAATAAATATTTGAAACAAAATTAAACGACGATGTATTAATTGGCCTTGCGTGTTAGAGGTATAAATGAAATACAAGATAGCTAACGAGTTTTCTTTATCCCTTTTATTATCTTTATTTAAATATGCTTAATTAAAAAAATGCATGATTGATTCAAACTTGAAAATTATCTATAAAATATACTAGAGTTTGTATTTGCGTATTAGTGACGTTTCTTAAAACAATATTCTAAGATAGCAAGACACGATTCCTTTTACTCCAAATATGCTATTGAAAATCAATTGTTCTAATAAAATAAATATCATAGATACTTTAAATTAACTACCCATCATATTAAACGAACCCACTAATTCCGCTAAGGTTCATTCTAGCTAAGAAATCTAAATTAAGATGAAATGTTAGTCAAACAATCACATACACAAAGATAATAAAATGACGGAAATGTAAAGGAGTTCGAATGGGATTTGGCCCATTTGGGACGCTGCTGTTGTCGCTGCTGTTATGGGCCTTGGCCCAGAATTAAATGTTTTGCTGCAGGTGGGCTGACTCGGGAGGAGACAATGTTGGGCTTTAGCCCAACACCGAATGCGGAAAAGGAAGGACTCATATGCGATGGTCATGCATAAAAAAATGAAAGGAAAAAGAATTAGTATCTAACCAATAGATAAGGTTAAACATGTAGAATATAAACTCAAAACAAATCAGTAAGTTGTATATATACTGTGTATATTGAAATATATCTCATGTATACATATTCATAGCTGTTTTAAATAAAGGTATACCAGTAATATATGTAAATATACATAACCAACTGAAATATACTTGCAACAGCGCACAAAATTGATACAACGCCCAAACGAATAACAAACTATATCCGAGATTCACTAATACATGTTTACTCACATGAAAATGCATATGATCCAGACTAAACATATTCGTAACATCCAGCCACTTGGAGAATTCAAATAAGGCATTTTATTATTTGTCATGTCCTGATTTAAAACTGGAAATGTAGAGCAACCTAACTCAACACTATCATATCCTTTTAAGTTATTACACTTCTACTTCAGGCCACAGTTTACTTTTGCCTTTCACATTGACACAAGATTTCTTAACCATTTAAGGTTGTGAAACACACAATACTGGATAAGCATGGCAGGCTAAGAAAAATTCAACTAACAGAACAAAGCATTTTTCGACATTCAAGACTACCAAACTGACTGCAAATGACGTGACAAACGAGCTACCAAATGCTAACTTAGATAAGGAGAACACGCATATGCTTACTGGAAACAAAGACAAGGAAACCAAGTCATTCTTACAACCAAACAACACTGCAGTCACGCATATCATTCAGACACCCTGGTTTTGGAAGAATATATCAAAGGGACTAAAAAGAAGGGATGACCAAGTATCATAATGAGAAGCCTTTAAGGAAGCGGAAGATACACTTGTGTGTTTTTCGCACACGCCCATATGAACAGCATGTGATAACAGAATAACATCATGTCTTAGCTGGTTTCAACAAGATTTTAAGAATGCATAGATGAATTCAAACTTGCACATGCTATGAATCAAAGAAAAGGGCAAGGACAGGAAATCAGTTATGTTTTCGAAAGGCAAAATTCTAAATGATCCTGTGACCAGATAATTCCCTTTCAACAAGTTTAATATTCGAATCCTATCTCTATTAGATTTGTTCATCCTTTTAAAGTTCAGCAAACACAACAGCCAACCATAACAATGGGCTTATCATGGCAGCAACAAGGGTTTACAAATTGTGAATAAACTCAATGAATCATATAGTCCCACAGGTGAGCATACAACAGTGGGCAGGGGATACAAGGGACATGTCAACCCTTAAATTTCTAAGATGGTCTTAAATCCATTTTAATCACCTTTAAAAAAAAAACTCTTAAGCATATTACCAAGCCAGTTCATAAGATCACATTGCATACTTATTCACAGATGGGCATTCATATTGCACACTTGTTCAGTCTCTTAGGATTATTAGGCAAAGTTCACAAGAGCACACAGGCTCATTATAAAATTCAAAAAAAGAAAAGAAAAAAAAACTTGTTTCATGCTGATACATCAACACAGCTTTATTCTCTATTCTTTAGACAAACAAACAGAATGTGTAAAGACCATTGTTTTTTTTTTCATGAACCAAACAGGGAAGACTAAATATCTCAACCAAAACTCTAATCGAAGACTGAACCAGACTAACCTAATTGCCACACTTTCTTGTAGTACAGAACTGAACCGAAGGTACAAAAGAAAGGAAAATCTAACTAGGCCTTAGGGAATAATGGGAAAAACTCACTCCAAGAACATACATTCCTAGGAGAACACAAGTCAAATCAGACGACATGTTAGGATTCAAGGTAAACTATTTAACATTGTCACAATGCCCAGTCTCCCTGAAAACTAGGTTTGATTTAAATCACAGCATGTTTAAGGCCTGATGGGTTGATAACTAACACTGGATTGCATTGGCCTCACAACTTCAACATACAAACAC
This sequence comes from Lycium barbarum, assembly GCF_019175385.1. Classification (NCBI taxonomy): domain Eukaryota; kingdom Viridiplantae; phylum Streptophyta; class Magnoliopsida; order Solanales; family Solanaceae; genus Lycium; species Lycium barbarum. Next base: position 164,837,431 of record NC_083337.1, read on the forward strand.
ACAAGGATTTCAGCATATGTTTGACTTCTTACTAAACTGCACTTAGGTAGCCATCACATAAAGAAATGAAACACTGGTTAACTTATCTAATTCACATAAGCATGGGAACACAAGTTGGTTTTAGAACAGAGCATTTTACTAGCTATAAATTTCATTTTTTTTTTTTAACCAACATATAGTACATGCAGATTCCAAGAAAAGCTAAAGCATGCTTATTCAATCTATATTCGGCAGAACTCAATGCAAATCTTAAGCTATACAAGGATTTCCTGTAATCACCTCAAGTCATGTCATACTAAATCCTTAGCCAACTAACAAGGTTTATACTAATCTCAAACCACTTAACTGAAGTAATATCACAAAGCATACTAATGAATGAAAACAACTTATACTGATCTTATGCATGTAACTTGGACTTATGCAAACTCTCTATGGCATAAGGCAAATTTAAAACAGGACAAACAACAATTTGAAATAGTTTTAAACTATATTAATAGCAAGATAGGGTCTAGTTCTATATGATTGAGATTTAACCTTCGATAAACGAACTAAGATTAACTTAAAGGCACTACACAGGAAGCTAATACCCATAAACATGATTAAACAGGATTCAAATATGAGCAAACATCTTCGAACTAAGAACTAATGAGCATGCTAGGCAGGAATGATTATCAACACCCATAAGCAAAAGGGCTAAACAAGCAATTAACTACCATAAATAACATCCTAGAACACATATAAGCAGAAAAGAAACAATTAAAATTCAAAATAATTAAAAGAGAAGATTCACTGACCTTCTTCGGGTGCAGCGAAGTGGGTGCGAAGCCTTCGATACACACTCAAACACTTCAAAACTCAATTCACAGACATAAAAGAGATTGATAAAATTGAAATTTTTGCTTGGGGGATTTTAGCGACAAAAACGAAGGCTTTTTGTTTCTATCGAACTTTTTTAGACTAAAAGACTCAAATTTTCAAGGGGGTTTGTGGAACTTAGTTTCTTTGGGGGGTTTTCCAATCCCAAAAGCCCTGTCTTTTTTCTCGTTCCTCTCCTCTCCTTTTATAGGTTTTTTGCTTGAAAAATGGAATGAGGAGCGGGAGAGAGAGAAGAGTGGGGGACAAGGACGAGTGGGGAAGCGGAGAAGGAGGGAAAAAGAGGAGGCGGCTAGGGTTTGGGTTGCGGAGAAGGGAGAAAGGAGGAGAAGAAGAGGGAATGAGAAAGAGGGGGGACCAGGGTGAGTGGGGAGCGGAGAAGAAGGAAGAAAAGGGGGGAAGTGGGAGCGGCGGCGAGGGAGGCGGAGAAGAAAAGGGAGCGGGAAAGAAGGAGGTGCGGCGGTGGAAATGAGGAAGTGAAGGGGAAACCCTAAAAAGGGTTTCCCTTATTTGGATGAAATGGATCGGACCCGGTCCATTTGTGGACCGGGTCAAATTTTAGACTGGGTATTAAAAGGATGGACTAGTGGATTAAAACATGGACTGGTCTAAAAATTGAGATAAAAAATATGGTCTAGTCCAAAAAATATTAGGAATTAATCGGACTTTGATTTGGGGTCCGGTAAGTCAAAATACGGACCGAGTGCAAGAAATGGTTCAGCTTCTAAAATTTGAAATAAAGACCCATATTGATTATTAATATACTGAGTATGACAAAATATTGCCTAATACAAATGTGTAATTATTAGGACTCGGGTAATAAAATTATATGATGCTATAATAGCCGTGCAATATCATTTTAACAATAAATAAACGCTGTCATTTAATTGTGCGAAATAAAATGCGATACGTGTGCAGAAATTGGTAAAAAATGCTGAGAAATGCAAGTTTGAATAATACTAAATAATAGCAGCAAATAAATAGCGGTAGTAATACTGCTAATAACAATAATGATAATGGTAATAATGATAATATTGATGATAATGGTGATAAAAAATAATAATAGATATAATAATAATAGTAATAACAAATATTAATAATTAAAAATGATAATAATTAATAATAATAAAGATGATAATAATTAATAATAAAATAATAATAATAAATAACAATTATTGATAGTGGCAAAATGTTAATAAATTAATAATAATAACAATAATAGTGGTAATAATAAGATAATAATGATAATAATAATAAGAAATAATAATGATGATAATAATAATAATAAATAACAATTATTGATAAAACAATGATAATAATTAATAATAAAATAACGATGATAATGATGATTAATAATTGATAACAAAATAACGCTGATAATAATAATAGTAATAATAATAATAATTATAATAATAATAATAATAACTGTAGCGGAATAATAAAACGTGGGTGCATATTTTTTAATTTCTCAAAACACTAGAAGCATTAATAGGTATTTCGGGGGAGAGGCGGGACAAAATTGGGTGTCAACAACTTGTCCCTCTTTGCCTCACAATGATGAAAGAATTTTTGGGCAAAGACGTTGACTTAGTAGCCTATTTTGTCCCGGCTAGAGGATTATGAAGGACTAAGGGTAAAGAAAATTACGGCCGAACTCTGGTCTCTGAATCGCCTACATATCTCGGGTTGCACGAGAATCAGGCCGTGTGTAGTTCTGGGAAGACTATGACACCTATGACTGGCGACTCACGATTTGATGCGATCTTCGCAAAAACATATTGTCGCAGTGTCGAATTATGATGACACTGGGTATTGTGATAGAACCCTGAAAATTGATTGTGCTGGAATGTGAACGGGAAATTTGAATTTGAAGCCGAGTGTTCGAGGTAGATCTTTGACCCTTGTCGAGAAGTTTGCTCGTCCTTCCCGACGTATTGCCCCAGTTCGCTGCCGAAGAAATAGTTCCACGTTGCGCTAAAAGCTCCTGCGAAACTAAAAACTAGATAAAAATAGTCAGTAAGAATAAATATTGAAATACAGCGATGCAAGCGCGGTGCAATACTGCTGCGAGCATATGCAGGGCATCAACAAAATAATAATAAAACAAGGCAGGTGCGGTGCAATGTCTTTATGCGGAGATTTAGAAAGGCGGTGCATGGCTCACGTGATATACGAAAGAGATGCAAGGGCGGTGCTCGGCTTTATGCAGAAAATTAAAAGGGCGGTGCATGGCCCAAGCAATATATGAAAGCGATGCAAAGGGCGGTGTACGGCTTTATGCATAAAATTTAAAGGTGGTGCTCAGTCTTATGCGGAAGTTTGAAAGGGCGGTTTATGGCCTAGGCAATATATGAAAGCGATGCAAAGGGCGGTGCACAACCCATGCATCATATGAAATGCGGTGCACAGCTTTATGCAGAAATTTAAAAGGGCGGTGCATGGCTTTATGCAGAAAATTAAAAGGGCGGTGCATGGCACAGGCAATATATGGAAACGATGCAAAGGGCGGTGCACAACCCATGCATCATATGAAAGGCGGTGCACAGCCTTATGCAGAGATTTAAAAGGGCGGTGCATGGCCCGGGCAATATATGAAAGCGATGCAAAGGGTGGTGCACAACCCATGCATCATATAAAAGGCGGTGCACAGCCTAAAATGTTCTATTAAAGGCGGACGAGCCTAAAATGTCCAATTAAAGGCGGACGAGCCTAAAATGTCCAATTAAAGGCGGACGAGCCTAAAATGTCCAATTAAAGGCGGACGAGCCTAAAATGTCGGTGCTTTTGCGAACAATGATGTTGCGTCTTTGCAGGGCATTTGAAGGTGATAATGTAATGCAGGTGCGATGCGATGCGGCTGCGCATACACAAAGGCATTTGAAAATAATAAAGCCATGCAAGTGCGGTGCAATGCGAGCAATGATGCAGTGCTTTCATAGGGTATTTAGTGCATATGCAGCGCTTTGGTTCGCGTTGACTCTGAAGATTTGGTTCTCGACGCTTTATGCTTCCAACTTTGTCTGGACTTGTAAACTCCGCCTATTTCTGAGTCTTGGCTAACTGGGACTGTGACGCACTGTGAAGAGCGTCCTTTTCCAAAGTTTCCTTTTGCCTGATGACTCTGTTGGCCATATACTCCTTCATTTTTCTCGATATCGCTTGCGATGATGCCCTAAAAAATTTGTCCCAGTTTTGGCGCAGGAGGATGTTGGGCTGCGATGACGCCTTTAAAATTTGTCCCAGTTTCTGGCACGGAAAGATATTGAGCTTTTCGCAGACGACGAATCCCACTGAGGGAATCGGGTCGAGCGTAGTTCAGGTTACAAAGCAGAATGAAATTGAGATGGAAAGCGGCGCTCGACTTTATGCAAAAGCATCAAGAGGGCGGTGCTAAGACCATGCGACAGATAGAAGGCGGCGCTTAGCCTTTGCAGAAATTTCAAAGGGGCGGTGCACATCCCATGCAACATATAAAAGGCGGTGCTCAGCCTTAAACGTCCTATTAAAGGCGGACTAGCCTAAAATGTCCAATTAAAGGCGGACTAGCCTAAAAATGTCCAATTAAAGGCGGACGAGCCTAAATGTCCAATTAAAGGCGGTCGAGCCTAAAGTGTCTTATTAAAGACGAACTAGCCTATAATGTCCAATTAAAGGCGGACGAGCCTATAATGTCCAATTAAAGGCGGACAAGCCTAAATATCCAATTAAAGGTGGACGGACCTATAATGTCCTATTAAAGGCGGACGGGCCTAAAATGCGGTGCTTTTGCGAACAATGGTGTTGTGCCTTTGCAGGGCATTTGAAAGTGATAATGTAATGCGGGTGCGGTGCAATGCGGGGCATTTGCAAATAATAAAGCAATGCTAGTGCAGTGCAAATGCTTTATGCAGGAATTTCAAGGGGGCTGTGCTCAGCCTTATGCGAAAAATTCAAAGGGCGGTGCACAGCCCATACAACGCATAAAGGCGGAATGAGCCCGAAATGACCTGCTTGATTTATGGTTACCAAAATTAGTGCGGAGCGAAGAGCCTTTGCGATGCTTGATTCATATACGGTGAGATGTGTCTCGACGCAGTGCGTAATTTGCTGCAACAAATATTCATGATGCAATGCCGAAGATTTGGGGACTTTCTACCCTGCCAAAATTTGCAACTAAAAGGTTCCTGCACTCAAAGAAATTTGTAAGTTTCAAAATTAATTAGTATCAAGTTGACTTTGCCCTTTGTTGTATCTGAATCTTGCAATTGCCGATTTGATACTGTGCGATGTCCTTCAAGAATAGCTAAAATATGTCCCTGCATTACTCAAAGAAAATTTTGTTAGTGTAAAATAACATGGTTGCCTTGCATTGAACACCAAAGCTTTGGCGTTGAATCTGCATTTCTTGAGGTGATGGCATTGCAACAATCTGGTGACGCTGATATATTGTTCGAGATTTCGATTCATGTTTTTTGTCGAATAATGATAGGCCATTTGCAAAGCTGCCCCAGTGTTGCTTTATGGGGAGGATGGAATTTTCACTATATTAAGACCGTGTCCGAGAATGGACTGCCTACTTATCCCGAAGGAATCAGGTCGAAAGTAGTTCATAACAAACTTTAGCAAAAATTACAAGAAGGAAAGTTGATCATGAGGCAAGTGGGTGGAGAACGCTAGTGACGGTAGATCCTTTCAATCGTCTTACTTAGTTCCACGCTTCCTTTTCAAATGTCTCGGTGCCAATTTTGACAGATCACCGGTAACAATAATTGCATTTGCAACTGAAGGGCCATCATTGTCGCACAATTTATTTTGTTGCACACTTATCTTATCCTTTTCGATCATGTTCTGGATCTTATGCTTAAGGGCCGGGCAATTTTCTGTGTCATGACCTGGAATATTAGAGTGGTAAGCACAACTCTTGGACCAATCAAAATCTGGCGGTAGGCTTTTAGGGATCCATCCTTTCTTTGGCTTCAGGAGTCCCTTGGCTTTCATTTTCTCAAATATGCTGGTTAACGACTCTTCAAGAGGAGTAAAAGTGCGGAGTTTTGCGTGCTCTGACCGTCGTAAGCTAGACTGTGCTGGATCGGGTTGATATTGAATGCCTCGTTGATGAAGGTATATATGATCACACGAACATTGATAGTTCTGCCGTGATTGCGGCTGATGTGTAGACCTGATAGCTGAGTCGGTTTCTCTGTTTTTGCCTTGCAAATTGTTGAATGTCTCGACTTGAAAAGTTGCTTGTACTGATGAACTGTCAACAATTCTTCCTGCTCGAATGCCCGCTTCTACTTGCTTTCCAATTTGAATTAGATCAGCAAAGTCGCGCACCGCGCACATAACAACTTTTCATAATATATGCCCTTTTGTATTTGGATGAAAGTTGAAATCAACTCATTCTCAGGCAACGGAGGACGTATTTTTGAAGCTTCCAATCTCCATCGGATGGCATATTCCTGAAAAGACTCATGTGGCATTCTTTCTATCTCAAGCATATCATACAGATTTGGACTAACCCCGATGTTAAATTTGAAATGTTCTACAAAGTCGCGGGCCATGTCCTCCCATGTGTACCATTTGCGAAAGTCTTGTTCTGTGTACCAATCTAACGCCAACCCTGATAGGCTCAGAATGAACAATTTCATTCTTATGGCTTCATCTTGTCCAATTCCCATTAATCTGCTACAATAGTCCTTCAAGTGCGTAATAGGATTTCCTCTGCCATTAAAGGTGTTGAATTTTGGCACTTTGAATCCTGGCGGCAACTCAACATTTGGAAGCATGCACAAACTTTCATATCTTAAGTTTTGGACATTTCTTGCCCGCATCTCTTCTTCGACAATTCTCCTCAAATTGTGAAGCTCTCTATCCGAGTCATTCTGATTGATTGCGTTCGCTTCATTTCTCAATCTCTTGTGTGGGTATACCGCTAGCTGATTTTGCTGGTTTTCTGTGAAGGGCGCTGCAAGTGCAGGCTTTTGGACATTAGGTATCAATGTGACTTGCAAAGCTTCTGGTTTAATAGAGTATCTTGGCGGTATATTTGTAGGAGCTGGGTGAGGAGAAATAGTGAAGGAAATGTTTTGGGTAGAGCTGGAAGCTGAACTTGTGTTAGGAAGAAGGCTGAGGGTATTTCCCAAATTGACCAACACGCTTCTTTGTACTACATTCTTCTCGCTATCTTCATTTTGCGCTTGCACCAACCCCACACCGGTGTTGAATGACTCAAATCCTTTTGCCAATGTATCTCGTCCTTAATGCAGATTCGCAGCCAAAACAATGTTCAATGCCAGATAACCCGTAAAAGAATGACACAAGAAGCTCTAGAATTTGCAGTTTGACGGTATCGTGACAGGCTGAATTGATGGCACGTAATCCTGATTTGATTCGTCTTTAATCTCGTCAACCTTCAAAACAGGTGTATAAAATTATTTTGATAAAAAATAAATTAAAAGATAAGGTTGAAATCAAAGCCGCATGGCTTTTGAGGCGAGGCCACAATGGCCCTGATTGGTAGACTTGATTGTTGATCTCGCGATTTTAAGTTCCTGCATTCAAAGAAAAATTCTCAGTTTGGGAGGGGGAAAGTTGATTCGTGTTGACTCGAAGCTTGACTTTGTTGACGCCCCATTCATCCTGTCTGTTTGGATCTTGCGGCCTCCGTTTAAAGCCTCGGTAGATGAACAGTAGTGAAATAATTTGAAAGAAAGCCTTCCATTTGAAAAATATATACGTAAGTGTATGTATGTAAGGAAAGATAGATATGAAAATATATGTATACAAGTTGTAAGATATTCCTGCTAACTTTCGATTGCGACACTTCCGAGAACTTTGAAAGGTCGTTTGTGTGTACTATTCTTGTCTAGTAGCCTTAATAGTGTTGATGTCCAACTTTATCTTGTCTAATCTTCCAAAATATGCCCCAGTTTTGATTCTGAAGGGTACACTAAACCTATGCTATGTTGTGACCGAACCTTGTATAGGTTGCCTACGTATCCACCAAGGAATCAGGTCAGAACGTAGTTCGTACGCATAAGATATTTTGGATTTTTGTTATAAAGCAACCGAACCCTACGTGGGCTGCCTACGTATCCCACCATGGGAATCAGGTCAGCGTAGTTCGGAACGCATGTGAATGGCAAAAATTCTAACCTAGTATGACCGAGTCCCTTTGTGGGCTGCCTACGTATCCACCGAGGAATCAGGTCAAGCGTAGTTCGCACCTAAAGGAAATGTTGCAAACTAGGTTGTCTAACCTAATGGCGTACTTTGATTTCTTCTTGAATTGCCAGCTTTTAGGCTTATGTTGTCACCTATCGGCTATTTCAATTTCTCGAGTGGAATCTTGTCTTGTCCCCTAGTTTCTTTGTTACTCTTTCAGGATTTGTCTATTCGTTCATGTCACAATCGTAGAGTTGGCAGATTTGATAAGTAAAGTAGAAAATAAATGATTAAGGAAAATCCGAAATGCATTCATAGTTTTGCAATTCAAGCTTCCACAAGGTGAAGCAAAACAAACAAAATTTTGGGTACGGTTCAAGCATCAATAAAAGAAAACAAGTTCACTACATGTTCATGCCACCAAGGCTCCCGGCGAATCAGGGACGGAGTACAAGTCCAGTTCTTCAGAGTCTCTCCTGGTTCTGTACCCTGGATGGTTGGTGTCTCAGTAGTTGTTGCAGCCATCTTCACTGGCACTTGTTTTCGGATCATCCCCACAGGCGCAACGAACGTTGATGACACGCCTCTCTCCATCTTTTCCAATTGGCGTAACAGCCTCCTTCCGATTCTTAACTTTTCGATAATTATCATGTTCACGTTGGCGTTTTCGTGAGTAGGAAAAGGGATGGCGATCCATATCGAGTTGAGCTCCAGTGAGCTGGATTGTTCCTTCCTTAATCAAGGCTTCGATTTTGCTTTTGAAGGCATAGCAATCCTCAGTGGCATGCCCCGGAACTCCAGAATGATATGCGCAATGCTTGGAACTATCAAACCATTTTGGGATAGGATTGAGAATTTTCCCTTCAATAGGTTGTACCACGCCTGCCGCTTTCAGTCTTTCAAATAGCTGAGACAAAGGTTCAGCGAACTGAGTGTAATCACGGGTGTTTTTTATGACAGGGTTTGGACGGGCTCCATGTGTGGTATGTGGTCGATTTCGGTGGGTGGAAATTTGGGCAAATTGGTATGGACGTAAGTTTTGATATTGAGGTGCTCGGGGTTGGTAGTAATTTGGTCGAGTACTATAGACAGGGTAAGGGAATAGTGGAGCTTGGTAGGGTTCAACGTAATGGTAAGGGTAGAAAGGTTGTTGTGGATGGCCAAAGTACGTAAGGACTTGGTTTAGTGGGTTTAGAGGAGTAATTGTAGGTGGTGGGTTAGTGTTGGTGGGTAAAGCAATGTAAGGAGTGTTACCTAGTGATTGATTTGGTGGATTTGCGGAGGTGATTGGAGGTAAGTTGTTGTTGGTAGGTGCATTGTTTTGTGGAGGAAGATGTTCCGGAACTAAAGGTTCAAGTGATGGAAAATGAGGCGGGTTTGGTGCGACACTCCTAGGTTCAGGAGGTGAACTTTGGAGTGTAATGGATAAGTTGGTCATGTTTCTAACCCGATTTAGCTCTCCACGTAGATCCTCAATCTCTTGAGTCAGGCGGGCGATATGTTCATCCCGTTGAATAGTAGTTCCGTGTTCAAAAATCTCGGGAGGGTCATTAGAAACCATGATGCTTTCCGGGCTAGTTGAAATAGATGCGGCTGGATCAGACGTAATATTTGCTTTTCCTTGAACAACCCAGCTGCGTTGAGGTAACGATGATGTCTTTGACCTTGTGATGTAAGGATGGTCGGCCATTGAGTGTCAACACGAATCAACTTTTTTTTGGGAATAAGATAAAAGAAACATAAAGTATAAATGATGTTAGTCTCGTGAACATATCTAGGTAAAGTCATGAACATGTAAAGTCAAGTAAGACGTGTAGCAAATAATTCATCAAATAAAGTCAAACAAATTGTCAAACAAGTATATCAAACAGTAACGCGTCCTAATATGCATGTGACCTCTTTGTGCCAGAGGTAGGCCTATCGTCGTTTGAAGGGTAAAGTGTGCCATAATATGTCATCCCGTTGCTTTGATTAATTAAACAGATTCTATTTCTCAAATAAAGTACAAGATAATGCAATATTTATTACATGTTAAATGAATACAACATAAAGTGTTTCCTAATTTAAGTAAAGTAAATACAGTTTCCTATGTCTAACTTCTAGCTCCATTTGTGCTGTCTTTGATCTTCATCATTCGTTGTACTCCAATGCAAATCCATACCTGTCATAGAAATATTAATCATGCCCTCCCTCCTAAAGTTTAATTAATTAGAGCAAATAGTCAATATTTAGGCACAATTATCCTTCAAACATGCACATAAAGTATGATTGGTGTCACTCGGGGTCGCGAACCCGCTTGGACGTTTTGGGTAAAGTCATCTAATGAATTTAATACACCAAGGGTATTAAACATCCTAAGTCATGAAATGTATGCTCTTAATAAAAGGTGTTGGTTTAGCTCTATCTTAGGCTGACTAAGAGTTGGCTTCCTATGACACAAGGTTCCCCCAAGCGGACAACTTGGGAGTGAAAAGTCCGTGGCCGTCGACTGCACCGCTGATCGACTAAATCCACTAGACCAATCCAACTAAAGGGGTAATTTAGTAGTGCACGGGCGCAAACTGCGAAGCTGCTTTAAGTGTGTGAATATGTGTGAGTTTTCCAGGAGTGGAAGAAATATGAGCGGAATGCCAATTTAAGGAAAGCAATAACATATTAAAAGTTTCACATAATAAAACAATCACTCAAAAGAACATAAGAGAAACAAACAAAGCGACAATAAGGAAAAAATAAAGAAAACAACCAAACATCCAACAAATTAATTATTAACCTAAGTTGTTATGGTTAAGAACCTAAAGTCCCCAGCGGAGTCGCCAAGCTGTTATACCCCATTTTAACCCGGGAGTTGAAGCGGAGTACAACATATTGGAGATTCCTATATGCTTTGTTTTAAGGAGTCGCCACCTAATTAATTTAACGGTGAATTAGGACACCTAAACGTTAACTAAGGTGAAGTTAAAACTAAACCTCTGTTAATAGTCTGCTTAATCAGTGTGGTTCTAGGTAAGGGTTCTATATTATCCTAAAGGAAAGGGGTTAGGCATCCTTTAGAATCCGTTAACTACGGTTATCCGACCAAACTTAGGTTAATGAATTAATGCTAAATAAGATGCCTGAGATTTTGAGGAAAAGAGCTATGAAATGTTGCTAAGATTTTTTACGAAAAATATAAGAATGTTGCTTAAGATAAGATTTAGAGAGAATATAATAATTTGCATAAAAGAAGATTTTAAATGTCATTTTTAATAAAACTTATAAAAGTTGGTAAGGCTTTAAATAAAAATGCTATTTAAAATAAGATTTGCATAAAATATATAAGTAGAAGAAAAAAAAAAAAAAAGACTTGTATAGTGTTTTAATAAATATTTGAAACAAAATTAAACGACGATGTATTAATTGGCCTTGCGTGTTAGAGGTATAAATGAAATACAAGATAGCTAACGAGTTTTCTTTATCCCTTTTATTATCTTTATTTAAATATGCTTAATTAAAAAAATGCATGATTGATTCAAACTTGAAAATTATCTATAAAATATACTAGAGTTTGTATTTGCGTATTAGTGACGTTTCTTAAAACAATATTCTAAGATAGCAAGACACGATTCCTTTTACTCCAAATATGCTATTGAAAATCAATTGTTCTAATAAAATAAATATCATAGATACTTTAAATTAACTACCCATCATATTAAACGAACCCACTAATTCCGCTAAGGTTCATTCTAGCTAAGAAATCTAAATTAAGATGAAGTGTTAGTCAAACAATCACATACACAAAGATAATAAAATGACGGAAATGTAAAGGAGTTCGAATGGGATTTGGCCCATTTGGGACGCTGCTGTTGTCGCTGCTGTTATGGGTCTTGGCCCAGAATTAAATGTTTTGCTGCAGGTGGGCTGACTCGGGAGGAGACAATGTTGGGCTTTAGCCCAACACCGAATGCGGAAAAGGAAGGACTCGTATGCGATGGTCATGCATAAAAAAATGAAAGGAAAAAGAATTAGTATCTAACCAATAGATAAGGTTAAACATGTAGAATATAAACTCAAAACAAATCAGTAAGTTGTATATATACTGTGTATATTGAAATATATCTCATGTATACATATTCATAGCTGTTTTAAATAAAGGTATACCAGTAATATATGTAAATATACATAACCAACTGAAATATACTTGCAACAGCGCACAAAATTGATACAACGCCCAAACGAATAACAAACTATATCCGAGATTCACTAATACATGTTTACTCACATGAAAATGCATATGATCCAGACTAAACATATTCGTAACATCCAGCCACTTGGAGAATTCAAATAAGGCATTTTATTATTTGTCATGTCCTGATTTAAAACTGGAAATGTAGAGCAACCTAACTCAACACTATCATATCCTTTTAAGTTATTACACTTCTACTTCAGGCCACAGTTTACTTTTGCCTTTCACATTGACACAAGATTTCTTAACCATTTAAGGTTGTGAAACACACAATACTGGATAAGCATGGCAGGCTAAGAAAAATTCAACTAACAGAACAAAGCATTTTTCGACATTCAAGACTACCAAACTGACTGCAAATGACGTGACAAACGAGCTACCAAATGCTAACTTAGATAAGGAGAACACGCATATGCTTACTGGAAACAAAGACAAGGAAACCAAGTCATTCTTACAACCAAACAACACTGCAGTCACGCATATCATTCAGACACCCTGGTTTTGGAAGAATATATCAAAGGGACTAAAAAGAAGGGATGACCAAGTATCATAATGAGAAGCCTTTAAGGAAGCGGAAGATACACTTGTGTGTTTTTCGCACACGCCCATATGAACAGCATGTGATAACAGAATAACATCATGTCTTAGCTGGTTTCAACAAGATTTTAAGAATGCATAGATGAATTCAAACTTGCACATGCTATGAATCAAAGAAAAGGGCAAGGACAGGGAATCAGTTATGTTTTCGAAAGGCAAAATTCTAAATGATCCCGTGACCAGATAATTCCCTTTCAACAAGTTTAATATTCGAATCCTATCTCTATTAGATTTGTTCATCCTTTTAAAGTTCAGCAAACACAACAGCCAACCATAACAATGGGCTTATCATGGCAGCAACAAGGGTTTACAAATTGTGAATAAACTCAATGAATCATATAGTCCCACAGGTGAGCAGAATAACATCATGTCTTAGCTGGTTTCAACAAGATTTTAAGAATGCATAGATGAATTCAAACTTGCACATGCTATGAATCAAAGAAAAGGGCAAGGACAGGAAATCAGTTATGTTTTCGAAAGGCAAAATTCTAAATGATCCTGTGACCAGATAATTCCCTTTCAACAAGTTTAATATTCGAATCCTATCTCTATTAGATTTGTTCATCCTTTTAAAGTTCAGCAAACACAACAGCCAACCATAACAATGGGCTTATCATGGCAGCAACAAGGGTTTACAAATTGTGAATAAACTCAATGAATCATATAGTCCCACAGGTGAGCATACAACAGTGGGCAGGGGATACAAGGGACATGTCAACCCTTAAATTTCTAAGATGGTCTTAAATCCATTTTAATCACCTTTAAAAAAAAAAAACTCTTAAGCATATTACCAAGCCAGTTCATAAGATCACATTGCATACTTATTCACAGATGGGCATTCATATTGCACACTTGTTCAGTCTCTTAGGATTATTAGGCAAAGTTCACAAGAGCACACAGGCTCATTATAAAATTCAAAAAAAGAAAAGAAAAAAAAAACTTGTTTCATGCTGATACATCAACACAGCTTTATTCTCTATTCTTTAGACAAACAAACAGAATGTGTAAAGACCATTGTTTTTTTTTTCATGAACCAAACAGGGAAGACTAAATATCTCAACCAAAACTCTAATCGAAGACTGAACCAGACTAACCTAATTGCCACACTTTCTTGTAGTACAAAACTGAACCGAAGGTACAAAAGAAAGGAAAATCTAACTAGGCCTTAGGGAATAATGGGAAAAACTCACTCCAATAACATACATTCCTAGGAGAACACAAGTCAAATCAGACGACATGTTAGGATTCAAGGTAAACTATTTAACATTGTCACAATGCCCAGTCTCCCTGAAAACTAGGTTTGATTTAAATCACAGCATGTTTAAGGCCTGATGGGTTGATAACTAACACTGGATTGCATTGGCCTCACAACTTCAACATACAAACACACAAGGATTTCAGCATATGTTTGACTTCTTACTAAACTGCACTTAGGTAGCCATCACATAAAGAAATGAAACACTGGTTAACTTATCTAATTCACATAAGCATGGGAACACAAGTTGGTTTTAGAACAGAGCATTTTACTAGCTATAAATTTCATTTTTTTTTTTTAACCAACATATAGTACATGCAGATTCCAAGAAAAGCTAAAGCATGCTTATTCAATCTATATTCGGCAGAACTCAATGCAAATCTTAAGCTATACAAGGATTTCCTGTAATCACCTCAAGTCATGTCATACTAAATCCTTAGCCAACTAACAAGGTTTATACTAATCTCAAACCACTTAACTGAAGTAATATCACAAAGCATACTAATGAATGAAAACAACTTATACTGATCTTATGCATGTAACTTGGACTTATGCAAACTCTCTATGGCATAAGGCAAATTTAAAACAGGACAAACAACAATTTGAAATAGTTTTAAACTATATTAATAGCAAGATAGGGTCTAGTTCTATATGATTGAGATTTAACCTTCGATAAACGAACTAAGATTAACTTAAAGGCACTACACAGGAAGCTAATACCCATAAACATGATTAAACAGGATTCAAATATGAGCAAACATCTTCGAACTAAGAACTAATGAGCATGCTAGGCAGGAATGATTATCAACACCCATAAGCAAAAGGGCTAAACAAGCAATTAACTACCATAAATAACATCCTAGAACACATATAAGCAGAAAAGAAACAATTAAAATTCAAAATAATTAAAAGAGAAGATTCACTGACCTTCTTCGGGTGCAGCGAAGTGGGTGCGAAGCCTTCGATACACACTCAAACACTTCAAAACTCAATTCACAGACATAAAAGAGATTGATAAAATTGAAATTTTTGCTTGGGGGATTTTAGCGACAAAAACGAAGGCTTTTTGTTTCTATCGAACTTTTTTAGACTAAAAGACTCAAATTTTCAAGGGGGTTTGTGGAACTTAGTTTCTTTGGGGGGTTTTCCAATCCCAAAAGCCCTGTCTTTTTTCTCGTTCCTCTCCTCTCCTTTTATAGGTTTTTTGCTTGAAAAATGGAATGAGGAGCGGGAGAGAGAGAAGAGTGGGGGACAAGGACGAGTGGGGAAGCGGAGAAGGAGGGAAAAAGAGGAGGCGGCTAGGGTTTGGGTTGCGGAGAAGGGAGAAAGGAGGAGAAGAAGAGGGAATGAGAAAGAGGGGGGACCAGGGTGAGTGGGGAGCGGAGAAGAAGGAAGAAAAGGGGGGAAGTGGGAGCGGCGGCGAGGGAGGCGGAGAAGAAAAGGGAGCGGGAAAGAAGGAGGTGCGGCGGTGGAAATGAGGAAGTGAAGGGGAAACCCTAAAAAGGGTTTCCCTTATTTGGATGAAATGGATCGGACCCGGTCCATTTGTGGACCGGGTCAAATTTTAGACTGGGTATTAAAAGGATGGACTAGTGGATTAAAACATGGACTGGTCTAAAAATTGAGATAAAAAATATGGTCTAGTCCAAAAAATATTAGGAATTAATCGGACTTTGATTTGGGGTCCGGTAAGTCAAAATACGGACCGAGTGCAAGAAATGGTTCAGCTTCTAAAATTTGAAATAAAGACCCATATTGATTATTAATATACTGAGTATGACAAAATATTGCCTAATACAAATGTGTAATTATTAGGACTCGGGTAATAAAATTATATGATGCTATAATAGCCGTGCAATATCATTTTAACAATAAATAAACGCTGTCATTTAATTGTGCGAAATAAAATGCGATACGTGTGCAGAAATTGGTAAAAAATGCTGAGAAATGCAAGTTTGAATAATACTAAATAATAGCAGCAAATAAATAGCGGTAGTAATACTGCTAATAACAATAATGATAATGGTAATAATGATAATATTGATGATAATGGTGATAAAAAATAATAATAGATATAATAATAATAGTAATAACAAATATTAATAATTAAAAATGATAATAATTAATAATAATAAAGATGATAATAATTAATAATAAAATAATAATAATAAATAACAATTATTGATAGTGGCAAAATGTTAATAAATTAATAATAATAACAATAATAGTGGTAATAATAAGATAATAATGATAATAATAATAAGAAATAATAATGATGATAATAATAATAATAAATAACAATTATTGATAAAACAATGATAATAATTAATAATAAAATAACGATGATAATGATGATTAATAATTGATAACAAAATAACGCTGATAATAATAATAGTAATAATAATAATAATAATAATAATAATAACTGTAGCGGAATAATAAAACGTGGGTGCATATTTTTTAATTTCTCAAAACACTAGAAGCATTAATAGGTATTTCGGGGGAGAGGCGGGACAAAATTGGGTGTCAACACCCTTCAAAGGAACTACTCTTTAATTTTTACCCCTCAAATTGGTGGTCTTTAATTTTTGTCCTTTGCCTAATATCATGAGGTTTAGGATTCGAATCCCGTTTAGTCCAAAAAAAAAAAAAATCGCAAGGCAGAGTTTCGACTATTGGGGCCAAAGTTCGGCCTCGGGCAAAGTTTTGCCAATCCAAATCTCTGTCTTACGAAATATCTTCTTATTTTTTTTTCACCTAAGCTGGGGTTCGAACCCAGAACCTCGGAGTATTAGGCGAAGGGAAAAAATTAAAGACCAGTGTCTTTGAAGGGCAATATGTACAAAAAAAAAATCGTCCTAGTGGTGGGTGTGGGTAGCGTATTATGACGGGCAATTTGCACGATTGTCCTTCAAATGTGCTGGTCTCTAATTTTTGCCCCTCAAATTGCTGGTCTCTAAGAGCCCGTTTGGCTTAGCTTATAAGTAAGCTTTTTTGAGTGTTTGGTTGGTCAGCTTATAAGCCATTTTGTGCTTAAAATAAGCCCAAAAAAATAAGTTGGGCTAAAAAAATAAGTTGGGATAGCCCAACTTATTTTTTTTAGCTTATAAGCTGTTTTTTTTAAGCTAAACCAAACGGGCCCTAATTTTTGTCCTTCGCTTAGAAAGGTGGCCGAAAATACCCCGAGGTTCTGAATTCGAACTCAGCTCAGTAAAAAAAATAAAAAATCGCAAGACATAAGTTCATATGCAACTATGCCGGGCACGACAAAGGTTTCTATGAAACTACATAGAACCTATGCCTATAGGCAGATGGGAGTCCAGAATTTGGAGGTTAGGGCTGCCATACGATGCTACTTTTTACAAGGTCCAAATAAGATAAATATTTGGTCGGTTTGATCAACTTTGAGCTTAGGTTCAGGTTATTCATTTTTTCGATTTATAAAGATAAATCGATTGAACGAAGAAAAAAAAATTATGAACACTAGCGCTTTTTTTTTTTTGTAACAATATTAGTAATAACAAAAATATATATCGTCCGTCCATAATTGCATCGAGAAGTTTTCATATTCTAAAAACACTTAATGATGGTATAATTATTTATATTTTATATAAATACTTCACACTTTATGTAACAAACTAAATATAAAGAGGCCGAAGATCTTCACGTACATAATTTCAGTAACTGAGACAAAGTCATATTTAAAAGTATTGATTGACAATAATAAAAATTATAAAGAGGCTGAAGAAATCAAATTGAATCCAATCTAGTTTTCATGTCGTCTTTCATTCAACATTTAATTTGGTAAATATAAATCTTCACCAACTATCGTTGTTAAACTGATTGTTTAATATGCATCCAAATGATTTAAATAATAGAATAAAGAGTAAAAGAATGGGTTTTTGAAATTTCAACTAATAGAGAGGAGAAAAATTGAAGAAGAGAAAAAAATTGTTGAAACGAAGAAATTATTTATATTTCATGCTTAAAATATAAAAGAAGAAAAATAAGTCAGCAACAGTTAATAAACGAAAAAGGTCAACAAAGAATAAGTTTAAAACTTTTACGACGAAGGTATGTGATTGGTAATCTACAAACACATTAATATACCTGTTTACAACGAAGTTATGTGATTGGCTACTTGTAAAAAGGTATATATTAGTGCTTTTGTAGATCGTCCACCCATGACCTAATGGATAAGGCAATTGACTTCTAACCAAGCCATTGTGGGTTTGAATCCTAACTAGGCGTAGGATATTTTTTTGCAATAGAAACGAAAAACGCAGCATAAAGAATTGAAAAATAGCGTGTTACAGTGGAATCGAACTCGGGTCCTTTAGACGAAGACTAGACCATTTACCACTGGCACCACACACACCTTTGTGACTATGGGTGGCAAAATCTATATTTAACCAATATCTTATGCACATATACATATATATACAAAATTTTGACGGAGGAGTCCGGGTGGCGTGCTACCCCTGCCCATGTACAAAGATCCGCCCCTGCCTATAGGCATAGTTGAAAATTAAGGCAGAACCTCATTTCTACGAACCTTTACCGAACAAGGCATATGTTTTATCTAACTTCCCGAATAGGCATAGGTTCATATAAACCTATGTCTTGCGAAATTATTATTATTTTCGACTCTGTTGAAGATCGAATCCAGAATCTCTGGTGCGAAATAGGATACTTTAACCCACAAATTTTCATTAAATGAAAAGTAAGGATAAAAATTAAAGACCAGCGAATTGAGGGGCAAAATTAAAGACCAGTCCGTATGGTGGACAATCCACGCAATTTTTTGTATTATGACGGAATCGATGTCTAAGGGAAGATTAGTACCTACTACCAAAGTTTACAATTGATACTGGTGCTGCTGTAGGGTTTCTCCTACAAATTTTATGTATTAGTATGGCTATTTCAGTAACTTTACTCTTAATATGGATGGTATATTCGAAGAGATCTGCTTTTTGATCACTTCACAGTCTGCCTAACAGAGACGTGATTATCTAAATATATTCTCTTCTTTATTATAAATACAAACTTGCTGTGTCCTGTTGATTGATTAAGAAGGCATGGACACAACAACTACGTGGACCCCTTTGTATTCTTTTAATTTCTCGTTCTTTGGTCTCTTACTTATTTAATAAATAATAAAAGGATAATAAGGAAAAGGAATTAAGGGATTTATACGAATTTATGCATATTATCGGAGAAGCAAATGAGTTTGTGGATGCCATCTGATTAATTCATCTTATATTTTTTATACTATTCTATATAAAACTAAATTTATTAATCTATAAGTTACATAAAACCAACTGACCTACAACAATATAAGTTAAACTAAGAGGTCTCATTCAGACATAACTTCATAGAAATATATGAAAATCATATAAAGTTATGTCATATGATAATAATAAAGTTATGTCATATGAAAATCATATAAAGTTAATGCACCCTCCGTCTCAACTTAAGTGTCTTACCTTTCTTTTTATCTGTCCTAAAACGAGTGCTTCTTTTTATATTCAATCAGTAGACAATTCAAATATCATACATGATAAGTTTAAAAACACAAGATTTAAAGGATATTTTAGTATATTACACGCACATCTTTAATATAGGACCGCAATCTTCAAAAGTCTCTTTTCTATTCCTTAAACTTTGTACTAAATCAAACTAAGATACTTAAATTGAGACGGTGAAATATAATTTGAAGCATAGATAAAATAAATCATACTATAATTTCAAATTTCACTTACAAATCAAATCTTGACAACAGGTCGACACCAACTACACGGACCCGAAACTTTTTTAACCTAAAAAATAACTTTTGAAACCAAACTAGGCTTCACGCACAGAATCTATACGTGGAAGAGAGAGGGTACTTTTTTTTTTTCCTTTTTTTAAGCTATCAAAATCACGTTTTTTTCATACTTTTGGGCAAAGATTAGTCATGTTTCAAAATCGCGAAATATCAATATTTTATATAGAACTTAGTATATTTTTTTGCGTACAATAACGTCGGCTCATTACATCAAGTATACCTAAACGTTTGGATCGTCGTTTTAGGGGTAGTAGTGTGCCCCGAAGTAAATTTTGTTTGGTTGGAAACTTGTCATCTTTAGATCTAAGTGTCATATTTTATAGGGTTTTGATTTAAGTGTTTTGAAATAAAAATATTATATTAAAAAATAATTCATCCAATACGAGAGGTTCAATCAAGATTTAATATATCTCATTCAATGCTCCCACCAAGGTTTGATCCCATGTTGTTGGCATAAAAAAGAAGTAAGTAAAAAAGAGAGGCTAAACCACCAAGGCAAATTGGTGAAAGCAACAAAGTAGACACTTTTTATTTTATAATGTTCACTAATGCTATCTAACTCGTCTTCATAAATTGAATTTCGAACCTCAAAATTGACATTCAAAACATCACTACCACGGGATTAGCATCTTGAAATAGATTTTTTATCATTAGATTTTTACTAAAAAAGAATGAAATTTTTGCACAAATTTGGGACAAAATTCAAATTGAATGGGATAACGGGCGTTTTTTGAAAAATCGGCTCAGCCAAACCGCCTTGCGGCGTTTGTCCGCATAGATCTCGAAAAAATACCCCAGATAAAAAAAAATCGCATAAATCGGACATCCGAGCGCAAAGTTATGACCATTTAAAGTTTCGACAATTTACAACTAGTTTTCTACCTATGCTCCCGTCCTTATTTTTTATTTACGTGAGTGAGAAGCATATGTATATTTGATGTAATGATCCAATATTATTGTACGCTAAAAAAAATATTAAGTTCTATATAAAATATTTATATTCCGACGTTTTGAAACGTGACTAATCTTCGGTCAAAGTACGAAAAAAAACTTTAAAGATAACAAGTTTCCAAACTTACTTCGAGACACTTTACAACTCCTAAAACGACGATCCAAACATATATATACATATATACTTTATGTAATGAGCTGACATTATTTTATGCTAAAAAGAAATATGAAGTTCTATATAAGATATTTATATTCCGGTGTTTTGAAACGTGACTAATCTTCGGTCAAAGTACTGAAAAAAGCTTAATTTTGAATTTGATTTTCAAAGAACAAAGATGACAAGTTTCCAAGCAAACAAAACTTACTTCGGGGCACTCTACAAGCCCTAAAACGACGAT
This sequence comes from Lycium barbarum, assembly GCF_019175385.1. Lineage (NCBI taxonomy): Eukaryota > Viridiplantae > Streptophyta > Magnoliopsida > Solanales > Solanaceae > Lycium > Lycium barbarum. The sequence goes on from NC_083337.1 coordinate 164,858,700, forward strand.
CAAAACGTTTAGGTATACTTGATGTAATGAGCCGACGTAACTAGTAAAGTTGCTGCGATGTGACCAGGAGGTCACGGGTTCGAGCCATGGAAACAGCCTCTTGCAGAAATGCAAGGTAAGGCTGCGTACAATAGACCCTTGTGGTCCGGTCCTTCCCGGACCCCGCGCATTGCGGGAGCTTAGTGCACCGGGCTGCCCCTTTGATATAATGAGCCGACGTTATTGTACGAAAAAAATATATTAAGTTCTATATAAAATATTGATATTTCGGGATTTTGAAACATGACTAATCTTTGCCCAAAGTATGAAAAAAACGTGATTTTGATAGCTTAAAAAAAGAAAAGAAAAAAGTAACCTCCCTCTTTCACGCACAGATTCTGTGCGTGAAGCCCAATTTGTTTTTTTTTTTTAAGGGTTAATTTGATTCCAAAAATTATTTTTTGGGTTAAAAAAGTTCCGGACACCAACTTACACATATTGGGTGTTTTTGTTTTTCTGAAAAATCACAGCTTAGTTGTCAAAGCTACAGCTGTATATCTTAAATCTTAAATAAAGAAACAATAATGATGTACATCTTTTCTACAGGGAAAAATAATGTGCACGTTTTTCAGATTAATATTTTTAGCCAAATGGTCGGCACACATTATATCGAAAATTCCTCGTCTAACTTATATTTAAGTTGTCAGACCCCACAGTGGAGCCAGTACCTTCATCATTATACCAAAAGATATCAGATATCTATATTTTTTTGTCACTTTTTTCCTATTGTCCTAATCGATTGATAAAAATTCAAAATTAATTCAAAATTAGCTTTCTGCTTCTTTTTCGGATTTCTTTCTTATATTTTAATTTAGAAGCCTTTGTTACAATGATTTACAATTATACAAGTACCTCAAGAACTTTGAAAAATTAAAAGTTTGATAATTCCACAACAAAAGTTATTAGTGATTTTACCTGACACTTAAGGGTGTGATTTAGAAATTAATTTTTGATCTATTAGTTATCATATATATTTTTGTGCACCGTGTAATTTGCCGATGAAAAATATTCAATCGACCATCCTTTACGGAATCTGCTATGCCACCACCTGCATGTGTTGTGGAAGGTAGCAGCCTAGCAGGAACTCTATTAAGTTTAGGTGTGGGCAAATAAATTGGCCGTGAGGCTACAGTTATCAAAAGTAAATTAGTGATTTAACCTGAGTAATAATTGCCGTTTCAACAGATTAAAGAAATTAGGAACCCTAGTTCCAGATCATTCCGTGGCGCATGATTGCAACCGACCGAAAGCAATAACAAGGGGGACACACCCACTTTATCAAGTCATTGTCAAACAGAACCTATATGACGTGGCCCATTGTCGTATTGTCCACGTGTCATCACCACAGCAAATTGGAGGTGAATTCTTAGCTGGCAATGCAGGCCTTTCACCCTCTACGGGACCGCTCGCCCACAAATTTTGGTTTGAATCTTATTAAATTGGTCCAAATTAGTATCCGGTTACCTACTATAGCCGGTTCCTAACCCCTCATGCAATTTACCAATTTCCCAATATAAATCCATGCAAAATTTCCCTATTTTCATCACTCCACTTGCCCTTAGTGACTTTGTACACTAAAAAGATTTCCATTTCTTGATTTTCCAGCCATGCCGATCGACCAAATTGCTATGGGAAGCCATGAGGAATTCCGCAGTCCAGGGGCGCTGAAAGCAGCCCTGGCGGAGTTCATCAGTACCCTCATCTTCGTTTTCGCAGGTCAGGGTTCTGGCATGGCTTACAACAAGCTAACCGCTGACGGGGCTGCCAGCCCTGCCGGCCTTATCTCAGCCTCGATAGCGCATGCTTTCGGGCTTTTCGTGGCTGTTTCCGTTGGTGCTAACATCTCCGGTGGCCATGTTAACCCTGCCGTTACCTTCGGTGCTTTTGTTGGTGGAAACATCACTATGTTCCGTGGGATTCTGTACATCGTTGCACAGTTGCTTGGTTCCACTGCTGCCTGTGGCCTTCTTGAATTCGCCACTGGTGGCTTGGTAAGTACATATTTTACATTAAAAAAAGTACATATTTACATAAATCTAAAGCGATACGTGGACACTTAGATATATTATCGCCTTTAATTTGGTACAAGTCGTTTGGTAGCCCCCGGCCGGTTAGGATTAAGTTATTTATTTATTAAAATTTTAATAAGTAATGCTGTATTTAGTAGTTAGTTATGGGGTGAGTTATTCAAATATAAAATTAGTACGGTGTTTGATTTGTAATTTAAACACTCGCATAATTATTACAGGTATATTAGGAGGGAAATATATTATTTTATGCAGGGCAAAAGGTGAAATAGCTAATACATGAATCACTAAAACATGTATAACTAAATCTTTTATAATTAATACCTATATAAAATAATATATAACTTTTCTCGTAATTAATTTATGTATTATTAATATTTGTATAACTTTAACCAGCCACGAAAAGACGCCTGAGGGCTTGAGTTTTAATACTCCATATCTTTTGACTTGTTACACAGTTAGCGTCAGTAGGGGGAGTATAGTCATTTACTTTATGCACGTACGTGTGAGATGCAATTTATAGATGTCCAGCAAAACGTACACACTTAGCTATGTTATTATTGGACTGTTTTTATTTGTCTCATCATACCATAGCTTTCATGACTTGTTGTTAACTGTTAGTGGTCGTTTGGTGCATGGTCAAAATTATTCCGGGATTATAATTTCGGAATTAATTTATCTTATATTTTAGGACTATTTTATACCATCTCCTAGATGATATAAAATAGTCCCAAGATAAGTGGTATAAGAAGGTATATCTCAGCTTATACCATGAGATGCATTTTATATTTTGTTTGGTACAAGGTATAAATTTATCTTTTACTAAATATGATACAAAAAATTAGTGCTGGGATATCCCAGCTTATACCATGCACCAAACGACCCCTAAGGGTCCATTTCCTAAGGGTCCATTTCCTTTGTGCATTAATACGCATCTTAATCTTTTACACAATAGCTCTCTATGTTCATTTATATGATCACTTCTTTTGGGTCCATTTAAAAATAAATATATTTTTAAAATTAAAAATAATTAATTTTACAATTTTTATTACCATACAATATTATGAGATATTTAAAGCTACAGATTTTAAGAATTTTAGAGTCACACAAAAATTGTACTTGTTTAAGACTATAAGTTAAAAAAAAAATCATTTATTTTCATCGTCGATTCAAATAATATCACGTAAACTCACGCAGATGAAGTACTATTTTACCCAAAAAAAAGTTCTAATACATTCAATAGGAAAAAGGGAAAGTCAAAGAAAAAAGTATAAGTGGTCAAAGAAAAAAGTATAAGTGAACTCCTAGTTTTTCTTTAGTATAAGTGAACTCGGAGGCTTTTTACCTAATTTTTACATCTTTAGCTTGAATAGGCAGGGTCATTCACCTTCCAAACCTTTTGGATGGTTGAACTGAGATGCAATAAATAAATTTGTTGTTTTACTTTCTAATCTTAAAACGGATAATCAATGGTAGAAGTATGAGAGAGAAATCGAGAGCTTTTGCGAATCTTCTGGGAAGTACATCTGTTCAACTTTACTGAAAAGTAGTAAAGGGAAAATGCTACAAACATTTTGTTTTCAGTCAAGAAAAAGAAATGTTATGCCCTATTTAAGATTTATCCTGTATTACTATATGGAATAAAGTCTTTTTTACCATGGAAATTTTGCCTAGTTTAAAAAAAAAAAAAAAAAAAAAGAGAGACAGAGTACTAAAATATATTTAGGCTAGCTGTGTGATCTATTAGCTAAGTGCTGACTCAATAACAGTAGCATTAGGAGTTTTTTTTTTTTTGGATATACTAGGTGATTATCTATTACCACTGGGTTCATTAGCCATTTGATATATATGCTAGTTTTCACTCCTGATTTATTTCATGAAAACCAAGGCAGCTAGTGAAAGTAGAATGTATGCTCTATGGTCATTTTCACTTATACATTAAACTACTATACCATTAAAATTAAGTATACTTTTTAAATAGATAAAAGTTGAACTTGTGCCTGGTGTCAAGGTCATCATCGTTGGGAGGTTCTAGTCATTGTTTGTCTTGTGATTTCTCTGATTAGAGTGTTTGAAATTATTTAGGCTTGTCTAGGACAATGACACCAAGGGCTTCTACATATTTTATAATGGGTAAATTTGGAACTCACGGATAGCTAGAAATCTTTTTATATCTAGTTTGAAAGTGACTTATTTTGTCCTCTCATTATGTAAGATAGTGATATGATGGTGACTTTATTTAAACCAATATAGATATAGTAAACATTTATTCGGTATTTATGAGAGCCAATTTCATTAGCACCTAAGCTTGTTATGTCCGTTAGGTAACAGTCACTTTCTTCTACATATATTACAAGAATATTCCAATAACTTAATTTGGTAGCATAATCACGTTTATAAATTTTTTACCTGTTTTCATAGGTTAACTTAATTTAATGACGTAAATATTTGTATATCATCAGCATGCAGAATTTAAACCCTTTTAATTTTCGTACTGAGACAATATTAACAATTGTCACGATTAAAAATTTATGCAGAGCACTGGGTCATTTGCATTGGGTGCTGATGTATCAGTATGGAACGCCCTTGTGTTCGAGATAGTGATGACATTTGGACTTGTTTACACTGTGTATGCAACTGCTGTTGACCCAAAGAAGGGAGAATTGGGAACAATTGCACCAATTGCCATTGGTTTCATTGTTGGTGCCAACATTCTAGCTGGTGGGTGCTTTACTGGAGCTTCAATGAACCCTGCTGTTTCATTTGGACCATCTTTGGTTAGCTGGACTTGGACTCACCAATGGGTTTACTGGGCCGGACCCCTTATTGGTGGTGGGCTTGCTGGAGTTATCTATGAATTTGTCTTCATCAACCGCTCTCATGAACAACTCGCCAGTGGAGATTTTTAAGGATGTGAAGTTTCAATGTGTTGCTTAGTTTTCTCATGTAAACTTCTTGCTTGTTGTGCCCTTGTTTAATGGGTACTGTTGAATTGTCATTTGTGTATTCGGACGGCTTTTGTTATTTCCCTTATTTCTTGTCTCTATTTTGCTGGTGGTAAATAAGGTATGTTAGATTTTCAAAATATGTCTTGATTTTAAGTTTTTATTCGGCGGGAGTATATAATTGCAAAGTTAAAAAAGTTGTTAATATGCACTCAAGGTTGGGTTATGATTTATGAAATCTCAAGTTCAAGTCAAGTATTAGCTGTGGTAAAAAATATTAGATGATTTTTTCTGTTCAAGTCTTGTTCAGTTAGAAAAGCAAAAGTTACTAACATAGTATGAAACATGCACCAAATAGTCATAAATGAGCAATGAATGTTGTTATATTCCTTATAGACGGACTAAAACCTTAATACTTTTTAATGTTCATAACATTACATATCAACCCTTGGAATTATCACATGATCATAAATTAGTTAATGTCAACCCCAAGAACATGGCTTTTAATTGAGAATTTTTTTTAACAACTCAAAAGAGAAGCCAGCGTCTTGTCATGTTTTATACTGCTATTTCATATCTTTTTTAGCAATATATTTGGAGAAAATGTCGATGATCACTCTAAAGTGGCTTTATAGGATATATAGTACTGGAGTAGTTATGAACAGTTAATTTATGTCTTCTCAAAAGTAAAAATTGGCGATTTTTACCACCAAAATCTACAGTTTTTTTTAATGATATTAGTAATGATTTTTACACTATACTTGTGCGTTCACCTCTTATTATCCCTGTTTCACCTTTTGCTCAACGAAACATAACGAAGATCAAACCTAGTCCACGAAACAATTACGTTACTTGGATAACATATTTTTAGATATATTTCTAAAACCAATTCATATGAAAACTAAACAACCGGTGCTTTTACTATTTGGCGATGTGTTGTAAAGTGAAATATAATGGAGCATCGATCGGATATCAAGCTTCACACTGTATACAAAACCCTACCATTCAAAAGAGTGTGTTTCTTATCCTAAATATTTGAATTTAACTTACATACATGAGATATTTAAGATTTCACACTATTTACAAAACCTCACCATCCAAAGAAAGGTTTTCTTTTATTCTAAATATTTGATTTTAAGTTATATACATTGATCGTCTATTTTTTTTTCTAATTAGTGATAAGAAATTAATTACTTTTATTAAATAATAATTAAAACCTTGCATATATTGTACCTTCTAAATCATAAACAGTACTCTAATTATATAAATATTGCTTTATATAATTACCGTCAGTCGACAACTTAAAAAGACTATTTACAGTTTAGGTCACCATATTGATTTGATCATTGAATGCTTTTAGTCACAGAAAGTAACACTGTTCTTGATGAATTATTGGGCAAAGAGACCCTCAGTACACTGATTGTCGATGCCATCATCTAATTAATCATTTGTACATGACAGCACAAAGTTCAACTTACTTGATTATATTTTGTAAATGGACTATATTAATATCATCAAGTAATTTATTCTCCTAATTAAACGTCATGTAAGAAGCATTTCTTTAATGAATACTCTCTCCGTCTCAATTTATTTGACACTTTTCGTATTTCGGAAGTCAAACTTTTAATTTTGACCGTATGTATTGGATTCATCATAACGCAATATTTTTTACGGGAGGCATAACTATATTTGATTTTAGGGGCAAAAACAGTCTTTGAATGTCGGATTCATCTGAACCTAATATTTTCTATAATAAATAATTAAGTATAAACTTGAAAATTTACTAAAAATTCTTAAATTTGAACTCATAATTTTAAAAGTATAACAAAATGTAATATTAAAAATCTTAAATGAATTGCTGTGGCCACTGGTCTGTGAAGATAAGGAAATGGAAGAAAAAAATGACCAAGTACATTTCAGGCAACAGTTAACAGCTGCAATGTAGGAGTAGTACAAATCACTTGCCTTTTTAGGTTTTTGTCACTCTACAATCTACATGTGACATTTTCTTCTTTTCAGATACACCTTTCTGGACCAGTTACTAACAGCCACATACATTTTCAGATATTTTAAAAGCTACATTGTCTTTTATATACTTCATTAGTTCAATACAATTGAGACTGTTTCTCTACACTTTTCTTTTTCTTTCCCTCACTTAATTTGTTTCCCTTTTAAGCGTGGGGTATATTTTTGTCTTTATTGTTGTACTTTCTTTTCCCGTTGGAACATGAACTGAAAATTAAGAAAGAGAATTACATTTAAAGTGGTTTCTTCTTCTTCAATTTCTATTTTTTGAATGTGGTGGAGTAATAGTTTTTTTCACAAAATATTGTAAGAATTTCATCAACGTAGAAGTCTTGAGATTTTGAAAAAATTTAAAACTATTTTACGGTGAATTTAAGTTGATATATGCAGGTTTTACGAAAAATTCAAAAATGATATTTTGCAAAAAAGTTTTCAAATATTTGAAGCAAACACCACCGTAGGAAAGTACAATCGTATATGATAATAAAATGGGGAAAGAACACCAATGCTCCTTTCTTTCGTTTTTTAATATCAATAAAAAGGATAACTGATATATTTTTTTTTTAATTTATTCTATATTTTTCTTTATCTCAAAAAATAAATATTCTAGCATATAGTGAGATTTTATTACCATGATGGTATCATGAAGGACTGCTGAAGTCCTTGAATAAAACAATCTCTAGTCCTGCTTGATACTACAATGGTATAAAAATATACTGGAATAAAATATACTGAGATGGTATCATGCAGGACTATTGCAGTCCTTCAACGAAAAAACTCTTCAACATTCCTCCATGATACCATTATGGTATAATAATATACTAAGATAGTATCATGAAGGACTGTTGCAGTGATGTTCAGACCTGCCCAAAGAGTGACAGATTTTGTCACGACCCGTCTAAAGGGCCACGACGAGCGCCCGGTGCTAGCTCACCCGGGCACCCCTTGGCTTACACTTATACTTTCATCTAGGTGAGCCACATAATTAAACATACATTTCTATTCATCAATCATACTAGTGATAACGTCAAAATCCACTCCTCAAAGAGAAAGTGTACACGGTCGTATGCAATATAATTTACCCAACTATGAGTCGGGGTCGATCCCACAGGGAACAATATGCTAGGCGATTTAAACAAGTAAGGAATTATCACTTTCTACGCTAAGCCAAACACTTGATAATAATTTAGTTTTTGGATAAAATTATAACTAATGCAAAAATGTAAACTAATCTAGAAAGCGAATAAAATGATCAATGGCCACAAGCATGGATACAAGGAACTCTCAAGTAACGATCCAATGTAGTTTATGATTTTACAACTAAGAGCGGGTTTATTTTAATAGACAATGGTTTCTAAAATCTCATTAAAAGTCTTCCAACCAAATCAATGAATTTCACTCTAAGCTTTTCCAAGCCTTAGAGTGTGATATCAAGCACAACCAATTGAATCTCAAGTAACTTTCCTATTCCTAGCTCAAGTTATTAGATGAGTTTAATGACTCAAATTCTTGTTAATTAATCTTTCCCAACCTAGATTTCCTCTTCCGAGCTCAATCAAAGTAAATGGGCGAGTCTTAGGGTTGGCTAATCCCTTAAGAAACATTAAAGAACAAGATTAATTAAATCAACAAAGACCCACTTCAATAGCAATAAAAATCATTCAATACATAAGCAAAACAAGAGTTTCATCCAACACTTTAATCATAGAATATTTCCATAAACAAGATTCAAGTGAAGAAAATAAATACTACACACTTAGATATACAATACAAAGCAAGGAATTGAAGAAATGAATTAAAGGTTTAAGAAATGCTCAACCAAATCTTCAAATCTTCAACCCCAAAGTGTGGTGTAGGAACTTAGTCTCCAAAACTTGTATGAAATGGCCAAAGATGAGTTTTACAAACCCTAGCATTCTATTTATAGAAGTGCCAAAACGGGAACAAAATTTGGACAAAAATACCCTGCGTGCACAACATGCTACTCGCATCTTGTGTCGCAGGTGCAACATGCGAGTCGCATGTTGTGCCAAAACCGTAGCTTGTTGTGCCAATTTCTCTGTCAGCACATGCTGCATAATATGCTGCTCGCATGTTCAACATACTGCAGCAAGTGCTACTAGCATGTGCTGCCAGAAAGTGCTTCTTGTTCTATTTTTGCTCCGTTATGCTCTCCGGGCATCTTATCCTACAAAACAACATAAATACACAAAAAGTAACAACAAAAGTGCTTGAAGAGTCACAAAAGCTTAAGGAATTAGCATCGAATATCCCGTCATTTCACGGCACATCAACACCCCCAACTTAAAGTCTTTGCTTGTCCTCAAGCAAATCAAAACAAAAATCTCAATGAGGATCCACTTTAAGCACAAAAACATGACTTTGATTGGTACAAATAATTAGGCTACAAGCATGTGAAACTTCAACCAAATAACTCCCTCATTTCAAAATACAATTTCAAGAATGCAATGGAGTTTCAAAACAATCAAGCGACAACACTCAAGCCTCAATAAGTGACTCAAAACCACCAGCTTACTAGATATACTCATTTGACTCAACTTGGAATTTTTGAACATCACCAATCTATCGTAATCCATATGCCCTCACAAGAAAGAAAGTCCCAAAATCACTATATTCACAATAACAACGCAAGGGACAAATACACAAAGTCACTCACACTCAACAAAGAAATTCTAGTGCTAACAAATATCACACCATAAGCTTGCCCTTATTTTCAATCATCACTAACTCAAGAACATTCGGTTGGAGATCACAGAGGGACTTTTTAAGCTCGTAATGTAGGCTTAGGGAAGGGTAGGATAAGTATTTGGGATACAAGTGACTACGCCCTCCTTGAACACTACACAAAACCTTTTGTCCACTTTCCTCTTCATTTCAAAACATCACTCCTTCCTTTGCATACTAGTTTCCCCAATTATTCCAACTTCTTTTTGTGCAACCATTTTCTTGATTTCTAATATTATTATTTTTTGGCACAAAAAGTTTGCAACCTTTTTGTATTTTTCAAATTTTCTTCATTTCTTTTGACTTTTCCACTACACCAAACTTCACCACTTCTCAAGCAACACTAACACCCCCAACTTAGGCTTTTGGCCTCAAATTCACAATTTCATGTTCAAGGAGGGAAAGGTTCAAAAGAGAGACTTTTCAAAAAGGGTAAAGGCTTGTAATGTGGCAATCAAAGAAAAGGTCATAGGCTCAAATGGAGTTACTAGTGATATTATTTATGCAATGGTAGACTGAAAAGGCTAAAGAGGCTTTTTCAAAAATCACAAAGATAGCCCAAGGTCATCTCTCCAACCAACATAATCAAAATTAGCATTGAAAGACTAACCGGGTAAGTTTTAGATGATAACAGTAAACACGAGAATTATTCAACAAACACTCACCACATATGGCATATGAACTAGTCAAGATGGATCAATTTTACTTCCTAAGCAAGAACAAATAGAGCAATATCTCATCATCCCAAGTAAAATTCGTCTAGTAGGTAAAGAGTCACAAAATGAGCCAAAAAGTTGTCACAAAGATCATTCCTTCTATGCATCTTGCTTCTCTTCTCACTTAAAATTCCACTTGGAGGGGTATGTTCAATTAAATGCTTCACATGCAAGAGACTAACTCTATTAGTACCAAACAAGTCAAGAGTTTCCACAATTTTTCCTCAAAGGATCACCTACACCTAAACTACAAGACTAATTAAAGAAGCTAAGAAAGAAAATAAAATAATAAAAGTGACTAAACCACAACACGCCAACAAAACAAAATCTTCAAAAATTTGAGCAAATTCCATTTGTAACAACGTTTATTCACAACCACACCAACAGTCACAAAACAAACCCGGCAAGGGCACACAATATCCATATATAAGACAAAAGCCCGGCAAGGGCACAATTTATGCATATCCAAAATATAATGTGCTACCACATGCCACCCCAACTACAAACATTGCAGTGTCCTCACTGCACATAATCAAAACAAAACACAAAATAGTTTGAGGGCAATTAATTTTTTTTTCCAGCAATTGCGACTCGCAGGCATGACCTGCGGTTCGTAGGTGATGTCACCTGATTTTTTTTTAGCAGCACCTGCGACTCGCAGGCATGACCTGCGGTTCGCAGGTGATGTCACTGAGTCAGCACCTGCGAAACGCAAGCATGACCTGCGACTCGCAGGCATGACCTGCGATTCACAGGTGATGTCACTTGAATTTTTGGTGTGGCTGTTGGGATCTATTTCAACAGCAACTACTGGTTTGTGGCTGCTTTGAAACCCCGACCTACTCAAAACAATTCCAAAAATTATGAAACTTTGCAGATTAATCAAAAGCAATAAAACAAACTATTCTAAAAAATAAAATTTTAAAAACGACTAAAAAAATTTAAAACTATGGGTTGCCTCCCACTAAGCGCTTGTGTTAACGTCGTGGCACGACGGTTACCAATTTCACCACGTTTCCTTCCATTTAGAAGATATGAATTTGCGCCCCAACTTTGAATCAAGATCATGATAACGCTCATGGGGCGGTGGTCGAAAAACAAAGAGGCCAAATTTCGGGTAATCGCATTTTGCACTTCTTGGCCCGTAAGTGAGGCATGTCATTTTGTCTTCTTGGCATAACAAACTTCAAATTGAAAACGCTTTGATTTTCATCTCCAAAATTCTCCATAGGCTTGGTTGGTTCAACTTCCATATCATTCACCAAGCACAACGTGGAAAAATGGTTAGAATGAGGTCCAACGCGCTCAAATTCCAAATTTGCATGAATTTTTACATCCTCACCCAAAAATGAACTAGAGTCTTCAAATATTATTTTATGAACTTTTTTATGCTACTCTAGTATCATTTCTTCAACTTCGACATCATTTACTATTTTTGGGTTGGTAGGCTGGCAATTTACCATTAGCTCATGAAAATCAATCTTGACCTCTTCTTCATTGGAAACTAACTCAAAACTACAATCCATGGCCCTTTGATATTGAGCATCACATGCCTCAATCTTTGCATTCAATTCGGCCTCCAATTTCTGGATAGCAATTTCAAGTAGCTCCACTTCTTGAATTTGCTCAACATGCATTTTTAGAAATTCTTCCATCATTCGTGAAATGCCTTCACGGTGATCCCCATAGGCTTCAAGTTGTTGAGCTTGATTCATTAGCCAATCATGGCTCAAAATTTTCATTTTGTCAAGTTTTTCTTCATTGTGAGAGTCGCCAACTCTTGTAAAAATCCATCCATGGTGAGATACACCTTTTGGATAGTTTCATCATCTCCATGTTGAACTTCTTCCCACAATTTGGTCAAGACTTGCCCATAGTTTTCATTCCTCCCCATTATGCTTTTCAAAATTTCCTCAACTTCTTCTTTTTGAGAATTGGAGATTTCTTCTTCAAGATTTTGCTCTTCGTTAAGTTGAACCACTTCCTCACTTTCACAACTTTTTTTGTGGACACAAGAATTTTCGGGCTCATCTTTTCAATTTGAAATCTCTTCTTCAATCAATTCATTTTGAGGAGTAGACATTTCCATGACAATTGAGGAATTTGCATCTTCTAATGAATCATTCATTCTTTTCATAGCTTCTCCATTTTCTAAAATGGATTGTTGGACGAGCTTTCGCTCTTCCGCCATTTTAGCTTCTCGATCTAAGTATGTTTGGAGTATTTCCATGATGCCTTCAAATCCAGCACTTTGTCCTTCACTTGCCATGTCATTGTCCCTATCAAACTCAAAAGCACAACTAACATTTTCGTTAGAACAACTTGGGGGAGGGGAAGCAAAATAATTGGGACAATCACCCCAATGTCCACCTTGACCACCACATATATTACAAATATTCCCATCATTGGATTGAGACGGTGCACACATCTCTCTCGGGAGCATTTTCACAATCTTGTCAAAAGTGGGGTCCTCCATAATATGGACATGGGCCATCAAAATATGGATTGCAACCATCAAACCCATTTTCATTCCAAGATTCCATAAAGACAAAAGTAAAAATAAAATAAAAACTAAACACAAAACACACAAAAAAAAAAATCACAAACACATTTTCACAAATATTCACAAGTTTGGACAAAAGCAAGTAAGCTAAAATCCCAAACTAACCCAAATACGCCAAATTGTTCCCCGGCAGCGGCGCCAAAATTGATAACGTCCAAATCCACTCCTCAAAGAGAAAGTGTACACGGTCGTATGCAATATAATTTACCCAACTATGAGTCGGGGTCGATCCCACAGGGAACAATATGCTAGGCGATTTAAACAAGTAAGGAATTATCACTTTCTACGCTAAGCCAAACACTTGATAATAATTTGGTTTTTGGATAAAATTATAACTAATGTAAAAATGTAAACTAATCTAGAAAGCGAATAAAATGATCAATGGCCACAAGCATGGATACAAGGAACTTTCAAGTAACGATCCAATGTAGTTTATGATTTTACAACTAAGAGCGGGTTTATTTTAATAGACAATGGTTTCTAAAATCTCATTGAAAGTTTTCCAACCAAATCAATGAATTTCACTCTAAGCTTTTCCAAGCCTTAGAGTGTGATATCAAGCACAACCCTCATAGCGTATGTCAACTTCCAAAACTTCAATAATACATTCACAATGCTATAACGATAGTCATTAGTCATCTACATTATCCATATTTCTAGACTCACTTTCAATCACCCATATCCATGGCCATAACACACGACGACGTCCATTCACATACGTTGCCTATCCCATGTTCTCAACGTCATTTATAACACATTTATATCATAACACATCAAGAATCATAACTCAATTCAAGCTATTTCTCAAAATGGCACTATTCCACATTCATGACCCATTTTTCTATACCCTTCTACAATTCAAGTGTTTCAACTCTCAAATACCTTAAACAACATAGAAATATCATGAATCTTACCTTAAATGTTGTAGAAACAAGCCTTGGCTGATAATACTCCGCTTGAGCAAAAACCCTAGTTCATCTCCATTGGGATTTCTTGACTTGAATGATCTTTAATGGGCTTTCTTATACTTGATTCATTTGGTTTATGTTGTTGATCACTAATAATCCTTGAATTCTTGTGGAATAAATGTAGAGAGATGTTTTAGAGAGAAGGGGTGTGATGTAGAAGTGAAATGAAATAAGACTTGGCCCCTTCATTTATTTCCCCAAATCTGTCCCGACTGTATATACGGACCAACATACGGTCCGTATAATTTATACGGGCCGTATGTCTGGCCGTATATTTGGTCCAGAAACTTTTGCCTTTCTGGGCTGATTATACGGTCCCAAACATACGGACCGTATAATTTATACGGCCAGTATGTTTGGCCGTATAACCCCCAATGGTTCCGAAGTTCGTTTCGTCGACTCGTTTGATCTCCAATCCTTATGGAACCTTCTTAACACTCGTTCAACACCTCAATACAGATCTAAGGGACGTTATCACTCTTCTCTAAGTCATCATTAAGTTCTCGTTAACGCGTTACTCGTATTTCCTTTTCGATACTCATCGTATGCCTTGCTTTCTCTTGGCCAACTTTCTCGTCCAATATCGGATGCCTTTGAAATCTCACTTAGGGTCATCAAATGTCATTTCTTACTCATGGAAATATCGTATACTCGTAATCCTCACTAGTTCATTCACTTGTGCAACAACGGAATATATTCCGAGGTGTAACATTTTTCCCCCCTTAAGAACATTCGTCCTTGAATGTTAAAGTCTTCGGGGATTCTACAAAAATTTCGCCAGAGTTTCCCCTATAATATGACACTACCATCCTGTCACAACAACCCACAAAAGAAATGCCTCACAGGGCCACAACATAATAGCAATAGGATTTTGCCACACACGACCCAAAAGCATAAAAGGAAAACATACATACCTTATGATCTTGACGTCTCATCTTGGATCTCATCCAAGGGCTGAAATAAATGCGGGTATCTGAATCGCATACTTTCTTCCGCTTCCCATGTCATCTCTTCTCGTTTACTGCTTCTCCATACAACCTTAACTGAGGCCACTTCTTTGTTTCTAAGCCTCCGTACTTGCCTATCTAGTATGGCAATGGGTACCTCTTCATAAGTCAACTTCTCTGTCACTTGTACATCACTTATTGGCACGATTTTCGCAGAATCTCCAACACATTTTCGAAGCATCGAAACATGAAAAACTGGATGGACTGACTCAAAATCTGGAGGTAGGTCTAATTCATAGGCCACTTTGCCCACTTTGCGCACAATCTCATAAGGCCAAATATACCGGGGACTAAGCTTTCCCTTCTTGCCAAATCTCATAACGCCCTTCATTGGCGACACTTTCAAAAATACTCAATCTTTAACTTGAAACTCTAAGTCTCTTCGACGATTATCCGCATAGGACTTTTGACGACTTTAAGCTGCCAATAACCTATCTTGTATGAGCTTGACTTTCTCTATGGTTTGCTGGACCAAGTCTGGCCCTATCAATTTAGCCTCTCCTGTCTCGAACCACCCAATTGGGGATCTACACTTTCGCCCATATAAAGCTTCATACGGTGCCATTTGAATGATGGAATGGTAACTATTATTGTAAGCAAATTCAATGAATGGCAAATGATCATCCCAATTACCTTCAAAATCTATCATACATGCTCGCAACATATCTTCAAGAGTCTGAATGGTACGTTCAGCTTGCCCATCGGTCTGCGGGTGAAATGTCGTGCTAAGGCTCACTTGGGTCCCTAAACCCTCTTGGAAAGACTTCCAAAAATTGGCTGTAAACTGAGTTCCTCTGTCCGAGATAATAGATACTGGAACACCATGGAGTCTCACTATCTGTTTAACATACTGCTTTGCATAATCTTCTGCCACATACGTCGTTCTGACTGGTAAGAAATGAGCTGACTTTGTGAGTCTATCCACAATCACCCATATAGAATCATACTTACGTCGAGAATGGGGTAAACCTGAAATGAAGTCCATGTTAATCACCTCCCACTTCCAAGTTGGAATCTCTATAGCTTGAAACAATCCACCCGACTTTTGGTGCTCGATTTTCACTTGTTGACAGTTGGGACATTGAGCCACAAATTCCGCTATATCCTTCTTCATCCCGTTCCACCAATATACAGACTTAAGATCATGATACATTTTCGTCGCACGGGGGTGAACAGAATAACGGGAACAATGAGCTTCTTTCAATATCTGGTGGCGTAGACCTGCCACATCGGGAACACATAATCTGCCTCGGCATCGGAGAACTCCGTCTCCTGAAAGCTCAAATGGTGACTCCTCTTTCTGAAGGAGTGTATATCTGTACTGCATTAGCATGGAATCTTCGTATTGTCGCCCTTTCACTTCCGCTACGAGCGACGAGACTGCTGAATTCTGAATAGTAGTTCCCCTGCTACCTGAGTCCGCTACTCGAACTCGTAGGCTAGCTAGCTGCTGAAGCTCACGGGCCATTTCTCTTTTCTCTGGTTGCACATCACACAAACTCCCCATCGATCTACGGCTAAGAGCATCGGCCACAACATTTGCCTTTCCGGGGTGATATAGGATATCAACATCATAATCTTTTAGCAATTCCAACCATCGTCGCTGTCGCAAATTCAACTCTTTCTGTTTGAAGATATACTGAAGACTCTTATGATCTGTATAAATATCCACATGAACACCATATAAATAATGTCTCCATATCTTTAACGCATGAACCACTGCGGCCAATTCTAGATCGTGGGTTGGATAATTCTGCTCATGTTTCCGTAATTGCCTTGAAGCATACGCAATCACTTTACCATGTTGAATCAATACACAGCCTAGCCCAATGCCTGAAGCATCGCAATAAACAACATAACCTTCCAATCCCTCTGGAAGTGTCAAGACTGGGGCGGAGGTCAATCTACCTTTCAACTCTTGGAAGCTACGTTCACAAGCGTCTGTCCATTGAAACTTTGCCGATTTCTGGGTCAACTTTGTAAGCGGTGCAGAAATAGAAGAAAAACCTTCAACGAATCTCCGGTAATAACCTGCTAAGCCCAGAAAGCTACGAACCTCTGTAGGAGTTGTGGGCCTTGGCCAAGTCTTCACGACCTCAATCTTTTGACTGTCCACTCGAATATAGGGGTGGACATAAATACCGAAAACGAAAAAACTGAACCGAACTGAATGAATTCGGTTTTTCGATTTTTGGTGTTTCGGTTCGGTTCCGGTTTTTTTAAATAGCAAATTCGGTGTTCGGTTCGGTGTTCGGTTTCAGATTTTCGATTTTTCGATTTTACCGAAAATGTAATATATTATTTTTTTATACCAATATAGAATATATATATATATATATATATATCAATATCATAATTAGTTAATTACTTCCATGAATCACAAGTTCAAAACAGATATCCAAGCCCAAATTCATTATTCAAGCCCAAATTAATTATCCAAGCCCAAATTCATTTCACAGTAAATCAACTAATCAACCTTAGTCCACTGCTTCAGTGCTTCATTTCACTGCTTCAGATTTAATGTCATTTCCTCAATCCTTTTCACTGCTTCACGCCATTTCCTCTTCAGTCTTCATTGCTTCGCGCCATTTCCTCTTCTTCCACAACTGTTGACTGCTTCAGCTCTTCCACAATCAACCAGTGAACCAGCGTGGCAGCATTTATGTTCCCACAAACTTAAGGTAATTTTATTTCCTTCTTATAATTTCTCATTTTTAGGCTCCCACAAACCAGTGTCTTTACATTTTTAATTTCTTATTTAGACGAAATTTCAATTCCCCCAAGTTTTAACTTGTACAAGATAGTAGTGACAATTTCCCCAAGTTTGTAATCTCAATAAATTCCCTCAATATATCGTAGAAAAATGGGTATGTCAATATCTAAGTTTGTAAAAATGCTATGGTATTTTTCAGATTTGTTGTGGTATTTTGCTGTCGTATTTTTTTAGATTTGTTAAATTTTCTTAAATTATCAGTGGGTTAGGACTTAGGATAATTTCTTGCATATTTGATGCTCTACTGTTATAGAGATTTATCTTATAGTTTCTCTTTTTATTTTTTTATAGATGGTGGATGAAACTAGATTAGGTTTGGCCGGTTCAACTGATAGCGTACCTAATACAGATGATAGCAATGACAACTCACTTTACACCGAGCCTCAGGTAACAAAGAAAAGAAAGAATATGAAATCTAGATCAGATGTTTGGGAGCATTATTATAAGGTCGTTGTAAATGGTATTGTTAAAGCAAAGTGTAGACATTGTAAAAATCTTTATGCGGCTAATACATCTGTAAATGGAACAACGGGATTGAGACAACATATAGCTTTGAAGTGCCTACCATATAATGCCAAGATTGAAACTAGCACTCAGAAAAAGATAAATTTTGCATCTACAGATGAGCATGAGCCGCGTTGGGAATTTAATCAATAATTAATTAGGAGGGCTTTAGTTGAGATGATAATTATAGATGAACTACCATTTAGCTTTGTAGAAAAGGAAGGCTTCAAGAATTTTATGCAAATAGCCAAACCTTTATTTCAAGTTCCTTCCCGTAGAACAGTAACAAGGTATTGTTATGGACGTTACGATGAATTGAGACTAGATTTGAAGAAGTATTTTAGAGAAGCAAAAGCAAAAAATTTCCTCACCACTGACACATGAACATCGTTGCAAAGAATTAATTATATGTGTTTGACTGCTCACTATATTGATAGAGATTGAGTTTTGCATAAAACAATATTGAATTTTTGCCCTATCACTAGTCATAAAGGTGAGCATATGGTAGAGGCTATTGGTAATTGTTTGCTTTATTGGAACTTGGATCAAATTTTTACTGTTACTGTTGATAATGCTTCTTCCAACGATGTTACAGTTAGAGAATTGTCTAAACAGTTAAATAATTGGGAAACTAATATAATGGATGGTAAGCATCTTCATGTGAGATGTATGACTCACATACTTAATCTAATTGTGCAAGAAGGTTTGAAGGAAATTGATGCTTCTGTCAAACGTGTTAGGCAAATGGTAAGGTATGTTAGATCATCTTCGGCAAGAGGAGCTCACTTTAAGAAATGTTGTGAAGTTCAAAAGGTGAATGTTCTAAATCATTAGAGCTAGATGTGCCTACTAGGTGGAATTCCACCTACTTGATGTTGGATACAGCACAACACTTTGAGAAGGCCTTTGATAGGTTTGATCTTTTTGATGAGAATTTTAATAATTATCTTTCTACTCATGTTCTTGAAGATGGAAGTGTTGCAGGTCCTGTCGCATGTGATGATTGGGCGAATGTAAGGAATGTGGTAAAGTTTCTTGAAAGATTTCATGAGCTTACTGTAAAGGTTTCAGGTTCACATTACGTCACTTCTAATGTTCATTTTGAGGATATATGTGAGCTTGATATACATTTGAAAGTGTGTTTAGAAAGTGAAGATGTTAGTTTAAGTATAATGGCTGAGCGAATGAGACAAATGTTCAAAAAGTATTGGGGGGATCCTGAAAAGATGAACAAAATGATTTTTATTGCTTCCGTATTGGATCCTCGTAATAAGTTTGTGTATGTTAACTTTGGACTTGAAGAGCTATTTGGTGAGGAAGTTGGAAAGAAAGTAAGCAAAGGAGTGTATGATTATATGAAATCTTTGTTTGGAGAGTATCTAAAAAATTATTCAAGAGAATTTCATCATAAATCATCTCCATCTACATCATCTTCATCTCAATGCTCATCTGATGTATCTTCTAATTCTGACACCTCTTTGAAAAAAAAAAGCTTTGAGAGCTAAGCTTCACTTGAAGAAACAAAAAGAAGATTCTAGGTGTGCGGGTGCTAAATCGGAGTTGGATAGATACATTAGTGAAGATCAAGAGCTTGAAGATGAACGTGTTGAGTTTTCGATCTTAGATTGGTGGAAAGTAAATGCTCCTAGATTTCCCGTTCTTTCAGAGTTGGCTCGTGATGTATTGGCTATTCCAGTTTCTAGTGTGGCATCGGAATGTGCATTTAGTACCGGTGGGCGTATTCTTGATCCATTTAGAAGTTCATTAACTCCTAAATATGTGCAATCTCTTATTTGTTCTCAAGATTGGCTTAGAGAAGAGACTAAACCCGTTAGTGTGGAAGAAAGTTTGGAGTATCTTGAGAAACTTGAACTTGGTAAGGTTTTATATATTTTTCATTTTTGTGTGTTTTAGTGCAAAAATCAAATTCTTATTTATGTTGTATGACATATTTGATTAAATTATCTTTAGAGATGGAAAATAGTGGAAGAGATCTTTGCATTGTTGATGTTTGATTGCAATTTGCTATTTTTTGCTACTAGTGGTAAGTTCAATATTTTATTTTGTAGTTTTGTTCTTTTATCTTGAAAGTTATATTCTAACTTTTGGTTTATGTTACTTCTTATCATGTTTAAGTTCAACCATGCCTCCTAAAGCTCGTTCACATGTTTGGGAATACTTTGCGATAGTTCAAGACAATGAAGAAGGGCGTAAAGTAAGGTGCTTGACATGCGGTATGATACTTAAATATAATCCAAGAGTGACTGGCACAAGTTCCTTGTTGAAGCATATTGAGAAATGTCTTGAGCGTCAACAAGAGAGGCAAATTCACCTTCAAATTTAAGCTTATGTTTTGAATTTGGTG
The DNA here is from genome assembly GCF_019175385.1 of Lycium barbarum. Classification (NCBI taxonomy): domain Eukaryota; kingdom Viridiplantae; phylum Streptophyta; class Magnoliopsida; order Solanales; family Solanaceae; genus Lycium; species Lycium barbarum. The sequence goes on from NC_083337.1 coordinate 164,879,377, forward strand.
AATTTCGGACCAAATTGTGATTGCTGGTATTGTGTTAAGATGATGGATTTAAGACTTAGTTCGTGACAACTAATGTTTTATATTTGGAGCTAGATTTTAAGAAATTTGTGTTGTTTGGATGCTACTTGTTTTAAACTTATGTTATTTGTGTTGCTCGTTTTTACTGTGTGCGCTGTTTTGCTGCATGTTGTTACTGGTTTCCTCTGTTAATAAGGTACTGATTTTATTTCTGGACTGGCTGGCGGCGGCTGCTGCTGCTGGCGGCTACTGCTGCTACGAAGGGAATTATAATGCTGCCTATGTTTAGTCCATATTTCCCTACTACCCTATGTATGTTAGTGTATCAGTTGTTCTGAGCTAGCAATAACTTTGTCATTATTGAAAACTATAATGAACGAATCTTATAGCTTCGATCTGTTATTCCTTCTTTTTGCATCATGATGGTAATGAAAGACAGAAAGAGGAGGGGTTGTTATTGTTGCTTGGAGTAATACACCACTCATTGATTGAAGGACAAAGACACCAATGACATTTGCGTCATGCTTATGCTATATAGGTAATGTGTTTCTGTTGAGAAATTGGGGTGGCAGAGATTTCCAGATTGCCAAAATACATTGCTTTCAAGTGATGTTTCATTTTCATATTCAAAGACATATATGAGTCATCTAACTTTATTTTGCTGATCCATTGGACAGTTATTTAGAATTTTCTCAGTTTAATTTCAACATTAATGGCAACTTGTTCAAAATGACATTACCCGGAACTCAAAATGACCATATCTTGTTCTGAAGGCTGTCTTAGGGATATCTTTCGCCCTAACTCTCACTTGATGATACCCGGACCTCAAATCAATCTTTGAAAACCATTTGGCATCTTGTAATTGATCAAATAAATCGTCAATCCTCGGAAGAGGATATTTGTTCTTAATCGTCACTTTATTCAATTGCCGATAATCGATGCACATTCTCAAGGAGCCATCTTTCTTTCGGACAAACAATACGGGTACTCCCCACGGGGAGGAACTAGGCCTAATAAAGCCTTTTTCAAGCAAGTCTTTCAATTGCTCCTTCAACTCCTTCAATTCTGCGGGTGTCATTCTATAAGGAGGAATAGATATAGGCTTAGTGCCTGGCAACACATCGATGGCAAAATCAATCTCCCGCTCGGGAGGAAGGCTTGGAAGCTCTTCCGGGAACACATCCGGAAATTCATTTACTACAGGAACTGACTGAAGAGTCAGCGATTCAGCTTCTACATCTTGAACCAGGACTAGATGATAAATACACTCTTTTGTGATCATTTTCCTTGCCTTTAGATAGTAAATAAACCTACCTTTTGGTGTCACCATATTTCCTTTCCATTCTAAAACTGATTCTCCCGAAAATTGAAAACGAACCATTTTCATTCTACAATCAACATTGGCATAGCAAAAAGCCAACCAATCCATGTCCATGATGACATCAAAATCCACAATTTCTAGCTCGTACAAGTCAATCATAGTACGACGATCAGAAATCACAATTATACAATTTCTATATACTCGGCTAGCTACTACCGATTCACCAACGGGTGTGGACACTTCAAAAGGTTTGATCGACTCCGGTTCGACTTTAAATCGACCCGCAATATATGGAGTAACATATGATAATGTGGAGCCCGAATCAATCAAAGCATATACATCATGAGAGAATACCGATAATATACCTGTAACCACGTCAGGAGAAGACTCAAGATCTTGGCGTCCAGCCAAAGTATAAACACGGTGCTGAGGACCGCTAGAACTGGGAACTCTCTCTCTGCCTCTACCATGGCCGACTGGCGCATGTAAACCTGGCCCCATAGGGCGTACAGATGCTGAAGATCCGGCTACCGACCCTGAAGGCTGGGTCCTACCTCTACCATGAACTGAGGGGTAATCACGCACGATATGGCCTTGTCGACCACATGAATAGCAAACAACTGAACCCAATCGGCATCGACCCCAATGCAACTTCCCACACTGGGAACATCGTAGTACGGGTGGCCTTGCCTGACCCGAATCATCTCTAAACTGAGACCCCGAATAACTCTGACTCGGCCCGGAACCAGTAGATCTGTCGAATCTCTGGCCTAAAAACCGTGGAGGCGCACTGATGTGGCGTGATTTTACACCACAATCGATGCTTTTTAACTATAATTTTTACTTATTTTTAAGCAAGTCTATGTCATTTTACGTAGTTTTTGTCATGTTTCAGGTAATACGAGGTCCCTAGAGCCTAAGTATGGAAAACAAGCAAAAAAGTTGCAAAACTGGAAATAACTGGAGGTTCTGGAAATTATTGGCGAAATATTGCTCTGCGCGGTCGCGCAGTAAGTTCACGCGTTCGCGGTCACGCGCGTCCGTGACTCTGCGCGAACGCGCAGTAAGTTCACGCGTTCGCGGTCACGCGCATCCGTGACTCTGCGCGATCGCGATACTTCTTCACGCGTTCGCGACACATAAACAAAGCAATTGCATGCGATCACGCAGTGACGTGGAGCGATCGCACTGAAGCTTTTTCGGGAATTTTCGACCAGAACCTGGGATTTGACGATTTCTTCCATTCCAGTTCATATAAATAGAAAATTAGGGCAAAACATCAGATATCTTTGGCAGCTTGGAGGCTAGGGTTCCTACAAAAATGTTCTCTCTTCTTTTTAATCCTTGTTGATGGAAATCTCTTGGTGACAATTAAGATTGATACTCTTGTTGTGCTTATTTATTCATTTGCATTGTTCTTAATCAAGTAAGTTTTTGCTATTTTAATTATTCTTGTTCATGAATGTTTTCAATGGAATAGCTAACCTTTGAACTCGCACATTTACTTTGTTTGAAACTCGGAAGAGGAAGAACAGGGTTGGGATAGAATAATTAACATAAATTTGGGGCGTTAACCCTCATCTAATGGAAGTTGACCTAGGAATAGGCAATACCACTTGTAGCCATATTCGGGTGTTCTTAATGCTCCTAATTGCTTGAGGGATCTTCAATTGGGTAGTCTAGTTAATCTTCGGAAGAAGTTAATTTACAGTCATTATCCGAGGCTAAATAACATAAACTTGCTATTATTTATAATTCGTGAAATAGATTGGATCGTTACTTGAGAAGTAGTTTCCTTTATTCCATTCTTGTTGTCATTGATCAATTTACTTGCTTTCTAGATTAGAATTTATATTTCCATATTTTATCAAAACCTTATCAAAAACCACCATTGATGCGTTCGGACATAGCTATTGTTAGTGATAATTCCTAATCTGCTTAAATCGCCTACATATTGTTCTCTGTGGGATTCGATCCCAACCTTGTTGGGTTACTATATTTGACAACGTCCGCGTTATACCATTAATAGGTGTAATTTGAGCGTATCAAATTTTGGCGCCGTTGCCGGGGAACAATTGGTGTATTTTGGCTAATCTAGGAAATAAGCTAACTTGCTTTGATCCGAACCTGTGAATATTTGTGTAGTTGTTATCTGTGTTTTTATTTTTCTTTTAAAAAAAAAATGGCATCTTGGAATGAAAATGGGTTTGATGGTTGTAATCCATATTTTAATGACCCATGTCCATATTGTGGAGGACCCCAATTTTGACAAGATTGTGAATATGCTCCCGGGAGAGAGATGTGTGCACCGTCTCATTCCTATGATGAGAGTGTTTGTAATATATGTGGTGGTCAAGGTGGACATTGGGGTGATTGTCCCAATTATTTTGTTTCCCCTCCCCCAAGTTGTTCTAACGAAAATGCTAGTTGTGATTTTGAGTTTGACAGGGACAACAACATGACAAATGAAGGACAAAGTGCCGGACATGAAGGCATTATGGCAATGCTCCAAACATACTTAGATCGAGAAGCTAAAATGGAGGAAGAGCGAAAGCTCCTCCAACAATCCATTTTAAAAAATGGAGAAGCCATAAAAAGAATGAATGAGTCATTTGAGGATGCCAGTTCCTCAATTGTCATGGAAATGTCGACTCCTCAAAATGAAATGGTTGAAGAAGAGATTTCAAGTTTACAAGATGAACCCGAAAATTCTTGTGACCACGACGAGAGTTGTGAAATTTAAGAAATGGTTCAACTTGAAGAAAATGAGCTACGTCATAAAGAAGAATTCTCCAATTCTCGAAAAGAGGAAATTGAGGAAATGTTGAATGGCATTATGGCGAGAAATGAAAAATATGGGAAGATTGTGGCCAATTGGTGGGAAGTAGTTCAACATGGAGATGATGAAACTATCCAAAACATGGATTTCACCATGTTAGGATTTTTACAAGCTTTGGACGATTCTCACTATGAAGAAAAACTTGACAAAGAGGAAATTTTGAGCCAAGATTGGCTAATGAATCAAGCTCAACAACTTGAAGCCTATGGAAATCACCGTGAAGGCTTTTCACGGATGATGGAAGAATACCGAAAAATGCATGTTGAGCAAAGTCAAGAATAGAGTCATTTGAAATTGCTATCCAAAAATTGGAGGCCGAATTGAATGCAAAGATTGAGGAATGTAACACTCAATATCAAAAGGCCATGGATAGTAGTTTTAAGTTGGTTTCCAATGAAGAAGTGGTCACTATTGATTTTCAAGAGCTAATGATAAATTACCAACCAACAAATCCAAAAATAGTGAATGATGCCGAGATTGAAGAAATAATACTAGAGTTGCATAGAAAAGTTCATGAAATGATTTTTGAAGACTCTAGTTCATTTTTGGTGAAGATGCCAACACTCATGCAAATTTGGAATTTGAGCGCGCTGGACCACATTCTAACCATTTTTCAACATTGTGCTTGGTTGATGATATGGAAGTTGAACTAACCGAGCCAATAGTGAATTTTGTATATGAAAAAGAAAGCGTTTTTATTTTAAAGTTTGCTATGCCAAGAAGACAAAATGGCACTCCTCACTCAAAGGCCAAAAAGTGCAAAATGAGACATCCGAGAGTTGGCCTCTTTGTTTTTCTGCCACCGCCCCATGAGCGTCATCATAATCTTGATTCAAAGTTGGGGCGCAAATTCATAAGCTCCAAATGGCGAGAAAAGCGGTAAAGTTGGTAACCGTCGTGTCGCGACGTTAACTTAAGCGCTTGGTGGGAGGCAACCCATCGTTTTTAAATTTTTTAATCATTTTTGAAATTCGATTTTTTAGAATTGTTTAGTTTATGATTTGTGACTAATCTGCAAAATTTCACAATTTTTGGATTTGTTTTGAATAGGTTGAGTTTTCAGAACAGCCACAAATCAGTAGCTGCTGGTTTCTGCTTATTTTCTGAATCTGGAAAAACAGGGTCGGATTTATCTCTACGCGATCGCGCAACAAACCTACGCGATCGCGTTCAATTTTAAAAAAAAAAGTAAGTTTACTCTGCGCGGTCGCGCCACATGGCCACGCGATCGCGCAGAGGCGCGTTTGTCAGTTACTAAACCGAGCTGGGGGTTAAAATCCCCCATTTTCCTCCCATATTCCTCCCATTTCCCTAATTCTCTCTCAAACACAATTTTAATTTTTTTGGAAAAATTCTTCAACTTGCAACCACAAGGTATGTGATTCCTTCATTATCTTGTTCCTAGGGTTGTTTTTATCATCATTCCATGTTAGAAATTGGGAAAGAATTTTTTTTTATTTACTAGTTTAAGCATGAATGTATGATGAAATTGTTGAATTTGTTGTTATATAAATTGTTGTTTGTCGTTGAGTGATGTGAGTTGAGAGTTGGGTGCTGATATAAGAAAAAAAAAATGGGCCACAATACGTGCTTAGAATCATTGAATTGAAGCCCCAAAAATGATGCCCATAACTTGTTTGTGAAAATGCTTGGGAGAATCTGAAACGATTCAGCGCGATCGCGCCGATAATAGCCGCGAACGCGCTGAATAATGGACCAAAATTGGCGCGATCGCATACTGTTGAACCGCGATCGCGGTTAAGGAAATCATAAACATTACGCGATCGCGCCATTTCCCTGCGCGATCGCGCTGAAGGAATACAGCAAAATGGCGCGATCGCGACTCCTTGTCACGCGATCGCGCTGAAGAAAAAATCCCAGTTCACAAACAGAATGCTCGCACAGAGCTGTTCAAAACTTGGGTGCCCAATGTCCTTAACCCAACTCCTCATTATACATCATTGTAGGTGTTGACACCCAATTTTGTCCCGCCTCTCCTCCAAAATACCTATTTACGCTTCTAATATTTTTGGAAAATTAAAAAAATATATATTGTATTTTACTATAATTACTAGCCTCTTATCAATACCGGCGTTTCATTATTCCTTTACAGTTACTAGCCATTATTATTATTATTATTATTATTATTATTATTATTATTATTATTATTATTATTATTCACAATTTTTTTATCATTTCGGCATTTTACCAGCTTACGCACACGCATCGCATTTATCTTTGCATAATTAAATAATAGTGTTTATTTATTGTGGATTTTCGAAATATTATTGCACGACTATTACAACGCCATTTTTATCTGAGCACCAATAATTGCATATTTTATATTAAGTAATATTTTAACACAAGTTATTTAAATAGGTCTTTTATTTAAATGTAGTAGCCCAATCAACTCATACTATTTTCGGGCCAATTCACAAAACCAGTCCACATTTTGATTTACCTGACATCATTTAATTCACCCCAGCCCAAATAATTAACCAATATTTTTGGACCAGCCCACTCTTTTAATTTTGCTCAGCCCATTATTTTAAAAATAACCAGCCCATTGTTTAACCCATACCCGACCCAATACCCATTTGACCCTAAGGGTTTCCTTCATTCTCCCTTTTTCCCTTCCACCGCCGCTTCTTCGTCTCTCCTTTTCCCTTTCCTCCTCCTTTCTCCCTCTTTCTCTCCTGCTCCACCTTCCTCTGTTCCCCACCATCTCCGCCTACCCCACTCCCACTTCCCCCGTTCCCCGCTCTTATCTCTCTCTCTCTTCCGCTCCTGCCCTCTTTCTTTTATTCAACACAAAACCCTATAAATAGGGGGAGATGAATCGTTTGAAGGGGAGAAAGAAAAAGGAGAATCCCTTTACGAAAACAAGTTTTAGAACCCCCAAAATTTCCTTGCAAAAACGAGCTCTCGGAACCGATCTAGGAGTCACCTAAAGTTTTCTAAATTATCAAATTTGCAACTCGTTGTGACAGTTCAAAATACCGTATCAAAAAAACACTCAAACAATTTTTTCGTCTGTTCTGTTGTTGCTGTGAATTCGAGCTTCGCAAGCTCGGATTTGGTAGTTTCGAGGGTAGATCTGAAACCCTCGCACCCTGTTCGCTGCATACAAGAAAGGTAATTTACTCTCCGTTTTATTATTTTGGAAATGATTTGTTCTTAATCTGTCTTTTGTGCGACCTGCTTGTAGTTTGTCCAATCGGCTACGTGTTAGTATGAATCTTTAATTGCTTAGCTATGCTCTAGGTGTAGGATCTCATATTAATTAATTTCAAGTAGATATATATTCATCTTAGATTAATTTTGACCCCTAAAGTATATTAACCCCTGTTTAGTTCAAGTTTGGATCAACTTTAATTGGTAGTGCGATTGGTTATTCAATGATGGTAATCTGCAAGAAGGATGTATTTATTTAAGCCTGTTCAATTTATTTCAAGAAAGTTCATGTCTGTTAATTTTCGAAATAAAGCTTAGTGTTGCTAATTGACAGGTTTATATATAACAGGTCTGTTTGAATCTGCTTATTCGTTCCAATCTTCCTCCCACGGAAATGTGTTTACTCAGCCTATTTTGATTATTTGTTTTAAAAAAAATAGTATGACTACATGCTTAGTTGATGGAAAGTTGGTTATTAGTAACATAATAGCTTAGCATGATTCAGGATGTTCGGTGTTAAAATACAACAAATTGATCTTCATAGTTTGCTAATATACATGGGTTAGATAGTCAACATAACTTGTGCACTAACTACCTTGGTTAAATAAGTTCAATGTCAAATGTATGTGTAAGTAGACGTTAATCCCCTTCTGTTTCATTTTTTTTTCTTACCTCTTACATTGTTACTTCTTAGTCGTTATGTATTAGTATTAGTATATTGTCTTCATGATTTAGTACATTCTTATATTAATTCAGTTTATGGTTTATGAAGCATGTTATATGTTGGTAGGATTGGATAAAATGCCTATGTCTTGATCTTGCTTAGTAGTTAACAGTGTCTATATGCTTATATCTTGACTTAGTTTAGTTTCATTTCAGTCCTTTTCTAGTTTCCCCTATGGCTGATTGTACTGATCCTCGTCATGTTAATTGATATATGTGATCAAATGAGCTAGCTATGGTTTCATTATGTTTAATGTTTGGTGTGTAGTTTTCAGCCCATGTTTCTGTTTGTTCAAAATTAGTATCAATAATGCGATAACAACAACAACACGACAGTATACTCAGTTGAATGTTTGAATTAGTATATGGTCAGTTAATTAAATTTCATGGATATTTTAGTTTTACATTGGCTATGGTACGGGTATGAAATATGGAAGCAGTATGCCCCTGTTTCTGTTTGATATATGCTAGCATGAGCTTTTTGGTCTCTCTTCTTAGCTTAGCGTTTTCTTTCAATCATTTTTTTTCCTTTAATATGTTTGGCCATTTCTTATCCTTAACCTGAAATTAAATATTCTTAGAGACTTTCTATTTCATTCATTCTAATTTGAATCGTTATATGTTGGGTGGAAGTTTCTCTTTTTACTTTTTTTCAACTTTTTAAAAAGTTGTTTGTCCTAAACTGAGTAGTTTAGTTTAATGTGCTAAAGTTTATGGAATCCAGTAAATCTACTTTATTCGGCCCACTTAGTCATGATTTTAGTTGGGTAGTGTAAAAGTAGAGGAGGATAATATTTTATTTAAATTTTGAACTATTGACCTGCTTGGCATATTTCTAATTAATCTGCTACTTGTCCCGAACTGTTCATCATTTCAATTCATTAGGATAAGCATCTGATCATGAATTTGCCTCCATATGTTTTGCCTTACAAATGCTCTTCTTATGTTCCCTTATCGTCCTAAAAGATATTGAAATTTAAGTATTCTGTGGCCTCAAGTTTGGATAAAACATGACAAGTATTTAACTAGTCGAATCAGTGACGGTTTCATATGCATTAAGCCCTTTCCTTCTCTTACATTACATTGCTAATGTATGCTGGGTTTTTCTGGACTTGTTTAAAATTTTATATGCATTCATGTTACAAGTGTACCGTGTTTAATTATATATATATATATATATATATATGTGTGTGTGTGTGTGTGTGCGCGCGCGTGTGTGTGTATGGCCAGTATATTTTGGTTAATACATTTACGGGGCTGAAAGCTTTTCAATATTGACCTTCTATACATCCTTATGAATGTGTATACATGAGATATACTCAAATATACACAGTATATACATAACCTACCGACCTGTTTTTAATTTGTATTTTTACATGTTTAACCTTATTCATCGATTAGATACTAATCCTTCTCCTTTCGTTTTATGCATGACCATCGCATACAAGTCCGAGGGACTCGTTCTTCTCCTGCATTCGTTGTTGGGTTAAAAGCCCAACGAAATCCTCTCGAGTCATTCCCCATCAGTCCATCCGCAACAGCATATTAAAATTATTATTGGGCCAAAGCCCATACAGCAGCAGCCAATCCGCAGCAGCAACATATAAAATTTATTGGGCCAAAGCCCAATAGCATGAATAGTTTGCAGCAGTTGGGCCTGGAAAATGGGCCAGATCCATTCAATTTTCTTCCCCTCTATCTTATTTTACTGTTGTATATTTTTTATTTGCTTTGTATGACTAACCTTACCTTATTTTATTTTCTTAACTTAACCTTAGCAGAATTAGTGGGTTAGTTTAATATAATGGGTAGTTAATTTAAAGTATCTATAATATTTATTTTTTGTTAGAACAGTTGATTTTCAATAGCATATTTGGAGTAAAAGAAATCATGTTTTGCTACCTTAGAATATTTGTTTTAAGAAATGTCACTAATATGCAAATATAAACTCTAGTATATTTTATAAATAATTGTTCAAGTTTGAATCAATCATGCATTTTTAAGCATAGTTAATGAAAGATAATGAAAAGGAGAAAGAAAACTCGCGTATTGTCTATATTCATAAATTGCAAAAATCAATTAATATCTCGCTACTTGAGTTGTTTCAAATATTTATTAAAACGTTGCAACCTGCATTCCCTTCTACTTATATGCAAATTATTATATTTATAAGTCTTACTTTAAATAGCGTTATCATATTCTTTCTTCAAAACCTTAACAACCTTTATAAGTCTTATTTTAAAAATAGCCTTTAAAGTTCTCCTTTTTATATAAATTATTATATTTTTTCGTAAATCTTATTTTTTAGCTAACATTATTTTCCTTTATAACTAACAATATTTGTAAGCCATTTTTTAAATTTAAGCACTATATTTTGATTAATTAACCTAAGTTTGGTCGGATAACCGTAAGTTAACGGATTCTAAAGGATGCCTAACCCCTTCCCTTTAGGATAATATAGAGCCCTTACCTAGAATCACACTGGTTAAGCAGACTATTAACGGAGGTTTAGTTTTAACTTTACCTTAGTTAACATCTAGGTGTCCTAATTCACCGTTAAATTAATTAGGTGGCGACTCCTTAAAACAAAATAAATAGGAATCACCAATACGTCATACCCCTAAATCCATCCGGTTAAAACGGGGTGTGATAGTAGGTGTTCATATGCATTGTGTTTGTTTTGTAGGTACTTAAACTCAAAAAATGGCTTCATCATCCAGTGCTGCCCAAGTACCCTTGATTGAATACTATGACACCACCACCTTCCAGTCAGCAAAATCTTCGAAGCTATATGATAGATTGCTGGGAAAGAGCTTCATTGAAGAGAGGGGCTTTGTAACAGAAAATTTGGAAGAAAAGATGCCCGAGTTCTATGGAAGGTTGGTAACAAGCGGCTGGATACGCTTTGCAGATGAACCAATCAGGGCAAATCATACCCTGGTGCGGGAATTCTTCGCAAATGCTGCAGAGGCAGACATTATACATAGGGCAATTGTCAAAGTCAGAGGTGCGGATGTCCTGTGCAATGCCTCAAGAATAAATGCCTATTACAATCTGCAGGATGGTGACAACAGCGAGATGGCACAGAGGTACGAAAACCTGCGGCAACAATGGTTTGTGACCTACCTTCACGGTGGGGAACAACCAAAGTGGCTAAACACAATGCAGAAAAGGATTGACTCTGCAGAGTTCACTGCTGAAGCCAAAACTTAGCTTGATATTGTCACATCCAGGGTGCTGCCTTCAAAACATGATTCAGAGGTGCCGCTTGAGAGGGCTAAAGTAATTTGTGCTGTGATGGAAGGATTGCCTGTTGACGTGGGGAGGCTCTTTATGCAGGAAATCCGGGAGGTGGTGCTTGAACGGACTAAAAGCTTATTCTTCCCATCATTGATCACTTACTTGTGCTCCACTGATGGAGTGCCCACAAGACCAGGCGACAAAGAAAAAGGGCCTGGTGGACCGATTTATCCGTTGAAAAAGAGAGGGCCTGGTAATGTACAGAAGAAAAGGAAGATTGATATAGCAACATCATCATTTGAGCAGTTCACATCTACTGCATCAGATTCTATTGGTGGGGCATCTGCCCCTCCTATGGCTATACCAATCTTGCCACCACTGCAAGAAGCCGCCAGGCCTTTCCAATATATCTCCACCCATGTCCATGGGGTGGACAATCGGATTCAGCAGCTACTGGCTAGTCTCCTGCGGGCCCACATGGAGAAGGCACATCTACAGCTCCCTCTGTTCCTATTGGTCCGACATTAGCAGGTGTGGTGGAGAACATGAAGCATATCAAAGAAAAGCAGGGAAAAATAGAGAGGAGGCAGAAAAAGGCGAGGGAGCATGCCAAGAAGCAAAGCAAATTCCTGAACAAAATGATGAGCATTCTGAGGAGTGTATGCGGCGCACAACATGAAGAGGAGGAAAATGAGGACGATTTTGTCCTACCAGAGCCCAGCAGCTCCAGTTCAGAGGGTGAGCAGAGATGACCATAGCACGCAGTGCTAGGAGGTAAAAGTTTTTCTGTGTTGATGTACTGCAGTGGGGACACTGCAAGTTTTTTAGTTAGGGGTAGGAACCTCCTCGGCTTTTCTTTGCCAGAGTTCTTTTCCTGAGGGGGGTTTTATTTTGTTGAAACTGGCATGTTTAGGATGTTACTTAGGTTGAATAGAGTAATTTTATTTTATTTGGTACTACTTGGTAACTAATAGCATGTATTGTGTTCTGTTGAAATTTTTGGACCCCTCGAAATTTTGAAAAAAATGCATACTTAGAACAGTTATTGTCTGACATGATTGATTCTTTATATGACATTGTGATTATTGGGGTGTTGTGTGTGATGAATTACTACTTAGGAGGTCACAAGTGTAAAAATTATTGTCCTTATGACGACGTGTGTGTGAGTTGTTAGTTTAATTCTGTTTATGCATGTATAATCTAGAACTTGCCCGGTTGGTCTTATTTGAAATGCGAAAGTTAGTTTGGTTGTGAAATGATCTTAGGCTTTCTTTGTGTAAATAAGTCACTGTGCCTAAATAAGCCTCTCCAAAAGCTGAAAATACCCCTAGTTTTCCCTTTTGAGCCTTTTTGACCTTTTTCTTGGCTAGCCAATTATGAAACCTTACCCTTTGTGAAATTAATCCATCTTCACACCCATTCCCTCCTTGATGCTATTAATTAGATGAGGCAAAATACCTAAGTTGGGGGTGAATTAAATGTGGAGTACATGTTCAAAACATAAGTTGGGGGTGGTGGAGTTTGCTAGTGAAGATTCGATGTGGTAGTTGCGTATATATTTATACATAAAAAAAAAAGCAGAAAATTGTAACGCAAAAAGAATTGTAAGTTGGTTAGAAGTAAAACCACATCGAGGTCGAAAACTGAAAGAAAATAAAGGGGTGGAAAGAAAAGAGGCGAATTAAGGTGACAAGATGTTGTAATGTTCAAGGAGGGTGAGTCACTAATATCCAAAAAGTATCCAACCCGTCCCTAAACCTACATTACAAGCCGAAACAAGTCCTAATGAGATCACAACCGAACGATCCTAGGATAAGAAAATAGAAAATAAGGGCAAGCCTATGGTATTTGCATGTGTAAATATGAATTGTCTTTGTGAGTGTCAGTGTTTTTCTCTTCTCTTTCGTCTTCGTCCCATTCTTGTCGTATATATGTGTGTTGGGACATTCTTTGGTCTATGTGAGGGCATAAAGATGAAAATTGAACAAAATAAAGTGACCGCCTAAAGTAGCGTTTGTGTGCACCATAATATGTTCGATAATATGATGTCATTCATTGAAGATTCATGGTTAGTCGTAGTGTTCTTGAGTTGTGTATGTTGCTTTAAAACAGAAATTGGGGGGGGGGGGGGTCCTTGGAAGAAAAACATGCATGCCGGTAGTTCAAAGTCAAAACCAATGTAGACATTGTTATTCTATAATATCTAAGTGTTAGATTGAGTCATGGTTTTGTATGGCTTGCTTGAGGACAAGCAAATACTTTAAGTTGGGGGTGTTGATGTGGCGTGATTTTACACCACAATCGATGCTTTTTAACTATAAGTTTTACTTATTTTTAAGCAAGTCTATGTCATTTTACGTAGTTTTTGTCATGTTTCAGGTAATACGAGGTCCCTAGAGCCTAAGTATGGAAAACAAGCAAAACAGTTGCAAAACTGGAAATAACTGGAGGTTCTGGAAATTATTGGCGAAATATTGCTCTGCGCGGTCGCGCAGTAAGTTCACGCGTTCGCGGTCACGCGCGTCCGTGACTCTGCGCGAACGCGCAGTAAGTTCACGCGTTCGCGGTCACGCGCGTCCGTGACTCTGCGGGATCGCGATACTTCTTCACGCGTTCGCGACACATAAACAAAGCAATTGCACGCGATCGCGCAGTGACGTGGAGCGATCGCACTGAAGGTTTTTCGGGAATTTTCGACCAGAACCTGGGATTTGACGATTTCTTCCATTCCAGTTCATATAAATAGAAAATTAGGGCAAAACATCAGATATCTTTGGCAGCTTGGAGGCTAGGGTTCCTACAAAAATGTTCTCTCTTCTTTTTAATCCTTGTTGATGGAAATCTCTTGGTGACAATTAAGATTGATACTCTTGTTGTGCTTATTTATTCATTTGCATTGTTCTTAATCAAGTAAGTTTTTGTTATTTTAATTATTCTTGTTCATGAATGTTTTCAATGGAATAGCTAACCTTTGAAATCGCCCATTTACTTTGTTTGAAACTCGGAAGAGGAAGAACGGGGTTGGGATAGAATAATTAACATAAATTTGGGGCGTTAACCCTCATCTAATGGAAGTTGACCTAGGAATAGGCAATACCACTTGTAGCCATATTTGGGTGTTCTTAATGCTCCTAATTGCTTGAGGGATCTTCAATTGGGTAGTCTAGTTAATCTTCGGAAGAAGTTAATTTATAGTCATTATCCGAGGCTAAATAACATAAACTTGCTATTATTTATAATTCGTGAAATAGATTGGATCGTTACTTGAGAGGTAGTTTCCTTTATTCCATTCTTGTTGCCATTGATCAATTTACTTGCTTTCTAGATTAGAATTTATATTTCCATATTTTATCAAAACCTTATCAAAAACCACCATTGATGCGTTCGGACATAGCTATTGTTAGTGATAATTCCTAATCTGCTTAAATCGCCTACATATTGTTCTCTGTGGGATTCGACCCCAACCTTGTTGGGTTACTATATTTGACAACGTCCGCGTTATACCATTAATAGGTGTAATTTGAGTGTATCACGCACTAGTCATAGAATAGCCTGAGTGCCTGGACATCTGCTGTCTGTGCCCACCTCTGAACTCACTCACCGGACCCGAAAATCTAGCCCTCTTACTATGACCCTATCCTGCTTGCGTTCACTTCTCTGGTGTTGTAAACTTTCTTCTAAGTTTTGAGCATGAGCCTGAATGCGTGCAATATCCATATTGTCCTGAAGGGACGCAGTCAAGCACCTATCCATCAAATGTGGCCCGAGGCCCTTCACAAATCGGTGTACCCGGTCGCTCATATCCGCTACCATGGCCGAAGCATACCTAGCCAAAGAATTGAAGTGGAGACTATACTCTAAAGCACTCATGCTACCTTGCCTCAAATTTAAGAACTTATCGACTCTAGCTCGCCGAACTTCCAGAGGCATATAGTGTCGGAGGAAAGCATCAACAAACTCTTTCCATACCGGGGGAGGTGCATTGGCTCCCCGTGAAGCCATCCAAACCGTATACCATTGGATCGAGACATCTCTCAATCTATACGATGCTAACTCTACCGATTCGGTGTCCGAAACATGTATCAATCGAAGCGTCCTCAACATACCATCAATAAAATCCTGAGGGTCCTCCTCCGGCTTTTATCCAAAGAATTCCAGAGGGTTCAAAGTAATGAAGTCACGGGCCCTTGCACTAACAGCCCTGTCACCCTGCCCTGCACTTTGCCGCTGAGTCTGAGCAGCAACCAACTGAGTAAGCAAATGTATGGCCTCTTTCACATCTTGGCCTGAAGCATCCGGTGGAGGAGCTGGAGGTGCTGGGGCTGAGGCTCCCTCACGCTCCTCTAAAATAGGTACTGAACGGGAGGACTGAGATTGAGCCGCACTCTGGGGCTCACTTTCCTCTACTACCGGTGGCGGTGCTCTTTCAGCCCGCTTTTCTGTCACCGTCTTGCCCTTTTGGGCTGCTGTAGCCTTTCTCTTTACAGGCATTTCTGAAATACACAACACACGATTCAGGAACAAGAATTTCTTATATCATAGCTCTATCGCACGATTCTTATGAGGAAAGAAGGTCATTTATTCCTAAAATGTCTGCAGCTTCTTGTTTATAAGTGTGGCGCGCAACACACCCATAACCAAGACTCTACTAGACACGGCTCGTAGACACACCCTAAGACTGAACTGCTCTGATACCACTTTTGTCACGACCCGTCTAGAGGGCCACGACGAGCGCCCGGTGCTAGCCCACCCGAGCACCCCTTGGCTTACACTTATACTTTCATCTAGGTGAGCCACATAATTAAACATACATTTCTATTCATCAATCATACTAGTCCCATTGGACGACAATGCTTTTATACCATCGTTGGCATCCCTACCATATCAATGTACATGAGCCGACAAGGCTAACAAAATGATGTACAAAATATAGGCCGACAAAGCCAGACATATCTAACCATATACACATGTCTACGAGCCTCTAAGGAGAGTATAACATATCATATAGGCGGGACAGGACCCCGCTATGCCCATAATTATGTACACAAAAGAATAAGTACCCAAAAGTTATGGCTCCGAATGAAATGGAGCTCTGCTATGTAGTCTCTGAGAATATAGCTATGGATCGAGCTTGTCTCCCTGTGCACCTGCGGGCATGACGCAGCGTCCACAAACAAAAGGACGTCAGTACGAAGAATGTACTGAGTATGTAAAGCATAATCAATATCAATATAGAAGCATAATGAACAACATGAGAAATAACACAAGATGGGAGATGGTAATATCATCGTCATAGGCACTTACTTGCCTTTCATAGGAACTTTTCATTTCTAACGCGTATTTGTGTACATACATCCATGTCCGTATCCGTAATCGTATTCATTCCATATTTGTACTCGTATTCGTATACATACCTTTATTCACATTCATATCGTATCATATTCGTATTCATATCATATACATAATCACATCATATACATAGCATTTACATAACATACCCGACCATGCAGAATCGGTGTTTCATACATACTTGGCCAACCAAGGCTCAAGGTTACACATACCTGGCCCTACCAAGGCTTCAGGGTTACATCTACCTGGCCCTACCAAGGCGTCAGGGTTATCCGTACCATCTGCAGAGGTGTGCGCGCGTTATATAATCATATACATACTTATTTACATTTCCTACCCCGGCCTCACAAGCTCAGGGTTCCATAATAGTCATACATAGATACATATACATAATAGCTCTTAAGCACCTTTACTATTAACATCATTATCATCATCGTCATTATTATCGTCATCGTTATTACCATTATAGTCGTCATCAATATCATTGTCACTATTATCGTTATTCATCTCATCTACCTTAATAGGCCTACTCGTCATACAAGGAACTTAGTACAATCGTAACATATCAAGAATCATAAGCTTAGTAGCTTTGAAGATAGAGGCATTTGGAGAATTTCATAAGCTCGTAGAAGATTTAGATGATTGGTCAAGGAACCATGCCTTATGAAAGAAGGGTTAGCCTTACATACCTTTCCGTTCAATTGTTCTACACTTGTGCGTTCTCCTCTAACGCTGGCGTTTCTACCTTCACTAAAGTCATACTAACATTAGAGTCGATAGCTAGCATGCATGATTAAAACTAGAGAAAAATCGGACAACATCTCTTTTATTTATACGACATTCCCTCATAGCGTATGTCAACTTCCAAACGTCAATAATACATTTACAATGCTATAACGATAGTCATTAGTCATCTGCATTATCCATATTTCTAGACTCACTTTCAATCACCCATATCCATGGCCATAACACACGACGACGTCCATTCACATACGTTGCCTATCCCATGTTCTTAACGTCATTTATAACACATTTATGTCATAACACATCAAGAATCATAACTCAATTTAAGTTATTTCTCAAAATGGCACTATTCCACATTCATGACCTATTTTTCTATACCCTTCTACAATCCAAGTGTTTCAACTCTCCAATACCTTAAACAACATAGAAATATCATGAATCTTACCTTAGATGTTGTAGGAACAAGCCTTGGTTGATAATACTCCGCTTGAGCAAAAACCCTAGTTCATCTCCATTGGGATTTCTTGACTTGAATGATCTTTAATGGGTTTTCTTATACTTGATTCACTTGGTTTATGTTGTTGATCACTAATAATCCTTGAATTCTTGTGGAATAAATGTAGAGAGATGTTTTAGAGAGAAGGGGTGTGATGTAGAAGTGAAATGAAATAAGACTTGGCCCTTTTATTTATTTCCCCAAATCTGTCCCGACCGTATATACGGACCAACATACGGTCCGTATAATTTATACGGGCCGTATTTCTGGCCGTATATTTGGTCCAGAAACTTTTTCCTTTCTGGGCTGATTATACGGTCCCAAACATACGGACAGTATGTTTGGCCGTATAACCCCCAGTGGTTCCGAAGTTCGTTTCGTCGACTCGTTTGATCTCCAATCCTTATGGAACCTTCTTAACACTCGTTCAACACCTCAATACCAATATAAGGGACGTTATCACTCTTCTCCAAGTCATCATTAAGTTCTCGTTAACTCGTTACTCGTATTTCCTTTCCGATACTCATCGTATGCCTTGCTTTCTCTTGGCCAACTTTCTCGTCCAATATCGGATGCCTTTGAAATCTCACTTAGGGTCATCAAATGTCATTTCTTACTCATGGAAATATCGTATACTCGTACTCCTCACTAGTTCATTCACTTGTGCAACAACGAAATATTTTCCGAGGTGTAACAGATTTTGTCCAGAAAGTATATATCATATACTAACAGGGTATCATATAAGGTTGATTCATTCCTTAAAAAAATACTACTCAATCCTCTATGATACCTACATGGTATATCATATACTGACAGGTATCATAAAGGATTGACAGTTCATTCCTTCAAAAAAAAGCACTCAGTCCTCTATGATATCATCATGATATATACTACTACACGATACCTTCGCGGTATATTCCTTCAATGCGACACTGTTCAACAACCCTACGCGATACCATCATGATATATACCATATGCTCAAATGGTATCATGAAGGAGTGTTGAAGTCCTTGAATGCAACAGTCATCTATCCTCCATGATACCATCATGATATAAAAATATACTGAGATGGTATTATGGAGGACTTCTTGAGTCTTTCACATGTGTCAGCAGTCTTGCATGATTCCATCATGGTATATACCATATACAGAGATGGTATCATGAAGGACTGCTTCAGTCATTCAAACAAAGTCCTTCATGATACCATCATGGTATATAAATCTACGCAAATGGTATCATGGAGATTGCTTCATTCCTTCAATGACATTTCTCAATCCTCCATGATACCATCTGCGTATATTTATATACCATGATGGTATCATGGAGGACTCTTTTTGAATAGAGGGTTGGTTTATTCCTTCAAGAAAAAAACACAACTCAATTCTCTATGATGCCCACATAGCATCATAAACTAATAGGGCATCATGAATGACTAACCACACATGATATATCATTCTTGAGAAAAGAGCTTAATCGTCTATGATACTCAGATGGTATATATCATATAATCACATAGATTGGTTCATTCGTTAAAAAAAAACACAAATCAATCCTTTATGATATATATCACATATTGTCAGGGTATCATAAAAGACAGGTTCATTCCTTCAAAAGAAACCTTTATTTATAAAAAAAATACAACAAATAGAGTTTAAGCTTGATTTTGATACACTAATTTTTATATTATTTAGATATAAGTTTTTTTTCATTTATAAAAGAAAAATATTTAAAATATAATTTTGTTATTTTAAATTTTAATAAATGAGTCAGTGACTTATTTTTTAAATTTTTTCTTGTTATAGTCTAATTATTTAATTTTTTATATTTTATTAATCTATAAATAGTTAACTTATATTTTCATCTTTGTATCTTGTTTTATCTTTAAAAAGAAGAATAAAGAAGCAAAAAAAAAAGAGAGAGAGAAAAGTAAATTAGGAAAAGACAAAAAAGCAAATGGACACAAAAAAATTAGGTACAAAAGCACCTGAAGGCAACAGAATTGGCACCGAATGGGAACATCAATCATTTTGGGCATAAAATTAAGAAGTGGCACACGGGTAATTATTTATAGCCGAATGGGTAGTTATGTTATTAATTATGAAAGGGGCAAGAACGGGTAATTATTTAGATTAAAAGGGGTATTTTGTGTTGTTTTCCCTAATAAAATTACGCCTCCAATATTTTTCAAAAGTCCACATAGGACTCTTCATGTAAAAATGGTGCTCTAATCAAAGGTGGATTCAATTGTGAGACATTATAGGTTCGAGTTTGAAATTTTACCATAGCCAAGGGCAAATCTAAACATTAAGGTATGAGTTCATAGGAATTAATGACTTTTGTTTGTATCCCGTATTTGTATTAAGGAATTCACAAAATATTTATAAATAGTTGATTGTGAACTCAATTACATTATTTTACATTAACTTGAGATCATTGTAAAAACACATCAACTTTGAAACTTGAATCTGACCGTCTATTTGATTTATTAGGTACGTAATCTAATTTGTACTTTTTTTTTAATAAATTTTCTTATATATACGTGATCCAAGCCAAGGTAATGAGTTCAGTTTAACCCAGTTTATTTGAAAAATCGGACAAACGGGAAAAACATTTTTCTCTAAGGATATTTTGAAGACAAAAATAAAAGCAACCTCATCCTTTAGCCCACTCCTTGTGTTTCATTGGTAGGAAGAAGATAGGTAAAAAAGGGATGGGAACTAAATATTCTCTTTAGTGAAAAGAACAGTGCTAGAAGAGGAGGAAAATAAATATGAACAGAGAAGGAAAGTTGGATTCGCAAAAACTACTAATGGTAAATTTACGCACTTTAGTCTGTAACTTCAGAAAAGGTAATAACTATATGAAAAAAAGGTCAAATGTGAGGGTTACTTCATAATTAGCCTTTTCTTCTTTTGGGGAAGTTACACATTTGATTGCTCAATTAAAAATATTTACAACTGCTAGCTAAACGTGGCAATCGGTTCGGGCTAACCGGTTTTAACCGATAACCGGATCGGTTAAACCGGAGCCGGAACCGGAACCGGAACCGGTAGAACCGGTTAACCGTGTAATGGTTTACCGGTCCGGTTCCAATATTTTGGAAACCGGAACCGGACCGGTTTAACCGGTGAAAATTTTAAAAAAAAAAACGGAAAGAGCCGTTGGGCTTTAATGGACCGTTGGCAACAATCCATTTGCAAAAATGGTCGTTGCCAAACGGTCAGTTTTTTAATTTTTGGCCCCCAAATTTTTTTTTTAACAGTTTAACCCATCCCCACCCCTATATAAACCCTTCTTCATTTTCATTTTAATTCACATCAATTCACTCTTCTTCATTTTTCTCTCAAATCTCAATCTCTCAATTATAGTTACTTTGCAATAATTAGCCACAAAGTCTTATTATATTTTCAACTTTCAATTATTAATTTTGCAATTATAATATTGTTGGTGGAGTTGGTGATTTTGCAACAATCCGAAGTAGCTTTGGTGGATTTGCAATTCTAGCCGACTTCACTTTGTTGGAAATTAATCCGGCAATTTGGTACCTTCGTTCCAACTCTATCTTTATTTTTCGCAATTTAATTCTAGCAATTTATTTTTCGCAATTTAATTTACGCAATTTAATTCTAGCAATTTAATTTGTTGTAATTTATTTTCTTGTGATTTATTTGATTGTGATTTAAATTAATTCTATTTAATAATGTCAAAGAGATTAAGACGTGGTGCCGGTAGTAGTAGTCGTACTGTTAGGGGTGCGCTTAATGAGGAAACATTTGTGAAAGAAACACCTAATTTAGGTATTGATGTTGGTGGAAATAATCCACTGTTAGGTCATGAGGCAATGCAACAACATTTTACCGACACTTTTAATGAAGACTTAGATAATGATGATGAAACACAACCCCCCGAAAATCCCATAGGAGATACATGTCCTGCACAATCACATACACAAGACAAACCTCCTAGAACTCGTAAGCCAACAGCTAAAGTTTGGAAATTTATGACTAAGAATAGGGAAAACCAAACAGCTACGTGTACCCTATGTGGACAAGTATTTAGTTTTAAGCAAGGAACTGGTAAGGATGGTGGAACGGGTACACTAAATGATCATATGAGAACCAAACATATAGATATTTGGGGAGAACAAACGGGTTCAAATGTGGGGGGGATTCAAATGACGATAGACAAATGTTTAAGTATACTATATATACTTAAACATATATAAGTATATATGTATATATAGTATATATATTAATTTATACCTATATATAAGTAAATATAGTATATAGTACATATATATATATATAGTATATAGTACATATATATAAGTATGTATAGTATATATATTAAGTTATACATATATGTTATACATATATATATAAGTATATATAGTATATATATTAAATTATACATATATATAAGTATATGTAAGTTATACATATATATATGTATACGAAAAGCACTATTCTGTATTGCTGACTTGCTGTTAGGCTGTTAGTCAATAAATATTTAAACTTTAATTATAAAGTTGTATAACATATGTAAATATACCTACAATATACAAATAAATACTATAATATATATATAATACAAAAAATAAAAACAAAAAAAGATTTTAAGCACTCCAAACCAGACCGGTTCCGGTTTGGAGTTTAAAACCGGTAAACCGGAACCGGTTAAGCGGTTTCGGTTTTTTAACCGGAACCGGCCGGTTCCTTAACCGGTTACCGGTCCGGTTCTGGTTGGAACCGGTTAACAGGCATACTGCTAGCCAATAACTTATTTATACACATATTATATATTTGACTGCTATTTTATTGAGCTGACAGCTATTTAAGCGATTTTTTTTTTGTGTGTGTGTTGTTGCGTTTCTTTGAGTTATGCCAATACCAATAAGGAAAACTAGAGAAATCGATTCATTTTATTTCTTATAAGCACTAGTGGCATGAGGCTCATGCTGAGCTCGGGCCCAAACTCAAAATATAAAAGTAGATATTTAAAACAAAAAAATGTAGTTTATGTTATTTTTATTGTATAATAATTAAAATTTCAAATAAATATATTTTCAGTATATAAAAGCAAAACTTTCATTTCACTTGTTTAACATCTTAACTTTCATTTTTTATGAAATTATTTATTTCAAATAAAATGCAGAGCCATAATTTGAAGTTTATGGATTCCGAATCCTAATCTTTTTAGATTATTTATTTCTAAATTAATAATATGTACATACTCAATGAATTTTTAAGACAAATAAAGAGTTAGAACCAAACGCTACCGAATCTGACTAAACACGTAGCCGACACTCTAACTCCGCGATGCTTCAAGCTCATTTTATGTTTATCTGGATCTCATTTAAGATTTTAATAATGTATTTCATTTTCACTCGTATTAGACAATCTCGAGTTTTCATCTACTAGAATCATCTAACACAACAAATTTTTTCGGTGACTCCAAATCTGTACTACAATTTTTATAATCTTAGTTTTAAATTTTTACACAGATTAACCTAATGATCTTACAAAAATTTCAATAAATAATAATTAAAGTACATTAATAAAGTAAAGATTTTAAAGCTATAACTAAAATTAATTTTAGGATGGATATTTATAAGCACATATGAGCCACTAAAAAAAATAAAATATTGGAGGTTTAATAAAAGATTTAGTGAGACCTAATAAATGCTCCAATTGTAAAAGACAGTTTGGCACCAAAGTTGCTTAAAATTTTAGCAGAACGTATAAAGAAAAATAATATATCCCCTCCATCTCAGAATATTTGTCACGTTTCTTTTTTCGAAAGGCAATTTGACTAATCTTTGGTGCTAAATTGAACAAGATTAACTCAATATTTTAAAAACTAAAATTTGGATATTAAATTATATGAAAAATACTATAAATTGCTATTCTCCTATTAATATAGTAGATTTTTTTTTTGAAAAATATTGTTAAATATTTATATAATTTGATCCTCGAGAATTGAAACGTGATAAATATTTTGAGACGAAGAAATAAAATTAATTTTAAAAGGAGCAAAATGAGATTAACAAAAAGTTACTATGATATCAATGTTGACCAAGTACAATACAAAGTCCCATAATGTCTTAAGAAAGAGAAACGTACAGGGGAAAAGCAACAGCAAGGCATCAACAGAGAAATTTACTGTTGTGGGTCCCCATAGGAATGTGAGGACGACAAAAGTTTTAGATCCTTGCTTATACAAAGTACTAATTTTTGTCGTATAGTCCCTCTGATTTGATCCTTCTTATTAAAATTGAGGTGAACATATTTTTTATTTTTTACAATATAAAAGGACCACAAAGTCAATGAAAATCAATAAGGGCCTACTTTAAGTACGTCGTGGAACATGATTGTCAAGTGGGTAGGGGCTTATTCAGTGCTCATGCTTGAAAATGATATTGTCATTTACCACTTCACATGGTGTGGGGCATCTTTTAGATTTTTAACTTCAACGATAAAAACAGCCTTTAATTTTGTACAAAATGTCTATTTGAATTTCCTCTATCGTCACTATCATAAATTTTGTAGCTCATTAATATTTGAGTAATTTTTCAAATTTTGGGGTGCTGCTTTAATGATTTCATTCCAGAATTATTTCGAACAAACAATTCTTTTTGACGATGACGTTTGACAAAAGATACAAAAATCGATAAAACATAAGAAAAATGTCAATTTTTGTATTAATAACGGATAATTGCTCAATTGATTTTGTTGCTCCTTATAGGATGTCTGAGGCTCAAGCCTTGCTGTGACATCTCTAGTATTTTAAGAGACAAGTTTTTTTTTATAACTCAGATAAAATCAGTTGGATTCAAATTCTCTTAGTTAAGTATAATTGCATGTTTTGATCCAGCTTAAAAGTTAAATATCTGATATACCATAATAGTGACAATTTGTGTTGAAAAGTACAAGTTTTCTTATTTTTTCTGAATTAGTAACCAAAAAAAGAGTGCACACTCCCATGTACACTTTCCTTTCCAATTTATAAGCAGCGTGACGTAGGGCGGGGCATAAATACCGAAAATTGAAAAATCGGATCGAACTGAACCGAACTTCACGAAACCGAAACCGAAATCGAAAGAACCGAATCAAATTAGTTTGGTTCGGTGTTTGGTGTTCACCTTTAAAAAACCGAAACCGAAATAGCCGAACCGAACTTTGATGAAACCGAACCGAAGAACCGAAATTCATACATTACCCAAAAAAAATAAAATAGTCCAGACCCATTAAGTTTAAGCCCCAAAAAAACCCAATTGTAATAAGCTCTCTTTTGCTTTTGTATCCTTAATTTTCCACTTCAATTGAGAAAATCAAATATCCTTAACAGAGAAAGGTGACTAGGATGTGTCTTTAGGATTAATATATGTCATTTATGTGTTTTCTTAATTATTCTTATTGTATGTATATAACACCTAGTAATCCTATATTATGGTTATGATTTTCTGTTCTTGTGAATCTTGTTTGTTTGATTTTGATTTTGATTTTAATTTGTTAGTTTTATGTTTTATTGCTTTTAAGAATATGAATTAGTGTAAATGGAATCGCTTCTAATATCATATCAAAAAAACCGAATTGAAAAAAACGAAACCGAACCGAACCAAACTTCAAAAAACCGAAACCGAAAGAACCGAACTAGTTTGATTCGGTGTTCAGTGTCCACCTTCAAAAAACCGAAACCGAAATAGCTAAATCGATGTTTGATAAAACCGAACCGAAGAACCGAACGCCCACCCGTTCCAAAATGTTTAATACACATTATCACTTAAGAACTTGTACTGACAAAAGAGACTATATTTGCTTTATGGAAAAGAATCTTCAAATCTTCCCACTTTCTTTTTCAATTTTCCATCAATGTCAATGTCGCGTTCGATATTTGACACACATTAACAAACACAATTTTTAAAAATGTTTAGAAAAAATTTAAAAGTTGATGTTATATTGTGCTGTAAATTTAGCTTTGGCTGTACAATTTTGTCCTATTGTTGACAATATGATATGTCTAATTTAGGGAAAACGATTTAAATCGTGTGTGCAGAACAAATTGCAGCCTTATCTAGTCTGTGTAGTTTGCAAGAGGCTATCATGCCATAATGGGACTTAAATTCTCGGACTTCGTGAAAAATAGAATTGGATCATTAACAAACGAGGAAATAGGCCGGGAAAGTGTGAAAAAACAAATGGGCCCTCAAAGGGATTAGGCTGATGTTCTGTCCAACCCAAGAGAACCCCTCCTCACTTGTTTAGTTATTCGTTAGTTTATTGAACTAATTCCCTCATATACTTGGGTTTTCCATAAAACTATATTTTGTAAATTATTATAGCTTGTTTGATCAAGTTTATTTTTCTCAAAAAGTGCTTATTTTTTTAAAAAAATGAGGTGTTTGATCAAGCTTTTGGGAGAAAATAAGTAATTTTGGGGAGTAGCAGAAGTTGTTTTCAGCGGCTAAAAAAAGGAGTTTCCCCACATGCACTTTTTTGAAAATCACTTATGAGAAAAATGCACTTAGAAGCACTTTTTATAAACTTGACCGAACATTAATTGCTGCTCAAAAATGTTTTTTAAACTAATTGATCAAACACAAACTGCTTCTCACCAAAAGTTCTTTTTTAAAAAGCACTTTTGATTTTTTTCTTCAAATTAAGCTGATTTTAGAAGCTTGGCCAAATATGCTATAAGTCTTATTACGATTAAGAAAAGATGTGGAATGATTAGGCGCAGCCCGATTAAACGAATGTGGTGCATTTTTTTTTTGTGCGGATTGCCCTTCAAACGCACTGGTCTTTAATTTTTCCCCTAAAATTGCTGGTAATTAATTTTTGCCATTCACCTAGTACTATGAGGTTTGGGGTTTGAACCCCGCCTCAGTAAAAAAAAATCGCAAGATAGAGTTTCGTAGCAAAATTAGGCCTATTCGGGCAAAAGTTAGACCTTAAGGCAGAGTTTTGCAAAATTTCAACTGAGTAAAAAAAAAAAAAGATCTTGTTTTGGCTTAATACAAAACTCTACCTTATGCCTGAAGGCAAAACTCTGCCGTGAATAGACTTTGCGATCAAACTCTACCTTGCGAATCTTTTTTTAAATTTTTGACTGAGTAAGAGTTCCGAACCCGAAATCAAGGAGTTTTAGCGAATGATAAAAATTAAAGACCACCAATTTGAGGGATAAAAATTAAAGACCACCCCCGAATAAGGATAATTGTGCAAATTGGCCAATGTGGTGATGCAATAAGTGAGCGATCTTCCTATCATTTTGGGTTTCAAGTCCAAAGTAATGTTGAAATAGGCCTTTGACCTCCTCCTAATTTTGAAGGCCTATTGCTCCCTTCTCTTTGATGCGAGGACGAAGATCTTACAATAAGTAATGTAGCACTACTCGAGCAAACATCTTCTAAAATTGTTGAAATATATTTTTTTCTGATCCGTTTTTATAATTTGATTTTATTAAATTGTTATTTACCTACGTAACCAGTGGAATGTTAATTAAGTAGGTTTAATGCCAAAATGAATAAGGTGTAAAATTTAAATAAGATCAACTTAGGATTGCTACTTACATACTATACTGTTATAAATAAGTTCAATAAAATGATTTATCTTAGAAAAGGTCCAATAAAATGTCACTCATTATATCTCATTTGACGATAATAATAACAAGGCTGCATCACTGCATCAGCATGCAACTAACTTTGCCAGAAAATGTCTTTAAAAATTAATTAGTTTTTGTTATGAAATATATTATGGGTGTCCAATACGCTAATATAATGCTTCTCCTCCACCATCTTAATGGTTCCTCCATTTTCCTCCACCATCTTAATGGTTCCTCCATTTTCTCATATATTGAATGCATATGTAGCACTATAAATAGAGGCATAAGTTTTCATATGAAATATACTTGAAACACATTTTGGAAGAATAGTAAAAATCTCTCCTCTAATATTGTGACTCTTTTAGCTTCATTTTATAACACGTTATCAGCACGAGACTCTGCCGTTCCGAGCAAATACTTTAAAGCCTCGAAGGTATTGATTTTCTATCTTTCTTTACTAATGGAAAATCTTACCAAACGTGAATTTGTAGCTTTAGATTAGGGGTGTACATGGACCGGGTTGGTTTGGATTTTTTAAACACCAAACCAAACCAATTACGTCGGGTTTTTAAATTTATACACCAAACCAAACCAATAAAATTCGGGTTTTTCAACCTCGGGTTTTTCGGTTTTCTCGGGTTTTTCGGATTTTTTTTCGAAATAGTCTTGATACAAAACATATAACTTTTTCTTCAAATATTTCTTTAGTCCTAGTAAGGTACAACTATATAATTAAGGTATTTCTTAAGAAAAAAACACAAAATGTGAGAAGAGTGATGACAATGTATTAAAATATTTAACAAAAGCTAATAAAATCGGTTAAAATAAATATTGCTAATTAACAAGCCATAAAGAAAATGACCATAATCTAAAAATATTAAGTCATGCTAAAATAAGTACGACAAATAAGTATTAATTACATGACAGAGAAAAAAAACTTAAGTTATGTATTTTCACTCTCTAAATCAATTATGCAAAACTAAAGAATAGATATCCAACATTATTATCATTCCTAATGGTAAATTGAATTTCTTTTGTTAGCATTAGTGTTGAGTTGGTTTTGGTTTGGACTTTATTTGAGTTACTAACATCCATAGGATATAAAACTTATTGACGTTCAAAATTCTAAGTTCAAGCTTGAATAATATGATAATAGATAAAAAAACTACAAAAAATTTAAGAAATATTTATAAATTACATTCCAAATAAATATTTTTATGTATAAAATATTTTAAAAATTGAATACATGTAATGTCGGGTTGGTTTGGTTCAGTTTGACTTTTTTTAGTTAAAACTAAACCAAACCATATGGTCGGGTTTTTTTTTTCAACACCAAACCAAGTCAAACCAAACCACTAGTCGGGTTTTTTTCTCGGTTTGACTCGGTTTATCGGTTTGGTATGGTTTGTCGGTTTACTTTGTACACCCCTACTTTAGATATATCCGGCAATACCTATATGTCTTGGATTCTTGACGCTGAAATTCACCTTAATGCGATGGGTCTGGCAGACACCATCAAAGATAAAAATGAGGCATCAAACCAAGACCGTGCCAAGGCTATGATATTCCTCCGCCATCACCTTGATGAGGACTTGAAAATGGAATATCTCACTGTTAAAGATCCTCTTACTCTGTGAAATAATTTAAAAGATAGATATGACCACCTGAAGATGGTCATACTTCCACAAATACGTTTTGATTGGCTCCAATTAAAGCTACAAGATTTTAAATCTATTAAGGCATATAATTCCGCCATGTTTAAAATTATTTCTCAGTTGAAATTATGTGGTGAAAATATTACTGATCATGATATGCTGGAGAAAACATTCTCCACTTTTCCTGCCTCGAGTATGCTCCTGCAGCAGCAATACCGAGAGATGAGATTCAAGAAATATTCTGATTTAATAGCACATCTTTTAGTGGCTGAACAACATAATGAATTATTAATGAAAAATCATGAAAGCCGACCCACTGGTACTGCCCCATTCCCTGAAGTGAATGAGGCAAATTTTCGTCATTCTAGGCGTGAAAGAGGTTGTGGCCCCAGTCGTGGTCATGGTCGTGGTCGAGGAAGGAATTTTAATCATGATTCTCGTCTTGCACCAAATAATATCCTTCACCACCAGCAGTGTAAAAGGAAGGATGAAAAGCATAAAGCTGTGCAAAAGAAAAATTCAGAAAATAAATGCTTCCGATGTGGAGGAAAGAGGCACTAGTCACGTACATGTCGTACGCCAAAACACCTAGTTGATTTGTATCAAGCCTCTCTCAAAAGGGCAGAAAAGGATGCCGAAGCAAATTTTATTTCTGAAGATAATGTTGAGCCCATGCATCTAGATGTGGCAGATTTCTTTGAACTCCCTGAAGGGAAAATAGATCATTTGATCGGTGATGGATCTGTAAAAACTTAGATATTTCATACGTGTCGTTTGTATGTGGTTATGTTTCCATGTTTATGTAAATGAAGTGTGTGTAATGCTTTGTTTAAATAGTAATATATGTAATAAAATGTGTGTAATGCTTTGCCTAATCATAATATCTACTTTGATATTCACTTTATCTATTATTTCATTTTGAAGAATCTATGGAAATTCCTCAAATTTTATTTGGATCAATGACCAATCATGAAGATATTTGTGTGATTGATAGTGGAACAACACATGCCATATTCAAAGATGAGAAATACTTTTCTCACTTGCATAGAAAAAGGAAAAATATTAATACAATTTCTGGCAATTCAAAATTGATTGAAGGCTCCGGAAGAGCTACTATATTTCTGACTAAGGGGACGAAACTTGTTATAGAAGATGCATTATTCTCTTCTAAATCCCCAAGAAACATGTTAAGTTTCAAAGATATCCGCCGTAATGGATATCACGCTGAGACATTAAACGAAATAAATGATGAATATCTTGCCATTACAAAGAATGTCTCCGGCCAGAAATATATTTTGGAGAAATTGCCAACTTTGTCTTCTGGTCTGTATTATGCAAAAATCAGTACAATTGAAGCACACTCGATCGTAAACCAGAAGTTTAATGATTCAAGTACTTTTATGCTTTGGCATGAACGAATAGGTCACCCTGGATCAATAATGATGAGACGAATTATTGAAAATTCAAATGGGCATCCACTTAAGAACCTGAAGATTCTTGAAAGTGGTGAATTTTCATGTGCTGCTTGTTATCAGGGTAAGTTGATAGCTAAGTCATCACCAATGAAAGTTGACATTGAATCCCCTGCTTTTCTAGAACGTATACATGGGGATATATGTGGACCTATTCATCCACCTTGTGGGTCATTCAGATATTTTATGGTCCTAATAGACGCATCTTCAAGATGGTCTCATGTGTGCCTCCTATCGTCTCGAAACCTGGCGTTTTCGAAATTATTGGCACAAATAATACGCTTAAGGGCACAGTGTCCGGATTATCCCATTAAGGCTATACGCCTCGATAATGCCGGAGAATTTACGTCTCAATATTTTGATGATTATTGTTTATCAGTTGGGATAAAAGTTGAACATCCTGTAGCACATGTTCATACCCAAAATGGCCTTGCTGAGTCATTTATTAAACGACTACAATTGATAGCAAGACCACTACTTATGAAAACACGGTTGCCCACTACCGTCTGGGGACATGCTATCTTACATGCAGCATCTCTTATTCGCCTCAGACCGACTCATTATAATAAATACTCCCCGTCACAATTAGTATTTGGTCATGAACCAAATATTGCTCATCTCCGAATCTTTGGCTGTGCTGTATATGTGCCTGTAGCACCACCACGGCGTACTAAGATGGGCCCCCAAAGAAGGTTAGGTATATATGTTGGGTTTGAATCACCCTCTTTTATTCGCTATCTTGAGCCATTGACGGGAGATTTATTCACTGCCCGATTTGCAGATTGTCGATTTGATGAAACAAATTTTCCACAATTAGGGGGAGAGAGAAAAGAAATCAAAAGAGAAATTGTGTGGAAAGTTCCATCACTATCTCATTTTGATCCACGTGCCCCCATATGTAAACAGAAGATCATTCACTTGCAAAAAATAGCAAATCAAATGTCAGACGCATTTACTGATTTGAAAAGGATAACTAAGTCACATATCCCTGCAGAGAATGTGCCTATCCGAATTGATGTCCCAAAGGGAAAATCTACTAGTGTCATAGCCTCTAAATCTCATGCACGCCTGAAGCGTGGTAGGCCATTGGGTTCTAAGGATAAAAATTCTAGAAAAAGAAACACGAAAAATGATCAAAATGACACTATGAAAGAATATCATGAAGATATTCAAGATCTGACTAATCCTGATACTCCTGAAGATATTAGGGAACCCGAGACTCAAGTAAATAAAGAACTATCATTGAGTTCTTCTAGTGATGGGATAAATTTGAATCGATCGAAGATTATGGTGGATAATGTTTTTGCATATAATGTTGCCCTAAATATTATGAAAGACATTGACGATCAGGAACCCCAATCTGTCGAAGAATGTCGACGAAGATATGATTGGCCAAAATGGCAAGAGGCAGTTCAATCAGAATTGAATTCACTTGCCAAACGTGAGGTTTTTGGACCTGTAGTCCAAACGCCCAATGGTGTAAAACCAATTGGCCATAAATGGATTTTTGTGCGAAAAAGGAATGAGAGGAATGAAATTGTGAGATACAAGGCACGCCTTGTTGCACAAGGATTCTCTCAACGACCCGGTATCGACTATGAAGAAATATATTCACCAGTTATGGATGGCATAACATTTCGATATCTCATCAGTTTAGCTGTACATGAAAACCTTGAAATACATCTGATGGATGTGGTTACAACTTACCTTTATGGCTCACTTGATAATGAAGTCTATATGAAAATTCCTGAAGGATTTAAAATGCCTGAAGCAATTAACTCAAAGTCTCGGGAGATGTATTCAATCAGATTACAAAGATCGTTGTATGGTCTAAAACAATCAGGGCGCATGTGGTACAATCGCCTCAGTGAGTACTTGGTAAAAGAAGGTTATATAAATGATGCCATTTGTCCATGTGTTTTTATTAAGAAAGCAAAATTGGAGTTCGTTATAATCGCTGTTTATGTTGATGACATAAACCTAATTGGAACTCCAGAAGAGCTCCAAAAGGCGATTGAATATTTAAAGAAAGAATTTGAGATGAAAGATCTGGGAAAAGCAAAACTTTGTCTTGGTTTGCAGATTGAACATTTGACAGATGGGATCCTTATCCATCAATTTGCTTATGCCGAAAAGGTTTTAAAAAGATTTTACATGGACAATGCGCATCCTTTAAGTACTCCAATGGTTGTTCGCTTACTTGAAGTGAGTAAAGATTCGTTCCGACCTCAAGAAGAAAATGAAGAGCTTCTTGGTCCTGAAGTACCATATCTTAGTGCAATTGGTGCACTTATGTATCTTGCTAACGCTACAAGACCTGACATAGCGTTCTCTGTTAATTTGCTAGCAAGATATAGCTCTTCTCCTACACGAAGACATTGGAACGGAGTTAAGCATATATTGCGATATCTGAAGGGAACTAGTGATATGGGTCTGTTTTATACTAACAAAGGTAGTACAGATCTTGTTGGTTATGCAGATGCAGGTTATTTATCTGATCCACATAAAGCTCGATCTCAAACAGGCTATCTTTTTACATGCGGAGGTACTGCTATATCATGGCGATCCACAAAGCAGTCCATTGTTGCTACTTCTTCGAATCATGCTGAGATAATAGCCATTCATGAAGCAAGTAAAGAATGTGTGTGGTTGAGATCAGTGATACATTTCATCAGAGAAAGATGTGGCTTGAAGTGTGATACAAAATTACCCACAGTATTATATGAAGATAATGCTGCATGCATAACTCAATTAAAAGGAGGATTTATAAAAGGAGATAGAACGAAACACATTTCACCAAAGTTATTTTTCACACATGATCTCCAGAAGAAAGGTGATATTGATGTGCAACAAATTCGTTCAAGTGACAATCATGCAGATTTGTTCACCAAATCTTTGCCAACTTCAACTCTTGAGAAGATGATATTCAAGATTGGAATGCGAAGACTCCGACATCTGAATATTGGTCTTCGTCAGGGGGAGTGAAATACGCGTTGTACTCTTTTTTCCTTAACCAAGTTTTGTCCCATTGGGTTTTCTTGGTAAGGTTTTTAATGAGGCAGCTCTCAAAGCGTATTACTAGATATGTGTACTCTTTTTTTTTCCTTCATTGAGGCTTTTTCCCACAGGGTTTTTCCCAATAAGGTTTTTAACGATGCACATCATCTATGGACATCCAAGGGGGAGTGTTATGAAATATATTATGGATGTCCAATACACAAATATAATGCTTCTCCTCCACCATCTTAATGGTTCCTCCATTTTCCTCCACCATCTGAATGGTTCCTCCATTTTCTCATATATTGAATGCATATGTAGCACTATAAATAGAGACATAAGTTTTCATATGAAATACACTTGAAACACATTTTGGAAGAATAGTAAAAATCTCTCCTCTTTTGTCATTCTATTTCTATGATTTTCATCCTTTAATATTGTGACTCTTTTAGCTTCATTTTATAACAGTTTCGTGTAATTCTAGTTATTCCTTTATTTAGTTATATGTCCTTTTCTCCCATAAGTCGACATTTGTCAACTGAACTGATAAGCCACTAAAGGAGACTTTATTATTGCGAATGTTTTTTCCCTTTCCCTCTATGATGGAAAAAAGTAGACACGGGAAAAAAACACTGAATATCCACACGGTAAAGAGACTTTATTTTCCTAGCAGCCTTTGGGGATCTAATTAATTTGCACGGAAGACTAGTTTCCTTTGATTGAGGTTTGATTATACCCATATCAATCATCGATAAAAGATTATGCCATATTCGGTGTGTCCACCATATTAATAAAGGTAAGATATGCAATTTTTTCACATACATATATAATTACTTAATCATATTTCATTGATTAGAGGCGGGTTCATAATTTGAAATATATGTGTTCTGAATTTGAACTTTATTATACGTACGAATTCAATATATTTCTCAACAAATATAGAGTTTGAATTCAAATTATTGAATTTTGCCGAACCCGTATTGCTCATGCTAATTCCGTCGGTATCATTGTTATGCAATCGCACTCTAAATTTTACTAGCCAGTAAAGTCACATTGCTTGATTTTGTGTGAACAGTGAACACTGATTATTTTCCAATAAGTATTACGGATAAATTATCCAAATGAAAAGGAAGTTCCTCATGAGTTTCTCAGAACTTTCTTCTCATTAATGTAGCTACTAGGAAAGCTTCAACACCCTGTTCGACTTTCAAAATATCTTGTGAATTGTTAAAGACTCTACAATTACGTATCTCAGATAAGAATTAAGAGTAATACCTAAAAAAATTCCAATTGCCAATTAAGTTGTCTTCAGCCTTAAGGAATTCCCCTCACTTGTTTTTTTCATAGTCTCATACTATATCAGCTTCATATGTTGTGTAATTGCATTTTATGTTTTATTCTCATCGAACTCAAATTCAGATCATACGTGATCTTATTATGCGGTCATAGATGCACTCCTATTTATGATGTCTCTGTCTATTTTCATTTCATCCGCATATGCTTTTCTTCTCCGTCCATCCTTAAAAAACAGGCCACCTCCAGCTGTGGACGACGGGCTAGCCCACTATTTTACGACTTTGGCACAACTCCGTCCTCGGCGAATATATATTTTCTTCTCGAGAATAGCTAATTCTCCGTTCATCAAGATCATACTGACAAGTCATTTTATTGGAATATATTTCAGTTATACCTTATTTTGGTGTATCCTAATTATACCTGTTGTTTATGGAGTACTTGTTTCGATAGATGTTTTTCTGGGGTGTTTCTTGTGTGTCCTGTTATGTTTATTGTATTCATTCATTCGTCTAGTCCCACTGACTGCTTATTTAAGGCTTAAGCAACGATTTAACGAGTGGGGTACATTGCCTTCTTTATTGTGGATTTTGAATATTATGAAATATTCACTCGGAATGGTGGGGACTATTCTTTTTCAGTACTATTTTAGACATGCTTCTACTCATCAAATAGTAGGGTTCTTGAGCTTGGCAGTGGCTTGGCTTGGGAATCTAGCAATGGTTCAACCTTCGACTGATCTGGAATCTTCAATTTCTTCCTTGTTAATGCTTCCTTGAACTGTGCAGTGAATATCTTTAAACTCGATATATATACTTGGCTCGTCTTTGCTGCTTGCCTTTTGCTGTACTTTTGCCGCCGGATGTTGAATTCAGTGACCTTGACATATTTTTAAGATGTTCACTCGACAGCAAGTTGCAGTACTTCCACAGACGCTGCCGGTCTCACCACCATCGCCGTCTTCTACAATCGCTCCGATACTTCCACAGACATTGCCGTTATCACCACCATCGTTGTCTTCCACTAACATTGTTGTTGTCGCTCCAATTCTTCAACGGTCGTTGTCATCACCAC
Organism: Lycium barbarum; assembly: GCF_019175385.1. NCBI lineage: Eukaryota > Viridiplantae > Streptophyta > Magnoliopsida > Solanales > Solanaceae > Lycium > Lycium barbarum. Next base: position 164,915,375 of record NC_083337.1, read on the forward strand.
CATGATGTCTTCCACAGGCGAATGTTGCTCTCCACCTCTGAGTCCCTTGAACAAACTATTACTCCCTCCATCCCATTTTAAGTGTCTTAAAAAGGCGTTTCGTCATGCGATATGAAATCATAATTTCATATTTTGATTTCAAATTAATGTTTGTTTATGTAGTTTGCACAAAATTTCAACTTCAACTTCTATTTCAAATCCTAAATTTTCCAAAAAAAAATGCCCCATTTGGGATGCCTATTACCGGTGGCTAACAACCATAAGAAAGATGAAAACAGGGAGATCTAAGCCCACCGATGAAGCCCTCAGATAAGAAAATAGGGAGAGCAGCTTAAGCCCACCGATGCCTCTTCCGCCGGTGACTAACAACGATGACATGAAGAACGTGCTGGCGGTGTGGCTCAATTCTGTCCTTCTTCTCCAAAATAAAATTTCTTCACCAACTCCACCATCTTAATCAGTGCTACCATTTGAATCTTTCACCATGACCAAATTTCGATTAGATTTTTATATATCATTTCTTTATGTTTTCTTAGATTTTGAATAGTGATTTTTCCCATTCTTGTTCGTGGATGGTATTGTGAACCAGTAAGATTCCTGCTTCCTCTAAATTCTTTGTCTTTAGAGAAGAGTCAAATTTGGGTCCTTGAATTAGACGGAAAAATTATTTTTATAGCGAAACTTCATATTTTCCGACGAAATCCTGGCTAATTGATGGTTTTTCCGATGATGACATATAATGGATTGGTGAGGGAAAATTGAGTTAAAATTTGTACTACTAACCCTCTGTTTGGATGGTTTCCCGTGGTTCATTAATGTACAGTATAGTATGGTAAAGTATGATGTTATATTGTATTGTACTGTATTAATGAACACAGTATTTGGATAGACTGTATCGTTTGTTGTGGTTTAATAATATTTGTATTGTTTGGTTTGACTGTATCATATTGTATGATAACTTATAAGTTTATTAAAATACCCTTAAGTCTTAATTAGAAATTAATTTATATATATTAATAAAATTCAGGTAAGGAATAAAATAGGAATTTAAAAAAATAAGTAGATAATGAGTGGGGGTGGCGGAGGGGTGGGTGGTGTGAGGTGGGTGGTTGTGGGATGAGGGTGGGGGTAGTGGCTGAGAGGGTGGGGGTGGAGTTGGGTGGTGGTAAGAGGTAGTGGGTGGTGGAGGGGTGGGTGGTGTGAAGGGGGTGATTGTGGGATGAGGATGGGGGTGGTGAGTGGTAGCGTGGGGGTGGGGTTGGGTGGTGTGAAGTGGGTGGTTATGGGATGACGATGAGGATGGGGGTGGGGGTGGTAGGGTGGGGGTGGAGTTGAGTGGTGGTTGTCACACCCCATTTTAACCGGGTTGATTTAAGAGTATGACATATTGGTGATTCCTATTTATTCTGTTTTAAGGAGTCGCCACCTAATTATTTTAACGGTGAATTAGGACACCTAAATGTTAATTAAGGTAAAGTTAATACTAAACCTCGATTAATAGTTCGCTTAACCAGTGTGATTCTAGGTAAGGGCTCTATATTATCCTAAAGGGAAGGGGTTAGGCATCCTTTAGAATCCGTTAACTTACGGTTATCCGACCAAACTTAGGTTAATTAATTTAGATTAAATGTAATGCTTAAATCTTAAGAAAATAGGTTGCAAATATTATTAAGGTTTGAAAGGAAAACATACTGTTGTTATTTAAACTGACTTAAAGAAATACATAGTAGTCCACTCAGAAATAAAAACTTATAAATGTTGTTGAATTTAAAATAATAATTTTATTGTAAAAAAATGAGAGGTGCAAAGTATAATGATTTATATATAAGTAGAAGCTGTTAAGAGGAAACCTAGCCAATTTAACTTGAAATTATATCAATACAATAGTGTAGGAAATCTAGACTTGTTTTAAAAATAGAATGCAAATATGATAAATTTCTTTCTCTTTTTACTGATTTATTTAATTATGCTCGACTAAGAATAGACGTCATTGATTTAAACCTGAAGAGTTATTTATAAAATATACCTGAGTTTATACTGGCATATAAATGACGTTGTGAAATGTTTAGGACAATAGGAATAAAATATGATTCCTGTTAGTTAAAATATATAGTCATGCCATTTTGCAAATCAATTATTCCAAATAAAATAGATATTAGATGTTTTAACATGAAAAGAAGAGAATAAAACTTATAGAATTAATTTTAATCTTCTCTAAACTAACTACCCATTACTAAAACTAAATCTACAAATTCATTAGGATTCATCTAAGTTGATAAAATAGGATAAGGTTAGCTACTCAAAGTAAATGAAAATACACGACAATAAAATAAGGAAGAGAGAAAGAAAAGATGAAATGGATCCGGCCACTTTAAAGCTCGACTGCTGGAACTGTTCAAGTGATTGGGCTTAGCCCAGAATTTCCGTTTCTTTTGTTTTGCTGCGGACTGGCTGGACGCGGAAAAGATTTCGTTGGGCTTTTAGCCCAACACCTAATGTGGAAGAAGAACGAGTCCCTCAGACTCGTATGCGATGGTCATGCATAAAATAAAAGGAAAAGAAGGATTAGTATACGATCAATGAATAATATTAAACACGTAAAACATGAATTCAAACAAATCAGCAGATCATGTATATTCTGTGCATATTTGAAGTATGCCTCATGTATACACAACTACTGCCTAGGCTAGATTTACACATTTATAAGGGTATTGAAAGTATTCCAACCAATCGACTACGCTAAACACAGAAATTCAATTCTGGAAACATCGAAACAGTAGCGACTAGGCTTAACGTTACAGCATTTATTTTCTTTTAAAGGTAGCATTTTGTTTCTCAGAGAAGCATAACAGCAGCCCATCAATGGCCTATTTGACAACAAGTATTTAATGAAAGGTATCCACAGCAAGCAGTAGCTAGGCAACAACATATGATAACATTTTGAAGATAACAGTGGTTCTTTAGTGTTCGAATAGGAAAGAGATTCATTCGGGTTTTAAAACAAGGCAAAGAAATTTTAAACTTAGTCCAACTAATTCTGGTATGGAAAATATTTTTTTATATACAGTTCTCATCATGGAAAACCTAACATATCAGTAGAAAGAATTATTGCACTAATAAACTAACACTGTAAAAAAAAAGATATGGTTTAAATCTTAAGGTTTCCAAAATGCATTACAACAGAGTAAATTATACTCATACTTCCACACAACACAAGGCAGGAAAATGAAAATACCAGAATAGCCTAACACAAGATGATTCGACTCTAATTCTTGTGAAATTAAAATAAAATCAGAAGCTTTAGAATTGATCTATGCTTAACATGTGAAGAGAAAACAAAACTGATTACTCAAAACTTTAACACACATGGTTGCAGATATGCTCATCTTAGTAACCAAACCAACTCGACTCTAAACTCTTTTTCAAGAATAAAACATAAAGGAGGTCAGAGGACATATTCATACGCTTCTTCATGGATTTTTTTTTAAACTGAAAAATGACTACTTGCGCAACTATACTTAAACAGCGAATACTTTGAACTTAAACACCTAATTTATAACTACGTTTCACATCCATGTTTATCCGATCATATCAGAACCGAAGCTAAATCATTTTATCAGTTAGCCACCAAACCAACACACACATAACCTTCATCATACGACAAAGCGGTTTCGACATTTCACACTAATCAAACAACAACACACTAATCAAGCAACAGTGCAAACAAGTACTGAACACACTAATCACCCTTCAGAAAAACATAAATTAGCATTGAAACTAAGAGAAAGGGAACTAAGGATTACACATTAAAGCAAGAATTAAACTAGAACATAGCTAATCTCAAGAAGTCAAAGATAAACAGAACTGAAAGACAATAGACTAAAATGAGTAAGAAGATTACGTTTTGAAAGACATGCCTTAAGTGGTTCATGTAACCAGATGATTCTTTTCGTGATTTTGGTATTCAAATACATCTCTGTTAAGATTTCTCTTCCTTTTAAGGTTCAGCAAACGAAATAATGCAGCCATAACAGTGAACTTACCAAAGCAGCGACAGTTTAGATTGAAACTTAATGAGATTTAGAGTTATTTACTACGACTCTTAGAAGCCTGCAAGCAACAATTAACTGGAACAGAGAGGATACCCAGATATCTTGACATGTTTCAAATAGGTAATCAAATAAACAAGCTTGGGCATTCCCATTCCAACATGATAACTAGATGCAGCAATATCAACATTCATACAAGTTTAAATGAATATCCCTAAAGATGTATACTCATGTGATCCATGCAATGCTCAGAAGCAAGCTTAGACAGATTCAACTCCAAAGGGAATGATCACACAGCACACAATTAGCATGTTTTATCCATAAGGAACCTCAAATATACTTTCGGAATTTAGCAGAGATCTAATATATCTGAAGATACTGAAAAAACTGAATCATCCTTGTTAACACATCTTAAGTCTGACCATACCCATATCATCTCAAAATAAAACATAGCATGCTAGATATCCATAGCTAAATCATGCTTATCACTATTAACAAGTCATCATATGTCAACCAAACACAAATGAAACGAAGAGCGACAAAATAAACAAGCAGAGATTGAATAGAACTGGACACAAAAGAAACTTACTAAACTAAACAATCATTTCTAAAACATGCTTAAACATATAAATAGGCTAACACAGAAACGTATAAACAGGCTTATCTAAATCAACGCTAACACATGATTAATCCCAGGACATACAGGCAAAACAAAGATGAACTTAAAGCACCTAGTTAATCCAAACTTGCATATAAAGTTGCGACAGTCCCAAAACCGAACTAAACATAACTAAACAGGTCTAATACAACTAAAATAACTACGAACAAAATCTGAAATACAACTAAGCAAAACAGATCACATAAACAATTTCAGACATTTCAACGAATACCAAAAATAATTTAAGGGAAGGAAATTTACCTTCTTCGGGTGCAGCGAAGTGGGTGCGGGTCTTCGATTTACACTAGAAACACTTCAAATTCGAGGTTGCGAAACTCGGATTCGCGACAACCACAGAACAGACGAAAAAAATTGTTTGAGTATTTTGATTCGATATTTTTGTGATATTGTGATAGCTAAACAAAAATGTTTTGCAGGGGGTTTCTTGAATCGAAAAAAAAACAGTTATTGGGGAATTTTCTGAATCAAAGGTCCTATTCTTTTGGGGGTTTCACCAATCAAGCTCCAAAAAAATCCCCCCTTTCTAATGGATGATGAAAACACATTTATAGACTGATTTTTGGTTCGAGTTTCAGAGGAGAGGGAACAAAGGAGAGTGGAGCGCAGAGGCGTGGGTGGAAATGTCAGAAAGCGTGAGATGGAGCGAAGGGAGTGGGGTGTCAGACGAAGGTGGGTGGAGACAAGATGAAGTGGCGAGGACAGCGGCGTGGGTGGTGTCAGAGGTATAGTGGGAGTGGCGTCAGACGCGTGGTGTAGTGGAGTGATGGGTGTGGAGGTGTGAAGGTGACGATGGGGAGGTGGAGATGTGAAGGTGACGATGGGGAGGTGGGGATGTGAAGGTGACGATGGGGAGGTGGGGAGGCGGAAGAGAGAGTGAGAGAGAGGAAGAGAGAGACGGCGGAGGGGCAAAAAATATGATAAGGAAACCCTAAAGGGTTTCCCTTATCCTGAACGAAAATAGGCTGGACCCGGTCCATAAATGGACCGGGTCAATTTTTTAGACCGGGTATTAAAAGAATAGCTAATGAATTAAACATGGACTGATCTAAAAATTGAGATAAAAGATATAGGCTAGTCCAAAAGATATTAGGAGTTACTAGGACTTTAATTTGGGGTCCGGTAAGTCAAAATACGGACCGAGTGCAAAAAATAGTTTGATTTTTAAATTTGAATAAAAGACCCATTTTAATTAATGATATACCGAGGGTGACAAAATATTACTTAATACCAAAAATGTGTGATTATTATACTCGGGTAATAAGATCATATGGTGTTATAATAGCCGTGTAATAATACATATTATTTTTCTTTGAAAATCCGCACTAAATAAATACTATTATTTAATTATGCAAAGATAAATGCGTAAGCTGGTAAAATGCCGAAATGATAAGAATTGTGAATTATAATAATATTAATAAATAATAATAACAATAATAATAATAATAATTATTATTATTATAATAGAAAAATAAAGTGTCGGTATTGATAAGAGGCTAATAATTATAGTAAACATAATATATGTATTTTATTTTTCAAAAATATTAGAAGCGCGAAATAGGTATTTCGGAGGAGAGGCGGGACAAAATTGGGTGTCAACAGTGGTGAGGGGTAGTGGATAGTGTGAGGTGGTGGTTGTGGGATATGGGTGGAGGTGGGTAGTAGGGTGGGGATGGGGTGGGGTAAGTGGTAGTGTAGGGGTGGGGTGGATGGTGAAAGGTGGGGTATAATGGGGAAATGAAATACGTAACCACGGAAAAATTACCAAATTCGTGGTTATAAAAATTGGGACTTTTTATGGTTATATAACCATGGGATGAACTACGGATTTACAACAACATACCACATAATTTTAAGAATAATGAAAATAAACATGATTTCATATAAAATCATACATTAATGAACCATGGGAAATCACCATCCAAACAGAGGGTAAGGATTTAGACAATTGGGTTAAAATTGGGAATAGCTACAGTGATGTTCGTTGGATGGGTGGCGAGGTAAGAGAAAACAGAGGCGATGCTGAAGAAGAGCAAAGGGGCGGCGGAGGTGGGGGAAGTGACGGAGGAAGTGGAATCGGAGAGGAGAGAGGTGGAAGATAGATTTTTTTTGTTTTTGTAATTTTTTTAAAGCTAAAGTCCACGTGTCTCCGTTTAATTTGTTATTCTTGTGTGTGAATTACATGCACCATTTGTGTCTTGTTGCATATTTATTTTGTATCCAAGTGGCGCGGTAAAAGTGATGATGGAAGTCTTAGTTGAAGGGTCTAAATGAATTTTACGAACAAGTTTGAGAGTCCGTCAATGACTTAAGCCATATATTTACCAACCATGGTTACCAACCATTTATATCAAATATATAAATCGGTAGTATATTTATAACAAATTTACTTTTATCAATCATTTACCAACTCTCCATACCATGTGCCAGGGTTATATTAAAGAGTAGTTACAGTACAATTCATGTCCAATTTTCCTTTGTTATTGAACCCAAGTTTTTGATGTTGTATTTTTAGTAAGGCTATCTAATAGCGTATTAATTTTGTTATGAACTATGATTTGTTCATTTGGTAAGATTGTATAAGAATTGAAATTTTTTTTGATAGTTCTCACAACTTGTAGGGTTTTTATGTATATGAAAAGAAATACAACTAAAGAGACCCAAATTGCACGTCCAAATAAAACTTCACCTTCAAATCGTCATGATTTCAAATTACTGATTTCATAGCATGATTTCAAACCATGTCCAAACAACTCCTTACTTTCCTTTTTGGTTTGTCCCAAAAAGAATGTCTCTTTCTATATTTAGTAAGTTGACAATTCAAACATCTTACCAGATAAATTTATAATATAACTACAAGATTCAAAGGACATTTTAGTACAGTATATACATCTTTAATTTAGGATCACAAAATTTTAAAGTATTTTTTTTTAAATTCCGTGCCTAATCAAACTGAGACACTACTTAAATTGGGACAGATGAAGTATCCATTAAGAGCGGACTGAAACTGTGTATTATTTAGTATGTTAATTTGATACTCCCTTCGTCCCATTTTACTTGACCACTTTACTAAAAATATATGTCCCAAATTACTTGTTAATTTACAAAACTAAGATAAAATTAATTAAATCTTTCCTATCTCACCCTTAGTATTAAATGTTCTTGAAAATAGTCAATATTGATTAGAATGTATTTATTGGAAAGAGATACGGATAAGGTGGTAAAATATATCTTTTATTTATGATTTCTTAAGGGACATGCAAAAGCAAAAGTGATCAAGTAATATGAGACGGAGGGAGCACTCAGTGTATGTTAATTTGATACTCAGTGTTAAAAGAAAGCTATGAACGAGGAGCTTAAGGTGTTGGAGATCGATAATATTGCTTCATTGATTCATTGCCGATATAAAATCAAATACAATGCTGATGAAATATTGAAATGTGGAAAAGATGTAAAGCTAGACTTGTTGGGAATAATCCTAATTGAAGGGATTAATTAGTGTGAACCTTCTTTAGAGTTGATTGCTCAGATGTTGACTCAAAAAGTCACTTTCTTCATTAAGGATCTGTTTGGAAAGTCACCTGTTAATTGGAATTGGTGTAATCATCAGGGTGGTAATTACATAGCCTAGTAATTACAATGTATTGTAATTATAACGATACAGCCATCCTACCTTGGTAGGAGTAAGGTCTGCGTACATTATACCCTTCCCAGACCCCAAGATGTGGGATTTCACTGGGCTGTTGTTGTTGTTGTTGTAATTATAACGATCTATTTGTTTGTCATCACGTAGTTACAGTGTAATTACAAGTGTATTGTTTGGTTGTACAAGTGTAATTACACAGTTAGTTTAATTTAAAAATATAATTTAATTATCAAAAATGAAAAAATAATATTTGAAAATATGTGCCTTTATAAATGATATTAAAATTGTAATATTGTAAAAAATGATTGATATATATTTTTTAAATTGGTAATTTTTTAATTTAATTAATTATAAAAATTAAAAGCATTTTTTTTTTTTGTGAGAACGTCGTGGATTGGATGTTGGACAAAAAAATTAATATTAATAAACATAATGCCATAAGATTATTCAAATGTTTGACAAACAAAATCTATCAACTGTAAGTGAAAAATAAATAGCATGCAATGTGAAATAACAAGTCAATAGTACTAAAGCAAATAAATTAAATAAAAATATAACCTAAATTCAAAATTAAAAAAAAGAGTTTAACATGATACTTCTATGTCAAATTCCAATATTACATAAGTAAGTTGCAACGTAACTTAGGTAAATGCAATTTAAAAGAAAGGGAAAATATAAGTCTATAACCTCATTCACAACGAAATTCTATTTTAATAATATCATTCATCATATGCCAAGACTGTTAATGACTCATTATTTCTATTACTAAGAGGTGTAGTTTCAAAAATTAGAATAATAACACAGTTATGCCTAATTTGCCAAGTATCCAAAACCTGCTTATCTTGACTAATGTCTTTGTCAGAATTGTTCTCCAAAAAGTATTTTGGAGAGTAGGAGTTTATATTTGACTACTCAATTTAAAAAGTACTTTTGACAATATTAGAGTAGTCATTTGAGCTTGATTAGGGTTTCAAAGGTGCCTATGAAAAAAAGAGCAATTTTTTTCTGTTTTTGGAAACCACTTCTGCTACTATATTCAAAAGCTCCATATTTTTTTCCTAAAAGCTTGACCAAAACTTCAACTTTCTAAAATAAACACTTAAAAAGGAAAAAATATTTTTGACTTTCCAAAATTTTAGCCAAACAGGCTATAGATCATATTACATGAATATATATTTGGAGAATTTACTGTAGAATTTTGAAGGCCCAAAATAAACACAATAGTAGGTGTTTCATATGAACAGGTTTTTTGAATGAGAACAAAAAGGAAATGATAATTTTTATTTAGCTGTGCTTCTACTATGTAGAATATTAGAATTTAATAGTTAACGCTATTTGCCGATTCATATATAGACAAACAATAATTTAGCATATAAATATTATTTGTCTGACTTCCGAAACAACAACCGACCTTAGCTCAGTTGGTAGAGCGGAAGACTGTAGTTGGTGAAAAGCCTGACAGATGATCTTTAGGTCGCTGGTTCGAATCCGGCAGGTCGGAAAATTTTCTTTTGCTTCACCAATTTTTTGTTTTCCCAAAAGCATCATGGTTTTTTCAACTTAAAAAAAAAAAAACAGTTTTCTTAAAAGCTATCTTTATATTTGTCTACATGTAATCTCTGTGGAGAAATTTTTCCATCCCTTGCATTGGTCGCTTAAAAAGAAACAACTTGGTCCTTGCTTCTGACCTTGGAATGTAGTAAGATAGTACAGTAATTGCATAGTGATTTACAGCAAAAATATAGGCAAGTAGTTTTGCCAAACTTAGGCTCAAACATTATATCTACCAAAGCCCAAATTCATTGATTTTCATCTCGACTATTAGGTGGAAGAATAGGCCCAAAAATACAGAGGAATTGGAAGTAGAAAATATAAGAAAATTTGGTGATAATGAAATCTTGCAACCTAAGTAACATAATGTGAGATTTGCAAGGCTATCCAATCTCCCCATCTCAATTTCTGTGTGTATTGTTTTCATTGGTCTAAGCTCTAACTTCTAACCAAGAATAGTCGCAAATACGTAATTTAAATTTAAGGTATTCAACCTTTAGATTCTTTCAATTTCATTTATTACGTTTTTAAAATTATGCGTTCAAAATTTATAATTTGTTGAAGTTGTTATAACTTTTTACATATAAATTTATATTTATTGCCGAAAATACTAAATTCAATTCAATTAATTAAGGCCTTAATTAATTTTGAAATATGGAGTACATAGCAACTCTCCTCGTATCGAGATCATTCTCACCGCTTTCAAGTTGCATTCCAATACATATCAAGGTGATGGCAGAAACATAACATTGCTTAAAAAATATTTTCCTATATTTAGTTAGAGAACGGAAACAACAGTTATTAAATATTGATTCTAATATTAACAAATTAAATACTACTATTTTGATGAAATTTTTGAGTAATGCAAATTGATAACAGTACTTCTAGGTAAAAATGTTTTTTCTTGAAAAGTATCTTATGATCGTCGAACTAAAAGTTAACTTATTCAACAAACATATTTTTAAAAAAAATATATTTCCTGTCATACCAAACGCTTTTAATGGAGTGGTTCAAATGAATCTGGAATAATAATAGAGGATAAATGAATTAGCTAAGAAAATATTTCTTTTTGTAGTTATTAAAAACCATAAAAGAGACATAGACCAAACAACAAATGGAAACTTGGTAAACCGCCATGTCAGACTTCAACTAGTATAACGAACGGAAACTTCATATCTAAGTGCTGTTGCTTGTCTCTTACGCGCCTTGCTCATTCTTTTTTTCTTTTCCACTCCTTATCCAAGTCAATTTAGTGAAAAATCTTCTGCAAATTTAGCGTGTACAATAAGTTAAATCATCAGAATCACGCGATCCGATTTATTGGTCTTCGATCTTCTATTGAATACTTTGATTTTGAAGAGTTTTGAGAAAAGGAAAATATGGAGAAAGTGAAGAATATATTGAAACCCAAACCGAATCCTCAACAACTTTTGAGAGATTGGCAACGTCGTCTCCGACAAGAGTGTCGAAATATCGAACGCCAAATTCGAGGTAAAAGCAAATTCTGTCCTAATTTTCAAGATAAGGAAGAAAAGGGTTTCCTTGTTATCTGTTTTTTTTTTTGGTGATTGGAATGTTTGATGATTATTATTGGTGGGTCTTGATTTGTTTTGTTTGGTTTAATGGGTTTGATCAGATATACAGAGAGAGGAGAAGATTGTACAGAAATCAATTAAAGAAGCTGCTAAGAGAAATGACATGGGTTCTGCTAAGGTAATTTAGAACTGCTGTAATTTAACTTTTCAGGTTGAATTACTTTTTGCTTATTTGGCGTAGTAGTAGTTTTTTTTTTGGTTGTTGTTGTAATGTTTGCCACTGCTTCAATGTGATGTATATAATGTTCATCTTGAACTAACGCTGGACAAACAAAATCATTATAGCTAGTTAAACCTTTATTTTTTTGGACCTGGGAATAGAGTTGGTAAAATGAGAAAGAGAAGGATGGGCCAAATTCCCCGTCCTCCATGGTCCATCCTACGTTATGCAATATAGTTTGATTGACACAAAACTTAAGATGTTACTTGAATTGCATACTTAGTTAGTGACAACTGAAGAAAGTATTAAAATAGTAGCTGAAATTTTGATTTGGCGAAGTTAGAAAATTTCAAATTAATGGTTAAATGACTTTGCAATCTTAAAATCTGTATACGTTAATATTGTATAGAATTACAGTATAAGTAGAGCATTTTGGAACATTGCTAAAACAGAAAGTATTTCACATGGATTTTGATGAGCATGAGTTCTGAGTTCTAGTCTTGATATGTGATTGACCTTTGACCCTATGTGATGCATTTCTAAAGTTCCTTTCTATTTGGGTCTTTTCAAAGAGTTCCAGGTGTTCGAAACATGCTCCATCTTTATTTATTGATGTTTGGTTTTCTCTCCAAGATCCACACACATTATCTGGGGCTTTATTTGGTAGTTTATGTCATAGAGAAAACTCTAACAACAACAACAACATACCCAGTGTAATCCACAAAGTGGGGTCTTGGGAGGGTAGAGTGTATGCAGACCTTACTTCTACCTTGAGAAGGCAGAGAGACTGTTTCCGAGAGACCCTCAATTCAATGAAAGAAGAAAAAGAGGCAGTAGCAACAAGTAAACACAATAGCAAGATAATAAGGTAACTGAGGCTAAGGAAACAACATAAAATAATAGCAAGATAATTAGGTAACCGAGGCTAAAGAAACAACATATAATAATAGAAATATAAGAATAAGAGAATACAAGAATAATGCTAAAACTCAGGGAATGGAAAAGAAATGCGCCCACTACCCTTATTCCCTAATTCTCGAACTCCACACCCTCCTATCATAGAGAAAACTCTATTTTCTGATTTCTGGGATTAAAGAGTTGTTTTGTCCATGTTTAATATATTAGGACATTCTGTCATCAAAAAAATATATTAGGACATTCCAGCATTATCATCATCAGTTATTCTGCCTTCTGATTTCATGATTTTATGTTCTATTGCTTATTCACATTTCAGTGTTATGTTTTGTCATAGTCTCTAGCCCAAGAGCTTGTGAGATCTAAAAGAACTGTGAACCGATTGTATGAGAACAAGGCGCAGTTGAATTCAATATCCATGCACCTTGGAGAAAGTGTCGGTATGATCATATTCTTACCCCATCTTGTATTTTTTCGTTATTTATTGACAAGTATTCAATCGCTCCTCTAAAGATCTTTGATGAGAAAATTATTGGAAGCATTGTATGTATCTTCTGAAAATGAAGTAATAATAATTCTTGATGCGGAAAGAGTAATGTGATCTCCCTTATCTGACTCTTTAACATTTTAGGATGTAGTTAAATTCACTCCTTAAGGGCTTCTCAGTTTCCTAGGTGCAAGTATTCTTGTTTCAGGAAATTTTCTATTGTGTCACATATATACACCCTGAATTCAAACTAAATGTCCTGATGTACTTTTGCACCCTCCTAAGGAAAATATACCTCGTATAATTCATTGAGTTGGGGTTTCAAGATGCATAGCCTATTGACTTGAAGGTTAATTGTGAGGTAATAGATTACTTTTTATTTTGCAGATCTCGGGAAGTTAGGAATTAGGACTCCCACAATTTCTTATACTTCTGGTGTTATATGATACGATGTGAATATTCTTTTCGGGGGACAGACGATTGGAAAAATTTTGGCAAACAAAACTAGAACTTTGACATTTGAGTTGATATAAAGGGAGTAACTTTTTTGTTTGACTGCATTGCTCTCTTCCCTCCTATCGCCGTTATCTTTTAAACCTTGCCTCGTGCTCGTCACCGCTGAAAGAAGAAACTGGACACCTTTCACCGTGATATCATCTCAAGTTTCCAATAGAAGGAGTGGCCATCAATGGTGGTGAACACAGTAATGATTACTCAATGACCCATCTTCGAGTTGCTAGTTCTTGCTCCTTCTTTAGTGTTCGGTCGCCCTCCATGTTTTATCTGAACTTTTCAAAAATATTCAAAAGGAAGCTTCTAACTAATCTCTCTATCTAATCATATCTGTCTATTCAATCAGAGTAAGTCCGCTTTTTTTCCTCTTTGGTCCTCAGCTACCCTTTGGCTGCCATGATAGTTGGTTGTGGCAATGATGACAGAGCTTGATGTAAGTAAAACGGGAGGAAATACTCCCATGTGTCCCTGTGTCACAACCACCCTTTCCTACCCATCCTGTGTTTAGTCCTAGTTGTTGATCGCTTAAAAAAGGGTCAGGAAGTCTTAATGGTCCAGAAAATGTCAGCAAAACATGAAATCATACTTTACTTTCTTCCCATATGGTGGAGGAGATTGGATAGAGTTACAGCATTAGTATAATCTAGCTGCATCACTAATATGTATTCCCTTATGCATACCCCACTTGATCAGTAAATGCAGTCAGCAACTCTGGAACATCTAACAGGAGACAGAAGTAATTATCCGATCTATATCCCCAGAAAATATACCTTTTAACTTTCAAACCACTAGTATTTGATCAGTTCTTAACCTAATAATTAATAAAGTTCTTAGCAACCAACTTCATACTTTTCTCTGAAATTTCTTGTAAGAACTAGCTTAATTCATTTTTGTTTGTTCTGAAGGAAAAAAAAAAGTTCTTTCCCGGTTCCTAGTTATGAACTTTTCTTTTGCCTGATAATTACTAGAATTAACTTTTGGTAATTTGTTATAATTATTGGGAGCATGTCACGTGCTTTATATATAAAGATATTTTTTTATTGAGATTTTTGTGTAGTTTAAGATAATAAGTTAAGCCTTATGTTTATGATTACCAAGAAACTTTTCTACGAAGGTTGGTTTCTGGTAGTTTTATTAGTGTCGGTAGGACATTTGGCAAGTAAAGGTTCATAGCGGTGCATTTGTTATTCTGATACAAATTGGAATTTGTAATGCTAGAAGGTCATGATGAAAATACAGTTGACTTTTTTTTCTTTCATCAAAAAAAGTAAACTGTATTTTCATCATGACCTTATATCCCAGTATGAAAGTAGAAATCTGTCATATCTTACTCCTAGCTTTGGCTAACACTTTTCGAGATTGTTTCCTCTTTGCTTATAAGTTTTGATTTGGGATGCTCATATTTTGCTAATATATCTTGCAAAACTGAGTGAACCATGGAGTTTGTACGTGCACATTTTAAAGGTTGGATCTTGTCTTTAAGACACTTCTGATTGAAATCCATCTGCTCGATTACATGTTTCCATGATACTTTCGTCGAGATAACTAGTAGCACCGTAAATTTGTCTTAAGCTGCTGCTAGAAACCTTATTTTGGTTGCTTAAACTGGATAAACGGTTAAAGAAGACCTGATAACTTATAAGCCGTGCATTTGTATGTGGAATTCCTTCAAGTATCTCATAATCTTCTAATTCATTTTTGCAGCTATCGCTCGCACTGTGGGGCATTTGTCCAAGAGTGCTGAAGTCATGAAGCTTGTTAATAATCTTATGAAGGCTCCAGAAGTGGCTATTACTATGCAGGAATTCAATAAAGAGATGACCAAGGTATCTATTTGGCTTTAGCTTTTGAACTCTGAAGAGATTTCTGAGTTCTCTCTTGGTTGGTGAATCACCTTTGCATCTGTATGAGTCTGAGTTTTAATTGTTAAGCTCTATGACACGGCATGATCATAGTTTGTTCTTTCTATAATCTTGCTTCTTCTGCCCTTTTACTTTCCTTGCGAATCGATTAGCCTGCCTCCCTATGAGAAAATATGGGCAACTTCTGCACTTTGACTTAACTTTTGAATCAACTAGCCAGTCTCTACCACAAGGGAAAATGAGGAGGAAAGAAACAGGAATATCTATTCCACTCTTTCTTTTAGGGTGTGTTCGGTATGGAGGAAAACATTTTCTGAAAATGTATTTCAATTTCCCATGTTCGGTTGGTCAAAATTTTTGAAAAACATTTTCTCTAAGTAAGCAAGTTCCTTAACAATGGGGAAAATGACTTCCCTAGTGGAAGTAGGGAGAAAACAAGTTCCACAAGTGGCATTCCCTAGTGATTGTGTCATCTTCACCCCAACCTCCTGCCCACCACCCACACGCACACCCCGCCTCAGCTCCCGTAGTATTTGTCTAGATTATATACAAATGCCTTTAGGATAATATTTTTGCTTATGCACTGAACACAAGAAAGTAAGTAAGAAACCCACTTATTTTCCTGGAAAACATTTTCTTTCATACCGAACACACCCTGAAATTGGCTCGGCCAAACCGCCTACAACAGTGTGTCCATATAACCATTTAGGATGATCTCAATTTTAGTATTTGAGACTTTAGTGCGTGTCTTTCGACTTGAAATGTAAATCACTTTCTACTTTGCTGCAGGCTGGTGTCATTGAAGAAATTGTGAATGATGCAGTGGACAGTGCATTGGATTCAGAAGACATAGAAGATGAGATTGAAGACGAAGTTGACAAGGTCTTAACGGAACTTGCTGGTGAGACTACTGCTCAACTTCCTGAAGCAGTCCGAAAGGAGAAGTTAAAGCAACCTGCTCAGGCAGTTGGAGATGAAGAGGTATGTCACATCTATAATCCATTGCATAGAAGTCTAATTGATCTTTTCAATGATGAAATATGGTGATATGTAATTCTTCAGGATGCTGATGACGAGGAAGAGTTAGAAGAACTAAGGGCTCGTCTTGCTAAAGTAAGATCGTAACTGATATGTTCCTGAGGGTTCAATTATAAAAGGGCAGTATGTGAAGTGGCAGACTCCTTGTATGGACTGCTGTGGCTGCATCTTCTTTCTGGTTGAGGAAATAGTTGAGTACTTTCTGTATCTAAGAATCAACTGTCTTGTGAAGTCATATCAAGCTTTTGATACCATGTAGTCATTGTCCAAATCCGAGATATTATTCTCTCACGCTATGTGTTATCGGAAATGTAGTGCTTTAATCCGAGTTATTATTCTCTCACGCTATGTGTTAACGGAAATGTAGTGCTTTTCAATGTATGGAGATGAAACACTATGTTAATGACTTTTTGCTTTTCAATTTATGGAGATGAAACACTATGTTAATGACTTTTCTTGCTGTCTAGTAGAATTGGCACCTCCCCCCACCCCCACTTACATGCTTCCCATACTTTCTGTGTTGGTTGGCCATCTTAAAGATCTTGAAATGTTCAATTTCCTTCTTCACCATCACCTTGTACCAGTGTTCAGGAAAGCGGGCGCCTCACCGCTACGCTTCGCTTAAAGCGGTGAAGCGAAGATTTGTCGCTTCAGGTAAGTGGAGCGGAGGCTACCCAATTAAGCGGACGCTTCAGAGACCGAAGCGGTGAAGCGGCTGAAGCGTCCGCTTTATGTTGTGGGCTGTTTTTTGAAAGGTTAACTTTAATAAAATAATAAGTCCAGGTCAAAATTTTAATACAATAATACATCCAGGTCAAAATCGTAATAAAATAAAAAGTCTGGGCCAATTTTAATAAAATAATTAGTCCAGTTAATTGAAATCCTCAGCGCCACTTTGAGACATTTTATTTGCACAATCAACTAGGGTTTTGCAGGAGCTCTTCTTCTCCACTTTCAGGTAATTTCTTTCCTCCTCCTCCTTCTTCTTCTTCTTTCTTCTTCTTCTTCTTCGCTCTGTTTTTTTCTCCACATTTGCTCTGTTTTTTTTTCTCTCGAATTATAGGGTTCTGCTCTGCCTTTCTTCTTTCTTTCTTTCTTCTTCTGTTTCTTCTTCTTCTTTCAAGCTCTTTTTTTTGCTCTGTTTTTTTCTTCACATTCGTTCTGTTTTTTCTTTCTTCTTTTTTGCTGCTGATTTTTTCTGCTCTGGTTTGCTGCTATATATGTTCTGTTTTCAGTTCTGCCTTTTTCTTTCTTTTCCAGTTCTGCTTTTTTCTTTCTTTTCCAGAGTACTTTTTCTGCTTTGTTTGGCTGTGTTCTCTGCTGATTTTGTATCAAAAAAATATTTGCTCCTGATTATTTTTCTTAAATCTTAACAGCAATTAAAAAATGTCCGAAGACCCGGCTTTGGAAGTATGGGAAAAAACTTAGTGAGACCAATCGGACTGCAGTTATGTGTTTGTTTTGTGATAAGATAACTAAAGGAGGAATCTTTCGCCACAAACAACATCTTATTGGTACCTTTAGCGATGTTGCACGCTGTCTAAGATGTCCGGAGAATGTGAGGGAAGAAATAAAAACATATGTCGAAGGAAAAAAGGAACTAAAACGTCAAATGTTACATCAACCAACTGTAACTAATCTTGACGACGACGATGATGAAACAGAAGAAGGTGAAGCTGTTGATTTGTCCGTTCGTTCAAAATCACAAAAACGGACAACTTATAGATGAGCAAGATCAAATAGGGGACCAACTAAGTGCTTATACTATCAAATAGACTAACCCTAAAACGCCTCAATGACCTAGTGTTCATAAAATATAATAGAACATTGAGGCGTCGTTACAATGCTCGCAATGTAATTGATCTAATTGGTTTGGACAATATTGATGATGCCAATGAATGGCTCACCGGGGTTGAGAATGCTGAAGATGAAGCAATTTTTGAGGGAGATTCTGATTTCACTTTCGGTGTTGTTGCCAAGGCAATGGGGGTAGAGGAGAACCAGTATGGTTTAAGGGGGAATACTTCAAGCCAACGTAGGAGGGGAAAAGAAGTAGCTACAAGTCATTCCCTAGTTGATGCTAGTTGATGAAGTTGAAGAAGATGATGAGCAATATGGTGATGATGTGGGAGTACAAGATTTTGACAATCTTGTAGAAGAATAAGAACTAGATGTCGAACTATTAGTAGCTTTGATTTTGTTTGTCCTATGGTCGGGAGGATTTTGTGATATCCACTTTAGTTTTTTATTTGAAATTTTAGTCTATGGATATCTACTTTAGTTTTGGATTTGAACTTTTACTTATATATATATTCTCTATTTATTTTGCTCTTTTTTAAAAAAAAATTGCGCTTCACCTCAATGAAGCGGGACCTTGTCGCTTTTTTCCGCTTCACGCTTTCCTGAACACTGCCTTTACCCTTCTAACTCAGGATTTAGTGGAGTATTTTGTTAATGTTCAGCCTACTTTTAGTGGTCATTGTTTTTCGAGTCCGTGCCAAACCCCATGGTGATGCTTCATTAAAAGAAAAATGTTTTTTCGGTTCATTTGGGCACCTGTGGAGCATGATTTTTTGGCTAATTCATGTACTGTTCCTATCTGCTAGTGTTATAATTTTTACTCTGGCTTGAGATTAGCAAGATAATATTTTGCAGTAGATATGCACCTATAATTTAACTGAATCCGACTAGAATTTCAGACAAGAAGAAATTATAGTTGCATTCTTTCGTTTTTTCACGTGTTATGGATTTTTGTCCTTTCTTGATATGAAATGCGTAGTGGAAAGATATGCGGTTGCTTAATTTCAAGTTTCTTGAATAAGTACTGTAGGTATTATGATGGATAACGTCAGTGTTTCAGCATTCAAAGGATGTTAAAGGAACTCGTCTGTTTCTGGCTTGAAAAGGGTCTTCTTTTGGGAGCCTGTTCTATTTGTTTATATACTGCTCACTGGAAACTTATTGCGAACTGAGAGCTTCAATTAAGGGATTTGATAAACCATTTTAATTCTGGGGAGACTTCTCTCTTCTCAATTTAAGTAAAAAAAGAAAAATTAAAGAATTCTCCTATTTGTTTTGCTCGAATAGATACTGCCTGAATATAATTTCTGCTTCTGTCAAAACCAAATTTTTGGTGCTACAGGGGAATCCTAGTAGCTTAGTTGGTTAGCTACCGGAACGCCATGTTGGTGAGCGTTGGATTCCCCACCTTGTAATCCCCTCCCCATTTCACCGTACCCTACCCCCTATGTAATAAAAAAGAAAAGTTTTTTTCTTTTAATTTTTTTTTTTTTTTTTTGTGTGGTGCTACAAATCTATAAGCAGAATGAGGGTTAGACCACTCATACTTGGAATCATCAATTTCCATTTGTAGCGCTTTTATCTTTTGCACTGGGGTCTAATGGTCAATGCATCGTGAGAAAAATATGGGAGACTAGGGTTTAAATCCCGGCAGAGATAAAAAAGGTTCGGTGATTTCATGTAATTTATCCAAACCTTGGTTAGCAGAGTTTTCCTTTTCCGAAAACTGCACTAATGAGAGTTTAATCCACTGGGTGATGTGTGGGTTAGACGCACATCACATGTTTTAATCTGTCATAGATAAAAATCTGATATTTAAATGAAAAATGGTAGAGAAATAACCATTAGCCTTCGAGTTTCGAATTGTGTGCAATTGGTCCTCAGATTTCTAGGTAATCAAAACACCATAGAATATATGGGATCATTTTTAGGCAAATAATTTGAATTATTTTGTTGATGGATGAGGAAGACTCAAATCCAGGAACTTCGCCTGGTCCGATAACTCATGTAAACGATGATCGTATAAAAGCCTTTGTCGTAGACTGGACATTTTATTTATTTACTTTTTTTAAGAAAAAATTCGGTAAAATTTCTACATTGATCAATGGTATTACAAGGGTATATTTTACAGATGATCACTTAACTATCATTTTTTTTTCCATAAAAGTCACTTACCATCGTTTCTAGTCATTTAACTATCGTTTCTAACACAAAAGTCACGAAACCACTTTACGGTGATAGCTATTTTAAAAAAAAAAAAATTATATCTACTCCCTCTGTCCGATTTTATATGAAGTGTTTGACTGGGCACGAAGTTTAGAAATAAAGGAACTTTTGAAATTTGTAGTCTAAAACAAACCATAGAAATTTACGTGGTTAAAAATTATTTCATTAAGGGTAAAAAAATAATTTTAAAGTTGAATTGTTACAAAATATAGAAAGGTTTCATTTTTATTGGACTAAATAAAAAAGAAAGAGTTTCATATAAATTAGGACGAAGAAAGTAATAAATAAAAAATTAATAAATAAGGCTCAACCCGACTAGGGTGAATTTATTTTGCAAGATGTTGTATAAAAAGATTTTCTTCATATATCAGGATTTTACTCTTTAGCAATTTATTCGCACTTTTTAACAAATATCAGTATTGTAACTGCAGAAATAGGAGGAAATAAATTCACTATGCTAAATAAATTCACCCCTTACTGTTTCATTATAGAAAATCTTGTTATACCAGATGATGTCATACCCTGTTTAATTTGGTCATGGACTCATGGTCTAAAAATAAGAACAGTAATTTTAATTGATTTGGGTAGCTAGAAGAATTATCCAGTGTTATTTCAAACCAAACGTGTTAAAATGGTAGGGAAAATGGAAGAATATGAAAGGTTATTTACTTTCTTTATATGGATTTTGAGTCTTGAACCTTTTTAATTAATTGTTTATCCTTTTTTTAAAAAAAAGAAAAGAGAAAAAAAATGAGTTATCACCATAAAGTGGTTTAGTGACTTTTGTGTTAGTATACTCAAAGTTAAGTGACTTTTGTGTTGGAAACAATAGTTAAAGTGACTTTTGTAAAAAAAAAAAAAAAAGTGATAGTTAAGTGAGTATATGTGAAATTTATCCGATATTACACCAATAAAGAGAAACCTGAAACAAATCTCAAACTAAACCAAATAAATATAGTAGTAATTTTATACAAAGTGAAGCATGCAAAGTAGGATGCCATTTTCTTCCCGTTTCCACTTCCATAAAGATTTTTTTTTCTTAACCATCTAGTATCCCTAATTCATTAGCTGTAAAAATTCAGATTTGCACCGTCTGGGGCCGTTTCATGTGAAAGTGCTTTCCTACCAAGATTGTTCTGCTCTCATAATTCGAACCCGTGTTCATATACATATTCTCACGACATGCTTTGAGGGTTTCACTCTATGTACACATGGTATCTTACCTTCGTTATACATACATGTTCTGATGTTCATATACATATTCTCCTTCACATTCACACGTTTTTTCATGCTATTATTTTTATTTAATTACTCTCCTTCAACGTCTGATATTTTTTCCCCCTTAGTGTATACGGTAAAAATCGGATATATGCCAAACCGGTAAGACCGGAGTCCGAGGGAAGAAAGAAATTAGCACGAGCATGAAGGCTTTCTTTCAGGATCGGAGGAGTGCTTGATCCGAAGAAAGCAAAGGATATCGTTTGGTCCGGTTTCTCCATAGTCATGTTGATCGTGGCCGTTGGTCCGTTTGATCGTGGCCGTTAGTCCGGTTGATCGTGGCCGTTGGTCCGGGAGATACGTTACGCGATTGCCACGCGTCGATACCGTCCTGCCATGTTTAACTGTCAATCATACGGATGTCAGACTGTACGACCCACCTAATCCATTTCAGAGTTTTTTCTTTATTTTTGAGGGCCTCATGTTGTATGAAGCCCATGAGGCAATACTATAAATAGGGGTCATTGCCCTACTTTTGTGTGTGTGGGGGGGGGGGGGGGGGGGGGCTTCCTCATATCAAGAACATCTTGTACTAGAAAATATATACAAATCTCTCTCTCAATATAAAATTTTCCGGATTCATTGTGTTCATCTCTTAGATTTGTTCAATTAAGTGATACTCATATATTAATAGATACATCGATCTATAGCGAATCTCTGATCATTATTACTCTCTTCATATCATATCCATACATACCTTTTTTCACCAAATAGATTGGGCCTTAACCACATATTCTATACCTACTCACAAATTTAATTGATTATTCAAATTTGGGGTAAACACTTAGTGCATTACACAAAGAACATGGCGAACACGGGAGCTGCTCAGTGACGTAAAATAATCATGGACCAATCTTAACTCTTACTACTTGGTCAATGATGGCATACCAACTTGTAATTGTGAAGTATTTTCCCTGGTATAAAATGTTATATCAGATTAAATATATAATTGAAGCTTTGGAAGATACATGCGGCTTTCTACTTGCTTTGGCTCATACACAAAAGAGAATAAGTTAGAATTTTTCGCAACTTCATTGATAAATTGCTCATTTGTAGAACATACGCGTGACACACACACATACTGTGAAGTATTTTCACTAATGTATATCCATATAATTGAAGCTCTGAAGGATGCATGCCTATGCCTTTCCAATTGCTCTGTTTCCAATTATGAAGAGTTCAAACTTCAAAGAGCTTCTCAAGGTATAATTTGTTTAATAACACAAGTAACCAAGATCACCATCTAGTAATTAACTTATTGAAGCTTGACCTTTTAAGAAAAAGTCCTTGTTTACCTCCTCTTGTCAAAACTTTAGACTACAGATAAAATTATTTTACCCCATTTTCACATATTATTATATGGTGTTTCCGGAAAGAGTAGTGTATATTATTATACATGAGTGGATGTCGTTTCACTCCACACATTGTGTGGGTGAATCATACACAAGTTTCTAGGTACATATCAATCTGTAGTTCATATATAGAGAGTAGTATATAGGGTTCAAACCATTAACCATACCACAAAAGAAGATGAAACACATTTTAAATCCTCAAATTAAAATTCCATTGCTTTAGGCTTTATGGGGACACAACAAACACCACTTGCGTCTACGTTTCCTATGGGCCCCTAATATTTGCCTTTCAAGCAACATGCATGTTTCAAAGCCTGGATCTCTAAAAATTTAATGCACAATACTTTAGTGTCAAATGATTCCTTCAGCCCAAAGAAACGGGATAAACATTAAATTCATAAAACTTAATTTTCTCGAAGAAAAGAAAAATAATTACTCCCTCCGGTCCAAAATATTTGAGATTTTAAGCTTTGACACATGAATTAAGGAATTCACTGAGTTCTAAAACTTAAGAGGATTTTTGACTAAGATATCCTTAATTATGATTTTCTTTTCTTTTTAGGTTGACATAATTATTATGGAGCTTTGAAAATGTGGCAAGGGCTAATTCTTGAACACGTCAAATGTTGAAATAAGTTTAGCTTGCTAAAACGACTATATATGGACTTGTAGGTGCAGTAATAAAACAAAGGTTTTGATTATTTCACTTTTTAGCCTTTGTGGCTTGGATATGTCTTTCTGCTTGTGTTGGTATTCTTTGTCTTGACTTTTTTTCTTTTAAATTAAGGGATTCTTATTATGGAGCCATTAGACTACTTCTACTTCATTCAAAGTTTCTTAAAATATTTTCATTATTTCTGCCTGACAATATGCTACTCTATCAAATATGATTTAAGTCCTTTGTATACGGTAAAAACCGGATATGCGCAAGACCAGTGAAACCAGGGTCGGGGGTAAGATCAAATGAGCACGAGTATGATCAGTCTTTTATTCGGACCGGGGATTGCACCAGATGTGGCTGATGATGAAAAGAGAAGTAAATCTGTTGATCTGGTGTCTCCGGGCCAAACTCTGCGTAGCCATTGGCCTGGTTTCGCCAAGTCAAGTTCTCGTGGCCGTTAGCCCGGTTTCTCTGTGTCCGGATTGAACGTGGCCGTTAGTCCGGTTTACCAGTCGCAGAACAGCCACGTGTCAAAACCGTTCTGCCATTTTGTACTAACAACCGCACGGGTGTCAGACCGTACGGTCCTATCTTATCCTATTAGGGTTTCTTTATTTCAAAAGGGCTTTGTGTAGTATGAAAGGCCCATGAGGTAAAACTATAAATAGAGGACATTTTCCTACTTTTAGGGGTTGGCTTTTTGAGATCTAGAACATTGTAATAACAAATATATAAGCATCATTTCTCTCTCTTTTGGTCCGAATCAGTGGATTTTTGTGGTCTTAGCTTATTCTTCCAACACCATTAGCTTAATCATCTATAGCAACATATTCATTCAGGGCATTGATATATATATATATATATATATACATATTAAAGCACGCAAATCCATAAATATTTCTCATAAACACAAAATAGATTAAAGTTATCCACATATCCTATACCTCACTTAGAAATTCAATTTTTTAACCTAAATTCGGGGTAAACAGTTTGGCGCCCACCGTGAGCTAGGATAATAGTGGTTTTTTAATCTCGGTTTCTCTCCTACCCGTTGGTTTAAGAAATCTTTTGCTGGTCTCTATGAAAACGGACTAAATGGCAAGCAGTGGGCAATCTGGTCATGTCAACAACAACGAGATTGTGGCCGAAAACGAGAACAGTGGGCTACGGGACCTACCAGCAGACCCCATCGACCCAAATTCTGTTGATTCGAGGGAAGGCCTCAACCGGCAGAACACCGTGAACCAGGAGAATGTCACCCAGCCGGCCACTGATAAATACTCATAATTCAATTACTTTATCCCGGGTACAAGGCCGTAAAGTTCCGGATACCCCGGACGAGGTTAACTTATGTCTAATTTTTGAAATGTTGCACGAACAGAGAACCGCCATCGCTGAATAAGGAATCGCAATAGCTCAGCTCGAAAGGTGTCGCCGAACTAAGAAGGGACGAAACACGGATGGTCGAGAGTAATGGATCTGGAGCCGGTTCATCCATCGAAGTTCTAAGAATGCTCGAAACATTGGCAAAGCGGGTAGACTCAACTGAGAAGATGGTGGAAACATATAACTCTAGGGTGGATCAGATCCCGGGGGCTCCGCGTATTCTAAAAGGACCAGATTCAAAGAGGTACATTCAAAGGCCTTTTCCTCCAAGTGCCGCTCCGAAATTGATTTTAAAGAGGTTTAAAATGTCGGATATCCGGAAATATGACGGCACAATGGACCCACAAGAGCACGTGACTTCTGTCATGGGCCGACTCCTCCTAAGCGGCAGCGGCACAAAAATAGCCCGTGCGGCGCTCGTAGTCCCACCTGACTACAAGCCAGCCTTTCCTTATCCCAGGTTTTCTTGGCACGACCCCATGCCTATGGTGAAGCTTGCCTCAGAGGCTTAGCTTTCCTTGTGCCGCCCGTTTGATGTCAAGGCTTCAGCCTTGTCTTGCTATCATACCCTTGTGGCACATTTCATATGCTGGGACTCGTCTATGCGCACCCCTTGGGTTGGCTACGGACATGCACGTCCCTCGCCTGGCACTGAGCGTCGCTCCTGCGCGCACAATCCTATCCTCAAGCTTGACACTTGCCTTGTGTCGTGCCCAAGTAGGGCAACTTCCAATCCTTGGCCTTTGTCAGGTGCGGTCCTCTTTCATGTGCCTATGGTTGTCCCATGGCATTGGCGAATATAGCCCTCGCAACTTACTTCAATCCCTCGTGGTGCAACGTCACCCCACGACTGCACGTCTAGGCCAACGGACCCTTGCTTGCAAGGCCGAACCCAAGCCAAGCTCACAAGTCAATACACGAGGCTCTTGAGTGGTGCCTCGAGTATTCAATCGGCACGGAGGTCTTTAACATCCATAAAGAGAGCCCGCGGGGCATAATCAGTTCCTACGTCAAGCCTCCGGCACAAGTTGTGCGCCCAACGCGGCCCGCAGGCACGACGCCGTCCATAGAGTCCCCTAACTCGTATGGATACCTAGGACACTCCTATGAGGTGCCTAGGCAGGCCCTTGAGGTCCTCCCTCAAGGTTGCTCACTTGGTGCGACTGGCCGACAGCACGCACGGGGGAGGCTGGCTGAGCTGTGACACCTCTGCCCCCCTTATATATGCTTTAAAAAGAAAAACGCAAGTTCTAGCACTGGACATCATTTTGCCAGAGAATCACAATGGGCCTTTCTCACTCTTCCGAACTCCAAATGAGGCGCCGTCTGTTCCTAACTCTTTCTCTTGACTTCCTTCACTCCTCCATGAAGTTTCGTCTCATCCCCATACTCGTGGAACGAGATATAGCCTTCGGGAGCTTAATCACTGACACTGCTCCTTGGCTAAGTCAAGCCCTTAGCTAAACGATCTTCAAATGACGCCAAACTTGGTAAGAACATTCCATAACATCCTAGGAAGGGTCATCTCACCCGAAATCCCAAGATTCCATCCATAGCTCGGAAACGCACGGGACTGACACTCAGGCTCGCGCGTGGCCTCGTCCGCCGACGGCCCATGGGCTCATCCCAGATCCTTGCTAAACTTCCTTGGCACTCTTATAATATTCCATAGAGCATCTCTAGATGCTTATTGACTCTCGCCCGTCGGATCCCCTCTTCAATGCACGACGCCCGCGCACGACTGACACTGCCTGCGCGGCCGACCCTGCCTGCGCGGCCGACCCTGCCTGCGCGCGCGGCTGACACTGCCTGCGCGGCCGACCCTTCCTGCGCGCACGGCCGACCCTGCCTGCGCGCGGCTGACAATCATCTGCGCACATCTCCTGCACGACTGACACTCGCTTGGCCCTCCTGGGCGCGCAGGGGTTATGGGCGCCAAGGCACAACGAAGGCAGCCCGTAACATTCTCCCCCACTCAAGCTCGTCATCGTCCTCGATGACATAGACACGTCCACGTCAACCCGGAGTTTGCCCCCTCGGGGTCTCACATCCCCTTCCGTAATCCTTTGGGTCTAAAACCCATCTCATCTCCTCTTAAAAATGGAGTCGTGCCCCATGCACTTCTCCTCCCTAGTTTCTCCCAAGCGTGCCTCTGCACCCCGCTTGGAAAGTGCCTCCGCACTTGCCCCCTCTGGTGGCTAACTTTGTGGTGACCGCCTGTCATCCACACCATGTTCCTCACGGCCTTCATCAGATCAGGAACCTTTGTCTCCCATCTTGGTAATTTCACCATAGCACCCATTGGTGCGACTTCCATAGTCTCCCTGCGACCTTTGCAGTTCCTTCTTACCGTTTACTTCAGAAGACAATCGTCCTTCAATTTTCACATGGCCCAACGGCTCTTCATAGGCGAATACTCCCCCACTAAAAGTGGAAGGCACTTTTCCTTATTTTTCAAGGTAGGCATCCCTCGATGTGGCAACCTTTGCCAACCATTTCCTCATGGTCCTTTGTCCGTTTTCCTTCGCAAGATCCCGCTATACCAGCTGTATAAACAAATCAAGACTCGTAGCTCTCCACAACATGGTTGCTCAACCTGGCAAACATGGCCTTTTTCCTGACCACCCGACTCATCGACATGTCCCTCTCCTCAACGGGAGCCTAGACTGTTTGAAAGAAAAATTATATTTCCTATTTCCCCTCTTCAAAATGGCCAACAACTCTTACTTGTTGCATCACACGACCAGACATTTTGAACCGACAAGTTTCTGATGCAAGTGAACCCTCTGGAACGCTCGCTACCTTCACTTGACATTCTAGCCAAGTCTATGCCTTGCTCAGCAAAGCTGCTAGCCCACTGCTAACAGAGTTTCTAACTAACTGATGGATCATCACAATCAAGAACATTTGAGCTTCAGCTATCCGTTTGTCCAATCTTGTAATAAGATCCCAACAGTATAGCACGCTGGTGCACTAAGACGACCATCCTCTGATGGCGCAAAAGCCAACCAAACATGCCTCAATGGAATCCCTCTGAAAACAGCATCCACTGCACGGAAGACATCCCCTGAAGATACTTCAATCAAACTAGGATGCCCCAAAATCAACTCCCAAAACACAGACGATGGCGGAAACAACGGCTGTGAAATTGCCTGATCCTGAAAGTCGTAGTTCATGGCTGACAAAGCAAATTTTAGCCATAATACGCGCAACCAATCCCTTGTAACCAGTAGTATCGGGTTCACCCATTCGACTAGCACGAAGAATATCATTCCTGCTTTGATGTGATCTCTGCACTGACATTCAACTAATGCTCTTAAAAAAAATTTAGCTCATGGGAGCTGTGAACATAACGGTGGCTTCACTCATCTTTCTGACCCTGGCCAGATCAACCTTCGCCAATGGCTTCATTTCAAACCGCACTGCAATCCACTATTTCCAATATCAATCACACGTGATATCAACTCAGCATCACAATGCTCACCCTTCGCTTTGATACCAACTGTCATGGGCCGACTCCTCCTAAGCGGCAGCGACACAAAAATAGCCCGTGCGGCGCTCGTAGTCCCACCTGACTACAAGCCAGCCTTTACTTATCCCAGGTTTTCTTGGCACGACCCCATGCCTAAGGTGAAGCTTGCCTCAGAGGCTTAGCTTTCCTTGTGCCGCCCGTTTGATGTCAAGGCTTCAGCCTTGTCTTGCTATCATACCCTTGTGGCACATTTCATATGCTGGGACTCGTCTATGCGCACCCCTTGGGTTGGCTACGGACATGCACGTCCCTCGCCTGACACTGAGCGTCGCTCCTGCGCGCACAATCCTATCCTCAAGCTTGACACTTGCCTTGTGTCGTGCCCGAGTAGGGCAACTTCCAATCCTTGGCCTTTGTCAGGTGCGGTCCTCTTTCATGTGCCTATGGTTGTCCCATGGCATTGGCGAATATAGCCCTCGCAACTTACTTCCATCCCTCGTGGTGCAGCGTCACTCCACGACTGCACGTCTAGGCCAACGGACCCTTGCTTGCAAGGCTGAACCCAAGCCAAGCTCACAAGTCAATACACGAGGCTCTTGAGTGGTGCCTCGAGTATTCAATCGGCACGGAGGTCTTTAACATCCATAAAGATAGCCCGCGGGG
This sequence comes from Lycium barbarum, assembly GCF_019175385.1. Taxonomy (NCBI): domain Eukaryota; kingdom Viridiplantae; phylum Streptophyta; class Magnoliopsida; order Solanales; family Solanaceae; genus Lycium; species Lycium barbarum. The sequence goes on from NC_083337.1 coordinate 164,944,705, forward strand.
CATAATCAGTTCCTACGTCAAGCCTCCGGCACAAGTTGTGCGCCCAACGCGGCCCGCAGGCACGACGCCGTCCATAGAGTCCCCTAACTCGTATGGATACCTAGGACACTCCTATGAGGTGCCTAGGCAGGCCCTTGAGGTCCTCCCTCAAGGTTGCTCACTTGGTACGACTGGCCGACAGCACGCACGGGGGAGGCTGGCTGAGCTGTGACACCTCTGCCCCCCTTATATATGCTTTAAAAAGAAAAACCCAAGTTCTAGCACTGGACATCATTTTGCCAGAGAATCACAATGGGCCTTTCTCACTCTTCCGAACTCCAAATGAGGCGCCGTCTGTTCCTAACTCTTTCTCTTGACTTCCTTCACTCCTCCATGAAGTTTCGTCTCATCCCCATACTCGTGGAACGAGATATAGCCTTCGGGAGCTTAATCACTGACACTGCTCCTTGGCTAAGTCAAGCCCTTAGGTGAACGATCTTAACCTGACGCCAAACTTGGTAAGCACATTCCATAACATCCTAGGAAGGGTCATCTCACCCGAAATCCCAAGATTCCATCCATAGCTCGGAAACGCACGGGACTGACACTCAGGCTCGCGCGTGGCCTCGTCCGCCGACGGCCCATGGGCTCATCCCAGATCCTTGTTAAACTTCCTTGGCACTCTTATAATATTCCATAGAGCATCTCTAGATGCTTATTGACTCTCGCCCGTCGGATCCCCTCTTCAATGCACGACGCCCGCGCACGACTGACACTGCCTGCGCGGCCGACCCTGCCTGCGCGCGCGGCTGACAATCATCTGCGCACATCTCCTGCACGACTGACACTCGCTTGGCCCTGCTGGGCGCGCAGGGGTTATGGGCGCCAAGGCACAACGAAGGCAGCCCGTAACACTTCATACGTCCGTGCCATAAAAGGCAATGACGTCGAAGAGGATGAAATTTAGTCTGTGTTATTGAAAAAGTTCGGTGAAACACTATCGAAGGGAGCATTGATTGGGTACGACCATCTGCCTGAGCTTTCAATCACTTCTTTCGAAATGCTAGCGGATGCGTTCATAAAATCCCATGCTGGAGCTAAAAAGGTGCAGGTCCGGAAGACGGATATTTTCCGTATAGCCCAAAGGGACGATGAGTTGTTATGTGAATTTGTCAACCGGTTCCAAAGGGAACGGATGGAGCTCCCTCCGGTTCCGGAGGAATGGGCTGCACAAGCTTTTACCAAAGGGCTTAATCCTCGGAGTTCGACAGCCTCGTTCAAACTAAAAGAAAACTTGTTGGAATACGAGGCTGTGACCTGGCAGATGTCCATAACAGATACGAATCAAAGATTCGGGTGGACGATGATCAACTCGAACTTCCCCCGGGGCCCGTAAATATGAGCAAAAGCTCTGAGATATCGAGGAAAAATTACCAGCCGGAGTCAAGATCATCGACGGAAAGGTATCGACCGTACTCTCATTCGGAAAAGCCAAGCTCCAGGTCAGAAAAATCAAGGGTTGGTCCCAGTCAATTCTCTGGTCGGGGTAATAAACGGACCGAGCACCCGCCGAACAATCGAGGTCTATCATTTAGAAGTGATGTCGGGAGTTCAGCTAGCAACAAGACCTACCGAGGATATCAGAGTACAACTTCAGCATCAATACCTCGGATTTCGTCTAGGCCATTAGTCGTTTCGCAGAAGCAAGATGGCCAAGACCATTGAGATCAGATACGGGTCAACGGGAATCGAGCGTGATGTGTGAGTACCACGGAACTCATGGGCACAGAACTGAAGACTGTCGCCAATTGAGGGAGGAGGTGGCTCGGTTACTGAAAAATGGCTATCTTCGAGAATTCCTGAGTGAACGAGCTAAAAGCCACTACAAGGAAAGGGAGTCCCACAAACGGGCTGAACCACTGGAATCTCAGCACATAATCAACATGATAATCGGGGGGTACAGATGCTCCTCGAGGGCCGGTGATGAAACAGATAAAGGTTACCGTTGTGCGTGAGAAGCGCAGTCGAGATTTCGTGCCCAAGGATTCTATCTCCTTCAGCAACGAGGATGCAGAAGGCATCATTCAACCACATAATGATGCGTTGGTAATTTCAATTCTTATTTTCAAATCACAAGTTAAACGTATTTTGATTGACCTAGGTAGCTCGGCCAATATTATCCGGTGGAGAGTGGTTGAACAGCTAAGGCTACTCGATCAGATTGTACCGGTGGCCCGAGTGCTTAGTGGGTTCAATATGGCGAGTGAAACCACGAAGGGGGAGATTTCTTTGCCGGTCAACATTGACGGCACCATTCAGCAAACGGTGTTCTATGTCATCGAAGGGGATATGAAGTATAATGCTTTGCTTGGCAGACCGTGGATACATAACATGAGGGTTGTGCCATCGACATTACATCAACTGTTGAAATTCCCAACACCGGAAGGGATCAAAACCATCCGAGAACAACCCGCTGCAAGGGAGATGTTCGCGGTCGAGGAAGCGCCACTCTTGCCCAAAAAATCGGATCCAAAAGAAGATGAGTCAGTCGGTGGCAAGGACTCTAAATAGCAACTAAGGTGTACGGGTTTGATAACGGAGCAGAAGGGGTCAGACCCGGGGTGTGAAGAGGATGATTTCGGTGTACCCAGATCATTCGTCTTGCCGGATGACTCGGATGCAACCGGATATGCGCAAGACCGGTGACACCAGGGCCGGGGGTAAGATCAAATGAGCACGAGTATGATCAATCTTTTCTTCGGACCGGGGATTGCACCAGATGTGGCTGATGAAGAAAAGAGAAGTAAATCTGTTGATCCGGTGTCTCCGGGCCAAACTCTGCATTGCCATTAGCCCGGTTTTGCCAAGTCAAGTTCTCGTGGCCGTTAGCCCGGTTTCTCTGTGTCTGGATTGAATGTGGCCGTTAGTTCGGTTTACCGGTCGTAGAACAACCACGTGTCAAAATTGTTCTGCCATTTTGTACTGACAACCGTACGGTCCTATTTTATCCTTTTAGGGTTTCTTTATTTCAAAAGGGTTTTGTGTAGTATGAAAGGCCCATGAGGCAAAACTATAAATAGAGGACATTTTCCTACTTTTAGGAGTTGACTTTTTGAGATCTAGAACATTGTAATAGCAAATATATAAGCATCATTTCTCTTTCTTTTGGTCCGAATCAGTGGATTTTTGTGGTCTTAGCTTATTCTTCCAACACCATTAGCTTAATCATCTATAGCAACATATTCATTCAGGGCATTGATATATATATATATATATATATATATATACACATATTAAAGCACGCAAATCCATAAATATTTCTCATAAACACAAAATAGATTAAAGTTATCCACATATCCTATACCTCACTTACAAATTCAGTTTTTTACCTAAATTCGGGGTAAACATCCTTAACAATATGTAATTGCCACTTTCATTTCGAATTTTAAATATAGTAATTGCCACTTTCATTTCGAATTTTAAATATAGTAATTGCCACTTTCATTTCGGATTTTAAATATAATTTGGAAAATCCTGAACCCACTTGTAGGATTACAGTTGTTGTTGTTTTGGAAAATCCATTTGGCAACTAAAGTTTTCATAAAGTTACTTTCGTCATTCAAACGAACGAATAAACTTTGTTAAGTTAATTCTCCAATAATTTTATGTTGTATTTAAATATGGCTTCACAGGTGAAAGGACCATCACCTTGTTTGTCAATTGTCATCGTCACGCCCAATTTGGCACCATTCTAGTTCTAGGAATTAATTAAAGAAATGATTAGTAGAGGATATTTTAATATGAAAATACAAATATCCATCAGCTTGAAAGAGTTGAAATTTTGGTATCGGAAAACTGTACCTAAATTTTCTTACTTCTTACTTAGCAGAAAAAACAAGAATAGGGATTCACGGACCGTGATTGACTGATTCGTAATCAATTCATATGATTAACTCTTAGTAAAGGAACACTGATTTGAAGAGTGGGCCAAAAAGGAGAGGACCGGAGTAGGGATTGTATCATTAAAGTTTCGTTTAATCATTAAAGCAAATGCGTGATTAAGATTGATGTACAGTGTAAAGAATACACAAATTAGTGAAGCGCAACCCATTGTAATAAGTTAATTATTAATCTTCATTTTTATTATAAACTATAAGCATTTACTTATAATTGACTTCTAACTTCTAAGTAATTAACCTCATACTTCACGTATTTCAATTTGTACCACGCTTTTTTTTTAACGTTTCATTTGCCATTTTAATAAAATAAAGGTCCATAATATTTGTTATATTTCCTATGTGATTTGCGGGCTATTGCATTAGGAGTAGATTTACCCCTCACCCAAAATGCACCCAAAAGATAGCGGTCACGAGTTTCCTAATTTAAAAAAATATATATATATATATTTATCACTTTAAAAAGTAAGACTACATTAATTATTTTTTCCCAATTCCATCATTCCTATTACAAGAAGGCATATCTTCATCAATTATTCATTTAAAAGACGAGATTAGGATAATCTAGTCAAATGCCTTTATGAATAATGATGTAGTATTGAATAGTTTTTCTTAATGAATATCCAACACTTAATTTTTCTTAATGAATATCCAACACTTCACACCACAAATTAAAAGAACCAGAAAAAGTAACATATTATATAATCAATTTAATATCTTAAATTTTATATTCAGTCAAAATTAGGAAAAAGTATCATAAATTGTCTTTTGCACTACTATTTAAAATAAACAAAATAAAAAGAAAAAGAAGCATCCTTGCCTTCTTCACCTTTAGTTTGTCCATATTAGCGGCACTGTAATTTGGAAACAAACCGCCTGTTAATCTCCCCCCCACTTTTCTCTCTCACTCGTTACACACACCTACTAATGCCCATTTCACACTCATCTTCTCCCTTATAAATCTCAACTGCATATCAATCCATTTCTTCACTCCAAAAAACATAATCCAAAATGCCTTCTTATTTATCTCTTCTCTTTCTTTCTCTGCTTTTTCTATCTATCTCATCAAGTGTAAAGTCTAATGATGATAAGTTTTTCACTTCTTCTAAACCGAAATTCCCGATAACAATGGCGGAAAAGCTAATCAGACAACTTAATTTATTTCCTAAACATGAAATCAACAAGGCAATTGGGGACTCTGCAGCACCTATTGAACAGAGTCTTTTTGAAAAGAGATTGAATTTATCATATATTGGTGATTCTGGGGCAACTGTTCAAGACTTGGGTCATCATGCTGGTTATTATCGTCTTCCACACACTAAAGATGCAAGGTTTGAATTAAATTGTTCATTTTACTCAATAACATGAGTCATGGATATTGTTAATTAATGCTAAATAATCTGATTGAATTGGATTACATGTTCATTTTGATTTAAAAAAAAAAGAATCATGGGTGTTGTTAATTAATGCTGAATTATCTGTTTGAATTGGATTAAGTGTTCATTTTGATCAAAAAAACAATCATGGGTATTGTTAATTAATGCTAATTTTTTTTTTTTTTGAAATGTTGTTGCAGGATGTTTTATTTTTTCTTTGAATCGAGGAGCAGGAGGAATGATCCAGTAGTTATATGGCTAACAGGAGGACCGGGATGTAGCAGTGAATTGGCTGTGTTTTATGAAAATGGACCTTTCAAAATTGCAGACAACATGTCTCTTGTCTGGAATGATTTTGGTTGGGACAAGGTTGGTCCTTGTTTTCTTCCTTTTTTTTTTTCCCCCTTCTTCTTCTTTTTCCTTTTTTTTTTCTCTGTAATTTCTTTTTGTAAATTTGGAATCTTTACATAAATAGCTAGTTGGATTCACAGTTACTTTTCCTATGTATATGTATATTTCTGACTATTTTTTAAATAAACGGTTGAGTAGACAACTATTTAGGTAAATATCTCTTTAAAATTTACACAGTTAAATTTCAAAAACGTTGGTTAGATCTTTTGAAGATGGTAAAAGAATTCCCTCCAAGTTATTTTTTATTCAACCTTTCTCCATCACGCAAAGTACCTTTTCACCTACTAGCTTTTCTTTTTGACACTTGGTGTTCATTAGTTGTGACTTTTGGAATTTTAGAAATTCAAAAGTTGTTTGACGCTTATTGACATTAATGACTAGCTTCTCTTTGTTTACGTGGGACTAGTAATGGTAACATCAAACAGATTACACCTGTTATAAATGTTAAAATGCATTATTGGTGTATAGTAAACTGTTCTTTGTTAATTAGTTAAAGAATGATAACAGTAGTTAAATTGTAATTTGACAGGTCTCAAACCTTTTATATGTCGATCAACCAACTGGAACTGGTTTTAGTTATAGTTCAAATGATGATGACATTCGTCACGATGAAAGGGGCGTAAGCAATGATCTCTATGACTTCTTGCAGGTTCATTCGTATTTTTTTTTTTTACCCGCTCTTAAATCATTCAATTTTAATCAAGTTATATTAATGTTGAAGTAATTTAATCTTTTTCAAAATTCTAAATGGTCATTGTTTTGATGATATATAGGCCTTCTTCAAGGCACATCCTCAGTATGCAAAAAATGATTTCTATATTACTGGAGAATCATATGCTGGGCATTACATTCCTGCATTTGCTTCTCGGGTTCACCAAGGAAACAAAAACAAAGAAGGAATCTACGTAAATCTCAAGGTATTTTTACCTAATTGTCTCATTAATTATACCATCCCTTTTGCTCTTACCAGTGTAGTTTTTGTCTGAATTTCTTATCCTGCTAACTTAATTACATTTGTTCAGGGATTCGCCATTGGTAATGGACTCACTGATCCAGAAATCCAGTACAAAGCCTACACTGACTATGCTCTGGATATGAAATTGATCAAAAAATCTGATTACAATTCCATAGAGAAGTCATATCCAAGATGTCAACAGGCTATCAAGCTTTGTGGTAATTCATTTTGTTTATCCTCAATGTTCTTCCTTCTTTTCATATGGCAGCAGCTAGTCTTGACATTAGCTTTATTCTATGCAAATAATATCAGGAAAAGATAACGGAACTGCTTGCATGGCTGCATATCTTGTTTGTACAAGCATCTTCAACAAGATAATGGACCTCGCTGGTAATAAGAATGTAAGAGCAATTTCATTTTATCATTGAACTTTGACATGTTGTAGACTTGTAGCGGGTTACTTGTCTTATTTTCTAGATTACTAATTCACTTATTATGGAAGGTTACTTATAGTTATCTTTTAAGTGATCTGATAGTGTAAAAATTTGTTTACACTATCAATGTACAAAAGTTAAACTCATATGGATATTGTAATTTCCGAGCTGCAGTACTATGATGTGCGGAAGACATGTGAGGGTGATCTGTGCTATGACTTCTCCAAAATGGAAACTTTCCTGAATGATCAAAAAGTAAGACAGGCCCTTGGTGTTGGGGATATTGAATTTGTTTCGTGCAGTTCAGCAGTTTACCAGGCAATGCAATTGGACTGGATGAAGAATCTTGAAGTGGGCATTCCTTCACTTCTTGAAGATGGTATCAAGCTACTTGTATATGCAGGGGAATACGACCTTATCTGCAATTGGCTTGGTAAGCTTCATTCATCTCTCACCTATGGGTTAATTTCACATATGATCTGTAATTTATTATATGGAAGTCATGAAGCTACTTTGTAATGGAAAATAAACACAATTGTGCCTATTTATCACACAACAAGACATCGACATAATATCGAGAAAGCTCAGTACAGTACTGCCAAATGTATAAAATTGTCATGTAGTATAGTTACGGCAACAACTCTCCTTACATAATATGGACTTGAAACGACTTAAAAAATCAAAAAGTCCATTTTCTGACCAACTTTTAAAAAAAAAAGGAGCAATGATGTGTCACCCGGACATCGGATATTAGGTTGGGTCTAAAAATGATTCTTTTTTGTGGCGCCCACCACCAATTTTTTTTTATTTTTAGTTTTTAATTTTTTTTCTGAATTTTTTAAACCACCACATCCCTCCCACCCGCCCCGCGTGCAACCATAACACACCAACCCCCCCCTCCCCCCCCCCCCCCCCCCCCCCACTTCCAATTTTTTTTTTTGAAGTTTTAAATTTTCTTTTCTGGATTTTCTAAACCACCACATCCCTCCCCCACCCCCGCCCCCAAAATATTTCTTAAAAACAGTTTTAAAAGTTACTTTTTTCGGATTTTTACACCACCCACCCCCTCCAATAACCACACAAACTTTCAATTTTTATAATTTTTTAATAAAGATAAAATTAAATAGGAAGTAGAAAATTCGGGAGGGGGTAAGGGTGTGTGCGGGGGTGGGGGGGGTGTATAATCAAAAAAGAAAACTTTTCAAAACTTTTAAAAAAAAAAAAATTTGGTGGGGTGGGTGGGGTGAAAAAATTAAAAAAACAATTTTTTTTTAAGAAAAAAAAATTGGGGGTGGGTGGGTGGTGCGGGGGGGGGGGGGGGGTGTGATTATGTAGAAACCCAAAAGATTTTTTTTTTTTAAATAATAATTTGCGGGGGAGGGGGGTGCGGCGTGGAGGGAGTGGTTGGGGGGTGGGGTGGTGCATGGTTGCGGAAGTGGTTGGGTTTGGTAGTTGGGGGTAGGGGAGGGGCAGGGGGAGGGGGGAGGGATGTGGTTGTGTAGAAACCCAAAAGAAAATTTTAAAAAAAAATTAGGGGGTGCGTGGTGGTGGGGGTGGGTGCGGTGTTTGGGGGAGTGGTGCATGGGCTGTGGGAGTGGTTAGGGGTGGGGCGGTGCATGGTTGAGGAAGTGGTTGGGGTTTGGTAGTTGGGGGTAGGGGGTGGCTGGTGCAAAAAACCCAAAAAAAAAAATTCAAAACTTTTTTTTCAAAGCAAAATTAATTTTTTTGGGGGGTGGGGTGGGGCAAGGGGTGGTGCGGTGGAGGTGGGGGTGGGGGTGGGTTGGGTGGTTGGTGGAATGCATTGGGAACTTGTTTTCCCTACTTTTATTAGGGAAGTCATTTTCCCCATTTTCAAGGAACTTGTTTTCCTAAAAAAAAATGTTTTCCAAATTTTTTGACCAAACGAACCTGACAAAATTGAAAAAAAAAATCCGGAAAATGTTCCTCCATACGGAACACACCCAGAATATAAATAATTTCAGTACTGTTTGTTTTTGTTATATATAAGCATAATTGAGTTATTTTCCTGTCTCACAAATTATTTTTATGATTTTGGTGCAATAAATTGGTAGTTGAAAGATAATGCACGAAGACGACCCGTGACCCAACAAAACTAGTACTACAATTTTGACCAGGAATATTTCTCAGGTTCTTTATAGTAGTCAATTTAAAGCTATCAATTGGCAATTAAACTCTCATTCTTCCAATGGACAGGGAATTCAAGATGGGTGCATGCAATGAAATGGTCGGGGCAAAACGATTTTGGAAAAGCCACATCAGGTTCTTTTGCAATAGATGGCGTAGAGAAAGGAGTTCAAAAGAATCATGGGCCTTTAACTTTCCTCAAGGTTCATGATGCAGGCCACATGGTACCAATGGATCAGCCCAAGGCAGCCTTAGAAATGCTTCAAAGGTGGATGCAAAATAAATTGTCTAAAGAAGGTCATCTTGCTCCTATGTGAACTACTTCAAACATAAGAGACACAAACATTACTGAGACAGAATTATAAAAAAAGAAGTCCAATTTCATATATGTTTCAAGAAAATTATAGTAACCATGTAAATCACAGTTTCGTGTTAACTCTACAATTTATTAATGAAATGGTTTTTCTTTGAGGAGAATTAACTTTCTGAAAAACCTATACCAAACAAGTTGTTGAATCGAAGTAGTCCGTTATACCTCTATCTGCGAGCAACAGAGGGGATTTGATTAGCATTATACTGATGCGATGAAAAAGACTGATTCAAATGAGATATGCCTTGCCTGCCTTAAGATTTAAAACTTGTCGTCTACTTTCTTCAAAAAGGCTTGTGTTCTATGAACACCCCCTACTAGATGATTTATTGTCATGTTTTTGCCTCTAATGCGGGATAACACAGGGTCAAACCAAGCCCTCATCCACCTAAATGGTTTTTTTTTTTTTTTGGTTAAACTAAATGGAACTTCATTGTCCTGCTTTCTAACTTAACTTTCTAATCATTCCACTCTCATCAATCGATGGTAGTATCAGGGATTCGTAATCCAGTGACCGAGCTTTGGTGCCTAGCATTAAATAGTTCTATAACCACACCAAACTAACCCTTGAAATGCGTTATCTCTACCAAACATTATACGTAGGAACAGACCCTTACTAAGTTATCAATATCCAAGTGAGTAAAATCATGTCTAACATTTTAGATGTGGAATTTGTCTACATTTGGACAAGTTACGATCATTTGTAGGGTCGTTTTCTAACATTGTTTTGGGGAAAGAAAGTGACATATATATAAATATGATTTAGCGATAGTTTGGTAATTTCAGTGTGCAGATATTACATAAAACACACATTAATTACTAGCAACGCCAAGAGATGGCTTACCATACATCTTAGAACTGAAAATGTCACCCGATATATGCCACATTTAAAGCATATAAGTTAAGAGTGATTTGAAGTTGATATTCTTGGACTAATTATTGGTCCATAACCTTACTGGCGATTCTAAGTTTCTTTCCTTTTTTCCCTTGATCTGCTCGAGATGCATGAAGTTTGACGAGTTGAAATTAGGGATGAGTCAAATTAGAGTATTGGACTAAGCTCGTAACGGATCCATAAAAAAATCAAATTGAAAAACGGCTTGCTTATTGTCCCAACTTGGTAATCCAATCGTCGTTTTTAGGGAAAGGGTAAAAATACCATCTATTATATCAAAAGTTTTAATTTTATTCTCCATTATATTTAGGGCTATTCATACTTTACTATTAAGAAATCGTCTCATATTAACCGTTGACACTAATTGAGCTCCAATTTAAATTATAATGGAAAGTAATTTAAATTGATAAATTTGGACATTATTCCTAAATATGTTGACACGCGAAATTCATCTAATTCATGTGAAACATCATTAACATTAAAGATAAACACGAGAGGATTTATTACTAATAAATAAGAATGATTCACTACTAATAACAGGGTTGGAATGACTTCAAAGTGTAACCGAGGATAGATTTCAAATATCTCTTTGGACATTTTCCCTTATTTGTATGAGCAATGGCTTTCGCATGCTTCGATTTTACCAAGCACTTAATATTTTCATGGTCGTGTTAAGTGGATTCTTTTATGATTTGGTGTAAATATAATCACTTACTCTGTTAACAATTAAGTTGAACAAGAGCACAGGGACGCGTGGACGAATGGTAGCACAGAGATTTCATCACTTGAGCTGTGACTTGAGTTCATGATCATTCTTCTGTTGGGCCCACAAGAGGATCTGCAAAATGCAAATGCAAATGCAATCGTATCTGTTGTATCTGTTATATACTGTTACGCAGACGCACAAGCACAGAACACACGCTTTTAGAGCTCCAAGTTGAACTGTAATGAAAGTTAATTGTAAACCAAAATGAAAAGTAAAGAGATAAATTTAATCAGTTTTTCTAAGTATTTTTCACATGAAGTTCACCTAGTTTATATATAACTCTTCAACATTAAAGACAAATACAAGATCATTTGCTAAAAAAAAAAAAAAAGAAAGATATAGATGGTTTCGAGGCATAACCGATTATAAAGGATAACATTTGGACATTTTCGTTTTTCTATTCATGAAATATGGCTTTCTTTTGCTGTAGTTTTAACATTTTCCATGGTCAAGTTAATTAACTGGGTTCTTTTATGATTTGGTGTAATTACTTACTCTGTCAACATTAACAATTAAGTGAAGTCTTGAGAAGAGCACAGGAACACGTGGAAGCCATCCACCAACGATAGCATAGAAATTGCATGAGTTGAAGCTGTGACTCAAGTTCAACATTCATTCTTCAATAGGGGTGGGACCCACACTAGGCTCTGCAAAATGCAAATGAAATCGTTTCTGTTATGGCGGGTATACACTACTATAGGCAGAATGCTCACACGCTTTTTAGCTTGCTCATCACTTTGCTTGTGATCTCTCTCTCTCTATCTCTCTCCACCTATATATACAACACCTTCTTCACTTCAAATTCTCTGCAATTTCAGTGCTGAAATCTCCTTCTCTGCAACGACGACAATATGTTCTACTCTCATCAACTCCTTGCTCGCAAAGCTCCTCTTGGCCAAATATGGTGAAAATTGTTAATTGCTACTTGTTATTTCGATGTTTTTTTTCCTTCCTAAAATCGTTAAATTCATATGCATAAGCTACATATTTTGAATTTCTGTTGTTTTGCTTCCATTAAGCTCCGCTCGCCAAATATGGTGAAAATTGTCATTGCTACTTGTTATTTCCCTTTTTTCCTTTCTAAATTGCTAGATTTTCGTTTGCTTTTTTTTTTTTTTTTTTTTTTGGACTTTTGTATCTAGTGTTATTCAGTACTCTGGTGCTCGTTCATACGATTTTTCGGAATGAAGTTGCAGTTGAGTTAAATGTTAAGTTGTCACAGTTCAAATTGGATCTATTAGTATTCGGAAAATGCTTAAAATCAAATTGTTTACGTATGAATTTAAAGATCCAGCGTCTTGCTTACGAAGCTCTGCCTGGTCAAATGTGGTGAAAATTGTCGATTGCTACTTGTTATTTCGAATTTTTCATTTCTAAATCAGTTAAATTCATCTAGATAAGCTACATGTTTCTGTGATTGTACTTGCATATATTGCAATTCCTGTACTATATTTTCGTTTCCTTCTTGCTAGTAAAGCTCCCCTTGGCCAAATATGGTGAAAATTGCTAATTGCTATTTGTGATTTCGATTTTTCCTCTCTAAATTCGTTAAGTTCATATATATATATAAGCTACATTTTTTGAATTGCTGTTGTTTTGCTTCCATATATTTCAATTCCTGTGCTAGATTCTCGTTTCCTTCCTTGCTCACTGTCTAATGATATTTACTATCTGAACTCTGAAGCTCCGCTTGGCCAAATATGGTGAAAAATTTCAATAGCTGCTTCTGATTTCGATTTTTTCCTTTCTAAATTAGTTAAATTCATTTAATAAGCTACGTGTTTTGAGTTTTTGTGACTTTGCTTCCATCTATTGCAATTCCTGTGTGCTAATTCTTAGTTTCCTTCTTTGATCGCTGTTTAATGATATTCAGTATTATCTGAAGCTCCTTAACATGAAGTTCAGTTGAGTTTATGTTAAGTTGTCACAGTTCGAATTGGATCTGTTTCTGTTCGAAAAATGCTTAAATTCAAATTGTTTATGAATTTAATGATCTTGTTTCTTGCTCGCGAAGCTCCGCCCTGACAATATATGGTGAATATTTTCAATTGCTACTTGTCATTTCAATTTTTTCCTTTCTAAATTCGTTAAGTTCATAATAGATAAGCTATTTTTTGAGTTTCTGTGTTTTACTTCCATATATTGTAATCCCTATAGTGGATCTTCTTTTCTTCTTTTACACTCCGTTTATTCAGTATTCTCCGAAGCTATTTCATACATGATTTTTTGTAATCTGAAGTTCCACTTGAGTTATATGCTGAGCTGCTACAATTCAAATTTTCTTCGAAGAATGGTTAAGTTCATATTGTTTATGATATTTTTCTTTGCTGTGAAGGATGGCAGCAACTCTGCACTCAAAACTCAATAGAAAAAAGCTTAGTAAACTCAATATTATTAAGATCTGGTGAGGTGTTTTCTTCCATTACTACATTGAACTCCACTTTATTCCTCATTGATTTTGAGTACTAATAATCTTAAATTATTTCTTTTATCACAGCGAACAAATCTTAAATCCATCAGTCCCAATGGCTCTGAGACTCTCTGGAATTCTCATGGGTAATGTTTTTTTTTTTCAATTTTGTTACTGAATTTCTCGAGAGATTTAATTGGCACTTCTATCTCAGGTGGAGTAGTCATTGTTTACGAACGCAAAGTGAAACTCCTTTATGGTATGAATTACCATGACATTTTTATTTGAATTTCACGTCAATTTCTTCGAATTTTATGTCTAATTTCCCTTCCTTATTGCTTCAACTTTTTAATTTTTGTTGTTTTGTTTAATGCAGAGGATGTGACTCGTCTCATGGTAGTAACATTGGTCTTCGATCCCCAATCAGCTTAATCTCTTTCTTTACTCTGTTTTAAGTTATATTCGGGATTTCTTTGTTGTTTAACAGGTGATGGCTTTGATGATTAAGTAATACTATATAAGTTTGGTATTTTTCAGGTGCAAATAAATGAAGCTTGGAAGGTGAAAGCAGCTAGTGATCCTACGTTGCTTCCCAAGGGTAAATCGCAAGCCAAGTGAGTAACTCATCTCCACTTCCACGTCACAGTATTTTCCCGAGACACAGATTGTAATGCCGAATTTTAGCACCTATCTAATAGTCTCAGTTATCTCGATAGTGCTTCAGTAGATTTAACAACTAAAATATGAACTAGCACCAATTAAGTGAATTATTAACTCGATTTAGCATGGTTTGTTTCACGTGTGTAAGAATAGTATGGAATAGGTGTATTAGTATGTTGAGATTAATAATGCTAGGATTAGTTATGCTGGCATTATTTTTTCTCGATTGTTTGGTTTCTTGTATTAATTGAATATGGTGTATTAGAATAAGAATAGTACTGGTAGTGTTATTCCCATGGTTTACTTGTATAAGAATTGTACTGAATAGTGTATAACTAATACATGTATTAATACATTGGTTGAAAACACTACCAAACAAGGGATTAAAGAATACCAAAGCTAATACCAGTATTATTTTCTCTAATCCCCCTACCAAACGACCCCTGAAGTCTGCGTCAGTTTCATCAATGGATTGTTTAAGGCCAGCGTATGCTATGAGTCCTTCATACCACAGGACTTTGGTACTTAAAAATAATGTAGTTTAGTGATGAATTGGTAGTAAAAGTTACATTATGATTTCTTGTGTTGTTTTTCCTAAGGTTGATACTTGACTTTTAATTCTTCATCTCAATCCCTGCAGGCATGCAGCTGTTACTCTGCCGGATTACCGGGAGGATGAACTCCCCGAGATTGAACAGACACTCCGAAATACGGACACTGTCACAATGATGGATTTCGAACAAACCTCCTATTTCGCGATGGTAAATTATGAAATGCACAGTTGAAACAAAAGTTGTTAAGTATTAGGATGCAGATAAAAAAACCTACGCAGAAATGCAGAATGCATCTTTTTGTTGGAAGGTGGAACTGGTCTAGTTAGAATATTGAGCTTGCATTAGATTATCGAATAAGTTGTATTTCATTGCTCAGTAATGAATCAATAGAAAGTTAACAATGATAAAGTGGTTTGATTTCCCTATGCATTCTTTTGGTTACTCTATATGTTTTGCACTTTGTTATCTCAACTCTTGAGTTGTTTAGTCTTTTGGAGAGACTATCTATGAGTTGTTTGGGTTTTAACAATGTTCATGACCTTGTTGAGCAAGCAATCTTACCTGATGCCGAGTACATAGTGAAAATAAGATCATCAATAGTAATTTCTACATAAGAGTGCAGCTAAACTCGCGGATGTTCAATGTGCAGAGACTAGATAATGAAAACCTCTATGATAAACCCAATGCACAGGAGGAACCAGCCAAGGACCTGCATCAAGGTATACCTAGATCCCAACTATCAGCATAGATTATGCTAATTTCATCACAACAGTAGAATATATAACTATATCCTTGCAAATGCTACTTTTATTTTCAGCTTTCTCTTGTTGTGCCTATTTTTAAACAACCCTGAAACCCTTGTTGCAGTTGATGCAGATAATATCACCCTGGCTGAACACATGGAATCCAATCATACAGATATGTTTAATCATTTTGAGAGGTATCATGATGAACAGTTAAAAGGATCTGTGTTTAAAACTTTCACCTAAGTTTAAAACTAATTTTCCTCATTTTTAGCTGCAAAGCTTTTCTTCTACTATCCTCCTATTAATTTTTAAAGCATGAATTACTCCACAGGTTTGATATTGAAGGGGATGAAGAAACACAAATGAATTTTACCCAGCCAGAGGACGCCCAAATCCCAAGTACTCCTGTGCCATCTCCACCTAAAGAACAAGCCCATCAACGTAAGAATGTGTTACTAGATTTTCCTTAACAGAAAAGTACTATCTTCTGCTTTAGATAAATGAAGTTTTTTGAGATGTAACTAGTAGATGGACTAAAGATGATTCACTCAGTGCTTTAAGAGACTTTTCTGATAGACATTTAGACCATGGCTGCGAATCATGCTTACCTACTATCAGATCAGCTAATATACCTGCACTGCCTGGTTGCTTATCTTTGAACTTTCAGTTTACATGTGTAGTTCCTTCAAGAACAAAGCACTATTGGATTGAGATCGTAAAAGTTTTTAGATTACCTTGGTAATTACTTAATTTGCTAATTGATTGAATAGAGACAAATTTTGTTGCAGCTGATGAGATCCCTGACAGATATCCAGAGGACCAAGTGAAGCAGAAATCTGATGAAGCTGAAGAAGTTTTTGAGGTAGAAAATCCACAAGCAATCAAGTTGGAAAATAATGTAACAAAAAACCTTCAGTATTAATCTACCTTAATCTAATGTCTTAACATGATTTTGTAGCAGCGGCAGGACCAAAAAAGGCCAAAACCAACTCGACAAAGAGCAAGAAAGGCCGCAGGTCTTACAATTGATCATGAACAAACTATTATTGCTGGTGACATCTATCAATCTTGGCTTCAGAGTGCTTCAGATATTGCATCCAGAACAAGGAAAAAGAGAAAGGTACTCCCATACCTCCCAACTCCCAAGTCCAGATCTTCCCCATCTCAATTTTTTCCATTCTACACACCATGAGCAATTAAATTTGACTATGGGTCTTATCCTACGGACAAAATCTTCCATCAATGGCTAGTGTTTGTAAATCCTAAGAATAATAGTAAGTGTATCTCCTTGGAAGGTACCCTTAACTAAACTAAGATGCAGTATCATTTATTAGTAACCTTAAGTTCCTGCTCTGTGCAGACTTTGAGTGTCATATCTTCTATGAAGATAGCCAGACTCATGGAGGTGCCTCCTATTGCATTACTAGAAGGGTTGCTCACAAATGGAAATAAGGAAGTTCACTATCCAGCACCACTCCTAAAATTGTGGATGAGAAATACCCAACCTCCGCATGATTCACCTTCTGGTCTGGTTTTTCATCCATGGTGTTAGATTGTTATTAGTTGCAAAAACTATAAACAGATGGTAACTCTATTTGACATGCAGGAAAAACCTCTTCACCTAATCCTCCTGAACCATCCTATACATCTCCAGGTGAAAGGATGAATAATGTGGAACCTGTCAGATATGTAAGGAACTTATGATTCTCAGCTAGTTTTAAACAAAAATCACCTTTATTTGTTTCTGATTGAGCATTTGAATGTGAAGCCTTTCGAAGATTTCCAAGGCGGTGGGGGTTCCCCATCAGTAGGTATCTCCATAGAGAAACAAAGGGCAAATCTCAACAATAATGTGATTCCACCTGAAATTCTCATGGAGGACCTCAGAACCAATCTTATAAACATGGGACTGCATCCAACAGAGGCTAATGGAGTGGAAAAAACTGATCGCATGGCTACACCTGGCTCTGGTATATCAAATTTATATATGAATATCCCAATCCTGATTGGTTATTGAGTGATTTGTTAAGGTGGTATAACTAATACTTTTGTGAATCTATAGGTGATGAGCCTAGATCCATTCCAAGCTCAGGATCTGATCATGGTTACCTATCACAGAACTCTGTAACCAATTCAAGCCGGTTAGTACTACAAGCAGATGTATATTGAGCGGATATTTGTCTAAAGACGAACCATTTGAATCATACATACATAAACAGAAGGAAATAAGGGATATCATGGGTCTCCGTACCATAAAAAACTTTAAATCTTTGCTCTTCTTCTTCCTCTTATTTTAAATTACGAAGCTTTCGCCATATATGCAACATCTGGTTACATTGATCGAGATTGTTAAATCTTCAGATCCAACAAGAAAAGACCCCATTCTTCACACAGTGGCAATGGCCTGCACCCAGTAGCAGAAGAGAACCCATGGCACGATCCCACTCCAAATTTCAAGTTGACTAGGCTATCTGAGCTATCTGAAAAAGGCTTTACACAAGACAACGGTTTGTGAATAGTCAATAACTTTCCCATTTTAGTTCTGGTTATTTTCTTTAATGTGGTTTGGTTTGTCAACCTCCCTTAATACTTTTTGCAGAGATGTTGATGGAAACCGGACCAACACAAACCCAACACCCATTCGTTACTCAACCTCTTGACGTGATGACTGACTCTATCAGGATGTAAAGCCTTTTCCATTAATTCCTACAACTTCCTCCAGTTTCAGCATGTATCATCTGAGTTATTGATTCTTTATATTATATTATAATACATTGATACCTACAGGCAGCTGAAGAGTCATTTTGACACTCCTGGATCGGCCGAAGCAGAATGTTTGAATGAACTAACACTTGGGATGACAAAGAAACAAGCAGCATGCCTCTTCTATCAGACTTGTGGTATGCATATTCGATTCTTTTACTCTGCATTGCAGCACCGAGAAACTTCATAGTTTTCAGCTTTTCTCATTAAAGAAACTAAAGTTTGCTCCATTCTATGTTTACAGTTCTGGCCACTAGAGACTTTGTAAAAGTTGAACAGGAAGTGCCATATGGAGACATTCTCATTTCCAGAGGTGCAAAGATGTGACCACTGATAAATCAAGTACATGCTAAGCCCTCACAAGTCTTATAGGTTCATCTATTGTTATTGCTGATGCAAAATTTTTGTTTGATTAAGGTATTAGAGAGTTCAAGAGCAGGTTTACACAGCTCAAAGTATTAGGACAATTTTTTCATTGCTAAGCTATCTAGTGTTTAATGCTATTCTTGTAGTTATCTCCAAGAGAATATAGACCGAATATGATTTGGTTCATTTGGAATCGGTAATTGCTAGTTTTTTGTATTAGTATTTGGTGACAGGTATCAAACAACTGTAAAAATGAGTAAAGCCTATTCATATCTCTTTGTCGCAACAAGGTTATAGTCCAAGTATCAACAGAGAGTTCACCGTTAAAAAAATGACATGGTCGTAACGAGCCAGTTGGAACTTTTTTCAAAAAAATGTATGAAGTCAATGTTGAAGCTAAAAAAAATAACTTAATTAAAGCATTCCAACAGAGAGACATAGAAGTCCACTGAACTTCCAGTGAGACGAGATATCAAAAGATTTCACGAAGTCAATTGACAACATTTCTGCAATGTTATCAACTTTCTTTTCTTTTGCTTCTGTAAAAAAATGTCATCATGCTGCAATAATACTATGGATTAACTCATACAATACATTGTTGGTTTAGAAGTGACGTCTCATAATCTATTCATATGAATAAAACATGTAATGCAGTAAGAGCTATCTAGTTCACAACATGTCCAGTTATAGGCAAATCTAGATCAAACACTTTTTTACTAACTCCCAACAAAAACAGAAACATAACACGCACGTTTCTTCAAAACTCCCCCGCAGTGTGTATACTGGCATGACTAAGAACAATATTCAACAGTTTGGCTCATCTACAGTAACCTGAAATCTTAACCACGAGATTGGATATAAACATCTCAACAGATTAGACACATCCGATCTAGGTTTACATTCTATCTTCCCTCCTCCTTGGGGCGCATGTGATGCTTTTCATCAACCCTTAGGATCATCTCAACAGCCTCGGTTGCCAGTGGCGGATCCAGGATTTTCACTCAGGGTGTTCGGAAAAATAATTGGACCTAAATATACATTGTAATATATGTTCAGGGTGTTCAAAAGTTAATATATGTACATGAACACAGAAAATTTACCCTAAATATATACTATAATTTTTTGTCCAGGGTGTTCGGGTGAACACCCTGGCCTCTTACTGCATCCGCCCCTGTCGGTTGCAGAGCGCAACATAGCCTGTTTGACTTTGAATGCCTCCGATATTCCTAGCTCTGCCATATCTCCAACCTGTCATAAAAGCCAGATAAGGATGACTAGATCTAGCAAAGTACTAACTCACAATAAGCAGCAAGAATTGATTATTTGGACGGGATTTGGATAGTCCTTGGAGAAAGGGAAATGGAGAGAAAGGAAAAGTTTCAGCATTCTTCCTTCACTTAGACTTGCTAAAAAAAAGAGTGACAAAATAAATGGAGTGGTCATTTCTCTTTTCTTGAAATAGAAGAGAAAAGACGGAGGACACTCAGGTATTGAGAACACTTATAAAACGCTAGCTGCTTTGTTTTACTGGAAAAATATGAAAGATGATATCACAAAATATGTTAAGGAGTGTGCAGTTTGTCATAAAAGTAAGTATGAAACAATTGCATCACCTGGATTGTTACAACCCTTCCCATTCCCACTGGAGCTTAGAGTAGTGTTAGTATGGATTTTGTATTAGGGCTTCCTAAGTCCAAAGGAAAATATACTATTTGAGTGGTAGTTGATAGACTGACAAAGTATGCTCATTTCTTTGTTATTGCTCACCCATATTCTGCCAAAGATATTGCCAAGCTGTTCATGGATAACATATTTAAGTTGCATGGTATGCCTGAGGAAATCATTAGTGATAGGGACCCCATCTTTACTAGTAAGTTGTGGCAAGAGATGTTTGCCATTCAAGGGGTTGCTCTGAATTTATCCACTGCTTACCATCCTCAGACTAAGGTGGTTAATAGATGTTTGGAAACATATTTACGGTGTTACTGTTCTGATTCACCTGCTGATTGGTCTCTATTTCTTGCTTCTGCTGAGTGGTGGTATACTACCACTTTCCACTCCTCTATTCATACAACACCCAATGAGGCCTTGTATGGCCAACCACCTCCTTTGCACTTGCCTTATTTGGCTGGTGAGTTTGTGGTGGAAGAGGTTGATGGGAGTCTCTTAACTAGGGAATTCAAATTGCAACTGTTGAAGTCTCATTTGGCAAGGGCACAACAAAGGATGACTGATCAAACTAATAAACACAGAACTGACAGGGAATTCAAAGTAGGTGATTGGGGTTATGTCAAAATTCAGCCATATAGGCAGAGCACTATGTCTCAACAACACTTCAGCAAGTTGTCTGCAAGGTACTATGGCCCTTATTTGGTTGAACATAAGGTGGGATTAGTTGCTTATAGACTTACCTTGCCTGCTGATTTGTTGATGCATCCCACCTTTTATGTGTCCATGTTGAAACCATGTCATGCTGTTCCTGATGTCATTGTTCATCCTCCAATTCTGGATATTGCTAGTCTATTTTGTCCCAACCCTCAGAAAGTTTTAGACAGGAGGCTGATTCAGAAGGGCAACAAGGCCATTGCTCAGCTCCTTATACAATGGGAACAGATGCCTGAGGATCAAGCTACTTAGGAGGATGCTCACACTCTCAGGATTAGATTCCCCACCTTCCTTCCTTGAGGATAAGGAAGATTTTTTTCCAGGGAGACTTGTTACAATACAGCTGTTATCCTATTCCTTTTATTATGTTTTGACCCCAGCTCTTTTATGATCGTATTTCCACTATTTGCACTTTTGGCAATAGTAGTTCTTTTAATTACAAGAAGGGACTAAGTTAGTTATGCCAGCTCAGCTTGTTGAGCCTGGCAACATCTCTATATTCCTACCTTACTGGTAGTGGAGGATTATGAAGTGAGAAGTAAAATTTCCTTTTTCTGCAAATTCTTTCCTTGCTTTCATTGTTTTTCCTATCTAGCAATTCGAATCCAGTTCTTAATTGCAACACCGAGCAAAAGAAAGAGAAGTTCTGTTTTTCTCCACTTTCTTCTCCATTATGGTCTTTATACTAAATTTTACTATCTTTCCACTAAATTTTACTATCTTTCCATTCCCTACTTCTAAACAAGAAACTTCAAAATGATGTCAGAATTTGGCACCAGAGACATTAACTGTTTCAGTATTAGATGTCTCAATCAAAACCCAAAAGAGTTCTTTTTGTTTTTATTATTAAAGAATGATTCAGTTAAACCCCGAGTGGATTAACCAACAAAAGAACATGTAAATGCAAAGACTAACACTCAAGCTGTCAAGCACAACAGATGAAATGAGTATCCCTTACCTGAAATCTGCTGAAAGAGGGGAGCATTTTTTTTTAATCATATTTAATACCAAAATGCATTCGTAGGGCACACCTTATATTTTCCTCATCAAATTGCACGATGTTAATCAGAAAACATTTAAACAGCGGTGCCTAATTATGAGGACCATATCTATTGAAAGCATGACACGGTGGCATATTCAGTTCAGGTAATGTCATCAGCGTTCCTGCTAGAGTCTGTTACCTGTGTTGCATTGACTTTGATGCAGAAAATCAAGGCATATTCAAGCAAGCTAAACAATTCAGAAAGCTGATTTTATGAACACAGTGTGTTCTGACCTCATCGCAAGATAGCATAATTAATTATCCCGACATTTTGAGTGGGTTTACTCACCTGTCCAGTGATGACATCTATCCCAACATTGCCTTCCTCATTTTGATGTTCTGCACGAAGCTGGGCAATCAGCTCAACACTGTGTCAACCAGCATTGTCAGCAATGATGGTCGGAATTGCCAAAAGTGCCCGAGAGAAAGACTCAATTGCATGAGATATTTAACCAGGAGTCTTTTTAGCCAGTTCATCCACTGCCTTTGCCATCACCATCTCGGGCCATCGGCCTCCAAGAAGATCCCTGCTGTCATTTATTGTCTGAGACAGTACACACAAGGCATCATGCAGAGATCCATCGACTTCATCCAGTACATAAGGGCTGCCACAAAAATAAGAGAAGGCGTTCATATGAAAACATAGCACAGAATCAAACAGATTTCACTTTCAAACCACTAAAGATGAGATTTTCATCAGCACATGTATGGGGCAGTGACCAAAGAGAATATGATTTTAACACACAACTTTACTAAACATTCACTTCCCAAGGACATGAGGGCTGCCAAAAGAATAAGTGAAGGCGTTCATATGAAAACATAACACATAATTAAATAGACTTCACTTTCAAACCACTAAAAATGATATTTTGATCAGCACATGCATGGGCCATCTCAGTGACCAAAGAGAATTTGATTTTAACAAACACCTTTACTAAATCTTCACTTCCCGAGGAACAAAAATCACTTGAGGCATTATAGTTAAACCCCAAATGGATTTCAAGTAGTTTACAACCTTTACGAAAATCAAACAGATACTAAGTAGAAGACAAAAATGATGCCATTCTTGAGACCCCTCACTTACCCCCTTCCTCCAAACAAATGGCAGTTGAAGACAAACAAAAAAGTTAAGACGCTAAAACATACCTTGCACCTATCAAGACAATTGTACACTCCTGACCCAGTTTGACCCCAAAAAAGTGGATCGACTTCTCCTCACCAATCATTATTTCTTCAATGAGTTTGCAATGGCCCAGCTTGACAGACTCTGGATTATCAAAGGTAGATGCAATCTCTGCACCAGCTGCCAAAGCCAGGCGCTCAATACCATCAAAAGCGGCATGTTCAATAGCAAGTATCCCTGCATCGGCAAATAGGTCCTCTGGGAAATTGTAAATCAGCTGTTAGTTAACAAAGCAGTTTGTTCCATGAGAGATCATCTTTTGCACCTTCGCTCTCATTTTATCTTTTTCAGCTGCTTCTGGCTCAGCAACCACGGCCATTGAATCAACTCGGACATGTGCACCATAGATTTTAACTTTATCGGTATCCATTGCTGTGTTTGCAACCAAGATCTTAGCATTTTCAATACGTTTTGGTTGGCGAACCCCAATTTTTTTATCCAAAATAAACCTGCAGAAAAGAAATGATTTATATTCCAAGGAATTTGATGAGGTAAAAGGAAAAAGCTCAAAAATCAAGAAGAGCCTAGCTTGGTAGTATTGGGACCAACAATTAAACTATAACAAGGAGGTAGGTAAAAAGGACTACAGAAAATATCCCTATCTAGAATCCTACAAAAGAGTTGTATGGCTGATTTTGAGACAAAGGTCAACTGAGCATTGTAACAGAAGGTCCAGCTAACCCTTTTTTTTTTTGTTTCTTTTTTTTTATGGAGCAATAGTTTGTTAAAGTTATGGGAGAAACCTTGTAACCTAGCAGTATACCAAAAAATAGAGGACCTAACCAACAATATGGTTCTCGACCAATGACCTCCGGTCATAAACCTCTACACTAATAGGAAGCTCATGGGTGCACCAAAAGCTATTTACAAATAAAAGACATGTCCCAAGCTGTACATAGTCGTACTCCACCCCTTCAAAAGCTCTCTTATTCCTTTCCCTCCAAAGTAACCACATAAGTTCCAACTGGCAAGGGAGCTACATTCTAAGGTCTACATCTCCTTCTGAATGCCAAGTTCTAGAGCTAACCCAAACATATTCCTTACATTTGTCAAGATGATAAACTTAGACAACAACTACTCTCACCAACTATACACAAAAGGTTTTGACAAACTCTTCAAAGATTTGCTCGATGCCAAGAAAGAACCTCCTAAGGAAAACATACTATTCACCAACTCCAAAGTACATACACAATGTAATAGGTAAACAAGCTTCATTCTCATTTCTTTAAGCAAATACTCTCTCCGTCCCAATTTATGTGTCATACTTTCTTTTTAGTCGGTCCCAAATAGAATGCCATACTTTCTTATATAGAAACTATTTGACTTTAGGCATATAATTTTACCCTTAATGAGATAATTTATAGCCATACAAATGTCTGTGACTTGTTTTAGACCACAAGTTTCAATAGTCTTTCTTTCTTAAACTCCCGCAATCAAATATCGACACATAAATTGGGACAGAGAGAGTAAGAGTTATCCAAGCACCTAGTGGGCACACCTTGACGGAAAGGTTCTTTTAGAGAAAAAGAGTACTGGTGCTCAAAACGACCTAGCGGGTCGTTACAGTATCAAACAACAATGCGACATCCTTTCAAGCAAACCTGAATGCTACATACTCTAAGAATGAGCTTACCGTTCCATTAGGTCCTAAGGTGGTATTAACCAAGTGAGCAATTGCCATTGGCCCCATGAAGGATGCCTAATATTAAAGGCAATCAATTCTTCCAGTAAAGAGGACAAAAAATAGTGTTTAGCTACATAATTCATGTTTTCTTTGGCAGAGAAGGTAGAAAGTTATAATAATTTTTTCATTACTATCTCCCACATTTTCATATTACATGGCGTATTTTACTGGGCAAATACTCAATCAAGTCCTATTATAAAAAGCTTCTGAATAGGTAGGAGGTTGTCTTTCCACATAGGTCAACTTGGATCACATAGGTATGATAAAGGTGTGTTTTTTCATTTGGTTAGCAGCTAGACAGCCGATCTTGATGGCTGAGAATCTGAGAAAGAGGAACTTTACTTAAGTCAACTGGTGTTTTATGTGCAAGGATCCGGGTGAAGATGTCGACCACCTCCTTATTCATTCTCCGATAGCATCGAGATTACGTTAAGAGACTTGTACATGGTTTGGTATTTTAGGTGATGGCAGGAACGGTGAAAGAGGTAATGGCCAGCTGAAGTTATGATAGTAGGAGAAAATGCAGGACAAGGAAGTCTGCGCCTCTAGTTCTTATGGGGGTTCTTTGGAGCGAAAGAAATAGAAGAGCTTTTTAGGGTAATCGAGATGAGTTATGTTCTGTTGAGTAGTACTTTATCCCTTTCTTTTGTGCATCCATAAGGTTCGTTTATGTATAGAAGATTGGGGGTCGTTCGTAGAAAACCATCTCTTTCTGTAGGTTTTCTACTTGTTGGTATTCTTCTTGAATAATACGGATATGTTTTTTGCTCAAACATTAAAATGAATTATTAATTTATAAAAAAGATGGTTGAAAATTCAGTTTGACAGAGTTAATAGCACATCGAACTTTAAACTTCAATAATATTAAGTTCTTGAAAGTTGAGAAAGTTTCCATAAAATAATACTATTTGTTAAATTGCAACAAACATTTTGTGGGAAAATGTGTCATATAAATTGGGATAGAAAGTACATGCAAGATAGCCTTTTCTAAACAACCAGCTATATTCATTTCCTACATGAGACTTACCATTCTAGCTCCCTCACCCTTTTATTCAGTAGCTTCATCTTTAAGAATCCTGTCAATCTGGAAAACTACAATGTAAGCTATAGTATCTACAAATTACAGGGAAAAGGAACAGAAGAAAAAATAACTCCACTGACATACCGCCATTAGAAAGAAGACTGAGATGTTGAGTTAAAACCAAAGGCTGAAGATTAACTAAAGCAATAAGCAGCATACTGTTATTAGAAAAATGGCAAGACATTAAGGTCCATGATGACAACTATAAACCCTGGAAATGTAAACCTTAATAGCACCATTTATAATGACAAAACATGAACGAAGTGAATCAAAAGAAATTTCAGCATACATGAACATGAAATAGCATTAGCTTTAGCATAAGGAAGAATGGTCATAACAGGGGAGTATAATTTTCAGTGGAAAGCACGACAGAACTAGTTTGCTCACAGCTTCAATATCAGAAAATACTTACAACGCAAATTATGAAGAGAAAGCATACTAATCAACCATGATTAGGTGCTAAAAATTAATGTAGAAAACATATTTGAAGCATCATGTTTCGACACAAACAAATGTAAGTATTTTCCTTAAACATCAGATCCGACAGAATTACCAACACTGATCCACACTCCATTATGTCAGAAATTACAGAATTCGTAACGAACAACAACTAAATGTTTTATAGTTGAACCCTAATTTCCTCCGGTGAAAGCATAGTAATCGACCCTGATTAGGTGATAAAAGTTTATTAATCTTATACCTAGTTGTCCACCTACGACAATCCTGAATTGGTAACGAACAGTGACTAAATTTGCTACATTAACTTGTTCCTTTAAAAGACAAAGCTAGGACTCAACACAATACAAACACACCTCAATTACTCCATATATGTATTAATCTCATCTCTTTCCATTACACTCAATTTTTTATCATAGTTTAATTATCTTTTACCTAGTTGTCCACCTACACAATACTTGTTGTTTATCCGACTCAAGATCCACCATACTTGTGAAACGCATGTAAAACAGAGTTCACGAAAAAGCGACAAGTGTAACTAGAGAGGGCGACGAACCTTCTAGAACAATGCTGAGAGTAGTGGAGAGATATGATCAGAAAAGGAAGAATCTGGAGGAAGGGGAAGGTTTGCGAAAATGGAGTTTGAATTGAAGGTTTAAATGGTCTGGACTGTGGACGGTATTTTATTAGTTTCCTGAGGGTATATTTGTCATAACAAGAAATATAGGCTTTCCTTTATGAAAATGGCTCGGGTGAACCTCTGTCCCTATCTTGTGCTGGTCTTTAACTTTTGTTTTTTCCGGAAATAAATTCATATTTTTGCATCATATTTCTTCCGTTTCAATTTATTTGTTTTACTGTCTTTTTTGTCAGTTTCAAAAAGAACGTATATTTTCTTTTTTGGCGACTTCTTAATTCCAACTTTCCACATGACATGTTTAATTCTATTCTCTCCGTCTATTTTTAGTTATCCTATATACTAAAATTACTTGTCCATTTTTATTTGTCCAGCTTGAAAAACTTCAAGAAATATTAGTGGCTACACAACATTTAAAATATTTTTGATCGATTACATTCATTACATGCCTTGGTCATAATTAGGGGTGATATAATGAATTTGTCATTCTATTTATGGCTCCTTAAGGGGTGTGCCAAGTCAATACAAGATAAGCCAAAATGAACGAAGGGAATACAAGACTAAAGGATATTTTGGTACATGTTCAAAAGTCTTCTATGCTTTTTTAAAATCCGTGTCAAGTTAAAACCAGACAAACAAAGTAAAATGAAGAGAGTAATAGAATTACGCCCCGCATGATGTTTGCCCTTAAAACCATGAAACTTATGCCCAACTAAGGAGAAAACGACATAAATGGTCCCTTATGAAGGTGGGTTCCAAATAGTCCTTTAACTATGTAATTAACAGTTTTGATCATTTAAGTTTGCCACAAGTTAACAATTTACGGATAAAATAGAGGGACACTATCAGAAAGTCAATAATTTTTTTACTTTTTAATTTTATTTTTCTCAAAAAATGAGCAGACGTCCGTCGGTTATTTTTGGGCAAAAATGCGGGAAAACTATTTTTGTTAAAAAAAAAACACTAAAATGGAAGTATTTAGTTTTATACATGAATTTTCAATAAAAATCAAGTCTAGTGGACTCCCTCAATTTTAACTGAGAGAAACCGTCGGTTTTTGCGTTCCAAGGAACTATTTTCACACATTATCAAGTGTGTTGGTTTTTCCTAGATTTTTTCCTATAACTGACGGTCGTCTATCGATTTTATCTTGTGGTATTTGGCCTTTTCTTTAGTAATGTGTACCTCTAAATGTCTCGCTTATGTTCCTTTTTTTTCATAGCTTCCGTCAAATCTAACAAACAGTTTTTTGATGAATATTTTGCCAGAAACTAAGAGTGTTAACTTTTGGCAAATTTAAAAGACCAAAACTATTAAGTGTATACTTAAGGGACCATTTTTATTAACTCATGGCAAACTTAAAGGACCAAAACTATTATGTGTATAGTTAAGGGACTATTTTTAACCTATCATCATAGTTAAGGAACAATTTATGTCGTTTCGTCCCAAACTAAGCATAGGTTCAATTGGCAAAGGTTAAAAATCAAAATTTGCACGGATTGCCCTTCATATGGACTGATCTTTAATCTCTCTCAAAGCGGTGGGCTTTAATTTTTTGTCCCTACTTCTCATTTAATGAAAATTTGTAGCCCAAAGTACCATTATTCGCGCGTTTACGAAACTGGAGATTCGTCTTTGAACCCTAGCAGAGTAAAAAAAAAAAAAAAAACAATGTCGCAAGGCAATATTTATGATAACTTCTGTAGTATCCTACAGAATTATGCCAGACAAGGGGTAATAGAAACTATGCCTTATGGCATAACTTCTACAAAGGGTAAAGTTATGCTTTATGTATAGAAACTATGCCTTAAGGTATAGTTCTGTAGAATAACTTAATTTCTACAGAAATATGGCTTGAGGCAAAATTTTATCCCAAAGAGGAATAATTTGTAAAGAAATCTTGTCTTACGTTTTTTTTTTACTCTCCTATGAGACTGCAGAAGTTATGCCTTTTTAAGACATAATTTTTGCCCGTATAGACATCATTTGCTATGAAATCATGCCTTGCCTTTGTTTTTTTTGTTTTAACACTCTACTGGGGTTTGAACCCTGAATCTCACGATATTTTCAGCCACTTAAAGTGTTGAAGGAAAATAAATTAAACACCAGCAATTTAAGGCACAAAAATTAAAGACCGTCCCCGAAATAGGCCATTTGTGCGAATGAGCGGTTAAAAATTAAAGATCAGCCCATTTGAAGGACAGTTTGTGCAATTTTATCAAACGGGTCACGCGATTTTCGGCCGGTCCAAAATGAAACGCCCTACATCATCTTATCTTTGAATTTTTGGTTTCCTTCTCACATTTGCAAGAAAAATACTGTAGAAGTTAAAGGCTCTCATCGTTTCCGGCAGAACCATGGCAATGACGATGACCACTGCAATGGCGGCGTCACCCTCCCGCCAGCTGTTTATCAAATCTCAACATAGTATCATCAGCACCGTTCCCAAGAACGTGTTGTCCAGCCACGTGGCCATTTACCCTGCAACGACAATTACAAATCAGGGATTATCAAACCACTGTATATTCTCGCAAAGAAGCCTAAGATATTTGGTCAAACCAGTATGTGCAACTGGTTCAAGTTTGGAGGCAGATATTGCTGATGATGAGTCTTTAATAACCGTTAAAAATGCAAAAATATCAGTTGAATCCGAAGATGCTGACAAGATACAAGTAAGAGTAGATGTAACAGAGGAAGACACGAAAATAGTTTTCGAAAAAGTTTTGGCGAATTTAGCAAAATCAGCGCCACCTGTACCAGGATTCCGTAGGGCAAAAGGAGGGAAAACATCAAAGGTTCCTAGGGATTTTATGTTGCAGATACTTGGTGAAGAACGAGTTACGAAATTTGTAATACGAGAAATTGTTACCTCAACACTTGCTGATTATGTGAAGAAGGAGAATTTAACAGTGAAGGATAACAAGATTAGTACTACTCAAAGTGCAGATGAACTAAAATCATCGTTTGTTCCGGGAAATGAATTCGGATTCAATGCTACATTAGAGCTTGAAAAATCAGAAATTGAAGCCACCACTATAAACCCATAGAAGACTTGTAACTTGTTCTTACTGATTAATCTCTTTGGCCATACATTCCAAATGTTTTTCACTTTATTTGGAATTTATGGAGTTGGAGTTGAAGATGGTTATATTTTTTTGCTAAGTATATTTGGAATAATGTTATTTTGGATGTACTTTTTAAATTTGAAATACAACATCAAAACTGAAAAGCGAGTTAGGAAACATGTTATAAGTTGTTTTTCAAATTTGAAATAATAGCTTCAAGTTGGATTTGGAATTTTCATGATCAAATACTAATTTTCAAATAAAGTGAAAAATTATTCACTATTTCGTAAAAGAGAGAAAAGTTTATAAGGCCAAAGGGGGCCTTGGAAGGTTAGTTTACAACTGAGCAATACTTCCTGGGAAACAAAGATAAAAATCCTTCATTTTTTGGCTTACATTTAAGATATATCTTATCGTCTGCTTTTTTGGCATCAAGATAGTTGATTGAAGTGGTATAAAGGAAGGGTATTTGAAATGCTTAAAGTGATCCTATTTAGTGGTAATAGTAGTGACAACAGTTAATTAACAAGGGTTCATGTGGATTCTTTTGCTTCACAGTTTCGCACAACAAATCTAAGAAAGGCAGAGGAAGATACAAATCTTTACATGAGGACATGAAAACTTGTCATTCCAGATGACATTGTGGGATATATGATATTGTTAATTATTGTGGCTTGATTATGTGGAGCAATATCTCGTTCAGAGATGGTAATTGGCTGGCAATAATTACAAAACATGGAGAAGCGATGTGGTTGAAGGTTAAGGTAACAACTTACTTTCTATGTTATATAGACTTCTGTGTCACACGTTTTGTTTACTTTCAATAGCTTTACATATTTATTTTAGGATAAATTTAAAGCTAGTGGTATGCTAGAACATGTGTGTTGTGTTGCAAGCTCTTGTGATTCTTGGAGGATCACTACTTAGGATGAATTATGTTATATGAAAAATATTATTTTGTTATATGCTTCCTATTTTATAGCATAAACTGTTATGCATAATTGCAGGGCCAGCTCCAGGAAATTGTGGCTCAACAACAATCTGAAGAAAATGAGCATCTAATGAGTGCAGATGATGTTTTAAACACTGTACTTGGTGATCGAATTGGCTATGTTTGTGGAAAGGGTACGGAAAGAGGCCTGCAGAAAAGAGTTGTTGCGGTAGAAAGTATGCGCCAAGAGATGCAAGCGGAAATGGAAAGAAAATTGCAAGAAGAACGTGAATAAATGGCTGCTGAGTTGCATAGAAAATTAGAAGAACAAGTGGCTCTAAGTTGCAAAGGAAACTAGAAGAGGAGCGTGCACGCATGGATATACAAGTTGGCTAAAGGATCCAAGTAAAGATCGATGCACTTATGATCAAAATGCAACAGGTAAACCTGTATGGTTTGGGTATTTGAATATACAGTTAACAAGTCGTTTGAAATTTGGACCTTTATTCTCCCAGTTTACTTTAAATGTTAAGCATCCGATGCATTTCTCCCTTATAGTTTTGGTAATCTAAAACTGTCGGTCATTTGATCCTCTCCTTGTTTGGGTTTATTGTTGTTTGGGTTTCACGAAGCGTGGTGTCATTATGTCCTATTACTATCCACTTGTTTGCATAAAGACCATTAGAGTATTAAATTGCAAGCAGAATATGGTGGTAGTTCAATTCCATACATGGATATGTGTGGCCAATAATGTTTTCAACGTTCATAGAAGTCAGATTCTTAAGTTGGTTGTGGAACACAAGATGAGGAATGAACTTGTCAATATATATGTTACAGAGATTTTAATTTCCTTTACAGGATTTCATCAAAAGTACTATAAGTTCCTAGCATTCTGAGTATTTTTTTCCATGAGGTGCCACAACAGATTTATGTCGTTATCTTTTTGCTTCTTCCTTACTATAAGTTTGTTGGGGTCTATCAGAAACAACCTCTCTGCCTTTCAAGGTAGGGGTAAAGTCTGCGTACGCTCTACCCTCCCCAGACCCCGCCTAGTGGGATTATTTATACTGGGCATGTTGTTATTGTTGTTACTATATGTTTGTAGATGATGTGCTACGAACCTGTTAGTTCCTCCCCGAGTCTAAGGGGATTTCAGTGTCTATCACTTATTTCTTCTCTTAATATTGATGTTATTAGTAATGAGAACAGTTAGTAGTTTAGTTTCCCATTGTTCATTGGAAATGAGAAACTACTGTTAATTAGTTGTTTGTCCCTCTGCATGAACCTTGAATTATGTTCTACCAAGTGAGGATCCAGCCTTCCATTTAGCACTTGACT
Source organism: Lycium barbarum (assembly GCF_019175385.1). NCBI lineage: Eukaryota > Viridiplantae > Streptophyta > Magnoliopsida > Solanales > Solanaceae > Lycium > Lycium barbarum. The sequence continues at coordinate 164,977,293 of NC_083337.1, forward strand.
TAGGATCTGCATTTTTTCCGCACATGCATATATTAATGATGTTATTAATGATGTTTATCTTTCTTTTTCTTAGTAACAAGGATAAAGGATTCAACAACGGGGAAATGAAGTTGCTCAAGCAGTTTTTGAAGGTATTGGAATGGTTTGGCTACACTTCTATGTTTTTTTTCTTTTTTTGGGTCTATGGTAGAAGACATTGGCGTATATATCCATGTTTATGCTTACGCACAAAGATAATGCGTTGACTACTTTGTGTTGTGCAGACCTGCATTTAGCAATGAGAAGATTATGTAGTTCTGTTTTGAGGAATGTTCTGTTACCACTGTCCAATCACCATTAGAGCACCAACGCAGATCCAATACCCAAATTAAAAGTTACTTACTCACAACTCATTTGAGGAGGAAGAAGAACCACCATTAGAGCACCAACAAAAAATAAATAATGTCCAAAGTTCATGCAATAATGACTGGAATTCAATCATATCGGGCAAAAATTGTCCTGAAGTTCAGGCTTAAATGTATGAACTTCACTATAACTTGAAAAGAAAAGATGGCTGAAGTTTGACTTTATTAAAAAAAAAAAAGGCTTAACTTTAGACACCGCATGTCCAAAGTGTTACATGTGAAATTAAAATATAAAAAGATGAGCATATGTTAAATAGCGGTTAAAACAAACAACCCAGTGAAAATTTTAAAATAAAGATAGCCGCCTGGGCTTTTGGGTCCACATTTCAGAGATCCATATTCATAAGCAACAGAAAGGACACGTTGCGACTATTGTACAGGCCACACGAATATATCGAATTTTCCAGCCATTTTTTGGTCAGGCTCACTGTCTCATCAGGGCATATAAAACACACATGTGGGTTATGGACCCCAAAGTCTTCATTTTTAGAAAGAAATAAAAGAACACACGCAACTTATGTCGTCTTCCCAACAGCGAATCCTAGTTAAGACGCATTTGACCTTTTTTCCTATGTCTTCCTTTATTTGTACATACAACCCATCTACTTTCGGTATTTAACTTTGCCTCCACAGATAATTACTTGTCCTGTTTGTTGGGAACACAAGAAAATAGGAGGATGAAAAGGGGAAAGGAGGAAAAAGAAAAAGAAAAAGAAATTAGGAGATGGATCTAGTCACGATGGGCCCGCACCACGGGTCCGCGCTTAGCCCGTTTCTGTTTGCTGTGGCAATGGACGCTCTGACAAGCCACATTCAAGGAGAGGTACCGTCGTGCATGTTGTTTGCAGATGACATTATGTTTATTGACGAGTCGCAGAGCGGTGTTAACACGAGACTAGAGATTTGGCGACAGACTCTGGAGTCGAAGGGTTTTAAGTTGAGCAGGACTAAGACAGAGTACTTAGAGTGCAAGTTCAGTGGTGGGAGACAGGTAGAGGACGAGGACGTGCAGCTGGATACTCAGGTCATCCAGAAGAAAGAAAGTTTCAAGTACCTGGGGTCGATCATCCAAGGGACTGGCGAAATTGACGACGATGTCACACATCGTATTGGAGCGGGATGGATGAAATGGAAGCTCGCATCGGGGGTGTTGTGTGATAAGAAGGTGCCGCCTATTCTAAAGGAAAAGTTCTACAAAGTGGTGGTTAGACCGACTATATTATATAGGACGGAATGCTGGCCAGTTAAGAAAGCTTATGTCCAGAAGATGAAGGTAGCTGAGATGCGGATGCTGAGATGATGTGCGGGCATACCAGGAGAGATAGGATTCGGAATAAAGTGATTCGGGATAAGGTGGGTGTGACCTTTATGGTGGATAAGATGCGGGAAGGGAGGTTGGGGTGGTTCGGCCATGTGTAGTGGAGATGCGCTGATGTGCCAGTGAGGAGGTGTGAGAGGATAGCAGTGGTGGGCCTGAAGAAAGGGAGGGGTAGGCCAAAGGAGGCTTGGGGAGAGGTGATTCGGCAGGACATGGCGCTACTTCAGCATATCGAGGACATAACTGGTGATATGAGGGGTGGAGGTCGAGTATCAGGGTGGAGGGCTAGTGGGGGGCCGCGAGGTTTCTTTTCTAGTATTAGGAGTATTTTTACCCTGCTTCTATGTGTTAGGTCTTGTCTATCTTTGCTGTTTTATCATAACTTCCTTGTTCTTGCTATTTCTCATTTTCGCATTGTTTTGATTTGTTTGTCCGTATCTGACTCTTTTTCCTTGTTTTCCTTGTTTTCTTTTGAGCCGAGGGTCTTTCGCAAACAACCTTCCTATCTTCTAAGGTGGGGGTAAGGTCTGCGTACACTTTACCCTTTTCAGATTCCACATTGTGGAATTCAACTGGGTATGATGTTGTTATAGTAGTTGTTGTTGATCTTTTATATAAAGAAAGATATTTATTTCCTTTGTTTTTATTATAAAAAATAAATAAATTGGTGAACATGTCTAGTTCTCCAACTTAGTGGAAATATAAGTGCAATGTGCAAATAAGTGCAATGTGAAGAGGATATTCTGTAGTCATGTCCCACTAGAATGATAACTATTAGTTACTATCCATTAATTTTAATTTCACTGGTTACTTTTATATTTTATATTCGCCCTTGGGAGTATCGTTTTAAATGACAGGTTCATCCGTACGTCATATTACTTACTTTTGACAATTGCAACATTAAAACCTTTTTTTGTGCGGAATGCCCTCAAAGGCACTTGCCTTTAATTTTTATCCCTCAAATTAATGGTCTTTAATTTTTATCCTTAGCTAAAAAAAATTTGGTTTCGGAGTCGAAGTTTCGCTTAGTTAAAAATTAAAAAAAGTCACAAGGTAGAGTTTGGATTCGCAAGGCAGAGTTTTGCCTCAGTCTCTACCTGATCAGGTAGAGTTTTGCCTTAAGGCACAGTTTGAAACTCTGCCTTAAGGGACATTTTAAGGTAGAGTTTTGCCTTATGAAGGTATTTTTTTTATTCAGTTGAAATTTTGCAAAACTTTACCTTAAGGCCTAATTTTTGCCCGAATAGACCTGATTTTGCTACGAAAATCTGTCTTACGATTTTTTTTTTAATAATTTTATTAAGCCGGAGTTTGAACCTAGGACTTTGGGGTAGTAGACAAAGGGCAAAAATTAAAGATCACCAATTTGAGGAACAAAACTTAAAAGACCAGTGCCTTTGAAGGACAATCGCGCAAATGACTGACATTAAAACATTGTTCTTGCAATAGGAAATTGCAAGTTGTAATTTGCTAATGTTGAGATCTTATTCAACATTGTAAAATTAAATACATATCTACATGAAAATACTACCTTGGAGTTGCTTAATCAGTCAAATCATTTGTCTAGGCAGAGTATTTATAGCAAATTAGCAATAACTGAGTGGACTCTTACTAGAAAGTCGAGAATAACCTATAATCATTGACTTACAAAGGCCAATAAGTGACAACTCATGTCACTAGTCTTAATTTCTTTATTTACTTGAAAACTGATGGGAGTATGACTTTCTTCAAGGAAGCGGACGTTTCTACCGCAATCGATACAATTATGCAGCGCAACATTTAATGTATATATATAATAAAAAAGGATCCAGACAAAATATAAGAATTTATTATCAAGATACAAAAAATTCTCACGTTAAAAATTAAGGCCTCATTTAGATAAGAAAATAAATTATAAATATGATATCAGTCAAGCATAAAATATAAATGAAGTTTAATTACTTATGTTAACTTCCTCTTCAAGCCAAAAATAACACACTTTGAAGTATCTGAAAAGAGAAGGGATGCGAATACGAAACGAAACAAAACAAAAATTGTCAAAATTGTATTGCCATATTTTGTTGGATAGGTGCCTTTTGTCTTCTTTTTTAAATTAAGGAGGATTAAAAAATTGAGCAAGAAAAGAGCCTGCATGATTTTCCACCTTAGTTTGCCAACCATTGAGAAGTTGCACATATAGAGAATTGAAAGTCCACATCTTGGTTGTCTCAGAGTCAATGGAGACCTATATTTTTCCACCTTCCTATTTTAGTATTTTTCTTATACATATGTATATATGATCATCCATAATTATTAACAATTGAATATGTTTTCAGTGTCACATATTATATGACGGGTCCATAATTATTAACAATTGAATATGTTTTTAGTGTCACATAATTGTTTTTAGTGTCACATATTATATGACGGATCCATAATTATTAACAATTGAATATGTTTTTAGTGTCACATATTATATGACGGCGTCCTCCTATGATATGTTTTTTAAAGTAAACGATTCCATGTTGCATGAGAAAAGACAGATATGCATGCTTTTATTTATTTCGTGTTGGACCATTAATTGTTTATTTAACTTTCAAGCTGTTATTCTTTAAGCTCCAAAGAGGGTCTTTAGCTGTTTTTTCCCCTTCATTTTATAATTTATTTTATTGTTTTTTTTCTTACGTTCTTTCAAGTACATAATCAGGGGCAGAGCCGAGAAGGACTGAGGAACCCCTTCGGCGAAAAATTACACTATTTATACATAGTTAAAATTATATATATATATATCGTAGATGTTGAACCCTTTAAAATTATTTATATATATATATATATCGTAGATGTTGAACCCCCTTTGACTTTTTCGTATCTTTATTTTTTTATATTTTAAACTCCTTTAATGGAGATTCTGGCTCCGCCACTTGCTCACTGCACATAATTATAAGTTTAGGAAAATAGAGTACTGAAGCTAATATCCAAGTAAGTTTTAGTTGGAAAATGGTCTAAGATAGATTTTCCATTTTCCCAATTAAAACTTATCCTTCGAGATCTTGACATATTTACTAGAATTCTTTCTTTACTTTACATTGCACGATATATATACAGGAGCTGAGGTAAAAGCCGACATACGAGCTCAGTCAGATTCAACAGCTTTTGTTCAAACTGTTTCACTTAATTAGTGTTTAACAACTGGTCATTATTAGATCTTGGCAGCCTCATGATATATATATATAGATGTGGTGTTATCACCTATTCCCTTTGGTTCATTTTGCTTGTTGTCCTTAATAAAAATATAAATATAATAAATGATTCAAAATAACTGTTATTTTATAAAATTAAGATATAATTAATTATTAGTTTCAACCTATCTTTACTCAATAAATGTAGAGAGATTAATATGGTAAAAAATAAAATAATATTAAAAGGAGATCAAATAAAAAATTTAATTTAATCATGTTATCAATTTAGTTAACATTTTCTTAAGGCGTGAAAAAAAAAACATGACCGGAGGAGTAATTGTTTCACTTTAAAGTGTTTGACAGCTAATCGTTGCACATTCATTGACTTCTTTACTCTTGATTTGAACTGATAAATTAGCTTTTGGTTGAAAATGCACCGTGCATTAATTGTTAGTAAAGTCAAACAGGATTTCATTTTTCTTAATTATGCAATGACATGCTACTATGGTCGTCAACTTTTGTCTTTGTCAGCAGCCTTTGACAAGAACCAACATGGAGTTTTCTTGATAAATCTTATAAGAAAAAGTTACTGCTTAATTAATTTATTTACTTATCATGACCGGAACTATTATCATTATTCATGTTATCATGATCTTAAATAATTATAATGTTTAAGGAATAAACGAAACCTTCTAGTTGGTGATGTGTAGGTGACAATATTGCTAGAAAATATAAACGTTGTTATCACCAAACAATATCCTGGACAAGAAATATAATTCAAACCCCTTTTTTTAGAATATATGATTAGCTTACTCTTCGTTCTTAGGCTATCATCATATATTATAAACTTGTTGCTCAAAGAAGGTGATGAGTAACATCAAATCTTCTAGGACTTAATTTGGTGTGGTTCTTCTTTACTTCGTACTACTACTTATTTTAACGAGGTCACCCAAGAAAAAATATTTTATACATACATGACTTACCCACGCATACTGGGCATCCAATTGCAATTTTGCAAATAAATCTTGAGACTGAGCCTCGCCTCTTATCTTTGATTTATTGCAAGGAAAGACTTTAAAAAAGAAATGTTTTCAACGGGCACGGGACATGACACTTAGACACCGAGAAGCTTGCATCTTGAGATTGGATCATTCGTTGGGAATTGTCCTTTCCCTTTTCAAAGTGGAATCCTCATTGCTTTACTCTTCGACCTGTGCGAGACTCCATTTTTGTTGTTGCAAGGTGGAATTATTCAATCAACATCGGATTCAGATCCACACTTAATTAATTAGAATTTCCAAAAAAAGAATAAAAATGTTGCACTATAGTAACGTCTTTCTCCATATATGAGTCTTTACGTGTTAAGTAGTGATCCATGGACATTTCGTGGTTCTTGCTTTTTCACAGTACACACACTGTGAACTCAATCTAGACTGCGCAGACACGCTAATGATCAGTAATCGGTCAAATCATTGATTAATTATTCGTTATTCTTTCTTAAATTTCTTAGTATTAATTATTATTGGTTATGTTTTCAAATTTTTGACATTGGACACTTGTCCTAGGTGTGTTTGGTTAAGATATGGAACTATCTCAACTAATTAAGTCTTAATGGTGTATGGAAAAATTAAGGACATATTACATGTTGGTTCTGTCAATGAAAGAGACACTTAAAGTGAAACAATGATTGCAACATTATATATAAAAAAAAATGGATAGGACAATAGAAGAAGAGGGTTGATGCAAAATAATTAATCATATTTTTGGGATTGAATACAGACCATACAAATCTCTCCCGGAGCGATTGTTACACTCCTGTTAAATTTAGACGATATGCCTCTTGAAATGTCATAGTTTCATGTAGTGGGGGCAATTTTAACTCAAGTTTCTTTAACCTATTCAACCCCCTCATAGTAAAATCGTATTCAATCCGTACATAAAATATGGATGGGTTGAATTGTGACCCATTCTTTAAACCCATTTTCAATACATCTAAATTCAATCCAACCCACCCATTTATCACATCTAGTTCCATGTCAAATGACTACCTTTCTAATGCTTATATACCTGGTTAAATTGAAGGGGTAAATTAAAAACAAGTTTATGTCCTACATATATACTAATGGAGTAAACAAAATACAATTAAGTCATTAAAAAAATGATAATTATTATGCAGAAAAATCAAGACTGTTTGAGGTTGATAGTACTCCCTCCATTTCAAAAAAATTGGCACTTTTCGCTTTTCGAGAGTGAATCGAGTTGTTCTTGACTGTAATTTTTTCATATGTCTTTTAAACATTTTAAATTATTAATTATAGTGACTTATAGTACTTTTTACGTAGTTTTCAAATATGTAAATTTTATTTCAAAAAATTAAAAATTTTATATTCAAGCACTCTATCAAAATTAAAAATTTTTTTTGGGAGAGAGGATACTTTATAAGGACCACTACTAATAAGACAAATGCAACTCATGTGCTAGCTTAATGCATAATCTTCCAACTTGGCCATGTATTCTAATCATAAGTTGAATTGCAATATTTTAATATTATTTTATCTATCAAACAACAAGTGTCCAGTCTATACTTCGACTTATACATAATTGACATGCCAACGACTAAATTGATTAGTTTATTATATTTCATGGGGTACGTGTTAGATTATATAGCTTTCCAGATGTAGTGCTTATTAAAATGCATGACAATTTTACAACCAATGAGAAAAATGACATGAAAAGTTGGGTAGGAGTGGGGGTGGGGTGGAGGGGACTGGAGGCTAATATCATTTAACTTAATTGACTCATGAACTCTTGGTCTAGCAAAATAATGACATAATTATCTCATATTTCACTCTCATAATTTCTAGTCGGTTTCTTGTAACGTAGAAATCTCACATGAATGTGCACCCATTTCTTTCCATGCCATAAGAGTTCCTTTTACCTACTTCTATCCTGTATCTTTTCTCATGATGTTGTCAAAATTCGTCCTTTTTTTTTTTTTTTTTTTATATATTGTTGAAATATTTTATTAGAAATTCAACTCACAGTTGATTTTAAATATTACTACTTTTAGAAATTTTAAAATATTTTTCCGTGCGATGGATTTTGAAGGGCCTATCGTCAAGGCCATCTAATTAGTAACCTATCAAAAACTTTCTATGTATGTTCCTATGTATGGAAAAAAAAAGAAGTAAAGGTTCCTATGTATGTTTGACTAATGTACAATAATGAAACAGCCTTAATAAATTTCCATAGTAATACACTGCTTAAAATTTAGTAGTTAATATTACTAATTGGTTACTTATTAGGTGACGGTTTGACTTCAAACAACAATATTTTGAAAATGTTAAAACGCGAAGTGGACATCTTATATTTTCCCATTTTCTATAGGAGATTATAAGATAGATTTTTTCGCCTTCTATATGGGACAGATAATGTCACAATTTTTGTATAAATTTTATCCTCGTTTCAGAGCCTGCTAGAGGGTATGGCCTCTAAGGCTATTGCTTTAGGCCCCCAAATTTTGAGGCCCCCATTTTCTAATTATAGTATATATATATATATATATATATATATGTTATTTTTAAAATTATATGTAGAAACTAGAAACTATGAAATATTTATTCACTCCAAATAACTAGTATCTTTCACTTTTCGAGAGTCAATTTGATTAATATTCGAAGCTAAATTAGATTTGATTAATTCAATATATTAAAAGTTAGTTATTAAAAAAACTATACGAAAAGTACTGTAAGTTGCAATTTTTCTTATATCAATATGATTAAAAAATACATCTTAAAAATGTTGATAAAAAAGTATACGATTTGACTCTTTAGAAACGAAATATAACAAGTATGTTGGGATGGAACGAGTATAAAAAATAATTTTTTGAAATTATGATTGTTATTGGTGTTGAAAAAAAAAATCATTTGGATTTTTACATTAACTCTAAATATAAGATCTTTTTGGGTCATCTACATTTACCATTGGAATAAAGAACACAAAATAAATTAAGATCTCGTACTATAGTTTGGCTTTAGTCCACCAAATTTGTTGAGCCTGGCCCGCCTTGTTTTAATTGATACCAATAACCAAATACAAATCAAATCTTGTACCGGATTATAATGAATTGATGTAACCAAACTAGGTAAGGCTTTTTTTTTTAATGGTTTTTTTTTTAATAAATAAAAGTGAACCTCAAAGAGAAGAGTACAAGCAAGGGGGCTAGGCCTTACCTTACTAATCCTAATGAGGTAATGAATCTCTACTAATTAACAAGCATGAAGAAAATAAGAGCTAGAGAAAACTAGGTATTCTATGATCATCACAGAGTTTATAATACACTCTATGATGATATTACAAATGAGGATGCTTAAGTAGTGTAAAAATATAAAAGTTATGAATAAAGTTGAGTTATCAACCTCAAACTTCATGTTATATAAGTATGAACTAAAAAATATAGCTTGCCCGTCAACCTGAAGTATTTTTCTCTTGTCTTTTTCTTCAAATTTGTCCAACAATACTTGATAGTTCATCACTTCTTGGATTTATTGGATCTTTTTAAAATTATTGACATTGTCAGATGATTCTGCTTTGCCAGTCGCATCGGTAAGTGCCTTGGAATAAATTCCACAGTCACCTTACCATCCCAACTGTGTTGCGTTCCATGTGTCCTTACCATCCCAACTGTGTTGCGTTCCATGTGTCTTCTTTGTGCTTTTGTTGCTTCCACTTCTTTGTTGCCTAGGTGAGAGATCTCCATCCTTGGCCATCTTATCAAAGCATATGTCCAGCATAGCATCCTCATAATCCCCATGGGACATGTCATCGTCATCGCCCAAGTCAATATCATAAGTTGTAGGTGATGTTGCTTGCTGCCCCATATGCCCAAGAGATGTGGTACTGGTTGTGCAAGTTTGCTTAGCTAGAGGTGTAACACCATACCCTTTATGTTGCTGATTCCTACCAACTGGAGTAGTCACCTGAATTGCAATTTTTCTACTACTCTTAGGCACAAACTTGGTGCATTATGGTTGAGATTACTGCCCGAAATTGGTGAGCTATTCTCCTGTAAGCTTTCTCTTTCACTACCACTAATTTGATATTCTTCATCTTCAACCTATTCTGCCCATGTCTTAGACTTGGACGAAACCTCGTCAATTACCTAAACTAAATCATTATTTAGTTGTCCAGGTTGCTCCTTACTTATCTCTTTCGAAGTTGAATTATCTTTGTGTTGCTTGTTTCCCATATTCAACGCCTCGTAGTCAAGATCCCATGCATCGTCAAAAATAGTTGCATTAGTCTCACCAGTAGCGTTCTCATTTTCAATAACACACTGCCCAGAATCAGCAGCCTGAATCTCACATGTAGCATTTATTTTCTGCCCCGAATCAACTTGCAATTCATTGACTTTAACTCTTGATGTTACCCCTACATTATCAATTTCTTTGAGCATGAATTTCTGCCCCGATTCTCTTTCTTGCACCTCATCTGTAGTAGTTAAAATCCCAGCTGGTACCAAATTGTCACTTTGAGCAATAGCTTGAAAAGGATTATGTGACAAAATTTGTTGAGAAGTCGTATGTTCATTGTCACACCCTAATCTCCCTAGGGTGTGATGGGCACCCGACCCCATATCCGGAGCCGAGCGAACCCACAGACTCTTATTACATACATAACCTCTTCGGACTCTGAAATCAAATAAAAGTAAAATGCAAAGTAAGCTTTCAAAATCTTTCTTCTATCGTTCACAAATCAAACAAAATCTGTGATCATATGGAATTTGTATCATAACACAAATGACACATCGGCTGATGGAGCCATTTACAGAACTGACAACCAATACCCACGACTCTGTCTGTAAAGTCTCTAACATTAATCAGACATCATAGCACATATACTCCGACTCGGCAGCACTCCAGGAACAAGTGGAGTCTGCCAACTTCGCTGGAACATCTTCTATAATAGCTTCAACTCATCTGGGTGTACCTGCGCGGCATGAAATGCAGCCCCTGAAGAAAGGGGGTCAGTACGGAATATGTACTGAGTATGTAAGGCATGAAGTATAGGAAACAGAATCATAATCGGAACAACGGTACAAAAGTAAGTACATTAACCAGAAAACCAAGGAGCTTATTTTCCAAATGCAAATCATGTGTACCGATGTCATATGTCAGAAGGAGTACAGAAAATGAGTAAATCGTCCAGAGTATCAGAATACTTACTTTCCAAACACAGATCATACGTGCTGACCTCATATGTCATCATATACATATACATATAGTAGATCCCGGCCCTCTAGTGAGGGACGCGGTGGATGGACTCATTATGTATACTGACATCATATATCACATATGCATATAACAGAACCCGGCCCTTTAGTAAGGGATGTTATACCCCATTTTAAACTGGGTTAAAGTAAAGTACAACATATTGGAGATTCCTAAATTGCTTGTTTATTTTAAGGAGTCGCCACCTAATTAATTTAACGGTGAATTAGGACACCTAAATGTTAACTAAGGAAAAGTTAAAGCTAAACCTCTATTAACAATCTGCGTAACCAATGTGATTCTAGGTAAGGGCTCTATATTATCCTAAAGGGAAGGGGTTAGGCATCCTTTAGAATCCGTTAACTTACGGTTATCCAACCAAACTTAGGTTAATTAATTAAAGTGCTAATTTATAAAAGAGGACTTCAAATGCCATTTTTTAAATAAAACTTATAAATATTACTAAGGCCTTAAATAAGAAAGCTATCAAAATAAGGCTAATACTTTGTATAAAAGAAAATCTTAGAATGCTATTTGGAATAAAATTTATAATAGTTGCTAATAGTTTTAAGGCAATAGGATAATAAAAATGAAGTTCACAAAATATGATAATTTACATATAAGTAAAGAAGATGTGAATTTATGCAATGTTTCAATATATATTTAAACGAACTAAGCAATGAAGTATTAATTGCCTTTCAGTTTTAGAAGTGTGGATAAAAATACGAAAATAGCTAATAGATTTATTTTTCTCATTATCTTTATCAACTATGCTTAATTAAGAATATGCGTGATTGACTAAAACTTGAAAAAAAAGTTATCTAAAATAAGTTCGAATTTATGTTTGCATATTAATGATGTTTTGAAATTAAGACAATGCGAATGTGACTCCTTTAATTCAAAAATGTGAATTTCATACTATCAATTATTCTATAAGTAAATACTATGGGTACTGTAAATAACTTTAGTATAAAAAGAAGAAAGATTGAATTTATGGAATTGATTGTTAATCTCTCTTAAACTAACTACCCATTACTAAAATTAAATTTACTACTTCATTAGGATTCATCTAAGTTAATAAGATAAGGTTAGTCATACAAGATAAAAAAAATACACAACAATAAAATACGGAAGAGGGAGGAGGAAAAGATGAAATGGATCTGGCCCATTTAAGGCCCAAATGCTGGAACTATGCACAGGATGGTGCTTAGGCCCAATTTGGGCTGCTGCGACCCATGGTTGCTAGTGGGCTCGGGCCCAGAATTTTTAGCTTCTTATTTTCTTGACTGCGGACAGGATTGATAGGGAATGATCCGGAAAGATTTCGTTGGGCCCTTAGCCCAACTCCGAATGCGGGAGAAGAACGAGTCTCTCGGACTCGTATGCGATGGTCATGCACACAAAATGAAAAGAAAGGGATTAGTACATGACCAACAAAGCCAAAATATATAATGCAAGTTCAACAGACCAGTGGGTTATATATACATCATGAATATTCGAATATATCTCATGTACACATATTCATAAGGATGATTAGAAAGGTTAATATCGAAAGCTCTTGATGGATTCAGGATTGAGAACGATATAGTAAATAGGACATGCCTAGTCAAGTGTGCATATAACTGAACAAATCGGGACATTTCATTGGCACAATTCAATTAACCTGAAGAGAGGAAAGAGGAGAAAGGGGTACACCTCCACAAAGAGTTTAAAAAAAAAAGAGGCAACTTATCAAGTATTAGGATCATTTTCAGTTCTTGTAGAAGAAAAACTCATCATCACTTGCAATTTCTTATACAAATTCAAGCAAAACAGTTTTCCACATAAAGGAGGGACAGGGTCAACTGTAGACTTCTAAGTTCACATACACAGATTAATACAAGAAAGAGAGGAGAAAAAGCATAACTAGTTGCTTCAAATTTATCTTAACATATAGAGGACCTGGAGACTAGATGGGACTGATATCTAATTCCTATTTGGACTATGGTTAATAAATGAAATAACGGAAGACCAAACCATTACACTTAGAGTATTCTTGCATTGACAGAAAGCATTTAACAGGAAGTTCTAAAACTAGGCAAAGTTAGGATTCAAGTACCTATGTAGCTAATTAAACTTCAGTTTAAATCTCCAACATGATCATGTCAAGCTATTTAATAACTGTCAGAGACCAACTAAACAAGATCCCAGCCAACCACAGTTTTGAAACAACCAAACATGCAGTTGATACTTAGTGTTGACACAAGGAAAGGTTATCCAATTCAATCTGTTATTACCAAAGAGTAGAACTGTTGACAAGCATGTAGGCATATAAAACTACTGTTTAGTCTAGACAGGGACAAGCATTCAAATCACAGGAGTTGATAAACACAGAAGGATACAAGTGATGCTATTAAACATGGTCTTATATTAATATGTTTAGAATTCAAACCAACACAGCAATCGAGATGAAACAGAAATTCAGAGCCAAAGTGTTCATGTAAAACATCTCAGACATAAGACAACATCTCATATATCAGTGAAATGGGTGTTTAGACATTTTTAGATGATCAGATACAAGCTTATCTTCGAGCAAACAGGTGGACATGACTATATTTGGACAACAAAGACATATAAGGCCAACTCTGACTCTGATCATCATCTATGAAGACACAAGACATATAGGGACAGCCCAGGCAACTCCACAGATTAGTCTGATGCTCAATTAACCAGAATTAGGCATGTGTGGCACAACTAAGACGAGCTACAGACCTGAACTGATCTATGAACAAACATTATCGTGCATGCAAACTATACTTAAACTGCTATGAGCTGAATACATATGACTAATCCAAGTTGATACATGCTACGGAACTGAACAACTACAAAACTAGAAAGCAGGAATAATCTAAGCTTAATCATGCGTGATACGACTAAAACAACTACAAACAGGAACTAAACCATAACTAACCAACAGATCATATAAGTGGTTTAAAGCACCCAAACGGTTACTAAAGCTTAACTAAGGGAAAGTGGATTACATACCAAAGGAAGGAAGCACTTAACTGATTTCATACTAACACAGGAAGATAAACTCATACATGAAAACCAAGGCAAAGAGTTTCATTCGAGGCAAGGGAGTGCCAAAATCATAGTGAGGAAACAACAGCCTCAAGGTTTCAACTAAGCCTAAACGTAACAATGACTCCTCAAATCGCGATAGCTAAACTAACATCAAACTAAACCGTATGGGCACACAAACGTATACACTGAAATAAAAGGAAAAGAGATGGGATTTGCTGACCTTTTGCAGGTGCAGCGAAATGGGATTTTGAATCTCCAATCTACGCTCGAACTCGCAAGATACTAGGGTCTCTTTTTTAGTGCGGTTTCAGCTATAATGAAGTCGAATCCTCGTTTATGAGGCCTCGCCTCGCTCAAACAGAACGAAGAACAGAGCAGAGAAATCAAGGTCCACACACAGGACTTGGACTCGATAGAAATTCTATGACTGAACCTTTATTTTTTGGGGGGTGCAGTGATTTAAACTTCTTTTTATCGAATTTTCCCGTTCTGAAACCAAAGAAAAAAAAACCCCTATTTATAGGGTTCTTGGTTGAAGAACAAATGATGGAGGAAGAAGAGGAGTGGGGAACAGACTGTGGTGGGGTGACAGAGGCGTGGGGGTGTCAGACGCGTGGGGTGTCAGTGGTACAGTGGAAGTAACGTGGGGGTATGGGGGCGTGATGGTGTCAGTGATGAAGTGGGTGGTAACGTGGTGTGGTGTCAGGGTGGCAGTGGGGCGTGATGATGTCAGGGTATGGTGGAGAAGAGGCGGAGAGAAAGGAGAGGGAGTGGAGAGGAAGTGGTGTGTCGGTGGAGACGGCGGTGATGTGGAGTGGCGATGGAGAAGTGGGGGAAGGGAGAAGATGAAGACGCGGCGGAAAATGAAGAAGAAAATGAAGGGGAACCCTTTTTAGGGTTTCCCTTATTTTCTTGAAAATGGGTCGGAACCGGTCCATAAATGGATTGAGTCGAATTTTTTAGACCGGGTATTAAAAGAATGGGCTAGTATTAAGACATGGACTGGTCTAAAAAAAATTGAGATAAACGATATGGGCTAGTCCAAAATATTAGGAATTAATCGGACTTTGATTTGGGGTCCGGTAAGTCAAAATACGGACTGAGTGCAAGAAATAGTTTGGCTTCTAAATTTGAATAAAAGACCCATTTAGATTAACGGTGTACTGAGGATGCCGGAATATCACCTAGTACGGAAAATATGTAATTATAAAAGATCCGGATAACAAAATTATATGATGTTGCAATGACCGTGCAATAATATTTTAACAATAAATAAACACTATCATTTTAAATGTGCGAAATAAATGCGGTGTGCATGCGAAAATCAGTAAAACGCTGAGAAATGCAAATTTCAATAATACCAAATAATAGCAGCAAATAAATAGCAGTAGTAATACTGCTAATAATAATGACAATAATGATAATGGTAATAATGATAATGCTGATGATAATGATGATAAAAAATAATAATAGATATAATAATAATAGTAGATAACAAATATTGATAATTAATAACAAAATAACAATAAGAATAATGATAATAATTAATAATAATAATAATAATAAAGATGATAATAATTAATAATAAAAAATAATAATAATAATAAATAACAATTATTGATAATAACAAAATGATAATAAATTAATAATAATAACAATAATAGTGATAATAATAAAATAATAATGATAATAATAATAATAAATAATAATTATAATAATAATAATAATAATAAATAACAATTATTGATAAAAACAATGATAATAACTAATAATAAAATAACGATGATAATGATGATTGATAATTAATAACAAAAATAACGCTGATAATAATGATTAGTAATTAATAATAATAATAATAATAATAATAATAATAATAATAATAATAATGATAATGGAAATAACAAGAATAATAATAATTAATGACAATTAGTAATAATGATAATTTAAGAATAATAATAATAATTAATAATAATAATAATAATAATAATAATAACTGCAGTAGAATAATAAAATGAGGGTGTTAATAAGAGACTAATAATTATAGTAAAACTTAAATGCATATTTTTTTAAAAAAAAATTCTCAAAATACCAGAAGTATAAATAGGTGTTTCGGAGGAGAGGCGGGGCAAAATTGGGTGTCAACAACTTGTCCCTCTTTGCCCGGTAATGATGAAAAGAGTTGTCGGGCAAAGACGTTGACTTAGTAGCCTATTTTTTCCCGGCTAAAGGATTATGAGGCCTAAAGGTAAAGAGTATTACGGTCGAATTCTGGTCTCTGAATCGCCTACATATCTCGGGCTGTACGAGAATCAGGTCGCGTGTAGTTCTGGAATGTCTACGACACTTATGACTGGCAACTCACGATTTGATGCGAATCTTCGCAAAAAATATTGTCCCAGTGTCGAATTATGATGACACTGGGTATTGTGATAGAACCCTGAAAATTGATTGTGCTGGAATGTGAACGGGAAATTCGAATTTGGAGCCGAGTGTTCGAGGTAGATCTTTGACCCTTGTCGAGAAGTCTGCTTGTCCTTCCCGACGTATTGCCCCAGTTCGCTGCCGAAGAAATAGTTCCACATTGCGCTAAAGCTCCTGCGAAACTAAAAACTAGATGAAAATAGTCAGTAAGAATAAATATTGAAATACAGCGACGCAAATGCGGTGCAATGCGGCTGCAAGCACGTGCAGGGTACTAATAAAATAATAAAACAAGGCAGGTGCGGTGCAATGTCCTTATGCGGAAATTTAAAAGGGCGGTGCATGGCCCATGTGATATTTGAAAGGCGGTGCTCAGCCTTATGCAGAAATTTACAAAGGGCGGTGCATGGCCCATGTAATATATGAAAGGCGGTGCTCAGCCCATGCATAAATTTTAAAAGGGCAGTGCATGGCCCAGGCAATATGAAAGCGATGCAAATTGGCGGTGCGCAGCCCATGCGTCATATGAAAGGCGGTGCATGGCCTTATGCAGAAATTTAAAAGGGCGGTGCATGGCCCAGGCGATATGAAAGCGATGCAAAGGGCGGTGCGCAGCCCATGCATCATATGAAAGGCGGTGCATGGCCTTATGCAGAAATTTAAAAGGGCGGTGCATGGCCCAGTAAATATATGAAAGCGATGCGAAGAGCGGTGCGCAGCTCATGCATCATATGAAAGGCGGTGCACGGCCTTATGCAGAAATTTAAAAGGGCGGTGCATGGCCCAGTAAATATATGAAAGCGATGCGAAGAGCGGTGCGCAGCTCATGCGTCATATGAAAGGCGGTGCATGGCCTTATGCAGAAATTTAAAAGGGCGGTGCATGTCCCAAGCAATATGAAAGCGATACAAAGGGCGGTGCGCAGCCCATGCATCATATGAAAGGCGGTGTATGGCCTTATGCAGAAATTTAAAAGGGCGGTGCATGGCCCAGGCAATATGAAAGCGATGCAAAGGGCGGTGCGCAGCCCATGCATCATATGAAAGGCGGTGCATGGCCTTATGCAGAAATTTAAAAGGGCGGTGCATGGCCCAGTAAATATAAGAAAGCGATGCGAAGAGCGGTGCGCAGCTCATGCATCATATAAAAGGCGGTGCACGGCCTTATGCAGAAATATA
The DNA here is from genome assembly GCF_019175385.1 of Lycium barbarum. Taxonomy (NCBI): domain Eukaryota; kingdom Viridiplantae; phylum Streptophyta; class Magnoliopsida; order Solanales; family Solanaceae; genus Lycium; species Lycium barbarum. The sequence goes on from NC_083337.1 coordinate 164,995,104, forward strand.
AAAGGGCGGTGCATGGCCCAGTAAATATATGAAAGCGATGCGAAGAGCGGTGCGCAGCTCATGCGTCATATGAAAGGCGGTGCATGGCCTTATGCAGAAATTTAAAAGGGCAGTGCATGGCCCAGGCAATATGAAAGCGATACAAAGGGCGGTGCGCAGCCCATGCATCATATGAAAGGCGGTGCATGGCCTTATGCAGAAATTTAAAAGGGCGGTGCATGGCCCAGACAATATGAAAGCGATGCAAAGGGCGGTGCGCAGCCCATGCATCATATGAAAGGCGGTGCATGGCCTTATGCAGAAATTTAAAACGGCGGTGCATGGCCCAGTAAATATATGAAAGCGATGCGAAGAGCGGTGCGCAGCTCATGCATCATATGAAAGGCGGTGCACGGCCTTATGCAGAAATTTTAAAAGGGCAGTGCATGGCCCAGGCAATATGAAAGCGATGCAAAGGGCGGTGCGCAGCCCATGCGTCATATGAAAGGCGGTGCATGGCCTTATGCAGAAATTTAAAAGGGCGGTGCATGGCCCAGGCGATATGAAAGCGATGCAAAAAGGCGGTGCGCAGCCCATGCATCATATGGAAACGGTGAGCAATGCAGGTGCAGTGCAATGCGGCCGCGAGCATACGCAGGGGTACTTAAAAATAAATAAAACAATGTATTCGAAGGCAATAGAAAATATTTGTGCGTTGATATATATTTGAAAAAGATAATTTTCAAGATTAGCTCATTGTGATTGCCGAAAATTATTGACATTTAAAGGCATAATTGATAGAAGAACTCTCAAACCGTTCGACGCGCCATCCTTACAAGGCTGTACATGTTTTAGCTTCTGCAACTTGGAAACCTGCATCCAAAGAAAATTTTGTAAGTTTGGGGAGGGGGTTGATTCGCGTTGACTTGGAGGATCCGGCTCTTAGCGCTTCATGCCTCCAACTTCGTCTGAACTTGTAACCTCCGCTCATTTTAAGTCTTGGCCAACTGGTAAACAGTCTGATTACAATCACATTATTTCAAAGTAAAATAGACATAGTAAAATATGTGTATAGTGATAAATGGTTTCTGCCGAACTCGGAACTGTGACACATCGTGAAACAAAGCGAGTGCCCCTTTTCGGAAGTCTTCCTCTGCCCGATGATTCTGTTGAACCAATATTCTTCCAAGTCTCTCGATGTCATCTTGCGGCGACGCTCTTTAAAAAATTGTCCCAGTTTCTGGCACAAGGGATATTGAGCCTCTAAAATGGCGAGACCGAGCCTATATAGGCTGCCTACGTATCCCCCATGGGAATCAGGTCGAAACGTAGTTCATAATCACAATAGAAATGATATTGAAGGATTAAAATGATGTGACCGAGGCCTATGCGGGCCACCTACGTATCCCCCATGGGAATCAGGTCAAGCGTAGTTCATAATTACAAGCAGAAATAAAATTGAGGGAATAAAATGATGTGACCGAGGCCTATGCGAGGCCGCCTACGTATCCCCCATGGGAATCAGGCCAAACGTAGTTCATAATTACAAGCAAAAAGATGGAAATCTTATCTTAAAATCCAACCCGGTGTAGGTTTGTTACGCATCCCGCCACGGGAGAGTAGTGCCATTACATGGAAAGTATTGCGGAATATTACATACAAATAAATAGAAAACTCCTAAACATAATATCTCTTGACGACATCTGTGTTGATAGCTTTCGGCCAAATTTCACCATCCATTTCTGCTAAGACTAACACTCCTCCAGTCAATACTCGATGGACCATATAAGGTCCTTGCCAGTTAGGTGAAAATTTTCCTTTAGCTTCATCTTGACATGGAAATATGCGTTTCAGTACCAATTGCCCCGTTTTGAATTGCCTCGGTCTTACTTTCTTGTTGAAAGCTTTGGCCATTCTGTTCTGATAGAGCTGCCCATGACAAACTGCATTCAATCTCTTTTCGTCAATGAGCATCAATTGTTCATATCGGTTCTGTACCCATTTAGCGTCACTTAACTCAGCTTCTTGGATGATTCTCAGAGATGGGATTTCTACCTCAGCAGGTAACACCGCCTCTGTCCCATAGACCAAAAGATAAGGTGTTGCCCCCGTTGAAGTCCTCACAGTAGTACGATATCCGAGAAGAGCTAACGACAGTTTTTCGTGCCAATGCCTGTAATTATCGATCATCTTTCTCAGTATTCTCTTGATGTTTTTGTTGGCTGCTTCAACTGCTCCATTCATCTGAGGGCGATAAGGAGTGGAATTGCGATGGGTAATCTTAAATGTCTCGCAAATCTCCCGCATTAGATCACTGTTAAGATTAGCTCCATTATCCGTTATAATTGATTCTGGGACTCCGAATCGGCAAATAATGTTGCTCCGAACAAAATCCGCTACCACTTTCTTCGTTACCGACTTGTGCGAAGATGCTTCCACCCACTTTGTGAAATAATCAATGGCTACCAAAATGAACCTGTGTCCATTCGAGGCGGCTGGCTCGATGGGACCAATGACATCCATACCCCAAGCTGCGAAAGGCCACGGAGAGCTCGTCACATTCAATTCATTTGGCAGAACTCGAATAAAATCACCATGAATCTGACATCGGTGACATTTCTGCACAAAACGGATACAATCTGATTCCATAGTCATCCAGAAATAGCCTGCGCGAAGGATTTTCTTGGCCAGTGTAAAGCCATTCATATGAGGCCCACACGTACCGCCGTGCACTTCTTCAATCAAACGGGCTGCATCTTTAGCATCAACACATCTTAATAGCCCTAAATCCGGAGTCCTCCTATACAGGATTTCTCCACTTAGGAAGAAATGGTTTGCTAATCTCCGAAGTGTTTTCTTCTGAACACTGGTTATGCCTTCCGGATAGTCTTCTGTCTTAAGATATTTCTTAATGTCGTGGTACCAAGGTTCTCAATCAGGTTCCTCATCCACATAGAAACAATAAGCATGTTGATCGTGCACATTTACCTTGATAGGATCTATGCGATTCTTGTCTGGGTGCTGAATCATAGAAGACAAAGTGGCCAAAGCATCAGCGAATTCATTCTGTGTCCTCGGAACGTGTTTGAAATCCACCTTGATGAATCTCTTGCATAAATCTTTCACGCAATGCAAGTGTTGACACCCAATTTTGTCCCTCTCCTATTTAATTTACCCGGGTTTCTAAATTTACTGACAAGCTAAATACTTTATTTTCACAACTATTATTTTCGCTACTTTTATTTTTTAACATTATAAGTATTACTCTATCACAAATTTTAAACGGTTAGTCATCGTTTCGTTTTTTTCGGGTTTGGACTCGTTAAATTTATTACAAGACCACATTTTGCAAAATCTTTATTCTTCTACATATTAATTATTTATTGTCTTTACATAATATATATTATACCAGTTATTAAATTAGAATCCCAAAATATTTAAATAGCGGAGGAACGGTCAACAATTTTCAGCCAATTAATGGCTTAAAATACAAATACAATATTATTTTCCTACCCAAATAAACAACCCACATTTTAATACCCAACCCACATTTATATCAGCCCATATTTAAATTAATAGGCCGGCCCAAACGGACCAGCCCATTCACTCGACCCGGTCCAACCCACCTTTCTTCTAAACCACAAAAACCTAATTCCCTTCCCCCTTCTTTTTCCTTTTCTTCTTTCCGCCTTCTCCTTTCTCTTTCCCTTTCCCTTTCTCCTTCTTTTCCCTCTCCTTCTTTCCGCCTCCCACTCTCCTCTCCCATCTCACTCCGCTCCCTTCCACTCGCCGCCTCACCCTACACTACGCTCCCCTACCCCACTCCTCTCTCTACCCTACACACGCTCCCCTACCCCACAGCCGACACACGCTCCTCTCCAACACCGCCGCCTACCCTACACCGCGACCCCACTCCACTCACCGTCGCTCCTCTTTCTATTCCCTTTAAAAAACCCTAATCACAATTAAGAGGAGGGGGGACTGGAGACCGAAAAAAAAAAGGGAGATAAAAAAGATCTGGAATCTACAAAATTTCCTTACAAAAACACAAGTTTTATCGCCTCAAATTTTCCCCAGAAAAATCAGTCTTCATCAATTTTTTTTAGAATATTTCGTGAAATTCAACTGCAATAGGGATTGAACACTGATTTGAGGATGATTGGATATACATGAATATTTCGTTACAAATTCCTTGCTTTTAATCTGGTCTTAAACCCTTCAAATCGAAAAAATACTTTTGTTAAAATCCGAGATTTGTGACGAGAGGTTAAGGTCTCACCATTCGATTAATTTCCCTCGCTGTTCGACAAAGAACTTTAACCACAACAGAATCATCTTAATTTCGAGTCGAGTTTTGAATCGGCTCATACGAGAGAGTATATTCGAGGCCTCGACGCCCCAGTTCATTGCGCACAAAACAGGTAAACTTCGATACATTTATTACTTCGAGTATTTAGTTTCTGCTTTAGTTAAATTTTTAGCTGGTTCTGCTATTCTTATGTTATGTAGTTTCTTTGTCGTCATTTTTTTTTTTTTTGATGTTTGGGAGCTGTTAGGATAGGATATTAATCATCAGTCGAATTTGAAAGATGTCTATTGTGGTTTGAGAATGAATTTACAAGACATAAGACATATTTGAAACTGCATATAAATAGGATATACAGTGGGTTATCAAGATAAGAAAAGGTATGCATTCGATATACATATGATATACACACCACTGTGTGCATCTTAGGTATATCACATATACGATTGGAATAGGCCAGCACTGTCTCTCTGTTACTCTATTTTCAAATAAAATGCCCTGTGACGAACGTAAACTGCTTAGATTTTAATATGATAAAATGATCATACAACGTATCGATATCGGTTGTTGAATGTTGTTTGGTCCTGTTCTGTTTCATCATTTGCCAGTTTTGTTGTTAGCGTACTTGTTCAGTTCGGCTGTTAGTTAGGCTAAGGGATTAGTTTGTTCCTACTTTATATTTTAGAAAAATGGGACTTATATGCAAATGTATGATTCTGTTCAGTTGCGTAAGAGATGTAAATTCGGATGATATCGTGTTTGTTTCCCTGCTGGTTTCGTTATCCGCTTAAACTGTGATGAAATACAAAGGTGTAAAGGTGGCAGGTCATATAAATAGATGTCATGAACTTGGGTATTTGTTTCCAACAAAATTTCTCAAGCTAAAAAAAAACTGGTGTTGTACGCCTCTGAATGAAAAATAAAACACTAAAGATTCTCCTTACTTAGCCTTACAGTTTAAAATTATGTGATAAGCTATCTGTCCCTCTCAAAAATTATTTTTGCATCCTGTTTAAAGTAGTAAATGAATGCGTGAATCCTTGTATATACGAAGTATATCAACAGTACAGTTTTGGCTTTACGCATGAAGAGGTTATCCGACGTTATTCTGGCTCTTAAATGAACCGAAGGACTGCTGCGTCCGTTGAAATCTTTTTACTGTTTGTTCGGGAGTTAATAATACACTAACTATGGGCAGTCCCTGACTAAATTAAAATCACTAAGTTGTTAATGGATTGCCTACTTGGTAAATGTTTTGTGAATTATTGTCCCCTGCCCCTATTGAACTGCTGTAGTTTCAGTTAACTTCGACCAGTTCCACCTCTGTTTGGATTCTGCATTGATCTCCATGCTAATTTATATGATCAGTGAGTCTCAATACTTATTTGCTGGGCTGTTTGAATTAGAACAGACTAGAGTATTGAAATAGCTTATTAGGAAAAACAAAATTGTCGCTTGTGCATTAATTCGGTACAGCTGTTGGTATAACATAGTTCCAATTTTGAGCAGCTCGTTAAATGATTGATATAAGTCTGAATGCTGAAAGTGTCAATGTAAGCTTAAGTGTTGATGAGAAATGGTTATTTGCACCATGGTCCCCCTCGTTCCCTTTCCTCTTGAGGTGTTTATGTCATCTATACTTGATACATGAGAATGAATTTGAACTTTGACATAATATTTTCCTGTATTCCAGTTTACTTTGATCACTTACAAGACCATGCTAATGTGTAAGTGTTGAACATATGTATGGTATCCTTCTGTTTTTTTTTTGAAATGGGATGTTCCCTGTGCAAATCTGTCTCCTTCTAAACCTCTGAACTAAACATAGGCTAAACTAAAAGGGTGCTACAAACAATGGATCTATCTTCTTGGTTCCATATTTTTAATGACCCATTCTTCCTGTTAATTCACAAGTGCATAATGTTAACACAGCATAGACATTCAATTCGAGTTTCCTCCTTTTGCTTAACCAATGACTCTAAAGGGATAAAGGATGAGGGTAGCCATACATTGTATGATGTTTGTGTGATTTGGGAAATAGTTTGCTTAGCTATGCTTCAAAATCATCCACTAGATGTCGGTTTGCGTTAAATGGGGATGTCTTCGTCATGCTATAATCAACCTTTATTCTCTGTGTGTTTGCATTGATGAGATAGACACTTGGTAATTAACCTTTCTTACATTTGGATTGCGAAGTTGAATGCATATTTTCAAAAAAATCTCCTGCTACTTGGTTGAGTTTAAGGGATGAAACATAAGAGCATGTTTTAGTCATTTGTATTCTACTCAGAAATTTAGGCGTCATTTCTTTGCTGCAAAATTTGTGACTATGTAATCTCTGCTTTTCTTATTCGAAGTTAAAGTCACAATTCCTTATGGTTAACCTTTATTCTCTTTGCTTTCTTTGCATGAATACCGGAGCCGAAGAGTCCCACTTTGAGACTCAACGACACCGCTACCACATGGAATCCACAACAATATATTAAATTCGCTGGGCCGAAACCCATCAGCCCATCCGCAACAATTTGCTAAACAATTTCGTTGGGCCGAAGTCCAACAGCAAACAGATCACAACAGCCCAAGAAAGCGGGCTGAGCCCAAGTTACCCATTTAGCTACTTTTATGTTTGTATGCATTTTATGTGTATTATGTGACTAACATTTAGTGTTCGTTTGTTAGTTTAGGTAGACCTTAGTAACATTAAAGGTTTTAGTTTAGTAATGGGTTTAATTTCACAAATTATATTCACTTCTATTTTTAAAAGAAAACTATTTATAAGTACCTATAACGTCTATTTGAGTAATTGATTTTCAAAATAGCATGATTACATCTTTTGGCTAAGGGAATAATAATTTATGCTTACTATTTCAGAAATTTAAACATCATAACTCTTATACTAACGTTAGCTTATTCTAAGAAATAAAAGGGCAAACTAACTCAACGAATGACTCTTTTCACTTTAGTTTCCTTCCAACATTTAAAATTACACATTTGTCTAGAACAACCTTTAAAACTTTTATTAAAATAACTCTTTCGAATTTAGTCATTTCCTCCAAATATAAACATTACATGTCTATTTTTTTTAAAAACTAAACTTTTTATGCAACTATTATTTTCTATAAGTTTTACTTTAAATAACTTTAGGAATATTTATAAGAGATTTTCTTAAACATTTAAACATTACATTTACACTTAGCCTAACTAAATTTAAGTCCGGTCGGTTAACCATTGTTAATGGGTCTTAAAGGGTGCCTAATACCTTCCCTTTAGACTAATTGAACCCTTACCTAGAATCTTAAGTTTCGCAGACCTTGAACAGAGTTAACTTTAAACATAACTTTAATAAACTTTAGGTGTCCTAATTCACCATAAAATAATTAGGTGGCGACTCCTTAAAACACATAACAAAAAATAGGAATCTCCAATATGTCGTACTCCTGCTTTAACTCCCGGGTTAAAATGGGATGTGACAGCAAGTATGGAAGTATCTTCACATTCTTAGTGGTCCATTCACCTCGCACTTGATGAACCAGTAAGTCTGAATTGCCTATAACCAAAAGCTCCTGTATATTCATATCGATGGTCATTCTGAGTCCAAGAATACAAGCCTCATATTCCGCCATATTGTTGGTGCACGGAAACATGAGCTTTGCTGAAATGGGATAATGCTGGCCTGACTCTGAAATCAAAACTGCTCCAACGCCGACCCCTTTAGAATTTGCTGCCCCGTCGAAAAACAGTCTCCTCCCTGGGTACTCTTCTGCGATATATTCCCCGATAAACAACACTTCTTCATCCGGGAAATAGGTTTTAAGGGGTATATACTCTTCGTCCACAGGATTTTCTGCAAGATGATCGGCTATCGCCTGCCCTTTGATAGCCTTTTGAGTAACATACACAATGTCAAACTCGCTCAGCAACATTTGCCACTTAGCTAGCTTCCCCGTAGGCATAGGCTTCTGGAAGATGTACTTGAGCGGGTCCATCCTTGAGATGAGGTAAGTAGTATATGCTGACAAATAATGTCTCAGCTTTTGTGCAACCCAAGTCAGAGCGCAACAAGTGCGTTCCAATAACGTATATCGTGCCTCGTAAGGCGTGAACTTTTTGCTCAAGTAATATATCGCTCGCTCCTTCTTTCCTGTTTCGTCATGTTGTCCTAATACACATCCAAAAGCGTTCTCCGATACGGACAAATACAATAACAAAGGTCTCCCAGCTTCTGGAGGCACCAAAACAGGCGGGCTAGACAAATATTCTTTGATTTTGTCAAAGGCTCTTTGGCAATCTTCAGTCCATTTGGTAGGAGCGTCCTTCCTCAATAACTTAATTATTGGTTCGCATATCACCGTTGATTGCGCTATAAATCGACTGATGTAGTTGAGACGCCTGAGGAAACTCATCACATCTTTCCGACTCTTTGGGGCAAGCAACTCCTGAATGGCCTTTATCTTCGAGGGGTCTAACTCTATGCCTCTTCTGCTCACAATAAAACCCAACAACTTCCCTGCAGGAACACCGAATGCACATTTTGCGGGGTTCAATTTCAGATTGTATCGCCTCAACCTGTCGAAGAACTTTCTCAAATCCGTCAGATGGTCTGAGCTCTTTCGCGACTTGATGATGATATCATCCACATAGACTTCAATCTTTTTATGGATCATATCATGGAAAATGGTGGTCATGGCTCTCATGTACGTGGCCCCTGCGTTTTTTAGCCCGAAAGGCATCACCCGATAATAGTACACCCCCCAAGGTGTGATGAATGCTGTTTTCTCTGCATCTTCCTCGTCCATTAGGATTTGGTGATATTCCGCGTAGCAGTCAACGAAAGATTGCAACTCATGCTTCGCACAATTATCAATGAGCATATGGATATTCGGGAGGGGAAAGTCATCTTTTGGACTGGCTTTGTTGAGATCCCGATAATCCACGCATACTCCAACTTTGCCATCCTTCTTTGGCACGGGAACGATATTGGCTAGCCAAGTGGGGTACATCGTAGTTCGAATGACCTTCGCATCAAATTGTTTGGAGATCTCTTCCTTGATTTTTAAGCTCAAGTCTGATTTAATGTTTCTTTTCTTTTGCTTTATCGGAGGACAGGATGGATCAAGAGACAACTTATGCGAAACAATGTCAGTGCTCAATCCAGGCATATCATCGTAAGACCAAGCGAACACATCTATATATTCCTTCAGGAGTTTGATCAATTCTTCTCTCTGCGACGGGGTCAAATGGACACTGATTCTCACTTCCATCATGATTTTTAAATTACTCAAATTTATAACTTCCGTTTCATCCAAATTTGGTTTCGGCTTATTTTCAAAATACTCAAAATCCTTAGTTAATCCCTCGGGTTGCATATCTCCTTCATATTCTTCAGAATCTTGCTCGGCATTTCCTACGGGCTTGCTTGTTTCATTATGTGTCACATTCACAGTATCGACAGATTTGTTAATTTGATTGCTGAAAAATAAAAGAAAATTAATTAAGCAAAGACGGAAAAAATATAAATAAAAGCGTGGCTTGAAAATTACATTTGAACTTCAAAGTTTAGAGGCAAAAATAACAAAAGCATAGACACGATTCAGGCCTCAATTTCAAATCGTGTCTGTTTCATCAAATGCTGAATACAATTAGTCTACCAAGACTCCCGGAGGAACGGGGGCGGGTTACAAATCCAATTGTTCAAACGACATCCTGGCTCTGCATCCCGGATAGTTGGGTCTTCAGAATACCCATCCGAAACCATACTGCATTCAGTTTCTTCTTCGGTGATGAATAAGTGTTTAAAACTTTCCAGGAGGTTGTCTTCAAGCGTTTCCTCTGGTGCTTGGGCATCGGATGCCTTAAGAAATGACTAATTCAGGCAAGGAACAGGCTTTGGCAAGGGAATGTCACTTCTTCTTTTGAGACTAGCCGAAGCAATCTCTTCGGGGGTGGGCTCATATCCGAGATCGAAAGTATGCTTGTGCCCGGGCAGTTGAATTGGTTCCACAATTCCATTCAAGTTCGGACCAAGGCCTTGACCGGGTCGGAAGCCATTCTTCAGCATCTCCCACGCCACCATCATAAGTACTTGTGGCAATTCCATTCTCTTCGCTTGAGCAGTGCACACATTCTCCTTAATATGAAAAACCGATCCGTCTAGCCTTTCCACACTTTGAATAGGAGGAATTGAACATTCCGGGTATAAAGAATTGTTGCCTTCTCCATGGATCACTATTTCTTGGTGATTCCACACAAACTTCAGGCTCTGATGCAAAGTGGAAGGAACCGCGCCAGCCATGTGGATCCATGGTCTCCCGATCAGCAGGTTGTAACAAGTAGATATGTCCATCACTTGGAACTTCACAATGAACTCCACAGGCCCAATCTCCAGAAACAAATCGATCTCTCCGACAACATCTCTTTGTGCTCCATCAAATCCTTTGACACTGACTTGACTGTCACGGAGTTTCCCGACGTCTATCCTTAATGCTCGTAGAGTGGCAACATGACATATATTCACAGCAGAGCCTCCGTCGACCAATACTTTGGAGATGAACTTATCCCTGCATTTGATGGTGATGTTCAATGCTTTTTTATGCCCCAAACCTTCAGGTGGCAACTCGTCGTTATGAAAAGAGACCCGGTGGGCCTTAAGGATTTCCCCTACCATGGCTGACAGTTTCTCACTAGAAGTCTCGGCCGGAACATAGGCTTCGTTCAGTATTTTCACTAGAGCACTCCTATGAGCTTCAGAACTCATCAATAATGCGAATAAGGAAATCTGAGCTGGCGTTTTCTTCAATTGTTCTACAACAGAATATTCCTTCGTAGGCATTTTTCTCCAGAATTCTTCGACTTCAGCTTCTGTAACAGCCTTCTTCGAACCATTCTCCTTGCTTGACGCCCCTCGTGTTATCTCTTCGGGGGCATAGCACCGTCCAGACCTAGTCATTCCGGTGGCAACGGTTTCCACGACCACTCTTCCTTTCCCTTTGTCTCTTTCACCAGATTGATAATCCCAGGGGACCGCTTTGGTGTTGCGAAAAGGTGTTGGGGCAACAAAAGCTGTGATCCTGGGCTTTGGAGTGAGCACTTCGAATGGGGCCCTCTTTTGAACCGTGATTATTGGAGCAACACAAGCCAACGATTCAACCTCCTCCCTTTCTTTAACTGGCACGATGGTCCCCTCCAGATTGCAATCTTCATCAATGGTGATCATGTGCACATTTGCATTGCCGTGATTCGGCAGTGGATTGTTGTTTATGTTCGGGGGAGCTTCCTTAAGCTGTATGACCCCTTCCTTGATTAATGCCTCAATTCTATCCTTGAGAGCAAAGCAGCTTCCGGTATCATGCCCTGCAATTCCCGAATGATATGCACAATGTTTAGTCCCGTCATACCATCCCGGGATGGGATCAGGAGTTCTTCCTTGAATCGGTTGGAGTATCCCTGCCATTTTCAGCCTCTCGTACAGTTAGGCTAAAGGTTCGGCTAATGGTGTGTAAGTTTTGGTTGGTCTTCTTTCGACATTTGGGCGTGGTCTAGGGGTGTTTTGTGGGCGGTTTGGTGAATGGTACTGGGGTTGCGTTGCGTAGGTTGGACGGTGTTGTGGTGGGTTTTGGTAGGAAGGTGACCGGGGTGAGTAGTATGTTGGTTGAGTATGATAGACCGGAAGGGGGGTAGGTGGGGGTTGGTAATAAGGCTGAGGTATTTGGGTGTACTGGCTGTAGTGCGAGGGCTGGGGTGAAGAATATTGGCGGGTTGATTTTGGGGTGGGTCTTTGATCTTGGATGGCCATGACCGGGGATACTCCGTCTCTCTTCTTCTTAGCAGGGTCCGCCTGAATGGCCTTACTTGTGGCCTGCAAGGCCGCAAGATTTGTAACTCTTCCTGTTTTTATCCCTTCTTCTATGAAGTCCCCCATCCTGAGGACTTCAGCAAACTTCTGCCCAATGACACTTAACATTCTCTCATAATATGTGGGGTCCTTTAGAGATTGTACGAAAAGCATCGTCATTTCACTCTCTGCCATTGGAGGCTGGACTTTTGCAGCTTCTGCTCTCCAGCGCATAGCGTATTCCCGGAAAGTTTCTGTTGATTTTCTCTCCAGCTTCATCAAATAAAACCGGTCCGGGATAGTCTCAGTGTTGAACCTGAATCTGTCCATGAATTCCTGGGCCATATCTCCCCAACTGTGCCACCTCTGCGGGTCTTGGTATGTGTACCAATCGAGTGCCTCTCCAGTTAAGCTCCTTATAAACAGTTTCATTCTGATAGCTTAATTTTTACCCACTCCGACAAGCTTATCGCAATATGATCTCAAATGAGCCCGAGGGTTTCCCTTCCCGTCGAACATGTCAAACTTTGGCACCTTATATCCAGCAGGTAACTCAATGTCCGGGTGAATGCACAGATCTTCATATTCAAGTCCTTCACATCCCCTGTTGGCTTGGATGTTCCTGACTGCTTCCCTCAGGCTGCGAAGCTCTTTTGCCACATCTTCGTCCGCTCTTGCCCTAGCTTCCCTTTCCAACTCTTCATAGGGGTCAACTTCTGGATGTTGCAAGGCCTGTGCCTGGGTAGTGAAAGGATGAGCTTCTGCCGCATACTGTGTGTTATGGCTGGCAATATGCGCCAATGGTGTATGGTGAACTGCTTGGTAGTTTTGGGTATGTGGGTTAATTTGGGTAACTGCAGGTTGAGGAATGTAAGGAGTAGCGAAAGGTTGTGAATTGGTTTGTTGGAAGTTAATTTGCTGGAGGTTGGCTTGTTGCTGGTCATTTGGTTGTGAAGTAGTTTGTTGTATGTTAGTGTGCTGCGGGATGGTTTGCTGTTGGACAGTTGGTTGCGGGATGGTGGGTTGCGGGTGGATCTGGTGTGGAATGGCCTGTTGTGGATTCGATTGTTGGGAAGTGGATTGTTGTTGGTTAGTTTGTTGGGGATTGGAGGTATTTGGATGGACTGTGTAAAGCGGAGGGTTTGAGGGAGAAGGTTGTGGAGCGGGTGAATCGACAGGCGAAAGGGATGGTGGAATTGTCGTGTTTGTTCTTTGTTCAGGGTGGGGAGCGTCCAGGGTGATGGACAGGTTGGTGAGATTTCGCAGTCGCTCAATTTCGGTTTGCATGTTGGCCATTTGCTGTAACAATTGAGCAATGAGCTCATCATTTCCCCCCTCCTGAAGCCTCAGGTTCCTCTCTTGGAAGAGTGACGAGTCCCAAGCCGGTTTGTTCGGATGCCCCTGAATCATTCATATTGCCGGATGTTCGTGCTTTTGATCTCGTGAAGTATGGGTGGTCTGCCAGTTCGCAGTCAACGCGAATCAACCTCTGGGGGATAATAAGAAATAAAATAAACCTTCAAAAATGAAGAAAACTGCGTTAGTACAGGGCAAATGCTTGCTGCGAAATTAATGTGAAAATTTAGTAAACAACGTTGAAAGAAACACATATTGCATGTCGAAACAACATATATTGTGTAGCGAACGAAACGCATATAGCAGACAAACATATATTGAATAGCAAAACATATCAATGCGTCCTATCATGCAAGTGACCTCTTTTTGCGCCAGAGTTAAGCCTAACGCCACATATTCGGGATTATGATAGAGTGATCCAAGCCATTTAATTGTAACCATTCGAGTTTGGAGATAAAAGGCCAAATGCCATTAGATAAAATAACAGCGAGTACATCCAAAGTAAACAAAATACAAAGACAATCCATAAACTAGGCTTAAATTTGATTATGCTAGCGGCTGAGCTGAAGATGATGCTCCATCACCGTTAGGCCGTGCTCCCATATTTCCGAAATATTGCATGATGTTCGTCATTTGATCCCACATCTCAGGAGTGACAACCATGGTCCCTAAGCGAGCATGTTTTATCCAGATCGTTTTTACTCTATCTTCAAAACCCGATTCGCCTGCTGGGCTAGGCTCTATGCTACCATAATCTTCTTGAAGCCATGTGCGATATTCTGGACTACTTTCTACCGGTCCAGCCCCAATGTCTGTGGGATTAATGTTAACCCATTCATCGAGGATTAAGCTAGCTTTATGGACTCTAAAGTCCTGCCCAAAGGATATTTCAGAGCTGCTCATGTCAGCTTGGAGAGGGATTACTTGATCTATACCAAACTGTCGAAGTACGCGCACCGGGGCGAATGGCTGGAGGCCCTTCAGTCCAATAAGCTTAATGTAATAATTTTTCTTTCCTCTTATGTAAGCCGTGGCACGGGATAACAAGGGATATTTCCATTGAATTTGACCGCCAGTGCGGGAAGCTAAGAACCCATACCAATCGCGAGTGCCAACTGGAGATACGAACGCTTTCATCCTTTCATAAAAACTAGTAATCATGTTTGACTCACCTAAGCATATATCCGCCATATTCGGACGCTGATAAAAATGTTCCATTGCCCACATCTGAAGGAGAATATTGCAACCCTCAAAGAAACTCGATTTCCCTCGTCTACATTTCCCTAAAGCCCGAAATATTTCTGCCAAAATCATTGGAACTAAAGCGAGTTGCGCACCATCAACCCCTTCAAAAAGTGCTTGAGCTACAGAGCAAATGCAGGTGCTGATCTGGCCGTATTCACGTGGGAATACCAAAATCCCAAGTAAGGCTACAGCGAACACGACAGGTCGTCTAACTTGCCAATGAGCAGGAGTGCATGAAAATTCTTTTTTGAACAATTTATACCCATCTTGGCGCCCATACCTCTCATACAAATAGTCTAGAGATACCCAATTACCCTCGAAACACCGAAGTTCCTTTGTGCGTTTCAAACCCAAATAGCGGAGAAATTTCTTTCCCGATTGACTGTGCGGGATAATCTGACCCCTCCCTTGGTATTTTAAGTTTGTAAAGTAGCTTATCTCTTCTAGTGTGGGCGTTAGCTAGAAGTCTTTAAATTTGAACACCACTCGGTCAGGATCCCAAAATTGGAGTAAGGCCCTAATTATATGCTTGTCTGGAGTGATCTGAAACAACAAAGGGAGGAACTTTATCATCCTTGTGACTGCCAGCCTACTGCCCAAATCTAAATCTTCCCACCATACTCTCAACTTGTTTGGGACGCCACTAACCATCTTGATTTTAGGGATCTGCGGGGTGAAATCCATCCTATAAAGAAAAGAGAAAAAATAAAGATTTTATCCAAACTCGAAAAGTCATGTTTAGGCTTCGACCCTTCTATCATTATCATGTTACACACAATATGCTTATGGTTGTTGGGTTATGAAACCCGTCAACATTTTGGTAGGTTTCCTAACTGCGGAGTCGATACCAAGGACCGATCCACCTAAGGCTTATGCATGCATGACTTAAGTAGATTGGTGGCAAAGCTCTATCTTAAGGTTTTCTGAGATTTGGCTTACTAAACACAAGGTTCCCGACCGGACTACTCGAGTGAGAAGGCTACGTGGTCCCCGTTACTCGGGCACCCCGCGCATACGCCAACTATCCTAAAATTTGGATTCTACGAAAAATTTTGCGGGTGCGCAAAACACACCTCGCGTATACGTGTGATAGTGTGAGTTTTCCAAAAGTGGAGGAAATATGAACGGAATGCCAAATTAAGGAAAGCAGTAACATGTTATTACATAGAAAGTTTCACATAATAAAGCAATCACTTAAAAGAACATAAAAGAACACGGCAACAATAAAAGCAAACATAAAGAAAACAACTAAACATCCAACAAATTAACCTAAGTTTGTTATGGTTAGAACCTAGATTTCCCCAGCGGAGTCGCCAAGCTGTTATACCCCATTTTAAACTGGGTTAAGGTAAAGTACAACATATTGGAGATTCCTAAATTGCTTGTTTATTTTAAGGAGTCGCCACCTAATTAATTTAACGGTGAATTAGGACACCTAAATGTTAACTAAGGAAAAGTTAAAGCTAAACCTCTATTAACAATCTGCGTAACCAATGTGATTCTAGGTAAGGGCTCTATATTATCCTAAAGGGAAGGGGTTAGGCATCCTTTAGAATCCGTTAACTTACGGTTATCCAACCAAACTTAGGTTAATTAATTAAAGTGCTAATTTATAAAAGAGGACTTCAAATGCCATTTTTTAAATAAAACTTATAAATATTACTAAGGCCTTAAATAAGAAAGCTATCAAAATAAGGCTAATACTTTGTATAAAAGAAAATCTTAGAATGCTATTTGGAATAAAATTTATAATAGTTGCTAATAATTTTAAGGCAATAGGATAATAAAAATGAAGTTCACAAAATATGATAATTTACATATAAGTAAAGAAGATGCGAATTTATGCAATGTTTCAATAAATATTTAAACGAACTAAGCAATGAAGTATTAATTGCCTTTAAGTTTTAGAAGTATGGATAAAAATACGAAAATAGCTAATAGATTTCTTTTTCTCATTATCTTTATCAACTATGCTTAATTAAGAATATGCGTGATTGACTAAAACTTGAAAAAAAAGTTATCTAAAATAAGTTCGAATTTATGTTTGCATATTAATGATGTTTTGAAATTAAGACAATGCGAATGTGACTCCTTTAATTCAAAAATGTGAATTTCATACTATCAATTATTCTATAAGTAAATACTATAGGTACTGTAAATAACTTTAGTATAAAAAGAAGAAACATTGAATTTATGGAATTGATTGTTAATCTCTCTTAAACTAACTACCCATTACTAAAATTAAATTTACTACTTCATTAGGATTCATCTAAGTTAATAAGATAAGGTTAGTCATACAAGATAAAAAAAAATACACAACAATAAAATACGGAAGAGGGAGGAGGAAAAGATGAAATGGATCTGGCCCATTTAAGGCCCAAATGCTGGAACTATGCACAGGATGGTGCTTAGGCCCAATTTGGGCTGCTGCGACCCATGGTTGCTAGTGGGCTCGGGCCCAGAATTTTTAGCTTCTTATTTTCTTGACTGCGGACAGGATTGATAGGGAATGATCCGGAAAGATTTCGTTGGGCCCTTAGCCCAACTCCGAATGCGGGAGAAGAACGAGTCTCTCGGACTCGTATGCGATGGTCATGCACACAAAATGAAAAGAAAGGGATTAGTACATGACCAACAAAGCCAAAATATATAATGCAAGTTCAACAGACCAGTGGGTTATATATACATCATGAATATTCGAATATATCTCATGTACACATATTCATAAGGATGATTAGAAAGGTTAATATCGAAAGCTCTTGATGGATTCAGGATTGAGAACGATATAGTAAATAGGACATGCCTAGTCAAGTGTGCATATAACTGAACAAATCGGGACATTTCATTGGCACAATTCAATTAACCTGAAGAGAGGAAAGATGAGAAAGGGGTACACCTCCACAAAGAGTTTAAAAAAAAAAAAGGCAACTTATCAAGTATTAGGATCATTTTCAGTTCTTGTAGAAGAAAAACTCATCATCACTTGCAATTTCTTATACAAATTCAAGCAAAACAGTTTTCCACATAAAGGAGGGACAGGGTCAACTGTAGACTTCTAAGTTCACATACACAGATTAATACAAGAAAGAGAGGAGAAAAAGCATAACTAGTTGCTTCAAATTTATCTTAACATATAGAGGATCTGGAGACTAGATGGGACTGATATCTAATTCCTATTTGGACTATGGTTAATAAATGAAATAACGGAAGACCAAACCATTACACTTAGAGTATGCTTGCATTGATAGAAAGCATTTAACAGGAAGTTCTAAAACTAGGCAAAGTTAGGATTCAAGTACCTATGTAGCTAATTAAACTTCAGTTTAAATCTCCAACATGATCATGTCAAGCTATTTAATAACTGTCAGAGACCAACTAAACAAGATCCCAGCCAACCACAGTTTTGAAACAACCAAACATGCAGTTGATACTTAGTGTTGACACAAGGAAAGGTTATCCAATTCAATCTGTTATTACCAAAGAGTAGAACTGTTGACAAGCATGTAGGCATATAAAACTACTGTTTAGTCTAGACAGGGACAAGCATTCAAATCATAGGAGTTGATAAACACAGAAGGATACAAGTGATGCTATTAAACATGGTCTTATCTTAATATGTTTAGAATTCAAACCAACACAGCAATCGAGATGAAACAGAAATTCAGAGCCAAAGTGTTCATGTAAAACATCTCAGACATAAGACAACATCTCATATATCAGTGAAATGGGTGTTTAGACATTTTTAGATGATCAGATACAAGCTTATCTTCGAGCAAACAGGTGGACATGACTATATTTGGACAACAAAGACATATAAGGCCAACTCTGACTCTGATCATCATCTATGAAGACACAAGACATATAGGGACAGCCCAGGCAACTCCACAGATTAGTCTGATGCTCAATTAACCAGAATTAGGCATGTGTGGCACAACTAAGACGAGCTACAGACCTGAACTGATCTATGAACAAACATTATCGTGCATGCAAACTATACTTAAACTGCTATGAGCTGAATACATATGACTAATCCAAGTTGATACATGCTACGGAACTGAACAACTACAAAACTAGAAAGCAGGAATAATCTAAGCTTAATCATGCGTGATACGACTAAAACAACTACAAACAGGAACTAAACCACAACTAACCAACAGATCATATAAGTGGTTTAAAGCACCCAAACGGTTACTAAAGCTTAACTAAGGGAAAGTGGATTACATACCAAAGGAAGGAAGCACTTAACTGATTTCATACTAACACAGGAAGATAAACTCATACATGAAAACCAAGGCAAAGAGTTTCATTCGAGGCAAGGGAGTGCCAAAATCATAGTGAGGAAACAACAGCCTCAAGGTTTCAACTAAGCCTAAACGTAACAATGACTCCTCAAATCGCGATAGCTAAACTAACATCAAACTAAACCGTATGGGCACACAAACGTATACACTGAAATAAAAGGAAAAGAGATGGGATTTGCTGACCTTTTGCAGGTGCAGCGAAATGGGATTTTGAATCTCCAATCTACGCTCGAACTCGCAAGATACTAGGGTCTCTTTTTTAGTGCGGTTTCAGCTATAATGAAGTCGAATCCTCGTTTATGAGGCCTCGCCTCGCTCAAACAGAACGAAGAACAGAGCAGAGAAATCAAGGTCCACACACAGGACTTGGACTCGATAGAAATTCTATGACTGAACCTTTATTTTTTGGGGGGTGCAGTGATTTAAACTTCTTTTTATCGAATTTTCCCGTTCTGAAACCAAAGAAAAAAAAAAACCCCTATTTATAGGGTTCTTGGTTGAAGAACAAATGATGGAGGAAGAAGAGGAGTGGGGAACAGACTGTGGTGGGGTGACAGAGGCGTGGGGGTGTCAGACGCGTGGGGTGTCAGTGGTACAGTGGAAGTAACGTGGGGGTATGGGGGCGTGATGGTGTCAGTGATGAAGTGGGTGGTAACGTGGTGTGGTGTTAGGGTGGCAGTGGGGCGTGATGATGTCGGGGTATGGTGGAGAAGAGGCGGAGAGAAAGGCGAGGGAGTGGAGAGGAAGTGGTGTGTCGGTGGAGACGGCGGTGATGTGGAGTGGCGATGGAGAAGTGGGGGAAGGGAGAAGATGAAGACGCGCCGGAAAATGAAGAAGAAAATGAAGGGGAACCCTTTTTAGGGTTTCCCTTATTTTCTTGAAAATGGGTCGGAACCGGTCCATAAATGGATTGGGTCGAATTTTTTAGGCGGGTATTAAAAGAATGGGCTAGTATTAAGACATGGACTGGTCTAAAAAAAATTGAGATAAACGATATGGGCTAGTCCAAAATATTAGGAATTAATCGGACTTTGATTTGGGGTCCGGTAAGTCAAAATACGGACCGAGTGCAAGAAATAGTTTGGCTTCTAAATTTGAATAAAAGACCCATTTAGATTAACGGTGTACTGAGGATGCCGGAATATCACCTAGTACGGAAAATATGTACTTATAAAAGATCCGGATAACAAAATTATATGATGTTGCAATGACCGTGCAATAATATTTTAACAATAAATAAACACTATCATTTTAAATGTGCAAAATAAATGCGGTGTGCATGCGAAAATCAGTAAAACGCTGAGAAATGCAAATTTCAATAATACCAAATAATAGCAGCAAATAAATAGCAGTAGTAATACTGCTAATAATAATGACAATAATGATAATGGTAATAATGATAATGCTGATGATAATGATGATAAAAAATAATAATAGATATAATAATAATAATAGTAGATAACAAATATTGATAATTAATAACAAAATAACAATAAGAATAATGATAATAATTAATAATAATAATAATAATAAAGATGATAATAATTAATAATAATAAATAATAATAATAATAATAATAAATAACAATTATTGATAATAACAAAATGATAATAAATTAATAATAATAACAATAATAGTGATAATAATAAAATAATAATAATAATAATAAATAATAATGATAATAATAATAATAATAATAATAATAATAAATAACAATTATTGATAAAAACAATGATAATAATTAATAATAAAATAACGATGATAATGATGATTGATAATTAATAACAAAAATAACGCTGATAATAATGATTAGTAATTAATAATAATAATAATAATAATAATAATAATAATAATAATAATGATAATGGAAATAACAAGAATAATAATAATTAATGACAATTAGTAATAATGATAATTTACGAATAATAATAATAATTAATAATAATAATAATAATAATAATAATAATAATAATAATAATAATGATAATAATAACTGCAGTAGAATAATAAAACGAGGGTGTTAATAAGAGACTAATAATTATAGTAAAACTTAAATGCATATTTTTTTTAAAAAAAATTCTCAAAATACCAGAAGTATAAATAGGTGTTTCGGAGGAGAGGCGGGACAAAATTGGGTGTCAACAAGGGACGCGGTGAACAGAATCATCAATGCATGTCAGAATCATATATCATATGTGCAGATAACAGATCCCGGCCCTCTATTGCGGGACGCGGTGGACAGAATCATCATATGTCATCCTGGCCGCCATCCCCACATCATCAGAACAGATATACATATAACAGAACCCGGCCCGCAAAGGAGAGGGACGCGGTGAACAATGCAGAGGAAGGTGCACGATAACAGAACCTGGCCCGGGACGTAGTGGAGGACATACTGAGACTTGCACGAACAGAGTAATGCGAAACCATATGCACATAAATCAAGACTCGATAGGTACGTACACTTACCGACATTTGAAGGATCATAAACATGTTTCGGGTCAATCCGAGTTAGTATGAGAAAGTTACGGACATTTTTACCACAGAACTTTTACGAACGTTTCAAAGCAAATCCAAGATCTTTTACGAAAGTTAGGGACATTAAAACTTACAGAACTCATTTAGAAACAGAATTCTTTATGCTCATCTCGTTATTCAATCATATAATAAGCTCAACTATATCGAGCGTACTCATATCAAAGGTGAATAAGAATCATAGACAAACTCGGAAACATATCAAACGGAGCTTCGGAATCATGGATACGTATCAAAACCATATGAAGTAGCTTATTCATTTATTAATCATACAGCAGACTCAACCATATGAGACATGCTCATGACAAAAAAGAATAGGCATCATAACCAAGCTCAGAATCAAAGAGTAGAGTTACCCCAAGGTGCGTGTCATGTCATACCTTACTGAGCTCTAGGACATGCCAAAAGAAAGAAAGGGTAAGCCTTACATACCTGCTCCACGTCCTATTAGCTACGCTTATTCGTCCAAACTTGCTAGTCTACATTCAAGAGAGTTGACATAATCGTTAGATTCATCGACATATACTTGTCTTAGTCTTTCAAATGAATTCATTCATATTCTACTGAAATTTCGGCAGCATTTCCCTTGTAAATACACCATCCCCGAGAATCTAACTCGGCCAAATTATCAATCAACAATCCCAATAATCATGCCAACAACATCAATAATCAATTCAAGACACATTCTAACAGTAACAACCTTTGTCACACAATTCGACGACATTTCATTTATATTTAATTCATAATTACTCACCTATTCAAGTACTAATCCGAAACCATTCAAACAATATTCAAGAACACTTCAACAATCCGCATGACATTGCAAACGCCCCAACCACCATACTACCCGAAACCTTCCAAATTCCACAAGAACACTATCAACACATTTCAATTCTTCCAAATTCATAAACTACGCCAACAATCCATACTTTAGCAATAGCATTCCTTCCTATAACCATAAGAAATCATACTAATATCACATTAACTTCTTCCATGATCCACAAACGATTACAACTTCATTTCAAAGTCATCAAACCTTCATTTTTATTATGGAATTCACAACAACAACAATCAAACTACTAAATAAAGTCATTTCATCATATCTACACAACACAACACATATTCGGCCAAGCCCCTACTTGCACGGCTACAACATATTATCCACACTTTCATGAATTTCATCAATTTCTTCACTCTACAACATATAAAACCATCCATAACATATAAAAGAGGATTGAACCTTACCTTTTCCACTTAGTTCTTCAACTTGGCTAGAGTTGTGCCTTGCAAGAATGAATGGTTTTCTTGTTCCAACAACCACTCCATGTTAATTAGGACCTTCAAATTAGTTGGAATACTAGAAGAAAATATTTTTTCTTGATCAATTTCATGGACTCAAATTTTGGCCATGGTGGCCGAATGGTCTCTTATGTTTTATTCTTGAAATTTCTTGAATGGTAAAGATGAATAATGGTCTTACTTTGGTCATCTCTCTACATATATATATATATATATATATATCTCCTTCCAATACCAAGTGAACACATGGCCTTTTCTTGAAGATTCTTAAACATTAAAATAAAAGATGACTAATTATTTTATTTTTGTCATCACCCTTCCATGTATATATATATATATATATATATATATATATATATATATATATATATATATATATATATATATATATATATATATATATATATATATATATATATATATATACATATGTCACACGGCCAAGGGGTTCTCCAAGAGCTCTCTTGAACTTTTTTGTGAAATTCCCATTTTGCCCCTAGCCTTCCACAATATTACCATGAACCATTTTGCGAATTTCCCTTTTTACCCTTAGCCTTTCTCAATATTTCCATACTAATAATATCCATAAATAATATTCATAACAACTTGTACATTAAAATGATTTTTGAAAATGGTCTTACCCTTAACTTTCCACGACTACCCCGAAACATCTGAACGTACAAAATACGGGCTATAACATTCATTAATCCTAATTCCAAGTGATTTTCGATGTGTAACTACAACCCAATCATTGTCAACTTGCTGGTTATTTTTTCTGGCAATTTGGGTATTTATAGTCCCACCTAAAATCTCAACAGTTTCATTCGAAACTGGAGTTTGCGCCTGTCCATCCGTCGCATTTTCACCAGCAGTAGTTGACACTTTTCCACTCATGCCTACATTCTTTTGTGTATCACTAGTAGAAACAAGAGCATCAACAGTAGGGCTAGCTACAACCGAGTCTTTCTCACATTTCTTATTCGTCCCAATCGAACCAGCTCTAGCACCATTGTTTGCAACCATTAGTTGTTGCCCAGAATTCTCTTGCGATGCATCGATCAAAGTTGCATATTTTTCAGCTACATCAGTAGCTAAATTATCATTTTTGTTCTACAATTTAGCATTTATAATCTCCCTTGCATCACCCTGATATTGCTTCACATCCATATATTTATTTACTGCCTCATTCTGGGTTTTATCACCAGTCTTGTCGAACATCAAACCACAACTATTTTCATCATGCCCTTGACGTTTACAATGTGTACAATACTTCAGGAGATTATCATAAAAGAATTCTTGATAATGTTCAATAACTTTACCTGAATTTTTGTCCATAAAGAATAACTTTATTCATTTTGGGTGCTTATCCAGTAAGTCTAGAATTACCTTTACTCTAGCCGTACTTGGCCTGGTCCGATCTTAAGTGGATTTGTCCACAGCAATTGGCTTTCCAGCAACTGAAGCAATTGATAAAATTGATTTTTTGGTAAAAATTATTGACGGGAGATTGGGAAAAGATATCCATGCCACTGCTTTTGATGTTTCTTTCTTAGGATTAAACCATATAGTCCACAGAAAAGTTCTAAACAAATACTCTTCACCATTGACTTTGATATAACCAGAAGTTCTGGATAAAACTTGAACAAAGTCTTCATATAAATCAAACCTGATCAAAAGATGATGAAACTCAAGCTGTCCAATATATCGAGTTGTTTCGGAATAACCTTGCGCAGCTCCTGTAAATCTGGTTTTCCATAAGAAAACTTGAGAATAACAGCTTGGTGTAGTCCTTCCTTTTTGGTGAATTCGTTAAGTTCCTCCATGGTGAATTCGATGGTTGGCTTGCCCTGAATGAATTTAATTGGTTTCAAATCAGTTTTTGATATAGGCTTGGTAGATGAATTTGTTTGCAGTTGTGCGACATATGTTGGTTTATATGTTGAATTAGTAGTGTTGTGGAGTTGTTGTTGTTGTGGTGTTTTGTCCCCAGCAGGAGGCTGGGGCACGGCTAAAGCACCCATGAGAGAGTTGTCGCCCTCAAATCTCCTTGGGTGAGGAGAGAGCGTGCAGGTTTAGGGTTTTGGAGGCCGCCTCTCAAAGAACCATATCTATATTTATTTACTGCCTCATTCTGGGTTTTATCACCAGTCTTGTCGAACATCAAATGACAACTATTTTCATCATGCCCTTGACGTTTACAATGTGTACAATACTTTGGGTGATTATCATAAATGAATTCTTTAAATTTATGTGTACGTCTGCGGGGAGTCGAACCCGAGTAGTAAATAATGGCATTTAGAGAATAAATTTGGTCCAGAAAGATTATCAATCAATCAGATCATTTGACCAAATCCGAAGACGAGCGACGACGACGACGCGAGAGGAGTCCCTCTTCTCAACTCTTTTTAAAAATATATCAACAAATGGAAATATCCATGCCACCGCTTTTGATGTTTCTTCCTTAGGATTAAACCATATAGTCCACGAAAAAGTTCTAAACAAATACTCTTCACCATTGACTTTGATATAACCAAAAGTTCTGGATGAAAAATATATAATTAAAAGCGACAAAAGGAGGGATGCAACACGAGGATCCCAGGGGGTCACCCATTCTCGTACTACTCTTGCCCAAGCACGCTTAACTTCGAAGTTCTGATGGGATCCGGTGCGTTAGTGCTGGTATGATCGCATCCAAAACTTTATCCAACTGGTCCAAACTCACATTCTGATGGAGGTGTTTTAGATGAAAACAGAGACCTTCCGTCCAATAAAACTCTTTTCGATCGGTCTTTTTAGTTGGTTACCTTTAATATCTTTTTACAATGGAACTTAACGGGCGTTGCGTTCATTAATTAATTGGATATTGAAGAGTTTTAGTACTATACTAATGTAAAAGGACCAGTAAAAATTGTTTGTCTCTAGTGTGTGTAAAAGGGACAATTCAAAAAAGGTATATTGATGAGTCAATTAATCCAAAAGCACCTAAATCCTAATCATTCATTTACGACCAGTGAATTCACCTGACCTCTCTAAGACTACAAGAGAAAGGACGATATACTCATTCTCATAAGTCGCTATTCAAATCCCATGTACAGTACAATGTCAGGATTCTCCAATAAAAGTAAATTAGCAGACAATCTATTTGTCTTTCAAACATGCGTTTGCATATTTGGTCATTTATTGTAAAAAAGAAAATGAAACATTCTTAAACCATGCACTAAGGATAGTTATGATTCCTCCACCGCTATTTAGAGGTTTAAGTTTGAGTCGGCTAGGAGAACTGAAAACTTTTTGGTAGGAAACACTTTCAATTTGGCCAAGTCAATTGAGCTTATAAATCTCAAATATCAAAAGCTTAAACATTAATTCTTAACAATAAGGTAAGAATTGTCAACATCATGTAAGGAAACACATTGCTTCACCCCACACTAATGTGGGACACTAACACCCTCGATCGTGACTAGACATCCGTAGCGTGGACAATATAAGAGGGGGCTAGGTCAATATCGGGTAAACAATGAATTATGATGATTTTGACTCTATCGTGATTAATGATGGATTTAGGGACTTAGGGATATTTGGTTTTTACCGATATATGTGTATGCTACTACTAATTAATTTTGTTAGGATAGCTTATGCTACTACTAATTAATTTTGTTAGGATAGCTTTGGTATTCTATTATTGTACACTGACTAATAAACAAAGCTTGTTAGCATATGATTACTGTTCCTGAAATAGTTACATCAAGAAGATGTCAAAATATTCAGTGCTTATTAATCCAGCTACAGCCATCAATTAGTTAACCAGCTTTATTTTATTTGAACACATGAAACATTTGGGATTCTTCAACTTCAAGGTAATCATATAATGCCAAATTAAGTTTTATAAAGACCTTTTCCAATAGTAATAGTGTAATACTCCATTTGAGATGGAAACTTCTGTCAGCTACTACTTGAAAAAAGAAATTAGAAATAGGCCTATCCATTTGACTTGTGTACATTTTAATTATTAAAAAATATCACTTTATTTTATTGTTTTAAACCCCAAGTCTCTCTTAATATAAGACAATAACAGAACAAGGTAGAGACCTTGTCCATTTCTCTAAAAGAGAACAAAGGGGAAAAAAAAAAGGGAGAAGAAGAAAAATGGGGAGAGCTCCTTGTTGTGATAAGAATAATGTGAAGAGAGGGCCATGGTCACCTGAAGAAGATGCTAAGCTTAAAGAATTCATTGAAAAATATGGAACTGGTGGAAATTGGATTGCTCTTCCTCAAAAAGCTGGTAAGTAGAAAACTAAATTCTTAATTTCTGTTTTAATTTTATCCCCCCTTTTTTTTCTCTCCTAAATATGTGTGTGTTGATGACTATATGTGGAAATGAACATCTTTTTCTTTCAAAAAAAGTTTGTTATTTAATTTGATGATAAATTTGATTAGATATGGTTTTGGATCAGGATTAAAGAGATGTGGGAAGAGTTGTAGATTGAGATGGCTAAATTATCTAAGGCCTAATATCAAGCATGGTGATTTTTCTGATGAGGAAGATAGAATTATATGCAGCTTGTATGCGAACATAGGAAGCAGGTAACAAAGTTTTTAAGTCATACTTATGTAACAATGCTCCAATTTTTTCTGTTTTGGTCACTAATTATCTGCTAACTTTGGTGCCCCTTAATTTTTAAAAAAAAAAAAAAAAAAAAAACTATTACTATGTGTTTTTATGACTTTGAGACTGAAAATAAATCCTACTTTTAAAAATGGAAAGAAGAACACAGTTGGTGGAGAAAAAAAGGATAAGACAAAAAGAAAAGCAATAATTTGTTGGGTTCTCACTGAAGATTCTGCCATTTATGGACATTTTTTCTGCATGCATGCCAGGTTTAGATCTTGGATCAGGTCTTTAATTACTCACATCCAGCTGTTAGGGCACAGTTCAAAAATGTTAAAACTAATTTTTTTTCTTCTTCAGGAAAAAAAAAAAACTTATATATTCAATTATCTGGATGGATCTTATTTACTTATATCTTATGAATTGGAGAAATTTTCTGTACTGATCATAATTTATAACAGGTAACTTTAGTACAGTAATCTAATACTCCAATAGAGTAAAAACCATCCGTAGACGGTTAATTTAAATTGATAGTGTAAAAATTATTTACATGGTAAGTATACATAACTTAAATCTTATGCACTTATGTGTCAGGTGGTCAATTATAGCAGCTCAATTACCAGGAAGGACTGATAATGATATAAAAAACTATTGGAACACAAAGCTGAAGAAGAAGCTCATGGGTTTTATTCATTCTTCATCTAACCAGAAAATTAAATCACCTAATTTATTCTTTCCTCCTACAAATATTCAAACAATGCCACCCCAACCCCAAACAATTTCAAGTCTTTTTGGAGATTCATATCTAGAGTCCATTCCCTTAGTCCAGCCAAATTTCATACACAACAATAATATGAACTTTCAGTTAGGCACAAATCAATATTCTTATTTTCATGAGAGCTTAATGAATCCCATGCAAGCAAGTTGTTCCTCATCTGATGGAAGTTGCAACCAAATGAGCTATGGAAAAGAAATCAAGCAAGAGGAAATTGGTCAAATTCCTTTTGAAGAAACCCAAAAATTTACTCTTGACAATTATGGTAATTATGGAGGTGATGATCAAAAGGCAAATGGACATTTTGGGAACAACTTTCAAAGTAGTCAATTCCAGTATGATAATATTGTTAGTAGCTCTGGCAATGGAAGTGATTGTAATAATAACAACAATTTGTTTTTCTTCAATGATGAAAACAAGACAAATATAGGGTACTGGGGTTGATTATTTGTGTAGTTGTGAACTTGTGACGGAATTGATTAATGAAAAGCTTCTATTTTGCGTCCACAGAATTAACTTTTCTTTTTGTGCATTTCTTTTTTTATAGCTAGTGATGATGTAATATCATGATCATTAATGTGTTAAGTACTACTCACTCCGTCTCAAAATACTTATCGTCCTTATTAAAGATATTTGTCACAAAATACTTGTCATTTAGAAGTTCAAAATAAAATTAATTATCTTTTTTCTCATTTTATCCTATAAATAATTGTTCTTGAAACGCCCCTCCTAATTAATGTTTTCTTAAAGGCGTCTAAATGAAAAACACGACAAGTATTTTGAAACACAGGAAGTATGTTTTTGTCTGCTAGCCCCTACTTTCCCTTGACCCTATACTCCAGCTTATCTATTTAGAACTCAGAATTTTAATGTAGTTAATGAAGGGGAGCCTTAGCGGTAAAATTATTGTCATGTGATCAGAAAGTCATGGATATCAGCCATGAAAACACTCTCTTGCAAAAATACAGGATAAAACTATGTACAATAGACCCTTATGATCCAGTTCTTCCCGGACCAAGCGCATAGCGCGCGGAAACTTAGTGCACTGAGCTGCCAATGTTATTGTAGTTTATGTAAAGTCAAGAGTTGCCTATCTTATCAAGATGCAAGAATTAGAAAATTAAAACATAATTGATCAAGCATCTACTGTTCTTCAATAAATCAAATATTGTAATTTGCAAGATTTGGTCTTAATATGATAGCTGATAATGAGCTTTCACTAATAATTAAAGGACAGAAAAAGTTATGTCATCTATAAAAGAAGAGGCGTTTTCACCTTTCGACACAAGAAGATACACAAACCTCTTAGTCTTTTATTTGTATTTACAATCCTTAGCTTTGTTACAAATCCAATGGTAGAAGAAAGAATTCAATAGGGGTCCCAATATAAATTTTCTTAGATAGAAAAGAAATCAACTAAAATAATTGTTATCCCTCATCCCCTAACTATATACAGAAAGTTCAGAAAGATTATTCATGCAAGCGGAAAAAGATAAAATACAGGACAGTTTTAGGGGTTGCATTTAAGCTCAAGATATTAAATGACAGGAAAATAATTCAGAATCTCAGTCTTATTTATTATTTATTTTTTAAAAAAAAAAAAAAGATTGTACCTTTCAGAAGTTATCCAATGATCGCTAGCCTTATAACATGTGGGTGGGGGAATGCACCAACTTCTGTACGACATTGCTACTATAAAATTAAGCAACATATTGCATCGAGGAGAATATTGAGATAGTTAATAGTAGTATTTTTCTATCATAGATCAGAGATTTTTGGTTCTAATCCAAAAAATTAAAAATTCCTTGACAAGAATAACTTTATATGTGACGTGAATTCAGATTAGTTATCCTGTGAATTTCGAGCACTAAATGCGTAAATAAATACTACTATATAACTAGCAAATAAAAAGGGAAAAAGTTAATCCCATGATGAAGAGGATAGTTTTTATTTATTTTTTTATTTTAAAAGAAAAGGATAGTAAAAACGCAGCCTATCACGGCAATTGATGGGTTTGTCTCTCATGAGTTTAATGAATGGTTCTATAATGGACGATGGGGTGGCTGACGATTTGATTGATTGATCATTGACCATTGTTTTTTTGGATTATAATAATTAATAACTGAAGCGTCCCCATTAAAGTTGACCTTGCTTAGGTATATCACCTCAGTAAGCAATATTTGTCTAATTGCCACTTGGAATAAACAAAAAAGCTTCCTTTTTTTTCCCCTTCTCTGTTTACTCTTTTTATAAGCTCATGTAAAAATATTGTAAACAACTAATCGTTGGATTTAGCTAATTCTGACCAACAGTGTGAAAATGTTTGACAGTCGGATTAAGTGTCAAGACTTTTCTATCTTCTTGTTTTCATGACGGTTATTTCGAATTATTGAGTAGCACCTAACCTAGATGATTTGAATAATGTCAACGCTACAACAACTTTGGAATCCTGAGCCTATTAATTTTAAACACGAGTCGATTTATTTGGATCCATAAAATATATTATATTATTATTAAAATTACTCTTATTGGGCGTATCACTACTAGTACTTGTAATACTAGTAGGAGTACTGGAAAGTGTTTTCCTGGAAGACCCAATCGCATTATTTTTCTAGAAAGGATTCTCCAGTTGGAGGGCCAAATTGGGACGAGTTTGGAATGATTTCTTCGTAGACATGTTTGATCTCATTTAAAGAAGAAAAAAAAAACAATGGAATATGCTTTAATCCAATTTGGTTATTACATTTGTGTTTAGAGTTCAGACTTCATGTATGCATAATACATATATGGCTGTGATAAGGCAGATCTCAGAATTCATGCATCGCAAAATTTTGTGACAAGAAGGAAGATTGACACGGTGTTTTTGTGGCTCGATGAATCTTTATTGGTGGCAAAAGATAGAGAAAACAGAGTGGAAAGTTCAAAGTTTTATAGCCCTTCCCAAAGAGTAGGGTCCAAAATAAAAGATGAAAACATCTCTTGTCATGGTACTGTCTGTCTCCCCTTTATTAACTTATTCGGAGTCTGGAAGCCCCTCAGAGAGTTTGCAGCATGCATCACATTCACACCAGTAGTTTCACCTAAAATATTAATCTACTACTTGGATTATTAATTACTGGTAGTTTTTCAACTATGTTTTGCTTATGTATGGCATAAAAGAGACTAATTCAAATCTAAAATCAGTAGATTTTGAATGAATGATCTTATTTGTGTATGCATTTTAACTTTTTCTACAATTAAATCCGAAAACAGTGAGAACATCATAAGAGATCACATAACAAAGTGCATGGTGTCATGGTGACACACAAGTCAAAGTCATATTGACGGTGAAAGTTATCATAAACTCATTGTAATGTTAAAATTACAGATTTAGATCTAATACTTATTAAAAATTTAGCAAATTTTTACATAGATATCTATATTGCGTGTCAAAAATTATGAGTTAATATGAACTCGCAATTAAAGGCTACATCCACCCTGAGAAGGAACCAAACTTTATTTTTAAAGAGAATGTCATTTCCTTTCATATTTATTGAAGTGTACGAGAGGTCAAAAAATTGTGAAAATCTAACTGACATACCTGCGAAATGCATGCGTGTGTTTATGAAATATGAATGTTTTTAAATACAGATGTACTGTCTGTTATTTAAAGAACTTTTATTTTTATATTGTATACAACAGAAAAGAAAAAGAGTACTTGCTAGAAAATCATGCCTAAAGAAAAAAGCATACTCCAAAGATTCGTCCCCTTCATTTGAAATAAAAAAGAAGCATAAAAGATTCTGTGTACGTAAGATTTTGTGTTTCCTTCATAAAATTTAGCATCAGCCAGATTAGATACTAGCTCCCAGAGTTCACAGGAACTAGAATGAACATTCTCACTGAAAATTTTGCTTTCTGAAATATGAAAAGAAAAACAGTGACCAGACAATAGCTCAGTTGAATAAGTTGAACAAATTAAGATAGTTTTACCAATTTTGCCTTTTACACGTCTCTTGAGAAAATATTAATTGAAAAGGTACTTTAACTAAATTATCCCTATTTCATTTTTTAACTAAACTACCCGTATTTACACTTTGACTAATAGCGCTGTCATAATGTCATTGACGTTTTCGCATGCTAATATAAAAGCTCTTGTTCTATAATGATAATGTTGATGTTCTTATCACATCAGAGATAGGCTTTTTTTCTTCATTGTACATACGCACAAACCTCCATATTATATTCCTCCAGAAAGACACTACTCTCTACCTCCTCGACCCCCTTTATGAGATTTCACTGGGTATGTTGTTATTATTGTCGGAAAACATGTGTATATTGTTCGTAACAAATTCCACAGAGTCAGAGTACTTGAAAAACATAAATCAACTATGAAACTCATTGCGAATTTGTCGCTAACTAGCTCATAGCTAGCAGGAGACATGAATGAGGTGGACATCAGAGTGACATCCACTAACATCGGGCAAAATTCATAAGTAAATTAACTTTTGTAATTCAAAAAACAACCATAATCATTGATAAATAGTGTAAATATGTAGTAAAAGAGTATTTTGTAAATCTTCTATTTTAGGTTAGTATAGTTTGTATCCTAATAAGACATTGTAACTATGGTATATTTACCAACTCAATCAATGAGAATAATCACGGAATTAATCTCTTTCATGGTATCAGATACTAGGGTTTCTTTTCCTTCTCTTCCGCTGCCCTAATTCTCCGACGTCCTCTACCCACTTTTCCGACGTCTTCTTCTTCTTCTTCTTCTTCTTCTTCTTCTTCGATTTCCGTCCATTTTTCTTGCCTTCCATCAATGGCAGACACCAAGTTCCATCCTGCTTTGGCTGTCTCCAACATCAAGAATCACATCCCAATCATTCTTGAGATGGAAACGGATCATTATTCGGCTTGGGCCGAATTATTCAAACTTCATGCCCGGTCTCACCGTGTCCTTTCCCACATTCTGCCAACCGGAAAGGAGAAGGCTCCTACCACCGACGACAAAAAGGAGTTGTGGTCCACTTTGGATACCACGGTACTTCAATGGGTATATGCAACCATCTCCACGGACTTATTGCATACAATCATCGAAGAAGACCTATTGGCAAAGGAGGCCTGGGATCGCCTCCGTAATCTTTTTCAAGACAACAAAAACTCCCGTGCCGTTGCTTTGGAACATGATTTCTCTCATGTCAAAATGCGGGATTTTCCAAACGCTTCGGCGTATTGCCAACGTCTCAAGACCTTGGCCGATCAACTTAAGAGTGTGGGGGCTCCGGTGACCGACAACCGCCTCGTTCTCCAACTGGTGGCTGGACTCCCAGAGGCATACAAGAATTTGGGTACCTACATCCGCCAAAGTAAGCCTCTTCCACCATTCTCCGAAGCTCGGTCAAGTTTGTGCCTTGAGGAAAAGGCGTTGGCTGAAATGCACGATGACTCGCCCGCGGCTATGGTGGCTAATTCCAAACGTGATTTTGATGACTCTTCTCATCTGGAAAATTCTGGTCATTCTCACCATCATCGGGGCAAAAATAACAACAAAAACCGCGGCTCTAGCGGCGGGAATAATAACGGCGGTGGCCGTGGTTCGGGCGGCGGCAGTGGCAGCCGACGCCGTGGAGGACGCCCCTCAGGTGACCAGCAGCAGTGGCAACAACCCTCCTCACCGTGGCAGTGAGGTTGGATGCCTCAGTGGGCTCCCCCTTGCCCGTATCCTACCACGCAGTGGGCTCGGCCACAGCAGCAGTGGCAGCCGCCATCTTCTTCGTCTGGCCCGAGGTCGCTGGCCTAGCCTGGCATTTTGGCCTCGCGACCACAGCAGCAGGCATATGCAGCCGCGGGCCCCCCGACGCAATGGACTCCGACGGATATTGAATCGGCTATGCACACGATGACGTTGAACCAACCCGATTCGAATTGGTATATGGATACCGGCGCCACGTCCCATATGACATCCACAAAAGGTACTCTCTCATCTTATTTTAATTTGAGCAATCGTAATACTGGCATTGTTGTTGGTAATGGTAATTCAATTCCAATTCGAGGTTGTGGTCATGCTAAATTGCCTCCCCCGAACCCTCCTTTATTGTTAAACAATGTCCTTCATGCGCCAAAACTCATAAAGAATTTGATATCGGTTCGTAAATTTACTACTGATAACTATGTGAGTGTTGAATTTGATCCTTATGGGTTTTCTGTAAAGGATTTCCGGACGGGGATGGCTCTCATGAGATGTAATAGTAGTGGTGTTCTCTATCCATTGTCCACCTTCAAATTTTCCACTAATTCACCGTCGACTTTTGCTGCCTTGTCTTCTACCCGTTGGTATGATCGTTTGGGCCACCCGGGAGCTTCTATTTTGGATTTTCTTAGGCGTAATAAAAGCATTGAATGTAATAGTTCTAGTTCATCTAGTATTTGTCATTCTTGCGTTCTTGGTAAACATGTTAAGTTGCCATTTGCTAGTTCTATTTCCGAAACTTTGTTTCCATTGACATTATTCATAGTGATTTGTGGACTTCTCCAATTTTGAGTTCTATGGGCCATCGTTATTATGTTCTGTTTTTGGATGATTTTACCAACTATTTGTGGACTTTCCCTTTGGCTAGAAAATCTGATGTTTACTCAAAATTCATGGATTTTAACACCCATATTCTTACTCAATTTGAACGTCCTATCAAGAATGTCCAATGTGATAATGGGAGGGAATATACTAATAGTCAATTCGGAAAATTTTGTGCATCCAATGGGATGTCTTTCCGTCTTTCGTGTCCTAATACATCCTCTCAAAATGGGAAAGCAGAAAGAAAAATTCGTTCACTAAATAATGTCATCCGGACTCTTCTTGCTCATGCCTCCATTCCTCCGTCTTTTTGGCATCATGCATTGCAAATGGTGACGTATCTCATTAATATTTTACCAAGTAAGCTATTGGGTCACAAATCACCTTTAGAGGTCCTTTACCAACGGAAACCATCTTATTCTCATCTCCGAGTCTTTGGGTGTTTATGTTATCCCTTTTTTCCGTCTACTACTATTCACAAGTTGCACCCTCGGTCAACTCCATGTGTCTTTTTGGGATATCCACCAAACCATCGTGGCTACAAATGTTTTGATTTATCCTCAAATAAAATCATTATTTGTCGTCACGTTTTATTTGATGAGACTTAATTTCCGTTTTCCAAAATCCATACTCTGGCTCCCACCTCTTATGACTTCCTTGATGATGGCCTCTCTCCTTACTTGATCCATCATATAGCCGCCAGCCCTCCACCGCTGCCCTGTCCCCCTCCGTCGCTGCCCGTGACTCAGGACCACGCCAACCCCTCCCCACCTGGGCAGCAGCCTCCATCGTCCTCTACGCAGGACCAGTCCGCCCCTCTCCCCCACCAGTTTCCCACCACCCCGCAAAACTCGACCATTTCTCCACCTGTCTAGCCCAATACCCACACATGCATGGTCACTCGTAGTCAGCGCGGGATTTTCAAACCCAAGCACCCATTTAATCTACATGCGGCGGTTACCAAGTCCCCCATACCTCGTAAACCGTTGGATGCGCTACGTGACCCGAATTGGAAATTGGCCATGGATGATGAATATGATGCTCTTATTAAAAATAAGACGTGGGATTTGGTACCCCGTCCACCTAATGTGAATGTTATTCGGTCTATGTGGATTTTTACTCATAAAGAAAAGTCTAATGGTGATTTTGAGAGGCATAAAGCCCGTCTTGTAGGCGATGGCAAAACACAGCAGGTTGGCATTGATTGTGGTGAGACTTTCAGTCCGGTCGTGAAGCCAGCAACGATCCGCACTGTCTTAAGTCTAGCTCTATCTAAACATTGGCCCATTCATCAGTTGGATGTCAAAAATGCATTTCTTCATGGCGAGCTCAAGGAGACGGTTTATATGCATCAGCCTATGGGTTTTAGAGACCCATCTCGTCCCGATTATGTGTGTTTGTTGCGCAAGTCCTTATATGGGCTTAAACAGGCACCGAGAGCTTGGTATAAAAGATTTGCTGACTTTGTTTCTTCCATTGGTTTTGCTAATAGCAGGTCTGACCACTCCTTGTTCATCTATCGCAAAGGGCACCACTTGGCTTACATTTTACTATATGTGGATGATATTATTCTTACCGCTTCTTCAGATGCTCTCCGCTGTTCTATTATGGGCCTTCTTGGCTCAGAATTTGCTATGAAGGACTTAGGTCCTTTGAACTATTTTCTTGGCATTGCGGTGACCCGTCACAAGGGTGGTATGTTTCTATCACAACGAAGTTATGCTACGGACATTATTGAACGTGCAGGAATGTCCTCGTGTAAGCCTTCTTCCAC
Organism: Lycium barbarum; assembly: GCF_019175385.1. Lineage (NCBI taxonomy): Eukaryota > Viridiplantae > Streptophyta > Magnoliopsida > Solanales > Solanaceae > Lycium > Lycium barbarum. The sequence goes on from NC_083337.1 coordinate 165,031,673, forward strand.
TCTGGTTGACACTAAACCGAAGGTCAGTGCCTCTTCTGGCGATCTGTGTGACGATCCCACTCATTTCCGGAGCCTTGCAGGTGCTCTTCAGTATCTTACCTTCACCAGACCGGATATTTCTTATGCCGTACAGCAGATTTGTCTTCATATGCATGCTCCACGAGATACGCATATGCTTGCTCTTAAGCGGATTATTCGGTATATTCAGGGTACTCTTGATCATGGTTTGCATCTCTACTCATCTTCAGTTACTGATTTGGTTTCATACACTGATGCTGATTGGGGGGGATGTCCAGACACCAGACGCTCGACGTCGGGTTATTGCGTGTTTTTGGGAGATAATTTGATATCCTGGTCATCTAAGCGCTAACCTACTCTTTCCCGCTCTAGTGCGGAAGCAGAATATAGGGGGGTTGCTAATGTTGTCTCTGAATCATGCTGGATACGTAACCTCCTCTTGGAACTACATTGTCCGATCCCTAAGGCTACTTTAGTTTATTGTGATAATGTCAGTGCCATTTACCTGTCAGGAAATCCAGTCCAACATCAGCGCACCAAGCACATTGAGATGGATATACATTTTGTTTGTGAAAAGGTGGCGCGCGGCCACGTCCGTGTCCTTCATGTTCCGTCCCGATATCAGCTCGCCGATATTTTCACTAAAGGACTGCCACAGGTCTTATTTGAAGATTTTCGGGACAGTCTCAGCGTACGTAAACCTCCCGTTTCGACTACGGGGGTGTGATAAATAGTGTAAATATGTAGTAAAAGAATATTTTGTAAATCTTCTATTTTAGGTTAGTATAGTTTGTATCCTAATAGGACATTGTAACTATGGTATATTTACCAACTCAATCAATGAGAATAATCACGGAATTAATCTCTTTCAATCATAAATTTTCAAATTTCACAGAATCGAAAAGTAGTCAATAAATGCTATTTCATCACCATAAAATCACTGTCGTATCTCTCGGAAACTTGGACACACATGGGCTGAACCAATGGTTTACCATCAACAGTAACAATTGCAGCCCACCCATCCCAAAAGTAAGCTTGGACAGTCATCTTTTTCTTTTTGCGCGGATTGCCCTTTATTTGGGGTGGTCTTTAATTTTTGCCCTTCAAAATGGTAGTCTTTAACTTTTACCCCTCGCCTAACACTCGAGGTTGTGGGTTCGAACCCCAGCTCAGTAAAAAAAAAAATTGCAAGTCAGAATTTTGCAAATCTACCCAGCGAAATTTACAGGCAGAATTTCTGCCTTCAAGCAGAATTTGCATGGGCAAAAATTCTGCCTGTGCCACGTAAATTCTGCCTGAAGGACAAAATCTAAAGACCACCATTTTGAGGGGTAAAAAATTAAAGACCACCCCAGCGAAAGACAATCCTGCAAATTGCCCGACAGTCATTGATTAGCACAAGTGTCATGGATGTTGGCCCCAGCCCAAATTAATAAGGCCCAAAAAGTAATAAGTTCCCTGCTATACCAAGGTACATCTACAAGTGATGGTTGTTGGCCCAGCCCAAATTAATAAACTCTATCCTTGGACGAGATATCTTAAATGGTTTCAACTAAATCCTTTATAGATAAATTCATAATTTTAAAATTGCAATGAATTCAATGGTAAGAATCTTAATAATTAAAGTCGTCAAGTTTAAATCATGAAATACGTCTGGTAATACAAGTATACAACAGGCTGTTCGTAGGTTCAATTAAAGTCGTCAAGGTACATCTTAGGTTTGCTATGCGCACGGAAAAAAATAAAAGGAACTGCTTGGGCTCTTATACATTCTGCTTATTCGACGAGCACAAGATTAATAAACTTTGATAATAGGAATGAATGAAAATGAAATGACTACAAACTTTGTTTTGCCAAGGGGTTTGGGAATTTGACCCAGATACTCAAGGACATTAGTGGGAAGAAAGCATGTAGATGTAAAGAAAATAAATCTTGCACTTAATTCAACGTCAAAAGTTAACTTCTGACCAAAATCACATAATTAAAAAATGATGACTCATTTTCTCGAACAATACGAGACACTGAACAGTAGTTGAAACTGAACAAATTAGCTAGGCTCAAGTAAATTACAAAGGGTAAACCCTGATATGGATACATTTTAGTGCTGGTTAGGGGAAATATTATTCGTGAAAAAATGAATGATAATGTGTAAATTAGAAAGCGGAGCATTGAGCATATTTTAGGAGTGGAAAACGTAAGAACTCAAAATTTATGTTTGATAAATATGCATGAATCCGCATTATGATTATTTTAACAATATTTCTCATAACATGTTGGATGTTAATAGTGTGTAATAATCAAAAGTTTCGCCTAGTATAATCAATTAAAATTGTTAAAATAAAGATGAATTATCCTATTTACACTAGTTTTTGTACGATGGGTGGGATAAAATAACAGCTTTATATGTCGAGCCAAAGAAAAAGAGCAGAAATTATCAAAGTTCATAGACTATACACCAAACATGAACCAACGTTGCAATTACTAGTCCTAAATCAGAGATATTTTATATGAAAAAAACACAAAGTAAATAAGGTCTTATACTTTCAAAATATTTTATCATACTTTCCTCTCAACACAAATTTAGACCTGTTTGACCAAACTTCTAAAATCAGCTTATTTTGAAAAGTATTTTTTGTGAGAAGTTGTTTGTGTTTGGCCAATGAATTTAAAAAACACTTTTGAACAGCAATTAGCTTTTGACCAAGCTTTTAAAATGTACTTTTGGAGAAAAATAAGTTTGGCCAAATGGCTATTAAGTCCCGATAACCTTTGTACCAGCCAATTATTGCCCATCTGTTAGGTAACTAAACCTAACATTTTGAATTTTTTTGGTGAGTCTCGACTTGCCATTTAAACAAAAGCCGAATACTTAGGGTCCGTTGTATTGAGGGATAAGAAAAATTAATCTCAGCACAACTAGTGCAGTGTTGTTTTCAGTATTAAACACTGCATTTCTGGTATTAAACTCAACTCGATATTAATTTGGTATAGTTTAACAACGAAAACAAAACAATGTATCGCTACGATAGTATAACTTATATAGAAATTTATTTATTATTTTTGTTCGAGTAGAATGCAAATTTTATTAATTATACGGGAATAAAATCTTGTCTGGGTTAGATGATTGTAAGTAGCCGATTGATTTTAAGTGGTGAAAAGTTTTTTTTATGTGATGAAATGAATTTTATAGACAAACATTACATGTTTGAAAAGAAGTTTTGTAATTGATACTAATAAACAATTGATGTTTTTGAAAAAAAAGTGTTCATATATAAGCTGTTTTTTGTCAAAATAACTAAAATACCCTTAAAAATTTCACAAAGCATCTTTATTAAGAAAATAAAGATGAAGTTAAGGTTTTTATTTAGGAAATATAGTTTGAAAATTTAACAATATGAAGGATAAAATAGTAAAAGACTTAGCTTGGTCAAACCAAAAATGTTTATAAACTGAAAAGGACCAACTTGTGAATTTTGGTTGATTTTGACTTATAAGAATTAACTTTGAGTGTCTACCAAATGCACAGATAAGTGAAAAGATGTTTATAAGCCGGTTCATATATCTGGCTCTAATTAGGATCACTATAACATTCTAAAAGATTCTCTTGAAAAGCTTGACTTGCAAGCAGAGTCAAGCATAGAATAACAAGTCTCAGTCACCCACTTTAAAAAGGAGATTGATTTGATCTTCAATCAGCTCTACTAGATGCAGTTGCCCAGGAAACTAACTCCTGAAAGTTCAATTCATGCCAACCTACTGACATACCCTTGACCTATTTTAATTAAGATCAATAACCTATTTGTAAAGTGGAGCTCAAACGCCCTCTCAGAGTATCCAAGGAGAAAAATGCCCTTGAATTAGGTAATTCTTACATCCATTTGTTCATCATATGAAAATCCGATCATTCTTGTTCATCACAAAACAATCCATACATATTAAACTTCTCTGGTATGTTTTGTGAAGATTCCTAGAGTAAGGGGCTGAGTCGAACGGCATCTACGTAAGTTTTCGATATGTAACACAGGATATTGAGAGGAGCTTATAAGTTATAACAGATCTGTTAAAAAGAAAGTTATATGCAACATGATAACACCGGCAAATACTTTAAAAACACAGACAAACCTCATAATATATACAATGATTAAATAAAAATGGGGAACGAAATGTTTAAAGAAACAGAAAAAAGGAAAAGAAAGAACATAAAAAGATGCCAAGAAAGTAAACAGACAATAAGAAAGTGCAACACAAACCTCAATTACTTAAGCAATAATACAAAGCCTGAAAGCCACGTCTTGGAGACTTGGATATAGTTAAATGGAGATTTGTATGTCTATAAAAGCATGTCAATTGAGTAACATGGAAAATTCAAAATAACTTATTTTTAAATATAGAAAAATGTCTATTTTCTTGAAAAAGATCGAGTATTAATTGAGTCGGGGACGATAGAAGAGAATTGAAATGCTACACATGTAATCAAAGAGTCAGTTCTAATAAGAACAAAATTAGGTCTTTGTGACCATTGATTGTCGAAAAGTACCACTGCAATAGATCAACAACAAAATTGTGCAGAATGTTATCACAATTTACATGAACGGTAGTATATACTATTATTTTAACCCAATAAAAAGTTTTACTATATCAACACAAAGCTAATGAGGCAGCTAATGATCTAAGGACAAGAAATAAAGGAGAAATCATGAATGTGCCATTAAAAAAGTAATTAATCCTAAAAGAAGGAACAAATAAGTGGCTTTTTTGCAGATCAGTCAAAGATTAAGATACCTTTTCATGGTCTTAAACCTCTTTTGGCAAAATCTTTATTTCTTTATACATTGCAAAAGAAGAGGGTTCTAGTCTTTTTAGATCTAAAGCCCTAAATACTGTAGGTCCCGGTCCTTCAGTGAAAGGAGAAATCAGATCAATTAATGCACAGACCAGTCGTTACTTAGGCTTCTATATATATATATATATATATATATATATATATAAATTATATAAAATCTGCCCTAATTTAATTATTTGACATTCTAACTTGAAACAAATTAAACATCCTGATTGTTTGTCGATCTCCTTTTGTTAAAAATCCTGACAAGGTTTCAGCATGAAAACTCTTTAAAGGAGAATTTAAACGATCAGGTGCCTCTTAGACCAGATTCATAAGAAATAAGCTTTACGTCACTCAAAAATAGAACTTGCCTAATTTAGTACTTACCTTTGCTTGATCTCCAAGAATCTGCCATCAAAATTATCCATCTTTCTCTACAGCAGCCAGAAAATATTACCTGCTAAAGAAACCATAAGCTGAACACCATTATTTTTTAAAAGCCCTAAATATTAGGGCACCACACACTTTGAGGCAGGATATAGATACATAATGTGAAGGGGGTTCAATTAAATCACATTATATGCATATAAATTAAAAGATATTGTTCCTATGCATATAAAAATTGTTGAATCCACATTTTAGTGAATCATAAAGGTCGCTCAAGAATTACCTGACGTAGTAGGGTTAAGTTGGATCTCAAGAGTGGAGCTCAAACATTTTCTTTCTGTAATCCTCCGGTTAGAATTTCTAGCTTCGTCACTGTTATTGTTCCGAGGTTATCCAAAGTGTCATTCACCTGCAATTGAACCTGCACCTCTTTCCTCCAACTTCCCTTTCTTAATTGGAACTAGGGCCAAAATCAATATTTTCATTTGGGGAAGTCAAAATTTACATGCTTCAAAGAAACTCAACATATAAAGTTATATATATATATATATATATATAAAAAGAATTAACGTAATATAATATAAACTAACAGAAGGGTGTCAATTGACTCCCCTTAAATAAGGGTAGCTCTGCCACGATGTGCAAAAATATATAATAATAGATTCAAGGTTTGTACTTTCATTTCTTTAAATGAAGATTGACGATATAAAACCATAGGAAAAACAACAGAGAGTGCAGAGATGTAACAGGTGCAGGTGCAAATGCAGATAAAGGAAACATTTTGGTTTCTTCATCAAAGACTTAGCTGTCTTCTTGAGTATATTTGTTGATCCCTCAGCCGGGGCTATATATAGGAGTAGAAAGATTCAGCCCCATATCTTATCCAGCTGTGTTCCAATTTTAGATAACTCACTAAATACATGTTTAATGTACCCCCAAAAAAAAACTTGTTGAACTTATTTACATTGACCATATGGAAGTTCTTTTAATTTAGAAATTATTAAATCAATTAAAGATAATTATAGATAATGTACTATTCAAGTGAAATTAGTAGCTTTGAAAATAAAATAAAATATCTACTATTAGAGATTAAATTACAAAATTTTTTAAGCATGTGTGAATAAAGGCTCACACTGATAGCTGAAAAGAATAGTGTTTGATACTCTTAGTGTGAGATTTTTTAGGAAAAATTGTGCAGGCTTGACCGAAAAGCGACAATATCACACCACATTAAATGTATCTTTGAATTGTTTTAACCACATGAGGCCCGACTTGATGCATTTGCTCGTCTATGATCCGCCCTTAAATTCACACGTATCAATTCGATTACCCCCTTAAAGAAGAGGATGCAAATATAGAAGCATTTACCGTAGTACAAGATGTTCTACACATTTTTCTTCTTTTCGAGGTTACACTGTAGTATTAAAATCAATCAGATAATATATATTTTGAAATAATTTAATTGTATAAAAAATTGTACTATAAATATATACTTTTAACTTTATTAAGAAAGGAGCATGAGTTCTTTCTTTTTTCATTCTTGGGGTTGACATGATATCTGATACTCATTTTAAATCTTTGTTAATTCGAAATCAAAATCCTTGGTTAATAAAAATACTTATCACTTCAGAAAAATATTTGGTGATAGCACGAGTTTAGTGCACCCGAAAATTGCACGCGACTGGTGAAAATTATAAGACATGGAATGATATGATAGGACAGACAGTACTATTGAATATTCCTATGAGGCAGTTTTTCACTTTTTTTATTAAGGGAAAAATAGAGTACACAGTACACCTTATCCATGGCATATGGGTCCAGCCACGGGATATATATCATCTCTCCTCGTGGAGATTAGATGATTCAGCCAACCACATATTGCCACGTGGATGACAGCACTGACCAGCCTCGTGGTCTATGAATTCCGGTCCTTTGGTATTTTTGGACCTTTTGGAAGTCCAATAGGACTTTTAACACGCTTGACAGAAAGAGACAATACTCCACTAATAAAGAGAGTTGTGGATAATTTGGACTAAGGCCCACCAACAGCTTTTTAGATTTGAAAGGCCCTTTTTCTAGTTACATATATTGGCCGAAGTGCAGACAGTTTTAAGGAAAAATGATAATTTTTCCTTAAAACATATATATAGATAAAATATATAGATAATTTTTTTTTATTTACAAAACATAACGATATTTTACGAAATATAAAAAAAATTATATATTTTTCATTTTTTTATTTTTTTCAGAAAATATTTTTTAAAATATATTTTTAAAAAAATTATTTTAAACTTTTTTAAAAATTACCTCAAATTTTTGTGTATGAAGTTGTATGAAATGTGTATGTGTGAGCAAAATTTTTAATTAATTTTCATACACAAAATTGTGAGTTAAAACTTTAAGCCTTGAATATTCTATGCTAGGGTATCATAGAGGATCGAGGAGTGTTTTTTTTTCGAAGAAATGAACCAGTCCTCTATGATACCCTAACAGTATATGAATATACAGTGCTGGTATCATAGAGGACCGAGGAGCTTTTTTTTTTCTCAAAGAAATGAATGAGTTCTCTATGATACTATGACAGTATATGAATATACCGTGCAGGTATCATGAAGGAATGAAGAGTGTTTTTTTTCGAAGAAATGAACCGGTCCTCTAGGATACCTGGCAGTATATGAATATACCCTGTTGGTATCATAAAGGACCGAGGAGTTTTTTTTTCGAAGAAATGAATCAGTCCTCTATGATACCCTAGCAATATATGAATATACCGTGTCGGTATCATAGAGGACCGAGGAGTTTTTTTTTTTTTTTTTGAAGAAATGAACCAGTCCTCTAGATACCCTGGCAGTATATGAATATACCGTGTGGGCATCATAGAGGATTGAGCAGTGCTGAAATGAATCTATTATCTACGATACCTTGTTAGTATATAATATACCAGGTTGGTATTATAGAGAACTCAATGTGTTCTTGAAGGAATGAATTGTCATACCATGTCAGTATATGATCTATCATATAGGTATCACTGAAGACCGAGTAGTATTTTTTGAAGGAATGATCCAACGTTCTATGATACCTTATCTGTATATAATATATACCATGTGGGTATCATAGAGGACTGAGTCTTTTTCTTGAAGAAATGAATTGACAGTCCCCTATCTTACCATGTTAGTATATGGTATATACCACGTGGGTATCATAGTATACTGCAATAGTATAATTCAACTGCTACTGATTTGGTATGTGCTAATATGTTGTTTTTGAGATATAGAAAAAAAATTAAAAAAATATTAATTATCCCTCTTATTGATATAAAAAATAAAAATAAAAATAAAAATAAAGGAGCCAAAATGTCGAATTAGATTATGAAAAAAAATAGGAACTAAAGAAAAAAAATTGAAAAAATTAAATAAAAGAGAAAAATTAAATAAAAATCACCAGAAATAAAAAAGAATGATAAATAAAACTAACAAAAAAGGTGAATGAAATTAGATTATGGAGATCAAAATAAAAAGAAAAGAAATAGATGAAATAAAAAAGGAACAAGAAATTAAAAAAAAACAAAGACAAAAATAAAAATAAAGGAGCTAGAAATTAAATATGGAATCAAAGAAATAAAAATTGTATTATTTGGGAGAGAAATAAATGAACAAAAGAGGGGGAAAAGAAAAAACCCGGAAAAAAAAAGTAAAGAAGAAAAGAAGTAGAGAAATAAAAAAGAAAAGAAGAAAAAAGAGACAAATTACCTACAAAAGCTTCAATAGGTAGGGTAAATAGTTTTGGTGGTATGAAAGTAAGGGGGGCATGGAAGGGTAATTATTTTGTGTGTAGTGGGCATAGGCGTTCTTTCTCCTAATTTAATTTCAGATAATTTTAAAGCTGCCAACAACAACAACATACTCAGTGTAATCCACAAGTGGGTCTCAAGAGGGTAGAGTATACGCAGGTCTTATCTCTACCTTGAAAAATAGAGAGGTTGTTTCCAATAGACTCTCGGCTCACAAAAAAAAATAATCAGAATAATTTTAAGTTTACCATTTAAGTTATATACATAGTGCGTAACAATTTATAAGTTTATCTAGTTCAAAATAACTTCAGACATATGATCACTGACAACGTATACCTTCAGATAATATCTAAAGTTTTATGATTAAAGTTTAACTATTTTTGCCTTAACTTCATGATTAAAGTTTAACTATTTTTGCCTTAACTTCAACCATGTATAATTGAAGTTCCGTTATTTTTACTTGAACTCCAGTCATATGTGCCTGAATTTTGTTATTTTTGTCTAAACTCCGGCTGTTTTTATCTGAAGTTCATACATACATAAATAGATTCAACCGTTTTTACATAAATGTCAACCATATATAATTTGAGACATTTTTATATGAAGTTAATTCGAAATGATAAATATGTAAAAAAAAAAATGAAAAAAAAATAGATTAAATAGTGTTATCCTAATAGAATACCCCGTATAATTTTTACATATATATTTAGTGGGCATTTGGCCATAAGAATTATTCACTTTATTCCGGATTTTTTTTCACTTTTTTCACTTTTCAGCATTTGGCCATAAGAATTCCGAATACAACTTGAAATTGTATTTCCGAATTCCAAAAACGAAAAAAACTTGTTTTTTAAAAAATTTCACTTTTTTCACTTTTTTCACTTTTTTACAATTACAATTTCAAAAACTATAACCAAACACAACTCTAACTCCAACTCTAAAATTCCAAAAAAAATGTTTTTTTTTTTTTTAATATATCTATGGATAAACAGGCCCTTAGTTTATCAAAAAAGGGGTTGGGTTGTACGTAAAACTGGGCCCTCCGATCTTAATAGTGTGCGTGTACAGCCCTAAATTGCCTCATAGAATCTATGGATATTATACTCGCTTTGTCGAATTTTCCCTTTTCAGGCTTAATATCACTCGGTCCCACCATTATAATTGAGACTTAAATCTAACCATAAAAAAATTAAGTTATAATATTATGACACAATGCAATATACTCAATTATAATAGGCTATTGATATTACTTTCTAAGTTACTCTATCAAACTTGCAATGAAAAGTTACTTAATGTTTTAATGTAAATTAACCTAACGTTATAAAATATAAATACATCTTTGGTGCAGAGAACATAATTTCACATAAAAATAAAAGTTAGATACATATCGTTTTCTATGGAGGTCATTCTCATAAGCTATCTTGGATTGTTGTTGGCTTATGAGATTTAGGATGTGAACGTGACAAATTTGAACTATCTTAAACTGAAATATAACAGAAACTCTATACTACATAGCTTCGACTCCATTGCACAAATTAGAATTTCAAAGGTATGATCTAGTCATTTCGAAAGGTTATGAAATGTGTGCGGAAATTAAGGTCAAATTGAAGAACTAAGTAATTTACATAGCAAGAAAAAAAAATATAATTAGAAGTATATACATATCTTTATACAACTAACCGGCCAAATTCACTCTTTCCATATATTATTTTACATCTGTCAAATATTTTTAGTTTAAGCAGTTGGATGAGAGTCTATTTAGGTTAATTCACTTAAACAGAATACAGCTAGTGTGTGTCTAATATATGTATGTGCAACAACAAATACTAGTTTAACTTGAGGGGGTGGTGATTTAGTGGCAAGGTGGCTTTGTTGCCTATTCCATTAGGAATCGATGATTTCTTGGTACATCACATTCATGCATTTACGATTCATGTGACCGTATTGATACTCTTGAAAGGTGTCGCGTATAATCAATGTATATCTATATATTACGAATACAAAAGCAAATTATGAATCCGACCGGCTACTTAGATTTTTTTTTTTTCTTATTTAATATCTTCTCAAGGCCTTAGGATAGCCATAGTACTGCAATATCATAAGTTAACATGACAGATCTATTTGTCGATATTGTAGGCCCAGGGATACCAATAACAAAATCCAAAAAAGATCAAGGATGCTTTCATTCAATACTTAAAGGTCAGAGTTATCCGGTTCCTCTCTGCACTTAATAGTTGTCAACTACTTGTATAATTCATCATTCATATCATGTCCTTCAAGATAAGGGAAGCTGATTGGTTTATTTGCCCCATCCATGTGTATTTATGTTGCTCGGATTTCTTAAAAATAATCTAATTGTGTGTCGGATCCTTCAATAATCATACATTTTTTTTTGAAGAACTTGACATAGATGCATCAAGAATTTTAAAACGTCAGAGCAATAAAATGTATTGTGCTTTTTATGCCTCTCTTTTTCTCATGTGGACAAAACCAACATATTAATGAATCCAGTGTAAGAAAATAATTTTGGAATGAACCATTTCCATCACAAAACCCTTGAGCATCACCAAATTTTGTGATAGAAGAGTAAATTTATCACAAGTTATGAACTCCATCATAAAATAGCTCCATCACAATTTTACGTCGGACATTTTCGTCACGTGCGTGTTTTCCTTGTAATAAAAAAATGATGAAGAAAAAGACAAGTCAACACACTTGAGCTGATATAATTGACACACACATATATATCTGGGGTGGAGGCCCCTTACGTCACCTTACTCCTATTATGAGCCTGTTTGGATGGGCTTATGCCTATAAGCTGCAAACAGCTTATAAGCTGTTTTAGATAAGCTAAGTTAAATGGGTCCAATTATTTTTTTGAGCTTATTTTAAGCCATTTTTTTTTTGCACGGATTGCCCTTCTTTTGGGGTGGTCTTTAAATTTTGCCCTTCATATTTGTGTTCTTTAAGTTTTGCCCTTCGCTTGGATACCTGAGGTTTTGGGTTCGAACCCCCGCTCAGGCATCAAATAAAAAAATAATTTCGCAAGGCAGGGCTAGGGGGAGTGTATGCCGGATCCGGTATACAATCCTTAAGGAAAAACTAAAGTTATGCCGGAGGGGGCAGACTTTGCTTTGAGACATATATTTTATTTTTTTTACTTTTCAAGGCAAACTTTTAATTATGCCTTAAGGAAAAGTTCCGCCTTATGGGGCATACTTTTAGTTATGTCTTAACTAAAAGAGTGCCCCATAAAATATAACTAAAAGAATGCCCATAAGGCGGAACTTTTCATTAAGGCAACACTAAAAGTTTGCCTTAAGGAAATATTCTGCCTTATGAGGCATACTTTTGATTATGCCTTAATTAAAAGTCTGCCCCATAAGGCATAGTTCCTTATGGAAAAGTTTTGCCCCATAAGGCATAACTAAAACTACGCCTTGAGGAAAAGTTATGCCCCCTCCGGCATAACTTTAGTTTTTCCTTAAGGACTTTATGCTGGATCCGGCATACTGTCACCCCCCGAACCATAGCCTGGGCGAAACACGACACTCAGTGCCTTACTGCATGTGACCGAGCGAACCTCATGGCTTGCTTGTCAACATAGACATCAAAACAATATACTCTATATGGTGCAATTTAAATGAATCGTGAAAATGTAATTTGCGGAATAAAGTCTTGAAATTATCTCATAGCGTGAAAAATCATGAAAACATAATAGTCTGCAAACATGAAAGCATAACTGACTCTGTGAACTAACATCTGTCTATGAAACCTCTAAAACATGTCTGGATACTAACTACCAGGACATGGCCCTGGACTACCATAAATTGAATACTAATGCAGACCCCATGTGAACCCCGAGAGGAGTAGGGCTCACCAATAAGCTGATAACTGAAGTGACCCTACTACGCAGGTGTATGCTCCTGAAAATCGGTATCTGCACCGTGAAGTGCAGGCCCCGGGCAAAAGGGACGTTAGTACATGGTGAATAGTACTAGTATGTAAAACCTGCTGAAATGAAGAACATGACACAACATAGGTATAGGACATGAATTGAAACTGAATGTAACTTGAACATGAGCATGAAACGTGAGTAAAGTCTGAAAACAGTAAATCAATGGAAATACATGTATGTAAAACTGCTTGCAACGTGGGGAACGCTATAGTATAACCGACAACATGATTCTGGTACTTGCGTCCTACCAGCAGAACACTCACACCTTGCCAGGGATATGAGATTTAAGTAATAATAAGCATGTAAGGATCCAAACTGCATAATGAAGGTGTTGCCTCCTTGCTGACAACCCTTATCCTACGGTGGCAACGTAGTTTCAGGCTATCTGAGTCTTCTCGGTTAACTAAGCAATTCCCAAAAACATGAACATGATATAGTTGGCTAAGAAGCCCATGATTTTTGTGAAATAACTTGTAAATAACTTGTAATCATGATTTCACGAAATAACTTGTAACATGGTTTCATGAAATATCTTGTAAACATGGTTTCATGAAATAACGTGTAAGCATGGCTTCATGAAATAACTTGTAAATATGGTTTCATGAAATAACTTGTCATAGTCTTGCAAACATATTCTTGAATCATGTGTAATAACAATAGTTCATAATTATATATATATAATTGACTTGAAAACATGCTTGTAACTTGCTACATAAAATCATAAAGTTTCATATAAACATAATGAGAACACATGAGGAAGAATTCATGATTCATGGATTAAGCTAGGGTTCCTAATAACCGTAATGGAAGATTAGGAATACAATAACGAGTATAGATACAAAATTCATGTACATAAATATATAAATACGGGCTACCAATATGTTGGGTTTAATGCCCTAGGAGTTGAACTTCATGGATATCAAGAAACGGAGCATGGGGAAGAACGTAGAGATTCCCACATGTGGATGGAAGTTCTACATACCTTAATTGCTCCAAAACTTGAATTAAAGACTAGAGCTTTGAAGAAGATTTCCAAAATCTTGAATTCTTGAACCTTGAGATGGGTTTTCATGAAAACCCTAGTTTTGGAATGATGATTTCGTATTTAGATTACAAGGATATGTATTAGAATTGACTTGGAATAATTAGAGTAGGCTTACCTTGGTGTTCTTGATGATGGAAGAGGGTAGGAGGTCGTTCTAGGGCTTGAAGGAATGAAAAATAATGATGTGAACTGATACGGACGAATATATACTGTTCTGGAAAAATTGGATTTTCGGCCCAGTTAAATACTGGCCGTATTTTGAAATACGGTCCGTATTTTGAAATACGGACTGCACTGCGTCTCTTCAGTAAAATGACCATAACTCTTTGCACAGATGTCCGTTTGACCCCCATAATATACCGTTGGAAAGGTATTTCAAAGCTATACAACTTTCATCAAGGACGTTTTCCCAAATTCCAAATACATTTTGAAATACGGGCCATATTTTGAAATACGATCCGTATTTAACAATGTAGCCTCCAAATGTCAAATTCCAGAATGCTCAGAAATCTTTGGTACCAGTTTATGACTTGAAATACGGGCCGTATACTGAAATATGGGCCGTATACTGAAATACGGTCACTGTTCATGGGCGTAAACCACCATCTTACAACTGAACAGGGAAATTTCAATTCCCACATTCTTTATATGATTTTCTAAGTCTAGGATCGTGGTCAAAACTTAGGTTAAAGGTACGGGGCGTTACACATACAATCCTTAAGGAAAAACTAAAGTTATGCCGGAGGGGGCAGACTTTGCTTTGAGACATATATTTTATTTTTTTTACTTTTTAAGGCAAACTTTTAATTATACCTTAAGGAAAAGTTCCGTCTTATGGAACATACTTTTAGTTATGCCTTAATTAAAAGTGTGCCCCATAAAATATGACTAAAAGTATGCCCCATAAGGCGGAACTTTTCATTAAGGCAACACTAAAAGTTTGCCTTAAGGAAAAATTCTGCCTAATGAGGCATATTTTTTGTTATGCCTTAATTAAAAGTCTGTCGCATAAGACATAGTTCCTTATGGAAAAGTTTTGCCCCATAAGGCATAACTAAAACTATGCCCTGAGGAAAAGTTATGCCCCCTCCGGCATAACTTTAGTTTTTCCTTAAGGACTTTATGCCGGATCCGGCATACAATCCTTAAGGAAAAACTAAAGTTATGCCGGAGGGGGCAGACTTTGCTTTGAGACATATATTTTATTTTTTTTACTTTTCAAGGCAAACTTTTAATTATGCCTTAAGGAAATGTTTCGCCTTATGGGGCATACTTTTAGTTATGCCTTAACTAAAAGTGTGCCCCATAAAATATAACTAAAAGTATGCCCCATAAGGCGAAACTTTTCATTAAGGCAACACTAAAAGTTTGCCTTAAGGAAAAATTCTGCCTTATGAGGTATACTTTTGGTTATGCCTTAATTAAAAGTCTGCCCCATAAGGCATAGTTCCTTATGGAAAAGTTTTGCCCCATAAGGCATAACTAAAACTATGCCTTGAGGAAAAGTTATGCCCCCTCCGGCATAACTTTAGTTTTTCCTTAACGACTTTATGTCGTATCCGGCATACAATCCTTAAGGAAAAACTAAAGTTATGCCGGAGGGGGCAGACTTTGCTTTGAGACATATATTTTATTTTTTTTACTTTTCAAGGCAAACTTTTAATTATGCCTTAAGGAAATGTTTCGCCTTATGGGGCATACTTTTAGTTATGCCTTAACTAAAAGTGTGCCCCATAAAATATAACTAAAAGTATGCCCCATAAGACGGAACTTTTCATTAAGGCAACACTAAAAGTTTGCCTTAAGGAAAAATTCTGCCTTATGAGGTATACTTTTGGTTATGCCTTAATTAAAAGTCTGCCCCATAAGGCATAGTTCCTTATGGAAAAGTTTTGCCCCATAAGACATAACTAAAACTATGCCTTGAGGAAAAGTTATGCCCCCTCCGGCATAACTTTAGTTTTTCCTTAAGGACTTTATGCCGGATCCAGCATACACTCCCTCCAGCCCTGCCTTGCGAAATTATTTTTTTTATTTTATGCCTAAGCGGGAGTTCGAACCCAGAACCTCAGGTATCCAAGCTAAGGACAAAACTTAAAGACCACAAATATGAGGGGTAAAATTTAAAGACCGCAAATATGAGGGGCAAAATTTAAAGACCACCCCAAAAGAAGGGCAATTCTGCGAATTGCCCATTTTAAGCACAAAATGACTTTAAGTTGGCCAGTCAAACACTCAAAAAAATTGACAATAGCTTATAAGCAACTTATAAGCCAATCCAAACGGGCTCTATATCTTTGCTACTTCTCTTACTGCAACCTCATTTCTATTTCTATTATATATAAGCGTGAAGATGGGACGAACCCTAAACCTATCAACCGGGTCGGTTGAACCAGTCAAAACCGGTAACCGGATCCGGGTTAACCGGTTTCGTAACCGGACCCGGTGGACCAGTTTACCGATCGCTGGTCTACCGGTGTTCTTTACCGGGCCGGTTTTCAGAATATTGCACCGTTTAACCAGTTTAAAAAAAAATGGTCGTTTACAACGGCTAAAAACAGTTGCAAACTGCCATTTTGGCCTCCTTTTGTTCCCCCCCCCCCCCCCCCCCCCCAATTTTTTTTTATACACTTTAACCCATCCCCCACCCCTATATAAACCCCTTTCCATTTCATTTTCATCCACACCAATTCACTATTCTCTTTCTCTCAATGTCTCTCAATTGTAGCTACTTTGCAACAATTAGCCACTTTAAATTTTTCTCAATTAAATATTATAAAGTTTTATTCCAGTTTCAATTTTATATTTTGCAATTAAAAAAAAAATTGTTGGTGGAGTTAGTGATTTTGCAACAATCCGAAGTAGCTCCGAAGCTTTGGTGGATTTACAATTCTAGCCGCCTTCACTTTGTTGGAAATTAGTCTGGTAATTTGGTACCTTCGTTCCAATTCTATCTTTATTTTCCACTATTTAATTTACACAATTTAATTCTAGCAATTTAATTTGTTGCAATTTATTTGCGTGTGATTTAAATTATAGCTATTTAATAATGTCGAAGAGAGTGAGACGTGGTTGCGGTAGTAGTGGTAGAGATGGGTTTATGGAGGAAACATTTGTGAACGAAACACCTCATTTAGGTATTAATATCGATGGAAATAATCCACTTTTATATCATGATGTAATGGAACACCATACCGACACTTTTAATGAAATTGATGATGATGATGAAACACAAGCCCCCAAAAATCACATAGGAGATATACATCCTTTACAATCACATACACAAGACAAACCGCCAAAATATCGTAAGCCAGCCTCTAGAATTTGAAAATTTATGACTAAAGATAAGGAAAGACAATTAACTAAGATAAGGAAAGACAATTAGCTATATGTAATATATGTGGAAAATAATTTACTTTCAAGCAACAAACTAGTAAGGATGGTGGAACGGGTTCACTAACGAATCATATGAGAACTAAACATAAGGATGTTTGGGGAGAGCGAACGGGTTCAAATATGGGGGGTATTCAACAAACAATAGACCCACGAACCGGTAAATGTTTTAGCTATGACAAGAAAAAAGATTGTATAGACATAGCTAAAATGGTTGCTTTTGATACTCTACCATTTTTCTTTTCTTCGGGTTTGGGTTTGAGGGTATTCCTAAAAGTACTTGTAGATCGGATATTATTGATTTATATAAAAAATATAGATTTTATTTGCGTCATGTATTTAATTCTTTAAATCGTAGTGTTTCTCTTACCGTCGATATTGGTCTTAGTTTTAACAAGTTAGAATTTTTTGCTATTACATGTCATTGGGTTGATAATAATTGAGTGATGCAAAAAAGAATTATAGCTTATTTATATGATGAAGGTAAAGGTCGTCATGACGGAAAATTTTTAGTGGATTCAATGTCAACTATTATGAAATTTTTTAACTTTGTATTGCTTTAGATAATACTTCTAATAATGCAAGGGCGGTTGGTCTTTTAAAAAGGAAATTAAACCCTCTGCTAGAAAATATTTTTCATGTGAGATGTAGTTGTCACATTTTAAACTTGATTGTTAAAGATGGTCTTGATTATTTTGAAGATCCTATTCGAAGGGTTAGAAATGTGGTTGCTTTTCTTTTTTGTAATGCTAATAAGAAAAAAATGAGAGATTTTAAGCATTCTTGTTTGCAAAATAACCTTAGACCTACAAAAATTCAAGTAGAAGTTGACACTAGGTGAAACTACACTTACATTATGTTACAACAAGCATATGATTATAGGATCCCATACAACAATTTCACAACTTTCACAATACGGAAAGTGATGAGTGGATAAATAATAACGTTTGGGTAGATGCTAGGAGAGTATTGAACTTTTACAAAAATTTTATAATGCAACTCTTGCCTTTTCTAGATAATTCTATCCCACGGTAACCAAAATTTTAGCCTACTTAACAGAAATAGCTAGAGTTTTATATGAGTATAAAGATAAATCTGGTTATCAAGCGGCTATTTTTTCTATGACAACAAAATTTAAGAAGTATTTTTTTCCCATCCCAACTTTATTTATATTAGGTTCTCTTTTAAATCCTTGTTTTAAAATGCCTTATACTATAGGATTGGTTAGATAAATTTATAAATTTTTAGAAATTTCTGAGGGAGTTAAACCATCTTTAATTGACGCCGAGCTCGCGGTTGATGCCGAATTTAGAAAAGCTTTTACTCATTATTCTACTTTGGAGGAAAGTGCTACACCCGTTGCTCCACGCCCTAGTACTTTTCAAAGTAGCAAAAAGGGCTTGTCGGGTTTGTCGAATTTAAAAGTTTTACATTCACATCTAACTCCTTCTCATAATGCAAACTTTGATGAATTTCACCTTTATTTGATGCAGCCTAATGTGGATATCTCTCAACTAGATGATTTGGACGTCTTACCATGGTGGAAGAAATACAAGGCGAGTCATCCGATACTTTCAAGAACGGCTCGAGATATCCTTACGGTCCAAATATCAACCGTGACTTCGAAGAGTGCATTTAGCCAAGGAAGACAACAAATTGGATACCATAGACACTCATTATCCGGATTTAGCTTGCAAGTACTTGTTTGCATTTGCGATTGAATTATATTGGAGCGACGCAACCAAAACTTAGGAGCGGTGGAAGGCAAAGAGGAAGAGATTGAAGATTTGATAGCAAGTGGAGGAGACCAAATAGAAGACTTCGAAGATATCTCAATGACCGAATTTAATATTGCGGAGATTAGCGAAATGATTCAAACTTTTTTATTTTATTTTTGTACTACGTTTTTGCTGCTCATGTATTATTTGCAAGTTAAAATAAACTACAACTTGCAAATAAATGTTATCATTAATGAATAAAATATATGGTTCATTGAACTTTCTTCTATTTACTATTTATTTGTGTTTATATTCTTACTTATATTAAGTTAGGAATATACCTACAATATACTAAGAATATACTTATAATATACATCTACTTAAATTAAAAAACAAAAAGTTATATACTTGGAAAAATAACTTAAGTTATAATACATATAACTTAAACAGATTATATATTATAAGTAGCTAAGCATATAAGTTAAGTTTTTTCTAAGTTTATAAAATTCTATTCTATAACTTAAGTATATTTATATTATAAGTATATTTTTAGTATATTTTAGGTATATTTAGTATAAATATATTTAAGTTATAAATAGAAAGTTATAAACTTAGGAAAAAAACGTAGAAAAAACTTAACTTATATGCTTAACTACTTATAATATACACATATTTGAGTTATGAAATAGAAATTTATAAACTTAGAAAAAAAAAACTTAAGTTATATAGTAACTTAACTTATAAACTTAGAAATAACTTAAACATAGTTTATATATATAAGTATATTTATATATAACTAGTATACATAACATATATAAATATTCTTAAGTGTACCTACAATTACTTAGCTACTTATGTTATATAATATACATATACTTGACATTCAGTTATAAAATAGAAAGTTATAACCTTAGAAAATAAAACAATCTAGAATTTTATAATAGTCGTAAGTTTTTAGTTAGTAAATATATAAACTTAATTTATGATACATATAACTTAAGCATATAACTTAATATATATATATATATATATATATATATATATATATATATATATATATATATATATATATATATATATATATATATATCTGTGTGTGTGTTGTTAGTTAGTAAATATATAAACTTTAGTTATAAACTTATATAACATATATATAAATATACCTACAATATACTAAGAAATACTATAATATACATATACTTAAGAAAAAAATACATTTTTAACCGGCCGGGTACGATTTTCAAATTTCCACCCAGTTAACCGGTGACCGGAAACCGGCCGGTTTTCTAACCGATTACCGGTTCCGGCCGGTCGGACCCGGTTGATAGTTTTAACGAACACAACTACACTTATTGTATCAAAAGTTGTCTAAGTTGTATATTAGATTTGAACTTATTTCAATTGTACTTGGTTTTTTTCCCCTTTTTTTCCAGTTGTGAGTCCATTGAATTTAACAAGTACTTCTACTTGGTTTGCCACCTGTACACGTGTATTCCACTTTTACGTTATCATATTTCTTTACTTATACACTTCATTTTATTACTCTATTATAGAAAGCACATGAAATTTTATTATAAGCAGGGACTAGCATGTGTACATTTCAGAAGATTAACATTAATTCTACCTCTTGTGTGTTTACTTTTTAGGTCCCCACGTGTTCACAGTGTCTCAATTGTCATTTTATTCCCTTCATTTGGCATATACTCCCTCTGTCTTAATTTAAATGTCTAAGTTTGACTAGACAATAAAAATAGACTTTTGAATCTTGTAGTTTTAAATTAAAAATGTGTATAATATAATAAAATATCCTTTGAATCTTGTGATTATAAACTTGACATGTAGTACATTTGAATTTTCAACTTACTAAATATAAAAAGAGGCGGACATAATCAAAATAAAACAAATTTTAATAACAATTGAGAAATTAAGGAAAAAAATAAGAGGAAAAGAAATAAAATATGGAGACTCACCAAGGAGTTTCATTTCTGGATTGCTTCTTCACTTAATCGCTTCTCCACTTAATTTTTTCATTGCTCCCCTTTTCTTTAATATTTAGTTTTCCATTTTGTTGCTTATTTTATTCTTCTTTGCAATTCTCTAGTTATTGCTTCTTCACCTTTTCAAAATTTATTATTTTATATTTTCATTTAGCAATTTGAGAATTTTACACAGGGATTAAAATTATGTGATTTACAATATTACGCCCATTTTTTTTAATTTAAACTTCTACTATTCAGAAGTTTAACATTAGAACCTCGGGATATTTTTCGCCACTTTTTTAAGTGAAGGGAAAAAACTTAAATACCAGCATTTTGAGGGGAAAAAAATTAAAGACCGACTTCTTTGAAGGACAATCCGTGCAAAACAAAAAGCAAATATATGAAAAGTCTAGCCCAACAAACATCAATAGTTGGGCCATTTACACTTTTGCCCCTATTTTGTGTTGATCTTTAATTTTTGGCCTTCAAAATGGGCTGGTCTTTAAGTTTTGTTCCATTAAAATGGAAGGCTTAATGCATATGCGACCCTCTAAATTTGCATCTTTTTTTTTTTAATTTTGGCACTACAACTAAGTGTTGTTCCTATTGAATCTCTGAACTTGGCCTCAAGTGTGTCTATCAAATACAGTCTGACTTACATAGCATAGATGGTGAGTTTCATTTTTTAATCAAGTATGGTTGGCACAAGACCCTACGAATCACAATAACTGAAATTAAAACTAAAAATAGCTTAAAATCAAAACATATTTTACAAACAGAATCAAGAATTCACATACGAATAATCATCTTACAGGCATAGCATTATCTTTATCAACATAGTCAAATTCCATACATATAGTAACTTAACTTTCAATGATACATGATGTGAGATGCTACGTAAGTTGGGTTGTATTTGATAGACACAAAACAACACTTAGTTGAGGTGCCAAAATGGAAAAAATGATAAGTTTAGGGGGCCGCATATGCATTAAGCCAAAATCCAACTTATGCCTGGATGGGCATAAGTTACGCATTATAATATTCTTGAGTTATGCCCGTGTCCTAAAATTTTCTTGTACTCCTTTACATATACAATTGCTTTTAATATATTACTCGAATCTAAGATAGAATATAAGAAGACAAATATCATGCATTTATTAGTTTGGTGAGAACACTTGATGCTAGTAATATTTCGCTAATCATGAATAAAAATGATTAAACCCCACCACATCCTACAAATGAGAATAAATAGTTAAATAACAAAACCCCCATATGTTAAAACTCTAAATAACAAAACCCCCCGTATGTTAAAACTCTAAATAACAAAACCTCCACATGTTAAAACTCTCATATTCTTTTCTCTCTAGAAAGTTCAGTCGACGTATCTTCATGCATTTCCTACCAAAGCAATAAAAATAAGTTATTCCTTCATGGACGCCACCCCTTTTCCTTGTCCTGACAATATCCGTCGCAAGAGAACTGGTGATCGCCATTTGAAGGTTGATGGAAAGGATCGCCGAATTCGGGTTTCTGAATCATGTGCTCGTTATATTGATTGGCTTAAAGAAACATTAGGTCATAGATCAGCTGGTCGCACCATTGAATGGCTCTTAGTGCAGGTTGAGCCCTCCGTTAATGCTATTCTCTCCCAAAAAGCATCTACTTCTTCTAATACCAAGTCGCCACCACTACAGCGTCTTCCTCCTACTGTGGAGACATCAATTCCTACATTGATTCCTCGGCATAAAACTGTGCTTCCTCCTTTAGTCTTCTGTCATGAATTAGAACTAGACCACATGAAGTTCTCTAAAGAAGAAGTTGAACGACTTTCAACTACTTGTCTATCAGAGTCGGCTGGATCTGTATCGAACTCACAATATATGGATCCATCGGATGGGGAAATTGTTGAACTTTAAATGTGAAAAGGAGAAGATGTTATACAATAGGTGATTG
The DNA here is from genome assembly GCF_019175385.1 of Lycium barbarum. Classification (NCBI taxonomy): domain Eukaryota; kingdom Viridiplantae; phylum Streptophyta; class Magnoliopsida; order Solanales; family Solanaceae; genus Lycium; species Lycium barbarum. The sequence goes on from NC_083337.1 coordinate 165,054,739, forward strand.
AAGAAAATTAGGTGTTAGTGGAAGAAAACAAGAGAATAAAAACATAATTTGTCGACAAATTTAAAATATATGGTTATGTTTGGCCTTTTTAACTTTTTTTTTTTAATTTATTTGATTATATAATATAAAATGTTTGTTTTTTCACCCTTTGTTGTTGATTTTATTGACAAATTTATGGATCACACTGAGTTTGTTATTATTGGTGATTTTATGGTGACTGTTGAATTCATTACCATAAGCCCCCAGGACACAGCTAGAGTGTGGGAAGTGTTCGGTTGAGTCCAATAATTTTGTTTTAACTTTGTATCTGTCTTACGTACAAATTATTAATTTAGAACTCTATAACTTGAAGAAAAAAAAAACTAAAACCGCGAATTCATAAGTTTCAAATCCTAACTCTGCCTCTATAAACCTTCTATTTATTCAACCTTGAGGTCAGCATTGCGAGTAAACTCACACGTCCACTTTTAAATGTGCGAAATGAATAATCAAAATTCATATAGTCGATTTTAACTAAATTAAAATTATGACGTATAGTCTATTTGATCCTGTGTCATCTGCTCCGATTTCTGCTATTATCTGTTATTATCTGTTATTTCCTGTGCTTTGGTTATCCTGTGTCATCTGCTCCGATTTCTGCTATTATCGGTTATTTTCTGTGCTCTGATTATCCTGTATTACCTGTGTCGCTTGCATTATTTCATTTCCATATCGCTTTAAATCTCTTATCCGAATCTCTTAACCTTATCTAACCTTATCTGACTTCTTTTTATGCTTTTATTGAGCCGGGGGTCTTTCGGAAACAGCCGTCCTACCTTGGTAGGAGTCAGGTCTGCGTACACTCTACCCTCTCCAGACCCTACGATGTGGGATTTCACTGGGTTGTTGTTGTTGTAGTCTATTTGATCAAGCTTTTGGGAGGCTAGAAGTGCTTCTTTTTTCCAAAGAATACTTATTTTTAAAAAGTGATGTATTTGTTCAAGCTTTTAGGAGAAAATAAGTGATTTTGGGGAGTAGCAGAAACCGTTTTTAAGAAGCTAAAAAAATAGTTTTTCTCCGGAAGCACTTTTGAGAAAAATACACTTAAAAACACTTTTTTAAAAGTTTGATCAAGCACTAATTGTTGCCCAAAAATGTTTTTAAAATTAATTAGCTAAACACAAATTATTTCTCACCAGAAATGCTTTTATAAAAAGCACTTTTGAAAAAATATTTCTCAAAATAAGTTAATTTTATAAACTTGATCAAACAAGCTATTAATGGCTATTGCTTCCATAGTTATTCAATTTAATCTTAGCGCTTCTCATATACGGTGGTAATTTGTTTTGGTTTCCTTAATTAAGAAGGGAGTGAGGTCTAAAAATTACTTGATATTACTTTATTATAATAATCGATGAAAAATAAAGAATAACACATTGTCATAAATAGAGTGAAGGATTAATTTTATCTTGGACTTATTGAATATAGATGATTCTGAATAATGATTTCACATTAAGGTTCTGTTTTAAATTCTTTCAGTTTAATAGTAATCGTGTGAAAGTTTTTATTTTGCGACACATACACTAATTGTGTGAGATTACTTGTATAAAAAATAAAAAATAAAAGTAGACTCAAAGTTTGTGGACTAAAAAGTGTTAGATTTGGATCCACTTTTCTTACTGAGAGAAAAAAAATAGCACATAACTAGTGTTAGCTGTGTTTTAAGTTTTTTGTAATCGTGTAAAGAATGACAAAGAATATTGACCAATAGAATGTTATTACCAACTCATGCATAACACTTGTAAAAGGAAACCATTAAATAAGTTTAATATTCTGGATGAACCAAGTAATTTGTTTGTAATTACATAAAGATGGTATGCTGATTAAAACTTGATAAAGATATATGGTAAGTTGTTGAAAAACTTGATATAATCAAAGATAAAAAGATAAAACATTAATTTATCTGCCGATTATGTGTAAACTATAATCTAGCTAGTGGAGTGCTTACTATATTTCAAGGGAAAGAGGATCAAGAAAAACTTCTTTTTCGTTTTGAAATTCATCTTTTTACAACGCCCTACATGTTTATCAACAAAAAGATGCTATTATGGTTAAAACTTGATAAAGATATATGGTAAGTTGTTGAAGAATTTGATAAAATTAAGGTTAAACATTAATTTATCTGTCCATTACTTTGAGGGAAAGAGGAGCACGAAAAACTTCTTTTTTTCTTTTTGAAATTCTTTTACAACAAACTACATGTTTAGATCACTTTCAAATATTGGGTTGCAAGAAAATATTTTTCAACAAAGTATAAGAAAATTACTTCCCTAAGTCTTGACGAAAGTTATTTTTCTTTATGACTATCTCAACTCGTAATTTCATATCACTTCTCCAATCAGCACTTCAATAGTGCTATCAACTTTTAATACTCCAATATTAGCTCGGTATGCTAATATTGTTTCAATCACTACCAAATATTTGTTTTCATGAAAAAAATCATTCTCCAACCAAACACTACAAAATATTTTTTTTTAAAAAAAAAAAAATTAAACCGTCGTACCAAACACATGAATAATCTTTTCATTCCCCCCCCCCCCCCCCCCCCCCCAGAAGGTGACGATTGAGCATTACACCCGAGAAACCGGGTGAGCTAATTCACATAAGATAAAAAAGGGCATGTTTATCAACCATTATTCCTTCAATCGACTGACAACATCGCGATAGGGGAATTTATTTTCCCCTTTCACGTTTCACATTTTAAGTTTTAATAACTTTTGAATAAATAGTCTGTAATTTTCATACTAACAAAAGGTAATTTAATATCCCATCTTTAATTAAAAAGTTTACTTTGTATAAGAATAAAGAGAGTGTATTAAAAAAGTGAATCAAACATGAAACAAAGTCTTTAAAACACAGACACATAGCTCAAAATCCACAATACGAGCTGTGAATACAATTAAATCTCTTAATAACAGTGTTTCTGAAAATACTTAGCCGTTATAATGATATGTTATTATACAAAATTACTGTTATAGAAAGGTCTAATTGTATATATGCATGTTAATAGGGGAGGTTGTCCAAATCGTACAACAATTTTTAGTGCCACGCGAGCCTCGACTTGGAAACTTTGATGTGATATATTAATGGAATAAACAGAGCTTTAATAATTATTAATCTCACAATTTCATTTGTATTTGTCAGATAATACATACTACTACATTTTCTAGTAATATGTTTTCTTTAACCCTCCATTCCGATAAGTGATGAAAGAAGAAGAAGCCAAATAGAGTGTCATTGTATCTCTTCAAGTAGGCATGCACTGTGCTCAAATTTGTTCAACATTTGCCGGGTATTGATTTTACTACTTAATTCTTTGAATTTATTTTATGTTACATGTCGGTACATATTTGATGGACATGAAATTTACAAAATAAAAGATTTACTTATAGCATATACTAAAAGTACCGTTTGAACTTGTATTTTAAAACATGACATTTCTATGTGGTAAGATCATGTCACTAACAATAAATAAATCTAAAACTATAAATTTCATGTGTATGGAACGATGTAGTAACAAAAATTAAAATTTGCAACATACTTCAGGTATTAGGAGTAGAATTTATCGTTTAAAACATTGCCTAATATTAGTATGATTATTAGAAGAGCATGTCATTAACGGTAAATTGAGAAATTCAAAGTTAGGTTTTATAAAAATATACAATAAATAACTTCTTAGACAACAAACAGGTAATTTTACAGTGAAAAGCTTACTATTTTATGTCTCCCTCTAGATTCAACACGTTTGGAAAATCATGAGCACCTCACGGTTCTACACTTCCAAGTAACTTTATTTATTTTCCTACAAAAAAGAAAATAAGAGAAATAAAAAGAACAATGAAGTCTCTTCTGTTTTAAGGAAATACCAAAAATAGAACAGGAAATTGCAACCACTCTCAACCAGAGGCCCAAGACAAATGGGTTGTTGACCTTCCTCATAACTTGAGGCCCAAAAATCTGAAATCCAATAAAATATTAGCAAATCATGAAGATTGAAGGTGATAAAGACTTAGCCCCTCCGCCACCCACCCCCCCTCCCAAAAAAAAAAAAAAAAAAAAGGAGAAAAGAAGGAGAAGGTGATAAGAGATTCACCTTCTTGTGAAAATTTCACTTTTCTGTCAAACACCCATCTGCTTTTGGACATAAAAAAATATAATATTTGAGAAAAGGTTTAAAATGAATATTTGAAAGTTAAAATCGCGTGTGGACATGCATTTAATTTGAGAAAAGTAGAAGTTCCGTGAGTGAAAAAACAACTATCAAAATCACTTTTTTCAAACTTAAAACGAATCTTCATTTTTTTCTTTCAAAATATCAGTTAATCAAACGTAGTCTTGATTTATTTTTTTGTGAAAATAAAAATCTATATTCAGACTGGTCCTTGAACCACAGTATTCAAGTGGTATAACAATTTTAACAAAGAGGAAAATATTTATATTATTGGATTAGACTACACATAAGACTTGATAAAAACAAAATCCTCCGATGAATTAAAATGTCAATTATAAGTCATATATATATGCATTGTGCTCGCTATGGAATGCTAACGGGTGCATTTGCATGAATTTAAATTACGGAAAAGGGCCAAAAATACCCTCGAACTATTGAAAATGGTGCAAAAATACCCTTCATTCACCTTTCAGCCTCCAAATACCCTTACCATCCACCTATTGAGTCTAAAATACCCTTATTGCTAACATAATCTTTTCATTAAACACATGGCATTTTTTTATTGGTTGGCTTATAAAATTAATTAAACTAATTAACTTTTGCAATATTGACCGGATAACCCAAGTGCCCCCAACCCCTGACCCGACCCCCCCCCCCCCCCCGGTGCAAAAAAATGATTTTTTTTGAAAAAAAAGTTGACTTTTTTTGCACCCCACCCCGCACCCTGCCCCTGCCCCTCCCCCACACCCCTACCCCCCACCCGACACAAAAAAAAATTAATATTTTTGAAAAAAAAAGTTTTGACGTTTTTTTTTTGGGTTTTTTGCACCCCCCCCCCCCAAAGCCCGCACCCTACGCCCCCCTCCCCTCCCAGCTGAAAAAAAAGACCCTCCCCCTCCCCCCACCCCCCCAAACCCCGCACCCTACGCCCCCCTCCCCCCCCCGCAAAAAAATAAAAGCTTTTTATTTTGTGGAATGAACCATTTCCTTTCTTTTCGTGGAAAGAAATTATGTTCAAGTAAGCAAATATGTCAAAAAAATAATTTGGTGGGACGGGGTGGGTGGGTGGGGGTTAGGGTGCGGGGTGGGTGGGTGGGGGTTAGGGTGCGGGGTGGGTGGGTGGGGGTTAGGGTGCGGGGTGGGGTGGGGGTGCAAAAAATGGATTTTTTTGGACATATTTGCTTACTTGAACATAATTTCTTTCCACGAAAAGAAAGGAAATGGTTCATTCCACAAAATAAAAAGCTTTTATTTTTTTGCGGGGGGGAGGGGGGCGTAGGGTGCGGGGTTTGGGGGGGTGGGGGGAGGGGGGGGGGGCGTAGTGTGCGGGGTTTGGGGGGGTGCAAAAAACCCAAAAAAAAACGTCAAAACTTTTTTTTTCAAAAATATTAATTTTTTTTTGCGTCGGGTGGGGGGTAGGGGTGCGGGGGAGGGGCAGGGTGGGGTGGAATTTTTTTAGCTGGGAGGGGAGGTGGGGCGTAGGGTGCGGGGTTTGGGGGGTGGGGGGAGGGTGCGGGCTGGAACTTTTTTTTTTTCAGCTGGGAGGGGGGGGGGGGGGGGGGGCGTAGTGTGTGGGGTTTGGGGTGGGGGGTGCAAAAAACCCAAAAAAAAAAAACGTCAAAACTTTTTTTTTCAAAAATATTAATTTTTTTTTGCGTCGGGGGGGGGGGGGGAGGGGAAGGGTGCGGGGTGGAATTTTTTTAGCTGGGAAGGGAGGTGGGGCGTAGGGTGCGGGGTTTGGGGAGTGGGGGGAGGGTGCGGGGTGGAAAAAAAAGTCAACTTTTTTTTTTCAGCTGGGAGGGGAGGGGGGCGTAGGGTGCAGGCTTTGGGGGGGGGGGGGTCAAAAAACCCAAAAAAACGTCAAAACTTTTTTTTTCAAAAATATTAATTTTTTTTGCGTCGGGGGGGGGGGGGGGGTATTGGTGCGGGGGAGGGGGAGGGTGCGGGGTGGGGTGCAAAAAAAAAGTCAACTTTTTTTTCAAAAAAAATATTTTTTTTGCACGGGGGGGGGGGGGGGGGGGGGTCGGGTCGGGGGTTGGGGGGCACTTGGGTTATCCGGTCAATATTGCAAAAGTTAATTAGTTTAATTAATTTTATAAGCTAACCAATAAAAAAATGTCACGTGTTTAATGAAAAGATTCTGTTAGCAATAATGGTATTTTAGACCCAATAGGTGGATGGTAAGGGTATTTGGAGGCTGAAAGGTGAATGAAGGGTATTTTTGCACCATTTTCAATAATTCGAGGGTATTTTTGGCCATTTTCCGTTTAAATTACTATGACTTCAGGTTAATTCCTAGGTACGTGCCAAATGATAACCTGAAATTCAGATGAACCTTTCGTCAATTCATTTTCTTTTTGTATGCAATTATTCCTAGTGCATTAATCTTGGCACCTATGGTGAGGTCTCCACATATGGTTCATGAATAGATATATACTCCTTCTATTCTAAAATAATTGATTTTTTAGGGTTGGGGCATATGGATTAAAGAAATTACACTTACTCCTAAAAATAAAGAAAACTTTTGATTAAAAAACCGTTTATGATTTTCATTTCGTTTTAAGTTGACATAATTATCATGTCGATACTGAAAATGCGTCAAGGGCAAAGTTGAGAAAAAGATTTAAACATCTTCTTGATTTGGTGAAACATTAATTATTTTAGATCAACTTTTAGAGGCTAAAACATTAATTATTTTGAATCAGAGGGAGTATTTTAAATTTTAATGACCAAGATATCATAATTTTGAATCATATTTTAATATGGCAATACTACTATTGGCCACTTAGGTTCATTTTCTCCAATTTTAATGCTGTTTAACTAAAAAAAAAAAAATACTCCTAAAACTTTGTCACACACCATGTAAAACAAATGGAGTGGACACATACAAACGACTCTAAAAGGCGATTCTCTATAGCTGACGAAAAAGACAAACAAAAAGGACTGTACTACATTTCCACGCTATGAAGAACCAATAACAACTTATTTATCTCATTTTTAATGTTTATTAATCTCATTTATTATCATACTACTCCATCGTTCCAATTTACGTAATACTTTTGAATTTCGAGATTCAAATAAATCTTTCTTTAACCATAATTTTTTCATATGTATTTTAAGTATTTTGAATTATCAATTATTGTGGCTTATACTTTCTCTTTCACAATTTATATGGTACACTTTTCTTGTTAGTTTGTTTAAAAAGGAATAATACGTGAAAATAATTTAACATGAAATTTCTCCTTTTACCATTAATGAAATGATTTATAGCTATAATATTTATGTCTTGTTTTAGATCATAAGTTTCAAAAACTTTACTTTCTTTCTTAAATTTTGTGTCTAGTCAAATTATATCACATAAATTGGGACAGATGGAGTAGTACTTTCAATGTAGTTTGCAAATATATAAGTTTTATTTCATTTTTTTTTATTATAAATTTCTTGTCCGAACTCAGGTCAAAATTAAATTGTTTGATTCTCGAAATTTAAACCGTGCCACGTAAATTCAGACAGAGGAAGTAACAATTTTCAGTAATTATCTTTAAATTTTTTTGTCTGTTCAAAATCTCAATTTTAATTTGGCAAAATACATCAAAACACTCCTAAACTATACCCCAAAAGTCATTTTCACACTTAAACTATCCTGGCGATCCATTACACACCCATTAATTTTTAATTTTATATTTTTTTCCTTTCCCCTCCTCCCCCACCCTCCCTTGCTTCTTTATCACATTTTCAGCTCAAATGTGAAATTCATGCTAAAAAAAAACAAGTTCAACTTCTACAATCCATGAATGTCATACCAAAAATCCTTCAATAATTATATCTTCTTCATCCCCACGAATCAAAGCACGGATCATATATTTAATCACCCACCTTCGAACCCACCACTAATATCATTTCAATCACCAGAAAATTCAAGCTACACAAATTGGATTCAAAATGCTCTCTTGCATCCAACTGCTCATATGTTTAAATATTCACTCAAATAACCAGTAATCTACACAAAGAGACAGGCAAGCTTTATGAAACAAAAATGGGAAAAAATTGGAAGAAGGGGGGAACATGGACATCCAACAGCTGCAAATTTTTTCATGAATTTGGGTGAAGCGGAGCTCTTGGCAGTGACGGGGGAGGACGAGCAGTCCTTTCCATTCTTTTTTTTTTCTTTGAAAATAGCTTGATGAAATTTGTTCTCTTCTTTTTTTGGCTTGTTTTCATGTACTGATGCAAAAAAATTGAAATTGGATATTTTGTTTAGGTGCTGGCATTGGTTGTGGATTTGGGGTAGGATGGGGGAGGAAATGAGGGGGAGGAGATTCCATTTGAAATTGAAATTCCATTTTTGGGTTATGGAGGAAATGAGGGGGAGGGGAGAAGAAAGGGATAGGTGGGGGTTGGAAGAAAGGGATGAAGAAGAAAGGGACGGGTGGGGGAAGGGGTGGGGAAATGAAGAAGAAAAGGGACGGGTGGGGGAAGGGGGTGGGGAAATGAAGAAGAAAGGGACGGGTGGGGGGTGGGGGCGGGAGTGGGATCAAAAAAATATAAATTTGGTATTTAAAAAAAAAGAAAAATGAATTAATTTTAATTAAAACGCGCCTATTTTTTAGTTATTTTTACATTTTATGCCACATCAGCTCTCAGAAAGCAAATAATATTATTTTTTTATATATTAGGTTTGTAATAGGTCACTACTGAAATTTAAGTGTGAATTCAACTTTTTGGGTATAGTGTGCGTTCATCTATTTTGCGACCTTTAACTTTGCTAATGCTTATGCATAAACTGAATTATATATCGATCATCAAATAGTACTAATGTTCCAGTCTCCACTATCATCCTGTACAACTACTGCCCTTCTTCCTCACACTAGCTAGCCCTAGGCCCGTTATATATACACTTTCTAACCCCTGTAGTTTTCTCCTCTGTTTCCACATTTTATTTTCCAGGACTGATTTTGGAATACAATGGGCAAGGTAAGATTTCAAACTGATTATTCATTTTGATACCTATCTTGATTTCTCTTATTATTCGGTATTGATTACTATTTGATAAGGCTGTTACTGTGGGGTTTGTAGAATAAGAGCATGAAGAATATTGAAGGAGATATGAAGAGTGAAGAACAGCAGAAAAAGGAAGGAGGAAAGAATGAAGGGAACCAAAGTGTGGTTTTGAAAGTAGATTTTCATTGTGACGGTTGTGTCCGTAAGATTATCAAAGTTGTTCGAAGTTTTCAAGGTAAAATCCATCACTATGCAATTATGCATTTAGATTTTTCTGCTTTATCTTCCTTCTTTTCCCCAATTTTTTTTATCTCCCCTGTTTTGTAAACTCTTCGTTATTTGTTTGTTCTTCATCATAATGCTGCTTTGTTTTTGTTTTTTTTTTAAATTTAAAGTTAGATTTCAGATACTGACGACTAGTGTGAAATGCGAATCACTATTTGTGCTTCGATTTTAGAAAGACATCTACTCTGTTTTTGCCTGTTCGCTATTTGTTTGTTCTTCATCGTAATGTTGCTCTGTTTTTTTTTTTCTTCAATTTCAAGTTAGATTTCAGATATTGACGAGTATTGTGAATTGCGAATCACTATTTATCCTTCGATTTTAGAAAAAAACATCAACTCTATTTTTGCCTGTTCGCTATTTGTTTGTTTTGCATCTTAATGTAGCTCTGTTTTTTTATTTCAAGTTAGATTTCAAATATTGACGACTATTGTGAAATGCGAATCACTATTTGTTCTTCGATTTTAGAAAAACATCTACTATGTTTTTGCCTTTATTTTCTCGTCTCTGATTCTTTTGCTAATATCTGGTTTATTACGACTAAAAGGAGTCGAAAAAGTCGTCTGTGATAATGATGCCAATAAAGTGACGGCAATCGGGAAAGTGGATCCATTGAAGCTAAAGGATAAAATGGAACGGAAGTTGAAAAAACCAGTTCAGGTTATCTCTCCGTTACCAAAGGATTGCAAAAAAGAGAAGAATCAAAATGAAAATGACACAAAGGGAACCAAAGGAGATGGCAAGAAGAACAAAGAGAAAGAGGTATTGCTGCATATTCTCTCTGTTTATGTTTACTATTCTGCACCTGTCTATTAGCGTCGTTTTCATTCTGTTGCATGCTGTTTCTTTTCCGTCTGTTTTTTTGTTGTTGTTTTGTCTTTTTTTGCCTTTGCTGCAATTTAGCCATTTTTTGTGACTCATCAGTATCAGATCATTTAATTCACAGTATATCAGTTTTCTTTTTTCAAAATTTACGTGCGCTTACAGCGCATTTTACTGAAACATCGCAAATGGTGTTTTTCCGATGAATATACTCAGAATTTGTTAAAGTTTAATGGAAAATGTCATAGCGAAACTCCAATTATTTATCTTACATACGGAGTCTGTAATCCTTGTGGTCAATGGGGTATTTGTCTCAGTAGTACTCCCTCCAGATAAAAAAAAACAGTCCACTTAACTTTTTTTTCTTGAATAAAAAAATGAGTTCACTTAACAAATCAAGAAAGAATTAATCTTATTTTTCCATATTTGCCCCTATTAAGTGTTATATGATCAAATCTCAATACCTATTTAATTAGGGATAGTTTAGTCAAATTACCTATTTTTGTCTAGGAGTTAGTATTTTCTTAAGGGGTGTGCAAATGACTAAGTGAACTTTTTTTTTATCCGGAGGGAGTATTGTTTAAAACAGCCTGTTCTAATTAAAATGGTTAGCACTGTCTGCTTATGGTGTGGTGTGTATGTGGTAATTATGATATGTCATTCCGTGTTGGTATAGATTAAGTAAACTCATACTAGATGGGTTTATTTCCCTAAAGATAAATTATTTATTCATCAAATGTTCATGTCATTTAAAATAAGTCCCTTTAACCTATGGTGCACATTAAATAAAAACAGATACTCCTATATGTTTTTACTCCTATAAAGAGACTAATTAATTATCAAGAGACTCGAATTACTTACTAGTAATTAATTATCCTTGTAGCCTCCGGTCACCACTACGGTACTCAAGTTGCATCTGCACTGTGAAGGATGTATTGAGAAGATGCACAAGATCATCACTAAGAACAAAGGTGAGATAGATTATTCAACATTCTTCTTCTTGTTCCATCCATTTTAATAGTGATTTTTATTTGTAATTTCCTAAATGTTCTTAACGGAATTTTCATGGCTATTGCAGGTTACAAGGAGATGAAAATAGACCATGAAAAGGACCTGGTGACAGTGATAGGTTCAATTGACATGAAGGAATTGGTGGAGGAACTGAAGAAGAAGCTGAAAAAAGACGTTGAAATTGTGCCGCCAAAGAAGGAAGGAGGAGAGAAGAAGGAAGGAGGAGAGAAGAAAGATGGTGGCGATGGAAAGGGAAAAGCTAAGGATGGGCAAGGTGGCGGCGACAACAAGGTGGTGAATAATGGAATGCATAATGACAAGGATCAGTTTGGGTATCCGTACATGGACCAGATTTTTAGTGATGAAAATCCTAATGCGTGCAGTATTATGTGAGGGAGTATACTGGATTATTGGCATACTCTTTTTTTGAATAGAAGAATGATACAGTTTTAGAAACAATTTGAGATGAAAATTGTAAATAAAGAACAGGGGCTGGAGATGAATATGGGTCAATTATATATAGTTATATACGGAGTAGTAGGTATATGTTATTAGGCTATGGGAAGCTGATTATTGTTGAATTGGCTCAACTATGAACAATGCCATTCCCTTTTTGCTAGTGAAACTTCTGTGTGACGATTAGTAACTGTCATTGAGGCTAGTTGAAGACATTTATCTTACATATGGAATTGGTGCAATTCTTATGGGAACTTGATTTATACTGTTTAAAACAGTTTGTTCCAACTAAATGTGTTGGTTTCCATTCATTGAGATTGCGTTGTTGGTACAGATAAACTCATACTAGATGGGTTTATATCCCAAAGATGAAATTATGTATTCATCAAATGTTCAAGTATTTTATAATAATTCCCCTTAACCTTTGCTGCACATAAATAATCATGTTGCAGCAGTCCATCAATTTGTTGGTTCCACTATTTGCACCACCTAATGTTACGTTGCTATAAAGAGGGGAAAACTGAGAAAGTTTTCGAAGAAATCTTTTGTAGAGACTAGAGTGAAGCCAATATCCAGTTATCCACAATAGATAAAACATATTGCTTCAGTGAGACAGAGATAGGGACACACTGTGAAATGCAAACCACTTTCCTTAGTCCTTTCTGGTGCATATTTACTGTGGTCCCGCTCTCTCAGCAGGAATTGAATCTACAAATTTATGTGTTTTTTTCCTCTTACCCAATTTGTTTGCCAATTCTTATCTCAAAGTATATAAAAAAAATATTTATCACTTAATCATTTGCAATTTTAATAAATCAAATCTATTTGCTGTCCGAATTTTAAACTTTGATACTATTTTTCATATCAAATTAACTTTTCAACTATTACGTTAGGGATATTAGTTTTCCGCTGCCAAACGGGATGATGGATTTGTAATACGATGATGAGTCCTTGGCAATTTGCACCCCCGACATATGCATTCATTTGTAGTTTACACCCTATCCTATTATTTTTTACGATATGCATCCCAATCTCTTCATTTTCTTACAAAACTACAAAACCCTTATTTTTCAATAACTCAAAGAGGGTAAAGTAGGAAAAACACAATTAAGAAACACAAAATAGTTTAAATTAACTCTCACATTGCTCATCCTATTATCTGTTTGCCATCGGAAATGATTGCGGCGAGTCTCAACTTTGCACATTATTAAGATCTGAACAGAATGCAAGATCTCATACCCTTAAAGAAGTTTCTCTGAATTCCTAAATTTAGCTTTCAATCAGATGCCTCCATCGACATGGTCCACAATCCATCACTGCCACTCGCTGCGATAATAGGAGGCAGGCGAGCAACATAGTTATAGCACTGTAAATAACGTGAAAGTCATCCAGAAAGATTATGAAGATGTGTAGCTGATGCAAACCACGATTAATATTAGTGCAATGTTTCCCGTCAATGCTATTACCGTTAGCTGTTTAAATTTTTTGGATCATTTACTTAAGCAATTTAAACAAAAAGAGTAATGGGTTCAAATTAAAACTATCATTGATAATCCGGTATACTTCAGTATCGAAACAAATTTGATAAGAAGTCATCCTTTAAGAACCAGACAATGGGGTTTTAACGTCAATTAAGAAAGGCTTGTCTTGTCATACAGAATACACTTTCTATGTATCTATGAAAAAATCGAAATACAATTTTATCTTACACTTCGTCCCTTCCTGAGTGGGTCAAACACTCTTAAGCACCATATTTGAAGAGCAATGTACTCACTGGTGTGTTTAATGGCATTTACTAATCATAAATTAGCTACAGTATGAATATCTGTAAGTAAGTTATTTCAATAGCAATAGAGAGACAAATTGCAAACTTGTAGATAAAGGTGAAAAGGGAATAAACTTCTTTTAATTTCTTGATAAGATGAAGTCACCGCAATCATTTTCGATGGCGCAGGAACAAAACGGATAATGGGATGAGCAATGAGATTTAATCTAAATTATATTTTTGTTTGTTTTTTTAATTGTGTTTTTCCTACTTTACCCTCTTAAAATAATTAAAAAATAAGAATTTTGATAGTTTGTAGGAAAATGAAGAGATTGAGGTGCATATTGTAAAATATAATTACACAGGGTGCAAACTACAAAAGATTACATACATAAGGGGTGCAAAATGTAAAGGACTCTATGATGATACATCTGTTATTTTCGAATTGATAAGTTAGTTTCTTCATTTTTTATCAATAAATTACACAATTAGATCAAATTACATGTTTAAGGCAAAAAATATTTTTAAAATCTTTAAAAGTATTATCGTCCGCCGTAACGCCTTATATTGGAGCATTGGGACACAATGATTCGATCCTTCCCTTACACCAGCAGAAGGACAAAATCCTGAACCCCAGTGTCCTTTACTAATATTTAATTTTCCATTAGTTTATTTAAGAAAAGGCACGATGTAGCAAACACAAATGGAAAGACTGAGTGAAAAACAAATTTACTCAATTAGAATGTATAAAGTACAAATTTTATCACTGAGCTATTATTCTATTCTTAATTTCTTGTAAAATTTTAATCATATGTATCCTTCTCATTCTATTGTAGTATAACCCAAAAAGAATCATTGAAATTGTAAAGAAATGACAGGAGAAACTGTTATGAAAATATTTTAGCAATAAAAAAATGATTCTCTACTCGGATAATAACTGTAGATAGTAAAAAGAGAGCACTATTTCTTTCTCATACAAATATATTTAATAAAGTTTTATATTTAATAAATTTTTAATTCAAACATTTTCATTTTACCTCAATGATATACCTTATAAGAATGACATGGCATGTTTAGGATTATAAGATTCAAATATCTTATTTATGTTCTTAAAATTTTATGCTCAGTCAAATTAAAACTCATAAGATAAAACCAAATGAATATTATATTGTTAATCTAGTTAAACTTTAGTTTTTTCTTTTCTGTTTTACACAAAATCAAATCAAATATAATCTTTTTCTACATATCAAACAAATCATATACAATTAAAGAAAATATCAATTACCGAATCAGTTGGAATTTATTTTTGGCCAAAGTCATAGATGGATCCCTGAACTTGTCCTGATTTTTCATTTAGACCCCTTAATTGAAATGTTGACCATCTGGACCCTCGAACATAAGATAAAATGTGTCATTTGAACCCCTCATGCTAGCAGGGCACATGCGTGCAGTACACTTGCAGTGACATGGAAAAATAGACCAATAAAAATAAGCCATGTCAACAAAAAAAAATCAATTTTAAGAAAAAATAATTTTAAAATCTATTTAAATAATTTAAAAAAAAAAATTGAAAAACCCAACCCCTCCTCTTCGATAGCCCACTTCACCGTCCCCACTGTCGCTGCTGCCTCCGCCGCCCCCACCACCGCCGCAGCTTCAATATCTATTTAAATAATTAAAAAAATGGTGCCGTTTTTTGTCGGAGATTTATTTAAATAGATTTTGAAGTGGAGCAGCGGCGGCGGCGGCGGCGAAGTGAGCTATTGGAGAGGATGGGTTGGGTTTTTCAATTTTTTTTAATTATTTAAATAGATTTTAAAATAGAGTTTTTATTAAAATTAATTTTTAATGATTAAAATTAAAAAAAAAAATAAAAAAATTGGTCTCTCACGCTCTGTTTAAAGCAGTGCACTGCACGCGTGTGCCCAGCTGGCACAAGGGGTTCAAATGACACATTTTATCATATGTTCAAAAATTTAAATAATCAACATTTCAGTTAAAAAATCTAAATAAAAAATGATAATAAGTTCAGGTCCATCACTTTGGCCTTTATTTTTTCAATATGATACCATCATGTGTTTTAGTTGAACACCTCCTAGGCGGAGGGTGGAAAATAAACGAGCCATTTGCAGTCGCTAGTCAATTTACGCAACTTAAATATAAAAAAGTCGCAATTCTCAAAGCATCACCGATCAAATTCTCCTGAACCTCAACCATAAAACCGACACGTGTACCATCTTCTTCTCACAGTTTTCTTATAAGTATTCATCCAACATCTCCTCCTACACTCAAAATCCTCATATCATCCGAACTATAATCAAAGAAAATAATAGACTTCTGATTATTCTAACTCCTAGATCTTCTGATTAACATCTCCTATATCAAGGTACTTATTTTTCACACATATTATCGTATTTTTTTGCTGTATATATGTTGTGCTTTTACTTTCGATTATCGTATTGATTTATGATAGTTACACTGCTTTATCATGCTTTCTATACTATTTTGCCATAGCTTATTCGCTTCCTTTTTTTTTTTCGTACTGCTTTGAATTCTCTGTTCTTAGGAGTTTACTGGGTATTTTGTTGTAGTATATTTTATGCTTTTTGTTTTGGAAATGGATAGATGGTATCGGATGCGAGTAAGAAGAGAGAGTTGCAGAAAAAGGCAGCAGCAGCAGCTAAGAGAGGAGGGAAGTCTAAGGGGGCAGCGATGAAAGCGGCGGCGGCAGCAACAGCTTCTCTGGCGGAGAGCAACAGTGTCGATGATTTAACGAATGGTGTAGGGGAGATTCACTTGTCTGATCGGACTTGTACTGGCGTTTTGTGTTCTCATCCACTTTCCAGAGATATTCGGGTTAGTTTTTCATAATTGTACTTTCCTATATGAGTTTGATTCGTTGATTATGTTCTAGTGTTTATGGCTTTTGTGTGTAGTGGTGGCAGTTTTGTCTTATGTAATAGTGGAAAGAATAACATAAAACACAAACAGTTAGTATATGTAAAGGAATCGATAGCAATCCAAGATAATAATACAGGGAATTGGAAATGAAGTGGAAATCACTTCAATCAATTTCTGGAAGTAAGATTTTATCTGTCTCTATATTCCTAATTGTTTGCCACTATGACTATCTTATTTGGGAAGTCAACTGTTTATTTTTCTTTCTTTCACAACGGGTTTCAAAAAATGAAAATAGTTATTTTAACTATAAATAACTACTACTCTGTTTGTAGTACTTTATGTAGTTTCTAAATGTAGGGTAGTCTGTGCACTAGCTCCTTCCCTTTTAATTCCAGCTTGGTTTCTGTTGCTTCAGCCTTTTTCTGACTCCTAATTGCTTCAATAATTTGCACAAAGAAAATGAAGTGCAAGACTCTCTGAAATACCCACAAACATAAACAACCAACCTGAATTATGAATACTCCGATGCCTGGTCTTGTGAATTTTTGTAATACCCTTTAATGATTAAATAAATGCACTTGTGGTTCTACTCTGCAAGAGATGGCAGGTAGGTTTTAGTGATTCGTTGTGGCTTTGTTACAAAATGAGAAGTCAATATCAAGTGAAGAACTGTATATTTGCTCAGTCATGCTCTCTGGTTTTGTTTTTACAAAGTTCGTATTGGTTTTTGCTCCGTCATGCTCGCTGGTTTTGTGTTTATGGAGTTTGTCTCGATTTTTGTTAATCCTGACAACTTGTCCATGCATAGATATAATGACGCTTATGATCCTTTGATTGTCTGTTTCCTTGATTTTGTTTGCACTAGAACAATTAATTTGCTTGGTGTTATTGGCTCATGCGTAGTGTGATATTCCAACGTCAATCAGTCAATAACCGAAACCCCGAGGCTTTTGTCTAGTGGTAAGATTACAATGCATGATGTGTGGGTTAGGCGCATTTCACGTGTTCGTACCCAAAAAAAGCCTGGTATTAAGTGGATAAGGTAGTGAGTTGGGCCCATTGTCCACCGAGTTTCAAGCCATGTGCCACTAGCCTTCGGGGATTTCTCTGTTAGAAAAAGAATCAGTCAATAGCTGAAGATATCCCATATTCACTTAGTTAGAGAACAGTGGTCTTGATTGGTGAGGTTGCATATGCTGTTATTTCTCATGAACAAGAAGCACCCCTGTTTATGCTTTTTTGAACCTAGTATAACTATAAAAAAGATTATCACCTACACAAAGTTCTCTTTCATGCATGACCTAAAGTTTTATTTATTGGGTACTCTTTGTTTGCAGATAGAATCTTTGTCACTTACTTTCCATGGACATGATCTTATAGTTGATTCTGAACTGGAGCTCAACTATGGCAGGTAATTTTTATTCATCTCTTTATATGGCTGTTTCCTTAGTATAACTGGTGGTCAAATTCTGGGCTATTAATTTCACAGGCGTTATGGTTTGCTTGGGCTTAATGGTTGTGGGAAGTCCACTCTTCTTTCTGCTATAGGATGTCGTGAACTACCCGTCCCAGATCATATGGATATCTTTCATCTAACACGAGAGATTGAAGCGTCTGACATGTCCTCACTTCAAGCTGTTATTAGTTGCGATGAAGAGAGGTTGAGATTGGAGAAAGAAGTTGAATTCTTGGTTGCACAGGTATTTTGCCGTGAATTTTAAACTGATACCATTTCATGAGCTTGATCACCTTTTTCTGGGTAAATGTGATGACTCATTTTGTGTCCACTTTTAGGATGATGGTGGTGGAGAGCAACTTGAACGCATCTATGAGCGTTTGGAAGCATTGGACGCAGCAACCGCTGAGAAGCGTGCAGCTGAAATCTTATTCGGTCTTGGATTTAACAAGAAAATGCAAGAACAGAAAACACGAGATTTTTCTGGTGGCTGGAGGATGAGGATTGCTCTTGCTCGGGCCCTGTTTATGAATCCGACCATTTTGCTGCTTGATGAACCCACCAATCATCTTGGTAAATCTTTTGTTGCATTTTTTATCTAGTATGTAAGACATTGTGTTGCAACATGCTTGGTCTGGTGTATCCAGACGATCAAGGAATATATTTATTTATACTACAACAACAACATACCTAGTGTAATCCCACAAGTGGGGTCTGGGGAGGGTAGAGTGTACGCAGACCTTACCTCTTCCTCCCGGCTGTTTCCGATAACCCTCGGCTAAGAATATAGCAATAAAAAAGCCAATCAAATAGGAAGGGAAATAGTGACAGCAACACAACAGTATGCTAAGCAAAGCACAAAAGAGAGAAAATAGTAACTGACAAGACAAACTACAGGGAAAAAAGGAGAGGGGGGGGGGGGGGGGGGGGAAATATTATTGACTACTAGTAAAAGAAGAATATGCGAAACAACACGCCATTCCCCTACTAACCTTTTACCCTAATCCGTGTCCTCGACAACCTCCTATCTATGGTCATGTCCTCGGTAAGCTGCAACTGCGCCATGCCCTGTCTAATCACCTCTGCCCAATACTTCTTCGGTCTACCTCTACCTCTCTTGAACCCATATATTTATTAATAATGGGGGAAAAACTCCCGAAGACAAGAGTTTTAGCAAAAAAAAAAAAAAAGAAAGAGAGAACCTACAATACTACATGGTTCTCTACGAAAGACTTCCATCCTTCAATATAAATAGGAACCTCATGAGTGCACCAAAAGGAAATTAAGGCCAGAAGGCTATTCTTCAACTGTACAAACATTTATTTCATTTCCATCTAAAGCTCTCGTATTCCTCTCTTTAAACCACCCATATAAGAGCTAATGGAGCAATATCCCACACCCTGAATCTTCTCTTCCGTCTTTTAAAGGCCCAACTGGATGAATGAATTTCACTGGTAAACTTCATTCTGGACGATAGAATATGATGATAGCTGACATTAGAGAATTTTATGGGACCTTAGATGTGTTATATCACTCTGGTTACAGAATTTCTCCTGGCGTGTCTTTGTGTTTCACTCTGCTAATTAGTTACGCGAAGTTCCCTATTAACTGAAAGGAAATACAGGGATGCTATAACATATTGTTTCTTCACACTACACATCTAATGGAAGGTTTGCTAGAATCGTCATTCGCAATTTCTTAGATTTGACATGCTTATGATATTCTTCTGCTGAATGCAGACCTAGAGGCTTGCGTGTGGTTAGAAGAAACCTTGAAGAAGTTCGATCGAATTCTGGTGGTTGTTTCACACTCGCAAGATTTTCTAAATGGTGTGTGTACTAACATCATCCATATGCAAAATAAGAAGTTGAAGCCCTACACGGGTAATTATGACCAATATGTCCAAACCCGTGAGGAGCTGGAAGGGAATCAAATGAAGCAGTATAGATGGGAGCAGGAGCAGATTGCTTCCATGAAGGAGTACATTGCTCGTTTTGGGCATGGATCGGCCAAACTAGCCCGTCAAGCACAAAGCAAAGAGAAAACACTAGCCAAGATGGAGCGTGGAGGGCTTACAGAGAAGGTGGCGAAGGACAAGGTCTTGGTCTTCCGGTTTCCTGATGTTGGCAAACTTCCCCCTCCTGTTCTGCAGTTTGTGGAAGTGACGTTTGGATACACACCTGATAATCTCATTTACAAGAACCTTGATTTTGGTGTAGATCTAGATTCAAGGGTAGCACTGGTAGGACCTAATGGAGCTGGAAAGAGCACACTGCTTAAGCTGATGACAGGGGATTTAGTTCCCCTTGATGGTATGGTTAGGCGGCATAATCACCTGCGTATTGCACAGTTCCACCAGCACTTGGCTGAGAAGCTTGACATGGATTTGTCTGCTCTCCAATTCATGATAAAAGAGTATCCTGGGAATGAGGAGGAAAAGATGAGGGCATCAATTGGGAAGTTTGGTCTTACTGGTAAAGCTCAAGTAATGCCTATGAAGAACTTGTCAGACGGTCAACGTAGCCGGGTAATATTTGCGTGGTTAGCATTTAGGCAACCTCACATGCTGCTGTTGGATGAGCCAACCAACCATCTCGATCTCGAGACAATTGACTCACTTGCTGAGGCTTTGAATGAATGGGATGGTGGGTTGGTTCTTGTTAGTCATGATTTCAGGCTCATAAACCAGGTTGCCCACGAGATATGGGTATGTGAAAATCAAACTGTGACACGATGGAAGGGTGACATTATGGACTTCAAGCTACATTTGAAGGCGAGAGCCGGATTAGGTGATTGAAGCGGACATTCCAAGTTTTAGTATTACTAGCAAGTGATAATATGTCTGCTTCTCCTGGCTTGTTTAGTCCGATGAGAAATTGGTCAAACATCAGAAGTAGGCCATCAGCAGCTAGCAATGTTAGTGACACCACTCCTAGAGCTGTATGCCGTAGAGACGAAGTGATCGTGGTCACCGAATGACTGCACTGGCTGATGTTTTGCTTGGTGCAATGTTTTTGTTGTCCAATTCATTCTGGCTTTTCTCCATATGGTTCATGAAGCGAGATGAGAAATAGCAGCCAGCTTGATGCATTACATGAACATCAGCATTTTTTTTTTTGCTATCCATGCTATTGCTATAAGTATGTTGTATTTCAGATTTGGGATTGAACTGATATTATGGATTTACCTTTTCAGTTTAAGAGCATTACATATGTTTGCCAAGTATGTTTTCAAAGTGGTCGTTTCAACATAAACTGAGTGGTGCTTTAACCGTTTTACCTGCAAAGATACTTCGTCATTGTATATAGTAGCCTCTGCTGAATGCTCTTGCACCAGCCCATGGAGGTTTGGGGGTAAGAAAATCGACTCCCCTCTAGTGCCTTGAGTTCATTTCTACACTATAGGTACAAACGCCTAATAGAAGGGAAAGAGACAAGAGTAACAAATAGCTGTAATTTTTTTCTTTTTACTCAGAAACGCACCACAAAAGGGAAAAAAAGCGCCCTTCACCTTCAAGATGAAACCTTTCATCCATTTTTTGGTTAACTTTGTATCATTTTGCATGAATTTTCTAACTATAAAAGCTCGACTGCAATTTCGTTGATTGAATACAAATGTAAACCAAGGTTTTTAAATAAACTTCTCAGGTTAACAATCAATAATATGCACTGATTAGAACTATCTCATGCAGGGTTAAAAAAAGAGATAAAAGGAGGGGGGATAACTTTACCTTAAAATTACCATATATTTTTTTTTTTGACATTATTAGTATAGTTTAATATGTGATATATAATATGCTATTTATCATTTTTAATAAGTTATTAGTTAATAATTTTCATAAAATTTACTTATAAAGTACCTTATAGGAATGTGAAAATATCATAGTTTGATAAAATGTCTTTGAATCTTCAAATAGCAATAGCATCCTAAAATAGGAGACGAGTAATAGACAACTAGATAAGAAAATATGTGACGAGGTCACTAAAAGAAGTGCCGAATTTTGGGTTCACATTTTAGATTTTATGTGACGTTCTTTGACTAGAACTCCGACTAAGAGTAAATCCATCTTTTATACTCTAGCATCATCAGTATTTCATTCCGGTCTTTTAAACATTTAAAGTTGTCACATCAGTACATGTTTATTGAACCCCTTAAAGCTGATAGGACAATCTTTTTTTCTTTTCTACAAAAAATCTAGTGTGTACAGTAAATACCTTTATAAAAAAAAATTATCTAAAAAATGAATTTCCACTATTATCTTCCTCTCCTCTTCTTTTTCTTTTCTAAATAGCCATATTTCTATATCTGGTCATTGTCTTCCTCATTTTTTTTGTAGTCACTTTTCCTGTTGAGAGGCGGAGCCAGATTTCAACTTTATAAGTTATGGATCTTAGAATGATCAGTTCAAGTATTAGTAATTGGATTTTAATTTTAATATACATATAAATTTAATAGTTTTTTAATCACAAATACAAAATTAAAACAAAAATTATTGAATTCAACCGAACTCACATATGTGGACTTCTCCTGTTGAGTCTTTGGTGACTCATACCACAAAACAGCCAAATCCCTCGTCCCCTGCTTCTCCTTCTCATCCTCGTCCTCCTCCTTCAAGTTTCATTCATTTCTCCCACGAGTTTCTTTTACGTGTCTTTTTTCTTTGCTGACATATCTTCGTTTTATTATTTCATTACCTAATGTACAAACTTCACACGTTTGATTGATCCAATGACGGTTAATTAAGGACTTATTAGACACATATATAACAATTTCAAGTGTCCAATAAGTCGGAGCTAAAATTTAAACGTCTAACATGAAAATGAATTCAAGTAGTCGTAGGAACAATTACTCCTTTAGAAGTGAAGGAATGGGTTTGTCAACAACCAAAAACCAAAGTGGATCCCCCACATTACGGTGTCTGTACATTCAGCAGCCAAGTCTGTCAAATTAAATGAGCAAAGATCATATTCCAGTTTTCAATCAAACATCTTCTCAGTCACCCTTCTCAGTACAATAATTGAAAATTTGGGTATTACATGAGGGGGACTTTTATTTTTTGTTCGACATCTGGTACTTGTTCAAGACTTTTACTAATAGGGATTCGCATTGTGTTAGACATATATTAATGGGAACATTCTTTAATTAAGGAGGAAAGGAAAGAAAAGTACAGGGGACAAAATTCGTGTCAACGACTCTTATTTAATTGATCTATAGATAATGCTTTTCCAATTTATATATATTTCTATCTATTCTTGATCAAATTAAGTTCACGAAAATAAATTTGACTATTTTCACAAAAAATAATATGGCTGGACTTTCCAGAAAACTTAAAACATCAAGCAACTACAAAATATATGCGACACTGCAACTTTTTCACATTTAAAAAACTTGAATTAAGGTTGTTGCATTGAGAAGGGGAGAGTATCCCTCGTGTTTTCATATTTATCAATTTATATATCTTTTCATTGTTGTTACTTGCAAATTGCAATGCAATTTCTACTACTTAAGCTTCTCCTACTTCGATTTTAATTCTTCACTTTACGTAATCTTTTTGACATAATCATCGATCCATCATCTAATATTGGAAGTAGATCCAGTATATTGTTTAAAACAAATTAATATTGCATCGATCGCATTTCTTTCAAGCCCAGGGTCTTATCAAAAACAACCTCTGTATCCACAAACAGGAGCAGATCTAGCCTATTAAGTGGGGGTTCAATTCTTTCGATACGGAGTATAAATTTATGTGTAAAAAATTATTAAAATTGTATATATAGTAGATATGAACCCATAATTTTTAAAATATAATGAATTCAATACTAAAATTCTTAAGATTGAACCCACATAATCTAAATCCCGGATCCGCCTCTGCCCACAAGGTAAGGGTAAGGCCTGCGTACATATTACCTTTCAAAGACCTTGTGAGACTGGGTATATATGTTATTGTTGTTGTTACAATAATAAAACAACAACAACAACAACTCAGTGAAATCCCACAACGTGGGGTCTGGGAAGGTTAGAGTGTACGCAGACCTTACTCCTACCAAGGTAGGATGACTGTTTCCGAAAGACTCTCGGCTCAATAGAAAGCACAAAAAGAGGTCAGATAAGGCCAAGAAATTCAAAACGATATGAAAATGAAAATAATGAAAGCGACTAAGCCATGATGAAGCAGTTTGCAAAGGGGCGGTAGCTATCACAGATAAAATAAGATAATCAAAGTACAGGAAATAACAGATTGTAGCAGAAATCAAAGCACAAGAACTTATATCGCGATAATGCGACTACTAATATGAAAGGATAAACGATACTATCTACTAGCCTTCTTCCCTAATCTGAGTGCTTCATACCCTCCTAGCTAAGGTCATGTCCTCGGTAAGCTGTAACTACGTCATGTCCTGTCTAATCACCTCTCCCCAATACTTCTTCGGCCTACCCCTACCTCTTCTGAAACCATCCATGGCCAACCTCTCACACCTCCGCACTGGGGCATCTGTGTCTCTCCTCTTCACATGTCCAAATCATCTTAGTCTCGCTTCCCGCGTGTTGTCTTCCACTGAGGCCACTCCCACCTTGTCCCGGATAGTCTCATTCCTAATCCCGTCACTCCTGGTGTGCCCACACATCCATCTCATGTCGGCAACTCCTGTTGTTACAATAATAATAAGTCAATAATTGTGGCCTTGTACCTGTAATAGTACCTTGTTCCACTGTTAGCTTTCTTAGCTGTTCGTACTTGTACCTATTTGTACGTTAATTACACCCTTTTTCTTTTGAATTGTACTACCTCCGTCTCAAAATAAGTGTCATCTTAGTAAAAGTCGCGCTCATTAAAAAATCAATAAATACAATTTAGAATTTACTAAACTACCCCTATTTATTAGATTTTTTTTAGAATTGAGCAATATTAAAGAGGACTAATTCTTTAATGCTAAGAGCATAGTTGGAAACACTTGCCAATTTTTGTCTTGAATTCCTACGGTGACAGTTTTTTTTTTTTTTTTACTAAGATGATACTTAATTTGGACGGAAAGAGTAGCTAATAACATTCGTATTATATATACTTTGGTTGGTCAATTGTTATTGACGTACCAGTTGAAACATTAACAGCGTTTGTCTTAAATTTCTTTTGCATAGTATTATTCTGCCTTTAGTGGATTTGAGAACGTAATTATTGTTTGAGCAACTGTATTTTGCTTCTGAGTCTTGGATCATAAATCAGCTTATACAGCTTACAAAATGATATTCGTACCTAAAAATTCTAAAATAATCGAGTGATATCCTTTCTTTCAGTACTTAATGTGCTTTCCAGGCCAATTTCACTAATCAATTTATCTGTGACTAAAAAATTCAAATAATTTATAAAATCTTGATCTCATCTCGGAAAATGAAGTATATATGTGTTTTCTCAGTAAATGGTAGTACTTCTTTGCTTATACATATTGCAAGTTTCTTTTCATAGAATACTTCATTAATATTTTTTTGAATTAGATCAGGGAAGAAGGGAGAAAGGGAGGGAAGGGGAGGGGGTGGGGGTGGGGGGATGCCATTCTATTGGTGGGATTTGAGCCCTCCACCTCAACTACGGAAGGCAGGGAACTCACCAAATGAGCTATATAGCCATCAAACCCACTTCATTAATTTTAAATATCTAATCACAATTAATTTCTATTTTTTTAGTTAAGCAATTAATCTCTATAATTATAATGGTCCTCTTGCCTCCTATTTGCTTGAAAATACAATAGATGAATAGTCATTCACTATAACATTATTTATTTGAATATCTTATTTCTGATCAGACTAAACATAAAAATCCAATTACTGGATTATTAACTAATAAGGATTGTGAGATTTGAACCCTCCACCTTGACTATGGAAGGCAGAGAACTCGCCAAATGAGCTAGCTATCAAACCCATTTCATTAATTTTAAACATCTAATCACAATTAATTTCTATTTTTTTAGTTAAGAATGAATAGGTTGTAAAATGTTCAAAATCCTCCCCCTTAACTAGAGGTCTGGTGTTCGAGCCTTGGGAATGAAAAAACAATGTTGGGAGCACTGCCCCGAAATGGACTCTGCACCGCGTGATCCGGATTTAATTAGGTCTAATGCGGATACTGAATACCAAATGGAAAAAAAGAAAAAGGAACGTAATATTTAGAATGAACAGGTTCTAAAATGTAAATTTGATGTTGGAATTTTAAGTGATCTTTTTTGTATGTTCAAATAAGTCGATTAGCTAACTTTTGAGTACAATCAATTTAATTATACAAATAGAACAATGTTTCTTATCAAACAAATTAAAGGGTTAAAGAGAAAGTAAAAGAAGGATGAACTAAATAATTAGGGTAACAAAAAAGCTTTATTCCACAGCTAAAATCAATCCCTCCATCTAGTTTTTCTTCTCTTTTCTCTCCACTTCAAAATCGAACTAGAACTCTTTCTCCCTTCTATTATTATAGCACACACCATATTTAAGACATCCACATGCAGCCTGCAGGCATGATATTGTACAAATTCACAATCATAGCCAAGATAAGAAAAAACTGGAATATCGAGTTAGATATTGGAAATGGTCGACTCAAATATATTTCTCTTTTTATTCTGTTGATCAGAATACCAGAAGCATCATACCAATAGAAAGAGAGTTAAGCTATTAACCTAAGCAGTCGTATATATCAGGGCCAAAATTCTCTCCATCTCACATGGGCTACATGGTAGTGTAAGTGCACCTTCATGATCAAAACCATATTCCTCAGCAGCTTGTTCCAATAGCCTCAAGAATAAAGTGTGCGTTAAGCAACTCAATGGAACTACAAATCTCTTGAGCTCATCTTCGTCCGTCGCAATGACCGCGAAATGCCCTTGCTTCACGTCCTCCGGCACGTCCCTTTCGGGCAGATCGTCCGTGGAAAATTTCTTCCCTAGTTGAAGACTCTTTTGTAGTTTCCTCACTAGCCCATTCTTTTTCATCCCCATTGTTCTACCCTTTGACATTATGATAGTATGTTTTTTGGCTTGGAAGGAGTCTGATGTACTTCCAACACTCAAATAATGCTTAAGAACTAGCCAGCAAACAAAGAGATCCGATGCTTAACTGCCTTAAAAAAGGAGAGAAATAAGCTACTAGGTTTTTTTTTCGGTTTTTTGGGGGGTACGTTTTGTTGAGAATGTTACGTAGGTTATGGGTATTATTTATAGTGGTGAGTATGAGAAGCTGTTGTTGTTGTTGTTGTAGTATGAGAAGCTGCTAGGGTCAGAGATAAGATAGGTGTAAGTTGACATGGTTGGAGTGTCGTTGGTGTAAATATTGTGAGACAAGAGCATGTGAAATATGAAGAAATGGAGTTCCAATTCATCTCTGAAAGTACATCTCTTTTAAATTAACGGCATATCGCTGCCTCTTTTCTTCCAATTACGTGTAATAATTGAACTTAACTTCTACAATTCCCTAGTTATAGCCTTACTAATAAATCACTATCACTGTTGTCATTAAAGAACCTACAATTCTACAAAAGCAGAAAAAGAAAAAAAACAATTGTCGTTGTAAGCATAAAAATGGAAACACAGCAAGCTGATGAGATATTTGCTTCATGAAAATAAGAAATAACGGGTCATTCTATGTCTACAAGAAATTTTTTATAACCAGATTTCTTTCATTAAAATGGGAGTTGTAATCTTGAAAATAAAACATGTTACATGTAAAAGTGATTCGTATTCTTTTTATTAGTTTGTACTAAAGAGAATGTCATCTTTCTATAATTAAAAATGATTTAACTTAATTTTTTTTATTTTACCTCAATAAGATATTCCTAGCCTCAGAAATGTCTAAAGCTTTTTTCATATTACAAATTTCAAAAGTCTTCAATTCTTTTTCTAGTTAAACAGTATTACATAAATTAGGACGGATGGATTACATATTTAAAACTAATATTGAAATATACCCTGAGGTTTGTTTGGTTTGCAAACAAGTAATAGCAGCTTTGTGGTTGAAATGCAAGAGTACTAATTATCACTCCACTGCAACTTGGTTAAGATTGGTCTCTATTTATGGAACAGTACTAGTTAACTTTAATTGAAAAATTACACATATGCAGTCATGAGATCATTTCCTAGCATCTAACTAGTTTCTAACCTTTCGCCTCAATTTTTTGTTACAAAGCAGCTCATTCTCTGATCCCTTTATCAAATGAGTTTGTTCTATACTTTTAGGATCGAAAGGCAAAACCAAGGCAAGTGAACAGATTGTCTTAAGCGCAAGAATTAATGATGTGAACCTTTTTGTAATTTACTTGATTCTTAATTAATAGTAATAATTAAGAAAGGTGAGTAGCTAGCACTTCGCATTGATCACGAGGGACAACTCATGTAGATGACTCACTCCATGGTTCTATTGAACGAAAGTTAATTATTAGTGCCTAGTGTACCCGATACATTAATTCTGAAGAGACCACACAGGAGCAGTAACGTACTGTGTGGAAATACTACTAAGAGATTATTTGGCACACACATGAAAAATTGTGTGGAAGATACAAGCATGCATCTCAGCCTCTTATTATTACGAGTCCGGAACCAAAATGACTCCAAAAAAATGCTTTTGAACCAAAATACCCTAACAAAAAAAAAAAAGTGATAAAACTGCCTATAGCGCAGTAAAATAATGCGCTAAAGGTTATTCTGTCTCCCCTTTAGCGCAGTAAAATACTGCGCTATACGAGTCCCTATTTTCCCAAAATAGCCTCTTATTACATTTTCACACTTTTTTTACGTACTTTAACCGCATATTAATCATGCTTTGAGACTCCGGAACTTCAATATTTTATATAGAACCCTACTTATTTTTGTGCGATTAATAAGGTGGGCTCAATACGTCAAGGATACGCAAAAGTTCGGATTGTGGTTTTAGTGGTTGAAAAGGGCTCGAACTCCATTTTTGTTTGAAGGCTTGGTGTCATTAACTTTAAGTTCTTTATGATTTAGGGTTTAGATTTAAGTGTACTATTTTTTAGTCAAAATTGCAGCATTCATACCAATCTCAAAATAATTAAATTGCATCATTCATAACAATATGAAAATACTTGAACTTGTTCATTAATAACAAACCCAAATTTTTTAAAATACAATCATCAAAAAAGAAAAAAACTTAAAAAACATTCATCAATTAAAGCTCTTGAGTTGATCTTCCGCCACCACCGCGAGATGTGCCACCACCACTAGATTTTCCACCACCACGAAAGTTTACTCCACCACGAGAGGTACTTCCACCACGAGATGTAGTTTGACCGCCATGCCGTAAGGGACACTTGCGCTTATCATGACCAACATAATTGCAAAATGAGAATTTTCGAGTGTATCTCCCTGGTGGAACATCCATTTCATTATGAATATGGGAGTATGCTTTCTTTTTGAATTTACAAATAAATGCTTTATTTGCAACCATTGAAAATGGATCCAGTGGCCAATAGCTCTCACTACTAAGTGGGTAGAACCTTCCAGCATACGTTTTTGCACAATTTTGAATTGTATATTCCTCAGCCATGTACGGGGAGGCGTTCTTTCCCATTGCGATAAAACACTTGAAGGCATGAGAACATGGTATGTGATATGATTGCCACTTGCCGCATGTGCATGTTCTTGGAATCTCACAAATTGTGTGGACGTTACCTCCTTTACCTTGGTGCACACTTGTTGTGAGTTCAAATATGCGCTCTACAGAGTTGTACTCCATCTGGTCGTGTTGCTAAGCCTTAAATTTGTGGTACTCGAACAATTTTAACGGTTTTGGCATCCATCTTAGACCTTCTGTAGCAAGTGTTTTGGTCTCTTTTGATCTATTGACGAACCGCTCCACAACCTGCTTAAAAGTCATTCTCACTATTGCGGTGACGGGTAGTCCCCATGCAGATTTCTACAAGTCATTGAATGACTCAGAGCTGTTTGTTGTCAGCATACCCCATCGCCTACCTTCATCCTGGTGTAATGTCCATTTGTCTTTATCAATTGCATTCAACCAGTGGAAGGCTTCCTCATCCGCCCGCTTAATAATCTTCATCTGCAGGTGAAACTTCTGCAAATTAAACATATTGTGCAATATGCCAGCATTTCTATCTGAGATCACACATATTCCCATGCGATCCTTAATAACGTGTTTCCTCAAGTAGTCCAAAAACATTAGTTGCAATTGCAAAAGCTAGAGGGAATATAGCTTCATTTGCATCCATTCCAACTGCAATTAGCAGCTTTATGTCATATACCCCATACACATTTGTTCCATCTATTGATATTACAGGCCGACAATGAGCAAAACCATCAATGCATGGTTTGAATGCCCAAAACACAAACTCAAAAATATTACCGGGCACACCAGGCTTCGATTTGAGCTTTCATTCAACAACAGTACCATGATTGAAGTGTTGTAAAGCCGTCATGTATCTCGGCAACTTCTTAAAAGAGCCCTCCCAATTGTCGTAGACTATCTCATGTGCACGCCTACGCCCAAGATACGTCTTCCGCCTACTAACGGTTTTGCCATATACTTTTAGGATGGCTGTAATACAATCTTTAATAGAGAACCTGAATAAGTTGAAATATCAGCATATAGCAACGAGGAACATCGTATTAACATCAAAAATAAAATAAACTTAGGCGAAGGGGATACCTTGGGTTTTTTCCAATGTCGCCAACTAACACACAAGCAATCATATTGGTATCTAGATTGCAATGATCATCTGGGAGGTCACCCATGTCACAAGTGTGCTTTGTGTAGAACATTGAAAGAGTCCACATCTTTTCAGCAGTTTCCTTACCACGGAGCATTCATTCGCAACCTTGATTTTTTCGCTTGCAGACCAATTGCCAAAGTTTTCGTGTGGAATCGTCAATTTTGAACTCCCTCATCCCCTGGATGCAATAAATCTTAACAACCTTTGCAATGATTTTTTCGAGTTGAAAATCATGCCTTTTTTAGTACTAGCCTTTTGTTTTAAAAGATCCACTGGCTCTTTCCACAAACTTCGCCGAATATGATCATCATCCCTAGTAAAGACAAAGACATCTGGGCGATCTTGAAGATGATCAAGATAGGGGATCTCATCGGAATGCCACTGAACCGGAGTCGACTCTTGCTGTTGAAATTGGCTTGGCGGCTGAATCGGGGTCGACTCTTGCTGTTCAAATGGTTGCTGTGAATTC
The DNA here is from genome assembly GCF_019175385.1 of Lycium barbarum. Classification (NCBI taxonomy): domain Eukaryota; kingdom Viridiplantae; phylum Streptophyta; class Magnoliopsida; order Solanales; family Solanaceae; genus Lycium; species Lycium barbarum. The sequence goes on from NC_083337.1 coordinate 165,085,836, forward strand.
AGTTTCTCCTGGTATGCCAGACTGTTCATCATGTCTTGCAACAGTTCTACTTGATATTGAGAATTAGTTCCAACCTCAACCTCATCCTCACTTTTTTCATCGTCACTTTCCTCCGCATTAGGTATTTCCTCGCTATAACTGGATGATGTCACTATATAATTCGGATAATCCGAACCATCCATAGCAGGTCTTTCCATATAATTAGGTGCAACCACCACATTTTCCCTACATAAGAAAGTAGAGTATTTTAACTACTACACATCAAATAATACTATTGATGTTAAAAAAAATAGACGTACCGATAGTAATCAACTGCACCGAAACTTGAGGAAAGACCATCGTTTTGAGTAGTTGGATAGGCTGAGGATGTTCCAACCTGATTCATCCATCCCGATTGAGAGGACTGTCTGATATGATCCATATCAGGTGTATAACCCCTAATATAATCAACATCATTAGTAGCATTCAAGTGCCACTACACATAATAATAGTAATGTAAAAAATGAATATTTATCACTGCCCATCAATTGCTGACTTAAACTATCCAGAGGCATTTGGCTAATCAAAATGCCTTCATTAGTACTCATGTCAGGGTAATTGTGTTCATAAGTAGTTTCCGCTTGAGTGACTTTGGCCTGAATTCTAGACGGGGCTTCCCGACGAGGTCTATTTCGGGATTCCCCGAGGAGCCCTAGCCATGAATTCAAGTCGGTTAATGGGGACCTTCTCTATGTACATTTCAAGGACGTTTAAAGTTATGCATTCTCTATAATCATAAGGCGTCTTCAAAGAATCCGTCAAAGAACCATCGTCTTGAATGTACCACTGTCCATAGCTAGTTACACCTTGCGGCGTAAATGACATCGGATATCTTCCAATTATATTTAAATCAAAATCACTCCTACTAACTTGTAGTCTATTATACAAGACTTGGAGTAGTTTTGAGTGTCATACCCAATTTTAACCGGGTTAAATTAGAAGTACAACATATTGGTGATTCCTATTTTTTGTTTATTTTGTTTTAAAGAGTCGCCACCTAATTATTTACGGTGAATTAGGACACCTAAAGTTTATTAAAGTAGTTATCTAAAGTTGATATTATTGTAAAGTCTACGAAACCAAAAGATTCTAGGTAAGGGTTCAATTAATCTAAAGGGAAGGTATTAGGCATCCTTTAAGACCCATTAACAATGGTTAACCGACCGGACTTATGTTATTTAATTAAGGCTAAAATGTAGATATAAATATTTAAATATTTAAGAAAATACCTTGTAAGTATTGCTAAAGTTATTTAAAGTAAAACTTGTAGAAAATGATAGTTGCATAAAGAGTTTAGTTAAAAAAATAAACATGTAATGTTTATATTTGGAGGAAATGACTAAAATTTAAAAGAGTTAAAAAGTTTTAAAGGTTGTTCTAGACAAATATGTATTTCTAAGTGTTGGAAAGAAACTAAAGTGAAAGAGTTATTCGTTGAATTAGTTTGCCTTTTTATTCCTTAGAATAAGCTAACGTTAGTGTAAGATTTGTGATGTTTTAAATTTCTAAAATAGTAAGCATAAATTATTATTCCCTTAGCCAAAAGATGTAGTCATGCTATTTTGAAAATCAATTACTCAAATAAATGTTATAGGTACTATAAATAGTTTTAAAAATAGAAGTGAATGTAATTTGTGGAATTAACTACCCATAACCAAACTAAGACCCTTAATGTTATTAAAGTTTATCTTAATTAACAAGCATAAATGTTAGTCATACAATACATGTTAAATGCACACATAAATAAAAATAGAGGGATAGATATAATGTAAATGGGCTTGGCCCATTTGGATTGCTGTGATCCGTTTGCAGCTGGGCTTCGGCCCAGTAACAGTTTTTATGTGTTGCTGCTGTTGTCACGCCTATTGGGCATCGGCCCAGATTTTTTATTTCCTTGTTTGGCTGCGAATTGGCTACTACTATATGGGGGCTGACTCGAGAGGAGTTGTGTTGGGCTTTTGCCCAACGCCAAGTGCGGAAGGAGATGACGAGTCGCTTGGGCTCGTATGCGATGTTCATGCATAAGAACAAAAGAAAAGGATTAGTATGTAATCCGTAAAACTCAACATATGTAACGCAAATCTAAAATAGGCACTAAACAGGGGACTGCCTGTGATTAGTATATTAAATGAGTAATGAGAAAAAGAAGTTAAACAAATGTAATGGGTCCATATTCAGATTAGATGTCCACAAAAGAGTTTCAACAGCCACACGAGTAACTGAGCAGCAACCCATAACAATTAAGTAACAACCAACACTAGTCAACAATGTCTAGCCAAAGTGATATACAACAGTGATTCAGCCAGATAAACAGCAATCCTCCTTCGAAACAGGTACCAAATAAAGAACTAACCCAGACAAATGTAGTAAACATTTACTAAAAATATGCAGCAGCCAATAATATATCCAAGTAACAAAGAAATGAATAAAGTATGCCCAACATAAATGGAGCAATTTCAGTTTGGTCACAGGCAGAGATAGCTTAAAACAATGATAAGCAAGAAGAGATAAGATGTGATCTGAAGAAATCAGATTTCAGAGCTAAGGGCAGTGTAATACAGGCAGTGCAAGGTCGATCTTTTGGTTCATGATAAACATTTTATTCATAACTATGAAGAAGGCATAGATGGACATGATTCATGAGCACATTTTAAGCCAAGGTGACATGGGACATGAGAATGCAAAGGCAAACATGAGGCAATGACAAACATGGTAAATGGAGATGTCTGGTATCCCTTCCAGCAAACAGAAACAGTATCAAAGAAGTGCTAACTTATTTAAACACAATTTCACTCATTGAGTTTATGCCTGAATTATGGTGAATGAATAGTCAAGATGTCACATACCATCACATTTATGTGCTAGGATAAGAATCATTCTAGTTTAAACTAGGAAAAACTAAGATATCAAACTTATTTTAAACATGTGCAGGCTGCTAGATCAAGCTGACAGGCTTCAGAGATTGGATAAGCAAATTGTGGACTTCATGGATTCGTTACATTACTATAATGCAGGGGTTTTAAACAAAATCCAAGTATGACAACAAACAGTGATCAAGAAGCTTTTAGAACATGGACATACAAAAAGCAATCAAATATTTTGAAGCAAACATTATTTTTAGTTAGAGGTTGAAAATATGCTCACTGCCAATTCTTTCATGGAGCAAAAATATTGAATCATAATTAAAGAAGTCAAAAGGAGAATCCAATGAGCAATCGAACAAGAAGTCAATTGAAATCTTCAGCCCATAACACAAAATTATGCCAAGATACACACAACAAGCAGATTTCATTCATGACAGGGTATATTACTTAAACAAACAGAGTAAAAGAGAGGCAGTTCTGGCCTGTTTTAATCATATACATGATATACCTAAGATATACACACCATGGTGTGTATATCAGATGTATATCGAATGTATACCTTCGTCTTACCTTGATAGCTCACTGTATACCATATGTATATTCGGCTCTAAATGGGTTCTAAGTTCTGAGAATTCAGTCTAAACATCCAAATTACAATAGGCATCTTTCAAATTCAATTAACGATTAATATCCTATCCTATCAGCTCCCAAACATCAAACAAATAATGCGACGACAAAGAAATTACATAACCACTAAACATATAGCAGTATAAGCCAAAAGTCTTAGCCAAAATAGAAACTAAAGACTATGAGTGATAAATGTATCGAGGTTTACCTCTTTTGTGTGCAGTGAACTGGGGTGTCGAAGTCGTCGAATCTACACTCTCGTTATGAATAGACCCGAACACGAGCGAACCTCAACTCGTCTATGCTTGAATTCGAATTTAGTAGCAGGGGGAGAAAAAGAGCAAAAATATGGTTTGCTATTTTGAATCGCTACCCGAAAGTGTTAAGGCTTAAGAATATTAATGTTTTTCAGAGGAATATAAGTGGCTAAAACAGAATTCCAAACCCAGAAATTCTTCAAATCGTGTTCAATCCCCTTTTTTTTATTTGATTTCGGGTCCCGTATCCCTCAACCATTAAAAAATCCCCCCTTCAACGATTCAACTTGGATTACATTTATAGGGTTTCGTTGGTATTAGAGTAAAGAGAGGAGCGTGGGAGAGAGACGAAGGATCGGCAGACAACGTGGGGAGCAGGGGAGTGTGGAGGTGTGGGGGACAAGGGGAAGTGGAAGGACCGTGAGGAGAGAGGAGAGGTGGAGAGAGAGAGACGTTGGGGACAGGCGTGGGGGGACAAGGAGAGGTGGAGGTGGCAGAGGTGGGTGAAAAGATGAAGGTGGAGAGGAACGTGGGGGAAGAGAGAGAAGAGGAGAAAGAAGGAGGCGGCTGAAGGGTTTTAGGTTAAGGGTGAAAAAAAATGGAATGAAGCGGACCAGGTCGGGTATTGAATGGGCTAGACCGGGTGTTGTGGTGTGGGCTGATATAATGTGGGTTGGGAATTAAAATGTGGGTTGTTTATTTGGATAGGGAAGTAATATTGTATTTGCATTTTGGGCCATTAATTTGGCTGAAAATTGTTGATCCTTCCTCCTCTATTTAGTTATTTTTGGGCTTCTAATTTAATAATATATACTATGTGGAGATAATTAATAATTAATATGTAGAAAAATAAAGATTTTACAAAGTGTTGTCTTGTAATTAATTTAACGAGTCCAAACCCGAAAACGAAACGATGACTAACCGTTTAACATTTGTGATAAAGTAATGCTCATAATGTTGAAAATAAAGTAGTGATATTAATAGTAGTAGCAATAAAATATTGTAAAAAATAAAGTATTTAGCTCGTCAGTAAATTTAGAAACCCGAGTAAATTAAATAAAAGAGGGACAAAATTGGGTGTCAACATTGAGAATTTTAAGTCAAGTGGAAACTTAACATAGTATTTTCGGGGAGAATCATAGCGCAAATTTTTTTTCCTCGAATATAATTTGTCCTTCCCAGAATAAAGAAACTCTAATTTTTGGAACATCTTCCATTTTTTGACTAATTTAGGAGGAGTACAAAATGTAAAAGCTGGATGAAACTTAGAATTTGTGTTAAAAATTGGATGAAACTTAGAATTTTTTCTCTCATTCGAAATCTGTATTAATAAGATTTGAAGTTTGAATATTCAACCAATACATGCATGCAATTAGTGTGTCTTGCAGTGTTATGTCAAATCAAATTAAGTACGGAGTGTTTCATAACGCATGAATTAACCGCGCTATGTGAGTGGCTGGCAGAATAGCGCAGTAAAATTACTGCGTTATTATGACATAACACAGTATTTTACTGCGCTATATCACTACAGTATGTTGTCACCCTCAGCTGTCATACAGAAAAACGTCATAATTCGAATCAAACTTTGGGTTTCATGCAGCAAGTGTTATATAACGTAATTTGACGAATAACTACCAACCACACAAAATTCCACACAAACTTGAGTAACTATGTCATTTTTTGACCAATTTAGAGATATTAGTCATGTTATATCATTTTCTCTAGGAGACATATTTGACGCAATGGGTAGGACATGGCAATTGGGTGAAGATTTTGAATACTCGAACAACCCGAACGAGAGATACAACCAACGTTACAACAATATGATGACAGAGGAGTGGAATTGGCGTGTTAGGGAAGCTGTAGCACTGGAGCAAAAGTTAGCGTCAGTAGGGCTTAAACGCCCAAAAAAACGTGTCATATCAATGCCTCGTGGAACACCACAAGAGTTTAATTTTGCTCTTAACCGTTTTCGCGAAGAGAACAATCGGATGCAAATACGTTTCCTTAGGGTAGAATATGGTGTACATGGTAGCACAAGATTTAGATCCACATGTGGGATTCGAACTGTGAGATGTCCGATGAAGATTAATATTTTTTTATACAAAGTAAGTAGGTAGGGTCATAAAGACCACCCCTCCCCCCCCCCCCCCAAACTAGGGGTACATGGGGGTTTGCAACTATAGAAGTAGCACTTTATTTTGTTATTAGACTACCAACGTATTCAATGTCGAGTAGTAGAAACTCAACTTGGTCTTTACTCTTTCCAAAAGAATCAAATAGCAGTGATGATGAGAGTTCAAATCATAGCAGTTTTTCGAGTGATACCAGTGATTTCAAACTAGACGAGCTAAACCCCACCTTCTTATAGAGCGTAATGATGATTTCTGCAGTGTGAAATATTCAGATCTGCGAGAATATTATTGCGGTTTGCGTCAAGAATGGTCACATCGGCTTGCCGAATTAGAACGTCTTATTCGTGACTTGGAAAATCTCAACGCTCCAACCCCAACAAGGTACTCCATAACCATGCCTCGAGTAGGTCCAGAAACTTGCGAGCGTACCGTACAAAGGGTTAGAAAAGAAAACAACAGAATGCTGGCAAGACGATGTAGATTTTACATGCTAAAGTTGGCCGAAGAACAAGCATCATCTACCGGTAGAGAACTAACATCTACTGAAAAAAGACGTGTCTTAAGAAACCGCTAATATTTTTCTGAGGACGATATGGAGGACTTCTATTCTGATGATGATTAAGAATGTTGTGATTTTAGTTTTAAGTTTAATTTATGATGATGTTGTTAATTTGAAGAATATTAGTATGTTTAGTTTTTCATCAACTCAAGGGCATGAATTGATGAATGTATTTTAAGTTTTTTTCTTTTTTTGATTATTGTATTTTTACTACTTTCGGTTTATTATTAATGAACAAGTTTAAGTAGTTTTCATAGTACACTTAAAGCTAATGACACCAAGTCTTCAAACAAAAATGGAGTTCGAGCACTTTTCAACCACTAAAACGGCAATCCGAAAATTTTCTTATCCTTGATGTATTGAGCCTACCTTATTGATCGCACAAAAATAAGTAGGGTTCTATATAAAATATTGAAGTTTCGGGATCTCGAAGCATGATTAATCTATGGTCAAAGTACGTTAAAAAGTGTAATGAAAGAGGGGTTAACCAAAAGAAAAAAGAAAAAAGAAAAAAAAGGTACCCTTTGGCGCAGTAAATTACTGCGCTAAAGACAGTTTTGTAACATTTTTTTTGTTGGGATATTTTGGTTCAAAAGCACTTTTTTGGGGTCATTTTGATTCCGGATTCTTATTATTACCCCACTTTCTCATTCTACAATTCCTTGTCCTTGTAATATAATGGACGGTGAGTACTGAAACACATTGATGTATAATATCCTTTACTTATTACCCCACTTTCTCATTCTACAATTCCTTGTCCTTGTAATATAATTGACGGTGAGTACTGAAACATATGATGTATAATATCCTTTTACTCAAGCTTATATGATATGAGTTGCGGAGATCTATATCCTTCATGTAGTGTAATTATTTAGATACCTCTCGATCTCTATTGTCTATATATTTATGCATGTCAGAGTTTTGTTGGTATTCTAATTTCTAAGCTAAGGTACTGTTACAAGCGCACTCTCCATCTTAAGTAATTCCGGTTTGAAAACTCCAAAGATGCTGAGAATTAATCACTGAATATTATTTGTGGAACGAAGGGCTAATAGTAATTTACGGTTGAACGAAGAGCTAATATTGAAGTATACCCTGAGGGTTGTTTGGTTTGCAAACAAGTAATAGCGGAATTATAATATGGAATTTTTAAAAATATTTACTATTTATTTTGATAAATGTTTGATTTATTGGATTAAAATTAGATATGCCCGAGTATAATATATATACTCCATAAAACATGTATTTGGTCGTACTCTAAATAAATTTTGATTTTATAATTTTAACCTTGGTTTTTTAAAGGACTTTGGAAGAAGAGCTTAGGAGAATGACATCTTTGTTATTTTAAAGTTTTATACTTGGCTAGGTATGCCAACATTAAATATGATATAAAATAATATTACAATTGCGATATAACAATTTCTGAAATTGCTTATCTCGAAATCAAAACTCACTTAAATATATAATAAAATAACTTCATACTTATTCAAAAATTATTATCTCTTATCCCTCTAACCGAACGACGTATCGTACAACTAGCGTGACAACATTGAGGAACGGCAATAGAACCCATCTCAGGCAAAAATTAAAGAAAAAAGATGCTTTTAGACTTAATTAGCATCTTTGAAAAGCAGTGTTTTAAAAGGCAGTTTCAGGACTCGCCCCTGGAAAAACGTCCTGGGGCTCACGTGCTGGGCTTAGTTCCTGTGAGGATTACGCCCTAAGCACCCGACTTTTCGCCCTAAACACGCCTAACGCCCAACCCTCGGGGCTCGCCTAACAGTTCTTACACAAATTATATGTTAAATTCCTTAGTTAAAATCATTGATCCGTATAATTCTTTAACAAATGAATGATACTTAATAGTTTTTCATCTATAGAAATAAGAAGATCAAGTTTAACTCAATTAACAAGTCGTAGTATTGCATATTTACTATTTGAGAACATCGTGAGGGTGAATATCATTTTATATTTCTCTTAAAATACATAACCGAATTGTACATTTTTACTTGTCATTGGTCTTTTGTCGTATGTATCAAAATTATTATATTTTATTATTTCGCTATTTGAAAGTAATTTTATTTTTATTCATGAAGGAGTTATGTTTTAATTATAATACTGATAAAGTTTATTGATTATTTGCTTATAGGGAGATAAAATGAATAGTATGGTAGTAATATTGTTTTGAGAAATTGTGATTTTTCATTGTTTGAAAGTTAAGATGTTAGAGTTGATTTACATTTTATAATAGCTTTTATTTCATTGTATTGTTTATACTCGTAAAATTATCTTATATTTAATTACAAGTTGTAAGTGGCGTATAATGGATTGCTTTGATATATCTATGTGTGTGTGTGTATATATAGCTTTACAATTTTCTTTTATTTTTTTATGTAATTTTACCTATTTAAAAATATTTTATGTAATTATATTATTTTATGAAATACTAAAAATTAAACACGCATGGGGCGTGCCTCGGGGCTTACGCCTCGCCGAGGCATATATAAAACGCCCCGTCTCACACCCTCGCTTTTTAAAACACTGTTGAAAAGTATACTGGTATTTTTTTATTTCTCTCAAAATATATTTTTCCGAAGTTTTTGGCCCAACTCCATTTAGTTTTTAGAAAATTAAATTCAAGTAACAAATATATTGATTTTGATAGTGCAATTGTTGTCCTTAAAAGAAGTTAAGCCTCCCAACTATGTTGATGGCAGAACTTCTCCAAAATTTTACAAAGTCAATAAAATATGAGTTTTCAGCAATTAACTCGAATTTCGGATAAAATTTATGATTTATAGTGAGTAGAAAGAGAAGAAGAGATAAATTCCTGCTATATCGTATTTGGAGAAGATATAAATGTTTATAATACCTCTAGGAGTCTGCTGGAACTAAAAGATTTTAAAAGACAGCAATCACCCATGTGTATTCAACAAAAAAAAATTAAAAAACATTTGGAATAATTAATTAAGAAAATTGTTTTAAATTAATAAAATAAATATGATAAGTGACTAAAAACACTTGTTAATTTCAGACTACTTAACAATATAACCGACTTTTGATTAAAGTTCAAAATTTCCTTAAATTATTCAAACCAAGAAAAATAAGAAGTGTTCAAAAACACTTCTAATTTCTTCTATCTTACCGACGAGGGACAAATATCCTTCTCTCGAATACTCCCATCAAACACCAACTGTATATTCTAACCGTTTGTCTCTCGTATTTTGGTTATTAATAAAACATTTAGCTGATCTTGGTATGTTTATTGGTAAAATGTCTTCATTATCACCTCCTCCAGGGAGTTATATTGCTGGGCGTGGGGAGATAACCACCTTGGAACAAAAAAAGTACCGTCTCTTTAAAATATCAGCAAATACTTGACAAGTCAAATGAGTGAAGTAGTAGATCCAAATTAAGGAAAAGAACAAGAAGCCATGGCCATGATAAAGAAATAAGGGTCCAGTATATTCATGTATAGTTCTATCATCATAAATAACCCCTCTAGCTCAGAGCAAGCCAAACTTTATGAAACGTGAAGTATGTGCTTTTTAAGAAATTCTAGTATATTATTTAGTTAAAGAAGGAAGGTGTTAAGATTTTGATGAAAGAATTAAGTATTTTTTTAAATAGTAGTAGAGATTTTGTTATTAAGCCGAAAAAGGTGGCTTCTCCAAAGTATGTTTGATTTTTGTAGGACAAGATTATTCATATAAGAAATTCTTATTTATGAAATTTAAATTAAAAGTAACTTTCTTTTTAGTAATTTGACTCTTCATTTCCAAACAGATGAACTGAAGAAACTCTTTATGTTACAATGCATGAATGAATTTATTGGGTTGGAAAATCATATTAGTCAAACTCAAGTTGGTATCAAAGTAGTTAGAGGTTCTAGGTTTGAGTGTCACAGTTATCTATTATATAAAAAAACAACAATAAAAAGAATGTTTATGTGCTTGCTCATGAAAAAAAATTCGGGTTTGCATGAGAGGTGCTTGTTGAAGACTTAATTAAATAAATAAAAGTGTGTTATCTCTAATAATTCATATTTTCTAAACAAACTGTGTTCTGATAGCTTAAGCTTTTAGAAAATATGAGATATTAGAAAGAATGCATTTTAATTTACTTAATTATGTCTTCAACATATCATACAATCTCTTAAAGTGGCTCCTAGAGAGAAACTTTTGCACTCGGTGTTTAGATTTATACAAATAAAATAATTTAATTCAGATAATTAAAAATTGAAGTGACATTTTGTGTTTATAAATTGGTGTAACTACGGATAGGAACCACAGTACAATTAATCTTAATAATTTTGTTAGACAAGCGTGTTGCAACCTGACCGCCCTGTTTGATGACTTATCTAATCAAAGATCTTAGAAGAAAAAAAGATCTCTAACCAGCTAATATTTTTTGACTTTTTGAAAACATTTTAATTAGGCACGTGTATAAAATTTGATTAAAAATGAAGTGTTTCATCTTCTAAACGACATTTAATTTATTTCCACTTCCCATTTGCTTTCAATTATTTTCTCTTTTCTTATCCTTGCCGACCGGCCCGACCCCAATAACCTGTTCATTAATGAAAAGACAAAGAACATAAAGAACATGTACTAATTCATGGCGCACATTTTAAATTTCTTGTTAGTATTTATTGGAAAAGCTTTTTTAAAATAATTTCCAAACTCAAGTTTTCAAATCTTACAAAAACTCAGTAGTTCTCCAAAATCTCAAAACAATGAGTCAATAAAAATTATACTTGCAAAATCTCAAATAAATATTGCTAAAAAGATTAGCTATGAAATTCATCGTTAACCTATAGTTAAATAGCTCATAGCTAACATGATTTTTTGATAATCCATTGCGATAGAAATTCCCTGTCGCAAAATTTTGTCATTTTTTTTGTAGTGCGTTACTAAGCTGATAAACGTCATTTAGGTATGAATATTAATTGGACGGAAGAGGGCAAAAATTTCATGATCAAATGCTTGATGTCGAAGATATGTGGTGATACTTTAATGTATGCACATATTTTAGAAGAAGTACTATTTAATTAGTTTATTTTGAAGTTGAATGAGCAAACAAATAGTTGAAAAATGGTGCGTAATCCACGAGGAATGGCAGTGTAGTAGTCTTTCCTCTAGGTAGCACTCCGACATGGTGGCACACCAGAGAAAGCTATTTTCAATTTTTTTATAAGCTAAGTTAGTGTAAAAATTGACTATGGGTAAATATTTCTCTTTATGTCACTAAGACTTAAGCAAAAATGTCAAGAAGCTTTGATATTTCTTGTTTGGTATTTATTGCGGGTCTCTAAACTCAAAAAGACTTAAACTAGGAAACTTTTCTTTAGCAAAAATGTCAAGAAGCTTTGATATTTTGTTGTTTGGTCTTTACTGTGGGTCTCCAATTACTCAAAAAGACATAAGCTGTTAACATCCTATGACACTTTCCTTGTTTGGATAGTGATTGTGTTTTTTCAGTGGTTGCTTTCTTATTTTCTCAGAAGTTGCTCTCTCTTTTAATTTTCTGCCAGGTTTCCTTAATGCATGCAACTGGGGATGGGGCCTATCAAAACCTATAGTATCATCAAATATCCTACTTGGGGTTAGGGGTGGGCTTTCGGTTTTTCGGTTCGGTTTTATCAAACTTCAGTTTGGTTATTTCGGGTTCGGTTTTTTGAAGGTGGACACCGAACACCGAACCAAACTAGTTCGGTTCGGTTCTTTTGGTTTCGGTTTTTTAAAGTTCGGTTCGGTTCGGTTTCGGTTTTTTCAATTCGGTTTTTTTGATATGATATTAGAAGCGATTCCCTTGACACTAATTCATATTCTCAAAAGCAATAAAACATAAAACTGATAAATTGAAATCAAAATCAAACAAACAGGATATACAAGAATAGAAAACTATAACCATGATATAGGATTACTAGGTGTTATATACATACCGTAAGAATAATTAAGAAAACACATAAAGGACATACATTAATCCTAAAGACACATCCTAGTTGCCTTCCTTAACATATTTGATTTTCTCAACTGAAGTAGAAAATTAGGGATACAAATGTAAAAGAGGGCTTGTTACAATTGGGTTTTTTCATTTTTTTGCACGGATTGCCCTTCTTTTGGGGTGGTCTTTAAATTTTGCCCCTCATATTTGTGTTCTTTAAGTTTTGCCCTTCGCTTGGATATCTGAGGTTCTGGGTTCGAACCCCGCTCAGGCATAAAATAAAAAAATAATTTCGCAAGGCAGGGCTGGGGGGAGTGTATGCCGGATCCGGCATACAATCCTTAAGGAAAAACTAAAGTTATGCCGGAGGGGGCAAACTTTGCCTTGAGACATATATATTTTTTATTTTATTTTTACTTTTCAAGGCAAATTTTTAATTATGCCTTAAGGAAAAGTTCCGTCTTATGGGGCATACTTTTAGTTATGCCTTAACTAAAAGTGTGCCCCATAAAATATAACTAAAAGTATGCCCCATAAGGCGGAATTTTTCCTTAAGGCATAACTAAAAGTTTTCCTTAAGGAAAAGTTCTGTCTTATGAGGCATACTTTTGGTTATGCCTTAATTAAAAGTCTGCCCCATAAGGCATAGTTCCTTAAGGAAAATTTTTGCCCCATAAGGCATAACTAAACTATGCCTTGAGGAAAAGTTATGGCCCCTCCGGCATAACTTTAGTTTTTCCTTAAGGACTTTATGCCGGATCCGGCATACACTCCCTCCAGCCCTGCCTTGCGAAATTATTTTTTTATTTTATGCCTGAGCGGGGGTTCAAACCCAGAACCTCAGGTATCCAAGCTAAGGGCAAAACTTAAAGACCACAAATATGAGGGGCAAAATTTAAAGACCGCAAATATGAGGGGCAAAATTTAAAGACCACCCCAAAAGAAGGGCAATTCTGCGAATTGCGGATTTAAACTTAATGGGCCTAGACTATTTTAATTTTTTTGGGTAATGTATTAAATTTCGGTATGTGTTCGGTTTTTTGGTTCGGTTTTATCAAACTTCGGTTCGGCTATTTCGGTTTCGGTTTTTTGAAGGTGGACACCAAACACCGAACCAAACTAGTTCGGTTCGGTTCGGTTTGTTGAAGTTTCGGTTCGGTTCGGTTCTATTCGATTTTTCGATTTTCGGTATTTATGTCCAGCCCTACTTGGGGTTGGGGTAGTGGTGAGACGCTATTTGGGAACTGTCTTTTCTCCCTTTCTATTTCTCTTCCTCTTTATATTTCCTCAGAGAAGGTAACCAACCTTCTATTGAGAACAATCTCTCTACCTCCACAAGATACGAATACAGTCTGGGGACACACTACCCTCTTTAGGCTCCACTATGAGATTACATTGGATATGTTATTGTTGTTGCTGTTGTAGAAGGTAAAGAACGTACATATTTTGTGAGGCACTTATGCAACAAGTTCCCTACCGCTTAAGTTACCCTTGCAGTATTCTAAAAAGAGTTTTTTATTATTATTATTATTATTTTGCCTCGAAATTAATTACGGGCGCTAGCCGAAATATACAAAAGCTATACACTTATTATGTAATATTATATGCATATTTTGTGTATACAATATACATGTATATTTATTATACTTTATATATAAAACCTATACATTTTCTGACTATTATTCTTTTGAGAGTCCAAAAATATAATTATCCCATTTAAAAATTCAGTGTGCGGTTTCTTGGGCACAAATTTGGATGTTCCGATTTTCTGTTTAGGAAGGACGATGACATTGCCCCTCTGATATTTTCAACACGATGAGCTATGTCCTCGGTTTATGTCTATATTTTTCTACTAAATTTGAGCTGACATAATTGACCTTGCAACGTAACTTCACTATAGTCCCGTACTTTCTGTCTCAGATAAGCCAAAATCAAGTGAGAATCAGCTCTTAGTTGGTCGTCAAAAAAATCGCACAAATCTGAGGCATTAGCACCGAGTTCTGAAACCCAAAGAACACAAGAAAGGTAGAAGAGAACAAATTTCATAGTTCAGTTAATTGTCGGTAGATTGAAATTAAACTAATTCGAAGACAAAATTATTATGTGAGACAAGAATGAATGACTGATCTTCTCGAAAGGAATTTGTATCCTGGACTTCACATGTTCATATTAACAAGAGGTGAGCAGCTTAATTAGAAGAAGAAAAAAACAAAATTGACTGAAGATAATGATCCACTTCAATATAATTATACATTTGACGGGGAAAGAATTCTCAATCATGAAGTACTGCTTGTTAAGGTCAAAATACCAGTAATTAACATGGAAATTTCGACAAATACTTCTCTCGTAGTGCCTGTAAACTCTAATTGACTACTATTTATTTACATCCATACCATGGGAGGATGATGAAGTATGAAAGGCAAAAGTTACAACTGTACAACATTTCAAAACTAGTTTTACTTGTACTTTTCCCGAAACAAATTCTACATCTAGTATAGATAACAAAAAGAGTAGCTTTTTGCCTTTTCTCCTATCAGCCTATTGTATATCTCAAGTAACTCTACAGCGGTAATATCTACAAAAAGAATGTGTGCTCAAACGAATACCGTTGAAAGATCACCATGTTGTCTTTCAGGAAAATAGTTTAAAGTTTCAGCAAATTAGGTGTTCACAGACAGAGAAGGCTATAGAACACCAGAGGTATGAAGGCATTATCCAGCTGGGCAGTATAGGCTTCCAACAGACCACTTATTGTCACCGCGAAAAGAAGAGAGAACCAGTTCTGCATAATTGCCAATACAGCATCAAAAGATCAACCAGAGAGTTCATTGAACGAGATTTTTATCAATAGTTGGATTTCATATAAGGGAAATTTGTGAGGTTGCGCAAAGTTCACGGGTTTCAGTGCCTACATCAATTTGAGGACTCAGCCCCAAGTAGACATGAAACCTACATGAATTTGGATAATAACGGGCCATTAAGGATTAATTTTAAGGTTATCACAGAAGTATGCCTCTTCAGCATCAGTCCAAAAAAGGATTTAAGCTGCATAACTGCAAATGGTATAGAAGCATGACGACATAATTTCCTTTCTCATAAATACGCATATTTAGGAGCAATTTTTGGTCGGAACGGGGATGCATGCAGACTCCCATTCGTACATGTGCTTGGGCAGCAGGCGGGGTGGGGGTGAAGAGATACCTGAGCTAAGATGTATCTAGTTGTAGCTAGAAGTGGAAGTAGAATGGAGCATGCAGCCAGGACAGACGTTATGCCAGCAGCAGTGCCTTCAATTGTTTTCTCTACCAAAGAGAATTTATAGATTCAGATGGTGAGGGGATACAAAAGAAGCAATGATGAAACAAGAGAGGGAACAGAGACATACTGCCAGTTTTGCTCCAGCGGAGGACCCCATACTTGTATCCAACCACTGATGCCTAGATAGAAGATTACAATTAGAATTAACAGTGCATAAATGACAACCAATAATGAGCCAGCAGCTCTAAGTTCATTCTCTACTGCACAAACTAACTATTTTTCCTGTTTTCACTATAGCAGTTCCTTTCCCCCCTGCAGAAGTAAAAGAATTTGTTGTTCACCACATTTGATTGTTCTAGTCTTCTAGAATGCCAATAGGAAGCAAGGTCTGCCAGCCACAGGCCAACAGCAGGACAGCCTTCTACCAAGAGATCAGGGGACACCAATCCTTTTACATCAATATAATCCTTTTTAAGGCGTGATCTAATGGAAAACTGCCTGTCCAGATTTTATCACTTTTCAAGCATGTTAGAGTTATGACTTCCTCTCATGCTTGAACCCCAAAATTTCAGGAGATCTTCAGAAGGAATATATAGATCACACACCAGCATATATAAAATGGTGAACTTAGCAGGATGTCTTCCTAATTGAGACTACTACATCAACATGTACAAACACCCAAAAAAAAAAAAGGCTGTGGCATCTGACAAAGTTAAAAGATAGCAGAAAAAGTACAAGAGATATTGTTTACAGCATCATTCAAGAATAGTATACAAGGTATTCACAAGCATATAAGCATTGTTACAGAAGTATCTATACTAAGTGAATGTCTATATAGATTCACAATAATTGACGTCTTACAAGTTTTGAGTGGAGTATTCCATAAACTTCTTAAAATTTCCACTAGTAATAAATTTACCCAAGTATCCCTTCGTACTTTGGAAGTAGCTAATATATCAAAAATTAATTTTCTTGAGGGTCCAGGAAAAAAACTAATTTTCAGATATGAGCAGATAAGGAGAGATTAAAGGTAGGTTTTAATTATCCTGCACAATTCACAATGTTCTAAGCAAGCATAAAGTGGGTTCTGTCGAAGTGGATTATACTAGTGCACCGAGAAAGGTACAGGACAAGCAAGGACTAGTAACTTTACCATTGTATCTCCAATTCCAAGGCTCAAAATCCCAGCAAAAGGGGCTAATGGTCGGTCATTGAAACCAGAGGACAACCAGATAGGAAGCGCACATCCTAATAAGAGTGAAAAATGGCTGAAAGTGGAAGGAAGGCAAATGGTTAGAGTTAACAAGAGGTATATGCTGCACCTAGTTTCATGCTAGAAGGAACCATTCCAAACCTGACAACAAGAAGATCCGTGTCACGATGATCTGTAAATGCATTCATAAATTGGTGCACAAGCTGTCCCAAGGGCCAGATTCTCCATATCTATCCCAAAAGGCATGACAAATATTGTGAAGTATCATGTCAACAGCGTCATAAATTGTTTAAGCATTGCCACAAATTATAAGAAGTTACCAAGAACTTAGGTAACATAGAAAAAGAAAAAGAACATTAGTACATTCGCATTTACAAGTATATTATACATACTTCCATGTCTGAAATGTAAGTGCAACAAACTATTCAGACTTCAGTTATATACTGATTGATTGATATTCCAAGTGTCAAGAAAGCTCCATCAAAGTCAAAAAGACGTGTATATGAAGTGAATTTAAGCTATTGTCCACTTGACGAGGTTGCTTCATTTGAAAAGTGTGCACAAGCTTGAAAGTGAATACAATGTACCACCCTCAGTGATCTATGTGACAGACATTCTGCTTTTATGTCTTCTTTCAATTAACACTGGAAATGTTCTTATTGTTTTTTTTTTTTTTTCATCGAACATTCTTTGCATTACAATATCCAGAAACAAGATAAGAGTGCAGTGGAACCTTACTCGTATAATTTCCAACATCAAGAAAACAGCCAAAGCTGCACCAAAAGCTAGATCAAGAAACTTCGGCTGCAGAAAGATATAGATGGTGAACACAACTCCCATAAAAATAAAAATAAAAAATAAGACAGCCTAAAGAATTTCATCTCAAATCACCTGAAATATGAGAGCAGGAACAAACATTGAAACAGCCATTAAATGGTAGTATTTTCGAAGAAGAATCCTCTCAATCTTACTGCTCTTAGATATGTTGTAAAATCGGATAACTGATACATAAATAACAACCAACCAATAGATACACAGCGACAACCTTTTAAGTGGTTCTGATAGAACAAAATCCAATACCCTGCAGCAATCAGAAGACACAGAAAACAAAATATAAACAAAAGACAGTAACATTTTATATGTCTTGAGGTAAAGGATATATGATTTGTAGGGACCTAGTAGCTCAGTTGGTTGGCTATCTGAACTTTCACCTTGTTGGTGAGGGTTCAAATCCCCTCCCCCATTTCCCCTTCCCCTACCCGCTATGTAATAAAAAATAAAAAAAATAAAAAAAGATATATGATTTAATTCATAGTAAAGTGATATGAGAGCTAGTCACTGTATGAACGAAAGAGCATATAGCTCCCTACAAACCACTAAACGCACATTAACCAAATCACGCAACACAATAAGAAAATGCAGCATAATATATCCAATTATCCGACAGAAATAGGTTCTGAAGAGAAGCTTACCATAGAAAAGGGTGCACATGAAAATCTTGAACAAGCTGCATCCATGATGGTATAGCTATAATGAGAACACATGCGAGGGAAATGTAGAACACAAAAGATCGCCTTATATGATTATCTGCACTATCTCTAGAAGATGCCAAGCCGACCCGCTCCAGAATTTGAAGCACGTATTTGAACAGCATAGGGAAAAGAAGAAGGCCAATAATCAATCCCTGGAACATAGAGTTACATTTCGTGATTACAACAACAACAACAACAACATACCCAGTTGAATCCCACATTTCGTGATTAATACTGTGAATCAGAAACCTTTTACTCTATTAACACGGAAAGAAGAGGGTAGTCTAGAAAACTAACAGCTTGTACAATACCTGAATAATGACACTAACTTCACTTCTTTGGATTCCATATGATATACTCACTACCTTAGATGCAGTAAAGTACCCATGGGACTGTTCACGGAAAAATCACTGCTTGTTAGGTATCTATATCATCTACTATCAGAGAAAGTAAAATGTGAGAAACTAACCTTAGCAGCAGTACCAGCTAGCATGTCACCAAAATAGATAACAAGGCCAACAGTAACCAGTAGTGCTTCTCCTAAGAAGAGAAATAAGAATGTAACTTACTGTATAGAGGACCATTCATCAAACAAGGAAACTAAATAGGACACATCAAATGATTTTGAAGCTCTGATCTCTGAAATAACAAGAAATAAAGATTGTGTGGAATTAAAGCGTGTTCTAACAGTGCAAGATTGTGTGGAATAACATATGTTCTAACAGTGCAACTTAATATCCGACACATTGTTCAAAGTCGTGGAATCAGATATGATATCAGAGGGTCTTTATCCCACAGATTGGAGATAAAATGCATTTTAGCTACATATAGGCTCTAAATATTCCTATAACTATTAGTAGGAATAATTTGTGAACTATGACGTGATTATTTGAATAATTATTTTAATGTAGATAACTGCTAAGAGCGCATTCAAACTTGCATCTAATGTATCGAAATTATATTTCAAACGTCAGGTAAGATAATTTCAATGAATAAAACCCAATCCTGCAACATAAAGACGCAATAATACCCAAATTGCTTTAATCTTCTCTAAAAGGCAAGAGATGCTTCCAAATAAATATCAAGTTTTAGAGCCATTATAGGAATTTTAAATAAAAAGGCATATTAAATTCGACACGAACCACACTGCTTTTAAAGAAAAGTTTAAAAAGCCCAAAGTTTCTTGTCAACTTTTAAATCTTTTTTATTTTTTTTATTTTTAGACATTCCTTTCTGAAAGATCAACTACAAGATATCATCAGAAAAGAATAAGAAAAACAGGCTTAAAAGAAATCCTAAATGATTGAAAAGGATCGGCTGATACACCTTCATATTTGGTATTTTGCCTTTACATGATATTATACCTAGCCTTGATAACATCAGTCTTACGTACTACCTTTTTTGGTCATCTGGTGGAACTACAATAGTCAGCGCTACGAATCTGCTATGGGTACAAATCAACATATATGTACCAACGGAATGGATACAGCAGATACATAACTGTATCCATCAATTGTTTAAACCATGACCCAACGGAGCAGGAAAACAGGCAGAACGAAGCTCTGGATAAACAATTATTGCTTCACATTGTCTATAGCAATATCCCGAGAAATCTTAGTTTTGTTGTGATTACTGGAGAGGGAATGTGAACTGAATTCTTGCACAACAGAGTGGACCCTCATATCAAGTGCGCAATTTAGTAGTTTGTGATGCTAGGGATCTAGTAAAGTAACAAATATAGTAACATGACCAACCAATTGAAGCGCATGCTGGAAAAGTGTGGAGAATATTCTGAATCAATTTTACTGCTGCAAATCCATGAGAGAATAGCCACAATAAGATAGCTGCTGTATACCACCCTACAGGAGAAGTTCACCAAGAGTTGTTTAGGAATGCATAGCTATCAGCAACTTCTTGGGTTGACCAATGAATCAAAAGGTGAACATAAAGAAGGAGAAGTTGACCTACCACCATGAGATTTCACAGCAAAAGACACACAGCAGACTCCAAAATACAATGCTATACAAGTTAAGCTACAGCGAGAAGTGACACAATTCTTGCTGTCTGATTGATGGTAAAAAATGAAGCAGAGATAAGCTAGCACAGTGTAGCAACTTGCAGATGTCACCCAATACAGTAGTTGCAGATTTTCAAGCTCTGTTAGAAGGTCAAAACTAAAACAAGTCAGTCATACAGGTGAGGCAAGATAGGATTCAACATAATTCCTGAATACAAACTCGCCAATACTTTGAAGTGACTGATGGAAATCGACCTATTAGGTGAATAAATGTAAAAAAACAACCACGCTTCTTCTCAGCTACACAAGCAGAAGCAAGATTATACCTTTCCTCTACTAGACAGGGTTTTTCCATGTAGAATGTCACAAAATAGAAAATAACTTAACAATATTTCGAGATAGGAGATGCAATAGTAAGCTACATAAATACAAAAAGTAGTACTAAAAAACTTATCAATTTACAGAACAATTATCCTTCTTCATACTGCACTTCCACTGTCATTACTGCTTCATTTGAATTAATCAATTTTTTTTTAAACAGTGCTTATTTGCTCATCAACAAGTGTTATCCTTGCAAGAACCAGTTTACAATGATTTTTCTGTGGTTCGAACATAGCATTTTAGAGATGGAGGGTAAGTAATAAGAAGTCATTTTGTTTCTACGTGTCATTGAATTTCATGCAACAAGTACAAAATTCAAGAGGACTGGTCTCAGAGTCAATTTGGACATGGATCAATCTATATTTTCAACTAAGCAAATCTATGACAGATTCTCAAGGGAATCACATGCTCGAGTATCATTTCAGTGAGCTTCATAGTGCAAAAGAACCAAGTGTCAATGTCATACACGGCATACCAAGCTGAAATTTCTAAACTATCTTCCTCCCTTTCTTAGGTGCAGGAGCTTGATACAATATAATTTGACTCAAGATGGTGTCTTTGGAGCTTTTTCTTGGAGGCTGGTAGAAACTCTAACCATGGAATCATCAAAGTTCATAAAAAAGGTTAAAAATCTAGTTCCCCAATACTTCTATTCTGAAAATTCTTCCAGATCTGCGGCATTCTTGCAAAAAGAAAATCGCATGCTAAGAGGAATATGAAATCTCAAAAAGGATGGGAACAATTTGACCTGCCAAAACAGTTGAGGCTATAGCACAATATGATAATGCTCTAACCGATGTCTTTGCTCCGAAAGGCTGAGAAAAATAATAGATGATTGTAACCAAAATGATAGCTTGAATCAAAAGAAAAGCATGCTCTCAAAAAGCTGAAAATGGAAGTCCTTTGTGAAGACAACATGCTAAAGCAATGGTATAACCAATTACACTTTTCCATTGCAAAATTCTTAATATCTGAGGAAGTTTAACTTTGGTGGATGCAGCAATAATAGCATAACCAAGGAGAGTTGGGATATTAGCAGAAGCAGACAATCCTTTTCTGGGAATTCACCTTTGCTAATGGTTCCCACAACACAACCAAAATCCATTTCAAGAAACTTGAGAACCATCTCGATGGGATCAACAAATTTTCTTCCGGTTTGTTTATGATCTTGTTGTGGAACTAAGGAATTAGGTTTGAGCGCTTTGAGGTGATACTCGAAGGATGAATCCTTAAACACAGTCCAGATTTATGATCAACTAAGGTTGCCTTGTTATTGTGGCAATTTTGTGGTCCACTCCTTGTAATATTTTCTTGGGACTGGGGGGGGAGGTGAAAAATATTCACTCCCGATAAAATAATGTAAGTAGTCAAACTACAAAAGCTCAATTTGCTAAAAAAAATGAGTGGTCTACCTTCACTTCCAACATGATTTAAAGATACTGCTCTTGACATTTGAACTAACTTCGACACCATAAGCCCAGGCAGCGTTACTGCCCCCAAAAATATCCCTGATGAAGCACCAGGCCTGGAAAACAGTAGCAACACTAAATAAATAAATAAACAGTACAAGAAACAAAAACCACATTTAACCCAAAAAAAAAATCAACTCAGAAATTAGGCCTGCTTAACCCCAAATTTTCAATCAAACGAATGACAACATTAATCAAAGCAAAAACAACAATGTAAAAGCGTAAAATTGAAGATGCAGCAGAGCGATTGCAACTTCACATGTTTTCACTCCTAAGCTCTTCTATCTCTCATATTTTGACCCGACCCGGCCCATAAAAAATAGTGCACGGGGTAATAATTGCAGTGGTTAGCATAAAATTAATAAATAAAAAAGCAAACCTGGTATTGAAGAAGTGAGAGAGGGGAATTGAAGAAGAGGCGTCGACGGAGATCTCAACGGAGAGGGCAAGGAGAGAAAGGAGAGAAAGGGAGAGGGATTCGAAGAGAAGGGAATGAGGGGTAGAAAAGACAATCCAACCAATGAAGAGTGCTACTACAGCTCTCTCGCCGGTGAGAAACGACGACGCAGCCATGAGATTCCGACGTATCAGTTAGCTGAAATTGAAATTCAATTGAAAATATTCGTCCATTTTTTACCAGTGTCGTAAATAAGAAGAAATGCGTGGACCACCGTGTGAACTTGGGGGGAATTCGGTAGGTTTGGCGCGCACCCGGGTTTTTATATGCTGTTGAACTGTCAACTCTGATCTACGCCTTGAAGTTGTCAACGGATTTTCCTCCTTTTTTCCTTTTTTAGGACTGCACATAGCCCTTTTTACCCTTCAAATTGGCCTAATACCAAGGTTGTGAGTTTGAACTCTAACTCAATTAAAAAAAAAAAATCGCAAGGCAGAATCTGCCCAGCGAAATTCTGCCTGAAGCGCAGAATTTAAACACCACCATTTTGAGGGGTAAAAATTAAAGATCACCCCCAGCGAAGGGCAATCCGGCAAATTACCCTTTTACGATTGCATTAAGGGGTCGTTTGGTTGGTGGTTAGGAAGTAATCATCCGTGTGCTATTAAAATTAGTACAATGTTTGGTAAAATATGAGTCACCTTATAGAATATCGCGTCCATTAAGAAATTAACAAATACAATATGAAATTTACTAAACTATCCCTATTTATTAGATATTTTTTTAGAATTGAACAATATTAAATAGAATTACTTTTTTAATGTTAAGGCCATAATTGGAAGCGCTTGCCAATTTTCGTCTTGAATTTCTAATGTGACACTTATTTTGAGATAAATTTTTTTTTTTTTGCTCCGATAACACTTATTTTGGGACGGAGGGAGTAA
This sequence comes from Lycium barbarum, assembly GCF_019175385.1. Classification (NCBI taxonomy): domain Eukaryota; kingdom Viridiplantae; phylum Streptophyta; class Magnoliopsida; order Solanales; family Solanaceae; genus Lycium; species Lycium barbarum. Next base: position 165,109,474 of record NC_083337.1, read on the forward strand.
CATTTTAGTTGCTATATATAAATTCAGCACACTAAAAATGGTGTTGATACTAGCTTATGATCATGCATAACTAATAAGAATACATAAGTATAAGTTATGAAAGAATTTTTATATTATTTTATGAATAAAAGATATAAAATAGAATAATTAATACATAAATGACTAAACTATGCATAATTAATCTATATATTATTGTCTATTGATATATATTATTGATACCTAAGTGTTTTTTTTTTTTTTTTCCAAATATCAACTAATCTGCTCCTTTCCTCGTTTCTGATTTCTGTTTTTCCTTCTTTTTCTTCTGGCGTGAGGACGTTTGGTTATTTTGGCTCTTCCCGTTTGGTGGAACTCGCTTTGAAGTTGTCAATGAATATTCCTCCTTTTTCCTTAGTATTTTTTTTTTTCTGAATTATTGGTACATTTATAAAGGGGCGTATGTAGCCTATAAGGTTGGGGTTCAACCGATCCTCATACTTTGGACGCGAAGTCTAAATTTATGTGTAAAAAACTATTAAAATTGTAATAAATAGTAGATATGAATCCCTAACTTTAAAAATATAATGAGTTCAATGCTAAAAATCTATAGATTAAACTCATAAAATTTAAATTCTGGATCCGCCTCTGCTTCTATTTTTGCCTCCCAACTCTGACATCAACAATTTCACGCGTTTGTTTCAAGAAGTGTTAATTATAGGAAAACTTTTTCAGTTTTATAAAAAAATCATTTCGTCCAAACAGAGGTAATGTTTTCAACTTTTGAAAAACATCATTGGTGGAGTAGTTTCCACTTTTCTCAGATGACGTTTGGTAGAAAGAAAAAAAAATCAGCATCTTTATAAACAAATGATTTGAACAGAACTATTTTTTAAACAAATTGTTTTCCTGATGTATGTACTTTAGGAATGCATAAATCTTTTCATCCAGAGGAGAAATAGTTTTTTTTTTTTTTTTTTTTTTGGGACAGCTCAATACTTGCAGTGCAATAATAACTTATGTCAATTTTATTTATATTGATGCGTACTGCGTAGGTCAAGCTAGAATAGCATCATTAGAGGTTAACAACTGACAACTAAACTTTTTATTCTTATTTTTACGTATGACTCAGTCTCACACCAAGTCGAGAAGGAGTCCTTAATAGGTTTGCAAGTGTTGATGGAAACAAAGTGATAAGGAATCAAAATTGAAATATTTATAGGAAAATAATTTCTGGGCATTTTTCTCCTTTTTAAATGAAAATATTTTTTATGTATTGCTGATTCCTGAGTATAAACTGAACCAGGAATAGAAGACAAATTAGCTTCCCATTGTTCCAAGATTTGATATCCATGCTCTAAATTGCCAAATTTATAAGCAATAAAACCCAAGAAACTGAAACAGAAGTTGCTATAGTATAGCATCTAATTGTAATTCATTGAATTTTGGTTACACATGAAAAGTTTGTGGACACAGAGATTTTTCCTGATACAACACTTCAGCAGAATAAATACAAGAACTTTGTATGCAACAGCCATAACAAACAGTACCAGTAAATTTTTCCACTTAGAGTTACTATCATCAGATATATCATATACATTTTCCAGAGCCTCGTAACCAGATATGGTTCTCACCTGCCCCACTGCAAAAGAAGTTCCGACGTACTCGTTCTCCAACAGTCCCTGGTAAACGAAATATTAATATAATTTCCCTGATAGATAACCAGTGATCAAGAACATACACTGAGAATTTTAGCCAAGTCTCAAACTTGCCTGCATAGAGTAGGTATGAAAAGCAATATAGGAAATGGGGTACATCCATACTGGTCTAGGCAAAGCACTTCTGATTCTAAAAAAGCCAGTGGAAAGCATCATTATCACCTGAAACACGAGAGATGATAGCCGTTCGAATGACATCAAATGATAATTAAATAAAACTCCTGCTCAAAGAATCCTATATAACACTAGAACTGCAAACATTTCAGATGACCAACTTCCTGACTCCCCTTATCAGAAAATTGACCCTTACGACAAAGTAGGAAGCCCCAATCACTGCATATTTTCCAATCAATCGAATATGATAATATTACATCAAAGAGAAAGGCAAAGAATGTAGTGTTAACTCATACTACAGTAAATCATATCTTGCAAGTAAGATTTAAGGCAGAACTTACATGTATGGACAGAAAACCTAAGATGCTCCAGAAGATATTTTGCCAAATGGAAGCAACAAGCAGTAGCAGCCCCTCATTTACCAATAGACACGCAAAGAAATTCAGCACAAAGTACATCAGCAAGCTGAACTCATTCCGCAACCCAATAAGAAAATAGAATACCAGACTTGAGGAAATGGAGATGAGAAACAAGAACGGGATGCTGGCAAAAAACTGCCCAAGTAGGAAAAGAAATGCCCCAGAATGCTGGTTTGATTCTTCACAGGTGTATATCTGCAAGGCATCATGATGTTAATTAGGTTGGTTCAGCGAAATCAAGTTCAAAAGCTTACTTGTAACTTGCAAGGACTGATGAGATTGAAACAGCCAGAAATGTCACATTCCTAGTGATAAGTACAGATATTTCAGCTATTGGAAAACCCTAGTCTTGAGAATTTTAGTCACTTCAACTTCGTATTTGTCTACATTTCACCCCATGTGGTAAGGGGTCTTTAACTTGAATCCCATGTTTAGTTCATCAGATTGAACAAGAGCCTAGAATGAGGATCACATTTCTGTGAAGAGAATGCCTTGGGCATACCATATGGCCATAAGAAAGTGTATAGTCCACTCTCAGCCTACCAAACAACCCTTGATTCTTAAATACACACATGTACTGGATTCATTTTGAACATGACGTTCACATATAATAGTTTCATAGAAGCATGTTTGTGCATTATCCAGAGGAAACATGAATAAGTTGCTGACATCACCTTGATTTCTTTCAACTGTGCAGGTACACCGGCGACGCCCAGCAGAGAGGTGAATGAAACAAATACAAATATTGCTGCTGCTCTTATCTGCATGGCAAAAAAAAAAAAAATGTCATAGTTTGCATACTGAAAACAAGAGCAATTAATGGCAAATATTTACCATCAGGTTAAAAAAAACAACAATATCAAGTCACTAGTTGATTATTTCATGGACTGTGTAAACAGCAAAACCTGGAGGGTCTGGTGCACAAACATCATATGAATGTACTACTGAATTAGACATATGCAAAAGGAAAGAGACACGTTTGGTTCTTTAGTTATTAGCTTACCGTGACAGACGACAAGGAATGCCCCAATCCAGAAAACAAAGTGCCAATACAAAGGCCAAGAAACATACAGATAATCAACCTTAGCCAATAATATTTCCACTCTCTTGACATAATCAATAAAGATCTCCAAGTCAAAACTGCAACTCGTGTTGCATTTCCTGCCATTCCCTTTCTTTTGATAGATGGACCTTCCTGTAAGGACGAAATACAAACAAGAGATAAGAGACTATATTGAAGCTCGGGCAGTAAGTATGGTCATTTGACCACTAAAAGTTTCCTTACCGAACACTCTTAAGGCTTTAAGCCACTTTTTCTTACTTGAGAATGATTTTATCAAATATTTCTAGAGCTAGTTTTAATTATAAAAGATTGTGACCTACAGTAGTTTTTGTGTATTTTTTTTTTCCTTCGTAAAGACTTTTTATGTAGTTTCTAAATAGACAAATTATTTTCTAAAAAGATTAGAAATCAATGTATGAAATAGACGGAAACTAAATTGTATGACCCTCTTATTCCAAATCCCGTCATTCTTGTTGGAATAGAGGGAGTAATGCGTCGAGTTTAAAAATACTTCATAAGGTTGTCAAATTGCCTCTACTTTATAAGAAATTTGGTATTGCAAGGAACAAAGATTGGAGGAAACTCTAACTTACACATTGGCATAAATAACTCTTTATGGAGTACTAAGACAATAGCAAGGACAATAAATTGTTTTAGTACACAATGACCAACAACAACATACCCAGGGTAATCCCACAAGTGGGGTCTGGGGATGGCAGAATGTAAGCAGACCTTACCCCTACCTCATGGAGGTAGAGAGGTTGTTTCCGAAGGACCTCAGCTCCAGTACAGCAAAGCAAAGTAGTTATGAAAAGGAAATACGGCAGTGAAGAAAACATGGCAACTAATAAGGAAATTAGTATGACCAACAACATACCCAGTAAAATCCCACAATGTGGGGTCTGAGGGGGTAAAGTGTACGCAGACCTTACCCCTACCTTGGAAGGTAGGGAGGCTGTTCTCGAAAGACCCTCGGCTAGTATGACTAAGGAACTAATATTAATAGCATTTGAAATGGACAGTGACAAGACTTCTGCTCCATTCTAGCCCTAATGAAACCAAAAACTTCAATTCACACAAGAAGAATATGATAATTGAGGACAACTAGTTTGTCAAAAAAACCAAAGCCAACAAGAGCATCCTTCAACAGAATGCTCGAATTATATCACTGCCCAAAGCACACACCACACAGGTATAAATAGCTTATGTATATAGTTGGTCCATATCAAGAATGGGAAACTTCCTAGTGTCTAGTGGTCACATTAAAGAGTGCATCAGTTAGATCTCCACTTTACACTTTGAAAAGGTCTTGAGAAAGATTGAGCATAGTCATTAGTAACTACCCGTGATGTCAATAGTGACAACAAAGAAAAAAAATACCTTCTCGGTAAGTTTCGTTATTACAAATATACCTTCTCTTTTTCTATGATAAATAAACATACCTTCTCAGTAAGCTTCACTATCATTGTCTCAACAGCAGCAGCGTCTTCCGATGATCTATAAGCTGCTTCAATGGTACGTATAGCAACAGCAGTATCCATGCTCACTGATGATAAGTCTCCATGGTTATCCTGTTGAGATGATAAAATCACAAACTTGAACAAACATCTTTCCTTTTTGTGTTGGGAGGGGTACGAGATAGGGTGGCCAGAGAACAGACAAGAATCTTTGAACTTCCATTTTACATCTTATAAAAAAAAAATTGTTCCTTTCTCAAAGAGCTTTCCCCAGCATAATAAAATAATAGCATGAATATGGAGAAAAGGGTAGCACAATGAACTGAGTTATAATTGTTCCAACATCCTAACTATTTTTCAACAATCACTATCTTTAACCACTATGATTGAGCTTTTAAAGAAAACAACAAAAAGAGCTTTGAATGCTTATAAGCAAATACCTGCCAGCTTTTGCACATCGTAATAATCCTGTCAAATTTTGTGTTTATAGCACGCAAGAAGTGATCAGAAGGACTTTGCATAATTGGACAAGGAAATCCAGCATTCGAGAAGTGCTTCACAATTAAATGATATGTTAGTCTCTAACAATCAATAACATTAAGAACAGAGTACTGATTCAAAACATAATGACCAGAAAATAAACATCTTAAGTGCTATGAATTTCTAGTAGTATTTCATAATTGTGCACACGCTTGGTGAACTAATCTTCCTCCATGCCCCCTGAAGTAAGTCTGTCCTGTCTGAATCCCCGTTAACGTTGGCTGATTTTCAGAGGAACTCCTTTTCTTTCTTCCAACCACTATCCATGGATTCTGAAACATTTAGTCATTTTGGAAAATTTGTCACCACTCACCAGTATTTCTCTAGACAATTTCCTCTTTGTCAGAAACCCAACAAACTGAACTTTACTGATTTCTTCTAGTTTGTAAGGAAACCGTATAAGAAGCTATATGTAGGGACCTTTATTGGGCAATAAGCTTCTAAGCAACAATTGGACTTTGAAAATCGGAGGCTCACACTTCAAATATGTCCAACTGACACAACCTTATCCTGCAAATCATTACTCCAGCGAAAATCATGTTCCCCAGGGTAACCATCCTAACTTAGTAAATATTTACTTCAATATTGCCATTCTTGGCTTCTTTAAATGAAAATAAATAAAGAACTTCAGCCAATTCAACTGCATGGGCTCATTTTTTCTCTTAAAATAGGGTACCATCTGACTAACAATTGACTTCTTCTTTTCAGATAAACCACAGTACCACACCCACAACTGGGTCTCCCTTATTGCAGCAAAAATAATATCATTCGTTATTGAATGCTTTTGTTTGATGCAGTCATGATTGCTAAGAAAACCAACCCTTTACCTGAATCAATATGGACAGCAGTGGTGGATCTAGCATGCTAGGTGGGGGTTCCATTGAACCCCCAACTTTCGACGCGGAGCGCAAATTTATGTGTAAAAATTTATTAAAACTGCAATAAATAGTAGACATGAACCCATAACTTTTAAAATACGACGGGTTTACACTAAAAATCTTAAGTTTGAATGCATAGAGTTTAAATCTGGATCCGCCTCTGATGGACAGTGTAAAGAAGCATACCAAGGCAAAATTACCTGTAAGCAAGCCAATGTTTCACCAAAGAACAATGTCTTTCCATTTGATAGGAGGCAAATTCGGTCAAAAAGGCCAAATACTTCAGTACTGCTTTGGCAAATGGTGAATATCAGAGTGCAGCCAGAGTTGGCAAGCTTCTTCAATGTAACCATCATCAGAAGTGCAGAAACGCTAATCATAACAAGGATTAAACATCAGCTAAACTAGAGTAGTTCATTATTTTTGATAAGTAGAAGAAATCCAAGAGCATCAAGTCTCAATCACAAAGAATAGCAAGTCAAAAACACAGAGAATTAATAAGGAAAATTTTACTGAGAGATATCCATTCAGTTGGAACCCTACAGTTGATTTTGAATATGCTACAGAAATATCAATTTCCAGACCATCAAATAAGAAAATCACCATCAATGACATGTACTCCCTCAACCCTTAAAATTGATGCTTTCATGTATGACAGACGAACTTCAGTACTAAGCCAATCAAAGAACCTTCACATTCTCTTCTGGTAACTGAGTCCTCGAAGAGACCTACATTCCCTAAGTTAGCAACCCTAGGCTTCATTTGCGGGTCTTTCCCAAAGAAAGCTTGTAGCCTTTTTTTTACCCATTAATGCTAAAATATTTACTGACCTTTTTCATTACTAATTGACCTTTCAAATCATATAAACTTTCAGCATAGTTTGATATATCCCAACTTTACAGACATACTTCAATAGTTTAATAAATGAAGCGGTCTTTCTCTATCACCACATGCATACAAGACAAGACAAGCAAATCAATTTTTATGCCTACTCGTCAAATAAACATGGAGCATTAGTATTTTTTACGCTTTATTGGAAAGAAAAACTAGAACATACTAAATATTTGGCTGTTTAGCTACTACAGCAGCTACAGAACATAGTACGCAATTTGATCTAGTCACTAAGAAGATCACCAATACAGTTCCGGATACTGAATATGTCAATGTAAACTCAATGACGATCAATAAAAATTGTTGTGATTTTTAAACGAGTAAGAAGAGAACCTGTCAAGATGATAAAGGGGCTCATCGATAAATAAAATATGTGGGCTCATGACAAGTTCCCGGGCAATGCTGACACGCCTTCTCTCACCACTGCGAAGGCCTCTCATGTAACAGTGGCCACCTATAAGTTTATTAGCACAATCTCCCAGTGACATAGCATCTATAACATCCTCCATCACACTCCTTTTCTGACAAAAGAAACCAGGAAGCTGAAGCAAAGCTGAGTAGTATAGGAATTCACGCACAGTTAATGATCCAATAAGAGTAGTTTCTCTGTCAACATATCCCTGCCAATGAGCAAACTTTAAATGTCAAGCAGGCACACGCTGACAAAACAAAGAAAACAACTGCCCCCTTCCCAACCTACTTGATTCAATTGAAGTTTTCTTCCAAAAGGCCCAAAAGTACCAACACTTCTTAACCCTAGTTCAAACAAAGTAAACTGTAATGTATTTTAATATTAACATGGTGGTTAGGCTACCACCTTAAATATTTCAGCTATTGTTATCCAATGTCCATATTGGATTATGTGAGGAGATGCTTGTAGGTGTGCTCAAACCTATGGAAAATATGGTCTACAGAACCCCTTGGGAAAGAAGGACCATTTGTCGAGATGGAAAGAACTATTTAATCTAAAGGTTGGGAATAGGAAGGGGTTCACAGGCCTAAATTCGCACCAGCAACTCCTAACTCAACCAGCGAAAAAGCCTCATTGCCGTATTCAAATGGGATAAAAAATGGGAAAAGGGATTTCCAAACACTGGATACGTGAAATTATACCACATCATCAGAAGCAGTTGCATGAATGTTTTGCTTCAAATGTGAAAGGACATCTTCTTGCCAAAGAGAACACACAGGTCACCTTATGTCAGAGAGCCAAAGGATTGGTCGATGAACTAAATTGAGAAAGAAGGGGCTATTGACTCACTGAACCAGTAGTCATTAATAGGAGAGTGATTATGATTTTAAAGTCCAAAAACCAGTTCAGAGTGAACAACAGCTAATGTAATCTATAAAACAGGTCATCAAAGTCCACAGTCCAGACATCCGTATTAAGAATACAAGCATGACCACAAGCGAAAGTAAATGCTTACAACATACATAGGAACCATACGACATGTGCCTTTTTGTCCCGTTTACAAACACCTCACCATACATTCTCGCTGAATCAGGTAACCTTCCTAAAGAAGAGAAAGAAAACTAGCTCAGAATCACATATAAACAACTGGATGCTTTTCTATAAGCTGACTATGAATTGAATACGACAAACCTGCTAGGGCTTTCAAGAGTGTTGATTTCCCTGACTTGGGGGGACCCATGATGACAGTCATTGTTCCAGGTAATGCATAACCATGCGAACTCTTGACCACCTTATCAGAGTATTTTCTTTTTCCCTTTATAGTTACAGTCAAGTCCTTCCAGGCAATAGAAGCTCCTGCAATCTTCCTTGTAATAACTTCCCTCTCCGGTAAAGAAGGAGACGGCGAGGAACCACTATTGACCTTTGACAGGGAAGGGGAGGGTGGCGTAGTCGCAGCATTAATAGAATCACCTCCTTCGTCCTCTTTGACCTCTATATCTGTCTCATCCCAAACAGGTGAATCTTCAAATGAAATTGGTTGTCTAAGTGTGCCAGGTTTCCGCAAGTAGAAGAAATTACTTGATGGCACCCTACTAGCTGGACTACTTGCTGTAGAAGATGGAGACATATAATGATCTGATTGAGAGTGTATTTCTTCCATTCTTTTGAATTCTCCAATTCTGTCTAACTACTCCGGGAATGGAACTCTGAGCTGAAGGTTCACGAGGAAATCAAGATATCACAACTGGTTCTTCCCTAGACCAACTTTGCCTGTTCTGTAAAACGCCTTCCAACCCTGTAAAGATAGCAATAATTAACAAACACCAAAGATAGCTTGTTATGGAAAGAATAACAAAAAACAAAAGCAGAAAATAAATTACATCTACAGCTAAACGACATTCGAAAAACTTTAAGCACCAGGACAGATTCTCTTTTTGTGCTTTCGACACCAATTGTGGTTGCAAAGGGCCAAAATATATTACTCAATAAACAGTTCCAAGGAACTGTCACTCACTTTCAACAGTTATACGATTCCAGAAGATGATCTAGAATTAGGTCAATCGCGTTTATTAGAAGTCAACAATAGAACGGTTCTACCAGCAAAAAGTTATATACGTTTAAATCAACTACACCTATAACCCAAGTTAGTTGGGTTGCCTGTATGAACCTTCTATATCTGTTCCTTCTACAAGTTCAGTGGTCAAAATATATTCTCATGCTGGCTGTCACCCTATTTTTAGGCTGACTAGATCCTGTAGCAACCTTCCTCCTTTCCTATGCTTTGGGAAACTCACATAGACTAAGTTTTGAAAAAAAAAAAAAAAAAAACACAACCGGATATGAGAAGTTGATGAGCTTGAAATGTCAATAAATAAATCCTATATACATGAAAACACTCATATTAAACCCTTATCAATCAAAAAAAAAAAAATCTCATAATAAAAGAACTCTTTTTTCTTTTTCTCTTAAAGAAACATTATGCATACATAAAGCACAAAACTTTATCAGCTTTAACAAACATCTTAGCAAATACTAGAACACTAAACTCACTTAACTCCATAAACCCCAAAAGCAAGCAGAGAGAGAGAGAGAGAGAGAGAGAGAGAAACCAAAAGCTTAAGCACTCAAATGCTAACAAGCACCAATAAACCACTGAAAAAAACCTTAAAACACTTCAAATGACAACACAAAAAAACTGCAAGTAAGCTCGAACTTCCAACTGTGAAGTCCACAAAGAGCAAGTAAAGTTAGTGAACGATGAAGAGTACAAACCTGGATCCGAATATAGCAAAGTTCTTCACATTAGTTAGGGAGAAATAAAGAAGAGTGCTTAGTGGAATAGAGTGGAAGTAAGAAAGAAAGAAAGAGTGACACTGAAGTGTGAGTCCAATTACGAGATTAATGGATACTTTTTGACCCGAAAAACAAGGAATGCGGTGTATTTCTACACAATATTTGGTCCAATTGAGAATTTCCTTTTTTATATTTTTTTAGCTTTTTAAGAAAAGAGAGATAGTGACTATTGAACTTGTACATATTACCACTAAAATTAATAATTTTGGCTGCATTAGAAAACAAAAGGATAGCGGCAAGAAAATTTTTGTTTTTTCTCCTTGAAAAGAAAAACGCGTCCAAGATTCCTCTTCAATTTGAATTTGTTAAGTGCGAGCTAAGTGTCTTATAAGATTACTAATACACGCTCAAAATCATAATTATAGATGGATAGCGACACTTTAATTTTTAGTTTTCCAATTTGGAAAGTTATGGTTAGTGGAGTAGCACATTTGAGATTTGACGAATGCCAACTCAATAAATACATAGCGAAAAATATGGTTACAAAAAGAGCATCTTCTCTTTTTAATGTCTCTTTCACGTGCTTTTTTGTTCTGTTGTTTCTTTTTAATATATTTTTACAATAAAGATTGCTAGTGTAAAAATTTTGTACCATATTATAATGTAGTGCCACAAATTAATTACTCCCTTAGTCTCAAAATAAGTCTCTCATTAGGAATTCTAAATAAATATTCAGTAAACTTTACATTATGTTTATTGATTTTTTCATGTTCGTGATTTTTGCTAAGGTTATACATATTTTGGGATAGAGAGAGTACTATTTTATCTTGTTACAAACTACTAATGTTTATCAAAAAAAAAATGTTGCTATCTTATAAGTAATATAATTTAATAAATGTTTTTACATCGTCAATATATAAAATAAAAGTTTTTTTTTTTTATTGTGGGCAAAGCCGCAAGGGGCGGGGGCGGAGAATTCTGCAGAGTTTGTCTCGAATTTGTATTCCCAAGCAAACATGAATTAAGTGAAAGGAATTGGCAACTAATTAGGGATGGTACATTTCGGCTCCACTTCAAGTTCCCAATAAAAGATTAGGAGTCCGTTGCGATGGCTTAAAAAAAAGTGACTTTTATATATAAAATGTTTTTAGAACTTTTAAGTGCTGAAAGTTATTTTTATAAATAAGCAGTTGAGTGTTTGGATAAAAGTGCTTATGCTGAAAATAAGTTGTCGATGTGTTTGGTAAATAAGTGTTGTTAAGCACTTATTTTCTGTCAAAATGACTGAAATACCCTTAAAGCTGTTAACACCATAATAAGTTGATTTAAAAGATTTTTAAACTCTAAAGTTGATTCAAATCAAAAGTAATTTATATTTTAAAATCACTTTCACTATAAAATGTTTATTTAAGTTAATTTTTTATAAATACATGTTACTTAAGGGGGGTGCATGAGCTAAAAGAGACACTTATTTTGGAATGAAGGGAGTAATATCTTCTTGATTTATTTCATTACTAGTGAAATTGCCCGCGCGAAAGACAATGATTTTACAAATTGACACTTTTGAGTTTTTTTTTTTTTTAGAAAAGAAGAAAATAATTTCTCATGTAACTTGGATTAATCTTATATTTATTTGAATATTTTCTTTTCTTTTTCTCTTTGAGTTATACATTTGACTTCAATAACCATTCAATCCAAGTCTAGGAATAATAAAAAAGAAAAGTAAAATATGTTAACAAATATTTGGAGAAATGCAATGTCCGATGTTGGACTTCATTCCAACTTTTTCTCCTTTTATAATGTTTTATCCTTTTATCTCCTATGCGTTTTCATTACTTATTCTTTCTCTTACTCCCCTATTTTTTTGCCTCTCGTTTACATAAATCTTTATTTTTCGTTGTAAAGACAAAGTAATTATATAGGAATTAACACTAACATTATAACTATAAGCCTGCAACATGCATAAGATGTACTTAATAAAAGTGTTAATACAACCGAAAGCACTCCACTATAAATACAAGAAGTGGAAAATATTCATATAATACAAGCATCAAGCATTAGAAATGTCACTAGCAATCATATCACGAAACCCCATCCAATAGACATCATTTTGTTCTCCTACATCTTCGACATCTACATTGTTAGCTCTTGAAGTTATGCCAATATCATTAGAATCAACCGATGGAATATAGCTCTCATTCTCGGCTGTTTGGAATGCATCATCCACGTTGCATTTCTTTCTAATATAATTGTGAATGGCCATAGTAGCAAGTACGATGTCCCTTTGTGTGTCAATGTGATAGTATGGCATGTCTCTCAAAATAGACCATCTTGCTTTCCAAACTCCAAATGTGCGCTCTACTACATTTCTACAAGAAGAATGTAAATAGTTAAATTTCTCAATGCGTCCTCTTGGCTCTCGCAATTGTCGAGTTGCACCGCGGCGAAATTCAACTAGGTGATATCTTACATTATTTCCTTTGTATGGAGCCATGTATCCTTTCATGTGTGAATATCCTGCATCAACTAGATAATATTTGTTTCCGTGTGGATGTGAAAAGTTGAGCTCTTCTCTACGAAGGGCCTCAGCAAATATACGACTATCGTGAGCTGCTCCTTCCCACCCAGCCCATGCAAATGTAAAACACATATTAAAATCAACAATGGCGAGAATATTTTGAGTCAGATAACCTTTACGTCCAATATATGGTATCTCTTGACCTTGCGGTAATCTAGCTTTAACATGTGTGCCATCAATTGCTCCAATACAGTCCTACAAGAAGTGAATGTAAAATAAGAAACTTGGAATCCATTTTTTTCTCGTTGAATTCTAAGGGGTAAGAAACTATCATAAAGCTTTTGTTATATAAGGGTAGTAAAGATACAATGCAGAATAACAAATTATCATAAACGGGTTACTTACTTTAAAGAAAGGGAGATATCTTTGTTTACATGGCTTTTGAGCATCGCAACCATCATTATAATTTGGATGTGGTTGAATGATATCTCTTGCAAGCTTACAAACGGCCTTTAAAGCACTATGAAAGTGTCTATGATTTGTCTCTCCAGAATGTTGAAAGATATCTTGTATCATTCGATTTCCAACTCCATGTGCACAAGTCATCAAGAATATGCCTAACATTTCAGGCATAGACATTCCACGAGTGGGTTTAAGCCCATATTTATCAGTTAGGTCATTGGATAGATCAATGAACACCGCCTTCTTCAGTCGGAAATTTTCATAACAACGAGTCTCATTTCCTCGTAATATCTCTTGAATAAACTCATTTCCAGAGCGCATTGATGTACGACAAGGTTCTTTGCATAGGTATTTTTCACAATACATCAAAATGTATTTACCTGTTATATGACATAAAGCCATCCACTCCTTCGCATCTCGCTCTCTCCGAATCTCTTCTAGTTCTTGATCTTCGTCATCTAACAAATCACTTAAATGAGGAGATACCACATTGCTAATATCCAAACTCTCCATTTAACTGAAAATGGAAATGACTCAAATTAGTAAAGAATGAAAGTTTTTCCAACAACCCAATTTCAAGATTTTTTAGAAACTCCATCGTTTCAATGCACTTATATCTATCTTCGGAAAATCACATTGTAAATCTCAAATTACTATTCCATCAAAGAAAAACAACCACAACAATACATAAAGTTTCCACATTCATTAAAGCCAACACAACAACAATAACCATAAGGTCTAAGGATACAACCACAACGTCAACACAACATTAACAATACATAAAGTTTACACGTACACCCATAAGATTTAGGGATACAACCGCAATGTCTAAACAAGAAGCAATAAGTAAAGTTTACACGCACAACCATAATGTTCGAACATTAAACAATAAAAACATTTAACCATAGCAACGCAATCAGCCCATTTTCTCAAGGTGTAACTGATAGTTATACTCCAACCAAGATTTCCGAGCTTCATCAGTTTCCATCTTAAGAAATACTTGACGTACATCCTTCTTAAGAAACATGTTGCAAACATAGTTGTACTTTCCACTCCCAGCAGGAATATCAGAAAAATTTGCCAACATATTCATACACTTATCGATGACGGGATTATCTACCGAAGGGAATGTAGCAGTGTTTTTACTAAACATAAACTCCACTAGAGAGTGTATATCCTCTCTCATTGATGTCGCACCAGATTTTGCCTTATTTTTTTTACTTGATTGCTAGTGCCAGTATCATCAATTGAACCTCGTCTTTTAAGTGACGGCTTAGGAAACATAATAGAATCCACATTCTGTATATCATCACTTTCATCATTCCCTTCATCACTAGGATTGATAAAGTGTTCTTTGTCATAGCCACCAATATTATTTGTTCCTTCTTCATCAAGATCTACTCTTATGCCAGACATTTGTTCTTGATTCGCTGCACGTGCTCTTTCTCCAGTAGCAACAATATCATAAAACAACGCATCATAGCGATACCATATAAGTGAAAGATCTATTTTCCTAAACTTATTGTATCGATCATCCTCCTGTAACAAAAAAATCAAAACTACTTTAAACTAACCAAGAAATTTAGCAATGAAAGAAAAAAGAAAGACATGTAGAAAAATGTGAGAGATGTACCTTAATTTTTCGCTCCCACCAATCATCATCTGCCATAATTGTATTTTTCGTGGCATCCCATCCTAAACCTGTCTCCCCTCTCATCAACTTCTTAAAAGAATCCAATCTTTTTTCAGGTTATCCCAATGATTTTTCATTTGTTTTTTATCATAGTTTCTTCCCGTGGCTCTATTGAATTCTTCAACAACATTATTCCATCCATCTCTATTTAAATGAGTGTGTGGTCTACGTCCTTGTCTAATCTCATTTTCACACAAATCTATAAATTTAATGTTGGCATCATCATCCCACTTAGCATTACTTCGTGCTTTACTAGTTTCCGGCATGATTGAATGTAAACAATATGAAGAAAGGAGAAATAAACGTTCATGAACTCTGCAACATCATAATGTTGGCAGCCCAATAACTAAACACACAGCCACAATTCCCTAGTCACAGCTTTTTGTACACATACCAAAATAGAGAGATAATAAAGAAGAAGTGGAAGCAGCAGCCGCAGCAGTAGCAGCCGCCGCAACAACAGCCGCCGCCGCCGCCGCAGCAGTAGCAGCCGCCGCCGCAGCAGCATCTTTTACTGTATTTTGCATTGTTGTTAAAAAGCACTTACACTGCAGTCATATTTGTTTGAAAATGCTTTAACACAAATGAAGATAAAGGTAAAGTAGAGTTTTATCCATATTGCATTTAAAGCCTCCTATGATCTTGGCTTCCAAGGAAAATCAGATCATCCTACAACATCACTTCACAAACAACACTTGGCAGACAACAAATTATAAACTTCCCCTATCACTTAAACTCAGTTTACTTTTGTAATATATAAATGGGGAAAAAGATTAATGTAGGGAGAAGTCAACTTCAAGAAGTAGTACAACTTGAAGATTAGAAAATTAAACAACAACTATCACTTAAGCATCTTAATCACATAGGCAATCTAATGCATCAAAATCACTAGAACGGCATTGCAACATATGTCTTATATTTTATCTCACTTGAATCTAATCTAATCACTTCACAACATATTTGGAGATAGCGGATCAGATGACATGTGACTGAAATAAGACATCACCCGATTATAACTAACTTCATCTTAAAATATCACATGAGGATTCTAGCAAGAAAAGCAAGTTCAGCGTCCATTTTCCTCAAATTACATAAAATTTCCAAAACTAGCTTTACACAACAATAATTTATGACATTTGTTTGAATTATGGCGGCAGAATGTAGAGGGGAAATCAATAGAATTTAGTTAGTTTCATTTTTCTTGTTAAGAATATCAGTTAGATTCAACTATACCATTAGTAGAGCAGGTCAAGGGAACATTGAATTCTCTATACAATGCCCAAATCTGTCTATGCTATTGCCACATGAAAAAAAGAGCAATCTAGCAAAACTTTTCAACCATCATTTTACTCCATAAAGATGTCTTCCTCGACTTAAAAGCACATCCTCCTTCATCAGAACAATGATCCGACACATATTCTAACTTCTCTGGCCAGTGGTATTTAATTTATGTACTAACATTCGAGATCTAAGAATCAAATAAATGGACGGAATAAAGGACAAGATCTATCAACCACAAAGATTGTGTACCACTGAACTACTCTACCGGTCGGAGAAGTCTAAAACATGACATGGGCGAGGAGATGTAGCAGCAGAAAAGCAGATTTGATTAATTAGCATTCTTGAGCTCAGAAGTCATTAGGATTTCAGGATCCCCGAACGTAAGACCTAATCAAGTACTACATCTCCAAGTAATCGGCAAGAACCACACAAATGCAAGTCAAAAAAACTTCTGATCTCTCAAGACTCTTCACTAGAATCTGTAATTGCCTTAGACTCAAAGGTGGATCCAGGAACTTCAAGGTACCACTGGACTCACTACTCCTTTGTGACATTCTTAAAAATTTCAACAATATATATACTTGAAATAAAGGCATAACACATATCAGTCACTATTTAGATGATGTCTAGTAGCTCCAGGTTTATAATAGCCAAGATTATAAGTTTTATTAACAAGTCTATCTCCCCAAAATGCACAAGCAATAATCCAAAAAGGAGTAATCTTGATTTCAAAACCAAAAAAAAAAAATCAGAAGCAGATTCAGCTCCACCAATCATAATAATCCAAAAAGGAGCAATCTTTATCCAAAAAAAAAAAAAATCATCCTGCTATCTCTCTCTCCCTAAAACTGCTAAAAAACTCAGCAACATTAGGAAAAGTTAATTAGAGTATCAAATAATAGAAGTTCCATATAGATTTGACTAGACTCATCAATCAAGAACTAACAAAGACCAAAAAGGGTGCTAAAAAAACTTACTCAAATAGTCACCAAGATTGAAAGTCTGTTTAGCAGCCCAAGCAGAGTAATCAGATGAAGCTTTTTTAGTGGCAATGTTGTAGAACCAACCAGCTGGACCACTGGGTTTGGAGGCTGTGCTGTTGTAGAAGATGATGAATAGAGATCGTGGAGGCTGCGTTGTTGTAGAAGAAATGAGGAACAGATCGTGAATTTTAGGGCTTTAGCTGAGAGGGTACTTTGGGAATTAAAATAAAATATAAGGGATATAAAAGTAATTTCCATGGTCAACAAAAATGACTTTAAGCCCTCCAAAAAAAAGTTAGGATTCCCAACTTTTCATTTTTGGGTGACTTTAAGCACTTTATAGCTTAAATTTAGCATTTTAAGTTGGTAACCAAACACCACATTAAGCTAAAAAGGGCTTATAAGTTGACCAACTTATAAGCCCATCCAAACGGGCTCTAGAACAAGTTAAAAATAGAGTCCGGAACCAAAATGACCTCAAAAAAGTGCTTTTGAATCAAAATACCCCAACAAAAAAAAAGATGACAAAACTACTTTTAACGCAGTAATTTACTGGGCTAAAGAAGTTAACTGTAACGGCGACGTTAACTCCTTTAGCGCAGTAATTCGCAATAAATTACTGCGCTAAAGGGCCGCTTTTTTTTTTTTTTGGTTAACCCCTATTTCTTTACATTTTTTAACGTACTTTGACCATAGATTAATCATGCTTCGGGATCCCAAAACTTCAATATTTTATATAGAACCCTACTTATTTTTGTGCGATTAATAAGGTAGACTCAATACATCAAGGATAAGCAAAACTTCGGATTGCCGTTTTAGTGGTTGAAAAGTGCTCGAACTCCATTTTTGTTTGAAGATTTGGTGTCATTAGCTTTAATTTCTTTATGAAAATACTTAAAATTGTTCATTAATAATAAATCGAAAGTAGTAAAAATACAATCATCAAAAAAAGAAAAACTTAAAATACATTCATCAATTCATGCCCTTGAGTTGATGAAAAACTAAACATACTAATATTCTTCAAAATAACAACATCATCATAAATTAAGCTTAAAACTAAAATCACAATATTCTTAATCATCATCAGAATAGAAATCCTCAATATCATCCTCAGAAAAATATTGGCGGTTTCTTACGACACATCTTTTTTCAGTAGATGTTAGTTCTCTACCGGTTGATGATGCTTGTTCTTCGGCCAACTTTAGGGTGTAAAATCTACATCGTCTTGCCAGCATTCTGTTGTTTTCTTTTCTAATCCTTTGTACGGCAAGCTCGCAAGTTTCTGGACCTACTCGAGGCATGGTTATTGAGTGTCTTATTGGGATTTGAGCGTTAAGATTTTTCAAGTCATAAACAAGACGTTCTAATTTGGCAAGCCGATGTGACCATTCTCGGCGTAAACCTAATAATATTCTCGCGGATCTGAATATTTCACACCGTAGAAATCATCATTACCCTCTATAAGAAGGTGGGGATTTAGCTCATCTAGTTTGAAATCACTGTTATCACTAAAAAAAATCTATGATTTGAACTCTCATCATCACTGCTATTTGGTTCTTTTGGAAGGAGTAAAGACCAAACTGCGTTTGTACTACTTGACATTGAATACGTTGTAGTCTAATAACAATAGAAAGCACTTCTTATATAGTTGCAAAACCCCTATGTACCCCTAGTTGGGAGGGGGGATTGGTCTTTATGACCCTACCTACTTACTTTATATAAAAAAATATTAATCTTTATCGGACATCTCACAGTCCGAATCCCCCTTGTAGCTAAATCTTGTGCTACCATGTACACCATATTCTACCATGAGGTAACGTATTTGCATCCGATTGTTCTCTTCGCGAAAACGGTTAAGAGCAAAATTAAACTCTTGTAGAGTTCCACGAGGCATTGACATAGCACCTTTTTTTGTGCGTTTAAGCCCTACTGACGCTAACTTTTGCTCCAATGTTGCAGCCTTCCTAACACGCCAATTCCACTCCTTTGTCATCATATTGTTGTAACGTTAGTTGTATCTCTCGTTCGGGTTGTTCGAGTATTCAAAATCTTCACCCAATTCCCATGTCCTACCCATTGCGTCGAATATGTATCCTAGAGAGAACGATATAACATGACTAATATCTTTAAATTGGTCAAAAAATGACATAGTAACTCAATTTTGTGTGGTTGATAGTTATTCATCAAATTACGTTATATAACACTTGTTGTATGAAACCCAAAGTTTGATTCGAATTATGACGTTTTTTTGTATGACAGCTGAGGGTGACTGTCACGACCCGACCAGGGGCCGCGACGGGTACCCGGGGCTACCCACCGAGCACCCCTCATTCTACTGCTTATCACACTCATTTACAGCTCTTTTATCAATATTACACTCGAAGCATAAGGAAGTTCATCTTCCATTCCAAAACATAAGTACTTTTATATGCACAAGCCTTTTGGTCATTGAAATCATATATATATATATACATGGTAGCAACCTCGCGTGACCATACCACCCACACTATGTATCTACGAGCCTCTACTAGAGTACTAGACATATGGACGGGACATGACCCTGTCGTGCCCAAAACATACATGCACACAAAAAGGATAACCATAAGCACCTCCAGAACAATGGAGTGCTCTCAAGCAGCTAACAGCTCCTACGAGTCTGGAGAAAGATCACCTCCCTGTCTACCTGTAGGCATGAACACAACGTTCAAAGAAAACGGACGTCAGTACGAACATTGTACTGAGTATGAGAGGCATAAACAATAATATCACATTAATGAAGTAAATGAAGCATCAATAAGGAACATCTGTAGCTGATTGTCAAATAGAAAAGGAGTGATGCATGCTGGCTTACTCATAATCATTATCATATCAGATATGCATAAATATATAAACTGCCCATCCATATCGGATCGGTGTGATAATCATTAGCCTGCGTCCAAGCCTCCCGCGTCCGGGGTATCATGTTGTGCCGCCCACTAGTGGTGTCTGCCCATGCCATCCGGCCATAGTGTATAGCTGCCCGCCTTAGCGGTGACTGCCCGACCAATTAGGCGCAGTGTTATATCATCATAGTGCATGCATAAAGACTCAAAGACAACTATGCTTTATCGGGGTGACGTATGGTCGTGATCCCCCAATTTCCTTATGGAGCACTCATTAACATCCTGCCTCACCTTGAAGGGAATAGTATATGAGGTGAGTGTAAGCAATAATGACATCATGGACGTTTTAGGAACATCATATCATGAACATCTAGAACTTCTATACTTTAACTCATTACCTTGTGTAGCTAATTAGGGATATCGGCTTATATCTTTTCGGAACTTAAGAGATTCATGGAGAAGAAAGAAAGTCATATTATAGGATTCATGCCATAGAAGGAAAGGACTAGCCTCACATACCTTTTGCGCTTGACTAGTCTATCGTTCGCTTGGTTTCCTTTGGTGCCCATGTTTCTACCTTCAAGAGGAATCGCATTGGCATTAGTTACTCGACTATAGGAACATTTCACTATTTCTAGGAAAAATTGGGCAGCACTCCCTTTGTTTATACTACTTTTCCCACATTCTACATCAACTCCCAACGTTGATAACAACATTCACAATATAGCAACAACAATCATCATTTACCTACACTTCCCACAATTCACCATTTCTCTTTGATTTCTCCACAACTATGGTCATAATTCATTATTGCACTTTTTCACAAATAATACTTATTCCATATTCTAGATGTCGTCCATAACACATTTACAATCACAACATATCAATATTCATCATCCATCCCAAACTACTACTCAACAATGACACTATTCACATATTCATGACCCAATTTCTATGTCTTTTCACAATCCAAGTGTTACAACTTTCAACCACTCACACCATATAAAAAAAGGGTCATAAAACTTACCTTAGATGATGGATGAACAACACTCAAGTGGAGCTTCTTTTCTTGCACCAAAACCCTAACTCACTTCTCTTGAGTTTTCTTGGCTTAGATGAACTTTTAATGGGTTTCATACACTTGATTTCATGGATTTGGTGTAGTTGACTAAGGTTTTCCTTTGATTTCTTGTGGATGAATGGTGGAGAAGGTTCTAGAGAGTTCTTGGAGAGAAGAGAGTGGAAGATGAAATGAAATAAAATGAGGGAGGGTCTTATATTAATTCATGAAATCAGTCCCGACCGAGATGTTCGGTGCGATCGACGGAGTGTCGATTGGATCGACGGAGCGTCGATCTAGGCAACGAAGTCGTTAAATTTCCAGTGAGCAATCTGTCATTTCCTTTCATTCGACGGTGAGAAGGACGGTTCGTCGAACTGATCGACGGAGCGTCGACCTGTTCGTCGAAGGGTCTTCTCTCCAGCTAAAATTTACGACACAATCGACGGAGCGTCGACTCGTTCGACAGTACAAAGAACGACCGTCGAACCCCCCCCCCCCCCCTTTTTGCAAAACTGCGGTGAAGTTTCATTTAACGAGCTTTTTTCCCTTGCCTTTAACTTTTTTGGAATCTTAATTAGAATTATTAAGTATCCCTTCTTACTTGTAGGGACATCATGTTCACCTTAACTTACGTTAGTCCCTTCTCCGCTCAGCAACCCAAAGTTTCGAGGTGTAACAGTGACAACACAGTGCAGTGATATAGCGCAGTAAAATATTGTGTTATGTCAGAATAACGCAGTAAATTACTGTGTTATATATGTAAATTACTGTGTTATATATGTATAACACAGTAATTTACTGCGTTATTCTGCCACCCACTGACACAACGCGGTTAATTCATACGTAATGCAATACTTCGTATTTAATTTGATTTGACGTAACACTGCAAGACACACTAATTGCATGCATGCATTGATTGAATATTCAAACTTCAAAACTTATTAATACATATTTTGTATGAAAGAAAAAATTCTAAGTTTCGTCCAACTATTACATTTTGTACTCCTTCTAAATTAGTCAAAAAATGGAAGATGTTCCAAAAATTAGAGTTTCTTTATTCTGGGACGGAGAAATTATATTCGAGGAAAATAATTTGTTCTATAATTCTCCCCCAAAATACCATGTTAAGTTTCTACTTGACTTAAAATTCTCAAAACTACTCCAAGCCTTATATAATAGACTACAAGTTAGTAGGAGTGATTTTGGTTTAAATACAATTGGAAGATATCCAATGTCATTTACGACGCAAGGTGTAACTAGTTATGGACAGCGGTACATTCAAGACGATGATTCTTTGACGGATTATTTGAAGGCTCATTATGATTGTAGGGAATGCATAACTTTAAATGTCCTTGAAATGTACATAGAGAAGGTCCCCATTAATCGACTTGAATTCAAGGTCAGGGCTCCTCAGGAAGCCCGAAATAGACCTCGTCGGGAAGCCCCGTCTAGAATTCAGGCCGAAGTCACTCAAGTGGAACCTACTTATGAACACAATTACCCTGACATGAGTACTTATGAAGGCATTTTGACGAGCCAAATGCCTCTGAATAGTTTAAGTCAGCAATTTGATGGGCTGTGGTAAATTATTATTATTATTATTATTATTATTATTATTATTATTATTATTATTATTATTATTATTATTATTATTATTATTATTATGTGTAGTGGCACTTGAATGCTACTAATGATGTTGATTATATTTTTTAGGGGTTATACACCTGATATGGATCATATCGGATAGTCCTCTCAATCGGAATGGATGAATTAGGTTGGAACATCCTCAGCTTATCCAACTATTCAAAACGATGGTCCTTTCTCAAGTTTTGATGTTGTTGATTACTATCGGTACGTCTATTTTTTTTTAACATCAATAGTATTATTTTATGTGTAGTAGTTAAAATGCTCTACTTTCTTATGTAGGGAGAATGTGGTGATTGCATCAAATTATAGGCAAAAACCTGCTATGGATGGTCCGGATTATCCGAATTATATAGTGACATCATCGAGTGATAGTGAGGAAATACCTAATACGGAGGAAAGTGAAGATGAAGAAAGTGAGAATGAGGTTCAGGTTGGAACTAATCCTCAATATCAACTAGAACTGTTGCAAGACAAGATGAACAGTCCGGCACACCAGGAAGAACTGAATTCACAGCACCCATTTGAACAGCAAGAGTCGACCCCGGTTCAGCCGCAAAGCCAATTTCAACAGCAAGGGTCGACCCCGATTCAGTGACATTCCGATGAGATCCCCTATCTTGATCATCTTCAAGATCGCCTAGATGCATTTGTCTTTAATAGGGATGATGATCATATTCGGCGAAGTTTGTGGAAAGAGCCAGTGGATTTTGTAAAACAAAAGGCTCGTATTGAAAATGGCATGATTTTCAACTCGAAAAAATCATTGCAACAGGCTGTTAAGATTTATTGCATCTAGGGGATGAGGGAGTTCAAAGTTGACGATTCCACACAAATACTTTGGCGATTGGTCCGCAAGCGAAAATATTAAGGTTGCGAATGGATGCTCCGTGGTAAGGAGATTACTGAAAAGATGTGGATTATTTCAAATTTCTACACAAAGTGCACTTGTGATATGGGTGGCCTCGACGATGATCATTGCAATCTAGATACCAATATGATTGCTCATGTGTTAGTTGGCGACATTGGAAAAAGCCCAAGGTATCCCCTTCGCCTAAGTTCATTTTAATTTTGATGTTAATACGATGTTCCTCATTGCTATATGCTGATATTTCAACTTATTCAGGTTCCCTATTAAATATTGTATTACAGCCGCCCTGAAAGTATATCGCAAAACCGTTAGTAGACGGAAGACGTATCTTGGGCGTAGGCGTGCACATGAGATAGTTTACGGCAATTAGGAGGGCTCTTTCAAGAAGTTTCCGAGATACATGGCGGCTCTACAACACTTCAATCCTGGTACTGTTGTTGAATGGAAGCTCAAATCGAAGCCCGGTATGCCCGGTAATATTTTTGAGTTTGTGTTTTGGGCATTCAAACCGTGCATTGATGGTTTTTCTCATCGTCGGCCTGTAATATCAATAGACGGAACATATGTGTACGGGGTATACAATATAAAGCTGCTAATTGCAGTTGGAATGGATCCAAATGGAGCTGTATTCCCTCTAGCTTTTGCAGTTGCAGCTAATGAGAGCATTAGTACGTGGGGTATGTTTTTGGACCACTCGAGGCAACACGTTATTAAGGATCGTATGGGAATATGTGTTATATCAGAAAGAAATGCTGGCATATTACACAATATGTTTAATTTGCAGGGGTGGAAGCCGGCCTTTGCCTACCATCGTTATTGTTTAAGGCATTTGAAGGCAAACTTCCAAAAGGCATATCGAAGCCCAACGCTTTGCAATTAGATGTGGGCGGCTGCAACAGAGCATTAGGAGAAGAAGTTTCACCTGCAGATGGACATTATTAGGCGGGCAGATGAGGAACCTTCCACTGGTTGAATTCAATTGATAAAGACAATTAGACATTGCACCAGGATGAAGGTAGGCGATGGGGTATGCTGACAACAAACAGCTCTGAGTCATTCAATGGCTTGTTGAAATCTGCACGGAGACTACCTGTCACCGTAATGGTGAGAATGACTTTTAAGCAGGTTGTGAAGCGGTTCGTCAATAGATTAAAAGAGGCCAAAGCATTTGTGGCGGAAGGTCTAAGATGGATACCAAAACCGTCAAAAGTGTTCGAGTACCACAAATTTAAGGCTCAGCAACACAACCGGATGGAGTACAACTATGTAGAGCGCATATTTGAACTCACAACAAGTGTGCACCAAGGTAAAGGAGGTAACGTCCACACAATTTGTGAGATTCCAAGAACATGCACATGTGGCAAGTGACAATCATATCACATATCATGTTCCCATGCCTTCAAGTGTTTTATCGCAATGGGAAAGAACGCCTCCCCGTACATGGCTGAGGAATATACAGTTCAAAATTATGCAAAAATATATGCTGGAAGGTTCTACCCACTTGGTAATGAGAGTTATTGGCCACCGGATCCATTTTCAATGGTTGCAAATAAAGCATTTATCCGTAAATTCAAAAAGAAAGCATACTCCCGTATTCGTAATGAAATGGATGTTCCACTAGGGAGATACACTCGAAAATGCTCATTTTGCAATTATGTTGGTCATGATAAGTGCAAGTGTCCCTTACGGCATGGTGGTCAAACTACATCTCGCGGTGGAAGTACCTCTCGTGGTGGAGGAAGCTTTCGTGGTGGAGGAAACCTTCGTGGTGGTGGCACATCTCGCGGTGGTGGTGGAAGATCAACTCAAGGGCATTAATTGATGAATGTTTTTTAAGTTTTTTTCTTTGATGATTGTATTTTAAAATGTTTGGGTTTGTTATTAATGAACAAGTTTAAGTATTTTCATATTGTTATGAATGATGCAATTTAATTATTTTGAGATTAGTATGAATGCTGCAATTTTGACTAAAAAATAGTACACTTAAATCTAAACCCTAAAAATCATAAAGAACTTAAAGCTAATGACACCAAGTCTTCAAACAAAAATGGAGTTCAAGCACTTTTCAACCACTAAAACGGCAATCCAAAGTTTTGCTTATCCTTGATGTATTGAGCCTATCTTATTAATCGCACAAAAATAAGTAGGGTTCTATATAAAATATTGAAGTTTCGGGGTCCTGAAGCATGATTAATCTATGATCAAATTACGTTAAAAAGTATAAAGAAAGAGGGGTTAACCAAAAGAAAAAGAAAAAAAAATGTGGGGGGGGGGGGGGGGGGGGGGCTACTGTGCTAAAGGTGGTTTTATCAATTTTTTTTTTGTTGAGATATTTTGGTTCAAAAGCATTTTTTTGGAGTCATTTTGGTTCCGGACTCTTAAAAACACGGCTTCAACTTTATTTTTAGAAAAACAGTTGTTGTATTTTAACCACTTCTAGGATAGGAAGTTTTATAGCCACTTTTAGCTTGTAATACTTTAACATGAAGCTCGAATTGCATATATTAATCCATCGAGCACTTGTAAATTCACTTGCACGAATCTATATCACTTTAAAGGAAGATTTAACCTGGAGGATAACATTATTTGTCATAAAAAATATTGTTTATATTAGTGGTGGAGTTAGACTTTTTTTTATGAGAAAAGTAAATATGTAATTAAGCCAAATGAATTCGACATCTACTATATATGTATAAAAATAAATTTAATCTTATATATACAGTATAATTTTCCGATAGAACGGGATTAGGATTAACCCCTTGTGCTCCCCTAACTTTGCCCCGATTACAATTATGCCAAAACTTGACACAAACTTGGATATCTAGAACTAACTAAAAGACTAGAAATGTTTCCTCATCTGTAACGTAGACCTTTTTTTTACATTTGAAAGTCTAACGTTGTTTATACACAAAGTTCGCATATTACTATAACTTTTCCGAATCTATAAATGTCACGAAAATGAATCTTTTCTGGATCAATAACAATAAATTATACTCTTTATTGTTTTGATTGGTCCCTATCTCTTACTCTGATCTTGTTCTTTATTTAGGGTCATGGCTGGCTTGAATTTGAAGTTGGCCTTTTCTTTTCTTTTTTTAATTAAGGCCGCGTACAGTTGCAACGGTAAGTAAAATGATTATTACCAGCGCATTGTAATCATTCTACACCACGCATGGTTGGGTATCATTTTAATTAAACTTTAGTGTTACATGCATCATTGGTAGTTTAAAACATAGTGTCAGGATCACATAAGTTTAAATAATTAGAAGAGAGTTTGAGGTATGAATGTCGGTGGTGGAGAATGAACAGTGAGAAATGCACAAATTGGTAAAATTGTCTTGCTTAAATCCCTCATTCGATGAGCAGATGAAGTTAGCATGTGGATTACAGCTTTGATTGAACTCAAGTGGTTCAAACAATATATTTATCTTGAAAATTCATTAAATATGTATACACTATTAATTTAGAACACAATAATTTAAAAGTAAGAATTCAAAATTCATAAGCTTCAAATACAGACTCCGACTCTATCCACAAAATTGACAAATTCTATGAATTAATCCCAATATCGTTTTATTTATTACAAAAAAATAACTATGGTACAGATTGGCATGTCAAATGTTTCAAGAACAATTAATTTGTTAGCTGATTAAATGCAGGTATAGGTTGAGGGAACATTTTTTGTGTACGCACCAAATCATGTTAAATTAACATGATTAAATGATGAATTGAGTTAAAAATACATATATGTTGGTCATGATTAATAATAAAGCTTATGTAAAATGCATGTGTTATGCGCTAGTTATTAAAAATAATATAAAAATTGAAGCGATTCATATGAAAAAACACCATATCAACAATGTCTACCATGTTAATATTGCACGTCTCAAATAATTAAATTTGTACCTGCTGTGAGAATGTACGTGTATAGAAAATGATACTTTTTTTTTTTTTTTAATTATTTTATTTTATTTTATTTCAAAAGAAAATCCCAAAAGTCTACAAATGTAGCCAAAAGCTAATATGAAATGAAGAATTAACCTAATGATCAACTTAGGATTTATAGATATCCTAAGTTGATATTACAGATGACTAAACAATAATCAAATAATAAAGCAACTATAAGTGCTCCAATGTCTTATGAAATGAGCATACTGGAACCTAGTCAATACATAGGTCATGATTGTCATAAGTCATGATTGCCTTTGCAGCATGTATATAGCACATCCAGCAGATCCAACATGGCAATATAACACAACATTTTCCATATGTTGACCCTCCCTCTAGGGAATGAGCACTAGGTGCTAATACTACCCAATGAGGTAGAGTCATCAAGTGGATCATGTGTGTGCTATCATGTAAAGACCTGCAAGTCAAAAAACCAATTCATTCAAAGCCAAGCTCATTTCCTATATGTACAGCAACAGCAGCAGCAGTGCACTGCCTCCTTCTATGTTGCATGTTTCTGAGCCTACTTTGTATAAACAATTCCAGCTGCAATATTTCAGAAGCTTCAGCAGCTGTTTATAGCGAACGTAACAGCCAAGTAGCAGCTTAAGAGTGTAGCAATTTGGACTCAAAGATGGCATCTTTCAGTCTCAAAATGCTCTGCCCTTGAAGGGCAGCGGTAAATGGCAAGAAAGCAGCAGCAAATATGTCTCGATGTAGCAGGAAAATGGCCAGCGAGCACAGCAGTCCGTGGCCCAAATGCATTTTCCTGTTCCAGTTGAATTTCCATCTTCTGCAAATTCTCAGTTTCAGCCAGTGTCATCTCATGTTGCTTTCGGCCTTTGTTGATGAGCTTTGAGTTGCTGAGTATGTTGATTTCGGAGTATATCATGCACCTTTTCATGTTGTTTTTTATGTTGTTTTCGCTGGTTTCAGTGCGATTCACTCCTGTTGGTATCTCATTGAAGTCTTTTTTTTTTTTTTTTTTTTTTTTTTTTTCCATTGCTGACTTTCCATGTATCCTTGAATCTGTTTGTCTCCTGCTTTTTGGATTGTCCATGTTGTGGTCCTGCTTGTTTAATGCTTATGTATGAGGTAGCTGCAAAACAAGGAAACAATGTTAGATAAAAATTGTTTCCCATGTTCTCCTCCCACAACAGGATTTGAACATGGGAAAAATGACTTGTCCTGCTTCCTTCAATGTGTCCATTCATCTCTTGCATGGTCTGATCCTTATGTATGGTAATTGTAACTTATCATTGTTAATCCATCTCCTCCCTTGAATTCCCAACTCCTGGAAAGATTCTGAATCCACTTCTCCATGATCTAGTGCCAAATTAGCCAGGTGATCTGCTAGCATATTACCCTCTCTCATTATATGTATCACCCTAACTGTTTTATTATTCATTAATCTCCAGATTTCCTCCACCATTTCAATTATCTGCCAGGGAATTTCCCAAACTTTGAGTATGATATTCTTTAATAAAAGAGAGTCTGTTTCAATTATAATATGTTGATACTGCCTTTCCTTCATATATCTCAGAGCTTGTACTATAGCCATAGCTTCTGCCTGAGTATTAGTACAAGTTGGTTCTTCCATCTCCTTTGCCTTAGCAGCTATCAAGTCTCCAGTCTCATTTCTCACACAAAATCCCCATGATCCTCTTCCAGGATTTCCTCTAGACGCCCCATCGGTATTGCATTTCACCCAACCAGTATCAGGGGGCTTCCAGAGAACTCTAATAACCTTAGTTCTTGGGGTATAAGATTGCAAAGTCTGCACCAGTGTATTCCAGTTGTAGGCTGCCTGTTTGAAATTGCTTCTTCTTACCTTCATGAACATTATAATGGTGTGCATAATTTGATATATCAACTTTACCTTGGACATTTTCCCTCCATGTCTTATGGCATTTCTCCTCTTCCATAGTTCCCACACAATAATAGCTGGAACAACCTGAAAGATGTACTTCACATGATGATTAACATGAGTGTCCCACCATAAGTTAAAAAGCTGACTTAGATGTAGGTTTTGAATATTGATGCCTATAGGTCTGCAGAAGTACTTCCAGGTGTATTGTGCTACTGGTGACTGACGAAACACATGAGATATGGTTTCTATTTCTGGTTCCTCACAACAATAACACCTAGAAGGAAATTGAAAGCCCCATCTCTTCACTACATCATCCAGTGGTACCTTTGCTCCCCATAATCTCCACAAGAAGAAAGAGATTTTGATAGGCAAACCTTTTACCCACATCTTCTTGTATAGTATATTAGGTTCCATCCTTTGTCTAATTAAATTAAAAGTTGTCCCAACAGTGAATTTGCCTCTAGAATCAGGTTTCCAGTGAGGTTTGTCCAGTTCCTCCTCTTGACCAGGTGGCTGCAGTTTCTGGATAATATGATCAACTAGATTCTCTGGTAGCAACTCCCTTATCATGTCTTCTTCCCATCTTCCTTCAGTCACCACTTCTTTAATTAGTACCACAGTATTGTCCCTTCTGAAGTTTTCAGGAATGAGTTTGTATAGTGCTCCCCATCCTGTCCAGTTATCAAGCCAAAAATAAGAATTTCCTTGCTTAGTTTGCCACCAGATTTCTGATTCTATCTCATCTCTACATTGCAACATTTTCTTCCATATGTATGTTCCTCTCTTCCAGTGGACAGTGACTGCATGATCTTTTTTTAGATACTTATTACTCATGTACATCCTCCACAATGATTGTTTGGTTCTGAAATTCCACCATAACTTTGAAAAGAGTGCCTTGGAAACATCTTGTAAGCTTCTAAAACCCAACCCCCCTTCCTCTTGAGGATGACACAAAGTAGTCCAGGAAACCCAATGCTTGCTAGAATTCCCAACTGAATTACTCCAAAAAAATTTAGCGAACATTCTATGGATTTGTGCCAATACCCTTGAGGGAGGATCACAAGCTGATAGCAAATGAATAGGCATACTCTGTAGTACATGCTTTATTAGTGTAACCCTTCCGCCAATCGATAACAATTTTCCTGTCCAAGATTTAAGCCTATTAAAGATCTTATCAGTAATTTCCTTGTAATGTGCTATCATTCTTCTTCCATAATATATTGGTACTCCCAAGTAGGTGAAAGGAAACTCCTTTCTAGGAATTCTGGTATTGTTATTTACCATGCTTTCCACCTCCTGGGTAACATTATGATGGAGAAATACTGCACTTTTTCCTTTATTGATCTTCTGCCCACTCACTTTCTCATATGCTGCTAAAGTTTCCATTACCACTTGTAGAGATTGTTCCTCAGCAGAAGTAAAGATGATGGTGTCATCTGCATATGCTAAGTGATTTATATAGGGGCTCCACTTAGGCATTCCAAATCCCGAAAACCTTGAGTTATAGTGCAACGCATTCAGCGCCCTAGATAGACATTCCGAAGCAAGTATGAATAAGGTAGGAGATAGAGGGTCTCCCTGCTTAACACCCCTTGTTGATTTGAAGAAGCCACAAGGCTGACCATTAATAAGAACCGAATACCAATTGTTGGAGATGATTCTATAGACCATGTCTATTAGAAATTCTCCAAAACCCATTTTCCTCAGCACTTTAGTTAAGAACAGCCATGATACTCTATCATATGCTTTTGTCATATCCAACTTGATAACAACATTAGCAGGCCTACCTCTTAACCTCATATCATGTACAATCTCCTGGACAAGCAAGATATTTTCTACAATACTTCTTCCCTTCACAAATCCTGCCTGCTGGGGGGAAATTAAGCTGGGAAGTATATGAACTAGCCTCTCATGAATGATTCTGGAGAATATTTTACTTGTAAAATTACTAAGACTGATAGGTCTCAGATCTGAGAAAGAATCAATCTCCTTCTTTTTAGGAATAAGCACTAGATTTGTACATGTGATGTATCTAGGAAGTTCATGGCCACAAAAGAAAGATCTCACCATCTGCATCACATCCTTTGCAATTATGCTCCAGCAAGATTGGAAGAATTTTCCCGTGTATCCATCAGGGCCACCTGCACTATTTGAATTTAGCCCAAACACTGCTTTCTTCACTTCCTCCTCTTCTGGTAGTTCATTAATTTGTGCATTCTGCTCAGCTGTTATGAGGTGGGGTATGTGATCCAATAACTCAAAATTTGTAGGTATCTGCTCCTCAGAGAATTGATCAGAATAGAATCTAATAGCTTCTTGAGTTATCTCCTCTTCCTGCTCCAGCCACACTCCATTTTGATCTTGAATTTTCTTGATTTGTAACCTTTTCCTTTTCCCATTCACATGCGCATGAAAGAATTTTGTATTTCTGTCTCCGTCTTTAAACCATTGTAACCCTGCCTTCTGTTTCCAGAACTTTTCCTCCACTGCATAAATCCTGATAAGATCTGCTTGTACTTTCTGCAACCTCTCTCTATTCGCCTTTGTAGGATGTTGTTCAAATTCTGCCTCATGGACTTTAATCACTTCTTCCAGTGTGGCCACCTGTTTAAAGATATCTCCAAATGTTTCTTTGCTCCATTTAGTCAATGCTCTACTCACCTTTTTCATTTTGTTGTGGATGTTGAAAAAAGGATCAGCTCCATAATGCCCCTCCCAATTTTCCCTAACAGTGGCCAAAAAACTATCTTCCTCGATCCAGAAGTTAAGAAACCTGAATGGTTTCTTAATAATTCTAGTGTCAGTTCTGTGGGATAGCTTCAATGGAGAATGGTCAGACCCTTGTTTGATTAAGTGTTCCACTTCAAAATTGGGGAAAGAATTATGAAAGGCCTGATTTCCAAGACATCTATCCAATCTTTTAAAAATACATGCTTCATCAGATCTTCCGTTCCACCAAGTATAAGTGCTTCCTGAAAATCCAAGATCCTCTAATTGGCAGATGCTCAAGCAATGTGCAAAGTCTTCTACTTCTGGATAATTAACAGGTAACCCACCAAATTTCTCTGTAGCATCTAGGATGACATTAAAATCTCCCCCAACCATCCATGGTGTCACCATGTTTGTTGATAGATCATATAAGTCATCCCACAAATTGATCCTATAAGCCCTTTCAGTGCTTGTATAAACCAGTGTAATATTGAACACTCGGCCAGATTCCAAGTTAGTCAGTGTAATGGATAATAATTGTGTAGTATCTTTTGTAACCTCCGCCTGAAAATCCTCATGTACAAAGACCCATATTTTTCCATTAATGTTGTGCCATGCAGTTCCCATTCCCAGCCATAATTTATACATGTCAATGTGTCGTGAATGTTGAAAAGGTTCCATTAGTGCGATATAGTTGAATTGATTTTGTCTATGCATCAAAACCACTCTCTCAAAGGCCTGTTGAGTGTTTACAGACCTAATATTCCAAATGAGTGTGCTATTCATTGAGAGTTTCCTTTGGCATAAGCTTTCCTTGTTAGCACACCACCTATTGCCTTAGGTGGTACACTTTTTCCTCTATTTTGTGTTGCTTGTCTGTTTGCTTTTGCTGTTTGTCTAGGAGAGATATTTCGCATATCTTGGTTTGCCAATGTGACTGATTCACTGCTTTTTTCCACTTCATCATCTTCCCCTATGTCATCCACTTTGCCCGGTTCTACTGATTGTTCCTCAGGTGCATTGGTGGATATTGAGTCTGCAACCTCTCTTTCATTATCCTTAATTTTACCTTCCTGTTGATGATTACTGCCTGTTGCCCTATCTTTGTTTTCTCCTTTGTTAGTACTTTGAACCTTTTCAATATGTTGTTCTCCTGTATGAGTTCCTGCTAATGTGCCACCTTCCTTCTCATAAGTTTCATATGTTATGCCTATCCCATCAGGAGGTTTCTCAGAAATGACATTGAGTTGTTGCACTTCCCTATTCTTTGTTATCTCCTCTTGTTGAATTGAAGATAAGTTGTCACTGTTTTGTTCCTTAGTTAGCTCCTTATCAGTGATTTTGTTCTCAACATTCATCTCTACATTATCTGTATTTATATCTTGTGGCTGCATTTTATCATTGTCCTGTATTTCAAATGATTCCTGCACTGCTTCTGAGGATTGTTGAGTTTTGGCTTTGTTGTTTGTACTCTGAATATTGGTGCACTCATTTCCGTCTGTGTCCTTTTCTTGTGCGTACTTATTACATTGGTTTTCCTTGTTTATAATCTCCTTGCTTCCCCTTTTCTCCTTGTTGTGTGGTGTTTTTTCACTGGTATCATGTGTTGATTTCTTGTCCAGTGACTGATTTGTGTTGTTTTTGTCTTGCAGCTTTCCAAATGATGCTTCAACCCATGGTTTTGTTGTTTCTTTCACTGCTTCTGAAGAACCAACCATTGTTTTGCTTGTTTCAAGCTCATGTTCCTCCTCTAAATTCACCAAAGCATCAAACTTATTTTTTGTGCCTTCATTTTTATCATTGTTGATTGTATGTTCATTCGTCTTATTTGCATCTCTTGCATCTTTGTTTTCCTGAGTTGTAGCATTATGTTTGTTGGTCCCTTTTTTACTTTGAACCACATTCCATGCTTGATTTGTTGGTTTCCCATATTTGTGCACTTGTTTGTGCCTCTGATCT
Organism: Lycium barbarum; assembly: GCF_019175385.1. Lineage (NCBI taxonomy): Eukaryota > Viridiplantae > Streptophyta > Magnoliopsida > Solanales > Solanaceae > Lycium > Lycium barbarum. The sequence goes on from NC_083337.1 coordinate 165,143,621, forward strand.
GTAGGTTGTTTATCTGCTTGATCTTTTTGTTTCTGTCTTTGATCCGCTCTTTGATTGGTTGCTTGCCCCTCTTCTCCCGGTCTGTCTTTAAGATTTTCTTGTATGTTTTGGTTATTCCTTTTGAGTTTATGTTTTCCATTGTTGTTTTCTTCTCCTCCGTCTTTTTGCTCTTCCTTTTCTGGTCTGTGCTCAGGATGTAGTACCCAGCAACCTTGCATATCGTGTCCTTGCAGTTTACAATGACTGCAGTATTTTGGCAAGTAATCATATTGTATAGTTTGCCACTTTGATCTGATTTCCCCGGTTTCCTCATCTAAACAGTTTATTTGCACTCTCTTTGGTAATTCTTTAAGAAGATCAACTTCCACTTTTACCCTAGCACAACTAGGTCTCGTTTGATTGTTCGTGGCCTTGTCAATCACTAATGGTTTCCCTACTGCATTGGCCAGGGAAAACATGGATTCCTTATCAAACAAATTAGTCGGTAATCCAGGGAAAGAAATCCATGCAATAGCTATTGTAGTTTCCTCTTCCGGGTTAAACCATGGATCCCATATTTGAAATCTTACTGGGAAAATTCTATTTCTGCATTTAATTTCCCAAGCACTTGATGCCAAAGCAGCATAATCTTCAAGTAAGGACAATCTAATCAGTATATGCCTATCCTCAAGGAGTCCAGTAACACACTCACCTTTGATCTCCAATTGAGTTGGAAGACATTTTCTCAGTTCATGAATATCTGGTCTGCCATACGAGAATTTTGCAATCAGTGCATATTGGAGTTTTTGTCTCACACATAATATTTCAAATTCTTTCTTCGTCCACATTAAAGTAGGTTCTCCGTGTAGATATGTAATAGGTTTGATGTTTAAAGGCTCTGGTGTTTGGGTATTTGCGAAAGTTTTTAGGGCTGTGGCATATCCAATTAGTGATGATGGTTGAGTCGCAGGCTGACCATCCACCGGAGGTGGCTGGCTGCCAGCCGTTGAGGCCATAGAATGATGATGTTGATGCTAGGGTTTTGGTGAGAAGAGAGTTATATCGAAAATGGCATGAAAACATCTGTCAGACAAATTATCGAACAGGTTGCAGGCGTCCTACTGTGAGCTTGGTTTCAACAACAATGGTGAGTAGTCAGCCCTTCCAAAAAGTTAGGAATAACACAGCAGACAATTCATGAGGCAATTCGGATTTCGAAAATAGTTGCTTCAACCTCAACAAGCACAGCAGCAAACCATAAGTTCGGATAAGTTGCTTTTCTTAGTCTAGCTCCCTCTGTTTCTATTTGGACTTATACAGTACGAAGTGTATAGAAAATGATACAGGTGATATGATAAACTGAAAATTACAGTAGACAATCAATTGTAATTTATTTATATCTGGGCTGGAGTTGAAGCCAATTGGAAGGTTTAAAGTTAGGCTTGACTAATTTGATATCCAAATGGTTGAAGTTGCAGCACAGACCAATTTCGAATTGGCTGAAATTTAAATATTTTCCTAGTATATTTTAAATACTGATCAGGCTAATATTTGTGCACTCCATCCGGAAAAAAACTTAAAAAGTTATATAAGATGATAGAAACATTTGTGTTAAATTGATATAAACTAAAACCAGTACCTCTAATGCCATAACCATTTATTTCTACCCACATCGATGTAGAAATAGCCATGCCTCTTCCTCGTCAAATCATGTTACTTCATCGTTTTGAAATGTCGAGCGGCCCAAGACTAGTGGATCCTGTTGGGCCTAGTATTATTGGCAAATATTAACATTTTTTTTTGCGCGGATTGACCTTCTTTTGGGGTGGTCTTTTATTTTGCCCCTCAAATTGGTGTTTTTAATTTTTGCCTTTCGCTTAATACTTCGAGGTTCTGGATTCGAATCCTAACTCAATAAAAAAGAAAAAAAAATTTCGCAAGATAGAATTTTATCTTCAAAACTCTGCCTTGTGAATTTTTTTGAAGGCCAAAAATGATGATTCCATGTCACATGACCAAACGTCTACTTAAACTGTTTACAAATTACTAAAATTCTTGTATATAACAAGTCTTAAAATCTCCTTTTTTGTTTTAACTTCAAAAACCAAATACTGTCCGAAAATACGGAATACCTTTTTTACTCCCATCGAAATACGGAATACCTTATCTACCGACTACTACTAGGAGTATTATAAAATGAGATGATACGTCCAAAAGCAGGAAATACAGATAGAACCGCAGTACGTATTTAATATTTCTTTTAATATTATTTCTCGTATTTCTTTTTTCTCTCTCTAATAATAAATTCGTAATTCACTTCCTCTCCATATCCCTTTCTTGCACTCATTGTTCTCTCCTTCACCAAAAAAAGTCAGTCTCTCTTTAATTTATTATCGGCTTAACCCTAATCCAGATCTCGAATATGACTAACCAAGCCGAGTCATCTGACTCGTAAGTTCTTTCGATCGGTTAATCAACTGAGTTATTTTAACTTTGAATTCGTTTCTAGAAAGTTATTAGATTTGTAATTTGTTTTTTTTTTTCTTGTTTACAGAAAAGGTGCGAAGAAGGATTTCTCAACGGCGATTTTGGAACGAAAGAAGTCTCCTAATCGGCTAGTCGTTGACGAAGCGGTCAATGATGATAACTCAGTTGTTGCACTACATCCTGCTACTATGGAGAAGCTTCAGCTCTTCCGTGGAGATACAATTCTCATCAAGGTTTGTTAATTATTGATTTTTTTTAGGGTTTTCCCCTGAATCTCGAGTTTTTTAGGGTTTCGATGTGGTTAATTTGATTGTCTTAGGTTTACAGTGGAGAGAACTTTGTTCATAATTGATTTATTGGTTGCTTAGGTTAACGTCTAAGTTGTTTTGTTATTTGTCGGTTCGAATAGGTTTGAGATAGATTATATGAGTTTTTTTATACGTTTTGAGGTGAAATCCTGAGTTTTTTAGGGTTTCAATGTGGATAATTTTATTGCCTAAGGTTTACAGTGAAGATAATCTTGGTAGTAATTGATTTTTTTGGTTGCTTAGGTTAACATCTCAGTTTTTATGTTATTTGTTGTTGAATCCTATCGATAGATTTGAGAGATATGGTATTACGTTGTGAGGTGAAAACTTGAGTTTTTAGGTTTTCAATGTGGATCATCCGATTGCTTTAGGTTTATAGTGAAGATAATCGTGGTAGTAATTGATTTTTTTTGGTTGCTTAGGTTAACATCTAAGTTGTTTTGTTATTTGTTGGTGAATCTGGTGGACTCAGTAGTTTTACCTTTTTGGAAGAAGCAATACTATCCAATAGATTTGGGAGATATTATATTAGTCTTTCTACGTTTTGAGGTGGTGATGTTGTGGCAATGCGGTGTTTGTTCTGCTTGTTTGATGATGGGTCTGAGAATGACAATTTTATGGGTTATAGCTGTGACCAATTTGTTTAAACTGAAAAGCAACTTATTATTTAAAATTGGTCACAAACTGTCGAGGTATTCTTTTGGAACTTGGTTTTGTGCTTTAAGGGGAGATCAATAACTGAGATGACCCCTCAGGAAAGTCTCTGTAGGGACAAATTATTCACGAACTTGTAACAAATTTGGTTCTAGTACAGAAAAATAACCTGCTCATATGGCTTCCTACACTCTTGAAATTTATGTGGATTTAAGTAAGAAGATAATACAATGGAAGCTAAGGATCCATATAGTTATACCAATAATTGACATTGTTTTTTTTTTTTTTTGAAACTGGTACTATGAGTTGACATTGTTATTGGTATGCTTACATTAGATCCAGTGTTTGTCTCGAGTCGTTTTAGTTGGATTAGAGACTTATACTTTCGTGTAAAGATACATGTGAGATTAGAAAATTTCTAGTTTTAAAGAATCCTTCATTATATTAAAAGGCAAATCATTTGGTATTGGTATGAAATGGACTAGAATATAGCTAAATGTATACAGTGAATCATAGCCGACTCCAACTAATTTAGGATTGAGGTATAGTTGATTGATGATTATTGATTTACATAATGCTTTGCGATTCTTATGAAAGTGGATTCTGTGACGTGGTTCATAGATGGCCCTCTTCCCATGTGTCACTGAGTCTGTACTCTGTTGATCCGTGAGGAGCAGATGTCAATGGGTTCTATAAGTTACCTGCTAATCGGCTATATTACATAATCATGGAAAAAGACTTTCTGAATTTACTCTCTTCATAAAAAAGAGACTTTCAGAATCATGGTAGATATACCAGTTTGAGAATACTGTCACTTTTGAAGAAAATGAAACCAAATTTGAAGTGATGAAATATGGTGTAGTTATGTCTTGTGCCAAACAAAGACTCGTAATGTTATCCCAATGAGAAGCAGTTGATTCTTTGAATCTCAAAGTTGAGGAGTTGAATTGATATCAGGCATTAATGGATGTAGGATGTTTAAAGTAGTTATTTTAATTGGAATTTGATTATTACCGTACTACATTCATATATGTATATGTGTATCTTGATACTTTTAATATTTCGCAAAATTGTGCGCTTCGCTTTAAAGAAGAATGTACTTTACTTCTCACTTCTCTTTGCATTTTTTCTTTTTGCACTTTTTTTGCTCTTAAAGAGAACAGCAGTAATTTCTCATGGTGCATGTGGTTTAATTCTTTACCTCTCTTATCTGTTTGCATGTGTGTCTGCTATCCGATTGACCCAATAGTTTTGTGCTGCATTTATATCCAGGGAAAGAAAAGGAAGGATACAGTTGTCATTGCTCTGGCCGATGAAACATGCGATGAGCCGAAGATTAGGATGAACAAGGTTGTCCGTTCAAATTTGAGGGTCCGTCTTGGAGATGTTGTGTCTGTGCACCAATGTCCAGATGTTAAGTATGGGAAGCGTGTCCACATACTTCCTATAGATGATACAATAGAAGGTCTCACTGGGGATTTGTTTGATGCATTTTTGAAACGTAAGTGTGTAGCTTGACTGTCGCACACAATTACTTTTCCAATTGAATAGCTCAAGCATGGTGCACAGTTTGGCAATTTTCAAGGTTTTAATTTCGGTACTGTTGTGGTATAGGAATTTCCACTTTATTGAACTTGTCATTAAATCTAATAATAATTAGGGTGGGCTGAAGGAATCGGGTTAGTTGTACAGAAATAACTTGCATATCTGTTACAATTTTCGTTTCTCAATGATTATCAATTATCACTGTCACAGTATCCTGTTTGTGTTGGCCTCAATTTAAACGTTTTTCTTTTTGCAGCTTACTTTTTGGAAGCATATCGTCCTCTGAGGAAAGGGGACAATTTCCTTGTTAGAGGAGGGATGAGAAGCGTGGAATTCAAAGTTATTGAGACTGACCCAGGGGAATATTGTGTTGTTGCTCCGGACACTGAAATCTTTTGTGAGGGGGAGCCTGTTAAAAGGGAGGATGAGGAGAGACTGGATGAAGTTGGCTATGATGATGTTGGTGGTGTGAGAAAACAGATGGCTCAGATTCGTGAACTGGTGGAGTTGCCATTGAGGCATCCTCAACTTTTCAAATCCATTGGTGTGAAACCACCAAAGGGGATTTTGCTTTATGGACCTCCTGGTTCAGGGAAGACCCTGATAGCCAGAGCGGTGGCTAATGAAACTGGTGCATTTTTCTTTTGCATTAATGGACCAGAAATCATGTCCAAATTGGCTGGAGAGAGTGAAAGCAATCTAAGGAAGGCGTTCGAAGAGGCTGAGAAAAATGCTCCATCTATTATATTCATTGATGAAATTGATTCAATTGCTCCCAAGCGAGAGAAGACACATGGTGAAGTTGAGAGAAGGATCGTTTCTCAGCTCCTGACTCTGATGGATGGACTGAAATCTCGTGCTCATGTCATAGTTATGGGAGCTACCAATCGTCCTAACAGCATTGATCCTGCTCTCAGAAGGTTTGGTAGGTTTGATCGGGAAATTGACATTGGTGTTCCTGATGAAGTTGGACGTCTTGAAGTTCTTCGTATTCACACCAAGAATATGAAGCTTGCAGAAGAAGTAAGCCCAACTTATTGTTTTTTTTTTTTGTGGGGATCAACTTTTGACCGTAGCATAATGATGGGTATTTATTCTGCAGGTTGATTTGGAAAGAATATCAAAAGATACACATGGTTATGTTGGTGCTGATCTTGCTGCTCTTTGCACTGAAGCTGCACTTCAGTGCATTAGAGAGAAAATGGATGTCATTGATCTGGAAGATGATTCCATAGATGCTGAAATATTGAATTCAATGGCTGTCACAAATGAGCACTTCCAAACTGCTCTAGGAACAAGCAATCCATCTGCATTACGTGAAACAGTAAGTAGCCTGTACGACCCCATTATGTAATGTAGCTTGCTACCTGATCATGTGCAATGTTGACTGTTGCTTATGATTCTTTTGTGAAAACTATACACAGGTTGTTGAAGTGCCTAATGTCTCATGGGAAGACATTGGAGGTCTTGAAAATGTCAAAAGAGAGCTCCAAGAGGTAATTGAATTCAATAAGTTGGTCTTGATGCATTCATATACGCTACCAACTTCTGTTGAGGGTTTCATCATTCTTCTTGTTTTAATATGTAGACTGTTCAATACCCTGTGGAGCATCCAGAGAAGTTCGAGAAATTTGGTATGTCACCTTCGAAAGGTGTTCTTTTCTATGGTCCCCCAGGATGTGGGAAAACTCTTCTTGCCAAGGCAATTGCTAATGAGTGTCAAGCCAATTTCATTAGTGTCAAAGGACCTGAGCTGCTCACCATGTGGTTTGGAGAAAGTGAGGCCAATGTCCGTGAAATTTTTGACAAGGCTAGACAATCTGCACCCTGCGTCCTCTTCTTTGATGAGCTCGACTCTATTGCTACTCAGGTAAGATGTTTTCAAGTTTACCAAATTGTTTGTAGTAAGCAAACATGGGAACTTTTTGATGGATTTTCACGGAAAAAGAGGCAGACATATCCCAATCTGGCAACCAAGTAGATATAAGTAGATATATCTGTAAAAAGGAGGGCAAAAAGAAACAAAAATAGTTAATCCTTGTATCACTGCTTACAAAGAGTGGTGCTTGATTTTATTGCAGAGGGGAAGCAGTAGCGGAGATGCTGGTGGAGCAGCTGATCGAGTTCTGAACCAACTTTTGACTGAAATGGATGGCATGAATGCAAAGAAAACTGTTTTTATTATTGGGGCCACAAACAGGCCTGATATTATTGACCCTGCACTTCTGCGACCTGGTCGACTTGACCAGTTACTTTATATCCCACTGCCAGATGAAGACTCACGCCATCAGATTTTCAAGGCATGTCTTAGAAAATCTCCCTTATCAAAAGATATTGATTTGAGAGCTCTTGCCAAATATACTCAGGGATTTAGTGGAGCTGATATCACCGAGATCTGTCAACGGGCCTGCAAATATGCCATAAGGGAGAACATTGAGAAAGTATGCTCTTCATCTGCTCTTAATTTTTTGTATTTGGTTTTGTTCTTTTAAGTCTGAAGTCACATCATCTGTCTTTGTTCTTACAGCTTTTCATCTGTGTTGTTTGCTGTTGTACATCTACTGATATTGGGAGGCGAATCTATGACTTTAATCTAGTCCTAATACTTGTCAAATGGCGTTCTTGTTACAGGATATAGAAAAGGAAAAGAGAAGAGCAGAGAATCCTGATTCTATGGATGAGGATGCTGATGATGAGATATCAGAGATTAAGCCTGCTCACTTTGAGGAGTCCATGAAGTATGCTCGACGTAGTGTGAGTGATGCCGATATTCGTAAATACCAGGCGTTTGCTCAGACCTTACAGCAATCTCGAGGTTTTGGAACTGAATTTCGTTTTGCTGAGGCCAGTGGTGGAGCTGCTGCAGCTGATCCCTTCGCAACTTCTAATGCTGGAGCTGATGATGACGACTTGTATAGCTAAAGTTATGGACTACCCTGTTATTTGCTGCGGCATCTTTCTTTTCTGGTGCAATAGAGTTGCCTAAACAATTTACTTCTACGAAAATGTCTGGAATTATTACTTTGTTTCTGGAAGGTGTAGGGCTCTTGCTTAACTACTATTTTATTTTGCCTACTCTTTAATGTTGTTATCTTGAGGTGTTCTGTGACATTTTTAAACAACCTCAACAGCTTTGCTAATACAGTGGGACCTTGGTTATTTTCTCTCTACTTTTCTTTTCCCCTTTCGTGTTACCTAAGCTGCCTTCGTATATTAGGTGCTAATTTTCTCTTAAGATTACTTCCCTTTCCGTGAATGAGCATCTAATAAGATAGTCCCTTTGTATTAGGGAAGCTACATCAATTTGATAGTCCAAGTGTGGTGTGGGGTTTTGCTGAATGGCATAATTTCATGTTTTAGTTTTAGCATGGAACGTGATATATTAAGAAATCATAGTAAGTTGAAAATGTCCGAGATTATGTTCCGGTAGAAGCTCAACCCTGTTTCTGCCAAATTACAAAAGATAAGTTTCTGCAGCTCGAAACTAACATGATTTTAAGTTATTGCTCTTATTATATTTGAACTCCAAATCGTAATGTTTATAAGAATTAAGAATCCGTCAAAACGTGTTTCCAGTTAGTGAGTGAATGTAGCGTTAGTAACAACTGAGACCTTGTTAAAGAAATTATACTAATAATCACTCTGTTTAAGGCTTGTACATGCAAGTAACTTGTGTTTATTCCCTTTACAAAGAATGTAACTTACCATTATAATAAATACCGAAACATAGTGCATCATGAAATTTTCGTTTTTCTTTTTTGATAATTAGCAAATATCTAGCAACTTAAAATGAGCTTACATATAGAAGTATAGATGAAACACCACTATACTCGAAGAACGTAAGTGCCAAAGACAAAAGATTGCATGTACTAGATATAAAGAATGCTGCTTCGTATTAGTTCACTGATTCTCATATATAACAACATTGCTGGGCTAAGGTTGGTTGAAATGCTTGTCTTGAGAACATCCAACTCCAAGTGAGCCAAATATATGATTGTTCACGTATCGGCTTGGACCAGATGCATGCCTGAAACCTTTTGGTAAGCAATTCTTGGTTTCCCTCCCATGAAAAAAGGGGTGTTTATTGTGCAAGTTGGGTTTCATTATCATGTACTCTTCAGATAATTGGCGGACTCCCAGAGTTTCATTGATTAGAGAAGATAGCAAAACAAGGCCGATGTATGTGAGTTGAAGGAAAAGATGTATTCTGGAAGCAGCATTAATCATTTTAAAAAGTTTTCTTGTGTGGAGTTTCTGTAAATTAAACTGTGTTATGTGGAGATTATAGGCTCTGGAAAAGGGATGTCTTACGATGTGTGGTTTATAAGAAGCGAAAGAACGGGCCAAAGGGGACTATAAATAGGCTCGTGAGCAGTAGAGACGACAGGTTTAGTTGTAGTTTTGTAATGATACAGCTCATTGCAAGCAGAGAAGAGAGTACAGGACAAGCATGGAAAAAGAACTTTTTAAGTTTAATTTCGTGCAAACACCGCCTAAAAATGTTTTTATATCATCACGTTAAGTTGACTGATTTTTCATAGAAAATTTGGCATAGTAACCCAAAAAATAGAGTACTTTATAACCTGCCATAATCCGTTAAATTGTACTGATAGTATAAAAATTCGTTACACAATCAGTTCAACTTAAATCCTGCACAATATAAGGAATTTAAATTATATATATACCAATAGTGTATACATCTTGACATTATCCATATATTTTGACACATCAGATAATTTGCCTTTTCTTTTTCCAATATACTCATCTCTCTCACTGTGGCATACCAGAAGGGCGAGGAAATGAGGTGAGCTGAGATTGCCCGTGAGTCTTCATCCTAGCATTAATTTGCTTACTTCTGTTATGAACCTTTGGTTTGTTCATCCATTAATATTTTCCAACTCCAACTCCGTATTCATTTATTATGTTATAGTAGTTGTTTAAATTAAAGTTCCTCTCACCCTTATTCATTTATCATCAAAAGAGTATTGAATGAAGTTATAGTAAGGCACAAATTAACTCTTTTTTTGTTTCTGGACTGGATCCAGAATGCTCAATCTTTTGCCAGCAAATACGAATATTATCTATAATACTGTACCTTTTTGAGGCTTTCCGCAACTCTATAAAAATCTACAGTAGATTATCTACTCAACAATGCAAAAGGATTGACTCTTACCTGCTTCCTAGATTACCCATGTCTAGTGATCTGTCACATTCATGTGTTTTCCATTAATACTACACCTACAATCAGTCCTCATTGCCTATATGCCAGGTGCAAGCACTCAACATATCTAATTGGGAATTCTTTTTTTAATTATTCTTAAGAATTCCAATTTCTTAGTAATGATGTTCGGATCAATTTACGCGTTTGGATAGAATATGTCTATTATTATGAGTAAAGGTTGCAATAAGATTTAGATGGTGAAGGTAAATGAATGTTTACAATTTATTGTTCTAGCAGCCTATCTAGCTTCTGCCGCACTAACCAATTAATTCAAGCTCTACAAAGTAGTTTCTTGGCTGGAAGCTGAATATTATTGATAAGTTTGTGTTACAGACCCAGCCCATTTACAGGTGAAGAAGAGTTGAAAAATATGATATGTTGTAGTAATGAATTTTACCCTGTTATGGAGACACTTTTATCAGTACACCTACACAATTTACTGTTACCTAGAACATCATTTTGGGATGCAGACAGAAACCAATAATGATTAAAAACAATGTTCATTAAGGAGTTTGGTATTGTGCTGTCTTTTCATAAAATCCTTTTGTTTGGTGAAACAGTGAGTGTTAATTTTTGAATATCCCACATATGTAGGGATAGGGACATTTGGTCTCCTTATAAGTCCCAGACAATCCTCTCCTCCGACTAGAAGTTAATTTACTAAGGAGAAGGACCTAAAGATAGAGCAATTCTTTAACCAAGATCCGCTCTGAATCAGATCAGAATAAAATGTTTTGGTTGCTTTCCCTAAATATTCAGGATCAATTGCTATACTACAATCTTCAGATGGTCACACTGTAGGATCTTTTTAAACCTCAAGTAGCTTAATAAAATTAAGTTAATTAATCAATTAATGCTGATTGTAATGAAGCCAAGTCAACTTTCCCGCAACTTTGGACTTAAAAGCGTGTACCCACAATGACTTAAATTATCATATTTTTGATTCCATGTATCTCAAAGCCAGGGTGGGGGGCTAATTCCTAGTTTGGTATTGGCTACTGTGAAGCTAGTTAGCAACTGACATTAAAATATGCATATGATCTTCTCTTTGCTGCCTTTCGAAATTTTTTATGATACTAAAATCTTGGCTAGGGAAGTTAGTAAACCAAGACATGGTTATGTAAACCTTACTTATGTACATAATTTTTTTTAGTTCTGCCTGAGTTATTCAATACTTTTACGTGAAATTGAATTGTCAATTGTATACACTAATTTTGATTTCGCTCTAAGCTAACTTAACACTTCTCCCTGTACAATTGCTGGTTATTATAAACGGTATTAATTGATATGAATCTTTCATATCAATTTTAATCAGCCACTAGGAGGAGAAAAACAATTCACATACTTCTACAAACCAACTGGAAGAAATGATCAGGGCACTTCATAGAAGTCAAAAGTTTTATTATTATACACATCTGAATCTACTCCCTGAAAAACAACAACCACTGGCCATAGAATATTCTTTTGAAAAAGCCACAGGAAACACACACACAATCAGTAATATATATACTTCATTTAAAAAAGAAACAACATCCACCTTAGTACATTCCAAGTATTTGTCTTCAAAGATCAACAAGAAACATCATTTTTAAAAAACAAAGAAAAACCAGGACAAATTTTTCTTATTGAGACAACTCAACTCATTGAACCTTCAATCAAAACTCAGACACGATTTGGCGTCAAATTTAGCGGTGTAGGTGCGGACCCCACGCGCTTGCCACGCTCTGATCGGCAGTTCTCGGCGAACTTCAAGCTGTTTTGGTGCATTCCCTTTTGTCTCTCAGCTTCCGTATACTCGGAGGAATAATAATGTTCTTCACTTCCCTTAACGGGGTCTTTTGTTGGTGGCAAAAACATGCTTCCCCATTGTGGGAAATGACACAAAGTCACAGGAAGAGTGCAACCAATAATCATTATTCCCATATAAGTTAGCCCCTCTGCTGTTGAGTACTTCGAGCTCGTGAAAAACAATAGTTGTGTCAATCCAGAACCAAAGTTGCCTCCAGCGCCTGTCATGCCTGAGATAATACCTAATGATCGACGAGAAATAAAGGGAATAATACCGAACGTTGCACCACAAGCAGCTTGGGCTCCAATTGAGAAAAGGATCATGAATGTTACGGCAATAGGCAGATTATTTGCACGGCCCAACAGGACACAGAATACTCCTCCGAGTGTTTGTAGTATCCATAGGACCCAAAGTCTCCCTCTCATGCCAAATTTTTTGGCTGCGTAATCTGAAGAAAATCCTCCGAATGGACGAGCTAATATGTTAGCCATACCGAATGTGGCTGCGATGATTCCCGCATAGTGAAGCTTTAGATCAAATCTGTAGGTTTTTGTACACAATTTTGTAATTAGTTTAAGTATGTACACATAGCAGTTTTGGGCAGGTTACCTACTATAACGAGTTAACTGTAAAAACACTTTTACATAGTCAGCAACGGCGGAGCCACAACCAACGGAGGAGATTCAATTGGATCTAACTTCGTCGAAAAATCGTACTATGTAAATAACGTAAAAATAATTTTTCTTGTGTATATCTACACAATCTTTTGAATCCCTTGACAAAAGGGAAATTTTCATTATAGTTGTAAAATAGTTCAAATTTTGCTTTACATGTTAGGTCCGAATTTTTTAATCTAACCTGTCGAAGAAGTACTCGGCAATCACATTGTCTGTAGACAATTCAACTCCCATAGAGTATCCATAGAGAAGGACAAAGATCCATGTCCTGTAGTTTGTTGCAGCATACCACAATATCTGAAATTAAGAAAGATGAGACATACATAACTAGCTCAATTTTGTCTACTTAATAAAGCAAAAGTACAAAAGTATTAAATCTTGGGTGTAATTTGGACTTACGTTACCGAATTTATCTTTAGCAACATCACCCTTCTTCTGTAAAGCACCACGGTTTCCATCAGGCAAATCTTGACCAAGAGTCAACACCAAAATACCCATAATAACATGAAGCCAACCAGGAATAAAAAACGCAATTCTCCAAGCAGTGAAAGGAGTTGCACCCACCCTTCGAATTATATCATAAAGAATTGGCATAAGGAGTTGAGTCGCACCACCACCCATATTTCCCCATCCAGCAGCAGTACCATTTACTAGCCCAATAATCTGACTATTAAACATGGTACTCATCCAATATTGGCACGACACAAACGTCGCGAGTGAAAACCCAATCATGAACCGGACAGCTACGTACCCCCCAGCGGACGATACAAACGACATACAAAATACGGTTGGGGCTGAAAACATGATCAGAAATGCGCACCCGTAACGCGGGCCCAACAAGTCACAAACCGCACCCATAACAAGCCTAGATAAAATACTTCCGGAAACAGAAGCAACGCCAGCGTTACCAATGTCCATTTTGGTCAAGTTAAGGTTGTCGCGAATAATAGGCACTAAAGGTGCAGCAGCAAATGTGGAAACGAAACAAGTAAAGAAGGAAATCCAGGAGAGTTGAAATGTTAGGCCATGAGGTTTCGAAAACGAATAAAATTTAAATTGTTTGGCTTTGTGTTCGGTATCAACCGGTACTGAAAATTTTGCCATGGTATCAGTTGGCACCATCGGAGAAGCCACCGAGAAAGCAAGAACGGGCTCTCTTCCGGTGACTCCATGCATAGAACTTCCCGGTTCTCCTTCAATATCAGCCATTTTTGGATCAAGGAAATAGCTGATTAATTTTACAATATGCAAAGAAGATATTAAAATTTGATGTGTGTTACTTTAAGAGGGAGGGTTTATATAGGAATTAAAGAGTTGACAATGTGTGTAATTAAGGCAAGTGATTAGAGATTCCCAATGGTTACATTCCGTTTTTGGAGGATTTAATTATTTGTTTAAGGAATCCGTTCCGCCGCATGCATCTGAATATGAATAGTGGTAACCCCTTATGATATATACCAAAGGTTCACTGAACATTCTCGGTGTCTTCGTTTTATTAGTTTTTTTTTTTCCCTTCGTTTACTATTTGGAGCAGTATTACAATATGTAAACGTCACTAATAAAAAAATCTCTATTTTTTCGCTGATTTCCTAATGAAAAATGTTCAGTGGCTATTTCTCATTGAATGTTGGTGGGAAAAACCTAGATATATAGTAGGATTTTCACACGGAAAAAACTAGGATGTTTTCCAGCATTTCAATGAAAACTTGTTTCCCATCACGTGTTTTTCCAGTGAGCTGGTTCGGTGGGAATGAGGTGGAAAATCATAGTATTTTATAGCATAAATTTCCCACTGAAATGTCGATGGGAAAAACTTCTGTCTTTAGTAGTGCGTTACCCCTTTTGACATACAAGTGCTGAACCAGTCTTTTAAAACAATTCGCAGAATTTCTTATTTAAGCCATTCGATCATACCTGACAACTTCATAATGAATTTAAGTTATACATGTTGAATCAATTCGCAGAATTTCTTATTTAAGCCATTCGATCATACCTGACAACTTCATAATGAATTTAAGTTATACATGTTGAACGTATAGAACTAATGCTTATCATAAGGATATGCCTGTAGTTACCTTATAGTGACTCATATAACATTTTTTTAACTGCTAGTACTAGTGCATAACTCTAATAACCATTAATTAGTCTCCCATACTCCTCCACGATTGTGCTTGGTTAAATAGTTTTCCTGGTTTTGATGATCCTACGTAATACACTATACGTATATGTTTAGAATATCTTGCAGGCATTCTTTCCTTCTTAATTATATCTTTTCATTGTGGTTTGCACTGGATACAATTTCCTTTCATGTGATTTTAGGTCAACCTTGTTCCTTTTAACACCTTCACTTACTATAGTTTCACGCATCCAGACTATGCAGAAAGATAAAAAATAGTAAATAATTAATTTCTTCGAAGATACGTTCAAATTTCAACATTATATATGGTTATGTGGGTTTAAGAGATCATCACTAACTCTCATACATTGAATTTGATTGATTCTGTCTCCACTCATTTTGGCATGTGCACTTTTCATCATCTTGTCTTCCTCAAAGCATATTCAACCACTCAAGTGAATCCAACAAGGTTGGAAAAGTGATATGAAAAAGAATGGCTCACACTAACCTCCAACGAACATGTCCATTTTCTACCGTGAAAGATATATTAATTAATTAGAACTTAAACTAACACAAAAGGCAAGTAGTAGAAAAGGAGGTCAAAAAAGTAATAATAGCCGCTTACAAAATGGCTGCTTTACTTGCAGTCAAATAAAGCTAACGCGGTGTATTGGAGGAAACGGCACTCCTTCCCAACCTTTGAAATTGAAATAATAACTTTTTTTATTTTCCATGTCCGATACTAGTAATGAAGGCGTCCGACTAATTACAAATTAATCGTGTGGGGAAGTTTCATATTGAGAGGCAGAGAAGGAGTCGAAATATTTAGTTTATGCATGGGTTTTGAACTAGTTTTTTATTGATTTATTGAGTTCTGAATAAATTATTTGTACATCTTAACGACTTTTTACCACAAATACAAGGTTTGAGTTCAAAATTACTAGATTTCGCCGACCCCGTAGTTACCACTGTGACTCCGCCCTTGTTGGGTGATAAAGCGTTTCCTAACAAAAACGACTCCGTAATTACATACTAACACTTTACTAATAATATACTAACACTTCCATAAAGCAATTAATTATTACATAATTAATCTTCTTTCTCACGTGTTTCCTTATTTAAATTCAGATGCAGAACGATCTCCAACAACTAGTTCCAAGGTCAAATGGTAGACTCTGGCAGATACTCTGCTTATAAATTAACAAGTTGTGAATCTTTAATACTTATATTTTGGGTATGATATGGAGATGGAGACAAGAAACTATCATCGTGTTCTTTACCTTAGCCTTTGAGAAGATCCTAGAGTTATATATTTAGGGTAAATTATTTACTACTCGATAATTTAACACGATGACCTGGTAAATTGCTGGAAATCAAATGGATGACGTAATTAATTAATTTTATAGACGTTTCTCAAGATTCAATTATTATTGAATAGTCCTCTCTCTTATGAGGGCGTCACTATAAGTCCTAGACATGATGATCATATCGATAGGTAGGAGACAGATGAGTGAATGTTTGACAACATTATTAATATCTTTAATTTGGTTAATATCTTGATTGCATATCAATAATGAGATGCAAGCTCGGAGATTCCTCACCCAAAAAGGAAAATAATTGAATTGTTAATTATATGCCACTTTTTTCAGTTATTCGAAGGGACAATTCAGTATATGTCATGATAATTAAATACAAAAATAAGGTCATTCAAGAATGCAAGAGTACTACTTTTGGAAAGGATGAACATGGTTTATATATCCAAGTATATTTATCTATAGAATCTATAGATTTAAGTAAACTTGGATATAATATGCGTGTGCATGTCTTTAAAATTTTAAAATAAGGGAAATTAGCACTTTAATCCTCAAATATTTAAAATTTTGAGTTTGATACTTGTGATCTGGTAAGCATAACCTTCAATTAATTGATATGTGCACTTTCGATCTCTCTAACTGTGAATCTTCACAACTTTAATGAATTATTATGTTCAGATTAAATATTCCATATTTGAGAGTAACACATAATTCGAAAAAATAATCCAAAAATCAAATATTCCTATATGAAAGGCCAAAAACACAAATTTCATTTAATTGAAGGTTAAATGCTCTTAGTCAAATATTATGAGAGCCAAAATCAGAATTCATCAGCAATCGAGGGACACAAAGGTGCATTTATCCCTTTAAATAATACTCTCTCCGTCCCAAAAAGATTGTCTTAGTTTGACTTGGCACCTGACACGATGTTTAAGGAAAAAAAAGACTTTTGAAATTTGTGGTCCAAAACAAACATTAGATATTTGTGTGGTTGTAAATCATCTCATAAAATTAAATTGTTTTCAAATATAGAAATGTATCAATCTTTTTTGAACAACCTAATATGGAAAGTAAAACAATTTTTTTGGGACGGAGGGAGTAATTGATAAATATAAATTCAAAGCAATAGTTAAAATAATATACTTGAATTTAAATGAATTTTTCAACATATTGTAAGGGTAAGTGATGTAAATGGCCAAAAATAGAGGGGGAATGTTGTTTTACAAATTCGCCCTAGAACTTAGAAGTTTTAGGAGGAATAGAGGATAAATATGGAGTAGAGATTCAAGAATGACCAAGTAGTTATTAATTAGAATTAATGATAAAAAAACAAACCTAACTATTATTTTTTTGCAAGTTTGATATTCCAACTATTAGTTGTTCCTTTTTCAGAATCTACTCACTCATTGGAATAATTTCAACAAACTTCAAAAGAGGAAAAACGAATATAGTTTGAAACATTTTATTGATATAATAGTATAAATATATAATAATAATTATTATTATTATTTATTATTTTTGGGTCTTAAAGAGATGGCTTCATTGGCTTTACCGTTTAGCCGGCGCTGACTTCTTCATTTTTGAACCCAGCAGATTTTAGACAAATAAATTTTGTGTAGCATAAAGGGTTTATCTGACTTAACAAGTAAACTCAAGATGTCATACCATTAATGCTCTTTTTTTCTTCCATGTCCTTTTCCCTGAGCAGTTCAAGAGCTATTAAACTCATAGTAGATTGACGGACTAAGCTTTCAGTTTTCAAAGAAAATGTTTTTTAACTGGACTACCTGGAAATATTTGCATTTTGCAAAGTCAAATGTGTTAATTTTATGGTCCACGTATTAATTCATGGCCCACATTTAATATTATTTTTTGGTTTAATAAATAATTACTAAATCCAAATTTTATTAAGGGAGTTATTTAGGATAACCCCCATTACCCACTTTGATAAGGAGTGAGAAATAACCGCTTGATCCCTCTCTCTGCCTATTAAAGGGAATTACCTACCTTATCTACGGTATTTTGAATAGAACGCACAACGTAAAGAGAGAGAAAAGAAAACTTATTAAGTCATGAACTGAAGATCAAGTTCTTTCGCTTCGGCTCGGTTCAAATCAAGAACACTATGGCCGATTCTGGTATATATGTTTTTTTGATTGAATTATCGTTGTTGTAAGTTTATGTGAAAACCATGAAGTTCCACGTTCCTGAATAATTGATAGAATTTCAAGTTAGATTATTTATGTTTTACGGTCTATGATTTGTGAAAATCCTTACAAAGTGTCCTTCCAATCGCTGCAAAAGTTAACTCCAATAGATATTCATACTTATGAGGATATTTTAAAGCCCTAGAATTTGGTTTTATACCTTTATCCCTTCCATCTTAGTGCTAAAATTGGTTATTCGCTCCGAAGATGATAATGTAAATTAGAGTTCAAATAATTTCTATGCAACTTATTGCAAATTATTAGTTAATCTAAACCCCCTTGGATTAGGACGGGACAAAGTGAAGGGATTAATAGAATTCTAACTTTGTAAACTTGGGATGCATATGATACCTTAGGTAAATCTCACTCCCAATCGAGCATGTGACGGACAGATAGAATTCTAACTCTGTAGGCTCTCGAAAGGATCGATGCATATGATACCTTAGGCAAATCTCACTCCCAATAGAGCATGCATAAGAGAAATCGAGACTACAAGATGTTTTAGTAACCTTTAAATATTATAAGACCTAGCACTTTTGATATTTCTTTTAGAGATAATGATCAAAAACACACCTCAAATATCATTTCTTTGCGAGTTTCCTATTCAGACTATCAGATGTTTGCGTTTCCTATCTAAACTATCAAATGTTTGCGTTTCCTACCCAAACTATCACCAATTATTTATCAAAACACACCTCGACTAGTATTTGATGATGCGTGGTGTACACTCTATTTTTTTTATTTAAAAATGGTGCCAAATAACACTCCACGCGGATAATTAAAGGAACTAATTGATTTTTTTTTTAAATCAATAGATAATGGTAAAAAGCACACCTGAAATATCAGTTTTTGCGAGTTTCTAGCACCATCAGATATTAGTCGAGGTGTGTTTAGATATGTAGTTGGTGATTGTTCAGGCATGAAACACAAACACTTGATAGTCCAGGTGTGTTTTGATAAATATTTGATAATAATTCAGACAGAAAACGTAAACACCTAATAGTTGAGATAAAAAACTCGCAAAAAAAATAATACTTTAAATATGTTTTTGACTATTTCTTTTAACAAAGGGGCACTAGCGCAGTCCACCCAAAAAAGTTGACGGCACCTTTTATTAATGTTTTTATGATAACTATTTGAATAATATATAAAAAAAAAAAAAATCCAGTCAACTCCGATAGAGAACCTGATGGCGCGTGCTCGTGTCCTTCGAAAGCTCCCTGAACTATGGGTATACTATATATTTTCGTATGCTAATTTTTTTAATGTAACAATAATTAAATGATACTTCCTTCGCCTCAAAAAGATTGGCCTTGTTTAACTTGGTACTAGGGGTGTTCAAATGAGACCGAAAAACCGATCCGAATCGGTAAATCGAGTCAAACCGACTTAATAAATCGAAAATCAGTTTGGTTTGACTTGATTTGATTTTAAATTTTAAAAAATCGATAATATTTTGTTTGGTTTGGTGTTAAATCAAAAAAACCCGAACCAAACCGATAGATACATACATATTTAAAATATTATATATATATATATATATATAGATCTTCTTCAACATTTTGGCTCAGACCAAGTCCAATATAAATTCAAATAATTAGAAAGAAAAGTGTAGCCCATTTAAGTTTAAGGTAAAATAAAATAAAAATTTGCTAAAGGTAAAATAAATTTTTTCCCCTTATCCAGTTTTACGGTTCCCTCTTTTACATGTCATCTGAATTACTATTAATAAACTAGCATTTTATCGGCAACAAATTAAAGGGAAGAAAATGGCAATTGAAATTTAAAAAGATTTAATAGATGACTTTGTCTTTCTGTTTATTATTTTCCGTTTTACCTTCTATGCTTTCTTCTCAATGCTTCATAAACACGATGAGTTTAGATAACAAAACTTCCGGAGGGCTGCGTAATATCAAAATGCTATATGTATGGAGGTAACTAGAATCATGAAAAGTAGATGTTATGTTTCTGTAATTCCTATACCCATGGCCATAGGCCTATACCTAAATAAAGTTAATGAAATAATTAAGAAGATTCTTAGATTTGAATGGATCACGTCAAAGCCGTATTTAGTTACCATTTAATTCAAAGGTTCTTTGTATTAATACATTCTTAAAATCCGAAAAAATCGCAAAAACCGAACCAAACCGATAGAATTTATACTATAATGGTTTGATTTGGTTTGAATATTAAAAAAACCGACTTAATTGGTTTGGTTTGGTTTTAACCAAAAATCGGGTCAAACCGAACCGTGAACACACCTACTTAGTACAAAATTTAGAAATAAATGAAGACTTTTGAAATGTATGGTCCAAAACAAGCCTTAGATATTTGTGTGGCTGTGAATTATCTCATAAGGTTAAATTGTTTCTAAACATAGAAAGGTGACAATCTTTTTGGAACAAACTAAAAAGGAAAGGAGGACAATCTTTTTGGGACAGAGGAGTATATATTTCCAATTTAATTTGTAAATTTTAAGAATAAATTAAATTGTTTAAATTAGTGGAAACACTGAATATGTTTACCCAAATTGTGTTTTAAGCCAAATTGACGTGTCATGGTAAAAACGTAACTACACTAGCGGACATCATGATGCATAGATTATCCAAATGAGACAAAAGAATAAAGAGAAACCAATAAAAATTCAAACAATCCGTAAACGTACCGTACTTATCTTCTTGTTTTTGTTTTGGTTTTTTATCACTCAATATTATTTCAGTCAGCACTGCATCATTTCTAGGTTTTATATAAAATCATAAAAAAGTTGCATGTACAATTCTGTATGATATTTTTCAAGATTCTTTTCCAGTAAATATTTTAGCACTATTAAGATTGCATCCTATTTGAGTATCAAGATTTGAGAAACATAATCTTTTATCAGCCTTTGAATCGTTAAATTGAATCATTCACTAGAATTGAAAGAAAATAATAATAATATTTTTTTCAACATTTCTATAGGTAGCTAGATGGTCCAATAACAGACAATAAGCCCGTAAAATAAGGTGTGTAAATGACTTTTTCAGAATACTTTTTAACGGGCAACTTATGTATTTCCCCTTTTTTTGCTTGATCATCATTAGATCACTTAATTACATGCATGACTACATTGTGAATGTATAATAAAGGAATATTATCTACAACACAGTCACAACCTATAAGATCAATTATATATAATGAACATGGCTATGATGACTCTGATATTATCTAGACAGGTTCAAAGAGTTTTACCAATTAACAAATTAAACCAAGACTAAACTTTGCATTAATTAAGTTGACCAGGTTATAATAATATGCATGTATAGCTCATAATCGCCAAATTGCTAATTATATCAACTATAGTCTTTGACTTGCAATCTCGATTTAGAAGTCATGACGTCTTTTGCTCATTGATAAAAATGTACATTTTCGGCAACTTGCAATTCTATGAAAAGCTAAAGAATTATGTAGTCACTCCTCTTACGTTCACCTTTTTGAGATATGTTAATAGAAAAATCTAACAAGTTGTTTGCTTCATCATGTCAATTGAAACTATCTTATCATATTATTATTGAAGTTTCCTTCTCTTTTTTTTTTTTTTTTTAATTGACAACACTTGCATAATTGAGAACCAATTAGACAATCTGTCGACACTCCTATATGATGATATTTAGCTAATAAATTGACCTTTTAATGGTGCTTGATAGCGCTATTTTAATTAGTTAGCACAAGAGTCTATATCAGAAAGTGGCTGCGGATCGGGTTGAAATGTTGAAGAGGTGTGGTAGTGGTTCAATGAAGACTACTAATTAAGAGCTGGATATTATGCACGACTTTACATGGATTTAGGGTGGAAAAATATTTTTCTATAAAATGTTTATCAGAAAAATAAATGGTATTTTTATTTATTTTCTGATATTTGGTAAATAAGCAGAAAATATTACCTCAAAATTATTTCTATATAATCTAAGCAAATACTATGAGGTGGGGAAGGATGAGGTCCGGGAGAAGTACTGCTTATGACACTCGTTTTCTCTACTTTTAAAAACAAATCCAAAATATGTTTCATTAAAAGGGAAAAAACAACTTTCTGATCCACTAATGTTTTTCTCCTCTGTAATTTGTAATTTTTTCTAGTTCTAGAGAGTGTTAGATAGTGATAGAAAAATTGTCTTATGAAAAGTATTTTCCCAAGAATATTTTCCGTCATACAAACATGTCATTAATTAATTAAGGACACACGACAGATTAAGAAGGGGCTTTGCCTCTTAGTTGATTAAGCTTGTCATAGCTTATACCTTGACACAGTCCTGGCTAATCTTACATTCATATCCAACCACCGAAAAACAAATAAAGAACGGAAAGTCATACTATTGCTAGTTTATGGATGAAGTTCATTACTCGTAAGGTCACCTAACTATTCAAAATTATTTAATAAAGTCATATTTCTTTTATTTGTATTAGAAAAGTCACTTAACTACATCTACATCATTTAGAAGGTTACTCAACCGCAAAATAACTATCTTACCCTTAATTTTATCAACCTTTGTTGTTTTTTCACCTTTTAAATAGTAGTATTATTTTCTCTTTTTAATCTATAGTATGGACTTACCTATAGAACAAAAAAATCTTATTTATGAAGTTGGAAAACATTCTCCTATCGAACACACCCTAAAGTGGGCGAAAGTAGAAAGAAAAGATTTTTTTTTTTTTTTAAAAAAGAGTAACAAAAGAAAGAAAAATGTCACTGTTTTCCTCTTCACAGAGTTGCATATGTCAATTTTCAACAGAGTGGAACCAAATGAGTTCAGTATCGTCTTCTTGAATTCCTTAGAGCCGTAAATGAGAACTGCTCTAATTAAATAACTAAACTAACCGTGTATAAACCTGCTTTGCTCATTATGTCTTAATCAGCAGATTAGTTATACCTTTTATTAATCACTTGTTCTTACGCAATATAAACTTAAATTTTGTTGCTTGCGTTTGAAAACGATAGATTAAGAGATTCTGCGCTGGAAATTAAAAAGTAATTTTTCCAGATCTTGTGTGCAATGTCTCCCCACTTTTGGCAGCTAAAACAATTAAGGAGGTCAGAGATCAGGTGTAAGATATCCAATTACAATTAATTACGTAATGTATACACACAATTTTTTTTGGTATCGGGTTGATGGAGACAGAGGTATATACTAGTACAATTAGCTACTCCCTCCATTTCAAATTATCCATCGTGGTTATTAAAAATAGTTGACTCAAATTATTTGTTGTTTTAAAAGTTCAAGACACAATTGATTATATTTTCCTTATTTTACCCTAAGTAGAATTTTGTCATTAATGAAAATGACACATAAATAGAGTAAATATGGAGAGAGATTAAAACGTAGACATGAACAAAGGTAAATTTGTCAAATACCCTTCCTAATTAATACTTACAAATTTCTTAAGAGACGTGTAAAATAAAAATGACAACAGATAATTTGAGACGGACGAAGTACATTTTTTTATTAACCTTTCAAATCTCTGCTGGGGTGTTAATTTTAACCGGGGGAGGCTTTTCAGACAATAACGAGATTTTTGTGATGTCATGAGAAGATATTAAACTCTGGCTCTTCTTTCCTTTTTAATCATTAAAATTTTTCAATGATATCAGTAAGAAAGAAATTTTGTTCTAACTATCCAGACTCTTGGAGTATTACGGTGTCCAAGTTGCTTTATTGCTTTCAGTGACGTTTTGTTACATGTGTTGGAATGAATATAAATTTCCAACCCTTAATTAATCTTAGTTTCAAGCCTTAAGAAGAATAATTTTTTAAGGAGCATTTTCTTATTAAATGAGTCCTATACGACCTAAATTAAGGGGCCTAGACGGTGAGAATTTGAGTTAGTTTCGAATAATAGAAGGTTATTAATTCTTGCATTGCTAATCATTACATTACAATTTATGCAGTTTTAATTCATACATTACAATCCTTACATTTCTAAATCTTTTATAATTATATTATAATTCTTGCATTACTAATTCCTGCATATGATTCTTAGATTATTAATAGCTACATGAGTTGTCTCTAAACCAAATGACTTCTAATGTCAAACTTTTGTATCGAAAGAGATAAATGTTGATTAATCTGGCTAAATTGAATATAACTTGATAAAATGAAATAATTGAAACATGAGAATATACTTTAAGACAATCTATTTAACATTATGATTGTATCCTTCGACTGTGTCATATGTATTACTTCTTATGTTTCACCTCTGGCTTTAGTAATCTATCAACGTTATCAATGTTTGATGTATCAGTTTGGTGTGATTTTTCGATTTTTCTTTATACTTGAAAGCATGTACATTAATTTATACAAAGTACACCCAATGGGGGATAAAATCATATACCGAAAATGAAGTGGGAGAGGAACAATTTGCACGATTTCCCTTATTCGCGGGTGGTCTTTAATTTTTGTCCCTCAAATTGCTGCTGGTCTTTAGTTTTTGTCTTTCGCCTAAAAATCTCTGAGTTTCGGGTTCGAACTCTCGCTCAGTCAAAAATTTAAAAAAATCGCAAGGCGGACTCTACATTTAAGGCAGAGTTTGCATGAAACTCTGTTATAAGGCAGAGTTTGCATGAAACTCTGTTATAAGGCAGAGTTTGCCTACAAACCCTACCTCATGAGGCAAACTCTGCCTTATTAGGTAGAACTCTGCCATGCGAATTCAACCTCTGCTTGGCAACTTTTGTAAAATTTTTGATTGAGCGAGGGTTTGAAACCGGAACCTTAGGGTATTTTCGGTCACTTTTTTAAATGAAGGACAAAAATTAAAGACCAACAATTTGAGGGACAAAAATTAAATGCCTTTGAAGGCCAATCCGCGCAAAAAAACGAAATTCGCAAGCCCAAATAGTCTTTAGAAGATAAATAGATGGGCTTGTAATGGATTAAGGTTTGGCCCCAACCCAGATATAGAGACTTCTAGACTATGGATACCTCGTACTGGGCCGATATTGTCCCAAGGAACCTCACAGTAGAAAGCACGTAACCTAAGCCTACTCAAATTAATCTAAATAATGGCGCAGTTCTTCAAAGGAAAATCATTACTGACATAGATATATGTATCAAAATTGTGTCACCATCTCATTTGGAATTTTAAACGGTTAGAAAAAAGCATACTTGAATTTATTTAATTATATTTTCGATTTCACTTTTTGTATAGTTCCCGATATTTAAGAAATCTCTAAAACCTGTAATTTGATTTCCCAAATAGCAATGCTATTATCTTTCTGAAATGAATGGTAGCTTACAAGCTCATATGAATTGTTAGTAGTCTCATTATAAGTTATTTTGAATGAATTGGCACCTGATGCTGAACCTCTCTTGTCATTGGATTGAGGAGCACATTCAATTGATGGATTTTTTTATTTTTTTATTATATATAATCATGCTTGTTTATGGTAAAAATCGGGGTCGCTAGCCCCGACCGGGGCTCGATGATCCGAACCCAGAACAAGAAGCAACAAATAGAAGAACTTGGCTGAACCGGATAGGGACATTCGGACCCGACGATTCCCGAGGAGGACACCTGCAGTTGGAGATGTTGTGGAAAATCCGGTCTGTTGCGGATTTCACCCCGCACGACGTAGGGAACAATTGTCAAACCTGAGAATTCAGGGATCCTTATCTCTAATTGATTTAGTTACCTTGTAGGATATAAATTCTTGTACTATAAATAGGGAGGGGGTAAATCTTCATCCCCCATCTACTTTTCACCATTTTACTGTACAATTATACTATTTGTTTCTCAAAGCTCTGTCAAGCATAAAGATAATAAGATCATCAACAGTTTGGTCCGAGCAAACTCAAGTCTCAGGCCGGGCTGTTCATCCAAATTCACGGCTATTTCATACTCTCTAATTCGCAATCTATGTTTCGTTACTATTATTTTTCCGTTCTATAGTGAATCAAATCGCATATCTTTTAAACCACTTATAAATTCAATTGTTACCTTTTTAAGGGGTAAACAATGCTATTTGAGCCAATTTGCACATCGACTAACTTCACATGTTATCTGCTATCTCCCATTGCCACCGGCATAGGTGTCGAGTAACTCTAACCACCAAGGTTTGAACATATGGGAAGAAATCATCTAATGTTTTTGCCTCGGTAGAGATTTGAACCTGAGACCTCATGGTTCTCATCTTTCCTATAATTTCTTCGAAGACCATCCTTATATTAATGCCTCGCCCCAAATTAACAGTCACTTTAGCTCAAAAAGATTATCCCAAAAAATTGTCACTTTAAGAATTCAAGACTAAAGTCAGTAATTATTTTTAACTATACCCTTTATATTGATAGGAATGCAAATGTATTGAAGAGGAAAAATCAATATGCTTTTAGTAGATAGGCTTATAAACCAAATCTTGTATTATTTTTTTTAATGGGCATGAAAAATGCTATAGCGGCAATAAAAATGGGACGGGAGGGAGTATTTTATTTACATGTTCAGGTGTGAACGCGAACAAAATAATTAAGAACCTCTTTATCAGATGTTGAATAAAAAAGTCTGGAACTTGTCATTAGAAAAAGAGAAAAAAGAAAGCGTAAAAACTTGGCTAGAATTGCAACAACCTAAATCTCTTATTAAAGAAAAATTGGTTTTATAGAATGTAACTATTTAAAATACCAGCTAATGTCTTAAACCAACTGTAGTTTGAGCAGAGAAAGCTGGAAAAACAAACCAGAGAAAGCTGATATAAATGTTAAACCAAGAGGACATTAACAAATTAAAGTTCCTACAGGCTACATGCATGAATATTAGTTGCTCTCATTGTTTTATTTTTTTGAACGTTTTGATTTAATTAATGTCTTTCACGCGGTAAAGAAAACAAAGGGATTCAACTCCTCTTCATTTGTCACTGTTTCCATTTCTCTAAATTCTTATCTGGATGAGATACACATATCATACTTCAAATTTATAGTTGAGAATTTGAGATCTAATTAATTAAAGCAAGATTTTAATTATGATTAAGATTAGAAACATCCGTATATCGCTCACAAGATTTTTGGCAATTTCATAATTTTAGCTGAATATCATCCCACACATTAATATATTAAAAACTTTGAATGTCTCTTTCTACTTTCTGATGGATGGGATAGATAAAGGTGGCAACCGGTTCCAACCGGAACCGGTTAAGAACCGGCCGGTTCCGGTAAAAAAACCGGAACCGGTTCCGGTTTAACCGGTTCCGGTTTACCGGTTCCGGTTTAACCGGTTCCGGTTTACCGGTTTTAAACCTCAAACCGGAACCGGTCCGGTTTGGAGTGGTTAAAATATATATTTTTTTGTTTTTTGTATTATATATATATATATATATATATATATATATATATATATTATAGTATTTATTTGTATATTGTAGCTATATTTTCATATGTTATACAACTTTATAATTAAAGTTTAAATATTTACTGACTAACAGCCTAACAGCAAGTCAGCAATACAGAATAGTGCTTTTCGTATACATATATATATGTATAACTTACATATACTTATATATATGTATAACTTAATATATATATATATATATATATATATATATATATATATATATATATATATATATATACTAAATATATATATTACTATATATATGTATAACTTAATATATGTATATATATGTACTATATACTATATATACTTATATATATGTATAACTTAATATATATACTATATATACATATCTACTACTTAATATATATACTATACATACTTATATATATGTACTTTATATATATGTATAACTTAATATATATACTAAATATATGTATAACTTAATATATATACTATATATATGTGTATATATGTACTATATACTATATATACTTATATATATGTATATATATGTACTATATACTATATATACTTATATATATGTATAACTTAATATATATACTATATATACATATCTACTATATATACTATATATACTTAATATATATACTATATATATTTATATACTATATATACTTATATATATATACTTATATATATGTACTATATACTATATATACTTACTTATATACTTTAGTTTTTTTTATATTTTTTTTATTTTTTACCGGTTTAACCGGTTCCGGTTTCCAAAATATTGGAACCGGACCGGTAAACCATTAAACGGTTAACCGGAACCGGTTAACCGGTTCTACCGGTTCCGGTTTAACCGGTCCGGTTACCGGTTAAAGCCGGTAAGGCCAAACCGGTTACCACCTCTAGGGATAGACATACCAAAAAAAAGAAAAAGATATATACGTCTCATAGATTTCTGATATAATAATATTGCCAACTTTGATAGGAGCTCTAAAGAAATTGAAACGTGAGAAATAGTAGCCGTCTAATGCATAGTAGCATTAGATTCATTAAGAGACAATTAAATCAATGTACGTATGATAGTAGAAAACTAAAAATAAATAAAAAAATTACATATTAAAATTTGAGTGGGCATTTATTGACTTGTCAGTTGTTCAAAAAAAAAAAAAAAAAAAAAAAAAAATGGAAGCAAAGAAGTAAACTTCATTCGAAGAGGGGAGAAAAGAGATCTAATCATATCTATATACATTGATCTAAGACGTCTGAGGATGGTTGATTAATCTTTTCTGTGTGCATATTTGAGTGTGTATGTACAGTATTCCCTCCGTCCCAGAATAATTATTATTTTAACTCATTTTATCCTTATTCATTAGATGTTTCTTGTGAATTGAGTATTATTAAAATGGAGTAGTAATTTTTTGATATTGGCGTATAGTTTTGAAAATAATTATTAACTTTTGTGTTGTATTTTAAAAATAATTTTACTTTGGGACATATATTTTTTATTAAACCGACGCTTATTTTAAAACGAAAGGAGTATATTTTTTCTGTATCGCTGAGATTCGCAAAAGTAGTAGCGACAAAATGAAAAGTCGGCACACACTATTTATTCTTGCTTTATAAATCCCTTCACTATTCACGTGGCTTGGCCGACTCCACTCTCCAACTCATGTCCTTTTCTCCAAGCCGACAAATTAAATAACTGGGGACCCAATTTGCCTTTTCGGCAGTTAGTGCAGCCACACCTACATTGTTGAAGATATTTATACAGTAATTAAAGATTGTACTACACAAATTATGATACATTGTTAGCTTATTGAGTTAAGTCATAGTCGAATCTTAAAAGTATTTATACCGTATTAATTTGTGCTATATTATAGCGCTTAATTCACTTAGGTGTTATATATACTTCTTCTTCAAAAATTTGTTAGCTAAAAATCGGTTAGTCATTTTCTGTGACCTGTACGAATGTCATAAATTTTGTGTATAAACATCAATATACAATGTGTATTGAGTCCAGTGGTGGTACTAAGTAGTGTCAAGGGGTTTAATCGAACATCCTTCATAAAAAAAAAAAATTGTACAAAATAGAGTAAAAAATGATCCTTTTTGTTTATATGTGAGTTGTTCAATCGTTCAATCCCGACCCCTTGATATGAAGAAAATTTTAAGTATAGTGGTAAAAGGGATCAAAATTGCTTTAGGTCAATATATTACTGTGATATTCTAGTTATTATTAAACCCCTTATATAAATTTCTGGTTCTGCCACTGATTGTGTCCGCTAATATATACTGGATGTCTTGGATAAACAGTGGATGTAGTGATTTTTACTCTTTATCTCCATTACGAAACATGTCGCTGTATGTTGATTAATAATTCATGAAGAAAAGAAAAAGAAAAACAGGACGTATAAGTTATGGTCCATACTGACGTTGCAAGTACTCGTCACCCACACCATCCCAATGGTAAAACTTGACTTTAGGCCTTAGAACCGCATGTCCTCCCGTGCATCCCATGTGAAGTCTATTCTCTACTAAATTCATAACCTTTCAAAGCATATCATCTACTCCTAATAAAGTCATATACACATGGAGAGAGTGCTTTGTAATTATACAACCCCCTCCTTAGGCCCTCACCAAACTAGTTCCGCCAAATCAATGGTGAGGTTTTTCTTAACAACTTCAAGTCTTGGGACCAAAAGGCTCTTATTGTGTATATATTAGTTTAACTTTTATATGTTTATCGTGTAAATATTTTATACCATCAAAATAATTTAAAAATAAGACAGATGATGTGCTGTATAAATTAAAAATACACTGATAGTGTAAGAGTTGGTTTTACGTGGTCAATATATGCTAGATAAATGGTACTCCTATATTGGTATGTATATAAACATTTTTTTTGCGCGGATTGCCCTTCAAAGGCACTGGTCTTTAATTTTTGTCCTTCACTTAATACCTCAAGGTTTGGAGTTCGAATTCCGGCTCAGTAAAAAAAAATTCGCAAGACAGAGTTTTGCAAAATTCCAGCTGAATTTCTTAATGCAAACCTCTACTTTAAGGTAGAGTTTTGCTTTATGCGTTTGTCTTATGCCTGAAGACAAAACTCTTTTTTTAAAATTTTTGACTGAACGAGAGTTCGAACCCGAAATTCAAAAATTTTATGTGAGGACAAAATTAAAGATCAGTAATTTGAGGGACAAAAATTAAAATCATGCAAATTGCACGTATATAAAGAGGGATGGACTTTAGATTCGCTTTGACAAATGCTTTGGCCTAATAAAAGAGCGGATTTCTTCCTTTTTGTTAAATTTGACTCCAAAAGTTAGAAATAAATAAATTGAAAAGGAATTGTGAGAAAGATAGAGGTCCACGAATGAATTTGGAATACGGACAATAAGCCTGCATAGAGTGTACGGAAATGGGGCCATATCCACTCTCTCCATTGGACAAAAAGTTTGAGAAAGATTTTTTTTTTTTTTTTAATGTTATGATCTTAAATATTAAAAATGTGTATAATGTATTAAAATATTTTTTGAATCTTGTAGTTTTAAAGTTGAAAAATAGAATATTTGAATTGTTAACTTATTAAATATAACAAGATGCACTCTTTTTGAGACAAATAAAATAATAACACTAAGCAAAAAAAACTTTTCAGCACCGAAGTATTAAATTATATTAATTTTATTATAATTAAGTAATTTAATAAAATAAATATATATTAATTGACCAATATAAAGCAAGAGTAATTGTATGCAAGCACATATAATTTTTGTAACAGTAAATTTAATGTTTGCTCCTATAAAATTTAATGTTTGCTCCTATATTACCTGGGTTGTTTGGTTGATGGTTAGAATGAATTATTCATGTATTGAATTAGTAATATGTTTGGTAGTATTTTAAGTTTTTATGTACGGTGTTCGGTTACAAGTTTATAACATGTATAAGTTATAAAAAATTTATATATTATTTTATGAAAGTAGAAAATAAAATAACTAATACTACATAAATAACTAAACCCTGCATAAGTCATAACTCCAACGAGCAACCAAACGGCCCCCAAGGACTTTACAGTCAGTTTGTGCAAAGCACGGGCCAATACAGAAAACTCAACAGACACCGCGTCATCTATATATATCTCTTTTCTTACGGATACAGTTGCCATCTCTATCAGCTTCCTACTCCATTTCCTATTCGTTGCTTCTCTTTCTCTCTATCACAGTAACAGTTCATTAAGTGTACAATTTACATACATCGATAATACCCATACCGCTAAGTCCTAGATATTTCTGATAGGAGCAATTTTGTACTTTATTGAGTCTTGAAAATTGAAAAAGGTTTAAATTACTTGAATTTTTTATTGATGGAGTTTTTTTTATAGTTTATGTAGCCGATCATCTTAAAATGAATGGAGTCAACAGATGTCGTAATCTTTGAACAAGATATACCATGAGAAGAAATTGGTAGTCTTCATCTGATAATTTTATAATATGTATATTTTAAGCTGTCAATTTTTCCTCATTCATTGCTTTTAGATGCATACACTATTTTTCTTTCTAAGCAAATAGAGTTTGTTTTTGTCTGCTTCCTCTTGTTCCCTGAAAATTAGATTCTAATTGTTTGATACCCGCACGGCATATATAGCTAGAATTAAGTTTGGTCCATTGATTCCTATATGTACCTGGATTTCAGCCCCGATATATATCCGCATATATAATCACATACTAATAAAACATAGATCCAAAAATATTTCTCTTACAGTCGTTGTTTGCAGATGTAGCACCATCAAGATTCACATGCAAAGGACCATTGGTGGTTAACTGATGAAATTAATAGCCATGGCTTTTTGAAGGTGAGAATCTTGATGATGCTGCATCAGCAATAAATGACTATCGCTCTGAAGTTATACTTCTATTTCGACCATACCGGCCATAAAATTGAAACGATACAGTAAAAATAGTATGACTGATGTACAAGATCAATGACACGAATTGAGAAACGGTCCACTTATTTCCACCATAGGCAAAGAGAGAGATCAGTCACAGACTTGTAAGTAAAGTTCTCAATTCTTTATTCAAAAAACAAGATCCGGATGACGAGTTCTGCCAATTTTTCCTATGTACTATCTTTTTATTTTACCTTTTCGATATTTTTTCAGGTAGGATATGTTAACCGTTGCTGGTATTTAATATGTTTTATCACGTTACAGGTGAATTAAGATTCTCTTAAATTTATTTCAGTCTTTTCTTGATCGAGGCACAACTCTTTGAGGACTGATTGAAATGAGCTTGCTGAGAGATGATGAGTGTGCATAGATCAGAACTTGTCTACAGTTCTTTTAAATGAGAGAGAAGAGTGTGTACATGTATGTGTCTTTTTGACAGCTTTTAGATGAATTATCTGCCTGTATAGTGTCAATATCTTAAGAAAGAAATATTCAAATTATGGTTGATTATTTCATGTAAAGTTCTTCCGATTGCTGTTTGTCTCTGTTGATCATCAATTAGTCCTGTATGGGACTGTTTGTTTTTGTTTTGTCTTTGAGTCGTCCATGAGATATACATCATAGATCTTGATGAATGATGAATGAAACATCGAACATATTCTAAATTTCTCTCTTATATATATTGGCCAGCGTATGAAAATATATCGTACCCTTGCCCATTTTTATCAGTACTATTATCTTGTCTTCTATGGGAGTTATTCAACACTAATTGTTGACCTCTCTAATAGCCGGACCTGAAATTAAAGCTGATAATAGTATAACCATTTTTTTTGCTAAAATCACTCATGGTATCACACTACCTCAGAGTATTCTTTACTCTATATTTGTGCTATTATCACTGTCCAAGTCAAAATAGGCAAGTTCCCATGGCTTAACTTTGGATGTTTGATTTAGATCACATAGCCAAGTGGAGCATAACATGTTAACTTATCTATGTAATGGGTGCTTGAACACGCCCAATTTTTTTTTTCCCAAATTTGAGTTGAGAGTGTCTAATAGAAACAGTCGAGGGTCTTTCGGAAACAACCTCCCTATCTTCCGAGATAGGGGTAAAGTTTGCGTACACTTTACCCTCCCCAGACCCCACATTGTGGGATTTCACTGGGTATGTTGTTGTTGTTGTAATGTCTAATAGATATATTTTGTTATTTGTTCTGGTGTTCAATTAAAACATATCATAATCGAGTGTCTAAGTAAAATTACTAACAAATTTAAAAGGTTGTTGATGTATTCTGCTTTTTCAAAAGTAGCGCTATATGCACTTGATGATTAAGTTACCATATGCTTATTATTGGAAAGGATTTAATCCTTCGAAGATAAGTCCAAAAAGTAGTTCTCAACATCACTCTCGCTGAAAAGATGGCAATGATGAGTTGTCTCTATACCTTAAGATGTTTACATTAATGGCACATATGGAGACGCCATTTGTAAACCAAATTCCGCAATGTCATCATACGTGAGAATACTATATTGAAAACGCTTCTTCAAGAAAGAGACCTTGAAATGAAGTTCATATGCCAATTAATTTTTTCTTTTCAATTTGTGTATTTGGTATTTCTGTGTCTTCTTATAATCTGCCAAACTGATTGAAGAAATTGCATGGTTTGGCCTTCAAATGGGCTGGTCTTTAATTTTTGCCTTTCAAATGGGTTGGTCTTTAATTTTTTCCTTTAGAGGGCATAAGTTCTTTAAGTATCCAGCATAATTTGTGGGATATTATGATGCGAAACTATAAACTTGTGTTTCGCGAAAAAATCAACGAACAGCATAAAATAGGGACAAAAGTGCTAATGACCCAAATTAATTTGGAAGTAGAAGAGCCCAATGAGCCGCATTTTAAAAAATAGGCCTTTTATCCTCGTTTTGATTATGATCAATTGATCATGTCAAGGTTAAGTTTAGGATGCTTCGACTATCAGTTTGAAGGTTGTATTTTTAATTTGACGTGAACTTTACGGGATTTGAAGAACCACTAACTTTAAAATTAAAGACCAATGTCAGGCCAATTGTCTCCCCAAAGAGTCTAATTGATATTGTTAAATAACTTTTACGTTATCAGATAAGGTTAAAATCGAGATAGGGACCTCCTTATATAGAAGTAAGGTTTCTCTTTGTCCTAGTTTAATAAGGTAATCTTATTCTAAAAGAACTAAAATACATATTTTACCATAATTACAAAAGCCATGGTATCACTCCGGTCCTCCATTTTTCGTGTGATTCCTCTCACACGCTCTTCTTGCACCGCTTCGAGTAGGCCTTGTTTAATGATGGCAACGGTTTCTGGGTCAATATGTTCGACCTCCCCATTCCATACATTGCTTCATCCAATCCCATAAGGAAAAGATGTACTTTTTCTTCTTCTCTTTTGGTTTCTAGGGCCGTCCCTACATTGCACGTGCACTTTTCACACTTGCAAGTCGGAATCTGTTCGTAATTTGTCAATTCCTCCCACAACTTAGTGAGTCTTCGATAGTAATCCACTATGGTCCTTCTCTTCTGCTTGCACTCCGCGAGTTCAGCCTTGAGTTGTTGCATCCGAGGGGATAACGATGAACCGTTCTCAGCTGCTCGTCCACAATTCTTCCGCTTTCTCTTTATGCGAAATCATTGAGTGAAGGGTTGGTTCTATGGTGTTGCGAATTCACGATACCAATAGTGAGTTTATAGTCCACAAATCTTCCAAATCTGGCGACTCTTCATCCGGTTTCTTGATCGTACCATCAACGAAGCCAAATTTATTCCTAGCTCTTAGGGCTGTCCTCATGGATCTAGCCCATTCTTCATAATTTTCACCCTTCAATTGGATTTGTGTCACCACAATTCCAGGGTTATCATTCGACGTAATGTCATGAGAAGGAGAGATTGTTTTTCTTTGGGTTTTGTTTTCTTCACCGACGATTCCTTTGCTTTTATCGCCGATTTTTCCGTCACCTGCCATTGTTTTAGGGTTTATGTGTTCTTTCTAACGTGGCTCTGATACCATGTTAAAACCGAGACAAGGACGAGAATTTAGAGAGACAAGAATAACGAGAGAATTCTTTCTGCCTTTCATTCATCATAATGACGTCCTTATATACAAGTAAGATTTCTTCTTACCCTAGTCTAATAAGGTAACCCTATTCTAAAAGAACTAAAATCCTATTTAACCATAAGCACAAATTCACCATAAATAAATATTATAATTATATTAGAATAGGGTTCCTACCGACCTAAGGTTTTACCAACACACCGAAGTATCCGGACCAACTGGTCCGATCACATTCGGTCTCAATCGATAACCCAAAATAAATACATACACTTATCAATCATTTTTGTAAAAAAAGTCGTTGTCAAGTTACTAAGCTACTAAAACAAGTTAAAATACATCAATGATGTAAAAAGAATTGTACTATCAACATACGTAAGTTAAGAGGGTGTTTGGATTGGCTTATAAGCTGGTCAAACCTGCTTATAAGCCCTTTTTAACTTTTCGAAGTGTTTGGCAAAATAGAAAAGTGCTTAAAATAAAATTAAAAACTGATTAAAATAAGTCAACGGCAAAAAGTTGGTGAACCCCAAGCTACTCCTTTGACCAAGTATATTACTTTTTTATCCCTTATATTTTCTTATAACTTTCAAAATATCCGCCAGTAGTCCCAAAACTCTTACACCACTCTCCTTTCGTCTTCTCCATCAATTAATACCGAAGTATTCTTCGTTTTGTTTTTGTCATTTAAACTGGAATAAACAATGAGCAAGTAGTTAACCTCCACGTTCGGTATTAATAATCCAAAGAGTCAATTTCACTAAAGTCATTTAACTTTTCATATATTACACTGAAATCACAAATAAATAAATTATAATTTGTTATTTCAATTATTAGTTTTAGTTTAGTTAAAAAATAATTATAACCAATTTTAAAATTTAAATTGAATTGAGATGTAAATTAATTTTTGCAATAATAAATTTAGTTTTTGTGTTAATAGCTTTAAGGTCATTTCAGTCATTTTAACAGAAAAAATGTTTATTAAACACTTCTATCCAAATATATAATTATTTATTTATAAAATCAGTTCAAGCACTTGAAAAGTGCTTTTCAACCTCGGTGCTTAAAAGTTTTTTTTTTTTTTAAGCTAGTTCAAACGGGCCGCTAAATCTCTCGTGAATAGTTTAACTTCTTTATGCTGTCACTTGTCAGTAACCTTTAAGTCAAAATTCCAAGACTTTCTACCACTTGTGAGAATTATCCCTATTTGATTAATTAGTTAAGTCCTGCTCGTATTTTTTCTTAGTATATCATCTTAGCCACCCTTGTCAATGTCAATTGTCAAGACTGTAAGCCCTTTTGATATTCCACTTGCCAGGAATGTATTAATTGTCCTCCGTTAAAATATATCATAGCCACTTCACCTTTTAATTGATTGACTCAACTATTCCAGACTATCATTCCATTCGTGTCAATTTATGTTACATAACTGATATTGATATGGTATTTAAAAAAGTACTTTAGAATTTGTGATTTTCTAAGTAATACGTATCAACAATGTGAGACAGTGTGACTATAAGATTTTTAAAACTCTTGCCTTTTGAACTATACCACAATATTGTGTGGCTATAAAAATTTCTCTTTAAATTAAAGCACTATAAATAAAATTATATTTTCAACCTCCGTAAATTACTTATTTTTTTGCCGTGAAGATAAAATGAGAAATTTAAAAATAATTATTTCCAAATATAAAAAGACATTATGTTCTTGGCATTAAAAGAAAATCGTGTCCCGTAGGCGTAGACTCGAACGAAATTCAATTTCCTTGCTTTCCACTTTCCCACTGACTTCTTTCTCTTTACACAACGTACAACAATTTTATTCCCGTAGGATTTAAAGAGGAATAAAGATGGTGATGCTTTTCTTCCTCCCAACACTAGATACCTAAGGGAATTTCAGAAAACGAAAAGCACAGCCTTGAAAGTTATAAAAACAAGTGCTCCACTAGTACGTCTCAATCAATTCCATGTGCCAGTGCCACTACATTTAGAAACGTGCCTTTCTTTCTTTTTTCTTATTTCCTCTTTATTCCTTTAAATTTTTCTCTGTGTGTGTTGGAGGGGGGGGTCAGTCTAACTAAGTTCGACGATAATTAAGCCACGTAACTATTTGTTTCACATAACAAATGGCAGATGCAAGGTCTCAATGATATGATAGTATCTTTTCTATTGTCTTTTTGTCATTTTACGTCCACATGATATTGGAAAGAATTGGTAGGCAACTTAGAAAGTGATCGAGCTAGTAGCAGTAATTAATACTCCCACAAAATTTTAAAAAGAAAAAAAAACTTTTAAAATTAATTATAGTCTAAAACAAACCTTGAATATTTGTGTTGCTATAAATCATTTTATGAAGGATAAAACAAATTTTTAAATGTTTAGTTATTTCTAATTATAAAAATATGATATTTTTCTTGGAACAGCCTAAAACGAAAACTGTAACTACACACATTGGGAGAGATAGTATATAGGAGTGGTCCTTTCAAAAGGCTGGTGGTCCATGAAATAAAAAGATTCAGGTCCTTCTCAAGAAATCTTAGGGTACAAATAGGATCAAACTTGATCTATAATCTGAGCATGATGGCCAACGAAGCACTTATTTCCTATCAGTAGCACTGGTGCAAATTTAGCAAACTAAACCCGTCCAAATGCGTTTGACATGTCAATTGAAGCACTTCCACACAGTGTTATTTACCTTTTAGCTTGCCGTAGCTGCAACGATTTGTAGAGAGTTGGAAAGGAGTGGAAGATACGCACATTGAACAATTAAGAGATTAATAAGCCTTGCCTCTTGGTGCACTCAACGAATATTTGCCGGAGTTAGTTTCATCAACACGTCCAAGATGAATTGTATTGTACCTAGCTAGTTATTCTACGTCCTTTTCAGTGATTTATTGTTATGTCTGGTTCAATATGCAAGTTGCATGTTGCTGCATAATAATGTGATACAATGACACTACTCAAAAGATTTTTAACTTTTCTTAGAGAGTGACATGTTTTTTAATAATGGAATAAGCACTAGAATTCTTTTATGGAATGCCCTAGTTAAGTTTTGATGTTTTACTATTTTCTTGGACAGTTGTGTTGATGGATTGGGTAAGATTGGAGAGTAAAGGAGATGCAGCGTAAAGAAAACAAAGCTTAATATTAGTACTTATGCTGGAGATTTGTACTAGCAATGTTTTAATAGTAGTTTAACTTATATACAGTCAAACCTCTATCTGAGTGGACCTCTCTATAACGGCATCTGCTTATAACAGCACCTCTCTATAATAGCTAAAAAAATTCGGAACCGATTTTTTATATTATATTTTACTTCTCTATAGGAGTATTTTACCTATAACAACAATAGCCAACTTTATAACAGTATGCTCTTTGTAAAGTTACCCCCCATATAACAGCTATGTGCATTTTTTGGTAATATAATTATTAACCATCTAAATAAAAATAGACTACTATGATTATCAATAATAAGTAGTATAGATTTTGACCAAATATTTAATTTGATACTTTAGTATATTGTATTTATGATAGAATATTACATATGAATACATATGTGGAGCTTGACTGCAACACTTCCTATCATTGAAGCTTTCACTGATGAAGAGATTACTGCCCATGTCATTGGAGTGGAAGAACAAGAGCCAAAGACGACAATGAAAGTGCTGACGAAGAACCTCAACCCATTGTTACTTAGACTGGGTTAGAAGATTCGACAGTTTAACTCTTAGATTCCCTTCAAGGAAAAGCAATTAGATACCCGTTTGCTGAAATTTTAGACGCAAATCTTTGTAAATACAAGTGTTATATCACCACTAAGAGATTGGATTCTACGAAACAAGCTACAATTATAAATTTCTCCCATCAATCTTGAAAGAATTTAATTTCAAGTACTGTTGATTTAAAATGTGTGCCTTAGAGCTTAAAACTTTATACATTCAATAATGAATTTATTGAAATTGTATTAACTTTCTTTATTGTTTAGTTAGTGAATCATTCATATCTTTGAGATTTAAAATTTAAATAATTTGTTATTTCTTTACAACATTAAAAAATAAAAATAAAAAGATTTTATGTACCTTTTTTGCCTATAACAGCCAACTATTATTTAAATGACAAATGCTGTTATAGATGTATAACAACAATTCTCTATAACAGTTAAAAAAATTCGAACCCAATAATTCTGTTATAGAGAGGTCATGTACTTTGTATACTACAGTCATTTAATCAGTTATAGTGAATAGTTTGTCTTAATTTCAAAATTACAAATTTCACTTCATATGGGCCTGGACTAGTCCAAAACCCACCTCACAGGCAATTAAGGTAGGGCAATTGGCGCGAATGCCCCTCTTTTGGGCTAGTCTTTAGATTTTGCCCCTCAAAATGGTGGTCTTTAATTATTGCCCTTCCGAGCAAAACTAACATAGTAAAAAGACATTACTACCCCTAACCGTTACATATAAAACACGACAAAAATCGTTATTCTCAAATCCAGCC
This sequence comes from Lycium barbarum, assembly GCF_019175385.1. Lineage (NCBI taxonomy): Eukaryota > Viridiplantae > Streptophyta > Magnoliopsida > Solanales > Solanaceae > Lycium > Lycium barbarum. The sequence goes on from NC_083337.1 coordinate 165,183,770, forward strand.
CAACTTCGTTCCCAAACCAGATTTTCTCAATTATTCAAATCGTTGTTTCAAGCCAGATTTCTCCATTGATTTTGCTGCTACAACGTCAGTAAAAGGTACAAAATCTTAATTCAACTCAATTTAACGATTTTATTGAGTTTAGATTGTTAATATTTGAAAAAGATCATCTTCTACGACCTGATTATTAAGAAACAGATGACATACAACTCAGATTGAACATTACGCATGATAAAATTATTCAGCAAAATAGAATCGATTGGATTTAATGCTTTGTTCTGATTTTAATTACTTTATACCTTAATTAAATTAGTATACAGTGCTTATTTACTTGAAATTGTAATTATAGTAAATTCAATTTAAATCAGGCAATGCTTATCGATTTAAACTTGAATTAAGGTAAACTGTGTGCAAATTTAGAACAAGTATGCCGGAGGAGGCAAAAGTTCAATTTACAAAAGAGTAGAGTATGCCGTTAACGACAATGTTTTGAACCAATTTCATAACAAGTATGCCGGAGAAGGCAAAAGTTCTGGTTTATGTAGAAGTATAAATTAGTCCAGTTGCGTCAATCCTCTAATTGGAATAACTGTTGCAGGCATTTGATTTAAATTGGATGAAGGTAGAGGAGGTTTTCATTTTTTTTTAAACCAAAAACAGTTACTGCATTATCATCAGCAAAAAAAAAAATTGATTCTGTCGGAGGAGGCAAAAGTTCAATTTACAAAAGAGTAAAGTATGCCGTTAACGGCAATGTTTTGAACCAATTTCATAACAAGTATGCCGGAGAAGGCAAAAGTTATGGTTTATGTAGAAGTATAAATTAGTCCAGTTGCGTCAATCCTCTAAATTGGAATAACTGTTGCAGACATTTAATTTAAATTGGATGAAGGTAGAGGAGGTTTTCATTTTTTTTTATTTTTTTTAACCAAAAACAATTACTGCATTATCATCAGCAAAACAAAAAGTGCTTATGTCGGAGGAGGCAAAAGTTCAATTTACAGGAGTAGAGTATGCCGGAGAAGGCAAAAGTACAATTTACAAAGTAGTAGAGTATGCCGTTACTGGCAAAGTTCTGAACAAACTTCTGAACAAGTATGCCGTAGAAGGCAATACTTCTCTTTAGAAGCCATTAAAGTAAAATTCTACAAACCTAAAGAAACTTACACTTCATTAACATATATTTAAACATACAAAACATAAAATCCGAACTTCATAAGTACCAAACTACCATCATCAGTTCTAATTTCACGTGTACCCATTGCAAATTGCCCCATCGTCAACTTGGCCAGTGTGCTGGAATAACCTCTGCCTTACAAATCGTAATTCTCTTCGCAGATCATCATTTTCTCTACTTAGAGCACCGTAAAGAGCCCTCAGAAAATCTATATCTCTTTTGATATCAGCAATTTCATGAGTAATTTGCAAATTTGCAATATTAGGATGGATTTAGTTATGAGGATGGGCATGTTCATGTGCTTGCCCGTGGCCACCATTAACATGTACAATATGTTGATTTTGGTTCATTTTGTATGTGATTATATCTGGTTTTCAGAAGTAAAGTGTTTTTTTTTCCTTCTTCAAAGTTGTGTTGGTTTATATAGAAGTATAAATTAGTCCATTTTCAATTGGAATATATGTTGCATGGATTTGATTTAAATTGGATAAAGACAGAGGAGGTTTTTCAGTTTCATGAAAATAACTGTTGCAATTTCATTGGAATAACTGTTGCAGAAACAGTTACTCCGTTTTTAAATAATGCTGGTAGCGGCAGAACTTCTGTTTACAAAATCGTTGAGTATGCTGTTTCAGGCATACTTCATGACTTTACATACAAAGCCTGCTGGGAAGGGCAAAACTTAAATTTTCAAAACTAACAACTTAAATACATTTCATTTTGGTTTTTTCTCAAGTGAATCTCTCTTTATGCAGGAAGTTTAACAAAAAAAAAATGACACTAAGATGCATTTACGTAGCCTTCAACGGCAAATGGGACGCCGCCTACAATTATGTTAATCATGAAACCAAGCTAATACTTGTCAATGATGGTGTAAATTTTCAACAATTCACTCAACAAATATTTGCGGGGCATACACAACATACTCAGCAAAAAGAGGCCAACATATGGTTTGACACCAGTGAGAAAACATCCAAAGGGATGCGTGTAACAAACGACATTGATCTTCACACTTGCTTGTACCTGCTCAACAACAATGACAACTTCAGGAATTCCCGTTTCATATTAGAGTTCGATTCAGCTGATGCGGAGGACAACCCATTACAAGAACATCATAATGAATCTATCCTAATGACAGAAGGACAAACCATAGAGGAAATTGACAGACAACTCTGCATTGCTTATGAAGAAGACATGTCTGAAGTTGGATTGGATGACAAACAACACAGCCCTATTGGACATAACCTTGGGATTCCACTTGAGCAGAGCGAGATAGTAACTCCTAACCAGACACCTCAGCAGCTATAATGGCAACCACCAAACATTGAGCAAGTTGTAAACAATGACCTTTCTCAGCATCCAACTTCAATGAATGTTGTATCACTTACTCCGAGCATGACAGTTGAAGAGACACAAACACAGCCATGCAACAAAACAAAGACACTAAAAAGGAAGAGGATACAAAATGATACACAAATTTTGACACCTAGTGCATCGATTGATCAAATAGAAGTTGGCATTTTATTCAAAGACAAAGATACCATGAAAAAGTGCATGAATAACATTGCAATTACTCGTCATCAACAGTACAAGGTAGAAAAGTCATGCACGCAACGGTATTACATCAGATGTGTTGATCCAACCTGCATTTGGCGTTTCCGCAGTTCAAGGTTCAGAGGATCAGAACTTTTCAAAGTAGTTAACTTTGAAAAGAGACATAGTTTTTCAATAAATTTCATCACCTCTGACATGAGGAATGCAACTTCAAAAGTCATAGCGGAATACATTACAGACCTAGTACGCCATACACTACAAGAGATAACACCCAAATTTGTCATTGAAGAAATGAGAAGCAGATATGGCTTGCACATTGGTTACCACAAAGCATGGCGTTCCCTCCAACACGCTTATAATGTCATAAGAGGAAGCCCAGAAAATAACTACACACTTCTACCGCAATATCTTCACATGATGAAATTAAGAAATCCTGGAACAGTTGCTAACATCAAATGGACCGCTGACAATAAGTTTAAATATGCTTTTTTCGCGTATGGAGCATCAATTGAGGGTTGGAAACATTGCAGAGCAGTAATGATGGTGGATGCAACCTTCTTGAAATCAAAATACCGCGGTGTGCTCATGATAGCAGTAGCAAAAGATGGAAACAACAGCATATTTCCTCTCGCATTTGGTATTGCTGACTATGAGAATAATGAATCCTACAGGTGGTTCTTCAAACACGTGAAAAAGGTGTTTGGCACGCGCAAAGACCTATCAATTCTTTCCGATCGCCACTCGTCAATTGCAACTGCAATCAAAGAGCTGTATCCAGATACCCAGCATGGAATATGCATCTACCACATGGAGAAGAACTTGCAGAAATATTTCCCATCCGAAGCGATCCTATCACTGTTCTACAATGCAGCAACTACCTACAAACAGGCAGAGTTTCGTACCTATATGTCACAGATACAACAAATCGACCCAAAAGCTGCAGAATACATAGAAGAAGAACCACCGGAAAGATGGGCACGTTTATTCCACACCAACAGGCGTTACAACATGCTCACAACAAACAATGTCGAGACAATGAATTCTGTATTGAGGAAAGCAAGGGAGTTGCCAATAATGACATATATTGATTACATCTAGAACAAGCTGCAAAATTGGTTTTACCAGAGAAAATTGGACGCAACAGGACCGTCCCATGACCTGACATGTTGGGCTGAAAAGATTCTGCTTGAAAAGATAAGTAGAGGCTTCACAATGAAAGTAAGTACATTTTACCAACACACACTTCAATATTAGTTTGGTGAGAAATGCATAGTTTAATTTTAACCAAACACAAAAGTTATGCTGGATAAAGGAAAAACTATCACCCTATTTTTATACTTCGTTCTGCCGGAAGGGGCAGAAACTTATATTAACTAGCATGGAATTATGCCGGTGAGGGCATAACTATTACACTGTTTTTATGCTCACAATGAAAGTAAGTAGATTTTACCAACACACACTTCAATCTTAGTTTTATGAGCAATGTATAGTTTAAAATTAACCAAACACAAAAGTTATGCTGGACAAAGGAACAACTATGACCCTATTTTATACTTAGTTCTGCCGGAAGGGGCAGAATCTTATTTTCATTGTACAGGAAGTATGCCGGAAAGGGCATAACTCTCATATAATCTGAAAATTGCCACAAAAAATATCACTCATTTATATTGTCAATTTCCACAGGTAGAAAACATGACTCCCGTCAAATTTGTTGTGAAAGATGAAGGATATCAATACAATGTAGACCTGAAGAATATGACTTGTGAGTGCTTGGAGTTCCAAACTGATGAGTTACCGTGCACACATGCCATGGCAGTTTTAGACAAAAGAAGTTTGCCAAAATCTACATACTATGCGGACTGGTTCAAGAAACAAGCCTGCCAAGAGATATACAAAGGTGAAATACTATCAGTTGGAAATCAAGACTCATGGATTATTCCACAAAATATTATGGATATTAAAATAACGCCGCCTGATGTTAAAATAAGACCTGGAAGAAAACAAACAAAAAGATATCGCCCAAGAAGAAAATCAACAAAGTACACATATAGATGTGGTAGATGCAAGTTCTTTGGACACACTAGGGCAACCTGTAACCACAATCCAGCTCTCAATCCATATTCAAGAAGATACAGGAAGAGGAAATTGTCATCCTAACATCACATTCTTATACATGGTTTATATGAATTTATCTTATGTTTCTTGACGCATAACGCACACTCTTCCTGAAAGAAATGGCAAAACTTTGGTATTACTAAGACTGAGACTTCAAGCATCTTATCACTCATTTATTCTTCTGTCCATTCTTTCTTTTATTATTTTCTTTTATTAAGTTGTTATCTTCTTGTTGCTGATAATAAAAGACTATATAATAGCAACAGATAAATGTCCCTACATGAAATCTACAATTCTCTACCATAAAACATTGAGGAAAAAGAAAAAAAATCATCAACTTTAATTATCCAGTTTTATAATTTATGCCTCCTCTGACAGGTATAATAGTTTTTGCCGGGGAAAATGGCAAAAAGAAATTGGTATCTCAAAGACTACATCCTGGTAAGTTTAATAAATGTGTGCCTTGCGACATAACAATATTCCTTCTCTATGTTGTTTTCAAGTTTTACACTTATGCCGGAACTGGCATGTCTTCCGCTTACAAAATAAATAAGTATGCTGTTAGGGGCATACTTATGTGCTTTGTTGTTTATAAAATATTTTAAAATGATGAAAAATTGGAAAAAACATTCAGCACAACACAATTAACATTAAGTAAAATATTTCATTCATTCATAGTAAAATTTCATTCATACAAAGTTTGGAGAGCAACAAAAAAAAAAAAAAAAAAAAAACAAACATAGACTAAAAATAAAAATTCATTCATACTAAAACAAAAATTATGAGCAGATCTAGTCTATAACTACAATCTCCTTCTTCTTCTTAACAATAATCCCTATGCCAGCATTGCACTCAACAAGCCTAAAGCATAGAGTATCTCCTTCCTGCAGCCCATTGGTATCAACAAAGTCTTTCCACCCCTGGCAAAGGCGCCGATATGCACCAACTTTGTAAGTCATCTTGTAGTAATGCCGACCATAAAGCACATAGGCTTCACATTTAGAGTTCGGAAGACTGTCTGAGATGTCATTTGGAAGGATCTGCAACGAAATAAACACACAAAATTATTACTAAAAATAAGGATGAATGGAATAAAAACCCAGATGAAAACAAAAAAGTTTCTTGATAACATTTACACATACAAAGTCATCGTTAAGGACATAGGACCTGCTTAACCTTTTCTCGAAATTCACATCCATTGTTATGTGGCAAAAGTTGTATAAGAAAGAGATAAAATGTGAGTGAATGTAAAAATGGTCTAATTTATAGTGTAAAATCATAAGTATAGTCAAAATACATTTAATTAAAGTTAATAAATGCGTTTGACTGCCCAAATAGTTGGCGTCTCAACTAATCCCAATAAAATGCATTCTGACTGGTCAAAAAAGTTAAAAGGTTTTGTCTTTGTTGCTGATTGTGGCAAGTTCTCTGAACTTAATTTCTGCCCGAAAGGGCGAAACTTCTATTCATAAAATGACAAAGTATGCCGACCCCGGCAAACTCCTATTACATAACCAGCATAAAGTTGTGATGCAAAGGGCATAACTTTGGTTTTCAACAAAATAACAGCATTACGTGACAAATAATCCCCAATAAATGCATTTTGGCTGGTCAATAACTTCAAAGGGTTTGTCTTTGTTGCTGGTTTTGGCAACTTTTCTGAACTTAAATTATGCCGTAATGGGCAGAAATTCTATTTACAAAATGAGAAACTATGCCGACCCCGACAAAATTCTATTACACAACCACCATGAAGTTGTGATGGAAAGGGCATAACTTGGATTTTCAACAAAATAACAGCTTTTATGAACAGATAAGTTGAGATTAAAAATGAATACCATCAAATTACAAAGGGGCTTAAAGTTGAAATTTATAACACAAACAAATTATACAAACTTAATTTCTGCCCGAAAGGGCGGAACTTCTATTCATAAAATGACAAAGTATGCCGACCCCGGCAAACTCCTATTACATAACCAGCATAAAGTTGTGATGCAAAGGGCATACCTTTGGTTTTCAACAAAATAACAGCATTACGTGACAAATAATCCCCAATAAATGCATTTTGGCTGGTCAATAACTTCAAAGGGTTTGTCTTTGTTGCTGGTTTTGGCAACTTTTTTGAACTTAAATTATGCCGTAATGGGCAGAAATTCTATTTACAAAATGAGAATCTATACCGACCCCGGCAAAATTCTATTACACAACCACCATGAAGTTGTTATGAAAAGGGCATAACTTGGATTTTCAACAAAATAACAGCTTTTATGAACATATAAGTTGAGATTAAAAATGAATACCATCAAATTACAAAGGGGCTTAAAGTTGAAATTTATAACACAAACTTAATTTCTGCCGGAATGGGCGGAACTTCTATTCATAAAATGACAAAGTATGCTGACCCCGGCAAACTCCTATTACATAACCAGCATAAGGTTGTGATGCAAAGGGCATAACTTTGGTTTTCAACAAAATAACAGCTTTACGTGACAAATAATCCCCAATAAATGCATTTTGACTGGTCAATAACTTCAAAGGGTTTGTCTTTGTTGCTGGTTTTGGCAACTTTTTTGAACTTAAATTATGCCGTAATGGGCAGAAATTCTATTTACAAAATGAGAAACTAAGCCGACCCCGGCAAAATTCTATTACACAACCACCATGAAGTTGTGATGGAAAGGGCATAACTTGGATTTTCAACAAAATAACAGCTTTTATGACACAGATAAGTTGAGATTAAAATGAACACCATCAAATTACAAAGGGGCTTAAAGTTGAAATTTATAACACAAACAAACTATACAATCTTATAACATTTACAAAAAACACAAAAGGCGCACGAAAAAAAAATTACATGGTGCAAAAATAACTAAAACAAACTATTTTTTTCCTTTCTTCACAGATCTAGCTCGACTAAAACAAACTATATTTTTGCTTTCTTCACAGATCTTGCTCTCTTTTTCATCTCATAATCACACTCCATATTGTTATGCTCATGATAATCACTTCCAGCTGTATCTGGTGGCGTGTCATAACCCTTTTTCAGCTTATCTTTCCCATGACAAACCAAATTGATTGACCACTCTTTCATGTAGTCCATCAAAACAGAACCATCCCAATCAGCAGGATTTTCACCACTCATCAGCATATCAGCAAACTTGATCAAAAAACGACCACAATTATAATCTCTGAAAGTCATAAAAGAGAGATGTTTTTGAACAACAGAAAACCAAAAACAATAAACAAAAAACAATGGAAAAAGCTAAAAAAGATAAGAATAAAGCGTACGATCCTTGCTTTGGATAGGCAGCCCAGGTATATGTCAGATTACTGAAGTTATTGAATGATGGTCTGAATAATTGAAAATCATTGACCTCCAACAACTTAGGGATCATACCACAGTAGGCCTCGAGATTGCAAACCAAACGATCATCATTATGATTGAGTGAGTTATAAACTACCAATTTATGCTCATCAATCATAAAAACAGCAAGTACATAGTGAGAAATTGCTTTAGGATCATCAGATCCTGGGCGAATAGGAATTAATACCCTGTCGACATTCTCCCACGATATACCACATTTTCCTCTTTGCCCATACACAATATTACTCAGCAAAAATGCATCATCACAACCGCCAGCATACCAGTGGTAATTAACCGGGTCTTGGTAGTATCTATTGATGTCAAATTGCACAAGCTGATCAAACATCATATCTACGGTTGTGTACTTAACAGCATTGGCAGCTGGAGGATGATACATCATTTTCTTCCTCAAATAATATAGCATCACATCAATATGCTGTGTTAAGGAAAAAAAAATTAGCGATTCAACAATAAAGAAAAAAAAAATGCAAAAAGCAATAACTAATAGAAAAATAAGAAAAGAAAAAGTAAAAGACAATCACGAACCTCATCATTAAGCGCATAGACATCATGGTACAGCTCCAAAAAAAACATCCTATATTTTGGCTCAACATCACCCAACTTATAAACTTCACTCAGTTGGTTCAACTTTCCAGGATACATTACCTCATCTTCTTCCCTGATTAAAGAAAAGGGAACAAAAATTAGAAAAATACAAACAGAAGTTTGGTTCACAGAAAGGAAATTTTATGAATAAGGTTTGCCGGAAGAGGCAAACCTTATGCTTGAAAAAGGGAAAAGTATGTTGGAAGGGGCAAGATTTGGGTTTCAAAAAGTAAAAGTATGCCGGAGTGGGCAGAAAATAACTTTTAAGAAAGCACACAATAACTAAAAACTTACCCAGTAGGTTGAAATCTACTTGCTGGAAGATTTTGAGGATTGATAAATTTTTTCCAAAAGTTCACGACAATTTTGCTTTTGAAGTAATGGAATGGGCACATCCTTCTATACTGTTCATCCCAGTCACTTTCGTCCTTCCGTGACTCAAAAGGAAGATCGTTTCGTCCAGAATATAGCATCCATCCGGGTGCCGGGGAATCACCCACTACTTTCCTTTTCCTCTGGCACCTTGTCTTCAAGGAAGATAGCACTTCCGCCACTTCAACAACAGGTTCTTCTTCAGCAATAGGAGGGGTTTGACTAACAGTACTCTCTTTTGACAGCGGAAGAAGCGACATTTACAATATCTTCAAAGGACACATATCGAAAATTGTCCTCCATTCCTTGAGAGTTCTCACCCTTTCCATCAACAACAGCGGACTCCCTTGGAGTACTGACTTGAACCGGGTCTGCATTGGCTGGTTCGCTCCTCAATGGCTCAACCATATTAATAGGCTCGGGCAGGTCTGCATTGGCTGGTTCACTCCTCAATGGCTCAACTGCATTAATAGGCTCGGGCATAACCCCAATATGAGGAACAACATCATGTTCATCACCCTCGTTAGAAACTTGAGCTTCAGGTGTTTCACGTCTTATATGCTCAAGATTTTCAAGTGTTGTTTGCTCAAAATTTTGAGCCATATCTCCTTTTGGTGGAGATACAATGGATTCTTCGCAATTGGCGTCACCAAACTGTTCAACGCCCAATTGTTCCTCCTCAACAACCTACATAAAGTAACAAATTAAGAAACACAACATCCGTCATCAAAGCAAAAATATTAAAATATTAAAATAAAAAATAAACAAATTCTGCAAGTGGTAAAAGATTGAAAATTATGTCGAAACAAGAAGAAATTAGGTTCACAAAAAGGAAAATTTATGAACAAATTTCGAAAAATATGCCGGAAGGGGCAAACCTTATGCTTGAAAAAGAAAAAAGTATGCCGGAAGGGGCAAGATTTAAGTTTCAAAAAGTAAAAGTATGCCGGAGACGGCAGAAAATAACTTTCCAAAAGAGATGAGTATGCCGGAGAAGGCAGAACATGAGTTTCCATATAAAATGTGAAAGCATGCCGGAAGGGGCAAGAGCTAAGTTCAAAAACTAAAAGTATGCCAGTGTAGGCAGAAATATAACTTTGCGAAAAAAGATAGTATGACGGAGTAGAGAGAAAATGAGTTTGCAATAAAAGGGTTGATTATGCCAGGAGGGGCAACACTATCATTTGCATAAGCAAAACAGAAAAGAGCAAACAAAGTGTTAAAAATAACAAAGTATAGAATGTAAATTTACCAAAGGCAATTCAGCCTCAACATTTCCAGTTGCATTTCCTTCAGCTTGAGATACAATGGATTCATCATGATGAGGCGACACCAACGTATCACCCTCTTCTATCCTATCATCTCTGGCAGGAGATAAATCTCGTTCGAGATGATCAGAAACCATCACATCTTCATCTTGAATTTGCTCAAGATTTTCAAGTATATGTTCTTTTGGTGGAGAAACGTTGGATTCTTCACGATTGGCGTCACCAAACAGTTCAATGGCAAATTGTTCCTCCACAACAACCTACATAAAGTAACAAATTAAGAAACACAACATCCATCATCGAAACAAAAATATTAAAATAAAAAATTAACAAATTCTGAAAGTGGTAAAAGATTTATGAACAAGTTTTGAAAATATATGCCGGAAGGGGTAAACCTTATGCTTGAAAAAGGGAAAAGTATGCCGGAAGGGGCAAGATTTAAGTTTCAAAAAGTAAAAGTATGCCGGAGTGGGCAGAAAATAACTTTCCAAAAGAGATGAGTATGCTGGAGGAGGCAGAACATGAGTTTGCATATAAAATGTGAAAGTATGCCAGTGTAGGCAGAAATATAACTTTGTGAAAAAGGTAGTATGCCGGAGTAGGCAGAACATGAGTTGCAATAAAAAAAGGGATTATGCCAGGACGGGCAAAACTATCATTTGCATATGGGGAAACAAAAAAGAGCACACAAAGTGTCAACTACCAGAAAAGTGTGCCAGACAACATAGATTTAGAAAACAACAAAGTATAAATGTAAAATTACCGAAGGCAATTCAGCCTCAACATTTTCGGTTGCATTTAGAGATTAAACTTGTTCAACATCTGTCTCCATGGGACATGTCACATTTGCTTGGCCTTCTCCAAAAACATCTTCAAATGCCACATTTAGAGAAGCATTTGCATCTTGTAATGTTTTGCGTAATTTTCTTCTCTTGTAAAACAGGATTTTGCCTCCAACTCTGTGTCATCAACGGTTCTTTCACTAGAACCAGCTTGCACATCTTCCATCTGAATTTCTTGATTACTTTCACCCTCAACATTAGACAAATCAACACCGTTGCCCCCCTCATCTCCGGTGGCAGTTTCAGATTCCCAAAATGCCTGTTCAAGATCAGCAACATCTTCCTCAACATCAGACTGCACCGATCTTCTTCGTTGCCCAACGGAAGATTGATCAACATTTTTAGGAGGCATGGCTTGTTTAGTTTTCCTTTTAGCAGCAGCACTTTTACGAACATATCTTATGCTCTTGCGCCTACCCTTTTCAACATGACGAGGAGAATCAACATGTCGACGAACATTTTCAGCATGAGAAGCAGTTTGGGATTCAAAATTTAACCCTGCTTTTTGCAAAGCAGAAATCAGCTGATCCATCCGGGCCTTCTCCTTCTGTTGATTATTCAAACTCCTATCCAATTTAACATCACAAACATTTTCCAGGAACTGTGAATATAAACAAATACAGCAAAGTGTTAAACTCAAGAGAAAAAAAAAAGGAACAAAACTTTTACAAGAAAAACAGAGAGGACCCGTGAGAAATACCTCAATGCGACGCTCTAGAGAAGAGCTTTCACTGGATTTGCCAGCAATATTGGCATCTTCAGATTCACTTTCATCAGCACTTGAATTGTCCGGAGATTCATCAACCACCCCTTTACCTCGCTATTGAAATAAAATCCATACAACAATAATAATAAATAATGACATCAAAATAGAAAAAGAAAAACCACATTAAAAGTTAAACGAAAAGTAAAGGGCAATAAACACCATTACCTTTCCACTCGTGTACTCTTCAGATACAAGCAATTTCTTCACCTCATTGAAATGTGGAGATTTCTTGCTGACATACGACAACATCAGAGGTTCACGACAATTGCCAATAATATCAACATATTGTTTGCGATAGTCATTGAACCTAGACCAAACCCAAACACTAAAGCCAAAAACAAAACCAACAACACCATAATCAATGGTATGTCTGTTTGTCCCTTGGTAATATATTGATTTGAAACACCTCAGGAGTTCGGCAAAACACAAAGACCCCCAATTAAACTGCTCAAACAATTCAGTGTCCTCTATGTATACAATATGCTGCCACAACACCTTTTTATCAATTCTACCGCCCAATAAAACACGACCAAGAATGTATACCTCTGCTAGCATCACCGCATCAAGGTCATCTTCAAACTACATTTTCAGCACTCATCACATTCTTCAAAATCCTCATTTCCAAATTCCTTTTACCATCTCCAACACCAAAATATCTTCTCAAAAGACGACTGCCATTGGTTTTGTTATATTTAGCATAGAAAGATCTAGGAGGTTCAGTAATTGATAACCCAATGACTCTCTTAAATGATTGCTCTGTAAATGTCACAAGTTTATCTTGTATATTAAAATGCATTTCATTGGTTTCAGAACACTGAACTTCCGACAACAACATAAAATTCACCAAGATACCCGGCATTTTTATATTATGTAATTCCATAAATTTCCCAAAAGGACGATTCTTCAAAATTACCAACTGTTCTTTTGTAAGAAATTTCTCAACAAATTTAACAAACTTTTCATCCCCTCGCCATACAGCACTGATGCATATGTCCGTCCACTCTTCCGGAGGAATATAATAGTCAGCAACTTGTCCAAATTGTCGTCTCATGATTTAGCATACTGACATGAGCAAAACATAAAATTCAATCAGGAAAAAAAAGGAAAAAAAAACACATAAAAAACATTACCAACAAAAATACATTACCAAAATGCATTACCAAAAACGTAAAAAGGAAAAAAAAATAAATAGAAAACCCTATTCAAATAAAATACAGACACAAACAATTGAAGGAAATAACTTATCAACAAGTAATGAAATAGTAACTAATAACTTACAGATGAAATTGAAACCCCACTAAGAGAAATCAATGAATGATAAAGATGATATAGGAAATGTGACAAAGCAACTGCCTTCTTCAACTTTAAAGTGAACAAACGAATATAAAAAGTAAAATACAGGAAGAGCGGGCAATATATATTGAACAATTTTTTTTTTTTAAAACTGCACACGTGCTAACCACGTGACAAACTTATGCCGAAAGCGGCATAATATAAGTGTGTTAGGAATAAAAGTTTGCCGTTGTAGGCATAACTGTGTGGCTTTATATAGAAGTTCAAATTAGTGCATTTTAAATTGGAATAACTGTTGAAACGATTAGATTTCAATTGAATGAGGATACAGGGAGTTTGAACTGAGGTAACTGTTAGTGAAATTTGAATTGAGGTAACTGTTGTAATTATTGACAAAAATACAAAGAGTTTCAGTTTTTTCTCTTTTTTTTTTTTTTTAAAAAAAAAGAAAAGAATTAATACATTTTCAATTGGAAGTAAATGTAGAAATACCTATTAGAGATATTGGGAATAAGAGTCACTTTTTCATTATCTTTTTTTATTTCTAGCGGAAAAAAAAACTGTTACTACGAATTTAGAAGTATGCCGGAAGGGGCATAATTTCTGTTCCCAACGGGTAAACTTATGCCGGAGGCGGCAAGATTAAAATTATTGATTTTTGTTTTTAAAGCAAAAACAGTTACTAAAATTTAAATTGGAGTAACTGTCGCAACTATTGACAAAAATACAAAGAATTTTTCAGTTTTTCTTTCCATTTTTTTAAAAAAACAAAATAATTAATACATTAATTGGAAGTAACTGTCGCACTTATTGGAGATGTTTTGGAACAAGAGTCACTTTTTAATTATCTTTTTTATTTTTAGGAAAAACAGTTACTTCCATCTTAGAAGTATGCCGGAAAGGGCAGAACATCTATTGAGAAAATGGCAAAAGTATGCCCGTTAAGGCAGACTACAGAACACAGTTTGAAAAAGTGAAACTTCATTATATGTACAGAAATGAAAGACCAATTTACATATACATCATTCGAAAAAGGGAGAAACACAATAACATAACACTTGCCGTAAATAACAACAAAAAAATCAATTCACTTTCCTAACTCTTCTGCAGTACAGTATATATCTTCAGCAGCAGAACTCAACCGTTTCTCAACTGGAGTACTGCTTGGTGTAAGCAAATACCAATTAGGATAACCATCATCCTCTTTGTTTCTATCTTCGCATCTCGGACGTTTTCTAGTACCATCTTCTTCTTTGTTTCCATCTTCGCATCTTGGACGTTTTCTACTATTTTCAACAGCAGCTGCTACTTCATTTACATTTTGTGATGCTTCATTAGAAGAAAACAAAATATCTCTGCGTGGAAAAGCATCATTAATTGCAGCAATTTCATTAAGTGCTTCTTTTTTTGCGCGGTCTTTATTTTCTTTCACATATTCCTTTTCAAACTGAGAAATAGTTTGAGTTTTATCAGACAATTGACTTGATGAAGAAACAACAGCATCACAGAGCATATCGAGCATGGGAGATGTCTCATTTTTTGTAGACCTTGCTTTACAAGATTTCTTTTCGCTATGCAGTCGAACTAAACTTTCAACACAATGCATCACATAATCAAATTTACTTTCCAAACTGTCAAGTCTACTTTCTAAACAAGTTCTTTTAGCACTTTCAGAAGCTGCTACACCTGACTTTGTTTCATCATGTACACGAACTAAGCTATCCACAGCATTAATCGCGCCAACAAAATTTTTATCCAATTCTTCGAAACGGCTATCCAAAGACTACAAAAAAACGAAAAAAAAAAAATTAAACAAAGAAGAAAATAAAATGAGAATAAACAAAAACAACAAATGCAGCATGCAAAGTATACATATCATATTAACAAACTCAAAAATAAAAAAATAAAAGGCCATACCTTTACTTGATTGACAATTGTAGATCGTTCATCATCAAGTTGCTTCTTCACACCAGACAAAACACCCTGTATAACAGATCAATAAAACAACACATTACTTTTGATGTCACTAAATTAATGTTGAACAAGTATGCCGGAACCGGCAGAACTGAAGTCTGAAAATGAAAACAGTTTGCCGGTAGGGGCAGAATTCAAATATGAAAGGAGAACTGTATGCCGGAAGAGGCAGATTTTAAGTTTGCAAAACAAAAAAATATGCCTCAAGAGGCATAAACTTTCATTTCCAAAACCAAAACAGAGAAGACTGCAAAATGTGTTACCTACAAAAATTAGTCTCAAAATGAGAACAGTATGCCGGTAGGGGCAGAATTGAAAATATGAAAGGAGAAATGTATGCCGGAAGGGGCAGATTCTACGTTTGCAAAACCAAAAAGTATGGCTCAAGGGGCATAAACTTTAATTTCCATAACCAAAACTGAAAAGACTACAAAAATGTCTCCTACTAAAATACTATACCACAAAGCCTCTAACTCAGAATTCAGTTAAACAACCAAAAACACAAAAAGCAAAGTACAACTTACATCAACTATCTGAGAAGTAACTTCAAATGGCAAAACCGCACGGGAAGAACAAGGGCCTGAATCATCAGGAAATTTAAGTGCAACTGGATAATCCAGCATCTCTTGTTCTGTACCAACAACAACAGCATGGACAATAAATTTCTTGAATCTCTATAACACAATATAAACACATCAATTTAGACAAAAACACAAAAAATAACAAGAGGGAAAAAGAACCAAGAAAAAGAAGCATCAACAAAAGGGGAACACATACTTTTTCAGCATGGAAGAAATTATCAGTAATAACTTTATAATCAACTTGCTTTGAAGGACCCCAAGACAACATACGAGGAGACTTCAGACCATGAAAACTTGAAAACCCTCGAAAGATAGGGAAAACCTCCAACAGCCACACATTTAAAGCGTAAGGGAAACCACTAATCATATAACGTGTAGATGGCGTGCTCTTGAAAGTCTTCACACAACCACGAATCGACCGTACCAACCAATTAAAACTAAGAGAACCCCAAGGATAAGACACCCGAAGACTGTCATCGTCAATTATCTTCATTAGATGACCTTTAACAACACATTTCTCGTTACGACCCAACAAAACCCTCTCCAATATATAGACCTCAGCAAGTCTAACAGGATCACTAGATCTTTCCCAAAAACCACCAGTACGATTACTTGACTTGATCTGTAAAAAACTCCTGAGATCACACAACCTTATTGTATCCTGATTTGGAAAATAAAGTCTCAACAATCTATTTGGTCTGCTAGACACAACACTAAAATCGCCAACACAAGAATCCAACCCAGTAATAAGATGGAAAGACTCGGAATCAAATACACACACGCGATCAAAAATCTTAAACTTTAACACACTATCATTACTAGATGTAAGTTGCGATAAGATCAAGCAATGGAAAATATTATCACTCAGGCGGACATCAACCAAATCCATAAACTGTCCAAACACACCCTTTTTCAACAACTCCAATTGAGAGACACTCAAAAAGGACAAAATCAAACTCCGAAAATGAAAATCACCACTCCACATGCCACCTCCTTCAACCCAATGTTTAAACTTAACCAAGGGATGTTCCTCCTATAAAAGAAAAATTAATGTCAACAGAATCCAAGAGTTTAGATAAGAATAAACCAAAAATGAGAATGAAAATAATTAACATATACCATAATAAAAAATCAACCCCTAGACTGGTACACAAATACCTGCATAATAGAAGAAAGAACCAAAACACATAAGATTGCATAAAAGGCCAACATTATTAACAAAACAACACCAAAACACATAAAGATTGCATAAAAACCAAAATTATTAACAAGACAACACCAAAAAACCAAGACACACATAAATTAACTTAATTCATGAAGTTATGCCGGAACAGGCATAACTTTATGCCGGAACCGGCATAACTTCAGTTTCAAAAAGCAACAACTCTGCCGGACCCGGCATATGTTGCCTCAGACAAACACATTCTTCACAAAACCTAGATTACTAAACAAAAACAACAGCAACAACATAAAACAGCTGTTCACAGACAAAACTTCAAAGATTCAACAAAGAGAAAACCAAAACGCATATCAAAATCAACTAAAACATATTACAACATTCATAATACGACATTCAAAAAACCAGAATATATACATGGGGAACGAAACTAGAGTTCAAAAAATCATACAGACACTGTAACAAAAACACTATAATTTTAAATAAAAAAGGATCAATTAAATATAAAAAACGATGAAGACAAAGATATCAATTCAACATAAAAACAAATATTGAAACGAGCAAAATATCCAAATTCGTACCTAAATTTTAGAACAGATAAGACAGACACAAAACAGATGAGGAACGAAGAAGCAAAAAAAGAAAAGAAAAGGGCAAATGACGAAATAGAAAGGGTTTTAATGGGGTAAGAGTAATTTCGTCAAAAAATATTCATTAAACAGGCGGCAAGGGCAAAAATTAAAGAAGGCATAAATGAAGGGCAAAATATAAAGACCAGCCCAAAAGAAGGGCACTCCGCGCAAAAAAAAAAGATTAAGGTAACCTCTAAGTGCCACTAGACAACCATATGGTGCTAAAAAAGCTCATAACCACCACTTGGTATTTCCACGTTACAGGAAATCGTTCTCTCGTAAGAACTCCTATTTCTAATCCGTATTGTGATCTATAGACCGAGAGCTCTCTTCACTAATTAGCTTTCTGCATGTATACTATTCGAGGAGTGCAACTCTTATGATCAGTCAATCTATTTATTAGCTCAAATATTATCTATTTCAAGGGGAAAAAACTATTACCATAATCTCAAATTTAAATTAGTTAAGGTCAGCTAAGTAAATGCCACTGAAAAAAAGTTCTACTGGGCCATGGAAGAAGAAATGAGGGAAGCGTTATTGCTATGGAAAAATGACCCAGTAATACTAGTTAAGACTCTATATTACAAAACATAAGGATAATTTTTCTTATTTATAAAACATACCAACTTAATTACAAAACATAACAGATCTGAGAAAAATAAAAGCCCACCCTTCCCTTCTCCTTTTCCCCATTCTCTGTTTCATCCAAAACAGAGCTACCCCACCCTTCCTTTCCCCTTCTCCCTATTCTCCGTTTCCTCTGAGAAATTCACCGCCCTACCCTTCTCTTCTTCTCTGACGTCTTCTTTGGCGAGTTCAAGCCACGCTCTGGTGAAAAATTTAAACAAACACGATTTGGAAAAACACAGATCTGAAAAAAGGCAGATCTAGAAAAAATTAATCTGCCCGTCTTAGGGTGAAATACAAATCCCATCAGCTTCCTCTTCGTTCACTGCAGTGCAAACTAGGGTTTCAGATTGAAGTTATCAACACTAAATTTCTCTCGAATAGTTGCTAGTCGAGCAATCTAAGTGGTGTGGTTGCATTTGGGCTAACGATGAAAGAAAGAAAGAAGAAAGCAAAATGGTACAAGGATAAGAAGAAGAATGTTGAGTTTGTATGATTTTTATTTCTATTTTTTAAAAAGTTTTATATGTTGTTGTAGTTGTCTTAAATTTGTATTAGTATTGTATGAAAGTTGTATACAATGTTGTTAGTTGTATTAAATTTCCAAAAACCTAACATGAACTTTTACAAATTTTATACAGCTATACATATTTCATACCATTTCTATACCGTTTTCATACATGAAAAATATGAGAATTCTAAGCCTTGAGCGAGATATACATATTTTATACAGTTTTCACACACAAAAATTGATCGAAATATTTAAGCCTTGAACGATATATACATATTTCATACACAAAATTCTAAGCGAAAATTTTAAGCTTTGAGCGAGATATACACATTTCGTAAAGTTTTCATACACAAATTTCTTTGTAAATATACTCTATTCTTATTACTATTATATATAAGAGCAAATGTGGGGACTTTTGTAGTCCTCACAATAATTTCCCAATTTTTTTAAAACTTTCTAATTAATTACTTTTAGGTCCTAATATTGTTTATTTAAGTCAATTTTTTGTTTTTGTTTTTAAGATCTACTTTTCAAAAGCTATCGAACCTGGGGACTTTTGTAGTCCTCACAATAATTTTCAAAATTTTTTAAAACTTTTTAATTAATTACTTTTAGGTCCTAATCTTATTTATTTAAGTCATTTTTTTTTTTGTTTTTAAGATCTACTTTTGAAAAGCTATCGAACCTCCTACCTCATTTTTCATGTTCTTTGGTTTTCTGGTTGGTGCTCGATATCCGCATTTGAGCCCAATTCATCCAGATAATTCGCACTGTATCGCGCCTATTCGGGGGGAGCGCTTCCTCCAAAGATTTTTTCCATATTCATGTTCGAAACCCTAATCCCTAATTAAGAGAGGAACAGCTCCATCCGCTGCACAAGTTAAATTATGTATTTGTCTTAAAAGTTCATTAACTCTGTATAGATTATTTATTTAAAACTAAATAACTTCAGAAAATTAGGATACATAAGTTATAAATGTCAAATTCTGGCTCCACATTTGATTTGAAGTAAATAATTTCATCAAAATGGAAGTTAAAATATTAAAGGAGTGGAATGAAAATTTTGCTTTGATATAACTACCCACTTGTGGGACTACAATGGGTATATGGTTGTTGTTGTACACTTGTAAAAAAAAATTGTATACAAGTAGTGACTTTGTAAGTTAACTGGATCCATATAAAAGTGACCTGGGGAGGATGTTTCCCAAACCTTTAACTCGTTTGTATTTAGTTCTTCACACAATTCAAGTAATATAATTAATAGTGAAAGTACAGTAACTCAACCAGTGTAGATAAATATACTTTCGAAGTGGATACCATAGATATCATCATGATTTTTGTAGTTTCCTCTTTAATGGGATAAATGAGAAATTGTGCAATGGAATTGTCTCTTTTGACGATTGCTGTAGCATTAGGTAACGGTAATAAGGCATAATAGTTGTTTACCTTCTAAAAAAGAAATAGTAACTTTTTTAGAATGTTTACTCAAAATCCTTGCGGGTTAAGCTCATATTGTTTTATGTTTATAGTTTTGTCTGCTGAAAAAAGTGCGATAAATTTTTATATTTTGAGTTTGGGCTCGGGCTTAGCACGGGCCTGCCATAACTAGTATATATATATATATATATATATATATATATATATATATATATATATATAGGCTATTCTCCCGCTATGCTATTAGCCTTAGCCCAAAGTCTTTTAGTCGGGCCTTTTTTGCGCAAATTGTCTATATAAAATGGTCTTTGATTTTTGCCCCTCAAATTGCTGGTCTTTAATGTTTGTCATTGCTTCTCATTTAATGAAAAATTGTGGGCCAGAGTACCCTTATTCGCTGGTCTACGAAATCATAGATTCTGGGTTTGATCCTCAGTAAAGGTGATGAATTCGTTGTTTTCTTACCCAAAAAAAAAAAAAATCGCAAGGCATAAGTTTAGTGAAATTTTGTCTTGTTCGGCATAAGTTCTGCAGGAATTAAATTATCTGGCATATGTTGTGTAATAACTAATTCTGTCGGCACTAAATAACTAATTAGCCAAAAAACTTAATTCCTATAGAACTTATGCGGGACAAGGCAAAGGTTCTATACCTTGCAAAATTAGGTCATAAATAAGGGTAGATCGATTTTTTTATTATTATTTTTTTGACCACTTTTTGTTGCTTAAATTGTCTTAGGACAAAAATTAAAGACCATTTGATGAGCAAAAGTTAAATACCACCCCAAGATAGGGCATTTGTGCGAATGACCCTTAGGCAGGTCCTAAAAAAGGACAATCTGCAGGAATGGCCTTCGTTGGGGGTGGTCTTTAACTTTTGTCCCTCAAATTGGTGGTCTTTAATTTTTTTCCTTCGCTTAATACCTCAAGGTTCTGGGTTCGAACCCAGTCTCAATAAAAAAAATAAAAATTCGCAAGACATAAGTTTAAGGCATGCTTCTACTCAAAATTAGGCCTTAAGGTAGACCTGGCCTTATGGCAGAGGTTTGCAAAATTTCAGCAAAGTAATTTTTTTCCCTTAAGGAAGAGTTTGAAACCCAACTTAAGACATAAGGCATAAGTTTGAAATCCAACTTAAGGCATAGGTCCAACTTATGCCTTGCGAATCCTAACTTATGCTTTGTTATTTTTTTTAATTTTTAACTGAGCGGGAGTTCAAACCCGAAACAAAAAGTTTTGCTATTTGAGGCGCAAAAATTAAAGACCAATCCTTTTGAAGGACATTTCGCGCAAAAAAAGCCTAAAAAATTCAAAACCCGAGTTTGCAATCGGATACAATGCTCTGACTATCTAGCTGCTTTCCAATTGGTACGGCGAATCAAGGATATTCCAACCCTCAGAATGCACATAATCTGTTCGATGATTTGTTTCAAAGAGCCCTCAGATTCATATACCCCCTTTTAATTGCTCTTTCTCTGTTTGTATTTAACTAAATCTTTGAGTGGGTTCAATTAACAGCATTCGCAGTCCTTATTTTGTGACTTATTATCATTTTTACTCCCTGCTTTACCATAATTGATAAATTTCAATCCTCCTGAGTGACAATTTGTTTGAAGTTTGAAGAAGATGCTTATAAAACGTTTCTTTTCATCGTCGTCGTCCGCTTCCCCGAATTTGTTTAAAATAGGAAGCATTTTGAAGCAAGCTAGGACATTTACAGATGCCGATATTCTTGATTATTCTAAGTTGACACACGATGCTAATCCATTGCATTTTGATGCTGAATGCGCCAAGAATGCTGGTTTTGATGACTGCATTGTTCATGGGATGCTTGTTGCTTCCTTATTTCCCAGGATTTTTGCTACCCATTTTGTAAGTTTTATTAGACTCCTAAATCCTGCCCCTTTAATTTTGATTCAATGACAGGGTAAAGATGTATATAAAAGTCCAATTACAGGTAAACCATGTATCGTAAAAGTGGATTATTAATCGGGAAATGATGGTAAATAATCTGTTGCAGTGATTAAGCTATACACCGTTAGTGTATCTAATCTAACCAAAACTTCATAATACTTTGCCAAGATACGATACTTTTATAGAATGATAAGATGAATATGATTTTAACACTATCATCAGGTTATTTAAAAGCCAAGTAGAAGTGTACAATCAGTTAACCTACACACTGCACAGAGAGCTTAACTGATATTCAAACTTTTTGTGTATATAGCGTAAATCTGAATATGATGATATATTTCTTAAACTAGCAAAATATGCCATATTGTTGGATGGAGAAGGTGCCATTTAGGTCTAGTTTTATGTTGAACAATTCCTTAGTGTAACTCTAATTCTTGTTGTTTGGTTACTTCTCCAGCCCGGAGCTATATATGTCTCACAAACCTTGCAATTCAAGTTGCCTGTTTATATAGGAGATGAGATCATTGCTGAGGTACAAGCAACAAGCATAAGACAAATAAAAAACAAGTACATGTAAGTACCTATTGGCTGATGATTGATATCGACACAAAGTACATAGTTCGTAGCTCCTAATTGCATTGCTCTTTGTGGTCCAGCGCAAAACTGTCAACAAAATGTATCAAGCATGACGGTCCTCTGGTAATCGATGGTGAAGCAACAGCAGTTTTACCATCTCTGGTCATGGAACCACCTCACTTGTCAAGTACTTCCAGCTAATCAGTAACACCTTAGCTCGTCAGCAAAAGTATCCTGAAGGTGCACGAGCATCTCTTAAGAAATACAAAGGGAATATCCCAGAGTTAATTGCAATCCTGGATCATTTGCATCTATAAGTTGCACAGCATACATGAGATGGTAGTGTTTGATGTCATTCAGTTCAGAGCCTTTAGGTTAAGTTAGTACTAGTTAGCAACTGCTGATACACATTAAAGTTACATTTGATTGCTGTACTTGGTGCCAAACTTTGTCCTTGGACTAGCACTTGTCATTGGAGTGTGACAGCGTTTGAGCTGTAAAACCTATGGAGTATTAAATTTTGATTCCTTCCTGCTGAATATACTAGTAATGGCTTAAACATATCAAGCAATGAAAAGTAAAAACGTATTATTTGAGGCTGATTCCACCAATAGAGATACTGCCCTTTGAGAAAAATGAAGTAGGCTGCAAGAGAAAAACACAACATCTGACTAATAGAGGTTTATTTGCAATCTGATGTTCGTACATTGTAATGATATATATTTTGCAAATATCGTTCTTAATCACATTAGTTAATATGTATTCTCACATCAATTTATCATTTATAATCATGTCCAATTAACAGATGAGTCTACAATTCAACTCACTAGCACTAGCATAAACCGCTTCCAGTGCCATTTTGAAAGGAAAAGGATGAAGACTGTTTTACATGCGCAAGAATTTGCCATCCGAAGTACGAAAGTCCCACTCCCTGCGTAATAAGCAAAGAAGAAAGAACCACTAAATAACGTAATAGTTTGTTTGGCCAAACTTGTTTTTTCCAATAAGTGTTTATTTAAAAAAAGTGAGGTGTTTGGCCAAGCTTTTGGAGAGTAGCAAAAACAACTTTTTAGAAGCTAAAAAAATAGCTTTTGCTTAAAAACACTTTTGAAAAAAATACACTTATAGAATCACATTTTAAAAGCTTGACTAAATATTAATTGTTTCTCAAAAGTGTTTTTTAAATTAAATGACCAAACACAAACTACATTTCGCCACAAGTAGTTTTCATAATAAACTGATTTTAAAAGCTTGGTCAAACAAGAATGAGAACAAAAATCACTAAAAGTTTGCAAAACATTATACACTTCACAATTCACTTGCACGCGTGATCGAGTTTGAAATTTTGAAGCTCCTGTATTCAACCTTTTTCTTTCCAAACTCTCAATTCCCTTTAATTGTATTCTCCTTTCCTGGTCAATGATTAAACAAATAAACCGCAGAAAAAACAATTCATAACTCCACGAAATGGAACGTGAATAACTGAAAATTTTATTAATCCTCCATGGAAGAAGTTTACAGCTAGTCCCAGAGCCAATGCACTTTTTATGTCAGCTTACATTACAGCTAGAGAGCCAGCTGAAAATAACATGGCCTTCTCTTTTAGTCCTTCAAGCATGATCAACAATAATCTTTGTCCTAAATACCTGACTACTACTGTATAATTATCGATTACATCATGGGAAGTCCTTGAGGAGGAGCGAATGCAGGTGCAGCATTAGGCATTTTCTTGTCCACGACAATCGCTTGTGTAGTGAGTACCATTCCTGCAACTGAAGCTGCATTCTGCAAAGCACATCTTGTTACCATTGCTGGATCAATAACACCAGCTTCTACTAAATCCTCATACTTGTCAGTCATTGCATTGTAACCCATCTTCCATTTGCTAGCCTTTATCTTCTCCACTACTACTTCCCCTTCAACCCCAGCATTCTGAGCTATCAAAGATGCTGGAGCTACTAATGCCTGCAACCACAATTAAGATTTTAAAAAGAAAGAAGAAACAAGAAATCTTTATTGCTTTTGATAAGAGACTCATCCCAATGCACACTGTTCAACAGGCTTTCACTAGTTACAAACTTGATTTTTGTCCAATAAGGAATCATAATAAAGGACAAGAAAAAGAAAAAAAAACACGGTCCGCTACTACATATGCAGTAAGTGCTCAGTACAGTTATGTCTAATTGGATATTTTCCTATTAACGAAGGGCGGATATGCTCAATTTCGCATACTTTAAGGGCAAATTTGGCACTCTTGCTTATTAATAAGCTAATTAGGTTAATTGGGACCTCCAGTTAAATTAAGGGCACATTTGGACCAACCATTGAACAGTAAGGGCATATGTGAGCTAAATTATTAACGAAGGGCATATCTACTCAATTTAGAATACTTTAAGGGCATATTTGGACCTTTTCCGTAATCTAATAGGTACCCACAACTCAACTTCAATACATATTTGCAAAATAAAATAAATAACGAGGAGCTTCTTGATAGAAGTAAATTGACATTGTTTACCTTTTGCACAATGTCAGCGCCCAACTTCTCATCAGGATCTTCAAGATTGTCCTTAATGGAGGGGACGTAAGTTGATAGATGAACCAAAGCAGCACCGCCACCAGGTACAATTCCCTCTTGAATTGCAGCAAAAGTTGCATTTTTTGCATCCTCAATTCTAAGCTTGCGGTCCTCAAGCTCAGCTTCTGTTGCAGCTCCTACCTTTATGACAGCAACGCCTCCAGACAACTTAGCAATTCTCTCAGCAAGTTTTTCGGAGTCAGTCACTGAATCTGTATTGTCCAACTCCTTTTTAATCTGAGAAATCCTAGCCTGTACCTCGTCTTTCAACACATTTTCAGCAAGGATGGTTGTTGAGTTCTTGGTGATATTCACCTTTCTAGCAAAACCTAGTGCTTCAACTGGGGTATTCTCAATATCCATACACAAATCAGATGCCTGATACTCCGCTCCTGAAAGTATACACAACCAGCACTTTAGGAAATGTTTCCTTGTAAGGTAGACACATAGCAGCACTAACCAAATTCTCTTAAAAAAGAATTGCTAAATAAGCTGACTGGAAAATTGTATAAATTCAAGGAGAGTAAAATTACACATATTATCTAAGTATTCTATTGCTTAACATCCCACCAGTATCGGGTATAACTTCCTCCCTCTTTCCTCCTCAAATACACATCCAAAATAGAAAATAAAAGAGGAAAAGAAGGACATTTCTTTGAAGACAAGGTACTATGGTTCTTCCATTTATCTAGTTCAAGATTATGCTTCCACTTTCTTTATGCTTCCACTTTCTTTATTTACTTTTAAGATTATTCTAAAGGCGTCTAATCACACCAGAATGATGCTAACAATCTTAAATGAACATCTCCATTGGACAAATGCCTTCTATATATGCCTGACAAAACACAGACAGGTTCGGAACTAGTTTACTCTAACCAATCTACTATTATCACATTTGTGAAGTGGTACAACTAGGTCAAGCAAGTTCAACTACCTGTTACAATGGCAATATCTTGGAGAAGAGCCTTCCTCCTTTGACCAAAACCAGGTGCTCTGATGGCAGCGACATTCAGTATACCTCGTAGCTTGTTCACAATAAGAGTAGCCAAAGCTTCTCCTTTTACGTCTCCAGCAATAATGAGCAGAGGGGCTCGTAATTCAGTTGCCTTCTCCAAGAGGGGCATAATATCCTTGATTGCTGAAATCTCGTGATCTGTAATCAACACTCTAGCAAACTCAAATTCAACGATTAATTTCTCCTGGTTGGTGATGAATTGTGGGGATATATATCCCTTATCAATCTGCAAATAACGGAGCAAAGTTTGGGTTAACATACATTACAGGCAGTGGCAGAACCATAGGGGGTTATCGGTTCAACAGAACCCACAGTTTCCATCTCAAACCCTACGTATTATGTGATAACCAAGTCTTACTTAGAGTTAGATATATATTTCGTAACCCACATTCTCAATTCAGAACCCACAACATCTAAACCTCGGATCTACAACTGTTTACAGTTGAACTACCCGCCAAATAGAAAAGAGATTGTTTCATTCTTGGCCCATTGGCCGAAATTAATTACGGGTGCTAGCCAAAATATACCAAACCTATGCTGATTATGTATATTATATGTATGTTTGTACTTGATATACATTAAATATGCATTAGCTGGCTATTATTTTCTAGAGTGGTCCAAAAAGGTAATTATCCCTAGAAAAAAACAGTAGAGAATACATTCTTGTCTAAGTAGGTGCATACCTCCATCCCCTCTTCAACACGAACAGTTGTTTCAAAGGAAGAGGATGACTCTATCGATAGAACACCATCAGGACCAACTTTGTCAATTGCATCAGCAATCATGGTTCCGATTTCATCATCATTTCCAGCAGAGATAGAAGCGATAGCTGGTGGGAAGACAATTATTTGTAAAATACTTATTGTCATCCATTTTAGCAATAACAAAAGAAGGAAACTTAATAACCTTTGATGTCATCACGACCTTTAACAGGCCGAGCCCTCCTTTCTAGCATTGCAATCAAAGCATTTACAGTTTTGTCAATGCCCTTCTTCAGAGAGACTGGATTTGCACCAGAGGTAACACTTAAAAGACCAAGTTTAATGATTTCCCGGGCAAGAACTGATGCAGTTGTTGTCCCATCACCAGCAGAATCATTGGTTAGGCTTGCAACCTTAACCATAAATTCCAAATTTTCAGTACACAAATCAAGGAGTATGATAAATAAGACAATTGTTCTTACTGTCTGTCCTTAGAGCAATTAAACAGATTCAGGACAGATTTAACAATGATCTTCATGGAAGAAAATAACCAACCTCTCTGATAAGGGTAGCGCCTGCATTTTCCATGGCATCAGCTAGCTCTATGGCGCGAGCAATCGTGACTCCATCATTAACCACTTTCGGGGTATCATATTCATCTAAAACCACATTCCTTCCTATAAGAAAGTAAACACGTCATCACGAGTTAAAATCATATGAACCAAGCTTATTTTCTGCCTCAATTATTTCTAGTTTGCTAAGAAATGAAAGAAAGCCGAGGGTCTATCGGAAACAGCCTTCCTACCTCCCAAGGTAGGGGTAAGGTCTGCGTACACTCTAACCTCCCAGACCCCACCTAGTGAGATTATACTGGGTATGTTGTTGTTGTTGCTAAGATATGAAAGAAAATAGCCCATAAAGGAAACAAAAAGGTAACACAGAGCAGTACAAAGCCATAGAGCACCCGTTTTAATGTTCCCAAGGGCGCAACTACAAGTTATCATTAAAAGTAAAAGGACTTGAGTACTCATAATTGGGTTTTAAGACATCAAGAATTAATAAAAACTACGACTATGTTTTATATGAAGATGAATATCATTTTCCAGCAAAATGTTTTTTACAAGGAAGTCATTTTCCGTCAAAAGGGGGAAAATGGCTTGCCTTACCTATGAGTGAAAGTCATTCTCCTTACGATTATCTGAACTTCAACTAACACTAAGACATTATAATTGACATCTGGTACTAAAAAAATTCATAAAAGCACTCTCCAATTTGCTAAGTATCTATATCTATATATAATATAAAGCTAGACATAGACAAGGTGATGTGGCACCTCTCTATGGCCACCATTCATATTTATCTTTTTTCTCCTTTTTTTTTTTTTTTGACATTTTCCCTCCATTTCTCTATCTAATAAAATAATAATCTATTAACTAATTGAATTATAAAGAGCCTCATCCATGCACGTTTAAACCAATTTATTGCATTTCAATGACCATTATGATTGCATATCAGTTAGATACCTTTTCACCTCCCCACTTTTCCCTATTCTCATAAACTCACACATTTAGTGTTCTATTATAAATGCCTACTAAGATGGTGCTGAAAGGTAGTACATTCCAAGTTAGTTTCCAATCCCATTTATTGAGAATCCCATCGTGTTCAATTGCTTCCTATTTTCTTCTGCTTCATGTTATTGATATGTTTCTCAATGTCCTATATTCTGATGAAACAAATGCAGGTTGTCCGGTAAGAGTTAGCATAATCAAGAGAAATAGAGTTTCAATATAAGCAAGTGTTTTTACTATTTTAATTTACGTATACTTACGTGTAACGTCGTATCTGAACTCTTACATAAAAGTAATGCATACTGTTTCTTTCATGTTTAATTTCATTTTTGTCGTTTGGAATTTGCATGAAGTGGTTACTTTTAACAACTATTGATAGTATGGAGATTGCATCATTCATTTTCACTCCATCAGAAGAAAGGTATATATGTCCTACTTCTTTTTATACTATTTTTTCAGTGAAAGATCTAACTAATCTTCATTGCTTTCTTGCATGTAGCTTTAATATTTCCAAATGGAAAAGGATTAGAGAGAGTGTAAGATCTATTTCCTGAACAAATTTATTTATGAAAAAGAGTTTTAAAAAGAGTTGTCGTAAAATGAAGTTTGGTGCCTATTTAAAAGAATAGTGTGAGAAGAGCCAGAAATTCTTATTATAATAGGTTATATGACAAGCTCCACATACTTGAGTTTTAATATTTTCTTGATAAGTCATCTTAAGAAAAAAACTAAATTCATATGAAAATTAATTAGTGTTAGAACTTAGAATTACTTTTTCCATATAAAAATGTTTTGTAAGTAGTTTTCTTAATCAATATGTTTACAGTTGACAAACGTAATTGTCGACTGTCATTCAACTTTTACGTTACTAATTCCACTTACATTTCGTAGATAATATAACAAAAAATTTAATGCATATACTAAGAAGGAATTTTTACATGATATAGCTAAATATATAGGAGGTACTTAAGTATAATAACTACACTTTAATTTTGTTACAAACTGTAGCTATAAGGTATTTGTATTTACAACTCATAACTATAAAGTATATGCATCTGGCTTACTGTATTTTTTGGCAAACTAGATGTATTTGACTGTATGTGTTGTTTGACTGATCTATATACATATGCATTTCGCTGACTGTATTTTGGCAATGTAGAATATTTGACTGTATGTGTTGTTTGACTGATATATATATATATATATATATATATATATATATATATATATATATATATATATAGATATAGATATATATTTGGCTGACTATATTTTAGAGGGGTATATTTCAATACACCCGAATACGCGCGAAACAAGTAAACCATAACTACAAATTGTAATTATTATTTGAATTCAATGTATAATCAACACGGTGTTAATTTGGAATGGAAACAGTTTTCTTTGAAAATAAAAAATAAAAGTTATAATATAATATTTTAAAATAAGTATTATAGTAATGAAATTCTATACCTTTTGCATGAGAAATAAAAAGACCTCGATGGTATGAAAATGAAAATGCCAAAAATTGCACATACATATATAAGAATAGATAACTAAAAATAAAGAGAAAAAATTTACACTAACTTTATTTTTTAAATATACGATTTAATTAGATTTTTTAAAAGTTAAACCAATAAGAATGTAATTTTTGTGTTATTTGTGTAATTATATTTTAATGTGGAAAGAATATGTTGTTTAATGTGGAAAAAAATATGCTATTTAAAAAACCTTGAATTTGAATAGAAAAATTAAATTACTTGAAATTTAATTTAAATTGAAAGATAATATATTTGAATCTAGATTAAAAAGAATATAGATTTGAAAAAGTGGCTTAATAAAAAGTATGGTTTGATTCTTTTGCCGCTTTTTAACCATGTGATATTTAATTGGGTATAAAATATGAATTTGATGAGTTAAATATGTCTATTATTAAAATAAAAAAAAATGGGGCTTTAGTGACATGGCATGCCAACTAAGAGAGAAAGAGACTTTTGAGGTGTTTAGGTATTTTTTGAGAAAAATAGTGATATTTGAGTGACCTTATTGTCCTAAATGAAATAAAAGTAACTTTTGTAGGAAATACCCTAAACTTGGGTGACCATCCAAGGATTTATACCATTTTATAGTTCTTGTGTTGTGCCTTTTAATTACCTACCTCTCGTCTTAAGAACTTTCTCAATCAACTATTCTTCTTCTTTTTTTCATATTTTTTTATTTTCTTGCTGTCTATTTTTTTCTCAGCTATGTTATTATTTTTTAATGATTCTAATGTTAAAATTTATTAAGTGAATAAACAGGTAAGATCTTTTTTTAAGAGCCTGAAGTTTGAGATTTTTATCTAAACTTCTGTGTATTCTCTTCACCTTTTTTTTAAATTTATTAACATATGCACATAAAAGATCACTTTCTTCCTTCTAAATGCTTTTTAAATAAAAAAATAGAAAATAATTTCACCTATATTAATCTATTTAGAATTTGAAGATAAAAAGAATATCAAGATTTTTTGTTTTTGCAAGATATTTTAATATTTTGCTATTTTAACGTTCAATGTCATATTTTATTACTGATATTTTAATATTTTGCTACGTATTACTTATAAGTATTAATCTTGAATATACTTTTTTCTGCAAAAAATTTCCACTCACTAACCAAACACCATGGAGAATGACTTTCTTGATAGCAAAGACATTCTACCTCAAACCCCCAAAATTAATCTAGTGGTTATATGAATCCACTGTATCAAAAACAATTATCTTACTTTTGAATAGCTTTACTCTTACCATCAACCTGCTGTACTTTGCAATATCCATAAACAATAAAAAGGAAAACTTTGATTTATCTAACATACCCCGAGGACCAAGAGTAACACCAACAACATCGACAAGCTTATCAATTCCTGCCTGAAGGGCAGCTCTTGATTTCTGGTCAAATGCAATTTCTTTAGCATTTGCCCTTACTACTAATCTGCTCTTTGAACCTTTATTGTTGAATTTCTGGCCTTGCAATTGATTCACCCTTCTTTCCTTCAAACCCTCCTGCATTAACACCCCAATAGACCAACAAACACATAAAGATCACAACTTTAAGCAGATCCCAACAAAAAAGATAAAGATCAGTAGATCAAAAATATATACTCACTCCATTTCATTTTTTTTTTTTTGTCTTACTTCCTTTTCAGTCTATTTAAAAAATAACGTCTCTTTACTTTTTTCTTTGACAACTTTTCACGTGATACGTTTAAGACCACGAGAACTACAGTCATTTTGTTACATTCTGTATATCTTCAGTTTAGAAGCACAAGATTCAAAAATCTTTCTTTATTTTTTAGGACCCTTACTTTTATAAAATTTGTGGCAAGTTAAAACAAGACAAACAAATTGAAGTGGAGGGAGTAACAAAAAAAAAGATCCCAAGAAACAGATGAGTACCAGTTTAGAGGAAGAAGGAAAGATAGATGCGGTGGAGATAGCATTAGCAGATGCCATTATTGGAAGAAAGAGTAGAGTGAAGAGGGTGTAAGTAGCTGCTTCCTTCTACTAGGAATAAGGAGTGGGTGTTAGGTGGGGTTTTGGAGGTAGCAATAAGGTTTAAGCCTGCCTGGTTAGGTGAAGTCTCCCAAAAGGCTATTAAATTCTTCGTTTAGTTTTGACCAAATGTTACACTACAACTTCTTTAATAATCCTTCCGTTCACTTTTACTTATCCATTTTGAATTTTTCACGCTATTTAAAAAATAATAAATGAAGTATATAATTTATCAATGTATTTATATTAATTGGTGCATATTTTTATTGAATTTGAAAAATGCTTTGAAGTGAGTAATTAATACAACAATAACAATAACCCAGTGAAATCCCACAGCGTAGGGTAGAGTGTACGCAGACCTTACTCCTACCAACGTGAAGTGAGTAATTAATACTATGAGTAAACTAGGAAAAATAAAATTATCTTATCTTTGATATGTTAAAAGTGACAAGTAAAAATGAAAATCTATTTTTAAAAAAATGGACAAATAAAACTGACCGGAGAGAGTAACTACGTACTACATGTCAATCCAATATACTAAGTTAATAGAGATAAGGGTCAAAAAGACACCCTAACTATCATTTTTTTTTTTAGTTTCATACCTAAACTATCATAAAGTTGAGAAAACTACCTAAACTATTACTGTCTAGTTTGCAAAACACACCTGAACTAAATGTGTGAACTCACTCTCCAAAAGACAAGTGAAGCTGAAATTTTCTCAAAAAATTTATTCACATGACATAAATAATGCTATGGTGGCACTTACATGGAAATTAAAAAATAATATTTTTTTATTAAAAAAACTGCATTATTTTTTTTAAGAAAATCAACATTTAAAAAAAACAAATCTGGATTTTTAAAAAAATCAAAAATTTAGAAAAAATGGATTTTTTTTTTTTTTTTTAAAGTGTGAAAACTAAACAATCAGTTTTTTTTTTTAAATAACTTTTCCATTTTTTAAACTATTTTTTTTTACAAATATTATTATTTTTCAGTTTGTTTTTTAAAACAAATAGTTTTCTTTTTAAATTTTCATGTAGGTGCCATTGTGACATTATTTATGCACGTGGAAAATACTTGGCAACATTTTTATATAAAATGGAGAGTGTAGATCACATGCCATTCAAGAATAATTTGAGGTGTGTTTTGCAAACTAGATAGTAATAGTTTAGGTAGTTTTCTCAACCTTCTGATAGTTTAGGTATGAAACTAAAAAAATAGTAATAATTGAAGTGTGTTTTTGACGCTTATCTTAGGTTAATATCAGCCATAATATCCCTGTTTTTCATATCATACACTAGATGTACAAAATTTATTTTTTTATATAATTAACCAATCATTTGTATAGTGTTTTGACAAAGAAAAAAGAAAATTTGTAATGCGATCATTTTTGCTTTGCCTTTTAACTGAAATGTCGTGAAGAACGTGCGTCAAAATATGGATTTGATGTGTTGAATGTTGAGCAACATTTCTATTGCATTTCCTTTTCTTTCTTGCTATGTCATAAATCTAAGGGCCTGTTTGACCATGCGAATTTTTCACTTTTTTTAGAAAAATTATTTCACTTTATTTGAAAATTAATTTGAAGTTGTATTTGAAATTTAGAAAATAACTAAAATCTTATTTTCACATTTTTCACTTTCAATATATTCAAATAACTAAATATTCTTTACAAAAAACTATAATCAAACACAAATTCATCTTCAATTCCAACTCTAATAGTTGTAAAAAAATGATTTTTTTTTAAAAACAAGTTTTTGGTCAAACGCTGAAAAGTGAAAAAAGTGAAAAAAAATTCCGGAATAAAGTGCATAATTCTTATGGTCAAACGCCTACATAGGCCACGTTTGTCCATAGATACCAGAAAAAATTCATTTTTTTTTTGGAATTTTAGAGTTAGAGTTGGAGTTGTGTTTGACCATAATTTTTTAAATTGTAGTTTTTGGTGATATGTAGTTGTAAAAAAGTGAAAAAAATATTTTTTTAAAAAAATAAGTTTTTTGAGTTTTTGGTATTCCGGAATACAACTTCAAGTTGTATTCGGAATTTTCATGGCCAAACGCCGATTCCGGAAAAAAGTGAAAAAAAATTCCGGAATAAAGTGAATAATTCTTATGGCCAAACGGGACGGTGCCGTTTGGCCATAAAAATTATTCACTTTTTTCGAGTTTTTTTTTTCGCTTTTTTCACTTTTGGGCGTTTGGCCATAAATATTTCGAATACAACTTGAAGTTGTATTTCGGAATATCAAAAACTCAAAAAACTTGTTTTTTTAAAAAAAATCACTTTTTCACTTTTTTATAACTACATTTTCACCAAAAACTACAATTTCAAAAATTATGGCCAAACACAACTCCAACTTCAAAAATTCCAAAAAAAAGTGAATTTGTTTTTGGTATTTATGGCCAAACGCCTACTATATTTCACTAAAAACTACAATTTCAAAAACTATGGCCAAACATAACTCTAACTCCAACTCCAAAATTCTAAAAAAAGTTAATTTTTTTTTGTATCTATAAATAAACAGGGCCTAAAATTTTAAATAAAGTAAAAAATATTTAGTTTTCATGGACAAACGCCTACTAAGTATTATAATTCCATCGTGGCCCTCTATTAATTGTCTGTTTCTCAGCTTTGTCTGCATGTGAATTCTGTCAACCTTTAATGCATGGTTAATGCACTCCTCGTTTTTCAAAATCCCAACCATGTGCGTCGATTAATACTTTATTCATTTAAAATTACCCCTGAACTTTAAAAAATAGTTTATTCATACTCTTGATTATACTTTAGGGTCAATTATATCCTTACAGTTATACTATGGGGTCAATTATACCCTTATGTCTAACTGCTGCCACGTGGCATCATCCCAGCCCTTCAAAATTATTTACCCTCAAATAGTTTTTTACCCACTAAAATAACTCAACTCGACCCGATTTTTTTTTCCAGCAAAAATAATACGGATAATTTTTCTAGCAAAATAAAATAAAAATAATTTCGTATTATTTTTCAAAGTTCAGGGGTAATTTTGGCCCTTTTCCGTTCTATCTTATCTTTTACTCTGCTTAACAAAGATATCTAACGATCTTCATCATAGCAATATTTGATTTTGTTAAAGGTTCATTTTATTAGCACTTTTTTTTTTGGTGGAATATTAGCACTTCATTATTATATTGAACTAGCAAAAGTATATTTAAAAAGATTATTGTAATGAACAAATTATTTTACATAAGAATCTAGTAGCTCAGTTGATTGGCTACCTGAACTTTCACTTTATTTGTGAGAGTTCGAATCCCCACGTTGTAATCCCCTCCCCTATTTTTTTTATTAAAAAAACTTGTTTTACTAAAACGAAAAATGTCTTAAAATAAGTTTGATTTGTCAATCAAATTACTTCAATTTTTACTTTTGCAGAATCAGTTGCACTACATATTTAAGCTAGCTTGAAGTATTATTTCTTTTCGAATTGCTATCTTCATTCCTTTTATTCGTCCTTGTTGTATTTACCTCTCATGTCTTTTGAATTTTATTGGATGTTCCTAAAAAGACTTTCTTTGATATATATATATATCAAATCTATGACCAATTTTTTGAATGCTATCGGAAAAAGATTGACCTTTGTAACACATATTCAAAATCATGTTAAAAGTTAAAACATCACTTTACAAATTTAGGAGTTTGAGAAAATATAAATGAATTAAATTTAATATATTATCAGAGCGTACGTGAACAAGTGCTAATCCTTGCAGTAGAAGAGACTGTGTTAATCTTTTCGAATTCAATAAGGTCCCTAAAGTCGGAGAGATACCAATTACATATTCAATGTTTGAGACTAGTTTCAGAGAAGCCCTTGACCTTCTCGTCCGTGTAATTTCTACTCCCTCCGTTTCCTTAATTTGGCACTTCGTTTAAGAAATCATTTATTAGGAGATTGTTTTATTAAACTCCCCATATTAATTACTCCCTCTGAGTAAAAAACTATTTGTACACCCCTTAAGAAAATACTAACTCCTAAACTAAAATAAGTAATTTGACTAAACCGCTCTTAATTAAATATATATTGGAATTTGATCACAGAACACTTCGTAAAGGTAAATTTGAAAAATAAGGTTAATGTTGTCTTGATTTGATAAGTGAACACTTTTTTTATTCAAGAAAATAAGGCTAAGTGGATACTTTTTTTACGAGTACTATACTTTAGAAGACGAAATTTGATTATAAGTACACTGTAAAGCTACTTAATGATAAGGAAGCGACCTAGGAAGCAAAGATTAGAAATTACTCAATCTTATATAACTATTTTATTTGTGAAATTCATCGAGCAATTGGAATGAAAATAAAAAAAACCATTACCATTTCATAAAACAAATCTTATATTTTTGTTTTTATTTCCTCTTATTATTCACAATTTTAAAAGACAGGTAGCCGCAAAATTCGAACTCAAATACAGTTTCTCCCTTTCCTATATCACCTCCCCGCCATTTCTTTTCCCCAAAAAAAAAAAAAAAAAAAACCACTTCTCATTTTATCATACCAAACTTTCTCTTTCTTACAATTTTTTGCTTCTTCAAAAATCAGACAGAATTTTCCAATTTATTTCAATTGATTATCCTTTTAATGAATGAAAAATGTGCAGATTAAAACAAGGGAACCCCAACAATGTATTCATACACATCTTTTTATCCTTTGCAATTTTGCTTGTTATGGCGAATTTTGCTTATGGGCAGCAAACTACTAGCAATAATTCAATGGGGATGACACTAGTCAAGAGTGTTCTTGCTTCACGTATCAAAAATTTGTCCACCATTATGACCAAAAATTTGAAAGGCCAAATGGATTTTTGCATCGAAAATGTGTACGTCATTATATTTGTTCTCTCCTTACTTATAATTTATAAATTGGGGTTCAATGAACGTAACTTTTTGTACATGCATAACTTGCATAGGATCACGGTACATTAAATTCTCTGTTAATTATGCTTATATGTAATAGAAAATTATGCCTCAAATCCAAATTAGTTGTGGTCGGCTATATAAATTCTCTCCGACGCCCTTTTCTTTTTGTCAATAATAAAAAAAATTCTTCTTTTTTAATCATAGTAGCAGAAATAATAATGGTGTGATGCATATGTAGTGCCATAAAGAGCAGATTCTTCTGCTCTTCTGTTATTAAATATACTCGAATGAGTAAGATATGGTGAAATTATCATATATTCTAGACTGAGAGGAGCAATAAGAAGTTACTCCCCCCGTCCCAATTTATGTGGCATCATTTGACTTGGCACGGAGTTTAAGAAAGAAAGGAAGACTTTTGAAATGTGTGGTCCAAAACAAGCCTTATATAAATGTGTGGCTGCAAATCATCTCGTAAAGTTAAATTATTTCTAAATATAGAAATGTGACATTTTTTTTGGGACAGACCAAAAAGGAAATGGTACCACATAAATTGGGACAGAGGGAGTCGTTTTTAAAGATTCTGCAAATAATCTTGTGGTATAGGGGAATGTAATTGGTTTTCTTCTCGTAAAATTTGTTTCATTTTTTGTGATTGTTTTGATGATTCAAATCTATGGAGGGTCACTATTAGAAATAGAGGTTTTTCCCACCGACATTTAGTGGGAAATTTGTGCTACAAAACATGATTTTCCCACCTCATTGGGAAAACGCATGGTGGGAAACAAATTCCCATTGAAACGCTGGGAAACTTCTTAATTTTTTCATGTGAAAACACTACTATTTAGGTTTTTCCCACCGACATTCAATGGGAAATAGCCACTGAACATTTTTTGGAAATTCAGTGGAAAATAGAGATTTTTTGGTAGTGGGTAACCATTTGGTGTCAGTTGATAACTTTTGATTATGTTACAGAGACAAAGAGTGGGATGCTGCTTTCAATTTCTCCGATAACTCAGGCTTTTTGGAAGGGTGTCTTAAACAGACAAAAGGTATGAGGTGCTGGATAAAATTCTCCGAAACACTCACCTTGCCTTGTCGAGCTTGAAATTTGCTTGTGTAGTTCATAAGGGTCCATCTGGATTACCTTTAAAATCTTTCAGAATGATGTTACTATATAGGACTACAGTTTCTGATCAATTACTTAATACGTCTTTTTTCATTTTGGCTCGTTGGCTGAAATTAATTATGGGCGCTAGTCAAAATTTACAAAACCTATACACTGATTATGTATGTTATATGTACATTCTGTGTATACAATATGTATATTATATGTATATTTGTACGTAATATGCTAAACCTATACATTTACTAGCTAATATTCTCTTGAGCAACCAAAAAGTTAATTATTCCTCCATAATAGGCCTTTTCTTTTTGGTAATTTGAATAATTGATTCACTTTTCTAGTGAGTAGTTATCAATTTCTGCGATGCAATGGAGTTGTTAATGACATTTTGTTAAGCTCCCTTCTCATCTTTCAGTCTTTATATTCACAATGTGTTTGGTGGCCTGATAGGGGGTGTTCAGCAGCGCTTATGTACTGTAGCAGAAATAAAGTTCTACTCTACTAGTTTACTGGAAGTGGCGGATGAAAGTGGAGCAGCAAGAAGTTCTAATTACCTGAGACCGAACAAGAACTGTAATCTATCATCATGGATTTCTGGATGTGAGCCAGGTTGGGCTTGTAGTGCTGGAAATGACACGAAAATTGACTTTGAAAATGATAAGGAGATTCCATCTAGAACTCTAGATTGTCAATCTTGTTGTGAAGGCTTCTTCTGTCCTCATGGTCTCACCTGCATGATACGTAAGTATCTGGATTCTGGAAGTTAACAATGACTAACAAGCTTATGCAGTTACTGAAAACTTGTTTGTTATCTGGACTAGTTATTTATCTCAAATCAGTTGATCAGCAACCAAAATTTTGGAAAAGCTCAAAAAATTTGATTTTTTTTTTCTTGAGCTGCTTGGGTTCATTTGCTGTCTCTAAGGTCCAACAGCAAGCTATGATATTTGTTAGACCTTTCTGATTATTCTTTTTCTTTTCCTTTTTATTCGTCTGTTTGTTTTGGTTTTCCAATTATTTAGCTCGAAGCAATTGATCATAGCAAACCACAACCTATAACTGCTTAAAAGATGAGCCAATATGTACACCTATTTAATTTTCATCTTGAGCTGCTTTATGCATTTATTTGCTCTAAAAATTAATCAAAAGCTGTGACATTTAGTATAACTTTCTGATAATTCTTCTTTTTTTCCCCTCTTGTTGATTTGTCTTTTTTGGTTTTCCTTTTCTTCCCTCGAAGCCTGCCCGATGGGTGCTTATTGCCCTCTTTCAAAACTCAACACGACCACTGGTATATGTGATCCGTAAGTTTCATATTTCCTGCTGTAGTTGCTGTTGTTTTGTTATTATCGTTATTATTATTATTATTATTATTATTATTATTATTATTATTATTATTATTATTATTATTATTATTATTATTCTTTTTACCTACACAAACACACATTCACTTTCTTGTTCTGATATTACCTGCCTGAAAATATGCAGCTACCGCTATCAACTTCCTCCTGGAGACGCCAATCATACTTGTGGTGGAGCAGATATGTGGGCTGATTTTATGAGTGCTACTGAACTTTTTTGTTCAGCAGGATTTTACTGTCCAACTGCTGTCCAGAAGATTCCTTGCAATAAAGGGTATTTATTTTTCTCCCCAAAAAGTAGCTCATGTATGCTTTCCCTTTTTCCTTTGCAAGTTTAGGCAGCGATGACATAATGTATTCTACAGCTAATTTATGCATTTTTCAGATATTACTGCAGAGCTGGTTCAACAGAACAAACAAGTAAGTCTCTCTCTTGAATAACAGTCAGTTTTATTTCAGTATTGAGTTGCTTTCTATATTGGTTGCTTATATTATATATGAATGTCAGAAAATGAATCAAGTTTGATGTTTCTAGACACATAGTACTGGTGAAAATCACTTGTCAAATCTCTTCCCATTTGTTGTCTCAGTTCACTATATATTTCTGAAATAAAGAAGAAAAAAAAGTAACAATATTGTTGGGGACTGTGCAGCTTGTTGAACCAATATTGTTGGGGAGATGACAACATGCCTAATTTGGATCTGAGTATCCAAGTATTTATCTCAGATCCAAATTAGGCATGTTGTCATCTCAATGATTGTCTTTCCTTAATCTGATGTCTACCATATCAATAAGATCAAATAAATTGAAGATATAATAATAATGGCTGGAAAGATCCAGGACATGTCAGGATGTGAAAATAATTGATCTACTTCGCACACTTCAACAACTTGCTTCGAATTCTTTCTCCTAAGAGGGTGGTTTATTAGAGCTCCTTTAGCTGTCGTGAGGTTAGAATATCTTCTTGTTTTGAAGCATATATTATTTTAACTTCAAGACAATACCACTTGTTTTTGCTGCTGCATTTCCAGTTGACAAAATGGATGTATATTAAGTAAG
The DNA here is from genome assembly GCF_019175385.1 of Lycium barbarum. Lineage (NCBI taxonomy): Eukaryota > Viridiplantae > Streptophyta > Magnoliopsida > Solanales > Solanaceae > Lycium > Lycium barbarum. Next base: position 165,224,371 of record NC_083337.1, read on the forward strand.
AATTTTTGCATGTGATATTTTGATAATTGAACATGCCAAATTAAAAAAAAAAATGTGTAACAGTTATGTATTCACACGCAGGCTGCTATAAATTTGCAACTTGTGAACGTCAGACTGCAAACCAAAATATCACTTATTATGGTATCATGTTGTTTGTAAGTGGTCATCTCATTCTTAAGTTATCAATGACTATCGATTTAATTGTTGTGCTTATGAAAATATTAGTTGGTTAGCGTTGCATGTCTATGCATGTTTTATTTGTTAGGCTTGAAGTGGGTGCATGTGGTTCATGCGAAACTGATAGAAAGAGAAACCACAAGGGGAGATTTATATCTTTCGGCTCACCAATTCATTTGAGACGAGGGAGGAGTGGGAACAGGATATTGTATCTTCCGTCTCAGGTTGACCATTTCCTTTTAGAAGAGGGAAAAGGGGAAGGGAAGATCAAGATAATCCATCTATCCATCTTTCGTTTCGCTTACCATTTCTCTTCATAAGCAGGAGGAAAGGGGAGAGATACAACTGGACATAATTTGATATCCTTCTATCCCAATGGTGGAGTATTGAAGCACTAAAACCACACAAACAACAAGGAAACACGTACCAAGATAATACATCTTGTAGTTGCTTCTCTTCAAATTTTCATCTTCGCAAGTTACAACTAGCAAGAGGCTTCTGATAAAATAGTTTTTTTTTTTTCTTCTTTGGAATTCTTTTCATTCAAGTAACTTCAATTATTGGGAATATTTCCCCATTGAGACATCTGAAGGAACTGTTAAAATAGAGGAAATAAAAGATAGTACTCCAATTGGACTGGTTGTTGACAATATACAAGAGACTCCTTCTATAAGAGTTTAGGCTACAAGAAATAAGAAAATTTGGAATACATGAATAATAAGTGAGGAAAATTACCTAGACTCTGATATTCCTAATCATAACATAATTAGAACTTAGAAGAGACCAAGAAGACCAATGTTGTAACTATGATTATAATAAAATTAGAAGAGACCCAGAAGAGGTGGCGTCACCAATAGAGTTACAAGAAATAGAGAAGACCAATAAAATTATGAAAAGAAGGAAAAATATAGTCCAGATAGGCGACATAAGCTGTCTACCAAGTAACTACTTGCATTTTTATCAAGATCCTAAAAGTTATGATGCTATCTTAAGCTAGACCAAAGAGACTGAGTGCTTCTATTGAATTGGTTATAGATTATATACAAGAGTACTCCTTATTTAGGAGTTTCGGCTACTAGAAGTATGGTAAGTTAGGCTAAATGAATTAGGGAAAGTTATCAAATAAGGAAAGTTACCTAAATACCGAGGTTTCTAACTATTACATAATTTGAGTGAATATTCTATACTGTTACCTCAATATATTCTAATACCTTGACTTTCAACAGAATCAATGTTTGACCTTTTAGTTTCTTGGTGATTCATCAGAGGATTTGTCATCAACTATGGATACAGAATCTAGTACATATTTCATTATAATACTGACATTCAGACTACATCAACTGAGCCATGTGAATACAGAGTTGTTTGGGCCTGGTATTATGCAATGGATGTCTATTTGGGAGCTGTAATTTGGAGGTTTTGTGTTAATGGAACTTCAAAATGTTCTCTTAAGTAATTATCTAACAGATTCTCCTTTTATCTGAAAAAAAAAAATGCTGTATCCTCAGATTTGCATACCTTTTCATTCTGTAGAGATATTGGATTTCTAATATATATGGTTTTCTGTTCAAGTATTTTTCCACAATCAAAGATACACATATTTGTTATTTATACAGACGTAAGATTCAGATTTTACATAAAAAAATTCTGAACAGGTTTTTTCATTTTCAATAGGGTGCAATCATGCTTATACTTCTCATTATATACAACTGTTCTGACCAAGTTCTGAGCAGTAGAGAACGAAAACAAGCCAAGTCCAGAGAAGCCGGTGCAAGAAGTGCAAGGGAAAGTGCTCAGGCACAAAACAACTGGAAATCTAACCTTGCTAGCATGGGGTCTCAATTGTCGAAGACATTCTCCCGTAGAAAGTCAACAAGGCAGGACGTGCAGAAGGATAGTGATCAATTTAAACCTGGTAAAGATTCTGGCTTGCCCTTGCCCCCAGGTATGTCTCAGGCAAAAGCAAAGAAGCAACACAACCTCAAGAAGATGATCAATGCATCTGAAGAGAACCCTGATAGTGAAGCTTCCAACATTGAAACTGGGGATAAAAAGTTTAAAAAGGACAAGGGTAAACAATTACATTCAAGGACTCAAATTTTTAGATATGCATATGGGCAAATCGAGAAAGAAAAAGCTCTGCAGGAGCAGAACAAAGATATGACCTTTTCTGGAGTAGTCAACATGGCAAGTGAGTTTGAGATAAGGCCCAGGCCTCCTATTGAGATTCACTTTAAAGATTTGACACTAACTTTGAAGGGGAAAAACAAACATCTATTGAGGTGTGTAACTGGGACATTATCACCTGGCCGTGTTTCTGCTGTTATGGGCCCATCTGGTGCTGGAAAGACAACATTTCTATCTGCATTGACTGGAAAAGCTGCAGCAGGGTGTACTACAACTGGTTCCATTCTCATAAATGGAAAGTCTGACTCTATTCAGTCATACAAGAAAGTTATTGGCTTTGTTCCTCAAGATGATATAGTGCATGGAAATTTGACAGTGGAGGAGAATCTTTGGTTTAGTGCTCGGTGCAGGTATGCCACAATAGCTTTGTTACTATTCTACCTAAAGCTTAGTTATTGCTGACTCAATATCTTCCAAGTTGCCATATTTCCTGAACTTGAAGTAGTTGTCGATTTCAAGTCGAATAGTGAATCTTTGACTTTTCCGAAAAAGTTTGATTTTGTTGTCCGCATGTTCTGAAAAATATGTTTGCAAGTTACCAAATTTCAATTCTGTCTTTTTGCATGTTCCTTCATACCACGAGTCTTCTATTTCAGAGGTTATAGAGTCCAGTAATTTGGTGTTTCCAAAAAGTTATGCTTTCTTTGTCCTAATTATTGAATTGCTGCATGATATATATGGTTATGTTAGAAGCAACTCTCAGATGCTTCTTAACTCCATGTTTTGCAATGGATTTTTTAAAGTACTCATTTTGAGGGTCTGAAATCTATGCACTTCACGGTATTTGAAAAAAAATTAGGAAACAAAAGAACTAAGTGCCTGTTTTTATTATCTGGAAAAGAGTTAGTCTTGCTTCTTGTTTCTGTTTGTTGCAGTTATATTTCTAGTTTGCCGCTACTTGCTTCACATTATTCTTATCTGCTCGTCAATGTCCAATCGTTCTTCCAGATTGGCTGCTGATTTGGCAAAACCAGAAAAGGTTTTAGTTGTTGAAAGAGTCATAGAGTCCCTGGGATTGCAACAGGTGAGAGATTCTCTTGTGGGGACAGTGGAGAAGCGAGGCATTTCTGGGGGTCAGAGAAAGCGAGTAAATGTTGGGCTCGAAATGGTTATAGAACCTTCTTTGTTAATTTTAGATGAACCAACTTCTGGTCTGGATAGCACTTCATCTCAGTTATTGCTTAGAGCACTTCGTCGTGAAGCTCTTGAAGGAGTGAATATATGCATGGTGCTTCATCAACCAAGGTAATGTTTGCAATCATAGTTTCTTCTCTTTGGTCTTCCAATCAAAATGCTGATTGTACTATATATTGGAATGTCTTCCGATATAACAACCGAAATACTTGGTCTGGAAACCTGAAGCATGGTAGTGAAGAGGTTTCTAGCAGTAATAACAAAAGGAATTTTGCTCTCCGTTCCTATATTCTCAAACAACATTCTGACTTTGGGTCTCATCTTATAGTACTTCTTTATTAATTCTGTTTCGAGAGAGGCTAGAAGTAAGAGAATAACATATCTATAGCTAGATTTTCTCACAAAGTCATTTCTTAATTTCACATTCACATATAAAATACAACAACAACATACCCAGTGTAATCCCACAAGTGGGGTCTGGGGAGGGTAGAGTGTACGCAGACCTTACCCCTACCTTGGAAGGTAGGGAGGCTGTTTCCGAAAGACCCTCGGCTCAGGAGAAAGCATGACAAAAAAGTTAGACAGGGATTGAAGAAAATTAAGAAGCCATGGCAAAATAGTATAGATAAGCACTATGAAGAAAAGTAACAGTAAATGCAACAAACTAATATGATAATCGAAGTACCAGAGATAGCAAATAGTAACAAGGAATCGAAGGATAGGAAACTACAAAGGTAATACTACGCCTACTAGTATAAAAAATCTTTGTCACTTTTTGTTTGTAGAAGTAATAGAATAAGTTATATTTTGCTAGATTTCGTAACAGATAGTTGTTTGTTAATTGCTGATCGCCATCCTTGATTTATTAGATTAATAGTCCTGCTCTGTATCTAATTATAAACGTGTTAGCCAAAGTTGTATTCTCCTCACACTAAATGACAGAAAATTTCTTGTTTCAGCTATACTTTGTTTAGGATGTTCGACGATTTTATACTTCTAGCTAAGGGTGGCCTTACAGCGTACCATGGACCAGTATCAAAAGTTGAAGAGTACTTTTCAGGACTTGGAATCAATGTCCCAGATCGTGTTAATCCTCCAGATCACTTCATTGATATTTTAGAGGGAATTTATAAACTTCCAACAAGTATAGGAGTAAGCTATAAAGATCTTCCTCTTAGATGGATGCTTCATAATGGTTATGCAGTACCACCAGACATGCTAGGTTCTTCGGGATCAGCAGCTTCCTCGGCTGGTGATAATTCAGCTCACGGAGGAAGTTCTGCAGCTATTGGTCCTGATCAATCTTTCGCAGGAGAGTTATGGTCGGATGTCAAATCCAATGTTGAACAGAAGAAGGACCATATACAGCATAGACTTTTGTCATCACATGACTTGTCGAACCGGAAAACACCTGGTGTCCTACTCCAATATAGGTATTTCCTTGGAAGGTATGACTCGCTCCCTTCATTTCCAATACTACAATTTTTATTTATTTATTAAGATATATGCTAGCAAGCTCAGTCATGTATTTTGTTCTTCAATTCCTGTGTTAGAATATTTTGAAGTTGTCCAGTGTGATTTTCCATAGACTATATATATTTATGTAGTAGCTAACATGTCCAAGAGCCTGACAAGCAGTTTTATAAATATTATGAGGTATTTAAGTCAGAGTTTATGAGGAAAATATGTGCACAGTATGTTCTTTGCTTTATGAATATTTCAAGTTAATCTGTGATATTCGATGAATGGCATCTACTAACAATTTAGTACTGCAATGTCAGACTCGGCAAGCAGCGACTGCGGGAAGCGAGGATACAATCTGTCGATTATCTTATACTATTACTTGCTGGGATATGTTTAGGAACACTTGCTAAAGTGAGTGATGAAAGCTTTGGGGCACAGGGTTACCTTTACACAGTCATTGCAGTTTGTAAGTTAAAACTTCGAGACACCAGATATACACTTGTCTTATTTTGCTTCAGCATGTACAATTAGTAAAATGACATTTAACTTGAAGTCTAAGACAGTTAAATTTTTACTCACACTTCTTGAGAGAGAAATGCCAAAAAGGAAGTTTACAAGTTTTATTAGGTTCAAAAAATTTTGAGTTCTGCTTGAGAAATTTGCAGAACACAGATCATGATTTCTCGTAGCAGTTTATCTCTAACTCATCCCAAATAACTCCACTTCTTTCTTAATAATTTTAAAGGGTTTTTTCAAATACAATATATGCTGCACTTGGAGATTAGCATAGTGTGTAAATTATCATATCAAGCTGGCCAACTCTTTTCTAGTTGAATAAAGTAGTTCCTAGCTTGCTGTTTGTTTGAACTTCATTACTATTCACATCATTATTACTAACAGAGACATAATATCCTGAATCTCAAAAAGGGAAGATACAACGCAAACTGATATAAGTGCTAAAGTTCCATGAATTCTAAAGTCGCAAGTTTAGATTAAAAACTTGGATTAATGATTAAGCATGGTATCTGTTGCTCTAAAAGTATGTCTTGTCTACATGGTAGAAAACCATGGAACTTTTAAAAATAAATTGTGTATGTTAGTTCCTTCCTTTGTGAAAAGATTTTAACTGAAATCCTGCAATTAGCCTTTTTCATATGTGCTAAAACCTTGTTCTGATCTAACATGATGTTTATTCCTTACTTCCAGCTCTCCTTGGCAAGATTGCAGCATTGAGGTCATTTGCTCTAGATAAAGTATACTACTGGAGAGAGAGTGCATCCGGCATGAGCAGCTTGGCTTACTTTATGGCCAAGGATACACTTGACCATTTCAGCACAATTGTAAAGCCTGCAGTTTATCTATCAATGTTCTATTTCTTCAATAATCCAAGATCCACTATTTGGGATAATTACATTATCTTGCTTTGTCTCACATACTGCGTTACGGGAATAGCTTATGCTTTGGCCATCTACTTTGAACCTGGTCCAGCCCAACTGGTGGGTGTTTTGGACTTAAACAGTGATATAATATGAAATCTTTACTGTGATTCTATACTTAACAAACTAATTTTGTCCGTCAGTGGTCGGTGTTGCTACCAGTTGTTTTGACTCTCGTTGCAAACCAGGATGGCGACCCACTTATGGCAAAAATAGGCGATTATTGCTATCCTAAGTGGGCTTTGGAAGCATTTTTGCTTGCAACAGCTAGAAGGTATGGTACATCCTTTCCCTCTTTGTATCTAATATGTCAAAATGGCTTACTCCTCTATTGTTTATGATCAGCTTGTCATTAACCATCAGACATTAGTCAAATGCTTCTGGTCTTTGGCACTTGGCACTAAAAAGGTTCTTAAAGCCAAATCTGAACAATGTTAAAGAAGTTGTTCAAGCGTAAAATTCCTGCTCTTTTTTTATTTATTTTGGTTGCAGGTACTCTGGTGTGTGGCTGATCTCAAGATGTGGTTTACTAAAGTCAAGGAACTATGATCTTAATGACTGGTATTATTGCTTGCTATACCTCATCCTTGTGGGCATTCTCAGCCGCTGTGTAGCATTCTTCTGTTTGGTGATGTTCCAGAAAAAATAGGTCTTCCCTGTTCTCTTACTTCATTGCTTGGCATTCTAGCACAACCATGGAAGAATGCAGGTTTGCAGACTTAATTGACATAATGTTGGGTCCCTAATCAAAAACCATTGTACAAGAACTATGTATACGAGTATACGACTGTCTTCTCACCACAATGTAAAAACAGTAAATATGTTTGTGGTGGCAACTGCAAGTCAACAATTTTTGTGTAAATGTACATATGAGCTATATAAGTTTAGTTTCTTTGGAAGTGGTGTTACCTTGCTTCCAGAATCTTGTAATTAGCTATGATCCTTCAAGAGAAATGGCAGAATGCTGTCTTGACTACTGTACTCAATTTTTCTTCCATATCCTTTGAAAGTTGACAAGGAGATCATTGTGCAACTACTGCTCAGAAACTGGAGGGACAAAGGTACCAAATATTAATGTGAATTCTGGAAATACTATAGCTATGCTGCAAAACAATAATGCAAGAGCTGGGGATGTTGCACAAAAATTAGTAACTAGTGTAGTTATAGACAGCACATTTTGTAAACCACCGCCCCCCCCCCCCCCCCCCCAATAGCATGGTATGGTCATTGTTTCAGAAAAATATATTGCCTGTAATGGCAGCTATTTCTGGAGCCAAAAGGAAATAATTGCCAATCTTCCACACTCATTGGGTTTAACTTGAGTGCTTGTGAAAGCAATAAGAATTAGCAAGTTTAATTGAACAAATGGGAAAGGGTTTATTTTATGGATGGTCATCCAACTTTAAATTATTACACCAAAGTTGACTTTAAACCCTTTCCAGCAATCTTCATTCACATGATTTTAGGTATACCTCGTGTTTCGTTTTACATGGTCAAATCAATTCAGAAGGCCTTTCATTTCCTTATTATTACGACACTGATCTATGAATACTGTGACACTGTGTTGTCCTCAAATTCAGGCCATTCGTGGGGTTTGGAAGTTCTCTCTTTTTTTTTTTTTTTTTTTACGAGTTAACTGATTTCCCTTTTGACTAGCTGAATTTCTTAGTCACCGATTTTTATAATAATAAAAATATCATTATGCCAAAAGTGCATCCACTGTCACAACAACGTTGAGGAGGTTGTTGTCTTGTTGATACACAAATAACATCACTTTTCCCATCCTCTTTTTTTCACTCTCTTTATTTTACTCATAATAATATCTAGAAGACAGTATAATAGGGAGAAAGAAACACATCATGAAGTGGGTCATACAAGTAGTTGATGGAATAACAACTTTTTGTTGTTATTTTCTATGGTAAAAAAGGTTAAAGGGAATAACCTAAACCTTTTTCCCACTGCAATCACATGGAATATAGATTCGACGAGATGTCCAAAAGTTAGTTTGATTTATAACTATTGCAAGATTCTCCCCTCATACATCACTAATGAAGTCACCAATAAAAGTATTTAGGTGTTCGTATTACTGAGCGCTTATATTTCATTCTTTTAGTTCTGATATAATGATAAAAATAAACAAACTACCCATTCTATTAAATTAATATCCTGATTTCAGTTGTTTTAAGGATGCGTTCTTTTTGTAAAAATAAGACATCAGACGATGGTATCTACACTCAAAACAATAAAAATTCAATTAATGACAACAGATAACTATGATTTTTATAACTTTATCAGTATCTAATTGCAACTGCACGTAACGGAGATACTAACACTCAGATTAAGAAATTAGGTACTTTACCTAATCTTGAGTTAATTTTTATGTCAAAAGACTATAAATTTTCTCTTTATGTATGCCTATGATTTCATCGACTTCCTTTTCTTATCATTTAATGACATTTTTGACATTGTCTGTCATAGCATTTAACTGTGTTGTGAGTATACTGTAGGGATTGAATTTTTAACATGAAATCTTTGAAAAAATACGAACTAAATGTCACTGTATGCACTTTGATAATGACATCAAACTAAAAGACTCATATGCTGACTTTTTTGTGCTCAAAGTATTGCATATTGGATCTTTTTTCTTTTTATTTTTGGCGGATTGTTCTTTACATCCATTAGAGTTCAAAGTCAACGGAAGACCCTCCCTCAAACTTCAAACCTACGTATTGAGTGAATAAGGAGATCTTATGGGTTATTATTTATTTGGGTCCGGTTTAAATGATAGAGCGGGTTTAAAAAATGATTTCGAATGTTTTGGGGGATAATTTCCATCAAGACAGAGATATATTTGAAAACGTTAACGATGAGAGGGATATTTTTTACCTAAGATAAATTCGAAGGATATTTTTAATCCTTTTTCAAAGTAGAGGGGTATTTTTGACCTTTTTCCCTAAAGATAAAGCAATGCAAATGCCAGAAAATTCTTTGGGCGTATCCAATTAAAGGTAGGCGTGTTGATCAATTCCAAAACTTTCAAAGCTTAGATTCAAGTAAAAGACTTCCTCAATTACGCCATGTCATCTAGTAAAAAACAAGTGCTACTTTATTTACCATTGTCATCTTGATCAATTCGAGAGATTTTTCATATGCCAATGAAGTTTATTTAAAGACAATATCTTACATGTAAAAATTGCATAAAAAAATACTACTACAAACTACGAAGTTTAAAAAAGTTCAAACTAAACTATGGAATGTCTTGTTGGTCTATGATGCAAAAAGTAAGACTTGATCCATCAAACAGTTCAAAGAAATTAGACATGACACTAACGTCCCTCCGTATGGGCACCCACTTTACAAGGATTCTGTCCCCGGTTTCTGCGATTAACTTCAACGTCAACTGGTGGCCATATTAACAGAATAGGTTGGAGAAGATATTATATTTTCCGGAAACAAATTAAATATGCAGCTACAGTATATCCTCCTAAAATGACCATCTAGAAAGACCCAACTATTGTATGTTAAAGAAATACTCTAAACCTTAAGCTTAACTCAACATTAAAAATTATACTCCTTTCGTCTCAAAATACTTGTCACGTTTATTGACTAATTTACGGAACTAAATTGATTTAATATTTTAAAATTAAAATTTATATATTAACAAACTATACGTAAAGTAATATAAGTTGCAATATTGAATGTTAGTTAAAATTTATATATTTTGACTTTCGATAAGTTAAACGTGACAAGTATTTTGAAACGAAAAAATAACTCATTAAGTGAGGATCAATCAAAATCATTGAATGAGATCTTCCTATCCTAGTGAGCGGATGTGGGACTCAACAGTTGCAAATGCATCTTCCGATATATTCTTTGCTTCGACTCTTGTTCATTTAAGTTATTCTTTCTATTTCATTTTACGCAATAGTATTATTTTATTATTAGTCTGTTTAAAAGGCATCACATATTTTAATGAGAAGAACAAGGAGTAGGATCTTACAAAGGTTTGAAGGAAGGGTAGTAATAACAAACACGAAGCAATAACCAGAAGCGGTCAACTAATAAAAGGTCATTTCCTAGTTGGTAGACTCCTGTCATTTTCAACATCAACCTTTATTACGAGTCCCTTCGCTTTTTTCCAGGATACAAACCCAAACTGCTAACCTCGAAGCATCTGCTATACCCCACACTTCCTAATTTATTAAGCCGCTACTCACGCCTACCTTAAGTTTAATTCGACTAACGAATCATTAATTTCTTAACCTTTCCCCTTTCATCATTCATCACCAATTCTTTGACTCGGTTTTCGTACTGCTCCTTTTCCTTTCTACCCAGTCCATTCAATCCCCAGTTCATCACATCATTCAATTCAAAACCTTCTCTCTTTAACTATATATGTCTCGTGAAGTTCCACTGTTTTAGAAACCTGGTTCTAAGAACGTAGCAGTATGGACAAAACTTAAGTAACATACCTGAATGTCATACGAATCAGCTTCTTTGATTGATTTCCTGATTCGTTTTTTCCCGATTGGTCATAAGAACCAGGTTCTTTGACTGATTTCCTGATTCTTTTTTCCCGACTGATATGATTTTCAGTAGATAAACGGTAACCAAATTCTCCAAAATCCCCAAATTTTCATCCCATTCTTTATGTGTAAAAAGAAAATGGCAGTTAATGCTGCACAACCCGTTTCAACAACCCCAAAAAGATCCTCTAGACCAACACAATCTCAATCTTCAACATCTTCTACACAACCACCAAAATCCCCAATTTCTCAACCCGGCCCATCAAACAGCAGCAACCGGGTCAGTTACGCATCCAATTCAGGCTCCGAATACCGCCTCGACACCTCCGTAGCAACCACATCAGTTTCCAGCCAAGCATCTCTTTCCAGCTTCCGAACATCATTACCTGATAATCCACAAGTCTACGATTTCTCCGATATCCGTGCAGCCACTAACAACTTCCTTGCAAAGCGCTACTCCTCCACGTCATCATCCCAATCATGGCGATGCACTCTCCATGGCAAAGATGTAATTATCTTCCAGCGAAGAATCCACAAATCAATGGAGAAATCTGAATTAAGAGCGAAATTATCAGTTATTTGTAGAAGTCATTATAAAAGTATAATTAAACTTCTCGGCGCATCAATTTCCGGTGATCACATTTACTTAGTATACGATTTCGTTATCGGTTCTAACCTTTCTCTATGTCTCCGAAACCCTAGAAACCCTAGCTATACGATTCTCTCCACTTGGATGTCTCGAATGCAAATCGCTGCTGATGTAGCTCAAGGCCTTGATTATATACACAATACTACCGGTTTGGAGATAAGTCCAGTTCATAAATATGTAAAGAGCAGTGGAATCATCGTTACAGAGCCTTCTTTTAACGCAAAAATTTGCCATTTCGGAGCGGCAGAGCTTTGCAGTGTAACCCAGAACAAGGCCGTGACAAACGTCGGTGAGATAGGCGAGGAGCTATCGGCTAGTAAACCTCGCGAGTTTGAAGGTATTCTTAGGGTTTTTATCCTTATTTTTTTTTACTATTATATTTGAGTAAATTTATAATTTTACTGAAAGGAAATTCTTTTAGCTATTCGTTAAATTTTTTGGACATCTAGATATTTTTTTCACCACTAAGACACATTAGCATTTAAAATGTACTCGTTTAGAGATTTTGTTTTGGCCAAACCGTATTTTAGGATACTTTTCTTTGTATTCGATTTACCATAGTTAGCTTCCGCATGATTTCCTGATTTTTACAATCCCAACAGGTGTGAGAGGTTACATGTCGCCGGAGTTTCAGCTGACCGGAGTAGTGACACAGAAATCCGATGTGTACGCATTTGGAGTTGTTTTATTGGAATTATTTTCCGGGGAAGAGCCTGTGAGGTTTAAGTACGACAAGGCAACTGGAAATTACAGTAAAATATCGGTGATAGAGACGGCGAGGCAAGTAGTTGATTGCGGTGGCGATGACGTGGACAGGCGGTTGAGGAATTGGGTGGACCGGAGGTTGAGTGATTCGTTTCCGGTTGACGTGGCAAAGAAGGTAATTCGATTGGCGTTGGATTGTTTACACGTGGAGCCTGATGATAGGCCAGATATGCGCCGCGTGGCGGGTAAGATATCGAAGTTGTATTTAGAGTCTAAATTTTGGTCGGATCGGGTCAAAATGCCCACAGAGATATCCGTGTCATTAGCAGCTCGATGAGATGATTGATTCTTTATTTGAGGTGAAATGTACTTTTTCAAGAGAATATAGTTTGGCACAAATCCACCAATTATTTTAAAGGAGAATATCTTTTAGGCTGCTAATTTTGTCATTTTTCAATTATGATTGTGACGCAACTGGTAGATGATATGGTATAATAGAAAATTAGATGCAAGATAATGAAGGAAGACATAGAACAAATATTTTATAGTAGTGTCTTTTAGTTGACCCACATTATGAATGTTTATTTATTGCTATACTATTTTAGTAGTACTAAATTGGATGATTTCTTTTTGTAATTACACCAAGGACGGGGAGAGGAAGGTTGGTTGGCCTTTCCACTTTAACGGTACAGTCATGAAATTTACCAAGTGAGCTCTCAACCCCTCATTTTATGAAAGATAAAAAAGTTATTAGTAAGATCAAATTGGTAATTTTTATTATTAAGGAAAACAAAAGTTTCAAAGTAATCATCGCAATTTATGACATACTTTTTGTTTTGTACTACCTTATTTAAAATATCTTAACAAAAAATTTTCATTTTTATTCTTATAGTTTATAATCACATATGTATTATGATTCGTTTTGTATCATAAATTTTAAATATTTTTTCTTAAATTTTATGCTCAACTAAATACTGCCATGTAAATTGGGGCGGCGGCAATACTAGTTTTGTATGAACCTTCTCGGAGAAAAGAAGAAGAAAAAGTAGTAGTATGAAATAGAAATAGTATTTTTCAATTATTGATTGACGTGACTGACAATCTGGCCTATTGATAAGTTTTTTTCATTTTATTTTTCACTCAATAAATTATGAAAATAAGAAAAAGCAAGCCCTAGCCCCTAAGTGAAGGTTAGATATTATTTTTCAACTATTGATTGACGGGACAATCATGCAGTTTTTTCATTTTATTTTAAATTAATTATGAAAATAAATTTCTGTGACACAAAGGATGTGCTAGACCCCCTCTTCCTTAGTCCACTGCACTAAACTATTTTTCCTCTGTGTTGAATCAAACGAATCAGGTCTAATTTACCCTGAAAAGCTTAGCCGAGTTAACATGCCCCTCTTTAATATGTAAATAAAATGAGAAATAAGTGCACCAAAAATAACGACAGCATAATCGTAACTTGTAAGTGTTGAAAAAATCAACGTTTAATTTGGAATATGACACTGAAGAAACATTCATGGCTTGTAGTTTGTAATAAATTCTTTCTACCTAAAAAAAAATGCACGGGCTTGAATCATTCATTCTGACAAATATTTTATTGATAAATTTGGCTGTAAGCTAAGCATTAGGATATTGTATGTTGCAGGATCCACGGGATCATGTTCTCATTGGTCTCACTTACCTAATGATATATGTATTATTATTCAGAATTCATCACATTTAGTTGTTAATTAATCTCCTTTCCAGTTTAGCCATGGTCAGGTGACTTCATCAGATACATGACTAAACTTTCATTTTCCATTTCCAATCTTAATTAATTATTGCGCAATCAATTATTCTCTACGTCGATGAGACGACTTTGATTTAGTATTTTCTTTGCTTTGGGACCATCATTTATGTGGCCATTCACAGGTGTCCAGATAAGGAAAATTGTTTGTTTGAACCTAATCAATTATCCTGGCTTAACTTGCTCGGCCTTAATATGTATGCATTTAAATAGAAGTTGTAAATGCTTGAAATTGACGAAAGAGAACAGCAAGAGTTAAAAATATGTTGAATTGCAAGGATGACATCCATCTCATAGAGGAAAAGACCTATTTATTGAGGCAGGACAAATCATTGTGGGCCTAAACTCCTTTCTTATGGAATTTCCTCTTTTTATCAATATTAATTTTAGAAATTTTATATGGCATAACTAACTCTAAGAGGTATTTATGGTTAGTAACTGCTATCTAAGTTAATTACATTTTGTAGCTACAATTTTCATTTCGTAGCTATAAGCAGTTGTATAAATGCATTTGAATGTATTTGGTTTACGTACTGCAAAAGCTTAATACAATTGTATGTGCATTTATATACATACGTGTATTATGACTTTATGTTTGCCAAATGAATTGAATTTTTGATTTTATGTGTTATTTGTTTCATTTATATACATATGCAGATGCTTATGCGCTCGACATTCGAACGCAATCTAAACCTAACTTGATTATTTTGGGTTCAATTTGGCTGTTGCATCCACTATTCTTCAACTTTCTCTGATAATATTTTCACCAACATCTAATTTTCTTTTAACTATAGGTACGAGAGATTCGTTGGCTATACTTGGGTTGTTGATAATTTGAAAAAACGTCATTCGATAGCTAAATATCAAAGATTGGACATGCCTCTTTTGTAGTATGATCAACGTACTCATTACAATTCGACTGGCCAAACCTATGTAACACTGGCTTAAAAACCTCTTGAGTTGAGCAAAAATGGCACACGAGCGCACAATCATCATCATCATCAATTAGAATATCGCCTAGTTTCAAATTGCAAAGAACCAGGAAATTGGTGTCCACTAGACGCAAGACATATGTGATTTCCCGTAACAACTTCAGTGTTGTTGGCCAATTCAATGTTTGGATATTTTCCAGTAGATCCCCTTTTTTTTCGCAGGAAAACCAAGAATATTATTACCTCTCCATCATGACTCAGTTTGTCATGCCCTTCTAGTTTGAGGAAAGATCTATATAGAAAGTCTCTGTGCATTGTAAGCTCATTGTCAAAGCTCAAGCTAGGTTCTTTGGTCACTTTCAATACATACTCGCCCTAAGGTAAGCGTAATGGATTTGGGGCACCATTGCTACAATATCCATAAAGCGAGACGCGAGTTCTTGTGACCAAAATTTCTTCTGAAAATTAACTTGGGGCACTCAAGCGCTCAAGATAGGCCCTTAAATTTAAGTGCCCCTCAAGGCTTCACATACATTAGCGTGATACAAATTGTCATCTTAAATGATAATGTTTAAGTGAAAGAGCCAAATTAACAAGTAACATTTAAATTTTCTACTAGTATTTAATGTTTAAGTTGCTTACATGCGTTCGTCTTGCATTCTCTGTTGTTTGCAGATGAAAACTCTAGCAGCTCTACTATTGGACCCAAACCGAACCCATCAAGAAAAGGTCAACAATAAAAATGTACTACTTAACACTTCACTAGAAATGAAAGTTGTTAGTGACATAAAGAGGAAACTGAGGGCCGGATTAATAGGACAAAACTTACCTTTTGCACACTTGCATTTCTGGTTTATAGGGACAAAAATGCAAATGACCCCCATTCAAAAAGGTTTTGATTGAATCGAATTATCACATGGTAAAATCTGTTCAACTGTTTTATGTTTGGACGTTGGACTTGTAACACATTTACGCCTAATTCCTTCAGGAGAATATCAGTATTTTAATAGATGATTTACTAGGATGGTTTTGGAGGTGATTGACCATAATTTTTTTTAAGTTAAACAAGTTTTGACTTTGATCTAGAACGCTTGCCCATGAAAAAAACGACATCAAAAGTCCAAGGCCACCTATTTTTAAAACTATTGGGCGTAATTTTCTGTTATTTTTAAACAAAACTCATTTTCTACCAAGGACATCCATTGCACCCTATAATCGACTCACGTCAAATCTCGGATAATTGGTAAGAATATTGCATATCTACATTTCTTATTAGATAATATTAATAATTTCGCTTTCAATTACATATGTTGAAAGAAATTTATAACAGTGAAATTAATAAAGTCTTACCTAAGATGAAAAATTAAATAAATTAGTTATACTGTCAATTGAATTTAAGAAATACTAAATCTTTGCATGCATCTCAGAAAGTTGGGAGAAATAATTCAAATAAAATTAAAATATAGATTTTATTAAATAAATCTTAGGCTTGTAATTAGGAATTGACTTTAGGTTATTTATTTCATTAGTTGTCCCCAGATATCGAACCGTGTGAGAAAAAAATGATACGCTCATATAAACATGTCAACCGGTGCGGTTGAACCGGTTGAAACCAGTGATCGGAACCGGAACCGGAGACGGATTACCGATTACTAATTGACGGTTAATCGTTTCAGCCGGCCGGGTACGATTTTGTATATTTGGAACCGGCGGACCGGTTAACCGAGAGTACTTTAACTCTTACTGAAAATTATTGGAAGTCTTCTTTGAAGGAAGAGAGATGGGTTAGAAGAGAACTTGGGATTGTCGATCTCTTCCTTAAAGATTGGGATGAGTCGATGTCGATCGATGACCCGGCCGGTTGGCCTACCGATTAACCGGCCAATTTTTTTTATTTTTTTTAATTTGGGTCAGATGTAGCCGTTGCCCAATGGACCATTTTGCAAAAATGGCAGTTGGCAACAGCCTAAAACGGCTATTTTGGCCCCCCCCCCCCCCCCCCCCCCCAACCCCCCAAAACTTTTTTATTTTTAACACTTTAACCCCTCCCCCACTCCTATATAAATCCCTCTCCATTTTATTTTCACCCACACCAATTTTCTCTTCTCAATTTCTCTCAATTATTAGCTATTTTGCAACAACTAGCCACTTTAAAATTACAATTTCTCTCAATTATACATTATAAAGTATAAAAGTTTTCCTTCAAGTTTTAATTTTATATTTTGCAATTATACAAACAAAGTGTTAGTGGAGTTGGTGGATTTGCAATTCTAGCCGCCTTCAACAACGGCTGTATTGTCGGAATTTATTCCGGCAATTTGGTACATTCATTCCAATTCTATCTTTAATTTTCGCAATTTAATTTCTTGCAATTAGCCGGTACTTGCAAGAATGACTCGGTATATCCTTAATGTTCAGATATCAACCGTGGCCCCAGAAAGTGCATTTAGCCAAGGAAGACAACAAATTGGAGACCATAGACACTCCTTATCCGGATTTAGCTTGCAAGTTCTAGTTTGCATTCACGATTGGATTAGATCGGAGCGGCGCAGCCAAAGTCTAGCAGCAGTGGAAGGCGAAGAGCACAAGATTGAAGTTTTAATAGCAAGTGAAGAAGACCAAATTAAAGACATGGAAGATATCTCAATGGATGAATATGATATGGCAAACATTGCCCAAATGGTTGAAACAATGTGATTTTATTCTTGTACTACTTAGTTGCAACTCATGTATTATTTGCAAGTTAAAAAAAATTACAACTTGCAAATAAATGTTATCCATTAATGAATAAAATATATGGCTCATTGAGCTTTCTTCTATTTACTTGTGTTCGTATTCTTACAAATATTCAAGTTCATATTACTTATATTATGTTAGGAATATACCTACAATATACATCTACTTAAATTATAAAATAGAAAGTTATAACTTTATATATTTATAAATATACAATCTTGAATTTTATAATACTCATGAGTTATTAGTAGATATAAAATTTAAGTTATAAAACATATAACTTAAACATATATACCTACAATATACTTATAATATATATATACTTAAGTTATAAAATAAAAAGTTATATACCTAGAAAAAAACAATAAGTTATATGATACATATCACTTATATATATATATATATATATATATACATATATATATATCCGGTTCCAATTTTAGTATTTTCAACCGGATAACTGGCCCCGGTTAATAGGTAGCCATGGCCGGTTTTTTAACTGGCAACCGACCAGTTGGGTCAACCGGTGCCGGAACCAGGCCGGGTTTCTCAGTTAACAGGTTTACGCACATATAATAATGACATTTATAGGAGGAGAATGACAGAAATTAAAAGGGGCACTTCGCAGGAATGCCCTTATTTTGGGTGACCTTTAATTTTTGCCCCTCAAATTGGTGGTCTTTAATTTTGACCCTTCGCCTAATACCATGAGGTTTGGAGTTCGAACCCCGGCTCAGTCAAAAAAAAAAAAATCACAAGGGAGAGTTTTGTAGCAAAGTTAGGCCTATTCGGGCCAAAGTTAGGTCTGCAAGGCAGAATTTTGACCTTGCGAATCTGAACCTCTGCCTTACGAAATTCCTTCTTTTTTTAACTGAGCTAGGGTTCGAACCTAGAACCTCGGGGTATTAGGTGAAGGGAAAAAATCAAAGACCACCAAATTGAGGGCCAAAAATTAAAGACCACTCCAAAAGAAGGACAATCCGTGCAAAAAAATGAATAAAAATTTTGGTCCATGAATGCAACTCTATAAACTACATGAAGTTTGGGTATACATATGGATTATATAAGTTGTATTCATTGGCAGTATAATTTAACCTATAATAGCAAATTAATTACGAATTATTTATACAAAGCTATAATTTATACCTTGTAATGACCTCATGATCGTCTTAATTAATCTTATTTACAATGTACACACATTAGTGTACATAAAACTTAAACTCTGGCCATATATATACACAGGGCCGACTCAACAAGATTTGGGGCCTAAAGCCAATTTTTTTTTTTAAAAGGAAACTTTATATTTTTATTTAAAGTCTACATTTCTAGTGTTTTTATATGCAATGTCATTAATTACAGTTTTATAATTGATTTGTTCTAACAATTCCTTTTCAATTGATAATATAACTAATCCAAATTAATTAGTTCTTCAAATTTTCACCTTTTTTCCCTCTTATTGCATGACTGGATTCATATTTTCTAGTTGACATATTTAATTGAATAAATACAAATAATAACTAAAAAAAAATTCTTTTGAAATTTAATAGAAAACCATACACACACACACACACACACACACACACATATATATATATATATATATATATATATATATAAATAAATAAATATATATTACTGCTTTTGTAGTCCTCACAAAAGTTTTTAATAAAATTTTAAACTTTTCAATTAATTACTTCTAGGTCCTAATCTTATTTTTTAAAGTCAAATTTATTTTTCGTTGTCGAGGTCTACTTTTCAAAAGCTGTCGAACCTCTTAACTAATTTTCCTTGTTGTTGTTTTTTCTTGTTTTCTATTCGGTGCCCGATATCCGCATTTGAGCCCGATTCATCCAGATAACTCGCATTGCGTAGCACCCATTTGGGGGGGGGGGGGGGGGTTGGAAGCACTCCCTCCAAAGTTTTTTTTCATACCCAGGTTCGAACCCGTGTCCCCTGATTAGGGAAGGAGCAACCCCATCTGCTGTACAAATTCTGTATTTGTCTTAAAAGTTCATTAACTATTTATAGATTAGTAATTTAGAACTAAATAACTTTTAAAAAATTAGGATCCAGAACTTATAAACGTCAAATTTTGGCTCGGCATTTGCAACAACAACAACGTACCGAGTAAAATCCCACCAGGTGGGGTCTGGGGAGGGTAGAGTGTACGCAGACCTTACCCCTACCTTGTGACAGGTAGGGAGGTTGTTTCCGATAGACCCTCGACTCAAGGAGAACTAAAAAAAGCATCAGTAATAATAGTGTGTGTATATATATATAAGTAGTAATAGCAGCAAAATAATAAAATAACAGAGTGAAATAATAAATCAGATAGTATAATTTCATCAAAATGAAAGTTAAAATATTAAAGGAGTGAAATGAAAGTTTTTCTTTTATATATTGAAAATATACTTATATGAAATTTGAAGGGGAACCTTTGAGTAACCAGTAAAGTTGTTGCCATGTGACCAGGAGGTCACGAGTTCAAGCCATGGGAATAGCCTCTTGTAGAAATGCAAGGTAAGGCTACGTACAATATGCCCTTGTTGTCCGGTCCTTCCCCGAACCCCGCGCATAGCCGGAACTTAGTGCACCGGGCTGCCCCTATACTTATGTGAAATTTAATTATTACTAACATAAATTATATTTTTTTAATTAAAATATCTACTTTATATCTTGGGTTTGGGCCCGGACTTAGCACGAACCTCACGTAACTAGTGTAGGATATATTTGGGAAAAAGTGGGCCCCGCCATTGCTTCACTTGCCTTATAGTTCAGGTGGCACGGTTAGTACACATACAAGGTGAACGATCGTGAAGTTTTTGGTAATTACAAAAGTTAGACAAAGCTTTAAAATATACTCCAACAACAACTTCACTTACAATAGCCAAAGCAAGATCATAATACATACTTCAACTACCATATTTACATAAGGTCAAACATGCAGAGATGAGTTTTGACCACACACAGCTTATTCCCATTCACTAATAGATATACGTCCATATACCTACGTTGTATATTAGAACTTTCCAGCATCTGTGTTATCTCCTTTAGGAGTAGCACCTCCACCACCATAATTGTTATTGAATTCTTGCCTACTCATATAATTGTGGTTATCCATAGTTCTTCTTCCTCCAGTCTGCTGCTCATTATTCTCACTCCTACTTGTAGTAGCCATGCAAAGTCATCACCAACATAACTAAAACAACAACAATGAGTCTCATTTTTTCACACTTCCTTTGAACTCCTCCTGCCATTTGAGGATAAAAAAATACCGAATTTGACTTATATATATATAATTTTTACACTATGATTGTATTTAGCTGATTATAGCCGATTATACAGTCAAACCTCTTTATAACGGTGTCGCTGTCTGGATACTTTTTGGTAATTTTAGTAAAATTAAATGTTATTATAGAGAACATATAGTGTAACATGACATGAAAGATATAGGTTCCACAGAAAACATGGTTGTTATAGCGAAATGTTGTTATATAGAGTTATTTGTTGTTGTAGTAATTTTGCCTGATGTTTTAAAAAAAGGATCAAAACTATCAATGCACAGACGACGTTAGATCAGAATTAACTTAAATAGCTGTCCAGTTAACTGCTCAAACTAAAAATAGCCGGTAGATGTATGTATAATCAGTGCATAATATATGTATACCGGCCAGGAAAAATAAACAGTGAATCCGACTAGCTATTTGTGTAAAGATCCACAGACGTTAAACTCAAAAAATCTTTGTTATTTGAACATTGCGATAATATACATGAAAATTTTGATGAAATTCAAACTTACCTTGATTTCTTAGACAAGAAGAGCTAAAGGATGCTTGACGTTAGTGTTGTGAGGTGTACGAAAACATTAACGATGTTTATATAGAAAATAAATCTAGGTTTCATGTTAATACTTTTTTTTAAAATTAATTCTGAGGTACTCCACCAAATGAGGCAAGACTAAGTGGGATTGCCATATTAGATGAATAACATGGCCCTCAAAACGATCTAAATGCTGGAGTTGAAGGAATTTTTTTTAATCCGCATAGTGAAATATAATTTAAGGAATCTTACTTTATTGCCAGTGGATTTTATGATACACAAAAAGTCAACCAGTCAGCAGTTATTTTACTGTGAGACATTGCCTTATTTTGATTACGATAAAATCTCTGAATTGTTTTTTGTCAATTTGTACGATGTGGTATAATTCTAGTCTATAAAAGTGGATCTTAGTGTTTGATTAAATCGTCCGTTATCAAAGTAATCAAAGAATTGCATAGTAATTGCATTCTCAGAGGCATCTTGGTGAATAATAGTACTAATCCCCTCCTGGATTATGCTATGCCACTGACAGGATTTGAATCCTTAAGATTATCGGTGGAAGGCAGGAAACTCACTAGGTCAGCTAGCCCTTAGCCCCAAATACGACGCGGTTTATTTACAGATTAGGTGACTATGAGTTCGCTCAATAATCTCTTTTCTACTTACTATATATATATATTTATATCTACCTAGACTTCACATTCAAAAGCTTTTGATTGAATGGAGTTATCACAAGGTAAAGCCTGTCCAATTGTTTTTCGGATGGACGTTGGACTTGTAAGTTGTAACACTAGGGATGTAGACAAATTTCACCAAATCGAGAAAGACACGCGACTAGTGGTTTTGTATTGGAAACAAAAAACCCAATTATAATTGATTTGGTTTCATTTTAATTAAAAAAAGTCAAACCGAACCAAAACAATTCGACATTACATGTATATAATTTTTAAAAGTATTTTATGCATAAAAACATTTATTTATAATGTAACTTATATACATTTCTTAGACTTTCATTGTTTTGTCTTTTATATTATTTCAAGTTTGGACTTACAACTTTGAATGTCCATAAGTTTTATAGCCCATTGATGTTAGTAACTCAAATCAATACTAATGCAAACAAAATAAATTCAATTCGAACACTAGGAATAACAATAATATCGGATATCTATTCTTAGTTTTGCATTAGTTTAGACAGTGAAAATACATAAACTTATTTAAGTTTTTCTATGATATTTTGTCATGTAATTAATACTTATTAGTTATACTTATTTTAGCATGACTTAGTATTTTTAGATTATGATCATTTTCATAATGATTTCATTACTTTTTTGTGTTAAATATTTTAGTACAATGTCATCACTCATCTCACATTTTGTGTTATTTTCTTAAGAAACACCTTAATCAGATAGTTGTATCTTACTAGGACTAAAGAAATATTTGAAGCACAAGTTATATATTTTGTATGAAGACTTTACTGAAAAAATCCGAGGTTGAAAAACTCGACTTTTATTGGTTTGATTTGGTTTATAGATTTAAAAACCCGACACAATTAGTTTGGTATTTGAAAAATCCAAACCAACCCGATCCATGTACACCCCTATGTAACAAATTTAGGCCTAATTGATTCAGCTACTATCTGAAGCAAATGCATCTGAGTCTCTTTTGGGCTTTTTCAACGCCTGACAATAGTGATCCACATATTAATATTTTGGATGATTTATAAGAATGACCTTGGAGGTGATTAATTTTGAATAATTGATCCCGCTTGTTTCATAAAATTATGTTTATATTCTATACGTTTTGACCTTGAACTCTTGCTCATGGAATAAACAACAACAACAACAACAACAAGCCCAGTATAATCCCACCATGTGGGTCTGGGGAGGGTAGAGTGTACGCAGACCTAACCCCCACCTTGAAAGGTAGGGCGGCTGTTTCCGAAAGACCCTCGGCTCAAGAGAGGAGAACAAGAGAGGAAAAAACAAGACAAAATGTTAGATAGGACCAAGCATATCGAAAACAATAAGAAAGCAAGGAATAACAAGGAATAACAAAAGCGAGAAAGTCATGGTAGAACAGTTCGGAAAGAAAGGAGCATTAACTACTATAGATAACTAAGATAACCAAAGTACAATAGCCCAACAAATATAAGCAGCAATCCAATGCAGAAATCAAATGGCAATAAACAAATGAGCAAGACTACAACTACTATGGTGAAATGATTAGCCACTTAGCCTTCTATCCTAATCTAAGTCCTCCACAACCTCCTATCTAAGGTCATGTCCTCGGTGAGCTGAAACTGTGTCATATCCTGTCTAATCACCTCTCCCCAATACTTCTTCATCCTCCCTTTGCCTCTCCTGAAACCGTCGATAGTCAACCTCTCACACCTCCGCACTGGGACATCTGTGTCTCTCCTCTTCACATGCCCAAACCATCTCAGCCTCGCTTCCCGCATCTTGTCTTCCACCAATGCCACTCCCACGTTGTCTCGAATATCTTCATTCCTAATTCTATCCCTCCTAGTGTGCCCACACATCCACCGCAACATTCGCATTTCCGCGACTTTCATCTTCTGAACGTGAGATTTCTTGACTGGCCAACACTTTGTCCCGTACAGTAAGGTCGGTCTAACCACCACTTTGTAGAACTTGCCTTTAAGTTTTGGTGGCACTTTCTTATCACACAACATTCCGGGGGCGAGCCTCCATTTCATCCACCCTGCACCAATACGATGTGAAACATCGTCATCGATATCCCCATCTTCCTGTATAATAGACCCAAGATACTTGAAACTTCCTTTCTTTTGAATGGCCTGGGTACCAAGCCTCACTTCCTCGTCAGCCTCACGCGGTAGGCCACTGAACTTGCACTCCAAGTATTTTGTCTTGGTCCTACTCAATCTAAATCCTTTAGACTCCAACGTCTGTCTCCATCCCTCCAGCTTATCGTTAACTCCGTTGCGAGTCTCGTAAATCAGGACTATGTCATCCGCGAACAACATACACCAAGGCACCTCACCTTGTATTTGTCGCGTCAATTCATCCATCACTAGGGCGAATAGAAACGGGCTAAGAGCTGATCCTTGATGCAACCCCATCATAACAGGGAAGTGCTCCGAGTCTCCTCAAAATTCAAGACAACCTATTTTCAACTTCATTGGGGATAAATTTTTGATATTTTTAACAAATCTCATTTTCTACAAGGACAACCATTACATCCTATAATGGACCCAGGTCAAATCTCGGATGATTGGTAACAAACTAACAATATTGCTTATCTACATTGCATTTTAGATTTTAATAATTTCGATAACTGTTACATTTGATGAAATAAATTTTTAACCTACGATCAACAATATTTCAAGAAAAAATTAAATGGTCATATTGTCAATTAAATAAAATATTTTTAAAATACTGAATCTTTGCATATACATCTCAGAAAGTTGGAGAACATAATTCAAATAAAGCTAAAATAAATAATTTTTTAGGCTTCTATTAGCCGCCCTTGATCCATGATCATTGCGAAAGGGTGTTGGACGCAGCTTGGAGCTGTCCCCAGATATCGAACAGTGAGAAAAATGATACATACATATAATGACAAAATATGGGAGGAGAATGACGAAAATTAAAATTGTGGTCCAACTACACACTACAGGAAGTTTGGCTATATGGATCTAAGTTGCATTCATTAGCGGCATAAACTTTTTATATTATCGGTGTAATTTAATTTATATAAAAAATGATTATGAAATATTTTTGTAAAGTTAAATGTATACTTTGTAATGACTTGATCGTGCTAGTATCTTTTACAACGTGCATATATCAAGATATATAAAAATTAAACTTAGCCATATATATACAGATAAGGTATTGATATGAAGTTTTTGCTACAAAAATAGACAAATCTTTAACATAAACTCCAAGTATAACTTCACTTACAACTGCCAAAGCAAGATTATAAAGCATACTTCAACTACCATGTTTACGTAAGGTCAAATATGGAGATGAACTTTGACCGCACACAACTTATTCCCATTCACTAATAGATATATATACCATGCATATACGTTGTATATTAGATCTTTCCAGCATCTGTGTTATCTCCTTTAGGAGTAGCACCTCCACCACCATAATTGTTATTGAAGTCTTGCCTACTCATATAATGGTGGTTATCCATAGTTCTTGTTCCTCCAGGCTGCTGCTCATTATTCAAACTCCTGCTTGTAGTAGCCGAACAAGAACTCATCACCAACATAACTAAAACAACAACAACGATTCTCATTTTTTCAGACTTCTTTTGATCTCCTCCTGCCATTTAACTTATATAAACAAACGATATAAGGAATATTTACACTATAATTATATTTAACTGGTTATAGATGGTCATATACTTTCTAGGTCATGAAATTAGGCATAACGTAGACAGTTATTTGTAGATGTAGTTATTTTGCCTGATGTTGTAAAAGAAGATCGATCAAAGCAATCAATGCAGAGACGACGTTAGATCAGAATTAACCTAAATAGAGTCCTGCTAACCTATCAAACTAAAAATAGCCGGTGGATGTATGTATAATAAGTGTATAATCTATGTATACCGGATAGGAAAAATAAACAATGATTCCGATTGGCTATTTATATAAAGATCCCTGGAGGTTAAACTCAAAAATAAATTGAGGATGTTTGTTATTTGGACATTTGATGATAATATACAATGAAAAATTTGGTGAAATTTAAACTTACCTGGATTTTTTTCAATAAGAAGACCTAAAGGATGTTTGTCGTTAGCAATTGTGAGGTATAAGTAAGATTAACAATGTTTATATAGAAAATAAATCTAGGTTTCATGTTAATACTGTTTTTTAAAATTTATTCTGAGGTACTCCGCCAAATGAGGCAAGACTAAGCGGGATTGCCATATTAGACGAATAAGATGGCCCTTAAAACAATCTAAATGATGGAGTTGAAGGAAAACAATTTATCCGCATGGTGAAATATACTTTAAAGAATCTCAGTTTATTGCCAGTGGATTTTATGATACACCAAAAGTCAACCAGTCAGCAGTTATTTTACCGTGACATTGCCTTATTTTGAAATTGCTTTCTTGTCAATTTGTCTGATGTGGTATAATTTTAATCTAGGAATGTGGATCTTTGAATGACTTATTTTGAAATAAGTTGATTTTGATTAAATTATCCATTATCAAAGTAATCAAAGAATTGCATAGTAATCTGCATTCTGAGAGTCATCGTGGTGAGTAATAGTACTAGCTAATCTCCTCTTCCTCTGCCTATTTAAATGACTTTTTTCAGATTTTATAGCCTATTTTGGCTGTGTTTGGGTAATAGTACTAGCTAATCAAATATTTTTTTTTAGAAAATTGAGGTGTTCGACAAAGTTTATAGGAAAAATATATGTGTTTTTGAATAGAATCAGAAACTATATTTTAGAAGTAGAAAA
Organism: Lycium barbarum; assembly: GCF_019175385.1. Lineage (NCBI taxonomy): Eukaryota > Viridiplantae > Streptophyta > Magnoliopsida > Solanales > Solanaceae > Lycium > Lycium barbarum. The sequence goes on from NC_083337.1 coordinate 165,251,390, forward strand.
AAGTTGTTGCTCTAATATTTAGTCAAATACAGATTGTTACTTTTGAAAAAAATACTTTTGACATTAGCACTTTTTAAAATAAGTTGATTTTCAAACTTGACCAAACAAGCTAACTCCAACAGGAGAAATAGCTGGGTGAATAATGTCTACCTTTTGTGAGTTTTGAAGTCTTGGTTTGAATAAGATTAATTGCAAGATATCTAATAAAGAGGCCTAAAAACCAATGTGGAGTGATTTTAACATCCTTCACCGTTATAGTCAGTAGGGGTGTATATGGACCGGTTGGTTCAGATTTTATAAATACCAAATCAAACTAATAATATCGGGTTTTTAAATTCATAAATCAAATCAAACCAACAAAAGTCGAATTTTTCAATTTCGGATTTTCTTGAATTTTCTCGGATTTTTCGAATTTGTCAGTTTTTCGGTTTTTTTTTCGATGCGAAGCATCTTACAATAGCATTTGCTTGACCAAAAATTAAAAAACGACCCTTTTTCTCTCTGTCCAGTTTTTTATTTATTTTTTATTTTTAGTTACAATCTGTTTAATATTTTGCAATTGGAACAGAGGGATTCAGCAATAACATCAGCAATTGGCCACAACAGTTGCTTTTCTGCTCAATTGGTTGTCCCTTGATTTGAACTGTGCTACCATTCTTCTTGGTTCCAGTGGGTCGGTTACCCATTTTTTCTTGATCTCTTGCTGGTCATTAACAAAAATTTCTTTTTCCAAGTCAAACATGCACATCCACTTATGACAACATTAAAATGTAAATGTCACACTTGTTCTGTAATTGTTGTCTTAGACAAAACAAAAATATAGCAAATATAAGAATCCACCTTAGAATTCATAAAGTAATACTCTAAATCATGTAACCTATTACAACTGTAGAGGTGTAAACACTACAGTTGTAAACTTCGTTTTGGTTTTGACTTTTTGTAATTTGCTGGACATATATAGGTACTATGGGCTAAAAATTATAAGCCAAACCTAATGTCAAAATATTATGAAGCTAAAACTTTGATTAAGGTATAAAAACATTCATAAATTATATATGTATAAGATAATTAAAAAATTGTATACGTATAATCGGGTCGATTTGGCTTCGGTTTGACTTTTTTTTAGTCAAAATCAAACCAAACCAATTATGATCGGGTTTTTTCTCTCAATATCAAACCAAATCAACTCAAACCACTAATCGGGGTTTTTTTTTTTGGGTTTAACTCGGTTTACGGTTTATCGGTTTCCTTTGTTAGTCAGTATCGAAAGTAACCTTGGGCTATAAATTTGGCAGGAATTAACAAGTTGCAAATCGAGCATTAATCTTCTTTTTGAAGTTTCTAACCAGGAAAATCAATGGCCTCCATCGGCAAGCAGAATATTATGTCAACACAACGAAGCTTATACTAATAAAATGCAAGGCAATTAGCTCCTTTGAAGCCTGCCAGCCGTCATAGATTAGATAAATAGATATAGAAGTAGAGATAAGGAAAAGAAGGAAATGGTGAAGAAAAAATCAAACTTGATAGGTAGATACATCGATAGAGAGAGAAAATAGGTAAATAGATGGATAGATAGAGGAAACAAAAAGATGATAAATAGATGGAAAAGAAGAAGAGGAATCAAGCTTGGTCTATAAAATTCAGTGTAATTATATTTCTTATTTTTATTTAATTATAGTATTAATATAACATGAATTTAAGTCTTACATACATATCGTCAGTGTAAGAAATTTTTTACACTATTAGTTCATCGAAAAGATATTTATATGTAATTTTCTTTTAAATGTGGGATTTGTGATATTGAAAATAGGACAAGTTACCTACCACAATATGTAAAGGTGACCTGACGGTATAAAAAAGTTCTTACATTGACGGTGTGTATAACTTAATCTCTTACAACTTATATGGTTATTAATGTTGAAATTGAGTTATGGTTATTGATTAAGTTGAGTTAAACTGAGTTATTAACAACTGGATGATGTGATATTCAATTGTAATTGATTAGTTTTTTTTTTTTTTTTTTTGCTGAACGAAGTAATTGATTAGCTTCATATACACAAGATTATATACATGAAATATCTATGTATGTATTGGCTTGAAATTTGAAATATAAACTTAGAAATCCATAAGATTGAGCCATAAACCCCTAAATTTATAAACTGAGGATTTGATCTTTTTTAAGAACGCCATTAAAACAATAGTAGCCTCTATAAGGAAGAACGTAACCGTTGAAGATTTTGCCTATAACCAAAGCCTAATCAACTTGTCCTTTCGTTGACAAAAATGTTCTCAATTTTCAATGTATAGACTAAACTATAATTCAAATTATAGTTTCAAAATTATTACATACTCTATATCTGAATCCGATTTTAAAAACTAAACTAATTGACTGTAAAATAAATTGATTAGTTGTAAATTAAATTGATATGAATCAATAAGATCTGTTTTCTGGAGAAAAGAGTTGGACGGTTAGATGGAATTTGGCTCTGAGAGAAAGTGTATTAATACAAGGATTAATAATATTTTTGGTCCGTTAGTCATTGTTAAATTTTAATTTTAGTTCCGATGGTATTTAATTAAACACATTTAACCTTTAATTACTTGAAATGTGCATTTTTGATCCCTTTGCTTGTGAATCAAAACTAATGTCCTGAAGTACATTGTTTTACCATTTAATATACTCCCTTGTTATGTTAAACTTATATTGTCAATTCTTATTGAGGGTGATGTACTTCTAAAAATAGTTTAAATATAAGATATTTCCTACATAAAGAGATAAAAAAAATATTTTATTTAATTGAAGATTAAATGTGTTGAATATATTGCATAATACAAGGATCAAAATTAAAATTTATTCACAACTGAAAGACTAAAAATAATATTATCACTAAGTACAATAAGGAATAATGTTAGAAATAAGGTTAGTCACATTTGTCTGCCATGTACAAGAAATTTCGTGAAACAATATGCCCCGAATTTCAAAAGCTGAGAAGCGATCAAATTAGACAAAGAAAAAAAGTTGGACTTTTCTCCAAAATGACTATTAGAATGTGTGTATGAATTTAAATTTCCTTTAGATCATAGCTAGGCACAACCACAAGATTAAAAAAGTTTCAACACACCATGCCAACTTAGACTTGTATAGAATAAAATCTTAAAAAACATTTCATAAGCGGACCATGCCCTTTTCTATAATTTCAAAATGATATATAGAGCGCTTAATACTCCAGCAACATAACTACTGTAATCTCACAAGTGGATTTGGAAAGGATAGAGTGTTCGCATACCTTACCCCTTCCTAGCTACCTCGTGGAGGTAGAGAGGCTGTTACGAAGGACCTTCAGTTTTAGTGCAGCAAATCAAAATAGTTATGAAAAAGTAAATATGATAGTGAAGAAAATATGACAACTAATAAGAAAAGAAGTACAACGCTTCAGGAGAAAAAAAAGGCACGAACAACCGCGAAATAGTGTGATGAGACCCAATAAACAATAGATGGTAATAGATATCAAAAGCAAGAAACTACATGAATAAGTCTAATAATACGACAGACACGATGCTCCGGACAACTAGCAAGCCTAATCCCGCTGAAAAGAGAGATAACGCTTAACTATCTACTAACCTTCTACCCTAATCTTCATTTAAATATCTACATTTAATCATGTTCCTACGTGTACAATTGGAGTATACTGGCAGCTGAAGCCCTACTGATAAAAAGCAGAGAGCTAGGTGTTCAAAATCATTTTCAAATTTTATTTTTTGGTTTCTTAGTCCGGAAAAAATTGCGACGGTTTGATTGCGAAAGTTATTTTATATTTGTTTATTTGACGTAAACTTAAAACATGAATAAATTTTTATTTTATGGTTAACCCATCTCATCCTTGATATATCCAGATACCTTTTCTCTTTTTTTGGTTAATAAGGAAATATTATTTCATACTAATATGCATCATTCTAGACCCGATGGTCAGATGTACTGGCATTTGGCAATCTGGCATTGTCTTCATTACAAAGAGCCGAATTAATAAACTATCCAATAAACAGTTTGGCTTAAGCTTAATAAAATGATTCCAACTTTGTTTGTATTTAAAACAAACAATGGTGGAACTGGCCATTGCACAAAACGAGCAAAAAGTTGGGGTAAAGCACCCTCCTAAGCCAGCATACTTACGTCGTATTAGAATAAGCATGTAAATTTACACCTCCATCACGAGATTAATTAACAAGATAGTACTATATAAGAAATAGAAAACGACAAACACACTCACGTCGTATTGGAATAAGCATGAGAATTTACACCTCCATTCACGAGATTAATAAACAAGAAATAGAAAACGACATATATAATTAATTGCTGATTCGGAAATCAGACGTGCATAGATATAGGATCTATGTTCAGATCTAATTGTGCGAATGGTAAAAGTTTTAATTAGTCCATGCAACATGAAGTGACAGGTATGCAGTCACAACCATAATGTATCATCACTGACAAACGAAGCAGGGGCGGAGAACCTGTCGCTATCTCGGTTGTGCTACCAGAGCCTCTGGAGAAGTCGGACTAGGAGAGCACTCATCTTGAGGTGGACTTACTACTTAGATGCTTTCAGTAGTTATCCGCTCCGCACTTGGCTACCCAGCGTTTACCCTGGGTACGTTAACTGGTACACCAAAGGTGTGTCCTTCCCGATAATCCGATCGATTGCATAAAGCCCGCGATAGCAACGGAACCGGGGAAAGTATACAAAACGGATAGTTTCTTTATATTATATTAGTATTTTCTGCATGCATATATATGTGAGAATTTACAACTACATTAACAAATTAAATAAGTAACAAGATAGTACTATATAAGAAATAGAAAACGATAAATAAAATTAATTCCTGATTCGGAGGTGCTTACCTTTGTCCAGATCAATTGGGCTAATGGTAAAGTTCTAAATATTCCAGGGTACATGAATTGAAAGAGAGTAGTAACCTACTATAATAGATATAATTACAATGATGGTGTAAAATTTATGATTGTATCAGTTCATATAACTTTTATCCAAATAAAATTTGGCACAAGAAGTTTAGTCAAAAGCAACTTCTCTTTGGTCAGCTTCACACATTGGCCTAACTTCCCCCCTATATATGATCCAGGCGTTCTCTAAAGTTTCTTATCAACGAATAAAAATTCTCATCAACAGTTGAAGATATAATATGAATATGGAAGCAATAACCAAAATCTTGTTCATATCATTGCTTTTCCTTTCAAGTGCATTTCTTGCAAGATCCGGAGAAGTTGGTACGTTAAAAGTATTTGAAATAGAACCTGCAGTGTTTTTTCAATTCTGCTTGTTTGATTTTAGCTCGTGCATGGCCTTTCATTTTTGGATATAACTTATATATACTAATAGTCTAAATAATTTTAATTTTCAATATTAACGTACTTTAATCTGTGTTATTTTTTAGGCTACTGATGCACACTTTTTATATATGACGGTTACATTTTTTTTTATTTTTTTTATGTAAGTTGATAATATAAAAATTCTTCTGCACTCCCAGTGTATCTATAAAGCTCTGATTTTCCTATGTTTGGGCAATTGTAGATGATGAGAGTGAGTTTAGTTACGACGAAAACGCGGAGAATGGACCAGCTAACTGGGGCGATATTCATCCAAATGAATGGGGCACCTGTAAAAATGGAACAATGCAGTCTCCAATTGATCTTCTTAACAAAAATGTTGAAGTTGTATCTAATTTAGGAATACTTCAAAGATACTACAAACCCTCGAAGGCCACTCTCTTGAACAGAGGCCATGATTTAATGGTACGTAAATTGATATTGTGGATCAGTACTACTAATAATTAAAAGTTTGAAACAACTTTATAATGAGTGATTATTAATTTATAAATGCAGTTGAGATGGGATGATGGAGGATACTTGAAGATAAATGGAATTCAATATCAACTCAAACAAGTTCATTGGCACACACCTTCCGAACATACTATTAATGGTAAAAGGTATACTCACAACTTACATGTACTACTAGAAACAAAGATTTTTTCCACCAACATTCAGTGAAAATTTATATTATAAAATATGATTTTCCAACCCCATTCCCACCAAACCAGCTTGAGAAAATGCATGGTGCAAACAGGTTCCCATTGAAACACTGAGAAACTTTAATTTTTCCGTGTGAAAACATTATTTTTCCACCAACATTTAATGAGAATAGTCACTAAACATTTTTCAATGAAAATAATATTTTATTGTGATATATTCATAGAGTTAACTTATCTGCGGACGGTGTAAATGATTTTAGCTTGTCTTATTTATTAGGTCTCTTAAAGTTAATTCATGAAAATAGATGTTACTATCGGATTTATCAATATCAATTAAACATAGCAAAAGGAAATAACTAGTTCAGAAAAATTGAGTTGAAACTTAGATGAAACCATCAAAAATATGAAGAGTAAATGAACATACGCTGAGAGGAAAAATTATCATTATTTACTCAGTCATCTGTACAATCTCACCCATATAAAAAATATTAAAATTTTGAAAATAGCATGCTTTACAAAATGGTTTAAGATAGTACTTTTGGGGGCCTTTAGTATTGGGCCCCAAAGGCAAGGATTGGAAGAATTATTGGCACAAGTTTCTAACAAAACTTACTCCCTCCATCACTCCAATTTGTTTTTCTAAACCTTAATCTAATTTTTCTTTTGTAACTTTTTTTTGCTTTAATTCTTTATATTTGCATTAGGAATTCATATATACCAACAAATTAAATGCAGGTTTGATATGGAGGGTCATTTGGTACATGAAACACATGATGGAAAGAAGATTGCTGTCATTGGATTCGTCTACGAGATTGGATTATCGCCTGATTTGTTTCTATCCATAGTAAACACAAATTTGTTTTGTAACACTATCAGTATAATTTGACCGGTCTTATTTTTCAGATTCTTGATATTATTTACATCTAATCACAGATAGAGAAGGATTTAAGAGCTCTTGCTGATAAAAAAAATACAGAAAGACACATTGGAATAATTGATCCAAATCTAATAAAATTGGACGGCCAAAAATATTACAGGTATAATGGCTCCCTAACAGTACCACCTTGCACTGAAGAGGTTGTCTGGACTATTGATGGAAAGGTACGTAATCAAATTCGCCCGTCTTTTTATTAGGAAAATTGAACACACGATTAAGAAATTGAAATTAACGAGGAACTTCACCACTAATCCGTCATTAAACTGCTCATAGATAATATAGTTTTTTTTTAATAATTCATGTTAATCCGTCGCTAATCCAAATTAGCGACGAATTTTTCTGTGTAGCTACAGAATTTGTCCCTGGCTAATATAAATACTTCCATTTTGAAAGTAATTTTAATTATTGTCATTTTGCTTTTTCAAATTTTCAGGTTAAAACTGTAACGAGAAGACAAATGAAACTGCTCCGAGATGTTGTTCATGACGTGAGTTACTTACGCCCATTATTTTAGCAATATAATATTTTTTCTAATTATATTATCATCTCTCACAGAGGATCTGTTCATGACGTGGACATAAAAAAGATCAACCTTTTTTCTTTCAAAATCTTATTCGGTTGTATATTGTGTCCATTTTTCACTTCAAACTTCAAGATTTTCAAGTGAAATGCATGTCTACATTCAACTTGCAAATATTATTTAATTTAACTTCAAATACTATTTTTATTAAATATCATTCAATTTATGTCCAATCACCTACTAAAATTTTCATGAAAGTTTATTCAACCCCAAAAAAAAACTCTATTAAGCTTTTATTTACAATTTGTGTGACTCGAAAAATGTGGTTTTCAATTAAAAAACTCAAGAATCTACGTTCTTTTTTGAGAATCTACTTATACCTGTATAACAACGATGACAATATTTTCTTGACTTTTCTTTTCTCATGTTCATCTTAGGAATTTGAAACCAACGCTAGACCAATTCAGCCATTAAACGGACGTCCTATCAAATTCAACAAACCTTGGCCATTTGCTTAGGGAGTTCTTATTAAACTCCCCCAAAATGTATTTCTATCTTTCTTTAATAAATAGGGAGGGTCCTGCCAACCCCCCCCCCCCCCCCCCATCCACTACAAAGGCTTTATTCCTGTTTATCTATTGTACTACTAGTACACGATGATAATAAATGTATTTAGAACTAGAAATAAATATGATAATATGATTGTATCGTGAGATCTCATCTAATATATGGTATCAATACTAAAACACACGGTATTAATTTGTTCGTATGTTAAAAGTCAGAAGTAATTCAAAGGGACGAATTTGTTTACTTTATTGAGGCTTGAATTTGTGTCGCAATTGTTCCAGCATCCCACAAGGAAAATAATACAGCATTACGTGTGTGGGCACGTGGATTTGTATGTGCTTCATAGTGAAATTAATTAGCAAAATCCATCGTCAGCTTTGCATAACATAAAGAGGAAATTTCAACTTTTGACGTAGATTTTTCGATAAACAGGGCACGTTTTAAATTCTCCCATAACGTGGAAGAAACCCTTGATTCAATGGTAGTAAAACAGAGGAGTTTTCACGCCTGGATATAAAATTTACTTCCTTTAATCCATTTTACTGTCATGTTTTTTTTGCACGTCCTATAAAAATATTAATTGAAAGGGTAATTTGACTACATTATCTTTATGTATCATAATCTTTGTTCTCAATTTAATGTTTCAATCTTTTTCAGCACATTAATCCCTCTCCACACATTTTTAAGTTAGGGCAAATGTAAAAACTAATAATTGATATATATTGATTTTCGGCTTAATACCCAGATGGACCCTTAAACTTGGCATGTTTTGTAAGATAAGCATATAAACTTATAAGGTGACCAGATAGACACTTAAACTTACTCAAAGTGTATTTTTCAAGTTTTTCAGTTGTTTTGAAAACAAAAACTATATTTTTCAAACACTCACAATTTTCATGGCCAAACAAGCCCTAAATATATCACAAAATATTTTTTTTAAAATGCAAAAATAAGGCAAACGCATATACATGAGACTATAAATGTGCACTTAAACCAATAAATACTCGCTAATCGCAATTTTGCAGCTTTCAATTAACTCGGATTTTTTTTTACACTTGAATAATTAAAAAACAATAACTTTAACCAATAAAAATCCTTAAAAAAAGAAATTTCAAATTAAGAAATTTCTTTTTTTTAAGGATTTTCTTTTCGGCTTTACAGTTTTCTTAATTTGAAATTTCTTTTACACTTGAAATACTGAACTTAGAAATTTCTTAATTTGAAATTTCTTTTTTTAAGGATTTTTATTGGTTAAAGTTATTGTTTTTTAATTATTCAAGTGTAAAAAAAAAAATCCGAGTTAATTGAAAGCTGCAAAATTGCGATTAGCGAGTATTTATTGGTTTAAGTGCACATTTATAGTCTCATGTATATGCGTTTGCCTTATTTTTGCATTTTAAAAAAAATATTTTGTGATATATTTAGGGCTTGTTTGGCCATGAAAATTGTGAGTGTTTGAAAAATATAGTTTTTGTTTTCAAAACAACTGAAAAACTTGAAAAATACACTTTGAGTAAGTTTAAGTGTCTATCTGGTCACCTTATAAGTTTATATGTCTATCTTACAAAACATGTCAAGTTTAAGGGTCCATCTAGGTATTAAGCCTTGATTTTCTAAACTGATAACTATTTTGGACGAAGTTTATTTTTAATAAGGAAGACCGGAGGAAATATTACTCAAGTTAAAAGATGAATTAATGCTACAAGCTTGGGGTGGTTGCTCACAAAAAAAAAATCCCAGATTTATATTCGCTTTCACTTCAGAGTATTCTCTTAGAAATTTTAATAGGACTTCTTTTATGAGGTTTTATTGTTATTGTTTCTCTTTTGTTTGAAATGATATTTTCTTAATATTAGAGTATTAGAAAAAGAGAAAAAATTCGTAAAGTCAATGAGGGTTTTCATGACCGCGCGAAACGCAGACAAATTCACTAATTAATGCTATAAACTTGGGGTGGTTGCTTGCGAACAAAAAAAAAATCCAAATTTATATGGGCTGATAAGAAGTATTTCAAAAACCGGTCGCCGGGTAGTCGCTTGAGATGTCACCATTTGAAAGATATTCAATTTTACTCCTATCCCAATTTATATGAGGGGGTTTGGAGTACGAGGGTCAAAGCAGTTAATCGGACTTAATTCAAGCATAAATTTTTCGAGTATTTTATGATAAAATTTACGTATTTGAAAAATTACATAAAAATTATTAAATTTTCATAATAAATAATTCACAATATACGAAAATGGTAGAGAAAATTGTAGTCAAAGAAAGAACTGTTTGACTCCTCAAATAGTAAAACACTCATATAAAAAAAGACACATGGAGTAGCAAACAGCCTAATCTATGCTGGATGAGTGCTCTATTTAGCAATACAAGATATTCCTACATAAGTTCTTGAAAGATTTCCCATACACTCAACTCTTTTTCTTGAATTTTACTCTTAGCAACTCTTATGTTCGAAGCAAAATGTTAATTAGGCTGCGAATTACAAATGCCTGAAAAAATTTCATTGCTATTTCACGAGGCAATCTACATTGATATAATGAAAATGAAGGTCATGCACATGTTGCTATTCCTCCGCCTTTTCTTCTTTTTCAACTAGAAAAATCAAATTTTCTTTTTTCTTAATTAATTAAGGTGCCATGTGGACCCTACCTTGTAAATTAATAACCAAAAGGTGAATACAAAAAGAATGAAAATGAAGAAACAGTTCATATTGTTCACAAAAACATTTTTTGGACAGTCTAATCCAATAATCCATATTTAAATGAATAGATGTAACAAACATTTGAAAATTTTACATCATGAAACTTGAAAATTGAAAAAAGTTAAAGAACTGTGGAAATTGTTAAGAAGTAAGCGAATGGTACAGTAATTACTTGAACATAATTTTGTAGCTTCCGCTTCTAGATAAATGTCATTCTTTAGAATTACGTATTAAATAAGTACTAAAATTGTTGAACCTAATGATTTAGCTGTTAAAATTGAACATCATACTTCCTTTCTAGGACAGAAAGTCACGAATTACATTAAGCTGGAACTTTCTCCAAAATTTCTTACTATTAGAAGCTAAATCAAAATGCATGTGCCTTTTAAAATTATCCTTTGGAATAGGGACAACTAATAGCGCAACGAAATTGAAATTTCAACACACAACGTCAATTTTAGACTTGTATAGTTTAGAATCTCCCCTTCATTGGACTCCATTAACTGAGCTTCAAGCTTCTAACCAGAAATAGAAAACGATAAACAAAATTAATTCCTGATTCGGACGTGCTTATCTATGTCCACATCAATTGGGCGAATGATAAAGTTCTAACTATTCCAGGCTACATGAATAGACAAGTTGACAGCCATGATGTATCACTCATATATTGTCATAATTCATAAATGGGCATGCATGCGACAAATATTGAGAAACAAAAAGAGAATTCATTTTCAATAAAGAAGTTGATCGCCGACATCAATTGGATAGAATTTCAATTAACAAAAAAAATCATGAGAACATTCTCAAAAAGGAGTCGTCGTCTTTTTATATTATATCTCATTTTATATTAATCCACAAGTTATCCGATATTTCTTGCCACCTAAATCAAAATAGAAAGAGTTTTACTAGTTTTAAGTTGGTAAAATATATTTACACAACAAAATCATTTAAAATTAATTGTAGGCAATTCTATTTAATAAGTATTCATTGATAACGTAAAATAAATACTGCATTCGTTTTAATTTATGTGTCTTAGTTCGATTGAGCACAAAGTTTAAGTAAGAGAGACTTTTAAATCTTATGATTTTAAGCTGAATATACATGTAATGTACCAAAATACTCTAAGCCTTATGGTCTTAACATGTTAGATAGGATGTTCGAATTTCGAAACAAATTAAAAGAAAAGTAAGACACATAAAATGAAAGAGAGTAGTAAGTAACCTGCTATAATAGATATAACTAGTAAATTGTCCTGCGCTTCGCGCAGCTTGAGTTAAAACAATCAAATATAATTAGTTGAAACATCTACATTTATTATGGGGTGCTTCTTATTAATCTAAAACTCCTTTGAAATTCCATAAATGAGTATATAAAAATAAATATATTAGACAATACGAAAAAATAATATTAGTGAAGAATATGCACGAATGAACAAACTAAAACAGAAAAAGAAAATTCAAAAGAAGAATCAATGGTATAAAATAGTTGTTGACTTGCAAATAATTACTTAGTTGGCAAATTCATGATTTTCACACGTATCAGCATTTCTTTTGCATCATATTGTTAACGAAATTGTTATTAAATCTTAATTTCTTGTGTTTATTCTTTGACATCCCTTCCCGTCCCCGTCCCCATCCCCGTCCCCGTCCCCGTCCCCGTCCTCATCCCCATCCCCGTCCCTCTCTCTTTCTCTACTCCCGATGGACCCTCTCATTTTGTGCAATTCTCTTATGGTTTCTATAAATATTCATGAGATTTTTTGAAAAAGTGAATCGAAATACTTATTAGGTTATTCACGAAGTATTGCTTTTTTTAATTTAGTATTAGTCATCGTTCTCATGCTTTAGCTGAAGAAGGAGAAGTTCGAAATTGTTTCAAAGGTTTTACAAAGCGCGCAGACATTAATATACATATTAGTAAAAATAAAAACAAATAGTTAGAAATAGAAAAAAGAAAAAATTGAAAAATCTTTATGTGGAATCCATCTTAGTAAATTAGTTCAAAATTAGTGGTTGAAGAAAAAAGATGAAAGTAGTTGTTGAAGGAAAAATATTTATGTGGTATCCATCGTAGTACATTAGTTGAAAATTAGTTGAAAGTTGTTGAAGGAAAAAGATGAAAGCAAAAGATAATCCTTTTTTTATTTTAAATCTTTTGATAGCATGATTCTAATGTTGTGCATCAAATAAAATGGAAAAATAGTGTGTAAAAGTCTAAAAAAGTTCATCAGTCAAATTTGACAAACTATCATTTACCAGAAAAATCTCGTTTCTAATTTACATGGATAAAGCTACTTCACCAACATTACAGAAAGGAAATATATCAAGATTAGTCCTGCTGATCATAACAAAATTGGGGCAGATCATAAAGAAATATGTACACAACTACAATCAAATAGATATATAACAATTAAAGAACTTTAAACAAAGCTAATTGAGTCTTTCAACTCCTTGAATAATGTTATTAGTTGTCAATATTGATCTATAAATACATGTTCATCTATATAAATATTGATTTAGACCAACCCGATAGAAATGAGGGGGAACACAATCATACAATGCTTTTTTGACTGTGAGATGGAATACATACACTTGATAGAATAAAAGAAATGCTGGTTTTGCTGGGAATCCAAGAGGCTTTAGAACCTGCAAGACAAAATAGTAGAAATTGGCATTGCTCAGTCACATTTGCTAATTCTAATCATAGTTTAACCTTAAAAAAAAAAAACTTAAATTTGCACTTAGAAGAAAATATACTCATATATAACTCCTTGCCAAGCAGTTATGCACTAATCATAAGATAAATGGAATTCAATATCAACTCAAATAAGTTCATTGGCACACACCTTCTGAACATACTATAGATGGTAAAAGGTATACTCACCAGCTTACATATACTACTAGAAACAGAGGTTTTTTCCACTAATATTTAGTGAAAATTTGTGTTATAAAACTTGATTTTCCCACCTCATTTCCACCGAACTAGCTCATTGAGAAAACTCATGGTGGGAACAGGTTTCCATTAAAACACTGGGAGACTTCCTAATTTTTTCGTATGAAAACACTAGTACTATTTAGGTTTTTACCACCAACATTCAATGAGAATAGTCACAGAATATTTTTCAGTGCCAAATTTCAGTGAGAACATAGTGATTTTTTATTAGTGATATATTCATAGAGTTAACTTATATGCAGATGGTGTATTATAAATGTAATTTAAAATGTACTATATATAAAAGGTTGCTTGTCTTATTTGATAGGTCTCTTATAATTAATTCACGAAAATAAATGTTGTTGTCTGATTTATGAATGTCAATTAGACGTCGCAAAAGGAAATAAATAATTCAGAAAAATTGAGTTGAAACTTAGATGAAATAATAAAAAATATGAAAAGTAAATTAACGTACACAGAGAGGAAAAGTTATCATTATTTACTCGTACAGTCTCAACCATATAAAAAATGTTAAAATTTTGAAAATAGCTAGTATGTTTTACATAATTTTTTAAGATAGTACTTTTGGGGGCCTTTAGTATTGGGGCCCTAATGGCAAGGATTGGAAGAATTATTGGCACAAAGTTTCTAATCTCCATCACTCCATATGTGTCTTTTTAAACCTTAATCTAATTTTTCTTTTGTAACTTTGGTTGTTTTAATTCTTTATATTTGCATTAGGAATTCATATATACCAACAAATTAAATGCAGGTATGATATGGAGGGTCATTTAGTACATGAAACGCACGATGGAAAGAAGATTGTTGTCATTGGATTCGTCTACGAGATTGGATTATGGCCTGATTTGTTTCTATCCATAGTGAACACAAATTTGTTTTGTAACCCTATCAGTATAATTTGACCGGTCTTATTTTTCAGATTCTTGATATTATTTACATCTAATCATAGATAGAGAAGGATTTAAGAGCTCTTGCTGATAAAAAAGATGCATAAAGACACATTGGAATAATTGATCCAAATCTAATAAAATTGGACGGGAAAAATATTACAGGTATAATGGCTCCCTAACAACACCACCTTGCACTAAAGAGGTTGTCTGAACTATTGATGGGAAGGTATGTAATCAAATTCGCCCGTCTTTTTATTAGGAAAATTGAACACACGATTAAGAAATTGATATTAACTATGAATTTCATTGCTAATCTGTCATTAAATTGCTCGTAGATAATATAGTTTTTTTAATTCTTCACGTTAATCCATCGCTAACTAGGATTGCGAAGAATTTTTCTATTTAGCCACAGAGAAGTTATCCCTGGCTAATATAAATACTTCCATTTTGGTTTAAATATTGTCATTTTGCTTTTTCAATTGCCCAGGCTAAAACTGTAATGAGAAGACAAATGAAACTGCTTCGAGATGTTGTTCATGACGTGAGTTGCTTACGCCCATAATTTTAGCAATATGATCTTCTTTCTAATTATATTATGATCTCTCAGAGAGGATTTGTTCATGAGGTGGACATAAAAAAATTAATTGTTTTTCAACTCTCTTTCTTTCAAAAACTTATTTGGTTATATATTGTGTCCATTCACTTCAAACTTGAATACTTTTTCAAGTAAAATGCATGTCTAACTTCAACTTCAAATATCATTTTTCAATTTAACTTCAAATACACTTTTTATTAGTCTATATTGGTTTTATGTCCAATCACCTACTAATTTTTCATGAAAATTTTTTTTCAACCCCAAAAAAAATTATATTTAGCTTTTATTTACAACTTGTTTGACTCGAAAAATGTGATTTTAAATTAAAAAAACTCAAGAATATACATTCTTTTTTTCAAGAATCTACTTATAAATATATGTAACAACGAAGACAATGTTTTCTTGACTTTTTGTTCTCATGTTTAACACAGGAATTTGAAACCAACGCTAGACCAATTCAGCCATTAAACGGACGTCCTATCAAATTCAACAAACCTTGGCCTTTTTGCTTAGGGAGTTCTTATTAAACTCCTCAAATTGTATTTCTATCTTTCTTTGATAAATAGGTAGGGTCCTGCCAACCACCCCCCCTCCCCCCAACTACAAAGGCTTTATTCCAATTTGTCTATTGTACTACTAGTACACGATAATAATAATTGTCTTTAGAACTAGGAATAAATATGATTGTATCGTGAGATCTTATTGAATACATGGTATCAGTGATAAAATACACGGTATTGATTTATTCGTATATTAAAAGTCGGATGTAATTCAAAGGGACGAATTTGTTTACTTTATTGACGCTTGAATTTGTGTCGCAGTTGTTCCAACATCCCACAAGGAAAATAATACAGCATTACGTGTGTAGGCACGTTTTAAATTCTCCCATAGCGTGGAAGAAAACCTTGATTCAATGATAGTAAAACAGAGGAGTTTTCACACCTGGATATAAAATGTACTTCCTCTGATCCATTTTACTATCATTTTTTTTTTGCACGTCTTATGAAAACATTAATTAAAAGGGTAATTTGACTACATTAACTTTATATATCATAATCTTTGATCTCAATTTAATATTTCTATCTTTTTAAGCACATTAATCTGTCTCCACACATTTTTATGTAAGGGCAAATGTAAAAACTAATAATTGATATATATTGATTTTCTAAACTTACAACTATTTTGGACGAATTTTATTTTTAATAAGGACGATCGGAGGAAATATAACCCAAGTTAAAAGATGAATTAATGCTATAAGCTTGGGGTGGTTGCTCACAAAAAAAAAAAAAAAAATCTCAGATTTATACTCGCTTCCACTTCAGAGTATTCTCTTAGAAATTTTAATAGAACTTCTTTTATTAGGTTTTGTTGTTATTGTCTCTCTTTTGTTTGAAATGATATTTTTCTTAAAATTAGATAACAGAAAAAGAGAAAAAATTCATAAAGTCATTGAGGGTTTTCATGACTACGCGAAGCGCGGACAAATTCACTAATTAATGCTATAAGCTTGGGGTGGTTGCTTGCAAACAAAAAAAATCCCAAATTTATATGGGCTGATAAGAAGTATTTCAAAAACCGGTCGCCGGGTAGTCGCTTGAGATGTCACCATTTAAAAGATATTCAATTTTACTCCTTCTATCCCAATTTATATGAGGGGGTTTGGAGTACGAGGGTCAAAACAATTAATCTGACTTAATTCAAACATAGATTTTTCGAGTATTTTATGATAAAATTTACGTATTTGAAAAATTACATAAAAAGTGCTATAATTTGCATAATAAGTAATTCACAATATACAAAAAATGTTGAAGAAAACGGGAGTCAAATAAAGAACTGTTTAACTTTTGAAATGGTAAAATCCTCATATAAATTGGGACACATGGAGTAGCAAACGGCCTAATCTATGCTGGATGAGTGCTCTATTTAGCAATACAAGATATTCCTACATAACTTCTTGAAAGATTTCCCATACACTCAACTGTTTTTCTCGAATTTTACTCTTAGCAACTCCTATGTTCGAAGCAAAATGTTAAATAGGTTGCCAATTACAAATGCCTAAAAAAATTTCATTGCTATTTCACGAGGCAATCTACATTGATATAATGAAAATGAAGGTCATGCACATGTTGCTATTGCTCCGCCTTTTCTTCCTTTTCAACTAGAAAAATTAAATTTTGTTATGCAATAAAGATTATAAAATAAATACACCAGAGAGAAGTATATCGAGTGGAACTGATTGTATATCTAACCTCTACAAATGAACTCCTATTTATAGGAGGAAATAAGTTAACAACTTGGTGGGTGGTAATGAGTTAACAACTTGGTGGCCACACATACTTGGTGGGAAAGTATTCTTGGTGCCCAAGTTCATGTAATGGGCATTCAACTTACAACACTCCCCCTTGGATGTCCATTAATTAGATGATGTGCCTCGTTAAGACCTTATTAGAAAAAACCCTATGGGAAAAAAAGTCCTAATGAAGGAAAAAGAGTACACATATCTAGTAATACGCTTTGAGAGCTGCCTCATTAAAAACCTTGCCAAGAAAACTCAATGTGGCAAAACTTGGTTAAGGAAAAAATAGTACAATACGTATTTTACTCCCCCTGACGAAGATCAAAATTCAGACGTCAGAGTATTCGCATTCCAATCTTGAATATCATCTTCTCAAGAGTTGAAGTTGGAAAAGACTTGGTGAACAAATCTGCAAGTGTCACGCCCCGAACCATGGCCTAGGCAAAACACGGGACTCGGTGCCTTACTCCGATATTTCCTGCCACCTAAATCAAAATAGAAAGAGTTCTACTAGTTTTAAGTTGGTAAAATATATTTACACAACAAAATCATTTAAAAATAATTTTAGGCAATTCTATTTAATAAGTATTCATTGATAACCTAAAATAAGTACTACATTCGTTTTAATTTATGTGTTTTAGTTCGATTGAGCACAAAGTTTAAGTAAGAGAGACTTTTAAATCTTATGATTTTAAGCTGAATATACGTGTAATGTACCAAAATACTCTTAAGCCTTGTGGTCTTAACATGTTAGATAGTATGTTGAAATTTCGAAACAAATTAAAAGAAAAGTAAGACACATCAATTGAAAGAGAGTAGTAAGTAACCTGCTATAATAGATATAACTAGTAAATTATCCCGTGCTTCGCGCAGTTTGAGTTAAAACAATCAAATATAATTAGTTGAAACATCTACATATATTATGGGGTGCTTCTTATTAATCTAAAACTCCTTTGAAATTCCATAAATGAGTATATAAAAACAAATATATTAGACAATACGAAATAATATTAGTGAAAAATATGCATGAATGAACAAACTAAAACAGAAAAAGAAAATTCAAAAGAAGAATCAATGGTATAAAATAGTTGTTGACTTGCAAATAATTACTTAGTTGGCCAATTCAAATGATTTTCACATGTATTAGCATTTCTTTTGCATCATATTGTTAACGAAATTGTTATTAAATCTTACTTTCTTGTGTTTTTTGACATCCCTTCCCGTCCCCGTCCCCGTCCCCATCCCCATCCCCGTCCCCGTCCCTCTCTCTTTCTCTACTCCCGATGGACCCTCTCATTTTGTGCAATTCTCTTATGGTTTCTATAAATATTCATGAGATTTTTCGAAAAAGTGAATCGCAATATTATTAGGTTATTCACGAAGTATTGCTTTTTTTAATTTAGTATTAGTCATCGTTCTCATGCTTTAGCTGAAGAAGGAGAAATTTGTCGAAATTGTTTCAAAGGTTTTACAAAGCGCACAGACATTAATATACATATTAATAAAAATAAAAACAAATAGTTAGAAATAGACAAAAGAAAAAATTGAAAAATATTTATGTGGAATCCATCTTAGTAAATTAGTTCAAAATTAGTGGTTGAAGAAAAAAGATGAAAGTTGTTGTTGAAGGAAAAATATTTATGTGGTATCCATCGTAGTACATTAGTTGAAAATTAGTTGAAAGTTAGTTGTTGAAGGAAAAAGATGAAAGCAAAAGATAATCTTTTTTTTTTTTAATCTTTTGATAGCATGATTTTAATGCTGTGCATCAAATAAAATGGGAAAATAGTGTGTAAAAGACTAAAAAAGTTCATCAGTCAAATTTGATAAACTATCATTTACCAGAAAAATCTCGTTTCTATTTTACATGGATATAGCTACTCCACCAACATTACAGAAAGGAAATATATTTAAGCAAAAATATTTTCCTACAGGATTAGTCCTGTTGATCATAACAAAACTGGGGCACATCATAAAGAAATATGTACACAACTACAATCAAATAGATATATAACAATTAAAGAACTTTAAACAAAGCTAATTGAGTCTTTCAACTCCTTGAATAATGTTATTAGTTGTCAATATTGATCTATAAATACATGTTCATCTATATAAATATTGATTCAGACCACCCGATAGAGATGATGGAGAACACAATCATACAATGCTTTTTCGACTGTGAGATGGAATACATACACTTGATAGAATAGAAAAAATGCTGGTTTTGCTGGGAATCCAAGAGGCTTTAGAATAGTAGAAATTGGCAATGCTCAGTCACATTTGCTAATTCTAATCATAGTTTAACGTAAAAGAAAAGAAAAACTTAAATTTGTACTCGGAAGAAAGTATACTCATGTATAACTACTTGCCAAGCAGTTATGCACTAATCAACTTATGGTCGTTGGATTGATAGTTTTGGGTTTAAAGGTTACATTCTAGGAAGTAAATAGTGGGAGTTTACTAGGCAAGTAAATACTACAAGTGGGAGAGAGAAAAGAAGTACATAATGGTAATTTAGGATGCAAGTAAATACTACAACATGGCTCATACGTTAGAGAAAAATGTTAATTAGGAAGAAATTAGTAAGTAACTTTTGAACTTTTTAATACACTATTATTTATAGCACATAAATGGGAAAATAGAGAAAATTCCAAAAAAATAAAAAAACAAAACATAGGAATGGAAGTCATAGAAAGATGTCATATCACTTTGTCTATGCCTAATTTTATATTATATATAGAATATAGATTACAATGATGGTGTAAATTTATGATACTATCAGTACATATAAATTTAACGAGAAGTTTAGTCAAAAGCAACTTTTTTTTTTGGTTAGCTTCGAAAAATTCTACCATTGTAGAGGCTAAACAAACAAAAGTCGTGTGAGGGTGCATTATACTTTTGCCACATGAATATGTGGGCTCATTTATATATTTAAAGCTATAAAATAAAACAAAGAGGAAAGAGAAAGTGAAGTTCTGAACCAAATTAAAAGTGGATTGTTGGGTCCACAAAAAATTGAGTTAATAAATTATAAAAAATACATTGAAAGTAGGTGGATTGTGGGGTTCACTACTGGATGTTTCTCTTCTTCAAGAAAACCTGGTTCTTCCTTTTATGTTCTAAGCCTATTCATTCTATTCTATTTAGCTATTAAAATTAAATATACAAATTCTTTGAAGATAGGTGCTCAAATCTTTATTGACAACTTGGTGTCCTGCTAATGCTAAGAAAAAAAATTGACATCCTTGTTGATGTTACGAAATAAGGTTCATTGATGAGAAACTTCTCTTTTTTCCAAAATTTGAACTTTTAGCAAGAGGAGGTGGTTGTACAGATCAAAACAATGATAAAAAGAAAAGGATGACAAAAAGTTGATAGATTTATTACATTTAGAGTACAAAGTTTGCTGTTTTAGAAAAAAGAATAAGAAAGTTGATAGATTTATTACATTTAGAGTAGAAAGTTTCTTGTTCTTGAGAATAGCTATGGCGTCTCTTTGAGAAAAAAAAAATAAAAAAAATCGTACTGGTGTAACTTTGGTGAGGTGTGATCAGCAAAGGAGGGAAAATGACCTTTTGTTCCCTCCATTTCTTTTGTACTATGCACTATTTTGTCATCTTTTGTTTTCATTAGTTCATTTGTAAAGATGGCCCACATATCCATGTGGCAAAAATGTAATGGACCCTCACACTTGTTAGTCGATCCTCTACCATGATAAATTTATTCGTCAGCTTCACACATTGGCCTAACTTCCCGCCTATATATGATCCCAAGCGCTCTCTAAATTTTCTCATCAACTAACAAAAAGTTTCATCGATAGTTGAGGGTATAATATGAATATGGAAGCAATATCCAAAATCTTGTTCATTTCTTTGCTTTTCCTTTCAAGTGCATTTCTTGCAAGATCTGGAGAAGTTGGTACGTTAAAAGTATCTGAAATAGAACCTTTAGTGTTTTTTAAATTCTGCTCGTTTGATTTTAGCTCGTGCATGGGGGCCTTTCATTTTTGGATATAACTTATATATACCAACGGTCTAAATAATTTTAATTTGCGATATTAATGTACTTTAATCTATATTATTTTTTAGGCTATTAATGCACACTCTTTATATATGACGGTTACATTTAATTATCTTTTTACGTGAGTTGATAATGTAAAAATTCAATTTATTTATAAAGCTCTGATTTTTCTATGTTTGGGCAATCGTAGATGATGAGAGTGAGTTTAGTTACGATGAAAACGCGAAGAATGGACCAGCTAACTGGGGCGATATTCATCCAAATCGATGGGGCACCTGTAAAAATGGAACAATGCAGTCACCAATTGATCTTCTTGACAAAAATGTTGAAGTTGTATCTAATTTAGGAATGCTTCAAAGATACTACAAACCATCGAAGGCCACTCTCTTAAATAGAGGCCATGATGTAATGGTACGTAAATTGAAGTTGTGGATCAGTACTACTAATAATTCAAAGTTTGAAACAACTTTCTGATGAGTGATTATTAATTTATAAATGCAGTTGAGGTGGGATGATGGAGGATTCTTGAAGATAAATGGAATTCAATATCAACTCAAACAAGTTCATTGGCACACACCTTCCGAACATACTATAGATGGTAAAAGGTATATATACTCACCAGCTTATATATACTACTAGAGACAGAGGTTTTTCCTACCGATATTTAGTGAAAATTTGTATTATAAAACTTGATTTTCCACCTCATTTCCACCGAAACAGCTCATTAGGAAAACTCATGGTGGAACAGGTTCCCATTGAAACACTAGAAAACTTCATAATTTTTTCGTATGAAAACACTAGTATTATTTAGGATTTTCCCACCAACATTCAATGAGAACAGCCACAGAACATTTTTCAGTGCGAAATTTCAGTGAGAACATAGGGATTTTTTATTAGTGATATATTCATAGAGTTAACTTATATGCAGACAGTGTATTAGAAATGTAATTTAAAATGTAGTATATATAAAAGGTTGCTTGTCTTATTTGATAGGTCTCTTATAGTTAATTCACGAAAATAAATGTTGTTGTCTGATTTATGAATGTCAATTAGACTTCGCAACAGGAAATAACTAATTCAGAAAAATTGAGTTGAAACTTAGATGAAATAATAAAAAATATGAAAAGTAAATTAACGTACATAGAGAGGAAAAATTATCATTATTTAGTCTCTGATCTGTACAATATCAACCATATAAAAAATGTTAAAATTTTGGAAATAGCTAGTATGTTTTACATAATGGTTTAAGATAGTACTTTTGGGGGCTTTAGTATTGAGGCCCGAAAGGCAAGGATTGGAAGAATTATTGGCACAAAGTTTCTAACCTCCATCACTCCATATGTGTCTTTCTAAACCTTAATCTAATTTTTCTTTTGTAACTTTGGTTGTTTCAATTCTTTAGATTTGCATTAGGAATTCATATCTACCAACAAATTAAATGCAGGTATGATATGGAGGGTCATTTAGTACATGAAACACGCGATGGAAAGAAGATTGCTGTCATTGGATTCGTCTACGAGATTGGATTATGCCCTGATTTGTTTCTATCCATAGTAAACACAAATTTGTTTTGTAACACTATCAGTATAATTTGACCAATTTTATTTTTCAGATTCTTGATATTATTTACATTTAATCACAGATAGAGAAGGATTTAAGAGCTCTTGCTGATAAAAAAGATGCAGAAAGACACATTGGAATAATTGATCCAAATCTAATAAAATTGGATGGCCAAAATTATTATAGGTATAATGGCTCTCTAACAACACCACCTTGCACAGAAGAGGTTGTCTGGACTATTGATGGAAAGGTACGTAATCAAATTCGCCCGTCTTTTTATTAGGAAAATTGAACACATGATTAAGAAATTAAAATTAACTAGGAACTTCATTGCTAATCCGTCATTAAATTGCTCATAGATAATATAATTTTTTAATTATTCATGTTAATTCATCGCTAACTAGGATTGCGAAGAATTTTTCTATTTAGCCACAGAGAAGTTGTCCCTGGCTAATATAAATACTTCCATTTTGGTTTCATTATTGTCATTTTGCTTTTTCAATTGCTCAGGTTAAAACTGTAACGAGAAGACAAATGGAATTGCTTCAAGATGCTGTTCATGATGTGAGTTGCTTACGCCCATAATTTTAGCAATATGATCTTCTTTCTAATTATACTATCATCTCTCAGAGAGGATCTGTTCATGATGTGGACATAAAAAAAAAAATATATATATTGTCTACTTTTTTTCTTTCAAAAACTTATTTGGTTATATATTGTGTCCATTCACTTCAAACTTGAATACTTTTTCAAGTAAAATGCATGTCTAACTTCAACTTCAAATATCATTTTTCAATTTAAATATATCAAGAATAGGAGAATTATTACCTTATATGCCCAGAACTACTCTTCTTCCATCTTAGTTTACTTTGAAGAAATCATTTCTATTAGTCTATATATTGGTTTTATGTCCAATCACCCACTAATTTTTCATGAAAGTTTTTTCAACCCCAAAAAAATTATATTTAGCTTTTATTTACAATTTGTTTGACTCGAAAAATGTGGTTTTCAATTAAAAACTCAAGAATCTACATTCTTTTTTTGAAGAGTCTACTTGTAAATATATATAACAACAAAGATAATGTTTTCTTGACTTTTTGTTCTCATGTTTAACACAGGAATTTGAAACCAACGCTAGACCAATTCAGCCATTAAATGGACGTCCTATCAAATTCAACAAACCTTGGCCTTTTAGCTTAGGGAGTTCTTATTAAACTCCCCAAAACGTATTTCTGTCTTTCTTTGATAAGGGTCCTGCCCCCCCCCCCCCCCCCCCCCCAACTACAAAGTCTTTATTCCTATTTGTCTATTGTACTACTAGTACACGATGATAATAATTGTCTTTAGAACTAGGAATAAATATGATATTATGATAATATGATTGTATCGTGAGATCTCATTGAATACATGGTATCAGTAATAAAATACACGGTATTAATTTGTTTGTATGTTAAAAGTCGGATGTAATTCAAAGGGACGAATTTGTTTACTTTTTTGAGGTTTGAATTTGGGTCGCAATTGTTCCAGCATCCCACAAGGAAAATAATACAGCATTACGTGTGTAGGCACGTGGATTTATATGTACTTCATAGTGAAATTAATTAGCAAAATCCATCGTCAACTTTGCATAACATAAAGAGGAAATTTCAACTTTTGGAGTAGATTTTTGGATAAACAGGGCACATTTTAAATTCTCCCATAACGTGGAAAACCTTCAGTCAATGGTAGTAAAACAGAGGAGTTTTCACACCTGGATATAAAATCTACTTCCTTCGATTCATTTTACTGTCATGTTTTTTTTTGCACGTCCTTTGAAAACATTAATTAAAAGATTAATTTAACTACATTATTCCTATATATAAGTGAGGATACAAATTTTTTATAGTCCTTACAGGATCAAAATAGTAATTTCTTTCTTTGATGATTTGGACTAGATACATCCCTACACGTGTTGTTGGTGTTGACTTTTCTTGCATGCTTCCATTTTGTCCCCATCTTTTCTTTTAAAATCAGACCCAGTTAGGCCCCCTTATTGAGTTAGCTTTTGCATTATTTGGGTTATACATTTTGGCCTTTGCTTCTTTAATGAGCTTATACGTATGTTTATAAAGATTTGTTCTAAATTAAGTTTCAGGTATGATATTAAAAATTATTTTCCCTTTTTATTCTACTTTAATTGTTATGGTTATTAAGAATAATTGATCTTAAATACGGAGATAGATTAATGTGGTGAAAGAAAGATAAATATTAATTGAGAGCAAAAATATATAAGGTAATTTAGTCAAATTATCATTTTAATCAATATTCCATCCGTCCTAAATTAACGACGACTTTAGCTAAAAATACTTATCCTGAAATAATGATTAATTTAGATAATCAAGATTAAAATTTGCAATTTTTTCAATTATACCCTTATAATTCTTTTTGATATTTCTCAAGTCTAAAAAAAACATTTAATAAACAGGGGCAACTTAATAAATAATATCTTCTACTTATGTTTATTAATGAACGTGAAAAGAGCAAAAAAGACAATTAAAACGGGATGTAGTGAGCATTTTTTTAAGGAGCATGCAAAATATAAACATGACAAGTAAAATGGATTAGAGGGAATACATTATTTATGTACTTCAATTATTATTGGATTAATTTATGTAAAGACTCTAACCAATGTTATAAATATTGTACTGTAAAATTGAAGTCATTGAGAATTTTATTGTACTAGATGGTCCTAGAAGATTAAAAAAAAATGAGTTTGGTCAAAAACTCTTGCTACATGAAATTATAAGTGAAATTAGGACTTAATAAACACCGAATTAATTTATTATTGTCAATAACTAAGAAATTGCATGCTCACAAATTCATAAAAATGCCAATGTTTTTCGGATTATAATCTTCATCAAGTTGTAATTATTAGCATATTTTAAATTATGTTATTTTAAAGAATAGCGAATCACTTGTAGGCCCTTTCATATTTTCTAATTCTCCAACTAAACTTCCTTCCTCATAAATAAATTTTTACACAAACTTATCCAATTATGTGATTACAAGCTTTAATAATTATGAAGACTTATCAACAAGACATGTTTATCGTGCCACTAAATTATATTAATTATGAAATAAAAAAAAAATGTGATACAAATTATACTTTTTAAATTTAAAATACTATTTTTATATTTTGAGTAAGTCTGGGCCTGATGAAACTAGTTATCTTTAGGCTTTATATATCATAATCTTTTATCTCAATTTAGTATTTCTATCTTTTTCAGCACATTAATCTCTCTCCACACATTTTTAAGTAAGGGCAAATGTAAAAACTAATAATTGATATATATATATATTGATTTTCTAAACTGACAACTACTTTGGACGAATTTTATTTTTAATAAGGACGACCAAGATAACTCAAGTTAAAAGATGAATTAATGCTATAAGCTTGGGGTGGTTGCTCACAAATTAAAAAAAATCCCAGATTTATATTCACTTTCATTTGGGAGTATTCTCTTAGAAATTTTAATCAAAAACTTCTTTTATGAGGTACTAAAATTGTTGAACCTAATGATTTAGCTGTTAAAATTGAACATCATACTTCCTTTCTAGGACAGAAAGTCACGAATTACATTTAGCAGGAACTTTCTCCAAAATTTCTTACTATTAGAAGCTAAATCAAAATGTGCCTTTTAAAATTATCCTTTAGAATGGGGACAGGTAATAGCGCAACAAAATTGAAAGTTCAACACACAACGCCAATTTTAGACTTGTATAGTTTAGAATCTCTTCTCTTCATTTGACTCCATTAACAGAGCTTCAAGCTTAGAAAACGATAAACAAAATTAATTCCTGATAGGCGCTTATCTATGTCCACATCAATTGGGCGAATGATAAAGTTTTAAATATTCCAGGCTACATGAATAGACAAGTTGACAACCATGATGCATCACTCGTACATTGTCATAATTCATAAATGGGCATGCATGAGACAAATATTGATAAACAAAAAGAGAATTCATTTTCAATAAAGAAGTTGATCGCGGACATCAATTGTACACAACAAAATCATTTAAAAATAATTGTAGGCAATTCTATTTAATAAGTATTCAATGATAACCTAAAATAAATACTACATTCGTTTTAATTTATGTGTCTTCGTTCGATTGAGCATAAAGTTTAAGTAAGAGAGACTTTTGAATCTTATGATTTTAAACTAAATATATGTGTAATGTACCAAAATACTCTTAAGCCTTATGGTCTTAACGTGTTAGATAGGATGCTGGAATTTCGAAACAAATTAAAAGAAAAGTAAGATACATAAATTTAAAGAGAATAGTAAGTAACCTGCTATAATAGACATAAGTAGTAAATTGTCCCGTGCTTCACGCAACTTGAGTTAAAACAATCAAATATAATTAGTTGAAACATCTACATATATTATGGGGTGCTTCTTATTAATCTAAAACTCCTTTGAAATTCCATAAAATGAGTATATAAAAATAAATATATTACACAATACGATAAAATAATATAAGTGAAAAATATACATGAATGAACAAACTAAAACAGAAAAAGAAAATCCAAAAGAAGAATCAATGGTATAAAATAGTTGCAGACTTGTAAATAATTACTTAGTTGGCCAATTCAAATGATTTTCACACGTATTAGCATTTCGTTTTCTTCATATTGTTAACAAAATTGTTATTAAATCTTAATTTCTTGTGTTTATTCTTTGACATTCATTCCCGTCCCCGTCCCCGTCCCCGTCCCTCTCCCTCTCTCTTTCTCCACCCCCGATGGACCCACTCCTTTTGTGCATTTCTCTTATGGTTTCTATAAATATTCATGACATTTTTCGAAAAAGTGAATCGCAATACTGATTGGGTTATTCACGAAGTATTGCATTTTTTAATTTAGTATTAGTCATCGTTCTCATGCTTTAGCTGAAGAAGGAGAAGTGTGTCGAAATTGTTTCAAAGGTTTTACAAAGCGCGCAGACATTAATATACATATTAATTAAAAAATAAAAACAAATTGTTAGACATAGGAAAAAAAATTGAAAAATCATTATGTGATATCCACCTTAGTACATTAGTTTGAAAATTAGTTGAAGGAAAAAGATGAAAGCAAAAGACAATCTATTAGTTGTTGAAGGAAAAATCTTTATGTGGGATCCATCGTAGTACATTAGTTGAGAATTAGTTGTTGAAGGAAAAAGATGAAAGCAAAAGATAATCTATTTTTTTTTCTTTTATCTTTTGATAGCATGATTTTAATGTTGCGCATCAAATAAAATGGGAAAATAGTTTGTAAAAGTCTAAAAAAGTTCATCAGTCAAATTTGACAAACTATCATTTACCAGAAAAATTTCATTTCTATTTTACATTGATATAGCTACTCCACCAACATTACAAAAATATTTTTCTAAAGGATTAGTGCAGCTGATCATAACAAAATTGGGGCAGATCGTAAAGAAATATGTACACAACTACAATCAAATAGATATATAACAATTAAAGAACTTTAAACAAAACTAATTGAGTCCAACTCCTTGAATAATGTTATTAGTTGTCAATATTGATCTATAAATACATGTTCGTCTATATAAATATTGATTTAGACCAACCCGATAGAAATGATGGAGAACACAATCATACAATGCTTTTTTGACAGTAAGATGAAATACATACACTTGATAGAATAGAAGAAATACTAGTTTTGCTGAGAATCCAAGAGGCTTTAGATCCTGCAAGACAAAATAGTAGAAATTGGCATTGCTTAGTCACATTTGCTAATTCTAATCATAGTTTTACCTAAAAAAAAAAAAAACTTAAATTTGTGCTTAGGAGAAAATATACTCATATACTACATAGATTGGACAAAAGATGTGCTTGCCAAGCAGTTATGCACTAATCAACTTATGGTGGTTGAATTTATAGTATTGTGTTTAAAGGTTACATTTGAGGAAGTAAATAGTGGGAGTTTAGTAGGCAAGTAAATACTACAAGTGGGAGGGAGAAAAAGAAGTACACAATGGCAATTTAAGATGGCAAGTCAATACTACAAGATGGCTCACACGCTAGAGAAAAATGTTAATTAGGAAGAAATTAATAAGTGACTTTTGAACATTTTAATACATTATTATTTATAGCACATAAATGGGAAAATAGAGAAAATTTCAAAATAAATGAGTAAAAAAATAAATAAAAATGTAGAGATGTGTCACGTCACCTTTTCGCGTTAGCTTTATATTATATATAGAATGTAGATTACTATGATGGTGTAAAATTTATGATAGTATTAGTATATATAAATTTAACGAGAAGTTTAGTCAAAAGCAAAACTTTCTTTTGGGTAGCTTCGAAAAGTTTTACCATGATAGAAGCTCAACCAATAAATATTACGTGAGGGCCCATTATATTTTCGCCACATGGATATGTGGCACCACTTATATATTTAAAGCTATAAAATAAAACAAAGAAGAAAGAGAATGTGAAGTTCTGAACCAAATTAAAAGTGGATTGTTAGGTCCACAGAAAATTGAGTTAATAAATTATAAAAAAATGCATTGTAAGTAAGTGGATTGTGGGGTTCACTTTTTTATTAGCTTTGCGATGCTCATTTCCACCAAAGTATTGGACGTTTCTCTTCTTCAAGAAAACTTGGTTCTTCCTTTTAAGTTCTAAGCCTATTCATTTTATTCTATTCAGCTATTAAAATCACATATTCAACTATTAAAATTAAATTTACAAATTCTTTGAAAATTGGTGCTCAAATCTTTATTGACAACTTGGTGCCCTGCTAATGCTAAGAAAAAAAAAATTAACATCCTTGTTGATGTTACAAAATAAGGTTCATTAATGAGAAACTTCTCTTTTTTCCAAAATTTGAAATTTTGGCAAGAGAAGGTGGTTGTACAGATCCAAACAATGATAAAAAGAAAAGGATGACAAAAAGTTGATAGATTTATTACATTTAGAGCGCAAAGCTTGCTGCTCTAGAAAAAAGAATAAGAAAGTTGATAGATTTATTACATTTAGAGTAGAAAGTTTCTTGTTCTTAAGAATAACTTTGGTGTCCCTTTTGAGAAAGAAATTTTTGGTACTGGTGTGTGACAGAGGCGGACCTACATGGAAGTGCACTCTCACTCTTCAAAAAAAAATTATATATATATATATATATATATATATATATATATATATATATATATATATATATATATATATACTCTCACTCTTCAAAAAAAATTTATATATATATATATGCATATACTTTGAGAAATTAATATATATTTATTTGTGCACTCTAACAAACGAAAGTATCTTTGGGGCATGTTGGTTGCAACTGTTGCTTCCCTTATATGTCACCTTAAATCGAACCCGAATATAACTTTTAATTATTTTTTGAGCCTAAATGAGCTCGCCCAGATTTGAACCTGCACAGTCACCACATGTTGCACAGCCTTAACCACTAAGCTATCTCTTTCATTTGCATCATTGTGTTAAATTTTATTTATTACACATATTTGACCTATTTACTTGTATTTTCGTCAGTGCTACGCTATTTAGTGACCGGTTCGACACGGTATTATTCCTCAATCATCATTAAAATTTTTGTTGGCGTTTATATTAAGATAATAGTGGCCCCGGCATCTTAAAATCCTAGTCCGCCTAGTCCGCTTGTGGGTGTATTTTTGGTTAGGTGTGATTAGCAAAGGAGGGAAAATGACTTTTTGTTCCCTCCATTTCTTTTGTAATATGCATTATTTTGTCATCTTTTGTTTTCACTAGTTCATTTGTAAAGATGGCACACATATCCATGTGGCAAAAATGTAATAGACCCTCACACAGTTTTTGTTGGTTGAGCCTCTGCCTTGGTAAAATTTTTCGTCAGCTTTACACATTGGTCTAACTTCCCACCTATATATGATCCAAACGTTCTCTAAATTTTCTCATCAACTAACAAAACATTTCATCAACAGTTGAGGATATAATATGAATATGGAAGCAATAACCAAAATCTTGCTCATTTCTTTGCTTTTCCTTTCAAGTGCATTTTTTGCGAGATCTGGAGAAATTGGTACGTTAAAAGTATCTAAAATAGAACCTCCAATTTTTTTTCAATTCTGCTTGTTTGATTTTAGCTCGTGCATGGCGGCCTTCCATTTTTGGATACAACTTATATATACCAACAGTCTAAATAATTTTAATTTGCACTATTAATGTACTTTAATTTGTATTATTTTTTAGGCTACTAGTGCAGACTTTTTATATATGACGGTTACATTTAATTATCTTTTAATGTGAGTTGATAACGTAAAAATTCAGTGTATTTATAAAGCTTTGATTTTCCTATGTTTGGGCAATTGTAGAGAATGAGTTTAGTTACGATGAAAACGCGAAGAATGGACCAGCTAACTAGGGCGATATTCATCCAAATGAATGGGGCACTTGTAAAAATGGAACAATGCAGTCTCCAATTGATCTTCTTAACAAAAATGTTGAAGTTGTATCTAATTTAGGAATACTTCAAAGATACTACAAACCATCGAAGGCCACTCTCTTAAACAGAGGCCATGATTTAATGGTACGTTAATTGAAATTGTGGATCAATACTACTAATAATTAAAAGTTTGAAACAACTTTCTGATGAGTGATTAATAATTGATAAATGCAGTTGAGATGGGATATGGAGCATACTCGAAGATAAATGGAATTCAATATCAACTCAAACAAGTTCATTGACACACACCTTCTGAACATACTATAGATGGTAAAATTTATACTCACCAGCTTACATATACTACTAGAAACATAGGTTTTTTCCACCGATATTTAGTCAAAATTTGTGTTATGAAACATGATTTTCGCATCTCATTCCCACCGAACCAACTCATTGGGAAAACTCATAATGGGAACAGGTTTCCATTGAAACGTTGGGAAACTTCCTAATTTTTCCGTATGAAAACACTAGTAATATAGTAATATTTAGTTTTTTCCCACCAACATTCAATGAGAATAGCCACTGAACTTCAGCGGGAGATTTCAATGAGAGCATAGTGATTTACTTAGTAGATATTCATAGAGTTAACTTATATGCAGACGGTGTATTAGAAATGTAATTTAAAATGTAGGTTGCTTGTCTTATTTGGTAGGTCTCTTATAGTTAATTCACGAAAATAAATGTTATTGTCTGATTCATGAATGTCAATTAAACGCCACAAAGGGGAATAACTAATTCAGAAAAATTGAGTTGAAACTTAGATGAAATCATCAAAAATATGAAAAGTAAATGAACGTACACACAGAGGAAAAATTATCATTATTTACTCACTTATCTGTACATTCTCAACCATATAAAAAATGTTAAAATTTTGAAAATAGCTGTATGTTTTACATAATTTTTTAAGATAGTACTTTTGGGGGCCTTTAGTATCGGGGCCCTAATGGCAAGGATTGGAAGAATTATTGGCACAAAGTTTCTAACCTCCATCACTCCATATGTGTCTTTTTAAACCTTAATCTAATTTTCTTTTGTAACTTTGGTTGTTTTAATTCTTTATATTTGCATTAGGAATTCATACATACCAACAAATTAAATGCAGGTATGATATGGAGGGTCATTTAGTACATGAAACGCACGATGGAAAGAAGATTGCTGTCATTCGATTCGTCTACAAGATTGGATTATGCCCTGATTTGTTTCTATCCATAGTAAACACAAATTTGTTTTGTAACACTATCAATATAATTTGATCGGTCTTATTTTTCAGATTCTTAATTATTTACATCTAATCACAGATAGAGAAGGATTTAAGAGCTCTTGCTGATAAAAAAGATGCATAAAGACACATTGGAATAATTGATCCCGGTGCACTAAGCTCCCGCAATGCGCGGGGTCCGCGAAAGGCCGGACCACAAGGGTCTATTGTACGCAACCTTACCTTGCATTTCTGCAAGAGGCTGTTTCCACGGCTCGAACCCGTGACCTCCTGGTCACATGGCAGCAACTTTACCAGTTACGCCAAGGCTTCCCTTCATTGAAATAATTGATCCAAATCTAATAAAATTGGACGGCCAAAAATATTACAGATATAATGGCTCCCTAACAACAACACCTTGCCCAGAAGAGGTTGTCTGGACTATTGGTGGAAAGGTATGTAATCAATTCGCCCATCTTTTTATTAGGAAATTTAACACACGATTAAGAAATTGAAATTAGCTAGCAACTTCATTGCTAATCCGTCATTAAATTGCTCGTAGATAATATAATTTTTTAATTATTCAGGTTAATCCGTCGCTAACTAGGATTACGACAAATTTTTCTGTTTAGCTACAGAGAAGTTGTCCCTGGCTAATATAAATACTTTCATTTTGGTTTAATTATTGTCATTTTGCCTTTTCAATTTCCCAGGTTAAAACTGTAACGAGAAGACAAATGAAATTGCTTCGAGATGCTGTTCATGATGTGAGTTCCTTACGCCCATAATTTTAGCAATATGATCTTCTTTCTAATTATATTATCATCTCTTAGAGAGGATATGTTCATGACGTGGACATAAAAAAATTGTTTTTTTTCAACTTTTTTTCTTTTAAAAACTTATTTGGTTATATATTGTGTCCATTCACTTCAAACTTGAATACTTTTCCAAGTAAAATGCACGTTTAACTTCAACTTTCAAATATCATTTTTCAATTTAACTTCTCTATATTGGTAGCTAAAGCCCTTTGATCAACAGCAGCAAGGTGACAAAAACCCTTTCTAGATTTTTCTTGGTATTTTTTCATTAACGAAACTCCTCTTTTGTTAGAGGGATCTAGTTATATATATTAAAATTAAAACAAATTAAAAATTCAATTTGCATATCCTTGTATCATCTGTCTCGTCCTTGATATATCTTAGACTCATCCAAAATTCAAATAACACGATAATACGAAATATATAGAAATAAATAACACACAATCCCTGATTCGGACGTACATATATAGATTCCTACTTGGCGGGGTTAATTTTTCATTACGGAAAGTCAAAATATAAAAAAGTAGAAACACAAAGACGTTGATGAAATTCAAGTATATATATATATATATAGGTTTTGCTAACCTACGACATGAAGGTTGTAGAATAGCAATGTACCACTTTTTGATTCACCAAATTACCACTGCCAGACAATTAAAACATAGAAAGCTTGAGGGCTTTCTGACTTTTTACAAAAACTGAACCCACTTTCCCTTTCTTTTTTCATTTTCCTTCTCTCCTTGTCAATGGAGAAACTGATGCAATTGGACTATACATCAATTCTATGAAATTTCAATGGGATTATTTTTGTTGAGCATCTTGTCAACTTCGGAAAACAAACAATTGCAGGGATGTAGACAGCCTATTTGATTCCATGAAATCATACCCTAATTTATAAATAATATAAAGTTAGGTATAGTCAATCCTAAATGGTACCTCTCTATGGCGAAGGATTCTATTTATCTTTTTTTCTCTTATTTTTTGCAATTTTTTCCTCCTTCATCCTACTAGTTTAGCTTATATTAAATTTTTTAAAAATCAAAAAGTCTCTTTCCTTCATAATTATTTTTATTAAATTGAGAAATTAATACGTATTAATGACTATGTTTTTCACCTTCTCTTGTATTCTACAGATTTTGGCCATTTTTACCATTCATGTGTCAACCATTTTAATCTTCAATTAAATTGAACAATTAATACACATTAATGGGTTAGGTCTTTTCCACAGAAAAAAAGTTTACGTTTTTTTTTTTGGTCTTCTTTCGCTATTTGTATGGGCATAAAGAACAAGGCTACATATATTCTTTGCAATCATCCTGTGGCGGAAGGCAGCAATATGAAAAAGATATATTAGCAGAGAAAAGATATTCTACTTATAGCATTCTGTCGAGTTTTTGTTGTTTTATCTTCTCTTGTAGAGTTGCAGTTAATAGAAAAAATCGCAGCAATAAGTATAAACGATTATCATTTATCATTTTTGCTAATTGTTTGTAGCACAGATACAAAATAAAGCTATTAAGTTGTATGCTAAATTGACTAGAATTTATTTATCCCTCTTACACTCCAAGCCTGAACTATATATCAACACTACCATTTGCTTCCATCATAGATAACTTTCAATTATGTCCCTTCAAATTCATCTTTAGGCTACACCAGATAAGTTTTTAGATCTGTATTATATGTTTATAAATGTATAATCTATATTTTGTTGATTATTTTAGTATTAATTATTCTTATTGATACCATGTGCGCAGTATGTCCCCTTCAGTAACAAAATTTCAATTGTTTTACCATTTGTGTCGCAAGAGCATTAGGAGGTGGGCTTCCAAATAACTTTTGTTTCTAAGTTCGTAATTCATTTGTACGAGAAAATTCATCTTTTCAACATACATTACACATATCTGCTATTACATGCCAAATTTATAAATTAAAACAACTATATTTTGAAGCCTTTTCTTTTACATAAAAAATGAGGAATTGTATCTAAATTATTAACTTGCTGAATTTAGAAGGTGACGTGACACATTTCTTAAATCAGAAAACACAATTATCATTTTTTCTCTTCTTACTTTTTAAAACTCAAAAGTCTTTAAATATTTTGCTTCTTTTCCCCTTCTTCCTCAATCAATGTGACTAACGTTTTAAACTTGCTAATAAAAGCAACATATTTCTCCTCTTCCTCGTTTCTCCTTTATTTTTGTATTTCTTACTCAATGTTCTAACTTCCATTTAATGCTTTTATGTGTTTTAATATCATAAGGAATTTTAAGAAATTTTGATAGGCATCAAAGTAGTGGCTTTACTATTAAGAGTGGAATGTGCTTATAGCATGCATTTGTTTTCTCCTTTTGTTGTTAATCAAAAGAAACTTTTCATTTTTAACTTTGTGCTTATGGCACTGTAATTTTTTGTGATTTTAGTTTTATTTTATTTATTTTTGCTTTAGGTTTATGTGTTCAGAGAGAGAGATTCACGGTTAACAAACTCGAGAATTTTAAAAAAATTTAGGCATGCCTTAAAATAATTGTGTTAATCATTATTGAGAGTAGGACTATTTTCAAAGTATACTTTATTTTCCTTTTAGTTAATCAGCAGGTAATTTTTGTTACTTCTCTTGTTTTTTTTTTTTTTTATTTTAACTTTGTGCTCTTCAGGTTGTAATTTTTTTAGAATTTTGATTTTCCTTATTTTTGTATAAAGCCGATGCTCTCATAGAGAAATTTGAGGTCAACAAAAAATGTATTTTGTTCTAATTTCTTACTTAGTAAATCTACATTTTTTTATGCTTATTAGCACGTTCCTTTTACTTTTTATGCATACGTATTGTAACATTTTATTCCTTGGTAGAAATAATTTAAAATAAATAAATTTAGGGATTACTACCTATGTCTTTTATTTTACTTTTCTACTTCAATTTTTGTTTTTTGTATTTTTTTCCATTAAATCTATGATTCTTTTTTTGTAAGAGAACATTTTTCACGACCGCGCGAAGTGCGGACAAGTACACTAATTTATAAATAAACTGCAACTTTAAAAACTCATTCGTTGTTGTCCATTTCCCTTCATCCTCTCATTTTCTATTTTTTTTTTGTCCTTTTTTATACCGCTCATAATTCCTCCTCTTATTTTCTCTTTTTCTTCCTTCTTTAAGTCTTTTCCCTTCTCAATAATTTTTTTCATTTTCTCTGGGTATTAAACAATATATTGGTGAAATCTAAAACTAAACTAGATCCTTGCAGTTATATATATTTACAAATACAATGGAACGCACAATACTAAATTGGAAAGGAAATTGTAAGCTTCATCAAAAGGAAACGAGAAAGAAATTGAGGGCGTCAAACAAGTAACAGGAGGGAAAGATCCTATTTACTTTGAAAAAGACAGAAAAGCCCTCAAACATCCTATGTTTTAATTGGCTGGCAGGGGTAATTTGGTGAATCAAAAAGTGGGAACATTGCTATCCCACAACCTTCATATTGTAGGTTAGCAAAACTCTCTCTCTTTCTGTGTGTATATATATATATATATATATATATATTAGAAATTAAAAAAATACCTATTACCTATCTACATTGTGTATTGTATTAGCAAAAGGTTGTCACGTGAGACCCCTTGAATAAAGGCGCTCCGCCACTTCGTGAAGATCAATTAAGGTTTTAAAACACTCCATGCGACATGAATAGAAAACCATAATTAATGAATCAGTCATAAATTGGCATGCAAGTGACGCGAGAAATAAAAAGAGAATTTACTTGAAAAAGAAACTATCGTCGTGGTCTTTAATTAATGCATTGAATTTCAAAATAGAGTCCTTGGTCTTTTTATTGTCTTATTTTACATATTAAAGTCTCCTGAAATAGTACGATGCTTCAAGCCACTTGAATTAAATGTAGAAATTTGGCACGAGAAGTTTAGTCAAAAGCAACTTCTGTTTAGCCAGCTTCACATTACCTTACTCTTCCTAGATAATAGTCCACTAGTATTGGTAGCCGCGCGATGCTTGAATAATATTGAAAAAATATATTAATGAAAATTGTCATCTGACTTATAGTACATTGGATCATATTACTCTAACAAAAATTCAATTATCATCTTATTTTTTAATATAATGCAATATACAGACTAACAAAATCTTTATGAAATTAGAAAAGACATATTATGTAAGAGCTTGAATATCTTGTTAGTTCTTTAATATAGATTTTCTTTGACTCTCTTAATAATAATTTTATTTAATTTTGGTCAAAATTATAGCATCATTTTTTTGGGTGAAATAATTTTCTCCCTCTAATTTTGCTTTAAAAGTCGAACACTCTCCCCCGACTTTGAACAACGACATTCCCCGCCTCACCTCCTACATGTCAATTAATTTTGAAGTAACTTTTTTCGCTTTGACTTGTTAACATTTTTCTTGTTTTAGTTTTAAAATATTAGGTTTTTTTTTTTTAACCATTAGCAAGAACTTGTTTCAATCGCATATCATAAGAAATTCGGGCAACTTTCTCAAATAGAATATCCAACAGTACCGAACATATATTATGGACTTAACTATACTTACAGAATAAATAAAGTAAATATCAAAACTAATTTTTTAACACATACAATTTTGATAATTGAGCCTAATAACATTTTAATTAGAAAATTTATTCGTGTAAGTAATTTTGATAATAATAACCAATACTCAAAAGTTCATTTACTTAATTGAGAATAAAAGAGAACAAAAACCTTTTAAACATATATTTAATATTTAATGCATGTAATATAAGAGAATAATTATTATAAATAAAGATAATTTTTATAACAATTCCTTAATGATACAATATTATACTTTAAATGAATTTATCCATGGAACTTTATGGCGGGGTTAATTTTTCATTACGGAAAGTCAAAATATAAAAAAGTAGACACACAAAGACGTTGATGAAATTCAAGGCATAATATATATATACACATTAGAAATAAAAATTTTTAAAAAAACTTTTTAGCAAAAGGCTGTCAATTGACACCCCTTGAACAAGGGCGCTCCGCCACTACGTGAAAAAAAAAATTAAGGTTTTAAAACACTCCAGTGACATGAATAGACAACCATAATTAATGAATCAGTCATAAATTGGCGCATATGTGACGCGAGAAATAAAAAGAGAATTTATTTGAAAAAGTAACTATCGTCGTGGTCTTTAATGAATGCATAGAATTTCAACCAGCAAAAACTCAAGAGAAGAATTTCAAAAAAAGTCCTCGGTCTTTTTATTATCTTATTTTACATATTAAAGTCTCCTGAAAATAGTACGATCCTTCAAGCCACCTGAATTGAGTTTAGAAATTTGGCACGAGAAGCTTATAAGTCAAAAACAACTTCTTTTTAGTCCTGAAAATAGTACGATCCTTCAAGCCACCTGAATTGAGTTTAGAAATTTGGCACGAGAAGCTTATAAGTAGCAACTTCTTTTTAGTCATCAGCTTCACATTACCTTACTCTTCCTATATAATGGTCCATACGTTTTCTGAGTTCGCACATCAAATAACACCACAATTCATCAACAGTTGAAATCTTGAAGATATATTAATGAAGATGGCAGCAACATTAACCAAAATCTTGTTCATTTCTTTTCTTTTCCTTTCAAGTGCATTTCTTGCAAGATCGGCAGAAGTTGGTAGGATAAAAGTACTACAAATAGAAGCTTTAGTGTCTTTCCAATTTTGCTTATTTGATTTTAGCGCATGGCTTTTTATTTTGGATTTAACTTATAGTATATACTTTCAAGCATATAACCAATATATTAGTATAAATATTCTTTAACACTTTCTGTGCATAGAGTTATGATTTCTTTAATGTTTGGGCAATTGCAGATGACGAGAGTGAGTTTAGTTACAATGAAAAAAGCGAGAATGGACCAGCTAACTGGGGCAGGATTCATCCAGAATGGAGCACTTGCAATACTGGAAAATTGCAGTCTCCAATTGACCTTCTTAACGAAAGGGTTGAAGTTGTATCAGACCTGGGAATTCTTCGCAAATATTACAAACCATCCAATGCCACTCTCTTAAATAGAGGCCATGATATGATGGTGATAAATTGATATTATTAATCAATACTATACTAGTAATAATTGGTACTGAAACCATTTTTTAATGTGATTATATATTTCCAAATGCAGTTGAGATGGGAAGGTGATGCAGGATATGTGAAGATAAACGGAACTCAATATCAACTTAAACAATGTCATTGGCATACACCTTCTGAACACACAATCAATGGAAAAAGGTGTACTCCCTAGCTCACATATATTCATATTGGAGTTAATTAGCACAATATCACTACAGTTAAGGAAAGATTCACCTGTTTTATTTTTTTCTTTGCTTTATTTATTTTGCATGAGGAATTCATATTTATCAACAAAATTAAATGCAGATTTAATTTGGAGGCTCATTTGGTACATGAAAGCAGTGATGGAAAGACTGCTGTCATTGGAATCATCTACCAGATTGGACGGCCTGATTCCTTCTTATCTATGGTAAATACGAATTTATTTATATGACATAAGTAGAGGGTAAGATAGGATTTTCACCAAAGGGATTCATCATCTATTACATATGTATAAAAAAAAATTAACCTTATTTACAGTGTAATCTTTCAAAGGATTCCGATGAACCACTTTCCTTGCCTGAACACTAGAATTTAACTTATATTCGTTGACGTGCATTGAAATTGTCACACTACAAGTATAATTTAATCTGTCCCATTTTTTGAATTCTTGACATTATTTTGACTTGTGATTACAGATAGAGAAGGATTTAAAAGCTCTTGCCAATACAAAAGGTGTAGAGAGAGCCATTGGAACAATTGATCCAAAGCAAATAAAAATGGAAGGCAAAAGATATTACAGATATATTGGCTCCCTGACAACACCTCCCTGCACCGAAAATGTTGTCTGGACTATAGATGGAAAGGTAATCAAATTTTCCCAATCCATTATGAATATTAAATGTAATTACTTCTATTTTGAAATTAATTTTAATTATTTGATTTTTCTTCTTGAATTTTACAGGTTAAAACTGTAACAAAAAGGCAAATGAAATTGATCCGAGATGCTGTTCATGATGTGAGTTGCTACCCCAAATCAAAAATTTTGCACTAAGAATTTTCATTCCTAATTATATATATTTCATCCCTCATTAAACGCAGACTTTTCAGACCCAAAAACTATTTTTTTTTTAATTTATGAGACTCGAAAAGGGTGGCTATTCAATTAAAGACACCGTCTTCTTGACTCCTTTTTTTATCTCTTATTTTGTTTGTCACAGGAATCTGAAACCAATGCTAGACCAGCTCAGCTACTAAATAGACGTCCTATCAAATTCTATAAACCAGAACTGAAACCCTGAAATACAAGCGAATTGATTATGTATCTATAGTTTGAGAAAGCACACATCGATCACGGTCATTAAATATAGCTGTCCGTTAATGATAATCAATAATTTTCTTCAGAACTAGGACTAGAAATGTTTTTTATCACAGATGATTGTGTTAGTATCTTCGTTATTGTATTTATTCATTGTATCATACTAATAAAGTACTGTTGTGGAAGAGTTTGCTTATCTTTGTGAGGCATGGAGCCTCGAATTTTGTCTGTATGTGTTCCGGCATCCGACAAGTAGAATATAAGCGTGTGTAAACACATCAATTTATTGGTAATTGACACCAATTCCATCGTCGTCAACTCTGAAAATAACAGAGGAAACTTCAAAATTTGACCCAAACTTGTTGGATGACCCGGGCCCGTTTCTAATAGATGACAAAAGTTCAATTCTTCCCCATGTGCCAAAAACATTTGAGTCCTCTAAAGAATATTCTTTCCTCAAGACAAATAGATCTTTTGGTCTTGAGAAATACATACTCAATAACGTCGTCTTTTGGATTTGAGTTGCAATCTAGAGGATGTAAGTTCCACATGACTCTCTTACTTTCAAGAGCCTAATCACATTAAAGGTGCACAAAATAATCTATAACAGAAAAAAAAAAAAAAAAGGAAGAAAATTAAATAATCTATTTTTGGTGAAAAATTCAGCATCTTAATGGTAGCTGGGTACTATAATATTTGATTGATCAGGGCATTAATTATCTCATCGTGACCAAAATGACTAGAAACTTTACAGAGTTGGGAAACTTAGAAATTACTCTCTCCGTCCCATAATAAGTGTCACCTTAGCAAAAAACACGCATATTAAGAAATTAATAATGCAATGTGAAGTTTATCAAATTACCCCTATATAATAAAAATAAATTATTTTTACCTTTTGATTAAAACATATACAAGAAGTAAACCTTTTGACATTGAGAATCCAACAATATCAAGTTACTATGTGGCTTTTCCAATCATCGTTTAGATGTTACTTTATTGTCTAACGGTAGAATTGAAAAAAAAAAACTAGCCAATTTATGTCTTGATTTCCTAAGATGACACTTATTATGAGACAATTTTTTTTGGCTAAAGTGATACTTATTATGGGACGGAGGGAGTATATGTTAATCTCCTATTTATACAGCTGATTGGGAATTGAATCTCATGATTACAGTCAAGGAAAAGAAAAGATATTAAATTACAGATACATTCCTAATACTAACAAATTACAATATATAAAATCAAATGAGATATTTACAAAATAAAATAAAATCAGATTTGTAATCAAGTCGTTGATATTGTTCAGATATGAACTTTAAAATGGTGATATTGTTCCTTTATATAATAGAAGATCGTTTAAAAATTTATGATAGTATGAGTACATGTAGCTTTTATCCAAATAAAATTTGGCACAAGAAGTTTAGTTAAAAAACTTCTTCTTTTTGGTCAGTTTCACATTTGGCTTTACTCCCCTTGTATAATAATCCTGGAATTCTCTGAGTTTGCTCATCAACTGACAAAACATTTCAACAGTTAAAAGATATAGTGAATATGGGAACAATAACCAAATTCTTGTTTGTTTCATTTCTTTTCCTTTCAAGTGCATTTCAGCTTGCAAGATCTCAAGAAGCTGGTACGTTAATGTATTAAAAATTGAGGCTCTAGAGTCTTTCCAATTAGGGAAAAAATAACTTAATAATACTGCTTAAGATTTTATATTACAAAACATAAGAATAATTTTTCTTTTTTATAAAACATACCAATAAAATTACAAAATACACTAGATTTGAGCTTAATGGAATACCCACGATTTTAGGCTTTTATTTTGGAATAGAATCTGATTTTTAAATGTGGAGTAATTTTAGAATACTTACCAATCAGATTCTTCTTCTTTTCAAAACGATTTCTCTCTCTCTCTCTCTTCCTCTAAGAATGTTGATAGATTATGCATACATTAATAATAGAAAGCTTTTGATTACTGAACTGCGTATTAAATATATATAAAAGTTGGTTTGTATCGGTTTGAGATATATATGATCACCGTACGTATGAAATCTGTATAAATTATATATACTGTAGTATGTTAAAAACTATGAAATTTGTATTAATATGATATATATATCATTTTTGACATATGTAGTCACGATATGTATGAAATGCGTATAAATTGGATATAAATTAGCCTTAAAATGTGTATGAAATGCGTATGGAATCTGGTTTGTATCAATTACAAAATTTATTATTATATATATATATATATATATATATATATATATATATATATATATCTTCTCCATGTTTGAAGCTGTAGCAAAATTACATTAAGTTGTATTATAATTGTATGTTGAGTTGTATGAAAATTGTATTTTAAAGTTATAAATTATATAATTAGTTCTATGAAATTTGTTTTTTAGATGTATATTGTTGTAGATATTTGTAGAATACAATTTTATACAAATTTTATACAACCTAGAATTACCAATTAGAATGAATTTTTTGAGCAAAAGGTGAAGAAAATCAGGGAACAATATTTGTTAATTTGAAAGGAGAGAGAAAAGTGGATAAAATAAGAGAAGATCAGTTTCCTTACGTTATTTCGATGATTGATTGACGTCTAATTTATTTAT
This sequence comes from Lycium barbarum, assembly GCF_019175385.1. Classification (NCBI taxonomy): domain Eukaryota; kingdom Viridiplantae; phylum Streptophyta; class Magnoliopsida; order Solanales; family Solanaceae; genus Lycium; species Lycium barbarum. The sequence goes on from NC_083337.1 coordinate 165,295,015, forward strand.
TGTGTTTTATTCGCTGCCTTTTAATTACCTGATTAGTATAGATTTTGTAAGAAAACTATTGATATATTTTGCAAACTGAAAAGTCTCGTCAGGTTCTGTAAATAAACCCTCTTACTATGTACATATACGTTTTTTGCCCTTCCAATTATGCTTGTTTGATTTTAGCGCATGCATCGCCTTTTATTTTGGATTTAACTTATATATATATATATAACAGTCTAAATAATTTTAATTTGCACTCTTAACGTACTTCAACCTGCCTTATTTTAGACTGCTAATTCATTTTTTTTTATGAACGGTTATATATAAGGGTGACTTGGTAGTGTAAAGATTCTTTTGCACCGTCAGTGTATAGAGTTATGATTTTCTTATGTTTGGGTATATTGTATAGTTTAGTTAAGACGAAAAAGCCGAGAATAAACCAGCTAACTGGGGCAATATTCGTCCAGTAGAATGGTTTGCCTGCAAAAATGGAAAAATGAAGTCTCCAATTGATATCCTTAACAAAAAGGTTGAAATTGTATCGAATTTAGGAATACTTCAAAAAGACTACAAACCTTAGAAGGCCACTCCCATGAGCAGAGGCCATGTTATCATGGTACGTAAATTGATTTTGTGCATCAATATATACTACTAATAATAATTAAGATATTTCTCATCAGCATCATATTAAACCATTTTGTAATGAGTGACTATTAATTTATAAATGCAATTGAGATGGGATGATGGAGGATACTTGAGGATAAATGGAACTCAATATCAACTCAATCAGATTCACTGGTACACACCTGCTGAACATGCTGTCGATGGAGAAAGGTATACTCACTAGCTTACATATATTCATGGAGTTAACTTATATGGCCTAAATGATTTTTACACTATAAATGCAATTCAAACTATACTATATATAGAAGGTTGCTTGTCTTATATATTGAGAAGCCTCTTAAAGTTAATTCATGTAAAAAAAACTACGTTTTTGATCTATGAATCAATTAAACGTCGCAAAAGATAATAATTAATTCAGAAAAATTGAGTTCAAAGTTAGAAAATGAAACGTCAGAAATATAAAAAATAAATGAACATACACAGAGGAAAAATTATCATTTACTCACTCATCTTTACAATCTCAACCCAATAAATAATTTAAAAAATTTGGAATCTATTTACATAAGTTTTATGTTATGGAGTACACAATAATTTAATGTACGTAGTACTTTTGGGGACTTTAGTATTTGGGGCCTAAGGCAAGGATTAGAAGGATATTAATTTGGCACAAGTTTCTATCTAAAATAATTCACTCCATTAGTCCATAGTATCTTTCTAAATCCTTATTCTGATTTTTCTTTTGTAACGTATTCGTTTTTTCTTTAATTGTTTATATTTGCATTATATATATATATATATATATATATATATATATCAACAAATTAAATGCAGGTTCGATATGGAGGCTCATTTGGTACATTAATGATGGAAAAAGGTTTGCTATATTGGAGTCCACTACGAGATTGGATTATTACCTGATTTATTGCTAACCACAGTAAGCACAAATTTATTTGTTACACTATCAGTAAAATTTAACCGATCTTATTATTCAGACTAGTGAATTTATTCGCGCTTCGCGCGGTCATAAAAAACATTAATAATTTATTAAACATGATATAAATAGAAGAGATTTTATATATATATACTAAATTAGAAATGTAAAGCACTTCCAATAATATGATGGTAATTTTCATAGTTCAAGCAGTTTGTAAGAATGTAAGAAAAAATAACATACAAAAAAAATAAAGAAGAAAATAATACAATACACATCATTCTTACAACGTTAATCATAAAAATAGAAAAAACAATATGGAATCAATGTATAATTTTTCGAGCTCTTGTTGATATTATCCACTCCTACAAGTCGATCATCATTCATGAGTCTTCTCCTCCTTTTTCTTCATCTTAAACTAAAGCATGAATATAATACTGCAGTAAATATAACAACATTACTACGTACTTCAAATATGGAATGAATGGATAACCTTAGGTAGGATCTCACGAAACAGAAAATATAAATTTACAATATGTGATGCTTTTAAGAAGGTGACATTCTTGACTAATGTGATAATTTTCTTTGCAACAAAGTCTTACAGTACTTCTATTTATAGAACTACAATATGAAATATCAAATAATGTCATGATCATGACAATTAATTATTTAGAGGTTATGGTAATAAAAAGTTGTGGGAGTAATGGAAGTAAAGACTAATTATTTAGAGGTTATTGTAAAAAAGAATTGTGGGAGTAATGGAAATAAAGACCATTAAGTTTTTACATCAATTAATGTGGATGAATAGAGGAGTAATTGATATATTTGTTTTTGTAAAATAAAAAATAGAGAAGAAGGAGAAATTGACAAAAAATGAGAAGGAGATAAATAGGATTCTTGGCTAAAGAGAGGTGCCACATTACTCTCCTATTTCCTATATACATATACATACATACATCAAATTAAGAATTATGAAATTAATTACTAATACTAATTAAGAGTAGAAGTTAATTATGAAGATGAAGGAGTGTGAGTTATGGAGGTGACTTTTTAAATTAAAATAAAATAATTAAAAATAATATAAAAAGTCAAAAAAAAAGAGGAAAAGATAAATCGAATTCTTGGCCATAAAGCGATGCCACATGGAAATCGATTTTGCACGTTCGTGAGCGAAAATCCAAATATTTCATTATTTTTTATAAGAAAGCTAATATTCCTTAATCAAATATATCTTTGTGATTCTACCATGAAGTGTATATATTACAACATGTAATGTGAATAGCATATTATAACCGGTATATCTTAATGTGGTCTCATCTTTTATACTTTTAATGATAATGTAATTAAAGTCTTTTTAAGCACTTGAAAATGGAAGTCAAAACTTCAAATATGGCACTCTAGCTTCATCTTAATAAAATGACTCTTTCATTATCAGAAAGATTGTACTGGACATTACCTTTTTTTTTAAGAAGGGGATTAATACATATTTGTCAAGAAAATACTTTATTGAACTCTTTAAAGTAATTCAAAATTGATGTTTTGAAAAAACTCTTAATAGTACATTTTGTACCAAATGGTGAATAGTGAAGTATTATAAATTTACTCGTATTTAAAAAAAAATATAACATCGTCAGAAATTAATAAATAAAACAAAAGTACTAAATAAACTAATGAAAAGCTCAGAAGAATTTTGCTTCAATCACTATTTCCTCATAACTCAACCTCCAAAACTCATATATCCTCTGTGTGTACCAATCAACGTTCATTAATTGGTGAAGTATAGTAGTTGTTGAATTAAGAAAAATAACTTTCAGTTAATATTTGGAGTATAAACCGCTACAATTTGCTTATGAAAGATATTAGATGATATTTATACTCTCATAGTTAGCAGACATCTTATATGAAAGTTCATCTCATGGGATTCAACATTTAGTAGTGCAAAAATATGAACGGATGGCACAGCCTTCGCTTTCACCTTTGTCAGTTTCTTCATTTCATGTTGGTTTCTTCTTGACAATTCTTTTCTGATTTCCTTCTCTGCTCATAATTATTCAATACACATAATAACAAATATTTAATGGACCACACATGTAATACAGAAGCTCCTAGTTATAAATCTAAAAAATTTAGGTATTTCATTGCCGTCACAACAACTAAAAAGCGGACAAAATAATAAAAAAAAAATTGGTACAAATTTATTTAGATATATGATAAAAGAAACCAAACATATTTAATTGAATTATGATAGTTCCCAAACTCTTTTTGATCCTCATCTCAAAACTGTCAAGTCTTCTCAGGTTCTCCATGATAATTTATCTTACCATTTATATGGGATAACTTATCTCATATAGATGAAATTGAGTGAGATACCGAAAGAGTTATCCCATCAACTACCAAACATAGAATAATTCAAATTCATGGAGACTAATAATCTAATCCCATCATATCCCTCCTACCAAAAAAAACGTACAAAGTACGTATTGACACCAACCACTATCACACATAGCAATCTTGAACCTGTAATAGCACCAACGACAACAGATAGATCCAAAATAAAAATTAAAAAAAAAATAATCAAATCAACACATCAAATGAAACAGAACATAGAAAACATAACAAAATGCAACCAAAAATAAAGAATATTACTCTCTTAACCTGCTGGATGAGAAAATAATGACCATTGTTCTACTCTATTTTATGCATAATTTTAATTAGATGAACCAATCGGTAGAGGAAGATCCCTGCGAGTTACAACATTATATTTCTGACCTTAATAATAAACTTATATAATGGATGAACCTTAGAAGAAAAATGGCACATAAATGGACATTAATATGTAGTATTAATTATTCAATTTAATTGGAGATTAAAATGGTTGTTCATGAACAGCAAAATGACCAAAAAAAAAAAAACAATCGATTAAGAAGATGAAAAGGCATAGGTAGTAAAATGTATTAATTGATGTGTTTAATTAGAAATAATGATTATGAAGGGAAGATATTTTTATGATTATAAGATAAACTAATAGGATAGATGAGGAAAAATTGTCAAAAAATGTCAAAAAAAAAGAGAAAAAAGATAAATAGGAATGGAGGGTAAAGAAGCATGTCACATAGGATTGTTTATTCCTAGCTTTATTATATATATTGATTCTTGATAATATTTACTTCTAATCACAGATAGAGATGGATTTAAAAGCTCTTGCTGATTAAAAAGGTGCAGAAAGAGCCATCAGAATAATTGATCCAAATCTAATAAAATTGGATGGCAGAAAATATTGTAGGTATAATGGCTCCCTAACTACTCCGCCTTGCAGTGAAACTGTTGTTTGGACTATTGATGGACGGGTAATTAAATTTTGTCAAACTCATTATTATGAAAATTTAATACTATAAGTATTTTCTTCATTTCGATATGAGGAAACAGCCAGTAATGCTTGCATTAAGTTAGATTGTTTAAATCTCATTTCTTGGGGGTATGGCCCTACTCCAAGCCTTGCTAATGCAGAATGTTGTGCAGTGTGCATCGGGCTGCCCCTTTTTATATTCATTTTGAAATTAATTTTAATTATGTGATTTTTCTTTATCAATTTTTCAGGTTAAAACTGTAACGAGAAGACAATAAAATTGCTTCAAGATAGTTCTTAACGTGAGTTGCTACCCCAAAGCTTTAGCAATAAGATCTTTTTTCTAATTATATTATCATCTCCTGTAGAGGATCTGTTCATGACGTGGACATAATTTATCTATTTATTTATTTATTTATTTATTTGTTTGCTTTTTTCAACTTTTTTTTTTCTTTTCAAAACCTGTTTGGTTATATATTTTGTCCATTTTTCAATCCCAACTTCAATATGTTTTCAAGTGTAATATATGTCCAAACTCTACTTGAACTTTCAAATATCATTTTTCAATTTAACTTCAAATACTATTTTAATCAATGTCATTCAATTTTTGTCCAAGTGACTACTATAATTTTCATGGAAGATCTTTCGGACCCCAAAAGAACTCCATTTAGCTTTTTGTTTTCAATTTGTCTGACTCGAAAAGGATGGTTCTTCAATTAAAATGCCTCAAGAATCTACTTTTTTTTTTTTTTTCAAGAATCTACTTATAATTAAATAGATAACTTGAAAGATAATATTTTCTTGACTTTTTTCTTCTCCTATTTATCTCGGGGATTTGAAATCAATGCCAGACCAATCCAGCCACTAAACGGACGTCCTATCAAATTAACAAAACCTTAGCTTAACCTCCCCACAATATACTTCTGTCTTTAATTACAATAATAATTTTTTACGAGTCCTGCCAAACCCCCATCCACTATATGAGGAGGCTTTATTTTTTAATAAATAAATAAATTTGTTATTGTCTATTGTACTACTAGTACACGATGATAATAATTGTCTTTATTAGAACTAGGAAGAAATGTGGTTTTATGTTACAGATGATTGTATCATGAATATCTCATTGTATACATGCTATCAGTAATAAAATAGACGGTATTAATTTGTTCTGCGTATGTTAACAGTCGGATGTAATTCAAAGGGACGAATTTGTTTACTTCTGTGAGGTTTGAATTTGTGTCACAATTGTCCCAACATCCGACGAGGAAAATAATACGGCATTACTGTTGGGTTTGTGTAGTGTGAATGGGAAATTCAGTGACTTTCCCGAAGAGGCACTAGGAGCAAAGAATGTGACTTTTATGTAAAGTCACCACACCTTTTCATAACACCTATTCGTTGGCTATATAAGTTGAAATTCTGCTTCAGATTTTTTAATTCATTGAAGCATAAAAAAAAAACTACTGAAAAATAACAGATTTTTATATCTCCTCTCACTCTTGCATTCTGCATTTTTTTTTTCAAAAGCAAAACGTAAGTGTCCTGTGTGATTTGTTGCCGCCATTTGAGTTTGCTGAAGTTCTGCAATTTGCATTGCCACTATTGCATAATAGTTTTCCGTTCTTTTTTGGGAGGAATTAATCCATTAACCTTGGCAACTTTGAGGGGATTAGATTGTTAGAATCCATAATCTGTACCAGTAATTAATAAACAAGTTTTAGTTTATTAATCAAAACCAGGGAAAATTAGATGAACAGAAATGTAGAAGATGTATAAAAATCTTCCGAGCCCACGAGTTTATTAATCCCTCAGTGTTGCCAAAGGATTTGGGTTACTTCCTTCCAGGATAGAACGAAAGAACATTTCTATAGTAGCGGCACTGTAAACCACAGAACTCCGGCGAACTCAGATAACGGAGCAAATCACAGGATACAAACAATTAGCAATTTGGAAAAACAATGCACTGAATGTGAAGAGAAGAAGTCAACAAATTTTTAAATTAAATAATGAATTTGGAAAAATAAATTTGGTTCAAAAAGATTATCAATCAATCAGATCCAAAAGTCGAGCTGAGCAACAACAACGTGAGGAGAGGTCCTCTTCTTAACCCTTTATGAGCTAGAGGATCTGCTTTAATCTATAAACACACAACTCTCTCTTTTCACTACCAATGTGGTACAAAGTGCTTTCTAAAAGGAACTTTGGTCAAATTTTCAATTTTTCCCTCCATTTTTCATTCACAACAACTTATCTTTAAAGCTCAAGTTTAAAAACCCCAACATAAATTTCTTAAAGACACACAAGAAACTTGTGGGCTCGGAAATTTCTGTTTCATATACCTTCTATTCTCAACATTGTTTCTGGTTCTTTTTGTTGTTTAAACAGAAACTAGTTCTGCTAAAATACTGATTTGAACACTTAGAGATAACAATTACATGTGTGGGCACGTGTATTTATTGGCACTTCATAATGAAATTAATTAGCAAAAATCCATCCTCAACTTTGGAAAACAGAAAGAGGAAATTTCATCTTTTGACTTAGATTTTTGGATGAACAGGTCACGTTTCTAATGCTTCCATAATTTACAAGAAATTAACCTTGAGTCCATGGTTAGTAAAAGCGTAAAACAGATGAAATGTCAAATTTCTCACATATATTTTCCAAAAAACATTCCAAGAGTCCAGGATACAAGATGTATAGCTCAAAGAAAAAATAAATGGCTGATTTATGCAAGTGCCTCTTTTTTGGGCCATCATTTATATTCTGTCCCTATTTTAAAAATTGTGTAAATATAATCTTCACCCATCCGAACAATTTTAGACTTGAGTCTAATGTTTAATCATATATTGCTTAACCTCACATATAAAACGTTAGATTACTGTCTAAAGTTTGAAATAACTTACAAATTCATTTTTAGACCTTTCTCACAAGATTTTTGATTTGATAAAAAATGATCTTTAAACTGTAGTCTAAAGGTCCATAACTTACGAGAGAAATAAAAAAGATCTGAAACGGTTGTTCCAAAAAGGAACAAGCTGCGAAGATAAGAAAATGAATGCCATAAACTTGGGATGGTTACTCGGCAAACAAAAAAACCGCTGCTGCTGCTTCTTCTTCTTCTCGGAGAATAGTAAATCGAAAATTCAGACGTTAATACTAAGTATATGTCATTTAGTATAGTTTTTTTCTTTGTAAGTACCATGCATTCTTCATTTCTTTGTAAGTACCATGCAACTCCTGAGTGTTTAGCTTTAAAAGTATTAAAATTGACCATTATTCTTAAACGACATTATAAAACACTTCGAAGCATGCTAGAAATGTCTTTTATAAAGTTTTTTAATCCTTTTGTGTACAAATGAAATAAAATTTTATGCAGATGGGATTGTACATAATGTCAAGTTTCAATAGCTTAACTGTAGACCTGAGCTAAGCCAAATTAAAGTTCAAAATTAGACATACAAGTATGAAATTTGTAAAATGATATACGAACTTATCAGGAATTGTTGAAATGTAAGCAAACGGTGCCATAGAACTTTTGAACCTAAATTAGAAGCTTCAGGTTCCAGGTAAATGCAATCGTTATGGATTACGTATTAATTAAGTACAAAAATTGTTGAACCTAATGATTTTAGCTGTTAAAAGTTGATCATACATTCTTTCAATTCTTAGACAAAAAGTCACGAATTTTATTAAGCTGGAACTTTCTCCAAAATTACTTACTATTAGAAGCTAAATCAAAATGTGCCTTTTAACATTATCCTTCAAAATAGGCACAGGCGCACAGCTACTAGCCAAAGAATTTGAAGTTTCAACGCACCATGCCAATTTAGACTTGTATAGTTTAGCACCTCTTCTTCTTTGCTATTTTCCCAATTACAAGTTCCCGGACAACAAAAGAACATTTTATAAGCGGACTATGCTATTTTCTATAATTGCTTCCAACTTATAGACGCACCCAATGACATAATTAATAAATAATATCTTCATGTCCCTACGTATCATGGAATATTTGTTAAGGTCTGTTAGTCCACATTGGTAGCTAAAGCCCTATTGTCCAACAGCAGCAAGGTGACAAAACCCCTTTCTAGATTTTTCTTGGTTTTTTCCAGTAATGTAACTCCTTTTTTTGTTCTCGACAGAGAGTTAATTATATACATTAAAAAATATAACTAATTACTAAAAATTAAAATTTTATTTACTTATATGACCTGTCTCATCCTTGATATATATCTAGACTCATCCAAAATTTAAATAACAGGATTATAAGAATTAAATGGGAAATTAACAACACACAATACCTGATTCGGAGGTACATGTATAGGTTCCTACATGGCCAGAATTTATATTAAGGAAAGTCAAAATATAAAAAAGGTGAACACGCTAAGACGCTAAGGAAATTCAAGATACATATAATATACAGTAGAACTTTTTTTACCTATGTACATAATGTTTTATTTAGCAAAAGAGTTGTCAATTGACACCCCTTGAATAAGGGTGGCTCCTATTCCCAACTACACTGTAATCAATTAAAGTTTTAAAGCATCCCATGCAACATGAATAGACAACCAAAAATGGCATGAATGTGACGTGAGAAATGAAAAGAGAATTTATTTCAAAAAGAAACTATAGTTGTGATCTTTAATAAATGCATAGAATATCAACCAGCAAAAGCTCAACGGAGAAGAATTTCAAAAAGGAGTCCTCGGTCTTTTAATTATCTTATTTTTTTTTAATATTAATATATCCAGAAAGCATTACGATGCTTCATTAGCCACCTGAATTAAATTTAGAACTTTAGTCAAAAGCAACTTCTTTTTAGTCAGTTTCACATTACCTTACTCTCCCCTATATAATGATCCTTGCGTTCTCTAAATTTTCTCATATCAACTAACAAAACATTTCATCAACACAGTTGAAGATATATTAATGAAGATGGCAACAATAACCAAAATCTTGTTTATTTCGTTTCTTTTCATCTCAAGTGCATTTCTAGCAAGATCTGCGGAAGTTGGTAAATATTTCAGTCTTTTTATGGATTATAATTATCTTTTAGGCGTCTTAGCTTGATTACGTAAATATATTTTTGCATTGTCAGTGTATAATTATATTATGATTTTCTTATGTCTGGGCAATTGCAGACAATGAGAGTGAGTTTAGTTATGATGAAAACGCCGAGAATGGACCAGCTAACTGGGGCAAGATTCATCCTGAATGGAGCACCTGCAATACAGGAAAATTGCAATCTCCAATTGATCTTCATAACAAAAGGGTTGAAATAGTTTCAAACTTGGGAATACTCCGAAAATATTACAAACCATCTAATGCCACTCTCTTGAACAGAGGCCATGATATGATGGTAAATTGATATTGTGGATCAGTAGTACTAATAAAAATTAATTAGAAATTTCTCATGATTGAAATCAATTTCTAATCATGAGTGTTTACCAATACAGTTGCAATGGGAAGGTGGTGCAGGATACCTGAAGATAAATGGAACTCAATAACAACTCAAACAATGTCATTGGCACACCCCTTCTGAACACACAATAAATGGGAAAAGGTACTTCTCACATGCATATAAGTCTTATCCCTCAGTTTCATTTTATATGACACTATTTTCTTCTTCATCTGAGAAAAGAGAATTATGTACAACTTTTTTATAATTAAAAATTCTTTTCTCATTTTATGCTTAATGACATGCTTTTATAGCCTTGGAAATATCATGAAATATTCAACACCACAAATTCTAAAGATAATATTTCTGATATGTGCCCATAAGCCTTCTCTGTTTTTTTTCTTTTTCTTGAACCATGTTAAACATAGACATATAAAATGAAAAGGAGAGTATATAATAGCTAATCATATCCCATGGCCTTGTGGCTGAAAAATGTGAATCTGCAGGTAGAAAATTTGTTTTTGTGTGTACTTTAAATCAATGATTGGATGGAACCATTTCTTGCAGCTCCTTAATTATAAAATGTTATCCATTCCATTACATGTTTTTTTTTTTTTTTTTTTTTTTGGGGTGTGGGGTGCTTTAATTCTTTATTTGGCGCATGAAGAATTTAAATGTATCAACAAATTAAATGCACAGGTTTAATTTGGAGGCACATTTGGTACATGAAAGCAACGATGGAAAGACTGCAGTCATTGGAATCATCTACAAAATTGGACGGCCCGATTCCTTCTTATCAATGGTAACACAAATTTTCTTTTTCTTTTGTATAACATTATAAGGATTTAAGTTGTATTGATCACTGATAATATAATAAGATTAATCTCTAATTCTATATTGTCAGTGCAATGTAACATGTTGTAAATTCAAGCTTCATTTGCAGTATTTCCTAAGTTGTTGACATTGTTTACATCTGATCACAGATAGAGAGGGATTTGAAAGCTCTTGCTAATATAAAAGATGTAGAGAGAGCCATTGGAACTATTGATCCAAAACAAATACAAATGGCTGGCAAAAAATATTACAGGTATATTGGCTCACTGACAGTACCGCCTTGCACTGAGGATGTTGTCTGGACTATTGATAGAAAGGTAATCAAATTTTCCCGCTTATTATTATGAAAATTAAATATAAGTACTTTATTTGAAATTAATTTTAATTATGTTATATCGCTTTTTTAATTTCTCAGGTGAAAACTGTAAGCAAAAGACAAATGAAACTGATCCGAGATGCTGTTCACGATGTGAGTTGCTACCCCAAATTAAAATTTCCTTTCCTGATTATATTTCATCCCTTATAGTGAATGTATCTTTTGGATCCAACTCTTACTAAACTAAGACTTTTTAGAACCAAAACCTAGGAGTATTTCTGTTTTAATCATGAATTTTTGAGACTAAAAGGAGGTGCGTGGCTCTTCAATTTAAAAACCTCAAGAATCTACTTATATATTACTAACTATACAACTTCAATAAAGACACTGTTTTCTTGACTTTTTTTTTTTTTTTTTTCTATTATTTTGTTTATGACAGGAATCTGAAACCAATGCTAGACCAGCTCAGCCACTAAACAGACGTCCTATTAAATTCTACAAACCAGAACCAAAGCCCTGAAATACAAGCGAATTGCTTATGTATCTATAGCTTCAGAAAGCACACACACCTTACGCTCTTTAAATTTAGCTGTCCGTTATTGTCTATTATTTATTATACTAGTACAGGATGATAATTAATAATTATCTTCAGAACTAGGACTAGAAATGTCTTTATGTCACATATGATTGTATTAACATTTAATTCCTTATTGCATTTATTCATTGTATCATCATCTCATAATAATAAATGCCAGTTTCTGGACGGATTTTGTTAACTTTCGCGAGCCACGAATTTGTCTGCATTAGATCCAGCATCCGACAAGGAGAATACAATATTGCGTGTGTAGTACTTGATAGTGAAAGCAAAATCCAGGTCAACTTTGGAAATCACAAAGAGGAAATTCAAACTTCGACCTAAATTTTTGGATGACCAAGGCACGTTTCTAATAGATGACGAAAGTTCAACTTTCTCCCATGTGCCCAAAACATTTGAGTCCTCTAAAGATTCTTTCCTCAAGAAGTACATCTTTTGTATTGCATCTAGACATACGTTGCAAGTTCCAAATGCATCTCTTAGTTTAGAGAGTCTAATCTCATGAATTGTCAACATATAATAATCTTTAAAAAAGGGAAGAAAATTACAAATCTTTAAAAAAGGGAAGAAAATTACATTCTTTTTGATAATCAGCATCACTATATTTGGTTGATCGTCAGGCCTTAATCATATATTCTCATCGTTGTGAAACTTAGAGATGTATGTCAGTCTAGCGGTTTAATTCAATCAAGTTGGTGACCCCCATACTCGGCTTCTGTCCATGGAAATTTCTGTTTCCTCGTACTACTGTAGAAAGTATTTATATGTCTTCTGTATGGGGTAAAATCCGGACTCTATGGAAAATCACTATTTTCTCACTGAAATTTCTCACTGAAAAATGTTCAGTGACTATCCTCACATATTTTGATTGAATCAGTTAAAGAAAAAATTAGTACTAGTAATTTCACACGAAAAAATTAAGAAGTTTCTCAGTGTTTCAGTGGGAATCTGTTTCCAACCATGCAGGAAAATCATGTTTAAAAAACTAATTTCCCACTGATTCGACAGAGAAAAGCCTCTGTTTCTAGTAGTGGGAATTGACAGGTAGACAAATCAATTACTGACATGTGGCAACGGGGACAAGTCAGATATGAGTCAGAAGAGAAGGCGCCCGGTTCAATTTTTGTGCCCGGACAACGAGCACCTCAAGCAATCAGTGACCAAAATTATGGCTTCGGAGAAAGGATTGGCTGGATGCGATGAGGTTTCAAGTTCAGACCTTCAAATTTTTAGTTGTTATAATCAGACTCATTTTATGTAATTTTAGTTTTCTGGTCAATATTCAAGACTTGAGAGACCCCTTTAGCTAAATAATATCCAGACGTACTAGAATAAGCATGAAAATTTACACTACACCTCCATTCACAAAACTAAATAACAAGATAGTACTATACATATAAGATTAGAAAATGACAAACAAACTTAATCCCTGATTTAGAAATCTTACGTATATATATAGGACCTATGTCCAGATCAATTGTGTGAAAGTTTTAACAAGTCCATCCAACGTGAATTGACAACATAATGTATCACTCATAGTCATAAATGGGCAAGCATGCGAGAAATGAAAAGAGAATTCATTATCAATAAAGAAGTTGGCATCAACTAAATAGAATTTCAACAAGCCAAAAACTCAAGAGAACAATTTCAAAAAGGAGTCCTCGGGTTTTTCATATATTGGTGGCATCTAAACAACAAGACGGTATGCGGAAGCTAACAATTACAAACCTTAAACGACAATAAATCTGAAATAAAAGGAAAATATAATGAAAAACATACAATATTATGATTTGGTCAATTGGCCAACATATATATGATAAAACTAATAAAAAATATAAAACATATCAAGAGAATAAAATTTCCCTCTAAATAAGAATCTTTAATGACTAGATTATGAATGTTAATGTGTTGTGTATGAAAAAAAATATATTATACTTATAGCAGTCCCAAATTTCTCCTCCAAAAAACGACAGATATGGAAGAGTCCTTTTCACCAACCAATAAAACATTTTCGAAGTAAAATACAATTATAGTAAAATTCAATTAAGATAAGAAATTCATGGCGAGCCCTAACACTTATTTTATACTCCTACTAATCAGTAGTTATCCGATTTTCAAGCCACCTAATTAAAATAGAAGGCTTCTTACTAGTTTTAAGGTTGTAAAATATATTTACATCTATACAGTAGACAATTGTAGGAGAATTGCATGTAACTAGATCTACTTAATAAGTATTCATTGATAACTTAGAATAATTACTCCGACCGTTTCAATTTATGTGTCATAGTTTGATTTAGCATAAAATTTAAGTAAAATAGACTTTTGAATCGTATGATTTTATGCTGAATATATGCGCAATGTATCAAAATATTCTTGAATCTTGTGAATTTAAACATGTCTTCACAATGTTGGAATTAAGTAGTTACTAAATATAGAAAATTACATTCAACTGCAAGGAATGTAAGACGCATAAATTGAAAAAAGAGTAGTAACCTCAATATAAATATAATTAGAATGATGGTGTAAAAATTCATATATTACAGAATAGTACAACATATAACTTAAATCCAAATAAAATTTGGCACGAAAAGCTTAGTCAATAGGAATTTCTTTTTGGTCAGCTTCACTGTACCTTATACTCCCCCTATATAATGATCCACGAGTTTTCTGAGTTTGCTCATCAATTGACAAAAATATTACAACAGTTGAAGATATATAGTGAATATGGCAACATTAACCAAAATCTTGTTCATTTCTTTTCTTTTCCTTTCAAGCGTATTTCTTGCAAGATCTGGAGAAATTGGTACGTTATAATTATTAGAAATAGAAGCTCTAGTTCTTTCTAATTCTGTAAATTGTTCGATTTTAGCACGCGCATAGCCTTTCTCTTTTTTTGTGGATTTAACTTATATACGCTGATAACCTAAATAATTGTAATTTGCACTATCAACGTATATACTTTAACCTGCCTTATTTTTTAGTTTACTAATAATTAACTTAATGTTTGGGCAATTGTAGATGACGAGAGTGAGTTTAGTTACGATGAAAACGCAAAGAATGGACCAGCTAACTGGGGCAACATTCATCCAGAGTGGAGCACTTGCAATACTGGAAAACTGCAGTCTGCAATTGATCTTCTTAACGAAAAGGTTCAAGTTGTATCAAATTTAGGAATACTTCAAAAATACTACAAACCATCCCGAGCCACTCTCTTGAACAGAGGACATGATATGATGGTAAGAGAAGTGTATCATTAGAAACCTATAATATATTGAAGCAGTTTTTTAACGAGTGATTATTAATTTATTAATGCAGTTGAGATGGGATGATGGAGGATACTTGAGGATAAATGGAACTCAATATCAACTCAAACAAATTCATTGGCACACACCTTCCGAACATACTATCGATGGAAAAAGGTATACTCACTCACTAGCTTACATATATTCATAGAGTTAACTTATATGCATGGTGTGAATGATTTTTAAACTATAAAGTGTAATTTGAACTGTATATATAGAAGGTTGTTTGTCTTATTCATCAAAAAGAAGTTACTTTTATAATATCAAAGAACTTCGAGCTATAAAGCAAGCTAAGATAAGTCCACAGGCAGGATCAAAAATGAAGTTTCCCTTGTTCCACTCGGATTTTAATGTTAGGCTTGCCAACTAGATCATTCTTCGGTGTGGATATAATCCTATGAGAAAGACCGAAGTTGTATAGCCTCAGTGAAGAAGGTAGTTATTTTGCAATGTTCAGCAAGATTAGCAAGCATGTTAGCAATGATATTACCTTCTATGAAGATATGAGCGAAAGTAAATTTGTCAAGTGTGCTCATAGCTTGAGTCGGTCTAATGTCATCTTTAATATGCCAGAAGGGTTAATCTCTTTCTTAACCATCTGAATAAACAAAAGAGAGTCAGATTCAATATTAACTTTAGAGAAACCATGGTCCAACCAATCACCAACAAAGACCAATTTTAGAGCATGAGCCTCAACATAGTTATTTGAGCAGCAACCAAAATAAGCACCGAAAGCCATGAGAAATGTCCAGCATAGTCCCTAAGAACTCCATCGCCACCTACACTGCCAGGATTCCCTTACTAGATATAGCCATCTACATCAGTTTGAACTCATTGAAAGCAGGCTCATCCATTTCACCAGCTTAATATCTAGCTTAGGATTAATGTGTTCAATCAAATGAGAGATGCTGACTATGGAATGTGACAAAAGTAAGTCAATTAAGTTGAAACTTAGAAAATGAAATTGTGAGAAATAGAAAAATATGAATCAATTCCCTCCGTTGCTCATATAGTCATATGTACCTTTCTAAATCCTTATTCCAATCTCTTTTTTTTTTTTTTGGTTTAATTCCTTATATTTGCATTAGGAATTCATAAATATCAACAAATTAAATGCAGGTTTGATATGGAGGCTCATTTGGTACATGAAAGTAATGATGGAAAAATTGTTGTCGTTGGAATCGTCTATGAGATTGGATTATTGCCTGATTTTTTCCTATCCATAGTAAACACAATTTTATTTGGTCCACTATCAACATAAGTTAATCGACCATTTTTCAGACTTTTGACATCGTTTACTTCTAATTAATCACAGATAGAGAAGGATTTAAAAGCTCTTGTGGATAGAAAAGGCACTGAAAGAGACATTGGAATAATTAGTCCAAATCTAATGATAATTGATGGCAGAAAATATTATAGGTATGTTGGCTCCCTAACAACACCACCTTGTACTGAAGGCGTTGTTTGGACTATTGATGAGAAGGTAATCAAATTCGGCCGATTCATTACTATAAAAATTTAATTAGAAAAAAATGAAATTAGCGACAAACTTCATCGGAAATTCGTTGCTAAATTGCTCGTAGCTAATAAACTTTTTTCTAATCCATCCTGAAATAAGATTAGCAGATTTTTGCTGTCTAATTTTAAAAAAATTCCATCACTGATATAGGTACTTCCATTTTTTGAATTTTTTTAATAATGCTATTTCCCTTTTTTCAATTTCCCAGGTTAAAACTGTAACGAAAAGACAAATAAAACTGCTCCGAGATGCTGTTCATGACGTGAGTTGCTACCCCAAAATTTTAATAGAAAAGATCTTTTTCTCTAATAGTATCATCTCTTATAGAAAATATGTTCATGACTTGAACATAATTTATTTACTTTTTTCTTTTCAATGTTTTTTTTTTTTCAAATACCTGTTTGGTTGTATATTGTGTCGATTTTTCGCTCCAAACTTGAATATTTTTTCAAATTAAATGCATGTTCAAACACAACAAATTGTGATTTTTTAAATAAAGTAAGACTTAACCAACAACAAATTGTGATTTTTTAAATAAAGTAAACCATTAGGTCTTAGCCTGATGGTATATTCATCATCGAAAGACCAAACTAATTCAACTTTCAAATACCATTTTCAATTTATTTTAAATATTATTTTTAACAAATATCATTCTATTTATATCACGTTCTAAAATTTTCATGAAAGATTTTACAAAACCCGAAGAATCCTCTACCTAGCATTTTTTTTTTTTAAATAAAGTAAGACCTAACCAACAACAAATTGTGATTTTTTAAATAAAGTAAACCATTAGGTCTTAGCCTGATGGTATATTCATCATCGAAAGACCAAACTAATTCAACTTTCAAATACCATTTTCAATTTATTTTAAATATTATTTTTAACAAATATCATTCTATTTATATCACGTTCTAAAATTTTCATGAAAGATTTTACAAAACCCGAAGAATCCTCTACCTAGCATTTTTTTTTTTAATTGTGGGACTCAAAAAGGGTGGTCCTTCAATAAAAACACTCAAGAATCTACTTTTTTCCTAAAAAGGAATCTACTTATATAAATACATAAGGTCAAAGACAATAATATTTTCTTGACTTATTCTTCTCGTGTTTATCCCAGGAATATGAAACCAATGCCAGACCAGTTCAGCCAGTAAACGAACGTTCTATCAAATTCAACAAACCTTGGCCTCTTGCTTAGGGGAGTGTTCATTAACATCCCCAAAATGTACTTCTATCTTTCATTAATAATTGTCTTCATGTCTAGGAATAAATATGATTTTATGTTAGGGGTGGGGTGGTGGGGGTGAGGCGAATTGAGCCTTGAGTGGAGACAATCAATATGAAATGTCACTTAAAGACTTATTTTTTCCGCTGCCATTGGTGCTCTCATTTTTAAGGACTACAAAAAAATGTTATCAAAAAATTTCCAAACCGAACTTGAAAAAATTGAAAAATTCCTCCACACCAAACACACCCTAATTTCACCTCAGGATTTGTTCAATTAATGGTTGCAACTTCTGATGTTTTTCCACTAAACCACTGCAATCCAGTCGTCTCCTTTTCTGAAGGAATTTAAACAAAATTGCCATAACATCACTGCTACCTATATACTACTTACTATAGAAATGGCAGAGATCAGATCTCTGTGAGACGGCGACTCATGAGGACAAGTTTTCCTAAATTAGCAGAAGACTCAACATTATACAAATGAAGCAGGAATTCTTCCACAACTCTATAACCCAAAATTCAAATTACAAATAAAAGAGCCAAAGTGCAATTGCTTAAAAAGTATACTTGCACGCCTGATATGCATACACGTCCGTATACGTGCGTATTTGGATACTCGCCGGCACTACTCATCTACAGTACTAGCAATAGCAAAGGTATAGTTCATCACCCTGCAAGATTAATCGTTCAGCGTATCTGAAGATAGTGGCCTGGAAAAGAAAAAGAAAATACTGCATTCGACAACATAGAAATGAACGTAGAATCCTCTGTTTTTACATGTCAACTATGTTTTCTCTAAAAAGGATTGTATCAGATTTTGATCATATATTAAATTTCTATTGCAAGTATTCTAGATGAATCCCCCACCCATCTCTTTCACCAAAAATGGCAATTTTAACCAAGCAAAACCAAGTTTAAGAATAACAAAGAATATTCATCCTATTTCTCCATGAGTAGACTAAGGTGATTTTGTGGTAAAAAAAAATGCATTAATGTGCATTTTAGAACTAATCGATATTATCCTCTTTCTTCATGCTTTAACTTAACAAAATCTTGTACCTCGAAGGTAGTTCCTTTGTGTTCAGACATTAGAGCAGTTAAAGCGTCTCTGTTTGGTCACTCTACTGGTAATTACTTTAGGCTGATAACGTTTGTGTAACCGCGCAATCAAAATTACTCGTTTCTCATACTCCAGTCGAAATTAATTATGTCCTCCTTTACTTGGTTCAAAATCTGTTCTGAAGTTCTAAATCAAGGTTCTTCAATTTGAAGCCTAAATCTATGCTTACATATTGTCAGACCCGACACTATCCAAGAAGAGCAAAGAAAACTGAGATCAACACTAAAAGTGCATCAATCATTTGAAAAGGAAGATATGATTATTACCATGAGATTTGACAATATGGATCATCATACTTACCCAAGAAGCTTTGAGAATAACATTGTTGATGTCAATTACAGAAGTCCTGTCACGCAGAAAGACATTTCCCCATGTTAATCTTACCGCCTAAGCAGAAAAACTTTGCGAAAAGCACATCAACACATTAGAGGAGCGTATTTCAGCAACTCTATTTCAAACCAGATTTGGCAATAGAAAGATGATACACACGACAAGATTAAATGACATGCTGCACAAAACACTTCTACTAGTGAGCACCAACCTATAAATTTGAGAAAGAACTCGCGAGTTGTTTAACTTGTGCTTCAACCCCATTGACCCAAGAGGAAATGAGATGATGAGCAATAGCAAAGGGCCCAGGGATAAACATAGGAGCAAGTTCCCCACTTTCTACATTGAAGTCGGAAGACAAGTTCTGTCCTCTTTCTACACCCTTACACATTTGGTCCACTTTACCTGCGGCCGACCTCTGTGCCTTCTTGTATTCTGCGATTGTGATTGCCTTTTTCACATCTTCTCTGCTGTGCCATTTAGCATCTAGATCATAAGTTGATTCACCGTCAGAAAAAGAAAGAAAATTCCCATAATCATCAAAATATAAGGTGGAATTCAAACATTATAAGTCAAAGGGCGTCAATAAAAAATCACCATAATTAAAGATCTTCAACTTACCTTCTAATTCCTCCTTATCCACATTAATATCCAGCGATTTTGCGTACGCAAAGAATCCCACCATAAGTTGGCATGGCATGCTGCTAGGTCCAACTGCAAAAGGAATCATACAGTTAATTGATGAAAACAAAAAAATAATGGCATGCAAGAAATACATATAAAATATTCGGTAACAAATACCAGTGAGGATAAGAAAACCTCTAGAGACCATTTCATGAAGCAACTTATTGGCACACAATTAGATCGACAATGTTCAAAAGAAAAAGGAAAGTTGATATATCTAACTATAAACTAGGACAAGCAACTCTAGTTAGCCCATGCATCAATATGCATCACACCAACTCTAAGAAAGGATTTGAAACAATTGAGCCACTTTATTCACAGAGTGAAGCAGAAACAACTCATGCGAGATCTTACCGTGAATATGGCATGCATGCCGAGATCAGCCATTGGCTCATCGCTGACAGCACCATGCAGAAAAGAATTATAAGCTAATCCTAGACTGATGAAAAGGATAAACCTTTCAGGTTGGCAACTCCGTCAATTATAATGGACACAAGTTCAAATAAGATAGGATTAGAACAGCAATAGCAAGAAATCCAGTCTACAACTAAGAGGGCCCGTAATTTTGATTTCAGAAGTTGCAACAACCTAGAATGCCTCAACTTCTGTAAAAATTCCCAGTGAACCTCGCACGGTTACTGCCTGCGGCAACATTCATGGAATAATCTACCATTGGCTTCTTATGCAAAAGCATTCAACCAAAGGACAGGAACTTATAGGAAAAATAAAAAACAAATTTGAGGTCACAGAACATTGTCAAACATGAAAGAAATGTCAGGATAATATCAAGAAGATTTGTAGCCAAATGAGCCACTCTAGTACTTTTTCGAGATTGGTAACAATTAAAAGCTACTCTAGTCATCATTCCATACATTGTAATTAAAAGCCATTGATTCGTTGCTACAAAGCGAATCAAGGGTTATTGCTTTATGGGTGACGTCATGCGCTTCAAAGAATGATGCATAAAGTTATCAAATCGGTCGCTTCTTTGAATCTCAATTTTGAGGAGTTAGATTAATATCGGCATTTTCGAATATTGGATGTTGAGTTATCGTTAGTACTAAATTCATGTATGTTTTGTACATATTAAATTTTCATAAATTGTGTGATGCACTTCTCTTTTCCGCTTCGAGTGTCGCTTATTGTCCTTCTTAAAAACAAAAATTCCATATAAAACAATAGGTACGGAAGGGAACAGACACCACAAATCTGTTTCCAAGAACATTACCAGGCCATGGCTGAGAACTATGGTAAACAACTTGTCCAACTTCAATACCGGTCTCCTCCCACGTTTCTCTTCTTACAGCCTCTTCCAAACTTTCTCCTGGCTACTAAAACATTTAGATAGCAATTAACATGTATTCATAAATAAATTGTTAATGACAGGATCGAAAATCAATGCCGGCTAATTATAGACCTATTGAAAAGGAAAAAGCGGACAACTAACCAACCTGGAAAAAAAACGAGCTGCAGTACTATGCAGGAAATCCGAAATTGACACTCGTTCCTTTTTTGATTCAGAAAATTGAAACAATTTCTTTTTTATGATAAGACATGTCATTTTGTAGACCAAAAGATACTAAGGTACTTTTGGCTATATTATAAATATTAGTGTCAAAACCATTTTTTTTCTTGAACTTCATACCCTATCAAGCATCGCCATACGAAATGAAACAGAGGAAGCAATACAAATTGACCACTGGCTAATGGGAAATAACTAATTTACCTCCATAAAACCAGCTAGACAACTCCACATGCGAGGCACAAATCTGGACTGCCTACTTAATAGCACGCGGTCATTCTCTTTGTCAATTACTAACATAATCACAACCTGTTGCAAGGGCAAGATATGCCAAAGAAAGTTAGGATTCCCATGTAGTATTTCAATATGCAAGTTCTCTTCCATAAAAAAAGAAGAACAAGTAAACCAAAAAAGAGTGCAACCACAAGCAAAATATTAATCAGAGAGAAGAAAATCGATCTGATTGACATACTGGATCAACTCGGGGGTAGATTTTCTTCTTGCATAACTCATTAGAGCACTGTTTCCGTCTCCCAGCATCAGTTAAAATGTTCTTACCTCCACAAAATCCACAAAAACGCGATACCGTATGCCATTCTAGTAATGATCTGGCCTGATAAAATGCCAAAGCCAAAAAGTAAAACATTCAGTCAAACATGGTCACCAATTTTAGCATTATAGAGTATACAATAAACTAAAACAGAATGTTACCCAATGTTTGGATATGCACAGTTCAACAATGACAATGATGTGGCAAAAAATCCAAATTCATTTGCTATATATCAGAAAAAACCTGATTCTAGATGGTATTATCAGGACTCTGGGACGCATCCACACAGCCTGAGGCAACCCTTAAGACACTCTAAATGTGACCGTGGTTAAGAATGCTTTAGATACTAAAGTTTGAAATGCACACTTTTACATCGTGAGGTTAACTGCTTAACTAGGTTCCAAATACATAGCACAAGATCCTCTGTCGAGCAGTTCAAGATACAGATAATTTAAAATCATTTAAGCCTCCATTCTAAGCTATGTTGCTCGGACTCAGCTACAGATATCCAGTAGGGGTACGGATCTAGGGGTTGGATTTTTCATCAGATTGTTTCTTAGAATTCGAGGGCATGGATACAGGTGCTGGGATATGGCCAATAAATGTATATTACAACATATAAAGTATATATTTTGATTAATTAAAGTTATTGAACAAAAAATAATAAAATTTAATTCTTTATAAACACCTAATATTTTATTCATAGGATATCTAGTGTCACAGCATTACAGCAAAGCATTCTCATACTTTATACAACTATGTATATATGATATAAACCCAAATACCCAATCAATCTATACTTCAGTCATAAATATAGTCAAAGCACCCACGGTAAGTTTACTAAATCCAGTGTGGCCCCACACCCACACCCGCGCCCATGTTGTGTGGGTGCGGCAGGGATTTTGAAGAATCCGAGCAACATAGATTCTAAGCCTAAATTATCTTTTCGCCTACAGGAATACAGGAATCCATATAACTTAGATAGATAAAATGAGCTACTTGGAAAAAGATACATGGGGCCAAGGGGCTATCAGAAACAGCCTCTCCATCTCCATGAGGCAGGAGTAAGGTCTGAGTATACTCTACCCTCCTCAGACCCAACTTGTGACATAATTACACTGGTTATGATGTTGTTGTTGTTGTTGAAAAATGATACATGGGATTAAAATACCGGTAGCCAGTGAGCTAGTTTATGAAAATGATGTCACTACCTTAATATGCCTAGTTAATTCATATAGCTACTGATCACAAAGAAGTCCGCTAGTACAGCTATAGGTGACCCCATTCAACAAGAAATAATAAGTGCATCAATGTTACTTACTGCTATATAAGAATGTAGTTTTTGAAATTCTAATGAAAAGTCAAAGGTAAAAAGCATATACATGACCAGCAATAGCAAGTTGACCCATAGCAGAAGCATTTTCCCAATCAGTAGCAACCATGAGAGTCCTAAGCTCAACAAAACAAAACTGCTTACCACCCAATTCTTTAACCAATCCACTACCAGCCTCAGTCACATCAATAGCCCAATACACAACATAAACCCCATCACCTTCAGAATCATCAGAACCCAAATAAACCAAAGAATCTTCACTCAAATTAATCTCAGATTTCTCCAAGAAAGCCTTACAATCACCAAAACTCAACCAACCCAAGTGCCAATTCGGGTCAGTGGACTCTTTAACTGACCCGGCTAAAGGTCTTCCTTTTCTGAAAGGCAAGATCTTGAAATTAGGTGAATGGGGTTCTTGGGTTTGTGCTAAAAGAAGGGTTTTAAGAGTTTTAAGAGCAGATGTTGGTGAAAATGGATCACTTGGTTTTGGGGTTTTTTGTTTTATTGGGTTGCCTGCAAAAGCATGAGTCTTGAAGAAATTGGTAGACATAGTGGAGAATTGTGGGTAATGTAATTTCCTGAGAATTGGGTATTTGTAGAGGGATACAAATTGGGATGTAACTGAATTTGTGAAGGAAAGAAGAAAGATCATTGCTTGAGTTTTTAACTAATCATTGGTGTTTCGTTTTTCTGAACAAGGAAAATATTTGGTGGGTGAGTCGACGAGGTTGGTGTATGAGACGATGACATCTGTCCTTTTGCTCCCTATTTGTGTTATTGTGGCGCGTTGCCTTTTAGTTAGCCACAAAAATTTCAACTGTACACAGTGGAGTGTCCAAATTTTTTCTTAAATAATGTGAACTTCAAAATTGTGAACCTCTCCAATTTTTCTTATTCGTTCTTTATTTGTTTATTCTTCCTCATCTGTCATAAATTTTTCTTTTTAGTCTTTAGATATAATTTTACTTGAAATTTCTCATTTTATTTTTATTGAAATGATTTACAGTCCCATAAATATCTATAATTTATTTTAGACCACAAGTTTCAAAAAATCTTCATTTTTTCCTTCAAACTCGTGTTTAGTCAAAATATATCAAATAAAATGAAACAGAGGGAGTAACTAATTTTTTTATTAATTGCCGATTAAACATTACAAGACCATAGACCATAGTTAAGCTGACACAGCTCTCTATCCAACAGAACAAAACCGACTACGCCATCATAAACCTATTTGTATTAGCACAAGCCCCTCACCTAGTATATGAGTTTTCGTAAATTAGTTCTAATTTCAGGTGAAGCTCTAAGATTACAGGCTTCTTTCTTGTGGTAAATTTCAGTTTCTACTTTTCTTCTTAAAAAGATTCTGATTCCTCTCTATTCAGATGATAAATACATTGATCAGCATATATCATTTTGAAGATTTAACCAGCTTGTAATCTTCTTTTAGAAACACTGATAGTTTACTTCAAATGTTGCTCCCACTTTATAATTGTAGGATTATGCATGTCTCTGCAACCAAAGAAACATTCTGTTCCATAAGCTCTCTGAGAATTTACGCTACACAAACAAATGCTGTCTATATTCATCATGAGTTTGGCATAATGCACAATGTAGATCTACATTCATGCCTCATTTGATCACTCTGTCAGCAGTCACTAATTTCCCCTCTAGTAAAATTACGTGGCAAACTTTGTTTTAGACCTAACATCATCCATCAACCAACTCTAGGATGATTCGCTAGTACTAATGACTAGTAATCTACCTGCTCATGTTCTTACTAGCTGTAGGATTCCACCACACCTGCTCCAAAAGTATATTCAATTTTCATTTTCAATATATTTTTATGTTTCATGCACTTATAATCAAACAGAAGGGAGTTCAAGTAATTTATTTTAAAGGGATAATTTTCCATATCTAATAGAGACTAAGGGCATTGAAGTTATTAGATTCAATTTTGCTAGTGAGGTCAGGGTGAACTTAGAGACATTATCATAAAAGTAAAACTGGTCTAAAATCATATTAATTTACTGTTGGTTTTGTTGTGATTGGAGTCGAGAGTTGGTGATAACAATTTCTTAAAAAGAAATTTCTGGCCATCATACAATTATCAGTCAATTCTACCATGTGCAAATTGCATGACACGAACTAGAATATTCTATCTGACTAGGATCTGAATTGCTAAACATTGAAACTCTCAGTCGTTTCTACTATATGTAAAATATTTATACACATTGCATGCATGGGATATAGACAGGATATATACATAATATACAGTGATATACATCTAACATACAGAGTCGTTTTCTCCGCAATATTCAATTTCGAATGTTTTTATATATCAAATCCAACTCGAAACTAAATGCATACAAATCATAATCGAATCCTCCAGCCTATTTCCAACGACATATGGCAATACCAAGTTGACTTTTAACGCAAAATTTGAGTTTAATTGAAATCGATTCAAAGCTTCAACTTAACAATATTGGCGGAACCAAATTTCTCTAATACTACAAAACTCCTTAGAATCTCAGATCTCGAATTTCTTTAACGGCGAACTTCCGAGTATTTTGGAATCAAAGAAGGATGAATTGGAGGTAGAGAGAAAATTGAGAAGGATAAGTTTAGATTAATAAGTCTTGATATATAGGGTAATTATTTGAAAATGTCTATATATTAAATACATTTGCAGCTCACAAATCATCATGTGTTGTAAAATTCTCTAAATTGAAACTTTAAGCATCGGACGAATTGGCCTATGACTTGTTGTTTAGCTCATCTTGCTCCAGTCCATCTGAGTCCAACTAAACTTTTGGGTATAATTGGGTAATGGATCATTTTGTCACCCCCACAAGACGCAAATGTCTCAGAGATATCAAGCTCTAGCTTTACATCACCATGACTACCCCAATTAGCCCATTTGACTTCACTACTTTCTATGGTGATCCTGTTGGACACAGTGAGTGATTGGTTCCTAACTTCAGAGACGAATTTTTTAAACTCTTGAGGTTCAACCTCTTAAATTTTTTAGCATTGATTCATTATATTTCTAAAGTTATGAGTTCATATTTACTATTTATTGTAAATTTAGTAAATTCTTATATATAAATTTATACATCGCATCAAAAGTTTGGAGTTCAATTGAACCCCAAATTATAATGCTCCATCCGCCCCTGCCTAACTTAATCAATTTTGTTAGAGGACTCTGAATCTATCTAGAAATTTGATAATCTGCCTTCATTCAATGTCTACACTGTTGTAATTCATTCAATATGCCTTGCCCAAAAAAATGTTGTCCCTCCTTATGGAAACATTAGATCAGTATGTTGTATACAAAACTACGGAAACAGAAAAAGCAATAAGAAGTTCTAAGTTTTTTCAAGCGCCGTATCGAAACACCTTAGATGCACACATCACATCTTTTTAGGCATGATGATAATTCGTACAAATGTCATCTTTTTAGGCATGATGATAATTCGTACAAATGTCAAGTAAAACAAAAGGTGGGCCTCCAACAATCGGGTCTAGGAAAGTACTTTCATGAACCCAAACTCATGTCTTGCGTCTTCTTTTTGAAGGAAATTTACACTTTTAGCTGGCCAGAGGAATACAACAACGACATATCCATTATAGCTGGCCAGACAATTATTATTATAAAAAACAGTCGGTGAATGTATAATCAATGTATAACAAGTGAATTGTACTCTAATTATATACTGATTACAAACCTATTAGCTAGTTTTTGTAAAATTGTGCAGCCGGCCAAAATTGTATAATTCATTTTTTCTTATTTACTTATACTTGGGACGTTTTGAAGAATTGTATGGTCACGATTCACGATGGATTTAGAGACTGCATCCATGGAAGAAACGCTAAATAATGCGTTCATTATTCCTTATTTTGAACTTCCCTTTTGATTTTAACTATGTTGATCTGTAAACAGCAGCTCGCTTCCAATATTGTTAGAACTAAAAATTGATATGATGAAACCTTTCACGATATAATTTACACGCATGGAGTATTTTAGCCATGTTAATTATGTGTCTAATAAATGAACCCTTAATTGTGAAACCATTGACATCTTTCTGGAGATTTTATTTCTTACTTTAATTTTTAATTAGAAGTTAACTTTAAAAGAGAGTACTCTGATCCAGAACATAACCTCTAAGATAAACTCTCTTTTTGTACTAATTGATCCTAGAGCCGTCAGTGTCGGCTAAGGTCCGTGGGCAGACTCAACCCAACATGTTATTTGATAGGATTGGGCTTGAATTTTTGGAGCCCATTTAAGAACGAGGCTTTTAGCCCGGCCCAAGTAAGCATGTTGGCCCGTGGGCTTGAGCGCACGTGGATTGAGCAGGACCGTGGGCCAAATAAAAAATTATAATTAAAAAATATAAAATATAAAAAAGTGAATATGTTAAGACAACCGTGTCATAAGCAGATGAGATGATGTGTTGTTGTTGGATACGCCATAAGTGCTATGGAAGTTTCTTTGTACTTTTAATGGATGGAATATTGTCATTTTCTTTTGTGTTTTATTGAGATGTATTACATAAAGCTAGGTTAATACCCCTATTTAATTAGCTAGTTGTATTGCTATTCATTAACTGTTTTGTTTGCTTATTAATACCTCTATTGGTTCGATAATATCAATTATTAATATGCAAAGTGTTAACAATGTCAAAAGTTATTTAGTTTCACAGAAGCTTATGTCCTACAAGATCGTTTTGTTGTGCCGTTGTACCCAAAATATTTGCATAGAATGGTAGAGATTTCATATAAAAGCCATACAATCAAATCTTTACTTGAAGCCAAACACAATAAGCATTATTAGCATCATTTTATTTGTGGATTTGAGACTTGGTAAGCAAGTAGTAATACCATGTAATATTGTCTTGTAAATATTTATGTTAGCATTTTTAAATTTGAATTTAAGTTAAAAGAATTATGAAAAATATCTTTTTTTTTTAAGGTGGGCTGGCCCGGCCAGGCCCGCAGACCACGTAGTGATGGGGTGGGCTTGTTATTTTAAGGCCCATCAAAATGGTGAGCCAGCCCGGCATGTCAAATTCCAAAGCCCGCGTTGGCTTTTGACAGCTCTAAATTTGATCCATTTGTGTTAATACCTTATAGCGGGGGTGTCAAATGAGGCGATTGGATTGAATTAGGGCAGGTCAAGAGCTGATAAGGCTGAGATGAACTAAATAATGAGTCATTGCCCAAGTCCAACTCCTACCAAGTATTAATTTCTTTGTTTGTTTTCATAAAATTTATTTAATTACTAAATAAAGCTAAAAATTACTTTTTCCTTTATTATGGTTATATATGACTAGTCAAACCAAAAAAACTTTGATATAAGTATTTTTACAAGGGTTTTTTATGGGCCAATTTGGACTATATATTTAGCCCAAAGCAGCCCAACTTTTAGATTTGCAGAATGGGGTATGTCAACATAGGTTGAGCTAACAAATGAGCGGGTCATTAACCATCCCAAACTTGAGTGGGTTGGATGGATGATCATGTTTTCATGGGTTATTTTTCCAGCCCTAGTTATAATCGATTGAAGTGCACATAAACCCAATGTTTGTGCCATTGTTTAAGTTAGAAATTTTTGCATGTCTATTACCTCAAAAAGGTAGGCTTTTAAAGTTTCATACGGCTGAACTTCAGCCATATGTGCTTGAAGTTCAGTTATTTTTGTCTAACTCAATCATTGTTGCTTCAATTTCGTGAACATGCATCTAGCTGAACTCAGTCATATGACACTTCAAACACTGCATATTTGAAGTTTTGAACTCTAAAGTTGTTCTGAAATAGGTAAACATGTACCATCTTTAATTAAAAAACTGAGTACAGTTTAAAAAACAATATAGTTATTAACTTACGTACACTATGTGCATCACACATTATATACGGTCTCATTCAACAATAATGTGTTACACATGTAAATCAAGTATATATGAGGCGTATTATAACTTTGATTATAGGCATCACCATCCCTTTCTTGACAACCAGAAGTTTTGGAACAAGTAAGGAACCAGCTGGGGTTACTTCAGAACTAAGTAAATTCAAATATTCCACTTGCTGATAGCTACTCTGTGTTGAATTCATCTCCTTTTTAGTCCTAGCTGATAGAGAAATATGATAAACTTGCTCTGACATTTTTAAGTTGGTTGATAAATTGGGAGCCACTATTTACCCAAGTCCTTTCCTGTGGTTCCTGTTAGAGTCCTTGCCTTTTTTTTTTATAGAGATAAATTCGACATCCTTTTCATCCATCTAATTAATAGTATATATTATGAATTTAACCGATAGTGTAACTTTTTATATTATCAGTATATTTCAACCAATTACGATATAGTATTTACTCTTTTTCAGATTATCATATTAGATCTGTTATGACCAGTTTCGAGTAAATCATATGGTGTAAAATAATTGTTACAATATAGTCAGTATAGAGAAGTTAAATTTATATGTGCATAAAGATAGCCATGTATAGGACCACTTGGAAATGTTAAACAAGCCACTTTCTGGCTTAGCTGCCTCTTTGTCATTGCCCTTTCATACTAGTAGTGTACAAATTTCACGCTTATCACTTGTGCCTTTTGCTTCTCAATTTTATTACTGTTACTGTTTACATATGTATACAATTTCTGGTACCAACTTAGTGAAAAAAAAAATCTTGCCGACGTTAGTGCATTATTATTATTTTATTTCATAAATAGTATTTTATTTAAGTAGTAATTAAATTGAAATCCGAAGCTTAAATATATCAAGAGGTCCACACAAAGTTAGGCCTCATTTGTTTGCACTTAATGGAGGTCTGAATCTGAATGTTTCAGATCTTAGGCCATTAAGTGCATTTGTTTACATTAAGATCAAAACACTTATTTGATCTGAATAGGTCTTAATCATTAAGATCTTGAATAAAATCTTAATATCATTAAGAGATATTTTGTATGGATAATTTTCACCACCGGCTTCACCCGCTATTCCCACTATCCTCCACTACCCACCCCCAACCCCCTCAACCCACCTACCCACTATCCCACCCCACCCCACAAACTCACCCCCACCACTACCTACCCACCCTCACCCACAAACCCACCCAACCTCCACCATCCACCTACCTTAACCCCAACCTCCCACCCTACCCCCAGCCTACCCCCAGAAATATTGCACCACCACCACCCCCAAAACCCTCCCACCCAACCTACCAACCACCCCACCCCCATAAAACCCCACCACCACTATAAACATCTCCATCATTACTAGCAAACGTAAATGTTTCATTTTTCTTTATCACATGATATTTTTATTTTATTAATTTGTATTCATTTTCTAATAATTAGTTACCTTTTTATTTGAATTATATATTTATTATGTTTAAATAAATACATTATGCACATTCAGATGCTGAAAAAACAAACAGTCTTAATCATTCAGTGTTCAGATCTAGAGACAACATCTTAATCATTCAGATGTGCATTCAGATTCAGACGTCTTAATCTTAATGAAAACAAATGAGGCCTTAGTGACTTTGTATGATTTCTAGCTGCTATTAACACAGAGTACTAACTGTCACACCCCTTTTTAACCCCGTAGAGTTAAATTTAGCAGTATGACGTATTGGAGATTCCTATTTTTGTTTATGTTTTTAAGGAGTCGCCACCTAATTATTTACGGTGAATTAGGACACCTAAAGTTATGTTTAAAGTTAGCTCTGTTTAAGGTCTGCGAAACTTAAGATTCTGGATAAGGGTTCAATTAGTCTAAAGGGAAGGTATTAGGCACCCTTTAAGACCCATTAACAAATGGTTAACCGACCGGACTTATAATTAATTAGGCTAAGTGTAAATATAGTATTATAGAAAAAAGTAGTCTTATAAGTATGACTAAGGTTATAAGACGAAAGTATAATAACATTATTTAAAATAATATTTGTAGAAAATAGTAAGTGTACAAAAGAGCTTTATTAGAAATAAACCAAAGAAGTGGGGCATGTAATGTTTATATGTGGAAGAAATGACTAAAATTTAAAAGAGTTATTTTGATAAGAATTTTTAAAGATTTATTCTAGAGAAATATGTATTTCAATATGTATTTTTACTTAAGTGCTGGGAAGAACCTAAAGTGAAAGAGCTGTTCATCGAAACTAGTTTGCCTATTTTTAGAGTAAGCTAACGTTAATGCAAAGAATAGTAGCGTCTTAAAGTTTCTAAGATATTAAGAATGAATCTTGATCCTCAAAATATGTAGTCATACTATTTTGAAATGAATTATTCTAATAATAGAAAAAGACAGTATGGATATTATAAGTAGTTAAACTTATGGGATTAATAGTTGATTTTCTTTAGATTAATTACTTATTACTAGAACCAAACCCCACTAATTTTGCCAAGGTTTAATTAATCTAAGCAAATAAACAAGTAAAAGTATCAGTCATACAATTATCAATTAAATGCACAAAAAATAAAATGGAGGAGCAAATAGGTTTAAATGGGTTCAGCCCATTTTTTAAGGGCTGCTGCTACGCTACTGTTGCTGCCGCTATTGGGCTTCAGCCCAAATATTTTTAGGAACTCTTTCAGATGGGCTGGACACGAGAAGAATATATTGTTGGGCTTTTAGTCCAACACTGAATGCGGAAGACAAGCCCCTTGGACTCGTATGCGGAGGTCATACATAAAAAAAAAAGGAAAAGGAAAAGGATTAGTATATAATCAAAGAATAATGTTAAACATATAAAATATAAATTCAAAGCAGGCTGTGTATATACCATGTATATTTGAATGAATGAGACCGAGACAGGGCTAAAAAAATGTCCAAGTGCGTCACAACAACGCGGCAACATGGTTAATAGACTAGTTAGCAGGTGTCGTCATTTCACATGTTTTAAAATAATCATTCGTTCAGACAATGTTCAATAGCCGGACTCTCGTACACTGAGGGTGTTTTGACACAACAAGAAATGATACCAGGCATGAAAGGATGCTGGTCCCATAATAGTCACAGATAAAGCTATTCTTGGTGGTGCATGGATCTGGACAGACCCAAAATATGACTCAGATCAAAAGAAATACGCAGATCACATGAAAGGGCAAATATAGGAGGAAACATTATGACTGAACATGCTCGATTTACCTATAAACAGAAAGCAAAAAATCTAAAACCACACCTAAACACAATAAACTCATCTAATAAGAAACAGGAACTAAAATGCCATGACTAACAACATGGTGCTATACTGTGAGGCTGTATAGCCATGTAATGTCTCCGGTTGTTTTCGGGGACTTGATGCTGTGTCTCTGGTTGTCTTCGGGGACTTGATGCTAATTCCCGTAAAGTCCAGGATAAAGTTGTAAAGTGGATGATGTCTCCGGTTGTTTTCGGAGGCTCAATGATAATTCCTGTAAAGTTCAGGGTAAAGTTGTTAAAATCGGTAAAGTAAATGATAAAGTATGAGGTAAAGTCGTAGTGTAGTCGTCCGGCTTATGCATGTGAGGCTGTATATCCGAATGATGTCTCCGGTTGTCTTCGGGGACTTGATGCTATGTCTCCGGTTGTTTTCGGGGACTTGATGTTGTGTCTCCGGTTGTTTTCGGGGACTTGATGCTAATTCCTGTAAAGTTCAGGATAAAATAGAGGGTAAAGTCATAGTGTAGCCGTCCGGCTTATGTATGTGAGGTTGCATAGCCATGCAATGTCTCCGGTTGTCTTCGGAGATTTGATGATAAATCCCTTTGGTTGTCTTCGGAGACTTAATGTTGATTCCTGTAAAGTTCAGGACAAAGTGGTTAAAGCAGGTAAAGAAAGTAATGGAGTGAAGGGAGAGCGTAGCCGTTTGGCTGATGATGTCGACGGTATTGTGGCAGGCTGAATTAATGACGCATAATCCTGATTTGATTCGTCTTTAACCTGCAAAAAAGATGTATGAAGTCATAAAGTTGTTATGATAAAATAAAATTAAATATAGGGTTAGGAATAAAGCCGTTTGGCTTTTGAGACGAGGCCTTAATGAGCCAGGTTATGCTTTTCGTTGTGATTGATAGACTTGACTATTGATCTTGCGGTCCTTTAATTCCTGCACTCAAATAAAAATTCTTAGTTTGGGAGGGGGTAGTTGATTCGTGTTGACTCGACGCTTGTCGTTGTTGGCGCTCCATTCGTCTTGTTTGTTTGGATCTTGTGATCTCCGTTCAAATCTCGGTAGCTGACTAGTAGTGAAAATGATCGAAAGGAAGTATTCATTCGGAAGGTAGGTATATAAGTATATGTATAAGGAAATGTAACTATATGTATATAAGTTGTGAAATATGTAAATGTAAGTGTATGTATAGATATATGTAAATATATGTAAGTTGTAAAATATTCTGCCAACTTCGGACTGTGACATTTCTAAAGCCATTGGTTTATAATATTTCCTGTCTGATAGCCTTAATCTTGTCAATGTCCCCGTTCTATATTTTTTCTCAAAAAATATGCCCCAGTTTTGGTTCTGAAGGGTATACTAAATTTATGTTGCGGTGTGACCGAACCTTATATAGGTTGCCTACCTATCCGCCGAGGAATCAGGTCAGAACGTAGTTCGTAGTGGTGAATGGTCTGAAGTTTTTTAATAAAGGGACCGAACCCGATGTGGATTGCCTACGTATCCTACCAAGGGAATCAGGTCAGCGTAGTTCTGTTATATCTATGGTAAAGGGTTTGTTGGATTTTATCTAGGTGTGACGGTCCGTATGTTGATAGTCTTTGTGTAAGGATTTTTTTTGAATTTTCTGTTATAGCGCAACCGAACCCTATGTTGGCTGCCTACGTATCTCACCATGAGAATCAGGTCAGAACGTAGTTCGTACAGGTTGTTAAAGGAAAGGTTGCAAACTAGGTTGTCTTACCTAATGTCGTCCTTTGACTTGTTCTTGGATTGCTTGCTTTCAGGTTTATGTCATCACCTATCGGCTATTTCGATTCTTTTGAGTGGGATCTTGTCTTGTCCTCTAGTTTCTTTGTTATTCTCTCGGGATGTATGTTGTCTGTTCGTTCATTTCATGTCACAATCGTTGAGTTGACATATTTGATAAGTAGGAAATAACAATAATAGATGATTAAGGGAAATAGTAGATGATTAAGGAAAATCAGAAATGCATTCATAGTTTTCACGATTAAACTTCCAAAAGATGAAGCAAAACAAACAAATTTCGGGTACGGTTCAAACATCAATAAAAGAAAACAAGTTCACTACATGTTCATGCTACCAAGGTTCTCGGCGAATCCGGACGGAGTACAAGTTCAATTCTTCAGAGTCTCTCCTGAGTCGGCGCCCTATATTGTCAGTGCCTTGGTGTTGTGAGTAGTTGTATTGGATTGTTCCCACGAGAGCGACAAAGTTGATGATCTGGCCATTCCCGCCCTTCTGATTGACACACTGGATTCTTTCAAATCTTAGTATCCTCATGAGCAGGTAAAGGATTGTTGACCACATTGGGTTTAGCTTCAGCGAGTTGGATTACTCCTTCCTTAATCAGGTCTTCAATTT
Source organism: Lycium barbarum (assembly GCF_019175385.1). Taxonomy (NCBI): domain Eukaryota; kingdom Viridiplantae; phylum Streptophyta; class Magnoliopsida; order Solanales; family Solanaceae; genus Lycium; species Lycium barbarum. Next base: position 165,330,161 of record NC_083337.1, read on the forward strand.
TGTTTTTAAGCCCATAGCAATCTTCAGTGGCGTGCCCAGCAACTCCAGAATGGTATGCACAACGCTTGGAACCGTCAGACCATTTTGGGATAGGATCGGGAATTCTCCCTTCAATCGGTTGTATTATACCCGCTGATTTCATTCTTTCAAACAATTGAGCCAAGGGTTCAGCGATCGGAGTGTAGTTACGGGTGTTTTTGGTATCAAGACGAGCTCTAGGTGCAGCATGTGGTCGACTTTGATAAGTTGGAGCTTGGACGGGTTGATATGGACGTGGGTTTTGATGTGGAGGTGCTCGGGGTTGGTAGTAGTTAGCTTGGCTGTTGTAGACAGGGTGAGGAGATAGTGGAGGTTGGTAGGGTTCAGGGTAGTGATAAGGGTAGAAAGGTTGTTGTGGGTGGTTAAAGTATGGAATGGCTTGGCTCGGCTCATGCTTTTGGACGTTCATGACTGCAGTGACATCTTCCTTCTTCTTTTTAATCCCGTTGATAGAACCAGATTGTATAGCTTTGTTCATTGCTTGTAAAGCAATAAGATCCTGAATTTTCCCCGATTTGATTCCTTCTTCCAAGGCTTCTCCCATTCGAATAACTTCTGTGAATTTTTGTCCCATCATACCTATCATTTTCTCGTAAAATATGCCAGCCTGGCATTCAATGAAGGTAGAAGTCATTTCCCTATCATTCATCGGAGGTTGAACCCTGGCCGCTTCTGACCTCCAACGTAACGCATATTCGCGGAACGTTTCAGTTGACTTCCTGGTTAACTTAGTCATGTAAACTCTATCTGGCGTGATATCGGTGTTAAAACTGAACCTGTCCATAAAGTCTTGCGCCATGTCACTCTAACCACGCCATTTACGGACATCCTGTTGTGTATACCAAGTAAGTGCTTCGCCAGATAAGCTTCTTATGAAGAGTTTCATCCTTATGCTCTGGTATCTGCCCACTCCAACCAGTTTGTCACAATAAGCCCTTAAGTGTGTATGAGGGTCGCCTGTTCCATTGAATGTATCAAATTTTGGCGGTTTGTAGCCTATGGGTAGATCGACGTCAGGTTGAACACAGAGATCTTCATACTCTACACTCTTAGTTCCCCTAGCAACTTGAAGGTTTCTCATTGCTTCTTTGAGACTGTGGATCTCTTTTAGCAACATGTTATCTGCCCCTGCCTTTGCATCCTTTTCCATTTCTTCGTATTGATCTACTTCGGGTTGGAACCTGACCGTTACTGGATTGGTAAAGGCTTGTGTTTCTGCGGCGTATACTGGAGGAACATATTGTGCATTAGGGGTGACAAAGTGTGCATGTGATCTCTTCGTGCCAGAGGGTGGGCCTAACGTTGTAAACGATTATATCAAAACAAATAACGCGTCCTAATATGCATGTGATCTCTTCGTGCCAGAGGGTGGGCCTAACGTTGTTTAAAGGATAAAATGTGCCATAATATGTCATCCCGTTGCTTTGATTAATTAAACAGATTCTATTTCTCAAAAAATAAAGTACAAAATAATGTAATATTTATTACATGTCAAATGAATACAACATAAAGTGTTTCCCAATCTAAATAAAGTAAATAAAATTTCTATGCCTAATTTCAAGCTCCATTTACGATGCCCTTGATCTTCGTCATTTGTTGTACTTCGATGCAAATGCATACCTGTCATAGAAACGTTAGTCATTCTCCCCTTCCTAAAGTTTAATTAATTAGAGAAAATAGTCGATATTTAGGCACAGTTATCCTTCAAACATGCATATAAAGTATGATTGGGGTCACTCGGGGTCGTGAACCCGCTTGGACGTTTGGACAAAGTCATCTGATGGGCTTAATACACCAAGGGTATTAAACCTCCTAGGATATGAAATGTATGCTCTTAATAAAAGATGTTGGTTTAGCTCTATCCTAGGTTGACTAAGAGTGGGTTTACTAGACACAAGTGAGAAGGCTACGCGGTCCCCGTTACTCGGGCACCCCGCGCATACGCCAACTCTTCTAAAATTTGGATTCTACGAAAAAAAATTGCGGGTGCGCAAAACACACCTCGCGTGTACGTGTGATAGTGTGAATTTCCAGAAGTGGAGGAAATATGAACGGAATGACAGTTTATCAAAGCAGTAACACATAAACAGTTTATATCAGACAAACAGTTTATATCAAACAAACAGTTTATATCGAACAAACAGTTTATATCAAACGAACAAATAATAGCACGTAAAAATAGTTAACAAGTAATAAAAATAAACACACAACCCATTTAAAACTAAGTCCGTTATGGTTAGAACCTTTCTACATCCCCAGCAGAGTCGTCAAGCTGTCACACCCTTTTTAACCCCGTAGAGTTAAATTTAGCAGTATGACGTATTGGAGATTCCTATTTTTGTTTATGTTTTTAAGGAGTCGCCACCTAATTATTTACGGTGAATTAGGACACCTAAAGTTATGTTTAAAGTTAGCTCTGTTTAAGGTCTGCGAAACTTAAGATTCTGGATAAGGGTTCAATTAGTCTAAAGGGAAGGTATTAGGCACCCTTTAAGACCCATTAACAAATGGTTAACCGACCGGACTTATAATTAATTAGGCTAAGTGTAAATATAGTATTATAGAAAAAAGTAGTCTTATAAGTATGACTAAGGTTATAAGACGAAAGTATAATAACATTATTTAAAATAATATTTGTAGAAAATAGTAAGTGTACAAAAGAGCTTTATTAGAAATAAACCCAAAGAAGTGGGGCATGTAATGTTTATATGTGGAAGAAATGACTAAAATTTAAAAGAGTTATTTTGATAAGAATTTTTAAAGATTTATTCTAGAGAAATATGTATTTCAATATGTATTTTTACTTAAGTGCTGGGAAGAACCTAAAGTGAAAGAGCTGTTCATCGAAACTAGTTTGCCTATTTTTAGAGTAAGCTAACGTTAATGCAAAGAATAGTAGCGTCTTAAAGTTTCTAAGATATTAAGAATGAATCTTGATCCTCAAAATATGTAGTCATACTATTTTGAAATGAATTATTCTAATAATAGAAAAAGACAGTATGGATATTATAAGTAGTTAAACTTATGGGATTAATAGTTGATTTTCTTTAGATTAATTACTTATTACTAGAACCAAACCCCACTAATTTTGCCAAGGTTTAATTAATCTAAGCAAATAAACAAGTAAAAGTATCAGTCATACAATTATCAATTAAATGCACAAAAAATAAAATGGAGGAGCAAATAGGTTTAAATGGGTTCAGCCCATTTTTTAAGGGCTGCTGCTACGCTACTGTTGCTGCCGCTATTGGGCTTCAGCCCAAATATTTTTAGGAACTCTTTCAGATGGGCTGGACACGAGAAGAATATATTGTTGGGCTTTTAGTCCAACACTGAATGCGGAAGACAAGCCCCTTGGACTCGTATGCGGAGGTCATACATAAAAAAAAAAGGAAAAGGAAAAGGATTAGTATATAATCAAAGAATAATGTTAAACATATAAAATATAAATTCAAAGCAGGCTGTGTATATACCATGTATATTTGAATGAATGAGACCGAGACAGGGCTAAAAAAATGTCCAAGTGCGTCACAACAACGCGGCAACATGGTTAATAGACTAGTTAGCAGGTGTCGTCATTTCACATGTTTTAAAATAATCATTCGTTCAGACAATGTTCAATAGCCGGACTCTCGTACACTGAGGGTGTTTTGACACAACAAGAAATGATACCAGGCATGAAAGGATGCTGGTCCCATAATAGTCACAGATAAAGCTATTCTTGGTGGTGCATGGATCTGGACAGACCCAAAATATGACTCAGATCAAAAGAAATACGCAGATCACATGAAAGGGCAAATATAGGAGGAAACATTATGACTGAACATGCTCGATTTACCTATAAACAGAAAGCAAAAAATCTAAAACCACACCTAAACACAATAAACTCATCTAATAAGAAACAGGAACTAAAATGCCATGACTAACAACATGGTGCTATACTGAGCGAGAAATAGGCATCCAAATGCTTAAACACATGAAGCACCAAATAAACCAAACAACACAGCAAATAGTATCCAGGATTGCCTAAAACTAAACACAACAGCGACTAAAACACTACAGCAATCCAGGGGAATATTGTGGTGTTCAGGCACACATTTTCAGTTCATATTCAGCATATTGACAATGTAAAACACTAAGATTTATAGCGAAATGGGCAGTAAGGCTTACTACCAACAAAAATAATTAGAGGAAAACAGGTTCAGATCTAAAATCATGTTCAAGACATTCAAGCAACCCAAAAGAACAGAGCAAGTTCAATTTCCAGGATAACAACATATGAGTAAAGTCAAGCAAACCTCAACTTGTTAATAGAGAAACTGAGGAAGAAGTCAACCTTCTCAAAGTTGATCAACCCAGATTCTCAAAGTGATTTGAATATAGTGTTTTCTTCATCAAATCAGACACCTCAACAATAAGACATCATGCACAGAGATATATTATTTATATCCCAGTCAGTAAACATTTTTTTTTCAACTGAATCAAACATGTCTTCTTCTACAGCTAGAATCACAGACAAAAGAACTTGGTATTACATTATACTCTGATGTAGCAGGGCAAAATCAGAAATATATGAGTTACATAGCCAAGGAATGGTGTAGGGATATTTACCAGCTTAAACCCAGGAATTCAAATCAGATTTTTTGAACAAGCGAAATAGCTGTTATTATAGTCATATAGATCCACACTTGATGCCAAACTAGACAACATCTACCAAATGAGCTAAGCCAATCATATGAACACAAAACAGAGATTAAATATCAAACAAGATGAAATGGATGTTGGAGACTAACTTTCTTTTCACATAGGTTCTTACAGGAAGTTCTTTTGCTGAACTGAGATCAGACAGCATTCAGATTTATTCAATCCCATAAAGTCTTCATATCAGTTCCAGCTAAACAGACACGAACAGAAGCAAACAAATATACATGCAATGAAATAAACATATAGAATCACATCTAGATCATACGGTACATGACTAAAGATTTCGTCAACATGTGACTTCAAACAATATTATAAGATTCAACAGAGTACAAACATGATATCAAAAAATATATCCACCACGATATGTATATCAGATGTATAGCAAATGTATATCCTCTTCTTATTTTGATAACCCACTGTATATCCTATGTATATTTGATTTCAAATGGATTCTAAGTTTTGGAAATTCAGTCTAGGCATCCGAGACTATGATATACATCTTTCGAATTTCTTTTTTTTTTTAGAAATTAGCATCCTATCCTAACAGCACCCAGATATCGAAAAAAAAAAAACAATATGACGACAGAGAAATTACATAACATAAAAATAGCAGAACCACTAAAAAATTAACTAAAAGCAGACACTGAAGACTTGAAGTAATAAATGTGTCGAAGTTTACCTGTTTTGTGTGCAATGAACTGGGTATGAGTCTCGGATTCGTACTCGAACTCGAACGATCCCGATTAAAGTAACTAAAGTCCCAAAATAAATGAAAAAATAGAGTAATTGTTGGTCGCGGATAAAGTTCACCGGAAAAGGAAAATTAAATTTTGGAATATGGTTTGCATCTCTTAAAAAAATGACTCCTTCTTTCTCAAGAATCTGAAAAATCCCTCCAAATACTAAAAAAAATTCCCTTTTCTAAAACAAAGTTCCGTCCCAAGAATCTTCTATTTTTCAACAGAAAGGTTTTTTTTCTTGATTTTAAAAGAAAATCAAGACCAGAATTTTAAAAAAAAAATTCAAGACTCGATGATAGAATACTTATGTATCTTCCCAAAAAACCTAAAAAATCCCCCCTTTGATGGTTTTAAAACTTGTATGTGTAGGGATTTTGACTCCAGATCTTTGTCGATCTGTCGGTTTCTTCCCAAGAAAAGAATCCCTTTCTAAAATCAAAAAACCCCAAGAAAACAACGAGACCCTTTTTTTCGATCTGTTCTTGTTTGTTTGAGTTGATTTTCCTTTTTTTTTTTTTTTCTTTCTTCCCCTTCGTTCTTTTTCTCCCCTTCGTTCCTTTTCTCCCCTTTGATGCCGTTGTTTCCCTCTCCTCTATATAGGTTTTGTTTTCGTTTCTTTTTTGTACTGGAAAAAAGAGAGGAGCGGGAGAGAGAGACAAATGGGGGACAGGGGTGAGTGGGGAGCGGAGAAGAAGGAGGGAAAGGGGGAAGTGGTGTGCGGCGGTGAGCGGCGGAGTGGGTGAGTGGAGGAGCGGGGGAAAAGGAAAAAGAAAGAAAGAGAGATGAAGGGGCGGAAATGAAAGGGGAAACCCTAAAGGGTTTCCCTTAATTTGCTGAAAAATGAATTGGACCCGGTCCATTTGTGGACCGGGTCAAATTTTAGACTGGGTATTTAAAAGAATGGACTAGTAAGTTAAACATGGACTGATCTAAAAATTGAGATAAAATATGGTCTAGTCCAAAAAAAGATATTAGGAATTAATCGGACTTTGATTTGGGGTCCGGTAAGTCAAAATACGGACTGAGTGCAAGAAATAGTTTGGCTTCTAAATTTGAATATGAGACACATTTTGATTAACGATGTACTAAGGGTGCCAGAATATCACCTAATACGAAAATATGTAATTATAAAAAGATCCGGGTAAAAATTATATGATGTCGCAAATGACTGTGCAATAATATTTAATAACAAACGTTATCATTTAAATGTGCTAAATAAATGCGATGTGTGTGCGGAAGTCGCAAATTTCAATAATACTAAATAATAGTAGCGAATAAAATAGCGATAGTAATACTGCTAATAATGATAACAATAATGATAATGGTAATAATGATAATGCTGATGATAATGGTGATAAAAAATAATAATAGATATAATAATAATAGTAGCTAACAAATATGGATAATTAATAACAAAATCACAATAAGAATAATTAATAATAATAATAAAGATGATAATAATTAACAATAATAATAATAAATAACAATTATTGATAATAACAAAATGATAATAAATTAATAACAATAATACTGGTAATAATAAAATAATAATGATAATAAAAAATAATAAAAAATAACAAAATGATGATAATAATAATAATAAATAAAAATTATTGATAAAACAGTGATAATAATTAATAATAAAAAATAACGATGATAATGATAATAAATAATTGATAACAAAAAAAAATAACGCTGATAATAATGACTAGTAATTAATAATAATAATAATAATAATAATAATAATGGAAATAACAAGAATGATAATAATAAAGGACAATTAATAATAAAAAAATGATAATTTAAGAATAATAATAACAATAATAATAATAATAATGATAATAATAAACTGCAGAAGAATAAATAAAACGTGGGTGTTAATAAAAGACTAATAATTATAGTAAAACTAAAAATGCATATTTTTTAATTTCTCGAAATACCAGAAATATAAATAGGTATTTCGGAGAAAATGCGGGACAAAATTGGGTGTCAACACTAACTACCTAGGACTAATTGAGACAACTAATTTTTTGTAAACAACTAACTCAAAACTCTACATTTAACTTTATAACTTGTCGTGCGCTCTCTCTACGTCAACTTTAATCATTAGCTCTTTATTATTTTTATTTTAGAAAGAACTGCTCAAAGTATATAGCATATATATCAGGAGCTTCGGCATTTCTATCAATTTATAGTGTAAACTGGTTGTGTAAACACTTCTAGAAACATGTCGACCAAAAGTTAAAGAACATAAAGATGTAGCCTTAAAGAACATAAAGTTGTAGCTAGTGCATTAGGTTGGTTATTAATTTTAAAGAACTATTAATGGAAATTGATGTAATGGGGATTAAAAGGATATAGTAATAACAATGACTTCCAACATGCCAAACCATGATTTTTAATTGGAAAATAGCATTTTGATCCCTCAGTTATTGGTGAATTCTGATTTTGGTCCTTATAATATATGACTCAGCATATTTAACCTTCATAATTTATTAGAATTTGTGCTTTTGGTCCATTTATAAGAAATATGTTACAATTTGAATATTTTAGAAGTATATTACTCTCAAATATGGAGTAAAATACAACCTTAACATAACCTATAGTATTAAATAGTGGAATGGTTTAATAATTCTAAAATTTGTGATATTCACAAACAAAAGGTTCAAAAATGTACATTTCAAGTAATTGGAGGTTAAAATTACTTAGTTAAATATTAAGAAGACTAAAATTGGAATTTGCTAATAATTAGGGGAGCAAAAGTGCTACTAACACTTTTATTAATTTAGATTTACATTGATAGGCTAATTAAGTGGAGTAACCCTTTACATTATTAAATATTCTTCATTTTGAGAATTTTAAGATTAAATGGATCTTAATCATTGCATTACATCCCTCAGTGATTCACATAACAGTTATGATCACGAAACCTAGGTTGTACGCAGTACGATAATGACTTGATTTGAATAGTCATTATCCAAATAAAGTAATAGCGACGCTAACCAGAAAATTTAGAAAAAAAGTACTCTACACTAAAACTGGGAGCCAACAAATGGCCAGAAAAGTGTAAACATCACAGTACCAGAAAACTATGTACTCCATCCATATGACCATATTAAATGCATATAGTAAACTCATATATGATTAATGCAAATGGAGTACTGTTTACTTTATTTAACGGCAAGAGTCGGTTTATGGGTCGAAGTACTTGAACTTATCGTCACAGCAGATTTGAGTGGAAGAAAATTAGTTAACGAAGATAATTTGAAGAAAGAAGAGGAAATAATAGTTACGCAATGTATAACTGTTCTATTCATTTTGTTGTGAAGAGGATTAGTACGCGTAACAAACACCGGATCCAGATATTATTCGAAGCACTTCTATTTTAATATCGAGTCCTACTCAATAAGAATGGCCAATCACTTCTGACTACTAGGGGGTCGTTTGGTAGGAAGGAAATTATTCATGTATTAAAAATTATACGGTCAATATCATGTTTGGTTGCTTTTTAGTTATTTTTTTTTATAAAATTCAGCATACCAAATATGGTGTTTGGTTATCATTTTACAATCCCACATTACTAAAATATGTATAAGTTATGAGTTAATTCATGTATTATTTTATGAAGGATAAAAGTTGGAATGGTTAATATGTACTACTAAACCTTGCATTAATCCTAATACCTACATAATACTAACCAGCAACCAAACGACTCCTATATCTAGATATTATTTAGAATTGAAAAGGGCTATATGATGGATGATTCTGGTTGTCTAATAGATTTTGAATTTTTTTAATTTATGATTAAAATCTTACATATACAAGGAAGTATAATTGATTTTTATATAACAATAGTATGTGTATTTTAATATGTTATTGTAACAAGTAACATGTCTTATTTTTTATATCATTAATCTATTTTCTATAGACAATTAATATAATTGCGTATCTTTCTAGATGTTGTATCACTTGGTAAGTATTGTATAAAAGTTAGATCTCTTTAATATTTTTAACACGTGATGTATTAATCGAGCATGGCTTTTGGGAAAGTGAATAAATATAGGGCATGGAGGTGATACGCCGTTCTTTTCACATGCCAAGTTAATAACTACTGAGGGGAAAAGTCTCCGTCTCTGAAAACCATGCAGTTCTTTTCTTGCCTCATTCTACTCTACCTCTAGCATCAAATGCTGGTCCTGTTCTACTTTTTCTTTGACTCCCCAGTCTTTTCCTCCTGTTTTATTTTCGATCTAATTATTCGATATTTAAAATTTATTGATTCGATAATTTACACCGAATAAGTTCACTAAGGGAGGTAAAATGCTTCTCACTCTGATGACTTGAATCCAAAATCTTTTGTTAAAGACGAAAGGATCTTAACTATATATCGTCTGGAGCCAAAATGACTTATTTTTGCAGCCATTTGTCACGTCCTTAGTCTTCAACTAAGCGCATGTGCGGCACTTGACAACTCGCTCACGTTCTTGCACAACTTGCTCACGATCTTGCTATGTCAAGTCAGCCTAGTTTACTACACTCAAGATCGCTAAGGGAATAGTAATTGAGAAAGACAAGAGAAATTTGCTAGAAGGAAGCTTTTTGTTATAGAAGACTTGATTGATTTTGCTTGATAGTTTACAAATGAATGACCCTCCTATTTATACTACTCATCTAGGGACTAGTATGTAAATAATTATTATTATACAAGTCCCTACATATTTACAAATAAGCCCCTATTCTAGAAATCTCTACACAACTAGATTATTCTAAGAACTTTCCATGCAATTCCATAAGGTTCTAAGATCTTCCATGAGAAATCTCCATATTTCTCTAGAACCTTCTCACATAAGCTAGTCTCCTCTCCATGTAAGCATCCACATAAGCTTCCTGCATGGCAAAAATAGTTCCACGTGGCGCCTAGGTGGCATGATGATGTGGCGGGTCATCACACATTGGCCCAAAATAGGATGCGTTTTTTTTATACCAAAATGGGTATTTCGTTGGATAACCAACGAAATACCCACACAACACTGTTCCGGTGCCGAACTAATAAGTTGCATTTCGCTACACTTGTAGCGAAATGTAACAATTTTTTTTTTTTTTTTTTTTGCATTTCGTGAATTAATGAACGAAATAGGTTTATTTTTATTTTTTATTTTGTATTTCGTGAATTAATGAACGAAACTGTTTTTTTTTTTTTTTTTTTTTTTTGCATTTCGTGAATTAATGAACGAAATAGGTTTTTTTTTTTTTTTTTTTGTATTTCGTGAATATGAATTTTTTTTATTTCGTTTATATAAAAACGAAATAGGAAAATATAATTTTTTTTTTGTATTTCGTTTATATAAAAACGAAATAGGATTTTTTTTTTTTTTTGCATTTCGTTTATATTCCAACAAAATAGGAAATTATAATTTATTTATTTTTTTGCATTTCGTTCATATACCCTTTTTCTGCTCTCTACTTTTACCCTAGATTATTTTAGCTTATCCTCTCCATTCTCCATTCTCCATTTTTCCTTCTCCATTCTCCATTTTCCGTTCTTCCTCTACCTGCATTCTTTCTCTTCTTCCGTTCTTCATTCTTTTCTTCTTTGTCTACTAATCCTATCGCAAGGATTCCTCTACTTTTGCTTCATAATCTTCTTCAAATTGAGGTAATTTATTAATTTTATAAGTTTTTACATATATTTTTTGATTTAGTCATTATAAATTAGTTCACATTTATTTTTTTTGTTTTATTTATATCTTATACTTAGTGTAGTAGACTATAATAAAGAAAACAAAAGTTACAAGTTTAATTAATCAATAGTTGGTAATTTCAGTTGTTGCTTCAATTAAAAAAAGCTTTTAAAAAATGTTAGTAGAGTTTATTGGTCAACGAACTACATTTAAAATACTAAAAAGATCGTTGAAGCTACTGATTAAAAAGGTATAAATTTATATTATAAAATGTTCTTTTAATTAGTCATTTTCATAGAACAACAGTTAAAAAAAAGATGAAGAAATTGTGAGGAAAGTAAGATTGTTAAATATAACATAAAGATATTTGTATCATTTGTTGGGTCATTTTCTATGTTCAAATTGTGACTAGTCGTTGGAGATTATTTTCTGTTGATAAGCATGAAGAATTTTTAATTTTCAAATTAAAAGTATAAGATCAAGAAACTGTGAGGAAGTTGAAGTTGTTTTTGAAGCTAATAGACAAAAATAGCATGTTCCTTTTTTTTTAATACCAAAATGAGTATTTCGTTGGATAATTGACGAAATACTATTCCGATCTGGTAAAAAAAAAATTAACTGTCCTTGCATCCCCTCTCCAGTTATATGCTTTGTTTTAAATAGAAAAGAAGTAGTTATATGTAAGTTGAATCCACGGGCTTTCTTCAATAAACCGTTGTAAGACTCAGAGACATTTGTCATCATAGCCCCCCACCTATAACCACCGTCCTTATGCAATGTCCATTTTTCCTTCGAAAGCTCGCTTAACCACATATGTGTTGCAGGTGACAAAGTTTTAATTTGTTGCATCCTCATTTGGTATTTCTTCTTCTGGTGCTCTGTAGCAGCCAACCACATTAGCTTCTCAAGATCAGAGTTAAGAAACTTTTTGTTAATGTTGCTTTTTAAATGTCGAACACAAAATCTATGATGTGTGGCGGGTGGCTGTAACCATTCAAGTGTCATTACACATTGCAAGATCCCTTGGTGACGGTCAGAAATTAGTCCAATGCCTTTTCTATCACAAACAACATGTCTCCATAATAAACTGAGAAACTAAGTCCATGACTCATAGCTCTCACGTGCAACTATAGCATATGCAAGTGAAAAAATATTTCCGTTTGCATCAATGCCAACAACAATCAACAATTTCATCTCATACTTACCATAGACATGGGTGCCATCTATTGAGATGACCGGCCTGCAACTTTTGAATCCATCGATACTTGGTTTAAAGGCCCAGAAAAGATACTTGAAGATGTGTTCGCCTTGCATTGTAGTTGACTTGTGTGTCCACTCAACAATAGTGCCTGGATTGAAATGTTCTAGGGCAGCCATGTATGGAGGCAATGCCCTAAAAGAACCTTCGAAATCACCATACACCATCTCAAAAGCTTTCTTACGCCCTTTTTGCGTTTTTCTATAACTAGGAGTATAGTGATGGATGCCTTTTATAGTTTCCTGAACAAACTTAATACTGATTTGTGCATTGATCATAACATATGGTATCAACGAAGTAGCAATCATGTTGCTATTCAAATTGAAATGATCCTCTGTATAATCATCCGTATCACAATTATGTGGCTCAATCATTTTTCCTGCTTTCCACATACAACTTCCGATAAACGAAAAATGGATCATCCAACTACAACCTTCCTCATGCCGCTTGCAAATAACCTTCCAAAATGTACTTATGGCTTGATCTATTTTAAATTCTTTTTTGTGGGCTATATTATAGAGTCTCACTGCACCTTTCATTTGCTTCTTGCTGTGAAATAACATACATATTTGCACGTACAAGAAAAAATATCAACTCCTAATTACACCAATTAAAATCACAAAATTCAAAAATAATATATTATTAAAAAAATTAGTCACACCAAACTAACTTGATTTGATAACTTTAGAATTACTGGAATCCAAAGTGCAGCCCGAACAGACCCGTTATCTCTCATGTATGCAAAATCTTCCGGTTCTACTTCTTCTGTATTATCCAAATATGGGATCACATTTGAATGATAATTAACACAAACATTATTGGGGGTCGCAACATCTTCATCAGAATCGTCACCGTCAGCAGACGATTGATCATCGTCCGTCCCTTCATGATCTAATGGACTATCGCTATCCGACTCATTTATTATATCATTAGCTAAATCGTTATTGCTCACAATTTGTGTGAGCTGAGTCAACGTGGGGTTATCTTCAAAATCGTTATGCCTATAAATAAGAAAAATTCATAGAATTTACAAGTCAAATACAATTATACAATCCATGAATAAAGTGAATAAAATATGATTATATTTACCTATCACTGTCCAATTCACTTGGACCAGGATGTGAAGGGTGTCGTACATTACAATTCAAATTATGCAACTGCGTAGTAGCATTATTTGGTCCACCCGTCTCACGATTCTGTCCACTCCAATCAAAGTTATGATCGTGCGTTGAAGTCATACCATCATACTGTGTACCATAATTAGTTGTATCATTTGACTGACTATCAAATCCTACAATTGTTTGTTGTTGAACTACACCCCTTGAAAAATCAATATTCAAACTTGGGAGATAGGTAGTACCTCCAAAATCGAACTCATTGTCGGTCGGTCCTTCGATCTAGGTAGAGCGTTGAACTGTAGCATACATGTCAAGCACCGCTATGCATATGTGATTTTTAAAATCTCAGGACAACGAAGAAATGACGATAAAGATTCATCGTCCGTAATTGGCATCTCACCATAAATTGGTGAACCATCGGCTGTAAATGAACTTGGATATCGTCCGGTTATAACCACCGATAGTTCAGGATCATTTACGAACATTTTACTCCTTAAGACGCGTTGCAGACGATCATGTTTTAGAGAAATTGGAAACCTTTGCCCTATTTCAGGACCACGGTTGTATCTAACCGAAGCTGCTTCATACACAACTTTACCATCCCAAAATAAATACACTTTAACATGAGTTTCCGTCATCTTTTATGAAATATATGAGAGAAAAAATAAAAGTTGAAGGATATGAAACAGATAAGAGAAAAACAATAGATGAAAGATATGAGATGGATAAAAGAAAATTGAAAGACTAAGGATATACCATAAGTAAAGATAGGACAATATTTATAAACGGAGAAAAGTAAAAAAATTCGCAAATTAAGTCACGAAATGTAAAAGATGTTATTTTGACAACTATTCAATGCTCGTCTGAAACTGATTGAACCAACAGAAATGAACAAAAAAATAAAATTAAAACCATAGTGATATGGAGAGCAGAAAAACGGTAAAAAAAAATGGGGAGGGGGGGGGGGGGGGGGTTCGTTATATACCTGCGAAATGGAACAAAACATTTCGTTGGTATATAAATGAAAAAAAAATTATTTTCCTATTTCGTTTTTATATAAATGAAATACAATATATATATATATATATATATATATATATATATATATATATATATATATATATATATATATGTATGTATGTATGTATGTATGTATTCCTATTTCGTTTTTATATAAACGAAATGAAAATAAAATTAATTTCCTATTTTTTTATATAAACGAAATACAAAAATACAATTTTTTATCCTATTTCGTTTTTATATAAATGAAATACAATATATATATATATATATATATATATATATATATATATGTATGTATGTATGTATTCCTATTTCGTTTTTATATAAACGAAATGAAAATAAAATTATTTTCCTATTTTTTTATATAAACGAAATACAAAAATACAGATTTTTTTTTTATCCTATTTCGTTTTTTAATACACGAAATGCAAAAAAAATTTATAATTTCCTATTTCATTGGTATATCAACGAAATACAAATAAATAAATAAATATATTTTATCCTATTTCTTTGATCTACCAACGAAATGCAAAAATAAAATAAAATTATATATATATATATATATATATTTTCCAATTTCGTTTTTTAATAAAAGAAATACAATATATATATATATATATATATATGCTATTTCGTTGATATACCAACGAAATGCAAATTTTTTTTTTTTTTCCAATTTAGTTTTTATATGAACGAAATAAAAAAAAAATCATATTTCGTTTTTTAATAAACGAAATACAATATATATATATATATATATATATATATATATATATATATATATATATATATATATATACTATTTCGTTGATATACCAACGAAATGCAAAAAAAACATAAAAAAATATTTGTTACATTTCGCTACAAGTGTAGCGAAATGCAACTAAATATTCCGGCTATGAACAGTGCTAATTGTGAGTATTTCGTTGGATAACCAACGAAATACCCATTGTGGTATAAAAAAAAAAGACATGCTATTTTGGGCTATTAGCTCAAAAAACAAGCCATTTTGGCTCCAGACTCTAAAATCATCACACGTTTCTACAGTACCACACTGTGACTCGTATTTGACTTGTGTCTAAAGAACCCCACACGGAGTAATACGCAATTTGCTGGCTTATGTACGGATACATACTATTTGTGAGGCTCATAATTGAGAGGTCACAAATAGCAGTACACATTATTACTAATTTCTGAGCTTACATGATGGAGATGACAAATTGTCCACATAGGGCATTACACCTTCTAGTTCATAAATAAGGCATCTAAATATAGTTAGTCATTCAACGCTAGCTTAGACGAGTCGAAGATCAACAACAACAGTAACTATACCTTAATTTCAAGTAAGTAGATCCTAGAAGAGCATATCCCGACAACGTACAAAATTTTCCATATAGTAACGATTCAATTATTAATAATTAACTAATGTTTTATGGTTGTTGACCTATTGTGAGTGACCTCCTCCTTTATTGGGTTTAAAACAGACAATATGAGCAATCTCATACCGGCGGAGTTAGATGAAAAATCATCCTTAAAAACATACAAAATGAAAACATTTTGCTGGTAAGCAAATATTGACTGCTATTTTTAAGTGCAGTGGTAGATACTTGAGCAATATGAGTATCTTTAGGCGTGCTAGGCGAGTTTTTTGCCATGCTGTTATGGAATACAGATTGTGGATGCACGTGGCAACTTGGTATATGTAGGAAAATCCCAATAATTCTTCCCTGCTACTTGTCCAAGGGGCATGGAAGTTGTTGTCTAGGTGTTGTATTATGTCCCAAATATTTATACTATTAGGTCATTTTTATCTGTTACAGTAAGTTAATTACTTGTCTTATGCTTAAGATTATAATTTCATTTTTAATGAAAGGTTATTTGTAAAACTGTAAACATCTTTTGAATGACATGATTATATAAAAATTCTTTAAAATTGTCAGTCTATAAGTTAAACTCTTACTATAAAAAGGCAGTGTAGCTTATTCCATTATTTATACTCCCTAGAAAGCAGTCAAGATACCTACCACACCCACACAGAAAGCGATATAGGAGATGGAGAAAGAGAGGGAGAAGGAAATGAAACAGTCAAAATTCAAGAAGATTTGTGTGTTTTGTGGGAGTAGCGCTGGAAAAAGAAGTATATATAAGGATGCTGCAGTAGAGCTTGGAAGAGAACTAGTAAGGAAAATAGAAATATTACTCTGTTTTTTCTCTGTTTTCAACACTTTCTAAATAAAAACCCTGCATCTCTTGTTTATTGTTACCTTATACTGTTAGAAGCAAAGAATTCTTGCATATAAGTCAGCTTATGCACACATTTTCTTGCCTGAACTATGCCTCAATCCCAAGCAAGTTGTATCGGCTATATATCTCATCATTGTCCATGTCGTGCTATTTAAGCCAGTTTTTGTCCAATAATGAATATGTTAGGGATTGACCTAGTAATAATGATGCCAAGAACTTTCTGTTCAGATTTTTGAAGCTAGTATTACTTTTGCTTGTATAAAACAAGGTATCAAGAAAAATAGACCTGGTTTATGGAGGAGGCAGCATAGGTTTGATGGGTTTGGTCTCTCAAGAAGTTCACAATGGTGGTCGTCATGTTCTTGGGTCAGTTTGTAATTGCAAGTGTTTAATTTTTTACTTATATAATGTAGTACTAAATATCTATCTTCATTATCTCCTCAACATGTCAAAATGATGACCCCTATATAACTAATTTTTGACATGCTCTTGCATACAGAGTGATTCCCAAGACATTAATGCCGAGAGAGGTATGCCTCTCGTCACAATACTAGTACTCATGACGTTGATTTTAAGATGCTAATTTGACTTATATACTCCATTAGTTTAGTCGAGTGAGAAAATATGAGAGCAATGGTTGAAATTTTAGTCTGATAGATAAGCTTCATATAGAAGTATAAATGAATTTGATCTTAATACTTGTTTATAGAATTTGAATGGTGTTTAAATATTTGGGACTCTCTCAATGTGAAAAACAGTAGCTAAATTAGAACGAAATTAAGGAGTATTATGAAGCTTTAGGTTCATCTTATGCTAGCCTCTCACTTGCAGTGGCGGATGTAGATAGAGCCGAGGGGGTTCATCCGAACCCCCTTCGGTAAAAAATTACACTGTATATATAAGGTGAAAATTATTTTTTATGTATATATAGTAGACGTTGAACCCCCTTAGCTTCTTCATTTATGACTTCTTTATATTTTTGAACCCCCTTGACATAAATCCTGGCTCCGCCACTGCTCACTTGCTGTATTTGCTAAGGTTCATCTTGTGCTAGCCTCTCACTTGCGGTATTTGCTACCTCACTCTTATTATCTTTGACATGAATTTTTTTCAGTTGGTATGTGATCCTAAAACAGCAAGAGAGAATATTTGTTAGTTCATTAGACGCTTGTTGGTTTGGTTTAATTTATTGTAGGTATTTTAGTTTTCAGAATTTTCTCGTTCGATAGCTATCGCTTTCTTTATCCCCTTCCTTCCTTTTTCTTCTTCTGGTCCCCCCTCGTTCTAACACCATTGGTCCGCTACTTAATTTAGACAACAAAAAGAAAAGGGAAACTCTTTCTTAATCTGAGGAGCTAAAATGTACCTTCTTGCACGTATCTTTCTATTCCAAAAGCCACAATACTCTCATAAAAGTTCATTTATACTCCCTCCGTTCCAAAATAAGTGTCTCTTTTAGCTCATGCACACCCATTAAGAAATTACCCACTCCTAGAAAATTAGGAGTATTTTCACCAACTTATCCCTAATTAATGTTTAGAAAAAGAAAAGTTATTTAATGATTCTTGATAATAAATAAGGGTAAGTTTGGAAGAATAGAATTAATTTCTTCTTGAAATCCTAAAGTGTCACTTATTTTAGAATAAAATAAAAAACCTAAAAGGACACTTATTTTGGAATGGAGGGAGTACTTCATTACGCTTGAACTTTCAACAGTAACAAGGAAAAGCTAAGTGCGTAGTTGATTTGTCGGTGTTTGACTGGACACGGGGTTCAAGAACGAAAGAAAGATATTTGCGTTAATATAAATCATCTCAATTAGAGTAAAATGTAAAGTTTAAAATCAAAATGATGACAATAAATTGAGATAGAAAAAATACTCCGTCCGGATAAAAAAAAAATGTCCACTTAGTCTTTTTTTTTTTGGATCAAAAACAGTGTCCGCTTATCAAATCAAAAAAGAATTAACCTTGTTTTTCTAAATTTGCCCCTATTAAGTGTTATATGATCAAATTCCAATGTTTATTTAATTAGGGGTAGTTTAGTCAAGTTATCCATTTTGTCTAGGAGTTAGTATTTTTTAAAAGGGTGTGCATATGCCTAATTGGATACTTTTTTTAATCCGGAGGAAGCAGTTGATTTGCTGGCCCAATTGCGCAGGCAACAACTGGGATGAGGCATAACGGGAATTGGACTAACGAAATGGCTGTCCATCTTTAAGTCCTCTCAACAAGCAGAGATTCAAATTTATAGATCATAATGATCACAGAGTCGGCAGATTCAAAATGAGTATGATGTTATTATATATTTTCTCTGTCCCATAATATGAAGGAGTTTGATTTGATAAAAAGTTTAAGAAATAAAAGAAGACTTTTGAAACTTTGGTTTAAAACAAATCATAGAAATTTGTGTGACTAGCTATCATTTCATTAAAGGTAAAAAAGTAAATTTAAAGTTGAATTTTCACTAAATATAGAAATGAGTCATTCTTTTTTTAACTGACTAAAAAGAAAAAAGTGTCATATAAATTGAGACGACGGAAGGAGTATATATGTACAATCTTAATTAATTTATTTTTAATACTCCCTCCGTCCCAAAAAGATTATTCGTTTTTCGAGAGTCAAACTTCTTAATTTTAACGGTATGTTTGATTTTTGAACATAGAATCTTTATAGTTTTCAAAATAAAATTTACATATTTAGAAACTACGTAAAAAGTATTATAAGTCACCATAATTAATAATTTAAAATATTTAAAAGACATATAAAAAAATTACGGTCAAAGAACAATTCGTTTGACTCTCGGAAAGAAAAAAGTGTCACTCCTTTTGGACGGAGGGAGTATATGTGTACGTGCATAGTTCGGGCAGAAAGCAATGGGTGTAATTGAACGTGCCGTGTTGCCTTGTTCTAACATCAGTTACGTACAAGAAGTGACTAGAGAGAGGACCCTGCTTCTGCAATATGCATTACAAGCCTCATCGTCGTCTTTTTGTTCTTTTCCCTACTCGTGTTTTCACTCTTGTTTTATGTTGTTGCAAATTAATTACTACTTATGAGCCCTTGTACCCCTCCTCTGCAGCCCAAGCTAAGACCCCCACCAATAGTTTCTGGAGATAATATGCAGTGACTGTATGTATCCACTTGTGTGGGGCTAAAAAGTTAGTATGTCAGCTGTAGTGTGTGTTTTGGATTGACTTGGTGTGTGGGTATTTTTACATTGACTTTTAATTCAAGTCAGTAATAGTGGTGCCACTGCATGCAGATAACTGGTGAAACAGTAGGAGAGGTGAAGGCTGTCGCAGACATGCACCAGAGGAAAGCTGAGATGGCCAAACATTCTGATGCCTTTATTGCTTTACCTGGTTCCTCCTCATTCTCCCATTTTTCATGATATAACAACTAGTGCCTTTCTTTCTTTGACTTGTGTGGCGAATACGCGATATTCATTAAAGGATTCATAATTTATTATACATAAAAAAAATAAAAATAAAATTAATCTTATATATAGAGTGTAATTTTCTAACACAGAATGTTCGTATGGACTCCTTTCGCTCTAGCTCAGCCTCCTGTATCTGCCCATATAAATTCATGTATACAACATAGTGACCGTGTAATATGTGAAAAAAGGAATTTAACTGTTCATATATACATCTAGAAGATGATGGAGAAAATGATCAAAATGGTCCTTAGTGTATTGGAATTGGCCTATTTTGGTCCTCGATATATGCACCTTAATGGATATGGTGCTCGACAAAAAAGATTCACTTTTTTCATACATTAAGCAGCATATCTATTAGGTCCTGCGTTGTTCATGGAGCGATCTTCTTTTATGTAACTCAAGTACAACTTAGACTGTGATTTTATACGGTTTAGTTCATTTTTTTATGTGATTACATCGTCGACTAGTGAAACAAATTAGATGGATCATGGGACAACTGTGTGGTCTAGATTGTTGTATTTTCATTCAGGGTACACATATCAAAGACCAAAATAAACCAACCAAACATTATGGACCATTTTGATCATTTTCTCGAAGATTATGAGGATAAGCATTGTAGTTCATCACTTTTTTTACACAATCAGATTAAGTTGACATGCATAAGAAATAGTAATTGTTTATGAGCATACATAATTCACTAATGTATAATTATTAATCGCTCAATTATCGGAACCATAGAAGATTAGTTTAATAAATTACAGTACCTTTAATTTGAAAGGAACTTTGTGGCAGCTCTAGTGAAATTATTGGACTAATTGGGTAATACTACAGGTGGTTATGGAACGCTAGAAGAGCTGCTTGAAGTCATTGCTTGGGCTTATCTTGGAATCCATGATAAACCGGTAACTTTCATATACTACTGAAGCTTTCTAAATTCTTTAATCAACTTTGAAACTTTTCCATGACTAACAGTAACAATATCTGAATGAAATAATATGTATTTAATGCAGGTAGGATTACTGAATGTGGATGGTTACTACAACTCCCTCTTGACATTTATTGACAAAGCAGTGGAGGAAGGATTCATTTGTCCCAACGCCCCGCAAGTTTTTGTATCAGCTCCTAATGCCAAGGAACTTTTAAATAAACTCGAGGTAAATGCTTTTTCTAATTTTCATTTTTTAAAAAAAAACACAAAAGATACAAAACCGATCAAGGCTTATAGTCTAGCAGTAAAACTTTTATGAAAGGACTTCATAAAAGTTTTAATGAGGACGGAATTTAAGAAGTAAATCTTCATTTTTTTCGTTTGGGAAGGTACATATGCTTATGGCTATTTACTAGACTATTTGGTATTTGAAACTTATTGATTCGACTAACTCAGATTCGTGTTATGAGATGAACTTTATGCATTATTAATTATTTGTATCTAATATACATGTATATGACCATTTTCAGGGATATTTTCCCACTGATGAAACTGTCCCCTCAAAACTTAATTGGGAAAATGAAGAGTTGGAGCAAAGATCAGGACTTTAACTTCAAGAGAAGCAAAGATGGTTCCATGTCAACTCAGAAGACTAATTTTAGAAAGATCAGGAATTTAACTTGCTTGCAGTTGTTTTTTCCTATATTTTTTTTTGTGGTCGTAAGTTGGAAATTGAGATGACCTTCCTCTCTAGTAACTTCTCTTTGATTTTTTTTTTTTCCATCAACTTCTTTTTGATCTTCACTTTCTCTCAATTGAGGCAAAACGGTTACCAAGTGTTGATAACGATCATGATGGTTTAAATTTGTTTTAATCTGGGAACTGCTAATTACGTACAACTCCCTAGCTCCTTCTCATTTTATGTCATGCTATTGATTTGAGTGAGTCGGAGAAATAAGACAGAAATATTTTTAGAACTTGTGACTTAAAATAAATTATAGATATTTGTGTAGTTATAACTTATAAATCACCTTATTATTATGAATCAAATTACAAAAAAACTTAAAATTAAATTATTTATAAATATAAAAAATATCATTTCTAACTGACCAAAAAAAAAAGATACCACATACATCCATACAAACAAGCAATTACCTACCTCAAAATTTTGAAAAAGAAAACTAACAAAGGAAAAAGTAAATTGGGCTTATGAGACTCTTAGATTTTCCATCAATCCTAGATTAGGAAGTTATGCAATGAGAATTCACTCTCGTTTTTTTAACCCCTCCCCAGGAGCTCTCCGTTTTACTCCCTTGGCAACTCAAATTCACAATCTTCAGATTGAAGGTAGAGGGTGCTTACCATTTGAGCAACCTTCTCTTGTCAATGAGAATTCGCTTCAATTTTTTTTATGTTTTAGCAGGTCCTATGCGAAAATTATATATTTAAATCAGTAAAATTTGGATAGTAATTGATTATATCAGAAAATAAAATAATTCAGTTCAATTAAAAAGTTATGTTACAACTATTATAGAAATCAAAAGAAAAGAAAAATACGCAAACCATGCGGAATGCCTACGTATATACAGAGAAAAGGGTGGGAAAAAAAGAGGACTGGAGATTACAACAATATTCCTTCCAAAATTTAGAGAGCAGAGAAGTACGCAACCATATGGAATGCCTCGAGGTAATCCGTTTAGGTATTACTCCACTTATACTCAATCTAACAATTTATTAGGAGTGGTTTGGTTGCGGACTAAATTATCTCGAGGTTATAGTTTTGACATTATAATTTTGGATTAATTTATTCCGAAGTGGGATAAAATAATCCCATGTTTGATGGATAAGGTGGATATTCTGAATTAAGTTTGAGAATAAATTTATATTGTGTTTGGTTGAGGATATAAATTTATTCCTAAGGACCAGATTCTTCAGCTTGACTGCCTGACTAAGTGATCGACGTCAGCTGTTGTTATATATAATAAAGAAAAGAAAATAGGCATAGTAATAATTTATTTATCACTTTTATTTAATTGAATACTTTTCTTACTGAACCTATAATTTCCATTGTTAACAACTTGTTATTATATTAATTCTAAATTAGTTATAACAATATTGAACAACTTAAATAAAATATATACTTGATCCGAAATCAATCATACAACCCCGTTAATTCAGATTGGTGTTATGACAAGAACTTTATGCATCGTTAATTATTTGTATTCTACTATACTATAAAGGGGGATAAGCTAACAGGTCGTCGACATGCCAGCCTGGCATTTTAAAAAAGGGAATTGCAGTCCTCTTATATTTCATAAATATTCACAGCGCAGCGCGTGGATTTTTCATACCTATTACATCACCGCTTAATTCCTCTTTTCATCCAAGACTATCTCTACAGCATCTCCATTCTTCCACCCTCCTTTCTTGCAATTCTCTCTCTTTTCATCTTCTACTTCTCAGTTTTCTCTTCAGTGGTTCAGCTTCCGGCCGCAACAAATATTACAGGTGAACATGTTTTGTTATTTTAATGGCGAAGAATTTTTGTTTTGTGCGCTTGTGTGCAGCTCTGGATTTTCCGTTTTCCTCTTTATGGTCTGATTGTTTTCTGTCCTTGCTGACGTGTTTCGTTTTACCTTTTGCCCTTTACTGTCTTGGGTAAACTGCTTGAGAATCGACCTTCAGCTCTCCAACTGCTGGACAAAATGCTTGATTGAAGCTAACTTGTGGTTCTGAACGTTGTCTTCCATCTCTCTCTTTGCGCCTGATCACTTTTGACTGAGTTAAATATTACCTCCACTTTTCCCAAATATCCGGAATAAGCTTTCACGCAACACAGACTTCACAAAAACACATTACCACCTTAAATATCTACCTCTTTCGATACAATGAAATAGTTCAACTTTGTCGGAAATAGATTGAATTATTTTTGCACGGCCGAAAAATTAGTAGCCTTTCGGTTGGCAAACATTCTTCTGGCTCTCAAACCGAATTGTGGTAAATAATATGAATATTCCATGCCCTATTTGTAGTACAAGATTTGTAGAGAGTTTGTAATAGGTAATGTGAATACTGCACGTCCTATTTGTATTAAATGAATTGTATTCTTATGTGTGCATATAGGCTTTCTTTGATAACAACGCCTCCTTTGGATATTCCATGTCTTATATATACTAAAGGAATTGCATTTTATATTATATGTATGCGCATATATTACATTATTATTCCTGAAAATGACATGTACACTTGCCTTTTCGTCAGTCTTCTAAACATAAATTACTACCAGCGCCTCTTTTGAATATTTCATGCCAAATTTTGGCTTTAAACATCTACAGGTATAAAAGGACTTGAACTTCTATAGCTGATGGATTCCAACAAACCAAACAACTATTCATATGCAGAAAAACGGAAGGCTACAAGACAACTGAAACGACGCGATACATATAGCCAAATATCTGCTCATAGAAAGGGAGCATTGCTGCTGTATTACATTGCGGAAGTATTACATTGCGGAAGAATATTCCAACAATTAATTATAGTGGACGTGTATATCAAGCTTGAAACACAAAGACTAGACTTTTTCTCATTTAATTTAACAATCTCCTAACAATCTGAAATCCCCCCTTTTTATAGGATTGTGATTAGGGTTTTAGATGGAAGAAGAAGAGGAGCGGGGTGTAGCGAGTGGGGGACAGAGCGTGGTGTGGGGATGAGGAGGCGTGGAAGTGGGGTAGCGGCGGAAAGAGGAAAGAGGTAGGGTCGAGAGAGACTAGGGAGATGAGGAGGCGGAAAGAAGGAGAAAGGAGAAACAGAGGCGGAAAAGAAGGAGAAAAGAGAGGCGGAAAAGAAAGAGAGAGAATAGGTTTAGGGAAAAAGAAAAGAAAGCGATGGGCCGGGTCGGATATTTTTTGTTTTGGGCTGGACCGGTCGGGTAGTTTTTTTTAGGTAATGGACTGGGTTGAAAATTTAGGCAAATGGGCTGATTTGGGCTGGTCTGTTTAGAATTTTAGTTGGGTTTTAAAATGTGGGTTGGGTATTTAAATGTGGGTCATTTATTTGGGTAGGGAAATAATATTGTATCTGTATTTTGGGCCATTAATTTGGCTGAAAATTGTTGATCCTTCCTCCGCTATTTAATTATTTTTGAGATTCTAATTTAATAACTGATATAATATATATTATGTAAAGACAATAAATAATAAACATTTAGCAAAGTGTTGTCCTGTAATTAATTTAACGAGCCCAAACTCGAAAAAATGAAATGATGACGAATCATCTAAAATTTGTAGTAAAGTGATACTTGTAATGTCAAAAATAAAAGTAATGATATTAGTAGTAATGGCAATAAAATATTATAAAAAAAATAAAGTATTTAGCTCGTCAGTAAATTTAGAAATCCGAGTAAGCTAAAATAAAAGAGAGACAAAATTGGGTGTGACTTAGACATAAATAATGATAGAGTAGTCAAATACCCTTCTTAATTTGTAGGAATATTTCTTAAGGGGCATGTAAAATACAAAAGAGACAAATAATTTGAGACAGAAGAAAGGAAAAAGTAAAACGGGCTTACGAGACTCTTGATTTCCATCAATCCTAGATTAGGAGGTTATGCAATATGAGAATCCACTTCAATCACTTTTTTAGTAGGTCCAATGCGATGCATATATATTTAAATCAGTCACGTAAGTAAATTTTGGATATTAAATGGTTATAAAAAAACAAAAAAAAATCAGTTCAATTAAAAAGTTATATAATTATTATAGAAATCAAAAGAAAAGAAAAATACGCAAACCATGTGGAATGCCTACGTATTTATTTCGTAAAGAAGAGAAAGAATAAAAGAGGACCAGAGTACAATAATATTCCTTCCAAAATTCAGAGAGCAAAGAAGTATGCAACCATGTGGATGCCTCGATGTTATCTGTTTAGGTATTACTCCACTTATACTCAATCTGACAATTTATTAAGGAAATAGGTATAGTAATAATATATTTATCTTTTATTTAATTGAATACTTTTTCTTATTGAACCTATAATATCCATTTTTTTAACAACTTATTATTATATTAATTCTAAATTTAACAATATTGAATTTCTTAACTTTAATCCGAAATCAATCATACAACCCCGTTGGACAAGAAACTCTCAAGAGAATTCCTGATAAAATTTTGAAAACTCATTTCCTTTTTGCTGAGGTGGACAGCACCAAATGTGCATTATATGTAATGGCATAGTCAAAATCGGGTTACCTGTGAAAAGTCAGCCACGCGACTTGAATTCTAAATGGTTGCTCATCCTCCAACTTTACCTAAAAATAATATAATGCTTTTATTTGATGTACGCTAAAAAAAAAAAATCCACGCTAAGTCGATGGTTGAGTTTTCAGGGGGTTTGACCATTCTTGAAATAGGAAAAAGAAAAAAGAAAAAAGGAAGAAATTACGTTATATATGTGGTTATTTAGTTGAAGTTTAGTTTATGATAATCAAAGGATCTCATAATTACCTAATGATGGGTGGCTGTGAAGTACACGTGAGTGAGATTTGATAGACGTAAGAATCGCTGTTAAAATGAGATTTTGTCATATGAGTCTTTTTACCAACTTTCGGTGATTTGAGCTTAGAAAAGTCAATATAGGATTCCTTATTCCTTTACTGAGTAGTGAGTAGTAGATTTTATTCTTTTTAGTTTAGCATGAAAGCATCAATTCAGAATATAACTAGAAGAAGTTGGGAGAATGTGAACTGTATGAAAACTAGAGCGTTGACCAAATAAAAAGAAGCTTTACTCTAAGTCTCTAATTATTTAGTGTCTACGTTGACTTTCAACTTCTTAAGCTACGCATGCAATGAAGACAGCTCTTTCTCTTCTTCGTTTACAATTTGTCTTCGACCGTACGTTCTCTAGTGTTTGATTCAGGGTGCTAATCGTTAAAAAAAAATGGCATTTCATTTCTCGAACTTTTTTTTTATACATATAAATATCGGTATCAACGGCCCGACTAGAGGGAAAACACTATCTAGTAGGGTTGTTTCTTCATTCTTGGGGCTTGAATCCGATATCTCTTTTAAGGGTGGAAATAATAATCTCGTCTCAAGCGTACCGCATGTTTTGTTGGTATTTTTGCAATTAAGAAATTCTGAAACGGAATACCTAGCAACTTTGTGATAGAAATGCTAAATAAATCATTTTCTCCGAATGAAATGTCCCCCTTTTAATATAATTATCCGTGTTAAACAACAGGGCAGTTGAAGTGAATTTTCTTTAGCAGACTTATGGAATTGGATTAAGGGTGCTAATATTCTCTAATGAAAGAATGTCGGTAATCATGTACTTCAAATCGAATTCTTCAAGTATCCACTATCTATTGGCACCTAACCTGTAAAAGAAGATTTTTTATTTTCTCAAGAAAGCAAAAATTAGACACTAAAATTGTCCCTCATGCAAGCAAAATCAGTCCATGGCCAAAGGTTTTCTTGCGTTCAACTTAGACCAAGTTTGGCACGAAGGCAATTGAAAATATATGCTGTAATGTTCATGTACTAAACGAATAAAGTCAATCCTTGCCAACCCTTTTTTCTCTACATAAATCTCTTCACGTATACTCAATCTTTTTTAGTTTAATATACTCTGCAACTTGGTGTATAAAAATTGAGGATTTGCTTTAGCTTAATTTGCTGAAGAAGAAAAGGCACATCTTCGTTGTCCTCATTCATTTGGATTTTGGAATATTTCTTGTTTCTTTGTTCTCAAGGTAATATACACATTTCTACCTAGTACTTTTTGCACATTTGTATCTTCCCATTATATATTCCTTTTGTTAGGTTATGAGCAGCAGGAATTCTGAAAAAGGGATTTAAGAAAATCCAAAAGTACCATACCTAGGATTTGAACCTGTATTTTTCTTAAATTAAGGTAATTCAGTTTTTTTTTTTTAAAAAAAAAAAAAAAAACTATTCCTTATATACGCAGTATAACTCTACACGAAGGGGATTCAATGCATGTGGCTCCACAATTAGTTACGAGAAAGAAAATAATGGAAGAAGTATTTCTTGGAATTTGGGTTTGATAATTTAGTAGTTTTAATATTTAAAAATATGGAAACACTATGGATCTTTGAGTATTCTGGAAGAGAATTTAGACCTCATCATGCCTGGTGTTTCTAAGATTCGTGCAGTCAAGAACTTTTTCAGTAATGGCTTATTCTAATAAGTTTAATGCGGTTCAGTAGTTTTCTGATATGTCACAATATAAATCTCTCAATTCTCATGCAAACTTATAAATAATTTTCAGACTAAGCACAAAGATTCGAGTGCCAAAAATACAGGGGAAGCCTTCTTTTCTGGCAGCATACCCGGCCTTTAATTAGTGTCCTTAGTGGGAAATTGTACGTGAACAATAACCATATTTTAAGGTAACGCGTTGCTTATATTATTTGTTTACAAGAGTTAATCCCATGTGAACCTTTGCTGCATTTCCTATGGCATTCTTCAACTCCACTTTATTACTTAGAACACACACTTGTGTTTGCTATATATACTAGACTTGCCCAAGATCCAATGCTCTACAAATTTCAATAGCCTTCCTCCCAACTACCTTATATTCTAAGTGCTGAACAAGCTCATTTAATCACTTATTTAAGCCTCCTTGCATTCTTTGTTGTGGTAAGTATGACAATTTTCCACAAATGTGATCACTAGCAGCTTTTTTTATTATTAGGAATTGTTTTTCACTTCATATTTTGCAGGTGGATAGTTCATCTGAATGGGGTTAGCTAGGAATCCTGATATGAGAAGTGGGGATTCCTTAGAAGGATTGGGAAAAACTAACATGAGGCAACAAAAGGGTGGTTCTTCAAGGCTTGTAACTGTGTTAACTTGTTTACAATTCACATTTGCTGTTTATGCTACATTTCTTCTGTATTACATGAGCCCTTCTATAGATTTAAGGTCTAAACCAGACTTCAGTTGGACTACAAGAATTGCTCAGCAATGGACGCAATTCATAATCCCTCCCCATGTTGTTAGTCATCATAATCAGGAAGCTAATTCAGTTGTTAGAGCTGTCAAAACTCAACCAATTAGTCCCTCTCAAGTTTGTGAGCATGAGAAGATTGATTTTGTACAGAAGAAGTCGAACGATGCTATCATGATCAAGTTAAAGACAGAGCTTTATCAAGAAGTGTTAGGTTATCAAAGCAAGTTTCTTGGTGCTGAGACTCTTTCTGAGCTAATGAAAATGAAGTCCAAATGGGATTTGCACGGTCCAAACAAGCCAAAAATCACAGTGATTTTGAACCATTTCAAGAGGAAAACACTTTGTGCTCAGCTTGATTCTTTGCTTAACCAGACCCTCCCATTTCATCATGTCTGGGTACTTTCATTTGGAAGTCCAAATGAGAACTCCTTAAAAAGAATTGTGCATAGATATAATGACTCGAGAATAAGCTTTATAAGTTCAAGTTATGATTTCAAGTACTATGGAAGGTTCCAATTGGCTTTACAAACAGAAGCTGACCTTATATATATCGTTGATGATGACATGATCCCGGGGAAAAAGATGCTGCAAATGTTAGCACATGTTGCAGGCACAGACAAGTACAAGAATTCTGTTTTGGGCAGCATTGGTAGGATTTTGCCTTTTAGACAGAAGGATTCTAGTTTTCCGAGCTACAGGAAGTTTCGATCCAAGGAAGCAGGTCTTTATTTGCCCGATCCTGCTTATAATATTACGGTGGACAAAATTGTTCAGGTGGATTTCCTCTCTAGTTCTTGGTTTATGTCTGCTGAACTTGTGAAGACACTTTTTATTGAGACGCCGTTCACTTTCATGACAGGCGAAGACCTGCACTTAAGGTATGTACTTCAACGGATTCTACTTCATGGTGCCAAAATATTTTGACATAGTAAATCATATGTACGCTTTTAGAAAGTTCATCGATCGGTTCAACTAAAGGAGGATAACAAATTCGTTAGAAATAGTATATAATGCAAAGTTATACAGCTTTGTTTCTATATGAATATAAAAGATGTCAAATATTCTAGGACTGCTCCACTTGCAAATACATAGTGTGTACCCTTAGATTTTTGAGTTGATGAGGTGTATTAAATATAAAAGCATGGAGATCAAACTTTAATTGAGTATGAAGTTGTTATCTGATTCAGATTAGCATCTTTGCAAGTTGATCATTAGAATGTCTATTATTTTTAGGCACCTTAGGAAAGAATCTTCTTCACCTAACAGTATTTGATTTCTTAATGTTCGACTTTTCTGGCAAAAGTGTTATACTATTGGAATCCTGCATATGCTATTTCTCTCTTGTATAATTAGACCTTTACGCATATTCATTGGCTCATTTGATCCTTAAGTAGCAATCTTTTTTAGCTTTTAAATATGCTTCATGAAAGTAAAGGAAATTTACTAGAATTTCTGATATTGATAAGGTGCTAAAATTAGTCACTTTCACATCCAAATTAGTAATATGTGCATGAGAAGAAAATCCAATGTAAAAATGGAAAAAATGATGCATGGTTATGCCTTAAAATTATGAATAGAGACTATCTTTATAACCTCTGGCATGTTAACATTTCTCTCAAAAATTTCTCAAAAATTTCTAATGAATTAAATTTCCTGTAAAATAATGCAGCTATCAGCTTCAGAAGTACAGAAATGCTGGTTCATTTGTACTACCAGTTGATCCAAATGATAAAGACACTTGGGGTGACAGTGAGCATAGGTTAGCTTATGTATCCGAAACAACTGTAATTTTCAAGGACGTTGTTCAGGTCCGAGATGATCAATGGTGGAGGGCGCTCTCTACTGGCTACGTGACACAATGGGCAGCGATGTATCCTCAAAAGATCGATGCACTCTTCTATGCCCACTCTGTCGATGAAGTTAAAGCTCTTGCACCTCTTCTGCTAAAGTTCAGTTCAACTAATGGAAAAAAGGCCTATATCGTTGTCTCGGGAGGAAACTTTTGCCCTTGTGAAGACGCTGCTGCAGCTTTGAAGTGGAATAAGGCGTTATGCAAAGAAAGAAGATTTAAGATTATGGATTTAAGAGTTGGTGCTTTATCAGGAAATTCAAATTCAGAAATTCCTATTGTTCAAGCAGTTTATGCTAGCATGAAAGGACTTATCAAAATTCACAATCCTAGCCTTGTGATCACAGTAGCCGACGCAGACTCTAGCGTGAAGAAAGCTCTGAAAATGGCTACTGAAGCTAACACAAACAGTTCAACACTCGTTCTACTACCTAGGTCATCAGTGTCAAAGGTTCTATGGATGGCTGATATTCGTTCCACAGCGTTGCCAAGTAAGAAATTAATGTGATCTTATGCCTAATGTTTCCCTTCTCTTTTGTCTAAAGTTCATCTAAGTTTCTGAACAATGCATTTTGTTAGGGATTTTTTCATTTTTGGCCTGTCGGTGGTGAAGTTAATTATGGGCACTAGCCAAAATGTACAAAACATATACACTGATTATGTATATTATATGTATATTTGTGTATATAATATATATATATATATATATATATATATATGATATGTATATTTATAATATGCATAGAGCTAAATTTCTGAACAAAGCATTTTTGTTATTTCAGATTGGAACCGGATGAGGATTCATGTGAATATCATCACACAGAACAGAGCTAATTCACTTGCAAGGCTTCTCAAATCTCTAGGTGATGCATACTACGTCGGTGAAGAAGTTCCTATAACTTTCAATATGGATACTAAGGTGGATGAGGCAACTATAAAGCTTGTCAACTCATTTAATTGGCCTCATGGACCCAAAGTTCTTCGAAGGAGAATCATTCAAGGTGGCCTAATTCGAGCAGTTAGTGAGAGTTGGTACCCCTCCTCGGACGATGATTTTGGCCTCTTGCTTGAAGATGACATTGAAGTTTCCCCATACTATTACCTCTGGATCAAATATGCTCTATTGTCCTATCACTATGACCCTGAAATATTGCTTCCTGAGCTTTCTTCGATCTCTCTTTACACTCCACGGTTAGTGGAAGTGGTAAAAGAAAGGCCTAAATGGAATGCAACAGATTTCTTCAAGCACATTCATCCAAACACACCTTATCTCCACCAGTTGCCTTGCAGTTGGGGTGCAGTTTTCTTTCCAAAGCATTGGCGGGAATTCTACGTTTACATGAACATGAGATTCACAGAAGACCCGAAGCAAAATCCCGTTCAAATCCCTGGATCAAGAACAAATGGTTGGCAAGCATCCTGGAAGAAGTTTTTGATAGACATGATGTACTTAAGAGGGTACGTTTCACTTTATCCGAACTTTCCAAATCAAACAAGCTTTTCGACCAATCATATGGAACCAGGAGCACATATTGCTGCTAAAGAAAATGTGATTAAGCATAACACGGCTGATTTTGAGGTTCCATTGCTAAAAGAAGACTTCAAAAACTTTCTGCCTAATGGGAAAATGCCTGCAGCTCCAAAATTGCCTTCATTAAACCTCTTCAACCAGCCTGTTTCTCTGAAGGGATTAAAGGCAGCTGGTGCAAAACTGGGACAGGATACTCTTAAATGCAATCAAACAGAGATTGTAGCTGTTAACCATGAGACAGGTGTACCATCACATTGTGCAAGATTCTGAAAACTCCACACTAGTCCAATTCATAATTCTTTTTTTCATTGACAGAAGGTTTATTCGCTAATTTTTTCGGATTACATCACTTGGTGGAAGTGATAATGAGGAATTGGGGTGAGCACAAGCTGAAACACTGATTTATTCATCCTTATTCCACATTCAAGGAAGGGGATGAAGCATTTCTTGATGACAGAACTGAAAGTTGTATATTATTGTAGCAGCCAAAAAGTGGCTATTTGTATCTTCCTCTTCTGCCCAAGTTTTGCATTTTCAATAAAAGAAACAACAAGGAATGCCTCATAAATTTTAGCATTGCTTTTGAAGTTGAACTCCGTGGGTCAAGAAAGAGTGAGAACAAGAAATAGGGAAAGGGGATTACAATGTCATAATAAGATCAATAAAAATTCGAATTTTCAAGTTGAATCTATCAAAGCCTGCAGAGTTATTTGGTACCTATGCTCGTGAGAGGTAGAGGTATCCGATGAAATTAAAAGTGTACGCAAACTGACCGGATACCATCGTCATAAAACAAAAATTCTAGTAGGACCAAGCAGTGGCGGAACCAGGATTTTCACTAAGGGGATTCAAAATAAGAAAAAGTAAACACCCGAAGAAGTCAAAGAGGGCTCACCGTCTACTATATATACATAAAAAATAATTTTAATAATGTATAAACAGTGTAATTTTTCACCGAAATGGATTCGGATGAACCCTTGACCCTTCTTCCCTCAGGCCCTGGGACCAAGAATGTATGGTTTAGTATATTTAATCCGTATATGTTATGTGAGTTCTTGAAATATTGATTTGAATCAATTTATTCAAACAATATTGGACAGGTAGTTGTTGTACGCTTGTATTCATATCTATATAACCTTTTAGCTTTATGTTTAAATCAAGACACCTTGCATTGGGAACAAATTAGTAACAACAAAAGTAAGATAGATCATTTCAACACAGAGTTAAGTTTATGAGAAAATTCAGGGTATTTATTGCTGGTGGGACGTGACAGTATCACGGAAAAATAATCAAGATGTGCACCAGCTGACCCGAACAGTACGATAAAAAAAAATTATGAGAAAACTTTGATTCTCATCCATATTGAGCACTTTATTAATTCATAGTTCGTTTTCTTTCTGTTGTACTTTTTTCAAATCATAGGATGAATGACTATAAAGTGGTTGTACTTTGGTGGATTACAGGATGTTCATGGAAAGCAGAGATGCAATTTTTTGTGGCCACCATGTGGGACATTATAAGATTTTAATTTTAATAATTAAAATAACGACACTTTTGAATTCGAAATTTAAAAGCTATATTCACTTTATCAAAGTTTCGATCTACTCAAGAAAAAAAGAGGTAAAATTCAAATTCAACAGTGGTAAAGAAGTAGATTTACAATTGGATTACAAAGATCACATCGTAACTCAAATTCTCCATGAGATTTATATGGACCGAAAATTACAAAATTATCCTCTTGATTCATTTTAATTTTATGACCCAATTGTTGGTAACCCATCAGTTAAAACATGTAGGCAGTGCGTCTCCATTCTTAAACTGCTTCTTTCTTTCTTATCTAAATCCACCAGACCAACAATACTAAACTACGTAATAATTGATAGATTGACTATTTTAGTGTCGAATACTAGTAATACTTTTGATTGCATTTTCTCACAATTCTTGCATTAATTGAGAAGAACATTGTATATTAAGCACATCACCTGAAATTCAAGTATTTATATTAAATCTACCATAGCAATTAATGACTATTTACCCCCACAAAACAAGTCTTTAAGTTGATTTTCTTACCATATTAGATCATTAATATGAATGTCGTTGAACTTTGATTATCAAATGATTTTGAATCATTTAAATTTATTACTCCCTTCCGGTCCACTTAGCCATTTGCACACCTTTAAGAAAATACTATATCCTAGGCAAAATAAGTAATTTGACTAAAATGCCTCTAATTAAAAAGGTATTGAGATTTGGTCACCTACACTTAATAAGAGTAAATCTGAAAATGTAAAGTTAATTCTGTTTTGATTTGGTAGGTAGACACTTTTTTTTAACCAAAAAATAAAAGCTAAATGAAAACTCTTTTTGAACGGGAGAGAGTATTATTATTACAAACACAAACTTTATTATTATGTGATTAAAATTATAAAAGTATTTTAATTATACTATAGACAGTATGGTAAGAAAGTGACAAATTTATCTGTGGGAGGGACATTAGATTAACATTTCGTCCATAATAAAACAAAAAGATTGAAATTAGATAGCGATCTCTCAGGAAGCAAATCTCTCTCTCTCTCTCTCTCTCTCTCTTTGCTCTGTGAAACCATCGAGGAAAACCTGTAATACTCTCAAACCCCAGTTGTTTTATATAAATTGTTGTTCAATTTTATATTCGGGATTGAAACACAGTTAATTTCCTATTTTTCTCCCTTCCTAATTTTATATGTTTGTTATTGAATCTTAGGGTATTATGTTGGAATTATTCTCTTGATTAATTGAGGGGTCTAGAGATACCACAGTTTTGAATTCTTTTTACATTAATATTTTGTTGGAAGTTTATGACCCAGATCAATTGCTCAAGTAAGATTTGTTTGCTCATTTGCTAGGAAATTAATAAAATTCATAAGTTGAAGTTACAGTATTCTTTTTAGAGAGACTAACTTAACTGACATTCAAGTCTAAGAACTGTTAAATTGGTCTCTCTTAGAGGGTTTCCAGTAATTTTTTTTTTTTTTTTACTTTCTACAATTCTGCAGTTGATAAGAAGTGTCGTAGTTTCCCGCAAGGGTGGCCGAGTTGGTTGAGCAGGGGATCTCCCACATAGGGGGTCTCAGGTTCGAAACCCCCTCCATGCTTTTTCGGTCGAGCTCATCGAATGGGGCTTGCCTAGTGCGGTTTACCTCTCTCCTGTGTGGTTTGCGGGCTATTACACTGGAGCGGGGTTTACCCTGTGCGCACCCGAAGGGTAGCGGCTGCGGGTTCCCTTGTCATAAAAGAAAAAGTTTCGTAGTTAAAATTGTAGACAGTTTATCAAACCCTGGGGATAAAATATTGTTGTAGTTATGCAGGTATGGCTTGTATATGCCCCCTGAGTAATATGACTTATCGTTTCAGGCATGTCAAGTTTGCTCTTTTGAAAGTGGATGATGCTATATACATTTCTGGGATTGCTCAAGGAATTGGTTTCTGTCTAGTGCATGACCTTTGGGTTGAGCAACTATTATCACAATGGTAACCTCTCACCGCAGGTATGTAGACAAAAGAACGCATCGTTGTAATAAATTTCACCAAGTTTTAGTTGCCCTATCTCCTGGTTTTTTTTCCATCAGTTAGCTTATAAAATAGCATCGTTGTTTTTAAGGTTCACTGGGGTTTTCAAAAGATCAAATGACAGTGCCAGGCTTATAATAACAACAATCATGGGAATGGTATTTGGATATTTCGTTGGCATTTCGTTTCCATCTGTTTCTCTAACAAAGGTACGTTGACCCAACTTTTGGATGGTCTCCCTGGTGGAGAGTAATATGCCCCTGTCATTCAGTACAATCTTGGGTGTCCTTTGCAGATTACCTTACCGTCGAGCATTATGTCATCTCTTGATGTAGCCTTCAATGATGATCATCAGAGACTTAGCGGACGTAGTTTTCCTGAAAATCTTGGCACTATCCCTTTAACACCTAAGGTACTTATATTTCACTACAAGTCCTTTAAAATATGTATTGTTCCCTGCAGCTTCACTACGTTGATTCACTTGTATTCTTATGAAAGAGGTGTTGGAACAAGCTTTTGTACCAGTAAAACAATCTTTCCTTATAGATGGATTCATCTGCATTTTTGTTGCATTTAGCAGTTGCCAAGCAAAATAATTGGTGAAACCACCAAAGTTTGAGCACCAATTTAAAAAATGTCTCATTTTTCTATTCACAAGATGAGTCACATATTGAGACTCATCTTGGAAGAAATAAGTTTACCTACGCGATTCCAATTAATTGAGAATATATGTTAATCATGTTTATATGTTTATTTTAGGTCCTATATTTTCTAGGAGCCTTTTAGTCTTACTAGTGATTCTTATTCCAGTAATAAATATAGAGAACTTCTACTTTTTATTTTTATTTTTATAAAGTTGGCATAAGATGAATTTAAATGGGGAACTTATGGTCAGTGAGGATTCATATAGCCGATCTCAACTTGTTTGGGATTGAGGCGTGTAGTAGTAGTTGTTGTTAGGTTTAGGTAGAACAAATATCCGCTTAAAAGTGAGGCCCTTGTACGGTTGTATCTTTTTTTTTTTTCTCGCTTTGTCCGTTTCATGCCATTATTTTCTGATACACTTAAATGAAAAATGCACATCCTTGATGAATATTTTCTCAATGCTCAAAGAACATTAGGTATTTTGTTTTTTTTATCAGTAATTGCTTGATGGTCAAGATGGAAAAAACTTACTTAGTGCAATTATATGTGACGCAATTTGCTTTTTGTGAACCAACATAGACAAACTTTAGATTGAAGTTCCTGATTGAAAAAAACACTTTAGATTGAAGTTATGCTAGTGAAATCAATATGTAGAAATAAAATATGAAGATTCAGATACTATACCGACAGTGCTAATCGGAAGTACTAACCAACTTAAAAACACAATAATAAATTACTGTTGAACACTACCTTTCAGATCATCGAATGTTTACAAACGTATTCAAGAAAATTGTCATCTATGTATCTTGACTGTCGTGTCCTGTAGATTTCAGTAAGCTAAAAATTAGCGGCACATTGTTACAATTGTATGCACTCATCATAATCTGAAGTTGCCAAATCTGCTTTATTTATTGGGTTTGTTATAAGCTCAGCTAATTTGATTATTCTTGCAACCTTACAAAAAATTGCGGACATAATTGCATGATCACGTGATCTGTTGCATTTAGAAAAGTTCTAAGATTTATATTCTAATTTCTGAGTAGATGTGGCATCCAGAGCATCGTGAAGTTCGTATTCAATTACTGATGGTGTTGATTTTGTTTCTTAGATATATGTTCCGACAAATCCTCGTGGTGCAGAGTCTTTACCGCCAGGGATCGTGGTCCCAGAATCAGATTTCTATCTACGAAGGCTGTGGGGTGAGCCAAGTGAGGTAGGATGCATCGAGTATCTTGTGGTCATTGGATTATTCTGATTTATCCAAAAAAGAAAGGATGTCTGGTCAGTGTAGAGTTTATGATACCTAGAATTATGCGCTTCCTGAGGAAATTGATCATATGGTTACATGTCTATGTTATCAAACAAAATACAAAATAGTCATAAAAAATGGTTACATATAAGCTGAGAAAGAAATTTTCGAATTTCATAAGATATTAATCTTTGTTAGCTTTGGAGTTTTATTCCTTATTTATGTGTAGCCTTATGAATGTGATGGAATTTCCAGGATCTGACGAAGAAGCCAAAGTATTTGGTAACATTTACAGTTGGTTTGGCTCAAAAGAACAACATTAATGCCTGCGTTAAAAAGGTTAGAAAAAGGAAGTTGATCCATCAAATGCTATAGCATACAGCATTGTCATTCTGTACACTGAATTCTATTTTATGTATTAGTTTTCAGAGGATTTTCAAATTTTGCTTTTTCATTACGATGGTCGAACGAGTGAGTGGGATCAGTTTGAGTGGTCCAAGCGTGCAATTCATATCAGTATTAGGAAGCAAACAAAATGGTAAGACTTTCTAGTTTATATAACAATCTTTGGGATTCTAAATCCCATAAATGATGCATGAATCAAAAGAAATATGACTGAGAACGTTTACCAATTCTGGCAGCCCTTTAGCATGTATAGCACCCTTCTCTTTGAGTTCGTGATGATAAGATGAAGGGGAAGGTTATTAAATAGGATTTTTGACTAGTATCTCTTGTAGTTCCATAATCTTTTGCTGCTCTTTCTATTTTCTTTAACAGGTGGTATGCAAAGAGGTTTTTGCATCCTGATGTTGTAGCTGCCTATGATTATATATTTATCTGGGACGAAGATCTGGGAGTTGAACACTTTAATGCAGAGAAGTAGGTGTTTTTCTCTGGTTGTTTTTCAATAACTTCTCATTCTTAAGAGTGTAAGGTTCCTCCTGTTACTTTTTGTTTCCACTTAATCAGGGCACCTGAATATGACAGGTATATTCAGCTAGTTAAGAAACATGGTCTAGAGATCTCTCAGCCGGGTCTTGAGCCCAACAATGGTCTAACATGGCAGATGACCAAGAGGAGAGGTGATAGAGAAGTTCACAAGTAAGTCCATTGTGTTGCTGTCTCCAATCTTTCTCTTTCCCTCTTAAGTCTTATCTCTCAGTCCCCAATAGTTTGGATTGAATCTCTATATGGATTAGCTTGTGTTCGTGCACATTCAGAATTGTTTGTGGTGTGAAACAGGGATACGGAGGAGAAACCAGGCTGGTGCAGTGATCCACGGTTGCCTCCTTGTGCAGCGTATCTCTCTCTCTCTCTCTCTCTCTCTCTCTCTCTCATACACACACGCTCTCTTTAAAATGCACAATCTAGACTTAGCTACCAATACATATATGTACATATTTAATGGATACTAATGATAAGCTTGATTCTCGCACAATTATTAATTTTATGCATCGAACTGTGCAAAATGCTACATCTTTTTTTTTTGGGAACTAATCACGTTCTCAAAATATACAGTTGTGTTTAAGAAATTTGGACTCTGAATCACCACCTTTTCATGATTCTTAAACTCAAGCATACAGGCTATGTTGCTCGGACCCGGCACTTTTGCCGCCG
Source organism: Lycium barbarum (assembly GCF_019175385.1). NCBI lineage: Eukaryota > Viridiplantae > Streptophyta > Magnoliopsida > Solanales > Solanaceae > Lycium > Lycium barbarum. Next base: position 165,369,753 of record NC_083337.1, read on the forward strand.
TACCCGTGTCGACACGACACCGACACGGGTTTGGGTACGGAATTCGTGTCAGATCCGGTCAATGGAGATTGGATACTTTGACCAAAATTCATGACCAAATTAGAGAAAAAAATTGAGATTATGATTTCCCAAGATAACAAAAAGTAGAGATTTGAAGACATGGAATGGCATACCTTCAATATTATGTAGAAAATTTAACTAGTCTCTTTATCTCTGTTTCAGATGTCTTCAACATTGTTTGCTTCATATAGCAGGCCAAATCGAAAAAAACAGAGAGTTAAACCAATTGCAGAGTGATGGACTTGCCTTGCGTATATGCAGCAGTTGGGAAGGGCTTGAATAGGTCCATAATTCTTCCTATTTCGATTTTCATGGTTATTGGGAAGAAGAAAGAGTTTAAAGAAATTGGGGAAGATGACTAGGTCAACCAATTGGGGAAGACGACTTGAGTTTCTTTTTGTTCTTTAAGTGCAAAACGAGTTTTTTTTTTTTTTTTGGTATCAATTCTGAAACACTTGGTATATGGATAGTCCACGTGCACATTATTTAGTACAATATTACTTCATCCAAATTTTGACCCTTATTTTATAAAAAAAGTAAAAACACACACTAATGACCTGCATATACCCAATGAACTTTTAAATTAAAAAATTATCATAAGAGTTTTGAATTATTTTTTGCATATTATTGTAGCTATATTATTAATATTTTGAATTATTTTTTGCCGAATCCCCGCACCCGTATCCGTACTCGGATCCATACCCACGAATCTTAAAATTTAGATCATGCCGAATCCGACATCTCGATCCGTACCCGTATCCGATACCCGCACCCGAGTCCGAGCAACATAGCATACAGGTGGTTTGTGTTTGGCATTAGTAGTTGATTGATTGATACATGTAGTCTAAGTCTTGCTATTTGCTGTCCCTTTTCTTACAATCCTGCATCGGATACTTTTCTTTTGAGCCGAGGGTCTATTGGAAACAGCCTCTTTACCTCACACAGGTAGGGGTAAGGTCTGCGTACATCCTACCCTTCCCAGGCCCCACTTGTGGGATTGCACTGGGTATGTTGTTGTTGTAGTTATCATGTTACATGTAATGGGATTGTACGTTGGAGAACCTGTGCTTTCTGAATTTCAACTTCCTCCATCATCAGAGTAACTTTGTCACATATGACTGAGCCCTATCATATTATCCACTTTTTAGTAGTTTCTTCAAGGAAGACTTATGTAATGTACCTGAAATTAGATGACGCAATATAATGTAAGGAATATCACTATGAATTGTTTAGTCTTTTAGTATTGAATGCAACTTGAGGCTTCATCCATAAAGACCAGGTCTAACAAATTTGAGTAACTTATCTGGTTATCTGCTGGTTAATTCTGCTTGTATATTTTGATTCAGCATAAGGATTTTATGATTGAGCCCTATCATTTGTTGGGGGATGAGGAGGTGGTTATGGGGCAGTGGAAGAATTCAGGGGTCTATGCTGTATCATGTATGTTTATATTTTTGGGCATGACTGCAGATATTTGGGATTGAGGCACTGTTGATTGATAATTCCAGACTACAGAAACCGTTCTTTTAATTTCAGAAGCAAGCCCCCTGCCCCAAATCCTCCTTTTATTATCTCATTCTCCTTACTAAAGGAAAATGACAATTTGGTAGACAAAGGAAGATGAGAGAAGTATTTATATGTTATGAGTAGAACTGCATGCCATTAATGTATTCTCGTTTAGCTAGCAAGATTTGAATCTGCACCTTCTGTACATGTTTTCTTCCTGAAAACTTATGATTGAGCAAGTCAACTTCTCGTAAATTAGTTCTCAGGCAATTTTTAATTAGCAAGTATTATTTTGAGTTTTCTGTACATAGCAATTTTTGGAAATTGATTTGTAGAAGGCCTGTTCTCAAGTGCACATCTGGTACTTTTACCATTGGCCTGCAACTTATCTTTTTCCTGATTTGTTTTTTCAGTTTTGTGGAAATAATGGCTCCTGTATTTTCTCGAGAAGCATGGCGATGTGTTTGGCATATGATTCAGGTAGTTCTTTCAATTGGGATCGCTAGCAATACCCGTATGGATTCATTGTAATCCTTTCAAGAGTGCGTTAATAAAACATGTGCTATTATAGTGACATCTTGGCTTCCGTTTGATGTTTACTTATAGAATGATTTGGTGCACGGATGGGGATTGGATTTCGCTCTCAGAAGATGTGTACAGGTCAGTAGTTCCCATTTATATATCTGTTAGTTATAAAAGTGAAAGAGAACATGCCTCATGATAAAGATGGCTGCCCTTTAGACTTTGATTACATTATGAGCCTTGAAAACAATCCTCTTTAGCATTGTAGAGGTTTCACTAATTTGAAGTATGGTGGACCATTTGCAACAAGTGTTACCTTTTTTTTTTGGGTTTGTTTGTGCAGCCTGCACATGAAAAAATTGGTGTAGTGGATTCACAATGGATCGTGCATCAAGTTATTCCTTCCCTTGGAAGTCAGGTTAGTAAATTTCCATTTCCAGAAACTAAATAGCTGAAATTTCTACTAGTTTTTCAAATTACATTCACATTATTAGCTATGCTCTCATTGAAATAGATAATAAACTTATTCTTACCCCAGAACGGAACTCAAGTACATGTCACCTCTTTGAAAAGGAAATTCTTACAGATTGTGCCATAGCCTGCATGCTGACCAATTTTAGTTCTGTATATATCACCGATAGCGCTCATCTGGCGTTGTCCGAGTCTTTGAGATAATGTAGTTGTTGGGAAATTTGTATTCTTATTTTTTATTATAGTAGTATAACTCATGTTGATAGATTCAAGAACCTACTACTCTAGCTTGAAAAGTCCTCTGGAGGCTGATTCATAGGATGACTGAATCTAGTATCCTTCGTCTCTCTAGAGTTATAAGTAGGAAGAGACCAGATTGTCGGCTTATAGAGCAAGAATGCCACTTTATGACATGATTTAAGCCCTTAGAGCTGAAGCTGGTTTTCGTTATCCATATGTGAATATATATATATATATATATATATATCCTAAATGCTGAAGCTGTTTACTATAGTTTCTTTCAAAAACTTGGTGCTGAGCTCTTTTGGGAGAGGGGGAGGAGGAAACGGCTCAATGCTCCCTTGTATTTTTGTACAAATTGTTATCATTTCTTAAGTATTTTCTTGACGCAATTTCTGTTATGTGAAACATACAGGGTAGCTCGGAGAATGGTAAAGCTCCTTGGGAAGGGGTATGCAAATCCGCGGCTCACCTCAAATCTAGTTTGACAAATATCATTTCTCCTTTGTTTCACATTTAAGTAATCACATCTTAATTCCTTGTTTTCTTTTTGTAGGTAAGAGAGAGGTGCAGAAGTGAGTGGGCAATGTTTCAGGATCGGTTAGCCCATGCAGATAAGGCCTATTATGCACAGAATGGGAAAACCAGAGTATAACACCACCTAGAACTTGTTTGTACATTGCTTCTTTTACCTTTTTCTTTTCCTGTTTTAGGTATGCCTAATTCTTTTTTCCCAACATTTCTTTATAAATATTTGCTTTTACCATAGAGCAGCAACATTTCTGTAGTTCGTGGACAGTAAACGGTACAATATCGAAAGGCCTCTTGTGCATAGATGATACATGAGATACAGTCCATGATCGTTGTTCACCTTCATCCTTTTCTCTTGTATTCTTATTTCTGGAGTGCTTGCACAATCGGTGAATGCATAATTCTGGTTCATAACCTTTGCCGGAAAAAGAAGAAAAAAATTGAGAGTTAGTGAACCTAAAGGAAAAATGTGAAATCAACCATCTGGGGATAGTATCCAGACTGAAGATATCGACGAAAGTTAATACCATTAAGACGAGCTCACATTAAGTACTGGAATGAGAGGATTATAAATATGGCTTAGTTTTGTGCCTATTAAGCCCAGTTAGCAGTGACAAATAATTCAATATACAGTATGGCTTTATTTTGTGCCAATTAAGCCGTTATATTGACAAAAATTGGAGAACCAAATCTGATATGAACCGACATGAATATGGTTGACTATTTATGGTTTTGGGTTTATTTGGCTGCAGTGGCGTACGCAGAAGTTTTTGCAAGCAGTGTCGATATTTTAAAAAATTTAATTTAAAAAAAAAAGGTATTTTTAATAAGAGGCCTACACCCTTTTTCATACTTTTGTTTATAGTGCATATCTTAATAACATAAAATCTTTAATTTCACTTAATAATATTATTGCTATTATTTATATTAGTAAGTATTAATTCAAGTTAATAAGATGTTAACCATGCGTTAGCAATACAATCTGTAGGATATTGTTGTATAAAATTTATTTACTAATATGAAGATATGAGTAGTCTAATGAAAAATTTCAAAAATATTTTTACAAGAAAAGTAGACACTTTTTCTTTTTATTGTTTACTTTTTTATATTTCTACAAACTACAATATTGTTTAAGCGAAGCTCAAATCATGAAATTGACACTTAATTAAAAAAAAATTGGAGCCTCAAATTTTTAAGGGCCTAAAGCGAAGGCTTCACTAGTCTCCCCCCTTGAGCTACTTCTGAAGTGAACAAATGAATAAGTCACTATAACGACAACGTAATTTAGAAAAATACAATTAAAGTGTTAAACTACAACTCTCCTCGATGAGCTTCTATTTTTTAAAACGTATTCATAATAAACTCATTAAAAATATTACTACATATATTTTTTTACGAGTCACAAAATAACTACTCAGAAGCTCAACAAAGACAATAACTTATAAGTCACTATAATGACATCAGGGTTTAGAAAAACACAATTCAAGTATAAAATTACAACTCTCCTCGATGAGTTTCTATTTTTGAAACGTATCTACAGTACACTCACTGAAAATATTACTAAATAATTTTTTTTATACAAGTCATAAAACAACCGCTCATAAGCTCATCAAAGGCAATAACTTATTTTTGGCAGCAATATAAATTTGATGGATGTTGGTTTACTTGGTTTAGAAACTTTATTTTTGGGTAGGCGTCAAATGATCAAAACCTGACTTCAGTAAATTTTCTAAACAATGCTAATTTTTTTTTTAAAAAAATCATTAGGGCTAACCAGATTCGAACACTCGCCCTCGATAGTAAAACTAAAGGCCCAAACCAGGACATGGATGGAAGCACTTTTATCAAGCAGTGACATTTTATTTATATATAACTCGTATATGTTTTGGTTCGCCAGATTATTAATGTATATATAAATAAAAAATATTTCCGGCCAAGCGGTGTCGGGTGACACCGCTTGGCGCCATGTGCCTCCGCCTCTGTTTGGCTGTAGACTTGTATTGCATACTCTAATGATTGTTTACGAATAAATAATATAATGCAGGAATTGTGATATCGAAGTCTAAGGGCCCGTTTGGCCATGAAATTTTTCACTTTTTTCTGGATTTTTTTTTTTCACTTTATTTGAAAATCAGCGTTTGGCCATGAAGATTCTGTATTTGGAATTTGAAAAACAGCTAAAACTATGTTTTCACTTTTAATACATTCAAACAATCAAATATTCTTTGCAAATACTATAACCAAACACAACTCTAACTCCAAAATTTCAAATAAAGTGAAAAATATTTGGTTTTCATGGCCAAACAGGCTATAAGAATGTACTTTTTATAAATTATTTAATAGAATGCGTTAAAAACCCTTACGAGTTCACCATCTGCTAATTTTGTCTGTACTTTTTACTTTTTAAAGAATATGTATTTTTCTTTACGCAAACTAGTCTATTTACTTTAAGTGTAATTTGTAAAAATAGGTGACATATTTTTATTCATATTTTGTTTCAGAATAAATATTACTTCAGTTAAGTTATGCATGTATTATATATGCCGAATTTTATGTCAGTAATCAAACTACATCACTAGATAGGAGGGTATAGAAGGCTAGTTGTAGGGCTAGTATTATTTTCCTTTCCGGTAGGATTAGTATTATTTTCGTCATTTTACTTTAATATTCTCAGTTTTGTCTTATAGTTTCTTATCCTTTGTTTTCTGCTACTATTTGTTATTTCTTGTACTTCGAGTATTTTATTTATCTATGGTAGCTACTGATCCTTTTTTTTTCGAGACTGTTTTATCATGGTCTTTTCGCTTTCGTTACTTCATTTTCATACTGCTTTGAATTGCTTGTCCTTATCTGGCTTTTTTTTTACCATGTTTTCTCTTGAGCCAAGGGTCATTCGGAAACAGCCTCCCTACCGTCCAAGGTAGGGGTAAGGTTTGCGTACGCTTTATCCTCCCCAGACCCCACATTGTGGGATTTCACTGGGTATGTTGTTGTTGTATTTATTTGTGTAGAGTTTTATGTCAGAAATCGAACATCGCTGTGGTAAAATATGGTTTCACACCAAAATAATATTTTCTTATGCCAGAACTCAAATGAGGCACTTCAAGGAGATAGATTTAATTAAAATGATGGATATTCTACACATCTAGCACTTTAATATTATCATCAATCATGTAATTCCTCGTGACCCTTCTCCCACAACATTTTGGAGTATTAAATTATGGTGGAGACTTCGAACGCTATACATGAATGTTAAAATGTCGTCCCTCCTTTAGTTTCTGTGTCCCACTATTATGGGTCACCTTGGACCAAAATATATTTTCAGCTGGAAAAGATTTGTAGTTTATTTATTGTTGCGGAACTCAGCGACTCACAACCGTTGCACTAAATGATTTGTATTTTAGGTCGGTTCGGATAAAAATAATAAAACTCCCCAATTAACTTGTTCTTATTTGTCGTGATGCAATTTAAGTCGTACCAACTCATTGAGATGCAATGAATATTAAATCATATTAGTTGTCAAACTCCAGTTTTCTAAGTTTTGCATCCAATGTTGTCAACATCATGATTTTATAGCTTGCGCACTGTGGATTTTGTCAGTAAGTAATTTAGCTGAAATGACTATCAATTCTAACTGCTCTAATGTTTCTGTCATACAAGGTATTTATGCTACCTGTAGCCCATAAACAATCATTGCACAACTACTCTTGCTTCCAATTTAATGTTTCTCCTTATCTTTAGTATGGAGTATGATTTTATCTTTTACCAGGAGTATGATTTCTTTGCATAGAATAATAATTAATATACATCAATATGATAATTCTCCTAGTTATTCATACTTTTATCTTATTTCCGATCCTCATAAAGTTTGAAGGATATCTTATGTGGGGGCTAGTGTATGAGTATGACAATTTGCCATTCGTAAATTTCACTTTCACATAGTAATAAGTAATGTATAATAGCATGGCTAAGATCTTTTTTTAATCATTCCAAGTAACTCCTAACTTTCTTTGGACAAAAAAAAAAAAAAACTCCTAACATTCTCCCTATAATTTTCTCCTGGTATGTTTTTCATATATTGATTCTTGAATGTTAGGAAGTTACATGTATTCTCTAACAACTAAGAAATAATATGTGTAGTGTAAATTGGAAAGCACTTTCGACCTCTCTGAATAAGTAATCTCATTATAAAAAATTAATGTGTCCTATGGATTGATTAAGAATTAGATTTCATTATGAAATTGGCTAGTTTAATTTTACGTTGACTGTCAATTTATTGCAAACTTTTTTTTTAAATTATTTTTGGAATCGACAATGTGAGCAAATTCACGCCGGAAGGGTTGAGACTTATATTTAAAAGATGAAAACAAGCTAAATATTCATAAATTGTCTAATCTCAAATATATATAAAGGCATACAAGTATATAAAATAGAGAAAAAAAATCATATAAAACTATACACGTAAAGGCGTACTAGTTAAGTTTGCAAGCTTCCAAATCCCAAAATGACTACAAGTTAATTGAAGAACAAGAGAGATACCTAGTGACACAGTTGTAATTTTCTTTTCTTTGTCTTTTTTGTCTTTATTTTGTGGTTGGACATGACAGTCTGAACGCATATTTGTGGCATTATCTTCAAAATGTGTTATTTGGTTGGGGGATCAAATGTCATGGGTTCGTACCTGTTCATAACTGGCCTCTGTGGGCACATGGAGATACTAAAATAAATGGCTTTTTCCTTAGAAGAAAAAATTATTATGATATTTTATTTATTTTTGGATGTGGATAACAGAGGACCAAGAAAATATATTTCAAACAAGTCCTAGAGGATTTCCTTGAACGATGGAACTTGTTAAAAGTTCAAGAGATTTTTCCTTTTTACTTTTCGTGTATAGGAATTTAGGAATTATTTTGTTTGTATCGATAGACAAGAGTTATGCTGACGATTTCTTTCCACTGATGCATCGTTTTCAAACTAACTAGGCGTTTGGACATGGGATTTGAAATCATGATTTGAAACCATGAGATGAAATCAGAGTTTGGACATGCATTTCATTTCATGGTTTCAAAATGGTTTGAAATCCCAAATAATCCAAAAAAACATGATTTGGGGTTTCAAACCATGGTTTTAAAAAAATTAAATATAAAATTTGACTCATAAGTTTATATTTTGTAAAAAAAAATTCATAAGTTGGCAGATATTTTTAATAATTACTCCCACCAACCATTTACCAACCTTTATTTATGTCTACCATATGAGAGGATTATATTAAAGAGTAGTTACATTACTATTCATGTTAAATTTTTATTGAACTAAAGTTTGATGAATTGATGTTGTATTTTTTAGAAAGGCCTTCTAGTAGCGTATTAATTTTGTTATGAACTAAGATTTGCTCATTTGGTAAGATTGTATAAGAATTGAGAATATTTTGATAGTTTTCACAACTTGTGGGGTTTTTATGTCTATAAAAAAAATATAACTTAAGAAATTCAAATTACATGTCCAAATATAGTTTCAAATCGTGATTTCAAACCATGCCCAAACGAATCCTAAAGTTCTACGTGGACTATCACCTAATAAGTTTATGAGGAGATTTATTACGTCATTACGTGTCACCCATATTATCTATTGCCATCAAAGTTTATAGGCTTTTTTGTGTGTGTATACTTTTCCAAGTATTGGTGAAGCCGCGAAGGTAGTAAACCAGCCCGCAGATGGGCAAAGGCAGCGAAAATGTGTCATGCCATCACTCCAACATATCTATAATTGTTTCGCTGAATTTAGTTATTGGATTAAGTTAGCCCAAAAATTAATACTCTTAACACAGTGTAATATATTATCCACTTTCGCCAAGTCACGCGATTTTTCCTAAAAATTCTCCACTATAAAGAATATAACTACACTTTGTATGTATTTCTTTTCAGTTTCCAATATAAAATTTTGTTAACGTACGCAACAAAACAATGAACATATATATGTATGTAATTGAGAATAAATTTAACACTACGTTTCTAAATTTGCCTATACAAAAGAACAATAATTTAGGGCGAGAATTATTATTGGAAGTGACCTACACAACCAGTCATAATCCCTGTTAGTCCATCAGTCTCAGACTATTGTTACGATTGATGCACCTTGTTGAATTTCTCATTAAGTTTTGCGGTTCTGATTTCCTTTAAAAGAGTAAAAGGGAAATTAATGGATGTAACAAATAGAATGTCTTCTCCATTAAAACTAGTTAAAATGCTGGTATGTCTAATTTATAGTAGATACTTTATTCAGTAATATAAAATGTCATGGAGTAATTTCTTTATGCGAAAGTATTGTTTGAATTATGATCTTTTAACTATTGAATTAATCTTATAAAGTACGCTTGTGACTTGATTCACCTGTTTGCCACTTTGCATCTCTCTTTTGGTGATTAGTCCAAATAAGTAAAGAAGAAGATGAAAGAGAGTACCACCTAAAACAAAATCTGAATTCTAAAATTACGTATAAGTCCTTATAATATGTTATTTTTTTTTCTCTCATTTGCACATTCATTTTAGTTTTCGGTTGTTTTTGTCTTTTGAAAAAAGTTTTAGGTTGTTAAAAGGAAATCAGTTATTATACTAGTTTTCCCGATAAAATAATACTAGTTCGTTACCATGAAATTCCATTAAGGGGTAAGTACTTTAAGTTCTTTTATTTTTACTCTAAATAAAAAAAAATATTGATCCCTTTTTTTGTTTTATTCAAAATATCATACTTTAAAGAACGCATAATAAATAAATAAAAACTGGCGTTTGGATTCCTAAAAAAAATTGAAAAACTTGATTTAGGTGAAGTTTTTCAAATTTTGGAAATGTGTTTAGTCATAGTTTTTCCTAACATATTTCACTTTTTTTTTTTTTTTTTTGAAAAACATGAAACATGACTTATACTCATAAGTTATAAAAACTATCAAGAATACTCAATCATACCAAACAAACATATTTGCTAATCCCAAATTATTCTTGTGTTATAATTTTGTTGTTAAATTTGATTTCAGTACTCTTATTTACTAATTTTGTAATTTCTTGTTGAATACATCTCAATTTGTGTAATTTTGTTGTTGGATCGTACTGTTTTTCGCATTTCAATTTGTGCAAATGTGAGATGCCTTTGGATATGGAGACTCAATGATTAGTTATTGGACATTACAAGCAGTGACATAATTTTTGGAATTAAAACAATAGTGACTGGTGGACTGCTTAGGAGATAGCTTCAAGCCTTCAAACAATTCTTACGTTTTGAAGTATTCTTGATTAATGGGGGAAACATGGTAGATACGGATTAGTTGAGTCATAAATAAATGTGTTTTTTTTAATAAAATACAAAAAATTAGGGTAATTTTTAAAAAATTTGAGAAGGCCAAAACATAGATCTTGGCCCAAAAACAGGTTTGAGCCAGATTTTGGAATTTGAAGATTTATTTTCAAATTTGTCAAAATGTTATGGCCAAACAAAGATTTAAAAAAATATGTTCCCAAAATTTATGGCCAAACGGAAGCATATTTTGCTCTGATTAATTAATATACATTCTTACTTTATTTAATTACTTAACTATGATAATATAGTTTGCTATAAATACAAGCTACAAATAAGTATTTATCGCCATTACTTTCATTCCATAGTAACCTAACCCATCTAATAAAAGAGCTTTCCAGGTAAGTATTATCTTTGATTCCTTGCTCAATTCCAGTTTTCTTGGTAAAAGATGCCAATTCCCAAATCAAATCAAATAAAAATAAAATATGTCCATTTAATTAATTATGGCCAATTTGCACGATTGTCCTTCATACGGACTCGTCTTTAATTTTTGGCCCTCAATTTGTTGGTCTTTAATTTTTGCTCTTCGCTTAAAAAGGTAGCTGAAAATATCTTGAGGTTCTGGGTTCGAAATTCAGTGGAGTAAAAAATAATAATATTTTCGCAAGGTATAGGTTTTAATGAACTTATGCCTATTCGGGCGAAGTAACATAGAACCTATGCCGGAGACAACAAATTTTGCCTCATAAGACAAACTTTCAGTTATGCCTTAAGGCATAGCTAAACGACAGACTTTTCCTTAAGACATAACCGGAAGACTTTGCCTTATGAAATCAAACAGACAACAACAACAACAACCCAGTGAAATCCCACATCGTAGGGTCTGGGGAGGGTAGAGTGTACGCAGACCTGACTCCTACCAAGGTAGGACGGCTGTTTCCGAAAGACCCCCGGCTCAATAAAAGCATAAAAAGAAGTCAGATACGGTTAGATAAGGTTAAGAGATTTAAAGCGGTATGGAAATGAAATAATGCAAGCGACACAGATAATACAGGATAATCAGAGAAATGAAAAATCAATCAGAGTGTTTTAAAATTCAGAAAGGGGCACAACAGTCATATCAACTTCCAAATAATTTCCGCTTCGGAACTTTTGTCTCTCTCGTACGCGCAAATTTAGTTGCTTTTTAACTTTTTCACGAAGACATAGTTTATATACTTGCACAAATACAGAACCCCATACCGGCAAAACTGTCATCACATAAGACATAAAGACTCTACTGCATTCAATCTCTGATTCTCATTGAACTTCTCTTTAGTGATCAAAGATAGAGAAAATCTTCTTCACTTCTTCAACGGACCACAATTTAGTGGACATTAAAATTAAATTCTTGCATGTGGTTGTTGTTTGAACTTTGAAGAGTTTTTTGTTATATATAAGGTGGAAAGTTGAACTGGAAGTGTTATCTTGGAGTTATTAAGAGTAGTGGGTGTTTCATAAATTTTAAAATGGGGGTTTCCCAGAATGATTCTTGTAAAATGGAAGGGTGGTTATATCTTGTTCGTTCTAATAGGTTAGGTCTTCAGTATTCCAGAAAACGGTACTTTGTTCTTCATGATCTTGTTCTTAAGAGCTATAAATCAAACCCACTTTCAAACAATGAGGTTGATCATTCTTTTCCTCTCTCTTTTTGTGTGTGTGTAGTGCTAATTCTTGATAAATTGTTTGGGTAAAATGCCCTGGTGTGTTTAACTAGTTCTCTAGTTATTTTGTGAAGGAGTACTGTTCTAGGTTCTTGGTTTTTGCTTTACAGGTTTAGCATTGATATAAATGGCTTAAGTATAATGTATATAAGAAGTTCCTTGCTAACTTGTAATCTTTTTTTTTTTTTTTCATAACATAATACATGTAAGTGACAATTTCTATGTTGCGAACTTGTAAGCGGATTTGCCAGTATTCTATGTTATTTTTTGTGCTGATACTATCAGAGGCAAGTAATGCTGCACCCAATTTTTTGTGACAATGTGCTCGGAATTAATATTAAAACACACACACACATTGTAGATGCTCTATCCCACAAAGGCTGCGTACACCCTATCCTCCCCAAACCCTACTTGTGGGACTATACTAGGCATGTTGTTGTTGTTGTTGTTGTTGATGATGTTGATGTTGATGTTGTCACACATACATTGTAGATGCATACAGAGGTGGGGCCAGGATTTTTACTGTATAGATTCTAAACCATAATTCTTTTTGCTTAACACAAATACAGGGTTTGAGCCTAACTTATTCGGTTCTGTTGAACCCTTAAGTACTCATTGGCTCTGGCCCTGGATGCATGTAACCCTTGAGCTCCGTGCTAAAACTCATACAATTTTTCTGACTTACTTGTAAGTGGTGGATTTTAAGTCGATTACAGCTCTTCAATGGTCTCTAAAATAGTCAAGTATCAACATTTCTTCTTCAAGTGGGTGAAAATTTTATTTTTGTAGTTCTTCTGCCCATATGTCATTTTGATTCTTTTGTAGGATCCTGTTAGAAGTGCTGTTATTGATTCCTGCATTAGGGTGACAGACAATGGGAGAGAAAGCATTCAAAGAAAAGTATGATCTTTATCCCAGTTCCAATACATGGCAGAGACTATTTGTTCTGACTGGGTTTTTATCCTTAAATGCTTTGCCTTCCTTACCGAGACTTTCTGGTTTTGTTACTTCTGCATTCTCCCAGGTTGTTTTCATATTCACTCTATACAACGCCTCAAATCATAATGATCAGTTGAAGGTGTGGAAATTGCCCTTTTCCCCGTTTCAGTTGTTGTTGTTGTTGTTTTTTTTTTTTTAAGACCAACGAGTGTCTAAAGAAATTTTACGAACAATAGTTAGGAGCAAACAGTCCCGAGGAAGCAGCAAGATGGATACAGGCCTTGCAGGAAGCAGCTTTAAAGGTATAAACTAGTCAATATGAGCCATTAAAGTTTCCTTTCTTTGGCAACTGATGATAATGAATAATTGTAGGCAGACATGAATAAAAGAACTGCAGTTGATCGTCCAAGGCGTGACTCACCGTCTTTGAGGTAATTTGATTTGGTCTATCAATATATTACTTTGCTAATTCTTACCTTTGACTCAAAAAACATTTCTAAGGATCTTGGAGATACTTATTCTTCATACAAGCATCTGTCGCTTGTCTCTTGCTAATTTCTCCTCCTTCTTTTTTTCCTTTTCGCCACACAGGTTAAATTGTTCCAACAGATATCATCATCTGAATTCCATTGATTGGACTTTCTGTTCATCCTCGGTGGCAGATGCTACGACATCTGATGTTGTTGCACCCTCGTCCTGGACAATATTTGGTTGTCAGAATGGTAGGTTTTAATGATTGTTATGTTTGAGAAGCTGAAATTTCATGTAGGATTTTTGCTCTTATGATAATATTTTCGTCCTTGAGGGTCCATTAAGAATTTATGTTACAATGTCTCTGAGTCATTTTTCAGAAGTCTTTTAAGTCCTTATTAGTTCTCTTGAGAGGAAGGAGACATGGTTGACTTTATCTTGGGAACTTTTCTATGATCATTTCTCTGTCTTTCGATGCTAAATGATCGCCTCCCCTGCTTTTGTTATTCTTATTTGCCAATTGTTCTTAAATCACTTGGGCATGTAGGTCTTCGGCTATTTAAGGAAGCTAAAGATAGGGAATCTCATGGGAAGGTAACCTAATATTGTCCAGCATATAAGGCAGTAAACCTACAAGCTCATTTTACTGAACTTGTCCCATGCTGTGTAGTGGGATGATCACCCTGCAATAATGGCTGTTGGTGTAGTTGATGGAACTTCAGAGGCCATTTTTCAAACACTCATGTCGCTTGGTCCTTCAAGATCGGAGTGAGTTGCAAAGTCTTTAGCAAAAAGTTTTCGTGCACGCTTCTATGGCAGATACTTAATTGCTACTAAAAATTGTATTATCTCTTTAAGTATAAACTATAAGACTAAGACTTGGATAAGTTAAATGGAAATAAGAAATAATTGTATCCTTGAAATACTATGTATATTACTCTGCAGATGGGATCTCTGTTATATACTCATTGTATCCTTATAGCGTTATGCATTTTACTCTGCAGATGGGATTTCTCTTACTACAAGGGCAGTGTCATTGACCACCTTGATGGTCACACGGATATTGTTCATAAGCTTCTACGTCGGGATTGGCTACCTTGGTCAGGCACATGCATGATATTCACTCTCCAAACTGTTAGTACTTTGTTAGGGTTTATAATTGAAAGAAGTTGTTGCAGGAGTATGAAAAAAAGAGATCTTCTTTTGCGGCGTTACTGGAGAAGGGAGGATGACGGAACATATGGTACCGATGTCTTTGTTAATTGGCTTTGGCAGCTTTTTAGAACTGCTCGGTCTGATCATGACCTATCTGTTTACTCTTGCAGTTATCCTATATCATTCTGTGTTTCATCAGAAGTGTCCATGTCAGAAGGGCTATGTTCGTGCCTGCCTTAAAAGTAATGTATGCCTTTAATGTAGAGCGAGTATAAAGTTCAATCTGTCACTCTAGCTGTTGTGGATGTGTAATTTTATCATCGATGAGCTAACACTAAAAAATTGTCATAGTGCGTGGACGCCTAATTTTCTGCAAACCGTGCATGGTTGATAATTTAATTGTTACATAGCATCAGTCATATGCTTCCACTACACATTTTGTTTTTTGCACAAGAGTAACCTTTGTAGAGCTGCACATTATGGATATACTTTGCTTATCATTGCAGGTGGAGGATATGTAATATCACCTGTGAATCAAAGGAAGCAGTCAATAGTCAAGCATATGCTTGCTATTGATTGGAGATTCTGGAAATCTTACTTACGAGCATCTTCAGCCAGATGTATAACAATCGACATGCTAGGGAGACTCGCTGGTGTGTTTTTACTGCGAGACTTAGTTTCATATTAGTTACTTTTTTTCACTTTTACATATTATGACTGCTCATGGGGGGGCTCAACCTGTAAATTTACTGCTGCATTTGTAGCTTTGAGGGAGCTTTTTAGAGCAAAATTAGGAGATTGCTCTTCCTCGTATCTCTTGGAGAAGCAGGTGAGAGAAAAAAGACTGCATCAGGAAGTTAAGGCTGAGATACAAACTAGACTGGAAAATGGGAATAGTATGGCAGATGTGGAAGAAGAAGAAGAAGAAGAAGAAGTCGCCAAAGCACCTTCTGAACATGCAAGCTTGATGGGGTTAAATGATGCATCGGATGAGTTTTTTGATGTCTCTGAACCACTTGATTATGACCAATCGGAAAATGGCTGGCCTTCTGATTTTGGTACAGAGATGTACTCTCAGGTATTACCTTTTTAAACCAAAATCACTGGGAGCTTCTATGAGCAGATAGCTTTTCAGAAATTCAGGAGTCTACATGAGGCATGACTTTCATGATTAAAGCATGTCTATCTATTGCTACGTAATGGAAGATGTGAAACTTTCTTTCAACTAACTTCTACTTGAATGGCACCTTATGTTTATTCTTGTGGTTTAGTTTATGTATTTTATCTGGTTTTAAGGCATATAAACTTGAGTCCAATAAATATGCAGTCTCTTTACGACTTCCACATCTTAGGCTGACGACAATGTTGATGCATTAATGTCATTTCTTATCCCCACCCTCAAAGAAAAGCTTCATTTCTCTCGAGTATTTCCTGTTTCCCTTCTTTAAACCCTAATGTAGCAATCTATTTTGAACCTTATCCCCTCTTGCTCATACTTTCCTAGACCCATCGTCTTGTTGCAGATCAGTACTTTTTCCAGATGTTTCTTTCCTGTAGGATGTCCTTACATCTTTCTCTTTCTTTGTGTTCTTTTTTTCTTTTTCTAGGACACACGGCATGCCAGATTATCATCTGCTTCTGTTTTTGTGAAAAAGTTGCATGATCTTGCTGGTGAGTTTGATGTGTATTGCTATTTCAAAAAAAACTCAATTAATGGAAATGTTGAAGTTCTGAGGATTGAGTTTTTCCCATTTCAGTTCAAAAGCGGGGTTATGTAGATCTGCATGAAAAGGCAAAGGAAGAAACATTGTTGTGCCATTATGGGTCCACTCTTCCAAAAGATCCAACTTGTAATTTGCCTTGCAGTTGGGCCCAAACAGATCCATCAACCTTTCTTATTCGGGGAGAGACTTATCTAGGAGATCGTAAGAAGGTGGGATCTCATAGTTGATTGAGCTATAACTGTCTTATTTTCCCATAAGCATGTTCTGTAAGTTTTATGTGGTCCATCTCTCTCATTTGATCTTGGAAACTGGAAATGATTCCCTTTATTAAATTGATATCTGTAGTTCGATTTCTGGCCGTTTAATGATTAATATTTGAACCTTACCTACTGATCATCGCTCGACAAAAGCCACAACATCTTGCTGTACCATAGTCAAGTGTTAGTTAAACTGCATTAAACAAAACTCCATTGTTTGTGATTCCTGTCACATAAAACATGTCTAAAATGGCATACCGACATGGAAACTCAACTTCAAAAAAATCTGCAGGCTTCTTGGCTAGTTGTCTGTTATGCCAGCGTGCATGATATATTCTGGGTTCTTGCCCTACTCATCTTAAAATTTGTTTAGTTCGAATCGAAGAGTTATGTGCATTGTCCTAACTTCATGTCATTTACTGGTTGTGTTGCTCTGTTACAGATTAAGGCAAAAGGCACATTGATGCAAATGGTTGCTGCAGATTGGCTGAAATCTGACAAGCGAGAAGATGATCTTGGTGGTCACCCGGGGGGCATTGTTCAGGTTGCTTCTCTTATTCTGTTTGAAGACAATGAACATAGCATATACATGTAGTTTATAAACTTGCTGCGTACCAACTTTTATCTGCAGAAATACGCAGCCAAGGGTGGTCCAGAATTTTTCTTCATTGTGAATATACAGGTTTATTCTCTTGCTTCTTTTATTTTATATACCTTTTCTGTTTTCCTTCGGAATTCCAGAGAGTTCATTTAGCTGAATGTGTCTTACATTCAGGTACCAGGTTCAACAACATACTCTCTTGCTCTCTACTATATGATGGACACTCCTATAGAAAACGCGCCGTTGCTGGAGAGTTTTGTTAAAGGGGATGATGCTTATAGAAATTCGAGGTTCAAGCTCATACCATACATATCCAAGGTTTGTATTCTGAAAATTGATATTTAACATAATCACTTCTTTTACAAGGTTCAATAATACATTTTGCAACTACCAAAGAAATTATATTGATGATCATGGAGAAATTCAAAGAGATGATACTGCATGCTTACATTATATTCCCAAAATCCATGCATCCGATCGAGAGTCCTTTTTTGTTGTAATGCTTCTGTGCTTTCTTGCTTGCTTTTTTGGGTGGACAAATGTTCTTTAATCAGCATTGCGAATAGTACTTAACAATTTTATCCTTTTAAAGATCAGGAATTGTGGTAATTACTCCTATTTATTTGTCAGGGACCATGGATAGTCAAGCAGAGTGTTGGAAAGAAAGCATGCCTTGTAGGTCCAGCACTTGAAATTAATTATTTTCGGGGAAAGAACTACTTGGAGGTAAATTTCAAGAGTATTTTTTTACAGGAAATGATGCTTTAATTTTGTTTGCACGTTATCTACTAATAGTTGGTGCAGTTAAATATGCCCATTTTCAAAATTTCGGAATGAACTACTTCCACTGCCGCAGAAGTTCTATATCTTTTCTTGGCAAATGTAGAATACTGAATTCTTTGCCACCGAGTGCTTTCCTCTTGAACTCATAAAAATTTGCTAAAAAGTTTTTTCTCAATTGGCTAAGAGAGCCAGTAAGTAATGGAATAATCTCACCTCCGCACACCCAGGACTGGACATCTGGAGCATGGATAATATTACATGGAGGCTTATGGATGGGTCTGATATTGATACCATGTTAGAAAATGAACTTTGACCTGCTAACCTTAAAAGCTAGCTCATGAAGTGACAATTGCCCAAAATCATACAAGTGAAACACCACATTCCCGCAACCAATGTAGGATATCTAATGACCCATTTAACCCTCTTTTAAGATTTGAACTTCTTAGAAGTCTAGAAATCAGAACTTCCTGATGCACTAATTTCATGTGGATGAGTTCTTGAGGTATTACTCTGTATCTTTTCATCTTCCTTTTAGTTGTTGGGTAGAAAATATCCGGGAACCGAAAGGCCTTCAATCGCTGGTTGACTCATGTGGCAATTTGACGCGTTAGTTTTACAAAGTTGTAGTCAAAATTTTAGTATCTTTAGAATAATAAGTGAACCTAATGCTTGCATTGACATTCAAACCCCTCCGTAGTAAAACATCTTTTTACGCCGGAAGAAATTTTTTCTCATAGTGGACCTAAAGAAGTATTCTGATCTTTCAGCTTGATATCGATGTTGGTTCTTCTACTGTGGCAAGGGGTGTTGTAAGCCTTGTTGTTGGATATCTAAACAATCTTGTGATTGAGATGGCCTTTCTTGTCCAGGTAAACATTCATGTCCCCTTCTCCATTTAACCATATATGGCTTGAATTGTGGAAGTGATGATATTGTCGATTACATGCAATATCAATAAGTATGACAAGCATAGAGTGACTTCTTTGAATATCTTTCTTCACAGGCCAACACCCCAGAGGAGCTTCCTGAATATCTTCTTGGAACTTGTCGTCTTAACCATCTGGATGTCGCTAAAGCTGTTCAAGTGAAACCATGATCCTTGTATATCTCAATTTTTTTTTTTTCATTTTATATAGCTTTCTACAAGGCAACATGGATGATGCCAATATAGAAGTGCAAAAGCTTTACAAAGTGACTATTCTTTGATTTAATCAAATGTCATGCCAGCAAGTCTGCTGCATTGGTCTCAGCTGTATAGTTTGCCCGATATCCCTGTTTCTAATTATCAGTAAACTGCATTATGAGCATATGCTATTTTTCCTGAAGGGGAATGTGTTTTTTCCAGAGTTACATCTAATCGTAATTTGATATTCTTAAATATTGGTGTTCTAAGGGTTGTTGTTAATGTTAGTCTTTAAACTCCCTTTCTTTTTGGATTGTAATGAGACTTGTTTTATAGGATAAATGGAAAAGGGCCAAAAATGTCTCTGGATTATCGAAAATGGTCTAAAAGTATCCTTCATCTAGCTATTTTGCTAAAAATATCCATCTGGTTACATTTTTGGTCTTTTGACTAACGGTCAACACTAAATTAAAAAGCAATGAAACTCTAAGCCAATTAAATAAATCTACCCATTCGATTTTTTCAGTTACGCGACCTGCTCGGAACCCGCCAGGAAAACATAAATCTCACCGAAAAAATTATTTTCAGACATTTTTCCTCTACTTTCTTATGTGTTTCAAGCTTTCTTAAAAACCCAATAATTGTGTTTTTATTTAAGGCCCCATTTGTCCATAGATACCCAAAAAAAATCATTTTTTTTTTTTTGGAATTTTGGAGTTGGAGTTGTGTTTGGTCATAGTTTTTGGTGAAATGTAGTTGTAAAAAAGTGAAAAAAGTGAATTTTTTTTTGAAAAACAAGTTTAATTTTTTGAGTTTTTGGTATTCCGGAATACAACTTTAAGTTGTATTCGAAATTCTCATGGCCAAACGCTGATTTTGAAAAAAAGTGAAAAAAATTTCCGGAAAAAAGTGAATAATTCTTATGGCCAAACGGGGGCTAAGTGGGCGTTTGGCCATAAAAATTATTCACTTTTTTTGGAAAAATTTTCTTACTCTTTTTACTTTTAGCGTTTGGCCATAAAAATTATTCACTTTTTTTCGCAGTTGTATTCCGGAATACTGAAAACAAGAAAAATTTGTTTTAACTTTTTTCACTTTTTTACATTACATTTCATCAAAAACTAAAATTTTAAAAATTATGGTCAAATAACTCCAACTCTAACTTCAAACATTCCAAAAAAGATGATTTTTTTTTTTTGTATTTATGATCAAACGGGGGCTAAGTCTTCCCAAAAAAGAGAGATTTGTGGAGTGATGAATGTCATCACCGCTTTTAGGCCCCACAGCACCTCAAGAAAAGCATGATGAGTGATCAAATGCTCTCAATCCCTCCAAAACAATCACATGTTCCGCCGACCACGTCACTTCCCATGCTCCCTCCCTCTTCACCCTATGACTTTACTATGAGTGTAACGTTTTCTATCTTTACATTTATTATTTCACCATAAAGTCCAATCCCCACCTACATTTCACTAAAACTCAAAAAAGTAAAAGCTGTTTTCCCCTCTATCTTCTCACCCTATCTTTTTCTGCAAAACCCTCAAGAAAGTACAGTGAAATGGCATGCTCAAGGGTTTAAGCAGAATTTTTTGGACATGCAAAAAGGTCCCTTTTTACCCAATTCAGGTTCCAACTTTTTAACGGTGTGTTCACTTTTTTCCCTGTAATTTCTTGTAGTAATTAATTCTTCTGCCTAAATTGTTCTGTTGCATTTTCTTTTACTCTCTGTTTTGGGTGCTGACAGAATTGGGCTAAAATTTACAAATTTTAGGTCTCTGATTCTCGTTTGGTTTTCAAATTAATTTTCTCTTTCTGGCTATTTTCAGCATCCAAACAGAGAGTAAAGGAAAATGAACAACCTTGAGTTTTTCATTATTTTAGGGAATTATTTTTAAGCTTTCATGAAAAAAGGTCCAAATTTTTCTGTAAAATAATAATCGATAGTCAATTTATGTGACTCTCTCTTCTTAGTTTGTCCCAAAAAAAGAATTTTCTATATTAAACTTTAAACTTTTCATTTTACTTCCGATGAAAAAATTTTTAACTTTAAACTTTTTATTTTAGCTTAGTAAAATGATATTTAGCCACGTAAATATGTATGACTTATTTTGAACTATAAGTTTCAAAAGTCTTTTTTTTAAACGCTATAGCCTAGTCAAATGCTTCATATAAATTGAAGAAAAGTTTCTAGAAAGCAATTCGTTTTCCTTTTTTATGACTCATTGCTAAAATAAGGTCTGAACATGATCTTTCTGCTTTATTTTTATGCAACCCGTATCTTTTATAGAATGGCAGAATATTTCAAAAGTAATATGCATTAGATAGGCAAATAATTATGTTTGTAATACTAAATGAATAATAATAGTAGTAAAAATTAAATAATCATTTTAGATATTGAAAAAAATATGATGAAAAATATTTCATTTTGAATTTGACCCGAGATAGTAACAAATATTCATATTTCACAAAATTATAATTTTAACTTTTTAGAAAACGATTTTGTTTTGGTATTCGTATATATATTTTCGAGCTAAGATTTCCTTTCTGTTACAGGCCCTATTTTATGTGCTTGGAATCTTGCTAAGAAAAAATTATTATAGTAATTAAATAATGAGCTTTATGTATTTTTATCGTTTTTTGTTTTTGGTAAATTTTGAGGATAAATTAGAAGATTCCTTGATACTTAGAATCTAAATAGACTCCTATTTTTGGTAGGAATGTATACCATGGCTAAATAGGAGTAAATTTAGTACTCGTGACGTTTTAACTCACCTACTAGGTTTTGCATACGCGTATACTCCGTGTAATATTTGAATATGGTAACATAATAAATCTATGCGTATATATACATAGCAATACTTTTTCCTTTTCTTTAATTTGAACTTAGCAGCTTATCAAGACCAAAAAAATACAGTTAGAAATTTAGGTTTCGCTTTATTAAAGCAGTGATTGATAAAGGTGAGATATTAGAGAGCAATATGCATGGATTATGAGAGCAAAATTGGTGACGCATTCTTGTTTTAATTGCGCAATATAGGTTGCAAAATTAGATTTTTCCCTTGGTTGCACATACCTTTTGTAATAGCATATAGTTCTAATCCTTGTTTATCGTGTATATATAACTCAGAAGATTAATATGGTTGAACAAAATTGTTGGGATGAGATTCCATTGGGGTCTACTGTTGATGAAGACTTTGAGAGCATACTCAATGGTTTGGACTTTCCTATGGAAAGTTTAGAAGAAGACGGCCTCGGTGAAGATTGGGATACTAGTTTGTACCAGTTATTCGGCCCAATCCCTTCGGATTCTTTTATGACTTTACCTTCGGTGTCCCATGGCGATATTGCAAATGGCTGTGGTAATATTGCCAAGGGTCCTTTGGACGCAGTGCCTAATTCTAATAATACTGTAAGTTTTAACTTTGTTTTGTGTTCTCTCTTTTGCATTACACTTTGCTATAAGGCAGCATACCTTTCTTTAATTAAAATAATTGATTTATTTTTTCTAAATAAGAAGCGGAGCTACTATATCTAAAAAGTTTGTCTTTTTTTTTTTTTTTTAAGTTAGGGAAAAAGAACAAGTTACTTTATTTTGGCTAAATATGCTTAAATAATAAGCTGCCACTAAACAGGACAGTACAAAGAAAGAGTTGCTGTTAATTCTTTCACTGTATCCGTGATGTAGTTGATTATAACATCCACAATTTCAGAATTCTTAAGATGGAGAGAGTTTATTTCACCTATTTAACAAAACAAACGACCACAACGAAAAAGCCCATTAAGAGGCGAGAAAAATTTGAAAAGTATGCAAACCCTATTAGCATTTTCTTCCATCGTAAGATTAAGAACTAAGAATAAGAACTTCAATGGAGTAAGATTAAGAACTTCAAGAGAACTTAACTTTTAATAGCAGATGAGTAAAACTAAGAAATTCTACGATTGATCGTAACCCGCTTAACTAATAATTTTTGAATTTGTATTTCCGTTTGTAAAATAATGTCCTTTTCAATTGTCCAGGGCGTCTCAATAAAATTTAATGGCTTAAAGCCAAATTTTAATCCGAGACCTTAACTATATAAAAAAAAAAAAGGCAGCCCGGTGCACTAAGCTCCCGCTATGCGCGGGGTCCGGGAAAGGGCCGGACCACAAGCGTCTATTGTACGCAGTCTTACCTTGCATTTCTGCAAGAGGCTGTTTTCACAGTTCGAACCCGTGACCTCCTGGTCACATGGCAGCAACTTTACCAGTTACGCCAAGGCTCCCCTTCACCTTAAATATATACATATACATATACATAAAAAAAAATTAGCGTTGCTATTTTTCATACTTGTTGTCTTTTATTTCACATAGTAACATTAATATTTATAATAGTAAGCATTCATTCAATTTATAAGATGTTAGTATGTGTTTTAATACATTATCTTGGATGTTGTTGTAAAACTTTTATTTAATAATATGAACTTAAGTACTTTGGTTCAAAGTTCTAAAATATTTCTCTTTAAAGGTACATAGTTTTTCTTTCTGTCTCGTATTATATAAATTTTGTACTTTTTTTTACAATTTTCAATATTGTCTAAGAGAAAATAAAATCATAAGATTCATCCTTACAATTTTTTGGGGCCTCAAAAGTTTGGGGACCTAAATCAAAGTTTTACTAGCCTCACCCTTGAGCCACCTCTTGACTAGCACTGGTTTGCTCAAACCTCGACTAGTTCTGAGGTACCTGCT
Organism: Lycium barbarum; assembly: GCF_019175385.1. Classification (NCBI taxonomy): domain Eukaryota; kingdom Viridiplantae; phylum Streptophyta; class Magnoliopsida; order Solanales; family Solanaceae; genus Lycium; species Lycium barbarum. The sequence goes on from NC_083337.1 coordinate 165,393,857, forward strand.
ACCTCCCATCTGCACAGTTACCACTTAACTCTGTCCACCAAAGCTTGGACAAATAGGATGAAATCACTTAGTGCTTTTGCCTCTTCCGGGGTTTAATGACACTAATTTTCTTTTCTTTCTTAGTCCCATCTCTATCTTTTTAATTTTTTTCTTAATATGTAGTGCTTTCCTCCTATAATGCTTTAAGAGGAAAAAGGGCCTGAAGATTGTTTCCCACACCGGGAGGTTCTAAATGTGTAGTTCAATATCTTGCTGTATGATACCATAAAATACTGTATAATAGTCATCCCCTGCTGTTTAGTATAAGTAGATTGATATATAGCTTTGTGAATTGTGCACGCTGAACCTGTTGGTGACTAATTCTCTCTCCGTCTCTTCTCTCTTTGCTGATCTTTGCCCTGGTTACCCGATGAAAATGTCTCTCTAGGTTTGAAGTAAGGAATTAGTCTCAATCCCTGAGCTAATAATCACGAAGCTCTTCTGTAACCTTTAGTATTATGTAGTTGTTCAATGTCAAATTTGTTCTCCTCCTTGTAGAATGCTTATGTGAGAATATGCAAACCATCACGACATGTTCAAAACTATTTAGTGACCTATAGCACACTCAGTTTCCTTTTTGTTCGTTGCCTGGAATATCAGCGCTAATATGACAAAGTTGGAAGTTGAACTCTCAAACTTCCTCGCTTCTTTTGTCTCTCAATTTATTTGTTAAGCCACTTATAATCAACTCCTAAAGAGTGGTTGCATTCCTTGCCAAAAAGTAGCTTTTCATTAATCAAAGAAATTTTCTAACTAGATTTTATCCTATCAGAACGAATTTCGTGAGGCCCAAGGGAATGTTATATTCCAGACACAGAGTACATCCTTCAAAGTTGGCGCTAAAGGCCGTCGCTCTAAGCGTGCACGATCGTCAACTTTGAATCCATGGCTTTTAATGGCTCCCATGTCTAGTACATCTTTTGCAGCCAAGAAGAATTCTGATGCCAAAAAGGGAAAGGAAAAGAAGAGGAGAAAACTATCAGGTGCTGTGGAGTCTAGTTTATTTAAAAAGTGCACACATTGTGAAATAACAGAGACACCACAATGGAGGGAGGGACCATTGGGTCCAAAGACCCTATGCAATGCCTGTGGAGTTCGTTATCGTTCTGGCCGGCTACTCCCAGAGTATCGGCCTGCTGCGAGTCCCACATTTGTTCCATCTTTGCACTCAAACTCTCACAGGAAAGTCATAGAAATGAGGAAAAAAGCAGTTGAGGAGTCTCCCCAATGTGACAGCCAAAAGTTTGCTCCTCTGAATAGTTATTTGTTTTGACATATATTGAAGAGATGACTATACTTTTAGTTAGGTGCTTAATTTACTTCATTGTTTTATTCTCCACTGTTTGGTTATATGGTATTGTGTAGTCAGGTTAAAAGTTCATGTACAAAAATGGGATGCAGGAAGTTCTAGGTTAGCATAATTAGTCAAAGCCCGATTGGAGGCGGATGATGCAGTTTTCTGATGTAAAATCTAAAGTAGATGAATAGATAGCCAGGTACTTCCAACTTGTTTTCTTGGAACTAATACAGTTTTGTTTTTGTGGTGGTTTCATATACAGTACTTAAGAGTCTGGTCGACCACGCTTTCAAATTTTTTTTATTTTTTTATTAACCAAAATTGGCCAAAAGCCATAAGAATTTTTGGTTGGACCAATTTTTTATTAGTTTATCTCTATTTTTTTTTAATGCCCGAAAGACCCTTTCGAAAATAGCACTCCTAACTCTCTTACTAATAAACCAATTTTGTATTAGTTTATCTCTTCCGTTATTTTCCATCTTTATATATATATATTTTGTTCCTTTTTGGGAATTTGTTCTAAGGTCATTTTAACAAAAAAGATGCATGTTATCATCTTTTACTAAACATACATACTAGTTGTGTGTTATCAATTTAGCATTTTTTGGCAAACACAAAATCATTTATCTATAAGATTAATTCCAACGCTTAAAAGTTCTTTTCAGCATTGATGCTTATAAGTTACTTTTGATAAGTTAATTCAAATGGATTCTTAATAACCTTAGGATACACTAACCACATAACTCTAAACATGCATATCCATCCTTGATACTTGCATGTATCTGTTCGTGTAATTATTAAATAGAAGTATATTATAATTATAAATGAATAACTAATATCATAAAGAGTGATCAGTATTCCACTCATATGAATATCAAGAAATTCATGATTTGTTTTATTTTCTAAAGAACAAAACGACATACATAAATTCAGAAAGTGTTTTTTCTTTAACACATTTGTATAAATAGTTAGGAAAAAAAAAATCTAGTAAGCACAAAACTGTTTATAACAAGTGTTGTTCACATATTTGAGATGGAAGAGATAGAATGTAAATTTATAATATATTTAAAAACAAAAATAAAAGAGAATTTGAAAAATCACCTAGTAACTAAATCGTGTAATTATCAGGAATTTTATTCTTTCTTTGCGAATTTAAGAGTATAATTATTCTCCTCAATTAAATTCAATTTTATGATGATCGAGTATTTATTTATTTGACCGTTTAAAATTGCATAGTCACACTAATTACATCTAAATTTAATTACAAAACATGCTTTTGCTATTCTTTCATCTTAAAAGGAGCGCAGTTTTAACAAAAGGGTTCAAAAATATAAAGAAGAAGATAAATGAAGAAGTCAAGATGGTTCAACGTCTACTATATATATATTAAAAATAATTTTTATTTTATATATACAGTGTAACTTTTCACCGAAAAAGGTTTGAATGAACCCCTTGCCCCATAGTTGCTTCGCCATGTAAACAAGCACTCCCTAGTTGATTTGATTTGGTAAATCTCTAACCATTAAAAAAAAAAAAAAAAAAAGTCAATGCCCAATACAACTCACATGTATTCACACAGTAGAGGAAAAAAAAAGGGACCGACAAAGGATTGAGGATTTAGATACTGCCAGAAGAAAGATATAACTGCAGTGACAAAGGCGGCAATTCTCGTTCAGATGTCAAAAGAGAACCCACGCGTTGAGTTACCAAGCGTCTACAACAGCACATGTCATCTGTGGTCTACGGTGAGATAAAGTAATAAAGTAAACTGGCAGAAACGAAATGACTGAAATACCCCTGTAAACATGGCCAAGCAGGCATGTTGACCCTTAGCTTTGTGCTTATTGCAGCTTATATAATAGTAGTAGATCTAGTAGTACTTCATGCATTAGGTTCTGTTTCTTAAATATTTTTATATATAATAATAAATTAATCCTAATTATTCAATACGAATCTACACTAATACCTGATAACCTATGTTTAAAAAAAGTTTAATAATGATAAGATAAATTTGGTGTAGGCTTTTGGCTGTGCAGTATGAAATCATGATTTTATATTTTGATTTCAAATTAGCATTTTTTATGCAATTTGCAAAAAAATTCAAGTTTTCAACTTAAACTTCATATCATGATATCAAATCGCAAATTCTCCAAAAGGGTACGATTTAAGATTCTAAATCATGGTTTCAATTTATTTTTTAAATGTAAAATTTGACTCATAAGTTTATAATTTGTAAAAAAAGATTCATAAGTTGGTAGATAATACCAATCATGTTTACCAATTCAAATATAGTAAAAGAAATACATGATCGATATGAAGAGACTGTTCATACCATGTGGAAAGATTATATTATAGAGTAGTTACACTGCAATCTACAACTCATGTTCAATTTTTTTTTTTATTGAATTAAAGTTCGATCAATTGTTATTGTATTTTTTAGACCTTATAGCGTATTAATATTGTTATGAACTATGATTTGCTCATTTGATAAGATTGCATAAGAATATAAAAGTTTTTGATGGTTTTCATAACTTATGAATCTTATGTCTATGAAAAAAAGTATAATTTAAGAAATTTAAATTATATATGGAGATAAAACTTCAACGTCAAATCAATCGTGATTTCAAATGGCTCGATTAATCCATTCAATTTTAAAAAATCTGTGGACCTTTCTACTCCAAAAAGTAGCTACATAAGATGGTGTAAAATACTCCTATCAGTAAAAAATGAACCTCTGTCGTGAGTAAAAAGAGGGTATTCATTATGTCGCAACCAAATATCTCGTCTCTGTCTCTTCTCTTTCTCACATTTCTTCCTCTTTTCTCTCAGATTTGTTTAGTTTAGATCCGAAAATATCGAAAAAGATATAATTTTGCTCTAAGAGACATTTCAGATTAAAAATTGAGACAGTGGTGATGAAGAAGAAAGAGAGAAAATGGACTTGACACTTGAGTTTTGAATAAGTAGTTATTCTGGTTCTCTTCTCGTAGGTTTAATCCAAAAACATCATGTAAGACGAACAGAACTACTTGTTGAAGCCCAAAAGTCTGTAAATGTAAGGGTTTTTTGGTTTGTGTCAGAAAGTAGTCTTTTGGTTTTGGGATTTGATTGAAGAGGGAATTAATGAACCTGTTTATATGTACACTTTATGTCTATATGTAAGCACTAGGCTTAATTGTTTTGTTCCAAATGGAGTAATTGTTTGGATTAACTTGTCTACTTTCTCTCTTTAGTTTCTTTCTTTCTTCTTTTGTAAATTTAACACATCTTTTGCTTCTTTCTCGCTGCCTCTCCATTTTCAAGTTTAGTAAATGTGTTTGTCCACGCCTCATAAATCAAATCTGAAACTGCGGGTTCTGATCCTCCAAAAAAAAAAAAAAATTGCGTCAAACAAATTAATTTATTGAAGAATTAATTATGAAGTCTTAAAAGCTTAGATAAGGAACAAAGTGTAGATGTATTTATTAGTTTGGTGTAAAGATTGAGCCAGATTAGTTTTTTTTTTTTTTTTTTTTTGGTGTGGGTAGGTTTGTTGCAGTACTATATCTTTAATTATCTTGTTTTACTTAATTTGTTCCTGAAACTTTTTTTCTTATCTTTGGTACACAGAAGTTAATGAAGAAGTAGGAAGCATTCCAAAAAAATTCATTTGCAGTTTTTGCGAAACGTAACAATATAAGAAGAAAGGAAGTGGGTTTTGCAGGACTAGTGAAATGGATGAGGTGGAAGAGAATTGTTTGGACTCTCAGCTTTGGCATGCTTGTGCAGGAAATATGGTGCAAATTCCTCCAGTGAACTCCAAAGTCTTTTACTTCCCACAAGGTCATGCTGAGCATACGTGTACAGATGTCGATTTCACTTCACTCCCGAGAATTCCTGCTATGATCCTATGTAGAGTTGATACTGTAAAGTTCTTAGCTGACCCTGAAACTGATGAGATTTATGCCAAGATTAGGCTTATTCCTGTCGAAAACAAGGAGCATGACTTTGAAGATGACACTGTTTTAGGAAGTAGTGTGGTTGAAACAACAGAGAAGCCTACTTCATTTGCTAAGACATTGACTCAATCGGATGCGAATAACGGGGGTGGTTTTTCAGTTCCCAGGTACTGTGCAGAGACAATTTTCCCGAGGTTGGATTTGAAAGCTGATCCGCCTGTCCAGACTGTGATGGCAAAGGGTGTTCATGGTGAAATTTGGAAGTTTAGGCACATTTATAGGGGCACGCCAAGGAGGCATTTGTTGACGAGTGGTTGGAGTACATTTGTGAATCAGAAGAAGCTGGTTGCGGGGGACTCCGTTGTGTTTCTGAGGGCTGAAAATGGTGACCTTTGTGTTGGAATTCGCAGGATAAAGCGAGGTGGTATTGGTGGGACGGAAATCCAATCTGGGTGGAACTCTGCTGCTGGTAATTATGGTGGATCTTATGCATTTTTGAAGGAAGAAGAGAACAATATGATGAGAAGTCGTAGTAATGTTAATCTGAATTCTCTTGGTGGGAGATTTAGAGATAAGGGAAAAGTGAGCCCTGAATCAGTTGTTCAGGCCTCATATCTCGCTGCTAGTGGCCAGCCTTTTGAAATTGTTTACTACCCTCGTGCAAGCACTCCAGAATTTTGTGTTCGGGCGTCTTCTGTGAATGCTGCAGTGAGTGTTCAATGGTGCTTAGGGATGAGGTTCAAAATGGCTTTTGAAACCGAGGATTCTTCTCGGGTCAGCTGGTTCATGGGAAGTATATCTTCGGTTCAGGTTGCTGACCCCGTCCGCTGGCCTCATTCACCATGGCGGCTTCTTCAGGTAATGCAGTTACTTTCAGTTCGATTTGGACCAATGCATAACTGCTTATTAATGTCAATTTGTCATTATTCTGATACTAGTAGCGAGTCGATATCCTTCACAGTTGTTTTAACATATTTTTCATAGTTTTGCTACTCGTCACAACTGATTCTATTTCAACTTCTGACTTGGTTGATTAAAAATGGAAAGAAGAACTCCCAATTTGTGTTTGATATTTAAGCTTGAATTCATCTGCACTTGGCTGATATGAGTGCCAATTCATTGAATCTTGTTAAAATATTCTTGGTCATAAAAGAACTACTTGCATCCGGTGTTCACACAAAACCAATAAATGCAAGGCATTTGTCTTCACATAAACATTTATCACTTAATCATGCCTGATAAATATGCATTCTACCCTCTATTTATCTCTCAACAATGGTACTTAACATGGTTTAGTGTAAACACAAAGTATAGGTAAGTATTTTCCTGTTGGACTTCCTCAAGATCGGGTGTTGCATTTTATTGGGACGACTTTAGATATTTCAAATTATTTCTGTAATTGCATTTACTGTTACTGCTACTGTGGTGTAATTGGATTTTGAAGTGCTAAATCCAGTGGTAACATTTGGTTGTAGTTTGTTTTTATAAACTTCTCTCTGTGATGGTACTCCAGGTAACATGGGATGAACCAGAATTGCTGCAGAATGTAAAGCAAGTCAACCCATGGCTTGTTGAATTGGTTTCTAATATGCCCGTCATTCACCCGTCACACTTCTCACCACCAAGGAAAAAGTTGTGTTTGTCACAAGAATTTGCACTTGACCGCCAATTTCTATTACCTTCATTTTTGGGCAACCCCCTCAGGTCCAGCAGTCCTTTTTGTTATCTATCTGACAACATCACTGCAGGCATACAGGGAGCCAGGCATGCTCAATTTGGAGTACCTTTATTGGATCTCCACCTTAGCAAAAAGTTACAGTTAGGAGTTCTACCACCCGTTTCCCAACCAGTTGATGCTGATTCCGAAATTCCTAATGGCATCAGTGAAGCCGAAAAAGAGAGCAACGAAAATATATCTTGCTTGCTTACCATGGGTATCTCTAGTCAGACGTTGGAGAAAGCTGATAATGTGAAGACACCTTGTTTTTCACTCTTTGGCCAACCAATTCTCACTGAGCAGCAAATGTCAAGTGGCCGCTCAACTAATGCTCCTCCACAAGAAGCAACATTCGAAACTGAAAGAATTTCTCTGGGCTGGAAAGGCCTTCCAGAAAGTCTATCAAGCGCTACGTTTCTCTGGAATCAAGGTTATCAGGCAGCTGAACTTGGCGCCAGTACTGGTCACTGCAAAGTATTCCTAGATTCAGAGGACATAGGGCGTACTCTTGATCTCTCAGTTTTAGGATCATATGAAGAGCTGTATAAAAGACTTGGAGACATGTTTGAGATGGAAAGATTAGATATGATGACCCGTGTGCTCTATCTAGATGCAACAGGGGCATCTAGGCAAATTGGAGATGAACCATTCAGGTGCCTATGTTGCTTCCACTACTTTCTAATCTTGAATTCATTCATGTCAAGAAACGTTTCTAGTAAAAAGTTCTTATCAATGTTCTCCTTGGACTTGTAATATAGTGACTTCATGAAGACTGCAAAAAGACTGACGATTCTGAAGAACCCTGGCATCAGTGCTGTCAGGTAATTTTTAGAAATTGAATTCTTCCTTTAGCGACTGTTGTCTTTGTATGAAACCATCAGAGCTAATCGTTCTACCATGAAAGGTTTGTACTTTGTAGATCTAATTTCAAGAATGATCGTTCCAACTTATTCCAAGTTGTGCGGTTTTACTATGACTTTCAGTCCTTCACTACCAAGGGAATTAGTACATTGTGATTAATGCTTAATATCTTGTATTTCAGGAAATGGCTCACTGATCTGCCAGTGCTCAATGTTGTCTAAGATTCCTCAAACCAGGGAGGAGCAAAATTAGCTTTTATTGCGTACGTGAATAAGTATCTACCTCTAGTGTCAAAGGAGACTATAGTAGAACATGGATATGTTTTAAGGATGTTCAGTTTTCTTAATGTTGGAAATAATGCGAAGGTCGTTCTGCTTACCACTTCTTGCTTAGCTGTAACCACATGTTAGTTAGTGGTATTATCAAAAAGACATCAAAATTTAATCATGTGGAAGCATATTTTTATTTCTTCCACATCAATGCTCTTGTCTTCTGCTCGTGTTCCTCATCTGCAAGGTCTTTGATGATATGCTTGGCATTACAAAGTTTAAATTAGAATCCGAATTTTTCTGTCATGTTGAGAGAGATTTCTTATGCTTTTCATGGTAATGATCAGTGAGTTTTCATTTTCTCCGGATGACCGAGTACGGTTGCAAACATGACACAAGAATTCAACAACAATGCTTAATGTGTCGTGCACCATGTACTCTCGCAAGATTCAGTCCTTTGTTGTTGGATTCATTTAAAAAATCACATCACATCACTTAATCTTAGCTATGCAGATAGTTTTTGGAACAGATCCCAAAGAAGAAGAAACTGAAAGGTGGGGACAGGCTGTGGTTTCGTCACATGTAAGTTTGAAAACATGCTGATTATCCACACAACTTAATTACCGAAAGTCGTAGGATCTGTAGTTTAATTTAGAGAAAAGACATTTGACCTTTGAACTTGTCACGAAAATTCAGTTTGATAATTAAACTTAATTTGTATTTATTTATCCCCCTTAACAACTTTTATTTCAATTATTTACCACCTTGAAAAGATAATATCACTCTCACAACGGGAGGTGTATTACACTCGCGCCACGTCATTGCCATGTCAAAAATTACTAACCCTTCATTTTTTGTTTTTCTTTTATTATTTTTTCTCTTTCTTCTTCTTTCCCCCTTTTCTCTTTCTTCTTCTTTCTCCTCAACCCCCCGCTGCCGTCACACCTCCGTTGCCACCGCCGCCGCAGCCGCCATGATTGAACATAGCTCAGTTCGTCATCCTCACCACGTCATTGCCATGTCAAAAATTACCAACCCTTCATTTTTTATTTTTCTCTTTCTTCTTCTTTTTCCTTATCCTACCATAACCACCCATAAGAACAACACCCACATCTTTAACCCACACCCACCACCACCAACATCATCACTGTCACGCCCCGAACTATGGCCTGAGCGAAACACGGCACTCGGTGTCTTACTGCATGTGACCAAGCGAACCACATGGCTTGCTGAATCATCATGAGGCATAACATGAGCGGAATATAACGTGAATGCATGATGAGCCTTTATAAAACGTAGTAAGTCATAATACTTAATAAAAATACTTGTTTAAACATGAGTGCGGAAATAACATGAATGAGCCAAAATGACTATACGACTCTGAATGTCTGACATAACATAACTGACTTGTCTAGTCTATGAAACCTCTATCATGAGTCTGACTGGAAAACATACTTACTGGGACAAGGCCCCCAGCATACCTTAGATGCATAACTAATCATAAAACAAAAGTTGACTAAACCCCGAATGAGATGGGGCTCACCAATAAGCTGATACGAATGTTGTCCTACTGAGCATATGTGTCGTCCTGTATATCAGTACCTGCATCGTGAAATGCAGGGCCCCGGGCAATAAAAGGGGACGTCAGCACATTGAATGTACTGGTACGTAAAGCAACTGAATGAAATAACATGATAAGAACTGAAACTGAAAACCTGAACATGAACATGAATACATATATTTATATATAACATGGTAAAAATATCATAAGTAGGGAGAGCAATAACTTATAACCGATCCATGGTCTGGTGCTTGCGTCCCGCCAGCAGAACACTCTGTCCTTGCTAGGGAACATGAGATTTAATAAAATATGAAAGGATCCAGTCATTATGAGAGATCGTCCGGGACATGGGTGGAGCGATCCTCATCCTACGGTGGCTACGTAGTTTCAGGCTATCTGAAACCCTCCTCGGTAATTAAAGCAACTCTCAAAAACATGAACATGTAAAATAAGTGGCACTTGCTGCCCATGGTTTTCATGAATATAACTTGCTTGTACATGGATATCATGAATTATAGCTTGCTTGCATGAACTTGTAAAACAGGTATAGTATTTTCTTAAAATAGCATAATATATCATAAACTAGCATGCATGAACCCATGGAATGAGATATATGGGTTTTTCATAGATTACAGACAGATTCTTAATAATCATAAAGAAATATTAAGAACTCAACGATGAAATTATAACAATTCATAGATAATATAATCATGGACATGGACCTATGGTTATCATGAGCATGGTATAGAAACCCTAGTTTTCGTAAATAATTATAATTTATGGATTATGAGGCGCGGGGAAGAACAATGATGTTCCCACACGTAGATAGTAACTCTACATACCTTAGTCGCTTCAAAACTTGAATTAAAGACTTGAGCTTTAAAGAAGATTTTCAAAATCTTGAATTCTTGAACCTTGAGATGGGTATTCTTGAAAACCCTAGTTTTGGAATGATGACTTCTTGTTTAGATTATTAGAGAATATGTTAGAATTCAGTTGGAATAATTAGAGTAGGCTTACCTTGGTGTTCTTGATGATGGAGGAGGGTAGGAGGTCGTTCTAGGGCTTGAAGGAATGAAAAATAATGATTTGAATTGATATGGACGAATATATACTGTTCTGAAAAATTAAATTTTCGACCCAGTTAAATACTGGCCGTATTTTGAAATACGGACTGCACTGCATCTCTTCAGTAAAATGGCCATAACTCTTTGCACAGATGTCCGTTTGACCCCCATAATATACCGTTGGAAAGGTATTTCAAAGCTCTACAACTTTCATCAAGGAAGTTTTCCCAAATTCCAAATATATTTTGAAATACGGGCCGTATTTTGAAATACGGTCCGTATTTAACCATTTGACATCCAAATGTCAAATTCCAGAATGCTCAGAAATCCTTGGTACCAGTTTACGATTTGAAATACGGGCCTTATACTGAAATACGATCACTGTTCATGGGCGTAAACCACCATCTTACAACTGAACAGGGAAATTCCAATTCCCACATTCTTTATCTGATTTTCTAAGTCTAGGATCATTGTCAAAGCTTAGGTTAAAGGTACGGGGTGTTACAATCACCCCACCAAATTTCATCCTATTCATTCTCAAATTCGTCCAAATTGGTTATTTTGGTTGTTATTGTTGGCTATTATTATTATTATTAGCAACCCCATTTCTTCCATAATCATTATTCCATAACTTTATTTTTGAAAGAAAACAAAAATCAAAATCAAGAAACCAAAAAATGGTGAAAATGGTAAGAAAAGAATGATGAGAATATAGAGAGAAAGAGGAATTTGTGAAGAAGAAGAAGGAGGAGGAGGAAGGTGGTGGGGGCGGGGCTGTGGCGTGGGGTGGGGGTTGTGAAGAAGACGAAGGTGGTGGGGGAGGGGTTGTGGCGTGGGGTAGGGGGCTGTGAAGAAGAAGAAGGTGGTGGGGGCAGGGCTGTGGGTGAAGAAGAAGAAGGGGTGGGGCTGTGGGGTGGGGTAGGGGTTGTGAAGAAGAAGATGGTGGTGGGGGCGGGGTTGTTTGGTGAAGAAGAGGGCCGGGGCTGTAGGGTGGGGTGGAGAGGAGCGGGTGGGGGTGGGGGTGCATTTTGATTATTTTTCTTTAATTATATATTATTTTTATTTTACTTTTTAATTATATAATAATAATAATATATATATATCAGCGGGTCCACCTTTTTATATTTTTCACTCTCTTAATTTGTTTTTTTACTTTTTTTTTTTTTGCGACATCAGCATTTGGGGTTGTATTTAATTAAGATGAAAGTTGTTATGGAGGTAAATAAATACAAGTTAAGTTTAGTTGTTAAACTGAATTTTCGTGCCAAGTTCAAGGGTCAAATGATGTCTTTCCTCTTTAATTTATATATTATTTTCTCAATGTTGACAGGGTTACCCATCAACCTTAATGATAATTGACGAGGCACACGTGAGGATGTGGGACACGAAGCATAGACCAAACAAATAGGTTAGGTTTTCATCAATTTGATGTGATTTAATTTGTACTCTAATCAAAGCCTCCTCCCACGTTCCTACGCGCAAAAAAAAAAAAAAAAAAAAAAAAAAGGGTATTAGTTCAGTTCATTAAGTTCTCGATATACCACTCTGAAAAAGGGTCTAACTATATATACGCAACTTTATCATTTATATGAGGGGCTATTTCCATGATTTAAATACAAATATTTATAATCACACGGCAACAATTTTTAAGTTTATGCCAATTTATTTGCCATGAAAAAATAGGTGTTGGTTTGAAAGGGTGTAAGGGGTGGAGAAAAGCCTGTTGTAAGTGTGGGTTCCCGTGGTGCATTATTAGTCTGAGTAAGTGATGATGCATTATAGCCTTTTTCTTTTCTTCTGTCTGATTTTCTAATTAATGGCGTATTTGACTAAAACCACCTGTTAATAGTTTATTCTCTGAAAATATAGTCCCTAATGCAGACTTAATAATTAAGTTATGAAATAATGCATCATTTAGTCTAATAATTTCAACCCCATAATTTGCTTGAACATGGTGATGTCGACTCAGCATAGGAGCCACTTGTTTTATAGAAATGAAAACCTTTGTCCAAATAAATAAATATTGTAACCAGATATACATTTGCAGACAACTGAAAATGATCATTAACGTTGTTAAGATAATTGATAAAAAAACTTCCACCGTGTGATTTTTTCTTTATTGGAACTAGCTGGTCTAATTTTAAATAAATAAATACATTTATGCTGTTCAAATGAGATAGTATTTGCAAACGTTGGGTCAAAGGATTGGGAAAAGAAGACCATGATTCAAGGTAACAGTTTCATCATCCCAAGGTTTGAATTTCTTGGTTTTCCATGAGATCCTACAAACACGTTGAATGATCAAACTCCTCATGTAGTCATGTTCTTTTTGCACGATTATTTCATCAATTTCAGTTCTCAACAACATTGTGTCTTGAGTACTAATTTTTTAATTTTGTCGTTGAATCAAAGTTATCTCGTCTCTTAAGCCACATGGGGGCTAGTTGTTATAAGAAACATTTATATATTAAAAGAAAAAAAACAATTCATTATATCAGGAGAAATACTCTTCTTCAAAAAAATTGAACCAAACGTCAAAGAGTACAAGGAAAACAAATTGAAATTAAAGTAAGATGCAATAAGGCTTCTCCCCTCTACACTTGCACTAGGTGTCAGCTCGAACCTTGATGAGATTCACTTATATTTAGCTCATTTTGTTTTCAGTTAAAGCTCAATTTGTCGATTTTGGTTTACACGATTTAGTTAAATTTTCTCAGCTCGGTTTTAATTAAAGCTCAATTTGACTCGATTTCAATTTGATATGACTTAATTAAGCTCTCTCAGCTCGATTCAGTTAAAGCTCAATTTGACTAAATTTCGTTTTACACGGCTTAATTAAGCTCGCTCAGCTAGGTTTTAGTTAGAGGTCAATTTGACTCGATTTCGATTTGACATGACATAGTTAAGCTCGCTCAAATCGATTCAGTTAAAGCTCAATTTGACTCGATTTCAATTTACACAACATAGTTAAACTCGCTCAAGTCTGTTTTAGTTAAAGCTCGATTTCGATTTGACATGACTTTGTTAAGCTTGCTCAAATCCATTCAGTCAAAGCTCAATTTGACTCGATTTCGATTTATACAGCTTAGTTAAGCTCACTCAGCTCGGTTTAGGTAAAGCTCGATTTAACTTGATTTCGATTTGGCAAGACTTAGTTAAGCTCGAGTTCGACCACATAATATAATTATAAATTCTAATAAATAAAGACATTTTAAGTTCAATTATTATATAAATCAGCAATCATATTATATGTTAATTTAGCAATTGCTAGGTATTTACTAATATATTTATAATTTTTACTTCTTTAGTTGTTGTAATTTCGATTTTGATCAGATTGTAACTCAAGCCTACTTCATGATTCAGGTGAAATGTAACAAAAACTACAAAGTTTAACAAGTCAAAATTATTATAGTTGTACTCAACTAAAAGAGTCCTTATCTAAGTGTACATCATAAAACATAGGGACCATTAAACGACATAGATTTGGTGACAACTCAATTCGTGTGGTGGACCCTATCCCCAACAATATGCCCCTATTTTTAGGGCATAAACGGCCACAGGATTAAACCACTCTCTTACGTGTACGTCTCTTATTATTCATTTGTTCCCATTCCACCTAAGTTTTGTTATTTTTGGATAAGTTTAAGTTCTCACTCTTTGCCAAACGTCAATGTCTTCCGAGAAATTGAGTTCTCAAGTCTCGAGATATACGCATATATTATCTCTTCACCGACAGAATGGTAAATTCTTGTGTTTTTACCCTGGTTACTCGTAAATTATAAATTACGTTATTGTGCTTAAAAGAAAAACGTTAAGCTGAGGAAGAACTATTTAAAATATAATATGGTTAAAAAATTATCCATTCTGCTGCTTTAGGAGTTAGGAATTGTTTACCCTCAAAATAGGTACAGTTAAATTTGTTTAGTGGTTTACGAATAAATAGCAAGTAATGAAATCAAGTAATTATAAAACAAGAATGTAATAAAATAAGCCTGGGTTGTATGAGCTCGGAGGAATCTCTTCAATAAAGATGACTCCGGATGAACACTCAATCTTGAAGAACCTTTTGAATCCGGTACAATGCAAAATACAAGATAATTTGCTAGAATGTGTAAAGTATGATTGTTAAGCTAGAATTAAATGCCCTCTAAAAGTAATGTTAGGCTCCTTTTATAGGTACAAATTCTCCAACATGAGTCCGTGAATCGCTCCCTCATTATGGATAATAATGATCAATAAATGCTACTTTAATTGCAAGAACGTAATGCTCGGCTGCATATGTGGACTGGATATGTAACATCTGAAGCATATAACTGCCCTGTGACAATTGCTCCCTATTCATTGCTACGGATACGTAAGGAACGGGCTATTCCGGGTTCTCGAACGAATTGCTTCCTACACGACCCTGCTTGTCACATGTCAACACCATCTCTTGCCACGTGTACTGTCAGATTTTACCCTATACAGGAATACAGAATTAGCCCATCAAAGCTCATCAGCTAAGCACTTTGAATGTAAACCTTTGCTTGAAAAAAAACAACTTGAAGTTCACAAAGAATACTTACATTGACACGACTTCCTTGTTCTAGAAAAGAGTCGTAAATGTAAATTACTTAATGTGTGTCAAGAAAGCATGTAAGCATATGTGTTGGGTCATACAAATCTGTAAGAATATTTGAGAGGAATATCTGGAAATTTTCTCTGATGATAATTTGTACAATGCATTGTCTATTTATACAAGTATGTAGGAAATGAGAAAATAAATAAATTCTAAATTCTGTCCTAATTTGTACAATTCTGATTGGTCACTTATTTAACAAGAATATTCTTTTACTATACTAGGAAACTTCCAAATGTGTATAGGTGTTATGTACAGCTGTGGTGTTTTTCCAGGTGATGTCTATGTTGGGCTTCACTGGCCAATTCTGCTGAATCATTCATTTGTGCCCAATATAACTTCTGGCCCAATATCTCTTTTGGCCCTTTTCTCATTTTCAGACATCTGAACAGACTTCGATGTAGCAAGTCTGGTTATTTTAAATTCAGTTATAGTAAGTATGGACCATCGACGTGTAAGCTTGAAATGAGTATAATCAAGGACAGTCGCATTTTCACCTCTAGATTACTCAAATGCCATTTAAAGAAGACTACTAGGTACAGCTGTATCCCTTATGTGATTTTTTTGGTTTTATAGAACTACGTATATTTCCTCTGTTTACTGTTGTATATTATTAACTTACGACCACTTCTAAAGTTATAGCTACCATTAATACAGGACAAAAGTTAAATACATATAGTGTCTTGTTTGAATAAAATATAAACCTTCCTCAAAACTCACAACTAGAAGGAAAATAGAAAAATAAAAAGAATATATAACTTCCAGCACTTTTGAACAAGTGAAAAAGTTGATCCAATATGTTTAGGTTGTTTCTCTTCTAGCACTCTGTATTTAATTCTCTCATTAAATTGTTTGGGTAGAGGTACATTTGGAATGTTATCATTTGAATGTCGCCTGTATAGTCTCTTCCATAAAGAGAATTAGGAATTTAAGCAAATGTCCTTCTTAAGGATATTTGTTTAACTGTTTGACTCCGTAAAAAAAAATTGTGCAAATATATATATTAGTCAGAATTTCTACTCCTCCTCCTAATGTATAGTAAACAATTAAAGACACGTTTATTTGCGGTTACATCGGATTGATTTTGGTTGAAAAAACTTGAAGAACATTATTAGTGGATTTATTAAGCTTGTTTGTACAAGAAGACAAAGTGAATCTACTAAATTTTTTGGAAAAAATCTAACACTTGAATACTATTGACTTAAGCAAACAATTGAATACTATTGAAACAGGCATTAGAAGGTTGATATCTAATTTGAAGTTGATTTGAACAATTTAGATCAATTTTGAACCAAAAACATGTTATTTAAATTTTACACAACAAACTATCGTAATCGTCAGGATTTTGGACACAAATCTTGACAAATTATTAGAACCCAAGTCATGAATGCTGAAAATTCTAACAATCGGTTAAAATTTATGGCCAAATCCTAATGATCGCTATAATGATGTTGTGTTAGTGAATTTCTAACCAACATGTGTTAACCCAAATTTGATCATAAATCCAGATAGATTACTAGGATTTTCAACCACAAATTCAGGAGATTCATTTGGATTTATGGTCAAATTCTAGTGATCACAATAAAAAGTTGTGTTGGTGAATTTCAGCATAACATGTTATAGTAATCATCAAAAATTCTAGCAATCACCATAATTTGTTGTTAAGGCAAGTCTGGCACTCGCCAAAATTGTGCTTCTAATTCTGGCGGAAAGGTTATTGTAGACACATAAATTTATTGGGTTAAAGTCATACAAAATTTATATTTCATACTTATTTGGGTCGAATAATTAATATGGACTTTACAAATTAATTTAGTCCATGTTATTATTTTCAAGTCCAAGGTCCATTCCATCTTGAGGTCCAAACTCATGCCACGTGTCAAGTGACATGACATTCTAGTCAAATTCAAAGCCAACAAAATGATGTCATGTGCTCAAATGATGTGGCAATCCTGGACAAATACAAGAACCAATCAAAAATCGTCAAGTATCCAAAATGACATGTCTTGGCCAATCACAAGCAACCTTATCACATAGTATTGTGATAAGCTTGATGATTTACATCAACCAATCAGAATGAGTCAAAAGAGTTCATCTAAATTTGGGTTGCCTACTCCCTACAATTATAAATAAGAGGTTTACATAACTTTCTGAGGACATTTAGTGAGCACCGGAAAAAGCAACTACATCGACTACATAGTTCTAGAGTGTTCAACGGAGTTCTTTCCGTAGATCAAACAAACGACAAAGTACTGCTCGACATTCCTAGGGATTGAAATACATCTCTAGAAGATTCAAATCATTCTGTAATTCGAGAAATACGCTACCGAAGGCCCTCGAATCACGGAGACGTTTAGGAGAGATGAATCAAGAGAACAACAGAATTGTACTCACAAGATTCATAAATAAAATTACATTTTTCTTTTATTTTTTATTGCAGTTAATTTTCGGCACTTGAAAATTTGTTGCGAACAGTTATTTTTGCATAGTTTTTTAACAAGATCAAAATTAAATGGCGGAATGCAAATCACACTAAAGAATTGTAGCATGTATTAACAATTGCAATCCCATAATCTTGGAACAGTTGACAGCCTTCCCAAAAATCAGACGAATCATCACAAGCCTTACATCTGAAATACACTAATTTCCTACCATATGCTAAAGGAGGAGATTATAATGAAGAATTACAGCAGTATACACATTGCATCTCTCGCTCTACACTCGTAAATTTCAACAAACAAAGGCCAAACACATAAACCAGAAAAACTAAAAAACCTCCAGAATGTTTTACGATTAGGGATAAAAGTAGATTGATAAACAGAGATTGATTTTCAGTTATAGTAGAGTTGGAGACCCATTCCATCATGAATTCATAGTCCTTGAGTGTGATATGATCCTTGTATATAGTGTACCAATTTTGAATCCTGATTTTATCGGCACGAGTACCTGTTTGTGCTGCCACAAGTTTCTTGAGGTCTTCAATGGTGTCATCTTCATTGCATTTCACTCTCACCTTCTTCCCCAATCGATCATTCAGCACCACTACAATTATCTTTCGCAAAAATTAATTTCTTCCAGAACCTAGATTGATTTTATTGCAAGATAGAATTTGGGTTTGGATATAGCAACATTTATATAAGTAGTACTAGCAATTTTGTGGTCTAGAATCTTCTATTTGAGATGGTTCAGGGCTGATTTTGTCCTTTTAGTTGTGAGGCTAAAGCAGTTTCCGTGCCAACCAGTGAAGAGTTATTAATAACAACTTTCTGGAAGTGAATTCTACCACACTTGACTTGATAAGAGATGTATACATTACGACCACACAATTATATAGGAGTACATAAAAAATAAAGATACTTACACCTTTCCTAGAAGAATGAATTGATTTCAGTATGCAACTCAAGTCAACACATGATTTGTAACTTCAATTCAAAAATTGGTTTCACAACTTCTTCAAAAATGAATTCTATATTTCCAGAAACTACAGAATTGATGAGAATTAAATAGATCTGAATTCCCAACACAGGAGTGTATCATTTAGACCTTGTCATCCTAGTGCATCGACTAATATTTAACCCAATTGCTAGAACAAAGAATGATTCTCGCATGTTTTATCTAATTACCTTGATTCTATTCAATCGAAATCATCAGGCTGAAGATGGAACTATTTCATCCATTATAGCAAGGGACAGAGAAAAGCAGAGAAGCTGACAATGGACTGTTTCAATCAGCATCCCACAAATGCGCCTTAAAACTGGATAGTTAGTGAAGAAAAGTATTAGGATAATTATTGATAATCGAAATTACTCCAGAATCCATACAACTAGAAGACTCCAAAAATTGAAAAACCAAAATTCTCTCTAATGAAAAGCAAACCTTGACAGACTAACAATAATTAATCAGTAACAACCAATATGTTATCCTATTGTTTGATCCCAATTGAAACACAAAGTACACTGTACACATCTGTATAACCTCACCAAACTGCAAACCGGCATCCTCCTGCCCATCAGCTCTGAATTCCAGATTCAGATAAGATCAACTGAGTTCCACAGTTATTCCAGTATGAGTCCCCAATAGGTCGCATCATTGAATTCTTTCACTCATTCGGATAAAGATCACCTCAATTCCACAGTTATTCCACTACTGCAACTTCTTGGTCGACTCTCCAATAGTTTGCATCGTTGAACTCTTTCACTCCTGACCCACTCTCATCTGTACTATCCTTTTCTGACATCTTAGGAGCTACGCTCCTTTTCAATGGAGCTGCTTCCCCAACAGTCCCCTCCTTAAGTGCATGTTCCATTGCTTTCTCAGTACCCTCTAATTCCACGCCAACAAATTCCACATCCTCTTCAAACAAAGAAGGCAGAGCGGCTGCTTTCTGACTAGAATCAGATCCAGATGAACTTTTGCCTGAATCCGGAGATGTAGATACACCATTTGGAATATACTCTCCACCACTAAAAGAAGTGGAACTAATCGAGGGAGTTGCAGCCTCCCCTGAAATTTCGAGATTGCCACTACAGTCACCATTATCTGCAAAAGGATTCACAGATCCACCAACTGAGCCATTTCCCCATGCAACCCATTCAGGTATAGGCCTGTCTAAAAACGGGTTATCATTGTCTGACGTCTCAAATTGGAATAAACCGTCACGTGACACACCTGCTTTCTCTTTTTGTTGATAGAAGGCTCCACCATTAGCAGTATTGGCTCCACCAAATCCATTTAAGGCATTTGAACTAGAACTGGGCGCTCCATCTGTAGAACTTTTTCTCTCAGCCAATTCATCCTGCTCTCCAACTACCACCTCATCATCGCTATTGCTGTTACCACTATTTGTTGTTCCATCAAGGTTAATCTCTTCCATCACTTCAGTAGGTGAGGTGCTCTTGGGATCATCTCCAGTTCTATCATCTCGGAAAGCAAACCAATCCGAATTTGTGAACAAATTGCTGCAAAAGGTTGTTGTTAAAATTTTAAGAAAAAGAACTGTTGCACAAGATAAGAGGTCCAGATAATACCAGATGCCAAGAAACTGACAGATGATAATAACTTTGTAGCCTACAATTACCACATTGACATTGCTCATCTTCAATATACAACATATTCAACATAAGACCATATACTAGTTTACGTCGTTTAAAACACATTATTCAGTATTCGTATGTGGCTCAGATACATCTGACGCCCAGTAAAAGATGTATGGTCCTCCCATCCTCTAGAAGTAATAAATATCGAGTTATTTGGGACTTACTTGCATCGTGGGGTTACATTATTGTTACCTTTCTCAAAAAAAAAAAAAATTAGCACACGAAAAAAAGATGCCACAGAAATACAACAGCATGCACTCCTCCGGTCAAACAATTATTAGAAAACAAATGTTTTCTCTCAGCTACCCTACTTTTAACACATAAAAACACACCTAATCTTTTAGATTTTGCTTTGCTATGGTTAATTTAGTACATATATCAACATAACTGAAAGTAAATATGCTCAAGTGAGTCCTCCCTTCACACAAGTTTCCTTCAGAAAAGACAGCTAGAACTCACCTCCCTTGGTCATCTCCCAACCTCAGGACAACTTCAGCAGACTCTTCATCAAGGTATACATCCTACAGTGGCATAAATGTAACATTGTGATGAACACTAAGGCATATGATGCGGAAAAATAGGTAAGTGAATCTCACACAAGACCGTTGCCAATTCACCGTGTATTTTTCTAACTATTCCATTTCATATCTAAAAGGAAGAAAGTTAACATGAGGAAAACATTATTACCTCATCATCTCGATCAAGAGCTCCATGACCCTGTAAAAATGCAAGAAAAACCAGGAATGAATCAAGCTAGACTAAAATTCAATCCTAATTTCGCCCTCCTCTACCTACACCCAACCCTCAAACTTCTTTTCCGCAACAAGAAAAGAAAATGCTAGGAAAAGTGAGCATGACTAGAAGGTATGAGATACAACGGTTACCTCTTCAGCGCCATTATTATCATATATGGTATACTGGAATGCTTGGCTCAGATTGTTTGCTAAAGCTGCTACATCATAATCTCTGTTATGAAAATCTTCCTCGTCGCTGTCTCTTGTCCTATCTAGCAATGCAGTTGGCCGGCTGCTTATACACAAATAAGGAAGTTCATTATGAATATATTCCAACTAGAAGTCGAAAACCCATATAGGTGATACAAACTAGAAGACTAGTGCTTACTAGAAGAGTCTTATTATATTAGAAATATAACCGTTAAGAGTATAGTAGCGAACCCCTGGAGTTAGATAATCTTCAAGTATGGAGTATTGTGAAATATTATGGACCCAAACAGAGCATTTATGATATTAAGGATTCAGACAGCCAACCCCAGCAAGCTTGGGATTGAGGCGTAGTTGTAGTACTTGCTGCAGGAACTGAGGAGGACTGGGAGAGGTCAGAGGAGGTGAGAAAACATAAGCTGATCTTACAATCACTTTTTAAGTATATTTCTAAAAGTGCTCTGCTTCTTGATTTTAAGAAATTTCCTTTTGTAAGACATCTAGGTGGTACTGAAGCTTATCAAAGGACAGATTCATGTCAGCTTGTGACCAACAAAAGCACATCTTTATTCCCTATATTCAACCTTAAGCCAGCCATTTCTTATCTGTCCTATTTTTTAATTCTCTCACCAACTATTTGAAAATTCAAATATTGAACAAGGAAGTACTACAGAGAGAGTGCTCGTTATGACAATTGACACCCAACAGTATGTCTATTGTATAAGACAATAAATATGCGTGAACTTTTAAAGTAGTTTCTTACTTTAAAGATCTTTGTTTTCTCATACCCTGAACATCTCTTCACTTTGTTCTTCTCAATTATGTCCTAGCTCAGTTAGGGGCGATGTCAACATTTATGAAAATATGCCAGGAATGTTTCCCAAGTGATTGCTTCCTCCAAACAAAAGTTCACTTACCGGTACCTCATATTACGGAATTTAAAATCTAACATTACAGAAAGTTCAAGTTAATCAGAAGAGACAAAACATACCCACAAGCCCATCGATAGACATTCTCGAGTGTGTTACGCTCCTGTAAGACAGTAGAGTGCCAATCACTCCATTCCATATTTTTCTGGAGTAAAGAGAACACATCAGCATAAGCGAGAGCTGAAACTTGTGCACGAAACCATATGCCATATAATAGTTATTGAAGGGAATACTATGTAAAAGCATCTTGCATCAACCCCAGCTACACAATTATAATCAAAAGCCAACAATAGCGACAAAGAGAGGAAAGCAATGAGATTTAGCATACAATCTTTACATACAGCACCAGAAAATATACAGCCAATAAAATAAAAACTAAGAGTGGATTTTCGTTTAACAAAATGAATATCAACTCATGAAAAATAAAATAATGCTTAAGCAAACCATTTTTATAATCATAAAAAGAAAAAATCCATTTAGCTGCATCCTCCCAAGAACTCAGATACAAACCAAGCTTCAATTTTATAAAATTTTCTACTTTGGGGCATTGGGTGAGTAGGTATTTGTATGTTCAGAATTATTTGTCCGCATCCATCATAAAGCTCTCTTGAGAAAGGAAGTGCTTAGATACACATAGTAAGTTCTAACATTTAAAGCTTCAGAACCTTTTAGCAATTAGATTAAGAAATCTTCAGTATTGAACTTCCATCAAACGTAAACGTAACAAATTCTAAAGCTATCACCCTATCACTCACCTCAAGATGTTCTCGAATGCGATTGTCATTGCTACCCAACTGAACAAGTTTGTTAGCAATCCGTGTCAGATGCCCTATGTTACCCACTCGGGGTGCTTGCTTACCAGTAGCAGGAAAAGTGGGCTGCATCAATTGAAAAGCACACTTGAAAATTTTAAATTATTTAATTTCAATGAGAACATGAGGTTACTATCGAACATATTCATATTCCATAAAAAAGTTGGGACAACTATAAAAGAAAAAGAGCACATAAATTTGCAAGACCTAAAAACATCAAAGAAAAGGAAATCAGTTCGCTAAGATCAACCTGAGTTTCACCGCCAGAAATTGTGGGCTGTTTATCCGTTAGAAGAATTTTTCCAAGCAAATTACACTCTTCAAGAAGATGATCGACAAGGATGCTGTTCCTGCTTTCCAAGCATGAGTTTATTATACTCTCTACGTGATGATGCAACGCATTGTTATATGGGTACCTATATAGCAATTATCCAACTTGTTAGAACATCAAAGAGAAACCAGTAAGAAAGTGAACAATACAAGATCAGAGGCTTTTGTGCACCGAATTTGAGAGTACGGAAGCATAGGCAGAATCTTACTCAAAAAAAAGATCCAGGACTCTCTCGATTGTCCCAGAGCTGATCAATTCATTCTCTGCAACTTCATTGCCAGTTTTTAGCAGCACAGAAATGAATTCCACAATCTACAATAAAGAAGTAAAGCAGTCTAAGATACAAAGAGGAGAAGAATCAGCCGAGATTATCAACCCAACAAAGACGCAGTCCTAATGAAAGCAAACAGGTGTTCCATGTAATTTCATGCCAGCACTATTTTCTAAGCCACTAGCCAAAGATTAGTATCTGCAAAATGTATGACAAAAAATCCACCAAATCTAACAAGCGGACTTCACAACTGCTTGCAACAAAAATATAAAAACAGCCGATCCTTGAAAACTATTAAGGAAAACCATAACAATGGAACTTCTAGCTTGGCATATCCTTCTCAGAGATTGCTATCAAATTGGGCATGGATACAAAAACGATCAACTCTTTTTCTCTACGATGTAAATAAGCAAACCTTTAACCGATGTTTCCCTAGAGGCGGCCTGAGTTCACCGTATGTTGTAGGGAGAATCTTGTCATCAGATGATATGTTCAACAGCTTTAGCAAGTTGCCTGTGTCATAAATGACATATATATTAAAACTTTCATAATGAGAGACCGGCCAGAAAAATCATCAGCAACAATCACTAATATTAGCATTATGTTTCTTATGTGGCCTGTTCTCTGATAGCTTTCAGTGTTCATACGTCCTTACTACCTACACTTTTTACACAATTTTAATATAATTTCCAAAGGGTTACATTTAAACAAGTATGCAGCAATTCAAATTTTTGTACACATTTCCAAACAGGAAAGTTACCGAGTTTGGGCAGCATTGCACTGATAGTCTCAGGATTGACACATACAGATGACTCATAAACATGCTGGCAGCGGTAAGAATACATCATCGGAGATGGAATTGATCTTTTAGGATCCAGCAAAGATATGCATACAGATAATGAATGGAGAAGGGCGGATTTTGAGTGTGAGTCTTCAAGGGCGTGACCAAATATCCTTGCAACAAAACTACACCCAAAGAAAATAAGGTATAAATTAATCAGTAGAAATACAGATGATATTCAACTCTCAGTAGAAATAAATGATAAATATACCTCAGCAGAAGGAATAAAACCAATTTTTAAGGGAAATATCAAGAGAAGTCCAACAAACCTTGGGCTAGATAGTTTAGTAGCAAGAGGAGATGGTGCATTTAGGGTTATTGTGCATAGTGTCTCTGCTGCATTAGCATGTACTTCTGGAGAACTCTGGACAAGAGAACACTACGTCAAAAATGTTCTAAGCTAAGTGTGCCAGAAACAATTCAGTAGAAGACTAGGTTGTTCAATTGCATTCAGCAATCCTGACATCAGGACTGCGATCCACAAATATTAAGAAAAGGACGTCAGAAATAAAGCCAGTTCAAATAATCTACAGTGTAGCTTAAGGAACATGCAACCTAAAATTGAGAGGATTTGGTGTCTGAATTAAAGGCCTCAGGAGTAGGTAATTGAATTCCTATCAACTATAGTAGTATGTTCTATATCCTGAAATTGGACAGAATTTCATATCGCGCCTTAGCAGTAGAAAATTCCTATCAACTATGTTAGCACATTATAACTCCTGTTGCTCCCAAGTCCAGGAAGTCATTTCACGCTTTGTCTACTGTTCAGTAAGAAACAAACCAGCATTTTAAACCAGCAAATCATGCAGTAGAAGATCACCAGCAAAGGCACTGCCAACAGATAATATAACCAGGGAGACAAAAACAATAAAATACAATGACTGAATCAAGTTAGAAAACCATAAGTACTTAATGCATCACATGCCCAACACATAGAGAATCTATATAATTTCAATTGCATTATATTATATATCACCAGAACCAAAGCAAAAAAGCACTATTTATTTTGGACTTACAGAGGGGCTCAATTTATCCACAATCATTTCTAGTAAGTTGCTGTCAGCCAACCATTGCATGACATCCTTGGTATTGGGGTAGATATCAGCGCCTACAAGTCGCACCAAAACCTATAAGAAAGATCTCATCAGAGGAAAAGGTTTTTTCTCGGTAAGTAATTCTCAGTTGATATATATATATATATGTATACATTCAAATCTAGAAACAGAAATAAAAAAGATAGTGGTCGATGGTAAAATGGAAAAACAGGCTACAAACCTCCATTATCGATGTAATACCAATCAAATCCACCATCTGGCGGAAAACATCATGATGGGTCTGCAACCAAAAAAGATAAACAATAAATCAATGTAAATACGGATTATTAGAGGGGGGACAGAGGAAAAAAAAAGCATAAACACCAAGAATCTACGTGTCGTAAAGCTGTGCCCTTAGACATTAAATCAATTTCATTTCTATGTCAGCATTCTGCAAACTTTGATATGGTCTCTAATATACCTCCCATAATCAAAATGCGTGAAGCAAAATTTATTCCAAGAGGGGCCCCATATGGTTGTACCATATATAGTTTAAGCAAACATGGAACTCACAGCATGCCTCAATTCCCAAACAAAGTTAGTTTTGGCTATATGAATCCTACGTATTCCAATACTAATTTGTATATAAAAGAAAGATTAGCCACTATCTAAATCTAACACTTATCCTTCTACTACCATATAAGTCTTTAACCAGGAAAAAATATATCTTAGAGAGCACAACATGGATTTGGTTATATGGAATATTTCCTTTAATTCTGTATTAGTAGACAAAAAGAAGCTAAAAATGATAACTACAAGTATCAATTATCTGTACAAAGTACCAAATTCATAGAATTTATCAGGCCAACCTGGACATAATTCATGAGTGGAATAGTCTTCCGCAGCATGAGGCACACCACAACCTGTGTGCATCGAAACCAAGTACAGTTTCAGCCAAATATCATTTCAACAACAAAGGACAAAGGAATTCTTTTATACACGGCGGATGTGGATGAATCAAGTTATACCTTACTAAAATACCCAGCAAGCAACGGACAATGAGAACGGTCGGGCTCCAAGAACGAAAAGAGCAAATCCATTAGCTGCACCACAATAGAGAAATGACCAAATTATCAGAACAAAGCAACTGCATTATTTATGCATAAAACTGCAAATTGTGAATACAGTACCTCTTCATCGTCCACTAAAGTCTTAAGGATGACATCGATTTCACAAGTGAATATCTCACATGCGATGAAAGGAAACCTACAGCGTGAAACAGCATTCAGAAGTCCCGTCAAATTTTCAAATATTGGATGCGCACGTACATTTAATAAATGATGACATGATAATTGCAGCTCAGTTATGTCATAACTTACTTAAATTTCACATTGCTATCGGCATCCTCAGAAGGCTCTTCAACAATGTATCGCAGTAACTGCTCAACCTGAGCTCTATCTCTCAAACTGAAATCACAAAACCATAGTCTGTCAACGAACTTTGAAGTTCCTAATGGAACTAATACTTTTTTTTTTTTGTTTGTTTGATAAGGTAAGGTTTACTAATGAAACTAATACTTGGTTAAGATATTAATTTCTTCCCAGGAAACAATATGTCAATTGATTGTCAAACTGACACTGTCAACAGTACTGCAGATTTTATAATAATAAGCTAAAGCTGGGATGATGATTACAAATTTATCAGGCGGCTATTCAAAGCTTTGCATTCTTGGATTATCTCTTCTTCATCAAGAAGCTCTTCCAATGTGAAGTTTTCCTTGTCTAACACTGCTTCGACCTAACTTACACGGCAAATATATTTTAACAATTAGCGCATCAAGTTTGAATGAAAATCAAACCTCAGAGCAACGAAATAATAGCACTTTTTTCATCGCTAAATGCAATGAATAAATATTGCAGTTAATTTAACAAATATACTGCACGAAAAATGACCAGACATGTTGCCTCAAAATAAATGGCCAAACATTGAGAAGAATAATGCAACCTGCCATATAATTCACTAAAAAGGACTATGAAAATGATGTGGCCTGCAAAGGCAAGCCTTCCAAGATCATCAACATATTGGAAAGTTGCATAATGAGAGAATCTGACGAGCAGGTGACAATTGCCAGTGCAATCAAGAAATAACAATTCTGAAAATACTACATATCCAAACGCCTCATTAATGACATAGACCCTCATAAATGTCCATTCTCAATAGAAGAAACAGAAAATTGAAAATTTATCTAATAAACACACACAACAAAATAGTTCTAGGGACTGACAAAAACATCATCTTATTTTAATTGAATTTTGTGTTTGGATTTGAAACTAATGATGTTGAATTCGCTTAATGTGACCATTCCCTAACGACTCCCACAGCGTTTTCTAATAAACTTACTTCATCCATCAAATATTGCTTAACAAATACATCACCACTCAACCCTCAGGGGTTGGCCTGGTGGTAATTGGCTTGAGCCTTGGGGTGCTCCCTTTCAAGGTCTCAAGTTCGAAACCCACTGGGTGCAAACAATTTCTGAGGGCCATCGGACTGGGGTAAAACCCTGAATTACCCGTGGTGCACTTGCGGGAAACTCCTTGCCGAGGGCCTGTGCACCCCCGGGATTAGTTGGGGCTCAAAGAGACCCGGACACCCGGTGCTTAATCAAAAAAAAAAACATCACCACTCAAATTACTAATCAAACAAAGTGAGGCCGCAGTAATTAATTAAATATAATGAGCAAACCTGACTTAAACAAAATCGAGAAGTAAAATCCAGTGAGCAAGCTTTCAAATTTACATACGTTTGACACAGTTAAAACACAGGTTGAATTCTCAGATGGTCACTCAACTAACAGTTATTAAGTAAGAAAGTCGCCTTTCTTCTTGATTACAATTTTCTTTAACAAAAAAATGACCATCTAAGAAATCAACTCCTAATACAACATACTACAAATTTTTACACCAATTTTTCCCACTCATAAATGAACACGAAAGTTCAAGCCTTAACACAAGTACCAGATTAACTCGTTGAACACTAATTAGGAAAAAGAAATTGAATCTAACAAGGAGAGGACAATTTGTTGGTATAATTGAAATACAACAGTAAAGGTAGATAAATCGAGTACATACCGGGGAACAAGAAAGATTAGTGAGCTTCCAAAACATATTGGATCTGTAACCCCTAAACTGAATTAATTACAGGGTTTTGGAGCGAATTAGTGAAAACACTGGATTTTTAAGATCAAAAGATACAGATTTAAAGCCGTAAAGATCGAGAGAGAAAGATGAGATTCCTGAGAATCGCAAGGGGTAATGATATGAGGGCGGAAAATTCGAAACTTACAAATTGGAGGGGTCGTAATTCGCAATAACTCGAACTACAAAAAATTATACCCCCTCCTCAATGGTTTTTTAAATTCCAAATATAACTTAAAGTTTTATGTGGAATTTTCATGCTTAAACTTTAATTTTCAAATAAAGTGAAAAAAATTTAGGAAAAATGTGAAAAATTCTCATGGCCTAACGGGTCCTTATTTTTCCTTTATTTATGTTGGTACGACATTAATTTTACGTGGTTTTAAAAGTTAAAATTCAATTAATGAAAATATTTTCGATTTTCATATCCTACATGTTTTAGTATTTTTTGACAAATGAAATGTAACAATTTAGAAGATAATGGTACAATTTGTAACATATTTATGTAATTATTGGTAGTACCATCTAATTTAAAATAAGTTCTCAATTTATTACATTGTGTTTGTCTGAATTGGTTCTCTTTTTTTAAGAAATAAAACAAAAGCTTTTTAACATTTAAAATAGCTTTTGAGTTGTTCTTCAAAAAGGGAAACAAAATTTGTAAAAATAATGAAAGTGTTTAGATACAATAACTATAAGACAACTTAAATAATAAAAAGATTGCCTTTAATTTTTAAACTTCGAAGTTTATTAC
This sequence comes from Lycium barbarum, assembly GCF_019175385.1. Taxonomy (NCBI): domain Eukaryota; kingdom Viridiplantae; phylum Streptophyta; class Magnoliopsida; order Solanales; family Solanaceae; genus Lycium; species Lycium barbarum. The sequence goes on from NC_083337.1 coordinate 165,423,430, forward strand.
TACTAATTTTGAAAATATCAAATTGACAAAGTTGGACAAAGTTATTATGTTGAAAAATTCACAAAAGTTTATATAAAACATATTCGTGCATTTCCATTATAGTGGAAGTATCCATATTATATATTCGTGCATATTCACCTAATCTGGGAACCTTAGATTTTGGATAAGCTCCAAAGCAACCATATGGTAAGTGTAACTAATTAAGCATGATAGTGATGGTCAATATTTGTAATGACATTTATCCATCTAGCGGCCAATTTGATGCGACTCCACATACTTTTATCCAAAATGAGTCATTTGTCGTCACATTAAAACACTTTTTGCTGTAGTACTGTATAGTAATGTTTTAGTCAACTTGTAGTTAGTACCATTATTATAAACCCAAACGGCAAAATCCATGCAACCTAATTTTGTCACTTTTAACACAATGCCATTAACGTCCATATCCAGTTCCATACGCAACGGATGATGCCATGAACACGAGCATGGAATAGAATCTATTCTTTGCCCTGAATTTAACTAATATAACTTACCGTATTTATTCTCATTATAGAAGCCAAATTCATCTTGATGAGACCTTATGATGAAAGTCAAACTTAACTATATATGGGACGAGAAGTCAATTATTTTAATTTGCGCCTGGTGTCTAAACTGGAGATATCGCACCGGAATGCATTCCTCTTTTTTTCCTCCTCCCTTCAGTCCAGTTTGAACCATTTTCTAGTTGAGTAAGTGAGGCTACACTAAAATTGAAAGCACCAATAAAGTGGTCTATTATTTTTACTTATCAGCTAACGCGCAATAACGACCGATGCACTCATGCACATATAAATGGACAGATCAATCATTTAAAAGACGCTACTTGCTAGTATGTGGTACCTATGTTGCCTTTTGAAGAACGGTTACTTTTGTGGTAAGTGTTTGGCCGCACCATTAATGTGAGTTTGGCTGTTTGGATATGGTCGGTGATCTTAAACGCACTGGCAAAAAGAAACTGCCGTATTTTATAATTTTTCTTAAAGAGTATGCATGTCACTTTCTTGTTATTAATGGCCAGGTTTGCAAATTAATTTTAGAGTCCATTGGAAGGGAGGCACATGCCCTTACTTAAAATGAAAGGTCACTTTGCTGCCTATGGTGTAAGATAAAAAATGACTACTAATGTAAACAGCGCCTTCCACCCTGGCAAATTGTTTTGGGTTGGGCTATAATTTATTGTGTAGCCCATCTTGATTCAATATGTCTTAAGCCATATAAACTTTAGGTAAGGTTGGACAATGATTCAGTTATTGCTTCAGTTCATCTTGATCCGCCCAAATTCAATTCAAACCGCTCATTTGCATCTAAGAGCAATATCTACTATCTAGTAAAGAAACTAATGTCACCTGCAGAGTGCTGAGTGCGGAGTGCTCGGTTGCTCCGACTAAATTTTGGTGATGCATTTTAATGTGAGAGTATCTAGAAAGTTTGGTGAACAAGTGAAAAAATCTATGTCAGGCTCTAGAGTTAAAGTGTCTTGTAAATGAGATGATCACATTTTTATGAAAGCAACTGTTGCCACAGGGTTTACCCCAACTCTTTATGTTGAAAGTGATACAATGAGGGGTGACAAATAGGTGGTTTGGGCCAAATTTAGACAGGTCAAAACTGATTGAATTTTTATCTATGTCACTAATTGTCCTGTCTTGCTCAAAAGATAGTTGAGCTGAGATGGGTTGAGTTAAGATGAGTTAAATAATGAGTTATAAACCAATCCACTCAAGTTTCATTTCTTTGATTGTTTCTTACAATTTGTCTATTACCAACCAAAATTAATAAAACTCTTTTTTCCCTTTATTAAAGTTATATACAGCATAACATATCAAAAGAAAAAGTTTTAAATTCAAATATTCTGATAATGTTTCTGATTAGTCAATTTGAGAATACTTAGCCCAAATCAGCCCAACTTTTAAATGGACCGAATTTAGTGGATCAAGATGAATTGAGTTAATAACCAGACGGATTATCCACATAAACTAATTTTGCCACCATAAGCCCAAACGTACGACTCAGTCCCTCCTGATGGAGATATTGATATGGCAACCCTTTGAACAGATGAAATCACACTGCGGACATATTGGCGAACCATGACAGCCACATTGTCTTGACTCCTGAAGATTATCCTCAAAAGGAAAATGAAAAGCAATTGTCAGTGCAGATCGTGAACAGTGACAGAAAACATCCATAATGTTAAGTTGAAGTAGTGAAAGTTGGTCTTTTAGGACTTCAATTGATTTTCAACTGAGTTATAGGAATATCGAAGATACGTTGTTTGATTCAGTGGTTGCTTACCAGAAAGAGTGAAAAATAGAAACAACTAATATGAAACTTGGTGGCTATTATAATATTGCCGCAGGCTTGATACATGCAAAAGTAGTTTATTTAACACAACCAAAAGCAATCCTGTATGTTCTGCTCTTTTTATATGTAGTCCGAGCTATTGAATTTTATCGAAATTCCTATGTCTAATCTAATTTCCAATTACAAGATATTTTGCACAGAAATTAAACCTAAAGTTTTTTTCTTAACCTAAAGGCTTATTCATAAACACTACACAGTGTAAACAGATAAATAAAAATTGAAAGACACTCGGCGTCTCGTAGCCATAGGGAAATAATGTGAAGGTTGAGAGAGAACTAATTCAGGCACGGAGGCGGATTCAAAATTTATGCCTGATGAATTCTATCTTTAAGGTTCTTAAATTGAATTCATTTTACTTTTGAAATTGTGGGATCTAATAGCTAGTGAAATTTTGGTGATTATCTACATTTCCACTTTCCAGTAAAAAATATTGAGTTCACTCGGAACCCATTGAGCAAAGATTGCATCCACCTCTGATTACGAGAATTCGTATTGTTTCACTTGAAGTTTAAGTAATTTGCTAATAACCATGAACCTAATCTAGATAAACTATTATTCAAGATATGAAAAAGATTAGCAAGTAATTATTAAATTATTGTATTCTTGTTGGTGATAGAGAGAAACCATTTGATTAATTAGTCGAGAGCTCGAATATCACTGTTATTGAACAAAAAAAATCAATAAGGGAAAAAAAGAAGAAGGTGGAGGCTCATATAAAAAAAACATACACATTTGATATTTACTCCAAATCAAACATTTATAAAATCAATCTCAAATCAGATATTTTAATTACGAGTTATAAATTGATAATACATATTAATTAATTATAATACGTAGCTTATTCTAGTATCCATAACACATGATGTCGATCAAAAGTTATATCTAAAATATGTGTCTTTTATTCATTTATTTGGTATAATTGAGACAAAGAATTTTTCTATTCCATGGCCATAAGCAAGAAAGGATACGAACCCTTAAACGAGGGTCCAAGGCCAACCACCTGTCCCATTCATACTCCATTGTTTCGAGAATCCCATTGTCCACAACTTCTCCATCGTTTACAAAGCAATCCCCACCCCTATCCTGTCACTCTTTTTTCTTTTTTCTTTATGAACTTCCTTCTCCATCCCCAAGTTAAAGCTCAAGAGGATAAAAAAATGAAAAAGAAACTCAAATTGGAGGTTATTCAATAATAGAAGAGAATGAATAAAATTAGAGTTTATGAAACAGTCTCTTTATCTCACAAAGATAGAAGCAAGATTTGCGTACATCCTACTCTCTTCGTAACCCATTTGTAGAATTACACGAATATGTTGTTCAATAAAAATTGAATTTATGAGGGAATAAAATTTTCAAATTTGAAATGAGAATAAACATCAGGATTTCATAAAGAATGGTACCTCAAGGGACTACTACAAGTTCACCTTTTCTTTTCCAAATTCTCTTGTTTCTCCTTTCATTATTAGAGTAGGGACCGAAAATCAAAAAATCGGACTGAATCGAACCGAACTTCAAGAAACCAAAACCGAAAGAACCGAACTAGTTTAGTTCGGTGTTTGGTGTTCACCTTCAAAAAACCGAAACCGAAATAGCTGAACCGAACTTTGATGAAACCGAACTGAAGAACCGAAATTTATACATTACCCAAAAAAATTAAAATAGTCCAGACCTATTAAGTTTAAGCCCAAAAAAAAACCAATTGTAATAAGCTCTCTTTTGCTTTTGTATCCCTAATTTTCCACTTCAGTTGAGAAAATCAAATATCCTTAACAAAGAAAGGTGACTAGGATGTGTCTTTAGGATTAATTTATGTCATTTATGTATTTTCTTAATTATTCTTACTGTATGTATATAACACCTAGTAATCCTATATTATGGTTATCGTTTTCTGTTCTTGTGTATCCTGTTTGTTTGATTTGATTTTAATTTGTTAGTTTTATGTTTTGTTGCTTTTGAGAATATGAATTAGTGTAAATGGAATCGCTTCTAATATCATATAAAAAAAATCAAATTGAAAAAATCGAAACCGAACCGAACCAAACTTTAAAAAACCGAAACCGAAAGAACCGAACCGAACTAGTTTAGTTTGGTGTTCGGTGTCCACCTTCAAAAAACCAAAATCGAAATAGTCAAACCGAACCGAAGAACCGAACGTCCAGCCCTATATTAGAGTTCCTGAGCGATGATCCTTAAATATTACTACCATGATTTTGTAAACGTTAGATACGTTTTCTGCCACATAAGCATGATCAATGATCAGAGGTAGTTATTAATGGTACTTCTTTTCCTGTTGAGCTAGAGGTGTTACAATGAGAAATATTTTAGAGTTTTGGGCTGGTTTTAAAATCCGGTTCAAATTTAGGGGGCAATTAGGCCATTCTGCTAACGAAGAAAACGTTTTCCATGATTTCTCCAGGAGTTCTCATTTCTCTTTTTGGGTATTATCCGAAGAAAAAGAAGAGGAAGATAAAGGGCAAAAAAGATTGCAGGACAGTAGGAAAGTATCTTCATGATATTCCATATTCTTTTGAGTTTTGGAATTATGCTTTTTTACCAAATCGGTGTATTTTTTGCACATCCAAAGTGCCAAACGATAATTTGGTCGCCTATTCTACAAAACAGACCCTTTTTTTGCTTGATGAGACTTGGTTTACTTTTCAAGATTATTTGATAAAATAATTTAGTATGAATTTTTTTAATATTTAATACAATGTATATTAGATTAATTGAGTACTATAAGCTTAATAATCTTTTTAAGCAAAAGTCTATAGCTTTTCTTTTCTATCATTGTGGTGTTCAAAGATACAAACTTACTCGCGTTGAGTGATTACACCAATTAGCTATACAAACTTAATTGTCATGTTAAGAGATTTAATGAGGTAAAATTAAATATTAATTAACCATGCTTAATTAATTGAGAAAAGTCGAAGTATATGCATACAATATTGTGTCATGATTTCACTGATACATGTTACCTTTTTATAAACTTAAGTATTATTGACATTAAAAACGATAGTATCTGTCACGTAAAATGAGATCGCATAAGTACTAATCAATCTTTTTTTTTAGTGTCTACGGAGAAAAGTCAGGTACCTTAATATTGGTACACATCGAAGCATCTTATAATGTCTAACAGGACAGTTCTTATCTTAGCTAGTGGAAAAGAAACGGCATTAAAGTAGTGGTGCTGAATTACGTAATATTTTCTAATTCAGGGCACACCTGTTGGATGTTGGAGTCCGGAACCAAAATGCCCCTAAAAAAATATTTTGAATCAAAATACCCCAATAAAAAAAAAAAAAACTAAAGTACTCATAGCGCAGTAAAATACTGCGCTATAGCACTAACGGAGACGGAGCCGTTAAGTGTTATAGCGCAGTATTTTACTGCGTTATAGAAAAAAATTATTACTTTTTGGTACTTCTATAACACAGTAAAATACTGCGTTATAGAAGTACCAAATTTTTTTTTTCTTTCTATAACGCAGTAAAATACTGCGTTATAGAAGTACCAATTTTTTTGTTTTGTTTTGTATAACGCAGTAAAATACTGCGTTATATAAACAGTACAAAAAAAAAAAAATGGCCAACTTTATTTTTGCAACACTTAGTGTTATTTTCCATACTTTGACCAATAATTAGTCGTGTGTCAAGATTCCGAAACGTCAATATTTTATATAGAACCTGATATTTTTTTCTGCGTACAATAATGTAGGCTCAATACATCAAGGATACGTAAACGTTCGGATTGTCATTTTAGGGGTTGAAAAGGTGTCCGAAGTAAGTTTTGTTTGAAAAAACTTAGTGTCTTTTCCATACTTTGACCAATGATTAGTCGTATGTCAAGACTCCGAAACGTCAATATTTTATATAGAACCCGATTTTTTTTTCTGCGTACAATAATGTAGGCTCAATACATCAAGGATATGTAGACGTTCGGATCGTCATTTTAGGGGTTGAAAAGGTGCCCGAAGTAAGTTTTGTTTGATAAAACTTAGTGTTTGACTGTAAGGTTAGTTTAGTCAACTTTATGTGTCGAGAAAATTAGTCAGCTTTATTTTCAAAAATTGAAACTGTAGAAGTGAAATTGACATTCACAGCTACATTACCCCGGGATTTTTACGTTGAAATTTATTGTGTATCACCATCTTATAAGTAAATAAAATTGAAAATTTCATGCCAATTTGGGGGAAAATCGAAATTGAATGGGATAAAAGGCGTTTTTTTAAAAGGCAGTTTGCCCGCATAGATCTCGAAAAAATACGCAAGTTAAAAAAAAACGCGTAAACGGACGTCCGAGCGCAAAGTTATAACCATCTAAAGTTTGACGACTTTACAACTAGTTTTTGTCCCTATATTTTTTAGAATTATATTTATATTCAAAATAAAGTTATGTCTTGATTAAAAAATAACACGCTTAAATCAAAATCTTAAAAAATAAAACATCCTAAAGTTTCCAAACAAAACTTACTTCGGGTACCTTTTCAACCCCTAAAATGACTATCCAAACGTCTACGTATCCTTGATGTATTGAGCCTACATTATTGTACGCAGAAAAAAATATCAGGTTCTATATAAAATATTGACGTTTCGGAGTCTTGACACACGACTAATCATTAGTCAAAGTATGGAAAAAACACTTAAGTTTTTTCAAACAAAATTTACTTCGGGCACCTTTTCAACCCCTAAAATGACAATCCGAACGTCTACGTATCCTTGATGTATTGGGCCTACATTATTGTACGCAGAAAAAAAAAATATCAGGTTTTATATAAAATATTGACGTTTCGGAATCTTGACACACGACTAATTATTGATCAAAGTATGGAAAATAACACTAAGTGTTGCAAAAAATAAAGTTGATCAATTTTTTTTTTGTACTGTTTATATAACGCAGTATTTTACTGCGTTATAGAAAGAAAAAAAAATTGGTACTTCTATAACGCAGTATTTTACTGCGTTATAGAAGTACCAAAAAAAATAATTTTTTTCTATAACGCAGTAAAATACTGCGCTATTTTTACTGCGTTATAGAAGTACCAAAAAAAATAATTTTTTTCTATAACGCAGTAAAATACTGCGTTATAGCACTTAACGGCTCCGTCTCCGTTAGTGGGTACTTTGATAACTTTTTTTTTTGTTGGGCCATTTTGGTTCCGGATTCTTGGATGTTGCACCCACAAGCATGGACCCATTAGTGCAATTCACAAATAATGCATATAGCAATTTTCATTTGAACTTTGATTTGACACTGATGGAGACACTGAAACGTAACCAGCCAAACTATCTCCTTACTAATTGAACTTATTAAGTGTTAACGCGAGGGGTGGGCACAGTTTGGGCCAACCCGAAATCTAAACTTTTTAAATATTTGGTTTAGATATTTGGATTATGGATTGGATTTCGAATTTTTTTAAAAAAAATTTATGAATTTCGGATTGGATATGGATTTAGTACTATGAATTTTTGGATATCTGAAAATCCAAAATTTTTATACCTTATATCTAGCCCTACCTATATCATATGTGTCCAGTACTAATAAATATAATTTCTAAAAATCCAATAGATTGGTACCTAAGGCCCTACCCATTAAAATATTAAGTCCAATATATAATTATCTACTAAATCAAATATAATATAGGGTTTTCATACTTCTCAAGTCTCAAAAGTCTGACGTTAGTGTCACCCACGGCAGAGTTTTTTGTTATTTGTCCAGATGACTACTTAGATTTTATTTTATTCATTTCCACTTTTTTAGAATGCTTTTATTTGGTATGAATTTACTATGTTGGACATGACTTGGATTTGTTAATCGTAATTTGAATTGGAAGACTGTTTTTTACTGAGCAATTAAGATTTAGATTTAACTCTGTGAAACTAACACATGAATTTCATTCCTAATAGGTTTGCCTTAAGTCTCAAGAGTCAAATCCGAAAATCTGAAATATCAAAACCGAATAATCCGAAACCGAACTGAAAATATCCAATCCAATCCAAACTTATTTGGATTGGATTTGGATTATAATTTCTTCAATCCAAAAACGAAATATCCAAATCAAAAATTTCATATCGAATCCGATGACCCGAACGCCCCCAGTTAACGCCCTACTAGTACTACTGGTAATAGATTACTACTATTATGTCAAACCATATCTAGCTGAACTCTTTATTGCTAAAAAATACATATCCAGGCTGTGGAGCTTCTACATAATCCAGTATAATAATATCTTAACCATAAAGATTATGGATAAGTTTTCTATGGGAGCAGGTCGGATAAACTTTTGGATAAAACATGTCTGTATGCTTTGACTCCATCTATAATGTTAGGCTAAATCATCTCAGTGATGTTTTTAACATTGTGTGATATTGTCCGCTAGCTTGCAGCCAATCTCGCACGTTTTTTCTCAAAAAGGCTTCACACCATTAAAAACATCTACACCCTATATGTAGCTTCTCAATCTTTTCAGCTACAAATGTAGGATTAAGAGATCCTACACTTTATGTAGCTTCTCAATATTTTCACCAATAAACGTGGGACTTTATTCGTACACCCAACAAATAAGATTAGTGTGTGCAGCCACTTATTGAGGCATTATGACTTGGGTATCAGTTAGAGCAGGGAGTGAACCCCACTCCCTGGAAAATGAATTAATGTGCGTGAAACCCCGTAATCCACTCTCTACTGCTTAATCTGAGACTAAATTGAACATTTTCAAAGAGTAGTTTGTCTGGTGGAAAATTTACAATTATCTTCAGTACACGGAATGGAGTTTACACTGGCTCAAGTGCTTATGATATTATAGATTTTCTTCTTCCTTTGTTGTTTTGTGTTTGGATTAATAACTCGTTCATTACTATCTATATTGTGACGTCTCTATCACTGAACTACATACAGAACAAACTCGATTATCCACAACAATGGAGTAAAAAGGTGCATTATTTGTCATCTGAAACTACCAGCAAACTGGACAATATCAAAATTACCTACCCCTTTTTTTTTTGGTTTACTACGTACACTCCGTAAACCTTACGTTTGGAGATGCATTCACTTCTGCGGTTAGTCATTCAAAACCTGAAGATGAAGAAACATTTCAATTGCCATTTGCTCAACAGTACTGAAGATCTAAACCAGTATTACTACCAGCGATAAAAAAAAGAATCAATTTTTTGTCTTGATTTCCTCTCAAAATTTCAAAAAACCGTTACAATCACAATGCAGTGATGGACTTGAAGATGTGTAAATCGTCTCCAAGTGAACAAAAAAAGACCAACATATATGTAAAATTTCAAGAAAAAATAAACAGCAATTAATTTCTCAGTGTCAGATCAATCCTGGAATCCAGTTTTCTCCCATATAGCATTCCTAACTCTACTCAGATCTCTCCCTTTAAGAGTTCGCCCAACTCCTTCATGCACGGAAAACGATGCAATACGTGTCCTCTCTAACTGCTTCGCCAAAAACTCGTGAGGCGGAATAATCCGGTTTTCCACATCATCACCCTTCTCCTCATCGCTATGATCTCTCCTTCCATACTCTTTATATTCATCCTTCAGTATCTTCGACCAATCAGGCACGTTCACCGGACTGCTTCGACAGCTCTTCGTTTCACACTGCTGCTTCCTCGAACTCGAATACATCTCACGGAACTCTGGTGGTGACTGAGAAACTGCTGGTGAGTTCCACATGTCCGATTCATCGAACTCGAAAATCGAGTCAGTAGTCACCTCAGCGTCTGGATAGGTTGATAGGAACCGGTGGTTAGCGGTACCGAAATAACTCCTTGAAGCCACCATTGATGAACACCTTTGAAAAAATTCAAACAAAAATAAAATCGTTAATGTGTATACATACAGACACGTGTATGTATAGAAATGAATATGAAGTTGTTGCTCTCTGTCACGCTATCAGTATGTGTTGATGTTACGCAGAAGTTTTGAGGTGCTTTTATAAAGGTTTTAATGATGGATAAGATTCTTCTTTTTAAATCTCCTCTATATTTCTCATCTTTTGTTTAAATCTAAATTTACGGTTATAACCCCTTGAGAAAAATCATGAAAATGTCACGTTATAACTTGGATTTATCCACTCAATGGGCCCACTTAAATCTACAGTTCCTCATTTTCAACATTTTTTTGTGCGGAATGCCCTTAATTTTTGTTCTCAAATTTAAAATCTTTAATTGTTGTCCTACAAATGACTCATTTGCCACCCTTAAATTATTTTGGAAATATCGATTTGTTTTAACCTGGTTAGTTGAGACCCTTAAGATTGTCAGCTACTTTGGCTTGTGACACGTTGCCCCTTGGAGCACAACAACTGTAAGGGTTATGGCCCCCAGCAGAGGTAGCCCCACAAGGATGACAACAACAACACATGCCATGTAATTTCACAAGTTGGTTTAGAAAGGGGAGTGATCGATGGTACATAAATTTTATTTCTATCGTGTGAGATAGAAAGAATGTTTTCGATAAATTTTCGGTTAAAAAAATATTTTAAAGGATTTTGAAAAAGAGACAACAACTACAACGTAATTATATGCTAATCGAAGTGTAAAAAACAATAGATAGTAACATAAATTAAAAAATAAGAAGCTATAAACATAATACTACGACTACTAGCCTGAAAGGTTAAGTGTGACAACATCCAATTACGTACGAGGCTCCTCCGTATTATGAGATTGGATATAGTGTGGAGCTTGTGCCAGCTGGTTTTTTGGCTTGCTTCATTCCACAACTCAAGAAGTTCTTGAAATACCAAAATTTGTATCATGACTCTTATTCCGTCTCTATTCAGGAAAATCCCACATCATTACTTCTTTTTTCTCACACGCATTTTCTTTTAAAATACAATATTTTCAATTTCTGCATTTCATAAATTATTTTCTTCCATTCACCAAACATTATCAATAAACTTATTACATTTGTGGTTAAGTAGTTCACTCTAGATTGACATCCAATATCGAAATAAGTATTACATTACGATGATAGCACATGATTAGCAAGAGAATTCATGCTCTTCTCTTAGCAATGATCTGTCTAGAGCTACTGGAGTGGTTCTTTTAATTGAATTTCGTGATTTTTAGTTGAAAGTTGAATTGAATGGTAGGATCAATTAAGAGGATGACATTTATCTGATTCAATAATTAATCATTAATTAGTAGCTATAGAAAAGGGATTGAAGAGTGAGGTAATTCTTGACAGAATATATTATATATTACTACTATATTTTGGTAATTTCATACCCTTTCAGGAATCCTATCCATTCGAATGATTACACCTTTTTTGCCACCACGAGTTCAAATTATAATTTTCTTATTAAAAGAATTCCCTTATCCCAACTTTGTGTGTGTGTCTATTCTTTTTATTTTTTCCCTCTGGAGCAGATCCTATCTTTTATTTCTTTTCCACATTTAGTGATGTTAGTTAATGAGAAAGAAATCCATTGCTAAACGAAAAAGGATTACAAAACAAATAGAATTCTAGAGATAGTACAAGTGTTCCATTATTTGATGTCTAATGCCTAATTTGGATGCCTCATCCAAGAACCATAATAACAGTGTTAACCAATAATGGTGCCTTTGAATTATATAACTCAGCCACAACTAGATAAGCATAATTCACTTTAACAGGCAGCACCAATATTTAATCATTTCTTCATTCACCATTTAGAAAACTAGACTTTTGTATCTAAATCGAGACGGTCCATATAAATTCCTCAGTATTGAAACTATCCTATTTTTTCGGTGAGTTCTTTCACAAATAAAAATAAAAATAAAAATAACATGGTAGCTATTTTACCTAACAAAACCAATTGGATAGCAGTGCTTTTTGATTCAAGAAGAAGTTAAAGCTGTTCCATTCAATATCATTTAATTAAATTTGTTGGGTTTCTTTTTAACTCCTTAAATTGGTCTTCTTCCACAAGACTGAAAGGTAAAATCCATATGATGAGGTTTTCTTTTAATCATTGCGCATTAAATTAGTAATTTGATGTAATGATTTTAACAATGTCAAGTTGGGGGATTATCAACAAGAGGAGAATATACATGTAACTATGTAGTTTTGGTAAAATTTATATTCTACTTTCATCTAAGTTGTGCAAAACATTGACCTAAATTTTCGTATAGGCTATAAATAAAAGTCATTATAAATACTGGTTCATAAGGTTCATAATTGTGGATTTTCTTACATTTGAATTCACTAAAAAATCTGTAAAACCACGCTTAAAATCCAAAACTCTTAAGTCAAATATCAAATATTTCTTTTCAATTGCATCAAAGAATGTGGCCTAGCGGTCAATAATATAAGAAAAAATCACGGGAGATTAGGATAATATCTCTAGTAGAGAAAAAAAACCTATAGATATAATTTTGTTTCATATGTCAAAGAATTGGTGGATAGACTTATCTTGACGGAGTTATTTCAATATGTATCCAATAAAATATATTTGAGGCGCACGCAAATTAGTAAGTACACTACTGTTACAAAAATATCTTCCTCCTTCTTATCTTAAGAAGAAAAAGTTAGAACTCACGATATAGAGAAAATTCTGATATCTAAAGACTTATTTTTTCCCCTAAGGTAGACCATCTCTTTCCCCCAAAAGAAATGATAGAACTACTTATGGACTTGTTACTCAATTATTAATGGGGAGGACCGCTAGCAGCGTGACGCTTGTGGAATTATCCATATAGTGACTATGACTTTGGCAAAACGAGACCAGTGGCCAAGAAAGAAGAAAAACAAAGAGGAAAGCCGTGTTTCACCTGCTTTTAAAATTTGGTTTAGTTGTAACTTGCACAACTTGGAAATTTTATGGTACAATGGGCACGTATTTGATGTGCATAATAAGTGACAACTACTTGAGATGTAAAGACTCACATGTTCATCGAAATTGTAGGGCTGCACATGGTTCATTAGTTGGTATCTTGTTAAATCTAAAAGTGAAAGGAAAGTGACGACGATCCTGAAATCTCTTTCAGCGTTGGGGAACGCCAACATCCTGCCTATGGTGAGGACTAGGTGATTAGCCAGAGATTGTCCCGGGTCGAAATCATGATAGAACATGGTGCTTGCTTGATAGAATTGTTAGAAATAAAATTATCCCCTTGCTATTAGTTATATTTATTGGTTTATTAATAATAAGTGTTTGATCCTTAAAGTCACAACTCAGGAAGAGATCTATGCCTATTTTCCATAGCTTGAAGTTATATTTATTGGGTATTTGGCCTCGAGCAAGTCTCTTCCTTATGTATATGATTTTATATAGTGTTCAACTATAAAAATATTTCGTGTAACCCACTTGTTGTATACACGAATGCAATGAGCTCAGCAAATCGTAGACCCATTACTCTTAACTATCATACTAACTAGCGTACTGATTCGCGCGATTATAAAAATCTTATTGAATTTATAAAATAACTTTGTAATACCAGGTATTAAAAATATTTAAATATTCTTTAGACTTAAAATTCAGATTGTTTAGATTTTAGGTTCTAAGCTATTTTATCATTGTCATTTTTTTTTTTGTCAATTACCGATTTTTAATCATCTATATATAGTTGAACTTTATATAATAATCTAAATAAGTGAAACTATACTTTATATTTTCTCTTAAAGAATCATGAAAGAAAAAGATGAAGAAAACTCTTTATGTTGATATATAAAATTTAAACGTAGTTTTCTTTTGTTTATCTATTCTATTAAGTATCTATCTAACTCTTCATCTATAAATTTAAGAGTTCCATTTTAATGTTTTTTTTTTTAAAATGCATCAACTACAATGTCTATCACAAAAATAATAAGGAAAAAGGAGAAAAGACATACCAACAGAATTTTTTGAACAATTTTCGCGTTATGTTTTTCCTTTTTTTCTTTCTTTCTTTCTTGCTTTCTTGTCCCTTTATTTTAAGAACGCATATTACCTTCTCCTGTCTTCTCTCACGGCAAAATCACATTCTTTATAACATGCACTTCACTCTAAAGCTACTCTTTTTCTGTCCTCAAAATCATCAGATATATTAAAAATTTATAAAATGTAAAAAGAATTACTCATTTTTTTCTATAAAGATTCCTATGAATTCAACACACAACATTGCCAAAAAGGGGAGAGAATTCAAAGTACAACAAAATTTTCAAGTTTTAATTTCATGGAAAATCCTATTTTGGACAATTGAGAAAATTTATCATTTACTAATTCCTTTTCATTGAAAATATGGAGAATTTTTGGTAAACTAATTGTAAAATAACATCTTCACTTACTATTGTTGATATATTTTCTAACCTTATAGCAGTTAATAGCTAACCAACAAAAATAAGCTTATACTCTCTATAAAAATACATGATATAAGAATGAGAACACAACTGACACCAATAACTTTAGTACCTAAAAAAACCTAGTTTCGATTCAAGAAAGCTGATGCATGTTTGAGATCAAAATGGGAAGAAGAAGAGAATAACATATAGAAAATCATATCAATCCATCAAAAACAAAATATCAACAACTTACCAAACAAAATGGAGTAATATTACATCAACATATAACCTCATTAATCACCTAATTTCAGTTTGCAAAAAATCACATTCATGTACCAAAAGTAACAATATGTTATTATATAAAAAAAAAAAAGTTAAAAAGGAAAAGAAAACAAAAACAAAACATTCAAAGAAGCTAATCACCTGGCGTCTAAAGAAATGACAAACGTGATTGGTGGCAAGTAGTTCACGATTAAATCTGTTACTTACAGAATAATTTCTGAAGAGAACTTGTGAGTTACATATATATTTGCCTCTGTAACTATTGGAATAATTGATAATGAACGTCTTAAAAGTAGGTAATTGATAGGTAATCAAAGGTTAAAAAACTGAAACTTTAAAGTCTCATTTATGTGTTATTTAAGAATAACATTGGTCTTGAATTCGATGCTAAGATCGTCGGTGCACTACTGTGAAAGAATGACTTTTTAGTTTTTTTAACATATCACATAAATGAGGAAGAAATAGAGAAAATACCATATATATATAAATAATTTTCTAGGCCATAGAGAGGTGTCACATCACCTTGTTTATGTCTAGCTTTATCATATGTATAGATATTGTGCTCGCAAAGTGATTATTAGAAAATACAACTTTTTGGTCAAATGTTACATTTTTTGTCCAAGTCCAACTTGCGAACTGTTGTTTTTTTATTTTTTTTATAATTGTAGTGTTCAATTAGATTGCTCGCATCATGACTAATTTAATAGGATATATATATCTAGCAGTTGCAATTTATTACCAGCATGTAACTCTATATATCGAGGCATGGATAGATGAAAAAATTATCTACTATTTTTGCCTCCATTGAAATTTTGAACATGAAATCTCATTGTTCTACCTATTTCATTAACCACCAAACTACACCCTTGGATGACAACCTCCGAACCAATTATAAAGCTAACAAAGGAAAATGGTTTAAATGATACATATTGATATATGAACTGTTTTTAGCTCAAATTGATTCCACCCGTCCATCTTAATTCACAAGTAAACTTTAGGCAAATTATTTGGGCTCATTGCACTTATGTCCCTATTTTGTGTTGGTCTTTAACTTTTCTCGCTCATAACAAACAATTATTTCTCGGAACATAACTTTACATTTTCACATCATAATATTTCACAATTTATGTCCCGCTCCCTTAAAGAATTTATACACCACTAGGCATAAGTTCGATTGCTAAGCGCAAAAATTAAAGACCATCCCATTTGAATGGAAAACCGTGCAATTTCTTCAATTAGTTGTCGGGTTATTTGCACGATTGCCCTTCAAAGTCACCGGTCTTTAATTTTAGTCCCTCAAATTGTTGGTCTTTAATTTTTGGCCTTCGCCTAATACCCCGAGGTTCTGAATTCGAACCTCGGCTCAGTAAAAAAAAAATAGAGAATTTTGCAAGACAAAAGTTTGTAGCAAAATTAGACCTATTGAGGCAGAGGTTTGCCTTAAGGCAAACTTTTACCCAAAATTAGGCCTTAAGGCAAACCTCTGCCCCGAAAAGTTATGCCTAATTTATTACAAACCTCTACCTTGCGATTTTTTTTATATATTTGATTGAATGGGGGTTCGAACCCGAAACCCATGAGTGTTTTGGCGAAGGCCATAATTAAAGATTTCAAATTTGAGGGACAAAAATTAAAGACCAGTGCCTTTAAAGGACATTCCGCACATTTTTTTTTTAATTGGCCAGTTAACTGACTTCACTCATATTTATAAGTGATAATAAACCGTGCAGAATATGTTGGCAAAGCCCACGAAAGAATAAGAAATGTTTAGTATACAACCATAGGCCCATGAATGGCAAATGATCCGAAGTGGCTAAGCCCAGATTTTGAATAGTTCCAACATGCAAGCCCATAAAGGGTAAACACCACATCTCAGCCCATCCCCCAAAACCCTACTTTTATATCTCATGTTATCTCCTCACTCGCCACTTCCTCAACAAACCACACCAAAACCTTAACCCTAGCAGCACATCCCTTCTTTTTCTCTCTCTTTCAAGATGCCGCCAAAGTTTGATCCATCCCAAGTTGTCGAAGTTTTCGTCCGTGTCATCGGTGGTGAAGTCGGAGCAGCATCTTCACTCGCACCCAAAATCGGTCCACTCGGTCTTTCCCCTAAAAAAATCGGTGAAGACATCGCTAAAGAAACCTCAAAAGACTGGAAGGGTCTACGTGTCACCGTTAAACTAACTGTGCAAAACCGTCAAGCTCGTTTCAGTTTTTCCTTCAGCAGCAACATTTGTTATCAAGGCTTTGAAGGAACCTGAACGTGACAGGAAGAAAACAAAGAACATTAAGCATAATGGGAATATGAATGGTTCATGCATATTCTCTAAGATAGATCTTAGGAGCGGGTATCATCAAATCCTGATGAATCCCGGAGATGAGTGGAAAACCGCATTCAAGACCAAGTTTGGTCTATACAAATGGTTGGTGATGCTTTTTGGCCTGACTAACGCTTCTAGTACTTTCATGTGTTTGATGAATCATGTGATGAAACCTTTCATTGGCAAATTCGTGGTTGTTTACTTTGATCATATTTTGGTGTATGGTAAAACCATGGATGAGCATGTTATTCACTTGAAATGTGTGTTTGAAGTGCTTAGATAAGAACAACTTTATGTCAATGTTGATAAATGTTCCTTTTGTGTGGATGAAGTTGTTTTCTTGGGATTTGTTGTGAGCTCAAGAGGGGTTGAGGTTGATGAATCCAAAATAGATGACATAAGAAATTGGCCCACTCCAAAATCCATTGGAGATGTAAGAAGCTTTCATGGCTTGGCTAATTTCTATAGGCGTTTTGTTAAAGGATTTAGTACCATAGCAGCTCCTTTGACCGAGGTAATCCGAAAGATCAAACCTTTTTCTTGGGGTGTGGAGCAAGCTAATGCCTTTGAACATTGAAACAAATGCTTAGCTCCGCACCATTGTTGCAACTACCCGACTTTGACAAAATCTTTGAAATTGAATGTGATGCAAGGCAAAGTAGGTATTAGAGCCATTTTAATGCAAGACCAAAAGCCCATAGTCTATTTTAGTGAAAAACTCAAGGGAGCGACTTTGAATTATCCTACCTATGATCTTGAGTTGTATGCCTTAATTCGTGCTTTGGGTAATTGGAAACACTACTTGTGGCCTAAAGAGTTTGTGATTCGGACCGATCATGAGTCCTTAAAACATCTTAAGGCCTAAGGTAAGTTGAACAAAAGGCATGCCAAACGGGTTGAATTCCTTGAATCCTTCCGTTATGTAATCCAATACAAAAAGGGAAAGGATAACGTAGTGGCGGATGCCTTATCAAGGAAACATGTTTTGATCAATACCTTGTCTTCCAAATTGATGGGTTTTGAGAGTTTGAAGACATTGTATCCCGAGGACCCCGTCTTTGCAAAAAGAATGCGAAGAATGGGAAAGGGAAAGGTGGTTAGGGATAGATCTTCTACTCCCTATTCTAAATTTGATGGGTTTTTATTCAAGAACAAACGACTATGTGTGCCCATGAGCTCTTGGAGGGAGTTATTTGTGAGGGAGGCACACAATGGGCGATTGATGGGACACTTTGGGATTGACAAAACAATGGGGATTCTTGAAGAGCAATTCTATTGGCCTCACAAGCGGCGGGATGTGGCTCGAATTTGTGGCCAATGCCTTGAATGCCGAAAGGTTAAATCTAGGCTCCAACCCCACGGCTTGTACACTCCCCTCCCCATCCCTCAACAACCTTGGTTTGACATTTCCATGGACTTTGTGATGGGATTGCCTAGGACAAAAAGGGGGAAAGATAGCATATTTGTTGTTGTTGATCGTTTTTCGAAAATGGCCCATTTCATTGCTTGCCATTAGGTTGATGATGCTCCTCATATTGCTTCCTTGTTTGTTGAAAATGTGGTTAAATTGCATGGCATTCCCAAGACAATTGTGAGCGATAGGGATTCCAAATTTCTTAGCCACTTTTGGAAAGAATTGTTGGTAGGCTTGGAACGAAGTTGTTGTTTTCCACCTCTTGCCACCCACAAACCGATGGCCAAACCAAAGTTGTTAATAGGACTTTAGGTTCTATGCTTCGGGCCATGGTAAAGGGGAAGTTATCCTCTTGGGAAGACCAATGGCCTTTAGGAGAATTTACATATAATAGGGTTATTTATAGCACTATTGGCATGTCATCCTTTGAGGCGCTGTATGGTTTTAACCCCCTAACCCCCTTGGATCTATCACCTTTTGTCTCAAGATGTGGTATTGAGTATAGATGGTAACAAGAGAGCCGAAACTATGAAGAAGCTCCATGAAAAAACAAGGCTCCGACTTGAAAAGAAGAATCAAGAGGTGGCGAAGAGGGCAAACAAAGGAAGAAAATGGGTGGTACTTGAACCGGGAGATTGGGTATGGGTGCACTTTCGAAAAGAAAGGTTCCAAAACAAGAGAAAGACAAAGTTAATGCCGCGTGGAGATGGTCCCTTTGAAGTTCTATAAAGGCTTAATGATAATGCCTGCAAAATTGATCTCCCTCCGGAATATCAAGTTCACAACACCTTCAACATTCGTGACTTATCTCCTGTGGTGATTGAAAGTGATGAGCCATCAAATTTGAGGACAAATTCTCTTCAAAATGGGAAGAATGATGCAAGGCCACTTGCCTCAAGGCCATTCAAAAGGAGCTAAGCCTGGGAACTATAACACTTGCAAAGCCTATTCATGAAGCGGGAGGCTCTTGAGTATATTTTTGATGAGCACCTTGAATCCCAAGTCCATTTGTTGATGAAGATTGCTTAGAGAGAAGAAGAGGAAATGGGAAGTCACCATAATGGCTAAAAAAGGAAGAGTTGGCTATTCTTGCAAAGGAGATTTCAAGAATTTAAAGAAAGAAGAATAGCCAAACAAGGCCCTTGTCTCATTAAGGGTGTTTATGTCCTTTTGCTATCTTTTATTTCTAGCATAGTATAAATGGTTCTCTTTTTTTTCATAGAAGACTTGGATTATTTTGATGAGAGATATTGAAAACTTGTAAACTCTAGAATTGAGTGTTTGAGAGCTTGTGAAGCTTTTAGTTGTTTGAATTGTTGAGAAGGTGGTTAATTGGGAAATCAATCCCTTTTGGTCACCTTAAGAGTTTTGTGTTTTTGGATAATCTAATTGAAGGTCTTAATCTTCTATGGTTAGGGTTGTCTTTTAGTTATATTCAATTGTGTCAATCTATTCTATCCTTAATTTCTTTTTTATTCCTTGTCTTCCCTTTTATTATTATATCAGGGGTTGGGGAACGCCAACATCCTGCCTATGGTGAGGACTATGTGATTAGCCAGGGATTGTCCCGGGTCGAAATCATGATAGAACATAGTGCTTGCTTGATAGAATTGTTAGAAATAAAGTTATTCCCTTGCTATTAGTTATATTTATTGGTTTATTAATAATAAGCGTTTGATCTTTAAAGTCACAACTCAGGAAGAGATCTATGCCTACTTTCTATAGCTTGAAGTTATATTTATTGGGTATTTGGTCTCGAGCAAGTCTCTTACTTACGTATATGATTTTATTTTATATAGTGTTCAACTATAAAAATATTTCGTGCACCCCACTTGTTGTATACACAAATGCAATGAACTCAGCAAATCGTAGACCCATTACTCTTAACTATCATATACTAATATTTTGCTCGCAAAGTGATTATTAGAAAATACAAGTTTTTGGTCAAATGTGACATTTTTTGTCCAAGTCCAACTTGCGAACTGTTGTTTTTTTTTTTGTTTTTTTTTTATTTTTTATAATTGTAGTGTTCAATTAGATTGCTCGCATCATGACTAATTTAATAGGATATATATATCTGGCAGCTGCAATTTACTACCTGCACCGTATCGGGTAACTCTATATACCGAGGCATGGATAGATGAAAAAATTATCTAGTATTTTTGCCTCCACTGAAATTTTGAACATGAAATCTCGTTGTTCTACTTATTTCATTAACCACCAAACTACACCCTTGGATGACAACATCCGAACCAATTATAAAGCTAACAAAGGAAAATGGTTTAAATGATACATATTGATATATGAACTATTTTTAGCTCAAATTGATTCCACCCATCCATCTTAATTCACAAGTAAACTTTAGGCAAATTATTTGGGCTCATTGCACTTATGTCCCCATTTTGTGCTGGTCTTTAACTTTTCTCGCTCATAACAAACAATTATTTCTCGGAACAAAAGTTTACATTTTCACATCATAATATTCCACAATTTATGTCCCGCTCCCTTAAAGAATTTATACACCACTAGGCATAAGTTCGATTGCTAAGCACAAAAATTAAAGACCAGCCAATTTGAATGGAAAACAGTGCAATTTCTTCAATTAGTTGAATGGAAAATCGATTGCTATTCGGCAGAGGTTTGCCTTAAGGCAAAATTTTTACTCAAAATTAGGCCTTAAGGCAAACCTCTACCTTGCGCTTTTTTTAAAATATTTGACTGAATGGGGGTTCGAACTCGAAACCCATGAGTGTTTTGGCGAAGGCCAATAATTAAAAATTTCAAATTTGAGGGACAAAAATTAAAGACCAGTGCCTTTAAAGGACATTCGGCACAATTTGTTTTTTTTTTTAATTGGCCAGTTAACTGACTTCACTCATATTTATAAGTGATGATGATAACAAACCGTGCAGAATATGCTGGCAAAGCCCACGAGAGAATAAGAAAGAGATGTTTAGTATACAATCGTAGGCCCATGAATGGCAAATGATCCGAAGTGGCTAAGCCCAGATTTTGAATAGTTCTAACATGCAAGCCAAGCCCATAAAGGGTATCTCAACCCATCCCCCAAAACCCTACTTTTATATCTCCTCACTCGCCACTTCCTCAACAAACCACACCAAAACCTTAACCCTAATTCCTTACTCTCTCTCTCTTTCAAGATGCCGCCAAAGTTCGATCCATCCCAAGTTGTCGAAGTTTTCGTCCGCGTCACCGGTGGTGAAGTGGGAGCGGCATCTTCACTCGCACCCAAAATCGGTCCACTCGGTCTTTCCCCTAAAAAAATCGGTGAAGACATCGCTAAAGAAACCTCAAAAGACTGGAAGGGTCTACGTGTCACCGTTAAACTAACTGTGCAAAAC
This sequence comes from Lycium barbarum, assembly GCF_019175385.1. NCBI lineage: Eukaryota > Viridiplantae > Streptophyta > Magnoliopsida > Solanales > Solanaceae > Lycium > Lycium barbarum. Next base: position 165,445,466 of record NC_083337.1, read on the forward strand.
CGTCAAGCTAAGGTTTCCGTTGTTCCTTCAGCAGCAGCACTTGTTATCAAGGCTTTGAAGGAACCTGAACGTGACAGGAAGAAAACAAAGAACATTAAGCATAATGGGAACATCTCACTTGATGATGTTATTGAGATTGCTAAGGTTATGGCACCAAGATCTATGGCTAAGGAGTTGAGTGGAACTGTTAAGGAGATTTTGGGGACTTGTGTGTCTGTTGGTTGCACTGTTGATGGAAAAGATCCTAAGGATTTGCAGGATGAGATATCTAATGGTGATGTCGAGATTCCCGAGAACTGATGATTCGGTTTGAGGTGGTTATGTTCTGATTTTGCTCTTATAGTTTATGTATGTTTTATTTATGTTGTTTGTTTTGAGGATTTTACCGAGGATAATTTTGATATGATTATGGAGTACCATTGGATTATTTTCTTCGGGAAAAATGTGGTTTGGATTTTGTTTTTTTTTTCTCGATGAAGTGGTTTAGTATTGCTTTATTACTGTTCTACTTCATATAAGTCTGGCTAGTAGTTTTTATTGCTTGATGTTACTGTTTTTAATTTGTGAAATGCCTTAAAGGTTATCTTTGTTTGGTATGAAGTTGGAATTTGTTGCCTAGTCGGATAGTTCTTAGGTCCAAATTCCTATACTTTGACATTAGTAGGAGTAAAATTGCTTGAGCCGTGTCGTTTGGAAGCAGCCTCTTTACCTCCCCGAGGTATGGGTAAGGTCTCGGCCATACTTCACTTGTGGGATGATACAACTTATGTTGTAGTGGTTGTAGTAAAGTTGCTTAACACTTGCATCTACAAACCTCCTACCCTTAACTGTTTGGTATAATTTGGATGAAACCTAGAGCACATTGAGAAGTACTGAAGAGGTTGTTATCCTCTTATGAACCTTGAATTGATCAAGGTGGGTTGGTCCTTTTTTGTTGTCAAAGCTCTCTTATAAAAGGTTCACTAAACTCATTATGGTGTTCTGAAACATGTAAATTTATTCTGTACATGTTTGCACTACTAAGAATATCCGTTATGTCCATTTATTGTGTCGAAGAAGTTGGTTCTCACTATGATTATAGTCCAGTATAAAACCAAATTGTATCTTGGAAGTGTTACTGATCAAAAACACACCTTAAACCTTAACTATTGCGTTTTCACAAGTCATAGTTGTTCCTTTTTTCTATGTTAACGAATTCCATGGGATACCTCCCACCTCCCACCAACAATTGGTATTAGGTCATTCTATCCACCAAAAAAATCACCTAGTGTTTTTGTTTAGACCTCAGGATTCTCAACATCACTAAGCCACACCTTTGGGTAGTCACCTTACCCATCAAAATATTGGCATTTAGTCAGTGGTGTTCTAAACTGAAATTTTGGGTTAAGTCATTCCTCAAAATGCATTTGCAGCTAAATGTCTTAAAACTGCGATGAAGGCCAGATGTTGTGAAGGTGCGCATCTTCACACTTGTGAAGGTCCTTTATGTTCGTACTTTAGGTCAGTGCCTTTACTTTCGGGAGATATTAGTAAAAAAAAACACAGAGATCTGCAAATAAAGCTCAGAGTTTTGTAGGGTTATTTGTGTTTGCTAGAGCTTTTCATTTTTCACTTGAATGATAAATAAAATAATTGTTGTGCTTAATCGCAGAAATTCTCCAAATCCAACAAGGTCAAAATGTAAAAATTAGTTTAGGACCTAACGGTCGAAGAAAAAGGTTCATCAGATTCTTCGTTCTCAGGTGAGGCTAAATAAGGATTGTTTACTAATTGTTGTTGTAGCTTATTTGATTTGCCTTAGAAGGAATTCATAAATGATGAAGGGTTAGGGATGTGAAGGACATATAAAGTGTATTCTGAAGTATTCCCATGTCAAAGTGTGAAGTCTTAACAACTACATCTCCCGGAATACACCACCAACTATAGTTTGAAAGAATATAAATTGATGATGATAATTTTTTTTAGGAAAGCACACGTAATTGGGTTGAAAAAATTTGTAAATGATTTATGGATTGCCATTTCAAGTACTTGCTCCCGTTGGGCTTTTTATGGCGGGATATATGGATCAATAATACATATTCCTTTTGAGTCAATTAGTTGTGAGCTACCTTTCTGTAGCTTTCCTAATCAAATTTGAAGTTACCAAGGAATGCCGAATAAACATGTGAAATGGGCGCTAAGGATGTTGTGCTCTGCCTGGAATATAAACTTTTAGGTTTCAAGGAAGTTTTGGGAGTTATGTTGGAAGCTTAGTGCTCATGTTGGTTCGAATGAGTTTCACTCCATATCAGCGAACATGGTGGTGAACGTCAATTCATTATAAGATAATTAGATCCTTTTTATCTTCACCTTCTAAGTTCGAAAATGAGTATAATAAATATCTTCCTAAGGATATCTATGTCCCTTAAAGGGTTGAACATTTTCTCATATCCCGTTCATAGTTTCTTTTGATTCATTTTGACCTCCTGTTGGATGTCAAGGCAATTTACTTCGAACCTCCACATTAGAAGCATTTAATTGCCCGGTTTGCCCTTCAAATGGGCTGGTTTTTAATTTTTGCTGTTTAAAATCGAATTTATGCCTAGCGGGGCATATGGTTAAGTAATCTGGCGTGACTTGTGAAATATTGTGAAGCGAAAGTATAAACTTATGCCCGCAAAAAAATTAGGAATTTTTACTCATTGTAGCTTCTTTTAAGACCTAATTATTAATATTAACTACCCTTTTATTTAATTATATTTAATAGCTAATTAACTTTTTTAAATTACAAATGACAGCTATATCAAAAATACATACCCAAACACATATCTTTTTTTTTTTTCAATCACTACCCATTTCAGATTTTTCATTTCTCAAAACCCTAAAAAATCTCTCTACCCTTCTCTCAACCACCAACACCATGGCCACGCCGCCCCTCTTCTCCCTCTCCCTCTGTGCTCACCCCTCTCTCTTCTCCCTCTCCCTCTTCCTTTCCCTCTGTGCTCACCCCTCTCTCTGTTTTCACTCTATCTGACGAGGCGATGACACAGATCTGGCCGTGTGTATTGTTGGTGGCGGCGGCGGCGGAAAAGATGACGTGGAGGTGGAGAGATTAGGATTTTGTTGGTGGTGGAAAGGTTAGGGTTTTTTTGGCGGTGGTGGTGTCTCAAATTTGAATTTTTGATGGTGGTGGTGTCTCAGATTAGGATTTTTGTGGTGGTGAAGAGATTAGAGTTTTTGGTGGTGGTAGTGTTTCAGATCTGGCCATGTGTATTTGTTAAAAGCCAAATACAAATACATTCAAAAATCTACATCTTACAAATACACTATTTTTGAATGTATTCGTCTTTGTATTTTTTGAGTGTATTTTGTTAATTTTTGTGTTTGTATCTGAACGTATTTGTTGAAATCCATTCAAATACACAAAAATTTGAATATATTTGGCTTCATATGTAGTTGGAATGTACACAATGTATTTGAAATACATCAAAAAAAGCCATTGAAATACATCATTTTTTTTTTTTTTGTAAAATACATAAAAAAATCACTGAAATACATAAAAAAAATCACTAAAATACATTAAAAATATATATTAATATCTAATTTAATAGCTCTACCGTTAAAGGCTAAAATCAAGAATCCTGATTTTTTTTTTTACCATGTTCTCTCATGTATTTGTTGGCAACAAATACACGCGAAAACATACACTATTTTGCTAAAATGTAGCTACAAATAGTAATATTTAAAATGGTAGGAAGTTATAATAAGATAGTCATTTGAATAAGTTTGCCAAAATTATTATTCGTCTTGAGGGCAAAAAATTAACGGCCAACACAAAATAAGGGAAAAGGTGCAAAAAGAAATTATTCGAGGGCCAAAAATTAACGGCCTAACCCAAAATAAGGGAAAAGGTGGAAATGACCCGATTAAAAGAGGGGTCATTCTCTCTGTTTGATGGGTTACGTACGAACGTGGGCTACTTTAACGGGCTGGTTCGAACCATCCCTTCTCAGCCTCATCAAATAAATATCACAACCCTGAATCTCCATTATTATGACAAATAATAAGTCACGTCAGCAATAAAAATATATTTCACATTCACAAAAAGGTATGAAATACGCGATTTATCATATCCACAACGTGTGTTTAATAGACAACACATGAAACTTCTAAGAGAAGTGTCTAACTATGAAATTTAATCAAGTTTAGAGGACCGTCCATGTGTATGACCATAATAAATTAATGACGCTGTTCATATGATGACTTAATTTACATCTCTAATGCAATACCAAAATTATTATTCCACCAATTATTGAACAGTTAAGGTTTTTTGTGAGTTAAATTATTAATGAAGAACATAACCGTTCATTTTCGAATATTTAAGGGGATGTTTGGATATTTTCCGTTTTTTAATCACAAGTCCACTCACTCCCTCTGTCTTTATTCATTTTTGTCCCATGTTATTTAGGTTTCAATTCTGTTGGATCTGATCAATGCACTATTTACTAGGAAAAATGGCACTTGTTGGAGTGAGTTAGCACTAATAGTGAAGAAGTATGGAGAGAGAGAAATTGATCTAAGAGTGTGAGTGAGAAGCCAAATGCGTTGTGTCATATCAATAATGCATGTCTAAAATGCACATTTTCCACTGATGTCGGATGATCAATAAGTCAAACCCCTAAGTGAAATGTTTAAATAGAATTTTTTATCAAGTGTAAAAGGCCCATAATGTATTTAACCATAATAAATTAGTAAATGGTGAGTTAAAACTTTACGCAACACGTCTATTATTAGTGAGTCCGAAGCCTAAAGGGTATAAAAATATATGGTATTTACTAAAACGGAATGACCAAAAATTTATATACCAAAAGGGGTATATCGTGGGTTAATAGTGAGTCCGAAGCCTAAAGGGTATAAAAATACACGGTATTTACTAAAACGGAATGACCAAAAATTTATATACCAAAAGGGGTATATCGTGGGCTGATCCACGATATACCCCAAATTTTTTTTTCATCTGACAACCAAGTCAACGAAAAATTAAAAATAAATAAAAATAATTGTATAACGTGGACTGATCCACGCTAAAAATTTATTGATTTTTTTATTTTTTCAAAAAAATTCAAATAAATATTTTAACACATGCAATAATTAAATGTGTTATATATGCGAACAGAAATAAAAAATAAAATATAAGTTAAATAAACGTCACACATTAACTGAGTAGTAAATGTTAAATTACATACCAACTCTTAAACGGTACAAGACATGTTATATATTTTTGGAAGATTACATAAGGAAACAAAGATCGTACAACTTAAGAAAAAACATAAAAACCAACAAGCAACAACAACTACTGATTTCTGTCGGGGCAGCGATTCTTTTATGACCTGTTTGCTTGCACGTACTACACTTCATTCCTCCTTCTAGTTGTAGTCCGCGCTCCAGAAGCCGAAGTAAGTTTTGTTTGAAAAAACTTAGTGTTTGACTATAAGGTTATTTTAGTCAACTTTATATGTCGAGAAAATTAGTCAGCTTTATTTTCAAAAATTGAAACCACAGAAGTGAAATTGACATTCACAGCTACATTACCCCGGGATTTTTACGTTGAAATCTATTGCGTATCATCATCTTATAAGTACATAAATCTGAAAATTTCATGCCAATTTGGGGGAAAATTGAAATTGAATGGGATAAAAGGTGTTTTTTCAAAAATAGGCTCGGCCAAACCGCCGTCCGCGTAGATCTCGAAAAAATATGCAAGTTAAAAAAAAACGCGTAAAAAGGACGTCCGAGCGCAAAGTTATGACCATCTAAAGTTTGACCACTTTACAACTAGTTTTCAAACAAAACTTACTTCAGACACCTTTTCAACCCCTAAAATGACGATCCGAACGTCTACGTATCCTTGATGTATTGAGCCTACATTATTGTACGCAGAAAAAAATATCAGGTTCTATATAAAATATTGACATTTCGGAGTCTTGACACACGACTAATCGTTGGTCAAAGTATGGAAAAATCACTAAGTTTTTTCAAACAAAACTTACTTCGGGCACCTTTTTCAACCCCTAAAATGACTATCTCAACGTCTACGTATCCTTGATGTATTGGGCCTACATTATTGTACGCAGAAAATTATATCAGGTTCTAGATAAAATATTGACGTTTCGGAGTCTTGACAAACGACTAATCGTTAGTCAAATTAAGTATGGAAAAAACACTTTGGGCATTTTGGTTCCGGACTCCTATTTTGTAAAACGCTGGAATTTTTTTTTAATTGTATAACGTGAACTGATCCACGTTATACAATTAATTTTTTATTTTTTATTTTTTCGTTGACTTGGTTGTCAGATGATTTTTTTTTTGGGGTATATCGTGGATCAGCCCACGATATACCCCTTTTGGTATATAAATTTTTGATCATTCCGTTTTAGTAAATACCGTATATTTTTATACCCGCTCGGACTCATTATTAGTCCACCTAACAATCAAGAGTAGGATACGCAAATAGAGGTGAACAACAAATAAAGAAAAGATATTTCTAGAAGTTCATACGTGTCAACAATAAGAGGAAATTTCAAACAAACTGATGTGGGCATTCCACCAAACAATAATAATTCATAATAGCCCACGTCCCATATTGCCTTCGTTGGCGCTTCTATTGTTCTTGTCTCTATTTATGGCATTCTACACACGTGTAATCCCATAGAACCGTCCATCCACTCTACGGTTCTTGATATTTTCAGCTAATTCCTCTCCCTATATAAATAAACACTCCTCCAAACATTTTGGTATATTCCTCAAACCAATTACTTCACCATTCGTACTTCTTTTTCTTGTCTTTTTTCTAAAGGAGAAAGAGTACGTTTGTACCATATATAGTACTGAAAATGGCGAAGAAGATGGTTAATGTAAAGCCTTGGATTGAGGTTGCACCTTCACTTTTTGTTTTCCCACAAAAACATTCTCATTCTCCAAAACTTGAGACTATTAAAGAAGATGATCGAGCTGAAGAACAAGATGGAAATGATAAATAAAGTTTTCCTACTTTTACCTCTCAAATTTTAATACTCCCCCCGTGTAATTTTTTGGATAAGGGGAGGAAGCTTAGGGTGAATTTCTCAATCTCAGGCCGAATGTTATGGCCATGGATGAATTGTATTAGTTTGGTGGATGTAATCTCTTCTGTTTTTTTATTTGTAGAAGAGAATGTGTATAATATGTACTCCCTCCATTTCTATTTATGCGATGGTGTTAATTTGAATAAGCATGAAATTTAAGAAAAAAAAAAAATTGAAATTTGGACTTAAAGAGCAATCTCTTATTAATATTTACCTTCTTCTTTTTGTGCATGCGCTTGTAATCTGCTGAGATTTATCTTCTTCTTTTTGTGCATGCTCTTGTAATTTGCTATATTTGTCTATGTATTTTGTATGAAGGGTGTTTAGAACACTACGTACGTCATACATATATATCACTAAAAAAAGTTGGTAAAAAAATGTATTAAGTGGGATTAATCTTAGACCTCTAGATAAATAATTTAACCTTCAATTAAGTGTATCATTTGTTTTTTTTGGAGCATGTCATACCCCATTTTAACCGGGTTAAAGTAGAAGTATGACGTATCGGAGATTCCTGTTTTTGTTGGTTTTAAAGGAGTCGCCACCTAATTATTTATGGTGGATTAGGACACCTAAAGTTTATTAAAGTTATATTTAAAGTTAGCTATGTTTAAGGTCTGCGAAATTTAAAGATTCTAGGTAAGGGTTCAATTAGTCTAAAGGGAAGGTATTAGGCACCCTTTAAGACCCATTAACAATGGTTAACCGACCGGACTTATAATTAATTAGGCTAGGTGCAAATGTAGTATTATAGAAAAGAAAGTAGCTTTGTAAGTATGACTAAAGTTATAGATAAGCATGTAAAAAATGCTATTTGTAAAAAAATAGAACTTATAGATAATAATTTGTATAAAAGAATACTCATTATGTTATTTTAACATACAGCTTATAAATGTTGTTAAAATTTTAAATGAAAGTGTAATAGTATTGTTTAAAATAATACTTGTAGGAAACACAACAACTTGTATAAAGAATTTAGTTAAAATAAACTAAAAGAAACAGAATATGCGATGTTTATATGTATTTGGAGAAAAGTGAGCTATGCCGACTCACAAATTCAAAGAGTTATCGTAAAATTAATGTTGAATAAATGTTAAAGGCTTCATATAAAGATTAGTAGTTTAATATATATATTGTACTAAGGTTGCTTCAAACAATTATGTATTTCAAGTGTTGGAAGGAACTAAAGTGGAAAGTTATCCATTGAAACTAATTTTCCCTTTTATTTCTTAGAAAGCTAAGTTAGTGCAAAATTTGGAGCGTTTTAAAAATTTCTAGAATAGTAGATGTAATTTGATTCCCTTAGTCAAAATATATAGTCACGATACTTTGAAAATTATTCTAAAAGATAAATATTATGGATAGTAAATAATTTCGACATAAACTAATGGAGTTAATTGTTAGTTTTCTCTTTGAATTAACTACCCATTATTAAACTAAACTCACTAATTTGTTAAAGTTTATCTAAATTAATAAATAGAATGTTAGTCATACAAATCAAACAAAATACACAACAACAAAATTAAGAAAGAGAGTAAAGGAGCAAATGGGATTGGCCTATCTATTAGGGCCCAACTGCTGGAGCTGTTCACGTTATTGGGCTTAGGCCCAGATTTTATTTCCCCTGCTGGCTGCGGATTGACTGCTGTTATGGGCTGATTCGAGAGGAGGGGTGTTGGGATTTTAGCCCAACGCCAAATGCGGAAAGAGACGAATCCCCTCGAACTCGTATGCGATGTTCATGCATAAGAAAAGAAAAGGATTAGCATGTAATCCATAAATAAACTAAGATTAATGTATTAATGACTTCCCAAACAAGCAATAAGAGAAGAGGTTGGACAAAACATGGCTGGCCCGTATCAGATCTTATATAATGCACATAAAGAACTCTTTAGGGGACTGATATACCAAACTATACCTGATATACCAACCTTTATATATTGGGAATATATAAGGGTTGTATACATCTGGTATACCTAGATATGCGCTCCACATATAACAGCCAAAACATAAATCAAAGCTTAATTTTATAAGATGCTATGCTATATTCTATTTTTGAATTTTAGTACCCCTGTTTTCATGCCAAGGCGTGCAATATACTGGAAACGACTTTGACAGAGAAATGCATATCAGTTGAGCCAAAACTGCATTATATCATGCTATTATGCTTCCCATATGGCATGTATTGATGTTTCACATATTAGGCAGTGTCATTATAGGCAAATTTTGAGCAAGAAATTTGCCACAACAAATAAATAAGCAGATGGCCTGGTTATCGCTTTGAAGTGCGGGTCTTGTTCATGTCCCAGGAATTTCAGAGGATGCAAGAGCAGTCATGCTTTTATAAAGGAAAGACATATCAAGACATGGTTTACTAATTCATTATCAACGCTACTTAAAGTTATTTTTATGGCATATTTTGCGACAGTTTAAAAAAAAATAGGTAGGCTCACATTGGTTAATAGCCAAAATTGGTTAGAGTGACTCAACAGCTATCTATGCTTCTGAATTAAGCAGATTTGTATCGGCACTGGTCCGTATCAACCGAGGCAAATGTTCATGACTTAGACCTTTACTACTGACATGAGATTCTATTAACAGCGAGTCATATCTAATCTAATCAACAATAGCGGTCTTAGCTAAAGATCAGACCAAGGGCTGGTGTGGCATCAGTCATATCAAGACTTAAAGCAGATTGAATATACTATGAAAAAAATAGGTCTCAGCAGATTCCAAACCCAAATGATAGATTGCAAACATTATGAAAATAGCATCTTATAGACAGACTGAAGCTCTAACTGAGAAAACAAATTTAGATCACACAAGAAAAGCTACTGCCAGGTTCATTCATACATCAAAAAAAGATAAGGAATTAGTGTTCTAAACGGCGGGCTGATACTAAACTTGATTCAGGATAAACTAAACAACGCAGATATATTTAGCTATTAGTTCGAATGCAAATTCAGTTCCAAGAAACAACGCAATGAAAGATAATCATTAACGACCAGGGCAAGACTAAATTAATTAGAAGAAAACAGTAGCCTGCATAATACTACTAAGGTGCTGAACTTAGTCTAACCAACTGGAAATGGAACAAGTTTTGATACACGACTTGTTAAGGAAACTAAACATAGAATTCAGATTTTAGAACCAAACACATTTCAACAACCAATAACGACATGTTGGGTAATCTTTTATCGTATTTAAATCTAAGCGGATTACATTTATGATAGAGTATATTACTTGAAAAAATAGAGTAAAAGCGAGGCAATGCTGCCCTGTTCTAAGCACATACGAAATATACCTAAGATATATGCACAGTGGTGCGTATATCGAAAGTATATTTTCTTCTTACCTTGATAACCTACTGTATATCCTATGTATATTCGGTTTTAAATAGGTTCTAAATCCTGGAAATTCAGTCTAGCACCCAAATTACAGCATACATCTTCCAAGTTCATTTAGCAACTAATGTTCTATCCTAACAGCTCCCAAACATCAAACGAACAGCAGGAAACAAAGAGACTACACAACCAACACAAAATTGCAGAAATGAGCTAAGATTTCGAACTAAAAATAGAAACTAACGACTGAAACAATAAGTCTCATGATATTACATGTAAAACCACTCCAATTGCTCAATAATCAGAATAAACCCTGCTTCGTAATTCACAGACCAAAACAGAGTAAAGCTACGACGCTTATAAAATCGATTAAGCCGTTTGAACTCTAAATAGCACAGAAATGCAGAATCAAGAAAACCAATTGGAAATACCAAACAGTCGACAGAACATATACAAACATATCAGAAACTTTAGATTCAAAGATATATAAAAAAATATACTGACCTTTTGTGGGTGCAGTGAAGTGAGGCGTCGACAGCGTCGAATCTACTCTCTCGTTATGAATAGACCCGAACCTTGAGCCAAACGAGTCCGAATGAAAGTATTCCGGATTTTTTGTGAACTAAAGTTTTGTATTCACTTTCGGGCGAATTGAATAAAATGCTAGAAAGTAGAGAGTAAGGATTGCTATTCAACAGTGTTGTTTTCTGTTTGTCACCAAAAAAATCCTCTCTTATCTCCTCCCAAATTCGGATTATTTATAGTATTGATTAGGGTTTAAGGGAAGAGAAAAAAGAGTGTGGGAGAGAGACGAAAAGGGGAAACAGGAGCGTGAGGCGTGGGGGACAAAGTCGAAGTGGGAGTCGCAGAAGCGTGGGGGGAGACAGAGGTATGGTCGAAGTCAGAGAGCGTGGAGGGTAACGTGGGGAGCAGTGATGGTGGAGATGGCAGAACGAAGTGGGGGACAGGGGAGTGTGGAGGTGCAGAGGGAGCACGTGAGGAGAGGAACGTGGGTGTGAAGAGGAATGGGGGCGACGATGGTGAGTTTGAAGAAGAAAAGGAGAAGAAGAGATAGAGAAGGTGAGATGCGGCTGTTGAAGGGAAAGAGAGAGAGAGAGAGAGAGAGAGAGAGAGAGAGAGAAAGGGATTAGGTTTAGGGGGAAAAAATGGGGATTGGGCCGGACCGGGTCGGGTAATGGGCTGGCCAATAATTCGTTTGGGCCGGTCTATTAATTTAAATATGGGCTGATATAAATGTGGGTTGGGGTATTAAAATGTGGGTTGTTTATTTGGGTAGGAAATAATATTGTATTGGTATTTTGGGCCATTAATTTGGCTGAAAATTGTTGATCCATCCTCCGCTATTTAATTATTTTGGGCTTCCAAATTAATAACTAGTACAATATTTATTATGTGAAGATAAACAGTAATTAGTATATAGAAAGTAAGGATTTTACAAAGTGTTGTCTTGTAATTAATTTAACGAATCCGAACCTGAAACGAAAACGATGACTAACCATTTAAAATTTGTGATAAAGTAATGCTCATAATGTTGAAAATAAAAGTGGCGATGTTAATAGTAGTAGCGATAAAATATTGTGAAAAATAAAGTATTTAGCTCGTCAGTAAATTTAGAAATCCGCGTAAATTAAATAAAGGAGGGACAAAATTGGGTGTCAACAGAGCATATGTTCCAGCAGATACTAGTATTATATTAATTTTAGAAAATATATACATAAAATATCTAATTTTACGGAGAAATTATGAGTTCACGTGCTCCTTATTTTACATCAAAATCGCCCTTGTATAGATCCAAATGGAAAGTCTTCTTTCAACATTTAACATATTCTGCTCACAAAAAAGTCATTTTCCCAATTTGGCTAAAAATAGTTTTTGATTTTTTTTTCCTGAAGATTGCAAACACAAAAAACAATTTTTTTTTCCATACACCAAGCACACACAAATCCATCAAAGGAATCATAATTGGGATTTTGATCTGACAAATGGTTTTAAAAAACCAGTTCATAGAGAGAAAATAAAAGTTGTCAAAAAGAAAAGGCATGCTTCTAGATGGCTGCGCGATAATTGCATTGACTTAGTAATATATAGCGACTTTGTACCAAAAATAAGGTACTACTGTAATTTATTGCGACTTAAGAAATCATCACATGAAGCTGGCTGTTACCATTTCCACGATTTAAGAAATCACGACATGCAGTGTAGCTGCCATTTCCTCATCACCTTGACTTCTTTAAACAGTTACACCTAACACGACTTTCTTATAATGTTATACATACACCTACCATAAGAGGATTAGTCATGAGATATAATAGTAATTCAAATCCCTTAGGTACAGACTGAATGTTTGTGAATAAGTGATTGTCTGATAATGAACAAGGAATATTCGTCTTTCTGCTAAACAGGATGGATTGGACATCTGTAAGCCGGTGTAGCTAAGCGAAGAGCGGAAAGAAGGAATCACAAAATCAATGCATTCCTTCTTAAACTTACCGGTCTGATGATATCTTAGATTTTGATTTTTGTTATATATGAATCAGTGAATTGTGATAGTTTATTAAACTGTGTGTTTTGATCCCTTGTATAGGAAATACATTGTGTTTACAGTGTTTCTAATTATATTATCCTCAAATATAGAACAACAATACAAATATAACATAATACTTGGATAATCAAATTATGGAGTGCACCCTCCTCCGTCTCAATTTATGTGGCACCGTTTGAATGTCGAAAGTCAAATAAATTATTCTTTGACTACGATTTTTTCATATGTTGTTTAAATATTTTGAATTGAAAATTATTAAAACTTATGGTACTTCTTACGTAGTTTCAAATATGTAAATTTTAGTTAAAAAGTAAACCTTAAAGATTCCACATTAGAATACACGGTAAAAAATTTAAAAAACTGAATCCCCACAATGGGTGAGGTAGTCAACTGAACATCTCAGTCGTTGGCAGGTATTCCACCTACATCTGATCCCCAATTCTTGTTCACCCATAATGATCGTGTTGTGTGAATTGTGACCTCCTACGATCGAATGGGGTGATCGAGTAGCAGCTGAAATCATCGATCTCATACCAAATCCCGTCAATAGAATCACTTTTTCGCAAAATTCTGACGGTTCCCTAAAGTGGTGATGGAGTAGTATATAATTCGTTAAAAATTTGTGAATATTCACAAGCAAACGGATAAAAAAAAATGTACAATTCAATAATAGGGGGTTAAATTTGCTTGGTCATATATCATAAAGACAAAATGGTAATGTTTTTGATATTTGAGGGACTTAAAGTGTAAACTTCCCAACTCATGAAAGTCTTTTTATTGTTTTTTTTTTGGATTATTAAGTCATGAAAAGTCAGCCAACAACTCCTCCTGCCCCCTTATACTCTCTTCTATTTTTTATTTTTCTATTTTCCTAGTTAGATTAGGAACGCGGTTTCAACACCTTTACTTTATATAAGAAAAAGAGACAAACAAAATTGAGGGTGCAAGTATTTACATACGAAGATATCATTATGTGTCCTTTAAGATTCATTTTGGTGTTTTTCTCGGCATTATTGGCTGGTTATGTAGCTTGGAGGACGGTTAGTTCTTCATCGGATACAGATTCTGAGGATTCTATGGTTGAAACGAAAAACAAAGAGGGACAAGATTTGGATTCCGTCAAGGTGAGATTTCCTTATAATTTTCTTCAAATTATTCAAAATGGATTTTGGGTTTTCGTGGATATGGCAAGTGGGAAATATTTATGGAGGAATATCAAGGCATTGAACAATGTTGAAAAGCCAAAGAGTTGTTAGGACAATATTAGGGAATAAATCTCAGGCCGATTAATCTTTTGGCCACGGATGAATTGTGTATTAATTATTGTTATATGTAAACTCTTTCTGTTTTAATTTTGTAACTAGAAGAGAATGTATATTTCATCTAATTTCCCTTCCTCTTTTGTGTATGCTCTTTTTAATTTTGCTACATTTCTCTATGTATTTTGTAAAGAGTATGTTTGAGAACACTGCGTTCGTTTATAAAAGGAACAGAGAGATCCCAATTGAAGTCTGCTTTCTGCATTTAATTAGTCAATATATGGATTGGGAGCTCAAATGATTCTCCAGAGAAATAGAGAGGAAAATTAGGGGATTCGCCTATTTATTCTAGGGGGGTCATTTTTGAGATTAAAAATTTGTGTTCTTGGCCGATGATGATCTGGGTTTCTCTTCCAACAAATTATTTAGTTTTTTCTATATTTTTGTTTCTCTTTGATCATACTAAGATTTACAACCAAAACAATCAATTTGAGTTTGGGGGGGGGGGGGGGGGGAGTGGGGGTTGTGTGGTCTATTATTACATGGCCAACAAGACAATCCATTTAACAAGCAAATAAAATTAGAACTTTAATGGGTCAAATATGCCGCCCTCAAAGCATGCGCGTGAGATCAAATATACCCACCACCCCATGGGGTGGGGTAAGTCTAGGTCTCTCAGATCTGGTGCTAATCGACTAATTAATATTACAATTAATGGACAACCATTCAAAATAAGGACATACTTGGATCAAGTTGTTGATGGATGGACATGTGTGAGCTAAAAAAATAATGGAGAATAAGTATGCTCAATTTACATAGTATGAGAGCACCTTTTCCGTATTTAACAATGGGCGACAATAACATTATTTAAGACCTTCAAGAACTCCATTTAGACTTTAGTGCTACAAATTAAATGAATAACAATTCCATTATCAAATTAGTTTGAGAAAATTAAATTAATCTTTTTATTGAATGAGTTGTGAACTACGAATGATGCAATTGCAACGTGTTTGGAAGCTAATGGAAAAAGGAATAACCTAAAAAATAAAGTGTAGGGCTCTATAATGGATTTTGCTTAGCTTAGTGGACGGTTCATTACCGAACTTTAACTATTTTTTTAATACAAAGAAACTTAAAATAATTTGTTTCTAATTTTTTTTTTTTTTTTTTTTTGCTATCTTGATTAGATTAAAGAACCTCGTTCAATCGATTTGTCTCAACGCTTTGTAATTAGTTTGTAAGTCTGCGATTAAGGTATGAACCGTGAAATGTCAAATGAAAAATAAAGGCAAATATTGAAAAAGGAAAAAGAAATCAATAGTCTATATTGTTTTCACTAGAATAAAGTATGATCAGGAAGTTGTTTTGCCTCCTTCAATTTCCCAAAAAGTTTATAACAAAAGGGTGTTGTGGTGTGAGATGGTGACCATTGATGGAGTTACATAATTCGAAGATGATTCAATTGAATCTAACACGTCAAAAATTGTGCTAATACTATAGAAATACTTTTTATAATTGGTAAAATAAGCAATTTTTTTAGTATTATCACTAAGATGGGTCAAAAATTGTTTAAAGGTTGTGTGTCCTAATTTCAAGTGCGGCATTCTTGAATGTGAAAATTTCAGAAATATACAATTTGCTCACTTACATTGCAAAAAAATAGCCCAAAACTTACATTGCAAAGCTTTGGCCCAGAAATACTTTTATACAGTGTTATACACTTATATATAAAGGACAAGTACATTATGTATACAGGTGTTTGAAGGTGTATAATGTGTAGGTATATACACTAAAAAAAATTTAATTATACAGTATTATACGAGAAAATACGCCACATATACATATTTTTTAGTGTATATACAAGAAAATACGCACATATACATATTTATACACAATTATGCAATATTGTATACGTGGGTATAAATATAGATCTGGACTGATTTTGAATAAGACTTATCCATTCGATTATACAGTAATTTTTCTCTTACCATTTTGTTTGGTCAAAACCTTGAAATTTGCACAAGCAAGGTAGTATGGACTTGTTTGGTTTCGATCAAAATTAAATTTGTTTGGTCAAGTTCCTTTTATAGTTATTTTTCGAAGATAGCCAATTTTTCTAACAATATTCAAGTAAAAAGTCTTGTCCATGTGCCAGTGTTAACCCGGCTCTTTGTCCATTATAATGTATGCCGAACAAATAAAAGAGTAAGGGGATAAAATTTAATTGCAACTTATGCTAGAGATTATGTAACTTTAGAAGGAGCTCAGTATTTGCAATTACTAAAAACTACAATTTCAATCACCACTACTTTTTTTGCATGACATATGTTACGGGCTGCCTTCGTTGTGCCTTGGCGCCCATAACCCCTGCGCGCCCAGGAGGGCCAAGCGAGTGTCAGTCGTGCAGGAGACGGGCGCAGATGAGTGTCAGCCGCGCGCAGGCAGTGTCGGCCGTGCGCGCAGGCAGGGTCGGCCGCGCAGGCAGTGTCAGCCGTGCGCGCAGGCAGGGTCGGCCGCGCAGGCAGTGTCAGCCGTGCGCGGGCGACGTGCATGGAAAAGGGGCTCCGACGGGCGAGAGTCAATAAGCATCTAGAGATGCTCTATGGCATATTATAAGAGTGCCAAGGAAGTTTAGCAAGGATTTGGGATGAGCCCATGGGCCGTCGGCGGACGAGGCCACGCGCGAGCCTGAGTGTCAGTCCCGTGCGTTTCCGAGCTATGGATGGAATCTTGGGATTTAGGGTGAGGGGACCCTTCCTAGGATGTTATGGAATGTGCTTACCAAGTTTGGCGTCATTTGAAGATCGTTCACCTAAGGGCTTGACTTAGCCAAGGAGCAGTGTCAGTGAGAAAGCTCCCGAAGGCTATATCTCGTTCCACGAGTATGGGGATGAGACGAAACTTCATGGAGGAGTGAAGGAAGTCAATAGAAAGAGTTAGGAACAGACGGCGCCTCATTTGGAGTTCGGAAGAGTGAGAAATGCCCATTGTGATTCTCTGGCAAAATGATGTCCAGTGCTAAAACTTGGGTTTTTCTTTTTAAAGCATATATAAGGGGGGCAGAGGTGTCACAGCTCAGCCAGCCTCCCCCGTGCGTGCTGTCGGCCAGTCGCACCAAGTGAGCAACCTTGAGGGAGGACCTCAAGGGCCTGCCTAGGCATCTCATAGGAGTGTCCTAGGTATCCATACGAGTTAGGGGACTCTATGGACGACGTCGTGCCTGCGGGCCGCGTTGGGCGCACAACATGTGCCGGAGGCTTGACGTAGGAACTGATTATGCCCCGCGGGCTATCTTTATGGATGTTAAAGACCTCCGTGCCGATTGAATACTCGAGGCACCACTCAAGAGCCTCGTGTATTGACTTGTGAGCTTGGCTTGGGTTCAGCTTTGCAAGCAAGGGTCCGTTGGCCTAGACGTGCAGTCGTGGGGTGACGCTGCACCACGAGGGATGGAAGTAAGTTGCGAGGGCTATATTCGCCAATGCCATGGGACAACCATAGGCACATGAAAGAGGACCGCACATGAAAGAGGACCACATGACAAAGGCCAAGGATTGGAAGTTGCCCTACTCGGGCACGACACAAGGCAAGTGTCAAGCTTGAGGATAGGACTGTGCGCGCAGCAGCGACGCTCAGTGCCAGGCGAGGGACGTGCATGTCCGTAGCCAACCCAAGGGGTGCGCATAGACGAGTCCCAACCTATGAAATGTGCCACAAGGGTATGATAGCAAGACAAGGCTGAAGCCTTGACATCAAACGGGCGGCACAAGGAAAGCTAAGCCTCTGAGGCAAGCTTCACCATAGGCATGGGGTCGTGCCAAGAAAACCTGGGATAAGGAAAGGCTGGCTTGTAGTCAGGTGGGACTACGAGCGCCGCACGGGCTATTTTTGTGCCGCTGCCGCTTAGGAGGAGTCGGCCCGTGACAGTTGGTATCAGAGCGAAGGGTGAGCATTGTGATGCTGAGTTGATATCACGTGTGATTGATATTAGCAATAGTGGAATTCAGTGCGGTTTGAAATGAAGCCATTGGTGAAGGTTGATCTGGCCAGGGTCAGAAAGACGAGTGAAGCCACGGTTACGTTCACAGCTCCCATGAGCTAATTTTTTTTTTAAGAGCATTGGTTGGATGTCAGTGCAGAGATCACATCAAAGCAGGAATGATATTCTTCATGCCAGTCGAATGGGTGAACCCGATACTACTGGTTACAAGGGATTGGTTGCGCGTATTATGGCTAGAATTTGCTTTGTCAGCCATGAACTACGACTTTCAGGATCAGGCCATTTCACAGCCGTTGTTTCCGCCATCGTCTGTGTTTTGGGAGTTGATTTTGGGGCATCCTAGTTTGATTGAAGTATCTTCAGGGGATGTCATCCATGCAGTGGATGCTGTTTTCAGAGGGATTCCATTGAGGCATGTTTGGTTGGCTTTTGCGCCATCAGAGGATGGTCATCTTAGTGCACCGGTGTGCGATACTGTTGGGATTTTATTGCAAGACGGGACAAACGGATAACTGAAACTCAAATGTTCTTTATTGTGATGATCCATCAGTTAGTTAGAAACTCTGTTAGCAGTGGGCTAGCAGCTTTGCTGAGCAAGGCATGGACTTGGCTAGAATGTCAAGCGAAGGTAGCGAGCGTTCCAGAGGGTTCACTTGCATCAAAAACTTGTCTGTTCAAAATTTCTGGTCGTGTGATGCAACAAGTCAGAGTTGTTGGCCATTTTGAAGAGGGGAAAATAGGAAATATAATTTTTCTTTCAAACAGTCTGGGCTCCCGTTGAGGAGAGGGACATGCCGATGAGTCGGGTGGTCAGGAAAAAGGACATGTTTGCCAGGTTGAGTGTTATATCCCGTGTTTTCGCGTATCCGGAAAATTTGGAATAATTGTGACTTGTAAAGAATAAGGCCCCCTTTAGATTTCATTTGACATATATGTTGTTGTTTATGAAAAGTGTTGACGCGGAGACATCGGGGAAGGCCAAGGGCAAAATTGGAATTTTGGAAATTAGTTTCGGGAATTTTAAAATGAGAATTCTAACAATTTGGGCTCACAAAAATTTGAGGAAAAATTGAGGCCCAAAGCCACAAGGTGGCCGGCCATGGTCCATAATGCTAGCCCAAACCCATGTTATTAATTGTCATGTGACTAAGTCATGTGACAAATTAATATAAAGGATTTCATGATCAAGAAAATTCAAGAACACTCTAAAAAAAAAAAAATTGAAGTTTGCAAAGTGGGTATGGAATATAGAGTTTGGCCGTGTGTGTGTATCAATGTGTAAGTGGAATCAGTTGAATTTTAAGTTGTATTCTAGTTGTGATAATTGTGGAATTTGCATTGGAAATGAGAGTTGAATGAAAATTGGATGAAGTGGAAAAATTGCCATGTTGGCCGTGGGTTATGTTATGATGAAATAATGATGGATTTATTTTGTTTAACATGTTAGTTGTGTTGTTGTGATCTTTACAATGCAAATGAAGGTTTAATGATTTGAATTGGCATTGAATTTGCTTGTATGTGATTATGAGAAATTATATGAATTTTATATGATTTTTGTGTAAGTGTGAAAGTAAGATGTTAGAATGGGAACTAATGTTGTCGTAATGAATTTGTAAGGAAGACAATGTGATTTGGGAAGTTTTGCTGCATTCGTAGAAGTTTCGGATAGAATATGGAAAGTGGCGGATTGCCTAAATTCATATAAATCGCTTGGAATATTATTGGAATGTGTTCGAATAACCTTGAATGGGTAAATGAATACAATAATGTGGATGTTAGTTTAGTATTGTGAAGTTCGAACGAAAGTTGTCGCCTTAGGTAGCAATGAAGAATATTGACGTTAGATTTATTTTGTTGCGACTTATGATGCTTGTGGTGTTGTGGGCTGTTGTGGTTAATGTATATTGAGCCGAGCTAAGTCTCGGGGGTGTTGTATATATAGGGGAAATGCTGCCAAAATTTCGGTAGACAAAAATGAAGTTAAGTGAATTCTTAAGTCTTGAAATCCCTAATTGGTAACTTTGACCAATTGCAGATTCTGAGCGAAACGGGATTTGAGTTTTGGGCGAGCGTAAGACGCTTATAAGGTATGTAAGGCTACCCACTCCTTCTTTTGGCATGTCTTAGGTATACTAGGTCGATATCGGAGTCCCGGGAGCAATTCTGTTCCTCGAAATCCGAATTAGAAAATGCATACTATTCATTCAATCGAATTGAGCCTTAAAGATCTTATTTTAGTTGGAAAGTAACCAAACGTCCGAAATTTATGCAAATGTAGCCGAATCACTTTGAAATCTTCATGTATGATCCCGTAGACCCCAAATGTCCGTGATTTATGTTCGCCACCTCGACTTGACCCGAGGTGGGCCCACTAACCCCGAGATGCCTTCGTTTGCTCTATTAGGCTCTCTTTTTGCAAAACTTGATAAGGGATCGTTGTTTATGAAATTGTCTATTACCAAATAATGTTTTGACTGCCACAATATGCTAGACTATATTTTGGACCGTAAATACCATTTCGGGAGCTCTTTTGTGGAATGAACTCCGTACTAATTAATTATTCGACTACTTTGACTAAGGATTTGACTTATGATTTTATCAAGTTTCAAAGAAAATTTTAACATACACATTGCATTGTTTGCTCATGACTCCGCTCGTGCCTATTATTATGATATCGTTCACCGGTCCCCGGGCCGGTTATTGATCGCGCGTATTATGACAATTCGACCGTATACCCTTTTGTTGACATGAGTAGCCGGGCATAGGTGTTCCGATACAAGTACTCCACTAGAAGTATTTTGATATAAGTATTCCGATATAAATATTTTGATATAAGTAATCTGATGTAAGTATTTTGATATAAGTATCCGGATAAAGTATTATGAGATGAGCCTTCTGAAATAAGTGTTCTATTACAATTATTATACTATGAGTATTCTGATACAAGTACTCTGATGTGAGTATCCAATATGAATGTTCTCTGTAAGCTTTAGCGTCTCCAACTTTCGTATACGACATCGGATTGTTTAGAAGTGTCCGAAGAGGTTCCGGTACCAAAAACGTTCATGATCTTTCTGTATGTACATATGGTTCCAAAAACTCTATTTGATCTGATTCGTAAGGACATCTGAAGGTGCCTGGTATGACTATAACTCTGATTCTCCGAAAAAGGCTTCTGAAACGCTTATAAAGCGTTCTGTACTTCAAACGCCCGTAACTTTCTCATACTACGTTGGGTTGACCTGAAATTTGTTCCAAGCCTCCAGGTATCGGTAAAGACGCTTGTCTGTCGAGTCTTGGTTTCTATGTGCAACTGGTTTCTCACTACTCTGCTTGTGCGAGCCTTGGCATGTCTACTCACTGGGCCGGGCCAGGATATGTCATCGTGCGCTGTTCCCCTATGTTGCCTACTGTGTTCTGAAATAAAACCGTGAGGGGTGGTCTGGGCTGAGCTCGATCCCTAAAGTGGACAGTATCTGCGCTGCATAATCTGATACCAGGCAGACGCTTTGGGAGTGTACTGGGCAGAGCTCGAGCTCCCGAGACTGATCCGTGACCCGTGTACTGGGCAGAGCTCGAGCGGGAAAAACGGGCAGTTCCTGCATGGGATGACCACTGTACTGGGCCGAGCTCGAGGTGGCATACCCCTTGTAGGCGCGTGTTCTGATATGATATGATATGATCTGATATGATATACTCCGGCTATACGCCGCCTGATACGATACGTTTATGTGTGGTGTGACCATTGTACTGGGCTGAGCTCGAGGTGGCACACTCCTCGTAAACATCATATGATTCACAGGTTGCAGCGTTTGATCCGATACGCTACGGCGTCCTGATATGGCATATGACTATAATGTGCACTATGTGTGATCTGCGTCTGGAAAGTAAGTTCTGATACTCTGTACGTCCTGTATTCCAACCGGCATACTATATCATCTGAGTACTCGGTAAGTCCCGTATTCCTTTTGATATATGAAGCCATCTGAGTATTATGTATGTTATACACCCCGTCTGACACATGAACTAGGTAGGCAAGTTGCGTCTGGAAACTCTGTACGTTTGGCAACCCTACTGACAGGTTATATCGGTTTATGTGATATGTGATGATCTGTATGACCTGGGTCTGGGAAGTGAGTGATTTTGATATTCTGAACCATGTACTTATTCTTTTACCGCTTGTTTCGTCTATAGTTCTGATTTCTGTATTCCATGCTTTACATACTGAGTACATATTCCGTACTGACCCCCTTTCTTCGGGGGCTGCGTTTCATGCCCGCAGGTACAGACGCTCATTGTGGTGATCCGCCAGCCTAGGGTACACAGTCTGCTGTTTGGAGTGCTCCTTTGATCCGGAGCCCATACTTTTGGTACATGACTCTCTGTTGTATATGGTTTCGTGTTTATGGTTATTTTTTTTGGGTACGGCGGGGCCCTGTCCCGTCATATGATTCTGTTGTCTGTATTAGAGGCCTGTAGACATGTATGTGGGTCATGGGTCGTGTTTGGTCCGTGATGTTTGCTTGGTTTGTGCCCGGTTTACTCCTACGCCACGTTAATATGTTCGATCCATGTTTTATGATATAAATAATGGTTCAAACGATATGTTTATAATCTGGGACGCACGAGATTCATAATGTGTAGGCACAAGTGAAATTTGGTTAGCATGTATGTACGAGTGTCCATGTCGGGCATTAGTCACGGCCTACGGGGTTGGGTCGTGACATTGAGCAACCATGTTGTGGAGAGCTACGAGCCATGGACTATAAACTTGGGGATTGATCGTGGAGATCCTACAGTGGATGCGACGGACGCATCAGTTGAGTGTCTTTCCAGGATGGATAGACTTGAGTATTGCCTGAGGGCATTGGAAAGCGTCCTTCGAGGGTTGGACGTTATGGGGAAGATGACGGACGCCTAGCCAGCTTAAGGGTTGCAATGAATGGAAGGTGAGACCCTCAAAAACCATGTCGGACAAGTGGGCTTGGTGCCTACAACATGGAGCAAGCTTCGCTTGCAGGATTTAGTGAGGCGTGCCAGTGAGCCGCGACAACGTAAGGAATGGACTGAGAGCAGGATTCCTTGCGGGATGATTGAATGTCACAATGAGGTGGAGGCAGCCACCATGTTTGTGAAATGGAAGGCCAAACCATTTTAATGGGGAGGAAAAATCAGAAGGGAGCCACTACAGAGGTAGGGACGCATAGACAAAAACCAAGCTGAACCGCTAGACGGAGAGGCATTGTTGGTTAGAATGTGGAATTGCGTGGAGCAGGAAGAGGACGGAGTCGAACCGCGTGAAGCGGGGAGATCCTTGAAGGATGATGGACCACTTTGTAGGGAGGAAAAGATGGAATGGGGCCAAACTGCCAGGGCAGGGCGGCGATGCTGAAGGCGAGCCAAACCACTTAGCGTGGGGAGGCAGATGCGTGGAAATGTGTCGAACCACCAGAGTGGGGAGATACAAGATTTAACCGAGGAGGAAATGGGCTGAATCACGAATGTGGGGAGGCCGAGGTAAAGTGGGGTTAGCTAAGCTTCGAATTGGATGGGGTTCCAAGTTTGAGAATGTAGTCTTTCCAGAGCAGAGAGTACTGGGGTACACCAAACGACCGGGGAACCACAGAGATGGAACCAAGTGCTGAGGTACACTGGGATCGTAAGGAATCTGTTAAGGGAGTGACAGTTTAAGAACAAAGATGTTGTTCATAATGGGCGAAGCTACCACTTGGAGGAAATGAAGTACTCACCACGAGTACGTCCCAAGAACTTGACGAGTGCCAAGAGGGTGCAAAGTATGTAAGTGCCAAAGACACCACTGTGGAGCGTGGGTCATGCAGGGGCCGTGTTAGACGTAAAAGGGGACAAGATTGGATTTGAAAAGCCGCTAGTGTCAGTGTGTGGGCAAGTTAACTTCGATTTATGGGGTCGAGCCTTGATTTGTTTATGCAGTTGGCATAGCGGGATCTTGCGGAGGAAAACGGACAAAGGACCATGAGGAAATGGTTGGCAAAGGTTGCTACATCGAGGGATGCCTACCTTGACAAACAAGGAAAAGTGTCTTCCACTTTTAGTGGGGGAGTATTCGCCTATGAAGAGGCGTTGGGCCATGTGAAAATTGAAGGACGATTGTCTTCCGAAGAAAACGGTAAGAAGGAACTGTGGAAGTCGCACCAATGGGTGCTATGTAAGAATTACCAAGATGGGAGACAAAGGTTCCTGATCTGATGAAGGCCGTGAGGAACATGGTGTGGATGACAGACGGTCACCACAAAGTTAGCCACCAGAGGGTGCAAGTGCGGAGGCACTTTCCAAGCGAGGCGCAGAGGCACGCTTGGGAGAAACTAGGGAGGAGAAGTGCATGGGGCACGACTCCATTTTTAAGAGGAGATGAGATGGGTTTTAGACCCAAAGGACTAGGGAAGGAGATGTGAGACCCCGAGGGGGCAAACTCCGGGTTGGTGTGGACGTGTCTATGTTATCGAGGACGATGACGAGCTTGAGTGGGGGAGAATGTTACGGGCTGCCTTCGTTGTGCCTTGGCGCCCATAACCCCTGCGCGCCCAGGAGGGCCAAGCGAGTTTCAGTCGTGCAGGAGACGGGCGCAGATGAGTGTCAGCCGCGCGCAGGCAGTGTCAGCCGCGCGCAGGCAGTGTCGGCCGTGCGCGCAGGCAGGGTCGGCCGCGCAGGCAGTGTCAGCCGTGCGCGCAGGCAGGGTCGGCCGCGCAGGCAGTGTCAGCCGTGCGTGGGCGACGTGCATGGAAAAGGGGCTCCGACGGGCGAGAGTCAATAAGCATCTAGAGGAGTGAAGGAAGTCAAGAGAAAGAGTTAGGAACAGACGGCGCCTCATTTGGAGTTCGGAAGAGTGAGAAAGGCCCATTGTGATTCTCTGGCAAAATGATGTCCAGTGCTAAAACTTGGGTTTTTCTTTTTAAAGCATATATAAGGGGGGCAGAGGTGTCACAGCTCAGCCAGCCTCCCCCGTGCGTGCTGTCGGCCAGTCGCACCAAGTGAGCAACCTTGAGGGAGGACCTCAAGGGCCTGCCTAGGCATCTCATAGGAGTGTCCTAGGTATCCATACGAGTTAGGGGACTCTATGGACGACGTCGTGCCTGCGGGCCGCGTTGGGCGCACAACATGTGCCGGAGGCTTGACGTAGGAACTGATTATGCCCCGCGGGCTATCTTTATGGATGTTAAAGACCTCCGTGCCGATTGAATACTCGAGGCACCACTCAAGAGCCTCGTGTATTGACTTGTGAGCTTGGCTTGGGTTCAGCTTTGCAAGCAAGGGTCCGTTGGCCTAGACGTGCAGTCGTGGGGTGACGCTGCACCACGAGGGATGGAAGTAAGTTGCGAGGGCTATATTCGCCAATGCCATGGGACAACCATAGGCACATGAAAGAGGACCACACATGACAAAGGCCAAGGATTGGAAGTTGCCCTACTCGGGCACGACACAAGGCAAGTGTCAAGCTTGAGGATAGGACTGTGCGCGCAGCAGCGACGCTCAGTGCCAGGCGAGGGACGTGCATGTCCGTAGCCAACCCAAGGGGTGCGCATAGACGAGTCCCAGCCTATGAAATGTGCCACAAGGGTATGATAGCACGACAAGGCTGAAGCCTTGACATCAAACGGGCGGCACAAGGAAAGCTAAGCCTCTGAGGCAAGCTTCACCATAGGCATGGGGTCGTGCCAAGAAAACCTGGGATAAGGAAAGGCTGGCTTGTAGTCAGGTGGGACTACGAGCGCCGCACGGGCTATTTTTGTGCCGCTGCCGCTTAGGAGGAGTCGGCCCGTGACACATAACATGCCTTTGCCAGTTGCCACACCACCATCCACATCCACCTTTTTTCCAATCATTTCGCGTTCAAGTCTTCAATTACATGAGATTTTGAAATAGCTATCGGTTGTTACTCAAGATTACCAGATGATCATATAAAAAAACTTCTCATTAGTAATCAAAGATAACAAAAATCCAAGAGCTTACAGTAGAAGAAGAAAGCAGATACTAGAAGAGCCGTTGTAAGACAACCGTGGCCGTGGGACCAATTCCACAATTATATGTATTGGGCGGCTAAAAATGTTTAAACATTTTGAACTTTACAATTAATCATGCATTATCATCTTGTCATAGCTCTAATCCCCTTCAGTCCTTTGCTCCCATAAATACCTGCCCCTTCACCTCTCACTTCTCATCACACACAAAACCAGAACATCCCCTCTATTTCTTCTTTCTCTGTTTTAACAGGAAAAAAAAAACTGTGTTTTGAACAATTAGCAATGGCTAAAGACGTAGAAGCAGCAACAGAAGTTTCAGGCAAGGACTACACCGATCCACCACCAGCTCCCTTGATTGATTTTGATGAGCTGAAACAATGGTCTTTGTATAGAGCTGCTATTGCTGAGTTTATTGCCACATTGCTCTTACTTTGCGTAACTGTACTTACTGTCATTGGTTACAAACACCAGTCGGACGTTGATGCTAATGGTGATGTATGTGGCGGTGTTGGCATAGTTGGTATTGCTTGGGCCTTTGGTGGAATGATCTTTGTTCTTGTTTACTGCACTGCTGGTATCTCTGGTGAGTCATTCATTCTTACTATATCTACAAAGTCGTTAGCTACAATATTCACTAAAGAAAAGCTGGAGTTAGCTAATAACTTCGTCGCTAATCAGTTGCTAAATTGCTAGCTGACAGAATGTTTTCATATTCCCTTGCTGACGGATTTTGCCGTTTAGCTACAAACTAGTCCGTTACTAATTTCAGTTTTTTTAATAGTTGTTAAACGCTGTACGTACACCAAACAATGTATGAAGGGACCTGGTTATCCATCAGTTTTCTTATGCAGTGCAGAAAGTAAATGACACAGATTATTTACGTGAAAAACTCCTTACTCAAGGGATTAAAAACCACGACCTATCTCGTAGGATTTCAAACTCCACTACACTGAGCAACTTTCAGATTACAACCTATTATAACCTAGGAATTAACCTCTTAATTCCTCACCCTTACAATACCTTCATTGTAAGCTACAACTCTTAACTACCCCTAACCAAGCACTCAACAGAGTATGACTACCTCAAGCCAAACTGACTAATACACCTTGACTACCTCTAGAAAAGTATACCACTCAAGAGCTTAAGTAGGTAAACAGCCTACAAACAACTTTTGAGAATTCAAGCTACCTACACACGGCTTCCTTTTGAGAAGAGTAGGTTTACAAGTTATAGAACAAAGGAACAAAAAACTTAACACTTCTAGGACTTAACACATCTTCAGTTGTAGGGAACAGGTCTTTGGATTAGTTGGAGCTTTGTCTTGAACACACCTTGATAGGTAGAGACTTGCACTCAAGATCTGAACAATTTTGGGATATTGCAAGAATAATATTTCCCTTAGGATATGTTGTGTATATAAGACGAGAGGCAAGGTGAGAGGGACAAGTCATAAACATTGGGCCATTGGTCAACCTGCAGCAACTCTGCTGCTGTACCGCTGCATATGCTGCACTGCTACAGTGTCAGCAGTTTTGCAGCTGTAGAGTTGACTATACGACGCCTAGGGGACCTGATCGAGTACCTGGTCCCTCTAACGACATAACTAGTTCCTCAAGTAGGTTTGTCAAATCATCAAAACACGAAGTAGCATAGATTATCAATAGTAATTTTAGTTGTGTAATTCTGGTTCCAAAAACATCTTCATTAGAAATCATGACTCAAAACCGTAATTTTACATATTGGAATTATAGATATCTGTGGCTAACGTTATGTGAAAATGATACAAAGTGTATCAATTTGGAAGAAGAAATAAAACCTCAATCAAACCCAAATTCTCTTATTAACAGAATTGTGACACTATGAATGCATGTGGTGAGATGGATGCCATTTTTCTATCTTTAATCAGGGGTCTCGTGCTTGAAAATAGAGAAATTCTTTGCAGAGCATCCTTTTTGTTTAAATGGGTCTTGAGCGATGCGTATCTATATTGTTATATAGTTGGCAAGGGATATTAGATGGTTAGATTAAAAAACTGTGACTAAAAATCGACACATTTTGCACAAAATATTACGTACGCCATTGATCAAGCTTGCTGATTTTTGAGGAATACACTTACACCGAGTGAATTATCTTTAAGGATGGTGCCGTTAAAGGTAGAAGGAATTTTCTGTGATCGTACTCCAATAGTTTTTACAACATATTATCCCATTGTTTCCTTTGCATACTTGTTTAAAGTACTGATATGTGAATAATACAAGAGGACACATTAACCCGGCAGTAACATTTGGGCTGTTCTTGGCAAGGAAAGTGTCATTGATCAGGGCAGTGTTGTACATAGTAGCCCTGTGTTTGGGCGCAACTTGTGGTGTGGGTTTGGTGAAGGGTTTCCAAACGGCATACTACGACAGATATGGTGGTGGTGCTAATGAAATGGCACCAGGACACAACAAGTGTGTTGGATTAGGTGCTGAAATTATTGGTACCTTTGTTTTGTCTACGTTGTCTTTTCTGCCACTGACCCCAAAAGAAGCGCCAGAGACTCTCATGTCCCCGTAAGTATTCCATCAAAACAGACTAAACTAGCATATGCTTAAACTTTGTCACCGAAGCAAGAAATAAAAATATGAGGCTTTTTGAATTAGTGCAAGCAGTGG
The DNA here is from genome assembly GCF_019175385.1 of Lycium barbarum. Lineage (NCBI taxonomy): Eukaryota > Viridiplantae > Streptophyta > Magnoliopsida > Solanales > Solanaceae > Lycium > Lycium barbarum. The sequence goes on from NC_083337.1 coordinate 165,474,389, forward strand.
CGAGGGCTGGATTTTCATCAAGGAAGTTCATCGTCTACTAGATATACCTAAAAGAAGTTGACCATATATATACACTTATACGGTCTGATTTTTCGGCGATAAACCTACTTCAGCCCCTATGCTAGAAACAAACATTATAAGTAGTTGTCTACATTATGGTCCCCTTGTATTTCGGGTATGTCTAATTAATATATTCATGAGTAGTTTTGATCATTTAAGCTTTTAGACTTCTTTAAATATCTAACAAACTCTACTTGTTAGATTTAAGAAAAGATGTAAAAAAAATTGAGGTTACAACATTGGCAACTACCATTTTTGGCTGCCCCCGCCCCCGGCTTTGCCCTTGGGGTTTGTCCACCAACCTACCATGTTTATTAGGGCACCTTGATAACGATGTAGTCCTAGTAGCCCTTTAGTTATACGATAGATAATCTGATAGTGTAAACATTTATTTACTGCCAGTGAATATAAGTAAAACTCAAGCAAGGATGGTAAGTTGATTTTAGCTTTGTTTATGTGATGTGAAGGTCTTGGCTCCACTTCCCATTGGATTCGCAGTGTTCATGGTCCACCTAGCCACCATCCCCATCACCGGAACCGGTGTTAATCCTGCAAGGAGTTTTGGAGCAGCCGTGATCTACAACCAGGACAAGGCATGGGATGAACACTGGATCTTCTGGGTCGGTCCATTCATCGGAGCCTTTGCCGCAGCAGTCTACCACCAGTACATCCTCCGAGCAGGTGCCATCAAACCTCTTGGTTCCTTCAGGAGCAATACCTAAAACTTCTCATTTTTCCACGTGAATAAAGGACTCAAGTTGAATGGAAAATTAAATGAGTTGTTGCAAAATTGTAGATAAAAAGGGTGTCTTTTATATCCCTACTGTTTCTTATTTCTCCTTTGATTTTATTTACTTTTGCATGTACTGCTTGAGTTGAGTTGCTTCTTTTATAATTTCAAGTTTCCTTTTTCCTAGTAGCCCATTCTTTCTTTGTGTATCTTCTTTAGCAATCGTAATTAAGGAAAATGCTTAGTGTCTTTACACCTTCTCTTTCATTTTCCCAAGTGCATATTTAGATGTGTTACACTTGTCATATTTAAAATTTAAAAGTCTAGATTAAATCAATTTAAAAAGCATCTTAATAGTAGTTAAAGAATAAGTTTTAGGAAGACATCTCATCTTCCACAAATTTTGGCTTGATTGTGAATATGTGTATCCGGATCCAGTCCAGTAACACATCCTCCAGTAACACAATTTTCCTTGTAGCCCATTGTCTTTGTGCATCTTCTTTTGCAATCGTAATCTATATATAATATAAAGTTAGGCATAGACAAAGTGATGTGATACCTTTCTATGGACACCATTCCTATTTATCTTTTTTCTCCTTTTTTTTGAGATTTTTCCCTTCATCTCTCTATATAAAATACACAAAATAATCTACTAAAACTGATTAATTTAAACCCACGTTGCTATTGCAATTTAGCCCAGCAATTGTAGTAACTGCTCAGCCCACGTAGCACGGTAGCAGCAAATAAGACTATCTTAAAACTAATCTAATAAATGCATTAAAGGGATATACCGAACGTTTTGATGACTTTTCGTTTTACCTAGAACTGTTCATTTTTAAAGAGCTATTCTATAGTTTGTTTCCTTGGTTTCGTGAACGTGGTGCATAAGAAGTATTGACCCAACTTTGTAACCATGTAAGAGGATGGAAGAGAAGTGGATTGCTACTAACTGGTCTTCGAAAATTTTGTCTTTTCTCCTTCTAGGTTCTAATTATTCGTTTGTCTCATTATTTGTGTGTTTTCTCATGATATTGGTAAATTTGTTTTCTCCTCCATGATTTGGCTTTGGCTTCTAACAGATTTGGCTTTGGTTCTAATTTTTGATGATCTATCTTCTCCATTTTTTCCCTCCTAACTATATTACACGTTTCTTAAAAATTCTTTTTTCATTATCTAACTTTTTTGAACTTCTAGAATGGTCCGGGCGATCTTTCTTACAAGGGCAACAGCCAACAGTGGACAGTAGAAGAATAAAAGTGTTATTTATAGACTCCTTCTTGTATTTGATTATCTTATTAATTTGTGGTTGTCACTGTTCCTTTTTTGAGGTTGTTAGTGCTTTATCATGCTTTTTATAATATTTTGCCATGGCTTATAATTCGTTTCATTATTTCTTTTTTCGTACTATTTTGAATTGTCGGTCCTTATGCCAGGTTTATCGGCAACAGTCTCCCTACCTCCCAAGGTGAGGGTAAGGTCTGAGTACACTCTACTTTAAGACTCCACTTTATGAGATTTCATTGGGAATATTGTTGTTCTTTCTGAGGCAGGACATTCAAAATAGAAGCAATATTAATTGTTATTATATCAAATTATATAAATTAATGAACAGTTTGGTCTAAGAGATCCTATAACTTCTGCCAAAAAGAAAAAAAAAAATTGTGGCTACCATTGTGGTAGGAATAGATCGCAAACATAATCAAGAGGTTCTCTTGATCCTTTTCAACTAATATTGATAAACTCTATTTGCTTTTTTGTACTTATTAGTAAAAGTTTTTTTTTTTTTTTTTTTTTTTTTTTTTTTTTTTTTTTTTTTTTACAGTATTGAAGTTTAGTGTTTATATTTACTAAGTAAATTTTTCTCCCTTCGACATTTTTTTTTTCTGTGAATGCTTATGCATATACTGTACATAATCTAGATCCATCAATTTTGGCATAACTAATTACTAAATAAAAAGCTTATTGCAGTTAACTAGAGTAAAAGATAGACAAAGAGAGGCTAATTATAAGTTAATAACACTGCTTACGGGCGGTCTTATAGATACCTTCTAGATTTATCGCTTATTCTTATTCTGCACGACAGTTGAAAGACTAGAAGTCTTAACGAAAATTGTAATTCTTTCGTTTAATTTGAATTTTGTCGGTTATAAATTTCTTTACTTTTTATTTCAACTTCATGTTATTTCAATAGAAGAAAATTATAGAGAAATAAAAGTTCTAATTGTTATCTAACAAAATATTTAACACGCAAGTAGAGATTTGTAATCTAATTAAATATATACAATTAATAGTGTTACTCATATAAGAAAGTTAATCCATTATCATTCTAATAATTTGTAGCATTATTTATTAGTATAAATTTATTGATGTTGTTTATAACCGCGCGAAGCGCGGCTTCATCACTAGTTAAGGAAAATGCTTTGTGTCTTTTACACCTTTAAGTGCATATTAGATGTGTTACACTTGCCATATTTAAAATTTAAAGGTCTAGACTAAATCAATTTAAAAAGCATCTTAATCATAGTTAAAGAATAAGTTTTAGGAAGAAATCTCATCTTCCACATTTTTTTTATTTTTTATTTTTTATAAAAGAATTTTAATCATCGGCCACTTCCACAAATTTTGGCTCCTCATTTAATGTGATTGTGAATATGTGTATCCCGGATCCAGTCCAGTACCACATCCTCCAGTAATGTTCAATGGGCATCTAAATAGATGCCACGTGTCCACCTAAAAATTAATGGCTGGGATTGCAGATTAACCCAACAACTACAGTTTCAGCTTCTTTTTGGGACTTAAGAAAAGTTGCAAAGTTTGAAACTTTAAATTTAGAGGCTAATTTCGCTTTCCGAATTTTCTACCTATTTTAAAAGCTTGTCCCTTTCCTTTTACATTTTAATTTTGAGATATTATGTTCATATTGACTCGGGTAGTATAGAGGGCTATGGTCCATAGCCTATGGATGACGACCCAAAGCTCTTTTTTTTCCCACCTGCAGCACCATGGGTAGAGTCCTTTTTTCCTCATACTTTTGATTATTTATTGGGTAAAGGTCAAGTCCCTTAGTTTGTTCTGCATTGGGATTATACACAGTTTATTAAGTATCTTTCAATCTTATAGAGTTAGATGAAATTTTAGAAATAAAAAAGTGTTCTGAGATGTGAGATCGTGGTTGTAAACCCACTCGACAAATTGCTTTTTTTGTTATGTTTCATGGGGTGAGCGATAGACTTTTGTTGTTTAGATTTGTTAGATTAATTTGCAATGGAGGAAGGTGGAATATTGCAATGCCAGCCTTTAATTTTTTCGGTGGACACGTGGTGTCTATTTAGATGCCCATTGAACATTACTGGAGGATGTGGTACTGGACTGGATCCGAATACACATATTCCCAATCATAGTTAAGTAAAATTACACTGTTTGATTTATATAAACCCGTATTGCAAGTAAGTATTTAACCAATCTGATTGTCCTTCGGTTATAAATCATCCCTACTTTCTCATCTTTCCTAATAAGTTATTTCCAACAAAATGAAAACATACTCTTTACGAGCAACACAATGATATTTCATCAGAACACTTGTTCAGAAACCATATTACAAGCAAACAAAGATAAACTAAAACAATCAGGATTTGGATAAAAATTAAAATGAAACAACACAAATATCATAAAAATTAATTTGGAATAAGATCTCTTTTTTAAGTAACAACGCAACAACATACTAGTCCACCAGTTGGTTTTGGATCCGGAACGCACAGGCCAATCAAAGGCCCAAGATCATTACACGGCCCATTACAATCCGACTTGGTCTTGCATTTACTTGTGAAAATGCAATCTGAAGGAAAATCTGCTTTGATTTCAACATCACCTAAAAAGAGATGTAAAAAGAAAACTCAAATTTAAGTTAAAAAAAATCAAAAGATCATAAAATAAAACAACTTTTTTCAATAGAGAAAACTAGATGATAAGCTACGTACCGGTGGATTGAGAAGGAACAAGGAGAAACAGGATTAAGAGAGTGACAAATAGAAATTTGGATGATTCCATTTTGGTTTTTGAAATGTTCATGTATGATTGAAGGTTATAGTTCTGAAATATGACCATTCTCTTATACATATTATCATTTTGAGACATTAATTGTTTTTCCATTCCTAGGTTGTCACTATTCCATGAATATCTCTATCTTTGATTCTTGAAATTATGCTTTAAACACTTACCTCATAAATAGAGATACTCATATGCATCTTTTTGTTTTCTTTTTCTAACATGGAAGAGATCTCATTTTTGATATTCATACTAACTTTTTTTTTTTTTTTTAATATTTTTTTTAAATAGGAACCCAGGAGAACCAATTTGGTAGGTATTGTATTGGTGACTTTAATATGGACTCTAAACGTCTAGTAGAAAAAGAGCATGTGATGTAAATTTTTCAGAAAGGGCTAAATAGGATTTTATAAATTCATTTTTTTAGCATGCATAATCTTGGGTTAAGACATAGAAACACAACTAAATTATGACAAAATTGACAACTACACACCTAAACTATACGGTGGTCTAACCCCCCTGAGCTTATTTTTTTCGTATTATTTACGCCTTCACTGATTACTTGATAAAAGAAGTAAAAATATTGCATGTGCAAACATGCACTTATTCAAGACGAAAAAAAAGGGTCTTAATGCCTTTTTTCGATTCTTTCAGACCTAAACGACCGGACCTCATTCTCTCTCAAATCCAAAAGGACAGACCCAAATACCTATAATCAAATATTTATACGTATTTAATAATTTTTTAATACATTAGATTTTAGGAAAAGTTACTAAGTTCATATAAACATATATTACTAAGTTAGTTCCGCCTATGCATCTATGGGGGGCAGAAAATAATTATGCGCGATATCAGCAGATGATAATGTGGTTTCCATAATGATCTCATTTTGCTTTCACTATTGGTCTTGCCAAGTTTCAATTCCATCTGCACAGGAAAAGAATCAACAATAATGAAGAGATTGCATCATTATTCGTTACTGAAAATCAGTGTTTTAAAAGGCGAAGGCGTAAGGCGGGGCGTTTTACGTCTGCCTCAGTGAGGCGTAAGCCCCGAGGCACGGGGCGTAAGCCCCATGGGGTTTTAATTTTTAATATTTTATAAAATAATATAATTATAATCAATACTTTTAAATAGGTGAAATAGCGTAAAAAATGAAGAAAACTATAAATAAGTGATATATATATATATATATATATATATATATATATATATATATATATATATAAAAGTTCACGTGACGATGGGGCCCAAAGAGCACCGGCTGAACTCAAGAGATATATATATATGCTCCACCACAAAAAAAAAAAAAATTAGAACAATATATTATACGTCTATATATATATATGCTCTACCCCCACAAAAAAAACTAATTAGAACAATCTATTATACGCTACTTACAAGTACAAGTGACTGCTCGTTACTTTTTTGAGATAGTAGAAGACAAGATAAATAGTTGGAAAAGAACATATATTAGGCATTCTAGCAATAAAAAAAAGTCTTGACTTTTAAATTTAATATTTCAGTTCCTTTTTAAAACATTTGAGTAATTACATGTTGACTTTTGAGAATTTGGGCATTATACTAAGGACTTATTTAACAAATTTCGTTTTAGTTTGAAAAAAAATTCTGGGCTTACGCCCTAAACGCCCGGGCGTACGCCCCAAACGCCCGGGCGTACGCCCCAAACGCCCAGGCGTACGCCCCGAATTGCTGGGCGTACGCCTTTCGATACTTTCGCCTCCCACCATAGCCTCGGGGCAATTTAGGTACGCCTCGCATCGAGGCTCGCCCCGGGGCTCGCCCCGAAAACGCCTTTTAAAACACTGCTGAAAATAGAAAGATTAAACTATAAGCAGAATACAAAATTGTCAAAGGTAATAGAGGACAAGGAAAAGACAAAAAGACAAAACTTAGAAGTCAAATTAAATCACTCGAAAGCAAGTCAATTAAAAGTTTGTGTATAGTCTAAGCAAACCTTTACCTTTTCAAAAAATAAGACATGTTTACTTGTCATCTTCTTTCTCTGTGAACTACTAGTTGTATCAAATCTTTACGTTTTCCAGATACCACATGAAAAAAATGTGACTTAATTGGGAGTGATAGCTGTGCAGTATTTTCTATTTGGAAGTTATATAGTAAGTTTTTATATGAGGTACTTGCACTAATAATAGATCTCGGGTTCAAGTCTTTGTGTTAACTATCGGAAATAATACTAAAACATGTTTGGCCAAATAAAAGAATTAGACCTCACATCTGGCAAAATATTAGTTGTATAAATAAAAATGTCACATCTGTTAAGTTAAACTTTACTAAAGGCATTGTCATGGGATAATTTATGTATCATTTGGCTCCCTCCTTTTCCACTATACATTGAAGTCCAAGCAACTATCACTTCATGATCAATTTGAGCTTATAAAATTGCACTGAGAAGTTCATTACATTCCCACATTCTAAACTACTCTGTTCCATTAGAATATTGGGATCACTTCACAAGAAAACCAACAAATTAAGAAATAAAATGACATTATCAATGGCTTGTTCAGTTTTCTTGCTTCTTGTTGTTTGCTTACCATTCATTATTAATTCTCAAGATAGAGCTCTCACTAATGAAAGCCCTGTTCCTTTCTCACCAGAAGCATACTCATTTTTTCACCCAAAAGCTCAACAACAAACCGCTAGTAATGAAAATTTATGTGATTCATCAGATTGTTCTGAATTTCCTAGAGCATCGAACGTGCAGTCAAATCTTGCATATGAAAGTTTATCACCACCAGAAGGTGGTGGGATTGGACTTGGACGTGGTGGGATGACTGGAATTCCTACCGGTTTTGTGTTTGCTATTCTTATAGCAGTTGGGATTCTGTTTGTGATCAGCACACGAAGACACAACTCCAGTAACACTAATACAGCTCAGCTTAATGCTTGATCGAATATCAATACTGATCACAGAGAGACGCGAATCTAAAATTTATGGTAAGTGGCTGCAGAATTAGTCTAATATGTACAAATATTTGCAATACTTATGGATCGAGCCAAAAGTAGCAAAAGGCCAGCTTTGCTGGTGGATTAAGCCAAATAAATTCCCAACATAACTTTCTCCATGCAGAGAAATTGAGAGCACACAAATGAGAAAACCATGCATGTATTTGGCCTTTACGTGTAATTTTTCAATTTGATGAAATCTATATTATAATTAAGCTCATCATATCAGTATTGAAAATGATTAAAATCATTGTCCTCTAAATGTCTTTCGCTGCTAATGCATTCTGAATTTTAATCATTACTTTGTTGCTTATACCACAAATAACCTCCCATATTTATAGTCGAAGGATTCGACTATATATAAATCTTCATTGATGAGCTCCCTAATCATACTCTTTCTCCCGTTTAAAGTTTGATGTGCTCGAGACAGAGATAGCAATCAACAAATTCAGTATTTTCAACACGGCACATATAAATTAAATTCCGCATTAAGACAACTAATGAGGCATTTGCGTACATGCATAAACAAATTCAGTATTTGAAGTTAATGAGTTCATTTTAATCCCAAGTTAATATACAATAAAAATTGGGCTTAAAATCAAATATTTTTTTTTAGGTATTTATTAAATTTCTTAATACATCATTTTTTTTAAAAAAGTTACTAAGTTCACGTAAACCCATTGATTACAAGTTATATATCCACCTTTGAGTACATAGAGCAGAACATAACTATGTTCCATACGAGGGAGACTAGATGATTAATGTGCTTTTCCATGATGATCCCATTTTGCTTTTTATTGGTCCTGCCAAGTGTCAACTCCATCGTTTGTCCATCAATTACAATGAAGAGATTGCATCATTAATTAGAAAAATTAAACAATAAGCAGAACTAATCAATTGTTAAGGGGAATAGACGATAAGAAAAAGACAGAGACTGGAAGTCCAAACTAAATCACTCGATTAAAAGATTGCGTATAGTCTAAGCAAACCTTCACCTCTTCAAAAAATAAAAGGGAAGAAGAAGAAAGGAGATAACTACTTGTCATCTTCTTTAATTCTCTGTGAACTAATTAATTGCAGCAAATCTTAATGTTCTCCTGATACCACATAATCAATGTGACTTGGAGCTGTGCAGTATTTTCTATTTTAAAAGTATACTGTATTAAGTTCTTAAAAGAGGTACTTGCGCGAATAATAGGTCCCGAGCTCAAGTCTTTCTGCTACCTATCCAAAGTATTATTATAACAGTGTTTGGCCAAATAAAAATATTAAACCTCAGCATTAAATAAAAGTGTCAATTTTTTTTTTTCAATTTAAACTTTTAGATAAGGCAGTTCACACAATTTAACAATAGTCACTTTACTAAAGGCATTATCATCGATGATTTATGTATTACTATTTGGCTCCCTCCTTTTCCTCTATACATTCAAGTACAAGCAACCATTAATTCATGATTAATTTCAGCTTATAAATTGAACGCAAAATTCCAGACATTCCCACAATTCTAATCTACTGTGTTACATTAGTCTACTGGGATCACTTCACAAAAACCAACAAATTAAGAAACAAAATGAAATTTCCAATGGCTTCTTCTCTCTTCTTGCTTGTTGTTCTTTGTTTACCATCCATTATTAATTCTCAAGATAGAGCTCTCACTTATGAAAGCCCTGTTCCCTTATCACCAGAAACATACTCATTTTTTCACCCAAATGCTCAACAACAAAACACTAGTAATGAAAATTTATGTGATGATTGTTCTGAATTTCCTACAGCATCAAATGTACAGTCAAATCTTGCATATGAAAGTTTATCACCACCAGAAGGCGGTGGGATTCGACTGGGACATGGTGGGATGACTGGAATTCCTATCGGTCTTGTGTTTGCTATTCTTTTAGGAATTGTGATTCTCTTTGTGGTCATCACACGTAAAGGCAACACAAGTGAAGCTAATACCGCTCAGCTTAATGTTTGATCGATACTGAAGATGCGAATGTAAGATTTATATATAGTGAGTGGCTTCAGAATTAGTCTAGTATTTATAATTGTTTGCATATGGTACTTATGGATCGATCCAAAAGTAGCCGAAGCAGACCTTTTGTCACCCAGTCACTGATGCTTCTGCTTATTTGACATTTTTGGTTTATTCTTGTTCGAGTTCATATGATTTGGGATGTGAGATGTAACACCCGTCTTTGTATTAGCTGTTAGAAAATATACTATGTACTAGTTAGTTCAGCCGCTAACTACGGGTTTAATTCTATATATTGTGAAAAAATCTTTAGACTATAAGTCATCTAAAGGTTATTACAAGTAACAAAATATCATAAAAAAGTGAAGACTAGTAAGCTGAAAAACAAGGCAGATAACATGTTAAAATCCACTGATAAGGTAAAAAGGAAAGATTATACTTCTATTGTATAACAAGAATCCTTTAACTAATTTGTAAGGATTATATTGAAACCATCAAATAATTAACACGGCAAAATCACGAAAGGAAGTAGAATACTCTCATGCTAACGCAACGAAATGCTTAACGGACACGCCTGCTTGCCTATGGGGAGGGATGGTGAAAAGGTATACAAGAGTAAAGAAAAAGGAACTTTTAGATTAAAATATTCCGGTGCAATATATCGTGCTTGGCATAATTAACTATAAGCTTCATAAAAATTACTCCGACAAATGCTAAAATATTACTTCAATGAGCCAAATATCTATCAAATACTGTTTTTTATCATAATAATTTATTTATTTGTTACTAGCACATCGAACAACAAAACCATATCCAGTAAATAATCTGTTATAATTACTTAATCCCCGTATTATAATTTCTATAATACCCATATTCTAATCTCAGTATAAATATTCGTTATTCACAAACCAAATGACCTCCAATTAACTTGATAATTCCACCAAACTATAAAAATATAGTATGGATCTGTCTTACATTCAGTGATAGTGTAATTTAAGTTCTTACAAACTCGGTGCAATTTCAATGTTATTGGAGCGTCTTTAAACGCAATTACATATGGTGTAAACACGTATGGTAGTAACTAGTACTAAGTGCTTTTTATCGGATCTTTGTCACGAAATCAGTCACTTGCTGCGGTAACAGAAGAGAAAAATGCCGAGTCGAGTGATCATCTTCTTCTTCCTCTTTTCTCTCTTCATCATCCCATCACTCACTGCATCCCCCGACAACGACGAATTCCTCAGCTTCCTCGAAGACTACGAGGATTCATCCGAACCAGACATCGACAACCATGCCGATCCCAAGTTCCCTTCAGCGCCATTTGATCGCGCTCAAGAAGATGAGGACATTAAGATTGATGACAAGGACGTTGTAGTCTTGACAGATAGGAATTTCAGCGAATTCCTGGAGGATAATAAGTATGTGATGGTGGAATTTTACACTCCCTGGAATGGACATTGTAAGGCCCTGGCTCCTGAATATGCGGATGCAGCAACAGAGCTGAAGAAGGAAAATGTGGCTTTGGCGAAGATCAATGCGGTTAAGGAGGTTGAGATTGCTGATAACTATGATGTCCGAAGTTTTCCTACCATTTTTTTCTTCGTTGATGGTGATCCTGAACCTTATAATGGCCGAAGAACCAAGTATGTCTGTCTCTTCTCTATATATACACACATTTTACATACACACTCATACAGATCTCACTACAAGGCATGCTAGTTGAAAATATCGTTGTCGCTAAAACTTAATCGCGGTGCCACCTAAAGTCGTAATGAAATACATTTTTTTGCAAGGCATGCTAGTTGAAAATATCGTTGTCGCTAAAACCGGTTTTTATTTTCTTGTATACTTCTGATTTATATGGTTTAGCTGATGATAAGCTTGATATCACTGTAACGTTGCTGGCTTGGGCAATCAATTATGATTGTGTGTCTCATACTCAATTAAAGTTATGACTTTAGCTCTTCTGGCTTATCAACCTGAGTTGTGTTTCGATGTGAAATTGATGAGGAGTTTTACCTGTAGAAATGCAATTGTCACTTGGATAAAGAAGAAGATAGGACCTGGCGTTTACAATATAACAACAACAGAAGACGCAGAGCGTGTACTAACTTCTGAGGACAAAGTTGTTCTAGCGTACCTCGACTCCTTGGTGGTATGTTTTTACTTAGTCTAGTGTTATTTGAACTTGAACCTTGATAGATGATTTTTGTCTTGTTTTGTTGCAGTAGCTGGTGAACTGCTATAATGCCTATCATTCTTCTCTTCTAGTGAAAGTATTTGTGTTTTTGCTTCTCTGAATATATCATCTAGATCTTCATTCTGTTGTGTATTTCCACCAAGTGACTATCTGCAACTTACATTGTTCTTAATGTGGCTTTGGCGAAGATCAATGCGGTTAAGGAGGTTGAGATTCCTCATAAGTTCATTAATGTCCAAACATTTTACAGGGTCCCGAGACTAAACAAGTTGCAGCTGCTTCAAAACTTGAAAATGATGTTAGCTTTTACCAGACAACAAATCCTAACGTGGCTAAGCTATTCAGCATAGAAGCCGATGCTAAACGCCCTGCTTTGGTTATGCTTAAAAAGGAGCCAGAAAAAGTGGTGCATTATGGTTAGCTGCTCCTTTCATCTAGGTTTTTAGATACTGGAATTGAATCTTGTCTCAACAGGCAGACATCCTTATTATTTTTTCATTTTGCCATCCAGATGGTCAAGTAAAAAAATCTGCAATAGCTAAGTTTGTTTCTACCAACAAGCTTCCTTTAGTGACAACTTTTACTAAAGAAACCGCCCCTGCAATTTTCGCGAGTCCAATTGAGAAGCAGGTAAGATTAGATCATTTGTTTAACAACTTTTATGACTTCTGTTTTGAAATTTTTCTTCCTCGTCTAGGAATATGGTTAATAATGTATTGATTGTCCCCTATGTTGTATGCAGGTTTTGCTTTTTGCCACAGCAAATGATACGGACAAGTTGTTTCCAACATTTCAAGATGCTGCAAAACTTTTCAAGGGAAAGGTAATGAGACATTTTGGTCAGTCTCAAATGGTGTTTTAAGGCTTCGGTTTACGTAGGTTGATCGGTGCTTGAGAGATAATGAATTCTAAGGCCTCGGTTTAAAGTTTAATTTTTTTTATCCTCTGTTCATTAGTGCGCAATTATCAAGTACTTATGTAACAGGAATAGGTAACTACCATCTATCATACAGTTTACTCCCAAATATCCAAATCTTCAATCCCTTACTTTTTGGAACTGTCAATTAACTAACAGTGCGTACTCTTTGACATGGATAAATGAAGCTTAACTTCGTTTTTGTGATAATGGACGACGACGAAGTTGGAAGACCAGTATCAGATTATTTTGGGGTCACTGGAGATGCTCCACAGGTAACACTTATTCCACATTATAATGGGCACAACAAGATTTTTTGGAACCTTGGTTACTGAATGTGCAATATTATCCTGATTTTTGATTTAATTCCTGTAGGTTATTGGATACATAGAAGAAGATGATCGCATTAAATTTAGATTTGAGGGGGACATTACACTCGAGAGGATTAAGGTAGATTGTCACAAATGGTTGTTAGGTGCATAAAATTTTGGTTGAGAAGTTCTGGACTAACTTTTTTCTTTTTTTTCTTTTTTCCTCAGGCATTTGGAGAGGATTTTCTGGAAAACAAGCTAAAACCTTTCTATAAATCTGATCCAATTCCCGAGATTGTAAGCTGCAATTTTCTTCTGACTTGTAACTCATCATAGTTGTGCTGATTCAAATCTGTTTCTTCTGTAATTATCACAGAATGACGGGGATGTGAAAATCGTGGTCGGGAACAATTTTGATGAAATCGTTCTAAATGAGTCAAAAGACGTGCTTCTTGAGGTATATGTTCAAGAAATGAATTTTCTTCCTTTGGTTTTTGTAATCAACTGAGGGATCAAAGTTTTAGTATGCACTTCAACATCTTTTTTGTTAGATCTATGCACCATGGTGTGGGCAGTGCCAAGCTCTAGAACCAACGTTTAATAAACTTGCACACCAATTACATGGCGTTGAGTCTCTTGTTATAGCCAAAATGGATGGAACAAGAAATGAACACCCTCGTGCTAAGGTAGTTTATAATAATACACGGTTTGGATTTGAAGAAGACAATATATAGTAGCTTGATCATCACTTTCTGTTCATTATGATCCTTTGCAGTTTAAAGGATTCCCAAGTCTCCAGTTCTTTCCAGCCGGAAATAAGAGCATTGATCCAGTAAGTGATGTTTATTTTGTTTGTGCTGGTGCTCTATAAACTAAGCAAGACGCCAAGTGTTTATGTGATTCTAGAGATCTCCAACTTGTTTGAGACTGAGGCATAGTTATTGTTGTATGTGATCCTACAGATCCTAGTTGAGACTGAAGGTACCATGGTGGGATTGTACAAATTTATCAAGAAACATGCAGCTATCCCTTTCAAGCTTGAGAAACCAGCTTCTTCTACCACATCACAGAGTTCTACATCTAAAGTACGTGTCAAGAGGGAGCCTAGCAACGTAAAAGATGAATTATGAGAATTGAGAAGAGTTTAACTTCTATACACTTGACAATATCTTTCCTTCTATTGTTAGATCACTTTTCTGTGGAACTATTTACATAACTAATGTTTAGAATATTACTAGTATTCTTTTATAGTAGTTAAAGAGTTTCAAACATACAGATAAAATCAGCTTTTTTTCAGTTTAGGTCTGAAAAGCTGGATTCCATTTGAGTCGAGTTAATCTTTTGAAGAGGTTCATACATTTTTATGTTTAATGGCCCCAACAAATCGAGATATGTGTAGCCTATAATTTTTTCTTGTTACTGTAATGACAATAAATACTCCCTCCGGTTTAGAAAGGGTGTCCACTTAACCTTTATTTTTAGTTAAAAAAAGTGTCCACTTATCAAATCAAAAAAGAATTAACTTTACTTTTCCAGATTTGACCTTATTAAATATTAAGTGACCAAATCTCAATACCTATTTAATTAAAAACATTTCAGTCAAATTACCTATTTTTGCCTAGGAGTTGATATTTTCTTAAGGAGTGCACAAATAGCTAAATGAACACTCTTTTTGAATGGGAGGGAGTAATTCAATATTAGAATTTCACTGGCTCGCTGTTAATCTAGAGTCTTGAAATACGGAATAATTTTCTTGGCTTGTGTGACTTTTAATCTTGACTCTAAACATTGAAAAGCTGAACAGCAAAGACTTTTAGCACAATAAAATGCAAAAAAACACACTTAATGCGAGGAAACTATTAGACTTGCGTAGCCAACCCTTTCCAGCTTAAACGGAATAACTACGACTCTGGAATAATAGTAGAAGAAATAGTGAAGTGTAAATAAATACGTGAAAAGATAATTCATCATCAAGGATCATGCAATGTGAAAAAAAAAGCAAACTGCTATTGTTTCTCTGTCAGTGTGCTGCCAAAAGTCCAATTAACCTACACAATAAGCACCCCAAATGGAACAAAGCCATAAAATGCCACTGTAAAAACGCTTCAGCAATTGATTTGTAAAAAGCCTGTATCATATTTATAGCCTGTTTGGCTAAGTTTCTAAAATCTACTTATTTTGAAAAGTGCTTTTCAAAAAAGTACTTTTGGCAAAAAATAGTTTGTGTTTGGCCAATAAATTTTAAAAGCACTTTTGAGCAGCAATTAGTGTTTGGCTAAGCTTTTAAAAAGTGTTTTTAAGTGTATTTTTCTCAAAAGCACTTTTCAAAAAAATGTTTTTGGACAAAAGCTATTTTTTTAGCTTCTGAAAAACTGTTTCTGCTACTTCCCAGAAGCACTTATTTTCTCCCAAAAGCTTGGCCAAACACCTCACTTTTTTAAAAATAAACACTTATAAAAAATAAGTACTTTTGGGGAAAAAAAAACTTGGCCAAACAGGCTATTAATCAGCTTCCTCCAAAAGGCAAGAAACAGGACTCATCCAACATATATTTTCTGAATTTAGAAGCTTTCTTCTGTCTTTGCTCAGATTCAAGAGTATTTCTCCTCTGACCAAATGTCCCGTGGACTTCCCAAAGATTTAGGACCAAGGTAAAACATAATCTGCATCCAAAATATAATATAGATAATAACATCTTCAAGCATCCCAAATTTTGACAGATACCTTGATGTCTTAAGATCTCCCCCGAAGACTAAATTGCATCATGCATGGAAGGTAGGCATGACCAAGAGAAACAAATTGACTTGCCAGTAGCGATTTGTATCTACCATTGACCACCTCAAGACGGAACACTACCATAATGCAGCTTGTTACGAGATATATCTATCCTGCTGCTCCTGGAGAATTCTTCCAGAAGATTTTGCGTCCAGGTAAAGGGATCCGACTTCTTCCAGATCCGCCTGTAAAAGTAAACAGGTAAGTAACAATTCCCCCAACTCCGTATTGACCAAAACCAAAAACAAATTTGATCGTCAGGTACCTTGCAGATTTTATCACGTCCATTCATTTTGGCCACTATATTGGCTGGTGATAGTAGCTGAACAGCATGCCTGACAGAAAGGAAAAGATTGGAATTTGGGACACTCCTTTCCAGAAAAATTGATAGCTCTTAATAAAATACAGTAAGTTAATCAAACCTCAAGGAAGCTTGCTGACCAATCTCTCCTAGGTACGCAAGGCTTTCTTCATCTATTTCTAGTTCCTCTACCTGTGCACGGATAGCTAAGATCTGACCATGCATTGAGACACATATCCATCAAATAACTGCTATGTCACATCAAGGTCGAAATCAACTAAGTGTGCAACAAAAATGTTTATCAAACTATCCAAACCTGTATCATTTCAGCTGGACCATAAGTTTCAGTTCTAATAATCACCAACCGATCTAATAAGTCAACTGGAATGCCATGTGGACTAGCCATATCTGTACCCCTGCAAAGAAAAACATCTAATTTTAAGTGATAACTGACTCATCCTAGCCATCGCATACATTTAAGGTGTTTAAAAAGCTATATTATCTAAAGAGAAAACACAATTTACACCAACAACAACAACAACAACATACCCAGTGAAATCCCACAGTGTGGGGTCTGGGGAGGGTAAAATGTACGCAGACCTTACCTCCATCTCGGAAGATAGAGAGGTTGTTTCCGGAAGACCCTCGGCTCAAGAGAAAACATGATGAGAAAAGAAAAAAACTAAAAACTAAAAACACAATTTACACCAACCTGAATAAATAGAAACTAAAAACTCAGGGACTAGTTGAATTTTTCCAATATAACCAACAACAACAACAATATACCCAGTGAAATCCCACAATGTGGGGTCTGGGGAGGGTAAAGTGTAAGCAGACCTTACCCCTATCTCGGAAGATAGGGAGGCTATTTCCGAAAGACCCTCGGCTCAAATTTTTCCAATATAACCACTTAGAGGATTTATTGATAGCAGATAAAGATACAACAAGCTCAGCGATGATGTGCCAGTGAAATCCCACAATGTGGGGTCTGGGGAGGGTAAAGTGTACGCAGACCTTACCCCTATCTCGGAAGATAGGGAGGCTATTTCCGAAAGACCCTCGGCTCAAATTTTTCCAATATAACCACTTAGAGGATTTATTGACAGCAGATAAAGATACAACAAGCTCAGC
This sequence comes from Lycium barbarum, assembly GCF_019175385.1. NCBI lineage: Eukaryota > Viridiplantae > Streptophyta > Magnoliopsida > Solanales > Solanaceae > Lycium > Lycium barbarum. Next base: position 165,491,811 of record NC_083337.1, read on the forward strand.
GATGATGAGCGGATTTTGATATTCTCACATCTCTTGTAGCTAAAAAGTTAAAACTAAAATGGCCCATGTGAATGTATTAGGGCAGCCCGGTGCACTAAGCTCCCGCTATGCGCGGGGTCCGGGGAAGGGCCGGACCACAAGGGTCTATTGTACACAACCTTACCTTGCATTTCTGCAAGAGGCTGTTTCCACGGCTCGAACCCATGTGAATGTATTGGATGCATAAAAACAACTTAAGAAAAAGAGTGACTATGTATTGTATTATCCTTTATTTCTAAAGACACAAAATAGAATGGGATGTTCTACAAGCACTACATTCTAATATACAACAGATAGATGTCAGATGCAAAGGGGCCAGAAAGCAGCTTCGGTTTATAGTTATCAGAAAAACACACAATCAAAGAAATAAATAAAATTGATAACATGATAATCAATTTTAAGCATGGGATGGAATAGAACCTCTTACCTGACATTACAGATACCTCTATTTGTGGCAAAAATCACAATTGGAGAAAGTGAACTCTCCAGAGCACGATTCAAGTACGAAAAGCATTCCATATCAAGCATGTGTACCTGCAAAAGAAGCTTCTGTCATTAACTGATCTATAAAAGCATATAATGACTCAATAGACATAAAATATCTATACTAGAAATAACCTCATCAATGAATAAGACTCCGGGGACAAGTTCTGCAGCACCTTCATCAATATAGCTATTAACCACCTGCAGAGAAATAACCCACACGATACGTTATGCTAAATTCTAAACCTTTGTGCTCTACCAGACATATGAACATATCCATGTCTATTCTACTGGATGCAGCTCCAGGCATTATAGTCCATAATCAACAAGCATGAGGCAGAACATTCGGCTATCGAAAGCATTAATTGCACCAAACATAGCAAAGTACCTTATTGATCTCTTGGCGCAACTTGTCAGTGATTTCGGTTTTCCTGGGTTTCATCATCTGACCCATTAAAGACAATATATCTTGTCCTCCTTGAGGTCGTGCATTTGAAGAATCAAGATCATGCAATGTAACATCCTGGCAGAAAGGAACATTAGATCCAGAACTGCAACTATTTACGGATACCTTCATGTCCCTCTTAACAAATTTCCCTCCTAAAAGGCCATTTAAGTATTGATCTATTTGTAAAAAAGATGGAGATGCTTGGATATTTCCCTCCTGCTCCATTGACTATGTCATTTGTTATCAAATGAACTAAACATTTTTCCAGTTAACTCAATTAAATCTTGGAGCCTGAATTCTTGGCCATCACTGTATCTATCTAAGGTTTCATGACATGACTCCTCCAATTGGTATCTAGAATTTCACTCTGCAATTTGAAGTTTACAGAAAGAAAATAATCTTTAAAGCATTTATCATTAAATGCATTTCATAAGTAAGGAATATAACAAATTGTCTTAATTGTGAAAGAAGCGCCAAGAAATGAGAGTAACCTGGACTATCTCCTTCTTTTTGTGAACCTCTCCTTTAGGAAGTGGAACATACTCTTCTGCCTCGAGATCAAATTCTGTAGCAAAAGCATCACTCCTACCCACTCTTTTAACTGCTCCACTATTTGCTTCAATGTATATCACATCGCCAACAGCAATCTGCTCATATATCATAGAGACAGGAGATGACACTAAATAAAATAAATGACACCATAAGAGAAACGGTCCAACCTAGATCTAACATTTGATGCTAAGGAGGGAAAGCAAATATTATCCTTAACCATACTTATCGACGGGGAAAATTTCCTCTATTGGCGGCATTTACCTTTTCTTTAATCAAGGCATCGTATATAGTTGGGTCAAGCTTCAACTGTTTGGTTCCTTTGACAGTTTTTAGACCAACTATAACATGGTTGATGCTTTTCCCATATCCACCAGTCACGCTCTCAGCCTCTTCTGGAGAAAGTTCAGTCACCTATATTTAAAAAAAAAGCAGTTTTCTAGTACATCAAAACTAATCAAGCAGAAAGTAAAATCATTGTGTCAAAGACATAAAAATGAATTAGATGAGAAATGGGATGATTGTGGACTTGCCTCTCCTTCATAAACCTCCTTATTTTCCTTCATACGAAGCCCTATAGCTCGCCTGAAATTTTCCATCAAAACCTCAGTCTTCTTAACTTCTGATGAATATACTTCAGATCCCACCATTGGACAGAAAGGAACCTGTAAAATTGGTGCAAGCACTAGAAATATCATACAAGCTATATTTTCAACAGTAAACTATATTAAGGATAATGAATATTCTTAACAACCAGGAAGAACCATTTACAACACCAATTAATTAAAAAAAGATGCACTAAACCTAGAGCTAAAAGTAACAGAAGAAAAAAGTACCTTACTCCCAAGTTCTTGTGATATACCAAGAGCGAGAGCTGTTTTCCCAGTACCTGGCGGTCCAGCAAGCAGTAGAGCTCGACCAGCCATCTTCTTTTGGCGTATCATATCAACCACGAGCCCTGCAGCTTCTCTGGCTGCAGCCTGGCCCACAAACCCAGATGCCAAAGGCATTGCATTTCCATTGGGCTGCCATATAATACAATGTAGTTACATTCAATCAACCATATGAGAACAATTGAAGCGAATGAGAATCAAACTCAGGATTCGAAAACGTTCTAGATGCCCAGAATATCAGCACATGATAGAAGCTTTACTGAAATTTAGAATCACAACCCCCCAAAATGCTGAACACCCAAAAGAAAGAAATTAAACCTCTACATAACCAAGAAAATAAATTAACCTTTATACCATCAAGTTGGGATGGTTGTTTCCCGTGGTTCATTATTGTATTGTTTTCTTGAAACCATGTTTGTTTCCATTGTTTTTACAATTATGTTGTATGGTGTTGTAAACCCATTGTAATTTTGTGGTTATATAACGATGAAAAAAGCCCAACTTTTGTAACCACGGATTTGGGGGTTTTTGTGTGGTTATGTGTTTCATTTCATTAATACTGTACAATACAATACCATACTGTACATTATGAAACCATGGGTAACGACCATCCAAACAAAGGCTTATGAAAATTGAGAACCAATAAAACTCAAGAAAAACAAATTAAACCTTCGACCAAAAAGCAGCTTTATTGAAATTTAGAATCAAAACCCAAAACCCAAAAACAACTACAACAACAACATACATCCAAGTGGTGGGAGAGGTCTGGGGAGGGTAGAGTATACGCAGACTTTACCCCCCTACGTCGTAGAGATAGAGAGGTAAAAAGCAGTTTGACAAAACCCAAACAAACTATAAACCCAGTGATTGCAGTCCAAAAACTCACCTTGATGCAATGTAAAGTAGAGTTTTTTTGGTGTTACGATGCCTCTATGCAAAGGAAATAATGTGTAGCGTATTTCATGCATACAGTACGAGAATAGGGAAAAGAGGTATTACCTCAAGGCCAAGTCCTTTAATGTGAGTATGAGTTGCTATTCGTTGCTTCTTTATGGTGGATTGTACCTCTTCTATCTTCATCTTCTTCCTCTCTCTTTTGCACCCTCCTTGTTTGTGTACTTGGGGTTTAACAGAATGGAGGCCACGCTGTGCGTTTTTTAATTTCCTTTTTCACACAAAGGCCAAGAGTTATTTCCCTAAATTATTTTTTAACTTTTTTCAAATTATTTTTTTAAAGCTTCGCATACTCCCTCCTGCGTTCACTTTTACAGTGGTGTTTACGACTTGGTTAAAAATCGATCCAAACTGAAAATCGAATCAAATTAATTAAATAAATGAATAGTTATTTGGGTTTGATTCCTAAATTTTGAAAAATCGATAATATTTGATCTGGTTTGGTTTTATAAAAAACAAACCCAAAAAAAAAAGCTGAATCAAACCGGCAACTTATATACACAATTTTTATAATTATACATATACAATATATTAATTTTTATTGCCCAAAAATATATATTAATTTTTCTAAATAATTTTAAATACTTTGTTTACTTTTTCATCAAAAATTTCTTTATCTCTAATTGGCTAACGAATTTTACACCTTAAGCCCATGCCTTAAAACAAAATGCATGAATCCAAACTCATGTATTCGATGAAACAACTGTGAGATTTATCTAAAAAAAATTGTACTATTTCTTATAAGGATATTGCTCTTAATAAATGCTTAAAGATCTTAAGACATTTTCTCCATAATCCAAGAAAATTACAGCCCCACAAAAAAAAAGGGTAATAACGGATTATAAATTTAAGAAAATTACAAAGTCTTTCCTAATCTTAGGATGAGAGAAATACCATTAGGTTTTCTTAAGAACCGAAAAATAAAAACCAAACCGAACCAAAGTGGCAACAACCAAACCCATGGATATGTGTTATATTTGGTTTCAATAATTAAAAAATCGAACCATGAACACCCCTACTTTTACTTGTCCTTACTTGTCCGGTATTATTTTCGTTCACTTTTACTTGTCCAGTATTTTTAAAATAGATTTTTCACTTTTAGCATATCAAGAGAAGACAATTTCTTTTTCCCTGTTTTATCCATAGTATTAATTAGTACTCATTTCAAATATATTTCCAATTTTTAAAAAATATGCATTAATTAATATGGGTATCATAAATTAAACACTTCATTTATTATTTCTTAAAGGGTGTGCAAAGTCCATAGTAGACAAGTAAAAGTGATCGGAGAGAGTACTTTCTAGGTCACTTATTAAATTAAAGATATTTAAAAATAGTAATTATTGGAGTTATGCTTTCTTGGTTTGATACATATTTTGGATTAAATTTGTCTGATTAAAATGACAGTTAAAATTAATCACGATAAAAGAAAAAATCATATAATTTATTTGTGATAAATTTTATTAATATTTCCAATATAATTTAAATTTTTCACTAAATTACTTCACAGCCATCTCCCTTTCCCTTCTAATTCTTATATTTGAGTTTGCTTTAAAACTTTAATCATAGCTTAATACGGTATTAATTATGCTTTAATATTTTCTTCTACTAATATATCTATCTATCTATATATATATATATATATATATATAAGCAGGACATAGGACCGCCTACGTGGCACTCTAAAAAAACCGGGAATTGCATTTATTTATTTTCACAATTTTTTACAACTTTTCGTTATTTTCATTTAAAAAAAGCATGGCTCTTTATCTCTACAAAGAATGCTGAAAAGTCACGTCTTAAATTTCCTTCTCGGTTCAACCGTCACAACTGATTACTTTTACTATCTCGGTTTCATCCTCTTTAATCTCAATTAGGATTTAGGCCTTCTCTCTCGCCCATTTTCCTTTCTGCATCAATCTGCAACACTTTCCTGTTTCCTCTCGGCTAAGATTAAATCCTTCAATTCTTCTTCAATGTTTTCCATTTCCCTTTTGCTGATTTTGAATCTAATTTACCGCAGGGGTCAAATGAGAATAAGAAGAAGAAGGAGTTTTTCAAAATATTAGTTCTAGCGTGTTTCCATGGACCTCCTTTTCCAACTGGTAATTTTGGTTAGACGCTGCTCCCCTTCGAGAAAAGGACAAAAATAGTCCCTTAACTATGATAGTAGGTTCAAAATAGTCCCTTAACTATGCACTTAACGGTTTTAGTCCTTTAAGTTTGTTACAAGTTAATAAAAATGGTCCCTTAACTATGAGAGTAGGTTCAAAATAGTCCCTTAACTATACACTTAACGGTTTTGGTCCTTTAAGTTTGTCATAAGTTGACAGTTTTAGTCTCGACAAAATATTCATCGAACTCTGTTTGTTAGATTTGACGAGAACTATGAAAAAAAGGGAAAAATTAGTGAGAACTCTAGATCGGTCAAATAACTCGGGACAAAACCGACGGACGTTAGTCGGTTATAGGATGGACTTCTGCGCATTTTTCCTCAAAAATAACCGATGGACTTCCGTTGGTTTTCGTAAAAACAATAAAAATAAAAAATAAAAAAAATAGTGTCCCTCGATTTTATCCATCGGTTTCCGTCCATCATTTTTTTCGCTTGTTTTTGGTAGTGACAACTTTTTTAGTTTCTGCTATTTCTAATTTATTTCTAAAGTCTAGTGTATTTTATTTAGTCGATGGATTCCCTCAGTTTTAATCGATAGAGTCTGTCGGTCTTTGTGTTTCGAGACATCATTTTCTGACATTATCAAACCGTTAAGTGCATACTTAAGAGACTATTTTAAAACAACCCTCATAGTTAAGGGACCATTTTGTCAACTTATGGCAAATTTAAAGGACCAAAACCGTTAAGTGCATAGTTAAGGGACTATTTTGAACCTACTCTCATAGTTAAGGGACCATTTTTGTTAACTTGTAACAAACTTAATGGACTAAAACCGTTAAGTGCATAGTTAAGGGACTATTTTGAACCTACTATCATAGTTAAGGAACCATTTTTATCCTTTTCTCCTCCCCTTCCCCCTCGGCGGATACAACCTATATTCAGTGAGTTCAATGGAGCCAGTATTCCCGATACAAAACATAAATATGTGTGAAAAATTACTAAATTTCAACAACTATTAAATTCTGAATCCGTAATTTCAAAAGTATAATGTGTTTCATGCTAGAAACTTAAATATAGAATTCAAATACATTAGCCTTCCTGTCCAGAGACAGATCCCTCGCCAAGGTAAATATCATCTTTCTCCGCTTTGAGATTTGTTGGGTTAGTGTTTCATGTTTTTGTGTATCCATTATTCTCAATTTCTTCCAGAATTTAGATTCGTTGTAGCACTTATAATAGTTTGGTCTATCGTTTCTCTTTCAACTATAGTAATTTCTGAAGGAAAATTTAGTTAAAGAAATCTAATGCTATAGAGTCTAGACTTCCGCTCTATGATCTCATTTTTAATCCGTGCCTATGATACATATCCTAATATATATATATATATATATATATATATATATATATATATATATATATATATATTAAAATCATGCTTTAAATGACAAGATAATGCATTAAAGATTTCACACAACACCAATGTTTTAAAATTGTCTAGCATGAGCAAGAGAAGGTGGTCGGTCTAATGATTTTTTGTTGGTAATTGAAATGTTCATATTTCATTTATACATATTTTTACCTTCCTAATTTACAACTGATAATATATTTTTTTTTATAATTATTAATTTTAGTTTTACTATTTTTAATATTCCTTGAGCCTCCTTAATTAGATAAAACTTAAATAAGCTTTGATAATATATATCTTCCTTAAGTGCTCTCTTTCTCATAAATAGGAGGGATATTATATGAATCCATTATTAGCTCAATCGTTATTCTATAAATTTACTTATCTTCTTCAGAAAAGGATCAAAAATATCCCCTCTACTTTGGAAAAAGGGCTAAAAATATCCTCCAAACTTATTTTGGGTAAAAAATACCCCTCCCATCCTTAAAGTTTTCAAATATACCCTTGTCTTGACGGAAATTATCCCCCAAAATAACCCGAAATTATTTTTTAAACCCGCTCCATTATTTAAACCCGACCTAACTAAATAATAACCCATAAGATCCCCTTATTCCCCCAATACATAGGTTTGAAGTTTGAGGGAATTGGGGAAATAAGGGGATCTTATGGGTTGTTATTTAGTTGGGTCGGGTTTAAATGATGGAGCGGGTTTAAAAAATGATTTCGGGTTATTTTAGGGGATAATTTCCCTCAAGACAGGGGTATATTTGAAAACTTTAAGGATGAGAGGAGTATTTTTAACCCAAAATAAGTTCTGAGTATATTTTTAGCCCTTTTTCCAAAGTAGAGGAGCATTTTTGACCCTTTTCCCTATCTTTTATAAGACCGCGTAAAGCACGGGTATATTAACTAGTTTAATAATAAATACCATAGTGAAGTATTCTTTTAATGCAAATTTTTATATTTAAATTATTTTTTCTACTTCCTCCAACTCCGAGCCCCACATTAGTATAATTTCAACACAATATTAAATCCGATGATACGACGCCTTAGAAGATTCGCGGGTCCCAAAAGTGAGTATCCAGCATGTGGCCGCCAACATAAACTGAATTTCATGGCAGCTTTTAAGGTTCACAAATTGTCAGGCCTTTTTTATATTTTTCTTTCCCCCAATTTTCATATTGGTGAAGCAAAAAAGTACACGAATCTTCTCCCTCGACACAAATAAACTCTTTTTAACCCTTTCCTGGTCTCATTATAGTACTGGTTGCAAGCAATTCTGTTGTGTGTTGAGTGAAATATGGTTGTGGGTGTTCTTGCTTTACAGGGGTCCTTCAATGAACACATAGCATGTCCTATTGATACTCTCTCTTTTCATATACTGTTTATGCTTCTTCTTTTTTTTTTTTTTTTTTTTAATTTGTGTTTCTTGGTTCAAGTTGCTGAGTTTTCTTATGTTTTGTGTTGGCAGCGCTGAAAGGATTGGGAGTGAAGGGAGTTCAAATAAGGAAGCCAGAACAGTTGAAGAAAGTTGTCTTATCATTCCAGGGGGTGAAAGCACCACCATGGCCAAAGTAGCCCAGTACCACAACCTGGTATTTTTCTTCCTCGTGCCTAATGTCTTTGCCTTGACTCTTGTGTAAGCCTGGAGTATAATTTTATCTAAATCATCAAAAATCCAATAGATTATTGTCTTTCAGTTAATTTTCGAGCATTTATTCCTTTGCCTAGCATAGCCCGTCCAAGACCTGGATACATAATTGAGGTAGGTTGACGATAAATATCAGGAGTGTCCATGTAACAATGTATTACATGGACTCCCTGATTAGATTGGGGTGGATACAAAGGATGCGTATAGCCAACCCCAACTTGGCATCGATGTATAGTTGATTGATTAATTTGATTATGGAGCGTTCTAGATAATATTTGGAATAAAACATTAAATTTTTGGGTTACTTAGAAACATAATTGAATGTTGTGTTCAAACCACTAAATGGTAGTATTGGCTTTGTCGCAAATCATTTTCATTTTTTCTTATTATGATTACAACTTGGTCATGGACTAATCTAGTGGGTACTTGCTATCTCTTACTAGCAGAAGTACTAGGTAATTAGGCCTCATTTGTTTTCATTAAGATTAAGACGTCTGAATCTGAATGCACATCTGAATGATTAAGATGTTGTCTCTAGATCTGGACACTGAATGATTAAGACTGTTTGTTTTTCAACATCTGAATGTGCATAATGTATTTATTTAAGCATAATAAATACAAAATAAAAATAAAAAAGTAACTACATATTAGAAAATAAATTTAAATTTAATAAAATAAAAATATTATTTGATAAAAAAATGAAAATTTTATATTTGATAGCAATGATGGAGATGCTTTGTAGTGGTAATGGGTAGGGGTTTTGGGGGTGTAGGTGGTGGTGCGAGGGTTGTGGGAGTAGTGGTGGGTGGTGGTGGTGGGATGGGTCGGAGGTAGGGTGAGGGGGGTAGTTGGGGGTAAGGTAGGCAGGGCGTGGGGGTAGGGTGGAGGTGGTGAATGGGGTGGGTATTGGGGGGTGGTGGTGGGTGGGTTGTGGGGTGGGGGTAGATGCATAGTAATGGGGGGATGGGTCGTGGGTAGGTGGGGTGGGGATGGGGTGGTGGTGGGTGGGTTGTGAGGTGGGGGGTAGATGGGTAGTAGTGGGGGTTGGGGTTGAGGTTGAGGTGGTGGGTGGTGGAGTAGGGGCGGGATGGAGCAGGTGGTAAAAATTATATATACAAAATACCTTTTAATGATATTAAGATTTTGTTCAAGATCTTAATGATTAAGACCTATTCAGACCAAATAAGTGCTTAGATCTTAATGTAAACAAATACACTTAATGGCCTAAAGTCTGAACTATTCAGATTTAGACGCAAACAAATGAGGCGTAAGACTTAAATAGATGAGAAGAAATCACCTATTGTTTTTTGCCTCTGTTGATATTTTGAAACCTAGTCTCCCCTGATCTCTTCCAGCTTTATCAACCGCTAGGCCATACCTCTGTGTGCATTGTCCTTGTTATTGGATTAAACACTAATCCCTCCGGTTCAAAATGACTATCCACTTAACTCTTTTCACACCCCTTAAAATACTAATTCTTACAAAAAAAAAATAGGTATTTTGACTAAACTATCCTTAATTAATAGACTCTTGCTTATTTATTGCTTGAGTAAATAGGGACAAATTTGAAAAAATAAAGTTAATTCTTTCTTGATTATGTAAGTGGATACTTATTCTGAACCAAAATAAAAAGGCTAAGTGGACACTTAGTTTGAACCGGAGGGAGTATAATCTTTTGGCTGTAAGCAATTGCAACTACACCATTGTTATTATGCTTGCTATTACATATTACCACGTTACTTATTTTATTTCTAATTGCAGTTCCCTGCTTTGCGTGAGTTTGTTAAAATGGGGAAGCCAGTGTGGGGTACATGTGCAGGCCTTATCTTCTTGGCAAATAAGGCAACTGGTGGGTATTCAATTCAATCATATTCTTTACAATGAACATCTTTTCAGCACAGTTTATCACTCTGTTTTCTCCATTCTTAGTGTTTAATCAATGTTAAGATGAAAGGATCTTCTGATATGTTTTGTTGTTTCTCATCTCAGGGCAGAAAACTGGAGGGCAGGAACTGATTGGGGGGGCTTGATTGTACTGTTCACAGAAACTTCTTCGGGAGCCAGGTAACTGAGTGGTTTTCTCCTCAAGGTCACAATGATGAGGCTAGTTTTGAGGAAGTATATTCAATGAGAAAAACATACATTCTTAGCACTTCAATTCAATCAGTTAAAAAGATGATAATGGAGTACTTGCGATTGGTAATTGTGAATTTCAGAGGCATATATAGATATACTACATACATCATTCGTCAGTCTATAAATAAGAGGTTCTTATAGGTCTCCCAACGAGCCAACCTTGTAAGGTTTTAAGGCTTCATTAGCTTTATGAGACTGTCACTTGTTTTAACTTCATTTTGTAGTTTTGAGAACGCATCCTCTAGTTGCTGTTTATTTGAATTCTCAGAGCTCCACCTTGTATGGAGTAAGTACTTTCCAGGAAAATGCTTTTTGTCTTACCTGTTAGTTTTGAAAAATCTTTACTGAGGGAGTTCATGGTCCTTTGGTTTCTTTGACTAGCACAAAGCTCCACAAAAGTATTCGGTTATCCATCTACTTTGAAATTGAGGCTTAATATATTGATCTATCTTGGAGAAGGTAGATATTGTCATTTATCGAAGCCAGTAGAATATATCGGGGCATTTTTCCCCTCGTGAAAAATAAACTGTATTAGGACATGCAAGAGGAAGCATGTTTTGAGAATAGTTGTTAGTAACCGCTGGTTGTTCTACCAATTTGAATTGTGGTAGCTTCAGTAAGTGAAGTAGATCTTATGTTTCTTCATTATAAGGCTGCTGCATATCTGTGGCAGTTTATTTATTCGTCTTTGGTATAATGTAATGCCAAGTAGAGGATCACCTGGCTAGTTAGGATTTACAAGGTATCAGAAAAGAACAAGGAAAACTAGGAAGGTTGCACCATTATGTCTTATCTGACTGATTTGGAAGGAACCGGGAACATGAATTCACTAGAATTGAAATCCATTTTATACACTCAATAACTCTTGTCCAATTTTTTGTTCATTTTATCCAATGAAGAGATACCCGAATGCATGTTTCCCCGTCTCACCTAATCAGCACCTTTTTTTCTGGCAATACTTTTCCTGGCACTTTCTCTGCGCCATCAATAGTAATGATTTCTGATATTTTAATATTATCAATTATGGAGTTCTAATGTAGCAATTGAATTGTCGGAACCAAACAGATTCAAAGCTTTGAGTCAGAACTTCCTATTCCTGAGATTGCAGTTACAGAAGGTGGTCCTCCTAGTTGTCGTGCTGTTTTTATCCGTGCTCCTGCAATTATTGAAGTAGGACCAGATGTTGAAGTGCTGGCGGAAATCCCTGTTTCATCCTCTGAAACTGCTAACTCCAATCCTGCTATGCAGAATGAAGAGGTTTTAATTTATCCTATATATTGGTGCCTGCAATATAGATGCAAGGATTATTGAATCCTTTAAGTAGTATACTCGTTCAAGCACTCATACTCACTCATTCACCTGTGATCTGTTATTTTGGTTGATTGAAAGCTAAAACTATGATGGTTGTGTTTGTAGTTCTTTCTTTTGTTGCATGAGATCATCTTTGCTGCCAGGGTTTATTTATGAATGCTTATGATCAAAGGTATCTAGAGCAAAGGTTTTCTTGTTTTGCTAAAAAAAAAAAATTTAAACATAGACAGCTTCTAATGTCTCCTTTATTTTTCGCATGGCTTCTTCATTACTGTATTTCCTTTCCATAATTGACTTTGATATGCTGTACTTGAGCCGAGGGTCTATCGGAAACAGCCTCTCTACCTCCACAAGGTAGGGGTTAGGCTGCGTACGCACCAACCTTCCCACCCTCCCCAGACCCCACTTGTGGGATTACACTGGGTATGTTGTCTTTTTGTTGTTGTGTTACAGCTTCTAATTTCCATATAATGAGTTATCACTGGCCAAGTTTAATGCTGCCATTAAGACTTGGGGTCTGCTTGTTTTGTTGTTTGCTGGCAGTACTATGTGCTAAGATGCTAAGCTCAGATTGCAACCTTAGATTAACCTTTCTGCCTGTTCAAAAAAGAACAGCTGTGACAATACGTTAAAAGTTTCTTGTATATCGTTGTCATAATCTTTGATTGGATACTTTTTCAATTTTCTTGGAATATTAACTACGCATGGTTTTATTTTGATTCTTCAGGAGTCAACCAAGTCTGAGAAGAAAGTAGTTGTTGCCGTAAAGCAAGGGAACTTGCTAGCAACTACTTTTCACCCTGAGTTAACTGCAGATAATCGGTGGTAAGTGTCTTCTGCTGTTAAAAAAACTGGCGCATATAATGTACTCAATTATATCTTCATTTCTTTTGCAGGCACAGTTACTTCTTGAATATGGTGCCAGAAATTGAAGAAGGGAATTCTTCTATCGTCTCAACATCCTCTGCAGACCTAAACTTCACAAACCGATCAATAATTGATCTTCCGATTTTTCAACAGCAGAAAAAGAAATGTTCCAGAGGACCAAACTGATCATTAAGAAATATCGAAGGGCCATTTTCTTTAAAGGTTTCTGATTCCTGCTCATTGTTGCATTACTGCTGTCGAATTGTATAGAGCATCCGTGCCCCTCTTCTGTTAATCCTAATTAAATGCAGGTCATAGCGGACACCAGATGTTGATGCTGAAACTACTGCTGTACATAATATCTCATGTTTTCTTCCTAGCTTCCGTTTTCCATTCAGGATATTGATTCATTGGTAATTTGGTATTACAATCAAAAGCAGTTCACGTGCACCTAAAACTTTTCCAGCAGATTTATGCCCTTAAAATAGAAGAGATTTTTTCTTTCTTTTGCTAAAACTTCCTGTCACGCTTCTCCATCCTCTTTGTTCACGTGGACAGAAGTGCGGAGTGAGCAGACCAAGCAATATACCTCACGTTAAAGTATGTTGGCTTGTGTAATCTCCATTTGACTTTCAAGAGTTCTTTTGCTTACTCACTTTTTTTCCTTCTTCAACCTATAAAAGCTTGCTTGTGCGCATTTCCTTTTCTTTCTTCAATCCTATAGAACTGACCAAAAAGAAAGCTCATAATAATGATAAATAAGTTGTGGAAGAAATTATAAACTTGTAGGACTGATTGTTCAGTGAGATATTTAAGAAAGGAATCACAGTAGAAATTTATATAAGAGCTGGAAATCACAGTAATTTCAAATGGATACTCACAAATTAAGCAATTAATGAACATGCATAAATTATAATGCTTCGATTGGTTAGGGATTTTTTTCATCAAAGAAACGTAACCTAATATATTGGAAAGCTGACACAGATGGTTCCATGAATTAAGCCAAACTTAAAGTCTGGCTATCCTCAATTATATATGACCCCTTTCATCCCTAGTTCAGACTAAAGAAGGAAACAGAAAAAGGTTGAGAAACAAAGATAAAGTTAGATATGGTGAGGAGATCAAAGTTGTGCATTGTAGTAATGGCTCTCCTTGTTCTATCTGTCACCTTGCAAGCCATCACTGCTCTAGCTGTCATTAATGGTGATGGAAAAGATGATTTATATGGCGGTAAGGGTGCTGTTGGAAAGGTCGGAAAAGGCAAAGGCAAGGGCAAGGGAAAAGGCAAATGAGGAATATAACATTCTCCTCCTATTTTCTGGAACTAGAATGCATGTATTTTATTCACGCATAATTATTAATTCTCAAACAGGATGAATGATGAACTTTCACCTTATTGGTGAGATTCGATTTCTCTTCTTGTAATTTCCTTCCTAAGAATAAGCAATCCTAGATTATTTCCAAATTTCCAAAGAATGATTGGACCGTCAGGGCATGGGACAAACTCACATGTCGCCAAATGCTAGAAATGAAATACGTAAATTAAAAGTTTCCCTTTAACATGAAATTATTCTATTTTCTTATGTTGTTTTTGGTTTCGACATCTTGATGCGCAAATTAAAGTTCTCTCGAAGGAGAACTTTTTTTTTTTTGAAAATATGAGAAATACTATTTAGTTACTTACTACATGCTTCAAACTTGAGGAAATCACACGTTTTACCTTTTAAATGGGCTGGTCTTTTAACTTTTGCGCTTTAGCAACCGAACTTATGCCTCTAACAAGGCATAAAGATGGAAGTCAACGTGGGACATAACTTGTGAAATATTATTTGTTTAAAGACCAACACAAAATAAGACATAAATTTATATTTTTATTTCATAATATCCACAAGTTACTAAGGAGGGCCTGGTTAGAGTTTAATGAACTATATCATCAATAGAGGATGGGCACAAATGAACAAGAACACTGCACTGAATTTAAACAAAGCTTCTTTTTCAAGTTAGTGGCAAGTCAATCATATACTCCATAGCCTTAATTATAATATTCTAATGAGTGTAAGCAAAGCAAGCATAGAAAGCTTTAATATTTGTACATATCCACCTTCATCTCTCCAACTTTCCTAAGTTTCTAAGCAAACCATTCGCTGTAATAGTTCTTCCCAACTCCATATATTTCTAATTAAGGTCAATATTTGACAGAAATTTGAAGATTCCAATTATATCTTGGAACTGAATAAGTAGTAATATTTTAACTTCTATGTCTGACGATTTAAAATATATTTATACAATTATGTCATTTATAAGGTAATTACAAATAAATTTCTACCATAAGCATTGACTACAACCTAACAGAAACGATAACTAACATGTTATAGCATGTTAAAAGTTCACGGAGCGTACAAAATATCTTTACACCGTTAGTGTATAAATTAAAACATAAATCCAACAAACAAACAAAATCTTAACCTCCAACCGAATTGAGGGATACTATGCTACTAATTGGTTTTACAGTTAATATGACTTCCAACATCCCACCTACCATATAAAATTCCTATTTTCCTCTCCATAAAACCCCTCTGTTTCTGCCCTATTAGCAAGAAGCACCAACCATTTTTCAAAGTTCAAACTCTCAAGTGCAATTTCTCTCTATTTTCCACCCATCAATTCTTGAAAAGGAGAAAGAAAATACTCCCAACAACTATGAAGAGCTATTTTGTTTTCTCTCTTTCCCTCCATTTAGTAATTTTCCTCCATTCTTCCACCCTAACCCTCGGTCAAACTTCTGCCTCCGCCCCTGCTCCATCAGGCCCCACCAACATCACGAAAATACTCGAAAAAACCGGTCAATTCACCACATTTATCCGGCTCTTAAGAACCACTCAAGCTGGTGATCAGATCAACACACAATTAAATAACTCAAACCAAGGAATGACTATTTTTGCACCTACTGATAATGCATTTACCACCTTAAAAGCTGGTACTCTAAATTCACTAAGTTCTCAACAACAAGTTCAGTTAGTGCAATTTCATGTACTTCCTAGCTTTATTTCAGTCTCACAGTTCCAAACTGTCAGTAATCCTTTAAGGACACAAGCTGGAGACACTAGTCCCGGGGATTTCCCGTTAAATGTAACGACTTCCGGTAACCAAGTGAATGTATCTACCGGCATTGTGGATGCTACTGTGGCTAATACGATTTATACTGACGGCGAGCTTGCGGTTTATCAGGTAGATAAAGTTTTCTAGTTTTTTATTAATGAATAAAAGTGAACGTCAAAGAGAACAGTATAAGCAAGAGGGGTAATGAAAGAACCTTTACTAATTAACAAACAACAAAAAAATAAGAGTTAGAAAAAAACTACTATATTATATGATCACCAAGAGAATTTATAATACACTCTATGATATGATGATATTACAAATGAGATGTTTAAGTAATGCAAAAATATAAAATTCAAAAATAAAGTTGAGTGATCAACAAACTTCATTTGTATATGTATGAACTAAAAAAAGATAGCTTGCCCATGTAAAATAAACTGACGTAGTTTTCTCGTCCTCTTCTTCAAATCTGTGTAACAAGACTTAATAGTTCTATCACTTTTTCTTGTCTTATCAGCATTGGCGGACCCAGAAAATTGAACAAGTGGGTTCAACCAGCGACAGAATTGTAGTAATAGTTGATACTAACAGCAACTTTAGACACTATAAATGAGCACCATTAAGACTGTAAATGTGCTTTTAATTTTCATGCTAATTATCATATTTGGTTTTACAATGTGGTCTAACACCAATGTAGTTTTTAGTTTATGCTTATATTACTAACGGATCAACAAAGCGACAAAGATATTAAACCACTTTTCAAAAAAGAAAAATGCATGTTACAAGTTATAAACTTCTTAAATCATATTATTAGTTTAAATAGTTTCACAATGCATATATTCTCAAATACATAAATATTCAATAAAAATTCATTAAGTTTCAGTCATTATGCATCTTCATATTTTATGTTATATTTTTAAGCATTCAATTTTGAAATTTATAATTTGATATTATTTTTAATTAATCACAAAATTTAACAACTTAAAGCACAAAATTAGAACTATAATAATGAATGTTTGAAACAAGAAGTAACCTAACCTTATCTTTTTTTTTTAAAAGCAAAAAGTAGCCTATCAGGCTAACGAAACACAATAAATAAATAAATGATTTCTCAACTTAGTAAAATCACAAATAAAATATGAATACTAATTACTAATCTTATTATAACAATAAACCATAACTAAAGTAATGGAGCATAAGTACTATATCAAAAGTAGTGTCACAAACAAAGATTCAGGTAATTACGTATGAGTATCAAAAAAGCTGGCATCAAAAATTTCATGCTAAGCAACCTTCACTGAGAATCGAACATGAGACCAACCACAAGAGGACTTTGAACCCACTTGGACCGCTGCACTACAACATCCGCTTGCGTCGAGTGGGTTCATTGTTTTCAGATAGCTTAATATTTCATTTTGTCAGCCAAATTAACATGTCAAAATAATATTTTTTCCAAACGAAGTGGGTTCAACTGAACCCTCTTGCAACCAGGTGGGTCCGCCCCTGCTTATCAGGTAGATAAAGTGCTTCAGCCTTTGGGTATCTTTGGTTCTCCGGCTCCAGCGACTGCACCGGCGCCGGCGACTTTGAATCTGAAGAAGAAGTCTCCGGCAGCGTTGACTCCGAGCTCCGGCAACGATAATGCGCCGGCGGATTATTCCGGTGCTGATAGTGTGAATGGTGTGGCGGTGTTGGGAATTGGAGTTTTATGGACTCTGTTTTGGTTGCGACGATAGAAATTTTTGACGGTTGTGATCGTCTCTGATTTCCTCAATTTGAATATTTGTGTTTTTCTCTCCTTCCCCCTTTTTTTTGGTTCCTCATTTTTTCAATTTGGATTTTCAACTGTAAGATATGAATCAAATTTTGAATTGGTGTACATTATATGTTTTTCAATTGTCTCTTTGACTGTTTTGTCTAAAATTTATTCTACATGCTTTAATATTAGATAACTCATTCTTCTATCAGGATAGGCAAGAACGATAACTCAAAAAACCACACATCACAGCCTATTTATCGTTTTAGGTGGTATCAGCAAGATCCTACTAATGTCACGCTTTGTCATTTGACACAAGTATCATATATTAGCTCGATTGTTACTTAGGTACCACTTGTTAACATATTATAATTACCATTTTCAGCCTGTAAGGAATTGGAATTCTGCTGATAGATCTCTTGACTACGCATTAGTTTGATCTCTGGGTCTCTCCTCTGCTTTCTCAACTTTGTAAAACAAAAATCAAACTTATTTGACTTCCCACGAGCAAATATAAAAATAGAAAAAGGAATATTTTGTACCCATGTTATTTTTTCTCTCGGAGTCGGACTCTCGTAAAAAATTTTACTTGAAGCAACAAAAAATACGGATAAAGGAGGCCAATAATGCATATAACTTAAAATTCATATAGTGCATTATCATATGTGCCAATCAAGTTAAAATACCAAGCCAAGATTAGCTCCTAACTTTCGACCTTAACGATAATTAATAGTAATAGTAGGTCCCAAAATTAAACAAGTTAAAGTGATTAAAATTTTAAACACCTAAACAAAAGTGACTAATTCATCTTTATAAAAAGCCCAATATTTATGATGGCCCGTCATATTGCTTTCATTTTTTAGCGCGGATTCCCTTCAAAGACACTGATCTTTAATTTTTCGCCCTCAAATTGCTGGTCTTTAATTTTTTCCCTTCGCCTAATACCCTGAGGTTTAAGTTCAAACCCTGAATCAGTAAAAAAAAAAAAAAAACGCAAGGCAAAGTTTCGTAGAAAAATTAGGCATTAAGGCAGAGTTTTGCAAAATTCCAGCTGAGTAAAAAAAAAATTGTCTTAATGCAAACCTCTACCTTATCGACATAACTTATGCCTTTTGGGCAGACTTTTAGTTAAGGCATAACTAAAAGTCTGCCCCATAAGACAGACTTTTTCCTTAAGGCATGTTTTGTCTTATGGAGCAGACTTTTAGTTAAGAAATAACCAAAAGTATGTCCCATAAGGCAAAAACTTTTCCTTAAGGCATAGATTTTGTCTTATAAGGAAAACTATTAGTTATGTCTTAAGGAAAAGTTCCGTCTTATGGGACACGCTTTTAGTTATGTCTTATAGAGCACACTTTTAGTTAAGGCATAACTAAAAGTTTACCTTGAAAAGTATATATATATATATATATACATATCTCAAGGCAAAGTCTACCAGAGGGGGCATAGCGAAATTCAAACTCTGCCTTGCGATTTTTTTTTACAATTTTGACTGAGTGGGGGTTCGAACCCGGAGCCCATGAATTTTAGCCGAAAGGCAAAATTTAAAGACCACAAATATAAGGGGCAAAATTTAAATATCACCCCAAAACGAATTGCCCCCTATACTCGGGTCACTAGCCCAGTTTTTAAACAGTATCATTGGGCTGTCTAAGAATATGGGATTGTTATGTCTCCTAGCCCAATCAGAAAGGCGGGGAAGAATTCACGGGAGTATACTTGTTCAAGCTTTTAGCGCAAATTATTCGACTATGAAGGTAGAAATAGCAAAAAGTAAAATGATAGGTTAACAATTTAATCGGCAAAGAAAAATCACTGAAGGAGACAAAAAACCCATCGTTGTTGACCCTCTTCAATTTACAACTTTTGCAAACTCTTCATTAGGTATCACTCTAAGAGCCGATTACAAATTTCATCTCAATTATAGATGTTAGGATCTGAAATCACAAAAAAAGAGAAATATGCATCACGATTATTACGAACACCTTACTAGTTTGATAGTTGTTGAATTCGACACATCTGCTATTTGTCAAATTATGAGTATAGTGGTAAGTGGCTCTATAGAACACAAAAAATATCATTTCTGTCAATTGGCAGAAAACTTTAGGTATTGTGGCAGTAAAATGGGAGAGTTTGCTAAAAGGCCACTCTCAACACTTATTTTGACAAAAGATCATAAGTTTCAGAGAGTTTGCTAAAAAGCCACTCTCAGCACTTATTTATGACATCATCAAATGAAGTCTCCCATATTGTCACCCCTATACCCAAAGTTTAAAAAAATGCAAAACAGCCCCTAACCTTCCAACATTTAATTACCCCAATTTAGCAGCCCAATTTTTTTTGTTCCCTTCCGCCAAAAGCTCGTTGCTCCCCATTTTTGCACTTTTTCTATCCCGTTTCCGGCCAAATATTTGGCTTTTCATTTGAAAATCAGTCCCAAATAACGAATTTCTTTCCCACTTCAGTCATTGTAACTTAAATCTCTTAGAAATCATTGAAAAGAAGCTCGAATTATTTTCACCATTGTTGTCAAAGCTCAATTATCAGGTGTCAATTACGTCCGCGTCTACTGGTAGTGGAGTTCGTTTTTTGTTCTAATTCTCCTGTGAAGTCAATTCTCCATTAAAAGAGCCATATCCTTACTCTTTTTTTTTTTGTCTGAATCTGGTACTGCTCTAAGTCTAGGCATCGACCAATTATAGACCATAACAATAGTCTATTATACCTTTAGTATGCCGTCTATTGGAGAATATGTTATAGTAGGTGGTGATTACATGAGCGAATGGGTGGACCCCAAAATGTTGGATTTGGAATTCTGCGAGCAAGGTGACAGTGCCGATCACCGTGCATCGCAATGGTACGTATAACGATTTGGTTAAGAGCATAAAGGAAAGTAGGGAGTTAGATTGTGACCCCAGCGACTTGCGCATTAGTTTTATGATTAATGCTCAGCCCACTAAGGGAAAAGCTCACCCTTCTTTCATAACGAATAATAGACATGTTGTATTATATATGCTTGATGTTGTTGCTGATGGTTGTAGGTCTGTTTTGAGAATAAATGTTGTTGAGAGGTCTCAAGCAGCGTCAACATCAGCAGCACCACCCCCATCCCCACCGCAACCACAACAGCCAGCGGATGCAAATTCAATGCAAAATGAGAGCATGGGTGATCATTCAATGGATACGGATGATCATAATGTTGATGTCGAAGAGTGTGATGGCAGCCAAACCAACTTGGAAGGAAGAGAATAAAGTGTATACCTGGCATCACAAAATCTTTTAAGCCTAAAGGACGTGTAAAGGGGAGGAGAAACAAGTGCTTAATTTGCAAGGGAAGTGGCCACAAGAGAACAACGTGCCGAAATAGAGAGGGATGAACTTGATGTATTTTTCAATGTATTTCATTGTGCTTTTCTTGTACTTTGCAGGTTTTGGTTCTTCAATTAAATATGCTTTTCTTGTACTTTGTAGTTTTTGGTTCTTCAATTAAATATTTCAGTGAATGTATTTCATTGTGTTTTTCTTGAATGTCAGTTCAATATTAATCAACTGTATAATTGTATATAATAAACCAAGACTGTGTTTTATCTATCTACTTGGTATTGTAAATAATAAACTTAATATCTAGTATATACTAGATAACATATATGATATATATTGCCTTTAAAGCCCATCGACTGCTGAACCGCCAAACACCACCAATTAAAATTCAAAAAGCCTACTGTTATGTCTAATCAAACCCAATATTAAACGCTACCTCCATGCGCATTGACACGTGTCACTCGCACATTAGCCATCGATTCACTAAACCGAGGTCATCAGTCTATAAATCGCCTAAGCCTATTTCAAATACACTATCTCATCTCTCTCATCACAAAAAACTCCTAAAAACTTTCTGGTCAACAATGGTGAGAAGGATTAGGAACAGAGCAAACCGTCACCCTCATTTCAGAGTACCACATCTTGAGTTCCTCCTCCTTAGGAACTCTTTTCAAAGGCTCTTCAGGGGCCTCGGAGAGGATAGGGAGCGGATCGAAACTGCCATCCGTAGAATCGCGCGCATCCTGCGTGTGCTTCTTAAGCTCGAAGGTGTGGACCCCGATGCTCTGATAACCCCCCACCATCCCCCTAGAATATTAGTTTTTAGTATATTTTTGCATAAACTTTCAGTGATGAAAGTGGTAGATGGAAGTTTTTGGACTTTCATTGCTGAAAGCTTTGGGTGTCGTTTTAGGGTTTTATTTTGTTATGTAAAAATTCACCATATTAATGAAAATAGTTTATGTTATGATCTTTGTGTTCTTACTTTATTTTCTGCATGCTGTTGATTTAATGTTGTTTGATGAGTCGATTAATAACCAAACAACTACCATATCTACAATAACCACAAGCTAAGTTGATTAATAACCAATACAATATCTATAATAACCACAAGCTGTAGCCTCTTATAGACCATCGATATATTATAGACCAAATAACTAAAGGGGACTGTTTTGGAATGAGAAGTCTGGTGAATGTAAAGCTCATAAAAATAATTAAAAAAGGATATTAAAAAAAAAAGTCAAACCCCAAACTGCGTAAATCTAAGGGACCATGGATAGGTCTATAATATACCAAAAGTGTATAATCGCCAACGAGCATATTATATTATAGACCAGTAAATAAAGGGGACTGTTTTGGAATGAGAAGTCTGGTGAATGTAAAGCTCATAAAAATAACAGAAAAAAAGTCAAACCCTAAACTACGTAAATCTAAGGGACCGTAGATAAGTCTATAATATACCAAAAGTGTATCATCTCCAACGAGCATAGTATATTATAGATTCCGTAGTTTGTCTATATTCTACTACAGTTGATATATAAACCAGGCCGCTACGCCTAAAAAGGCTATAATTAAATAAAATAAAATAAATATAAAGACTTGATGCTATTTTTGCAGTATATTAACACTTGATTATTGTTATTATTATTAGAGTCTCATCCATTATACACATGATCCAAAGAGCTTTAGAACAAGTAATGGTCCTTAATCATCAAATATTTGCCTAAAAAGGCTATACTTACATAAAATAAAATAAATAAAACGACTTGATGTTATTTTAAACTATATTAACACTTGAATACATCATATTAGAGTCACCATCCATTATACACATGATCCAAAGATCTTTAGAACAAGTAATGGTCCTCCTTGGAACAAGGTTGTCTTTGAAAACATTAGATTATTGTCAGACTTATTGGATAGTAATGTTATGATTACCATTAATTGTTCTAAAGATCTTTGGATCATGTGTATAATGGATGAGGACTCTAATAATAATAATAAAGTGTTAATATAGTGTTAAAATAGCATCAACTCTTTCTATTTTTTAATTTTTTTAATTATAGCCTTTTTAGGCAAATATTTGATGATTAAGGACCATTACTTGTTCTAAAGATATTTGGATCATATGTATAATGGATGGAGACTCTAATAAAAATAATCAAGTCTTAATATAGTGTTAGAATAGCATCAAGTATTTTTATTTATTTTATTTTATTTTATTTATTATAGCCTTTTTGGGCAAATATTTGATAATTAAGAACCATTACTTGTTCTAAAGATCTTTGGATCATGTGTATAATGGATGGGGACTCTAATAATAATAATAAAGTGTTAATATAGTGTTAAAGTAGCATAAAGTCTTTTTATTTATTTTATTTTATTTAGTTATAGTCTTTTTAGACAAATAGTGGCCTGGTTTATATATCAACTGCTATTTAGACTTAGGATGTTGTTGTATGGTTCATTAGCAATATTTGCTATTTGGAAATGTCTAATAGGTCTGTAGTGGGATTGGGTCTTTCATTTTTTTTGTGTATGTATGATGATTACTAAGAATATGAATCAAATTTTATTTATATGAGTTTGCGTATAAATCTTAGTCATAGTCTATAATAATAATCACGTCTATAATAAACATTCAATACATACTCACAATCGATAATCATAAACATTAACTCAAGTCTATAATAAAAAAAAGCACATTCAAATCCATAGAGCAACAACAAAGTTAAATACAAATGTTGCAATGCTCCAACCTTGTCATAAATTACCACTTACAAAAATTTGCTTGTCCAAATTCACAAGGCAACAACACAGTTGCCATAAATTATTTGTTAAAGTAGAAAAATAGTTAAAACTAAGTAATAAAATTGTTTGTTATCATCCACCACACACAACTTAATTGTTATCATCCACCACACCCACATTAATTTCCTCGACAACTGTCGACAAAGCTTTGTCAGCGTCAAATTCAACATTAGCTTCATTATTAGGGACTTCTTTTTCATTCTCAGCTTCATCATTGGGGACTTCTTTTTCTACCTCAACTTCAGTAGCAGGGACTTCTTTTTCCTTCTCTCCTTCAGCAGTAGGGATCTCAACTTCAGCAGCAGGAACTTCTTTTTCATTCGCAACTTTAGCAGCACACTCCTTCTCAACTTCAGTAGTAGACGCAGCAGCAGGGAGATCTTGATCAGTTGGCACAGAGATATCTTAAGCACTTGGCACATGGACATCTTGAGCATTTGGCACGTCGACATGTTGAGCAATTGGCTGATCAACATCAACCTCAACTTCACCAGTAGCTTCATTGAGAGTTTCCTTCTTATTCTTCTTCGCCTTCTCGATCTTTATAATTCTTTCCCCTTCAACATAAGCGACAAAAACCTTCAAAGACTCGTCAATCTTCTCCACATGCTGCTTCAGTTGCTCATGCTCCACCTGCCCACTTGGTGCAGCACGACCCATAGATATCCCAACACCAACATTATCTTTTGCGGCTGAATTACCACCATGATCTTCCCAATGATTATCCTCGACCTCTTGAGTATAGTCCTCATCAAAATGCTCTATGGACTCCTTCCCCTTCCTACTAGAAGCTTTCGAGGAATTTGTTACTGTAATAAAAACAATCACGCCTTTGAGCTCACGCTCCGGCTCATCAATGATTGGGTCATTATTTTCATCATCATATGGCATCAGATTTTTCATATAATCCTGCTCCAACTCACGCACTGTGGGGATGAGGTAAGGGTGCACCGTCTACAAATAAAGAAAATATTAACATTGCTAAAAAATTAATAATAGACTCCAAATTTACACCTCGATAGCTTCAGCTCTCTTCAATGGATCTCCTGTCACACCCCATTTTAACCGGGTTGATTTAGGGAGTATGACGTATTGGTGATTCCTGTTTATTTGTTTCAAGGAGTCGCCACCTAATTAATTTAATGGTGAATTAGGACACCTAAATATTAACTAAGGTAAAGTTAAAACTAAACCTCCGTTAATGGTCTGCTAACCAGTGTGATTCTAGGTAAGGGCTCTATATTATCCTAAAGGGAAGGTGTTAGGCATCCTTTAGAATCCGTTAACTACGGTTATCCGGCCAAACTTAGGTTAATTAATTAATGCTAAATAAGACGTTAAACCTTAAGAAAAACAAAAAGGGTTAAGAAATGTTGCTAAGGTTTTTTAAGAAAAATATAAGAATGTTGTTGAAGATAAGATTTAAAGAAAATATAATAATTTGCATGAAAGAAGATTTCAAATGCCATTTAAAACAAAATTGATAGAAATTGATAAAACTTTAAATAAAAAATGCTATTTAGAATAAGACCTGTAGAAAACGTGATGATTTGCATAAAAGGAAATTTCAAATGCCATTCAAAATAAACTCATGAATGTTGACATGATTTTGAATACTAGTGCTACTTTTGCAATAAAACTTACAAAAGATAATTTACATATGAGTAGACGAAAATGCTTGAAATAATTCAAATGGTTCATTGATTTTTAGGAACAAAAAATACAAAAATAGCTATTGAAAGTTTTCTTTATCCTCTTCATTATTTTTTATTAACTATGCTTAGCTAAAACTATATATATGATTGATTCAAACTTAAAGAGTTATTAATAAAATATACTTGAGTTCATATTTGAGTATTAATGATGTTTTGAAGTGTCTATAATAGTAAAATATGCTTCCCTTTACTTGAATATGCTATTTTAAAAAAAAAAATAAAAAAAAATTATTCTAATGAAAGATGAATGTTATAAGCGTTATAAATAATTTTAACATAAAATTAATAAGGATGAAACCTATGTAATTAATTATTGGTTTATTACCCATTACTAAGACTAAACCTCTCTAACTTCACTAAGGTTCATCTAAATTAAGAAAACAAAACAAAGTAACGGGTTAGTCAAATAATACAAATTAAATGCATAAAAACAAAATAGGGGGTGAAATAAAATTTAATGGGCTCAGCCCACGTTTGAAGGACTGCTGCTGCTGTTGGTGAGAGTGGGCTCAGTCCACGTTTTTAATGCTACGGATCTGCCTGCTATTGGGCTTTGACCCAATAAATTCTGTTTTCTATTTTCTGCTGCGGACAGGATTGATAGGGAATGACTCGGAAAGATTTCGTTGGACTTATAGCCCAACTCCGAATGCGGGAGAAGAACGAGTCTCTCGGATTCGTATGCGATGGTCATGCACAGAAAAAGAAAGGAAAAGGATTAGAATATAATCAAAAGAATAAGGTCGAACATGTAAAGATAGAATTTCAAAACAGATCAAAGATTATGTATATGCTGTCTATATTTAAATATATCTTGTGTATACATATTCATAAGGATGTATAGAAGGTCAATATCGGAAAGCTTTCACCCCCGTCTTCCTATCAACGTTATTAATTAAGATATACGTATCATATACAATATATATACAATCCCATAATACAATCACACTGGACAGCCGCACAAGCAAATAAAAAAAAGAGTGGGGCAGCAATCAGTTTTCCCAAAAAAATCATCAACATTCAATATGATCATTATTTCACTCGGCTAATGCACAGATCCAACCAAGGGAAAATGTTATTTACCCAATCCAAACAGTGGGCATACTAAATTTTAAATCAAAGGTAATGTGAGAGAGGAATGATATTCAGGCAGGCAAACTCAATTCTTAAACTAAACAAGCACGACAACCTCCCTAACATGATACCAATATAATTTCAAAAGAAAGCCAATTCTTACTAGCCCTTTTTTTTATAATACATCAAATTCAAATAAGAACAAAATCTTATGATAACCTTTAGTAAGCTTATTATCCATTTAACTGAATACTTACACCAAGCTAACCATGTATAAATCAACTACTACAGTAGCACACTAAAGCTATCACATATCTGGATCACATGGATCCTTAAAGCATAAATCTCGGCCTAACAGAGTATTTCTAATTAAACAGAGAGGAAATCAGAACCAGCCCCTCAAACGAATAAAACAGAGGCAGGACCAGCCACTCCACAAACTAAAGAAAAACGCGAAGCAGAAGCGGAAGCAGAGTTATGGAGGGTAGAAAAATCAGGATCAGAATCAGCCATACGACTAACAAAAAAGAAAACAACTGAGGCATGCCATTAACTTAGCATTGTATGAAAGAACATATCACTGATCAGGATAGACTCAGACCTTATTTTAAGTCGATACTTAAGCATACAGGATGACGCTACAAGTTGATATATCATATATCATTGCTAGTTGGCACAATTCATCATGCGCAAGCTCACATGAACACATGAATACCATTAAAATCGAGATTGAACTAGACCAAACTAAGATGCTATTGACTACTAAAAATGAAAATTTAGCCAAACTAAGACATGAACATGCAGACGCCATTACCCTAAAAAAAATAGCAGATAGGATACTACTAAAACACTGAACTGAACCTGAACCAACTAGAAACAACCAATATATACGAACACACAAATACCTACTAAGCTATTAAACGATATTAAACTAAATATGGGAGAGTTGTTTACATGCTCAAACTAAATTATCATACATAAGCATACTTAACCACATAAATTGACTAACATAAACTATCAAATTAAACTAACTTAACTAAACTAACCTAACATGTGATATACCTAAACTGCTATAAGCTAAGTAATATACGACTTCTCATAACAAAACATGAAATGAATCAATAGAACAACTAAAAGGTAAGCGTATGCACGTAATTTAGCAAACTGTAGAATAATATATAGAACTAGTCGATGAAGAATGAAACAGGCACTGCAGAACTGATTAGCCTGTGATTAACCCACATTGATACACGACACAGAACCGAACAATCACAGAACTGGAAAAACAGAATCAATCCGAGCTTAAACAGGCATAATACAACTAAAACCACCACAAATAGGAACTAAAACATAATCAACCAAACGAATCACATGAGTAGTTTAAACACTCAAACAATTGCTAAAAATAATTTAAGGGAAGGAAATTTACCTTCTTCGGGTGCAGCGAAGTGAGGCGAAGGTCTCGATATCCACTCGAACACTATCGAATCCGAGCTTGCGATGCTCGGGTTCATAATGATACCAAAACCAATGAAAATGGAATAGAATTGATGTAGTATTCTGATTTGATAAATAAACAAGATCAAAGTGCTAATAGAACTCGGAATTTAGGTGATTAAAAGACTCATATTTTGGAGATTTTCAGGATTTCAAGAACAGCGAAAAAAAAGAGCTTGTTTCAGAATTTAATTTCAGGGGGGGATTTTGCGATTCGAAAGCCTCAATTTTCCCGGGGGGGTTTTCCAGCCTCCGTATTTTTGAGGGAAAAGGGTGGGGGTTTTTTCTATCAGTCCCCCCTCCGATGACTTATCCAACCTCTATTTATAGCGATTCTAGGGCTTATTACAAAGAAGAGAGAGAGGAGCGGGTGGTGTGACGAAGTGGGGGACAAAGTGAAGTGGTGTGACGGTGTCGGAGCAGTGGAGGCGTGGGTGTAACGTGGTGAAGTTGAGTGGAGCAGAGGGGGAGTGGGATGTCAGAAGCGTAGTGGAGAATGTCAGACGCGTGGGGTGGAGGAACGTGGGGGGGAAGAGGGTTGCGGCGCTAGGGTTTTGGAGGGTTAAGGGAAAGGGAAGGGATGAAGGAAAGGAGCGGCGGGCGAAAAAGGGAGGAGGGGAAGGGAGAGCCGCGGCGGAGATGAGAGGAAAGAGGCGACGATGTGGATGGTGGGAGAAGAGAGACGAAAGGGAAGAGAGAGAAGGGGGCGGGGGAGGCGGCTGGTGGAAGGTGAGAGAGAAATGAGGGGAAACCCTAAAAGGGTTCCCCTTATTTTCAATGAAATGGGTCAGACCCGGTTCATTTACGGACCGGGTCAATTTTTACACCGGGTATTAAAAGAATAGGCTAATAAATTAAAACACGGATTATTCTAAAAATTGAGATAAGGGATATGGACTAGTCCAAAATTATCAGGAGTCAATCGGGCTTTAATTTGGAGTCCGGTAAGTCAAAATGCGGACCGAGTGCAAGAAATAGTTTGGCTTTAAATTTGAATAAAAGACCCATTTTAATTAATGAATATACCGAGGGTGACAAAATATTACTTAATACCAAAAATGTGTGATTATTAGACTCGGGTAATAAGATCATATGGTGTTATAATAGCCGTGTAATAATATATATTATTTTTCTTTGAAAATCCGCACTAAATAAATACTATTATTTAATTATGCAAAGATAAATGCGTAAGCTGGTAAAAATGCCGAAATGATAAGAATTGTGAATTATAATAATATTAATAAATAATAATAATTATTATTATTATTATAATAGAATAATAAAGTGTCGGTATTGATAAGAGGCTAATAATTATAGTAAACATAATATATATATTTTATTTTTTTCAAAAATATTAGAAGCTTAAAAATAGGTATTTTGGCAGAGAGGCGGGACAAAATTGGGTGTCAACAACTTGTCCCTCTTTGCCCGATAATGATGAAAGAGTTGTCGGGCAAAGACGTTGACTCAGTAGCCTATTTTGTCCCGGCTAAAGGAAACTTGAGAGGATTATGACCGGACTCCGGTCTCTGAGTTGCCTACATATCTCGGGCTATACGAGAATCAGGTCGAGTGTAGTTCTGGGACAATTACGACACTTGAACCCCAATTGGCGCAAAACTTGCAAAATATTGTCCCAGTGCTGAATTATGATAACACTGGGTATTGTGATAGAAACTTTAGAATTCTGAAAATTGAATTGCTGGAACGCAAGAGAATACTTGCAATTAGAGACGAGTGTTCGAGGTAGATCTTTGACCCGTGTCGGGAAGTTTGACTATCCTTCCCGACAAACTGCCCCAGTTCGCTGCCGAAGAAATAGTTCCATGATTTGATGTGTGATGCCAACTTTGATGTTGTCAAAAGCCACCAGCTAAAAACAATTGTTAGCAATAAAGAAATATATGTAAATAAGACAGGGTTGGAGAAGTTACACTTGCAGCCCCTGTTTCGAAAGTTGAATCCACATTCGGAGGTGGATGCCGGAACTGAAATATAAGATACCCGCATTCGGAGGTGGGTGCCTGAACTTGAAATATAAGATACCCGCATTCGGAGGTGGGCGCCTGAACTGAAATATAAGATACCCGCATTCGGAGGTGGGTGCCTGAACTTGAAATATGAGATACCCGCATTCGGAGGTGGGTGCCTGAACTTGCAATATAAGATACCCGCATTCGGAGGTGGGTGCCTGAACTTGAAATATAAGATACCCGCATTCGGAGGTGGGTGCCTGAACTGAACATTGAAATACCCGCATTCTAAGGTGGGTGCCTAAATTGAAAATCGACATACCCGCATTCTAAGGTGGGTGTCTAATTTGAACATTGAAATACCCGCATTCTAAGGTGGGTGCCTGAATTGAACATTGAAATACCCGCATTCTAAGGTGGGTGCCTGAATTGAAATTGACATACCCGCATTCTAAGGTGGGTGCCTGGATTGAAATTGACATACCCGCATTCTAAGGTGGGTGCCTAATTTGAACATTGAAATACCCGCATTCTAAGGTGGGTGCCTAAATTAAAAATCGAAATACCCGCATTCTAAGGTGGGCGCCTAAATTAAAAATCGAAATACCCGCATTCTAAGGTGGGCGCCTATATTGAAAATTGACATACCCGCATTCTAAGGTGGGTGCCTAAATTGAAATTGACATACCCGCATTCTAAGGTGGGCGCCTAATTTGAACATTGAAATACCCGCATTCTAAGGTGGGTGCCTGAATTGAAATTGACATACCCGCATTCTAAGGTGGGTGCCTGAATTGAACATTGAAATACCCGCATTCTAAGGTGGGTGCCTAAATTGGAAATTGACATACCCGCATTCTAAGGTGGGTGCCTAATTTGAACATTGCAATACCCGCATTCTAAGGTGGATGCCTGAATTGAACATTGAAATACCCGCATTCTAAGGTGGGCGCCTAAAATAGAATATAAGATTCCCGCATTCGGAGGTGGGTGCCTAAATTAAATTTTGAAATACCCGCATTCTAAGGTGGGCGCCTATATCATGTCCACTTCCCATGGTGCAAAAATGTAAATCCACATCCACTTTCAGGGTGCAGAAAAATAAATCCGAGTCCACTTTCACAGTTCAAAATATAAATCTACGTCCGCATTTCACGGTACAAAATATAAATCCACGTCGACTTTGACGTCCGTATTATACGGTACAACAGTAAATTTACATCTACTTTCACGTCTGCATTATACGGCGCAAAAATAAATTCACTTTTACTTTCGAAACATAAATCTGTATCCACTTTCTACAATTGTAGGTATATTTTCCGTAATATAATTCTATTTTCACTTCCATGCTCGCATCCACAATGTAAATGTAAATCCACGTCCACTTTAGAAATAGTATTGTAAAAAGATATCCACATCTTAATCCATGTCCCGTTGTGACGGAAGTTAAATATATAATTAACCCCCACAATTTGATATACGATGCAATATTTCGATCTTATTATCTTATTAACATAATTCATTCTAAAAGAATTTGATAATGATTTGAACATGTATGAAGTGATGACGAAATTGAGGAATTCTAACCAATAACAGGTGATCAAGGTCAGTGTCCATGATTATATGTATTCGATCCATCGATGAATGTCACGAGCTAAAACAATTGTTAGTGATAAGAATAAATAGTTGGGTCTGAAAGAATTATACTTACAGCCCTTGGTTGAGAAGATGAACTTGTGTCCACTGTTGCAATTGAAATTTCGTGATGAGGGGAACGACGCCCACCGTTCGGCATAAGCTACCTTTGCATCCACGCTGAAGAGTACTTGCATTTTGAAGAAAGTTAACTTTTTGATCACGCTCATAATTTAATACATGCACCGTGTTCATGTTAATTGGACCTGTCTCAACAAAGAACAATTGTGAGTTTAAAAGAAAATTGGTTGACTTGTGCATATCGGGGAACTTGGCCCTTGAATTGACTTTTGTCTCGGTCGCGTCCACGTTCTTCGATGTGTCATCACATCTCTTGCTTTGCCGGGGAGTTTCAGTTATAAAAAAAAATGTATTTTGAAAATAAAAGTAATGAGATTTGGATGACTTTGAAAGGAAATACTTAGTAGCTCTAATATGTAACATGATTAAGAAGACTCGATTTTTGAATTTACTCACATTTTAGAAATATGGATGGACTTTTGTTTAACACCATTTTTATGCTACTTCTAAAAATTTGTCCCAGTTTCAGTCTTAGAGATGCTTGATTCTGGACAATTGAAAAATAAGAACTTATAATGAAAGTTTTCGAAAGTGATTTGACCGACTTCGAAATTTGTCCCAGTTTCAAGTCCTGGAAACGCTTGGTTCTAAACGATCGAAAAGTGAGAAAGTTGTAATGAAAATTTTTGAAAGCGATTTGACCGATTCCAAAAATTTGTCCCAGTTTCAAGATACTAAAACACATGAATTTAAACGGTGGGAAGACCAAGTCTTGTATAAAAATCCTTATGTATTTTATAGGAACCAAAATGTTTGAACAAACTGAAGATAAAAATTTTAAGATAGAAGGGCCGAACCCGCCTCGGGTTGCCTACGTATCCCAAATGAATCAGGCCAGACGTAGTTCGTGATGAACATAAAGATTTTTGAGTTTGTTTTGTTTTTTAATAAAGGGGCCGAACCCTATGTGGGTTGCCTACGTATCCAAAAGGAAATCAGGCCATACGTAGTTCCACCCATACAACAAAGATACTGAAATGATTTGAAAAAGTGGCCGAACCCGATGTGGGCTGCCTACGTATCCAACAGGAAGTCAGGCCAAACGTAGTTCCAACCACAAAACAAAGACGTTGAAATAATTTGAAAAGAGTGGCCGAACCCGATGTGGGCTGCCTACGTATCCAACAGGAAGTCAGGCCAAACGTAGTTCGTTACAAACAAAATGACAGAAATCTTAATTTAAAAAGGCCGTAACAAAACATAGAGGCAACATGACAAAAGGAACTAAATGTTCTAGTTGATGCCTCCGGCCTACTACAAAAGGAAATTTAAACTTGAAATACTGAAACTCCCGGCGAACCGGGGCTAAGATAGAAGTTCAATTTTGCAACTCAGGTCCTGGCTCAGCAGCCTATAAAGTCAATATTTCAGCAAAGTCTCTGATTATCGCAGCATGATCATCTTCATCTTCCACGAACAGGTTCTTGACTCCCTCCACGATATCATCATAGGCAACTTCAACAATCAGATCTGAAGGTTTTGAGAAAGTTTGATCAATGGTAGGAATAGGTTTTGGCAATGCAATCTGCTTCCTTTTATTCTTTCGTGCTTTCTTCACTTCTTCCTCAGTTGGCTCATATCCCAAACCGAATGTAAACTGTTGCGTAGGGAGAACGACTGGCTCAACTCGCCCATTTAGTGTTTTCCCTAGCCCAAATCCAGGTTGGTACCCATTTCTCAGCATTTCTTTTGCAACCATAATTGCGGCGCATGATCTTTTGAACTCTTGAGTTTGACATACTTCACTCTCCTTAGTGATATTCACAACCTCCCAAGCGTGGTAAGCTGCTCCGTCGAAACCTCCTTCTGCCTCGACGAATGGGGTGGATTGCTCTAGATAGAAAGACGTGTCTCCTTCTCCGTGTATACATATTTGTTGCTGATCCCACTCGAATTTGACAGTTTGGTGCAAAGTAGATGGTACGGCCCCAGCCAAATGGATCCACGGTCTACCTAACAGCATGTTGTATGTCGTGGAAATATCAAGTACTTGAAAATCCATAATGAATTCAACAGGGCCAATCAACACTTTCAACTCTATTTCCCCAATAGGACGCCTTGGAGCCCCATCAAATGCTCGAATATTTATATCACTGGTCTTGAGCTCACTAACATTATATCCGATCTTCTTCAGACTTGCTAATGGACAGATGTTGAGTCCAGAACCCCCATCAATCAATACTTTAGCCACAAACATGTTACGACACTTGACAGTTATATAGAGTGCTTTGTTATGCATACATCCTTCTGGCGGCAGTTCTTCATTATCGAAGCTGATTCGATGGCTGTCAAGTACGCGCTCAATCATCCCAGCTAACGCCTCACTAGTTGTTTCGCTTGGAACATACGCTTCATTCAAGATCTTCAACAATGCATTCCTGTGCATATCTGAACTCAAAAGCAAAGAGAGAATAGGAATTTGAGCATTGGTCTTTTTCAACTGATCCACAACTGAGTACTCACTAGTCTTGATCTTCCTCAAAAATTCTTCTGCTTCGGTTTCAGTCACGACCCTTTTGGGAGGTACATTGGCTTCCTTAACTTGCCCCAATCTAACTAGCTCTTCTGGAGAATAGCATCTTCCAGACCTTGTCATTCCTGATGTCTTAACCTTGTCAGTGATCGTGTCCTTTCCTCGACATTCCATCACAGTTTGTTGATAATTCCATGGTACGGCTTTTGTATCGAGCACTGGTAACTGATTTGGTGCTTGAACTACTTCCACAGGCGTTGATGAAGCTCCTAATATCTCGACAGGCACACAACCCCTTATCACTACAGCCGGAGAAGCAACGGCTACAAAATCATGATCCTCCACACGATCCACAGGCACTATAAATTCGGCTGGGTCGTCAACATTTTCATCTATTCCAATCATATTTATCGTGGCCCCATCATGGGTCGGGAGTGGATTGTTAACCACATTTGGTGTTGGTGGTTTGACCGTGATCTGTTTTGCTTCAATAAGATCCTCAACCTTATGCTTCAATGCGTAACAACGATCAGTGGAATGGCCTTTTACCCCCGAATGATATGCACATGTTTTAGTGGGATCAAAGCTTCTGGGTAATGGATCTGGAATTCTACCTTCCACGGGATATACTAAGCCTGAAGCTTGCAGTCTTTCGAAAACAACGCTCAGTGGTTCTCCCAATGGTGTGAAATTGCGGAACGGTTTATTTGGGCGAGGTGCGGATGCATTGTTTGGATGATGAGTTTGTGATGGTGGAGCTGGATATGTTGGTGGTCGTGGAGCTCGATATGCTGGTTGTGTGTTGTAAACAGGGTAGGATATTTGTGGTGATTGAGGTTGGTAAGATGACAAAGCTTGGTCGTAGGGATGTGGAGAATATTGGAAATATTGTGAGTGGTGAGCGTTAGGCTGGTATCGTGGTGGTTGTTGATGGCGGTACGAGGTGTTTCCCAAAGCCATCACCGATGCTGCTTCTTTCTCTTTTTTCTTTCCATTTCCGAGAGTACCAGTTTGTATAGCCCTACTGGTAGACTGCAAAGCTGCTAGACTTGTTATTCTCCCTGTCTTAATGCCATCTTCGATCATGTCCCCAGCTTTGATCACTTCTGCAAAAGTTTTTCCACTCATTGTCACCAAACGTTCATAGTATTCCGGTTCTAGTGCTTGAATGAAGAAAGTAACCATTTCTGTCTCCTCCATGGGTGGGTGTACCCTAGATGCTTCTTCCCTCCACCGTATAGCATATTCTCGAAATGATTCGGTGAACTTCTTCTTCAACTTTGTAATTGAGATTCTGTCAGGAGCGATCTCAACATGAAACTTGTAGTGATCCACAAAAGCATTTGCCAAATCATCCCAAGTACGCCATTTGGTTGTATCTTGCTTAGAATACCACTCCAAGGCTTTTCCACTCAAACTCTGATTGAATAGTTTGACTCTTATCCCTTCATTCTTCCCCACACCAATCAACTTTTCACAATAGACCTTCAAATGGAAGAAAGGGTTCCCCGACCCATCAAACTTCTCAAATTTTGGAATCTTGTAACCTAGTGGCAATTCTACCTCAGGAAATGCACATAATTCTTCATATCTCACGCTTTGGTTACTACCAAGTCCACGCAAACTTCTCATGGCATCTTCCAAACTTTTGAGCTTTCTATTTATCATTTCATCATTAACTGACCGTGCCTCATTTTCAACTTCGACATAATGATCAACATCTGTGCGACATTGTCCTTGAATCTGTGTCATGGGTGGAGCTGTGGTATAAGTATACACCGGCGGAACTTGATGCGTGTCATGTGCTGGCGGTATGAATTGAGCTTTTGAAGAGGTGGTTGTAAATAAAAAGGGAGCATTTTGAGTGAGGTGTTCGGAACGAACTGGCTGAGAAGTGGTGAAATAATTTGCTTGGTTAAATTCGTCCAAATTTGGGAATGGATGTGGCACAGGCAAAGTTTGACGAACTCCCTGGGACGGAGTCATATGTGGCGGTGTTTGAGAAAATGACCGGTTATGAAGTACCATATGACTTAGTTCGGCAACTCGTCGCTCCAGACGAGCAATGGTCTCCAAATGTGTTTCTGGTTCATTAGAGGATGTGGGATCACTCGTGATTGGTAAACTAAGAGATGGCTCAGATGAAGTGGTTGCATTGATCAAACTTTGCTCCATTTTAGAACGAGTCCTTTTAGTTAACCAGGTGATTAGTGATGAGTCAGAATCTGATTTCTTGGCTTTAGACCGTGTGAAATATGGATGCTCCGCCAGTTCCCTTTTAGCACAAGTCAACCTTCTTCGTTTTGAAAATAGGTTTAAAAAGAAAAAAGATAAAAACAAGAAAAAGAAAAGGAAAGTGAGTCAGTATACGGTAAGGATAATATTATTGCATATAAACACATTATTGCACATAATACATCGCGTTTTATAATGCAAGGGACCTCTTTATGCCAGAGGTAGGCCTAACGAACATTGAAGGACAAACATGTCTTTTATGTATCATTCCATAACTCTTCTTACAACTAATTTACAATAAAATAAAATTTATTACATGCCAATAAATAATACATCTCAAAGTTAAACTAAGATATCTAATACTTCAACTCCACTAATTTCTTTTGGTTGTCTTCAACCTCCAGCATTAATTTAGATGCTCCACGTCAACCTGCAACAAAAGGTCAGTTTTTCTTGAAATACTTATCTATAGAGTACTAGGTCTACATATTCCACATATTTGTCCTTCAAATAATGCACATAGATAGTGAGTAGTGTCACTTAGAGTCATAGACTCTTTTGCACATTTGGTAAGGTTGACTAATGAACTTAATACACCAAGGGTATTAAGCCTCCTAGGTTTAGAATGATGCATGTCCTTACAAGGTTTTGGCTTCGCTCTACCCTAAGTAGACTAAGAATGGGTTTACTAGACGCAAAGTTCCCAAGCGGACTGCTCGAGTGAGAAGGCTACGCGGTCCCCGTTATTCGGGCACCCCCGCGCATGCGCCAACTCCCTTAAAATTTGGATTCTATGAAGAAATTTGCGGGTGCGCTAAGCACACCTCGCGTGTACGTGTGATAGTGTGAATTTTCCAAAAGTGGAGGAAATATGAACGGAATGCCAGTTTAAGGAAAGCAGTAATAACATATTACACAGAAAATACATATAAGGAATAAAAAATACTTAAAAGCTTATAAAGCAACAATATAGACAAAATAAAGCAAAATAAACAAAGCATCCAACAAATGATTTATTAACCTAAGTTGTTATGGTTAAGAGCCTAAATTCCCCAGCGGAGTCGCCAAGCTGTCACACCCCATTTTAACCGGGTTGATTTAGGGAGTATGACGTATTGGTGATTCCTGTTTATTTGTTTCAAGGAGTCGCCACCTAATTAATTTAATGGTGAATTAGGACACCTAAATATTAACTAAGGTAAAGTTAAAACTAAACCTCCGTTAATGGTCTGCTAACCAGTGTGATTCTAGGTAAGGGCTCTATATTATCCTAAAGGGAAGGTGTTAGGCATCCTTTAGAATCCGTTAACTACGGTTATCCGGCCAAACTTAGGTTAATTAATTAATGCTAAATAAGACGTTAAACCTTAAGAAAAACAAAAAGGGTTAAGAAATGTTGCTAAGGTTTTTTAAGAAAAATATAAGAATGTTGTTGAAGATAAGATTTAAAGAAAATATAATAATTTGCATGAAAGAAGATTTCAAATGCCATTTAAAACAAAATAGATAGAAATTGATAAAACTTTAAATAAAAAATGCTATTTAGAATAAGACCTGTAGAAAACGTGATGATTTGCATAAAAGGAAATTTCAAATGCCATTCAAAATAAACTCATGAATGTTGACATGATTTTGAATACTAGTGCTACTTTTGCAATAAAACTTACAAAAGATAATTTACATATGAGTAGACGAAAATGCTTGAAATAATTCAAATGGTTCATTGATTTTTAGGAACAAAAAATACAAAAATAGCTATTGAAAGTTTTCTTTATCCTCTTCATTATTTTTTATTAACTATGCTTAGCTAAAACTATATATATGATTGATTCAAACTTAAAGAGTTATTAATAAAATATACTTGAGTTCATATTTGAGTATTAATGATGTTTTGAAGTGTCTATAATAGTAAAATATGCTTCCCTTTACTTGAATATGCTATTTTAAAAAAAAAAAAAAAAAAAATTATTCTAATGAAAGATGAATGTTATAAGCGTTATAAATAATTTTAACATAAAATTAATAAGGATGAAACCTATGTAATTAATTATTGGTTTATTACCCATTACTAAGACTAAACCTCTCTAACTTCACTAAGGTTCATCTAAATTAAGAAAACAAAACAAAGTAACGGGTTAGTCAAATAATACAAATTAAATGCATAAAAACAAAATAGGGGGTGAAATAAAATTTAATGGGCTCAGCCCACGTTTGAAGGACTGCTGCTGCTGTTGGTGAGAGTGGGCTCAGTCCACGTTTTTAATGCTACGGATCTGCCTGCTATTGGGCTTTGACCCAATAAATTCTGTTTTCTATTTTCTGCTGCGGACAGGATTGATAGGGAATGACTCGGAAAGATTTCGTTGGACTTATAGCCCAACTCCGAATGCGGGAGAAGAACGAGTCTCTCGGATTCGTATGCGATGGTCATGCACAGAAAAAGAAAGGAAAAGGATTAGAATATAATCAAAAGAATAAGGTCGAACATGTAAAGATAGAATTTCAAAACAGATCAAAGATTATGTATATGCTGTCTATATTTAAATATATCTTGTGTATACATATTCATAAGGATGTATAGAAGGTCAATATCGGAAAGCTTTCACCCCCGTCTTCCTATCAACGTTATTAATTAAGATATACGTATCATATACAATATATATACAATCCCATAATACAATCACACTGGACAGCCGCACAAGCAAATAAAAAAAAGAGTGGGGCAGCAATCAGTTTTCCCAAAAAAATCATCAACATTCAATATGATCATTATTTCACTCGGCTAATGCACAGATCCAACCAAGGGAAAATGTTATTTACCCAATCCAAACAGTGGGCATACTAAATTTTAAATCAAAGGTAATGTGAGAGAGGAATGATATTCAGGCAGGCAAACTCAATTCTTAAACTAAACAAGCACGGCAACCTCCCTAACATGATACCAATATAATTTCAAAAGAAAGCCAATTCTTACTAGCCCTTTTTTTATAATACATCAAATTCAAATAAGAACAAAATCATATGATAACCTTTAGTAAGCTTATTATCCATTTAACTGAATACTTACACCAAGCTAACCATGTATAAATCAACTACTACAGTAGCACACTAAAACTATCACATATCTGGATCACATGGATCCTTAAAGCATAAATCTCGGCCTAACAGAGTATTTCTAATTAAACAGAGAGGAAATCAGAACCAGCCCCTCAAACGAATAAAACAGAGGCAGGACCAGCCACTCCACAAACTAAAGAAAAACGCGAAGCAGAAGCGGAAGCAGAGTTATGGAGGGTAGAAAAATCAGGATCAGAATCAGCCATACGACTAACAAAAAAGAAAACAACTGAGGCATGCCATTAACTTAGCATTGTATGAAAGAACATATCACTGATCAGGATAGACTCAGACCTTATTTTAAGTCGATACTTAAGCATACAGGATGACGCTACAAGTTGATATATCATATATCATTGCTAGTTGGCACAATTCATCATGCGCAAGCTCACATGAACACATGAATACCATTAAAATCGAGATTGAACTAGACCAAACTAAGATGCTATTGACTACTAAAAATGAAAATTTAGCCAAACTAAGACATGAACATGCAGACGCCATTACCCTAAAAAAAATAGCAGATAGGATACTACTAAAACACTGAACTGAACCTGAACCAACTAGAAACAACCAATATATACGAACACACAAATACCTACTAAGCTATTAAACGATATTAAACTAAATATGGGAGAGTTGTTTACATGCTCAAACTAAATTATCATACATAAGCATACTTAACCACATAAATTGACTAACATAAACTATCAAATTAAACTAACTTAACTAAACTAACCTAACATGTGATATACCTAAACTGCTATAAGCTAAGTAATATACGACTTCTCATAACAAAACATGAAATGAATCAATAGAACAACTAAAAGGTAAGCGTATGCACGTAATTTAGCAAACTGTAGAATAATATATAGAACTAGTCGATGAAGAATGAAACAGGCACTG
Organism: Lycium barbarum; assembly: GCF_019175385.1. Taxonomy (NCBI): domain Eukaryota; kingdom Viridiplantae; phylum Streptophyta; class Magnoliopsida; order Solanales; family Solanaceae; genus Lycium; species Lycium barbarum. The sequence continues at coordinate 165,532,416 of NC_083337.1, forward strand.
CAGAACTGATTAGCCTGTGATTAACCCACATTGATACACGACACAGAACCGAACAATCACAGAACTGGAAAAACAGAATCAATCCGAGCTTAAACAGGCATAATACAACTAAAACCACCACAAATAGGAACTAAAACATAATCAACCAAACGAATCACATGAGTAGTTTAAACACTCAAACAATTGCTAAAAATAATTTAAGGGAAGGAAATTTACCTTCTTCGGGTGCAGCGAAGTGAGGCGAAGGTCTCGATATCCACTCGAACACTATCGAATCCGAGCTTGCGATGCTCGGGTTCATAATGATACCAAAACCAATGAAAATGGAATAGAATTGATGTAGTATTCTGATTTGATAAATAAACAAGATCAAAGTGCTAATAGAACTCGGAATTTAGGTGATTAAAAGACTCATATTTTGGAGATTTTCAGGATTTCAAGAACAGCGAAAAAAAAGAGCTTGTTTCAGAATTTAATTTCAGGGGGGGATTTTGCGATTCGAAAGCCTCAATTTTCCCGGGGGGGTTTTCCAGCCTCCGTATTTTTGAGGGAAAAGGGTGGGGGTTTTTTCTATCAGTCCCCCCTCCGATGACTTATCCAACCTCTATTTATAGCGATTCTAGGGCTTATTACAAAGAAGAGAGAGAGGAGCGGGTGGTGTGACGAAGTGGGGGACAAAGTGAAGTGGTGTGACGGTGTCGGAGCAGTGGAGGCGTGGGTGTAACGTGGTGAAGTTGAGTGGAGCAGAGGGGGAGTGGGATGTCAGAAGCGTAGTGGAGAATGTCAGACGCGTGGGGTGGAGGAACGTGGGGGGGAAGAGGGTTGCGGCGCTAGGGTTTTGGAGGGTTAAGGGAAAGGGAAGGGATGAAGGAAAGGAGCGGCGGGCGAAAAAGGGAGGAGGGGAAGGGAGAGCCGCGGCGGAGATGAGAGGAAAGAGGCGACGATGTGGATGGTGGGAGAAGAGAGACGAAAGGGAAGAGAGAGAAGGGGGCGGGGGAGGCGGCTGGTGGAAGGTGAGAGAGAAATGAGGGGAAACCCTAAAAGGGTTCCCCTTATTTTCAATGAAATGGGTCAGACCCGGTTCATTTACGGACCGGGTCAATTTTTACACCGGGTATTAAAAGAATAGGCTAATAAATTAAAACACGGATTATTCTAAAAATTGAGATAAGGGATATGGACTAGTCCAAAATTATCAGGAGTCAATCGGGCTTTAATTTGGAGTCCGGTAAGTCAAAATGCGGACCGAGTGCAAGAAATAGTTTGGCTTTAAATTTGAATAAAAGACCCATTTTAATTAATGAATATACCGAGGGTGACAAAATATTACTTAATACCAAAAATGTGTGATTATTAGACTCGGGTAATAAGATCATATGGTGTTATAATAGCCGTGTAATAATATATATTATTTTTCTTTGAAAATCCGCACTAAATAAATACTATTATTTAATTATGCAAAGATAAATGCGTAAGCTGGTAAAAATGCCGAAATGATAAGAATTGTGAATTATAATAATATTAATAAATAATAATAATTATTATTATTATTATAATAGAATAATAAAGTGTCGGTATTGATAAGAGGCTAATAATTATAGTAAACATAATATATATATTTTATTTTTTTCAAAAATATTAGAAGCTTAAAAATAGGTATTTTGGCAGAGAGGCGGGACAAAATTGGGTGTCAACATCTCCTTCAGCGAATCGCTCCATTTTCTTTGTGTGCTACCTAAGAATCCTAGGAATAGGGAAAGGAACCTCCTCTGATTTCCCAGCATTCCTTTCAAGTGCAAGAAAAGCTTCATATGCCCAGACCTGTGATCACATAAATAAAAACTGAGTGAAAAATAAACCAGATAAAGTCTATACTGTACTGCAATAGTGGTTTATAATATTTACCATGAATGCCCAGAGGAAGCCATAGAGAGCATATGATGCAACCCTTTTCTCTGCGTGCACTTGATGGTGCTTGGGAATGTCTATCTTGTTCTTCAAGTAGTCAAGAGTGAGTTCAAATGATTCCTTTCCCCAAGGATAGCTACTGAAGAACTCCAAATCGTCTGCCATTTTTATCGTGTCATGATCCACACCCCTCGACACATCTTTGGCAAGCAATATTGTGTGCAGAAACGACACTAGACAGCATTTGAGCTTTTCCTCTTTGGTCAGCCTAGGACCTCTGATCGCTGCCAACAGCTTTTCTGCAGAAATCTTTCTATCGCGACAAACTTTTGTGCAAAATGCTGCCCCTTTCTTAAGTTCCCTTTCCTCTCTAGTTCGGCTGGGATGTCATCCACAGTTTAGACCAGTGATCAAAGCAAACTCATTCAAGCAAAACACACGGGCTTGTCATTCACCAAGAACCAAATCTCGCACTTCTTCTTATGAACCACATGACGAAGAACCGTATAGTGCACCAACATTCCACTGAATCTATTGAAGTATTCCGATATTTTTCTTAAGTGACCAAAACAGGAATGCATGAACATTTTTCTAAGTTTATGATCTTTTATCAATGTTATAAAATCAACAAGCAATGTCATCCCACTCTTAACCGAAACTTTTGCTGGAAACGATTCGTAATCATCCAGCCAATTGATCAGACAATACTTGTCAACGTCAATTGTCCTTGCACAATATGGCAACGACAAGGGATCAACATTTTCATCACTACCAGATTCCTCAGAAATATGGGGATCATCTCTTTCACCTTACTCGACACTATACACAACATTATTCTCCTCCGAGTACGCTTCATTTTCAGGTTCTAGAGTTTTTCTTCTTTTACCTTCTCGGCTAACTTTTCTACCTTTTCTTTTTCTATCGTCAGATATGGACCTAGAACGGATTTGAATTATGTGCCCTCCTCTCCCTCTAGTTCTAACCATTTTTTATAATCTATATACAAACAACATAGTGACATTGATCAGCCCTGACAAAAAAACAAGAATAATCTACCAAAAGTCTATTAATAGACCATACTTTACAAAAAGGAAAAACAAAAAAACAAAGACCAAGACAAGCAAAATAAGTAGAATTAACACATATTTCTAGCAAAAAACAGGCGAAACTTCCAAAATTTTGAAAAAAAATCTCAAGTTTATGAACACTAGGGTTCTATCGAGTTCGTAAAATAATAACAACTTTCATGGAAAAATGGAGCTCTAAATGCTCTGGAGGATTTGCTAAATTAAAGAAAATACCTGGAATGGACGGCAGGAACGTTACCAAGCTTGGGGGAGAGGGAGAATTCGGATAGAAACTTCAATTTTTTTTAGAGCGGGAGTTAGGAACAAGCGGGGAGAGAGAAGGGGCTTTTGTATATTTTAATAATAAGTGAAAAGGGACTTAAGTGGATAAGTTGTAAACTCCCAAAATTTTTAAAATTATATAGTGACCATGGGGCCACAACCCTTAACCCTAAAATGAAAAAAATAAAGGAAAAAGAAAATGAGTGGCCTTTTTGCAAATTAAATAAGGGAGTGACTTCTTTGCCAAATACTCTCCGGTAACATAAGTGGCTAAGGTAGGTTACGTTCGATCCATGCCATTTCATCTCTCACTCACCCAACCTGAAAATAGAAAAAGAAAAATGTCCAAATTTACTCCTTTTTAGCAAACATAATCGTTGTGTGTAGTTATCATTGTCAAAGGCGGAATTATGATTTAAACCTTATGATTTTTACGGGAAATTCAAGCTAATATATCTATATGAAATTATAATCGTGTTCCCAATTAAATATTTTTGAAATATAAATTTTCCAGAGCCCATTAATAACACTCTAAATCTGCCTCTATGACACATCTGAGTTGTAAGAGCCATATTGCACAGTGGGAAAATAAAAAAGAGAAAGAAAGAAGGGAGAATCAAAGATCTACAAAGGAAGGAAGAAAAAAAAAATACAAGAGAGAAAAATATACGGACATTGTTTACCTAACCTGGGTAGGAAAATGAAAGCGAATGTCGAGGCTACCTAATACAAGTAGCTTTGACTACCTGCTTAAAACATACAGTTTGACAATCAGTTGGAACTTCGAAGCAGTTGAATAAACAATGTCATAATTGAATGCTAGGGCTTTATGCTCGTCTTGTTTTTTCACACTGTCTCTCTCGAGTCTCGATCAATTCAATTTCCAACTTAACTATCTCCATGCAGGATTATTTCCATGCACATACGTTCTCAACGAGAAGCATAATCACCCTTAACAACTGATCTAATTACTCCAAGAAAAAAAAGTCACTTCGCGATCGTCCATTAATTGATTACTAGAGGAACATCCAATGCTTAATTATATTTATGGACTTAAAGCCGAAATGCTACTCTCCTAATTGTCTTAAAAATGATTGTGGTTTGAGAATGAGGGTTTTAATTGATATTTCAGTATGAATTTGAATGTCAATTTCATAAAATTTTAGAAATTTAGTACATATTCTGCACTTAAATTAAAATAGTAACAATTACATATTTTTATACTTAGATATTTAAAGTATTTGAAAAAGAAACGTAAGTATTAAAAGAAAAAAATATTGACTCTCCATAAAGTAGAAACAATGTCAAATTACAGTAGAACTTTATGTTACTCCCGCATCATTAAGAAAAATGATTGATTATATATGTCCTGATCAAGGGAGTATCATATTTTCAAATTACAGTAGCACTTCTATTTTTATATAATTACTACTAAAAAGGAGCTAACATGAGTTGCTTCCTGCATCATTAAGAAAAATGATTAATTATGCCCTGATGATGACATTATAACCAGGGTTTTGGAGTTTAGAAAGAGATAAATTACTGATAATTAAACTAGCTAGTGTTTTAAACCTGTCTTTTGGCTCATATAAGAGCTGGAATGATTTTGATATCTCCCTCCGCATGCTGACAAAGCAACAGACAAAGGAGTTAGCACGTTCGAAATTAAAGAGCTATAGACCGAGATCTCTATGAGAGACAAATCACAAGAGACCTCATTTAAACCGCGTTTACACCCTTGTTCTTTTGCAGTTAAATCATCCGATGTTCAAAGTCCATTTCCTCATAAAAAGAGTTATCCATTATCAGGACTCGAATACAACACCTGTAATTAAGAGTGGGAAGATTTCAACCATCCATTACACCCCCGACCGTTCGGTAATTTTTACCCTTGTTATGGTAATTGTGGTCTTAAGCCTTAAAATCATGAGTGTTGACACCTAATTTTGGCTCGACGTGCTTAAAATTAACGTTTTGGGGGGTCCCTGATTCGTTAAAGAGCACGAAATACATTTTTTACATTTTTTCAACAATTTATTGATGATTATCCTTATTTTAGGAATTTTCTCAATTTATTGTCATTTTTTCAAGAATCATTATTTTGCACATGTACAACGTAATACTACCATTTTTTTTGTGCAATTAATAATTGTTTCTTAATTTTATAGCAATACATGTTTTCATATCATAGACATTAATGTTTATATTTTATACTTGCGTTATTATTTATACATGTATTAATTACCTATATTTTAGTACAGTCTGACAGTGCAGAGAAAATCGGAGTAACTAATTTTTTTTACGCAGAGTAAAATCCGATCAAGTCAAGATTTCATCATTTTTTAAAAAAAAAGGATTAAGGTAAGCATTGAGGAGACAAAAGGGTGCAATTTTCTATTCTTTGGACAAAACAGGGGCCATTTTGCATTATAAGAAAAGGGAGGGGTATTCATCTTCTACATAACACACAAGCACATTTTTAGATTTTGTCCATCCCCTCTCTCTCTTCTAAGAAACCCTAAACATTTTTCCCTCTCCTCCTCTTCAACCACAGCCGCCGCCCATTCTTCACACCGGAGCTCCGAGCTCCGGTGAACTTCTCACCACCACAGTCACGAATCCCCACCACAACCAAGCAGCCCCTTCGTCTTCTTCGCTGCTCCGGCGAGGAGCTTCAAGCTCCGGTGAACCGGAGCAGCCCACAATATCACCACACCAACCCACTACCACCAATGACGCCAACCAGCAGCTCTACCCCTTACCTCCATCGTCCTGTCTCCTCGACCAAAAAAAAGAAACATTTCGAATCTATTTTAAATCTTGATCGGAGCTTATAATATGAAGAATAAAAGCATTTCAAAAGGGGTTCAAATTATATGTATGTAATGTAAAGATGAATTATTATTTAATGTTAAGTTGAAAAATGAAAGAAGCAAAAGCAATGCCGGAAAAAATGGAAAGGAGAGAGAAATGTTTGTTTTTGTTGAAGAAGAAACAGATGATGAATGTTATTGTCACACCCCATTTTAACCGGGTATGATTTAAGGTATGACCTATTGGGGATTCCTAAATTATTTGTTTTAAGGAGTCGCCACCTAATTGATTTAACGGTGAATTAGGACACCTAAATGTTAACTAAGGTAAAGTTAAAACTAAACCTCAATTAATAGTCTGCTTAACCAGTGTGATTCTAGGTAAGGGCTCTATATTATCCTAAAGGGAAGGGGTTAGGCATCCTTTAGAATCCGTTAACTTACGGTTATCCGACCAAACTTAGGTTAATTAATTTAGATTAAATGCGAAAATAATATTTAAGGAAATAATTTTGTAAATTATTACTAAGGTTTTAAAAGGATACAAATATAATAATTCTATTTAAAATAATGCTTATAGATATTACTAAAGTTTTAAATGAGAAATATTAGCTAGCATAAGACGAATAGAAAATATGATAATTTATATAGAAAGAAAATTTTAAATGCCGTTCAGCAAAGAAGGTTTGAAATGCTGAGTAATACTTAAAAATATGTTGATATAATTTTAAATACTAATACTATTTTAAAATAAAACTTGTAAAAGATAATTTACATATGAGAAGATTTCGCAAATTGGAACTTTGAATAAAATAGTGTGATATAAATATGACTATGTAGAAAAATCTAGACTATTCTTTAAATAGAAAGCAAAAGGACAGTGAGTTTTCTTTTAATTATTTTTTGTTGACTATGTTTAATTAAATGCATGATTGATTCGAACTTGGAGGGTTATCTATAAATTATACTTATAATTGCGTATTAGTGGCGTTTTGAAACGTTTTATGATAAAATGTGACTCCTTTTACGCAAAATATATAGTCACGTCATTTTTGCAAATTGATTATGTCAAATAAAAGCTTGGAGAGAAGAGAATAATTTATGAAATTAATTGTTAGTTCTCTCTTAAGTTAACTACCCATAACTAAGACTAATCCACTAAACTTGCTAAGGTTCACCTAAATTAAGAAAATAAAATAAAATATAAAGTTAGTCACATAATACAAGTTAAAGGCATAAAAATATATAAAAAGGCCAACTAATATCAAATGGGCCTGCCCGTTTTGGGCCACTGTGATCCACAGCTGCAGTTGGGCTCAGCCCATTTGTACACCGTTGCGCACTGTTCCTGCTTGTTGGGCCTTTGGCCCAGCATTTGTGTTTTCTATTTATTTTTCTTTTGCTGTAGATTGGGCTGGGCAGAGAGTTGACTCGAGAGCTGAGTTGTGTTGGGCTTTTAACCCAACCAAATGTGGAGGAAAACGAGTCCCTCGGACTCGTATACGATGATCCTTCTTCGGGTGCAGCGAAGTGGGTACGGGGGTCTTCGATTCACCTCGAAACACTTGAGACTCTGGTTTCAAATTTACTCGGACTCGAATCAGTTACGGGAAACAAAAAGGAATCAGAATAATCTTTTGTTTTCGAATGAATATCCCAACGATATAAAAAAAAAACTGATGAAGATTTGATAATTTTAGACGGGAATTTGAAGCGATTAAAAGAAGCTCAAAACTTTAGGGGATTTCTGCAGCTAAACAAAATTTGTTCTTGGGAAACTTTGTGAATCCCCAAAAATCCTCCCTTCAACTGAATCGTCCTCTTCATTTATAGAGTGAAGACAGAAATGGGGAACAAGAGGGAGTGTGGAGCAGAGGCGTGGGTGGAAATGTCAGAAAGCGTGAGATGGAGCGAAGGGAGTGGGGTGTCAGACGAAGGTGGGTGGAGACAAGATGAAGTGGCGAGGACAGCGGAGTGGGTGGTGTCATGGGTGTGACAGAGGTGTCGGAGTGATGGGTGTGACAGAGGTGTCGGAGGCGAGTGGGATGTCGGTGGTGAAGTGGGGATCACGTGGTGAAGTGGGGGTATGGGTGTGGACGATGAAGCAGTGGGGTGAGGAAGATGGTGCGACGGAGTGGAAGGTGGAGGTGGTGGTGCGGAAGTTGGAGGCGGTGATGGACGAGGAGGGGAGGAGAGGAGGCGAACGAGAAAAAGGGAAAGGGGAAGGGTTTGAGCTGCGGCGGAAGAGAGAAAAAAATGAAGGGAAACCCTAAATTTTGACGAAAAATTGGATCGGACCCGATCTATTTGTGGACCGGGTCGATTTTAGACCGGGTATTAAGAGAATAGGCTAATAAATTAAAACACGAATTACTCTAAAAATTGAGATAAGAGATATGGACTAGTCAAAAAAATATTAGGGGTTAATCGGACTTTGATTTGGGGTCCGGTAAGTCAAAATACGGACCGAGTGCAAGAAATAGTTTGACTTCTAAATTTGAATAAGAGACCCATTTTAATTAATGAATATACCGAGGGTGACAAAATATTACTTAATACCAAAAAAAAATGTGTGATTATTAGACTCGGGTAATAAAATCATATGGTGTTATAATAGCCGTGTAATAATATATGTTATTTTTCTTTGAAAATCCGCACTAAATAAATACTATTATTTAATTATGCAAAGATAAATGCGTAAGCCGGTAAAATGCCGAAATGATAAGAACTGTGAATTATAATAATATTAATAAATAGTAATAATAATAATAATGATAATAATAATAATAATTATTATTATTATTATTATAATAGAATAATAAAGTGTCGGTATTGATAAGAGACTAATAATTATAGTAAACATAATGTATATTTTTTTTATTTTCCAAAAAATATTAGAAGCTTAAAATAGGTATTTTGGCAGAGAGGCGGGACAAAATTGGGTGTCAACAACTTGTCCCTCTTTGCCCGGTAATGATGGAAAGAGTTGTCGGGCAAAGACGTTAACTCAATAGCCTATTTTGTCCCGGCTAAAGGAAACTTGAGAGGATTACGACCGAACTCCGGTCTCTGAGTTGCATACATATCTCGGGCTTTACGAGAATCAGGTCGAGTGTAGTTCTGGGATAATTACGACACGTGAACCCAATTGACGCGATACTTGCAAAATATTGTCTCAGTGCTGAATTATGATAACACTGGGTATTGTGATAGAAACTTGAGAATTCTGAAGATTGAATTGCAAAAGAATACTTGTGATTAGAGACGAGTGTTCGAGGTAGATCTTTGACCCGTGTCGGGAAGTCTGATTGTCTTTCCCGACGAATTGCCCCAGTTCGCTGCCGAAGAAAAAGTTCCACGATTTGATGTGTGATGCCAACTTCGATATTGTCAAAAGCCATCAGCTAAAAACAATTGTTAGCAATAAAGAAATATATGTAAATAAGCCAGGGTTGGAGAAGTTACACTTGCAACCCCTGTTTCAAAAGTTGAATCCACATTCGGAGGTGGATGCTTGAACTGAAATATAAGATACCCGCATTCGGAGGTGGGTGCCTGAACTTGAAATATAAGATACTCGCATTCGGAGGTGGGTGCCTGAACTTGAAATATAAGATACCCGCATTCGGAGGTGGGTGCCTGAACTTGAAATATAAGATACCCGCATTCGGAGGTGGGCGCCTGAACTGAATATTGAAATACCCGCATTCTAAGGTGGGTGCCTAAATTGGAAATTGACATACCCGCATTCTAAGGTGGGTGCCTAATTTGAACATTGAAATACCCGCATTCTAAGGTGGGTGCCTGAATTGAACATTGAAATACCCGCATTCTAAGGTGGGTGCCTGGATTGAAATTGACATACCCGCATTCTAAGGTGGGTGCCTGAATTGAACATTGAAATACCCGCATTCTAAGGTGGGTGCCTAGATTGAAATTGACATACCCGCATTCTAAGGTGGGTGCCTGAATTGAACATTGAAATACCCGCATTCTAAGGTGGGTGCCTAAATTGGAAATTGACATACCCGCATTCTAAGGTGGGTGCCTAATTTGAACATTGAAATACCCGCATTCTAAGGTGGGTGCCTGAATTGAACATTGAAATACCCGCATTTTAAGGTGGGTGCCTATATCATGTCCACTTCCCATGGTGCAAAAATGTAAATCCATATCCACTTTCAGGGTGCAGATGAATAAATCCAAGTCCACTTTCACAGTTCAAAATATAAATCTACGTCCGCATTTCACGGTACAAAATATAAATCCACGTCGACTTTGACATACGTATTATACGGTACAACAGTAAATTTACATCTACTTTCACGTCTGCAATATACGGCGCAAAAATAAATTCACTTTTACTTTCGAAAACATAAATCTGTATCCACTTTCTACAATTATATGTATATTTATTTTTTTTGTAATATAATTCTATTTCCACTTCCATGCTCGCATCCACAATGTAAATGTAAATCCACGTCCACTTTAGAAATAGTATTGTAAAAAGATATCCACATCTTAATCCATGTCTCGTTGTGACGGAAGTTAAATATATTAACCCCCACAATTTGATATACGATGCAATATTTCGATCTTGTTATCTTATTAACATACTTCATTCTAAAAGAATTTGATAATGATTTGAACATGTATGAAGTGATGACGAAACTGAGGAATTCTAACCAATAACAGGTGATCAAGGTCAGTGTCCATGATTATATGTATTCGATCCATCGATGAATGTCACGAGCTAAAACAACTGTTAGTGATAAGAATCAATAGCTGGGTCTAAAAGAATTATACTTACAGCCCTTGGTTGAGAAGATGAACTTGTGTCCACTGTTGCAATTGAAATTTCGTGATGAGTGGAACGACGCCCACCGTTCGACATAAGCTACCTTTGCATCCACGCTGAAGAGTATTTGCATTTTGAAGAAAGTTAACTTTTTGATCACGCCCATAATTTAATACATGCACCGTGTTCATGTTAATTGGACCTGTCTCAACAAAGAAAAATTGTGAGTTTAAAAGAAAATTGGTTGACTTGTGCATGTCGGGGAACTTGGCCCTTGAATTGACTTTTGTCTCGGTCGCGTCCACGTTCTTCGATGTCTCATCACATGTTTTGCTTTGCCGGGGAGTTTCAGTTATACAAAGTGTATTTTGAAAAATAAAAGTAATGAGTTTTGGGTGACTTCGAAAGAAAATACTTAGTGACTCTAATAGATAAAATAATTGTGGAGACTCGATTTTGACTTTATCCACATTTCCAGAAATATATTGGTGGACTTTTTATTTAACATCGTTAAACGTTTAAGACCACTCCTATGCTACTTCTAAAAATTTGTCCCAGTTTCAATCCTGGAGATGCTTGATTCTGGACTGTAAGAACTTATAATGAAAGTTTTTTTTTTTTTTTTTAAAGTGATTTGACCGACTTCAAAATTTTGTCCCAGTTTCAAGTCCTGGAGGTACTTGATTCGAAACAATCGAAAAGTGAGAAAGTTGTAATGAAATTTTTTTTTGAAAGTGATTTGACCGATTTCAAAACTTTGTCCCAATTTCAAGATACTAAGACACATGAATTTAAATGGTGGGAAGACCAAAATCTTGTTAAAAATCCTTATGTATTTTATACGAACCAAAAATGTTTGGCCAAACCGAAGATAAAAATTTCAAAATTGAAGGGCCGAACCCGCTTCGGGTTGCCTACGTATCCCAAAGGAATCAGGCCAGACGTAGTTCGTGATGAACATAAAGATTTTTGAGTTTGTTTTGTTTTTTAATAAAGGGGCCGAACCCTATGTGGGTTGCCTACGTATCCAAAAGGAAATCAGGCCATGCGTAGTTCCACCCATACAACAAAAACACTGAAATATTTTGAAAAAGTGGCCGAACCCGATGTGGGCTGCCTACGTATCCAACAGGAAGTCAGGCCAAACGTAGTTCGTTCCAAACAAAATGACAGAATCTTAATTTAAAAAGGCCGTAACAAAACATAGAGGCAACATGACAAAAGGAACTAAATGTTCTAGTTGATGCCTCCGGCCTACTACAAAAAGGAAATTTAAACTTAAAATACTGAAACTCCCGGCGAACCGGGGCTAAGATAGAAGTTCAATTTTGCAACTCAGGTCCCGGCTCACCAGCCTATAAAGTTAATATTTCAGCAAAGTCTTTGATTATCATAGCATGATCATCTTCATCTTCCACGAACAGGTTCTTGACTCCTTCCACGATATCATCATAGGCAACTTCAACAATAAGATCTGAAGGTTTTAAGAAAGTTTGATCAATGGTAGGAATGGGTTTTGGCAATGCAATCTCCTTCCTTTTATTCTTTCGTGCTTTCTTCACTTCTTCCTCAGTTGGCTCATATCCCAAACCGAATGTAAATTGTTGCGTAGAGAGAACGACTGGCTCAACTCGCCCATTTAGTGTTTTCCCTAGCCCAAATCCAGGTTGGTACCCATTTCTCAGCATTTCTTTTGCAACCATAATTGCGGCGCATGATCTTTTGAACTCTTGAGTTTGACACACTTCACTCTCTTTAGTGACATTCAAAACCTCCCAAGCGTGGTAAGCTGCTCCGTCGAACCCTCCTTCTGCCTCGACGAATGGGGTGGATTGCTCTAGATAGAAAGACGTGTCTCCTTCTCCGTGTATACATATTTGTTGCTGATCCCACTCGAATTTGACAGTTTGGTGCAAAGTAGATGGTACGGCCCCAGCCAAATGGATCCACGGTCTACCTAACAACATGTTGTATGTCGTGGAAATATCAAGTACTTGAAAATCCATAATGAATTCAACAGGGCCAATCAACACTTTCAACTCTATTTCCCCAATAGGGCGCCTTTGAGCCCCATCAAATGCTCGAATATTCATATCACTGGTCTTGAGCTCACTAACATTATATCCGATCTTCTTCAGACTTGCTAATGGACAGATGTTGAGTCCAGAACCCCCATCAATCAATACTTTAGCCACAAACATGTTACGACACTTGACAGTTATATAGAGCGCTTTGTTATGCATACATCCTTCTGGCGGCAGTTCTTCATTATCGAAGCTGATTCGATGGCTGTCAAGTACGCGCTCAATCATCCCAGCTAACGCCTCACTAGTTGTTTCGCTTGGGACATATGCTTCATTCAAGATCTTCAACAGTGCATTTCTGTGCATATCTGAACTCAAAAGCAAAGAGAGAATAGGAATTTGAGCATTGGTCTTTTTCAACTGATCCACAACTGAATACTCACTAGCCTTAATCTTCCTCAGAAATTCTTCTGCTTCGAATTCAGTCACGACCCTTTTGGGAGGTACATTGGTTTCCTTAACTTGCCCCAATCTAACTAGCTCTTCTGGAGAATAGCATCTTCCCGACCTTGTCATTCCTGATGTCTTAACCTTGTCAGTGATCGTGTCCTTTCCTCGACATTCCATCACAGTTTGTTGATAATTCCATGGTACGGCTTTTGTATCGAGCACTGGTAACTGATTTGGTGCTTGAACTACTTCCACAGGCATTGATGAAGCTCCTAATATCTCGACAGGCACACAACCCCTTATCACTACAGCCGGAGAAGCAACGGCTACAAGATCATGATCCTCCACACGATCCACAGGCACTATAAATTCGGCTGGGTCATCAACATTTTCATCTATTCCAATCATATTTATCGTGGCCCCATCATGGGTCGGGAGTGGATTGTTAACCACATTTGGTGTTGGTGGTTTGACCGTGATCTGTTTTGCTTCAATAAGATCCTCAACCTTATGCTTCAATGCGTAACAACGATCAGTGGAATGGCCTTTTACCCCCGAATGATATGCACATGTCTTAGTGGGATCAAAGCTTCTGGGTAATGGATCTGGAATTCTACCTTCCACAGGATATACTAAGCCTGAAGCTTGCAGCCTTTCGAAAACAACGCTCAGTGGTTCTCCCAATGGTGTGAAATTGCGAAACGGTTTATTTGGGCGAGGTGCGGATGCATTGTTTGGATGATGAGGTTGTGATGGTGGAGCTGGATATGTTGGTGGTCGTGGAGCTCGATATGCTGGTTGTGTGTTGTAAACGGGGTAAGATATTTGTGGTGATTGAGGTTGGTAAGATGACAAAGTTTGGTCGTATGGATATGGAGAATATTGGAAATACTGTGAGTGAGGAGCGTTAGGCTGGTATCGTGGTGGTTGTTGATGGCGGTACGAGGTGTTTCCCAAAGCCATTACCGAGGCTGCTTCCTTTTCTTTTTTCTTTCCGTTTCTGAGAGTACCTGTTTGTATAGCCCTACTAGTAGACTGCAAAGCCGCAAGACTTGTTATTCTCCCCGTCTTAATGCCATCTTCGATCATGTCCCCAGCTTTGATCACTTCTGCAAAAGTTTTTCCACCCATTGTCACCAAACGTTCATAGTATTCCGGTTCTAGTGCTTGAATGAAGAAAATAACCATTTCGGTCTCCTCCATGGGTGGGTGTACCCTAGATGCTTCTTCTCTCCACCGTATAGCATATTCTCGAAATGATTCGATCGACTTTTTCTGCAACTTTGTAATTGAGATTCTATCAGGAGCGATCTCAACATGAAACTTGTAGTGATCCACAAAAGCATTTGCCAAATCATCCCAAGTACGCCATTTGGTTGTATCTTGCTTGGAATACCATTCCAAGGCTTTTCCACTCAAACTTTGATTGAATAGTTTGACTCTTATCCCTTCATTCTTTCCTACGCCAATCAACTTTTCACAATAAACTTTCAAATGAAAGAAAGGGTTTCCCGACCCATCAAACTTCTCAAATTTTGGGATCTTGTAACCTGGTGGCAATTCTACCTCAGGAAATGCACATAATTCTTCATATCTCACGCTTTGATTACTACCCAGTCCACGCAAACTTCTCATGGCATCTTCCAAACTTTTGAGCTTTCTATTTATCATTTCATCATTAACTGACCGTGCCTCATTTTCAACTTCGACATAATGATCAACATCTGTGCGACATTGTCCTTGAATCTGTGTCATGGGTGGAGCTGTGGTATAAGTATACACTGGCGGAACTTGATGTGTATTGGTAACATCATGTGCCGGCGGTATGAACTGAGCTTTTGAAGAGGTGGCTGTAAATAAAAAAGGAGCATTTTGAGTGAGGTGTTCGGAGCGAACTGGCTGAGAAGTGGTAAAATAATTTGTTTGGTTAAATTCGTCCAAATTTGGAAATGGAGGTGGCACAGGCAAAGTCTGACGAACTCCTTGGGACGGAGTCATATGTGGTGGCGTTTGAGAAAATGACCGGTTGTGAAGTACCATGTGACTTAATTCAGCAACTCGTCGCTCCAGACGAGCAATGGTCTCCAAATGTGTTTCTGGTTCATTAGAGGATGTGGGATCACTCGTGATTGCTAAACTAAGAGATGGCTCAGATGAAGTGGTTGCATTGATCAAACTTTGCTCCATTTTAGAACGAGTCCTTTTAGTTAACCAGGCGATTAGTGATGAGTCAGAGTCTGATTTCTTGGCTCTAGACCGTGTGAAATATGGATGTTCCGCCAGTTCCCCTTTAGCACAAGTCAACCTTTTTTGTTTTGAAAATAAGTTTAAAAAGAAAAAAGATAAAAACAAGAAAAAGAAAAGAAAAATGAGTCAGTATACGGTAAGGATAATATTATTGCATATAAACACATTATTGCACATAATACATCGCGTTTTATAATGCAAGGGACCTCTTTATGCCAGAGGTAGGCCTAACGAACATTGAAGGACAAACATGTCTTTTATGTATCATTCCATAACTCTTCTTACAACTAATTTACAAGAAAATAAAATTTATTACATGCCAGTTTAATAATACAATTTAAAGTTGATCTAGGATATCTAACGCTTTATCTCCACTAATTTCTTTTAATTGTCTTCAACCTCCGGCATTAATTTTAGATGCTCCACGTCAACCTGCAACAAAAGGTCAGTTTTTCTTGAAATACTTATCTATAGAGTACTAGGTCTACATATTCCACATATTTGTCCTTCAAATAATGCACATAGATAGTGAGTAGTGTCACTTAGAGTCATAGACTCTTTTGGACATTTGGTAAGGTTGACTAATGAACTTAATACACCAAGGGTATTAAGCCTCCTAGGTTTAAAATGATGCATGTCCTTACAAGGTTTTGGCTTCGCTCTACCCTAAGTAGACTAAGAATGGGTTTACTAGACGCAAGGTTCCCAAGCGGACTGCTCGAGTGAGAAGGCTACGCGGTCCCCGTTACTCGGGCACCCCGCGCATACGCCAACTCTCCTAAAATTTGGATTCTACGAAAGAAATTTGCGGGTGCGCAAAACACACCTCGCGTGTACGTGTGATAGTGTGAGTTTGCAGAAGTGGAAGAAATATGAACGGAATGACAGTTTAAGGAAAGCAGTAATGTACATATTACATAGAAAAAATGCACATAAGGAATGAAATACAAACATTTAAAAGCATATAAAGCAACAATATAGGGAAAATAAAGCAAAACAAACAAAATGTCCCACAGATTATTTATTAACCTAAGTTGTTATGGTTAGAACCTAAGTTCCCCAGCAGAGTCGCCAAGCTGTCACACCCCATTTTAACCGGGTATGATTTAAGGTATGACCTATTGGGGATTCCTAAATTATTTGTTTTAAGGAGTCGCCACCTAATTGATTTAACGGTGAATTAGGACACCTAAATGTTAACTAAGGTAAAGTTAAAACTAAACCTCAATTAATAGTCTGCTTAACCAGTGTGATTCTAGGTAAGGGCTCTATATTATCCTAAAGGGAAGGGGTTAGGCATCCTTTAGAATCCGTTAACTTACGGTTATCCGACCAAACTTAGGTTAATTAATTTAGATTAAATGCGAAAATAATATTTAAGGAAATAATTTTGTAAATTATTACTAAGGTTTTAAAAGGATACAAATATAATAATTCTATTTAAAATAATGCTTATAGATATTACTAAAGTTTTAAATGAGAAATATTAGCTAGCATAAGACGAATAGAAAATATGATAATTTATATAGAAAGAAAATTTTAAATGTCGTTCAGCAAAGAAGGTTTGAAATGCTGAGTAATACTTAAAAATATGTTGATATAATTTTAAATACTAATACTATTTTAAAATAAAACTTGTAAAAGATAATTTACATATGAGAAGATTTCGCAAATTGGAACTTTGAATAAAATAGTGTGATATAAATATGACTATGTAGAAAAATCTAGACTATTCTTTAAATAGAAAGCAAAAGGACAGTGAGTTTTCTTTTAATTATTTTTTGTTGACTATGTTTAATTAAATGCATGATTGATTCGAACTTGGAGGGTTATCTATAAATTATACTTATAATTGCGTATTAGTGGCGTTTTGAAACGTTTTATGATAAAATGTGACTCCTTTTACGCAAAATATATAGTCACGTCATTTTTGCAAATTGATTATGTCAAATAAAAGCTTGGAGAGAAGAGAATAATTTATGAAATTAATTGTTAGTTCTCTCTTAAGTTAACTACCCATAACTAAGACTAATCCACTAAACTTGCTAAGGTTCACCTAAATTAAGAAAATAAAATAAAATATAAAGTTAGTCACATAATACAAGTTAAAGGCATAAAAATATATAAAAAGGCCAACTAATATCAAATGGGCCTGCCCGTTTTGGGCCACTGTGATCCACAGCTGCAGTTGGGCTCAGCCCATTTGTACACCGTTGCGCACTGTTCCTGCTTGTTGGGCCTTTGGCCCAGCATTTGTGTTTTCTATTTATTTTTCTTTTGCTGTAGATTGGGCTGGGCAGAGAGTTGACTCGAGAGCTGAGTTGTGTTGGGCTTTTAACCCAATCAAATGTGGAGGAAAACGAGTCCCTCGGACTCGTATACGATGATCCTTCTTCGGGTGCAGCGAAGTGGGTACGGGGGTCTTCGATTCACCTCGAAACACTTGAGACTCTGGTTTCAAATTTACTCGGACTCGAATCAGTTACGGGAAACAAAAAGGAATCAGAATAATCTTTTGTTTTCGAATGAATATCCCAACGATATAAAAAAAAAACTGATGAAGATTTGATAATTTTAGACGGGAATTTGAAGCGATTAAAAGAAGCTCAAAACTTTAGGGGATTTCTGCAGCTAAACAAAATTTGTTCTTGGGAAACTTTGTGAATCCCCAAAAATCCTCCCTTCAACTGAATCGTCCTCTTCATTTATAGAGTGAAGACAGAAATGGGGAACAAGAGGGAGTGTGGAGCAGAGGCGTGGGTGGAAATGTCAGAAAGCGTGAGATGGAGCGAAGGGAGTGGGGTGTCAGACGAAGGTGGGTGGAGACAAGATGAAGTGGCGAGGACAGCGGAGTGGGTGGTGTCATGGGTGTGACAGAGGTGTCGGAGTGATGGGTGTGACAGAGGTGTCGGAGGCGAGTGGGATGTCGGTGGTGAAGTGGGGATCACGTGGTGAAGTGGGGGTATGGGTGTGGACGATGAAGCAGTGGGGTGAGGAAGATGGTGCGACGGAGTGGAAGGTGGAGGTGGTGGTGCGGAAGTTGGAGGCGGTGATGGACGAGGAGGGGAGGAGAGGAGGCGAACGAGAAAAAGGGAAAGGGGAAGGGTTTGAGCTGCGGCGGAAGAGAGAAAAAAATGAAGGGAAACCCTAAAAAGGGTTTCCCTTATTTTGACGAAAAATTGGATCGGACCCGATCTATTTGTGGACCGGGTCGATTTTAGACCGGGTATTAAGAGAATAGGCTAATAAATTAAAACACGAATTACTCTAAAAATTGAGATAAGAGATATGGACTAGTCAAAAAAATATTAGGGGTTAATCGGACTTTGATTTGGGGTCCGGTAAGTCAAAATACGGACCGAGTGCAAGAAATAGTTTGACTTCTAAATTTGAATAAGAGACCCATTTTAATTAATGAATATACCGAGGGTGACAAAATATTACTTAATACCAAAAAAAAATGTGTGATTATTAGACTCGGGTAATAAAATCATATGGTGTTATAATAGCCGTGTAATAATATATGTTATTTTTCTTTGAAAATCCGCACTAAATAAATACTATTATTTAATTATGCAAAGATAAATGCGTAAGCCGGTAAAATGCCGAAATGATAAGAACTGTGAATTATAATAATATTAATAAATAGTAATAATAATAATAATAATGATAATAATAATAATAATTATTATTATTATTATAATAGAATAATAAAGTGTCGGTATTGATAAGAGACTAACAATTATAGTAAACATAATGTATATTTTTTTTATTTTTCAAAAAATATTAGAAGCTTAAAATAGGTATTTTGGCAGAGAGGCGGGACAAAATTGGGTGTCAACAGTTATGTTTATGGAGATTCGAGCTAACACTATTTTTCATCTCTACTCTTTCTTTTTGTCCTTTTCATTTTTTATTCTCTTTGTTCTTTAATTCAATCATCATAAAGCTCACTCAAATCTCTGTCTCTCTTTAACAAAAAATATTCAACTTTTCACTACCTAAAGCCTTTGTATACTTTATTTTGAAAAATCACAATTTTTTTTTTATTTCTTTCTATCATTTCTGCAAGAACTACGCACACCTGATTCTCTTCTTTGATGAGATACGTAGGCAGCCCTTTGGGTTCGGTATTCATTATTCAAAAAATCACAAAAAAAAAATCCTTTATTTTGAAAAATCACAAAAACATTTTATTTCTTTCTATCCTATCTGAACGAACTACGCGCACCTGATTCTCATCAAAGATGAGATACGTAGGCAACCCTTTTTGGGTTCGGTACCCCTTATTCAAAAAATACAAAAAAATATTTTTTAGATTCATATATTTAACTTGGTTGGTACCAACACAGTTAGAATGTGCATAGGAAAGAAACAAGTAACAATCAATATGATGGAGAGGACTGACTTCGTGGTAAACTATAGATTCTTTTGGTACCTCTCATTCACACTTTAAATGACACTTGAAAATTCTCTTGCATGCTTGTAAGACAAGAACAAAACCGACCTCATTTTTTCATGTGCATTGTGTGGTGAGCTTTAGATAGCGTTCAGTTGCATTGCATTGTGATCTAGAACTTGGCCTGAATGTCTGTTGAGGCGAAATTATGAGTAACACTCAGCATAGAAAAGGATCGTAGGCCTTCTTTGACCCGTTTGAGCCTTTCTAGCCTACCAATGACATTATCCCTAGCATTCCCCCTTTGAGCCTAAAGCCTTTTCTTTTACCACCACATCATAAGCCTATACCATTTCGGAGTGCTTACATGCACTATCTCTCTCTTGGCCCAACCTCCCTGAGAGCACTAAAAAATGTGCAACTGCGGATAGAGATCTGAGCTGAAGCTTAAAAAAGGGGATTCGACCGTCCCAGCAAAACAAAGGCTAAGAATGACTTCCAAAGCAAGAAGGAGCCCACACAAAAAAAAAAAAAAAAAAAAAAAAAACTCAGTCATTCGGGATCTCGGACATCCAACCCGTTATTTATTTTTATTTTTCACACTCAGGCATACAACCTGAAATTACTATCAAGACCTCGGGCGTGCAACCCAAGTCAATTCTTTTAATCCCCACAGAGTTTCGGGCATGCAACCCTAAACTCAAAAAAAAAAAAAAAAAAAAACACGAAAAAAAAGGGCTTTAACTTGCAAAAGAGGTCGCACAAGTACAAAAGAAAGGGACAATAAAACAAAGTGTCAGAGCAACAAATACTAAGCACAGACATAGTGCAATGCTTAGGGAAGGATTAGTTACTCCTTACCCAAATAATATTCTATCTTTTTTCCAAGCTTACATTACAACCCCATAACAAGCCCTACGTGATTCTATGCTAAGGTTTATCTCATTAGTGGATACTTACATGACGGCCAAGCTTATGGTATCACAATTGCAAGCATTGAACATCTTTCTCAGTTTGAGTGTACTTCTCTAGACGACCCAAAGTTCAAAAATACTGAATACGTGTGAAAAGAGACTTTCTTTCTGGTGAGGGCATTTGAAACATGAGGGTAGGTATAGTTCAAAGTCTTTGTTTGAAACAAAATGAACCGATCTTGTCGATCCTTAGGTATGTCTGAGGTACCACTTGAAGCTGTAGGAATTATCAATAAGTCAATCTTGGTTTGTTGGACGATAAATAATAGTGAATTCTTATGCACAATACTAATTGTTGGTACCAACTGAAGTCGAGGCATGTTATATCAATCATTGTGATTATTTTAAAAAAAAAATTGCTGGATTTTGCTTTCGTGATTTTGTTATTTTTCTTATTTTTTTTTATTTTTTATTGTTGCACAGTAAATATAGTTCAATGTTGTTGTGTTGTTACTAACTCTATGAGGTATCCACATCTGGTCTTACCATGAAAGATCCTCGTATTTCTCTGCTGAAGCATGAAATTGGGAGAACATTTTTTAGTAGCTTAAAAAAAAAACCGCAAGTGCACATCGCATTTCGCGGGAAGTATGCAAATTTTTGTTTGTTTTCTAAACTGGGACAAAATTTTTGAGGGAGCCCTCAAAAATTCCGCCAATGGTGCATTTCGAGAGAAAAAACACGGGCTCGACCAGCCCCACAGTAGGACACTGCTTTGGCTCGTCCAGCCCCACAGTAGGACACTGCATTGGCTCGTCCAGCCCCACAACAGGACACCGAGGGCATCATAGTCTAAAGGCATCATTCTCATCGCCTAAAGGCACCATTTCATGGCCCAAGGACCTTACCTTCTGCACTACATTCACGCCGAAGCAAAGGCGTTATCTTCCACACCTGCATTACATTATCACTCTCAAATGTCATGCAGAGGCAACATCATTGTTCGCAAAAGTACCGCATTTTAGGCTTGTCCGCCTTTAATTGGACATTTTAGGCTAGTCCGCCTTTAATTGGACATTTAGGCTCGTCCGCCTTTAATTGGACATTTAGGCTCGTCCGCCTTTAATTGGACATTTAGGCTTGTCCGCCTTTACTATAACATTAGGCTTGTCCGCCTTTAATTGGACATTTTAGCCTAGTCCGCCTTTAATAGGACAGTTTAGGCTAGTTCGCCTTCATAAGTTACATGGGCCATGCACCGCCCTTTGTAATTTCTGCATAAGGCTGAGCACCGCATTTCATACGATGCACGGGCTGCGCACTGCCCTTCGCATCGCTTTCATATGTTACATGGGCCATGCACCGCCCTTTGTAATTTCTGCATTAGGCTGAGCACCGTCTTTCATACGATGCACGGGCTGCGCACCGCCCTTCGCATCGCTTTCATATGTTACATGGGTCATGCACCGCCCTTTGTAATTTCTGCATAAGGCTGAGCACCGCCTTTCAAATGATGCACGGGCTGCGCACCGCCCTTCGCATTGCTTTCATATGTTACATGGGCCATGCACCGCCTTTTGTAATTTCTGCATAAGGCTGAGCACCGTCTTTCATATGATGCACGGGCTGCGCACCGCCCTTCGCATCGCTTTCATATGTTACATGGGTCATGCACCGCCCTTTGTAATTTCTGCATAAGGCTGAGCACCGCCTTTCATATGATGCACGGGCTGCACACCGCCCTTCGCATCGCTTTCATATGTTACATGGGCTGTGCACCGCCCTTTGTAATTTCTGCATAAGGCTGAGCACCGCCTTTCATACGATGCACGGGCTGCGCACCGCCCTTCGCATCGCTTTCATATGTTACATGGGCCATGCACCGCCCTTTGTAATTTCTGCATAAGGCTGAGCACCGCCTTTCATATGTTGCACCGGCCGCGCACCGCCCTTTGAAAATTTCTGTATAAGACATCGCACCGCATCTGCCTTGTTTTATTATTGTTTTCTTAATGCCCCTGTGTATGCTCGCAGCCGCATTGCACCGCACCTGCATTTCTTTATTGTTTTCAAATGCCCCTGCATATGCTCGCAGCCGCATTGTACTGCACCTGCATTGTTTTATTGTTTTCAAATGCCCCCGCGTATGCTCGCAGACGCATTGCACCGTACCTGCATTTGTTTGTTTTAAATGCCCTGCGTATGCTCGCAGACGCACTGCACATACATTGCATCATTGCTTTGCGAATGCTCGCAAACACTGCACATGCATTGCATTATCACTTTCAGATACCCTTCAAACGCATTGCATCATACCGGCTTAAAAAAAAAAAAAAAAAGGGCGTTACATAACACGACCGTTCTTCATCCTACACTTGCTAGGACAATTCTGACAACACTGGGGCAAAATTTTGATTGGACGATCAAAATTTGCCACAACATCCATTAGTTATCACCTTTCGAACTACATTGACCTGATTCTCGTGATTGACGAGATATGTAGGAAGCTCTATGCAGAGTTCGGTCACATCGGGACGAGAATCATTCTTTCCCCAGCAAGTATACTATCCTTCCCTTTTTATCATTTTTCTTTTTATCGCAACCTTGCCGACGGACTGAGAGTATTGTCAAAGCTCTACCAACGTCTGGCCTCTTTCTCCGTACATATCCTTTTAGCAATTCTTTGTCGAGCCAAAATAGGCTAAATGTCAACGTCTTCGTCCGAAAACTCTTTCATCGTCTCCGGTCGAAGAGGGACAAGTTGTTGACACCTAATTTTGGCTCGACGTGCTTAAAATTAACGTTTTGGGGGGCACCTGATTCGTTAAAGAGCACGAAATACATTTTTTACACATTTTTTACATTTTTTCAACAATTTATTGATGATTATCCTTATTTTAGGAATTTTCTCAATTTATTGTCATTTTTTCAAGAATCATTATTTTGCACATGTACAGCGTAATACTACCATTTTTTTTTGTGCAATTAATAATTGTTTCTTAATTTTATAGCAATACATTTTTTCATATCATAGACATTAATGTTTATATTTTATACTTGCGTTATTATTTATACATGTATTAATTAACTATATTTAGTACAGTCTGACAGTGCAGAGAAAATCGGAGTAACTAATTTTTTTTACGCAGAGTAAAATCCGATCAAGTCAAGGTTTCATCATTTTTTTAAAAAAAAGGATTAAGGTAAGCATTGAGGAGACAAAAGGGTGCAATCTTCTATTCTTTGGACAAAACAGGGGCCATTTTGCATTATAAGAAAAGGGAGGGGTATTCATCTTCTACATAACACACAAGCACATTTTCAGATTTTGTCCATCCCCTCTCTCTCTTCTAAGAAACCCTAAACATTTTTCCCTCTCCTCCTCTTCGACCACAGCCGCCGCCCACTCTTCACACCGGAGCTCCGAGCTCCGGTGAACTTCTCACCACCACAGTCACGAATCCCCACCACAACCAAACAGCCCCTTCGTCTTCTTCGCTGCTCCGGCGAGGAGCTTCAAGCTCCGGTGAACCGGAGCAGCCCACAATATCACCACACCAACCCACTACCACCAATGACGCCAACCAGCAGCTCTACCCCTTACCTCCATCGTCCTGTCTCCTTGACCAAAAAAAAGAAACATTTCGAATCTATTTTAAATCTTGATCGGAGCTTATAATATGAAGAATAAAAGCATTTCAAAAGGGGTTCAAATTATATGTATGTAATGTAAAGATGAATTATTATTTAATGTTAAGTTGAAAAATGAAAGAAGCAAAAGCAATGCCGGAAAAAATGGAAAGGAGAGAGAAATGTTTGTTTTTGTTGAAGAAGAAACAGATGATGAATGTTATGTTTATGGAGATTCGAGCTAACACTATTTTTCATCTCTACTCTTTCTTTTTGTCCTTTTCATTTTTTATTCTCTTTGTTCTTTAATTCAATCATCATAAAGCTCACTCAAATCTCTGTCTCTCTTTAACAAAAAATATTCAACTTTTCACTACCTAAAGCCTTTGTATACTTTTTTTTTTTTTTTGATCTGGGGTTCTCTTGAAGTTCAAAAAAGATTCAATTTTTCATTACATAAGAGTCTTTTTAATTGTGTTTCTTGATCTGGGGTTCTCTTATTAGACACTGAAGTTGAAAAACTTTCTTGCTTTTTATGTGGGGTTGTTTATTTATCTCTAAATATTGTTAATTTTTTTTTTTTTGGCAGTTTTAGTTGTTTTGTTTAAGAGGAATTAGTTTTAGAATCTGACTTGAGTGTTTTTTTTTTTTCAATAGTTGTTTGGTTCTGAGCTCTGGATCTGATCTTGATTTTTATGAAAATTTAATTTTGGGATGAAATCTTGATGATTTTGGGATTGGTTGAGTTGGGTTTTTAGGTTTTGAGTCAATAGTGTGGCCAATGAAGAAATTTCCGTCGATTTCCAAGGCCTTTCATGTACAAAGACGGGGTTTTTTTTATTTTAAGTTTATTCATTACTTTTTTTTAATTCATCCGATAATTATTTATTCTCTTACTAACATTTTTATTAAGTCTCATGCAGGCATCCGGAGTTACTTTTGAAGATGACACTCAAAAGAAGTTCAAATAGCTTTTTAAACTCTTTGTTTATATATTTTTTTTTTACCTTCTTAAATTATGCAAGCATAAAATATAGTGAAACTTTACTTTTTAGGGTGCAGGTTGGCGGTATTTATTTATGATCTGCTTATGTGATTTAAATTTTATGTGTTTTAGACAAATTAACATTAGACAGTTATTATTTTTCGTAGCTAATATTCTTATAGTTATCACGTTTCGCTAGAGTTTTAATTTAGTAGCTTAGCACACTTAAGTAAATAAATAGGGTGATTTGCCTCAATATTTAGGTTTTAAAATGTACTCTCATAATTAATTGATTAGGTGTATATACTTGACTAGTTAAATTAGTTAACTCACCTTGCGTGCAGAATAATTTCATGTCCGTTCCTTATACCTTTTCACATACTCAAGCTCTTAAGTTGCAGATAACCTTTTTAAATAATTTTTTATATCACATATGTTTAAATCTGTTTTTTTTTTTTTTTCATTCAGAAGCAAATCGTTCATTGTTAAGTAAATACCTTTATAATATATTCATTTAAAGCTAAAATTTTTAGTCACTGTAATTGCGCACTTTATTTACTTGTAAATTATCACGTAATGCATATTTTTTATACATATGTAAATACTTACACCTTTTACTACATAAACATTCATGTTAGTTATTCTTAGTCTAAATTCTATTAATTTTTGTAAATAATAATCAAGCCTTTAACACATCCCTCGTATAGTTAAATTGGTCCAGCCGGGAACCACATTTGTGGATTCTGAAGGATGCCTAACACCTTCTCTTCGGAATAATTTGAACCCTTACCTAAAATCTCACTTATTTTCGTAGACCATGTTAAGCTGCATATATTAATAATTTATAGGTACCCTAGTATACCTTAAATACTAGGTGGCGACTCTGTACATAATTAATCGTTTCAGAGCTCCATAAGTTGTGCTTTGTTTAGCCCTCGGTAAAAATAGGGTGCAACAATGAGGTCCAAAGCAAAATATTCAGTATAGAACGAAATACTGATGCTAATCCTGTGCACAAATTAAACATTTGCTTTCTAGAACTAAAAGAGCAATCGAGGAGAAAAATATAGTCAAATAACAGAATCACATGATAATCGTATGAGAGTCGAGTAAAGTGTCCAAATAGAGTCGAATTCAGGATTTTAATTTTATGAGTTCAGAACTCGAGTTCCAACAACTGAATCCATCAACTTGAGTGGGGTTTACACAAATAAATCTAGATCGAGACTGAAATTTATAAGCTCAAAGACCATATCTATGCTACTAGATCTATCCGCTCCCGAGTACAATTTATGACAACCGCCAAGACTATTGGGCAACCTTTCTATCGTTCAAAAGTTTTAACTCAACGAAAGACAAGGCATGGACCTCTTCATGAAGAAAAAATTTAGAAACATAAAAAGGTAGAAGTAAAATGCTTATACCAACCAAAATTATTCAAAAATATAAGATTCAGAATATGGCAGTGAACCTGGAGAGTCACAGGTTTGCAGTAATCAATTGAACACTCGAAAGGAAAATTGTAAAAAAAGCAGAAATATTTCTACAAGAGGAAAAAAGCTTGACTTGTGATTGTCAAGTCCCTTTTATCAAATCTCTTCCAACATTCAGTGGACCCCTTTCTCTGACAATTCACAAGATCCCTCGAAATTGCTGCTCTTGCTTCCTCCTCCTCTTTCTCTCTCTCATGAAGATTGAAGTTTTTGACCCTGTTCCAACTTTTTTACACTCTGAACATTGTATCATTCCACTGTAGTGAAAATCCTTGAATTAATAGCTCCCACAAGTTTGGACCTTTAGAGTAATTCCATTCAGTATGAGTACTGAGCTTTTATTATCCGCATACATTAACTTTTTGCATATGTATACATATTTCGAGTGGAAAACAATAGGTTCAGTTGAACCCAATGAAGCAACCTTAGATCAGTGACTTCCATTGTACTGGCTTAATCCCATGGCTGAACTGGAAATATTCTGGAACTTGGCCAGCTCATCTTTTGATAAAAAAGGACTGCTTTCATTTCTTCCTACACCAAGAAAATCTCTTGTTAAGCTTCCTTCAATAGCTCCATTTCTACTCAGATTTACTTGCTTCCCTTTGTTCAAAAAAGGATCTGAACTCTTTCCATTTGCATTAATACCATCTAAAGAACTCGAGCTCATATCCCCGAACAACAGCCTATTTCCTTGATTAACATTTGGAGTCAAAGATGAAACTGTTGACGGAGAGTTCATCATTAAGCCATTCAAATTCTGATCATTAGCAGCAAATTGTCCTTGTCCGTTGCTTTTAGAGAAAGAATAACCCATTAACCCAAATCCAGTGCCGAAGAGGGCCGAATTGCTCCTCGTTGATCCCATTTGGGCTGCTTTTTGCAATAGTGCAGTAGCCGACATATTTGTTGTTGTTGTTTCTTGGTGATGATTGTTATTGTAGTACATTGAATTTATTGTCTCCGACAAATTTCTTTTGTTCTCTTCTTCCTCTTTTAGCAGTACTCGTGAAGGAAGTTGAGATGAGGAAGAGCCAATTCCAGAATCATCATTACCACCACCACCATTAATGAACCATTGTTGATTATTGTTATGAGCCGCCATTTGGACCAATTCATGATGAGGCAAGTTGCTAGTAGTTGAGCTTGATGATGCTACTAAGAAATCATTACCTGAATTTGGATTCATATTATTGTCCAACCAAAGTGGTATCCTTGGTTTTTGTCCATCAACATTATTGAGTTGATGATGATGACTAATTGCAAAGTCCAATCCAAGTCCCATAAACTCAGGCCTAAATAAATTAGAACCAAATTGGGGATTTCCACTGTGCTGAAGATTATTACTAAATCCCCCATGCAACAATATTTCATTTCTGAAATTCAGATTTGTTGCACTTGGAACTGAAGTAAATCGTGCACTTTCTTCCGCTAATGCATCACAAAATGCTCGATGTGTTATAAAGCTGTCCTTTCTGTTCAATTTCAAGTTAGTAGCATTAAATTTCACATAGATTTAATTTACTACCGCATTTATTTCCTCAATTGACTAATCTTAGGATTGTCCATTTATATTCTCTAATGTACTAGATGTAATAAATTCAACTAGAAATGATAAGGATGTTTGATACCTGGAGAAAAGTGTTCCACAATCACATTTATATTCTCTCGTGCCACAAATCTTAGTATGGGCTTTCCAATCAGATTGAATTGCATATTTCTTTGAACATTTCTCGCACTTCCACTTCTTCTCACCATGTTTTCTCGAATAGTGTTTTTTAATACCTGTTAAATCCCCGAGAGCTCTGGATGGATCGTGGTGGATACAGGTCTTTTCGGGGCAAATATAAACTTTCTTCTTGATCACTTCATTTTTGTTCCTTTGCTTTAGCTTCCATGGCAAGTTGTGACCTCTTCTATGGAGTTGTAAATTCTGGTCCCTCTGGAAACCCTTGTTGCAGATTTCACATAAGAATCGATTCGTCGCCATCAGTGATTTAGGTGATAATGCTATCACTTCTGCATCTGGATATGTTAAATATCAACAAAAAAGAAAGAAAAAAAAAAGCAAATCAATTATGACAAACAAAAAAAGGAGTCTTGAGAATAACCTTGTTGAGATATAATATAATAAACTTGCTTACCTGGTTTTCCTGGGAGGTTTCTTTTTCTTTTGGCAGATGGATTTGAATTAGGGTTTGGATTATTACTACTAGGGTTTGAGTTCGAGTTTGATTTTGGATCTTGAATGAAAGCTAGGGAAGAAAGTCCATCATCAGACATCATTTTTGCAGCTGAAATATGGACTGAGAAGAGTTGGAGAAGAAGAAGGAGGAGCTTAAGTGAGAAGGAACCAAAAAAAAAAAACAGCTCAGCTTTCAGAAGAAACCAAAGATTTTGCTTAAAACAGCTAAATCCCAAGATTACACTGTATAAGCTAAATCCAAAGTTAAAAACTAGACAAAATAATGGTTACAAACTGCACGATTCCATCCACAGACTATTTCCTCTTCTTCTTCTTACAGAGGTTCTCTGGTATTCACTTTGTGTTTGAATGTCTAGTAGCAAAACTACCATACAATATCATGGCCATACAAATAATTTTCCTCTCTCTCTCTATCTCTGTCTCTATTTTATTCCTTATCTTATACGGCTTTTCTTTCTATAGTCGGTTAGACATAGACTCAAAGTGGACCACTCCACCCTCCCCCCAAAAACGACCCTGTAAAAATATTGAGCTTACCTTCTACAAACTGATTGCAGTGTAAAAAGGTCTTTACATTATTATGTCGTCATTTAAATAAATATTGAAAATGATAGAAATAAGTTATGTATGCTTGTTACATATCGTTTCAGATGTATCGTGTTGTATTGTATTATATTGTATTGTACTGACATGATGAATGAAAATTCGGATAGTTAAACTGTTTTTCGTCATTTAATAATGTCACGCATCAAGAATCTAAAGACTAACCTTGCGATATTACAAAGAAAAAGTAGAGTACGCAATAAATTTATTATAAGAAAAAAGGTTGGGTAAAGGGTAAAATTAGATTGTTAAATAATAAGTAAGGGGGCAACGAAAAAAAAGTAATCACCTACGGACCAAATCTATAGTTTACACTGGATGAGTGAAGGGTATATACGGTATGAGACCTCTAGCTACAGTATTTACATGCATGTATATGTATTTCCAACTTAATCTGAAGATAATTACATATACCATTCTCAAAATATAAAATCAGTAATTAAATTGTTTTTTTTTGTTTAATCTTATGTTAAAATATGATTGTCAATTTTTTCAAGGATTGGTTTTTGGACCCTCGGTTACTGAGAAAGAGAAAACAGGGACGAAAAATCCAAAAATAAAAGGAAAGAGATAGAACATAATGCATATGCTCCCTTAGTACGATGTCGTCCCGTGAAGTCCCAGCTGGAAAATATTATATTGCATTTGAGTGGGAGAATTAGGTGGGTGCACTGTGGGCCCAATATGTACTACTATATCCCTAGTTATTTTTACTGTTTATTTTAGTTAACGACTTCTCTTTGTGAAGGTAAATGTTACAATTGGTTGAGGGAACACGCTGTAGCTTTTCTTACATAATTTCGTATACCCTAGTTACTTAAATTTTGGGGTTAAATTAGACTTAAAGAGTTAACTTTTCACGGAAATTACTTATTTTTTCCCTCCACCCGTATCATTTTATCTGAAACCGTTACTCCTTTTACAGTTAAACTATTCATCCTTTGGCTACGTTTTCTCAAATTCTTTTTTAAATATTTCAAATTATTATCTACATTGATTATTAGTAGTAGTTGTATACGGTAAAAATCGGATGTGAGTCAAACCGGTGAAGCGAGAAACCGGAGGGAGAAGGGAACAAGAACATACATGAAGACTCTCATTCTGAACCAGAGGAGCGCTTGTCCGGAGCTAATCGGGGAACCATTTGGTCCGGTTCCTTCATCACCGAGTTGGTCGAGGTCGTTACCCCGAGTATCCGTGCCGTTTGTGCGGTACAGCCGTTGCACACAAGCCACGAGTCAGTAGCGTCCTGCCATGGTCAACAACCAACCATGCGTGTGTCAGACTGTACGGCCAACCTAATCCCACCAAATCCGTTCAGAGTTGTACTTATTATTATTACTTTAACAATTTGTATGGTATGAGGCCCATAGAGGCAACACTATAAATAGAACTCATCCCCCTCCTTTGGAGAGGTTGGCTTATTCATTTTCAAGAACACTTGTAACATCAAAGCATATATACAATCTCTCTCTCTCCAAGATCTGATTCGGTCCATAGTGACCATTTGCATTTTCATTGTATTTCCTCAAATAAGTGTTGCATGTCATTTAACAAGCATTAATACTCTTCATCAATTGCATTGCTACATAACGTCTATACACTCTATTCCCTACGGTATATATTGAGATTTAAACACATATCCTATACCCACTTACAAATTCAATTGATTATCCAAATTCGGGGTAAACAGTTTGGCGCCCACCGTGGGGCTAGGATAATAGTGGTCTTTGGTCTCGATTTCTATCATTTTCATCAAAATCAAAAAATCTCCTGTCCATCTCTGCGAAAAATGGACTAAATGGCCGACATCGAACAATCTAGCCATGTCAACAACACCGAGATTGTGGCTAGGGCTGTTTACGATTTTGGTTAAAACCAAACCGAATAAAAAAACCGACATTTGGTTTGGTTTGGTTTTAAATTTTAAAAACCAATAATATTTGGTTTGGTTATGGTTCTATTAAAAAATAACCGAATAAATAACCGAACCAAACCGATAAATTATATACATAAATTTTATAATTATTTATATGTATAATATTAGTTTTTCATAAATAATTATAAATATTTTATACCTTTTAATCATTAATTTGATTTTTGGTCTACTTATTTCATATGATTGTTTAAGGCCCATGTTTTTAAGAGTATGTCAAAGCCCATGTCTTTAAGTCGTTTAACTCTTTAAGTGTTAAGTGTAAACCTACTAACAGAAGCTCACGTTAGAGTCTAATGTCTTTAACTTAAATTTTTAGCCTTTCTTTGTCAGCCATTTGATTTTAGGTTGTTTCTTCTTCTTTTTTCTGAATTTATACTTTTCTTTTTTCTTGTCTGAATGGGTCCGAAACTACTAATATTTTTCATATGAAAAGGACAGAGGTTGTAGATTTGGAGGTTCCTATAGAAGATACTTCAGTAACATCAACATTTGCTGCAACTCAAGCACATGGTAATGCCCTAATACTTCTTTCGTGGGCAATCCTCCAAAAAAACAGAAAAGAACAATTCCTTGTAGTCGAGACCCTAGCCTTGGGGATAATGATAGAAAAACATCTGAAGTTTGGGATCATTACACATAATTTTTTTAATAAAATGGGAGAATTGAAGGCAAAATGCAAGTATTGCCCCAAAGTTTGGGATCATTACACAGAGTTTTTTTTATTTCATATATTTTCATTTTAATTTTAGGTAGTCTTTATGTTTAATTAATATATATGTTTGTAACAACAACTAAAAGCACCTATGCTCTACTTTATTTCTTGGTATGTGTATTAAGATGACAAAAATGGTGCAGCCACTACTAAGTTAGTTTTTAGCTCTATATGTAATAGTTTAGCAACTTTGGGTAACTTGAGTACTACACTATCACTAATAGTGAAAATGTTTCCATGATGTATATCGTTCAACCTTAAACTATAAATAAAAGTTATCGTTTGAATAAAAAAAAAGACATGTCTTTTTCAACTTTTTAATGTTTTACTGATAAGTCTCATGGCTGCTAGTCATAAACCGAAAAATCGAACCAAACCGAACCAACCCGACAATAACCAAACCGGTGGTTATTATTTTATTTGGTTTGGTTATGGTTTTAGATATTTAAAAACCGACTAAATTGGTTTGGTTATGGTTTTAATCAATAACCGACCCAAACCGAACCATGAACACCCCTAATTGTGGCGGAAAATGAAGGCAGTGGACTACGGGGATTGCCAAATCCCGCTGACCCGAACCTCATCGATTCGAGGGAGGGACTCAACCGGCAAAATACCATGGACCAGGAGAATGCCGCCCTACCGGCCATCGATCCTCTAAATACTCACAATTCCGTTACATTGTCTCGGACCCAGGGCCGGAGGGAACCGGATGCACCAAATGACAATGTTAACTTGCGTTTAATTTTTGAAATGCTACAGGAACAAAGGGCGGCAATCGCCAATCAAGGAATCGCGATTTCCCGGTTGCAGAGCAGAAAATATGAAGCAGAGCCGGGTAAGACAAAGGGTGTTGCCGAAACCGAAAGAAATGAGGCACGAATGGTTGAGAGCAACGGCTCCGGATTCGGTTCTTCTACCGAGGTTCTAAAGATGCTCGAAACTTTGGCGAAACGGGTAGACTCAACCGAAAAGAGGGTCGAAACATACAATTCTCGGGTGGATTATATCCCGGGGGCTCCGCCTTTACTGAAGGGGCCGAATTCGAAAATGTACATCCAAAGGACTTTTCCTCCGAGCGCAGCCCCGAAACTGATCCCAAAGAGGTTCAAAATGCCCGATATACAGAAATATGACGGCACAACGGACCCGCACGAGCATGTGACCTCATACACCTGTGCCATAAAAGGCAATGATATGGAGGAAGATGAAATTGAGTCAGTGTTGTTGAAAAAATTTGGGGAAACTCTGTCAAAGGGAGTGTTGATGTGGTACGACCACCTGCCCGAGCATTCGATCACTTCTTTTGAAATGCTCGTTGATGCCTTCGTAAAGGCTCATGCCGGTGCCAAAAAGGTACAGGCCCGCAAGGCCGATATCTTCCGAATAACCCAAAGGGATTATGAGTTACTGCGTGAGTTCGTCAACCGGTTCCAGAGGGAACGGATGGAACTCCCTCCGGTTCCAGAAGAATGGGCCGCGCAAGCTTTCACAAAGGGGCTGAACGTGCTAAGTTCAACTGCTTCGTTCAAATTAAAAGAAAATTTGCTGGAATACGAGGCTGTGACATGGGCCGATGTCCATAATCGGTATGAATCGGAGATTCGGGTGGAGGATAATCAGTTCGAGCTCACCCCAGTCCCGGTAAAAATGGATAGAAGTTTTGAGAAGCCAAGGAAGGGTTATGTAACAAAGGCCGAATCATCGAGAGAAAGGTTTCGGCCATACTCCCATTCGGAGAGACAAAATTTTAGGTCGGAAAAGTCAAGGGAGAGCCCAAGCCGTTTCTCAGGACGGGGTAGCAAGCAGGTCGAGCGCCCATCAAACAGCCGGGGGCTCTCGTTCAGGAGCGATGCCGGAAGTTCTGCCAGTAATAAGGGTCCGCCAAAGATTTCAGAGTATAACTTCAACGTTAGTACTTCGGGCCGCGTCCCGGATGTAAGATGGCCAAAACCTCTAAGGTCAGATCCGGGCCAACGGGATCAGAGCATGGTGTGTGAATATCACGGAATCCATGGCCATAGAATCGAGGATTGTCACCAGTTGAGAGAAGAGGTAGCCCGGTTATTGAAGAACGGTCACTTCCGAGATCTGTTGAGCGAGCGAGCCAAAAGTCATTACAAGGAAAGAGAAGCTCATCGAAGGGCCGAGCCGGTCGAACCCCAGCATACAATCAACATGATAGTTATGGGTATTGACGCCCCTCGGGGGCCGGTAATGAAACGGACAAAGGTTTCTATTGTTCATGAAAAGCGCATCTGAGATCACTCAATCGGGGGCTCTATTTTCTTCAACGACGAAGACGCAGAGGGCATCATCCAACCGCACAATGATGCATTGGTAATTTCTGTACTTTTCTTTAAAACTAAGATTAAATGTATTCTGATTGACCCAGGTAGCTCGGCCAACATCATCCGATGGAGAGTGGTCGAACAGCTAGGACTGCTCGATCGGATCGTACCGGTGGCCCGGGTACTCAGCGGGTTCAATACGGTGAGCGAAACCACGAAGGGGGAGATCTCATTGCCCGTGAACGTGGATGGCACCATTCAACAAACGGTGTTCTATGTGATCGAAGGGGACATGAAATATAATACACTATTAGGCAGACCCTGGATACATAGCATGAGGGCGGTGCCCTCAACACTGCATCAGTTGCTGAAATTCCCCACCCCGGATGGGGTGAAAACCATCCGAGGTGAGCAGCCCGCAGCAAGGGAAATGTTCGCGGTAGAGGAAGCGGCGTCTCGGCCTAAGGAGCAGGCTCAGGAGGAAAAGGATATAACCGGAGGGGAGGTCCCCCAATAGCAATCAAAGTATACCGGGTCGGATCCAGTGCATGAAGAGGATGATTTCGAGGTACCCAGATCATTCGTCATGTCGGATGACTCGGATGCAACCAAGTCAACCGTAGAGGAGCTGGAGCAGATCATCTTGTTAGAGTACCTACCGGACAGAAAGATATACCTGGGCACGGGGCTTACCCCGGAGCTCAGGCGCAAATTAATTGAGTTTCTTCGAGTTAACGCCGATTGCTTTGCATGGTCGCATATAGATATGACAGGTATATCACCGGAAATAGCAACTCACAAGCTCAGCCTGAACGGGAAGTTTTCCCCGGTGAATCAAAAAAGAAGTCCCATGGCAGAGGCAAAACACGCCTTCATGAAAGACGAGGTAACAAAGATTTTAAAAATAGGTTCTATCCGGGAAGTGAAGTACCCGGATTGGCTTGCTAACGTGGTGGTAGTGCCCAAAAAAGGTAATAAATTTCGAATGTGTGTCGATTATAAGGATTTAAACAAGGCATGCCCGAAGGACTCAATTTTATTGCCTCACATCGATAGAATGATCGATGCGACGGCAGGACATGAGATGTTAAGTTTTCTCGATGCTTACTACGGGTATAACCAAATTCGGATGCACAAGGAGGATCAAGAGAAAACATCCTTCATCACCCGATATGGGACTTACTGTTATAACGTCATGCCTTTCGGCCTAATCCCTGTGGAGGTTGGCGAACTGACCCTCCGGTTCAGGTATACCACCGAAGAATCAAACGAGGAGGCCATGGCCATGAAGCTCGACCTCACGAATGAACTGCGCGAAAACGCGTTGGTCCGTATAGCAGCCCCGAAACAGAGAATGGAAAGATACTACAATCGTAGAGCCAACTTTCGATATTTCCAAGTCGGGGACTTGGTGCTTCGAAAAGTTACCTTGCACACCAAGAATCCCAACGAGGGAAAGTTGGGTCCAAACTGGGAAGGCCCGTATAAGATAACCGGGATAACGGGCAAAGGGTCGTACCAGCTGGAGTCCATGGACGGGCAGCGCTTTCGAAATAACTGGAATGTGGCTCATCTAAAGAGATACTACTGTTAAGGTAAGGAAGCCCCATGTTTTCTCTCTTTTTGACCTTTCCTTTTTGCAGAGAGCCAAGTACCAAGCAGAGTAGGGAACCCAGAACTGAAAACACGTGTTGCACTCTTTTCCTTAGTACGGTTATGTCCCAAAATGGGTTTTCTGACAAGGTTTTTAATGAAGCAACAAGTACAACGTGTTACTTGTAAAAACAAAGGACGAGCGTCCGGACCACCGAGGTCACACCCTCTGAGTGGGGACTTAATAGCACTCACCCGACCTTGCAGCTCGGATAAATGCTAGGGGAATACTATGCCCACATCGAATACTACCTCGGTCAAAGAAGACGGGGAAACTCAACACTTGATTGCCCCGGCCACCGATGTAAGGACCAAATGATCATAATGAATCGTGTCCCATTTAGCATTTGGTACAGCAAAACTAAGGCCCGGCCATCGGCCATAGCCTTCGATGTAAGGACCAAACGAACATAATGAATCGTGTCCCATTTAGCATTTGCTACGGCAAAAATATGGCCCGGCCATCGGCCATAGCCTTCGATGTAAGGACCAAACGATCATAATGAATCGTGTCCCATTGTATATTTGCTACGGAAAAGGTAGAAGGAATTAAAATTCTCATATGTACAAACATTTTGCAAACACAAAGTTATCAAAAGTTTGGATAGCAAAATCTCGGGTGTCTTTCTGTTAAAAGGACTTTGCCCCGACGATAACTGCCATATTCCGGCACTACCTCATTCACATACTCTATATCGAGTACTGTGGTCGAAATTTGACAAGGGCAAAAAGGTCCCAATGATCCGAGCCAAAATTTGATTAACTCTCCCAAACGGGGACTGCTACGTCAAAAATTTAGCCAAGGCTGAAAAAATACCGACCCTAAAGGAAATGCCTATCGTAATTCAGAGACGTCTAAACTTATGAAGCATCGGATAAGTCCTACGGGCACGATGATTTAACGACTACAATCCAACTTGTTCTAAAGAGGCATCGGATAAGTCCTACGGGCACGGTGAATTAACGACAATGAGTCGACTTGTCCTAAGACGGACCAACGATTATGGCAAAAATAATAGCAAACATTCAAACGAAGAAACAAGAAAGATGCACTTGTCATTTATATAAGGGATATTTTTACATCAAAAACAAAAGTCCTACAAAGGTAAAAAAACAAAAAGATAAAAGCCAAATACAGGCCCTAAGCTACCCGGAATGGCTGGAGCCGGAATGCTCGGACACCGTCCGCTCGGAATCATCAGAGTCAGAACCGAGGGCATCCTTAGTCTCTCCCTCGATCCTCTTGGCCTCGACAATAAGGGTCGGAAGATCAGAAAAGCCATGCTCGGCTTGCTCAAGAGTGATCCTCCGATATTTCCATTTCTCGTGCTGAGCAACAATAGTAACTTGAGCCTCGGCGGCCTCCACGCTTCTCAGAGCTTCATCCAATTCGGCCTCGGCCTCGGCCTGGGCTAGCTTTGCCTCAAGAGCATCCCGAGCCTCCCCAAGAACATTCTGCAGTTGAATGGCCGATTGAAGCTCAGCCTGGAGGGTGTCATTTGCATCGGCCGATTCCTTGTGTTGGTTCTTTAGGTCATCGCATATCCCAGACCTGTTCTCCGCTTTCTCTTCAAACACCCTAACACGCTCCTGATACCGGGCACTCTCAGATTCAAGAAGCCGGTTCCTCTCGGCCAAGCTGGAAGCATATGACTTCACCACATCCAGCTCCTCCCGGTGCTGGGAGAAAGCGGTCTCTAGCTCACCCAGCCTCGAGGAAATTTGAGCGTTATCCCGGTTAGGGTCGATCTTCTCAGCTTCGAGGCTCCGATTGTATTCGGTCATGGCAACCAGTTCACTCCTCAGCTGAAGATGGGAGAGAGCAACTGCTCGACTCAGCTCCTCCTCCTTCTCCCGAAGAAGATGCACATACTTCTCCGTTTCCCGGCCCTGGACGTCCAATTGGCCCTTAAGATCGTCCATCTCTTATTGGGCACGGATGAAGGCTTCGTTAGCGAGCACCACACTCTGAAAAATGAAGTAAGTTTAAAGTTATCGGCAAAATTGAACGAAGCAAGGTTAAGGTTACCAGCAAAGTTATTCAAAGACGGCCAAGAATCTTACCCGGTTGGCCGCGTGCATACTCTCATTGATAAGGCACTGCCAAGTAACCCCGGTCATCTTCCGCTTATCCGAATCTGAGACAAGAGGCCTCAGATAGCTGGCCACACCCACCGGATGGGAAAGAAAGCTGCAGTCCTCGGGGACAGTAACCACAGCCGATCTTGTTCTCCTCGGCTCCACGCTTGGGGCCAGAAAGATGCGCACCAAGCCATCCCTGGTCCCAGATTCGGAGGTCCGGCTGGCCGACCTCGTGGCCCGAGGGATCGTAGGATGTCCGAATCCTGCGGCTTCGCCGGTAGCGGGAGGAGTGCCCGAGAACATATCCTCAAATTCGTCAGGCCTCGGGGTTGAAGAACTTGGAACAGCATCAATAACTTTCGCAAAGCTCGAGGGCCCCGTGATAGCGGCGGGCTCTTGCTTGGGAGTCGGATGAATATCAGTAGGGACTTCGACTTCCGGGACCGGCTCAGTCCTTTGGCCGGTTCCAGCAGCGGCCACCTCCCCGGGCCTTCTTGTCCTTTGAAGGGGAATCTCTTCGGAGGAAGTTTCACCTGCAATGTCGACGAAATCAATCGACCTTAAAGGAGCTGGAGAAAGGATTTCTTCCGCACCTGTGTGAGAAGCCAGAACTAAAGGTCCTTCACCGGCCGAGGGAAGAGGTGCAACAGTGACAGAATCCTCCGGGATCGGGGCCACGGAAGGTACGGCATCGACTCTCCGAACTATAATGTCGGGCTCCGTTTCGTCCCGTAAGGTCCGAGTAACGCTTCTCGCCCTTTTATTTTTCGACTGTTGCCCTTTGTCCGAGGGCCTTTTTCTTTTGGCAGCAGTGGCAGCAGCAAGGGCATGAGATGCACCCGCTGTATCAAACTCAGACGCCGACGTTGTGGGTTCAGCTATCGACTCCGGTCTGGGGGCTACTGAGCCTTTAGGCAAACCTGGAAAGCGAAGATATTAGCGAAGGTCAAAGGGTGAAACGAATAAGTAAAGGATGCAGAAAACACGAGTAGAAATAGAGGGCTACCGTGATTCTGGGCGACCCATCGACCACGTGACAGGTGGGTCCATGTTCGGTTGTCGACCACAAAAAGTCTAATTTTTTTTTAAGCGCTTGGGATGTTGGGCCGGCCAGCCTTTAGTGGTGATTTTTAGTCGCCACAAAAGGCTTGCTACAGATTTTGGCTGTCGGGTGGGAATTGTTTAGGAGCTAGTTTTTGGGTTTGGGAAAATTTGGGCCAGGGCGTGGGTTTATCTTGTGTCCAGCGGCCATTTGTGTCCTTTTCCCTTGAAACAATGGCGGAAAGCTTGGATAAAATTCATTTTTTTGTGCGGAGTGCCCTTCAAATGCACTGGTCTTCAATTTTTGCCCCTTAAATTGTTTTTCTTTAATTTTTGTCCTTCGTCTAAAACTCTGAAGTTCCAGGTTCAAATCTCAGCTCAGTCAAAAAATTTTAAAAAAATCGCCAGTGGAACTTGGATTCGCAAGACAGAGGCAAAATTCTATTTGAAGGTAAAATTCCACCTTAAAGGCAAATTCTGCCTTTATTTATTTATTTTTATTTTTTACTGAACCGAGGTTCGAATCCCAAACCTCATGGTATTAGGCGAAAGGGGAACTGTCACACCCCATTTTAACCGGGTTGATTTAGGGAGTATGACGTATTGGTGATTCCTGTTTATTTGTTTCAAGGAGTCGCCACCTAATTAATTTAATGGTGAATTAGGACACCTAAATATTAACTAAGGTAAAGTTAAAACTAAACCTCCGTTAATGGTCTGCTAACCAGTGTGATTCTAGGTAAGGGCTCTATATTATCCTAAAGGGAAGGTGTTAGGCATCCTTTAGAATCCGTTAACTACGGTTATCCGGCCAAACTTAGGTTAATTAATTATATTGAAATATAATGTTTAAATTTTAAAATGATTCACAAATGTTTCTAAAATTTTAAAAGGAAAATAATATTAGTGAAAATAAGATTTACAAAAATTTAATATGAAAGAAAACTTGAAATTCCATTTTTTAAATAGGACTTATAAATACCGCTAAGACTTTAAATGAAAATACTAATGATATTATTTGAAATAATACTTGTAGAAAATATAATAATGTGCGTAAGAGAAGATTCTAAAAATTAAATGAAACTTGAAATTATCGACGAAGCCTTAAATAAAAAATAATATTTAATAAAATTTATAGGAAATGTGATAATTTGCATGAAATAAAACTTATAAGCATTGTTAAGATAAAAATGTCATTTAAAGAAGATTTATAAATGTGGCTAAACTTTTACATAAAATGTTACATAAGATTTGTATAAAATGTAATAGTTTGCATATAACGTGATAACTTTCAAGAAAGAGGCTTATCAAATTTGGATCTTTGAATAAGATTACGTCATATGAATATGGTGATAAACTTATCTTTGTAAATAGGATACAAAAGAAGGGAGTTTTATTTCTCTTTCTTTATCCGCTTTGTTTAGCCAATTTCAGTAAAAATATATATATAATTGAGTAAATTTTAAAAAATGTTTATAAAATATACTCGGATTCATATTTTGTGTATTAATGACATTTGAAATTTTAAAATAGTAAGGATAAAATATGATTCTTTATCTTAAGTATATAATCATGTTATTTTGCAAATTAATTGTTCCAAATAAAATAATATTAGACATTATAAACAGTTTTAACATAAAAAGAAGAGAATGAACTTATGGAATTGATTGTTAGCTTTCCTTAACTAGCTATCCCTTACTAAACTAAACCTATTAATTCATTAGGATTTATCTAGGTTAACAAAATAAAATAAACAAAGAGTTAGTGGCATAATACAAATTAATAAGCACAAAATAAGTGAGGAATCAATAATTTAAAATGGGCTCAGCCCATTAAAAGAAAATGCCGCAAATCTGTTGTTGTCGCAGAGACCACGGCTCAATATTTTTTGTCTTCTTTACTATGATCAGAAACTGGACAGAGGGGGATAGTATTTCGTTGGGCCTTGGCCCAACACCGAATGCAAAAGGAGATAAGTTCCTCGGACTCGTGTGCGAGGGTCATGCAAAAAATGAAAAGAAGAGAAGGAATTAGTATCTAATCGAGTAATGAGGTCAAACATACAAAATGGAACTCAAAGTAGATCAGCGGGTGTGTATATGCTATGTATATCTAAACATGAAATGGAGACAAAGAGAAAAGAAAAGGGCTTAACAACTAGATAAATAAGCACACTATAAAAAAACTCGAACATGTTTCAAATGTATTTCTATACTTAGTGGACTGATCAGTTAAGAGATAAAGTGGAACAAGCCCGAACGCAACAGCAACAGCAAGCCAACAATATTGCCTGCTCAAACAAACACCTATGTAAACTAAACAACTATGACCAATACTAATGTATTACAGGCCAGCACATATTTCAAACAAGTTCCACATCCTTGGCAAATTAGGGTCATTTAAGATTAAACTTTCATCTAGATATATCTTCAGATTAGCATAAGAAAACAAATAATGAATGTTTATTAAGGGATCAAGACTCATCATTCAGTCTAAACAAACTTAGAACAGTTTCTATATCAAACCAAATGAAGACTCTTGGAAGTAGCACAATTCCTTACAATATCGAATTAAGTGTATATGGAAAAGTGTAAGGGCACATAAACATAAGGTAAACCAGCTTCAAGACATAGCATAATACAATAGAGAAGATCAACAGCTATGGCATTTTGCATAGATCATGTGGATTTATTCATACAAGACCTTCAAACAGGCTTAAGTAGCTTATGCACAGCCCAAGTAAGTGTTCTTGCCATTCTTTCCAAGCAAACAGTATTCTTTTTGAAAAACCTTTCCTCTTTCCAGTTTTAAGCAAAGACTACAAATCTTTCCAATTACCATATATCATCTAACTTAATCAATTCTAACAGGACAGTATATGGATCATAACTAAGCAGGTCGAAAAACAAAGTAGATTTAAACTGGATTCCATAAACTTTTAGCATATTAAACTAAATTACCCAGTTTAGGACAAACAACTTTTAAAGTTGAACAGGTAAAAAAAGAAACTTACACCAAACATATAATGAACTAAATTAGAGTGACTGAAGCAAAGTCTTTAGGGATATTTAATCTCAGGTTAAGGATAAGAGATTTTATTTCATAAGAGAGGGTAATTCATGACTAATTAGTAAGAAGATGTGATTTCAAATTAGGAGTACAAACACACCTTGTAGGAGGTCTATTCATATTCATCTAAACCAACCCTTAAACCACCTTATCTCTTTTAAACAATGCCTAGGATTAGATTTCACTGCATGGTCAGGCTCAATATTGTAACTAACAACTAACTAATTGGGCCCTTTTCAAGGTGGAAATAAAATCAGCAACCATATGTCTTAAACGTAAGTCATCATTCTTATCATAATACCAAACTGGATATGCTTTTCTCTATGTCACAATCTCAGCCTTCCATACTACTATATCATTACTGAATTACATTACACACCCTTATAGAGGTATTCTTCATTAACATAATCTGGAGCCAACAGAAATCAGTCGCAGATTTAGCTACTAATCATGCCTAATCTAACATCAATACTTAAACAAGATCGAATACCACACCAAGCTAATCATCCAGATTTACACGGCAATATACAACTGAAAACATCTAACATGATTGACTCACACATAAGTATCCAAACATCATTTCAGACGAATAGAAACTATGAATTTTACCTCAACAACAGGTTTAATATACTAACGATCAAACTAATTCCACTCTCATGTTACATCGAACAAATAGATAACGAGTGAATAGAGTTGAACAAGAATGATGGTCTAACAACAAACTATCATGCCAAACCGAAATGGACTTACATTAACATACAAACATAAAGGGGATTGTTTACCTTCCTCGAGTGCAGCGAACTGAGTTTTAAATCTCCGATCTACACTCGATTACTATGAAATCTAAGCTTGAATCCACTCAGACCCGCAACGGTAACAAGGGCCAAAAATAAAAAAATGATTTGGTATCTCAACTGAACCTCGAGAAATGTTTTTAGAGCAAAAAGAAGGTTGTTCTTCTCCTTTAAGGCAACTGGAAAACTTTAATTCTTGGGGGGATTTCGTGATATTCTCAAAAAAAAAACCCCTCTTTCAGTCAACAGAAATGACCATTTATAGCTGATTTGTTAGGGTTTTCGTTTTTACCTAGAAGAGAGATGAGCGTGGGAGCAGGGCGAAATGGAGTGGCAGAAGCGTGGGGGGACAGGAGAAGGTGGGGTGTCAGAAGCGTGAGATGGAGCGAAGGGAGTGGGGTGTCAGACGCGAGTGGGGATGATGATGGTGGAGACAGGTATGGTGCGGCGTGGGGTGTGTCAGAGGTGTCGGTGATGAAGTGGAGAGTAACGTGGGGAGCAGAGATGTGAGGCGACGATGACGATGAAGGAGCAGAGTGGGGGACAAGGCTGAGTGGTGGAGGAGGTGGAGGGAGAGCCGCGGCGGAGATGAGAGGAAAGAGGCGACGATGTGGATGGTGGGAGAAGAGAGACGAAAGGGAAGAGAGAGAAGGGGGCGGGGGAGGCGGCTGGTGGAAGGTGAGAGAGAAATGAGGGGAAACCCTAAAAGGGTTCCCCTTATTTTCAAT
This sequence comes from Lycium barbarum, assembly GCF_019175385.1. NCBI lineage: Eukaryota > Viridiplantae > Streptophyta > Magnoliopsida > Solanales > Solanaceae > Lycium > Lycium barbarum. The sequence continues at coordinate 165,576,544 of NC_083337.1, forward strand.
GAAATGGGTCAGACCCGGTTCATTTACGGACCGGGTCAATTTTTACACCGGGTATTAAAAGAATAGGCTAATAAATTAAAACACGGATTATTCTAAAAATTGAGATAAGGGATATGGACTAGTCCAAAATTATCAGGAGTCAATCGGGCTTTAATTTGGAGTCCGGTAAGTCAAAATGCGGACCGAGTGCAAGAAATAGTTTGGCTTTAAATTTGAATAAAAGACCCATTTTAATTAATGAATATACCGAGGGTGACAAAATATTACTTAATACCAAAAATGTGTGATTATTAGACTCGGGTAATAAGATCATATGGTGTTATAATAGCCGTGTAATAATATATATTATTTTTCTTTGAAAATCCGCACTAAATAAATACTATTATTTAATTATGCAAAGATAAATGCGTAAGCTGGTAAAAATGCCGAAATGATAAGAATTGTGAATTATAATAATATTAATAAATAATAATTATTATTATTATTATTATAATAGAATAATAAAGTGTCGGTATTGATAAGAGGCTAATAATTATAGTAAACATAATATATATATTTTATTTTTTTCAAAAATATTAGAAGCTTAAAAATAGGTATTTTGGCAGAGAGGCGGGACAAAATTGGGTGTCAACAGGAACATTAAAGACCACCAATTTGAGGGGCAAAAAATTAAAGACCACCCCCAAAATAAGGGCTTTCATGTGAATTGCCCGATAGAATTCACACAGAGCCACTTTTAACCCCATATAAATAAGAAATTGCCATTAGGAGCGTTAAATTTCACATGTGAAACTCTAGAGCATTGCATGAAGTTTCATTTGTGAAATTTGATCTATGACGGTGGTTATTTTCAACTATAGGGCTAAATGGCGACTAGCCTGCGGTATTAAAATGGAAAGCTTTTATCACAATATAAAATAAGAACTCCAGTCCGTCCAACTTGTTTAGAACTTTTGGTTATCTAAGATCAATTTTGACCACTTCTTTGTTGGCTTAAAAGAATCAAGATGTAAATGCCTTATGACTGTTCAAGGTAGAATTTTCATAAAGTAGGTATCTCTAGATAAAGATAAATTATCATTAACAACAAAACGATTTTAAAAAGGGAAAAGGGTCAAATTGCCTATCAACTATTGTTTATAGTTTAGATTTATCTTCCATTAGAGTTTTGGTTCATATTTATCCTTCGTTAAGAAACTTATTACATTTGCCCTTACAACTAACGAATTGCTGACTAGAAGCCCTTATTTATTTACATAGACATCATGTATATACATATATATAAATTTTCTTTTATTTATATCATACCAATTAAAATTTTCCATGTAAATATCCTTTTCTATAAAAAAAGTAAAAAAAAAAAAATACAATACATCTCTCTACTCAAACCACCATTTCCCCCTCTTCTTCTCCGCCACTATCACCGCCCTCCATCAACTCCTTGTTGGGATCGAAATAATCAGAGCGTCATGCGGAAGTTAATAATTACAAACCATGAATGACAATGAATCAAGCAACAATGAAAAACTATATATAAAAAAAAAAAAAAAAAAAGACTTTGATAATATGATATGGGTTTGGCCAATTGACCTACATGTAAATTAATACAAAAAGAAAATATTAAAACTATAAGATAGTAAATCTCCCCTTAAACAAAACTCTGTAAAGGACTACATTGTGGATGCTATATGTGTTCTAGTTGTGAAATGATGTCTTCAATACATAGATGTATAAAAAATTTCCTTCAAGACAAGAATTAACCAAATATGAAAGAGAATTATATTTTTCTTTCAAAAAAAATAAAAGCAATTATGATAATATTTTAACTTTCAATGAAAAAGCAAAACTCAAATTTGATTAAAAAATCAGGCAAAACCGCTAACGCTCCTCCCTTCTGCTTCTCCGCCACTGTACAAAAAATAAGCAAACACATTGACCACAACATCATAACTCACGTCATACTCTTTCATCAACTCCTTTACTTCCACCAACTCCTCACTTGTTTTCCTCTCTTTCCCACTTAACACACTCTTAAAAGAGGGACTCCTCGCCGATAAAATACACCAGTGTACCGAAATTTCCTCACCGCCGGGAACCACAAGTTTTGCATCGGCGAAGTAGTCGAGAGACTTTTTAAGGAAGTGATTTCAGGTGAGAAAGATTCAGTCATGCCACTGGTGATGCAGCATATACTACTGCTTCCACTAATGTCATTCGAATCCAAAAAAGCAGTTCTACTATCCATTACAGGAGGTTTACATACGTTTTGGGTTAAAATTGAGGTATGCAGGAGTATGGGAAAAAGAGGGAACATTGGGAAGTAATGGGTTTAAATTTTAGCAAATTTACCAACGGCAGTGGACAGCGGTGATAGTGGCAGAGAAGAAGAGGGGAGGTGATGGTTTGACATGGCAATGACATGGCGCGAATGTAATACATCTCACATTGTGAGAGTGCTATTATTTTTTTAGAGTGAAAAATAATTGAAATAAAAGTTATTAAAGGGGTATATAGATACAACTTAAATTTAGTTGTTAAAGAGAGTTTTTGTGTCAAGTTCAGCGGTGAAATGATGTCTTTTCTCTTAAAAAAAAAAAAGGCTAAACCCATCGACAGACACCTGTGGTCGTCCACTTCTTTCATTCGAGCACCTAAAGTGACCCTTGTTCCATTTAGACACTTCAGGTGAGTCATTCCTATTCCACTTAGACACTATTTGCACCGTTATCGGAGTAAAACCAACACCAAAGGGGGCGCCACCTCATTGCACATCCAACCATCCCAAAAGCCTCAATTTTTAATGGTCAAAACTCCACGAATTTACAAATTAGTGAATTTACAATTAAAATGAGTTGACACAATTTAATTGAGTTGACACAATTTAAATGAGCTGACACAATTTAATTGGCCACTTAATCCACGTAGGAGACGACTGGTGTTGGTTTTGCTCTGATAACGGTGCAAAAAGTGTCTAAGTGAAATAGGAATGACCCACCTGAATTGTTTAAATGGAACAAGGACCACTTTAGGTGCTCAAGTGAAAGAAGTGAACAACCACAGGTGTTTGTCGATGGGTTTGACAAAAAAAAAATGTTTACATGGTAAGATTTAATTGGATGATATAAAATAAAATAAAAATTATATATACATATGATGTCTATGTAGATAAATATGGGATCCTAATCAGTAATATGTTAGTTATGTGGGAAAATGTAACAAGTTTCTTAATGGAAAGAGTAAATATGAACCAAAATTTTAATGGAGGATAAGTTTAAACTATAAATCATAATTAGAAAACAAATTTGACCCTTTTGCCTTTTAAATGTGAACAATGAGTAGGTGCATTTTACAAATGGGACTTTTTTGAGGTCACTCTTTAACTTCAGTGCCCCATTAGCCCAGCGAAAGAAAATTGTCTTAAAAAATAACTTTATCGATGATCAAACTACTTCTAAATTTGAAATTTAGCTCACCTGGCTAACGGGGAGGGAATTTTAAGAGTATCCTCAAAAAAGGTCATACGGTCCAAATAATGCAATGAGGATTTCACTCAAATATGACTAAGGAAATACTCAAATGAGGATTATACCAAGAGTCTTAATGAAAATAGTCTATCCACCTTTCAAGATAGAAGTAAGATCTGCGTAAACGCTACCCTCCCCGAACCCGTGGGATTAAACTAGGTATGTTCTGATAGAAGTAAGATCTGCGTAAACGCTACCCTCCCCGAACCCGTGGGATTAAACTAGGTATGTTCTGTTAGAAATGAGGATATGTTCACAGCTATGACGCTTCAACAGGATTATGTTAAAGAAGAGGCAAATACTAGAATGTGCCTGCGATGGCCTGTGATGTAGCCTTACTCTATTGTTGATTGTATTATCAGCTTTAAACGTAGTACTCTATTACCACGTACCTAGTAACAAAGGACCTGTTTGGGTAAGAGATACAATAGGATATGACGCAGAACGTAGACTACTTATCCGTGTATTGTTTGTTCAATCGAGCATTGTGTCAACATAAGCAAATGGTCTACGGAAGAACAACTTTCACAAATTAGAAACTAGAGCAGCTTGAAATCAAGACTAGTACAGAGGGGTAGGTTATATAGGAATGGAAATAGACTAGCATTATGCGCCGGCTATAGTTTTTACTGATTGAACTGTAAATTGAAAAGGACAAAAACGTTTCTAGTTTAAGAATGGGAATGGGCAAATTTACTTGTGGTAACAAGTACGAACTGTAGGAAAAAATATCAAAGACAAACAGCAAATGACGATAACAAAGCCATCACATTAGAGAGGAAAGAGCTGACCGGAAAACGTTTTGATGCCAAATAAATTAAAACCGTTTTACAGCAACAAAGAAAATAGTACCAACTGTGTCTCCCATCAACGCAACTAAGAAATGACAATGGCATCGATGGAGAAGTGTCCATAACAAAATTGAGAACATCAATGCAAATAAAATAGATCAACCATGTAAGAAATTAATCAAAACATCCTCACTTCTTCTTCAGAGCAGCCTTGGTCACCTTGGCACCGGTTGGATCCTTCTTGTCAACGCTCTTGATAACACCAACAGCAACAGTTTGTCTCATGTCCCTCACAGCAAAACGACCCAATGGTGGGTACTCTGAGAATGTCTCAACAACCATAGGCTTAGTGGGAATCATCTTAACCATGCCAGCGTCACCATTCTTCAAGAACTTGGGCTCCTTCTCAAGTTCCTTACCAGACCGTCTGTCAATCTTGGTCAAGATCTCAGAAAACTTGACGGCAATGTGTGAGGTGTGGCAATCAAGGACTGGAGCATATCCGTTTCCAATCTGGCCAGGGTGGTTCATGATGATGACCTGGGAGGTGAAGCTGGCAGCCCCCTTGGCTGGGTCATCCTTGGAGTTGGAAGCCACAAAACCACGCTTGAGATCCTTAACCGCAACATTCTTGACGTTGAATCCAACATTGTCACCGGGAAGTGCCTCCTGAAGAGCTTCGTGGTGCATCTCAACAGATTTAACTTCAGTGGTCAGACCAGTAGGACCGAAGGTTACCACCATACCGGGCTTAATTACACCAGTCTCCACACGACCGACAGGAACAGTACCAATACCACCAATCTTGTAAACATCCTGAAGAGGAAGACGGAGGGGCTTGTCTGAGGGCCTCTTGGGCTCATTAATTTGGTCAAGAGCCTCAAGGAGGGTTGGACCCTTGTACCAGTCGAGGTTGGTGGACCTCTCAATCATATTGTCTCCCTCAAAACCAGAGATGGGGACAAAGGGAACTTTATCAGGGTTGTATCCAACCTTCTTCAGGTAGGAAGAAACTTCCTTAACGATTTCATCATACCTAGCCTTAGAGTATTTAGGGGTGGTAGCATCCATCTGCACAAGACAAACAAGGGGTTCATTAACAATGAACAACTATTATAAAGTAGCTAAAACAAAACAAAAGTCTCCAAAGCAAACCTTGTTACAACAGCAAATCATTTGCTTGACACCAAGTGTGAAAGCAAGCAATGCATGCTCACGTGTCTGCCCATCCTTGGAAATACCAGCCTCAAAACCACCAGTGGTGGAATCAATGATAAGGACAGCACAATCAGCCTGGGAGGTACCAGTAATCATGTTCTTGATAAAGTCCCTGTGTCCAGGGGCATCAATAACAGTGCAGTAGTACTTGGTGGTCTCGAACTTCCACAAGGCAATATCAATGGTAATACCACGTTCACGCTCAGCCTTAAGCTTGTCAAGCACCCATGCGTACTTAAATGACCTCTTGTTCATCTCAGCAGCTTCCTTCTCGAACCTCTCAATAACACGCTTGTCAATACCACCAAGCTTGTAGATCAAGTGACCAGTGGTAGTCGACTTTCCAGAGTCGACATGGCCAATGACCACAATGTTGATGTGAACTTTCTCTTTACCCATGATGACTATGAACTAAAGACCAACACCAAAAGAAATACAATCAGAAGCACAGAATTAAAATCATCAATTTGTTAAGTGACAAAGTAAGTATCCCATACAACCTGGGAAATACTCAAATACATAATAATAACTATACCTAGAAAAGATCTAGAACATTTTTGGTGCAATCACTAATGAATCTACTCTAAGCAAATCATAGACTAACTTTCCAATAGAAAAGCATAGATTCATCAAACTACTTTGAAAATAGTCAATCAATTGTAGATTCATCTTACAATTAGGTCTACAACTATACCTAGAAAAGATCCACATTTTAGAACTACAAAAAACAGATCTAATAATATCCTTTGCAGTAAAATATCTCACAGAACAAGTAGTAAGCATCAAAATTCATCAAGTGTATGGTCTCATAGCATGTATAAGACGTGTTATCAATTATATCCGGATTTTACAGAAATAGACCTTAAAAATTATCAGCAACCTAAGATTTATGCAGTATTCCATATTATCTTCAACAAAATCGAAAGAGATTAGCATATATAGAGATGGCTATGATATAATTGAAAGTAAACAAATGAGGAAATGGAGCTTTACCTTTTGAAATCGAAAGTAGAGAGCTTCTTAGCCGCTAAGAAGAGGCGAAGCTAATAGAAAAGGAGTGAAGAGTAGGGTTTGTGAGTGCACTACGAGACTTTTTATAGTGGAGTATGTAGGCTTTCTATGCAGCACTATTCCAAATTACCTATATACCCTTATCTTTGTAACTTTGCCGTCGTGGACAATTTAATTAAGAGCCTGTTTGGATGGGCTGAAAAAAAATAAAAAAATTATAAGTTTTTTTCAGTTTATAAGCTGTTTTAGATAAGTTAAGCTAAATAAGGATAATTAATTTTTTGAGCTTATTTTAAGCACAAAGTGACTTGAAGCTGATCAGTCAAACATTCAAAAAAAAATGAAAACAACTTATAAGTTAATCCAAACGGGCTCTAAATCTTACTATCATGGTTTTGGCTTTCTTTGCCTTTTTTATTTTCTGTCTAGGTCCCATTACTTTCACCACATTAAAAAAAAATATGTATAAATAGAGGTGGATATGATTTTGAATTTATGAGTTCTGGTTTCTAAAAGAAGCAACTTACAAGGTTCTGCATAAATTATTCATCCAGGACCGAGAAAAAAGAAGAAAAGATTTTTTGGTAAAATAAATGAATCCTCTATTATTGTAAAATGAAAGCCATCTGGTCAGGTTTTATTAATTTTGGATTCATTTTGTCCATGTGGGTGGTTTTTTATGTTTTAGATTTGATGCCCTGCTTGATGTTGCCGAAAATAATTTCTAGCTAAGATGACTTTTAATTTGGTGTGAAATAGCAATAATAAAGTTACTTTTTTGTAACAAAATAAAGAAGGATGGTGTAACCATATGAGGGATCTCGAATGTCGCCTATGTAAACTTTTATAATTTGCAATCATCAGCATACTTGCTCATCCTTTAATTTTCTTTTCCATCTTTTGTTGTAAAAGGACGTTTCTATTAAAGAAAAGGCAGGCAACATATTCTAAAAAGAAGACGGCAAATTAAAATTGGTCTCTTCCAATAATAGCCAACAATATACCTAACAAATAACATTTCTTAATTGAAGCCTCCACCAATATTAGGTAGGGCACCAAAAGAATCATGTCAGGCAGGTTCTCCAGATGATACTGGCAAACAACTAAGCCTGCAACATGTGAATTTAGTAAACACATATTTGAAAAGAAAGTAGGACTACTATACCTAAATGTGAACAAAAAACTGATATTCCTCAGTGCGTTCCCTGAATGTCTCCTTAATTGTATTTCAGCTCTTTACTCTGTTTTATGGATACAAAGATGACAAACCAAAACAAAAACAAAAAAAACTGATTCTTCTACTCTGTTGATCACTTGTACATTATGCTTATCTAATACGTACTAATATAATGCAGACAATAATTCATGTCTACTACCATGAACACCACTGCCCTGTTATCTAGGATCCCAAAACCTCAGAGAAAATAGTATTTATATGCTTGAACTCCAATTAAAATAAATGTAGCTTTTACTTGAAGGAATTAAGGGCCTGTTTGGAAAGCCACCTGCTAATTGGAATTGGTGTAATTACTAGGGTAGTAATTACACAATCTAGTAATTACACAGTAGTGTAATTACAACGACTTGTTTGGTTGCACAAGTGTAATTACACAGTTAGTTTAATTTAAAAATAAATTTTAATTATAAAAAAATTAAAATTAATATTTAAAAAATATTTGCCTTCATAAATGATATTAAATTTGCTATTTAGTAACACATTGTTTCTTGAAAATATATTAATTAATAATCATATATTTGTAACTAATATTGTAAAAAATAAATTGATATATATTTTTCAATAATAATATTTAGTTTTAATTAATTATAAAACTTAAAAGAAGATTTTTTTTTTTGTGAGAACGTCATGGATTCGATGTTTGACAAAAAAATAATATTTATAAATTTAATGCCATAACATTATTCAAATGTTTGACACAAAAAATTCATCAAATGTAAGTGAAAAATAAACAACATTCAATGTGAAAGTAACTAACCTAAAATTGAAAATATAACCTAAATTCAAAATCCAAAAGAAAAAGTTTAACATAATACTAAAAGTTTAACATAATACTCTTATGTCAAATTCCAACATTACACAAATAAGTTTCAACGTAACTTAAGTAAATAATTCAAAAGAAAGGGAAAATATAAGTTTGTAACCTCATTCACAATGAAATTCTACTTTAATAACGTCACTCGTTATATGCCAAGTTTGTTAATGACCCATTCTCTCCAATATTAAGAGGTGTAGTTTCAAAAATTAGAATAACAACACGGTTATACTAAGTGAATAAAATAAAAATAAAAAATACGAGCAATTACATGGAATTACAAGAAATAAAGGTTGGAATGAAAAGAAAGAAAATGAAAAATAAATAATATAAAAAGAAAAAAACATTTTAAAAAATAAAAAGAATTAAAAATAAAAAATAAAAAATAAATTAACATAATATATAAAAAATAAAGCAAAAATCATATATAATATATAATATATAAAAAATAAATCAAAAATCAAAAGAAATTAAAATAATAGAAATAAAAAATAAATTAAAAAAATAAAAATAAAAAAATAAAAAGTAACCCTGTAATTACAGATTGTAATTACACCCAATTCTCAACATCCCCCCCCCCCCCCTCCCCCCGAAAATTGGAGAGTGTAATTACACATAACTGTATAATTACTCGATCAAACAAACAGGTCAAACTGTGTAATTACACCCAATTCCAATTACCTAGTGGCTTTAAACAGGCCCTAAATGAACTTTAAGGCTCGTGGAATTTATGAAATCAACGTCGTCAAGAAAAAAACTTAAAGTGATAGGTAGTCATAGTGCTTATAATAAGTCATAACTCATAACAAGTTAGCTTTTTCAGACGCTGTATATATGTAAAAATTTAAGAAATATCTATAAACATTAAACTGTGATTATGATCATTATTATAGTATTGTATTAACTTGCGAAACTTATAAATGGCAAGTCCTAGATTTTAATTTCCATCTTAGTCCACAAACGTTTCTCGTCATCTTCTTCCTGCAGCTTTGAACAATGTAAGATTTTCGAGTTAGAAGCTTATATGATCACTCAATCTTGGGTAATTAGCCATTATAGTCACTCAACTCTCTTTTGTCTTCCAAAAATCACTCAACTTTGGATGAGTGACCTCTATAGTCAATCAACTTCGGGTAATTGACATTCATAGTCATTTTAGCCGAAAATATAATTTTCGGTACATATTTAATGACGTGGCAGTTATAATTTATTTTAAAAAAATATCTGAAAAATTTAAAATCAATAATTGAATTTATTTATTTATTGAGGATTCAATTCATCATAATTAGTGCATATATAATATTAAAGTTTATAATATTATTCATCATTAATACAAAAAAATAATAAACCTAAACAATATATCTCAAGTAATATTGCAAGGTGTCAATGAAAAAGTCTAGGAAGTGTTAAGATAATGTCATGATTTTGTTTTTAACTAAATCTGTGCTGAATGTTAATATGACACAGTATATAAGGTGTCTTTTTTGTACAAATTGTTAATAGCAACAGGTAACAGTTGATATTGGTATTAACTTTTTTGTCAAATGGTTAAATCTACTACGGTTGTTATTAGTATTGTTTCAGTAACGTTTTGTAGACTTCAGTTGTTATTGTTGACTTATTTAATTTGATAGAATTTCATATTCTTAGAATAATTTATTATTATTATTAGTATTATTTATGCCTTGCAATAGTACTTGAGATATATTGTCTAAGTTCATTATTTTTAGGGAAAAGTGTTCAAAACACATTCAAACTATGGTCAAAGTTGCCATAACACACCTGAACTTTGCGGGGGTCCTATGACCCCCCCCTAGACTTATTTTTTGTGTATTTTGTACGCCTTTATATGGTGACCTGTACAAGCGATTGTATCTACTCTCTTTGAGCGCGTAAGATTCCATATAAAAGTGTATATAATACACAAAAAATAAGTCTAGGGGGGGGGTCATAGGACCCCCGCAAAGTTCAGGTGTGTTATGGCAACTTTGGCAAAATCTGGGCAGCAAATTACTGTTCATCTTCTTCATAGAGAATTGGACTGAAATTTGATCCTAATGCACTTCAAATCTCAAACAAACATCACCAAATTTCATATTCGAATTCCTCTCGACGTTCCGGTTCTTTTGATATATCACCCACTCAAAATGGAGCTCATTTGCAGCAACCCGAAAATTCGAGTTCGAAGCTTCAAGCTTTGTTCATGACAGTCATGGAGTCGTTCAGTTCTTCTTCACGTTCCAGACGTCTTCTAAGCTCGAGTTCAGCTTCAAACAATCAGCAACCAAGAATTTTATTCATCAAATCCGGAATTTGAAGACCCAGATCTGACAACTTCAAGTTGAAACTTGACGTCCCTAATGGAGTTTTTGTTTACTGGTTCTACTATCTTAATCCACTATTATTAATCATGTTTTCAATGTCGACAATGTCACAAATGCTATATAATATCGAAAAAGACCCGTTTGATTTGGTCGTTACAATGGAGTTTTTTTGTGTTTGAAATTTTGGAAAGTGGAGAAATGAAAAATACCCAATTGAAGAATAATTAAATCTTTTAAACTCAACACAAAGGAAAGCAAAAGGCACAAATTCTTGAACAGGCACAAACTCAACACAAAAGGCACAAAGCAAAAAGCATGATAATTGAAAGAAAAATTAGCTCTAACGATTGGAAAAAAATTTTGGTCATTATAAGTGCACTTATAACGACCGGATTCATCTCCCTTCGTTAAGAAGTGGTCGCTAAAAATCAAATTTCTTGTAGTGGAGCGCGTGCATACACTCAAACGAGTTTGGGTGACTTTGTCCATTCGAAAGCGTAGATAATACACAAAAAATAAGTCCAGGGGGGTCATAGGACCCCCGCAAAGTTCAGGTGTGTTATGGCAACTTTGGTCATAGTTTGATTGTGTTTTGAACCCTTTTTCCTTATTTTTATGTATTAATGATGAATAATATCCTAAACTTTAGTATTATATGCAGTAGTTATGATTAATTGAATCCTAAATAAATAAATTTAATTATTAAGTTTAATTTTTAAGATATATTTTAAAATAAATTATAACTGTCATGTCATTAAATATGTACCGAAAATTATATTTTCGGCTAAAATGACTATGGAGGCCAATCCAAAGTTGAGTGACTATAGAAGTCACTTACCTAAATATTTTCAAAAGCTGATGAAATAGGAGCGCATTCTTCCAAGATTGATTCAAACACATTCTTGCTAACCGCCCTTACTCTGAAAAGGGCTTATTCTATTTGCCATTTGAGGAAAGAGAAGATTAAAGCAAGAGAACATCACCGGTGCACGAAGGTCTTTTAGGATTACGTTAGTGTTAAGCGACAAAACAGAAAGTATCATAGTACGTCGTCCTTCTCTGAAATGGAACTTTTGAGTGACTTTTGAAACGCAAAATAGAGTTGAGTTACTATGACGGCCAATTACCTAAAGTTGAGTATCATGTAAGCTTCTAACTCTAAGATTTTCTTTTATTAAGAAGTTAACAAATGCATGAGAAGCTAGTTGCAGTGCAACATCTCAAATACAGTGATCCAATGGAGCGTCAATATTCTTTTCTCTATTGTAAATTTGTAATGGCGCGACTGTGCAAATTTATTTCCCAATGTAGAGTTTACATACCATTTTGTAATCTAGAACTGAAATCTATAATACTAAAACTCTTAAGATATCAATTCTTTCAGTTAATCTCAATTATCATGTTCAAGATACCAACCAGAGGCACCAAGTGAAACTCTAAAGTTTCTAATTAGTGGAGTTTGAGCCATCGATGGAACACGAATAAAAAAAGAATCCGTCTTATTCAAAACTCAAATGTCATGACGTCTTGCGTCCGATGACCAAGGAAATAAATCCCAAAAAAAAAAAAAGACCAAAAAAGAACTAAATAGCGCCAAGATTGGCTTCTAGCTTTCATACCAAAACTCGACTAGCCTAAGGACTAGCATTTCCGCTAAACTAATTAAACTAAACAAAACCCATGAACATGTCATTGCCTAAGCTCCCGATAATCCTTTCCAACTTGGCCATCTCCTTCCTTTCTGGCTCTGTAATTGTCTTGTCACGAGGAGAAGATGATGATGATGGCAAGATGACTTGTTCATGTTGAGCATTGGCAATCCTTTTAAGCCTTTTCTCACCTATTCCAAATGCAGCTGCAAATTCTGGCCCTCTCAAGCTCTGCATCAATGAGTTCTTACCCACCAAGAACTGTTGATGGTTCCTTCTTGCTGATGTAGTGAAGCCGAAGAACTCAAATGGGCCATTTGTTGAAGCAATTTGGCAGAAGGGGAAGTACCGTGGCACCCAAAAAACGTCTCCTTCTCGTACTCTCGCGTTCATGGCTAAAGTCCCATTTGGATACACAATTTGGATCCTGCCAGTCCCTTTCAATACTATTCCATACTCTATTGCTGTTGGGTTAACATGAGGTGCCACCATGGATCCCTACATTATCAAAGAAAAACATATAAAACAGGTAATTAAGAGGATTTTAAGTTCATGGGTGCGAAGTAAAATAAAAGGAAATAGACTTTTTTCTCTCAAAAAGAAAGAGATAACTCCATGATTTTGAATATGTGAGGGTCATTACCGGGGATAGATTGACAAGATAAACGCCATTTCCGGATTGTTTTAGAGGAGAATAATCAGACTCATCCACCTTCTTGCTCCATCCATAGTCGTTCTTGAAATTGGGCTTCTTGTTGTAGAGATTGTATGTTGATGGAGCTTTATGATTCGCTCTATCGACAACATCTTCTCTGTTCAACAAGTTAAACAAAAATTTCCTCAATGACCATGTTGATTCATCCTCTTTTGGGCTAGCTGCATCCCCAAAATTTACAACCATCTTCATGTGAGCTAGTCTTTGGTGGGGTTCTTGGGCTACAAATTTAGTCCAAATGTTGGTGTGATGAGAACCGGATAAATGCACGATTGGCCCTGATGATTGCCTGGTTAAAAACGTGCTTAGTTCTTCTGTTGAGACCTGGCATTTTACATAATCTTGACTCGGTTAGTTTTTCCCACTTATGAAGTCTTTTCCACTGCTAAAGGTAGCAGAAAAAGCTAAGTCCCCTAGAATACTCACATTAAGAGCAGTTGATAATGTGGTATGATCGAATCCAGCAAGAATGGATGTAGGATAAGTTCCACCACCAATGAAGAAAGACTGCAAAATATTGTACAAGTTGCAAAGTTTTGGAAGAAAATTAGGAAAATAAACCTAAGACAAGAAATGGATTAAAAGACCAATTTTTGAGAAATTAGCTTTGGATACCTGGAAAGCATTCCATCCCATGGATTCTGAGGTAATATCAATACTACAAATTATGCGAAGTCTTTGATCAACTCTATTCTCCAAATAGAAAGCTGATCCAGCAGGAATTGTGTAAACATCTCCATGCTTCAATTTCCTTTCTACTAATCCATCCCTATATATGTGTCCAACTCTTGCTTCCCCTGTATTCATTGGCTCATTAAAGGAAAGGATTTAACTTTTTATGCTATTCTTGTTATCTTGTATTTCAACATGCCATAGCAGATAATCTGTCTTATTATTTTTTAAGTTACCTATCTTGATAAAACTTATACATGGACGTTTTACTGTTAAAAAATTGAGTTAAAGAGAGAAGATGAATTTTACCATGGTGAACAAAGAGGACAAGATCGGAATCAAGGTACTGAGGGATGAAGAGACTATTTGGTTCCATGGAGATGAAACCAATATGCATTGGACTATGTAAAAACGAACCCCTTCGATAGCCACCCTTCACCAATCTCATAGACCCTGCATCAGTTTTCACAACACTGTGCAAGTGGCGCAGTAAGAACCATTTTTCTCCTTGAGTCTTTTGCTCACTTTCTTCCTCTTCATCTATATAACCACTAACAGAGGCCACTAGCGCAGAGAAAAGCACCAGCAATAGAAGCAGGAGTGTTCTTCTCTTTCCCATTTCAACTCGTAATAAAGAAGTAAGTTTTCTTTAATCAGTTTTGGTTCAATGGTGACTTAGGTGCATAGTCTAGCTATTTATATAGAGGCAATGGTGAGATTTGAGGGAGATGATGTCAACCGTGCATGAATTTTAGGCTTTTCTTGGTGTGCTATAAACATTGAGATCCTAAAAAATATATGTTGAACAAAAAAATAATTTACCGAAGCTTGTATACAGAACCAAATGATGTAGCGAAATATCAATTTGATGACCACTTCAAAGGCTACTCTAGCGCAACAAAATAATGGACTTAAAAGTTTATATGTATAGTAGAGTAATTTTTACACTTTTATTACCTTTAAGCAATCAACATTTACTATAAGCAATTCACAATAAACTTGTAATGCCTTGTACTAACAATATAATTTTGTTTGCAATATCACCTACTTAAAAGCCAATTAATGTGACTGTCAATCGTAATTGTAGATTGATCTCGTAAAACGGGACGAAAGAAAGTTGTCCTAATTAAGTTCTAACCCATTATTTAAATTAATTATTTTCACGATTAGCATATCTAAGTTATATTTATGACAAAATACCCTGAAAAGGAGGAGGAAAAAATACACTTGTGACCTGAATGTCCTTTTCATGGCCCTATATTGTTTCTATGCCAGCATAGATTGATCGGAGCCATGAGTACAAGTAAACAAAAACTGGCTGGGGTTGGAGTACATCGATGTGACAAGCTGGATTTTCTTTGGGGAAAAAAATCTAAGATTGGTGTTGTGTCATTTTCCAGCCCAGAAACTTCCCGACAAATTGTATTTTTAGGACAATTGACCCATAGTTTAATTCTATAGTGAGACAAAAAATAATTTTGTGATCTGAGAAAAATATTTTTATGGATTTACTGATACTGGGGTCTGGGATGGCAACTGAGGGGGAATTTAATTAAATGACCCTCTACAAAATATAAAAGATCACCTCTGTGTTATTTCAGAATGATCCATGTATACAAAGGGTAATATAACTCTATTCATTTTCTAAAGACCCCTTTAACTAATTTCCTCGAGGGGGGATTAGGGCGAGGCAGGGCACATGAGCAAATAAAAAATGGAGGAAATTAGTTAAAACGGGTCTTTACAAAATGAAAGAGTTGTATGACCCGTTAATTGTAGGGGAAGGGACACAAATGGCCGATCAGCCCAAACTTATCCCACCCAATGGCCTAACTTTGTACAAATCCAAATTATAGCCACCAAAATA
This sequence comes from Lycium barbarum, assembly GCF_019175385.1. NCBI lineage: Eukaryota > Viridiplantae > Streptophyta > Magnoliopsida > Solanales > Solanaceae > Lycium > Lycium barbarum. Next base: position 165,592,366 of record NC_083337.1, read on the forward strand.
ATTCCAGCTGTTAGCCACTTTTCCTTCTTTTTTTGCCTTCTCTATTTTTCTTCTTCCTCTTCCACCTTCTTCTCCATCTTCTCCTCCTCTTTCCTCTTCCACATTCTTCTCCAATTTTATTTGATGCCTTGAGAGGACGCCTTTCAATTTTATTTGATACAAATTACTTTTACAAGAAAATGTTTACCTCATCAAAGATCAAAACTGGCAAATGATAAACCAAAAGTAATATCTAGAGCCATGTTGCTCCAAATTTTAAATAAGCAGATTGAAGAATGCAAATAAAATAGTATAAAATAAACAAAAGGAAGAATGAGTAAAATATATGAACAAGTGCAAAGGATAAAAAACCAATAGTTCATAAGGGAGCACGTACGAAAGGACACATATGATTATCGTTTTTTGTGAGTTGCAGGTTGCGAAAATGGAAGAGGATTCATATGAAGAAGCCATTGCAGGACTGAAAAAGCTTTGATATATAGAAACTGTATCATATGTGTATATAATATGTATCCATGCTGTATATGTATATAAAATATATCATATGTATAGAAACTGTATCATATGTGTATATAATATGTATCCCTGTTGTATATGTATATAAAATGTATCATATGTATATAAACTGTATCATTCTTGTATAGAAAGTGTATATATAATTCCAAGATGTGTATATAAACTGTATCAGTCTTGTATAGAAAGTGTATCATACGTATAAAAAATGTATTACAGAAACTGTATCATTGTGGTATATAATATATACCACTATTGTATATGTTAAAAATAAATATCATATCATTATTGTATAATATTTGTTTAATAAATGTATAATTAACGTATAATTTATATATAATAAATGTATGATTAATTACAGCATATGTATATAAAATGTATAATTCTTGTATATAAAGTGTACATATAATTCCAACATATGTATATATGTTGTAGCAGCCCTTTAGTGGCGACAATTTTTTTTTCTAAGCGCCTGGGCTGTTGGGCCGGCCGACCTTGACATTATTTTGGGCCAACCAGATACCTAGTGGGATTAAGCCCAGACAGTGGTTAAATGTGGAATTAGTTTGGATGAGTTCCTTAATTGTATACATGAACAATTCTGAAATAACAAAAATGGGTCTGTTATATTTTGTGTAGAAGGTCATTTAATCAATTCAGCCCGGCAGTGCAGAATTAAATTTTTGAAAATTTATAATAGGGCATGGCGGTCGGACAAAATAGGATTGACCCGTTTATGTTTTTGTTTTTCCTCAGTTTGAATCACGAGTCTCCAAAACTGTCCAAGAAAATCCAAATTTACTTCCAGTCAATTCCCACCCAAATCACTTTCTTGACGAAAATTCTTGGATTCTCCACGTTCTTCTCAATTCGAAGGTACAAAGTTTTGATTTTCTTTTTCTTTTCCTACTTGAGTTAGTACTCTCCATGTTATATTGGTCAGTACAACTTGTATAATTTGATTCTAAGGAATTCTTTCCGTATGTTCTGTTAGAAAGTTCCAATGTTTTGCAATTTAGAGCTAAAGGTTAGAACTGTATGTGATTCTAGTTCCATTTTAAAGTACCAAACGATAAAAAAAATTAAAAAAAATCAAAAGAAGTTACAAATAAATCCATGCAGCAAAGTGAAAAATAAACAGGAGAAAGATAACATAAACGGGGCTTACCACTACGTCAAAAGAGGTTTTTGGTGGCTATATATTTTCCTAACTATTGTCACCAAAACATTTACCAGCAATTGATTAATGCCATTAGATCCAATTATCCAAGGTCGCTAAAGCTTTTAGCGGCATTTATTGTTAGGGCTAAAGTTTGGTATTGCCGGTAATAATTGATTCTAGAATATAATTAGCGACAATTAAGTTATTGCCGCAAATTAATTGCCGCTAAAAGCATATTTTGTTGTAGTGATACCGGGATAGGGCAGGGTTCAGGGCGGGTCGAAATCTTAGCAGGCCAAGGCTTGATCCGCCCTATTGCCATCCCTACCGATACATAAGCAAAGTATAGTGACCAAGGGTGAAATTGACCCCGAGACCAGCGAGTATTATCACCATGTTGGATGCTCTTTGTGCCACTAGAGTATAGAAATGTTACAATCTAATCTCTGAAATACCTACTATTATGTTAAATTTACTCACAGAGTAGGCCTTAGGCTTTTAATGAGGACAATTTTGAAATGATGTAGGATTTAGTGTTGTAAGCAAATGTACAAGAGCTGCACTTCAACATTACGAATAAAATTGAGCTTGAACAATCATTTTTTGCTCCAAGGTTTAATGGTGGAAAGTAGTTTTACCAGTATAAAGTTTATACTTGTGCGCTGTTCTCAAGAAATGATCATGTGCCTGAAACTGAAATTGGCCGTGATGAAAACAATAGTCAATTTTTCTTCAATAAATAGGCTCTAACATTTAGGACTTATGTTTTTATACGAGGAGTAGTTTCTTTCATAGCATTGGTCCACGAGTCGCTTTTCTGCAGATTCTTATATCCTTTGAATTAATTTCAGTTACCCAACAAGTACCAACCACATAACAGCTGAAATATCACATTTTGTTAATGGAGTTCAAACGACAAATAGACTCATGTCAAAAAAAGCAATCCGTCTTATTCACAACTCAAAAGGACAATGAGTCTTGCATTATACAATATGACGAAGGAAATCCAAATCGAATGAAAGGAAAACAGAAAAGAAAAACGAAGTTCCAAAACTGGTGTTGAGCTCCTGCCATAACTCAACTAGACCAACTACGTACTAGAATTTTCACTAAACTAATAAAAACCCATGTTCATCCTCAGAGGAGAATCCGACGATGATGATGGCAAGATGACTTGTTCACGTTGAGCATTCGCAATCCTCTTAAGCCTTTTCTCACCAATTCCAAATGCAGCAGCAAATTCTGGACCTCTCAAGCTCTGCATCAATGAGTTCTTACCAACCAAGAACTGTGGATGGTTCCTCCTTGCTGATGTAGTGAAGCCGAAGAACTCAAATGGGCCATTTGTTGAAGCAATTTGGCAGAAAGGGAAGTACCGGGGCACCCAAAAAACGTCCCCTTCTTGTACTCTAGCATTCATGGCCAATGTCCCATTTGGATACACAATTTGGATCCTACCAGTCCCTTTCAGCACTATTCCATACTCTATTGCAGTTGGATTGACATGAGGTGCCATCAGGGATCCCTAAATTAACCAAGAAACATAGATAAAACATGTAAGCAAGAAAAGAAACATATACTAATAAGTTACAATGCATGGACCAAATCAACTCAGATTTGCCTTCACATGAGGAGATATGAGACTACTGGACCAAGGGTCACCACTTGTATGAGGCAAGTTTACAATATTTAAGTCAGTAAGTGCAGATCATTTACCGGGGATAGATTGACAAGATAAACACCATTGCCAGACTGTTTTAGAGGAGAATAATCAGATTCATCCAACTTCTTGCTCCATCCATAGTCATTCTTGAAATCGGGTTTCCTGTCGTAGAGATTGTATGTGGATGGAGCTTTGTGATTCACTCTCTTGACAACGTCTTCCCTGTTTAATAGAGTAAACAAAAATTTCCTAAATGAACATGCTGACTCCTCCTCTTTGGGGCTAGATCCTTCCTCGAAATTCACTATCCTCTTCAAGTGAGCTAGTTTCAGGTGGGGTTCTTGAGCCAAGAATTTGGACCAAATGTTTGTGAGATGAGATCCAGACAGATGCACGATTGGCCCGAAAGTTTTCCTGGTCAAGAACGCACTTAATTCTGCTGTTGAGACCTGTCGTTTATATAATCGTCATCCACTGACAAATTTAGTAAGAACATGTAAATTCCCTTGAAATACTCACATTAAAAGCAGTTGATAATGTGGTATGATCGAATCCAGCAAGAATGGATGCAGGACCACCACCAATGAAGAATGACTGAAAATAATTACACGAGTTACTGCAAAGTTTGGGAAGAAAAAGGACTATAAACCAAAGACAAGAAATGTATTAAATGACCAACTTTTGAGAAATTAGCTTTGGATACCTGGAAAGCATTCCATCCCATGGATTCTGAGGTAATATCAATACTACAAATTATCTGAAGTCTTAGATTTTCAACTCTATTCTCCAAATAGAAAGCTGATCCAGCAGGAATTGTGTACACATCTCCATGCTTCAATTTCCTTTCTGCTAATTGATCCCTATAGATGTGTCCAACTCTTGCTTCCCCTGTATTCGTTTCATAAAAACTGAATATTCTGGCTCAAAGGAAAGGATTTAACTTTATGCTATCCATATACTTCAAAATATTTAGCAGATAATCTATCTTATCATTTTCCACATTACTGATCCCACTTTTAATGAATGATATACATTTAAACATAGAAGTTAAACTCTTCACAAAATCTACTGAAAGAGAGAGAAGATGAAGTTTAATTACCCTGGTGAACAAAGAGGACAAGATCAGAATCAAGGTACTGAGGGATGAAGAGGCTATTAGGTTCCATAGAGATGAAACCAATATGCATTGGACTATGCAAAAAAGAACCCCTTCGATAGCCACCCTTCACCAATCTCATAGACCCCGCATCAGTCTTCACAACATTGTGCAAGTGACGTAGCAAGAACCATTTTTCTCCTTGAGTCTTTTGCTCACTTTCTTCCTCTCCTCTTTCACTCCTTCTCCTTTCATCTTCGTAGCCACTAACAGAGGCCACTAGTGCTGAGAAAAGTACCAGCACTAGAAGCATCAGTGTCCTTATCTTTCCCATTTCAACTAATTGTAATAAAGAAGAATGTTTTCTAAGTTTAGTTTGGTACAATGGAGAGTGAAGGACCGATAGTTGTCTATATAGAGGGAATTATGAGATTTTGAGGGGAGTTGTTGTCAATCATGCAAGATTTGTAGGCTTTTCTTGTGTACTTAACGTTTAGATCCTGAAAAATATTCGTTGACCCAACAAAAAATCATTTGGTGAAGTTTGTATACAGAACCAAATGATGTAGCGAAAATTGCAATTTTCATGACCACTTCAAAGGGCTACTCTAGCGCACTAAAAGAATGGATTTAACTTTTAAGATGTATATACTAATTTTTACACTTGTATTAAGGTTACCAATCAGCGTTTTCTATAAAAATTGACAATGAAGCTTTAACTGCCATAGTAATAATATAATTTTCTTTACAATGTCAAGTGTTTAATAACCAATGGATGTGACTGTCTTAATTGTGGATTGATCACGATAAAAAATAAATATAGGCAATGTGTTCTAACCGATTATAGAAAAAAAAATTACACGGTTAGCAAATTTGAATTAAATCAATGACAAAATGCCGCAAAATGCTCGGTTAGCATATTGAACGAGCCTTTATTATCTTTATTATTAATTAGTATATTATTATTTATTTTTTTGTTGTTTTTATAGGAAATAAAAAGCTCCTCTCTCTAAACTAAGCCACGATAAGTTGAGCTAGTTTTGGGTCAAAATTTCTGTGAATTAGATCAGTGGCGGACCCAGGATTTTACACAAGCGGGTTCAATTACGACGTAATAAATGAGGATTGATAACCAATAGTTTAAGCAGCGTTAAGCAGAACAATCCCCCCCCCCCCCCCCCCCCCCCCGCCTTTTTTGGTTAATAATGTAATCTCAAAATAGACTTATTTTAAACTCAACCCTCAATTTTTTTTAAAACAACTTGAGAAAAAAAAAAATTACAAAGAACCTATTACTTTTTTTTTTAAAGAAAAACTATCTAATTAAAAGAGTTTTACTTCAACAAGAATTAAAAAATCTATTAACTCTATGTAATTTAACAAAATTCATTCATAATGACCAATTTTGTTATTTACGAACAAAAGACGATACAAAAAAGTTATAAACTAAAAAACTAATATAAACTGATTAACTATATTAAAATAAACTATATATAATTTCAACAAATATAGTTGCATCTTTTAGCAAAAAAACTATAAAAGAGAGTATCAAAATTCATTTTATAAAATTTTAATTTCTTTAAGGTAAAATAGATTTTATATAATTATTTTTTATTGAATTTGAGTAAGAAAACAAAATATAAAAGGTGACATTGGAAAAAAAGAAAGACAATATAAAGGCTAGCTAGTTGACCACCAATCAACATTAACTGACTTTTGTTGGCCAATACTTTGATCTTTGTAGCATAGCAGGAAAATTGGCCAAAAGTAACAAAATACATGCAGCGTGTCTAAAGAGGTTCGATCCCGCATTCTGAAGGTGTATTTGAACCCACTTGACCGCTGCGCCAGAGCCAAGCTTTGTGTCAAGTGGATTCAAAAGGTTTCATATATTAAAATGTGATGATGATTTTCCCTACATAAACAGTAGATTTACAGACCAAGTGGGTTCAATTGAATCCACTTGGCAACACGTGGGTCCGCCCCTGAATTCGATTCGACTGGGCTTAGTCAAAACTCATATATGTGTTCCGCTCTGTTGACTCAGTAGAGTTATGTAACACCCTCCGTCCCAATTTATGTGACACCTTTTATTTTTTCGAGAGTCAATTTGACCAAACTTTGAAGCTAAATTGGATTAGATTAACTCAATATTTTAAGATTTGAATTTATATATTTGAAAGCTACGTGAAAAGTACTATAAGTTACAACTTTTCCCATATCAATTTGGTGAAAAAATACATCTTAAAATGTTGATCAAAATTCATACAGTTTGAATCTCGAGAAACGAAAAATGCCACATAAATTGGGACAGAGGGAGTATTAATCTTTTAAAAATATGTTATCCCTTAGGGTAAACTTTTTTTTTATGCTTCTAGACAGTGTATACAGCCTTCTTATTATTCAATAGAGAGAAATATAATTAAAGGGGGTTTAGCTTACCAATCTTAATGCGGTAACGTACCCATACCAATTAACAGGCATGCAAAAAAAAAAAAAATTAGTGTAAAAGATAAGAAAACGAAACTGAACCTTTTAATATGTTGATCACTTGAATCATACAATTATCCAGGGGTGGAGCCAGTAAGAGGATACATGCTCAATTGAATCCCCTTTGCTGAAAAGTATATTGTATATATATATATATATATAAACTGTTGAATTCGGTCAATATTAGAGAAAAAACTAGTGTAGTGGTAAAGTGGGATCAAACTTGATTTATGTCGCGTTTGCAAATCTCAAGTAAGACTTTCTAGTATATTTTGAATTCCCTTATATATATTTCTGATTCCACCACTAATTTTAATTATCTAATGTAAGCAAAGATTAGTTTGATGTCTTCTCCGATAAAAGACCAATGCCCTGTAAATTTAGGGTCAACCTCAGATCGGCATAGGAGATTAAGATTGCAAGATGATATTTTGTTGTGTTTGTGCTCTAGAGTAGGAACCACCAGAACATATGTTCTTTTGTTGTCCTAGGTTTATAGCAGTCTTGAAAACGACCCCAGTAATTTGGCCTAAAATACATTTAACTAACGATTCTTCTAGCTGGGGGTATAATATGATGTATGTTTGATGTATATCTCGTGTATATCGGTTGGTTTATGACTTGTAATGGAATAGCAACAACCACGATAACAATTCTAGGATTTCCAATCGAAGAATTGTAAAGAGCAATTAAGGGATTAATCTGAGAGAAGGCTAAAAAAGAAATATAGAGAGAGAAGAATTTATCTTGTATATTCTTCAATGATTGAATGAAAATGTAGTTACAAGTACTTATAGATTCATGTGAATGCTTAGCTCCTAATCTACAAAGCAACAACTGTCAATAACCACTTCTCACAATTGGACAGCCTGTACTAACAACTAACAATAGGAGTTGTAACTAACTTTTGAATTCTAACTAACTTTCAAACCTCCTAACTAACTAATGGACACTGCTATGACTTTTGATCTGGTTCCTTGCTATCTGATTCCTTGTCATCATATCATCATAACAACACTAGGACCTCCATTTAATAATCTGTAACACTGTAACAATACCCCCCACAAAACTACAGACTTGTCCTTAAGTCTGAAAAGAAGGAAATCTGGGTTGTAACTCGGAGACAAATTCCCAAGTAACATCAGCTGCATCTAAGTCTGACCACTTCACTAGAACTTGAGCCACAACCTTATTACCTCTTTTGACAAGTCTTCTATCAAGGACAGCTTCACGATTAGGACAATAAGGACTAAAAAGTTGAACCACAGGAGGGTGAGTAAATGTAGATGGAATTTCATGGCATTTCTTCAGTTGTGAGACATGAACTGTAGGATGAATGACCACCTCGGGAGACAACAACAACTTGTAGGCTACAGCCCCACCTTAGCTTCAACCATATAGGGCCCAAAATACTTAGCAGCTAGCTTGTTGTAGGGTTTGACAGCAGGAGAAACCTGCCTATAAGGCTGGAGTTTCAAATAAACCCAATCACCAACTTCAAAATATCTATCAGACTTGTGTTTGTCAGCTAAATCCTTCATCCTCTATTGAGCTCTTGAAATATGAAACTTCAAGAGAAGTATAATAGCTTCCCTAGCAGTCAAGGATCTGTCCACCACTCACAAGATGACTCCCCAGCCAAATAAGGAAGGTGGATAGGAGGCTTTCGACCATACAAAACCTCATAGGGAGTACACCTTATAGATGTGTGATATGTGGTATTATACCACCATTCAGCTAAAGGTAAATATTTGGACCAATCAGTAGGACAATCAGAGAAAAAACACCTCAAGTAAGTTTCAAGTGTCCTATTCAAAACCTCAGTCTGACCATTAGTCGGAGGGTGATAAGTAGTAGACCTATGCAGTTGGACGCCTTGCAATGTGAACAATTCTTGCCAAAAAGTACTGAGGAATATAGGATCCCTATCACTAGTAATAGTAGCAGGCAACTCATGCAGTTTAAAGACATGATCAAGAAAGGATTCTGCCACAGACTGAGTTGTATATGGGTGATGCAAGCATATAAAGTGACCATACTTACTCAACCTGTCAACTACAACCAGAATGACATCCTTACCTTTAGACTTAGGTAAGACTTCAATAAAATCCATGCAGATATCAGTCCACACCCCATTAGGTATAGGTAGAGGTTACAGCAAACCTGGATAAGCAGCCACATCATATTTGTGTATTTGGCACACAACACATCTCTGAATGAAATCTCTGATGTCAGTAGCAAGAGACTTCCAATAAAAAGAGATTGAACCCTTCAGATATTAGCATCCATTCCAGAGTGTCCACCTTGTGTAGAATTATGCCATAACCCAATAATAGTCTGCTTTAACTGTGGATCATTGCCCACAACCAGTCTGCCCTTCCACCTAAGTTGTTCATTGGACCAGGTGAAGGACTTAAAAGATTGAGCTTGTAGCTTAATAATTAAGTCCTGCAACACTGAGTCATTTGTCCAAGTTGCTTGAATTTTCTCAAATAGGGAATCATGAGGCACTAGTAGTGAGATTGCCAATAACTCAGAATTAGGTCTTCTTGACAAAGCATCAACATCTTTGTTTTCTGCCCCCTTCTTATATTCAATGGAGAAATCAAATGCCATGAGTTTAGAAATACCAGCAACCTGGAAATCAGTGTGAATATGTTGTTCTAACAAGTGCTTTAGTGTCTTCTGATCAGTTTTAACAGTAAATGGTCTTCCTAGCAAGTAATAGGACCATTTGGTGACAGCAAATATGAGAGCCAACAACTCCCTATCATAGACTGACATGGCTTGATGCCTTGGTGCCAAGGACTTACTAATATAGGCAATTGGATGCCCTTATTGCATCAACACAACACCAATACCTTTACCACTTGCATCGGTTTCCACCACAAAAGGTTTAGAGTAGTCTGGCATAGCTAGAACAAGTGCAGAAATCAGTGCTAATTTCAGCTTTTCAAATGCTAAAGTGGCTTCCTCAGACCATTTGAGTGCTTCCTTCTTGAGGAGATCATGTAAGGGTCTGCATATAAAACCAAAACCTTGAATGAATCTCCTATAATAACCAGCAAGGCCTATAAATCCTCTGAGTTGCTTAATATTGCTAAGAATAAGCCAGTTTTCAACTGCAACAATCTTCTTTGGATCTGTGGAAACACCTTCTTTACTAATGAAATGGCCCAGATATTCAACCTTAGGCACTCTAAAGGCACACTTGGACATCTTGGCATACAGTTGATACCTTGCATCAAGTCAAAAACCACCTTGACATGCTCAACATGGTCACTTAGGCTCTTGTTGTAGATTAGGATATCATCAAAGAAGACCAAGACTGTCTTCCTTAATAGTGGTCTAAAAACTGAATTCATCAAGCTTTGAAATGATGAGGGTGCATTGGTCAGGCCAAAAGGCATGACTAGGAACTCATAATGCCCCTCATGAGTTTTAAAAGTTGTCTTATCAGTGTCATCCTCATGCATTCTTAACTGGTGATAACCAGCTCTTAAATCAATTTTTGAGAACATAACTGCACCACCTAATTCATCCAGTAGATCTTCAATTATTGGTATTGGAAACTTATCTTTTATAGTAAGCTGATTTAACTCTCTATAATCTACACATAATCTCCAGCGACCATCCTTTTTCCCCCACCAACACAACAGGTGAAGCATAAGGATTTGTACTATGCTGTATAACACCTTGATCCAGCATCTCTTGAACAAGTTTTTCAATGATATCCTTCTTAATGCCAGGGTATCTATAAGGCCTCTTACTGACAGGATTAGCAGATTCCATTAGAGGTATTCTATGATCAAATGAGCCTCTATGGGGTGGAAGAGTGGTAGGGGGTTCAAAGATGCTAGCATATTGCTTAATCAGGACAGTTATAGCAGGTGTTAGAGATTCACCTTGAGTAACCTGTATATTATGACACTGCAGATCATCCTCCAATCCAGAAATCAGTGATAGCATAAAAAATTGAGTGTCTTCTCCTTCTATGAGGTTAAGTGACTTAGCTTTGGTTGATTTGACTGAAGTATTTTCCCCCCGTAGAACATGATTCTTACCCTGGTACATAAACTCTGTGTTTCTATTTCTGAAGTCAAAGAGGTTCCTACCAAGAGTGTTTAACCACTGGACTCCCAAGACAGTATCAACATTACCTAAGGGCAACAATAAGAAATCTAAACTGAATGTTGTACCCTGTAACAACCATTGCATATTTCTACAAACTGAAGTTGTTTGGACCCTCTTTTCATCTGCTACACTTACTGATTGTTCCACAATAGAACTAGCCTTGCATCCTAGCTTCTTAGCTACTTCTTGATCAATAAAATTGTGGGTACTTCCAGTGTCTATTAAAACCTGTAAAGGTTTCTTATCATGGTAGCCATTTACCCTTATAGTTTGATATCCAATGACACATGTAAAGGCCTGAAGTGAAATGGTCATGAACTCATCAACTTCTTCCGTGTACTCAGTTAATGATTTTTCTATCCCACGTTCCTTAATCTGTTCCTCCTCCACCATATCCACCAGGAATATCTGCTTATTAGTATTACATTTATGCCCAGGGACATGTTTTTCATCACAGAAAAAACAAAGTCCCTTAGCTCCTTTCTCATCCATCTCTGCAGTGGTTGACCTTCTTCTAGGAATTTTGTTGGTTTTTGAAGAATTTGGTTCAAAGGACCTTTTGAAAGTATTTGGTGTTGGTGATTTTTGGAAGGTGTTTGGTCTGTAGTGACTTGGGGTAGGTAGGAGTGCAGGTTTAGTGACAGTTTTCAATCCCCATGTTTTGGCCTGAGCTTCAAACATCTCTTCTTGCAACCTTGCAATTTTGTAAGCTTGCATCAAAGTTTTAGGAGCTTGTATCTTAATAGCTTTATTAGTTCAGGTTTAAGGCCTCCTAAGAAGCAACTTAGAGTGTTTTCATTTGAAAAATTAACAACAGTTAACAATCTATCAAATTTAGCCTGATACTCTTTAACACTACCAGTTTAAGTTAAGTTCTTCAAGGACTCCATATGATCTTCAAACTCCTCTCCAAACCTTTCATTTAAGGCCAGTACATACTCAGTCCAAGCAGGATCTACTCTAGATTTCATAAATGATCTATGCCAAGCAATAGCCTCCCCTTCTAAGTGAATAGAAGTTACCTTTACTCTTTGATCAAAAGGGACCTCATCCATAGCAAAAAACTGATCCACCTTATAAATCCAAATTCTCAGATCCTTACCAGAAAATTTGGGAAATTCTAGTCTAAAGAATTAGTAAAGAAGTTACCACTGTGAGTAGCATGAACTTCTTTGGTTCTTCCTTCTAGTACAACATCCACAGAGAAATTCCTATCAACAGATGAAGATTCTGCTCTTCTCACTTCTTGTTCCTTGCCCTTTCCATTCATGTGATTGATAACAACTCTCATTTCCATCATCTCCTTATCAGCTACTACATTGCATTCATTCATATTGTTCATTCCCTCCATTAATTTTTGTAACTGTTCTTGGATCTGAGTCCATCTATCACCCATTTCTTCACCAGCTTGATCTTGATTCTTGTTTCTTGTCACAATTTCGTTACTTCTGGTCATTATTTGCAGTCGAGAATCAGTGGCTCTGATACCAATTGATGTATATTTGATGTATACCTCGTGTATATCGGTTGGTTTATTGACTTGTAATGGAATAGCTAGCAATAACCAGGATAACAATTCTAGGATTTCCAATCGAAGAATTGTAAATAGCAATTCGGGGATTAATCCGAGAGAAGGCTAAAAAAGAAATATAAAGAGAGAAGAATTTATCTTGTATATTCATCAATGATTGAATGAAAATATAGTTACAAGTACTTATAGATTCATGTGAATGCTTAACTCCTAATCTACAAAGCAACAACTGTCAATAACCACTTCTCACAATTAGACAGCTTGTACTAACAACTAACAATAGGAGTTGTAACTAACTTTTGAATTCTAACTAACTTTGAAACCTCCTAACTAACTACTGGACACTGCTATGACTTTTGATCTGGTTCCTTGCTATATGATTCCTTGTCATCATATCATCATAACAACACTAGAACCTCCATTTAATAATCTGTAACATTGTGACATAATCTGGTGGTGAATGTTAAAAGATTTCCTGAATCAATGAGATTCTTGAACTCATCTGTATATATAATGTGGTTTATTTGAAAAGCTAGAAATAATTGGGTACTGATATGTGGGGTGCTTCTTTGATTCTGTCAAGTGCATCATTCCATTTTAATGATTACGATGAGCTTGTGAATGCTAATACTGTCCGAAACAAAAATTCCAGTTTTTCTTACAAATGGTAACAAAGTTCGAACCACAAACACAATCATGTCAAAAAACCAATCCGTCTTATTCACAACTCAAAATGGCAATGCGTCTTGTGTCCAACAAAACTGTCGAGGAAAAAAAAATCAGATTGCATCAAAAAGAAAAGTTCCAAAACTGGCATCGAGTTTTCATGCCATAAGCCCATATCTCAACTAGATCAACTACATAGTAGAATTCCCATTAAACTAATCAAAATTCATGAATTGCGCGTTGTCACCAGGAGTAGCTGATGATGGCAAAATGACTTGTTCATATTGAGCATTAGTAATCCTTTTAAGCCTTTTCTCACCAATTCCAAATGCAGCGGCAAATTCTGACCCTCTCAAGCTCTGCATCAGTGAGTTCTTACCCACCAAGAATTGTTGATGGTTCCTTCTTGCTGATGTAGTGAAGCCTAATAACTTAAACCGGCCATTTGTTGAAGCAATTTGGCAAAAAGGGAAGTACCTTAGCACCCAAAAACGTCTCCTTCTCGTACTCTCGCATTCATGGCTAAAGTCCCATTTGGATACACAATTTGTATCCTACCAGTCCCTTTCAACACTACTCCATACTCTATTACTGTTGGATTAACATGAGGAGCCACCATGGATCCCTATATTTACAAGTAAACATAGATAAAACATGTAAGCAAGAAAAGAAACATACAAGTCACTATACTTGGACACGTCTCAAATTCTAGACCAGAGGTCACCAGTAGCCTGAGGCAAATGTACAAGTAAGTCAGGCCGTGCAAATGATCATTACCGGAGATAGATTGACAAGATAAACGCCATTGCCAGATAGTTGTAGAGGAGAATAATCAGACTCATCTAACTTCTTGCTCCATCCGTAATTGTTCTTGAAATCAGGCTTCCTAGTGTAGAGATTGTACGTTGATGGAGCTTTATGATTCTCTCTCTTGACAACATCTTTTCTGTAATAAATTAAACATAAATTTCCTCAATGATCATATGCATTTTGATTCTTCCTCTTTTGGGCTAGCTTCTTCTCCAAAATTCACGATCTTCTTCAAATGTGCTAATTTCTTATGGGGTTCTTGGGCAACGAATTTGGTCCAAATGTTTGTGTGATGAGAACCAGATAAATGCACAATTGGTCCGGAAGATTTCCTGGTCAAGAACGTACTTAGTTCTGCTGTCGAGACTTGCAATTTTACATAATCTTGATTCAATTCTTTCCACTGAAAAATTTAGTAAGAACATGTAAATTCCCTTGAAATACTCACATTAAGAGCAGTTGATAATGTGGTATGATCGAATCCATCAAGAATGGATGCAGGATAAATTCCACCACCAATAAAGAAAGACTGAAAAATAGTTACATGAGTTACTACGAAGCTTTGGGAAGAAAAATGACTATAAACCAAAAACAAGAAATGGATTAAATGATCAATTTTTGAGAAGTTGACTTAACTTACCTGGAAAGCATGCCATCCCATGGATTCTGAGGTAATATCAATGCTGCAAATTATGTGAAGTCTTTGGTTTTTAATTGTATTCTCCAAATAGAAAGCTGATCCAGCAGGAATTATGTAGACATCTCCCTGCTTCAAACTCTTTTCTGCTAATTCATCCTTGTAGATGTGTCCAACTCTTGCTTCCCCTATAATCAATTCATAGAAAATGAATATTCTGGCTTATAATTTGATTTTTACACTACCCATGTATCTTAACTTGTTAGTGTTTTCCAGGTTATTAGTCCTGTTTCTTATGAAAGACTATCTGTAGTTGTCATTTAGATAGTGAAATTCTTATACGCTGTTAGCATATTGAAGTTAGACCCTTTAAAATATCGAGTAAAGTGAGAAGATAAATTTTACCGTGGTGTACAAAGAGAACAAGATCGGAATCAAGGTACTGAGGGATGAAGAGGCTATTAGGTTCCATGGAGATGAAACCAATATGCATTGGACTATGGAGAAATGAACCCCTTCAGTATCCACCCTTCACCAATCTCATAGACCCAGCATCAGTTCTCACAACATCGTGTAAGTGGTGTAGCAAGAACCATTTTTCTCCCTGTGTCTTTTGCTCACTTTCTTCTTCTCCTTCTCTCCTTTTCCCTTCCGGTACATAGCCATTGACGGACGCCACTAGTGCAGAGAAAAGTACTAGCAACTAGAAGCAGCAGTGTCCTTCTCTTTCCCATTTCAACTCGTTTTATAGAAAAATGTTCTCTAAGCTTTCTTTATAATCAGTTTTGGTTTACTAATGTGTTATGTGTTGGGTCTGTGGTTTATATAGAGTAAATTTTGGGATTTGAGGGGAGCTGTTGTCAACCATGCATGATTTTTAGGCCTTTTCTGGTGGTACTATAAACGCTGAGATCCTAAAATGTATTCGCTGAACCAAAGAAAAATTATTTGTTGAAGTTTGTATACAAAACCAAATAATGTAGCGAAATTGCTATTTGGTGACTATTTCAAAGTGCTAATCTAACGCAATAAAAGAAAGGATCTAAGGTGTATGCATGTATGCAAACACACTCATTTTATTAAGGGTGTGTTTGGTATGACGGAAAATGATTTAGAAATTTGACGGAATATTTTTTCCAATTAATAAAAACACACCAAGGCAACTCCAATCCACCACACCACCTCTCCGCCCATCACATCTTCACCCCACCCCACCCCACACCTACCCCTACCATGCACCACTGCCCCCACCCTCAACCCAACGCCCCCACAACCACCCATCCCCCCACCCCAATAACCCCCACAACCAACCGTCCACCCACACCCCTTGCATTCTACTCCCACGACTAGAAGCTGCACTCCGTATTAAATAACCTCATAGTGTTTTGCTTTGAGTATATGCAAATACTCCCAAAATGACATTTTTCAACTTACGTATCATACAGAAAAAAATAAGTAGGAAAATCACTTATTTTCCGAGAAATTAGAAAGAAAAAAATTGTTGAACATTTTCCGTCATACCAAACACACCCTAAATCAATAACACTACTAATTTATTTTATTCTCTTTTAGTAGTAATTTAATTTTGTTGAAACAAACGTTAGAGAGTTGACTTGCTCAACTCTGTTTCTATATTATACAAAAAAAAAAAAAAAAAAAAAAACTTAGTTGTTGATTCAACTCGGTTCTGTAAACGCTGAATTTGGTATAACAAACAGAATTGGACTCCACTTAAACTGAATTTGGTTTGATATACGCAGAGTATACGGTTATGGCGCAAAATAGCAGGTGGAGGAAGAGACCTAATATACTTATCACCGGAATTCCGGGCACAGGGAAGACGACTACGGCGGCTGCCCTGGCGGAGGTGACGGAGCTCCGCCACATCAACGTCGGCGAATTTGCTAATGAGAAAAACTTGACCAACGGCTGGGATGACACTTTCGATTGCTACTATATCAACCAACACCTTGTAAGTCTTAAACATGGCCCTTCTCCCCAAAATTTTAGGTAGATTTCTTAACTTTTTTTTTTTTTTTTGAATACTATTAGTACTAAAATAAAATCTTACTATCTGTTACTCTCTTTGCCCAAATTTAATTTCGAGAGTCGAATTCGGGCATGGAATCTTTAAATTTTTTGAAATGAAATTTACGTAATGGGAAACTATGTAAAAAGTCGCAATAATTAACAATTCAAAATATCTAACTGATATATAAAAAAAATTACAGTCAAGGAAAGACTTTGTTTGAATTTCTAAATCCGAATGGTGCCACGTAAATTGGGACGGAGGGAGTAACATTTTGACTTCTCTACTGCCATTCAGAAGTATATGGAGATGCAAGTGTGGAACTCTCATATCTAATTTTAGGATTTGAATATTTTTGTTCAAGTTTTTAGCTTTTCTGGTCCCAAACCTTGAATATGCTCTGATGAATTGTACTTATTTGTTATCCTCTATGCGTTTATATGGATACTCTGAGGGTAAAACCGATTAAGATTATAGCGGAAGTCGAATATTTTTTGAACACAAACAGTCAAAGCTTGATGGTAAACATTCAATAAGTTAGATTTAAGAATTAGATGGTAGTATTAATTTGAACTTTCTTGAAGTTGTATTTTCAAAGTACAACATATTTAGTGTATAAAATTGGACCCGTCTGGAACCGAATGGATAGAGTGCCAACCGCAGCTAATTTGAGATTGAGGTATAGTTGATTGATTAATTGATTTGTACTCTTGAAAGCAGAAAATTTTATAATTAAGGATTATATATAGTGCTAAATTTAAATCAAGTGATGAAATTGAGTTATAGTGGTTGTTTTGTTTCTCTACCCTGCACTTCCCGTGCTTTTATGCTATCACGGTATTTATTTTAAGAATAAGATTCCTTGATGTAATGGAAAAGAAGGACGGGGAGAAAACTTTCTCATTGTATTGTTGCAGGCTGAAGTTTTCGCATACGATATTTTCTTATTTCCATGTCTCGACTGGGGAAATTAGTTCCCTTTGAAGATTTAAGGAAATGTGTTGTTATAACTTGCATGATGTTGCTTATCCAGGTATGTGATGAGCTTGAAAACTTGATAGAAGAAGGCGGAAACATAGTTGATCATCAGAGCTGTGACTTCTTTCCTGAACGTTGGTTTGATCATGTGGTGGTGCTTCAAACTGACAACTCTGTCTTGTATGATCGGTTCACTAAGAGGTACTCTATCAATTGATCCTTACCTTTTTCGTTTGTGTGCATCTCTGGTATCGGCCTATTGACTATGTCTCGACTGTTGTGACTGTCCCAGAGGTTACACTGATCAAAAGCTTGGTAATAATACTGAATGTGCAACCTTTCAAGTTTTGCTGGAGGAGGCAAAAGAGAACTATCCAGAGGATATTGTGGTTATACTAAGAAGTGATTCTCTGGAAGATATTACCAAAAATGTGGAGAAACTGACCAGTTGGATTAGTAATTGGAGCCCTGTATTATGAATTATGATTAAGTATCAGCAAAGCATATTAAGGCTACTCGCGGGCAGGGGCAGGGGTGCAAGAGGGTTCGTCGAAGAATTACATTGTATAAATAAGGTCAAAATTATTTTATGTATATATGATGTTACATCCCCTTGCTTCTTCGTGTGTCTACTTCCTTATATTTTGGATCCCTTTAGTGAAACTTCTGGCTCAACCATTGCTCACATGGAAGTTATGTTCTACGGTTTGACTATTAAGTTTTGGTTTCTTCTTCTCTTTAACATACGAGCAGAAAATTCAGCAGGATGTATTGAATGTGACTGCACTATTCCTTTTCTCCGTATAACAGAATGCTGACTTATAAACTTTATGTCCAAAGAGTTTCTCTGAGCAATATTTGTGTTAATACGGTCATGTTACAGTTACCTGGTGGACCATGATGAGCTCAGATGGAACTATAACTGTCTTTTGTGTATTGACTTTTAAGTGGCACGAACTCGCCAGTTTGGGTGCCGTTCCCGTCTCGACACAGGTGCGGGTGCGGGAACGGCAAACGTCCGGGATATAGTCAACTAACTCTGGATACTTTGACCGGAGTCCGTCAACAAATTTGGGGGGAAGTTTATGATTTTGATTTCTCAAAATTAAAAATAAAATAGATTTAAGATAAGGAAAATAACATACCTTCAATATTATAGTACTTTTATCTCATTTTTGTTGCTTCATGTTTCATACAAACCAAGAATACAAGGTTGTATTGAGTGCGGATGGTAGAGAGAAGCAGTGATATAGATGGAGGGTTTGTTTCCGGTCTTGAATGGCTTTCTCTTTCTATCTTGAGGAAAGAATGAAGAGACAGTGAAAGAGACGACCTAGAGGCTAACTTTGCTCTGTAAAAGCTTGAAAAGGAAGTTTGGAGAATTTGAAGAAGACCACTTAAAAGTTAAAGGGTTACCGCTGGAGGAGACGTGTAGAAGCTAGAATTAGGACTCTTAAAGTCTTAATTGTATTAACGTACAAAATTGACCCCTTTATTCTCCATATATGCTATTTTTATCCCCTTTATTTTCCATTATATGCTACTTGTGACACAAAATTGAAAGGCACCTAATTATGCTATTTATAAATGTTTCTTTCTCATACAATATAGGGATAATTTCTAAATTAATTATTAGCATGTCATTTTTTTGATAATTAATTTATATTTTTAATCGCACAAAAGCACGGACAAATTTATTGGTTGTACGTAATAAAATTGACCCCTTTGTACAATGGATTATTCTTGGAACGTATTGTTTCATATGCCGTTTAAATAATTTAAATTATTAAGTATTGTAACTTATAGTATTTTTTACATAATTTCAAATATGTAATTTGATAATGAATTGAAATAACTTAGAAAAATGACAAAGAAGAATAATCGAGCATTTTGGATAACTATATCAAGAATGAGAGAATTTAAGGGCACTTAATTTATATTAATTAATATTAATTTAGGAGCAATAACTAATATTGAACTATCGAAATATAATTATAGCTGGATACGTACCCTCCGAATCCCTGCACCCGTATCCATAACTGGATACGCACTCCCGAATCTTAAAATTTAAATTTTGCCGAATCCGACACTCGGATCCGTACCCGCATCGGATACCCGCACCCGAGTCCGTGTAACTTAGATTGACTTATCCAGGACATGTTAAGTAGAGCTATTTTCT
Organism: Lycium barbarum; assembly: GCF_019175385.1. Taxonomy (NCBI): domain Eukaryota; kingdom Viridiplantae; phylum Streptophyta; class Magnoliopsida; order Solanales; family Solanaceae; genus Lycium; species Lycium barbarum. Next base: position 165,612,254 of record NC_083337.1, read on the forward strand.
TCTTTGTTTAGCTCTACCTAGCATCACATTTTTCTTGTCTGATGGTCATTATATAAGTTGTCCATGATAAAGTTTATATCTGTGAGTTGTTGTCAAGAAACTGATCATTCACCTGAAACTGAAGTTCGTCAATTTTATTAGGAGCTAGGCGCTTTTGTTTGGCCACATCTTATGTTCTCAAATAGTTTTAGTTACCCAACAAATACCACCACAGGTAGAGTAGAAATTTCAAATTTTCTTACTAATAGCAATGTAGTTCAAACTACGATGAGAATCATATCAAAAAACCAATCCGTCTTATTCACAACTCAAAAGGGCAATGCGTCTTGTGTGCAGCAAGACTACCGAGAAAACAAAATCAGATCGCATGAAAGAAAAAAGAAACAAATTTCCAAAACTGGCATGGGGCTTTCATGCCATAACTCAACTAGACCAACTACGTGCTAGTTCCATAACTCATGAGTTGCCTTGTCACCAGGAGCAGCTGATGATGAAGGCAAGATGACTTGCTCACGTTGCGCATTGGCAATCCTCTTAAGCCTTTTCTCACCAATTCCAAATGCAGCAGCAAATTCTGGCCCTCGCAAGCTCTGCATCAATGAGTTCTTACCCACCAAGAACTGTTGATGATTCCTCCTTGCTGATGTAGTGAATCCGAAGAACTCAAATGGGCCATTTGTTGAAGCAATTTGGCAGAAGGGGAAGTACCGTGGCACCCAGAAAACGTCCCCTTCTCGTACTCTTGCATTCATGGCTAAAGTTCCATTTGGATACACAATTTGGATCCTACCAGTCCCTTTCAACACTATTCCATACTCTATTGCAGTTGGATTCACATGAGGTGCCACCAGGGATCCCTAAATTAACCAAGAGACACAGATAAAACATGTAAGCAAAAAAAAGAAACATACTAGTTATAATACATATACATGGACCATGTTAACTAATGTTGCTTTCACGCTAGATTTGAGTCAAAGCATGCAAATGATCATTGAAGATAGATTGACAAGATAAACGCCCTTGCCAGATTGCTGAAGAGGAGAATAATCAGACTCATCCAACTTCTTGCTCCATCCATAGTCATTCTTGAAATCAGTCTTCCTGTTGTAGAGATTGTACGCTGATGGAACTTTCTGATTCACTCTCTTGACGATGTCTTCTGTGTTTAATAAAGTAAACAAGAGTTTCCTCAATGACCATGTTGATTCCTCCTCTTTTGGGCTAGCTTCTTTCTCAAGATTCACAATCCTTTTCAAGTGAGCTAGTCTTCGATGGGGTTCTAGGTCCAAGAATTTGGACCAAATGTTTGTGTGAGAACCAGATAAATGCACGATTGGCCCAGAAGATTGTCTGGTCAAAAACGTGCTTAATTCTGCTGTTGAGACCTACCATATTACATGATCTTGACTCAGTTCCTTTTTCATTGATAAATGTAGTAAGAAATGGTAAATTCATCTGAACACTTACATTAAGAGCAATTGATAATGTAGTATGATCGAATCCAGCAAGAACAGATGTAGGATAGATTCCACCACCAATGAAGAAAGACTACAATATATATATATATATTATGAGTTACTTGGGAAGAAAATAAGGACAATGAACCTAAGACAAGAATGGATTAAAGACCAATTTTGGGGAAATTAGCTTACGATACCTGGAAAACATGTGATCCCATGGATTCTGAGGTAATATCAATACTGCAAATAATGTATTCTCCAAATAGAAAACTGATCCAGCAGGAATTGTGTAAACATCTCCATGCTTCAAACTCCTGTCTGCTAATTCATCCTTGTAGATGTGTCCAACTCTTGCTTCCCCTGTATTCAATTCATACAAAATGAAAATTCTGGTTTATAATTTAAATTCTACACTCCCATGTTATTAATCCAACATTTTCTGAAGGACTATCTATAACATCATTAAGAAGACTTGATTTTATGTAAACTTTTTTATACAATGTTAGTGTGCAAGAATTTAAACTTTTAAAAAGATTAAGTGACAGAGATACAAAATGAAGTTTAATTACCTTGGTGAACAAAGAGGACAAGATCGGAATCAAGGTACTGAGGGATGAAGAGGCTTTAGGTTCCATGGAGATGAAACCAATATGCATTGGACTATGTAAAAATGAACCCCTTCGATAACCACCCTTCACCAATCTCATAGACCCAGCATCAGTTTTCACAACGTCATGTAAGTGGCGCAGTAAGAACCATTTTTCTCCTTGTGTCTTTTGCTCACTTTCTTCCTCTTCTCTTTCTCTCCTTCCTTCATATTCATGGCCACTGACAGAGGTCACTAGTGCAGAAAAAAGTACCAGCACTAGTTGTAGCAATGTCCTATTTCCCATTTTTAACTCGATATAAAGAGCAAGTTTTCTAACTTTTCTTGAAGCAGTTTTACTGGTGAGTGATGTGCAAGGTATGTGGTTTATATAGAGGGAGTGAGGGAATTGTTGTTGGTCATGCAACATTTCTAGGCTTTTCTTCTATAATAAATGGTGAGATCCTGAAAAATATACGGTGAACCAACGAAAAGTTATTTTGCTGAAGTTGGTATACAGAACCAAATGATGTAGCTTAATAGCAATTTAATGACCACTTCAAAGGGCAAATCTAGCGCAATAAAGCAAAGGACCTAAGGTGTATGTATATAAACACATTTTTTAAATAAATCAATAATAAACACATTATTTATAATCAATATTTCTTATAATCTAATTCTGTTGAAACAAGCATTAAAGAGTTGACCAAACTCAACTCAGTTACTATATTATAGAAAAGCTTAGTTGTTGATTCAACTCGGTACTGTAAAAGCTTAATCAAGCTCAATTATGTATAACAGATGCAGATTTAAACTGTGTCCAAAGAGTTGTAGCAGTATTTTGCGTTAATACTGTCATATTCAGTTTCCTAGTGGACCATGTTAAGCTCAGATGAGATTATTACTGTATTCTGTTACTTTGTTAAAATCTAAAAGGCCAGGTTTTTTGTGTATTGACTTAATCCAGAAGGGACATGTTAGTAGAGCTATTTTCTTCTTTGTTTAGCTCTACGTTGTGTCTCGTCTGATGGTCGTTATGTAGTTGTCAATGACTGTGGTGTAGCCGTGTAGCTACTCTAAATTGGTCACCTCAGTTTGGTGCAACTTGATGAAAAATGTTGTCACTTGACATAGAACAATGGGAATTAACCTTACAGTGCTCATTCTCATTGACTATACTCATTTTTATTACTATTTAGAACATTGAAATTTATTCATTCTATCTTTATACTTTTTGGTTCATTGTTATGTGATCATCTATGAAATTTACCCTTTGATTATTTTGATCATCCTCAATATCGAAATTTTTTAATATGTATTACACCCAACTGAAATTAGTTGCGTGAGGCTCCATTTTGTCAGACAAAAAAATGAACCTAAAATTTGTGGACCCAAAATTGTAAGATGTGGGTCTATTTTTTTTTCTCACAAGAAGAAGCCATGTAGTAAAAAAAATTCATCAATACTCCTATGAGCTATCTAAGTAAAACACTCCCTAGGTCCCAATTTAAGTGTCTTACTTTTCTTTTTAGTATGTCCCAAAAAGAGTGCCTCTTTTTATATTTAGTAAGTTGAACATTCAAAGGAAAAAAGGGTAAAAAAAAAAAAAAAAAAAAAATGCCCCTCTACTTTCGGAAAAGAGCTAAAAATATCCTCCATTACAAATTTGGGTCAAAAATACCCCTCTCGTCATTAAAGTTTTCAAATATACCTTGTCTTAACGGAATTTAACAAAATAGCCTGATTTCATTTTAAACCTGACCCAACTACATAAAAACCCCATTTGCAACCAACTTGTTCTGAAGTCCTACATCTGGAGCCACTAGGTATGGAGCGGGTTTAAAAATGAAATCGGGTTATTTTGAGAAATTTCGTTAAGACATGGGTATATTTGAAAACTTTAATGACAGGAGGGGTATTTTGACCCGAATTTATAACGGAGGATATTTTTAGCCCTTTTCCCAAAGTAGAGGAGTATTTTTGACCCTTTTCTCAAAATTCAAAAGTCCGCAAGATTCAAAAGTATGCTTTTATTTCTTAAACTTCGTGTCAAGTCAAATTAAGACACTTGAATTGAGACGGAAGGAGTACATTTTTATGATGCTACCAAATAAAATGGGCCTCATGGTGAAACGTAACGTATGCGAAACTAAGCAAAAAGGAATGGACTGGAGCAACAAAGGGCCCAAAGTCAATTATGCCAACATGCATGAAGTAATTTTTATTTATTTTTTTTCGCGTAGATTGTCCCTCAAACGCATTGCTATTTAAATTTTTTTCCCCCTTAAATTGTTGGTCTTTAATTTTTTTCCTTCGCCTAAAAAAGCGTCTGAAAATACTCGCAAGGCAAGGTTTCGTGAATATAAGGCCTAACTTAGTTATGTTGTAGGTCCAAGTTAGGCCTTATAAGCATAAATTTTGTAGTTCTAAGTTATGCCTAAGGCAAAAGTTATGTCGGACAAGGGGTAAGTTATGCCTAAGGCAAAAGTTATGCATGAGAAGGGGTAAAGTTATGCCTTAAAGGCATAAATTCTTTATAGAAACTATGACTTAAGGCATAACTTCTATATAAAACCTATGCCTTAAGGCATAACTTGCCTTACGATTTTTTTTTTCTACAGAAGTTACACCTTAAGACCTAACTTTTGCCTAAATAGGCGTAATTTGTTATGAAATTCTGCCTTGCGATTTTTTTTTTTTTTTTTTTAATATTCTGCTGGGGTTCGAACCCAAAATCTTAGGAGTATTTTCGGTCACTTAAAGTGTCGAAGGGCGAAAACAAAGGACCAGCAATTTGAGGGGAAAAAATAAAAGCCCACCCCCGAATAAGAGCATTTGTGCAGATGATCCTAAAGTAATTGCACGGTTTGGCCTTCAAATGGATTGGTCTTTAATTTTTGCCCTTCAAATGGACTGGTCTTTAATTTTGGGAAAATCACATAAAACACCCCTAAAATGCAAAATATTTATCCTCTCCTAAACTAATTTCGCCTAAAATCCAACCGGCCGAAAATATTTACCCGAGTACACCCTCACCCAAAACTCTTCCTCCATGATACCATCGCAGTATATTTATCAACCATGAGGTATTATAGAGGACTAAGAGAGTGTCTCATTGAAGGACTGAAACAATCTTCCATGATACCATCTCAGTATATGGTATATATTATGATGGTATCATGAAAGACTGAGGAGTGCCTCGTTGAAAGATTTGAAGCAATCCTCTATGATACCATCTCAGTATATATATATATATAAAAGATGATGACACAATAGAGGTTCTTTTTTTGAGGATTGTGTGTTTTTTGAATAAATGAACATGATCCTCAATGATACCATGTTAGTATATTATATATACCATATGGGTTACATCGAGGGTTGATGAGTGTTTTTGAATAAATGAAAAAACTCATCTGTGATACCACTATGGTATATAAGAGACAGGGTGATACCCTGTTGGTGTCATAATTTTGGGAGCATTTCGAGTAAATAGTTTGAGGGCATGAAAGTAAAAGGGTTAAGGGCGGGTAATTATTTTGTTTTTCAGGGACAGTGACATTCTTTTCCCTTTATTTTTGCCTTTTAAAATCGGACTTATGCGTATATGACATAAATTCTTTAAAGACACTGGCATAACTTATGAATATTACCATGCGTATTTGATTTTGAAACGCAATAATTAAAGACCAGCCATTTGAAGGGCAAAACCAAGACCAGCACAAAATAGGGACAAAGGTGCAAATGACCCAATATGCATTACAAGTGGAAATTGACATTAGTAATCAAACAAAATGCGGGAAATATATCTTTTTGTTTGATTTCATTTTATGTTTCTAATAGTACATATTTTCTTTTCAGAATATTCAATTTATTATTTTCGACGTGTCTCAAAACATACTTGAATGCTAATTTTTTATTTTATTTTAAAAACTGCTTTGTTATTTGCCACGGGTTACATTCTTAGTTAAAAGCTACTTCTTGATTTTTAATTCCAGAATAGAGGATACATGATTTATATATAAACTTTTAAAAAAAAAAATACAGAAAAGATTGTCCCATTTACTGTTTTTCTTTTTCTTAAAGAAACGTAAAGCAGATTTTTCTTACTATGTGATTGCACGAGCCGCGTGATAAGTCATTGTGTCATTTTGATGGTGTAACACTGTAACGAACGATCATCCACACACTTTTTTAAGTGTCAAAACCTAAAAGTACAAAGTAAAAGAATGTTGACTGATAGAAGAGACAAATTAAACTAAAAGGAAGAAAACGTTCAAGAAATGATGAAAAAACCAAACAACGCGTTTCTACAATTAAGCCATTAATCAACTATTTCTGCTACCAATATTTATTCTCGTCATAGGCAAACTTTAAACGGATTCCACGAATACGGATATATATATATAATTAACAGATATTTTGAATCTACGTCCAAACATAAAGGACCACTTTTGTTACTTGGAAGAGAAATACTCCCTCCGTCTCAATTTGTTTGACACTTTTCGCTTTTCGAGAGTCAAATGAGTTATTCTTTGACCGTAATTTTTACATATGTCTTTTAAATATTTTAAATTATTAATTATGAGGGTTTATAGTACTTTTTATGAAGTTTCCAAATGTATAAATTTTATTTCAAAAAATTTAGATATTTGATGTTTAAACACACGATCAAAATTAAAAAGTTTGACTCTCGAAAAAACGAAAAGTGTCAAATAAATTTGGAGAGAGAGAGAGAGTAAGTAAAAGGGATGCTCAAAGGTGATATTTTGCAACATAAACCAAAAATGGCAAACATGCTGCATGATGAAGATCACCAAAAGATTCCAGTATGAGTTCCTTTTTTGTGCTACAGTACTCACGGAAAAGGACTGACTAAAAGAGGAAATTAATTAGTAACTTAATATACAATTTGCAAGTCTATTTGGGAAGCACATGACATTTCAATGTTCGGTTTTATCATCTACTCCCTTTAATAAAAAACAAACATAATGGTAATACGCGTTTAAGGGAAACATAAGCCATGATTAAACTCAAAAAGAAACAAGAAAAGCAAGACAAGAGAACGTGCATTCTCGATTTTGGGGATACAGCAAAAAATCTTTTTGCCTTCCTTATCCTCGATGCTACGTCTCAATCCATGTATCATATGTTTTACATGTCACTTTTTCTTTTCGAAAGTTGATTTGATTACAAACTTAATCTTTTAAAATTAAATTTATATAAACGGCATAAAAAGTATTATAAATTTTAACTTTTCTAATATTAAGTTTGAGATAATTAATGGTCACGCAGAATATATGATTTGCTTTCAATTATAATTTTAAAATTTTGCTTTTTCTTTCTTAATTTGTGTCCATTCAAATCCCACGTAAACACTAAAAAAGTGAGCAAAAGAAAATTTGGAATTCGCTGCCAGAATTTTAAGTAAATACGTATTTAGGAATCCGACAAATCAGGCAGTTCGTTTCTAGAGTTTGACATCTGCCGGGATTTTACAAACTTCATTTAAGTTTGAGAGATAATATAGGAATTTCTCAAAAAAAAAAAAAAAAAGTTTTGCTGTTTTACTCTATATATATATAAGACTCTAGTTTGGCACGGCTGGGAATTTAAGAAAGTTTTTTACTTTTGAAAATTATGGACTTAAAGATGTACTCTCTTTGTCACAATTTATGTAATACATTTTTTTTTTTTTAGTCTGTACCAAAAAGAATGATGCATTTTTACATTTAGAAATAATTTAACTGAAAAACTTCTCATTTTACCCTTAATTAAATGATTTACAATCACACAAATATCTATGACTTGTTTTAGACCACAGGTTTCAAAAGTATTTCTTTCTTTCTTAAACTTGGGGCTTAATTGGTCAAATTATATCAAATAAATTGGGACGGTGGGAGGATATTTGTGCCACTGTAAAACTTTTGAAATTTGTAATCTTAAACATGATATAAAAATTTGTGTAATAAAAATTTCTCATTAAGGATAAATTGATATATGTAAAGTCATTTATTTTTAAATTTAGTTGTCATAAGTTAGAATCCAAGAAAATATGAAAAGAAATATTTTAGTTAGTTTTTTTCTAGATAGTGAATTAACTTCATTTGTGTGAGCTTGCTTACATTGTCGGTCTCAAATTCAAATAAAGGGGGATGGTTATGGTAGACTTGCAAATAAGTTAAAATTTGATGAATTTCCATAAATAATACAGATTTTATTATTGTTCTAGATAGTGAATTACAAACAATTCAATTTTTATTATTAAGGAAAATAGGCTTAGAAAGCGCAACTTGGTCTAATATGACATTGTTGTTACACGACAGGAGTGTTGTTACACGACAGGAGTGAACATTTCAAATGTGAACAGGCACTTGATTTCTTGTGGAATTACTCTGTCCTTGTTGACGGACACTGTGGATTTGAAAGATGAAATAGTAAGATTCAAACAAAACCATGATAACTAGAGACTAAAGAGTCAAAGGTTTCATTTGAAAGAGAATTCATATGGAAAATCAAGTAAACGTTTGCTATATTAAGCTGGTAGGTGACCAAAAAGTTTGGCGTAATTAGATTCAAATGTGAAGTGGGAATGGACTATACGGAAGGAAGAAGAGAAATATAAGAACATCTATTTGATTTGCTTTATCTACATCATTTTAAAAAATAAAGATAACCTAACCAGACATAGTCCCAAATCTGTGATATCTATCAAGATCTCTTTCATATTCTGTTGCAACTTTGTTTTCCTTCCATAATCTTCTAGGAAGTAAAATCGGCTCATATGACTATAAACAGAGAGGCAGATGGACCCCGGTTTACTAGATTCAACTTAATACAATATTTTTGATAAGAAGGCGTAAATATATAAGTATAATATTACAAATTTTAGCAGCATCTATAATTACAATAGTGCAATAGTAAGGACTCAAAGATTAGACCTATCAAATTTAAGTTGTAGATCAGTTTCTGTCGGATAATGTCCCAAATTTGAGGAACATATATATCTTCCTTCTTAATCATGTCCAAAGAGTCTCCCATAACGACCCAAAATTGTTGCTGTCGTCTAAGAAATTCATGTTATTTTGGAAATTGCCATGTCCAGTATTGGCGAACTTGTCCAAAGATTGTTCGGGTGATGTTGGTGGAGATTGGCCCATTTCCATGTAAATAAAGGCCATGAGATTAGCTTGTTGGGATTGCATATTGACAAGCTCAGCTTGCGTTTTGGCTAATTGTGCTTGAAGCTCATTCACTTGCTGTTGAAGTTGACAAATTGCCCCAGCAGAACCATAGACTGGATCCCTCAGCCTAGCGTTAGCCTCGTACACCATGCTGCTTACAGCATCTGCTCTTTGACATTCCGGCAATTCCTAATCAAAATTGAAAAAAATGATTTTAGATTTCGCCATCAAGTATTGAATTAGACAATGGCATTAAGAGTATTGTTCAAAAGTCAATATATATTTGTAAAAAGTAATTTTGACTTATTTTTTATGTACATTATCAGCAAAGGGTGGTCAGTTTCATTATTTGACACAAGAAGCAATGAGTAGCGGGTAGCAATAAGCCATGATGTTTTTTATTTCTGGAAAAGTAAGAGAAATCAATGCACAAGCAACAAATGAAAATGTAACATGGAAAAGAACAGTAGTTGGGATGTAAACAGAAAAAGGTTTCTTCACCAATAATTTATAAAGCAGCTATGGTTGTTGGTACTCATTATAGTGTATCCAAAAGATTTGAAAGACTTTGGCCTCGAAATTAATTCCCTCCTCTACAATTCGAAGAGAAACAGTAGGATTTCACTATCAACTTATGATGTCAGTTTGGATAAATAACTATATAGCCACATGGGACTCTAAATTTTCAGTTTCAGCTTTGGACTACATTAAATACTACCACCTAATTGGTCCGGGCATTAAATAAACTAAATCGTGCTATATTAAAGCATGTCCGCCTATATTTGCCTATTGCACTTTGACCAATTTTTTTTTTTTTTTTTTTGTTCTTGATATTTTCTAACAAGTACACTAATATTAAATGCAGAGGGAGATAGGGCACAAGAATTTTACTTCTTTTATAATTTGAATCCGATACGTTATTGATTAAATGAATCTCAAAAAGAAAAGACTGTAAAAATGGAAAAATAAACATAGTAACTGCAACTAGTTTTTCAGTCACTATTTATTGCTAAAGCTAACAATTTAGTGAGTAGTAGTAACAAAGTAGGATATACATATACTAACATAACTTTGAAAAAATCCATCCACTTAAATTCCAAAGTTAAGTGGGAAAATAGACTGAATTAGTAAAAACAGGAGCAAGTAATAAACAAGTGAAAGAACGTATGTACCTGCAAGAACTTGATAATATTGCTAGCGCCAAAAACACGATGAGCAGTGGTGAATTTGATGGGGTCATTGGGAGGAAAATAAGGTGCCAACACACATTTCTCTGCACATCTCCGCCGTAATATCTTACAGGCAGCACATGGTGTGACCACCACTCGTGGTGGAGATGGAGAGTTACGCCGCGGTGATGCGGAGCAAGGAGACAGTGGCGCTGTAGTGGTGATTGTCTTGTTGCTTGAGTCCATATTTTCTTTGTAAAAGTGTACGTGCAAGTAAGAAAGCAGAGAAAAAAAGAACACTAAGGGTGCTCTAAAACAGAGTGAATGAAGTGAATATTTATAAGCCAAAAAACGATCGTCGGGGTAGGTTGGGCTTGGGTTTTGGGGACGGGGGGTAGGTGGATGACATCACAACTAGTTTATGTGAAATCACTACTTTTTTAAGAAAAAACTTTTGTAAGTATTTAAATTACACACATTGATGATGTAAAAGATTTTTTTTTGCATTTAAGGGAGGAGTTAGTGTTTTCGTAACGGATTTATAATTAGTTCATTCGAATCCAATATTTTCGACGGATGCTACATATTTTAATTTATGTGAAAATCAATAAAAGCTTCAATGAATATATCCAAACTCATAATCTTAAAATTAAGACAATGAATTTAATACCAAAAACCTTTAAGATCGAACACATCAAGCTAATATCTTAGATCTGTCTCTGTTTGGGACTTACCTTATAGCTTGTCCTTTACTATCTTTTATCAGATAACGATTCACATTAACTAATCCTAGTTGAGTTACCTATCTTTCTTCTTCTTTTTTTCCCTGCATGTGAAAACTCGCAGGATCAGCTTTGATTTTGGTTTAGCCGATTTTGGAGTCCCAATTTTACTACATTAGCCAATTAGGGGTTAATTGAGAGGCAATTAACGCTTTCTTGTTTTTTGTTTCCTAAAAAAATATTATTAAAGTAAAAAACATAAACCAAACGGAAAAATGAAAATTGGAAATCCCTATTCTAGTCATTTAAGCAAACCAAAAGAAAACAGGAAAACAATTCCCAATCCTAGACATAGAAGGAAACAAATTCTCTTCCTATAAATTCACTTGCAAAGCCTCATATATAATTCCTCACTTTTCATCCAATTATTGAACTAATCTCCATTAGAGTTGCAATGGCCCCAAGCAAATTAGCAGCAAATAATTTAGAGAAACACCAACAATCAAGAATCGCAAAGATCTCAAGGGCAATAAACAGTTGCATTCAACAAACAAAAGATAAAAAAAAATTATTCCAAAAGGGTGATGAAGTTGAAGTGGCAAGTCAAGAATACGGCTTCATAGGTTCTTACTACACAGCTACTGTTGTTTCTTCCATTGGCGCTTATCATTACAAAGTCAAATACAGAACATTGTCAACTTATGATAAATCCGCGCCACTAGAAGAGATTGTCACTGCAGTTGAGGTCCGCCCTGTGCCACCTTATCAACATGAAACAATGTCATTAGACAAATTTCATCTATACGATATGGTTGATGTATTTTCCGACGATGGCTGGTGGCTTGGATTTATCATTGAAAAAATAAGTAAATAACTTAAAAGGTCATTTAACTTTAGTAAATTCACTATCAAAGTCACTTATGTTCGTTTTATATCAAGAAAGTCACTCAAGTTAGAGTGGTATATCAACAAAGTCATTATCGCCAATAAGTTCAAGGAATAATTACATAATCTCTCCTTAAGTTTGATTTTGGCTAACTTACCCATTTTGTGGCTATGCATACCTCTCTTATTTTAATCCTTTTTTGTAATAATATTTTAACCTAGCTATTACTATTAATATAAGAAAATATAATTTAACTAATTTGTCCTTACGATATACTTTTTCGTTTAATTAATTTTGTAAATAAATTTTCTAAGAAAAATAATTTCCAACTCCATTATTATTCACATGACATATATATCTAAATTATTTAACAATTTTTTTAAAATATCTAGTTGTCTGTCTTGAAATATCTAGTTGCCTGTTGTCATTGAATATTTTTCTCAATAACTATTTATGTTAATTGGTGAAATTCATGATGAAAATAATTATTTCGATCAATATATTTTGGATTCTAGCACTATTCTTTTGGACGGCAATAGCTATGCTAAAAACTTAAGCTACCTGTTGCATTTTTTAAGAGATTCCAAACTCGCATATGGCTGTCAATTCGAGAATCATCTTATTTTGGCTTTGAATATTTTTCTGAATAACTATTTATGTTAATTGGTGAAATTCATGATGAAAATAATTATTTCGATCAATATATTTTGGATTCTAGCACTATTCTTTTGGACGACAATAGTTATGCTAAAAAGTTAAGCTACATGTTGCATTTTTTTAAGAGGTTCCGAACTCGCATATGGTTGTCAATTTGAGAATCATCTTATTTTGGCAGTCATTAATTGTACAAATGTGTGAAATTAGACTTACGAGTGTGTCACAAATTAATCTGTCTCATTGTTAAATAATTTTTTAACTCTAGATAATTCAAGACAAAAATAAATTAGATATATATGTCATGTGAATAATAATGGAGTTGGAATATTTTTTCTTAAAAATATTATTTACAAAATTAATTAAACAACAAAATATATCATAAGGATAAAGTAGCTCGATTATATTTTCTTATATTAATAGTAATAGTTAGGTTAAAAAATTATTTAACAAAAAAAGACTAAAATAAGAGAGGTAAGCATAGCCACAAAAGAGGTAAATTAACCAAAATCAAAGTTAATGGGAGCTTTATGTAATTATTCCTTTAGCTTTTTGGCTACAATGACTTTGTTGATATATCACTATAACTTGAGTGACCTTATTGATACAAAACAAATATAAGTGACTTTGATAGTGAATTTGCTAAAATTGAATGACCTTTTAAGTTATTCACTCTTGGAAAAATTGGAGAAGAATACTATGTCTATTTTCCTACAACTGGTGATAAAATTGCATATCCTCCTAGTGTGCTGAGATTTCATCAAGAATGGTCTAATGGGCAATAGCAAGTGGATATTTTTTCCAAGACAAGGAAGGATTTATGAGTTATACTGATTTCGATGTGAAGAGTTTTTTTTTTGATTTATTTTAGTGTAATATGAATGTGACAATCATTCTCTTTATGCCAATTCAAATTTTGTCGCAGAATTATTATATATGCTGATAAAGATTTTGATATGTTGAACATATAGTTTATTATGGTTTAGCATTGAATAGTCGATTATAAGTTGTCAAATACTTAGTCCTTAATACCGAATTTTAGGATAATTTCAAAAAAAGAAAAAAAGATAAAGTGGTGGTCTTCAACGAACCATTGAAACAGAAGTGCACATAGGGACAAAAATCTCCAACTTTCCCGGACTTAAAGTCGCATGAGTAGTCAAAAGCATACCAATGTAACTTAGAAAACTTTGGCTCTTTCTGCTTCCAAAGTTCCAATAATATATTCTGACTGACTTATCATCTTAGACATAAAGCCACCTGTAACCTAGACTTTGAATACGAAAAGCGCCATTACGGAAACTGTTGTTCTTTAAGAATTTTACTGTAGCATGTTTATAACTTATAAAACTATCTTGTGTAAACAGTGCATTCACAGAAATTATATACTGTTTATTATAATTCTAAGATTATAATACATGAATACAAACTAATTTTCTGAATCTCACTAATCGATGTTTGTCCAAGAACTTTGTTAATGTGTACAAGCTTAGTTTGTCAGCAGCGGAATTACTATCTTTAAGGAAATTTTAATATTGAACATTAAATGTTTTTAATCGAAGATCATTAAAATCAAAAGTAAAGTAGCTCCCTATTTATAACATAGGATTAAGATAGGGTGATATTGATATAATGTTGGCTTTATAGGTTGATGTCATTAAGGAAATTGGTTCATAATTCCTACTATGCTAACCACCACTACATTACGTGTCTAGAAATGGAGAATGACAGAAAGAAGGATCATAGTAGGCTAAAATTGGTGGTTGGTTAAGGTGGTAGTAAAAAGGTATTGACACACGTATTAGAAAATGCCATTTTCATCCTTGTTTGAATCAAGTTGATTTTTTTCTGTGTTAATTTGCGCATACTTCGATAATTTCATGATTGTATACTGCTACCTCCCAGCTTAAATTCTTCAATTTGAGATCACTTTAAGCTTTGAATTCCTTTCTTTTTTTTTTCAGCTTATGCAGCCATAATTTGACAAACACAAATAGGCCTCCTCTGCTATGTAAAAGGACTCTTAGCTTAGTCACAACGTGTTTATCGAGTACATATACCATATATTAAGCTCAATGTTATATCCCTAGTACTAATACATACAAAGATATGTCACTAGTACTATATTGGGAATTTTACATAAATGACTACACTTTGGGGGTTTAAAATTTGTCATAGCTACAGTTTCAATATTTACATTGCGTAGCTACAGTTTACCCGCTGTATTCAAAAAATGGCTCGCTGTATTCATAAAATGGCCTAGCTGTATTCATGAATACAGCGAATAAAAAAAAATAAAAAATTCTTTTCGATTGCATTCAAAATTCGGTTGAATCAGATTTTACTGTATTCAATTCGGATTTTGCTGTATTCAAATCAGATGTATTCAACTAAAACATCAAAAACACAAAAATTTGCACTAAAAAAATTAACGAATACACTCAAAAACTGAATACAAGAAATCAATTTCACTCTATTCATTTGTATACACTTCAAAATTTACTGTATTCATTTGTATACAAGAAATAAAATTAATGAATACACTCAAAACAAATTTTCTAAAATATACAGATTCATACAGAGAAAGAGGAAATCTAACTTGAGAGAACAGCAGCAAAAAAAAAATGGCGAAATCGAGTGCTGATGACGAGGAATTGAGGAGAGCTTGTGAAGAAAGCACTAAACAGAAGATCTTTATGTCCATCAGAGTTGCTAAAAGCCGTGGGATCTGGGCTAAAACTGGCAAATTAGGTCGTACTCCTACAGCTAAACCTCGAGTTATCGCCATTTCAAGTATGTTATTACTCCAGATTTAGTTAGCTTTAATTACTTCATTTTGGGTAACTAATTACAATTGAATTCCGGCGAACCACAACAACAACAACACGAACCACAACCAATAGCAGTGACCGGAGCTTACTTCTCCGTCTGGCTTTCGCGTGAAGCAGTGGTGACGATGAGGGAGCAGTGACCGGAGCTCGTTAGCCGGAGCTCCGGCGGGGATATTGAGAGCAGAAGGGAGGGAGAAGGAGGGAGGAGAGAGAAAAATGTGAATACAGGGGTTAATTTTTTATTTTAACCTATTTTATATGTTTTAGTTATGGAGCATAATTGATATACATTTTTTAGCTATGAGGTGTAAATAAATTAAAGTATAGTTATTAAATAAAAATAAGGTCTATTATTAGCTACACCACGTAGATTTCCCTTCTATATTTTCAATCCATCCGTTGCAAGAGCTTGATAAAAAAAAAAAAAAAAAAAAAGGGAAAGATGAGAACTATACCAACAGCAACAATTAGGTCTCAATCTACTTAATTTGAACTCGTTTTATTCTATTACACAATAATTTATCACGATTACGTAAAGGGAAAATAGTACTCTAAATGAATAATAGTATGTAACATAGATGTTAACCCAAAAATAAAAGGACAGAGATGGTCAATAATATAATAAAAACATGAATTGATGGTCAAAATGCCTGGAACAGGGGATAAAATGCCTTATTAGACGAATGCCCTCTTTTGTACTTAACATCTCCTTTTCAGGCACTCGTCTCATTTTTTTAGATGCATGGGACTTGTCCACGCGGTGGAGATAATATGAGAAGTACGGGGAACCCAATAATTTACAAAATCACTAAATACATACATATAATAAAATTTAGAATTCATAAATTTTAAATTCTGAATACGCCTCGACTTGTCAGTCATCACTATTCAGTAGGTATCACATTTTAATCTAACTTTAACTCACGAAATGAGTGGACTAGCTTGATCCAAACCTTCACAAATAACTTTTAATACATTTATATATCTGATGTGGATATTATAATATATCTCCAGCACGTAATACAGCAAAGTGATTTCACACACGCAGCTCTCCATGCAGTAATGATTTAGCTGCGTTTATATTGTTGAACTACTTGTAATGCTGCTTTCCACTTTTATACTCATTGTATCCATAGTCATAAATTGACCAACCAAAAGAATGTCACACTCGATGGAATGGCATTATATATCTTCTACTTTTAGTTCCTCATTTATTTTTCCCACCCCCTTTCAATTTTTATTTTATTTATTAAAGTCAAAATGAAAGGTTGAACGAGTAGGTTGCAGACTCAATTAATAGTACAAGCTAGCTCCTCTTAAACATATACTCCTAAATTATTTGGAATTTTGATTCTCTGAAGATCTTGCATTGATCATATGAATTTCATAATGAAAAGGATACTGCATTTAGTGCACAACCAAGGCTAAGACCGAAAATTTTGACTGTAAGTTATCATTGTCGTCATCAATAAGCCCAGCCTAAGTTGTGCACCTAATTAATATCATGGGGAGAAAGACAAAAACACTTAAATCTGTCGAAGTTGGCAAGGCTTGTATATGCTCACTGTGCTTATCCTCCATGTCGAACTTGTACAAATTATTAGTGTCTTATTAGATGGAATGCTAGAGGATCCCATATTCGTAATTTAGCTATAGAGAAACTTTTTTTCAATCAAATTTACATGTGTTATTATAGTTTGCAATGATACTTTTCCCGTCAATCAAAATTTAATGAGAGTTTAAGTCTCTTACAATATTAACAAGAAGCTAAAATAAAATTTCATTTAGGGTGTGTTTGGTAGGAAGGAAAATGTTTTTCATGAAATATGTTGTCTTGAAAAATAAGTAGTTTTCTTACTTATTTTTAGGTGTTTAGAAAGTAGAAAATATTGTTCCAAGAGCATATCTATATAAATTAGGCAAACACTATAGGTGGGGTGGATGGTACATGGGATGGAGGTGGGAGTGGGAGGAGACAATTACTGTTGAGTTCCAAAACTTGTCTTCCCAATTGCCATTTTCCTGTTGTTTAAGTAACTTGTTTGCTAGAGAAATGTTTTCTAAAACTTTTGACCAACTAAATTTGGATATGTGAAGATGAGGAGTGTGGATGCGCCAGTAAGGAGAAGTTGGCTATAACAAGAGTTAGGAGAGGTAGAGATAGGCCGAAGAAGAACTAGGGGTAGGTGATTAAACAAGACATGACACAGCTTCAGCTTACTAAGGACATGACCTTAGATAAGAAGGTGTGGAGGTCGAGGATTAGGATAGGAGGTTAGTAGGTAGCCGAGTATTCTCCTAAGTAATAGTATTAGTTAGTAATCACGTAGATTCTGTTCTTCGAGGTGTACGTACTACTATCTGTTGCTTCATTTATTTTTAATCTTGCTACTTTGTTGTCATATTTTTCTTGATATCATGCTTCAAATCCTTTTTATCCTTTGAGCCGAGGTCTATCGTAAACAGCCCCCCCGGGGCCGGAATTATAGGGGTGCAAGGGGTGTCAATCGAACCCCTTTCGGCGGAAAATTGCACTATATATATGGGGTCAATTTTTTGATTCATGTATAAATATTAATGTTGCATCCCCTTAACATATTGGAGAACTCAGCCCAGCGGTTGAGGTGCCTATCATTGAGCCCATGGTTGTGGGTTCAATTCTCTGTAACAACATTTTTTTTTAACCCTTTTTCATCTAGTCCCTTTTTCTTGAACCCTCTTATCAAATGTTCTGGCTCCGCCCCTGAGTCCCCCTACCCTACAAAGGTAGGGGTAAGGTCTGCGTACATGCTATCCTCTTCAGATCCCACTTAGATTTTTTTTCCTTTTTGGTTTGGTAGTTTGACTTTAGAAAGAGAGGATAAAGAAAAGGGAGAATAGGAAAGTGAAAACAGTTTCCCTTTGAGGTCGATGGAACATAACAGTACATAAACTTAAGCAGAGCAAAGAGTCAGCTTAACATGTTCAATTTTCTTGTAAATCTACTTTTCAATGTAAGACTAAAAGCAAGCGGAATCAGTGGACACTGTATAATGAGTAGATGGATTACAACATTTTTTTTTAACCCTTTTTCATCTAGTCCCTTTTTCTTGAACCCTCTTATCAAATGTTCTGGCTCCGCCCCTGAGTCCCCCTACCCTACAAAGGTAGGGGTAAGGTCTGCGTACATGCTATCCTCTTCAGATCCCACTTAGATTTTTTTTCCTTTTTGGTTTGGTAGTTTGACTTTAGAAAGAGAGGATAAAGAAAAGGGAGAATAGGAAAGTGAAAACAGTTTCCCTTTGAGGTCGATGGAACATAACAGTACATAAACTTAAGCAGAGCAAAGAGTCAGCTTAACATGTTCAATTTTCTTGTAAATCTACTTTTCAATGTAAGACTAAAAGCAAGCGGAATCAGTGGACACTGTATAATGAGTAGATGGATTACAAGTAGAAATTTGAGTCTCTATGGGAACATACTGCTAGAAATATGTCACCTAAGAATTGTTTTAGTTTTGAATATATGTTTGCTTGGCATAATCTGGAGGAAATTTCCTTAATCTACAAACTGCAAGCTTTTAAGTATTTTGGTATAAATGGGAATATGGGATAGTTGCAACCATCATGCTGTAAATCTAATTTCATATCATGCTAAATTATAAGCTATATAATAGATGTTGATTAAAAAGCAGTGCTAAAGTTGCCTTATTTTAATCTGGACGTACTTCCTGAGGGTTAAAAGGCAATTTTACTTTTTTCTTTGTTTCGAGCCGAATAAGTTGAAAACTATATAGTCAATAACTACCTTTTGTCTCTAGCCTTCATACTAGCCGTTGTCACATTCATATATACCGATAAAGAAAATAGAGAGATGAAAAGAAAGAAAAAAAAAATCCCAGAAAATCCCTCCTTTGTTTAGTCTCAAGAGAAAGTCATGACTCTTGACACACTAGTTGAGTGGGTTCAATTTGATGCTTCACTTATCGCGTCAAAGATTATATGAAAACCGACATAATCGAACCATACCGAATTAAATATTAGGTTTTAAAAATAGAACAGTAGGTTTTGATATAAATTTAGAACCGTACTAAAAGGTAGGCACAGAAAAAGTGCTGAACCCAATATTTATATGTATAAAACATATTTTGTAAATAATTTTTCGATGATTTTTATGCTGACGTTATTTTTTAGAAGAAACAAATAGCAGCACTTATTTCATATTTTTAACTTGGAGAGCTATTTTGACTTCTAAAATTAGATTTTATTGATCAAAGTTCAGCATTTAGAAAAAAACTTATCGTATTGCAATTATGTTAAGCCACCTGTAACATAGATTCTGAATATAAAAAGATTCTGAATATGAAAAGCGCCATTAAAGAAAGTGCTTTTCCTCTTCAAAATTTGTTCTTTAAGAATTTTATTGAAACGTGTTTATTACCTTGAACTATCTTATACAGTGCATTTGCATTTTATTTTACTGCATAAGTTTTTCCTATCAGCAGGTTGATTTTTATTTTATTAACTTCTTATCCTATTCTATTTTCCATTTCAGAGATGAGGAAGACAAGTACTTCAGCAGATAATAACTTCAACGGAGAACCAAGAGCAAAAAATTTAAGCAACAATGACAGAGAAGCTCATGCAGCCACAATTAACATGAATCAGTAGATTCAAGAAACAGCACAACCGATTATAGTTGCATTAACAATTAGCACCAACATCACCTATTTTAATCTACAAATAGATTTGATGTTCCAGTACATTTGTTAAGCTAGTTCAGGAATAAAAAATTGGAGAAGTGCATTCACCGAATCCAGAACACAACAACAAGGCCACACTAACATAGATAGGGACGAAACGATAATTAAAAAAAAATTACAAGCAACCAAGAACTGATTCACCTAATGGCAACTCAACTAGCAGAAATGGAAGATGCAGACTGAAGGTTTTTGAGCTCAGCTGCTACACTCCCGACATCAAAGTAATCCTGAAGAGCTTTCATCTCAATCTTATTGCATTTTAAGCTTTTAATTGCATCAGCTGTCGCCAAAGCCCCTGCAACCGTTGTTATTACAGGTATCTTATAAGCGAGGGCCATCCTTCTCAGCTTCCGTCCATCAATCTGATCAAGTGCATCTCCTGAACTTGTGATCACCATCAACTGAATCTGCCCATTGGCAATGAGATCAGCAGCATGTGGCCGCCCTTCATGCATTTTCAGCACTCTCTCCACTGGCATGCCTTCTAGTTCGAGTACACGTGCAGTTCCAGAAGTTGCAATAGTTCGAAATCCAAGTTCCGAGAAGGCTCGACCAATTGTGGCAAGTTGGTTTTTTGTCAATTCATTTAAACTGAGGAACAAAGTGCCTGAAAGTGGCAGTTTCTGTCCAGCAGCAATTTGTGCTTTGGCAAATGCAATTGATGACTCATAGTGGATACCCATTACCTCACCAGTGCTGCGCATCTCAGGACCAAGAAGCACATCACATCCTGGGAATTTCTCAAATGGAAGAACAGCTTCTTTAACTGATACATGTCTTGGTATAACCTCCTTGGTGAAATTTAGGTCATATAGCGATTTTCCTGACATAACTAGAGCAGCGTATTTAGCCAACGGGCGCCCAATTGCCTTGGAAACAAAAGGAACTGTCCGTGATGCACGAGGGTTAGCCTCAAGCAAGAACACCTCACCGGAAGCAGAAATAGCATATTGACAATTCATGAGGCCACACACATTTAGCCTCTTTGCCAATTTCGTAGTCCACGACCGAATAGTTTCCAAGCATGAATCTGAAATTGTTTTTGTTGGAAGCATGCAAGCTGAGTCACCTGAGTGAACCCCAGCCTGCTCAATGTGCTCCATTATTCCACCAATAACCACATTACCATGCAAATCAGCAAGTGCATCAATATCAATCTCTACAGCATCAGTTAAATACTTGTCAATCAGGACAGGACGCTCAGGGTCTACCTTAACAGCATTTTCAAGGTATGTGACTAATTTTTCATTGTTGTAAACTATCTCCATTGCCCGGCCACCTAAGACATAGGATGGTCTGACGACAACAGGGTATCCAATGTCTGCTGCAATGGCAAGGGCATCTTTTTCGCTCTTTGCAATACCACCTTTTGGCTGCTCGATCTTTAATTCATTCAGGATGGCATTGAATCTCTCCCTATCTTCAGCTGCATCAATGTTATCAGGTGATGTGCCCCAAATGCTAACAAAGCCAGCTCCGCTTCTGGCCTTTGGCCTTCGCTCATCCAAGTAATTCTGAATCGGAAGAGCCAGTTTCAATGGCGTTTGACCTCCAAACTGCACAATAATACCATCAGGTCCTTCCAAGTCAATGATATTCAGAACATCTTCAACTGTCAGAGGCTCAAAGTAGAGACGGTCACTTGTGTCATAATCTGTAGAAACTGTCTCAGGGTTGGAATTCATCATAATTGTTTCATAGCCTGCATCCTGCCCAAAAAAAAAAAAAAAAAGAGTCAAATTTCAAGGCTGAAAAGCAACATCGGAGCAAGTTGTAACCATAAAATGCAGTTATCAGAACCTAGAAAGACAGAAAGATATTATATTTCATATGCCAAGAAAAGAATTACTTCGGCTTTCTGCAATGCACATGAAAACAGAGACTTATATGTATGAGTAACTCCTGTTATTATAGTTGCAGAATGACATGTAATAGTCTAGTTAATTGTACAACCAAAAGAAACATGGATCGACTTGGAAGACTTTGAGCATTTTGTAGCTAAGGGCAGTAACCGATCAAAACTAGCGTAAAATTTTCTAAATGACATGTCTAAATGCCAAGTAAAATGGACCATAAGAATTGTTAAGCTGTAATAGTATCAAAATAATGCATTATCAAGCCCTCACAGACTTTTAGTTTTCGGTTTTATCTGTAAGGGATGCATGGAGTTAGCAAATTGTTCAAGGACAATTATAAAGATGACTATATGTTAAAAAAATAGGACAAAAAAGGTGAAACTTAAAGGTAAATTTATAATCATGAAGTGCATTAAGTTCCATTAATCATTCCATGTCAAAAAAGAAAGAACAAAAAAAGAAAAAATCATGAATCAGAAGACTAGCAATAAAATAACTTATGAACAGAAGACTAATTAACTATAAAATTTAAGCATCACAGAGACAATGAGAATAATTAGTAACCATGTTCACAAAACAGTAAATTTAATGGCTATGTCTATCCATATGCTGCTCTAGAGAATTAATCAACTAATATAGATACAAGAAACATTTTTAACTTTTGTTTTGCCTTGCATTTTTCTTAATAAGAATAAATATTCCACAATAAGCATGCATCAAGTTCAGTTGGTTAGATTCTGATATCGCCAAGCTATACAGACCAATGCAACAGAGATGCATGAAATGATTCAGTAATCAACAGAAAGCCACAGTTCAAAATAGTAAAATTGTATCACAATGAACCTTGATTTGTCAAATTGTTTTTTCTGCATCATAGTGAATTTTTATTTTTTTGGGGTATTTTCTGCATTGTGTAATCTGAAATTCATCATTCTAAAAACATGAAAATCCATTCTACCAGTGTGATATTTCTAATTGCAGCCATGCTTATAGGAGTCTTCTATGTTCAAAGGAACGTGTAGAACATGCCATTCATTTCCCAGAATTATCAACTTTCGGATTTCAGTTGTTTTGCAGAATAATCAGATAATTAGAATCATTATATGGGAGAAACCTCGTAAGTATCTACTCAGATTCTATTCAAGTTATTCATTGGCAGTTGAAGAAGTATCACCTAAAAAGCAATGCAGAAAAATTGGACCATAAATCAATTATCAAGAAACACAAACCTGAAGGGCAAAGGACGTATGACAGCAACAATAATCAAACTCAATACCCTGTCCAATTCGGTTTGGACCTCCACCTAAAATCAACACTTTTTTCTTTCCGGTAGGAGCTGATTCACACTCATGGTCATAAGATGAATACATATAAGGTGTATCAGCATCAAATTCAGCAGCACATGTATCAACTCGTTTATATGTTGGTTTCACACCCAAAGACAAACGCCTTGCTCGAACCTCCTTCTCATTGGACTTCATCACGAAAGCTATTTGCCTGTCACTAAACCCTCTTTTTTTCACTTCATATAAGTCATCCTTTGTTAGGTCAGACAAACTGCGAGCCATAAGGAATTGCTCCACATCTACAAGCTCCCTTAGCTGAGTGAGGAACCATTTGTCTATGTAACTGAGCTCATGGATGTCATCAACCTTCATCCCCCTCTTCATTGCTGCATATACGGCGTGGATGCGATCAGGATTAGGAACCCGAAGACTATACTTCAATTTGTCCCAGTCCCAGTCCAATTCCTTAACCTGAGCACAACCCCATCCAGAAAAACCACATTCCAGAGACCGCACTGCTTTTTGGAAGGATTCTTGGAATGTGCGACCTACTGCCATGGATTCACCAACAGACTTCATCTGAGTTGTCAATATGGCCTCAGATCCAGGGAATTTCTCAAATGCAAACCTCGGTATCTGCACAACTTTTTATTGTTTAGAAAACTAAATGAACACGTCGCATAGATTCTAGCAAAAAACTTGCCAGCAGCAATAAAAAAATTACCATAATTCAAAGAACAAGTACTAGGAATCAAGCTGAGACAGAGATGCTAGGGGTCATTTTTGTTGGTACGAATCATGTATTCCTCTTTATTTTATCATATACTGTCTCTACAAAATCCAGGTCGAATATTAACCATATTGGTCATAACTAGGACCAAATAATTCACTGTACCAAAGGAAAGAAGGCTGGTGAATGTTTCTGGGTGTCAAGACACCTTCATATGCAGGACTCTGTTTTTAACTTACTACAATCTAGAAACCAGTCTGGGGGATGTAAGATTTAGTAGAACTAACTGGCAAGGTGTAAGTTTTTTGTTTTGAACAGGATCCCTCATATAATTTTTGTAAGTAAAGTTCACAACTCAGTATCACTTTGGTACTGAGTTTTACTATTAATACAAGTGGTTACCTCACTCAAAAAGAAACTAGATACCTGTCTAACTCCTAAGTAACTTAATCGAGAAAAAATGAGACAACTGACTGAGTATTACAGCATTTTTTTAGTAACACTAGCTTGTTATAGAGATGAGTACGTGTGAAGGCCATAAATAAACACCTTAATGCAGGGCTCTAATTCGTAACTTAGTAGAAAGTAGATACCGTTCTAACTCCTAAATAACTGAACAGAGACATATTGAGACAACCAAATGAATATTATGGAGTATTCTTTTATAAGTAACACCTCATCAAAATTCTAAGCAGAAAATTAACACATAAGGGAAACATACGACAGAAGGAAACTGGAATTTAAGAGAAGAAACAAAGTTAAAGATAAAGATACTTGCCTTTGTAACTACATAATCTATTGATGGCTCAAAACTAGCTGGAGTCTTCTTTGTGATATCATTAGGAATCTGATCCAGAGAGTATCCCACAGATAGCTTAGCAGCCATCTTAGCTATCGGAAAGCCAGTTGCTTTTGAGGCTAAAGCTGAAGACCTTGAAACTCTAGGATTCATTTCAATTACCATCACTTCCCCATCAACTGGATTTACAGCAAATTGCACATTAGAACCACCACATTCAACTCCAATTTCCCTAATAATAGCAATCGAATAATCCCTAAGTCGTTGGTACTCCTTATCTGTTAAAGTCTGAGCGGGAGCCACAGTTATCGAGTCCCCCGTGTGGACCCCCATAGGATCAATATTCTCGATCGAACAGATAATAACCACATTGTCAGCCAAGTCTCTCATAACCTCAAGCTCATATTCTTTCCAACCTAACAAAGACTTCTCAACCAAAATCTGAGAAGTCAAACTAGCTGCTAACCCCGACTTACATATCGCCTCGAATTCCTCTCTATTATAAGCAATTCCACCACCGGTCCCGCCTAACGTAAAAGCTGGCCTAATAATCAAAGGAAACTCGCCAATCTCACCAGCTATCTCAAAGCACTCCTCCAATGTATTCCCAATCCCTGAAGGTGGAGTCTTTATACCAATATTCTTCATTGCTTGCTTAAACAAATCCCTATCCTCGGCTTTTTTAATCGCATCAAGCTTCGCCCCAATCAACTCGACCCCATATTTTTCAAGAACCCCACTTTCCGCTAACGCTACAGCTAAATTAAGAGCAGTTTGTCCACCCATTGTTGGCAATAATGCATCAGGCCTCTCATTCTTCAACACTTGCTCCACTAATTCTGGTGTCATTGGCTCAATATAAGTCCGATTCGCGGTTTCAGGATCAGTCATAATAGTTGCAGGATTTGAATTAATCAATATCACTTCATACCCTTCTTCTCTAAGAGCTTTACAAGCTTGAGTACCTGAATAATCAAACTCACAAGCTTGTCCTATCACTATTGGACCAGCACCAAGTATCAATATCTTCTTTATATCTGTTCTTTTCCCTGATTTCTGGTTTCCAAGAAACCCCTTTTCAACAGTTTCATTAACAATTGAATTTACCCTTTTGGGCAAATGGGTGTTTCCAAAAATGTGTGGCCTAGATTGGAGGTGCAAAAAAGAAGATTTTTTGTAAACTGTGGAATTGGGAAATAGTGGAAAAAGTTGGGTTCTTGATGAATATATTCTTGAAGGGGGAAAAACATAGGAAGAAGAAGAGGAGATGAGTTTATATGCAGCATTTTCACAGTGATTCATACAATAATCCATTCTTGATTTGAAGACAACTGATTAGGGTTTTATGGATTTTGGAAATGCTGTTTTGTGGTTTTTAGCAGAGCGGTGGAGGAGGAAGGATAGAAAGTAGGGTTTTAGAAGTACTAGTGGTAATTAACTGAGATTCGCTCATCAATAAAAAATAAATAAATAAATAATTAAAGAAAGAAAAAAAGTGGGACGGAGGGATACGAGGTTTGAGCAAAATAGGAGTAGAAATAAAATTGGAAAAATGGAAACGAGAAAATAAATACTCCTACATTTTTGTGCCCATTCTGCTGCCACTATTTGAAGTTTTGAACAAGTTGAAATACTTAATTATTAATTTTATATCTATAAGAAATTACAAAATTTGATAAAGAAGAACACGCAAATCATCTTCTTACCTTACTATAATGATGATGGTTTTATGGTCAAGGTATTAGTTAATTTTGGATAGTGTCAGAAGAAGTGTTGATTGATGAGTGGATATGTCATTTTGGCTTAAATATATGGGTTAATAGAGGATTGGTATATTTGAGTCCCTTTCATAGCTTTACAAGGTGATTTGGTTTGTTTTTTTTTTTAAATTTAATAGAATTTTTTTTTTATTCATACCAAACACACCTTGTATCTTGGTGTGCATATATCCGTATAATTGTAAACACGCCCATGTTCGGTGTTATTTCATGATACCGCATTGTAGTAGGTGATTTGGTTGGTGGGATGCCTATGGAATTATTTTATTTCACTTTTTGTATAGGATAACTTATCTCACCATTTATACTAAGAGCTCGTTTGGATTATCCGGAAAACAAGTGACTTTTAAGCATAAGTATTTAAAGTACTTCTTAAGCGCTGAAAATTATTTATAAATAAGCAGTTACTTCACATGTTTGGATAAAAGTACTTAAAGGGTTTTTTAAAGTAAGGGTAGTATTGAAATTAATAGAAAATATAAGGGATAAAAGAATAAAGTTGTTGGTCAAACCAAAATGACTTTTAAGCCAAAAAAAAAAAAATTATTAATTTTATATCTATAAGAAATTACAAAATTTGATAAAGAAGAACACGCAAATCATCTTCTTACCTTACTATAATGATGATGGTTTTATGGTCAAGGTGTTAGTTAATTTTGGATGGTGACAGAAGAAGTGTTGATTGATGAGTGGATATGTCATTTTGGCTTAAATATATGGGTTAATAGAGGATTGGTATATTTGAGTCCCTTTGAAAGCTTTACAAGGTGATTTGGTTTTTTTTTTTAAAAAAATTAATAGATTTTTTTTTTATTCATACCAAACACACCTTGTATCTTGGTGTGCATATATCCGTATAATTGTAAACACGCCCATGTTCGGTGTTATTTCATGATATCACATTGTAGTAGGTGATTTGGTTGGTGGATGCCTATGAAATTATTTTATTTCACTTTTTGTATAGGATAACTTATCTCACCATTTATACTAAGAGCTCGTTTGGATTATCTGGAAAACAAGTGACTTTTAAGCATAAGTATTTAAAGTACTTCTTAAGCGCTGAAAATTATTTATAAATAAGCAGTTACTTCACATGTTTGGATAAAAGTACTTAAAGGGTTTTTTAAAGTAAGGGTAGTATTGAAATTAATAGAAAATATAAGGGATAAAAGAATAAAGTTGTTGGTCAAACCAAAATGACTTTTAAGCCAAAACAAATAAGTTGGGATTGAGCAACTTCTTGATTTTGACTTATTTTAAGCACTTTTTAACTTAATTTAAGTTGTTTTCTATTTTACTAAACATCCAAATAAATTTAAAATGGCTTATAAGCTGGTTTGTCCAACTTATAAGCCAATCCAAACGGGCTCTAAAATGGTGGGATAAAATAATCCTAGCACTAAATAATACCCATTACTAAACTTAGAATAAAATAATCTGGACTATTTCAGGATAAAATAAGGGGTTGTTTGGTGGGGAAACAAGTTATTCGAGGATTACTTATGCCGGGACTAGTTATCCCATCCTCTCACAGGAATAAAATACCATTATAATCACGGAATTAATTATACCGTAATTGTATTCTAAAGTATATGTGGATCAATAGTGTAATTGTAGGGATCAAGTAGCTCAGTTGGTAGGCTACCTGAACTTTCACCTTGTTGGTGAAGGTTCGAATCCCCACGTTATAATCCCCTCCCCATTTCCCCTTTTCCTACCCCTATTTAATAAAAACATTTTTTTTTTAAAAAAAAGGATCAATAGTGTAATATTTCTACTATATTAGAAGCACCAGTTGGTGCTTCTTTCGTCGTCCGTGTGTGGACCCCTCACCCCCCCCCCACCAACATAAAAAAATAAAATAAACAGGCCCTAAAAAAAATTGTGGGCCCCATATATATTGACCCCATACTAAACAACATCAAGCAATATATATATAAAAAAAAAAAAAAGTGGAACCCACCATCTCCAAACTCACGGTAAAAAAAGTGGACCCCGTATTAACAAAATCAAGCAATATAAAAAAAAAAAAATTGAACCCCATATTCAAAAAAAATAATGTCAAAAAAGACTTCGTATTCGTAGTAAGCACTAATATAATAAAGTTTTAGATACGGAGTACAAACTATAATGTTATATTAAACGTGTTTTGAACATAGTATATATATATATATATATATAAATAATAAGTGCACCCCATATTAATAATGTCCAAAAAAAAAAGTGCACCCCATATTAAAAAATGTCCAAAAAAAAAAGTGCACCCCATATTAAAAAATCAAACAATATTCATGTAATTTCCAAAGTATCTCATTAAGTCAATAATGATGGATTCATTACCACGTGCGTATCAATCCATTAGTGGGAGCAAATAAAATTATTGTACAGTAACATACTTAAAATACTTATATATTAAAATAAGATAGAATTTAATTACTTTTTCATTTTTTCCTTACTCTAATAAATGTGAAAATAATTGTGGGCCCCATATTAAACACCATGCGTATTTGTAGCAAACACTAATATAATAAAGTTTTAAATACGGAGCACAAACTACAATGTTATATTAATCGTGTTTTGAACATAGTATCCCATATTGACAAAATCAAGCAATATATATATATATATATATATATATATATATATATATATATAAAAGTGAATCCCATATTAAAAAAATAAACAATGTCAAAAAAAAAAAGTGCAGACTTTGTATTCTTAGCAAACACTAATATAATAAAGTTTTAGATACGGAACACAAATTACAATGTTATATCAATCGTGTTTTGAACATAGTGTATATATATATATATATATATATATATATATATATATATATATATATATATATATATATATATATATATATATATATATATATATATATATATATATATATATATATATACATAAAAATAATGCAAACTAATAATGTCCAAAAGGGTGGGCCCCATACTAAACGACACCAAACAATATAAAAAATAAAAATAAAAAAATAAAAAACTATATAAAGCATGGGTTTAGACCCATGCTTCATCGTCCGTTGTCCCTTTAAAAAAAAAGGAAGAAAAAAAAGTGAAACTGACCACATCCAAACTCACGGGAAAAAAAAAAGTGGACCCCATATTAACAGAATCAAGCAATATTAAAAAAAAATATGAATCCCATATTAATAAAACAAACAATGTTAAAAAACAAATGCTTAGAAAATCAAACAATTAAATCAATAATGATGGACTCTTTAGAATAAGGAAAAAATCAATTTCTACTTTGTTTCGTTTTAAACATGTAAAATTAATTTAATAATTTGAATTAGAATAATCTAAATCAAAATTTGATAAAAAATAATAAGTATTTTACACCGTTAAATTAATCGAATTAAAATTGAAAGTATCAACTGATGCTTAAATATTGCTATTATTTTATCTCAAAGAGAGAAAAATAGTTTCTTTTTAAACAAGTCTTCTCTTTTAAAAAGTATTAATAAATTTTCGTAGCAAACACGAATAAAATAAAGTTTTAGATACGGAGCACAAACTACAATGTTATATTAATCGTATTTTGAACATAGTCTATATATATATTATCATTATCTAAACACAACTACATATACATAAATACACTATAGTCCAAAGTGTTGGACCCGTGCGGCCATCTAGTTGAGGATATATGAGAAGGATAGTAAAACCAAGGGCAATATTAAACTTTTCTTCAATAGTAAAGGGGTAAATATGACCTTTTCCCTTCTTTTCAACTTTGAGTTCAACCAGGCTTGTTCCATTCAGTCAAGAATCGAACTGAAAAAGTTGAGGGAGGCAAGTTAAATTTAGTCAGATTCAAACATACAGTCCAAATCAACTTCAAATTATATTGATTTTCCCTTTCGTTTTGAGTATGCAGTGTATTCAAGTTAGTTCTGGAAATCCAAGAACGGCATGCCAAATTGAAAGCTAACTGTACTTGAAGCCATGCGTTTGATGCTGTCATAGGAAGGTAATTTTACTTCTCAATATCCTCAAGTTTTTGATTGATGTATGTGCCTACAAGGTGTTTTGAGTTTTTGCTCAGTTGAATGATGTTGCCTTTACTATGTCGAGATTCTGTCTATCATCTCTAAGTTTTATGGATAATCTTTAAATTCTTCTTCCATACTTGTTTTTATCCAAAGGGTTCTGTTTGTTAATGTACATCCTTTTACTAGTACAAATGATAAATTCAAACACAAATGGCAAAGGATCGAGTAAATTTCTCAAATGGTCACTCAAGTTAAGGAAACTATGGAGCAAAGTCACTCGGTTTGTGCGTTACATCTTTAAAAATCACTGTTCCCGGATTGTGAACTAAGATTCGCCGAATTGTCAAAGGATCTTCATAGTACATGATCTATGTCCCTATTATAAAGTTGAAATATTGCTCAGCATTTGAGAGTTGGAAGTATTCTGCAAGTTGATATTTGAGGAAGTGCATGTGGCAGGGAATGAAGGAGAAGATGTTTTATTTGTTTGACACTGGATTCAGTGGGCTGTTGATGGACATGTTTTGATAATGACTCCAAATCTAGAATCTGCTTGATTATCTTTTAGGTGGATCTCACTTTGCTGTGACATTTCAAATGGTTACATAAAAAAATTATACATTAGTTGGAAAATGACCAGATTCTTGTTGTGTCTCATTTGAAAATTTGAAGGACTTAGCTGGAAAAATAAACCGTGAAATCATCAGGTAATACGCAAAGGACAAGCGATTCTATTAAAGATTTTTTTTTTCTTTTTCATATAATGGTCATTCATATTGTAAGGAGATTGGTGGAGCAGTATAGGAAGCGGAAGAGGGACTTGCACATGGTATTCATTGACCTAGAAAAGGCCTACGACAAAGTGCCAAGAGAGGTCCTATGGAGATGCTTGGAGGCTAAAGGTGTACCTGTGGTGTACATTAGAGCGATAAAGGACATGTATGATGGAGTTAAGACCAAGATAAGGACGGTAGGAGGAGACTAGGAGCAATTCCCTGTTCTGATGGGGTCGCATCAGGGATCAGCTCTTAGCCCGTTTCTATTCGCCTTGGTGATTGATGAATTGACGCGACAAATATAAGGTGAGGTGCCTTGGTGTATGTTATTCGCGGATGACATAATTCTGATTGACGAGACTCGCAACGGAGTTAACGATAAGCTGGAGGGCTGGAGACAGACGTTGGAGTCTAAAGGATTTAAATTGAGTAGGACTAAGATAAAATACTTGGAGTGCAAGTTCAGTGGCGTACCGCGTGAGGCTGACGAGTAAGTGAGGCTTGGTACCCAGGCCATTCAAAAAAAAGGAAGTTTCAAGTATCTTGGGTCTATTATACAGGGAGATGGGGATATCGACGATGATGTTTCACATCGTATTGGTGCAGGGTGGATGAAATGGAGGCTCGCCTCCGGAGTGCTGTGTGACAAGAAAGTGCCACCAAAACTTAAAGGCAAGTTCTACAAAGTGGTGGTTAGACCGACTTTATTGTACGGGGCGGAGTGT
The DNA here is from genome assembly GCF_019175385.1 of Lycium barbarum. Classification (NCBI taxonomy): domain Eukaryota; kingdom Viridiplantae; phylum Streptophyta; class Magnoliopsida; order Solanales; family Solanaceae; genus Lycium; species Lycium barbarum. The sequence continues at coordinate 165,644,449 of NC_083337.1, forward strand.
TGGCCAGTCAAGAACTTTCACGTTCAGAAGATGAAAGTCGCAGAAATGCGAATGCTGCGGTGGATGTGTGGGCACACTAGGAGGGATAGAATTAGGAATGAAGATATCCGGGACAAAGTGGGAGTGGCATCGGTGGAGGACAAGATGAGGGAAGCGAGGCTGAGATGGTTTGGGCATGTGAAGAGGAGAGACACAGATGCTCCAGTGCGGAGGTGTGAAAGGTTGGCTATGGACGGTTTCAGGAGAGGTAAAGGGAGGCCGAAGAAGTATTGGGGAGAGGTGATTAGACAGGATATGGCACAGTTTCAGCTCACCGAAGACATGACCTTAGATAGGAGGTTGTGGAGAACTCAGATTAGGATAGAAAGCTAGGTGGCTTATCCTTTCACCATAGTAGTTGTAATTTTGCTCGTTCGTTTATTGCCATTTGAATTCTGCATTTGATTGCTGCTTATATTTGTTGGGTCGTTGTACTTTGATTATCTTATTTATCTATAGTAGTTAATGCTCCTTTCTTTTCGGACTGTTTTACCATGACTTTCTCGCATTTGTTGTTCCTTGTTTTCATATTGTTTTCGATATGCTTGGCCCTATCTGACCTTTTGTCTTGTTTTCCTCTCTTGAGCTGAGGGTCTTTTGAAAACAGCCGCCCTACCTTTCAAGGTGGGGGTTAGGTCTGCGTATACTCTACCTCCCCAGACCCCACATGGTGGGATTATACTGGGCTTGTTGTTGTTGGTGGTGGTGGTCATAGTCTTCATCATCTGTTGTTTAACCATTAATTTTTGCATGGCTATATTTGTGCTATTTAGCTACATGAGGATGGATGTTAGTAAGTCTGAACCTTATTTTGATTTTTGGGTGGTTCAGCCAGTGCTACAAGTGTGTGTTTTATCCTCCTACACTTAGGTCTCAACAGTGTACTCTCACGCTCATGGATTATTTTCATACTTAACATAAATGAACAGACGTTAAGCCCTTCAAAATTGGGTGCAAGTGATTGTAGCCATAAAACTTTCAGTAGTTTCTTTGCTGTGATCTCCCTCTTGGTAGCCCCCATTTAATTGATTTTTAATATATTCCTTGAAGATCTCCATCTGCGCTTATGGAGGGCTGAGTTCTTTAGCTGCTACTTTTTCTGAATTGAATGTGCAATATGATTGCTTTCTTTCAGAGGGGAATCTCTGCTTGATTAATTCTTTATTTGGGTCGTTTCAGTTGTTTTACTATTTCACTGCTGCCAATGCTTGTATGACAAAGTGTATTAACAGCATGACTTTGCAACAACCATTTCATATATTTAAGTATGTTGGACATGATAAGACACAGCATTTCATGAATTCTATATTACTGTAAGATTTTTCTTGCTCTTAATCCTTTAAATTTAGCAAAGTTAGGGAAGACTTCATAGGCATAATGTCTACTGTTGCAAAATGCAATTTACTTTATAAAATTTTGAAATTTTATAACTGGTGTCGATTTTTCTAATGATCATGTGTTGTATAGCCATGTAACTGGTTCATTACATTTTTTCCGGTACCCAAACAGGTATAAATCGGGATATCGTGAACTTAGATCTCCTTTTTTGTTGTGAACGTGAATAATGGGGCCGAGGTGGAAAGGAAAAGGGGCAGAAGTTAAAGCTCTTGCAGATCCCATTTCAGAGATAGTCAGCCAGCTCCAATCTTCTCTGATCAGCTCAAATTCTCGAGGATTGCTATCTGGTATGAGTGTGCTTCTTAAAGCAGATGCAGAACTAACTGACGTCCTCAATCGTGCATGTTTTGGTAGGCCTAAGGTAACATCAGAAAAGAATGAGCAATGGTTTCAGCTTTCCGTGGAAGAAGCTTTTTACCTTCAATATTCTCTAAAATGCATTAAGATTGTTGACCACAATGACACAGAACTGAACAGCGATGAGTTATGGAAGCATATGACATCCAGGAAAGAAAAATTTCCTATCCTGTTCAAAGCTTTTTCTCACCTTAGAAGTAAAAACTGGGTGGTTAGATCAGGCTCTCAGTATGGAGTAGACTTTGTTGCCTATCGTCATCATCCTGCTTTGGTACATTCTGAATATGCTGTGCTCGTTTTATCAGCGCAAGATGGTAATGCAAATGGTCGCTTGAGGGTTTGGTCTGACTTCCACTGCACTCTTCGTCTTTGTGGTAGTGTGGCGAAGACATTATTAATTCTCGATATTGAGCAACAACAAAGTTGTGCAGCTTCTCCATCGTGCTTAGATAATTATGTTGTTGAAGAGAGAACAATCACAAGATGGAGTCCAGAGCAAGGCCGTGAGAAAAAGTTAAACCCAACCCAAGTGTAAGGTAGATTGACTGGTTCAAGATTAATTCCTACTTTATCTTGTACTAGTTTAGCAATTGTATTGTGACTTAAAAGCACTACAATTAGTACTCTGTATAACTATTAATACTCTGTAAACAGCGTTTAATTCCCTATCTCTTGTAGGCATTTTGGGCTGAATTTATGCCCATCAAGCTTCTATGAACGTCTACCACTTATAGCAAGTTGCTTCATCGGGAAAGAACTAACCTGTCTCAAAACCAGTTCTAAGAGAACCCAGGCATAAAAAGATTTGGACAATTAATTAAAAAAATATACAGAACAACTCATACAAGATTTATAGTCAATTTTCTTGGGGGGGAGGGGGCATATTGTTCTAATAAGATAGAAATGACATTTCAAGCTTTACTGTTTTGTCATGAGGACGCTCTTAAAAGTGTAACCTGCTAGGTCGAGATTTCTCCATCCTGGTTTCTCCATAATGCTCATCGTTATCGTTCTTTTTGTTGTGCCTAAAGGCTGCTATTGCAACCATATACATAATCACAAGAATGACCAATATGACAATGTTGATGATAGACACTTTCCTCCAACTCTTTTTCAGACTAGCCAGAACACCAGCTTTGCAAGAGTTGCAGCTATAGCAGAGCTGCTCTTGATAACTGCTCCATCTAGCACAATCAGGGTCACCTCCTACACTCCCTGTTCCTGTGTTCCACACTGTCTCGTTCAGGTAAGTGTAGCCACATTCTGTAGGGGGTTTGCAGCAACCAGACTGCATATCATGATTTTTGTCAGAAAGATCGTCTTTTAGTAACTTTATTTTGTAGTTGTGGTCGGATATATGGTCTCATGCATTCATCCCGTTCTATTTAGATCAAACGATTCATCACGATAGACTATTTTTATTGCCGTTGTCAACTCTACCACTACTACTACTCTCCTCCTTTACCCAGGTTTAGGACTGGTTACATTTTGCGAAGTTCACAGAGACAGATTTAAAGTGTTAGATGCTTTACATATCTAGCACACATAGCCTCTCTTGCTCTACTAACTGCATATATGTGAGATATCAATAAGTGGGGCCCCTAATTATTGGAGCTTGCTGGAAAAGTTAGGCTTCCATCTTTTCTAACCAGATACTATAGTCATTCACATCAACATCAACCTTGTAAACACTATTTTCTTTTTTAGTAATGATGGATGCTTTAAGACCATTTAACATTAGGCAGTGATTGAAGCAATGAGTGCTTTCAAAACCAATATCCCTTTGGCAACAGTAAAAACTCATCCGACCGATATTTACACCAAACAAATTGTACCACTTGCAAATTAAGATTGCCGACATATACAATTTCTCTTTTTGACATGTTAATCGATGTTACATCAGGAAAATATTTAGTTGTACAACTCTTAGGGTTCGTTTGGTACGATGGATAAGCAAAAATAGTCCTGGGATAAAAATTAGTGCCGCCTTATCCCACGTTTAGTTTGGGAAAAAAACTCGGGATAACTAATCCCGGGATTAATTATCCCGGGATTATAGTGTTTTTTATCCCACCTTGAGGGTGGAATAACTAATCCCGGGATTAGTTATCCCGAGATAAGTTGTTTCCAACCAAACGAGCCCTTATAAGTGACATATAAACAAGAAAAATTTGTCTTTTGTTTTTATTTTACCTTGGACCACTTGAAAAGAGGATATTCCACCAACAGAAGTAAAGCAAAATGAATAAAATCAGGATGAGTCCAAAGTAGCTAACATCCAGATTCCAAATTCATAAAACATGCATTTTGCCACAGGTCAAAAGCACCACTTTATTTCAGCAAAAAATATCTACTTTTAAAATTGTGGAAACATTCATTAGACAACAATAGAAAAGTTGGTAAAATGTCTCGTCACTGTATAAATAAAGAATAAAAAAATTGGCTAACCCTAATCACATTGAAAAGCCAACAGGAAAATAAAACCCTCAGAGAATGTTAATTCTAATGGTCCCACTATTTGTTTGTCACTGAGCAAGCTAATTATTTCAATATTTTATATACATGATTATTCATGTGGTCACGGTTTATCAGTAGAAAAATCATACAGTACTAAACTCTTATCAATTAAAGTAGGTTGCTTTTCTCTCTTTCCCTCTATTTTCTTTCTCTTTTGGCTTTATTTCCTTGTTGGTAGGTTGGAAATTGACAAGAGGTATCTGTTGGCAACTCACAAGTCACTTACCTGTAATCTACACATGGAAAATGTTAACATAATCGATTAGTTGGGGCATCAATGTCAATTCCCTAAAAACAGATTTACATGCAATCCTATGCCTTCGTGGTTAATGAAATGGAATGAGAACTATGAAATCTCAGGCTCAGATGGAGATAAAGACACTACGTGATTTTTTTTCATCTGTCTAAGTCTTGGTGCATAGTGTTTCCGGTACATGTGCTGTTGGAAAGTAGCACATGCTCGGAAATTATTGAAGCCCACACAAGTTGACACGAATGCCACAATTATAAAAAAATGTACCTGCAATCCTATGTAGTTTACTAGTTATGCTTGTTTTTTGAACCATAGTGCCTAGATTAACTTGTGGGCAACTCAGCTATTTCAGTGAGAACTAGTTGTTTCCATCAGCATAAATATGGAATCACTTTTCTACAGGGTAATCATGTTTCATAGTATATAATTTGGTGAAAGAAATTATTTTCAAAAGAAAAAAACTGCATTCTTTTGACAAAAAGACCATCATTAGGAGCAAAACAAAACATTATTCATGTTAGAATCAATCATATACCCATAAAACAGGGGGAAAATAAGCACAAAATAGAAGGCCTTTTTGACACTTACCTCGAGAGGACTAAGCTTTCTAGCATTAAACATCTGAACAGTCTCTGGAATTCCATTATTATAAGTCCTTCTCATCTTACCACAAACATGAGAATCCCTAATACAAGAACTGATTTTTGACCAATAACTCTGACTTGTTACCCTTTCTTCGAGCCACCCAGAGTAATCTTGCAAGTGGTACTCCAAGTAGACCCGGTTCATAACGGGTCGACCCGACCCTTTATCAGTGACAGCATAAGCAAAGATAACGAAGCCTATTAAAGCAGCAATGATAAAGAACATAGCCCAAAGGTAAAGGTACATAAGGAAAGTGTTCCTATAACAAGCACCAGCAAAACCAGCTAAAGAAACAACCATAATTGAAACCCCAATAACTATTAAGGGCCATTGAAGGAATTTCAAGCAGTCTGTGTTGTTTGCTCTGCTACTTAGCCATATTCCACCACCCAAGATTGGTATTGATGCAAGAAATGTGAAGAAATTCACTAGACCTATTAATTGGTTGCTACTTCTCATGATGTAAAGCTCTCTTTTTTTTTTTTTTTTCTCCCTAAAGAGTACTTTCCCTTTGGTTTTTATTTTTTTTGGGTTTCTTGTATTTGAACTTTTTTGGGTTCTTGGAATTTTGATATTGACAGTTATGAAACAAGAAAAAGAAGTCTTTACTTATAATGGTGGAGGTTGTTGAAAGAGGACAAGAGGAGGGTATTTCCTAATTAAGTCATGGGGAGCAAAGTGCTAAGTGTGAGGAAGTGACATAACTACCCTCTTAATTTGTCAGCATCCTACCTAGTACCTAGTACCTGCATTGATTTGGCGCATTTGAGTGGGATATTTGTATTTCTTGTTTTGTTTTGGTAGAGGATATTTTTATGCGCTAATTACTTTTTTAGCCATGCTGCAAAAGTAAATTATTTATATAATAATAAGAAGAAGAAGTTGGACGAAAAAGGATTTCTACAGTAAAAACTTAGCAGGCGTTTAGACGTGATTTGATTGAGATATTGAAAATAGTACTGTAATAGTTAAAGGTTAAGTAATAAAATGTATTTCGAAGAAGAAATTGTTTGGAGAAAAGAAAGCTGATGTTTTGTAAGTGAATAATTGAAAATACTTCTAAAATCTGATTTAATTAATTCTATATTTCAAGTTTAAAGTTGAAGTAATCTCCAAAGTATTATTTAAAATCTTGAAACCAAAATCTATGGCCGACATTTAACTAGCATTATTCTGAAAAGATAGTTCAAAATTAGGGTTTAACTTATATACCGTGCAAATAATTTTGCCACTATTAGTATGATCTAACTAGTTTTAGCATGTCGGTTGCCATTTCTCGGATGTCTAGCTCAACTTACTATTAGCAATTGCTTGGTGATTATTTTTTAGTTGACTTTATATTTTCACACTAAGTCAAGACTATTCAAAAGATATATACAATATACAGGCATCTAGATGGTGATTGTTTGTCGATAATCTTTTTGAAGTCTTACTAACATGTCTTTCTACTAGTAATTTATACCACAAAAAAAAGGAGATGGTAGTTTGCTCTTTTTCTTTTATTTTTAGGTTCAAAAGAGAGAGGCTACATGTTATACGTAAGGACTAGGATGAAATTTTGTTTTTTCTAGAATATTCCCCTCTCTATCTCTCTGTCTCTTCATTTATTTAATAGAAAATTAGTAGTAGTATCGGCGCGATGCGCAGATAATATTAAAAAAATTATTTTTAATCATTTTAAATTGCTACATCATATCATAATTTGATATATTTTTTGTTTGAGAATATTTGATCATATTGTCTTAAAAAAATTCAACCACTATATTATTTCTCCATCAAAATTATGCCCCCAACACCACTCCCTAGTGACCAAACCTATATGAAAACAAAGATAACGAATTATATAATTATCAAATAACTTTTATGTTTCATATTTTTTTTTATTACATTGTTCATTATTTAAAATTATTAATATAAGTTTGTATTATCTTATCATTTGGCTTAATTTACCTATCGAGTGTTCTCCTCGTTAATATAATTTTTCTTACTCGTGAATTTTAATTTTACTCTATTGTTAACAATTATTCAATTTCTTAAATTTATGAATATTTTGTGTATCACTATATTATTTATTTATCCTATTATATTCTTAAAATTAATTAAAAGGATAAATAACCTCATTTATCTCTACCCCCCCCCCCCCACCCCCTCTCCTCCCACCCCAAACTCCCACTCTCATTGAACATATGTTGCTGCTGTATTTTAATCAATTTTCTCTATTTAACATTTTTACGTATAATCAATAAGTAGGGACATTGTTTTTGCATTAATTTTTTTAATAAAATCACTCATCCATTACTGTAATCGATATAATGGTTGAAAAGATATAAAAATCTATGCTAGTGCATATAAATGAAATTAAAAATTAAACAAAAGGAGATTATGAAAACTATCGTTTAACATAAAAGTTAAGAAATGTAGAAGCTATCTTGCAACTAATTTAGAGAGCAAATAGGTTAATTATTAAGTGGAATATGAAACAAATTATTCCTGTAGAGTTTTCTGAAGTCACAACCCCCCCCCCCCCCCCCACCACCGCCACCGCCACCACACCTAAATTCACATAATTTTATTCTGTCATTCATATGCTTGCATGATCAAAGAATATTAGTATGATATATGATATTTCATAGTTTGTATGTTATTTAATATTTTTCTCATCACCTCAATTTTTTAAAACTTTTTGTAACATCTCTACTTTATTTCTAGATGTTTCAGTTTCAATACATCTTAATTTGATATGCTCATTATATATATATATATATACACACACACGCATACTTCGTCAATAATGCTTCATTGTGCAATTCTCAATATGCAAAAAGCAAATCTAAGGGACAAAAAACTCATCCATTTACTTATATTCAAATTTAAGAAGTTGCTTATTTACTGTTTCTTTAACATGAATGCACTATAACAAAAAAAATCATATACTGGTAAACAATAGAAGCATATACTATATTTTTTCCAACTATTTTATAATTAGCAGTTTATTCCCAATTAATATTTTACCTATAATCCAAATAATTCAACAAAAAATTATGAATTGCATCTCTGAATTCGTACTAATTATAAAAACAGAAGTTTTTTTAAAATCATTTTCCATATGATCTATCATTATTTTGAATAAATTAGTATCAAGTGCAATAAAAAAATTAAAATTTCGTTATCTTCTATTTTCAGAATAAATATTTGAGTTTCCCTACTATGATTTTTTTTTTAGAAATTTTTAATATATTGTATTTCTTGTGTGTATAAATTTTGGTATGCGGAAATATATATTCAAGATTTTATCATAGTCATTATAAATATATGAACGTACCTAAAGAACATATCTAAAATTTTACTTGACTTTGGTAAATATAACTTAATTAACCTGTATATAACTAATATACCCAAATAATCAAAAAAAAATTGCTATCATGATAATTTTTGTTTATCAGAAAAGTTGGTACAAACCTGCAAGTGCATAATGGTTGACGAAGGCATGAAGTTATTACTCTACAATTCTTCTTTTTTGGTCCTTGCGCCAAGCTTCCAGTTCTGTTGTATCCTTGCAGAGTATAGTCAACCTCTATCGCCATTAATTGTATCTAATTATCTAGTTCATATTGCACCTATCGGTTCAAAGGAAGAAAAAAACGCTTATCAACCTCAAGTAGGAATATGGAAAAAATCATAACAAATAATAAGAAACCTTTTGTTCATCCTAATATAATAAAAGAAAATTAAAAGGATATCAATTTTATGTCGTCAAATCCCGTAATACGACTATCACCATCTGCGCATAGAAAATGAAAACGTTAACATAGAAGAAATCTTTGAAAATAAAGAATAAGAGAAATGTGGTAAATATAAATTCACAAATATAGCTAACGATTAATAACAAAAGAGGAGAACATCTAATATTATGTATTACTCAAGGGGTACACATATAAGAGGTTAAGAAGTTGGAACTTTATTCCAACTCAAATTTTATTTGAATTCAACTATCATATCAATTTGTTAGAGATGATTTTAAAAAATAATATAATGTGTGTTTAAGAAGATAGATTTCTAAGATATCTTTTATCTCATGAGATCAATTCAAAATATTCATACGAAACAGAAGAAGATGTAGTTACTATTCCTTATCCTTGTTTTACCTTTTCCTTACGTTTTTTCCTCTGTTTTTTTTTTTCATTTACCTTCTTTTCTTTCTTTATATATTTATAAACTTTATTTTCTAACATAAAAGGATAGGTTCTGCCACATTTATTTTATGTCTCCTACGTGAGAAATTCACCATAGTTATTAAACTTTGTTTGATTTTTTTTAATTTTTTGTTTTTACTTCTGATTTTATCTTTTATTATTTCAGCAACATAGTCTTATTCACATGATGCTTTATCTTTTATTTTTTAATTAAAAATCTATATATAAGAACATTTATTAAAAAGCTTTATTTTTGAAGTTTAATTTTATGTGCTTACGTGACTCTTTTCTGATATACATAAGATTGGATAAAAAATGTACTTATCTAATGAATTAGTTTCCTTTTTTCAGTTTTAATAGTAACAAAAGAGAAAGAAAAAAAAAGTTAATGGGATATTCTGTTAAGTTACAATTTAATTTGACATTTTCCATGAAAGTATTAGCATGGTTTTTCCATCTCTTGTAAAACTGATACTTAGAGTTGATTTTATGACCATTGCTTTTTTTTTTGTTAAAAAAAAAAAAACTTATTTGTTATCCGTTAAAACTACAAACTTAGTTATACTTTATCAGAAGAAGCAAATCCTTATCTGAAAATTTAAATTCAAATTCAAATTCAAATTCAAACTCAAATTCAAAAACTAACCATAAAAAACTCAAACAAATTATCTTTCTATTAAATTTAAAATTAACCATAATATAATAATCCGTTTAAACTAAAAAAACTAATAAATTCTTATTCAAAAATGTTATATTCAAAAATCTCCATATTTATGTCAATAATTAGCTAGTACATTAGTAGGAGTAGTATCTGCCGATAATATCTCATTTTTATCTTTAAGATTAACTTCCATTCATTATTTTTCTTTTCTTTCCGTTAATTAACAAAGCAAAAGTTAATCGGTGCATGTATGAGAATGTTTCTGTGCTGATATTTGTTTAGATAAGTTTCATATATTTAGGCTTAGATAAGCTTGATGTATTTAAGCTTAGATAAGCTTTATTGTTGAAATTTTCAGATTTATCTTTTTATTCAATTCCAATTTTTTATTTTTTCATTCTAAATTCAAAAATGTTATTACAATTCTCATTAACTTTGTCTTAAAATTGTCAAGTGGCTTGTTTTTAGCTTGCCACTTGGCTTAATCACATTGCTTTTACCTCTTCTTTTTTATATAAGATATAGATATAGATTAGAGATATTTGATATTGTCCTTTTCTTGACCGGAAGACGAACGTGTTCGGTTGAGGTAAGTTACATGATTAACGATTAACGTAAACAAAGACTAACATGATGATAGAAGTCAAGCCATTCATGATGCTTCTTGCACTCTGCTGGAATTGTATTGGAGAATTTGGTACAAAGTTTTCTATTGAATCACTACTAAAAAAAGGATTTCCCGACCTCAAAACCGACTTCAAGCTTAGGTCGGCAAACAGTGGGTCGAAAATTTTACCGACCTCATGAGGTCGGTAAAATTTTTAAGCTAGATAAAAGTTTTTTAATTTACCGACCTCATGAGGTCGGTATAGTAATATTTTTTTTTTTTTGCAAAATCATTACCGACCTCACAGGGTCGGTATATTGACTTATTTTTTATTTTATTTTTAAACTTTCTGACCTCACGAGGTCGGTATAGACAAAATATTTTTTATTCATTTAATTATACCGACCTCATTAGGTCGGTTAATTATATGAATAATATAATTATATGAGTTTACTGACATCATGAGGTCGGTAATTTATATAAATATATAATATTGTTTTAGATTACATACCATGTGAGGTCGGTATATTGCAATTTCTGAATTTTTTTACAGAAACCCAACCTCATGAGGTCGGTAATTTGCAGTTTCTGGGAATATTTTGCAGAAAACCGACCTCATGAGGTAGCTAATTTTCAGTTTCTGGGAATATTTTGCAGGAGACCGACCTCATGAGGTCGGTAATTTACAATTTCTGGAAATATTTTGCAGGATACCGACCTCATGAGGTCGGTATTCTGCAAAAATGTTGGTAGGATCTAGCTGCTTTTGCAACTGCCCACCTGTCAAGATGAAAACAATTTTATACTCAACTAAAACCAGCTCAAATAGCTGCCAACAATTCACCAAACTAATACAAATACATAAAATATTAAACAACTTCAACAATTAAAAAGGAAGTGTTACATGATTTAGTCTACTTTTCTTTCAAACTTTTCCAAACTCTATGTCATTAATCCACATATGATAGAACCAAAAGAAAACATTTCAATTAATAGAAGGTTAAATAGCTTCCAATTCATTTCCAGGAACCAGCAAGACAAAGATACAGTAATTTGTGTGGGAAAATATATCAAACAAACCAACAACAATAAGCAAAAGGACTAGACAAGTATTAACTAAAGGTCTCTTCTATCAGTCCTCACAAATCACTCACAACAACAACAAAAAAAAAAAAAAAAAAAACAACAACAAAAAAAAGGAAAACAAATAAAAAAGATAATCAAGCTCTGCCTCGATTCCAAACTAGTTGGGGTTAGTAACAGATGAAACGTGAGAACTCTCCGCGAGTCACCCATCCTAGTACTATTCTTGCCCACACACATTTAAAGTTCTGACAGGATCCGGTGCATAAGTGTTAGTATGATTCCATCCCTCAAAAAGATTAATTTTTACACCAGCTATCAATCGAAGACAACCTCAACTCAAGTAGTTCTTTCATCTTAGCACCTTATCTCGTACGAACCAGCTTTAGTGATATAACAAACCCACTCAACTGTGTTGTAGCCACTCTTCTCCCACACCTGCACAGAACTGACTTATATGAAGCAGATATCATACCAAAAGGATACCACTATTGAATTGTAAGTTTGGCAAACATACCTTAAGAAACCGAACACGCAAACCAGATGCTGTAAACATGGGATACCTTAAGGAACCGAACACGCAAACCAGGTGCTGTAAACATGGGAATCTGCGAAGCACAAAAAATTCGTCATGAACTCTAGCGCCAATAGAATAAACCATTGTAAAACAAGGAAAGAATGCCATTGTCGAAATTAATTTACCCCCCCCCCACCCCCCCACCCCCCCCCCCACCCCCACCCACCCGACAAAAAGCCCTCCAAAAGATCCATACAAGGGATAAAGAAAATCGTCAACTTAAGCGAACATAGTTATCAGGTCTCTCAGGAGGGAAAATATTTACTTGAAATTCCATCTGAATTGGTGGCCGAGTCAAGGACTTCTTCTCTGTGATTGTCGAAATTAACTCAACCTCAGCACTCAATGTTGACTCAGTTTGTCCCGGAAATTTTCTTATCCTGCACCAAGTTGTCCATATTGAAGATCTGTTTTTGAAGAAGCTAGCTTTAATGCAAAAGAATGTACATTACATGATTAAGTAAATGAATACTCACTTCCAGACCAAACAGTCAATGGTTGGATTGTACTTTTCTTTCCCTGATGTCACCTGGAAGTTCGTTTTTGCAGTTTACTTTGGCACTGGAATTTTAATAACTACTCCAAGAGCAAACATTTTTGCACCCAACAAACTCTTAACCTGAAAACAATCAAAGTTAGCAACAGTAAATCATATAAACACAGATTGATGTTTCAAATCAAAATTCATTCCATATCAAACCTTAACATTAACTTCCATACGTGTACGGCCTAATTCTTTGATAGTTGGTAATACACTAAAAGGAAGATTTACTCCTTCAGTAATGCGGTACCTGAAGATAACTACAGGTTAACAATTTCAGGCATTATTATATAAAAGTATGCCCATGAATATCGGTATAATCTGAACCTTCTCCAAATCAAGTGGTGTACATATTTTGAGCTTAAAAGCGAAACGCAATCTTTACACTCTGGTCAATGAAGTTGGGATGAACTATGGAAGCTAAGGTTCAAATCTCCGTAGAGGTAAAATAAACATGAGGTGATTTCTTCCCACCTATCTAAGTCTTGGTAGACAAAGTTACCCAGTAACTGTTGGTGGGAGATAGCAAGCACCCAGTGGACTAGTCGTGGTGAGCACAAGCTGGCCCAGTTAGTAGCATTAATTTAGCGTGACATGAAATGATTTAAGGAAGTTCAGCATTTGCTACTAGAATAAAATGAGGAATCAGTACCAGAGCTTCAGCCTTCTGGCTTGAGATGGGAGAAAAAATAGAGCCCAGAAAACAAAGATATATAGGAAGAAGTATGAACTTACTTCACCAATTCAAATTCACCATCAGGCGGAACAAAGCTGACAGTCTTTTCTGAGTTGAATCTTGTCAAATTTACACATTGGTGGAAAGTAACGTCATCGAGCTCAATAGTTTTACCACTGCACCAGGCAACAGAGAAACATACTACGTTAACAATCAGAAATAATGAACTATAGATGCAGCTGCTGAAACGGATACTCCTTCCATTTCAATTTGTTCATCTTACTTTCCTTTTTAATCAGTTTCAAAAAGAATGCCTCTTTCCTCTTTTGGCAACTCTTTATTTCCAACATTCCACATAGCATGTTTAAGACCACAAGATTAAAAGCATTTTGGCACATTCTCCATATCTTTAGTTTAAGACCATAAGATTCAAAAGTATTCTTTACTTTCTTAAACTCCGTGCCAACTGCCAAGTCAAGCAGACAAACAAATTGAAACGAAGGGAATAGATAATCACATGTTTGAGAACAGTTAGCATTGAAAATCTGCAGATAAGGAGAACTAACTGAAAGAAGCAGAATGCAATGATTGTTATCTTTACTCTTTAAGGTAAATAAATTGAGGAGATGAATGGCCAGTAAAGATAATGCCAATTTTTTCCTTTTTGAGGAGATCAAATTTGGACTTTGAAAGAACTAAGGGTGTGTTTGGTATGGAAAATGTTTTCCAATTTTCCATGTTTGGTTGGTGAAGATGTTTTGGAAAACACTTTCTTTAGAAAACAAGTTCCTTAAAAATGAAGAAAATAACTTCCCTAATGGCAGTCGGGAAAGCAAGACCCTCCCTGTGCTAACCGACCGCACCAGTGACTTGCAATGTTGCATTTGGAACTGGCATATCTACATGTTGCAGGATTTTGTTGCATTGTGAAGAAAAAAACAAATCAATGCTATACTCAAAATTCATTTTTATTATGTCTTTGCATGATATCCCTCACGAATGATTTTATTAAGTAAATCAAAGAGGAAGCTTATCAAAAAAAATAAGTAAATCAAAAAGATAGATAATTTTAAATCTATTGTTCAAATGTTTTTTGTCATACTGCGAAAGCAAGCATGGATAAAATAACTAACCTTGGATGAAAAGGATGACCTAACACCTTTCTAAGTAATGTAGAGTTTCAAAATTTCAGGTGAAAGATCCAAAATCCATAATTTCTGCAATTTTAGACAAATAAAGGAAATAACGATTACACTTTTAGACATAAAAACATGAAGCCAATACACATTGCACTCTGTGGGTTCTAAGAAGAAATTATTAATCTTGGAAGATATGTGTACTTAACTTTTCCATAAACGGACTCAAAAGTCAACAAAGAATTGCAAATAGATGGTGTAAAATTTCTATGAACTGAAATGTTGGTAAATAGACACACTATAGGAACAGATTCTCAATTGACTCTATGCACCCCAGCTTACAGTACTAATTAGGACTAAAAGATGCAAGACTAGCAATCAAATAAGCAGAATGTTGAACATTTTTGGGCTGACGAGGTAGACAGACCACCAGCCGCAAGTCAAATCTTGCATAGAATGAAGTTGAAGAGAAATCCACTTTAGGATATCCTAATGAAATGTTTAATTATCACCAACTAGTGGACTTGATATCAGTAGAGGGTATGTCAAAGAGGATCCGTGCACCTGTCCCAGTGCTTTGAGCTCAAACTCTTTGAAGGATAAATTAATGATACAACAATAGGGTCTCACCAAAGAAAACCAAGGTCAGTGTCCACGTATTTCTTTCCTTCCAATGATAAAAGAGGCTTCGAAACACTCTTAACCAAGACCTACATATTATCCCACTATACCTAATTCATGCTTTGGGCAGTGCTGTCAAAGGCGTGCTTGAAGCGAGCTTAAGCCCTGAAGCGAGTTGAAAAACATGTTGAGCACTTCGCCTCGCTTTATAGGCGCTCCAGTGGACGTCAAGATTCATCTATTTACCAGCTACGGCCTGGAACCTGTTATATCATTAACAGTCATAATTACTACCAAAAACTCATCACCAACTACCTTGAAAAGCTTCCTCTGAGATCCCTAAATCCAAGTGAATGGCAATGATCCAACTCTAATGGGAAACTAACCGTGACTTTAAATTAAAGCTATAGGATAGACTCATTTTCCCAACCAAAATTTTCCAAAAGTTCACTCTATCTTAATTTGTCTTCCAAGTCCCACTACTCCTTAGTTCCTACTATACATCTATTCCTAGAAAACATTGCAATGATAACATGTGAAACGACTCTAATCTAACTCATAAAAAAGGTACTAAAACTGCTCAAACTACTAATGCTCAAAGTGATATATAATTGACATAAAGAAATACTTGTAATTATTAATTTGACTCAAAGGTACTATTAATTTTTTTTTACGGTATCTCTGTTCTGACATTTTATCAAACACCACATAGGCTTTTTTAAGTCGCCCTTTGGAAGAAAACACTACAGGTGATCTAGTATAAGCAAATAAATTAAAATTGGACCAAATCAAAAACAGTATATATTGAAACAAATGAATCAGACTAAAGCTAGTCTCCAAACATATATAAAAAAATAAAAAAAAAGAAAAGCAAAAGTACCCTATTTTGACTCTCGTATTCTGAACTACTTCACACAAATTAGGTGTTTAGTCACTAGCTCCCATCTGTATTTTGATAATAAATCTTATGAGGTACAAGCTATATATATCTGAAACAAGCTTTTCTCAACTGGTCCTCCTAGCAAATTTCTTAGCCAAGAAAACAAAGAAAGCATACCTCAAATGGTTGGCCATGGACGGCGAAAGCAACGACGGTACTGGGTAGGGACGGCGGCGACGGTAACCATCAGGAATGACGGTGACGACGTTATTAGGGTTAAGAGAGAAAGGGGGAGAGAAATGGTGAAAGGAAAAGATATAATAATGGGAAAAACAAGGGTTTGGGTCTCATTTTAATTTTATTTGACTAGTTACACCGACCTCGTGAGGTTGGTATATTTAATTATTTTATTTTTAACTTAAAATAATATCGACCTCATGAGGTCGGTTTATTAAAAATAATTTATAATATTTTTAATTAAATAACCCGACCTCATGATGTCGGTAATTTTAATTATTTTATTTTTAATTTAAAAGAATACCGACCTCACGAGGTCGGTTTATTAAAAATAATTTATAATACTTAGTATCAAATAAATTTCCGACGTAATGAAGTCGGTATATTATTTTTTCAAATTTTAGTACAATATTACCAACCTCATGAGGTCGGTTTATTTTTAAAAAAAATTGAAAAATAAATATTACTACTTTACCGACCTCATGAGGTCGGTTTTATAAGGTCGGGAAATCCTGTTTTTTAGTAGTGAATTAATGAATATTTGAACCTTAAAATGAATAACTTTAGTTAGAAACTCATCTATCTATGTATCAAGAATTAGTAGTTACGTAGTACCTGTAATTAAAACAGCAATGCACTGGAAATTTATTGATTCTGCTAATTAATGAAATTATCTCTATTGTGATGAAGCTATCCTTAGGCCTCTAGAAACATTTTGAGATTAAAGTAGTAGCTGATTTAATAAACCAAGTGGACAGCAAAAGTATCTATAATTCATGTACTGGCTTTAACTTGAATTAAAATATGTAATTTTGAGAAATTCATATTCATGCTAAGTCCTATGTATTCCTTATTGTAAAGGAATAGTTTTGTGTAGCAGTAGTATACTTATACGTACTGATATAAAATCCTGAATTAGTAATTGAATAATATATCACTATAAATTACTTTTTATATTTCTCCGTGTAATCAGTTAATATTACGAGAGGATTTTCACCTTTTATTAAAAATTTAGAACTATAGCCAAATTCCGAGTTGTTAATGATAGACTAGCTGGAATATGCGATAAAAAGATATGGAGAACGTGTTGTGCATATAAATAACTATGAGAGCACCTAATTATGACTTAGCTCTCTCTCGTCTATGTTTATACACTAAAATGCTGGTCTTTGGCAATTCATGTAGTTGTCCCTAAGAAATGACACTCTAAAGGTACATGAGAATTTTTCTTTTCAAATTTTAGATTGGCAGAAGTAGATATGAATGTGATACTCTTCCCGTGAGAAAAAGATTGGAGGTTCTATTAAAATACAACTAGTAATATTATTCGATAACTTCATCTTTAACTATAAATTGCTTTTTTCATAATCATAATTGTCTTTGAGTTGTGAAGATTTTAGTTTTAAATGACACTCTAAAGGTGCAAGAGAAGTAATTTTTTAGTTTTTTTAGCGAGCAAAAGAAGTGAAAAAAATACATCTGATAAAGATTTTTTTATATAATATATTATATCGGTTTTGAAAAATATACTCCACTTTGGATACATGGAAAAGTAAGAATTTCTTTAGAGATCGCAAGTAAAATAGCATATAAGACTGCTTGTGACAAAACGTATTTCAATTTAAATGGACATGCACAGTAAACATACATGGAACATTTTGAATCTTTCCAGTAGCACAAGCTATTGCATAATAATACGTGAAAAGGAAAAAAGAATGATATTCTTCAATAGAATTAGAAAAAATTGTTCATCCATGGTGGATGAATATGATGATGATGATGATGATGGCGCCTCCATGCTGCTGCAGCATTCTTCAGATTTCAAATTCAATATGTAAAGCTAACGCACCCATGGTGGGTGGTGACCTTAACACAAGGACGACAGACAATAAAGTAGCGTATTTATTTAGCAAAAACCGATGTGGGTTAAAAGCGTAACAGATTAGTGAAAGAATAATTTTGGGCCAAGAGGATATCACAACATCCTAGCCCATATTCAAAATATGTAACAAGATTTAGAGGGCAATTTGCAGGATTGCCCTTCGCTGGAGGTGGTCTTTAATTTTTACCCCTCAAAATGGCGGTCTTTAAAATTTGCCCTTCAGGCAGAATTTGCATGGACACAGGCAGAATTTCTGCTCATGCAAATTCTGCCAGAAGGCCCAAATTCTTCCTTGCATGGGCAGATTTGCAAAAATTCTGCCTAGCGAAATTTTGGCTTGCGATTTTTTTTTTTTTTTAACTGAGTTGGGGTTCGAACCCAAAACCTCAGGGTGTTAGACGAAGGGAAGTACTTAAAGATCACCAATTTGAAGGGCAAAAATTAAAGACCACCCCAATTGAAGGGCAATCGGCGCAAAAAAAAGTATCGAGATTTACACAAATATCTCTTTTCAGGCCATCATTTACATTTTGTCCCTAAATTTTAATAATTGTGCAAACATAATCTTGAAAAACTATCCTTCCAGATAACATTCGGCTGGAGTCTAATGTTTGCAATCTTATTAACAAAACATTAGATTGTCGCCTAATGTTTGAATAACTTACAAATTTAGATCATAATCTAACGTTTTGTCATAAGATTTTCAATTTGATCAAAAGAAATCTTTAAAATGTGATCCAGATCGTCCAATAAGAAAAATATAATTCATTCGTAAATGTGGATGAGAAGTATTTTTTAGTTTATAGCGACCAAAAGAAAAAACAACAAGCATATTTTAGATATAGTCCACTTTAGATACATGGACAACAACATACCCATTGTAAAATTAAGAATTTCTCTAGATCTTAACATATACTAAGATTTCTTGTGACAAAATGTTTCTCAGTTTTAAATGTAACATACAGTCAAATATACGTGGAACATTTTTAATCTTTCTAGTGATCACAAGTTATTGCATCTCCTTGAAGAACGAAAAAATTATATCCTTCCACATATTTAGTTTAAATTTAAATTAAAAAAATTACTCATCCATGGTGGATGAGTATGAGATGCTAGCGCCTGAGCTGCTTAGCAAGCTTCAAACTCAATTTTCAACATCAATGTAACGCTAACACACCCATGGTGGGTGCTGACCGTAAAACATACGCTCGTAGAGAATAAAAAAGCGTATTTGTTCATCAAATACCGATGTGGAATGAAGCGTTCGGTGGTACTACAGCAACCCAATACAGATTAGTGAAATTTGGGCCAAGAGGATATCACAGCATCCTAGCCCATATTCAAAATAAAAAACAAGATTTACGCAACTGTCCCTAAACTACTTTTTTCCCAGAATTGATCTAATATTATCTGCTGGCACTAATGCTATAAAAAGGTTGAATGGTACATTTGGTTGAATGTTGAGCTATTTACCTAAAGTAAAATAGTGATCAATTTTCACTTAACACTTTCTTTTTTCTCCTTTCTTTAGTGGTAATCTTTCACAATTGTTACCCAAAAAAAAATGCTTTTTATCATAAACTTATCTGTTATCTTTACGTAGTGATGATTTTAATTTAATTTAAATTAAATGACACGCTAAAGATGCACGTGAATTGTTTTTAATTTTTCCGCGAACAAACGTAAAAGTGCATATAATACTTCTGATGGGAAACAAAAATCATATTTTCTGGTAATGCTAACGCACCCATGGTAACAATCCTCATCGGAAGCTCGAGATATATTAAAATAGAATATTTATTTTCCAAAACCGATGTGGGGTTAAAAAGTGCTTGGCCTGGTCAACATTTCGGCAGTGAACTGCTTATTATACTTGTTCGAATATTTTAATTTGTCTAGTACCTTCGACTTGTTTTATTTTTAATCGTAATCTTTATTATTTTCCTCATTGGCTGAAATTTGAATTTATAATTTGACACTCTAAAGGTACACGAGAAATTTTACAACTTTTCAGTAGGCAAAGTAAAATTGCAAATATATGAACTTTGATTAATATTATAAAATATTTTTGTTCAATATATTAACATGAAATGAAATGCAGTTTGTAGTATTTTCATATAGATTTTAAATTAAATACCTAAATTTTCACTTTAAAATATTAAATTGACTCTCGAAAATTAAAAAAAAAAATGCCACGTAAAAGCCTTAGCTATGTCCTAAATCATTTACCGCCAAACACCATTTACATATATTCTAGTTCTAAATCATTTACCGCCAAACACCTTCTACATATATTCTAGTTTTTTTTTTTTTTTTTCCACATAGGCAACAGAAGGGCAAGCAAAGTCCAACAGATTAATAGAGACGAATGGAGAAAACGCAAATACTACTCCTCATGAAAAAAAGAATCAAATTTTTTCGGTTTCAAAATATATAATCTAAAGGTGCGTGTAATTTTTTAACTTTAGCAAATAAAAAAAAAAGCGTGTAATACTCCTATTAAGGACCCGTTTGTCCACGAGAATTATTCACTTTTTTTCGGAATATTTTTTTACTTTTTTCACTTTATGGTGTTTGGCCATAAAAATTCCAAATACAACTTGAAGTTGTATTTGGAATTTGAAAAACAATAAAAACTTGTTTTTCACTTTTTTTTCTCACTTTTTTTACTTTAAATACATTCAAACAACCAAAGATTCTTTGCAAAAATTATAACCAAACACAACTCTAACTCCAAAATATCAAATAAAGTAAAAAATATTTGGTTTTCATGGCCAAATGCCTACTAGGAAAGAGATCATACGCCATTCGCATATGCTCCAAAAAAAAAAAAAAATTAAGTAAGAAAAAGATTGGCTCACCCATTGTGGATGAGCACCATTGGTCGGTGTCCTGCATCAAATCAAACTGCAAATGCTAAAAAGCAGCCCATGGTGGGTGCCTGATTATTATTATTAGGGGTGTACATGAATCGGGTTAGTTTGGATTTTTTAAACATCAAAACAAATTAATTGCATTGAGTTTTTAAATTTATACACCAAACTAAACTAATAAAATTCGGGTTTTTTAACCTCGGGTTATTTGGGTTTTTTTTCGGAATAGTCTTGATACAAAACATAAAAACTTTTATTTCAAATATTTCTTTAGTCCTAGTAAGATACAACTATGTAATTAAAGTGTTTCATAAGAAAATAACACAAAATGTGAGAAGAGTGATGACATTGTATTAAAATATTCAACAAAAGATAATAAAATCGGTTAAAATAAATATTGATAATTAATAAGTCATAAAGAAAATGACCATAATCTAAAAATAATAGGTCATGCTAAAATAAGTACGGCTAATAAGTATTAATTACATGACAAGAAAAAAACTTAAGTTATGTACTTTCACTCTCTAAACTAATTATGCAAAGCTAAAGAATAGATATCCAACATTATTGTCATTTCTAGTGGTAAATTAAATTTCTTTTGTTAGTATAAGTGTTGAGTTGGTTTTGGTTTGGACTTTATATGAGTTACTAACATCCATAGGATATAAAACTTATTCACATTCAAAATCCTAAGTTCAGGCTTGAATAATATGATAATAGATAAAAAACTACGAAAAAATTTAAAAAATATTTATAAGTTACATTACAAATAAATATTTGTATGTATAAAATATTTTAAAAATTGAATACATATAATGTCGGGTTGGTTTGGTTCGGTTTGACTTTTTTTAGCTAAAACCAAACCAAACCAATTATGGTCGTGTTTTTTTTTTCATCAACACCAAACCACTTGTCGGATTTTTTTCTCGATTTAGTGCGATTTGTCGATTTACTTTGTACAAACCTAGTTATTATTAGTAATTGGTAATAGAGGATATGCATTATATTATATACTTATTTAATTAAGTATGTAATACTTTCATATAATATGTACCTTTCATATTTTCAAATTTCAATGTAATGCAAACACAACCATGGTGGGTGGCGACTGACAGCATAAGCTCGATGAGAAAAGGTCATAAGTAGTCCCTTATTTATGGAAGTAGGTCTAAAATGGTCCCTTAACTATACACTTATCGGTTTTAGTCTTTTAACTATTCAAAAACTTATCAAATTTGGTCTCCGTCTATTTTTTTATACAAACAGCGTACAAACTCATAAACTTTCGTGAGATTAATCATTAAACCATTCCTCAAACCTATATTTCACTCTCTCTACTTCTTTTTCCTCAAGTTCCTCTTGTTTAAAAAAATTAAAAAAAAAAAAAAGCATTCTAGCACTGGTGTCTCTCTCAAGTCTCTAAAATTCGAAAAGACAAACTCAGGCACAAATTTTATGTAACCATTCTTCTCAAACACTACTAAAAAACTGATAAAAACCGACGGAAAAAAACCAATGGAAAAAACCGACGAAAAGACCGACAGATTCTGTCGGTTTTTTCAATAATTTTTTTAAAATATTTTTTTTAAGAAAATCGACGGACTGTGTCGATTATTTTTTGCACAAAAATGCGCGAAAAAATATAATTATTTGTTATATTATTTTCTAAAATAAACCGATGGAGTCTGTCGGGTTTTTATTTTTATTTTTTATTTTTTTATAAAAAAAATCGACGGAGTCGAAGTCTGTCGGTTTTTAGAGCGAAAAAACAGTATAAATTAAATCAATGTAAGTATATGAACAAAAAATATTAGTGGTCTAGTGGTAAAGCCCTTTAATGCCAAGGAACATACCCGGGTTTGACTCCAAGTTCCTACATTTCATTCTTTAATTTTCAAAAAAAAAAAAAATGACCTGAGACGGTCAGTTTTTTTTTTAACCAAACCGACAGACTGGGTCGGTTTTAACCGACGCAGTCCGTCGGTTACGAAATGTGAGAGAGAACTTGAGGAAAAAAGTTGAGGTTAAACAATGAACTTGAGGAAAAAGTAGCAGGGAGAGAGAAATATAGGTCTGAGGAATGGTTTAACGATTAATCTCACGAAGGTTATGAGTTTGTACGCTGTTTGTATAAAAAAATAGATGGAGACCAAATTTGATAAGTTTTTGGATAGTTAAAGGACTAAAACCGGTAAGTATATAGTTAAGAGACCATTTTAGACCTACTCCCATAGATAACAGACTATTTATGGCCTTTTCTCTAAGCTCGATAGATACAATAAACAAGCGTATTTAATTACCACTGGATGGCCTATGCCCGTGTTGCGCATGGCCCAACACTTTGGATTATGGTTGTGTTTAGATAGTGATATATATATATATACTATGTTCAAAATACGATTAATGTAACATTGTAGTTTGTGTGCCGTATCTAAAACTTTATTATATTCGTGTTTGCTACGGAAATTTATTAATACTTCTTAAAAGAGAAGACTTGTTTAAAAGAAAACTATTTTCCTCTCTTTGAGATAAAACAATAGTAATATTTAAGCATCAGTTGAAACTTTCAATTTTAATTTGATTAATTTAAAGGTGTAAAATACTTATTATTATTTTTATCAAATTTTGATTTGGATAATTCTAATTCAAATTATTAAATTAATTTTACATGTTTAAAACGAAACAAAGTAAAAATTGATTTTTTATTTAAACGAAGAAATGCTATTTTTTAATTTTTGGTAAATATTCTCGGTCTAGCTCATTTACTTATCATGTTGTCTTTTGCATGGTTTTTTAAAGAAACGTGAATTAGAATTATAATTTGACTAATTTACCTTATTCATTATTTGATCTTCATTTCATATTAATCTCCTTTCACATTTATTAGAATAAGAATAAAAATAAAAAAGTAATTAAATTCTATCTTATTTTAAAATATAAATATTTTAATTATATTTATTTTAGTAAACATAACAAATAACTGACATGGCGGAATAGCAAATACAGCGATTAAATATTTTGAAGAAAAATAATAATATGGGGTCCATGTTTTTTGTTGTGCAATAATTTCATTTGCTCCCACTAATGGATTAATACCCATGTGGCAATGAATCCACTATTATTGACTTGATGGGGATACTTTGGGAATTACATGAATATTGTTTGATTTTTTAATATATGGGGTGCACGTTTTTTTTTCCATGAGTTTGGAGAGGGTGGGGGTCTAGTTTTTTCCTTTTTTTTTTTTTTTTTTACTATTGCTTGGCGTTTTTAGTATGAGGTCCACCTTTTTTTTTTTTTTAAGAGTGACTGACGACGAAGCATGGATAAACCGATGCTTCGATATAGTAGAAAAATAGAAATATAATAAAGTATATCTATCTACTTTTTAGAAGAGTTGGTAATATAAAGTATAAAATGTCATTTTTTTGCCCTTAAATAAAAAAGTGGGTGGGACCACAAAGGATTTTTTTGCCTTAAATAAAAAAGTGGGACTGAACACGGACGACGAACTTGCCTCTATAAACCGACTCTTCTATATAGTAGTAAAGTAATACATATATTATGTTCAAAACACGATTAATATAACATTGTAGTTTGTGCTCCGTATTCAAAACTTTATTATATTAGTGTTTGCTACGAATACAATGTTGGCAAAAATTTATTAATACTTTTTAAAAGAGAAGACTTATTTCAAAGGAAACTATTTTTCTCTCTTTGAGATAAAACAACAGCAATATTTAAGCATTAGTTGATACTTTGAATTTTTATTCGGTTAATTTAAAGGTGTAAAATATTCTATTATTAATGTATGTAGATTGGGCCTAAACAATACCTATTATTTTTTATTAAATTTTGATTTGGATAATTTTAATTCAAATTATTATACTAATTTTACATGTTTAAAATGAAACAAAGTAGAAATTTGATTTTCTATTTAAATGAAGAAGTTCTATTTTTTAATTTTTAGTAAATATTTTTGGTTTAACTCATTTTATTTGTCATGTTGTCTTTTGCACGGTTTTTTAAAGAAACGTCAATTGAAATTAGAATTTCACTAATTTATCTTATTAATTATTTGATCTCCATTTAATATTATTTTTTATTTTATGACATTAATCTCTTTTCACATTTATTAGAGTAAGAAAAAAATGAAAAAGTAATTGAATTTTATCTTATTTTAATATATAAGTATTTTAAGTATATTGTTGTACAATAATTTCATTTGCTCCCACTAATGGGTTAATACGCATGTAGCAATGAATCCATCATTATTGATTTAACGAGATACTTTGAAAATTACATGAGTATTGTTTGATTTTTTAATATGGGATGCACTTTTTTTTTTTACATTGTTTGTTTTTTTAATATGGGATTCACTTTTTTTTTTAATGTTGCTTGATTTTGTTAATATGGGGTCCACTTTTTTTTTCCAGTGAGTTTGGAGATGGTGGGTTCCATTTTTATTTTTTTTAAATATTGGTTGGTGTTTAATGTGGGTCCTACACATCTTTTTTTTAATGGAACAAACGACGAAAAAGTTGAGCCAACCGGCTCTTCTATATAGTTACTAGATGGCGTATGCCTGTGCTGCGCATGAGCCCAACATTTTAGATTATAGTGTATTTATGTGTGTATTTGTTTTTTGATATTGTTTGATTTTTTAATATGGGGTCCAATATTTTTAATATGATGTCCAATTTTTTTTTTTTTTTTTTTTTTTTTTTTAACATGAGTTGGAGGTGGACGACGATACCACCTCCCAACACTTTGGATTATAGTGTATCTATGTGTATGTAGTTGTGTTTGGGTAGTGATAATATATATATATATATATTATATATTTTATATTGCCAATAAACACACACATATATACTATGTTCGAAATACGATTAATATAACATTGTAGTTTGTGCTCCGTATCCAAAATGATATTATATTAGTGTTTGCAACGAATACAAAGTTTGCAAAAATTTATTAATACTTTTTAAAAGAGAAGATTTGTTTAAAACGAAACTATTTTCCTCTATTTCAGACAAAATGATAGCAATATTTAAGCATCAGTTGATACTTTAAATTTTAATTCTATTAATTTAAAGGTGTAAAATATTCTATTGTTAATGTATGTAGATTGGACCTAAACGATACTTATTATTTTTATCAAATTTTGATTTGGATAATTCTAATTCAAATTATTAAATTAATTTTACATGTTTAAAACGAAACAAAGTAGAAATTTGATTTTCTATTTAAATGAAGAACTACTATTTTTTTTTATTTTTGGTGAATATTATTGGTTTAGCTCATTTTACTTGTCATGTTGTCTTTTGCACTTTTTTTAAGGAAACGTTAATTAGAATTATAATTTGACTAATTTACTTTATTTATTATTTGATATCCATTTAATATTATTTTTTTCTTTTACGACATTAATCTCTTTTCACATTTATTAGAGTAAGAATAAAATTACATAGAAATATTTTAAGTATATTTATTTTAGTAAACATAACAAATAAATGACATGGCGGAATAAAAAATACAAAAGTTAAATATCTAGATTAGATCTCAGGCTAATATAAGAAAAGAAAGGAAATTGTATGGTTTGACTACTTAATCTTTTGAAGAAAAGCAATAATATGGGGTCCACGTTTTTTGCTGTACAATAATTTCATTTGCTCCCGCTAATGGGTTGATACGCATGTGGCAATGAATCCATCATTATTGACTTAATGAGAATACTTTGGGAATTACATGAATATTGTTTGATTTTTTAACATGGGGTGCACGTTTTTTTTTTTTGATATTGCTTTTTTGTTTTAATATGGGGTCCGCTTTTTTTTTTGACATTGCTTAATTTTTTTAATATGAGATGCACCATTACATGAGTTTGGAGGATTTTTTTTTTAATATTTTTAACATGAGGTCCACTTTTTTTTTTTTTTTTTTTTAAACATGAGTTGGGACGGTCGATGATCCATCCCTCAACCCATGCTTCGATATAGTAGTAATTAATTAAAAAATACCGGTGTGGGTATTAAAAGCGTTCGGCTGGTATCAGTAAAAACCCATTCCAGAATAGTGGGAAGAATAATTTGGGCCAACAGGATATCACAGCGTCGTAGCCCATATTCAAAATATGTAACAAGATTTACACAAATGTCTCTTTTTTAGGCTACCATTTAAATTTTGTGTACTTTATTAAAAGTTGTACAAATATAGCCCTTAGAAATTATCTTTCTAAATAACATTAGACTGGTTCTAATGTTTGATCATATGTTTTTCAGTTTTATAAACAAAATATTAGATAATAATCTAATACGATTTTAAGTTTGAGATAAATAATGTTTGAATAACTTTAAAAAATTTAGACAATGGTCTAGCGTTTTCTCATACGATTTTAAGTCTGCTTAAAAAGAATCTTTAGACTGCGGCCTAAAAGGTTCATAAATTATAAAAATAATAAAAGTAAAGATCATTTACTAAATAGCAATTTGAAAAAGAATAACTGGTGAAAATTTTTGGAAATTTTCTCATGGGCCCCGAACTTTAAAGGTCGTTGATTAGGATTTAGGCCTCATTTGTTTTCATTAAGATTAAGATGTCTAAATTTGAATGCACGTCTGAATGATTAAGATGTTGTCCCTAGATCTGAACACTGAATGATTAAGACTGCTTGTTTTTCAACATCTGAATGTGTCTAATGTATTTATTTAAACATAATAAATACACGTCAAATAAGAAAGTATCTGAATATTAGAAAATAAATACATATTTAATAAAATAAAAATATTACTCCATTTGATAAAAAATGAAACATTTGTTTTTGCTAGTAATGATGGAGATGTTTGTAGTGGTGGTGGGTAGGGGTGTTCATGGTTCGGTTTGGTCGGTTATTGATTAAAACCATAGCCAAACCAATTTAGTCGGTTTTTAAATATCTAAAACCATAACCAAACCAAATAAAATAATAACCACCGGTTTGGTTATTGTCGGGTTGGTTCGGTTTGGTTCGATTTTTCGGTTTATGACTAGCAGTCATGAGACTTATCAGTAAACCATTAAAAAGTTAAAAAAGACATGTCTTTTTTTTATTCAAACGATAAATTTTATTTATAGTTTAAGGTTGAACGATATACATCATGGAAACATTTTCACTATTAGTGATAGTGTAGTACTCAAGTTACCCAAAGTTGCTAAACTATTACATATAGAGCTAAAAACTAACTTAGTAGTGGCTGCACCATTTTTGTCATCTTAATACACATACCAAGAAATAAAGTAGAGCATAGGTGCTTTTAGTTGTTGTTACAAACATATATATTAATTAAACATAAAGACTACCTAAAATTAAAATGAAAATATATGAAATAAAAAAACTCTGTGTAATGATCCCAAACTTTGGGGCAATACTTGCATTTTGCCTTCAATTCTCCCATTTTATTAAAAAAACTGTATGTAATGATCCCAAACTTCAGATGTTTTTCTATCATTATCCGCAAGGCTAGGGTCTCGACTACAAGGAGTTGTTCTTTTTTGCTTTTTAGGAGGATTGCCCACGAAAAAAGTATTAGGGCATTACCATGTGCTTGAGTTGCAGCAAATGCTGATGTTACTGAAGTATCTTCTATAGGAACCTCCAAATCTACAACCTCTGTCCTTTTCATATGAAAAATATTAGAAGTTTCGGACCCATTCAGACAAGAAAAAAGAAAAGTATAAATTCGGAAAAAAGAAGAAGAAACAACCTAAAATCAAATGGCTGACAAAGAAAGGCTAAAAATTTAAGTTAAAGACATTAGACTCTAACGTGACCTTCTGTTAGTAGGTTTACACTTAACACTTAAAGAGTTAAACGACTTAAAGACATGGGCTTTGATATACTCTTAAAAACATGGGCCTTAAACAATCATATGAAATAAGTAGACCAAAAATCAAATTAATGATTAAAAGGTATAAAATATTTATAATTATTTATGAAAAACTAATATTATACATATAAATAATTATAAAAGTTATGTATATAATTTATCAGTTTGGTTCGGTTATTTATTCGGTTATTTTTTAATAGAACCATAACCAAACCAAATATTATTGGTTTTTAAAATTTAAAACCAAATCAAACCAAACCAAACCAAATGTCGGTTTTTTTATTCGGTTTGGTTTAATTTTCGGTTTGGTTTTGGTTTTAACCAAAATCGTGAATAACCCTAGACTGGTGGGTGGTGGGGCTTTTGAGGGTGGGGGGCTGGTAGGTGGTGGTGGGTGATGTGGAAGGGTTGTGGTGGTGCCGTGGGTGGTGGTGAGGGGTAGTTGGGAGGTTAGGGCCATGGTGAGTGGAGGGGTATAGGGTTCGGGGTGGGTGACGGGGGCGGGGTGGTAGTGGTAGGGTGGGTGGTGGGAGTGAGGGGGTTGGGGTGGTGGTGGTGAGGGGGGTGGGTTGGGGGATGGGGTGGGTTGTGGAGGGTTGGGGTGGGTGGTAGGAGTTGTGGGGTGGAATCAGTGGTAAACATTATCCATAAAAAATTACCTCTCAATGATATTAAGAATTCGTTTAAGATCTTAATAATTAAGACCTATTCAGACTAAATAAGTGCTTAGATCTTAATATAAACAAATGCACTTAATGACCTAAAGTCTGAACCATTCAGATTCAGACCTTCATTAAGTGCAAACAAATGAGGCCTTAGCGTTTATTGATGCGGTGTCAGCTTAGCAACTCTTCGATTCAGCAAAATATCATAACAGGAAGAGATAGCAAGTTCAGTCTAGTCATCTCTACATCACCCACATATATTCTCATCTATTTGACTCAACAATTAAAATTTTGGAAATACGTGATTGAGTGTATTATATCTAAATTTCTAACATAAAAAAGAATAAAGTATTTCACTTCCAATAGAACACCGCAGACACATTCAACATAATCAAGTTTTTTTGCGAGGTTATAAACTTATAATTGCTACTTTGAGACGAAGAATGATAAGAAAGGAAACTTTAAAGTGTGTCTAGAAACATGTAAGTTTCGATATTAGAATGTGAACTGAAATGGCTGAAATTTGAAACTTAATTGGATACTCTAAAGGTTAGGCACATGCGATGCAAAAAGTTAAAAACTTTCAGCGAGCAAAGTAACAAAATGCAAATAATACTTCGCACGGAAAAAAAATAATCAAATCTTTGGGTTTCAAAAGATGCTCTAATCAGAAGTGGAATCAGAATTTGAACTTTATGTAGGGGCGGATTTAACCAGAAGTCTAACCAGAATTTGAACTTTATTCGGGTGTTCACCCGAACACCCTAGGTAAAAACTTACAGTGTATGTATATGATCAATTTTCTGTGTTTATGTACATATATTAAAACTTTGAAACCCTGAATAAATGTAAAAGGTTAGCTCAAGTGATCCAGAGTGTTCAAAATTGTCTCTAGCATCCTAGTTTCGATTCCCGTTAACAGCATTATATTTTACATTAGCTTTTGTGGTTTTTTCAAACCCCCTGAGTGAAAATCTTGGATCCGCCACTGAATTTATGGGTTTGAGACTATGGGATAACAACTTCAAGTGCTAATAAATGGATTCGGAATTTAAAATTCATACATATTTAGTAAAAATCTTACTCCCACAGTCTCAAATTGTCAGTCGTGATTTCTAAAGATTGTCTTAGATTATTTTTCGTTTTAGAAGTTCATGATAAAATTAATTATTTATTTTTCATTTTATCCTTAGTAGTAATTGTTCTTGAAGACTACAAACACCTCAATTATGGAGTGATGTTATAATTGTTCAATACTAATAAAGGGTAAAATAATTATAAGCAAAAAAATACTCCTAATTAGTGTTTCTTAAGAGGAGTGTAAAAGAGAATAACAGACGGAGGGAGTATCATATTGGCGGTTTTTAAGTAAAGTCACTGGGTCTGGTGCTGATGCATATAATAATTCTAGTAAAAGAAAATCATACTCACTTTCTCCAAAAAAAAAAAAAAAAAAAAAACTCCCTCCGTTCACTTTTACTTGTCCAGTATTCTAAAAATAAATTTTCACTTTTACTTGTCACTTTTAGCATATTAAGAGAAGACAATTTATTTTTTCCTGTTTTACCCATAATATTAATTACTCACTTCAAATCATTTTTCAAATCGAATAAAAATATGCATCAATTAATATGGGTACATTGTTTAATTATGTAGTCTATTTATTATTTCTTAAACAACGTGGAAAGTTTAAGGTGGACAAGTAAAAGTGAATGGAGGGAGTAGTAAAATAAAAAAATAAAAAAAAATCTCAACCATTGTGGATGAACATTCTTCTGGTATGCCGCTGGGATGATCCTTCCAAATATTATCATAATAATTGAGAAAGCTAGTCGATGACCTGCAATTTCATCAATTTGTAAAGCGAACGCACCCGTTGTGGGTGGAGCGCAACGTTTGATAAACTCCAACTATTAAAGTTATTTACTTGTTTGCTCGACCGATGTGGGATGTAAAGTAGCTCAAGGCTAACTGGTTGTGATAATTGGCTTTGTTGGAAAAGCTCAATTATATTCTAAAATAACGGACATGCGACAAGAATGATTGCATGTTTAGGAAGACAAAATTAGCCCACAAAAATATGAATCGTTTAACCTGTTTAATTTTTAGCTGACTATTGATTCGTCTATTAATTAACTCAACCCATTTTAATTCATCTAATAATAAGACACTCACAATTTACTTGAAAACCTCCTAAGCTTACAAAGTAATCCACGACACTCACAATTTACTTGAAAACCTCCTAAGCTTACAAAGTAATCAAATACCAAGTGATATTAAATGATGTAGTACTGAGAGGAACATTAAATTCTCGGGAATCAAATAAGTTTTATGTGATATTTTGTTAGGCACTCTTAATCTTTGAACCATGTGTAAAGTTCATCACTTTGCGTTATTAAAGGCGGATTCAAAATTTAAAACTTTATGAGTTTAACTTTTAAGATTTTTCGCATTGAACTCTATATATTTTTAAAGTT
Organism: Lycium barbarum; assembly: GCF_019175385.1. Classification (NCBI taxonomy): domain Eukaryota; kingdom Viridiplantae; phylum Streptophyta; class Magnoliopsida; order Solanales; family Solanaceae; genus Lycium; species Lycium barbarum. The sequence continues at coordinate 165,676,635 of NC_083337.1, forward strand.
ATGGGTTCTTATCTATTATTTGTTGCAATTTTACTAAATTTTTACCCGATTTAAATTTATGCTTGCGGTGAAAGTATAGGGTTCAAATGAACGAAGTATCGTAACGGTGGTTGGTGGATCCACCATTGCCTATTATAATGAAATACTACTCACTCTTTGAGTCTTTGTGATACTTTTTACTTTTTGAAATTTAAACTATATGAACTTTGACTAATATTTAAAATGTTTTTATTAATCATATTAACATGAAAAGAATTACAACTCATATTACTTTTTATATAGTTTGAAATATCCAAATTTTTATTTCAAAAGATTAAGTTGACTCTCGAAAGGAAAAATAGTGTCACATAAATTGAGACGAACGGAGTAATATATATGTGCATCTTCAAACTGGCTAACCATATCAAAGCCTTAGCTATGTCCTAAATCGTTTCCAAAGACCGTTTACATGTATTCTAGTTCTTCTCACTTAGGCAACAAGAGAGCAAGGAAAATCCAAACGATCAATAGAGACGAGAGTAAAATAATGTAGATAATACTGCCCGTGAAAAAACTATCACAGTTTTCTTTCAAAAGATAAAATCTAAAGGTGCATGGAGTTCTTTATTTACAAAAAGTTTAGCCAGTAAAAAGAGAAGTGCATATATTACTTCTATTAAGAAAAAGATCATACTCCTATGCTCCAAAAGAAATTTAAATAAGAACAAAAATATTAGCTCACCCATAGTGGATGAGCTTGTTTGCCGTGAGTACTGCAGTAAATTACAAAGCTAACGCAGCCCATGGCGGGTGCCTTGGTTAGTAGCATATGATAGTATGACATAAGCTAGAAATATATCTATCTAAATCTAAATTGGAGTAGTCATCTTTGACTAGTTGGTAAAGCTAACACACCCATGTTGGGTGGTGACCGTTGTTCAGAAAAGGGCCTAATATGCCTTCGATTCGAACTATGAGATTTGGTACAAAAATATCCTCCGTTTATCTTTACACTCTAAAATGCCCATGTCATCAACCTATTGGGCCTAAATTGCCCTTATTTTTAACGGCAGGGGCATTTTTGGCCCAATAGATGGACGGAGGGCAATATTGTACCAAATCCCATAGTTCAGGGGCATTTTATGCCCTTTTCCGAAAAAATAATTAAATTTTTATTTTTTACGTGGCACGTTTTAATTGGTTAGTTTTAAAATTAACCTAAACTAATGATATCCCAACACAAAATCTGGATCCACCTAGCCTGCCCTGACTTAAAATGGTGATTGTAACAACATTCGTCCCCGCTGGTGAGCCACCGTTAATCTCCATCGCCCTTTCCTCTATTGAAACAACCCAAAACCGCCCATTAAAACCACCACCATAACACCGCTCATCCAAACGGCCCATCGAGCCACCATTAACTAGCCAATATTCTTGGCTGGTTGTTCTATGTAGACAAATAATCTAATTTGTTAAAAGAACGAATTATTAATTGAATTGCATGGATGGTTATTTCATGCAGTTATGAAGTGTAATATTTTTTTAAATGAATATTTTCGGATAATCATTTCTGCCACATAAACATTCCCATTAATTACCCTGGGGTTAAAGTGAAATTAAGGGTATTCAATTTTGCCACATGAACATTCCCATTAATTTCCCTTATATAGTTACTGGGTTTCAAGTGAAATTAAGGGTAATCATTTTTGTCACATGAACATTCCCATTAATTTCCCTTATATAGTTACTGGGCTTCAAGTAGGGGTGTTCAAATGAGACCGAAAACCGGCTCAGTTTGGTTTGATTTGGTTTTAAATTTTGAAAAAACCGATTAACATTTGGTTTGGTTTGGTGTTACACTAAAAAAAAATAAACTGAATCAAACTGAACCAAATTGATAAATACATACATATTTAAAATATTGTGTTGTGTATGGGTGTGTGTGTGTGTGTGTGTGTGTTGCATATTAATTAAAAAAATTATCTATCTTCTTTATAATTTTGGTTCATTTCAAGTCCAATACTAATTCAAATAATTAGAAAGAAAAGTCTATCCCATTCAAATTTTGTGTTGAGATATAATTAGTTTAGGTTAATTTTAAAACTAACCAATTAAAACGTGTCATGTAATAAATAAATAAAACTAATTATTTTTTCAGAAAAATGTGCCTAAAAGGCCCCTGAACTATGAGATTTGGTACACTATTGCCTTCCGTCTATCTATTGGGCAAAAAATGCCCCTGCCATTAAAAATAAGGGCAATTTAGGCCCAATATAGGTTGACGGCAGGGACATTTTAGAGCGCAAAGGTAAACATATGGCATTTTTGTACCAAATCCCATAGTTCGAGGGCATTTTAGGCCCTTTCCTTAGTTCACCGAAGTCGATTTGGGATGTATAAACGTTGGTGGGCTAGGAACGTATATGGCACAGAACTAACCTATTCCTAACTTATAGCCTTTGACTTACTTTTGTTATTTTGGTTTAAAAATACTTTTTTAGACACTACAAAAGTGTTTAAAACTATTTTTGATTAAAAACATCTAAAATAAGTCAATTCCAATAGGGCAATATTTGCACGATTGACCTTCACTGGGGGTGGTCTTTAATTTTTGGCCCTCAAATTGGTGGTCTTTAACTTTTTCCCTTCACTAAAAATCCTTTGGTTTCCGGTTCGAACTCTCGCTCAAGCAAAAATTTAAAAAAAAATCGCAAGGTAGAGTTTTGGCCTTAAGGCAGAATTTGCATGGCCAGAATTTTGCAAAATTCTGCCTTGCGGATCCAAACATTTGCCCTGAGATTTTTTAAATTTTTTTGTACTGAGCTGGGGTTCGAATCCACAACTTCGGGGTGCAATTTGAAGACACAAATTAAAAACCACTGCATATGAAGGCCAATCCGTGCAAATAATGATTCCAATGGGCTTGGTAGCCCACTGATTATGTTCGGGCCAAAACCCGAAAATCCTATTTTAGAAGTCTGAATTTTGTGTGAAAATTTCACCGAGGAAAGGACACAAATGGCCGCTGGGCCATAAATAATCCCATGCGCTGGCCCATCTATTCCCAAATCCAAAAATTAGCCCATAAACTGTTCCCATCCGGTAGCCAAAATCTTTAGCAAGCCTTTTGTGGCCACAAAAGATTTAAAAAGTCGCCCCTAAAGTCTGGCCGGTCCAATAACCCCATCGCTTTAAAAAAAAAAAAAAGTCAGACTTTTTGTGACGACTAAAAATCGCCACTAAAGGCTGCTACAGAGAAATAAGGCTTTTTAGTGGCAATTAAAAAAGTCGCCACTAAAGGTTAAATATCTCAAAACATGTATAATATGTGGATATTTAGTAAGAAATATACCAAAAAACACTGAGACGATTTTTGTATATAATATGTATCGTTTGTGTATAAAAATATCTATCAGTACCTATATGTAATGTATAGAAACTGTATAAAATATGAATCACTAAGGTATGCATCATTTTTGTATATAATATGTATCATTTGTGTATATAATGTGTATTATAGAATAGAAAATTGTATCGTTTTTGTATATAATATGTATCATTTTTGTATAAAAAGTGTATATATAATTCTAGCATGTGTATATAAACTATATCAGTCTTGTATAGAAAGTGTATCATACGTATAAAAAATGTATCATAGAAACCGTATCATTGTGGTATATAATATGTATCACTATTCTATATGTTAAAAATAAATATCATATCATTATTGTATAATATGTGTATAATAAATGTATAATTAACGTATAATTTATGTATAATAAATGTAAGATTAATTCCAGCATATGTATATAAAATGTATAATTCTTGTCTATAAAGTTTATATATAATTCCAACATATGTATATATGCTGTAGCAGCCCTTTAGTGGCGACGTTTTTGTGGCGACTTAGTCTCCACAAAAAGTCTTTTTTTTTTAAGCGTTGGGTTGTTGGGTCGGCCAGCCTTGGCATTATTTTGGGCCGACCGGCCATTTTTTGGCATTAATTTGGACCGACCGGACACCTAATGGGATTAAGCCCAAACAATGATTAAATGTGGGATTACTTTGGCTGAGTAGACACACAGTGTCCTTTTCCCAATTTCACCTGGGATAATTATTGGGTCATTGGCACTTATGCCTCTTATTTTGTGTGTGTTAGTAAATGACCCTCTTTTTATTTTTCTTACAACTTATGAATTTTTCAGATCAGGGTTTAATGAACTCTTTTGAATAAACTGAATTTTTTTATGAGAAAAAGTTAAGACAAACGTTAGACGACGATGGTCTAGTGTCGTATGTAATACTGAATATTCAAAATCACAATATTCTAGTTACAGTTGGAACATTGCATTGCAAAAACCGAGTATTGGCCTTAAACTTTTTTTTTTTTTTTTTTTCAAATTCGTTGTTTTAGTTTTCTTTTTTCAGAATCTGAGAATTGAATATATTTGTGTAATCTACCTTCCATGTGCATGAGAAATAGAACAGGAATAAGTTACACATTCAACAGATTTGAAAGCCATCATTATGACCTTTCACCAATTTATTACTGTTCAAGATTACAACATTCTTGAATCAAATTTCAACTGGGCGGTGATTTGCTGGAATATATTTTCTTCCTAGCTACCACATCAGATAAATCAACAACTGAATTGTCCGTGTCTCAAAACAATGAATTGGGCAGAATTCAATCAATTCATTCTGTCAAGTGACAATATGCCTGTCCTCCTTATGTTGACGAAAGCCTCTTTCATGTCTCCAAAATATGCACGTGGAAATTTGAAAAAAGAAAAAAAATGCTGGAAGAGCAGGAAATTTTATCGAAGTGGAAATTGACATGTATGAGAATTAAAATTTATTTTAACTATTTTTAGATGAATGAAACCGTCAAATATCATACGTCGAAATTATTGTCAGAAAAGAAGAGATTGCAAGATTCAATTTGGCGCAGTATATATGGTCAAATGATGAATCCCAGATTCAGAAAAAATTGGCTCATCTAATGATTGATAGCAATGAGATCGTCACATAATGTCAATTTTCTATAGTTAATCTTACACCTAAAGTTGTTGATCAATTCCGCTGGGTATATATAAGTAAAAACTTACGTATCTGTATCGAATGTTTATTAACAAATACATACCACGCATCTATGAGTAAGTTACTCTACAACATATTTCTTTCTGTTCAGCTGTCTGATCAAAATGGAATATTGTATATTGAAAAGACGAGTATTAACATAGTATACCAACATGATTTTCAACGTCCTTTTTCAATTTTAACTTTAAATACGCTTCTTTTTCAAATCTCAAATAATCAATTCAAGTAGATTTTGCTGATAACCCCAACCAGAAAGAAGATTCTGAAAAAAAAATATCTCCTATGCACTTCTCATATATGGAAAATGACACGCTGTGCTATCTTATGTTTTGATGATTTGACAAATCTTAAGGAACCAGATATGATCAGGTTCACTTGTTGAATTTGGTCAACCTCTTGATATCTCATGTACTGATATATTAACATGCTTCTTGAAGAATCAGATACTATCAGTCACTTTACACAAGCTGCAGGATATGAAGGATCGCATATATTTTCAGAGGGACCAGATCCAGCTATTGCTTGGTCAACTATACAGTTGTAAAGTTGTTGCCACTGCTGTGCAGTAGTGCAGCAGCACATCAACAGAGTGGCTTGACTTTCTACATAGACAACAACATCATGTTGAAGTGAAGATCTATTCTTGCACAATCAAATTGCTCATATTCTAAGTGCAAGTCTCCACCTCTTGAGGTGCTCTCAAGAACAAAGCTCCAATGAACAGAAAGACCAGTTCTCACCACTAAAGATATTTTAAGTCCTTAGATTTGTTTGAGTCTTTATCCTATAAATTGTAAACCTACTCTTCTCTTTTAAGAAGTTGTTTGTAGGTATTTTGAATTCTCAGAAGTTGTTTGTAGCTTTTTGGTGGTACACCAAGCTAGAGTTAGTCTAGGTGGATTAGTTGAATTCTCAGAAGTTGTTTGTAGCTTTTGAGTGGTACACTAGGCTAGAGTTAGTTTGGGTGTATTAGTTGAATTCTCAGAAGTTGTTTGAAGGCGGTTTACCTACTTAAGCTTCTGAGTGGTACGCTAGGCTAGAGTTAGTTTAGGTTTATTAGTTGGCTTGACTAGAGGTAGTCAAAAGGTACTTACAACAGGGTGTATTGTAAGGGATGAGGGATTATGTGAGTTAATTCCTACGTTGCAAGAGTTATAATATGAAGTTGCTTGGTGTTAGTGGAGTTGAAATCTTACGTGATAGGTCGTGATTTTTAATCGCTTGAGCAAGGAGCTTTCCACAATAAAATCTTATCTGATTTACTTACTGCACTACATCAGAGAACTGGTAGACAATCAGGTTTCTCATATATTGTTTGGTGAACGCAGAGCTTCTAACGGAAAATTATCGGACTATGAGGGAATTCATGCAGGAAAATATAGTACGCTATGAAATATTTAATTGGGAAATGCTTCTTTACACGCAATATTAAATTAGGCCGCAAAATCTTTGTCGTTTAGGATTTACTACGTTATCAAAATATTGTAAATCTTTGTCACGCTGAAATCTCAGAGTCGATTTGGTGTGGCAAGAAAGAAAATCTGAAAATCTATCCCGACATAGGTGCTCATGCTTCACTAAAATTCGATTGCTTAGAAGGAAGAGAAGAGCCCAGCAAATCTCATTATCATTTAATTATACCATCATAATATTCTTTCAACTATAAAAAATTAATAAGATCTACCTAAAAATAAGAAGCAATCATGATAGCATATCTTGAAAACAAGCTACACATTTTAATAATCTACTTAACATCATGTGCCGACAAAATAGTATAGTCCACCTTCCGATGTAAGAGTTCAGAGTGTTCAAACTTAGATTAATCAACTAAGAGCCTGTTTGGATGCTGAAAAACAGTTTATAAGTAAAAAAAAATTAAGTTGGTGTAGCCCAACTTATTTTTTTGGCTTATAAATTATTTTCAGCTTATAAGCTGCTTTAGATAAGGTAAGTCATGGGCTAAATTATTTTTTTGGACTTATTTTAGCACAAAATGACTTATAAGCTGGCCAGCCAAACATTCAAAAAAGCTGAAAACAGCTTATAAGCAAATCCAAACGGGCTCGAAGAGATATTGAAGGTGGCTTTAAAAAAAAAAAAAAAAAAACCAAGAGATATCAATGTCTGATTCTATCAATCACGTTCACTTTCATTAAACAAACCAACCAATTCCACATATCACTGGATGTCTGTCAGTACTACTGGTAGATTGAAGAAAAATAAATCAACTTTCATTACTTAGTTTGTCAATCCACAAGGAAGAGACCTAAAAAAGACATCCCAAGAAGAAGAAAAATTAGATAGAAATGATTCAGGTGAATCAAATCTCTTTACCCAACTCAAGATCATTAAGTTAACCTTCAACTCTGATCTAAGAACGAAGTTCTTTTTCTGCCTTGCAAACTTCCAAGCCTGAAACTAAGGAAATTCCTAATGAAAAAACGTTTCTGTTTTTACGGATCCTGCTCAGCGTAAATCCAAATTCATGACTTGATCTTGTTCAACGTGAATCTACATTAATCGGCCAGTGAATCTAGCCAAAAAAAAAAAAAAAAAGTAAAGTACTACCATCTACATGAGAGGGCTATTGAGAAGTCCATGCCAAGAAGAACCACCAACTCCATTCCACATTCTCCTAGTTGAATCAAAATCACCCATATTATTTCCTTCTCCGTTAATCTGCCATGGAAATCCCCACAAAACTTTGTTGTCACCTTGATCTCTAGCCATGTTGCACACCTCTTGTTTAACTGTTGTCATTGTAGTAGCTGTTGTTGTTGTTACACCACTGCTAATTTCTTGATCATAATTATGCACTCCTATTTCTTGATCACTCACATTATTATTCACCCCCATTCCACCATTTTCCACATGATGTAATCCCATGTCCCCATTAATTCCATAGTACAAATTTTGGTGATGAAATCCATTGGGATTATTTTCGATAAATCCACCCCTAAGTGCATCAAGAAATCCACTAGGATTTTCATTGCACATGATTGAAATATTATTATGGTTTTCAAATCCCAAGTGCCCATTCCCTTGTTTTTGGAGCCTAGCAAATGCTAAGCTCAAATCACTAGAATCATAGGAGAAAGGTGATGTGAGTGAAGAAAGTGGATTACTATTATTAGGGCTAGTGTTGAAGGAATGATCTTGGCTTGTACTTCTTGATGATGATGACCTTTTGTTCTTCCTGCAGCCTCCTCCTACTGGAACATTTCTTAATGTTCCACCTTTGGTCCAATATCTTCTACATGATTTGCAAAAGTATCTAGGCTGAGAGAGACTGTAGTTGTTGTAGTAGCAAAATTTGGTGTTGGCAGAGTCACATCTTGGGCAATTTATTGCTTGCTCTGGTGGCTTTGGCTTCTTGTCTTGTTGTGGCTTTGTGCTCACCAACATGCTTTCTAGGGTTTGAGAAGATAGTTCCTGAGCAACACGTTAATTATCTATCAGAACTTGATATCACTAAGAAAAGACTGCAAAATTTTGTAATGAACTAGTGGTAGTATATTTTTGAAGTAGCAAAGAAAAAGTTAAATTATTGTTCTACTTGATGTATCAATGCCTTGCTTTTACATTAAAAATTGTTAGGGTAGGATGCACCAACAACCCCTTAAAATTGTCGGTAAAACCTCAATAATGGAGGCTTGTTCTAACGGAGGCTGATGTATCTAAATGAAATTTAATTGTCTTTAACTTGAAAGGCGACATGGTTTTCTTAAACAGAATTTTAAGGCTCAGCTATAGCATCTCTTTGTTCTTAGGCTATATAGCTAAAATCTTAATGAAAGAAAGAAATTTACAAAAAATTGCAAAATATAAGCGCATACACTACTCTCCTTGTGCTGAAGAACTGCATAAAATTAGGAGTTAGGCACATAGAGTAGGTCTTTTTTTGGGTGAATAGATCTCGTCTATATAGTTAAAGATAATAGCGCAAAGTAAAAATTGATTTGCTAAAGCTAGTAAGATTGATTTGCTAAAGCTAGTAATTAAGATAAATTGTTAGAGGAAAATATAAGATGATTGTGGAGTGGGGATTCGGGAATTGTATAGTGAAATGAAGATTTGGTAAAGTGAGATTTATAGTGGTTTCTAAAGATATTGAAAGCTATCACCCCACAAAATAACACTTCCAAATTCATCCAAATCCAAAGGAATAACAATTAGGAGGATGACACAGCTCCTCTCCTAATGTGAACAAAATTAAAGAACTTAAAAAGACTCATTTCATATCCAATAGTTATAGCTATGCAAGAAACAATTTCAAAATCATCTCAGAAAAAGGAAATAGAAAATGAAAAAACAAAAAAAAACCACACACACAGAGAAAGGAAGAAAAAGAAAAAAAGAAGGTCAAAGCCAAGTGACACAACGAAGAAAGAAATTAAACCATCATTATTACTACTAAATACTAGTAATACAACCTCATTTACATCTCCCTAGCTCAGTAATTTTTACCTGATGATGATGCTGCGCACTAGAGGGATCCATCACTGACAGCTCGAAATTAACAATATAAATCTAAGAGCTTAAGACTTAATCCTCCAAAATGATTTAATTTCTTGGTGGTTACAAAGGACAAGATGGGGTAAGAAGCTCTTGAATAAAAGCACAAGGGAAATTTGAATTGCAAAGAAAAGGTAGAGGAAGTAATGCAAAAGCCAGGAGAACAACTTGTGAGTGCCTCTTTCTCAAGCTCAATATATATATATAAATGTAGAGAGGGACCAAAGGAAAGACTGGGGTGGGTGGGTTTGTGTGGGGCGGGGGAGTGTGTGTGTTTGTTGCTTCAGTACATGTCTTAGTGTGTATGTGACAGAGGGAAAGATAAATAAAAAATAGACAAGGAAATACGGGTAAGGCTTAGGTCTGTTATTTGGGACAGAATGGAGTGGAAAATCAAACTGTACATGGGTCCCTTCTTGCTTCAAGTTTCCCAATACTTCATTCTATATTTGCTAGCCTTCTATATTTCTCTCTTTTTCCTTTTTTTTGATGTATACCTATGGTCTCCAATTTTACCCTAAGGAGTTGGACGTTATTTGGTTGATTTTTTTTTTTTTTTGAGAAAGCATCTAATGTTGAAGTAAAAAAAAAAAAGTTTGGTGTTTGCTGAGGCGGATTCAATTTATGGGTTCTATAGTGATTTTAGTTAATACTACAATAACTATTTGATTTATAGTCAGATCTTATAAATGTTTATTTAGTGATTTTTTGAACATATATAGATGATTTGGGCAAAAGTTAATGGATTCACGTGAATTCATAATCGATCCTCTAAATATGCCTGGGGTGTTTGAAGAGGAAATAATGAATTGATAAACAAACACATATTTGAAATGGTCTTAAAATTAAATATCTGAAATCATATCTATGGTCAAATGGTATTTTCAAAGTTAATGGTAAATTAAAATGAAAATATATGGTACACTAAGATTAAATAATGAAAGTTTATACGTAAATACGTATATATTATATTTCCTCCCTTCTGTCTATTGTCAGTCACCAATTGCTGGCTAGTTCTTTTCTTCTTGTGGTACTATGCGATATATATGTAGTAGTTTTTAGATGCCTTGAAGAGTTTTAGAAAATTTTAAAAGATTAGAAAGAAAAAACGATAATGGGCACGATTGATGTAAATCTCACTCTTTATCCCATTATACAAACTCACCTTGTCATGCACCTGCTCGTGTCATTTCGGTTATAAGAAACTTAATTATAAGGAAAAAATAATGCAGGTGCAGTTTGTTTGCATATCAGAATTGAAATATGAATATCTATTTCATCCGTAGGTCGACTCTAATTGCTTTTGGATAACGAAGTTAAATTACGTAAGCTTTAGAATTAAAGGCAACTTAACTATGTTAAAATTTTCAATATGAATGAAAAAAGTTCCTTTTAAAAGTCATACACGAAAAACAATCTTCTTTTGAATATCTTTCTATATTTCCTTAGATTTAAATGTACTTTAAATTAATAAGAAAACAATGAATTACAGGGTCTTTTTTTTTTCTTTCTCTGTTTGATCATTTTCCATGTATAAGAATATTTGAGTGATCAACCTAGCTAAACTTATCTTCGATCTATCAATATATATATATATATATATGCCCACAAATACAGAAAATAGTTTTGGTCCCATAGATCAAAGAAAAATAATATTAATCAGAATCTTTCGATGTTGACAATTTGAAGATGGGTGATAAAGAGAATGTTGGCTGCATATATATGGACCCAACAGCAACAGAAACCGTAGCTATATGTCGAGTGGCCACAAGTTAAAGGCTATAATTGAAATGGACAAGTGATGAATGATGATCATACGAAGAGGCATAAGCGGTCACTTGGATCAGGTAGAGTACTGCACCTTTATTTTGCATGCTTAACTGGAACCACTTACCACCAAACATCAGTCTTCCAACTCCAACACAACCACAAAATACTCTGGTTGCAAGTGACTTGTCTTTGTCACCTCAATTGGCTTTGATAACCATGTGATAGAGGCAAAACCTTGAAGTTTAATTATGGGTTCTGAAATTTAAAAATGAACACGTAACTTATTTCAGTTATCAGGTTCGCAATAAATACTTTCATATTTTTACTAGATTTTTAATACAATCTTTGAGCAAAAATTACTGACTTCCTCCGAATTCATACCTAATATTGTAGCTCCGCCCTGTACGTGACCAACTACTTGGATGTTGATTTTGAATGGATTCAGGGAGTTCAACTGGTCAGTAATTAACTCAAATTTTGTATACATACATACATACATACATTAGTCTCTATAAACGTACAGTTGCACGTCATTCCCAGTCAATCTTAATCATAGTAAAAAAAACTGTAGGTAAGATCATTTGTAATTATATATATTCATTTCATGAGTTAAAAAATTATTATTATATGTAATAGAGGGTTGTATCTACTTTTTCTTTGAAATTGATGTTGTCGGTATTTAATTTTTCCTCTTTGCCCATATAAAAAACATGTTACTACTAATTAGATAATCCAATATTAGAGATTAGGTGACCATATATTTATTTTAACAATATCATTCTATTTTAAGAATATTTAGTTATTTATTTAAAAAAATTAAGTTGATCACAATTGTATGATTGAATAAACCTCTATAGTTTATAATTTTCCCGAACTCAAAATCATTAGAAGTAAAGAAGAAAAACAAATAATACTCTCTATATAAATTTTTTACATAGTATAACATAAATAGGATTAGTTAGTATCACATAAATTGGATACATAGTAAAGTTAGTAATAATGTAAGGGAGGTAGTTCAATTGGAATAGGATTAGTAAATAGTAATGTTAGTAGTAATAGTAAGGGTATATAAGTTGTTTAATATTTGAAGAATATTGAACGATTTTTTGGAAGAATATTAAACGATTTTTTGGTCAATCAACATTTATATTCATGCTTTTAAAATAATATATATATATATATATATCAAAATAGTTATTCTTTAAATTAATCTAGTGATCATTCTAAATTCTGAATTTGCCTACTATTTCATATGGAATACAAATCATGACACTAAAACTATATATTATGAACTAGCTCATTGCCATCTCTTTTTAAGCCTTAGGAAATAGGAATTGTTGTCCTGTGCAGTACTAAGGCTTCGAGGTCAAGGTAGTAGTATCCCTAACAGAAATTCTGAATATTGTACGCTTTTTTCAGACAGTACTATAGTACTGCAATGCAACTTATTCAATCTTTTCAATAATTCATAATTTTACTAGGAAATTATGTTAGGCCTGCACTTTATGGCAGACTTTAATTTGCCTCAGGCCTCTAGTACTGTTGGACATTGTAAAAGTTCACCGAACAACACTGATATAGGGGAGAATTAGACAACCTTGTACAAGTGATTCGTCTGATATATCGTTTCTCTAGAAATATCATTAAATATAAGCGTGAATAATGTGTGTTTTTTTTTTTAATTTCTCGTGTCCGGTACCCGCATTGAAACCCGATTATATCTAGATTCGAGTTGGGTAGAGCCCATTTATTAGGAAAGCGCTCTCTGACAAGAATTTTTTCATATTCAAGGCTCGAACCCGAGAGTCTGATTAAAGGAGGAGCAACCTCATCCACTGCACCACATCCTTAGGTAAACAATGAGTAATTGTATGGTTAATGCAAAAGAGACTAACATCACTTGAAAAATGTAAATATCATGATAAGGGCACTCATAATTATAAGGACAGACTAGTTCCTCTATCCATCATTTTCCTTGTTCTTTAATTTTATGCTTCTTCCGGTTTAATTCTTCACAGACACAGTTTACCTTATATGACTGCCACGTATCCTCGTGTAAGTTATGAGTCAGGTGCTACTATGAATATACATGTGAGCTAATTTTGTGCTTGAAGAAATGTCTTGACACAAATGTACGCCTGTTTATACAGATTCGTTCATACTCATGTGAAACCATCCATGGCGAATCTAAGAATGACAAGTAGCTAGTTAATCAGTTGTCGACCTAAAATCAGCACTGTCAGACAAATACTGTTCTTTGTCTTCTGCCTTAAGCACACTACAGAAAAAATTATTTTTATTGTCATAGATTAATTATTGTTGCAAAAAGTACTTTTGGCAATAATTTTTTTTTGTTGCATCGACATTTCCCAACGGCTGTTATTGCAACAACGTGCAACAATTTTTGTTTTTTTTGGCCAAAAGTACTTTTTGCAACAATAATCAATACTATGACAACAAAATTAAATACTTTGGCAACAAAAAAGTTCTTTGCCAACAATAAAACTAAGTTATTACCAAATATTAAATTTTTTGTTGTCATTTCTATACTTTCTTGTAGTGGCAGTTCTTGTTCATCAGATACTGACAACAAGACATTCCTTTTTCTTCAAGATTGTTGTTTTTCAAGCGACATTAATAGCAAAATTCATACAAAATTATTGTAGTAGTAAGTAGTAATTTAGTTCTAATTGAGGGGTAATTGTTATTATTGTTTCCTCATGGCCTCTTGATGAAAATCAGAATCGGCAATACTATGGGAGATCGTTAATAAAAAATTGTAGCTTATTTATTGGTTAACATTCATTAATTCATTCATTGTAAATTTACATTTTAAAGATATTATTAAGATTACTGAAAAGATTTTATGTTTAATTTGTCTACCAGAATCGGCAACACAGGTAGGTACACTTTATCCGAAAACTATTGTGGGAGATAATATCAGCCTGTTTGGATGGGCTTATGCCTATAAGTTGTTTGCATTTATAAGCTAAAATAAATAAATTGGGGTAGTCTAACTTATTTTTTTGGCTTATAAGCTGTTTTAGATAAGCTAAGTCAAATGGGTCCAATTATTTTTTTGAGCTTATTTTAAGCACAAAATGACTTTAAGTTGCCCAGTCAAACACTCAAAAAAGCTGAAAACAACTTATAAGCAACTTATAAACCAATCCAAACGGGCTCTATGTTAAGCCGGTCACATTACATTTATTTGGGTGTGAATGCATAACACTTTATACAACTGTGTATAAAATTTAAACTCTATCTAGATGTGATAGGGTCTAACAAGACCTTAATGGACATGTCAGCATTTTTAACAGTGTCTATAAAACATACAGTAAATTTCATGATCAAAATGTGATAGGGGTTAGGATGAGTAACATCCTTAATTACTAAGAATTAGCAAATGGGGAGCACATGCAATCCACCAAGGATTGATAAGTGACCAATCAAAAGAAGATCAAGCGGCTAAGAACATATAGCTTCTCTTTCATCTTTTTCTCTTTCCCAAAAATTGCTAAATTAAGAACCAAGATTCAAGGAAAATCCTTGTTAGTTGTAGCAGTAGTATTTGTCACCAAAGTAACCCAACACCAACAGCAAGTATTCTAACCTGTCATCATCTGTCAGTAGTATAGCATTTACAATAAATAATCATTTCATGGAAAAAACTATCAATCAATCACTGATCCTACCACTCATTGATTATCTTCGGATCCTATGAAGAAAATGTATTTTGCGTCCTCCTTTAGTTCAAAAATTTCATACTCCCTCGTATTTTGGCTCGTTATTTTTTCAAAATTTTCCTTCTTTTATAATTAATCAATATCGGAGCATCCAAACTCTCGACGGTTTAGGACTCATCTCTTTGTCCGATTAGAATTCTATTTTCTATGTATTTATTGTTAGCCTATTTAGACTCTCTGACATGTATATATTGTTAGCCGTATATTGTTCAATACAAAATTGCCGTGATGTGATAATCAATGACTGATAATGAACATATATCGAGAGTATGAAAGTAAAATGGAACAATCAAACGGCGACAAGAATGCTATAGCTAAGATGAAATCATTCTAAAACATGTTCAATAATTTTGGTAATCACCTCAACTTAGAACCAACATAAGAGGCCTAGTTATGATTTACGTCCAATATTTTTAGAATTACGTTATCCAGGTAGCATAATATAAAGAAGAAAAAGAAAAATTAAAGAAAACGAAACCCTGCACGCTAGTGGTGGGCACATGAAACAATGTGGGACCAGGGGGCTTGTATGATAAAGAATTGAACATGACGTGGGGATCAGTCAAGTTAGTTGACTGGTCAAATATTTTGCCTTCATTCAAATAAAACGACTGACTCAAAAGTGAAAGTAGGGGACTGTTGTGGAATGTATAGAAAACAGAGCCTCTATTTGCATTATAATGCAGGTACTGCTATCAGCTATCAGTACTACCAGTACAACTTTAGCATTTCCTATTAAGAAAAGAAAGAATCTGCATGCGTCTGGATTCCCATTTACTGGTTTCACTACTAATGCAAGTAGTAGTGAACAGAAATTATTTTTTCAGATTTGAAGAGAATGTTCTAATCAGATTAGGAAATCAAACACAAGATTTGCCTTGTGCTTTGTGTTCATCGGGAAACGTTGTGTTCACCTTGTCGGTTTGGAGAAATGCGTTCTAATTGAGAATACTTTATCCATCAAATTAACTACTTTAGGCTTCACTAATGTTGAGTGCTCTTTTTTGTATAATTATTTGAGAATCATGTATTTGATTAATACAAATTTGTACCTTGTAAGGCTCATTAAGTGAAATGTTATATTATTAAAGATTTTAGTGAGTTAATAATTAGTATATTTTCATCCTTAATTAAAGATTTTCGAGTCCTAAAAAGAGTTACCTTAGACAGTTGCTTAATTCGTGTATCATACACTAAATAAAAAATAAAATAAAATAAGTAAATATGCTTGTTTGCAACAAATTTCTCAAGATACAGAAAATAAATTACAATCACAAAATAATAAAAAGAGTAATTTCACTTATCAAGATTGTGAGTACAAATCTGTATATTCCCTTGATTCTTCTCTCCTAAATATTTACCGTAATTTGAGGGCTGTTAGTAGCGTAATTCTCGAATGTAGGATGATATGCATCTGGAAATGTGTGGACTTTCTTGGGATGTATTTGATCTCCATAAAAGGATATTGTGAATCTTCTTGAAGTATTTGGTTGTCAAGAAATATCTGGCTACATTTTGACCTCTTTTTGAATATCCATGAGTTTATGGCATATTTGAGATGCCTTTTTAAGAGAATATGTGCCCTCTTTTATATAGGAGTGAGTTAGGGTTTAGGGTATAGCAACCTCCAAGAAACCTTAACGGACTTAGAGTTTGAAGAAGGACTTGACTCGTCTTATGGAGTCCCATAAAATTTCGATATCCACAATGTTTCTTATTAAACTTCTCAGAGCTTCTCAAAGCTCAAATGCTAGACCTCTAATTTGAACTAAGAAAACTCTTATCCACTTGTGTTCATTTTGAACATACATAAGTTCTTATTTATTATACAACGAAATGTGAGCTACTTAGGCACAGGATGAAGACCGAAGCCATGTAAATTTTCTTATATTTTAGGAATAATTTGAGAGACCATCTCCTCAGGTATTGCTCCATCACACTGACCTCCCTCGTGGTTTACGATATTACGTTTGCCTCCCTTATTTTGATTTTTTTAACAATTCTTTTAATTCATTATCATTAGTACAAAATAATTATAATATGACCAAATTACCCTTGCTGAAACTACACTTTTAATTAATTAATTAATTTTATAAATATCTTTTATTAAAATTTTAAGAAGAGGCTTACTTTCAACTTTCAAGCTAAGCATGGTTGCAGGGAGTTCTTGCAAGAAACATAAAAGTCCCAAATCTGACACTAATCAAATAATCAATCATTATTTTGCTCAAAATTCAATATACATTTCATCAATTAGCTATATTTTCAACTTTGCCATAACCAGAAACCTTATTTTCTTCAATTTATATAAGCATTTGTGAGGCATGTAAATGAGTTCACACTTTTGACACTGATGCATTACTTCCCTTCATTTTTTCAAATAAAAAATTAATTTATTTTCATTCTTGTTCCTTTTCTTGTTTGTGGATTTCTTGAAATTGTGTCAATTTTTGTTTTATTGAGTATCTTTCCAGTTTGCTTGTTTTTAAGTTTGCTTCTTTTGGAGTTTCAGAGATTGTGTTTCTTCCAAAAGATTTAGGGTTTTATGTACTTGATTGATGGTTACAGACAATTCCAATGATAGTTCTAGAATAGGTTTCAAGAATTTCACCAAAGATTTACAGAATTTGTTAAATATGATATTTTGATAGAAATATCTAATTGAAAGAAACTAATATTAGAGAAGGGCAGATTCGTCAAACTGTAATTTATTTACATTAATGAAAAATAGGTAAAAATAAATTGCTAAAAAAATCAAAATAAGGGAGGTAAGCGTAATATCGTAAACCACGAGAGAGATCTGATAAAGCTAGGGGTGTCAATGGGACAGTTCGGTCAGTTATTTTTAAAAAATTATACCATCCCAATTTTTTGGTTATTTTATTTTGTATAACCAAAATTAGACTTTTCAAAACCGTCCCATTATTTCGATTTTTTTTCGATATCAGTACGGTTCGGTTAATTTTCAGTTATTTTTATTTTAAAGTGTCACCTAAGAATACACCATTATTAAAATGTAACGACGCAGACCTCTACAAACCTATTTGTAGCGCACCATCAAATAAAACTTCTATTTATTCCTTCTGAAATATTTAATGTAAAAGTTATTAAAAAAAACTACACAAAGTAACTAAACTGAAATGTGTTATGTCAAGTAGCAAGACAACAATGATAACATCATCACAATGTGAATCCTTCACTGATTGACAAGGGAGAAGAGTAACTTGCCAAAGACAACAATGTTGATCAATTGAGCCAAAACAAACATCAGCTTGTAGGCCACAGAAACCACAAGTTGAATTTGATACGTATATGTCCAGTGACCAAAATTCTTTTTTATATTTGAAACATAACTTATAAAATATATTTTATATATTCAATTTAACATATTTGTAATATATAAAATATATTTCATACATGTAAAGCTATTCGGTTCGGTTCGGGATTTTTTCAATTTTTTTAATAAATTAAAAAGACCACCCTAATTGTTCGGGACGGTTTTAAGCTTAAATAAAAAATCATGGTTTTATTGAAAAAACACTATAAATCAGTTCGGCATGGTTAGGTTCGATCGGTTCGGTCGATTTTTCATATTTTTTTGACACCCCTAGATAAAGCAATACCTGAAAGGAGGTCTCTAAAATTTTATATATATATATAAAAGGAAAGTATGCAAATTATGTAAACCAAAGTTAAAATTGCATAAAATTCTAAAGATTGTACAAAAAATAATTTAAATAGAAGCTAAACAACGTTGCCCCACATTTATAGCATGCACAGAGAATCCTACTCATCAAGACATTAATCGGTTAATTTTACAAAATCAAGTGTCTATGATTGCCTCGAATCTTTTAAAACACCCTTCATATCCCAATGACTTGCTTTACCTTTTAAAACCACTAGACTAATTACCAATTAGATTAGCTTAAGCACTAATCCAGGGAATAAATCAGTGCTTGTGCTGCGGCTACTAGGTATTCTATTTTATCTCAATGGCCCTAGATCTATACAGCTGTTGATGGTCTGTTTAGTTACTTTAATAGTCCATGCATAAATTTCTTTAGTTCATTTTTTCCCAATAAAAGAGTAACTTAACGGAATAACTTCATATTTTCCTGCTCTCTTCTTAGAGAAATACTTAACGGTGCTGATATTTATACCAGACTAATTTAACTTATTAGTGAAGTGATTTAATGAAGTAAAACATCAATTAATAATTATACTTAAATAATACAACCTTATATAAAAATACAGCTCGATACAAATAATTTTTTATGGAATAATTACTTGGCATAACTATCTCTAAGAGATAATTATTCAATATTTAAATACATTCAAATATAGCGAATTTGCCATAAACTAGCTACACAAATTTTAAATTGGTAAAAGATAGTTATTAATTGTTAACAGCCTTAAAAGGTAATTATTCTTATAAGTTGGCCATTATTTATTCGTAGCATAGCAATTGATGTGGTCAAGTCTGTTGAAGGAAGGAGTAAATTTCGGTGGATTCCTTCAACTCGAAGTATTCTCATTAATATCCCAACCTTGATTAAGCAAAGACAAAGCCAATTGGATCCCATGAATTTTACAAGTGTCCCCATCCTTCCAACTACACAATCCTATCATCTTTAATTGATTGATTACTTAATTAAATAATTAATTTTATTGGATTAAAGTAAAACCATATATTAATCGTAGTATGATTTAATAATATGATTTCACATATACCAAAAAAACGTATCAAGGACGAGCGTAATCATAGTAGTTCACACGGAAGTTAAGTTACACCAACCATTTAGTATAATCATAGGACAAATCAAGTATCCCGCTAGGTCTTCGAGACTTTATTTTGTCCAGAGAAATAATTAAAATTAAGTTGTTGTATGGTCACTTATTTGTCAAATATTCCATACTTCATCGTAAAACAACATAATTAGAATAGAAAAATGGCGTTGTTAGCCATTTCCTTGACACTTGTTTGACTAATAACTAGAGGTTAGTGAAGTTGTCCAGATCTGGCCTCACTTAATTATGAAGATTTTGCTTAAATAACTTTGTAATGTACGTACTACTAAAATATATTATTCATGATTAGATAGTGATCATTTTACAACTAAAACTGTTAAATTCAAAATAAATAGTCAAACGAATCATTGCGACTCCTAGTTCAAACTTCATGTACTGTTTTATTCTACATCCAAAATATTTGTCATTCGAGTTTTATACAACTTTTACAATTTTAAATAATTGAAAGTCGCTAAATTAATTATTTACATTTAAAAACCTCGATCATTCATTTTTTGAGTTAAATTATCATTAATTAATATATATTGTTTATTATCATTAATCTACAATAACATCAACCACAATAAAAATAAATCAATGTCAAGCAAGTTGAAGTCGGCTAATATGAGTCGTAACTATCAATGTCGTTCCATTTAAACCTGTCTCGTTACAATATTATTAAAGTTTTTTATTTCTCTGGCACTCTATGATCTCCAAATTTCCTTTTAGAAAATGCGTCGCTAACGACTCAATTCCTCACAAATACTGAACATAAATTTAAATTTTTATAACTTATTGGCATCACTATTTTTCCTCCCGTCATCATAAATATATTAACCAAATATAAATTAATAATTTAAGTTTTATATTCGATTAAATATGTTGTCACTTTAATAAGTAGTACTCCTATTACTTACAAATTAGGGGGAAACAATAAATATAAATATAAATTATTAGAAAAGGAAATGTGTGAATAGCGGGAAGGGGACCAAGAGAAAAGATGGGCCGAGTGGAATAAGGGGCCCAGCAGATAATGCTGGACAATAACACGCGGCATGCCTATCTGGCGAATATTTCAGTTTCAAGGAAGAACCATACTCTCATATCAGACACTTCATTATCATCATCAGCTTCGTGGATTGAGGACCCCACTACTACTTCTCCCTCTTCAAGTAAAGAATAATTCCCCTACCTCTACTTGAATATAGGTAGGTAGACAAAAATTATACTCCCACTGTTTTAATTTGTTTATTCTAATTCTACCGGATAAAGTGTTTAAGAAAATTAAAGAAAACTTTTGGTTCTCGTGATGTTAAACTAAAGATATGTATCACGTCTCGAATCTCATTTAATTTTATGACATTAAACATGCCATCTCTCATGTTGGAATTAGAATGTCGCCAAATTATAAAAGAAATTATTTTTTTAGATTAAAAAAATAATAATAAGACAAACAAATTGAAACGGGGAATACTTTGTACACTATTGAATTCTTTAATCCAAAAGATTCATAATTCTTTTATCATTATGTCATAAACTATGTGGTTCACTGGGAATAAATGTGTTGGCGAGTTCTTCTGAATTTAGTATGTTTAGTACATGATATATATTTATATTAAAAGCTCATTCAAATTTCAATCAGTATTAAAACTGAACTCATAACTATAAAAACCTTCCAGATCGGATTCATCAAGTTAAAGTCTGAATTCGTCTTTTGAGTCATTCAATATTTCTAACTATTCAAGTTTGAGATAATGCGTGACATGTTTTTCACCGTTACTTTAATATTTTCTTTCGCTATATTAATATAAGATAAAAAATCAAGATAGATGTTTTTACTATTAAATTTCTGATTTGATGCACCATTTTTAATTCAGTGATTTTAATTATCATAAAATTGATTTTGATTATTTAGAAATGTACTTATTGGATAAATAATTTATAGCTAATCACTTTGTTGGAGACTAAGCCTGTCAACCGGTCCGGTTTAACCGGTTCAAACCGGTAACCGGACCGGTAAAACCGGAACCGGTAGAACCGGTTAACCGTTTATTTATTACCGGTCCGGTTTTGATTTTTTTGAAACCGGAACCGGACCGGTTAAATCGGTGAAATTAAAAAAAAAAAAAATTAGATATATCCGTTGTTGGGCTTAGCTGACCGTTATTGGACCGTTGGCAATGGTCCATTTGCAAAAAAGGCCATTGCCAAACGGCCATAAATTCATTTTTTGCCCCCCCCCCAACTCCCCAAACTTTTTTTTTAACACTTTAACCCATTCCCCACCCCTATATAAACCCTTCTTCATTTTCATTTTAATTCACACCAATTCACTCTTCTCTTTCTCTCAAATCTCAATTATAGTTACTTTGCAATAATTAACCACTTTAAATTTCTCTCAAATAAATATTATAAGTCTTAATCTAGTTTCAATTATTAATTTTGCAATTATAATATTGTTGGTGGAGTTGGTGATTTTGCAACAATCCGAAGTAGCTTTGGTGGATTTGCAATTCTAGTCGCCTTCACTTTGTTGGAAATTAATCCGACAATTTGGTACCGTCGTTCCAACTCTATCTTTATTTTTCGCAATTTAATTTACGCAATTTAATTCTAGCAATTTAATTTGTTGCAATTTATTTTCTTGTGATTTATTTGGTTGTGATTTAAATGAATTCTATTTAATAATGGCAAAGAGATTTAGATGTGGTGCCGGTAGTAGTAGTGGTATTGTTAGGGGTGGGCTTAATGAGGAAACATTTGTGGAAGAAACACCTAATTTAGGTATCGATGTTAGTGGAAATAATCCACTTTTAGGTCATGAGGCAATGCAACAACATTTTACCGACACTTTTAATGTAATTGATGATGATGATGATGAAACACAACCCCCCGAAAATCCCATAAGAGATACATGTCCTACACAATCACATACACAAGACAAACCGCCTAGAACTCGTAAGCCAACCGCTAAAATTTGGAAATTTATGACTAAGAATACGAAAAACCAATCAGCTACATGTACCCTATGTGGACAAGTATTTAGTTTTAAGCAAGGAACTAGTAAGGATGGTGGAACGGGTACACTAAATGGTCATATGAGAAACAAACATATGGATGTTTGGGGAGAGCAAACGGGTTCAAATGTGGGGGGTATTCAAATGACGATAGACCCACGAACCGGTAGAAATTTTAAGTATGACAAGAAAAAGGAGGGTGTAGAAATAGCTAAAATGGTAGCTTATGATTGTTTACCATTTTCCTTTCCCTCGGGTTTGGGGTTTGTTACTTACATTCAACGTTGTTATAATCCGTTATTTGAGGGTATTCCTAGAAGTACTTGTAGAGCGGATGTTATAGATTTGTATAAAAAATATAGATTTTATTTGCGCCATGTATTTAATTCTTTAAATTGTAATGTTTCTCTTACCGCTGATTTGAGTCTTAGTCTTAACAAGTTAGATTTTTTTGCTATTACATGTCATTGGGTTGATGACAAGTGGGTTATGCAAAAAAGAATTATAGCTTTTTTATATGATGAAGGAAAAGGTCGTCACGATGGAAAATTTTTAGCGGATTCAATGTCTACTATAATGAGATTTTTTAATATTTATAGAAAAACACTTTGTATTGCTTTAGATAATGCTTCTAATAATACAAAGGCGATTGGTCTTTTAAAAAGAGAAATAAACCCTCCGCTAAAAAATATTTTTCATGTGAGATGTAGTTGTCACATTTTAAATTTAATTGTTAAAGATGGTCTTGTGTGTTTTGACGATTCTATTCAAAAAGTTAGAGATGCGTTTGCGTTTTACTTAGAGATTTTAAGAATGCTTGTGTGGAAAATAACCTTAGACCTAGGAAAATTCAAGTAGAAATTGAGATTAGGTGAAACTGCACTTACATTATGCTACAACAAGCATATGAGTATAGGATTCCCATACAATAAGTTCACAATAAATATAATATTAATAGTGATGATTGGTAAATTTTACGCATTGGGAAGATGTTAAAGAATGTGTTGAACTCTTAGAAATTTTTTATAATGCAACTCTTGTTTTTTCTAGACAATTCTATCCCACGGTAACCTGAATTTTAGCCTACTTAGCGGAAACAGCTAGAGTTTTACAAGAGTATAAATATAAACCCGGTTATCAAGTGGCTATTTTTGAATTGATAATCAAATTTAAGAAGTATTTTTTTCCCATCCCAACTTTATTTATTTTGGGTTCTCTTTTAAATCATTGTTTAAAAGTATCTTATACTAAAGCATTGGTTGGTCAAATTTATACATTTTAGAAATTGAAGAGGGAGTTCAACCATCTTTAGTTGAAGCCGAACTCGCTATTGATAACGAGTTTAGAAAAGTTTTTACTCATTATTCTAATTTGGAAGAATGTGCTACACCCGTTGCTCCACGCCCTACTACTTCTCAAAGTAGCAAAAAGGGCTTGTCGCATTTAAAAGTTTTACATTCACAGCCAGCTTCTTCTTGTAATGCAAACTTTGATGAATATAACTTTTATTTGATGCAACCAAATGTGGATATCAAGGAACTTGATAAATTGGACGT
The DNA here is from genome assembly GCF_019175385.1 of Lycium barbarum. Lineage (NCBI taxonomy): Eukaryota > Viridiplantae > Streptophyta > Magnoliopsida > Solanales > Solanaceae > Lycium > Lycium barbarum. The sequence continues at coordinate 165,701,106 of NC_083337.1, forward strand.
CTTAGCATGGTGGAAGAAGTACAAGGCAAGTAATCCGATACTCTCAAGAATGGCTCAAGATATCCTTACGGTTCAAGTATCAACCGTGGTTTCGGAGAGCGCATTCAGCCAAGGAAGACAGCAAATTGGAGACCATAGACATTCATTATCCGGCTTTAGCTTGCAAGTACTAGTGTGCGTTCGCGATTGGATTAGATCAGAGCGACGCAACCAAAACTCAGAAGCGGAGGAAGGCGAAGAGGGAGAAATTGAAGATTTGATAGCAAGTGGACCGGACCAAATGGAAGACTTTGAAGATATCTCCATGGCCGAATATGATATGGGGGAAATTAACGAAATGATTCAGAATTGATGAATTTATTATTCTACTATTTCTTTACAACTCATATATTATTTGCAAGTTAAAAAAAAAATCACAACTTGCAAATAAATGTTATCCAAGAATGAATAAAATATATGGCTCATTGAGCTTTCTTCTATTTACTTGTGTTCATATTTTTACTTATATTAAGTTAGGAATATACCTAAAATATACTAAGAATATACTTATGATATACATCTACTTAAATTAAAAACTAGAAAGTTATATACTTGGAAAATAACTAAAATATACTAAGAATATACTTATAATATATAGTATACATATAACTTAAACATATATATATATATATCTAAAATATACTAAGAATATACTTATAATATATAGTATACATATAACTTAAACATATATATATATGTATCTAAAATATACTAAGAATATACTTATAATATATAGTATACATATAACTTAAACATATATATATATATATATATCTATATATTAAGTTATACATATATATAAGTTATATATAACTTAAACATATTTATATATATTAAGTTATATAACCTAAGTATATTGATATATATAAGTATATTCTTACTATATTTTAGGTATATGTATAACATATATATATATATATATACGTATATAAGTATTTTAGGTATATGTATATATACGAATTTATAAACTTAGAAAAAAAATTAAGCTATAAATAACTTAAGTTATAAGTATATATACTATATAGTATACTTAAACATATATATATATAAAGTATATAAGTATATATAGTATACATATAACTTAAACATATATATATTAATATGTTTAAGTTATATAACCTAAGTATATTGATATATATAAGTATATTCTTACTATATTTTAAAAGTACTTCTAAAAACAAAACAAAAAGGGTTTTGGACTGTTTGAACCGGACCGGTTCCGGTTTAGGGTTTCAAACCGGTAAACCGAAACAGGTGACCGGTTCCGGTTTTTAAACCGGAAACCGGCCGATTCCGTAACCGGTTACCGATCCGGTTTGAACCGGTTGACGGGCTTATTGGAGACTAAAGCACAATAAGCAAATTGGAAAATAATCTTAGAAGTACTTTTGGTCACGTACCTCACGTATGAATATATGGATTCTTTGGCAATAATTGGAACTTGCCGTACATGTCTACTCATGAACGTTCTATCACACATATATTGTATTTTTTCGGGAATAAATATGTAACCAGAACAAGTTTTTGAATATAATAGGAATGTTAACTGTGAAAGGATATGCCGCGCCAGCTTGTTCTATTTTGACAAGTTTTAGTGGAACATGAGTTGTTCATGATTTGCATGTTTTTTCCTTAACTTACAAGCATCTATATATATAAAAAAGGTGAGGTATAAGCAATGAGGTTAAGCCAAGTGGCAAGCTAATAACAAACCACTTGGCTACTTTAAGACAAAATAAAAAATAATTAGGACAAACCAATTTGAAAGATAAAAATTTAAAATTAAAAGATAAATATTTTAATTCAAAAATAAAGATATCAACCAAAAACACTAATTTTGAAATGAAAGATAAAAGTTTTGAATTTGAGCGGAAGATATCATTATAAAACTGAAAGGTAGAAACTAACAACCCAAAATTCAAAATGAATCCCTAAGTCAAATTAAATTTAACACTCAAATTCAATTCAAAAATCATAAAATGGAACGGCCATAAAAAATTTCAACAAAAGTATGGTATATACTACACAATACACACTCACGAAGATGGAACGACCATTCACATAATAATAATAAAATAATAGAAAAATAGTAGTAGTAGTAGTAGCACTAATATACGACTAATAATATTATTAATTTATGAATTTGAATTGAAAGACACATTTTTTTTTTTAATTTAGGAGCCGTTTGGACATGATTTCATCTCATGAGATGAAATCGTGAGATGAAATCATGTTTGGACATGCAATTGGGATTTCTCAAGTTGAAGTTTTTTTATAAACATAAAAACCCCACAAGTTGTGAAAACCATCAAAATTTTCCCAATTCTTATACAATCTTACCAAATGAGTAAAATCATAATTCATAATAAAATTAATACGCTACTAGAAGGTCTTTCTAAAAAATACAACATCAATTGATCAAACTTTAGTTCAATAAAAAGGAAAATTTAACATGAATAGTAATGTAACTACTCTTTAATATAATCCTCCCACATGGTACGACTCTTCACGTCGAGCATGCATTTCCCGGTTGGTAAACATGATCGGTAAATATATCTACCAACTTATGAATCTTTTTTTACAAAATATAAAAGTATGGGTCAAATTTTACATTTATATTGTTTGAAATCATGATTTCAAATCCCAAATCATGCCTTTTTGGATGATTTGGATTTCATCTCATGAGATGAAATCAGAGATGAAATCGCATGTCCATATGCCTACTTAGATTGAAAGATAAATATCTTTTCAAATTAATCAATGACTATTCTTCATAAGGATAATACCATTTTAACATGGAAAGATAAGAACCAAAAAAGTATGCTTTAATAATGATTATCGGTTCCAAAATTTCGGTAAGTCTCAATTATCTATTTGAGTAAGTAGATTTTTATAGATTTCAAAAAAGAAAGAAGGAATCCTAATATGCAGGAACCTTGTAACTAACTTTGAGATTAAGATTACTATTAAAACGGTGAGAGTCCCAAATTATAATATAAGATGGAGAAACTTGATATTAGAATCCTATTCAAATGTAAATTGTTTTTTATTTAACAAACTGATATGATTTTCAAATTTGAATTAAAATGAAAATTTGGCCTCTTATATATACCCATGCAATGGCATAAATCGATGTAGACTTTTTTTTACCATCTTTTTATTGTTGATCATTATCTTTATTCCTGATATAGATATTTTTTTGCCAAATATAACTTTGATTATCTTCATTAATTTCAGGCTTTTATAAATATTGGTTTTACATAAATGGCGATGATCATTGCTTTGAACATATTAGTAACAACGAAAGGTAAGAATATGGTTCAACTTTTGGAAATTGTTTATGGTCAATTTGGTTATTAGAATTAATGAATAGGAACAATAAGAATTTTACTTATCTATAAAGTTAATAATAGGAATCATTTTTATTATTTGGTGCGATATGTTTAATGATCTTTGAGTAAGAAATAAAAGTAGGACAACAGTCCTCTTTTGGCATTAGTCTGGGCATCAACATGTTTTTTTTATTTAATTCAGTTTTTTTTTTAATCTAATTCAGTTTTTTTTTTTTTAGGTTATGAATTCAAAAATATCCACGTTGTTCTATATGTTTTTTTACAATCATTGTGATCAGAACTTGATACTTAATAAATTTAAACTGATTTACATAAAACATATACATATATGTGAAGAGAGAGTTGTATGCTAAATGAAAGAAAAATAAGATTAATGAAGAGAGTAATCAATATCTATTGACAAGAGGGGTTGATCAAGTGGTAAGCACCCTCCATCTTTAACCTCAAGGTTGTGGATTCAAGTCACCAAAAAAGTAAAAATGTGGGAGATCAAAAAATAATCAATATTAATTAGTTAATTTTAGTTTCGACAATAGATGACTTTATTAGATGTGACTATTATGCATTAGTAATAGCATAGACATCAAGAATTTTTGAGACTTGATATTTAACAAGTTTCTTTTAATTTTATTTTCCCCTTATTTTTATATTTTATATATTAATTGAACATTTACCCAATTTAAAATAAGTGAGACAGGATCAAAAACATCAAGAGGAGATGTGAACTTCTACTGTGATGGACAAGGTTTGAGCGGGTTTGATGTCTTTCCAATTGATCATACCAACGGATGCAAATATGGAGTATAACAATTTTTTTGAAACAGAAATCATGGATAAATATCTAGGTTTGCTTCCTTCATCTATTTAAATTGTTACTTTTTAATTTTAAGAACAATAAATAAAGTTGAAATTCAATGGGTTGTAAATAAATGCAGTTACTGTAGTCATATGTAGAAGATATTTGATAGGACAAGCCAATTTGATTTTGTGAGTCGATAAGAGTTACCTTCTCTCCGTTAGTTGTTCATTTACTTCTCAATCGTTAGATTAACAGTATTAATTTATAACAAATAATTATATATAAAACAATATAACATTGAAGGAGTATTCTATCGAGATATGGGTGCGATGTCTCTCTCTGTGTGTTGGGGTGGGGATGGGGGTGGGAGTGGGTGAGTGGAGTTAATATATTGTTTAAAATTGGATAAAGTGTTTGATTTTTAAAGCAAAATTGAAGGGGGTGAAATGATTTTCACCCATAAAATTTTTGATTTAATTTTGTGCAATAAGTCAAAAAAAAAAAAAAATTATTAAAGGAGTGAAAGAAATATCATAGAGATTTTTTTTATGATGTACATTACATTAAACAATAAGATGACAATTGAAATTTTGTTAAATATATTAGATTTAAACAAGTCATATCATAATTTGTCATACTTACTTTTTTTATATTTTCTGCGCATCGCGCGCGGGTATGAATACTATCTATATATATAAAATAGGAGAGGTACAAGCAATGTGATTAAGCCAAGTGGCAAGCTAATAACAAGCCACTTGGCAATTTTAAGACAAAGTTAACTTGGTTATGTAATAAGAATAAACTTGAATTCAAAAAAAGACATTTCAAACTAAAAATATATATCATTTAAAGTTGATTAGTGATGAATTTGAATTGTAGCTAAATCTTTTAAAGTTAATCCGGGATTCTTATCAAGAAGGACTCTTTATAGATAATCCCAAAATTCAACCAAATTGATTATCTTAGTATTAAACTCCTTTAAACCTATTTTTCAAATTATGGTTACTTATCTATTAAATGATATTAGAAAATAAAGTTTAAAATTCAAATGCAAGCTATCCAAGTTTGCATCCTATGTTATCTCAAAAAATTATTAAGTTCTTTTATTCAATGAACTAGGATGTATTTCAATAAAATAGTCCTAATTTTTTTTTTTTTTAAATCCAAACCGTATCAATCTCTAACCAAATTTCTACAATTTCAATAGAAGAGTCCTATTTAAAAAGATCCTCCAAACCGTATGTATCAATTTAAATCTTTTAAAGCTTAGCAGTCGATACAAAATTAATCTTATGTCATTTTAATGTGGAAAAATATATGTTATTTAAATTGACAGCTGATATATTTTGAATTGAGATAAACAAATCTTAGATAGATTTCGATTGAGATAAAAAAAACGTTTGAATTTGAATTGAAGATAAAATATTTGAATCCTCTTTATATCATTATTATAAAAGGAGGGTTAACAGGCTTGGAATTTGCTATCTCTATCGCTTTCCGAGCAGGTAATTATGAGCACATGAACGTTCTGTTTTGAATAATTTTTTTTGCAATATTAACACCAATTTTCATTGCAGATATCAAGTCTATAGTTGTTGACATTTCAGATTAATGCAGGAAAAGCAAGATGTGTTGCTCTTCGAAATAAGATCTCATATATATGACTAACATCTTCATTTTCGATGCCTATCTCCTCAATGACTAATGTATCTTAATTTACTTTTGCCCTATTTGTTGTTCAATTGGTTAATGGAACATGTGAATTCTTATTTTCTTCTTTGTACATAACAAATCTCTATATTAATGAAATACAGCAGTCGCTTGAGATGCGAAATAATTCATTTGTGCAACAATACATGTCGAATGCAATCATGCATGCTGGGACGCCAGTCGATACATTCCTTTATGTGAACCTGGTAAGTGATAAATTGTATTTGTTCTATTACCAAATGACCTTCTACTTTAGTTATATTACAACCTTAACATATAATACTATCTAACAAAAATCTTTTGGTTACATCATCACTGTCTAAGTTGTGCAACAAGTTAGCCAAAGTTGATGTTATTCACAATGGTCATTTGCAACAAGGGAGATCCATTATGGCACCTTAGTACTTGCCGCAGGATGAGGCTGATGGAGGTGGTAGTCTATATTCTATAGAAGTTCCCTTATATGCCAAAGCACTCTCTTTTTAATAGTCACATTTGTTTGTACATAATACAACTTAGCCTCTTTTGTCTTTTGACAAAGCTACACAATATTCTACAAGATTCAATTTTGTGTTCTATTTATTAATTCAAATGAATGAGAGTTTGTTAACTTAGCTTTGCATGATCTTGAATATTGCTTCTTTTTGGGAAATATATGATTATCTCATGTTATATTTTTTTCCCAAGCACTTCTGATTTAACTTATACACATTAGCATTTAAAAAACTTTTAGATGATCATTACATTTTTGTCAATTATAGTAAGTCATTTACCACATATTTTAAATTTCTAATAGATACGGATTCAAAATTTGAACATTATGGGTTCAAGTTTCAAATTTTATCACCTACCATCAGATTTACCAGGTTTAGAATTTAATGTTTGGACTTATTTAGTGAATTGTTTAACATACAGAATTTAAACCAAAATTAGATGATTATTCTCTTTTTCTCTTTTGAAATATTCATCTTAGATGAATTCATCCCATCTAAATATGGAAATCAGATTTAACCAAATCTAAATAGTAAATAAAATCTAAGTTGTAGTAGCTTAAGTATTTCTATTTGAATTTGAGATGAGAATTTAAAATATGTCCTGGGTGATCCAAAACCCTTTATGAGGAGCTTGATCCAAATCATTTCAAACCTTATCTAAGATTTTGAATTTAAAAACAAAAATTCAAGTATTTAACCGTGTGGTTAAATTTTCTATTAAAAATAAGTCTCTAAGGAATTTTGTTTTGGATTTTAAAATATACATCGTGTGATCCAAAGCAAATTATGAGGAGTTTGATCCAAATCAAATCAATCCTTATCTAAGCTTTTGAATTCAAAAACAAAATTCAAATTTTAACCATGTTCTTTTCTAACCTTTATATTCCTGGATATATTATTTGTTTTCCAATTAAGCATATTACAAATGAACTAGTGACTTTGTTCAAAGGGGGAAATGTCTATTATTCAAATTTGAGGGGGGGAGGGGGGGGGGGGGGGTTAATTTTTAAAGCAAAGTTGAGGGTGAAAAGAAAACTACTTCTGAACAATATGTTTGAAACAATTCTTTTGTCATTCTAAAACATAACCTTCAGCAGATCAAGATTCTTCTCTGCAACAATAAAATGAATATGGGAATGTAGTGATCATATTGCAGCCCAGTTTGCTCCGTGCATCAATGTTGCAGCAGCAGGGATCTCTCTATGTAATTTCCGCTCTTTTAAATGTAGATTGGGACATGAAATGGGCTAATTAGTGCGTGTGAGTGATTGGATTGATTGAATAATTATTAGCCAATTGATTTAGTAAGTGCCAGGTGTCAAAAATCCAGAGGGCAACTGGAGGAACTGGACAGAAGGCTCACTGGAGGGGAGCCAGATCCTTTTCCCTCATTATTGAACATTTTTAAAGTTATGATAGGCAATTATGAGGCTAGAAACGAAATTTTTAACCACGGTGAAGAGGTACTGTATCATCCTGTACGGTGAAAGTGTACTATCAATTCTTTTAATATTTACAGCCTGTTTGGATGGGCTTAAAAAAGCAGCTTATAAGCTGTTTTCAGTTCATAAGCTGTTTTAGATAAGCTAAGTCAAACGGATCCAATTAATTTTTTGGGCTTATTTTAAGCACAAAATGGCTTTAAGCTGGCCAGTCAAACACTCAAAAAAACTAAAAACAACTTATAAGCAACTTATAAGCCAATCCAAACGGGCTCTTATTTGAATTGCTTCTCCAAAATGAAAAGGTATTACACATCAGTTTATAATTAGTTCATGACTCTTCTTTGAATGAATATATAATAAAAATAGAGCACCATCCTAAACTGCAGAAGGATATGGCGTTATTAAGATTTCTTTGACTGAATATTGCAAGAACAATATTTTCATTTTCTTCTACTTTCAAATTTAGATAACATGTTAGGTTAAGAAATTCAAGATAAGTACTCCATTGTACATGGAATTTACGTATAAAGTAGTAAATAGAAACTTATCTCAATACAGTTGACAAGTAATTTTTTATAGTAATTGAAGGAAATCAAGCATTATGTATGGTGCGGGTAAGTATTTACCCATTATGTATACTTGAGTGTAGGTGTTAAGGTAGTCTTTAAAATCAGTTCGTACTAAATGTTTACACTAAATCATATTAAATTATTAATTAATTTTTTTTGATATCGACCGCGCATCGCGCGGTTACTAATACTAGTTTTATGAAAACAACAATATCCAATCATGACTAAAAAAACAGATTTTATTTTCTTTGTTTGGTTTCTTGTACGTGCTGCACGCGGTATGGTAAGAGCGTCAGATTCATGAAACAAACTCATCAGAGTTGGCCGTCGTGAACAAAATAACAATGGGCCGGGTCATAGAAAACGTTGATGTAGTGACATGTACAATTGTCTTTTAAGTTGGAGATGTGATTTTATGACAGTGCTGGGAAGGAATTCAAGACAACCGCTAATAATCTCAAGACTAATAACAGCTAAATTAGCAAGTTCCTACTCACCACACTTTTACACGCGGAAAATTGGGAGTTAAAAGTAGAAATAAATCTAATATATAAATTTAATAAGTTACTTTTATGTTTATACAATTGAATTCATTGACGCTTTTAAAATTATGTGTTCAAAATTTAATATTTGTAAATTTTAATAATATTTCTGTTACACACATATCTCCTGTCGAAAACGCCACAAGTCGAATTCAATTGAACACATTAATTGTACTCTACACTTCTTCTGTGTACAAGCCACCAAGATTGTTCAAAGACTACTGTGAGAACCTAGAATCCTAAGGTATATTGTAACATCACTGAAAAATCGAGAGAATATCCATTGTACATTCAATTCAAACTACCGAATAGGGATTCTCAATGAGATTGGTCGATGCAGGTTGAAGTTAAATTTTTCTACGTACTTGTAATTGAAATTCGAAATTTATCTCGCTTATTTGTTATACTTATGAATTAATGTTGCTTTGATTGTAAAAAAACTCAATTACAAATGGGATAACAACTTTTTGAAAAATTCAAATCTTGAAAATTAAAGCCTTTTTTTTATTGGCATTCTAGGCTATCAAGGTCGAATCATTGAAATAATTTCTAACACCTCTAAAATGTTTTCTAATTTAAATCATAAAACAATAAAGAAATCTTTTATACGAAGGGGAAAGTGAAACGAGAAAATGAAAAGAGGGAAACCAAGAACTTTTATCTCTCCTTTAGTAATATTTAATTATTCCCATATGACCTCACCAACAAGCTGGAATAGCTCAGTTGGTTAGAGCGTGTGGCTGTTAACCACAAGGTCGGAGGTTCAAGCCCTCCTTCTAGCGTTGTTTCTAATTTACTCTTTTACTTTTTTCATTTTTTTCTTTTTCTGGATTTGCTCTATCAAAGTGTGCTCAATTTGGCCAGTTAACAATATGGCCAATAGCTAGACTGATGTGCACATATATCCGATTTTGACACCACCATTTAACTCGTGCTTTGTTTCAAAAAAATTTAGACTTGACAAACTAACTTCAGAAACCGCGGTTTGAAGTTGTTTTGGAGTTGATAAACGTATACAACAATAACAACAACATGCCAGTGTAATCCCACAAGTGATGTATGATGAGGGTAGGGTGTACGCAGACCTTTTCCCTACCATGAGAGGAAGTTATTGATAAACGTATAAAATGTTTAAAAATTTGGATGCAAGTTAAATGGCGGTATCAATACAGGATAGAGCAAATCTTCTTCTTTTTTTTTTGAGAAATTTACGTTCTGAGTAAGTATTTTATAAATATTTTCAAAAGTCACATTACTATTTTTTTCTTTCAAAAATAGCAGCTTCATATATATTGCTAGCCATACGTATTGTGATAGAATTTCCATAAATCAAGAGATTTGTTTCAATCTTTATAAATCTGTTCCTAATCTCTCATCATCTTAGTAACTAAGGAATTAAGTTACATCCTAATTAATACGTATCATTTCTCTTTCATCTTCATTTTTCTAACTAACTAAGAAATTAGTTTACATTCTAATTAATATGTACATATTCCTTTCCAGTAATTAAGAAATTTGTTTACCACTAGTTATCCATGTTTTCAGTTTGGTTATATATATTATACCATATATATCTTTATTGTCACACCCCGACTTTACTAGGGTGTGATGGGCACCTGACCCCATATTCGGAGCCGAGCGAACCCGCTGACTCACCTTACATAGATAATCCTTTGAACCTCTAAATCAGGTATATATAATAAAGCTTACTGAAATATTATTTTGTTGCTTTCAAATCAAATAACATCTGTAACTGTGTAAAGCTTAAATCATTATACAAACTGACATATCGGCTGATGGAGCCGCTGACAGACTGACTCCCGATACCTACGACTCTGTCTGCAAAGTCTCTAACATCGACTCAGAAATTCTAGCACACAAGCTCTGACTCGGCAGCACTCCCGGGAACAAGTGGGATCTACTAACATCGACTCAGAAATTCTAGCACACAAGCTCTGACTCGGCAGCACTCCCGGGAACAAGTGGGATCTACCAACTTCACTGGAACCCCTTCTATACTAGCTTCTCCTCGTCTGGGTGTACCTGCGCGGCATGAAACGCAGCCCCCGAAAAAGAGGGGTCAGTACGAGCAATGTACTGAGTGTGTAAGGCATAAATAGAAACATAGTAAGAGATGAATATATGAATATTAACTGTATGGAAACATAGAACATATCATAAGGTATAGGAATAACCTGTACATGTGAATATCATATGATAAGGGAATAACCTGTACATGTGAATATCATATGATAAGGGAATAACCTGTACATGTGAGTGCCTCTGAGGGCGGATGCCATGCATGCTTATCTTTCCTTTGAAAGGCATTTCTTGTTCATATATATATGAAAATAGAACATGTCATGTTGCCGAGGCGTCGGCAGCCGATCCATTTAACCATAATTGTTTATATATATCCCGCGTCCGGGATGATAGCATGTCAAATACGGATACATGTACCGTGTGTATATCCCAGCGTCTATAGCGCTCTGCCCTTTTTCCCATCTTCCCCATATACATATATCATATCATAGCATGCAGGAGAGCCCAAAGAAAAACTACAACTCTATCGGAGTGACGTAAGGTCGGTAACCTCCGATTGTATTATGGAATCATCATGGTCGTCATGTCTCATCTTGAAGGAACAATTAATGAGACTAATAGTAAATAACATAAGATTGGATCATAAATTTCATAAGACGTTGAATCATATGCTTTGAAGTTTTTGAAAAAAAATAGAATCGTTATCAAGGAGTAAAATTGAGAATCAAGAAATAACTCAATATTCTCATATTCGTATCGAACCCATAACTTAGGATTTCCCAACATGGAACTGTTATTACATACTCATCATCATAGACGTTTTCTCATATCTGGCATTGTCATTGTCATTATAAGAATCATATTCGTCGTTTTAGTCATAAAAGCTTTCAACTTCTTAAAACTTGTTTTTTTTTTTTTTGGAAAAAATATGGGTATTTTGGAAAACAGTTTGTAAACTATTAGGGAAAAACTTATACCTTAGTGTCATAGGCTTCTCACTTTTGAAGATAAGGAAACTATGAAAACATTCGTAAACTTACGACATAGAGATCATGCCATAGAAGGAAAGGGTCGAGCCTTAACATACCTGTGTCGCGCCTTACTAGCTACGCCTATTCGTCCAACTTGTTTGTCTACATTCAAGAAGATTGACATAATCATTAGACTCAGCATCATACACTTGTCTTAATCCTTCAAATGAATTCATTTATAATCTGCCGAAATTTCGGCAGCATCTCCCCTGTAAATACACCATCCCCGAGATTCTAGCTCGGCTAATTTTAATCAACAACAATCCAGGAATTCAACCCGGCCAAACCAACAACAATACCAACAATTATTCCAACAATATCAACATCACAACACTATTATTCATACCAATATATTTCATAAACATCCACACGATGTTTTTCAACATGCAACAACAATATGCACTTCCTTTCATCTCAATCAAGGAATATAATCTCACCAACAGACCAACAATTTTAGATACCATTTTTATACGCATAAATTAGTTCATCCACACGACCACAACATGTTCAAAACAGTCCATAAACACAACAACTACAACACGACACTTTATGACCCTTCTTCCATAACTATTTTCATTTTTAAAGCTTGCTAGACCTTCAAATAAATTCAAAATAAGAGATGGAATAAAAAACATACCTTAAACTTGAAAAAACCTCAGCCACATCAACCTTTTTCCAACACCAAGCGTAAGCAAAGCAAGAACAATCACCTTTCACGGACTAGTTTGGCGTAATCTTGCCAAATTCTTGATTTATTGGACTATAATATATGGGAGAGGTGTAGAGAATTTTCTAGGAACTTTTAGAAGGTTAATATGCTGAAAAGAACAGATTTATGGGATATTTATAGGCCCCCTAGGTCGGTTTCACCGACCTCCCCTTGTGGGGCCCGCGGAGCTTCTCTTTGTTTTTTTTTTTGGCTGCTTAAGGTCTGGTTACTAAAATGGCCATAACTTTTGATCCCGATATGGTGTGAGGGCCCACGACCTATGGTTGGAAAGCTATTTCAATTATCTACAACTTTTATTTCTTGGTGTTTTTCCAAATTCCAAACGTATAATGCCGTTTTAGCCCCTCCAAGTCAGGTCATCCGAAAACGTTTTCTTAAATCGTCCTTTTGGAGGGCATACACTCATTTTGGCTTATGGGTCTTTCTTAGGACTTGCTCAACCTCGCATGTACTACCCATATATCTCTTCATATGTATTTTATAAAGTCCCGATGTGTGGGCCCCACCTTAACTTATGGTTAAGAGTGCTATCATCAAGTAACTTGTTAACCGATTTACCCCGTACGATCTCCAAATGTCATATATATATATACATTCTTATACTCAGATAATATAATCTTTATTCCTAATCCTTGTGTAACTTTGCTCTCCCTTGAGCTCATACTAAGTCGTCGACAGTCTTGGTAACGCAAAAATTTTCGGGGTGTAACATTTATTATACTATAATTATAATTAGACATACACGCATAAAATATTGGATTTTTTTAAAAATATAACTTTAATATATTTCAAATATAATATATTATTATACCATCTATGTCTTTATTATACTAGGTATATCTTTATTATACTATATATATATGTTACATATATTTATATCTTTATTACTGAAAATACCATGCATATTTATGAGATAAATATGTTACATGAAAAAATACCATGTATATTTATGGTATAAATCTATTTCTTGTGAAAATATCATGTGTATTTTGTAATATATATATATATATATATATATATATATATATATATATATATATATATATGTGTGTGTGTGTGTGTGTTTATGTGGATAATTAGATATATACACAGATATTGGGCAGTTTTATTTTATTAGATATATACACAAAGGTTGGGCAATTTTATTTTATATGCAAAATACATCTTAGGAAAGGAAAGAACGAAAAAAAAATTTGAGTGATTGTTTTAGTTATGAAAGATAAATAATTTGTCCAAAAAAATAGGAATAGTTTCTTTTGGGTCTAATCCTCATGCTTACTTCTAGGGATTCTTTTTGAGAAGTTAATATTTACTTGCTATGAAATGAAAACTAACTAATGCTGCTACCATCGTGAAATTATTTTTGAACTATTGCCTAGTTATGTTTTTTTCCCTTTTTTTTTTAACCAACACGCAGCCCATGTATGTCTTCCAGCAACAGACATCATAGACTAGTCCAACAATAAGTAGTCTGCGATGTCGAAATCCAGGAACTAAAACAAATTTCGCCCAGTCATAGTGAATGGGCTGGATCAGATCCATCTAACAGCTTAGTCCAGGCCTTATTTGGACTAAGTGAAAGAAGGTAGGAGTAATAGATAAAAGACTTTTTGTTTTGGGAACTTTACATTATACAGCTTGTTTCTATTTACTCTTTTACTTTTTTCATTGTTTTCTTTTTCTGGATTTGCTCTATCAAAGTGTGCTCAATTTGGCCAGTTAACAATATGGCCAATAGCTAGATTGATGTGCTCAAAAGTCACATTTACAACTGATTAAAAGTATTTTACTCTCTATTCAAGTATTCTGGTATCAATTATTTCTACTATACCTAAAAAACTGATTCAATTCATTGACTATATACACAAGCTTCAAACTTTACTGGCCGAAGGACAAGTTGTGCTGGCCCAAAGTAGCAGGAGGGCTTCATATTTTGGATATTCAAACTTGGAACAAGGCTGTCATGTAAGCTACGATGGTATATTTGTAAGACGAATGACAACATAGGTGATCTTTAATTTTTACCCCTCAAAATGGTGGTCTTTAAACTTTGCCCTTCAGGCAGAATTTACATGGCACAGACAGAATTTTGCAAAGTTTGCCTTGCAAAATTCTGCATAGCGATTTTTTTTTTTACCTGAGTTGGGGTTCGAACCCACAATCCCGGGGTGTTAGGCGAGGGGTAAAAATTAAAGATTACCAATTTGAAGGGCAAAAATTAAAGACCACCCCAAATGAAGGGCAATCCGCGCAAAAAAAAATCTTTTATGTAAGAAATTGTGAAAGATATTTGTGTGAACATTTTCCTTTATCTTCAGAATTTACTTTCTGAATTTTCCGGTGATTATTTGGTTGTAAAAATTGGTGATGGTGGAAACAATATAAGGTGGAACACTGAGAGGAGTTCTTGTATTTGTTGAGTTGTTAAACATTGAGAGGGGTTGAGCTGGTGTTTCTCCCTTGGTTTTGTATTTCTCATATGGATAATTAATAAAAGTCTTTAATTCCCAAATTTTGAGTATAAAACTCAATGGCACTTGTAAAATATTCGAGTGATAATTAAAGTAAATAGAGTAATATTTACGAAGAATTGAAATATTTATAAGTAAAAAAAAAAAGACTTTTGCAATAAGGATACAAAAACACTTTTTATTTTTGGTGACATATTTTCGTGTGAAAGCATACTTTCGACAATTTACGTTAACCAATCACTGGATTTTCTAGGAATAACAGCACCACACCTTTAATTAAAATATACAACAAGTTATACCATCTTTTGCCAGATTATCGTTTTTTTTTTTTTTTTTGCGTCCCTTTGGAAAAAAATAAGAAGCTCAACTGGCAATTTCTTAATTACTAGTATTTGTATCCGCGCGATGCGCGTATCATATTTGTTTGAGCACATTAAATCTAATTATTTTAATATTAATTTTGCTTCCTATGTAATTTACAAAAACTAAAAATATATGAAATCAAACAGTGACACTTACGCGTACCGTACCAGTGTTTTGACAAACCTAATATATAAATGACATATGAATCATACATTCTAATCACTGAATCATAATTTATTAATACATATTCACACCTTAGCTAAGTTAATGATACAATAATAAATTAATATGAATTAGTGTAAACATTGGGCATAAATATATTTTCACCATAAACAATAACTTATCAACTACGTAATACTGAAATTTCTTTAATTACTTTAAAAAGTTACTAAGCAGCTCATATCTTTTTGTTGAAATAGACCTTTCTTTTTAATATGTTATAGTAAATAAGGTAAAAAGGAGGATTTATCTTGAATTTCTAACATTACATACTATTTAAAAGTGAATGTAGAAGAAAATTCGAATAATACCCATTCATTCAGTTAAGTCTTGATACTGCTAAATCCTTTTGCTTTTTAGGATGGTGTCTAGTATTTGTTATTTCTGATATAGTTTGAATAAATTCCTTTTCACTTCCTTGATGTATTACTTAAGCTCATTATAATTTCAACTTATGAAAAAAGCAAAACGACCTAAATCTCACCCTTAACTCAAATTGATAAATCAGTCAATGCTTCTAGTAACCACAATTTAATCTCTTTACATGCACATTAAGGAAATTCAGTTTTTGTCCAAATTGATGCTCACATGAAACCAATTCAAGCATGTATGACATAAAACTAATCAACAAACTAAACACCTCATCATCAAAATATAATAAGATACAACTGCGAACTTTGATAAATTCACAATCATATATATTGGGATTACTATTTATCCAACTCGTTTGGCAGTTCTAAGTTGGACTTAGCCAAAAAAAAAAAAAAAAAAAAAAAAAAGGCAAGAATGAAAAAGTATCAAGCAATCGAATATAAAGTACAATGTATGTGAAATTAACAAATCATAGTTCATGAATAATATTTCTGTTACTTATTTTGCTTTATAGTTTGTCATTAGATTTTAAAAACATTCTCATTACCTATTTTAATATATATAAATTAATATAATTTTTTCTTACTCAGGAAATTTGGTAGATATTGCTATATTGTAATACATATTTGCTGCAAAAAAGAAAAGAAAAGATATTAATTCTGGTAATAGCTTCATAAGATATATTTCATTTATTTTAGACTTTTATTCTACTATTTAAAATACTTTTTTTTTTGTTTAAATGGAAATAAATAAAATAAAAAAAGTTTTACATGGTCCTACAATTACGCACATGTAGTTGTGGGCAGTTTTAAATGTGTAAAAAGAGTTTTAGCTGGTCCTAAAAATATGCACTATTTTCACGCCTAAGTCTAAACCAACAGATACGTTTTAACTAATTTTAAATGTAATTTTTTTTTTATCATATTTCATATATAGTAAGAACATAAGCATTCTTTTACTGCCAAAAAAAGAAAATTAAGAATATATGAAGAAATTACGACTATTAATTGTGATATCAAGAATAATCCATAGAAGGACATGATTTTTAGTCTTAAAGCTTAAGTCTCTTCTTACAAATGACATGGCTCTGACAAAGTGAAATCTCTCAGGATCTGCTAAACTATAAAACATGTTAATATATTGACCTTAATTTCTTAGGCCGGTTAAAATACTGCGATTTTCAAAGCACGTCTCATAAAAGATTGACTCATCGTTAAAGAATATCCGTCGAAAGTCTGTCTAAAATGTTCTAACTTCTTTATAGGAAATTCATATTTACTAATGTACATGTGTGTATATACATAGGGTTTTCTTAACCTACAATACGAAGGTTTTGGGTTAGCAAGGTACCAATTTTTTGATTCACTAAAATACCCTTGAAAGCACATTGCTATCTCTTTATTAATGAGGGCATTTTTGTCTTTCCATAAGAAAATCTAATAGAATACTACCAAATAAGTCCAAACATCTGGGTCTCTATACTTTTCTTTTTTCACGTTTCCGGAAAGTCATCGGAAAGTTGCACCGGCCTATTTCTCCCGAATCTCTCTACTCCATTTCTATCTCAGGCGAATTGTTCCTCCACCATCTTTGTCAAAAGATTTCATGTGTTCTACATGCAGTGAGATGGCGGAAATCACACTCATTTCTCGTTTTTGCATCAATCTTCTCAAACTTCTTTTTTCACAGATTCTTTTAGTTTTTTCATAGATTTTGATTTCCTTTTAATCTTTGTTGTTGTAATATAATCAATATGATGTTTCTGATTCACTTTAATTAATACATAAAGTTGGGTTGTTTTATATTGACGCCCTCATTCATACTCAAACTATAAGTTTTGAAAAAAAGGAGAGGGGTTCTTTTTTTCCGCTGGAAGAAGAGAGTAATGGAACAACCGGAGGACTTTGTTTTCTATGCTGAAACAGACGAAGAGGACATGAGATTGGGGCTTTTTTTATTTGAAAATTTATCCCCTCAATAAATGAAAACGTTATATGCTTCCAAGCGTATTTAGTGAATCAAAAAGTGACTATCTTGTTAACCTACGACATGAAGTTAGCAAAACCCTTTTTATATAATATGGGTGGGAAAAAATGAATATTAAGATGAAATTTACCGTGAGCAAATTGGTACTCTGCTGTTCTTGTTTCATTTTCCCATGTCTTCCAATAACTCATCTGAAATTAATAAAACGCAACCTAAAAATGGGTCAAAATGCAAGAAGCAAATAAAAATAAAGAAGATTGAGAGATTTTCTATGTATTTATTAAGGAAAAATATGAAGTAATTTTTTTTTTTTTTTGATAGAAATACCTTAACTCTTCCCAAGCTAATGTGGTAACACAACAGTAGAATATGTGAAATATAGCCAGCCCAAAACTAAAAATATATATTGATGAACACCATCACAAATGCCACTTTCCCCTGCAAACAATCTAACAAAATAAACTCCCTCTTGGTTTAAATAATAAAAAATCTAACTTATATTCATTTAAACAACAATGATATTTTCCACGATACGTGAAACAACTTGTTATTAAAACTTAGATTTTTTGATGATCAGATATCCGCACACTTGGATCTCTTAGTCTTTTTGTTTGATTCTTCCTTTTGCTCTGTAATTGAGTGTACAACAAAATTGAATGAAAATTACTGAGAGATGAGAAAGAGAAAGAAGAAGTGTCGAGAGAAGCACAAGTAATATTGATGAGAAAAGGACCAAAATCATCCATAATGTTTGAGTTTGGATCAAAATCATACATATTCTTTCACATGGTGCACTAATAGTACATTATGTTTGCATAAGTGGTGCACTTTTAGTCACAATCCCAAATAAATTTAACGGAAAAGAACAAAAATGCCCCTGAACTTTTAGAAAAGGTATAAAAATACCCTTTATTCATCTATTTTGCTAAAACTACCCCTCAATTCAACTTTTTGAGAATTTATTCCCCTTGACTAACGGACAACACTAATTTTTTTTAAAAAAAATAAAAATAAATTGCACATGACATTTTATTACTGAAAAATTGATTTATTCTTTTAAAAAGAAATCTGAAACCTTGGAATTTTTTTAAATTTGGAAAACCTTTTTTTAACGAGTAAAACCTTGACTAACGGACAACACTAATTTTTTTTCTTTTCAAAATGTGAAAAATTGGATTTTTATAAAAATCTGAAAAAATTAATTTTTTTATGGAAAAACTGTGTTTAAAAAAAAAAACAGAAAACTATCTTTTTTTAAATCTAGAAGAAAATTATGGAGTATTAGTTTTTCACATTTTACTTAAAAAAACAATCAGTTTTTCAGATTTAAAAATTGAATTTTCTAAAAAAAAAATGGGGTTTCCACCCTTAAATTTTTTTTTCCAAACTTAAAAAAATTCCACATGTTTTAATGAAAATCCAATTCTGTTTTATATATATATATATATATATATATATATATATATATATATATATATATAAAAGGCTTACTACACGTTTTTTTTAAAGAAATGGATGTTGAAAAATTATTTTTCCTTATTCTACAAATAACGATTTTTCAGATTTCTTTTTAAAAGAATAAATTAATTTTTCAGTAATAAAATGTCATGTGCAATTTAATTTATTTTTTTTAAAAAAAAAATTAGTGTTGTCCGTTAGTCAAGGGGAATAGAGAAAGCCTCAAAATTTTCTAAAAGTTGAATTGAGGGGTAGTTTTAGCAAAATAGATGAATAAAGGGTATTTTTATACCTTTTCTAAAAGTTCAGGGGCATTTTTGTTCTTTTCCGTTAAATTTATTTGGGATTGTGACTAAAAGTGCACCACTTATGCAAACATAATGTACTATTAGTGCACCATGTGAAAGAATATGTATGATTTTGATCCAAACCCAAACATTATGGATGATTTTGGTCCTTTTCTCTAATATTGATCCTAAAAATGTCAGAGTAGTTGGTGGTTTATCTAAGTATGGTTCCATAAAATAGGACACATTTGAATTAGCAGTTTTTTTTTTCTTCCGTTTTGTATTAGTTTAATTGCACTTTTTTTTTTTTTTTTTTGTACTTCTAAATTGGAGTTTTGTTGTATTTATAATTTGAATTTTTGCGGTGATTACACTTGGCAGCCTAACAGCCTTTTGTCTCTCCTATTGTATATATATAGACTAGTGAATTTGTCCGCGCTTCGCGCGGTCTTATGAAATACCATACAATTTATATATAATAATAATAAATAAATAAAAACTATTGAGATAGAAGAGATAATCTTTTTCATGTATATGCATGCAAAATATGATTCAATATATAGATTAAATCACAAAAAAATTATCAGAATTAGAGCTTAGAAATGTGAGTCTATTATCACAATGACAAAGAAATAATACCCTATAATATATATGTATACACATCACTCAAAAATTAAGTATCTTGATATCTTGGAATTGTTTTTAAGCAATATCTTTTAAAATAAACAAATTTTCAACTAAATATGTGTTCCCCTTGAATTACTGAGCAGTGTTCCATTAAACTTCTTCTCGAGGAAAAGATGATGTTGATGAGTATATATGCGTCAAACTTTTCTCTTACTTTTGTCATACCAGCTTCTCTCCATTTATGGTCCAAAAATCTATTGGTTTCACCAACATGAAATAAATCAATATTTGTTTAATTATAATTTCAAAAACTTAAATTATCATCGTAATAAAATTTTAAGAAAATAGACTCCAGAGAACAGAGAAGGAAAAGTGTCAACACCTTTATATACTTATCCTACATAAAAATTTATGTTGTTTAGTTTCAACAAATTATTAATTCCCTTATACTATATCTCAATGACAATTTTGCTTAAATTTATCCACATTATTTATATTACTCCACGCCTATCAACACCTGCAAATTAAAGAAAATAGAGAGATCAATGAGAGCAAATTATCATGAACAATGGTAGTTAATGAGTTCTAAAAATATTTTAGATGATTGATAAAAAAAAGGAAAAAGCTAAACGTTACATAACTATGTTGAGCATTTAACCAGGAGGAGTAATCTTAACGTGGAAGAGGTAAAGAATTTCCACCTTCCTTTTATTAACATGGAATATGTAACGGATGGAAAGAGAAAAGTATCAAGATAATAAATAGATATGTGACGTTTTAGAATAAAGTGAGTAAAAAAAAATACAAAAAGAAGTAAAAAAAAAAAAGTTAAATAAATTTCTTGGCTAAAAAAAGGCGCAGAGTAGCTTTAATTTTTTG
This sequence comes from Lycium barbarum, assembly GCF_019175385.1. Classification (NCBI taxonomy): domain Eukaryota; kingdom Viridiplantae; phylum Streptophyta; class Magnoliopsida; order Solanales; family Solanaceae; genus Lycium; species Lycium barbarum. The sequence goes on from NC_083337.1 coordinate 165,722,523, forward strand.
TTATCACAATCCATACTTCACAAAAATACTAACAAAAGCTGAGAAACAAATTGATACTATTGGAATTTTGTGAGATAAACGAATGAATCTTGTTTTGAAATAAAAAGCACAAAAAGTACTAAACATTGTTACCTATCTCCTCTAGAAACTTCAATGACGTTGGCCCTCAACTTCTGCTTAAAATAAACGAAATATAGAGAAAGTTTACTAATTATCATAACAAGTCAACATTCAAAATCATAAAATGCCAATTAATAAAATAGACTTTAAAGAAGAGAAGGAAGAGATTCTTGTGGAAAAAAAATAAAGAAGATAAGGAACTAATTTGGCTTAATCTTAAAATCAAAATAAAAATAATTACCTACCATCTAATCTACAATTTTATTTTCTTTTTTCCCTGGCCAAGATGATTCAATGTACACAATAAGAAACCACATAACCAATCCAAACGACCGATTCATGTTGATCACCAAGATATTTTTTTTTTCCCCCGAAATCTCCAAGATATCATCTTTAACCAAAATCTGATTAGTAAGCATTTTAACTAATCAGAGAAAATTACAAGTAGCTTATTTATTATTATAGATTTAGGGAGCCACAGAAGATGCCTCAATAAATCTAAATAATTAGCACAATACTAAGTAATGTAATAGATCTAAGAATCAATTGATTTACAGTAAATTATTGACTGTCATATCTTTGAAAATTTCAAAACAATACCTGGAGTTTTTCCTGAAGCATTAACAGTTTGAAAATTTTACTTGGATGATAATATTTGCGGGATCCGTGCTGAACAATACGATGACTTTAATTCATACAAGAAAATTTATCAATAGAACTATCTAGTAAGGATATTTTAAAAGTACCTGATGGAATGTAACGTCATGAGGTTGTCACCAAGGTTAGTTGTGAAAGCTGTTGGCGCCTTTTTTTTTTTCTTCTTTTTTTCCTTTTGTTATTTCTGTATCACGACTAATGAAGATATCTCGAGTGCATAGTTGGAGAGAAGAAGAGGAAAAATTGGAAGAGATGAAATTACAATATAAAGGAAACTAAAAAAAAATAAAAGAATGCCACAAAACAATACGTGGTCAAAAATTAAGAAATATCAAGAAATGAAATCTACATTGTAAATATGGGAGGAAATAATTAAGGTTAAGTATGGTATTTTTGCAAAATTCATTTGCCAAATCTTGATGTGATTGTGATAGCTGCCCTCCCACCTTGTGCAAAGCTTTCTTCGATTGAATGATCCACCAATGTTCTTAAAGTAAGCTTCTCTTCTTGAAATACTGGAGTTGTGCTGCCATAGATTAGTTTGTGAACATTTGTTTGTGTCTTAGCTTGTAAGATTTTATTGAGTGCAAGAATTTCCAGTAGTGCAACATTAATACCTATTAATAACAATTAATTATAGGGAACGGAAAGAGATTTCACGTCATGCAGTTTTTGGCACAAGAAAATTAATTATATTAAGATGAATTTTCTGGCACAAGAATTTCACGTCATGCAACATCAACACATATTAATGAAGAGGACAACTATAGTAGGAGGTGAAAAGTTGATTAATTATATTGAATTTAAAGATTTTTTAGATTGTTAAAATAAAATATGAATAGATAAATGAAGGGAAAATGTCAAAAAAAAGAAGAAAAAAGATAAATGGATTTTTAGGTCATAGAGAGATGCAGCATCACATTGTCTATGCTTAACTTTATATTATATATTATATATAAATATAGATGTAGATTATTTTTTTTTCTTTCCCAGAACTAGTTTTTTCTTGTTCAAATTTACTCAGACCTGCAATAGACCATAGAAATCAGCGTTCATTTTCCTTCAAAAAAGTCAGCGTGTATTAGAATTTTATGCGAGTGCCTTTTATCTTTATCCCAATGAAAAGTAAGAGTAAAAAAAAGTGCGAAAAATGCTCGATGCCCACGGAATTCATTCCCCATGGCAGTTACCTTTGCCCACTCTTAACGAAATCACGCAAATTAAACTAAAGTCCCACTAATAGGCGCGGTAGAGAGAATCCCTTTTCTCAGAGAGCAGATCTAACAAATATAGATCTTCTCTCTGTCTCTTCTTAAAAATGGAGTACATAGATAATATGCCGTCCATGGATCTGATGCGCTCTGAGAAGATGACTTTCGTTCAACTTATTATTCCTGCTGAGTCTGCTCATCGCGCTGTTACTTATCTTGGCCAACTCGGACTTCTTCAATTCCGTGATGTACTCATTTCTCTCTATCTGAATTTCATTTTTTTTTTGATATTCGTGATTGTGTGATTTTTGAGATGTCAATATATGTACGTGATTAATTCGTCTGATTTTGACTCGAATAGATTATTAGGCTTCGAGAGTGATTTCGGTTATGGTAGATGCAATGTAACAGGAGAGTGTTGTTTTTCTACTAAGTAACATTAATTCACGACTGATATTGTGGCTGTATGAATTTGAGATGTCACTATTTTGTTACCTGATTAATTGGCTTCGTTTTGACTTGAATACTTAAAGGCGCCTAGATTAGAAGGAAAGTCCCACATCGACAAAATACAAGAGAGAGATGCTGGGTATATAAGTAAGCATGGCTTACTTCCTAGTGACGCGTTTTAATGCCGCATGGGTGTAGGCCCAAAGCGAACAATATCACTAGTCGGCTGGGCTGTTACGGGCTTCGAGAGTGATTTCGGTTATGGTAGATGCTTGTAACTGGAAATTGTTGTCTTTAACTAAGTAACGATTCTCTAGTTTTATTTTCGAAGTTTGATTGTTGATTCGTGATTGTATATTGTGGTTGAATGATTTTGAGATGTCACGGTAGTTACGTGATCAATTGGCGTGATTTTGACTCGAAAACTTAGGCTTCCAGAGTGATTTCAGTTATGGTAGATGGCAATGTAACAGGAAAGTGTTGCTTTTTAACTAAGTAACGATTCTCTAGTTTTATTAGTCTATCTTGTGAAGGATTTCGAAGTTTGATTGTTGATTGACGATTGATGTTGTGGATGTATGAATTTGAGATGCCACTATATGTACGTGATTTTGACTCGAAAACTTAGGGTTCGAGAGTGATTTCGGTTATGTAGAATGCAATGTAACAGGAAGTGTTTTTTTTTGACTAAGAAATGGTTCTCTAGTTAATTAGTCTATGTGGTGAAGGACATAGTAAGTGCTTGTTCTTCAAGTGCCAAAGAGTACCTATTTGAGGGGACCTTAATTTCATTCTCTTAATATTGTTGTTCTAATAATCCAATGTACTATTTGTGCAAATTGAGGTGAGGTTTCAAAGGCATCAATTTACCGCGCTGATTCTTTCTTTTGGGTTGGGGTAAGGCCGGAATTAACTAGCATGTTGCAGTCAATTTTTTCATGATTATAAATTGTTGTCACTTTCAATAATTTGAATGTTACTGATAACTAGTTTTCTTTCCATCAAGGGGTGTGGAAAACTTTTAAGTGTTATTATCTTTTTTTTGTTACCATCTCAAAAACAAGTTGTTTTTATCTTTTTATGATCATGCCATCCTGACTTTTATCTCCATTTAACCTGCTTTATTTTCATTATTCAGCAAATATACTGACTACCTAGCTTCTTTTGCGCAGCTAAATGCCGAAAAGAGTCCTTTTCAGAGAACATTTGTAAACCAGGTACTTAGAATTTCTGTGAATACAGCACATTCATCTTCAAAATTCTACATGTTTGTTACTGAAGTGGAACTTTCACTGTAATTAGCTTAGACTTTTGACAAATTTTAATGTGCTTGTATTGTTGACAAACCATTATCGTTGCTAACTTTTGCTGGAAATGTGCTCTCTGATAGCAAATGAAAGCTAGTTGCTCTAGAAATTAGGTTGCTCTGGTGCAAGAGCATTTTACTTCCAAGTTCCAACCAAGAGGTTGGAATCTAATTTTCACCAAGGGCGTCAATTGGGAAAATGACCACTGCTGACTCCTAAGTTTTGGGTGGGTTACCATATCAAGAAGAAAGAGAAAACGAAAGGCCGAAAGCTAGTTGCCGTAGTCAAGATAAGATTATGTATAGGATTGTTATTGGAACTCTTAGGACTAAATAGTTACTAACAAGCTCCTGCTGTGTTTTCACCATCAGATTGGTCTTGATTTTTTAATAAATGGCCCGCCATTCTTTGTAAATAAGATAGATGTGCACATTTGGTGATATCTTCAATCATACCTTAAAGTAAATGCCAAATGTGTGAAACTTCTGATCTGCTGAAACTTCTTTGAAATGGAGTAGAGAGCAGGACTTTCTATGTGTTCTCATCTTTTAAGTTGGACTAATATCTGTACTTAAATATAAAGTTTCAACACACTAAGTGGTCCTTAAGGTCTTAAAACATATTTTCGTGCATGTTCCTGCTGCTTATTTCAATACCCGATGGCTAAATATGAAGCTTACAACATAAGATGATTTCGGTTATTGTCTTGACCTCTTTGATATAATCCAATTCACTCTTCTATTTTAAGCCTATTATTATATTATTGTTGATAATTTAAAGTAAATTTCATTAAAAGAGTAGCAAGAAGGTACTGCAAAATACAATCACAAAAGCAACAGTTCAAAGAATTGCGACATGTTTTCAATCATGCTGTTCCTACACCAAATATACCAATTTTGCAGACATCTATTTTTAATAACAGAAATATGGCTCCTGTGGCCTTCAAAGCATCGCTTATTCCTCCCTAACCAGATCGTCCATATGATGTAATATAGGGATGGTATTTCAGATATTTGTTTCAGTCTTCTTCTTACTCTCTGACTTGCCACCACCCCAACAGACTTCTAATACTCTGGGTATCACCCATAGCACACCACAGATATACAGAAAGGGATCTTAAACCTGTCTTGTTTGCCTGTAATGTGAAAAAGATGACTGGAAGAGTCTTGAGCTTCTTCACAAAAAATGCATCTGCTACATAGAGCTATTCCTCCTCTAGACGGAATCCTGGGTTAAGCAAGCATCCAAAGCAGAAACCTATCCAAAGCAAGCAACTAATGATGGTGCTTAAAACCATGAATTCCCTATGACCTGCTTGTTTCTGCAGAAGGCTATAGCAGCTTTTAATGGAAAATTTCTTATCTTTACCGGCAGTCCATGTCTGAGAATTTTCTGTTCATGTCTAGTGTTACAGGTTCCAACTAATACAGCAGTTGACTAATATCTTCTATTTTTATCGCGTTTTTCCTATAAAATATCTTCTATTGTTATCTCATTTTTATTTTTGCTAGAAATTATAGTTAAATTTTAGAAGTACTTATACACCTTTGAATTACTATATTTATTCAACAAATTTAAACAATAAATGAATTTATTAGTGAAACAATTATGGCATGTCAAGGATATCTAGTGTGAAGATACTAGTCAGTAATGAAAAAGTCCTATTGATGATGAAGTTCTATCCCAAAATTCAGAATTGTACTGATAGACTTTCCTATTATATGTCCTCTTTGTTGAAGACTGATAGTTTCCAGAGCACTGTTATACTTTTGAAGAGAGAATATTGCTACGTTGTACTCAAATTTCAGTTCATAATTTTGTGAAATTAAGTCAAACTGCTTAGAAACAGGTCTTTCCAGCCTTTATTGGACCTAGAGATGAGTACATATTGATTTGTCTTTTATGTTAATAATTACTATTTTGTTGATCGGTTTGTAGGTAAAAAGATGCGTGGAGATGTCAAGAAAACTGCGATATTTCAAAGATCAGATGCACAAAGCCGGTCTATTGCTGCCTCCTCTTCCTGCTTCCCAACCTGATATCGAATTAGAAGAAATAGAGGTCTCTTTCTCTAGCTGTTTTGATTTATTTGCTGATAAATGAACTCTCCTCTGTTTTCTTCTTCAATTATGCATTTATTCAAAAGCTTTTCCAATTCAACAAAAGCTCATATGGACAATGTGGGTCTTCTGAATTTCAGATACAACTTGCAGAGCATGAACATGAGTTGATTGAAATGAATGCCAATAGTGAGAAATTGCGGCAGTCATATAATGAGCTGCTAGAGTTTAAGATGGTATTGCAGAAGGTACATTTCTACCTTGATTTCTGGCAATATTATTAATGTGCAAGTGTTCCAGGTAAAAAATGGATTTTCTGAGTACTTGCTTTGGTGTTATTATCACTGAACATGCTTACCTGGGTGCTTACCTATCATATTCTCTTCCAAGTTTGAACTTGTGAACTGAAATTCGAAGCTTCTTAGATCACTTTTTTAGCAGAATTACCTGAAGGACCAAAGTTATGTTTTTCTTGGGTTTAAAATGAATCTGTTCCATTCAGGAATACTTATTTTTTTGGTCATTATCACTGTACAATTCCAGGCTAGTGGCTTCCTTGTTTCAAGCAGTAGTCACACAACTGATCGGGAAGTAGAATTGGATGAAAATGTATACTCGAATGATAACCATGCAGATACAGCATCATTACTTGAGCAGGTAACTGGCAAATAAAAGCTATTTCTTGTAGAGTAGCTACATTCATTAATTAGATGATTAAGTTTCTTAAAAAAAGTTCAGCAAAGTTATTTTCAATCTTCAGGAGATGCGTTCAGAACTTTCAAATCAGTCTGGAGTGAGATTTATTAGTGGCATTATCTGCACGTCCAAGGTTCTTCAATTTGAAAGAATACTATTTCGTGCTACAAGGGGTAATATGCTTTTCAATCAGGCAGTTGCTGATGAAGAAATACTGGATCCTTCGTCAAACGAAATGGTAATCCTCTTTCTTTAAAAATTCTCATAAAATTGAACCCACACGTGATGTTCTGATTGGGGGACATTTTCACTGCCATCTTTCTAAACCTGGATCAGCACAAAAGGAACTAGTTCATTGAGAAAACTTCCAAATAAAGGAAAATGCTAAATGCGTAAGATTTACTCACAGGTCATGAATAAATAAGGAAAGAGTAGAAGCATTTCTCCCCATTTGGAATGACCAAGCTCTAACTTCCTCCCAGTATGCAATGTGATTTCTTCAATGATTTTTATGTTTTTTTTTTATTGTTATTATTACTATTATTATTATTATTATTTTTAATTTGTTGGCTCCTTGCTGAAAGGAACGTCTGATTATAAAGTTCATCTTTGCTTCTGCAGGTTGAGAAGATAGTCTTTGTAGTATTCTTTTCAGGTGAGCAGGCGAGAACAAAAATACTGAAAATTTGTGAGGCATTTGGAGCAAATTGCTATCCTGTTCCTGAAGACACAACAAAGAGGAGGCAGATTACTCAAGAAGTATGTCTCTAATGGAAAGGAGTTTCATCGGCATTACAATTTAACTTTTTTGTCTACTAATTATCACTGCATAATTTGTTGAAATATTGCTAGCAGGAAATCAATAACTTTATGGTATTTCTGCCTAGTAAGCAAGCTAAGTTTTAGGTGCCTTCATTTTTATGCGTCGATTGACATTCAACATCATAATATATACATAGAAAAAGGGCCAATTTTCTGTTTTCCCCTTATTAACTCTCGTAGCGTCTGATTGCCTTCACATTTATTCCACAATCACCTTAGCCTGCTGTGCCACATTTGCCACTTCAATGAGTCTTAACCCTAAATCTGCTCAGACATACTGTCATATAGTATTTTGTTTGTGATCATTCATTCTCGAGTGCTCTAAAGTAAGATATGTGGATGAGATAAACTTCTTGATTGTAGGTTTTGTCTCGGCTATCTGAATTAGAGACCACTCTGGATGCTGGACTGCTCCATAGAGATAAGGCTTTGACCTCCATCGGATATCACCTTACAAAATGGATAAACATGGTAAGAGATTAAGAGTGAACATAATAGTTGGAGTTATTGCTTTATACTACAGTTTATTATTATCTGGTGGGAGCAAGTGTCTTGTGGTCTTGACAAATGAGTTAATGCTCCAATTCCATTTTCTAGGTTAAAACACAAAAGGCTGTGTATGACACATTAAATATGCTGAATTTCGATGTTACAAAGAAGTGTCTAGTGGGTGAGGGCTGGTGTCCAATATTTGCGAAGACCAAGGTAAATTTCTCTTTTACTTCTTTACTTCTTTTTGTAGCAGTTAAATATACCAAGTAATGACTCATGAAAATTTTAGATACAAGAGGCTTTGCAACGTGCAACATTTGATAGCAGTTCACAAGTGGGCATTATATTTCATGTGATGGATGCCGTGGAGTCACCTCCAACATACTTTAGGACAAACGGTTTCACAAATGCATTTCAAGAAATTGTTGATGCGTATGGGTAAGTTAAACATGCAGTAGCATTTCGTTATGCGAAGAAAATGATGTAAGCATAATTTAGTCTTGTCTTGATTTAGTTGATGCAGTAGGTCATGGGGATAAAATGTTTTTTGACAGCCTTAGTTCTTTTCCATCATTTTCGCTGATTCTACTGATACGAGCATGTCCATTTGAAATTGCTTCAACACAATCCAAGAGATGTGAAGGGGTGATGCTGTTAATGTCATGATACGAAATAGGCATGTTTGTTGAAGTTTCTTTTAGATGGTACAGTAACATTATTTTGAATTTCCTGTTTCATTGTACGCGTTCACCCATTTTCGCAGTAAGACCTTTACTTATTACGAAAATGTTCTTCATATGCCTGAAGAGGCAAAATAAAACCTAATCAAAAGAGAGTCTACTTTTCAACATAAGGCATGCCGTGGTTTTGGTCTTTCTTTAACAATGCTTTAGCTCTTCAGATAAATTTCAATTTCATTTGTTTCTCAAAAGAATATCTGAATATGAATATCCATGTGTTGTGCACTTATGCTGGTCCAAACAGAAGGCACTTATAGTGTTGTTTTTCTTGGCAGTGTTGCCAAATACCAGGAGGCAAATCCGGCTGTTTATACCATTGTCACATTTCCTTTCCTTTTTGCTGTGATGTTTGGGGACTGGGGTCATGGGATCTGCTTGCTCTTGGGAGCATTGGTTCTTATCGCAAGGGAAAGCAAACTTAGCTCTCAGGTTAGTACTCCTATTGATTTAAGCTTCTTGTTTGGAGGGTTGAATAAAAGCAATCATATAATTATATATTTCTTTCGTGAATCAACTTTGTCCTGACAGAAACTAGGCAGCTTCATGGAGATGCTCTTTGGTGGTCGCTATGTACTCCTGTTGATGTCAATATTTTCAATTTACTGTGGCTTGATATATAATGAATTCTTCTCAGTTCCCTTTCACATATTTGGTGACTCAGCGTACAAATGCCAAGATGCTACATGCAGGTATTGAATAATGACCATGCTACAATTTCTAGATAGAAACAGACTACAATTTCTGATTACGAGGAAAAATGTCCTTCTATTATTTTTCAGTTTTGGAATAGAACTAAATGCTGATTGTAAGAGTGAAACTATGGCTGCTTTGTTGCATTTTGAATCATGTTATCCTTCATGAATGAGAAATTGCATTTGCTGTTTCTCTTTTAGTAAACTTTAGGATTGGATGGTGTTTGTTTTCCTTTTCCGCACAGGCTTTTATCTGTGTGTTGGTTGTTATGGTTGCAGTATCATACCACTTTACAGGTTATCTTAAAACCCTCGACAACTTCTGGTTATTTTACAATCATTGTTTATCAGGTATTGGTGCTGCAATTGTTGGCAATGTGGTATTTTCTTTGTCTGGTTGCTTTTATAATTATGTACAACTTCTGGTGAAGTTGGCTAATTTCTTTTACATTTTGTATATTTACTTAAGTAGCAACGTTCCTATGCTCTCAAACACTAGATAGTGTAGCTATGCTAATTAATAGTTAATAATTATCTTCTCTCTATTTCATGAACAATGTAAGAGACTCTTGGAATAATGTTTATGACGGTCTGGGTTTCTCTTAATTATTTTTGCATTTGCGGTTTTACTCTTGCCTCCCTATCTCTGAGTGCATGTTGATCATGAATGAGCATCTATAGCACACTTTCTAGGTACCTATTTTATTCTCTTGTATTTTCTTACAACTATCTTGACATTACTGTGTGTACATTACAGTAATGCACAAACAGTAGGTTTAATAAAATACAAGGATCCATATCCATTTGGCGTGGACCCAAGCTGGAGAGGCAGCCGCTCAGAGCTTCCTTTCTTGAATTCTCTGAAGATGAAGATGTCTATTTTGCTGGGTGTGGCCCAGATGAATCTCGGAATTATTATAAGTTATTTCAATGCACATTTCTTCAGCAGCTCACTTGATATTAAGTGTGTAATCATTTCTCCTCTCTTTTTTCATGGTTTGCCTGTATGTAGTTATTTATTCTTGTGATTGATTGTTGTCAGGTATCAGTTCGTTCCACAAGTTATCTTTCTCAACAGCCTCTTTGGATACCTTTCTATTCTCATTGTTGTCAAATGGTGCACTGGTTCTCAAGCAGATCTATATCATGTTATGATTTATATGTTCTTAAGTCCTTTTGAAGCTCTTGGTGAGAATAGGTTGTTCTGGGGCCAGAGTGTGCTTCAGGTATGAGGTACCCTTCTATTTCTGGAACATGTGCTCTTAGAGGTTGTTTGGTTCTTAAATCATTTAATGGGTTATGGTAGAATTGTACTACCACTAACTTATAGTGAGAATATTGTCAATTCATGGATTATAAATGGGGTTTTAATACTTGCATCCCACGTTTGGGATTTTTTGAGGGAGTAGGGGTCTAAATTCTCTTAATAAAAATACCGTTGCATAATTTTGATAAATAACTTGTAATGATTAGTTCAATGTATATGTATGTATGTGTTGTGTATGCATTAAAGATATGTATGTATGTATATGTTGTGTATGCATTAAAGGCGCGATATGCAACTAATAGAAAGAACAAGTTACAAATAAAGAAATATGGATGACAAAAGCATTAATGAAGTTTTGTTTCTCCTTTTTCCGACATACAATTTGGTACCAAACAACCCCTAAGAAATATATCTACTTTCTTTTACCTCTGTTAACAATTACCGTTGCAGGTAGTATTGCTGCTTTTGGCACTCATTGCTGTTCCATGGATGCTCTTCCCAAAACCCTTTATTTTGAAGAGACTTCACATGGAGGTATTATGTCTGTTTCCTTTTGCTTTCTCATCTGTCTTAATGATGATTAATATTGTGTTGACTTTTCTGATTCAGAGAAAGGATGAAAGTAGTGGAACCCCTGAACTCTTTCTGAAAATAACTTTTGTTTTCTCTTAAGAGACATTTTAGTGGCATAGAATGGAGAAACCTTTTAAAAAAAACTTCTAATTTCTTTCTTCTTCTTCTTCTTCTTCTTTTTTTTTTTTTTTTTTTTTTTTTTTTTTTTTTTGGAGAGGGAGGGGTCCTGTTGGGATGCCATAAAATCTAGTAATAGTCAAGGAGGCCCTTATTGAATATCTTACTTTATTGAAGATATACTTCTCCTTTTTAAGTATGACTTCATTCTCGATTGTTGGTATAATGAACTTCTAAATCTATCTTTCCATGATTGTCGGGTTAAATTATTTAGCGTTCAAATTTGGAGAGTATAGTTTTCATCTAAAAATGGTGGTAAAAAAGGAATGACCAAAAATGTAAGTTTGATGTACTTGTGGAGGTACTAATGCTTTCAGTTGTTAAGTAATAGCTGTGAAGAGATATTAGGCTTCTAAAATGGAGGTTTGTGTCTTTGAGGTTCTTATGTCCTAAGATGAAGTTACTTAATGGGAAATTTGAGCATGGAATATGTGCTGTAGGTAGGGTGATTACGTTACTAGAGCTACTTGTGCCTTTAGGTGACTGCCTGAGATTGCAATCCCTGTTCCAAATGTTTTTTTTTCTCTTCCTTTGTTCGGAATTGTGAGAAAAGGTGCGATACCTAATTCCTTGTTATCAGAAAATCCTTTTCTAGTATACCTTTTAGGATCCTCCTTCCCTGTTTTCACTCTGGCAATTCCGTTCCAGTCAGACTTTAATTTTTTTTTGATGAAGTGTCAAAAAAAATTAAAAGGAAAAATGCAAAGTCTGACCGGAATGTCTTAACTTTTGATGCATTTTTTCTTTAAATTTTTACTATGTTTTAACCAAATATGAGAATACAACGAAGTTTTTATTCAGCCGACATCCCACCAAAAATGAACAGAGAAGGAATTTCATTCTGTACACCAAACAGTTGTCATTGGTTCCCGTATAGAAGTTGTTTAGGTGTCTACTGATGTTACTTGAATTAGCATTATGGTTTTATATTTTGACAGGATCTGAGGGTAGTCTTTTGGGGAGAGGAGAGAGCCTTATAGACAAAATCGTTTTTTTTTTTTTTTTTTTACTTTTGTATTTAATTTCTCAAAATTTCATGTACTCCTTATCAATAGATAGACTTAGTAGCTTAAAGGCTTGATTTCTCTTGCACCTTTTGATGATTCTCAGAGATTTCAAGGTCGGACATATGGAATACTTGGAACCTCTGAGATGATGAGTATTGATGATGAACCAGACTCTGCCAGGGAGCGCGCTGAAGAGTTTAACTTTAGTGAGGTTTTTGTGCACCAAATGATACACTCTATTGAATTTGTCCTTGGTGCTGTTTCTAACACTGCATCATACCTTCGGCTTTGGGCTTTGAGGTAAATCCATCAATTACTTATTTTTGTTATTAACTTGGTTCATGTATTTCTTTAAAATTTGCTGTACACACATTGTTTATTTGGTGCAGTTTGGCTCACTCTGAATTATCTACTGTGTTCTATGAGAAGGTTCTCCTCCTTGCTTGGGGGTAAGTTTTCATTTGACGTTTAGCTATGTTTTCATTTTCTTTTGACTGGCTGTTCAAGTTTCTCCAGTTTATAGTTATGGTTTTTCTTTCACGAAAAAAGAAGCTAAATATAGCTATGATTTGCTGTAGAAGTTGATTTTGTTCATAATTTACTCTTGGTTTCTCGAAGTTGAATTTATCTAATTATTATCATTCTAAGTTCAGGTATGATAACATCATCATACGACTAGTGGGGCTGGCAGTGTTTGCCTTTGCGACAGCTTTTATACTACTCATGATGGAGACTCTTAGTGCATTCCTTCATGCATTGCGTCTTCATTGGGTGGAATTCCAAAACAAGTTTTATCATGGAGATGGTTATAAGTTCAACCCATTCTCCTTTGCCTTATTAGCAGATGATGACGATTAGTACATAGCCTTTCTTTCTCACTTTTTACTTTTGGGGAATTCTGTGGAGAAGAAGAGTTTTTTTTTTATCTAGAGAAGAAGCCTGACAAGAATTTCGGAAGGACCCAATTTTGACTGACTGGTACATTGTACACTCTTTATTTGGATGAAGCAGCTGGATTATGTAGGATAGAATTGTAAAGTTGCAGCACGTAATCTTTTGGTATAGCAGTACGAAAAGGGTTCTGAGGTCGTAGTTAGCTGTTGAGGAAAAGATCTGTAAAGTTTTTCTGATTCATATAATCTTATCTTGTTGTCCCAAACAGGGATTCAGTCATAGTAATTTGTGAAGAGGGAATGTTTTATACCACGACATCTTCTGAGTTTCACATCTTTTTGTGGAGGAAACTTGCTGATTCTGAAACTATACGTGTACATCTCGCATTCATATCTGAAAGGGGGAGTTCTCCTTCCAGTTTTGTAATAATAAAGCCTTTCTTATCTGAAAACTATACTGTGTCATGCTCCTGACTTGACTCCTGAAATTTCCTCATTGAGATCATCAAAAAGTACTTATCTGAAAACGAAAAAGATCAAGAGTTTTACCGTTATAAGTTGGAGCTTAGTAGAGGTTGGTTCTCCTATCTTGATTGCCTCACATTTCTGACAAATAACTGAGCTGGATTGAATTTCTCATAAACTAATGAAACCCATCAATAAGCAATGGGTTCAATAAGTAGTTCTATTATTACATGTAAAGAATATCGCTTTGGTACTCCAAGCAAAGCTTAGGGGATGTTTGGTTGCTCGTTAGGAGCTAGGTTACTCATGTATTAAATCTTGCATAAGTAATACCATATTGGTAGTATTCTTTTGCTATGTATAAAATTCAACACATCTAAGACGGTATTTGACTTGCAATTTAGAAACCCGCATAGTTAATACATGAATAAGTTATAAGGAAATTTATGTATTATTGTATGTTGGATAAATTATGGAATGTCTAATACATTAATAATTGAATCCTGCATAAAATAATACATATATTTCCTCATAACTAATTCATGCATTACTAATACTTGACCCGATTCAACGCCAAAAAATGGCTTGTCCCTACCATAAAGTATTCATATTTCCTGAAGAAAGCATTTGTTCCTTGATCTCTAAGACATTTCATAAAACTCTATATGGATCCTCAATCACCAATCCTTGCATGAATATGGGTTGTGCTCGAGAGGCTATGAATCAATTGGACCTGCTAATTGAATGAATCGTAACACTCATAATGATTGAATTTACGAAGATTCCATTGGATTCCCGAAGCTCGTAGCATTGGTCCGGCACAATTCCCAAACTTAAGACGCTGGGGGCATGCCCGCCGGCCCTTGACTTGCCTCCGATTACTGAAAGTGAATTCGTTTTCAATTATCCTAAGGCGACCTATCTTTCATTGGTTAGGATTAGGGAAAAAAGCTAGCTGGAAGTAATCTCTTCTTCTCAGTGAAAGCTAAAGGCCCTGGTATAGTAAGAGTGTGGTGTGTGCTCTCTTTATTCTGTAGATGCGCTCCTGGGAAGGGAAGCCATAATTTTTGATGTAGATCGATCAATCCCGCCATGTTCAAGTGATCGCCCTGAGCCGAGCGAGATTGGAGATCGCCTTAATGATTGTTCGTAATGGGCCTACCATTTAACGTACGTATGTCATGTAGTTTTTGTTTTTGTACCTTTGCCGTCCCTCAGCCCCTCTCCCACCTTTTCTATCTATCATTAGAAGTAGGGAGGGTGGCATACCTCACTGAGCTATCGATGGCGAAGCTATCGCCCGGTTCAACCAATCGTCCGTCCTGGTGCCTTTGCTACTGATTTGACCGCTTTTCATTGTTAATCCGGGTTCACCTTGGCCCTCGCCCCAGAGTTCTTATGAAGACTCTGGTGGTGCATGTGTATGATAGGGCCCCCCATAAGCGCCAAAGAACGGTGATGTTGTCATGATAAGTGTGGAAAGTCGATAGTGTACTCGATGATTGAGGACCTATCGACTTGCATTAACTTCCCGTGGCTAGTAGGGGAACTTTAATGTAATTGCGGATACATTAGAAAAAACTTGGGGGTCGGCCTCCTGACTTCAATGCCTTTATTGAAGTGATGAGCTTTGAAGATATGATCTTCTCGTTTGGATTATTTGATTAGGCTTTCAATGACAACAAATTAACTTAGAGCAATAACCAAATCGGTCAATTTAAACGCCCCTTAGGGTTTGAACTGGAGCAGAGAACTAGTCGATACGAGTTATAAAGCTCACAGTGCCAGAAAATAACAAGGAACATGTTTTACTTAAGTGTGTATCTATCAGGCATGTGTGTTGTATGTTAACTTCCAAGGGTGGCTTTAGGGGGAGACTAACGAATTAAAGCCTTTGCTTTAGCACCCCTAAAAGTTTGAGGCCCCAAATTTCTTAATTAATAGTGGATTTTATGATTTTATTTTCGCTTAGATAATATTGAAATTTGTATAGAAAATAAAAAATAAAAAATATTTATAAAAAATCTGTCTATTCTTTATTGTAGAAATATGTTAGAATTTTACATTAAGCTACTCACATTTTCATATTAGTAAATAAAATTTATACAACACCATCCAATAGATTGTATTACAAACAAATGGCTAACATCTTATTAACTTAAATTTATTCTTACTACTATATATACCCAATAATATTACTATGTAAAGTTAAAGAAAAAAAAACATAAAGGGGTCAGATTTGCCCTTGTACCAAATAAGTTATTTGCGCATCGTTATACTTTTTCAACATATTTGCCCTTGTCATCTTACTTTAGAGTCATATTTGCTCTTGTACTAAAAAAAAGTCATATTTATTCTTCATATTTATTCCTACTCCGTTAAATTCTCATTTCCCACTTTAATTTTGTATGTGGTGCCTAGGTGATTTTTGTTCCAATTAAATCTACTCATCCAACCCACTAAAAATTAAAACCCAACCAGTTTTTGTTCTTTTCCATCTTCTTCGTCTTTTTTTTTAATAAGTTTCAAAGCTTGTTCGATTATGGTGGATTTCAATACACAACTTTCTTAAACGAACCGGTCGGTTCAAGCTGCCGGGACCGTCGACCTAGACCAAAGGTAATTAGCCCGGTAGGCTGAATTAGAGTCATAATCGGAGTTGGTGTGTTTGAGGCCCATCAGGCTGGAACTCAGACCGGACCTAAGGGACCAGTGTTAGATGATCCTTTTGATGAGGGATTGAGAAGTGGTGGTGGGGCCCACCACCAACACCTTATTTTCCCAAGCTCGCTGAAATTCTTTACGTCCCCGCCAGTGTACTGTAACACCTCATACCTCTAACGAAAGCTTTGACCATGATCCTAGACTTAGAAAATCAGATAAAGAATGTGGGAATTGGAATTTCCCTGTTCAGTTGTAAGATGGGGGTTTACGCCCATGAACAGTGATCGTATTTCAGTATACGGGCCGTAAATCAAGTCGTAAACTGGTACCAAGGATTTATGAGCATTCTGGAATTTGGCATTTGGATGTCAAATGGTTAAATACGGACCGTATTTTAAAATACGAACCGTATTTCAAAACGTATTTGGAATTTCAGAAAACTTCCTTGATGAAAGTTGTAGAGCTTTGAAATACCTTTCCAACGGTATATTATGGGGGTCAACGGACATCTGTACAAAGAGTTATGACCATTTTACTGAAGAGACGCAGTGCAGTCCGTATTTCAAAATACAGCCTGTATTTAACTGGGCGGAAATTTAATTTTCCAGAACAGTATATATTCGTCCGTATCAGTTCACATCATTATTTTTCATTTTTTCAAGCCCTAGAACGACCTCCTACCCTCCTCCATCATCAAGAACACCAAGGTAAGCCTATTCTAATTATTCGAACTCAATTCTAACATATATTCTAATAATCTAAGCAAGAAATTGTTGTTCCTAATCTAGGGTTTTCCAGAAAACCCATCTCAAGGTTCAAGAATCAAGATTTAGGAAATCTTCTTCAAAACTCAAGTCTCTAATTCAAGTTTTGGAACAATTAAGGTATGTAGAACTTCCATCCACATGTGGGAATCTCTACGTTCTTCCCCATGCTCCGTTTCTTGATATCCATGAAGTTCAAACCCTAGGGCATTAAACCCAACATATTGGTAGCCCGTATTTATGTATTTATGTACATGAATTTTGTATCTATATTCGTTATTGTATTCCTAATCTTCCATTACGGTTATTAGGAACCCTAGCTTAATCCATGAATCATGAATTCTTCCTCATGTGTTCTCATTATGTTTATATGAAACTTTATGATTTTATGTAGCCAGTTACAAGCATGTTTTCAAGTCAATTATATATATATATATATATATATATATGAACTATTGTTATTACTTATGAATCAAAAACATGTTTGCAAGACTATGACAAGTTATCTCATGAAACCATATTACAAGATATTTCATGAAACCATGTTGCAAGTTATTTCGTGAAATCATGATTACAAGTTATTTACAAGTTATTTCACGAATCATGGGCTTCTTAGCCAACTATATCATGTTCATGTTTTTGGGAATTTCTTAGTTAACCGAGAAGGCTCAGATAGCGTGAAACTACGTTGCCACCGTAGGATAAGGGTTTTCAGCAAGGAGGCAACACCTTCATTATGCAGTTTGGATCCTTACATGCTTATTATTACTTAAATCTCATATTCCTGGCAAGGTGTGAGTGTTCTGCTGATAGGACACAAGTACCAGATCATGTTGTCGGTTATACTATAGCGTTCCCCACGTTACAAGCAGTTTTACATACATGAATTTACATTGATTTACTGTTTTCAGACTTTACTCACGTTTCATGTCATGTTCAAGTTACATTCAGTTTCAGTTCATGTCCTATACCTATGTTGTGCCATATTCTTCATTTCAGTAGGTTTTACATACTAGTACTATTCACCATGTACTAACGTCCCTTTCGCCCGGGGCCTGCACTTCACGGTGCAGATACCGGTTTTCAGGAGCATACATCTGCGCAGTAGGATCACTTCAGTTATCAGCTTATTGGTGAGCCCCACTCCTCTCGGGGTTCAACATGGAGTCTGCATTAGTATTCAGTTTATGGTAGTCCAGGGCCATGTCCTGGTAGTTAGTATTCAGACATGTTTTAGAGGTTTCATAGACAGATGTCAGTTCACAGAGTCAGTTGTGTCTTTCATGTTTGCAGACTATTATGTTTTCATGATATTTCATGCTATGAGATAATTTCAAAACTTTATTCTGCAAATTACATTTTCATGATTCATTTAAATTGGAGCATATAGATTATATTGTTTTGATGACCATGTTGACAAGCAAGCTATGAGGTTCGCTCGGACACATGCAAGCAAGGCCCGAGTGCCGTGTTACGCCCAGGCCATGATTCGGGGCGTGACATGTACGGTACGGCGTGGGAACCCATTGTAGGTTGACGTTCCTTGAGCTACTGCTCGTGTCGATCTGAGACTATTAACCCGTTGCTTAGTTTTATTGAATCACCCTTGTTAACTTCTCCCGCCCTGTACGCATAATGAAACATAAAATAACAATAACGCAAAATGCAAAAAGAAATATTTCAAAGTGATATCTCAAAATTGTAAAACAACTAAACAAAATAGACACGCAGTACTTGAAGTTTGTTTCTAGTAATAAAAGGAAAAGAAAACATACCCCGCTTAGTATAACATATTAGCATATGCTGTGCCTACCAACACATCTAATGAAATCATCGGATCATTGTGAACCCTTTGGATTAAATGTGTTGCCATACAGAAGTTTGCATAGAACATTTTAGCGTTTGTAGGATAAAGAAAAAAAAGAAAAAATATCTCTGTAGGTTGTAGAGTAGTAGTTGTTTCATTAACTTAAGATTTTCAAACATATGATATTGAAAAACTTGGCATTAAAGAGCGAACCAGTGACATTTCATTGCGTAAAATATCATCCCACATTGAATCTTGAAAACCCTGCATGGTCCAATTATCAATATTTAACTAAGAAAAACACTTGGTAGAGTAGAGACATATATTTGCTTTATCAGAAAAGGAAATTGATAATTGCAATTGGAGAGGCATTGCAAATTGTGGTTCACAAATGATGGAGGAAAGTGCATATTCTATAGGATGCAATGGAATTGGTAATGATAATTCAGGGACTGAAGTCAGCACCTTAGCCGGTGCAAAACGTATATGAATATATCATGCAGCTCAGGGAGACCCTAGATGTAGCTCGATTTTCTTTTATCAGAAGGAATAAAAATAGGTGTACTCACCGTCTTGCTAGTTTTTCAAAGACTTTAGTCGATGCAGTTTCTTGGGATGAACAATTTTTTATATGACTTGTACATGAAACTCGTGACTCTTTTGTTGTGCTATCAAATGAATGAAAAGGTCAGTCTTTTGATGAAAAAAGAAAGAAAGAAAGAAAAAGAAACTGATAAGGGTTTTTTCTCCCCTTCAAATTTCAACTAATTCAAGCTATAATCTTGTTAGAAAAATAAATTATTCCCCGGGTTGGGAGTTTGATAGGTCAACCATTTAATTTTTCTTTTAGTTTAAATAACAATTCCTTAGTTCTTTTCAAATGAAATTTGTACTCCTAAACTAGACAAAATATTACTAGTAAAAGGTATTGATATACAAATAGTAATAATACGGGTAAGAAAGACGTTGAATACATTTTTTTCATTTGGATTCTGAGCTAAAACTTTTATCCATATTCGATATTTACACCAGTCTATATAGTTTATCAGGATTGAATAATAATATGGTGAAAGTGCACATTGATTAATTATCAATTGATTTGGAGGTTGTAAAGGATAAGTTTTTATTCGGAAAAGGGCCAAATATACCCCTGAACTATTGAAAAAGGGTCAAATATACCCTTCGTTATACTTTGGGTCCAAATATACTCACACCGTTATATTGACTCCAATATGCCTCTTCACCGTTAAAATTGTTCAAGTTGGAATCCAATCCCACGTGGCACTAAAATTTTAATGAGGTAGGCAATATGTGGCATGCCTACTCACTAATCAAACTCAATTTTAACCCCCACCTCCTTCTCCTTCCCTATGATCTTTCACCATTAACATCTCCCTCGTTACACCCTTTCACTAATATTTTTTTTCTACATTAACATTGTTCCAGAAACAGAAGTATGACCTTAGAAATTACAGCAATTAAAGAAAACTAATAATTGGGTATCACAATTTTACAAGAAGTGGGCGGAAAAACCACAAACAACGGACACAAAGACACCATATTTCACCCTCTGGTTGCGAGCAAAGCAAATTTTGGAGGTACTTGAAGGCGAATCTTATTAGAATATGAGTAACGATCTAAGGCGAGAGAAAAGGCTACCAAGTTCTTTTGACAGAGAAGTTTATGATGTCTTGGATGGGAAGGAAGTCACAGAAGAAGCATACCAACTAGCTCTGGTAACTATAACCACAAATGAAAAATATGACTATGGGATAGAAACAGAAGAAGTGGAACATGAAGAGGACGAGGATGGCGATGTTTCTCATACAGGGGAATATATCATGGCAGAAGATGTTCTACATCCAGCCATGGAGGAAATTGGAAGCAACCCACTAATGGTGAAAGATGATACGGAAGGAGAGGGAGGTGGGGGTAAAATTGAGTTTGGTTAGTGACGTGGCATGCCACGTAATGCCACCTCATTAAAATGTTAGTGACATATGATATTGAGTTTCAACTTAGACAATTTTAACGGTGAAGGAGCATATTTAAGCCAATAGTATAGTGATAGGGGCATATTTAGACCCAAAGTATAACGAAGAGAATATTTAGCCTTTTTCGATAGTTAAGGGTATACTTGGCCCTTTTCCCGTTTTTATTTGTAGGCAATTTTTGAATGAATGAAACAAAAGGGGAAAAAAGAAAGAAGAAGAAAACCGAGATTTGGCATTGGAGTAAGCAAGGCACGTGTGTGTGGTCCTACATTAGGGGACCCTTTCCCGCTTGCCCTCATTTCAAAACCAACAAACAAATCCCCCTATTCTTTCCCTTCAACCAAACAAACAAATTAGTCAGTCCTACTCCTACATACTTGTTTGATGATTTCTTCAACTACTATTTCAATCATCCAATCAAAATGGAATCGGATCTAAGCCCACTCCCTCATATGGATTCCAGTCCTGACGATTTCGCTTCTATTTCAAATTTCTTGTCTCCAATGAGTCAGTTATTCTACTTTTTTCTCTTTCAATTTCTAAATACATTTTCCAAGTGGCATTGCAATTCCTATAGCTTGCTTTGGGGGATGAGAAGCGTTGAGACGATTCGGAAGTTTCGTCTTGTTTAGATATGCCTACATTTTTTGTTTTATGTTGAAATAGGTCATAATGAGTTCTTAGGCTTAATTAGTTGGTTCCCGATAAAATCCGTAATTAGCCCACGGAAATTTTCAAAAATATACAATATTACGCCACGTAGCCATATTTTTCAGTTTATACAATATGATATCTGGCGGAGCATTATACATAATGTATCAACCTTGCGTAAAAGGTGTGTTTATACACAAATATGGGCTAAATTGGGTAACAAACCTCAAAATATGGGCTACATGGCGTAGAGTCATGGGTTGACAGCTAGTGACTTACTTTGATGAATATGAACTATGAAATGGGACTAAGTAGAGCTTAATTGATAACAAAAACCCTACCTAGGAGTTAAGGTGAATTTGATTGATCGATTGATTTATGTTATTACTTCTGTCAGTAGAAGTTTGATGCTTTCTTCTTTACATTTGGTATTCTGCTGCTCTTCTGTACTGTTAGTTGTAGCATACATATTTTCTTCAAAACTTTCCGTTTTATCTAAGTTCACTTATATTGGATCTTACGGAGCTTGTTCATGTACAACATGATTCGTACCTGATCAGAGAAAAGATTCTCTTTAAGCAAACCACCCTATCCTTTGCATAGGGCTAACATGGCGATTGGTACAAAGACACATTTGGTTGTGAGCCGGCATATATCTACATTTCAGCTCCCCTGAATAGTCCCATTTTTCCTCTAGGACGATAAGGGGGTAAAAGATCTACTACTTTAATTCCTATTTCAAAATTAGATAATTTTGTATCCAACTGTATAAAGGAGACGCTGTACTAGTATCTATAGGCCCTAAATTATCAATGGGCTCTCCGAGCTCGTCTCGGAGTCGCTCCGCCCACCGGAACACTTATAGGAGCTACTGTGTCAATCACTTCCATTCCTCTCGTTAGACTGTCTGTAGCACTCATAGCTACAACAATAACTCGATTATGCAGCTATCTTAACCTGAGGTTCAAGCTTACCAGAATACTCCAATTAAAGTAGTTATTCCAACACAGTAATGACTTTCTGCAGTGCTTCTTCCCCGCTCTGTACAGTAATAATAGAGGGCAAGCTAGCATTAGTAGCTTATGTTCAGCTTGAATTTGTTAGGTTTTCTGTTTAAAATTGGAAACACTTGGTCTCTTGAAGTAGAGGGAACAATTTCCCGGGAAGCTTATAGTTTTATTTATTTATTTCGTAATAGTTTATAGATTTCATCATGTTACAGGAGGGCTAGATGGTCGTGTAGATCCATTAAAATGCGGCAGTTCCTCTCGTAGAGGTTGCAGCTATAAAGAAAATATAGCAGAAATGCCTAAACTGAGTGTGGAGCCGCTGCATATGAAGAGGAAGAAAAGAGGTGGTGGTTTCAATATGCGGAAAAGTTTAGCATGGGATAGAGCATTTTCAACTGAAGAAGGTAATTATTACAGTACAATATCTCTATTTATCACATGCAGAAAAAGTTGTTAGATGCTGCAGGAGATTGATTACAGGAAAAAGCTACTTCATTATTTCTGCTTTTTTGATTTGTACTTTATTCTTTCTGTTTAGGTGTTTTGGATCCAGTAGAACTTTCTCTGCTTAGTGGAACATTAGTTAACACATGCGGAGAGGCCTTGTTCACCATCAATGAAGAAGAGCGAAATCCAACTTCAAATGACTCTCTATGTGATGCTAGTTCAGCTTATTTGAACTCGAACAAAAAGAGTACGTTTAAAGAAATTCGAGCTGCAACTTTAAAAGAAGATAAGCGGAAGGTCAGATCTCAGCTTAAGACTAGCAGTGACTTTTCAGCTCATAAATATGGCCATGACTTCTGATGTTACTCCATCTTATTTCGTTTGATTTGTCTTTTGCGTGGTTTCAGGTCTCAAGTAAAGTGCTTGCGTCTCCGAATGGTAGAACTATCTCCAAATCTATTGGCTGTTCTCGACCTCTGTCTTCAGCTTCATATCCTTGCACATGTTAGATATATTTGAGATTCAACTATTTCCAAGTAGTCAGTTTTTTATTTTACTATTTAAGAGGTTTTACAGATGATGAGCCTTAATATTATTTTAGACTGAAAAGGCCTGCAGACATGAATCATGGAAAATCTGCAACCAAGGATTCCAAGTTACCAAAGTGTCAAGTTTCAAAGCTACGTTCTTGTTTGTTGCCTACAAGCTCTAAGAGTACTATACCAAGAGCAAGTCACTTGAAGAATCAAGTAACTGATTCTGGTAATACCTTTACTTTTTATTATCTATCCTTCTGGCTTCTGCTGAGTGTGATTGTTTCCATTTCTATCATTGGGAATGGATGTATTCAAAATGTGCTGTAATAACTCACGCAGGTTATATCCATGCTCAAACTTTTAGAAGGCATAAAACTACATTTTGCGAAAGTACTTTTCGTATTTGCGTCACAGTTAAGAGAGTACGTCATTTTTATTCTCCTTTCCTTTCTCATGCAGCTGTTAGTATTCAGAAGAATATGGGATTAAGGAGCTACTCTAGAAAAGTGAGAAATAGCCAAGAAAAAGCAAAAGCTGTTGCTGAACCTTTGAAGGATAAATCTTCGTCATGCAATTTGAGAGGAAATAATGTAAGCTGCAGTTCAAGTCTAAGCTCAATATTCTAGAAAAATTCTGCGTGGTTAAGAACTTAAAAGAATTTTTAAGGTTCAAGGATAATTCTTTTTCATGTTTTTTAAGGAGAAATGACGTAAGAATTACTTCAAGTTTTGAGCTCAACATTTTAGAAGAATTCGGTGCGATTAAGAACTCACAAGAACTGTTTAAGTTCAAGAACGAAACACGAAAGAATTTAGCCTGGAGTACATTCAATATATTTGGTAGTTAACCAACAAAATCATACCCCTCCTTTTTGCTTAATTCTTATTTGCGCAGAAAAAATCAACATCGAAATTACAGGCATCAACTGAATCTTCTCTAGTTAATAAAGCTAGCAATACTGGTTTGGAGATGAATCCAGATGCCACACTTACATCTAGCCGAGCACATTCATCTGAACGTCATGATGTATGTACACCATATGCTCTTCGCCTTCCTCACAGCACTCGTACTGCTGTTAGCAGTACGCAATACCTGCCTGCACAAGCCATGAGACCATCGGGTTTGCGGATGCCTTCACCTTCATTAGGATTTTTTCGTCAGGTATTACCAGCACTATTCTGGCAAGCATTAGGTTCTTTCATTTAAGGTGCATAGGCTGCATGATGCTCATGCCGTAGGATATTATTTTAAAGTCATGATAACCAATATGGTGATTGCAGACAAAAGCTTCAGATACAAGCCGCTTGTTGAAAGGCGAGTCTAGTATGTGCCCGTTGCAAAGGTCTGGTGATCTGAGGCCACCAGTGGCACTAGCAAAGCAAGAAGGCAAGGTCAATTTAGCAAATCTGAACTGTAGGATACTAGGATTGGAAAAAGAAAGCTCAACAGAATCCTGCAAAGTAATCAAACCAGGCTTGGAAGGAAACAGTGTAGAAAAAGTGAATATTCCAAGTGTTGGTAAGAAGCTTGATCCAGTCAGTGATAAGCTCAGAGATCCTGCAGGTAATTTTGATGAAAAAGTACCGGATCACATCAAGCACAAAGAAAAGAAGCTTCAGGATGCAGGATTGCTGATGAATGGCAAGCAACATCCACCACAAACTGGAAAACATGAACATATAAACAAAGATGGTGATCTCATGAACTCCATCCCTGGTTTTATAGAAAATAAAGGCTCTGCTGGATCAGATTTTAAAGATGCTCAGTTTCCACAAGCTAGCTACAATACACAATCTCTAGTTCTACGTGGATTGCAAGGTGCCTACTGCAATCAAAATGAAGCAGAAGAATCTGGCATTTGTTCAGTAATTGATGGTTCGAAGTCGCAGTACCGGAACATGATTAATTTTAGTGAGGAGGTGAGGGAGGAGGGTTATGTAGGTTGCTGCAATAATTTACCCGGTGGAGAATTTGAAACAGTCAAGTCCTTTGCAGTTGAAGATGATGGGATATTTGATAATGATAAGCACATTATGAAGATTAAGAGCAATGTGAGCAAAGCCCAAAGAGAACCAAGGAATAATGGAGGTGGGAATTGTGTGCCCTTGAATTTCTCAGGTTCAGACTTCAGTGAAGAAAAGATGGAAAAGTCAGAAGTAGCATCTCAGTATGAAGATTCTCATAATCTGAAAGAAGCTTTTACCAGCAAGCAGATCACTGATAGAGTACAAACAGGAGGATTAGTAGCAGATGTCCTGAGTGAAACTTTATCTGATGAAAATTGCGAAACTAATCCTGGTGTACTTTCAATTTACTCGGAACATAAGTCCTCAGGTGGTAACTTATTGCATTCAAGTGATCGGTCCCTAAGTAAACATATTTGTATAGATCAAAGTCAAGATGAACAGATTGTTGAAACTAGTTTATCTGCTCTGGCATATCGACCAGATGATAGTGGTTTTGATAGGTTTGATTTTACAAGTGCACAGACAGAATTAGATAGTAATAGAATTACAGTGGTTCAAGAAGATCATACAGATATCATGTGTTCTAGCCATGTCAAAATTACTCTTGCTAAAAATTGTAATCATTCAACAGATGAAGAGATTCTTTCAAAGTTAACTACCTCTCTGGATTTTGGTTCATTGACAAGTGCAACAACAGACAAAATGGTATCAGGTGTACCTGGTTCAATTGACGAATGTAGAAAACCAATTAAAGAGTCTGTCTTGGAAGTGGTGGATGAAGCTGAAATTCGCGATTCATCAAACTATCAGAATGAGGTCAATTTAACCGGCTCTATGGAATTTGGTTTATCTTCCAGGGGAACGCAAGATGCAATTGGATATGGTACACTTGGTCCAATGGGTGAAGGTAACAAACTGATCAAAGACATGTTTCTCCTCAAAGAAATGGATGAATTTGAAAATCGAGATTCATCAAACAATCCTAGTGATGGTAGTCAGATGATCAAGGTGAAGCTTGGCATGCCATCTACGGAAAGCTTGAAAGTTGAGGAGTCACAAATGTGCAGCCATGCGGATTTGATTCGTTCCAGTTCAATGGAAATGAGGTGTCATAAGGCTGTATTAGAGAGTCCTCATACTCCACCACTCGGAGATACAAGACAAGAAAATGAAATTGGAAAGACAACAAATGCCCTCACAAATATCTTACAGATGGAGGATGTACACGTGGATACACATGGTAATGATGCTCAGTTGCCTGGAAAAAGCCCTAGCACTGTGGTGGAAGAATGTGAAAGCAGCAATGTCTTCGAGAATTTTGGAGATGCTCTTCCAGTACGAAAGAGTGTTAATGAAAGTGGATTAGAAAGCCCATGTTTTCTGAACCAGGAGTCACCTTTGATTCATGGGAGTGGTAGTGTTGCTGATGAACTGGATGTTATCCACTGTGTTGAGGATCAACTATCATATCCATCATCAATTGAATCTTTATCTGTGGAACTTGATTCATCTCAGGGGACAAGTACAAACCAAACAGCAAGTGTGACAACTGATTGCATAGAACTTGTTGAAGGAGATCAGACCTCATCAAGAATACAAAGGAAGGTAGCTGACATATTGAATCAAAATATTGTGGTGAAGGAATCTGAAACTGGAAAACCTAGTGGATATGAGAGTTCTCACAATGAATTTTGCCATGGGCTGGAAAATCTCGAGCCATGCACAAATGAAAACACCATTTCGCCAGTGTAAGTATTGCATAGACTTTTCTCATCCCAAAGTAGTCCTTTGGTTTTTGTAGACCTAGCCTTTATTACAATCTTTTGAGAATTTCTAAACACATTTTGTTGATGGCAGCAAGAACACGGAGAGCTGTCTGAAGAAAGGCAATCTTTTGATATTACCCCCACATGATGCAGTTCCATTTTCTGATGAATGGTTGGCAGCAATGGAAGCTGCTGGAGAGGTAATTTCTTTTTGGAAAATGATCTGTATACTGGGATCTGTCTGAATGAAGGAAAATGTAGTTAACCTTTCAAGCATACTTTTGTTAGTTCCCCGACTCATCTTCAGTTTCCTCAAGAGCAGTTTGCTTCCACACCTTTATCCAGAATCTTCACCTATAGCACCTGGTGTTAAAGAGCAAATTATGAGACATTAGCTGTTCATCATATTTCTTTTAGTGAGCATACCTCTCTATTCATAAAATGAAAGACGCCTGGATCATCCAGTAACAGGTCCAGAACAGTCGGCAAGCTTGACCTCCCTAAAAGTTTTGTTCTGAACCATAGGCAGTGAGACAAACTTGGCTTGAGCGTTAAGCTCTATCCCTCTAAATCTATTGTTGGAGCATGATTTATCAGAAAAATAATTGAATAATTTTTTATGGTGGTAAAATGTCTGCAGGTTTGTGTAACTGACTCTTTGTTCTGATTTTACAGGACATATTAACCATGAAAAGTGGTGCTGTACAAAATTCACCCCAAGAGAAATCCTTGCCTGAGCCAAGCCCGTGGTCTCCGGTAAGTCTCTATTTATAGATTCTTCTTTTCTTATTTGAGGTAGCCTATGCCATATCTAACATAGTGACATGTGTATGCTACAAGCTAGAATGAGAATGCATTCAACTTTATTCGGTCTTTTTTACATGAACTGGTTTTCCCTGGCATATGCTACAAATTTGGGTGAGAATTGATTTAGTTCATTTTAACTTTTGACATTGATAATGTTGCTGGTAATCATTTTGCAAATTTAGATGCCTTTTGGTCAGGCTTCTTACAATAAACCCTATGTGGTTCGGCCCTTCCCTGAACCTTACGCATAAGGGGAGCTTAGTGCGTACAATATTGTCCCACAGAAATGCATTTTGATACTTGGAGGAGCTTTTATCTCACTTGTGATAGACTGATAGCTGAATTATATACTTGGACCAAAGCTCGACATGATGTAGTAGTCCTCTGATGGGAAAATTTAAAAGTAACAACAAAATAATAAAAGCATATTAAGTTACCAGCAAAAGTTTGATATGATGTTTTAATATATACAAGTTTCTGAGTTCCACACATCTTTTGCCAGTCAATGTTCAAACCAAAAAAAGAAAAGAAGAACTACACCATTTCGGCCATTAAAATGATTGGCAAACTAACTACACCATTTCGGCCATTAAAATGATTGGCAAACTAACATGAGCAAGATTATTAGAAAAGTAGATAGGGTGAATATGCGATCAGTTATGTGCTATAATTTGTTTAAATTGTTTCGAACTAATAAAAACACTGGGTTTGTAATACGCACATTACAGGAAAAAAAATAAAAGCTGGATACTGGGAGGATATGAGGATCCGTGGGACTTCTTGTTTTACCTGTGATCCTGTTACTGATCTTTTAGGTGTTCATTCTTTTTAATCTTCTTAAAACCGAATCAATATTTTCTTCATATTCCAAGAGTAGAGCTTTTGGCAGGTGTATGGCTATACTAGAAACTGTCATAATTTATGTCCTTAATTTATCACTTGAAGTACCCTTAATAAAAGAGGGTAGCTTTTACCAAGACTTCTTTCACCTAAGTTTATATTTTAATTATAACAGTTGTTGCTTGGGACGATATACATTGGGCGCATTGATCGGTAGAAATGGAAAAATAGCGTACTGTTGCACATGTTATCTTGACTGGTTCTGCCAATGTCATATTAGTCTCTTAAGCTGTTATCTTTCTTTGATTTACAGGTGAAAAAGAAAAACAATCAGCTTGGGCCTTTTGACTGTACAAAGTTCCACCACAATGGGCCTCCTGAGTCCTGATTCTTATTGACTCAACTTGGTCTCGTTCAAATTCTTTTATTCACCTAACATGTTCCTGATGTAGATTGACACTGCTTTGCAAGCAAAGCTGCTAATTGATGCATTGCTCTAAAAACACACGGTTTATATCCTTTATATGTAATCCTTTTACATCCAATTTAAAGGATTAATTTAGTTTCCTTTCCTGTGCAATATCTCATTCATGGAAGCTTGTCTCTTTATTCCAAACCATAAGTGAAGCCTGGAGATCTGGTGCGGTACTTATCGTATCCATACTTACTAGTAATATTTATCATTCACTGGGTGCATCAGTTGTTTTTTGGTCCATATTCTTATATTTGTAGGAGGCAAATGCAAGGTAATTCATGAAATATGCTGATCCCAAACAACAGACCAGAAGACATTATCCATTCTTCCATCATTGATATTGTCTGGCAACCATGTAAGTCGTTCTCTGAACCAGATCAATCAGAGTGTTCCCCATGTAGTATCCAACACCAATGAACACTGCAAGCCGGCCCATATGAATAACGGCTGAGACTGTTCGTTCTCCATGCAAAATTCACCTGCCAATATACCGTTGACCAACGGAAATGGACATTCTGAGCTAAAGCTTATCTTGATTGTTCTTGTATTTTTTGGGGAACAAAATGGACTGTTTTCCTAAATGCATCTGCTGTTCATTTAACTAATGGGGTAGAAAACATCTGTTTCTTGCGAAAAGTCCACAAGCTCGTCAACAAAAGAAATTGTTTCAATAGTGGTACACTGTCAGCATATTTATTTTTTATCTTAAAGAGCTATGAATTGAGAATCATTGCTTGTTGAATTTTACATAGCATCCAGGCCTATTCATTTATGCTAGTTTCTATCTATTTTGTCGATAGAATCATTCAGTTCCTGGTCAACATTTTTATACTCGTACAACGAAGTACATACAAGGTAATACACAAAGTCTAAAGCTCCTAAGACACAAATCACCCAGAAAACATAATCCAACCTACCATTATCTATGTTCTCCGGCAACCATCCTGTCACTCTTTGAACCAAATCCATCACCCCATTCCCAAAATAAAATGCTGCACCCACAAAAACCGCCACCATTGCCGTAGATGTGCTTTTCAACGACCCTGGAAATTCTTGGTAATAAAATCCCACGTATCCCGGAGAATGAAAAGCTAGCCCGATGCCTGTAATAGCTAGCTGTGGTGCCAGCCAGAAGACTGACATTGGCACCAGAGATTTTGACAATTTTA
The DNA here is from genome assembly GCF_019175385.1 of Lycium barbarum. NCBI lineage: Eukaryota > Viridiplantae > Streptophyta > Magnoliopsida > Solanales > Solanaceae > Lycium > Lycium barbarum. Next base: position 165,753,049 of record NC_083337.1, read on the forward strand.
TCCTCTTTGACTCGACCAGGGCGGAGAAGGCCATGCTGACAACCGTCAGCACGTGGCCTATCCCGACCCGTTGGAGCGGTGTCATAGAAGTACGGATACATCTATTCAACAACGGGAATATGAATCGGTCTGCGAAGGTAATTGTTATGCATGTGGCGATCAATGTAAAGACTGTGACAGAACCCGCGGGGATTTTGAAATTCGATCCTAAATGCCGGTCCATTTTCAGGGCCTGGAGGACTGCTAAACTGGATTGTATGACTAGTGGGGTGTATAGAAACAAACCAGTAGTCCATATTGGAAAAAGCTTTATCAAGAGTTTGAGATCTTCCACTTGTTGCACTGTACATAGTTTCCAAGGCCCAGCAGTGACTCTGTCCGGTTTCTTATCTCCTTCCCTGATCAAAGCCGCACGGTTCAAGAACCTATTAAAACATAGAATCCAACACATTTCTCGAGTGAGGAAGTGAGTAATCCTAAGAATCAGGACTATAAATCACTTAAAAGAACAGGAATTAAACAAACAACTTTTGTCACAAAACATAATTCTCTCTACCGACGGATTATCAAAAAATCTGGTTAACTATGAGCTATTTAGCGACGAACTTCATAGTTAATTCCAGTTTTTGTAGTGAATTTTGATTAGCAAGGGGTTTAAATTCTAACAAAGGGATTAAAAAATATGCAAAAATGCTACACTTAGTCACTTAGGATTCAAACTAGTGGACCTAAAGCAATACCGTTGCCGCTACACAACTTTCCCTAAAGTCGTAGGAAATTCAACAATTTATAAATATAAAACTTTCTTTTACCTATCTGCATAGTACTATAATTTTTCCACAAAGGAATTCAATTGGATTCCCTGCTACTAATAGATGTACTTTGACAATATTTGGATTCGGGAAGAGTGTTGTTACCTGAAGAATTTGCTAGGATTTTTCAGGTCAGTTCTTGTTGCACTATCCAGTGGTTTCATGCCATGGTGATAATCTTCACCTCCTAATGACAATGGTTCTCTATGCTTCCTGATAGCAGCAACGAAGACCCGAGCCAAACTCATGAAAGGGCTTTCCTGTTGTGCTTCAATATGGCGATAGAAATGTTGGCCCGACAAGAAAATACCCAGTCCAAGGATGTTGAAAGCACCACATATGGCGAACCCTAGTACCCAACTAACATTGTCCTCAATATACAAAAGGACTGTGCTACCAACAATATTGGACGTGTAGAGCGCGAAAGTATACCAATTGAAGAAAATTGCTTGATGATTTGGCTTATTGAATTGGTTTGCTCCCATTGATCCGATGGTGAAACGAGTTCCTCCGTTTCCCAAATTTGCTAGGGCTAGAGCTGCATATAATATTGTAAGATGGAATGTTGATGCATTTCTGCAGTCATTCGAACCATCAAAGCATTTTGTTGGTCTCAATGTATCAATGGCTGCTGTGAAAGTGAGAAGCAACACTCCCTGCAAGCCAATTTGCAAAACAAAATAGTAGTATATGGTATATTAGATTAGTTTAAAACAACCAGGTCACTTAAAGATAATTACTAGCAATTGTCGATAATAAGCACGTCGAATCAGTTACCTGAAAAATAAAACAAACAACATGTTCTGACAAGCTAAATCATATGATAAGTAGGAAGTAACCTGAGTAGTAAAGCATGCAACCTGCAAAATCCTAGTACTTATTAAAAACTGTCGCGGAACGTGTTATACATAATTCTATGAAATTAAGAGGGTGAGCGGGAAGCATTTACACCTTGGTATCTGTCCCTAACCCACGCTCTAGCCCTCTTTAATCGTCCAAGTCGCATACCTGCTAAACAGTCTATTTGATTTTTTAACACGATTGACCTAAATGACAGTGTAGACTTTGCTCCACGCAAGTTACATCTGGCCTCTATCTTGATATTTTTTTTTTTTAGCCGGGGTACCACACCATCAATATAGATTTATTTTAGTTGCCAATGAAATGATATGCTGAAGGATGCGTGAAAAAAAAAATGAAAATACTTGTCCTTTCCCCTTCGAATATATTATCATACAATCTCCTATACGCATCATTGAATGTGTGAAATATTCTTTTTGTTTTTCATATTTGAAATGTATATTCTTTTAATGGTTTATAAATCTCCCCTCCCTTTTACTAAACCATGGGAGCCTCGAGTAGTTTACCGGACAAATTGAGTTGTCGTGACGATACGTTCGATGTGTCTTAAAAAATTAGTAGGTTCACATCTTAACCCACTTATTTAGCCGAAGTAATATTTAAGCGGTTTAATAATCTATTTATTTATTAACTTAACTAATTTTATTCCTTATCAATTTTGGTTAAGTTTTTTTTTTTTTTTCTTATCAAAAAAAATACAAACTTAACTCATTTTATTCTGTTTAAATTCAGCTCTAACACGCCAGTTTAACACTGCCACACAGCCACACTGGAGCTAAGGTTTATTAGCCCCTACACGAAGTTCAACTCCTAGTGCATCTTCCTACTGTAAAGTGTGTCATACACAAGAAATATAGTTCTGGTACTCATTTGTCTTTGTCCTACTAAGGGCAAGCTGAATATTGGTCGTTGTCGAATCATTTTGTCTGATGATTTTTGTGTCAGTTTCGTTGTAACAAATTGCTCTACTCCATAGACATACACATCAACATGGATATTGGGCTTGCTAAATAGGGTCATGTAGGACCCTCCTAAGCAAGATGGATAACTCCGTTGGAAAGCATTAAGTAACCAGTACTCTTTGTAGCTACACAGCAATGGCCTAAAAAACAGCAAAATGATGAAGTATTGAATCAGAGAAATATGATGAGGTGGCGCATGCTGAGGAAATTATGGTACTCGTATGTCTTTCTACAACTGCCATTTGGAACCTTGAATTCTTATCTCAAACAAGTTATTCAACCTAAGATAATTGCTCATATTCTACTCTTTTTCTTCAAAATAAGTGCATCTGAAATAATTCTTTAGCTAGAAAAATTAGTCAGGCTCATCTTATACAGTTTTTAATATGTGTCTTAGCCGCAACAGATCGTTGAAAAGCGATACTGTAATTAAAGCTTCGTGACTCTATTTTGGTTTCCTCCCAAAGTCCTACTCCTTTTTAAAAATATTTTGTTCGTCATAATAGAAGTTTAAAAATATATTTATGCTCGTCGTATTTGTTCTTTAGACACCCAAAGCCAGGGATCCATTCCCTTTATTCGTACCGATAAGAATTAGACTCCACGAGAATTCGAACAAAAGGCTGGAGGCATTATTAAAGAGAAATGTTTCTTAGAATCTTTTTATAAGACCTTCACTTATAAATATGTAATAAATTGTTGGGAGATAACAAATAACAAATACCTCATAAAATTAGTTGAGGTGCATACGGACTCAGAAACACCACGGTTATATTTTACTAATATACAGAAGTGAGAACAAAGGGCTTTTCATCGTCCTCGTAGACCTATTTTTGGAATTTCTTAAACTTTAGTTTGATGGGAAGAGCGTCACTCTCTGTTGAGCTAATAAGACCTTTTGAATAGTTACTAAAAGTAAACATCCTTTTTAAGCTCTGCATATCAAAGTTAGGGAGTGACACGTGTTGTACCAATTTAAGATTTTGTGCTGTTCTCTTTTATGTTGCCCCTATTACTTCTTCCGTCCCAAAATAAGTGTTGTTTTAGCTCATTTCACGCTCATTAAAAAAAAAGTACTCCATAAGGCATAGCTTTATTGAATTACCCTATTTATTAATTATATGTTTCTCGAGAGAATTGTTTCCAACTATAGTTTTATATTATAGTCGGAAACAATTACTTGTTTTTTTTTTCTTGAATTCTTAAAGCAACAAATATTTTGGTACAATTTCTTTTTTTGCTACAACTATACTTATTTTGGGACGGAGGGAGTACGTACTTCAATTGTCATCACACAATTTGGTAAATGAGGAAAACTTTTAAGATATTTCGCAAAGGTAGCCACGAGGCCAAAAGTGTTTTTTTCTTCCAAAAGTGTTTATTTTTAAAAAGTGAAGTGTACAGCGCCCAAGCTTTCAAAAGCTGTTTTTTCATAAGCTAAAAAAATAGCTTTTCTCTAAGAGTACTTTTTCATAAGAAAATACACTTACAAATACTTTTTAAAAGCTTGGTCAAATCCTAATTGCTGCTCAAAAATGCTTTTCAAATTGATTAGTCAAACACAAATTGTTTCTCATAAAAAAAAAAAATTAAACATATAACGGTTCATACAGAAGTTTCTATTTGAATGGAAGAAATCAAATCTGGGTCAGTTGCACAAGTTGAACGAATAAAACTTATTAAGACATCCGTCCAATATTTGGATATATAGTTTATATAATTGATTATCATAAATTAATTCAAAAGCTTACTTGATACCTTTTGAGAAACTATTAGAATTGCCATATTTTATGATAACTTTTACTTTATTCGCAATCATCGTGATAATATAAGAGACAAATATTTTTTAAATATAAAAGATAATAATTTAAAACATTATGTGACACTTTTTCCTTTTTAGTTAGTCTAGAAAGGAATAATATCTTTTCATATTTAGTAATAATTTAACTTCAAACTTCCCATTCATGAAATAATTTATAGTCACACAAATTTCTATGGCTTAATTTAGACTATAAATTTCTAAAGTATTTTTTTTTTAAAATAATTCTGTGCTGGGCCAAACACCTTCACATGAATTAGAACTGAAGGAATACATATTAATACAAAGTTTGACTTTCGTTGAATGCATAATTTTGCATGATATAATGTATTACAAAAACATGCTATTATATTTTTATCCACAAAATGTACAATATTGTGGCATGAAAATGAGTTTCAATTCTAGTAAAATGTATTAAGAAAAACTATTTGTAGAGATGAAGTTCCAGTAAATATTACACTGCTATAAAATTTCATTAGATAGGTTAACTTTTTCAAGTTAACGAGCGTAAAATTGTTAGCTCTTTAGTTTTTTTGGAGTTCTCCCGTTATATCTTTTTATGGTTTCATCTCTAAAAAAAAACCTCTATCACTAAAACGATCGAACCATCTTTTTCATGACTTTCCTAAGTGCCCTGCAGTTTGGTCCTATTGCTCACGAATTTTGTGCGCAGAACCTAGTTTTGTTACTTTTTTTTATTGCCACTATTTTGGTTCCAAATGTTACTTTTTAGCCTACTTAAGTCGCGGAGTCCCTCTTTTCATGACTTTCCTAAGTGTCCTGCTTCTTCACCTTTTTCTCCTCCATATACAGATTGTGTAAACTTGTGCCCACTCATGACAAAGATGTTATGTTACTGCTATGATATAATATTGGTCATTACGTTTTTTGACATTCAGGTATAAATAAATCTTAAAGTTTAAACGACATCCAGTGAAAAAAAAGATAAAACATAATTATAAATTTAGCTTTTAATGTTAGTTTTGGGCCCTACAAAATTTTAAAAGTTCCGGTCAACAGTTTTACACACCGCTACGTACAAAGACCTCACGCTTATGCCCTCATGGGAACTTTCAGGACATAATGATGAGATAATGGCTTTCTTTTTCTCATGAAATGACATCTTTTCAATCAGGCAAAAGGAAAATGAGAACGGGATCAAAGCTACCACCCATAACCCACGAAAAAAGATTTCAGTTAGCGTAATTTTTTTAATTATTAGTGCATTTTAATTTGCAATAATAAGTTAGTTATTCCCTTCGTTTTATTCAGGTAGCATACTTTGTTTTTATAGTATGTTTCAGATCACACTATTTCTTTTAAAAATAATTTAGTTTAAACTTTTTATTTTAAATCATATAAAAATATTAATAAAATATTCAATACCACAAGTTTCAAAAACTTTTTCTATCTATATATCCTATATTCAGTATCCAATCAAACACTACTACAAAAATTAAGATGAGAGAATAGCATTCCCCCATTTTATGAATTAATTTAGTTATAATTACCTAATAAATATACTTAACAAGTGTCTACACCATCAATACAAAAATTAAAATCCCAAAACTAGTAAAAGCCAAACAAGTTGCCGAAATGACTAAAGCCGACTTACCGCAAAAAAGGGCTACAACAAAACATTGATAAGATAGAAGCTTTAATGAAATGACTTATCTTTTCATGAATTTGACCAAAGGAAAAAAAAGGTAATGGTAACACACCCGTGAACTACGTTTTTTCGTTAGTTTATTATTTGAACCAGTAGTTGTGCGCGTTTCTATTAGAAGTATCTCTAATTATTTATTAAAATATATTTTAATTATTAATTATTCTCTTTCCTATCTGAATAGTTGAAGAAACTCACGAAAAGTGATAATTGAAATGTGTTTCTAATCATTAACTCAAAGAAATAAAGGAAAAAGTAAGAAAGTAATTACCAGCAAAGACATGAGAGAAGAAATCCAGATGACAGAGAAACAGCCCAGAAATGAATCGGCAACTACGGCACCCAAAATTGGGAAAATAGTGCTGCAACCATTGGCCATGTTGTATACTTTAGCAGCACTTACACTATTCATGTTGAATTCTTGTATTAAATATACTATCAAGTTGTTATTCCATCCTGCTGCAGCCAGTGATAATCCTGCCATGCTCCCTAATAATATTTCAAAATTTTTAGCGGAGTCAAAAATATTCATTCAAAAAAAAAAAAAAAAAAGAATTTCGGTAACAACTTTGGATATTATTATTGACAACAACGAGAAAAGCAATACACCTAATCCCACAACCACCTTCTTAGGAAAGAAACTTAGGCCTCCAATCAGTCTCTAGTTACACACTAATTATTTATTTATTTTTGGGCAAGAATCCACTACAACTATGCATTTCCTTTTGACATTTAAGCAAATCTATTATTTCTACAATTTGTTTATCTATGTCACTATCATCTCAGTATTTATATCAACTCTTTTAAACAGTATCCAATTCGTATTCTCCATGTATATATGATAAATCATAGCCCCCCTCCCCATGTTGCAGCTACCACCTCTTTCTTAAACTGCTTTCAGTGCTTACTTTTGATTTTGCCTAGGAAGAAGTAAAGAACCTAAGAGAAATCAACATTTGTTATTTATGATCTTATATATACAATATAATTTTCTAGTGATAGGGATCGAATAGCTCCGCCCTGATTGTTAGCCTTAGAAAAAAGAAGATTATAGCTTTATACACACACAAAAAAAAAGAAAAAAAAAAAAAAAAAAAAAAAAGAGGAGGAAGAAAGTAGGACCTATGATGAAAGGAAAGGAAGTCCAACCGCCATTGTTATTGGTGGAAGAAGATTGGACATGATTTGGTGCTCCTTCATCTACAAACTGCACTGATTTCTCCATTGCTGTATTAACTCCTCTTTATCCTCGTTTAGTTTCTCTAGGACGACTGGGATACCTTTTTTAATTTTTATTTGGGTTTTGCTAGTTGGGTTCGGGATATATATACTCATATGTTTGTAAATAAAACTTACACAGTATTATGTTTCGTTCCAACGTTTGGGGGTAAACTTAATAAGTTGAATACACTATCTTATCAGTATTTTCTGTGTATGCATACGACAAAAGATGCTACTACGTTACTTTTTAAGTTTAAATAGAAGAAAATAATATATGCTTTATTTATAATATACACTATCTTTTCAGTATTGTTCTCTTCTAATTTCTAAAAAGAATTGATTTATATATAGATGGTCATCAAATTGTTTACTTTATTACACTAAAATCAATGAACAAATTTTGTTAAGAAAAAATCCACTCAAGTTTACCTAAGTATGATGATAGTCACTACATTATTTTCTATACAAAAATGTTACTCAACTTTATCTATAAGTATCACGAAAAGTTATTAAGGAAAAATAAAAATAAAATGTTATATGATACTTAAATAAAGTTGAATGGCTTTTTGGTCACAAAAAATTGTTCAGCGACTTGTTATGATCGCTAACTTTGTAACAAAAGAAATTCTTTTGTGGTTTTCCATAATATTTTGAGCAAAGTTGAGTGATTTATAGTAACAAAAATTAATTTAGTAATTTTCATGCTAGAAAATAAAAATTGGATGACTAACTATCAGATCAACCCTCTATATAAAAAGGTCATTTAAAAATAATAACCACTGTAATGGACTAAAAAACCTAAATCTCCCCTAAACATAAACTAAATCAACCCCTAACTTTGTGATTTTTTTTCTAATTTATAAGAACTTATGGTTTAAGAAAGATTTTTATTAGTTATCTCGATCATTTATTATTCACAAAATACTTTTTCTGAGACAAAATTTCTTGTTCGACCTTTTCTGGTAAAGATAATCTTTCAATTTTTATTTTTATTTTTTTGTAAAAAATAATTATCTTAACGGAAATCGTGTATATACGGTTTTTATAAAGTTAATTTTACCACTTAAAAAACTTTTCAATAGTAACACTTACTATCATTCGGTTGGTCAAAATTTATGGAAAACATTGTCCCTAGGAAAATAAGCTCCTTAAAAATGTGAAAAATGGCTTGTAGGGAAATAACAAGTTTTATACGTGGCATTCCACATTAATTATGTTCTCCACACCCTTTAATACAACTCATCTCACCCCCCCCCCCCCCCCCACCTCTCATAGTATATGTCTATATTACATACAAATGCTTTTAGGACAATATTCTTTGTTTATGTACCAAACACAAGAAAATAAATGAGAAACATACTTATTTTGTAAACATTTTCCTTTGTAATACCAACACACCCTTACTTTCAATCAGAAAATCAAAAGGGTACCTTCCTTGCGCCCATAAAGTCAAACCACCCTTTTGTTGAAACGTTTTGTCATGATTCTCTGAAAATGGCATAAACTCAGCAGCGACACATTCTTTTTATCTTCCACCAGTCACAAATTAGAGGATACATATTATAGTGGGACATGTTATCCGATCGACAGCGTTTGATATAACACTTGCATGCGATCGATGACAAGGTGGTCCAATAGATTCAACCAACCAATCTTAGGCTACTTGAAACGTTTTGTCACTCTCATAAAGATGGTATAAACTCACCACTCAATGACTTCCTATTGCGGTATGTGTGTATATATAGTGCGACATGTTATCTGATCTAACACAGTAACACTTGCACTGCCCATGATACATATTCCAATATACTTTTCGGCCCATAGCAATAATCCATATATTGAATCAGCCATATCTGCTCTATATAGGGTGATTTACAAGAATACTTTTGGAGGTGACTGATCTTAATTAAACTCTTAATTATGTTTGTTGAATGGGCAAAATTTTAAGTTTAACAATTTTTATATCCCATGGGCAACACTTTTAACATTTGTGCTTATAAGTTTACTCATAGGGCAAGCTGAGGTTAAAAGTTCAAGACTGCCTGTAATTTCAAGATCATTATATTGATAGTAATATCTTGCTCTATATAGCAGTGATCCGTCCGGTATTTTCTAATTTCTTTATAGGATTTTAACATTTTTAGCTAGCCGGCTAAAAAGAGTTTCAACCTCCTAAGGGTGGGGAGGGGGGGGGGGGTGCAGATAGGTGTAAGGGGTATAAATGAAACCCCTTCCTTTGGTGAAAATGAATTTTTCTATTTTGCATGAATCCCTTGGCATAAGATTTTTTTATATATATTCCCTTGTGTGAATTTTTGCTCCACCACGACCGCCAGCCGTAATAGTTTGTAGTCGTCGTCGGTGTATACTTGGGATATAAAAAGTATATAATTAGTATATACTGATTATATAATAATCTAATTACATTGATTATATATACAGTGCCTAGAGGCATCAATTATGGTTATTTTTTGTTGTGTGCTTTTTTGGCTTATTGTGTTGGTGTAAAAGTCCTTTTCTAAAATGAAGTCATAAATTGCTAATTAAAATGCTATTTTGTTTCCTTAATTAATTATAAATTCTAATCTTTGTGTAAGAGATTTCTAACTAAATACATTTTAACATTTAATAGAATTATGTGCTTTTAATCCATCCACTAATAGGTTTTAATATGATGACCAAATATTTAATTATTAAGCTATGTGATTATTCATCTTTCATGCTAAAAAATTACCATCTTGCTACTTTTTCTCCTTGTTTTACAATTAATTAATTTGCAAAATAGATACTGATATTATCATGACATGAGCTAAATCAGCCATTCATAAGAGTGATATCGATCTTTAGCGTGAACGCAATTATTACACGAACTAAATCACCATATAGTTCAGTTGTTATGGACTTTCCAGGCCATCTTGAAAATGACAAAACCAACAATGATTGTTACTACACACATAAAGAGCCAACATAAACTGACATTGTCTTCTATATATAGAAAGATACAGCTCTATGGGCTTACACACTAGAAGTGTAACTTAAATAATAAGGGAATTTTCATAAATATGTAACACTATTTATCCCTCTGATAACAAATTATGATGATATTATTGAGTTTTCAAAACGTAGCAATAATTTTTCTTCAAAACATATCACATATACACACATAAAGGGGTGTTCGTAGTTTGGTTTAGGTCGATTTTTCTCTAAATGGAAACCAAATCAATTAAGTCGAGTCGGCTTTTCATCGATTCAATATTTGTCTGGTTTTTCGGTTTTTGTCGATTTTTATTTGCTTATAAAATATATGGTATTATGCTTCCAAGCACATATTAAGTTGACTATATTCTAACATAATACTACCAAATCAATTACTCTTTAAGAAAAGAATGAAATATAAGTATTTAATATATACAGAAAAGAATGAAATATAAGTATTTAATATATACACACACTAGTATTACTCTTTAAGAAAAGAATGAAATATAAATATTTAATATATACACGCACTAGTCGTTGTACATAAATCATATATACATACACTAGCCATCATACATATATACATACCGTAAAAAAATGCTATAAAATGAAAATCTAGCTATTTTTTTTATAAGAATTTAAAAATATTACTAAAACGAATAATAAATGGACTTAAGTCTGTATATCACGTAACTTTTCTGGAATAAAAAGCAGGCCTTTTTCTCATTGAAAGGCTGGGCCCTTGCACGTCCCGAAAAGATCAAGTAATGTATATCTGAAATTATTCACAAGGCCTAGAGTGCAAACCTTATGGATTCATATATAGTTCACCATTAAGCTTTTCGTTGGTAGGTTGCACCTTCCACATGGTTATTTCGAAATACGCTGGTGCGAGTGTCTAACTTATTTGGGGTAATTTGCAGGATTGTCCTATTGAGGTGGTCTTTAATTTTTGTCCCTCAAATTGGTGGTCTTTAACTTTTGCCCTTCGCTAAAAATCTCTTGGTTTTGGATTCAAATCCACGCTCAGTCAAAAATTTTAAAAAAATTCGCAAGGTAGAGTTTAGATTCGCAAGGCAGAGTTTTGCCTTGCGATTCCAAACAACTGTCTTGCGATTTTTTATTTTTTTTTACTGAGCTGGGGTTCGAACCCACAATCTCGGGGCATTAGGCGAAGGACAAAACTTAAAGACCACCAATTTGAAGGGCAAAATTAAAGACCACCCCGAATTCGTAAGGCAGAGTTTGGCTAGAATTTTGCAAAATTCCGCCTTACGAATCCAAACATTTGCCTTGTGATTTTATTTTTTTACTGAGCTGGAGTTCGAACCCACAACCTCAGGGTATTAAGCGAAGGGCAAAACTTAAAGACCACCAATTTGAAGGGCAAAATTAAAGACCACCCCAAATGAAGGATAATCCGCGCCAAAAAAAAAAGACTTATTTGAGGAATTATTTTCTCTAAACTATCAAATTTACGAGCCTCCTAGACCTTAGTTTATGGTTTAAAATGGTAGTGAAATTACCTCATAAAAATATGACCTGTTTAACTCATTCAAGATTAATACGCACATTTATTAACTAAGTTTATTTTGACCCGCTAATTTTTGAGCCGATGGTCTATTGGAAACAACCTCTCTACCTCTCAAGGTAAAGTTAAGATCTGCGTACACTCTATCTTCTCCAAACCCACTTGTGGACTATACTGCGTACACTCTACCTCCCCAAATCGACCCATTCGAGACCTTATCAAAATATTTTTAGAAATCCCTTTTTTTTGGTTGACATATCATATAAAGGCATAACAAGAAAAAATTATTCGGAGATTAAAATAAATTATAAGAAAAAAAAAGAAATTAAAATTTGATAAGAATTGAGCGGGCCGGTAAGCTATGAATGTTTAACCCATTTCAGTGACACATCCATCTCAGTCCTGCCAGTTTATTAACTTAGCCTAACCGGCTCAAGTGATACCTTAGTCTAAAGCTTTAGAAAAATTTACTAAAATTTACATTAAATCAAATTTGCATTAATGCAATAGATCAACCAATCAATAAGTATTTGACTTTAGAGAAGGGAAATAATGAGTTCTAATGCCTGCTAGCCTAGGAACTCAAGAGCCAGAAATTTCAGGACAGGAGACAAATTGAAAATGCATAATTACATGTGATGAGCTAAACAATATATTGAATAAAACCAGAAAAAAACCAGCAAAACAAACTTAAATTGATCCCCGCATTTATTTACAAACATCCAAATAGGTGTAAAACGAGTGGTTTACGTTTTTTTATTCATAAATCATATATAGATGATTTAGGTACTGACTTTTTTTTATGTGAAAAAAATACTGGTAATGGTTCCATTTGATTGTCAAACCCCAAACAAAATTATACGAATTTGTCTTTTATTCTTTTTGACCCGTGAATCACTCATCAGAAGTAGACCCATAGTGATCCAGTTCCTTCATGTTTTGGTACTTGTAAAACCAAGCACATGTTACATAGTAACCAAAGTTTAAAATTCCCCCCACAACTAATACCCAATACACATTATCCAGCCTTCCATTGTTTATGTTAACTGGTAGCCATGTAGTTGTCCTTCTAACAACATCAATGAGAGCAGTAGTCAAGTAAAATGCGACCCCTAAAATCACTTGAAGCATCGCGGTCGCCATGTTTTTTAAGGTTGTTGGAAATTCTTGGTAATAGAATGCAACTTGTCCAGGAAAATGAAATGCCTCTGCAATGCCAACAAGTGCTAATTGTGGCACAAGCCATAACACAGACATAGGCACAATATTGGAACTTTGATTGGATTTTGCTACCTTTAGCCTCTTTGACTCGACTAAGGCTGAAACACCCATGCATAGGAAATTGAGCACGTGCCCGACTCCAATTCGCTGGAGGGGAGTAAGTGATTTGCCAGTCAATTTCTTCCACGTGGGAAAGATAAATTTGTCGAACAGGGCGAGGAATAGAGCAGTAGAGACCATAACAAAGACAAGTATGGAACCAGCTGGGATTTGGAAATTGGGTCCTAAGTGACGGTCCATTGCTAAGGCTTGAAGGACTGACATACTTCCTTGTACACCAATTGTTGTGCCAAGAAAAAAGCTACTTGACCATAATGGCAAGATTTTAATTAAGGCTTTGAAATCTTCTACTTCTTGTACTGAACAAAGTCTCCATGCCTTATTAGTTGTAGAACCATTTGGTTTAATGTCACCTTCACTTTTAATTGCTGCACGGTTAAAGAACCTGCATCACAAGGAAATTCAATACTCATATAAAAGAAACTGCCACATATTCCTGGCATTGCATCGTTAGTTAGTGATTTGGGCTATGTATGTAGGTCAAACTGAATCAAGAGATATCTTGTAATCCCTCCGTTCACTTTTACTTGTCCATTTTGAATTTTTCACATTGTTTAAGAAATAATAAATGAAGTGCATAATTTACCAATGTACCCATATTAATTGGTGCATATTTTTATTGGATTTGAAAAATGATTTGAAGTGACTATTTAATACTATGGGTAAAAACAGGAAAAAATAAATTGTCTTTTCTTGATATGCTAAAAGTGACAAGTAAAAGTGAAAAATCTATTTTTAAAATACTGGACAAATAAAGGTAGCAATTAGACAGTATAAAACAAACAATGATGCAAAAAAAAAAAAAAAACATAATTAAGCGACAAGGGATGCCCCAAGCTCCAGGATAAAGTCATGACTCATGAGTAGTAAACACGAAGAGAGAGAGGTAATTTTTCCTGTTCCAAATTTTAGTATACGTTATTTTGAAATTTAAATTTGTTCAAAATATTTGATCTTTTAAAAAATAAAAAGCCATTTATTACGTAGTAATTTTCTTTAACAAATCATAGTGGAGTATTACATTAAATAAGTAAAACTTTTAATGAGAGATAAAGAGAATTTCAGACAAATATTCTTATGATTAACGCTATTATATACTCCTTCCGTCTCAATTTATGTGACACTCTTTTCTTTTGAGTCAGTCTAAAAAGGAATTACAAATTTCTATATTTGGTAACAATTTAACTTCAAAAATAATCATTTTACCCTTAATGTAATGATTTATAACCACACAAATATCTATGATTTATTTTAGACCACAAGTTTCAAAAGTCTTTCGTTATTTCTTAAATCCCCGTCTCAAATTACTTTTCATGATTACTAAAAATAGTTGTCTCAAATTATTTGTCGTTTTAGAAGTTCAAGGCGCAATTAATTATTTTTCCCCATTTTGCCCTTAATAGAATTTTGACATTAATGAAGATGACGCATAAATAGAGTAATATTTAATAAAAAAAGATTATAACCAAAACATAAATAAGGGTAAAGTTAGTCAAATACTCCTCCAATTAATATTTGTTAAGGAGCGTGTAAAATAAAAAAGCCACAAATAATTTGAGACTGAGGGAGTACAATATTACTTACCTGAAGGTTTTTGAAGGGGCAAAAGATATTGCTTCGGGTGCTATGGTATGTCCGTGGTAGAAATCTTCACTAGTCGATGGGAGCGGGATTTTTCTTTTCCTAATACTAGCAAACACAACACGTGCCAAACTGGTAAATGGACTCCCTTCTGGCTTAGAATTTGTGTAAAATCTGCTTCCCACTAGGAACATGACTAAACCAAGAACATTAGTTGCTACACAAATGAAAAATCCAACTTTCCAGCTCACATTATCTTCAACATAGACAATAACTGTGGTGGCTACTACATTAGAACCATAAACGAAAAAGAAGAACCAGTTGAAGAAAATTCCTTGATCTTTTGGCTTATTAAATTGGTTGGCTCCCATCGTTGAAATTATTGATCGGAGACCACCATTTCCCAATGTTGCAATAAATATGGCTGCATAGAGTACAACATATTGAACTCTTGGGGTAGGGCTGCATGAGGTTGAGCCAACTTCACAGGGTTTAGGCCTCAAAGAATCAATTGTAGCTGTTAAAGCTAAAAGGATTGTGCCCTACCAGTAAAACCCACAAAAGAAACTTTAGGAATATTGTGTAGAATATTAAATTAAATACAAAAATAATTACGTATCTAGAATCTTTT
Source organism: Lycium barbarum (assembly GCF_019175385.1). NCBI lineage: Eukaryota > Viridiplantae > Streptophyta > Magnoliopsida > Solanales > Solanaceae > Lycium > Lycium barbarum. Next base: position 165,768,450 of record NC_083337.1, read on the forward strand.
TAAGACTCGTTTGGCTTAGTCATTTTGGATATATAAAACTCTTCTCAAGCAAGAAAGTTGAAGAAGATGCTAACTTTTAGATTTTTGCTTATTGTTTGGCCTAATATTTTTGTGAAGCCGGCTATTCGTTCAATAACTTGGTGGACATATTGGATTGACTACCTCCATTAATTTTTCCATCAATAAATTAGCCAGTGGCGATAACAAGGTGAGAGCAATTGATTTATCAATAAGGCTAGTTGTTCCTCCGACCGTTATACTCCCTCCGTCTCAATTTATACGAAGGTTGACCAGTTTGGGGAGTCAAACAACTTTTATTTTTACTACAATTTTCTTCAACTCTTTTCATATATAATGAATTATTAATTATGCAAACACTTTTTATATAATTTTCAAATATGTAAATTTTATTTTAAAATACTCGAAGAATCTATTTTTATAATTGGGTCAAAAAAAAATCTGTTTGACTACCCAAACTGATAAACCTTCATATAAATTGGGACGGAGGGAGTAATATTTTTCCATATTTGTATTTCTTATGACGCGCGAGATTACTATTGTTAATTAAGTGGAGAATCCAAGTACACAAGTTTGACTTATGATTATAGCATATGCATATAGTAAACCTTGAATTAATTAATTAGTTTTTTTTTTTTTTGGTTTTCCACCGATGTCCAATATATATATATATATTGGGGTCCCGACTAATCCGTTCTCGCCGTGTATGACCTATTCAAGGGGAAAACGCTTCCTAACAGGATGTTTTCCTTTCTCATGATTTGAATTCAAGACCTCTGATTAAAGATGGAGAGATCTTATCCATCAAAAGAGGGAGTAGTTATTTCTTTCACGAACCCATAATGTAACTAGGCCAAACAAACAAAAAAGAAAATCGTTGCTAGAAAGAAAATGCAGTGGTACCAATAAAGAGATGAGGGATGAAATCCAGATGATAGAGTAGCAACCAAGATATGAGTCGGCAATAATTGCAGCGAGGACAGGAACCAAGCATCCAGCACCATTCACCAAGTTTGATATCTGGGCAGCATCGATGCTCTCCACATTAAATTCCTTTATCAGATACACAATTAGGTTGCTTGTCCAGCCTCCAAATGCTAGGGTCACGCTTACTGTGGTCGCTGTTTTAATATCATCATAGAATAATTGAGTATGTGAGAAATTAGACACATATTTTTGTGCGTTACTAGCAAGATACTACAAAAATCCAAACATTTATACCGAAGTGCATCGTTAGAATAACTAATAGTCTGTTTGGGCATACTTCTAAAATCAGCTTATAAAAGTACTTTTCAAAAAAACACTTTTGACTAAAAACAGTTTGTGTTTAGCCAATTATTTAAAAAAATACTTTTGAACAACAATTAGTGTTGGGCCAAGCTTTTAAAAAGTGTTTCTATTTGTATATTTCTCAAAAGTACTTTTTTAAAAAAATGCTTTTGGGCAAAAATAGTTTTTTTTAGCTTCTGAAAAACTGTTTCTGCTACTCCCCAGAAGCACTTATTTTTTCCCAAAAGCTTGGCCAAACACCTCACTTTTTTTCAAATAAGCATTTATTGCAAAAATAAGTATTTTTTGGCAGAAAAATAAGCTTGGCCAAACAGGCTATAAGTGCTAAAAAGTTCAGAATACTTAAAGACCCCTAAACTTGCCACGTTTGCTCAAATTTTGTCATGTCTAGTCGAGAAATTTTATTTTGTGAGTCACATAACCAACACTACTTATGTGAGGATATCTCATTAGTTTACAAGTGGACACTGGCTTATTTTAAGCATAAAACAAAAAAGGCATTGTTGTATTTAATATTTTCCTTCCCTAATTAAAAGGCTTAGCTAGAAACAAAACTGAAAATGTATCTAAAAAATCTGCAAATTCGATAATGGTAACAAAAATTTTCATTCGGTAGAATTTTAATTGCAATGTTTTAGAACCTTTGCTTTCACTATTTTTTATTGAAATTTTAAAATAGATTATTTCTCTAAAATTTTAATTATTTGATCAAATATTCAACTGCCAAATATTAACAGTCATCGTAGACAATAAAATCTATCATGCAAAATTGCAAATGTCCTTATCTATAACTTTATTTAATTAAAAATCATATATTCATTTAACATTTATATATAAAAAAAAGAAGCACCTAGAGTTTAATTTAACAATAGAAATTCACACATACAATACCACCTAACCACCTGGGTGGTTAGTTATAAAAAAAGAAAAGAAAAAAAAAAGGAAAGATAGAAGATCAATAATATCTAAGACCAAATTCCGAGAAATTAACAATGATTATTTTGAAAAGTTTTTTCTCCATTGTATAATAGATATTGATGTTACATAGAAAATAATATAAAAAGATCAATAATGTAGTTACCATTCTCTAATAGCCATTTTGGGAGATATTTTTAAACTTTATTTCTTTTCTTTTTGTTTCTAACCAAGAAATTTAATTAAGAAAAAATGTGGACTTTAAACGCATTGCCTTTTTTGTTTTTTTTCTTAAAATAAGCAAGTTTCCTAGCCTCACATAAATAGTATTGTTTATGTGACTCACAAAATAAAAATTTTCATATCTAGTCCTAATTACCCCGTACTTGGGTTTTTTATGATCATTACCCCTCAAACAATAAATGGCCCTAATTACCCCCCCCCCCCCCCCCTAATTTGGCTTTTTTTATAATCAAAGTGATTCCAAATGACATTTGGTGCGCGAGAGTATTGTAAAATAACAACCACATTGATTATATTACTCTGATGTGCCAAAACTCTAAAATACCATTTTATTTTATATTTAGTGATTCCAACGACTATTTTCTTATCTTCTTCCATATATCTTCTCTATTCCTCCATTAAAATACAACTATCAATTTTTTCCTTTCTTACCATTTTTCTTTTGAGTAAGTAACGATTATAAAAAGGCCAAGCATGGGGGAGGGGGTAATTAGGACGGGTTATTGTGTTTGAAAGGTAACAATTATAGAAAAGTCAAATACAAAAGGATAAGTAGAACTAAGTATAGTTCAAAGGGGTTTCGAGTCCAGTTTAGGAGGGCCTTTAGCCATTCTGCCAAAGTTAAATTGAGGTTTAGTGGTGGTAACATGTGCAAGGTAATCAATGGACTAATTAAAGACAATTCAGACATCCGCACGTGTTACAGTTATTTGTTCCTAAGTGTGTGTGTGTGAGAGAGAGAGGGCGGACCTATGATGAAGGGGAAGCTGATCCAGCCTCCAGTACTTCTTGATAACTGTGCCTCCGATGGAGCTTCCATGGCTGAACAAGTGAACTTATAATGAAGTTACTGTTGTGTATCACCAATGGAATTTCTGATGCTAATTGAGCATTTACAAAATGATAGTTCAATTGTTTGAGAGCACTAATATATATAATACTACTCAATATTGTAAACCAGCATCGAACAACCAGGCCAAGAAATACAGTAAAATTACAGTTTTGTTGACTTTCAGGATACACTTATCATTCACATTGTTATGCTTTCGTGGGCCCTCACGTCTTTCCGTAAATATTAAGTAAAGTAGTATAAGCATATATTACCTCATGTTCATATTTACTTGTTATATTTTTCTTTTTCAAAGTCAATTTGACAAATTTTTAAAGCTAAATTAAATTAAATTAATTTAATATTATAAAATTAAAATTAAAATATTCAAACACTCTATGAAAAATACTATAAGTTGTAATTCTTTTAATAGTGATGAAAAAATAAATCTTAAAATGTTAGTTAATGTTCATATAATTTAATTCTCGAAAAGACATACATGATAAGTAAAAGTAAACGGGAGGAGCATAAAGCATACTAGCAAATGCATGCCCGTGAGCCCGCGCCCAAGCACTTTGCAGTATATTCAAAATGAGTTTTATAATCCTAAATAATTCATTTTAAACCATAAATGTATGGGCCAAAAATAGAACTCCAGATATCAAACTAAAAGGGACACGGTGCATATTAAATTGAAAGATCATTGTTTCCCATCTACTCAAGTCAGCAGTCAAAAAAAGGCCTGGTTTGTGTGTCAAACAGTCAATTCCATGAAATAGTCAAAGTAATGTACAAACACCCGAAGCATAGCCGGTGGTACCTTTGTGAGGATGACAAAAACTTTTTGTTCTCGCTTATATAGTAGAAACTAGATGGCCTATGCACGGCTCAACACTTTAGATTGTATAGTATATCTATGTGTATGTAGTGTACAATTGTAAAGAATTACGTATTGGGTAGTGATAGTATATATATATATATATATATATATATTATACTGCTAATAAACATACCTAAATTTGCACTGTCGATGCATATATATAGATGAACATTAATACATATACATAAATGTTATTTGTTTATTAAGTGAAATTATGTGACCATGATAAAATAGTGACAAGTAAAAGGAGTGTAAAAGTGACACGTGGCCAAAAACATAATTAATACCTACCACTTGAAATGACATTGTCACACCCCTTTTTAACTCCGGAGAGTTAAAAGTTAGAGGTACGACATATTGGTGATTCCTGTTTTTTGTTGTTTTATTAAGGAGTCGCCACCTAATTATTTATGGTGAATTAGGACACCTAAAGTTTATTAAAGTTATGTTTAAAGTTAACTCTGTTTAAGATCCGCGAAACTTAAGATTCTAGGTAAGGGTTCAATTAGTCTAAAGGGAAGGTATTAGGCATCCTTTAAGACCCATTAACAATGGTTAACCGACCGGACTTATAATTAATTAGGCTAAGTGTAAATATAGTATTATAGAAGAAAAAGAAAGTAGCTTTGTAAGTATGCTTAAAGTTATAGATAGATATGTAAAAATGCTACTAAAAATAGAACTTGTAGAAAGTAATGATTTGTATAAAAGGGTACTTTTAATGCTATTTTAAAATACTTATAAATGTTGTTAAGGTTTTGAGACGAAAGTAATAATAACGTTGTTTAAAATAATACCTGTAGAAAATAGCAATTGCATAAAAGAGTTTAGTTGAAAATAAAACTAAAAGAAAGCGGGACATATAATGTTTATATGTGGAGGAAATGACTAAAATTTAAAAGAGTTATTTAATAAAGTTTTAAAAGTTGTTCTAGATAAATATGTATTTCTAAGTGTTGGAAAAGAACTAAAGCGAAAGGGTTGTTCGTTAATTTAGTTTGCCCTTTTATTTCCCAAAAATAAGCTAACGTTAGTGTGAAATTTGTGACGTTTTAAGTTTCTAAAATAGTAAGCATAGATTATTATTCCCTAAGCCAAAAGATGTAGTCATGCTATGTTGAAAATCAATTACTCAAATAAATGTTATAGATACTACAAATAGTTTTAAGAATAGAAATGAATGTAATTTGTGAAATTAACTACCCATTACTAAACTAAAACCCTTAATATTACTAATCTTAATTAACAAGCACAAATGTTAGTCATACAATACATGTTAAATGCACACAAAAATAAAAATAGAGGAGTAGATATAAATGAGAATGGGCTCAACCCATTTTGAACTGTTGCAATCTGTTTGCAACTGGGCTTCGGCCCCATAACAATTTATGTATGTTGCTGCTGAATTCTGATCCTGTCTATTGGGCTGACTCGATAGAGATTATGTTGGGCCTTCTCTCCCAACGCCGAGTGCGGGAAGAGATGACGAGTCACTTGGACTCGTATGCGATGTTCATGCATAAAAATAAAAGAAAATGATTAGTATGTAATCTGTAAAACTTAATATATGTAATGCAAATCTGAAATAAGTCAATAGATTTCAACTAAACAGCCTGTGATTGATATATTAGATAAGTAATAAGAGGAGAAGCTAAATAAATGCAATGGGTCCATATTCGAATTAGATGTCCACAAAAGACGTTTCAACAGCCATACGAGTGACTGAACAGGAACCCATAACAGTAAGTAACAAATAGCATTAGTCAACAATGTTTAGCCAAAGTGATATACGGCAGTGATTCAGCCAGATAAGCAGCAATCCCTCTTCGAAACAGGTACCCAAATAGCAGAACTAAACCAGACAAAGGTAGTGAACATTTACTAAAAATATGCAGCATCGAATAATATATCCAAGTAACGGAGAAATGAATAAAGCAGTCCCAACATAAATGGAGCAGTTTTCAGTTTGGTCACAGGCAGAGATAGCTTAAAATGAACCAGATTTCCAGATTTCAGAGCTAAGGGGCAGTGTAATACGAGCAGTGCAAGGTCGACATTTTAATTCATGATAAACCTTTTGTTTAGAACCGTGAAGAAGGCAGAAATGAATGGTCTTAAGTACAGAATCTAGGTAACCAAACAACCTCTCCAGGCACTAGTTAACACATAAGCCTAAGTCCAGTGCTACTGTGTACATACATGATCCCATATGAGTCAAATTGAAGGAGCAACAAAGTCATGACATGCTTCAAGAGAAGTGTTTCAGGTGGATGGATGGGTGATAAGGTTACCAGAGAGGTAGCATGCACTCAAATAGCCCAGATAATCACACTATGAGCATAAGATATAGATATATTGTTAACAGCGACTGATGACTCACAACTCTCCTTCAATCTTAATTCTCAAACATATAAGATTAGTTTGGTTATAAAAACCACATTGTTTTAGGCCATAATGATCATATATTGACTCTATAGAATCTTTTGCGAACAAATTTGGACCTTTCAACCAATAAACCAAAACCTGGATAGGACTGAATTCAAATATGCATACTTAATTAAGGAATAACATTATCAATATGCCAAACAGCAATAATCAATCAGACCCATACTCCTTTGAAGGGGCCAAGACAAGCAGTAGCAGCAGTTTCAGTCCAAAATATGACAACAAAGATTAGAAATGAAGAAAAACTAAGGGGGTCACCAGCATACTGGTTTCAGAGCGAAGGATATTTAAGCCATATATAATCATTTTTTATTAACATATTGCATCAAATGGAAACAGTTGAGCGAGACTCAAAACCGTAAACACATGGACAGCATCTGTAAGCATATGATTAAACAATACTCAGACTGAACTACAATTTTCTGACTTAAAACAGGGCAAACACTTAACTCATAAGACTCAGATGTTTAATCTCAAGTAAGTTACTGAAAAGTCAAAACAAGTATAAAGCAGTTCAAACTAACACAACCAAACAGGATTTCACTTATCTATATTAGATAAGAGTGACACCTACAACTGACACAACCAAACAGGATTTCAACATAGGCTAAAGCTAAATAATAACATATACAAAACCACTAGCACATGAACCTTCTCATAATTAAATACATATTAGAGATAATCAAAGTAGCCAAGTAAATATCTTATTTTGAATCAACGGGTTAAAATACAAATATGAGTCGATCACAGATTTATAAGGTATGTGACTGACCAAGCTAGACATGGCTCATGTTCAAACAAGCTAGGGACTAAACAGCTTCTAATGAGTACATAATTGGACAATTTCCATTTTTTTAAACAGAATTTATAGGAAGGCCAATGATTAGGTAAATTTATCTTAACTCAGGTTAGGTTGGAGCAGTGACTAAACCAGGCTAAACCAACTAATAGATACAATATAGCATGCATGATTTCTAAACTAAGCCACAGAAAGAAAAAAACTAATGTTGATTAAATTTGACTTAAATAAAACTCATGAATTGACTAAATTATGGATTAAGCAGAAAAACACATCAAACAAATATAAAAGGGGCCATTAATAAACTAATCTCCAGAAATTGATGAAATTGCACTAGACATCATATTAAGCCAGCCAAACAGGAAACTTAAACTTACAGATGAAAGACAATCATGGAGATGATTCAGGGCCGATCTGTTTTAATCACATACCCAATATACCTAAGATATACACACCGCGGTGTGTATATCAGATGTATATCGACTGTATATATCTTTCTTACCTTGATAACACACGGTATATCTTATGTATATTCGATTTTAAATAGGTTCTAACTCCGACAATTCAACCTAAGCACCCAAAATACAGTATATATTTTAATTCAATTAGCAATTAATCAATCCATCCTAATAGCCCCAAACACATAATAGAACATGCACACATCAGAAACTTCTAATTCGAAATAAAAGAGAAATGTACTGACCTTTTGTTGGTACAGTGAAATGGGGCGTCGAGGCCTCGAATCTACTCTCGATCTTAAAGTAACAAGCCGAAAGAGTAAAACGACTTAATTTTCAAATGGGTATCCCGGTATAGTGATTGAAAGTATGAGTATTTCAAATGGGATTTTGGTGACTGACCCCCCCCCCCCCCCCTTGTGGGATTAAAACGTGGGTATTTATAGGCTAAGTAACTAGGGTTTCTCGGACTCCCGGTTCTTGGCTCCAAAACAAGAACCGTTTGAAATCGAATCCGAATCTTTACAGTTGTTTTCCCTTTTTCCCCAAATTTCAGAAAAACTTTGGCCATATATGTTGACTCGAATGTTGAAGGTAGGAGAGAGAGGAGCGTGGGGGACAGACGGGACAGAGGCGTGGGGGACAATGGTGAGTGGGAGAGAACGTGAGCAGAGAGAGGAAAGGGAAGGGGAGCGGCCACGTTGAGGAGGTGAAGAGGACGAGAGAATGAAGGAGGAGAGAAAGAAAAGGGAGAGAAAAGTGGGGGACAAGGGCGAGTGGGGAGCGGAGAAGAAGGAGGGAAAGGGGGGTGAGTGGGAGCGGCGGCGAGGGAGCGGGAAAGGAGGAGAAGGGGAGAGGGAGATGAGCGGCGGAGGAGGAATGAGGGGAAAATGAAGGGGAAACCCTACCTTATTTTGCTGAAAATGAATTGGACCCGGTCCATTTGTGAACCGGGTCAAATTTTAGACTGGGTGTTTAAAAGAATGGACTAGTAAATTAAACATGGACTGATCTAAAAAATTGAGATAAAAATATGGTGTAGTCCAAAAGTATTAGGAATTAATCGAACTTTGATTTGGGGTCCGGTAAGTCAAAATACGGACTGAGTGCAAGAAATAGTTTGGCTTCTAAATTTGAATAAGAGACACATTTTGATTAACGATGTACTAAGGGTGCCAGAATATCACCTGGTACGAAAAATGTGTAATTGTAAAAGACCCGGATAATAAAGTTATATCATGTTGCAATGACCGCGCAATAAAAAACGCTATCATTTAAAATGTGCGAAATAAATGCGATGTGTATGCGGAAGTTGGTAGAACGTTGAGAAATGCAAGTTTCAATAATACTAAATAATAGTAGCAAATAAATAGCGGTAGTAATACTGCTAAATAGCAATGATAATGGTAATAATGATAATGTTGATGATAATGGTGATAATAGATATAATAATAATGGTAAATAACAAACATTGATAATTAAAAAATGATAATAATTAATAATAATAATAAAGATGATAGAAACTAATAAATAAAAATAATAACGATAAATAACAATTATTGATTATAACAAAATGATAATAAATTAATAATAATAACAATAATGGGATAATAATAAAATAATAATGATAATAATAATAATAATGATAATGATAATGATAATGGAAATAACAAGAAATAATAATTAACGACAAAAAATGATAATTTAAGAATAATAATAATAATAATAACAATAATAATAATAATGATAATAATAAACTGCAGAAGAATAAATAAAATGTGGGTGTTAATAAAAGACTAATAATTATAGTAAAACTTAAATGCATATTTTTAATTTCTCGAAATACCAGAAGTATAAATAGGTATTTCGGAGGAGATGCGGGACAAAATTGGGTGTCAACAGACATCATCTGTTCTGATGCAATTTTTATGAGCAGGGGCAAAATAGGGAAAGTACGAATATATTTAATACTAAGTTACAGTAAGATTCTACTTTTAACTAATGGAATTATTCAATGGCAAATGCTTTGACCAAATTGCCCTTTGTTGCCCTTGGTCGACGATTCACTTCTTCAATTCATGAGTTTATATACTTTAGTTTTAAAAAAAGGGAATTTGTCTATTACAAATTAAAAACTAAAAAAATGGAAGAAATCACACATATTGTCCTTCAAATGGGCTGGTATTTAATTTTTGTCTTTAACAATTAATTTTAGAAATAATTTCAATAATATACAATCCAGCATAAAATATTATATCCACGTAGTTATATTTTTAATTTACATATGTATAGCCAACTTTTTTTACAATAGTGTTTACACACGATATACAACATTATACATTTACTGTAAATAATGTGTCGATCTTATATAAAACTGTATGATAATGTATAAAACGGTTATTTTGGGTAATATTAAAAATATGAGTCATTTCAGGTAAATATTTTTTCCAAATAGACATAGGCTATTATTTTTCCTAAATTTTATGCCTAGTGGCCATAAGTTTTTAATGGTGCGGAATATAACTTGTGAGATATTATGATGCAGAAATATAAATTTATACCCCTAAATTTTTTTTTTAGAGGGACAAAAATTAAACAGTAACACAAAATAAGGGCATAAGTGACAATGACCTTAAAAAATATGGAGAAAGTTTTGGTAGGACCTACAGCACACATGTGGATCCCCACCTTATTTTTTTTATTTTTTATTTTCACATGAGTAGGTGTTAGATTTATGGTATAAGTTTTAAATCTTTTGGTTTTATGACTTCTTTAGCAGTTTTTGTGTTCAATTTAAATCATTATTTCTTTTTTTCCGAACTTCTCTTTTTTACGTGATCTCTAAGCGTACCTTTATCATTTTCTGAACTTATTATCATTATTTAAATATCTTTTTTTTTCTGTTGCAATTGTCTCCTACTTTTTCACGTGCACCCCACCTTAATTTTTTTCTTAGCAATTGTCTCCTACTTCTTCACGTGGACCCCATCTTTTTTTTTTTTTGCAATTGTCTCCTAATTCTCCACGCGGACCCCGCCTTATTTTTTTTTAATATCTACCATTATAGAAAAGCGGGCCTCACCTTAATTTTTTTTTTCATTCCTACTATTATAGAAGATTGGGCCTCATCTATATAGTAGAAATATATACTAGATACCAGAGCCCGTGCCAGCACGGGCCCAACATATATTTATAATTTTATTTTATGCAATTATAAAAAGAATTGATATATTCTACAACATTTCTTGAAAGTCACTGTTGACACCCAATTTTGTCCCGCCTCTCCTCCGAAATACCTATTTACGCTTTTAATATTTTTAGAAAAATTAAAATATATATATTTATTTTTTACTATAATTATTAGTCTCTTATCAATATCGGCATTTCATTATTCTATACAGTTACTAGCCATTATTATTATTATTATTATTATTATTATTATTATTATTATTATTATTATTATTATTACTATTATTATTATTATTATTATTCACATCTTTATCATTTCAGCACATTTTACCAGCTTACGCACACGCATCGCATTTATCTTTGCATAATTAAATAATAGTATTTATTTTACTGGGGATTTTCGAAATATTATTGCACGGCTATTACAACGCCATTTTTTATCTGAGCATTAATGATTGCATGTCTTATATCGAGTAATATTTTAACACAAGTTATTTAAATAGGTCTTTTATTAAAAATGTAGTAGCCCAACCAACTCATACTATTTTCGGATCAATTCACAAAATCAGTCCACATTTTAAAATTTACCAGCCCATTGTTAATTCATCCCAACCCAAGTCAAAGCCCAATCAACAACATTATTTTCGGACTAGCCCATTATCACTTAAAATAAAATCTAGCCCATTCATTTAATACCAGTCCAAAAGAAATTGACCCAGCCCACAAATTTCGGATCCGACCCGGTCCAGCCCATCCCTTATTTTTTCTTTAACCCTAAATCCCTAATCCCCTTCATTTTTTCGTCTTCTCCTCCGCGCCTCCCTTCCCCCTTTCCCTTCTCTTCCTTCGATCCCTCTCTCTCCCGCTCCACCTTCCTCTGTCCCACCACGCCGCACTCACCCCCACCACCGCCGCTCCTCTTCCCTTTTCCCCACCACGCCGCTTGTCCCCCCGCTCCTCTCTTCTTTTTCTTCGACTCAAACGAGCCAAAACCCTATAAATAATTGTGGAGTGGAATCGATTAAGGGGGACGGTGGGGATTCAGAAAATTCCCCAAGAATTGAAACCTTAAAATCGTTGAAATCCCCCTAAGAACAAGTCATTTTTTTTACGGCAGAAATCCTCTAGAAATTAAGGGAAATTCGGAGAAATCGCAGAAATTTCCCATATAAGACATTAATTCTTTAGCTGTACTGTTCAATATCAAGTCAAAATCCACACCTTTTGTTCTGTTTCGTCCTTAGCATCTGTCTAGATTCGAAGGGTATGCAAATTCGGGGTTTTAGTGTTTCGAAATAGATTTGAAGTGTTCGAGGTGGATCGAAACTCGAAGCCTCATTTCGCTGCACCCGAAGAAGGTAATTCCCATTTCCCTTTTACTTCGCATTTTATGTGTTTAATTTATGGGAATCGGTTGCTTTTGTTGTGGTTTTGATTAGCTTATCATGCTTAGATTGTGTTGGTTGGTTTCCTGTCTTGTTAAAGTTTATTAGGCATAATTTGTTGGAGATTAGTCCCCTGTTTGTTCAGTCTCTTTTCTGGTAGTTGTTTGCTTATTTTGGTTCAGTTTAATATACATTAGTTTGGTCCGGACAAGCATATTTATGTTAGCTTGAGCATGATGGTCAATTCCAACTATTAAAGTTTCTATGCTAGTTTAGCTTAGCTGATGCAACATGCTTGTGTTGGTTTAATCTGTCTATTTTAAATATGAAAGCTCAAGCCGTTAACTATGCATGGTTCAGTCTGTTTGGTTCTCTTTTAGTTCAAGGTACTTATATGGTTGTCTTTGTGAGCTTGTTCATGTCAAATTAAACCAGCCAAGCATGATAGCTAGCTTGCTTAGGTGTACTTAAGTGTTAGTTCAATTCGGTTAGCCAAATAGCTGCTTATCTAATTTATCCCCCGTATGAGTAAATCTGACCAAAATGGGCTCAAGTGAAGTGTTCAGTTAAAAGAGCTCCTCCCCTTTCCTCTCTTTCACTTTTTTTTTTCTCAGTTTTGGTTGCTACATCTACTTTGGGACTTCATTTTGTATGGTTATGGTACTCGTATGCAGTAAGAATATGCAAGGATCATTTATATAAGGAAAATCCATTTCTGTCTCATTTCACTTATCAATATAAAGATTTAGAAAGTTTCTCACCAATTCTTTAGTCCAGTTGGTTTAAGTTAATTCAGATTCTTAAAAAAACTTCTTAAATCTTTTAAATTGCCTCTCACTTGTGTAGGCTTGTTCCTAGTTTTCTGTCCGAGTGCTATCTGTGGATGATATACCTTTGAGACATATTGGCCTTTTCTATAATAAAGTATGTTGCTTAGATAAACTAATTAAATGAAATACTGGACCGTAGAATAGAAATCAGGACTTCTCCTTTTATTAGTCAAAGCCTTCTGTTCTCAAAGATAATTTCAGGATTTTGCTAATAACAATGAGTTTAGCATTGTCTTCACCCTTGGAAGACATGATTGGTCTGCCTAACAGTGAGGCATTTTTCACTTTCTCCTCAAAATATTGAATAGAAATTTAAAGTTATGTGGCAATTGATTTTTTTTATTGATTGTATGGTCTTCACATTAATTCTAGCTCTACATTATCATTTTTGGGCTGGAATTTGTCTGATTGACAATTTTTTTTAATAAGAATTGAAGTCTTTGCTTCATGTTATGGTTCGCAGTTTAAAATTACAGTCCCAATCAATCTGTGCCTATATGAGTCACTCTTTATGCAAGTATGCTAATTGTTAACCTTGCCTTAAGACCATTTCATGTAGAAGTTGGATTTTAAAACCTCTTATAGACCTGTTTTCAGCCTGGTAAGGTATTACGAAAATGGTTACTGTCCTGGGCTGATGAACTGGTTATCTGTTTTTTTTTTGTTTGAACATTATCAAGGTAGTAATTCGGTATGGAAAAAGGATAGGTCTGAGAATGAAATCCTGGTCAAGTCCTCTATTGTTGACACTCAGTTGGGATAAGATTGTCACTCACATAGCTTTTGCATTGCTGCTACCTAAGGCTGCTACTTGGTTCTGCTTGCTGGTGCTATTTTTTGCTAAAAATGAATAGATCACTATACTTTAAAAAAAAAATGAACACATCTTGTACTTGGTCAAAGATCATTGATTCGAACATGATACTACGCTTGGGCCGATGAAGAGTTGCTTAACTTGAGGCCTCGCTTTTAAAAAAAAACGAATTTCTATACTTGATTTTATTGAAAGGAACAAATATTCTACTGAAAAGAACAATACTACATTTGATCCACATTACGAGTTTTAGTGAACAGCTGCGTCTATTTACTGCAATGTCTTGTATATGGATGTTTCGATACAGTTGACGCAAATCGTTGTTGCAATTTTAAGTTTGCAACTCTGCACCTGGTTTGGCAGATCCTGCATCGTGGTATAATAAATCCTGTATTTCAGTTATTTGCTGATTGAATAAATGTTATCAATGCCCCATAATGTATACGTGCACGCCGTGTACTGTTCTGTTTATGAGATATATATGCGTATACACGAGATATACATATAATATATACAATCTATTGATTTGTTTCGAGTTTATTTTACGTTTAGTCTTATTATTGATTATATACTAATCATTTCCTTTTCCTTTTATCTTTTGCATGAACCTCGCATATGAATCCGAGGGACTCGTTCTTCTCCTGCATTCGTTGTTGGGCTAAAAGCCCAACGAAATCCTCTCGAGTCATTCCCCATCAAGCCAATCCGCAGCATCAATATATAAAATCTATTGGGTCAAAGCCCAAAGCATGAATAGTTCACAGCAGTTGGGCCTGGAAAATGGGCCAGATTCATTTAATTTTCTTCCCCTCTATCTTATTTTATTGTTGTGTATTTTTATTTGATTTGTATGACTAACCTCATCTTATTTTTTTTCTTAACTTAGAGGAATTCTAGTAAATTAGTGGGTTTAGTTTTTTGGGATAATTGGTAGTTAACTTAAAGGAAAACCAATAGTTAATTACCTAAGATTTCTTCTCTTTTGTTAAATTTTTTCATAGTATCTATAATATTTATTTTCATTAGAATAATTGACTTTCAAATAGCGTGAGCACATGCTTTAAATTAAAGGATTCCTTTTGTTTCTTTATTATCTTAAAAATTGGAAATGTGGTGGATATGACAAAAATGAATTCACGTATGTTTATAAATAACTTTTTTCAAGATTTGTCCAATTAGCCGAATGTAGTT
Organism: Lycium barbarum; assembly: GCF_019175385.1. Classification (NCBI taxonomy): domain Eukaryota; kingdom Viridiplantae; phylum Streptophyta; class Magnoliopsida; order Solanales; family Solanaceae; genus Lycium; species Lycium barbarum. Next base: position 165,783,736 of record NC_083337.1, read on the forward strand.
GAACTAGTTAAATAGCAAGAGGAAAAGAAACTCACGTCCTTTATAAAATAAAGTTAGATTTTGTTTACACCGTCATATTTTTATATAAGATAATTTTATTCAAAGTTTAAATTTGCTAGAAGCTATTATTTATATGCAAACTATTATATTGTATCATTTTAAATTGCATCATTATATTTTGTTTAAGGCTTTGGCAACATTTATAAATTTTGTTTTCGAATAGCATTAAAAAAAAAAAAAACCTTCTGTTATGCAAATTATTATATTTTCTAAACCTTATTTTCAGGTCGTGTTTCTTATATTTTTCTTAAAACCTTGGCAACAATCCTTAGTCCTTTTCTTAAAATTTGAAGCACCTTATTTAGTCTTAATTAATTAACCTAAGTTTGGTCGGATAACCGTAAGTTAACGGATTCTAAAGGATGCCTAACCCCTTCCCTTTAGGATAATATAGAGCCCTTACCTAGAATCACACTGGTTAAGCAGACTATTAATTAAGGTTTAGTTTTAACTTTGCCTTAGTTAACATTTAGGTGTCCTAATTCACCGTTAAATTAATTAGGTGGCGACTCCTTAAAACAAAATAAACGGGAATCACCAATACGTCATACTCCTAATTTTGACTCCGGGTTAAAATGGGGTGTGACAGTCACGTATGTAAAGATAGAAATTTTGGGAGCACAGGTTCAATAATTTGTGCCATGATGTTATTTATTTGTTTCAGTTTATATGACTTTATTTAAGAAAAAGGCTAATAGACACTTTTTAAACTACGCGTTAATCAAATTTGAACCAGAATTTCAAAACTTATTGAATTTTTAACTACTTCTAAATACGGAAACGTCATTTGAACTACCAATCCCCTAGGCTAAAACGTGAAACTTTTTATACATCTGGTGATTATGTATATTGTGTCATATAACATGGGCATATATGCGGTATAAAATTTCTATCCTTTTTTTTTAATTAACCTATCATAAGTATGTACTAATAAATTATTTTGGCTATTATGGTGCTCCGTATATAATTAGAAACTTAAGACATTGGAAAATGCCTTTTGAGAATGTAATACCTATCTTAGTTTCTTTTTAGGATATTAAACAGTACTGCAATAAACACTCGAGTAATTTATTTTATCACTTGTAACAATATTCAATTAATTTGATTATAGAATTACAGTTGGTGAGGTAAGATATCACCCATGGAACTACAAAATGTAATCAGTTGTAATAGTAACTTTTAAAAAATGAAGCTTGATAATAATATGTTCAGAATTACTTTTGGAAAATTAATCACCATTATTGACTTAATGGGGGATACTTTGGGAATTACATGGATATTGCTTGATTTTTTAATATGGGTCCCGCATTTTTTTATATTGCTTATTTTTTAATATGGGGTCCACGTTTTTTTTTATATTGCTTGATTTTTTAAAATATGAGGTCCCTTTTTTTTTTTTTTACGTGAGTTGGAGGTGGACGAAGAAACCGCCTCCAAACTCATGCTTATGTATATATATACTAGTTATATGAGGCCCGGGCAGGATATAAAAGTAGTCGTATTTCAATTAGAAAAGTATAATTTACTACATATTTTCTTACTGCATAACTAACAATTCAGTGGCATGTTAAATATGTATTGTTGATAAGTCTTCATTATTTCTAATGTTCTTCAGTCAACTAATTAGATAATTTTTAAACAAAAAATTAATTATGAGGAAGGAAGTTTAGTAGGAAAATCATCAAATACCAAAGGGACACAAGCGACTCGACATTCTGTAAAATAACATAATTTAAATAATGTAAAATAATACAACTCGGTGAAAATCATAAATTGAAAAATATTGATATTTTTATGAATTTGTGAGCATATAAATTTTGTATTTATAGATAGAAATAGTTATTTTTGGGTATTATTAAGTTTTAATTTCACTCATTAACAAGAGTTTATGCTAGCTAAATGTGGTGATTTAAGCTTAGTTTTAGACGAAATTAAGGGGAAAAAATAAATTCATTAAATGAACGTCAAGAATCAATTTAGTTCTTCATTGTACGGAGACTGGTGGAGCAATATAGGGAGAGGAAGAGGGACTTGCACATGGTATTCATCGACCTAGAAAAGGCATACGACAAAGTGCCGAGAGAGATTCTATGGAGATGTCTGGAGGTTAGAGGTGTACCTGTGGCGTACATTAGGGCGATCAAGGACATGTATGAGACTTTGAGAGGAGACTCAGAGCACTTCCCAGTGGTGATGGGGTTGCATCAGGGATCAGCTCTTAGCCCATTTTTATTCTCCTTGGTGATCGATGGATTGACGCGGCAAATTCAAGGTGAGGTGCCATGGTGTATGTTATTTGCGGATGACATAGTCCTGATTGACGAGTCTCGCAGCGGGGTTAACGCTAAGCTGGAGATTTGGAGACAAACTCTGGAGTCTAAAGGGTTCAAGTTAAGTAGGACCAAGACAGAGTACTTGGAGTGCAAGTTCAGTGATATAGTACATGAGGCTGACGTGGAAGTGAAGCTAGGCACCCAGGTCATATAGAAGAAAGATAGTTTCAAGTATCTTGGGTCTATTATACAAGGAAATGGGGAGATTGATGATGACGTCACACATCGTATTGGTGCAGGATGGATGAAATGGAGGCTTGCCTCCGGAGTGTTGTGTGACAAGAAGGTGCCACCGAAACTTAAAGGCAAGTTCTACAAAGTGGTGGTTAGACCAGCTATGTTGTATGGGGCGGAGTATTGGCCAGTCAAGAAATCTCATGTTCAGAAGATGAAAGTGGCGGAAATGAGAATGCTGCGATAGATGTGTGGGCACACTAGGAGTGATAGGATTAGGAATGAAGTCATCCGAGACAAGGTTGGAATAACCTCAGTGGAAGACAAGATGCGGGAAGCGAGGCTGAGATGGTTTGGGCATGTGATGCGGAGAGATGAAAATGCCCCGGTGCGGAGGTGCGAGAGGTTGGCCAGCGACGGTTTCAGAAGAGGTAGAGGTAGGCCGAAGAAGTATTGGGGGGAAGTGATTAGACAGGACATGGCGCATTTCCTGCTTACGGAGGACATGACCTTAGATAGGAGGGTATGGAGGACTCATATTAGGGTAGAAGGATAGTAGGTAGTCGCGTCTATCCTCCCTTAAGAGTAGTTATGTTGTTCTATAATTTCTTGTCTCTTGATTTCTGCGAGTATCTGTTGGTTTATAATGACTTATTTACTTTCATTGTTTTCATTTTCATAGTTATCTATAGCAGTTAATTCTCCTTTTACCATGACTTTCTTGCTTTGTTATTCCTTGCTTTCATATTGTTTTCGATACGCTTGATCATATCTAACCTTTTGTCTTTTCCTCTCTTTGTCTCCTCTCTTGAGCCGAGGGTCTTTCGGAAACAGCCGCCCTATCTTTCAAGGTGGGGATTAGGTCTGCGTACACTCTACCCTCCCCAGACCCTACATAGTGAGATTATACGGGGCTTGTTGTTGTTGTTATATATAGTTTATGCTTAAAACTATTTCTTCTAAGTTAATATTGCAATTTATAGTATTTTTTGTATTTTTAATATCTAAATTAAAATTAAAATATTAAGTTGATCTAATTCAATTTTAGCTTCATAATTTAGTCAAATACTCTGGTGAAGTAAAAAGTGTCACACAAAATAAAATCGGGGCAAGAGTAATTTGTAAGATCTAATAAATGCTCTGATTGAAAACGATAATATGGCTCGATAATTGCCTAAATTTTACTACATAATATGTATGATAACAAATAATGTAAAGGGTAGTTTAATAATCCTTTCTGTCCATATTATATGGTGTTTTTAGCTTGTGCTAGAAAGTAAGAAGCGTTTTACTAAATTACCTTAGTTAAATAGTACCAACTTAATATGATTCTTTTGGTTATGTAAAAATTCACTTATCTAAATAATAGGAAATTTAGTAAAAAACTATTAATACCTTCTCAATTATATATAAAAAAAGATTATTCGAATTAAACATAAAAGCTAAAATACCATATAATATGAACCGAAGGAAGTAAAGAGCAAGAAAAAATTAACAAAAAGTTGTTACAATTCAATACACCAATTACATAAGCGCACATAAAAATTTACTTAAGATAAAGAATGAGTCCAAAAAATGAGATTAGGCAAAAAACAAAATAAAGTCACATGTAGCAACACCATAGGAGTTTTTTTTTTTTTTTTTTTTTTTTGTAAGGACTACACAATTAAACCTCTCTATAATGGCAGCGTTTATTCGAAAATTTTATAGCTGCTATAGTGAGGTGCTGTTATGTATGTATGCTGACATTTCATGTTTGCATCTCATTTAGCTATTATAAACAAAACTATGCAATGTTTTTTCTGTACTTTTTATGTTATAAACGAAAACAAAATATTTGTTAATTCTAAAATCTCAATTGATTTTCATATTCCATTAATTAAAAATTGAAGTGACTAATAAATCCATAACTAGTTGTACAGTACCGATAAAGAATTGAAATCTAAAGAACATATGCCTTTAAAATTAATTGATAATTTAAATACTTCAAGTTTGACGTAAGAATTCTACAATTGTAGGTTGTTTCGTAAATTTTAATCTCTTAGTGCTAATATAACGCTTAAATTGATAGAGATTTTTGTCCAAATTTTCAGCAAAAAGGAATTTAATAGTTTTTACTTGATTATTACCATAAGAATTTTAATGTGTTATTTTTATACATAATATATTTGTTCCAAAATATTATTACACAATATTTGAGTATGGCTGTTATAGAGAGGTAATTTTACAAAGAGTGTACCGCTATAATGAATGTCATTGCTGTTATAGGTAGAATGCTCTTATAGAGAAGTAAAATATAACATGAAAAATCGGTTCCGGAGAAAACTAGTCTGTTATAGTAAAATACTGTTATAACGAATGACAATTATAAAGAAGTTTGACTGTAGTAGTAAAGTAACACACCAATTACATAAGCCCACATAAAAATTTACTTAAGATAAATAATAAGTCCAAAAAATGAGATTAAGCAAAAAACAAAACAAGCCACATGTAGCAACACCATAAGATTATATTTTTTGTGAGGACTACAAAAACACCTCATTCCCTCTTATATATATATATATATATATATATATATATATATATATATATATATATATATATATATACTAGTGTCATTTGGCCCGGGTTTAGCCGATCTTACAAAATTTAATTTGTATATATTTTGTCAATTTTTTATGCTATTGTTCCTTTGTAGATGATTAAATAATTAAGGCCCTTGATAAATATAAATAATTAAGGTCCTTGATATTACAAGATATTTTTGTAGATGATTTCTCAAATTAAACACACGAAAAAAATATTGAAAAGTCCATAAAATTAAATTGTTCGTACTTTAAGCTTTCATTTTCCTTCCAAAAGATGCATGTTAAAAAAATAACATCTTTTTCTTTTTCTTAATTTAATAAATCATTTTATGAAATTCACATTGTAATAACTTTTTCATGTTGACTTTAGCTATTTTGTCTTTGATTATATGGTATTTTGCAAAATATTTTAGTATTAAAAAGGTAAAAAATGTAATCCACTTTTTGCAATTGTTAAGTATTATTACTATTTGGTTTCTTTAACTACAGTGTTTTATAACTATATTATTTTATAGTTCCTCTTTTAATATAGTAATTTATTAGTTATGTTTTATGTTGAAGGCGTGCGCATGTAAAATTTGCATAATTATCTAACGTAGTTCGGACTATAACTTACAATTTCGATTCATTTTTAAGTATATTTAACAATGATAGTCTATTTGTATTTATTCTTTTGATTTTAAACCTAATCATACCTTAAGTGAAATCTTTGTTAATTACTTATTTTTGCCAGCCGTAGACATATGAATTTTATGGAATAAAAATTCATATTATATTTTGAATAAATTCGTAAATTCAAGAAAAATCAAGTTCCAAATTAATATTAAATTATTTAAGTCCAAGACATGGATTTGAATTAAAGTCTAATTCTATTGAGCTAGTCCGTTTAGTTGGTCCTCACAAGATGAGCCCGCTCCATTAGTCCAAGGTCCATGCCATGTGTCAAATGACATGGCGCCCAAGTCATGTCAAGGACAATCATGTCACGTGCATAAGTGACGCATGATAACGTCCAAATCTACTCCTCAAAGAGAAAGTGTACACGGTCGTATGTAATATAATTTACCCAACTATGAGTCGGGGTCGATCCCACAGGGAACAATATACTAAGCGATTAAGAAAGTAAGGAACTTTCACTTACCAAGCTAAGCCAAACGATAGATAATATTTTGATTTTTGAGAAAATTATAACTAATGCGGAAATGTAAACTAACCTAGAAAGCAAGTAAAATGATCAATGGCCACAAGCATGGATACAAGAAACTCTCAAGTAACGATCCAATGTATTTTATGATTTTACAACTAAGAGCAGGGTTGTGTTGATAGTTAATGATTTCTAAAATCTCATTGAAGGTCTTCCAACCAAATCCATGAATTCCACTCTAAGCTTTTCCAAGCCTTAGAGTGTGATATTAGGCACAATCAATTTAACCTCAAGTAACAATCCTCTTCCGAGCTCAAGTTATTAGATGGGTTTAATGACCCAAATTCTTGTTAATTAATCTTTCCCAACCTAGATTTCCTCTTCCGAGCTCAATCAAAGTAAATGGGCGAGTCTTAGGGTTAGCTAATCCCTTAAGAAACATTAAAGAACAAGATTAATTAAAACAACAAAGACTCACTTCGATATCAATAAAAAACATTCAATACATAAGCATAACAAGAGGTTTCATCCAACTTTGCAAATGAATATTTTCATAAACAAGATTAAAGTTATGGAATAAAATTCTACACACTTAGATATACAATACAAAGCAAGGAATTGAAGAAATGAGTAAAGGGTTAAGAAATTTCTTATCAAAACTTCAAATCTTCAATCCCCAAGTGTGGTGTAGGAACCCTAGTCTCCAAAACTTGTGTTGAATGGCCAAAGATGAATATAATTGCTCCCTTGTCTTCCTTTTGTAGTTTCCAACTTTTTCCAAGTCCAAAAATAACAAAATAAGCCCCAAGTTTTCAGATTTGCAAATCTGTCCCGTTTTTGCAAAACTGTGCAGTTTTTGTCCAATTTGGCCTCTTTTTGACTTTATTTTCACTTGGTTTCTTCCGATCACTTCTAAATCACATAAACCTATAAAATGGAAGTAAACGACATTAAATGCACTATTTTCTCAATCAAAACATAGCAACAATCTAAGATTAAAGAAGAAATAAGTTGGTAAAATACAAACTTATCAACGCAGCATGTCAAGTCAATAGAAGAACCAATCAAATGTCGCCAAGTGTTCAAATGACATGGTGTTATACCCTATTTTAACCGTAGTCAAAATAGTTTACAACATCCCGGTAATTCCGGAGTTAATTAAAGTACAGGAGTCGCCACCTAATTATTTATGGTGAATTAGGACACCTAAAATCATTAAAGTTATTTTTAAAGTTAACTCCGTTTTAAAGTCTGCGAAACTTAAGATTCTAGGTAAGGGTTCAATTAGTCTAAAGGGAAGGTATTAGACATCCTTTAAGATCCATTAATAATGGTTAATCGACCGGACTTATAGTTAATTAAAAGGCTATGTCTTAAAGAGAATGAATTTGTTAATATCCGAGAAGTTCAAAATTGCGACCAAACAGTATTGAGGAATGGATAAGATGACACTAGACATTGAAACGTGAAAATAGTGGGTCTGACCGAATCCAACTCATATAAAAAATTTAAAGTAAGACACATTTTAAGTAAAGGAATTAGAATACAATTAGGCTTAAGGAAAGTTTCATATTTTGCAACTTACGGTTCCTTTTGACATAGGAAAACAGTGTATATTTTGATAAATCCTAGGCTAACAGAAGTGAAACTCTTAAGCATAGGTCATTTTAGACTTACCCATTCCTACCCGGATTAGACATAACTTTAAAATCCTTTATCCGATATTATATTCCACACGGTAGAACAAGTGAATAACTTGTGGATTAGGAGTGATAATCCTATGTGACAAACGACTTAACTAATAACTAAATATTTTCCTAGTTGCCTGAATCAAAGAACTTGACTTCAAAAACGTTTCAAACTCCAAGACGATCACAAATAAAAAGAAATTAACCAAACCAGTATCTATGGCAGCAATTAAAAGGTTAGCAGGCAAGTATGGACAGATAACTAAAGGAAAAAACACAGCCAAATGTTTATCATTTCCCTTCTCAGATCTTCAGTTCTGTTCGGACGAGTTTCGAGGAAGAGCGAGATATATAAAGGAGGATGTGGATGCGCATTTCAAGCCTTTGCGGGGTGACGTTGAGTCTTAAAGTAAGACTCTTCGACTCCGGTGTGTCATGCAAAAGAAAAGAAAAGAAAAGAAAAATTAATCAGTCCATTTCTAATCAACAAATAAAGTATAAGACGAACTAAATTTATATAAAAGGCTTACTAGAATATTGTACATTCCAACAGTGAGTATAAGCACAAGTAAATCCAAAATCAAACAAGTATTCAAAACTAACACATTCATACTCGGGTTGTGGTGTATCTAAACAGGGCAGCAACTGAAGAATAATGAAATTATATATTTTTCAAGACAGCACAGATATAAAAAATTCAAACAGTGACATAACCTTAAAATGCATTAGACAGAAAGCAAATAAAAGATACAGATTCCAGTACAGGTAGACTGTCTCAATATTTTCAGAGACTATTCGATTCTGTAGGTGTATTAACTCGCTAACCCCTCCCCTGTAAGACTCATACTATCCATCCACAACAGGAATTCAAGGGGTTTAACCTTATTTCCTGTTAAATTCGCCCTAGCCCCGCACGCATTAAATTCATGAAACTACAGTTTGTGTTTGATTGTGAGGATGTAAGAGGTGATAAGAGATGTAGTTATAAAAAGGGAGGATTGGGGTTTAGGGAACTGCCTATGCACAGTAGATCTGTAATTGAGATTCAATAAAAAACAGAGAGGAGCTATGCAAACAAGTCTTGACAAATTCCAGCCCTAATGTAGGTGTAACCACAGCAATGAAGCATTAATTGCAGCTGGTTGATATCGACTACATGGAAATCATCATATCTTGGACAAAAGAAACTTAGCACATAAAAAAAAATCGATGGAGGAAGAAAGGAGCAAACTTTAATGCCATGTCCCTTCTACTTAAGTTTGTCATGGAGACTGTCCTTATTTTCTTTTAGCGAAACATAGGCAACTTCTCAACATGCATATTACTAAAATTATTGGCATAAGATTTGATTTCCAACAGATGGTTAAATATCCGATGAATCATTACAAAGATATACGAACACAGTTGTTTGGTAACAACCACACGAACTTAGTATTAACTCCAGCTTTCTTTAAAATGCTAAGTCATTCAGGATATCCACAAACACTCATGACTCTTCAATTTCGTCCAGCAATATAATATTTGAAGATGTGAAAGGAGATGTTGAGGCATGATTTCTGCCGTAAATACTTTTAAACTTTGTAGCCTTTATAAATTAATCAAACTTCCAATTCAGGTCATGAGATCTATATGATATGAACAAACTCTTGATCTAATAGCCAATTACATCAACTTGACTTGAAACAAATGGGCATAGACTACATGAAACAGCTCAAGAACACACATTTTAACATAAAGACCATGACCATAGTTTCTAATCTATGTAGAAGACTACGAATGTTCTATCCATAATCTTTTACACTCGTTTTTAACGATTTAAGGAAAGAAACCCCGAACATGATTCTTAAAACATGGAAATCCCAGTCAAGCACATGCTTAAAAAATAGTCGTATGTCCAAAATAAAACACTAAAGGCATGATTTCTGTTACACTCAAATGCTACGACTTCGGAGATTCGAAATAGTAATCAATATCATAACTTGATCATAAACATATTTACATACAAGGGGACTCCTTGTATGTAATGCTAGTAATGTTGATAGTAAAATAGTGAAAATGAAAGTAACGATATTAATAGTAGTAGCAAAAAATAATGGTGAAAATAAAGTGTTTAGCTCGTCAATAAATTTAGAAGCCCAAGGAAATAAATTAAAATAATGGAGGGACGAAATTGGGTGTCAACACATGGTTCAACCAATCATTTACATACCCTAGCTCTCCCCTGTAACTATAAATAGGGGTCTTCATAAAGCCAAAAGGGGGAAGAAAAAATACATAGAGAAGCTCTCAGCCGCAAGTCTTCCGCATACTAAGAAGTCTTCGCTCCAAATAGTGAGCCGCAAGTTTCTATACGGCCTCTACGTTTGTGATTAAAGCTTGGCTCCACATTCCTAGTGAAATCAGGACAACAAGTAATCCGTCCATTCAAGAACAAGCAAAGCCTTTGATTGACGGCTGTATCGTAAGGAGAAGAATCAGAGGATTACATCTTTTGATTTAAGATTTCATAAAGATTGTAACCCTCGCACAAATTCTTGAAATCAAATATAATTCTTTGTCGCTATTTTTCTTGTCTTGATTATTATTTTCAGGAACGAAAATTAGTCGTTACACCAGCATATACGACACAAAATTACAGGAGAAAACAAAAAACTTTATCTATAACCGGACGAAGAAATTTTTAAATAGCAAATGATAATTGGTAATTAACATCAACAAATAATAAATAGTATTATAAAAATAATATTTTAATTCCATAATTAAGCCCATATTATAGAATTTGATTGACATGATAATTATATATATATATATATATATAGCTAGTCCTCATATGGATTTTTTGTCTCTTTTTACCCCTAATTAATTTTTTTATTACTTTGTGAACTCTTACAAATTTTGGTAAATTTTGAGAACTTTAAGGGCTTTTTTTATGTCACTAAAGATGATAATGTCATGAAAAAGATTAGTGATCCCACAAAACATGCTTATACATATTTGAGTCTTTTATGAGAAATATATTAAATTTGTTTACAATTATATATTTCCTTAAGTATTTATTATATATATAGCTAGTAATTTGCCACCGAATGGCATAAGGACAAGTCAACCACTCTTTTGTTGTCACCTTTTAACTGGATTTAAAATTTAATGGGGTAGTTTAAGATTAAAAAAACACATTTGGTAAATTTTCTATTTCTATAATTGATAAAATGCATGCGGTATATCAAATTAGTTTAACTAAATAATAGTGATGTATATACATATATATTGCATAAATAATATTTTTTGCAAATAATAGGTGTTCATTTGCCTCCTCACCAATTAGGTTTTAATGTTAAAAAAACTTCTTAAGTTAATGTTAATTTTTAACTTTTTGTGCGACACTGCGGAAGTTGACACGGCCACTAGGCAGATCAAAATCTAGCACTTACGTTGTATCACATTGGCATAGTTATTAAATTATTAATACATAATGCATATATAGGCATATAACCACTTTTGGAACATGATTTAGCGGAAACCACAAAAACAAAATTACTTTTTCCTTTTGTAGTGCGCATGCAATATCGGGGCCGAGGAAGTAGCTAAAAGGATGATCAGCAAAAATATTTCAGTATTTATATCAAATTAAATAATTTAATTATAAGCACCAATAAAAGATATATGAGAGGAATATATTTACATACATCTACTTGGTGTAAATACCGAATATAAGTAAATTATTCCCAAACGATTAGTGGGATCTCAAGCTAGCGCAACAATATTGTGTTTAATTGGTGCAATCTGAAAATTTCCATTACCAGAATTGAATTTAATGTCTCTAAGATTGTCAATGTTTAAGACGATAAATTTCGTTTTCTTATTTTTCTTCTCTGGTTTCACTGTGATTTATTTTGGATGAAATCAATAAATAAAGCAATCAATATTAAGCACTAATGGAACCTTCTTTGAATTATGAGTGGGTACGTTTCGCTGGTTTGAAAAGTGCATAAGATCATGATGACGAGGAAATTTTCTTCTTGGCCATCACCATCTAAATAATATCACTTTCATCCGCGTGATTTTTCTTGAAAAACATTTTTCGCCGACAGAAAAACAAAGATGGTTTCATCACTTTTAAGACGATCGAAGTCATTCTTTTTATAATTATCTCCACTATTAATAGTATATTATTGTAAAACAGTTACATGAGAATTATTTTCTAAAACAATGGAATCTTTTAATCAAAATTTTGGGTTAAAGTTTTACAACATGTCTTGCAGAACCTTTCTAAGAAAATTTAATGATCCAAAATATTTTATTTAAGGAACAGTGCATTTTATTTGATACGTCTGATAACTTTTGAGTAACATGATATATTCTCGATTTTTAATATATGTTCAGTATCGGCATTATGATGAAATAACTTAATTTGCATATACGAAATAATGATAATTAGCACTTGACTTTCAAAATCAATATTCTGAAACACCTAACTCAATATACTAAATCGCCATGCATAATGAGATATGCGATGAATGACAGATCACAATTCTTGCAATATTACAAGTTCCAATTAATGATCTTCTAAGCATCGTGGTCCATTTACTCCTATGTAAAGGACCTTTGGTTGGCATTGTCCCCAACTGTTTCACACGTATTTTTTTGTCCTTTTACGTATTAATTACTCTCTCTATTCTCTTTTAATTGATTTTCTCTAGTATTTTTTTTTTTCAAAATAAGTATTTTTATAAGAAATCAAGAAGGTATTAATATGGTTTTCTCAAAATTACGACCCTAGTCTAACAATTGTTGAACAAATTTCTAGAAGTCCTTCAAAGTGTCTTTATATTTCCCTATGCATATTTTAAAGGGTCTCTTACTAAAATGATTCATTTTACTGATTATATTAAATGATAATTTTTTTTAATGAGGAGGTAGTTTTCTTGGATAAGATTTATAGGGAATGAAGTTGATACAGCGTCTTGATGATGTGTAAGTTTGTCACATCTGGACTAAAATTGTCGTAATTAATTGGTATGAGGTTGGCAAGCAGTAAACTGCATATTGTCCATGATGTTGTGTTTGAAAAAAAGCTGGTTGGGTGGAGTCTGCAGGCGACACTACAAGAAAAATGCTCAATAACAAAGGAAAACCTGGTCCCTTGGGTCGTCTAATTGCATGGTGCTGATTACTGGAGCTTGTGGTGGATCAACAGAGCATTAGATACTAGAAATGTAGTGTAGAGAGAATCTTACGGAGTCCGGAGCCAAAATGACTTATTTTTGTAGCCATTAGATCAAAATAGGCTGTTTTTTTTTTATATATACCACAATGGGTATTTCGTTGGTTATCCAACGAAATACCCACACAACGCACTGTTCATAGCCGGATTTAGTCGCATTTCGCTGCACTTGTAGCGAAATGCAACAAAAAAAAAAAAAAATTCTTTGCATTTCGTGAATCAATTCACGAAATAGGCTTATCCTATTTTTTTTTTCTTCTTCGTGAATTAAATCAACGAAACTGATTTTTTTTTCTATTTCGTGAATTAAATGAACGAAACTGATTTGTTTTTTTTTTTTGCATTTCATGACACAATCAACGAAATAGGTGTTTTTTTTTTTTTAAGTTTTAACCACGAAATACAAAAAAAAAAAAAATACTGCGTTATAGAAGTACCCAATTTTTTTTTCTATAACGCAGTAAAATACTGCCTTATATAAACAGTACAAAAAAAAAAAAAAATTGGCCAACTTTATTTTTTGCAACACTTAGTGTTTTTTTTTCCATACTTTGACCAATGATTAGTCGTGTGTCAAGACTTCGAAACGTCAATATTTTATATAGAACCTGATATTTTTTTCTGCGTACAATAATGTAGGCCCAATACATCAAGGATACGTAGACGTTCGGATCGTCATTTTATGGGTTGAAAAGGTGCCCGAAGTAAGTTTTGTTTGAAAAAACTTAGTGTTTTTTCCATACTTTGACCAATGATTAGTCGTGTGTCAAGACTCCGAAACGTCAATATTTTATATAGAACCTGATATTTTTTCTGCGTACAATAATGTAGGCCCAATACATCAAGGATACGTAGACGTTCGGATAGTCATTTTAGGGGTTGAAAAGGTACCCGAAGTAAGTTTTGTTTGGAAACTTTAGGGTGTTTTATTTTTTAAGATTTTGATTTAAGCGTGTTATTTTTTAATCAAGACATAACTTTATTTTGAATATAAATATAATTCTAAAAAATATAGGGACAAAAACTAGTTGTAAAGTCGTCAAACTTTAGATGGTCATAACTTTGCGCTCGGACGTCCGTTTTACACGTTTTTTTTAACTTGCGTATTTTTTCGAGATCTATGGGGGCAAACGGCCGAGCCGATTTTTAAAAAAACGCCTTTTATCCCATTCAATTTCGATTTTCCCGCAAATTGGCGTGAAATTTTCAGTTTTATTTACTTATAAGATGATGATACGCAATAAATTTCAACGTAAAAATCCCGGAGCAATGTAGCTGTGAATGTCAATTTCACTTCTACGGTTTCAATTTTTGAAAATAAAGCTGACTAATTTTCTCGACATATAAAGTTGACTAAAATAACCTTACAATCAAATACTAAGTTTTATCAAACAAAACTTACTTCGGGCACCTTTTCAACCCCTAAAATGACGATCCGAACGTCTACGTATCCTTGATGTATTGGGCCTACATTATTGTACGCAGAAAAAAATATCAGGTTCTATATAAAATATTGACGTTTCGGAATCTTGACACACGACTAATCATTGGTCAAAGTATGGAAAAACACTAAGTTTTTTCAAACAAAACTTACTTCGGGCACCTTTTCAACCCCTAAAATGACGATCCGAACGTTTACGTATCCTTGATGTATTGAGCCTACATTATTGTATGCAGAAAAAAATATCAGGTTCTATATAAAATATTGACGTTTCGGAGTCTTGACACATGACTAATTATTGGTCAAAGTATGGAAAATAACACTAAGTGTTGCAAAAATAAAGTTGGCCAATTTTTTTTTTTTTTTGTATTGTTTATATAACGCAATATTTTACTGCGTTATAGCAAAAAAAAAAAAAAAAATTGGGTACTTTTATAACGCAGTATTTTACTGCGTTATAGAAGTACCCAAAAAAAAAAAATTCTATAACGCAGTAAAATACTGCGCTATGGGTACTTTGATAACTTTTTTTTTTGTTGGAGTATTTTGGTTCTAAATGTTTTTTTTGGGGGCATTTTGGGTTCCGGACTCGAATTAAATCAACGAAACTGATTTTTTTTTTCTTTGCATTTCGTGAATTTTTTTTTTCTATTTCGTGAATTAAATGAACGAAACTGATTTGTTTTTTTTTTTTTTTTTTTGCATTTCGTGACACAATCAACGAAATAGGTGTTTTTTGTTTTTTGTTTTTTTAAGTTTTAACCACGAAATACAAAAAAAAAAAAAAAAAAAAATCAGTTTCGTTCATTTAATTCACGAAATAGAAAAAAAAAAAACCTATTTCGTGAATTGATTCACGAAATGCAAAGAAAAAAAAAATCAGTTTCGTTGATTTAATTCACGAAGAAGAAGAAAAAAAAAATTAGGATAAGCCTATTTCGTGAATTGATTCACGAAATGCAAAGATTTTTTTTTTTGTTGCATTTCGCTACAAGTGTAGCGAAATGCAACTAAATCCGGCTATGAACAGTGCGTTGTGTGGGTATTTCGTTGGATAACTAACGAAATATCCATTGTGGTATAAAAAAAATGCAGCCTATTTTGGTCTAATGACTGCAAAAATAAATCATTTTGGCTCCGGACTCGAATCTTATGCTTGCGTCAGGACGAATTAAAGTTTAGTTTTGATAGCTAGAGTACACGTGAATTGCATTTCATTTATACAGGAGATATGCATCAAAACTGGGATTAGGGGTATTCTTTTCATTCTTTGTGCTAATTGAATCAAATGTTTATACCACCACGTAATTAGTACAGTGGACTTACAGATAACTTTTCATAGCAAGTTTCATACGGTAATACGTAAACAGAAGTAAGAACCAACTTTAATTAGTTAAGTTAGAGCCTGTTTGGATGGGCTTATGCCTATAAGCTGTTTGCAGCTTATAAGCTAAAAAAAAATAAGTTGGGGTAGTCTAACTTATTTTTTTTTTGGCTTATAAGTTATTTTAAGCTTATAAGCTGCTTTAGATAAGCTAAGTCAAATGGGCTCAATTATTTTTTTGAGCTTATTTTAAGCACAAAATGACTTTAAGCTGGCCAGTCAAACACTCAAAAAAGCTGAAAACAGCTTATAAGAAACTTATGAGCAACTTATAAGCCAATCCAAACGGGCTCTTAAACTGATGGCGTTAAAATTATTTACTTTGTTAGTGAAAAGAAAACTAAATCCATGTGTTAAAAAAAAAAAAAAAAAACGTCTATAAGGTTAATTTTTCCATTTCTAGTAGATAGACGTATCTAAAATCTATTGATATGCTAAATTTTCTAAAGTTAAAAGAGGCATCTAAGTGAAGTTATATGGTGAAGTTAAGAATTAACTAGTTAGGCTAGCTAATTTGGTATTAAATGGCAAAGATGGAATTTGGTGGTGACCATGCCTTCAGCACGTCCTTCAATTATCACTTGTCTATCATTAAATATTGGATTTTGGTAGTACTCAACATATAGAGTACTCCAACATATAGGCATAATTAACAATTTAAGATCCATTAAAGGAGCACGATTTAGCTGAAATCCCCCAAAAATTACAATACGATTTCTTTTTGTGTTGCAATAATATATGGTCTATGAGATAGAAGGGAAATCAGGGGGAATCTTGAGTCGAATAGTATGTCAGGTACAAGTGTAACACTGAATTAACAAAGTGTAAATAATATTCTCATTGTAACCTTCTTAATGATATTTAATACGAGAAATTTAGGTTTTCGGTTCCTCTTTGTTTCATTGTAAAATAGTTTATTATCAATTGAGACTTGCAATGGAAGAGCTAACTAATTAATGGAACATAACATTAAGTATCAATTGAAGCAATGGTCATAGAGCTCCATATCAGTTGCCCAGGTTTGTAAAGTTGCGGACTCTTAGGCCCTGGCAGGAACTAGGACGGAACACTCAATTGCAAGCGCAAGTACAAAGCCCAAAAAGGCTCTGGCCCGTAGAAGATCGAAAAATTCAAATAATTTGAAGAAAAACAATAAGTTTCAAGTTAATGTGTTTTTTTTTTCTTATTTTTCTTTGGAAAAGGTTCAAATATACCCATGAATTATACGAAATCATTGTTTATGCACTTGTTCGATTAAAATCGTGTTATTTGTGGTACTAATAATTTTTTATTAGTGTAAAAGACGATGTAGGCCAATTTAGTAACAATAGGGCCAATTTTAATTTGATCCAAATTACTATTAACGCATGGAAAAAGTGGACAATTTTGATAAATTGAACAACAAATTTGAACGTTTCTTCCTAAAAATAATATCATTAAGGATATCTATGAGGGAGCGATCATTAGTGTAAGAACAATGAAGGGAGCAAACATAAAAATACAGCACTCCTATTGATTTTCATTTGATTGTCAAGCGGCCCACCAACAAAATGAAGAATTACCGAATCTGGAATCACAAACTATATGTATATATAGCTAATGTCGTGCTGTTATTTCAAAGTCAATAATCATGATCATTTATTTTCTTTTCTTTTTGATCCGTGAATCACTCATCAGAAGTAGAACCATTGTGATCCACTTCCTTGAGGTTTTGATATTTATAATACCAAGCACAAGTTACATAGTAACCGAAGTTCAATGCACTCCCTACAACCAATAACCAGTACACATTGTCCAGCCTTCCATTATTTATGTTACCTGGTAACCATGTAGTTGCCTTTCTAACAACATCAACTAGAGCAGTAGCCAAATAAAATGCTATACCAACAAGCACCGAAATCATCGCAGTTGCCATGTTCTTTAAGGTTATTGGGAACTCTTGGTAGTACAATGATACTTGTCCAGGATAATGAAATGCCTCTGCAATGCCAACAAGTGCTAATTGTGGCACAAGCCATAACACTGACATGTGCACAATAATGGAACCTTGGTCAAGGTGGTTGGATTTTGCTAACTTTAGCCTCTTTGACTCGACTAAGGCTGAGACACCCATGCTTAGAAAATTGAGTACGTGTCCAACCCCAATTCTTTGAAGGGGAGTAAGTGATTTGCCAGTCAAATTTTTCCACGTGGGAAAGAGAAATTTGTCGAACAAGGCTAGGAATATAGCAGTGGAGATGAGGACAAAAACTAGTACGGATCCAGCTGGGATTTGGAAATGTTGTCCTACGTGGCGTTCCATTGCTAAGGCTTGAAGGACTGACAAACTTGCTTGGACACCAATTGTAGTGCCAAGGAAAAAGCTACTTGACCATAGTGGTACGATTTTAATTAAGGATTTGAAATCTTCTACTTCTTGTACTGAACAAAGTCTCCATCTATTAGTTGTTGAACCATCTGGGTTAATATCACCTTCACTTTTAATGGCCGCACGGTTCAAGAACCTGGATCACCAGGAAATTCAATACTCTATTAAAACAAGTGTCACATATTATTTCTGGCATATGCATCGTTATATTAGTAGACAAGCTACATATTCAATCACGAGATAGACCAAACGTACTCCGTTGAACATATTAATTAATCAGCAAAATCAATCATATTGATGTGACAAAAAAAGTACACAAAAGTGTTAACTCTCTATAATGATGTAACTTTTTAAAAGAGGTATTTCACACGATCCCATAATCTCATCACTATATATTCCACCAACGAAATAGCTTTATCCGTGTAAACCAAGAGAGATCAATTTGAACCTGAGTCCTGAGTGGGCGCAATACCATGATACTTCCTAAAAAGTAGTCACTCCCTTTCAATTATTGAGAAGATGTTTGATTGGATATAGAGTTTAAGATAAGAACAAAGATTTTTGAAACTTGTGGTCTAAAATAAATCAAAAAATTATAGCTATAAATTATCTCATTAAGGGTAAAATGTGATGTTTTAGATTAAATTATTAGTACTAAATATAAAAAAATGTTCTCTTTTGGATTGATTAATAAGGAAAGAATATCACATAAATTTGACTGGTTATTATTTACCTCCATTAGTTTTAATTTTCATGTGATAAACACTGATGGGTTCACTCAATTCACAACATACTTTTAGGAGGCGTATACATAGAGAGAGAAAATACTGAGCCTTAAAGAAGAGTTGTCATATCACTGACGAAAGAGACGCACAGTCCTAAAGATACACTATCTCAAACAGTAGCCCGACAGCTCCACCAAAATTTCAACTAGTTTATGTCTCGTGGAGTGGACTTGACTGTTAAGATGGTCCTTCCTATATCGTGCTTTGGAATATATGGTAGTAAATCATAGACAAAACTAAATGGAACTAAAGATTTAATAGCCAATAATTCACAACTAAGACAATTCAAAACAAACAATAATGACTCAAATAAACCATAATCAAGTAATCAACCGACAACGGATGCCCCAAGCTCCAGGATAAAATCATGAGTAGTAAACACCAAGATAGATAGAGGTACTCGGATCCTTCCTGTTAAAAATATTAGTACTCCGATACCTAATTATTTTGAAAATATTTATTGTTTTGGAAAAGTATGAAGTCATTTATTACGTAGTAGTACTTTTTTTTTTCCAATATTAAATAGTGGACTACTCCATTAATTAAGTAAAACTTTTAATGAGAGATGAAGAGAATTTCAGACAAATATTCTTATGATTAATACTATATGTTACAATAATAATTACCTGAAGGTTTTTGAAGGCGCAAAAAGTATTGCTTTGGGTTCCACGCCACTACGTCCATGGTAAAAATCGTCACCAGTCAATGGAAGTGGCATTTTTCTTTTTCTAATACTTGCAACCACGACACGAGCCAAACTAGTGAATGGACTCCCTTCTGGCTTAAACTTGGTGTAAAATCTGGTTCCCATTAGGAAAATGACTGAAGCAACAACGTTAGCCGCTGCACAAATGAAAAATCCAACTTTCCAGCTAACATTATCTTCAACATAGACTATAGCTGTGGATGCTACTACAGAAGCAGAATACCAAAAGAAGAAGAACCAATTGAAGAAAATCCCTTGTTCCTTTGGTTTATTTAGTTGATCGGCTCCAATTGTCGAAAGGGTTGATCGAGTACCACCACTTCCCAACGTTGCTAGAACTATGGCTGCATAGAGTACGACATATTGAATTCTTGGTTTAGGGATACAAGAGGTTGAGTCAACTTCACAGGGTTTTGGCCTCAAAGTATCAAGTGTTGCTGTTAAAGCTAAGAGGATTGTACCCTACAAGTAGGAACCACAATAAAAATCTTAGGAATACGCAAAACATTAATATACCATCCGTTCATATTATCTGTCTTTTAAGATATTTTTACACTTTTAAGAGTAAAAAACGTGATGTTTTGATCAGAAAGCCAATAACTTAACTTGATGACACGATAATTCCGACCTGAGATGTTGCGTGAAGTGTCTTTCTTGCTCGGTGATTAGTAACATTAAGAGTATGGTTGGCTTAGTTGATCAAAAATAACTAATAAGCATCAAAAAGTAACTATTCAGATGCTGAAGTGTTGATTTTATAAAAATAAATAAGCAATTACGGTAGTACATAGAAGTGTTGAATTGACACAACAAATAGTCGGCGTGTTCACAGTAAAAAACGTGATGGTAAACACTTGCCTTTATAATGAATTACTTGACTTGTAAGCTTCTTTGTGTGCTTATAAAAATACACAACTACTTATAAGCTGATTTGACCAACAATAAACTTACTCAAACATCTTAAAGAAACCTTTTATTTTTCTATTAAATAAAGGTCTTATTCTAATTATTGGAGCATGAAGGGGTGAAACTTGAAGAAGATGCAGTTAATTACTTACACCCGCTATAACTTATATTCTAATTTGTCAATCAATTTAATTAGCTAGGTCAAACAAAGTTAGTTGCCGACAAAATAGTGTTATTTAATTACCAATAATGAGATGATGGAACAAATCCAAATGGTAGAGAAGCAGCCAAGAAATGAGTCGGCAACAATTGCTGCAAGAACAGGAATTAAACTTCCAGCACCATTAACCAAGTTTGATATCTGAGCAGCATCGATGCTTTCCACTTCAAATTCTTCTATCAGATACACAATTAGGTTGCTCTGCCAGCCTCCAAATGCTAGGGTCAAGCCTACTGAGCTCGCTGTTTTTATCATAGAGAATTAATGTCAAAATTGAGATATTATATCATGGATTTAGCATCAATACACTGATATATATTTTAGGTAGATAACTCGCTATAACATGTTAAATTACACATATCGTGTAAAAAATATTTATATCGTCCGTGTTTATAAGTTAAGTCCTTATATTACACCATATATTCACATCGATGGATCACTACATCAAATGAAGTAAGAATACGTTAGTTGTAATTCACCTATTTGAGTAGTGGCTCAAATAAAAGGCTAAATATGCATAATCTGTCTGGGTTAGCTATTAGAAGCGACTTACAAACCAAGTTGACCATTCTTTATTACTCTTATCTTCCTTCCATATTTTGCACTAAACTTTGAGAAATCAGCTATATTGTGCATTATGAATGGGCATATATAATTATGCTAATAAAAAGCCATGAAATCAGTTTGGTGACTAATTAACTTTTTAAATGAGGTGATAGCACATCTTAACAGGTGAAAGAATAATGCATGGACAAAGGCAATTCACATATATCTCCATTATAAATAGACATGAAAATTGAAATAAACAATAATTGTTGGAATAGTGGTTAAAGGGAGACAGAGAGGGGAGACCTATAATGAAGGGAAAGGTGATCCAGCCTCCAGTACTTCTTGACAACTGTGCCTCTGATGGAGCTTCCATGGTTAAACACAAATGATAACTTCAAACTTTTGGGAGAGAACCAACATATATATATATCAGCTCAACAATGAGAGGGCAAGAAATAAAGCATAAACCCATGCGTTTATTTGTTTTATTTTTGTTCTCATGCGTTTAGTTGACTTTCAGGAAACAATTACTGTATACTAAACTATTATTCTCATAGTCATGCTTTCGTGGGACAGCCCTGATCCCTATATATATGGAGTATTTTGTCTTGTCATTTTCTTCAGTAATTATCAACTTGGCACTTATGAGCACGACACTGTTTCACTAAATATACTTGTAATTTCATATACATTATAGATATGAATAATTTTATTAATCAGAATTTAGTGAACTGGAAAGAAATTATACAACAATTTGCTAAGATTTAATTATGGGCCATTTTTCATATTAAATTGTTATTTACAAAATGGGAGTTGAGTTTCATTTTCCATCCCTGACAATATGTTATGTAGTACTCCAATAGTTTTAAGATTTCAAAAAATAAACACATTTGGTAAATTTTCTATTTCTAATTGATTACTGCATGTGAAAATCTATATGATGCTTCATGTTCCGACAAAAGCTTCCATCAATCTGAAGCTCCATGGTTGGTGAAGACAAGATTTTAGTTGCTAATTTGGCATGAAAGACAGATTGGAAAATATTAGAGATGGCACTAATTAATTAGAAGCAGACTTAAATGACACATAAGAAGAAATGATTAACCACAAAAGAAGAGAAAAAGTTTTGGACAATCCATTTGAGGCACGCTATATAAGGTGATGTCTTCTAAGTAAATTTTTGTCTATGCAAGTGTAAATAGCAAAATGACGTTCTACTCTCAAAATATAACGAACTATTCAGTAAACTTCATATGCGCACTAAATTAAAAGTTCAAAGAACTCTTAAATCTCTCAACTGCTTTGATAAATATTAAGATGGAAGACATAGGAGCCGTTTGGACATGATTTGAAATCATGAGATTAAATCACAAGATGAAATAATGAGATGAAATCATGTTTGGACATGCAATTTGAATTTTTTAACTTGTATTTTTTCTTATAAACATAAAAACACCACAAGTTGTGAAAACCATCAAAACTTTTCCAATTCTTATACAATCTTACCAAATGAGCAAGTCATAGTTCATAACAAAATTAATACGCTACTAGAAGACCTTTCTAAAAAATAAAACATCAATTGATCAAATTTTAGTTCAATAAAATGAAAAATTAAACATGAGTTGTAATGTAACTATTCTTTAATATAATCCTCCAGGTAAGAGTAACTTTGTTATAAATATACTACCAACTTGCATATTGTAGATCATTTAATTTTTGATATAAATGGCTGGTAAACATGATTGGTAAATATATCTACCAACTTATGGATCTTTTTTTACAAAATAGAAACTTCTAGATCAACTTTTACATTTAGAAAATTTGAAATCATGATTTGAAATCCCAAATAGACACTCTGAATGAAGAGTTAATGCATGAATAATGTAAGGATGAAAAAATTTCAGTCTATCTGTTTTTTTTAATGGAATAAGCATTTGTAGAGATTCAACAAGTAACTAATAACATATCTTTCAAGAATAGATGTGTAGTCTTTAAAAATTGAACAACACTTTTTAAAAAAATAAAGAAATAGGCATGTTCTTTAAAGAATAGGTAGTACCTTTTCACAAATTTTTGTATCTTATCCAAAAGGAATTTTAAATTTTGGATCACTTCCAAATAATACCAACAAGACATGGAATTGTAGTTCATTTGATTAATTTAAAAGTTTAAGTTTTAGATACCGAATGTAAAAGCAAACACATAAAAGGCAACTGCTCGTTTGATTTGATATGTCCTCTGATTTTATTATTTCCGTAACAGCGTTTTCCTTCAATATTTGTAGTCAGAATTGACATTCAGATAAAATAACTCAATTTGCAGATACTAAATAATCATAACTAGAGTCTCACTTTCAACTAATATTCCAATCACGCACGTAACTCCATTTTAGATGTACTAAATCACCATAATATTGAGATAATAAGAAAAAAATATTGTTCAGTTAGGTTGAAGTCGGATTCTCGGAGATATGAAAAGATTATAATCATAATTGTTGCAATATTATAAGAAGGAAAAAGAATCCCTTGTTGGCGTTGTCCAAGCAGTTGAACATCTATATGTTGGGTATTTGCGTTGTACCCTCTAATTTTCATCATACCCTCCTCAGACCCACTTGTTGTAGTTGTACAAACTGTCGAACATGTGAACTGCATTTCATTTATAACATGATATTGTTTCTCGACAAAGTCTATGTAATTAATGAATATATGTATCAAAACTGGGAGTACAGAAAAATTATATTCATTCTTTATCTAACCGAACCAATCATTTCAGATGTAATTATTGGTATCATCATTTTAATAGAATCTTTGCATTTAAAGTAATCAAAGTCAATGCGACTTTTTCTCCTCATAATTTATGTATCCTTCACATAAGCCCCAACCAGATAATCATCATTAGACTGTCATTAATCATTTGTAATTATATTTCTGGAGGTAAATTAGTTATGTTCCTAAGTTTCAAAAGGCCACGAAGGACCACAAAGACATGAAGAATTCTGCTTTTGTTTTACAATCAAGCTGGAAACTCAACCAGTAAGCAAATGATTTTTCAACGTAGAAACAGAACAAGAAAAGGAGGTACTATTTATCAAAATATATATGACTTAGAACTCTAATCATACTATATTATAAGTGGGAAGCTCTAAAATTAAAAGTTGGATTACGAAAATGCCCTTCCCTGTATAAAGCTTGTGTATAAAAATGTAAACTTACCTTCTAAAAAACAACATAAAAAAACAAAGATATTTATCATAAATAGTAGTAACAGTTAATCACTATCACAATGTTGTTGAGTCTCTTCATTTTTTAAAATTTGTGCTCTTTTACTACTTCATCGAGGAAGTGAGAAAGCTACCAGCTAAAAGAAAGCTACACATAACGCCATAACGGCATTAACAAAAATGCAATAAGTTGTTGTAGCAAAAGAACAACCAAATTGAGGTAAATTAAAATCTAATTGTGGTATGGTATAACTAAAACTACAGAGACCCCCTTCAGCCCCTTCTATAAAAATAAAACAAAAAATGGGAGAACATGTACATTCAGAAAGTAACCCACCGACTTAAGTTTCTCATAGTTGACATGCAAAAACTACACATCCGATTCATCTCTGTTAACTGACATGCTTGTAGTTTCCAATTTAATCAAGATGAAAATAAGTTGGTCATTAATCCTATCCTACTGAAATGGAGCAAACAAAGGGCAACACTATTTCGGGCCAAGAAAGAGTAACATGGTGATCTTCAATTCGTCTGAAGGCACAATAAACAGAGGAAAACAGTCATGTAATATGT
This sequence comes from Lycium barbarum, assembly GCF_019175385.1. Taxonomy (NCBI): domain Eukaryota; kingdom Viridiplantae; phylum Streptophyta; class Magnoliopsida; order Solanales; family Solanaceae; genus Lycium; species Lycium barbarum. The sequence continues at coordinate 165,809,102 of NC_083337.1, forward strand.
GCTAAATGAGCAAAACAATATGCGTGAGAATTTATAAATCAGACCTCCTCTTTTCTTTCTAGCATCAGATGTCCATCCCCTAAACAGGAGCATATATAATTCAGTTTCTCTGCCACGGTTGGCAACTCCTGGCCTGAAGAAAGTGTTACCACAGGGAATAAAGAGAAGGATTAAAAAGGAAAAGAAACATACTGCTTCCACGATTCCTGAAACATTTATAACATATCCAGTGTTTCGATCGAGTTTAACTGATGTTCTAGAATTTTAAGTATGCACCACTCAAGTAAGGGTTGAACAGAAGCCACAGTGAACTTAGAAGCCTGCAAAGAAAATTTATTAAGAATATGCTTTCGTGTGACACCAAAAATCAAGTAAATATTTCATCAATATATTGCTTTACCTCGGCTTATATTCCCGCCCAAAAACAAAAAGTGTGCTAACACATGCCCTTCCACACAAGTATTATAAAGCTATGGAACTTGCAAAGAGGAATATCGTATCAGTTCTTGTTTTCATCGTACCATTTGCTTTAATCCTCAAACTTAGCAAAATTACTGTAATTACTCGGTACTCTTCTCCACACTTTGTTGGCTTGAGCGGTGGAATTACTGTCTTTCTTAAGGGAACCTTGAGAAAATCAAGGCTAACGCCCTGAATCATCCCAATAGTACTCTGAGGAACCAAAAATGACGCTACCCATAATAGCCAACTCCAGACATAATTTTACCATAATAATAACTGGCAGAAACACAATCAATGGGGATTTATCCTTGTTTAGGATTAGGATGCTTGATTAGCATTGTTGGCAGTTGAGTATCAAACAGTTGCATAGCTTGAACATGCTAGGAAAAAACAAAAATATTGGTACCTACAACCGCTAGCTCCAAATATGATTTTGCAATAATAATAATTGTGGCGAAAACTCAAACAGAAAAAAAAACTTATGTAAAGAGAGTTTCGAATGAAACGGAGAAGAATGATTTCTTCTCTGCCTCGACTGCTGTAACGACCCATTTGGTCGTTTAGCACTTTTGGACTCTTTTCGCTAAAATACTCTTTCCGTAGTTTTAAAAGGTATTCTTGACTTGCGAGAATTGACGGTACAAATATATTTATTTAATGAGTATGAATAGTTTATTCATAGGAATATTATTTGCACTCACACAAAGAATAAATTGGTAAATAAAATATTTGACGGAATGATAAAAAAAATTTATAAGTACAAAAGTGGTAAAGTGAGTAAGTTATTAAGTTTATGTAATAAGACCGATAGTTTTTCTTTTATAGTGGATCTTTGAGTAATTTCTGAATTTTAGAGTTTAACTATTTTATGGGTTCATATAATTACGTGTGCCTTGATAATATTTATAGGTGTAGGTACATGAATGCATGTAGCTAATTTATGTAGAAGTATAAATTAAACATATCCTACACTAGAGTAACTTTACATTGGGTTGTACTCCACTTTTCCTAAGGAATTTTTACTCATTGTAGCTTCTTTTAAGACCTAATTATTAATATTAAATATATTTTTATTTAATTATATTTAGTAGCTAATTAAATTTTCTAAATTACAAATGGTAGCTATATCAAAAATACATACTCAAACACATTATCTTTCTTTTTTCCCAATCACTACCCATTTCAGATTTTTCATTTCTCAAAACCCTAAAAAATCTCTCTCCCCTTCTCTCAACCACCACACCATGGCCGCGTCCCTCTCTCTTCTCCCTCTCCATCTGCGCTCACCCCTCTCTCTCTCTCTCTTTTCCCTCACCCTCTGTGCTCACACCTCTATCTCTCTTTTCACTCTATCCAGTGAGGCGATGACACAGATCTGGCTATGTGTATTGTTGGTGGTGGCGGCGATGGCACTGGTTTTGAGATAGCGGCGGAGAAGATGATATGGAGGTGGAGAGATTAAGGTTTTATTGGTGGTGGAAAGATTAGGGTTTTTTTGTGGTGGTGGTGTCTCAGATTTGGATTTTTGGTGGTGGTGATATCTCAGATTAGGATTTTGGTGGTGGTGGAGAGATTAGGGATTTTGGTGGTGGTAGTGTCTCATATCTGGCCGTGTATATTTGTTAAAAGTCAAATACAAATACATTAAAAAATCTACATCTCACAAATTCACTGTTTTTGAATGTATTGGTCTTTGTATTTTTTTAGTGTATTTTGTTAATAGCCAAATACACTGTTTTTTAATGTACTTGTCATGCATATGAATTTTGTTGTCTTGTATCTAAATGTATTTGTTGAAATCCATTCAAATACACGAAAATTTGAATATATTTGGCTTCATATGTAGTTGGAATGTACATAGTGTATTTGAAATACATCAAAAAAAAGCCATTGAAATACATCAAAAAGAAAATCAGTAAAATTCATAAAAAAAAACACTGAAATACATAAAAAAAAAAGACACGAAAATACATTATAGCAGAAAAAAAAATCACTTAAAAATATCAAAGCAAAAAAAAAAAATAAAAAAAAATCACTAAAATACATCAAAAATATATATTAATATCTAATTTAATAGCTCCACCATTAAAGGCTAAAATCAAGGATCCTTTTTTTTTTTTACCATGTTCTCATGTATTTGTTGGCAACAAATACATGCGAAAACATACATTGTTTTGTCAAAATGTAGCTACAAATGGTAATATCTACAAGGTTAGTTACAAATGGTAGGAAACTACAATAAGGTAGTCATTTAAGTAAGTTCACACCTAATAATTAGGTGTGAACTTTTAGGTTAGACTAGGTGAATGTTTAGTGGGCCCCAAGCAATGCCCATTTTCAAGGAAGAGAACATAGCACGTACATAGACTAGAAAGGCATTATTCTTTCATTCACTCAAACCAAACACAATTCCTAAACATCTAAGTGACGACAATAACTGAAGGGTCATTTTCCCCGTGAATCAAATCTTGCAGTGGCAGGTATTCTCTTTTACAATTGGTCCTTTCACATAAATAAATTAATGACTATTCACAAATGATTAATATCACTACTTGAGTTGTGAGACAGAGATATGACCACTGTTAATTTGACTTTGCAGGAGTGAATTGACAAATGGAAGGGGGTCTCCTTTATTACGAAAACAAATTTTCTGTTTAGCTAAAAAAATTAATTAGGTCCCTTTTCATTTTAAGATAAATAAAATACATTTGGAAATTGTGTTTGGCTAGGGTATTGTTTGCTCAGGAACTGCATGTAACGTGCAAAGTGTGATTAATAAACTTAAGGGGTAATAATGGGCATATGATGATCTAATTATTGAGCACTAATACTAAATGATGCAAGTCATATTGTGTGATTTTTCATTATTGTAATAGAACAATGTTATCTCATATTTCACTCCTTACTCTACTGCCAAGATACGTTAGTTTTCTTTTTTTTTTTCTTTTCTTTTTTATCCGAATATCCCCAAGTTTAATTTATTTACAATAGAATAGATAAGTTTGCGTTCTTCCTAATTAATGCAACATATAAATATTGAAATTGACGAATTGCATTGGATATATAACCCTATGGTTTTGGGCAAAATGATTTTTTAATAAAATTCCAGTTTTGCCCTCGGGGCTCGGATTTGACTTTGCTGTTCACTTCTGATTCTGAATTTAAAGCATAGCAATATGGGTGTCTTTAGACTCGTAATTAACGTAAGTTATATATTTGATAGACACCATCCGTTTGGAAGCACTTCGGAAGGGAAAAGTTTTGGTGTGAGAGTTCGTGACACCTATTCGGCATTGAGGTAGGTTACGGTCTACTTTAGTTAGACTCTGATTAGAAAATCATATGTAGTTGTAGAAATTGACGGGGACAGCATGTTAGGCCTTCGGGCATGGATTGGAGGAAATTCCAATTAAGTTGGTTCTGTCAGCTGTTATGTGGCCTTGTCACCATATGTGATATTTCATGTGATTATCACCTGTGTGTATCTCCGTCACATACTAGCTTACTCATCACGTGGAAAGGAGTTGTAATATTGATAATTAAACAGTTCACAGTAATATGACTTGTACTTGTTGATTGTATATTGGTGATATTGTTGAGACTGATATCATGCATGACATGCTTTCCATATTATTCTTGTGATGATGTTTAGGTGAGTGATTGAGAGACTCCGAGGTCTTTGTCGGAGATTGAGAGTGACAGAGAGACTCCGAGGTCTTTGCCGGATATTGAGAGTGATTGATAGCCTCCGAGGTTTCTGCCGGAGAGCATGAGTGGTTCATGGACTTCGCGAGTCCCCCATGGGTCATGGCTTTGAGGCACTGCCTTTAGCATGTGTGTACGATAATGGAGTGAGAGAGGAGACTGTTGCATTGCATTGCATTCATCCACTCATATATTTGAATGGTCATTCGGTGAACTATATCTATCTTGGCTGATTTCATGATTTCTTTACACTATACTTGTACATGATACGTGACCATACCTATTTGCTTTATGTGCTACTTGTTAGTTTCCACTTCTTCATGCGTTATCTAATCATTGTCGGCCTATGATGCTTACCGGTACTAGTGTTGTACTGATACTACTCTTGCTGCACTTTTTGTTGAGTGCAGAGTACGATCTAGGTTCCAGTTCTACACCCCCTGCTGATACGCGAGGGTGACATCTTTCAGTCATTCAGGGTGAGCTACTTGGTCATCCGTAGCCCCTGAAGGACCTCCTATATTTATTTTTGTTTTTATATTCGACAGACAATATGTAGCCTTCGAGTATTTTCAGACTTGTATTCCGGACTATATTTAGCGCTCTTGTACCCTTTGACCAGATTTTTGGGGGATGTCGTGACATTTCTAGTGATGATAAGTATTTAAGACTTGATAGCTTCTTCTTCTTAAATTTTTCGCTTATTTAATTTGTTATTGGGAATGTGATTCGCCTACTCGGGGGATAGTGTAGGTGCCACCACGACTCGTGAATTGGGTCGTGACAGCTGCCATGGGAATTGGAAATCTTAAAGTTCTGGTTTGAAATTGTTAATGGACTTAATTCAACCTAGCAATTGGGAAAAGCAATCGACGCAGAACAAAGTAAACTGTAATAGAGATGTTGTGGCTTGAGAAAAAGAAAAAGAGGCTCAAAAAAGCCAAATTTCAGGATTAAAGATACATGTGAATGTTGGCCAAAACTCCGCCACGATCAACTTTACATAGATATATAAATATAGATTTTAATGTCAAAACCCCTCGAAAAAGCAGCAACACATCAGAATGTAGGAAGAGAAAGAAAACTTAGATAAAAAGTAATGATATGAGAAATCTGAAAGATAGATCTTCCGATCATTATAATGTTGCTTGTAAAAAGTCATTTTTTGATTATTCAATGGCGCTAGCATGTTAAATCAATAACTTGTTCACAAATCAAAACATAAAAGAGTCGAGCAAGAAATAATAATAGAGCCCTACAAATTACTAAAAAAATGAAATTGTAATATAGGCTAAACTCGAACCCACAAAACCATAATCAATATTTATAAATAGTATTTTTGAACTTTGTAAATGTGAATGATACAATTGAACGATCAATTCAAGGGTCTAAAATAATAACGGGCTCGCATCTGTTGAGTTGATTTTGAGTCATTCCCTGAAGTTGTGTCTCTAAAAAGAATTTCTTCGGACACTTCGCGGGTTTCAAAATCTGCACACACCATGTTTTTTTTTCTTTTTTTTTTTTTGTCAAATGCAGGTTGACATATGAAAGAAATTCAAATGGAGAGATGAAAAGCAGAGAATAGTAGCAAGTAGAATGTGACACAACAATTTGATTTGTCAAACAGTGAATATCGAATAATAATAAATCAAAGAGACCAAAAGCAGGGAAATAATGTTACTCCATTAAATTGCAACTATGGGAAGAAGTTCCTCTCAACAGTGTCATATATATGGTTTTTCTAGCACTATGATTTGGTACAAAGTTTTTCTAGAGAATGGTTAGTGGTGAATAAAAAAAAAAAAAGATTAGGAGACTGCCCTGTATTCTGAGAGGAACTTATAAGGTGAATTGGGGATTTTAACAAACTAAATATACTAATTAAACCAATTAACATGAAGCTCTGTACCTTCGGATTTTTCTCAAAGACGATAAACTTGTTCTCCGCTATTAATTTCTTCTCTGCCTTTGCTGCTATTGGAATTCAAAATCTCAAAGTTTTGGTTTGAAACGGCGCGACAGATGGACGAAATTCTTTTCTGTTTTCGTGAAAGTTGATGTAATCTAGCATGAATTTTTTAAGAAATTGAAGACGCAGGGTTTCGATTGAGGGTTTTTGGCAGCGTGAGGGACGGTGGGAAAAGAGATTTTAATTTGTTTATGGGGGAATAAGGTAAAGCTGGTAGAGGTTTTTTTTCCCGGTCGCAACTTTTGGTAATGGGCGAAGCGGTGCTTTTGTTTGTTGGATTTTTTGTAGCGTTGAAAAATTGTTTTTTTCTTCAAAAATCTGTAAAAAAGGATAAGTAGTAATTCTGTGATTATGTGCTGCCACGTCAGCGGGCCTTTGGCCTGCTTATATATATATATATATATGATATGATATGATTAAACTAAAAAATGAATGCATATTTAATATACGTTTTCCCCTCTATTTCATATTCATTGTTTTCCCTCATTTTATTCATGTACGTGCTATTGAAATAATGATGGGCAATTAAAGTTGCAATAAAAGGATTATCCATACTCTTCATCTTCACAACCAAGCGTTTATCACAATTTCATGCCTGGCAGAAACAATATATATACTCCCCAAATAGAATGGTTTATTTGAGCATAGGATCAGATATGCGAGAACTTCGCCAATGCTTCAAGAGAGTCTTCTATCATTTTCGTAGTTGCAATGAGTAACATAAGGTTTATTTAATCTTTTATCTCTTTCACTCAGAAAAATCAGGATCTTATATGATTTGCTTTAAAATTACTGTAAAACATGAATCATTTGTCTCTTTCACTTTTTGAACTAACGGGTTTAAGTGATTTGCTTTAAATCTACTGTAATACATGAATGGAGAGCATTTTCATTCTAATATAGTTGTCTTGAATGTTGCCTCTTATTGTGAATGATATTGGCATGAAGGGCATGTTTGGAGGTATTGTTATGGCGAATGGGCTTGGACCAGTATTGGGAAAGCAGTACAACACTAAATTAAGTGGCTGTGTTTGGAATCTGAGTTGATAAATAGCGATTTGTGGGAGAAAAATAAGTTATGCCTATTGTTTAGTCAAGAGCTTGTTTCTCCTCTCCTCCCTTCTCCCGTATCTGTATTCTCCATCTCTCTGTTATCCTCTGTTAGTATTTCACTGTTATATTTCTACTGCTTTGGTTTAATCGTGCAAGCTTCCATTGTAATAGTTAGTTCAAGTTTTCAATCAAAGGAATTAGTTCCTTGTACTACCAAAAACTTCAACCCCAAAGGGAGATGAGCCCATGGGATTCTATGTTTTCTTCCCACAACACACTCTTATTACAACTAGCGAACACATCAAAAGCTGATATAAAGCTTTCCTAATATAATGGGTTATTAAAATGGATTCCCACTCTTCCATTAAATATTCTCCAGCCTGTGACACTTTGTGCTTAGATTTCACTCTAAACCACACCTATTGATGAATGTCAAGCCAGAAAGTCACATGTTTCTCTATATGAAATCACCACCCGATGCTCATTTTTTTTGTTTTGTTTTGACAACAAGCACCTGATGCCCACTTCTTTATCATTATGATACTTTCCTGGATAAATTCTGAAATCCAGAGCCAAGACACATGAGATTGACAGTTCCTGTGGAGGCATCAGGGTTCATGAAAAATTTAACACCTAAAAAGTCTCTGATGTGCCTTAATGCTTCTATTCCATAGGGTGACAGCTTCCCAACTCGAACTTCTAAAACATCTTTCGGACACAAGGCACATAGAAGAAACAGCAGTCCCTGTTAATAATAAACAAACAAGATTGTTGACCAGGAATCCATGGAACGAGAGAGAGCATTAAAGTAGAAATCCTTGTTATTTTCAGCCCTAAATCGTGCTTAGCTAGGCAATGTTTATGAATGGGGGAGAGAAGCTTGTTCCAGGATTCACTGTGAAGTACTCATAAGCCCATCATAATCACTTGTTGAAGCACCACACAAGCAGGTAAAATAGGAAAAGGCCAAGTCCGGAATGCTGATAACTGTATAATAGGACTCAGCAGAGGTTCATACAGAGATGCAAAAGTAAAAGACAAGACAGATTTTCATGTAGAACGTTGAAGGAGCCTGATATGATCAGCTAGATAGAATTCACGAAGAGGATTAACGTACCTGATGTGTTGAATCAACTACTCCCCCCTGTTTTATTTCCGCAAGTAGTGCAGAAGCAATTTGCTTGCCAACTTCCTCAGCAGGGATCAGATCTTTCCTATCATCCTCTAGGTCAGCATCATCTTCTCCTTTTGCATAAGAAACTGCAGTATCAGCAGATATAACACAACCAGATGTAGTCTCCACCACTAGAGAAATTCCATAGCCAGGTGACCTGCAGTTATATCCTGCATTTTCGAACGTCGAATTATTTGTAAGCTGAGGTGGGGCCCACACATCAATATTTTTTTTGGGACATGTGAAAAGTTATATGAATCGTATATGTAAAGTTAAACACAACCCGTGAAGGGCCCTGGGGCCAAATCAAAGTGGAAGCCCTCCAAACGAATATTTTTAAGAAAACGTTTTCGGATGACCTGACTTGGAGGGGCAAAAACGGCATTATAAGTTTAGCATTTGGGAAAATTCCCAGTGATAAAAGTTGTAGATAATTGAAATAGCTTTCCAACGGTAGGTTGTGGGCTCCCAGGCGACGTCGGTACAAGGAGATATGGACATTTTAAGGCGGAAAGGTCAAGCTGGGCAGTGAAATGGGCCCAACCCGATTCCAATCCGGGTCAGGCCCATTTCCTTATTATTTAAGAGAGTTTTCAGCCTCCTCCTCCACATTTCAGATCAGAAAAGATCCAGAAAATTCCATTAGAGAGAGAGAGAAAACTTCAAGGCTAAGAAGGTCATTTTGATCAAAATCCGAGCTCCGAATCCCGAAGCTCATGAAGAGAAAAACGTTGTACGTTGCGTTGCCTTCAATTTGAGATAAATATTGGTCTTGGGGGATGAAATTTTCGTGGTGGATCTTCTGATAAGGTATTTATAAAATTCCTTTTATGTTATTAAAGTGTTTATTTAGAGTTTTAACGAATTAGAACGGAGAAAACAACATTATAAACTCGTTTGTTGTTTTGTTGAGATTTATGGGTGAGGGGCTGTTTTAATTGAAATTGATGGACTGATTTGAATTAATATTTTGGTTGTTTTAATCATGGATTATGTGAGGAGAGTGAAGGAACTTAATGGTTATTAAGTTGTTGTAGGAAAACATACAACTTTGTTATGGTTTATGTAAAAATGGAAATGAAAGTATCAAGAGGAAAATTATGATTATTGTGGATGAATTTGGAAGATGGAAATGTATAATGAACTTGTATGTTGAAGGTTAGGAAAAATTGGAAAAGTAGTGGCTTAATGGAAAGTTTGAATGTTCGCATACCTTATGAATATTGGGTGAAAATGGTATGGATGCTTCCGATGTATGTTGTAATGAATTTGGTGGGTGATGAATATCAAAATAACAAGTTTGGTTCGGAAATGTAAGTTTGAAACGAAAGATGTGTCATTATGCCGAAACGATGGCTAGTGATGCCATAGTGTGTGTTTTAATGTCTGTTGTTGTTTTTGCTGTTGTTCTGGGTTGTTGTGTAGTGAATTGAGCCGAGCTAAGTCTCGGGGATGTCTTATATACAGAGGAAATGCTGCCGAAATTTCGGTAGGCAAACATGTGTTAAGTTGGATTATTGAAAAGTTTGAAACTAACAAATGGTAAACTTGACCATTTCTAGATTTTGGACGAGATTGGGATTGACGCCAAGCGAGCGTAAGGCTCTATCTAGGTATGTGAAGCATTTCCCTTTGTTCCTAGGCATGTTCTGGATGTGATAGGCTCGGCCGCGAGCCTTAAGTACGACTCCGTTCCCCGGAATTCGAGACGGAAAACCACTCCAATTCCTTCAATTCAATTGAAGCTATTTTCTTACAAATTGCCTTTAAAGTGAGTTTTTGTACAAAATTTCCCTAAACGGAGTCGGAACACTTCCAAACGATTATGGATGACCTCATAAGGTCTATTAGCGATAATTTACATATGTTTCCTCGAGTTGGTCCGAGGCGGGCCCGCAAGGCCCGATATCTTCTGTAATACTTTAAATACTTCCGTTTTATCCGATTTTCTCAGAAACCATCTGAACTATTATTTTGATTATGATACAACTATTTTTATGAAATTCTTATAAAATAACCTCTGAACATCTGAGAATCCGATTCTGATAATAATCTGTCGTGCCTTCCCAAGTAGGATATAGGCGCGTACTATGCATACTATCCGTATACTCTGATTTTGGCTCGCCGTTTGGCACCCTTTAGTCTGATTGAGTCTGTATGTATGTGGTTTCCCATGGATCTGTTCGTGGCTGTCTCAATGCATTCCTTCACTGCGTCCCGGGCCAGGTTCTGTTATCGTGCATATTTCTCTGCATTGTTCACCGCGTCCCTCGGCGTACGGGCCGGGATCTGTATGTCTGTATGATACTATGATCTGTGTATGGGGATGGCGGCCAGGATGGCATATGATCTGATCTGATTCTGTCTGTCCACCGCGTCCCGTACTAAGAGGGCCGGGTTCTGTTTACCGCGCCCCCAGACAGGGCCGGGATCTGTATGTCTGTATGCATGTGCCATTAGTATGTATATAAGCACATGCCTCTGTATGATTCTGTATGATTCAGTATGATTCTGCACTACTCTGCATGCATAATTCTATCAGGTATACTTCTATCTATCCGTCTGAACTACGACTATGTCTGTATGTCCGTATGGATTCCGATTCTGTACGCCTGTATGGATACTGATCCTGCTCATCTGTCCGGATTATGATTCCGTCTGTCTGTCTGAACCATGATTCTGTTTATCTGTATGGACCACGATTCTGTATGTTAGCCTTATCGGCTTATCTGTAAATGTCTGCATGTTCAGGTATATATATATATATGTTTGCGCGCGTGCCGTATCTGTATCGGCCTACTTCTGTAATATCCGTTTGAAAAAAAAAATCTGTACGATACGAAATTCGGTCAGGTAGGTATGTACGGGTACCCAGCTAGGGTGCCAGTCGCGGCCCACGGGGTTGGGTCGTGACAGAAGTGGTATCAGAGCGGTTAGTCCTCGGAATGTCTACAGGCCGTGTCTAGTAGAGTCTTGTTTATCGATGTGTTGTGCACCACATCTATAAACAGGAAGTTATAGGGCATCTAGGATGTTACCCTTCTTTGAATCTTAGATCATGCGATAGAGCCAGCTGTAGGATATGAATTCCATTCGACTAACTTTTAATTTCAGCCAAAGGACGACATCGACAGAAGGCAATGGCTGATGATATTGGAGGCCGCACAGTACTCAGGTAAGCAATAATATGAAAGCTGTGTGTCGGAGAAGTTGTTTGATGTGTGGTAGAAATATAAAGTTGAAGATTGAACAGAAAAGTGAACAGGAAGGAGCCTCCGATGTTGTTCGAGTTGGGCATGTGAGGTAAGCCTCGACATCTGTATAATTTTATCTGTAATTGTTAGCCCCGTGTGGCTACGAGACGACATGATATGATGTATATATATGCGTATATGTGTTGGCCCTGTGAGGCATGGTTGGTATTTCTTGTGTACAGGTTTCGGATAGTAAGAAATACAGAGGAACCTCTGCCCAAATTTTTTTCCATAGATATGGAAGTAAATATATATAAAGTAAGTACAAACAGGTTCCGCGATACTTGTCAGAATTTAGTTTTCTTCTGTCGGTGGTTGGAGAGCACCTTATGGTGATATTTTATCAGATTTCATCGACTATTTGGCGACGGAATTCGTGGGACGAAGACTTAAATCTGTGGCCTGTCTGTAATTGTATGTATATGTGTATGAAAGTGAATATCGGAGATTCAGAAAGGCAATATGGTAATTGTGCAACTTAGCCGGGGGTGGGACCCGCTACAAAAATTTTCCGAAAATTTGCTAAGACCCCGATTTGCCCTAAAATTATGTGACAAAGGTCCTGCAGGGCAATTGACGAAATTATATCAGCCCTAACGCGTCAAAATGCATGAAAGTTTCGGGGTTAAGCGTGCTCAAGCCAGAGCAATTCTGGGATGGGTGACCCCCCTGGGAAGTAATGCAAAATTTTGCACAAGTGTAAGTATGATAGATATAAATGAAAATTTGGGGTAATCTAAAGGAAAAGAGAATGTGTGGAGTAATTAGTGCCCTTACAGAAGTCGCGCAGACTGATGCAGACTAAATGGGCGGAAATAAAAAGGTGCAATACCGCTCGGGAAATTGAGCGGATTCGAGTAACCGTCAGAGTCGTTCGCCAGTAAGATATTAGTAAAGATATATGTATGTGTGTATGTGTGTGTATGATTTTTGTCTGGTACCCATATGGATCACGAGCCGAGTCCCGGCAACTAAAATTGTGATAGACGAAAGGTTTCACTAAGCCGAATACATGAAGCGAAGCAGGGACGACGACCTGAATGTTGTCAAGGGGTAGAAAAGCCCCGATTACATTATAATTTAGTCTGGTATGACGATGTCTGAACAAGAAAATGAGTATGGATGGTAGGAAAGATGAAAGATAAGAAGTGTGAATAAGCGGAATCTCTGAAAGAGTCGATAAGCGACACGTAAGACGATTTGTACGACAACTTGGCAAACAAGTTTCCAGTGAAGGAAAATTTTTATAAATCACTGGAGCCTTAATAGGAGTGATCTGACTCTAATTCAGATTCTATCCGTTATACTTCTACACTTCCGATTCTGACAAGGCTCCGCCTATTACGCTTCTGTACTTCTGAACTCGATTATGTTCCCATCTGATAAATCTTTGCACATCCGATTCTGAATCTGTTTCTGGTTGACATACCTCTGTATGATTAACTCTGATTGCGAATCTGCCTAACACACCTCTGTATTTCTGACTCTGGATATGAATCCGTCTGATATGCCTCTGTACGTCTGATCTTGATCACGCGTTTGTCTGATACATCTCCGTATGTCTGATTTTAATTACGACTCTGTATGATACATTTCTGTACGTCTGATTCTGATTTCGAATCTGTCTGATACCTCTTTGTACGTCTGACTCCGATCTCATGTTTGTCCGACATACTTCCGTACATCTGGCTTCGACTATGAATCTGTCCGATATGCTTTTGTGCGTCTGGCTCTAGTTATGAACCTGTTTGATGTAACGTGAAATTATGATAACGTTGTAAGGAACCGAGAAGTGTGACAAGAGGTGAAAGATACTGATAGCAATCGTAACGTTGAAAGGAATTTTGAAAGAAAGGAAGGAACCTCCCCGAAGTGTCACGAGGCCCCCTAAGGTCAATCGAACATTCGAGGACGAATGTTCTAAAGGGGGGGGGGGGGGGGGAGAATGTTATATCCTGCATTTTCGAACGTCGAATTATTTGTAAGCTGAGGTGGGGCCCACACATCAATATTTTTTTTGGGACATGTGAAAAGTTATATGAATCGTATATGTAAAGTTAAACACAACCCGTGAAGGGCCCTGGGGCCAAATCAAAGTGGAAGCCCTCCAAACGAATATTTTTAAGAAAACGTTTTCGGATGACCTGACTTGGAGGGGCAAAAACGGCATTATAAGTTTAGCATTTGGGAAAATGCCCAGTGATAAAAGTTGTAGATAATTGAAATAGCTTTCCAACGGTAGGTCGTGGGCTCCCAGGCCACGTCGGTACAAGGAGATATGGACATTTTAAGGCGGAAAGGTCAAGCTGGGCAGTGAAATGGGCCCAACCCGATTCCAATCCGGGTCAGGCCCATTTCCTTATTATTTAAGAGAGTTTTCAGCCTCCTCCTCCACATTTCAGATCAGAAAAGATCCAGAAAATTCCATTAGAGAGAGAGAGAAAACTTCAAGGCTAAGAAGGTCATTTTGATCAAAATCCGAGCTCCGAATCCCGAAGCTCATGAAGAGAAAAACGTTGTACGTTGTGTTGCCTTCAATTTGAGATAAATATTGGTCTTGGGGGATGAAATTTTCGTGGTGGATCTTCTGATAAGGTATTTATAAAATTCCTTTTATGTTATTAAAGTGTTTATTTAGAGTTTTAACGAATTAGAACGGAGAAAACAACATTATAAACTCGTTTGTTGTTTTGTTGAGATTTATGGGTGAGGGGCTGTTTTAATTGAAATTGATGGACTGATTTGAATTAATATTTTGGTTGTTTTAATCATGGATTATGTGAGGAGAGTGAAGGAACTTAATGGTTATTAAGTTGTTGTAGGAAAACATACAACTTTGTTATGGTTTATGTAAAAATGGAAATGAAAGTATCAAGAGGAAAATTATGATTATTGTGGATGAATTTGGAAGATGGAAATGTATAATGAACTTGTATGTTGAAGGTTAGGAAAAATTGGAAAAGTAGTGGCTTAATGGAAAGTTTGAATGTTCGCATACCTTATGAATATTGGGTGAAAATGGTATGGATGCTTCCGATGTATGTTGTAATGAATTTGGTGGGTGATGAATATCAAAATAACAAGTTTGGTTCGGAAATGTAAGTTTGAAACGAAAGATGTGTCGTTATGCCGAAACGATGGCTAGTGATGCCATAGTGTGTGTTTTAATGTCTGTTGTTGTTTTTGCTGTTGTTCTGGGTTGTTGTGTAGTGAATTGAGCCGAGCTAAGTCTCGGGGATGTCTTATATACAGAGGAAATGCTGCCGAAATTTCGGTAGGCAAACATGTGTTAAGTTGGATTATTGAAAAGTTTGAAACTAACAAATGGTAAACTTGACCATTTCTAGATTTTGGACGAGATTGGGATTGACGCCAAGCGAGCGTAAGGCTCTATCTAGGTATGTGAAGCATTTCCCTTTGTTCCTAGGCATGTTCTGGATGTGATAGGCTCGGCCGCGAGCCTTAAGTACGACTCCGTTCCCCGGAATTCGAGACGGAAAACCACTCCAATTCCTTCAATTCAATTGAAGCTATTTTCTTACAAATTGCCTTTAAAGTGGGTTTTTGTACAAAATTTCCCTAAACGGAGTCGGAACACTTCCAAACGATTATGGATGACCTCATAAGGTCTATTAGCGATAATTTACATATGTTTCCTCGAGTTGGTCCGAGGCGGGCCCGCAAGGCCCGATATCTTCTGTAATACTTTAAATACTTCCGTTTTATCCGATTTTCTCAGAAACCATCTGAACTATTATTTTGATTATGATACAACTATTTTTATGAAATTCTTATAAAATAACCTCTGAACATCTGAGAATCCGATTCTGATAATAATCTGTCGTGCCTTCCCAAGTAGGATATAGGCGCGTACTATGCATACTATCCGTATACTCTGATTTTGGCTCGCCGTTTGGCACCCTTTAGTCTGATTGAGTCTGTATGTATGTGGTTTCCCATGGATCTGTTCGTGGCTGTCTCAATGCATTCCTTCACTGCGTCCCGGGCCAGGTTCTGTTATCGTGCATATTTCTCTGCATTGTTCACCGCGTCCCTCGGCGTACGGGCCGGGATCTGTATGTCTGTATGATACTATGATCTGTGTATGGGGATGGCGGCCAGGATGGCATATGATCTGATCTGATTCTGTCTGTCCACCGCGTCCCGTACTAAGAGGGCCGGGTTCTGTTTACCGCGCCCCCAGACAGGGCCGGGATCTGTATGTCTGTATGCATGTGCCATTAGTATGTATATAAGCACATGCCTCTGTATGATTCTGTATGATTCAGTATGATTCTGCACTACTCTGCATGCATAATTCTATCAGGTATACTTCTATCTATCCGTCTGAACTACGACTATGTCTGTATGTCCGTATGGATTCCGATTCTGTACGCCTGTATGGATACTGATCCTGCTCATCTGTCCGGATTATGATTCCGTCTGTCTGTCTGAACCATGATTCTGTTTATCTGTATGGACCACGATTCTGTATGTTAGCCTTATCGGCTTATCTGTAAATGTCTGCATGTTCAGGTATATATATATATGTTTGCGCGCGTGCCGTATCTGTATCGGCCTACTTCTGTAATATCCGTTTGAAAAAAAAAAAATCTGTACGATACGAAATTCGGTCAGGTAGGTATGTACGGGTACCCAGCTAGGGTGCCAGTCGCGGCCCACGGGGTTGGGTCGTGACACCTGCAATCAAACTTGATCTTCAGACATAGTCCAAGTTAAAACATGACCAGGACTGTAACTCATCATACATTCCAGCTTGTGCTCCAGTTTTATGATCTGTAAAGATGTGAAAATGTGAAAGCAAGGGATTCAAGATTCCACGAGCTGCATGTATCACAGTATTCTCAAACTGAACAGAGACTCTAGTTGAAAAGGAAACACCGCTAATTCTCTTCAACAGAGCTTCGTCAACCCATTTAGTAGCCTGTATAGCAGCCAACAATTGGTTGAAAAATCATTTTAAGTTTCTGAGCTACCCTCAGAATACAAAACAATGAAGACAATGAGAAAAAAAAAAAAACTCACCTTTAAACTATTTGGAACCACAGGGACAGGAAGAACTACTTTTCCACCACCTTTAGGAGGAACTCCCCGACTCTCAATTTTCAGTTCCAATCCTTCTGGAGGGACTCCGAATTGCTTCAGTATAGGCAAAGTAGTCGATCGAAAAGTATCAATAGATGGGTCCTTTGAATCATTTGTGATCCCTGAAAAAGTTGGTTCGGGCTTAATGATAAAGACCAAATCCATAAATTAATTGCAGCATTTTCTGACTCACCTTGGTTATAAGGAAATCAATGGTTTTAATGTCTTATAGTTGTAAAATTCAAAGCGAGAGCCAACTTCAGTACTTTTTGGGTTTTATCTTTGCACTTCACAACTCTTCATGGGAGTGATATTAGAGCTCCTGTGAGCTTCTTGAGCAACTAAACCCGGCCAATTTTACTTGATAACAAACCTATCTCCAGATTCTATCTTCATTTTTATGTCTTCAACTTGCATTGCACCGAGTTTTGGCGAAGAGCATCCTTAAATTATACCCACAAACTAAACTACATCCTTAAAGTAACTCAATGAACAAAGAACATCCTTATAATTTCCCAAAATGAGCAGGTTTAATCCTTTTGTTAGTCAACATTAAAAACTAACAGTACCCTAAAAACCAGGTGTAACCCACACGAAATTGAGGCCATCTAATTTCACTGATCCAATGGCGCCTTCCTCTTCGTTTAGATAGGTTCAAAAGAATAGACTCTATAACTAATAGATAAGAATGAACAACATACGGCTAACTAACTAATCTTGCTAGAGCTTATCTAATACATCTAAAGAACACTTGGACTTTCACTATTCAATCAAGACGTGCGTGGTACTCTGCTTGCTACAATTCTGATATTAGACTAAACCATGATGGTTTCCATGATATAAAAGAAGCAGGACATCAATAAAAGCATATAAAATATGAATATATACACATCAGTCCAATTCTTCCTTGCATCTGAACAAGAATGCCCCATATCACCCAATGCATGTAGTAAAAGTAACGAACTTATGATTCAACTACCACTAGTATAAAGTTATTGCCTAACGGAATTAGTTGACACTAGAGCTAAAGGGAAAAACAAACATCAAACCACCTACAAAAATCAAAGAAGTTATAAAAAAGAGAGGAAAGGCATGCCTTTAAGCCTAATGGCGAGTGGTTTCTTTCCAAACAAACCGAGCACAATCAAAGGTTCCAAGAAGTAGGTAATGGAGCGACTAACACCACAATCATGAACTAAATGCCTCCCTCCCATTATAATTCCTGGTTTGTACTTCAGTTTCGTACCTGCCAAAAATAGTACAATAGATTTATGGCTAATATCCACAACCAAAAAAGAAGAGTTAATGGTCAAAAACACACCTTACTATCACTTTTTAGCGAGTTTCATACCCAAACTATCAATTGTTCCATTTTCCTATCTGAACTATCACCATCTATGTATTAAAACACATCTAGAAACTGATTAGGCCAACTATCAGCTGTTTCTTTTACCTACCTGACGTAGCTTCGAAGTGTATTTTAATAGTAGATGGTGATAGTTTAGTTAGGAAAAGGAAACAACATATAAAAAGTGTTAGTTTACCATTATCTCAATTAAAAAAGGAGCAATTTAGCAGATAATATAAGCAACGAGTTTACCAGTTTATTGATTTCAACGAGACAATCATCAGAAACTTTTTCAAGGAGACGGAGGAAAGAGACCTCATGTGGACGAAGGCCAGGCCAAGTAGAATCAGCACGTATATCCTCAATTATAATTGATTTTAATGAAAGGGTCGCCAGCAATAGACGTAGTCTTAAGTTCTGACTTCCCTTCAGCTTCATGTATGATACTTTCCCCAGGCCATCTTCAGTTCGCCTATACAATCTACTATAATATATTCTCTGAAAGTGTTAGTTGCCTACTGAGAGTCAATATTAAAGGAAAGTATGTAGAGAATAAACATACATTTGGTTCTGTCAGATAAACAAAAAAGATGGAGTTAGCGATGGAAAGATAGCAAGTTAGCGGCGGCAAGAATTTCAGGGCTGAAAGCCGTTGCCGGGTTCAATTTTTTGGTTTTCTCGTTTATCCCATATAAAGTTATAAAACTGGTCCTTATTCCATTGTTCCTGTTTTACTTGGTGTTAACTGTTAAATTGACACTTCCTTTTAAAAAAATTATTAAGTACGAATTTATTTTACTAAATTAACCTCATTAATTAGTCTTTTAAACAATTAAATTTGACTATTATTAGTTCCCAAACACACAAGCAAGAATACGACTAGGAGTGTGCATACTTTTGTATATAGCGAATTATCATATTGAAACAAAAAAAAAAATTACACCATGATCTCCGTATTATGCTACTTATTTGATATCGTATTTGACATGCATTTGCCAACTTATTAGCGAAACAAATCAGCCTTAATATATAGATAGCCTCTTAAGTTTGTTAGTAAATTTTATTTAGACACTCGAACTATGACTTGTTCTATTAGATTCTTCCAGAATTTTGGAAAAAACATTTGTAGGTGTTCTCAAATGTCAATTACGTAGATAAGTTAACCACTTAAAATAAGTCACTTTCTTTACTTCGATGCATTAGCCTCTATAAGAGGTAAAATCTCGGGAGGTGCCATATTTTGATGGCTAACTTAACTAACTAATAGATGCTTAAAGATAAGTTTAAGGGATTGTAGATATATTAAGTCTGAAATTAAGATCAATGATCATACCCGTCGCCACAATTGGTACCCTATCCGGAATCGATAATTAGCACCATAAGAAACTTCCAATCAATTGAAGCCAAACCCGTCTCTCTCTGTCTATCAAAGGCCTGTGTGGTTATTGAAGAAATTATGAATTAGGATTTAGGGAGGTCATTTGCTACTACAAGATTTGTTTGAGCTTCTCCATATTATGATGCTACATGGCACGAAAAATAATTAAGCAGATATCTCATATCGTGAGGAAACATGACAGACTGACAGGCTGGCGGTCTTTAAGGTAAATCTCATACAGGACTTTCGGATTGAAGCTGCTTTCAGATTTGTGCGGGATCAAGCACTCTAAAATAGGGTTTTCCATAAACCAACAGGTCAGTACTTCTCTACTGAGTCTATTAACTTTTCTTCAGTACTGGTAAGTTTACGAGGATAAAAGAACTTCCTAATATCATAAATGTAATAAGGTAGCAGAACCATCAATTCTGCAGTATATATATATATATATATAGTGGATTTCCCAAATAATGAGCGATATCTTCATCATGAATTTTCCTACGGATGTTGTATTATTGCTGATCTCGGCTTGAGAAAGTTATACGTAATTGATTTAGCTTTGCCTTACATATGTCATCAAACCGCCCCCAAGGGGGTAGGCTATCGATTGAAGGGTTTGTTAACAGCCCTAGCAGAGGCGATGCAAGTTAAATTCTTCCTATCTTTCTAAACCACGATGGGTGGGCATTGTTACCCGATATATGTGTTGGTGGAAAAGTAGCAGGTAATTGGTGGTTTGATTGAGGTATGCGCAAGCTATGTTGTTCCTTTAAAAAATTATATATGTCGTGAAATCTTGTCAGTCTAAGCTTGTTTGGTTAGGTTATGATGATTGCTTAGACAATCAACTAATAGATGTATAAGAAATCAACCAGTTTCACTGAACCAGTAGGGTATCATTTGCGTAGAAGTGATTTGTTGGAAGATCATCCATACGCCGTTTCCCATTTGAAATAATCTAGTAATATCCGATCATGATAGGTAATAGTAACCAAGCAGACCTAATTATTTGATAAGCTTGAGAGAGACTAGTTCCCTCTATTTCCAACCCTCTTCTCCTCACGTGGTTGCCTGAAACTCTTTATATATATCATGACTGCAAAGTTATTTCTGTTTGATTACTCCTCAAAAAAAAATAAAAAAAATTGTTCCTTCTTGATTGTCTGTTCGTATGCACTAAGTGCCGTTTTTTCTTTTATGATTCCACTTCCAGCTGAAAGCTGAGATGAGACTCAGCACACCGGTATAGACAGGACACATGCTTGATTTAACTTGCGATGTCTTTGTGCTTGGGGCAATGACACAGCTAGTGAGGTTCTAACCTATGCGTGTCTATTGTTGTCAAAGCTTAAACAAGAAATTTTCCAGTGATTCTCCTGTCTTCATGGCTGGGCGTGGAGAATCAGGTTTTAGTTTTATATATCCTTAATAAATCGCACAGTCAAACAAAGCTCATATTTGTTTATTAGAAAAAATGTTGTAGCTTGTTTACTTGGTTGTTAGTATAATTGGAAAGAGAAGTCAATGAAGATATATTTATTGAAGCTTTGCTTGTTTAAAGTAGGGGAATGTTCTGCTCCTGATCCAAGTATCATTAGTGTTAGGTGTGGAATTGGCCAAACAAGTCAATTCTTTTGTTCACATAGTCGTGATGTAAGCGCTTACCTCATAATAGTCGTGATGTAAGCGCTTACCTCATCATAGGAAATTCATTCCTATAAATAGGTAGCTTATGGTTCATTTGTAAGATATCATTAAGATCATTTGCTATACACATCCCAAGAGAGAAAAAATCTAAGAGAAATACTCTTAGTGAAAGGCCTAAGTAAGAGAAGGTCTTTGAGAGAATTTTCTGTGGTAAAATTCTTGAGTGTAATTGGGATTGGGGTTGTGAGGTTGAGTGTTGTAAACACTTGTAATATTTCTTCTTTAATAAGATCTGCAGCAGCAACGTGGACGTAGCTCTCACATTGAGGGTGAACCACTATAAATCTGTGTGTGCTATTTATTCTTCGCTTACATCACTGCGTAAGTAGGTTCTGTCTAAGGAGGTTGGTATTTAAGTGGTCCAGCTGTGACCCTCCAATCTTTCCTGGGAACCTGCTTACAAAGGTCGGATTTGGGATTCAAATCCTAACAACTGGTATCAGAGCAACAGGTTGTGTTGTGATTTAGAAACGATGGGAGGCGAAGATGGTACGACGCACGGCATCGGTAAATTCGATGGTACAGATTTTGCGTTCTGGAGAATGCAAATTGAAGATTATTTATATGGCAGAAAGCTTTATGAACCTCTGAGTCCGAAACCAGAGGAGATGAAGCAAGCAGATTGGGATCTCCTCGACAGACAAGTTCTGGGAGTCATTCGACTGACGCTGTCGAAGAACGTTGCTCACAACGTGGCAAAGGAGAAGACCACCGCAGATATAATGAAGGTATTGTCTGACATGTATGAGAAACCTTCGGCAAATAATAAGGTATTTCTCATGAAGAAACTATTTCATCTAAAGATGATGGAAAATGCTCATGTTGCTGCACACATAAATGAATTCAATACCATTGTAAATCAATTGTCATCGGTAAAAATTGATTTCGATGATGAAGTACAAGCTCTCATTTTGTTGGCATCCCTACCAAATAGTTGGGAGCCAATGAGAGCAGCGGTTAGTAATTCTGTCGGCAGTGACAAACTAAAGTTCAACGATGTTAGGGATCGTATCCTTGCCGAGGAGGTGCGCAGGACAGATTCAGGAGAGGCATCGACGAGTTCTGCTTTTAATGTTGAAAACAGAAGCAGAAATTATGACAGAAACTACAACCGAAATAGGGGCAGATCGAAGTCAAGGAATGGCAGGGGTCAATCCAGACCAGGACGAACACATGAGTGTTGGAACTGTGGAAAACCAGGTCACTTCAAGAAGAACTGCAGGGCGCCAAAGAAGGAGGACAACAAGGGGGCTGGAATCAACGCTGCTACGGAAGACATTGGCGATGCGTTGTTGCTATCGGTTGACAGCCCGATAGACTCTTGGGTGCTTGACTCAGGAGCGTCCTTTCATACCACCCCACATCATGATATAATGACAAACTACGTGGCTGGGAATCTCGGCAAAGTTTATTTAGCCGATGGAGAGCCGCTAGACGTTGTTGGCACGGGAGACATTAATTTGAAGATGTCAAATGGATCCTCGTGGAAGATTACAAAAGTTAGACATGTTCCAAAGCTGATGCGAAACCTGATTTTAGTAGGTCAGCTTGATGATGAGGGATATGATCTCAACTTTGGTAATGGGTCTTGGAAGGTGGCGAAAGGTGCTATGGTAGTTGGCCGAGGAAAGAAGATTGGCACTCTCTACATGACGGATAGTTGTCGTGATATTGTTGCTGTGGTTGACAACACAAAGAAGACAGATTTGTGGCATTGTCGGCTTGGGCATATCAGCCAGAAGGGGATGAAGCTGTTGGTGACAAATGGCTTAATTCCGGAGCTGAAGACGGTGGACCTTCATACGTGTGAGAGCTGCATTCTCGGAAAACAAAAGCGAGTAAGCTTCTCAAGTGCAGGCATAGAGTTGAAGGTCGAAAAGCTGGAATTGGTGCACACAGACGTGTGGGGACCTACCACTGTACCCTCCCTTGGAGGATCACACTACTACGTGACCTTCATTGATGATTCAACCAGAAAGGTATGGGCTTATTTTATGAAAAATAAATCTGATGTGTTTAGTGTATTCAAAAGATGGAAAGCCATGGTCGAGAATGAAACAAACCTCAAGTTGAAGTGTTTGAGGTCCGACAACGGCGGAGAATACACTGATGGTGATTTCAAACGGTACTGTGCCGATAATGGGATCAAGATGATGAAGACTATTCCTGGAACGCCGTAACAGAATGGAATAGCCGAAAGAATGAACCGAACGTTGAACGAGCGTGCTCGGAGTATGAGAATACACTCTGGACTGCCCAAGACATTCTGGGCAGATGCAGTCAATACCGCGGCCTTCTTAATTAACCGAGGACCGTCAGTTCCCTTGGATTTCAGAATTCCAGAAGAAGTCTGGAGTGGCAAGAAGGTAAATCTTTCATTTCTGAAAGTGTTCGGTTGCTTATCATATGTTCATAATGATGATACGGCTAGAAGCAAGCTTGATCCAAAATCAAAGAAGTATTACTTTATTGGCTATGGTGACACCGAGCTTGGGTACCGATTTTGGGATGAACAAAATCGGAAGATCATCCGAAGCAGGAATGTTGTCTTTAACGAAGAGGTACTGTACAAAGACAAGCTGCAAAAGAATTCAGAATGTCAGGACAAGGAATCGGAAATAGTCGATTTGAGGGACTTTTCGGCACCTGAGCCGCAGCCAGGTACAACCGAGGTAGAGGAACAAACAATCCGAGAAAGTGCTGATGAAAGTGCTGATTCTGAAACAAATGAACAGACGCCAATCACAGAGCTGCGTAGATCATCCAGGATCAGGAAGCCGCTTCACAGGTACTCTCCATCCCTCAACTACATTCTACTCACTGATAGAGGGGAGCCGGAATGTTATGAAGAAGCAATGCAAGTCGATGAATTGACTAAGTGGGAGCTGGCAATGAAGGATGAAATGGATTCACTATCGGCAAATCATACATGGGAATTATCCGAGTTGCCAAAGGATAAAAAGGCATTGCAAAACAAATGGGTTTATCGGATAAAGGAAGAACCCAATGGAAGCAAGCGTTATAAAGCAAGGCTGGTTGCAAAGGGATTTCAACAGAAAGAAGGCATTAACTATACGGAGATGTTCTCTCCCGTAGTCAAGATGGTGACTATCAGAACTGTTCTTGGGCTGGTAGCAAAGGAAAATCTACATCTGCAACAGATGGACGTGAAAACTGCATTTCTTCACGGTGATCTAGACGAGGAAATCTACATGCGACAGCCGGAGGGATTCAAAATCAAAGGAAAGCAGAATCTGGTGTGCAAACTTCAAAAGAGTCTGTACGGACTAAAACAGGCTCCAAGACAGTGGTATTTAAAGTTTGACAGCTTTATGAAGAAAGCTGATTTTTCAAGGTGCGAGGCAGATCACTGCTGTTACTTCAAAAAATTTGAAGACTCGTAAATGATACTGCTACTCTATGTCGACGACATGCTAATCGTAGGAGCAAACCTACAGGAGATTGATCGGTTGAAAAAAGGGTTATCGGAAGAGTTTGCAATGAAGGATTTGGGAGCTGCAAAGCAAATCCTTGGGATGAGAATCGACCGAAGCAAGGAGGGCATCAAACTCTCACAAGAAGAATATGTGAGGAAAGTTATCAAAAGGTTTAACATGCATGATGCCAAGCCAGTCAGCACTCCCTTGGCTGGACACTTTCGGTTGTCAAAGGATCAGTCGCCGACAACCGAGGATGAGAAGAAGCAGATGGACAAGATACCTTATGCATCTGCAATCGGTAGTCTTATGTATGCAATGATATGTACAAGGCCAGACATTGCACATGCAGTGGGAGCTGTCAGCCGATTTATGAGCAATCCGGGAAAGCAACACTGGGAGGCTGTGAAGTGGATATTCAGATATCTGAAAGGCAGCTCGAGTTCAGCTCTGTATTTCCGAAAATCAAAAACAGGATTGCAAGGGTATGTTGATGCTGACAACAGTGGTGATATTGATAGCAGAAAGAGCACATCCGGGTATGTTTACACCTTCGGAGGTACTGCAATCTCTTGGGTTTCCAAGTTGCAAAAGATAGTAGCTCTCTCTAGTTGTGAGGCTGAGTACTTTGCTGTGACGGAGGCCACAAAGGAAATGATGTGGCTACAATCTTTTCTGCGGGAATTGGATCAGGACCACGAGGGAAGTGTGCTATATTGTGATAGCCAAAGCGCCATTCATTTGGCAAAGAACCCGGTTTACCA
Source organism: Lycium barbarum (assembly GCF_019175385.1). Taxonomy (NCBI): domain Eukaryota; kingdom Viridiplantae; phylum Streptophyta; class Magnoliopsida; order Solanales; family Solanaceae; genus Lycium; species Lycium barbarum. Next base: position 165,834,462 of record NC_083337.1, read on the forward strand.
TGCTCGAACGAAGCACATACAACTCCGGTACCATTTCATTAGATCAGCTTTGGAAGATGGAGCGCTGGTGCTTGAGAAGATCGCAGGGAGTCAGAATCCAGCAGACATGCTGACAAAGGCAGTGACGATAGACAAACTGAAGCTATGCTCAACTTCAGTTGGCCTGCACGAAGTATGAAAGTAGGAAAGAGCTGCTGCATCGATCAAAGTGTGAAGACAAATTAAAATTAGTCTTCAAGTGGGAGATTTGATAGGTGTGGAATTGGCCAAACAAGTCAATTTTTTTGTTCACATAGTCGTGATGTAAGCGCTTACCTCATAATAGTCGTGATGTAAGCGCTTACCTCATCATAGGAAATTCATTCCTATAAATAGGTAGCTTATGGTTCATTTGTAAGATATCATTAAGATCATTTGCTATACACATCCCAAGAGAGAAAAAATCTAAGAGAAATACTCTTAGTGAAAGGCCTAAGTAAGAGAAGGTCTTTGAGAGAATTTTCTGTGGTAAAATTCTTGAGTGTAATTGGGATTGGGGTTGTGAGGTTGAGTGTTGTAAACACTTGTAATATTTCTTCTTTAATAAGATCTGCAGCAGCAACGTGGACGTAGCTCTCACATTGAGGGTGAACCACTATAAATCTGTGTGTGTTATTTATTCTTCGCTTACATCACTGCGTAAGTAGGTTCTGTCTAAGGAGGTTGGTATTTAAGTGGTCCAGCTGTGACCCTCCAATCTTTCCTGGGAACCTGCTTACAAAGGTCGGATTTGGGATTCAAATCCTAACAATTAGTTCAAGCTAAATTGTTAGGAGTGATTGGTTTTCGTGTCAAATTGATCTTTTTTTTTCTTTTTTTTTTTTTTGATCCATAAGGTATGTTTTCGTGATGAAATTTTTTTCTGAAGTGTTATCCTTTTACTTCTTGAACTTTGTCCTATTGGCTTCAATAACAATTATGCCTCAATCCACAAGCTAGTTGGCATCAGCTATATAAATTCCATATTCACTTCTTTTTATCCTGATCTATTTCATTCCAGTACTGAGTTTTCAGAAACTAGAGGTTCTCCAAATTTCACATTTTCTCAAATGCTAGCATAAAATTTCTAGAAAAGTAATAAGGCTATGTACATTTACCAGCACGGCCAAGGTTTGAACTCAACTAGTCGTGTAGTTTATCTATCTGTTGCTTTCATTGGTTGTTCTTTGCTAAAGTTGTATGGATTCTTAGAGATCATAGGTCTCTTGAGACTATTCCTCTATCTAAAATAATCTCTCTATTACTAACATTTTCAACAATCATAACGTAACATTTATTGACCCATTTGAAGTTCTATGTAAGACGATCAACCAAAGATCTAATGATTTTATTTTATCCGTTGTGTTACTAAACCTTCTGTCAAACATAATCGTTTCTAAATAGTAAGAAAAAGCAAATATTGACATTAGGAAAAACAACAAGCATGGAAAACTCCACCAAATGAGTGGCATATATGAAACAAGAAAGGTCATTCCTCAATGTCAGCCTTTTCGTCCACAAAGAGGGTGTTTGAATTGGTAACGCAAGTTTTGATGTTTCTTTATAACTTAAAGCGATAGATCTATATGAAGGGCAACCAACTTAGAAAACAGAAAACCTAATCCTCAGTGCCAAATCTGAGTCAAAACCAACAAAACGGTGTTAAAGGGTTCATGGGTATGAATTGAGAGCCATTAAAATCCAACTGAACTTTGGTTCCCACCAAGATTCAATCATTAATAGAGACACAAGTCTTGGAGGAAGAATGGAACTTTGCACCAAGATAAACAACAATACGGGCAAGGAAAGCACAAATGTATACTATAGCCATTCTGCAATGAAAGTTCGAATCTCTACCTCTCAGATCCTGAAGCAGTTTTAAAAAATATCTGATCCACAAAAATGTAATTGACTTGACATTTAGATCTTACAAAACAAATCAATGACTATGTTTTTCATCTATATTACTAGTTACTGAGGAAGACATGTCATTATGGTGGTAGGCGGGGGCTGATCTGGTAAAAGCACTGCGAGGCGTTTGTTGACGGTGACAATGCAGATGCTGAAGTAGCTGGAATGAAGAATCCTGATGATGCTGCAGTGCAGAACATTGTCACTGGGGTTGTATCAACCTGACTGGGCATTTGCACTGCCCAATTTGGAGGTCCTTCTGATGAACCTATATCCTTTCTCTTGTCAGATGTTCTTCCCTGTCAAATGATTTTAGTTAATATTGAAGCTTTAACTGTGGTAATATGCTTTAAACTCAGACTGGTATTTAAAATCATCCAACCTTTAAAAACCTCCAAGAGAATAAAGAGAAAAGCACAGCAAAGGCCTTCATCATAAAGTTATACATCTAGCTTGTAACAAAGTCTTATCATTACCATATATCTCCTAATATAATTCTATGAATCTTCCTCTTCCATCTAACTTATCGATGGCAAAAACGACGAAACAAAGTTAAAATATATAAGAATGAAGAAAGATAACTGTGTAGATGATTAATAGGTAGTAGAGAGTTGTCTCGTATTTCTCATGTAGTTCCTTTTCCTTCAATTTCAACTATTATTTACAGTCTCTTGTTCTTCGCTTAGCATATTGTTTTGTTGCAGTTATTGTTCATTTTTCTTATTTGACCTGCTTTATTATTGCTTTATTCTGAGCCGAGGGTCTATCGAAAACAACCTCTATATCTCCCAAGATAGAGTTAAGGTCTGCGTACGTTCTACCCTTCCCAGACCCCACTTGGTGAGACTACACTGGGTATGTTGCTGTTGTTGTTGAAGAAAGATAACTGGGACTGTGAGAGATGTGGAAGACGTGACGAAGCAAGTAAAAGGCTTTTCTTCTCCCCTGTTCTCTTTCCCTAATTTTTATTTTTATTGTTTGGCTTATCATGAATCTTAGTTTAATTAATAGAGAGAAGATTTTGGAAGGTTAAACTAAGGGATGCATTGAATTTAAGAAGTGGCAGAAAGGGCACAACAGAAGCATTGAAATTTGAATTAAGCTGGAGCGCCCTCATCGATCTATCACCTTCGTTTACCTTTACTGGCTATGATCCCACTTGAGAAGATGCACCCAAGGAATAACCTCGCCATTATCCCAATTAAATGACAATGTACAAATATGCTAGGTTACTTAAAAGATAATTTATTTTTTTTTATAAATGAAAAAGTTCTCTTGTTGCTTGGCTTAGTCACCACAGCCTGTGTATTGTCATTGATTCTCAGCCCCCCAAACCGGAAGAAAAAAGGTGAAAAGTTTTATATAAAACAAATGATCCCAGCACTTGGAGGGGCTTAGAGGGGGACATGAAGATGTATAGTTTGGCAACTGAAGACATTCATATTTGACCATAAGTCAGGAAAAAAAATACTAAACATAGATAAATGGGAATTCCATCAATTCATTTGGCCCCAAATCTCTGACTGAAGGTAGAGTCAGTATTCTTACCTCGTAGGTGGGAGAGAAATTAGAATAGATTCCAGTCCACAAATGAGCTTGTTGGGACGTCATTGGTAGTCCCTTGAGATGTGAACTTCCAACTATTACTGAACCAGGTTTATCCATCTATAGTTAAAGAGCATAAATAGATTATTACAATCTACAAGAAAGAAAGATTAAAATGTTCATGACATGTTTCATCACAATTATGAGTGAACGGGAATGGCCATCCAAGTTAACAAAAGAAGGTTTCACTACCAATAATAAATCCCTCGGATTCGAATTTACTGTAATAGATTCTCTTGCATATGAACTTTGAGAAAAAGTAAACATAGAAGACTATAATAGAAAAGAGAACATTTCAATCCAATTCAATCTGCACCAACAGAAACATATAAGCTACTCTGCTAATACCTTTGATTTTGTTGGATCTTGCTTATCGTAAGGATGATAGCAAAGACCCCCCGACCTGTCATTTTCCTTTGAAGAAGACGTTGATATCCCCAAGTTCAGATCAAGATCGTGTTCTCTACCTGCATCATAAGCATAACAAATGAGACAGATTCAGATACGGATAATGCACTGTTGCTTGGAATTAGCGACATTAGTTTGGAAATGAATAAGAACTTTTGAGCAAACCTTCACTCTGGGGTTCAGACATTGTTTCCCTTTCATATGCACTTGGCTCAAAGTTGGTAACAGCCTCCCTTCCGCTAGTTTTGATTGCCGCCTTATCATAAGCCCTATTTTGCAGAAAACAAAGAGGGAGATACGGGTTGGATTGATGACATATGATTGAAATTGAGAATTTAGGATAACAGTTCATTATCAGAGAGAGGGTAATTCAAGATCATTAGGACCTTGCAGCTTCTATTTCACTGTCGAATAACCCAAGATATATATACCTGCAATATAAGCAGTGCAATCCCCTCTATGAATACACATTTTGGACCAACTACTATCCTAAGTTGTAATCCAATTCTACAAGAATTTCAATGAGTTAATTTGTTCCTTACTTTTTGCCTAGGAACTGCCCCATTCGAGCCTCCCATCTGCCACATTTATGTAGCGTCACTCCTCTGAATTTGGAGGTCCCTCTTGAGAAACCATTGCTATGGCGTCGTAGCAAGTGCACAAATTCTTCTTTACCAAGGTTTTGCACCTGCGTTTAAAAAAAAAAAAAAAAGTCCAAATAGTTCAGAATTCATATTCAGTTAGACCTCTCTATAACAGCTACCATATGACAACCATGTTCTCTGTGGAACCAAACAATCATAACAATGTTATGATATATTATATGTTCCAAGAAAATATCGGGACAAACGATGCTATTATAGAGAGGTTTGAGTGTATATGATTCAAATAATGGATGCCACTTAAAACAGAAACAATTATGAACCCAGAGAACATGGTCTAAACAAAGGCTCCACAAACAGTGACCTTAAACATATTTTTCCAAATAAAAACAATCATTGCATTTCTAACCTGTTTCATATCTTCCTCGTAATCACTTAAGCTGAAGTTGATATCAGCATCAACGCCCCGGAACTTAATTGCAGCTCTGTCATAAGCTCTATACAGTGGAGAAGAAAACAGATACAATCAAATCATTTGATTTGAGAAATAACGTACAGTTGAAAAATCTGATAACATATCTGAGATTTGAGAAGTATGACATTTATTTTACCTTGCTGCTGTATGAGCAGTATCAAAACCACCTAATGTAAACCAATCAAAAATTACCAAAATCAGAAAACATGTAATAAATATAACTTTAGCACCAAAATCAACAGGAACAATGAAATTAACCAAATTGTATGTGATTAAAATAGCAATATCCATACCTAAATATATTTGTTTCCCACAGTCCCTGCATCCAATAGTAGTTATATTAACAAAACTGACGATTTATTATTCACTCCTTCTATCCCAATTTCTGTGGCACAGTAAAAATTTCAAAATTCAATCAAGTTTTTCTTTGACCGGAATTCTTCATATGTCTTTTAAATATTTTAAGTTGTTAATTATTGCGATTTATACTAGTATTGTTTTTACGTAATTTTCAAATATATAAATTATACTTTGCAAAACTTAAAAGCTTTTATGGTTGAATTTACTGTTAAAGTTTAGAAGTTTGAATCTCGAAAAAGTGTAGGACAGATGAGTATCAATTTGGCAATAAATGATGATCCAGTCAAATAATTTGAGAACTAACCATATATGTGATTCCCATCTACCAGTTCGTCTGTAAAAAGTAACACCTCTATACTGTGAACTTCTCGGCCTTGGTCCTCTCCTACTCTTCTTCACTCGCTCCGGTTGTTGTACTAGCGGCAAATCCACAAAACCGGGTCGACCCGATGAGAGAATGACCCGATCGGTTTGTTTCCGGTTCTCATCAACCGGAAATAACTGCCGAGTCACGAACTCCGAATGATTGCTAGTTTCAGCTTTGAGGATGCCGAAATTGAAGGCGAACACGTCACCACCGGCACTGGTTGTTGTAGTCTCGGCATTTCGTAAGGATGATGAATTGGATGTTCCTGATTCATCAGCTACAGAACCTTCTGCAACCTCATCATCGTAGATTACATTTACATTGAGATCCAACATCATTATTCTATTCAATTAACGATCAAAACTATATATATATATATATATATGTATGTATATACAACTTCTCAGTTAAACAAAACGAGTTTGCAAACAATTTGAAGCGTCACTTTGCTTCAAAGAGCAACAGAAATCAGACGGACTGTGATTTCCGTTTATTGAAGGATCAACGAAAGAAGCTGATCAAAGAAGAGTAAGCTGTTGTGTGAAACTGATTCATCTACTTATAGTACAAGTATATGAGGAGTATATTCGAGTAAACTCCGTGTGTGAGAGGGTAGGGAGTGGAGTGGGGTGGGGAAGAAGAAAGATGGGACGTGTGAGGCTACTTTTTGGTTCCTCTTATTTTGGGGAAAGACTATGTATGGTTTGTACTTTGTAGGGAAATATTACAAAATCTTTTTTTTTCTTTTGTATCTCTTGCTTTTTCCAAAAACAGAAAGTGGGGCCCCAGTCCTCTCAAACCGGGTCCTAGGCCTTTTCATTTTGTCGTCTACTTTGGCTGTGCATGATTTGTGTTTATTTTATCTTTTTTAAGTTTTTGTTTTCACAACATAATTTATTGGAGACCAAAAAATAATGAAAAATAGATTTGTGAAACTATATTTTATTACATTAAATCAAAAATAGATTAAAAAAATTATACAAAACTTTTCTTTATCTTGTTATTTTGCTTTCGCTATTTTCTTTTCAATCTTGTTTTGATTATACTCCTTCTGACTCGAGGGTCTATCAGAAATAACATCTCTACCTCAATAAGGTAGAGATAAGGTTTGTGTACATTCTATCCTCATAGACCTCACTTGTGGGATTACATTGGGTAAGGCCTGTTGTTTTTAAGTTTTGTTTTCACACGTGTTAGATAATTAATTGGGGACCAAAAATTATGAAAATAGGGCAAATTTGTGAAACTATATAAAATAGTACAAAAAATTAAATAAGAAAATAAGTAGTATCTATCATAAATAAACGGAAGTTAGTGTGATGAAGAAGACTAGGGAGGAGGTTTCTAAAATTATTCTAAAATTTTAAAGACAAAATTATCAGTTATTTAACCCTTTATTATAAAAGGTTCCTTTGACCATGTGGATAATCACAAGCATAACAACTAATAAATGACGTGGCAAAAGACCACCAAGCTTTTGTGGGAACACAAGGTTTAGATATACTATTAATAACAAATAATGACGTTATTACACTAATGGCCTAATTAGTAAATTAAAAAACAATATCTGATACCATCTGTCCTTCTACAAATCTCCTTTAGGAAACCCGAAAATTAAGCAAGGATCTTGTGCAAATTTAAAAAGCATTGGGTCCTCCATTATTAAATAGTTTTATTTGTCCTAAAGGGGTCATCGTAAATGGTTAACGATAATGGATTCCTTGATGGGTTCGAATAACTAGTCTTCTTGAATTTGTCCTCTTTGTTCCTCTGCACCTTCAAATTTTGGAGTCGAGTATCACGTGTGCATATGTATTTATTTTTAGGATAGAAATCATATATACTGACAATATAAAGCATTTTTTTGGTTACCTATGGTTGTAGTTAAGGATGTACATGGGTCTGGTTGATTCGGATTTTTCAAATATCAAACCAAACCAAATGCGTTGGGTTTTTAAATTTATAAACCAAACCAATAAAATTCGATATTTTCAACTTCGGTTTTTTTCGGGTTTTTTTCCGAAAAAGTCTTCATACAAAGCATATGACTTTTACTTCAAATATTTCTTTAGTCCTAGTAAGATACAACTACATAACTAAGGTGTTTCTCAAGAAAATAACACAAAATGTGAGATGCGTGATGACATCGTATTAAAATATTCAACAAAAAAGATAATAAAATCGGTTAAAATAAGTATTGTTAATTAATAAGCCATAAAGAAAATGACTTTAATCTAAATACTAAGTTATGCTAAAATAAGTACGGCTAATAAGTATTAATTACATGAAAAAGAAAAAAATTAAGCTATGTATTTTTACGCTCTAAATCAATTATACAAAATTAAAGAATAGATATCCAACATTACTGTCATTCTTAGTGTTAGAATTGAATTTCTTTTGTTAGCATTAGTGCTTAGTTGGTTTTGATTTGAACTTTATTTGAGTTACTAACATCCATAACATATAAAACTTATTGGCATTCAAAATTCTAAGTTCAAGCTTAAAATAATATGGTAAAAGACAAAAACTATGAAAAAATTTAGAAAATATTTACAAATTACATTACAAATAAATTTTTTTATGTATAAAATATTTTAAAAATCGAATACACGTAATGTCGAGTCGGTTTGGTTCAATTTGATTTTTTTTAGCTAAAATCAAACCAAACCAATTACGGTTGGATTTTTTTTTTTTAACACCAAATCAAGTCAAACCAAACCACTAATCGGGATTTTTTCTCGATTTGACTTGGTTTATTGGTTTGGTGCAGTTTGTCGGTTTGCTTTGTACACCCTAGTTGTAGTTCAACTTAACATAGTGGTGTGAAAAATCTATTCACTATCAGTACTCAAGACTTATAATCTTTTGATTAGTCTTCGGACTCTTTTCTATTACGCTTATGTACAGTGTGATACTGTGATGTGAAACCTTCACTTTAGCTTACGGACATTATGCAGGTTGTTTAACAATTAGCCCCATTTCTTAAAGGTTACTATACTGCGTTATCTTCTAGGGTGGGAGTTACTGAAGTAACTAGAAATTATAATTTGAGCCCTAATATTTAAATTCGGTTTCTAACAAATTAAATTAAAAGCTGCAGATAGAAGGGGGTAAAGAAGAAAACATAGTAATGTCAACCTGTAGCCTGTTGGTCTTTATTTACTTGTCTAATGAAGGGTAAAACATAACTGAATTGCAGATACATTTTCTTATGTATATTAACTACTGTACTATAATATTAATACTACTCATTTACTTCTTAAAACCGAAGCCCACAAGCACATGGCATTATCAAGTGAACCTTATATTTGAGTTTTGCGTGAAAACGAAATCAATAAATATTCAATGGTGTTCCTTTTATATGTTGAAACTTTAAATAGGTCGCCATTTTTTCATACAATTCAATACGGTTTTCGTAAACAAGAGAAATAATGGCAAAAATTAAAAAAGCTACCCGAGCTAGGGATTGAACCCGTGACCTTCAGAATACAAAGATAACATTTAACTAGTGCTCCACTCAGCCTATTATGATCATGTGTTCACTTAGTTAATATTAGATATATTTTTAGAATTATACACATAATATATCGAGATTACTCGAGTCAGCATGTGTTCACGTGACCTAAAATTTATACACAAATTCGCCTTGTATGCATGTGAGATACTATTAAAAAAGTGGCTGATAAATGGAGTGTGAGATGAACTGTTGGAATATGACTTTTTTTTGTTGTATCATGGAATGGGTCTCTTTAATAAGCACAAGGCCAATTCCTACAGTATCAAAAGAAAATATTTAAAATAATATTTCCTAGGACAATAAGCTACCACGTTTCTTGACATTGAAAGTACGACAACATATGGCCCCTGGCAAGTTTTCAGTGCCCGGATATCTTAAACCAATAACTTTACGTATTGAGAATTCTATCCCTTCTCTTCAGAATATCATCAAATCTGGAAAATCCCTTAGGATAAAATATGAAAGTGAATTTTTTGCATTATATTTGGAAATATTAAAATAAAATTAATTCTAAGGGGTGTATGCCTCACGTTTTGGGATTAATGTCCAAAAGGTCTCAAGTTCGAGCCCGGAAATGTAGCCGCCTTGGGAAAAAATGTTAGCTTTAAACCGCGGAATCTTTCTAGTGCGATTCGAATTTAGTCAGGCCCCAATGCAGATATCAAATATCGGGTAAGAAACAAAAAAAAAAAAAAAAAAAAAAAAAAAAGGCCCAATTGCACTATAGTTAGTGAGGCAATAGAATTTTCACAAATTAACTATATGCCCAATATAATCCCACAATTATGGTCTGCGGAGGGTAAGATATACGCGGTCCTACCCTACCTTGGGAGGTAAAAGGTTTTTCCGATAGACTCTTGTATCAAGGCAAGCATTTTCATAAAGGGAAATTTTTCTTTAAATAAAAGAAGTAAATACGCAAAATAATCGAGGGAATCCGAGATGTTCGATTGAATCCTCGCTCCTTAACTCCACCGTTAACGTTGATAATAGGTATATGTCTCAGTCCACTCTGCTTTCATCTTGACTGAGATATTATTGTTGTGTTGCATGTCTTAACCTGTTTTCTCCTTTAGGGTGTGTTCGGTATGGAGGAAAATGTTTTTCTCGAAAATAAGTGAATCCACTTATTTTCTTATGTTCGTTTGGGTAGTGAAAAATAAGTGAATTTTTTACTTATTTTCTCATGTTCGTTTGGCTGATAGAAAATTGTTTTCCGGAAAATACTCATCCAAGCCTCACAACCTCCAACCCAACCCCATACCCCCCAACCCCACCCATACCCCACTCCCACCCACCCACCTACGCCCCCACCCACGCCCTCCAAAAAAAATTCTTTTAATTTTTTTTTTTTGCACCCCTACCCCCAACCCTCACCAACTCCAACTCCAACCCAACCCCATACCCCCACCAGCACCCACACCCCACTCCCACCTACCCACCCCTACGCCTCCACCCCACCTCCATTTTTTTTTTGTTTTTTGCGCCCCCACCCCCAACAACTCTAGTAACCCATACACTACCCCCTCTCCCCGCACCCTACTGATGTGTCGTGAAATTACGGCACATTCGACGCCAACTACTTAGTCTTTTGTAAATCCTCAAGTACTTTTGATGTTGTTTCTCGTGTTTTTGTGTTTATATGTAGAATAACATGTGCCGGAAGCAACTTGAGGCAAAATGAAGCAAAAACCAGCTGAATTGAACGAGGGCATCACCTGCGAATCGCAGGTACTACATGCGAGTCACAGGTGGTGCAGCATCTGTTGACAAAGATGGCCAAAGAAAACAGGACAGTGGTGCAACACATGCGAATCGCAGATGCTACCTGCGAGTCGCATCCTATGTCGCAGATGCTGCACCACAGCTGATTGAAGATGCGACACCTGCGATGATTTGGTGCAACCTGCGACTGGCAGGTTGCACATGCGACACAAAGTGCGATTCGCACCAGATGCGCAGGGGCATTGTTGTCTGGAAATTGTTCCCGTTTTGGACATTCTATAAATAGATTTTCTAGGGTTTTGGACTCATTATTCTACAGATTTTTAGCCTAGATTTTTGTGGAGCTCATTTATTATTGGTTGGTGAAGCCTTTAATAGATTCCTTTTGGCTTTTGTCATCTTCTCCATCCAATACTTTTGTAAGCTTTATGAATACACTTTACTTTATTGCTTTACCTTTAATGAATATTATTAGCTAATCTTTTTAGCTAAGGTTGTGGGACCAAATGTGTTAGTTATGTGATTGGGTTTCATACTCATACTACATTTATATGCTAATGGTGTTTTCTATTAACTCTTCAAGCATTAATGTCTTGTGATGGTGTACAACATTACTTGTGTCTTAATACCATTACTTTGCTTGGAAAAGAAAGTAGAGGTTAGGAAAAGAGTTAATAGCAATAATTTGGGTCAATAAATCCATCTAATAGCTTGAGCTAGGAATAGGAAAGCTAGTTGAGGCTACATGGGTGTTCTCTTATAAAACATTCTAGGGCTTGGAAAAGACTAGGATGAAATTTGCTAATTTGGTTGGAAAACTTTTGGCAAGATTCGCGTGACCCTTGGCTTAATGCACTTAGGCATATAAATAAGTTGAATTGATACCCAATCGCATTACTTTCCATTGGAACCACAACCTTAGTCCCATTTACCAATAGTTTACATTTTATAACCATTCTTAGTCTTTAATGAACAAACAACAATCAAACCACTATTATATTCCCCTTTCCCTTGAAATATAGACTAATAGTCGGGTGTTACACTTATTAAGTATATTTCTTCATTGTATTCTCTGTGGGATTCGACCCCAACCTCGTTGGCTTCTAATGGTGTTTTCTATTAACTCTTCAAGCATTAATATCTTGTGATGGTGTACAACATTACTTGTGCCTTAATACCATTACTTTGCTTGGAAAAGAAAGTAGAGGTTAGGAAAAGAGTTAATAGCAACAATTTGGGTCAATAAATCCATCTAATAGCTTGAGCTAGGAATATGAAAGCTAGTTGAGGCTACATGGGTGTTCTCTTATAAAACATTCTAGGGCTTGGAAAAGACTAGGATGAAATTTGCTAATTTGGTTGGAAAACTTTTGACAAGATTCGCGTGACCCTTGATTTAATGCACTTAGGCATATAAATATGTTGAATTGATACCCAATCGTATTACTTTCCATTGGAACCACAACCTTAGTCCCATTTACCAATAGTTTACATTTTATAACCATTCTTAGTCTTTAATGAACAAACAACAATCAAACCACTATTATATTCCCCTTTCCCGTGAAATATAGACTAATAGTCGGGTGTTACACTTATTAAGTATATTTCTTCATTGTATTCTCTGTGGGATTCGACCCCAACCTCGTTGGCTTCTATATTTGACAACGACCGCTTACTCCTGATATTAAAGGTGTAATTTGGGCGTATCACCTACCCCCCCCCCCCCCCCAACATTTTCTTTGAAGCTTTTAGTTTTTTTTTTCTGAATATTCTACACTACCACATCCCCATCACCCCCTCCCACGTTGCGTGGAACCCATACCACACCAACCCCCCCCCCCCAACCCCAACATTTTTTTTGAAGTTTTTTATTATCTTTTGCGGGTTTCTACACCCCCTACCCCAAAAAAAAAAATCTTTCCGCTACCCACCCTCTCCAAAAGTTTTAAATTTTAACCACGCAAACATTCAATTTTTATAATTATCAACTTTTTCTCAAATTTTTTGAAGGGAGGTGAGGTGCAAAAAACCAAAACAAATGTCAAAACCTTTTTTTTTTCAAAATAAATATTTGGGGGGGGGGGGGGGAGGGAAGGGTGTGGGGTGCAAAAAGACCAAAAAAAAATGTCAAAACCTTTTTTTTCAAAAATATTATTTTTTTTGCGCGGGGGGGGGGGGGGGGGGGAGAGGGGGGGGTAGGGTGTGGGGGGCGTAAAAAACCAAAAATAATGTCAAAACTTTTTTCCAAAAAAAAAAAAAAAAATTTTTGGCCGGGGGGAGGTTGGGGTGGTGCGTGGGGGTGGGGGTATGGTGGTTGGTGGAATGAACTTGTAAACTTATTTTCCTACTTTTATTAGAAAAGTCATTTTTCTCAATTTTGAGAAAAATGTTTTCTAAAAATTTTGACCAAACGAACATGAGAAAATTGGAAAAAAATTCTGAAAAATGTTAACACACCCTTAATTTTAGGTGCATGCTATCCATGTCTATTCCAAAGAAGATTCGTATTTCATGGATGAGAAAATAGAACTTTGAAGTGATGCTACGAGAAATATGACATGTCAAATATTTCACTTTCACAAAAAGAAACGTGACAGGACTTCAACGCGGTACTTGTTCGGCACCACCTTTTTTCAGTGCTAATTAGTTATATTGGTTGAAAGATGGCCCTTTTTGGAAATCATTTCTTATAGTTTATAAGTTTCTTCTTTTGTGATCTGTGGCGTGATAGTTGATTACTAGCAAAATTATCCGTATCAATTTCCTAAAATATTGTCAAATAATGTAACAACTTTTTCAAGTGTCTAGTTGATCATAAGGTAATCTCTTTTTCTGAATAAAATACTGCGAGTTTTAATTTCTCCAATACCTGGAGACTATAATAATTGAAGATTTATTATGTACACTAATCAAATACTTACATGGTGGATAACGAGCAACAATTTTTTAATATATAAGTACCTGTCACAAACCTTACACACTTGACCCTTTAAGAAATATTATCCGAGAAGAATATGCCATGAAAATTCAAATATCATATCTCTCTTTGGATTTGAACCATTCTCTAGAAAACAGAGGAAATAAAAGAAGTTTTAAACTCGGGTAATTAAGTGCTTTATCTACTATGCTACACTTTAGTGTTAGAACGTGACGATGAGTATTATTTGGCTTTAAGGTATTAAATTAATTGTTATTACTATGAGCGATTGATATTGGAAGTAGCAATAAACGTTACAGCAGGAGACAACAAAACCTTCAAAATTTGCAGACTGTAATTTCTAAAGATTTTTTGTTAAAACTTTAATTAAGAATAGAAAGTTCCGTGAGAAACTTAAAAGAAGGGGGAGAAAGATGATTTTGGAATACATTTTATTCTCTAGAAATAATGTTAAATCATCAATTAAATGTTACTTAATTCATAATTTTAATGTATAGACATAACATCTCCTCTCGCTATGCATCACACATGAACTCTTTTATTTTGGGAAATAGGGATGGCTACATTGTGCTAGCCTTAACTCTTCATTTTGTTAAATCAAAATAATTAATTGTGGAGACCTAAGAGGTCACATCAATTTATTGAGGAAGAAAATATAGCACATCAATGATTTTTGTTGTGTCACTTCCTATTGTGTTAATCTTTTTCATCTTTCACACCTTTTATTTGACTTTATTTTCCAAATACTGCAAGTTGAACCCATCTACGCAATCAGCTGGTCCGCCCTAAGGACCTATACTCATGATTAATCGATATTGCCACAAGTTTCATATTAGCTGCTCCTTCGTTGCAAAATATTTATCATCCTTATTAAAAATATATATTTTAAAATATTTATTATTTTAGAAAATCAAGATAAATTTTTTAAAAAAAAATCCATTTTACCTTAGTAGTAGGTGTTTTTAATTAAGACTACAAACACCTCAATTATAGCATATAAATAAATTAAATGTTCAATGAAGAGAGATTACAATTTAAGGAATAAATAAGGATAAAATAGTCAACCACCCTCTATTATTTTTTTAAAAGGGGCATATAAATGAAAAACACGATAAGTATTTAGAGACGTAGGGAGTATTGAATATGATGACATCGTATCACCAGTGCTATCTTTACATGCCATCCCATACACCGTCAAATGCTGGGCCAAGTTTTTAAAATTTACTTATTTTGAAAAGTTTTTGTCTAAAAGTATTTTTTGAAATAACAAAGTAACAATTTGTGTTTGATTAATCAATTTTAAAAGTACTTTTGTCCATATTAAAGCAACAATACGTTTTTTATCAAGGTTCCAAAAGTGCTTCCGGAGGAAAAAAAATATTCTCTGTTTCAATTTATGTGAACATATTTCCTTATTAGTCCGTGCCAAAAAGAATGATCTTTTTCTATATTTGGAAATAATTTATCTTTATGCAATTTATAATCACACAAAATATATGTGACTCATTTAATATCACAAGTTTAGAAGTCTGTTTTTCTTTCTTAAACTTCGTGCACATTCAAAGACATAAATTGAAGAGGGAGTACTATTTTTCGGCTTTGGAAAAATAACTTTTGATACTACTCATTTTTTTTTTTTTTTTTAAAGATTGGTCAAACAATTCAACTTTCTAAAATAAACTCATTTAAAAAAATATTTTTAGCTTTTCAGAAGCTTGACCACAAAAAAATCATATCCTCCGTTTCAAATCAAATGTTGAATTACGTTATATACGCTACCCGCGTCAATACATGTGGTGTGGCAATGCTGCATCCCCTCCCCTTGACATCTTACCACCATATGACCTAATTATAATATATAGCTCATGTGTTCTATTTCAGAGTTTTATTCTTGTGCTAAACTTTTTCTATTGTAGCTATAAACATAGCATATATATATATTGGTTAGCCTACGATGTAACAATTAATAAGGTACCTAACTTCTTTATTTTCTTGTACCAGAAGTCTCTGTGCTGTATCATTATAATGATAATGCACGACTTAACTATAACTAGGCGTTCCCTACAAGAAAAGGAAAGATTTTTTTTTTAAGTTCTTCCCACTATTTATCCCCCTCCACATATAAAAAATTTAAGATAAAAATCTATTATGTGTCCCTAGGAAATCTCTATGTGACCCAAAGTTTTGTCTTCTTATAATTAACTATGCCAGCTGATTATATTAACAGTAATGATGATGCAGCAACCTTGACAATAAGAATAAGAGTAATATTATAAATAGTCAAAAGTATATTAATCATTCAGATGGTTACGATAATAGAAAAACAAGGTTAATATAGATGATTATATCACGTACATTAAGTGGTTTGCACTGGTGAGTTCTTGACTTCTTTCAATAGTGTAACAATCAAAAAAATATTGTTACAATAATATTCATATAAAATTGAGTGAAATTTTTGTTATTAAACTGTATTGCAAAAACGTTGAAACAGTAAAAAATAATTTCAGAAAACAGAAACTGGACAGATTCTGGAAAAGTAAGAACAGTCTCTGAAAAAAATTTAAGAATGAAAATCGAGCCCACTAAATGCACAGTGTGTCCTTAAGGAAATTATTCCCCTCAAGTACCCGAGGTTAATGGAATATATCCTCCCAGGATAGAACGATCTTACTCACCGGTGTATCGGTACCTAAAACAACGGTGTCAGCGAACCACTCAATGACAGCAAACTACACTGGAATTTATTTGTGCAGAAGAAGAAGAAGTTTTGAAGTTCAGAAAATTAGTAAGGAAAATTCTGAGGAATCAAATGAATTTATAGCCATGGAAGCACTGTTTCTGAAGGTTCGCAACCCTTCAGAACAGTCACTTTAAAAATGGTGGGAAATTTAAATAAAATTTGGGAAAGAATCGGGTAGGATTGGATAAGTTAATTAATTAATTAATTAATAATTAATTAAATAATTAAAATTAAAGAAAATTTGGTCCAAAAAGATTATCAATCAATCAGATCATTTGACCAAATCCAAATCCAAAGCTGAAGCTGAAGCCGAAGCCGAAGCCGAGCCGAGCGACGACGGCTCGAGGGGAGACCCTCTTCTTAACCCTTTAGCAACAAGAAGGAGTACTTTTACTTTTAAGTAGGAGAACTTTTCTTTCCACTACCAATGAGGAACAAATGCTCATTTCATAAAGCAAGAGGAACAATTCATTTTCCCTCAACTTCTTTTCCCTCCATTTCCCATTCAATCTATCAATTAAACCCAACATTCCCCCGCATAAATGGGGAATGGCTATAAGATAAAGGAATGCACGGACAAGTGTGTAATTTACAAGCAAGGATTAATTGCATCTGGATAAGTAGGTTTCCCTTTGAACTTTCCGTAGTGAACATATGTCGAATATACTCGATCAATCGGTAGATTTGATATCTTTGAACCGTCGAGCGGATATACTCGGTCAATCGGTAGATTTGATATCTTTGAACCGTCGAGCTTTGGTGTATACCTAGACAACCACATGCCACACAATCAATCCTTTACCGTCAATGGTTCTTACGGTTGTGTTCGTTTCAGCCATGAACACCTTCTGGTTTCATGAGTGTATAGAGAATGGGCTTTTTACGATCATCCTCTTTGAAGCGGCTTACACTTCACACTCACATAGGTGATTCCTAAACGTGTTATCGCGTAGATACACTATTTGGTCAAACCTGCCAAACTGAGAAACCATTAAAAAACTTAAGTGCCAAACTTAGAAACCATTAAAAAACTTAAGCTTTATTAACTCGTTAAAAAGCCTTAACGTTTTATCCTTGTTCCTGAACATTGTCTTCATCACGAGAATGGATTGAGTTATTTGACAATGCCGAACCGTCAATCACAACTTTGTTTGATCTCCTTGAACCTAGCTCTTGGGATCTCCAGTCTGCTAGGTAGAGTTACTGCCATGATGACTTGTCCTTAGCCTTAAACCCATTCCCTTAGATGATCTTTCAACCGCCTCTCCATTTAGGCCTTTTGTAAGTGGATCCGACACATTATCTCTATACTTTACATAGTCAATAGTGATAATTCCACTAGAGAGTAGTTGTCTCACGGCATTATGTCTCCGTCGTTTATGACGAGATTTTCCGTTGTACATAACGCTCCCTGCCCTACCTATTGCTGCTTGATTATCACAATGTATGCATATAGGTCCCAGAGGCTTGGGCCAGAATGGAATAACTTCTAAGAAATTCCAGAGCCATTCAGCTTCTTCACCGGCCTTGTCTAAAGCTATAAACTCAGATTCCATCGTAGAACGAGCGATGCACGTCTGTTTGGATGATTTTCAAGACACTGCTCCACCCCTAATTGTGAAAACATATCCACTCATGGATTTAACTTCAAATGATTCGGTGATCCAATTTGCATCACTATATCCCTCGATCACGGCGGGATATTTGTTATAATGCAAAGCATAGTCTTGGGTATGCTTCAGATACCCCAAAATTCGTTTCATTGCCATCCAGTGAGTTTGATTGGGATTATTTGTAAATAGACTTAATTTACTAATAGCACATGTTATATCTGGTCGCGTACAATTCATGATATACATCAAACTTTCCAACACTCTTGCATAATCCAATTGTGAGTCACTTTCACCTTCATTCTTCTGAAATGTATAGCTCACGTCAATTGGAGTCTTGGCAACATTGAAATTCAAATACTTAAACTTGTCAAGTACTCTTTCAATATAATGAGACTGCGATAGTGCTAGACTTTGTGGAGTTTTATGAATTCTGATGCCTAAGATCAAATCAGTAACTCCTAAGTCCTTTATATCAAATTTGCTTGCCAGCATGCACTTAGTAGCATTTATATCGGCAATATCTTTACTCATTGTCAACGTGTCATCAACATATAAACAAATAATGACTTCATGATTTGCAGTGTTTTTAATGTAAACACATTTGTCACACTCGTTGATCTTAAATCCATTTGCCAACATTGTTTGGTCAAATTTAGCATGCCATTGTTTGGGTGCTTGTTTTAGTCCATAAAGCGACTTAACAAGTTTGCACACTTTCCCTTCTTTACCAGAAATCACAAATCCCTCAGGTTGTTCCATGTAAATTTCTTCCTCCAACTATCCATTTAAGAAAGCTGTCTTAACATCCATTTGATGGATTTCAAGACCATGTATGGCCGCCAGTTCCACTAACGCCCGAATAGATGTTATCCTTGTTACCGGCGAGTATGTGTCAAAGTAATCAAGGCCTTCTTTTTGGCTATAACCTTTTACCACAAGTCTTGCCTTATATTTGTCAATAGTGCCATCAGCTTTCATTTTTATTTTAAAAATCCACTTTGATCCTAAAGGTTTATTTCCAGGAGGAAGATCAACTACTTCCCATGTATAGTTGTTCAAAATTGATTCAATCTCACTATTGACTGCCTCTTTCCAAAATGCTGAATCAGAAGAAGACATCGCTGCTTTAAATGTTTGAGGCTCATTTTCAAGCAAGAATGTCACAAAATCTAGTCCAAAGGAAGTAGATGTCCTTTGACGTTTGCTACGCCTTGGATCCTCTTCACTTGGTGTACTTTTATTTGGTTCTTCCCGCGGTCGTTTAGATCTTTCTCTTGACGACTCATATTCAATTTTATACGGATAAATATTTTCAAAGAATTCAGCATTATCTGATTCAATTACCGCATTTACATGAATTTCGGGATTGTCGGATTTGTGAACCAAAAACCGACAAGCTTTGTTGTTTGTAGCATATCCAATAAAAACACAATCCACGGTTTTTGGTCCGATTTTTACCCTTTTGGGTAAAGGAACTTGTACCTTTGCTAAACACCCCCACACTTTGAAATATTTCAAGTTGGGTTTTCTTCCTTTCCATAGTTCATATGGAATAGAATGTGTTTTGCTGTGGGGCACCCTGTTAAGTATTAGGTTAGTTGTAAGGATAGCTTCCCCCCACAAGCTCTGCGGTAAACCGGAACTTATTAGTAAAGCATTCATTATTTCCTTTAATGTTTGGTTTTTTCTTTTCGCAATTCCATTTGATTGTGGTGTGTAAAGGGCAGTAGTTTGATGAATAATTCCTTATTCTAAACATATCTCTGCAAAAGGAGATTCGTATTCTCCACCCCTATCACTTCTAATCATTTTTATCTTTTTATTCAATTGATTTTCCACTTCGTTCTTGTATTGTTTAAATGCACCAATTGCTTCATCCTTACTATTAAGCAAATACATATAACAATATCGAGTGCAATCGTCAATAAAAGTTATAAAATACTTTTTTCCACCGCGAGATGGTATTGACTTCATATCACATATATCTGTGTGGATTAAGTCTGAAGGATTTGAACTCCTATCAATAGACTTATATGGATGTTTAACAAACTTAGATTCAATACAGATTTCACATTTTGATTTATTACACTCGAATTTAGGCAATACTTCTAAATTAATCAATTTTCGCAAGGTTTTGTAGTTGACATGTCCTAAACGAACATGCCATAAATCATTTGACTCCAATAAGTAAGACGAAGCGGAATTCTTATTAATACTGTCAACAACCATTACATTGAGTTTGAAAAGGCCCTCGGTGAGGTAGCCCTTTCCTATGAACATATCATTCTTACTTATTACAATTTTCTCACTAACCAGCACACACTTAAACCCGTTTTTGACAAGTAGTCCGGCTGAAACTAAATTCTTCCTAATTGTTAGAACGTGTAGAATGTTGTTGAGAGTTAGCACCTTGCCGGAAGTCATCTTCAGAAGTATCTTCCCATATCCTTTAACCTTGGCTGTTGTAGTATTTCCCATAAACAGATCCTCTTCGGGTCCAGCGGGAGCGTAGGTTGCAAATGCTTCTTTTACAGCGCAAACATGTTGAGTGGCACCAGAATCAAGCCACCACTCCTTTGGGTTTCCAGCCAAATTGCACTCTGATAGCATTGCACACAGATCATCCATGTCATCATTCTTTTCCACCATATTGGCTTGTCCCTTTCCTTTGTCCTTTTTCGGGAGACGACAATCTGGGGCTTTGTGGCCAGCTTTCCCACAATTATAGCAGTTTCCCTTGAACTCTTTCTTGGCTTGCTCATTCTTTTGTCCGGTGGACTTCTTTCTTTTCTTACTTTTTGGGGCAGCTTCTTCAACGATATTCGCTCCCATAACCGTTGAATTCCCACGCGACTTCTTCTCGGATGTTTTGTTATCTTCCTCAATCTTGAGACGAATCACAAGATCTTCCAACTTCATTTCCTTGCGCTTGTGCTTTAGATAATTTTTGAAATCTCTCCACGAAGGAGGCAACTTTTCAATCATTGCAGCCACTTGAAATACTTCGTTAACTACCATGCCTTCAACAATAAGGTCATGAAAAATAAGTTGAAGCTCTTGAACTTAGGTTCCAACGGTTCTTCTATCTATCATTTTATAGTCTAGAAACTTGGCAACCACAAATTTTTTCAACCATGCGTCTTCAGTCTTATACTTCTTCTCAAGTGCATCCCACAATTCTTTAGAAGTTTTCATAACACTATAGATATTGTACAAATCATCCTCCAAAGCACTTAGGATGTAACCCTTGCATAGAAAATCTGCCTGTTTCCACGCCTCAGCAATCATAAATTTTTCATTGGCTGGCATATCAGCAGCAGGCACAGGAGGGTCTTCGTTGGTGAACTTCTGCATACCAAGAGTGATAAGCCAAAAGAACACCCTTTGCTGCCATTCTTTGAAGTTGGCTCCAAAAAATTTCCCCGGTTTTTCCGCCGGTGGCACAGCAGTTCGGCTTGTTGCCGCAACAGTCGCAGAAGTAGTAGCGTTTTCAATTGCCATTTCTTTTCACTGTTAAAATAGACAAACTGTCTGAATACTCAGAATAGCAAACTTTTTACAACAGCAACGATGAAGTTTTTATGTTCTTCAAATCGTTGTACAAGTATGAACTTTAATATTCCAACGAAGTTTTTATGTCTTCAAGTCAGAATACGAAATTTCATACGGAGTAGAAAACCACACATGTTTTATTCTCCAAAACAGAATACAGATTAATATATAAAATATAATTTCCTTAATATTGTTATTAAACTGTATTTCAAAAACGTTGAAATAGTAAAAAATAATTTCTGAAAACAAAAAACAGAAACTGGACAGATTCTGGAAAAGTAAGAACAGTCTCTGAAAAAATTTTAAGAATGAAAATCGAGCCCACTGAATGCACAGTGTGTCCTTAAGGAAATTATTCCCCTCAAGTACCCGAGGTTAATGGAATATATCCTCCCAGGATAGAACGATCTTACTCACTGGTGTATCGGTACCTAAAACAACGGTGTCAGCGAACAACTCAACGACAGTAAATTACACTGAAATTTATTTGTGCAGAAGAAGAAGAAGTTTTGAAGTTCAGAAAATTCGTAAGGAAAATTCTGAGGAATCAAACGAATTTATAGCCATGGAAGTACTGTTTCTAAAGGTTTGCAACCCTTCAGAACAGTCACTTTAAAAACGGTGGTAAATTTAAATAAACTTTGGGAAAGAACCGGGTCGCGGGTCAGACACACGGATCTGGGTCACTAACGAGTAGGATTGGATAAGTTAATTAATTAAAATTAAAGAAAATTTGATCCAAAAAGATTATCAATCAATCTGATCCGAAGCCGAAGCCGAAGCCGAAGCCGAAGCCGAGCGACGACGACGGCGCGAGGGGAGACCCTCTTCTTAACCCTTTAGCAACAAGAAGGAGTACTTCTACTTTTAAGTAGGAAAACTTTTCTTCCACTACCAATAAGGAAAAAATGCTCATTTCATAAAGCAAGAAGAACAACTCATTTTCCTCAACTTCTTTTCCCTCGATTTCTCATTTAATCTATCAATTAAACCTAACAATTTTTGTTACAAAAATAATTTAGTGAAGAAAACCTTGTCTACATTTTAATGAGTAAACGCGACACGTTTGCTCCCACTATCGCCCAAATAGTTTTTATTTTGTCCTATTGGAAAATAGTGACGGTACAAATTCAATCATGATAAGTATTTTGTCTACGCCTAAATCCTACTTTAAGTTAAATCAAAACTATTAATTGTGGGATGGGACCTAAGAGTTCAATTTAATTTGAGAAGAACGTACGAGACCACATCATGATTTTTCTTGTGACCTTTCCTGTTATAGTAATACTCTATTCTTTCACAACATTTGTCTATTTCCTCCCTCATATTCCAGACCTGGCAAATTTCAGCAGCTCTGCCTTCCAATAGTAGTAGTGTTGTTTTTTCCGTTTTAATTTATGTGATATATAATTATTTAGTTTTTTTTTTTAATATTTAGTGAGTATTTTTTTCTGTCTCAAGTTAACTTTACGAGATAATTTATAACAACAACATATGCAGTATAATTCACAAGTGAGGTCTAGATAGCATAGTGTGTACATAGACTTTACTTCTACCTTGGGAAGATAGAGAAGTTGTTTTCGGGAGACTCTCGGCTCATAGCAAGAAGAAAATAGGCAGTAGCCACAATTATAAAAAGATTTACAGTCCCACAATTAAGTAGAACTTATTTTAGAGCCTGTTTGGATGAGCTTATGCCTATAAGCTGTTTGCAGCTTATAAGCTAAAAAAAATAAGTTGGGACAGTCTAACTTATTTTTTTTTGGCTTATAAGCTGTTTTCAGCTTATAAGCTGCTTTAGATAAGCTAAGTCAAATGGGCCCAATTATTTTTTTGAGCTTATTTTAAGCACAAAATGATTTTAAGCTAGCCAGCCAAACATTCAAAAAAGCTGAAAACAGCTTATAAGCAACTTATAAGTCAATCCAAACAGACTCTTAAATCATAAATTTCAAATGTCTTTCTTTCTTTTCTTAAAATACATTCCTAGTCAAATGGCACCACATATATTAGACAAAGAAGTAATAATTTAACTGATAGTTTTTTTATTTTTTATTTTATAAGATAATTAATAATCAAACAAATATTATAACTTTTTTAGATCAGAAAATTTAGCTGATAGTTTTTTTTATTTATTTATTTTATAATATAATTGATAATCAAACAAATATTATTACTTTTTTAGATCAGAAATTTTAAAAAATGAACATTTCTTTTTAAAATTTTATACCTAAGGTAAAAACATCTCATAAATTTGGACGGAGGAGGAGGACTAATACTCCCACGTGTTTCACACCAGACTTTGGTTAGGACTTGTCACCACAGCCTAGTGTTATCACTCTTATCACCAAATGCTATCTTCAATGGTCCACCTCCAAATTAATTCCAATCCACCTTTGCCACGTATTTTTTAGGGACCGTTTGGTACGCGAATTAAATTATTTCGGGATTATAATTTTGGGATTGTATTTTCAGGGCTAATTTTTCCCATCTAGAAGGAAAATAATTCCATGTTTGGCGAGATAAGGTGGAATATTCAAGAATTAAGTTTTTTATTTTATACTATAGTTGGTAGAAGATATAAATTTATCCCGTATCCCGTCCTGCGTACCCAACGACCCCTTAAGCCCCTCTTATTAATTCCATCTACTATTTTTACCTAGAATTTACTACCTTAACTTATTTATACCAAGGGATCGGTTGGTTATAATAATATAAAAAAAATCATATACCGCGTAAGTTGAACCATTTTTTTTAGTTGGTTCCATATCATCAACAACATATGCTAGTTTCATACTGAATCTAACGGCTTGGGCGTAGTCATATATTTCCCAAGGAAATGCTTACTATCTTCCTGCAAAATATAATTTGGTATTTGGTGAATGGAGAAACTTGAAGACACAACATTTATAATAATAGTGTCTCGTATGATATGATCCTAAATGGCACAAATGGCACAAGGATGCTTAGAAGGACGTGGGATGTTTGAATGATTACATGAGAAGAGATTGTGGAGGGTTCTACACCAACTGGCTAAAAGCGCAAAGAGCTAAAAGTGTAAATTGCTGCTATAAGATGCAAATCATGGCCAAGATCCTATATTCAAAGACTAAGGATGTAATTTGGGCTACAATTGCAAGACAATTGGTGTTTGGAAGATGAAGATCCCGGATTGGGCTATTTTTGCAAAGAGCCACTTTAGGGCCTTTGTTGTAAGAGATTTTAGCATAAATAAGACACTTAGTTTTTCATTTCATTTAGTTAGCTTATGCATTATGATGAGATGAATACTCTTGTTGAGTGATAGATTATTTAGCTAGGATTAGCTTTAGTTGGTAATAGATAATTATGGATTCCATTGTTGGTTTTGAACCTCATTTCCATTGATTTTCAATTAGAGTTGCTCATTTGTGGATTCAATTGATTAACTCTTGTCTTTAATTTCAAATAGTATAGGTTCTCTTAGGTTGAATTCAATTGGGAGGAGTTGGATTTCATATATCCAAGTTTGCCCATAAATTCAATCCTGATTTGGTCTTGCTTCTATCCCTCTTTTCTCATCCCCTTTCTTCAATTCTCATCTCCCAATTTCTTGTTATTTTAGTTTCCGCGTATTTGTTGTTTGAATCCGTGTCTTCTACAAGCTGTATCTTATCATTGTAGTAGTGTTGCGACAGTAATTAATTTGGTACTTACTGATACATTAGTTTCTAGTTTTACTGCATAACTCATCCAATCTTATTTAATATCTTTAGTACTTATGATACTCCCTCCGCACTGTATTACTTGTCCACTTTCTTTTTTGCACTCCCCTTAAAAAATTATAGATAAAAGGTGTATTTTTACTATCTTACTTTTATTTCTTTCCAATAAATTGCACTCTAATCAATATTAATTATTTTAAAAAACACTTAACACTAAGGGTAACATGAAAATGACTTAATTAATTCTATCTTGATTTTAAAAATGGACAAGTTATTTGGGATAGTTACTTTAGTAATGTGGAGAATTAATGCGGGGCGGAGGGAGTATCAAAGAAGGTGCCCATTTCATTTTCAATTGGTATATTCTCCGAGATTTAAAATAAAAAATAAAAAAAATCCATAAGTTGCAGGCCACTTTTTTTAGTTTAGTGTGGCTGTATGGGAACATAACTTGGGTGGGAGCCTAGGTAGTTAAATTATAATTTCAAAGTTTGGTGAAACCTAGACACTCACTTGCCACTACAGGAAATATATATCACATCTTATTTATGAAAGACGAAATTAATACCTAAACCTAGATGTCCACTTGCTTCTAAAGGAAAGATAATCATAAGTCGTACATTGTAGGAAAACTAAGTGTGTACAGATGTAGAATAATATCAACTAGGCCACGATGTCCACGGCTTACAATGTCACTCAAGTACATTAATAACAATATTTTAAGATAATTATTGATGGAAAGTGCAATTATTTGTATTTCTTCTGTACAGTACTTGAATCGAGTATTTTTAATAGCCTCGAAAAGAAAGAATTTCGAGGAGGTTAAGATGCCAAATTAAGAATACAGAAAGGCACGCCATTTCATCATATAGTTGAATCAGAAACATCAACCCAAATATCACAACAACTCCATTTCAATTTAATTGTCTTATAATTTTTTTTAGTTTGTTTAAAAGAATATCTCTTTCTATATTTTATAATTCTTTAATTTCAACATTCTACATAGCATGTTTAAGACTACGGGATTCAAAAAATATTTTGATACATTACATACATCTTTAATTTAATGTCATAAAATTAAACAAATTTTTTTATTTTTTTAACTTTTGCATTTAATCAAATTAAGACAGTTAAATTGAAACAACAAATATTAATTTTACACTCAATGTATATAACCAAGTCTAAAGTTAAACAGATTCACTTTACAATAAATTTGATTCTTTTTTCTTTTTCTGTTTCCTATGTTTATCACATGCCAAAAGTCTGAAACCTTGGCTCCTTGGACCAATCAGTAAACTGACATTTGATCCTGTGTCCATATGAATGTGTGAAAAAAAAAAAAAAGAAGAAACCGAAGGAAGGGGGAAATAAACCTTAAAAATGAGTCAATGTTTGGATTCATCTTTAATTTTCTCTGATTTGTGCAAGTAGTCTACACATACTCTACTTTTATACGTGCTTAATGTATATGCAGCCTCCTAAATTTGTCTTTTTTTTCTTTCTATTTTGACACTTCAACTAAGTATTGTTCCTACTAAACCTCTGAACTTGGCTTCAAGTGTGTCTATTAAACACAATCCGACTTACATAACATATATGGTGAGGTTCAATTTTTTTTAGCCTTGCGAGTGAATGTCAATCGCATCCTACTTAGAAAATTCAACCAATTAAAACAACCCATCCATTTTGATTATACTCATAAGATATTAAGGTTTTTAGTTTTCAGTTTGGCTTCCAGTTTTGGTTTCTTATTTTTCAATTTTTGATATTCCAGTTTTAGTTTCTAGTTTTGAATTTTTATTTTTCAATTTTGGTTTCTTATTTTTCAGTGTTGTTATTTGATTGGTTTAAGTGGTGGTTCTTCACTTGTATAACATAGTAGCACACTTCTTCCTATCTGATGTGTATAATTAAAATGGGTGGGGTGTTTTAATTGGTTGAATTTTTTCCACCTAGAATGCTATTGACATTCACGAGCAAGGCTAAAAGAAAATGAAACTCACTATATATGCTATGTAAGTCGGATTGTGTTTGATCTACACACTTGATGCCAAATTTAAGGGTTTAATAGGAACAACACTTAGTTAAAGTGCCAAAATCAAGAAAAGAGACAAGTTTAGGAAGCCGCATATGCATTAAGCCATTTATATTCAATATAACTGAGAACAAAGGAAGACAGTTCAAAGTTTATTTTCTTTATTGGAAGTATATCAAATTCAAAACTTAGACCTTTTTTCCACTTGGAGAAACATATGATTTCGAATCTTTGCGGACACAGTGCATGTTAAGGTATTCTTGTACCAACTTCCAAGGTTCTGACTATATATTAATAACAAATAAATTACACAAATTAAAAGGTTGTTTAGTTACCAAAGGATGTCCATAGAAAAAGTAAGCCTTAAAACTAGGTCGATTGTCACATGACATGCCAGTATGCTTCGATAAGCTGATAACCTAAGATATTAAACTTGTCGTTTATTAATTGATAAAGAAGCAATCTAATCACCAACTCAACACTTTATCCAGACATGAAAAATCTAATAATACAATCAATTTGGACAAATTATAACACTCGATACACTAAGCTTCCAAATAACTTCGTTTTGTTTTAAACTTTCACTTATATACATTGATAATGCAATTTTTTTAAACTACTAGTGTGCTTAACGTGTTGTATCAGATAATTTATCTTATTTTTCTAGTCATAATTTGACTTATCATTGAACAATACTTATAGTTATGTTTTAGGTAAGTGATAGCAAAATTTCTTTTACACTGTGAATGTATTAATTTTTTTTTTATTAGATTGAGAGTAGCTTCGGCAACAATTTTAAATAAGTTGCTAGCCTGTATAGAGGGTACTCATGACGTATATTAAAATACGAGTCAAGATTTGACGTGATGATTTTTTCTTTTTAGTCTTTCTACGACTCGTGAATTACTACCGTCGATTTAGAAAGGGATATTCCACCATTCTCATTTGACATATGCATTTCACATTTTTTTGGAATTCTCACAGAAATAATACATATTAGTGGAATTTTACAGCCAAAATTGCACATTTTGGGAAAAATTCAAAACTACCCTTCCAATGTTAGGAGATGCGGTAGGTAGGAGACATGCTTTTGCTTAAGCCCAAACCAAAGAATCAAATGTAAGGCTGAACATCTAACCCATTGTACCAACAATGACTATCAACCAATTACATAGGCACAACTACATGGGCCACAGACACAGCCCACCATTGATACAACCCAGCAGATCCGTGAAATTGTGAAATGGACAGTATAAGAGAAATAGAGAAGATGACCCACATATAATTAGCGGAAGAGGACATACCCAAGTTATACGAATCAAACCATCTCATTCTCTTGTATATGAATATTTATAACGTACCAGACAAAAAAAAAAAAATTGAAAATATTTTGACAATGTTTCTCATGGATCAATTAGAACTACATTTCAGGCCAATTTTAGACTGGTTGAATTGGGCGGGCCAAAATGGGTTGAGCCAATAAATAGATGTGTCACTGTCAACCCAAATTTTTGCGGATTAGACATATCATGTTTTTATTGGTTCATTTTAGAGAAATTTATTTGTCATTGCTATCTCCAAGACCTATTTATGAATAATAACTTTATTTTATTTTATTTATTTTTCGTAGCTAAAACACTTTCTTAAATTACGCATCGTAACTAGTATCTTGTATTTCACAAGTTTTTCTTTTAAATTGATTTTCTCTCACCTACCAAATCTATCTTCTCCCTCCCTCTCTCTTTCTCTCTCCATTCCCTCTCCTACCCCATATCTCATTTTCTCTTACCACTCCTTCCCTCCTCTATCTCTTCCACAACTAACTTACTCCAGTGTATCAATCTTAAAACCAAATATCTCACAGGTATACATTTACATTTGGCCTTATTACCTTTGAAAGACTACCATGTTAAAGGCAAGGTTACCGTTTTTGTGAAGAAAGGAAAAAAAAGAAGACAAAGTAACAGTAAGTTATGGTGATAAAACGAATCGGTTAAAATTCTATATTCCAATGTCTTTACTAATTTGGGTTGTCGGGTTGAATACCCCTCCATCTCTTTCACAACGCCGCCATCAGTACCAAAAACAGTGGTACCCCCAGATCTTGTTTTCCCACCAGTGTATCTGGCCTGAATCCATGGCCCTACCGAATTTTCTCAGATCTAAGTGTATTTTCCGATTTGAGTGTATATTTCAGATCTGAATGTATTTTGATTCTTGTATTTTTCAGATGTAGCCAAATTTGAGTGTATTCCTTATTTTTTAGTGTAAATACAGTGTATTCATCATTTATTTGAGTATTTATTTTAGTGTCAATACATTGAAATACAGTCGAATATGTATGTACTTGACCAAAATTTTCCACTGATTGTTGTTGCTTTGCCATGGTGCAACCTCATCCAGAAATGCTTTTAGGTATCTTTTTTTTTTTTTTTTTGAAGAGAGGGTGTGAGGTATTGTTTAATGTTTTTAATGTAAATACAGTGGTATTTTATATTTCGTCGGAGATTCGATCGATTTTGATTATATTCTTCCTTTTTAAATATAGTGTATTTTGTATTTTTGCCGGAGATTTGGCCGGATTTAACTGTTTTCTTCAATTAGTCATTTTTTAGTGTAAATATATTTAAATACAGTCGAATACATGCAAATACAGTTAAATACAGCGAAAACAAAAGGATTATCAGTATATAAATACAATGAAATACACAACCCCTTCATGTATTTAAAGGATTTATTCCACTCTGTTTTTATGATACGTGTATTTCGCTGTATTTAAAAACACAGGAATACAGCCAAAACTCCTCTCACTTTGTTTTTATGATACATGTATTTCGATGTATTTAAAAAGCCAGAAATACAGCCGAAACCACATAAAAGGTAGTTACGGTTTGTAAATTACAAACTTGTAGCGTATATTGTTAGGAGCTTATAGTAGGTAGTTGTTTATGTAAGTTTGGCTTAATTTTATCATCCCTAATTGAAATCTATCAAGACTTATATGGTTTAAAAATATATAAGTTCTATTGAAGAGATTAAATTGATGTCTAAGTTTACATTGATAATTAGATGCAGGACTCTCGTTATCAGAATTCTGTCCTTAAGGAGGGTCACCACTTATAGATGAAACTTTTGACTAATGACTAATTTTCTAGTTCAAATATCATCTTGTTGCGTGATTTAGCAGTTCACGTGGAGCTTCTACAATAAATGAACCAGTAGGGCTGAAGTATTAGACTTGCTTTGATAGAAGCACTGTAATCCTAAGTAGAATAATAATCATCCGGCAGATTGCTCCCACTCTTATCCTTCCGTTGATGTCATAGAAGATAGAGAGCCTTCCCAAGAGAAGGAGTACTAAAAAGAACATGCGCAAGCTAGGCTATTAGAAGGAGAAAGCGAAGGAGTGAGATTAAGGTTTCATTAGGATAGACTAAAGACGAAGCCAAGAAGGGCAAAGGTGTAAATATACCCCTCAATTTTACAATTTAGAGCAGATATACCCCTCGTTACAAAAGTTGTGTATATATACCCCTGCTGTTACAAAATGGTGCAAATATACCTTTACCGTTACGAAATGGTGCAAATATACCATTTTCGCCGATGAGATTTAAAAAAAAAAAATATTTAGGTTATCTTTAATTAAAAACACATGACTTTAAAAAAAAAATCTACCCATTTTGTTTTTAGTAGACATATTTTTCTAAAGCCACATTGTAATTTTTTTTTGATGGGTCGGGTCTGGTTCGTTTAATAAAATATCTCTATGACTTAAAAAAATAAGTCTACCTAATTTTTTAAACGAACCAGACTCGACCCATCGGAAAAAAAAACTAAAAAAACTACTATGTGACTTTTCTAAAGTATGTCTACTAAAAAAAAACGGGTAGACTTTTTTTAAAGTCACGTAGCATTTTTTTAATTAAAAAATAACCTAAATGATTTTTTTTAAAAACACCCTCAGTGAAAAGGGTATATTTGCACCATTTTGTAATGGTAGGGGTATATTTGTACCATTTTGTATCGGCAGGGGTATATATACACCATTTTTGTAACGATGAATATATCTGCTCTAAATCGCAAAATTAAGGGGTAAATCGAAAACTTATTGCAATGGACCAGTTTGGCCATGGATATTTTTTCGTTTTTTTTTTCTTTTCTGGAATCATGTTTAGACATAGAGTTTTTACAATTATTTGGAATTCAAAAAATTCAAAATACCTAAATCACTCACAAAAATTCTATATGTTCTCAAGTTGTATTCATAAACACAACTTCAATTTTCAAATATTATTTTTTATAATAACATATTCAGTATAATTTTACAAGTGAGATCTGAGAAGGGTAAAATGTACGCAGACCTAGAAAAAGAAATCACATTTTTATGTCCGCCCACTGAGACTCATGATCAAAAGTAGGCTGTGAAGTTGCTCTAATCCATTGAAATAATCTCTTGACAAGCTAAGCTAAAGTCACTTACCAAAATGAGTCCCACGGTTGAACCGTTAAATCAGCCACGTCGAACCAAATATATCGAGAATGAAATCCTATATGCATTTTCTGAGAAATTACTTTACTCCCTCCGTCTCAAATTATTTGTCATGATTATTAAAAATAATTGTCTCAAATTATTTTTCATTTCAAAAGCTCAAAGCATAATTAATTAGCTTTTAACCATTTTACTCTTAGTAGAATGGTGTCATTAATAAAGATAACATTAATAAAGATAACACATATATAGGGTAAATATTTGATGAAGAGAGATTATTACTTAAACTTAAATAAGAAAAAAAATAGTCAAATACCATCCTAATTAACATTTTTTAAGGAGCGTAAAATAAAGAGAAGGACAAATAATGGAAACAATCTCTTGACATGCTAGCCAAAGAGCACATTTGGATTGACTTATAAGTTACTTATAAGCTGTTTTCAGCTTTTTTGAGTGTTTGGCTAGCCAGCTTAAAGTCATTTTGTGCTTAAAATAAGTTCAAAAAAATAATTGGGCCCATTTGACTTAGCTTATTTAAAGCAGCTCAAAAAAAAAAATAGGTTAGACTACCCCAACTTATTTTTTTTAGCTAAACAGCTTATAGGCATAAGCTCATCCAAACGGGCTCAAAGTCACTTACTAAAATGGGTCCCACGGTTGAACCCTTAAATCAGCCACGTTGAACCAAATACAACGAGAATGAAATCCTATATGCATTTTCTGAGAAATTACTTTATTCCCTGGTCTCAAATTATTTATCAGGATCATTAAAAATAATTATCTCAAATTATTTATCATTTCAAAAATTCAAGGCACAATTAATTAGTTTTTAACCATTTTACTCTTAGTAGAATGATGTCATTAATTGAGATGACACGTAAATAGAGTAAATATTCGATGAAAAGAGATTATTACTTAAACATAAAAAAAGGAAAAAGTGGTCAAATACCATCCTAATTAACATTTCTTAAGGGGCGTAAAATAAAGAAAAGGACAAATAATTTGAAACGGAGGGAGTATTAACTTTCTTGTGGGGCCGTGTCAGCGATCATGAGCCTGTTTGGATGGGCTTATGCCTATAAGCTGAAAATAGCTTATAAGCTAAAAAAAATAAGTTGGGGTAGTCTAACTTATTTTTTTTGGCTTATAAGTTGTTTTCACCTTATAAGCTGCTTTAGATAAACTAAGTCAAATGAGCCCAATTATTTTTTTGAGCTTATTTAAGCACAAAATAACTTTAAGCTGGCCAGCCAAACACTCAAAAAAGCTCAAAACAGCTTATAAGCAACTTATAAGCCAATCCAAACGGGCTCCATGTAATCAGCTGGCTCCTTCGCTTGAAGGGCCCTAAAAGGAATTTCAGTCTCACTGACTAAGGGGTTCAACTATATATTTATAAGAAATAAATAATGCCGGTCCCTTACCTTTTTGGTTCTATATAAACTCCCTCTGTCTTTGTTGTTTTTCATATTATCACTTATTTGTTTTCCTTATATTCTCTACTATTTAGTTGGAGATCAAATTTCAATTAATGGCGACTGCTTCTCCAATTAACTCAAAGAGACAGATAACAAGCTTTCCTCCAAGAAGGGGCCAAATTAAGGCTCAAATATTTGAGAGTTTTATGGAGACTATATGGTCAATAATGTCATCAAAAGCAGGGGAAATTCTGGTTAAAATCAAGAACAGGACCAGCAGAAATGTCAAGGAAAGCTCTGCCTCCACAAGTACACCAAGTTCATACACTTCTGTTCGCTAATGTGATAATTCTTGAAGCTAAGAGAAGCTTTAGATTATTACAAAGATGGTATATTGATAATAGCATGCCTTAGGTGCAGATATCTTTTGTTTATTCATAGGTGTAGTGTTCAAGAAACAAATTAAGGTATGTTGGTAAACATGTAATGATAAGTTATACTTAACTAGTGCCCCTGAACTATTTCCGTGCATGTAGTATATATCATGTATGATAATACAAAAGTCCTATAGACTTCGTGTTACTTATTTTGTACGGGTATGAATGGAACAGTATGGACAATGACGATTCATATAGCAGACTTCAGCTTGCTTGATATCGATATTAGCGCATAGTTATTGTTGTAATCATAACCTATGCCCTTCTCTCAATATATAGTTTTTAAGAAAAATTTGGGCATTAATGATATGAGTTTGTTTAGTGCAATCATCCTTACTAGTGCTCATAGTAATTTTCTGGCCCTGATGCACAGCACCGAGATTCTAGATGATATATGTTGTTGCTCCTTTAATTTGACTTGGACTGATGCACCAAGTCCACCAAAAAGTTTACCTTAATCTTTAAAGGAAGATAGAGATTATGTTGACTAATCCATATAGCATAGTGATTCATGTTATCATTATTATTATTATTAGAGGGAATCTGATTTGAGTTCTTCAATAAATAATGGAATTATTAATAGGCTTTGAGAGTTATGTCCACTTTTTTCTCTTACATTGAAAAGACTAAATAAACATTTTAAGTTCTTTCAAAAGTTACGTGACTCTAATATGCTAGGAGAAGAAACTCCAAGTTATGTCCACTTCTGTAATTAAATGGTTGTTAGTTCACTTCAAAGAACTCTTTAGCACATTAATGAGAAAATATGTACAACTCCAAAGAATAAATAAGAGCAACCTTTCTAATCAAATGATGGGCCCGTCTGTTTTTATAGTGGTTGACATAAAATCTTTGAAAACCATATACATTTGTATTTAACCAAGTACTCAACAATTTTCAAATTCTTTTCTTGTTTTATCCAATATTTTCCATGGTTGTGTTTAATATTTTAATTGCATAGTTGTCATGAATGTGACTGGAATTGGACGGATTCATTAATAGTCACCGTTACTATATAAGAGGATAAATATTCAACTATTTTACCCAATGAATATAATTAAGAAGTCAATCCTTCAAAATTCTGCCTTTAATTAACCAGCTGGATGTTGACGCCCAATTTTGTCCCTCATTTATTTAATTTTTATTCACTCGGGCGTCTAAATTTACTGACGAGTTAATTACTTTATTTTCACTACTATTATTTTCGCTACTTTTATTTTCAACATTACGAGCATTACTTTATCACAAATTTTAAATGTTCGTCATCGTTTCATTTTCGGGTGGACTCGTTAAATTAATTACAAGACAACACTTTGTTAAATCCTTATTTTTCTACATATTAATTATTAATTGTCTTCACATAGTATATATTGTACTAGTTATTAAATTAGAAGCCCAAAATTATTTAAATGAAGGAGGAAGGATCAACAATTTTCAGCCAAATTAATGGTCCAAAATACAAATACAATAATCAGCCCACATTTTAATACCCAGTCCACATTTTTCAGCTCACTATTCATTCAACATCAGCAGCCCATCAAACATTTCACCCGATCCAGCCCATTCCATCTACCCGACCCGGCCCAATTTTTATTTTTTCTTCTAAACCTAAAACCCTTCACGCCTCTCTTCTCTTCCTCTTTCCCTCTCCCTTTCCTTTCTCTCTTTCTCCTCAATCCCTTCTCAGTCGCCCCTCTCTCCTCTCCTCACGCTCCTCTCCACTTCCTCTTGTCCCCCACGCCTATCTCCTCCACTTTCTCTGTCCCCCGCTCTTCTCTCTCATACGCTCCTCTCTCTCTTTTCTTAAACCAAACGAAACCCTATAAATCTGGGGCGAATTGAATTGCAAAGGGGAGATCGAAAAAAGAGTGGAAGATCTGGAAATAAAATCTCCCTACAAAACACAAGTTTTAACCACCTCAAATTTCCGAGAAAACAGACAGTTCTCATCAACCGTGTTTAAAAAACATTTTTTTTTAAATTCAGCCGAAAGGAGAGAGAGGGGGAAAAAGGGAGGAACGGATTGGGAGAGCCAAAAAAACGAAATCGACTTTAAACAAAAAACAGACCGGATAATCACAAGATCTGGAACCCCAAAATCCCCCTACAAAACACAAGTTCTAATCGCCTCAAATTTTTCCAGAAATCCTTAGGTTTTACGACTTTCATTCGTTCGATTATCGGTCTAACTTTAAGATCGTTAAATATTCGATCTGTCTTGGTGGACTTTGGCCACGACAGAGATTTTCGAATTCATTTGTGTCGAGTTCTAATCTGTTCATACGAGAGAGTAGATTCGAGACCCGACGACCTCAGTTCACTGCACCCGACAAAGGTGATTTTCCTCCCTTAATTGTTTTAATCAGTTTCTGTCGATTGTTTGCTGTTTTGGTACACATTTTCGTTAAAATGTGTGTTAGGATGTTTTGATATCGTAGTCTGTAGACCGGCATGCCTATTCAGGATTTATCTGTCGATTAGCAAAGTAGGCGATAAGATGTTAGTTTATATGATGTTGGTTAAATGATCGTTGTTTGGCTCGAGTGCTGTTGTTCGAAGTCAGATAGATTTGTTAGGAATCTATGTTCGATTACTGTTTGTTGACGTTTATGTTGATGCACAACGTTGTCATAAATGTGTATAAGTGTTTCATATAAGTTTAGTGATTACATAATGCCATAACTGCCCGAGATTAAGGCCTATAAGAGATAAATCTAGTTTGATATCGAACATGTATGCACATTCATGGTGATATTACATGGTCTTAGTAACATTCTATCTAGTTACTATGGTTAGTGAATTTGCTAAACTGTGATGTAGTTGGCCTAGTTAATAGGTGTTTAAACATAAGTTTCAAGTCCAAATTTTGCACTAGTGAGTGTATTGCCAAAACCTGTCGCATTCTTTGTTTATAAGGAGTCATTGTCTCAAATAATTCTGTTGTAATTGTTCAATTGAGGCTGCCCGGACTGCTGAATATTTTTTTCATTTTACTGTCCCCCTGTTTATTAAGATAGTTAATCCATGCAGTGAAGAGTTGAAACTGTTTTAGAAGGCTCAGAGATAGATGGATTGTTGACTGTATTTCGTTTGGAAAACGAATGCTACTTATTCCTTGAAATCAGTAGGGTATCAACTAAGCCTAGGAAGTATTGGTATTGGTTATCTTTAAGAAAACATGCCATCTGTGGGCTGCAAAAATAGATTTAAAATGCCAAGATTTTCTTATTCAAGTCCATTTTTTATGCTTAGTTATTGATAACTTATTGGTTAACCTGCTATATCTATGATAAGTGTCTCATAACCTGTAATTGTGTGTAATTGTTTGCTTCTGTTCATATACATTAGCTATAATATTAGGGATTTAAGTATAGGATTCTAAATATAGTCTAAAATGGATAAAATCTGGTCCAAAGGATGATGTTTTGCCTTAGTGAGCATGTTGCTAAACCTGCCAGTATGCCTTGCTTATGGGAGTTTACTTGCTTAGATGATTCTGCTGTACTTGTCTAACTATGACTGCTGCATACCCATGCTACTCTATGCTACTGTTTCCTGCTGATTTTTCGGCATAACACTCCTGCTCCTTTGTGACTTGTTTTCTTATGTGTTTCTATTCCTCTCATCCATCTTCTATTTTCTTTTCTCACTTGGGATTTTCATAATACATAGGAGAGAAGTCTTATAGTTGCCTAAAATTGCTCATGGTTGTCGATCAAAATATTGTCTGTTGGCATTTTAAACTTGTTGTTGGTTCTGGTATTGTTAAAAATCAGAATGGGCTCAAAAGAGTTTAAGCATTCAAAACTCAGTCTAGCGACTTTAAACCTAGGCAAGTGACCTGTTGAATTTTATGAATGAAATGTCTGCCATCATGTGTTCCATTGCCTTGTCATATGTACTTGATGTAGAGTACCATACTTAGTGACATTCTAAAAGAACTATTACATGATAATTCAGTTGATTCATGCCTTGATGAGTGATCTACAAGATCTAGAGGTTATGTTAATTGGTAGCAATTAAGTCTGCTTGCTAGCTAGATATATGTTCATTTCGCCTTGCTTTATTGCTAATCTGAAGAATGTTCTCATGAATATTGCTGAATGTATGCTGGATTTCTATGTTTGATTATTGCAACACACACAATGCACTGGTTTGGGTACTTGTTTAAATGAGACTGTGGAATATATATTTCTCTTACCTTTACTGGGCAGCAATTTATTAGACTATTGTGTTTGGTTCTATTTGAGTACAATAAGACACTAGAGTTGACGATAAAATAGTTAACTTGTCTGCTGGGATTGTTGATAATCTGTTGAAGCTATTTTGAGCATAAATGTATAACAGGAATTCTGATTTCGGTCCTTCAGTTTGGTCTTCATTTTTTCTTTTAACGATGGTTTGCCATTTTAAACCAAAGGGATATTCTGTTGTGGATATTTCAAACTCGCATGTGCTGGAAACTTTAATCATGAACACTATATCAGAGGTTATGTTCAGGTTTACTACCTTAGTACTAGTAACTAGATATGCTTTTGAGAAGATGTTTTACCTCTATTGAATGAAAATGTGCACTGTCTGTGTTTCTAATTAATCATGATCAATTTCTCACAAACCAAGGGATAAATTGCTGAATAATCATCCTTGCACCAGTATGTTGAGTTGTCTCCCTAATACAAAATCTGGTGGGTTGAAATATCCATATGCCTTTTTAGACGTTAGCTTGAAGCAGGCTTTACATCTTATTTTCAAAGCTATATCTATGGTTAATTTGTTGAGTTTAGATCGTCAAGTCTGCCATGTATGATAATTACGTAAATTGCCTGGATAATGAATTGCTGCTAATTATTTTTCTCTCCTTCTTTACATGTACACTTCGGAGCGAAATGGAGTCTCCATAAAGACTCGTTATCCAAATAGTCTCATTTTGAGATTATGCGGCATTCGGATCTTGCATGTGCATTCCTATCCAGCTCTCTCTCTCTCTCTCGACCTCCATCCAAA
This sequence comes from Lycium barbarum, assembly GCF_019175385.1. Taxonomy (NCBI): domain Eukaryota; kingdom Viridiplantae; phylum Streptophyta; class Magnoliopsida; order Solanales; family Solanaceae; genus Lycium; species Lycium barbarum. The sequence continues at coordinate 165,873,380 of NC_083337.1, forward strand.
CGGAAAATAAAGAGTGGTTAGCCAAACGGCGGATCACTGAAAATTTTACTCTCCTATGGTAGCCAAATGTGGCTTTAGTTATCTTATTTTCATTTTCTTTGATGCTTGTTATGTGTTTGGTATGACTGACATTTTATCTAGCTGTGTGAATATTTAATTGCTTATTTCAACCGAGCCTATTTATATTAGGATGTCTTAATTAGCAGATTTAGGTCTTAAATTAAAACGAAGTTTAATTGTCCTCATAAGTTTGACACTTGTTAGTTAGAAAAGCAAATATGCTTCCAGAGTATCATAAAATGTTACACACTGATGTTAGCTTATTTTGAGAATTAAGGAAAACAAACTAGTTTCCGTGGATAACAGTTTCACTTTAGCTCCTTCCTAACATTTGAAATACGTATTTGTTAACAATCTTTACACGGGTGCATCAAACTAATATTCTTTTTATAAAACCTTTAAACGTTTATTAAAATTAATTTTACAAACAACTGTTTTGAATTTGTTAGTTAGCGTAATTTATTTTCTCCAGATATTTATAAAACATTGTACCATCTTGCGTTTTCTTTAGTTTATTTACAACTAAGCTCTTTTATACCAATTTTTTTTTTTTACAAGTCCTCTTTTAAATAACATTCTTACAGGTCTATCTATAACTTTAGCCACACTTACAAAGCTACGTTTTTCTATAATACTATACTTACACTTAGCCTAACTAATCATAAGTCCGGTCGGTTAACCATTGTTAATGGATCTTAAAGGATGCCTAATACCTTCCCTTTAGACTAATTGAACCCTTACCTAGAATCTTAAGTTTTGCAGACCTTAAACAGAGTTAACTTTAAACATAACTTTAATAAACTTCAGGTGTCCTAATTCACCATAAATAATTAGGTGGCGACTCCTTAAAATAAACAAAAAACAGGAATCTCCAATATGTCGTACTTCTAATTTAACCCGGTTAAAATGGGGTACGACACTGAATATACAGTTAATACCTCTTTGAATTTACAAGACTCTGTTTTAAAACTATTACCTTAAGGGGTCGTTTGGTTTAAGGACTCATTAATCCCGGGATTATAATCCCGGGACTAATTTATCCCATCTATTGGGATTATTTTATATCATCTAAAAGATGGTATAAAATAATCCCAGTATAAGTGGGTTAAGAAGGTATAAGCTGGGTTATCCCAGCACTAATTTTTATACCATGTTTGGTACAAGGTATAAACTTATCCCAGCACTAATTTATACCTTATACCAAACATGATATAAAAATTAGTGCTGGGATAACCCAGCTTATACCTTAAACCAAACGACCCCTAAGGTAATTAACTGATCGAGACTTTGCTCACTAGAAGAAGGACCTTTCTGCACTGAATTAAGTCAACTCCCACTTCAACTAGCAAGTCGCAACCTATCCTATTCAGACACCTAACAACGATGGCCGTACTTGTAGCCCAACGTAAAACATAGCATATCCGTCCATCAAAATAATAGCCAGTAAATATTATTTTTTGCACATTATACATAGATACACGTATTTGATACATAGTAACAACAACATACCAGTGTAATCCTACAAGTAGAGTTTGACAAACGTATGTGGTACATATTAGTGTATATTATTTTATATATTTGACTAACAGGTGTAATTATTTTAGCCGAGCGGTCCAATACCTTAAAACCCTAAAAAAGGAAGTAAAAAATCTTCCGTTGTAATTCAGTGATTAAGTACCCCTCAGTTCTCAACCAGAAATCTTATGTTTGAGTTGTAGCCCCCATATGGAAGTTTCCAGCTTGAACTCGGATAAATCAGACACCAAAAAAAATATCGTCGGACATAGAGTGAAAAAATAAAAGAAAATTAGAAAAGGAAATGGACCTTTTCCTTTTTTTTGTTCCTTTTGGGCTATTTTTACAAGTAATGCATTTAAGTGATTTTTTCTGTTTTTCTTGTACTATTATGGAAACGGAAAACAAAGTCAACCTTGAATTTCTACAGGCATTGAATGATGAATGAAATGATGATACCTGGAAAGTTTTCATTGAAGGCAGTAAAGCATACCCAACTGTCAAACACCAGTCCCTTTTAATGATCAGTGTACTGTATTTGGAGGGTTCAAAGAGGAAATTGAGAAAATGGGTCCTCTCTTCCCCTTCCCTAATCACAAATAAATCTCTCCTTTATGATGATCACCTTTTTTATTATGGTGCTTGTAACTGCATTAGAAAAATTATTCTGTTCTAAATTGATGCATTACGCATTGTCTTTTGTAATAAGAGCGTTAAATGTTAATTGAAACCAACTTCTTACGACATTTCTACATCAACCTATGATTTCTTTTATCTTCTAGGCCTCCACGCGGATATTGAGCTTAATTGTGACTTTGATGGATACTTATGGACTCATAAAGACAACTTAGTTAGTCATGTTTTTATGGAAGTAATATTCTTAATTAACTTGGTCTAGTGTACTAAGTTTCAACGTCTTAAATAGAAAATAAGATATGTACTAATGACTTGCAACATCTTAAATATTAATTTTCCGATCCATTTTGAGTTACTATTGAATACACTATTAAAAAATAGTAGTCATTATATTTAAGTGATACTATTGGATTAACAATTTTAAGTGCATCCAATATTTTTTTTCCGTAAAAGTTAAAACTCATTTTTATTCTGCATGAGGCTTGACTTTTTCGTTTTTCTTGTCTTATGAAAATACAGTCAACGTTGAATATTCACATGTATCCGAGCCTCCGAGGTTCGGTGAGTGAATGATGATGCTTCGGAAATTCTCAAAGCAAAAAAGGACATGTTTCCAGGGGCGGAGCCAGGATTCCGACGAAGGGTGTTCATATTTTAGGACAGGGGATGTGTGAGCGATAGTTTGCACACCCTTAGTCGCTAGGCTATCCTTCGTTTCTATGTCAAGGTTGTTCATTACTAGTATATATCCACAAAATTTTATATTTATCATAGGCATTCGATAATTTTTTTCGACGAAGGGTGTTCATATGAACACCCTTCAATGGGTGTGGCTCCGCCACTGCATGTTCCAGCCTCCAGGCATTTATTAATCGGCACTAATGGTTGACTGTAGTGTATTTAGAGAGCTTCCAGATGAGTACAAATTAGGTCCTACAGTGGACCCCTTTTATTTTTTGTGTGTGTACATGTGTGGGGTGTTATCTTCATTATGCACGAGGATTGATTTTCTCCGTCTTTCATTGAGTCTTTTTTTTTTATGAAAAATAGAAGTCAACATTGAATATTTGGGGACATTTCCGAGCCTCCGACGATTTGAGCATGGTCGTACTCGTAGGGATCTTAGTAGCTCAGTTAGTTTAGTTATCTAAACTTTCACCTCGTTTGTGATGATTTGATTCCTCACCTTCTAATCTCTTTCCCAATTTTTCGTATTGTCGAGCACACATTCAATTACATCTATGCCATTTTCAACAAGTCCCTACATGTTCTAAGGTATTCAAATGCACATTAAACATGTTCAGTGGTTAGCACTTAAAATCGCTCATTTTGCACAAATTAATGTAAGGCGGCATATTACGGAATTTTAATTAATCAATGATATATCACAGAAATCAAAATCGAATTTATAACAAAAAAAATAAAAAAAGGAAAACAACACCAAATACCCTTAAAATATAGAACATTTACCCGCCCCATGCCCCTCCTAAAGTAATTTCGCTTCTACTCCAACCGGCCGGAAATATTTACCCGACATACCCTCTCGCCCAAACTCCCTCCCTCTGTGATACCATCGCAGTATATTTATAGATCATGATGGTATCATAGAGAACTAAGAGAATGACTGAAACAGTCCTCCATGATATCATCTCAGTATATTTATATAGCACGATGATACCATTTTCCTGAGGAGTGTCTCATTGAAGGACTGAAGCAGTCCTTCATGATACCATCATAGTATATGTATATAAGGCGATGGTGTTATAGAGATTTTTTCGAGAAAAGTTTTTTTTTTTTAATAAATGAACATAGTCATCTATAATACTATCTCAATATATTTATATACCATAATGATATTGACAGGGCAAACGTTGGTTCACCTAAAAAAAAAATAGTGCGCAAAAAGTTGTTTATTCCAATGATGAAGTGACAAACCAAAGAAACAAAAAGAAAAACTTGCTGCCAAAGTTATTGTAACTCCAATTTTCATAAGATTTAAGAAATCAAAATAAACAATTCGACATGTGAAAAACAAAAACTCCAATATCTTCCCCTCCAAACATTACTATAAAATCCACTCCCCTAACTTTACCTCACTCACACTTTCTTCAATCATCGCAAAGCCTTACAAAGTTTCCAATTTTCCCCCATTATTCTTCAAAATCACTTAACCACCCCATTCCCCTGATAATTTTTCTCTGCGATCTGTCACTTTCGAGGCACAAATGGAAATTTCGCCGTCAAACAAAACGAACAGACGGAAAATAAGACTCCCACCGAGACGAGGAGAAGTTAAAGTAACGATTTTCAAGAAACTGTTGAAATCGGTAGCGTCAGTTGTTACAATAATCGGCGATTATGGGAAGACAATTGGAAGAGATGCAGATTGCTTTGGTCCAAAACTCATTAATCCAGCTGAAGCTCTAGTGGTGGATAGTCCTTAGATAGCGATTCTTCTCATTTCCACGGAGTTCAACCTTTTTATCCATTTCCAGCTAACAAACAGAGCTTTTAGCTTACTGCATTTCATTTTTTTTCCCCTTAATTAAGTATACGTAGTTCAGTTTGTTTGCTTTGTAGTGTATATCATAAAATGTTGTAACACTTGTTGTCTGTTTCTTCAGGAAAAGAAATAAGTACCTTTTTATTTCTTTTTGGGCAAAAATTACCTTTGAACTTTGAAAAATAATTCATTCATGCTCTTCGTTATACTTTAAGGTCAATTATACCCTTACCGTTATACTTTGAGCCAAATATGCTCTTAAGTATAATGGCGTGCCACGGGTCGGTCTCTCAGTGGCCAACTTATTTCCCCTCTTATTTTTCATCCAAATCAAATAAATACAGATCCGACCCAATCAATTTAGTACCCGACCCGTCAATAAAATATCATACCCAAATAAATCTAAACCTAACCCGTCAATAACATATCTAACGCTACTCTCTCTCTCTCTAAAAAAAACGCATACCACCTCTCTCCATCGTCTTCAACCTCCATAGCTGACTTCTCTATTAGAAACCCTAGGTTTTTCATGTTCCGAATTCAGTCCATTTAAAGGCTCAAGAAGGTACTGATTGTACATATATGCGTTTAATTGGTGCTGTTGTTATTATTTCCCTTTCCATTTTAAATTCGGGTCCATTTCTTGGTTTGTTTGTTGATTAATATATTCTGATTTCAACTTTTTCGTTAGATTCCTTTTTGTCTTAGTTATTTTCTTGTCTTTGATGTGTTTCCCTTTTGTTGGGTTATACGGAAAGTGCAATAGAATCTTATAAGCATAGTTCTTCTCTTAGGTTAGAGTCCCTATGTTTTTTTTAGCTTTACTTTTTTCTGGAAAGGTGTCCTGACAGTTATTACAAACATAAAGTTTGGTCTTACTTGCTTTTTAATGAAAATGGTGGACTCACATAGTTACTTTATGCCTATGTGGTGGACTCACATGTTATAATTATTGTTTTCTTTTAGGGTTTTATTTTTAGTGGTTTTAGGATTCTTGTCTGGTCTATTAATGTGGGGTTGGTGGTATAATGAAAGGTGATACTGTTTTAAGATTTTTATTTTTTAAAAAATATTCTTTAGGGTTTGGTCTATAGAATTTTATATTGCTTAGTTTGGTTCTGTTGTTTATTAGTTTATGGGCTGATTTATGAAAAACAAAATGAATTTAGGCAATAAACAATGTCATGTCAAGTGTGTGTTTTGGGATAAACAATTTCATGTTTTTTATACTTTCTCCAGAATATTATATTGGTTAGTGTGATAAACAATTCCATTTGATATATGTTTGGTTGTGTGGTGTCTCGTAGTCTTGTTGTCTCTTAGTATTTTTTAATGTTTAACATTTATGGAAAGTTCATTTATTTATGAACTAGCTACATGGTTCTACATTTATTGAGGGGTCCCTATTCTTATACTATTGTGTGTGGTCCCCAAAATTGATTTCTTTTTTCATTTTTGCTAATTGGTATTTGCTCTTATGATTAATGATAACATCTAGAAGATCCTTCATTGTAGGAATGGTTTAGTCATAGCAACTTGCTTATATTAGCTAGTTTTCCCTTACTTTAACTCATTTACTATTTGCTTTTCTGTTTTGGTAATTAGTTTTACATTTATGAAGGGGTCCCTATTGTTATACCATTATGTGTGGTCCCCGAAGTAGTTGAAATCTTTTTTTCATTTTTATACTATTGTGTCTTGGTTTCAGTTTGTGGTCCCTTATTTTAACTAATTTACTATTTACTTTTCTGTTTTGCTAAATGGTATTTTGTCTACTCATTTACATTAACTTTTACTTACTAATTAATTACAGCTTATTAAGATGATAAAAGTCAACTTATTCTTCCATCATGGTGGTGATTGGATTCGAGAACCACATGTATGAAAAGAAATGGGTTCACTATTGGAGAGAGTATGATCCTGATCTCTTATCTTATATTGACATTGTAAATGAGTACACGTTCCAGTTAGGATTTGTAGGTGTCCAACAATTAATTGTTGCTGGACCATCTGGAAAGTACTTTGAATTAGAAGGTGATGAAGGTATTAGGAAATTATTATCATTTGTCTCCGAAGAATACCATGTCATTCATTTCTTTGCTACTGGTGAATGTGAAATAGCTGTGCATATTCCAAATATTCTACAAAGTCATGAATCATTTTTCTTAGTACCTAATTTTGTTAATGAAGTTGGGACAGATGTGCATGTTCCAAATGTTCTACAAAATGATGAATCACTTTTCTTAGTACCTAATTTTGTTACTGAAGTTAGGACAGATTGTAGTGACACTGAGGATGATAATGGTAATGGCATTTGATTGTCCAGAATATGATAGTGAGGAATTAGAGAGACTTGCTACCCACAAGAGAAGGGTTATCACTGAAAACTTGAATGATTTTAGGGAGTTAGTTAAGGGTATGACCTTCAAGGACATACCAGAAGCAAGGAATTTCTGTAGACTTTATGCACTGACAAACAAGAAAGAGTTAGTTGTTGAAAAAAGTGATACGCATAGGGTGAGATATTCATGTGATGTTGTAGGATGCCCATTTATATGCCACATATCTGATGATGAGACTATTGTTGGGGTGACTGTTAAGACTTTAATTCCTCATAGTGATTGTGGTGTAGTGTGTGATAACCCACTGATCAACTCTAGTATCATAGCTCAATATTTCAAGGGAAAGTTACAAGATGACCTAAAATACAAGGTAAAAGATATGAGGGCTGACTAACATAGAGTTTTTGATTTAAATGTATGTGAAGGAAAATGTAAAAGAGTCAAAAGAGAGGTTCTGGAAACTTTGGAAGGTAGTTTTACAGATAATTACAAAAAACTGGAGGCCTATGCAAATGAATTGAGAGAATCAAATCCAGGAAGTGATGTTGTGAATAATTTGTCCAAGGAGGGTAACACCCCGTACCTTTAACCTAAGCTTTGACCATGATCCTAGACTTAGAAAATCAGATAAAGAATGTGGGAATTGGAATTTCCCTGTTCAATTGTAAGATGGAGGTTTACGCCCATGAACAGTGACCGAATTTCAGTATACGGCCCGTAATTCAAGTCATAAACTGTTACCAAGGATTTCTAAGCATTCTGGAATTTGGCAGTTGGACGTCATATGGTTAAATACGGACCGTATTTTAAAATACGGCCCGTATTTCAAAACATATTTGGAATGTGGAAAAACTTCCTTGATGAAAGTTGTAGATCTTTGAAATACCTTTCCAACGGTATATTATGGAGGTCAAACGGACATCTGTGCAAAGAGTTATGATCATTTTACTGAAGAGACGCAGTGCAGTCCGTATTTCAAAATACGGCCAGTATTTAACTGGGCCGAAAATCCAATTTTTCCAGAACAGTATATATTCGTCCGTATCAGTTCACATCATTATTTTTCATTCCTTCAAGCCCTAAACGACCTCCTATCCTCCTCCATCATCAAGAACACCAAGGTAAGCCCACTCTAATTATTCCAAGTCAATTCTAACATATACTCTAATAATCTAATCAAGAAATTATTGTTCCTAATCTAGGGTTTTCAAGAAAACCCATCTCAAGGTTCAAGAATCAAGATTTAGGAAATCTTCTTCAAAACTCATGTCTTTAATTTAAGTTTTGGAGCAATTAAGGTATGTAGAACTTCCATCCACATGTGGGAATCTCTACGTTCTTCTCCATGCTCCGTTTCTTGATATCCATGAAGTGCAACTCCTAGGGCATTAAACCCAACATATTGGCAGCCCATATTTATGTATTTATGTACATGAATTTTGTATCTATACTGGTTATTGTATTTCTAATATTCCATTACGGTTATTAGGAACCCTAGCTTAATTCATGAATCATGAATTCTTCCTCATGTGTTCTCATACGTTTATATGAAACTTTATGATTTTATCTAGCAAGTTACAAGCATGTTTTCAAGTCAATTATATATATATATATATATATATATATATATATATATATATATATATATATATATATATGAATTATTGTTATTACTCATGAATCAAGAACATGTTTGCAAGACTATGACAAGTTATCTTATGAAACCATATTACAAGATATTTCATGAAACCATTTTCAAGTTATTTCGTGAAATCATGATTACAAGTTATTTCACGAAAATCATGGGCTTCTTAGCCAACTATATCATGTTCATGTTTTTGGGAATTGCTTAGTTAACCGAGAAGGCTTAGATAGCCTGAAACTACGTTGCCACCATAGGATAAGGGTTGTCAGCAAGGAGGCAACACCTTCATTATGCAGTTTGGATCCTTACATGCTTATTATTACTTAAATCTCATATCCGTGGCAAGGTGTGAGTGTTCTTCTGGTAGGACGCAAGTACCAGATCATGTTGTCGGTTATACTATAGCGTTCCCCACGTTACAAGCAGTTTTACATACATGTATTTTCATTGATTTACTATTTTCAAACTTTACTCACGTTTCATGCTCATGTTCAAGTTACATTCAGTTTCCGTTCATGTCCTATACCTATGTTGTGCCATGTTCTTCATTTCAGCAGGTTTTACATACTAGTACTATTCACCATGTACTAACGTTCCTTTTGCCCGGGGCCTACACTTCACGGTGCAGATAACGGTTTTCAGGAGCATACATCTGCGCAGTAGGATCACTTCAGTTATCAGCTTATTGGTGAGCCCCACTCCTCTCGGGGTTCAACATAGAGTCTGCATTAGTATTCAGTTTATGGCAGTCCAGGGCCATGTCCTGGTAGTTAGTATTCAGACATGTTTTAGAGGTTTCATAGACAGATGTTAGTTCACAGAGTCAGTTATGCTTTCATGTTTGCAGACTATTATGTTTTCATGATTTTTCACGCTATGAGATAATTTCAAGACTTTATTCCGCAAATTACATTTTCACAATTCATTTAAATTGCATCATATAGAGTATATTGTTTTGATGCCCATGTTGATAAGCAAGCCATGAGGTTCGCTCGGTCACATGCAGTAAGGCACCGAGTGCCGTGTTTCGCCCAGGCCATGGTTCGGGGCGTGACAAGGAGGCACTAGCTCAAGGTAAAAGGAAATTTCTTAGAATGTATATTTGTTTCAAGGCATTGAAAATTGGTTTTAAGGAAGGGTTAAGACCATTTATTGGGTTAGATGGTACATTCCTTAAAGGAAAAGCCAAGGGTCAAGTATTGGTTGCTATTGGTCAAGACAGTATGAACCAATTTTACCCTCTAGCATGGGCAGTGGTTGATAAAGAGACCAAGAGGACTTAGAGCTGGTTCTTATAGCAGTTGCAACACTCACTTGAACTCCATAATGGCAAAGGAATAACCTTCATATCAGACATGCAGAAGGTAAACTACACTGTTTTTTTTTAATTTGTTTTTTAAATCTGTTTTTTAATCTGTTTTTTTTAATGTATTTATTATCTGTTTTTTAAATCTGTTTTTTTAAATCTATTTTTTCTCTGTTTTTTAAATCTGTTTTTTATCTGTTTTTAAATCTATTTTTTTTAAATCTATTTTTTATCTGTTTTTTAAATCTTTTTTTTTAAATTTGTTTTTTTATCTGTTTCTATTATCTTTTGCAGGCTAACCACTCTATCAAATCTTTGTTTTGTCTGTTTATCCAGTTTCAATTAATATAGCTTATATTGTTTGTTTCTTATATGTAGGGACTGCTTGATGTAGTAAAGAATGTACTGCCCGAAGCACATCAGAGATTTTGTGTAAAGCACATTGAGGCAAATTGGTGCAAAAGATGGAGTAAAGGTGAGTTGAAGAAGCTTCTGTGGTGGGGTGCATAGTCCTCCTATGCTGAGGAGTTTGGAGACCAACTTGAACAGATGAAGCAGTTGGATGAACCTGCTGCAAAGGACTTAATTAGCAGGTATCCTCCAGAAACATGGTGTAGAGCTTATCTTCATACAGTCTGTAATAATCAAGGAGTGGACAATAATTTTACTGAGTCATTCAACTCTTGGATACTTGAAGCAAGGTATAAGCCCATTATTGGGATGTTGGATGACATAAGGATTCAGGTGATGAATAGGTTGAGAGAAAATGATGAGTTTGTGAATAAATGGTATGGTTTGGTCAGTCCTAATATAATGACGTTTTATAATGAATATTTGAAAATAGCCCAAGTGTGCAAGGTCAATGGCAATGGAAATAGTGGATATGAGGTAACAGAAGGACATGATAGACATGTGGTGAATTTGAGGCAAAAGCGGTGTACTTGTAGGACATGGGACATTACTGGAATCCCATGTCCACATGCAATCAAGGCCATGATTCACAAGAAAATTGACCCTATTTCTGAGATACATTGGTATCATAGCAAGGAGACATTCAAGCTAGCATATAAACACAAGTTGCAGCCGGTTAGGGGCGTACAGTTTTGGAATGTTGACCCTTCTCAGGCCATGGAACCACCAGCTTTGGTCAAACTTGTCGGCAGACCTAGGATTAAGAGGGATAGAGGGAAAGATGAGGCCCTTAAGAGGCAAGGTGAATGGAAGCTTTCAAGGAAAGGTAGAGTGATGACTTGTAGCAACTGTGGAGAGCCAAATCATAATGTTAGGGGCTGTGGCAAGGTAAATTAACACATCTATTAACTGTTGTGTATCTAATATTAGTATAATTAACTGTTTTCTAATGATCTTTTTTTTTTTTGCCTTTTTGTAGCCAAAGAAAGGCAAGCAACAAGCTAAGAAAAGGCAGTCTGCTAGGGGCAAAAAGAGGCAGACTCGAGGCTTAGTTGATGAAGATGAAAATTCCCAAGTTGAAGAAGAAATCAACTTAACAGCCCCTCAACCAACCCAAGACAGTCAGCCCATACCTTGTGACTTCATGCCTACTCCAGTGCGTTACGGGCATGCTTCTAGTAGCAGCATCCCATTTCCTAACTTTGAATATCCTTCAGTTGAGGAAGATGATGAAGACCCTTTTCTAAGGCCCATAGTGATTTCTGAATTTTCCACAAGACTTCAAATGAGGCAGAAAGCACAAGAACCAACAGGTAGAAGGGCAATAAGCTTTAGAGGTGACCAGAATGGTGTTAGTGAGGCAACCAATCTTCCAGTCTCATTAACAAGCTTAACTTGGCAAGGGAATGATGCAGTTACTACCAACCAATTGGAGGCTAAAGCTCAAGAGAGGATTGGGAAGTTGAATCCAAGAAGGGGACCTAACAATTGATTTAGCTTTATGAAATGTTATTGTTTTTTGTGAATTATGGTGATGTATTTACTGCTTAAGACAGTACTCTTAATTTGTTAATTATGTAATGGTCAAACTAAATGGATGCCACATTATGACTTGGGGTGTGTTAGTTTTTGGGGTTATAGTGTGGCATCCATACATCTATTGGCTTATTTTGTGTTGTGGTTGACAATTTCTTTAGCATATTTATGGTGTTTGAAATGTCCAGTTGTTTTGTCGAATTGAATTATGTTTAGTTTGACTGAAATGTTGATGAATGTCTAGTTGTGTTTTTGAGTTGAAATATGCAGTTGTAATGTGCAAAAACTGCAGTTGTGCAGTTGAAATGTGTATGAAGTGTAGTGAATTGAGATGTGCAGAAAGTGTGCAAAACTGTGTTGAAATGTGCAGAAACTGTGTTGGTTATGTGCATAAAACTGTTATGTTTTACAGCTACCGCCAGATGCTAGCAAAGGGAAATAAGCATATTTTTGTCGTGCAGCTTATTTCTCAACTTCCTTTTCACATGCAAATTTCAGTCTATTGATGACACTTCATGTTGTGGTATTCTATCTGAACTTGTAAATACTGCGAATGGAGAGGTTGGTGTTCTATATTCTGTTTGTTTATGATTGCCATAGTGATGATGATGGAAGCGTAGTTAAAGTTAAAGATAGTCCACGTTCTAGTGTGCTATGGGCCTATTCCCACAGATGGCAAGCGAAAGCAACATAATTCTAGAAGCCAAAATCAAAGTTTATCTAGTGTTTATCGTTCTGTGCGTCCGAGAATGTTCTAATATTGATTATCAAGTTTGTTGCTGGGGATGATACTTATTATTAGATTAAAAAAACACGAGAAATAGGTGAATAGCAGATGCATATTAGATCTTAGATGTTGTGGTCCTTTATTGGCCAATGAGTGTAACATGGAGTGTGACAAATATATTCTTCCATTCTGGTCAAACCACATGTTCATGATAAAACAAAAAGACACCATTTAGGTCCCATATGATATCATTTATAGGAGCAGTTACAAGCACTTCATTCAAGTATTGGAAACTAAAAGAGCATAGCTTTAGAGAATCATAGACACAAAAAGCTCCCAAAAAGCAAATTTACACATAATATTAGCAACACTAAATTAGCAAGTTTACACATACAATAACAACAACAAACTAGCTTACGTACCAAGACTTCAACTCCTGAACAAACACTTCTACTCCTAAACATCATCATCTAGCAAAACAAACCTTTCACTTCTATTACTAGACCAAGCATAATTCATCCCAAATTAGCGACAAAAAAAATCAACTAATACGGCCAATGAAATCATAAACAACATCTTCAACTTCAACATCTTCTCTTCCAATTCCCTTGATTTGTTCACTTGAGAGTTATTTATAGCCTCCAAGTTATTCACCTTTTTCTTCAAGTTGTCTCTTTCGAGCTTAACCGCATTCAACGACTCTCTTAAATTGTCCATTTTCACCGTAGCCACTTCCAATTTACCCTTCAAATCACTTATTTCCAACAAAGCATTGTCTAGAAAATTATCTTGCCACTCCCAAAAACCACAATTTTCAGCCTGTCCAAACCAATAAAATACGAAAAAATGATCAACACTTTAATGAAACAACAAAAATAAGACTCTGGACAAATAATTCAATAATAACACTTACCTTAGGTTTAGGACACTTATAGAATATCCTACCAGGATTTGAAGGTGTTTTCGAAATGAAACAACGAGCAATTTCACCACAGTGACACTTCTTCGTTGAATTACAACTAATTTCGGACATTGCAAGACTTAAATTCACTGAAAATTACGAAAAGGTTGAAGGTGGGGTTAGAGTAACTAAGATAACTACACAAAATTCAACATAGATTAACGTTGGGCAAAAACCCAGATTTCAAAAAAAAAAAAATCAACATACATTAATGTTCAGACCTAACAATCCGCAACAAGCCTTTAAAAAACTGAAAATACAAGAGTAGCAATAGCAGATAAACAAAGATTATGGAGTTTATGAAGAACCTTCTTCCAATAAGAACCTTATGAATAACAACAGCAGCAGATAAACGCATATATGTACAATATTTGATGATGAAATGGAGGTTGAAGACGATAGAGAGAGGTGGTCCGCAGTTTTTTAGAGAGAGAGAGAGAGTAGCGTTAGATATGTTATTGATTGGTTAGGTTTAGGTTTATTTGGGTATGATATTTTATTGACGGGTCAGGTACTAAATTGATTGGGTCGGATCTGTATTTATTTGATCCGGATGAAAAATAAGAGGGGAAATAAGTTGGCCACTGAGAGACCGACACGTGGCACGCCGTTATACTCAAGGGCATATTTGGCCCAAAGTATAACGGTAAGGGTATAATTGGCCCTAAAGTATAACAAAGGGCATGGATGAACTATTTTTTAAAGTTCAGGGGTAATTTTGGCCTTTTTCCGTTTTTTTTTCTCTTTGTATTGCACTTATTAACTGATTTTGTCCGAATTTGTATAACACAATATCACCATTCAGAAAGTAAAATAAGTTATTTGTAACTATATAATTTTAAAATTTTCATATTAAAATTCATGATTATATTGACTTTATATAATTCCAAGTACATAACTTTTTTTCTAAGGAATTAGTTGTCGGAATTTACACTGAAGTTTAGATGCGTTGATCAAGCTTTACTAGTCCTTTTTTTTTTCTTTTTTCTTTTTTTAGCTTTACTAGTGTGAGCTAAGTTGACCTAAATGTGAGTAAAGAAACTTCCTTTGACTTTCTTTAGTCACTCTTATACTAAAACATTGGTTCGAAGTCAAAATCAGGTGGGAAGGTGAGCCTTTAAAGTCCATTCGCCGTGGCAACAACATAGCGTATCACCAATCACCATGAGCTGACGAAGACTGCTTAAAGAAATCAAGCCGTCAATAATAACTAGACAAGATTGTTTATACTTTAGTAATTTAGAGATATTAATGGATCAACACAATTTTCCAATTCCGGCCCTTGCTGGCGAGTGGCGACATGACTACTGTAGTGAAGAGAGTCCGGAACTTTTCTAACTCAAAAATAAAATTTTGAAACCAAAATAACCTATTAAAAAAAAATTAAGTTTCACGCACAGAATCTGTACGTAAAAAGACCAAAGCGTACATTTATACTTAAGTTCTTTTACGCACAGATTTTGTGCGTAAAATCACTGAAATAAAACGTGCCCTCCCTTCTTCCAGCCTTTGTTCTTTAAAAATCACTCAAAATTAAGTTTTTTTCCATACTTTGACCGAAGACTAAACTCCAGAATATAAATATTTTATATAGAACTTAATGTCTTTTTTAGCATACAATAATGTCGGCTCATTACATCAGGTATACATATCTGTTTGGATCGTCGTTTTAGAGGTTGTAAAGTGCTCCGAAGTAAGTTTGGAAACTTGTTATCTTTAAGTTTTTTTGGTACTTTGATCGAAGATTAGTTACGTTTCAAAACATCGGAATATAAATATTTTATATAGAACTTAATATTTTTTTTAGCGTACAATAATGTCATCTCATTACATCAAGTATACATATATGTTTGGATCGTCGTTTTAGGGGTTGTAAAGTGCTACAAAATAAGTTTGGAAACTTGTTATCTTTAGGTTTAATTGTCATATTTTATGGGGTTTTAATTAATTTATAACGTCGCACGAGTTATTATTAATCGACAATAAATACTAAAATAACTAATTATCATTAAAAAAAATAATACCCAAAAATATATATAATATTAACATAAAATGTACATTTTATTTACAAATACACAATCTCCTAAGGCCTAAGGCCAACCCCACCACCCTCACTATCATCAGGATCCTCTCTCCTCCTTTTAATGACAGGATAATTTATGTCATGATCATCCTTTCTTCCCTTCTTCAGGCCCTGGGTGAAAATATGCTTCCTGTGGGAGACAGCGGAGGTTGAAACTTTAGTAGCCTCATTAGATGCCTCAGGAGATGACTCAATCAAAAGAGACTGGACCACAGGAGCAAAAGAATGAACCTGAAATAACATATAAACAATTTAATTTAGATTTATCATAAACTAAACATAAAATAATATATAAACAATTATTTAATAAATTATTTCATTGTAATAAAATAAACCTATGTGTCGACGGCCTCCTGAGATGGCTGATCAGAGGGCTCCTTAGCTGGCTCCTCAACGGTCTCCTGAGCGGGACCTGGAGCTATAGCTGGAGGTGGAGACGGGTCAATCTGAGCAAGAGGAGACGAATCCACAGGCGCAGAAGAATGAACCTATAATATATGTAAATAATTTAGTTTAGATTAATAAAATAATTAATTAATACATTATTTTATTGTAAGAAAACAAACCTGTGTGTCGACGGGCTCCTGAGATGGCATGTGAGAGGGATCCTGAGCGGCCCGCGGAGCTGATACGCTCAAATTACACCTTTTAATGGCACAACGCGAACGTTGTCAGATATAGTAACCCAACAAGGTTGGGATCGAATCCCACAGAGAATAATATGTAGGCGTTTAAGCAGATTAGGAATTATCACCAATAACAGCTAGGCCGCACGCATCAATGGTGGTTTTTAAATATGATTTTTATAAAATATGAAAATATAAAAATCTAATCTAGAAAGCAAGTAAATTGATCAATGGCCACAAGAATGGATTAAAGAAAACTACCTCTCAAGCAACGATCCAATATATTTCATGAATTATAGATAATGGTAATATTATGTTAATTAGCCTCGGATAATGACTCTAAATTAACTTCTCTCGAAGATTAACTAGACTACCTAATTGAATATCCCTAAAACAATTAGAAGCATTAAGAACACCCGACTATGGCTACAAGTGGTATCGCCTATTCCTAGGTCAATTTATTAGATGGGGGTTAACGCCCCAAATTCATGTTAATTATTCTATCCCAAACCCGCTTTTCCTTTTCCGAATTTCAAACAAAGTAAATGGGCAAGTCCTAGGGTTAGCTACTCCCTTGAGAAACGTTGAAGAACAAGAATAATTAAAATAACAATAACGTACTTGATTAAAAGTAATGTCGATCAATAAATAAGCACAACAAGAGTTTCAATCTCAATTGTCACCAAGAAATTCCCATAAACAAGGTTCAAATAAAAGAAAGAAAATATACGTAGAAATCCTAGCCTCTAAACCTATGTTTTTTGCCAAAGATATGTAAAAATTATGACTTATGAAATATTTATAGGCGTAGAAAAAAAGTCAAACAAAATAACTGAGTCTAAAACAAAATAGGAAGAAGAAGTGCTGATTCGGAAATCCACTGTGCGACGCAGGACTTTTCCAGGAAACCTTTTTTTTTCTTCCTCCTTTTCTATTGGTCAATGTCAATTCTTCTTTTTCTTCTTTTCATTGTCCTCAATTTGGGGGACAAACAAATGTAACGTGTCCCTATGTGGTCCCCTGTTTTATTCCTTTTCTTTCTTCTTCCACTTTTATTCAATTTTATTTCAAATTTCTTCAACGTTTTATTCCTTTCTGCTCTTCAACTCTTTTTTTATTATTTTTCCCTCGTTATCCACAAATAGGCTATGATGTAATTGGATTTTGTTTCAGTTTCAATTAGTGTGTGTAATGGAAGTGAAAATGAGCCTGTATTTGTATAATGGACCCTTTTTTTTTTTTTTTACTATTTTAATTGGTTTTGTCAAGTGTAATGGGGTATGCCTTCTATTTCTCTTCCTTTTTTGGTTAATAATTGGAGGCATGTAATTGAGGAGATGGAATATTTGCTTTTGTCAAGAATAATATAAGGCGCCTTATTCTTTTGGTGAATGCCACAATTTTGTAATTTTATACTCTATTTTTTTTTTTTTGGTCAAAGCTGAAAACTCTAATATTTTATTCTGGTACAATAATTTTATACTCTATTAGTTTCAAGTTATACTCGCTCCTTTTATTTGGATTGTTTTAATTTCACGCATCATTACGAAACATTAAACTTATAGTAAAATTCCAAAAAAAAAATTGTCATGATTTTTCTCCTTACTAATAATAAAGTAGTAATAAAAAAAAATTGGCATTAAACCAATTAAATTTACTCGCTATAACGGTATAGTTACAGATTTTATCCACTTCGCCTATATTCCCTTTGCTCAAAATATTTGTCGTGTTTTTCATTTACAGGTAACATGCCCGTTAATTATTTTTCTGTGTGATCTTCGCTCTATATTTGTGCCAATTCCATCAATGATATTAAAAAGGTTTTTTGATTTTAGCAAAAATTTTGTGTTTGCAAAAAATTTTGAGGAAAAAAAGAACTTCAAAGAAAGATTTATTTTGTTAAAACAAGCAAAGCTTAAAAACTGAAAAGTTAATTTCCATTATAGCACATCAGAGCGACGTGTTACAAGTTACAATCCAATAAAGCAGTCGGGTTTTAGTGTTGAAAGATTCAGGGCCAAGGCGAAAAGCCGGTATAAGAGCATCTTCTCCCACGCTCCAACTTGCAATCAGAGAGAAGATTAGAATACTGCAGATCTTAATAAGAAAGCTCTCTTCTTCACAAATTCGAAGCAGAGTTCCATCAACTTTCTCCTACCGTCAACTTCATTCCACTTCCACTATCTCTTACTCTATGGTTTTATGAGAATTCATAATCTTCTATCTGATAATGTAGAGCGTCATTTGGAATTGCGTTCGACGTTGAAGGCGTTTTGCTCCAGGGCAGCAATCCCATAGGCGGCTCTCCTGGAGCTCTCAAACGCCTTTATGATGATTCCGGTACGACATCGTTTTGACTATCACTTTTGGTTCATCGTTTATTCTTTTTTTTTTTTTAACAGAATATTTGAGAAAAGGCCATAAATAGTCCCTCATCTATTAGAGTAGGTCTAAAATGGTCCCTTAACTATACACTTACCGATTTTAGTCCTTGAACTATCCAAAAACTTATCAAATTTAGTCTCCTTGTACTTTTATACAAACAACATACGGAATCTATACGGCTCCGTTAGATAAAATGTTAAGACACTCCCAAACTTATTTCTCCCTTCCCGCTTCTTTTTCCTCAGGTCCCTTTTTTTCACAAAAACCTAGGTTTATTTTATCAAGTTACACCATAGTTGAAAGCTCAGGACAATGATTTTACGAACAGAAGGTGGTACAGCTCCTCTCTATGGTGAGTTTTTTTAGGGTTAAAGTCTTTATTTGTGTGAGACTCTGTTGTAAAAAAAAACTCATTAATTGTTCCTCGTTTTTTTTTTCTACAGATTCTATACACGATGCCTCAAAATCAGCATCAAAGTAACCCACGGTGGTGTTATGAAGCATCAGCCTAGAAGACATTATTCTGGGGGTCGTGTCCAATTCATTGACCATGTTCATGTTTCAGAAATAAAGCTATCACAATTCAAGATTATGGCTGAGATATGTGGATATGGTAATGATTCAGTCGCATTTTGGCACAAGCATGGTAGGCTCGGTGAAAAGATGAGGCTTGTTTCAACTGATCTAGAGGTTAATTTAGTATCAAAGAACATCCCTGAAGATAGAGTATGTTATATCCCGTACTTTCGCATATTCGGAGATTTTGAACTAACTGTGACTTGTAGAGACAAGGCAACATTTTGACTCTAGCCAATATGTATACGTTGCCCCTGAAAATTTTTGATGCGGAAATATGGAGAAAGGCCAAGGGCAAAATTGGAACTTTGGAAATTGGTTTCGGGAGTTTCAAAAAAATAAACCAAAGGAAATTGGGCTAAAAAAAATGAAGACAAGGCCCAACATTTGGAGGGTGGCCGGCCATATACTATGGCCCAAGCCCATGAAATAATTAAATTTATGGGTCAAATAATAAAAAGGGGCACAAGTCTTCATTTGGAAGAAACTTCAAGAACAACCAAGAAAAACAAAGAAGAGAGAAAAAGAGAAAGAAGGCCTTCGGCCATAGAGACAAAGAAAAAAAAATTGAGGGCTTCCAATCTTGATCCAAAAATCATAATTTTCTAGCAATATTACTAACTCAAGCATGCTCTTCAACATGGTATAAATTTTAAGGCAAGGAAGTGCTTGTGTTGGCAAGTGGAAGTTTGAAGAAAAGGTAAGAATTCTACTCCTTTATATGTTATAGAAGGTTTATGTGTGTTGTAGTATGTAGAAGTGAATGAAAAGCATGAATATGCTGTGTTGTGGATGAGGCCGTGTGGTGTGAGTGAGTGTGTGGCCGTGTGATGCTATGTAGGTGAAGGAAAAATGAACAAATATTATTTAGTATGTTAATTGTGTTGATTTTAGCTTGGTGAAGTAGATGGAAGAATGATGGTTTAAGTTAACATGAAGAATTTGTTGTGGAGTTGTTGTCGGAAAGTATGCGATTTTATTATAAATTATGTAATTGAGAAAATGAAGTTGTAAGATGTAAATGATGATTGTTGTAAGTGAAATTGGAAGATAAAAATGTGTTGTGAACATTTATGTTGAAAATGGGAGGTTTTGGGTGGATTATGGTTTGGTGGAACTTTGGCATATTTTGTAGAATAATGTGAAATGTTTTTGAATTATATTTGAATGGTCTTGAATTAGTGAATAAACATGAAAACGTTGACATTAGTTTGATAGTGTGAAGTTGGGATGGAAGTTGTTGAACTATGTAGAAAAGAAGACTATTTACATTATAATGTATTTTGTGATGATTATTGATGTTGTTGGTATTGTTGGGTTGTTGTTGTTGATATTTTGGACCGAGATGACTCTCGGGGACGTTGAATATATAGGGGAAATGCTGCCCAAAATTTTGTAGACAAGTAACGAATTAAAGATTCGAATGCTAAAAGTCTTACTAATGACAATTGGTAAATATGACCATTTGTAGATTTTGGGCGAAACGGGAATTGAATTTGAGAGAGCGTAAGGCGCAACTAAGGTATGTAAGGCTTTGCTTTTCATTCTTTTGGCATGCCCTAGGTATGTTAGGCTAAGATACGAGCTTCGGGGACGACTCTACTCCTAGAAACCCGAGCTTGAATTTGGCCCTTTTTCATTCAATAGAATTGAATTAGATACTTGATGTTTTACTGAAACAATTGTGTAGACATCTAATACCTGCCCAAACGGAATTGGATGGCCTTAAATCTTTCGTACATGACCCCATGAGGCCTAATGACCACAATTTAGGTACGCCTCCTCAACTTGACCAAGGTGGGCCCACGAATTTCGATATCTCCCTATATTGCTTTATTTGATATATTTGTGCAGTATTCAAAGACAACTTTTGACTATTGCGTCAACTACTGTGAGATGGTCGTTTAATTATTTCATTGAGGTTATAACATATTTGACTGTTGTTCCGGTGTTGAACTAACAGTTCGTTTTGATTATCCTGTTGGGTTGTGGTAAGAGATTTGTATGCATATGGTTATTTACGATTCCGCTCGTGCATTTTGTTATTACCCCTTTCGCCAAGTCCCGGGCCGGTTATATTATTGTGTGCACTATGTGATATTGACCGCTGGACCCCTGACCGCGGTATGTACGACATTGACCGCTGGACTCCTGACCGCGGTATGCCGGATGTGTGACACTGACCGCGGTATCTGCGACATTGACCGCTGGACTCCTTACCGCGGTATGTCGGGTTTGGGATGTTAACCGCTGGGTACTTGGCCGCGGTACGTGTGATAGTGACCGCTGGACTTTTAGCCGCGGTAACTGTGTGTTTGATTTTCTGTGTGTATGAGACCGAAATGTTTTTCAAAAGAAAGCAAAGCATTTTGGCATTCTGATTGCCGTATTTGTCTTCCGGAACCTCTTATGTATGATTTGTACGTCAGATGCAACACTTTGGTATTATGGTTATTGTGCTCACCTTCTGTACATTGCACTTCGGTTATGACTTCGTTTTCTGTACTTCATGCTTTGCATACTCAGTACATCTTTCGTACTGACCCCCTTTCTTCGGGGGCTGCGTTTCATGCCCGCAGGTACAGAATCACGTTTTGGTGACCCACTGGCGTAGGATTTCCATTCTGCTGTTCGGAGTGCTCCCTTTGTTCCGGAGCCGACATTTTGGGTACATACTCTTCCGATGTATATGTTTATGTTTATTCAGGGTACGGCGGGGCCCTGTCCCGCCATCTGATTCTGTTGTTCCGTATTAGAGGTCTGTAGACATAGATGTGGGTAATGTACAGTTTTGTTTGGACGCGTTGTGTGAATTGTGTTTGGGCGGCCCATCCGCCGTGGCAGCCCTATCGGCCGCGTGTATGTATGCTTTGGTACGTTATGTATAGTATGATAGCCTTGCCGGCTTCTATGCAGTATATGTGGTTGTAGGCACCAGTGTGGAGCCATGTCTGATATTCATTTATATACGAGTCGTCTGTATGCTGAATCTGGTAAATGAGCGTGTAGGGGTGCCCAGTTCGGGCACTAGTCACGGCCTACGGGGATGGGTCGTGATAGAGTAATTGAGGTTTGCTTTGAACATTTAGACTCTTATATTGGAATGGATGTCGGGAAATCCTTAAATGCAGGACAAAATAGCAATAGTTCAAGTGAACATCAACAATCTGCTATAGGTACTACTAAAGAGGGAAGGGCTGATTGTTCTTCAAGTAGTGACGATTTTGAAGACTCGAATAATGATTTTTCAGATGAACATGATATCTTAGGAAGGAGTGAAAATGGGGCGCATAGATATGAAGTTAGTGACGAAGTGCAAAAAAAGATGGCTCGTGAAGATGGAGATTCTGATTGTGTTAACTCTGAAGGGTTCAAGAGCCTAGAAAGCGATTCTAATTCCGACAGTATGAACTTTCCAAAGTTCAATCCAAAGACGGATGGGTTGTATCCAGTCTTGGCACTTGAATTGATATTCAAAAGCAAAAAGGAGTTCAAGGAAGTTGTGACAACTCATGAAGTCAATCGAGGGAGGTATATACAATGGCGCAAGAATGATAAAGAAAGGATGCGGGCAGTTTGTGTGAAACATCCAGATTGTGACTGGGAGATTATGGCTTCTAAAATGTACAGAGATAGTGCTTTTCAAGTAAAGACATATAATCTCAACCACAAGTGCAAAAGTAGGAATCATAAAAATAAAACCATTACATCTTTGTTTATAGCTAAAAGATATCTTAATGAAATAAAAGCAAACAGGAATTGGAAGATCTCTGAATTTAGAGATCATGTTAGTGTTCAGTTACGAGCACATGTGACATTATCAAAATGTAGAAGGGCAAAGAAGGAGGCAATTGCAATGATCGATGGAGATATCTCTGATCAATTTAAGTTGTTGTGGAACTATTGCAATGAAATAGTAAGGACAAATCCAAATACTTCCGTTTATATGAAGCTGGTTGAAAATGAGGATCCCGGCAAGCCTAAAAGATTTCAGAGATTCTACATTTGTTTTAGTGCTTGCAAGGAAGGGTTCAAGAGTGGTTGCAGAAGGATAGTCAGAGTAGATGGTTGTTGGCTGAAGGGCCCAATGTATGGGACTCAATTGTTAACTGCCATTGGGCTTGATCCGAATAATAATATCTATCCGATAGCGTATGCAATTGTGGAGAAAGAAAATCGCGACTCATGGGGCTGGTTTCTGGATCATCTTAAGCTTGACTTGGAGATAGATGATGGAGCTAATTGGACCTTCATGTGAGACAAGCAAAAAGGTTTGGTGCTGGTTTGGTGTATTTTGGATGCAGTCTTTTGTGCAACTTGGAGTAGTTTTTGGTGCAGCTTTTTTTTAGCAGTTTGGTGCAGTTTTTGTGCAGTTTGGTGCAGTTTAGTGCAGTTTTTTTGAGCAGTTTGGTGCAGTTTTGTGCTGGTTTTTGGTGGTCTGGTGCTGATATTTTGTGCAGTTTGGTGCAGTTTGTGCAGTTTTTTGTGGCGATTGCACAATATAGTTGCCGTTTTTTGCAGTTTGGTTGCTGAAATATTTTGGGCAGTTTGTGCAGTTTTTTGTGGCGGTTGCGCAATATAGTTGCTGTTTTTTGCAGTTTGGTTGCTGGTTTCAGCGGTTTGATGCCGATTTTGGTGTTTTAGTGCTGCAACTTGGGGAAGTTTGGTGCGGCTGCTTTTTTTGCAGTTTTAAGCTACGTTCTGCACAAAAACTGCCGGAAACATGGCATTCTAGTTCAATTTAGTTGCTGGTTTTTGAATATTTCTGCATTTTTATGCAGTTTCATTAATGTAATGACTATTCATTAACGTGTAAATAGAACTACATTTTTTGCTCATAATGTTTGCTCAATTGTCCCTACTTATGGGATTGCACTGGTTTGTTGTTGTGTTCTTTACTTTCCGCCAACCGTAGTTGCAATAGCATTATATAATTAAGTACAACGTTAAAAGACTACACAATTTGTTCGAACTTATACCACCAGACATAGCGACCTTTTTTTTTCATTAATAAAGATCAACCTTGTCCGCACAATAGGACTAGAAGAAACGACGCTACACCAAACTCCTTGGGCAGCCATTTGATCCAAATAAGAGATGAAAATCGGGCCAACAGCCGTGCACGACCCAAAAACAGAGTGTCCTCACTGAATATTCCCTAGAGTCACGCCAGAAAGTAGAACAACAATCCCAATCAGAAGTAACAACGAATTTCAATGCCTCAGTGATCAATTTTTCTGATGCGACGGAATTTTTTTAAGGTATGGATCGTCCTTGTACGTCAAGTACGGAGGAAGTTCGAGAGCTCTTTCTACAATCTTCATGTCCGCATGAATTTTTGCTATCAAACTTCTAGTGATGGAAATTTGGCCTGTAATATTGCAAATAGATGCTAATATCGACAATTGTATAAGAAAGAAAAAGGTAAACTAAGAGTAACTAGGACATAATACCTCTAACCATGTGCAGCCCACAACAAGTAGATGTAATTCCTCACCATAAAAGTCCTCATTCGAATCATGAAGCAACAATGGTTCTAAATTATCTTACAATAAACCCAAAAAGATTCAAGAATAAGGAAGAAGCATTTGTTCAAGATGTCTTCAATGATAATAAAAATCTGTTCTTCAATCGAAATTCGCCGTTAATGTTATCTTCTCCAGAACATAGCATATTCAGGCCATTAACAACAATAATATGCTTCCTATTATGCTCCATTGAATAGAATTAAGACTTGTATCTCCTTTCTCTGAGGAAATTCATGATGAATCGTTGGGGTTAGGGTGTTTTTTCACAAGAAGAACGTGAGGAAAAAGTAGGGAGAGAGAAATAAGTGGTGGAATTGCTTAACAGTTTAATCTAACAGAGGCGTATAGATTCCATATGTTGTTTGTATAAAAGTACAAGGAGACTAAATTTGATAAGTTTTTGGATAGTTCAAGGACTAAAACCGATAAGTGTATAGTTAAGGGACCATTTTGGACCTACTCTAATAGATGAGGGATTATTTATTGTCTTTTCTCCAGAATATTTTACTGATTAAAATTCGTGATCGTATAAGGTGTTTGTTACAAGAGAAAAGGAAAATGATATTTCAGAATAGGAGTTGAAACTTAAGAATCTTAGAAGCTACAACTTAGGACCTGTAATCCTGCTCATTTTTCAAAGGCCGAGGTTACAATTTATTTATAGGGAAACTTACGCAAATGTACTTCCGCCAAACTTAATTATCAGCAGTATCTCAAATATATAAAATCTATACACTCATATGTATATAAATACTAGTCTCTCTGCACGTGCGTTCCACGTGTATTCCATATTATTGTTCACATAATGTATATCCAATAATAAGAAGTATAAAGTTTGTATATGTATGCATAGCTGAAAATGATCTGATTGAGCTATAAAGAAATATAAAAATACCAAAAGTAGCATTGTTTCATAGTTTTACGCCCTTTTATGAATAAAGTCAAAAGGTCTACGCTCTATCCAACGCTATCTGGATTCTTCTAGTCATGATACTATCAAGTAATTTCTCCGATTTAAAATAAGTGTTCACTTAGCATTTTTATTTTTGGTTCAAAATTATTTGTCCACTTACATAATCAAGAAAGAATTAACTTTACTTTTTTCAGATTTGCGCCTATTAAAGGCAATAAATAGGAAAAATACCTATTTTTTTAGGAGTTAGTATTTTCTTATAAGAGTTAATGTTTTCTTAAGAGGTGTGAAAAAAGATAAATGGATACTTGTTTTGAATCGGAGGGAGTATAATTTGGTATAACTCCTTTCTAAAATGTGATTGCTCCGATAAATGATGTTAAAAATAGCACTCTTTGACCATTATCTTTCTTATGTCCTTTAGTTTAACAATATCAACCGCGTCGCAATGAATTGTCTTCTCAAGGTTGATATTTTCTTTTGAAATATTCAGGCCTCGCCTTTTCTATTCTAATGTATATCATGCCAAAATCTTCAACTTCGTTGTGTATATCTACAATTAATATTTATTCATACACTGACAAATATTAGAGCTCAAATCTCATCGGCAAAAATAAAGAGTTTGAATTCCGTGAAGAGTCCTTTTTATCTACTGAATGAAAATTAAGTGATAAAGTAAAACGAAATTGAGAAAGAAGGTCCAAATATGTCCTATGCTCTACTGGTAAATACTCAATATCATATTCTTTGAGCTTGATATTTCCTCGAGCGACCATATCATATTAGCATTATCACAACGTGGATTTCTCCCCGACAAATACTAAACACTACTAAAAAAAAGGACGTTTTCGACCAAAAAATTTCGACTACACGCGATCGAAAAATCAAGAATTTAATTTTTATTTTATTTTCAGTAGGATTTCGACCACACGGGGTCGATTTTTTAAAATGAAAATATAATTTCGACCACTTGTGGTCGAAAATTAAATTTTGTATAAATAATAAATGAAAAACGTTTAAATTAAAAATTTAAAAAATTAAAAAAATCAATTTTCGACCGCATGTGGTCGAAAATTGAATCACATTTGTATATACACATCTCGCTTGAAACAGATCTGTGAACACACTTGGCCACATTTATATTTTTTCTTTCTCTCTGTTTCCTCTCTCCCTCTCCTCTCCCTACCCACACACACCACCTCTCTCCCTCTCCTCTCTCTCTACCCACACCACCAGCCCACCGCCCCACCAACCCAAACCCTCAACCCACCACCAGTCCATCGTCAGTCCACCGTCGGCGGCATAGGTACGTTTTTTTTTTCAATGTCATGAACACTTACCAATGCATAATAATCTCATGTTATTAGCTACATTACCTTCTATATTTAGTAGATTTGATAACTTTATTTAGTGTTCAATATTTGTTTTAGGGTTTATTTTATGGTTTTTTTTTTTTGAATTTTGAGTTGAAATTGAATGTTGTTTTTTGGGCTGTTTTGGTCCCTTTTTTTGGGCTATTTTGATTCTTTATTTATGTGCTATTTATTTATTTTGGTTCTTTATTTATGTGCTCTCTATTTATTTTGTTGCTCTTTATTTATCTTATGGACCCAAATTCAACCCCCCCTTTTGTGAGCTAAACTTTTCATCTGTAGAAATGTCTGCTTTCAGTTTGCCATTCGGAAATATAATATGTTTCGAGTACTTACTATAAAGAATTAACTTCCTTATGATTCTTTCCATGTAGCATTAGTGTGCTTGTGGTTTTCGTGCCTGTATAATTTTAGCTTATAGTCATAGTTAATCTTGAGAAGATACTGGTTTTTGCTGTTATTACCTGAAAGTTCATTCTTCTAGCCTGAGGATTTTGATATCCTCTTTTCAGTTCTTGACTAGTAATATGGTCTTGTAACATTTCATATCTATTATGATCAAGAGTTCTAAACCTGCATACCTGCTTTATCACTAGGATGATAAAATAACCTACTGATTTCCTCTATTGGGCAGGATCGACTTAAAGTTTATCAAGTACTGTACTTGTTATATTGAGACAGATTCTAAGAATTGCTTTTATCTTTTGGGTAGGGCTGGGGGTAAATTAGATTTAGAATAAATTGGTCCTCACAATAGAACCAGTAATATGTGCTTGCCCAAAGATTCTTTAGTATGAGAAGTTGTTGGGAGGAGCCTGAGATTTAACTATGGGCAAGCAAGTGCTTGTATCTAGAGCAGTAATCACTCTGATGTTTCTTGCATATAAAAAGAGAATGAGAAAGAAGAACTTGAAATAAAAATGTATTGCCATGTTTGCTTGCCCTTTCTTTTTCACCCTCATTACTAACGCATAGGAGTTTGGTAGTTGTAAAACGTGGAAATGTTATTGTAAGCTGCCATATTGTCAATCAGATAAGCATTCATGTGAGATCAATTTACTATAGTAATAGTGAGAGTCACATACAGTGGACTTTCCATGGAATGAAACAGTTAAGTCTCAAAGTTTAACTAATAATATTAGGGCCCAGGGAAAATAAAAACAATTCCCTGATGGAAGTGAGATTAAGAATACCATGCCGGCGGACGAGTTATGCGTTTATATATGTAAAGCAACATGGGTAAGTCAATGATAGAATGCCGTGGACTATCTAATTTTCCTGTTGGCCGTTGAGTGGTTCTATCTCTATAGTTTCTAGTTATGCAGTTGTTTCTTCTAACTGTGGAACAGTGGAAGTAAAGCAGCAGTCACGTTGAGACTTTTTTCCTTAGAAATTCATTCTTCTTGAGCTTAGTTCATTAATCCCTGTGTTTTTTTTTTCCCTTCTTTTTCTTCTTTTTGTGGTTTAGAGATTGGTTTTTGGGTATGTTTTTCTGCTTTATGATGGGTGTATTTTGTTCGTTGGGTTGCTTCGTTTTGCTCCTTTTTGTTGATGAATTTAAATGCTTACACCACAGCAGTGAAGGAGATAAGGTTTCATCAACTGGATTAATTTTGGAAGAAAAGTGGATTTCCTTTTCATAGCACTTGCACTAACCTTTGTTATTGTTGAAAAATTGTCTCAGTTGGAAGGTCCTTTTCTTCCAAATACATTGATGATAATTCCTTTCCAATTTTGAAATTTAGCCAGAGAATGTGGAAGGTCACATTACATAGCAATAACTTTAAAAAGTGAAGCTTAAGCTCAAGGTAATGAGTGTTCATAAAGCGAATAGACTCATCATAAATGACTCAATAGTGTGCGGAATATATATATGACTTTCAATGGTGTAAAGGAGTTTGTTTTTTTTTACTGAAATTGATATACTATGTCAGCAATGTGACTGAAAAATAACATTTCCTACTCTTTTGTCTGCCAGCTTCTGAAGCTTCAAGATTTCCCAGCAAAAAGAGCACTTGAAAGCATAGATGCTGATGATGATGGCGCAGCTGATCCTAAGGAGTATGAAACTATGAAGCATCAAGTTGCTCAGCTAACAAGAACACTTAATTCCTCGGAGGCTAGGATGTTGGGTATGCAAGCCCAAATTAATAGTTTATGATGGATATGTTTAAATGGATATGTATATTATCTTTAAGGGTTTGAATGTAGGTTTAATTCAAATTAGAAGTACTTTTAAGTTTATAATGTTTAAGTGTTTGAATGATGTTTAAGTGTTTGACTGTAGTTTATGATGTTTAAGTGTTTGAATGTAGTTTTAATTTTAAGTACTTTGAGGTTGAATTTGATTGTTTATAAGTGTTTGAATGGACAATAATGTTTAAGTGTTCAAGTGTTTGAACATTGTTTATGGTTGTTGTGATGCATTGTTGATGAATTGGATAGCTGTTTTGATTGATGAATTTGACTATTTGGAAATTGGCATATGGGCTGCCAAAAGCAGGCAAATGTTGCAAAAAATATTTCAGATTTTCGACCACAGGTGGTCGAAAATCAGCCCAGATATTTCACAATTTCGACCACATGAGGTCGAAATTGTACCCAGAAAAATTCAATTTCGACCACATGTGGTCGAAATTTAGCAAGATTCTTACCAGATTTCGACCACATGTGGTCGAAATTCTGGGCCAAATTTACAATTTCGACCACATGTGGTCGAAATTGAATTTTTATTTTATTTTCATATTTAAATATAAATAATATTTTCGACCACATGTAGTCGAAAAAGTTAAATATAATTTAATATAAAAATAATTTTTTCGACCACATGTGGTCGAAAACAAATTTTCCCTTAATTTTGGTAGAATGTGATTTCGACCACGTGTGGTCGAAAATTTCGACCAAGCTGTTATCGACCTACGCGTGTGGTCGAAAAATTAGTCGAAATAAAGGCTTTTTCGACCTCGTGTGGTCGAAATTTTTAGTCGAAAATCCCTGTTTTTTTAGTAGTGAAAAGAGACTTAGATAAAGACAACATATTCAACAAAAAATTAATCATAATATGCGAAAACATATCACAATGAAACTTAGATAAAGGAAAAATTGTAGAAGGAATTGATACATTTATCAAAATGATAAGACTTTAATGTTGTTCATCTACTTTAATTTTCTAAAATGATTTAGGTATAGTAAAAATATATTACCACTATATATAAGAAGTATATTGTCTATAATATATCTTTAGGAGTGCAACAAACTCAAAGCAGTAGAATTGGACTCACACATACCCATTAGTACATATATACAGTCAAATCTTTCTATAGCAACCTCGTCCATTCCCAGATTTTTTGACTGCTATAGCGACTGGCTATTATACACCTATAACGATATTTGACATTTAAATCTTATTTGACCGTTATAGGAAAAAAAAATATGCATAAAATCTTTTTTTTTTTGTTTTTTAATATTATAAAAAATAACAAAATTATTTAAATTTAACTCTCAAAGATATCACTTTAATTTTGAATCCTAAATTTCATCACACTTTGTATAAAGAAGAGAAGTCTTTTAATGATGGAAATATATATTCATTTCATATTCTTTATCATAAATAATGTATTAAAGTATTAAAATATTTGATCAAAATGTCTAGACCTATTATTGATAATCATAGAGATTCTATTTCTATAAAATGGTTAAGTATTATACTACAAAAAAAGAAGATAGTTGTTATAGAAGCGTAATTTTACAAAGAGCTAGCGCGTTGTTATGAAGATAAATGTTGTTGTTATAGAAAAAAAACTGTTATAAAGAGGTAAAGTATAATATTAAAAAATCAGTTCCGAGAAAAGCATAGTTCTTATAATGAGGTGTTATTATATAAGAATGTTGATATAAAAGGTCTGATCGTATGTGATTTCATCTTCATTTCTCTATAACATATTATCTACAAAAGCGAGAAATAGACAATAGCAGAGTTAAAAGTTATTTCAAAACAAAATTAATGGTGCCCATTTACCAAACTTAATGTCCCTACTTAATAAATAAGGCAGAATATCTTTCTGAATTTTTAATTTAAATCCTTTCCCATCAACTAATTTCTGTATGTGCAGATATAAACAAACGAATTCAGGCTTCATTAAAAGAAATGTAATCATATATCTTGAACACCTAAGAAAAGAACAAAACATTTCGCGTTCATTGATACTAATAATTGAAAGTTTCAAATCTTCAGATTAAAGGATTTCTCTTGATTGACGTCTTTTGTTTTCCATATAAAGGCAAAATTGTTATAAAATATATATATATATATATATATATATATATATATATATATGAATGTACATATAGTGTAGGTTTTTCACATGTCCTAAATAAGAGTATGTACATGTATATTTGGTGGCATGTATGAAATGAAGAAAATGAAGCAACACAAGTTTGATTTTAACTCTTGGTGTTGTCATTGATGACTTCATCAAGAGATTTACCATCTCTATAAATAGATGGTTAAGTTCTCAATTTGTTAAGAGATATCAACAAGAAGTGAATACAATCTCTCCCTCCTTTCTACAAAGTTATTAGTTTGCTTCTCTTGTTTATTTCCAATTATATAGTTTTATAACACGTTATCAGCACGAAGCTCTAATCTTTTATTTGAGTTTAGCCCATATCGGTACTACCGTCTTTGTGTCATCCATGCCTTACTGAAAATCAAGGTATTGTCCTACCCATCTAAAATAATATACTTATGCAAAAGTTTTTGTTATTTAAGGGGTTGCAATTATAAATCATCCGGAAACGGTTCACGACGGTGTATGTAATCAAGTATTGTTTGCAATTCTTCATGAGGTTTGGGTATCTAGTAAGTTATACTAGTATCTTATAATGAAAACAGTTTCCATCACAGGTAAAGTGATTTGAGCCTTTTTCTTATTATTGTTGGCTTAATATCTTTAATTCACTTCTAATGTTACATGCTATGTTTATATATGCGTATGTCGTGGTTAATTTGGTACTTGTTTTTAGAATGATCCCAAAAGTGTCATTCATACTTCACAAGTCTAAGGTATCACTAAATTTATTTATATTTATGGATCATGATCACTGGAAGTGATGATTCATATATAGGCATCCATATTGTGATTTATATTGAAAATATGTTAGAGAAAAATCTCTACATTATATGCATATCTCGATTTGCTCCTGAAGTAGCAATATCTTAAAAGAAATTTTAAGCTATCACAATTTGATATACTTAAGGCCTGCACGTTCAGCTGATTGTGTTCCATTTTTGAAGAATGAGAACTTTTGATATAAGCTATAAATATAGATCCATTCCCTGAAGTGAATGTGATAATATGTAGTAAAGCCTATAAATATAAACGTGCATTTGATTGTGAAAATATCATGATCCATCTCCAGAAGAGATAATTATTTATTTACAAGTATCATGACACTAGCAATGTCCAAATAATATCTGATTATGACAAATAAATTGAAGTCTCTTGAAGATGTTATATATGATAATACCATTCATCGTAGATCATAATTGGTACGATCGGAACACTGTAGTAAACCTGAAGTTTACTAACAATAAAAATGGTTATCATATTGAGACTACAAATGATCGGAATATTAAATATCTTCAAGTTACTATGGTTAAGAAATACACAAGTGAAATGTTACCCGAGCATGATGAGATCACATACCACAATAAACCAGAAGTTTATTGATATACAATTTCATGCAATAGTAAACCAGAAGTTTATCAAAAGAAATAGCACTCGTCATGGTAAACTTGAAGTTTACGGGTACAGATAATTTTATCAGTTGACAAGACCATTTTGATCGTCCTAATTTAAATCTGATGTGCTAATTGAGTATTAAAAACATATTGAAGAACTAGAAGATTCTTTAAGAATTTGTTTGTGTTGCTTGTTCTCATGATAAGTTGATTACACCAGCTAATGTTGGGACTGAATCCCAAAAATTTTGAAAAATATAAAAGGTGAATGTGGTCCCCTTCACCTATAATGTGATGTCTTAAATAGATGCATATGTGAGACGGTCACATGTATGTTTATTGTCAACTGGCAGTTTGACATTTACGAAGTTGCTTGCTCAAAATGATTGAGTTGGAAGCACAATTTTCAGAATATGTAATCAAGACAATCATTTGATAACGCTGGTTTATATCTAAGTTGGTTTGACATTAGATGCCTCCATAATACAGCTAAACCATTGCTTATGAGAACAGAGTTTCAGATGTTAGTCTGAGATATGATATATTGCATACAACAGCACTTGTATGTTTCAGATCAATAAATTTTGATAAATTCTCCCCTCATATTTGGTTCAGGGTCAGGAACTAGATATTTCCATCTTTTAGCATTTGATGTGTGGTACATGATTAATGGATATACCATGATGCACACAGATGGATTTTCCCAAAGAAAATGGGGACATATGTCACTAAAATAAGGGGGAGAGAATAAGCAGCTAAGAAATATGTTGTGAATTATCATCAGTATGATCCTCAGATAATTCAAGTGAAATGCTGGAAGCATTTGCTGACCCAACTATTTCATATTTTGATCTGAAAAATGCTCCTAATGTCCCTGAAGGACAGAATCTACAACATGCATGGAGCATGGTAGACCAATCGGTTCCAAATATAATAATCCTTGAAAAAAAGGGAGGAGCAAATGATCATAATAAGGAGGCAAAGTGCTCTTGAAGAGCCGACGACATAACACTTCATGAAACCTTATGCGAGGTTCAGGTACCTGAAAATAATGAAGTGATGAGATCTCAGTAAGTTATGTCGAATTGCGAACCGATACAACATGATATCTTGTCGACAATATTTTGATACAATATAGCGCAATATTGTAAAAGATTGTGAGGATCTAAATTCTACGTCTATTAAAGCATGCTGACTTAGAAATTATTATCAAGTGAAATGACGCATCTTGGTAAGCATAAAGCTTATTTGACCTGTTGTCCAGACACCAGAAGATGTCATATCATTTAAATAGAAATAGATGTTTTCACATCCTATATGAATTACTTGACAAAATTTATATGAAAAATTCTGAAGGATTCAAAATGCCTGAAGCATATACAAATTCTTGGGAAACTTGTTTATAAATCCTTAAATGGATTAAATGAATCAAGGCTGATGTACTGAAATCGGCTTAATGAATATTATTGGAGCTCTTGAAGAGTTTCCAAAAGCACTTGATTATATCTGCTGAAATGAGAAAATTGAAATGGTCCTGAAGTACCATATATTTGTGTAGTTGATGCATTTATATATCTTGCTATAACTACATGCATGATATAATTTACTCCAACATGGAGTTATTGAAATAGATCAACTGCATATTGCAAATGAAAGCCCTGACATGAATATATTTGTCCTAACCAATACTGTCAAGTGTTTTGGACATACAGGGCATTCATCTGACCGACATAAGAATTCAATCCAGATGTGTTATCTATTTCCATGAAGGATTATTGTCATGACAGTCAAATCATAGAAAGACAACAACAGATTATGAAGCAAGTCATGATGTACTTGTCCTGATTGCAACAATATTATACGGCGATGATGCAACTCTATCTGAGAAAGGAAGGTGCAGATCATCAACCAGTTCGTCAAATGGTCATTTGACAGATCTGATAAAAGCTCTGTCAATCTCAAGATATGATAAGTTGGTATACAAGATTTGTTACATCATCGTCAAGAATTATGTATTGCTTTAATCAGGGGGAGCAAATACGCACTGTACTCTTTTTCCCTTGACCAAGGTTTTGTCCCATTTGGGTTTTCCTGGCAAGGTTTTTAATGAGGCAGCTCTCAAAGCGTATTACTAGATATGTGTACTCTTTTTCCTTCATTAGGAATTTTTTCCACGGGGTTTTTTCCTAATAAGGTTTTAACGAGGCACGTCATTTATTAATGGTTTAAAGCAATCCAGGCGCATGTGGTATAACCGCCTTAGTGAATATTTGTTAAAGGAAGGCTATAAAAATGATGCAATTTGCCCATGTGTTTTTATAAAAAAAGTAAGATCGGAGTTTGTTGTACTTGTTGTATATGTTGACGACATAAACCTTATTGGAACTCCTGCAGAGTTCAAAAAGGCAATTGATTATTTAAAGAAGGAATTTGAGATGAAAGATCTTGGAAAGACAAAATTATGCCTTGGTTTGCAAATTGAACATTTGACAAATGACATTTTTGTCCATCAATCTGCATATACAGAGAAAGTGTTGAAATGATTTTATATGGATGAAGCACATCCATTAAGTACTCCAATGGTTGTTCGATCACTTGATGCGAATAAAGATCTGTTCCGACCTCAAGAAAAGAATGAGGAAATTCTTGGTCCAGAAGTACCATATCTTAGTGCAATTGGTGCACTAATGTATCTTGCCAATACCACAAGGCCTGACATAGCATTTTCAGTTAATGTGTTAGCGAGACATAGTTGTGCTCCTACAAGGAGACACTGGAACGGAATTAAACACATATTGAGGTATTTAAAGGGGACTATCGATTTGGGCTTATTTTATTCTAGCAATTGCAGTCCCGATCTTGTTGGTTATGCCGATGCAGGGTATTTATCTGACCCACACAAAGCTAGATCTCAAACATGCTATGTATTCATTTGTGGGGGCGCTGCCATATCTTGGCGATCTACAAAGCAGTCTATTGTGGCTACCTCATCAAATCATGCTGAAATAATACCTATTCATGAAGCGAGCCGTGAAGTTGTGTGGCTGAGGTCAATAATACATCTCATTCGAGAAAAGTGTGGTTTGAAATGTGATAAAATACCCACAATCTTATATGAAGATGATGCAACATGTATTGTCCAATTGAAAGGAGGATTCATAAAAGGAGATAGGACAAAGCACATTTCATCAAAGTTGTTCTTCACACACGAGCTCCAAAAGAATAGTGATATCAACATGCAACAGATTTGTTCAAGTGATAATATGGATGATTTGTTCACCAAGTCTCTACCAACCGCAACTTTCAAGAAGATGGTGCACAAGATTGGAATGCGAAGACTCAAATACTTGGACTGAAGTTCTCATCAGGGGGTGGAATGCGAAGACTCAAATACTTGGACTGAAGTTCTCATCATGGGGAGTTAATACATGTTGCACTCTTTTTTCCATACAAGGTTTTGTCCCACTGGGTTTTTCTTGTAAGGTTTTTAATGAGGCAACCAAAATGTATATTATTAGAAATATGTACTCTTTTTCCTTCACTAGAATTTTTTCCACTGTGTTTTTTTTAGTAAGGTTTTAACGAGGCATATTATCTATCAATGGACATCCAAGGGGGAGTGTTATAAAATATATATATGAATGTCCATATAGTGTAGGTTTTTCACATGTCCTAAATAAGAGTAGGTACATGTACATTTGGTGGCATGTATGAAATGAAGAAAATGAAGCAACATAAGTTTGATTTTAACTCTTGGTGTTGTCATTGATGACTTCATCAAGAGATTTACCATCTCTATAAATAGATGGTTAAGTTCTCAATTTGTTAAGAGATATCAACAAGAAGTGAATACAATCTCTCCCTCCTTTCTACAAAGTTATTAGTTTGCTTCTCTTGTTTATTTCCAATTATTGAGTTTTATAATTGAAAGTTTCAAATCTTCAGATTAAAGGATTTCTCTTGATTGACGTCTTTTGTTTTCCATATAAAGGCAAAATATATTTTTGAAAATTATACATCAATCAAGGACAACAGGAAAAAAAAAATGCAATTCCATTGTTACATCTGAAACGTCCAAGGAAAGGGAATACTTACTTTTCGAAAGCACCGTTTTTATACTTTTCAGCCTGATAGATTTTTTGAATGTAAACACATGATTTTTTATTTTTTATTTTAAAAAAGACGAAGAAGAAACCTACATACACGAAGGTACATGTACACTCACTCCTTAAAAGGAATGGTTGTGACTTTTAATATTCAACTAATGAACGTTGGTTTCGGGGGGTTTTTGTAAGGTTATAGTTGGTTTTGGGGGCTTTTTGTAAGGTTAGTTATTTTTTTAATAAGTAGGGTATTTAGGTTATTTAAAAGGGTATATTCGTAATTTAACTTTTAAGTTAGAGAATTCATGCTTTTAATATAGTATAGACTATGCATATAGTATATGTATATTATCTATATATTTAAGTATAAATATACAAAACTTATATATTTGTCGGCTATATTGTAAACTAGATCACTCAAAGGCAAGGGCGGAGCCAGGTAGAGCCTAGGGGGTTCGTCCTTCGGCGGAAAATTACACTGTTTATACATGATTATTTTTTTTTTTTATGTATATATAGTAGATGTTGAACCCCCTTTGACTTCTGTATGTGCTTACTTCTTTATATTTTGAACCCCCTATCTGAAAATCATGGCTCCGCCACTTCCCAAAGATACTGGTTTGGGTTGTAATTTTCCCTTATTTATATGTATAATGTAAAATATGTACTGGATGTGGTCAAACAAAGAAGTATAAAGGATAAGGGTGTGTTCGGTATGGAAAAAAAAATGTTTTTCAAGGAAATTATTTTCCTGCAAAATGTGTTCTTGGAAAATGAATGAATTTCTACTTATTTTCTCATGTTCGATTGGGCTGTGGAAAATAAGTGAATTTGTTACTTATTTTCTCATATTCGATTGGTTGGTAGAAAATATTTTTCGGAAAATACCAGCCATGCCCCACCAATCCCACCCTAACCCCACCACCCCAATACCACACCAACCCTCCCACCCACCCACCCCCTCCAAAATATTCTATTCCATATATTTTAATTATTTAACTTTTATAAAAAATTGGGAATTCTTTCTTTATCCACCCCACCACCACCCACCCTTACCAAATTTAACCGCGCAAACTTTTCATTTTTATTAATTTTTTATAAAGGTAAAATTAAATATGAAGTACAAAATTCGGTTTTGGGGGGGGGGGGGGTTGTAGAAAATTAAAAATGATTTTTTTTTGGAGGGGGTAGTGGTGTGTGTGGGGGGGGGGGGGCGGATGTCATGAAAAAAAATTAAAAACTTTTTTTAGGGGGGGGGGGTGAGTGTCCCACATGGGGAGGGGGAGGGTGGTGCAGAAAACCCAAAAAAAAAAAATTTAAAACTCTTTTTTTTTAGGGGTGGGTGCAGGTGGTGGAGGGGTGGTGTGTGAGGGAGTTGCGTGGGGTTTGGTGGTTGGGGGGGGGGGGTTGGGTGGTTGGTGAATTATCAATTGTGGACTTGTTTTCCCTACTTTGATTGGGGAGGTCATTTTTTTCATTTTTAAGAAAGTTGTTTTCCTAAAGAAAATATTTTTAAAATTTTTGACCAAACAAACATGAAAAAATTGTAAATATTTTTCTTTCATACCGAACACACCCTAAGTGTTCAATTTTACTTAGCTCCTCCAGAAGAAATCTTAGTAATATTCATGATCTTATACTGCCACAGGGTTGATGCAAGAGAAAATGGGAATGACATTCGAGAATAAGCTCTAGCCACTCACTCATTATTTATTTATTACTGCTGAACTTAATATATTAGCTTAACCGTCAGTGTACTTGGCATGCGAGTTGATGGTTGAAGAAAGTATATTTCTCGATAAAATCAATTATCAATCTTTGGTTATCAAGAATTATGGAAATTATCATATGCTTTAACAATATTTGGACTATGTTATCAATCTTTAATACTCAAAAAGTATCACCCAAACACTCCTTTGATATCGGACCAAAACCAGTAACCTTACACCTTGGTCTCTATCTTATTATCACCATATGTTAACCTTTTGACTCAACCAGTGTTATCAAAAGCGGAAAGTGCAACAAAGCTTTAAGATCCGTTGGGGGCTTTAAGCGCCAAGCGCAAATAAAGTGTGTGCTTTAATGAAAAAAAGTGCAATGAAAAAAAAATGGAGGAAGGTTAATTCTTGCTGCAGCAATTATTCGTTCCTCACTTTAACTGACTTTGTCCGAATTTGTATAACGCACTATCACCATTCAGAAAGTAAAATAAGTTATTTGTAAATTGTAACTATATAATTTTAAAAATTTCATATTAAAATTCATGATTATAGTAACTTTATATAATTCCAAGTTCGTAACTTTTTTTCAAAGGAATTAGTTGTCGGAGTTTACACTGAAGTTTAGATGCGTTGATCAAGCTTTACTAGTCCCCCTTTTTTTTGGGGGGGGCGCAAACGAAGTAAAAACTAAAGCTTTTGTTTTAGCTTTACTAGTGTGAACTAAGCTGACCGAAATGTGAGTTGCAGGACAATGTCGCCTAACTTTGGTTGATGTGTAATTTTCTAGTAAAGAAACTTCCTTTGACTTTCTTTAGTCACTTTTGTACTACTCCTTCTGTTGACTTTTATTTGTTCAATATTTTAAAAATAAATTTTTATTTATTATTTTTAGAATATTAAGAGAAAATATTTTTTTTTAAAATTTTACTCATAATATTTATTACTCATTTTAAATTTAATTAAAATATATATCAATTAATATAAATACATTAATAAATTATGTATTTTATTTATTATTTTTTAAATAACGTGAAAAACTTAAACTGAACGGAGGGAGTAAAACATTGGTTCCAAGTCAAAATCAGGTGGGAAGGTGTGAGCCTTTAAAGTCCATCCGCCGTGGCAGCATAGCTCTTTGGTGATGTGTTAATATTGTTTTCAACTAATTTTTTTTCTTAAGATTTTGAACCTTCCACGACTCAATGAACCTTTTAAAATTTTGAACCTTCCACGACTCAATGAACCTTTTAAACTCAATTCAACACTATGGTTTTCATCTCTATGAACCCCGTCTTGTCAGAGGCGAATTTATGTATGAAATTTAGATCATATGAACACATGGTTACTCGACTAAACTCGATATATCATATATATAATTCTGAAAACATATCTAATATTAATTGAAAGAACACATGGTCAAACTAGGCCAAGTGGGGCACTGGTTAGGAGTTATGTTTATCTCCTCAAGGTCTTAGGATTGAACCCAAGCTCCCGCACACTTTTATATTTTTATTTTCTAAAGCAGCCTTTTAACTTTCCTTTTTATATTATTCTAAATCCTTTTTTTCCTATAACTCTAATTACCTAAAAGTAAAAAACGTGTTTCTTTTTTTTATATTACATCTAATGAATTTTTTTCCTCTTTATTTCTAATTACCCAAGCCCCAAAAGGCAAAAAAAAAAAACTCATAGGCGCTAAGCTGCAACGAATCAAAAGCAAAAGAATTCAAAATATACCATAACTAATGATGAACCCATCCTCTTAAAATCCTGAAATCGCCTGAGCGTCTTGTCACGAACATAACATTTACTATTACTCAAAAGTGAACCTTTCAACTATATGAACCTTTTAAAATTTGAAAATGTATACATTACTTAAGGTGAAAGTAACACGTGGCAGCTTTGTTTCACACTTAGAATTGTACAGTAGTCAAGTGGACCATTTCAGTGTCCACGTAAGCACTCCAAGAAGCCAGATATGCTATTTAGGCATCCACTCCAGAGCCTTGGGCGCCAAGTTACTGGAATTTGCAATGTGGTCCTTTTTTGAACTGATATAAAAGGTGCCCTCCCTTTATCCCAATCATCATCATACTCTTAAATTTTAACTGACTCATTCTTTCCCATTACCGGTACTCTCTAATCTCCAATTTCAAAAGCTCTGTTTTCTCTCTTCTTTCCTTTTCTTGAGAATTGATCACAACCAAAATCCTGTAAATGGAAAAATCCATGACCAAGTCAGACCAGAAGCAGTGCTTTCCACAAAGAAGGGGACAAATCAAGATGAGGATTTTGAAGTCTATGGTGAAATCAGCTGTTGAATTAGCTTCCTTTGGGGGCAAATCAGGAAGGAGGAATGGAAATAGTGGGTCCTCGACACCATCAATAGCAACCCCAGGAGAAGGCTACGACTCCGGTGTTGATTCTGACGGGTGACTTTACACGTACACGGCTGCTGATGATTAGTTCAATTATTGCAAACTGGGGGATTATCAGTTAATAATTCCCATTTGGATGTGGGAACATAATTTATGTTCCCCTGTTTTCTTCCCGAGCTTCAGCTTGCCTTGAAGATACCTTTTTTAAGTCTTTCGGATCAACAGTGGTTGTTTATTTACCTCGTCATGTGACTTAAATCCGAGCTACAGATTGGAGATGGAGGTGTCTTCTCTTGGTTACATCTGAATTTTAAAGACGAAGGCTATGATGTAATTCGATTTGTTTCAATTTCAATTTGTGTGTGTAATGGAAGTGAAAATGAGCCTGTTTTTGTATAATGGATAAACTTTTGATTATTTTAATTGATTTTCTCAAGTGTGATAGGGACTGTCTTCTATTTCTCCTCTGTTTTTGGTTTAGTTGGAGACAGGTAATTGAGGAGATGGAATATTTGCTTTTGTCAAGAATAATAATATAGGGCTTTTTATTCTTTTGGTGAATGCCTTAGTAAATATTGTAATTTTATTCATTACTCTTTTTGGCACAATAGTTTTATGGTCTATTTGTCTCAAGTTATACGGCGCTCCTTTTATCTGGATTGTTATAGTTCGCGCATCATCACTAAAAATTCGGAAAAGGTCCAAAAATATCCCTGAATTATTGAAAAAGGTTCATAAATACCCTCCTTTCATATTTTGGTCTAAAAATACCCTTCCATCCACCTTTTAGGTCTAAAAATACCCTTAAGGTTTGTTTTTGGCTCAAATATACCCCTCAAACTAACAAGTTAAAATTAACTCTTTTAAAAAGCCAAATGACAATTTGTAATTGGTCAATAATAAAATTCCGTAATTTAAAAAAAAAATCCAAATTTTTTAAAAAATTGCCAATAATAAATTTCCAGTAATTTAAAATTCCAGATTTTAAAAAAAAATTGCCAATAATAAAATTCCGTAATTTACATATTTGTTTTAAAAAAATTGTGTGGAAACTTAAAAATTAAAAACTAAAAAATTTAAAAATATGAACGAAACTGTTTTTATTTTTTTTTGCATTTCGTGAATTAATCAACGAAATATGTTTTTTTTTTGCATTTCGTGAATAAAAAAAACGAAATAGGAAATTATAATTATTTTTTGCATTTCGTGTATTAAAAAACGAAATAGGATAATTTTTTTTTCGTTCATATAAAAACGAAATTGGAAAATTGGATAAAATATATTTTCCAATTTTGTTTTTATATGAATAAAATTAATTTTTTTATCCTATTTCATTTTTCAATACACGAAATGCAAAAAAAAATTATAATTTCCTATTTCATTTTTTTATTCACGAAATGCAAAAAAAAAATAAAAAAATTCGTTGATTAATTCACGAAATGCAAAAAAAAAAAAATCAGTTTTGTTCATATTTTTTAATTTTTAAATTAAATAATATATGTGTCCAATCACAAAATGCCATTTGGCTTTTTAAAAGAGTTAACTTTAACTTTGTTAGTTTGAGGGGTATATTTGAGCCAAAAATAAACCTTAAGGGTATTTTTAGACCAAAAGGTGGAAGGAGGATATTTATGAGCCTTTTTCAATAGTTCAGGGGTATTTTTGGACCTTTTCCGCTAAAAATTTAATAAAATTCCAAAATTATTTTTTGTGATATGAAAGCTGATAAACTTTACTCGTTGTAATGGTATATAGTTACAAAATTTCACCCACTTCACTATAACATTTACGTAACTATTTTAACGTGATAAAAATAGTATTACCTCCGTCCCTATTTACCTGAGGGTGTTTTACTGGGCACAAAATTTAAGAAAAAAATGTTTTTTTTTTTTTAATTTTATGGTCTTAACAAGCCAAAACAAATTTTATGGCTAGAAATCATTCCATTAAGTTAAAATTGAAATTTTAGAGTTAAATTATTATTAAATATAGAAAACAGACATAAATTTTCTTGTGGTTAGAAATTATTTCATTAAGAGAAAATGAGAATATTCGCGTTAAATTGTTGTTAAATATATAAAAAAAAAATTGTACTGACTAAAAAAATGTCATATAAGTTAGAACAAAGGGGGGACTAATTTAGTGTCATGGATAAAGTAACTCATTAAAATTTTAGCAAGTTTTTTGTTTGCAAAAACTTTTGAGGCAAAAAAGAACTTCAAAGTGGTTTTTTTTTTTTTTTTCTAAAGCTAAACCAAGCAAAACTTAAAAGCTGAAAAGCTAATTATTTTGGACATTATGAGGGTGTTTGGTTAAACTTATAAGCTGATCAAACCTGCTTATAAGTTACTTTTTAATTTATTTATCCGTTTGGTAAAATTAAATGTGCTTATGAATCAAGTGTTTATACGCTAAAATAAGTTAAAATTTATAAGTTGGTCATATTATCATTTTTCAGCTTATAAGCACTTCAGGTTTGATAAATTTTTTTGCAATTCTATCCTTAATATTATTTTGTAATTCCTCAAATATTCCTACTGAAATTAAAATCCTAACCCTATCCATAACTTCACTTCCTTACCTTTTTCATGACTTTTCTCAAAACTCAATAACAACGCCGACTATCGTCATGAAATAATCTAAAGTACTTCCGCATAAAACACAATTGGCTATGGATGATAAAGATATCAATTATAAATCAATCTTCTATCATCCTTATTACTTTATAAAGTTCATTTGCATGTGTTAAGTAAGAAGAATCGTGATTTGCATATTGAATTTCTAATGTTTTTATCGTAACTCTACTTCATCTTGATGGAATATTCATAATTCCTCTTGGTGTCTATGAATTTCTCTATTTTTGATGTTCTCTATATAAATATTTCGTGTAGTATTTAAGTATGTTATTTAATGACTATTTTTGTCAATTATTAAATATTTTCGCTTATCATAAAATAATTTATACTTATAAAAAAATAATTCTAATCAATAGTTATTTCGTATTTAGATTAATCTAAAATTTAAACTATTGTAAAATCACAACAGTTTAAGGGCATTTAAGTCATTTTAATATAAAAAGTTTCTTACACTTCAGTTTCTTATTACTTTATCCAAACACTGCATATAATTTGTTACATCATCTTTAACCCTTATGCTAATGCTTATGAATTATTTTAAATGAGCTAAAGCTACAACGGGCTCCATACCATACAAATTTTACAATGGAATAAAGCAGTCGGGTTGAAAAAGGCGAAAAGTGGGTATAGGAGCATCTTCTCCAACACTGGAATATGAGAATTCTGCAAATCTTAACAAGAAAGCTCTCTTCAACTTTCTCATATCGTCAACTTCACTCCTCCTCCAATCCGTACTTAATTTCTCCCCTATCTCTTTAGTCATCTTTTATAGTTTTATGACAATTCATAATCTATTTGATAATGCAGAGCCTCATTCGGCATTGCGTTCGACATTGACGGCGTTTTGCTCCGCGGCAGCAATCCTATCGGCGCCTCTCCTCGAGCTCTCAAACGCCTTTATGACCATGCCGGTACATTTGCTTAATTGTTTCTTCTTATTTTATTCTTCCAATTGAAATTTTATAGATATTCGTAATCGTATAAGGTTTGATTTGTTACAAGAGCAAATGAGAATTATACTTAGAAGATACAACTTAGGA
The DNA here is from genome assembly GCF_019175385.1 of Lycium barbarum. Classification (NCBI taxonomy): domain Eukaryota; kingdom Viridiplantae; phylum Streptophyta; class Magnoliopsida; order Solanales; family Solanaceae; genus Lycium; species Lycium barbarum. The sequence continues at coordinate 165,918,127 of NC_083337.1, forward strand.
ATTCTAGTGGCCTGCATATTTTGCAAAGCTCGAGTTAACATTCTCTTTTTATGTATAATGTAAAATATTTACTGAATCACACCCTTTGGAGTGCGACCCTTTCCATACCGTGATAACGCAAGATGCTTTGTGCACCGCGCTGCCCTTTTTATGTACTTTATGTGGTAAAGCAAACAAGTATAAAGGAAAAATGTTCAACTTTTGTTATTTTACTTTTAGCTCCCTTAGAAGAAATCTTACTACTCCCTCCGGTTCAAAAAGAGTGTCCACTTACACATTTGCACAATAACTAACTCTTAGGCAAAAATAGATAATTTGACTAAAATGCCCCTAATTAAATAGGTGTTGGGTTTTGGTCACTTAACACTTAATAAGGGCAAATATGAAAAAGTAAGATTAATTCTTTCTTGATTTGGTGAGTGGACACTCTTTTTGAACCAAAAAATAAAGGCTAAGTGGACACCCTTTTTGAACCGGAGGGAGTAATATACATGAACTTATACAGCCTCAGGGTTGATGCAAGAGGGAATGAGAATGATATTCCAGAATAAGCTATAGGCGCTCACTCATATTTTTTGTTGTTACTCCTGAAATTAATATATAGCTTAACTATTGGTGTATTTGGCATGCCAGAAATGTTTGAAGAAGTATATTTCTTGATAAAATCATTTTTCAGTGCTTGGTTATCAAGAATTGTGGAAAATTTCCACCAAAAGGGGGAAATTGATATGCACTGAAGTAATTTTTCTATACAAAATATCCGGTATCATATGCTTTAACAATATATGGACAATGCTATCAATCTGTAACACTCAAAAACTATCACCCCAAACACACTCCTTTTTCTTTCTTGATATCGGACCAAAACCGGCTACCTTACACCTAGTTCTCTATCTTATGATCACCATATGTTAACTTTTTGATTCAACTAAACAGTGGAAAAAGATTCAGAAATTTATTACCCGATAAAACGTACTTTTCACAGAAAACATTTTCCATCATATAGGACGCACCCTATATTAATCTGTTGAATTCTCCACTTACTTTGAAAACATGGAAAATGATTACTTCATAGTGTTTTCTGTAGTCTTTGAAGGACTTCATTTTCTCATTCTGATTGAGTTCTTCTGATGAGAAGTTGTCCTCTCCTTTGTGATGTTGTAACGTTACCATCTAAATACTGCTGACTCATACTTTTACAGGCTTGGAGCTATTTATTGGCACTTTCTGTTGGTAATCATGATTAGGGAGGTTAACTTTAGTAACTTTTGATTTGTGCAGGTATTTTGAAGGTTCCCTATGTATTCTTGACCAATGGTGAGTGGTTGATGTAACTGGTTATTGTGCTTTCGTTCTCTAGCTACTTAATTCTCTAGCTACTTAAACTAACAGCTCCGTAAATGCAAGTATCTAAGTTAGACATCACAAGTTCCGGAATAGGACGGATCATGACATTTGAATAAATCCATATCAACACGTTAACTCGCTAAATTTACATCTTATACCATCTCTTTCGTGCCAGTAGGTGGTCTGCTCTGAGAACGTGCTGTACTGTCTTATTTGTTATTAGTGATTACTAAGTGTTGCTTGAGGTTGAACATTTCCTGAAGTAATATGAAAGCAGAAGAAGGTGTCAGAGGCATAGAACTGGGGTATATAAACATGTAGTGACCTGTATCATTAACTGGAGTTTCACTGACCTACTCCAAACTCTTATGCTTAACAGCAATATGTGGATGGTGAGTATCCTTGTTCAGTTGAGATAAGTTAGTTTGGTAGAAGGGAGTTTTTAGGTGGTTGAAGTTGTTGATAACAATATCCCTTAAATAATTGATGATTCATAGGATATTAATTCTCTCCCAGTAAAGATATTTTGCCACTTCTATGAATGAATAAAACCCATTATCATCGGTTAGTATTTTGGTTCATAGTTCCATATGGATTCCATATGGAGATGGGTGCAAAAATCTCTTCGATCAAGACATTCAAAGTCGATCAGCTTCCGTGCTGGTTTCACATTTACATTCCTTTTGTCTTGAGTTTCCACTTTTTATACCTAACAAAATTGAGTGTAATCAAAAGGACACTCAATTATTTAAGGGATATTGTTATCAACAACTTCAACCACCTAAAAATTCCCTTCTACCAAACTAACTTATCTCAACTCAACAAGGATACTCACCATCCACATATTGCTGTTAAGCATAAGAGTTTGGAGTAGGTCAGTGAAACTCCGGTTAATGATACAGGCCACTACATGTTTATATACCCCAGTTCTATGCCTCTGACGTAGAAGGGAATTTTTAGGTGGTTGAAGTTGTTGATAACGATATCCCTTAAATAATTGATGATTCATAGGATATTAGTTCTCTCCCAGTAAAGATATTAGTATTTTGGTTCATAGTTCCATATGGAGATGGGTGCAAGGTTTACTTCAGAAAAATCTCTTCGATCAAGACATTCAAAGTCGATCAGCTTCCGTGCTGGTTTCACATTTACATTCCTTTTGTCTTGAGTTTCCACTTTTTATACCTAACAAAATTGAGTGTAATCAAAATGACATGCGCTTCTTATGTGTTCTATGCATCAGGTGAACATAAACTAGGTCTATCGATGAAATTCTAAAAGAAAGAATTAGGTTTATCGATGGAGCTCTTTAATTGGATCTAATGATAGAGATTGAGTGAAAAATTATGCCAAATAGGTGGAGTGGCTTCTTTCACTTACTAGAATCACAGTAAATATTCATCCATCCTATACTGGTTCTCCTATCAAAGTAATTGATGTTTCCTTCTGTGACTCGTCGAGACAACCTTATTGTGACCTACTGTTCTGAACCTTGGAGTAGTAGGCGTGAATTTTGAGAGCTTATTGCTTATCAGAAGAAAGAGGCTTGATGTGGTATTTTATATTCCATAGGAGGTGGTGTTCCTGAATCTAAAAGAGCAAAGGAGTTGGGTGGATTGTTGGATGTCAATATCCTACCTTTACAGGTATACTATTTCGGAGAGACATAGTGTTGAAGTTTTATCTGATTAATTAGTGTTTTCGTCTTGATCATAATCTGCTCTTCTTCTTCAACAATGGACCTTTCCATGAGTTGGTAGTCCTAGGATGTGCACTTGCTCCTTATCTTAAAGCCTTGTGTGTTTGATCTGCAGGTTATACAGGGGCATACACCATTCAAACAGTTGATGAGAAGGTAATCTTTCGTTTGTTAAATCTCGTACCCACTCTCCCCATTCAAATATTAAAAAAAAAAAAAAAAATTAGTAGAAGAAAACAGATATCTCTACTTCTTTAGTGCGGGTGTACTCTATAAGAATGTCAGATATCTCTACTTCTTTAGTGCGGGTGTGCTTTATAAGAATGTAATGCAAGGATGTGCCTTCTTCTGAACTGGAACTAATAGCAATAAACTTTAGAAACACCTAACAACATGTGAATTATCAGTATGTCAACACCGCATATTTTAAAGCAGGACATAGCTTAGTTATAGAAGTGCAAGCATGTCTTCAGTAAATTGACCACTTACAAATAATCACTGTAACAGTTTAAAAAATGGTTATCTTGTTTGGAAAAAGAAAGAAAACAAAAAAGCTTAGCAAATGGTTGTCCGTTTAATTGGTATTCAAGAACTGACTTTCCGTTTAATTGGTATTCAAGAATTGACTCTGAAAGTGCATGCAACATATTCTGCTGTCCCAAATTGGACATCCAGAAATATTTATCTCATCAGTTATGATTACATGTATTAATTATATGGACTTGCTAGAGCTAAAAGTGCTGAAGTGTTGGTCAGTGCATCGTGTTTGAGAAAAGAGAAGTGTTAGATACTGATACAACAACCAAACTTGAGAGCCCAGAGTGGAAGTGTGGTGTTCCATCAATGCCCTATAGATTTGCAGGATAGCACAGCAGGGTTAAAAGGGAAAATATATGTGGAACTAGAGCAGTTTATATTAATTAAAAATCAAGTTTGAAAGATCAAAATTTGCTTTGGTTGGCTTTAACAAGTTAAATCTATGTTAACAGATTTGAGAATGAGCTTGTTGTTGCTGTTGGAAAAGGAGAACCTGCTGAAGTGATGTCTGAATATGGTTTTAAGTAAACTCCCTGGTTTTGCACCTTATCAATGTGGTTTAAAGTGCATTCTTCAAATACTTAACAATTTCAACAGTGATATACTACTATTCTTTAAATTTCAGAAATGTTCTCTCCATAGATGAATATGCATCTTGTTTTGACAACATTGACCCATTGGCACAATACAAAAAATGGACAGACAAGCAGGACGTTAATCAGAATAACAAGTCTAAGCATATAGCTTTGAGCAATGATCCGTGCTTACAGAGAGTGCAGGCAGTTTTTGTTGTTAGTGATTCTGTTGATTGGAGCAGGGACATCCAGGTACTCTTCTTTATAATCTAATAGGCTTAAGCTTGCATTTACCTGGAAGATTAAAGCTAAAGTTATATGTAAAGAAACAAAGATTGATCGACACTTCTATGCTATATTTTCCTCTTCATGCTTTCTCTCTCTCTCTTTTTTTTTTTTTTTTTTTTCTTATCTCCTTTTTCTTTTCTTTTCTTGGTTTGGGGTGGGGCTTAGGGTAGGCTCGTTGATGAATTTTTTCATATAAGATAGCCCTTGACATATAACATTGAATCTAGTGGATGTATCATTCAACTATTTCACCAGATGCCAAGTATATTTGGCTTGGTGGATTTCTATTAAGGAATTAGTGATTTGCAGATACATTTGTTAACCAGATGTGTACTTCAATATTTGACTAATAAACTTCTTTCTGATCGCTTTTCATAATCTATCTTTCGCTTTGATTTGTGAAGTCTTATTTTACAGTCCCAGTCAGGTCCATCAAACTTCCAGACATCTTGCTGTTCCTCTTTTTCTTGATTTTTGTGTGCATTTGCATGCATCTTCTTGTCTTACTACATGGAATTAATGTGCTCAAATTTGCTTTCACTCCCCCGATTGAAGTTTTGCAAGTCTAACACACGAGAAGTCAATTTTAGGTTCTCTGTGACATTCTAAGGACTGGAGGGCTTCCAGGAAAAGAGATTGCACACCAGCCACCACTCTTTTTTGCAAATGATGACCTTGCCTATCAGGTTTTTCAGTTCTAAATAGATCTGATTGTCCTTGCTTTTCTGAACATATTCATAGAGAATGTAACTTTTTCTATCTAACCTTTGACTCTAGGCTTTGTTTCCATCTGAACGACTTGGCATGGGTGCTTTCAGGATTGCACTAGAATCCGTCTTCAATGCGTGAGGCTCATTTTCAAATATCTTCAGACTTGATGTGATATCTGACAATTGAGAATGTAGCTTGCATTTTATTATCTTGCTCTGATAATAGATTTGTATATATCTTAATATTACGTAAAAAAATATATGTAAGATGGATGTAGATATGATGTAAAAGAAACTACACCTTCCGGTAATGTGCTTCTGAGACCAGTTTTTGTTACAGCGTTCACCCTGCTGTTCTGAAGTATACGTCATATGGGAAACCAAATCCTTTTGTATTTAATAATGCGGAGACAGTATTGATGCAAGTTCTACAATCATGTCACAATAACCATCAGGTTGATGGTAGAAAGCAGCATTTCAAAACCTTATATATGATTGGTGATAATCCCTCTGTTGATATCAAAGGAGCTCGGCAGGTTTGTTCTTAGACTTATTTTATGCTACTACTAAGCTATTTCATAACTTGAACTATATATAAGTCTAAATCTTACCTTTTAGGCTGGAATTCCTTGGTTCTCTATTTTGACAAGGACTGGGGTCTTCAAGGGGAAAGAAAATCATGACGATTTTCCCGCAGATCTGGTGGGTAAATGATATCTTTGACCTATGACTGCATATATTTATTTCTTTATAGGATAACACATAACTGTTTCCTCTTTAATTCCTTTTGCACTCACCCAGTCGACGAAAATTGGTTTGTAAAGCTAGTAAGTGGATATATGGTATCCACACACATATTTACAGTATGGTCCATTTCTGGACAGCCGTTAAGCAAATATGATGATGTTTACAAAGGACACGTTACCCAAGCATGATCTTCATTCGGTGCAGGTTGTTGACACTGTGGAAGAAGCAGTAGACTACATTTTGAACAAGGAGTGTATCTCATGATGCACATCTGGTAAAACTCTCAACATTTTTTTACCTTAGATATGTTAATTGGACTAATTTCCATGAAGAAGATTTGGCGGACCTCCTAGCTTTGCAAATCAACATTTATATGCCTCTATTCGGCGAGTGCAAAAAATTCCAAATTTGTTCTCATTACAATAAAGCATTGATTAGAGCTCTGCACCTGTTGAAGAAACAAGTGCTGCAAACCTGATTCTTGTATCTGAGAGGAAAGTACATGAACATTTTAGCACGTCATTCCCAGAACCGAGTTGATTCGTTGTCCAGATCATTTCTTGCTGTAAACGGTCTTGATATCCATTTTTGTCAGAATATTATTGTTAAACTTCAAATGACCTTGTTATGGAGTAGGTTCCAGCTTCTTATAGGAATTTACTACACAAGTTATCTGATGGATGAGTTTGGCAGAGTAGAGACTGTTTATGATATACCTTTTCCATATATAGCTTTAGTAATTAGTGAAGTGTTAATTAAGTGAGACATCCGAAGAGAAGTAGAGGGTGTTTAAACTTAATAAACTTATAATTAAAGCTTCTAAATATATATTAAGGGGTCTTTGAAAATACAAATAATATGGACCAAATATAGTATTAACAATAAGCATTCAACGCCAGCAAGTTGCCACGGCTGGTCGGAATTACAACACATTCACTATAGTGAGATCATAGCTCATTGGCCATGATTATAAAAAGGTCCCAAGTGTGTATCAGTAAGATTTTTCGAATTCCTACCAAGTGGTAACTATTTTAATTAGATGGAAGGCGCAGCCAACAAATTAAATTGGAGATGCCAACTCTTTGCGTTTTTGTGAACCTTGGTAGGTATTTTCGACGTGTGTTGGAAAATAGATCTATTAGCTCATAGCTGTTGAGGCGGCAAGCAATAATGACCCAACTTTTGTGAAGTTTCCCTTATTAAAAAGTAAAATAAGTAATATTAGGTGCTGTTTCTACATTTTCTTGCAATTTAATGGCCCTTTTTCGCAATTATATTTGTTAGGGATGCTAAAACAACCGAATTAAGGTATCCTAACTTCTTTTGCATTTTTATGTGTCAGTTAATTCTATGACTTTATTAAATCTTGGAGCATTATCTCGTTCAAGGCTATTCAACCCATATGTCCTCATATCGGTAGGTTTGAAGATCTTTTCATAAGCTTAAGACTTTTTATCTTAGATTGTTGACTTATGTCTTGATCTTTTCAAATCTGTTTTTATTTCAAAAAATAATAAACGAGATTATGGTGTGACAAAGCTGCAGAAGTTATCAGTGGGATTATAATCTTGATAGGAGATAAGTCGGAAAGATCTAGAAGTAAACCCGTTAACCGGGTTAACCGGAACCGGACCGGTAACCGGTTAGGGAACCGGCCGGTTTCCGGTTAAAAAACCGGAACCGTTTAACCGATTCCGGTTTAACTGGTTCCGGTTTACCGGTTTGAAACCTCAAACCGGAACCGGTCCGGTTCAAAGTCTCCAAAACCTTTTTTTTGTTTTTGTTTTTTGTATTATATATATATATATTATAGTATTTATTAGTATATTGTAGGTATATTTACATATGTTATACAAGTTTATAAGTAAAGTTTAAATATTTACTGACTAACAGGCTAACAGCAAGTCAGCAATACAGAATATACGTGTATATATATATATATATATATATATATATATATATATATATATATATATTAAGTTATATGCTTAAGTTATAGTGTTATACTACATATACCTAAAATATAGTAAGAATATACGTATATATATCAATATACTTAGGTTATATAACTTATATATATATATATATATATATATGTATGTTTAAGTTATATATAACATTATAACTTATATATATGTATAACTTACATATATATATATATATGTGTGTGTGTGTGTGTGTTTAAGTTATACTTATAGTATACTATACATTATAAGTATATTCTTAATATATTTTAGTAATTTTTCAAGTATATAACTTTCTAGTTTTTATTTTTAATATGAACACAAGTAAATAGAAGAAAGCTCAATGAGCCATATATTTTATTCATTCTTGGATAACATTTATTTGCAAGTTGTAGTTTTTTTTAACTTGCAAATAATACATGAGTTGTACAAAAATAGTAGAATAATAAAATCACCAATTTTGAACCATTTCGTTAATTTCCCCACATCATATTCGGTCATGGAAATATCTTCAAAGTCTTCCATTTGTTCCGGTCCACTAGCTATCAAATCTTCAATTTCTTCCTCTTCGCCTTCCTCCGCTTCTAAGTTTTGGTTACGTCGCTCCGATCTTATCCAATTGCGAATGCACACTAGTACTTGCAAGCTAAGGCCGGATAATGAATGTCTATGGTCTCCAATTTGCTGTCTTCCTTGGCTAAATGCGCTCTTCGAAGCCACGGTTGATACTTGAACCGTAAGGATATCTCGAGCCATTCTTGAAAGTACCGGATAGCTTGCCTTGTACTTCTTCCACCATGATAAGACGTCCAAGTCATCCAGTTCCTTGATATCCACATTTGGCTGCATCAAATAAAAGTTATATTCATCAAAGTTTGCAGTACAAGAAGAAGTTGGATGTGAATGTAAAACTTTTAAACCCGACAAGCCCTTTTTGCTACTCTAAGAAGTAGTAGGACGTGGAGCAACGGGTGTAGTACGTTCTTCCAAACTAGAATAATGAGTAAAAACTTTTCTAAACGCATCATCAATAGCGAGTTCGGCTTCAGCTAAAGATGGTTGAACTCCCTCTTCAATTTCTAAAAATGTATAAATTTGACTAACCAAATTTTTAGTATAAGACACTTTTAAACAAGGATTTAAAAGAGAACCCAATATAAATAAAGTTGGGATGGGAAAAAAATACTTCTTAAATTTGATTATCATTTCAAAAATAGCCACTTGATAACCGGGTTTATATTTATACTCTTGTAAAACTCTAGCTATTTCCGCTAAGTAGGCTAAAATTCCGATTACCGTGGGATAGAATTGTCTAGAAAAAGCAAGAGTTGCATTATAAAAAATTTCTAAGAGTTCAACACATTCTTTAACATCTTCCCAATGCGAAAAATTTAACCAATCATCACTATCAGTATTATATTTGTTGTGAACTTGTTGTATCAGAATCCTATACTCATATGCTTGTTGTAGCATAATGTAAGTGTAGTTCCACCTAGTCTCAATTTCTACTTAAATTTTCCTAGGTCTAAGATTATTTTCCACACAAGCATTCTTAAAATCTCTAATTCTTCCCCTATTAGCATTGCAAAAAAGAAACGCAACCGCATCTCTAACTTTTTGAACAGAATCTTCAAAATGCACAAGACCATCTTTAACAATTAAGTTTAAAATGTGACAGCTACATCTTACATGAAAAATATTTCTTAGTGGAGGGTTTAGTTCTCTTTTTATAAGACCTATCTCCTTTGTATTATTAGAAGCATTATCTAAAGCAATACAAAGTGTTTTTCTATAAATGTTAAAAAATCTCATAATAGTAGACATTGAATCCGCTAAAATTTTTTCATCATGACGACCTTTTCCTTCATCATATAAAAAAGCTATAATTCTTTTTTGCATAACCCAGTTGTCATCAACCCAATGACATGTAATAGGAAAAAAATCTAACTTGTTAAGACTAAGACCCAAATCAGCGGTAAGACAAACATTATAATTTAAAGAATTAAATACATGGCGCAAATAAAATCTATATTTTTTAAACAAATCTATAACATCGGCTCTACAAGTACTTCTAGGAATACCCTCAAATAACGGATTATAACAACGTTGAATGTAAGTAACAAACCCCAAACCTGAGGGAAAGGAAAATGGTAAACAATCATAAGCTACCATTTTAACTATTTCTACATGTTCTTTTTTCTTGTCATACTTAAAATTTCTACCGGTTCGTGGGTCTATCGTCATTTGAATACCCCCACATTTGAACCTGTTTGCTCTCCCCAAACATCCATATGTTTGGTTTTCATATGACCATTTAGTGTAGCCGTTCCACCATCCTTATCAGTTCCTTGCTTAAAACTAAATACTTGTCCACAAATGGTACATGTAGCTGATTGGTTTTCCCTATTCTTAGTCATAAATTTCCAAACTTTAGCTGTTGGCTTACAAGTTCTAGGCGGTTTGTCTTGTGTATGTGATTGTGCAGGACATGTATCTCCTATGGGATTTTCGGGGGGTTGTGTTTCATCATCATCATCATCTTCATTAAAAGTGTCGGTAAAATGTTGTTGCATTGCCTCATGACCTAAAAGTGAATTATTTCCACCAACATCAATACCTAAATTAGGTGTTTCTTCCACAAATGTTTCCTCATTAAGCCCACCCCTAACAATACCACTACTACTACCGGCACCACGTCTTAATCTCTTTGACATTATAAAATAGAATTAATTTAAATCACAATCAAATAAATCACAAGAAAATAAATTACAACAAATTAAATTGCTAGAATTAAATTGCGTAAATTAAATTACGAAAAATAAATTGCTAGAATTAAATTGCGAAAAATAAAGATAGAGTTGGAACGAATGTACCAAATTGCCGGATTAATTTCCAACAAAGTGAAGGCGGCTAGAATTGCAAATTCACCAAAGCTACTTCGGATTGTTGCAAAATCACCAACTCCACCAACAATATTATAATTGTAAAATTAATAATTGAAAGTTGAAACTATAATAAGACTTTGTGGCTAATTATTGCAAAGTAACTATAATTGAGATTTGAGAGAAAGAGAAGAAGAGTGAATTGGTGTGAATTAAAATGAAAATGAAGAAGGGTTTATGTAGGGGTGGGGGATGGGTTAAAGTGTTAAAAAAAAGTTTGGGGGGTTGGGGGGCCAAAAATTAATTTTATGACCGTTTGGCAACGGCCATTTTTGCAAATGGACCGTTGCCAACGGTCCATTAACGGACAAGGCCCAACGCCCAACGGCTATAATTTTTTTTATTTTTTTATTTCACCGGTTTAACCGGTCCGATTCCGATTTTAAAAATATCGGAACCGGACCGGTAATAATTAAACGGTTAACCGGTTCTACCGGTTACCGGTTTTAACCGGTTTAACCGAACCGGTTGACGGGTTTATCTAGAAGGAAATAATATAGTATTAATCCTATAAATACGTAACACACAACTTTAAGGTATAAACAAAATGCATGGTGCACAGGTGCAGGATATGAAAATCCATTTTTGCATTTAAAAGTTTGATGATAGTTGCGCGTCATTTTCATAAAAAAGATATTCCATTAGTTGCAAGTTGCAACCATTTGGTCTATAATTTGTTTGGCCAGTGCCCAGTAGCTTTCCTAACATTTGAAAAAAAAAAGAGGGAATCATCGTTAACTTATATGTCTAATCATCAACAGATTAAGAATTTATAAACTCCACGCAACTATATGTGCTGTACTATTATTATTTATTAGGCACTTCATTAGTAGTTAGTCAGTTTTAGCACTAATCAAATTCCGTTCTTTAATATGTGAGAGTTAGTTAGAACATAAGAAATGGTTATGTTTCATCTTAATTCAACTAGCATTGTACTCCCTCCGTCCTATAATAAGTGTTACTTTAACCAAAAACACGCATATTAAAAAATTAATAATGCAATGTAAAATTTACTAAACTACCCCTATATAATAAAAATAAATTATTTTTCCCTTTTGATTAGATCATGCATGAAAAGTAAGCCTTTTACATTGGGAATTCAACAATACCAAGTTTCTATGTGCTTTTTGTCTTGAATACATACATTTGTCAGTTTTTGTCTAAGCGCAAAGTAGAAAAAAAATTATCACTATATGCATTGATTCCTAAGATAATACTTATTATGGGATAATTTTTTTTGGTTAAAGTGACACTTATTGTGGGACAGAGGGAGTATATACTTGTCTTATGGGTGTCTCGCCTAAAAGGGTTACTTAATATGTAATTTCGGTATTCCACTTTCGGTACCAAAAGCACATTTACTGGGATATTACTACGTATGCTATTTAATCACTAGACACGCGGAATATGGAAAAAAGTTATTCGCACCAAATTTGAAAACTGATTTAAGTGGACGTTTGGACATGCGATTTAAACTCTGATTTCATCTCATGAGATGAAATCTCAAATTATCCAAAAAGGCATGATTTGAGATTTGAAATCATGATTTCAAAAAATATAAATGTAAAATTTGACCCATACGTTTATATTTTGTAAAAAAAAAACCCATAAGTTGGTAGATATATTGTTCGTACCATGTGGGAGGATTATATTAAAGAGTAGTTACATTACTATTCATATTAAATTTTCCTTTTTTTTGAGCTAAAGTTGGATGAATTGATGTTGTATTTTTTAGAAAGACCTTTTAGTAGTGTATTAATTTTATTATGAACTATGATTTACTCATTTGGTAAGATTGTATAAGATTTTTTTTTTTTTTTATGGTTATCACAACTTGTGAGGTTTTATGTTTATAAAAAAAAACTGCAACTTAAGAAATCCAAATTGCACGTCCAAACATGATTTCATCTCATGAGATGAAATCGTGTCCAAACGGCTCCCAACTTTAAGAAACAGTTAAAGTATTGAAAAACTAATCTTTATTGATTATGTTTGACATTCATCTTGTTTTCGATTTCCTCTTAATTCTTATTGGTCTTGAATCATACTGTGATTTTTAAAGAAAGTCTTATTCTAATATTAAAAATTTGAAATTTTAAAAATCATTAGGAAAAAATTGTGATCTCCCTGTAACTGCATAAATATGCATTCGTTCTTTTTTTTTGCATTTCTATATATTTCATACTCCAATTAAACATGCACGCTGTTATTGGTTTGTTGTATGCATTAGGTCACGTAAGATTTATGCAAATAGCCGGTCAGATTCACTGTGTACTTTTTCTAGCCCGTATATATAGATTATACATTGATTATATATTTTTATACACATACTACACATGGATGCAAACATATATTATACATGCACGGTTATTTTTAGTTAAGCAGTTGGGTGGATGCCTATTAGGTTAATTCTTCCAACCTTTTGTTGTTGGAAACTCGTATTGGTTTGATTAATTAACATACTGATAATTCATTAGCTGTTGAAAATTTTGCCATAATCGAGTATCGACGAGAAAACCTAAGATTTCTTGAAAGTTTGTCGGTAAAATGTTACAAAAATCATCTGTCCAGAATTCACAAGCCAAATTACTTTAAGTGAGTCGATTCTTAAGAAAAAAAAAAAGTTTAACAACATTTGGTTCTTAACATTTTTATCCATTTTGTATTAGTTGTAAGAATGGAAAGATCGAATGAACTGTACGTTCTAAATTATTCATTCATTTTGTTTTCTTTCTTGTCATGAAAATTTTACAATAGTCAATAGATGTTTAGATTTGGTGGATCAACAGAGCAAGACTACACCAGAGACGTATGGAATTGAATATTATTTATCTCTTTTATCTTTTTCTTTGAAGAATATTTTTATTTCACACCTGGACGGCGGCGGCTGGCTTTTGTTATTAATATTGTAATGAGCGCGTCTTTTTCTTGAGAAAATTGAAAATGAAGAACTACATTTTTTAGAGAAAATTCCAATATTTAAATTATGAGGGCAGTATAAATTACGAGAAAAGAACAAAACGGCATCCGTTCATTTCAGTAGGGCCGTTCAAGATGAACTGAAATACCAAATCGAATCATAAAATCAAAGTAAACAAATATGTGGTTTGATTTGGTAGTAAACTTTAAAAACACAAATTTGGTCTGGAAGGAGAAGAAGCAAAGAACCACAGTAATTTGGTACTACTATTGTAACATTGGAAAATTACTTTCTTTTCTTAAAAGTTAAAATACAAGGTATATATGTTACAGAAGTACTTAAAAGAAAATTTAGAACAACATGGACATGTTTAATTTAGTCATGATTTAAATCACCTAATGTAATCACATAATGAAGTTTAGAGTGTTTCACTATGTAGTTTAGAAAGGAACATGTCATGTTCTAATAAAAATGCCAAATATATAGGTAGCTCCTTATATTTGTTAAAAAAAAATATTTAGACAATTTATCTTAAGGTGCAACCTATCAGTGAATAATGTGTCTGTTAAATAAGGTGCGACTTATTTAACACTTTCTAGGAATAACTTGAACCAAACACAAGTTTGCAAAAGTTTTTGCACCTCATCAGTTTGCCTTGCATTAGGCGTAGAAGTTAAACATTGTTGCTTTGGTCAAAACTTAACCCACAATTAATAAACAACTGAGTCACTGACAGGTTTCAATCTTAATGCAACTTGGTTTTGTTTACTAAGTCAAAAATTACGTTGTTATCTCTTTTAAATCGGCCACGAGTTTTTACGTCGGCTCGTCGTTTGCTCTCCAACTGAAAGACGCGTTGGCAGGTGGGTTAATATTTCCTAGAACGGGGGCGGAGCTAGTGTAGTAATTATAGATTCGCATAATTTAATAATTTGGTTTAAAATTTTATACTTATATTATATAATTCATTTAAAATGTAAAAATAATCTATTCATAACCAGTTAATCAAAAATCAAATTATGGTCCAAAATTCATAAATCGAAAATTCTAGCTCTGCCTCTATGGGGCCCGCTAGCTATCGACGGCTGTAAAACCGTCTGTGACATAGGATTTCCACTGCAAAATTGATGCGCAGATACTGTTAGTTTGGCTTCAGAATACAAGTAAGAGTTAAGAATTGTGCAGTATTAACAAAAGATATTTACATAATTAGGTATCTTAAATTAAAATTACTTGTATAATAAATATTTATCAATAACATGAATTAAATGTGAGTAAGTAACTGGTTAGTTGTTACTTCATTCGTTCCAATTTATGTGGCAGTCTGAATAAATATAAAATTTAATTAAAAAATTAAGATTTTTAAAACTTGTGATCTTAAAAATGCAAAAAAATTTGTGTGACTAATTTTTTAAATTTTTGGCATTAAATATGTGATAAATTTAGTGTGATTATGAATCTTCTCATTTGGTAAAGTGAAAAGTGTAAAGTTAAGTTTTACCAGTGTATGTCGACAATTTCTATGGCATGGCACTAAGGAAAACAACAAACGAGCACCAGTTGCTTGGAATACATTATGCCAACCAAAGTCTACTGGAGGGTTGAATATCATTAACTCAGTAGTTTGGAACCAAGCTGCCTCAAGCAAGTTGTTATGGGCTGTTGTGAAGAAAAAGGATAAGCTTTGGATACTTTGGATTGATAGTATATACATCAAGAGGAATGATTTACAAAACATGAATACACCCAAGCAGGCAAGCTGGCTAGTCAGGAAAATATTACAACTACTAGGCTAACAGCTATGGATAACTACACAAGTGGTGACAAATACATCATCAAGAAAGCATACAAAGCAGCTGTACCTGTTTTTTCCCTCGAAATCTTCAGCACTGCTTCCTGGTATGGTTCCTAGACATCAATTTATATTACGGAAAAGGTTAAAAAATGCCCTTAACATATTAGAAGTGGCTAAAAAATGCCCTCCTTCCATCTATTTGATAAAAAAATGCCCCCCTTCCACCTATTTGGATAAAAAAAGCCCTTAACGTTAAATTTAAGCCTAAAATTACCCCTCCTTTTAACAAAAGCTTATATGGAATATATAAATTTTTAAATTAAATAGGTGGCATTATTTTTATTGGTCCACATGTAATTATACCCAAAATCATTTGCAACCCAACCATTAACCCAAACCTATTTTTAAAAAACCCAACTCTTCTTCCTCTTTATCCAACTCCAACATATGGGAACCGTAGAAGATTGACTGTATAATGTCATGATGGTATTGAACTACAGCTTTCTTCTTAGAGCCCGTTTGGATTAGCTGGAAAAAAGTGAGTATTTTTTAAGTGCTTAAAGTTATTTTATAAATAAAAAGTTACGTGTTTGGATAAAAGTGCTTAAAGGGTTTTTAGAAGTAAAGTTGTTGGTCAAATCAAAATGACTTTTAAACCCAAAAAAATTAAAAAATTAGGATTGAGCAACTTCTTGGTGTTGACTTATTTTAAACACTTTTTAACTTAATTTAAGTTATTTTTTATTTTTGGCAAACATCCAAATAAGTTAAAAATGGCTTATAAGCTGGTTTGACCAACTTATAAGCCAATCCAAACGGGCTCTTATTTTCATTCTAGTAAATCTATTGTTAGTTAAGGTTGTGTATTTCAAACTTTAGATGCTTTTTCATACAACATAAACATGTAGTTAAAATTATTCCAACTCCTAAAATGAAGCAACGATTTTCATGCTCATGAATCTGCATGTCTTTGAGAGGTAGAAATCCAAAATTCCAACTGTATAATAAGAAAAGGAACAAAAGCTGTCAACTCTCTCTTATTTTCCCCCTCATCCTTTGTCCGACTTAAATGCAGTTGAATCTAGTCGTTTATATGCATTACCCTAAGCTTTTAATTGCTAGTTCTCCAACAGCACGAACCATTTTCAGTTGAGTAATTAGGTCCTGTGCATTTTTTTGCACGGATTGCCCTTCTTTTGGTGTGGTCTTTAAATTTTGCCCCTCATATTTGTGTTCTTTAAGTCTTGCCCTTCGCTTGGATACCTGAGGTTTTGAGTTCGAACCCCCGCTCAGGCATAAAATAAAAAAATAATTTCGCAAAGCAGGGCTGGGGGAGTGTATGCCGGATCCGGCATACAATCCTTAAGGAAAAACTAAAGTTATGCCGGAGGGGGCAGACTTTGCCTTGAGACATATATATATATTTTTTTACTTTTCAAGGCAAACTTTTAATTATGCCTTAAGGAAAAATTCCGCCTTATGGGGCATACTTTTAGTTATGCCTTAACTAAAAGTGTGCCCCATAAAATATAACTAAAAGTATGCTCCATAAGGCGGAACTTTTCCTTAAGGCATAACTAAAAGTTTGCCTTAAGGAAAAATTCTGCCTTATGAGGCATACTTTTGGTTATGCCTTAATTAAAAGTCTGCCCCATAAGGCATAGTTCCTTAAGGAAAAGTTTTGCCCCATAAGGCATAACTAAACTATGCCTTGAGGAAAAGTTATGCCCCCTCCGGCATAACTTTAGTTTTTCCTTAAGGATTTTATGCCGGATCTGGCATACACTCCCTCCAGCCCTGCCTTGCGAAATTATTTTTTTATTTTATGCCTGAGCGGGGGTTTGAACCCAGAACCTCAGGTATCCAAGCTAAGGGCAAAACTTAAAGACCACAAATATGAGGGGCAAAATTTAAAGATCGCAACTATGAGGGACAAAATTTAAAGACCACCCCAAAAGAAGGGCAATTCTGCGAATTGCCCGGTCCTCTGTCGGATGAAGAAGAAGAAGTGTTGGGTCTTTTAAAAATAGGTTTGGGTTAA
Source organism: Lycium barbarum (assembly GCF_019175385.1). Lineage (NCBI taxonomy): Eukaryota > Viridiplantae > Streptophyta > Magnoliopsida > Solanales > Solanaceae > Lycium > Lycium barbarum. The sequence continues at coordinate 165,935,692 of NC_083337.1, forward strand.
TGGGTTGGATTGTGAATGGATTTGGATGTTATGACATGTGGACCAATAAAAATAATGTCACATATTTAATACAAAAATTTATATATTCCACATAAGCTTTTGTTAAAAGGAGGTGCAATTTAGGCTTAAATTTAACGTTAAGGGCATTTTTTATCCAAAATTCCAAATAGATGGAAGGAGAGACATATTTTATCCAATAGGTGAAGGAGGACATTTTTGAGCCATTTCTAATACATTAAGGGCATTTTTGAACCTTTTCCGTCAAGTGAATGGCAATTCACAGGAGATTGACAAATGTGGATAAACTAAATACTTGGGGAATGACAGTTGCACAAGAATGTGTTCTATGTGAAGAGGACAGGTTGTAAACACATGATCACTTGCTTTTTCAATGCCCTTACTCTCAATTCATTTGGCCGCTGTTAGGATGATTACATCAGGCTAGAACAATTCAACAATGGGATACTGAAGTGTCGTGGTTTGCTCAAAAAGTCAAAGATAGAGATCAGGTATGGACCATCACTAGAGTGGTGTTTGCTGCTATTGTCTATCACATTTGGATGGAGAGGAATGCTAGAAGATTTCAGTCGAAGAGGAGAAACAAAGAAGAAAGAGTTAAGGAAATAGTTCTACTGCTTCACATAATAGGACAGAAAAAGAGTCACTGGTTGCCTACTCTAGCCCAACTAGATCATTACCCTAGCTAGTTTAGATAGCAAAAGTTAGATTATGTTATATGGAGTCTAATTTTGTAGATCCCATCTCAAGAATCCCATGAGCACGGATGTAAATGGTTCGAGTTGATTGAATAGAAAACTTTTACTTTCGACAAAAAAAAAAAGAGTCAAGTTTTAATATAAAAATGTCTCATTATTTTTTTAGTAAAGTAATAAAAAAATATCACATAAATTAAAATAGAAAGAATATATATAATATTTAAAATATACTTATAGTAAAACTATTTATGTGGAAAAATTTATTGTTGGTGCACACCAAAAAAATAATATTTAAATATATTTAATAATAACTTAGCTTGGCAACGGTTCATTGTAACTTTAATCTCATTAAAGTTTCAAGTTCTTTTCCTTAAGCTAGCGTTTGGCCATAGATTTCCAAAACAATTTTGAAAAACTTGATTTGGATGAAATTTTTCAAATTTTGAAAATGTGTTTGGCCATAGTTTTTCAAAATGTATTTCACTTTTTGTTTTGGAAAACAAGAAACATTACTTATACCTATAAGTTCTAAAAACTATCAAGACTCTGTATCCAACCATACAAAACAAACATACTTGTTAATTCCAAATTATGCAGAACATGATATTTTAATAATAATTGCAAATAACACACTTACTAGCTACTACAATTCAAATTACAAGACAAAGATCCATCGGTTCAGGAAAAAAAAAGGGCAGTAACTAGCTTAGCTAGTTCACTTTATAGAAGAGACTATTTTAATTGGGGGAATATGGTAGATATGACTTTAATGGAGGAAGATGGTAGATAAAATTAATTAGTTGGGTCATAAATAGATGGGGTTTTTTATAAAATATAAAAGTTTGGGGTAGTTTTTAAAAGGTCAAAACATAGATCTTAACTCAAAAATGGGTTTGAGCCCGAATTTGGAATTTGAAGATTTGTCTTCAAAATCTATCAAAATTTTATGGCCAAATAAAAATTTGAGAACAAATCTTCAAAATATGCTTTCAAATTTATGACCAAACGGGAGCTAAATTTCATATTCAATAAAATGTCGCCATATAAATTAAAATGGATTAGTATGGTACAGCAATTGTCACATCGGTAGACATTTAGTAGTTGAGTCAGCTGTGACGACCAGATATGTTGATGTGACTTTCTATATGATTTGACCAAAAAAAACTAGGTATTATTACGTGGCATTTAATTACAGGATAAACTGTACCAGAAAAATGTTACACATTTGCACCACAAACACAAAACCCAAGAATAAGACTACCTTGTTTTTCAATTAAAGAGGAAATAAACATATAAAAAGGTTAAGCTATGTGTTCTCTCTCTCCATTTTTCTCTTCTTTCTCTCTTTTAAGGCAAAACTGAGAGTTTTGTAACTCTTAATTCATTATTATTATTATTCCACTCCCCATTTCCCTGTTTTTGAGAAAGAAGAAGAAGAAGAGAGAATAAGAGTAGTAAAAAAGTTACACTAGAGACATATAAACAGCGTTGTGGCTTAGAGATAGTTTAATTTAATTGGAGAAATTAAAGTGAGATTAAGTCATGGGCTGTTTTCCTTGTTCTGGAGATGGAGATACATCAGTGAAGAAACCTGAGAAAAAGATATTTCAAACAAATAATCATCAATACAAAAGGGTTGATAAGTCACAGCCTAAACAAGGTATGAGATTTATATATACATGATTTGATTAAATTTTCGTATCGTTACGTGTGATTTTGTGAAACGGATGGCTTTTGGATTTTGGAAAGATTGTTCCTTTTTTAGTGCATTTGGAAAGTTTCAATATGGGGTTGTTTGAATCTGATCAAATCTTGAAAGTTTGTGAAACCAGTTTTTGTTTTTGTTTGCTGTTTAATGGATATTCGGTGGTATCCATCTAATCCTGAATTATTATTGTTGCATGCATCTACGATTTGGTTAATCTTTTTGGATGAAAGATTTTTACAGTTTCTTTTTCATGAAGCTGTTTGGTACCTTACGGTATTTTTCCTTGGAAATCATCAAGATCAGTTTCATAAAAAATGACTTTCGTCGTACCAAAGATACCCGATAGCCATTTGAATTTTGCTTCACGTTTGCAAATGGTATCTGCCATTTGTTTATGTGGCTCTATCTATGCCTATTTCTTTCTTTATTTCATGTTTACAGGGTTTAAAACTTTTGATGTTTTTTGAGATATTCATGGAAGGATGTAAACGTTTTTTTTTTTTTTTTGCCTGATAATAAGGTTAAATATTCTGATCCATGTGTTCTCTGTATATGTTTATTTTTTCAGAAAACTTGGTCCTTTCTATATATGAATCTTTGTTTGCTTCTGTGAGAATCTTTCTGGATCAGTATTTTGGCAGATTGCTATCCATCTGCTCTTTCATTTCTTTTTCTACTCTTTCAAATGAGACCTCCTTCATTTTAAACTACCATCTTTTTTATGCCTCTTGTTTTTTCATGTTTCTTAGATACACCAGTGGCTAGTCAATTTAAATATGTGAAGAATGAAGAGGCTAAAATTGCAAACCAATCTACGTCTAGGAAAGATGGAGGTTATAGTAACATCCCTCAGAATGAAGAGGCTATACTTTCAAAGCGATCTACGTCTAGGAAAGATGGGGGTCATAGTAACATCCCTCCTGCAGATGGAAAAACAGGTGGCGCTAAGGCACAGAGGTTTAAATTCGATCAATTAATAGCTGCAACAGAAGATTTCAAGGAAGATTACTTCTTGGGAGAAGGAGGTTTTGGCAAAGTATATAAAGGTCATTTGGAGGATACTGGTGAGGTCAGCTCAACTCCATTCTTGCAATACTTATGAATTTTCCTTAAAGTCTGCAATAAACAACAGGATTATTTGCAGGTTCATTTAAAGTAAGTGAGTGGTTTAAGTTTAACATTAGGAATATTTGGTGTCCTGAGTCTGTTTTCTTTTTATATTCTTTTCTAATGCAGATCGTTGCAATCAAACAACTCGATCCCAATGGATGTCAAGGAGTTAGGGAATTTATTGTTGAAGTACAGACACTAAGTAAGGCTGATCACCCTAATCTTGTTAAACTAATTGGTTGTTGTGCTGAGGGAGAACAGAGGCTGTTGGTCTACGAGTACATGGCTCTTGGTTCATTGGAAGACCATTTGTTTGGTATGTTATAATTGTCTGCTTTTCATGTTACTTTCTTCCATTCTTAGCCTACTCCATCCTGATAAACATGCCTATTTCCTTTTGGGGATAATTACCTTTTTGGACCGCTCTGAATAATTATAGCCAGCAAATGTATGTATGTTATAATATGCATTTTATATACATAAATACACAACATAATCAATTTATATGTTTTGTATGTTGTTTATATTCTTTGTGATGAGTCCATTTGCTTTGCTTATTTCAATGTGTGCAGATGCCTGGCCAAATCAAAAACCTCTTGATTGGAACATTAGAATGAAGATAGCTGCAGGTGCTGCAAGAGGCCTGGAATATTTACATGACAAGATGAAACCTCCTATTATTTATCGCGATCTGAAATGCTCCAATATTCTGCTTAATGAGGGCTTCCACCCAAAGTTATCTGATTTTGGCTTGGCTAAAGTGGGTCCTAGCGGAGACAAGACTCATGTTTCCACCAGAGTGATGGGCACATATGGATACTGTGCACCAGATTATGCTATGACTGGCCAACTAACGTTCAAATCAGATATCTACAGCTTTGGAGTTGTTCTTCTGGAGATAATCACAGGCAGGAGAGCGATTGACTATACAAAATCTGCCGCTGAGCAAAACCTGGTTGCATGGGTAAGTTTCCTTTATCTATTATTGTTGCCATGTAATATATTTTTTGAGGTTGTGCTGTGGTAAGACCGGTTTATCCTTCTCTCCTAGCTACTGAATTTGACCATCATTCTCATTTCTACACCTAAATGGATCCAAGAAATTGATGTCACTGAATTTACTTCCAATCATTGTCTTTTGAACAAGTCTTTCAGCCACTGTTTATCAGAAGCCCTTTGATTTGACTGCTATGGTTTCCATGAAAGAGGTAACAAAAAAATTTGCAACGCCCAGAATGAATCTTGTTATCTTTCATGAGTTAATCTATGATAGTGAGGTTTATATGACATTATTTAACTGACTTTTTGTTTTAAGAAAAGATGGTGTTTACCCGATTATAACTCGTTTCTACTTAGCACTCAACCATGAATAAAGCAATCCCACTTGAACAATGCCATGGTTTGTCAAGACACCTAAAAATCATTGTAAGTTCCATACTCGAGGTTCTTTCATGGTAAACATTTTTTCAAATGATTATGCTGCTGTCTATATATGTTTGCAAATCGAATTTATGCTTTGTCTCCTGATAGAAGAAACTGCTGACGAAGCGCTTTGTCAACATTATGACAACTTTTCTAGATTTGTGATTAGTCAGGAATGAACTAAGGCAGCCATATTGAACTTGCATAAATGTTATTGAATGTGCCACTGCCTCGTCCTTTGTCTGCTTTAATACCACGTCAAAGTGTGTGACCAGTGACAACCTCATCTAAAAGCTTAAGCTATTAGAGGCGGTAGACTTATACTTTTATCTAAATTAATTATATACTCAACAAATGCTACTCGTCTTTTGCAGGCAAGACCATTATTCAAAGACAGGAAGAAATTCTACAAGATGGCAGATCCAGCACTTGATGGTCACTATCCAATTAGGAGCTTATACCAAGCTCTTGCAATTGCTGCAATGTGTGTCCAGGAGCAACCTAATATGCGCCCTCCAATTGTTGATATCGTCACTGCTTTGAACTACCTTGCCTCCTTAAAGTATGACCCTGAAATCGAGCCTCCTATCCGGAAGTCATCCAAAAGTTCTTCTCAGAAATCTAGAAAAGATGAAGAAGAAACCTGGTGATAGTGACGGAGACTATACAACAGAGCTTGGGGACTAAAATAAGAAGTTAAACGCACACAAATATAAGTGGTTGTCAACTTTTTTGTGTCAGATATGTAAATTACATGTGCAGCTTAAAAGTTATAGATTGGACATAATAAAGAAAAACAAAGCCTCCTTTGCATATCTGGTGCAAATGCAAGCTCCAGTACATAGTATATATTTATATACTCCATGTATAAACTCTACGCTTCAACGATATAATGAGAAAGAAAACAGAATAGAAGCGTTAGCAAGAACTTATTAAAGCCAATATAAATATATATGTTCTAGTAACTAGTCCAATGCAGTATGAAATACTTGAAAGTGTATGTAAAAGAGACACCCCTTAGCCAAACCTAATGGAAGAAAAGAGCAGAGAGAATGAAATGGAATTCAAATATATACCTTTCGAATTAACTTTTTAAGTTTTAACAACGGAATTGAATTTTATCAATGTTTTTTCCCAATTTAATACCTTTCTTTCCAAAAACAAGAACTATACTGTAAAATCGGGCAGTTTCACTGGACAGAAGGAAGGAAATGGATCTCATGTAAATTTATAGAAAACTGGCAGAAAGATCCTACTTTTTGCTAGCGAAGCTAATGAATGGAAGAATCATATTGAAAAATTTATGAAACATTACCATAACAGATGATGACATAGGACTCATCAATAGTTATGGTTTCTTATTCCCTATTGAGATCTCCAGAGATATGAGTTTGCCCCACTGACATGGCGATCAACTTTGAAAAAATTTAACAGTGAGGTTTGAGATAAGAATGGAAGAATAGGCTTCACGACTTTCCTCTGTATCCGGATGATAAACATCTTAGATTTTGCAATTGTAGGAATCATAAAGAACTGTTGTTTGTTTGTTATTATTTTCTTGCTGACTCTGTAAATAGGTGTCTGTTGTGGTGAGTTTATCTTAGATAAGAGAAGGTGGTCTAGAGTTTCACCAACATTTTTCATTTTGATCTGTTCCTAACTGGACAAGTAACATGAAAGTACCAAGTAGAAACTACTATTGTCTCAACCAGAATTAATGGGCAATGTTTGCACATGCAAGTAAAGATTTTAAAGTACTTTCTTCCTTTTCTGTATTTCCTATGTTCCTAATAATCCTTCTTAATTCCTAAGGTTACAGCTTTTGCTAGTGATAAGATTGCAAAGTCCGAAAACTAGCATTTCAACATTTGTTTAATTATCAACTGTTATCAAAGTTGAAGGTTATGATTTAATCCTTCTTAATTCCTAAGGTTACAGCTTTTGCTATTGATAAGATTGCAAAGTCCGAAAACTAGCATTTTGACATTTGTTTAATTATCAACTGTTATCTCATAATTAAGATACATCAATAACTACCTTACTAAGAATGTTTCATATTGCCGTCGATAACTATTAACTTTTCATTAAGAGGAAAGGACGGTGTAGGAGGGGGATAAAAGTTTAAAAGGGCAAAGAAACCACAACATAGAGTTTAACATGTTTGGCTTTTCTTAATGTAGGTGTTGACAGTGAACTTGTACATAAATGATGGAATTGAGATGAAACGAATATCTGGCTTGAATTGCATTTGGATCGTTCTCTCAAGGATGAAAAATGGAGGATACAATCACAGCAGCCGGTGAAAATTGTTGAAGAAATTCATTTTATTATATCTCTATGCTTTTTCGATACTGTTTTCAATGTGGCATTTACTGGATATGTTTCGATGGGAATTTAACTTTTTATGCAGATAACATATCTTTGCAGTAAAATGAAAGAATATCTTATATGTTGGTTAAATTTGTATTGCATTTACTAGCTAAATCAAAATTCATTTTGCTTTCCACTGTTAGTCTAGTGTGGGCTTATATGGGCTCTTTAGTAAGTAGTATAATTTCTGCAAAATTACTACTTCTCAACTTCTGAATAGTTTCTTCCTATCCTAATCAAATGCTATTGATACAAAAACAGAGGGAAGCGAAAAACTAAAGCCTACTAATTTCTCTTAACACATTACTAATTCTCCTGGCGTAGATCTACTTGTTGTTAATATAACGGTAAGGGTATTGTTCCTATAAATAACTCTTCTATAGAGTTCATTAATATCTGAGCTCTATTTGAATGGTCGGTCTCAACTCAGGTGGAAGAATTGGTAATAGACACAAAACCATCCATTCTAGCTCTATAGTTTTTCGAATAAAATGCTTAGCCAATTCCACGTGTTCCTTCCAACAGCTACATTTCACTGGTTTCGCCTGCTTGGCAACTGCCTACCCAAATGTACAAATAGGAGTTGTTTGATGGTAGAACTTTACAACAATCCCTTCTTGCTGCCTGCAAACAGAACAAAATCCACTTAATAGATAGTCCTTTTCGGATCAATCTTCAGAAATTAATTTGCTTAACAAACTTACCTTCTGCCAACGGTTATTATCTGGCCTTTTCAACACAACAATTGCATTGATACTCTCAGGTGACTCAATTTTCCATCTGCAATAAGGGTACGACTCTCTATGACGATGGTAAATCCCAACGATCTGATTGTTGCTTCGATCATATTTGGCTGCACTTATATAGTACACAAAAGGCTTCTGGCACGGGTGCTTTGTCACAGGCCTAGTGTTGAATGCATAGGCTGTATAATCAGCTCTTTTGTACCAATTAAGAAATGTTCTTGTTGGCATTTCTAATTCTCTAGGCGAGATATTACCCCTCGTGATCTGAACCACGTAGCCCCAAGACACTGAAATAGACCAGTACTTCTGCTTGTCGTAACAGATCGACTGCTGCATTATGCTGGCAGTGTCGTACTTCATCGACTCAAAAAGGCGCCGTAGTCCTTCAACTCTGCTCATCCTTGGGATTATAGGATCCACTACATCAAGATGGTGAATTGATACTAGAGGTGTTACAGGATGTGCTCCCAATAGGCCTAGCAAGTTTCCATACACATCATACTATACTACCACAAAGAAAAATTCATCAAAATCCAGTCAGAAGTACTTTTAATTGATGATAACACAGTAAAATGATAATAGTGGGAACAATTTTCATGGCTCTTGGACTAATAGCTTGTTTGGCCAAGCTTCCATAATCTGCTTATTTTGAAAAGTGTTTTTTGTCAGAAATGCTCTTTAGAAAAGTACTTTTGGAGAGTAGCAGTTCATGTTTGGCTACCAATTTGAAAAGCACCTTTTTTCAATATTATAGCAGTAATTTGTGCTTGACTAAGGTTTCAAAACCATTTCTGAAAAAAAATCACTTTTTTTAGCTTCTGAAAAACAACTCTGCTACTACTGAACTTCTTTTTCCAATAAAAGCTTGGCCAAATAGTTCAATTTTCTAAAATAAACATTTTTTGGAAAAAAAAAAAACACTTTTGCTTACATAAACTTGGCCCAAACAGGCTATAAATATTGTAGTAGCATAGCACTAGTAATGCATGAAATTTTGGTTATGAACAAGATTTTGGCTATAACGTATCCTAACCTGTTGTAACAGGTTGTTGGCTATAATTTCTACGTTACTTATCCAACTTTTTTATGAACTATTACCTGTAATTATCTTTTAGGTGAATACATATTTCATTTCAGGTTACTAATTAATCCAAATTTTTAATGGACGGTTACCTGATGAAATCCAGGTTCTCGCGTAAGCGGGACCCCAAGCTCAGCCATGCAAGCTTGAATTCTGTCATCACTACCATATAATCCAGGGTATCGCTGAATGCAACGATCTTGAATCTTTTCCAACTCTTTTGCCAATGGATAACTAATTGCAAATCCGCCTCCACCATAAGCCATGGCATATGAGAAAAAAATGTTCTGAATATGACTTTCTGAAGAACTCCCAATGTAATAATACTGATTATGATCATATTTTGAAAGAATTCTAACGACATTATCCACATTAAACACTGTGTCATCATCTCCCATTACGAACCATCGTACATCTTTAGGTTCCAACCTTAATGTCTCAGAAACAACACGCGAAATCCTAAGAGCCGATCTGTTCCCCTGTCGATTCGTGTAAAGAAACTTAGTCGTATTCTCTGAAATTCGAATTTCAGGCAAACCTTCATTTTTCTTGATTGTAACATTTTTATCTAACCAAACAACACCTCTCATTTCCCCTGGCCTCCACCATAATTTAATGTACTCTTTTCTTTTATCCCACAAATTCGAAGACGCGGCTATTCCAAATACAATGTGTTTTAGACCTGTTTCAGGCTCCCTTGGATTTTCTTGAAGAGAAAGGGAAGTTGAGTTTTTGGAATTATGAGAAGCTGGAGGGTGTTTTGTGGAAAATGCTTCTTTTGTGGATAATTCTGATGATGAAGGCAAAGTACATTCAGGGGAATCTTTATTGAGAATTAAGTTGAATGAATAAAGAAGATAGATGATTAACAAGGTGATGAATAGCCAAGTTACAGTTTTGCGAAGGTTGCTTAGGCCAAATGCTGGTCGTTGAGAAGAAGCAGAAGTCATTATTGTTATAATTATAGATACAAAAACGAGTCATTAAGTTTAATTTGTGTTTTTTGAGTTTCTAAGTGTTATGGTGATGCATGCATGCCATGTTTCAGTACTTCAGATGAATTGCGGTAGAGTAGGAGGAAGAAGAAAGTGAGTGATGGAGAAAGAGGTCGGATCGAGAGGAACAGAGAGATTTTCTCAAAGTTTGTTTGATGAATTAATGAAAGAAGATCTTAATTATGTACTGAAGATATATAAAAAGTATTTACATAATAACATCACTTATAAGATAATTATAGCTTTATACACATAGAAAGCATGTATTCTAATCGGCCAAATGCCCCAAAGAAATCTGTCTAGGAGAAATTAAAAACAAAAATTAAAGTGTATCACATAAAATGAGATAAAAAAGAAATTTACAGATAGTTACGTCATAACAAATTTAATTGTGCAAATATTGTAATGATCTTCTAGCTAGGAATAGAATGAAATAGTCATGTGCTTTATACACATTCACATCCTAAAGAAAAACTTTTGAGTTTCCCACATCATCATCTATGTACAACAAAACTCCAAAGTAATAGTGTTATCTTTTTGTCTAGGTGGATCAAAGATTTAAATTACACGTGGATATAAGGTAACAATTCTATCACTGACTTACTTAACATTCAATTTTCAAATTAGAAGATAGTTTGGCAGTAACAGTTAGAAACTGTCTTCTTAAAGATTTTATGTTTAATGTACATTAAAAAAGCGTATAAATTTATTTTGGTATGTTTTAGGGAATTTTACATAGTTTAGAGAACATATAAGAGATATTTATATTTAGTAACTACACTTTGGTTTAATTACATCTAGTAGCTAAATGTTGTATTTCAATTACACAAGGTAACTAATTCAAAACTCATCTCTTCTTATTCCATTGTATCAATCTTTTCCCTCAACCCCCTCTCTCTCTTCTCCCTCAACTATCTCTCCTTTTTCATTCTCTCTTCTCTGTCGGCCAGCCGCCGCCGGTCATCTTCTTCGATTGAGCTAGCCGCCTCCGCCGCTTGGTCATCTTCTCCAGTGTCTTCGATCGAGTGTATTTATCAGATCTGCAACCAAAATTCTGAAGACTCAAGATCGATCGCGGCGACGGACTTCGCCGTTAACGGCGGTGGGAAAGAAATAGTTGAAGGCAGACTATTTGGACGACAGCGCTGTTGCCGGATCTGAGTGTATTTGCTCAGATCTGAATGTATTTCTCAGATCTGAGTATTTATCATTGTTGTTGCTTGAGATGTATTTGTTTTTGTGTTGAATACATAGAAAGAAATGGTTTCTGGTTGGATCGTTACCGGACGACGGCGCCGTTGCCCATGATGGAAAAATCTCCGGTGGTGATTTTATTTCTTGTATCTCAAATCTGAGTGTATTTTTTTCTTGTATCTCAAATCTGAGTGTATTTAATTCTTGTATCTCATATCTGAGTGTATTCGTTATTTTTTTAGTGTAAAATAGAGTGTTTCTTTATGTATTTCGAAGGAGATTTTTTTTGTATACTAATGGATACAGTGAATTTTGAATACAGCTTAATATCCCTGTATTATTTTTGCATTTATGTTGTTTGAATACAACCGAATTTAAATACAATAAGTTGAATACAATGTAAAAGTTGTTACGAATGAATACATCCAAATTGAATACATCCGAATTGAAAACAGAGAAATACAACCGAATTGAAATACACGTTACTATAGCTACGAAATGTAATTAGCAAAAATGTAACTATGCCTAAAAGAAAACCCCTCAAAATATAGTCATTTGTGTAAGCTGCCTTTTTTACGATACATATGTCTGGATCCATTTTCACTAGACGATGGCCCAAGTACAAATCCATTCTGCTGAGCTGGATTTGTTGGAAGAAAATGGATCACAGCAACCTAACAAAAGCCCACAACAAAAATTTATTCTAATATTTATTTTTAGCAAGTATATTTGTATGTGCTCTGATTATACGTACAATACTTGTTATGCACTGGATATGCACCGGTCGCGGCTACAATTTGTTACGGTTAGGCGGGTGATTTTTTTTTTTTTAAGTTGGCTGGCTAAATATGTTAAGATCCACCAAAAAGAATAATATTGACAAATGTGAACCTCCTTCTAACAACAATGACATGTTAGAAAACATTATACAATCCACACAAGGTAGCAAGTAAATTATTAGACAACGATATAAATCTGAAAGACAACAACTATTAATGTGCTTTAGTCCCAAATAAGTTAGGGTCGACTATATAAATCCTCACTTCTTCGCAGTGGCGGAGCCAGGATTTCCGCCGAGGGGGTTCAAAATATAAAAAAGTAAACATATGAAGAAGCCTAAAGGGGTTCAACATCTACTATATATACATAAAAAATAATTTTAACCTTGTCAAAACAATGTTTTTTTCCGCCGAGAGGGTTCGGATACCCCTTGGGCTCTATGTGGCTCCGCTCTGACTTAAAAAAAAAAAAAAAAAATCCTTCGGCCTTTAAATTTTGAAACTCCTCTGCCTTAACAGGAAAAGAATGGTTTCATGCATGGTTAGGTATGCACAGTGAGGTCCTTTAAATTAGTTACTGCTGGACAGTCACAGAGCCTTTTTCTGTATAGAGAAAGGTGTCTGAGAACAGTGGAATTTAAGTATACATGGTTGTCCTACTTATCATAGCAGGGATTTAAGTGGCTGTAATTATTCCCAAAACTCACAAGAATCTTGCCTTCTCTATAATTAGAGCTCAGTGAGGTCTGAATTAGAACTATTCAGATCTCGAATCATTAAATGAGTTCACTATTAACCATTTATTATTCAGAATAGGTAATTCATTCAGATCTTATATTAAAGTTCTAAAATTATTACTCCTTCCAGACTCCAGTTCATATCAAGCGGAAATTTTAGCTTGAGTGCACCTTTTAAGAAATCACTAATTCTTAAAAAGTAAAAAGTGTTTTACTAACTTACTCTTAATTAATAGTACCTATTTAATATTATTTCTTAGCAATTACATAAAAATTCACTTATCTAGATAGAGAGAATTTGAAAGAAAATAATTAATATCTTCTCGATCATGTGAAACACCACTTATTTTGGACGATGACGAAAAGATAAAAACACTTAGAGCCCGTTTGGATTGGCTTATAAGCTGTTTTCAGCTTTTTTGAGTGTTTGGCTGGCCAGCTTAAAGTCATTTTATGCTTAAAATAAGCTCAAAAAAATAATTGGACCCATTTGACTTAGTTTATCTAAAGCAGCTTATAAGCTGAAAACAGCTTATAAGCCAAAAAAAATAAGTTGGACTACCCCAACTTATTTTTTTCAGCTTATAAGCTGCAAACAGCTTTAAGCTATAAGTCAATCCAAACGGGCTCTTAATATGGACCAGGTACATCATTCGGTTAAAACTTCTGAACTAAACATTTTACCATTACTCTATCCAACACCACTGCAAAATCACCACCTTCAACCTCCATCGTGCAAATTAAAGCAGCACCTCCACTACTGCCACCATAGTCAATCATTACTTCATAACCGCCTCCAACCACCTCTATACCACCAGTCATAACCGCACAACCTTCACCTCTAATCACCACTCCACAGCCACCACCATTCATCACCACACTGACTATTATCGATAGTCACCTCCATCAACCTCCATTATTGTTGCTATCTTTTTAGGTGTACTAATAGAAAAACATGCAATTTTTACAATCCCCTGTGTAAATTAAGATTCTTTTTATTTTTTTATGTAATATTTTATGAAGATAAATTATTTGCATTCAGATGCTTAAAAACCGAGATAGTGGGCCTGGATGGCCACTCAACTTATGGTCATGAGCTATTAAAATCACTCAATTTTGTTTTGTCTTCCAAAAGTCACTACTTTGCCTAGTTAGTTTCTATGAGCCCGTTTGGATTGGCTTATAAGTTGCTCATAAGCTGTTTTTAGCTTTTTTGAGTGTTTGGTTGGTCAGCTTAAAGTCATTTTGTGCCTAAAATAAGCCCAAAAAATTAATTGGGCCCATTTGACTTAGCAATTGGGCTACCCCAATTTTTTTTTTTTTTTTTTTTTTTACTTATAAGCTGTCTTCGGCTTATAAACTATTTTTTTTAAGCCCATCCAAACAGGCTCTATATATGGTCATTTTAGCACCGATACCCAATTAATGACGTGGCTGCTGTAAATTTTAGGAAAATAATATTTCAAAAAATTTAAATCAATATTTAGATTTATTTAGGATCCAACACACCCTGAACCCGAACCAATTCTTGAACCGACCCGCTTACTGGCTTCATTATCAGCTTTGTTTCTCTAACTGCATCAGTCATGACTCTAGCTCTTTGGAACATTATATCTGTGTGGTCGGAATATGGCTTCTTACATCTATATTTACTTCCTTTGTGTTCATGCAATTGAATTTAAAACCGTTTGTAATTAGCAACTGCACCAGCCTGCTGGTAGGATAATGAAGTCAGTTGTCTCAATGCTTTTTCCTTTTACCTGATAGAGGCAGTGGGCGAATCTAGGATTCTCACTGAGGGAGTTCGAAAAGAAAAAAAAAAAAAGTGCCTTGAATTTAAATTAGGAACCTCAAGGTGAATTTTGAACCCCCTGAACCACTAAACAAAACTCTTCTCTTGTGTTCAGGGTACTCAAAGTCCCTATATGTACATAAAAAATAAAAATAAAATTGCCAAGGGTGTTCACCGTCGGTGAGCCCTAGATCCGCCCTGGATACAGGTTCTGAAGCTACCCAAAAGAACATTAACTTTCTACCTCAGGAGTATAATACACCAGGGGTATAATTTATCTGTTTTTTTTCTTTTGTGTAGAAATTGAAGAACAACCGTGTTCTTTTAATTAAATGTTATTAAAGGCACATATCTTTTATAGTCAGCTCATTAAGCAGGCCGAGTTAAGAAATGGGTCTTGTTTAGGGTAGGTTGGGTCTGAAATAAATCTAAATAATGATTTTAATATTTTAAATATTGTTTTCCTAAATATTTACAGTTGCCTTAAAAAAAGTACCGAAAATTGTATTTCCGGTTTAAATGATCATGGAAGTTAACTATGCAAAGTTAAGTGATTGTGATAGTCAATTACCATAAGTTGAGTGGTCATCCAGGCCACTAACTCCTTAAAAACTAGATAACCTTAATTATATATGTACTGTTCACATCTTGAAATACTAATTTAAATTCGGAAATTTTAATCTTAGAGGGGACAAAAAAAGTCTGACTTAAATTGTTTTATTTAAGATGTACATGGTAAATATGCAGGTTATTTATTTATGCCGCAGTGAACGGTTTACTGAACTGCAGCGCAATGACGCGCTTGTTGCAGTCCCTTACGTAGGTCCTTCCTTTTTTCTCAAGTTATTTTGGATTTATGCGTACACTTGACTAATTCAATAATCGTTGTGCATATTTTTAATTTTTTAATATTTTATTTATTTTTATTTTTTATTTATAGTGGTTGCATAATTACGACTCAGAGAAGCTTCACAAAGCTGAGCCAGCCATCCAGATTCGAGAAAAGGACAAAAATGATCCTTTAACTATGATAGTAGGTTCAAAATAGTCCTTTAACTATGCACTTAACGGTTTTAGTCCTTTAAGTTTGTTACAAGTTAACAAAAACGGTCCCTTAACTATGAGAGTAGGTTCAAAATAGTCCCTTAACTATGCACTTAACGGTTTTGGTCCTTTAAGTTTGCCATAAGTTGACAGTTTTAGTCTCGACAAAATATTCATCGAACTCTATTTGTTAGATTTGACGAGAACTATGAAAAAAAGGGAAAAATTAGTGAGAACTCTAGATCGATGAAATAACTCGGGACAAAACCGACGGACGTTAGTCGGTAATAGGATGGACTTCCGCGCATTTTTCCTCAAAAATAACCGATGGACTTCCGTTGGTTTTCATAAAAAACAATAAAAATTTAAAAAAAAATAAAAAATATTGTCCCTCGATTTTATCCATCGGTTTCCGTCCATCGTTTTTTTCGCTTATTTTTTGTAGTGACAACTTTTTTAGTTTCTGCTATTTCTAATTTATTTCTAAAGTCTAGTGTATTTTATTTAGTCGATGGATTCCATCAGTTTTAATCGATAGAGTCCGTCGGTCTTTGTGTTTCGAGACACCATTTTCTGACATTATCAAACCGTTAAGTGCATACTTAAGGGACTATTTTTAACCAACCCCCATAGTTAAGAGACCATTTTGTCAACTTATGGCAAACTTAAAGGACCAAAACCGTTAAGTGTATAGTTAAGGGACTATTTTGAACCTACTCTCATAGTTAAGGGACCATTTTTGTTAACTTGTAACAAACTTAAAGGACTAAAACCGTTAAGTGCATAGTTAAGGGACTATTTTGAACCTACTATCATAATTAAGGGATCATTTTTATCCTTTTCTCATCCAGATTCTTTCAAAGATAAGAGTATGTCGTTGACATTTGCTACAAGGAACCTGCATGCATGGCATGACACAACCTCGTGGTGGCAAATATTGAGTCCGGAACTAAAATGACCCATTAAAAATAAAAGTGAACTAAAATATCCTCAAAAACAAATTTGGTACAAAAGTATACTGCGCTACAGCACTTAACTGTGACGACACCGTTAAGTGCTTTAGCGCAGTTAAAGTAAATTTTCTCTCCCCTATAGCGCAGTAAATACTGCGCTATAGGACTCCAACATAATCCCAAAACAGCCTCTTATTACATTTTTCACACTTTTTTACGTAGTTTAGCCGTATATTAATCATGCTTTGAGACTCCAAAACTTTATTATTTTATATAGAACCCTACTTATTTTTGTGCGATTAATAAGGTAGGCTCAATACATCAAGGATATGCAAAAATTCAGATTGTCGTTTTAGTGGTTGAAAAGTGCTCGAAGTCCTTTTTTGTTTGAAGACCTGTAGTCATTAGCTTTACGTTATTTATGTTTTAGGGTTTCATGTTATTTTTAAATTAATGTTTTACTCTATTTCAAATGTGTCACATTTTTTTTATTATCAATTTAGGATGTGACACTACAAACAATAATAAAGACTAAGATAATATTTATAAATATAAATAGAAACGCATATATAATATTTACTTAAACTGTACAACACTATTGTATATACACTATCGTGGATGGGTCCCACATGTGGTATGCCTGAGACTATCCCTAGGCCTAAGGCTCATACCATCCCCACTGCCCTCGCCATCGTCTCCATCGCCCTTTTTCCTCTTAATAACCGGACGCTCCAAGTCATGATCATCTCCTCTTCTCCTGGACCGTGTGCCCTTGCCTAGAATGTGCTTCTTCTTGGGATCTAGTCCCGCTAGCACGGTCAGAACCTCAGGCTGAGCTGGGTCTGGAAACTTGATAAGTGGCAATTTACCACTTATTATAGCCTCTTTGCTTTGGTTTTTGTGTCCTTTATCTATGATATGAGGCTATTATTAGTGTGTATTGCTACTATTTCAGGCGCATTGAGTCATGAAGAGAATTGAGATCAAACCAAGTGAAAACGAGAAAAAAAAAAAAGGAGCTACGGACACATGAAAGCAAGGCATGTGACTCGCAGGGCAAACCTATGATTCACACAGGTGACGCACGTCTTGTGAGAGAAGAGAGTGAGAACTTTGAGAAAAAAGCATCGCCCATGATTCACACGATTGACACGCACAGCTTGTATGTGAATCATGAACCTGCCACACGCTTTGCCTGTGAATCACGAGCCTGCCACGTGCTCTACCCATCACTGAAAACTAACTTGTTGAAATGTGCAGCGCGCGATATTTGTGTGCAAACGCGAGACTCGCACGCTGCGCTTGTGGCTCATCCCGTGAATCACAGAAGAGGCACGCGGGGGTATTTTTGTCCATTTCTCTTGCACCTTTTTGGGATGTATAAAAACTCTTCAAGGGTTTTGTAATGGATTATCTTTGGCCATTTTACAAGCTTTGGAGCTAGGATTTTTACACCACGCCTTTGGAGGAGAAGATTAGAGCTCTTTAATGATAAATTTCTTAACTCTTTCTTCAATTCCTTTCTCTGTATTGCATAATTAAGTGTGTTGTATTTTATTCCATTACTTGAAACTGGTTTATGAAAATATACATTGTTAAAGTTTTGGATCAAACTCTTGTTTTGCTTATGTATTGAATGATTTTTATTTCTATTGAAGTGAGTCTTTGTTGTTTTAATTAATCTTGTTTTTTAATGTTTCTTAAGGGATTAGCTAACCCTAAGACCCTCCCATTTACTTCGATTTGAGCTCGAGAGAGGAAGATTGAGGTGGGGAATGATTAAATAACAAGAATTTGGGTCATTAAAACCCATCTAATAACTTGAGCTAGAGATAGGAAAGTTACTTGAGATATTATTGATTGTGCTTAATATCACACTCTAAGGCTTGAGAAAGCTTAGAGTGGAATTCATTGATTTCGTCGAGAGACTTTTGATGAGACTTTAGAGATCATTATCTAATTGGCATAAACCCACTCTTAGTTGTAAAATCGTGAAATACATTGGATCGTTACTTGAGAGTAAATTCCCTTGTATCCATGCTTGTGACCATTGATCATTTTACATGCTTTCTAGCGTGGATACAGGGGAATTTACTCTAAAGTAACGATCCATTGTATTTTCGCATTAGTTATAATCCTCGCATTAGTTATAATTTTATCAAAAATCAAATATCGAAAAAGTGTTTGGCTTAGCGTAGAAAGTGAAAATTCCTTACTTGTTTAAATCGCCTTGTATATTGTTCCCTGTGGGATCGACCCCGACTCATAGTTGGGTAAATTATATTGCGAAGACTGTGTACACTTTCTCGTTGATGAGTGAATTTGGACATTATCAAAACTCGACCTCTTCCTCATTAGGAGTTGCCAGCGCAGGCTCCGAAGGATGAACCTAAAAAATATATAATAATTAGTACCATTTCTTATTTATTCAATTGAATACATTAATGTTTGTCGAATAATCAAACCTATGTATCGGCAAGCGCCTGAGTATGCTCCTGAGGTGGGTCTATAGGCATCTAAGATGGGGCTGGTGCGGAATATCATGTAGTCTCATGGACGAGATGTTGTTCGAAGTCCAATTAAAGGTTATAAAAATTAAATAAATAGTTACCTTATATTGAATAAAATTGATTTTAAGTAAAAATATTACCTGTGCCTCGATAGTTTCATGAGGAGACACATCTGCCTCGGCAGGCTGATGAGAAGGCTCCTGAATTGATCACTCCTGTGGACCCACTGGCGCTGAATCCTAAAATATGAAAAAAGCGAAATAATAAGTAACATACATATTTAAAATAAGTACTTTAAATAATCAAATATGTATTTTAAATATTGACCTTATATTGAATAAAATTAATTTTAATAAAATGCTTACTTGTGGCTCGACAGTCACATGGGAAGACACCGCTGGCTCGGCAAGCCCATGAGAAAACGCCTGAGTGGGTGGCTCTGGTGGACCCGCTGGCGCCGAATCCTGAAATATAAAATATTTAACTAAATAATGAGTAACATATACATTTAAAATAAGTAATTTAAATGAACAAATAAGTATTTTAAATACTAACGGGGATTAAAAAATCATCGAAGTCAAGAATCCTGACTCCCTCTAAATTCCTCACAGGCCACTCATCAGCTAATGAAGCGCGTAACGCCGCCCAATCGACGTTATCACGCTCCTCCATGTATGCATTCTGGCTTGGCTGTGATGAACACCCAGGTATCTCAGCAAGTAGGAGCGCCGGCATAAACGTAGGTGAGTGCCCAGGTGAGCTGCCACCGGCCTGGAATAGCTGCGGATGGACCATAACGGGAACATCCTCTGGAATGGGATCGGCCTCATCTGCCTCATCTACCAGATGGTGTCCTCCACCACTAAGTCCTCTAGCAGCAGCACCGCGTTCTCTACGTGCACTGCGTCCTCTAGTAGTACCTCGTCCTCTGGCAGTACGGCTGTCACACCCCATTTTTACCCGGAGGTTAAAATTAGAAGTACGACATATTGGAGATTCCTGTTTTATTGTTTATTTGTTTTAAGGAGTCGCCACCTAATTATTTATGGTGAATTAGGACACCTAAAGTTTAATTAAAGTTATGTTTAAAGTTAACTCTATTTAAGGTCTGCGAAACTTGAGATTCTAGGTAAGGGTTCAATTAGTCTAAAAGGAAGGTATTAGGCACCCTTTAAGACCCATTAGCAATGGTTAACCGACCGGACTTATGATTAGTTAGGCTAAGTGTAAATATAGTATTATAGGAAAAGAAAATAGCTTTGTAAGTATGGCTAAAGTTATAGATAAGCATGTAAACATGCTATTTGTAAAAATAGAACTTATAAATAATAATTTGTATAAAAGAATACTCATCATGTTATTTTAAAATACAACTCATAAATGTTGTTGAAATTTTAAATGAAAGTGTAATAGTATTGTTTAAAATAATACTTGTAGAAAACACAATAATTTGTATAAAGAGTTTAGTTAAAATAAACTAAAAGAAACAGAATATGTAATGTTTATATGTATTCGGAGAAAAGTGAGCTATGCCGACTCACAAATTCAAAGAGTTATCGTAAGATTAATGTAAAATAAATATTAAAGGCTTCATATGAAGACTAGCAGTTTAATATATATATATATATATATATATATATATATATATATATATATATATATATTGTGCTAAGGTTATTTCAAACAATTATGTATTTCAAGTGTTAAAAAAGAATTAAAGTGGGAAAGTTATCCGTTGAAACTAATTTGCCTTTTATTTTTAGAATAAGCTAAGTTAGTGTAAAATTTGGGGCGTTTTAAAACTTCTAAAATAGTAAGTATAATTTATGGTTACTTTAGTCAAAAATATATAGTCATGATACTTTGAAAATCAATTATTCTAAAAATGATAAATATTGTGGATAATAGATAATTTCGATATAAACTAATGAAGCTTAATTGTTAGTCTTCTCTTTGAATTAACTACCCACAACTAAACTAAAATCTCTAATGTTACTAAAGTTTATCTAAATTAGCAAACACAATGTTAATCATACAATATACGTTAAATGCACATAAAAGAATAGGAATGAGGCAAATGGGCTCAGCCCATTAAAGAATGCTACTGTCCGCTACTGTTGCTGTTCACACCGATTGGGCTTTGGCCCAAATTTTATTTCCTTGCTTGGCCGTAAGTTGGCTGACTTGAAAGAGAAATTGCGTTGGCTCTGGCCCAATACCGAATGCAGGAGATGACGAGTCCCTTGGACTCGTGTGTGATAGTCATGCATAAAAAGACAAATGAAGGAAAGGATGATTAGTGTATGTATGATCAATAAATAAAGCTGCATGATGCAAAATCCCAGACGAGCAAATCAACAACTTCCTTGTTTAAAACACTTAATAAATGATTAGGACTAGACCAACCCTTTACTCAACATCAAAACAGCCAACGTGACTTAAACTACCCTTTGCCAAACAAGTAAAGGGACAAAGACCCAAGCAAGCGAAAGGCAAACCAGTTCAGTAACATTTTTCCATTGAAACAAATATGCATTCTTCTACAGCCAGGTAAAGCACCATCATCAAGAGGCTGTCGTATATGATTTTAAAACAAGGTGACTTCCTATATTCATGTTCTCTATCATAAGTGTAAAGTATATCGCAAACAGGCATGTGATGATATTTAGCTTGATTAGGTCCCTGGCTCAACCGATCATACAGATCTTGGTACCCAGATCTTAAAGAAACCCAATATGTTCAAATTCAAGAAATTAGATAGCCTTAGAGTCACAGCCTCAGGAATTCGAATCTGGTCTTAAATAATATAAAGCTTTAACAGTGCTTATCTGGATGAGAACAGCCAGTAAGTTTAAAACATAAAATTGGCTTCTTCTTTTAACCAATCTTTAGCTCTTCATTAACAAACAAAGACCAAGAAACTTGGACAAAAGATCTTACAATCTCCGTTTATAAGTAGGAAACAAAATCTGATTAGCAAATACAAATTTGAATCGCTCTATCGAACTGAACCCATACGACAAACATTAAGATTGTTCAGGGGAATCAGTTAAACACAAAGAAGGTAATGTTCAAGATATCTTGATACTCTAATCTTAAAAGATGTTATCGGGATTAACAGATGCAAAATTCAAAATAATCATATAGCGACACGACCTATTAATAAATCTGATTCGAATTAGAATTTTCTCACAAATCCAAAAAAAAAAACGATAGGAAGGTAATATCCTCCTCATCTGAACTCAAGCCAAACAGAGCCCAGGCCAATTATATCATAACCTAAACTCTTTCATATGTGTAGACATTTTATCATTAAATTTTAAACTGTAAGGCTATGTAAGGAAGATTTGCAGTATTGATCTCTATTCGGAGACACATAATGCCAGTTTTAATTCATTTAACGAACTGCTTGTGCACCCTTTTTTTTATTTTTATTTTTTAAAAAGATACCAGCACAGTCGAGCAAATGATGGTATTGAATTCACAATAAAGTAGCACATTATAACAATAAGCTCAGACTCCTCCTAGGCTCACAGAATTGGAACATATACCTTGAATGCAAAAGAGGTTAGGCTCAGGATAAGATTGTGGAAGAAATAAGCAAGTCAATCATGTATGATGGTCACAACAAAATTAAGCAAAAATGAAACTAAATTGTATTCACATGTGATAGGACCAGGGAGTTGGTTGGTTTCGAGCAGCTTCAATCATATATCGCAGGACATTCAAACTAGACTACAATTTTCTGATTTAAAACAGAGACAATTACTTAGCACATAAGATTCAAGCTAGGCAATAGGAAAAAACATAGGAGAATTTGCAGAGAAAACACAAACAAGACTGCCTAAGGGTGAAAGCAAAAGAAATGCATATTGATCCTAAAGTGGCAATGCTAGCATGATCAGAGTGAAATGGGCAGCTTTACACAGTTCAAGATAAGTCATGATCAACTGAAGTACACAGGAAAGTGCAAGACTACAAGGGTCATGACTAAAAGATTTCGTCAACAGATGGCTTTAAACAACATTATGAGATTCATCAGAACACTGATACAATACCTAAGATATATACACCATGGTGTGTATACCAGGCATATATCGAGTGTATACCCACTGTAAGTCCTATATGTATTCGGCTTTAAATAGATTCTAAATCCTGGAAATTCAGCCTAAGCATTCAAATTTACAGTATACCTCTTTCAAATTCATTTGGCAATCAATAATCTATCCTAACAGCTCCCAAACATCAAACACAAAAAAAAAAAAAAAAACATGACGACAGAGAAACTACATAGCTACTGAAAATATAGCAGAATAAGCTGAAATCTAAACAAAACAGAAGCTACAGACTGTAAATAATGTGTGTATCGAGTTTACCTTTTTTGTGCGCAATGAACTGAGGTCGTCGAGGCCTCGAATCTACGCTCGAACGCGACAAACTCGAAATCGATTAAGGAAAACTAAAGTTTCAACAGAGAATGAAAGTAAAATAGAGTAGTTGTTCGTTGTCTTTGTTGACTAAAATTGGTGTTTGATAGGGAATTTTTGGTTCCAGATCTCTGTTCGATCTCTAGGGAATTTTTTCCCGTTTTTGATCTTGTTCATTTCCGATTTTTATAGGAAAATATGAGGAGAAAGAGGAGCGTATGAGAGAGACGAAGGAGCGGGGAACAGGGAAGTGGAGAGGAACGTGAGGAGACAGAGGCGTGTGGGGGACAAGGGTGAGTGGGAGGAGGCGGCTGAAGAGGGAAAGATAGAGAGAGGAAAGGGAAGGGGGAGCGGCGAATTGGAGAGAGGAGGCGGCTGAAGAGGGAAAGGGATTAGGGTTGGAGTGAAGGGAATAAGAAAAGGGGAAATGGGTTGGGCCGGTTCAGGTAAGGTATGGGCTGGACCGGGTATTGTGTTTGGACTAATATAATGTGGGTTGGGTATTAAAATGTGGGTTGTTTATTTGGATAGGGAAGTAATATTGTATTTGTATTTTAAGCCATTAATTTGCTGAAAATATTGGTCCTTCCTCCGCTATTTTAATTATTTCCGGGCTTCTAATTTAGTAACTAGTACAATATTTATTATGTGAAGATAAATAGTAATTAGTATATAGAAAGTAAGGATTTACAAAATGTTGTCTTGTAATTAATTTAACGATTCAAAACCCGAAAGTGAAATGACGATGAACATTTAAAATTTGTGATAAATTAATACTTGTAATGTTAAAATAAAAGTAGCGAATATAAATAGCAGTGAAAATAAAGTATCTAGCTCGTCAATAAATTTAGACGTCCGAGTGAATAAAAATAAAGGAGGGACAAAATTGGGTGTCAACAACGGCCTCCTCCTCTGGTAGCACCAGGTCCTTCTCCTGGCGCTGGCTAATACATAGCCTCTGGAACAGGCTCCTGCATACGCCTAATCTCTCTTGCTTGCCGGATACCATCCTCAGATATCCGTACCATCTCTGCCGCAAGCCCGGGGTAAGGCATATGCTCTAACCCCAACATGCGTAATCGTTGTACGGCCACCAACTGCATTTGTGTTCAATAATAAAAAAAAAAATTAAAACGTAACAATTAATGCAATTAAATAAATCTAAATACGATAAACTTACCAATGCCTTGTACTGCCCCGCCAGTGCTGAGTATCCTAAATCCCTTGCGAGATGCAAAGCTGGGTTGCTGATCAATCAGCGTGTGATCTGATGATACCAGCGCATGTAATCCTTAATGGGAGTCAAATGGCCGACCACCGCTAAAGTGCCTAACCTGTTCTTCCAACGGTGGAGTTGGACAGCCATGAAAGCCAGAAATTCATCATCACCGTAGCCCGATCATCCTACTGGTAATGTCGGAGCTCATGACGAACGTCAGAGGGTATACTCTGTGTATGCCTAAACTGTCGTAAGATGCGCTCGGGCATGTGGTCCTTAACTCTGTCCAGGTGTATCAATGGACACTGCGACCTCTAAATCACCTGACCTGCCCTGCAAAAGGCCGGCAAACCATCTAATATAGCAGCATACGGCGTCCATATAAATAGCTGCATAATATATAAATACAAATCGGTGATCACCAAATAGAAAAGACGTTTAATTAAATTAATAATGCAAAGTTAAATAGTTTTACCGCATCGTCCGTCATGTGATCAAGCTGGTCCCGGAATGGAAGAATACTGCATCCACATCCCGGTCAAAAATCGTTGTCCACCTCCTCGCATAAGGCATGTCAATCTCGACGTGATGCCTAGGTACGGGCTGAAAAAGTAGCATCCTCTCCCACGCCCATAACTGTAAGCAATATTAGAAAATACGATTTTTTTAGTCGTCGTTTCAAGAGGTTTGTTTACATTAAAGGAACGCACACATAAAATATTACCTGGAGAAGAGCAAAAAATCCACACACATCGCTGACAACACCAATAGACGCTCAGCATAGGCATCTGTAAAGATACACCAAAACAACACCGCCCTAGCTGTAGTCTCCCAAGCGGTCCAGATGCTCCAAGAAAACCAAATATTGTAAACTGACAAAGGCATCCGATGAGTTCGGGAACAAGATGCCCCCGAATATAATAAGCAGGTACAAACGGGCATGACGATTAACAATGTCCTGCTGTGTGTCATCCACAATGGGATCCAGACCCTCCATATAAGTGCAGAGTGCACTAATCTGAACCCGACTTTGTCCCGAGATTTGGGCCATGGCATCAGGCACGAAGTGGGTGAGCCTAGTAAACTCTGTCACCCATGTCCTACTAGGAGGAGGCTCGTACCGAGTGTATAATGACTCTCCATCTACCTGCAATCCAAAGAGAACCTCCACATCCTGAAGTGTAATCGTGGCCTCACCGGTGCGAAGATGGAAGGTATGTGTCTCCGGCCTCCACCGCTCAACCATGACCGTAATGAGCGCCCAATCATGTTGTACCCGACCAACAGACACGCAACGATAGATGTCGCCCCGAAACAATATATCTAAGACGCGAGGGTGTGGGGGGCGCTCCGTAAAAGAGTTCACGCTCTCTGCAGTCTAGGGGGACGGAGCCTAGTCGATATCCCTATAGTACTGATAAGTTGGTATTTTACCAACTTATCTCTTCTTTAATCTTATATTTTTGCTATATTTGCTTGAGAAAATAGTGTATTTAATATCATTTACATCTACTTTACAGGTTTTATGTGATTTAGAAGTGATCAGAAGAAACCAAGTGAAAATTTAGTCAAAAAGAGGCCAAATGGGACACACGTTACGGTCCGTAACACCTCACCGTAACGTCATCCAAATTTCCAGAGAGTTTACTTGGAAATTTAATGATGTTACGATGGGTGTTACGGTCCGTAACACACGTTACGGTCCGTAACACTGAACGACGGAACCATTTAACAGTTCAATTTTTTTTTTTTTCCGCCTTTAAAGTAACTCCCACATAACAACTTTTTCCAACCATCACCCCCAAACTTAGGCTTTTCGCCTATGTTTGCACTTTCAACGCACTTAAGGAGGTAGGGTACCAAAAGATGGATCAATGAAGAACAAAAGGTTAAAGCTTGTAACATGGTTGCCAAAGAAAAGGTTAAAGGCTCAAAAGGGGTTGACTAGGGAAAATATGCAAAGGTAGGATATTTAAGGCACAAAAGCGGTTCAAGGAAGGCCTAACATCATTTTTCAAACCAAGTGTAGTCTAGGATTTCGCCTTGAAACTCATTCCGGGCAAGTTCTAGACCACAAATAATGCAAAAGAACTCACAAATAAACCTCATCACACATGGCACATGAAAACTCAAGTAGAATATGTATCCAAGAACCAATTGAAACAAATGAACTCAAAAAGTCACTCATAGCCTAAAGAGACTAATTAGTGAAAGTAAGAGCCAAAAATTAAATCTAAAAATCACAACAAGAAACCTTACTTCAATCATTTTTCTTTTTCAAAAATCAAAAGTTCATATGTTAAGGTTTAAATAAGTTGGTACCAAGCAAGCCAAAAATTAGCCAAGGGGTAAAAAATCACATCCCAACACCATTTTTACTCCTAAACTACCTAACTAAGAACGGAAATAAAATAACAAAAGTGACTAATCCACAACATGCAAAAAGAACGAAATTTTCAAGAATTTGAGCAAGTTCCATTTGTAACGTTTATCCACAGCCACACCAACAGTCACAAAATAAACCCGACAAGGGCACACAATCAAGCATAACCAAAATATAACGTGCTACCACATGCCACCCCCAACTAAAAACATTGCAGTGTCCTCACTGCACAAGCAAAAACTGGACAGTTTTGCAAAAACTGGACAGTTTCTGCAATTTTCAGCAGCTACTGGTTTGGGGCTGTCCAAAAATTCGACCTGCTCAAAACAACTCCAAAAATTCTGAAACTTTGCAGATTAGTCAAACACCATAAACAAAACTATTCTAAAAACTCAAATTTCAAAAATAATTTAAAATTTTTAAAACGATGGGTTGCCTCCCACCAAGCGCTTAAGTTAACGTCGCGGCACGACGGTTACCTTTTACCACTTTTCCCTCCATTTGGAAGATATGAATTTGCGCCCCAACTTTGAATCAAGATTCCGGTGATGCTTATGAGGCGGTGGTAGGAAAGCAAAGAGGCCAACTTTTGGGTATCGCATTTTGCACTTCTTGGCCCGTGAGTGAGGCATGCCATTTTCTCTTCTTGGCATAGCAAACTTCAAAATGAAAACGCTTTCTTCTTCATCTCCAAAAATCTCCATTGGCTTGATTGGTTCAACTTCCATATCATCTACCAAGCACAACGTTGAAAAATGGCTAGAATGAGGTCCAACGCGCTCAAATTCTAAATTTGCATGAATTTTTGCATCCTCACCCAAAAATGAACTAGAGTCTTCAAAAATTATTTTATGAACTTTTTTATGCAACTCTAGTATCATTTCTTCAATCTCGACATCTTGCATTATTTTCGGATTGGTCGGTTGGCAATTCACCATTAACTCATGAAAATCAATCTTGACCTCTTCTTCATTGGAAACCAACTCAAAATTATGATCCATGGCCCTTTGATATTGAGCATTACATGCTTCAATCTTTGCATTCAATTCGGCCTCCAATTTCCGGATATCAATTTCAAGTAGCTCCACTTCTTGACTTTGCTCAACATGCATTTTTAGATATTCTTCCATCATCCGTAAAAAGCCTTCACGGTGATCCCCATAGACTTCAAGATGTTGAGCTTGATTCATTAGCCAATCTTGGCTCACCATTTCCATTTTGTCAAGATTTTCTTCATGGTGAGAATCGTCCAAAGCTTGTAAAAATCCTAACATGGTGAAATCCATGTTTTGGATAGTTTCATCATCTCCATTTTGAACTACTTCCCACCATTTGGCCACAATTTTCCCATATTTTTCATTTCTCTCCATAATGCCACTTAACATTTCCTGAATTTCCTTTTTTCGAGTGTTGGAGATTTCTTCTTTATGACTTAGCTCATTTTCTTCAAGTTGAACCACTTCTTCAATTTCACAACTCTTGTTGTGGTCACAAGAATTTTCGGGCTCATCTTGTAAATTTGAAATCTCTTCTTCAACTACTTCATTTTGAGGATTAGGCACATCCATGGAAATTGAAAAATTTTCATCCTCAAGTGATTTGTTCATTTCTAAAATGGATTGCCCGACGAGTTCTCGCTCCTCCTCCCTTTCCCGGTCAAAGTATGCTTGGAGCAATTCCATGATACCTTCATATCCGGTACTTTGCCCTTCGTTTGCCATATCATTGTTCCTATCAAACTCAAAAGCACAACTAGTATTTTCATTAGAACAACTTGGGGGAGGGGAAGGAAAATAATTAGGACAATCACTCCAATGTCCATTTTGACCACCACATATATTACAAATATTCCCATCATAGGATTGAGACGGTGCACACATCTCTCTCCCGGGAGCATTTTCACAATCTTGCCAAAAGTGAGGTCCTCCACAATATGGACATGGGTCATCAAAGTATGAACAACTACCATCCAACCAATTTTCATTATATGATGTCATTTTTTTTTAGCAAAAGCAAAAACTGGACAGTTTTGCAGAAGCAAAAACTGGACAGTTTCTGCAGAAGCAAAAACTGGACAGTTTCTGCAGAAACAAAAACTGGACAGTTTTTCAGAAACTGGACAGTTTTGCAAAAATTGGGCAGTTTTTCAGAAACTAGACAGTTTCTGCTTTTTTTTTTTTTTTTTTTTAGAAAGCAAAGAAAGTTTGGACCAAAGCAAGTTAGCTTAAATCCCAAACTAACCTAAATACGCCAAATTGTTCCCCGGCAACGGCGCCATTTTTGATAACGTCCAAATCCACCCTATTAATTGGAATGGGCACGGTCGTATGCAAATATAATTTACCCAACTATGAGTCGGGGTCGAATCCCACAGAGAACAATATGTAGGCGATTAGGAAAAGTAGGAATTTTCACCAACTACGCTAAAGCCAAACGATAGATAATGTTTTGGTTTTGTTTGAGAGAATTATAACTAATGCAAAAATGTAAACTAACCTAGAAAGCAAGTAAAATGATCAATGGCCACAAGCATGGATACAAGGGAAACTACGCTCAAGTAACGATCCAATGTACTTCATGATTTACAAATAATGGTGAGTTTATATTACTTAGCCTCGGATAATGACTCTAAATTAGCTTCTTCCGAAGACTAACTAGACTACCTAATTGAATATCCCTAAAGCAATTAGGAGCATTAAGAACACCCGAATATGGCTACAAGTGGTGTCGCCTATTCCTAGGTCGATTTCCATTAGATGAGGGTTAACGCCCCAAATTCTTGTTAATTAATCTTTCCCAATCCCGAGTTTGCCTCTTCCAAGTTTAAACCGAAATAAATGGGCAAGTCTTAGGGTTAGCTACTCTCTTAAGAATCATTCAAAATGAGATTAATTAAAGAAACAATAACTCACTTCATTAGGAATAAAATCATTCAACACATAAGCAAAACAAGAGATTCAATCCAAACTTTAATCAAGAATATTTCCATAAACGAAATTCAAGTATTGAAATGAAATACTACACACATAAATATTCAATACATAGCAAGAGTAGAAGAAATGGGTAAAGAATTTCTCATTGGTGTCTCCAAATCTTCTCTTCCAAGGTGTTGGTGATGAACCCTAGCCTCCAAGAACTTGTGTGTTGTGCCAAAGATGAAAATGTTTTCTTGCCCTAAGCCTCTCTTTATGCCCAGATTTTTCCAAGTCAAAACAATGACAAAATATGCCCCAACTTTCAGTTTTTGCAGTTCTGCTCGTTTTTTGCAGTTCTGTCCCGTTTTTGCAAAACTGTCCAGTTTGGACAGTTTTGCAAAACTGTCCCATTTGGCCTCTTTTTGACTAAATTTTCACTTGGTTTCTTCTGATCACTTCTAAATCACATAAAACCTGTAAAGTAGATGTAAATGATATTAAATACACTATTTTCTCAAGCAAATATAGCAAAAATATAAGATTAAAGAAGAGATAAGTTGGTAAAATACCAACTTATCAAGTACCAACCTATAATAACTCTGACCTATGATTGCCTTGCAAAGACAATACCGATCTATCATCGGGCCCCGGGTGAACTGCGGGCCCCGAGTGATCATCGGGCCCCGGGGAAACATTCGGATCCATGAAAGAGTCCGGTCTGTACAAACTAAATTAGTCATTATTCTTGAAATGAAAGAGAAATTATATTAACTAATTAATAATTTGTAGGGAATATGTGAATTATGTTATATTATATCTTGTGAATAATTAACATGGGATAAACAATTTCACAAATAAATAAAACACCAATGGCATAATTAACATAATAGGAGATTACTATATTTTGGGGGTATGTAGTCTCTATGTACGTGCGTTGCACGAATATTTCTTGTCGATTTTTAGAATATTATTTATATTCTATTGATAAGCAACTTGGAAAAAAAGTATCTACTTATTATCTTGAATACAATATTTATTTTAAATGTATAAATCTTTATTAGATAGTCTTTTCCAAAAATTATTTTCACTCTCCAACCAAATATTGGAAGAAAATAATTATTTTCAACATAACTTTCGTCATATTAAATGTGTAGTAAATTTAATATGTGATAGTAAGGACACGGGGTTTTGAATTATGTGATGGCAAAGACTTTTAAGTTAATTAGTTGGGAATCGAAATTTAGCAGTAATATTTGTTTAGAACTCTATTTTGAATATGTGATATATTTTTAGTTGACCAAATAGCCAACACAAATATGATAAAATTAGACTAAAAGAGTATATTCGTCGACCACATATTTTCCTACAAACTTTACATTTTATCGTTAACGTATGTATTTATGAAATTCATAATAATTTTTATTTCCGTGAACATAAATATTAAAAGAAGATCTTTAACTATTCTTTTTTAGATAATCTTTTTTTGTTTAACATATATATTCATGCTTTTAAAATAATATAGATTTAACAATTCATAATCATTTACAACTTGTTTGGATGGTTGTTACCTATTGTATTATATTGTGTTGTTAGTTTAAATACAATGTTTGTTTTGATTGTTACTTTAATTTTATTGTATCATATCATTAAATTCATCGTTACGTAATGACGAAAGGTCTTATTTTATGTAAGGACTGATTTGGTCCTATACAGTACAACACAATACGATACATTATGAAACAATAGATAACAATCATCCAAACAAAGTGTTAACAAAATAATACTTCATTAACAATCAACTTCTTTCAATTCATAATCAATATTTAACAACTAATTAATTCATAATAAATATTTAACAAATAATCAATTAACAAACTAATAATTCATTAACAAATAACAATTCATAAACAATTAACAATTCATAAATAATTAACAATTCATAAACAATTAACAAATTAACAACTCATAAACATATAACAACTTAACAATTCATAAACATTTAACAAATTAACAATTCATACACATTTAACAATTAATGAATTAGCCAAAAAAAAAAAAATCGGAACAGTGGCAAAAGCCACTACCCAGCCCGATCAAACCAAAAAAAAAATGAAATTTGATTTTTTTTTTTGGAAATTTACGACGATTAAATGTTAAGCATGCATACAATATAATCTATATAACAAATTAATAACAAAAGTTCATAGTAGAAAATTTTAATCGAAGATTTTTGTAGAGTTGTTTTAATCGAGTTGTACGCCGCTTTTTTCCACAATTCGAGTTTAGAATCTTGCTTCTTGACTTGAATATACCAAGAATCTAAACTTTCCTGGCAAAAATTAATTGAAAATGACGTATTTTTATGTGGGGACCACCTTAAAATTGCCTCCAATGGTGTTTTTGAAAATTTTTTACGCCACCGGAGGGACCAGTGGTGGAGCCGAAGGGGTTTTATGTTGGAGTCCTATAGCGCATTATTTTACTGCGCTATAGGGGAGAGAAAATTTTACTGCGCTAAAGCGCTTAACGGTGCCGTCACAGTTAAGTGCTATAGCACAGTATTTTACTGCGCTAAAGATACTTTTGCTCCAATTTTTTTTTTTTTTTTTGGTATTTTAGTTCACTTTGATTTTTAATGGGTCATTTTGATTCCGGACTCGCAAATATTCATAGTTCGTCATCTATTGATATGAAGATATCACATATCTAACAGTGATTTATATTAAACAATATTTTCCCATCTCAATTAAATGATGATGCACTTTAATTAGTCACGGAGGTCATAAATAATAAGACCAGGAATTTGTGTTTTATAACATGGCACATTTTGTTTTTACTATAAATATTGTCTCATTAAGATAAATGAGAAATTAAAATTTAAAATTAAAATTATTTTAAATACAGAAATTTATTTTTTAGGAACGTATTTTCATGCCAGCAAGAATCAGGCTACCCATTACAAACTGAAAGTTGGAAAATGTAAAAAATCCTGCAGCTATCCTCAGTAATCAGAATTTAGGGGATGATGTAGATTTATAGGAGGAACTGGTGGCCTGCTAGTGCTAGCTCTATATTTGCGCAAAATATAGAGTGACTTTGGTGTACTGGTATGAAAGAAACTTGTTTAAGTGGCCTTAAGTAAGCAAAAAACTGTCCCAAAAATATTTGTATATAATCTAAGCAAATATTGTAAGATGGAACTATGGTTACGTAGGAGTGTGGGGATGCATGGTTGGAATGGGGTTATATGGGTGGTGGGGAGGAGATAATTTGTGTGAAATGCCACTTCAGAAATTTATTTATTCTACTTTTACTAGAAAAGTCATTTTCTCGTTTTAAAGGAACTTATTTTTCAAAAGAAAAATACTGAGATTGCAAAAATAAAGACCAACCAAACATGATAAAACTAGAACCAGAAAATATTTTCCTCCCTATCAATCAAACGTGCCCTTTCATGTATGGCACAGTTGTTTTTGCTTTGCGCATATAAGTAAACTAAATTCGTGGGGGGACACAATATCAACTTCTTTCGACTAAATTTTGTTTTCTTTATAGTAACCTTAATGCCACAACGTCACAAACCAAAAATATTAAGGTGGTGCAATTACTCTGTTCACGTTCTTATTAGACTGTCTTTTGCTGTGAGCTCGTGAGCTTTCAATACAATCCTGCGCAATAAAGCAGCAGCCTGTTCTGATAAATAAAACTGACGGCACAATTGTACAAATTAAAAACAAAAAACCATCCTTCTTTAATTTGTCGGCCGAGGCATTATTGGGCCTAAGTTTGTACATTTTGATAATTTAATTGCACGGTTTCCCTTTCAAATGGACTGATCTTTAATTTTTGTCTTTCAAATGTGTTGGTCTTTATTTTTTGCCCTTCAAGATCGAACATATACCTAGAGAGACATAAATTCTTTAAAGATGGTGTATCAGATGTGAATATTATGATACGTAGCAAAAATTAACGACCAACCCATTTGAAAGACAAAAATTAAAGATTAGCACAAAATTGGGACAAAAGTGCATATGACCCCATCTTGATACTAATTAATCAATTGAGTAAAAAAGGACAAGTATATACTTACATCATCTTTATTTGTCCAAGACCATAAAATACAAACAAACATCTATCACTTCCCTACGGGAAATAAATTGGGCAAATAGACACTTTTAAAACAATTAAACTCTGTTTAATGCGGAGATAATATTTCAATAAAAGTATATGTATCTGAAATATGCCAAAACTCCATCATATTGTTTTTGGAGTTTGAAATTCCCTACAGGTGAAAATCCTCACAATACCATGCGCTGGAGTTCGAAACTTTTAAAAGTAAAACTCCTATTCCCTCCGTCTCAAAAAAATTGACACTTTTCGTTTTTTGAGAGTCGAACGAATTGTTCTTTGACCGTAATTTTTTATATGTCTTTTAAATATTTTAAATTAATAATTATGGTGAATTATAGTACTCTTTACGTAGTTTCCGAATATGTAAATTTTATTTCAAAAAATTTAAATATTCTATGTTCAAACACACGGTCAAAATTAAGAAATTTGACTTTCAAAAAGCGAAAAGTATCAATCTTTTTAGGACGGAGGGAGTATCATATTGTGTTGGAGTTCGAACACTCTACTAAGATTTTTTTTCCACCTCATTTTAAAACCACAAACTGCTTGATCTAAAGCTAAAAGTGAATTCAAATTTTTTTTCTTTGGTGAATTTGTTGGATAATAGTTGTTCGTGCATCTTAATTCTATCTTACTTGTGTATAAACCATCAATTTATGATTTAGTTTTTGGGAAATATTTGAGAGTTTGTGGTTCTACACCTGAGATTACAGAGACGGATTTAGAATTTCTAGAACATACTGGTTGTTCCACTAAAAAGGTAGAAAAAAATTTATTTAGTTGGATTCGATCCCTATTCTTAGGGTAAATAATTCAACATTCAACCAAGCGCACTATTCAACCCTTTTAGAGCATTAGTGACAGTAAATAATATTAGATCAATTCGAAAAAATATCTATATAAAATATCTAGTTTTACCAAGTGACCATTAGTTCACGTGTCCCAAATTTTATGCCTTAATCCACCCTTGCTTGAGAACTAAAGGGCAAAGCACTGGAGTTAATGGTTCTCCAACCAAGAACTCAAAGATTTTATTATCGAGTTTGTTGTTATAGCCGAGAACTCCAGAAAAAAATTCTTGGAGTTTTAACTGCCACATGTTAAACTCCAGCATTTTCTTATGGTGTTTGAATTGTGACATGTCAAAACTCTAGGAAATATTTCTGATCCTTGAAGTTTAATTGGTAAATATTCAAATTTCAGTAAATATTTTTAGAATATTTTTTCTAATTTCTATTTTCACATTAAAAATTAATACATTTTTCATATATTTCAATTTCAAATGGCGGCTAAAGGTTGAATACTGGTCCAAAAAGTCACTAGCTCACCCAATTTTTACCTTTCTTACTCTCTATTCGACTTGATTATGATATTTAATTTTCAACCTGGTTTTTTTTACGTAAGGATCTATGATCTTTAGTTTGGTTCAGATTTTTCAAATATCAAACTAAATTAATTGTGTTTGATTTTTTAATTTATAAACCAAACCAAAGCAATAAAAATCAGATTTTTCAACTTTGGATTTTCTCAATTTTTTCGGAAAACTCTTCATATGTTTTTTACTTCGAATATTTATTTAATCCTAGTAAGATATAACTATATAAATAAGTGTTTCTTAAGAAAATAATACAAAAAGGGAGAGGAGTGATGACATTGTAATAAAATATTCAACAAAAATAGATAATGACATCACATATAATAAATATCGCTAATTAATAAGTCATAATGAAAATAATCATAATCTAAAACTTCAAAATCATGCAAAAATAAGTACAGTTAGTAACATGACAAAAGAAAAAATAAAATTAAGTTATGTATTTTCATTGTCTAAACCAATGCAAAATTAAAGAATTGAATAGAACATTATTGTCATTCCTAGTATTAGAATTGATTTTTTTTTTTGTTAGCATTAGCATCGATTTAGTTTTGGTTTGGACTTTATTTGAGTTACTAACTCTTATGAACTATAAAACTTATTGAATCAGGCTTGAAATATATATATATATATATATATATATATATATATATATATATATATATATATATGTTAAAAGACAAGAAACTATGAATAAACTTAACAAATATTTACAAATTACATAATATTTTTATGGATAAATTATATTTAAAAATTGTAAATCTATAATGTCAGACCAGTTTAGTTCAGTTTGACCTTTTTTGGTTAAAACCAAATCAAATCAATTATAATCTAATTTTTTTCTCAATACCAAAATAAGTCAAACCAAAACACTAATCAAAATCTTTTCTCGATTTGATTCGAATTATCAATTTAATGCGATTTGTCGGTTTGTTTCTACACCCCTATATCAAATCCAGGACAGCAACAGTGAACGTCACACTGGTATACGTCATCCACAATGAATAGCCGACAATTAATGCCAGCCATCCACATGTTGGGTATTTTCCTAAAAGAGTAAATGTGAAAAAATAATTGCAAATTATTTTTCGTCATATTGAATTAACTGAATATTATTGACTATAAAATTATTTAATTTTACTCTGGAGTATAAGACAAGATATACTAATTAAAGTGACTTAATGTGTGTGTGTATAATGGATAATGGATACCGTTTAATTTACGTTAATATAATAGTAAAAGATAATGCTAAAACTTTAATTACTTGGAAAAAAGTTCAAAGATCCTTTATGTGATTAGCCCCACCTTTAAATCCAAATGCTCTTTTCTTTTGCCATGCCATAGATTACACAAACACATCATAATTACCACAACCCCAAAATTGTGATTTCAGTGTCTACTGAGATATATAGCGCTACCCTTCTAAAATTTATGTCATCAAAATCCCATTATAATATACACAAGTAGTGGTAGATGCGGGCTAGGATTAAAATTTTATAGATTTTGGATTTTAAAATGAAAGCTTCATGTGTTAATAATCGGTTCCAAATTTAATATGTAAACATATGTTATGAATTTATTCATACAAAAATGCATTGGTTGAGAAAAATTATTGGGCTCAGCGGAATCATATCTGAACTTTTACCTCCGCCAATAATAGTGGTACGTGTTATGGCAGGTGTGAGAACTGTACTACTGCTGGTGATTGTAAAAATATATACAAGTAGTCAGTGAAAATCAATGCCTCCTTCACTGCTACGCCAAATACGTACTTCTAAATTCTAATTGGCTGAGAAATGCAATATATTATTCGACACCCTAGAAGTCTAGGGCAATGTTATAATTTGAAACCCTAGAAGACTAGGGCCATGTTATAATTTGAAACCCTAGTTCCAACAATGCAATAAAATATGCGTTCAAACTCAGTAATCAAACGGCTACCTAACGGTGGTCCGACAAGGAACAAACTCCCTAGACAAATATAATTGAGATTATTTACCAGTCACGAACAATAATACTGCAACACTACTCTAGACAACTCATTTGCAAAGAAGAGTCTAGCTGCCTGTATAATCACCCGTCACCGCAAATAAAGTTTTTCTCAGTCTACGTTTCTTGTACTGTGTATATATCCACTCTTTATTTAGATTAGAGTAGGAATGGGTGGTTTGATTTGAATTTGAATGGGTCAAAGTTGAAATCTAATAAGTGTCTCATTGCTCATATATGTCAAGTAAGTGTGTTGGGCTTTTGGAATTAAAAAAAAAAACAAAAAAGTGTGTTGGGCTGGGATTAGTTGGGTCAAGATGAGCTAAATATTGGGTCGTAGCTCAATCCGCCCAACTCTTACCAAGTTTTACTTTCTTTGTTTGTTTTTTGTATTGTATGTAATTACCTAGCAAACCTAATAAAACTTTCTTTTGTTACACATAACATATCAAATAAGAAAAAATTTAAACATTTTTACCAGTTTCTCATGGCTCAATTTAAGTTAATACTTATAACCAAATCAGCTCAACGAAATTTAGGATGAGTTAAGATGGGCTGAATTAGTAAATGGGTAGGTCATTAACCCCTCCAAATTTGATTAGGCTGGTCATATTTTGATCATGAGCTAATTTTGACACTTTTAAATTTTAGATATGGAATATCCTAAATATTTCGAATAGTAGATTCTTGAACGGTGAACATATCTCAACATGTCATTTTCTTGAAGGATTTAATGTCTTACACTATTGTTGTAATTTAGCCGTATACAAGTTATTACTGATCAATATTCTAAGTTATCATATATCATACGTGTTATATGTGAAGAGTTAAGTAATGTGATGGGTCAACTTAATCTAATAATATAAAAATTAAAATCTAAAGTAAATAGAACTTAATTTTTTTTCTTATTTAATAAGTAAGATGGTACGATCGACCAGACCTTTTGTGCATGCAAGGTAGTTTAAACAAAAGGGAAAAAGGCCCCCCAAAAAAAAAATCAATCCCATTTTACCCCCTAATATTTAAGGGTTGAGAAACAATAACTCCTCTAAATATTGAATGGGAACAATAATTAACCCCCTTTATGCAGTATTTTTCGGTGAGGATTTTCCTTATTTGAATAAAGAACTTTTTTCTTTTTCTTTCTAGAATTAAAAGACGAAAATATATAATTGTTTTTTATTATTTTCTCATTCACCAATTCCGTTGAAAATAATGTATTTTTTTAGAATATAACAGCTACTTTCAATAATTTGTCAATAAATTTTTAGCGCTTCTATTAGAACACAAGATTCCCCTTTTCTGTGGAAAAGGCCCGTATCAATAATTTGATTTTACGTATGGACAATTCCTCAATATCTTGTTCATTCGCAACAAAATATTTTCTTTGTGCGTCGGCATTCGTTTTACCTGCATGCGCATTAAATTTTGGGATTCTAATTGCACATCAACAGTCTACCTAATTTTTCACTCTGACGTTGCTTGTGGGTCATCTATAAATATTTTGTATAATAGCAATTTCATCCGCTAAGATATACTTCACAACAATTTTCACATTAATCAAATTATGTAAGCATATATTTTTATATTTTGGTGTTCAATAGAACAATGGAAGAGGTGAATGAGATAATTCATAGATAAAGGTAATGATAGAGTGGAAAATTAGGTAGACCGTTAATGTGTAATTAGAACCCCAAAGTTTAATGCGCATGCAGGTAAAATGAATGTCACATAGCTAATAATTTATTGACCTATTATTGCAAACAATTGTTATATCCCTAAAAAGTATATTATTTTCAACAAAACAAGTGAATGAGCAATAATAAGAAGACTATTTTGGTATTTTAATTCTAAAAAGAAAAAGAAAAAAGATATTTATTCAGATAAGGAAAATCCTCACTAAAAAATATCGCATAAGCGGTTATCTTTTTCATTCAATATTTGGAGAAGGTATTATTTTTAAACTTTTAAATGTCAGGGAATAAAGTGAAATGGACTCAAAAAGAAATCAAGGGTTGGGGGACTGTAGCTTGATGACGAAGTATGACGATGAAAAAAAGATTTTAATGCATGTACGATTGTCATATTCAATTCGTTAGTCTATTCTTCTGATGGGTGTTGCTCTTTATCCGTCCTATTTATACAAACTCAATAAAGTTAACCTCAATATTAAGAAGTTGATGGGGAAATACGGGATACGTGCGTACGGGTAAATAT
The DNA here is from genome assembly GCF_019175385.1 of Lycium barbarum. NCBI lineage: Eukaryota > Viridiplantae > Streptophyta > Magnoliopsida > Solanales > Solanaceae > Lycium > Lycium barbarum. Next base: position 165,975,505 of record NC_083337.1, read on the forward strand.
TACGTCCCTCCACTCCATGTGCTATCTTTGTATTGGCTTGTCAGATGCATTGAATTTTCACCTGACCTATCGTACAATACGTTCAATTAATTATGTGTCTCCCATTCTGGTGTTCATTAATTCTTAAATCTTAAATCAATCATGAAGATATACTATAGTACTACTATTAAAAATGACATTACATATATCCCGTACACATCCCGTTGAGATTTTAACCAACTTTAAGGCATTTTAGTATTTTAGTATATTCCTCTAACTGTAAAATTATCCTTTTTGTTCTTTTTACTTAGGTATGAAATTTTTTATTTATACTAATATCTAAATTCTAATCCTATCTTGTGAGTAAATAGTAGTAATATTACTTTCAGTATATATATATATATATTTGGTTTCATTAGAGTTAATTTACAATATTACTCATGATTGGGGATTTGGGGATATACAATGTTAATTGTAATTCTAAATCTGAATTAACCAAGCAAGTATGAAAGAATAAATATTATCATGCTTGCTTGGTTAATTCAGATTTGGAATTACAATTAACATTGTATATCCCCAAATCCCCAATCATGAGTAACTTAAACTTCTCTTCCAACCAGTGTTTTAAAAGACGGGGCGTTTTACATATGTCTCAATGAGGTGTAAGTCCCGAGACACGGGGCGTAAGTCCTATGAGTATTTAATTTTTAATACTTCATAAATAATATAATTACAATAAATATTTTTTAATTGGTAAAATTACATAAAAAAAAATAAAAGAAAACTGTAAATAAATAAAAGCAATCCATTATACGCCACTTACAACTTGTAATTATATAAATAACATAATTTTCATAAAAGCTATTATGAAATGCAAATCAACTCTAACATGTTAACTTTCAAACAATGAAAAAATCACAAATTCTAAAACAATATTACTGTCATACTATTCATTTTATCTCCCTATAAGCAAATAATCAATAAACTTTATCAGTATTATAATTAAAAAGTAACTTCTTCATGAATAAAAATAAAATTACTTTCAAATAGCAAAATAATAAAATATGATGATTTTGATACGTAAGACAAAAGACCAATGACAAGCTAAATGTACAATTTTGCTATGTATTTTAAAAAAGAAATATTAGGTGACGTTCACACTCACGATGTTCTCAAATAGTAAATATGCAATATCACGACTTGTTATTTGAGTTACACCCAATCTTCTTATTTCTATATGAAAAATTATTAAGTATCATTCATTTGTTAAATAATTATGAAGGTCAACAATTTTATTTAAGGAATTTAACATATAATTTGTATAAGAACTGTTAGGCGAGCCTCGAACATTGGGAGTTAGACGTGTTTAGGGCGTACAGTCGAGCGCTTAGGGCGCAAGCCACACAGGAACTAAGCCCACATGTAAGTCCCGGGATGTTTTGCCAGTGCCCTGCCTCGAGGCAAGTCCTGAAATTGCCTTTTAAAACACTGCTTCCAACCCAATCAAGAACTTTGATCGTCTCGTTTGATACATAAATCATTTGCCCAATTTATGAGATATGCACTTTCTTTTTTAGTTTGTTTAAAAAATAAAAAATGAAATATTTTTATATTTTAATTTAATTTTTAACTTTTTATTTTATTCCTAATGAAATTATTTAAAATCACACGAGAGTCTATACTTTATTTTAGACTGTAAATTTAAAAGTACTTTCTTTCTTTGATAAATTTAGTATTCAATTTCATATTAGATTGAGACGGATGAGTAGGAAATGAGAAATCAATTCAAAACGTGGCTGAATTATGATTTTCATGCTCTGATGACGCTCACATCAAGTACGCTGACATCATGACTTTCTTTTCTTTGCTATACTCTATTAATGCATCTGCCTATCGGCATCATTTTCTTTAGTTTTTTATTTCAACTTCAAGGAATATTAATTAAAAATTATATATATGAAGGACAACAACGCGTGGGGGGGAGTGAAAACAACAAAACGCATTAAACTAAAAGGTGAGTGAATTAACAGTACAGTAAGCCAGCGAATAGTAGCTAACATCCAAAAAGATTGCCAAATGATATGAATAAATTGCCGAAATATCAGAAGTACGTACCACCTTGAATTATTCATCCGTCTGTGTTTATTTGTTCATTTTTGACTTGATACAACTCTTTTTGGATATCATATTAAATAAAATGATAATTTTATTAAATCTCCACTAATTATATGTTGGGAAATGAATTGAAAATTATTATAGTATTTAATAATTAGGGTAAAATAAATATAAAATAATAAATTATCTCTTTATTTTTTAAATTGGATAAGTAAAAATGAACGTATTTTAACATACTAAACAAGTAAAAGTGACGGAGAGGAGAGAGTAGTAAACATTTCAAATACAAAACATCCGCTGAAGTAGGAGTTTATTGACTCGATAAAGTCATCAGCCCCGGCTAGAAACATAAAATAGAAAAGTAAGCTCTTAAAGAGAATCTATTTGACTATTTTTCGCATTTTGAGTAGAATGATGCAATTAAAAATTCATATTTGAGCTGTTTTGGTGTGATTGAATCACAATGATTAATAGTTAGGGAGTAATCAGACAAAAGCTAGATAAATTCGTTGTACCTTGGATTTATGTTTTACCTATTTTTGGTGAAACGGTAATAAAAGAATGTATATCTGTATGTAACTGAGTATATTTACTAAAAGAAGGCGATTTAATACATGTACGGTAACTGAATCCAATTGAGTGCATAACGTTATGAAAGCCAGCTACTTTCTCCTGAAGACACAGTAGTTTTTTAATGTCCTCTGATTTTCTTTTTTGGGATTTGTCATTAGCAAACACACATATGATATAATGAGCCGCCTCGAATGGCTGTCAAAGGGCGGCTTGATGCAAAATTTGCTATGCAAAATTGAACAAAGCAGTAATATTTTAGGGAAAAATAGATGCGACTGAATTAGTACTGAAGTTCAGTTGTTCATAAGTAAAGAATTATTGGCTCAATAATAGTAGTCGACTATAGGTAAAAGTTAACTGTAAACACTACATATGAATAAGTAACTCAGACTTAGAAGTACTATACAAACACATGGGTAAATCCAGAATTTTAAGTTTTTGAGTTCCTACGATAATTTTTAAATTAATTTACAATAATAATTGGGTTCACAATCAATTTATAAATATATTTGATAGATTTTTTCAATATATACAGAGTATGAATAAAAGCGATTGAATCCCAAGAGCACATATATAGAGCTTTGGCTCGGACCTTGCCTGTAAAATATAAAACAGGGAACTTTACATTTACAAATCCTAGTCGAAAAAGAATAAAATCTACAAGAGGAGAAGCCCCCAAACACAAAGCTTAGCCATCGCTGACCACCATCAACCCTTCCTCTCACCTCCTCTCGTTTTTGCCTGACCAAAAAAAGCACAAAAGCTCCCAGAAATTTCGTATAGAAGTGTATATTTATTTGATATACTATATACTCATCAGTGTATATTTATTTGATATACTATATACTCATCAGTGTATACTTACTGAGTTGAGTATATATAGATACCTGCTATGATATGCTCCGTATGTTTATGTGAAGGTATTTTGACCGGACAAGGAGTTTAAGAATAAAAGAAATACTTCTAAAATTGTGGTCAAAGACAAGTCATAGATAATTGTGTGGCTAGCTATAAATCATCTCATTAAGAGTAAAATTGAAAGTTTAAAGTTAATTGTTACATATTAAATATAGAAAAGTATCATTTTTTTGATAGACTAAAAATGAAAAAGTGTTACATAAATTAGGAAAGAGAGAGTATAGCTTTTATCGATTTTGTGCCGGTATTAATTGTGAACGAGAAAAAAAAAACGTATCAACCGATGTATAGCTGATACTGAATACTCCTATAATATAACTTAGATATTGTAGGAGTAATTCCCAATGATCCTACCAAACGAGCCAAATGAAAAGAATTAAGTGAATTTTATTAGACCCCACACTGTAAGTTTTGCAGGATTCATTATGTGAAATGAGTTAATAATTAGGCAGCCCATTATGCAGAAACAACCAACCTAAAATAATGACTTATATGAATTCTATAACATACTACTGGATTCTCATTTAATGTCTCTCCTTATCGTGACACCAGCATGACTACTTATTTCATGCCACTTGACGTCTAGCTCGTCTATATTTATAGTACTGCTAAATAGTCACAGCAAAAGAGCAGGACCATTTTATTCTTGGAAACCCCTAAAGGGGAAACAGTGTTTTTTTTGTTATCAAGAATCTTTTGAATACTCACAAAGTCTCAACATGCCTAGACCTAGATGGAAACCAACTCCACATCAACTGATGATATTACAGGATTTGTACAGAAAAGGTTTGACTAATCCAAATTCATCACAAGTACAAATGATAACTGCCAATCTTTCTATGTATGGAAAGATTCAGTGGAAGAATGTGTTTTACTGGTTCCAAAACCACAAAGCTAGAGACAGGCAAAACATGAGAAAAAAGCTTTTACAGCAAATGCAGAATTACACTAATGAGGATGCGCAAAACCCTCCTTCTCCTCCTTCTCCTTCTTCTTCTTCTAATACTGCTGCTGTTAATTATCAACTATACCCCAACTCTCCAACTATATTTCTTCATCAGGTACAAATTTTGTCTACTATCTACTAGTGCTGTGTTTTATGCGTTAGCGTGTGCCTGTGTATATATGATTTCGTTCTGATAGTTTTGTATGACGTGCATGAACGTACATGCAAAATTAAATACGCATAATCTTTACGTGCTCTTCTTTTTTGAGAATGACTTAATCCACCCTTAAACCAATCAATGTCTTCTGCACACATCACATTTATGTAGATTTTAAGTTTATGAGTTCTTACATGTATCTCAAATTAACAAATAATTATATTCACTGAATTTACACAAAATTACTTATCTAAAATGGAATTATACATATAGGGGTTTTGAGTAAAAGTTAAAGGACTTACGTGAACGCATAAGTAGTAATGTAGATTTGTCTTAGTTTATCAATTAACTATAGTAAGTCATGTAGTTTAGTGTAAATACCGGGTACGGGTTTCCTCTTCTCAAATATCTTATCTTATCAGTTACTCACTATGTCCCAATTTATGTGATAGTATTTTAATTTACAGGGCATGAAGTTTAAGAAAAAAAGAAAGATTTTGAAATTTATGGTGGTCTGACACAAGTTATAGATATATTTGGGTGTCCATAAATCATTTTATTAGGCGTAAAATAGAAATTTTAAAATTAAATTGTTTCTAAATACAGAATATGCACATGTATAACTTTCAGGATAATTCTTAGAACAAATATATAAACATAGAGTAGCTAGTCATTGGCAACTAAAACTATGTAATGTTTTTAAAATATCTCGTCCTTTTTGTAGGTCGAAGCAATAGATGCATCACCTCACATGGTGAACTACCTCAGGGAGATCAATTGCATGATGAGGACCAACGGCGGAGATTGGATCTTCATGACAAACGAGGGTTCTTCGAGTATTGTCCATTGCAGCAATAACAGACCTCTAAGAACATTAGAACTTTTCCCAATCGCAAAGACTGGATTCAAGGATTAGAAACTTATAAATCTTCTCCTTTGCTTAATTATATTTCACTAATAAGTATGTACAATTAGATTAGTAGAGTAGTATATTATTTGAAGAGTGTACTTTTGATTCGTGTATTTTGCGTGGTCGTTTATGTTAGTTTGAAGCATTTTAGCCTTCTAACTTATTTCTACTATTTGTACGTGTACATATATGCTTGTTTAATTGGTTTAATTTTCTGCTAATTAAATCTATATTCAAGTCAGTCGGGTTGCCCATTGCCCGAATCACATAAGGAGACCGCAACACATTCTCTCAATCAATATATGGACATAACACTCCTGTCCGTGAGGACTCTATTGCAGCGTGGATTACGGGCCCAACACAGACAAACACAATAAAGGGATCGATTGGTCTGCCTCTGATACGATGTAAAGATATGACAGTTGAGTCTTTCAACTTCAAAAATTAGTTCACAAGGAAACATTTTTCAAAATCATAATAAAAAGATCAAAATTGAAAAATGATGGCTATAAAAAGATCACAATTCATTTCCTTAACTAATATGGAATTTAACCTTTTCTATAAATGAAAACATTTTAAATATAAAAGCAACGTTGAATTGATGAGTAAGGTTGCTCTAGTTGCATAACACCTCTGTTAAGTAATATGTATTTTAATTTGATTTTACCTACTAAGATTATATTATTTGGTTTGGTGTAAATATAATGGGTGCAGGTAAGCACTTATCCTACGAGAGTTGGTGGTTGAAAAGCATGATGTGATGACTTACTTTGTGTTTATATCTACCCAATAAATACATGACACACGTCTTCACATATTATTATCACTGAATAATAGTAAATCAATGCGCATCCTCTTAATTTATGATTTAACATGGTAAATTAATATGATTTATTGTAAACACTTGATGTCAGTACATTTTTTAAGATTTGCCATTTAAACCATGTTTCACATTTACTTCCCCATATAGTTGAGTCCGTCTTTCAGAGGGACACTCAAAATTTGTTTTAACTCAAAGTCGTTAATGTTTAATCTGATTATCTTCGAACTTATTTTTCACTTTGACTTTATATGCCGCTCACGAGTTTGCAGTTTTAAACACACAATTCCAAAAAGATACGGAAATTTCACAGCCTATCAAACGGTGTTCTATAAATTCTGAGGGAAGCAGTACTTATTTTCACATGATCCATGAATCGAATGATTTTATGTTAATACAACCAGCACGATAAATTTATACTCCCTCTATCTCAATTTATGTGGCACCATTTAACTAGGAACGGAGTTTAAAAAAGAAAGGAATATTTTTTACATTTGTGACCCAAAATAATCCTTAGATATTTATATGGTTGTAAATCATATCATAAAGTTAAATTATTTTTAAATACAGAAAGATAACATTTTTTTTCGAACAGACTAAAAAAAAATGTGACACATAAATTTTGATACAGTGGGAGTAACTAAAAGGATATTTGGAAATCAATAACCACCCAAATATAGGAGGTAAAAATCTGAAAAAGAAACTGAACAACAACATTGATGCTCTGTTTTGTGTACATATTTTAGGGATTAAATTAAACTTATTTTTAAACTTAGGGACTATTTAGACCTTTTTCTCTCCAATGTGTTACATCTAAACATCTAAAATAACATTTATATTACTAGCCCAAACAAGTTAAATCGCAAGAATGAAGTCGGTTAATTTCTTGAAGAGGATCGAGTCATTTCTACATTGGACTTAATTGAACCTTCTATTTGGGCATCTCCAACCTCAAGCACTATTTTTCACACCAAAATGGTGGAAATTAACTCCAACCCATTACATTATTTTTTACATAAAAAAAGAATACCCTTTTATATTCTTCTTTCTCTTCTATATTATATTTTTTATTTTATTTAATTTTTTTCTATTTCATAAACAAATCCTTTCTTTTTTTCTTTTTTACATATTCATCTCATATAATTCATATTCCTTTCTTATATAACCATCTAATATAAAATTATTTTATACCATAAATTTTTAAATAATATAAATTGTAAGCAAATATTATACATTATACATATTAATGGATAATTCAAATAAAAGTGAAATCATTGATAAAATATAATTAAATAAATATTACATTGTGGTAAAATTTTAATGTATTTTCAATTCGAAATTATTATGTCATTGAACATTGTGTTATTTATTAACAACATATTATATTTTATATTTGCAATTTTCATTTTTGTTATGGTTATATTTTTTTTTATAAAATTATAACTTATAATAAAATTAACTTATAATTTTATATAAAAATAATATATACGAAAATTAACTTATAAAAGTTATACTCCAAAATTAAGATGTAAAATTAATATTATAAAGATATTACATAAAAAATAATTAGGTATATTAGGGACCTAAATGAAAAAATTAAAATTTATAATATGTTAAATTTAAAGTGTTATATAATAATAAAATATTGATGAATAGTAACGGTGGTTACGAATAGTGTTACACCAAAATGGTGTAAGAAATGGTGTTGGATTGGAGCAACAAAATACCAAATATTACACAAAAATAGGATTTGGTGTAATATTTAGTGTAAGGTTGGAGATGGTCTTATAGTGTTAGCCTTTCTTCTTTAAAAATAAAAACTCAAAGGAGAGTACTTACGGACAATCACATAATCTTGACCAAAATTCTGAGATAAGGCAAGTGAAAGCGCAACTTCCAAAATTTCTCTTAGTACATATCAAGCAACATCTTCAGTAGAACTGCAAGTTGATAACATTTTATACAGGAAATTAGAATTCACAGCTCAGTGAAGTCAATATATGAAACCACTATATATCTCTAGAAGTTTTCTTTGTGGAAATTGAAGCGAGTTGATGAATTTAAACTAAATTCTTGACACAGCCTTCTAAGTGGTTTTGTAAGAGTTGGACTTCCGCAGTAAAACACCCCTGCAATTAATATAGGGAAGAATGTCATTTACATATATAGTAAGTTCACATTCTTTCTAAACACTGGATTCGTTCTTTTAAAAAAGAAAAAAGCATTACTTATTGTGCTTTGAGAACAATAACTTGATGTCAGACTAATTGAATAGTAGTGTTATGATTACCATTACTTGTTCTAAAACTCTTTTGATCATGTGTTCAATGGATAAAGACTCTCATATGATGTATTAACGTGTTATTATAATGTTTAAATAGTATCAAGTCTTTTTATTTATTTATGTTTTTTTAGATAAATATTGGCCTTTTAAGTATCATTATTTGTCCTAAATTTTTGTTGATAATGTGCTCAATGGATGGAGACTCTCATATGATTTATTAAAGTGTTGTTATAATGTTTAAATAGTGGTATGTCCTCTTTTTATTTTATTTTATTAATTTACGGCTTTTTAGACGAATATTGACCTTTTAAGTATCATTACTTGTCCTAAAACTCTTTTGATCACGTATTTAATGAATGGTGATTCTCATATGATGTATTAAAGTGTTATTATAATGTTTTAATAATGGCGTGTCCTTTTATTTATTTTATTTTATTTATTTATGGCCTTTTTAGATAAATATTAACGTTTTAAGTATCATTACTTGTCCTAAAACTCTTTTGATCATGTGTTCAATGGATGAAGACTCTCATATGATTTATTAAAGTGTTATTATAATTTTTAAATAGTGGTATGTCCTTTCTTATATTATTTTATTTCATTTATTTATGGCTCTTTTTAAACAAATATTAGCCTTTTAAGTACGATTACTTGTCCTAAAGCTCTTTTGATCATGTATTTAATGGATGGGGACTCTCATATGATGTATTTTAATTTTTAAATAGTGGTATGTCCCTTTTATTTATTTTTTTTATTTATGGCTATTTAGATAAATATTGGCCTTTTAAGTATCATTACTTGTCCTAAAACTCTTTTGATCACGTGTTCAACGGAAGGAAACTCTCATATGGTGTATTAAAGTGTTATTATAATGTTTAAATAGTAGCATGTCCTTTTATTTATTTTATTTTATTTACTTATGGTTTTTTAGACAAATATTGTCCTTGTCTATACATAACATGTGGAAAATTATTGATCATGCGTGAAGTCGAGCCTAAATGATAATTGTTAGCTATTGACGACAGTCGGCATATGGTATACCTATTCACGATCCCTTAGATTTGTGTTGTCATGCCCCGAACCATGGCCTGGGCGTAACACGGCACTCAGTGCCTGACTGCATGTGACCGAGCGAACCACATGGCTTGCTGAACCATCATGAGGCATACATGAGCGGAAATATAACGTGAAGTGCATGATGAGCTTTTATAAAATATAGTAAGTCATAATATTAAACATAAATACTTGATTAAGTCATGAATGCGGACAATATCATAAGTGAGCCAAACCGACTAACCAACTCTGGAAGTCTAACATGACACTTGTCATGTCTATGAACCCTCTAACATGAGTCTGAAAAACACGTAACATACTTGCTGCGACAAGGCCCCCAGCATACCTTTAGATGCAAAACTAGATAAAGAAAGATAATGCCTAAACCCCGAATGAGATGGGGCTCACCAATAAGCTGGTACGTGCAGATCCTAATGAGCAGAGGCGTCGTCCTGTAAATCCGTACCTGCATCGTGAAATGCAGGCCCCCGGGCAATAAAAGGGGACGTCAGCACATTGAATGTACTGGTATGTAAAGCAACTGAAAGAAATAACATGGGACATGGAATAACATGATAAGAACTAAAACTGAAAACCTGGACATGAACATGAGCATGGGTACACACAAACATATATATATATATATATATATATATATATATATATATATATATATATATATATATATATATATATATATATATATATATATATATGATATAAGCAAAATATGATAAGTAGGGAGAGGATTTCATAAACCGACATGTGATATCACCACGTGGGTACGTGGAGTCTAGTACCTCGCCAGACCAGCAGAGCCCTCATACCTTGCCAGGGTATAAGGTGGTAATGTGCCTGATGGATCCATTCGGTGTAAAATTAAAGTATCGTCCTATCTAGGCGGAGCGATCCTTGTCCTACGGTGGCTACGTAGTTTCAGGCTATCTGAGCCATCTCGGTAATTCGTGCAACTCCCAAAAACATGAACATAATATAGTTGGCTAAGAAGCCCATGATTTTCGTGAAATAACTTGTAATCGTGATTTCACGAAGTAACTTGTAACATAGCTTGTATAATGGTTTCATGAGATAACTTGTAGCATGGTTTCATGAAATAACTTGTATTTAGCATGTATATTTCTTGTATCATGGCATGAAAGTAATTATATGATTTAATTGCATGAAAACTTGTAGACATATAGGATATTCATGAAATAATCATTCTTAGTAAAAAACATGCATGCAAGAACCCATGGAATACAAAATATGGGTTTTCATGGATTACGGACAGATTCTCAATAATCATAATGAGTATCAAAAACACAATGATAGAATAATAGCAATTCAAACATAATATAGTCATAGACATGGACCTAGGGTTATCATGAGCATAGTATAGAATACAAACCCTAGTTTTGTAAAGTTTCATACTTTATGGATTAGGAGGCGTGGGGGAGAACAATGATGTTCCCACACGTAGATAGTAACTCTACATACCTGGTAATGCTCCAAACTTGAATTAAAGACTTTAACTTTGAAGAAGATTTTCAAAATCTTGAATCTTGAGATGGGTTTTCTTGAAAACCCTAAGTTAGGAATGATGATTCTTGTTTAGATTACAAGGATATATATTAGAATTGACTTGGAATGATTAGAATAGGCTTACCTTAGTGTTCTTGATGATGGGAGAGAATAGAAGGTCGTTCTAGGGCTTGGGGGTGTGAAGAATGAAGTGAAAAAGCCTTAAAACGAAGTTTTAAAATTGCTGTCGGACCCATTTTACGCCCTATTTTACGGGGCCCATAAAAGTTTTACGGACCGTATATCCCACCGTAAATCAATTACAGTGATTTGGCTTTCTGGACCAATTTTACGGGCTAAAAATACGGCCCGTATAATTTTCACGGCCCGTATATTCCACCGTAAATCGGCAGAACACTGTTTTAGTAAAACGGACATAACTTTTTGTACAGATGTCTGTTTGACCTCTATAATATACCGTTGGAAAGGTATTTCAAAGATCTACAACTTTCAAGAAGGAAATTGTCCCATATTCCTTATATATTTTTCCGTATACTCATTTTAATTGAGACATGGTGCAAACTCACTTGAAAACACGCTCCGTAGGGTAGCTTCCGACTTTCCTTTGCTCAAGGACTCTTCTCATGTCTTGATTGGGTTTCAAACACCATTTATACACTACTCAAATTGGGTTCATTATACCCCCGTCTTATGAGTCAAATCTTAGCCCGAATGCACGAGGTGTTACATATGCAATTTGGGGTTTTATTTTGTTTATTTGTTTATCCGTAAACTCTTTGTCATCACTCTCAGGATCATCCCGTCACATTGTTCATAAAAATACAATTTCAACATTTTGAGGTCTCCTCCCATTCACCCATGTAATCACCACCTACTATAATATATTCGGCAATCGACACCACAATAAATCTATAATTGACTACGGCTATGGTCTATGACTGCAATCGACTCCATAATAAATTTATAATAGACTACGGCTATGGTCTATGATTGCAATCAACGCCGTACTAAGTTGTTGGGGACTGATTTTTTGATAAAAAGTCGGAACTTTCACCGGAAACTAGATCTGAAAAGTAGATAAATCGGGAGCTTTTGGAGGGATTTTTTTTTTGGGTAATTAAAATGTTGGGTCTTGGGGGCCAAAGTGTAGTTTTCAAAACTTTAGGGCTTGAATTTGACATAAAACTGTCTGAAATACCAACGTTATAAATTGTGGTTGTTCCATCAATTTTTTGAAACTTGTGGCCTTTTGGCAAAACAAGTTTTCAAAGTGGCCTTTTGGCCAACTTCCCCAAGTAACTCAGACTTAGAAGTACTATACATACACAGACAAATCCAGAATTTAAAGTTTCTGAGTTCCTACAGTAATCTGTAATTTAATTTACAATAATAATTGTGTTCAAAACCAATTTATTAATATTTTAATAGATTTTTTTTTAATATATACAGAGTATGAACAAAAGCTACGTAATCCTGAGAGCGCATATATAAAGCTTTGGCTCTGACCCTGCCTGTAAAATATAAAACAGGGAACTTTACAGTTACAAATCCTAGTCGAAAACGAATAAAATCTCCAAGAGGAGAAAAATACCTGCTATGATATACTTTCTCCGTTCCAATTTATGTGAAGGTGTTTAACCAGGCACAAAGTTTAGAAATTTTAGAAAGACTTCTGAAATTGCAGTTTAAGATAAATCATAGATATTTGTGGCTAGCTAATAATCATTTCATTAAGAGTAAAATTGGAAGTTTAAAGTTAAATTGTTATGTACTAAATATAGAAAAGTATCATATTTTTACAGGCTAAAAATGAAAGAGTGTTACATAAATTAGTAAGGAAAGAATTATAACTTTTATGGATTTTGTGCGGGTATTAATTATTCAAATGAACAAGAAAATAAACGTATCAACCGATATATAAATACTCCAATAAGTTAGTTTTTGTAGGAGTAATTCCCAATGACTTAATCCACCCTTAAACCAATCAATGTCTTCTGCACACATCACATTTATGTAGATTTTAAGTTTATGAGTTCTTACATGTATCTCAAATTAACAAATAATTATGAGTTCTTACATGTATCTCAAATTAACAAATAATTATATTCACTGAATTTACACAAAATTATTTATCTAAAATGGAATTATACATATAGGGGTTTTGAGTAAAAGTTAATGGACTTACGTGAACGCATAAGTACTAATGTAGATTTGTCTTAGTTTATCAATTAACTATAGTAAGTCATGTAGTTTAGTGTAAATACCGGGTACGGGTTTCCTCTTCTCAAATATCTTATCTTATCAGTTACTCACTATGTCCCAATTTATGTGATAGTATTTTAATTTACTGGGCATGAAGTTTAAGAAAAAAAGAAAGACTTTGAAATTTATGGTGGTCTAAAACAAGTTATAGATATATTTGGGTGTCCATAAATCATTTTATTAGGCGTAAAATAGAAAGTTTGCAATTAAATTGTTTCTAAATACTGCGCATGTATAACTTTGAGGATAATTCTTAGAACAAACATATAAACATAGAGTAGCTCGTCATTGGCAACTAAAGCTATGTAATGTTTTTAAAATATCTCGTCCTTTTTCTAGGTTGAAGCAACAGATGCATCACCTCACATGGTGAACTACCTCAGGGAGATCAATTGCATGATGAGGACCATCGGCGGAGATTGGATCTTGATGACAAACGAGGGTTCTTCGAGTATTGGCCATTGCAGCAATGACAGACCTCTAAGAACATTAGAACTTTTCCCTGTCGCAACGACTGGATTCAAGGATTAGAAACTTATAAATCTTCTCCTTTGCCTAATTATATTTCACTAATAAGTATGTAGCAATTAGATTAGTAGAGTAGTATATTATTTGAAGAGCACACTTTTGATTCGTGTATTTTGCGTGGTAGTTTGAGTTATGTTAGTTTGAAACATTTTAGCCTTCTAACTTATTTCTACTATTTGTACGTGTACATATATGCTTGGTTAATTGGTTTAATTTTCTCCTAATTAAATCTATATTCAAGTCGTTGGGTTGCCCATTGCCCTAATCATATAAGAGACCGCAACACATTCTCTCAACCAATATATGGACTTAACACTCCTGTCCATGCCGAGGACTCTATTGAAGCGTGGATTACGGGCCCAACACAGACAAACACAATAAAGGGACCGATGGGTTGCCTCTGATACCATGTAAAGATATGACAGTTGAGTCTTTCAACCTCAAAAATTAGTTCACAAGGAAACATTTTTCAAAATCATAATAAAGAGATCAAAATTGAAAAATCATGACTATAAAAAGATCACAATTCAGTTCCTCAACTAATATGCAATTTAGCCTTTTCTATAAATGAAAACATTTAAAATATAAAAGCAAGGTTGAATCGATGAGTAAGGTTGCTCTAGTTGCATAACACCTCCATTAAGTAATATGTATTTTAATTTGATTTTACCTACTAAGATTAGATTATTTGGTTTGGTGTAAATATAATGGGTGCAGGTAAAAGCACTTATATTACGAGAGTTGGTGGTTGAAAAGTACGATGTGATGACTTGTCCGCACTTTGTATTTATATCAACCCAATAAATACATGACACACATCTTCACATATTATTATCACTGAATAATAGTAAATCAATGCACATCCTCTTAATATATGATTTAACATGGTAAATTAATATGATTTAACGTAAACACTTGATGTTAGTACATTTTTTAAGATTTGGCATTCAGTAAACCATGTTTAGCTGAGATTTGACATTTAGACCTCGTTTATCTCCAAATTTCACATTCAGTTCCCCATATAGTTGAGTCCGCTTTCAGAGGGACACTCAAAATTTGTTTTAACTCAAATCAGTTAATTATGTTTTAATCTGACTATCTTCGAACTTATTTTTCACTTTGACTATATATGCCGCTCATGAGTTTGCAGTTTAAACACACAATTCAAAAAAAGATATGGAGTATCATTTTTTCTTAAATTTCACATCCTATCAAACGGTGTTCTATAAATTCTGAGGGAAGCAGTACTTATTTTCACATGATCCATTAATCGAATGATTTTATATTAATACAACCAGCACGATTAATTTATACTCCCTCTGTCTCAATTTATGTGGCACTATTTTATTAGGAACGAAGTTTTAAAAAGAAAGAAATATTTTTTACATTTGTGGTCCAAAATAAGCCTTAGATATTTATATGGTTGTAAATCATTTCATAAAGTTAAATTATTTCTAAATAAATAAAAATGACATTCTTTTTTGGACAGACTAAAAAAAAATGTATCACATAAATCTTGATACAGAGGGAGTAACTAAAAGGATATTTGGAAATCAATAACCACTCAATTAATATAGGGGGGTAAAAATTTGAAAAAGAAACTGAACGACAACAACGTTGATGCTCTGTTTTGTGTACATATTATCTTAGGGGTTAAACTACATTTAATCCTTCAACTTAGGGACCATTTAGACTTTTTTCTCTCCAATGTGTTACATCTAAATTTCCAAAATAACATTTAAATTCTCAGCCCAAACAAGTTAAATCGCAAGAATGAAATCGGTTAATTTCTTGAAGATGATCGAGTCATTTCTACATTTGACTTAATTGAACCTTGTATTTATAGCTTTAGCCTTTGTTGTTTGAAAAAAGAAACTCAAAGGAGTGTACTTACAGACAATCACATAATCTTGACCAAAATGCTGAGATAAACCAAGTGAAAGCGCAACTTCCAAAATTTCTCTTCCAGTACATATCAAGCAACATCTTTCAGTAGAATTGCAAGCGGGTAACATTTTATACAGGAAATTATTAGTAGAATTCATAGCTCAGTGAAGTAAATATGTGAAACCACTATTACTATATATGTCTAGAAATTTTCTTTGTGGAAATTGAAGCGAGTAGATGAATTTAAACTAAATTCTTGACACAGCCTTCTAAGTGGTTTTGTAAGAGTTGGACTTCCGCAGTAAAATACACCTGCAATTGATAGATCATTATATAATAAGTTCTTTCTAAAGATTGGAACATGTTCTTTTTGAAAAAGAAAAAAGCATGCATAATTGAGCCTTACCAATTCGAGAAGATGGATGGGCTGCTGCCAACCGAGAGAATACCTTTTTCCAATTTGGTCTTGCAAAATGTGTTCTTATCTGTTATAGAGCAAGTGTTTGAAAAGCAAAGTTTAGTTATATACACTGACTTGACTGTAAAAATCTTTTTACACTATGGTTTAACCTATTATAGCATATTAGTATCGTGTTTATCATGCTAATGCATAATATCATGAAAAACGGATACAAACTTTTGACTGCTACTTAGTATTGGCAATAAAACAATTAATGCTTATAATTGAGTTTTAATTGTAATATTCTTATAGCCATGGCCTGATTGCTTCAACATTTTTTACATAGTCAGTGCACAGAACTATAACATACTAAAATTGTGAAAACTAGAATGTTTGAAGGGAGAGTCATGGCTAAAGAGGATATATATATACCCGACTATCGGAGACAACATCGAGTCCATTTTTAGCATGTTGTAGTGATTGCACCATTGCAATAAGTGCAGATCTAGCATCTCCTTCTTCATAAACACTAGTCAAATAGTTGTGCATTTCTATCAATTCCTGGTACATGTACAAAATATTTCAAGTATATCAGTTCAATTTATGTCAAGTGAGGGAACTAATAGAATTCTGAGAAATTCTTGTTATTGAAAATTAACTCACATTATGGTCATATTCAGCAATATCATCCATAACACCCTTGAACCAGTCAAATGATCCTTGTTCTCTTGTCACCCAGTAGAAATATGCTCTGTGAGGACCTCTCTTATTACTTGATGATTCACCAAATTGCTGATTCTGCAGTTATTGGATTTCATTAATTTTCATTTTCACATCTCTACTTATTCTTAATTAGAAACAGAGTTCAACTTTCGTACACTAACAGTATAAACGAATTTTTATATAAGGTCATCTAAAAGATAGCTAAAACGTAACTGTCTATAATAAGTAGGACTAGTAACCTCGAAAGGTAGAGTGCTACAATAGGTTAAAGATCACTGTTAGACAATCAGTGTATAGAATTTAAATCCTTAGCAAAATATTGTTTCGAAATTAGGAACTTACAGATTCAGATTCATTGTTTAGAAGGTCCTTTAAAATGCTGATAAATGGTGTTGCTCCTATTCCCAAGCCAATCAATAGAAGGATATCATATTTCTTGTAGTTCTGAGCTGGTGCACCATAAGGTCCTTTGATAGTGATCTTAGGAAATCTGCCTCAAAAGATAAGAGCAATATAAGTTCCATTATGGTTCATGGACATGATAATCAGTAACATAGAACATGCTAACGTACTCGGATTGAGAGTGCTGGACATCTGAATATACTTTAGTTTCCATTCTAACAATACTTCCCTTCCTTGATTGTGCAGCTTGAGGCTCACAGGCCTGCAAATGAGAGCTTATTAAATTCATAAAAAGCTAAATATAAGTAGAAGAAAGAAAAATTGATCGGCTTTATAAGCTGGAACTTAGTAATTAGGCATATTTTGCTCCACCCGGCATCATAAATGAAGGAGTTGAACTTCTATACACTGCCTGTGTAGAAAGTTCTTACACTGTTAGGTCATTTAAACGGTAATTACAAGTAACTGTCAATAATGAAATTATTCACCTTAAAAATAAATTCTAAAAGTGTTGAAATGTTCTTACACAGTCAGTGGATATTAGTTAAACACTTTCTGAAGCTCATGGCTGAAATGCAGATTTTCCTACTATGTAATGGTCGAGTTTCAAACCACTAATGATATGGATGAATCACCAATTTTGACAATTTTTTGTAATATTAGCTCATTAGACTTCTAGAACTTATTGAAAGTGATTTGGAAATGCAAGTTTAACAAATTTATTACCTTCTCAAATCTGGTTTTAAGCTCTGTAGTCCAGTCTCCCAATGTACGTATATGGACACTTAAATAGTTGTCGTCTGGTGCTGAAGTGATTGAGAATGGATGCCTGTAAAAATTAACAAAGCCCCTTAGTGAAAATAGACCGGACAGATTTCTGTATGTGATCATTGCATAGTTTGAGTTTCTTCAATTACCATTCAAAAGTTGATATATCTGGACATTTAACAAAAAGGTACATTCCACTCTTATACTTGAATCCTGGAGGTTTACTCATGTATAATGCTAATACATTCCCTGTGTATGTGACAGCCTGCAATTTTTTAGCACCAAATCAAAGCTGAATTCAGCATGTTTTGCTATTAACATAAGTTGATGTAATGAAATAAAACTTATTTGAAACTAAAACCTTTATGATATTGACATGGTAGCTGTGCTCATAGACGATGAGAGTTCTTTCCGTAGCATATGTAAGTAATGGAACTGCAAGATACATCCATGTCTGCAGAGCAGAAGTATAATCATCACTAGTTTGATAGCAAATTGATAATGTTGGAAATAACTATTGGGTCGGGCCCACCCATAAGGGGTGTTAATTAGCCCGTTAGCCCATTAACTTGTCCTCCTCCTGAATACTGCCTAAGACGTATAAATACATCAGTATGGTTGTTGGAAAGACAATGCTTTTCCACATTAATATGATGGCTAGGGTTTGACAAGGAGTAAATTCTCTGCATCTTCCTAGAGAGGATTTTGACTGGAAACAAGGGAATTCCCCCATCTTGTGAGGATTCCTAATGACCGGTAACACAAGTCGTGGTTGCTATAAATCTGCTTCCGCTAAGGAGAAACCCGTAAATCTACTGAACTAGTATTTTCGGTTGAATACTACAATTAACAATTAAAAAGGCCACAAACAAGTGAACAGAGTTTTTGTGGACAACATGATTGATGCATTTTCAAGTAACCATATAACACTACTAGAATTTCTACTCTTACTGCAAATTAAAACTAGGAGATGTCAACATACCGTCTTTTTGTACCATTCTGTAGTAAGGTATATGAAGTATCCGTGGAGAATCAAGAGGATGTAGACGAGGACTAACAGATGATGTGCATACCAAAACGCGTTAAATCCTGCTAAATGATGGAACGGCCATGGCAATTTGATGACGTTCCTTCTGAATGAATGTAAAGCCAATGTGAACGAGAAAAGCATGAAAAGTGTCATCAGAATGCCAGTTACGCCAGGGATAGATGCCACCAGATCCAAGTAACTCGGTTGATGGTAGTCGAAGTTGCTTCCAAGAAATGTCATAAATTTACTTTGTGGACATGATGTTAGTTTCACAAAATTGCAACTTGTATGGAAAAGCGTGTGAATAAACATCGTGATAGCAATTCCCAATGCAATTATCTTGTGGAAATTGATGTTATCATCGAAGGGAAAAATTGAACCAACGAAAGTTTCTCTTAGCTTAGTAAGTGTTCTTCTGCATACAGGAAAAAGAATGAGAGCCATGTTGAACTTAAGTGTCTCTCCTGCACCTTTAGCTATACAAACGCAATAACCCATGATCTGAAATGCTGCTTTTCTTTTAAATTGTTGAAACTTCCAAGTGAAGAGTATTACGTTGATGCACAACCACAATGTTAGTACCCATATTCTTTTCCAATTTTCTTGTATTTTCTCTGATGTTTTGTAAAAGAATTTGCTGACTGGAGTTCTGTATTCTTTTGGGATCATGGTTTTTGCTAGTGTTTGTGATCTCTTCAGAGTTTTTTCCCCTTCTTCTGATCCCACCATCCCTCTTAGTAGAGCTTCAAGTTGCCACATCTAGAAAATGAAAAATTAAAGAAGAACGCTATCAATAGGATCATATATTTTAGTCTTATACCACGCAATGAAGCTCTGTCTCTAAAGAGTTTTCATAAATTCAGTTCTAATAAGTTCTTATGGCACGGCGCGAGGAGATTTATCGTCAATACGATGATTGTAATAGAAAGTTGGAAACTAGAAGCATGACTGGTGTCTTTGAGGTCCAAGATAATCAGAGCGAATAACTTATATGGTCACTCAACTATAGCAAATTATCTATTAAAGAAAACTAGTCTAACTTGAGTGACTTTATTGATACAAAATAAACATAAGTGACTAGTGAATAATTTGCTATATTTGGGTGACCATATAAGTTTTTCACTCAGATAATCAAACCATCACTAACGGTAAAAAGATGGCAACTTTTTTGTGGTATCCTTACCTCAATATATCCCAAATGATCAGGATCAAGCTCTTCCATGATTAAAGCTGCGTATGTCGCTGCATGTTGCTTGAATTTTGACAATTTGTTTGCCGAGGCGCTCATCACTAGAACCTTTTTCAGAAAAAGAAAATATTAAGAAAGGAAAAATTGAAGGAGAAGAGGACAGTTTACAAGAAAAGTTTTTCTCACCTCCTTCACCTCTTCCTCTGATAGTTTCCCATCACCATTCTTGTCACACCTGAAAATTACCATAATTAGTCCTTCAGAAAGAGGAAAGGCAGTAAGTTTTTATACAAAAACGCTTGATTAATTTCTTAAAAACACTTGATTAATTTCTTACATGTCAAAAAAAATATGAAGCCTTGCATCAAGAGATTGAGTTGATATGTCTTCCCAAAATCCTCTCACTTCATCTATTGTTATACCATCTTCCGTGTTGATCTTCCTACGCCTTGCCAACGTATCGAATAACTCTCCAGCAAATTCCTTGCTTTCTCCCATACCTATGATGTTAAATATAGAAATGTTACCTTCTTCTCTACTGAAAACAAGTTTATATAATGCCTGTTTCTATAGGAGTTGACAAAAATACCAATACAGGTCCCAAATTTCTCTCTGAAGAGCCTCCCACTAACTGCATTTTGATTGAATCGTTTCTCCACACTTCGCCAGGCATCTCCCTCCTTCCCTGTTGTTAAAGATATAATTAAGTAAATAAAAGTTAACTTTTCTAACAGTTTTAGCTTGTTGATAAGATTGTCATACTATTCAATATGATAGAGGTCCTCAGTGGCGGATGGAGTATATAATCGACTAGTTTAAGTGAACATAGCATTTTCGACATTAGGTAAGTTATAGTGTTAAGCTTTTAGACGAGACTATCACATAATTCGATATGGTATCAACACAGACGAAGATCCTGAGTTCAAGTCAAACGGCATTCTATAATCAAAAGAGATTCTTTCACATTCTTAAACCACGAAAAAAGAATTAGGTCCACACATGAGGGGGCGTGTAGAAAATACAATTCAGTAAATAATTGCATACGCTCGAGCAGTTAAATACCTGTAGTTGTTCTGTCAAGAAATCGCAAGCTCTTGAGCCCTCTAGAAGCTCCTGATTGCATCCTCCCCATTCTTGGAACGACGCCATTTCTTCTTCTTGAAATGCTATAATTTTTCTTGAAAGATTTTTGGTTTACATTATCCGGAACATCACTATCTATTTCAGCATTTTCAAGAATCCATTTCACTGAATTGTCTCTAGGTAATTCCCCATTGTCAATGGGCAACATACTATGTGATTCTCTTCTCCTTTGAAGAGCTTCAAAATACTCTGTTTTGAAAAAAATTGGATGAAAGAGAGATTTTAGACAGGAAGCACAGAGGGAAAAAGAGAGGAGAATTCTTTAAGTCAATTGTTTGAAATTGCTATGCTTTTCAAAAACCATAGTGTCCCCCAACTAAAAAGCAACCAAAATGAACATTTTATTCATTGGACAAAGTCTTATTTCTGATGATAACTTTTTTATCTCTTTCCTTTGAGTTAATTGAATCTTTTTTAAACAGAGCCAAGGAGTAGTTGAATAATTAGTTTAGTCACTGGATGACTGGATTTTGTGCATAAGATACTGCAATTTGCTCAATATCCCATAATGTGAATACAATATTTTAATTATAGGCATACCTAGCAAGCTAGAGACAGATCATATGATTAAATTGTTAAATATTCTACCAATGTTCAAATGCTTTCTTATGACAGAAATTCTAGGGAATTAAAATGGGTGGGGGAACATGCATCTTTTTAGACGTGGTTCAAATTCTTCAATGCAAGAAGTAGTCATTTGGGATCCCGATCATGCAAGTACTTGTGACTTGTGAGCACGTTGTCGTCCACTGCTTTTATTATTATAAATTTTTGTTGTTCTTCTTAATCTTTTTTCTTTTTAAGCTTTTGGGTTCTGAAAGTTTTTGTTTTTTAAAATATCTCAGCTTCAACATGGTTTGAAGTTTTGACAATGCTATAGCCTATAGCAAAGTCGGAAACTTTGGGTGGGACCGGTATTCAAAGTTTAGCCGCCATTTGAAATGTAATCGAAAAATAACCTCTTTTTAATCCGAAAATAAAATTTGGACAAGAATATTCATAGTAAAGGAAGGGGAGCCTTAGAGCAACACTAAAGTCGTCTCTGTGTGACCTATAGGCAGGGGCGGAGCTAGCCCTTTGGGCGTTAGCTTCGGTCGAACCTAGTAGATTTTGTCCAAACCATATATTTGTATTAAATTTTTTGTCAAATATGTACATATTATTAATTAAGAACCCAATAACTTTAAAGAATTAGAACCCCGAACCCACAAGCTTCGAGTTCTGGCTCCGCCTCTGCCGATAGGTCTGTTTAGAGCAGTCACTAGTGCTTGGCGTGCGGGCCTCCCCCGAACCTGACCCTGCTAACGCGGAGTATAATTGGTTCTCCCCAAAAGGCATTGAGGCGCAGCAGTTAACAGGATATCGAGGTAAGGTACTGTTTCGGTGCGGGCCGCAAGAGCTGTGTACCAGAGCAAGAGAATCAAAACGGTACCAAATCAAGAGAATCAAGGCAAAATCTGAACTCTAGCTATAACCACAAAATAACACGGGTCAAGGTAGATTTATTAGTTCAAACTCGAGCAATTTTTCTCAGATTTTGAACTGCGCATTTAACGGGGGTCTGGTCAATTTATCAATGTGAAATTGAGCTTGTAATAATCTTAATTCGAAGCAATCTCGAAGTTCTTATTTTAAATGGTTTTGCTAGAGAATAGGATTTTAATAAATGGAGTGTAACCGAGATATACCGAAGCTTAAGATGAATTTAAAGGCTAGATATTTGCACGTGATCAACTTGCCAAGCTATTAACAAGTTAATCTCAGCTAATATCAGTTCATTCGAAAGCTTAAAGGTATATTGACTTTAATTGGTGAAGTTAAGTGCACTCTAGTCTCTCTTATGTGATCACTGAGCCGAATTGTGTATAATAAACCTCAGGAACTCATTTATACACCGGAGCCGAATTCTTACTATTTTTTCCTCTCTTGCAAGCCTTCACTCTGCATCCTTTATTTATTACATTTAAGATTTTCGGTTCTACTTGTGCTCCTGGTTTTCACTGTAACAGATAGATCCATTGGCACGGGGACGCCATATCCATATTCCCTGGTGTAATGGCGTCCCCGTACAAGATTGAACTACCTCCATACTATTGGCATTAATTAAGTTAAAACCTCTATTCTCGTTGTCCCTATTGGGGGCACTTACCCAAAAAGGACAAGAGGAGGAAAACACAACTGTGTAGTGAAGTTGACCTCAGAATGTCACACTGGCCCAAATCCTCTTCCAAACAGTTCCTCAAATAAAGTCATTTCAGGGTATAAAAAAACTTACCAGATTAGAAGATTAGAAAAACTCTTATCATGATCACATCCAAAGACAGCTCAAAGTCACTCATTTACAATAATCCGTCATTGTCTCAGGAAACTCCCAACTCTGTTTCCTACAAGAGGTTCAAACAAATGAAACTCTTCCCAATCACTACAAATAATTTAAAGAATAGTATACATGAATTACATGTAGGATAAATAGTTTTCCATTTTCTTCTTTCTTCTTTCTTCTTTCATGGATATGGCAACCCCGCATTCAAACTCCTCTACTCAAGGAGCCTAACAGTGGCCTCTTCCACTTTGCTTCCTTGATGACTCAAACCCCAACTATGATTAGAGGTGGAGGGCCCTTACCGCGAAGCTATCCCTCACTCGTCCATGTAGTTGAATTTCTTATGTACAGGTTTTCTTCCATAATCCTATAATGTCTAATTTCTATGGTCCTAATTAATAGTAGTGAGAGGAAGTCTTGAATCTCTCAACGAATGAGCGTCCTCTGCAATATGTTTTACATCTCCGTTTGCTTGCTTCAGTGATTTTCCATCCCAAAATGACTTCAACAACTCCTCGAAAGAAGGAGTTTTGAGCTCTTCAATGGAACCAGCACTTGGAATAGTGAAAGCTCTCTTTTTCGGCGTAGAGCAAGATGGTTCGTCAACCTAAATACAGGTGACAAAGATTTGGATAAGTACATGAATAATGTCGTTCCAAACAGAATAGACACTCAAATTCTGTCAAATGACGCAATGTCCTTACCATGTACTCTTGTGAAAGACAATGTCCTGCATGATCTGTAATTTCAACAACCTTGTGGTGGTGTCCACTTTTCAGTTCTCTCAGCTCTCCACAACAAGGAACAATCAACGAATCAAGGTTCCCACAAGCATCACGGTCAAGTTGTAGAGAATCTGCAGAATTTAATTTAGTTAATTAGATGACACCAAGCAGGCAGTGAAAGTCATTAATATATGTGTAAAACTTGATAACATACGGTCAATGGAACAGAGAAGGTTTTTGCTGGCAACATCAGTGTCTTGAAGAGTAGATGACACGCCAGACGAAAACTGTGCCCGCAATGCTTCATTGGCATTCATTCCTTCACTAAAAAAATGTAAATAAATAATAAGTGAAATATTGGAAATATGAGACAAAAAGCCTTGAATAACAGGTGAATCAACCAACCTAACAATTTTATCCATAAACGCAACGTTGCTTTCCTCTAGACTGATCAAAGAGCGTTGAGCATTCGTCCACTGTTCAGCACCCAATTTTGCCTTTTGTAGACTGCATAACATATTCAAGTAAGCAAGCAAAATTTCAGACAGCCGAAATTAACACACAAGTACTCTTCACAAGTGATATGAAAAATGCTAGGAGAACATACCAATTCTGTAGCACCTCCTCCATCTCTTTCTTCCCATTTTCCACAGAAGCAGTATCCTCAAGATAATGGCATTCAGCATTTTCCATATAATTGGTCCATTCGGCTTTGACTGAAATAGTTGAATCTTGCATAGTTGACATCTCTTGTTTTAATCTGCTGGTTCGGTTGTAAGCACTTTCTCGAAGGTCATCGATTGCGGTTTGAACCTAGAGCAAATCAAATAAAAAGCTTAATTAGCTTTCGCAACCTAAAATAGATAAAGCAATAAGTCAGTGATTGTCCTCCAGGATCCATGATGCATTCTGCTTATCACTTATAAACGGAGAATAACATTGTTCCGTCATTGAGTACTAGCACTAGAAACAAAATTCCAACATAACCTAGGCAAGGTATGAAGGCCACACATTATCGTTGTCACCCTGTTCTGTTCGATTAATGAATCTTTTCTTGCCATATTCGTAGATCAACGAAGTTATATTAAGTAAAAAGTTCAATTAGCTTTCGCAACCTAAAGTAGATAAAGTAATAACTCAGTGATTGTCCTCCAGGATCCACGATGCATTCTTCTTATCACTTATAAATGGAGAATAACATTGTTCCATCATTAAGTGCTAGCGCTAGAAACAAAATTCCAACATAACCTAGGCAAGGTATGAAGGCCACACACTGTTGCTGTCACCCTGTTCTGTTCGCTTGACTAAAAGAAAATGATTTTTTTCTTGCCATATTCGTAGATCAACGAAGTTATCTTTTTGCCTATGCTTAGGAATAATAAAAAATTTAGCCACAGCTGTATTGATGTCTTTATTCTATGACTAAGAAAATGACCATACCAATTTTTTCTTCCTAGCATTTGATCCTTCAAGAAGTTCTGCCACTTTCTGCAAGATTTGCCTCTCCTCATTGGCAGCACATTCCTGTAAAAGGGGGGATATATCCACATAAAACGGGACTAAAATGCATATTGACCTTCATTAAGTGAGAGAGATGCACATGGATGACATCAATCACCTCAAACTTCTTTTCAAGTTCAGAAAACTTCTGGTTACTGACGGTCTGTGCATCTTCAACTATATCGCCCAATTGGGAGACATGCGTATCTAAAGTCTTAAAGAAGTTGCCAGTAATTTCCGAGAATGACCTTGATGTTGTGATTGTCCTGCAGTGAGCCTAAAAAGCATCCAAACCTTATCACCCAAACTTGGGAAGGAAAAAAGAGGGAGATACAGATAGGGAAACTGAGGGGTGAAGGTGGGAGAGCTGACAAATAGGAACTGCTGATACCTCACGTTGGTGTGCTGCAAATGCAATTAGTTTCTCCTCCTGGCCGTGAAGACTCTTTTGAAGAGCATTAACTAAGGTATTGGCCTCAAAGGCAATCTCCTCAAAAAGCTACATTTCAAAAACAGAAAATAGAGATAAGCGGAAAGTGAATATACTGCATGGAATTTCTCAGAGAAATTAAAAAGAAGGCATACCTCTCGAAGAGCAGATGAATGTTTAGAAACTTCAGAGTTTAAACGATCAAAAGTTGACTGAGCATTGCCATCGAGCTCCCCAGCCAAACCATCTAAAGCTTTGATACCAGTACCAAACATGATTTTCATATTGTCTAGGAGGCCTCGAAGCTTTTCCATAGCCTAAAAAAAAAGAACACCAAAACCCGTGGATCAACACGAGTACAAGACTGTGAAGTAGAAGTTTTGAAAGTGTTTTATAGAAGCGCTTGTGAAATTTCTCAAAAAGGGTCTGTACGGGGTGATAAGCACATCCTTGTCTAGGCAATATTGCAAAGGCCCCCAATGCTAATTTAATAAGTCAAGGATGCCTACATCCTTGCAGACATGACATCATGAAAGCAGTAAATTCAGTAGGAGCGAATACAGAAGTCTATTTTATGTCTTTCCCCATAAACATTGTAGAGTGTCTTCTTTAAAAGGTATACGGTCAATTTTAAGTCAAGTATACCTCAAATCTTTTTTCTCCGATATGGTAAAGGTTTCATAAAAGAAATAAAGGGGTATTACCTCAATCTTGGTAGACACAAAGGACTGCATGTCTTCCTCCATGTGTTTGAGTTGTAGCTCTTGTTGTGTGGCTGAGGAAGCAACACTCTTATGCAGAACTTCAAGTTGTTGAGTTAATTGGGATTGGAACTTTTGGATGAGAACTTTGTTTCCATGTTCTATTTTGTCTTTGCGCTCTGAAATCGACCATTATCAGTAAAGTGGGTGCAATGGAGCCTTTATTTTGGGAAAGAAAAATCATAGGGATTCAGGTCTTAAAAGCTGTTGACCTACCAATCTTCGCAAACAAGTTAGAGACATCTGATGCAGCATGTTCCAGCTCAGCTCGAAGTTCAAAGGCCTGCTCAACCAGTGATTTTTCTGGTAGAATACATACGTTTAAATATCTCATACAATTAATCCAAAAGATAAAATGATTCTACAAAAAACCATAGACTCCATATTTGTCTCCACTGATGAACTTGGTAATTCCTTCAAGAGAGATATGATCCCCCAGCCACAAAATGGTTTACAAGAAAAATTAAAACCTTGCATTAACCCCCCACCCCTGTAAAAATATATTCCCCTCCCAAAGCTGGTCTGTAGGAAAAACATGCAATTTCAGCAGAAAGCAATTCCAGATGACTAATCAAAAGAGTCTGCCTTGACCATGCGCAGAGGATGTTGTTTACCAGACTTTAGAAGGTTCGTTATCAGAAATTCCTTTTCTCTAATTGTTGCAATTGCCAGCCTATGTTTCTCTTCGAGATCAGCCAAAGTATGCTGAGTTTCCTTAAGCTTTTTCTGAAAGACACAAAATTATTGCTAATATCCATGAGAAAGGGTTGGACAACAAAAGATCGCTTCTGAAATTAGGTGGGGGCAGATCTCCAACCTCTGTCTTGTCAAGTTTGTTACTCAATTCAGTGGACAACAACTGCTGAGAATTGTACAGTTCCTGAAGCTCCATGAGTTGCTGTTTGCAGTAGGCAAAAATGTAATGAGTTATGAGTTTTCGATGATCACTACGAGCTAGCTGAGTAATTAATCGGTAGTATACCTTGTCTTTTGATTCTGAGTTCAGTTCCATCCGTTCTATCTTTTCAGACATTGCCTGAGAGAGGAGAAAAACATATTGACCATAAAACATATTGACCATACATAAGAAAAGATTACAGGATAATTGAATCAATCAGTGGATCAGTGAGCAGGGCCTAACCTTTTTCTCTGCTTCCTCTTGGAGATATCGATCTCTTGGTATGTAGATACCATTCTTCTCTCTTGCAGCATAAACCTCTGTTATAAAATGGAAATTTATGTAATCAAAACATAAATAATTTAAAGCAACTACCACCCAAGATAGAGATTCATGTACAAAAAGAATAAAGCAGTATAAAACCTTGCTTCAGCCTTTCAATCTCAGAATATAAGTCCTTCATCAAGGCAGATTTCATCATCTTCTGGTTAATCTATAACAGCAAAAGAAAAAAGTTAAGGACAGTTGAACTAAAAATCTTTTGAGAATGCTTGATTGACCAGAAAACTGACCTCTGGCTTATTTTTTATGTTTTTGGCACGATGAGCATAATCTAAAGTGCTCAGTGTCTCTTCCATAGAGTGAATGGAGGGTGATATTGTCGCAATTATGCATGTCTTTGTTTTCCCTCCCAATGAATCCCTCAACAACCTTGTTATTTTGCTCTCCCTGACATACCACCAACAAATGTTTCTCAGGGTATGTAAAGCTTCATACATATTATATTGTGTTAATAGATATGGATCTTTTAAGCACCTATATGGGATATGACCAGAGTGCTCAACTAAAGCATTTATAACACGACCAAGTGTAAGCAAACTCTTGTTGATTTCCCCCGCTTCCCTCGCTCTGCCCTGCAAAAGAAAATCTATTATCTAGAACAGCTTGATATTATATGAACAGGAAAAACACAATCAAAGTGGGAAAAAGAACTTGAGAAGTCTCTTCCAGGATAAGTTGCCATGAAAAAGGTAAATTTAAGACATTGCAAAGCAACTATTGCACACTCATTCATTTGTTTCTCTTTATTTTATTTTTCCTTTTCTTACTAACAAAATTGCTAAATACAAAGGCAAACGAATTACAGAATTTTAATGTCTCACCTCTCTTGCACCAGAACGTGAAATGTTTTCAGAACCTGCAAGGTCTACAAGATTCAGTTTGCCACATTTGATCACCTCTTCACCTTCTGGAGTATATTCCTTGATGTGAATTGTGATAGAGAATATAGAATGAGAACGACTGCTCTGTTTGTTTAGAAGAGTTTCTGCTGTACGTCTTTTGGCGGAACCTTTCTCCAATATATTATAAATTTCATTTGCAGAGCTTACTAATTCCTCTTCCAGGCCTCTAACAAAAACTCCACCCTTACCATCCTCCATCAGAGCTAATGGTTTCTTGGATTTATCATCTATAAACTTTGTAGTTTCCTCTGGAGCTAAAAGATCAGATATTTCCTCGTTATACAGCTCCAAAAATGTTACTTTCACGCTATATTCAGCACTTTGAGCTTCCAATATGTCAAAGATTTGCTTAATAGCTCGTGGGATAACACCTGCATCACTTGGAAATTCCCCATTCTAAACGGGGTGAACTGTAATTTATTATTATGAAGAAGAAAAGTAGCATAAACAAATTCATCTCTAACAGCCACAAACCTTCTTTCTTCCCCCTCCCTCCATTGTATAAGTTTTCCCTGTTCCTGTCTGCCCATAAGCGAAAACGGTGCAGTTGTAGCCCTCTAGAACTTCAAATACAATCGGGCAGATTGCAGTATCATACAAGTCCTTCTGTTTGGACGTAGGACCAAAGACCTGGACAGCATTATCCAACACAATGTTAGTGTCATCTCAGAAACACCAGATGCCTCATTCACAACCTTTTGTTATTTTCTCAGCAGTGCCAAAAAAAAAATTAATCTAGTAGCATCCGGACTCAGTCAATCAAGCAAGCAAATACACCTCAATCCCAAACCAGTTGGTGTTAGTTATATGAAACCCTCGTATCCATTCTCCTCCAAAACAGGTAATGTGTCCGAGTTATTACATCAAACCCTCTACCTTCAACCCTAAGGTTATGGTTCGAGTCACCAAGGGAGCAAAAAAGGTGGGAGCTCCTGGGAGGCATAAGAGAAAAAAAATTACTTCTTTAACTATCCTCTCTAGTGTTCTTTATTTTTCTTTTGGCCCATGTTCCTTCTACCTCTCTAACCCACAAAGGTAGGGGATAAGGTTTGCGTACATCCTACCCTTTCCAGACCCCAGTGGGATTACACTGGGTATGCTATTGTTGTTGCCCATGTTCCTTCTTCCTATATCTATTTAAGTGCAAAAAAGGTGGGAGGGGGATAAGGATAAATAATAGAGTAGTAGTAAAAGAAATAGAGACCTTATCAAAGACAAATGTTTTGTCAATCTGCTTATTAGCTATGTTCTGCATAGCAGAAATTTCTCTTCTTCCCTCATTGCAGGAAATCACTGCTGGTGTATTCAATCTCATCTCATCCTCACTCAATGGCCTGCATATTCCCATCAATTCATTAACTTAAACCAACACTAAAGCTCCAAAAATGTACTACTACTAACCTGCAACGCACAATAACCTGCACATTGACGCCTTTATCTTTGTTTCCACTCATATTCCCTTCCGCTAATCGCAGATCTCTAACCGCCTTTTCGCTAGACCGCGGCGTCTGTGATGGTGATCGCGAAACATAGCCTCTTCTCTGTTGCGATGACTCCATTTCAACAATACTCTCCTTGGTGTAGCAAAAGAGAAGCTTTTCCAACTAGAATGCGCTGTAACAGTTTTAAGGATAGGTAAAATGTTAACATTTTCACGTCAAATTGAAAACGATTGATCGATGCTAGAGATTCATCATTCAAATAACAAAATCATGAAAGAAAAAATAAATCCGTTAATTGATTCAACTGCATTTATACGTACGATACAAAAAACAAATGATTAATTTACTTACCGACGATCAAATCGCCTGCTTGGTTGCCGTTGAGAGATTCAACAATGTGAAGAACAACAACGGCGATATTTTAGAGAGAAGATTTTGTTGAGAGAGAGAATTTAGTTAGTTTGATTTGAAAAGAAAGAGACTTATGATTTTGTTTTCTATTAATTGAGAGAGGAGCTGTGTGTGTATATGCGCGTGAGGTGAGATAAATAAAGTTGAAGAGAAAGCTCAGATTTTGTGGCTTTTCAAATTGATTTTTGACCGTTGTAACATAAAAACAAAAATAAGAAAAAATTTAAACTTATTAATAGAAGGATCACCTCTAGATATGAGATAGGGCATTCTTTTGCTAATTATTACATGAAATGACACACAGTTTGAATATACGACAACCTCAATCACATGATAAGTAAGGTGATTCATTTATGGAGTTTCCATAACTGTGAATTTTCTAAATCTCTTGATTAATAGGCATATCAGTAGAGAAAATAATTAAAGAGTTCATTAAGAATCCTAGAGTTATTATTGATTATGCATAAAGAAGAAGTTTACTTAAATACTTACTGAGAAATTAATGCAAAGAAATAAAGTACAAAACATTTGGAAAATTCTGAAATGAGAGGCGAATAAGATGAAAAATGATTAAATGGTGATAATACACAAATTAAAATCGATAAAGAAGGTGAAAATGTAAATATGGTGTTTATTAATTTGTGTGTTAATAATGTGAAAATAGTTACTACTACTATTTACCTTTAAGTTTTTAATTCGATTACTACTTCATCTTTAATGACTTGTTAGCGCAAAAAATTATCAACACTCGATTTTATATTAAATCATACTAATTTAATATTGGCATAATTATGTAATTAGATGATTTTTTCATATTTATCTAAGCTTTGTAATGGGTATCATGCAGCACTTTCATTGCACCCATCAACATAGATAATTCAAATTCAATTCTTTTAATTGTAGCAACTTGATGAAATATTATAAGTATGGCACATGTGTAGGTTGGTCCAAACACTATTATTATGAGACGATATTATTTTGAATTTTGGTGATGTTTAGCAAAGTAAGAAAATTGCTTCAGTCTAAAATCTAAATTTCTCTAAAAAAAAATGTATTTCTTATGACATGTATCATCCATATGATTTTGTATATGTTTTCTCCTTAAAAAGACATTAGATGTAGTGGCTCCAAACGTTGGACCACTTGAATGACTCCATAACTGAGCTGTATAGCTGCTTATCAAAAGTGAAATAGCCGTTATTATTCCCTATCTGAATTCAAAAGTTTATTAGTGTTAATTAATTGTAATTATATACTCCATAGGTTATCCTAATTCAATAGTTTTGGCCGAGATCGCATATACCATTTAAAAATCCACTAATAAGTATAAATAAATAAATTCTGAACGAGTAAGCTAGATGGTGTGTGGTGGATTAAATCTAAATCAAATTTATAAATTCTAAATCCACCTCTATTATGTATCAAAATCATTATAAGAGCTATCACGAGGAACACGAGATTGATAAATTAGTAGAAAAAATATAAGATAAACAGGAAAAGCAAGGCAAAAGTGGGGTTAGTATGTGGTGCCAAATTAGAGGTACCCCAGGTGACAAGAATGATGCGAGTCCTCACATGCATTTAAATTGGTATTAAATTGATAAATACTACTACTTGGTCTGTTAAATTATGAGTACAACTTTGAAAAAGGGTCGATAAGAATATGACACTTTGAAAATTGAACATTAATTCTTCTCATAGTTGCTCCTTAGCTGGTTGCTGTGAAGCTGGTAGATACTGTTACTTAGGGCATACTCAATGGTACGCTTTACTTCTCCTATTTTCCTTTCCATAAGAAAGCCCTGCACTCGCTGACACCAGATTTTGATAAAGATCTGAACTCGTCCCTGTATGTGACAATTCAACACCAACAATATTTGTCGTGAGATAGATATGATCCGTCCACCTTTAATTATAGGTCTCCGGCTCGAGCCCTGATTATAGAAAATTATGTTATGGAGCATTTCACCCTTAAATGTGTCTCACGCAGCACAAATTCAAATTAGGCGGGATCCAAATATGAATATCGGACTCGTAGCAGAAGCAACGAAAAAAAAAAACACAACCCTACACTTTCGGCAGATCTTGTTGGAAATCTTACGGAAAATCCTTCATTACGAACACGTGTAGGGACTTTTCTAAGCTTGAAGAAAATACCTGATCACGAACAATTGTAGAGAATTCTTCGTAGCTTGAGGCATGCCAATGGCACTGTCCTTAAAGATATTTCACCCGGTATGGGTGTATCCCCTAGGATTCAACAAGCTCTTCTAGTACAAAACTAGGAGCCAGAATCTAACAAAGATTTCTCAAAATAGAAAACCCGGCACAAAAATATAAAAGCAAGTAAATATATTTGTATATGTTTTCTCCTCATATTCTTATCTCGCCAAAGAAATAGACTGTAGATATAGTAGAATTAGTGTAATCAACCGAATAGAGTTTCAGCCTCTTGCGACGGTTAAGAAATATATTTATTTTTTTTGGTAATGAAATGTGAATTATTACCATAACAAACAAATAAGCATCACATCCTAAGGAGCATCTAGTATTCTTAACCACCTTCTAGGAAGGTTGTCTTGAAACTACTAGACCTCGAGCCAACAGAACTAGTTACATAATCTCTGAATCAAAATTTGACACCTACAGGCTCTCTTTGAACAATTCAGCATGCCTAATCTTTCCCTGACCTCCTTTTGTATCTGTACTGTAACAAACTCTTTATTTACATTTGCTTCCTTGCATATTTTCCAATTTCTTGCTTGCCATGTGTAGTATATCAATGCTCCCCAAATTGTTGTGACTATCTCCTTCTGGAACTGCTTCCATCATCTTCTTTTAATCCATCTAATTGTGTCATGTACTCCCTGGCATAGTATGGGAATACCCAGCCATGTACTCAGTGTGTTCCTGATTCCTGAAATCCATTGGCAGTCAGCAAACAAGTGGCTCTGCGTTTCTATCACTGCTGCATCACACAGACAGCAGGTCTGATCGTCTACTTGTATGTCCAGCCTCGTTAGTCTCTCTTTGGTAAGCAGTCTATTTTGGCATGCTAACCACACTATCATCCTCTGCCTAGGTATCATAATTTTACTCCACACCAGCTCAGCTTCCCAAACCTTGACATAGTCCCCAACATAGTCTCATAGCTTCTAGCAACAGAATAAGCACCTGTTGGGGTAAGTTTATACCTATCTCCTTAATACCAGTCAACCATTTGAGTCTTCAAGGAATTTAACTTCTTCCAGTACCAACTACAATCCCCAGGTGGTGTATGTTCCCATATGTTCTCCTCAGACTTTAGATAGATGCCATTAACCCATTTCACCCACAAGATATCTTTTTTGCTTGCCACTTGCCAAAGTAGTTTTCCTACGGAAGCAATGTTCCATTTACTACACCCTTTAATGTTGAGTCCTCCATTCTTCTTCGGCATACAGATTTTGTCCCATGCTACCAAAGCAATTTTCCTTTTCTCTTCAAAAGCTCCCCATAGAAACTCCCTACATTTTTTGTCTATCTCCTTCAGTACACTCTGGGGCAGTATAAATACCGCACCCCATAAGTTATATATTGAAAACATCACTGCCATTATAATTTGTAATCTTCCAGCGTAGGACAGGTGCTTAGCATACGCATCATGAATTCGACTGGTAATCTTATTCACTAACTGGCAGTCCATGCTATTCCATTTCTTGGAAGTAAGTGGCAGTCCCAGATATTTCATAGGCAAGACTCCCATAGAGAACCCAGTTTTACTAATAATTTCCTCCTTAATTTTGTCATCTACTCCAGCTATGAAGATATTGGACTTATCCAAATTTGCTAGCAGCCCCGTAACACCACTGAAGTGGTTAAGAAATATTTGTTGTTGTGGTAATAAAAGAAATTAATAGGTTAATAAATAGCAAAATGGTTAATGACCATAAATATGTCAAAGAATAAAGGTAATTGTCGTTTATGGTATTAAAGGCTATAATGAGAGAAATGATGGTCACTTAATGTTATTCAATTCACATAATCAAAAAAGTGAAATAGTTAATGAGAAATAGAAATGTCAATCAATATGATAACGTTAGAATTGGTTTATCATCAATGTTTTTTTGAGATAATACTAATATAACCTTTGTATTAAGTTCAATTGACTGTTGGTCTTTTAATTATTTTGAGATACTAAGAAAATTAATATTTTTTAACAGATCTCAACCTCTCATTTAATTTCTCTCTAATTCTTTTAGTCAGAAGCGGATCTAACTAAGGTGAACATATCTAGTTAATTTACATTTACATTTTATTTGAAGTTGTCACAAGCATATACATGGTTCAAGATGAAGGTTGAATGTCTTCTAATTAATTTGGTACTTACATTACCCTTCCTAGGTACGTACATATATTTATATTAAATAAGTTGCAACTAACTTTATACTTTTGCTCTTTGCACCAGAAAGCACATGCTAGTTTGTTATCAAGTCACAGCCATATTCAAACTCCATATCCGCAATATCATGTGGAGTTCTACTTTTAAATCCACGTGGATTGGTGAAGGAATAGAGAATGTATTGTTGACGCTTCACCATCCTCTCACCCCAAGCATGTGTTAATGCTTCGGATTTTTCATAATTTGTTTGGGCAACTCACAGGGAATCATACCCATATTCATTTTTACTTATGTTTTCAGTAACACCACTTTGTAGTCCAACACAAACCAACATCTGACCTCAACATTTAAATAAATTGTAAGCCACACTGTTCTCTCTTACCTTTGCTTAATCCTAGGTTAATTATAGTCATGGAAGAATCATGGTCATAATCACATTAGTGCAAGTTCAATTAAGCTCCGTTGAAGAGTGTCAGTCGCCTTACTTAGTTCATGTTACTAAAGTCGAACTAAATGAATTTGCAAATTAAGTGTATGCAAGCATAGTTTACATCACCATAAAATTAATGGAACGAGTGCGTAAATCCATAAATTTACTGAATTAATCTCAATTCCTGAGTATACGCATGCATTATGAGTATTTATCACAAATCGACTAGTGTTACGTTGGAGCCCACATTTCTTGAATATGGATTCACCACTAAAAAAAATAAGTGGAAAATGTATTAAGTGGGGATTGATCCCTAGACTTCTAGGTAAATAACTCAATCTTTAACCAAGTGCACCATTTAACCTTTTTATTTTATGGATTCCAACATATAATATTATACCAATTTTAGAAAATATATACATAAAATACCTAATTTTACGGAGAGATCATGTGTTCACATGACCCAAAATTACTACACAAATTTGCCCCTGGCTGACATGAATCAAAAGGAGCAAACATTTGACTCAAATATAACATCGTCTTAAAGAGTAATTTCTCAAGATATATTCACACAACTTTTGAAAATAGGGACAAAATCTAAGCGACGACATAAAATGAAATATTTGTGTAAATCAGCCAGGCTTGTTGGCGCTTACCTTGACTTCTGAAATAGAAAAGGATCCAAGCCCAAAAAATTCCCCAGAAGGTCCATCTGGCCCAAAACCCGCTTTTCCATCCGAGGCGTCAAAATTTTCCCTCTCATTTCGGGAAAAGCTCTTCAAAACCTCGAGAAAGTAAACACAGCATAAAATTAAGAAAAAAAAACTGCCAGGTCATCAATCCTATATATCCTCCAGACTTCATCTGGATCGTCAATTTCTTAATCAACGGTAGTAAATGCTTCTCCTAACAATCACACGGATCGAAGTAGACAGAACCACCATGTATAAATAAAACCCCAACCCCAATTCCCATCTCACTTGTCTCATCATCATATCATTTCTCTTCTTCTAGTTTCAGAGCTCACAAATTTCAGGTTGGTTCTATCTCCCCCTTTTCTTTCTCATAAATAAGTACTTATTTAATGTTTAATTGTATATGTATTAATCGCAAATTTTAATGAATTCTCTATATCTTTTTTTAATTCATTCCCTTTAATTTCTACAAATCTAGGGTTTCTCAATGAGAGCGTAGCATCAGTTTTTCTAAAATTGAATACTGCATTATTTGAATTTAACTCGTGGGTTTTCGATTTGGATAGCTAAATTGCTTGCATTTGTTGATAAAATTACAGAAAAATCAAAGTAGATTGAAAATGTCGGGTCGTGGAAAGGGAGGCAAGGGATTGGGCAAAGGAGGAGCCAAGAGGCACAGAAAGGTGCTTAGAGATAACATCCAGGGCATCACAAAGCCAGCAATTCGTCGATTGGCACGTAGGGGTGGTGTGAAGCGTATATCAGGTCTGATTTACGAGGAGACACGTGGAGTCCTCAAGATCTTTCTAGAGAATGTGATTCGTGATGCAGTTACATACACTGAGCACGCTAGAAGAAAGACTGTTACTGCTATGGATGTTGTTTATGCTCTTAAGAGACAGGGCAGGACTCTCTATGGTTTTGGTGGTTAAGTGTTTGCTCTGCAAAAGTCTTGCTGTCAAGAATTTAAGTATTACTATAATGGTGTCAAGGAGTTGTTTTGTGGGTTGGTGTAATTAGGGTCATTTAGTAGTAGTTGTTTCGTAAGATAAACATTTCTCAGTTTATCTAGAACTAGAATATGCTCAACTGAAAATTTATTTCGACAGAAGGATTCAAGTTTTAATTCTATATTAGTAACTACGTGGGTAACTATTTACACTTCTTTTAGTATTATGACCATATGTTCCAATATGTTTGGATGGAGGTGCTAAGAGGTGCATCTTAATTTTATGTGAATCCTTGTGTATTTCCCTCTAATTTGCTTCCGTTTGTCTATGGTCGTTTTGCAATAAAAAGTCCACTGTGTTTTTCAAGCTTCTAAGAACACCTATAGAAGACATACATATGAAAAAAATTAAAAGAACAAATATGGTGTTAAAGAATTCAACAAATATATAAGTAACAACCTTGACTTTTAGAAAGTAACAAAGCCGCACGAACCAATAGTGAATTATAGGGATGTTGGGTAACTATAATTTAAAGATGAAATGTTGGAATATTCAATATGATGCTGGCATCTTTCCCCTTTGTAGCATACACTTCTAGTTCTACGCTTCTTTTGAGAAAGTTAACTTGACACGCATGGTATGTTCGACCCACCACTAACCTCTGTCGAATTGCCTCAAATTCAATTAATTTGAAATTGCAGAAGCCTGCTCTTCATACAATAAAACGAACATTTGGATTAGTTTTGCCGCCATAATTCATTACTATATAATCGTCATTATTTCTTCATGTTTTAGTTATTTTTTACCAACTTATTTAACTACTCAAGACATACTTTCTTAGGACAACATTAGGTAGTGGTTTTTTAGTAATCACTTACTAAAAATAACTTAAAATGAAGAAGCATGTAATCTTGCTTGGTGAAAACGAAAGGAATTTTTTTCTGTTCCATAACCTGGAAAAGCAAACATACCAACAATCAAACATAAAATGACCAATAATATAAAGATCCAAATACCAATTAGTGCAAATCAAGAGGAAAAATAAAATCAACAAAAAAGAATGTGTAGCAACAATGAAATCTAAATATCCAATACCAGAAAGGATTAAAAATTGTGAAATATAAGTGGAAAAATTAAAAGGCAATATCTTAAAAATATTAAATAGGGAATAGTTAAGTAGGGACTTAGTAGTTTAGTTGGTTAGTTACCTTAACTTTCAGTTAGTGAGGGTTCGAATCCCCACATTGTAATCTCCTCCCCATTTCCCCTTCCCCTATGTAATAAAAACAATTAAAAAAAAAAAGATTTTAAAGAAACCTGAACACCAACGAAACATGAAAGAGAGAATAACTATATTTCAAAGGCAAAATACATGAAATCACATTTAAACTATACCCAAAATGTCGAATTTACACTCAAGCTGTACATGCGACCTATTACACACCTGAACATCTAAAAATGAATTTATTTGCACCCTGTTAGATGACGTGGCAAAAAAATTATAATAAAACCAAGCGCGTATGCAATTGAAAATTAAAGCAAAAAATCAGAATCCCTCCCCCCCCCTCCCTCCCCTCTTCTTCACGCCCCACCGTCTATTCCTTATACTTCATTTTGTTTTAATCACAATTCTCTACAACAACTTCATCAATCCATAACGATCTTCATAATTCTTTATCAATCCATATAGAAGAAATTCACCATGTTACAACAACTTCACCAATTTAATCTTTTTCACTATCCACAATCAAATCCGTAAACACCAACCATGGATTTCACTACCCCCTAAAACCCCACCCTAACAATTTCACCACTACCAAACCTTTCACCACCAAAAGTCACAACACCACCATCACCTATTTCAACACCCATCACCAAATATCACAGCAGCACCACCGCCACCACCAAAAAGGACGACCACCATCATCAATTTCATCACCTTCCACCAAAATCACCACCAAAGAATAATTCGATGCAAAATCAAGAGAGGATTTTACACAGAGAGAGAGAGAGAGAGGAACGGTCCAAGAAAATAGCAAAGATTGAATTTTGTGCAAAACCCAAAGAGAATTTTCCGGCATCTTGGCCGGATTTTTGCGGCAGATTTTGGCTTCTTTATTTTCTGTCTCTCCTTTTCTCTCACCATCAAGATTCATTTTTTTTTTTACGGTGGGCCGTAAAATTGGTGGTGATGGCAATTTTGTTTATAGCTAGTAAATTTGATGGTGATGATGGAATTGATGATTGGGTTTGGGGACGGTGATAATGGCGGTTTTGTAATGAGTATAGAAGAAAAGGAAAAAGAAAATAGAAATAGAAAAAAGAAAAAGTAATTAAAATAATAAAATTTATTTTATTTTCACGCGGCGCTGATGTGGCATGCGCGTGTGGAACACCACACACTATGAAAGTGGTATAATGCCTTGCAGGGCGCAAATAAATTCAGTTTTTAGATGTTCAGGTGTATAATAGGTCGCCCGTATAGTTTGAGTATGAACTCGATATTTTGGGTATAATTTAAGTGTGATTTGATGTATTTTGCCTATTTCAAAATCATAAAGAAGATATTTACCTGCAGAATTCAAAGAAACAACAGAAGTCTGTTACAAAAGGAATTTTGATAGACAGGACCGTTGTTTTTTGTTTTTAACATATCACTGCTTTTTCTTCATTTAAAATAGGCAAAATTCTAAAAAAAAAAAAAGATAAATAGAAACCTTTTAAATGTCTTTTCCTTTTAATTGAGCAATGATTGTGGACAATTATAAACTTAGGCCCCGTTTGGATATGGTTTGAAATCATGATTTGAAATTATGTTTGGACATGCAATTTGGATATTTTAAGTTGTATTTTCTCTTATAGACATAAGAACCCCACAAATTTTGAAAACTATCAAAACATTCTCAATTTTTATACAATCTTACCAAATGAGCAAATCATAGTTCATAACAAAATTAGTACACTATTAGAAGGCCTTTCTAAAAAATACAACATCAATTAATCAAACTTTAGTTCAATAAAAACGAAAATTTAACATGAATAGTAATGTAACTACTATTTAATATAATCCTCCCACATAAATTAAAGGTTGGTAGACATAAATAAAGGTTGGGGGAAGTTAATGAGATTGGTAAATGATTGATGGGGGTAATTGTTAAAAATATCTACCAACTTATGGGTCTTTTTTTACAAAATATAAACTTATGAGTTAAATTTTATATTTAAAAAAGTTAAAATCATAGTTTCAAACCCCAAATCATGCCTTTTGGGTGATTTGGGGTTTGAAACCATGGTTTGAAACCATGAGTGAAAACGCATGTCCAAACGCTGATTTGGGGTCATGGTTTCAAACCATGCTTTGAAAACGCATGGCCAAACGCCTACTTACTAGGGAATTTGACGCG
Organism: Lycium barbarum; assembly: GCF_019175385.1. NCBI lineage: Eukaryota > Viridiplantae > Streptophyta > Magnoliopsida > Solanales > Solanaceae > Lycium > Lycium barbarum. The sequence goes on from NC_083337.1 coordinate 166,016,728, forward strand.
GTTCGCACGGTTATGAAAAACATCAGTAAGTTTAGAAATTATTCTTCTATAAATTTAATCGAGATAGAAGAAACAAAAAAAAAATCAACCATAGAAATAAAAAAAATGATAAAATCACAATATAGACATTTTAGTAGTTGGAGCTTACAAGAATTACAATTTTATTGTCAAATAATCTTTAATATGAAAAGAATAATTTATTAAGAAGTTTAATATATTATGAGGTTAACACATGATTTTATTAGTTTAATATAGTCTGAATACATATACGGTAAAATCTTGTTCGTGAATCTTTCTTCTATCCAAGTAAAAGAAAAAAGAAATGAAAAGTGATGAAACTAAATAGGAGGAAAAATAGGTAATTATCTATTTCATTTCCTTTTTGATATTTTGTCCTTTCATTGTAAAAAAATTCAACCATAATAAGAAAATGATAAAATCATAATATAGATATTTTAATAGAGTTGAAGCTTAAAAGAATTACATTTTTATTGTCATAATTATTTATTAAGAAAATTTTCATATATTATAAGATTAATACACGATTTTCTTAATTTAATATAGTTGTAATTCATATATTTAAGGACTTGATTTTTTTCATGCTTTTTTAAAACAATAAAACTCTTGTTCAGTGAATCTTTCTTCTATTCAAGTAAAAGAAGAGAAAAGAAAACTTTTGAGACTAAATAGGAGGAAGAAAAAAAGATAAGTATCTATTTCATTTATTTTTTTATATTTTGTCCTTTCATTGTTCTTGTTTTTTCTCTCATTTTTCATCATCATCTAATAAATTCCTCTTGTTAATTTCATCTCTATCCTCTATTACAGTATTTATTTTCTATTTTGTTATTGCTTCTTTCTCCCTTTTTTTTTTTTTTTTTTACTTTTCCTTCCTCTGTCCTGTAGTTACTCTGAAATAAGAAAAAATATTATCTCTGTTTGCCTACTCTAAGACATCAAAATTTATTGCTTTTAATATTTTCGTTACCCGTCTTACAAATAAAGAAAACTACATCTCCAAAAAGAGAGAGAAGCAAATAGTTGAAGAAGAAGAAGAAGACGACGACTTACATTTTACGTAATTTATAATAAATTTGTCTTCAGCAAAAACATTTAGTATTATTTTTCATTTTACCTTTAGTCCATTATGAGCACCTCATATGACAATAGTAGATTGAGATTGTTACCTGTTCACATCATCTTTGCCTCAACCGTGATCAAGAATTTACTTGAAGATATTGCTGATATTCTTATAAATAAGTTTTAATTTATTAAATTAGATATGATTGACTCTGTCAATCCTATTGCTAATTTTTTGAAAGTAGAAGAAATGAACAAATCTTTGAAGAAAATGTAGATGGTTCTTCATACCATAAGAAACACCTAAAGAGAAGGGCGTGATTCAATACTTAATATATATTCCTTTTAAGCAATTAGTAGTATTTTTTGAACCTTCTTGATGTACTTGATAGAAGGATTCAAGTTTTAAGTACATCTGAAATCCCAACTACTTAGGTTAATTATGTGATTCCTCTATTTACACTTCATTCAATATATGATAGTATGTTTCAATATGTATGAGTGAAGGTTCTGAAAGGTGCATCTTTATTTTATTGGACAAGCTACTTAATCCTCGTATGTTTTCCTCTAATTTGATCCAATTTTCTTGCTTCCTTATGTCTGGTGATTTTATTATGAAAAGTTCATTATCGTTTTTCAAGCTGATATATTTCCATTGAGTTTCTGTTGGAGTATGGAAGAGCTAAGGAATTAAGCCTATGTGGCCTGCAATGCTCTGCTGTAACCCAAATACTCATTTTGAGGATGACGACCATAAGAAACACATACAACACAATTATGCGTCCACCTAATATCAAGTGTATGTTTTGAGTGTATTCTTGATGGTTAGTGTGCATTTTCAATTAATGTCATCTTGAGCTAAGAATGAATTTGTCGTTCCTTATTTACTTCATAGTTTTTAATTGTGATGGATATCTTAGTGGAATAGTGGTTTAATTTTCTCATCTAAGTTCTTAGGTGGTCTTTAACTTGGTACAGTATGTTTTCTTATGGTCTTCATTTTTGAAATGAGTATTTGGGTCACAAAATAGCATTGCACGTAGCATGTGTTATAATTGCTGAACTCTTTAGTACTCTAATTGAAGTGCAATGATGTATATCAGTTTGGAAAACGGAAAATTGGCATGGACATATGGAATCAAAACATTGACTCAAATTAGAGGAAAATATATGAGCACACCTCTCATATATTGATCAACAAATTATACCGCAAACATTGACTCAAATTAGAGAAAGATATATGAGCACACTTCCCATATATAAATTAACAAATTAGACCCAAAACAGAGAGGCACCTCGAGGAGTCCACCAGAGGAAACATTGATAGAGGAACGAATGAAGGAACCATTGGTGAAGCCATTGGAGGAACAATCGGTGTTGGAGCTACAAGAGGAACCAACAAAGGAGCTCTTGGTCTCTCGACGTTGGTCCTATCAGGAATCATTTGTCCAATAAAGGGTTGAAGGCCATTCGGTTTGAAATCCACTTTACCAACTTTCTCTTCCATCATTTCATATATCCGTTTGAGGTTTGATTGATCACATAAGTGAAATCATTGAGATCATGAGGATGTATGTTAGGGGACATATCTACTCCACCAAACATATAATACATCATGTTAGTGAATCCCTTGATCCTGTTCTCTTTCCTTACCTTCCTCAATTGGTCCTCCAACTTCTTGATCCTTTGCTTAAGGAAAGGGAATAGGATCAAGGAGTTCACTAACATGATGCATGATATGTTGGGCAGAGTAGATATGTTCCCTTGTGATCATATGTGATCAACCAAACACTCAAACGGAAATATAAATTGGGAATTAATTAAGGCTATCCACCAAGATTTCAACAAGCTCATCCAGTTATAAACTAGGAATAAAAATTCAAGAAAGAAAAACCAACGTATAAGAAGAGAGAGGAGAAAGAAAAATGACTTAGAAGTAATCTATATACAAGTCTTCAAAACACCTTGTATATATAGGTGTTCCTCCAATGACTAGCTCTAACAGTTAGTTTGATCCTATTAATTCTCCAACGGTTAGTTTGATCCTAATAATTCTCCAATGGCTAGTTTGACCTTACATGTAAGATAAATAATTTACTGAATAAGAACTAGATGTAAACCATAATATTTTATTTTTAAAAAAATTCCTAACTAATGATGGACATTCCCTTTTGAGATAATATTAATTTTGTAGCATGTCTTTGGCAGTTTTGGAAGAAAGTTCCATTTTGTTAGAGTACTATTTTTGCTTCGACTATTTTTCTCAACATTACTAAGTCGAAGTTTGTAGTAGGTACATGGCATTCCTGAGGCCTGTTCTAGTTTTGAGTGATGGCTCTGGATTCAACTAGAAGATACAACATTAAAACCTAGCTAAATCCAATGAGGTGAGGTATATTCACATCCTGTTTGAGCTATGATTGCCATGGTAGATCTCGTATTGCTAGCACAACCATCCGGAATGTCAATAATGGTGCAACTTATAATATACTTCTCGATAAAGGAACATAAAGAAAAGATATGAGAGTTGGTATTCTCATTGAGTTGTTATTTTAAGGTGGCTATGTCTAGGAACAGATAGAGTCTTTAAATAAGAAGTAGAATCTGGAAAGTAAAACAACATTCTATATGAAAAACTAAATTTCACTACTAGTGTCAATTTCAGTATATATAAATTAAATCTTCCGTTTCTATTTGAATTTGTCGATTTCTTGTTTGCTTGTGTACATGTAGTATACCTGGACGTCTCAACCTACAGCTTTGCTGTAGCCTGGAAAAGTTAGTACTGTGGCTATTCCACAAGTCAAGTTCTTCTATGTAAATGGTATCCATAACGAAGTAGTCCATATTCTTTATGATAGTTTTTGAAAATCTTTTCTTTTGTTCATTCGAAAGCTTTTCAAAACATTTATATAGGAGCAGTTGTTCTGAAAGATATGCATCTATTAGATATTCTGAAATTTGCTGAACTTAAAATGTATGCGGACAGAAGGATTCAAGTTCTAACTATCTCTCAGTCTATCTTTTCCTTGAAATCAATGTTGTTGGTTTCAAGCATACACTAATTGTGCATATAACAAAGATACCTGCATTTGAAACCTCAATAATTTAGGTTAATTATGTGAATCCTCTGTATAAATTTCATTCAATATAAGCTTGTATGTTCCAATATGTGTGTACTTGGTGACAATGCTGCTATATGATGATTCTTAATGTGCTAACTTGTTTTATGGGGTTCTGTTTTTTATTGTAATATTGATGGTATATAGTATGCATTCTTCAGTTAATGTTACCGTGAGCTAAATGTGAGTCTTTTTGTTCTTTGTTTACTCCACAGTTGTGGTGGGTATCTTGGTAGGTATGGTAGTTCAATTTTCTTTAAAGGAATACATATTTCTCCAAGGGCTAGTTAACGATTAGCTATAACGGCTAATTTGACCCTATTAAATACTCTTATAAGATAAAATAATATACTAAATAAGAATTTGATAGAAAAAAATTTAGTTTAAAAATAACGTTTCCCAACTATTGATGGACATTCCCTTTTAAGATAATATTAATTTTCTAACATGTCTATGACGGTTTTGGAATAAAAGCTCCATTTTGTTTGAGTACTATTTTTTCTTCAACTATTTAATTTTCTCAGCATTACTAAGTTGAAGGTTGTAGGTTCTTGGCATTCCTAAGGCCTGTTCGAGTTTTAATAGCATGACTCAGGATTCAATCTGAAGATAACACTTTAAAACCTAGCCAAATCCAATGAGGTAAGGCATAATCACATCTTGTGCGAGCTTTGAATATTGTTGTGGGCGTCTCGTATTTACAAGCACAACCATCTGGAATATAATGTCAATAATGGTGCAACTTATAACATACTTCTCGATAAAGGAACATAAAAAAAGGTATGAGAGTTGGCCTTCTCATTGAGTTGTTATTTTAAGGTGGCCATGTCAAAGAACCTAGAGAGTCTAGAAATAAGACGTAGAATCTGAAAAATAAAACAACCTTCTATATATACAAGATTAAATTTTGCATCTAGTGTAAGTGTCAGTGTATAAGTTAAATTTTTCTTTTTTTATTATTTGTAAATTTCTTTGTTTGCTGGTGTAGTATGCCCGGACGTCACAACCTACAACTTTGATGTATCCTGGAAATTTAATACTGAAATTCCACAATATTTATGTAAATGGTATTAATTCATACTGAATTAGTCGATATTCTTGATGGTGTTCTTAATTTGAAAATCTTGCTGTTGGTCATTCGAAAGTCGTTCAACATTTACTCTACTATTTAAGTGTTAGTTCCCCAGTTTCATATAAACTTAGTATAGACGTAAGAAGAAAGATTGAATTATAAGCCACCATGATACGAGCTCAATATTCATTAATCAAAACGAATCATCTTTTACCAAAAACTGAAAGTTCCCAATTCAATGGCAGGAGGGAGGTGCATACTAATTGTGGGGAAGGTAATTAATTGTGTGTGCCTGGACAAGTAGTGCGACATAATCTCATAAAGTACTAAGGGGTCGTTTGGTTTAAGGTATAAGCTGGGATATCCCAGCACTAATTTTTATACCATGTTTGGTAGAAGGTATAAATTAGTGCTGGGATAAATTTATACCTTGCACCAAACATGGTACAAAAATTAGTGCTGGGATATCCCAACTTATACCTTCTTATCCCACTTATACTGGGATTATTTTATACCATCTTTTAGATGGTATAAAATAATCCCAATAGATGGGATAAATTAGTCTCGGAATTATAATCCCGGGACTAATGAGTCAATCTACCAAACGACCCGTAAAAGAGTAATATTTAGAACAATTCATATATACGCAATCATTTTAGTTTCTTTTATTGGCTGGAGTGTCCAAGTAAAAGTCAAAAATACTATTCATATCCAGTAACACAAACAAGTGAAGCAGAGTGCAGACTGAATTTCACTATATATGTTTGAATTCCGAGATTTTTTGCAACTAAAAAGAAGAAAAAATACATTTGAGCTTACGAATCATCTTGCTTTCACGTAGGGCTCAGGGACTACCGTATTTCAAAAAAATGTGATTTAGGCATTATATCTTATAAAATTATGATTCCACAGCTTAAGACCGATAAACATAAGTCATACAAAAACAACTTTATTGCTACTCCAAATTAATGCTGCCCTTCGTCGTTGGAAACTAAACAGGAGGTACCAATTTAAGTTAATTTCACCTTATTTTTAAAATATTAAAAATTAATACTATACAGATGTCTTCCAGTACTCCTGCGAATGATGCCAAATTATTGCATATTTTCACCACCTACACACCTACAGTACCTACCAAACCAAATGCATAAAACCCCTTGAAGTAAAAATAATTCAATCACTCATGAATTTCACTACATCTCAATGATCTCAAAATTCTCCTTTACGACAAAATAGGTACTTCCTCGGTCTCAATTTATGTGATACAGTTTGAATTTCGAGAGTTAAACAAGAAATCTTTGACTGCAATTTATTTTTATGACCGGTAAATATTTTAAATTGTTAATTATTGTGACTTATAATACTTTTTATAATGTTTCTAAATATGTAACTATTTTTCAAAAAACATAAAGATTGTATGTCCGAATTCACGGTTAAAATAAATAAGTTTGACTCTCGAAATCCAAATTGTATTACGTATAAAAACTTATTTTTATATAATTTAACTACAAATTTTGTAATTTTGACCACTCCATCATACATGTATATATCTCTCAACCCCAGCAACATGGCTCTCTCACCCCCTTAGCTTCTCTCTCCACACCTATATTATACTTCTCTCCTTCACACAAAAACAAAAACATCTCTTGAAACCTAAGCGTTGTTTCCAGTACTCATACTACACTTGCCGAAAAATCAAGATCATGGCCTCCACCTGCATATCAACTTGCGTTAATGACATCGCCACCAGAGCAGCACCGGTAAGAGCCACATACATAAACCTCTATAAATGGCCGGAATCCGATGCCGAGTTTATAAAGTCCGTTAGTTCAAGAATGAACCACAATAACACTACTCGTGCTCATCCAAAGGTGGTGGACAGTATTTCATGCAGGCAATTATACTTAAGAAGTTACACTTTTTCAAGAGAAGAGGAGACGGTAAACGAGAAAGCATCAATGAAATGCTACGGAAAAAAGAAAAAGGCTCGTAATAATACTATTGGTGGTAGTAATATTAATTCAAGTGGTGGCCGGAAAAGAAAATGTGAAGGGCTTAGAAAGGCTAAAGAGATATCATGTGCTGCTTTCGCCACCATTTTCCGGCGACTATTATCGTGCACCATCAAGGTTGATGTGGTTGGTTAATAATATATACACTAAATTAGTAGTTATTTAAATATTTTTCCTTTCATTCTCTTAATTTTCCATGTTTCATTTCATGGACTTCGTTTTTCTACTTTGGTTTTTGTGTTTTTTTTTTTTTTTTTCAAAACAACTAGAATGTTGTTTGCATATATGTATTCGAATATATGTATTATAGTGATTAATGTATGTATTATATTGATCAGATTTGATACAAGAATGACATTTTTGTGGTAGGATTTTAATTTCGATCAAGGAAATTAAAACTGACCTTGAGGCTTTACATGGACGTACACATAATTTTACATAAGCAATGTCTGGTACTATTAATAAGGCTTTAATTAAGTAATTTGAGTTTAAGACTTTGGCGATTTTGAAGCTTTGCTTGTATCAAATTAATATTTATATTATATTATATATTTTAAGCAATGTCATCATAGTATCCATACAATTTCTTTTATAAAAATAATGTATATTATACATATAAAATACAAAAAATTTCCAAGCAGTGTCGGATCTCCGTCATTTGTCACTTACTCTTGATAAAGACAAAAATAATAAAGTGTATAATGTTTATCATGTCTGAGGGTGTCTATTCCATTGGGTATACACAATATCAATTAGTATCATATTTAATAATTGCCAAAAGTAAAAAAGAAAAAAAAAAGACCAAAACGTATAGATATAGATGGTCTTTTTTTAAAAAAAATAATTCTTAAAATAGGAGCATTGCGAGTTGCATATATACCTTTTTAGGAATGCCAAAAATTTTGAACTCTAACTTTCTTTTGTGAGCTTTAATTTCTTTTGCTAGAAAAGAAAAGAAGTCGTCACAAAAGTTTTTTTTTTTTTTTGACTAAAGGTATTAGTGATTGAACAAAAAACTTGATTATTGATCCCATACTTTTTATCTACAATTACTATAAAAGCAGAAAATTGCGTCATTGTTATCTCATAAGATATACCATTTCCATTATATATTCTCAAAAGTAAAAGTCACATTCATATAATCGGATTATCCAAACACTTTCTTTACTAAAAGGAATTCTCCTTTTTAAACTTTTGTAGTTTCCAATTTAACGCCTTAAATTTCTATGTACATTATGTTCTCGAACTCAAATTACATTTGTCTATTTCTGCAAGAAAGTCCACTTCATCACAAATCGTATTTGTTACACTTACCACATTCGACAATATTATTAGTTAGTTCTGCTAAAGTCATGTGTGCTTACCTGTTACCATATAATAACCACTCGAATGTATGACTTTCTGCTTGGAAGGAGAAATTAAAGGAACTTTGTGGAAAGTATAATGAAGAGAAGAAGTAGACCAAAAGAAAAGAAGCAAAAAAGGAATGGACCAACCAGAAAAGGGACAATTATAAACTTTTAGCGATGAAATTGGAAAATAATGAAGCTTAGAAATCAAGTTTAATTTAGTTTTGTGTAAATGTCTGTGCCACTAAGTAATTATTATTCGGTGCACGCAATTAATCATCATAAAATTAAAGGGCCACACCCTACAGAGACTTCAGTATCATTTCATTCACTGCAGTAACATTATTTGTCTAGTCTAGGCGTTTCACGATATATGTTGCAATTATAGAACCACTACATCACTCCCACGTTACTTAGTTATCTTATTTAACATTTGAGCATGGAATAAAATGTTCTAACGAACTATATATACATAGTCATCTTTCTCAACATAAGTCTTGTAATTAACACCATTTGTAATTAACCTGGATTCTTAAGATTTAAATTTACTTATGAGCAGAGGAGTGATATATTTTCTCTTTTAAGACATATATATATATATAGATATATATGTGTGTCTGTGTGTGAATGGAAATTTGATTGGCAGTATACCAGAAAAAAAAAAAAAAAAACACTAAAACTGAGTGGGGAAAATGCACAAACAATTTAAACAAGAAGAGTGTCATTAAACGGACACTCATGACTAACAATCTAATACAGATTATTGATGGTTGATATAGGTATAAAAGCTTGAGAGCTTTTTCCTTTATTGAAAATTGATTAAAAAGGATTCCCTTGATCAGTAAGTATCGTATATATGATAGATATGATGGTAAGAATTATTTTAGCTATCGCAATTTTGTTGTATGTGTGATATAGGTTAGAAGAATGAACTTTAATCCATTATCCATCCTATTCTTGCTGAACTTTAATTTGCCAGAGGTGTGTGTGGAAAAAGTATAATTATGTATATTATGCTTTTAAAGAACACAATCATGTACATAGGTGATAGCACTGAATTGGCCATGATTTCCATCCTATTGCCCCGACTCCTTGTCAACTGCTATATACGCTTTGTACACACTTGTCCGTCAGCATGATGAAATGCGGAGCAATACATTGTTTAGATTTAAGGACCTGATATGAAGCTCCATTTACTAGACATGCATGCATTGCTCGAAGCCATCATACATAACAGACATACAATATGCTATGTATATACATACTTTACAGTAATGGCAGATTTTTTTGCGCAGAATTCAACACATAAAGTAGTAAATACAGCAGATCTAACATTTATTAAATATACATAAACTTTAATTTTGATATTATATATATACAGCGTAATTTTCCGAGCGAAGAGAATTCAAACAATTACATTATGCATATGTTTCATTTAAGATCGTTCACTAGCTATGCTTTTTGTTTACCCCTTAAAAAGGTAACAATTCAATTTGTATGTGGTTCAAATGATACGCGGTTTGATTCGTTTGTAAAATAAAGGAATAACAACAATAGATAAATATTAATGACAAGAAAGTAAAGAGATAGTCTCAGTGGATTTGAAGAACAGCTCGACGTCTGATCCAAACCGAGGCCAAAGCACTTTGAACCCGAACCAATTGGTATAAAATTCTATTCCCTTTGATGCTTACAGAGCTTAAGAATTAGGGTTTAGTATAAAGATGTAGAAGAAAGTAAAAAACATGAGATGCCTTCTCCTGAGGATTTACCTCCCTATTTATAGTACAAGTATTTGTATTTTACATGGTAACTAAATCAATCGTGGATAGTGATTCCCTGAATCTCGGGCTTGACAGCTGCGGGACGCGTCGTGCCGAGAGAAATACCCAACGGGCCGGATTTCTCGGACTTATCAACTTGAAACATCACTCCTCGGACCTTGTTGTGTCCGAATGGTTGAGACCGGAACTTTCGTGTCCGACTAGTCGAGCTGATACTGACCTATCTCCCCTCGTTCTTTGACCTATCTCCCCTCGTTCTTACTCCGAACCTTCGGCCATTGGGTCAAGACCCCGGTTTTCACCGTACACACTTTTGATAAAAAGACAAAAAGGGGGAGAAACTACTATAGGAAAGGATAATATTTTAAGTGATAACCCAACCTTTTTAACAATTATTTCTTCTTAAAATATTAAACAAAGTTATTATACGTACTTCTATATTGGTTAATGTGCATTTGTTTCTTTGATCACGGTATATTTGAGTAATTGCAGACATTATTAACTCCTTTCTGGAATAGTATTTTATAAACAAAAAACGTTGATAATTTAGTGATTCTTATATGTAATCTAGTGTTTCCTGAATCAAAAATCCGTTATTTGGACCAAATTAACCACTGAGTTGGGCCAAAACAAAATAACACTCAATTCACGGAATAGAGGCCCAAAACAATAAAGCGGACTGGGCAAGAAAACTTTGGGCTTAAGATTTGGGCAGGGGCCGCGCGAACGCAGGCCCCCGCTATCACAAATTATGTCGTAGACTCTGCCACTTGGGCAGATCTTAAGTGGACACCCCTCCAAAGTGCAATGGAAGTCACCAACTTAGGCCATGGCCTTCTTGATCGCCCAATAACCCCGTCCAGGTAAGTATGTATACGTGTTCCACCACCCTCTTATTTTATATGACATCAGCTTCTTCTTTCTTTTGCTTTCCAGCGATGTGGTACCTAGTAGGCGTTTGACCATAAGAATTATTCACTTTATTTCGGATTTTTTTTTTTCATTTTTTTCACTTTTCACCGTTTGTCATAAGAATTTTGAATATAACTTAAAGTTGTATTTCGGAATTTCAAAAACTTATTTTTTAAAAAAATTCACTTTTTTTACAATTACATTTTACCAAAAATTACAATTTAAAAAACTATGATCAAACACAACTCCAACTCCAAAATTCCAAAAAGAGTGATTTTTTTTATTTTTTATTTTTTATTTTTGGTTTCTATGGACAAATGGAGCCTTAGTCACATTAAATGCCATTACAAATGAATGCAAGCAGGTATAACACTTAACCATATCAAAGTCGTCACACAAAATGCCATTACAAATGAATACAAGTATAACGCTTAACCATCACCAAATCTAACCTTTTTATTCCTGGAAATCTGGGAAAAAAGAAAAAGTATTTGCTATGTGACCTTAAACAATTAAAACCCCGGATAATTGTCCGCCATTTAAGATAATTATCTAGGGAAAGGTAATCTCTAATTTCCCTTTCTAGTTCACTTAATTGCTAAAAGAAGCAGTCATTTAGCGAGTATTAGGGTTGTACATGGTCAAGTTGGTTCAGATTTTTTTAGATACCAAACTAAACCAATTGTATGGGTTTTTAAATTTATAAATCAAACCAAACTAACAAAAGTCGGGTTATTCAACTTCGGGTTTTTCCCGATAAAGTCTTCATACAAGACATATAACTTGTACTTCAAATATTTCTTTAGTCCTAGTGAGATACATCTATCTAATTAAGGTGTTTGTTAAGAAAATAACACAAAATGTGAAATGAGTGATGGCATTGTACTAAAATATTAAAAGAAAAATGTAATCGCTAAGCCATAATGAAAATGATCATAATCTAAAAGTACTAAGTCATGCTAAAATAAGCACGACTAGTAAATATTAATTACATGATTAAATATTAAAAATAAATAAAATTTATGTATTTTCACTGTTTAAACCAATGCAAAACTAAGAATAGATATCCAACATTATCGTTATCTTAGTGTTATAACATAATTTCCTTTGTTAGCATTGGTATCAATCTAGTTTTGATTTGAGCTTCATTTGAGTTACTAACATTTGTGGGCTATAAAACTTATTGGATCATTCAAAATTCTAAGTCAAAACTTGAAATAATATGTTAAAACTATGGAAAAAATATTTATAAATTACATTACAAATAAATGTTTTATGTATAAAATATTTTAAAAATTATATACACGTAATGTCGGGTTGGATTGATCCGGTTTGACTTTTTTTAGTTAAAACCAAATCAAACAAATTATAATCGGGCTTTTTTTTTTCCAAGACCAAACCAAGTCAAACCAAACTACTAGTCGGATTTTTTTCTCGATTTGACTTGAATTATCGGTTTGGTGCCATTTGTCAGTTTTCTTTGTACACCCCTAGCGAGTATGGACGTTTTTCTAGTTTGAGTTAGTTTTCAATATCGTTTGTTTTAGTTATTTTTCGATATCAAAGATCATCCATCATTGGCACAAGACAGATGATATGTGTTAGTAAATACTCCCTCTGTTCCAGTTTACGTGATATACTTTCATTTTTAGTATGTCGCGAAAAGAATGATACATTTTTATATTTAGAAAGAATCTAACTTAAAACTTCCCCGTTTACCCTTAATAAAATAATTTACAGTCACACAAATATCTATGACTTGTTTTAGACCATAAATTTCAAAAGTCTTCTTTTTTTCTTAAACTTTATGTCTAATCAAACTATATCACATAAATTGAGACGTAGGGAGTAGATATAAACATCGTGTGTTGCTTGTTCCTATAAATTATTGTTGTTGAATGAATCTTCTGCTACATTTTTCATGTATATTACGTGAAAAGTAAATTCTTTAAATTTGGCTTGGTGCAAAATCTACGTTCAATTTAAAATTATTACGTAATACGTAATAGAAATAAGAAACTAGACATATAATATTAAATTCACATTAACAATATAATCAAAGATAACATAATTAATTGGTTTATCCATATACTCACTTTTCACCATGCTTAAAGTAGAGCCCGACATAAGATTTATTTTTGACTCACCACTATATTGTAAATGAAACAAAAAAGGGGAGGCGGAGATCACTTTTAACAAGTGTATGCTTTTGATTTCAGATTTTCACTATATTATTACATTTTAAATGAAACGAAAAAGGAGAGGCAGAAATCACATCTAACAAGTGTATGCTCTTCAAGTTTAGAATTTCACTATATTATTACATTTAAATGAAACGAAGAAGGAGAGGCAGAAATCACCTCTAACAAGTGTATGCTTTCGAGTCTAGATTTTCACTATATTAAATAAATGAAACAAAAAAGGGGAGGTGAAGATCACCTCTAACAAACGTACAGTTATCACTCTAAATTTTACTATATTATTTCCAGATTACATAATATGATTTAGATAATAATGTTAAAAAGAAAACAAGGTTTTGACCAGAAAACAAAAACAAGGGGCTGGTTATTTGTATTTTGAGCAGGCGCCAACTAGCAAGGGGCAAAGTGGGACAAGAAAGATTACGACAATCGATCCTACGCGTCTCTTTCCCAATCGCCACAGTGTTGAGAGTTGAGACTTGGGGGGCAAACTACAGTTTTTGGGTGTCTTTTTATTTCAGTTTTCTATTTTGTTCCATCGACTTGTCATCACCATCAAAGATCACTACAATCTTCTCACAGATCTTTACTCTGGTAATGCTTTTTTCCCTTTCAGTTATCTCTTAATTTATTTGTTGAATTCGTATATACAGCTCTTGATTTGTATATTCAGATAAATGCTAGGGTTTGAATTTAGTAACCTGTACATGTAATGATTTGGCAAATGCTGATTTTTTTAATTTTTTTTTGGCTTAGGGATTAGGTTTTAGGTACTTAGTTTTATGAGAGTGGAAGACTGGTAATTTGATATGTTTGCTTGTTTTAATTTAATTTGAGCTAATTGTCTGAAGCTTTTTCTTTTCATCTGTAGTAATGGATGGGAAAAAGGAGTGTAAAAGTTACTTATTTGGTTGTTCGATGGCGATAAAGACTACAAATTATTCAAATTCTTTTTGTCAGTTTTGAAATTTTAGTAAGACATTGTGGATGGTGATGGTAGCTTTTTTCAAATTTTTCTCGTATATTACTGGTTTGCGCTAGTGCTGCCAATTTTAACCCATAATTATTTGACCTGCTCTGTCCCCCCATAGTAAAACCGCGTCCAACTTGTCTATTATATAAGTATAGGTTCAACATGTTATAAAATGGATCGTATACGGATTTGAAATTTGTTAAAAACGGTCAAGTGCTCACTGGATAAAATCACATGTTACGCTCGCACTGCTTTGGATTCTCTGATGAAGTAAAAAAATGATGTGCATTGAAGTATAAAGGAGAGTGTATTAAAGAACCCACCTAAAGCCTGGACTTCTATTGCTAGTGCTGAATTTACGTCTTCTTTGAGGCTGGAATTGAGACCTTGCTATTTCGATTAACGTGTTCAAGTATCTCAAGCAACTTTCTATGATTGCCTTAGATAAGGATAAAATCTTCATGGAGTTTCTTCTGTTGGAGCCATAGAGTAAATGCACATAATTTTTTTTTTTTTTTTTTGATGACATGTGAACCCGCAGCCGCTACCCTTCGGGTGCGCACAGTTAATGGTGGATACTTCTTGAGTTAATGCCTTGATCCTGATATTCAGTCTAATTAAAAATGGAAATAGAGCAATTTAGGTACCTACTGGGTGCTTCCTAATTGTGAAGTAGATTATGTTACTGTGCTTTGTTGCACAACAGAAAACATGTGAAATGAAGAATCTAAGAATTTAATTTATATTAATGTGAACTTTTTTTAGCTTACTCATAATTCTATTTGTATGGCATCACCATAATATACTACCTTTCCTTTTATACTTGAGCCAAAAGAGACGGAAAATATTCATACTAAATGTTTTAAAACTTAATTGAGTTGTACCTTTTAAATGACTTTCCTTTTTGTTTAGTTTCTCTTTCTCTTTGCTTCAACATTAGTGAAATTGAGCTCGTGTGATTGTGTTCGATTTATCAATTGTTGTAGAGTTTTATCATAACAACAAACTATTTGAGATGATACTCCACTGCTCTTATGCACTGACATCTTCTTCTCTTGTATGAATCGAAAAGATCTTCAAGGTGAAATTGAGCTCTTGTAATTGTGTTTAATATATCAGTTGTTGTAGAGTTTTGTTCTAAGGATGAATGAACTATTTTAAGGCAGAGGTGATGCTCCACTGTTCTTTTGTGCTGATATGTTCTTTCTCTTGTATGAAATGCAAAGATCTTTAAGATGGCTAAATGAAAATTCCTGAATATTGGAAAAGAGTTTGAGCTAACCAGAGTTTTGAGGGAAATCCAGTAGAATGTGTGAGTATTTTACAATCTAAGTTCCATTTTAACTATTTATTGTAAATTATGTATAAAACATGAACGGCTTTTTCTCACACCTATATAAATCAGTCAAACCCGTTTTGACCAGAATCGTTAATTACAGTGGTTGAGCTGCATTAAATATGGGGGTTAGGACTCGTAGCTGCCCTTCTTTGTCAAAAGAATATGGGTGGGTTGGGTTGTACCCCATTTTTTTCAGCACGTTTTCAACCTGGCCAAATAAACCCAACCTGTCCATTTGCTAGCACTAGTTTACATCGTATGCGCTATAATTTGCATGTTTATGGTATGTATGTATGTGCTTGGTGGATGTCTCAGCTTGTCTCAAGGTTTTTGGTTCCCCCTTTCTTTAATACGTTACGATGAATTCTTCTTTCAAAAGTTTTGATGGTAAAGATTATAATATTTTTTGACTGCCTATTCCGTTGACATTGCTTTACAGATAATCAGTAATTACACATTGGAAAGGCTTCAAAATATTCTCCCAAAACCTTTCTGAAGAAAAAGGAAAAGGAAGCTTCTGTACGACAAGGAAAATATTCTGCATGACCTCTTGACATTTCTGCAATGTCGGGGTTACTCAATGTATTCATCTTTCTACACACAGTTCATTGTATTTGATACTCGTGTTCCCTTCTTGTATTTATTGCTTTTTCGGTTGGGTTCTATTTATCATTTTCCTCTTTCTGGAAGAACATGTTGCTCATGTCTATCAACCTTATCACTTAGGTGTTCAGAGTTATTTCTATGTCACTGTGAGGGTGAAAATTTTGTTGGTGCTATTAATTATATTTACTTTTGTTTATATAGTTGGTTAACTTCATTCTACGTTCATTACTTTAATGATGGTATTGTTAACAGTACTAGATCATTCTTTCGTACAAAAACTATAATTATGCTTCAATCCCATACTAGTTGAGGTTATACTTTAAAGTAATCCTCGTAATTTATGTTGAGCAGTCGATCAGAATAGTATCTTCTGGTCTCACTAACTCTTATCAAGACTTATTGGGAATTATTTTAGTACATTTAACCTTGTTCAAGTTTTTATCCCTTCTCTCTGGATCGTGTTAACTTATATTCTAAGTTCTTTCCTTGAGCTTCACTAATAACCATATTAACTTCTTTACCTTCTCAAACAAAAAAGAATAACCATATCAGCTTCTTTGTTAACTCTCTTATATTCTTTAAAGGATTCTTTGCTGTCGGTACGTTCCTATAGTCCCGTTGTGCTTTGATAGTTCTTTGTATCTCCTCACTCTACCACCAGATTTTTGTGGTCATGATGCTGCTTTTTACACACCTCGAACTTCATTTGTTATTTTCTCAATGCAAGTTGATATTTCCTTCCAATACATCAGCTTTTAGTCCCGAATTCAGTCCTTCAATAGTTTGTCCATAAATGTTAGTTTGTGCTTTTAGTGTCCACTATTGAATTTTCGGTTTGTCCATGTCATTTCTTTTGATATGAACGAAATATATTTATAGTGACCTCACTTTTAAATGTTCTCATGTTTACCTTGTCACAAAAGAAAATGTTATTACGTGTGATTCCCTCTCGTTACACTAGGAGTTAGCTAAAACTAAAGGTGATACAAACTCTGAAGTATTCTTTCTTTCATTCCTAGCGTGATAACCATATTTTAATATGCTCGGTTGGATCTGTCACTATATCTACTCATATGTCCATTTAGGCCTCCACAATAAAAATCAGTAAAGACCTGGCGGTCATTCCGGATCCTTCAAACCGAGTTATTCGTATCTTCTCCAAACTTAGTTTTAGTTATCTTATTTAATCCTATTTGAGGAGCATAACCTTTTTCATCCAACATAAATTTTTGAGGAAATCCGTCATTTTTGTCGAAACGCGAGGTAAGGATGCTTACATAGATCTAATATGGTTTGACCCTTTCCCAAATCCTGCGCATAGTGGGAGCTTAATGGATCAGGCTGCCCTTTTATCAATTTTTGAATGGAAACTTTGATGTAGAACAAAGATATAAGTATCTTTGCGGAATAAACTAACATCAACTATTTGGTAAAGAATAGAGTGTCGTGTTATTTTCTTCTAGTTTCCTTTGGAACAAAGTATACATACATTTCCAGAATTTAGACTTAGTTACCTCGTTTAGCCATATTTGTGGAGTATGGAAACTAAACATTAAATTCTTTCATCTAAAATGAATTAATGAGTGAAACTTTGCTATTACAAAATGCAGTTCGAGAAATGCATAAGTATCACCGTGGAGAAAATTGACATATAATTGTTTTGTAAAGGAGCAATATGAAGTGTCGTACTATTTTCCCCTAGGTTCACCAGAAGAGGCTGAGGTGCTGAGCTAGTCATTGGAACTTCCAAAATGTAGATTACCTTTTGTGGCTGTGTTTTTATCAAAACATGTGATCTGATATTGATGGATCCCCTAACATTTTATTTTTGTGATACGTCAGTAATGCAGTTCCGATTTTCACTTTGGTTAAAGTAATATATATGCCCAATTTAGACGGCTCTTGTTTTCCTAGAATATCTTCCCTCCAAAGAAACCAACATGTCGCGCCAGAAGAGTATTGAAAACTTCTATGTATGATTTGTTTCTTTTTGACTGATGAATTATATATTCTTGTTCATGTCAGTTTTAGATGTCTTGTTGATGCAGTGTTGTCAAAGGCGCGCTTAAATCGCGCTTGAGCCCTGAAGCGAGGCTCAAACGCTTCGCCTCGCTTTACGTGCTCTTCAGGTGTCGTCATCAAGGCTCTAAGACATACTTCTACTTGCCAATGAGCGTCTCATGAAGAGGCGACCCTAAACAATTGATATTTCACTTTATCGTAATTGTTTTTCAATTTCTTTGTCCATGTATCTGTTATTCATGCTTATAATTATTAGTCTTGAACTAAACACATATATTTTGCATTTTTACCCATTTGCGCCTTTTTCATTAAAGCCCAACAATTTATTTGCGATTTGCGCTTAAAGCCCCAAATGGACCTTAGAGCTTTTTTGGTGCTTTTCACTTTTGATAACACTGCATTGGTGCATGAAATGGGTACTGCTGACTGCTCTAATATTTAGTGGTCCGCACTCAATTTTTTCCTGGTATGGTTGTAGTCATCTCTAAACGGGTCAGCTTCAAATCTTCCCGACAACACCGGACGCTCATTTCCTTCATCTTTCTCTCCTCAATCTGGTGCGGCCTCCCCTCTTTATCATCACTCTGGTGAGTTGTTTTCTGTATTGTCATTACTTTCTGATTTTTGAAGCAAGTGTACTAGAAAACTTCTTCCTCACAGGTAGTATTCAGGGCCTTCATAACATTCATGGGAGTTTCAATGTTCCTAGCATGCCGGGTACACTTGGTTCAAGAAACACTGCAATAAATAATGCCCCTTCAAGTGGGGTCCAACAATCCGGGAATAGCCTCTCTGGTGGACGTTTTGCATCAAATAATATTCCAGTAGCGCTTTCACAGGTTTGTGTATTTCTGTTTCTTTTTTGTTTAGTACATTACCTATGTAATGGAAAAATAACAGAATAGTCCATCTAAGATGGTAATGTTGATATTTTCTTGGTTTGGTCTCTCTCTCCTGCACTTGGTGAAAACATAGTTTGAGATGGTGGAGCAAATGCTTTTTTGAAAAATGGGAAAGAAGATTTGATTTTGTGAAATGGTTGTAATTTGATTTTGGAAATGGAGATTTTAGAAAAGCTCTTGAGAGATATACTACTAATATTTGTTGAAACCATTTCGAGCATCGATTAGAATTAGTTTCCGAACTTTACCTGCATCAACTTTTCCCTTCTCATTCTTTATTCACACAGCACTCAGAAACTCTAGAATGCAACCATCATTTCGTTGCCTATCTCTGTTCCAGATATCCCAGGGAAGTTCTCTTGGTCATTCTGGCATGTCAAGTAGAGGTGGTATGAGTGTTGTTGGTAGCCCGGGATATAATAATAACACTAATGGTGTTGGGGGTTCTATTCCTGGGATTCTTCCAACCTCTGCAGCAATTGGTAATCGAAGTTCTGTTCAAGGCCTTGGGATGTCCCCAATTTTGGGAAATGCAGGTCCAAGGATGTCAAACTCAGTTGGAAATATAGTTGGTGGAGGTAACATTGGGAGAAGCATCAACTCTGGTGCAGGATTGTCTATGCCTGGTCTTGCTTCTCGACTAAATTTGAGTGCGAACACTGGTTCTGGAAATTTAAATGTTCCAGGATCTAATAGGCTAATGGGTGGCGTTCTGCAGCAAGGTAAACTAACCTGAAATGTTGATAGTTTCTCTTCTTCTAGTTTTGCTAGTTCTGTTCATCGTGCTGTCTGTTCTCAGTTTTTCGTATCCAAAACGTTCTCTGACGTTATTTTCATACTTGACAGAGGCTTAGCTAGTTTTGTTCTTTCTTGGATGAAGTACCTAATATTAATTATAGACATTTAATAATCTTCTTTGCGTATCTTCTTTTGGTCTGTTTCCTGAAATATATGAATTCGAGCTTTTATGTAGCTTTAACTTGAAATATGGGAACCCTCAGGGGTTGGCCTGGTGGCAATTGACTTGAGCCTTGGGGTGCTCCCTTTCAAGGTCTCAAGTTCGAAACCCGCTGGGTGCAAACAATTTCTGAGGGCCATCGGACTGGGGAAACCCTGAATTACCCGTGGTGCACTTGCGGGAAACTCCTTGCCGAGGGCCTGTGCACCCCCGGGATTAGTCGGGGCTCAAAGAGACTCGGACACCCGGCGCTAATCAAAAAAAAAAAAAAACTTGAAATATGGGCGTATTTATGTTGATATGCTAAATCAGGTACATATGGATTGTTAATCTACAATCTACATTTTCACTGAGGAGGTTATGTTTATAGGCTTATGTACCTCAAGCGAAAAACCGCGGAGGATAATTCCTTCATTTGGATTAAAAAAAACTAGGGAATCCATATACGATTGTATATTACAGAAGCTAGGTGGTTTATCTGTCATTAACTAAATTCTGAGGGAGATAGTCCTATTAACTTTTTGGCTAAAGTCATAAGCGGGCCCCCTAAACTTGCCGCATCTTTCACTTTGACACCTTATTTAAGACTTGTTCTTATTGATCATTTAAACTACTCAAAAAGTTTACCTATTAGACCCCTTTTGATAATCAGACAAATATATAAAGTGTGTAAGTGACGAATGAACTGACGACATGTGGTATTTTGGGTTTAAAATAATGGTAATAATGAATAAAAGTTACCAGTTTCAAAAAATAAATAATGATAATAATGAATTATGAGGAAAAGAAAAACTACATTTTAGCAAAATAAAAATTTAAAAACCTATTTTCTAAATCCTAGCCCCACCCACCCAAACCCCTTGCTCTCCTACCATCAGATCCCAGCCCCACCCGCGGGTCGTCCCTTAAACCCATGCTTTTTTTTTTTGTTTGTTTTGTTCTTTAGATCTAGTTCCTTTTTGGTTGTAGATCTATTTTTTGGATTTTAAATCTAAATTTTTCGGGCAGAAGAGAGGAAGAGAGGGAGAGAAAGAGAGTGGTGGCAATGTGGCGGTCTCCATTTCTTCTGGCAAATAAGGTCGCAATAATGGCGGTTGTTAGATTTAAAGAAAAAGCAGGAGGAGACGATGGTGGTGGTGATTTTCAGATCCGAAGAAGATGAAAAAAGCGGTGATTACAGTGGTGGTGGCATTGGCCGCGGTGATGGCAGAAGGTGGTGGAGGGTGGAGGAAGGGGGTGACATAATGAGAATAAAGAAGAAGAGATTAAAAAAAAAAAAAGAAGCTAAAAAGTGCCTTTCATGCACTGGTGTTGGGTGTATCACATACACCATGCCATGTTAGCGAAAAGTGTCTAATAGCTACACTTTTTGAGTAGTTTAATGTTCAATAGGAACAAGTCTTAGATAAGGTGACAGTGAAAGATGAAAAACTTAGGGGGCCGCTTATGACTTTAGCCTAATCTTTTTCTTCTTTTTCTTATAGCCCTAACAAGAGTAGTTTCAAGTAAATCTGATTTTCGCATTAAGCTAGTTTTAATTTTTTATCATTTCTACTTGGTTCTTCATTGACCTCCTTATAAAGCTATTGGCTATTTGAGTGTTGAGTTGGTTTTCTGCTCCCCATTTGATGAGTTTGTTATCCCCCACCATAGACCTCAAGTTGAAAACCTTTCTAGGACTTCATCAGTGTTTTTGAGACATATTATTATTTGATTATGTAAATTCACCTTGATGAAACTTATTTTAAGCTGTTTTTGCCATTAATTCTGCATAAAGTTGTTATTTGAAGGTTTTGCGGTGAACTAGGCACCATGTTATATTATGTGGTAGGTCGATCTGTCTTCTGTGCTAATGTTACCATCTGGTTTCAGCCTCTCCGCAGGTAATGTCAATGTTAGGTAATTCATATCCTACTGCTGGTGGTCCGCTATCTCAGAATCATGCTCAAGCGGTCGGCAACCTTAGTTCCATGGGAATGCTGAATGATGTGAATTCAAATGATGGATCTCCATTTGATATCAACGATTTCCCTCAGCTAAGCAGCCGACCTAGTTCTGCTGGAGGGCCTCAAGGACAATTGGGTAATCAAAGTGCCTTTCCTTCCTGATATTCTGCGGAAATGATTTTATTTAATTATTCATTGAGGATACTGAGGAGGGAACAACCTCAGGTTCATTGCGAAAACAAATTGCTCAACAAAATCAGGAATTCAGCATTCAAAATGAAGATTTTCCGGCCTTGCCAGGATTTAAAGGTGATTATATGCATGCACGAATCTCTTCTCATGTTTACTTAAGTGAGTTGACAACCCACTCCTCCCGCATGACTTTGGCGTGACAATTTGTTTGGGGAAAGGTGGGTGGAGGGAAATAGTCTTCTATGTGTCATTCCCCTGTTTTGTTAGGAAATAACCGAGGGGAGGTGAAAGTACTAGTTTGCATACCTCTGTGAGAGTTTTTTCATTTTCTTCATTTTGTGTTTTCATCGCAAAGGATCTGATTGTTTTTTAAACATAGTGTTATTGGGTGCACTTCTCAATTCCTAGTATGAGGTTGGTAGTGCACCCCACAAACTAAACTTGCTTCCTAGTCCCGGGCTTTATCTGGGTTATAGCTCTCTTTTCCCCTGGGAGGGCTAGGAATTATAGTTTGAGCATGCTTATGGGGCTTTATTCTTTTGTTGTTTCCAGGTCTGAGCTTGTTTGTCTGTTTCTTGTTTTGATCTTGCTTTATGAATAACTAGAGAGAAGACTAGAAAGAGAAAGAAAAAGAGACAATGTAACTTTTTCATGTTAGGAATCTACTAAATGGGATTACTCTCATGCTTGCTTAGGTGGCAATGCTGATTATGCTATGGATCTTCACCAGAAAGAACAACTTCATGATAATACTATTTCTATGATGCAGCAGCAGCACTTCTCTGTAAACACAAATTTCTGAAATACTGGATTCTTTTTTTAATGTTGTGATTAATAGTGAATGCTTTAACCTCATGACACTCCCACCTATCTCTCATTATCTAATGCACAGATGGGCAGATCTGGTGGTTTTAACTTGGGAGGAACATACTCATCGCTTCGCTCACAACAGCAGCAGCAGCAACATGCCTCATCGGGGAGTAATAGTGGTCTCTCTTTTTCAAATGTAAACAACCAGGATCCACTACATTTACATGGTTCAGATGTCTTCCCGTCATCACACTCCAGTTATCACCAACAGGTGCATTACCTTTATACATTTTGTTTTTGCTTTTACTCATTTTGTTTTTATCTGTTTGTCTTCTCTTTATATTTGGGGGTGGTGTGGTGGGGTTATGGAGGTGAAATATGGATCACATTCACTCCACATAAAGAGGTGATTGAGGCCCTCCTTTGCAGACGACTTTCTAATAAAATTTTGAAGACATGTTTCCCCTTCCTCTGTTTCTATTTGGAGGTTTTTTTTTTTTTTTTTTTTTTTTTTTTTTTTGTTTGGGGGGGTTGGGGGTAGAGTTGAGATTGGTATACCTTTGTTTCTGAGTACTTGTGGACATTGGCTGATTCCAAAGACAGAAATTTGGTTTTACCAGAAGAGCCATTGCTTTTAAGCATTACTGAGTTTTGTTATGACATGGAAAGCTAAGAGTTTTTGTTAGTATTATGGTGAAGAAGCTTTTCTCATGCATAATTTGTAGTGGCTGCAAGGGCCATATTCATACAGCTTTAGGTGATACTTTTACTCGTTTTTTGCTCCTTTTGATTCAG
Source organism: Lycium barbarum (assembly GCF_019175385.1). NCBI lineage: Eukaryota > Viridiplantae > Streptophyta > Magnoliopsida > Solanales > Solanaceae > Lycium > Lycium barbarum. Next base: position 166,040,803 of record NC_083337.1, read on the forward strand.
TCTGGTGGATCACCTGGTATCGGCTTACGGCCTCTTAATTCTCCAAGTACTGTTTCTGGCATTGGCTCATATGATCAGCTTATCCAGCAGTATCAGCAACATCAGAATCAATCCCAATTTCGGCTGCAGCAAATGTCTGCTTTAGGTCCGCCATACAGGGATCAGGGCATGAAATCCATGCAGGCTCAAGGTGCTCCTGACCCATTTGGTATGCTTGGTTTGTTAAGTGTAATAAGAATGAGCGATCCGGATCTGACTTCTCTTGCACTTGGAATCGATCTAACAACTCTTGGATTGAACTTGAACTCTGCCGAAAATTTGCACAAGATGTTTGGTTCCCCGTGGTCTGATGAGCCTGCCAAGGGTGATCCAGAATTTACTGTACCTCAATGTTATTATGCCAAGCATCCACCTCCTCTGAATGTGAGTGACCTCGATATTCTTGTTTATCTTCATCTTTTTTACCTTTTTCTTTTAAATCTACTGATACGTTTTGTATTGGCTGCAGCAAGCATACTTTTCCAAGTTTCAGTTAGACACTTTGTTTTACATTTTCTACAGGCAAGTCTCCCTCTGATAAGCAAGTCTAGCGGTCTTGGCCAGAAAATTTGAATCTAGAAATAACTCAATCTGTTGTTCTTTGCAGCATGCCAAAGGATGAAGCGCAATTATATGCTGCTAATGAATTGTATGTCCTTTCTTTTGTACAAAAAAATGGTTTTACAGGGAACTCGTTCATTCTACTGTAGTACCTGATAGCATTTAGCTTTTGATTGCTTCTTGGGATACCGCATACTACATAATTAACCTATTTGGCTTGCATTTGTTCTTAGTTGTATCTATTTGATACCATTTTCGCATCATTTCATACAGGTATAACCGTGGCTGGTTTTACCACAGAGAACATCGGTTGTGGTTTATGAGGGTTGCCAACATGGAGCCTCTTGTCAAGACCAATGCCTATGAGAGAGGATCTTATATTTGTTTTGATCCAAACACATGGGAGACAATCCGCAAGGTATGGATTTCATTTTACATTTTTTTAGTTTATGTTAATTGTAGGAATTGAGGTTCTAGTCTTCTGATTTCTCTGCAAATCCAATGCAGGATAATTTCGTACTCCACTACGAAATGTTGGAAAAAAGACATGTTCTCCCTCAGCACTGACGATTATATTCAGCTTACAGTTGTACATTTTTCACATAATCCCATTTTCTAGGATCCAGCTAGTTCTCACCTGTAGTTTTCAGCTCAATTGGGCTTTTTGGCAGCCGGCCATCGTTGCTGTAATGTTTTCTCAGTTGTTGATTTACCCCTTGTATTTTTAGATGCTGCAAGTCGAAACGAAAAAGATTATCAGTACAGTTCTCTCATTTTTCCTATCAGCTAAACTTTTGTTGGTGGGAAATGCCGTCTCATTTTTCCTATCAGCTAAACTTTTGTTGGTGGGAAATGCCGTTTTTGAGATGATTATAGAAATATAAGTGACTTGTTGAAAGCCTTGCTAGCTTAATGTGAAACCTTGCTTATTCTTCAACCGCCCAACCTCATCCTGTTACATTCCGACAGGGAAAAAAAAGGAAGTCACAGGTTAACGTACTTTATCACTCTTACAGCCGAGAGCCCACACAAAACCTTATAAGCTCTATAGTTGACCAGTTATGAAGGAATAAAGCCATGTTATCCATAATGCCGTTCTTCAGAATTGTAAGTAAATATCCTCATAATTTCTCTGCCTCAAAACTGTTCTTTTGCTTCTTGTTGCTTTGTATTGTAAAGTAGTTAGTGGTTGATTGGCTCTTTGGCTATTTAAGTTCGTAACATTCGCCTGCTGCTTACCTTCTTTACCTCAAGATCAGGAAAGAGATTCATAACAGCAAAATCCATCTCTTAACTGTAGTAGAAATTATTTGTGGAATCTAGAGAGAATATGCCAGATGGCTGGTGCCTGTAAGGAGGCCTTTATTCATTTATTCTGTCTGATTAGACGCGAGGGGCAAGTGTTTACGCTTAGATCAAACATTTCAATCTGAGGTTTTAGAAATTGAAGTGAGAATACATGTTACTCAACCACGGTAAGTGGTAAGTGTGTATATATTAAACAAATGGCTTGCATCTTTTTTTTTTTTTTTTGGGTGCAAATACTTGGTGCGGATACTTTTTTTTTTCATGGTAAGAGCCTATAATCTCCTACCTACTTATTCCGGAAAATAATTACCTATGCTCATGTTTATACCAAATCATATAAACTTTTCTTGGTTAAGTGATAAAATGAGGTAAGAACATGTATCACTAACCATGGTAAATTGATTTTGTTTTTTGTGCGAAACACATGTTATGCATCTATTGATTTGGTGTACATTGCTAGGACCCAGATCGAATCCAGAAGTGAACAATTATAATCACCTGGTGGCTGTCACCTTAGTGAAGAAAGATTGACCAGAACTTTCATGATGTAGAGCAATTACCTTTAATTCAAGAGTATGCACATGAAGGTAAAGCCAAGGATCTATTATCCCACAAGATAAAAAAAAAAATACAATTTGGTGTAGGATTTACAAGGATGCTATTTTTGTTAGTTATTTTATATAGCATACATTTTCTTGTATTCATTGTTTAGAACATCTGAATCAGAGACAACTGACGCTGACCGAGATAAGGACCTGCTGGCCATAGAGTTCTTCCGGATGTTCCTCTTGTTCGAGGATTCTATCCTATGCATTATGACCCAATAACACATGGTACCTAGTGTTGTAACTAATATAACTGTTCCTATAATAGTCACTACAATAGCCAGCCACTTCTCATTTTTGCCAACCACAACATAAGACAGTGCCAAAAAAGACACTGAAATCATCACACATGCTAACCACATAAGCTTGTTTATGATTGCCATCATTTGCTTCTTTGCTTTGCTTTCGGTCACCACGATAGATGTCTGAACAATAACAACTGCAAGAGAGATAAAAAGGGCAACAGAGTCGAATACGAAGAAAATTAGGAATGAGGGACTTGGAGCTATATTTGCTTCTCCAAGTGAATGGCCTGGAGGGACATCTTCTGGATACTCGATATACTGGCCTGGAACAGAGAAAATCGCTGCAAAAGCAACTGTTGCGATGAGCACAGCTACGACAGTGGTGGAATTGATGGCATTGTTAAGGCCTTCAGCGTGCATTTTGTCAATGCGTTTGGCAATGCCATGTATGCGTTTTCTTGTCTGTCGCGTATGTTCCATTTGATAGTGCACTTCGTGTTTTATGTCACTAACTGTTTGTTTCAACTCTCTTCTTGGATTTGTAGTCTGGGGCTTGATGGCTCGGGCGCTTTGTACACCGGCTTCCTGTAGGATGGCTGCAATATTGACCTGTCCCATTTTTTCTGCAGTGTCCAGGGCTGTTTCCTTTGATCTATTGACAGCTTTAGTATCCGTCTGGTTCTGCCCAAGCAGCAACTTAACAATCTGCATATGTCAAAGCAAATATGAGATGATTTCAGAACCATGGTCTAACCATTTACAACCCAAACTTGGCTGGTTGGGCAGGTCATGTTTTCAAGCTAATTTTGTCACCTACATACAGTAAGGGGTCGTTTGGTTGGTGGGATATAATAATCCTGGGATAAAATGCGGGATTGTTTTACCCCACCATTTCTACTAAAATTGCGGGATTAGCTATCCCATCCTACCAACCATAATGTTGTTTTACAACTTACAGTGTATCTTAGCGTCTTATTTTTTGCCTTACAAATCTCAGTTTTTTTGGATGGTTATCATAGTTATATTTTCTACACGACCAGTATAGTGTAAAAAGGTCTACCCTATCAGTATATGAAGTGAGATACAAAGTCAATAAACAAACTCCATAGAATCTGAACAAGAAAACCTAGCAGCATACCTGAGCCCTTCCTTTCCGGGCTGCAATGTGCAATGCTGTATTTCCCTTCGTGTCAAAGCTATTTATCAAGTTTGCATCTTTTCTAATCAACTCCTTTACAACCTCAAGATTTTGTCCTTTGACGGCCATGTGAAGTGCAGTCTGCCCTTTTTTATCCATCCGGTTCGCAATACCTGGTTCCTTATTCAAAAGGGCCTTTACTACTTGCACATGTCCATTTCTGGCGGCAGAATGAAGGGCTGTTTTCCCATTACTTCTAGCAATAGTTGCCAAACTACTCTCTGCTTCTAATAGATAATTCACCACCTGAATATGCCCTTGGTTTGCTGCACTATGCAAAGCTGTTGTATTTGCAACATCAACAGTCATTGAGAGCTCGGGATGTGCTAGCATTAGTACCTTCACCACATCTGCAACATTAGCAAAACAAAAAATTCATCTAAAGTAACCATTAAACCATAACCAGAGTCTAGAGAGTAGAGCAAATGGAGATGTTTACACTACCATCAACATACCTAAATCCCCTTGTTTAGCAGCAATGTGCAACGCATCAAATCCATTCCTAGCTTTGATTCCAGCAGCAACAAGATCATAGTACTTAATCATCTCTTTAACAAACTCATAATAACCATATTCTGCTGCAACATACAAAGGGGTCTCTCCAGCCGAATTTTGCTTTATCAACATCTCTCTCAATGCTTCCTCCCCTTTGTTATCGATAATCTCTCTTATTTCAACTAGATTTCCAGCTCTAGCCAGTGAATGCAAGACAGTGTCCTCGCGTTTCCCTGTTAGTTGTTTCTTCATCGTCTTCGGGGGCATGGATGCCTCCATCTTACTCAATTGCTCCAAAAAAATAACTTTTTCACTTAATGCTAATCTTTAACCAAAAGCCTCTTCTTTTTTCCCTCAAATACCAAATCAGCAATAACATCTTTCAACACCAAGAAAGATTCTGAAACACACTGCTGGATTCTTCAAAAGATATAAACTTGAATTTCATTCCCACCTTCCAGTTCAGGTTTTGGTAGATATCAATGCCCTGCTACCTTTTCTTGAATACTACTTATATAGATGTCGTCTTTCAAGAAATTCAGGCGAATGGTGCCTGTACCTGAAAGAATTAGTGCGTTAGGGGAAATCATCTGCGCCAGTGTAAAAAAAGAACTCAACACTTTTACAGTAGCGAGAAGGAAAAGTAAGAATTAGCTGAGAAAAAAATCTAAACTATGTTTTTTCTATACTAAGGAGATCATTCATTATACAGTAGCCACCATAAGAGGAAACTGAAAATCTGCTATCTTTTAGTTTTGCACTATATAGCTAATTATTCCAATTGTCTTATCCTTCCTCTTTAATGCTTTACCCCTAAAAAGATTGCCATTTAGATAAAGCAAAAGACAATAACATACCTGTATATGAAGTGACTACAATATCTTTGCTCTAATTTGTCATTAAAAATCTGAGAAGCCACTAGTATGTGATGAAAACAACCTGTTTTATTGGTTCTTAGAGATGGTAAACAAACAAACAAACAAAAAAGCTCTACAGTTTTTTTGGCTGATATAAATTTGAACAAGTTGAGAAAAAAAGGAAGAAATAGTAGAAGGTTAAGAGAAGGGAACAAAAGAGGCACATGTATGCAAATGCAACACACAAACTTGACATACACATGTATGTAAATATAATATATGTCAATCACAGACAGAGCTCTTAAACTCCAAAAAAGAACCAAAAAGATTCCACTTTTGTAAAGTTGGTTATGATGAAGATGATGGTGATGGTTTTAACTTTGTATATTGAGGAGAATCAAAACTAAAAATGTGTTTAATTACGTGGATTCCCTTAGTTATAATTTTCTATAGTACAGAATTTCCCTTTATTTTAGAACCTCAACTAAACTTGTTATTTTAACATGAATGCTTGTGTAAGTATGTCGTATAATGTGCACCACAGGCCACTAAGGATCAGGTTAACCATGTGAATGGAAAAAATTCTGGAGAGAGCAATTTCCCCTTCAATAGGCCCTTATACAGTGCAAATGTAGATTAGTTTGAGGCCCAAAACAAGTACGGGACACAAGGTGAACCCCCAAAAAAAGGTCGTATAATGTGTAGACATGGCGATTCCAAAAATATTAGAAACTAGAAAAACCATGAGTTCTTCTTTTAACTTTTTCTTGCGTTATTTACAGATCAATCTTGGCAAAAGTAATCAATTTTTCGATAGTCTAATAACGGCTAAAAATATAAAAACTGCTTCGTGAGGGTAGTGCAAGATTATGAGCTTTATTAAGTTTTTCTCGAGTAACTCAGTTATCATTTTTGATTGATATTCACTGATAATACGAATTTCATCATCCCAATCATGTCCAAAGTATATAACTTGGTGTTTATTTATTCAATTATTTTAGATTATTTTTATCTAGTAGACTTCATGCAGAGAAACATCCTAAATTATGTTTACCGACCGAATCCATCTCAAATCTCATTAATTTGTTTTTGTTATGGAACTTGGATAGACAACGGTTTCAATCAATAAGATGCATTATTTGTATTAAGAAAATATATCAATTATCTTTTTAGTCGCTAATAATCTAATAAATTGAAAATTTCCGAATAAAAGCCTCACATAGTACTAAAATTGATATAAAATACTTAGTAAAGTTGAAGAAGTACACGCTATTTCTTTCATTTATTAGTGGTTAAGTGCTACTGTTAATTATTGACGAGCTATAATTACATAAACAACGATAATTTGGATGCTCCTAACAAGTCATAGCTATGGTTGAGCTAATTAAGGCTCGTAGCTACTAATTCATAGAGTGTATTCCACTATATCAATTTGGTTGTATTCAATTCATTGTATTCAGTTCAGTTATATTCAATTCGGTTGTATTCATTCATAACTACTTTTACTCTATATTTAATTCATTGAATTGAAACAAAAATTTAATAAAAATTCCTTCATAAAAAAGAATAAAAAGGGCCTAAAGAAATTAATATTGATTTTGGGGACATCAAAGCAAGAAAATGGCGATGAGCGTTCAAATCAAGCCATAATTTTGGGAACATCAAAATCAAGAAAATGTTTGTTTTGCTTAGTGATGAAGACTTTGGTAGGGCAAATTAAAGTGGGATGCAAAAATAGGAATACCCCACAGAATCAAACTTTAAAGTTAGATGCATGTGGGCATTCTGTAATCCACCCCTTTTCATTTTGAAATTAGACGAAAGTGGACGAGAATTAATCCCATCACCTAATGTATTATTCATTAATTGGAATATGGATTCTTATTCTATGATTTCAGATTTATTAGCATACAGACAATTCTCTGAAATCTCCTTTAGATCATCTAGAAACCCACGTAGGGGAACATGTATTAGCAATGGCTTACGCATAAGTTTGCATAAGTAATTTGCAAAACTTTCACTAAGAAGATTCAATATTTATATATAATACATAAGAAATAATTTTATGTAATTTTCCGATTGCCTTGCGGCATTAGCGATGTCCTTGGGTCTCTATTATCATAATTTTGGGTTATAAGTAATTTCGGTATGAAATGTAGCGCGTAGTCATCTCGACGCAGTGTATATATATAAAGATTTATTTTTAAAAATATATATTTTACATATAAACTGATCTTTCTTTTGGCAAAACGGTGCACCTACTGAAGAGTGTCAATGGAATTGTGTTTTAGAAAATGTCTGAGGAAAAGAATGAAGATAAGAAGGATGAGCATCACTGTTCTAAATAAGTAACATGATTAGCACAGCAATTAGAATAAATCACCCGACAATTACTGAAAACCTTCAAATAAAACAATTAAATATAATTATTAGATTATAAGAGTCTGATTCCTCTTTATCCTAAACAAGCATATATAGTACAACAATGGAATTAAGAAATTAAAAAGAGGTATAATTTTATTTCGTTCTCAAACGGCTGAAACTAACAAGTAACAACCATGACCAATATATATTAAATCCATATACCTGGCAAATAATTTTTGAATCTGAATCATTTATATGTTCACAATAACGTGTATTTGTGCGTAGCTGCTGATTCAGATATCAGATGCTCATTGACCTTGTGCCTTGTAACCAAGTATGTCCAAAAACAATTCTATAACATAAGACATCCAATAAAACAACCACATAAAAGTACAAAAATAAGTAAGGTTTTAAAGAAGTATTAGCAAAAAAGATACTAAGTAATACACTGGACAATGGCTGAAGTAAATGACTTTTGGGTTAAAAAATGAATGCGCGCATATTTTGCAACTTCATTAGAAATACAAATGTGCAAAACTTATTTATATCCTTTAATTCTGCTTTAAAAATTAAATTTTCCTTTCAACTATGAATGATTAACATCCCCTCACCCTCCGCTCTCTTTCTAACCTTCTTTACTAACATGTTTCTGAAATACTAACGGTAACATTCCGGAAAATACTTTTTTGAAAAAATTATTCTAACAAAAGCGTTTCTCAAAGCAAACAATTTTTAGGAGTTTGGACAAATATAATTACATCCAATGACCCTGAAAATGGGTAATCTTGAACATTCGATCCCCGTTTTTTCCATGAGCAAACCTTTACGACCAAAGGCAAAACTTGTTGACCTTGAAAGTTTGCACATAGGTAAAGTGAGATTAAAAGTTCAAGATCATCCATCCAAAGCCATTCCAGTAAATCACTCAACATCTTCACGATAAATTAGCTCAAGTAGGGGTGGATGCTGCTGTGTGACTGCGGGTTCAGCTGAACTCTATACTTTCAATTAGGAAGATAATTTGTGTAAAAATTCATTAACTTGCAACAAATAGAATGTTTGACCTCATAACTCAAAAAAGAAAAGTAGTTCAATGCTTAAAATTCAAATATTAAACTCATAAAATTTTAATTCTGAATCTGTCTCTCTAATCAAGCAGAAGCTTCTATAGTTGCATCACTATTATTATAGTTGATTGACATAAAGAAAAGGAGAGTATGCAGATATATATTTAGCTTTCAGTTCTAACTGATGTGTTTAAACCTGGAAGAAAAAAAGATCAAGACACGTACGTGAACCAACAGTCAAATCAATTGTGTAAGCTAAAGAATGCGTGGACCCTCTAAAAGCAACTAGACTAGAAAATTTTAGCTAGAATTATAACCCAATTAGAACAACTCGGGTTGTATGGTTCACTGATCGCTTTCAAGTCTCTAATATAGGGTCATTCGCACAAATGCTCCTATTTCGGGTGGTCTTTAATTTTTATCCCTCAAATTTGTGGTCATTAAGTTTCGTTCTTTAACACTTTTCGAGTGACATAACTTTAGATTTCACTCGGCATAGTTTAGATTATATCACAAAGTTATGCCGAGCACAACAAAACTTTCAAACTCTACATGCACAGGACTTATGCCGAGTGAAGTAAGAATTCAGCTTCTAAAGATAAATGTTACAGAACATATGCCGAGCGAGGTAGGTCTAGATATTTTCATTAAATGAGTAAAAGGGACAAATAAAAACCACAAATATGAGAGACAAAAATTAAGACCAAGGCGTTTGACGGCCAATGACCTAATAATACCTATTTAAGACTCTATATTACAAAACATAAAGATACTTTTTCTTATTTACAAAACATATCAATAAGTATACCAGATTTGGGCTTAATGAGATACCCACGATTTGAGGCTTTATTTAAAAAAGAAAAACTGATTTTAAATGTGGACTTAATTATAGGATAGTTACCATTCAACTTCTTCTTCTTTTTAAAAATATATTTTTTCTCTCTCTCTCCCTCTATGATAGGCACCATTTTCATACCTAAAATCCATCTTCTCTCCTAGTATAAATTTTCAAACCAATATTACAAAGTATTTTTGATTACTAACTTGTGTATTAATTGTATATAAAAATTGATTTATGATCATTGTGTGTTTTGAAAATCTGTATAAATTATATAAACTGTAGTTTTAAAAAATGTTGAAAACTAATATATGTATGAAATGTGTATGGAGTTTGCTATATGTCATTTTTTAGATATATGCGGCACAATGTGTATGAAATTCGAACAAATTCGATATCAATTAGTTTTAAAAATGTTGAAAACTGACATGTGTATGAAATGTGGATGGAATTTGGTTTGTATCAATTAGAAAACTTATTATACATATATACTTTCTCATAATCTATGCATACTTTGATCAGATTTTATACAATTTATATGTACTTTATCATAGTCACAATGTACATACAACTTTTATACATATTTCATTCGTAGAAATTATAACGAATTTATACATTTATAGATATTGCATACAAAAATTAATATATATTTATTTCTAGTGTATGAACTTTGTATGGAATTTGGTTTGTATCAATTACAAGTTTATTATACATATTTTTCTCAAAATTTATACATACTTTGAGTAGATTTTATACAATTTATATGTACTTTATAATAATCAAAATACACCTACAATTTTTATACATATTTCATATATAAAAATTATAAGAATCTATACAGTTATACATATTTCATACGAAAATTAAACACATATGTTTTTTGGTGTATGAACTTTTTACATAAAAATTACCGATTATAATGGACTTTTTGAGTAAAAGTTAGAGAAAATTAGGTAATAATATCTCTTAATTTTGAATGGGGAGAGAAAAGTAGATGAAATAAGGAAGCAAAAGTTGGAGAAAATCAGGAAACTATATCTCTAAATTTTGAATGGAGAGAGAAAAGAGGATAAAATAAGAAAAACGATTTCCTTACCTTATTTAATGTGTTTTATTTGCTTCTTTTTAATTTACCTAATTAGTATAGATTTTGTAACAAGTCTATTGATATATTTTGTAAACTGAAAAATATCGTCATGTTCTGTAAATATATCATCTTACTATGTACATATATGTTTTTTGCCCATCAAAATTTTCCAGTAGTGGACAGTGTGTATTGGACAGTCTTAATAGTGATGGTCCTGGGCTGAGTCCAATGCATGTTTCCATATCTTCTAGTCCTAATCCATCTAAATGTCCAACTCCAAGCCCAATGAAAGCTACGAGCTCGAGATAACAAGCCCAAGTAAGCATGTATACGTGCTGCATACAGGCCCAAGATCAGAATATTAGACGAGTGGGTCTTATTTGTGATGATCGTGTAATTATAAGATGATGTACAATTTCATTCTCTTAGGGTCATTATTGAAGAATGTAATATCTGTTGGAAGTGAACAGCACTACTACTATCACGCAAATCTGGGCGGAGGCAAACAAGTGCACAAATTTTGTTGCGAACGAAGGACTAAGTCATGTTGCTCATGAACATACTAAGTGATTTCTTTAGTTTCTCCAATGTATCGAAAAGAAGAAAAAAAAAAAAAAACGGGTTTTATTCTTCATTCATCCTATTCTTTCTTCTACATCAATTCTCAAATAGGATACTTTGACTATTCGCGAAGTATTGAATTGAAAATACTGCTCGTCATGCACCGCCAAAATACTTCATATTCTCATAAAAATGGTCGAGGAATTCTATTAGCTTTAAATATTTAATACTGAAAAGGTATGTAAGATATAAAGTGAAATTAATATAAAAAATCGTATAACTTATGTTACTTTATTAGCTTGAGATGTTTGTTGGTTTTTGGGTATCAAATGGACGGGTCGAATAATTCTATTAGCTTTAAATATTTAGTACTGAAAAGGTATGTAAGATATAAAGTGAAATTAATATAAAAAATCATATAACTTGTGTTGCTTTTTTAGCTTGAGATGTTGTTTGTTGATTTTTGGGTATCAAATGGACGGGTTGTGGCCGAATTAATAAAGGAGTAGATCGTTAATCCGTCCAAAGATTAATTGGACTGAAATTGCAGGGACAAAGTGGCTAAACAATGGATTATAGGCCAATCCACCCTACTCTTACCAATTTTTAAATTTATTTGTTTGTTTTTTATAATTTAATAATTACTTAATAATTTTTTGCATATTAAATAAAAAAAAACATTAAAAATTTTGATAAAGTTTCTCATTGGTTAATTTGGACCATATCAGCCCAATTTTAAGATGTGTTGAATTAGGCGGGACAAAAATGGGTCGGCTTAACCGGCCCGAACTTAAATAGATTGGACAAATTATATTTTTATGAGCTAATTTTTTCACCCTAATTGAGTGGTTGAATCAATCAAGTAAATTAGCATTCAATATTTGCATGTGATGATGGTCACAACTGTTGTCGTTCCGTAATTGAATTATTATCAAGTTTTGATGGACAACTGAAACTTCAAGGATAGTAGCGTTAATTTGACCTACGTGTATGTACGATGCAATTTCGTTCCAAGCCCTTTTAAAGCCAAATGTGAGTCGTATTTTACGGGCAATTTCGTTCCAAGCCCTTTCAAAGCTAAATGTGAGTCGTATTTTACGGGCAGAATTGCCCTTCTTTTGGGGTGGTCTTTAAATTTTCCCTCTCATATTTACGGTCTTTAAATTTTGCCCCTCATATTTGTGGTCTTTAAGTTTTGCTCTTAGCTTGGATACCTGAGGTTCTGGGTTCGAACCCCCGCTCAGGCATAAAATAAAAAAATAATTTCGCAAGGCAGGGCTGGAGGGAGTGTATGCCGGATCCGATATAAAATCCTTAAGGAAAAACTAAAGTTATGCCGGAGGGGGCAGACTTTGCCTTGAGACATATATTTTTATTTTTTTTTACTTTTCAAGGCAAACTTTTAATTATGCTTTAAGGAAAAGTTCCGCCTTATGGGACATACTTTTAGTTAAGGCTATGCCTTAACTAAAAGTGTGCCCCATAAAATATAACTAAAAGTATGCCCCATAAGGTGGAACTTTTCCTTAAGGCATAAAAGTAAAAAAAAAAAAAATATGTCTCAAGGCAAAGTCTGCCCCCTCCGGCATAACTTTAGTTTTTCCTTAAGGATTGTATGTCGGATCCGGCATACACTCCCCCCAGCCTTGCCTTGCGAAATTATTTTTTTATTTTATGCATGAGCGGGGGTTTGAACCCAAAACTTCATTGTATCCAAGCGAAGGACAAAACTTAAAGAACACAAATATGAGGGGCAAAATTTAAAGACCACCCAAAAAGAAGGGCAATCCGTGCAAAAAAATGGTATTTTACTTTCTTATTTGTCGCTTTTGATTTTGAATGGTCTAGAATTCATCCAAACAAACAACATATAGCATTAGTATTCTTGTCTTGTCGTAAAGAACCAAGTTGCCTACCTTTACTGCGGGCACCAAATTGGTGACTTTTAAATCAAACTACAGTAGACAAAATAATAGCCACGAGAAAACATTCAAATCAAACTATAGTAGACAAGAGTAACGTTGCTTCAGGGGCAACACCAGGTTACAAGAATAAATAATTTGAATTGTAGCATACTAATTTGACTTTTAGCAATCATAAATCATACGGCGCTCTACTCCGTCCTAAGTTCTTATCATATGTTTGTTATAATTTTTCATGCTTTTAATGTTGAAACGCGTTTTCTACATCAGTGGCAATGAACTTGACATAGAGTGTATCTGAACTTTAGAATCTTTCATTTTTGTGCTTATCTTAGTTGGGAAAATGAGCTAAAAGGAATGTTTGAGAGTGAAAGAAGAATAGGGGATTTCTATTTCTTTTTTTTTTCTTTTGTTATAAACATTTAATTAGGGGTTGTTAATTATTTTTTAATTTACACAAAAACTCTTAAGTTTTTTTAATTTACACAAAAATCCAAAAATAAAAGCACTTTTTATCAAAAAAAAAAAAATGTACGTTTTTCTCTTAAAAAATACGCAAGCAACTATTGGTTGCTTAAACAACTCCTTGTTGCTTATACAATAACCTTGTATCTCATTAAAACTAGGTAAACAACTAGTAGTTGTTTAAATAAATAAAGGTTGTTTAAGCAACTCATTATTGCTTATACATGAACTCAATTGGAAATTAATTGATTGATCACAAATGAAAATTAACTAATATAAAAACCTTGTTTCTTGTAAAAGCTAGTCATTTGATGAGTGATTAAATCCAACTTATTAATTTTATCATCAATTAATTGACTATACTAATAGTTTAAACAAAAATTTACTGATCCAGTGATAATGGAATCAATGTTATTTGATTATATGAATATTAGAACATCAACTTATTGACTTGATAACAATTAAATATCAAACGAGTCGTTCAATGAGTTATTAAACCCAACTTATTAATAATATCATAATTGATTGCAAAATTGATTGACTCTACTAATAGTTTAACAATAACTTACTGATCTAGTGATAATGGAATGAATGTTGTTTGATTATATAAATATTTGAACATTAACGTATTCACTTTATAACAATTAAATGTCAAACGAGTCGTCCAATGAGTGGTTAAACCCAACTTATTAATAATATCACAATTGATCGCAAAATTGATTGACTCTACTAATAGTTTAACAATAACTTATTGATCTAGTGATAATGGAATCAATGTTGTTTGATTATATGAAAATTTGAACGTCAACGTATTCACTTGATAACAATTAAATATCAAACGAGTCGTCCAATGAGTGATTAAACCCAACTTATTAGTCATATCACAATTGATTGCAAAATTGATTGACTCTACCAATAGTTTAACAATAACTTACTAATCTAATGATAATGGAATCAATGTTGTTTGATTATATGAATATTTGAACATCAACGTATTCACTTGATTGTTATCAAGTCAATAAGTTGATGTTCTAATATTCATATAATCAAACAACATTGATTCCATTATCACTGGATCAGTAAATTTTTGTTTAAACTATTAGTATAGTAAATTAATTGATGATAAAATTAATAAGTTGAATTTAATCACTCATCAAATGACTAGTTTTTACAAGAAACAAGGTTTTTATATTAGTTAATTTTCATTTGTGATCAATCAATTAATTTCCAATTGAGTTCATGTATAAGCAATAATGAGTTGCTTAAACAACTTCGTGTTGTTTATTATAAGCAACATTTATTTATTTAAACAACTACTAGTTGTTTACCTAGTTTTAATAAGATACAAGGTTATTGTATAAGCAACAAGGAGTTGTTTAAGCAACTAATAGTTGCTTGCGTATTTTTTAAGAGAAAAACGTACAGGTTTTTTTTTTTATTGGTAAAAAGTGCTTTTATTTTTGAATTTTTGTGTAAATTAAAAAAACTTAGGGGGATAGAGTCCCTTTTACTTAATTTTTAAAACTTGAGTCCTAAATTCTTAAATAAGTAACTCAAAAGTCTGTTTTAATAAAATGCCCCATCTTAGTTGCGGGATTAGTTAGTTATGCACGAAGACAAATGAGGCACTGAAACGATCTAGCTCTTCCTTGCTCAATCATGCTGTTAATGTAGTTATCTTCAATTTCAAACCGAGGCTTACCGTTCAAATAAAAGGCATGAAACAAATAACCAGTAAACTAAAATTAAACTTAACCCCGTGATGGCGATGACCGCGTTGAAGTTGAGCCATGCGATGTCGTACTACCATTTTCTGAAAAACCATTTCCATAAAATAAATCAGACAAGTAATTTTGCAAATCATCAGGGACAAATTTGACAATTGACTTCACTCCACCACAATGCTTCTCGTAAAATGGTCGATAAGCCGAAACAATCTTCTTCGCCAGTGAAATTTTAACTTCATCACGTAGTTTCGGGTCGGGTATAATCCATGAACTTTGTTTCCTATACGCCTCCTCAAAACCCGAATTGAATTTACAAAAACACTCATTCACTTCCGTTGAAGAAATCTCAGCCGTTAAATCCTCCGGAAGTGACGTCATCACCTTGATCCAACCGACCCTCTCGTAATTCCCCATGTATTGTTCTACCTTAGCTTCGTGGTTCGGAATCCAGTCCGAAGCTAACAAGAGCTTCAAACTAGATTCCCTTACCTTCGAAACAACATAGTTTAAATTGTTCGCTAAGAACAAATAAGATAACGCCACGTCATTATAAAACCCTGCTTTACCATCAAGTTTACATAGAAGAACAAGGATAAGCCATGCGAGTCGTACGGAAACGACACAGGAAGGTGAGTCCACGTCATCAGCGATTGGACTTAACAGATAAGATTCCGGTAACGGTGACTTTATTGTTGCCGGCCAATCAGAGACAACGTCGGAGATGGGCCCACTGTAATCACTTAGAAAAATAAGATAATTCATAACATAACGTGTTAATGGATGAATTCCACCACCTGGCACTACTTTAGATGTATCTTTCTTAATGGCTGTTTCAAATTCCGACAACATGGTACGAGCTGCTTCTTTGAGTTTGACCATGCCGGTCAACGCCTGAGATTTGACGACTGATGTAGAATCAAACCCGAATATCACTTCAATTTCACTCATAAGTTCAGAAATAGAGTCGTAGAGATCAAGAATACGGAACATTTTCTCTAACGAAAGCTTCTTGTATTTGGCCACCATTTCTGGGAAAGTGAACAACGTTAAAGCACTGTCTTTAGCGATTTCTGTGAAACAAGATTCTCGTATGTTGTCGGAGATAGAGAACACTTGGTCACAGAGAATTCTTTCACCGTAAAAAAGAGTACTAACAGCAACCTTAACAGCGCTTAACCATGTTTTTATTTTCTTTTCAAGAATTTCCCATTCCATTTTTTGAACCGTTGAAGAGCAAAGATTTTCAACCCCCAAGTAATCTAATGTTTCATCTATGAATGATTTTCGATTAAGTTGGTAAATCTTCGCGCATTCTTTTCCATACCCAGCTTCAATCATACAATCAGCAATAGCTTTCAGATCTACAGCTATGGAGACCTTTTCACCTTCATCAGTAATTGAAACATCGTTAAAACGAGCTTCAATTTCAGCATTATCATCTTCATCTGAACTGCTTGACCGGGTTGATTCTTTAGAGACATTTTCTGAGTCTAAGAAGTATCGATTTCCTGATAAAATGGTGTAAAACTCTTTCTGAAGTCTTTTGACGGCGATTTGCATGAGTTGTTGAGCTCGTGCAAGCAATTGGGAGCTGGAATTTTCTTTAACAAAAAATTGCATAGCGTGTTGTAAGTCAATTACAGTGTCAAGAAACTGCTTGACCTCTGCTCTACTCTCTTGGAAGAGATTTGATACTATGCAAGAAGAGTTGCCATCAAGTTCCCATCTTGTAATAATGGGCTCAGCGTTATTTAAAGTATCCTCCATTAAAGTCTCAGAGAAAGTATGAGATGGGGATGGTGAAGAATTATTGTGAGAAGAGTTATGTGGAGGTGATGGAGTTTTGGATGAAGAGAAAAACCCAGTCATTTCTTTGGAAGTACCTTTACGTTATTTAGTTGTATTAAAAAGAGAGTTGAGTAATGTATATATTTGGAGAGTTGAAAGAAAGACAGAGACTTGGGGAGAGAAGAGGAATTAAGAAAATTCAATTTGATGGGGATATGAGTGCGAAAAATAAGAGTATTTATAGAAGTAAAGGCTGAGCAGGTTTGACTTACTACGGACTGAGATGGAAGAAGAACGCGGCAGGCATAAACTAACGGTAAAGTCTATGATAATTAAATTTTTATTAAACCATTCATATCATCATATCCAAGGTACACTAAATATTATAAAATCCTTCTTGTCGATTTTGCTTTTTTAATAATTAAACTCTTGATTTGTAGTTAATAATAGAGGGACTCCAACTATTTTACCATTTCTTGTTACGCTCTTCACTTTAACATATGTGGCCTTTTTTAGTCAGTTAAAAACTGTTTACTTTTTATATTTAATTAATGTACTTAATTTCACCATCTCAAATAATATACTTAGAGGTCATTTGGTTCGCGAACAAAATTATAGGTCTAGGATTGTAATTCTGGGATTAACTTGTACCACTTCTGAGGCAGAATAAAATACAATACCAAATTTAAAGTATAAATTTATTTTGGAATTAATTATATCTTAAACTAAATATAGTATAAATTTTAGACTCAAATTTAATCATGAGGTATTTCCCATGAACCAAACCACCCCAAGATTTTGAAATTTAAATAATATTTTAGTATATTAAATTCATCTTTAATTTAAGATTAAAAATTCAAAAAAAAATCCTTAATTTCTAAGATTCTATATTCAGTCAACTTAAAATACAAGAGGGAAGGAAGAAATAAAGTTTTGATGCTGAATGGATGGTGACCAAGTTTTAGTAAGCATTTGAACATGCGATTTCATGTCATGATTTCAAGTCATGAGATGAAATCAGTGTTTGGACATGCAATTTCATCTCATGAGATGAAATCTCAAATCGATCATTTAAAAAGGCATGATTTGGGATTTCAAAATTTTTAACTGTAAAACTTGACTTATAAATTTATATTTTTGTAAAAAAAAAAAACCATTAGTTTGTAGATATTTTTACAATTATTCCCACTAATTTCATTAACTTCTATCAACCGTTATTTATGCTCGTACCATGTGAGAGGGTTATATTAAAGAGTAGTTACATTATTATTCATGTTAAATTTTCTTTTTTATTGAACTAAATTTTAATCAATTGATGTCGGATTTTTTAGAAAGGCCTTCTAGTAGCGTATTAATTTTGTTATGAACTATGACTTGCTTATTTTGTAAGATTATATAAAAATTGAAAAAAATTTAATAATTTTCACAACTTGTGGGGCTTTTATATCTATAAGAAAAAATATAACTTAAGAAATTCAAATTATATATTTAAATATAATTTCATCTTATGATTTAATTTCATAATTTTAAATCATATCCAAACGGCACCATATTTGAGGAAGATTACAAAGCAAGCTGACTAGATAG
Organism: Lycium barbarum; assembly: GCF_019175385.1. NCBI lineage: Eukaryota > Viridiplantae > Streptophyta > Magnoliopsida > Solanales > Solanaceae > Lycium > Lycium barbarum. The sequence continues at coordinate 166,059,517 of NC_083337.1, forward strand.
TTATTCGTTTGACGTTGATATTTCGATCGAGGAGAGAGTGATTGCTAATGCCTACTTGCATGAAAAGGAACTCTGGGGGGATTTTCTTTTTGAACAGTATAGCTTTAAATGGGACTGGATAGAATTGTGTGGATGGAAAATCACCGCCAGTTGTTTCTTTATGGGTTAATTCATTGAATTGTTGATGTGAGAACCAAATTGGAACGCGGTTCATTTTTTTGGTGCTCTTACATCAAATTAAAGAGGTTTTAGTGTCAAATAGTAGTTCGATATTTATGTTGATGAAAGATAGTAAACTAAAAATTATTACTTTATTATTTTAAAAATATTATTACTTATATAGAAGTTGAACTTCTATATAAGCGAATCAAAATATTGAAAAGCAAGTAATTAGCTTGAAAAGCAAGTAAACTAATTTAAAATATTGCTTGAAACTTGGAAAAGTTGTTTACCCAAGTCGAATAACTCATCATTATATATATATATATATATATATATATATATATATATAGAAAATACTATTATTAATTTACGTCAATTAAGTATCATGAACCGTGACTATACGATTACGCACTTTAATTTTCCTAATTATTTCCCTGGACCCTACCACGAAAAGCTTTCGTCTTAAGAAATCATTACTTCATCTATTTAGCTGAATTAGAGTACTTGGTAATATTCTCATTACGGAAAAGGGCCAAAATCAATCCTCAATTTTGAAAAATAATTTATTCATACCCTTCGTTATACTTTAGGGCCAATTATACTCTTACAGTTATACTATGGGGTCAATTATACTCTTCTGTCTAACTGTTGTCACGTGACATCATCCCAGCCCTTCAAAATTATTTTACCCTCAAATAATTTTTTACTCACTAAAATAACTCAATCCGACCCGAAATTTTTTTTTCAGCAAAAATAATACGGATAATTTTTCCAGAAAAAAAGATAAAAATTATCCGTATTATTTTTGCTGAAAAAAAAATTTCGGGTCGGATTGAGTTATTTTAGTGAGTAAAAAATTATTTGAGGATAAAATAATTTTAAAGGGCTGGGATGATGCCACGTGGCAACAGTTAGACATAAGGGTATAATTGACCTCATAGTATAACTGTAAGTGGTCGTTTGGTTTGAGGTCAAAATAGTCCCGGGATTACAATCCCGGGACTAATTTATACCATCTGTTGGTATTATTTTATACCATCTGAAAGATGGTATAAAATAATACCAGTATAAGTGGGTTAAGAAGGTATAAGTTGAGTTATTCCAGCACTAATTTTTATACCACGTTTGGTACAAGGTATAAAATAATCTCGGGATAAATCTATACCTTATACCAAACGTGGTATAAAAATTAGTACCGGCATAACCCATGTTATACCTTAAACCAAACGACCACTAAGGATATATTTGACCCTAAAGTATAACGAAAGATATGAATAAACTATTTTTTAAAGTTCGGGATAATTTTGGCCCTTTTCCGTTCTCATTATTGCACAATGGATAGGATTCTTCCCTCATAGAAGTGTACATAATAAGTACAGTATTAATTAGGATATTGTTTAGTGAGTTAAGAGTAGACCCTTCAACGCTTTGGACTTTGCAACTAGTAATTTTTATAGTAATGTGAGATTTTTTATCCTCAAAGTCTCGATAGCTCCAAATTGATTGGAGTGATTGTAAATTGTAATCATTTTTGTTTTTACCATTAGTATTTCTACTAGGTCGATATTATCATGATCAAATATTTACATCAAATTAATAGAATATGCCAATAAAATTCCTTTAATTTGCCAACGCCCAAACTGCATTCGAGGCCTCGAAATATTGTGCACTTATTTTACACTAATGATCTATATATATATATATATATCAAACTATAATATACAGTAGTAGTAAGTATAATAACTTCAGTTTAATAATCAATTAAACATTCTTTTCTATGAATCTATTTAAGTTACATTCAATTCATAATTGAAATGACATGATTACCATGCAAAAGTTAACTTGTTTTTTAAGCAAGCATAATTAAAGAATATATCATGCATAGTTTTCTTCATCATTTTTCTTACTTCTGCTTACAGAATTTCTCTGTCCACTGATTTATTATAATTTATAAGTATCAAGATACCTAGACATGATTACTCCCTCCGTCTCATAATAATTGTCACCTTAGTCAAATTTTTTTTGTCTCATAATAAGTGTCACCTTAGGAAACCAATGCATATATTGACTAGTGTTTTCCAACTTTGCCCTTGGACAAAAAAAGTAGTAGTACTCTAAATGATGATGGTTGGATTACCAATGTCAAAAGATGGACTACTTGTGCATGCTCTAATCATTAAGAGGAAAAAGTAATTTTTTTTACATAAGGGTAATTTGATAAGCTTCACACTTCATCATTAGTTTCTTAATATGCGTGTTTTTGGCTAAGATAACACTTATTATGAGACGGAGGGAGTATTTGTCTTGAACGTAAATTATAATGAACCCATAGAAAATTGGCTGGACAACGTGAAAACTGAAACATAGTACCACTAAAACAATTTCAATTCATTTTCCTGGTATAAAGTCGGTGCTAAACTGCTATAAATAAATACTACTACTATAAAATCGTCGGTCATGCATGTCGCAAAAGCCAAATCATATGACCGTTTTATCTCTACGTACTTTGTCTTGGTTCTTACTTAATTAGGCCCTCTATCCATATTCATTACTATAATTAAAACTTCCAAACTATATATTTCTACTTTCTAGCTACAGATAAAATATCTACCGACTACCGGGCACCGGCCCAGAGGATCTAATTCATGTTAGTTAAAACTTATGTTTCCAATTATCGGAAACAGATCGATGAATATAAATAAATATATACTAGTGTTGATCAAGTACTACTTGACTCTTTCATAAAAACCGACCAATGAGGAGTAAGTGTCGGAAAAAGAAATCGTTTTCTATTTTTGTTTGTGGGGAAATGTAGTTATATTATCTTTGTTAATCTTGCTTCTCCTCCATAAGTGGGATATTAATAGGATCTGGTGCCTTATTCCTGTCGCACTAACATGTATAATCAACAACAACAACATACCCAGTTGAATCTCACAGTGTGGAGTATGGGGAGGGTTAAGTGTACGCAGACCTTACCCCACCTTAAAAAAGTAGGGAGACTGTTTCCGAAAGACCCTCAGCTCAAAAGAAAACAAGGGAACGCACTAACATGTATAATCAACGAATGAAATAATATTAGGAGATTGTTTGGATGAGCTTATAGCTTTTGATTATAAGACATAAGTCATAAGTTAGGAATTCTAATTTATGACTTTTGATTTATTTTTGTTATTTTGGCTTAAAAATAAGTGCTTGAAAACATTTTTTTTTAATTTTACCCAAACACTACTAATTAAAAGTGCTTAAAAACTATTTTGACTTAAAAGCACCTAAAATAAGCCAATCCAAGTAGGCTCTCGGTACTACATCCAGTTTTGTACGGACTCGTAGGTGCGAAATTATAATAAGTGAAGATGTTAGAAAAGAAATACAAGAACTTAAAATCACATATAAGGAAATCGATTCAAAAGACCTACAATTTCTTAAAACTAATATATGCAGACTTGGCGAAAGATAAAGCACGATGAAAGTAAAAAAATTAATTTTATACTCCTTCCGTTCAATTTAAGTGTCTTACTTTCCTTTGTGGTCTCTTCCAAAAGGAGTGTCTCATTTTATATTTACTAAGTTTTTCAATTCCAACATTCTAGATGACAACTAACAAGTTTAAGACCATAAGATTTAAAGGACTATATACATCTTTAATTTAAGATCACAAGATTAAAAAAATTGTTTTTATTTCTTAAACTTCGTGCCCAATCAAATTAAGATACTTAAATTGAGACGAGGGAGTAGATGATATCAATTATTCAATAGGAATATGTTTTAGTCACTCTAATACATTTATATTAGATCCTTTACTTTATAAGAATCTTCTAATTAACTTCTAGTAATTATTTTCACTTTCATCTTCTTTTTTTTTTTTTAAATTATATTAGTCTAAGATGATTTTAAAAGAGGAATTATAGTTAGTGAGAATTTATATAGCTAATCTTATTTAGAATTGATGCATGTTAATAAACACTTTTCTTTTAACATAAGAATAACTACCCACCCACGCAACCCAAACCAAAATAAAAGAATCACAAACAAAAATAAAAGAAAAGAAGAAAGAAAAACTGTGAACTACCCATAGCTCATCAACTTGAGGTTGACTCAGGGGAAGAAATCTTTCATATTAATTAACCTAATTAGCTTGCATTCCTAACTGAGATTCGCGTACCAATTAAGTTGACTAAAACCCAAAAGAAATATGAGGTGCTACAAAGGAACAAACACGTGGTCATTTGTATGATGCAAAGCTAGATTAAGCCACATAATTAAGTTCATTTTATTAACAATGCTATACTTCCAACTACCTAGATAGATCTTTTTCTATGTTGACTCGTTCAACAACTTGTGAAAAATACAAAAAGTAAATCAATGATTATTTGATCATGCATCTTTTTAAATATTGCTAATTTGCAATTTGAATGTAATATACAATAGAAATTTTATCATTAAATATTGTGAGTTGGTACTTTCTTTCATCCTTGATAAGAAGTTTCAGTTTAAATAATATGAATGAACTCGTCTTTGATAGAAAATACTTTATCTCCCAATTAAGATTTCTTGAGATAAATTCAAATTAATTAGGTTTAAAAGCAGATATGAAACATAAAATGAAAAATAAAATTAAAAAAAAAAAAAACAATTGGTTTCTTGATTCTCTCTCTCTCCTCCCCCACCCGCACAACACCCCCCTCAACACGCACAAAAAAGAGGTTTGGTACTGTGCAATAAATAGTTGTTTACATTTGGAATCAAGACAAATAAACTAATAATTTATATTATCACTTTGATTCGAAACGTTTCCCCAAATTGATTTTCGTTTAATTCTTTTTTTTTTTTTCTGCAATTGCCTTCATTATGTGATTCTTTTTGAAATGCAAAATATTGTTTATTCTTCCGCTAATAATGTAGAGAGGTTAAGTGAGTAGTTTGCAAAATAGTAGATTATAATTTAGTTTGGACTTCTAAAAATCATCTTAAAAAAGAAACGATTTTCTCAAAATGTAATATAAAATCATAAATACGTACTCACATCTGGTGCTTATAACGAAATCATCATCTAAAAACTAACTTAGCATATTTTCCAAAAATTCATTTTCAAATTTATATTTGAAGAAACTGTTACTCCAAAACTTTTCAAAAAATTATATCGAATATTCTGCAATTATGATTACTTATACTTTGGCATCAACTCAAATTCTTTTTAATGAATTCCATCTCATCATAATTTCCAGACAACATAACAAAAGAACTATTTTTGTTGAATTATCCATGAAGACAAAATAGAAAGAATAAAAAAAGAAAAAGAAGAAGATACGATGCAAAATAAAAAATATTATGTGCGTATTAATTAAGAGGCTTTGTGCCTCCTTAGGCTTACAATCCAATTAAATATGTCTTATTATTATTGTCGCGAAATACATGAGGTATTATTATACACCGATCTCCAAGAAGCCACTTAAACATTTTCCTCTTTTTTATTTCTAAGAAAGATAATTTCCCCATCCCCATAACCAAACGAAAAAAAAGAACAATAAAAAAAAGTGTGGTCGACTCATAAATCATCAACTTTAAATCGACTCACATGAAGAAATCTTTGATCTTGATTAACCTAATTACGAGATTTGGCATACCAAGTTGACTAAAGTCAATACGATAGGAGGAACAACAAGAGAAAGTAGAAAAAACGTGAGACATTTGTATGACGCAAAGATAGATAAATTAAGCCGCCACACAATTAAGTTCATTAATTTAAAACGCCATCTACTCCCTAGTTGTGTAACTGTTGACTCGTTTTACAATTGAGCTTACTTGTGAAAAACACAAATGTTAAATTTAACGAACATTATTTGATAATCAGTTCCGTCTCAAATATTGCTAATTTGCTATCTACATACGGAAGTATAATTGTAGGATTGGTATAATTAACTAATGTTCTAATCTCCCCCCCCCCCCCCCCCCCCCCCCTGCAATTCCTTTCATTTATGTGGATCGTTTTTTAATTGTTTTTATACTTCCAATTATCTTTTGAGTTGCTGTGGTACCAAAGTATGCAACATAGTCAGAACGTATGTTGTTTTGCTGTTTTCTTCTAATATTTTCGTAAGAGGGGCCGAACTAATAGTTCAAGCGACAGATTTGCGAAACAGTGTATCAGAATTTTAGTTCTTATTTTTTAAAATTATTAAATTAAATACAATTAGTTTTAGAAAACCAGCTTCCCAAAAATGAAATCAAAGACTAACTCTTTTTCCTTAAAGTTCCATTTCAAATAATTTTAGCATGTATATATTTTATAACTATAGTGTCCGATCTAACTTGTGTACACTCTGACCAAATTTGATTTCTTAAGTATATTGTAAGGATTCATTGTGACTAATTTTCTACCGACCGTCAGCACATTGTAACTCCCTCTCTTCAATGAGGCGAATTAGGATCGACAAGGTGAGCTAGTAAAAATATTCCAAAAAATATGTTAGTTCTCGAAACCTAATATAATATTCAATCTTAAAGTTGTGCACGTTAGAAATGTTGAAAGAAGAAAGGACTGCGTCCAATTGTTGAAAACTGAAAAGATGACGTTAAAAGATTGACGACAAGCAAAGGAGAGGCACAAAACTAACCAAAAAACAAAAAAGGAGGAGAACACATGCTGCTTTGACTCAAGAATTGACAAATACATGATATATTTTTGAAGCAATTGTCTATTTCTGGCCAATTTTTTCTTTAACTGATAGAGCCAATTGCTTCAGAACTCTTCATCAATTAGATATTACCTTATACAGTCAAATCTCTCTATAATAACATCGTTGTGTCCGAAATTTTTCAACCGCTATAAAGAATGGCCGTTATAGACCTATAATAGCGTTGACATTTAAATAATATTTTGCTGTTGTAGGCAAAAAAAAATGCATGAAATCCAATTTTCATTTTTAATTGTCAAATTCTGAGCTTAATCACACTTTTTATAACGAAGGAAAATCGTTTAATGATGGAAATATATAAATACATATGATATTTTTTTATCATAAATAGTGTATTAAGTGATCAAATATTTGATCAAAATCTCTACACTTATTATTGGTAATTATAGATATTTTATTTTTATAAAGATGGTTAATTATTATATTACCAAAAAAAGAAAATAGCTGTTATATGGGGGGTAATTTGACAAAAAACTTATTGTTATCAAGTTGGTTGTTGCAGTTATAAGTGAAATGCTGTTATAGAGAAGCAAAATATAACATAAAAAATCTATTCCGGAAAAACTTGACTGTTATAGAGAAGTGTTGTTATATGTGAGTGCCGTTATAGAGAGGTCTAAACCGTATTCATTTCAATTTCAATGAAAAGGAAAACAACTGGCGATCTAATTAATTGTGCAACCCATGCCAAGGTAGAATCTCTTATTTGTACTGAAAGTTAATATGAGTTATCATTACTAATTAGTTATAATTTTTTAGTCAAAACATCTAGCACTTTTTTTGCTTCATCGTGTATTACAATTGTTAAGGTATAAAAAATAGTACCGAATATGTATTAGTTATGCAGAGATTAGTTATGATGGAATTATTTCTTTTCCAATGTTTAGTTTGGTGTATTAAGGACAGTTCTGTCTTTAACCATGCTTATCAATATATTAATAACCCTTGTATTGCTAATAGCCTAATTCCGTGGTTTGCTATGTATAATAATACTAAATAGGGTGTTTGGTTGAAAAACTCAATCAAAGATTAATAATACCAAAGCTATTACATGCATTATTTCTTTAATACACCCTAGTCCTACCAAACAGCCCCTAAGGAGTTTAAAGAAATAAAGAATGACGTTCAATGCATAAGCTTTACATACAATACACCGAAAGAAATAGTTCCATATAAAGAGTAGAGAAAGTAGAATATAAACACACAGATACGAACTAACAAAATATTAGAGTTTGCCTTTCTTTTCTCGTTCAATTAACTGGACACCATGCACCACTCGTTCACAAGAAAAAGACGGCAATGTTATAACCGGAGATTAGGGCGATTGGTGCATAGACATTACTTCTAGCTACGAGTTCTAAAAAGGGAACTAAACCGGAAAATAAAATAAGCAAAAGTTTACACTTCATAATGCAATGTTTTAGGAAGTAAAACAACTCAGTTTGGATTGATCCACCCTTTTGCTGGGGAAGTTGCTAATATCTCAGTGACTAAATTGGATGAATTCAAACCTTAATGGCATACTTTCTAAGTGGAAAGTACATTTCTTTCTTCCTCTCTCTTTCTGTCTTCAAAGATGCCTGTACATTAAACCACAGCTATGCCATTAACTCAAAGTAAACCGGCAAGTGCCTCAGCTATGCAGAGTAGAGAGACACACAAGTCAAGAGGCAAAAAGGGCATTGCAGCGGTAATATTAGGTATCCGAAGAACATTATGAGTTCCTATGAATTCATAGGACATGGAAAACCTAAAAACAATTTCTTTCAATTATAGCATGTGGTATTTAGCTGACATACACTAACAGGAAGCGGGGAAAAAGGACATTACTGGTGAAATTAAGGTAATCTAAAGAAGAGACAATTTGTTTATATGAATTCATAGGGCATGGAACACCTAAGAATCATTTCTTCAAATATAGCATGTGGTAATTACCTGAACATACACTACCAGAAGGCCAAAAAGACATCACCGGGGTACTTTTAGTTATTATTCAAAGGGAGATGTGATTTGTTTCATAAATTCAAGTCAAAGGACATGGAAGAGCCATATCTTTCAAATATAGCACCAGGTAATACCTGAAATGTCAGGAGTGTACAGTGATTGCCAGGCCAGATCTAGAGTTAATAACCCATAGTTCCACAAAATAGTTCAGCTAAGACTAACTGGATTCACGCTATAGTGGTAACGAAACCAATCCGAGCATACCTAGTTTGTAATTTGAATCTCGGATAAAACTATAATTGCAATCAAGCAAATGATATAAAAGAGCAATCAAACAAATACTTCTCATGCATGATTACTGGATATACTTTATATTCAACTTTTGTAAAACTATCACTCAAACAACTAACCATGCTTATATCTCAAACTAGTTAGGTTGATTGCAGAATCTTCTAATCTACTCCGCTCTATGAGGGTCATTTTATTCCAATACTATAAAATTTGACTATTAATCCAACTCAAAAGTTCTCTATATCTAGATGTTCTTCAAATCTCAGTTATCCATGTACAGACACACAAGTTTCTCATCATACTAAAAAGAATTGGCACCTAGGTTTAACAGCTAAGTCATAACTCTCAATCTAGGTTATCCAATTAGCTGGTGTTGCCTATACAGATTCTTTACATCCATTTAGTCCCCCCCCGCCCCCCCTAAATCAGTATTGATTTTGAGAGATGATCGGTCTTTTGAGACTTTTTTTCGAGCTGACAATCAAGCAAATACTTCTTATGTATGATCATTGGACCTAATTTGTAATTCGTTTGACTAATTTACTCAAAGAAATAAATAAAAGGGTCAAAAATATCCCTCTACTTTGTTTTAACGGCTAAAAATATCCTCCATTACAATTTTGGGTCATTTATGCCCCCGCCGTTATGAAAGTTAACAAATACTTTTGGGTCACCTATGCCCCTGCTTTTATGAATTCAAATAACCCGATTTCACAAAAAATAACCCGCTCCCCTATTTTACCCGCCCCGACCAACCTCCTAAAATAACCCATTCTTCCTTCTCTCCTCCGGCGAACTCCATCTCCGACCAACCACTTCTCCCATTCCCTTCCCCCTTTCTTGATTTTATATCCCGTTTTAGAAATTTTGGCAAAGTAGCAATCTCCGGCGAAATTTTTGATGGGTTTATGATTGTGAATTGGCTTTTTATATTGAAATACACACACAAACTCATCCTTTGCCATCATCTGTGTACACTTTTTCTGGTAATCAATTGTTGATAGCTCCAGGTGTACATATTGTGCCTTCGAATTAAATTTATCTGATTTCAGTTAACTCCACTTTTGGATTTCTGTTTGATGATCAACCTCAAGCCTCTGTTACATCGAGAATATTTATATTAAGAATGGTTTATTGATTTCGTGGTTCGCCGGAGATGGCTACTATGCCAAAATTTCTGAAACGGGATATAAAATCAAGAAAGGGGGAAGGGAATGGGAGAAATGGTTGGTCGGAAATGGAGTACGCCGAAGGTGGAGAGACTATGGGAGGGAAGAATGGGTTATTTTAGGAGGTGAATCAGGGCAGGTAAAATAGGGGAGTGGGTTATTTTTTGTGAAATCAGGTTATTCGAATCAATTTGGGGATTTCCGTCAAATGAAGGGTATATTTGTTAACTTTCATAACGGCAGGGGCATAAATGACCCAAAATTGTAAGGGGGGATATTTTTAGCCATTAAAACAAAGTAAAAGGATATTTTTACCCTTTTCCCTAAATAAAAAGACAAAATAGAACACTCTGCATAATTGTTCTTGACAAGGTAATTCAATTTTTTCAAGCACATAAAGGGAAGGGCACTACAAGGTGGGGAATCGAACCTTCACCAACGAGGTGAAAGTTCAAGTAGCCAGTGCAACAGAGCTCTGAAGATAATTCAATTCGTTTACGGCTTTAGGGTGATAAAGTTAGGAGCTTGGAGAACTCAGTTTTCCAAGTGAATTCACTACATAAAGCATAAAAGCTCAGAGTCTATTTCCATCCAAAGTTGGGCATTATTGATCCGGCACATGACTATCAACTAAAATTTATTGCTTTACTTCATTCTTGTCAAATAATAAAATAAAAAAGAAACTGTGTTTCTTCCCTCCAATATTCCCCCTTAACCTTTCTAAGTCGTCCCTCTGTCCAAACAAATTGCAGACTCCACCTAAGGTAAACGGATACAGGACATGCTAAGATGAGCTGCAGATTTTACTTGTGGTTGATTGAGATAATCAAAATGATTTATGGCCAGGGAATATAAAAAACAAAATCCACCAAACATGACATAAATTGAGCATAAAAAAAGATTGATTGAATATTGCGTCTTTACAGCTACCAAAACATGCACCACACATTTCAAGAGCCAACGAGTACAAAAACAAGCTACGGCAGAAAATGCATGACAATATATTCAGTTTACTAAGACATTAACAGAACAGAGTACAAATCACAACAATGCAGCTCTTTCTTATTAAAAGATTCCTTATATTTCCCAGAGCCAAACAAGTACAAAACCCGTAGCAACATAAAACTCAATAACAGAACATTCAGCTAAGAAAATGACACGAAAGAGTACCGAATCACTACAATGCAGCTTTTCACTAAACAGGTAAACGATGAAACTACCGTAGAATAACACAACAGGATAATCACAACAATTCAACAGGTCCAAATATAGTAAAAAGTACCTGGTGCTTAGTAAGACGTCTACGAATAGCTCTGGTTTTCTTGGGACGGAGGTCAAGAGGCAAGTACTTCTTGTTCTTGTATACTTCCCTCAGTGCTGACTTCTGCTTCTGCGATATCACCGTCAACACCTGTGCTATCGACAACCTCACTACCTTTCTGCACCAACCCATTTCATTTAAACATAAGTTATATATGTATAAGTATTTAATTAAATATAATGCAAATGGGTAAAAAAAAAATTACATCTTTGTCAACCCATTTCATTTAAACATCAGTTATATGTATAAAGATTTCCATATACTTCAAAGGGATAAATTTTTTTTACATGTTTGTCAATTTAAACATCAATCATAGGTACAAATACTTGAATATACTGCAAAATAGGTAGAAAAGGTTACATCTTTGAGAGCTTGTTAGGGGCACCACCAGTGACTTTGGCAACACGTAGAAGAGCAAGCTCTGCTTTCAGGTCCTTCAGCTGAGCTAAAAGGTCAGTCTTGGATTTCTGTCTCAGCTCGTGAACTTTGATCCTTGCTACAAAATGAGAATAGGGTTATTAGGATTAGCAAAGACAAAATGCAGAGAGTGAGAGCTTCACTTACCCATGGCGTATCTCTATACACACTCTCCTGGCAATGTTAAAACTGAGAAACCCTAATTCGCGGCAGAAAGAAGACAACGTACAAGCCTGCTGCCTGCCTATATTTTTGCACGTGGGTAGAACGATATGGGCTAACAGATCTTCATGGCCCAAGTTTAAGACAACTTAGATCCAATTACCTGTCCAAATCCAAGTTGGGCTTTTACGTTACCCTACGGGCCGACTTTTTAACCAGAGGTTTCTAATTGAAGAAATGACATGGTTTGTCATTCAAAATCGAACTTTATCTAACAGGACATATGTCCCATGAAAAGTTGTTTGTTATGAGGTGCAACAATTAAAGACCAGCACAAAATAGGGATATTGCAAATGACGAATTTTCCCAAGTATATATACTCGGGGTTGGGTGCAGAGCGGACCCATAAAAGCATGTTTTAAAATCACCAACTCAAATCTATTGCCGAATCCTACTCAGCGACCGTTGAGTTCACTCCATAAAACTCAACGCTTACACTTACTTGTTCAACATTATATTTCGATTCTGCCCAACAATTGTGATCTCTTAGGAGAATCGATGACTGCATTGCATTTAAAAAACAGTGCTAGAACATCTAAGAATTTTTAATTGAATACTTATAATATCCCAAGGAATAAAAAATCAATCGCATGCCCCACAGTCGGAGAGTCAATTTCTTATTTACAAAAATGTAAAAGAGTACAATATTAAAAATAAAAAAAAAATAAAAAACAAGACATAGGTTGAGCAGATTTAAGTTTTAACAGAAGTAGAAGCCATCTCCTATCAAATTGGAGCTTAAACTTATAATTACAATAAATTTTCAAGAAGACAAAATTACAATATTTTTCATCCAATCACTGAGCAAAACACACCAGAATTACAAACCAATCACTTAAACACACTAATTGCTGGTAAACCGTTGCCTCCACCGATTATTCCATTACTGTTTTGGTTAACAAGATTAGATGTTATGCCGCTTAGGCCAGTAAGGAAAGGGATGTTGTTGTTGCTGATAATTCCACTGTTGGCATTGTTAGTAGGGACACCGTTGTCAACTGCTAAAACTGCACCGTTTGGTTTTGCGAATGGGACTTGACCACTCACAGCGGGGTTTGTTACAATTCCTGTAACGGCTATAGCTGAAGGATTTGATCCTCCGAGAATATCGTGCATGAAGAAGGAAAATGTATGATATCATAAGCACCAGCACCACCAGCTACAGCAGCACCAGCACCACCTGCTTCCGCAGCACCAGCTCCACCGGCTACAGCAGCACCAGCTGCCGTAGCTGGAGGTGCTGCACCTGCTCCACCGGCTACGGCAGCATCAGCTGCCGTAGCTGCAGGTGCTGCACCTGCTATAAAATAGGCATGAGAATTACTTTCCATAGACCGTATTTTGAAGAAATATAGGCAATTAATTCCCTCAACGTAAAACGCAACTTCTTAGAGAAGGCATGATTTTATGTAAGCTAAAATGAGGTTATTTCTAATATATAGTCAACATTATTTCATAAAACATCAGTGTTCGTTTAAATTTAAATTTTAAAGAATTTAAATAATTCAAATTTTTAAATAAAACGGAAAATATATACGTATATAATCCTTGAACTCATTTTTGTCTTCCGATGTAAGACAATATAATCCCACTTTAAATATATATTGCGGACTATCTAATGGCACCTGCATGCACCTAATTAGGTGCACATAATTATGTCATCGAGGGGCGTATACCTAATATCATAATTAATTAAGATAAATGTCCTCTGTAATAATTTAAATTCTTAATTAGATAAGATGATCACACAATTTAATATATTACTAACTAGTATATATACCTGTAACTGCAGCAGCTGCACCACTCGCAGTTGCCCCTGAAACTGGTGCCTGATCAGTTGGATGAGCATTTTCTGGAGCTACGGTGGGGGTGGCTACTTCCTTGTCAAGGATTCGACCTGCTGTAGCAAATGTTATGGTGAGAGCTAGAATTAGTAGGGATGAGACAATGGCTTTGAGTTGAAAATAGTTGGAATTTTTAATTGCCATTGGTTGAAGAAACTGATGGATGTGAGTGTGTGTGTGTGAGAGAGAGAGAGAGGGGTAGAGGTTTTTGTTTCTGTTATACTTTGCGAAATGATATTCTGGAATGAGTTTGATGTGTGATCAAGCACGTTGATGGGAGTATATATATGTGTCCTTAAAATGGAGAGAAGTTGAAAACTCCATTGGGTATATGAGAGGAGTAGATGAGATGGATTAGGTATAATTAAACCTTTACACCCTTAAAAGTGTATTAGTTGAAGGGTTGCGAAAATGATACTCATCATGTACAAATAACAACTAAGTATAAAGGCAGACAGCCAGACACTGACTAAAAAAGGGGAAGAAAACTTGATAAAGTTGCATCTGTTTGCAGAGTTGACCGTCGAGCTTGTTAGCCTAGCTATATTTTGCGTCAACTATTTGATAAGGATATTAATTCATAAAGTTGGATTGGGGCAAATATTTGGTCCAAAATCCAAATAATCTGTTAATTGGACCGAAGGTTATGTTACTTGAATAGTTGAATCTTACTAAGCAGCAGCCCACTTTATGCGTGCTTGATTACTCCTATCAGTATCATTTCATTTGTCTCCTTTTTTTTATAAATTCTACTGGATATAGCAATTAAATTTTAATTTAAATTGTGCGTTAAACTCATAGTTAAAAAATTAGTTTGACAGAAAGAACGACATCAAATCATAATTTAAAATTTGAATAGCCGACTTAATTAAGCCATGAAAGTTATCAAAGTTGTACAGTAATTAGATGAGAGAGATCGATGCTAAACATTTTAAGACGCCTAAAAATAAAATAACAGCATATAAATTTGATGGGGAAGTCATATATAATGATACCATTCTCTCGTATACGTTTTTAGTTTGGTCATCAAGTTCAAAATTGTAGTTTGTTTTGTAGAAACTCTTTTAGTTTGCACTAACATGATATTTACATTCTACGTGATATATATATATATATATAAGAAATGACATTTTGGTACATTATAAACATTTTTTTTTTTTTTAAGATCACAAGACTAAAAACTATTCCTTGTTTTCTTAAATTTGGCATCTTGTTTAAAACATACTTAAACCGTAACGCAGAATACTACTTAATATTAAATCCATTGTTTTACCTTTTTCTTTATAAGTTTCTCCCAAGAAGATGTTGTCGCTAAGATCTAGTGGATTATTCAGATATGAAAAAGAAAGAAATCATGCCTCCCAATATTCCCAGATGTGTATGGTCCCATATTTAGGCATGGCTATTACCTCCTATATGTTTTTGATTTTAATTCTGAAAGATCATAAGCTGGTTCATATTGATTCATAAACCTTCAATTTGCTGCATCCCTAGGCAGGCTATCTTTTAATTTATGTCATGCTTAACTAATAAACCCTAAAAAAATAGCATATCTAGGCCTGATCAATTAACACACTGGCGCTTACTAGATCCCAGTAATTAAGTTTTTTCTGCATGGCATGAATTTCCATTATAATTGGTTTTGAGATAAGATGGATCATGTTTGGTCTTGAAACTTAAATTTCCTTAGGTTTCCATGCGCATCGCTATCCTTATATGTTGTATTTATTTTAATGACCAACGTGGTTCATGTTTAATTTGATTCACAAGCCTTAAATTTGAGCATTCCATCTATGCATAATGAATATTTTTTTTTATAGAATATAATATTATTTTGAATCATCGTTATTTGACCTCTTTTTTTTTTTTTTTTTGAGAAAATATAGGCTACAGAGTTACTAGGTACAACAAGTAAGACATATATTTTCGCACCATAGTCCTAATTAAATAAAGATTATTTGAAAAAATTCCGCAGGTGGACCGATATCAGCTCGCCGATCATAAATTATTTTAAGTAGCAGTGTAATTGGTTCGATATGGCCAAGCATTTTAAAGAAATTGTGTCATATCAATTTGATGACTCTATTAATGTTTATAATCAAAATTAAAAGCTATGGTAAGAGCATCAAAGACATATAAAGAATAGTACTTCTCACTTCTCAAGTCCTTGATTCAATATAGTAAGCAAACTTGTAGTAATGATATTCCTTTTTTAATGTTTTTATTTTTATTTATGATGAATGTGGTGACGTACACAGGAATTTTCCTAAGAAATATCAACATTTAAAGAATATAACAAATGAATAAATTAGAGGGACGAATGAAAGTTAAGTTTTATGTTTAGCTTGAGGTGCGTGCCGTCCGCCCCTGGGTGAATGAGTTAAGGCTATATTCCTACTATAGTGTATGCATCCAAACATTTTATTGAAGCATTTGATCATATCATATAAAATCTTAGGGTGAAATTCATTTTCACTCCAAACTTTGCTTTAAGAATCAAACTCTCCCCTCAACTTTAAACAATGGTCATTCTCTCCCCTTTATCCTAATTGGCTTTTTAAAATTCCCATTTTATCATTACATTATCAATTTTTTTTTTCTTTTACTTCCTTAAAATCATGATTTTTTTTTATCTCTTAAATCTATGTAACAAATTTTCTATAAAAAAATATATTTTATTTTCGAGACGGAAAAAGAAAAGTGATAAACACTAGTTGAATATATAACTTAATGCCGTTCTATAATGAAATAAATGAGAAGAATAAGAATTTTCTTTTACTAATAATCAAAACTCTGATATCTATTTGTACAAGTAAAAATAACATGTAATAATAATTTTATAAATATATTTCAATGAAGGTAATATAAAATAATTAATAAAAATAGACGTATATTCTCTAACAAATTCATAAAGATTATCTGTTTATATCACAAATGAATTTTAATTCATAATTTAAAATATTCCATTAATGACAACCAAAACTCGTTTATGTATTGACAATAGAGAATTAGAGAGAAGTGAAACTTAATTACACACATATGTAAAAATAAACGATAACGTGTGTGTGTATATATATGCTTAATGCATTTAATATTAAAATATCAATCATAAAAATTAATATTTGATTTTGTATAAATTCATAAATGGATTATTCTACTTATAATATGAAATTAAATAAAAATGTATAAATACCTAGGTTAAAATAAATAAATTTTATATAATATAAAAAGGTATTACATAGGTGGAGGATTGAAAATGCCAAGAGTAAAATAGACATTGCCTAGGATTGGGGGGGGGGGGGGGGGGAGGAGGGTGGGAGAATATCTATTTTTCATAGTTGAGGGGGGAGTTTGATTTTTAAAGAAAAATCTTAACCTGCTAGAGATGATACATTTTTTATTTATACTTAATATCTTTGGCCCGATCCGAATCCTTTTCATGTGCCAAGTACATGAAAATTGTCTTGATGATGTTATCTTTTTGAGAGTTAAACTCACGAACTATGCATGGCGTGATACCATGCATTAATTCAGAGATGACGATTCATGAATCATATGAGACAGATCAACTCGTGGTTGCAAAAGGCACGTCATATTGTTGATTCTTGGAGCTGTTAGTCCAGGTCGTTCAGTCACGTCAACTCCATTAACTATTACCTCTCCACTCGAATCCAATGCTTTCCACTCGAAACACTGAATCATAGTTGAAAGCACAACATGTAACTCTCTCAGGGCTAGAGGCGACCCAGGACAACCCCTTCTTTCAGTCCCAAAGGGCAATAACTCAAAGCAATGGCCTTTTGCATCTATTGCGCCTCCCTTTATAGGCTCCATAAATCTTTCGGGCCTAAACTCCATTGGGTTCTCCCAATACTTTGGGTTTCTCCCAATGGACCAAATGTTCACAAACAATAGAGATCCATTAGGAATTTGGTATCCTTCCACATTGCAATCTTCAACTGATTTTCTTATTAGTAAAGGAATGGGTGGATGAAGACGAAATGTTTCATTAATAATTGCTTGAATGTATGGAAGATTTGGGCCGTCTAGTTCTCCTACTATTCGTTGCTTTCCCACGACTTTATCAATCTCTTGTTGGGCTTTTTTGAGGACTCTTGGATTGTTGGTCAGCTCTGCTATAGCCCATTCTACAGTAATTGCGGTTGTATCTGTTGCAGCAGTGAGGAAATCCTAGCAAAAGTAATCAAGAAAATTGTATTAGGATTCTTTTTCATCAAATTGAATTTCCATTTTTCCAAGCTAAGTTGGTAAGTTATTGGAAGGGAAGCTAGGAAACAAGAAGATGTGTAAGTAAAAAGATACGTACTCGTAATTAAGCTTATAGCCAGTCTATTTAATTTAATTTGACGATCAGGACTTTCTAATATAACTTCTTGCACAAAAGACAATATGGCAGGTCTCACAATATTGCCACTCTACATGATTTGAAGATTAGGCGTTTAAGAGTTCGCAATTTAATTTAGTTATCTGCCCCAAATTAGAGAAGTTCAAATCCAAATGAGTGAATGACCATGAAAAAACTTGCTTGCATGACCATAAATTGGACTTAGACGAATAACAATATTCAATTCGGGATTACTCTTAGGGTGTGAGGAAAGTGTTTTCAAGGAAAATGTTTTCATGGAACATGTGTTCTTGAAAAATGAGTGAATTTCTACTTATTTTCTCATGTTAGTTTGGGTAGCGGAAAATAAGTGAATTTTTTACTTATTTTTTCATGTTCGTTTGGTTGGTAGAAAATATTTTCAGGAAAATATCCACCCAGGCCCCACCACTCCACCCCAACCCCACCACCCCATACCACAACAACCCCGCACCTCCACCCCCCACCCCTAATTTTTTTTTTTTGGAAGTTTTTATTTTTTTTTCTAGATTTTCTAAACCACCACATCCCCCCTCCCCCCGGCGTGGACCCATACAATACCATCCCCCACAATCACCCACTCCCCACCCCCCCACCCCTTTTTTTTTGAATTTTTAATTTTTTTCTGTATTTTCTAAACCACCACATCCCTCCCCCACCCCCACCCCCTCCGCGCGCGGACCCATACTCCACCACCCCCTCCAATAACCACGCAAACTTTCAATTTTTATAAATTTTTAATAAAGGTAAAATTAAATAGGAAGTAGAAAATTCGGGAGGGGATAGGGAGTGCGTGCTGGGGGGGGTGTAGAGAATCAAATAAGAAAACTTTTCAAAACTTTTAAAAAATATTATTTTTTTGGAGGGGGTGGTGGTGGGTCGGGAGGAGGGGTGGTCGTGGGGTGAACAAAAAAACTTTTAAAACTTTTTTTAAGAAAAAAGAAAAAAAATTGGGGGTGGGGTGGGGGTTGTGCGTGGGGGTAGGGTGCGGGGTAGGGGAGTGGTTGGGGGTAGGTTTAGTGGGGGTGGTGGTGGCGGGGGGAGGGGGGAGGGATGTGGTGGTGTAGAAACCCAAAAGAAAATTTTAAAAAAAAAATTGGGATGAGGGGTAGGGTTGGGGCGGCGGGGTGGGGTGTGGGTGAGGGTAGGGTGCGGCATGGGGGGAGTGGTGCATGAGTTGTGGGAGTGATTGGGGGGTGGGGTGGTGCATGGTTGTGGAAGTGGTTGGGGTTTGGTAGTTGGGGGTGGGGGTTGGGTGAGGGTGGGGTGGTGGGAGTGGTTGGGGTTTGGTGGTTGGGTGGTTGGTGGAATGCATTTGTGGACTTGTTTTCCCTATGGAAGCCATTTTCCCCATTCATGAGGAACTTGTTTTCCTAAAGAAAATGTTTTTCAAATTTTTTGACCAAACAAATATGAGAAAATTCGAAAATATTTTCTAAAAAATGTTTTCGTCCATATCGAACACCCCCTTAGACGCATCTCTAACCTAACAATCACAATCTATGGAATAAAGTAAAACAATATATTAACAAAGATGCAATAATCAAACAATAAAATTTAGAACGCAACACTTACCAGGATCAATGCCTTTATGTGATCTTCCGTTATTTTAACGTCAGATGTCTCACTCTCCATAATATCAAGCAACAAATCCAGCAAGTCCTTACCATCATCTTTTAATTCTTCCACTTTCCTGCTATTTCTTAACATTTTCCTTCCGGTTATAAACTTCTCAAGCAAAGCATCATATTTTCTATGAGTATTTCGTGCCCTCTTCTTTATCCCTTGAAAATCAAACCTCCCACCAAATCCTATAACATCAGCAACATCAAACGTTCCAAAAATCTCCGTCACTTCAGTCACAACTTGTATTACCTCCTCAGCTTCCTTAGCGTTGTCCGAACACCGAGAACTCATCATCATCCTTGAAATAATATTGCTCGTCAATTTCAACAATTCCTTCGTCAAATTCACCGTATCGCCATTTTCCGCATTATTCATCAAAGTTTGTACAAATCTCCTTACTTCTATAGCCCTAAGGGGCCTGAAATTGTTGAGATTATGCGTGCTCAAGAGCTCACTAGTGCATAATTTCTTAATGAATTTCCAGTAGGACCCCACGGGCGAAAATGCCAAAGAAACATCGTACGTTAGTAGTGTCACAGCGGGTGAACATTCGCGTGATGAAAAGACGAGTTCGTTATTTTTGAGGAATTCTTTTGCTAGTTGAGGTGTGGAAGCTACAAAACATAATTGACGTCCGATATAAAGTTGATATAGAGGACCATAACGGCAATATAATTTGTGAAAACTACGATGAATATTCGGACTTAGGAGATGGAGATGGCCTATTACGGGCAAAGCCAGCGGGGACGGGGGACAATGGCCATGGTTATGGGTACTTTTTGATAGTAATTTCGAAAAAATGGGACGCAAAATGACAATAGAGAGGAATAAGAGGATCGCAAAAGAAAATATTGTGGGTAGCGGCATTTTAGCCAATTGTAGATATTCACTACCTTGCAGTGCATGCTTCTATCATTTACATATATATATATATATATATTGGTTTGGTGTTAGGTATAGATCAATAATTAAACTTCGGTTGCTTCTTCTCATAATGCTCTAAATATTCAAAACCTCGTGTTTTAAGAAATGGACTATCAGATTTCCATTTATTTTCATCTACCACATGGCATATATCATCAAAATGTCAAATTAATCATCCAAAAAAAAAAAAAAAAAACTTTATTGGGGCTAAGTACCCTAGATGTTTATAGCCAGTTAGCATATATATATATATATATATATATAGACGATAGTACTATATTCAAAAAAAAAAAAAACTTTGGATATAACATAAACGTTGTATGCATTGGAGTAGTACTCCATGTGTCTTAATTTATGTGGCAATGTCACTGATAACGAAGTTTAAGATAGAAAGAAAGATAAGTCGGGAGCACTAACTAATACTAATATAATATAATAGTCTAATATAATAGAAAATACTAATATAATAGAAAAGAATGTGTATTGTATGGTGTAAAATCAGTCATTGACATTTGTTTGGCTATAAATAATCTCATTAAAGGTAAATAAGAAGTTTAACGTTAAGTTGTTTTAAATAAAAAAGTATGATATTCTCTCTTGGACAGATTAAAAAGAAAAATATATGTCACATAAATTGGTCCCAATAGAATATATGTTAATATGTTACATTGTAGGTTAATTACCTGTCTCCTTTCCAGATTAATAATCACAGTTATTATAAAAAGTTACTCATAGTTTAAAACTTTTAAGTGACTAATAGTTTTTTTTTATTATTATTATTGTCGATGTATAAAAAAAGAAACTCTACAATATTTCACTTGAACCGGATAAAATAAAATTTAAAAAAAAAAAGAAAAAAAAAAAGGAACAACGACGAGTAGAATTTACGAACTAATAAAAGCTAGTAAATAGAAACTAGAAAGTATTCGGAGATAAAAATAATGAGATAAGATAACTCGAGTACTATGTTTTTCTTTACTCGAGTACTATGTTTTTCTTTCAAAAATATACACAAAGTATATATGATTTTCTCACATATATATGATTTTCTCACATTTTATGATTTTAGTTTTCCTTATAAGAATTAAAGAGTACGTTACACAACATTTGTAATTTTGTTAGACAAATATCAAATGACAGTTTATGGTGATCCATTATATCGTTTGCCTCTTGTAAATTCTAAATTGTAATGTGAAGTTGAAAGACCGTAATCACATCATAGGGATTTTGTATGGAAATGTTTCTATAAAATTCTTCTGACTTCTAGGGATTATTTATTGTGTATGGAATTGTTGTCCGGGTTAAAACTGCTTACTTAAAAGGTAGAATTAATGCCATTTAAAACTTGTTAGTTAAGTACAGTTTATGATGATCCATTATATCGAATTCTTCTGACTTCTAGGGATTATATATTGTGTATGGAATTGTTATTCGGGTTAAAACTGGTTATTTAAAAGGTAGAATTAATGTCATTTAAAACTTGTTAGTTAAGTACACTTAGGGCCTGGAAAGCCACCCAGGTAATTGGAATTGGGTGTAATTACAAAGTTTGGCCTGTTTGTTTGACCAGGTAATTACACAGTTAGGTGGCAATTGAGTGTAATTGAGAGGGTGTAATTACACTCTCCAATTCTCAAAGGGGGGGGGGGGGGGGGGGGGGGGGAGGCTGAGAATTGGGTATAATTACACGCTGTAATTACAGGATTACTTTTTAGTCTATTTCTTTTTAATTTAATTTTAATTTTTTTTATTTCTATTTTATTTTATTTTAATTTCTTTTATTTTCTAGTTTCTTTTTATTTCTATTATTTAATTTCTTTTTTATTTTTACTTTTTAATTATTTGTATTTTTAAAATATATTTTTCTTTTTATAGAATTTATATCTCATTTCTTTTCTTCTCATTCCCAACCTTTACGTCTTGTGGTTTCATGTAATTGCTCATATTTTTTTTAGTTTTTGTTTTATTCATTAACCGTGTTAATATTCTAATTTTTTAAACTACATCTCTTAATATTAGAAAGAATGAGTCATTAACAAATTTAGCATATAATAAGTGACATTATTAGAGTAGAATTTCATTGTGAATGAGGTTATAGACTTATATTTTCCCTTTCTTTTGAATTATAGGAATATTTACTTATGTTACATTGAAACTTACTTATGTAACGTTGCAATTTGACATAAGAGTATTATGTTAAAAAAATTCTTTTGAATTTTAAATTTAGGTTATATTTTCAATTTTAACAATATTTGCTTTAGTACTATTGGCTTGTTATTTTCACATTGTATGTTGTTTATTTTTCACTTACACTTGATAGAATTATTGTCAAACATTTGAATAGAGTTATGACATTATATTTATAAATATTCTTTTTTTTTTTCAAACATCCAATCCCATGATGTTCTCACAAAAAACGTATGCTTTTAAGTTTTATAATCAATTAAAATTAAAATATTATTAATTTTGAAATTATATATCAATTATTTTTTACAATATTAGTTACAAATATATGATTATTAATTAACATATTTTCAATAAACAATGTATTATTAAATAACTAATTTAATATCATTTATAAAGGCACATATTTTTAAAATATTAATTTTAAATTTTTTATAATTAAATTTTATTTTTAAATTAAACTAACTGTGTAATTACACTTGTGCAGCCAAACAGCACGCTTATAGTTACACTATAATTACATTATGACAAGCAAACAGATCGTAGTAAGTACAATGCTGTGTAATTACTAGATTGTGTAATTACTATGATAGTAATTACACCAATTCCAATTACCAGTGGCTTTGCAAACAGGCTCTTAGTAGTAGTTCATACAGGGACCACTTCATATATAGCATAGCCAATATAGTACATTTTCTTTTTAATTCGCCTCCAGTTGAATATAAGTTTAGCATAACCTACATTAGGTTGGTTATAAAATGGCGTGACATTCACATAAGCTTTTATATCGGAATGGAATTTAACGTGCATGGACCAATCTATATCTATTATATAATATAAAGCTAGACATAGACAATGTGACGTGGCACCTCTCTATGACCACCATTTCTATTTATCTTTTTTCTCCTTCTTTTGGCCTTTTCTCTAATTATAAAATGAAAAAAAAATCTAATTATCTCTTAATTATTGTGCTCAATAATGAACAACTTATGGCTACTCATTGATTAACATGGAGTAAAAACGGTAGTTCATTTTTTATTTTATTTTTAATTTAAAGCCACCTTCAGGGTGGGGGGTTTAGGCCGGACCCCTACCATGTATATTAATAACCAAAAGGAGAATACATGCGCTCAAGTGCCTAACCTCATATACAGTTTGTAAAGTAAAGGACATTCCCTTTGCTTCAATTCTTGCTCACCAAGAATTAGTGTTAAAAAAATTACAAAAATTAGGACCAAAAGTCACTAAACAGAGGATGAGAGTATGACTCTCTTGATCGTAGTTAAGCTTCCAAAAGTATAAGATTAGACTATACATGAGGAACCACATCAGAGTATTTGATGTCCTTGATCTTTTTGTTCCTAATCTTAAAATTAGGAAATCTCCATTTATCCATATTGACAGGAATGCGCACGAATCCCCTTTTTAATAAAGCCCAATTTACGGTTTAGCTTGAATCCACTCACGTAATTTTAATTACCTTAATGCTAATTAAATTCCTATTCTGCATTATGTTGTTGTATTGATGCATTACTTAAATTTTACATTTTTGCAAGTGCTACTACTATATGTACACACTCTCAATAACCACACTACTTTTTGAAGAAAAAAAATCAATTTATATGGTGATTACCTACCGTTGCAACGGAAGAAAAATCAAAACGGAGAGTCTTTCATCATTAAATTGTGAACACTACTATATATACACATACTCAACATATGAATATCAAATATTGATCTTCTACTGCGCAGACAGTCATTTGATCTCTTGAGTTATGTTAGTGTTTGGTTTCATATATCTTTGTAATGAAAAAAAACAATTGTCATGGAGCTTATATTGGTTTGCATCAATTTTCTCACATTCATTTGAGCTACAAGTAGGAAGCAGGCTTTGGTAGAGCATGGGGATTTATTTGAAGCTTCTACATAAGGCAAGACCTCATTTTATCTTATCAGTATTTTATGTGTGCGCTTTTAAAACTAAGCATCTTTTTCCATTATTGCTATATTGGTTAAGATATGGATGTTTAACTTACTTTTACCATAATATATATGATAATCTCTTTGTCCAAGAATTCTCCTTTTGAATGTGATGATGAAGGAGGATTAACTCTTTGCATCATGCTCTTACTTTTCCTCTCCACAAATAAGCTTAATGTCTTCTCTTTGGATAGCATATCTATGCATTTTGAGTTATATATATATATATATATTTTAATCAAGTTGAAGTCAATTTTCAACAATACAAAAGTTAGATAAATCGACGCTAAATCTATGGCAAACTTCTCGCTGGACACCAAAGAAAGGAAAGTAGGGAGTGGTTAGTTTGAATGGATATGAATTGCCTCTTCCTTTTTCACTTTCATTTCAAAAGTGATTAACTAATATATAAGTTATGACTCAAAGTAACTTTTGCAAGCTCATAGTCTCAATGTTATGAAAATTATAATCATGAGGCTTTGCACTTTATTGTGTGGATATATATAAATAGTATTTGCAATTTGGTCGGATTTGTTGGTTATATATTTAAACTCTTTATTTCTAAATTATTGGCTTCATCAAATATTTTAGCTAGATTGTCATGAAACTTTTTTCTTTATTTAACATTTTTTGGATCTTTGTTAAATTTCTCATCATATATATATTGTAGTAAAATTTAATACTTTTAGATGCAAATTTTTTATATATCATATTATTTTTTTCTCATTTTCTGTGAATTTTCCCTCTTATTTTGAAGTATTCTCCTCCACTAAAATAATGCTTGGTTTTTAAATATGGTTTTTTTATTCAAATTTTCATATACCAATTTAGATTGGTATTTTCATATTTAACATACGGTTTTTGTCCCAAATTATTTCCTTTAAATATTTTAAACATAAATTTATGATTTCCATCATTTTTAAATTTTTTTACGACCTCATGAAGTGCGGGCAACTACACTAATATCTATATAATTCCATGTCATAGGCCCGGTGACGTGGCATGCCTCAAAAACTTAGAAAGACATTTATCTTTTTTGTCATTTTTTTGCCTTTTACTTAATTTTTAAAATTAAATATTAATTAGATTTACATCCTTTCGTAAAAGAATGAAACGCGGCTTTACCTTACATAATGGAACGGTTACAACTTTATCAATAACTATGATAATTGAAGTTTTAAAGGTTCAGTAATCGTCGCTTCCGGTGACAAAATAGAATGATCACTTTTGTTTTTTTTATCTCACCTATCACATTTGTTCACTTCCCTTGGTTTGGACCTTCTTCTACCACATGAATTCTTTCCTGCCAAAGTTGCTATGGAGTGTGTCGTTATCTCCAAATTTGTAAATGTGAAGAGAATTTACGGTATGATATAACGACACACTCCATAACAACTTTGGCAGGGAAGAATGTGATAAAAGAAGGTCCAAACTAAGAGAAGTAAACAAATGTGATCATTCTATTTTGTCACCAGAAGCGGCGGTCACTGAACCTTTAGAACTTTAATTATCACAACTACTGATAAAGTTGTAACCGTTCCATTATGCAAGGTAAAGCAACATTTCATTCTTTTATGAAAGTATGTAAATTTAATTAATATTTAATTTTAAAAATTAAGTAAAAGGCAAAAAAAAATTGTAGTTCTAACTTGACATGTAATGTGATAATTTGAGAGATTAATATGTTACAATAGGCTATATGATCTTTATAGAGATTTTTTTTTTTACACTATATAACCAAATAACTTAAATTTGATTTAAAAAAGTAGATAATATCACTCATTACATTACAAACTTTAATAATATTCTGATTTAGATCGAGGAAATCAGCTACTGGGAATTACTTGAATTATTAGTTCTTTTTAGACGATAAGGGAGTGAGGTAGTAAAAGCTTAAGAAGAGATAAGTTAATAAACATCATTTTCAACCGCCAGCTATGTTGTAGCTTTTTGGTAACTTGAGGTAGTTAAGACTTTTGTTTGTGCTTGTCGTAGATGATTGAAAACCCATATCCATAATTTTAGAATGGATTCAATGTCAGAAATTAGAAGATAACTCATACCCATCACTAGTATTTAGAAGGGATTCAATGCAAAAATTTAGAAGAGTACACGTCTCATCTTAGTGTGAGAGAAAAATAAACTAAAATTGTTAGATTAGATGGTAATTATATTTATTTTTAGGTTTTAAAAAAAATTAGTTTTTGTTCCTTCTCTTCTAAGTTTAATTTGTTAACTAATGCTTTAATAATTTTGAAAAGTTTTGTCTGAAAAACTAGTGAAGAGCATGATGATCAACTGTTAGACAATAATCATTCTTTTTACTTTTAGAATTTTAACAATATTACTTTTGGGTTTATTATTAACTGACATTTTATAATTTTCAAATGCTATGTGGATACTAAGTTTTCTTCCTTTAATCTTTGTTATTATATCTCACGTAATAATAATTTTCTTTCATACAAACATGCTTTAAATGGGTTTACAACTGATAATACTTCAAACTTTTTCTAAGCAATCATAAGCGTTTTTTTTTTTTTTTTTTACTGTTAATAGTTCTTGGAATTTCTTAATAGATAAAACTTCAATATACTCGATTGATAATATATAGTAAACTATACATTATAAAGTGTGCAAATAACATGAATTACTCCAAAAATATGAAGTTATCCAAGCAAATGTTTATTTGGTTTTCTCTTATTTCTGAGGAGTTAGTTGATTGCAGAAAATCTTTGTTGCTTTGGCATGCTAGAAGCATTCCGTTGTGGCTCTCATTGATTAAGCAGGATTAGTTGGTCCCGACATAATTACAGATAAATTTGTGTCGAGAAGTTCACCTTTTTCTTTGGCATTATTTCAATATTCAAACAGCTTCGACGAGTTTTCCGTTTCAAAATCACATGTTATTTTTGTTAACTATATTCATGTCTCATGAAAGTGTTTGTACGAGAGATGTATCGACTGCGAGGTTTATTAATGTCATTCTTTCCAGAATAATAGTTCTTTCCTGAATTTAAGAATTAAAAATTTTGTCCTCCAATAGTACAAAATGATTAACTCCATTCCTAAACGATAAATTCTTAAGATGGTGATCATGTCCTCGCAGTTCCTGTCTCTTCATCTATTAGAATAATAATGTTGACGTATGTATTTTCTAAATTAATGATAGACCTTTATTTTGGGAGAGTAAATCACAATTGTTTACCATACGCAATCTATTTGTCTTCTTAATCTTTGTACTCTGTATTGGTATTTTGCTTTATTTTTTCTATTTTTTTCTTTTTTCATTTTGTTATTAGCCGAAGAATCAAACTAATACTATGACTCAAATAATGACTTGAAGGGTGAAGATTATCATAATAAGATTGTGCCTAGCAATTTTCGATCAAGATAGTCATTGACTTAGTTTTTAGTCAAAATTCTTTTGTATTGTTTATCGACAAGTCCGACTTATTCAAACTTAATATTAATTTTATTCGGTGATGATTTTTGAAAATTTTCACATCATGAAATTCTTTATAAAGAGTATATTTTTTTAAAATTAAGAAATCTATACTTTTCATTAATATTGAGAAGATAATTATATTAATAAACAAATGTTACGGATCATAAAATATGTAAAAGACAAAATTAGTCGAACATCAAGACTTTTTATTATATATTTATAGTTCTTAAGATATATAATAATGCCAAATCATCTAAATTTTGTTCAAATGTTTTTATTATATCTTTAGTTTTATCCAAATTTACCTTAAGCTTAATGAGGTTATTTATGACCGCGCAAAATGCGAGTAAATTACCTAGTTTAATACTATGAGGACAATACATTCTTCTTCCAAAACAAAAAACACACACGTTCCGATATTTACTCGAATCTAATGAACACTTAACATGTGACTTTGTTATATATTTTTGTTTCACTTAACCATGATCCATTAATTAACATGAATACATCTCAATCTATTTTTTAAAAAAAAATTATGTTACTGTAATGTCATTTGATGTTAACATCGAATGTGAATACCTTTTTCTTTTCCTTGGTTTTTCTTAAAATAACATTATCTTGTAAACCTTTTAACTCATGAAAAATATCCTATATTCAAACCTATGTATGTATCAAGTAATCAATCTATATAAATTGCACATGTCAATTGTCAAGCACTTATTGCTTTATGCATTAGGTGCGAGTAAATACTTTCGAGCTCTGGGTTCCACGTAAGCACATACTAGTTGCAATTCCTAATTAATGAAGTAATGCTGTTTTTCCTTTTCGAATTTAAGTAATGCTAATTAATAGATAAAGATATAGGGAGCTGAGAGAGCGGCTACAGAAATCATAGGCATTGGCTATGGTTTGCCGTTTGGAATTACGCATAGGTGAAGGAATTGCATACAATTTAGGGGTGTTCAGTGGCGGATTCAAAATTCGGGAAAAAAATAATAAAAGCTAAATATGAAAATAATGTAATCTTTGAGTTTGAACCTAGGACGCTAGGGATAATTTTGAACACCCTGAATCGCTTGAGCTAACTTTTTGCATTTGTTCAGGATATTCAAAAGTTAATATATATTTACATAAACATAGAAAATCTACCCTATATGTACAATATAATTTTTGCCCCTTGCCACCCTCTAAATCCGCCCCTAGGTGTGTTTGGTAATGACGAAAATCATTTTTTATAAAAATATTTGCTTGAAAAGTTCTTTCAGACAATATGAACAAAGTTACAAAGTGAAGAGTGTTTTAATGTCCAGGTATTAGTTGAAGTAAGTAATATGAAGTTATTGTAAGGAAAATAACTTCGGCGCATAAGTGATCTAGGAAGTCTATCAAACTAACAAGTTTAGGAGGTAATTAGGACATAAAATAGTTCAGATATGCACTAAATAATGCGGTGGCCAGTTAAGAACTAGTCCCGAGGTACTATGCCAAAATTTAAAGAGGAGTTTTTATATCTAAAACAAAATTAGAGAGTTCAAAAATAACTTTCACCAGTTTTGTTTGGCTCATGTCTATTTTTGTAACGACCCGTTTGGTCATTATACTCCTTCCGGCACTTTCGCCCCTTTCTGAGGTTAGTTAGCTCACTTTGGACCCGATGGGACCGTTGACATGCTTCCCGAGGTGTCTAAATTTGATTTGGGTGACCTTTAAGTTTGGTCTTAAAACAAAAAAGAGTTGACTGAAGGTAGACTTTTGGGTAAACGGACCTTTTTCGAAAATCCGTCGATTCCGAGAGGTTCGGATGGTCATTTAGAACTTGTGTGTATATCTGGTTCGGTTCCCAATACACTCGAATGCATTTTGGGCCTTGGGTTGGGAAGTTGGAATTGAGGTATCGAGGGTTGACTCGGTCAACGAGACCTCCATTGGGAATTTCGAGCCTACGAATGCGTTCGTTGCATGTTTTTTTGTGGGTCTGTGTATGTGATTTGTGAGCAGATGGCCTCAGGAGTTGGTCGGGATTTCGGTTGAGACTTGGAAAATATTTGGAATTTCTGGTACCTGGTGTTAGCCAGGGCAGTACTAGTACCGTCCCAGCGGCGCCGCCATAGTGGTGGGATAGTCGCTGGCGCGGCCAAGCTTCATTTTTTTATGACCATCCCGACGGTCTGAAAGGATGTCGGGGCAGTCCCGATGCCGCCGTAATGGTATCAGGACTGTTATTTTCATTAAGTGTGTATTAAAAGTCCTTAGTCTATCATTTATCACCATTATGAAAATTGAGCTCTTGGGAACTGTGCTCGAGGATTCTTGGGGAAAATTCTTAGCGGTAAGTCCTTCTAATCTCCTTACTAATTCATTATTCCTAGTCATCTTAGGATTCCTCTTTACTTATTAGTTCCTTAGTAATGGAAGATAAAATGTAGATTTAATAGATATTCTACTTAGGCTTTTAAATGATGAAATTGATTGGGTTTATGCTAGATCATGATGTATCTAAGGTTGTTAATCATATATCTTCCATTATTAGTAGTGGATTCTTAAATCTAAGAGTTAGAGTTTATACCCAAAATTGGGGGTTTTGCTTGGATTTTGAAATTGGATGAATCCTTGAGTTATTGTAGAAATTGGTTGATGGGTTTTAATCACCTAGTGTCTAATTAGATATTTTACCCCCGTTTCCCCAAATTCTAGGACTGGTTTTGACCTAATTTGAATGATAGCAATATAGGTATCGATCTTCATGATTTCTAATCTAGATTTTGAATATGCCTAGACTTCCTTGATCTTGAGGCTCAGCGGAAGGGCAAGGCTAAAAAGTGATTATTGGTGTATTGTTATTCGGTCATCTAGTTAGGTTATGGCTTATCCTTGGTGAGACTTCATGTAGAGAAGCATATATTTAGATGATATTATCGGAGACAGTATGTAAACCTTCGGGTATGAAGTTGGGTTGGATATTATCTTAGGTTGGGCCCTGTTGTGTGATTGGGGCTAGCCACCCCATTGTGTTGTGACTTGATTGTTCTATTGTAGTTGGCGTGATGTCACATGATGCTAGTAGGTATTGAGGACTGTTGTTACATCTTATTTGTGATATTGTAGTACTTTACTTCTTGATGTTGATACGAGGATAGTGTTCTAAATGGCTTGTGCAGTATTCCATGATATTGTTGGCGTACCGTGTATGGTACTTGTGATATTGATCAATTATTGAAGTTAACACATACATTGCACGTATTCTCATCCTTCATGATATACTGTTGATACATTGTTGACACTTGATGAAATACCGTAATGAGCTGGGCTCGGTTTGGATGAGAGTGACGAGAGAGTCTGATATCCGATGTTTGTCTTGGAATAGTGGATTGAGTGCGTGCATGGACTCCGTAGGTCCCCCAGGGTGGTGCTGATGAAAATCCTATGTGGGCAAAGATTCGGAGTCTCATCTGTCTGTTGGGCAAAGATCCGGGACGAGTAGCACTTAGACTTCACGAGTCACCTTGGATTGTGCTACCGAGACGTCGATACTTCCGTCCGGAGTACATGTGTACACAACATTGAATTTGCATTCATACATTATCCCATTGCATTGCATTATGGTTGTTTTGTGATGATCTAGTGATTTACTTGTGTTTATCGGATTCGCATTGGATATATTATGACTTGGCACACTTGGGTTTAGATGCTACAACCTAGGTGATGACGTGTACTTGGTTTTGTTTGTGTTTGACTTATACTTATTGATTTATCTGCTTATCTTGCTTTATTGTCTGAATTATGTTAGCTATACTTAGTCGGCCTATGATACCTACCAGTACTGTGGTTTTGTATTGACCTGCACTTGCTGCATTCTTTTATGAGTGCAGAGTTCCAGGTTGGATCTTCTTCCGTCTCCCGTGGCTGATAGTTGCTATCAGGTCCCGTGACTGATAGTTGCTATCAGGATTGCTTGAGTCTACAGGGTGAGCATGAGATGTCCGCTGCCTTGAAGACTCTTCTTATTTATGTCTTACTTTCCCATTCTGAGACATACATATTTTATGTATTATTATAATTCCAGAGTTGCATATTTCGGATCTAGATGCCCTTGTATTTTCTTATTTCCGCACTTTTTCTATATTACTAGTTTAGTGGACGCGCTTTGCGCGTGTGCATCACGTCAATCAATAAAACATCAAAAAATAGCACTTGGCGTTAAATAAATGCGACATTTGCTTAAATGGTAAAATAAATACTATTATATTTACCCAATAATTAAATTCAATAAATTTATGTTAGCTAAGAGCTTTGTTAACTTGAAAAATATATATGATAATTTTGAAGAATAATTAAATTGGATTTTTTTTCTAATTAATTAACTCTATTTATTTATTCTAAAAAAAATGATTTACTTTTTGTTGATTCAAATTCTTAGTAATTAGCTCATCCCAAGATATACATATTTAAGTTTAATAATTCTACTACCCGAAAATAATATTAAAATTCGAAATTAAAACAAATAACAATCAAATAGAGATTTTATTTTTTTAAAGAAAAAAGGAGAAAATTTTAAGATGTTATGTGAAACAACGATGGATTAGATATTGAAAAGTAGATTTGTTAGTTCTTTGAGATCCTACTTTTCAAAGAGCTAAGAGTTAAATGTAATGCAAACTTTCAATAGATTTGTAGTGATTAATGATTGCAATATGTATTAGGACATTCAAGTAAGGATCAAATTTATATAAGGTAATAATGTTAAATTCTTAATACCAAGACTTCCCGCATAGATCAAATTAGGAAATATTCAATAGATTTTTTTAATTTAATTCAAAGTCCTAAATATTAGAAAAATTATTAAATGACTGTTGACACCCAATTTTGTCCCTCTTTTATTTAATTTACTCGGGGTTTCTAGATTAACTTGACGAGCTAAATGTTTTATTTTTTTATAATATTTTATTGCTATTACTAATATCACTACTTTTATTTTCAACATTATGAGCATTACTTTATCACAAATTTTAAACGGTTAGTCATCGTTTCATGTTCGGGTTTGGAATCGTCAAATTAATTACAAGACAACACTTTGTAAAAAAACTTTATCGTCTTTACATAGCATATATTGTACTAGTACTTAAATTAGAAGC
Organism: Lycium barbarum; assembly: GCF_019175385.1. Taxonomy (NCBI): domain Eukaryota; kingdom Viridiplantae; phylum Streptophyta; class Magnoliopsida; order Solanales; family Solanaceae; genus Lycium; species Lycium barbarum. Next base: position 166,093,260 of record NC_083337.1, read on the forward strand.
CCAAAAAATAATTAAATAGAGGAGGAAAGACCAACAATTTTCAGCCAAATTAATGACCCGAAATACAAATACAATATTATTCCCTATCCAAATAAACAACCCACATTTTATACCCAACCCACATTTCTTTCAACCCATATTTAAATTAATGGGCCAGCCCAAACGGACCAGCCCAATCCTATTTTTACCCGGCCCACTTATTCTTTTTCTTTACCCTAACCCTTCCTCCCTCTCTCTTTCTTTCCTCTCATCTTCCGCCTCATCTCTCTCTCTTCTCGCCCTTTCTCTACGCCCGCCGCCTCCCTCCATCTCTTTCCCTACCCCTCTTCTCTTTCGCCTCCCTCATCTCTCTGCCCCTCACGTTCCACACATCTCCCCCCACTTCACGTGACACCCACTTCATCCCTGCCACCTCCACTTACCCTGTTCCCCACCTTCTCTGTCTCTCCCATACTCCTTTTGCACGCCTCTGCCATTCCCACTCACCTCGCGCCTCTGTCACCCACTCATCCTTGTCTCATACGCTCCTCTCTCTCCTTTCTTAAACTGGAATCAAAACCCTACTCTTAGTCCTATATATATATGAGTATTCAGGGTTTGAGAGAGGGGGGATTTGGACTCAGGTTTTCAGAGAAAAAGGAAACACAACAAATCGAGAAGAACCCGGAAATCAAATAAAAAAGGGATTGAACACGATTTTGAGAATTCCTGGGCTGGGAATTCTGTTTTTTTAGCCACTTAGATTCCTCTGAAAACATTAATATTCTTAAACCTTAACGCTTTGGGGTAGAGATTCAAAATAGCAAACCATATTTTTGCTCTTTTTCTCCCCCTGCTACTAAATTTCGATTCCAAGCATAGACGAGTTGAGGTTCGCTCGCGTTCGGGTCTATTCATAACGAGAGTGTAGATTCGACGACTTCGACGCCTCAGTTCATTGCGCACAAAACAGGTGAACCTCGATACATTTATCACTTCTAGTCTTTAATTTCTGCTTTTAGTTAAATTTTAGCTGATTCTGCTATTTAGTAGTTATGTAGTTTTCTGGGTCGTTGTATTATTTCTTCGATGTTTGGGTGCTGTTAGGATAGATATTAACTGCTAAATGAATTTGAAAGTTATACTGTAATTCGGATGCTCAGACTGAAATTCCAGGACTTAGAACTTATTTAAAATCGAATATACATAGGATATACAGTGGGATGCCAAGGTAAGAAAGAGAATATACATTCGATATACATCTGATATACACCTGATATACACACCCCCGTGTGTATATCTTAGGTATATTATTTATATGATTAGAACAGGCCAGCATTGTCTCTTCTTTACTCTATATTGTTTAAATACTATACCCTGTCATGAACGTAATCCATTTAGATTTAAATACGATAAAATGATTATACAATATGTTGGTATTGGCTGCTGAATTCTGTTTGGTTCTAAATCCGAATTCTGTGTTTAGTTCCCTTAACAAGTTGTGTATTAAACCTTGTTCCACTTCTAGTTGGTTAGGTTCAGTTCAGTACCTTAGTAGTATTATGCATGCTACTGTTTTCTTCCAGTTAATTTAATCTTGATTGGGCAGTTAATGATATCTATCTGTGCCTATCTTAATTTGGTTTAATTTTCAGCTTGATGCATGATAGTATCTCTGTGTTTAAGTTTCAGTTTGGTCTATCTGAAGCTATGATTGTATAAAGTTTAGACCTCTGAGTTGAGAAGGATATTTGATCCAGACTGTTTGCATGTTCTTTAAGAGTGTTGTTTAAACTATGTGGCTGATGTTGTTAATTAGATGTTGGTTTTAATGTCTAAACATCTCAGAATATGTTCCTTTAAATGGGTAAAAGTATTCAAAGTTAATTCTGCCCCTTTTAAGTTTATTCTACACTTTGTCGAGATTAATTAGTGAACACTTGAAATTCTGCTATGTGATTGGAATATGAACATTCCCCTGTTGGTGTGTGAATTTTATCTCCTCCCTAAGAAAATATGGCTAAAGCATTTTCACATCTTTCCTTTTCCCTTTAGGATTAAACTCAAAAGTTAAAAAACTGGTTCCATACATAGCTACTTGCCTCATGTCAATCACATTCGAAGCCTGTTATTCTGTTTGCCTTTTTGTGGTGGTTCCTTAATTTGGCAAAAATTTGTTAAGTCTTGCATAGGGATGAGAATAGGTAGTGCTCCTCTAAGGTTTAAATGGCATGACAGGGAGTCTTTAAATTTCCCCAATGAGTAGTAGTACATGGTAATCCTGTTGTGCTGTTTGGCTCAGCCCCTTTGACAATTGATTGTTGGTCCATTCTATGTATGCTTGTCATTTGCAAACATCTTCAAAAGAACTAAAATTTTGCACTCATTTGTTGATCTACTTAAGATCCATTTTGCTGCAGAGCCATCATAGTATCATAGGTTATTTCTTTTGGTGTTGTCTCCCTAAATCTTACTATGACCTATCATTCATTCATCTGATCAGATAGCAGAAATCTCACCTGACCCTTCTGATGAGCTGTAACTGAGTCATTCACAATTATACTTGCCTTATTCATTCCTCCAAATGCTGCCCAGTGACCTCTCTGTTTCGATCAAATCATCAGTGCATTGTGAATGTTTGGAATTTGGAGCATATACAATGTGGCGAACCAGTCTCCGTGTTTGACTCTGTTAGCCTATCCTTACGTTTGTCGAATACATCCATTTAAAACATGGACACCCCTGTTGAATGTTGCTGTTTTGTTGTGAATCGGTGTCCATTACAAAGCGAATGTGTCTTGAAAGTTTTAAAAATGTCAAGTATGTTTTATGCAATATTGGTTATGTGAAAGAATGTCGCTTGAGTTTCTTGCGCTGTACTACGGATTAAACATATAGTTTCCACAATACATATAAATTACACCTCTTCTCTGTATGGGTGATTAGTCCGAATGTTTGTTTGGATATTGAGTAGTTCGAATTAATTCCCGTCATTAAGCTAATTGTTATATTCTGTCCAAACTGAGATGCATGTTTGAAATTAAAAACCAACTGCATTGCTGGGACAATCCTTAGCCATATTGCTACTTTATTTAAAGTTCCAAATTTATTAGTTTGGCTTATTGCTTATATATGTTTACCTTTATTTGTGGATCATATACTAATCCTTTTCCTTCATTTTTTGTCTCTGCATGAACATCGCATACGAGTCCAAAGAGACTCGCCTCCTTCCGCACTTGGCGTTGGGCTAAAGCCCAACATAACTCCTCTCGAGTCAGCCCATATAGTAGCGGCCAATCCGCAGCCAAACAAGGAAATAAAATTTGGGCCTAAGCCCAATAAATGTGAACAGCAACAGTGACGCAGCAGCAGTCCCTGGAAATGGGCTGAACCCATTTAACCTATTTGCTCCTCCATTTTATTTTTTTGTGCATTTAATTGGTAATTGTATGACTGATACTTGTTTATTTGCTTAGAGTAAGTAAACCTTAGCAGAATTAGTAGTTTAGTATGGGTAGTTAATTCCACAAATCACATTCACTTCTATTTTTAAAATTATTTACAGTATCTATAATATATATATATTATGCTTACTGTCTTAGAAGTTTAAAACGTCACAAATTTTACATACTAACGTTAGCTTGTTTTGAGAAATAAAAGGCAAACTAGTTCCATGGATAATTATTCCACCTTAATTCCTTTCCAACACTTGAAACATATATTTGTTAAAATAATCGTTACATAGTCTATATTGAACTATTAGTCTTTTGTAGGTCTTACTCTTAATAGCACTAAAAATCTTCTTTTATACAAATAACTATTTTTCTACAAGTTTTACATTCAATAACTTTAGCGATACAAGATACTTTCTTAGATATTTAAATATTCACATCTACATTTTTAGCCTTAATTAAATAACATAAGTCCGGTCGGTTAACCATTGTTAATGGGTCTTAAAGGATGCCTAATACCTTCCCTTTAGACTAATTGAACCCTTACCTAGAATCTTAAGTTTCGCAGACCTTTAAACAGAATTAACTTTAAACATAATTTTAATTAACTTTAGGTGTCCTAATTCACCGTAAATAATTAGGTGGCGACTCCTTAAAACAAATTAACAAAAATAGGAATCACCAATATGTCGTACTTCTACTTTAACTCCCGGGTTAAAATGGGGTGTGACAATGACTACTTTGTCTATTAAAGAATTTTTTAATGAAGGACAAAAAATTCAATCAACATCTTTAAGGCCGTTCGTGCTTTTAATATAGTGTAGATTAGTTTTCAGGCTAGTTTCTGCATACGTGCTTGCATTACACTATATATAAGGGACAACAAAAAGGCCTTTGTAGTCCTCACAAAAGTTTCCAAAAAAAATGTCAAACTTTTCATTTAATTACTTCTAGGTCCTGATCTTATTTTTTAAAGTCATTTATTTTTTGTTCTTCTGGTCTAATTTTCAAAAGTTGTTGAGCCTTCTACCTTGGAGCTCGCCTAATCCGATATCCGATACCCCCATTGGAGCTCGCCTAATCCAGATTCGCGTCGTGTAGGGCCCAATTGAGGGAAGCGCTCCCCACCAAGGATTTTTTTCATACACAGGCTCGAACCCGAGACCCCTGATTAAGGGAGGAACAACCCCATCCGCTGCACTTTATTTTCCCTGTTGCTTTCTTCTTTTGATCTTATCTATTAACCTAAAAAATAGTCATCTCTTCGCTAGATATTCTTGCTTCTTTCTCTCCGTTTTCTCCTTTTTTCATTTGTTGCTTATTATAGATTTTTACATGTAAGCATTTCTTTTACTTTATATTTGTATTATGAAATTTGAGAATTTTTGAAAATTCTTTTATTCATATGTAAGCATTTCTTTTACTTTATATTTATACTTTAATGAGCTCATATGTGTTTATCAAGATTTGTACAAAAATGATTTTCAGATAGCTTTAAAGATTATTAAATGATGTCATATAGTGTTGAAAATGAAGATAATGTTATCAGTCAAGATCGGGTTATCTTTAAAATCTCTTGTTTGGTTAACTAAACTTAATCTTTTAAACACAAAATGAATTTGAAGCAGGGCGGAATCAGAGTCTCAGCTACTGATTTGATCAGATTCGGTGGCACTTTGGTTGATTTGAAACTCATAAATTTCAAATTATGGCTCCACATTTAATTTGAAGTAAATAATTTCATCAAAATGAAAGTTAAGCTATTAAAGGAGTGAAATGAAAGTTTTACTTTTATATATTAAAAATATACTTATTTGAGGTTTAATTATTACCAACATAAATTATATTTATTTAGCTAAAATATTTACTTTTGTTATCTGAAGTTTGGGCCCGGGCTTTAGCACAGGCCTTGTGAAACTAGTGTGTCAATAAATCAAAAAAATTATACAAAGAAAACAAAATATGTAAAGTCATATGTTGAGTGAAACAAACAGAAATAACACTATAAAATAGTGATTTATCTATGGAGCTAGCCTTTTCTATACCAAACTAAAAATTTGGTTGATTATCAAGGTCTCCACAAGGAGAATGATGTGCCTCCTCACCTGACTCTAGCTATTTTGCATATTGCATGCCGAACATATAACATGGTGCATTCACTGTTGTTGACACCCAATTTTGTCCCTCTTTTATTTAATCTACTCGGGTTTCTAAATTTACTGACGAGCTAAATACTTTATTTTTCACAATATTTTATTGCTACTACTATTAGTATCACTACTTTTATTTTCAACATTATAAGTATTACTTTATCACAGATTTTAAACGGTTAGTCATCGTTTTGTTTTCGGGTTCGGATTCGTCAAATTAATTATAAGACAACACTTTGCAAAATATTTATTTTTTACATATTAATTATTTATTGTCTTTACATAATATATATTATACCAGTTATTAAATTAGAAGCCCAAAAAATAATTAAATAGCGGAGGAAGGATCAACAATTCTCGGCCAAATTAATGGCCCAAAATACAAATACAATATTCTTCAACTCTACCAGCCCACATTTTCAGCCAATTTGAGCCCAACAATTAATCCAATAAAATCTTTTCGGATCAGCCCACAACCATTTCTACCCTAACGGACCAGCCCATACCCGAAATTGACCCGACCCGGTCCGGCCCAATTCCCTTATTCTTTACCCTAACCCTACCCCTTTCTTTTCTTTTCTCACCCGCCTCCTTCGTCGTCTCCCTCTCTTCACGCCTTTCTCCCTCTCGTTTTCTCCCTCCTCTTCCATCGTCATCTCCCACGTTCTCCCCACCACACTCCCTGCCACCTCCACTTCCTTCTGTCCCCCTCACGTTCTCTGTCACTCCACCATCGCTATCTCTGCTCCCCACTCACCACTGTCTCCCACGCCTATCTCATACGCTCCTCTCTCTCTTCTCTTAAACCAAAACAAAACCCTATAAATCTATGGAAATTGATTCTTGAAAGGGGGGATATCTTTGGGATTTTGGGGGGATCCGACACTTTTTATATTTTCGTTATTATTCTAAATCTGGGTTTATTCGGATTCTGTTTTGTCAGAGTTTGATTCAGCCACCTTAATCCCTCTTGAAATATTCATATTGCTATCACTACATCGGAAAACACTCATTTGAAGTGTTAAATTATTCATCTTTTATAAATTCGGCTTTCACTTTGGAGTCGAGGTAGATTCGACGACGTCGGCACCCACTTCACTGCGCACAAAACAGGTAAACTTCGATATAATTGTCACTCGTGATCTTTAATTTCTGCTTGTTCAAGATTTTTAGTTTATGCTGCTATATGTTAGTGATTATGTAGTTTCGTTGTCGTCGCGTTATTCGTTTGACGTTTGGGGTTTGTTAGGATAAGACATTAATCATTAATCGAATCTGAAAGGTGTCTATTGTTGTTTAAGATATGAATTTCCAGGATTTAGGACGTATTTAAAACCGCATATACGTAGGATATACAGTGGGGTATCAAGATAAGAAGAAACATACATTTGATATACATCTGGTATACACACCATTTGTGTATATCTTAGGTATATTACATATACGATTAGAACAGACCAGCATTGTCTCTCTTTTACTCTATTTTTTCAAAATAAGATACCCTGTCATGAATGTAATCTGTTCGGGTGGATATGATAGAATGATCATATGACATATCGACATTGGTTGTTGATTTTATTTGGTCTGCAAGATCATGGTTGTTTGTTTAAACTGATAAGATTAATGTTGAATGATGAGCTTGAGACTTAGGCCAGTTTACCTTGTCATCGCTGTGTGGTTTAAGTTCAAATTCGATTAATGCTAGATGATAATAGCTCGTCTAGTCCCTTGTAGTCTCTGTTACCTTCTGTTGATTAACGTATTAGTATAATGATATTTGGTTTAGCATTAGATCCCAAGTGTGATTAAGTCATTATGCTGTCATGGTCTTTGTCATGATTGACTGATTAGTGTGCCTTTAACCCAGCTTAATTACTGCCTAGCCTAACCATGATCATATGATGTTGTTTGGTTCTGGTTTAACCCATAATAGAAACTGTCTGGCTAGGGTGATTCTAGCATATTTAGAGTTGTCTCATTTTCTGTTTTGACCATAGCTTAATAATGCAGTCTTAAGTCATTAAGGGCTGTAGGTATCCTCTCTAGGCTTCAACTTGGACTCAGTTCATTATTAAGGCATCAGTGATTCTTTCACGTGTGTAAGTTAACTGTAGTTAGGTTTGTGTATGTTGCTTTGGTTGTATTTGTTCAAGGGCTGCCAAAGCTATATAAATTGTTCGTCTTGGTCTGGTTTGACCTGATGTAGCTTGATTAATGTATGGGTCGTTGTGAACTTGTTCATCTTGATCTTTTAACTTGAACCAGATCTGAGCCTAATGTCTCAATACCGTGTTTATGATGTGTGCTAGCATGATAACAGCCTTAAGTTTTGTCTAAATATAAGGTTTACGTTAAACCCCCTTCTCCTTAACTCGGGTGACTAAACACTTTTTTTTTTCTCTTGTTATTGTGAGTGTGAGTTAAATCTTGAAATATGTTGTATGCCATATCTCCCACAATGAAACTATCAAAGATTTTCGGTCATGGAATGTGTTTGTTTCCATTTAAGTTTAATAGATTGAGAAGATAATGGTTAGTTGTATGCATTGTGATCCTTTTATTTCATGCCCACTCTGGATAGAATGGGATATGCTCAAGTGTTTATCTTTGATTGATTCAAAACCGTATCAGCCTATGTATTACCAATATGTGTTATCCCCTTTGGATATTGTTTGAGGTTCAAAGGGAAGTACTTGGTTGGACTTGTAAGATTCAGTGAGGTTTAAGTTGATAAGTTGAGGGATTCATATTGATATATCCCACGTATTGTTTAAAGTATGACTTACTTGTGTGTCCATCTGAGTGTGTTTTGAACTTAGACAAAACTGTGCATGCATAGATATTCTAGTATACTGATTAGTATTTAGCATGAGTATGAGTTGTTGTCCAATATATCCGACATATGCCTAACTTGCACTGCTACAAAGCCGCCTATCATCCTTAGCCTTGCCTTATGTGGATACTCACGTATATACGGAAAATGTACAAGATATACACAATCTACCAATCTGTTTCGCGTTTATATTTTACGTGTTTAATCTCACCCGTTGATTATATACTAATTCTTGTCTTTTATTTTATGCATAAACATCGCATACGAGTCCGCGGGGACTCGTCACCTCCCATTCGGCGTTGGGCTAAAGCCCAACAAAATCTTTCCCTCTGTTCCAGTCTCTCTGTCCGCAGCAAGGAAATAAAATTTGGGCCAAAGCCCAATCAATGCCAACAGCAACAGTACCACAGCAACAATATAGAGGAAATGATTGGGCCTAAGCCCAATAAGCATTAACAGTTCAGCTGGGCCTTAATAAATGGGCCAAACCCATTTACTCTTTTACTCTCTTCCTTATTTTTTTGTGTATTTTTATTTGCTTTTGTATAACTAACATTTATGCTTGTTAATTAAGATAAGCTTTAGTAACATTAAAAGTTTTAGTTTAGTAATGGGTAGTTAACTCCATAAATTATATTCACTTCTATTTTTAAAAACTATTTATAGTATCTATAACACTTATTTGAGTAATTGATTTTTAAAAAAAGCATGACTACATCTTTTGGCTAACGGAATAATAATTTATACTCACTATCTTAGAAGTTTAAAACGTCACGAATTTTACATAACATTAGCTCATCCTAAATAAAAGGCAAACTAATTTAACGGATAACTCTTTTACTTTAGTTCATTTCAAACACTTGAAATACACATTTGCTGAAACATCAATATAAATCTTGCAATAACTCTACAAATACATTTTAATTTGTTAGTTAGCGTAATTCATATTCGGAATACATATGAAACATCACTCATCCCATTTCTTTTGGTTTATTTATAATTAAACTCTTATTAAATCACTACATTTTCTACAAGTATATTTTTAAACATTATTATTATACTATCGTTTAAAATTTCAACAACATTTATAGGTCGTATTTCAAAATAGCATTAAAAGTACTTTTTTTTTACAAATTATTATTATTCTTACAAGTTCTATTTTAAATAGCATTCTTACATATTTATCTATAACTTTAGCCATACTTACAAATCTACTTTCTTTTTCTATAATACTATATTTACACCTAGCCTAATTAAATTTTAGTCCGGTCGGTTAACCATTGTTAATGGGTCTTAAAGGGTGCCTAATACCTTCCCTTTAGACTAATTGAACCCTTACCTAGAATCTTAAGTTTCGCAGATTTTAACAGAGTTAACTTTAGAAAATAACTTTAATAAACTTTAGGTGTCCTAATTCACCATAAATAATTAGGTGGCGACTCCTTAATAAACCAACAAAAAAAAAAACAGGAATCTTCAATATGTCATATTTCTAATTTAACCTCCGGGTTAAAATGGGGTGTGACAACTGTAATTATCAATGGCCTGTATGTTTTCAAATCTCTATTATCAATTAAAGACAGAACTAAAAACATAATATTTAAAACAAACACTGAAAATTGACTTTTAAAACTTTCAAAATAAAATTCAACATATATTATCTTATGGTGACTGAGAATTGTGACAGTCAATCCTCATCATTCTTTTGTCTCGCCGAATTTCAAATAGTCTTGCAATATCCTACAAAATAAACAAAATCAAATTAGTAACTTGAAATTTTAGTCTCATCTGCATTCTTTTGGGCGAGATCACAAATCCTAGCGAACATAAATTATAACAATTAAAAAAAATCTGAACCATTTTCAACTAAAAGTAAGGATAAAATCTCAAAAATCACGCAAAGCACACAAATTAAATCACACAATCCGACGTTAAGGACACAATTAAAAAAACATTTAAAGCGATGAACTTAAATTAACAGTAAACATATGCCTACAGCAGATTAAAAAAAATTCCAAATTGCAAATAAAATAGAAAATAATAGGGACGAATTTCTTGGATGATAGTCTTTCACTAATTTCCTTAGCATCCTTTTGTATCTTGACATTAAAGAGGCAGTGTTTACGTAATTTTTCTTTCTTTCTATTTTCTGTACAATTCTTATCAACATATGCTTGTTAAATTACTGAAAAACAAAGAGTTTTAAAAAATTTGATCAACAAATAGCTTGTAAATTAGAACTTGGTTAGTGTTAGAAGTCCATCCAAAGTCATATTACACATTAAAATAACTGTCATAATGAAATTATTGAAAAATAATTACAATTTACCTAATATGAAATCATTAAAAATTAATAGTGATTCCTACCTTGGTTAAATACGGAAAGATTTAATAACAAAATCAGTTTCTCTAGTTATATATATATGATAGCATTGGAACTTTAAAAAGTAAGTAGATGATGGGTGGGGTTGGGTGGGTGGTTAGTTAATTGCGATGTCCTAAATATTAGAGAAATAAATAAATTATGATTTTGTCTAATGTAAAATTTATTTTAAAAGTGTAAAAAAGAAGAACCACATTTTGCTAAAAGCCTTCACGCTTATACAAGGTAAAATCTTAGCTGATTTTAAAGTCCTAATTATTAGGACTTCATATAAAATTCAAATAAGAAAAGTTAAATGAGTAAAACTTTAGTTGATTTTAAAATTCTAACTAGTAAAAAAAATAAGTAAATGACTATTGAAGGAAAAGAAAACCAATGATAATTCACGGAAATCACAATCTTCGGAATTTCATCGTTATTCTAAAATATGAACATTACGATCAACTTTATTCTTGCCAGATATCTATGAACATAAAAGTGTGAATCCAAAATAAATGCTCCATATGTTTGTATCTTGGAGAGATTGCCCCTAAAAGGAGTTCAAAATTTTGTAAACGATTTTATGTGAAACAAAAATAATGTGATTTGCTTGTGTTATTATTTTTCTTTAACAGATTTGGCAGAATATGAGAAAGTTCAAATAAGGAGGAGTTTTGATATACAAAATTTAGTTGATTTTGAATCTCTTAAGTATTAGGGAAAAATTAAATGACTAAAATTAGTTCTTATATTTGGTCCTAAATTAGGACTTTAATTTATACAAGGAAATATTTTTTATACACAATAGTTGGTTTTGAAGTCCTAAATATTAGGAGAATAATTATAAATATAATTAAATAATAATTTGACGAAGATAGTTAATGACAACAGCTGAAATACGATAACCAATTATTTTCGAAAAGACAGAGTCGATAAATTATGCCAATGTGCAACATAAATAAAACCGCATAATTAGGTATATAAACATAAATTTTTCAATATGAAAAAATAAGTCACGGGAGATAATCACTTTCTGGTAGAATGTACTTCATCTTTTCGACAAATATTATCAACAAATGTAGAATAATCAATTTCATAACTCACAAGTCACGTCATCAGAAATTAGTTGCAGCTTTCAATAAACCATCAATGGTCATAGAATAAATCAATAGCCACAACCAGCTTAAACACGATCTCCTAGTATTTTCGAAAAGACGGAGTCGATAAATTATGTTGATCTGCAACATAAACAAAATCGCATAATTAGAAAGTAAATAATTTTAAATAAATAAAAGACCACGTTTATACATGAAGAAATATAAATGACTTGAGATAGGAGGCAAAAGCTCATTGTTGGCAAAATATTCTATCAAAACAATTTGATCCTATTCAAGTATTTATAAAGAAGTAAAAGAACACGTATATGGATTCTATCACTTAGAATCCATTGCAAATTAGGATCCCTCTTTTTAACGTGATTTACCATACTTGTGTTGATTTCTTTTGCCAAAAGCTTAAGTGAAATATTATAAAATAAGGGCAAAAAATTCAATCAATATTTCCAAGACCCTTCATACTTTTAATATAGTATAGATTATCGTAATACTTACGTTATTTGATCTCTTCCGCTTAATTGATTTATTTACTTATGCCTAGTTTTTCTTTTTATTGTTTTTTCTATGAAAATGAGCCCTCAAATTTCCTCCTAATTTCTACCACCTTGCTTAATTTGGATGTACACGTGACTGACACATGCTAACCCAATTGCATTTGCAAGCGTCTCCTATTATGTCAACGGATACCTTATATTTAACGGCTAGTTTGTTCTCAATTGAGCGCTTTCTTGGTGATCAAAGTATCTTTTCTTTATCTTTCTTTCGCAATATTAATACCACTTTCTTGGTGATCAAAGTATCAATTTTCAGTAGATAAAGAATTGATCATTCCATCTGTTTTACTAAAAAGAAAGTCTCTCACAGTTCATCTTCCAAGAACTCACAATCCATTGTGAAAGTCATCCATACTATTGTATTTTCTTGCAAAGGGTCTTGTGGGATTATCTTAAGAATGTGGAAGAATAACGATAAGGGGTCTCCGGCGAGGGGATTCTTGACCCCACCGCCTAAATGGAGATCACCGGCGACGGAGAGGTGGCCAACTTGTGCACAGAGTGCTAAAGCTGATCTTTTTCATGTCATTCATAAAGTTCCTTCTGGTGATTCTCCTTATGTTAGGGCCAAACATGTTCAGGTCAGTGTCTCTTCTACTTTCTTTTTTATTGCTGCAATGTAATTTTTTTCTGTGAGTCTTAATTTATTTCTTGCTTTACATTAGTAATTTGTTGATAAGATAATACTATTAGTTGTGATATCATACTGACATTGTGGAAGAGTATTGAACCATATTAATGAAGATTTTATGGGCATTCTATCCGAGTTATACTATATGTATAGGCAATAATTGTCAAGAGCTAACTTACTTCAATTCTGTTGACTCTTCTTTTCTTTTAACTTACTCCATGATAATTTCTTGCTGTGAGTCTTAATTTCATCTTGGGGTCTTACATTAGTAATTTATTGATTGAATGATACTAATATTGGTTGTGATTATAAAATTTTATTATGGAAGATTATTGAATCATATTAATGAAGATTTTACGGACAATCTATCTGAGTTATACAATATGTATAGGCTAATGATTGTTCAGAGCCAACTGAATGTTTCAATTATTACCTTTTTTTCCTATATAGCCACTGTATTTCACATAATATCCTTATGGGGTTTTATTAGCAAATTTGTTTTTGAACTTATTTACTCTGGAATGTCCTTAATTGGATCATGATATCATATTATGTAAAGAGTATTAAATCATATTAATGAAGATTTAATGGGCAATTTATCGGGGTTATGCTATATGTAATTATGTATAGAGTAATAGTGAGCCAACAGAAATTTTCAATTTTTTGCCTTTCTTCCTGATAATATCCACTGTTTTTGACATAATACCCTTGTGGGGTTTTATTAGCAAACTTGTATTTGAATTTATTTACTGTGGAATGCACTCAATTGGATTAGGTGCTTAAGTATAACATATGTTAAACTCGGGGTAGTTGCATTTTCTTGATAAGAAATGTGTTCATTTCTGTTTTTTTATCAATAAGTTGTTACTAATCATAAATGGCAGTTAATTGACAAGGATCCAAGCAAGGCAATTTCTCTGTTCTGGGCAGCAATTAATTCCGGTGACCGAGTTGATAGTGCCCTGAAAGACATGGCAGTGGTGATGAAACAGTTGGATCGTTCAGACGAGGCAATCGAAGCAATAAAGTCATTTCGACATCTTTGTCCCTTTGAGTCACAGGAATCGATTGACAACATCTTGATTGAACTCTACAAGGTAAAAGTTTATCATCTTAAATCTGATAGATACCTTTATCTTATATTTGAATGTGACTGAATGGAAATAATAGTTCTGTATTGAAGTTTACATTGTTTTATACTTGAATGTTGTTTATTACGGCATGTATATCCTGGTTATCTCTGCCTGCACCATTTCGTAGTACATATTGGTTCACATAATTGTTACTGTTATTGTAAAGAGTAGTAGTTATATGTGTCCTCCTGTTTAAGGCCTACTACCGTCCAATTTCGACCAGCACATTTCCCTGATTTATACAAAAGCCAATTAGATGTCACTGCAAAAACTCATTTATAGGAATAGATGTAATGGCATCTCTTTATACACTTATCGAGAGTCAATATTTGTGGAACTAAATAATTGAACGAAGAAAATGAAGAAGCGAAGGGAGGGATACTGTATCAATAGGAACAGTTGTGTCTTAGAAATATGAACAGATAATCCGAAAGAAACACTGAATTTAAACCACTTATAACGGTTCCAAACTCTTGCTAGGTCTTGCTCCTTCCATCTACTAATCATAAAAGATCTCTATAAATGGAGTTGTTATGAAATCTAGCAACCTCTGTGTTCTAAAATATGAGGATGCTGCTCTAATGATTGTGCGAAGACTAGAGTATTCTTGTTTCTTTAGTCGTGACCATTTTGCTTATATTTGTTTTTCTATAATATGAGGATGCTGCTCTAATGATTGTCTGGATCCTAGAGTGCTTTTGTTTCTTTATCTCGTGACCACTTTGTGCTTACATATGTCTTTTCTGCAGAGATCTGGTAGGATCGAAGAAGAGATTGAAGTACTTGAACTGAAACTGAAGAACGTAGAAGAAGGCATAGCATTTGGTGGGAAGAAGACTAAGATTGCTAGATCTCAAGGAAAAAAGGTTCAGATCACAATTGAAAAGGAGTACTCAAGGTTGTACCAGCATTAATTTATCTTCAACTTCAGCTTTATCTCTTTCTTGTCTAACATAAACAAATTCCTGCAATTTTCAAAATAAGTGCAGATTGTTGGGGAACTTGGCATGGTCACACATGCAACTGAAGAACTATAATTTGGCAGAAGAGTACTATAGGTAATAATACAAACTAAACAGACAAAATTTAGCACTTGGAGATGTGGTTTTATATGGAGAAAAGTGCTCATTTATAAGGAAATTGTTTTAATGCAGAAAAGCACTCTCTCTCGAACCGGATAAGAACAAGCAAAGCAATCTGGCGATCTGTTTGATGCATCTGAACAAGATTACAGAAGCTAGGTTTCTGATTCAAAGCATAAAAGCTTCAGATAGAAGGCAGATGGATGACTCATGCACTAAATCCTTCGAGCGTGCCACTCAAATGCTAGCTGAATTAGAGTCTCATGGCACTCTGAACTCTAAGGAACCGGAGGATGCTTCTAGACCTCCAAAGAACTTTTTTACACAACCAAGAAGATTTTCATGTTCAGTCAATGAAAGCAATGGGTTCACTAAGGACACTGTTAATGCCTGTAGTCGAAGATTGTTATTTGAGCAAACAACAAATAACGAGAATGTTGAGAACCATAATTTCAACAAGCTCGTTTCTGCTAATGAGATGAGCATAAAAGCGTCTCTTGTACGTGGACAAGCGTTCTCTAGGTCATGGAAAAATGGTAACATGAAAAGTGAATGTGATTTGCAGCCACTTTACTACAACAAATGGAAAAAGAACTCTTCGGGGACTGATGCATCAGATAAAATTTCTCTAGAGTCGTCTAAGTCTCCCACAGAATCATCGGCTGATAATACAAGTGCAAGAAAATTTCCTGAAGATGTGGTGACATTAACGGATACCACTGAATACTTGGAGAGCACAAACGTGAAACTGTTAGACTTGGCTGCATGCAAAAGCAAGAAGAGCTGGGCTGATATGGTGGAAGAGGACGAACTAGGTTTCCAATTCCATGAAACTCCATGCAAATATTCTGATGCCAATGAGAATGTCGATTCCAATATTATTAATCTTGGCCAGAAGATTGAATCATTGTGTCTGAGTGAAGGATATCATACGCAGCCTGGACGAGAAGTGAGGCGTTCCTTGTGCTTTGATCAGAATGACAGAAAAGAAAATTGTTCATCTAAATTTCAGTTGAAAGATCTTAAGATTGGAAGCTTGAACCCCTTACCACCTATAGGAGACATTGCTAATCAAACTCCAGTCACGCTGAGGCGAAGGAACAGATTGCAAGTATTCAGAGATATAACTCCTGAAAGTCCTAAACCTTGAACTATTATCATTTACAGAAATAAATAGCAACACTGTAAACGGAAATGTTTTGCTGTCTGCTGTAAGTTTAGCGTATTTGTTGGCCGATCTTATGATCGTTTGATGACTGCTAGACATGTCATGCTAGCCATAAGAAACACGTGTTGGTAAGTGTATAAAATTTTGAAAGTGATGATTACTTTTGCCTTTTCATTAGTAGAACTGCAGATTGGACATACTTTTTGCCTGATGACTTGTGCTAGACTTATAAGAGCATTTTGGATGTTAATTCTTTGGTGTATGGTATAAGGACAAGGAGAACCGCTTAGGTGAAGGGATTCACCTTGCTTAAAGTTCCCTGGTGATCTAGCTGCTGGAAGATATTTGTTTTTCTCAAGCATTAATTGTGAACTCTTTTTGCCACCTTTAATTTATTCCAACTTAGTAAAAATAGTTGTCTGTTATATCAGAGCTCGATTGGAATCAAATCTTTGTGATCTTTGGAACTCACACTGAAGACTTCCAATTCGCTCTGACTATTGCATGAAATATGAATAACCCCTCCTCTCTTTGATTATTCAATTGGACAGAGGGTAGTTCCTATATCATCCAACTCTCGGAATCAAAGCAGGAATTTACATTGAGATTTTCAGTCTTACAATTAAAAAAAAAATGCCATACATCACTTACATTTTTCATGCTTATATAGCAAGATTTAAGATGCTTAATGTTCAAAATCCTTCTTTTGTTTCCAAAATTGGAACTTGGCCTTAGATGTTGATTGTCCTTTCCGAGATATCAACTTTCTCCAATGAACATGGTTTGGAATATGTCATTCCAAAAAAAGTTATATGCATCTCAAAGACTCAAATTCTGGTTCCTGAAGACCTCTATGTATCAGAACAGGTGTAGAGAGCTGACTCCGATTCTCTTGTAATTTGTAAGTGAGAATAAAATCTTTATGTTAACGTGTAGGAAATCGGTAATATAAAACACATGAGATCTTTATAGGTACAGTTTCTTCTATTCAAATTGTAAATTGTAAGGATTAGTATTGGCTATCCGTCTTTAAGTGGTGTTACTAGTCATTCCGGAGGATGAATGGATAGAGCACTTCCATCTAACTGGTGTTTCATCCTACGTAATAGTATCTGATACCTTCACATATTTTCCCTCAGTTGTGGTTAAATTTTGATTTTGCCCTTGTGATGTATGACTCAATACATTTAATCTTTAATTAATTAAAATGTGAGTTTTTGGGATCGGAAATATATTATATTTACTATGTTTAGAAGTACATGGAGTAATGATATAAGTTAACATAACACACCAGTAATTAAATGATTAAACGGTTAATACTTCAGGAAATTTGTTAGTATTCACAAGCAAATGGATCAAAAGTGCGAATTTCAAATAATTGAAGGTTATATGTGATTAGTCAGATATCTTAAGAACTAAGATTAGAATTTATCAATAACTAAGGAGACCGAAACTGCTATTAAACCCTTTTTTGGTTGCCAAAAGACAAATTAAAAAGGTAATTTAGAAGCCACCATATAACTTGAAAACATACATGCAGCAAGTAACATTACATAACCGTTTAACGACCGGTTCTTCATTACTTCTGCTCATCAAAACTGGAAAAATTCATAGATTGACAAAATGGTGCTTAAAAAATTCTAATATTCCTTTTAGAATGTCCAAACAAACAAGGAGGTCCAGCATTTCTTGAATAAATTACGCAAAAAGTTGTTAGCTCAGCCGTCCAAAATAATTTAACTAGTAGAAGATAAGATAGAAAAAAGAAGGTCCAGAAACTTAATTACTTAATTATCAGCAGATATGATAAAGTAATGTTTTAATTGATGCATTTGGTTTGTTAATAAAAAAGCTCATTTTTCTTTTATCAAGTGGTAAAGCACCAAGTCCACCATTACGTACCTACTCAATACTATTATTGCACTTATAGCTAATTGGCCCTCAGTTTTTAATTAATCTACATTGGAAAGCATCTAAGACTATTCATACCAAATTAAAAAATTTGATCAAGACAACATAATTACTTTGATTATCACATCATAATTACAAGCCATCACTTTCTCGCTCCTTTTTAAACAAACTTAAACTTGTGGCAGTCCTTTCTTGATCGGAAGTCGGAACTATACGTACATATTGTAACAGTATACTCCCTCTCAACTTTTGTTATACATTTTTTTCTTTTAGTCTGTTAAAAAAAGAATGATGTATTTCCTTATTTGATATCCCTTCCGGATAAAAAAAAGAGTCCAATTAACCTTTTTTTTTGGGTCAACAAAAGAGTCCACTTAGCAAATCAAGAAAGAATTAACCTTATTTTTTCATAGTTGCCGCTATTAAGTGTTATATGATCAAATCCCAATGTCTATTTAATTAGGGATAGTTTAGTCAAATTACCTATTTTGGTCTACGAGTTAGTATTTTCTTAAGGGGTGGGTAAATGGCTAAGTAGATTCTTTTTTTGATCCAGAGGGAGTAACAATTTAATTTTAAACTTTATCTTTTACGCTTAACGAAATGATTTATAATCACTCAAATATCTTTGACTTGTTTTTTATCACAAGATTTAAAAATCTTTCTTTATTTCTTAAACTTCGTGCCCAATCAAACTATATCATATAAATTGAAACGGAGGGAGTATATTCTTCCACTCTCTTTTTTCAAAATTTTCCATCTGGCTGGACCAATTTGTTGGCCATTAATCTCCTTTTGCAGATAATGATGAAAAGCTGTTTTTCAAATTAAAATAAGAGATTAGAACCTTATAGAAGAAAATGTTAAAGTTGTCCATTTTGATATCACTCCATAAATAAGAAGTCATATTTGGTTTTATCAGATTGTTCTTAAAAGCTTATCATCAAGATTACACATATTTGTAGGTTTACATATGTACTCAAACCTGAGGGCAAAAATAATTTCACCAAAAAATTAATTAACATTAGCTATGGAAATCGTTGCTAATGTTTTTTTATAATCCGTATTAATCCATCGTTAAACAAGATTCCGGACTAATTTTTATTGTTTAGTGATAGAAGTTATCCGTGTCTAATTTTTAAGTTTTTGTAGTAACAAAAATGATCCTTCATATACCATAAGTTATAAATGTTAATCTACAGATTAATCTCTAATAAGCAGAAATGATATATTGATTAAGTGATGCTGCCTACAATCACAATTTAGATAGCTGACTATGGTTGTCTCCATCATAGATTCCACCGTCGGCAAAATGGTCGGTTCGAGCAACAATCATTTCGATGTATCCTATTATCATTCTCCTTATTTTTGGTCGGCTGTACATACTATTTCCATTCCTTTTTCTAATCTCTTTAATTTCTGGTATACACTTTGTGCACCCATAATGTCTGCTTCTTTTCATTTAATTTGGTTAAATTTACCTACAATAACATATAACTCATCATATCAAGTATGATATGATAAGATAATTAACCTAAAAAAGCAAATTAGTATAGCCGGTTAAATAAAATTCTTTACACTATAGTACTCCCTCCATTCCATAATAAGTAACTTTTTAGGCTTTTCATTTTGTTTCAAAATAATTATTTACATAATCAAAAATCATAAGTGGTGCTTTAAGATTTCAAGAAGAAATTGATCTTCTTCTTCCAAAATGACTCTTATTTACGTAATCAAGAATCATTAAGCTTTTTTTTTTTATAGGCATTTAATTAGGGGTAAGTTAGTAAAAACACTCCAAATTTTCTAGGAGTGAACACTTTCTTAAGGGGTATTTATAAGCCTAAAAAATCACTTATTATGAAATGGAGGGAGTACATAATATTTTTTTAACTTAACTCCTTTTTTTCCCTTTAACCAACGGTTGGAACCCATTGAAATGCCACATGTCAGCATCCAAATAAATTGGAGGCACGCCTGAGACAATGACAGGTGGCTTCCAACCCAAGGGTATCTTCTGATTAGTCCACTGTATTTAAGTGGCACTAACTTGCTATGAAATAAACATCTCACAAATAGAGCATTTCTTCTTCCTCAAAGAAAATAATTAGTAGTAATAATGCCTATTTCAAGAATTTCCCTTGGAAGTTTAGCAGAGGCTAGCCAGCCTGATGCTCTCAAGGCTGCAACAGCTGAGTTCATTTCCATGCTCATTTTCGTTTTTGCAGGCTCAGGCTCTGGCATGGCCTTCAGTAAGTATAATTTGTATTTATATATATGCATTGACAGTATAAAGAATTTCTTACACTGTTAACGTGTAATAATAACTCTTGAGAATAATATTGGTACTCTTCATAGGTAAGCTAACGGATGGTGGAGCAGCAACGCCAGCTGGACTTATTTCGGCATCCATAGCACATGCCTTTGCCCTTTTTGTGGCTGTTTCAGTAGGAGCGAACATTTCTGGAGGTCACGTTAACCCTGCAGTTACATTTGGCGCCTTTGTGGGCGGTCACATTACCCTTTTCAGAAGTGTTTTGTATTGGATTGCACAATTGGCTGGATCCATCGCGGCTTGTGTGCTCCTCAAGTTTTCTACTGGTGGATTGGTAAAGCCACTTTCCTCTTCATGCAACAGACTTTTTACTCAAAAATCAAACAGACGCAGATATTTTTAAAAAAAAACCACACACCATAATTTTTTTTATGAGTCATTTTTTTTTTACTACTAAAGTTAGAAATCAATTTTTTTTTTTAAATGATGCAGGAAATAGGAGCATTCACACTCTCAAGTGGAGTGACACCATGGAACGCAGTTGTTTTCGAGATAGTAATGACCTTTGGCCTTGTTTACACTGTCTACGCAACTGCAGTTGACCCCAAGAAAGGCAACTTGGGAATTATTGCCCCAATTGCGATTGGTTTCATTGTGGGTGCCAATATTTTGGCTGGTGGTGCCTTTGATGGTGCATCAATGAACCCCGCCGTGTCTTTTGGTCCAGCAGTGGTTAGCTGGACCTGGAACAACCATTGGGTCTACTGGCTCGGGCCATTTGCAGGTGCTGCTATTGCTGCCTTGGTATACGAAATCATCTTCATTGGCCAGAACGATCACGAGCAGCTCCCTTGCACTGATTATTAAGGATGGATTTCCTCTTTTCTTTTCTCTAAATTAGAACCAAATGTTGCTTAATTAATGTTTCAAGGTTGTCGTTGTTTTCCTGCTCTCTTTGTTTTATTTCAAAACTTGGTGAAGTTTCTTGGCTTTTCTTAATTGTAAAATCGTGAGAAAAAAAGAAAAAGAAACAAGCGATGTGCAAGTATGGAGTTGGCTTTCCTTTGATGCTTTGCTTGGATTAACTATAATTATTATTCGTTGCAGACAATAACTTGTTAAATTATCAGGAAGGAGTACCAATATAGACCTTTCATTAATTAGGAGTAGGTACACCAAATAAAGTACTTAAAAGAAGTTTCGTTTTTAAATGCATAGTTTGAACCTTCAAAATTGTGTTACTCATTATTCATAAACTTAATTGGCTTTCTTCAAGCATTCAAAGTTTAAACAGAAGAAAAAATTCTCATAGGCTTTTGCTCATACTTTGTTGGATAACGTCAGAACTGTTTTAGAAATCAACAGAACAAAACAAACTCAGGTCCGGTTATTTGTTAGAAGAGTAATAAGATATTATGCAATATACTCTTGATAGATCAATAGAGGATGTTAGGATCGGGAGTCCGAGATAGTGTGAAATTAGACAAAGCAGTCAATTAAAGACAATAACAAGGATAATAGAAGACAAAGATTTAACGTGGTTCGGTCACCTTGACCTACATCCACAATCAAAAGAGGAACAAATTTACTGACACCAACGGATACAAAAGAGAGTACAAAATTAGAGTAATTAATAATATCCCAAGATCCCCAAGAGAATAACCTCACAAGATCACTTCAATAAAGGGTTCACACAAGTGTTTCCCAACACACAACTCTCTTACAATAATACTCTAAAAGAAGAGAAGAAGACAGAGAAAAAGAAGCTTTTCAATTGTTTTTGGTGTGTCTTCAACTATGGGAAGCTCTTCTATTTATAGCAAGTACTTGGTCTCCAAGTTTGTGATGCCATGGGTAATGTCATGAACAAATGTATCCACCACACATATTAAAGCTTGGTGCCCAAGTTCATTGCTTATAGGCTTATGCCTATATCAAAATGAAGGTCATATTACAAATCTCCATCTTGACCACCTAATTTTGAGCGATATAGTAATTTTGCTCCACCTTCTTCAAAACGCCCCAAGGGGCAAATTTCACAATTTCATGATGTCAGAATCAGACGGATCTCCGTCTGATGTTGAAACAGTAGTAACACCCGTAACAACAGATCCCAACAACGTATGCAACGTTCTAGACTTATGTGCCTTCATAACCATAGGAGCACATCGGGAGACTTCAAGAACTCCACCTTCACCTGTGTATTTGCACCCAAGAAATTCTAGAGTGCCCAAAGAAATGAGAATTTTCTTCAACTCAGGAACATATCTAACATTGGTGAGAGTTCTCACCACATTATTGTGCATTTTGATTTGGACTGTACCTTTCCTAACAATTTTGCAGGCAGCATTATTGCTCATCAAAACAACTCCACCTTCAATAGAATCATATGTAGAAAACAAGTCCTTGTTGGGACACATATGATGCGAACAACCCGAATCTAAAAGTCACTCATCGTTAGAACTAAAATTATTTTCAGCTACTAAGAATATAGCTCCTTCAATCTCATCAGCTGCAACACTTGCTTCAGCAATGTCAAGAATCCCCGTGCTCATTTTTCTTTTCTTTTTCTTTTTTCAACTTAGGACACTCAAACTTAATGTGGCCCTTTTTATGACAATAATGGCACACTAAATTGTTGTATCTGGACTTTGCATCAGATTTACTCCTAACAAATAAACCAGCCACCTGATTTTCACTACCTTCCCCAGTAGTATCTCTATCTACCTGATCTTTAGATTTCAGCATAGATTTGATTTTTCTATAAGAGATAATTTCTTTCCCATAAAGTATAGTATCTCTAAAATGATTAAAGGATTGGGGTAGGGTACATATTAGCAAAACGACTTGATCCTCTTCCTCAATCTTAACATCTATATTACTCAAATCCATAAGAATGGAATCAACAGCGGCAAGATGTGAGAGTATGGAAGTAATTTCATCCATGTGAAACGTGTAAAGCTTCTGCTTCAAGTAGAGTCTGTTCTCAACTGTCCTTTTCGTATACATGCCTTTCAACTTTTCCCACATGCCTTTACCAGTGATTTCCGAAGCTACTTCACGCAATAAATCATCAGATAGATTTAGTATAATACTAGATCTCACCCTTTTATCAAAGCTAGCAAACTCCTCATCCGTTATTTTTTCTGAACTCCTCATCCGTTATTTTTTCTGATTTGTTCTCCTTTCCTTGCAACGCCATATCCGAACCATCCTCAACAAGGATAGCTTCCATTTTCAGCTGCCACATACCGAATTTTGCACTTCGGTCGAATTTCTCAATGTAAATCTTCGTTATCGTCATGGTGACTACTAGAACAAAACCTCATGGTGACTACTAGAACAAAACCTGGATTAACTAGGATCTGATACCAATTTGTTAGGATCAGGAGTCCGGGATAGTGCGAAATTAGACAAAGCAATCAATTAAAGACAATAACAAGGATAATAGAAGACAAAGATTTAACGTAGTTCAGTCAACTTGACCTACATCCACAACCAAAAGAGGAGCAAATTTACTAACACCAACGGACACAAAAGAGAATACAAAACAACAAAAGAGAATACAAAATTAGAGTAATTAAATACTCTAATATTCCAAAACCCCCAAGAGAATAACCTCACAAGATCACTCTAATAAAGGGTTCACACAAGTGTTTCCCAATACACAACTCTCTTACAATAATACTCTAACAGAAGAGAAGAAGACAAAGAGAAAGAGAAGCTCTTCAATTGTTTTCGGTGTGTCTTCAACTATGGGAAGCTCTTCTATTTATAGCAAGAAGTACTTGGTCTCCAAGTTTGTGATGTCATCGGTAATGTTATGAATAAATGTATCCACCACACATATTAAAGCTTGGTGCCCAAGTTAATTGCTAATATGCTTATGCCTATATCAAAATGAAGGCCATATTACAGAGGAAAACATGATTCTTCTAAAAAACCAAAGCAATATAGATGGATATTCATCAATTTTTTCCCCAACGAAATTTTAGTATATAGGTAGTAAAGTTATGATGTTGATAATGAAAAGGCTATAAACAGACTTCTGGAGGTATAGTAAAAGTCTGTTAATTATAATTTGAAAAACTAGGATTCATTATTTGACAAAATGCTTTCCAGTTTTCTGTCTGTTTATACATCTCTAGAAGTAGGTAACAGTCTGATAGTATTGACGCTGTGCATTAAACTCTACACAAGTTACTCTGCAGGAAACTAAAGTTCCATATATATACACAGTTGCACACACTATTAAAGGTGCCTACAAAACAAATGAATGAGACAATGTTATTCATCATAAATTATAATACAGGTCAATATGAGCTACATCATTAGCTTAAATTAGCACAAATTTTTAGCTGAGTTTCATTGGACTAATCAAAAAAGGCTACGTTAATAAATGAGTGTCATTAACCCGCCTAAACTTGAACGGATTGAGTAGGTCATGTTTTCATATGCTAGTTTAACCACACCTAGAGCCTGTTTGGATTGGCTTATAAGTTACTTATAAGCTTATTTCAGCTTTTTTGAGTGTTTGACTGACCAGCTTAAAGTCATTTTGTGCTTAAAATAAGCTTAAAAAAATAATTGGGTCCATTTGACTTAGCTTATCTAAAGCAGCTTATAAGCTGAAAACAGCTTATAAACCAAAAAAATAAGTTAAACTACTCCAACTTATTTTTTTTAACTTATAAGCTGTAAACAACTTATAGGCATAAGCCCATCCAAACAGGCTCCTAATATCAAGTGATAATATTTTATAAATTGCACTGCTAATGCAAATTATTTATATATGTTATATAAATTTAAACGCATGCAAGTTGCAACTAATAGCGTTTAAGTTGGGGCAACCCTGATATCGTACTACGTGCCTCCAATTTCCTTGTTCATTTGTGTCCAAAATAGTGATAATGTTATTATGAGAATGACTCTGGAGCACCCATCAGAAATAGGTTCCTATCAGAAAAACCAGTTCAAAGCTTCAATTGAAGAACTTAAACTTAAATCGATTTAGGTAGAGATTCAATAGAAGAAATAGGAAAAATATCGATTGATACAATTGAAGCTTTTATTTGGTTAAGAAATTTGCATTAATAATCACTTTTCGTCAGTGAGATGACCAACAAACAAAGGTGCTTATATTATTATTAATTTTACTTGCAATCAAGTCGTATTTACTTACAATGTCTAACGTTAAGAGGTCAATAAAATGCGTAGCACTCTCAGCAATTAGCCAGTGGAATTGCCAAACATTTTTTTTTTTAATTTCGTAGCCTCTCATATCTTTGTACTTGGTAGTATTTACTATTTGGTTCAGGTCACATCCTCATCACAATTAAATAAAATTTACTTGCTATCTCCCCACCACCCACCACCTTTTTATTGTAAATCTAGACTTTTAGAAATCATTCTAGTGCGCCTAATCCCTATCAATTTAAAAATTGACGAGTGCTACAAAAAATTTCCCATCCACTTAATAAAAATAAATAATTTTACTTTAGCAATCTGTATATATTTGTGTACTAAAGTGAAGGAGCTACGTGTTGTTGCGTTAACTGTTTCCCTTTTGAAACCTGTAAAAATATCGAGCTACAGATTTGGGTGTATTTCTTTTGCTTAGAATCTATTTTCGTTATTGGAGATCATTAGTGCTACACTCTTGCATCCTTGTTAAATCCCCTAAAGCAAAAGAACTTTATAAGAATAGGACTAATTGTTTGATACCTTGATTGACTACTTATAAGTAAAATATTATCGTGTTTTCATTTGATATAAGTGTGCATAAAGACAATGCTTTGCAAATCTTAGTGTGCAAATGACTTCACTCAATTCAAAATGGCTAGTCGTTAGATGTCACATAATGTAGTTCAAATAAACAATAAACCCATTGTATACGGTAAAAATCGGACATATGGTAGAACTGGTAAGACCAGAGATCGAAGGAAAAGAGGGAAGATCATCATCTGGTCCGATTTCTCCATAGCCGAATTGATCATTGCCGTTGGTCCGTTTGATCGTGGCCGTTGGTCCGAATTGATCGTGGCCGTTGGTCCGTTTGATCGTAGCCGTTAGTCCGTTTGATCGTGGCCGTTAGTCCGTTTGATCGTGGCCGTTAGTCCGGGAGATCGTGTCCGTTAGTCCGGGAGATCCTGGCCGTTAGTCCGTTTTGGTCATGGTGTTGATCCGGGAGATCCGTTACGCGGTTGTCACGTGTCGATAGCGTCCTGCCATGCTCAACTGCCAATCGTACGGGTGTCAGACCGTATGGCCAACCTAACCCAACCTAATCCAACTCAGAGCTTTTTTATCATTATTTTATTGTTCATATTGTATGAAGCCCATAGGGCACTACTATAAATAGGGGCATTGTCCTCCTCTTAAAGGGTTGGCTTCCTCATATCAAGAACACTTTGTAGTAGCAATATACATACAAAATCTCTCTCTTAAATATCTGATTTTGGTCACATTTGTTGTGTTTATTTCTTACATTTCTTCAATCAAGTAGCACTCATACATTAATAAACATACAAGTATATAGCAAACCACCGATTATCATTGCTCTCTTCATATCATATCTCTATTTATATCTTTCTTTTATCAAGTAGATCGAGACTTCACCACATATCTTATACCCACTCACAAATTTAATTGATTATCCAAATTCGGGGTAAACAATTTGGCGCCCATCGTGGGGCTAGGATAATAGTGGTCTTTGATCTTGAACTCTATCTTACCCATCAAAATAAAAAACATCTACTGTTCGTCTCTGAAAAAACGGACCAAATGCCTAACAGTGGGCAATCTGGTCACGTCAACAACAACGAGATCGTGGCCTAAAATGAAGGCAGCGGGCCACGAGGATTGCCAAACCCCGCTGATCCTAACCCCGTTAATTTGAGGGAGGGCCTCAACCGACAAAATACTAACAATTCAATTACTTTGTCCGGCACACAAGTCCGGAAAGAACCGGATACCCCGAATGATAATATTGACTTGCGTTTAATTTTTGAAATGTTGCAGGAACAGAGAGCGGCGATTGCCGAACAGGGAATCGCAATAGCCTAGTTGCAAAACGGAAGAGATAAAACGACCCCGAAAAAGGCGAAGGGTGTTGCTGAACCCAGAAGAGATGAGGCACGGATGGTTGAAAGCAATAGCTTCGGAGCTGGTTCATCCACCGAGGTTCTGAGAATGCTCGAAACGTTGGCGAAGCGGGTAGACTCGATCGAAAAAAGGGTGGAGACATACAACTCTCGGGTGGATCAAATCCCGGGGGCTCCGCCTATTTTGAAAGGGCCGGATTCAAAAAGGTACATCCAAAGGCCTTTTCCTCCGAGTGCGGCTCCGAAATTGATCCCGAAGAGGTTCAAAATGCCGGATATCCAAAAATATGACGGCACAACGGACCCTCACGAACACGTGACCTCATACGCCTGTGCTATAAAAGGAAATGATATGGAAGAGGATGAAATCGAATCCGTGTTGCTAAAAAAGTTTGGGAAAACTCTGTCAAAAGGAGCATTGACTTGGTACGATCATCTGCCCGAGAATTCAATCACTTCTTTCGAAATGCTCGCCGATGCCTTCACAAAAGTACACGTCGGAGCCAAAAAGGTGCAGGCTCGAAAGGCGGATATTTTCCGTATAGCCCAAAGAGACGAAGAGTTATTGCTTGAATTTGTCAACCGGTTCCAAATGGAACGAATGGAGCTCCCCCCGGTTCCGGAGGAATGGGCCGCACAAGCTTTCACGAAGGGGCTCAATGTTCGGAGCTCGACGGCTTCGTTCAAATTAAAGAAAAGCTTGCTGGAATACGAGGCTGTGACCTGGGCGGATGTCCATAACCGATACGAGTCAAAAATTCGGATAGAGGATGACCAACTCGAGCTTCCCCCGGGGCTCGTAAAAATGAACAAAAGCTCGGAGAGATCACGAAATAATTACGAATCGGAGGCCGGACCATCAAGGGAAAAGTATCGGCCATACTCTCAAAAACCAAGCTTCAGGTCGGAAAAATCAAGGGATGGCCCGAGTCATTTCTCCGGGCGGGAGTGATAAACGGGCCGAGTCCCCGGTTCAGGTATACCACCGAGGAGTCAAACGAGGAGGCCATGGCTGTGAAACTCGATCTCACGGATGAACTTCGCGAAAACGCGTTGGTCCGTATTGCAACCCAGAAGCAGAGAATGGAAAGGTACTACAATCGGAGAGCCAAATTTTGACATTTCTAAGTTGGGAACTTGGTGCTTCGGAAAGTTACCTTGAACACCAAGAATCCCAACGAAGGAAAACTGGGTCCGAACTGGGAAGGACCGTACAAGATAACCGAGGTAACGGGTAAAGGGTCATACCAGCTGGAGTCCATGGACGGGCAACGGTTGCGCAATAATTGAAATGTGGCTCATCTGAAAAGCTACTACTGTTGAGGTATGAACCCCCCATGCTTTTCTATTTTTGACCTTTATTTTTTGCAGGAGACCGAGTACCAGGCAAAGGAAAGAACCTAATTCTGAAAACACGTGTTGCACTCTTTTCCTTAGTGCGGTTTTGTCCCGAAATGGGTTTTCCGATAAGGTTTTTAATGAGGCAACAAGTACAACGTGTTACTTGACAAAGATAAAGGACAAACGTCCGGATTCTCGGGGTCGCACCCAACGAACGGGTACTATCACACCCACTCCGGAGTTTGCCCCGTTTAACCGAAACTGGAGGCCGCCCCTAACGAACAAAACCGGACCAAAAACGTCAGGTCTCGATATAAGGACCAAACGATCAAAATGAATCGTGTCCCCTCAATATTTGCTACGACAGAATCAAGATCGGACCTTCTGCATTAGGTTTCGGTGGAAGGACCAAACGATCAGAATGAATCGTGTCCACTCAGTATTTGCTACGGCAAAACCAAAACCGGACCTTCTGCATTCGGTGTCGATGAAAGGACCAAACGATCAGAATGAATTGTGTCCAAACAGTATTAGCTACAGCAGAAGCAGAAGGAAACAAAATTCTCGTATCATGTACAAATACTTGCAATACAAAAATCATCGAAAGTTCAGATAACGATATCTCGGATGTCTTCTTGTTAAAATACTCTACCCCGATGATTATCGCCGTATTTCGACATTACTTCATTCGTATACCCTATTCCGGGCACTACGGTCGAAATTCGACAAAGGCAACAAGGTCATAGTGAACCGAGCCAAAATCGTTAACCCCTCAAACGGGGACTGTTACATCGAAATTTAGCTAAGGCTGAGATTCAGGTGTCCGAAAAATACCGGCCCTAAAAAATAATTGAAAAATACTGGCCCTAAAAATGCCCATCGTGATTCAGAGACGTCTGAATTCACAAAGCATAAGATAAGTCCCATGGGCAAAAACTCCATCAAATTCCCGGAGAAAACATACCGGATGAAGAGAAAAGCCGATATTCAGGCATAACGCGGAATAATGACTCCGAGTCTGCTTGTCCTTAAATCGAACCGACAACTCGAGCAAAGGTCATAACAGATATTCAAGCAAAAGAATAAAGAAAATCAAGAAAAATGCGTGTTCCATTTATACGAAGGTCTTTACACCGGAAACCCCTACAAAAGCAAAAAACAAAAGGCTAAGTACAACCCCTGGTCTATCCGGTATGGCTGGATCTGGAGTGTTCGGACATTGTCCGCTCGGAGTCGTGGGAGTAAGTCTCGAGGGCTCTCTTAGCTTCTTCCTCGACCCTCTTAGCTTCAAGTATTAGGGCCAGAAGATCCGCAAAACCATGCTCGGCTTGCTCAAGGGTGATCCTCTGAGACTTCCACCGTTCATAATACAAGCGATGAACCAAAGGGGATAAACGGTTAAATCAACAACAAAGTTGAGATGGAAGATGATTAGAGGTGACGAGATGAAGAGAGAATAAAGTGAAGTGAAGAAAATAAAATGGAGGAAGAATGAAATAAAGGCGTGATTCATCCACTTCCCGTTACTCTGATAAAACTACGGTCCGGAAAGTGTGGGGGCTATCTGTATACGGTAAAAATCAGACATATGGTAGAACCGGTAAGACCAGAGATCGAAGGAAAAGAGGGAAGATCCTCATCTGGTCCGATTTCTCCATAGCCGAATTGATCGTGGCTGTTGGTCTGTTTGATCGTGGCCGTTGGTCCGAATTGATCGTGGCCGTTGGTCTGTTTGATTGTGGCCGTTGGTCCGAATTGATCGTGGCCGTTGGTCTGTTTGATCGTGGCCGTTGGTCCGTTTGATCGTAGCCGTTAGTCCGTTTGATCGTAGCCGTTAGTCCGTTTGATCGTGGCCGTTAGTCCGGGAGATCGTGTCCGTTAGTCCGGGAGAGATCCTGGTCGTTAGTCCGTTTTGGTCATGGGCGTTGATCCGGGAGATCCGTTACGCGGTTGTCACACATCGATAGCGTCCTGCCATGCTCAACTGTCAATCGTACGGGTGTCAGACCGTACG
Source organism: Lycium barbarum (assembly GCF_019175385.1). NCBI lineage: Eukaryota > Viridiplantae > Streptophyta > Magnoliopsida > Solanales > Solanaceae > Lycium > Lycium barbarum. The sequence goes on from NC_083337.1 coordinate 166,124,363, forward strand.
GCCAACCTAATCCAACTGAGAGCTTTTTTATCATTATTTTATTGTTCATGTTGTATGAAGCCCATAGGGCACTACTATAAATAGAGGCATTGTCCTCCTCTTAAAGGGTTGACTTCCTCATATCAAGAACACTTTGTAGTAGCAATATATATACAAAATCTCTCTCTCAAATATCTGATTTTGGTTACATTTGTTGTGTTTATTTCTTACATTTCTTCAATCAAGTAACACTCATACATTAGTAAACATACAAGTATATAGCAAACCACCGATTATCATTGCTCTCTTCATATCATATCTCTATTTATATCTTTCTTTTATCAAGTAGATCGAGACTTCACCACATATCTTATACCCACTCACAAATTTAATTGATTATCCAAATTCGGGGTAAACACTCATCCGTTTAAAAGCCAACAATATTTTTAATCATTTAGCTTATCATGATTTTTGACAAACACGGCAATAATTTACAATTATTCACAATATTACATTTTAACATATAACTATCAACAAAAATAATAAGAGCTTATTTGCATTAGCTGATTGAAAGTAGTTTATAAGCATTAAGTGTTGAAATTACTTTTTGGGTTGAAACTGATTTTATAAATAAACAATTACTTGTTGAGTTGAAGTGCTGAAAATTAATGATGAGTTATTGAATCATACGAAAGTTATAAATTAAAAAATATTTGTATAAAGAGAATATTAAAGGACGAAATGGAATGAAGATGGAGTTAGAAGTTCTATTGGAGGAGTATTTTGAGAATTAAAGAGAGAGAGAGAGAATTAAAAATAAAAATAAAGGATAGAATAGTAAAATATTTGGTCAAATGAAAAGTGCCAATAATCTTAAAAGCCATAAGTTGGAGGGACTGATACACGAATAGCCAGCTGAATTCATTGTTTAATTTTCGTAACCGATATACATTAATTATACACTGATTATACACATATTATACATATGTCGGCTATATGTAGTTAAGTGGTGTTGGGTGTGCGGCTATTTTAGGTTGTCTCTTTAAAGGTGGAGGTGACCAACTTATTCTTTGGCTGAGTTTTTTAGTTACATATCTAAAAACTAATTTAACCAATTTACAAGTTTAACCAAACACTATCTAAGTTTTACACACTGGTTTCATCAAGCAGCCAACTAGAATAAATGGTCCACAATCATAGGTGTCGGATAAACTAATGTAACACAATGATTAGAGCAGATAGGCTCGTACTCAGTATAGTAGTTCGGATTCGAATATGGATGAATCTGGAAATTTAATTAGGGGAAGCTCGATCCTTTTATATCAGTATGTAAAATGTAACTTTATTTGTCAATTAGTTATTCCATTCAATATATGAGAACTCAAAAAAGTATCTTAATTCATAGGAATGTCCATGAATTTAAGCAATATTACTTTTCGTGTTTGGCCAGCAGATATAGATATAAATTCATCTTAAGTGCACGGTATATGTCAATTAGGCATTGAGCTTAACTCACACCCCAAAAGTTAGCTCAAAGGGAGGAGAATTGTCCAAGCCTTACAAGGAGCCCAGGATTCTCGTCAGTCACCGATGTGACATACTCTCTTCAGCGCACCTCCTCCCCTCCCCCCTCCTCCCCCCAAGCCCAGATGATCCGAATATTCTTTTCTAATTCGGGGTAGTGTCTGGAGCGTGCACATTCATGGATGGGGGGCATTTTCACCCCCCCCCCCCCCCCCCCCCCAGCGGTCCGGGACCGGTCAATTGGTCCGGGGACATTGTGCCTCCCTCTTATTTCCGTCAGCGCACATCGGATGGAGCTTGACTCTGATACCATGTTAAATTAGGCATTAGACCTAACTCACACTCCTCCAAGCGGATTGGGCTCCTCTTCATTTCCCCCAAGTTCTACCTTAGATTAGAGACACATGACATGAGTTAGAATTAATGACTAAGATTTAATTGATTAAAGCAAGACCCTAACCATAGTTTATATAATTAATAACTTATCCATAAATATATTAAAATATTTTCTCTCTTCCTATTTTAATATTCCATCTTTTTTTCAATCATGAAAACTCTTTCAGAAATATACAATTACCAATTGAGTAATGGGTCTATATTATGCAAATTAGTAAGCATCATAATTGAAAAAATGGAAAATATCACCAATTGAATAATGGGTCTATTAGGGCAAAAAAATTAAGTGGCAAAAAATAATCGGATAAAACAGAAAAGATATTTTACTGGGTAGGAAAAGTAAATAGGAAGAGAGAAAAATATTCTAATATATTTATGAATAAGTTATTAATTATGTAATCATGGTTAGGGCATTAGTTTTAGTCAATTAAATCTTAATCATTAATTCTAATTCATGCCATGTGTCTCTAATCCAAGATAGAATTTAGGCGAAATGGAGAGAAGGGAAATTGAGAGGAGCCCAATTCCCTCCAAGCCTTACAAGGAGCGCAGAGTCTCGTCCGTCACCAATATAGTATATTGTCTTCAGTATATAATAATTATGTTGCTTCGCGAATTCAATGGTTTGAATTTATTTATTTTTGATTTAAAAAATTCAGGCAACAACTTTACTTTTATCCGACATTCCTAAAATTAGAGATGGTAAATGGACCGCTTGAACTGTGTCTGAGAGGGTAAAATGAGTTGAATTCATAAATGAGTCATTGTCCAACCCCGCTTAAAATTTTATTGGGCTGAGATGTGTTGGATTACGATAGACTGAGCGAATAAATGAGTGGGTTATGCAGGTCTTTACAAATGTAAGAATCTCTAATACATGTTGAAGGGTTTGTACATGGAAATGCAACTGCGAGAAAAGAGTGAGCTAGCTGCTAATATAATAAAAAAATATAAAAAAAAATATAGAATATCCAAATTACTATTACCGGTATTTTACAAGGAATTAAAGGAAATTTAGATCTTCATATATAAGAGATTGTCAGAGTAGCCACACATAAAGACACATATATACTCTAGTACTAATATAACTAAGCCTCAGATAACAGAAGACTTACAAACACTACCAATTATTTAAAAACCCAGCGCCTTCTGATCATGGGATCTTTTAGACTCTTACTGTTACTATATACAAGTGATAACTAAATATTACTTTCCTCACAAACCTACACCAACTCTACAAGAAACAAATATTTTTCCTCCAGTTAGCCAGTAAAAAATGTGAAATCTTGATTCTCAAAGTAATAATCAGTCATATTCCACAGTGAATCAGGACAATAATCCCATAAGGGTGAAGCCATAACTGGTAACTTGTTCCTTGTTTCAATTTCTTGTGATGATTCGACATCTTTCCAGATTTCATCCATGGAATAGACCATCATGTTCTGATACCCTTGTTCATGATTATCATGTATTTTATTTTCTCCAACAACTTGTTCCAACAGCTCCAGTCCATCGTTATTGTAGAAGTTCGTTTCGTTTTGTTCAGTACTGATGGGTATAGAGTCCACACCAGGACTATTGGCAGAGGAAGAGGAACAATTGGAGGAAGACGAAGATGGAGAAATAGGAGCCTTATTCTTCTTCTGATCTTGGGCCTGCTTTCTCATGTGAGTTCTCCAATAATTCTTGATTTCGTTATCAGTTCGCCCAGGTAATTTCCCAGCGATTTTTGACCATCTGCACGTAAAGTAGGGGTGTCAAATAAGTGGATTAAATTAAATTTACACGAGTTAAAGCAGCTTGAATCAATAAATTATAGGTTGAATCTTAATGTGCCTAGAATCTGTTTTGAGTCAAAATAAGAGGGCGGTTTAGGTTAAATAACCTCTAAAGGTAGACCTTTAGGTAAAGTCTCCGTACACTAGGTATTGTGTTGGTTTAGGCTAAATAATGAGTAATAATCCAACCTATCCTTCTCAATATCATTTTAATTTATTTGTTTGCTCTTTTACAATTTGTTTAATTACCAAATTCTTAATGCAATTTTTTTTATTTGTCATGATTATATCTAACCAACTAAAGTAAAATAATTTAGTTTCTCTATGATTTGATAATTTTTATTGTGGAATTTGGGTTACTATGGCATAGATATGCCTAACAAGCATAACCAACAAAAGTTGTGGTAGGGTACACCGATAAGAATCCCCATTCTGAACTAGAGATCTTGTGTTCGAACTTTGAAATAAAATTGTCTTTCATAGAAAGTGATTTATCCTTAGAAGTGGAACTTTATTCCTGCGCAAATTTGAATTAATCAAACCCCATATCAATTATGCTACCGGCCTCTGGATAAGAAAATGAGAAAAAAAAAATGTATGCCTGATTAACAGGACTTGCTATAAGTATATGTTCAGTCCAATCTGTGGGGCTGTGGGCATGGCTAAATTTGAATCACATGAAGAATAAAAAAAGGACACTAACAAATTAAGGATTATTGAAACGAGAAAAGAAGTTCAAAATACAAACCTATTTCCATATTTGGAGTGGAGTTGAAGAACAAGGCGTTCTTCTTGAGGGGTCATCCTGCCACGTTTAAGACCAGGATTCAAGTAGTTAACCCATCGCAATCTGCAACTCTTTCCACTTCTTTTCAAACCTATAAATAATAATAATAACAAAGAAATGGAATGCAGAAGAAGAGGTTATTAAACTTGCTCCCTTCACTAAATACGTACTATGTCATGGCCTATATATATACCTATTTTATTTTTCTCGCCCGCCAACCAACCTCAAACCTGAAACTTTCGCCAGAAAATCCCAGCGACGGTCACCAAACATCTTCACATAAAATACTAGCTGAAGATCTTCTTGTTCAGTCCATGGACCTTTTCTTATTTCTTCTTGCACCATTTTTTTTTTCTCTCTCTCACTAGCTAGAATATTTCTTTGTTTTTTTTCTGAGTGTCTTGTTGGTGATTGATACTAGTGTACGCGACTCATATTTATACGGGGAATAATTGCCTTTAAGGGGTTTGTCCTAATTTTCTTAGTTATATTTCACCCCTTTAAATTTATGTCCCGATGCTTGATTGGGCGCGAAATTTTTAAAAAAAAATCGAAACTTGTAATTAAAATAGGCCTTAAGCATTGTGTGACTACAAATTATTTTTTAAAATAAAATTAAAATTAATTAAATTCTAAATAATAATATGTGAGATTCTTTTCATGACGGACTAAAAAAGACGTTAAATTAAAAGAGAGTATTATATTTGGGTATGTGTCTATTAGCAAGTGGTCTGGGAGTGCTCATTTAATTTAGTGGCCTAGAACCAATTGTTGGCATATGATGCAAGCCATTAACAGGAAGGACCCAAATGATGATCAATCTAGATAAGAGGTTGATATGTTTGATGTGATGTAACTTTATTCTTTCATAAGTTGCTGCCCATTTCGTAGTTGCATTCTTTTTGGAATTTCTCTTTATTTCATCTCCACATCTCTACGAAAATCGTACTTCTTTTGTTTTATTTTACATCTATGGCGGTGTTTAATTTGATATAGAATTTGACCAACAAAAAAAAATGTGCTTTAGAACAACTGAAGCTTTTTAGAGATGATAATACAGTTCAAAATGATGTCAGAATAGGATTCATGTATTTGACCATGAAAAAGAATCATGATGCATTTTCTATATGGTTCTTTTATGAAAAGATGAATCTTATAAATGCAAGTGTGTTTTTAAGAAAAAATTGTACTCAATACGGTTTTCTTGTAATTTAAGGAGTAATTAAATATTTATTAGAATCTTTTGATAAAGCGCTCATAGAAACTCATACGTAAGAGCCTAAGAGGTGTTACGTGCTTCAATATTATTGCTAACCCGGCCCTTAAAGAAACTCGCTAGACCTGCTTATAATGTCCCTAGAGTTCAGCAAAAGGCCATATTTCAGAGTAGTATGCATTCATGTGTTTACATTTAACAGTGGAAAAGAGAAGGAAGACAATTTTGAGAGGGCTGATGACTCGATGGAGCTGACACACTACAAAAAAAATAGTAATTTATGGAGGTTAAAAATTGTAATTCGCGGAGGTTTTAGCCCCTTCTAGCAACTAGCGAAGGCTAAAACCTCCACGAATTGTAACTTTCAACCTTCACAAATTACCAATTTTTTTGTAGCGACTGGCTAATGTAGCCTTGTGCTCCAGCTATAGTCGCACTCATTACCTAATTTGAGTTAACGTAAGATTAACAAACTATTACTCCATCTATTTTAATTAACATGCCTTACTTTTCCTTTTTAGTTTGTTAAAAAAAAAGTGTTACTTTCTATAGTTAGTGTAACTTTTTAATTCCAATAATATCCACATGGCATATTTAAAATTTCAAGATTTAAGGACATTTGGTACATTAATCAAATCTTTACTCTAAGACAACAAGATTCAAAAGTGTCAGACGCAGTGTTTTAAAAGGCGAGGGCGTAAGGCGGAGCGTTTTACGTCTGCCTTAGTGAGGCGTAAGCCCCATGGGATTTTAATTTTTAGTATTTTATAAAATGATATAATTATAATAAATACTTTTAAATAGGTGAAATAGCGTAAAAAAATTGAAGAAAACTATAAATAAGTGATATATATGCTCCACCCAAAAAAAAACTAATTAGAACAATCTATTATATATATATATATATATATATATGCTCCACCCCCACAAAAAAAACTAATTAGAACAATCTATTATACGCTACTTACAAATACAAGTAACTGCTCGTTACTTTTTTGAGATAGTAGAAGACAAGATAAATAATTGGAAAAGAATATATATTAGGCATTCTAGCAATAAAAAAAGGTCTTGACTTTTAAATTTAATGTGTCAGTTCCTTTTTAAAATATTTGAGTAATTACATGTTGACTTTTGAGAATTTGGGAATTATATTAAGGACTTATTTAACAAATTTCGTTTTAGTTTGAAGAAGTTTTCTGAGCTTACGCCCCAACACGCCCCAACAAAAAAAAACTCGCCCCAAACACGCTGGCGTACGCCCCGAATTGCTGGGCGTACGCCTTTGGAGACTTTCGCCCCGACCCATCGCCCCGGGGCATTTTTGGTACACCCCGTCACAGGGCTTGCCCCGAAAACGCCTTTTAAAACACTGGAACTCAGACGTATTGTCCGAAAACGGACCAATGGGTCTAAAGAATTTGTTTGTCAGACTACGTCATTATCGAGCCGAAAAGGCCATGTGCACTTGTATTAATTATGCCACATTTTTCTCTGAATTTTGATGTGAGATTCACCTAGGTTAATATGTATACCTTTTCTTCGGAAACTTACTAACTTACAAGTTTGTCGGTCCTTTCCTTTGACATGTTCTCGCCGGCCCACCCTCCGTCCTGAGCGTCAATTTTTTTTATTTTTTTTTAATTTCATACCCGATCAAACTAAAAGACATAAAATAAAATAGATAGAGTGAAGAGTCCATAATTTTACACTCAGTCTTATCTTATGGATTATGATACATGTTTGATTGAACACTTTAAGGAACGACTGAAGTGCCAAATTGTCTAGACTGCCAACAATTAAGAAATTGTATGATTTTACATGGAAGGATATTATTCTGACACGACCTCTTTGTGGTTTATTGTGGCGGCGACTTTAACCGCTGCTGAATGATGACTTTAGTCCCCATGCACAAAACTGATTTTGAGTGGCCACGCATAAGTTTTACAGATATAATACCTTTCTCAAGTGGAGTAGATAAGATTTTTCATAAGCGGTGTCGATATTTATAGAAGAGACGACAAAAATTGTTAATATGACACATCTACGTGTAAGAGATGGCCTTGACCCATTGGTTAAATTCTGTTTTAAGTTACAAGAGACGTTGGTTCGATAACTCAATACCACAATTTTTAGCCACAAAAGTCATAGTTTTTGCCAAAAATATGGATAGGTTGAGGTTCGAACATGCAAAACCTCGGACAACAAAATTATGCGCCGAACCAACACTCCAAGCGATTCTCAAAGGTCGACGAGGAACACAAAAGACTGAAATATATGGGGAAAAATAAGTGATTCTTAATGTTAAGAGATGTCATTTTCTTTCTATATATATATCAGTTTACGCACAGTATTAATACATATATCTAATAAAAGATTTCAATGAAGCGGTGTCGCGTGACACCCCTTGATTCAACGTGGGTCCACCCCTGCATTTCTCAACTACCCATAAGTTTTACGCATAGGTGGAGGTATGATTTCATCAAAGGAATCAACATTTGTATACATACATTCAATAACGACATGTCCAGTGTAATTCCACCAATGAGGATTGGAAAGGGTAGGATGTAGCAAATCTTACCCCTATTTTTCTTTATGAAGTAAAAAAATTGTTTCTAATAGAACCTCGATTTAAAAAAGAAAGATATATATATATAAAATATATAATTTTCTGGCGAAAGAGATTCGGACGAATCCTTTTTCAACCCCTTAATCCGCTCCTATGTAGCAATAGTTAATTTGTCGTAACGATAACATTAATTTATGAAGTAAATGGCGCATGTCATTTTCATTTTCTACGCGTCAAATTTCTTTGATTGGGAACTTAGCAGCCTCAACATATTTAATATACTTGTTATTACATTAAGACACCAAACATAGTTACGTTAGAAACAATATGGCAATAGATTAGTATTTAAGTGGATATGCGTCATGTGTGCCATTTTGCTAGATTCCACTTTCTGATATGAAGTTTTTTCCCTTAACTTTTTAAATTTTGTTTGGTGCTGGAGTAGCTAGAGTCTCCAATCCATCACCACTGGAGAGGCCTTCTTTCAAGGAAGAAACAACAAAAGTACTGGGGCCTTCTTTCAAGGAAGAAATAAAAGAAACAAAAGAAAAAAACCATATATATAAGTGACGTGGACGTCACTCTTTTTTGTGGTCACTCCACTTAAAATTTTATCTTCCCATCTTTTTCATAAGTTTATCATAAGGCCGCTTGCATGTTCACGAAGGGCCACCTCCATTCTCAATATGAGATAAACTGTGTATTACAATTAACATTGTTGCTAGTACAAATAAATATGATCTCCTGATGTACTTCTACAAACATCAGACATGAATTCTTTTTTTTCCGCTATTAAAGGAAAAGTCTAAATCGGACTTCCTGAATTCAACCAAACGTTGATATTCTTGAAGTATTAGCTCTAGATTGATCAAGATAATAATTCTAAGTCAATCCCTTATGAGTTGCACAAAAGGGTTTATTGGTGAGTTGACTTATCTAGGCTGCAAAGAAAGATCCTAATTCTTTGGTTAGTGTGGTGTTACTTCAATTAGTTTTAAAAGATTGATTAAGGTTAATGGCAAAAAATAAGAGGTTATTATACTGCTAAGTGACTTTTTTGGAACGTAAGTGAATTTGGTTAATGTCTTTTTTCTTTTTTTAACTTTTATACTATATAGCGTAGTGTATAAGAATTTTTACACTTGACCCGGGAATGACTTCACGTGCCTGTAGAGTTGGGAAGTTATTCCTGTAATAAGGAAAGGCGGTCTTTCCAAAAGAGGAGAATGCAAATAAAAAAGATCATTAGTTATAATCAATTACATTACACTAATAGAGTAAAAGAAAATCACACTAGCTAATAATATCTATAATTGAGTAATTTAGCGATTAACACACGGTTAATTAATTCATGTTGGACGCCTTCACTTGTTTTTTGGTCGGCATTTTTAATACAGCCCTCAATATGCTTGGACAAGAGAAGCTATGTTCAAGAAGGGACAGGCTAGTTCCCTTTTATTTATTTTCTTAATAAAAAGGAATGAAATGTGGAGGGTCCAAGCTGGATTGATTTCATTTTTTAAGATTGCAAAGTAGACTTATCACGTTGTGAAAGCAAAGGCCATTAACTTTACAAATCTAGAAGATATATACTCAGTGCTCGCATTGAATGGAAAAATTACTTATGACGTCAAACAATTTGGACCAGCTTTAAACTCTAGTACGACGAATTTTGTCATCATTTTTAAAACTAGAGGTAATATATTTTAGTCTCTATTGAATAAAAACAACCGGAAAAGGGCCTAAAATACCCTCGAACTATTAGAATTGGTGTAAAAATACCCTCCTCCCAAATACCCCTGTCATTCACTTTTGAGCCCTCAAATACCCCTGACATCCACCTATGGGGTCTAATATACCCTTATTTCTAACAGTCCCATGTTGACACCCAATTTTGTCCATCCTTTCGTCCAATTTACATTGTTGAGCTTCTATTTTATTAGAATATTAATTATATTTTTTTTATCACAACCTTTAGTTAAATTTCTTGATGATCTCTATTACTATTATTATTATTATTATTATTATTATTATTATTATTATTATTATTATTATTATTATTATTACTACCTTTTCGTTTTACTAAAAAAAAATCAGTCATGCATTTATTCTCCTTCTGGCTTAATTGCAGTGTTAATCCTATTCGTATCTCTATAAATATTTATTTAAACATATTTTTTGTATTAGCGTCACACTTATAGTTTTTGTTATGCTTCTATGATTACTTTACTATTACAAGTGATAAAATTATTTACCAAAATATTTTGTCCCTCTGCTTTTATTATCATTATGAAAATCGAGAAAATCTATTTGAAATTACTATATTCCCCAAGTAAACCAAATAAAATTTTTCACCCATTTCCTAAAGTTTCTACCCAGCCCATAATCCCTTTCCAACTAAAAATCCCTAAAGGCATCAGGTTACCCCCAAAACCAAATATCCATAACTCATTGTTATTTACTCAAAATTCCTAAGACCCCGTCATCTTTATATTTCGTTAAAATCAAACATTCCCCGATTCTCATCGAAATTCCACGGCTACAAAATCCCTTTCTTTGTGCCTTTTATATTCTTTCATTTATTCTAATTTGATTTTCTCTTTTCTTCTCTTTTCCATTCCACTTTATTTCCTTAATTCATTCACCTTAATTTCTTACCAGTAATCATAAAAATCATAGCTTAATATCCGCCTTAATTGCGAAATCGAAACTTTCCTCTTTTCATCTAATATGCCAAGAACAAAATGACAGAAGTTTGGACCCGAATCTGTTTGAAAAAACCGTCCAAGTTCAAGATTATTATTATTATTATTATTATTATTATTATTATTATTAATAATAATAATAATAATAATAATAATAATAGTAGTAGTTGTTGTTGTAATAGTAATAATAAAAGTAATAATAGTAATAGAGATCATTAAGACATTTGACTACAAGTTGTGATAAAAAAAATACAACTAATAATCTAATAAAATAGAAGCTTAATGATGTAAATTGGACGAAAGGATAAACAAAATTGGGTGTCAACATGGGGCTGTTAGAAATAAGGGTATATTAGACCCCATAGGTGGATGACAAGAGTATTTGGGGGCTCAAAGGTGGATGATAGGGTATTTGGGAGCTCAAAGGTGGATGGAGGGTATTTTTGCACTAATTTTAATAGTTCGAGGGTATTTTAGGCTCTTGTCTGAAAACAACAAATTAGCTAGTGAACTAGATCAGAGGACTGTAACTTTTTTATGTATATGTAGTACTGTAACTTTTTTATGTATATCAGTTGACTAGATCCTTTTGCCAAACGATCTCATTAAGTTAAAATTTATGGGTAAGATTGCAAACAAGGCACTATCACTTGCATTCATCCTATGGAGCTGAATTATATCATAATCAAAATTTTATTGGATATTAAATATAAATTAATATTTTTCATCCTAATAATATAAGTTGAAAATACAATAGTATGGTAAGTATTATTTCATCAGATAAGGTTATACTCCATCCGTCCTAATTTATGCAATGATATTTACCTGTACACTCCAACATAGCAAGAAAGAATTAAAGAAATAATAGAAACTTCTAAATATTCTGATTTAAAATATTACTTGGACATTTCTAAGGCTAGAAATCATTGTCTCATCAAGGATAAAATTAAAAGCTTAAAAATAAATTGTTTCTAAATGTTAAAAAAAAAAAAAAGGATAGATTAAAACGACCAATGTGTTACATAAAATGGGACTGATAAATAATAATTAATAGATATTCATTAAGCACATAGGAGACATGCTAAACTGTTACTAAAATAATAATTACATTCGAATGTTGTCTCTAGCTTCTTTTTTTTCCTTCCATCCTGTTTGGTGATGTTATGAAGTAAAATCAATGTATGTAAAGATAAAAATAAGAAAAATATAAATAATTCTAAGAACAAGAAAGGTTTTCTTTTAAAAAGTATCCTGGATTTTCTCCTTAAGGTCCTTAGACCTTAATTATCCATTCTTATATTAAAACTGGCACATCTTCACTAGCTCTAAAGCGCTATCGCTTCGTAACAGCGTTATTGCTGATGATTTTTTCTTTATTTATTTATTTTGGTTCTGTTTTTTGCATGCTTTTAAATGTGACGAGCATGAATATTCGTCATTTGAAATGATTAATTTTGGCCGCCTACTTATGATCTAAGTTGCCTTAAATCACAATATAAAATTATAGTCTATCTTATCTTATCATTCAATTAATTAATTTCTGTGGATAGACGTGCACTTAAAGAACATTGACAAGTGACGACAAGCCTCAATTGCGAATTAGCTAAAGCATTTGGACATTTCTGATTTGTACTTGTTATGGCACTTAAAAGCGCAGAAACCAACTGAGAAATTGTTTGCAGTTAGAGACAAATTCAAAATTTAAATTCAATGAATTGAGAGTCTGATCAACAAGAAGGTGAATTGAGTACGCCAAGTAAGATAATCTTCAACTGAATTAAGCTTGATAGTCACCAAATTAGTGACATTAGGTGCAGCCAATGCCGCAGCAGAATGGAAGGGGTGTGGAATTGTTGGTTCGGTTATTCCACCGTAAGGTGGAAGTGAAGTCAGCCCAATCTGGCCTATAGAAGAGCCTGGTAGAATGTTTGACGCAACACTGTGAAGAGGAAAGGATTGAGGTAAAGTAGGCAAAGGAGGAATTGAAAAGGATGAAGCGGAAGATCCCGATGAAATAACAGATGTAGATTGAGTAGATGCAATATCTGCAGTGGAAGAAGGAAGCGAGATATCTGAAGAAAGGGAAGAAACAGGCGGCTGGGAAGTCATAGTATCAAGGAGGAAGTGGCTAAAAAGAAAGACAACGATAGGTTAGGGAAAGCCCTGAACTTCTGATACCATGTAACAAAGAATTAGTATTAGGGTCATGCAGCCGCTGTGCATCTGTCTTCATATATATATATATATATATATATGAATACAAAGGGATATTGGTGTAATAAATTGAAGAAGAAGACACTCCAATTTGGGAAATTTTCTGTATATCTTTCATTAAATCCATGTACAACTATATATACAATAGAGATGAAATAAGAAAGTAAGAGAAAAATGGAAAAACTGATTTACAGCTGTCCTACTCTAATTTTTTCAGTGTGTAACTAATTTTATTCCCTCACGTGCTGGTCATGTGGGTATATTTACAACTGTGCATTGCATGTGCTGGTCAGTTGGGTGTATTTACAGTTGTGTATTATTTATCCAAGGGTGGAGATTTGATCCATCAAGTGTGTTATGTGTGGCTGAGATATCTCCACCTGTATAGGAACATTCTAGATCATCTTGAAGTGTTGAACTGAGTTTGACTCATTTTGTGTTCATATTCTTCATCGTATCTTCTCTCTCTCTTCGTCATTTCTGCTCTTCTTTTGTTTCTTCGTCATTTCTCCTCTTCTTTTCTTTTTCATGGTTGACATGGGTTTCTGTACTCTAACATCCCCCCTCAAGATGGAGGGGAATGGTATGATCCCCAACTTATTCAAAATGGAGCTGTGAGAAACCCCAGAAAGTGATTTGGTAAATAGATCTGCTAGTTGATATTGAGAAGGAACAAAAGAGAGTATGATTAACCCAGCAAGGAACTGCTGACGGACAAAATGGCAGTCCAATTCGACGTGTTTGGTTCGTTCGTGGAAAACCGGGTTACGGGCTATGTGAATGGCGGCCTGTCTATCGGAGTGAAGGGGGATTGGGAGTGAAATGGGAGCGGAGAGGTCTTCAAGAAGACAGATTAGCCAAGTTAGTTCAGCAGTGACGCGTCTCATGGATCGGTATTCTGCCTCTGCAGAAGACAAGGAAATTGAAATTTGTTTCTTTGATTTCCACGAGATCGGAGCTCCTTCGAGGGTAATGAAGAACCCACTGACAGATCTACGAGAATCCTTGCAAGACGCCCAGTCCGCATCGCAAAAAGCAAGTAAATAGAATGATGGATTTGAAGAAAGGAGAATCCCTTGACCCGGATCGGAACTTAGATACCGTAATACTCGTAAAGCAGTAGAGAAATGTGGAAGACAAGGTCATTGCATATATTGACTGAGGGCAAGAACAGCAAAAGAGAGATCCGGTCGAGTATTGGTTAGGTAATTCAACTTTCCGACCAAATGTCGATAAAGAGTAGGGTTATCCATGCGAGGGCCATTGTCTGCTCGAAGCTTTGAAGAAGGGTCCAAGGGAGAAGTAGCCTTCGGTAAATGGGACACATAAAATTCTTGAAGCATGTCTAAGGTAAATTTCCTTTAATTCACAATAAAACCATGCTTTTCTCGTAAAATTTCCATTCCAAGGAAATAGTGAATGTCCCCCAAATTCTTGACTTTGAACTCTGTGTTGAGAAAGCATGTGATATCCTTAATTTCTTCCAAGTCATCCTCTGTTAGTAAAATATCGTCGACATAGACTGCTAAAATGGAGATAAGAGTCCCTGTTTGTTTGAAGAATAAAGAATAGTCATTTAATGATGAAGAATAACCCTTGTAGCTTAAAGCCCCTGCAAGCCGAGCATACCACTGCCGTGAAGCTTGTTTTAACCCATATAGGGACTTTTTCAAAAGATAAACATGATTGGGACTGGGGGGAGTCAATCCTGCTGGAAATTTCATAAAAACCTCTTCTTGGAGGTCACCATGAAGGAATGCATTATTGACGTCCAATTGTGAGACTGACCAATCCTTTTTAGCTGCAATTGTAAGCAAACAACGTATAGTTGTTATCTTCACGACTAGTGAAAAGGTCTCACCATAGTTGATTCCCTCCCTTTGAATATCCCCCCTTACCACCAGCCTGGCTTTTAACCGTTCAATGCTACCATCTGAAAGGTGTTTCACTTTGTAAACCCATTTGCAAGGTAAAGCCCTTTTTCCTTTAGGCAACTCAACCACCTCCCAGGTCTTATTATGTGCTAAAGGCTGGATTTCCGAGTCCATGGCTTCCCTCCATCCCGGATGTTAAGAAACTTGATTGTAACAGCTAGGTTCACTGATGGTAGAAAGAGAATGAAGAACTTGTTGATTATGAGGAGTCAAAGAAGAAAAAGCATAAGTAGTAGGTTTGTATGGTTGAACAAAACATGCATTGTCTAAATCAGTGAAGACCACACTGTTGCAGATGTAGTCTTTTAAGTAAGCAGGCTGGTGGGATAATCTACTGGATTGTCTAGTTGGGTTAGAAGGAATTGGTAGAGAAGGAAAAGTAGAAGTAGGTGTAGAAGATGCTGGGATATTGTTATGAGTAGAGTCTTGAAGTGGAAGATTAGAAATAGGCCCAGAACTGGTTTGTGTGGGAGTGGGTAGTGTGGGAGGAGATAGTGTAAGAGTTAATTGTAAAACAGGTGTGGGGGAAGAATCTGAGGGCATAGCATGATTTTCTGAGTCTGAAACAATGTGAGATGAGGGGACATAAGGAAGGTCTGAAAACAGAGGGGAATTTGGAAAGATTTGGTTGGCTGAAGTATCAGATGAACTGAAAGGGAAGTGTGATTCATGAAATTTTACATCCCTTGATACAAACACCTTCCTTGTATCTAGAGCCAACAGTTTATACCCTTTTAGTTGTAAGGGATAACCGAGCAAAACACAAGCAGCTGCTCTTTCATCAAATTTAGTTCTTCCCTGTGTCAAAGTTGAAGCATAGCATAGGCACCCAAAATTCCTTAAGTGACCATAGCTAGGCTGCTACTGAAAAAGAACCTCATAAAGGGTCTGTCCTTTAAGCGCACTAGATGGCAACCTATTAATGATGTGGGTAGCAGTTAAAATAGATTCTCCCCAATAGGATATGGGTAATTTGGATTGAAACATCAAACCCCTAGCAATCTCCAAAAGATGTCTGTGTTTTCTCTCAACAATTCCATTTTGTTGAGGGGAACCTACACAAGACAATTGATGCATGATCCCTTGTGAAGCAAGAAAAGTTGCTTCATGTGTCCCTGTCCCCAATTCGAAAGCATTGTCAGACCTTATCACTTTAACTTTCACATTAAATTGCCTTTCAACCATGGACAGGAAACTTTTTAGCACAGGAAATGCATTACTTTTAGTACTCAGTAAAAATGTCCAGGTCCCTCTACTGTAGTCATCTACTATGGTAAGAAAGAATCTAAAACCATTTTAAGTAGTAGACTTGTAAGGACCCCAAGTGTCAATGTGAATAAGGTCAAATATATACTTAGATTTAATACTACTAACAGGGAAAAGGTGTTTAGTTTGTTTAGCCTTTGGACAAACATCACAAATAAAATCAGAATTGGAATTACAATGAAGGAAATTCAAATGTTTCATTGCTGAAAATGGTAGATGACCCAACCTTACATGCCAAAGCTTTACATTAGGAACAACATTAACATGCACTGGAATAGAAGTAGAAACAGACTCTGAAATGGAATTTCTTCCTTTTGGAATTGAAAATACATCATTTGAAAAAGTACTCCTAGATCTGGTACTATTAGGCTCTAATAAGTAAAGGCCCTCTCTAACTTCACCAAAAACTTGAGGACTCTTCATTGAAAGGCCCTGCAACAAACACCCAATAGAGGTAAATAGGATATCATATTTGAACTGAACACAAAATTTATGAACTGACAGCAGATTGTATTTGAAATCTGGTACATGAAGTACATCAGTTATGACATGACCTGGTAGGATGGAAATACTCCCTATATGAGTAACACTTACCTTGAAATAATTAGGTAAACTAATGTTCAAAGGTTTAGGGAGTGGAATGAGAAACAAGAAAGAATTAGGGTCAAAACACATATGTTCTGATGTGCCTGAATCAATGATCCAAGTGTTTGACTTAATACTAGTGAATACTGATCCTGAGTACTTAAGAATGGTACCTGTAACTGCATTTGCATTAATTCCTGTTTTACCTGTTTGTGTCATTTTACTGTGCTTATACATCTGCATCATCTCTGCGATTTGCTCTTTGCTAAATTGGTCTCCAAAATTGTTATCACTCACTTCAAAATTTTGTCCACCAATGGTTTCACCTTCCTCATATGTTAACCCTGCATTTGCTTTGATTGAAGTTTGATAGTTTTTGGAATTAGTAAAATCAAAATCTTCAGGAAACCCATGTAACCTGTAGCAATCATCATGTGTGTGTCCTGTTTTCCCACAATAGGTGCAAGATACATTGGGATTGTACTTTTTCTTGCTTCTGAACCTCTGTTATGGTTTAACAAACCTTTGACTGGTACTGTTGAATTTCTGAGATGTGTTTGTCCCTTTCACTGGTTGGTTTTTGAATTTTTGTGTATTTCTTGCCTGTCCATTAGCCATGAATGCTGCAAACTCAGCAAAAAGTTGGTTGTTGGGCTGTTTAGCTTGTCCAGCCACCATGAAAGATGTAGAATCTGAGGTGAAATGTGCATTTGCATACACTTCCCTTTGATTCTCATCTTGCAAAAGTAAAGAATACGCAATATCTATTCCAGGCAAGGGATTCACCATGAGTATGTTTCCCCTTGCCTGAGCATACACGTCATTTAAACCCATTAGAAACTGGATCAGCCTCTGATCCTCTAGTGATTTAGTTAACTTCTCCTTTCCATCACAAACACACTCACATGTGCAACAAACAATAACATTCAAACCATCCAGTTCATCCCATAGTCTCTTAAGTTTAGTAAAATATCCGGCAATGTCACTGTTACCTTGCACTAGACCTGATAGTTCCTTTTGCAAGTGATAGAGTTTGGCACTATTTGATTTACCAAATCTCTTTTCTAGGCTGTCCCAAAGCTCTTTTGCAGTTTTAGAGCTCATCACACTGTCAGCAATGTCTTTTGACAGTGCATTTGATATCCAACATATGATTATGTCATTAACACAATTCCATTGTTCATACTCTACAGATTTCAGATCTGGAGCTTTACATGCTCCATTG
The DNA here is from genome assembly GCF_019175385.1 of Lycium barbarum. Taxonomy (NCBI): domain Eukaryota; kingdom Viridiplantae; phylum Streptophyta; class Magnoliopsida; order Solanales; family Solanaceae; genus Lycium; species Lycium barbarum. Next base: position 166,142,538 of record NC_083337.1, read on the forward strand.
ATAAAACCAAGTTTCTTCTTGGCTGATAAGGCTAGAAGGATGGATCTCCTCCAACCTAGGTATCCTCTTCCATCAAAAATAGTGTTGACTAGAGTCATACCAGGTGAATCTGAATTGTTTAAATGATAAGGATGATTATTATCATATGTGATGGCCTTTACAACACTGTTTAACCCTTCAGTTGGTTCTGTTTCAGGCATTTCGACTTTCTAAGGATTTGAAGGTGAATTTGATATTTGATACAGATCTGGAATCGAGCTTACACCTGCTCTGATACCATATAATAAATTGAAGAAGAAGACACTCCAATTTGGGAAATTTTTTGTATATCTTTCATTAAATCCATGTACAGCTATATATACAATAGAGATGAAATAAGAAAGTAATAGAAAAATGGAAAAACTGATTTACAACTGTTCTACTCTAATTTGTTCAATGTGTAACTAATTTTATTCCCTCACGTGCTGGTCATGTGGGTATATTTACAACTGTGCATTGCATGTGCTGGTCAATTGGGTGTATTTACAGTTGTGTATTATTTATCCAAGGGTGGAGATTTGATCCATCAAGTGTGTTATGTGTGGCTGAGATATCTCCACCTGTATAGGAACATTCTAGATCATCTTGAAGTGTTGAACTGAGTTTGACTCATTTTGTGTTCATCTTCTTCATCGTATCTTCTCTCTCTCTTCGTCATTTCTGCTCTTCTTTTGTTTCTTCGTCATTTCTCCTCTTCTTTTCTTTTTCATGGGGTTTCTGTACTCTAACAATTGGTAAGGGAAATAGCTAACCTAGTACAATACAAATACATGGACTATGAGTCCTAATAATCTTATCATATATGACTACATCAATTTTGTTTGTATTCTGTTATATAGAGACAGAATTCAAGACTAAAGCTATCGATTTAGCCTAAACTCACAGAACTCTTCTTAAATCAGCCCGTGTCTAGTGATAGTAGACAAGACTCAATTGCAAATGTGCGCAATCTTATCTTAGCTATATTGGCCATTTAATTTGTCCGTTCTGATTTAACATACAATTTGGATGGCACAAAAATGTGGGATAGGTGAAGATGACTGCAATTCCTTCAACTTTTATTTCTATTCCTTGTGATTTGATTTAAGATAAGCCCCTTTTATGAAATTCGTCATTGTTCATATGTTAGACTATCTACACGTACCAAAGTGTCTTATAGATAATATACTTTTCGTGGATGCTTGGGCTGATAAAAATCATCAGCCACTAGTTGTCATCGTCTTATCCAATTCTAATTAATTGCGACTGCCATTATTGTTTCTCCTTTCTCTTTTTCCTTTTCAACTTAATTAGGGGATACAACTCCATAAGAGCGAGAAAGTACAGAGATAGAAAGAATCACATGATTCCTTTCTTTTCCTATAGGAGAAATGTCGGGAACACAAGCGTGTTATTATTGGTCATGTCAGATAGGTAGGTTGGACGGATGAGTTAAAATATACAGAGCTAACAAAATGTACAGGTTATTTACTCGAGTTGATATTTAGACAAATTTCTCATAGTCAATTTGGGTAACATATATATTTAGTGCAATTGTTAGATGAGCTGAAGTGGCCAGGCCAACATTGACGAAGTTAATAAACAGGCGAACCATTAAGTTTGAACATACTGACGGGGTCATATTTTCATGAGCTAATTTTACAATCTCACGTTATTAGTTTTCTACTTATAATTGGAGACATTTTGTGGCAAAATTTGGATCGACGTTGGACTGTCAACGTTTCTGCAGTTGCCATCATCTTATGTATTGGCTCCATCATGTTTTAAAGGACGAAAACATAGGAGAGAACATTTTACCTTTCAAAAACTAATCTTAAAGACCGGACGGTAATCCACAAAACTGTTTTTTTATTGTTTAGAACATAAGAAATAGATAAAGTTAGTAAGATTATAGAAAGTAAATTAAGATTATGCTTTATAAAATTCAAAATAAAAAAATATACAAAATTTAGTTTGATAATCTAAGCATAATATTATATGTAATTAAGATTCTAAGTGAAAAACTAAGCTCTATAATTTACGGAGCAACATTATATTATAATTAAAATAAAACTTTAAAAAGTTTTGAAAAAAATGTCTAGAACGTAAACCAGAGACAATAGAAGGCGTACAAGTTGCCACAATATCTTGGAGTATTTAGAGGAATCTCAAAAGGGGGGCCTTTGCGTAACTGGTAAAGTTGTTGTCATGTGATCTGTAGGTCACGGGTTTGAGCCGTGGAAACAGCATCTTGCAGAAATGTAGGGTAAGAATATATACAATAGACTCTTGTGATCCATCCCTTTCCCGAACCCCTGCATAGCGATAGCTTAATGCACCGGGCTGCGGCTTATTTAGAGGAATCTCAATTCCGCATCTCAAAACAATAGTTGGTTCTTGACTCATGGACTATACACCGAGGCTTGCTATTGTAACATCGGCCTGCCGTTGTTAAGTAAGTAGCGCTCGGCCCAAGCAACGACCCAGTAAAAGCTGGGATTATTTGCACCGTCTGACCCTTTGTTGACACCACTTTAAAGGTTGTCCAAGTTAGTCTAATGCTGATTTTCGGCTTTCAAAGTAATTTTAGGGTGTCTTTGGAAATTACAGTATACTTATTAGGAGAATAATTACTAATGTAGTAATTACACTGCATAGTAACTGTACAATATAGTAAATCAGATTTTCTTACGCGAATTCAGATAAATTGAACTTAAAATATATATCAAATAGAGTAAGAAATATTAGAATAAAAATAGAAATATCTTATTCCAACTTAGGGACAAAAGGGAGAAGGTTGTGAAGACGACCTCGTTAACCATTACCTCCGATCAGATGGATGGAAGACCGACTCGAGTTTTTAAGAGCGTTGGCGGATTCTATAATGTCTGTCAAAGGCGTTAACGCATACCCCGAAGTGATATTCACCACGTACACCTCACAGCTTGGCATAGTGAAATGTGTAACTCGCTTTACATTGTTGAGGTATAAACATATTACATTTTCTTATGTGTACATAGGAGGAAATGTTGTAGCATATAACCAAGCTAATAATGTATTGAAAGCCCTTTCAGTACTGTTTATAGTATGGTTTCTCCATAAGAATATTGAGCGACCAGCTCTCTCCGCGGTTCACATTATATTGTGATATCTGAATCCTTTCATCGAGCACTATTTCTTTAAATAGAAAGGTATTCTGGCTTTTAAGGATAAAAATAATGAAGGTGTACTCTGGGAAGCAAGTCTGTTTCAGAGCAGTACAGATATTCGAAATGGAAAAAATAATAGGGCACGTTGCCGGTGCGATACAAAATAATAGTTGTCGTCCGAGTAAATGCTTGGAGTAGTAGCGCGTACGTAGGAAGCTGGGTTGCGTCAACAACCAACGTGAAATTGGGCCTTTCAAGCCTGTCTGAACTTTGAACTTTTTGCTCTTTTAGTTGACCAACACACACAGACACAGCCCTCCAATAAATAATTCTCACGAGAATGGATGATTAAAATGTGATCTAAATTAGTCCATACATTATATCAGTACCATTAAAAATAAAAATTCGAAAGTTAATTTAATACTAAAATATCATATCAATTCAATACTAAAATAATAGTACCAAAAAGATAAGCATTTGCAACTTAAACGATTTATAAAATGTTTAAGCAATAAATAGCAATAGGCTAAAGATATGGACACGTCAAATAGTAGATTTTTCTCGTCCACTTCACCAATCTACTCAAGATCTCATTCGTACGGTCAGTTGGTCACTCATATTGATTTTATAATTTGTTTCATTTGGATAATATTGATTTGTGGTCGACGGACCGAAAGAGCAGAATGCGAATGGTAAAAATTTGAAAAAATAATTATTCATGCACTTAATATATACCAAATTAAGGCATACACGATATGTTCGTACATAATTTTATATTACTTAATCATAATTAAGAATTAACTTATATATTTAACTAATTTTAATTATTTAGTTATCATAAATAAATATAATTTGATATGGCTAGTGACAAATAATTATTTACCGTAGGAGGAAGTATTTTTTTTTTTTTTAAGTGTGCAACATATTAGGTTGGCTCCCCATTTCTTGTTAGGTCTCTTCAATGTGGACGGAATAAACGTGATCATCAGAAGATTCGGTCAATGTGCGTTGAGGTAATAAACAAATTAAGTCAACTACTTTGACGGATTCTCGATTTTTCCCCAAAATTAAGTAGTGTGAAGTGTGAACGTTTGACCTCCCTTCTTTCTCATCAACCCCTCTTTCTAAAATACCAAAATTCTTAATTAAAATTGTACCTGAAAACCCAAAAGAAAATTAGACTAAACAGCATTTTTATAATTAAATGTGTCATGGTAGATGATGAAACATACTAATTGAATTCAAAATGTGAAAGTTGGTAACAATCACTTTAAGCTCCAAGTATAATGGAAGGTGATTCTCCAATTAACTTTATCATCCTCTACTTAAGAAGAACTTATATACATATATATATTTTTTGTATATAATATTAATATAGATTATCGTAAAAAAAATCTTTGCAATTTCTCATTTCTGTTTTGTAGTCCCTTATCATGGAAAAGTTTAATGAAGTGAGGATATTTATTAATTAAACATGGTCAAGTGCGAGAATTTTATACGGAAATACATATGTATCTATTGATTTGATATTACTTTGTATGGATATATTTTTACCCTTAAACTAATGTTACTTCTAAAAGGCATAACTCACTAGGGATGAGGCTTTAAAATGAGTCTGTTATTCCATCGTTTTGATCAACTAATTCTTGCAAAGACATTCTACCTGATGGGCATTTCTCAATCGTCATGATTAAAGGCAGATTCATAGTCGTGGCATAACGCGCAACCCCTTTTTTTTTTTCTATGCGATCCTTTTATACTTCTTAAAAGTATGGGATAAGCAAGGATTACTTATAAGCATTTCACACTTTTACCTCGAGCAAGGATTACTTATACGCATCTTCACACTCAGTGGGCAGCGGCGGATGAAACATAATTTGAACGAGTTCAACTGAACTCAATACTTTAAATACGGAGCATTAAATAAAAATTTACTAAAATTAAAATTTTATTAAATTCCATAATCATAACTTAAGAATTCAATTCATCAAATTTAGATCTTGAATTTCCTCTACTAATGCTTTCACCTAGAAATAAGAGGTTTTACTAATGACAAAATTTGTTCAGAAAGAAATACTCCGTACTTTAAAAAATGAGAGCATATTATTTCTCGATTTTCAATATACAATAAGCTAATCGCTAATTCAATTAACTAACAATATAAATATTGCTGCTCTCTCCATTTCAAATTAGTTGTGATGTTTCTTGTTTTAAGAGCCAAACTATATGAACTTTAACTAAAATTTTAAAAGATATTTTTCATTAAATTCACATGAGGAAAAAAAAAAAAACTTGTAGTAGTAGTAGTTTTTGCATAGACGTTCACATAACTATAAAAAATTGGTGACTAATATGGGAGGGGGAGTGGAAAGTAAAAGAAGTACCGAAAAAAAAAAAAGTAACTGAAATCAACGAGTTCTCAAAATTTGTCATGTAGCTTTTGTCTGGAGACTGCAGCATCCTATATTTGAAACTCTACTCCCTCGCTCCTTCCAGAGTCCAAACGCGCACATCTCACCATATAAACGTGAACCCCAGCCATTCACTCTGATCTCTACATTTTCAGTTTCAACCTCACGGAATTCCAAGCTTTCAACCTCGAAAAACATTAATTTCTTCATATAGAAATAAATCGAGGAGGTTCTATTTCTTCTACGTTTCTCAAACTAAGCGATTGGAAGAAGAACAATGTCGGTGACGTCAAGAACGACTCAGCTCCAAATGCACAAGAAATGGAAAGGCAGAGAAACAAGCCCTGAACGCACTAAAGTTTGGACTGAACCCCCTAACCATAATAAGCTCAACAAAGTACCCGTTGTTTACTATCTCTCCAGAAATGGCCAACTTGAACATCCTCATTTTATGGAAGTTCCCCTAATATCCTCTCCTGATGGTCTCTATCTCAGAGGTATGCATATTATTTAATTAATAGCTGAAGATAGTCATATAGCGTGTGTTCATATGATTTCAAATATTCTGATTCTTTTTTGTTTGACATTTCATTCAGATGTGATCAACCGCTTGAATTGTCTTCGTGGAAAAGGCATGGCCTCTATGTACTCCTGGTCTGCTAAAAGGTGAATTACTTTCCAATTTCTAGTTAAATTTCTGTTATTGCGTTGTTTATATATCCATATGGAGCTGAAATTAATTTCTTACTATTTTCGACAATTCAGAAGCTATAGGAATGGATTCGTGTGGCACGATTTAACAGAGGATGATTTTATATACCCAGCACATGGTAAAGAGTATGTTCTTAAAGGATCAGAGCTTCTCAATAATTCATTCCCTTCACAACAGGATGAAATTGAATGTCCTAATTCTAGAAATCCAGTGCCTGAGAAAATGAGTGAAGATCGTGAGTTTCCAGTTGTAGCAAGACGTCGTAACCAGTCCTGGAGTTCCTCCGATTTCCATGAGTACTTAGTTTCCGGCGAATTCATCGGAAGAGCCGCCGCCAATGCGTCTACTCAAACCGATGACAAACGACGTCGTCGAAGAGCAATGCGAGTCGTCGAAGAAGAAGAAGAAGAGTTGAGAGAAGACCGGACAATTAAACTGGACGGTAAAGAACCGGACCGGTCAACGGAGCTGAATAGAGGTGAAATCTCACCACCAACGTCCCATTCAAGCTCCGAAACGCTTGAGACGTTGATGAAGGCGGATGGAAAAGTGATCTTACGGCCACATACAATCAGCGAAGATCCTACGGCTAAAATTCAATCAAGCGGAAAGAGTAATAAAGCATCTTCCGTTCTGATGCAATTACTCTATTGTGGTTCCATGTCCTTCAAGCACTGTGGGCCCGGTTCTTTAATTTCACAATATAAAACACTGGTGCCACGTGGCAGGTGTACCAATCAAGTGCTGAAGGATGTAGAGAGTCCAATGGTGGAATATCATGGAAGTGAAGAGAGAATTAAGTTGAAAGATAAGGAGTATTTTAGTGGGAGTTTAATAGAGATGAAGAAGCAGAAATTTCCAGCTCTAAAGAGATCTTCTTCATACAATGTGGAAAGGTGAGTCAATTTACCTCTTAGCTACTCTGTAGTCTGTACTATGTTTATTTGTGCATTCTGTGTTCCTTCGCGTCAAAAATCAAATGATTAAACAGTTATTTTCTCTGTCTAATTAAACATGAATACTGTATTATTTGGTTCATCAACCCGTCTCTTCACTAATAAGCATGATAATGAGTTGAACTTTCACATTGAAGTTAACGTACCTATGAACAGTTTAGCGTAACAATGATATTATTACATCTGAAGTATGCTCTGGTTTCAAAATAGTACAGTGAAGAACATGAGAAACAGGGACATGAGTAGATAAGCTTATCTTGGTGTCACTATTACTTTATCTTTGCTTCCAAGGAATGGTAGGTATACGGCAGTGAAGAGGGAGAATGAATTAAGGTAAGAATTATAAGGTCATAGGTTTAAATTTTTAGTGGAGGCAAAGATACTACTCCTACTAGGTAATTTCTTCACATGTCTAAGTTTTGGTAGATAGAATTATTCGGTTCATGTACGGATAGAAGATAGCACAATATTTCGTAAAATTAATCGATGTACAAACTGATATAGATTTTTTTTTTTTTTTAAATGAGTGGTAGGTATATGAAGGTTCCTTGCCGTGGTGAATTACTCCGCAATTTGCAGTACTATTGACGTGGGGATCCAGCTATTCAATTGTTATCTTAATGATAGGACTGAATTAGGTTCTGCAGTTCTGTCTGGACTTAGCTATTTAATCTGCTCTACGTAAGCAAAATAGAGCTTTGCATCATTATACTCACCACAACACGTCAATTAACTACTCAATTGCTGGAAGGAGAACTCATTACTGATAGTGTGGGACAATATATTTTCACCAATTTGTTAGACTTTCGCTTCAAGATTGTATAACATAGCTTTTGTCCTGCTTTCTCGATTGAAATTGAGATCTACAAACGGGAGCGGATCCACATTAGGTGTGTGGGTTCGCGAGAACTCGCAACTTTTATTCGAACCTTGTATTTATAATGTGAAACTCTTCAAATATATAAGAAATTTGAGCTAAGAACCCAGTAACAACAGACACTGCTAGTTGGGAACCCACAAACTTCAAATTTTGGATCCGCCTCTGTCTACAAATGCTACATATCAAGTATCAACATCCACTTATGTAACTTTAGAAGATCCATAAAGGGGTTTCTTTTTCACATGGTAATTTTACAAAAAAACCTCTTAACTCTATTGTCCTATTTGCATTGCTATCCTATCATCGTGGGGTTTCCTACAATTGATGCTTTTTTCATCATTTATTTATATCTCCAAACGGATTCTTTGCTTTTTTAACCTCTTTGAATATCTGAATCCTGATTCTTTTTCTCTGTCTGCAGGAGTACAAAATTGGAATCGATTGGGAGAGAAAACGAAGTGAAAACAAAATGCTATCTGAGAAAGCAAAAGAATCAATCGACCAGAAAGGAAGGAAATAGTGACTTGTCTAATGCCTTGCAGTAGCATTTGCCATTGATTGTAGCAATACTAGCTAGTGATCAAAATGGTAGCAAGATGAATAGATGATAGGGTAGTAGTTAATCAGTACATTAGGAAACGGCAGGAAAATTCATGAACACAATGACTACTGATCTTAGTTGTAATTTTGTAAATTCAGTCATGGAAACTGAAAAAGAAGAGCTAGCAAAATTGAAGAAGACAAGAAAATATTGTTACTCCTAGTCAGTTTTTAGGAATTTGACGAGAAAACTGTTCTTCCTTTTAAGGAATTTGAAAAAGCTCCTTTTGGTTGAAAACACGTGCTTTGGTGTGCTGCTCTCAACATTTTGCAACATGAGTGGAATACCAATTCCTCGATGCTTCTCTACATTCTGTTTCTAGGAGCTATGCTATCAGAAATTTGGTGCATATCCAGCCATGAGATCTTTGTGAATCCATAAATCTAGAAATGTGTTGCGTTGACCCTTGGCTTTCTAAAATTAAATTACAAAGCTTCGTAAAGAGCAACACAATGAAAAGTGTTTATTGATAGGGAATTTCATGTGTGAAATTGCTAAGTCGGCAACTTAGTTGATAACGTTCTTAAAATAAAAATTCAGGTGTGAAACTATGAAGCTGACAACTTGTTCCATGTCGAATTTAAACAGTAGTACAGCTCCTCTTCTCAATGTTGTTGAATTGTAGTCAACCTTGGCCTATATCAAAGCAATTGGGCCCTCCCACCGTCTTAACTCCAAAACAAATTGAATTATTGTAAACCTTAATTCCCATGTACATAAAAAATATGAACGAATAATCAATGGTCGATTCTTTTATTTTTCTTTTGTGACATGGACTCATGTATAGCAGCAAGTGGAGAAGCTAGCACTCTGTGGCTTTCCCTCAAATTATTCATATAATCCGAGACTATATATTTTGGAAATGCACATTTACACTATTAAGACTACTGTCACGTTCTCAATTAGTGGGTACGATGGTTCTTCAAATCATATCAGGCTCGTTCAAGCCCAGAAATTATACCTCCTAATACTTGCCACAATTGCCTGCTAGATAAAGCTTGATGCTATTTTCAGACCAGCTAATCCAAAAAGTGTCAAAAGGCATCAAAATATCCCACCAATAAAAAGTAACCAAACTACCTTTTGTGCACTAAATTAGTGCTCTATAGGATCAAACTGCAAATTTACAGTTAAGTTCTATTGCGCACTAAATTAGTGCGCAATAGAGATTTTTTTTTTCGACCAAAGATTAGTCATGTTTCAAAACTCCGAAATATCAATATTTTATATAGAACTTGATATCTTTTTTTACGGACAAAAATGTCGGCTCATTACATCAAGTATACCTAAACGTTTGGATCGTCGTTTTATGAGTTGTAAAGTGCCCCGAAGTAAGTTTTGTTTGTTTGAATCTTGTTATCTTTAGGTTGAAGTGTTTTATTTTATAAGGTTTTGATTTAAGTGTCTTATTATTTAGTCAAGGCATTACTTTATTTCGAATATACAAATAAAAATATTATATTAAAAAATAATTCATCCAATACGAGAGGTTCAAAATAATTCAAAAATACAATAACAAAATAATATCCCTTATCATGTCCCTCCACCAAAGTTCGATCGCTAGTGGTTGAGGTAAAAAAGTAGTCAAAAAGCTAGATCACCAAGCCAAGTTGGCATTTAAGGAGTGTGGAGACACTTTTTATGTTTTATAGTGTTCACTAATGCTATTTATCTTGTTTTCTTAAATTGAATTTTCAACATTGAAATTGACATTCAAAACTTCATCACCACGGGATTTCCATCTTGAAATCTACTTTTTATCATTAGATTTTAACCACAGAAGAATGAAAATTGTGCACCAATTTGGGAAAAAATTCAAATTGAATGAGATAATGGGCGTTTTTTGGAAAATCGGCCTGGCCAAACCACCTTGCGGCAGTTTGACCCGCTAGATCTCGGAAAATACCCAAAATAAAAAAAATCACGTAAAACGAACAACCAAGCGCAAAGTTATGACCGTTTAAAGTTTCATCAATTTACAACTAGTTTTTCTCCCTCTACTCCTTAAAATAAAATTGCCTTGACTAAAAAAAAAAAAAAACAAGTAAAAACTTAATAAAATAAAACACATATAAAGTAAAACACTTAAACCTAACGATAACAAGTCACCAAATAAAACTTAATTCGGGGCACTTTACAACCCCTAAAACGACGAACCAAACGTTTAAGCCTACATTATTGTTCGCAGAAAAAGATATCAGGTTCTATATAAAATATTGATATTTCAGAAATCCCGTGGTAATGAAGTTTTGTATGTCAATTTCAATGTTGAAAATTCAATTTGAGAAAACAAGGTAAATAGCATTAGTGAACACTATAAAACATAAAAAGTGTCTACATATTGCTTAAACCTAAAGATAACAAGATTCAAACAAACAAAACTTACTTCGAGGCACTTTACAACTCCTAAAACGACAATCCAAACGTTTAGGTATACTTGATGTAATGAGCCGACATTGTTGTCCGCAAAAAAAGATATCAAGTTCTATATAAAATATTGATATTTCGGAGTTTTAAAACACTAATCTTTGGTCAAAGTATATAAAAAAATGTGAACTTGAGAACTATAAAATTGTATAAAAAAAAATAAAAAAAAAAACCTATATTGCGCACTAATTTAGTGTGCAATAGACTCAACTATAAATTTGCAGTTTGGTCCTATTGCGCACCAATTTAGTGCGCAAAAGGTAGTTTGGTTTTTTTTTTTAAAGTGGGATATTTTGATGCCTTTTAACACTTTTTGGATTAAAAAAGTTGCGGATTCATTTTCAGACCTTCGTTTTAAATGTATGTGTCATGTTGAAACCAACTCGAATTCAGCCATGGAAGCTCAAGAAGCTACAATGGAGGTTCATCAATGGAAGGAAGAGAGGATAGTCGGTTAGAGAGAAGAGAGAGAATTGGGAAAATGTTTCCACTGATCCAACTTTTAATCTGAAGATTACAGCTGTATATATAAAATATCTAATCTAACTAATTCATCCCTAATTCAGTTATTTGTACAGCTCATTAACTAACTAACTTCTAACTGATCTGGTACAACAAAAACAGCACTATGTACAACTGAGTTTTTCTCTATCCTTTATCTACATTTCTACACTCCCCCTCAAGTTGAGAATGAAATATGTTTTTCATTCCTAACTTGCCAAGTAGGTAGTCATGCTGCTGATGACTTAATGCTTTGGTGAATAAATCTGCTGGCTGGTTCTGTGTTGAGATATGACTTGTTTTGATGAGGCCTTCTTGTAGTCTTTCCCTTATGAAGTGACAATCAATTTCGATGTGTTTGGTCCTCTCGTGATACATGGGATTGGATGCAATTTGTAATGCTGCCTTGTTGTCACAAAACAGATCAACAGGCAATGTCAAATGCACCTGTATTTCTTTCAACAGCCCAGTCAACCACACCAATTCAGCTACAGTTTGTGCCATGCTTCTATACTCAGCTTCAGCTGAGCTTCTGGATATGGTGTTTTGTTTCTTAGCTTTCCAGGAAATTAGAGATGATCCCAACTTGATACAATATCCAGTGACAGACTTCCTTGACATTGGGCAGGCTGCCCAGTCTGAGTCACAAAAGGCCTGTACATATTCTCCACTATTACTTGACATTAGCAGACCAAGTCCTGGTTGCTTCTTTATATATTTGACTAAGTGCAAGGCTGCTTCATAGTGAGATTTCTTAGGTGCATGCATGAATTGACTTAGACATTGTACTGCATATGAGATGTCAGGTCTGGTAATTGTAAGATATAGAAGTTTCCCAACAAGCTTTTGGTAACTCCCCCTGTCTGCTAATGCATCATCTTGAAGTTTCTTTTTGTCTTCTAACACTTCATCTGTGATATTGGCTTTCACAATCTCATCAAATTCAAGACTGGTAAGTTTGAGGCTTTGTTCCATGGGTGTCTCCTTATGCTTGGAACCTGATAGGCCAACCTCAGAAATCATTTCAAGAGCATATTTTCTCTGTGACATTAGTATGCCCTCCTTTGATCTAGCAAACTCTATCCCCAAGAAATACCTCAGTTCACCTAAATCCTTAAGTTTGAATTTTTTGTGCAGTGCTTCTTTGGAATTCTGAATTTCTATTGGGTCATTTCCTGTGACTAGTAGATCATCTACATACACAAGTATAACTACAAACTTGTTGTGGATTCTCCTAGTGAATAGGGAGTAGTTATGCTTACTTTGTTGAAAACTAGAAGAAAGGAGGGCCTGAGTAAGTTTGAGGTTCCATTGTCTGGAAGCCTGCTTCAGTCCATATAGAGATTTTAGTAGCCTACACACCTTAGTCCCCCCTTGGATACTAAAACCCTGAGGGAGAGACATATAGACTTCTTCCTCAAGATCACCATTGAGGAAGGCATTGTGAGCATCCATTTGGTAAATAGGCCAGTGTTTAAGGGCAGCAGTAGCAATAACAGCTCTAACAGTAGTAAGCTTAGCAACTGGAGAAAAGGCATCATGAAAGTCAAGACCCTCCTGCTGAGTGTATCCTTTAGCCACAAGCCTGGCCTTGAACCTCTCAAAAGAACCATCAGCATGGTATTTTATCTTGAAAACCCACTTACACCCAATAGGAGTGTGACCAGGAGGTAAATCTACAACCTCCCAAGTATGATTCTGCTCAAGGGCCTCAATCTCAAGCTGCATAGCCTTGACCCATCTATCATCTTTAATGGCTTGAGAATAGGTGGAAGGTTCAGTGTCAGAAGAAAAAGAGGCAAGAAAGTTTTGATATTTAGGAGGAAGGTGAGACTAAGAGACAAAGTGGGCAATAGAGTGAGGAGAAGAGGAAGGAGGGGGTGGATGAGCATAATCAGTTAACCAAATAGGAGGCCTAGTGGGTCTGCCTGACTTTTTAGGAGGAGTATGAGTGAGAGAGGGTGCAGAAGGAAGAGGAGAAGACACAGTAGGAAGAGGTGAGGATGAAGAGGAGGGAGAAAGATAAGAAGGAGCAGGTGGTGAGGCAGGAAGAAAGGAGGAAGGAGGAGGGATAAGAGGAGCAGGTGGAAAATCAACAAAAAACTGAGGGGATGGTGGAACAGAAGAATAGAGGAAATGAGACTTAGGAAAGGTGAAGGGAAAAATGTCTTTCCTGAAAGACACATCCCTACTAACAAACAGCTTAGCAGTAGCAATATCATAGACCTTATAGCCCTTTTGAGTAGAGGGATAACCCATGAAAACACCAGGAATGGACTTAGAGGAAAATTTGTCAGAAAAATTGGGCTTAGTAGCATAACAAAGGCAACCTAGAACTCTGATGTGATCAACAGAGGGTGTTTTAGAGTGAAACAACTCATAGGGATATTTACCATGGAGAATAGGACTAGGTAACCTATTAATAATGTAGGAAGCAGTGAGGAGACACTCCCCCCAGAATTTGAGAGGAATATGAGCTTGGAATCTTAAAGCTCTACTGACCTCAAGGAGGTGTCTGTGTTTCCTCTCTACAACTCCATTTTGTTGTGGAGTGTGGACACAACTACTTTGATGAACAATGCCTTTTGATTTAAACAGGTTAAGACAAAGAGCATTCAGGAATTCAAAACCATTATCAGATCTAAGAACTTTAATAGAAGCACCAAATTTTGTGGCAACAAGTTGAATAAAATCTTGCAAGACAACATATACATCACTTTTCAATCTCAAAAGGAAAGTCCATGTTATTCAAGAATAGTCATCAACAAGGGTGAGAAAGTATCTATGGCCATTATAAGTACTTACCCTATATGGACCCCACACATCCATATGAACAAGATCAAAAAGCCTAACAGATTTTGTGGTACTAATAGGAAAAGGGAATCTGGTTTGTTTAGCTAATGGGCATACATGACAAATACAAGGCTTTGAACCAGTAAACAAAGTTTTTATAGTTGGAATTTTCTGCAAGGTGGTGAAAGGGGCATGGCCAAGTCTTTGATGCCATAGAATGTTGGGCTGTGACTGTGTCTGAACTGTAGAAGAAAGGCACTGAGGAGTGGAAGCAGCAGCAGGTGTTGAAGGATTGAGGATGTAAAGGCCACCCTTATGCTTACCAATCCCCTTCACCATGCCACTGTAGAGGTCCTGAAACAGGCAAAAATCAGGATAGAAAGTAACAGAACAGTTCAGGTCTCTAGTGTACTTTGAAACAGACAACAAATTAAATTTGAATTCAGGAACATAGAGCACATTTTTAAGGGATTGATTAGGGAATATAGGACAAGAACCAATGTGTGTAATCTTAGTACTATCGCCATTTGGGAGTTGAACTGTTGTGTGGCCAGTAACAGGAATAAGAGATGATAAAAGTTTCAAGGAAGCAGCCATATGATTAGAAGCCCCAGTGTCTATTATCCAATGAATTTGTTCAAGAATGGATTTACCTGCCATGTTGGCCATAGCTGTTGACTGAGTTGAGGGATCTGCTGGACCTTTTCCTTCGCACATCATTTTTAACATTCTCACAATCTGATCATATTGCTCATTTGTAAAGACAGGAGTAAGGGCATGAGCATTGGTACCATCTGTGTTCTGGACTTCTACACTTGAGGTCATGTTGGCACTATGAACCATAGGAGCAACACTTCCTGAGTTCATGTAGGCATTGTGAGCCATGGTAGTAGCATTGTCATATGCACTCTTCTTCCTATTGTTGAACTTGAAATGAGAGGGATATCCAACTAGTTTGTAACAACTATCCCTTGTGTGTCCCTTCGTCTTACAATGGTCACAAATCAGATTTGCATTTGTAAACCTCTTTCCCCTTATGTGGGATGCATTTGCAGTTATTGGACCACTACTATCATTCTCCAATGGTGCTTGCCTTAGCACCCCTGAATGTGAGCTAGATGCTCCATGGATTCTCTGACTCTCCTCTTGAATAAGCATGGAGTAAGTTTGGTCCAGACTTGGAACTGGGTCCATCATTAGAATGTGACTCCTCTGATGAGGATATGTATCATTTAGGCCCATCAGGAACTTCATTAATTTCTATTGGTGTAGGAACTCAACAAATGCCCTAGACTTAGGACAATCACACCCTGGGAATGGTATGACTGACTCAAACTCAGCCCACAAATCACATAATCTGGTGAAGTAAACTGCTACACTAGATGTTCCTTGTGATAAACTGCTAACTTCTCTGTTCAAGTGATACACTTTGCTAGCATTGACTTTGTCAAACCTCTCTTTTAGGACATTCCAAATCCTTTGAGCACTTGAGGAATAGACAATTCCTTTCCTCAATTCATGTGCTACTGAATTCATAATCCATTGTTGAACTATAGCATTGCACCTATCCCACTGATGTGTTCTAAAAGCATCATTTTCATAATCTCCCCTCTTACAACTGCCATCAATAAAACCTATTTTGTTCTTCACAAGTAATGACAATTTCATAGATCTGCTCCATTCGGAGTAGTTCTCAGATCCTATAAGCAATTGAGGAACAAGTGTAACTCCAGGTGTATCAGATGGATGAACATACAGCGGATCGTTACAATCAAGCACTTGACTGTTAATAGATGCAGACCCAGTTGCATTCAAGTTAACTACATTAATGGGAGTTTCCGGTGCCATTTCAG
Source organism: Lycium barbarum (assembly GCF_019175385.1). Taxonomy (NCBI): domain Eukaryota; kingdom Viridiplantae; phylum Streptophyta; class Magnoliopsida; order Solanales; family Solanaceae; genus Lycium; species Lycium barbarum. The sequence goes on from NC_083337.1 coordinate 166,158,839, forward strand.
TTTGTACAAGTGAATTAATCAACAATTCAACTTCAATCTAAACGAAATCAAGAAGGAAATCGCAATCGAATAATGAATAGAGAACTCGATTGCACACAGAACTTGATTGCACACAGATTTTCGCACAATCAATAGAAAATGAAGAAAAGAGAGAATTAACACTGAATCGATCTTACTTAGCAGCTTCTTGTGGATCGTTGTGAACGCTGCTCTGATACCATGTTGAAACCAGCTCGAATTCAGCCATGGAAGCTCAAGAAGCTACAATGGAGGTTCATCAATGGAAGGAAGAGAGGATAGTCGGTTAGAGAGAAGAGAGAGAATTGGGAAAATGTTTCCACTGATCCAACTTTTAATCTGAAGATTACAGCTGTATATATAAAATATATAATCTAACTAATTCATCCCTAATTCAGTTATTTGTACAGCTCATTAACTAACTAACTTCTAACTGATCTGGTACAACAAAAACAGCACTATGTACAACTGAGTTTTTCTCTATCCTTTATCTACATTTCTACATGTCAACTATCGTGCGAAGGTTCATCATAGTTAAATTAATTGTTTTTTCTTTGTAGTTGGTTTATCCACACCGTTTGGGGCCAGCATTAATTGGAATTTTGATTTAATTTCCATTTAATTGTACAATTTAGCCTTCAAATGGGCTGCTCTTTAAATTTTGTCTTTCAGATCGAACATATGCTTGGGCACGAGTTCTTTAAGGACGCGGGGCATAATTTATTGAATATTGTGATACGAAAATATAAACTTAGGCCCCGCGAAAAAAATTATTTGTCTTGATATGCATACTAGCACAAAATAGGGCAAACTGCAAATGACCCGTTAATTTCCATAAGAGAACTTTATTAGAAACAGAAGGGTCATTTGCACTTTTTCCCCTATTTTGTGCTGGTCTTTAATTTTTGTATTTTAAAATCGAACTTATGCATGTATGGGCCTAAATCACAGCACCCTAAAAGAATTTAGGAATTTTTACTGGTGGTAGATTCTTTTAAGACTTAATTATTAATAATAACTATCCTTTTATTTAATTATAATTAGTAGCTAATTCATTTTCTAAATTACAATTAGTAGCTATATCAAAAAACATACTCAAATACATATATCTTTCTCTATTCCCATTCACTACCCATTTCAAATTTTTCATCTTCTCAAAACCCAACTCTCTCTCCCTCCTCACTACAACCGCCGCCGCCATAACTACCACCACCACCGCGACGGCCTCCGCCGCAACCCACCACCTGAGACAGCCGCAAGTTTGCCAAAAAAGAATGTGAACTAAATCCGTTAGTATAAGCCCAACCGTCAAACCCAATTTGAGATCCTAACTAAATTACAAACTACACACAACTCATCTTACAGTTTACTTCCTATCTTACAGTTTATTTCCTTTGGTTTATTATCAAGATATAGGAGTGCCAATTTTTTATTTACTACTTTTATTAGGATGGATTGTTAGCACAGTTCTTGCTAGTGCATTTGTTGGTTCGTTTAGTAGGGGAGCTCTGGCTGATAAATTTGGCCGAACAAAGACATTTATATTGGATGCTATTCCACTTGCAGTTGGTGCGTTTCTATCCAAAATTTGCAGATCTGGTGGTGAAAATACACAGAAATTTGCAGATCTGGTCGTTTGTAGATCTAAGAGCAGTGGAACATGGAGATAGAGTCGTTTTCAGGCACCGGCGCATCCAAATGTATTTGTTAAAAGCCAAATACAAATACATTTAACAACAGCTACATGTCACAAACATACTGTTTTTTAATGTATTTGGCTTCATATGTAATTAAAATGTACACAATGTATTTAAAATACATCAAAGAAATACATTAAAAAATCTACTAAAATACATCAAAAACAAAAAAAATCACTAAAATACATTAAAAAAATCACTAAAATACATAAAAAAAGGGACACGGAAATACATTATAGCAAAAAAAAATCACTGAAATACATCAAAGCAAAAAAAAAAAAAAAAATCACTAAAATACATCAAAAAAATATACTCCATCCGTTTCAATTTATATGAACCCATTTGACTGGGCACGACATTTAAGAAAGAGGAAAGACTTTTGAAACTTGTGGTTCAAAATAAGCCTTGAAAATTTGTGTGGCTGTAAATCATTCATAAAGTGAATTTTTTTTCAAATTAGGAAAGAGGTCATTCATTTTGGCACGGACTAAAAAGAAAATAGGTTCAAACAAATTGAAACAGAGGGAGTATATTAATATCTCCACCGTTAAAGGTTAAAATTAAGGATCCTTTTTTTTTTACCGTGTTCTCATGTATTTGTTGGCAACAAATACACGCGAAAACATACACTATTTTGTCAATGTTATGAAATATATAGTATGGATGTCCACTACACAAATATAATGCCTCTTTCATTATCTTCCACCATCTTAAAGGTTCTTTCATTATCTTCCACCATCATAATGGTTCTTCCATTATCTCATATATTGAATGCATATGTAGCACTATACATAGAGGCATAAGTTTTCATATGGAAAAAACTGGTAACACATTTTGGAAGAATAATAAAATCTCTCCTCTCTTGTCTATCTATTTCTATTGTTTTCATCCTTTACTATTATTACTCTTTTAGCTTCATTTTATAACACGTTATCAGCACGAGACTCTACCGTGTCAAGGAATTTTTGAAGGTTAAGGTAATATTTTTATTCTCTCTATTTTATGGCTAACCTTACAAAACCCGAGTTCATTGCCCTTGATATTTCGGGCAAGAACTACCTATCATGGGTGCTAGATGCTGAAATCCATCTTGATGTTATGGGTCTTGGAGACACCATTAAAGAAAATAATAAAGCATCCAACCAAGAAAATGTCAAGGCTATGATATTCTTGCGTCATCATCTTGATGAGGACCTGAAAATTGAATATCTTACTATTAAGAATCCACTCGTTTTATGGAAAAACATGAAAGAAAGATATGACCACCTGAAGATGGTCTTCCTCCCAAAAGCACGACATGAATGGATCAATCTAAGGCTACAAGATTTCAAATCAGTTATGAAATATAACTCTGAGATATTCAGAATTACTTCTATATTGACACTATGTGGAGAAAAGATTAGTGATTCTGATAAGCTGGAAAAGACGTTCTCCACTTTTCATGCCTCGAATGTGCTCCTGCAGCAGCAATATCGAGAGAAAGGTTTCACAAAGTATTGTGATTTGATTGCTCATCTTCTTGTGGCTAAACAAAATAATGATTTGCTGATGAAAAATCACTGTTGACACCCAATTTTGTCCCGCCTCTCCTCCGAAATACCTATTTACGCTTCTAATATTTTTTGGCAAATTAAAAAATATATTTATATTTTACTATAATTATTAGCCTCTTATCAATACCGGCGTTTCATTATTCTATTACAATTACTAGCTATTACTATTATTATTATTATTATTATTATTATTATTATTATTATTATTATTATTATTATAATTCACAATTTTTTATCATTTCGGCATTTTACCAGCTTATGCACACGCATCGCATTTATCTTCGCGTAATTTAATAATAGCATTTACTTACTGTTGAATTTTAAATATATTATCGCACGGCTATTACGGCGTCATTTTATTTTCATCTAAATACTAATAAATACATACTTTATATTAGGGGATATTTTAACACACTTTAGTATAGAGTTATTTAAATAGGTCTTTTATTTAAATGTAGTAGCCCAATTAACTCATACTATTTTCGGACCAATTCATAAAATCAGCCCACATTTTATTCCCAGCCCACATCTTCAAACCACCAGCCCAAATAATTACCCGACCCGGCGGCCCAATTCCCGTTCAAAACAAGGGAATAGGGTTCCGTTCCCATTTCCTTCATCAGCCCCCCCCCCCCCCCCCCCAGCTCTCTTCTCTCCCTCTTTCATCGTCATCTCATCCCCACCACCGCCGTTTGTCCCCCACGCCTGTCCCCCACTTCCCTCTGTCCCCCGCTCCTTTCCTCTTCCCGCTCCTCTCTCTCTTCTTCAAAAATGAAAACCCTAGCTCAAACTCGAATCGATCCTATAAATAATCGTTTTGCCAGTCGAATAAGGGCTCGGAACCGATCGAGGAGTCATCTAAAGTTTTCCAAAATATCAAATTTGCAGCTCGTTGTGGTAGTTCAAAATATCAAATCAAAAAATACTCAAACAATTTCTTCTTTTTTCGTTTTCGTCTGCTCTGTTGTTGCTGTGAATCCGAGCCTCGCTAGCTCGGATTTGATAGTTTTCGAGTGTAGATCAGAGACTCGAAGCCTCACTTCGCTGCACCCGGAGAAGGTGCGTCAATCCCCTTCTGTTTATTTTTTCATCCTTTGCATTTTTTTAGCTTCATAGTTGTTATGTGTTAGCATCAGATATTGTCTTCATGATTTAGCAATTATTATATTAATTTAGTTAGTGGTTGGTGAAGTATGTTATATGCTGATAGATTAAATAAATGCCTATGTCTTAATCGTGCTTAGTAGTTGACAGTGTCTATGCGTTTATCTCGGAATCACGTTGTTTAGTTTCTATATGGTCGGTATATGTCCTGTTTTGGGTATGATGAGGTTATATTAGGTCTATAATGCTTTTATTGATATAAATTTGATTATGTGAGTTGATTAATGGTGGTGTTACTCATATTAGGTGTGCATAAATGGAGTGTTTAGTCCTGTCTAGATTATGTATCCTCACTCAATAAATTTAAATCATGTTTAATGGTCACTTTAACCTGCAAAATAGTTGATTAGTAGTAGCTTGAGTCATTGGCGCCTATATGAAACTCCTTTACTGTTAGCTATCCTCCATATTAGTATGATTCCTCTTTAGTTCAGTAAATCATGAGCCTGTTTAGCTGAATATTAATACAAATCCATAGTTAAATGATTTTATGTTAATATAAGTTATGTATGGTTAGCTTGCTGGTTTTAGAGTGATGCTTGCTTTAGCCCAAGGTCAGTAAACTTCATATTTTTTTATCTTCCAGTTCTGGTATGTAGTGTGTTTCCATGCTTAATTTGTTGTTTAGCTCAACATGTCGCTAGGGCATATTTAAATGCTTATATGATGTAGTTTCACTGTCTCACTTAGTTGCTTGTTGTTAGTTCGCCTTCATTATATGTTGGTTCAGTTTAAGACATGTTTGAATGCTTTCGATTAATGTTTAGTTTGCCTTATGCCTATAGCCAGCCTGTTAGTTTAAATATGTACAAAAGCATTGTGTAATTTGTCCCTGTTAAGCATGTGTCCTGTGTTAGTTGAATGATCTAAAATATAATTCAGATATGTTAATTTTGGATCTGATTGCCAGTATGTGGGAGTCCAGTTTTGACTATTCTTTGCTTGAATATTGGTTCTGATAAGTTTTGGTGTTAGTTTAGTTCAGTTTGATTTCGTTTCTTATCCTGCTAAGCATCTTAATATAGCTGAATCCCCTATGGTTGATTATCTTCTTGTTTGCATTATAATAAATCTTCACTCATGTTTAGTTATTATACAAATGACCAGTCTACATTTCAGTAACCGGCAATCATGTTTAGTTTGGATTGATCATACTTATTTGATGCGAATGTTTGGTCTGCTAATCAACCACTGCCTAGCTATATACAGTCCACAGTGCTAATTAAAGTCATTGAGTTGCTCATAGATTGCTATACTCAGTACATATACTATGGAATATTGGCTTGCTGTTTTCCTGCCCTCAAACTGTCTCGTGGGAGGTTCAAGAGTGTAGGATCAGATCTGTGTGAAATGCCGTGATGATTTTTGGTTTATTTGAATTCATATATGTTAGTGTATCTAGTACATCCCTATGACTGTGTGTGCATGAAATATACTTAAATATACCTAGTATATATATATAATCTATGGAGTTTGCTTTGAATTTGTATTTTTACATGTTTAAGCCTTATTGATCGTATACTAATCTTTCTCTCTCATATCTTTTTATGCATGAACCTCACATACGAGTCTGAGGGACTCGTCTTCCGCATTTGATGTTGGGCCAAGGCCCAATGAAACCGCCTTTTCCTTTCGTTCCAGCCCTAGTTCGCAGCAAAACAAAAAAAGAAACGGAAATTCTGGGCCGAAGCCCAATAGCAGGCAGATCTGCAGCAGTCTTTTTAAAAAATGGGCTGAGCCCATTTCATCAACACCAGCCCCGATTGCAGCCGTTTTTTTTTTAAAAATGGGCTGAGCCCATTTAAATTATCTACTCCTCTATTCATTTTGTGCATTTAATTTGTATTATGCAACTAACTCTTTGTTTGTTTTGTTTTCTTAGTTTTGATAAATCCTAATGAATTAGTAGGTTTAGTTTTAGTAATGGGTAGTTTAGTTTAAGGAAGACTAACAATTAATTCCATAAGTTATTCTCTTCTTTTCATGTTTTATTTTATTTGGAATAATTGATTTGCAAAATGGCATGACTATATATTTTAAGTAAAGGGAATCATATTTTTTTTATCATAAACGTTTCAAACGTCGCTAATATGCAAGTATAAACTCAAGTATATTTTATAGATAACTCTTCAAGTTTGAATCAATCATGCATATTTTTAGCTAAGCATAATTAATAAGAAATAATAAAAAGGAGAAAGAAAACTCACTTCCTTTTGAATCCTATTTATAAGCCTAGATTTTTCTACATTGCTATATTCATATAACATAATTTATCCAAAGTTCAAAATTGTTAAATCTTTTTCTCAAAAGCTATTATTTATGGGCAAATTATCATATTTCCTACAACTCTCATCTTTGAATAGCATTTACTATATTTTCATTTAAAGTCTAAGCGACATTTATAAGTCTTATTTTAAAGTAGCGTTTAAAGTCCTCTTTTGTACGAATTATTATATTTTCCGTAAATTTTAACTAACATTATTTTCCTTTAAAATCTCAGCAATACTTGTAAGCCATTTCTATATTTAGCCTCAATTAATTAACCTAAGTTTGGTCGGATAACCGTAGTTAACAGATTCTAAAGGATGCCTAACCCCTTCCCTTTAGGATAATATAGAACCCTTACCTAGAATCACACTGATTAAGCAGACTATTAACGGAGGTTTAGTTAGCTTTACCTTAGTTAATAATCAGGTGCCCTAATTCACCTTAAAATCAATTAGGTGGCGACTCCTTAAAATAAACAAAAACAGGAATCTCCAATATGTTGTACTCCTAATTTAACCCGCTATAAAATGGGGTATAACAGCTTGGCGACTCTGCTGGGGACCTTTAGGTTCTTAACCATAATAACTTAGGTTAGTAATTAATTAATTGGATGTTTTGGGTGTTTTGCCTTTATTTTTGCTTTATTGTTTTCTTATGTGCTTTTAAATGACTGTTTTATTATGACAAATTTTCTATGTTACTGCTTTCCTTAAACTGACATTCCGTTCATATTTCCTCCACTCCTGGAAAATTCACACAAATTCACACACTTAAAGCGGTTTCGCGGTTCGCGGCCGTGCACTACTAAATTACCCTTTTAGTTGGATCGATCTTGTGGATTTAGTCGATCGGCGGTGCAGTCGACGGCCACGGACTTTCCACTCCCAAGTTGTCCGCTTGGGGGAGCCTTGTGTCATAGGAAAACAACTCTTAGTCTACCTAGGTAGAGCGAAAACCAAAACCTTGTAAGGACATGCATCATTTTAAACCTAGGAGGCTTAATACCCTTGGTGTATTAAGTTCATTAGTCAACCTTACCAAATGTCCAAATGAGTCTATGACTCTAAGTGATCCTATTCACTATCTATGTGCATTATTTGAAGGACAAATGTGTGGAATATGTGGACCTAGTACTCTATAGATAAATATTTCAGGAAAAACTGACATTTTGTTGCAGGTTGTCGTGGAGCGTCCGATTAGTGTCGGAGGGTTGAAGACAACTAAAAGAAATTAGTGGAGATGAAGTGCTAGATATCTTAGATTAACTTTGAATTGTATTATTAAACTGGCATGTACTAAATTTTTATTATTCTTGTAAATTAGTTTTAGGAAGAGTTATGGAATGATACATAAAAGACATGTTTGTCCTTCAAATGTTCGTTAGGCCTACCTCTGGCATAAAGAGGTCCCTTGCATTATAGAACGTGATGTATTATGTGCAATAATGTGTTTATATGCAATAATATGTCCTTACCGTATACTGACTCGTTTCCTTTTTCTTTTCTTATTTTTCTTTTAAACTTATTTTCAAAATAAAAAGGTTGACTTGTGCTAAAGGGGAATTGTCGGAGCATCCATATTTCACACGGTCTAGAGCCAAGAAATCAGACTCCGACTCATCACTAATCACCTGGTTAACTAAAATGACTCGTTCTAAAATGGAGCAAAGTTTGATCAACGCAACCACTTCATCTGAGTCATCTCTTCGTTTACCGATCACGAGTGATCCCACATCCTCTAATGAACCAGAAACACATTTAGAGATCATTGCTCGTCTGGAGCGACGAGTTGCTGAATTAAGTAACATGGTACTTCAAAATCGGTCATTTTCTCAAACTCCGCCACATATGACTCCATCTCACGCGGTTCGTCAGACTTTGCCTAGGCCACCTCCATTCCCAAACTTGGATGAGCTTAACAAAGCAAACTATTTTACCACTTCTCAACCAGCTCATTCCGAACTAGGCACCCACCTCATAATGCGGGTATTTTAAATTTCAATTCAGGCACCCACCTCATAATGCGGGTATTTTAAATTTCAGTTCAGGCACCCACCTCATAATGCGGGTATTTTAAATTTCAATCCAGGCACCCACCTCATAATGCGGGTATTTTAAATTTCCGTCCAGGCACCCACCTCATAATGCGGGTATTTTAAATTTCAGTGCAGGCACCCACCTCATAATGCGGGTATTTTAAATTTCAGTTCAGGCACCCACCTCATAATGCGGGTATTTTAAATTTCAGTTCAGGCACCCACCTCATAATGCGGGTATTTTAAATCTCAGTTCAGGCACCCACCTCATAATGCGGGTATTTTAAATCTCAGTTCAGGCACCCACCTCATAATGCGGGTATTTTAAATCTCAGTTCAGGCACCCACCTCATAATGTGGGTATTTTAAATCTTAGTTCAGGCACCCACCTCATAATGCGGGTATTTTTAATTTTCAGTTCACGCACCCACTTCATAATGCGGGCATTTTAATTTCAGTCAGGCACTCACCTTCTAATGCGGGCATTCCATTTTAAAGCTCTAGCACACGAAGCAGAGTATGCATCAGGATCTAGGCACCACAACACGAGATTTCATTTCATTTCAAGGCTTTGGTACACAAACCGGAGTATACAATCCAGGACTCCTCCCCGTTCAAACCTCCGACACACAACCCGATCTATTTATCAGGGTGGGACATACAACTTTTTAGTCCCTTTCAATCCATGGCTCTGTGTTCGGTCGCCCCTCTAGCAATGAATCATTTTCCTCCCCAACAAGTTTTCACGAACTACGTCTGACCTAATTCCTTTGAGATACGTAGGCAACCCAAGGCGGGTTCGGCCCTTCTTTTTTTAAAATTTTCAATATCTTCGGTTTGTCCAACCATTTTGGTCCCTATGAGACACATAAGGATTTTTATAGAAGATTTTGGTCTTCCCACTGTTTAAATTCATGTGTCCTAGTATCTTGAAACTGGGACAAATTTTTGAAATCAGTCAAATAACTTCCAAAAACTTTCATTATAAGTTCTTACTTTTCAATTGTTTAGAACCAAGCGCCTCCAGGACTGGAAACTGGGACAATTTTTTAGAAGTAGCGCAAAAGTGGTCTTAAATGAAGTTCGCCCATATCTTTCTAAAAATGTTGATAAGTTTGAATTTGAATCTTCACAATCGTTTTACCTATTAGAGCCATTAAGTATTCCCTTTCGAAGTCAACCAAATCTCGTTACTCTTATTTTCAAACTACACTCTTTATTACTTATTACTGAAACTCCTTGGCAAAGTAAAATATCCGGTGGGGCCTCGAAGAACGTGGACGCGACTGAGACAAGGGTCAATTCAAGGACCAAGTTCCCCGATATGCACAAGTCAACCAATTTTCTTTTTAAACTCACAATTTTTCTTTGATGAGACAGGTTTCAATTAACATGAATGTGGTGCATATTTGACTATTCTTAAAATTTTAATTATGGTCGTGATCAAAGAGTTAGCTTTCTTCAAAAGGCAAATATTCTTCAATGTGGATGCAAAGGTAGCTTGCGCTAAACGGTGGACGTTGTTCCACTCTTCATGAAATTTTGATCGCAACAGTGGACATGAATTTATCTTCCCAACCATGGGCTGTGAGCGTAATTCTTTCAAACCCAGTTATTTACATATTCTTATCACTAACAGTTGTTTTAGCCCGTGGCATTTCTCGATAGATCAAGGGCACATGATCGTGGATTTAACCTTCTTCAAAGTGGATATGGACATGGTCACCTGTTAGTGGTTTAAATTCCTCAGTTTTGTCATCACTTTGTACATATTTATTTATTTCAAGTCGCTAACAAGTTCTTTTTAGAATGTGGTTTTTAATAAGATGACTGGATCGAAATCTTGCATCATATGTTAAATCGTGGGGACAATTGTAGATTTAACCTCCGTCACAACGGGACATGGTTTAGGATGTGGAATTATATCTCTTCACGAACATGGTTTAGGATGTGGATGTGGACATAAACGTGGATATACATTTCTACATTACAAATTGTGAGAGCGGACGTAGATTTATATTTCAATATCATAGATTGTGTGGACGGGGATTTATTTTCGGTGTTGTGGATATTGTGGACGTGGAAGTGGATTTATCTTTTTACATTATAAACATTATGGATGTGGATTTATCTTTCTTGCATTATAAATTTTGTGAAAGTAGACGTGGATCTATCATTTTTCGCACGAACGACTTCGTGGATGTGGACGTGGAAGTGGATTTATATTTTTACATTATAAAATTTGTGGAAGTGGACGTGGATTTATTTCTGCATTGTGGATATTGTGGACGTGGAAGTGGATTTATCTTTTTGCATTATGAACATTGGAAAGTAGACGTGGATTTATCATTTTTCGCACGAATGACTTCATGGATGTGGACGTGGAAGTGGATTTATATTTTTACATTATAAAATTTGTGGAAGTGGACGTGGATTTATTTTCTGCATCGTGGATATTGTGGACGTGGAAGTGGATTTATCTTCTTACATTATGAACATTGGGACGTGGACGTGGATTTATCTTTCCTGCATTACAAATTTTTGTGGAAGTGGATGTGGATTTATATTTTTGTACCGTGGAAGTGGATGTGAATTTAAATTTTGTACCACGGAAGTGGATGTGGATTTATATTACACCGTGGAAGTGGATGCGGATTTACATTTTATACAGTGGAAGTGGATGTGGATTTATATTTTTGTACCGTGAAAGTGGATGTGGATTTATATTTTGTACCACGGAAGTGGATGTGAATTTATATTTTTGCACTGTGGAAGTGGATGTGGATTTATATTTTATACCGTGGAAGTGGATGTGGATTTATATTTTTGTACCGTGGAAGCGGATGTGGATTTATATTTTTGTACCGTGGAATGCGGACGTGGAAGTGGATTTTTTTTTTCGCCCTTAAAGTCTGTTGAAGTGGATGTGGATTTATATTTTTGTACCGTGGAATGCGGATGTGGACATGGATTTATTTTTCTACATTATAAAGTTCGTGGAAGTGGACGTGGATTTATTTTGCATTGTGGATTTTGGGCATAAACATGGATTTAAATTCCAGCACAGTGAACTCCGTGGACGTGGATTTATTTTTTTACATTATAGATCTTGTGGACGTGGAGGTAGATTTATCTCTTTGCACTTAAAGTTTGTAAAAGTGGAGGTGGATTTATATTTTGTACCGTGGAATGTGGACGTGAATGCGGATTTATATTTGGGCATAGTGGATATTTGGACGTGGACATGAATTCATTTTTCTACATCATGAGTTTTATGATGTGGGCATGGATTCCGTGAATGAGGACGTGGATTACTATTTACGCACTATGGATTTGAATGTGATCATAAATTAGACTTCCTCAAAAGCGGACATCATCATGGTTTTAGATTTCCTGAAAAACAAACGTGGATGTGGATTTACCTTTCGTTAAAGTGGATATCAATGCCGACTTAATTCTTCTGCAAGTGGAAGCCATAAATCTAATTCATCTCCAAAGTATGTTGTGGATTCAACTTCCGAAACATGGGTTATAAGTATAAACTTCCTCAACCCTGTCTTATTTACATATATATTTCTTTATTGCTAACTATTGTTTTTAGCTTGCGGCTATTTGAAAGTGACAATATTAAAGTTGGCATCACACATCTACACGTGGAACTATTTCTTCGGCAGCGAACTGGGGCAATTCGTTGGGAAGGATAATCAGACTTCCCGACAAGGGTCAAGGATCTACCTCGAACACTCGTCTCCAATCCCAAATATTCCACTTGCATTCCAGCAATTCAATTTTCAGAATTCTCGAGTTCTATCATAATACCCAGTGTCATCATAATTCGACACTGGAACAATATTTTGCAAAGATTCACGCCAATCGGGATTCGTTATTCATAAGGTGTCGTAGTTATCCATGAACTGCACACGGCCGGATTCCCGTGTAGCCCGAGATGGGTAGGCAACTCGAAAACCGGAGTTCGGTCATAATCTCTCAAATTTCTTTTAGCCGGGATGGGTCCCCAAAGATGATTAGGAATATATGTTGGGTTTGAATCGCCCTCCATTATTCGCTACCTTGAACCATTAACCGGAGATTTGTTCACTGCTCGATTTGCAGATTGTCAATTTGATGAGACAATTTTCCCAAAATTAGGGGGAGAGAATAATGAAATAAAAAGGGAAATTTTGTGGAATAATTCATCATTGTCTCATCTTGATCCACGTACTTCTATTTGTGAGCAAGAGGTTCAAAAGATTATTCACTTGCAAAAAATAGCAAATCAAATGCCAGACGCATTTACAGATTTGAAAAGGATTACCAAATCACATATCCCTGCAGAGAATGTCCCAATTCGGATTGATGTCCCTGTAGGACCACCTACTAGTGTCATAGCAAACGAGTCCAAAGCACGCCAGAAGCGTGGTAGACCATTGGGTTCTAAGGATCGAAATCCTAGAAAAAGAAAAAGAAATGGTCAAGATGACACTACGAAAGAACCTCATAAAGAAATTCGAGATTTGAGCAATAGTGATATTCTTGAAGAATTCAATGAGCCTGGGACTCAAGAAAATGATGAAATATCAATTAATCCAATTAATGTTGGGACTAATTTGAATCGATTGAAAATAAATGTGGATTATGCCTTTGCCTATAATGTTGCAACAAGAATTATGCAAGATAGTGAGGATCTTGAACCCCAATCTGTTAAAGAATGCCAAGAAAGACGTGATTGGCCAAAGTGGCAAGAGGCAATTCAATCAGAGTTAAACTCACTTACCAAACGGGAAGTTTTTGGACCTGTAGTCCGAACACCTAATGGCATTAAACCTGTTGGTTATAAATGGGTTTTTGTACGAAAAAGAAATGAGAAAAATGAGATACAAAGATATAAGGCACGCCTTGTTGCACAAGGATTTTCACAAAGGCCTGGTGTTGATTATGAAGAGACATACTCCCCTGTTATGGATGCAATAACATTACGTTATCTCATTAGTTTCGTTGTCCATGAGAGACTTGAGATGCATTTGATGGATGTGGTTACAGCATATCTATATGGATCACTTGAAAATGAAATATACATGAAAATCCCTGAAGGATTTAAGATGCCTGAAGCATGTAGTTCAAAGTCTCGGGAAATGTATTCAATCAGATTACAAAGATCATTGTATGGTTTGAAGCAATCCGGACGCATGTGGTATAACCGCCTTAGTGAATATTTGTTAAAGGAAGGCTATACAAATGATACAATTTGCCCATGTGTTTTTATAAAGAAAGTAATATCGGAGTTTGTTGTACTTGCTGTATATGTTGACGACATAAACCTTATTGGAACTCCTGCAGAGCTCAAAAAGGCAATTGATTATTTAAAGAAGGAATTTGAGATGAAAGATCTTGGAAAGACAAAATTATGCCTTGGTTTGCAAATTGAACATTTGACAAATGGCATTTTTGTCCATCAATCTGCCTATACAGAGAAAGTGTTGAAACGATTTTATATGGATGAAGTACATCCATCAAGTACTCCGATGGTTGTTCGATCACTTGATGCAAATAAAGATCCGTTCCGACCTCAAGAAAAGAATGAGGAAATTCTTGGTCCAGAAGTACCATATCTTAGTGCAATTGGTGCACTAATGTATCTTGCCAATACCACAAGGCCTGACATAGCATTTTCAGTTAATGTGTTAGCGAGACATAGTTGTGCTCCTACAATGAGTCACTGGAACGGAATTAAACACATATTGAGGTATCTAAAGGGGACTATCGATTTGGGCTTATTTTATTCTAGCAATTGCAGTCCCGATCTTGTTGGTTATGCCGATGCAGGGTATTTATCTGACCCACATAAAGCTAGATCTCAAACAGGCTATGTATTTATTTGTGGGGGGGCTACCATATCTTGGCGATCTACAAAGCAGTCTATTGTGGCTACCTCATCAAATCATGCTGAGATAATAGCTATTCATGAAGCGAGTCGTGAAGTTGTGTGGCTGAGGTCAATGATACATCTCATTCGAGAAAAGTGTGGTTTGAAATGTGATAAAATACCCACAATCTTATATGAAGATAATGCAGCATGCATTGCCCAATTGAAAGTAGGTTTCATAAAAGGAGATAGAACGAAGCACATTTCACCAAAGTTATTCTTCACACATGATCTCCAGAAGAATGGTGATATTGATGTGCAACAAATCCGTTCAAGTGACAATCCTGCAGATTTGTTCACCAAATCTTTACCAACTTCAACTCTTGAGAAGATGATATTCAAGATTGGAATGCGAAGACTCCGACATCTGAATTTTGGTCTTCGTCAGGGGGAGTGAAATACGTGTTGTACTCTTTTTCCCTTAACCAAGGTTTTGTCCCATTGGGTTTTTCTTGGTAAGGTTTTTAATGAGGCAGCTCTCAAAGCGTATTACTAGATATGTGTACTCTTTTTCCTTCATTGAGGCTTTTTCCCACAGGGTTTTTCCTAATAAGGTTTTTAATGATACACATCATCTATGGGCATCCAAGGGGGAGTGTTATGAAATATATAGTATGGATGTCCACTACACAAATATAATGCCTCTTTCATTATCTTCCACCATCTTAATGGTTCTTCCATTATCTTCCACCATCTTAATGGTTCTTCCATTATCTTCCACCATCATAATGATTCTTCCATTATCTCATATATTGAATGCATATGTAGCACTATAAATAGAGGCATAAGTTTTCATATGGAAAAAACTGGTAACACATTTTGGAAGAATAATAAAATATCTCCTCTCTTGTCTATCTATTTCTATTGTTTTCATCATTTACTATTATTACTCTTTTAGCTTCATTTTATAACAGTCAAAATGTAGTTACAAATGGTAATATTTAAAAGAATAGCTACAAATAGTAGAAAGCTGTAATAAAGTAGTTATTTGAGTAATTTTACCAAAAATTTATACCCCATTAGACATAAGTACTATTTCGAAGGATAAAATAAAAGAGCAGCCCATTCGAAAGGCAACCATTTGAAGGGAAACCGCGCAATTGCTTGGAAACAGAATGTCGGAAAGGGTTGACAGTTGCCAATGGGCCACAAACCCAGAAATACGTTGTGTTGGCGGCCCACCTTTTGCCCAAGTAAAGTAGCTGAAAATTGACATGTAGATACAAGTTCTAAATAAGTATTGGCATCCTTTTGACCCAAATTTTATTTAGCAAAAGAAAACCAAAAAATATTGGCATTAGCCAAATAGTACGTTTTAAGCCGGCGCAATATTATAATTTGGCCCAACTGTCAGGCTAGATCTACTAAATTTCCACAAATCCAGCACTTATGTTTTGGGTAGATTCAAACTAGTTGTAGATTCAAATTAGTTCTTAAAATATGCTCTCCAGCAGCTTTAATAATTTAAGTTTGTTAAAGTCTAGCACTTTTGGTCTTTATCACATAAATAACGAAATCTGTCCATTAGATTTGACAGAGATAATGAAAAGGGGATTTTTGGGAAACTCATATTTCAAGATGCAATTTTTGCAGTTTATGCTATTTTTGGCCTATTTTTTAGAGTTTGGAGCAGCTTCTTTAGGTGCAATTTCTGCTATTTTTTGTGTTTAGCATAGTGTTTTTATGTTGAGATTTCTAGAATTCGATGAGACTTTTCTGATGTTTCTAGTTAAATCTTAAAATATTTGATCGAGAATCAAAAGTGCTAACTTTTGATAAACTTAAAGGATCAAAATTGCTCAAGAATATATTTTAACAGACTACTTTGTCATATGCTGCAGGCCTCGACGGGCATTAATCATCCAACAAAAATAATAATTTATGTATGACCATTGAACTTTGTTTACTGTAAAAGTAAAATCAACCAAAGCACGTAACGTTAATGCAATTGAATTATATCCATTATAGCAGAAAATTCACAAAATTATTTTCCGTTAGACTAGAACTTAATTATTTGTAATTTACTCACAAGATACAAATGGGCGGAAAGTGAAATAAACTCAGTGGCAGTGTCGAAGTTCCTCAAACTAAATTTCTTACTAGTTGGGAACTTGGGATGTGTATTGAATGAGTCACATGCAAAGTTAAAGCGTGTGCGGAAAATTTCTTTGCAAGTTCGGGGATATGTATTGAGTCTTTTCTTATTGAAAGAGTACGTTTAATAATGGTATTTTGGTCCATTGTATATTCTGTTAATATTATTTACTCTGAAGTTTCTTTATTGACGCTCCATAGTGTCCTCACAATCTCACAAGCCAAATCAGTACAAATACTTTGGAATTGACCACAAAAACAAAAAAAAAGAAGAAATAAAAGGAAACTTGTTAGCTAACTGAATTGGAGAATTGCCTGAGAAAGCAGACTTTTTATATTGAGCAATTTACTCGGACTCAGCTGTAGTGTTGTACAATTTAACCTAACGAAAACTGAGTTTAACTTGGAAATTAGTCTTGCAGCAACACACTCCTCTCTTTTTCTTAAGTCACGAGAAATTATCTACATTATTATAAAATCAGCTTATTTACTTCTATAATCAGCTTATTTTAAAAAGTACTTTTGGCGAAAAGCAGTTTATATTTGACCAATTAATTTAAAAAGTACTTTTGAACAACAATTAGTGTTTGGCCAAACTTTTAAAAAATGTTTCTATGTGTTTTTTTCTCAAAAGTATTTTTCCAAAAAAGTGTTTTGGAGCAAAAACTATTTTTTTTAGCTTCTGAAAAACTGTTTTTGGTACTCCCCGGAAACACTTATTTTCTCCTAAAAGCTTTGTCAAACACCTCACTTTTTTAAAATGAACACTTTTGGGAAAAAATAAGTTGGCCAAACAAACTAATAGTGTATATTAGGAATAGTACCCCTGATATGAAGGCATCAACATATTGGCAGTTTATGATTAAGAGTACAGTAATCCTGGTAGTTGATTACTTACGAATTCATTGGAAGTAGAATGTTGGAACAATACCACTATTTGCAAATTGCAGAGTAGTGAGAACATTATCCGGTGAATTTATTAAAGAGGATTCTCATAAAATGAATAAAAAAAAAGAGTATATTAGTTAGGTTAATTTAGTATAGGTTTATTTTATTTAATTTAGATTAATTAAATAAAATAAATAATGTTATCTAATATTGTTTTTTATTGTGATTGAGATTAACTGAGAATAACGTGTAACTACACGTTTATAGAGAGTAGTTACTTTAAAAAAAGTTTAAGTCTTAGGTAAATACACTAAGTATAACTAATTAGTGGTGGATCATACATTTCCTCTATTCTAAAATCAAGCATTTTATAATATCCCTTATATAATGAAAATCTTACTTTAAAAGACGTCACTCCAATTAAGTAAATATTTTCTTATATTTGAAACGGAACCAACAGAAAAGCAGATTATTAAAACAACAACAACCCCTGCTACAAATAGATATTTTTCCCATCGACATTCAGTGAGAAATTTGTGCTATAAAATATAATTTTCCACCTCGTTAATTCTCACCGAATCAGCTCACTGGGAAAACACGTGATGGGAAACAAGTTCCCATTTAAACGCTAGGAAACTTTCTAATTTTTCCGCATGAAAACACTATTATTTATGTTTTCCCACTGACATTCAGTGGGAATAGTCATTGAACATTTTTCAGTGGAAAATTCAGGGGGAAATAGAGATTTTTTAGCAATGAACGACAACAACATACTCAGTGTAATCTCACAAGTGGATTTGGGGAGGGTAGAGTGTACACAAACCTTATCCCTGTCTTGGGAAATAGAGATGTTATTTCCAATAGACCCTCGGCTCAAGAAAAAACATATCAAAGCAGGTCAGAAAAAGAAATAACGATAGTGAAGAAACCATGGCAAAATAGTATAGAAAACATGACAAAGCATTCTGGAAAAAAAAAAACTACAAAATGAAATTATTAAAAAACATGAGAAATTCCCATATATCAAATATTACTATAATTGTCATGTTGGAAATAAAAAATTTAGGACAATTGATTAATTAATATACCCTAATATTTAGTGATTATTTCCCTTTTTAAGAATTCTGGACATATTTATTCTTATTTTAATTCTTGTCTTAAATCAAAAGGTGTGAATAAAAATCTTCTTTAGTATATGATTTCTACAAGGGGTGCGCATGCAAGTGGGTTATATATTTATAAAGGTGCTTAACATAAAAATATTCACGCAATCAATTCGGTTAAGGTAACTATAAGTAAATTTATATAATAAATATAATTGATGGTAACCTAATAAAAATGATAACTAACCTTAATAACATATAGCAGTATTAAATTACACTGCTAGTCTAGAATACCATTACCAGATCTATCCGTAAGCACACTAGTACATTAAATTGACGTTGACGCGGAAAATGGTCTTTAGCCGCATTATCACAATTCTTCTCTCTTTCCTTAGGGCACAAGAAACGTAATTTACTTACTACTCCTTTTTTTATTTTTATTTTAACCATTTACTTACCACTCCTACTATATATAAAGCTCAAACACCCCGAGACAACTGAAAATCTTCCACACTATTATTCCAACTACTACAAATTTAAGCTGTAGCACTCTTGCCATGACAATAAAGAGGAGCAGAGAAACAGTGGAGACACTAGCCATGGCAAATTGTGTGGATATCTTAGAGAAGAATAGTTCACTAGCACGTCGATTTTTCGACTGCAAGACTTGTAAGAAGCAGTTTGAATCCTTTCAAGCCTTGGGTGGCCATAGAGCAAGTCACAAGAAACCAAAACTCATAACAGCCGCAGATCCAATTAAATCTAAGATGAAGAAGCATGCATGCTCTTATTGTGGCGAAGAATTTTCTCTTGGACAAGCTTTGGGTGGACACATGAGAAAGCACCGCGATAAATTCGGTCATCAACTGCAGAAACCAAAGCTGGAAGATACTTATGGATCTGCTGAAGTTGTAGAGGCAGAGAAAAAGAATTCGGGTAGTAAAAAGAATTTGTTCTTAGATTTGAATTTGACACCATATGAGAATGATTTGATGTTGGGAAGTATCCCGTTTACGGTAGTTCATTCTTTGTTTTAGGGGCTTAGAAAAGTAACTATTAGTTCTGTTTTTTTTCCTTAAGATTTATGTTGATTCTGTGTTTACTATGTATAGAAAATCCGATAGAAATTTTTTTCCAACTTATAAACTAGTAATGACAGAATTAATTATTTTAGAGTAGCTATACCAAGATTTCTATTGATTTGTGGCTATTCTGTATAGAAAATCTGTTACATATTTTGTCCAATTAATAAATTACTAGTAATAACAGAATTAATTAATTGTTTCGTTCCATTATAGTAGTTCCTTCCTCAACAAGCTACGGTTTTGCCATCTATAATAATGATTGAAATTCACTTAGCATTAAAATTCTTTATATAATCAATATATTATAAGGAGTAATAATAATTTGCCATTAAGTAGAAAGGAAAAAATCAATAAAAGGAATTGTATGAACACCAATCAATTAAAGCTTCTTTTTTCTGTCTAGTTCTGTATCAATCCCGTGGTAGTTGCTGTAAAAAAATTCCGACGAAAATGACTCAACCATTAGTTTTTCTTTTCTTTTTTTAACAACTCAACCATTAGTTTCTTTCTTCCCCCTCCCCCCACCCCCCCCCCCTTTTTTTTTTTTAATACTACGAGACGATCTCAGGCTAATTCTTGATGGTTTAAGATAACTTCTTGTTTTTAATTCGGGATGCAATGACGTCTCAATATAATTGATGTAAATTTTAATACGAAACCTTAAGTATATACACATAAATAAAAATTTATTGTTGGCTTTTAATTTTTCATACTTGTTATTTTTACTTCACATTGTAACATTAATGTTTAATTATTTATAGTAGTGAGCATTAGAAGTTAATAAGACATTAGCAATGTGTTTTATATATATATATTACTTTGGATGTTGCTGTAAAAAAATTATTTAATACTATGAGGATTTGAGTAGTTTAGTTCAGAGTTCTAAACTATTTCTCTTAAAAAGTAAAATGTTTCTCTCTCTTTTATTATATATTTTTTGTATTTCTTTTTTACAATCTTCAATATTATCTAAGCGAAAATAAAATCATAAAATTCATCCATCAAAGAATTTGGGGCTTCAAAAGTTTTAGGGCCCAAAACAAAGGCTTTATTAGTCTTACCCTTGCCACCCCTCACCGGTTGTATATTAGATCAATTGTTATGTTATCTATATTAAATATATTACTATCAACTCAAAATGGTTTATTAGATACATATACTAACAGTATGTGTCTTGTGGCAAAAGTAAAGAAACTTGCCCACCAAGAGACTATAGTGTGAAAGATGAAGCTTCAAATTCATGAAGAATACGGTTAGCAAATTACAAAGCGGTTAGTCTTTATGCACGTAAGCAGTTGAGTCATTATATATTTAATTAACTAAAGCAGAAGCAGCAAAAATCTTAAGTACGACGGAAACTCTATTAGTGAATTTAGGTAGATAAGCGTGTCACGTACATGTCTTGTAGATGTGAAGAGTCGATACATAGTTTTAGAAGAAGAAAAAACAAAGGAAATTCTCAATCTTGACTAAGAGTTTGTGAAGCAGCCAATTTGGTGTGAAATGTAATTGATTACAAAAACTCTTATATTATCTTTGCGTTTAGTAGTCAAATCAAGTTTGATGTATTAAAACATGAGATATCTACGTGGCATAACTAACTACTAGTATATATTTATATTTAGTAGCTATAGTTTAAATTAATTAGATCCTATCACTACTAAAAAACGGGAAAAACCGATGGCCAGCGTCGGTTTTTTTAATAAAACCGACGGGAAACCGACCCTTTAAGGTCCGTCGGTTTTCATAGCCTCGCTTTTTGAAAAACGACGGACCACGTCGGTTTTTTCCGACGGACTGCGTCGATTACGTAGTCCGTCGGGTTTTATTCAATAATTTTAAAAAATTAAAAAAATCGACGGACAGAGTCGGTTTTATTAATTTCTGATTTTTTATCTTATATAAAAATAATATATATTTTAAGAAAAAAACAACGCACTGCGTCGGTTTTTTATATAAATTTTTTTTATTTTAATTAAAAAACCGACACAGTGCGTCGGTTTTTTCATAAAATTTAAGAATTAATTTCCAGAAAACCGACGGACAGAGTCGGTTTTCCGTCAGTTTTCTGAAAAATTTCCTGCATGCAAATCATGCATTTTCTGCAACCACACCTGCACAGAAACCAGTACCAAAAGCTGCTCAAAACTAGCATTAAAATGCTCCAAATCAATTCTAAAAGAGCTACAACACATAAAATCACCCTAAGTAATAATAAAACACATCAAACACTATCTAAACACATCAAATACGATCTAAATAGACCTTTAAAGTTCATAAATATTTAAATGTCCAACCAAAAGTACCATTAACTAGTTTTAACATAAGTCCATTATTAAATCCAAACTACTACAACTAATCATCCGGTGTCCGGGCTACGTAATCACCGTCATCATCATCTTCTGGGTCGGAGGGGGGGGGGGGGGGGGGGGGGGGGGGGAGGGGGAAGGGGGTACACCAAATTGTCCATATGCAATGTGGCTTTTAACTTGTGCCATTAGCGATTCAAGGTTCGCTTTCATGGTGTTACTTTCCTCAACTCTTTTTGCCTCAGTCTCAGCTAATTTCCTATTAAGTTCAGCAATTTTCTGCGCCATAGCTGCGACCTGAACACCATCAACTCCCTCGGCTTGTCGAGAAGACCCTTCACCTCGCAATCCTGACCGAAGGCGACTTAAGTTGTTCCTTCGGCCTAGACCGTACGCTCTACCCTTTTGTACTCCCCCAACTGCTCTACACCAAAAATCTATCTCTAATTCCGGTGGAGGACGGCTCGGATGCTCAGGCTGAGTTTGGCTGTACTGGTCCACATCATCCATAAATTGCGTCTGTATATTAAAAAATGAAACTTAGTATATAACGAATATATCATAATTAAACTTATATATAATTACTTAAATAATAAAATTATCACTTACATAGGAATTACGAGCCCTGTCCTCAACCCATACGGTCGGATCCGACTCCTGCTTCTTCTTTTTTGTGTTGGTCTTTAGGAATAGCTGATCCTAAGTTGGCATCTGTCCCGTAGCTTTTTTCTGCAAAAAAAAAAAAAGTTAAACATAAAATTAATAGCTCAATAATGATATGTTGATCGTAGGTAACTTAAAAGTATAAAATTACTTACCATTGTCCTAGCCACGTGCCCCTGACTTCTTGCACCCGCAGTGTGCAAAGACCCACCTTTCTGGGATGCACGGGCAGCCTTTGCCTGCTCAGACTTGGCGATAAACTCAGGAGTTCACCAATATGCCTTAAGTTTCTCCCACTGTTCAGCGTTTAGCCATTGGGGCATCCTCATATACCTTCTAGCCCTCGAAAACCAATCAGACAACCTTTCACTCCCCTTCCTCTCAAAGTTTGCAGCAACCCTATCATTGTCCATTGGATCCCATGTACAATACATCTTCAAATCAAATAGCTAATGTTAGCTGATTTATATAAAAGTAAATTCAAGTTATGAAATGTATAATAAGATGCATACGTTAAACTCTATAAACATAGCCTGTCGAGTATCATATGGGATTTCACCCCATGAAGTATAAAAATGATCACCATAAAGCCTCCGAACAACATCCGGCAAGACTTTTGTAGTGTCGTGATCTGGATAGAACCTGCAGTTAAAAAATTTAATGCATATTAGATTAAGATGAAAAAAAACTTTAGGAAAACTTAATAAAAGACAATCTTACCCAACTCCCTCAGGCACGATGAAAATCCGACCCATCTCATCTCTATCTCCCGGATGTAAACCATGATATATCGGTGCCTGTATAAGAGCCGGTGCAGGTGCAGGAGGACGACGATGGGTCTGAGACTGGTTGGATGGCAGTGACTCGGGCTCAGAGCTGCTATCTCTAAGGCGCAAATTAGATACACTTGGAGGTGTACCATTTGGAGAAGGAAAAGGAGAAGGAGACAAAGTGGCCGATGTGCTAGGAGATCTACCACGTGGTGGGTAATACATAGGTATAGGTATAGAAGTAGGATAGGTAAATGATGCCGGCTGAGGTGGTGCGGGCTAAAAGACCCACTGACCAGACTGGGCCTGCATAGAAGAGCCAGGCATAAAAAAAGAAGGCGGAGTAGACTGCATATGTGGAGCGGACGGAATAGACTGACTACTAGTAGCTGTAGGATCTATAGGTCTCTTATCTTTTCTCTTACTAGTACCTCCAGCTCTACCTCTACCTTGATCACTACCACCTGATGACATCTGCATACATAAAATCAATAACTCAATAATGATATATTGATCATAGGTAAAAATTTAACAAGTATAGAATTGTGTTATTATCAAGTATAGAATAAACTAACATGCAGCTAGTTATCCTCCCACTCATCCTCGCTTGTTTCATTTTCATCAGATAATTCTTCCTCATCGCTTGTTTCAGGTCCATCGGTCGATTCTTCCTCAACATTTTCTATGATAGTTACATCATCTTCATCAACTTCTTCTAATATGTGTTGAGGATGTTCCAAACTATTTTCTAACTCTGTGTCAACCGTTTGATGAACAACTGGTACATCATTTTGATATGCCACATCTAATGCATTATCGACCTCAATTCTCCCCACAGGCTTAGTCTTTATAACCACCCACCAATCAACCTTATCCCTACGCAATGGATATGGAGCATAATACACTTGCTTAGCATTTTGTGCAATTATAAAGGGATCATAGCGATTGTATTGTCTTGTGTGTTTGACTTCAATTACGTTATGTTGACGATTCACCCTTGTACCTCTTTGGCTTGGATCAAACCACTTGCACCGAAATAATGTTATCTTCTTCTTAGGGTAACCTGGATACTTAAGTTGTATGATCTCCTGCAGCACATCGTAATAATCAACAGTTACACCGCTACCATCAGCATCGCCTTTAATGCATACTCCACTATTATTCGTCTTCTTATATTGAGAAACTTCTTCGGTTTGAAACTTGTAGCCATTAACAATGTACTTTTTCATTGTCCTAACTTCATTGCCTGGTCCAAGAACTATATCTTTCACAAATTAGGAATGTTCTCCTGTATGATAAACCTATATAATAAGGAGAAAAATTAATATTCAATAACTTCTATGTATCCTACATTTAATTGAAATTATGCAATGAATTTCCACACTTACAAAATCGTACAGCCAATAGGAAAACTTAGAATATATGGCTTCATCGCCCTCAAGTTCTACGAAGTAACTGCTCGACATATGCATGATTTTCATTAGTTTCACCCTTATCAGTTACCCATTTAATTCAGTAACATAATTCGACACTCACCGAACATATACTTGAATTTCAGGGCAATTGAGCAAAACATGTGTCACAGCTGATTGCCTCTCCATACTACTCAGGGTTCGTTTTGGAGGCGTTTTAGAACCTCGTCCTGGTTGATTAAAGATGGAAATTGGTGGGTAGTTATGATCAACCCCACCCTCATCATTACGGTTGGGCCTATTTCTCATACACGACACTTGCTCTCCGAAATAATATGAACAGAAATGTGTTGTTTCCTTTGCAAGATACGCTTCACAAATAGATCCTTCAATCTTAGATCTCTGCTTAGCCAATTTTTTGCATTTGCCAATGGTCCTACACACATGTTTAATATCAAGGAACAATAATTAGTTAACAAAATACTATTAAAGAAAGAGCTAGTAAGTTTGGTTACTTACTTCTCGTAAGGATACATCCGCCTAGTTTGAACCGAGCCTCCAAGGCGCGCCTCTTGTACAAGATGAATGGGAAGATGTTCCATCACATCAAAAAATCCACATGGAAAGATCTTCTCGAGCTTAGTTGTAATGACTGGTATATTCTGTTCTATTCTTTGAAGGTTTTCTACCGTCAAAGTGTTAGAACATAAATCCTTGAAGAACAAACTTATCTCTGTGATTGGTTTCCATATTCTTTCCGGTAGGCGGCTAAATGCAATAGGAATCAAAGTTTCCATGAAAACATGGCAATCATGACTTTTCATACCAATCAATTTTCCTTCATTCATATCAGCACGCTTGTCCAAATTAGACGCATACCCCTCCGGCATCCGCAAATTCTTAACCCATTGACAAATCTGTCGTTTCTCCTCCAAAGTGAATGAAAAACTAGCCTTGGGCTTGAACACTTTATTATTCGCTAACTCTTGCAAGTTCAATTCAGGGCGCCTACAATATTTCTTTAGGTCCAATCTAGCTTTTGGGTTATCTTTTGTCTTGCCTTTAACATCCATAACAGTGTTGAACAAATTATCAAAGTAATTTTTTTCAATATGCATCACATCAAAGATTATGCCGTAGAAGATTATCCTTCCAATACGGTAACTCCCAGAATATGCTATGTTTAGTCCAATTATGTTCAACACCATAACCAGGTAGTCTATAAGGGGCAACTTCTGTGACCTTAGGCAAGTGACAAACCCTCCCTCAAATTTCTTCTCCTGACAATGTTCGAGGTGGGGGATCATTTTCAGTTTTATTCTTTCTAAATGCTTGTTTCATTTTCCTGAATTGGTGATCCATAGGCAAGAATTGACGAAGACAATCAAACCATGAATTTTTGTGGCCCTGTTTTAAAGTGAAAGCTTTACTAGTTTCCATGCAATGAGGACAAGAAAGCTTTCCAGCAGTCATCCAACCAGACAACATCCCACACGCAGGAAAATCGTTAATAGTTCACATCAAAAAAGCACGCATATTGAAATTTCTCTTAGTTGATATATCATATGTCACTACACCTTCACACCACAATTGTTTTAACTCATCAATCAAAGGTTGTAGATAGACATCAATCAAAACTTTTGGATTACGAGGACCAGGGATAACACAATTTAGGAATATATAGGGACTTGTCATACACATCTAAGACGGTAGATTATATGGAGTAAGAAATACAGGCCAACAAGAATAAGGTGCAGCCGAAACAGAGTATGGTGTGAAACCATCCGCACACATACCTAAACGAATGTTTCTTGGTTCACTAGCAAAATCAGGATAAGTTCTATCAAAATGTTTCCACGCTTCTCCATCCGATGGATGACACATAACACCAGGTGGCCTTCTATTTTCGCTGTGCCATCTCATGTTAGGAGCAGAACTCGGCAATGCAAACAACCTCTTTAACCTAGGTATAATAGGTAAATAATGCATCACCTTAATTGGAACCGTCTTCCCACTAGGTGTCCGCTTATAACGCGCATGTCCACATATTTTACATTAATTTAAATCAGCATCTTGCTTATAGAACAACATACAACCGTTTGGACAACAATGAATTCTATCATACGACAATTCTAATTTGGAAACCAATCTCTTTGCTTCATAGTAACTCTTAGGTATGTCGAATTCCGGACTAACTAGTTCCCCTACAATCTTAATCATTGAGTCCATAGCAGCTTCAACAACAGTCCAATCTGATTTGATGTTAATCATTCTAACTGCAACAGACAACTTAGAATGCTGACTCCCTACTAAAAGTGGATGACTAGCCTCTTCTAATTCTTGATAGAAGCGCATTGCTTCTTCATTAGGAGGTTCCTCAAAATTTTGTTCAGGTTCAAACCCAGACTGTACGCCAAAAGCATCATTACCCATATCATTAACTCTATCATATTGGACATGACTATATTCCTGCGACACACTACTTTCACCGACAACCATATTGTAAAATATACCATTGACCCCATCAGTCTCTCCATGATCAGTCCAAGCATAATATTTCTGCTTAAACCCACGACTATATAAATGAACCCTAACCGCTTCCGGTTTCAAATACTTCATACACCGGCAATGAGAACAAGGACACCTAATTACCCCTTCATTTTGAACAGAGTGAAGTGTCATTGCATGTGTGATTAACCCATCAACACCTTCAACAAATTCATCATGTACACCCACACGATTACTATTATTCATATTATACATCCACATACGATCCATCTATAAAAATATACCCACAAATTATTGAGGTTATAAAAATATATTATAACTTAAGAATTCTAACTTAAAATATAACTTAAGAAAACACAATCGCAACCACTTCTAACTTTGAATTCTCAATAACAATTCTAACTTTAATAATTTATAAATTCTAACTTTAATATAATTTTGAAAAGCACAATCCCAACTAATTCTAACTTTGAATTCTCAATAACAATTCTGACTTTAATAACTTATGCATTCTAACTTTAATTCTAAAAATTGAAAAGTAAATCTAGTCAAATAAAGTCTATATTTTAGTTGTGAGGTTATAGAAATATTATAACTTAATAATTCTAACATAACTTAATAATTCTAACTTTGAAAAGCACAATTCCAACCAATTCTAAAAATTGAAAAGTAAATCTAGGGAAATAAAATCTACATTTTAGTATTGAGATTATAGAAATACTATAACTTAACAATTCTAACTTTGAAAAGCACAATCTCAATCAATTCTAATTTGGAATGATCAATAACAATTCTAATAACTTATGGAATTCTAACAAAATGCACAATCCAACAAAAAACAAAAACCTAGTCAAATAATTAAAGTATATATTTTTGCACATATTCAACATCAATAATATTACAAAGAATGATAACGAAGCCAACACAAATACATTGACAAAGAACATGAAATATAGCACAATCTCAAGCCAAAAAAAAAAAATGACAAGTAAACTAGTCAAATAAAGTTTACATTTTTTTTCACAAATTCAACATTAATAACATTGCAAATGATGTTTAACAAAGCTAAATAGACTAGCATTAGGCCTAAAATCTACAAATACAACTAAAATCAAAAGAATTTTAAATGCCCTAATTTAAGAGAAACTAACCTCAATTTATTAACTTCAAAATGGGTTTGGGTAGGCGGGGACAGGCTGCGCAGGCGGCTGTGCTGGGCGGCCGGGCTGGGAGGAGGGGAGGGGGGGCGGCGGGTAGGGTTTGGGGGAATGGGGGTTTTAATTTGGAAGAGGAGCAGAAATGGGTATAAAACCCGTCTGCTATCATTTTAAAGAAAAACCGACCCTGTCCGTCGGTTTTTTCCGCACGTTTGACCAGATTTTGACCCAAAAAAATTAAAAAAAAAAAAAAAAGAAACCGACCCTGTCCGTCGGTT
Source organism: Lycium barbarum (assembly GCF_019175385.1). NCBI lineage: Eukaryota > Viridiplantae > Streptophyta > Magnoliopsida > Solanales > Solanaceae > Lycium > Lycium barbarum. The sequence continues at coordinate 166,187,764 of NC_083337.1, forward strand.
TCTTTAAAAAAAATTGTTTATTATTTTTTTAAAAACAAAATGAATTGCATATTATTTATAATATTTTTATATTAATTATTATTATTATTATTTTAATGAAACCGACATGGGATGTTGGTTTATTTTGGCGGAAATATATTTTCAAAATTCTGCCAAAAAAACCGACGTCGTCCGTCGATTTTCTAATTAAAATAATTAGAAATACAAAAAACCGATGCAGTGAGTCGGTTTTGCTGCATCGATTTTTCGTCCGTCGATTTTTAGCAGTTTTTTAGTAGTGTATAAGTAAGAATAATATGTTAAATACAATTAATAGCGACATATGTAATCATCACATTATTCCCAACCCAACCCTCCTATCTCTCTCTCCCCTCTTCCCCCACCGGAGCAGCAGTCTACTGCTCACGCCGCTGGAGCTCCAGCGAACGAGCTCCGGCCACCAACCAACAACAACCAGATCTTAGACGCCACCAACCAACAACCACAACCACCCCTCAACGTCGTGGCCACCGTCACCGCCAAATTTGGCTGACTGAATTTTTGTTTTGTCGGTGCTTTTCACCTGTGTTTTCGCCGGCGGTGACGGTGATGCCGCCAACCAACAACCTGCTGGCAATCTAACTTTATTTATATAACTTTATTTATATGTGAACATATGTAAAGAGAAAGGAATATTGAAGAAAGTCAAGAATGGAATAGTTAATTGCTTCGTACCAAAGGAAGTTTTTTTTGGGACATATAAAGTGGTTGCTTCATAGTAGAGGCGGTTGTTTACGCCGCCAGATCTAGCAACGATTCAAAAACCAGATCTAGCGGATTGATTTTTTTGTGTTCGTTGGTGCTTTCATCGGCGATGACAGTGACAACATTCATGTTAATATTTTGTTTGGTTTCACTGGATCTAGTGGTGGTCGAGGCGGCGGCGGTGAAGCTCCGGTTCGGTAAATCTGGCCGGAACAAGTGGTTGGTGTTGTTGTATTCATGAATACACGATTGTATTCACGAATACACGATTGTATTCACTTTTTTGAGTTTTTGTTGTTAATTTTTTAGATTGTATTCATTTTTTTAGGGTGTATTTTGTTAATTTTGGGTGTATCTATGTTTTTATGTATTCAGTTTTACTTGTTTTATTCATGATTACAACGAGCCCTTTTATGAATACAGATTTAATTTTTAGATTTGTATTCATTTTTTGAAGGTGTATTTGTTAATTTTTGGTGTATATATTCAGTTTTACTCGATGTATCATGAATACAACGAGCCCGTTTATTAATACAGATAGTCATTTCATGAATACAGTGAAAAAGAAAAAAGAAAAATCGTTGTATTCATGAATACAGCGGAAAAAAATGAATACAATAGAAAAAAAAAATGAATACAGCGAAAAAAAAGGAGCTACGCCATGTAAATATTGAAAATGTAGCTATGCCCAATTTTAAACCCCTAAAATGTAGTCATTTATGTAAAATAAACACACTCCCCGTCCCAATTCGTTTGAAGGTTGACCTGTTTGGGGAGTCAAACAGTTTTTTTTTTTTTTAACTTAATCTTAAACATAGATTCTTTGAGTATTTTATAATAAAATTTATATATTTGAAAACTATATAAAAAGTACTATAAATCTACATAATTATTAATTTGTAATATATGAAAAGAGTTGAAAAAAATCGTAGTAAAAAAAAAAGTTATTTGATTCCTCAAATTGGTCAACCTTCAAACAAATTGAGACGGAGGGAGTACTAGTAAGAAACATCTACAGCTCAAGGTTGATTAGTGTGTAAGTTTCTAAGCTTACGCTTTTTCTATAGTTGAATTGTGGGAGATTAACCTATATATACATAATAAGAAAAGTATTTATAAAATATAATGGAACGTTTCAGTTTACAAAATAAAACAATACATTTCTTACAAAATATTTAATTTTCGCTCCAATTTTTTTGTTTTAAAAAATATTTTTTTTCCCACTCATGGCTTAAAAAAAAAATCGCACAAAATTTGGTGTATGAAATGTGTATATCTTGGTCCAAACTTAAAAAGTTTGCTCGAAATTTTGTGTATAAAAATGTATCAAATGTGTATATCTGGTTCAAGGCTTAAAAAATTTGCTCAAAATTGTGTATGAAAACGGTATGAAATATGTATATCTCGCTCACATCTTTCGTGTATAAAGTTCAAGCTATATTTATGGAAAATTAATACAATTACAACAACATTGTTACAACTTTCATACAATATTTAAGGCTTAAAAAAATCGCTCAAAATTTTGTGTATGAAATGTCTACATCTCACTCACGGTTTAAAAAGTTCGCTCAAAATTTTGCGTATGAAAACTGTAATAACCATTTTGCTCATATATACACATTTCATACAGTTTTCATACACAAAAATCTGCGTGAATTTTTTAGGCCTTGAGCAAAAAATATTATATTAAAAAAATTTAAAAAGTATGGAAAATGAAAATCCATTATATTTTGTAAATTTGTTGCTATGTTTTGTAAATAAGGACAACTATCGTTATGTTTTGTAATAAAGAGTCTTAATTAAGTACCTCATGTCATTTTCCTTTAAATTATCCAATTACCACTGTTTAGTCATAGTAATTAATTGCACATTCAGCAGTAATATTGCCTCGTTTCAAGATCTTATTTTGTTAGACTAGATGACGGAAGCCCGTGCTAGCACGGACTCAACAAAAACTGAGTACATTTTTATTACAAAGAAATAATTATAATTCAATTAATTCAATTTTTTTTTTTTACTTTGTTTGCCTCTCCCTTGTATTGAAATTTTTTTGATCAACCGAACATTTTATTAGATACTTTCAACTGCAAAACACCCCTTATATTGAAAGTTTTGTTCTTCGATGGAAATATTTGAAAATATCTTCTCCTATCGAGTTTTATATTAGCACCTTGTTATGTCCAGCGATATTGAAAATCACTTTCATGTGATAACATTTATTGTAGCCCTATATATTTTAAAGTAAAGATTAACTTACACATATCCTAGTCATGTATTCTTTATGTTATTCCTTAGTATTTGCTTGAGGAGTCTGCGACTAAAATTAATATAGTTTAATCCTTAGCCAAATCTATAGGTTTTAACTGTTTAAATGCTTTTTGACTTTTATAACTTTTACTTTAAATCCTTACTTTTCTTCCGTAATTATCTCTTTTCTTTTATATTATTAAGGAATTTATCTATTACAAATTTAAAAAACTATCCTAATAGAATTGATGTATTCTATCGTTGTAAAAGAAGTCCATGCCAATAACAATTACATTAATTTGCGCAAGAAATCACATTGTATTATTTGATCCTAGATGTAGAAACTATACAATCTTGACTTATTCCATTCATTCACCAAGAGAGAATATATATAGGATACAATCTTGAACCCCAGTGAAACAAGGAAACTAAGATCCTAGTGAAACAAGGAAACTAACTAATAAATGGTAATTTGTGAAACAAAGAAACTAACTAATATATGGTAATTATCTCCCGACAAATATGCTACCAAATAATATAAAGATATTATACCGCAATACCCCCCCCCCCCCCTCCTCAAGTTGGAGCATGGGAATAAAAAATGTCCAACTTGGAAAGCAAGAAGTCAAACTGAGTTTTGCCGAGAGCTTTGGTAAAAATGTCTGCCAATTGTGAAGATGTTGAAACGTGTGACGGAGAAATCAAACCTTCATTAATTGCATCACGAACAAAGTGAAAATCTACCTCAATGTGCTTTGTTCGTTCATGGAAAACCGGATTTTTTGCGATGTGCAAAGCGGACTGACTATCACAAAACAATTTGATCGCCTTGGGATGTTGTATACCTAAACTCAACAACAGACCTCTCAGCCACTTCAACTCACAAGTGACCGCAGCCATGGACCTATATTCAGCCTCTGCAGAAGATCTAGAAACTGTGTGCTGCTTCTTTGTCTTCCAAGAGATGGGAGATTGACCTAGAAATACTAGCCAACCTGTCAACGAATGACGAGTAAGCGGACAAGCCGCCCAATCAGAATCACACCATCCCTGCAAAGTCAACTCACTGTCGGCACGTAACAAAATACCCTGTCTTGGTGTGCCTTTCAAATAACGGACCACTCGTAAGGCCGCTTCCCAATGTTCAATCCAGGGTTCTTGCATGAATTGAGACAAAATATGAACAGAATATGCCAAGTCCGGTCGAGTGACCCCCAAATAAATCAAACGCCCGACTACTCTACGGTAGACCTCCGGATCCGACAACAAATCTCCATTTGCAAGGCCAAGTTTATGATTTTGCTCAATAGGGAACCCACTTGGCTTTGCACCTAACAATCCTGCTTCAGAGATAATATCAAGAGTATACTTGCATTGACACAAAAACAACCCTGATGAACTACGAGCTACTTCAATACCCAAAAAATATTTGAGAGACCCAAGGTCTATCATTTTGAAACAATCACTCAAATAGGCTTTGAAAGTTGCAAGTGCAGCGGAATCATTCCCAGAAATAATAAGATCATCAACATAAACCAAGATATTAATCTGAATATTCCCTCTAGTAAATGTAAAAAGAGAATAATCAGAATAAGATTGAAGGAAACCGTACCCTTTCAAAGCAGTCACCAATTTTGCAAACCAACATCTAGGGGCCTGTTTCAACCCATACAACGATTTGCGCAAACGACACACCAACGTAGGATCTGGAATTTCAAACCCGTGAGGGAGCTTCATATACACCTCCTCATCAAGGTCACCATGTAAAAAGGCATTATGAACATCCATTTGGTGAAGTTCCCAATTTTTGGATGCTACAATGGCTAGGAAGGCTCGAACAGTAGTCATCTTGGCGACCGGAGCAAAAGTTTCATTGTAGTCAATCCCCGCTTGTTGATGATTTCCCAAACACAACCAAGCGCGATTTGAGACGTTCCACATCTCCATTTGACAAAAACTTGGTCTTGTACACCCACTGATTACCAAGTGCTTTCTTACCCGGAGGAAGATGTTCCAAAGTCCATGTACCATTGTCTTCCAATGCACGTATCTCTTCTTTCATTAAATGTCTCCAACCTTCGTGTTTCATGGCTTCTTTGAAGGTCTTAGGATCCTTACCCGAAATAATAGCTGCAAGAAACTTACGATAATTTACAGAAAAATTGTCACAATTAATATAGTGTGCCAAAGGATAGGGAGTACCTGAGGATTTATTGTTAACAGGAGTTGTAGGGGACGGACTATTAGCAAAAACTGAGTGTGTCACATAATCACGAAGCACAACAGAGGGAAATTTCTCCCGAAAACCACGCCCCAAGCCACCTTCCACATTCGTGACTGGGGTATGGTGTTGCTGCCCCTCCCTCGCTGCCAGCGGGCGCTGGGTTCCTAGCGGGCTGTGCAGTGGTTGTTGGCAGCCGCTCAGGCTCGCTGCCAGCTGGCGCTGGGTTCCCAGCGGGCTGGACAGTGGCCGCTGGCTGCAGCTCGGGAACACTTCTGTTTTATCAACCAACAAGTAAATCCAAACAGCTTGGGAAAAATCATCAACAATTGTTAAAAAATAACGAGCTCCACACGATGAAACATGGCGATATGGGCCCCACAAATCACAATGTATTTTCTCAAATATTCTAGATGCATTATTATCACTTAAAGGAAATTTGTCTCTAGGATGCTTAGCACGTAAACACACTTCACAATCCTTTGCTAAACTACTCTTATCACTACTGACATGAGGAAGCAACTTAACTACTCTCTCGGAAGGATGCCCCAATCGTCGATGCCACAATTCTAATGCGGACGTTGCCACGACAGTAGACACATGTTGCACCACGTCCGGTTTGCTAAAATAGTATAGTCCGGCCGGTTTGCTAAAATAGTATAGTCCGTCCCTCCTAACTCCCGTTCCAATCAGCTCCTTCAGTGAGTCATGAATAGCACACATATAAGAATTAAAAGAGACAATAGTATGTAAATTATCAGTAAGTTGGGGCACGGAGAGTAAGTTGCAACGTAAATAAGGCACATAAAGGACATGATGTAAGGTGATTTTATCTGACAGTCGAACAGAACCTTCCAAAAAAGCAAGCACCTTTTCACCATTAGGCAAACCAATAGGACAATCAACAGTATGGACATCAAACAACCAAGATTTCTCACCGGTAACATGATGAGTAGCACCAGTGTCAATAATCCAAGAAAAAACATCAAACTTACCATTCAAGCGATTTTCGGGAATTGTAGCATTACCAAAAAATCCCGTAATAGCCTTCCATTGATCGGAAGTAAAGTGCTGACCGACGGCAGCGTTATTTGATGCGCCCTTGAAACGAGTAGGCGTGATATAGTCCCCGGGTCGGTCTTGAGGACCGAGAAAATAGGGAGAATTAGACTCAATTTTGGGTGGTGGTGGAGGAGGTACGGTGTCACCGGCCATGGAAATTTACGATGAAGAGAAGAAAAAAAACGTGTGGCCTGATACCATGTAGAAACTATACAATCTTGACTTATTCCATTCATTCACCAAGAGAGAATATATATAGGATACAATCTTGAACCCTAGTGAAACAAGGAAACTAAGATCTTAGTGAAACAAGGAAACTAACTAATATATGGTAATTAGTGAAACAATGAAACTAACTAATATATGGTAATTATCTCCCTACAAATATGCTACCAAATAATATCAAATAATATAAAGATATTATACCGCAATACTAGATATTGAAAAATGTTACTAATCATTCGATAATTCATATATATTACTATTAGACCTAATTAATTGTATTTCTCATAAATTGTCGAATAAAAAAATGCCTAGTTTTCTGATCAGATATATATGTTGTATAGTTTATATGGCTTATGAAATTTTTATTAGGCCATTTAAAAGTAAATCGGTTTCTCATTTGCTCTAGAAATTGATCATATTGAGTTAAAAAATTCAAATTGACTTTAAAATAATATTTGATAAACAAATATTTGAAATCGGAAAATTAATAAGGTGATTCTTGTCAGCTTTTTCTTAGTCCTCATTTGTTTGCACTTAATGGAGGTCTGAATCTGAATGGTTCATACCTTAGGCCGTTAAGTGCATTTACATTAAGATTTAAGCATTTATTTGGTATGAATAGGTCTTAGTTATTAAGATTTTGAACAAAATTTTAATATCATTAAGTCTTATTTCACATAATTGAGATTGGATAGCGTGTAAGACAATTTTCTTTCGAGTATTTTTTAGATTAGTAGTTAATTATACTTTAAAGTATTTTTCAGTTCGTAAAATTGAATACTACCGAAACGAAAGGAATCTGGCCATTTTTGGTACTTTTGACAAATGAAAAAATTCATTAATAGAAGAAAAAATTAATTAATTTATACAATGTTTTAGTTAATTATATTTTAACGTATTTTTAAGTTCATAAAATCTAATACTACCAAAACGGAAAAGGCATTTGTCCATCTTTGGTACTTTTGACAAATAAAATTTACTAATGGAAAAAAATTTACTTAATTTACACGGTCTAAAAAATTAACGACATAGTTCATATATAATGGCAGAGAGAATTGCATTAAGTACGGTTTCAAAATATGGAGAGGTGAGAAATGGTTTTGGTAGGAGCAATGGATGTGGGGTCCACGTGGAAAAGAAAAAAACTTGAGTAGGCAAAGTTAATTGGATGGGAAAAGGGTTGTATAATAGATGCAAGGACCAAATTGCCTACCGTTTCTAATCTAATGACCAAGAAGCTGCTATGTCGATCCCAAAGTCGACTGGCTCTTCTATAATAGTTAAGATTACATTACCTGTAACGAGAGCCATAATTTTGTGTTTTTGTAGAGAAAAGACCGAGAATACATATGCTATTGTAGAAGACCAACTGCAATGCATTCGTTTCATGGTCCCAAAATTAACTTGGGCGCCAAGCCGCCAGACTACCTCCGAGAAAGTAAAGTCGAATAAAGTCTTGTCTTCTTTTTAAAATAAATCAAAAACTATTCCACCGTTTTAATTTATGTAATATTTTTTTCTTTTCGAGAGTAACAACAACAATAACATATTCAGTATATTCCCACAAGGTAAAGTCTGGGGAGAGTAAAGTGTACTCAGATCTTATCCATATATTGGGAGATAGGAAGGTTGTTTTCAATAGACGCCTCATGAGCTAAAGATAAGGTGTCAAAGACAACAATAATAATAGACGGTAGTAGCAACATATAATAAGATAAATGACGTTAAAGAAAGACAGAAACAAGCAAATTATATGAGAGATCTAGAAAAAATAAGCAATTTGACTAATTAGATTAACACAATATTTTAATATTAAAATTTATATATTTTAAAATTACAATAAATTGAAATTTTTCTCATAACATATTTGTTGAAAAAATACATCTTAAAATATATGTCAATGTAGGTGCAATTTGAATCTCGCAAAGCGTAATTTCTTCTCGTAGTAGGTATACATGGGAGGGGAGAACGTGAAAGCCGAATTTACCTCTTAGTGTGTGAACTTTCGTTGATAGTCAGTCATCTTATGCTTCTTAGAACCACATTTTCATGTACGTTTGTCATTCAGATCAGCCCTATATTCAAGTCGACCGAATGTAAAATGAATCGCTCTGGAAACTTCGTGGAAGCTCACTTTATGTGGACTCTTCTTTCTGCTTTAAACTTACGTGAAAATTACCTAAAAAATATAAATATTCGAATACGCGGAAAGTTTTCCAATCCCACTACTAAATCCAAATCACTAGCTAGAACGTCCTAATCGAATAGAACGCGCAGAATTCAACTAGATCCACTAACTCATCGATCTATATATATGTGTGTGTGAAGCAATGAACCCAAGTATATCCACATCACTTCTAAATTCTAGTAACATTATATTTTATTCAAAGGATTCAAATCTTCATCGTGACGGCAATGAAAAGAAGCAGAGATTACAATGGTGAAGTGGAAGCACAAGCCATGGCTAACTGCTTAATCCTTCTATCATCCAAAGATAAAGATCGTCGTAATTCATTTGAATGCAAGACGTGCAAAAAACGATTCTCATCTTTTCAAGCACTTGGTGGCCACCGAGCGAGTCATAAATCTCTGAAATCATCGATAGACTCTGGAAAGTTTCTTCATGGCAATAACAACAGCAAATTATTATCCCAAAAACGTAAGGTAGTGCATGAATGCTCAATTTGTGGGATGGAGTTTTCTATGGGCCAGGCTTTAGGTGGACATATGAGACGTCACCGTGCCACCATGAATGAAATTGAAGGAGTACCAGTTTTCAAGAAGTCGAATAGTAGCAAGAGAATATTATGCGTGGATCTTAATTTAACTCCTGATGAGAATGATGATTTCCAGTTATGGCCCACCGCACCTGCTCCTGTTTTGCGATGCTTTATCTAATTTTCCCTCGACTTCCATTGATATAGATTGGCTTATAAATTGCTTATAAGCTGTTTTCAGTTTTTTTGAGTGTTTGGCTGGTCAGCTTAAAGTCGTTTTATGCTTAAAATAAGCTCAAAAAAATAATTGGGCTCATTTGACTTAGCTAATCTAAAGCAGCTTATAAGCTAAAAACAGCTTATAAGCCAAAAAAATAAATTAGACTACCCAACTTATTTTTTTTAACTTATAAGCTGTTTGCAGCTTATAGGCATAAGCTCATCGAAAGAGGCTCATATTGGGCTTTTAGGACTAGAAGATGTTCGATCCTTTTCTTTTTCTTTTTTTATGTCACTATCTTCCATTTTCTTATGTAAAACGCCCATTGAGTAGATTAAGTAATTAACAAGGAATTGTAATGACCCATATTATATCGAAATTGATAATTCGAATTACACTTATAAATATAAGAGTTCATCTTCAAACTATTATAAATACTCACCAAACTAGTACTCAAATCTATCAAGGAAAAAGAAACAAAAAGAGTAAAAGGGAGAAAGGTTTCAGATTAATGTAAGCAACTAGGAAAATAAAGAGACAACTTTATAGCATAAACCCTAATAAATTATATTCCTCTATTATATATCGAGACATCTTCTCGGATCTCAAATGTAATTTGACATCTTTACAAATGGGCCCTCCATCGTGATTAAATTCGTAACAGTCACTTTGCACCTTTAGATGATTAGAAAAAAGATTCATCATCGACATCTCCTATATATCACAAGAGCCGCAAAACTTAATAAAGTGTTTGTTGGTTGATTTTGTTAAACTCTGTATTTTGTTTATATACCAATAAGTAGGGGTGTTTATTTCGTTTTGAGTCGGTTTTTGGTTAAAATCAAAATCAAAATCAAACTAACTTAGTTGATTTTAAAATTATTAAAATCAAATCAAACCAAATGTAATGCATATCCACCGGTTTGATTGTTGTCGGTTTGGTAGTACGATTTTTCGGTTTATAAGAAACATGATGATATTTCTCTCTTTCATTATTCCTACGATTAGGAAAGATTTTTCCATTGATCTTTTTTTCAACTTATAAACCGTTATTACCCTTTTATTGTGTGAGCTTTAAATTTCTTGGATTATGGAGAAAATATCTTAAGATCTATAAACTTTAATCAAGTGAATAAGTTTTATAAGAATTACAACTTTTTCAGGTAAATCTCATAGTTGTTTCTTTGAATAAATAAGAAATGGGCTTAAGGTGTAAAGTTCATTAGCCTAATATAGATAAAGAAAATTTTGATGAAAAAGTAAACAAAGTATTTAAAATTATTTATAAAAAATAATATATTCTACACACACACACACACACACACATATATATATAATTATAAAAAATTGTGTATATTATTTAGTCGGTTTGGTTCGATTTTTCCTTCGGTTTGTTTTTAATAAAACCAAACTAAACCAAGTATCATCGGTTTTTTAAAATTCAAAACCAAACCAAAATGAAACCCAAATAACTATAGGTTTATTTGATCGGTTTGCGGTTTGAATTGGTTTTTAACCAAACCGTGACCACCATACCTATAAGTTAAGGCGAATCCAGAAGTTAAACAGTATGAGTTTGAGGCCAAATTTTTTATCACAACCCATTTACAATATTTAAAATCTATTATCTTTAACACGTGTACAAAATTTAAGCCAAAAGTGTTTTGAGTTCTTATGAATCCATCAACTCTAGCACTGCAGCTGCTACTATATTTATTATACTAGCAAAGAATGCTCGTGCTATGCACGGGCCCAACACGATATTGATTATCTAAATTGGGTAATGAACAGCTAGAACATTAAGCTATAGTTATGGACCATCATTCAGTAACAATGTTACATAACTGCAGGAATGTCTTTTGAGGACATAACTGGTATGAGCTTGTATTGTGGAATGGACAATTTGATTATTTACAAACAGATTTGTTACTCAACAAAAAGCATGTTCAACCTTAAATTTGGGAAATCTGACAGCAGACCATTCGGCAACCAATAATTGCATCAAGAGTTAAGAATCATGAAATCTTAGTCACTAATAGTTGAAAGAAAGTCATATACTGAATATATTTCACAGGAGGCAAGAGGATGGTAATCCCCTCTCCCTCATCTCCAGTTCCCCCTTCAGCTTCTGCTAACAAAATAAATGATGAGCCCAAGATATAACAATCCATTCCAAATAGAACATCTTTGAAAGCTAGGAAGTAGCAAAAATAAATTATTTCACCTAAGCTTCTTTAGAACATGATGATCATTCTGATAGCTGTAAAAGAAAAAAGAAAGCAGACTACACTAAACAAATTTGAAAGGAAAAATAAAATATTGCAATTACTTAAATGTTTGTGTGAAGATTGTTGAGTAAAACAAACAACAGTTTAAGAAGACATAGGAGTATAAGGGATTCAATAAATAGAGGTCGGTCGGTTAACAAATAAGTTGCAACATATAATCAGCTGTAAAATCAGAGAATTGTCTCAAAAATACAGGAGAAGAATGAAATGGTTAACATCTGAAAAATCCGACACAACTTTCTTTCAAATTTTCATAAAGGATAGGAGTAGGAAACTTAAAAAGACTTGCGGGAAGGAGGTAGTGATATAGTACTATTTTTCTAAAAAGAGGGATTTCTTTCGAGTAGAAAAAGATCCCACAACAGGTGCTTTTTGCAATTGGAAAATATAAAATAGAGGAAAAAGAAGACAATTAACTAGGAGAATAAATGGGAAACAGAAGCGATAGAGGATATAATGTTTAGAAATCGAGAATCAACAGTACATATTTTCGTTCCTTCTCTCCATTTTCAATCGCATTGGTGAATACATGTATTTGGGGCTAGAGCTAGGCAGATATGAATTTATCATTGGAAAAATGTAGTCATAGTCTAGAGATGCCTTTTATTGCCTTTTGTTTCTTAGTTTTAGTTCTTCTATTGGTTACATTCTCCAAATATAGCATCATTAGATGGAGAACTAGTATGGACTCTGAAGCTATAAAAAACATACAATTTCTCTGTTCAAGTTGCCGAGAGTAAAAACAAAAGCCAACAATATGAGTAATGAATAGGTTTCAACATCGATGCTCTCCCTTCTCCCTTACCTAGAAGTAAGATTCGATTTTTTTTACTATGTACTCGTCTTTTCCGTCTTAATGGCTAATAAGACCTAATGAACTTTGTCTAGCTATTATTATGCTAAAAACTGGAGGAGAACCACTTTCTAGTCATGCTCAGTTTCTCATTGCCGACTGATCTACACAAAATGAAGCAAGTAGTTTATGTTTCTATCACATAGAAGTCATATGAGAAGAAGAAAACAGCACAAAATAACAACACATTCATCAAAGAAGCATGAGTATTGATTAATTCAAGCGAACCTCTCATCCAACAGCGAGATTAAGTTGCAGACTGTATCAATTGTGTGATTGAGAGAGTCAATTGTCCAGTAATACATCTTTCCACAGATGTTGCAGAAAGTGAAACTGGTTTTCTTCAGTCACTTGTATTAAATGGGAAGACTGTAGCCTTTGTTAAAAGGCCTGCTCGAAAGTCAGCTAAAACATGGAATGCTTTATCGTACAGACATGGACTTGAGGGAGATCCACATGTGAGTTATTAAAAGTTTAAACCTTATTCATTTAGTGCATTTTCATATACAGAATTTTAAAATAGTCGGTTTACGTGGCACTGGACAATACAGTTCGTGACTTTGGTGATGGAACTTCTACGATCTATCATTCTGGATTCGGCCTCTGCTTTCTAATAATAATCTACCAAATGAGCATATTTTCAGTTCTTCAAGCCCAAAGTTGATTATATACATAGAACACTAATCAAATTACCTCTTCTCATGCAAAAAAAAAAAAAAAAAAATCTGAAAATATTATTTTTTGTCACGACTACCTCGGTCTCAACTGTCGTCCATAACTTGAATTTTGCATGTCCTATCAGGTGTAGCTGGTGTTATTTGATTGATGAGTGATCTGCTGTTATGCCATTAACTGTAAACCTTTATTCAAAAGCAAAAGAGGTGTGCAGTACGCATCTCAAAATGTTGATCTCTATTTCATTCCAAGATTGTATGCTCAGTCATTCTCCGGTCACTAAGTGTGCCTGTTTTCTGCATTCCATGATTATCAAATGCCACTATTTTCCCAATTCCAACGATTTACTCCGACCATCAGTTATTATTTCTAACTACCATTGTTGCAACCAATAGTTCCTCTTTAGCTTCAGTTCCTACTGTTGAGCTGACCCATAATAATGATTCATGTATATCCCACACTTGCATTTCCAATTCCCTTAAAATTTCAGCCAAAATGGGCAATCTTGTGCGTGCAACATGTTCGATGAAATGAGTGTTACAAATATTGTAACTTGGAACACGTTGATATGTGGTTTAAGGTACTCTAATGAGCGTTTTAAGACAAATCATCATCTGGGGTTTTGTTATTTAAAGAAAATGTTGATGGAATTGGTGTACCTTGATTGTATTACTTTCGGTGGATTGCTTCATCTATGTGTGGAGCTAAATGATGGTGGTTGGCTAAGGAGTTGCACCGTGCAATTTTGAAGCTTGGATATGATCAAAGTTGCTTTCTTGGTGCAACTCTTGTTGATTTGTATGGAAAGTTTGGGTTGGTTGGAGAGGCTAGGTTTGTTCTTGATGGGGTTTTGGCGCGTGATTTGGTGTTATCGAATGTTAAGGTTTCTTTCTATGTATCAAATGGTTTGGGTGATGTTAGAAAGGAAGAGGATGAAGGAATTCAATTACTAATTTACCCCGAAAAAGAAAATTACCACTCAAATAAACTGGTATTGGTCATGAGTATAATAGACAAATAACCATGTGGTCATTTAATGAAATCATTCAAGTACACAGTACACGTCACATTGCATTTAGTACAACAAAACAGTGCTGTGTTCGTCCACCCCACTCCCCTTTCTATATAATAAAATACTAGCAACGAATGCCCGTGCAGACCTGATTGATTTAATTTTCTAGTTTACCTACCGTCTTCCGTCAGTAAAGTGTTGTAAACAATTTTTAATAACATTCTAATTATCGGTGCATTATATCAACATATAGAAAAGGTGTTTGATGTACCATTAGTTTAGTTATAGTTACACTAAGTGGAGTACAAAAACTAAGTTTTAAGAAATTCAAATGTCTTTGTAGACCGAAATCAAGATGGAGACTTAGAGCCTATTTGGATTGGCTTATTTTAGGTGTTTTTAAGTCAAAATAACTTTTAAGTATTTATATAGTTTTGAGTAAGATAAAAAAGTGTTTTTAAATCAAATAACAAAAATAAGTCAAAAGTCATAAGTTAGGAATTCTAACTTATTGCCCATGCTTATGAGTCATAAGTTATAAGTCAATTCAAACGGGTTCTTACTTTCTTTTAGCACCTGGCTAACAGAAGAGCCAAAGTCATATGAATTTATAGAATAGGTATAAGAAAATCTGATTACTTCTGTGTGAGTTAGTCGTAACGTGGCGAATGTAAATGGAGGATGAATTGACAAAACTAAATCCCTAAAATAACATGGCAATTCTCATTCTCAAATCTTCAAACGTCCTTTTGAAAAACTCTATATATATCATTTTTAAGCAATGTCGGCTGGACCTGTGCAAAAGAAAAGTTTCTAAAACCTGCAAGCTTGATTAATCGTAAGCTTCTCTGATAGGCTATGCAATTACTTTTCTATTCTTTTATTACATAAAAGTCACCCAACTTTAAAGTTTATTACACAAAAAATATTTTTCTATTTTTTTAATTACATAAAAGTTATCCAAATATCTTTGTAGACTGAAATCAAGATGGAGACTTAGAGCCTATTTGGATAGACTTATTTTAGGTATTTTTAAGTCAAAATAACTTTGAAGCATTTATGTAGTTTTGAGTAAGATAAAAAAGTGTTTTTAAGTCAAATAACAAAAATAAACCAAAAGTTATAAGTTAGGAATTCTAACTTATTGCTCATGCTTATGAGTCATAATTTATAAACCAATCCAAACGGGTTCTTACTTTCTTTCTAGCACCCGGCTAACAGAAGAGCCAAAGTCACATGAATTTATAGGATAGGTATAAGAAAATCTGATTACTTATGTGTAAGTTAGTCGTATAGCGGCGAACGTAGATGGAGGATGAATTGACAAAAATAAATCCCTAAAATAACATGGAAATTCTCCTTCTCAAATCTTCAAACGTCCTTTTGAAAAACCCTATATATATATATCATTTTTCAGCAAAGCAGGCTGGACCCGTGCAAAAGAAAAGTTTCTAAAAACTGCAAGCTTGATTTAATCGTAAGCTTCTCTGATAGGCGATGCAATTACTTTTCTATTTCATGCAAATTTTATATTCTGTCTGAAAATATGACATATACTCTAAAATAGCTAGTTTATTTTCAGAGATGTTCCCCTAAATTTATCTTCGTAGCACTGGCCTCCCTTATGATTTTATCTCCTTATTTTGATTTCTTTGTAGCAATTTGAAGCCATGGATCATATCAAGCTCGTAGATTTTATATTATAATTTTCATTCAATTCTTGGTCTCCCTTGTAGTTTACAAAATTGTGATTATCTCTTTATTTTGAAGTGAAATGTACTTTTAGTTAACTTAAGTCTAAATGGGATGACTTTTGTGATAAAAAATGGAATATAACTTTTACGTGGTAAACTTTAAAGTTTGATAAATTTTATGCGATAAAAAATTAAAAAAGTGATTATGTATGATAAATTATAAAATTGCATGACTGTAATTTTTGCCTAAAACTGAATGACAACGGATGAAATTTATCAAAAACGTGTGGGAAAAGACTGAATGATATGGCTGACGGAAAAAAAAAATAGTGGGGAACAGAGGAAAAAATGTTGCTATGCCAAGTTTCTAACAATATTACGTGTCAATTGGATAAAAGAATGACGGTATAAATATAGTAGAAAGTAATAAGGAATTTTCTGGTACACTTTACCCTGCTTTTTGCACAACTATTTTGAGCGGTGTTCGTACACCCCACTGTCGTTTCTATAATATAGGAATAAAAAATAAAATAAAATAAAAAAGATAATAGAAGTTATGAAAGTTTTTGTGTATTACTTATATTTTATGTCACACAAAACGTTAAGAAAAGGTATATTGGCATAGATAAAAATTTCTAAAGACAATAAAGCTTTTAAAGTAAAGATTATCGGCATAACAATTTTTCTTGACTATTCATCATATAATATTTCTAATTTTCAACATTATTATTGACCTCATAAATAATGTTGCTTTATAACTCTTGCATAGCCAGCACTGTTTAAGCCAAATAATCCTAACTCTATGAAATAGTGGTAGGCTCCGGTCTATGGGATCATCATTCATTGACGTCACCATGACCCGAAAAGCCCAAATCTAAAGACCAAAAGCCACGTGAACGGCTACGATTAATCAGACCAAATAAACGTGTACGGAGATTAAGGCGATAATTGTATAATCTGATAATGCAGGGTTCATTAACAATTATGTGGTCTCCCCAGAGAGCCGATCGTCTGCTCCTCAGTCACCATAACAATCGCTCTACCTATTCCCCCAAAAAAAAAGCATCTCTCCTTTAAAACTGACAGTCGCCTCCGATGATGACACGTGTTATTCGCCTATGATAGCGTCCATCTACAGACGTACGATCCTCTCTTTCCTATTTTGTAATTGACAATTTAGGGCTTGTAAATTAACTCAGTTTTTTTATTCACTCGCTTCAAATAATAGAGTGGTAAAACAAAGTTGTAATTTTTGAGATGATGAATTTGAAGTGTAGGTAATTGATTTATGAGCATTTGGCTGTCAGATTAGTTGAAGTAAAAGCTGCAAGATGGTAAGTGTTTGTGTTTATTAGAAGCTCCATAACTTGAGTGTTTGGTACCTTTATTTGATACTCCTTTTATTTCGTTGTTGTGAGTTATGCTATTTTATCGGAATTTGTAGTGATATCTAGTCTAGGTAGAAAGAAAAAGCTGTTAGTTTCTCATTGTTACTTGTATTGAGTTGGACCTTTGTTTTTTTTTTTTTTTTCATTGACGCTTCCAATTCGCTGCTCTACTCGATATTTTAGCTTTGAAACTTTTAATTTGCAAAAATGCACTACAGCTTTGAACTTTTGGGGTACTTACTAAAAGAAAATTGTACTCTCTTTGACAAAAATAATGGCTGGTTTTGTGGTGCCAGGGTTAACATTTCTGATTTTTTGATAAATTCAGTTAACAATGTAATTCTTATGAAATAAAGTTTACATATTTACTATGAAGATAGTAGTCTAAGGGTATTTTTTTTTGACATTGGATAGTAAGAGTGTCATCTTTTTTGAGATGGAAGGAGTATTAATTTTCTTATTTCAGAAGTCCAATAAGTGGATCGATCCAAATTCTGTCTCAATGACGGGGATTAGTTGTTGCTTTAATTTTCCACTTCAATATTTAACTTTAGTTTTTCCATTTTCGGTATAGCTCTAGTCCATTTCTTAAAGCTGAAAATATAAGCAGGGATCAATATCAAAGCCTGTCTCACAATTCACGGACCCTGCCTACCATTCCTGTTTCTGGTTATAGATTATTATGTGATAAATCGACTTTATCTAGTTCATTCATATCAGATCTTTTCCAGTCTTTCCATGACAAGGACTTTTGGATACCGAAATGTGGTGGACATCTATCTGATGGAGAAGCAGTTTTTGATAGCTCATCAAGAATCGAAGCGAAACGTGCTCACCAATTGTTCTCCGGTGCTGCTGAACCAGAGTTATTCCCTAACAAAAAACAAGCTGTCCACACTTCACTCAGCAAATCAACTTCGGGAATCTCAATGACAGATTCTTCATGTTGGGAGACTTCTGGTCTTCAATCAGGGGCGAACCAATTAATTGATAGTCTGTTTGGAGTTGATACCACTAGGCCAGTCGACTTGACCGAGAGAAGCATGTCTCCTTGTAACACAAGAAATTCCACCATAAGGAAAAAGGTGATCAACGACCAAGTTGGAGATGATCCATTAGTTGGTTTATCAATGTCTTACACTATTGAAGAACCACAGATATGCATAAGCGACAGTAGAATGAGAAAAGCTAATATTCATCAGGTGGGGGATACAGAAAATGCTTTTCGTTCACCTATTGAAAACAACATGAATATGTCTATCAGTCAGGTGCACAATAGGGCAAGTGAAACATCCTTCTTATCCATGGGTCAGGCATATGGAAAGGACGGTGAAAGTCAGGCTTATAATCACGGGGCTATAAGTACTAGATCCATCGGATCCAATGCTGACTCCTATACCAGAGGGGATTCCGACACAATATTTGGATTTGAATTGGTGTCTGATGTTGATGCTCTGGCTAGGCCAATTAGCAGTTACGATTATTTGCATTATCAATCTTCAGGGCACACATCAGAAACACATGGTGACAAGCAGTTGGACGAATCAATTGCTAATGCAGCTGATATATCCTCTCAGTCTTCAAAACCTAGGACTGATTCCATGCCGAAAAACAAATCAGAGTCTAAACATGCACATAAAGGTGCTCCTAACAGCTTTCCTTCGAATGTTAGAAGTTTGTTAACAACAGGAATTCTTGACGGGGTACCTGTAAAATACGTTTTGTCCCGGCAGGTACATTTCTCTCTGTTCAAATGTCATTAATTTTGCTCTCAGCGCCTTACCTGCAGTCTTCCTGTGTGTTATAACTTATAAGGAGCTTCGTGGTATTATAAAAGGCACTGGCTACCTATGCAGCTGTCAGCCATGTAACTATTCAAAGGCAAGTGATTCATTTAGCTTTTTCATTTACGTAATTATATATATTTTTCTCTGTGTCATAATTTTGCCAGTATATACGCATTTGAAGGTGCTTAATGCTTATGAATTTGAGCGTCATGCTGGTTGCAAGACGAAGCACCCAAACAATCACATATACTTTGAGAGTGGAAAAACTGTCTACCAGATAGCTCAGGAGCTAAGGAGCACGCCACAAAGTTTGTTGTTCGATACAATTCAAAACGTGACTGGTTCCCCCATCAACCAAAAAGCTTTCCAGATTTGGAAAGGTAGTCATCCAAATTAATGTCCTAATTAATTGGATCTCTGTGTGTGTGTGTGTGTATGAACTATTTGCGACATATGATTCATAATTTCATACTGAACTAATTCTCATGATCAGAATCATTTCAAGCTGCAACTCGGGAGCTTCAGCGAATATATGGGAAGGAAGAATTGAATCTGTAAGTTCAACGTTGGATCAATGGTGATATCAAAAATATTTTCTGTCCGTGTAATAAGAAACAAATAACTTATTTTAGTGTCATGTATCTGTAAGGAATGTGATGTAAAACATGTGCGTTATATGCTTCGGCGCTTGTATTTTGACAGTGCAAACGTTTGTCAACAAGTCTGTGCCATATTGAATACCTATTGCAATGGCAGCGTCGATGTTCTAGTTTCCCTTTTTGAGATTGCATCGATAAAAGTTGAAGTTCTCTTCATCCCCATTTTACCAAGCTAATTGTACCTTTCACTTGCCTTATAAGATTTTCTATTTCCATTATGTAATTTTCAGTCACTAGAAACAAAGGCAGCTTTTGACACCCACAAGCATAGACACATATTCAGCCCTAATTGTTAGTTAAAGGGAGAATCAACACTTTAGGACTATTATTATTGACGTATTCAGCCAAAAGTGAAAAACAGGATAAGCTAGTTGCCAGCTCCATCCAGAAATTAATTAATTCCACGTGGGCTTAATCAACTTGTCTGCTACTACATGAAAGATGCAACATTGGTGCATTGCTTGCTAATACGACAATAAAACAAAGACAAAACAAATTGACGCCACTTTATCCTCCACTACAAAATGTATGAGAAAATTGAGAATAGAATAGTAAGCGAGACAATGCGTTGTCCTAATTAACGATACCACATGTCATCTAAAGTAAGTACTTAGAAGACATGGGTTTTCACTTTCATGGAAAACCAATAAGTGTTGTTCTCTAAAGGTGAATTTGCTACTAGAGTAGAACCTAAAATGGCACAAGGAAAAGGTTTATCCCATGTCGACATTATGATCTAACATTACCGACATTTTTTAACTCCAAATAAATTAAAGGGGTACCTAAACAAACATTAATGAGAATCTCAAGGAACGTGTAAGGAATAATAATTTGCATATTCTGTTAGAGATACAGATGCACTTATACTTTTTAAAAAAATTGTTATTGGATGAACGGACAAAAAATAAAGCAAATGATAACAAGAAGTAACTAATTAATGCATGGCTAAGCAAGAATATGAAAAAGAAAAGAGAAATTTGAATAAAAGTTTTTAATGACAAAGCATGAACCATGGTAGACGACGAACTTCGATACAATACAAATTCACCTATAACAAAGTTTTTAATGACAAAGTATTTATACAATACTTATTCAGCTATAAACGTAAACAAAGAAACAGAAAAGTAAAATGAAAAAAATTACGTAGACGCGAATCTAGATTAAGAACGAGAAGAATTGACTTAATTAATTTGTTCATTAGCGGTAAGTGAAGATCAAATGTTGATCTCTTCCGAATATTAAAAAGAAAAGAAAAAGGTGAAGGTGGAAGCATATGCTTAGAAGATCCTCTCTCCACCAACTAGCAATAGTCACTTTTCAAAAGTTAATTTAAAAAAAAAAAAAGGCTCTGAGGTCTGAACTAATCTCCTTATTTTTCTTTAAAAATCATCCCCTCTTCCTATTCTTTCTCCTCCAAATTTTCTCCTTTTTTAGTTCCAACAAGAATGGAAGATGATGATGGTGATGGTGGTGGTGATGATGATGATGATTCATCTTCTTCATGATGACGCATCATCATGTATCTTTTGTTGGGCAACTACTAACCCTTTGGCAATGCACTACGCAGTTATACAAGATATACGTACGTACCAGTTCAAGATTCAAGGCTCTTTTTTTTGTTTAAGAGATGCAGTTTTTTTCTTTTCTCTTAGAGGGATACGTCCTTTTATTTCTTTTCTATATATTTTCTGCTTTACATCTTTGGTGTATCCCAAATTTAGTTGCAGCGGGAATGTAATTCGACTCTGTTTTATAAGACGCCTTCTGTTATTTCCTTGGATTTCATGTTTCGTTGTAGCTTTAAGGATATACTTTTAACTTTTTCAATAATCTATCAACGTTTGATATACTATATACTTATAACTTATAAGGTGGCATCAAGTAAATATGTATTGTTGAAGGCGTTTGCTTTTATTACAGAAGAATTTTTCTAGTTGTAAATTGCACGATCCAATTTTCAAGTATGTCCAAAAAAATTGAGAGATGGACATTCGTTCTAATATTTCTCGCTCCTTAAAAATCACTAAACACTACTGCAAATCCCTTTGTCAAGAAATATATATAGAATATAGATCATTAGAAAATTCCACAAATCGCTAATTCCTAATTAGAAAGATGAAGAAACCAAACAAAGAAAGATACGTATATATGACTAAGCTCTGTTTAGAAAAGAATTCCAAGAACTTTGCCACTGGTTCCTTTTTCGTTCGAGCTTCTTCGTGATGAATGATACATGTAAACAGCACAAGAAGTAAATAAAGCCAAAGGATGTCATGATTTAATGTGTTTTCATTTCGGTAGTGCCAAGCACTTTTTATGCCTAATGAACGCCAAGGTGTCCCTTAGACCCAAACAAACTAAAATTTTAATGCCAATTAGTCATTCATGTGATCACAAACCAAATCATTGTCTACAACGTAAAAGCATGATATAGATATTCCAGCAAGTCAGGATTTCTACTACGGAAATCTAAAAATATAAAGAAGTAAACACACGAAGAAGCTAATGGGTTCAACATTTAGTATATATACATAAAATATAATTTTAATTTTGTATTTACACTGCAATTTTTCACCGAAAGAAATTCAGATATACTCCTGATATACTCCCTCCATCCCATATTAGTTGTCACGGTTCTCTTTTGCACATCGCTTAAGAAATCATAAATAAGAAACGTTTTACTAATTTACCTTATCTCTCTTTATAAATAAGGCTAAGCTAATCTTATTGGTATTTGAATAATCATAACATCAACCAATAATACAAGTTTGAACTCTTCAAAGTTGTCAGCCAACATGGGACGGAAGGAGTACTTGGAATTCAGTCCGATTTTTCTTTGTATCCCTCCACCCAAAAGAAAAAGACATAGCTACATTAGCAAGAAAGACTCCACATAAAGAAATTAATTGTGTATAATGAAGATCAAGAAGCATTTCCACCTTGAAGATGAGCTAAAAGTAAATACCTCCCTCATAGAGGAGTAAAGTTCAGTATGCTTATTACAGCGTTGGAAGACGATGTGGAATCAATTTGGACCAAAGGAACTTACTAATTAACGGAGTTCAAATCAAATTAATAAGACAGCGTCCACCAAGTGACGTGGCGGAGAGTGTGCAACACTCTCCACTGTACAACTGGGCTTCAATTTTTTTTTTTGCCACGTCAGTCAAAAAAGGTCACTAAAATACTGAAAAATTAAGACTGGGGGTAATAGGTCGTCCGCAAAGGTTGAGTGCGTCATAATTAATCTGGCTATACGTTGAGGGTTTTAATGTATTTTCCCTTTTATATATAAGAATGGATATATGAGTTGTATTCTCCGTTTGTTTTGATTGAGAAGTTTAGAATTTGAATGAAACAAAGCTTTCTTGAAAAATCAGAACAATGAAGATTGGATTTCCGCTTGACGACGGTGTACTGCGACGATGATGACTGTTGTGACGATGACGACAATGATAAAGTCTCTCTCTTTTGCCTTGATTTTAATTTCCGGTTTTACCTCATGGATAACAAAAGGAAATCTATTTTTTCTGATTTTGTTAGAAAATGAAGAGATCTGTATTAGTATTATATGAAAGTTGTATATAATGTTGTTGTAGTTGTATTCAATTTCATTAGAATTTCAAAGCGAGATTCAAAATTGCATTAAATTACGAATATTGTATGAAGGTTTTATACAATATTGTTGTAGTTGTATTAAATTTTCAAAAACCTAACATGAACTTTTTACAAATTTTATACAGTTATATACATATTTCATACCGTTTCTATACAATTTTTATACACGAAAAAATTAAGAATTCTAAGCCTTGGGTGAGATATACATATTTCATACACAAAATATTGAGCGAAATTTTTAAGCCTTGAAGCGAGATATACATATTTCATACAGTTTTCATACACAAAATTTTGAGCGAAATTTTAAGCCTTGAGCGAGATATATACATTCATATACAAAATTTTGAGCGAAAATTTTAAGCCTTGACTGAAAATTTCGTATATGTTTTGTAAGAAATCTATCGTTATGTTTTGTAAACTGAAAGTATCGTTATATTTTATAAATATACCCTATTCTTATGAATATATACGTCATTCTCCCATTTAAATTTTGTCCTTCAAAATCAAATTTATCCCATAAGGACATAAATTCTTTAAGGGCGTTGTCATAACTTGTGGTTATTATGATTATTCTTTAACGGCACTCCCATAAATTTTGAATATATGATTCGTGACTTATGCTCCAATATACATACGTTCGATTTTGCAGTATAAAAATTAACGACAATCCCATTTGAATGCCAAAAGTGCAAATGACCCAGCGTAAGTCCGCACTGGCCCAAAAGGGAGGGCCCAACCATATGCGTTGTGTCAGAAGATTGGTACCAATAGCCCAAAGTCGGATGAAGTGTGGGTAAACAATCATTTTTAACAGCTGTTATCAAATGCATACCCCCTCCATCTTAAAATAAGTGTCACCTTAACAAAAAATTTATCCCAAAATAAGTGTCACTTTAAGAATTCAAGACAAAAATTAGAGAATATTTTCAACTATGCTCTTAGCATTAAAGAAGTTGTTGTCTTTAATATTGTTAAATTCTCAAAAAAATCTACTCTGATAAATAGGAGTAGTTTAGTAAAATCTATATTGTATTTATTGATTTTTTAATGGATATAATTTTGCTAACATGACACTTATTTTGGGACGGAGAGAATATTAGATATTACTCCCTCCGTTCACTTTTACTTATCCATTCTGGACTTTGCACACCCTTAAGAAATAATAAATGAAGTGCATACCTTACCATGGCTTGTTATGGATTTGAAAAATGATTTGGAATGAGTAATTAATGCTAAGGGTGAAAAAGAAAAAATAAATTATTTTTCTCTTGATATGCAAAAGTGGACAAATGACTATGAAAAACTATTTTGAAATAGTAGACAAGTAAAAGTGAACGGAAGGTGGAAGGTGGAAGGTGTATTTCAAAAGTTTTTAGGAGTAACATTTAGCCACTGTTTTGGAAAAAGTTAGAGATTGATTTTAGGCATTGGCTTTAAAAAAAATTCAAGTACTCCTAACTCTTTATCTTGGAAACGTAGTTCCCTTTTCTGCACTTCTTCAAATTTAATACTCGCAAGTCGCATGCATTTATGAGTTTAATTGGACTGAAATGAATTTTTAAAAAGTAAATAAAAATATTTCAAATTTTCTGGTTTTAAACTAGATATATATTTCATATATCAAAAACGTTATTTGAATTTTATAATCTTAAATGCGCCAAAATCTACTCCTATGAGAGAGTCTCACTGAAAGTAAAATGTGAATGGTGAAACTAAAAATCTACCTTTTTTGAAACAAAAAAAAAAAACATATAAAATGAAATGGGAGAGCAACCTGCTGATCTATTTAATCTCAGTCCTGAAAATAATAACAAAATGTCAACAAAAATTACCAAAAGAAATGAAAAAGAAAAAAAATGTTATTTCTAACCAAAAATAGCTCAACCATATTACACTCCCATTTCCTCTTTTTCCCGTCGCCAAATATTACTTTTTAGAGAACTGCCAACATCAAAGGCGCGAACTGAAATTGCGCAAAAAGTTAAAACTCATCTTCACCGCACATATACATATATCCAACGCTCCAAATCACGCCAGCTCATCAATCCTCGCACCTCCCCAACTAACCAATAATATCTCATCTCTTACCCCTATAAATACATAATTACCAGCCCCAAATCAAGAACATCACTTCACTCTTAAACTATAAATTCCTTTCATATTTTTCTATTTGCAATAATGGCACCAAAGGCAGAGAAAAAGCCAGCAGAAGAGAAGAAAGCGACCGTGGCCGAAAAAGCTCCGGCAGAGAAGAAAGCAAAAGCTGGCAAGAAACTCCCAAAAGACGCCGGTGAGAAGAAAAAGAAGAGGGCTAAGAAGAGTGTTGAGACATACAAGATCTATATCTTCAAGGTGTTGAAACAAGTGCATCCTGATATTGGCATTTCTAGTAAGGCTATGGGGATTATGAACAGCTTTATTAATGATATTTTTGAGAAGCTTGCTCAGGAAAGTTCTAGATTAGCTAGGTATAATAAGAAGCCTACTATTACTTCAAGGGAAATTCAGACTGCTGTCAGACTTGTGTTGCCTGGAGAGTTGGCTAAACATGCTGTTTCTGAGGGGACTAAGGCTGTTACCAAGTTTACTAGCTCTTGAAGATTGGGTCTGAAGTCCTATGGTTTAAATTGATACACCTTAAAACCCATATGGTTCTAATATTAATTCCCAACTTTAATTTTTTTTGGAATGTAATGAAAAGTTCAAAGTAATTGACAACTTTTTGAATGATGGGTTTCTGGCATTTTCCCCTAATTTTATAGTTCAGTTTGTGAATATAATCTATAGCTCTGTTTTGAGTTCTCAAAATTTATGCTGCAAAACCAAACAAATTAAAGTTAGAAACTAATGTTAAAACCAGAAGTGCAAAGGACGCATCAATTTTGCACTTCTGGTTTTAACATTAGTTTCTAACTTTAATTTGTTTGGAATGTAATGAGTAAGTTCAAAGTAATTGAATGAGAAGGGTTCTAGTGGCATTTTCCCCAGTTTGATTGGTGAATGCTCTCTGCTTTGAAGAAACTAATCTGATAGTCTCACTCCCACAGCAACTACCATTAAGCAGTATTTGATGAAAAAATTGGATAAATTTACAAATAGAAAAAGATTGAGCTGCAAATAGATGGATGGAAAGATTGATCCAACTAATAAGAACTATTCTTACAAAGGTTTTTTCCTGAATTCATGTTATACAGCAGGCTTTGATATGAACTCAACATGCGAGCCAAACGGGTCCTTAACTTCCCTATTAGTCTGACAGATATAAGTGAACTTATAACTAATGATGCATGACAGAAATATACATTTAATGAAAGCCCACAGAACCCTCCATTCGCTTCTGATTTCTATTACTTGAAACTTCCCCTGCTGATCAAGAAACTGTTTTCCAGATGCTATATATATAGTTGTCTTCCTTATCCATTGCGTACTTGCATTGAATATTTTATATAGTACCTTTCTTGAACATCGTTCCCTCTTTCATTTTCAACAAGAGAAGAGTTCACTGCGATCGTAACGCTTCCTTGTTCTCCATTCTCTTAAACCTCTTGATTATCACCGCTTACAACTTACAAGTTCGTGTGAGTTATATCACACCATCTCTGCTTCAAATTTGGTCTTTCACACGGACGTTTTTTAGCGACGGGGAATTCCTTTCTCCTTGAGTTCAACATGTCTGATCGTTTCTACAGATGCATTATCTGCCATACCCACGTCGCTCTCTCCAAAGATTTCAGCCTCAACTACTCGGTAATCTTTTTTCTGCTCTTTCTTGACAATTGTTGTTCTGAATGTCAAATTCTTGAATTCCGATTTATTAGTAATTGATTAAGCACATCAGATACGTAATGTGCATATTCATCATAGTTGCGAGCTAACATAACCTTTGCTTCTCTTGAAAAAATGACGGCTGTGATTATTAGATATTTTTAGGCTTAAATGCATTTCATCAAGTGCCGCCAACATTCTTCTTTCTTTTTGCAAGAATGTACAACACAATCTATTCATACCTCTATAGGAAAGATGGACAGATTGATCAAGAAAATGTATACCCAATTAGCATTTAGGAAGTGGATAGATCTTGTAATGCCTATGATTTATGCGCTTATTACTCAACGTTACAAGTTTTCTAGAATGATCACAGAGTAAGCTTCATAATACTAGACTAGCCTGAGTAGACTCCATTAGTAACTGATGCAATGATATATTACTATGTAGATAATTCTT
The DNA here is from genome assembly GCF_019175385.1 of Lycium barbarum. Classification (NCBI taxonomy): domain Eukaryota; kingdom Viridiplantae; phylum Streptophyta; class Magnoliopsida; order Solanales; family Solanaceae; genus Lycium; species Lycium barbarum. Next base: position 166,215,398 of record NC_083337.1, read on the forward strand.
ACTTCAATCATCTCACCGTGCCATGTTTTTCCAGCCTGTGACAGGGGTGACTGGAAGTGTATTTGATAAAGTGTAAGTTTTCTTAGTACAAATTTCTTGGGATAGTTTAATAGAAGTTGTCTACATAGGTCGAACTAATCTGCACGACGAAATATGCAGGGTAAATGTGCATGTAAACAATGCAAAGAAGCAGAGGCAACTTGGTCCTCACACAATAGTAGATGTCTACTGTAATAAATGCAGGAATCTAGTTGGATGTCAATTTGTATGATACCAAAAATTCTATGCCCCAAATTTGTTTAATTCCGTCAATGAGCAAAATTATCTGACATGAAATCTTCTTTTTAACCCTTTTCAGATTGAAGTACTTAAAGATGATCCAGTCGCAAGAAAAGACATGGTTATGTTGCATATGTGAGTTTACTATGCTACAAACTCATGTTTTCATATCACATGACGTATTTAATCTTATGTTTCCTGTTATCCTTTCACAGGTGGAAGCTGCAGGAAATGAATAGAAACCAAATAGAAGAAGCAGCAGAACCAGGAGCGAATGCAAACCTAATAGAAGAAGCAGCGGAACCTGGACCGAATGCAAATCAAATAGAAGAAGCAGCGGAACCTGGACCGAATGCAAACCAAATAGAAGAAGCAGCGGAACCTGGACCAAATGCAAACCAAATAGAAGAAGCAGTGGAACCTGAACTGAATGCAAACCAAATAGACTCAGCAGTAGAACCTGGAGCTAGTGCAGCAACCAGAAAGCGGGTATTGAAGAAATATAAATCTATCAATGCTATCATAAAAAATTCTCGCTAGGAGATCTCTTGAAGAAATGGATTGACTTCTACAAAAGAAACTTTGAATGCCCTTTACTTTGTATTTTTTCCATACTTTTCATAAGCTTTTCACATTTCTTCTATTGATATATGTACCCTAATATGGCACTGCAATATCCCACGCCCATGATTGAACAAGAACAAGAGATTCATACACTAGCTTCTTGTTGCTTAAAAGGGATTCTAGATCAGTTTAATGTACTGATACATGTTCACTGATGTTTTCTATTGAAACTGTGATAATATAGTTATCAAGCTTCACGACTAGCTCTTGAAGATCTGATAGTTTTTGGGTTAATTGAAGGTTATGTTTGTTTAGAATTAGGGTTTATTTGTATTAGATGGTATCTTACTATTTTGTTTTTGTTGTTGGTGAACTTTTGGATCATCTTGATCCATTCTGTGTAGTTCAGATTTGGAATATAATGCTAATATAGTTCTGTTTTAGTCGTAAAACAAGGATACTTTTAATGCCATAATTCAAAATTCTATAGAAACATTTTTGACACAAAAAGTTATTTCCTTAATTCTTTTTAAATCCTGCATATACATAAATTATTTTTGCAGAAAAATACGTGTGAGATTATTCCAAGTTATATATGAAACATCTTATTTAAATCACTATATGAGAACTTGAATATGGAATATAAACTTGAAAATTAATAAAAAGATGAGAAAAATATGGATTTTTACTAATGAAAAAAAGAAAAAATGTCGCATGTTTCGTTTATTTCTAAAAGGCCTTTTATGTTGCCTTTTATTTCTTAGTATTTATTGTTATTTGTTAATGAATATGTTGCATAAAAACTAAAAATGGAAGGTGATTAAAAAATAGAAAATTAAAAGAAATGAAAATAAATCAATTAAAGACATCCATCCCTTATTTGTATACATCTTCATCCTACCCGTCTTCCCCTCAACTTTAAAACATGGAGCCTCCATTTCTTTCGTTCCAATTCCTCTAATTCTCTTCACCTTCAGTTCAGCTCATCTATTCGCTTCAAGAATATCATTCTGTGACATCCGTGAAAGTGATGAATTTGTGAAGAAATTCCAACGTAGCAGGTATTCGATCTTGTCTCTTGAATGACCAAAATGTTAGACGCATAGGAATTTGCTATAGCCTGCATGAAGTTCGGAGATCACCCTATTCGCCAAAAGATGTATGTATGGACAAAGAAAAAATTATCGTCGTCTAGAGAACCTCTTCATTGTCGTCAAAACTTTTCATTTCCTTACTTTAAAAGAACAATATAAATAATCACTATATTATTAATATTAGGACAAAGTCATAAATGGACCCCTGAACTTGTCCTGATTTTTCATTTAGACCTCTTAACTGAAATGTTTATCATCTTAACCCTCGAACATAAGATAAAATGTGTCATTTGAACCCCTCGTGCCAGCTGGGCACACGCATGCAGTCCACTTGCAGTGACATGGAAAAATAGACCAGTGACATTGAAAAATAGACCAGTGACATGTAAGCCATGTCAACAAAAAAAAAAAATTTAAGAAAAATTAATTTAAAAATCTATTTAAATAATTTTAAAAAATCTGAAAAACCCAACCCATCCTCTTCGATAGCCCACTTCACCGCCGCCACTGCCACTGCTGCCTCCGCCGCCCCCGCCGCTTCAAAATCTATTTAAATAATTAAAAAAATGGTGCCATTTTTTGTCGGAGATTTATTTAAATAGATTTTGAAGTAGAGCAGCGGCGGTGGCGGCAGCGGCAGTGGCGGCGACGAAGTGGACTATCGGAGAGGATGGGTTGGGTTTTTCAATTTTTTTAAATTATTTAAATAGATTTTAAAATAGAGTTTTTGTTAAAATTAATTTTTAATGATTAAATTTTTTTTTTAAAAGAAAAAATTTGGTAACTCACGCTCTGTTTAAAGCAGTGCACTGCACGCGTGTGCCCAGCTGACACGAGGGGTTCAAATGACACATTTTATCTTATGTTCGAGGGTCCAGATGGTCAACGTTTCAGTTAAGGCGTCTAAATGAAAAATCAGAACAAGTTCAAAGGTCCATCTATGACTTTGACCTTAATATTACATTACTTCATAAGACAAGAGAAAAGAACCAAAGAATGAGGATATAGGTTGCTCGAACTTTCAAAAAAGTCGCTAGATGCGTATCGAATCTTCCAACAATTTAGATGAACCAACACGCATCCGGTAACTATTTTGAAGAGTCCGAGCAACATAAGATCTGATATCATCATTTATATTGCAAAATTCGCTGAAACCCAAATAAATTATAATGAGTAAAATGGATAAGATATTAATTGAAATAACCGAGAATTTCTTTTTGCAGCATGCTCTAAATAAAATCTTGGTATGGTTTCGTGACTCAATGCTAACAACATCATGATTGGCAGAATCTTTGGCTTTATGTCAATACTGCCACAATGTGGAAAGGGCCGATGTAATACGACATTCCGCATTGCAGCGACCTTCTGACGGATATGTCCTTCAAGGTAGGATGATTTCATTTCTATATTTATATACTACTATAATTTATTTCTCTAGAGCATTTTTACAGGTGTAACGGTTCCTGGGAAATCAAAGCACTTGGAATGATAGTCATATCTTTTCATCTTTGACGGCCTCTTAATTTAGATTTTAGTTTTTTTTTTGATAGAGTGACTTAATTTTTTTCAGCGAATATTTTAAAAGGAAAATATAAGAGGAAAAAGAAGGTAACCTTTTTCAATAATTATGGTGATTTAATGTGAGTTATGAATATTATTAATCAATTAAGAGTAGAAGTTATGAAGATGAAGAGATGAGTTATAGAGATGACCTTTTAGAATAAAATGATTAAGAAAATTTCAAAAAAAAAAAAATTAGAAAAAAGATAAATAGGATTCTTGGTCAAAGAGAGGTGTCAGAACATCCAAAAAAAAAATCCTTTGGTTTTGAGATTAATTTGTAACAGAACATTTAGCAATCCAATTATTCAAAGGTAGAATTAGGGACAAATGCCAGTACAAACCTTCATTAGAAAACTGTCAATTACTTTTGAACTTTTTGTTGCATTCTAAACAAATTAAAGTAGGCATTACTTTAAATAAAGTCACCGTCTGGTTTTCATGGAATTTCATCTAATTCAACCTTTGACCTATTGGATTCCTAACTCCCCAACAGCAGCTACAATGAATTAGTACTTGAGGAATATGAGAGTCCGGAGCCTAAAGGGTATAAAAATACACGGTATAAATCAAAAGGGGATTATCAAAAATTTATATACCAAAAGGGGTATATCGTGGGCTGATCCACGTTATACCCCAAAAAACTTTTTCGGTTGTCAGAACCGATCAACGAAAAATTAAAAAAAAAAAATTTAACCGTATAACGTAGATTGATCCACGTTATACAATATATTTTGTATAACGTGGATCAGTCCACGTTATACAATTTATATTTGTAACGTGACTGTCCACGACTCACTCATATTCAGATGCCCTAAAATTTTCAGTCTCCTCCACCGCTTCCTCCATTAAAAAAACTTACAGAACCTCTACCTTTCCATCTCCTTCTCCTTTTCCTTCTCCTCCATTTATTTTCTTTTTAAACCCTGCATTACAATCTAATTTTTGGAGCAACTTCTTCATCTTTATCTTTTATTGCTATTTAAATTTAAGCTATTTTTTCTAACTCATATAATATTGTATATTTATAGTAGATGTAGATCTGTTTGTCTTATATATCTTAATTGTTATTTTTTATTTGTGTTATTTTAATACGTTTGTGTTATTTTAATAAGATATATGTTTGTTTTATTTGTGTTATTTTAATTTGAACTTAAGATATGATTGTTAGAAGCATTATTATATAAAAGGTCCGATTTGTTTAGTAGCACTTTTGAAGAAATTTGTTGTTATGTTGCTGTTATTTTTGTGGATTGTTATATAAAAGATCTGAATAACTAAACAATATACTTTGTTATGGATTGTTATGTTGCTGTTATTTTTGTTATTTTTGTGGATATTTGTAAAACGTGGACTGATCCACGTTATACAAAATATATTGTATAACGTGGATTAGTCCACGTTTTACAATATATAATTGTGAAACGTGGACAGTTCCATGTTATACAATATATTTTGTTATGGATTGTTATACAATATTTTTTTTATGGATTGTTATACAATATATTTCATTGTACCTTTAATGTGATATTTATATAGCCAGAAAAGTGAAACTTAATTGATGCCTCAGTAGCCCAAAAAAAAAATACTTAAAATGTCATGATAATGCTTTATTATATGGGACCTAAGTCTAAGTGGGTGGACAATTATTTTGTCTATACCTTATAGGTATTAATGTGGTCCACTATCAGTGGTTTCTAAATAAGACGTATGGAAGTTGGCTTTATCTAGCCAGTGCATATTTGTTCTGCTAAAATTGGAATAATATATTTTTTTAATAGTGAGTTACTCTAAATAGCTTGATCTGGACTTCATTTTTTTTTTTTTATATAAGGTATGGAGTTTTCACGGGTATGCGTACATCTGGGGCCAGAAGTGTACGATGTGTTAACACTCCAGGAGAAGCATCGATCAGAGGCTGTGTGGGATGGTTCCTTGAGAGGACCTACCGGATGCCTGTTTCCTCGCCGCGCAGATACCGAATTTTGGAAGCACTTGAGGCGTCATCCTTTTCATCCTCGCATCCTTGACTACTTTGGCCTATGTGGATTTAGGGGAGTAGTAGAGGTAGGATGTGTGTCATATGATTGGGCAGTCATCACTGCACTTATAGAGAGATGGCGTCCTGAGACGCACACCTTTCATCTGCGTACAGGTGAGGTGACCATCACATTACAAGATATTGAGATCATGTTTGGCTTGGTTGTTGATGGTAATCCCTTGAATGATCTTAATGCTAGAAATATAGGTATTGTTGGGTGGCAACAATTGATCCATGAGCTTATTGGTTGGGCACCCGATCTGGATTGTTTTAATGGTGTTAGTAGGTTAGAAGTACATAAATTAATTGAATATATTAGAGGCTTAGATGACATTACAGATCAGACCCCAAAAATTGATGTGCAACAGCGGGTTAGGTTGTACTTGCTATGGCTTTGTGGCGACACGATATTTTTGGATAAGTCCGGTGACTTACTTAATTTAGACTATTTGCTTGACATGCGTGACCTTAGAGCAATGAGTAGACAAGCTTGGGGAGCGGCTGCATTGTCATATTTGTATACTTGTTTATGCCGCGCTTCGTTGAGGAAAGCCAAGGATGTGTGTGGATTCATTTCCTTATTGCAGGTACGTGACCTTTAAAATTATATAATTTTATTTGGTTGTCCTATTTGATGGTTATAAGGTTTTTATGTATTTATTTTAAATTTTTAATATAGGTTTGGGCTTGGGAGTGAATTATACCGATGCAGCCACCACCCAGGGCCCTTCAGCCACACACGGCTCTTGCACGAAAGTGGACTCATCGTAAAGCTCGCGAAAATGAGGCACGTGTTGTGCTACCCATATGTAGGGATGTATTGGACAACCTAACAGATGGTCAGGTATTTTATCATAATTATGGTTGTTAATGGCGTTTTGATATAATAGTTACGCTTATGTGTAATTTATTTATTTTATTATCATGTAATTTTATGTTCTTTCTATCCTAGTTTGTGTGGCAGCCTTATTCAGATGTCATCATTAATGGACTCCTTGAGTGGTGTCGGCGTGGCCGAGATATTTGGATGGCGCAGGTTCTTCTTATTTGTGGGATCTATCGAGAGTGGCACATGGTAGACCGCGTTCTCAGACAGTTCGGTAGGAAGCAACATATTCCGGGACCATGTGCTGAGATTGATCCTTTTCATTACAAACGTGACAAGCGGTATGCTATAACAGTGGAGGATCAACAAAATTTTGCAGAAACGGACTTTTTATGGGAAAATCGTCGACAAAGGGTAATTCTGGCCGAGTATGAAACTCAAGACCCAGAGTCATTATCAGAGTATTTTTGTTGGTATCGATGTCACTCACACACTTTCATGGTATTGACTCAGCTCACACAAATTGTGAGCAACAACGATGTAGCTAATGATCACTCCGATGAGTGAGATAGTGATATCCCATTAGATCACACAGAAACAGACGATGATCACTCATCTGATGGTGATGGTCATTCTTATAAAGACATTACTACTCCAAGTGATGGTAACGTTAGCTACCATTCTAATGCGATTCCATAGTTGGACAACACAGAAGAAGGCCCAGATGATTTTGCCTTCATGAGAGGTGACGGTCCAGTTCGATCTGCACTTTGGGATTGTAAAAAACCTGAATTTATCAGATCAGGTTAGTATGGTGGCAATGGATATTCTTTTTATTTGTTGGCCCATTTTTAAGGGGTTGATAATTTTCCTTGTACTATGCAATTAGATATGTTATTTCAGAACAAGTAGGAAATGAAAGGCGCAGTGAGACAATATTGTCTCAAAGAAAAGAAAGAGTTCATTTGTGATCAGTCCAAAGGTAAATTTTGGAGGGTTATTTGCAAGCGTCATATGTTGGGATGTGAGTGGATGATCCATTTTAGAGAAATTTCAAGTGGTATGTGGAAGGCAGGCAAAACGGATCTCCACCATAGTTGTCAGACGGATGATTACAGAAAGAATCATTCCAATTTGAACAGTCACCTAATTGCTACTACGTTGATACCATATATTATGCTCGATCCATACATCAGTATTAAGTCAGTTCAACAAAAAATAAAAGGATTGCATACGTTTACTCCTAGTTATAGAAAAGCACAAAAGGGGCGTAAGAAAGCTATTGAAATGGTATTTGGTGATTTTGAAACCTCTTTCAAGACATTTCCCCAATACATGGTTGCCTTAAAATATTTCAATCCGGGGACCGTTGTTGAGTGGGAGCCCCAATCAACTACAATGCAAGGTGAACACATCTTCAAGTTTCTGTTCTGGGCTTATAAACCAAGCATCGATGGATTCAAAAGTTGCAGGCCTGTCATCTCAATAGACGGTACTCATCTGTACGGTAAGTATGAGATGAAACTGCTAATTGTTGTTGGAATTGATGCGAACAATAACATTTTTCCACTTGCATATGCTATTGTTGCATGTGAGAGCTTTGAGTCCTGGACGTGGTTCCTTGTGTTGTTGTGGAGACATATTGTTCGTGAGAGACAAGGAAGTGGACTTATTTCTGACCGTCATCAAGGCATCTTGCAATGTGTCCAAACACATGATCGGTTACAACCACCATCCACACACCATAGGTTTTGCGTTCGGCATTTGAAAAGCAACTTCAATAAAAAGTTCCTCAGCAGTGACCTTGAGAAGCTACTGTGGTTGGCGGCTACAGAGCACCAGAAGAAGAAGTATAAAATGAGGATGGAACAAATCAAAACAATGTCACCTCCAGCGTATCTGTGGTTAAAAGCTCTTCCGGAGGAGAAATGGACATTGCATAAGGACAACGGTCATAGGTGGGGGGCTATGACAACGAATGTCTCCGAGTTTTACAACGGTTTATTGAAGAAAGCTCGTGGATTGCTCGTTACTGCCATGGTCCGTTATACGTTTAAAAATCTTGTTGATCGGTTTGTTGAGAGAAGCACCCTTGCTGATTTGTTGATTGCGGATAAAAAGTTTTGGCCGCGCTGGTGAAAATAAGTTTGATGAATATTGGGAGAGGTCCCTAAAGCATACTGACATGCAGCAATACAATGCAACTGAAGGGGTCTTTGAGATTCTGACATTTGCACACGAAGGTAAGGGCGGAAATATCCATAAAGTCTCTGCCGAAGGGAAAAAGTGTTCGTGTGGAAAGTGGAGAAACTACCATATGCCATGTTCACATGCAATTAAATTTTGTGATATTCGCGGAATTCAACCAAAGACCTATGTTAGCAAGTACTACAGTTGCAGGTTTTACAAGCAAACGTACAGTGGAAATTTTTCACCGTTGGGTGATGAGGCATATTGGCCACCTTCTCCCTTCAGTTTAATTGCAAACACTGAATACGAGCGAACTTCAGGAGCGCGGAGTACAACTAGAAGGAGGAATGAAATGGATATAGCTCCTGCTCGCATGGCTAGAAAGTGTAGTATATGCAAGCAAACAGGTCATAACAAGAATCGCTGCCCCGACAGAAATCAGTAATTGTTGTTGCTTGTTGGTTTTTATGTTTTTTCTTAAGTTGTACGATTGTTGTTTCCTTGTGTACTCTTCCAAGAATATATAACATGTCTTGTGCAGTTTAATAGTTAGTATGTAATTTAACATTTACTACTCGGTTAATGTGTGACGTTTATTTAACTTATATTTTATTTTTTATTTCTGTTCCCATATATAACACATTTAATTATTGCATGTGTTAAAATATTTATTTGAGTTAATCATGCTTTAAAAATTAAAAAAATCAATAATTTTTTTTTATTAAAAACACAACCGAATATGATTTAAATAGAGGCAACGTACCAAGTATTTGTAAAACGGGGAAAAAATATATATTGTTATAACGTGGACTGATCCACGTTATACAAAATATATTGTATAACGTGGATCAGTACACGTTATACGGTTAAAAAAAAAATCGTTGATTGGTTCTGACAACCGAAAAAGTTTTTTGGGGTATAACGTGGATCAGCCCACGATATACCCCTTTTGGTATATAAATTTTTGGTCATCCCCTTTTGGTTTATACCGTGTATTTTTATACCCTTTAGGCTCCGGACTCAGGAATATGATCCTTCTGTGGTTCTGTTTTAGTTCTCTAAATTTCTATTGCAAAATATTAAGCTTCAAATTAATTCACCAGAAATTCCCTGTGGTGTTGACATTAATTACTAAATTTAATTTGTTTGGAATGCAATGAGAAGTTCAAAGTAATTGGCCCCTTTTGAATGAGAAGGGGTTCTAATGGCTTTTCCCCCTATTTCTACCTTTGAATAGTCTGAATGTTGATTGCTCTAAGTTTTCTTCCGGAATTCATTTTATAATAGCAAGCTTTGATGTGAAGTCAACCGACGAGCCAAATGGGTCCTTAACTCCCTTATTAGTCTTACCTTCTGGCGAAGATATAAGTGTACTTATAACTAATGATGCATGACAGAAACTGCTTTCCAGATGCTATATATAGTTGTCTTCCTTACCCATTGCAATATTTGCATTGAATATTTTATATACCTTTCTTGAACATCGATCCTCCTTTCATTTTCAACAAGAGAGGAGTCCACTGTTTATAAAATACTCCTTGTTCACCGTTCTCTTAAACCTTTTCATCTGCTCTTGAGTTATCACCACTAACTACAATTACGAGTGTTACAGCATCATCTCTGCTTCAAACTTTTTCTTTCACAAGAAAACTTTCAGGGATGGGGAATTCCTTTCTCCTTGATTTCAAAGTGTCTGATCGTTTCTACATATGCCGTATCTGCCAAACCCACGTCGCTCTCTGCCAAGATTTCAGCCTCAATTACTCGGTTATGTTTTTGCCTTTCCCTTTTTCTCCCTTTCTTGATAATTGTCATTCTTGAGTCAAATTGATTAGCTCTATAATATTTGAAAGAACTGTAATAGTCTTCCTGATTCTTTCAATTCTGATTTATTAAACAAAAGGGTATTTAATTAGGCAATTCAGATGCGTAATGTGCATATATTCATCATGTTGACGAGTTTGCAAAGTGGATAATCTTTCATCTTATCTTGACACAATGAATTTCTGTCTGTCTAATTCCCCCTTTCTGCTTTTGCCGTTCATTTCATCAAGTACCGCCAACAATCTTCTCTTTTTCCATTTTCCAAGAATATGCAAGACATCAATTTTTACGTCTACAGAAAAGATGGAAGGATTGATCAAGAAAATGTATACCCATATAGAATCTAGGAAGTAGAAGTAATATCTTGTAATGCCTACTATTTGTGGGTTTTTAAACACAACGTTACAAGTTTTGTACTATATTTAATCACAGGAGTAAACTTCATACGACTATGCTAGACTGAGTTGACTCCATTAAGTGACTGGTGCTGGTGCAATGATATCTTATGCAGATAGAAATAACAGTCCATATTTCAATTATCTCACATTCTTGGTATGTTTTTCAGCCAGTGACGGGGGTGAATGGAGGTGTATTTGATGAAGTGTAAGGTTTCTTACTACTGATTTCTTGGAATAATTTACTGGAAGTTGTCTATACAGGTCAAACTAATCTGCGCGATAAAATATGCAGGGTGAATTTGCATGTAAACGAAGCAGAGAAGCAGAGGCAACTTGGTCCTCACACGATAGCAGATGTCTACTGTAACAAATGCAACAATCTGCTGGGATGGAAATTTGTATGAACCCAAAACCCTATGCCCCAAATTTGTTAAATTCCTTCAATGGGCAAAACTATCTGACATGATCTGTTTTTAAAAAAAAAAACCCTTTCAGATTGAAGTATTTGAAGAGGATCCAATCGCAAGAAAAGAGCTGGTTATGTTGCAAATGTGAGATTTGTATGCTACAAACTCATGCTTTCATATCACATAAAGTACTTAATTCTTATTTTTTTTCCTTTAATCCTTCCACAGGGGGAAGCTGCAGGAAAGGAATGGAAACCAAATAGAAGAAGCAGTGGAACCTAAAGCAACGAGGAGCATCAGTAATTGAAGAAATATAAAACCACCATAGAAGATTCTTGCAAGGATCTCTCTCGAAGAAATCAATTAACTTCTAAAAGAGAAAATTCGGATGGTCTTTACTTTGTAATTTCCATACTTTTCATAAGCTTTTTCTAAAAGAGAAAATTCGGACGGTCTTTACTTTGTAATTTCCATACTTTTCATAAGCTTTTCACGTTTCCTCTATGTACCCTGATATGGCACTGCGACGTTCCACACCTGAACAAAAGAAGGGATTCCTACACTAGTTTCATTTTTGCTAAAAGGGGGTTATACACCAGTTCTAAACTACTGATACACAATTCGGCGATGTTTTATGTTGAAACTGGTGATAGTATTGTTATCAGGCTGCAAGATTGTAGCCTCTGAGTACGGATTTAGTGCTGTTTAGCATCAGTTATTGTATGAAGTTGCAACTTTGATTGAACAACACTAAGGGATTCATCCACTAGTTTCTTTTTGTTAAAAGGGATTTATACACCAGTTTAAACTAGTAACACACAATTCGGCGATGGTTTCTATTGAAACCGCGATATTATTGTTATTAGACATCACGACTGTAGCTTCTGAAAAGGGATTTATACTCTGATTCTATGGAATCAAAATTTCATTCCTAAACTCCATAACCAGGATGACCCATTGTAGTCTATTCAACTTGGCTTTATATCCTCATATTTATCCCGGTTCTTTGATCTGAACCGCTATGTTTTATTTTCGTGAACCTGATGAAGCTCCAAAACTGTAACTACACCACTCAATAATCAAGGACCAACCTGGCTCATAAGCACATTTTCCTGCGTTCCCAGCCTTGGTCAAATAGATTAACATGAAGGCGTTGTATTGGGGAGCCAGGGGTTGCCTGTAGTTTTTTTTTTTTTTAAATCAGGTAAAAGTATTTAAAAGAAAGGTACCGAGACGGTATACTAAATTACATCTGAAACAGACAGACCCTACAAGAGTAACGGATTACAATTTTCCAAGAGAATCCAAAAAGTCCATATGCTGATCCATGTTCTCTAAAATATTCTTCTTACACCATACGAACAGATTGAGCAGAGGTTCTTGACTCTGGAAATATGATTCGTTTTATTCTCAAAGCAAGCACTGTTCCTTTCTCTCCAAATAGTCCAGAAAATACACAAGGCAATGGTCTTCCAAAGTTGCTGCTGGCTCTTTGTTACTTTCTGCCCTTGCCAGCTCTCCAATAGACTTCTAACATCCGAAGGCATTACCCAAGCTACACGACACAGGCTCAGTATAAGTTCCCAACACTGTTTAGCAACCTTACAATGGATAAAGAGATGATTGACTGATTCCCGCTCCACTTCACATAAATAACACCTGTTGCTTAAATTGTATCCTCTTCTTTTGCAAATTATTGGGGTTGCCTGTAGTTAAGCAATCATCATCTTAAGACTAAGAATGAGATCTCTTCACTAGCATCATTCGTGCATTCTAGCAGTTGCTCAACCAAAAAGTGGTCAGCTGATTTACTCCCTCCTTTCCCTTCCCCACTAATCAAAGGAAGATAGGGTGTAGTTGTAGAGCTTAAATATCAGTATTTCAGGCTGAGCAGGGCAGACTTCCCATAGTTTTCTATACTGTCCCATCTTTCAAAAATATAGGCCAGCTTTCTCAAACCCAAGACCAAAAATCAAGGCTTACCTCCTGGGAATTACTAAAGTGAAGATCGATGTCTTCTTCCAGAAGAGAATTTTGTTTCATTTCTACCTAGTGATACATGAGATTGGAGTTTTATTTGCTAAAGTGAAGATCAATGTCTTCTTCCAGAAGAGAATTTTGTTTCATTTCTACCTGGTGATGCATGAAGATATAGCTAGCAGCTCTTCATTTGCCTATGTGCTATCTCTACGCACAAATTAGTCAACTCACATTATTACAGTTACATACATGGCTAAACTGGGAGTACTGATTAATTGATCACCAATGATCTGAATGGATAATGTTGATCTGAATCTCCACACCGGAATCAATTGATCATGCTGATCAAACTGTAGAACCAGCTTATTACAAAAATAGACACTTTCACGGATTGCCTCACTAAAGGACATATGCTTTAAAGACTAAGTACTATACTTCATAATTGTATAATATATTTTTTTTTTTGGGTGTTTTGGGATTTACATTGCATATTAGTTTGGAATAAAGCAACTGACAATGAATTTCTTATATGTTTGAGCTCTCTGGTACTACCAATTACTGCGCTAATATTGTATTCAGGCTTCATGATTGTAGCCTCTTACTAGGGGATCTAGTATTGTTCAGAACCAGTTAACTGTACAAAGTTGCAACTCTGATCCTCCGGAATCTGAAGTTCACTAATAAACTCAATCAGAATTACCCATTATAGTCTATCCAACTTGGCTTTATATCCATATATATACCACGGTTCTTTGATATTGCATCACTATGTTATATTTTTCCTGACCCTCATAAAGCTCTAAAACTGTAAATATACCGCTCAGTAATCAAGGACCAACTTGGCTCATAAGCATATTTCTTGTGTTCCCAGATCCTGTGAAATAGATTTTTTTTTTTTTTTTTAAAAAAAATTTTGATAACCGAGAAATTCATCTAGAGCCAACCCCTTGGGCCAACTGCAGCCTACATAATGGGGGGATGATGGGCCCACTCCTCGACCCTTCCCCACTTGAATACTGGACTTAGTTCGCTTGGCACAGGGCTAAACTTGTGACCTAAGACACAAGTCCCTTAACCTTTGCCAATTGGGCAAACCCCTATGGCAACGTGTGTGTAATTGGACAGCCTCCGTCAAATATATTAACAGGAAGGCATTGTATTGGGGAGTCTGGGGTTGCCTGTAGTCAAGCAATTCTGCATCTTACGACTAGGACTGAGATCACTAGCATCACTCATGCATTCTCCACAAAAATGTGGTAGACTGATTTATTCCCCCCTTTCCATTCCCCACTAATCAAAGGAAGATTAGGATGTAAATTGCAGAGCTTAAATATCAGTATTTCAGGCTCACTTCCATAGTCACTATAACGTCTCTTTCAAAAATATAGGACAGAGATTTTTTACGTGTCAGCTTTCTCAGACTCAAGACTATAAATCAAGACTTCCCTCCTGGACTAAAATGAAGATCGATGTCCTTTGTTTCTACCTAGTAGTAAACAAGATTGGTGTTTTATACACTAAAAGGAAGTGAAGACATAGCTAGCACCTCTTCATTCGCCTGCGTGTTATCTCTACGCACAAATTAGTCAACTTGCATTATAAGAGTTACATAGATGGCATAAGCTGGGAGTACTGATTAATTGATCACCAATGGCACACTTGACGAAATCTCAACTGTAACAGGATTAAATGCACAGAAGGAATAATGTCAAACTTCTAATGTTAACAAACAGAGAATTTCAAACATTTGCCTTCCAACAGCAAATAAAAGCCAAATATCCAGGATTCAAGTTTATGAACGATTAGTTTGATTCATGATAACTAGCATCAAAAGATTATTTTAGAAAGCACAATGTGAGGATAGAACTCTACACAGTGCTGAATGTAAAGACATACAATTCTGCAGATCCAATGTCATCAAGATTTAGATGATGCCCCTACTTTTCCAAGGTCCTCAAGTGCCTTTGAGATTTGCTCCTCCGTCAATCCCTCCAGTCTGATGCCCCTTTCAACTCCCAAGTCTATTAGAATTTAAAAAAGAAAAATACAAGAATAGAAGGTCAAACCACAGGAACAGGGTAAAGATCACTTAAAGCAACTTGACTATACCAGATTTGAAACGAAAACTTCATCAAATTTGTCCATAGAAGAATGTAGCAAACATTTGCATGGTGTCAAATAATTTGGAGAACATCCCAAAGTGGAAAGAAGGACATAAAAATTAGAACGGATTGAGTATTATTCATGAGAAAACGAGACAATTCTACATGCCTAGGAAACCCAACCACTTGTGAGGTCCATTCACTATACTCAAACCTTTACAGTCACATAATTCCTTCATCCTTATTATGCAATTTATGAGTCAGACTTCTATCAATCCCTTATCTTGATTAAATATTAATATATCATTTACCAAAAGTTTACTTATAAGTTTCAATTAAGCTGGAATATAAAGGAACTTGATGAAATGTAACAAAAACAATGAAAAGAAGAAAAAGAAAAAAAAAAAGGAATTTTTGTGAAGTGTCTACTCAGAAGTGCGTAAAATATTAATCGTGCATCAAATTATTCAAAGAAGCACTTCAATTAATTGCATTTAGCGCCCGATTAGAACTATAATCAAGGAAACCATTAAGAAAAATAAGCACAAAAAATGAAAAGATAATTACCATATCTAGCCCAAAGCTGAGGCTCAATGGAAGTGGCCTCACGAATCAAAATAGGTAATTTGGGGTTATGGGTCTTGAGATCTCTGTAGTTCTTCTCAATAAACGACCTATATAAAATAAAAAAACAATTACTTGTTATTAGATTTATCTATAAATCAATCAACAACATCTTAATCCCAAACAAATTCGAGTATTTAATAATTCACTGCAGCATTTGCTAATTACTTAGGTAAATGAGTAAAAACCTAGTGGCAGCACTTTCAGGTGATGATGGAGAGAAAAGGATGCGTAGCTCTTTGAGGTTCCGAGATAGATTTGATCTCCACGCCATTCTTCACCTTCAACTATTCCCTACACTTTACAAAATTCCTCCTTTTTTATAAATAAACCAGAAACTTCATGAGTTGTGATTTATGCTTTAACGGTTGTACTAAACATTTTTCGATTGACGATCCCAATTGTGGACCAGTTTTTCTGTTACTGGACTTTCACTGAGAGTCAGTCCATTGGGCTAACGGTGCCCCTTTTCATTTATGATCACTAACTTTTGGACAATTTACACGATTGGCCTTATTCCGGATGGTCTTTAATTTTTATCCTTCGCCTAATATTTCGAAGTTCTGGGTTAGAACCTCACCTCAATAAAAAATATAAAAAAAATCGCAAGACAGAGTTTCGTAGCAAAATTAGGCCTATTTGGGCAAAAGTTAGGTCTTAAGAAAAACTTCTGCCCAAAATTAAGCCTTAAGGCCTAACTTTTGCCCGAATAGGCCTAATTTTGGGCAAATGTTAGGCCTTAAGGCAGAGATTTTGCGAAAACCTTGCCTTGCGAATTTTTTTTTTTCTTTTTTACTTAGTGGATGTTCAAATCCAGAATTCGAAATATTTTTGGCCACTTTTTAAGCGAAGGATAAAAATTAAAGACCAGCGCCTTTGAAGGTCAATCCACGCAAAAAATTTGGGTTAGCGAAGCCCCATGATTAACTAATCTTTCCTCTTCTAGAGTTTCATTGTATTAACCGGCTATTAAAAAGTGGTTGAATATATTACTTTTCATCTCGAGTGACCTTTTGACTAAACTAAAAAGAGATAAAAGGACTTTTCTATATAAAAAAATAAATAAATTTATTCACCTTTGTACAATAATTCATTTAACCAATAACTCCCTTTTAATTTTAAAGGGTTGTTTCATACCATTTAAATGAAGAAAAAAATACTACACCTAATATTTCACGATTTTTTGGTTAGTTCAGAGATATTTTTTATTATCACACAAACAATAGTTTAGTATATGAGGTTAAGTAGAATATAACATATCTAAAATGGATGATTACTATCTTTATGTTACTTGATTACTTTTTCTTTCTTTTAAATAAATTTATGATTTAAGCGACTTGAACTATTTAGTGAGTGAACGTATAACTACATGTCACCCATATATTGATTTGACGTAAATAGTTAGCTAAATTTTTATCTTTGGCTAGTAATTTTGAAGAGAGAAAGCGAAATGCAATTTATAAGTCGCATCCAACAAATACGATGTGTAAGTCGTGCGCCTATGTGACTTTTAAGTTGGGTTCAGCAAACAAATAAGTCATACATAACTTATAAGTTGGGTTCAGGAAACGAATAGGTCGATTTATCAAATGCGATTTGTAAGTTGCATACATCAAATGTGAAACACAATTTATAAGTTGGATTTAACAAATGTGATTTATAGGTCGTATTTATCAAACACGATTAGTAAGTAGCATACATCAAATGCAATTTGTAAGTTCTTTATCCCCCAATATATCAAAGAGCGATGACACAAATTACCAGTGAACTCCTACGTAACATTTGTGAGTTTTACATGGACGATTTGATAGTCTTTTTCAAAAGAAAGAACCGACATACACAAACTTTTATTTTAAAAAAAAATTACTGTGATTTCTTTTTTTTGGCTGCCCCAGATTACCAGAATTTTCCGGTAGCTTATAACTATAATAATACAGAAACTTGTAATCCGTTTTTGATTAGTGAAATCCACACAACAATTACATTATTACAAACAGATTAGTGAAATCCACACAACAATTATTAACCTGCAACTGTTTTTCTCATAAGTAAAGGGAATAAAAGAAAAGGAAACATAATAACTCCCTAGTCTCTGTATATAAGGGTGAAGAAGTAAAATGTAAGACTTGTAACCAATTGGCTTCCTCAAGATTTCCCTCCTCTCTGTGTTAACGGTAAAGATATTACTCTTCTCAAATTAGTTTCAAGATTCAAGAACTGAATTTTCTGTATCAAAAATTCTCTTCTCAGTACCCATTTTTTTTCACTTTGTTGAATTAGTTACATTGTTTATCTGGTTCGAAACTAGTCTTTTTCCATTGATGAACTCGAATATCAGCAGTGAATCTTTGATCTTTCTTCTCCATTTTGTTATTTGTTGAAGTTATTTTGTTTGTGACAGGTCTACGAGTTGAAGAAATTCTATTAGGAGTAGTGGGTTCTTGATTGACACCGTTGATACAATGGTCTTTAGTGTTCGAGAAGAGGATTTAGTGTATTGTAATGAATGCAAAACCCGAATTGGATTCGTCAACGATCACATTCAAATCGTAAAGATTTCTAATCACTCTTTCTTGCATCAGTTTTGTGTTTCTTTTTATTATTTTCAATTCTTTGTGTACGCTCATTTTCTTTGAAGCTCTACATTAAGGATAAACTTGTATTACTTTTTTTCAATTGTACTTAACTATTCAATTTGGGAAACTACTTAGTATCTTTTGATGAAACTGCTTCTGAGTTCATAAAGAGGAATTCAGTAATCGAGCTCATCTTTTTGTGTTGTGTATTTTGCAGGTGCAAAATGGCAGAACAGGGGTCTTTGAGAAAGTGTAAGTCTCAAAATTTCATGCAATTTTGAATATAGAGTAGTATTATTCAACTAAACATTTTTATGGGGTCTGAGGCATGTTATATAGATATGTATGTATGTTATATATATATGACTATATGTTGTATATGTATGCAGGTTTAATGTACAAAATCTTGACAGCGAGAATCATCTTCGACAAGTAAATTGCAATGCTGTAGCTGATATTTACTGTGCCCAATGTGGGATGCTGCTTGGATTGAAACTTGTAAGATACTAAATTACCAAATTTCTATTTCATGAACAATACGATTTGCAGTTCCTTTTTTTAACAGAATTTAGTTTCTCCAGATTGCAGTCCCCCAACCGTCCATTTATGTTAGAGAAGGAATATGCTTGATGGATTTGTAAGTTTCTTACGGATATGCAAAATGCAACTCTACATGCATATGTGATAATGATTTGTAGGGTGTTAATACGAATAAATGTTTTTTTTTTTTGTGGCAGGGACAAGCTTGTTTACTTCAATGATTATCCAATGCTTATCAAAGAAAAGGGTGGACCACATGGTGCCGTTAATATTGATGAATATCTTAATGAACAAGCTGGAGGCGCTAACATTGAACAGGTTCCTAAAGAACAAGATGAAGGCGAGAATATTGAACAGGTTCCTAATGAACAAGATGAAGGCGCGAATATTGAACAGGTTACTAGTGAACAAGGCGGAGGAGATAATATTGAACAGGTTCCTAATGAAGAAGACGGAGGCGCTAATGATGAACAGGTTCCTAATGAAGATGTAGATCAAGTGGCTGATGGAATGGACAATATTGATCTGAATCCAGAAATATGAACCAACTAATGATGAAAATGTAGAACTTTTACATTCACTGAATGAACTTACTAAACTTCATATCTTTCAAGTAGTCATTCATAATTGTGTGATAGCATTTGATAGTGAGTTTCTTATATGTTTGAGCTCTCTGGTAGTACTACCAATTACTGCACCAAACAATTTCTGTATTGCAAAGGTGTAACCTTCTGAAAGCTATAAAGTTGAACAGTTTGTTTGATAGAGTCTATCTAATTTTTGCTTCTATTGCGGTTGTTAATCTATTGCTAAAGTGAAGGGTGATTTATCCATTATCCTTCCACTATCGTAGTTCGTGAATAACATTATGTCAATTTCTTAGAATGGGAATGGTATTTATTGAGGTCTTCTGCATAAACTTATGTAGTGAAAAGTTCCTACTTGTTTAAGGGAATTTGTCCTCTTTTGATTTTGCACAAATTGTGTAAAGTTTAGTATTCTGCATTGTCTAGACTTTCTTTTAGTGCCTTATCAATGCTAATCATGCTGTACGTACTTTCTTTTAGTGGACAGATTGGAAGTTTTACAGAAGAATTTCCAGTCCATTTTTTGCTGATTATTCATGACCGCTGTACTTTCATATTCTCCATTAGGAAAGATAATTCACACTTACTCCGTCTAGTCCTTTATTGTGCAGTCATTTCCCTTTTTGTATTCCTTTTGGCAAGTTGCTTTGCAGTCTGATTCCAATCCTGTTCTTGTGCTGGACTAAGCAATTATATTTTAGTGTTCATGCTAATGTTAAGCCAAGGAGTAGAAGGAAACGATTGAAAACTCAAAAAAAAAAAAGAGACAAGAGAAACTGGCTTCGCCCGGACTCGAACCGGAGACCTTCAGTGTGTTAGACTGACGTGATAACCAACTACACCACGAAACCTTGATTGTACGGTTAGCAATTACACTAAATGTGGATGAGTCTATCATTTTCCTTTCCAAGGTCGAATACAAATTTACAACTTGTGTTCTAACATTGGTTTCCTCGTTTTATCTTATATATCTCTTCCCCAATACAGGTTCCCTTTAGGGTACCTTCAAGGGGGCAGCTTTCAGTTCACCTTAACAATAAATAGTACTTGAACTAGTTATTTAAACTTTCGAAATTGGTACATGGTTATTCATGTCAATTTCTTAGAATGAAATTGGTATTTCTGAAGTCTTCTGCATAAACTTAAGTAGTGAAAGGTTCCTAATTGTTCCAGGGTGTTAGTCATCTTCTGATTTCACACATATTGTGAAGATAGAGTTGTACAGAAGAATTTCCTGTTCATTTCTTTGCTGGTTATTCATGACTACTATAGTCACTTTCGAATTCTCCAGTAGAAAAGATACATAATTCGCACTTGGTCTGTTTAATCATTTTTGCGGTCATTTCCCTTTTTCGTGTTGAAATATCATTTGCTGATTTCCAATTGAACTTTTTATTGCAAAGCTATTTATAGCATAGTATTCCTTTTGGCAAGCTGCTATTGCAATCTAGACACAAGTAAATAATCATATTTAAGGAATCATCTTAATGTTGAGCCAAGGAGTAGAGGCAGCAGAAACTTGATTTCTGAAGATGCCAGCCTCTCAACAAGACTCAGGAGTCAGGACTAGTCCAGTTTAGCGTATAAAAGAAAAACGAACTAAAACTAAAATAAGATAAAAAGAAATGGCTTCGCCCGGACTCGAACCGGAGACCTTCAGTGTGTTAGACTGACGTGATAACCAACTACACCACGAAACCTAGATGCTTGACTGATACCGTGAAGAAGACTTAAAACAATACTAAAAAGACCTAACAGTTGAGACAGCTTCAAATAGTAAGAACATAAGGAAATAGGAGCCTGATGAATGAAACGCGACTGTCGTGCTACTTCCTGTTTCTGGACATGTCTGGGTGTATGTTGAGGCAAATGTGCAGAGTCTCCTAGCTACAATGTGATGGTATTATTAACTAAATCTTGAGATCTTGGAATAAATAGATACACATATTCTTATGAAGCTTCATCTACTCTGCAGATATCTCTTGCCTACTTCACAAATACTGCATTAAAATTTAGACAAAAGATGCAATCAGTGAGTAGCCAAACCATCATGCTAAAGAAACTCAAAAGCTAGCATGCCCAACTATCCAATTGGAAGTAAAGCAATGATGCAAGCTACCCATATACAACTGCAAATCGTGGTCATGAGTTACAAATCGCCAAGAAAATAGCTACTAACGAGACCTAAATTCTAGCCTTGTCACGTCGTGTATTTTTTCACATGAAGGGGTCTTAAGTCAAACAAACAACCTAAAGATGAATAGCCGTGAAGATTGAAGGAACAGACCAAATTCGAAAAATAGCTTCGACAAAACAACTGAATTCAATTTGACAAGAACCACAGCCAGTCAGCCACAGCCTACAAGTTTGAGACTAAAGTCTCATACTCACCAATGATTAAAAGAGCTTATCAAACTTGTAGAAATTGAATGCCCACCTAGTTTCACAAATGTATAAATGCCCAACCAGTGGTTGCAAAACCATAGTTTTTATCAGATTGCACAGATACTGTGTCATTTCAATCAATTATCAACAATAATAATCAGCTGGAAGTAATTTCTAGAAATTGAACTTGGTCCATTGAATATGTAAGGAGAAATTACAATAACTGGACCTTAAGAACCAGATCTAGAACAAAACGCTACAGAGAAACCAAAACACAGAAACTGCAGAAATTTCCTTAAAATCTACATTAACTAATTGCCTAACAACAGATCCACAGTCTAACCGCCAAAACCATAGAGGGTCCGGCCCTGCCTCTTAAGGGCATAGACAACATCCATAGCGGTAACAGTCTTTCTCCTAGCGTGCTCAGTGTAGGTAACAGCATCACGAATCACATTCTCTAGAAAGATCTTGAGGACTCCACGTGTCTCCTCGTAAATCAGACCTGATATACGCTTCACACCACCCCTACGAGCCAATCGACGAATTGCTGGCTTTGTAATGCCCTGAATGTTATCTCTAAGAACCTTTCTGTGCCTCTTGGCTCCTCCCTTTCCCAACCCCTTTCCTCCCTTTCCACGACCTGACATTTTCAAAGAGAAATTTTAATTTGAATGAATTCCTGGTTTGAATTTTCTAGGGTTTTTGACTTGAATGAATTGAAGGGGATGGTGGTGGGTATTTATCTTTGGTGGATTTGGGCGCGTGGATTTCGTGGGCGATTTGAAATGTAGCGGGGCAAAAATCGTAGCCGCTAAATTTTTGGGGATTTACTTGGTGATCGACGGATAGTAATGTCGATCCATGTGAGAGGCGGAAACTGAATATGAGTCGTTTGATTTAATGGGGATCCATGTGAATGAAGATCTAGTGATGTTAATTGACCTTCACCTAAGAGTATTTCTGTTTTTTCTTTCTCGCAATTTAGTCCATCAAGAAATTATGGGCCAGTTAGAACTTTTCTAGTTCGTTACTAATCAGAGCATGTAAAAAAAGAAAAAAGAAACTTGTCTCACATGATTTTAATAACATGCATTTATGTTCTCACATGATTAGCCATTTACCACTGTTATTATCTCAAACCACTTTATGAATTATTTTCATATAAGAAATACTTTTTTTTTTGCTTAAATAAGAAATTGTTTACCCCTAAAAAGGAAGCAATTGAATTTGTGCGCGGTTTAAAGGATACGTGGTTTAATTAGTCGTTAATGTAATGAAATACTCCCTTTGTTTCAATTTATGTGAACCCATTTGACTAGGTAAGGAATTTAAGAAAGTAAAGAAGACTTTTAAATTTATGGTGTAAAATGACTCACATATATTTTGTGTGGCTATAAATCAATCCATAAAGGTAAATTGTTTTCAAATATAGAAAGAGATCATTTTTTTTGGCACGAACTAATAAGGAAATGGATTCACATAAATTGAAACAGAGGGAGTATGAAATAACAATCAGTTGTATGTAACGAACAAAGATAGAAATAGCCTGAATCGTTTATTGCTTGTAACTTAAAACTGGTCTGTTGCAGAATGTTAAAGCTGAGTGCCCTGAGAGAAATTGCTAAAGAACTTGAACTTTATGAAATTTTACAAAGTAAGTGCATGAGATTAGAATCACCCCTTCTAATGAGGGGGTTTATCCCCTTTTATTGTACAAGAGTTAAGTAGGCGTTTGGACATTCATGAGATGAAATCAGCGTTTGAACATGCGATTTCATCTCATGAGATGAAATTCCAAATCATCCAAAAAGGCATGATTTGAGATTTAAAATCATGATTTCAAAAAATATAAATATAAAATTTGACTCATACATTTATATTTTGTAAAAAAAAGACTCATAAGTTGGTAGATATATTTATCAATCATGTTAACCAACCATTTGTATTGAATATTAATCTACAAGTTGGTAAATATTTACCAATCATGTTTACCATGTGGAAGAATTATATTAAAGAGTAGTTACATTACTATTCATGTTAAATTTTTTCATTTTTATTGAACTAAAGTTTGATCGATTGATGTTGTATTTTTTAGGAAGGTCTTCTAGTAGCGTATTAATTTTATTTTGAACTATAATTTACTCATTTCGTAAGATTGTATAAGAATTGGAAAAATTTTGATGGTTTTCACAACTTGTGTGATTTTTATGTTTATAAAAAAAACTGCAACTTAAGAAATCTAAATTGCATGTCATCACATGATTTCATCTCATGAGATGAAATCGTGTCCAAACGGCTCCTAAGAGCCCCAATGTAGTTAGAGTCCTAATGCTCCTTAAAATCTGATAATTTGATATTAATTACTAATATTAACGACGCCTTAACAACTGCTCGCGAAACGGTCGGCGTGAAATCTGATCAGTAACGGATTTCTCGCATTTGTGCTAACTGGCGTCTCTCCGGCATACTGGATTAACGACCCCTCGGACTTCGTTTCATCCGAATCACCGAACTCAAACCAACGCCACATCTTGAAGTCAACGTTCCTATTTTACTCCGACCTCTCGTCGGAAGGTCGCACCATTTTACATCGGTTTTTACCGTATACATAAATACTTCTAAAATAAGCTAATTTCGACAACTTGTCAAGTACACCTGTTTCCTTGAGAGAATCAAAAAGTGTCTTAGGCCTCATTTGTTTTCATTAAGATTAAGACGTCGAATGTGAATGCACATCTTAATGATTAAAATGTTGTTTCTAGATCTGAATACTAAATAATTAAGACTATTAGTTTTTCAACATTTGAATCTGCATAATTTATTTATCTGTAAACATAATAAATATACAATTTAAATAAAAAAATACTAAAAAAACATAAATTTAATAAAATAAAATCGTTGTTTTAATTAAAATGAGATTGTTGGTTCTAGATCTGAACACTAAATAATTAAAATTATTTGTTTTTCAACATCTGAATGTGTATCATTTATTTATTTGTAAACATAATAAATATACAATTTAAATAAAAAAAATTAAATACTAGATAAATATAAATTTAATAAAATAAAATCGTTGTTTTAATTAAAATAAGATAAAAAAAGAAGAAGTAGCTTCGCCTGGACTTGTACCAGAGACCTTCAGTGTGTTAGACTGAAGGTGATAACCCGGAACCTTGGTATACCAATTTCTTCCAAATACTGTGCCCTTTCCCGAGGTCCGACGCAAATTTACAGCTTCTGTTAGTTTCCTCGTTTCATCTCTACATCTCTTCCTCAATATAGGTTCCCTTTGAAACACCTCCAAGGGGGTAGTTTTCAGTTCACCGTAACAATAAATAGTACTTGAAGTAGTTATTTGAACTCTTCTAATACATGGCTAATCATGTCAATTTCTTAGAATGAAATTGGTATTTGCTGAAGTCCTCTGTTCTGCAATAATAACTTACGTAGTGAAAGGTTCGTGCTTGTTCCAGGGAATTTGTCATCTCCTGATTTCACACACATTGTGAAGATAGAGTTTTATAAAAGAATTTTCTTGTTCATTTCTTTGCTAGTTATTTTTTACTACTACACTTTCAAATTCTCCAGTAGAAAATATAATTCGCACTTGGTCTGTTTAATAATTTATTTTGCAGTCATTTCCTTTTTTCGAGCTGAAATGCCAGTAGCTCATCTAGTAAATAAAGTGTTTTGAAATCTGTGAAATGTAAAGATGAAGGATATACAAGCACAGAAGTTTATCACTGCCCAAAGGCCTAAGAGCTAGTGCAATAAGATACAATACATTATGAAACAATATGTAACAACCATCCAAACAAAGTGTAAACTGTTGCTTTGTATATCTACTTGAACTTTTTTATTGCAAAGCTATTTATAGTATTGTATTCCTTTTGGCAAGCTGCTATTGCAATCTAGACACAAGTAAATAATCATATTTAAGGAATCATGTTAATGTTGAGCCAAGGAGTAGAGGCAGCAGAAACTTGATTTCTGACGATGCCAGCCTCTCAAAAGGAGGACTAGTTACTCGTTTAGACTTGACCAGTCCAGTGCAGTTTAGCGTATAGTAAAAGAAAACGAATGAAAACTCAAATAAGATAAAAAGATGCGGCTTCGCCCGGACTTGAACCGGAGACCTTCAGTGTGTTAGACTGACGTGATAACCAACTACACCACGAAACCTTAATGGATGATACAATCCTGAATTCTCAATTGAGTTTTTCCATTCACCACCCCAAGTGGAATGCTTCTATTTCTAGATCTATTTCTGGTCTACAATGCTTTTCAAAGGACTGATACCGGCATGAAGACCTAAAACAATACCACAAAGACCCAACTGTGTAGAGAGCTTCAAATATTAAGAACAAAAGGAATAGGAGCCTGATGAATGAATGTGACCGTCGTGCTACTTCCTGTTTTGTGGACATGTCTGGATGAGGCAATATGTGCAGAGTCTCCTAGCTAAATGTGATTGTAGTCCATCCCATTTGGTGGTAATTGGCATGTGCCAATTTGGTTGGCTACAAATTGAACTTGGAGAGCAAGGAAAAATTTAAATTTGTGAAAGACAAATTTTTCATTCTTTTCCTTTTTCTCCTTTTGTGCTTGGAGGCCAAGTAGTTTTCTCCCGTAAAAGGAGCTCTCTCACTTCTTTAAACACACCAAACAAAGAGACAAAGAAGAGTGAGACATTCACAGATAGAGAAATATTTTGTGAGGAAAAATAGGAATTATGAGCGATATTATAGTGAGGTGGAAAATCTTAAAAGAGGGTTATTTCTTTTGAGTTTGTAGTGGTCTTTGGAGTATTACACACGTAAAATTCTTGCTACAGTGATATCAGTTGCTCCTCTTAGCCTGTGGTTTTTCTCTTTTGGATTTTCATGTAAAAATCTTGATGTCATTATCGCTTTTTTTTATTCTTGTTAATTACCGTATCTCCGTGCTACATTATTGTTCCGCTGTAAACCAGTGAATGTTATTTCTGTGGCGGGTTTATTCCCAACAAAATGTGATCGTATTATTAGCTAAAATTTCAGATCTTGGAATAAATAGATGTCGAATTCTGTAGATGTTCTTATGAAGCTGCATCTACTGGGCTCTGCAGATATCTCTTGCCTACTTCAGAAAGACTGCATTAGAAGAATTTAGACAAAAGATGCAATCCTATGAGTAGCCAAACCATCATACGAAAGAAACTCAAAAGCTAGCATGCCCAACTATCCAAGTGGAAGCAAAGCAACGTTGCAAGCTACCGATATACAACTGCAAATCGTGGTCACGAGTTACGAATCGCCCAGAAAATAATACTCCCTCCGGATAAAAAAAAAAAAAAAAAGTTCACTTACAGTGGCGGAGCCAAAAAGAGCCGAGGATATTCATCCGAACCCTCTCGGCTAGGCCTGTGCACGAATCGGTTCGGTTCGGTTTTGGCTATCATCGAGTTGAATTTTCGAATTTCGACTTTCTAAAATTCTCAACCAAACTCGATCCATTCTAGGTTCAATTTGATTCGTTTTTATTATTTCGGTTCGGTTACACAAATCGATTTGTTCGGTTTATTCGAAATTTAAACAAGCAACTATTTCATTTCAGTTTTAGAGTAAACATAACAAAAAATAATGATATCCTAAACTTGCAGCCTTATAACCAAGAAAAAACCATAAACTTGCAAGCATAATAGCATATAAATAGCAAAACAAGAGCTTGACAACTTGTGCAAGCATACAAATCCGCCAACACCACGTTACATATACCAAATTAGTCATATTAGTCACTAGTGGCATATAAATTCGGTTTGTTCGGATCGGTTCGGTTGATAATTGAAGCAAATCGTATCCGAACCGTTAAACCGTAATATTTTACAATCGCATTTGTAAATCGAAATCGAATTGTATTATCCAAATTAAATTATCCGAATTGTTTCGAATCGGTTCGGAAATTCGGATTGAATCGATTTGTGCACAGGCCTACTCTCGACGGAAAAAAACACTATTTTTACAAGATTAAAATTATTTTTCATGTATATATACTAGATGTTGAACCCCCTTAGGCTTCTTCGTATGTTTACTTTTTTATATTTTGAACCCCCTCGGCAGAAATTTTGACTCCGCCACTGTCCACTTGGCAAATCAAGAAAAAATTAACCTTGTTTTTTTATATTTACCCCTATTAAGTGTTATATGATCAAATCTCAACGCATATTTAATTAGGGGTAGTTTAGTCAAATTACTTATTTTTGTCTATGGCTAAGTCAATTTTTTTTTTTGATCTGGAGTAACTAACAAAGACTTAAAATTCTAGTCTGATCACATTGTGTATTTTGTCAAATGAAGGTGTCTTAAGTATGTTGCCGTCAGACCAATGCATCACTAAGCTACCCAACTTATATTACCATATGCATACAGTAAACTCACTCCACCAATTCAAATAAAGGGTAAAGCAAACATAGATCAAGTCAAATATCCTAAAGATGAAAATTGAAGGAACATCTTTCTAATATGTGCCGCTCCATCTTCATTTATAGAAAATTTAATCACCTTTGAAAATTATGTGGAAATGGGACTCTTTAACAACATACTCCTCAATCAGTAGTTCAGAATACATAGAAAAAGTCAACAATCAACATCAATGTAAGAAGGAACTAGGTAATTTATTAAGATAACAAATCAGTACCAAGGTAAATAGCTACTAAAACAAGGAAAAAGAAACTAAGATTGAACGCACACTCTAGCCTTTTAAATTACCAAGAAATTACACAAGTGGCTGTCAAAAATTAAAACATGGTCCTCTCTAGTTGATGCTAATCCACCAAGCATGAAACTTAGATACTCCAATCACTTGCTCATAATATTGGTGTATATGACTTTATTCTCAGGTCTCATCATTTCATATATATATATATATATAGACCAAAAGAAAAGGACAGAACACATAAGGAAATCAGGTGAATTTCACAAATGTATAAATGCCCAACTTGTGGTTGCGAAAACAGAGTCTTTATCAGATTGCACAGCTACTAAGTCAATTCAATCAATTAACAATAATAATCAGCTGGAAAAGAACCACTGTAATTTCTACTTTGTTTCTTCGATATGTAAGGAGAAATTACAATATCTGGAACTTAAGAACCAGATCTAGAATAACACTAAAGCAGCAGAAATTTCCATAAAATCTACATTAACTAATCCATAAACTCTAACCCCTAACCCCCAAAACCATAGAGAGTCCTGCCCTGCCTCTTAAGGGCATAGACAACATCCATAGCAGTAACAGTCTTTCTCCTAGCGTGCTCAGTGTAGGTAACAGCATCACGAATAACATTCTCCAAAAAGATCTTGAGGACTCCACGTGTCTCCTCGTAGATCAAACCTGATATACGCTTCACACCACCCCTACGAGCAAGCCTACGAATTGCCGGCTTAGTAATGCCCTGAATGTTATCTCTAAGGACCTTACGATGTCGTTTTGCTCCTCCCTTTCCCAATCCCTTCCCTCCCTTTCCACGACCTGACATTTTTAACAAAGAGATTTGATGATAATTAAACTTCGGATTTGAATGAAATTGCTTCTTCGGTGAGAAATGAAGTGGATGGTGGTGGGTATTTATATTTGGGCGTGTGGAATTTGTGGCAGTTTGAAACGTAGAGGGGCGAAAATCGTAGCCCTTAATATTTGGGGATCGACGGATAGTAATGGCGATCCATGTGGGAGGCGGAAAGCGAATATGAGTCGTTGATATAAATGGGGATCCGTGTGAAAGAAGATCTAGTGATGTTAATTGATCTTCGCCTAAGAGCATTTTTGTTTTTTCTTTCTTGCAGTATAGTATCTCAATTCTTTATGAGAAAAAAAAATAAAAAAATATACGGGCTAGTTAGAAGTTAGAACTATCTTGGTTCGTTACTAACGATGAAAAAATAATCTTGTCATAAGACAAGCTTGTCAAATAGTTAGGAAAAGGACAGCCCGGTACATTAAGCATCAACTATGCGTGGGGTTCGGGGAAGGGTCGGACCACAAGGGTCTATTATACGCAGTCTTATTTTGTATTTCTGTAAGAGGCTGTTTCCACTGCTTGAACCCGTGACCTCCTGGTCACGTGATAGTAACTTTATGTAAAAGTTTCTCACTAAAATGAGAGAGTGTAAAGTTAATTATTTTAGTTCGAAATAAGCATTTGTTTTAGATCTTGTACTACCATTCTTTTCATGTAACGTACTTTATCTTCAATTTATAGATGAAAGTGACCGATTGCATTCGGTGAAAATGTTGAAGAACTGACATAACCCTAGGCTGATAAATTTCTAAAGAAGGAGTGTGCATGACCCCTTAAATAAATTCAACATCAAAAAGAGAGTGGTAAGTTTTTGAAAAAGTATGTACATAATACCTTAGATAAGTTCCACATCACAAAGAAACAAAAAAGTGAAGTGATTGTTATACCCTATTTTAACCGGAGTCAAAATAGTTTACAACATCCCGGTAATTTCGAGGTTAATTAAAGTTAAGGAGTCGTCACCTAATTATTTACGGTGAATTAGGACACCTAAAGTTCATTAAAGTTATTTTCTAAAGTTTAACTCCGTTTTAAGGTCTACTAATTTAAGATTCTAGATAAGGGTTCAATTAATCTAAAAGGAAGGTATTAGGCACCCTTTAAGATCCATTTATAAATGGTTAACCGACCGGACTTAGAGTCAATTAAAAGGCCAAGTATGAATATAAAATTCAATTGCTTAAACTTTTAAAAGGGAAAAAGTAAACTGAAAATGCTCATATGTTTCAAATTAACATTGGACGTGACCGACTTAATATAAAATACCCAACGAGTCAATATTAAAATGTAAAAAGGTTTTTCAGATTTTAAAACGCCTGTTTACGTTTATGAAGTAAAAAAAAAAAAAGAAATAAAGAGGCAAAATGGGATCAGCAGATTAGTGCAAGATCCCAAACATAAAGGATTTAAAAGAAAAAGTGATTACCGAAAGGGAGATCCCATTAAAAAATTACTGATTTCCAACAAAAGTGAAAGCTTCTTGGACATTACATAACAGAAGATTTTCAACAAAGATTTGACCAATTCTTTATAAAACTTCATAGACGTAATATTGATATATCTTAGCACCACTACTGTGTTTAAACCAGTTAACCAAATGAAAATTCCTATAAGATCAAAGCTACTCTGTTACTTAACTAGAAGAGCCAAAAGACAAACAAAGTGTCACATAATTCCAATACAAATACCACCAAAGCAAACATAATATAATAAGCAGCCGAAAGAATATAGAGGAGCATTGGAGTCATTTCTCCTCGCATGCATTTTGAGGGAACGAGAGACATAAATGAAGATGTAGATGCGGGTTCATGATTTAGCGACATCACGGGGTCTTGTATTAAGACCCCTTGCAATATCGGCATCGGTGAGTCTCAAAATTGGACTCTTCGGCTCCAGTGTTCATGCAACAAAGAAAGAACAAAATGAAGGGATTAGTAAAGGGACCAAATCATCAATAGGCATGGAAATGAAACAAATAAAGCTGAAAATTGCCTGGTAGCAGTGTTATACTAAGCTGAAAATCAGGTGTAATCTTCTCGCCATATTTGACTAAAAAAATAAATTCTAGATTAAGAGACGAATCTAAAACTTTCAGGTAGTACTAATGCGTGAGTTTGTATTTCACTCAAAATTATCACAACATTAGATCACAACTTTCCAGATAACAATGAACACTGATATTTGCTTCTGTCAAACAGCAGCTGAAACCAGATTTTCACTAAGTCAAACTCCCAAAATACAACAACGACATGTGCAGGAAAGAGAGATAATGCCCCAAACAGTTTAGGACAGAGAGGGCAAGCAGATTACAGAAATGAATTATCAATCACTTAAATTGGTTTGTCTTGAAATCATCACAACAAAATGAATTTTGCCAAAGAGGCTTAGCAGTCCCTAAAATGTTCCAATTTCTTTTTAAATCCAATAGTACTAACTACAAATTGAACACCTCTGCCAAATAAAGGCTCTTAACACATGGGGCAACTCAGCATCTAAGAATATTTAAAACCCAAACAGACTCCAGAATATCAACTGAAACAGCTTGTACATTCATTTATTCTCAAGTTGTTGAATGGATTATATAAAAAACACACAGTAGGATTCAAACAGAAATCAACGGTTGCCCATGAACCAAGTTAAATCAACATTAAACAGAACTGTCCTTTTAAAACATGACAAAGGGGGACTCCAGATCATCATAAGTATGCATAGCAACTTATGTTTCAGGAAAAAATGAAGTAAGCTCATAAAGACACCCATCTAATTCAACTAAGCCACTGGTCAAAACTTCAATCAAAGAGTTCTAACAGGTTTTCCAACTTTGAACTAGACAATGTTGACCAAGATAACTTATACAATAACCCAAGTTTCAGATCTAAACAAAACACTCAAGTCCATACTAATTCTGTTTAGCTAAGTAACTGTATAACATAGAGGTAAACAACAGTAAAATGACACAAGTTTATATGGACACTAGTTATGTTCAACTAGATAGCATGAGCTATGTGAACTGCAAACTGACAAAGTTATGCACTAACACAGATCAATCTAAGTTTAAACCACCATCCTTACACTCATAACTATAAGCTTTCTCGGTTTTAAACAAACAACACTAATTATCATGATGTTACTTATTCTAGCACATAGCATTTAGACTATCATTTATGTTCAAGATAGACAGGAATCTGACCTATCATGCTTATGAATCGAACAATATCATATGACTAAGAGAGACATGCCTTTATTATAAACATGCTAATAAATTAAAGCCAAACACTATCAACATAGTCATCCCAACGTAAGCATACAGATACTGTCAGGACTAACATTAATCTATATTAAGGTGTGAACATATGAAAGTATTGACTGAAACTAAACCAAGATATGAATGCGCAAGTACTATTGACTATTAAATTGCAATTAACTAAACACAAATATACACGAATCCTATCAAGCTACTAACTAAGATTAGATTTACTAACAACAGAACACACATGAACGAACTAAACTGACTGAAACGACAGACATGTGTGAACACATAAACACTTACTAAACTACCAAAACTGAAATTAAACTAGTTAAAGAAGGATTGTTTACCTTCCTCGAGTGCAGCGAACTGGGCTCGATTCTCGGATCTACACCCGAATTCAAAGTAACAACAGGGTAAAATGTCTTGATATTTCTAAGGAGTACCCGACGATATAGGGATGAAGAAATGTTAATTTTTAAAAGATCAAGGCCGCTAAAAAAGAACTCCCCATCTATGGGTCCAGAAACGAATATTTATAGGTGAATGTTTAGGGTTTTCTGTGGTTCGAAAAATAGAGCAGGATTTCAAGATGAGCTAGCCGTTAAAAATCAAATCTCCCTCGTGATTCTTTGAGAGATCATTGAACATTTGTTGAATTTTTGTGTTGACCGAAATAAAAAGAAAAGGAAATAATAGATGTCAACGTTGAGCGTCTGATGTTGCAGAAGAAAGAGACGCAGATTATACCAAAGTGGAACGACAAATCTGTCATGGCTAAAGAATGGGGGAGGGTTATCTGAAAATGGAAGGGAGAGAGAAGGAGGAGCGAGAAAGAGAGAGAGAGAGAGAGAGAGAGAGAGAGAGAGAGAGAGAGAGAGAGAATGAAGAGAGATGTGACGCTGTGTTTCTTTAGGTTTAGGGTTGAACAAAATGAAAAAGACGGGTTGGGTCGGGTAGATTTGGGCGAAACGGGTCGGTTGTGGTGGGCTGCTCCGTTTAATGGATAATGGGCTTGATCGTTTGGGCCATTAATTGACTGAAAATATTGATCCTTCCTCCTTTATTTTAATTATTTTTTTAGGCTTCTAATTTAATAACTAGTACAATGTACAATTAGTTATCAATATGTAGAAAATAAGGATTTAATAAAGTGTTGACTTGTAATTAATTTAACGAGTCCAAATCCGAAAATGAAATGATACCGAACTATAAAAATTTGTGATAACGTAATGCTAGTAATGTTAATAGTAAAATAGTAAAAAAAAATAATGAAAGTAACGATATTAATAGTAGTAAAAAAAATAGTAATGAAAACGAAGTATTTAGCTTGTTAATAAATTTAGAAGCCCAAGGAAATAAATAAGAATAAAGGAGGGACGAAATTGGGTGTCAACAGTGATCACAACTTCATGTGGTACGCACACTTTTGGGTTCGCTAACGGTGTGGCCCGAGCTACAAATCTATATGGTCTGTTGGACCAAATTGGATAATACGTACATGCCATGAGTTTGGGTTGTGACAATTGTATGCTCCATTCCAACCTTTTACCTTGTTTGGCCAATCTACTGAAAGATTAAAAGTGCTTATTTTTAGAGTCTGAAGGTGTTCCACAAAATTTTTGGTGAAAAAATAAATGTTTTCCGGTAGAAGCAGATATTTTTTGAATTCATAACAATTGAATTCTTAAAATCTTCCTCTATGACGCCTCAATGGTACTCCCTTTATTCTAAGGAAAAAAAATGAATATTGGGGGTGTGACACACCCTTGATAAAGTTAATTAATGATATTAATCTACGGTAATCTGTCAATATTATTCTTTTACTTTCTCCAAACATTTCTTAAAATTAGAGATGGTCAATGTTGGAAGTTGAAAAAAACATTAGAAAGAATGGTAATTTTGGAAAAAATTAATTAATACATTTTTAAATTTTGTAAAATTCATTTATTTGGTTCATAGAAGATATGCTAGAAATTCATTTATTTTTAAACGGAGGGAGTAACAATTTTGTAATAACGGATCCGCCTCCTTTTCGTTACATATTCCTTACATTTTTTCAAACTCTTGAATTATTATTGAAATTTAGGATTTCAAACAAGGTTTTATTTTGTTTTGTAAGAATTCGACCATTACCAAACTTGGAAACTTATATAGTAATAATTATTTTAATTTAGAATTTTAAACAAAGCTTTAATTTAATTTGCAGGAACGGCAATCATTTTCTTACCAAAATTTGAGATTTAAAATCTAGTTATAGTGCCTTTTAGATTATTTCAAATCGCAACTTTCAACTTTTAAATTTTGACAAATGTCTCTCCTTTAAAAGGGTACTTGAAGAAATTGAGAGAACTAGATTCAAATGTAATTGTACTTCTCATTAGTGAAGAAAAAAGGGAAAAGAAAATGAAACACAACGATAATTTATACTAAGTATTTTATACATTTTTAAGTCGGTGAGATGGTACCACCAAAGTTTGTGATGGGATTGTAAGTACGAGAGGCGAATTCAAAATAGAAGCTCTATGAGTTTCAACTTTTAAGATTTTTTAGCATTCAATCCATAATATTCTTAAAAATTATGGGTTCATTTACACTATCCGTTGCAATTTTAATTGATCTTCATGCATTCACTTATGCATCGCGTCGAAGGTACTGGTTTCAGATGAATTTGGTGTCTACATCTGCCTCTAGTAAGTACTCTTCATCCTTAATCAAAGTTCGCAAGTTCGAGCCTTAGGAATGACATCATTTTTGGTAGGTAGCACCATTATCCCACAGTGAAACTGTCACGCCCCGAACCATGGCCTGGGCGTAACACGACACTCGGGCCTTGCTTGCATGTGTCCGAACGAACCTCATGGCTTGCTTGTCAACATGGGCATCAAAACAATATAATCTACATGATGCAATTTAAATGAATCATGAAAAATGTAATTTGCGGAATAAGTCTTGAAATTATCTCATAGCATGAAGTATCATGAAAACATAATAGTTTGCAAACATGAAAGCATAACTGACTCTGTGAACTAACATCTGTCTATGAAACCTCTAAAACATGTCTGGATACTAACTACCAGGACATAGCCCTGGACTACTATAAACTGAATACTAATGCAGACTCCATGTTGAACCCCGAGAGGAGTGGGGCTCACCAATAAGCTGATAACTGAAGTGATCCTACTGCGCAGGTGTATGCTCCTGAAAATCGGTATCTGCACCGTGAAATGCAGGCCCCGGGCAAAAGGGACGTTAGTACATGGTGAATAGTACTAGTATGTAAAACCTGCTGAAACGAAGAACATGGCATAACATAGATATAGGACATGAACTGAAACTGAATGTAATTTGAACATGAGCATGAAACGTGAGTAAAGTCTGAAAACAGTAAATCAATGGAAATACATGTATATAAAACTGCTTGTAACGTGGGGAACGCTATAGTATAACCGACAACATGATTCTGGTACTTGCGTCCTACCAGCAGAACACTCACACCTTGCCAGGGGTATGAGATTTAAGTAATAATAAGCATGTAAGGATCCAAACTGCATAATGAAAGTGTTGCCTCCTTGCTGACAACCCTTATCCTACGGTGACAACGTAGTTTCAGGCTATCTGAGCCTTCTCGGTTAACTAAGCAATTCCCAAAAACATGAACATGATATAGTTGGCTAAGAAGCCCATGATTTTCGTGAAATAACTTGTAATCATGATTTCACGAAATAACTTGTAAACATGGTTTCATGGAGTAACTTGTAAACATGGTTTCATGAAATAACTTGTAAAGTCTTGCAAACATGTTCTTGATTCATGAGTAATAAGAATAGTTCGTAATCATATATATATATATATAATTGACTTGAAAACATGCTTGTAACTTGCGAGATAAAATCATAAAGTTTCATATAAACATAATGAGAACACATGAGGATGAATTCATGATTCATGGATTAAGCTAGGGTTCCTAATAACCGTAATGGAAAATTAGGAATACAATAACGAATATAGATACAAAATTCATGTACATAAATACGTGCTACCAATATGTTGGGTTTAATGCCCTAGGGTTTGAACTTCATGGATATCAAGAAACAGAGCATGGGGAAGAACGTAGAGATTCCCACATGTGGATGGAAGTTCTACATACCTTAATTGCTCCAAAATCTTGAATTAAAGACTTGAATTTTGGAGAAGATTTCCTAAATCTTGATTCTTGAACCTTGAGATGGTTTTCTTGGTAACCCTAGATTAGGAACAATAATTTCTTGCTTAGATTATTAGGGTATATGTTAGAATTGAGTTGGAAAGGTTTACTCAAGTTAGAAAGGGATTAGGAACTTGAATTCAACCTAGAATCATGATAAATTTACCTTGGAAGGTTCTTGAGGCTTGGGACTTGTTCTTCCTGACTTTAGGGTAATTTTTCGTGACTAGAGGTGTTAGGGAAATAAACCCCAAGGGTAAATATAACTTAAAACACGAAATCCCAACTTTTAACCCGAAATCGAGTTTCGCGATGGGTCCGCGGTGCGGGTGCATCGCGCGACATTCTGCAGCTAAAAACTCAGAGTTGCGTGATCGGTCCGCGAAGCGGGGCCATCGCGGGCTCTCTCACGTGCCCTCACGCGCCCCGAGAAGCGACGGGTGTCGGTTCTGCATAGTGTTCGGTAAAATAGGCATAACTTCTTGTACACAGCTCTGTTTAGGCTTCACAATATACCGTTGGAAATCTATTCCAAAGGGCTACAACTTTCATGTTTTAAGTTTTCTCAAATTCCCAACGGATTTTCACGAAAGTTGACTGGAAGGCAGACGTATCGAAAACTTAGCCGATTCTATAGAATTTTAAGTGTCTTACTATTAGCCATATTGAGACGATCATATCTCCTTGCTCCGATCTCTGATTGGCTTGGTCCTTATATCGTTAGAAAGGTATTTCTACATACTACAACTTTTATTAAGGTTACTTTCCCAAATTCCCAACTAATCAAGGATTTATGGCTGCCCGAAGTAGGCCTATCAACCATTTTCGCAAAACGTTCAAACCTTCAGTTTTTTTCCACTAAAACTCTAATGATATGAGTCCAAACTTAGTTCCAAGATACGGGGTGTTACAGAAACTTCACAGCACTCGAATGGTCAGACCCCAAACGGGTACCCAAACGGCAAACACTAAGGGTGTGTTTGGCATGACGGTAAATGTTTTCCAAAAAAATATTATCTCGGAAAATAAATGATTTTTCTACTCATTTGTTTGGTACGCAAGTTGAAAAATGTCATTTTAATTTTTTTTGGAGGGTGATTGGGTCGGGCAAGAGGGGTGCTGGGTGGTGAAAAAAAAAACTTTTAAGAGCATTTAAAAAAAAAAAAAAAATTTTTGGAGGGTGGTGGGGTGGGTCGGGTGGTGGTGGTAGTGGGAGGTAAGAAATATAAAATTAAAGTAAAAGAAAATTCGGAGGGGATTGGATTTTATGGGTGTGGGGCATATGTGGGGGGGGGGGGGGGGGGGAGGGGGCGGGGAATGCGTCGGTGTGTTTTTATTAATCTGGAAAATATTTTCCCTCAAATGTTTAAGGAAAATGTTTTTCATAGAAAAATATTTTTTTCAAAATATTAAGTGCAACCAAACAAGAAACAATAGGAAAACATTTTCATCATTACCAAACAAACCCAAAATGAGAAACAAAAAATATAGTATATGGACTATGGTTAAGGGGGTAAAGAAAATGTCAATACGACTAGTGTCGGAAAATTATAAAATATATAGTTCGGAGGTTAAATTGTAAAACCTTCTTAAAATTAACATTCATTCAATTAGTTTCGTGAAGCTATTTCAAATTTCCCTCCTCTCTGAGTTAACGGTCAGGATAGAAATCTTCTCAACTTGGATTCAACTTTCAAGAATCAAGAACTGATTTTTCTATATCATCTTATTCTATCTTATAAATCCAACCCATTTTATTACTTTCTTCAATTCTTATTTTCCACCAACTCTGTTCTTGTTAAGTTCTCTATCTGGTGAGAAGCTAGTCTTTTTTCATTGATAAACCCTGATTTTCAGCAGTTTGATTGTTTTCCATTTGTTCTGTTTTGAATTTTTTTTTTCTTTAACAGGTCGACCAGTTGAAGAAATCTATTAAGATTCACGACAAAGTTGATACAATGGGAAGTAGCTATCTTGTTGAATATGATGAATTCCGGGAAGAGGAATTCGTCCTTTGTAGTGTATGCAAAACCCGAATTGGACTAGTCGATGATCACATTGATTAGTAAAGATTCTTACTCTCTCTGCTTCTTTCTTGCGCATTATTTCGTTGTTGACAGACATTTTCTATGAAACTCTGGATAATCTTGAATTACTTTAGTTGTTAAGTTACATTCTGGGATACTATTGTATTTGATAACATATGGATCTTTGATGAAATTGCTACTGAATCCATAAGAGAATATTTAAGATTCAATTGATTAATTTCAACTGCTATTTGTGTCATGTATTGTGATTAAGCATGGAATTCAGTAGTCTGGCACAAAATCAGCTATATGCTCACTTTTTTGCCTTGTACAATTTGCAGATGGATAATGACAGATCAGCGGTCTTTAATAAAGTGTAAGTCTCATGATTTCAATTAAATAATTTGGAAAATTGGGTATCAATGATGATTTTAGTTTCATCAACATGGGATTTGTCATTTGCTTAAACATTTTTCTGGGGTCATTCCTTTTACAATATAATGTGTATATGCAGGTTTAATGTAGAAGTGGACCCAGAGAAATACCATAAACAAGTAAATGACAAAACAGTCGCTGATACTTACTGCGAAGAATGTGAAATGCTGATAGGGGTGAAACTTGTAAGATGCTAATATTACTAAATTTATTCATTTTCAAGAACAAGGGAATTTGCATTTTTTAAAATTTTGTATTTACATTTTTCCAGATTGCAGTCCCTCAACAGACCGAGTATATTAGAGAAGGAAGATTCTTGATGAGGACGTGAGTCTCTTACCATTATGTAAAATGCAACTCCTACGCTTATGCGATATGATTTGTAAGGTACTAAGTAATATGAATAATTTTTTTTGGCAGAAACAAGCTTGTTTATTGGAATGATGTTCCTATGAATGATGAAGAAGATGATGAAGATCGAGTCATTAATGAACATGATCATGATCAAGATGAAAGCGATAGTGATCAAGATGGAGGCATCAATGAACATGATAATGATCCGATGTTTGATGAAGAATTTAACGATGAACAAGATGGAGGCTGGATTGAGGCGTTAATAAACATGATCATGATCAATATGGAGGCGTTAATCAGAACGATCTTGGCCATGATTGAGGGGCCATAAACTAAATGAAGATGCAGATCAACTGGCTGATCGTGCAATAGATAATTTTGATTAAAATCCAGACACATGGAACAAACCATGAATATGCAAACAATTTTCTTAATAGATGTCTTCTAGATCCTAGTGAAAAGTTGTCTATTATACAAGATACTCCTACTATACTAGTGTGAGTCCTTGTACTGCTCTGCCTATCTTGTATACTGATCATTGCTTGCTTTACTATCCAATTTCATCTAGATAGCACTATGCAATGTGTGCACTATATTCACTTTTTATTGCTCTGTTCCGTGGCGGATCAATACCTAGACAAACTTTTAAACTTGTTAAAAAGATTATTTTAGACACCTCAACTAAGGTAATGAGTAATGACCTACCAAATAGAGGAGTTTAACAACTTTTTGTTAGTCTGCTTTTTCTCAATTACAACATAAAAAATAGTTTAGAAAATGAAGTTAATAAAAATACAACCTATCTGGCTATCTTGACTGTCTGACTATCTTAATTCTTATGATTAAAATAACTTGGTTAAAAAATACAGAATACAGTCATTATCGATGATGAGGTGATTTTAGACCATTGATGATGTTTATAATTAGTAGTAGTACTTTATTACTTTACTTTATGAATCAAACATGGCAAAATGAGATAGCTAATTAAGAGACATCAATTTGAAATTAGCAAGTGAAATCATCAAAAACATGAAAAAGAAATGAGTGTACATAGAGGAGGAAAGATAGATTTGAAGAGGAAGGTAAATACACTATATAATTTAACGAGAGAGAAAATTTACCGTTATTTAGTCACTCATTTGTACAACCACAACCAAATTAAGAAAATGTAAAAAATCTGAAATATTTTATTAGTATTAATAATTACACAAATAATGTGTATTATATAATAATATGGTACTTAGTATTTTTGCGGCCGTTAAAATTTGAAGCAACACTAAGATTATAGAAATATAACTGTATTTCTCGTAAGTAAAGGAAAAGAAAAAGAAAAGGAAACATAATGGTATTGTATTGGTTCTACAATTTTAAATCGGTGCATCTGGACTATGGTTAAGGGCGTAAAATTAAATGTCAATATGACTAGCTTCAGATATATTTAAAAAAAAAAAAAAAGTCTGGAGGGTAAATATTAATCAGGGTCAATCTGGTTTATGTATGCCGGTAAGGTGTTCGATGGTGATAAAGTATAATGGAAGGTAAATAAATTTTTTATTAGAGGCGGAGCAGAATTTTGAAGCTTATGGATTCAGGATCCTTTTCATTACAGGTTCTAAATTAATAATTTCTACATTTTCAATAGATTTTTAAGACCAATACAAGATTTAGACCAAATTAAAGAGTTTGGCTGAACCCGTAATCGTACACACTAGCTCTGTCCTTGTTTATGAGTCCGGTGAAAATTGAACTACTTATGACAATATCGATTTTTATGCTGCGCCAAGTTACTAGAAGGTTCATACAAAACTACAGTAATACACAACTCCTTATCTGTTTCAGATTTTTGAGATCGAAATTCACATAAACATAACAATAACATTTATTGAAATATAACTCTCTCATCAGCAAAGGAAAAGGACATGTAACGGTATTTTATTCTTTATATATTTTTAAGTCGGTGCATACGGTTAAGGAGGCATGATATTTGGCACAAATATCATGTTTTGTGTCGTATTACAACTCCTTCTTATGACTTTTATCGCTTAATTCATGACGTAACCGTCGTATTTGAACTTATGTCGTTACATTTCATGTGTATAGGTACGATGACGACAAACGATGGAAACTGTGCTTGAAATGATTGGAATTCGTAGCATATGGCGATTGGCTGAGGTGACGAGTCGAAGACCGCAAAGGACGAACTAAAAGGAGAGCTAATCGACTGAAGGAACCTCGCTTTCCATCCGCATCGCGGAAGCATCGCGAGAAGCCTCAGAACTTCAGGCCATCGAGGCGCATCGCGTGAAGAAAGCGGAACAACCAAACTCAGTCATCAGTGTTGCGCGATCCATCCGCATCGCGTGAAGAAGGCGAGAACCTGCAGACCATTGCGCGATCGCGGAAGGAAAGCGGAGATCTGCGGTTGTTTTCCCGATTAGACTAGGATTTAGATTCCTTATTTATTATTTTTACCCTAACCTATATATACACGTTTTGATAGCTGAGAACGGTGTGCTGGGATTATTCAAGGATTTGTAAGCCACCGTTTCCCTTTCTCTCTCTAGGTTATTTTATTTTTCATCTTTTTCAACCTTAGTTTATTCATGGCTTCTTTTGTCTATGATCGAATCATGAGTAACTAAACTTCTTAGTTCTAGGGTTGTGGCGAAAGACTTGAAAGTTGATTTGATGACAATTTCTATCTATTGATTTTCCATATTGTGGGTTGCTTATTTATTCTTGATTTTAATTGTTTGATTATCTGGCCAATAGTTAGACACTATCTGTGGTGCGTGAATTAAACTTGAGAAAGGGAATTCACGTACGTAATAAGAATAAATAGAGTTTGTTCGATTTAATCGTTTTGCTAATGAGGATAGAGATATACCCTTTAGCCCTTCTTAGTTGAATACGGAGAAATAAATGCGTTCTTGTTACTTCTGATGACCATAGAGATATAGGCGTTATAGTAACATCTACAGGCTTGTGAGTTGTTCAAGAGAATATCATAAAGCATAATTAACCCGTTAACTAGTAACCCAGGAAATAAAATAGGTGGAATTGTCTGATGATCAACTGGATTGTCGAAAGCCATAACCCTAGATCTTTCTCTCATCTGAAAATTCTTACAGTCCTTGTCCACATAGTCCCAGTCATAAAAACACCCATCACAAATTGTTTACTTTTCAGTTTTAGTTTAGTACAACAAACAATCTTGATTTTCACTTTCTTGAATAGTTTTATTCGAATTTGAATTAGCTTAACAGTAGAATGTAAGTCCCTGTGGGATCGATATCTGGACTTAACAGTCTATATTACTTGTACGACCACGTATA
Source organism: Lycium barbarum (assembly GCF_019175385.1). NCBI lineage: Eukaryota > Viridiplantae > Streptophyta > Magnoliopsida > Solanales > Solanaceae > Lycium > Lycium barbarum. The sequence continues at coordinate 166,258,541 of NC_083337.1, forward strand.
CTTGCGTGTGCGTTTGGGAGCAACAAGGCAAAGTAAAATGTCAATATGATTAGATTCAGAAAAATAGTTTGGAGGGTAAATTATTAAATCTTGTTAAGGGAAAAAATAAAAATAAAATTATTCCTAATAAAGGTAGAACATTTGTTCAACGGGGTTCGTGAAGCTATTTCAAATTTCCCTCCTATGAGTTAACGGTCACCACAGAGCTTGGAATTCAAGAATCAAGAAGTGGGGTTTTGTATATCTTTGATATTTCCTATTCCACTTTGTTCTTTCTTGAAGTTAATTTGTTCTGTAAACAGGTTAAACATACCTATTAAAATTTGGTTCTTGATTCAACAAAGTTGATACAATGGGGAGACTCTTTATACTTGACTACGATCATATCCCTTCTCATGATTGCATCCGTTGTCGTATGTGCAGAACTAGAGTTGCATTCACTGAGGATCACATTGCTACTGTATGCATTCTAACTCTCTCTGCATCACTTTTTGCATGTATACTAGTAATAGTCTCAGTTCTGAGTTTTTCTTGCAATTTATTAGTACCAATTTGTTTGTGAACACATCAAATGGTTCTATCGGCTAAAGATTCTTTTCTGAGTCTCTACATACAGGACAATCTTGAGTTATTTTTCTTGCAATTAGTTATAGTATCAATTTGTTTGTGAACACTTCAAATGGTTTTGTGGGCTACAGATTTTTTTTCTTTGAGTCTCTACATATAGGACAATCTTGAGTTATTTTCTCTGAGTTGTACTTAAAATCATTTTGATGAAATTGCTACTTTCATAAAGAGAATGTGTCTGAAATGCTCAAATTTTCTATCTTGTACATTTTGCAGGGGCCAAACATTCGTGCAGGGATCTTTAATAAAAAGTAAGTCTCTTGATTTCATGTTTGGGGATTGGGTTTTATAGACGATTTTAGCATGTTGTGATTTGTTATTTGCCTAAACTTTGAGACTGTACACATATGCGGTATGACCTGTAAGGTTTGATACAAATGAGTGTTTCATTGCAGGCACAAGCTTAGTTTCTGGAATGATGTACCTTTGCTTCATTTTAACGAGGAACAAGTTGGAGGCGCAAATGATCAGATAGTTCCTAATCAAGATGTAGGCGCTAATGATCAAATAGTTCCTAATCAAGATGGAGGCGCTAATGATCAACAAGTTCCTAATCAAGAAGGAGGCGCTTATGATCAGCAAGTTCCTAATCAAGATGTAGGCACTAATGATCAACAAGTTCCTAATCAAGATGGAGGCGCTAATGATCAACAAGTTCCTAATCCCGATGTAGGCACTAATGATCAGCAAGTTCCTAATATAGATTTAGGCGCTAATGATCAGCAAGTTCCTAGTATAGACTTAGGCGCTAATGATCAGCAAGTTCCTAATATAGATGCAGGAGCTAACGATCAACAAGTTCCTAATCTAGATGCAGGCCGTAATAGTCAACAAGTTCCTAATCTAGATGCAGGCGCTAATGATCAACAAGTTGCTAATCTAGATGCAGGCGCTAATTTGCAAAATGATGATGAAGACGGAGGCGCTAATGATCAACAAGTTCCTAATCTAGATGCAGGCAGTAATGGTCTAACAAGTTCCTAATCTAGATGCTGGAGCTAATGATCAACAAGTTCCTAATACAGATGTAGATATGGCTGAGGGAATGGACAATATTGATCCAGACAATTAAACCGACATTGATAGCCTACTCATGCTGCAGAACCAGCTTATCACAATTTACAAAGATACACACTTCCACTGAATACAGCCACTGGAGTTCAAACTATACAAGTATTAATTCATAATTGTGTGATATTCTGCTTTCTTTTTTGGTTTTGAGATTACAGTACATTTTATTACTTCACTTTGGAAAAAAAGCAATTAAGACTGGACTTTTTACATGTTTGAGCTAGGGTGCTACCATTCTATATATGCTGCTTTGTTTGTCTTCATTACTTGATGTGAGTCAACTTCTTTACTTGATGTGAGTCAATTGTCAAGAATTCAAGCATTTGACTACATTTCTTTGGATGTTGCTTGACAGTAAACGCTAGTGAACTTTAGTTTGTTTTAGCTTAAAAATGTGGATGATTAGTGTAAAGAAAGATGTGGTGAAGTTAGATTTTGACAGATATGTTTGAAAATTGGGGATCTAATGGCGCTTTTACTCTCATCCTGGAGTTGATTTATGAGCAGATAACCACCTTTTATTCATTCCTGCTGATTTCTGCATCTGAGGCTTCAGCATGCGGCAAGATGTTTAAGAAAAGGTTACAACCATATTGTTATTTTGTAATATGGCGATGCTTGGTAATTGGCATCCGTTTAATTCACGTCTCTATATCTGCTATATGGAACATATCTATAGCTTTTTGAGTTTTTTGTTTACTGATATAAGGATGAAGGGTGCACAAGTTCTGAAGTTTACAGCTGCGTAAAGCTTAACACAAATTATGTTCTTGCTGTGGACGAAACTATGATTTTGTAGATCCAATTGATATAATCATTAGAGAAAGTAACAACTCCGAGCAAAGAATTTCCTTTTGGCAAGTTGCTATTGCGATCTAGCTACAAGTCATATTTGAGAATTCATGTTAATATTAAGCCAAGGAGAAGAAGAAGCAGAAACTTAAACTTCGGAAGTAGTGAATACTCAACAAGAGGATTCTAACTTAAGGAAAGGAAGGAATCATTAAGTTGCAGCTTCTGTCTTTTTTGGCTTAAAATTATGCTGTAACTTCAGCTACTGAGAAGAACGATGGAGAAACATCAAAATAGAAATTAATAAAACTAGTATGGCTTCGCCCGGACTCGAACCGGAGACCTTCAGTGTGTTAGACTGACGTGATAACCAACTACACCACGAAACCTTGGTGCCCTGTCTGCTTCCTTTTATATATTCTTCACCAAGATGGAATCCTACACCAACGTCAAATGTAGGAAAGTCTGACACCAAATAGATTTGGGTTAATTAAACATAAGGTCAATGAACTTAAAGGAATATTATCGGGAGAGTCGTCAAATTAAATTTTATAACCATAAAATCACTAAACTTTCACTAATTTCATAAAAGATCGGAAAGTTCCTATTTTATTTCTTGTATTAACTATATACCTAGCAAATTGGCCAAAATAACTCTTTTAAAAATAGTCAAGTGATTTTATGGTTGGAAAATTAGTCGAATTACTTTACATTACAAATTATAAGTAGTACATACATATGAGGTAAAAAAAAAAGGTACATATCCTTTTCAAAAACGAACTCAGTTTTCTTTCCTTACCCACTCAGTTTTTTTTTTAAAAAAAAAAAAAAAAAAAAAAAAAAACAAAAAGTTAAAACGAAACCTACTAAACCTAGGATTTTTGCTTAAACCGAAACCTACTAGGCCTAGGATTTTTGAACTATAATATATACTTTAAACAGCGACGAAGTAATTTGAAAAAATTTCCTCTCAGTCAGGGATGGGGAGTTGTTCATTGGTGGTACGCCCCTCTCCTCTTCTTATGACGAAAATCCAGGGTACTTGCAAATCTTTGTCAATCTTGTCGTCTGCCTTAGCTGCTAATAGTTGTTGTCGTAGCCCTTTAAAAGTGAGAAAAACAGTGGCTCCGTGGTTGATGCTACCTCCGGAATTCTTCGATGAAATCAATAATAGTAGCGTTTACAAATTCTACAGACTTGAGGAAAGGGATGTGAAAGAGGTGGTGATGGAGGATGACCAATGGATCATGACACCTGACAGTGACTCCCTTTGTTTGGGATCATTATTTCAGGGGTGGCTTGTTTATATACAACAAAGAGATTGTCTAGTGTTTTTATTTAACCCACTCTCTGGAAAAAACATCAACCTTCCCTCTGTTGAAACTCTTCCTGTTGTTAAGGGCGTCATTCGGAATAGCCAATCTGGTTTGATCGAAAGCTTTGTTGACTACCAATCTGTTCCCCTTACTCCACAACAGTTGTCTAAATACATCATCACTAATATGGTTCTTTCGTCCTCTCCTATGGACGACGATTGCGTAGCCATGGCCACTTATGGCCACCTTGATCGACTGGCCTTCTGCAGGAAGCCTGGAGGAATAGATGCCAATGCCAATTGCTGGATTCCCCTAGATGGGCCTGTTATACCCCATTTTAAACGGGTTGAAATAGAGTACAACATATTGGAGATTCCTAAATTGCTTTTTAAGGAGTCGCCACCTAATTGATTTTAAGGTGAATTAGGGCACCTAATTATTAACTAAGGTAAAGCTGACTAAACCTCCGTTAATAGTCTGCTTAATCAGTGTGATTCTAGGTAAGGGTTCTATATTATCCTAAAGGGAAGGGGTTAGGCATCCTTTAGAATCCGTTAACTACGGTTATCCGGCCAAACTTAGGTCAATTAATTAGGGCTAAAGATGCAAATATAATATCTAAAATTAAAAAAAATAGTTTGTAAATATTGCTAAAGAAAGAAAATGTAATAATGCTATTTAAAATAATACTTATGAATATTGCTAAGGTTTTAAAAATAAAAAGAATGCTAATAAGACTTATAGAAAAGTATAATGATTTGCATAAAAAAGGAGACTTCAAATTCCATTTAAAATGAAAACTTATAAATGTTGCTAAGACTTTAAATAAAAAATACTATTTCGAATGAGATTTGCAAAAAATATAATAATTTGCATAAAAAGAAACTTCAAATGCCATTTAAAATAAACTTATAAATGTTGCTAAAGCTTTAAATAATAATGCTATTTAAAAAATAAGATTTGCATAAAATATATAAGTAGAAGAAAATGCGGATTGTGCAGTGTTTTAATAAATATTTGAAACAAACAATCATCAACTATACTTTAAAATACGCGTAATTGACTCAAAACTTGAAGAGTTATTTACGAAATATACTTGAGTTTGTATTTGCTTATTAATGCCATTTTTTTTATAGTAAGGATAAATTACGATTCCCTTAACTCAAAATATGTATTCACGCCATTTTGAAAATCAATTATAATAATAAGAAAATATCATTGATGCTATAAATAGTTTTAATATAAATAGAAGAAAATGTAACTTGCGGAATCAACTATTAGTTTCCTTAGATTAACTACCCGTCATTCTAAAACCAATCATACTAAATCCTTATAATTCGACTAAGCTAAGACAAACAAACAAAGTAAAAGGTTAGTCAAATAATACAAGTTAACTGCACAAGAAATAAAATAAAGGCATAAAATAAATTAATGGGCTCAGCCCATTTGGACTGCTGCTGCGTTCTACTTTTGCCATTGGGCTTTGGCCCAGAATCTTTTCTATTTTCTTTGTTGCGGACAGAACTGATGGGGATGACCCGAGAAGATTTCGTTGGGCTTTTAGCCCAACACCGAATGCGGAAGAAGAGCGAGTCCCTCGGACTCATATGCAGTGATCATGCAAACAAAAAAAATGAAAGGAAAAGGATTAGTATATAATAAAAAGACTGAGGCCTAAACAAAAATATTAAATATTCAGCTTGAATTAGCACATACACAATAAAAGGACACTCCGAGAAACAATATTCAAGCCTAAAACGAGAGTTTGCAGCAGAAATTTATGCCATGTAAGATCAGATTGCATGTACCACGAGGCCCATATACCAAACAAAAGCAGTCCAATAAAATATGCACAGGGCTGAAACAGCCATGAAGATGATGTGTTAAACGCACGAGAAAGAAAAAAAAGATGAAGCAGGCCAGTTTCTTGACATGAGAGATTTTATTTTAGACATGTTTAGGTTAACAAATGACACTTGAATACTTTAAAGATGACACTTGAATACTTTAAAGGAACACAGAACCCACACTCAACACAGTTTCTAGCAAAAACAGTGGCCAAATGAAATAAGGTTCCTTTGAAAGCTACTTGGTTTTAAAGCAGTCTTTGATAAAGAACAGGGACAGAAAACACTCAAAACAGCTTGATGCACAAGGCTTTAGTAGCTACCAAACCAGCACATGAAAGGAGTGCATCAACTCAACATAATTCTTAAAGAAAATATCAACTTGCCAAGATTGACCATATAGAACAAAACATCAAGCTTAAAAGATTAAGGTAACAAAAGGGAAAAACACACTCAAGAAATATACATTCCAGGAGAACACTGGTCAAAACAGATGGCACATTAGAGTGCAAGATAGGCTATTTACATTGTCTAAATATCAAACAACAGCCCACATAATCCCAACAGGTTCAAACCAATGTTACAAATTAAACACACATAGAGGCAAACAGATATGCAATGTCACAAATAACAAGCAGGACACTTTGAACATGGACATAGGCAGACCAAACATCAGACCCTCTAGAACATATAGAGAAACCTGCTTGAACCCCCTTTTATTCTGGCATGACTATTAACAGACTGAGCAAAGCATGGCTTTTTTCAATGGAATATGACAATATCACGATTTTAGGTTTAAACAAGTATTACATAGAGATATGTATTCAAACTGATCCATGTGATGCTCTTAAGTGACATTAGTGAATAAAGACAAGCTTATATATAACAGAGAATGATCACTTCAGTATGCAACTATCATTTTTAGTAAGCCTCAACTCAAAGGTGCACTGGCATTTGTATGCCTTATCTGTTTCTTAAAGAATCATGGCAGCATCAGTTTGATCCAACTTAATTCATGAAAATCCTTTTAAGGTACTGAAGATGACATTTTCACTGGTTTCAGTTAGAGGTTATCAAGGCATACATAGCAGTCAAAATTTATGCATATTGAGTGCATGCTTGTAATTTTAAGGAGGACATGATGATGATGCTGAGAACAGGCATGGGTGATGAGCTGCTAAGCTAGCAGCTAGTGTAGATGGAATCCCAAATATATGGTGGAAGTGCTAATGGTAGTATGACCTACAAATGCATAGCAGAGCTGCAATACATGATCATAGATGCTAAAGTCCAACTAAGGGCTGATCTTGAGATTAACAGGAACAGTACAGGCCCTTAAAAGAAAACAACCACAAACTAGAAACTGAGACAAACCATATTGAAACCAAAGTTACACCTTTAAAACTGTCATCAATTTGAAAGACTCGGCAGTAGCTCCAAACTATTTTAAAGTTACACCAAATGTTAATACCTCGATTAGATATAGATTACGACAGTAACTAAATTAAAAATGGCAAAAAGGGAAACAGGCTAATGTTTAACTTAAACTAATACACACTTAGCTAAGTAGATCAGACAAGCTTATGCTAATGCTAAACACTTATCAAAATTCTCGTAGAACAAACAGGGACTTTAGTGACATCATATTAGGCAAGAAATGGACAAACTTTGTTATTTTAAGTTAGTGATCCCGCCATTTTGTTCAACAAAGTCATATTTAGGTATGAACTCACATCCAGGGGATTCAGACAATACAAAAACAAAGGATGGCATTTCTAGTGTAGACAGACGTCGTTAGATTATTACCTATGCACTGCTGTTTAAACAAAACTAAGTAATATCATTCGAGAGTACTCAAGTTATACGATATTCAATCTCAGAAAGTGCCATTTTGTGTCTAGTAAACACAGAAGTCTCACTCTAAGGTCAGCAACACATTTTTGAGATAAAACAACATTTTGGCTCCCACCACATCATTGAGAAAAACCAGCTCATTTGTTCAAACCATAGCATTACATCTATCACAGTGAGGGACTAACAGAGCCAATAACAGACAACGCTTGAGCAGGTAACAGGTAGGATGTGGACTAATGTATACTTTGCAGCCAGATTCAAGATAAACCACATCTAAATTTTACTAACTGATTAATTCCAGCAAGACAACATATAAATCATGATTAACATAGAGCCAACCCAATATATAATACATAATTAGCATAGAAAGACTAACCCAAAATAACTCTCAAAGCATGTTTAACTAAAACAAGCTAAACTAACAACTAAATCATGCTTTACTGAAATAGATTAGGCTATGACAACACATAAAGCATATTTAATCGAATAGGACTAAGCTAAGCTAATGTTCAGGACTAAATAATCTGAAATAATATATATATATATATATATATATATATATATATATATATATATAAAACAGGCTTAACTATTAAACTAAACTAACACAGAAAGAACATTATTTAGCTAACTAATTCATTATATAAATATTCTTAATCACAAAAATGATAAAACTAAGCTAACACATAGCAACTAAAGAAAAAAAAAAGAGAACAGGGGAATTGCTGACCTTCTTCAGGTGCAGCGAAATGGGTGCGGGGTTTCCAATCTATCTCGAAGACTGCCAAATCTGAGCTTGCGATGCTCGGATTCACAGCGACAACAAGGCAAACGAATACGAATTGGATCTAGTATTTTTGACCCGATATTAAAATAAGATTACGACTGCTAAAGAGACTGATTTTTAAGGAGATTTTCAGGCAGCTCCTCGAACTTGCTCTCTTTCAGGAGATTTTGATTCAATATCTGGTATTCTTTGTTTTGGGGTTTCCAAAACTTGTCCTCAAACGATTCAACCCGCCCCTATTTATAGGGTTTTGCTTTGTGTTGAAGAAAAAGCGAAGGAGGAGCGGGAGAGAGAGAAGAACGGGGGACAAAGGGAAGTGGGGGACAGCGGGGAACAGGGAGAGAACGGTGGTAGTGGGGATGAGATGAGGGAGAGAAGAGGAAGGGCAAGAGAGAGACGAAGAAAGAGAAAGAGAGAAGGGAGCGTGGGGATGGGGCGTGCGGCGGTGAAGGAAAATATGAAACCCTAGGGTTTCATATTTTGTTAAAAGGGTAGTTGGGCCGGGTATTGGGCTGGATTGTTTTGGGCTGGGCGGATAAAAATAACGGGTTAACTGATTTGGGCTGGTTGTTTTTAAAATGTTGGGCTGGATGAAAATAGTTTGGCTTCTAAATTTAAATAAGAGACCCGTTTCAATTAATCATATACTAAGTGTGCTAAAATATCCCCTAATATAAGTATGTATTTGTTAGTACCTAGATGAAAATAACATGATATGACGTCGCAATAGTTGTGCAATAATATTTTGAAATTCAACAGTAAGTAAACGTTATTATTAAATTACGCGAAGACAAATGCGATGCGTGTGCATAAGCTGGTAAAAATGCTGAAATGATAAAAATGTGAATTATAATAATACTGGTAACAAAATAATAATAATAATAATAATAACAATAATAATAATAATAATAATAATAATAATAATAATAACAATAGCAATAATAATAATAATAATGCTAGTAGTAACGGTAATAAAAGATAATAACAGTAGTGAAATGCCGGTATTAATAAAAGCTAATAATTATAGTAAAAATGCAAATAATTATTTTTTAAAGTTGCCAAAATATTAGAAGCGAAAAATAGGTATTTCGGAGGAAAAGTGGGACAAAATTGGGTGTCAACAAGGCCCTTACATCAATACGCTCAATACACTCAAACTGTTTTCGAGAGGGGAAAGAAACTATTTTTCGCTCTCAGCTACTCTAGAAGCTTGGGATCTCCATAAGGATCCAATTAAGAGAATCTGGTGCCCTGTTATAATTGGCCTACACCTTTCGTGGATGATGACCATCTATCCTATTGTTGGGATCCTGATTACTTGGTATACAATCATCAAAGCCACGAGCTTTTTATTGCTACGCGCTACATTGCAACTGCCATTGACCAAGATGGGACTCTTATATTGCCCCTTGACAATTTGGATGGTCACTTTCCTTACCAGACTCTAACTTTTAATGTTTTCAAGGTTGATTTCATAAACGATGATCATGTGGAGCTTCAACACTTAGAGGGTAGCCCTGGCAATCGCGCATTCTTCATTGGCTCCAATACCGGTTTTGCTCTCACTGTTTACCCCGAATTTGGATAATCAATTAAATTTGTTGGTGAGGTATAGGATATGTGGTTATATCTTGAGTTTATTCAATGGAGAAAAGAAATATAAGAATATAGTATGAAGAAGCGGCCAACAATCGATGGTTTACTATATACTTGTATGTTTTCTAATATATGAGTGTTACTTAATTGAAGCAATGTAAGAGATGAACACCACAAATGTTGACCGAAAATCAGATATTGAGAGGGAGATTTTGTATATATATTGCTATTACAAAGTGTTCTTGATATGAAAAAGCCAACCCCTTAAGAGGAGGATAATGCCTCTTATTTATAGTAGTCCCCCATGGGCTTCACACAACATGAATAATAAAATAATAATAAAAAAACTCTGAGTTGGATTAGGTAGACCGTACGATCTGACATCCGTACGGTCGACAGTTGAGCATGGCAGGACGTTATCGACGCGTGGCAGACGCGCAACGGATCTCCCGGACCAACGGCCACGAGTAACCAGATTAACAGCCACGACCAACTCGGCCATGGAGAAAACCGGACCAAATGGTTCCCTTCCTTGGTTTCAGTTCAGGCGTTCCTCCGGTTCAGAATGAAAGTCTTCGTGCACGTTCTTGTCCCTTCCTCCCTTCGGTTCCTTGTCTCTCCGGTTTAACGCTTACCCGGTTTTTACCGTATATAGATAGTCCCCACACTTTCCGAACCGAAGTTTTATCGGAGTAACGGGAAGTGGATGAATCAAGAAACCAGTGATCCCACTTGTCCGTAGTTATCTCTTCATTTTGGTGGGAACAGTTGCGTCACGTTCCCCCTTTATCGGCCACGTGTCTTATCCCGGATGGTCGGTTCTGACAACAGCCGCACGCACGTCGTTTCAAATCACTCCTTATTAATTGTGGGGACACGTGGCACCCCCCGGTTGGCTGGAGATCGTAACCGTCACAGTCCCATGCCTATATAAGGTTCTTTCACCTCTTCATTCAAACACTTTCAGACTCTTATATTCATCTTCTCTCTTCTGAAGCTCTTCACTTCTCGTTCTTACAACACACATTACCTCTTGATTTGCTGCTTGTATTTACGCGAAAAGGGAACGATTTTTACCAACTTCTCCACTAGTCGTTCTTGTGTGTCGCTGCTTTTTGTTTGAGTGTTGCAACTTCTTACTCTGCCATTCTCTTGGTTTGTCTGTTTCCTTATTCTTTTCTAACTCCCTTTCTGAACCCACTCAGCTTCTTCTTTTCATTTTTTAAAATGTCTGAAACCACTTCCCATGATATTCCCTCGGTTTCATCTCAAGAAAACGAACCTGCATCTCCTACTAAAACAAAGAACACCTTTGAGCCCACGGCCTCGGACATTATACCGGCCAAAACCAATTTCAGCAAAGACTTAGAGGTCGAAAAATCTTCCTTGGTGTCCGACAAAGGGTATGATGTGCGACGATATCCCTCCTTCATTACCGAGGACAAACTTGACCTAGTCTGGTCTGACTGTGGATGGGATAATCGTCCAGTTCACATTTTTGCCCCCAGGCCCGACGATTCAGTCACCGATCATCGGAAGGGCTTCTTGTACGTCTATACTTACCCCTTCACCCTCAAACTCGACCCTACGATCGACCCAGTCATCTTAGACATGTGCCGGACTTATGACGTAACCTTGGCACATATTGGTCCGATCGTTTGGAGGGTCGTGGCATGCCTCCGGCTACTGGCCAATAACGTCGGGAAGGAGCTCACGCTGGCCCACTTGATGCGCCTGTATTCCCCGAGGTTGTTCCGGGGTGGCGTAATAAAACTAGAAAAACGTAGCCGGAATCCCTTTTTCTCGAAAATGGATGAAGTTAGAGATCGGGGCTGGTTGGAGCGATTCGTCCGGGTGCGGACTTCGGATATCATTCTGGACAATTACATGCCCTTTCCGTTAAAGTGGAACAGCAAGCGTAAGCCTAGACTTTGATTAATTGCCTTCGTATGTTTTGTCACTCTTCGGTCCTACTTTCTCACTACTTTTCTTATTTTTATTAGCCAATGGATACATTCCTCCGGCCGTCCGTAATCTGAACGAATGGGTTACTGCTCTCCTTAGCCAGCACCCTCACGATAACCGGACGTGGGGCCACCTGTCACGTGGCCGATGGGTCGCCCAGAACCATGGTAATACTCTGCTTCTATCCATGTTTATTGCATCTTCTACTACCCGTACTCATTGCGTCTTCGATTTTCAGGTTTGCCTAAAGGCTCGGTGGATCCCAGGCCGGAGTTGGCAGCCGAACCCACAGCGTCGGCACCCGAGTTCGATTCAGCGGGTGCATCTCGTATCCTTGCCGCTGCTACTGCTGCCAAAAGAAAGAGGCCCTCGGACAGGGGGCAAAAGTCGAAGAAGAGGGTGAGGAGAGTCACTCGGACCTTACGGGATGAAACAGAGCCCGATATTATTATTCGGAGAGTCGACGCCGATTCTCCCGTGGCTTCGGTTCCGGAGGAGGCTGTTGCCGTTCCACCCCTTCCTTCTGCTGGTGAAGGACTTTTGGTTCCAGTTTCACACCTAGGTGCGGAAGAAATTCTTTCCCCGGCTCCTTTAAGGTCGATTGATTTCGTCGACATTTCAGGTGAAACTTCTTCCGAAGAAGCTCCCCTGCAAAGGACAAGAAGGCCCGGGAAGGCGGCTGCTGCTGATGCCGATCAAAGGACTAAGCCGGTCCCGGTGGTCGAAGTCCCCATTGGCGTTCATCTGACGCCCGAGCATGGGTCTGCTGTAACTACGGAGCCCCCGGCCTTTGCTGAAGATACTGAGGCTGCTCCAAGTTCCTCTACTCCGGCTCCGAGGCCTGATGAATTTGAGGACATGTTCTCGGGCACTCCTCCCGCTACCGGTGAAGCCGCAGGATTCGGGCATCTGCCGATCCCTCGGGCCGCGAGCACGGCTAGCCGGACCTCCGAATCTGGCGCCAGGGACAGCTTGGTGCGTATCTTTCCCGCCCCAACCGTCCCCGAGGACTGGAGTTTTCTTTCTCGCCCGGTGGGCGTGGCGAGCTATTTGAGGCCTCTTGTCTCGGATTCGGACAAGCGAAAGATGGCCGGGGTCTGTTGGCAGTGCCTTATTAACGAGGGTATGCACGCGGGCAACCGGGTAAGTTTATTAGCCATCTTTCGCTTAGTTTCACTGAAAATCTTAACCTTGTTTTGTTCAAGTTTTTGACTCGATCCTTTTGAAGAGTGTGGTGCTCGTCAATGAGGCCTTCGTCCGTGCTCAGCAAGAGGTAGACGATCTTAAGGGCCAACTGGATGCCCAGGGCCGGGAAACGGAGAAATATCTGCACCTTCTTCAGGAGATGGAGGAGGAGTTGAACCGGGCGGTCGCTCTTTCCAACCTCCGACCCGAGCTTGATGCAGCTAAGGCCGAAAACCATCAGCTAAAGAGTGAGCTGGCCGCGATGGCTGAATACAATCGGAGTCTCGAAGATGACAAGATCGGCCTTAGCCGGTACAACGCTTAAATTTCCTCGAGGCTTGGTGAGCTCGAAACCAGCTTCTTCCAACTCCGGGGGGAGCTGGATCTGGTGAAGTCTGATGCTATGAGCTTGGCCGAGAGGAATCGGCTGCTAGAGTCTGAGAGTGCCCGGGATAAAGAGCGTATGAGGGTGCTCGAGGAGAAGGCGGAGAAGAGGGCCCAGATATGCGATGATCTGAAAATCGAGCTCAAGGAAACGGCCGATGCTAATGACGCCCTCAAGGCCGAGCTCGAGTCGGCCATTCAGACGCAAAATGTCCTCGGAGAGGCTCGGGATGTTCTGGGGGCAAGGTTAGCCAAGGCCGAGGCCGATTTGGAAGAAGCCCTGAAGAGCGTGGAAGCCGCCGAGGCTCAAGCTACTATTGTTGCTGAGTATGAGAAATGAAAATCTCGAAGGATCACCCTCGAGCAGGCCGAGCATGGCTTTACTGATCTTCCGGTCCTTATTGCTGAGGCCAAAAGGATCGAGGAAGAGGCCAAGGGTGCCCTCCGTTCTGACTCCGATGACTCTGAACGGACAGTGTCCGAACGTTCTGGCTCCAGCTATTCCGGATAGATTAGGGCCTGTACTTGACTTTTATTTTTATTTTTTGCCTTTTTAGGGTTTTGGTTTTTATGTAAAAACATCCCTTGTACAAATTTTGTATAAATGAAAAAAAATGCATCTTTCTAGTTCCTTCGTTTGAACGTTTGCTTATTATTTTTCACTGAATTGTTGGTCCGTTTTACGGACAAGCGGACTCGTAGTCACTTTTTCATTACTCGGGGATTTTACCGCTCGTGAGACTTATTGAATGCTTTGTGAATCCAGACGTCTCCGAACCACGAAAGGCATATCTTATGGGGCCGGTATTTTTCGGCAATATACTTAGGCCGATTTTATTCGGGCACTTGAATCTCAGCCTTAGCTATATTTTGATGTGAAAAGTCCCCATTCGTGGGATTAATGACTTTGGCTTGGTTCGCTATGACCTTGTTGCCTTTGTCGAATTTCGACCGTAGTACCCGGTATCGGGTATATGAATGAAGTAGTGCCGAAATACGGTAGTAATTATCGAGGTAAAGTCTTCTAACAGAAAGACACCTGAAATATGGTTATCGAAACCTTCGAACATTTTGCATTGCAAAGTGTTTGTATACATGAGAATTTTGTTTCCTTCTGGTTTTGCCGTAGCAAGTACTAAGTGGACACGATTCATTCTGATCGTTTGGTCCTTACACCGAAACCTATAGCAGAAGGGTCGGCCTTATTTTTTCCGTAGCAAACACTCGGTGGACACGATTCATTTTGATCGTTTGGTCCTTACATCGGAACCTACGGCATAAGGTCCGACCTTGTTTTGATTTTGCCGTATCAAGTATTGAGTTTCTCCGTCTTCCTTGACCGGTGTAAACTTCGATGTGGGCATAGTATTCCCCTAGCACTTATCTGAGCTGTGAAGTCGGGTGAGTGCTATTAAGTCCCCACTCAGAGGGTGTGACCTCGAGTCTCCGGGCACTTGTCCCTTATCTCTGTCAAGTAACACATTGCACTTGTTGCCTCATTAAAAACCTTATCGGAAAACCCATTTTGGGACAAAACCGTACTAAGGAAAAAAGTGCAACACGTGTTTTCAGGCCTAAATTCTAACTTTACCCAGTTCTTGATTTCCTGCAAAAGAGAAAGGTTAATAGGAGAACATGGGGAGTCCATACCTTAGCAGTAGTATCTTTTCAGATCAACCACATTCCAGTTATAGCGCAACCATTGCCCATCCAAGGACTCCAACTGGTACGATCCTTTGCCCGTTATCCCGGTTATCTTATACGCTCCTTCCCAGTTCGGACCCAGTTTTCCTTCGTTGGGATTTTTGGTGTGCAAGGTAACTTTTCGAAGCACCAAGTCCCCAACTTGGAAATGACGAAAATTGGTTCTCCGATTGTAGTACCTTTCCACCCTCTGTTTCTGGGCCGCAATACGGACCAACGCGTTTTCGCGAAGTTCATCCGTGAGGTCCAGTCGTACGGCCTTGGCCTACTCGTTTGACTCCTCGGTTGTATATAGAAATCGGAGGGTCGGTTCACCAACTTCTACGGGAATAAGGGCTTCAGCCCCGCAGACCAACGAGAAGGGAGTTTCTCCCGTACTTGATTTTGATGTGGTTCTGTACGCCCATAATACCTCCGGTAATATTTCCCTCGAGTGATGCTTTGACGCTTTAAGTCTTTTCCTCAGATTTTGGATTATTGTCTTATTCGTGGATTCCGCTTGTCCGTTTGCACACGGGTGATACGGGGTCGACACAATTTTCATGATTTTCAATCCCTCGAGAAAATTGTTGACTTTGCTACCCACGAACTGAGGACCATTATCACAGGTTATCTCGGCGGGGATGCCGAAACGACAGATGATGTGATACCATATGAAGTCAACGACTTCCTTCTCTCTGATTTTCTCGAAGGCCTGCGCTTCAACCCACTTAGAGAAATAATCAGTCATAAACAAAATGAAACGGACATTACCTGGTGCCCACGACAATGGACCCACAATGTTCATTCCCCATATCATGAAAGGCCAAGGTGAAACCACCGAATGCAGTAACTCTCCGGGCTGGTGAATCATCGGAGCATGTCTCTGACACCCGTCACATTTTCGGACAAAATTTTTCGAGTCCTCGTCCATCCGGTTCCAGTAATAACCGGCCCTGATGATTTTTCGGACCAGAGCTTCAGCACCGGAGTGGTTGCCACAAGTTCCTTCGTGCACCTCTCTCATCACATACTCCGTTTCACCGGGGCCCAAACACTTAGCCAGGGGGCCAAAGAAAGATCGTCGATACAATTGGCCGTCTACCAAGCAGAAACGCGCAGCTTTGGTCCTTAACGACCGTGATTCTTTCAGGTCATCTGGGAGCTTTCCATCATGCAAGTAGTCGATGTACTTGTTACGCCAATCCCAAGTTAAACCCATCGTGTTTATCTCGGCGTGTCCGTTTTCCATTGTCGTGTTCAACAAGCGCACTGTAGTCCCGGGGTTGATTTCTTCCCCCTCGACCGAGGATCCCAAATTTGCCAATGCATCGGCTTCGTTGTTCTGCTCCCTCGGTATATGCTGCATGGTCCATTCTTTAAACCGATGTAATATCACTTGGATTTTTTCAAGATACCTCTGTATCCGTTTGTCTTTGACCTCAAAGACGTCGTTCACCTGGTTTACGACCAAGAGTGAATCGCACTTTGCCTCGATTATTTCGGCCCCCATACTTCGGGCCAATTCCAAGCCTGCAATCATTTGCCGTTCTAATAGACTGTCGAACGGCATCCCCGGCCGGAGTCCGAAGGACGATTCCTAGCCCGGAACATTTGAGGTTCGAGGCTCCGTCCGTATATAGCGACCAAATACCCGAGTCTTTTCCCGAGGTCAACATAAGTTCTTTCTCGACCTCGAGGACCATAGCCGGGGTAAAGTCTGCCACGAAATCGGCCAAGATCTGGGACTTGATGGCCGTTCGAGATTTGTACTCGATATCATACCCGCTAATTTCTACAGTCCATTTAGTTAGTCTACCCGATAATTCTGGTTTATGCATGATGTTTTTTAGGGGGTATGTAGTTACTACACATATCGGGTGGTATTGAAAGTAGGGCTTGAGCTTTCTAGAAACGCTTACCAATGCCACTGCCAATTTTTTCAAGTGGGGATAACGGGTTTCCGCATCCCCCAAAGTTCTACTCACGTAATAGATAGGGAATTGTGTACCTGATTCTTCTCGGACCAAAACGCCACTTACCGCTACTTCGGAGACAACAAGGTAGAGAAAAGCGGCTCGTCTGCCTTCGGTGTGTGCAGCAGCGGGGGGCTAGACAGGTATCTCTTCAATCCTTGTAAAGCTTTCTGGCACTCCGGTGTCCAAGCGAAGTCGTTCTTCTTCCTTAGTAAGGAGGAGAAACGATGACTCTTGTCCGAGGACCTCGATATGAAGTGACTCAACGCCGCTATCCTTCCGGTGAGCCTCTGTACTCCTTTGAACTTATTTACCACCTCGATATCCTCGATGGCCTTGATCTTGTCCGGGTTGATTTCAATCCCCCGGTTTGACACCATGAAACCCAAAAATTTACCGGACCTTACCCCGAAGGCATATTTTTTCGGGTTGAGCTTCATGTTATACTTGCGGAGCACGTCGAAGGTTTCCTGCAAATGTTTTAAATGGTCCTCTGTTTCCAGGGACTTACCAACCATGTCGTCAATATAAACTTCTATTATTTTTCCTATTTTTCTTCGAACATCCCATTAACTAGGCGTTGGCAAGTTGCACCGGCATTTTTTAGGCCAAAAGGCATGACATTATAATAGTAAGTCCCGTACCGGGTAATGAAGGATGTTTTCTCTTGATCCTCCGGGTGCATCCGAATTTGGTTATACCCGGAGTAAGCATCGAGAAAACTTAACATCTCATGCCCGGCCGTCGCATTGATCATTTTGTCGATGTGAGGCAACGAAAACGAATCCTTCGGGCAAGCTTTATTTAAATCCTTGTAATCAACAAACATTCGAAATTTGTTACCTTTTTTGGGCACCACTACCATGTTAGCTAGCCAATCCGGGTACTTTACCTCCCGAAAAGAACCTATTTTTAAAAGCTTTGTTACCTCGTCTTTTACAAAGGAGTGCTTTGCTTCCGCCATGGGCCTCCTCTTTTGCTTCACCGGGGGAAACTTCCCGTCCAAGCTAAGCTTGTGAGTTGCCACTTCTGGTGATATACCTGTCATATCTATATGGGACCATGCGAAACAATCTGTGTTAGCTCGAAGGAATTCAATTAACATGTCCCTGAGCTCCGGGGTTAGCCCCGTGCCCAGGTATACCTTTCTGTCCGGTAGGTACTCGAACAAGATGATCTGTTCCAGCTCCTCTACAGTCGACTTGGTTGCATCCGAGTCATCCGGCATGACAAACGATCTGGGTACATCGAAATCATCCCCTTCATACCCCAGATCCGACCCGGTGTGCTTTGATTGCTATTTGGTGTCCTCTCCTCCGGTTAGATCTTCCTCCTCCTGAGCCGATTCTTTAGGCCGAGGTGTTACTTCCTCAACTGCGAACATCTCCCTTGCAGCGGGTTGTTCACCTCGGATGGTTTTTATCCCTTCCGGGGTGGGGAATTTCAGCAGCTGATGCAGTGTTGAGGGCACGGCCCTCATGCTATGTATCCAAGGTCTGCCCAGTAATGCGTTCTACTTCATGTCCCCTTCGATCACATAGAACACCGTTTGTTGAATGGTGCCATCGACGTTCACAGGCAATGAGATCTCCTCCTTTGTGGTTTCGCTCGCCATGTTGAACCCGCTGAGTACCCGGGCTACCGGTATGATCTGATCGAGCAGCCCTAGCTGTTCGACCACTCTCCACCGGATGATGTTGGCCGAGCTACCTGGGTCAATCAAAACACGTTTAACCTTTGTTTTAAAGATAAGTGTTGACACCCAATTTTGTCCCGCCTCTCTTCCAAAATACCTATTTATGTTTCTAACATTTTTATGGAAAATTAAAAAAAAAATATATATTATATTTTAATTATTAGCCTTTTATCAAAGCTGGTGTTTCATTATTATATTACAGTTAATTATTATTATTATTATTATTATTATTATTATTATCATTATTATTATTATTATTATTATTATTATTATTATTATTATAGTTCACAATTTTTATCATTTCAGTATTTTACCAGCTTACGCACACGCATCGCATTTATCTTTGCATAATTAAATAATAGTATTTATTTTACTGTGGATTTTTCGCAATATTATTGCACTGCTATTACAACGCCATTTTTTATCTAAGCATTAATGACGACATATTCCATATTGAGCAATATTTTAACAGAAGTTATTTAAACAAGTCTTTTATTTAAATTTAGAAGCCAAACTATTTCTTGCACTCAGTCCGTATTTTGATTTATCGGATTCCAAATCAAAGTCCAATCAATTCATAAATATTTTTTAACCAGCCTATATTTTTTACCTTAATTTTTAGACCAGTCCGTGTTTTAATTCGTTAGCCCATTCTTTTAATACCCGGTCTAAAAAATCAACCCAGTCCATAAATGGACTGGGTCCGACCCGTAGCAAACAAAATAAGGGAAACCCTTAGGTTTCCCCTCATTGTCTTTCCTCCACCGCCGCATCGCTTCACCTCCCCCCACCTTCCTCCGCCTCCCTCTCTCGTCGTCATCTCCCATCTCCGTCGCCACCCACCTCCATCACCAGCAACCATCCATCCTCCATCACTACACCCATACCCCCACTTCACTACGTGATCCCCACTTCACCACCGACATCCCACTCGCCTCCGACACCTCTGTCACACCCATCACTCCACTACACCACGCGTCTGACGCCACTCCCACCACTCCTCTGACACCCTCCACTACACCACGACACCCACACCACTGTCATCCCCACTCAATTTTGTTCCCCACGCCGCTCTCTCTTTCCTTCACAAAGAAACCCTAGATCTCCCCTATAAATATTGATTTCTATGATCGTTGAGAAGGGAGTTTTGATTGGAAAAACCCCCCTGGGAAAAATTAAGTTCTGAAATAAGTTTTCTTTTGTTTTCTTTGAAATCCCGAAAAAAATCTCTCTAAATACAAGCCCTTTAACCGCGTAGAATTCCTTAAGAAAATCAGTTTTCTTCAGCAATCGTAATCTTATTTCAATATTGGATCAAGAATACTAGTTCAGTTCGTATTCGTTTGTTTTGTTGTTGATGTGAAATCGAGCATCGCAAGCTCGGATTTGACAAGTGTTCGAGTGGATATCGAGGCCCCGTACCCACTTCGCTGCACCCGAAGAAGGTAATTTCCTTCCTTTAAGTTATTTAAGTATTTGATTGAATGTTTGAAACTGTTTGTACGATTTGTTTGTTTAGTTGTACTTCAGTTTCGTTTGCAGTTATTCTAGTTATGTTAAGCATGTTTAGTCTGGTTCAGTTTAGTTTTGTGACTGTTTTAGCTCTATATGCAAGTTTAGATTAACCCTTGTGCTGTAAGTTTACCTTTGCTTGCTTGTATGTTATTAGATCACATGTCAGTGTAGACTAGATGATTTGTCAATCCTGTTCGTGCACATTAGCTTTATGATTAACTTGCTTGAACAAGTTTATTTTCGTTATGTTTTGACTTAACCTGTTGTTAGTATAGTCCACACTGTTTTTGTTTGATATTAGAGTAGCTTGGGAATGCTATGTTGGTTCGGTTGGCTGAATCATGGTTCTATAGTGACTCGTAATTTATGAAAAAATGTGATTAGTTTAAACTTCAAATATGTAGAGGATTTTGCTCAGTCCAATCCAGTTTGCGCATATCACTCTAAATTGATCTTTTGTAGTTAAATTTGTAGGGTGAATCATCTGCGACTTTGTGGCATATTTGATTGAGACCTTGTGCCTAATACTTAGGACTGTAGCTATCTTACTTGTCTCGTGTTGTACTTCTCTCTCTCTCTCATTTCTAACTAAATAATTCAAAGAACTGGTCATCTTTTCCCTAAACGTATTTTTTAAGCTAATTGATCTTTTCAAACCTCTCAAACACACATATGGTGAGTATTTTCTCAAATAGTCTAAAAGGATCCTCTTCTCCCTCACTTATTTCATTTCTATTTTAGTTAAGTCTATCTCTATGTCTATTTGGAACCATGTTGTGTTGGTTATGTCTGCTATTTTTTATATGATGTATGAGTAGTGAAATTCCTATTTTTGCTCCCACCATAATTGAATGTTTTAAGTTCTTGCTCTTATATGCTTATCTGAATCTTGAGTTTCTTGGCATCTCTTTAAGAGAATTGCTTTTTGCTTTTTTTTTTTTCTGTTAAACTAAGCATGATGATTTAAGATTAAATAATGCTAACACTTAGCACACTGTTATAAGGAAGAAGAAGAGGGAGGATCAGTCACTAAAATTAATTTAGTCCCGGTTAGAGTAATCCACTCTCTTTGATCTTTCTCTCTTTAAACCTGTATGAAATAAAAGTGTTTTTTTAGCTGGAAGTCTTTCCTTTTGAGTTGATAAAATTAACTGAATGCTGATTTGTGGAAGTTGCTGTTTGATTTTAGTTATTTATCTTTTGTTAGAGATTAATACCTATCCCCTTTATGTGTATGATCGTTGATTCCTCTTAGTCATCTTTCGAAACTGTTATGGATTCAATTACTCTTAAGATTTTGAAGTTTGATTCCTTTTACCATCTCAATCTATTTTCGAAGTTAAACTAAAACTGTGATAATTATCTAACGAAAGAAATATCTTGTTCAGTCACTTGAGGAATAAATCAATAAAACTTGCCCTTTTCCCTGCGTGAATATGGCCCATCTTGATAGTGAAAGTTATGTCTTTGATGTAAAATTGCTTACTGCTGGTCACGCTTCTCTGGTCATCAATGCCTACCCGATTGTTGAGTCCGCATGATTGTTCTAGTTAGTCTATACTTAAATATACATAGTATATACATAGTCTACTGAGCTGTTTTGAGTTATAGTTTACATGTTTAACCTTATTCATTGGTTAGATACTAATCCTTTTCCTTTTCATTTGTTGCATGATCATCGCATACGAGTCCGAGAGACTCGTCCACTTCCGCATTCGATGTTGGGCTAAAGCCCAACGAAATCCCCTCCCGTGTCAGACCAACAACAGTCCAGAAAAAGGAGACTACTGGGCCGAAGCCCAACAGTGGCCTAGTAACAGCAGCAGCGGCCCAGCAAAAAAAAGAGCTACTGGGCTGAAGCCCAATAGCCCCAAATGGGCTGCCCATTTGATTTTATACCTCTGCTATTTTATGCCTTAATTTGTATATTATTTGACTAACACCTGTTTCTTATTTCGTTCTCTCCCTTAGCTCTTTGGTGAATTATCGGAAATTAGTAGGGATAGTTTAGCAAAGAGGTAGTTAGGTAAAGACTAACGATCAATCTCATAAATCCATTCTTTTCTTTTATGTCAAAAATTATTTATAAGCATCTAATATTTACCTTATTTAAAATAACTGATTTATAAACAACCTAATTTCATATCTTGAGTCAAAGAATTCATATTTTATTGGGAAATTTTGAAATATCACTAACATGCAAATAGGAATTAAAGAATATTTTGTACTTCTGAAAACGCAAAGTCAATTAATACCTCATCGTTTAGTTTTGTTTCAAATATTTATTAAAACATTGCACTTAACTCGTATTTTTCCCATTTATATGCAAATTATCATATTTCGTAAAACTAATTTTGAATAGCATTATTCCACTTCCATTTAAATCATTAGCAACATTCATAATTTTATAGCATTTTAGAATATCCTTTTATACAAATCGTTAGTCTCGTTTTAAGTAGCGTCATTATTCGAAGCCTTTTTCTACAAGTCCTATTATAAATAGCATTTGAAACATTTTAAAAGTTTTAACAGTATTTATAAGTTTCATTTTAAAAGCATTCCTTTTATGCAAGTTATTATGTTTTCCTACCAGTCAGTTCAAATGACACTACTATATTTTACAAGTTATTTTCTTAAAATTCAAACACTGTATTTAATTAATTAACCTAAGTTTGGTCGGATAACCGTAAGTTAACGGATTCTAAAGGATGCCTAACCCCTTCCCTTTAGGATAATATAGAGCCCTTACCTAGAATTACACTGGTTAAGCAGACTATTAATTGAGGTTTAGTTTTACCTTTCCCTTAGTTAATATTTAGGTGTCCTAATTCACCGTTAAATTAATTAGGTGGCGACTCCTTAAAACAAAATAAACAGGAATCACCAATACGTCATACTCCCTAAATCGACCCGGTTAAAACGGGGTGTGACAATAAGTACAGAAATTACCAATGCATCATTGTGCGGTTGAATGATGCCCTCCGCGTCTTCGTTGCTGAAAGAGATAGAGCCCTCGGGTAAATAGTCCCGGCTGCGCTTCTCGCGAACAATAGAGATCTTGGCCTGTTTCATTACCGGCCCTCGAGGGGCATCAGTGCCCCCAACTATCATGTTGATTGTATGCTGGGGTTCTTCTGGCTCCGTCCTTCGATGAGCCTCCCTTTCCTTGTAGTGACTTTTGGCTCGTTCACTCAGCAGCTCTCGGAGATGACCATTCTTCAATAACCGGGCTACCTCCTCTCTCAGCTGGCGACAATCCTCGGTTCTGTGACCATGGGTTCCATGGTATTCACACACCATGCTCGGGTCCCGTTGGCCCGGATCCGACCTTAGGGGTCTTGGCCATCTTACATCCGGAACACGACCGATAGCCGAAATTAGGCCCGAGGTACTGACGTTGAAGTTGTACTCCAATATCTTTGGTAAGTCCTTGTTGCCGGCAGAGCTTCCGGCATCGCTCTTGAATGAGAGACCCCGACTGTTCGATGGGCGCTCTACCCGTTTACTACCCCGACCGGAGAAGCGGCTTGGGCTCACCCTTGATTTCTCCGACCTAAAGCTTTGTTTCTCCGAGTGGGAGTATGGCCGGTACCTTTCCCTCGACGATTCGGCCTTCGTTTCGTAACCCTTCCTTGGTCTCTCAAAACTTTTATTCACATTTATCGGCCCCGAGGGAAGCTCGAATTGATCATCCTCCAGCCGAATCTTCGACTCGTATCGGTTATGGACATCAGCCCATGTCACAACCTCGTACTCCAGCAAGTTTTCCTTTAATTTGAACGAGGCTGTTGAACTCTGAACATTGAGCCCCTTTGTGAAAGCTTGTGCAGCCTATTCTTCGGGAACCGGGAGGAGTTCCATTCGTTCCCTTTGGAATCGGTTGACGAATTCGCGTAGTAACTCGTCATCTCTTTGGGTTATACGGAAAATGTCGGCCTTACGGGCCTGCACCTTTTTGGCACCGACGTGAACTTTGATGAAGGCATCGGCGAGCATTTCGAAGGAGGTGGTCAAATGCTCGGGTAGATGGTCGTACCGTGTCAATGCTCCTTTTGACAAAGTTTTCCCGAACGTTTTCAGCAATACCGATTCAATTTCGTCCTCCTCTATATTATTGCCCTTTATGGAGCATGTGTATGAGGTCACGTGCTCGTGCGGGTCCGTTGTGCCGTCATATTTCTGGATATCCGACATTTTAGACCTCTTCGGGATTAATTTCGGGGCCGCACTCGGAGGAAAAGGCCTTTGGATGTACCTCTTCGAATCCGGCCCTTTCAGTAAAGGCGGAGCCCCCGGGATTTGATCCACCCGAGAGTTGTATGTTTCGACCCTCTTCTCGGTCGAGTCTACCCATTTTGCCAAAGTTTCAAGCATTTTTAGAACCTCGGTGGAGGATCCAGCTCCGGATCCGTTGCTCTCAATAACGCATGCCTCCTCCCTTCTGGGTTCAGCAACACCGCTCGTTTTTTCCAGGGTCGTGGTATCCCCTCCATTTTGCAACCGGGCTATTGCGATTCCCTGTTCGGCAATCGCCGCTCTCTGCTCCTGCAACATTTCAAAAATTAAACGTAAGTCAATATTATCATTAGGTGTACCCTGTTCTTTCTGGTCCTGTGCCCGGGACAAAGTAATAGAATTGTGGGTATTTAGAGGATCATTGGTCGGTAAGGTGGCATTCTCCTGGTCCACGGTGTTTTGACGGTTGAGGCCTTCCCTCCTTCGTTTTCGACCACGATTTCGTTGTTGTTGACGTGACCAGATTGCCCACTGTCAGCCATTTAGTTCGTTTCTTCATACACGAACAGAAGGTGTTTTTGATTTAGATGGGTAAGGTAGAGATCAAGATAAAAGACCACTATTATCCTAGCCCCACGGTGGGCGCCAAACTGTTTACCCCGAATTTGGATAATCAATTAAATTTGTTGGTGAGGTATAGGATATGTGGTTATATCTTGAGTTTATTCGATAGAGAAAAGAAATATAAGAATATAGTATGAAGAAGCGGCCAACAATCGATGGTTTACTATATACTTGTATGTTTTCTAATAGATGAGTGTTACTTAATTGAAGCAATGTAAGAGATGAACACCACAAATGTTGACCGAAAATCAGATATTGAGAGGGAGATTTTGTATATATATTGCTATTACAAAGTGTTCTTGATATGAAAAAACCAACCCCTTAAGAGGAGGACAATGCCTCTTATTTATAGTAGTCCCCCATGGGCTTCACACAACATGAATAATAAAATAATAATAAAAAAACTCTGAGTTGGATTAGGTTGGATTAGGTAGACCGTACGATCTGACATCCGTACGGTCGGCAGTTGAGCATGGCAGGACGTTATCGACGCATGGCAGACGCGCAACGGATCTCCCGGACCAACGGCCACGAGTAACCGGATTAACGGCCACGACCAACTCGGCCATGGAGAAAACCGGACCAAATGGTGCCCTTCCTTGGTTTCGGTTCAGGCGTTCCTCCGGTTCAGAATGAAAGTCTTCGTGCACGTTCTTGTCCCTTCCTTCCTTCGGTTCCTTGTCTCTCCGGTTTAACGCTTACCCGATTTTTACCGTATACACTCACAACCACCCAATTTCCTGAATTGAGGCCCAATTCTATTTACTTTACAGATAATCAGACCTCAGCTTGCAAGTATAGGGAGGATCTCAATTATGGAGGTCATGATTTGGGCATTTATGACTATAAAGAAGGAAGCATTTTGCCTATTGATCTCGGCAAGATACAGAGGATTCTACCAGCTCCTATTTGGTTTACCGCTGATATTGATGCGGAATGTTTAGCTTAGCTTGGGCTATTAGCCACTTTTTTTTTTCTTTTTGTATTTTTTGCCTAGAGTGACTTTGGCACCTTTAGATTTGTCCTGAAGCTTCAGTTTGTCGATAACAACTTTTCTTCTTTAGGTATCCAGTTATTTTATTTGTTCCTCTCGTTTGAGTTATGCATTCAATTGAGCGGAAATAAGTTGCAAGCAACAGTGATTGCTCAATGTAATAGCAGTTACAATGTTACCTGCAGTGGTGAAGCCAGGATTTGCGATAAGGGAGTTCAAATATGAAGAAGAAAACACACGAAGAAGGCCTAGGGGGTTCATCATGTACTAGCTCCAGATAAAAAATAATTTTAACCATGTATAAACAGGACATGGCGCAGCTTCAGCTTACCGAGGACATGACCTTAGATAGGAGGTTGTGGAGGACTCAGATTAGGATAGAAGGCTAGGTTGCTTATCCTTTCATCCTAGTAGTTGTAGTTTTGCTCATTCGTTTATTGCCATTTGATTTCTGCTTGTATTTGTTGGGCCTTGTACTTTGATTATCTTATTTATCTATGGTAGCTAATGCTCCTTTCTTTCCAGACTGTTCTATCATGACTTTCTCGCTTTTGTTATTCCTCGTTTTCATATTGTTTTTGATATGCTTGTCCCTATCTGACTTTTTGTCATGTTTTATCTCTTGAGCCGAGGGTCTTTCGGAAACAGTCTCCCTACCTTTCAAGGTGGGGGTAAGGTCTGCGTACACTCTACCCTCCCCAGACCCCACATTGTGGGATTCTACTGGGCATGTTGTTGTTGTTGTATAAACAGTGTTCCGCCGAAGGGGGTTTCAGATGAATCCCCTTAGCCATATGTGACTCCGCGTCTGGTTACCTGATGTCCTGATCAATTCTTGTTAACGAAGAGTGATTGAAAAGGAATAACTGAAAAACAAATTCCCCTCCCCTCTAAATTAACGGTCAACGCTGAACTCATCTCAACTTGGATTCAAGAATCAAGAACTTATTTTTCTATATCAATTTAGTCTTTTTCTATTGATAAACTCGATTTTTCGCAGCGTATCTTTGATATTGCTCTTCCGCATTGTTCTTTGTTGAGGTGAAAGAGTTGCTTCTTGATCCTCAAAGTCAATACAATGGGAAGATTCTTTTTAGTTGAATACAATGAAAATTTGTTGTGCAGAACTCGAGTTGCATTCCTCGAGGATTACATTCTGACTGTAAGGATTCTCATTCTCACTGCATAAATTTTTGCATGTATAGTAGTATTAGTAAATGTAATTTCTCTTGTAATTTATTTAAGTATCAATTTGTTTGTGAACACGCTAAATGGTTCTGTGGGCTACAGATTCTTTCGTTAAGTTTCTACATTTAGGATAATCTTGATTTTTTTTCTGATTTGTACTTAACTATTCCTTTAGGAAAACCATTTTGTATCTTCCGATGACATTGCTACTGATTTCATAAAGAGGATATGTAAGATTCCATCGCTTAATTTCAACAGCTATTTGTATCACGACTAGTGATTAAGCATGGAAATCATATTGCTTTATATTGGAATAAGACAATTGACAATAAACTTTATATGTTTGAGCTCTGGTACTATCGTTCTCGACATGCTGCTTTATCTTTAATTTCTTGATGCAAGTCACTCTGTTGTAAAAATTAAGTCTATTCAAATTACTAGTATGTGAGGTCTATTCTCTCTGGTAAGTGATTATCCTATTATTCTATTTTTTGTTATGTATGGTTTGCAACGTCTATAATCTTTGCTCCATAAAGATGCTGACTGGAAGCTATGGTATTACTGCTGTTACCTTTTTTCGATTCAATATCTTTCTAAGACCTGAAAAATTATATGCCTCTATAGCCTGCAGTGGAATGCAGCTATTTCTGACGGATAGCTATAGCTGTTTGCTTGTTTTTAAGCCTTCTGGTGTACTTTTTATTGTTGGAAACTACGAACAATCGAATTGAAAACTTCAAACGTCCCGGGTTTTAACTACAGTGATTGCCACAATTAGTTCATTCCTGCTGCTTTCTGCACCTGAGAGCTAAGCTGGTTCACTATTGTATATTGTAGACTCTCTCAGACTGCCAATTGATGTTGTGTATAATCAATCTTGCATATGATGAACTGTTCATCCGAGTTTGGACCAAGTTTGAACAGAGTTTGTGTGGTTAATGAGTCTTTGATAATTGTTTGTCTAAATAAATGTGCTAATTTGTTGGTAAATATTAGACATGTCAAGAGGGATGATTATACTTTTGTTGTTGGCTTGTGTAGTGATGCTGTATGTCCCACAATTGCTGATTGAGAGCAATGAAGACCAAAGAGCTAAAACAAATACTGCTCTTGTGCTGGACTAAACTATCATTTTGTAGATCCCACTGAACTTTTTTCTTGGAAAGCTATTTATAGCAAAGTTGTATTTATTTAGGCAAGTTACTGCTATTGCAATCTAGATACAGAAGTCCTGTTCTTTTGCTAGACTAACAAAATCATATTTGAGGATTCATGTTAATGTTGAGCCAAGGAGTAGAGGAAGCAAAAAACTACATTTATGAAGATGCTAGCCTCAACAAGAAGACCCTGCCTTGTTAAAGGTAATCCTTAAGTTCTGTTTGGACTATAAGGAAAACGAATGAAAGCTCAAAAAAGAAAGAAAAAGTGGCTTCGCCCGGACTCGAACCGGAGACCTTCAGTGTGTTAGACTGACGTGATAACCAACTACACCACGAAACCTTGCTGGTATGGGTTTCTCCAGTTCTTGTATTTCTTACGTTTCAGATAATTTCGACAATCAAACATTAATCAAATACTTTTGGATAAAAACTTAGATTAAACACAATCTGGCCATTTCAGATTAAACGTCACTGGGTTCTATTAGTAATTTATACATATATGATTAATTTGTACAAAGTTACCACGTACGACCGAATCCTTAACCATACACACTAGTATTTTAAAACACATTTTTGGGACTCGCCTCGGGGCGGGCACTGGCAAAACGCCTCGAGGCTCACGTGTGGGGCTTAGTTCCCTAAGGCTGACGCCCTAAGAGCCCGAATGTACGCCCTAAACACATTTAATGCTCAACATTTGGGACTCACCTAACAGTTCTTACACAAATTATGTGCCAAATTCCTTAATTAACACCGTTGACACTCATAATTCTTCAATAAATGAATGATGCTTAATAGTTAAAGATTGAGAGTAACTTAAATAGCAATTTACTATCTGAAAGCACCATTGGAAATCAGATTGCTTTATATTGGAATAAGCAATATTTACTATCTGAAAACACTATTAGGGTGAATATCACTTAACACTTCTTTTAAAAATACATAGCTTAACTTTACATCTTCACTTGTCATTGGTTTTCATGCTTTTGTCTCATATCCCAAAATTATCATATTTTATTATTTCACTATTTGAAAGTGATTTTATTTTTATACATGAAGGAGTGATGTTTTAATTATAATACTGATAAAGTTTGTTGATTATTTACTTTTAGGGGGGTAAATTGGATAGAATGGCAATAATAGGAGTATATGAATTGTGATTCTTTTATTATTTGAAAGTTAAGATATTACGGTTGATTTATATCTGATAATAGCTTTTATATCATTGCATTATTTATACTTGTAAAATTATGTTAGAAGTTTTATTTTCTTTTATTTAATCATATTTTAATTTTTTTAAACTATTAATATATTTTTTTAATAAATTTTGTGTTATTATATTATTTTACTATATTATGAATTAAAAATTTAAAGATCCATAGGGCTTAAGAATCATGTCACGGGCTTACACCTCGTTTCGTGCTATTGCTTTACCTCGCCGCAACACTGGTACACACTAGCTTCGCTCTAGTTTATGATTCTTGGGGAACTTGAACTATTTAGTGATACAATGTGTTTTTTGGATAATAGACTGATAGAATTAAGAAGAAAACAATCCTCTGTTATTTTTTAAGAAAAAAAAAATTACTACAATATTGATTTTATGCAGTGTAATGATAAGAACTACAACAGTACCCATTGAAATATAACTATATTTCTCATCAGCAAAGGAAAAGGAAACATAAGGGTATTTGATGATTTTCATTCCTAACTTTGCTTTAAAAATCAAACTCCCCCTTCAACTTTGAACAATAAACATTCCCCCCCCCCCCCCCCCCCCTTTTATCCAATGCAATGACTATTTCACCCTTATTTTTTCAATCCTCCATTTATGTAATACATATTTATATTATATATAATATTAATCTTTTTAATCTAGATATTTATATATTCTTATTTCAATTCATTAACATTATACTTAGAATAATACTTTTATGAATTTGTGACAAAATCTAATGCTATTTTTTATGATTGTTATTTCAATATTATGTATGTACATGCATGTGTGTATATTTAAGTTTCACTTCTCTCTTATTATATATTTTTTATATCAATAAACAAGTGGTTGTCACTAATGGAGTATTTCTTAAATTATAATAAAAATCATTTACACTATAAATAAACCATTCTTAAAAATTTGCCTCTATTTTTTAATTGTTTTTGCATTACATGCTTAGAGATATATTTATAAAGTTATTATGACTTGTAATTTTTCACTTGTATAAATAAATATTAAAGTTTTGATTATTTTTATAAAATTAATTTTTTGTTTATTTTGTTAATTATTATAGAACATCCTTAACTTATATAATCAATTAGTATTTCTCACTTTTTTCTTCGCCTAGCAGATAAGATTTATTTTTTATCAAAAATTTGTTATATGAATTAAAAAAATGAAAAATATCATGATTTAAAAGAAGTAAAAAAAAAAAAGACAAAAGTTGATAATGTAGGGATAAAATAGAAATTTTAAAAAGTCAATTAGGATAAAGGGGGAAGAATGTCTATTGTTTAAAGTTGAGGGGGGGGGGTTAATTTTTAAAGTATGATTGGGGGTGTAAATGAGTGGCAGAAATTTAAAAGAAAATAGCTTAGAGGGCAAGTTGTACTTAAAATCTTGTTAAGGGAAAAAATAAAAAAGAAATAAAGGTAGAACATTTGTACAATGTGTTTTCTATTTCAAAATTCCCTTCTCAACTTGGATTCAAGAATCAAGAAGTGGGTTTTGTATATCAACATTCTCTTCTCAGTCCCATTTTTCACTTTCTTGAATTCTCATTGATTACCAACTCATTTGTTAGTCTTTTGTCCATTGATATTTCTTCAGCAGTGCATCTTTGATACTTTCTCTTCTACTTTGTTCTGTGAAACATATCTATTAGGAGTTGCTTCTTGATTCAACAAAGTTGATACAATGGGAAGATTCTTTTTAGTTGAATACAATCAAATCCCTTCTCACGAGTACATCCATTGTGGTATGTGCAGAATTCGAGTTGCATTCGCTGAAGATCACATTGCCATTATTTGCCAATGTATGTATTCTCACTCTCTTTGCATCAATTTTTGCATGTATACTAGTAGTATTTCATGTTAAATGTTGTGAGTTTTTCAAATATTATTTTATGTTACATGTGAACACTCCAAATGGCTCTCTGGGCTACAGACATTTTTTTGAGACTTCACTTTAGGACAATCTTGAACTAATTTCTTCTGAATTGTACTTAACCGTTCGTTTAAGAAAAACTATTTTGTATCTTCTGAAAAACTATTTCCACGGCCATTTGTATCATGAATTGTGATTTAATTAAACATGGAATCCAGTACTCTTGCTTTTTCTGTTATATTTCGTCTAAGCACAGAACAACTTATGCTAATTTTCTTGTCTTGTACGCTTTGCAGGACATCAACCTCTAAGCCAAGAGGGATCTTCAATAAAGTGTGAGTGTCTTGATTTCATGCAATTTTTAAAATTGGGATTTCAGCACCTTGAAATTTGTCATTTGCCTAAACTTTTTTATGTATTCACACGTTACAAACCTTTATATATGTTTATATATGCAGGTTTAATGTTGAAGTACCAGACGACATGAGTTATTAAGAACAAGTAAATGGAAATATCCTAGTCGATACTTACTGTGTCCGATGTAGAATGCTGCTCGGGTGGAAACTTTTAAGATACTACTACTATTGAAGGGCATTTGATTTTCATGAACAAGACAATTTTGTTCTTCTTTTTAAAATACAGAATTTATGATTTCTCCAGATTGCAGTTTCCCATCCGTCCAGGTATTATAAAGAAGGAAGATTCGTGATGAAGTTATAAGTTTCTAATTACAGATTTGCAAATAAAGACACATATGCGGTATGACTTGTAAGGTGTTAATACAAATGAGTATTTTGTGGCAGGCACAAGCTTAGTTACTGGAATGACCCACGGTAAACAACGATGAACAAGTTGAAGGTGCTAATGATCAAGTTGGAGGCGCAAAAATAATACTTCATGTTGGAATTAGTTGGAGGCGCAAAAATAATACTTCATGTTGGAATCAGGCAATAGACAATGAAATTTATATGTTTACTAATGACACCGTAATTGATGACCTCTGCTTAGTTTATCTTTAGTTTCTTGATGCGAGTCAACTGTCAAGAATTGAAGCATTTGACAAAAGAATCCACTGGTTAAAAGTTACTACTAGTATGTGAGGTCTCTTCTCTCTAGTAAGCAATTGCTCTATTGTTCTATCTTGTGTTGTATGTTTTGCAACTTACTATAAAATTTGCTCCATAAAGTTGCTCATTTGCTTGCAGCTGTGGTAATTATTTTTGATATCATTTGCATGTTCTTCTGGTGCCTTTATAGCTTTTTATAATCCTTGTGGTGTACTTATTGAACTGGGAGACTTACAATTATCGAAGTGCATATTTAGATGTCGCAAGTTTTAACTAGAATGATAGCCACAATTAGTTCATTCCTGCTACTTTCTGCACCTGAGAGCTAGGCTGGTTCACTATCGGATCTGATGAACTGTTCATCCTAGTTTGGACTGAGTTTTGGTAATACTAAGAAATGGATAAAGCTGGCTGATTCTGTCCTACTAGGGAAATATGGTTGAGAACCTGCTAAGGCCCTTCATTGTGCAAAGAAAAGGTGCTAATTAGTTGGTAAATAAAGACACGTGTCAAACTGCTGAATTGGAGAAGCTAGTCCAAATGAATTCAATATATTTTTTTGTTGGCTTGTGAGTGTTGCTGTAATGTCCAACAACTGCTGATTGAGAGCACTGAAGTTTATCGCTGCCTAAAGGTGTAGGAGCTAATACAATCCTGTTCTTGTGCTGGACTAAAAACGAAAGCTATTTAAAGCAAATTATTCCTTTGGCCAGTTACTATTGCAATGTCGATATAAATCCAGGTTCTTGTGCTAAGACTAAACAATCATATTAGAGGAAGTAGAAACTTGATTTCTGAAGATGCCAGCCTCTCAACAAGAGGGCCATGACTTCTTAAAGTTGCAGGCACAAGGCCAGTTTAGCGTATTAAAGCAAACGAACTAAAACTTAAATAAGATAAAAAGAAATGGCTTCGCCCGGACTCGAACCGGAGACCTTCAGTGTGTTAGACTGACGTGATAACCAACTACACCACGAAACCTCGACGCCCAGTTTCTTCCGATCCGTAACTATATAACTATCGCTCGATCGTTTGTGATTGACTTGTGATCATATTACTTCCTTTGTCCCAATTTAGGTGATACATTTTCCTTTATAGTATGTCCCAAAAAAAGTCTACTTTTTAATATTTAGAAATAATTTAACTTTGTGAGATGATTTACAGCCACACATTTATCTAAGACTTGTTTTGCAGGGGCTGCTTAAGGATCTTTGGCCTAAAGACAAACTTTGAAAAGAGGCCTTAAAAGATTTTTTTTTTTATTTTTTTGAAAAAAAAATTGCATATATACTCTTTGAAGCCTATATAATTAATCTAATTGTTTTAATACTTTTACTAGGGGTGCTTATGACTGTTTAACCTAAAAATAAAGGTAACAATTACATTTATTTAGGAGTTTAAAGGATAAGTGATTTGTTTCATTATCTGAGATGAAATAACTAATTAACAAAATAGGTAGTGATATTAAGTAAGTGAAATGATTGAAATAAATAATAATGGAATAATTAAGCCTAGGCTTGAGTTATCCTCAGAGTAATTCTTCTGATGAGCTTTATTTGGTGAGGACAATATCAAAGTTACATCAAGATTTCGGAGCAAAAGAATAGCTTAAGAGAAACAATTTAAATAGCAAAAGCTTGAAAGAATAAGTATAGTATGTTGTATTCGATGATGACTTTAGGACTCTTCAGCTTCCTTTTATAGTACAAATAATCTTCTTCTTAAGCTATCATTACATTCTAATTAATAGCAATAAAGACCAATAAATATTGTTTAATGCCGAATAATAACGTCTGCTCCGTATACAGCTGGTCATGTAACGTTACTCTTTCATTAATGACCCGGTGTCACTGCTTTTGGTAGATTAGCTCCGATTACCACCAGAGATCTTCGTCCTAAATAAATGAGTCCACTCATACCGTTACGTCTTCCCCTGCCAAGTGTTCCAATATTACTTTGCCACGTGTCAGGCTGTATTTGGCATGTATACAATGACGATGATTTAAGAGATAGACTAGATATACTTTCTTTTAAAACTCCACGCCGCTTAGTAAAAGAAGAAAACAATGAATATATACATAGTACCACTCCAAAGAAAAGCACAACTTTCGTACGAGAATTAATCATGTCAAAATGTATCAAATTTAAATTATGACAATCATATAATGTGTAAAATAATCTAGGATTTATATCGATTAGTTTTTTTTTTTTTTTTGTACTCCTTGAATTTTCTTCATATTCGATCTTTAAAACGTACTTTTTTGCATCCAAAGGACTATTAATAAGATCCTAATTCCAAAAATAATACTCAATTGTTGAAATCATCGCTAAACAATTTTGTTTGTACACTAGTTTTGTAGTACTTTTCCATTCAAAATAGCTACTAAAAAGGAGGCCTTCACAATTGAGGGGCCTAAGGCCTGTGCTTTAGCCGCTTTATGCTAAAGCCGGCCCTGTTGTTTTGGATAATAAATTTCAAAAAATTTACTACTTTCTTTCTTAAACTTTTTGTTTAGTTAAATGGGTAACTTACATAAATAGCTACCTTTTAAAAGCTTCTAACTAGTTATAGCTACAAGTTGAAGATTTACAATTCGTAAGTGTTTTTGGCTGTATTTCAGTTGTATCTCGCATTTTTGAAATACAGAAAAATACAAAACACGTTAGAGTAAATTTAGGCTCTATTTTTGGAACATATTTTTAAAAAAAAAATCTGAGAGAAAAAATAGGCTATATTTTTTTAACATAATATTCTTTTCCTTTTTAAATAGTAAGTCAAATTAAATCAACCATATTTCACACAAATCACTGAAGAGTAAAATCAGGCCCTATTTATGGAACAATTTAAAAAAAATTATGGGATTCAATTTAAAACTTTTCATAAATCACGCATAACGGTTGTTCTTTCATAAAAGCTTACGAATCTCTCTCAACTTTTATCACAATCAAAACTTTTTTAATTCAAAAACCACTAAAGATCTAAAAACTTCCAAATACAAAAAAATGTACATTGAAATAAAATGAAATATGGTTGATTGTTTAAGAAATATAAAGTTGTAGTATGCGTATATACAATGAAATATATCAGAAACTGTTTCATAAATTAGAAATACAAAATGCAGAAATACAGCGAAATACAAAAGTCGTGAAAACAAAGTGTAGTAAAAATAGGCTCTATATTTGGAACATTCACTATATTTATACCACACAAAAAAATACATTGAATACAGCGAAATAATATACTGAAATACCCTGAAATATATTGAAAATTAGATATATTGTTTGTTAATGCACAGAAATACACTGAAATATACTAAAACATTTTATCAAACACTTGGTGGGCATGAAGCTCCACAACTCTCATCAATGGTGTTCTTATGGGAAAGAAGCAAGTCGTCGAGCTGTTAGGCTCAGTCAAAATGTATCAATCACCAAACCCCTGAAAGTCTTTCACCAAACGCCAGGTGCCCATCAATCCAAAACTAGTATATCATATCAACCACGCTTGAATTCTACTTGTTAAATTCCTTTAACCGTTCCACTCTATTCAAACCAATTCATTCCAATACTAAATCAATCCAAACAATATACATTCCAGTAGTTAATTTACTATATTTACTCTGACTATTTAATTAATTGCAACAAAAAATACATTTCTACGGTTCCAATAAACCAAAACATAAAACTTCACTCCGTCGTCCTTCACCGTTGTTAGAGCTCTTTTTTTCGTCGACCATGGTTGTTGCTACTACTGTAGGATTCTTATGATTTGTAAGAGAAAACGAGATCTAGGGTAGGTGATGAAACAGAGAGAGAAAGAGGGGTGAAGGAGAAAATAACTTTGGTAGGTGAGAGAAAATCAATTTAAAGGACTAGGAGAAGGAACGGAGGGAGAAAGAGGGTGAGGGAGAAAATAGATTTGATAGGTGAGAGAAAAATATTTGGGAAAAACAAATGTGGGTAAGTGGGAGAGAGGTACCTTATTTTTAGAGAAATATACTGCAGTTATAAAAATAAGTTATAGATGGTAATTTGATAAATAGTTAAGCTACCAAATATAATTTTTTTTTTTTAAAAAAAAAAAGCAACTATTACTAATAAATAAGTCTTAGAAGTAATTATGGATTATAAATTTTCCTAGTTAAATGATGGCACATAAATGAGTAATTGATAGTCGTGTAGTTCTTAATAGGCTTTTAGAATAGCTTTGAGATTAAAAGGTTGGTGGGTAGGTTCATGGATGGTTTATTTGCGTGGGAGTTTTTAAAGTTTTAAAATAAATTTGTTAATTAAAACAGGCATGAAAATTAGTAAAAATTGAGTAATTTTGTGGTTAAATAAATTATTTTGATGATTTTTCTTCAATAATATTGAGTATTAAGTTTGCTAAAATTAACCTACTAGTGTCACATATATCAGGTTATCAGTTACTCCTTTTAATTTTCTAGTTGTTATAAGTAAATTTATGATTTTGGTTGGAGTTAAACTATTTTGGTGATTACATGTTCTTTGTATGATTGTATACTTGCCTGATAGAATTAAAAAGAAAAAAGACCTCTTTGTATGTGTCTTTTATTCTAAAATTTACTACAATATTTGTTTTTTATGTTGACCCAAGTTACTAAAAAGTTCATATAGAACTACAATAATAGACTTCGAAAAAGAAAAAAAAAAACTATAATAGTACACAACTCCTTATCAGTTTCTGATTTTTGAGATAAAAATTCACACAACAGTAATATAATTGAAGTATAACTGTATTTCTGATAAGTAAGAAAAGAAAAGGAAACATAACTGAAAAACAAATTTCCCTCCTCTCTGAATTAACGGTCAACACCGAACTCATCTCAACTTGGATTCAAGAATCAAGAACTGATTCTTCTATTTCAATTTAATCTCATCATTTCACAAATAGGCATCTACTCTATTATAATCACCACCCATTTTCTTAATTTCTTGAATTCTCTTCTGTTCCTATTACATTCTTTATATGGTTCGAAGTTAAGTCTTTTTTCCACTAATTTTTCAGCAGTGCATCTTTTATATTTCTCTTCCCACTTTGTTCTTTCTTGAAGTTAATTTGTTCTGCAAACAGGTGAAACAAATCTATTAGCAGCTGGTTCTCGATCCAACAAAGTTGATACAATGGGAAGACACTTTTTAGTTGAATACGGTCAAATCCAGTCTAATGATTGCATCTATTGTGGTATCTCTGCATAACTAGAATTGCATTCATCGAAGATCACATGACTAATGTATGGATTCTCACTCTCTCTGCATCATTTGTTGCAATTTATTACTATCAACTTGTTTGTGAACATACCAAATGGTTCTGTGGCCTACAGACATTTTCTTTGATACTCCAAAGAAAATGTAGCAATTTCTTCTAAATTGTTCTTAACTTAACTATTCGCTTAGGAAAAACTATGAAATTACTACTGATTTCATAAAGGGGACATTTAAGATTCAATCCCTTAATTTCGACGGCTATTTGAATCATGAATTGTGACTAATTAAGCATGGAATCCAGTACTCTGTTATATTTCTTGACTAAGCACAGAACAACTTATTATGCTCATTTTCTTGTCTTGTACATTTTGCAGATAACCTATCGGCATGGGATCTTTAACAAAGTGTAAGTCTCATGATTTCATGTTTGGAAATTGGTTTTACACACGATACAGCATCTTGTGATTTGTTATTTGCCTAAACTTTTTTCTGCGGTCTGAGGCACACATGCAAACGTTACATAACTTTATATATGCAGGTTTAATGTTGAAGTACCAGACGACGTGAGACATCATACACTAGCCGATACCTACTGCGTCCAATGTGGAATGCTGCTAGGGTGGAAACTTGAAGATACTAATATTAGGGAGCATTTGATTTTCAAGAACAAGACGATTTTGTTGTTCTTTTTTGTTTTTAAATACAGAACTTATGATTTTTCCAGATTTCAGTCCCCCAACCGCTGATCAGGTACTGTAAAGAAGGAAGATTCTTTATGAAATTGTGAGTTCCTAATTACAAATTTGCAGATTAAGACTGTACACATATGCGGTATAACTTGTAAGGTATTAATACATTTGAGTATTTTGTGGCAGGCACAGGCTTAGTTACTGGAATGATGAACAAGATAGAGGCGCTAATGAACAGGCTCCCAATGATCAAGATGAAGGTGCTAATGAGCAAAATGCTGATCAAGATGTGGGCGCTAATGAACAGGTTCCTAATGAACAGGATTTAGCCGCTAATAAGCAAAATGCTGATCAAGATGGAGATGCTGATGTTATAGATAATATTGATCTAAATCCAGACCTATGAACCAACCATTGATGAAAATGCAGACATTGGCAGCTCACTGATCATGCTGATCAAAATGTAGAAACAGCGTACTAGGAATATAGACACTACCAGTGAACGCATTCACTAAAGTTCATATTTTTTAAAATAGAGTAATTCATATTGTGTGATATTGTTTTCCCTTTTGGTGGGGTTACAGTACATATTAGTACTCATGTTGGAATAAGACAATCTGACAATGAACTTCATATGTTTGAGCTCTGTGCGACGAACCATTCTCTACTTCTTGTTTATCTCTTATTTCTTGATGCAAGTTGACTGTCATGGATTTAAGCATTTGGCAATGATAGCAAATTGAAAATGGACACTATCGTAAAAAGTAAGTCTATTCAAATTACTAGTATGTGAGGTCTCTTCTCTCTGGTAAACAATAAAAGAAGTATCTGGGAACTAATACCACTGTTTATAAGCCTTCTGGGAACTACCAACAATCAAATTGAATACTACTGTCTATTCTAGACTAACTCTCAGACTGAAGTTGATGGATTTAATCAGTTTGGAATTTGATGAACTGTTCATTCAAATTTGGACTAAGTTTGAACAAGAGCTTGGACTGAGTTTTGGTAATACAAATAAATGGAAAAGCTGGCTAATTCTGTCCTAATAAGGAAATATGTTTTGAGAACTTGTAATAGTTTTATGACAAGGGCCTTGAATTTGATGTGGTTAATTAATCTTTGATATTTCTTGTTCAAATAAAGTTGCTAATTAGTTGGTAAATAGACATGTCGAGCTCGAACTGCTGAAGTGGAGAAGCTAGTCCAAATGAACTCAAGAGGGATGATTATACATTTGTTGTTGGCTTGTGTAGTGCTGCTGTATGTCCCGCAATTGCTGATTGAGAGCACTGAAGGCCTAAGAGCTAAAACAAATACTGCTCTTGTGCTGGACTAAACTATCATTTTGTAGATCCAACTAAATTTTTTCTTGGAAAGCTATTTATAGCAAAGTTGTATTTATTTAGGCAAGTTACTGCTATTGCAATCTAGAGATGCTAGCCTCAACAAGAAGACCCTGCATTCTTAAATTCAATCCCTAAGTTGCAGCACCAGTCCTGTTTTGGACTACAAGAAAAACGAATGAAAACTTAAATAAAATAAAAAGAAATGGCTTCGCCCGGACTCGAACCGGAGACCTTCAGTGTGTTAGACTGACGTGATAACCAACTACACCACGAAACCCTG
The DNA here is from genome assembly GCF_019175385.1 of Lycium barbarum. Taxonomy (NCBI): domain Eukaryota; kingdom Viridiplantae; phylum Streptophyta; class Magnoliopsida; order Solanales; family Solanaceae; genus Lycium; species Lycium barbarum. Next base: position 166,298,754 of record NC_083337.1, read on the forward strand.
ATGTTCCAATTAGTTCCAGTTATTGATTTTAACAAATGCAAAGCTCTGTCGTTTCTAAGGATTCATGTTAATGTTGAGCCAAGGCGTAGAGGAAGCGGCAACTTGATTTCTGAAGATGTCAGCCCCTCAACAAGAGAACCACTTGTGTTACTGCGGCAACCTTCTGAAATCTGTAAAGTTGAACAGTTGCTTGGTAGAATCTACATGCAATCCCTTATCTTTTTATAGTTATTTGTTTCCCTCTCTATTATAGGCAATTATTTCCTAAAAAGTGTGTACCTCCTCTTATCCGATTCATGTCAATTTCTTAGGATGCGATTGGTATTTGCTGAAGTCTTCAGCATAAACATACGTAGTGAAAGGTTCCTTCCTGTTCAAGCCTCAAGGGAATTTCTATATCTGATTTCACACATTGTGAAGTTTAGAGTTTTACATAATAATTTCCTCTTCATTTGTTTGCTAATTATTCGTGACTACTATACTTCTGAATTCTCCAGTGAGAAAGATAATCTGCACTTGGTCTGTTTAATAATTTATCTTGTCATCATTTCCCGTTTTCATGTTGAAATGCTCATAACTCATTTTGTAAATGAAGTATTTTTGATATTTGAGCAGTGAAAAGGTGGATGACACAAGCACTGAAGTTTATCACTGCCTGAAGGCGTAAGAGCTAATACAAATACAAATCCAGTTCTTGTGATGGACTAAACTATCATTTTGTATATCCAGTTCAACTTTTTATTAGAAAGCTATTTATAGCAAAGTATACCTTTTGGCAAAGTTGCTATTGCAATCTGGAAACAAGTTTAAAATCATATTTGAGGCTTCATATGTTAATGTTGGAGCCAGAAGAAGCAAAAACTTAGATTTCTGAAAATGGTAGAAGACCCTGCCTTGTCAAAGGTAATCTGTCCTGTTTGGACAATAAGGAAAACGAAAGAAAACTCAAAAAAGCTGAGAGAAATGGCTTCGCCCGGACTCGAACCGGAGACCTTCAGTGTGTTAGACTGACGTGATAACCAACTACACCACGAAACCTTGCTGGTAGATGTTAACTCTGATGGTTTGTTAGTTCGACAAGAGAGACCTTTTAATGCTTGTATTAGTATATAATAAACCAAGAACAGGGTCAAGATGCTGGCCAAGTAGGCATTTGAAAACCCGGAAGTAGAAAGAATTAAGCCTGCGTTTATCTACAAAAGTTCTGTTTTTGGTCTATAATTCATTTCAAAGATCTGAAACCGTGAACTAGACTTTATACAATATGCAAAGACCTAAACTGTTGAGATAGCTTCCAAAAATTAGGAAAAAAGGCACCTTATGATTGTAATTTGACTGCTTCTTCTGGCGAAATGGTGATTGATGAAATTAACTGAACTTTCAGATATAGAAATAAATTAGATGATAAATAATCGAAGTATCTTTTATTAAGAAGCATCAAGTCTGCAGATATCTCTAGCTCACCTCAACAAATTAACTTCACGGGACAACATATGCAGTCCTGTTAGTTGCCAAATCATCATGAGAAAGAACTGCAAATTAACATGTCCTACTATACAAGTAGAAGCGAAGCAACACTGCAAGCTATGCACGACTGCGGATTGTGGTCATAAGTTATAAATCGACCAGAGAGTAGCTTGACTAAGACTTGAAATACTAATCGTGTAACATGTAACATTGCTTAATTAATCGGTCAAATGAAAGGGTGAGGGATATGTTGCTATAAGACCTATGCATCACTCACCTGCTGCACTTTCATCGTCATATGCACAGTGAGAAAATTGCAGTAGTCTAACAATCAAGGGAAGAACGAACCGAGTTACAATTTGACAGATCAATCAACATAAAGATAATTAGATTAAACACATTCTAACCCTTCAAAAAAAGCAACTGGCAGTCAAAATTAAGACATTGTACACAACTAGTATGAAGCTTAGAAACCGCCCACAAAGTGAGAGTTCATCCAACAATCAACTTCCTCAAAATCTTAATTAGTACTTATGACTATATTCTCAGTTCACGTTATTTCTCCCAACTTTTTGCAGTTAAATATTGTTACCAAACTTGTAAAACAAAATGAAATAAGCGAAAAGGAAAGAACTGGGTGCATTCAATTGATAACAATAATATTTTGCTGGAAGACAAGAATTGTAATTTCAGAAAGTGAAGATTGTTCCTTGAATATGTAATAAGAAATTACAATAACTAGAGCTTAATAACAAAACACAGAACAACACTAGAGAGAGAAACCAACACAGCAACAAAGCAAATGTAAACTAAAATCTACAATTATTACCAAACTCCAGGATCTAACCACCAAAACCATAGAGAGTCCTGCCTTGTCTCTTAAGAGCGTAGACAACATCCATAGCAGTAACAGTCTTTCTCCTAGCGTGCTCAGTGTAAGTTACAGCATCACGAATCACATTTTCCAAAAAGATCTTGAGGACTCCACGTGTCTCCTCGTAGATCAAACCTGATATACGCTTCACACCACCCCTACGTGCGAGCCTACGAATAGCTGGCTTTGTGATACCCTGAATGTTATCACGAAGGACCTTCCTGTGCCTCTTGGCTCCTCCTTTGCCCAATCCCTTGCCTCCCTTTCCACGACCTGACATTTTCACAGACAAATTTGGAGATAATGACACTTCTAGGGTTGGATTGAACTCACAAATGATGAGATTTGGGTGTGGATGGTGGTGGGTATTTATATTTGGTGGATTTCGTGGGCGGTTTGAAATGTGGCGGGGCGACAATCGTAGCCGCTAAAATTTTGGGGATGTACTTGTTGATCAACGGATAATAATGGTGATCCATGTGAGAGGTGGAGACTGAATATGAGTCATTGATTGGGATGTGATCTTACGGTGAAAAGCTCCTCTTTGGGTGTGGGCGCGGATTGTGTTTTTTCGATTAGAGAAAAGAGGGTTACGAGAATCTAATCTTCTCACTTAACATATTTTGAATAACTATTTAGTGGGCCGCAGAAAAGAATGTCTAACTTTACATAAATAACTATTTTTTAATGTTTGTTTTCAATCAGTACCCTGCTTATAATTCGCAGCTATATTAGGCATTTTAGCTGTTTTTGAATACATTGTTCAGTTGTATCCAATTTCATCTGATGTCATATGTATTTGACTGTATTTAAAACTATTTGAGCTGCCGCAAAGTTGAATATATTCACGGTATTTGAATGTATTTCAACAAAATATCAAATGCATTGTGTACATTTGAAATACATATTAAGTCAAATACATTCACATACAAGACAAGAAGTCAAATACATATGAGATATATATAACGAAATACACTCAAATGCACGCAGATATACTCGAATACACTTAGATTCACTCAGATATGAGATACAAGGGAAAATAAGCCATGGATTATGGCTAGACGAAATGCAATCAACTAAATACATTAAACTTATATTTACACTTAAAAAATGACAAAAATACACTAAGATTCTGAAATACAAGAAGGAGAAGAAGCCATGGATTCCGATCAAATCTTCGGTCAACTATAAAAAAAAAATACAGTAAAAAAAACGGCTAATGTATTTAAAAAGGAAGAATACAATCAAAACCAGTCGGATCTCCGGCTAAATACAAAGTACCACTGTATTTACACTAAAAAAATACATTCAAATCCTTTTAAAATACACCATATTTATTCAAAAAAAATCATTGTATTCATATACAGATCTGCAACAACTTCGGCGAAATACAAACTACATTGTATTTTTTACACTAAAAAAAACTAGTCGGATCTCCAGCGAAATACAAAATACATTGTGTATCAGTTGTATACGACTCCGGTAGCACTCGTCCTTTCAGATCTGAGTTCAATTTGATCTCAAAAATCATTCACTCTAGCGAAGTACATTAAATACACATTGTATTTCAGTTGTATACAACTCCGGCGTCACTCTTCCTTTCATATCTGAGTTCATTTGATCTCAAATTGCATCAATTAAACACATGATGTTTCATAACATTTCTATTGTCTTATTCGATCGTATAGCTAAAGCATTTGGCTTTTACCTTTTCAATTGTGGCAGGGGAAAGGTCCTTTTTCATGAGATTATCTAGTCGAAATTGAGTAAATAAAGTAACAAAATAAGTTATCAATCCTTGTCAAAGTATCAGAACGTTGTGGTGAAATTCTATGCTAGTCGTAAATTTTTTATCACCACAACAGGCTTCACTCACCCCGGTGAACGGCGGCGTGTATGACTGAAACAATGGCGGCGGAATGTGTTGGTTGCTTGTGGTTCGCGAAGCTCTAGTTGCTCGTCGGAGGAGAGCTCCAGCAATGGTGTTAAGGAGAGGTAGAGGAAAGAGGTGTTGTTGTCGTGGTTCGTCTCCGGAGCTCCAGCAGTGGGGCAGCGGCGGTTGGGTTAGTGAATAGGAATGATAGAGAAAGTTTTTTAGGGTTTTAAGAAAATGAAAAATATGAAATGCGTATTGAGGGAGAATAGAGAGAGGTCTATGTATTTTGATATAGCTACTAATAGTAATTTACAAAATTAATTTAGCTTCTAAATATAAATAAACCAAAAGATAGTTATTATTAATAATTATCTCTTAGAGGTAGCTACACCAATTAATTTTAAATTATACGCGTAATCTTTATTTAAATTATTAAGAGTAAGATGTCTGAATCTAGATATAAATCTGAGTATTAAGATGTATATCATGATTAGAACGTATGAATCTTAATACACACCTGAATGTTTTGATGTTGTATTAGACATCATTTCCCCCTGGAACTTGGCAGCAAAACTCACTTTAGCAACTAAACTTTACTTGTAATTATTTACCCCCCTAAACAACTTTCAATTGAATTAAATACCACCTTAATCGGTGACGTGGCAAGAAAGTGTACCCAAATTCTTAAAAGCGCGTGGGATGAAAAAAATAACACTAAAAGTGGTCCCAACTGTACAAATGTCATCTTCTAATTGGATGATTTATTAAGATTTTCTTAATATTTTATTTTCTATTTTAAATTAACTTTTTCCTTTTCTTTCTTATTCTTTTCCCTTTCCCGTTCTTATTCTTTTCCCATCCTCCCCCTGTATCTTCTCTCGATCCTCATCTTCTTTTTTAAATTTTTTTTCCTTTCTTTTTCTAGATAAATTGAAGAGAGCAGATACAATAAGTTAACGTTAATGCCATTGAAGAACAAAATAAGTTAACGATAATGCCATTGAAGAACAAAATAAGTTAACGTTAATGGCATTGAAGAATCGAGTACTGATTTTAATGCCATTGCGATTCCTTCACCTTTACTTTATTACCACTAAGAAAGAATACACTGCTGGGTATGTTGTTGTTGTTCAAACCCAATTTCTGAAAATTTCTCAATTTAAACAATACCCACTTATCTTTATCACTTATTTCTCCACTTTTTGTTACAATTCGTCCTTTGAAGCTTCATATCTTCAGTTACAATGCACATAAAGCAAAAGACTCACTTGAATTGTTGTAGTAAGCTTGAAATGATGGGGAAGAAGGAGAGGGAGAGAAGGGGTGAGTGGGGGCGGAGGGACGGGGGCAGCAGCAACAACACAAAAATAAAGAAATTGCACAGTTTGTCCTTCAAATAGGATGGTCTTTAATTTTGAGGAAGAGCCTCTAAAATGGTTATGGAAGAAATGAGATTGCTAATAATAGTAATAATGGGTGAAAAATGATGACGTTTTGGAGAAAAGTATATGATGTTTGGTATGGTTTGATGTTGTTAATTTATGGATTGTGGAGTGAAGGAGAAGTGAAGGTGATGAAGCTCACTGTGCATCTTTAATGGAGGAAACTTGAATTTGCCATTAAAGTGAAGATCTGCCATGGATGGATGTGGAAAAGAAAAGAAAATAGGGAAAAAAAAGGAAGAAGAAGGGAGAAACTAAAGAAATAATAAAATAACTTTCGAGGAATTAAAAAAAAACATTAATGACGTGGACCTATCAGACGGCAAGTGGTGAACAACACCCACCTCTCAACTGGTATGGGCCACGTAAGGTTCAAAATAATTGATGTATAAGTTGTTTAGGGGGGTAAATAATTACCAGTTAAGTTTAGTTGCTAAAGTGAGTTTTCGTACCAAGTTTGGGGGGCAAATGATGTCTTTTCTCTAATTAAAAATGTTTGATTTCTCAACACCTAAATATAAACAACTTGTCTTAAAAATTGAACATTACTCCCTCCGTCTGAATTTATATTAGGGTGTTGGAGTGGCACGAGGTTTAAGAAAGAAAAGAAGTTTTTTTTTTCTTGTGGTCTAAAACAAGCCAAATAAATCTTTGTGGCTAGAACTCATAGCATTAAGGGTAAATTGGAAATTTTAGAGTTAATTTGTTGTTAAGCATAGAAAAGTATCATTCTTTTTTGAACTGACTAAAAAAAAAAAAAAATCATATAAATTAGGATAAAGGGCTTAATAACTCTATCAATAATATGTTTTTAAAAGAAAACTATATGGTTGTTGATGTTTGTGGGTGTCAACTAGAGATTGTAGTGGACTGATCTTGGTGTTTGTAGTTGCAGGAAGTAGTTAGTAGCGATGATGGATGGAAAGCTCAACACCGGTGGTCAATGGTGGTAGTTGGTGGTAACTGTAGTTGGTTATGGTAATTTATAAATATATATAAGAGAGAATCAAAGATTTTTGTAGTCCTCACATTAACTTTCATCCTATGAAGCTTCTAAAGGTGGCTTTTGTTCTTTTCCTTGTTCTCATTTTTGTCCTGGTTTATTTTATAAGACAATTTATTGGGCATTTTATTATTGGGGTTACTATTACTTCTCCCTACATATTCTCACTTTTAGCATCATTCTTTATTCCACTTGGGCCTCTGTAATTAGTCAATATAATAGTGACTTTTTTTGATTTTTTTTTTGCTGCTTATTAAATTATTTTTTACCCTTTATTTCAAAATATTTGTTACATTTCACTTCTCGGAGTCAAATTACATAAATTTTAACAAATATTTTAAGAATCTTTTTACTATATTGATAGAAGAATTGCAATTTATAGTATTTTTTGTATATTTTTTGAATATCTAAATTTTAATATTAAAATATTAAATTAATCCAACTCAATTTAGCTTCGAAATTAGTCAAATTGCCTTTATATTTTGGACGGCGAGAATATATTATTTGTCCCTATACGTTCAGGTAAAATTAGGATAACTTTGGAGCCAAATTTCCTTTACAACTAAAGCGTTTATTAGGTAGGCGTTTGGCCATGCGTTTTCAAACAATGGTTTGAAACAAACCATTGTTTGAAAACGCATGTCCAAACGTTGGTTTGGGCTCATGGTTTCAAACCCCAAATCATCCAAAAAAGCATGATTTGGGGTTTGAAACCATGCTTTCAACTTTTTAAAATATAAAATTTAACCCATAAGTTTATATTTTGTAAAAAAAGACCCATAAGTTGATAGATATTTTTAACAAGTACCCCCATCAATCATTTACCAATCTCATTAACTTTCACCAACCTTTATTTATGTCTACCAACCTTTAATTTATGTGAAGGATTATATTAAAGAGTAGTTACATTACCATTCACGTTAAATTTTCGTTTTTATTGAACTACAGTTTGATTAATTGATGTTTTATTTTTTAGAAAGGCCTTCTAGTAGTGTACTAATTTTGTTATGAATTATGACTTGCTCATTTGGTAGAATTGTATAAGAATTGAGAATGTTTTGATAGTTTTCACAATTTGTGGGGGTTTTATGTCTATAAGAGAAAATACAACTTAAAATATCCAAATTGCATGTCCAAACATGGTTTGAAATCATGGTTTGAAAACATGTCCTAACGGGTCCTAGGTATTACAATATCTTTTATCATTAAAACGTCCAACATTTTGCTTATTTAGTGAGCTCATATACACTTATTATCCTAAAATTATTAAAATGTTTTACATTACTAATGTACTTTAATTTTTATTTACTAATATTCTTGTAGGATCAGTATGTTAATTTGTGTAAAGTTTCTAAATTAAGGTTATATTTATTGCAGTATATAGTTGAAGTTAATGGAAGTTTTGTTGTTGTGTTAGATGATTCTAAAAGATGAAAACGTGAGTTTATTAATACAGATGAAAATAAAATACATTATTAAAATCTTAAATGAATTTAAGTTTAGCGCAAAATGAGTTAGAAGCAGGGCAGAGCTAGAGTGTCGGCGACAGTTCGATTGAATGTAGCTTAGGTTCCCAAACTTTGTTTTTGTGTACAGATTATTAATTTAGCATTGAATAACTTAAGGTTTAGAATTCAGGACTCATGAGTGATAGTGGTGGTTGACGACATGTGGTGACGAATAATGGCGTAATTGTTAGACAACGATGGCCAACTGACTGTTGTGATAATAGTGTTGGTCATAATGATTGTAAACGGTAGTCAGTAATTGTGACGACCAACTATAGTGATTATGCTGGTGAGTGGTAGTAGTTGATAATGGTGAACGACAACAATAAAAATGGATGGAATAGCAGTGCAATACTATATTTGTAAAAAACTTTGAACTGACAACAACTAAATAATTTTAAGACTTTGTAACAAATTTTAATCAGTACGATATATTCAGGCTCAACATATAATTATAAAAAATATATATAAAACATAAACACAATTACTGATAGATCAGAGCTTAAAAATAAACGTACTAAATATTTGAGATCCAGATTAAAATTCAGACATTTATTGGGTGCAAACAAATATGGTCTTATATTCAATCATTATCATATTCGCTGCAAAGATAGACACTATTATTAACTTGAGTTAAATAATTTTCTTAGTTCAACTTTTTTAGCACTCCTTAAATACCGTAAAAAATTGATGGATGACCAATTTTTGAGCAAATAATTAAAATTTAGCTACCATTTCGAATATAACTGAAAAGTAATCACTTTTTAATGCGTAATGAATTTGAACAAAAATACCTATAGTTAAAACACGAAATAACGTTAACACACAATGCTTGAGTTTGAAGCTTTTACAAGTAAAACTCCGGCATAATTTGTTGGAGTTTCAATCTCCATGAATCGTACTTTTATTAGCTCAAACGTTCACAATTTATGTGTGAACACTTGTTGGAGTTTTAAAACTCCATGAACAATTCACGAACTTCAAACTTTAAATATAATCAATAGAGTTCAAACTGATAAATATCCAAACTTAGATAAATATTTTTTGATTTTTTTCCCCGTATTTTACCTAAGGATATTTTATCAGAATTTTATTACTAAAAAGTAACTAAATATTGCATAATCTTGATATGTTGATTAAAACTTAACTAACAATCCAAAAAAAAATGGCTATTTGACGGTTTCACCCTTAAACACGTTTGCTTATATAAGTTTACCTAATTTTTCAGCTAAGTAAGCACAATAATGAAAAAGAAAAGAATGTGCGAAATCTACAAGAATACAACTAGCAGCTACGGGGTAGAAGTTACACGTGATGCTTATTGGGACAAGACACTATTATCCCCCAAACTTTAACCGCAGTTATTAGGACACATTTTACCTCTCAGAGGTACTATTACCCCCAATTTTTTTTTTTAAATGGAATAGTTATCATTCTGAAACTGAATATCAATTTTCTTACGGGAAAGTGACATACACTCCTTGCCACATGTATATTTATTTGTTTTCTATTTGTTTTTAACTCTTTCGCTTACGTGGCAATTTTTAAAAAAATTGAAAAACCAAAACTTTATTTTAAAAAATGAAAAATGGAGAAAACTTTTTTTTTTTTTTAAAGAATGTCTTAAAAAATCTAGATTTTCATGATTACAATATTCTAGGACACTTTTATTTTTCAAATAAAATGGATTATTTTTAAAAAAAAATATGGAAAAAGAGTTTTTTCTTGTCAAAATGTGAAAAAAAACTGAAGTTTTACAAAAAATTGGAAAAACTAATTATTTTTTTAAAATGTGGAAAACTCATTTTTTAAAACTAAATCTGGAAAACTAATTTTTTTCATATAAAGATAAAATAATCAGTTTTCCACATTTAAAAAAAAAATCAGTTTGAAAAAAAAACTTTAAGCTTTAATGGTAATTAATTTGGTGTAATTAAATGTGAAGTACCCAATTAAAAAATGACACGTGTCAGATTTTATGTTTCTCACTCTCCTAAACAGAGTGAAATACACTGACTTGTCACATTAGCGCTTAGGGTGGTAATTATTTCGTTTTAAGAAAAATTACGAGGTTAATAAGACTCCTAAAAAAGTAAAATGTGTCGTAGCAACTTTGGCTAAAATTATCCCACGTCTATAAGGCTCGGTATCTTTCCGTATAGGAATGGGCTAATGGATAGGAGAGGATGGGCTTTTATGGATGCGACAGACTGACCGACTCAAATAGCCTGGTAAGGTTATTCTTTCTATTTTGTCCCTGCTTTAAGAAGTTTTACAAAAATAGCTTAAGCCCTTTATAATAAGTTCCTGGCAAATTTTACCCTACAAAATTAGTCTAAAATTTGGTCATAAGTTTCTCTACAAGTGATTTAGTTTGTTTTACAACTTTAGCCAAGTGATCTAAATTAGTTCCACAAATTTGGTTATCTCTAGAGGTGATAAAATTAGCCTATGAAAGCATAACTCGCCCAACCGTCAAGTTTGGGCAGGTTATTGACCTGTCCATTTATTAGTTCAACCCATTTTAACCCAATAAAAATTGGTTGATATATAGCCCAAATTGACTCATGAAAAATGTTGTCAAAATATTTTCAAAAAAATATTTTTTTATTTGATATGTTATATAAAGTCTTAATAATAAAAAAAAAACTTATAAGATACTAAAAATTATAAAAGAACATATAAAGCATAAAACTTAGTAATAAATGGGAAGGTTGGATTGGGATGTGCATTCTAATCCATTTCAGCCCAACTCATTTCATCCCAAGTATTGACCTACCTATTTGTTGACTCAACCCATTTTGACTCGCCCAAATTCAGCCATACCCGTCCATTTGACACGTCTAGTTATCTCATATCCAGCAACTTCACTGCTTACCTGTAACACCTCGTAGCTTTGGGCTAAGGTTTGACTCGTAAGACGATAATATAATGTAACCAATATGAGGATTTTATAAAGTGTTTTGAAAATTAATCAAGTCACAAGAATAGTCTTTGGACAAAGCAAAGTCAGAAGCCTTTCTATGGAGGATGTTTTCAAATGAGTTTGTAGAAGGTCTTACTTCCAGCGACCATAACCCCTTTATTATTTGGGAATTTGGGAAAACCTCTTCGATGAAAGTTGTAGCCCTTTGAAATAGCTTTCCAACGGTATGTTATGGGTCTTGAACAGAGCTATGTACAAGAAGTTAGGACTATTTTACCGAACACTGTGCAGAACCGACACATGTCGCTTGTGATGGCGCGTGCGATGGCCTCGGGTCGCGGGCTGATCCCACAAAAACACCCTCTCTGAAAATTGACCTGCAGGGGGTCGCGCGATGCACGTGCGTCGCGGACCCAACGCATAAAAGGTCGGGTTTCGGGTCAAAAGTCGGGTTCACGCGTTTTAAGTTATATTTAAGATTTGGGGTTTATTTACCCAACACCCCATTCATGAAAAATCACCCTAAATTCATAGAAAACAAGTCCCAAACCTCAAGAACCTTCCAAGGTAAGTTTTATCATGATTCTAGGTTGAATTCAAGTCCCTAATACCTTTCTAACTTGAGTAAACCCTTATAATCCATAAAGTTATGATTGGAACATTATTGTTAGACGTGGAAACCCTAGAACCCGAATTCAAGAGGATTGGATTTCAAAAAGGTAATGTTTCTACTCTCTAATTATTTATAGTTGTAAATTGATGAGTTCTTGGGAGAATAGTAAATGGGTTTGATAAAGAGAATTATATGAACTATGCTAGAGTTTTTGGATTGTTGTATTCATGTGGGTGATCAAGAATGATGTTAATTACATCTAATTGAGATTGTAGAATCAACTAGAAGTAATAAAATGGGGATTGGGTGAAGAAAACACCATTAATGAAGGTTGTGGAGCTTCATGCCCACCAAATGTTTGATAAAATGCTTTGATGATCAAAGCATGGATATTGTTGCTAATATGGGATCCCTATGACCTGTATTGCTATAGATTAAAGTTGAAGGGATTGAAGGACATTGTGATACACTCAAAAGCAGGAAGTCAAGGTATGTAGGCGCTATCCACGTGTGGGAGCATCCTTGTTCTTCCCCATGTTTCAGTATTCAATAATTACACACCAAGTTTTAGGATTCTAGGTATATTCATGATAAACCCTAGACACTTGAACCATGATGTATATTCTATGGTCAGTTACAATTCCGTTTGATTAGTCTTAATTTATTGTTTTGGTGATTGAGACCCAGTCCGTAATCTATGAAAACCTATAACTTGCATCCCATGGGTTCTATAACACAAGGTATGAGATATTTTGCTTATTTCCGTGAAAAGCTTGTATATATGCATTTATTGTCATGTCTTCATTTACCCATGTTCATGTCAAGACTCAGAAATCACGTCTTCAGTTATTTTCATGTTCGGGAGTTGTATTAATACCGAGAAGGCTCAGATAGCCTGAAACTACGTATGCCAACGTAGGATAAGGATCGCTCCGCCCAGTTAGGACGATTCCTTCATGTTTTCCCCATTGAGGGATTTTGGATCCATTCATGTCATGTTCATGTCTCGTGCCCCGTCAAGGTACGAGATGGCTTAGCTGATCGGGCCGAGATCATACTCCACATTTCTCCCCATGGTGGTTCATGTCGGTATTACAGATTATTTCATGCTTACAGTACTCATGTTTATGTGCAGTTTCAGTATTCAGTTTCAGTTTCAATTTCATGTTTATGTATCATGTGCCTGCTATTTCTCTCATGTGTTTACATACTACTAGTACATTCAAAGTACTGACGTCCCCGTTTATTTGCCTTGGGGGCCTGCATTTCACGATGCAGGTACTGACTTACAGGATGACGCACCTGCTCAGTAAGCCAGCTCTCGTATCAGCTTTTGGGTGAGCCCCATTCTCTTCGGGGTTTAGTCAGTTGTTTACTTTATGTCATTGATGCATTAAAGGTATGCTGGAGGCCTTGTCCCAGCAAGTACGTTTTATGTTCAGAATCATGCTAGAGGTTCCATAACTAGACAAGTCAGTTGGGTCATGTTAGACTTTCAGAGTCGGTTAGCCATTTTGGCTCAATTATGGTATTATCCGCGCTCTTGTTTTTAAACAAGTATTTTATAATTACTATGACTTCTTATGTTTTCTTAAAGCCCATCATGTTTCATATTATATTTCCGCTCATGTATGCCTCATGATGATTCAACAAGCCATATGGTTCGCTCGGTCACATGCAGTCAGGCACCAAGTGCCGTGTTACGCCCAGGCCATGGTTCGGGGCGTGACATTACCATAACGAAATGAAGAAAGACACAAATTAGGATCAAAGCGTAGTGCAACTAAACTTCAAATCAAAAAGAGAGAAAAAAGGTAGAAGAAGAAGTAGGAATAAGATGAATGACGAGGAGGAGGAAGAAGAAATGCTTGAAAGAGTTATTGAGAAGAGAATAAAACATAAAGGGTACCTCAAAAAAGGACATACCGAGATATTTGGTAGTCATGATTTTGATGGATCGATGAGTCAAAACAGAAGAAAAAAACGACTTGAGCTGTTGACATATTTCTTACATCTCCAATCACATAGTTCACGTGATATAAAAAATGGAGAACATTTTGAAATTGAACTAGAGATTGACATATAAAGGAAGTTTTAGTGGTGATCTAAGTTAAGAAATTGACGTTGGAATAACCCTAACTTGAAATTATGAGAAACTCATTTTGTAGCTATTTAATATAATTTTGATATCACCATTTTAATGGCTCAAACACATACACTCAGCATGATAATATTTGAGACTTGTCTATTTGTGAATAACACTAGAAAAAAGATGAACGATTCTATGATTAAAAACATTTCTTTTACTTCTCAAATTTAATCAAGCATCTAATATAATTAGAACTCATAAGGGATGCTTTATAGCTAAAATCATAAAAACATATGTTCTTAGTACTAATTGCATAAATCAATATGTCAAGTGTTTTTTTGTTTGATAATTACCCAATATATCAACATTTTTGTTAGTTAGAGACCATGTTGCTCGGACTCTAAAAAAATATTGACGTATGTGTGTCGGATCCTCAAAAAGTAAATTTTTGAAGGATCCAACACTGGTGCAGAAGCATTGGTGGAGAGTTCGAGTAACATAGGTTTAAGAACTTTGTCCCAACTTTGCGTTTGCTTTTTGAACTCAAAACAAATCTACTAAGGAAAGAACAACGTCAAGTGGCTGTAGTTTAGTGGTGAGAATTTCACGTTGTGGCCGTGGAGACCTGGGCTCGAATCCCAGCAGCCACAAGAAGTTTGCTTTTTTAATACTCACTTACTCATTTTTTTCATTTGGGTTTCATTTAGGGCCGGTAGGTTTGGGTCCTTAAACAATAGATCAACCCAGTTTCAGTAACTACCAGTCCAGAAAAGTCCTCAACAAAAAATAGTTCAAATATATCTTTTTACAAAATTTAGCTAGCATGCAGTGTGTAATACTATTTACACATAAATTACCAATTACATCTGATTATACACTTGTTATACCCCGAGTATAAACTACTGCAATCAATTACAATTGCAGTACTTAGTATAGCTTATTTTTATTGCTAGCTTCCAAAAAATCTGGATTGCTTTTCCTATTAGGCCCTTCTTCGTCATCTTCCCCTTTATGCGAACATTCAATGATCGCTACCTTTCAGAAAAGCTTATACTATAACTTTAAGTCGCCGTCTTAGTTAATTTATTTTAACTATGCAGCGATTAGCAAAAGCCATACTAATACTCCTTCTGTTTCAGTTTATGTGAATCTATTTTTCTTATTAATTAGTGCAAAAAAGAATGACCTCTTTCTATATTTAGAAACAGTTTACCTTTATGCAAGATTTATAGCCACACAAAATATATGTGACTCATTTTACACCATAAGTTTAACAGTCTTCTCTAATTTTTTAAATTTCGTATCCAGTCAAATGGGTTTACATAAAGGGAGGGAGTAGTATTTTTTTCTAGGAAACAAGAAAAAAATTTGGGATTTCTTAAGGTGCGCAATCTTGACTTCTTAAAAGCTTACAATGGCATTCCATTATATCTTGTCGGAAAGAATTTTGAGCGAAGTTTCCTAGTATGTAAGACAAGAAGCAAACTTTGCTCTTCTATTTATGAAATTTATTTGTCTTCTGTTTTTTGGTTGTCTCCTGGAGTCCTGGGTGAGGAAAATTAGTTTTAAATTAAAGAGTTCATCACAGCTGTGATAGGTAAACGGAACATAATAGTCCATGAATTAGTTTTGACCCACTTTTGACCTTTCGGTATATGTGCAATTTGTGCCGAATTCACTAAATTATGCATGTACTACTAATTTATCTTTACGTTAGCGTGCTTTTAGCCTTTGAAGAGCCGGGATGAACGAAAGGAAACAACAAATCTATACATTATACTATCTCTGTTTCTTTTTACTCTATACATTATACTATCTCTGTTTCTTTTGTACTTGTTCTAGGTTGACTTGACACTCTTTTAAAAAAATATTTATTAAGGATTTGTTTTATCAAATTATTCATATTAATTATATTTTAAAAATTTATATTCAATAAACTACTGGCTAGCATTTTATATATATAATTACTTGATAATAGAAATTACTCTTAATATACTAAAATGGATAAGTAAAAGGGAAAATATAATTTTAGTAGAAGAGACTAGAAAAAAGAATGGAGGGAGTATTACTTAGTGCGCATAGATGTTCTTCATGTTGTATGATCTTTTTTTATCATCTAGTGTTAATATCTAATAACTCACAAAAATAAACTGTGGACAGCAAAAAGGCTTTTACCTTTAATTTTGTTTATTACTAGATGATGTATATATATCATTGCTTTTCACTTTTCACTTTTCATGAACCAGAAGAAAATCAGTAGTGAATTCTTTTGATATAATTAACTCATATATGATGGCATGATAGAGCAAGTGCCTTCTTTTCTTTCTTTTCCTCCTAGCTAGCAAGTTTTGTGCTATGAAATTTGGCACAGTTAAACGCATGTTCATCAACAGGCTCCCGTTTGGCCAAATTTGGTATTTTCACTGTTGTGCTAAAAAAGAGACGTACAACTTAAATGTACTTTGAAGCTTTCAATTGAAAAGATTTATCGGTCATTGCTGCATGCCGGACAAATGACAATTGAGAAGATTTATGGGTCATTAGTGCTTTTGAACTAGACATGCATAAATACACCATATCTGTATATCTCCCCCAACCACATCCCAAAGGCCGTATCCCCTCCCCCACAAAAGCAAATACTTATCTCAACCCTTCAAATTCAACTCCGTAAAGTACTAGAAGATTCCTACTTGACCCCTTAATTTAATTATTTATCCTCTATATGCTTTATGTTATTCTTGAGTGTCTCTGTAAATAAGAGGGAGTGAATTGTGTATGTCAGATTTTTGCTTGTTGAAGAACTTGGTTCTTCAACCTAAGTATTTAGATACATAACCACGCGTAAAATGTGATAAATAAAAAACACACACGATTATACGTGAAATTTTTTCTTGCTCAAGAGAGTAAAAATCACGACGTATCTTGTGTAGGATTTGTTTCAAATTTCACTAAATAGTAAAATCGAATTTAGGCTACAAATGAATAACTAAATGGACTAACGTTAGTACCTCAACCCCTACAATTACTCTGACCACAGCTACACACTTTCGAAACTATTAACTCTAGTCTAGACAGCAAAAACAAATTAAACTTCCAGAATTATACACCTTCACAAATGCTACTAAAAATAATATAAGTTACAATTTAAGAACAACGAACAAAAAATTCAACAAGTAAAGAACTAAAGATCCTCCTCCGATCAGGTTCTTTAGTTCAACAGCTTGGTTTCTCGAAAGCATCTTTTTGCAGTGATGGCTATTTGCAGTGAGTTGTGATAGCATCAGACCCTTTAATTTATATATGCCTGAAGATAAGTCGAAAATACTTCTTGAGTTTTTGCTCAAAAATCTAGAATAATTCAGTTAAGGAAATCAATCCTAGTAAAACTTGGTTTCCTTAAACAATTCTCTTTCACACACGCGAGTTTCTTCAGCAAAAAATGTTAGTATCATATAAAGTCAACTTGCCATAAATAATATCGTCAAAGAGTTCTACTTGCATAAGAATTGTACATGTTTGCAACTTCTGATCAACGATATGTAGAGGATCCTGGTTCTTCAACATCGGCTTGACAGGTTATCATAATTAACATCATTAACATATCTTCAAGGGACTTGGTTTATCAAATATTATTTGTTAATTACCAAAATCAATTTTAGCACAATCCAATATTTGATATTCAAAATTGGAAGTTATTTAATGTGGGAATTCATTTTACTAGACAAATAAACCTTCTTTACATCATCTTATTCTTGTATTTCCACGATAAACTACAATTTCATTCAAACTTGTTTTTGGGGTAAGCCATCGGCCTGGAAGTCAACGGCAAATGATGAACTTTCTTCATTATTCAAAACAAAATTATGTAAGATGGAACATATAAATTATTATGAATCTATATAAATAGTACAGTAAATTATTTTCTCAATTGATAGTTACAAATATGATATCCTCAAGTATCATTAATGTAGTATCTTTTAGTTAATAATTTCATAAGTTCTACACGTACTACTAATTTGCTACACTATTGGCTAAAGCACGTACTTTGCATGAAATGTCATGCAAATTCACATGGCTTGAAGGATTCTCCCACTGTACAAGTTCTTTAATTGCCTTCTCAATCTCTTTAGTCTCCTTCACAAGTCCGTCCATGCAGAAAGCCAAGGCACTCAAGCTTAACACCACTTGGCCCTTCAACTCCTCACCATTAACAATTTGGTCCACAAACTCTTTTGAATGTTGAAAATAGGACCTGAAGTTTTCATCAATCTCCTCTTCACTTGCTGACCTTATTATATTATAAAAGCTACTCGGTGATGTTCCTAATTCAACGTCAACTGAAAGTTTCTTCTTCTCAAATTCCTTATCAAGTAGTGCTAGTGATTTGACCAAACTGACCTCCTTAAAACATTTGATGGAAGAGCCAACAAAATCTTTGAAAAGCTTGAAATCACCATCTAGATTATTTACAAAATTGTCAATTCCTCCAGATTCTTGTTCAAGTAACATAAAAGCTTGTGACCCAAAATGCAGATACTCCACAATTTTTGACAATGACCCCATAAGCTTACGATAGCAAACACCATGAAATGGCACAAACCAAAAATTGGGCTCTGCCTCAGCTTCACCAATAAATTTCCCCAACTCATTTATGTGCAATTTCAGTTTGTTTTGACTTTCAACTAAATTTCCCGATGATCCAAAACTTATTGACCCAATGCATTCATGCAAGATTTCAAAATTCTTGGAAAGCTGAAATTTTGCTAATGTTGAAGCTCTTGTGGGATGTAACAAAATGTCTACCATGATGGAACAGGACAGTCCAATAAAAGTCTCTGTTATTCTTGCTATGGCAAATTCACTTGGTGGGCCAAAACCTTTTCTACCAAGAATTAGTAGTGCCCCAATAATAGCTGCAAGCCCACCAGCTTGGCCATACATTTGGCTTTGTCTCAAAAAGCTGCTGACTATGAACCATGGGAGAAGAGACAAGAATCTAATTTGCACATATTTCTCAAAGACAAAACATCCTAAAATACCATATATTGTTCCCAACACTGTCCCTTGTGCCTTAAAATTTGCAATTGTGACAGTTGCTTCTCTTGATCCTGCTAGGCTAATTGCAACTGGAAGACCTGCCCAAAATCCATTTTCCTTGCTATAGATTGATCCGAAAAAAACAGCAAGGCCTAATGAGAGTGAACATTTGAAAGCTGGCGTGAACCTTTTGTTATTTTTGGTAATGGACAAGTAATTGGTACAAGATTTTTTCAAGAACCCTTCTTGATTTTCTTGCTTGGTGGAGCCTTCTTTGGGTGGTGAAGGGGCAATTGGTTTGTTTATGAAGAGGTTCATGCAAAATAAAAAGAATAAAGAAGGAAGATCTTTTTTTGTTGGTTGAATTGTGTGAAGTGTTTGGAAGAACTTCTGGGAATTTTCTGGATTTGACTCTGGCACAGTTGCGGATGACTCGAGGGACATGCTGTTGACTTTCTCTGAGATGTGTTCTCCTAGCATGTATAGACCAGATTTTAGCTCCGAGTTAAGAACTCCAACTGGAAATGAAGGAGAATTATCCAAGGCGATTTCCATCCCTCTTAAAGGTGTTTGAAGATCTTGAAATTTGCTCCCAGGGTTCTCTCCATATGGTCTTAGAAACTTGAATGAAAATCTTTCCCACCTCATGCTTTCCTGGAATAATTTGTACCAGAAAAAATATATCAGGACACTAAATGTAGGAGAAATAGTTAATAATGAAATTAACTTATATGCATGTATTAATGTTTTTAACATACTGTGACAGGTTAATCATCTACCTTATTTTTCATGTCATTTTTTAAGTGACTTGATATATAGTAGTATAAATTCTTGTACATTGTCCGTGTATAGAAATTGAACTCCATAAGTAAGTAAATAAGTATGTCAATATTTCATGGGACTTACTTGCTTGGTTTTAATGCTCTGGAGAAGTTTGGATCCTGTTTTGATCAAGGACTTGGCTTGAGAAATGAAAGCAAGTGCACAAGTATTGTCCTCAGCTGAAAATGCCTTCACAAACAAGTTAAACCTCTCTGAAGCATTTTCAGCAAAGAGCTTGCAATTCCGTTTCACCTGAAACATAGAAGAATCTGGTTATTCGAAATCATTAGTATTAAGTTATTTATCGTTAAGAAATCTAATCAGGCGAGCGTCCGAGTTACATGCATCATGACAGTGAGGTGGGTGAAGAACATCATATAAGAGATCAGGGTTCAGATGAGACAAAAAAAGCTCGTTAATTTTTTTCATTTGCCTAAACTTTGATAGGCAGAAGTACTCGACAAATAGTATGGTGGGAGATAGCTAAGTTCCTAGCGGAATAGCCAAGGTCCACAACTGAAAATAAAATTATATATATACACAGACATACGCCCGATTAGTAGGAAAGGTGCATGCTTAATGTTTGAAAATGTGAGGAGTACTATAATGCGTTACACCATGAAATGCATGTAACAGAAGGTGGTAATTAAAGTGTACCAACTGGATGTAGCACTATTATTTTATTTTCAAACAAACCATGCACGAGAAAATAAGGTGTATCAAGAATTAATTGTCACCTCGCAACATGCCAGGAATGGGTAGGGAAAAATCAAGGCCAAAACACAAGCCACAGCTCCTAGCCCTGTGCTAGCCGCAACATGAAGAGGATGCATAATAGTTTCGGTTAGGCCACCATTAATATAAGCTATCACATAAACAACAACAATTTGGCCTAGTGATATGCGCTTAGCTATCAAGTGAGTGTTTTCGGGTAAAACCACCACGAAGGCGCTAATAGCCACCGCGATGGAGGTGGTGCTGGCTGTGAGGCGGGCCGGGCCAATTAACCACAGGCTGAGAATAGCGGGGCAAACACCTTGAATGGTGGCGTAAAGTGCATTCCAACAGCCACGAAATGTGTCACCTAAGGTTGCATCGGTCACAATAAGAATAACAGTAACGTAGGAAAAAGCTGGGAATGCGACTTGCTTCTTGATATATGGTGGTCCGAAAAGGGTGGTTAGACCAACTATGGTGCAAGCCAAGGCGGTTCGAAGGGCAGAGGCAAGGCAAGTCCGCCACATGGCTCGAGCTCGACTCGATTCAAAGGTTGGGGTTGCCATTGTGAAGTGCTCGAGATAACAAAGAAGGAAAAATAACCTAAGATTTTAATGAAGTTGAATAATGTTTTATTTTTTTGGATCTTTGCTAAGTTTAGCTAAGCTTGTGTTGCGTCTCTCAAGTCTCTCAATGAGAATGAGAAAAAGAGGGATGTGCATTTTAGAGGTAGGAGGGGGGTGTTTTTATAGAGGAAAATGATATGTAGAACAGCACGTGAGGCAATATATAGTAGGCAGGGGCGGAGGGAGGAAGGGCCAAGGGGTATCGAACTCCCTTGGGCGAAAAATTATACCGTTTATACATGGTTAAAATTATATTTTATGTATATATAATAGACGTTGAACCCCCTTTGACTTTTTCGTGTATTTACTTTTTCATATTTTGAACCCCTTAGTAAAATCCTAGCTCCACCACTGATAGTAGGACCCACATCTATGGAAGCAGAGACAACTGATCATATATATAATTTTAACATGTACAAATTTTTTTTACTTCAAAGAGGCAGATATGATTAATAAAAATATTACTTATAGAATTTCAAGAAGAGAACAAATTATGTCTTGATAATTCTTTTAGTAAAACTTTTAACATAAGACAAAAGGAAAAATGCAAACCACAAAAGAAGTATGAGTTTTGATCCGTTAAGTTGGCTGACAATTGAAGTAAGATCCTAAATTTTAACAAAAAATTAACAACCATAAGGTTGAACCATACATGTGAACCAAAAGTTTCATAAGTGAAATGACTGAAGAACTAAAATTGATGGTTCAACTTTAAGATTCTTACAATTAAAGTCATTGCACTCAAGAAATTTTGGTTCACAATTATATATGCTCTGTATCCAAAATACTATCCGCTATGATAGATATACATGTGAAATTTTTGTTAATGTCGCTTTATTCTTAAAGTTGACAAGTTATGGTTCCTCCCAATATATTACAACTGTAAAATATTCATATCCGATTATCCCCACTCACTATAAATAATAAATAAGGCACTATATCTATGAAATAACTATACCTGCAAAATTGAACCCAAAAATCTAAGTCGAATAGGTGTAAGGAGATTTAAAAACCCTTAAATATAACACGTTGAACATACCATTAATATAAAAGTCGTGGGGTTTTCTCTTGCTCCTCTTTGTCTTTCTTGTTCTTCTTTTTTGAGACTTAATAAATTTTCGTGAATGCTGGTAAGAGAATAAGCCGTTACCAATAATTGAAGAAAGGAAATGGAAAAGTGGGGAGGGTTGTTGCGGCCAGAGAGGGAGACGGGAGTAAGAAAAATGAACTTTAGGTTTTAGGGATTTACTGTTTGGCCAATATGCCTCTTTTACGTGTCTTATGTATAAAATCTACACTATAAGTAGCGATTATGATGATGTAATTAATAAATATAATAATTAACATTAAGTAAATGGAAAAAACCAACTATTTGCATGAGCTAAAGGTTATTCTAAAATAAATATTTTCTTTATAACTCTTTTCATCCTACATGGTATTAGGGCTGCTTGTCGGGCGGATTGGACGGATAATTACGCTTAACGGTTATCGGCTTTTAAAAGTGCTAATCCGCTAGCCAACCTATAAGATATCGGTTGGTCCGGTATCGGATTAGCAATTATCGGACGGTTATCGGGCGGTGTATCAGTTAAATCTAAGAGAAAAATGAATGATAAAATCACATGTAGTCAAGGAAATTACCTGCCTTTAAAGTGACTCAAAATGTAATATTTTTACTTTATAGGTTATAAAGAAGATACTGATATCCTCCAAAAAAAAAAAAAGGATAGGAATATAACCAAGAAGATTGAAATATTGGATTCAATATTAGTAAAAATACCGTAGCAAGTAGCAACAGTTTTCCAAGAAAATTAGCAAACTACAATATAGGCGAACAAGAAACAGGGAATGAACTATTTGATAGAAAACAACCAGGTTTCACAATTAACAGAAATAGAGAGACATATTTTAGGTTGAGGCTTTAGCTTTAGGTTTACAAGTTACAATCACAATACATATTTTATTTGTTAGGGCTAAGAATATAAATATGACAAATTCTTAACGGATTAACGGTTTACCCGATAAGAAAATTGAGTAATCCGCCCCCGCACCTATAAGCCGATAACTATAAAATTTTAATCCATTCCCCAACCGCTGATCCGATAACGCAATACCATTAAGCCAATAAGCCAATTTTGCGGTTGGGTTATCGGTAGCGGTTCGGTTCGGTTTTGAACAGCCCTACATGGTATAGTTAGTTTTGTTATATGCTCCCCTATTTTAATTATATTAAATTCTTAATATTTAGTGTTTAGATAAATTTATGATAAATTATTAAAATAACGTTAGACCATAAAATGAACAACCTGTATATTAATGTTTAATACAAAGTTATAGTTTAATATGACTTATAAATAATGTTTAATATGAATTATGATATAGTATTAGTTAGTTTTATTATACACTTATATATCAACCATATTAAATAACATTTTTTTATAGAACTTAATAACATCTAAAAGTATTATAAAATATCAAATAATAGTACAAGACAATTTTTGTATACAAATTATATTAAATTCTCAATTCGTAGATATAGTATATAATTTGATTTATGATAGTTAATAACCCATTAAGATAGTAAAGGACCGTTACAATATAAGTGGTAAAAGTTATAATTGTTTAAATTTTACATAATAGTTTTTCACATATTAATTAGATATTTCCATTATTTTTTAAATTATAGTTGGAAGTTAAAATTAATACTTATTTAATAAGAATTATCATATAGTTAATTTTTATATGGACTTAGATATCAACCATATTAAATTCTTAATCCTTAGTGTAACTTAATAAAATAAAATTATGTAAAAATTTCTATGAATAATAATATCAGTGATAGAGATTTCGTCAATAATTCGGCATGCATTAGCGCAAATTAGCGATAAATTTCATTTTTAGTCGTAAATTCATCATTGTTTCAATATATCTTTTTTCTATTTATTTAGTGATGAAAATATAAATCGATCATTATTCAACGTCTATGTAGTTAGAAAATGTCAAGAAAAAATTATTATTAATATATCAAAACTAAATGCACCAACGCGACTGCAAAATATTTCAATATATGAGCATAGTCATATTTTAAATATATGAAATTACTTTTAAGTAATTGTTAGAAATAATTAAAGACCATATACACAATATCTCTACAACTATTAAATCTCCAATATGAATATATAAATTTTGAAAATAAGTGATTGCACAAAGGAAATTACTCTATTTCAAAATAATAAAATATTAGATATACATAAATATCTCTATAATCACTAAAAAATTGATTTTACATACAAAATTATATAATTAACATAAAAATAACAAGTTGCAATAAATAATATGGGAGCAAAATAAATTTTGAGGTTACAAGTAGGTATACAAATGATCTATTAATGAAGATTACTTTTTATTTGAATGGTAATTAATTCTTTAATTTATTACAATGAAATAACTATATTCTATCTTTTAGGAAAAATCTAATTTTCATATTTAATTTCGTTTCATAACTTAACATTGTTCCTTTCTAGCCGAGGGTCTTTCGGAAACAGGCTCTCTGCCCCACAAAAATAGAGGTAAGGCCTGCGTATATCCTATCCTCTCTGGACCCCACATGTAGGATTACAATGGGTATGTTGTTGTTGTAACTTAACGGCTTATCCTTGTTAAACCATCTCTTATCATGATTTTCGTAATCGATGCAACTATATTAATTTATTATAGTTAAGTTATTGTGGTTAAAGTACTACCGTTGCAATGGTTACCTCGCGTGTATAACCAAAGTTATAATTAACTACGAAAGTATATTGTAACTCTAAAATTGTAGTTATTCATTTTGTCATGACAAATAATTGTAATTATTACGAAAATTATTTTCACTTTTTCTCAAATATAACTTGAAGAAAAAATATTCGTTTAGCTACAAGATTTTGTTTCAAATAATTTAATGTGGCTAATAGATAATTATTGCTACACTAAATTTCAACTCGTGATAAAAAATAATGATTAACTATGAAAGTTTATCACAACAATAAATCTGTGGCTATATTATTTCATCATGATAAATAATTGTAGACATTAATTAAGCTGACTATTGCCACGATTTTCTAGTACTCGAAGCAAAAATATTTGTTTCGCTACAATATTTTATTTTTAAATAGCTTTTGTGGCGAAAAGGTTACTATTGCTACAACAAGTTTCAACTTGTAGCAAAAATTACTGATTAGATACGCAATTTTACTATAGCAAAAGATCCGTAGCTATATCATTTAACTATTGCCACAATTTTTTTTAACTTGAAGCAAAAATATCTATTTAGCTACAACATTTTGTCTCAAATAATTTATTGTGACTAAAAGGTTACTATTGCTACAATACGTTTTAACTTGTGGCAAAAATTAATGATTAGCTACAAAGTTTTATTGTAGCAAAAGATCTGTGGCTATATCATTTAAATATTGCCACAATTTTTATAACTTGAAGCAAAAAGTTCTATTTAGCTACAACATTTTGTTTCAAATAATTTATTGTGGCTAAAAGATTACTATTACTACAGTAACTTCTATCGCGTGACAAAAACTTATGATCAGCTACAATTTTTATTGTAGCAATAAAGTTGTAGCTATTTAGGTAATTATTGTCATGATTATTAGCAATTATAGCAAAAGTGAGTAATTAGCTTTGTCAATTAAATTTTCGTGGCTAAGAAATTTTACGAGTTTATAGATAGCCATGAAACTCAAACTTTTGTGGCTATTACTATATATTAGCCACGATTTTTAAAATCATAGCTAAGATTTTGTCGCTATAGATGCCTTATGTTGTAGTGTCGGGAGAGGGGGGTGGACACCACACCAATCCAAGAACATTAGTATAAACTAGAAACTACGTGGGGCCGGGGGGATTGGGGGGGGGGGGGGCAAGGAGTGGATTAAAATATGAGTTTAAGTTTGATGCACCGTCAGTGTAACAAACTTCTTACACAATCAGGTAATTTTAAAGATAAATATGTAATTTTCTTCTTAAATAATATTAGCATCTTTTTTAAAATTATAATTAGAAGTCAAAACATATTAAAGGCAATTTGAACCCTAGCTGAACTGTAACTAAAATTATTTCCTTCCCCAATTCACTGCCATGACAGCAGCAAAATGCAGCGTTGTCGCAGTTCTTTTCTTTTCCTGTTTTTATTCCCTCGGTTTTTTTTGAATACTGAAGTTCATTAGTTGTTTTCTTTAGAACACCTAATTCATAACATTCCCATGATACAAATAATAATGTAATCCTTTTCTCCCTCCTTTGCAACGAACACTTCAAAGCAATTAATTTCCATGGCAAAGTACCAATAAATTTTAGAAACAAGACAGAAAGGAAAATTTAAGAAAGTTAGATTTAATTCAAAATAAGGAAATAAAATTGGTAAAGTGTGATTGTTAAGGACTAACAGAAGAATGTACAATATAATGGGTTCCATTCAAGGTCTTCTGATATGTGTGTAGAAGGAGAAAAGGAGGCAACGGGATGGGCTGTTTGACCGATGATGAACTGTTTGACGGATGATGAAGATGGAGGGTTTGGAGGAGAGAGAGGAATGATACTCCCTCCGTTTCAATTTATATGAACCCATTTGACTGGACATTACATTTAAGAAAGAGGGAAGACTTTTGAAACTTGTGATTCAAAATAAGCTTTGAAAATTTGTGTGACTGTAAATCATTCATAAAGTAAATTTGTTTTCAAATTAGGAAAGAGGTCATTCATTTTGGCATGGATTAAAAAGGAAATAGGTTCAAACAAGTTGAAACAGAGGGAGTACAAAATAGCTGTGTTTAATTATTTTACAAAAAGAAAGTAAAAACTAAATAAGTGGCTTGGTAACCTGCTATAGCAGGTCGTTGTTATCTGATGGTATAAAAAATTTATACACCGACAGTTCATCAAACTTAAACTCTTAAAATATTGATGAGGATAATTAAAAGGTTTTTAAACGAGGTAACAATGATCCTCCAGTAGTATTGCGATTCTTTTACACTTTGTTTGGATGGTTGTTACGTATTGTTTCATAATGCATCGAATTGTATTGTATTGTATTGTATCGTATTGTATTGTTTTGATTAACACAATGTTTGGATATATTTTATCGTTTTCCGTCGTTATATAATCTCACATATCAACGATTTGAAGGATAAACCTATAAGAAAAGTAGAGTACGGGATAGAGCAATCATGAAAAGCTAGGGTAAATGATAAAATTGAATTATTAGATAATAAAAATGAGAAAAAGAGATAAGGTAACGAATCAATAACACCAAGTCGTTACATAAAATGAAACTTTTCATCATTATGTAATGATGGATTTAACGATACGATACATTAAAATTTAAGTAACAATCAAAACAAATATTGTATTTAAACTAACAACACAATACAATACAATAAGTAACAACCATCCAAACAAGCTGTTAGATACTTTAGCTAAAATAGTGGATATGAATTTGGATTACCGCAATGATTAATTCAAATGGGAGAACAAAATGGTGATCAAACTATACGCACTCATATTGGTTTGCGTATGTTGTATAAATGATATCAATGGTAAAAGCCCCCACATATGCCACCTTTTAAAAAGAAGGCTCTCTATAAGGTCAACTTTGCACATAACCTACATTTTTTAATTATATCAAACGTTTACTTACACCCGAATTTTATGCTGCATATATCTTATAGGGGAGGGTTATAGTAGACTCTAGACCTTTAGAATTAATTTGTGAAGGAAAGAAAGTAAAAGTTAATTTCTCCGACCTGAGCTACCTTAAGTGCGATCCATCAAGCGTTAACAAATTTGACATTTCGGTACTCTTACTTAACTAATTAGTACGATATATGTGTAGATAACAATTAAAAAAAAAAAAAAAAACAAATGTGAGGAAATAATTTAAGCCATGAAACAGTTTATTCTACACATGATATATCCTTCAAAGGAGAATAGAGAAGAGGAATCTGTAATATATACTCCAAAAGTTTAACTTGTGACGCACAATTAATACGGTTACGTCCTAAAAGTTTTGTGATTCTTTTTACTTTATACGTCCAGATCAACAGTATGAAACTTTGATGAAAAATGTGCAAGAGGCATCAGAGAGTTTGAAGAATGAATAGACCACCTTTAAATTTATTTATGCAAAACATAGGAAGTACAAAAAACAAACACCAACAAATTAGACACAAATGAAGGAACGTTTACTCCTATTTTCATTTTAATTTAAGCTATAAAGACGTCAAATTCTTAATTTGGACAAGACATTACAATGGAAATAATCATAATTCATGGCTCAGGTCCTTAATTACCGTACAGGTGTCGTGGTTCTTGCAATTGTGAATATTTGGGATTGAAAGCTACAATATTGAATGTTACAGTAATCTCTATTAACAACAGTTGCCATCACTTGCAACTTCATTTTTCATTAATAGTGTCCTGTTTGGTATCCTAAACCAAATAAATAAATAAATCATGATATGACGACAAAGCAATTCTACAAATTTTATCTCCCTGTTACTCCTCAATTGAACACTACATTCATTTGTACATTATTTTTGTCTTGCTCTTGTCTCTCGTGCTATTAGATTTTGCATTTCTCATATTACTCATGTCGTTCTAGTGACGGGATTTTAAAAGTTGTTTTTTTTATACGGTTTATAATGTCTTTCTTTTGTGCATATCTTGAGGTTACTAATAATTTTTGGATTTATATCAAAACAATGGTAGAGATAGTTCATTAGCATCGTGTAGATATATAAATTAAATGGCTTATTAGTAACTATCTTTGCGTAATTATTCTTAGATAGCAACGGAAGATTCAGATTACGTAATGTTCTTTTTGAATAAGACAAATAGAGTGATTATAAAGATTTATTTTAAAGACGGTTTAAGCTCTATCTGAAAAAGCAAGATTTAGAATCTTTTACTAATATTCTACCTTGATCTCAATTATCTCCTAGATCTATGCACTTAAGAGTTTTCTGTTAATTGGCTGTTAGCATTAATCACATGGGCTAGCTTAATGATTCTAATCATTGCACGACCAGCTCGTATGGAAAACAAAGATTAGATAAACCATTCGAGCACAATCTAATTATCTAATAGTCTACTATTACTCACTGATCAGTGCAAACAAAGATTGGAACCACTCTGCGCTTAAAGCCTTTAATTACTGATGATCAAAATAAATATTAGTATCCACTAAATATTGAGCCGGGGGTCTTTCGGAAACAGCCGTCCTACCTTGGTAGGAGTCAGGTCTGTGTACACTCTACCCTCCCCAGACCCCACAATGTGGAATTTCACTGGGTTGTTGTTGTTGTAAACAATAAGATGCCAAACATGAAACAATTTTACTATTGGACTTATAAGGGGTTAATGTGCCAATCACCCAATTAATTGCTAATTATAAGGAAAGATCGCGAAACTAAGCTTGTCGTACTGCTTCAGGACCAAAAATAAAAATAAAAAAAAAATAATCACGTGAAATAAAGCTATGAAACAGTACTCAATATTTAAATAAAAGCATTTTATGTGTAAAAGGAGAGTGGTTTACCCTATAGGAATTCCACTATATTAATAAGTTAGGTTATGCTGCTTGAGTCTGTGAAATGATCTTTGAAGATGGGAAAGGGTCAAATCGGATTAGGCAAATTAAAATACCCAGAATATTAGTAGTAGCTTTTTCAAACATCACACCAAGTTAGTTAAAGAAAAAGTTGCACATCGTATTCTTCCTATAATATACTAGTACATATTTTTTTGTTTTTCTGTGGATAGAATTCATACTTTTATTTTTAGCAAACTATATTCAAAGAAATTCATTGTATGTGTATGTGTCAAGTGATTAAGAATTTATTCTGTAAAGCAAAGAGTTTGTCTAATCTTAAATTCTGTTACGTCATGACAGTTTTTCTTTTTTTGTGCAAGAAAAAGGTATTTTTGAAGTGGTTTACAAAGTTCTATTTAGCGTTTCAATACATAAGAGTTTAGAATATTATATTTGGATTTTAAAGAGAGACAAGGTGCGGTTATAGCTCATGTCACATAAACTTTATTTTGTTGGTGGATCATTGTGTCAATTCGTGCACATAGAAATAAATTAAGGCAAGAAAACAAATAAATAAAGGCATATATCACTACCTACCAACCTTCTTCTAACAAGCTGACATCAAAAACAGAATGTATATATGTTTCCCTTGAAATTGGTAGCTGCCTGCAGCTTAATAATTTTATGATTTTACATGGTTGGTTTCTCACGCAACTCTACCAAATAACTAGCTAATTAGGTTTTGTTTTACCTTTTATTTTTTTAGCAATATAACTTTTTTTTTTTTTTGAAAATAAAAAAGGAAATAAGAAAATACAAAGAGTAGAGGGAGACTAGATGAATACCTCTAGATATAAAAAAGTTGAGAGCATTTCTTTTAGTTGAAACGATCTTTTTAATGGAAAATGATCTTAAATTATGTTTGGATGAGTTCTGGCCTACATTCACTGTTTTTTTTTTTTTGGCCAAATTCATATTTTAGGATTTGGTAAAAGTTAATTAATTTTTGGTTAGAAAAATTAGTTTGATAATTTCCCTGCAATTAAACTATAAATTTTATGACTTTCTATGTAATTTACCCTCTCCATTTTTTTTCCTTAAGAAAATCGAACAATTCTTTGTTGCATTGATCCTCATTCCTCTGTGTCATATTTTTATACAGTGCTGTCTGTATAGCATTAGATGCAGAATTTGCTAGGTTTTGTCTTGTGGTTTCTTGGCAATATATTTTAAGAGAAGCCCTACAATTCTCTCCTGTTTCCCCCAAAAATGACAAGTCGATTGAATTCAGCAGGATAGCGTAACATAGATAAGTGAAGTCATATTATTCGATTTTGTTGTCTTGTAAAGGTTACAACCTCAAAGATTTCGAAATATTCTTGGAGAAGGGGAGTTTCACCCAACTCCGTATCTAGGAAGAACACTGCATGCGTATTGAATTATATCACTAAGGCACCTGCATCTAGTAAATCTGAATCTAATACCAAGCCAAATATCTTTTTTAGACTGCTAGTCTAGGACTTAAAGTTTAGGAAATTGAATTTGTCCAAGCTCGATTGACAGATTCCTGCCATTCCAAATTTCTACTGTAAGTATATAGTATCAACAACTTAAAAATACAGAGCCGGAGCCAGAATTAAAATTTTATCGTTTAAGATAGCGATATCACACATTAGTAATTGATTTCTGAATTTATTTTTTATACATATTTAGTGAATTTTGAAATACAAATAAGGGAGTTGAACTAAAAAATTACTGGATTTGGCCAAACCCTTGCTTGGACAGCTGGACTTCTAGCTCAGCTCATGTGTCCAAGGGTATTAAGGATATATAGAAGATAACTGCATATAACTAGATCTATTTAATAAATATAGGATATTTTAAAAAATATATAGGTTTACGCAGCGTGCCAATATACAATATTAGACAAGCTAAATTATATTATCAGTGCACATGACTTGAATCATTTTGTATGACATAGTGGGAAAAGAAAGGGCAGAGAAAAGCGGACAATGAAAATAGAATTCGCCCTTGTTATACGAAAGAACTCTCACACACATTACTAAAGACAGATGAGGGATTACTGTTCACTGTGTTTCTTCTGATATGATATACTCCATATTGTTCTGTCCATTTCATACTGAAGTGAAATTAAACAAATATCGACCCAGAAAAGGCAAGAGAGTGAACATAACGATAATGGCAAAAGCGAATGTCATTTTGCACAACAATACAAAAGAGTGGAAAAAAGCGAGGAGGGGGGGGGGGGGGGGATAAAAAATAAAGAGAAATATTACCACTTTTCTTTAAAAACAAACATATAATGCGTTTGTCATGAATATACTATAAATATTGTCATTAGTTATTACTCCCTCCTTTCATTTTTACTTGTTCACTATACTAAAAATAAATTTTCACTTTTCTTATTTTACCCTTAACATTAATTACTCATTTTCAAATCATCTCCCAAGTTTATTGAGACTATACACCAATTAATATGGATAATATGATAAAATACATACTTCATTTATTAATTCTTAAGGAGCGTGTAAAGTCAAAAGGGGATAAGTAAAAGTAAACAGAGAGAGTATATTTAATTTCGAAATAGGAAAGCAGAGACGCATCCATGCTTTAGCCCTCTTATCACTGCTTCTACCTAATTAAAACTTGCGATAAAATGACCTTTCTTAGAGCCCGTTTGGATTGGCTTACAGCTTAAAGCTGTTTGCAGCTTATAAGCTGAAAAAAATAAGTTGGGGTAGTCCAACTTATTTTTTTTGGCTTATAAGTTGTTTTCAGCTTATAAGCTGCTTTAGATAAATTAAGTCAAATTGGTCCAATTATTTTTTTGAGCTTATTTTAAGCATAAAATGACTTTAAGCTGGCCAGCCAAACACTCAAAAAAGCTGAAAACAGCTTATAAGCCAACTTATAAGCCAATCCAAACGGGCTCTTAATTAATAACCGACAATAATGTACATTACAATATTGTCCAATAGGATTGATGACTTACCGGCATATTCAATCACTTTGTGGTACTAGACTAGCTACCAATTGCTTGATCAAAATTCTAGCCTTATTGCGAATCAAAAACCAAATTCCACAACCTATTGCGAGTTGAATTAATTTAATAAAAAATTGTGTTTCATTAATAAAGGCAAGAATACGATGTGGGGATTTCCTAGAGGCATGATCTCAAAAAAACAAAAATAGATAGAAAAATGGTCATGCTAGAGACATAATTCACCATGGATATAAATTTGAGATCCTTCCGAATGAGCCGAGAGAATCTTATTTATTCTCTTTTGTTTTCTTATATAAGGAAATAACTAAATAATAATAAAAGAATGGAATTTCTTTATTATCTGAGAGAATCTTGTTTTTTGTTATTGTTATTCTGACGTTAACAAATTATGTTTCTTTGGAATATTGCAGGATATTGATGCCTCAGGTGACAGACTAGAATTAACATTCAACTCTCCAATCATTTGCAATTAACATAGGAAAACTGGGGAAAAAGTTCAATTAGGTCATCATATTTATAAAGTACAACAACAACAACAATAAGCCCAGTATAATCCCACCATGTGGGGTCTGGGGAGGGTAGAGTGTACGCAGACCTAACCCCCACGTTGAAAGGTAGGGCGGCTGTTTCCGAGAGACCCTCGGCTCAAGAGAAGAAAACAAGACAAAAGGTCAGATAGGGCCAAGCATATCGAAAATAATATGAAAACAAGGAATAACAAAAGCGAGAAAGTCATGGTAGAACAGTCCGGAAAGAAAGGAGCCGTAACTACTATAAATAAATAAGATAACCAAAGTACAACGACCCCACAAATAAAAGCAGCAATCAAATGGCAATAAACAAATGAGCATAACTACAACTACTATGGTGGAAGGATAAGCCACCTAGCCTTCTATCCTAATATGAGTCCTCCACAACCTCCTATCTAAGGTCATGTCCTCGGTGAGCTGAAATTGTGCCATATCCTGTCTAATCACCTCTCCCCAATACTTCTTCGGCCTCCCTTTGCCTCTTCTGAAACCGTCCATAGCCAACCTCTCACACCTCCGCACTGGAGCATCTGTGTCTCTCCTCTTCACATGCCCAAACCATCTCAGCCTCGCTTCCCGCATCTTGTCCTCCACTGATGCGACTCCCACCTTGTCTCGGATATCTTCATTTCTAATCCTATCCTTCCTAGTATGCCCACACATCCACCGCAGCATTCACATTTCCACGACTTTCATCTTCTGAACGTGAAATTTCTTGACTGGCCAACACTCCGCCCCGTACAATAAAGTCGGTCTAACCACCACTTTGTAGAACTTGCATTTAAGTTTTGGTGGCACTTTCTTATCACACAGCACTCCGGAGGCGAGCCTCCATTTCATCCATCCTGCACCAATACGATGTGAAACATCGTCATCGATATCCCCATCTCCCTGTATAATAGACCCAAGATATTTGAAACTTCCTTTCTTTTGAATGGCCTGGGTACCAAGCTTCACTTCCTCGTTAGCCTCACGCGGTAGGCCACTGAACCTGCACTCCAAGTATTCTGTCTTGGTCCTACTCAATTTAAATCCTTTAGACTCCAACGTCTGTCTCCAGCCCTCCAGCTTATCGTTAACTCCATTGCGAGTCTCGTCAATCAGGACTATGTCATCCGTGAACAACATACACCAAGGCACCTCACCTTGTATTTGTCGCGTCAATTCATCCATCACCACGGCGAATAGAAACGGGCTAAGAGCTGATCCCTGATGCAACCCCATTATAACAGGGAAGTGCTCCGAGTCTCCTCCTACCGTCCTTACTCTGGTCTTAGCTCCATCATACATGTCCTTTATCGCTCTAATGTACACCACAGGTACACCTTTAGCCTCCAAGCATCTCCATAGGACCTCTCTTGGCACTTTGTCATAGGCCTTTTCTAGGTCAATGAATACCATGTGCAAGTCCCTCTTCCGCTCCCTATACTGCTCCACCAATCTCCTTACAATATGAATGACTTCTGTAGTCGAGCGTCCCGGCATGAATCCAAACTGGTTCTCTGAAATAGACACACCTCTCCTCACCTTCATTTCCACCACCCTTTCCCACACTTTCATAGTGTGACTTAGCAGCTTGATACCTCTATAGTTGTTGCAGCTTTGAATGTCTCCCTTGTTCTTGTACACAGGAATCATTGTACTCCACCTCCATTCTTCCGGCATCTTCGCTGTCTTGAGAATGACATTAAACGACCCAGTCAACCACTCTAAGCCTACCCTGCCTGCATTCTTCCAAAATTCCCCAGGGATCTCGTCAGGTCCGGTCACTCTTCCCCTGCGCATCCTACGAACAACTTCTTTAACCTCCTCAACCTTTATACTCCTACAATATCCCAAGTCGCGACGCCTATCCGAGTGCTCCAGGTCTCCCAACACAATATTTATAAAGTAAAAAAATGCATTTTAGAGACAGCAAAAGTTTTATCTTTTCAAGTGAGCAAGCTGGTGACATATGCAGTTAGGACATGGCAAATTAAATGCTTGGCACACTTCCATAGTTCCATATAATGCATTGTCCTATCAGTGGCCGGAACTTGATGGGGATGCAACTAAAAAACAAATAAACTACTCTTTATTTTTCCTCGAAACAATAAGCTATTTTCTATTCTTTTCCTCATTCCCATGACACAATTGAAGAAAGAAAAATAACGATTATAAAATGAAAATGAAAATATTGAAAAGTTAGGTTTTGTATGATGGAATGAGGATTATAGCTTACCATTACAGTGAAAGGTCACCAAGTTCATTAGTTCTCGACTTCTGTTAATTTTCTTGATGACTGAGGAAATCTTAGTGCATGGTTGGTAAGCACCAATATTTGAATATTCTTTGACATTAGCCACCTTACTTTTTATCTTTTGTTTTGCTTTTTAGCACACGAACATCTTATTAACTACAACGTTATTAGTGTAATATAAAAGTGTCTGTCCTTGAAATGTATGTAAATGGAAGTGCCACCTTCATCCTCATAGGCCAAAACATGATAAAGCAAATTGGAGGAATTTCGATACACTAATTGGATACGTACTGGAGTCAATCAAAGTGGATGTCTGGATGACCTTCAACTTGCGTAAAATATGCACAACCATGTGCGTCAAAGTATACAATATTTGAAATTTGAACTTAAACACGAGAAGAATTGCTATTCAAATCTGCATATAAGGTTTCTATCCCACAAAAAGGTTTCTTCCTAGTCTCGATGATGCTCCTTTTTTTCCATAATCACAAAATGAAAATTTTGGAACTCTTGAATACAAATGTGTGTTCTATGATACTTCAGTTTTCATTATTTTTGTACATTAAATTCAATAACAAACTAAGAAGGCAGGGAAAAATCAGAAAAGAGTATAATTGGAAATGTTTATTACTTAGGAGTTAGGAGCACCAAAATAGAATATTAGGCCCCTAGACAGATTAAAACGAATTCATATTTGTGGTCACGGCACTAGTATCATGTCACCTAATGCTAGAAAGAGGAGGGAACATGGGCATGATATTATTCCACCGAATTATGTTGCAACCCGATTAGAGAAGCCTAAGAGATGTTGAATTAATTCCTTCCACATTTGAATGGAAAATCCTCAACCTCATTTTTACTAGAATTGAATGGCTGTGAAATGCTTGTTTCTTATATGAGAAAGGAAAGTGGAAATGTCGTTCTTTTCTCTTGTGCATAAGTGAGGTTTCATATAGCCAACTCCAACTTGTTCAGAATTGAGACGTAATTATTAATATTGTTGTAGAAGGTAAAATTAAAGAAGAAAGAGCCTTTGGTGGGATTTAGACAGTCATGAAACCTACTTTTAAATGCTCTAAGGTGAAACTGCACTCCAGTTACTCTCTATTTTACAATAACTGTACATCAAATCACAACTAATTGTGTATAAATGCTTAATACTCGTTGCACTCCATTTTAACTTATTTAATTCCAATCCTTTCTCTTTAGGAAGGTATAGTTATTGGGTGGTGTTAAATGGCACAACTCATTTTAGCACAAACTATGACAACATATGTACAAAGTCTACTTTATCCTTAATGAAAAATGGCTCCAACATTTGATATTTCCCTCTAAATTTTTTCTCTCCAAGACAAAGCAATTATTACACTTAAGCATTTCATTTTTTCAACACCTAGAACTCATAAATTGATCTTGTGTAAAGATTCACTTCAATTTTTTCCTCTAAATTTTTTATACATTTTATACATACACCTAGTTTAATTATACAGTCAATCTATTTGTACGGTCTACCAATACAAACTACATGTCGATATACCCTATAAATATCTTCTAAATAATAATAAAAAAACTAAATTACATACAAAAGTTGTCTAATTTTTTGACGAATTTTCATTTATTATATAAAAAAATGATTGTATTGAATCAAAACTTAGTAAAAAAATTTACTCAACTATATAATATTTAGCTAATTTGAAGTAATTCAATGTTTGAATTACAGTCAATCATAGTGTTCACTGCTTGCTTTGTCCTTTTAAAAAAAAATTGATTGAATTAAATCAAAACTTGTTAATTGTTCCTCAATCATATCTAATACTTATCTAAATGTTTGCTAAATTAAATCTTTCATTCATAGTCAACCATAGTGTTGACTACTTGTTACATCTGATGTTTTTCTTGTCATACCCCATTTTAACCGGGTTAAATTAGAAGTACGACATATTGGTGATTCCTATTTGTTTTGTTTTAAGGAGTCGCTACCAAATTAATTTAACGGTGAATTAGGACACCTAAATGTTAACTAAAGTAAAGTAAAAACTAAACCTCCGTTAATAGTCTGCTTAACCAGTGTGATTCTAGGTAAGTGCTCTATATTATCCTAAAGGGAAGGGGTTAGGCATCCTTTAGAATCCGCTAACTACGGTTGTCCGGCCAAACTTAGGTTAATTAATTAGGGCTAAAGATGCAAATATAATATTTAAAATTAAAGAAAATAGCTTATAAATACTGCTAAAGTTTTAAAGAAAATATAAAATGTTGCTTAAGATGAGGTTTAGAGAAAATATAATGATTTGCATAAAAGAAGATTTTAAATGCCATTTTGAATAAAACTTATGAAAATTGCTAAAGCTCTAAATAATGATGCTTTTTAAAATAAGATTTGCATAGAATACATAAATAGAAGAAAACCCGGGTTTGTGCAGCGTTTTAATTAATATTTGAAACAACTCAAATGGTGAGATATTAATGATTTTTTTTTTTACGATTTAAGAGTATAAACAAAAATACAAAATAGCTAGTGTGAATTTTAAATAAAACTTATATTGTATCAATATGGTGATGTAGAAATACTTTATTTTTTCTTTAAATATGATGGAAAAGGGACATAAGCTTCCTTCCTTTTCATTAGCTTTATTAATTATGCTTAGCTAAAATGATGTGTGATTGATTCCAAATTTGAAGAGTTATTTAAGAAAATATGCTTGAATTTATATTTACGTATTAGTGGTGTTTTGGAAATCAAAAATATGAATTTATGCCATCAATTATTTTAGAAGCAAATATTATAGATTGTATGAATGATTTTAATGTGGAAAGAAGAAAATGAAACTTATGGGATTAATTATTGGTTTTATTTAAACTAACTACCCATTATTAAAACTAAACCTACTAATTATTTAAGATTTATCTAAACTAAGAAAACAAAACAAGCAAAGAGTTAGTTGCATAATACAAATTAATATGCACAAAATAAATAGAGGAATAGATAATTTGAATGGGCTCAGCCCGTTTTAAAGAGAGCTGCTGCAATCGGATTGTTGTTGCTGTGGACCGTTCCAGTCCATTGGGCTTGGGCCACAGAGTTTTATGGATCATTTTTTGCTGCGGACAGAGGGCTGAACACAAGAGGAGTCTTGTTGGGCTTTTAGCCCAACGCCAAATGCGGGAGATGACGAGTCACTTGGACTCGTACGCGATAGTCATGCATAAAATAAAAGTAAAAGGATTAGGAAATGAGCAGATTAGATAAGGAAAATAAATAGACAAAGGTGAATTCTTAGACAAAAAGCATAACCAGCAGAGTCTAACGAGATACAAGTTCCAAAGAAAATCAACATGAAACTTAATTGCAAGCCAAACTAAAATTCATAGAGTTTAAAAATCGTTGTACTAGTCATTTTTAGGGACTTGATTTTTCTAGCTTAGCTACTGGTTCATACAAGTATAAGTTAGATATCAAATCTATGTGATGGTTTTAGTTATAGACTCAAATACCAAAGGTTGAAGACAGTAGCAGCTAGCTAATTAATTGATATTGCTTCGAAAATATGTATGTAGACATATGTAATACTCATTAATGTTAAAGGTTAAAGACTGTGGCAGCTAGCCAATTGATTGATATTGCTTCGAAAACATGTGTGTAAACATATACAGGGAAATCCAATGCACTGCAGCAACAAAAATAGAACTCCTCATCATCAAAGCATGACAATAAACTACTATCGAGTGCAAAAATAGAACCATATCCGAATAAAACATTACAGATAATCCAAATTGACCAGAAACCTAACAAACTTCAAAAGATAAGAGAAACAGAGGACTCAAATCACCAACCATCACTGATGCGTTCTATATTGCAATGATTTAAACCTTAGTCAAAACATTAACAGATTAAATTAATGCATGAATGTGTTTGACTGGTTGGACATGAACATGCTTACGGAACCGACACATAAATAGTTCGAACTAGAAAGGAATCAGATAGACTGACTTGGACACTTCAAAATATGGCATGCTACTACCTAAAGGGCATGGCTTCTACAATGAACCGAACAGTTTTGGCACAAGAGGTAAACTAAACCAACTAAAAAAAAAGCAACAATAGCCAGCCAAACAAACTTAATCTGCATAAAGATTCTTGCTGCTAGATACTTTGAGCTTATTTGCATACACAGTATGCAGGGATATACATAGATTAAGCATATTTGAATCAGCCAAGGTAAGTGCTCGCAAACATTAGACTATTCTGATGAACTAAAACCAAACAACTCATGAGCGCAACAACATAGCGAGCATTTTTAGCAAACTGAGTTTTGAGCCAATTAGGTATACATTTGATTACAAATCCACATGCTTGAGATAAGTTTAATCAGCAAAACATATAAGAGATGCACTTTCTTCAGTTTACTTTAAGCTTTGCATTCATAGATCAATATTTAGCATATCTAAAAAAAAAAAAAACAATTATCATACTCAAACCTTACACTCATACTTTCCTGTTGTATTCAAGCTAATTTATTAACATGATAACACATATTTGTCATCAGGTAATCCTCGCATTGGTGCAGTTTCTCAAATCAAAAAGCTAATACATGAACTAATACACCAAGGCTAAGCTAATTAACCCAATGTAGTACAAACTCATAAGTTGAATAAACTAATTCACATGTTAAATCATCTAATTCGTCTCGCATGCTAATCATATGAGGATTAACTTAACTCTTAATTGCATCAGACTAACAAAAAGATCCTTTATCAAGGCTAAATGACCACCACGTTACGCTAATCTAGCACATACTCGACTATGCAACAAGCAATATCAAACTGAACAGAACACCCAAATATTTTAACTTTGAGCCGAGATTAAACTAATTAGACAGGGATATTCATAATGCTACTAAGCTAAACTGAAATTAATTGACTAAATGAGAGTTGTTCACATACTTAAACAGACTAAACTGAACTATCATAAATAGACATGCTTACCCACACGAGCAGACCAATACAGAAAACATATAAACAGGCTTATCTAAATCAACGCTAACACGTGATTAATCCCAGGACATACAGGCAAACAAAGATGAATTTAAAGCGTCAAGCTAATCTAAATTTGTATATAAAGCTAAAACAATCACAGAATTAACTGAACGGGACTGAACATGTTTAATTTGACCAAAATAACTACGAACAAAAACGGAAGTACAACTAAGCGAAACAGATCCCATAAACAGTTTCAGACACTACAACAAATACCAAAAATAACTTAAGGGAAGGAAATTTACCTTCTTCGGGTGCAACGAAGTGAGGCGAAGGTCTCGATATCTACTCGAACACTACAAAAATTTGAACTTGCGTATGCTCGGATTCAAACGAACATCCACAGCAAAAAAAAAAGAACAGGATTTAATTTTGTGACGACATCGAAAAATTAAAAGCCGATATTTTGAAGGGGAACTGGAACAATTAAAGACTTGTGTTTCGAAATGACTATCAAGAAGTATTAAGGTATTTCTTAGGGGTTTCTGAATCGAAAAACCTCAGTTTCCTGGGGAATTTTTGAATCGAAAACCTCTTGGTTCTTGGGGGGGTTTCTTGAACCGAAAAATCCTCTCCTGAATGGATGTAAGGACTGGTATTTATAGTGGCGCATTAGGGTTTTTCTCGTGAAAGAGAGAGAGGAGCGAGGAACAGAGGCGTGGGAGATGACAGTGGGCGTGGGGAACAGGGCATGGTGGAGGCGACAGAGGGGAGTGGTGGTGTCAGAGAGGTAACGTGGGAGAGAGGAGAGAGCGTGGAAGAGAAGGAAGAGAGAAGGGGGGAGGCGCGGCGGAGAAAAGGAAAGGAAAAGAAAATGAAAGGGAAAGGGTTTCCCTTATTTTGAAGCGGATGGGCCGGGTCGAGAGACTTAATGGACTGGGCTATTCAAATAAACGGTGGGCTGATCTGAAAAATATTAGGCTGCTGATTGTAAATGGACTGGATTAATTTGGGCTGGTTTGAAAATAATTGTCTGGGCTTGGACTTGGACTAAATAATTTGGCTGATGAAGAAACCAATTTTGGGTTTCTAATTGCAAATAAAAGACTTGTTTTAATTAATCGCATACTAAGTGTGCTAAAGTATTAGCTAATATAAAATATGTAATTATTAATGCTCAGATAATAAAAATGGTGTTGTCATAGCCGTGCAATAATATTTCGAAAATCCACAGTAAATAAACACTATTATTTAATTATGCAAAGATAAATGCGATGTGTATGCGTAAGCTGGTAAAGTGCTGAAATGATAAAAATTGTGAATTATAATAATAATAATAATAATAATAATAATAATAATAATAATAATAATAATAATAATAATAATGATAATGATGGCTAGTAACTGTAATAGAATAATGAAACGCCGGTATTGATAAGAGTCTAGTAATTATAGTAAAATATAATATTTTTTTTTATTTTCCAAAACTATTAGAAGCGTAAATAGGTATTTCGGAGGAGAGGCGGGACAAAATTGGGTGTCAACATTTCTTAAAAGAAAATTGATTGAAGTAAATAAAAAATCGCTAATTGTTACTCAATTCTATCTAATACTTAGCTAAATTAGATAATTCAATGTTTCAATTCAAGTCAACTATAGTGCTGACTAATTGTTACATTCACTGTTTTATATTTATTTAAATTGATTGAATTAAATCAACACTTACAAATATTTAATCAATCTAATCTTATCTAATGCTTAACTAAATTGAGATAATTCAATGTTTCAATTAAAGTCAAACACAGTGTCAACTACTTGTTACATCATTTTTTTTTTTAAAAAAAGAAAAAGGCTAATGGAATCAAATTAAAACTTGCTAGTTGTTACTCAATCATATCTAATACTTAGCTAATTTGAGATAATTTAATATTTCAATTAGAGTCAACCATAGTATTGACTACTTGTTAGTTGTTACATCCATTTAAAAAAAATGATGGAATTGAGTCAAAACTTGCTAATTGTTACTCAATTCTATCTAATACTTAGCTAAATTAAGATAATTTAATGTTTCAGTCAAAGTCAACCATAGTGTTGACTACTTGTTATATCCACTTCTTTTTAAAAAATAAAAAATTGATTGAATTGAATCAACATTTTGCAAAACTTTTACTTAATCATGTTTAATGCTTAGCTAAATTGAGATAATTCAATGTTTCAATCAAAGTCAACCATTGTGTTGACTACTTGTTACATCTCTTTGTATCGTTTCAATTTTATCGGATGTCCCCGAAGGGACACTACTTGTTATCCGCTATTTTTTTTTTTTTAAAAAACAACATGATTGAATTAAATCAAAACTTGCTAATTGTTACTCAATCCTATCTAATGCATAACTAAGTTGAGATAATTTCGTTTTGCAATTAAAGTCAATCGTAGTGTTGACTACTTGTTACATCCATTATTTTTTTTTAAATTAATTGAATTAAATATAAACTTGTAAATTGTTACTCAATCATATCTAATACTTACCTTAATTGAGATAATTAATATTTCAATCAAAGTCAACCATTACCATAGTGTTAACTACTTGTTACATCCACATCTTTATTAAAATATATATATATATATATATATATATATATATATATGAAATTGAATCAACACTTAGCAAACTTTTTACTAAATCTTATATAATACTTAGCTAATTTAAAATAATTCAATATTTCAATTAAAGTCGACGATCGTGTTGACTACTTGTTACATTCACTATTTTTGTTTAAATGGATTGAATTAGATCTAAACTTGCTAATTGTTACTCAATTATATTTAATATTCAACTAATTGAAATAATTCAATGTTTCAATTAAAGTCAACCGTAGTATTGACTACTTGTTGCATCTATTTTTTTTTTTAAATTGATTGAATTAAGTCAAACGTTGTTAATTGTTACTCAGTCCTATATAATACTTAGCTAAATTAAAGAAATTTAGTGTTCCAATTAAACTTGCTAATTGTTACTCAATTCTATTTAATACTCAACTAATTGAGATAATTCGATGTTTCAATTAAAGTCAACCATAGTATTGACTATTTGTTATATCTACTTTTTTTTTTAATTGATTGGATTAAATCAAAAGTTGTTAATTGTTACTCAATCATATATAATACTTAGCTAAATTGAAGCTATTCAATGTTTCAATTAAAGTCAACCTTAGTGTTGACTACTAGTTACATCCACTATTTTGTTTAAATTGATTGAATTAGATCTAAACTTGCTAGTAGTTACTCAATTCTATTTAATACTTAACTAATTCAGATAATTCAATGTTTCAATTAAAGTAACCCATAATATTGACTACTTGTTACATCTATTTTTTTTAATTGATTGAATTAAATCAAAAGTTGTTAATTGTTACTCAATCATAATTCATACATAATACTTAGCTAAATTGAAGCAATTCAATGTTTTAATTTAAGTCAACCTTAGTGTTGACTACTTGTTACATCCACTATTTTTGTTTAAATTGATTGAATTAGAGCTAAACTTGTCAATTATTACTCAATTCTATTTAATACTTAACTAATTCAGATAATTCAATGTTTCAATTAAAGTTACCTCTAGTATTGACTACTTATTACATCTATTTTTTTTAATTGTTTGAATTTAATAAAAAATTGCTAATTGTTACTTAATCTTATATAATACTTAGCTAAATTGAAGGAATTCAATGTTTCAAATAAAGTCAACCATAGTGTTGACTACTTGTTACATCCACTATTTTTGTTTAAATTGATTGAA
Organism: Lycium barbarum; assembly: GCF_019175385.1. Lineage (NCBI taxonomy): Eukaryota > Viridiplantae > Streptophyta > Magnoliopsida > Solanales > Solanaceae > Lycium > Lycium barbarum. The sequence goes on from NC_083337.1 coordinate 166,342,905, forward strand.
TTAGATCTAAAATTGCTAGTTGTTACTTAATTCTATTTAATACTTAACCAATTGAGATAATTCAATGTTTCAATTAAAGTCAATCAGAGTATTGACTACTTGTTACATCTTCTTTTAAAAAAATGATTGAATTAAATCAAAAGTTGCTAATTGTTACTCAATCCTATATAATACTTAGCTAAATTGAAGCAATTAAATGTTTCAATTAAAGTCAACCATAGTGTTGACTAATTGTTACATCTATTTTTTTTAAATGATTTAATTAAATCAAAAGTGGCTAATTGTTACTTAATCCTATATAATACTTAGCTACAGTGAAGCAACTCAATGTTTCAATTAAAGGCGACCTCAATGTTGACTACTTGTGACATCCACTATTTTTGTTTAGATTGATTGAATTAGTTCTAAACTTACTAATTGTTACTCAATTCTATTTAATATTTAAATAATTGAGTTAATTCAATGTTTCAATTAAAGTCAGCCATAGTATTGACTACTTGTTACATCTATTTATTTTTTTTAAAAAATTTGATTGAATTAAATCGAAAGTTGCTAATTGTTACACAATCCTATATAACGCTTAGCTAAATTGAAGGAATTCAATATTCAATCATAGTGGTGACTACTTATCACATCCATTATTTTATTGATGGAATTAGATCTAAACTTACTAATTGCTACCCAATTCTATATAATATGTACTTAGATAAATTGAGATAATTCAATGTTTCAATTAATGGAAAAGGGTCAAATTTGCCCTTATACTCTCACAAAAATGCTATATTTGCCCTTCGTTATACTTTTTAAAGATATTTGCCTTTATCATCCTACTTTAGGGCCATATTTGCCCTTTTACTCTACAAAAAAAACCATGTTTATCTTTACTCCGTTAAATCCCCATGTCCCACCTTAATATTCATAGGTGGCGCTTACATGACTTTTTTCGATTAAATTACTCACCCATAAACTTTTAAAAAATTAAGACCCAGCTATTTTCTTTTCTTTACTTTTTTTTTTCCCTTCTTTCTCTTTTCATTAACCATCCAAAGCTTCAAAGCTTTTCTTTCATGATAGTTATTTTTTTTTCTTCAAAATTTTCAATACTCTGAATTATAGGCATAAAACTAAATAAAGTATTTTATGGACAAGATCAGCAACGAGAACTACCCATTAACATACTGATCTTGCAGCCAAAATTAAACACTAAATATCACACATGGTAAATTGCATATCAATTGCTACCACTGAAGTAAATGGGTACCGATACGTAGGAAAAAGAAAGGCAAAATGTAGGTGAGTGCTCTTCGATGGTTGTAAAAGGGTCTATCATGCAGTGACAACAATATTCAGAACGAGGAATTATTTTATAATTTCTTAGCCACTGAATTGAGTTTGAGTTTCTTCAACATATCAATAATATGATAATTATCCTATTTATTCAATGAAGACATTTTTAGAGTATTTTAAAAAAAAATAAGCATGCAAAAATTTATCTATTCAATGAATTGGAAAGAAAAACAATAATTAGATTAAGTAGAGAGAGTGTGAAATTCAATACATTGAGAAGAAAAACAATAATTACCTTGAGGAGAGAGAGAGTGAAATTTGAATTTCATCTCTTCTTTTTTCACATAAGGATAGTTTTGGTATAGAAAAAGTAGTAAGTGACTATTATGCCCTTAAAAGTCGTGTGAAGTTACTTTAATGCCCCAATTTATGCCAATTTGTGTCAAAATGAGTTATGCCAAATATAATTTTTTATATTTTAAATGCTGCTTATAACAAAAAGGACGCCCACAAAACAGACCCCAAGTAACAATCCATACTTTAAAGACAACTGCTCTAAACAAGAAGGGAAATGAGCTAAACTACCACACTAATTTGGCCACACCTAAAAAAAGATCACCATAACCTTTACTTGTAGAATTTTTGCTACCAGCAATTTTCCACCAATAATTTTCCCTTCAAAACACACTAGTAAATACATTAACTTATGCTTATTCAAGTCAAAATATTTTGTAGATTTCAAGGAGAAATAAATAGAAAAATTTGAAATAACATAATGTATAGAATGTTCTTCTTGCTTGATCCTTTTCGCCAACTTTAATCAAAGAAAAATTATCATTATTAAAATAATTAGCTCATTTTTTAAATATTGTTATCTCCTAGCACTTAAAATAATTGGAGGTAATATGAAAACATGAATAGGTCCAAAATTTTATATAATTGTATAAAAGAAATCAAATATTTTATAAACATTGTGCGAACTTTTATTAGATATTTTTGGCATACATAATGGAAGAAAAAAAAAGTATAATTTAAAATGTTAAATCCCAATATTTGTTTGCAATTTCATTTATTAATTATGACGGTAAAAAATATATTGTAGGACTAACTAATATTAAAAGAATTATATTAAAAACGATGAAAAAATGATTAATTATATTATTAATTTTTTCCTCGTTAAAAATTACTCCCAGCCCTCTCACCAAAGAAAAAAATTATTACTACACTAATATTTTCTTGACAAAAAGCGGAACTAGAGTTTTAACTATAAATTCCGGCAAAAGTTAATAGATAGTTCTGGTCAATATCACATCTCGCCTATTGAAGTTTTACTTAAAAACTTTATTCGAGAATCTGTATAAAGAAGGATTATTTGTCGTAGCGCAACAATTCTTTCATTATATTTGTATTATAAAATCTGTTGAATACGTATAAATAATTTATCAGAACAAAAATTAATTTAATATATTTTTCAAAAATACTTGAATGTGTCTTGAAAAATGAATTTAAATATGTAATTCAACTAGTCAAGCATCAGATGGTCGAATTAGAACATTATGATTATTTTTTCTTTCGCACTTCAAATGTTGGTAAGTCTATCACTCACCAAAGCTTAAAGTTTTGCAACAAGATTAACAATTCAAAATTTAAAGAAGAAATAGAGGAGAAAACATAAAAAAGACTCATTGTTTTGTTTGAAAATTTTAATTTATTTCAAATTAAGTATTAGATCTAGATATATAATACATCAATTAAGTAGAGTTACATTTTTTAATTTGAATACTAAATATTGAAAACAAAAAATAAATAATAAAAGTAAGTTTCTTATTATTATGTTATTGCTATATATGCAAAGTTATTTATCTTAAAAAATATAAATCAAATCTTAGAAAATATTCTAGAAAATTAGATAAATATAATTAAAAAGATATTAATTAAGAAAAATAAACTAAGCGTTGTTAACACAAAGACTGACTCACATGTAACGGTGAGGGATTACCGATGTCTTAAATTTTGAAAAAGTGTCTCTCCACTAGCGAGATCCAAATTTAACTTCATAAGGCTAATATAATTTTGCTTTTTACGTATTAGGTTTTCTACCCTCTCAATCTTTCTTGCTTTTATTTTTATTTTTATTTTGTCTACATTTGCATTCATTTACATTATTCTTTTTATTTTTTCCCATATTTTTTTTCCTCTTGTTCTTCTATTCTTTTATACTACAAGTTATCTTTCACCCCTTAATTTAGAATACGTTCTCTTCCACCCTTAATTTAGAAAGAGTTGAAAATTTTAATTGAACTTGTTAATAGTTCTAGTGAGTTTTATTAGTTAATCTGCATTTATTTTCTTCTGATTTGATTATGTAAAAATGTGATAGCTGTCAAAAATGCCTTTGAGTACTTTTTAGTAATCTTAATATTTTTAGAATATAATATTAACAAAAAGAGATTAATACCATAAAATATTAAAAATAATAAAGTAATCAATTAAATCTAACAAAAAATATCAAAATAAAGCTATAAATTTTTAATCAACTTGTCTAATTAATATGCACAATTTTAAAAATAGAAAGAATTTATTTACCATTTATTTTCAAATTTTATTCTATAAAAAAAAGGGAGATAATTTTCTAATAAATTCAACAAATTTCGGTTTCTTGATTGCTTGCATATTTATAAACAAAATTTTATCGCGAACCGTCTGAATATAAATGTTATTATCATTTTTAGACTACTGACTCATTTACAATCATATTTTGAGTTCTCATATGCGATAACGGTGAAAGAATAATAAAGTTACATTCAACATATAGCTTAAACTCTTGAAATTTCTCATTTTAAAATTTCTTAGAGGAAAAATGACTAACACATGTCATTATTTTAAAGTTATAACTTTAAGAATTAATTTTAAGTTACAAGTAACAAAGTAAGCCATGTATGAAAGATTTCTAAAAGTTTTTTTTAATGAAGAATAGATTTTTTTTTTTTTAGTAATTAAGAAAGAAAAGTATGTGTGCATCTTTTGAGATTCTCAATGCATTGGGAAAAAAACCAAAATTAAATTGATGAGAGAGGATTCCATGTATTGTGAATTAATAAACTTTGGGAAGAAAGGGTAGAAATGCAATAGACTAAATATAAATTATTAAATTTAACCTAGATACCTATGTGAATTTATTAAACTACCCTCATTTGGATCATTGTGGCCAAAATCAGTGTGGCACAAAGACCTTTCCACATGTTTTGTGTTGAGGGTGCATCCTTGATTGAGAGGGGTATTTGCGGGGTGAATAGTTGTCTCCTTAGCCTTGTTTTGTGGATAACTTTTTCCTTCGACCCCGGTGCTAATTGTTGTGTATTGGTTGTGGGACGGTCTTTGGAGAGTTGTTATTTGCGAAATGAGGGCCCGATGTGTGATATGTTTTCTAGAATCAATGTAGCATTGCATGCTTATTGTATTAGGTCCATTGGTCTCCTTATCTTACCCTCGTTTTTATGGTGCTACTTTTAAGAGGGGAGAATGATGAGACAGACACTATAAATTGTGTGAACTAACACAAGACACATGGAAAAAAACTGTCCTTCAGTTCAACTTTGACACACATATAGACTCGTGTTTCAACTTTCAACACCTTCCTGCATGCGCACCAAAATACAAACAAATGATGGAACCCGAGTAGATAATACCCGGCGCACTTTACAATGCTTAAACAAGATGAAGAGGTCTTTTCACTACTTTGTGATCGCATAGTGTACAATCAAAACAGTCTAAACTTCAGTTTCAAATGAGAACAATTAGACGCATAAGAAATTTTTACTGAACAAGCACCAAACCATCCAATTCCAGTACACAACTTTTATCAGATTTGTCGACAGATAATTGCCTCGATACTGTGGTTACAGATGCTATTGCCAAGAAAACTAGATGAACAATGACAAGTACAAGTATGTAATAAGCATAGCTTAATGAGGTAAAACAGGACGACTTTCTGGATCAAATACTCCAGCAATTAAAGCAACAAAAACCCAGAATATAAGAATACCTAGCACGCCCTTTCTTAGGATCTGATCACATGTATAATTTGTCGGAATTTCAGTCTGTTCACCTGAATGGAGTGGTGTTAGATCCAGAGGATTGTTAATAATCTCAGTTATCGCTGTCTCTTGATGGTCATTCATGCTCGTATTAGGCATCTTGGTCATGTCCAAGTTAGCACATCTTGAGCATGGGCACTGCCCACCAAGATAAGATGGGAGTGTTTGCAAACACTCAGCAAGAATCTTTTGGTACATTTCCCCTTCAAATCTCAATTTTTGCCTAGTGACCGGTTTGAAAACCTGTATGTTTGTGCAAGAGTAATTACATTTGAGTTTCCAGAAAAGAAGTTCTATGCAGATAAAATTGGCCATGACTTCCAATCATAAGAATGAAGCAGGAAAATGAACAAAATAATTATTATTGTATATATGAAGCTTACTTGCACAAAGGTTTGTGCGACAACTCGAACAATGGGAGGAAGGCGTATAACGAATAAACAGCCTAGACGGTTTGGGAAGTGATCTTGCAAAAGAGTAGAACAGGATCTCAGCATTTGCATGGGAAGTCTCAATGGAGTCAATCCTTCACAGTCTACCAAAACAGTAATTTGAGAATTTTGCTGGTCCACCAAATGAAGAACCCCATGCTCCACCTGAGATACTTCATAAAGAAAATATCCATTGTTTAATAATTTGCCTATTCAGGTAAATATTGACAAGACCTGGAATCAGTTTTAACTATGAACTAGCTGTATAGAGAAGCCCACATTATAAGCTGATTGATTAAATGCCTAAACTATTATCCAACTTGATAGGTGTAACTCCCTCTTTTCCTGATCATATTTCTCTTGGGATTTATTTATAGAAGAAGCTCTCTGTCATGATCATTTTGGCTTAAGTTCTTACAACGGAATATATAATTTGGCAAAGACATGCCAAGTATTGCCGCCTCCGATATTGAGCAGTAATAGATAAACTGTACCTCCATTATTGTTTTGTTTCCAACTGAAGCAAGTATATATGCAAAGAAAATGTGTATACTCAACATAAACAGCTGGCGGGGGAACTTCAAAATTATTCAACTGCTGAAAACAAAAGTGGCATTTCCTTTTCCTACGTTGATAAACAAAAATCAGAATGGAAACTTCTGAAAGTTATACATCTAATTAATGTAAAAGCGGGAATCATATTAAAAATTAGACAGACATCAACTGTACAAGGGAAAGAGCATACCAACTGCTTGGGCGAAGCAAGGTCTGTCACGAGATGGCAAGCTGGTGCACGCTAAGCCAAGGCGGACAATGAGGCAGGGTCGATGCTGCTGATCAAATCCATGCCAAAAGACCATTTTTGACCACACTTCAAGTTCTTGTCTGGAAAGAATTCTGTAAGTCTCCCTCCAGCGAATTGTCTTCTTCACTGAAGAAAGTAAGCGAGTAAAATCTCCATCTGCAGCCGTAAAAAATTGATGGAGTTCCTCTTCATCAATTCTGCATAAATACTATTGTGTCATGTTCACTGCAAGAAGAGAAACCAATAAATTTAAAATATCTCTTTGTGCGAAAAACTTCTAGTGGCATATATTATATGCACCGCTCGACAAGTTTTTGAATGGAACAAAAGCTTTCAGGAGCTTATAGATCAACCTGACGATCGAAGGGAATTGGAAACGGAAACTCATATGATATGAGGACTAGGAAGAGAACTAGTAAACCACAGAACCAAACAACATCATGATAGAACACTAACATAAATAAAACTGGGTAGAATAGTAGATAATTGGCTAAATGAAGAGGAAAGTGGAGTGTTGTTAGACAGTGAGCTTTATTGCTTCTTAATTCAAGTAAAAAGTGATAGGTTGGTCACCAAGAGAGACCAAGTAGTTACTCTAGGATATTGACGCTTTATTACAGGTGTAGATAATCATGCTTAACGGGTATCTAGAGACGCTTGAGCAGAAACTCTCTCCATTTTCTGTTATGCCTTAAGCATTCTTCACAATTGAACTGGTAGCCTTGACATTAATCCAGGACTAGCTATGGAGTGGCACATTCTTGCACTTGAATATCAGACTCATGACGTTCGAATAAAGTTCTCTTCTAGTTTGGTTTGTCAAAAAGATACCTCTCTGGCAGGCAAATTCCTTGCTTTTCCAGATCTTTGTAAAGCTTAAGCAACCAACTTGCCAAACTTGTGGAAGACACACTTTGAGAAATTTCATTGCCAACCCTGCAAGAGCATGGAAGTGGATAACTCATCAACCAACAATTCAGTCTCGATACCTTGGTCTGAGTTGGCTTAGATGTCAAGGGATAAATCAAACAATGGTTTAAGAAATAAATCCAGAAGCAAGTAATTTAAGACATCACACGCTAAATTCCCTGTTACGCCCTAAAAGTTGGAATGAAGTTCTAGCACATTATATGTTACGCCCTAAAAGTTGGAATGAAGTTCTAGCACATTATATGCACAAATATCATTAACATATGAGATCTATCTTCTATTTCCAACATAAGGAAACAAGAAGAGAAAAAACTGTCTATATGTATTAGTTACCCACGTAATGATTCCTATGCTGCTACAATTACAGTTCAGACTTCAGGATTTGTCAGATCCTGCTTCAGGTTTGATTATAACTATGCACATATAGATTGAGATAGAACAGTAGTAATTGTTCATTACACTTTGAGCAATATATCAAGTTTGTACCTTTCACTTGGGATAGACTGCTCAGAAGAGACTTCTAGCTGAGCTTCTGAATCAGCACGCATATCATTGGTGTCCGGGGAAACTTGAGTGCTATCTGAGGTATCATTATTGAATTCTGAATGATCAGAAAAAGCTGTAGCTATAGATAGCACTAGCAGTGGCCGCGATAGCATCTAACCATAAAGACATGCTGTAAGTCTGTAATCGTACAACATCCAACGCATGATAGCTCAAAGAAAAAGAGACTTCTATAGCATGTAAGAGTGAGTCATATTCCCAAATTGAGCAGGAAAATCAAACAAAATGCATGAAATTGACAATATACACATAAATTCTCAACTCTTTTTAAGTTACAGTGTATGTGTAACTATAAAAATTTCAGGATCTGCTATTTATTCCATTTTATTTGCGAAGCATGTTGTTTTTTATAAATTAAATCAGACACCATAGAGAAAAAAAAAAGTAAGAAACTACACCGGGATGTAGTCATTGGTTGACACAGAGTAGAATGGAAGTAGAGAGCTATAGAACCAAACAGCAAAGGAAAATTCTTCCGCAGGCTTAGCATGAGCATAAGGACTTCGTGATATTACTTAGAAAAAGGGAAAATAAAAAAACTAAAAACTTAGACAAGCCTAGGAGGCTAGATAAAGATATTAGATATTCCTTCTGCTTGCAGAAAAGCTGTTACATACATAATACAGGTATGCTCATGCTCTGATTGTAGAAACATCAAGTGAGGTTTGTAGTTCAACTTCACGTGGAAGAGGATCGCTGAGCAATGGGTTCATGGATTGAATAACAGGGGAAAGAAGCACTTGTTTGTGACATTGAACTCTATCAGGAAACAGAGAAAATATCTTTAGATTCTGTTTACTTGGGAGGGACCAACTACTTGACCCCTGGGATGCATGCACTGGAAGAAAGGTAATTGAAGTATTACTTACTTCTCCACAAATATACTGATCCATATAGAAAAAGAAACTATTTCTCTGTGCATATACATCCATTCTTATCAACTATATTCAATTGATCCTTAGATACATAAAATGGTCTCAAAGGACAGTATTTTAGTGCTAAATTAGCTTTCCACTTGGCTATTGTATTAGTCACATAAAGACTACAGCTATCTGCAATATGCTACAGTTAATATTGTAAATACATCTATGCTTGGTTCATCATTGTTCTGAAGCAAATGGAATCTATAGGATAGACCACCATATAAATATAAAATAGTCTGTTCAAAAGAGCAATAAATCTTTGATTTTAACATAAATTAAGTGGATTTACTATGTAATACACGTATAACTCTATTTTGTTTTATATTGTTTCTCTTGACTTGGCGTATAAACCCACAAATGAAAAGCAGCACTAGACATCCCAATAATATTAGACGATATAGGATCATATACTTCTTCCATAAATGCAAAGTTGATGCACCCATTGACGGGCAAGACAACATTTTCCAGAATGACTGAATGCACCTAGAGAAGTTCACGAGACTCAACATTATTTCTTCTGAGTTGGATAACTGCATACGAACCTGCATGCCTTCAACCAGAACCCGAAAAGGATTCCACCTTTGCATCCACTTAAGTGGCGGGTAGCATACAACTTGCAGAGCTTGTAGGCTAGACCATACAAATGGACATTTGGACCGTGAGATCCTACGCACAGCCTCCAAGGCAGCAACTTTAACCAGAAAGAAAACTAACTGATTAGCACTTCCCCTTCTCTGCTTCCCATATTTTATCAGATCAATCTGCCTTACATTTTTAAAAGGGTTCGAGCCAGAAGAAATGATGTGCTGTTTAGATTCATTTTTAGTAGTGATAGCAGTTGTGACCATAGACTTTGTCCCAGGGGTGGGATTAAAGGAGTCTCCCATAAGAGCTTGATGAGAAATTGGCACAACAGCTGGAGAAACAAATGCTAGCTATCAGCCAAAAGTTTTACCCGAAGATATGTAATGGTAAAACCACATCTTGGGAGATACCGTCGCTAAACTTTTGAAATAGACTTCACATATCCAGCATTACCCTGAAATGGAACATGAAATGGATGACAATTAACCAAGAATATCACATGATGAGAATTTTAAATCCATTCCAAGACCACCAATACAACAGCTAAAGTCCTACAAACAAGTAGAGATAGTTAAGTTCCCTTCGCCAAAGTATCGAAGGTACATAAAATAGAAAGACCAGTCCAGTTCTGGTTTTAAGATTTTCCACCAATTTGCTCAACTCATTGAACTTTCTGGAAATAGACCATCCTGTTAATATAAAGGAAATTAAGCTACCCTGCTAATGCGAGATGCTTTGTGCACCGAGCTGCCCTTTTTTCTCTATGTGAGTGATGCATGTCCAATCAATCAATTAAGCAAGTAACCAAGCCTCACCACACAAGTTGGGGTCAGTGATATGAATCCTCTCTGTATTCCGCTCTACTCGAGCTCATCTCATACTAGTCTTTTTTCTTTTTTTAATAAGCGTGGTGTCCGGGCCAACTCGCTCACACCTCAGACACAATTCATACTAGTTTTAGCTGTTATGATAAAAAATTCACAACAATACTGCAATCCATTTTGCACAAAAATCACGACTAAAAAGCCCCTCTACTCTCTGAAAACCGCGATCTAATTGTAACAAAATCAAGTGAAATCAAATTCAGATGCGAAGATTATGACAGACACTGTTAGGGTATTTGTTTAGCTTAGTGAATTAGCCTGTCTGTTTCCTATTGTTAATATTCTGTTTAGTTTTAAGGTAATTGACCTAGCTGAACGCACGTCAAATATCTATAACTCGATCGTAATAATTACGTTAACAAGTATGAAATGAGACAATGTACAAACATCATATTCACGTCACGTACTAATTCGCGAAACTGAGAAATCAAAACCATTTTATAGGAGACAGGATCAAAAACAGAACAACATCATCAAGAATAATTGATACGATGTTACTACAAGAAACATTACCTTGAGGAAATAGGCAGAGAATTTTGATTTGTGGATCTCAAATTTGAAGATCGTGTAAAAAATACTGGATTTTCGGCTCTGTTTTTGTTCAGTTTGCCCTTAGGCCTTAGTACAGGGAGAGAGAAAAAGCTAACTTTATGTGTTAATTGACTTTTGAGTAGTATATATTCGATTCGCCTTTACTGTCGTATTTTTTAAGAGTGCTACTTATATGGGACCCAATAAAAAGACAACAGAAAATTGGGGAAGGGACGCAATTAATGTTTTTGAGAGTGCTACTTATATGGGACCCGACCACGTGAAGTTCATTAAAATTTTATGGTTGGGAAGTTTGGATTTGGTATATGTCCATTTTCGTTTAAGAAAACATTCAATTTATTATGCAATTCGTTTAATATACAATTTTATTAAATGAAATATAGAATAATTTCTATTATAGTTTTGCTTTGAAAATTTTCTGAATAATCCTTTTCTCCCAATAGATCATACAGCTAGTCTCAAAGTAAATTAACAAGGAATTTTTTAATCTAATATCCCGAAATTCTGATTTCGACCCCCAGCTTAGTAAAAAATAGAAGGAATTTTGCAAGACAGATGTTTGGATTCGCAAGGCAGAATTTTAAGGCAGAGTTTGAAACTCTGATGCTGGGGCAGTTGTTGTGCAGATATGTAAGAGGTAATTCATTTTGATAGTGTTCTTCTCCAAATTGGACTTACTTTAGGAGATTTTGCTTTGTGTTAGCTGAGTAACTTTTTGATCTGTTTCCATAGGCTGAGGGATGAGAATGGACACATTATTGAGAAGACTTAGGTAATGTTTGAGATTTTTAAGGCAAAACAGAGTTTCAAACTCTACCTTAAGCATGCAAAATTCTGCCTTGCGGATTTTTTTTAATTTTTGACTGAACTAAAATTCGAATCCGAAATTAAGAAATTCTAAGAAGGACAAAAATTAAAGACCACCCCAAAAGAAAGACGTTCCTGCGAATTGCCCGTTTCACTGTCTGGAAACTGAAGAACTTGGATCTGGCTGGCTGGCCCACAGGCCTAATCTCATATGAGCAGCCCAAACTGGACAGCGTCTCAACCAACATCTGTGATAAAAAATAGTTTTGCATAAAAATTTACAATTCAAGTTGTAGATCTTACAATGTAAAAATTCTTGTACTATCAATGAATTTAACGTGATATACATGTAGTATGGCAAATATCACCTTTATCAATTTACCTACTTATAAGGTTTATCATAAGAATTTATTTACTTACTATATAACTTTTAAAGTGATGTCTAATTATTTTTTATCTCGTCAAACGGGTATCAATCTCGGACTTCAAAAACCTATCTATCATTGTATAAATAATTCATTTGTAAATAACTTTAATACTGGTCACCGAAAATCGGCGAAGTTAATCAGCTTACTGAACGAAAAAAAATAATCCACATAAGAGTAACGTGGCACATAACCTGTTCAAATCATGCACCACGTACACGTGTTCCAAACCTTTCAGCTCCAATTACCACGTGTATTGTATCATATTTCGTTTTGGCAACATATAAAGGCAGCCAATAACGAGTGTTATGGATCTGCTTGAAAAAAAAAAGGCCTAAAATAGTGATAGACGAGAAGGAAAAAAAATTAAAGAAGAAAGAATGGCATCAAATCTGGGGCCAGCATTTGCTTATACAGTGGTGTATTGTAAAGATGTTGCTAAATCTGCCGCTTTTTATGCTAAAGCCTTCGGCTACAACGTTCGTCGCTTAGATGAAAATCGCAAGTATGTTTTCTGTCCTCCATATATAATTATCAGCCATTAAATCAGTTTGATTTTGCTTTTAATTTGCCTATGTTTTGTGCGTTTAGATTTGATTTTAGGAGAATTGTTTTTAGGTCTTTACTATATTGGATGGCAATTGATCCTATATGAGCATTAGTAGCGGAGCCAAGATTTTCAAGTAAACACATAAAAAAGTCGGGGATTCAACATTACTATATATACATAAAAATTAATATAACCTCGTATATATAGTGTAAGTTTCGACGAAAGCTAGTTCATCCCACTAGCTGGCTCAGCCACTGATGAGTGTTTGCTTTAATTTTCAACAGAACATACTAAGAGCCTGTTTGGATGGGCTTATATCTAACAACTTATAAGCTAAAATAAATAAATTGAGGTAGTCTAACTTATTTTTTTTTGGCTTATAAGCTGTTTTCAGCTTATAAGATAAGCAACTTATAAGCCAATCCAAACGGGCTCTAAATAGTTGTTTTATGTCCGTTTGCTTGATTTGTTAAATAAGCAACAATAGATTCACCATTGATGACATATTATTATTATTACCGAAAAGGCTCATAAATACCCCTAACCTATGGAAAAAGGCTCATAAATACCCTTCTTTCACCTTTGGGTCTAAAAATACCCTTAAGGTTTGTTTTTGGCTCAAAAATACCCCTCAAACTAACAGATCAAGTTTGGCTCTGTTTTGGCTCTGTTAAAAAGCCACGTGTCATTTTCTAATTGACCCATTTAAAAAAAAAAAAAATTAGAATAATTAAAACTCACCCATTTTTTAAAACCCAACCCCACCCTGACCCGTTTTCACTTCTGAAGCTGCTACTTTGAGTCTCTTCTTCTCCATTCAATCTAATTTCCTTCTTCCTCTTCTTTATACTGCTTTTATTTTTTCAAAATCCTCCATTCAAGTTTGCTTAAAGCTTTGATATTTGTCCATCAGTAGTTGCAGTACGCACTTGGTCACTGTTGCTTCTTTTTCTTCTTCATTCATCATCAACACCATATGTATTACTGTCACTCCCCCACTAATTATCCATTTCAAATGGCAATCACCATATTCAAAGTCGTCTATTTGATAACTCCTCAAAATCCTCCATTTTATCACAAAGATTTTTGTTTTGTGTTAAAATATCCAAAAATTTAGTGTCTTCTCGAAGCTTAGCCCAGTCGCACATATATGATTACAAACTGATTTCAGACCAATTTACGGCCAAAAATTCTTGTGAATGTTTGTGTTAAAATATCCGAAAAGATTGTACGATGTTTAATTTAGAGTGAAAACGGGACAGGGTGGGTTTGGGTTTTAAAAAGCGGGTGGGTTTTAATTATTCTGAAATTAAAAAAAAATGGGCCAATTAAAAAATGACACGTGGCTTTTTAACAGAGCCAAACTTGATCTGTTAGTTTGAGGGGTATTTTTGAGCCGAAAACAAACCTTAAGGGTATTTTTAGACCCAAAAGTGGAAGGAGGATATTTATGAGTCTTTTTCTATAAGTTAGGGATATTTATGAGTCTTTTCCGTTATTATTATTATTATTGTCGAATGCAGTAAGCTTCTTTGAAGACAACACAACAGTATTTGATGGTCAAAGAGAAAATTTTACAAAAAATATCGCCGTTGCCGGGGATCGAACCCGGGTCACCCGCGTGACAGGCGGGAATACTTACCACTATACTACAACGACCTCGTTGGCTGGATTGTCAAACGCTTACATTATTTTCTTAAAGTCATATTACGAAATGATCAAAATTGTGACATCTTTGTTTATTTTCCTCCACATAAACTGTATCTAATTATTGAAAATACTAACAACTACGTTGTTTTTAAGATAGGAAATTTGATTTATTATGTACTATATAATATGATCCATATATACTGTTGGGTTTGGATGTGGTCTCAATGAGAAATGGAAGAATTCAAAATGGAGGGAAATAACAAATTACGAACGTGAAGTAAGACCCCTTAAGTTCGGTACCTCCCAGATTCAACCAAAATCTGGAGTAAAGGCCTTTTTAAGTCAATCTAGCCCCACATTGTAGGCCTTAAGAGTGCCAAGTAAGGTTAAGGACGGGTACCCCACATTTTCATGCTAATGAGTATACCACATTTTCATGATAATGAGTATACCACATTTTCATGATAATGAGTACAGGACGTGTGTTGAGAGTGATTTACAGTCTAAGGAGAGCTACAATTTTAGTACCTATTCAATAGGAGTTGGTCGAAATAGTATTCTCAACTGACTTAAGCTACATTTTATATTGGATTTAAGTTGCATATACGCTGTCAGTTTAAAGAATTTTTACATTATAGATGTATAATAACTTATTGGTTATGGTTGGTTGGTTGTAGATGGGGAGAATTAGAGAGCGGAGCTACCACAATAGCATTCACACCGGTGCACCAGCACGAGACAGATGACATAACGGGTCAGGTCCAGACCCCTCAATCTCGGGGTGATAGACAACCCGTTGAGCTTTGCTTCGATTATGTGGACATTGATGCTGCCTACAAGGTATTTGAATATGCTCCATTAATCACTTCAATTTCTAATTTGGACTGTTAATTTAACTTGGGCATGTTATTTTTATGAATTTGTCACTGTTTCTGGATCAGAGGGCAATCGAAAATGGAGCATTAGCGGTGAGCGAACCAGAGGAGAAGAAATGGGGACAGAAAGTTGGATATGTGAGAGATCCTGATGGTAACATCGTTAGATTGGGAAGCCATGTCAGATCCTGAATAGTCGTACTACACATCAAAGCTCATAACGATATTAGGATAATTTCAGCTGTTCCCACTTTGTTAGTTTGGTTGTGTAATAAACTGTATCCTTGTTGTGTAGTAAATCATGAATAAAGTAGTAGAAAAAAAGTGGGATAATCTTGTAATATTTTTATAGACAGATGATTTTATCATGTTTTATCTAGCAGAAGTCATATGTCGTTCGATATTTTTTTCTTTTCATTAAACGTCATGTATGTGGATGAGCTTATTGTTTATGCCGCATTTTTGAAAAAAGAAGAAGAAAATAACCACCATGCAACGTGGAGTTATGCCTTGAGTCGACCCTACGTCGTAGATTAAAAATAACGAGGGGCGTAATGCCTAATCCCTCCAATTGAATTCAATTCTTCAAGAGCAGTAGGTGTTGAAATCATTCCTAACGTTTGTGATTTTGTGTAATGCAAAGATACAGATACGTTACACGGAGGTTAACCTATTCATTCCAAATTTATAAATTCTCTGCAAACACGTTACAAAGACTTGGAACAAATTCATCCAAATAAATTAGAATCCGCGACTTAAGTAGTATAAAAAAAGAAAAGCAAATTCATCCAAATAAATTAGAATCCGCGACTTAAGTAGTATAAAAAAAGAAAAGTTGAACCAAAGTAGTACAGAAAAAAAAAAGCACATAAATAGGATTCACGCATGAATTTCGTGCGTGAAAGGACTAAATTGCAAAAATAACAGTTTGACCTTTCACGCACTAAATTAGTGCGTGAATGAGCAAACCAAAAGTCTCCCCCTTTTCACCCTTTCAGCCAATGACATTTGTTGTCATTAGCTGCCCACTTGTCTTCTCCTCTTCTTCTTAAGTTCTTATTGCACTGCATCACATGGAGTCCGGAATCAAAATGCCCCAAAAAAAATCACTTTGAACCAAAATATCCAACAAAAAAAAAGTTACAAAACTACCTTTAGCGCAGTAAAATACTGCGTTATAGAAACAGTACCAAAAAGTAAAAAAAATTGGCCAAATTTTATTTTTTGCAACACTTAGTGTTTTTTTCCATACTTTGACCAACGATTAGTCGTGTGTCAAGACTCCGAAACGTCAATATTTTATATAGAACCTGATATTTTTTTCTGCGTACAATAATGTAGGCCCAATACATCAAGGATACGTAGACGTTCGGATCGTCATTTTAGGGGTTGAAAAGGTGCCCGAAGTAAGTTTTGTTTGAAAAAACTTAGTGTTTTTTTCATACTTTGACCAACGATTAGTCGTGGGTCAAGACTCCGAAACGTCAATATTTTATATAGAACCTGATATTTTTTTCTGCGTACAATAATGTAGGCCCAATACATCAAGGATACGTAGACGTTCGGATCGTCATTTTAGGGGTTGAAAAGGTGCCCGAAGTAAGTTTTGTTTGAAAAAACATAGTGTTTTTTCCATACTTTGATCAACGATTAGTCGTGGGTCAAGACTCCGAAACGTCAATATTTTATATAGAACCTGATATTTTTTTCTGCGTACAATAATGTAGGCCCAATACATCAAGGATACGTAGACGTTCGGATCGTCATTTTAGGGGTTGAAGAGGTGCCCGAAGTAAGTTTTGTTTGAAAAAACTTAGTGTTTTTTCCATACTTTGACCAACGATTAGTCGTGGGTCAAGACTCCGAAACGTCAATATTTTATATAGAACCTGATATTTTTTTTCTGCGTACAATAATGTAGGCCCAATACATCAAGGATACGTAGACGTTCGGATAGTCATTTTAGGGGTTGAAAAGGTATCAGAAGTAAGTTTTATTTGAAAACTTTAGGGTGTTTTATTTTTTAAGATTTTGATTTAAGCGTGTTATTTTTTAATCAAGACATAACTTTATTTTGAATATAAATATAATTCTAAAAAATATAGGGAGAAAAACTAGTTGTAAAGTCGTCAAACTTTAGATGGTCATAACTTACGGAGATTTTTTTTTTGCTTCTATAACGCAGTAAAATACTGCGCTAAAGCAGTTAACGGCTCCAATTTTTTTTTTTGCTTTTTGGTACTGTTTCAACCCCTAAAATGACGATCCGAATGTCTACGTATCCTTGATGTATTGGGCCTACATTATTATACGCAGAAAAAAATATCAGGTTCTATATAAAATATTGACGTTTCGGAGTCTTGACACACGACTAATCGTTGGTCAAAGTATGGAAAAAAAAACACTAAGTGTTGCAAAAAATAAAGTTTGGCCAATTTTTTTTTTGCTTTTTGGTATTGTTTCTATAACGCAGTATTTTACTGCGCTAAAGGTAGTTTTGTAACTTTTTTTTTGTTGGGATATTTTGGTTCAAAGTGATTTTTTTGGGGGCATTTTGATTCCGGACTCCATGCGATGCAGTGCAATGAGAACTTAAGAAGAAGAGGAGAAGACAAGTGGGTAGCTAATGACAACAAATGTCATTGGCTGAAAAGGTGAAAAGGGGGAGACTTTTGGTTTGCTCATTCACGCACTAATTTAGTGCGTGAAAGACCAAACTGTTATTTTTTGCAGTTTGGTCCTTTCACGCACGAAATTCGTGCGTGAATCCTATTTATGTGTTTTTTTTTTTTTTTTTTTTTCTGTACTACTTTGGTTCAACTTTTTTTTTTTGTACTACTTAAGTCGCGGATTCAAATAAATTATGTACCATTTGATGTAATGGTCAATTAATTCCATTAATTTCATTTAGGGGTGTCAAATTTAGCTCAAAAGGTGATTTCCCACCCAACCCGCCCAAAATTTTATGGGTTGGGCTCAAGATAATTTCACATTGGGCCGATTTTAGCCCAACTCAACATAGTCTATTTTAAAGTGATCTCCAACTTAGCCCAATTCTAGCCCTTTTTAAGATTTACTTAAATTTGAGTTTATTGCTTGAGTTTACTCTATTTTTTTCACGTATGCACTTTTCTTGTATCATGTATCTTATAAGTTTTTAGTGTGTTTGAAATGAAGGGAAATATTTTTCACGAAAAATGTTTTGCTCGAAAATATTTATCACGGAAATGTTTTCCTCAAAAATATTTTTGAAAAATCCGCGAAAATATTTTCACTAAAAATGTATTTCTGAAAAATATTTTCCACGAAAATATTTTTTTAGAAAATAGACCCTTCAAAAAAATTAAGTCAAGTTGGGCGGGTCATGACCCAATCCATTTTTAGCTCATTTCAGTCCAAGTAACTTTTGGGCCAATGTTAGCCCAACCCATTTATCACCTCAGCCCATTTTAATTGGGTCAATTTCAGCCCCACCCGCCCATTTGACACCCCTAATTTCATTCATCTCCTCTTCTGTGAACTCTCCTATTTGCAAACGTAAAACTCTTTAAAATCTCCTATATAAGAAGAGACATTGGTAAACAGAAAAGAGTCCAAACCAAAAAAGAAAAATACTCTTCCTCTCTTCTTCTCAAGTTAGTTTCTGGGCAATTGTATTTTGTGCAAAATACTCCAACTTCCAACCACGAATACACGTTTCTGGAAGAACTGTGAAATCTTGGGGAGCGACCGACTGTGAACGATTTGTACATGTGTCGGGCCGAAAATCGCTTTCAAAGCAGTGGCTTGTCACAACACAGTGTTTGTTATAATTTGGTTACTATTTTCCTTTTTAATTCCAAATTCAATATCAATATTGTGCTATTTTTTCCTAACAGTAGGTGCATCAAAAACTATGCTAAGGTTGAGACGACTCCTCCCCTTTAGACCTTTACAATTTGGATGTGGTAGCTTCTAAGTTATGCTTGTAACTACTCTACATAAAACTAATCATATAGACAAAATTTTGGATATTACAATTTGTCCATCCTAACATTTCCTCTTGGTTCAGCTGGCGTTTCTTCCAGATTAATTTAGTACCACGAAATTCTCCAGCGTATTAATCCTCCTAATTCTTTCAATGAGTGACAACAGATTCCATGATGGATTAAATTATTGAGGATGCAATTTGAAATCCAGTTCAACCTTTGAGGAAACAATTCCTGATGCACGGGACTAACCCAGTAGCTAATTAAAGCCTGCAGCTTGTAAAAATCTCCACTGGCTGATCGGACAATTTCCCACTGCCGCTAGGCCCAGGTTGCCATTTAAGCAACTATCAGAGTTCAATTCAATAAATCTCACGAGATGTTACTGTCAAATAACTTCAATTTTTTTTTTTGCGCTGATTGACCTTCTTTTGGGGTGGTCTTTAATTTTCGTCCCTCAATTGTTGGTCTTTAATTTTTGTCCTTCGCTTAAAAAGATGACCGAAATATCCCGAGGTTTTTGAGTTCAAAGCCCCACTTAGTAAAAAAAATAAATAATCTCAAAGCAAGATTTTTGCAAAAAGTCTGTCTTATGCGGTAGACTTTGCCTTAAGGCATAACTAAAAGTCTGACGGCAGACGTTGCCTTAAGGCATAACTAAAAGTCTGTCTTATAAAGTAAAGTCTGCCGTCTCCGGCAGACTTTTAGTTATTATGCCTTAAGGCAAAGTCTGTCGTCTCCAGTATAGGTTCTATACAACTTCCCCCGAATAGGCATAGGTTCATAGAAATTTATGCCTTGCGAAATTATTATTATTTTCGGCTCTGCTGGGTTTCAAACCCAGAACCTCGGGGCATTTTCGATCATCCTTTTAAGCGAAGGACAAAAATTAAAGACCTGCAAATTGAGGGGCAAAAATTAAAGACCAGTCCGAATGAAGGACAATCGTGCAAATTGCACGAGCATTTTGAGGGGTAAAAATTAAAAATCACCCCAAAAGAAGGACAATCCGCGCAAAATCAAACTGAATCTGGGTTTCAATTAACAGGCAATTCAATTAAGCAAAGCCCAGAAACATTAAGCAAGCCCAAAAGCATTGAGATTGATGAAATTGAATTAAACTGTTAAACTATTAGCTAAGAGAAGGACGTCAACCTGTGGATGCCTGTGGCTTTGAGGCAGGTCCCAGGTCTTATGAAACGTTTCTCCCTGGGCCTGGGTGGTTTTCCCTGGTCACATTTGGGCCTATAATTGTTATTGTTTACTTTTTGTTCTTTTGGTAGGAAAAGATATTGCATTCAAACTAAATAAATTACAAAGCATTTGGAGCTGTGCTCCAAGTTGGTCCGTGATCCTCAAATCCTGCTACTATTAGAGACTGAATTGTTCTAGTGTAAGTGGTACGTGTGATGTACAATAACAATAGCAATATATCCACTAAAATCCCACAAATTAAAGTGGGGTTTGAAAAGCATAGAGTGGACGCAAATTTTACCCTTACTTGGGGGAAGAGAGACACTTTCCGGAATTTGTGTAATATCTGCTCAAAGATAAAGTGGCATACACTGAATAAACTATCAAAATCAGGGGGTCACCAAAAAGTTTCGTTCTTTCTCCTTCCTTTGTCAGGACACCAACAACTTGGTTCTGTTCCCGCTGCATATACTTTACTTGATGACCCAAGTTTGTCATCAAGGACCTGCATTATAGTCTAGAGTATTATAAACTCGTGTCCATGTTGTAATATGTGGATTACCTCAGTCGAGTCGTATTCAATCTCCAAATACGTTAAGGGAAAATGACCTAGTAATACCTATTTGAGACTTTATATTACAAAACATAAGGATAGTTTTCCTTATTTACAAAACATACCAGTAAATTACAAAGTATATCAGATTTGGGCTTAATGGGATACTCACGATTTTAAGCTTTTTTTAAGGAAGAAAATATGATTTTAAATGTGGACTTAATTCTAGGATAGTTACCATTCAACTTCTTCTTCTTTTTTAAAATATTTCTCTCTCTCTCTCTCTCCCTCTATGATAGACACCATTTTCATACCTAAAACCCATCTTCTCTCCTAGTATAAATTTTCAAACCAATATTACAAAGTATTTTTTATTATTAACTTGTGTATTAATTGTATATAAAAATTAATTTGTATCGTTTTGAGATATACAGTATATGATCATTGTGTGTTTTGAAAATCTATATAAATTATATAAACTGTAGTTTTAAAAAATGTTGAAAACTAATATATGTATGTCTGCTATATGTCATTTTTTAGATATATGCGGCACAATGTTTATGAAATGCGAACAAATTTGATATCAATTAGTCTTAAAAATGTTGAAAACTGATATGTGTATGAAATGTGGATGGAATTTGGTTTGTATCAGAAAACTTATTATACATATATACTTTCTCATAATTTATACATACTTTGATCAGATTTTATACAATTTATATGGACTTTATCATAATCACAATATACATACAACTTTTATACATATTTCATACGTAGAAATTATAACGAATTTATACATTTATACATATTGCATTAAAAAATTAATATATATTTATTTTCTGGTGTATGAACTTTGTATGGAATCTGGTTTGTATCAATTACAAGTTTATTATACATATTTTTCTCAAAATTTATGCATACTTTGATTAGATTTTATACAATTTATATGTACTTTATAATAATCTAAATACACATACAATTTTTGTACATATTTCATATATAAAATTATAAGAATCTATACAGTTATACATATTGCATACGAAAATTATACATATATGTTTTTTGGTGTATGAACTTTGTACATAAAAATTACCGATTATAATGGACTTTTTGAGTAAAAGTTGGAGAAAAATTAGGTAACAATATCTCTTAATTTTGAATGAGGAGAGAAAAGTGGATGAAATAAGGAAGCAAAATTTGGAGAAAATCAGGGAACTATATCTTTAAATTTTGAATGGAGAGAGAAAAGTGGATAAAATAAGTAAAACGATTTCCTTACCTTATTTAATGTGTTTTATTTGCTTCTTTTTAATTTACCTAATTTGTATAGATTTTGTAACAAGTCTATCGATATATTTTGTAAACTGAAAAATATCGTCATGTTCCATAAATATACCCTCTTACCATCTTACCATGTACATATAAGTTTTTTGCCCATAGGTTAACCCCTGCTGGATTTGTAGTTATTGTTATGCTTACATGTAGGGATGTTAAATGACAGAATAAGTTTAATTTAGGTGAATTAAAGTGAATTGAGTTAATAATTGCCGGATTATTAATCTATTCAAATATTACTTAGCTAAGATGGACTGGGTCAAGGATAGATTAAACAATGAGTCTACCTAACTCATCCAACTCTGACTAACTTTTTTTTTTTCTTTTTCTTGTAGTTTGTTTATACTCCTATATAATTTATTATTAATATAAATAAAATATCAAACAAAAAAGAAATTTAAAAATATTTTAATAAAATTTCGCATGGGTCAATCAGTTCAACTTTTAAATAAATTGAATTGAATCTATATATCTATATAATTGCAGGAGATAAACCCGGTGACGTGGCGTTCTAAAAATTAAGCACTTGTATTTATCTTTTTTGTATCTTTGGATCGTTTAGCCCAACAAATAATAATAAGACTTATCTACTCTTGAAATTGTTTTTGGAACTGCTGTGGGTCTAGAGACATTTTCGTGGTCTGTTATGAGACTTGTCGTTTTCGTAAAGGAGGCGATGTTTCGGCTTTTTTCACCAAAGCATCGCTTTAACTTAAGCCATGTTTTTTGAAACATAAAAGGTGTATAACTAGGAGAAAAACTCAAAATTCTAAGAAAAAAGATAAATAGTAAACTTGGCATAGGAGAGTGCCACGTCACCGGGCTTATATTCCGCTTTTATATATATATAGATTGTTCTTCAGGTACCAAATTATATTCTTTTCATTATATTAATTATGTTTGCGACTAAGACAGTTATTATTTTTGTCTATTATCCTATTTCATTTTTTTTAAACTACAAATCTAAGGCATAAGCTGAAAAGCGTCCATGAATCTATTCGTTGTCAAGTTTTCACTCCAGGAAATGCCAAAAGGTTTCTTTTCACTCACCTTCTGCACTTGTATTATAGTATGTGTTTTTCTCTTGATTCAATTGTGCGCAAATTTCTTCTCAAGAGAATATATTGTGAGTTATTCAATAGGTTCGCTTCTACAATGCATTTTTTTTTACTCTATTATGGTTAATTCAAATTTCTACTTATGTCAATATAATTGGTTTAAATTGGGGTTTTTTAAATTAACGACTTCTTGCTAACTCGCGTATTGATACCGAAGTAGAAAAGCATCTCCCATTGAAATTTACCACATGCGGGGTAGCCACTCTTTCTTATACTATGGGAATTTAGGCGTCTTAAGTATACTTCATATTAATTGTTTATTTGCAATACTTCATATTAATTGTTTATTTGCACCTTTTGATTTTTTTTGGAGGATCATTTTCCGGTATTCTTCATTATCCAGTCTTAATCTCTCTTTCTTTTTCGGTTGTCCAATATTCGGAACAATTACTTTTGCTTTTTAAATTTTAGGCTTAAACCAAGGCTGCTACTTGAGAAATTGAGGAACAAGAGACACATTTTGGGGGAGACTCAGTTAACAGAGCCAAAAATAGTTTTTTTTATTCAATCAAATGCTACGTATATCGTGCAAGTTACAAAGCAACAATTTAGTGAGAGATAGATAGCATATTCTATATATTCATTTGTAACAGACGCAGTTATGTGGCTTTACTACTAATCCTTTCATTTGTCATTGATTTGGAAAATTTATAAATGTGCTTCATTTATACAAATGGTTAATTGATTTTAGGTGGAAATGGTTATTTTTAGTGAACAACGTTTGTCGACTATTCTTCTAATTTTCGGGTGAGAAGAGAAAATCAGGGAAAGAACCAACCTGCAATAAAGTACCTACGAGAATACTCCTTTACTTGCTTTATTAATTTTAATAGACAGTATACATAATTTTGATATGGTAAACTCAAAATTTTCTTATAAGGTGATTGAGAAAGTTGTAATGGTTGATGAGATCACTAACTGATTTCTGTTTGTTCATTTTATGATGGATCTTCTGCATATCGCAACATATAAAGGTACAAAGAGGGTTCAAAAGATTTCACTGGCTCTTGAGACGTTGAAACTAAATTTTAAGTATGAAATGCTCGAAAAAGCAACATGGGGCTTTGATCCGTTAAACAAGTTAGGACAAGGAGGATCTGGTTCAGTATATATTGTACAATACGCGTCAATAGGCAAAGGAGTTCTTCAATGAGGTCAATTTGATCAGTCGTATTCAACACAAGAATATTGTGAAACTATTGGGTTGTGACATAGAAGGACCAGAGAGTCTTCTGATTTCGATTATGTATCTAACAGGAACCTTGATCAAGTGCTCTTTGGTAATGATTCTTGAAGTTTAGCATTGTTAGTTTTTTTTTATGTGACATCTTTTTTGAAGCAGATACAATAATTCGTTTTGCTTTTTCTTGAAGATAGCAACAAGCATCAACTTTTAAGCTGAAAGGAGCAGTTTGAAATTATATTGGGAATAGCATAAGGGCTTGCATATCTTCATGAAGGAAGCAAAGCAAAGACAATCAACGGGGATATTAAAATATTCTGGTTGATGATCAACTCATCTAAAAAATTGTTGACTTTGGACTTGCTCGACGTTTTTCTCCTCATAAAACTCATGTCAGCACTGGAGTTGCAGGAACCTGGTAAGTCATCAATATTCAAATATTAATTTAAGTTTCTCCAACAATACTTGTAGTCTAACTTTAAGAGAAATAATATTATATTTTTTCAAGAGCTATGTAGAAGATTTGCTTCCATCAAAAGATTGCGGAAGTGCTGATAATAGATTAATTCTGCTATAGGGGATGTCTAACTCCTGAATATCTTGTTCAAGGATGTTTTACAGAGAAAGCAGATGTTTACTCCTTTGGAGTGGTGGCCACTAGCCACGTTGGTTGCATGTAGTATAGAGACCAATGTCTTTGTGAGTGATTCCGGATCAGTTCTACAATCTGTAAGTCTCAAATCCGTCCTTATTCAATCGAGTGTTGAAGTCATGATTTAATGAAGTAATTAAAAAAGTATTTCCTCTAACAGTTTAAACTTTTAGATTAATTGGCACACAATTCAACAATATCAATAACATACTTTTTGAGTGTGTCCTGTGACATCCCAGCTTAGGAGGAAAAGTCTCACATCGGCATAACACAGGAGAGGTGCTGGGTATATAAGTAAGCATGCCTTACCTCCTAGTGACGCGTTTTAAAGCCGTGCGGGCCTAGGCCCAAAGCGGATAATATCACTGGTGGGCTGGGCTGTTACATGTCCATCCTTCCAATTACATTGGCATTTAGTACTAAATAAACCATGGTTCTTAAATCTTGTAATAGGTGTGGAGAAATTACAAGTTAAATAAGATTACTGAGTCCATTGACAGCAGGCTGATGAGTGATTTTCTAGAACAGGAGGCATCACGCGTGCATCAATTAGGGATATTGTGCACACAAACTAGAGGATTCTCGTGACCATCTATGTCTCAAATTGTAAGAATCCTAAGAAACAAAAAAATTGAAATTCCAGTGCCTATGCAACCTCCGTTTGAAAAATCGAGTTTACTAGCCCCTCGAGATACTAAAAGTAGTTCGTCCATAAGTAAATTGTCACGACCCGTCTAGGGGCCGTGACGAGTACCCGATACTTGTACCGAGCACCCCTTGTCTATCGTTTTACCTTTACCTCTTAGCAAGCCATGTAAACAGAGCAATTTTTTTTTTGAACATTAACATTAGCGGCGTCATTCTGAACATAGACTAATAAACTTCGTTATCACTTATACATCAACATTAGCATGCCAAAACACCATATGCCTAACTATACTTAACTGACTGTACATATCTGTCTACGAGCCTCTAGACGTAGTACACTTATACATAGAAAGGGCTGAGTACTGCCATGCCCGAATATATATACACAAAATAGTACCAAGGAAGTGAGGCTCCGGAATAACTGGAGCACTGTCAACACTGTTGGTAGAGCTTCTAAGGATCAAATCCGCCTGTCTGCTGACCTGCGCGGCATGAAACGCAGCGTCCACAAGAAGGGACGTCAGTACGAATAGTGTAGCGAGTATGTAAGGCATGAATAGTAATATACAGAAAATATGAATCATGTATAATGACATAAGAGAGTTACAACACATGTCCTGGGATAGAAACATAACCTGTATATATATATATACCCTTGGCAGGTGCTATGCGTACTTAGCTTTCCTTTAAGAATCTTTCCTTGTTCATATACATATACATATAAAATAGGACATCTCATATTGCCGAGGCGTCGGCAGCCGATCCATTTAACCATAAATATACACATCCCGCGTCCGGGACGATATCATATCATGTAATGCCAACTGATCAGGTGGATATGCGTTCATAACGCTCTGCCCTTACCTCCATTTTCCCCGTATACACATGCATATATCATGCACATATATCAGCGTCTATAGCGCTCTAGCTCTTTTATCATATACATATACGTGTGTCGTGTAGGTACATCAGCGTCTATAGCGCTCTAGCTCTTTCGTCATGTGCATGTTTTAAAAAAATATATACACATATCTTACATACATTTACATGTCTTATATGCATTTACGTATCCTATATACATATGTCTCATAGGCACGTAGGAAAGCCCAAAGAAGAATCATGTAGTCATCGGAGTGACGTAAGGTCGGTGACCTCCAATTATATTATAGAATACTCGTGATCGCTTTGTCTCGCCTTGAAGGAACGAGTATTTTAAGGTGAGACTACCAACGGGGAATAATATTAAAGTAAACGTAGAATGAAATCGGGGCATCATAGATGACGGTTCATAGACTTTGAAATCTTTTAGAAAATAAAGTCATAGCTAGGAAATATAAATAAGATTCAAAAATTAGTTTATCATTTTCATGTTTACATAAGATACTTAGCTTAGTCATCTTAGTCATAGAGTCGTTCCGGTAGTACGTATCATAGGCATATTCTCTTATCTAACATCATTGTTATCATTATCGACATGGAAGTGCCCTCGTTAGAGGAGTCATAGTATTTATCATTTGGTATTGAAATCGGGATCAAAGGTTCCCTTTGGATTCACTTCAAGTAAGTCAAGCAAGACTGTAAGGAAAAATCCGAGAGTAGCGGGCCCACCTCGGGCCGGATGAGGTAGCGTATACGATTTACGTATGTTACGTGTCATAGCGTTACTTGTGAGGGTCTTAGGGTAATCGGGTCCCATTTATACAAGTTCTAAGGGTGTAGGAGGTTTTTCCAACAATTGGCACACTTTCTAGTTCAATTCTATTGAACAAAAAGTGGAAAACTTTAGGTGCGGATTCCGGGGAACCGAGTTGTCCCCGAGGCTCGTACCCAACTTATTTCAACTAAGACATGCCATAGAAAGAAGGGTGAAGCCTTACATACCTCTTTCCGCTTCTTTTGCTATTCCGAATTCACGTTGCAATCTCGTCAAAATCTGCAAATTGGTCACATTTACCCAAACTTTCATTAGGGTACTTAGAGTTAGAATCTTAAGGAACCACTTGGCTACCGAAATTTCGGCAGCACTTCCTCTGTAAATATACCATCCTCAACATTCAACATAGCCAAATTCTCATCAATCACAATCCGGGAATTCAAACCCGGCCAAACTATTAACATAATTCAACAATCACACTAAAAATTCACATATTTCATTCAAGGTGCATTCCAACACTTCAATTAACATTCTACCTCCTTCAATACTCTCCAATTCCAATGAAACAACAATAACCTTATAATACATATATTCCAACAACATCATAGTAATACCATTACATGTCTTCCATACAAAAACATTATTTTCAATTTACACAAACTTCCAATTGCCAATACTTCACCAAACTTGTCAAGTCTTTATTTGCGATATAACATCTACAACACAACGATTAAGATATTAATTACAACTCGCTCATTATTCTTTCACAACTCACCAATATACACGACTATACATCAAGTGTACACGGCCACATATACCATGCACACTCACACGGCTCCAACATGTATACACCACTACAATCTCTCCAAACTCATTCAACTTCCATTTTCCACATATCATTCACAACAATAACAACTAAACACTAATTAAAATAATTGAAGCATGACTCCCACACACATATATATATACACGGCCATATACTATATTTCTCTCCTTCATGAATTTCATCCATTTTAGCATACTACAACACATATAAACCATATATAACACATAAAACAAGATCAAAACTCACCTTTCTTCTTCAACTTCTCACTTGACTACAACTTGACAACTTGTATGATTTTGAATTTTTCTTGCTCCAACAACAACTCCACCTTGTTAATCACCCTTTACTTGGTAGAAAATGATTTTTGGAGAATGTTTGCAAATTTTTCTTGTGAAAATTGCTCTTGGCCGAAATGGCCTTAAGTTTTTCTCCTCTCTCTCTCTTGTTCTTGCTTTTCTTGAAATTTCTAGAACATTATGTGGAATAAGATGACTTAGTCATCTTATTTATTGACCAAATTTTATTTAATATGGGCTTGGGCCATAACCATGGCCGGTTGGGCCTCACAAATTTGGGCCTTATTATTTTTTTTTTGATTTTTTTGGGCCAACTCGGTTTGGTCCCGAGTTGGGCCTAGCCCACTGACTTTTCGACCTTAAAACGTTCATATCTCCTTGTACCGACGTCACCTGGGCAACCACGACCTATGGTTGGAAAGCTAATTCAATTATCTACAACTTCTAGTTCTTGGTACTTTTCCAAATTCCAAACTTATAATACCGTGTTTGCCCCTTGAAGTCAGATCACCTGAAAACGTTTTTTTTAAATATTCGTTTGGAGGACTTCCACTTTGATTTGGCCCCAGGGTCCTTCTTGAGTTGTGTTTAACTTCTCATATGTGATTCATATGAGTTTTCAGATGTCCCAAAAAAATCTCGATGTGTGGGTCCCATCTCAGCAAATAATCTGACGTTCAAAAATACGGGATACAACATAAATATAGTTTTTGCTCAGACTGGTATTCCACTGATGGAATTTCTAATCATTCCTATGAGTTTGCTAGCTATCTGTCTCTCAATCAAGTGGTTTTCGATGAGTGAAAGCAATAGACTTTTGAAAATTTCTTGAGGATTTTGGTTGCTTGCCGTTACTCATGGATTTACAATAGTCCTCTCCAGGGCAATGAACCAAGGTATGGTCTCACAAGGAAATTTTTCACAATGAAGTTTTTTTCTTTTCTTTTTTCGGTTCTACTTTAGATTTATGAGTATTGTTTTATCATGGAGTTTTTTAAATTGTTCTTAATTGATCCAATGAGGCTTTTAGAATGAGATTCTGTGAAATATTTTAAAAGGACTATCTATATTTTCTGAAATAAGAATAGAATACTTTAGAAAGTCGATTGCATTTTAGGTAATGAAACACTAACATAAGCCCAACAATGACAAATTGATCATCTAATATATTTTGGTGACATGAGAGATATTTTGAGATTGGACTTTTTGTTAGTGTGCTGCCGTACTAACATCTTTTTATTTTATGTAATATTTTAAAATATAAGCTTAAATATTAAAAAATCATGCTAAAATTAATGTAAGTTGCAATGATTTTTATATCAATATGGTGACAAAAATACATTTTAAAAATTGCATGCCATAATATACACACACGTCACTTTTCACTTCTATAAATTCAAACTACAAATAACTTTATGGTTAAGTAATAATAACTTACGAGTATCATATATTATCAGTATATATAACATAATTTTATTTTATTTTTTTGCACTGATAGAGTTTAATTTTTTAGACAATCAAATTACTTTAATTTGTGTAACTGCATAGATTAAGTAATTTAATCTAATAACTTGAATTATAGCATATCAAAATTCACTATTAGCGTAAAAAATAGATTGAAGCCAATGGCGGGGAATATAACATATCAAAATATATTGAGTTTAAGTAATATACACTGTGGTGTAAATAATTTTTATCATATCAAGTTATTTTAACTTGTTATAGCAAATAACACATCTTATTTTTAATATTTCAAATCCCACTTTTAAGAAGGTCTTTTAAAACTCCTTTGAATGACCTGATAATTGTAAAAGTTATAATAATAATAATAATAATAATGTAAATAACTTAAACTTAATATCAGGTAAATATGTTATTTAATTTACATTATCAGTATCTAACTAAAGGCAACAGATTACAACTGTTTCTCGATATACAATGACAACATATTACCACTGTTCCATTGGTTAGTTGAATGAAATAGTGAAATTCCCAACAGAGTCCAGGAGAAGGTAGCTAGTCAAAATTCCAATCGAGGACAAAAAAGCACCAGGCACTTTGTCGCATATAGAGTACTGTAGTCTGTAGATATCTCTCAAACTGAGAATGTGAGGGGAGAGAAGATGGAGGGGCGGATGCAGACATTACAGCATAGGGTTCACCTGAACTAAGTATTTTCGATGTTGGGTATAACTTCATATCTAAATTCATCAATATTACAGTAAATAGTGGGTCAAAACTCATAATTTTAACTTTGGGATCATAACAGTTTTGGTTCGTAAGTTATAGATATTTATTTTGATTTTGGTCCTTGTGATATCTAACGATACACATTTAACCTTCAATGAATCAATACGTACATGTTTTTAGTCATTTTATATAAGAAGTATGTTGTAACTGAACTTTTTAGAACTATATTATCGCCAATTATGGAGTAACAGTACAAGCTTAACATAATAAATGGATAAGTGGTTGATCGACATTATGATAAAATTATTAATATTTACAAGCAAAGGGATCAAAAGTGCACATTTTTATTAATTGAAGTTTAAATGTGCGTAATCAAATATTATAAGAATTAAAATTAGAAATTATTAATAATTGATGGACCAAAAGTATTATCATTAACCTTAAAATTTGAATTATATTAAGAACTTTAAAGGTTAAACTTATAAAATTTAAATTTTAAATCCTTGGCTGGATGATAGAGCTAGAGGGACTTTGTGTGAGAGTTGAATTTGGTCTTAACGATATGGCGCCTGATAGGCCCTTGCAAACCCCTAGTCGGTGTTACTCTCTTGTATTTATTTGATTTGCCACTTTGCCCTAGATGCATTCCCTTTGGTCCTCAGTTCTACATTACTAGTACTTTCTTTGTTTCTTCTGCATTATTCATACCTTTTCTGATCGTCAATAACTGGAGATTTTTTATTTATTTTGTCCTTGAATATAGTCCTATTTTCACTTGAATTAATCTAGTCTAGTTATATACTCACCCCTACAAGACTACTACAAAAAAATAAAAGAAAATCTGTCAGCCGAGTTGTCTGATGAATGTACTTCTTGAATCATGTACAGCTTCCCTGCAGAATGATCCTTATCCAATATGATACTAACTAGCTAGCTTGTATTCATTTCTCCAATCGGATTATCTAGACCATACATGATACAACTTCCATTCTATTATTTTGCCGACTAAAATAAAACCAGCCACTGATCCGATAAGTATTCGATAAAGGGTTAATTAGTTGGCAAAAGGATTTCTTTTGTAGTAATAATTCAGGTAAGAAAATTGAGAAATAAATAGCGGAGAGAAAAATGCAACCAGCTCCGATTTAACTGATATTAAATGATTCTACTGGTTTTTACTCTACTTTGTTTTGAGAATACGCTCAAATGATCTGGGGAAACCAATTGTTTAGCAAATTATTATGAAGGCAGGGCATTTGATCAGCGTGCATAAATATGAGGAGTATAGGGTGGCTATGATAATTAAATTTGAGTGAGGTCACGAAAGTCGAATATATAGGGATTTACACCCATTAATCCCAACAGATCTGCCAATGAGATATGTTTTCGTAGTTATTTCAATCGCATAAAAGATGCCGCCGATAGGTAATTATATTCATATTCCAAGAGATATAATGGTACCTCCATTACCATTAGGTCCACCATTTGTTCATGAAAGGAACATCTAATATCATGAAAGACCTTATTGTATTATGAAATGGACACTAATTTCCCAAAGAACAGAAAAAGTGCTTTGAGTTAATTGCACTTAGCTCCCTTAACCTTGAATAATTAAGAAAGAATATCTTCTTCACATTTTGACTGAGATCATAACCCCCTTCAGCAACATCTTCAAGTGAACTTTAAAATTTTAATATAAGAAAAAAAAAAGTACTCTATTCCTTTTTACTAGTCCGGTATATTAAAATAAATATTTTATTTTACCTGTTCATTTTAGCAAATTAAGAGATATATATACTTATTAATTATAATATTACGCTTATCATTAAGTAACTATTTTTAAAATTTGTTAAAGTACAGGTAGTCAAATTAAAAATTTTAAAATATAATTAATAAGTATAACTTAAATAAAATAAACGCTTAATCAATTGAGTAATTTCTTGAGAGAGCGAAAAGTCAAACTGGACTAGTAAAGCTGTAAAAGGAACATGAGAAGCATTGTCTCTTTTTTCTTTTTAGTTTTTACTCAAAGCTTTAATAAACAATACTGAAGTCAAAGAACTGGTTGATCTCTATTTTTTTTTTCTTTTTTTTTTTTTTGCTCAAAAAATCCTTTACTACATCTGTCTCAATTTATATGGCACAGTTTCAATTTCTAGAGTCAAATTAAACAGTTTAATTTTGACCGTGAATTGGACATGAAATCTTTAAGCTTCTTGAAATAAAATTTGCATATTTGGAAACTGTGTATACTAGTTGATAATTCAAAATGTTTAAAAGATATATGAAAAATTACGATCTAAAAAAGATTTGTTTGAATCTCGAAATCTGATACGTGGTATAAATTAGGACTGAGGGAGTAAGTTTTAGATCACGTAGATATATATAAAAAAATAAGTATAATTTCAGCAAAGCTTATCTTCAAACAGGAGAATAATAGTACAAGCCGTCAGTTTATAATAGCGAGGATGCGAAAACAATTCCTTCTTCTTTCAAGCCTGATCCAAACGATCCAATCTTTGCTACTTCGCTCATTACCGTTGTAATTGATCGTATTAACACTAAACATTAGGATTGACACATATAAAACCTAGGTAAATGCGGCTATATGTTTACGAATCAAACATTTATTACAAGACAAAACAACAGCTGATCATTAAGTGGACACGAGATCATATAAGGAGATGCAATCCCACGATTTCTTAGATTACCAAGGTAATTTATGCATTCGCTAACCGTGATTGCTTCATTCCTCAATACGCCATTCATCACAATTCATAGGCTCTCCTTTATTGGTTTTCACACTTAATTCAATTTTTTTTTTCATTATTAGTATAATTTAGCCTATGAAAACAGATTATTCCCTCTGGTCCAAAATAATTGATGATTTAGTCCTGAAAATATGTCCAAAATAATTGAGGTTTTAGTCTATCAAGAAGGTATTTTATTCTTTTTTCAAATTTATCCTTGACACATTCTTAATTCAATGAACTTGTTACAATTTCAAAGTCCCCTCTTAATTAAGGATATTTTGGTCAATATACCTCTTAATTACTAGTAGTTTTTAGGAGTAGTGGATTCTTTAATCCATGTGTCTAAGTCTAAAATCTCAATAATTTTATACCGGAGGGAGTACTATTTTAGTCTACTAGTACGTATTACCTGTAAATGCTTACTAAATAAAATAACTTAGAATTATTCGGTCTCATTTTATGTGATGCAGTTACTATTTGTAGAATGACCGAAATCTTTTTGTGTATTTTAAAATATTTTCAATTGTGAATTATTGTTACTTATAATATTCTTTATGTAATTTTTAAATATATAAATTTAATTCAAAAGAAATTTAAGATTTTATGTTTGAATTTAGAGTGAAAATGTGATAATTTGACTCTTATACTCCTATTTTTTCTCATAAAATAGGAAGGAGGGAGTGCATACAACTTTTAACTAATTTGATAGTAGGTTTCTTTTTACGTTCTCAATTTTGACTATTTTATTTCTGGCTTCTTAATTTGCTCTAATACTTGCCGTTTGAAGTAATGAATGATTATCGGGATAATGATAATCTGTTTCTTTGGCTCTCGCAGTTTCACTGTATGTAAACTACACTAAAGAAAGAGCCTGCAGAACTAACTACAATTCCCAAAGCCTAGCCCCTACACCTTACAATCCAACCGGCTGTCTTTTCCCCTAATTACCTGAATTACCCCTACATATCTTCCTATAGACTGTCATTTTCCTAACATTTAGTCATTTCTTTCGTTCCCGAGACAAGTCCAATATAGGGGTATTTTAGTCCTTTCATGCATGCATACATTCATACCAAGACGAAATACCTCTCCTCGCCGCTAACCGCCATGTTTTCAGAGATTTTCAGCACCAAAAACAATACGCATGTTAATAACATCTCTCCCTTTTGTTAATTTTGACTCTCTCTCTCTACCCCCTATTCCCCTTTATATATAGTACTACTATACTCTAAATTAAAACCATGCATATATATTTCACTCTTTATTTTTCTTGAGTGTTGAATTTTTTTATTTTTTTTTAAAAGATGAATGATAATATGAGTGTGGATATGTTAGCATCTGGTGGAACTCCAGTAGGGTCTAGGTGGAATCCAACGAATGAACAAATTGAGTTGCTTGAGAGTTTATACAGGCAAGGGATAAGAACACCAAGTGCTGAGCAGATACAACAGATTACGGGGAGGCTAAGGGCTTTTGGTCACATTGAGGGGAAGAATGTGTTTTATTGGTTTCAAAATCATAAGGCAAGGCAACGACAGAAACAGAAGCAAGATAAATTTGCTTATTTCAATCACTTTCTTCATCGGACTTCTGTTTTTCCACCACCTTGCCCAAATGGTAAATTTATATTTTTCTTTGTTCCACATTATATGAAAGTGTTATTGTTTGGGAAGTCAAACAGTTTTTAAATTCTTTGACTATAATTTTTTTAATATTTTTAATTATTAGTCATATTTACTTGTAGCACATTTAGTGTAGTTTTCAAATATATAAAGTTTATTTCAAAATATTTTGAGAATCTATATATGAATTCAATTTATAGTCAAAATAAATGTTTTGATCTTCGTACTCTAACCTCTTCTCATAAATTGGGACATGGGGAATAATCTTTTGCTATACATCGTTTAATATTACACACACGGAGTATTCAATAATATTCATAGCCGAATACTCAGTCAAAACGTATCATCACTACATGATTTTTATTGTCTAAAAGCTCTGCATATTTGTTTATTTTATTTACAGACATACTGTTTGGATATATAGTTCTATCTCTATTTAAGAGTTTTGATTGGTAGGGGTCAAGCTAAACCCCCCACACACCTTAGGTCCACAACCTAACGGTGATGGCTTAATATAAAAAAAAAAGTGTTTTGACTGGATGGGTTGTTTTATGAGAAAATGATATCTGTACGAGAAGTCTGTATGCTTTCTGATTGACAGTTTGCTTTCTGAGGGACAGTTTGCTTATCATTTAGATTTTGTTTCCTTTTCTGGGAAGTTTTCAGTTTCTGATGGCATATATTGTCTCTTTGCATTTTGCTGCCTTCACTTCTATGATCACACTAACTACTGTATAAGTTAGTCCCCACCAGGAAACTTGTTTTTCTCTATCAAAATGATTTTTAAGACGTTTGAAAAGTTAGTTTTTAGCGCTGGGAGAACAATTATTGATCAGTGTAATTTCTATATAGTTTTTACATAGGTAGTAAAAATGAACTTTTACCTATCATAACCAATTCTTTTTTTTCATGGGCTGAAGTAGATATTTTCTTTGCTGATGATTGGTGACATTCGATCCAACGACCTTTGTCTGCTCTAATATCATAATGATCTAATACCATTTTGAAGTGTGTTACCATCTTATCAAAAAATTTAAGTTGTTAGAGAGATCACGCTTTTATTTATTTACAGTAATTATTACTCCATCTCAATAGTAATAAATGAGATTAAAAACAAAAAAGAGATTCAAGCAACATCTTGAAATATACTTTAATGTATAATTTTTTTATTCCATCAGTATATACAAAGTTAAATATATAGGATAATAATCACTATTAGGTTTTGCAGTTGGTTGCAGCCCTTATTACGCACCACAAAGAAATCTAGGGTTTTATCAGCAGTATCCAGTTCCCAGTCTTATCCTCCCAGCTGGACAAGGCGGTTTCAAAAGGAGAGCAACTTATGATGCTACTGCTGCTTTATACATCAATGCTACTACTACTCATCCTCCAGAAAATAACAGTGCAAATGCAAATAAGCAGTTTAATCAAGAAACCTTAAATCTTTTCCCGCTGCACCCAACTGGGGTTTTACAAGAAAAGACTACCAACTCTTCTTCTTCTTCCACTACTTCTGCTCATGATCAGTCCAGTGTTGTTACTAGTTGTCCTTCAAATTCAGTGGAAACTGTAAACTGTTTTACTGATCTTGGAATTGGTGCTGCTGATCATCGTCCAGCGTTTAACTTCGCATGTGGAAAGGGTCCTTGTTAGTGACGGTTTTGAGAAAATATCTGTGACATTTTGCTGCTGTGTGTTTCATCTGGTTGGCTTCTTGATCTTGTCTTTGCTATATTATGCTTAGTTGGTGTTGGTTTGAAAGAGTATAATCATATCCTTCATATGAACAGTGCAATATGTTGTCAATGTAATTGTGTTTTCATATTGTGCTGAAAGAGGATATGACCTTTATGATGTAATTCACAATGTTATTATTATTCTCGCTTTCATTTTATGTATGGTTCATGGTGGTCGTACGTATTAAGTTTTCCTTCTGAGGGTTTAAAAATAACCATCATAACAGTATTTACCTAATTAAATTAATTCTTTTCAATATCAGGAGTTCCTAAAATCCAGACTATAGTACTAATTCTTTGAAGGGTTAAATGAGATAAGAAGGAAGAATTAGTTTAGCCAATGAACTTGTGCTTCTGGCACCATAATTCGAATCCTGTCTTCTTGGTTATGTACTTTCAATCCGGGCAGATTCAAGATTTGAGTTCTATGAGTTCAATCTTTGGATTCTTAATATGGAGCCAATTGCATTTTGAAAATTATGTTTTCCAACCAATGTACGGTGATTTGGTGGAGTTTTACACATAAATTTATGCTTCGATCGAATCGGAAGTATTAAATTAAACTAAACCCGATGTCCATCTGGCACTGTGTACGTACTACTCCCTTCATCTCACTTTGGAGGCGATTTTTGACTGGAGCATGGGCATAGAGTTTAAGAAATGCTTTCGATAATTATGATCTAAAACAAGAAAATAATATTTGTGTAACTATAAATTATCTCATTAAAAGTAAAATAAAAAATTTAAAATTAAATAATTGGGCTAAGGGAATATAAGAATAAATAATGAAAAACAGTACTCAGCGCTTGCTTTTCCAAATAAACAAAAAATAATTTATCATTTAAATTGTTATTTTGAAATGGTACAACGACAAAGAAGGCTATTTATGACAAACTATTTCTAGCTTTTGCTTTCAATATCCTCAAGCAATTCCTAAATATTTTAAAGTAACTGACAAATATGAATTTGCCCACGTCTGACTAATCATCTCAAAATTGGTGGACTTGATCCTTAAAAAATGCCATAAAATACGTAATAGGTGATAATTATGAATAAAAAACTTTTTATTAGGTATTATGAGTGAAGATCATGATATAGAACCTTTTATGTATGGTTATGAATCGTCTTTCTAGGATATCTGAGAAAAAATATATATTTGGTTATGAATTTTCGAAGTTAATTACTACCACTTCCAAGTTAATTTGGTTATGACACCCCTCGGATGATCAGTTGCTTGAATCAACTTTCAGAGGGGAAAATGGGTACTTATATACTCCATCCGTCCATAATAAGTGTCATATTAATTTAAAAAAAATTATCCCATGATAAGTGTTACTTTAGGAAATCAAAACATAAATTGACTAGTTTTTTTCAACTCTACCCTTAGACAAAAAATTACAAGTTAAAGTAGCATCTAAATGATAATTGAAAAAGTCACATAGTAACTTGATATTGTTAGATTCGCAATGCAAGCCAAAAACTTAGCATGCTCTAATCAAGAAGAAAAAGTAATTTATTTTTATTATATAGGGGTAATTTAGTAAAATTTATATTATATTATTAATTTCTTAATATGCGTATTTTTTGCTAAGATAACACTTATTATGGAACGAATGGAGTACTAACTAAGAGGCAGCTACCTAATGTACGGCTAAGATATGACAAAGTCAACTTTTTTTTTTTTTTTTTAGCATAGGTCAAAGTAGTCCCATAGAATGAGCAATTTTTTATGTTAGACATTCTCTAATTTGATATGGAGCTTACAAGTTGTGGTAGACAACACCCCTAGAAGCCATCCGGAAAAACTGACTAAAAAAATAATAAGTTCGCAAGATACAAGGAAAAGAATATACGTACGACAAGACCTTTTGTCACAACTTTGCAATATTTTCAAGTGCAAGGTCTACATTCTACGGCATTCAAATTCATATTTTGTTGATAAATATTTTATAGATCGGAAAGTATTTTCACCTGTTTGGATGCAAGAATTTGGCGTAAAAGAGAAAAAGGAACGCAAATACATAAGGACTAGATCCTTTGGATTCCAAACATAAGCCCAAATTCCTTAAAAAAATTATGGAACAATAAAAGGTAGAAATAACAGGGTTCACTGACTATTTTTTGGCTTATCATGAAATTTTAAATTTCACAATTAAAACTTCAATACAATATCCTGAAATTTTATCGATGAAATGTAAAACTTCATGATATGACTATTTTTCAATTATAACGATGAAAAATGGTCATTTTCAAATTTTATCCCGATAGAAGTAGTAAAAATGATACTACTAGGGAGCCACTTTTAGGTATATTTCAATCAACAGCTCTAAGTGATCATTTCCGAAAATCATCCGACAAAGTGGACTACAGATGAAGTAATTGCACGGTTTATCCTTCACATGGACTGGTCTTTAATTTTTGTTTTTCAAATGGGCTGGTGTTTAATTTTTTCCCTTTAAAATCGAACTTATGCTTAGCGGGGCATGAGTGTGAATATTATGATGCGTAACTTATATCCCTCTAGATATAAGTTCAATTTTAAAGACCAGCACAAAATAGGGACAAACGTATTTTTTTTGTGTGGATTGGCCCTCTTTTGGGGTGGTCTTTAATTTTTAGCCCTCAAATTGGTGGTCTTTAATATTTGTCTTTCGCTTAACACTAGAGGTCCTGGGTTCGAACCCAGACTCAGTAAAAAAAAAAATTCCAAGGTATAAGTTGGGATTTGCAGGGCAAAAGTTGGGATGCGCAAGGTAGAAGTTTTCCTTAAGGCAAACTTTTACCCAAAATGAGGCCTTAAGGCAAACCTCTGTCTTAAGGTCTAGCTTTTGCCCAAAGTTAGGCCTTAAGACAGAGGTTGGTAAAATTGTAGCAAAATATTTTTTTTTCCTTAAGGCAGAGTTTGAAACCAACTTATATCTTGTGATTTTTTTTTTTTAATTTTTGATTGAGCAGGATTCGAATCCGAAACCAAAAAGCTTTTAGCGAAAGATAAAAATTAAAGACCACTGATTGAAGGAACAAAAATTAAAGACCACCCTCAGCGAAGGCCAATCCTGAAAATTGGCCGGACAAAAGTGCAAATGACCCACTACAAATCTGTACTCCAATTTGGCCCATATTGAGTTTCTACTTTGTTCGCCCAAGTTGACAACTCTCCATCGCTCGTGAACATTGGCGAACTTCCTGGAAATCTTCTTCTCTGGCGAATTAGAGTTGTAAGTTTCCTTCTTTGCACGAATATTTACAAGTTAGTGTGCATTTGTATTTGCTTCTATGTGATTATTACCACACATTTGTGACATGTATAATATGGCTTTAAGTCTTTGTGATCAGTTTTCTGAATATTTCTCTTAGACAAGGGAACTAGAGAATTAGGAAACAAAAGATGATACTGAAATAGGAGTATCTTTATTTCTAAGACAACCTGAAGTCATATTTTTAAAGTGCTCTGGTGTTCGTTTTTGTTGTTAGCTTTCGGTATTGAGATGAAAGTTATAAAATTCAATATCATGGTACTCCAAAAGACTACTGGTACTGTTTTATGGTCATCTCAAATTTAAGGATTTTACAGGATTGAAATTAGGTACCTTTTGAAGCAAAAGGTCTATCCATGAGGGCTATTGAGTTAATGGTAGGATATTAGAGGCCCACAGGGCTTTGGTCTAGTGGTAAAAGTATTGTGTGTGATGTGTGGATTAAGCGCATATCATGATTTCGAAGTCTATTGCAGACAAAAGTCTGATATATAAGTGGAGAAAGGTAGAGTAGACTCATTATTTACTGAGATTGAAATCGGCCCTTGGGGATTCTCAGTTATCAAAAGAGAACTTTTAGGACACTAGAGAACTTGATAATCAATATTGATAATAGCGATAAGTTTTTCCCTACCAAAAGTTTTTTTTTTTTTTTTTCCTTTCAGGATTTTAGTTACCTATCAAAAATTTCTACTATACTAGATATTAGAGTCTTCAAAATCTTTTTGTGTGATACAACTTGTTCCTAACCTGAAATATGACCACCTCATTTAATTAGTATTTATTTATTTTTGAAAAATAAAAAGATGACCACCCTATAGTCACTAAACTGGAAGAGACTGGAAGAAGGGGAAATGGGGTAATTCAGCTGTTTGATCAATCTATATGTCTGCTCCAGATAGAGATGTGCCTGATATGACACATCAATACACTGCTTTCTTGAAAGTGTTGTGATTATGTCAAATAACAGTTAGTGGTTTTAAAAGAAGTATGGTTTCTTCTAATACCTCAAGACAATTCAAAAAGCAAAACAGAATCAATTTTCCGCGGTTATTTAGTGAGGGAGGACAAGTATGGGTCTGACAGGTTTGGGAAAGATACAATTAGTGGCTTAGGAGACTGAACAAAGCTGAATTGTGGTGACAAGGTTTGCCAGTAGCTAATGCCTAATGGGTGTAAATGTAGTCTTAGATATGATATATGACATCGTAGATATTGCTGCTATCATAATAAATTGCATTCAGTAGAAATATAAGTAGCATATAAAAAGGCAAAGGATAGAAGAATACCCGAGCAAGAGGCTCTGATGAATACTAACGAGGTTAGGAACTCCACTATGACATGGTAGCCAAAAAAGAAGCCACGTAGGTTGGCTATTCCCAAGGATAACTCACTTATGAGTTATGACTTACTTCTTAAGAGGAAACACACACACTTAAAGAAGCAAACTTAAGCTCAAAGCTTTATATAAAAGATGTACTCAAATTCAAGAAGATCTACATTAAGGGTTAAAGGCCTGTATATATAGCCTTACAAATTGTTAAAAGCAAAGGTTCACCAACCAATGTGGGACTGAAACCTAATACATGATAAGGACAACTAGTATTATCTAGATTAGGTTGACAACAAATATTATCTAGATAATGACGAGCAAAAAGATAAGGTGATAAGTTGGTGCATCACCATATGGTAAGCGGCTGCATCGGCAAGTGACAAGCTCCTGCGTCATAGGTGGTCATGATTTTCTACACAGCTCATACATTCTTCCTTCCTTTCATGCTATGTTGCTCGGACTCTCCAAAAATGATGCTGCACCCGTGTCGGATCCTTCAAAAATACACTACTTTTGGAGGATCCGACACGCACCCGTGTCCATTTTTGAAGAGTCCGAGTAACATAGCTTTCATGTGATTTCATACTGCTCCTTAGGAATCAAGTGAGATAGCAGTACCATCCAGTTTTAATTGATTGAAATTATTGATTTCTCTAACCAATGAGCAAAATCCACCTTAACCCCCATGAAATATGAGATTGTGATCCTATGCCCCTTGAATGTCTTTTTGGGGATAAGTTGCTCCTTTTGACTAAATATTAACAACCAAAAAGAGATGTTTTCAATAATATACCAGATTGACTATGAAGTGCTGGAAAAAGGAGGGGGAGGGGACTTCCAAATGCATAAAGCTGTCACTGTTGTACAAATACAACA
The DNA here is from genome assembly GCF_019175385.1 of Lycium barbarum. Taxonomy (NCBI): domain Eukaryota; kingdom Viridiplantae; phylum Streptophyta; class Magnoliopsida; order Solanales; family Solanaceae; genus Lycium; species Lycium barbarum. Next base: position 166,385,464 of record NC_083337.1, read on the forward strand.
ACAACAACAACCACCCAGTGAAATCCCACAACGTGGGATCTGGGGAGGGTAGAGTGTACGCAGACCTTACTCCTACCAAGGTAGAACGGCTGTTTCCGAAAGACCCTCGGCTCAATAAAAAGGATAAAAAAGGTCGGATAAGGCTAAAAAATTCAAAGTGATATGAAAATGCAAATAACGAAAGCGACACAGATAAAATAGGATAATCAAAGTACAGTAAATAACAGATAATAGCAGAAATCAGAGCATAAGAAATTATACTGCGATAATGCGCCTACTAATAAGGAAGGATAACGAGACTATCTATTAGCCTACTACCCTAATCTGGGTCCTCCAAACCCTCATATCTAAGGTCATGTCCTAGGTAAGCTGTAATACACTGTTGTACAAATCACTATGGTTTATATTATGTGGATGGTATTTTATAGAAATTCAAAAATATTTCCACAAAAGAATGTCAATAATCCAAATGTCTAACATTAGGTGTTGGAAAGAATTAGTTGAAGCTGCAGTAGGGAATTCTTATTTTCACCTCTGAATAAGTACCATGCATTAATAGTTATCGGGAAAAAGGAGTACTATAGCCTGAAGTAAAGTTCGGATTTAGAGCAAACAACAGCGGGAGGAAAGTAAACCGGTAAAAGCTTTGTTACCTATTATATATATCCTTATACCATTATCTTTCATTTACTAGTTTTCCTAGTAGTATGATTAATAGTGGAAATTTTCTTCTCTGAACCTTGGTTGAGAGTTACTTGTTTGGCCAACCTAGGTGAAATTATTGCTGTCTGTTTTATGAAAATTTAGTTCATTGTGCTTCTGTGTCATTCCCGAAGATTGTTAGCTTATATGGCTGCACTGCTAGTTGCTTGCATATTCCTGTTGATTTTCTCCTACTAGCCCCACTGCAGATTCGATTTCCTACTATACCAAGTCTGATCTTGTCTTTCATACTTAATAGTTAGAACCGGTGAAGGATGGGACGCAAAGCTGGTACCTTATTCATAAACCCAAAGAACTTTGGAAGTCTCCAAAAACCTTGTGTGAAGGATTTTGTCGCATTTCTTAATTGTTTGACTCTAAATCATAACAAGGACGATAAATGCGGCAGGCAAAAATCACTTTTAAGTGCATGCATGGAAGCTCAGGTATTTATTCTGGTGTCCTTATATAACGTATACGATTTTTTTATTTGGCTCTTAGCATAAGTGTACAGGCAAATCTTGTTTACTTTCTGTTCTTCATTGTTATTCAGACAAAATATATGGTTTTATTCATTTGATTGCTACAGATAGCATACGGTTTAGACTGTTTAGTATGAACATTAACATTGATTGTGATATGCTTTTTCTGCAGAGTGGCAGAAATAGAAAGCCTTGGGGTAGCATTAATTATCACCTCCAGAGGCTTAACAGGGGAAGGAGGTAGTTTGTATCGAGTTACTTGTGCATAACATAAGCTGCAGTATTGCGTGTCAGTGTGTCAATATTTCAACAAGTTGCTGAGATTTCCTTGATTTTCAGCTTGTTACTGAGGTGGTCAATGTAATTCTTGACGAAGCTAAGTCAGACTTAGCAAGCATTCGACTTAATAAAACCTTTTACCATGTCTTGCTGTATTTGGATTTTATCTATGACTTTTTCATTTGTAGCTTTAGAGAGCTGACAATGATTGTGTTTCAGTGATGTTGTTGTCTATTTGTCTTACTGATAGTTAACATGTTTGTTGTCAGTGGCTATAAACTATGTTTCAAAGTGAAGGATTCTGGGAACATCAGCTCCGGTTTAGCAATGTAATTCTGACAATATTAACTAAACTAAATGACTCCTAGGCTGTTTCCTCAGAAATAATGAAGAAGTAAAAGCTGAAACCTTTAAAATTTCAGGCAGTGATGGAACTGCAAACTTGTATGTGAAATTCACAGTTTTCTTGTAAATAAATTATAATATTTAAGTTAAAGAGTCTTCTGCGGTTGCGTTCCGTCTTTTATTTGGGTCCTGGAGAGACTTTAGGATGTATTTTGGAGGAACTCTCAAGAGACGTAGCTTCGGAGATAACTTTATTGTGATCCTGGTAGTTAACATCAAGAAATTTGTCTTTACCTTATCACAAAAAGAAAAAAGAAAAAAACAAGAAATTTGTCCATGATATAGAGTAGAACTTGAAAATTACAAACCAACTGTTGGTCTTTAAACCATAAGATTACAAATCAGTGGCTTGTACTTGAATTGGTCATTCAAACGCAATAGCATATTCTGCAGTTGATGGAAAGCATTATGTGAATGGGAGAACTCATAGATTTGGTTTTTGAATCGAACTTATTATTATTAAGTATGGTTAACCTTATTAAATTGTAGCAGCAGGCTTACTTTCTCATAAGGTAACATTTTTTAGCTTGAAACTTCTTCTAGGTTGGAAGTTGCTTTTGTTTGATAGTTTTGGCAGAAAAAAGATACTACACATTTTTTCCCCAAAACTTTGAAAAAGTGAATTTACCTCCTGAAATTCTTTACTCTTCACTCGTGTTTGCTAGTTTTAGAGGCAATCCTTACAAATCATATTGCCTTTTCGGCTAAATGTTGTAATTCTTTCCTTGTTACTGGCTAGAGCACGCAAAATTTTAAAAATGTAAACTCGAGCAGACAGCCAGAAAGAGTATTAACAGCTACCTGGAAGAAATTACCAACTTAACATTGCTATTTAAAAATACCAACAATAATGAAAAAACACCAGCATGAAATTCACAACACAAAAAATTCGAAGCTAAGAGCCAGTCCAAAGTAATCTCCTAAACTATACTAATGAAAAGAAAACAGCTAGTATCTATCAACCCTCTAGTCGACCTCCTCAATCTTAGGTCCTGCACTGCTACCACCAGCTGGCGGTGCATCATCCGTAGGTACACCTGCATCAGCCCCAGCACCCTGGTACATCTTCGCAATGATGGGATTACAGATACCCTCAAGCTCCTTCATCTTGTCCTCGAACTCGTCAACTTCTGCCAGCTGGTTGCTATCTAGCCATGAAATTGCCTGATCGATGGCATCCTCAATCTTTTTCTTGTCATCTGAGCTAAGCTTAGAACCAATTTTCTCATCCTTTATTGTATTCCTCATGTTGTAGGCATAGTTCTCCAATGAATTTTTGGCCTCCACCTTCTTCTTGAGCTCCTCATCCTCTGCCTTGTACTTCTCGGCTTCCTGGACCATCTTCTCAATTTCATCCTTTGACAATCTACCCTTGTCATTGGTAATTGTGATCTTGTTCTTCTGTCCAGTGGTTTTGTCCTCGGCAGAGACATTCAAGATACCATTTGCATCAATGTCGAAGCAGACAGTAATCTGAGGCACACCCCTAGGAGCAGGAGGAATACCAGAGAGCTCAAATTTACCCAATAAGTTGTTGTCCCTTGTTCTTGCTCTCTCACCCTCAAAAACCTGAATCAACACTCCGGGTTGGTTATCAGAATAGGTCGAGAATACCTGCTCTTTCTTGGTAGGAATTGTAGTGTTCCTTGGAATCAGGGTAGTCATCACACCTCCTGCAGTTTCTAACCCTAGAGAAAGAGGTGTGACATCCAAAAGCAGCAAATCTTGGACCTTCTCATTACCTTCTCCACTAAGAATGGCGGCTTGCACAGCAGCACCATAGGCAACAGCTTCATCTGGATTAATGCTCTTACACAGCTCCTTGCCGTTGAAGAAATCTTGCAAAAGCGCCTGCACCTTAGGAATTCTAGTGGATCCACCAACAAGAACAACATCATGAACAGTACTCTTATCCATCTTGGCATCCCTTAAACATTTCTCAACTGGCTCCATACACTTCCTAAAGAGATCCATGTTCAACTCCTCGAATCTGGCACGTGTAATGGTAGAATAGAAGTCAACCCCCTCATACAGGGAGTCAATTTCAATTGTTGTCTGAGCAGTGGAAGAGAGAGTTCTCTTTGCCCTCTCGCAAGCTGTCCTTAATCTTCTTAGAGCTCTCGGGTTACCATTAATATCTTTCTTGTGCTTTCTCTTGAATTCCTGGACAAAATGGTTCACCATTCTGTTATCAAAATCCTCACCTCCAAGGTGAGTGTCTCCTGCTGTAGCTTTCACCTCAAAAATACCCTCTTCAATGGTGAGGAGGGATACATCAAAAGTACCACCACCAAGATCGAAGATAAGCACGTTTTTCTCACCTACACTAGAAGCCTTTTTGTCCAAACCATAAGCAATGGCAGCAGCTGTAGGCTCATTAATAATACGCATGACATTTAGTCCAGAAATAACCCCAGCATCCTTTGTAGCCTGACGCTGTGAGTCATTGAAGTAGGCTGGCACAGTCACCACAGCATTTTTCACAGTAGATCCAAGGAAGGCCTCTGCAATTTCCTTCATCTTTGTTAGCACCATAGAAGAGATTTCTTCAGCAGCAAACTGCTTCTCTTCGCCCTTGTAGTTTACAACAATCATTGGCTTATCACCAGGTCCAGGAATAACCTTGAAAGGCCACAATTTCATGTCACCCTGTACAGATGCATCACTGAACCTCCTACCAATAAGCCGCTTTGCATCTGCAAATTGAAAGCACAGTCAGCACTTAATAGCAAAACTCAAATCATGTTAACATGATTTGTTTGCGTTACACCCAATGAATAGCAAGCTAGCATGGAAAGCACATAAATTTCATTACAAAATTATTGACAAGTTGCTACTGCAATATATGTGATCAAGAAATAGATAGGATAGCAAAATATAAATATAGAGGTTCTAAGAAGGCTCAAAGATGTATTCGGCTGATCCAACAGTTTTTCTTGTAATTAGTTTTCAGTAGGAGGCTTAGAGGACAAAGTCCTAGAAGGGTGGCTATGGACTCTAGGTGCTCTGTATGTGTAATGGCTCTTTTGTTTGTTAATGGTTTACCAAAAAATAAATAGAAAATAGACCTGAAAGCCATGAAACAACATGTTCCCAACAAGTGTTTGGTTAAACAGTTCAGTAACCAAACAATTCAGACTACTGCCTAGCAATGGCTAAAGCATGCAATAAGATATTGATATTCTTTCCAGATAAAAACAGCGCCAAAAATCCCTCGACAGCAGCTAATGGAACGAAAGAGCGCCAAACTACCAAAATATCAAATCCAATATAACAATAAGAATCAACATCTGTCACACCAGATCTATATTACACATCCAATTAAATTCAGAGTACACTCTGATGCACTCCATCCTCGTCAAATTCTGATAATGTACAAGGCAGATCGGACTTATCCTTTTTGTTGTTAATACGCAAACATGTTATCAGCTCAGGTTGCCTGATTAATTGACTTAACAAAGCACAAGTGCCGAGCTTATAGGCTCACTATATGTTGTTATTTTGTTATGCCACGATCAATTCACCAGACTGTCTTATTAATTATATCCTGTCAACTTGATATTATTAACAATCTACTGGACTACATGATAATTTTAGTACGTCGGAATTCAGACTTGAGATCTACAGGTGCTTTCTTATGTTTTAAACAAGCAAAGTCATATGAATCACAATTCACAACACGTCATTCCTGAAACTTCATCTCGCAATAAATCACACAATCATACAGAATAAGCATAAGAGAAACTATGACATTAGATCGTCAAATAGAAAAGCTTACCGAAAACGGTGTTAATGGGATTCATGGCAACCTGATTCTTAGCAGCATCACCAATAAGACGTTCAGTGTCAGTAAATCCAACATAAGACGGTGTCGTCCTGTTTCCTTGATCATTAGCAATAATCTCAACACGATCATGTTGCCAAACACCAACACAAGAATATGTTGTTCCTAGATCAATACCAATAGCAGGTCCTTCACCTTTTCCAGCCATTGCTTTTAAAAAGAGGAGAGTTAAATTATATTATGCTTTGTGAAGAAAGAATTAAAAAAAAATATGATGGTGAGATATGTAGAGAGGAGGGGTATATAATGGTTCGTGTTAGGGGTTCTAGAATGTTCGTGTTTCCTAAATCTGACCAATCAGGGAATTATTTGAACGTGTTTTATGGGTTCTCGAATGTTCCTATTTCCTGTAGACGTGGTATTACGTATCCGTGTTGGACCGACCATACTCTTTCCAATATAACACACCGACGGCTGCCCCACACAATATTTTTGTGAACTTTATTGCAAATCCTACCGGATTTTTAATTATCGAGGAGCACGAATTCCAGAAAATATCAAACGAAGTGGTATGTCATGCAGTCATGATTAATTAAGGAAAAATAAGAAGTTAAGAATAAAATATTACTAAGGTTAAAATTAATCTGGTAGAAAATTCAAAAAGTAATTAGAGTAAACTAGTTAAATTACTTTTCTTATTAAACTTTTTCTTAAAAACGTGTAAAAGTGTAGGATAAACATATACAACTTTTGAAAATATTTACGCAACGTAGCCCGATATACAACATAACTAAACTAGAATACAAAAACATTTATTTTTCTTATATTTCCGTGCGTTAAATGACAATAATAGTACATCTCGACTAGCCTGTTTGGCCAAACTTAAAAAATCAGCTCATTCTAAAAACTGCTACTTATAGCCTATTTGACGTAGCTTATTTTTTCCCAAAAGTGCTTATTTTTTTCAGTAAGTGCTTATTTTTAAAAAGTGAGGTGTTTGACCAAACTTTTGGGAGAAAATAATTGCTTTTGGAGAGTAGCAGAAGCTGTTTTTCAGAAGCTAAAAAAATAGTTTTTTTTCCACTAATTGCTACTCAAAAGTACTTTTTAAATTAATTGGCCAAACACAAATTATTTTTCGTTAAAAATACATTTTTGGACAACACTTTTCAAAATAAGCTAATTTTAGAAGCTTGGCCAAACAGACACTACAAGAAAGTACAAAAATGACAACAAAAAATTTAATATTTGGCAACAACTTAGTTTTATTGTTGGCAAATGAGCTTTTTTGTTGCCATAATATTGATTATTGTTGCAAAAAGTATTTTTGGCAACAAAAAATAAAATTGTTGCACGTTGTTGCAATAACAGCCGTTGGAAAAAGCTTATGCAATAAAAAAAAATTATTGCCAAAAGTATTTTTTGAAACAATAATCAATCTATGGCAACAAAAATAATTTTTTTGCCACATAGGCTTAGATGCAATCCTCTTCGTTGTTGTTACATTTTTGTAGACTAAAAGAGTGAGAATCGTGAGTTGTGAAATAATATTTGTGAGGAGCTTGGTTTTACCATGCCAGACAGTAATCAATTATATTTTCCTTATTTGCCATTCGATACCTTCTGACGGCCAAAAGTCTCACTTTTGTGTTTTTTTCCTTTCGTTTTCTTTAGTCCAATCTTTTTAAATTTCCAATTATCTGGTTAGACATATGAAACAGTTTGTGATGATTCCAAAGCCAAGCACTCTAGTGGTTAAATTCTTGAAAGTCCAAATAACACTATAGCATTAAGTTAGGGATATTACAAGGCTATTTAAGTGCACAAATAATTGGATAAATATCCAATATTCCAGCAGCAGTTTATTGCTATAGTTTATTGGCCTCTCAGGTCCTGACGACTACTTCTTCACTTGTGATAGTTGGAGATTTTATAATCCCCTTTTTCACTTGAAAGTTGAAACCTTCAATGATCCTTTAATTAGGTAAATATGCTACTTTTTCGTTGTGTACTTGACCAGTTATTCCTAGGACAATTTGGAGGATAGCCCTTCGCTGGGGTGGTCTTTAATTTTTACCCATTAAAATGGTGGTCTTTAAATTTTGCCTTTCAGGCAGAATTTACATGGACAGAAATTCTACCTGTATCATGTAAATTCTGCTTGTGCGGCCCAAATTCTGCTTTAAGGTAGAATTTCGCTGGACAGATTTACAAAATTCTGCTTTGTGATTTTTTTTTTAACCTAGCTGGGGTTCGAACCCACAACCTCGGGGTGTTTGGCAAGGGGTAAAACTTAAAGACCACCAATTTGAAGGCCCAATATTAAAGACCACCCCAAATGAAGGAAAATCCGCTCAAAAAAACAGTAGATAGACCAGGATAAGCGGTAGCAAGAGTTTGTTTGACAAATTTAGGCCCCGTTTGTACATAAATACAAAAAAAAAAAAAACATTTTTTTTGGAATTTTGGAGTTGGAGTTGTGTTTGCCATAATTTTTGAAATTGTAGTTTTTAGTGAAATATAATAAAAAGGTGAAATTTTTTGAAAAACAAGTTTTTTGAGTTTTTGGTATTCCGGAATATAACTTCAAGTTGTATTCGGAATTCTCATGGCCAAACGCTGATTTCGAAAAAAAAGTGAAAAAAAATTCCGGAATAAAGTGAATAATTCTTATGGCCAAACGGGGGCTTAGATCCGCTAAGCAATTCATATCATTAAGATGGGCCTCAAGGAGAATCATGGCCGTAATAAAGGTCCAGTTAGGAAAGCAACGAAGGATTCATAATAACCTGTATACCAAACATTAGCTACTCCCTGTAAATAGGGAAATTTGCACGATTGGCCTTCATACGGACTGGTCTTTAATTTTTGGGTTCCTCAATTCGCTGGTCTCTAAAATTATTAGCCATCGCTTAAAAATATGGCTGAAAATACCTCGAGGTTCTGGATTGGAAATTCAGCAGATTCAAAAATAATAATAATAATTTCGCAAGACATAGGTTTCTATGAACTTATGTCTATCTAGGCCAAATTACATAAAACCTATGCTGGAGATGACATAATTTGCCTTTTAAGGTAAATTTTTAGTTATGCCTTAGGCAAAGTCTGCCGTATAAGGCAGACTTTTTGCAAAAGCCTTGCCTTGTATTTTATTTTTTGACTGAGCGACGGTTCGAACCCATAACTTTAGGATATTTTCAGCCACCTTTTTAAGCGAAGGACAAAAACTAAAGTCCAGCAATTTGAGGGGAAAAAAATTAAAGACCACCCAAAAGAAGGATAATCCGAGCAAAAAAATGTTGTAAATAGCCTACAAAATATATTGCTTTGTGAAATTGGCAATTTGCAGGATTGGCCTTCGCTGGGGTGGTCTTTAATTTTTGTCCCTCAAATCAATGGTCTTTAATTTTTTACCTTCGCCACAAGCCTCTTGATTCGAGGTTCGAACCCCCGCTCAGTTAAAAATTTAAAAAAAATCGCAAGGCATAAGTTGGGATTCACCTTGTGTTTCAAACTCTACCTTAAGACCAAAAAAAATTAATTTGCTTAAGGCCTAATTTTGGGTAAAAGTTTGCCTTAAGGTCCAACTTATGCCTTGCAAATCTCAATGGCTTGCGTTTTTTTTTTTTTAAACTGAGCCTGGGTTCGAATCCAGAACTTCTAGGTGTTAAGCGAAGGTCAAATATTAAAGACCACCGATTTGAGGGACAAAACTTAAAGACCACCCCAAACGAAGGTTCATCCGCGCAAAAAAATGTGTGGAATTTCCTCATATTTGTTTGCGTTTAGGCCCACGCTTGCCACTTCGGAGTTTTAAAGCCCAGGGTCGATCTTTGCAGTTAGGAAAGCAAGGAAGGATTCCTACCCTCTATTTTCGTAAAAAAAGTGAGTTGGTTAGTCACTTTTTGGACCAGAATTTAAAGTTTAGTTGCCATTTGAAATGTAATTGAATAACAATTATATTTTAATGCAAAACTAAAATTTAGATAAAAGTGTGACAGTAAATGGTCAAACCTCAGGAATTTCTTCTGGAGTGAAAAAATTCTAGATTTTGAATTGCACATTTTAAATTTTAGAAAAAATTCATGGAGCTATCTTCAAACTCCATAAAAAGATGTTGAAGTTTGGACGGTGGGCTTTTAATACTCCATGAAAAATTCCAAGAGTTCAGAAATGTTATAGCTAGGGGTCAAATTTTATTTCTGCATTAAAGAATATGGGATAATTTTAAAACAGTAGTTAAATATTAATTAGTTGTCCGAAAAGTGGCTACCTTCTCATTTCTCTCGCTACAAGGCATTTGGCGACGAATCGTTTTTTGTTGCCATAGATAGATTATTGTTGTAAAAAGTACTTTTGGCAATAACATTTTTTTTCTTGTTGCATAAACTTTTCCCAACGACTGTTATTCCAATGACGTGCAATATCTTTTTTTTTTGTTTAGTTGCTAAAAATACTTGTTGCAACAATAGTCAATACTATATGACAACAAAATTAAATTTTTGGCAACAAAAAAAAGTTCATTTTTAAAAGATTCATCATATATGCCAACAATAAAACTAAGTTGTTGCCAAATATTGACTTTTGCCAACTATATTATTTTTGTTGCCAAAAGAACTGTTGCAATTTCTATACTTTCTTGTAGTGTCTGTCTATGATCCGCTTAAAAATCATGAAAGTAGTAGTTGATGATTAAATTTTTCATGTAACATTATGGCGATTATATATGTAATCTAAACTAGTTGATGTTTCTTTTCCGTATCATAATGTGGGGTTTGGAGAGGGTAAAATGTACGAAGATCTTTTCCATATCATACATAAATCTGATACTGCCCGAGTCCGGCTAACATTAGTAATTGAGGGCATGAGGTGTTCCCTTATACGATATCAAATAATTCTCATTTAAACGAGCTTGTTTTTTACGTTTAAGTGTGGTGCAGAATGCATTTTTTAACAGGCACTGGGTAGGTACCTCAGAAGGAATATTTTTCGAATTAAACAACTGCTAGTATTAGTTACAAAACTTTAGCTCTAGAGCCTTTATATTAGTGAAAAGAAGAAAAGATTATGAGCCTGTTTAGATGGGTTTATAAGCTAAAAAAAATAAGTTGGAGTTGTCTAACTTATTTTTTTTGGCTTATAAACTGTTTTCAGCTTATAAGTTGCTTTAAATAAGTTAGGGTAGTCTAACTTATTTTTTTTGGCTTATAAGCTGTTTTCAGCTTATAAGCTTCTTTAAATAAGCTAAGTCAAATAGGTTCAATTATTTTTTTGAGCTTATTTTAAGCACAAAATGACTTTAAGCTGGTCAGCCAAACACTCAAAATGATGAAAACAGTGTAGAAAAAGCTAAAGGTGTATGAGGGGAACAGAATAGCAAAAAGATAATCATATCACGCTTATCCATGCCCGAAGCTGGGCCGCATAAAAAGCACAAATTCATGCATTACATACATTAGCCTTTAATTTGTTAGCTTTGATTTTGTTGCTTCCACTCCTATATATGTACTAATAAATCCCCACATTACAACCCTGCTATTGAAACAACAAACCCCTCTTTGATAATTGATAATACCTATAGAAGAAAAACGTTTGAAGGGTTTCATTTCTTTCTTCTTCGAGTATCTCGTTTTGAGGATGGAACATGAGACATGCATAGGCGAATCCTAGTTTATTCCTTATTAACAAAAACAAAAAGACTAGCCTAGTTTATTACTTCGTCGCCCAACTTATATGACAAAATTTGACCAGGTAAAAAATATAAAAAAGAAAGATTTTTTTTTTATATTTGTTATCTAAATCAAGTTATAGACATTAATGTATAAGTCTATAAATCGTTTCATTAAAAATAAAACGAGAAATTTAGAGTTAAATTGTTGCAAAATAAAATTCTAAGGCATACTAAAACAAAGTACTACACATAAGGGGATTGTAGTTCACTTGAATATTAGTGTTTTTTTTTTTTTTTGGTTTAAATATAGAGTGTAGATATATACGTATAAAAATTTATTTAAATTTCAACATATACTTAGTTTTGAACTCATATTGTCAAAACTGCAATGAATTCAAAGGTAGGAACATAAATGAACTGATCAAAATTTAAAATTTGAATAAGATTCAACGTGGGAGTAAGAAAGATCGAGTTGGGGTAAACTAAAGCTTGCTTTTTTGTGATAATATATAGTATCAGCTTTATATTTCCACCTAAGGTTAACAGACTAAGGGGGGCCTTATCGCTTTATTCAAAACCCTCGTTGCTCGAGATGTAGCATTGGCCATTGCAAAAGCAAAAATTCTTCCCTCTGGACTTCCTTTATCTTTTTAGACCACCTTTGTATTTTTACTAGTACTATACTTTTTTCCCTGTTCATATAATTATGAATCTTTATGATTATTTTCCTCCAAATTATCTCTTTAAAAAATTCAAGCTAACGACAAAGAATACTAAATATTGAGAGACCTTTGACCTAGGTAGCTAGACTGCTAGAGTTCATTTTGCTGCATGAATGAACGTGGGGGTGATATCATATCAATGATAGTATTAATTCTCGTTCTTCTCTTTAACGGAAAATGATGATGACACTGGGATTATAATGAGAGAATCCTCCTTTTGCTTCTTTTGATTTTTCTGTGATTGGATTTTCTTGTGTTTTGGGTACATGTGGTTACATTTGCATGGTTTTTAGTGGAACTTTGGCGTTTCCTTTGTTTGACTAATGCTTTAATGTTCTTCCTTTTGTTCTTTGCTAAATCTTGTCAAGCACCACTTATCCCACTCACAACCGACAAGGAATCTTACTTGTCTATTCCTATCATATAAAATATCATTTGTAAAATTCAATCATATGAAAATACCATGCAGAAATTTTAGAATTTAATCCAACCACATATATATACAGAAGTAGCACCCTAGCTAAGAGTATATCACCATATATAGCAACTGTTGCATACTCCATGGAAAGTCAAACTGTTCGCCCTAAATTCTGAATTCATAATTGTATGGTAGTAAACATGTAAAAGTTAAACTTGTCAAGTTAAAAATCATAGATTCGATTGTGATAATAATATAAAAGATCATATCAAAGTGGAACTTACAAGTACTTCAACCCTGATCACAAGATCAATTCTGGAAAAAGTCAACTATGTTGCTCGGACTCTCCAAAAATATCACACTCATTTTGTTAAAATTGCATTATTTTTTGAGAAGCTGACACGCATCCGACACATCTTTTGAAGAGTCCGAGCAACATAATAAGTGAGTGATGAAACACTTAAGCTAGCATCAGTAAGTAACGTGGATTAGTTCGTTTCAAATAATGAAAATTGAAATCGACGAGGTTATATAACTCCATCAAACAAGAAAAATGGATGTAGTAGTGTACTTTTTACTCAAGGGATACAACTTCATACAAGGTGATACTGAGAATATCACTGAACTCAAAAAAGAGACACTGAGATATATACGTGGTAATCACCTAGGGTTGGGATCGTGAAATGAGTTATATAATCACAAATCAAACAACTACAAGATACTTATATTTTATGGAAACAGATTATAATGTCAGAACCCAAATTAATGAAACTCACATACAGCTTCACACACCTTCTAAAAGAACATCCAGTAAAATTACAAGTGATGACCAAGGAAACAAAGATTAAAAACATAAATATGCCCGTATACCATACTAAATTAGACCCAACACATACAACATTTTAACCCTTCAGTCAAGTACATAAATTGACTTACATGAATGAAGCTCATGAGGAACTTAATCAAATCAAAGGAGATGGCTGGCAGAAGAAGAGGAGTTGAGTCCAGAAAACCCTGTCCATGCGTTTCCACCCCAATACTGATTATTATTTTCCATAGTCCCCAAAAACTGTTTTGTCGAATTTAAACCTTGATCATCATGAGAAATATTATTCCCAGATGATGATTCAATTCCTTCACCGTGTTGAAAAGGGTACAAATTTGTGTTCGCTGCCAAAGATGGCAATCTCCACTGATGGTCAGATCCTCCAGAGGGTGCAGATAAATTGTTGCTATTATTTGTATTGTTACCCCCTATTTGAAATCCCATTTCTTGACCAAGCGCGGCCCCATTGTTGTTTGTTGAGACCAAAGAAGGAGGATGAAATCCACCATAGTGATGATTTAGGTTTTGGAAGGCCGCCATGAGGGGAGTCAACTGTGTCGATTGCTCGTGTGGAAAGTGGTGGCGTCCATTAATTATTTCCGTGTTGCAGCTTGAAGGACTTGCACTTGTTGAAGTGGAAGCAGTACCTATTTGTCTCTCACCAGTACTATTGTTGTTACTGCCAGCGGTCTTTGTGCTGTTACTATTACTGCTTTTGCTTCTCTTGTTTCTCCGGCATCCTCCTCCTACCGGAACGCTTCTCAAGGCACCCCCTCTAGTCCAGTAACGACGACAGGTCTTGCAGAAGTGCCTTGGTTGTGAAAGGTTGTAGTTGTTGAAGTAGCAAAACTTAGTGTTTGTTGAATCACACCTTGGACACTTTAGTCCAGCTTCTGGCAGTGGAATCTTTGCTAGCCGGGCTCGATCTACCATGGAGCCAGGTCTGATCGAGCCCGGACTGGCCACCACCTGCATAGGTGGGGGCTGCAGAGTCTGAAGCTGGGGATTTTCTAGCCCAGGGTTTCCAGCTTGCTGATGGTCTGACTGTTTTAACTGAAAAACATCAAGAAGAGGAAAAAAGAAGCAAAGTTAGGGAATTTAATTCACTAACTCTATATAAGTAGTCATCTATACCTAGTATATTCAAGAACAAGACTAGTAGAGAATATGAATATTACTCTTATCTTTTTTCTTTTCTTTTTCTCTTTTTGAATGAAGAAGATATGTATGAGTGGAGGATTAAAGATTTAAATCCATACCTGATGCAAATTGGGATGATCTAGATAAACAGGAAAAGATGAGAAAACCATAGTTTCTTTCTTTGATCTCTTTGATCTTTATCTCTTTTATAAAAGTTTGATGAGTTTTTTGGAAATATGTGGTGGAGAGAATCACACTAAAGAGAGGAAGGGAATACCAGAGCCCCAATAAAAAGAAAGGAAAAGAGAAGAAAGAAGATGAAGGCAAAAATTAAAAGGGGGAGCTAGCATATAGAGAGCTTTAATTTAGTTTAATTTTTTTCTCTTTTTGTTTTTACTACTATAATTTTTAGGGTTTTGTAATTTGAGTGGGGGGAAGTTCCTTCGCATCTAAGCTTTCTTTGTTGATACCCTTGGACTACATAAATAATATTAGTGCTTGGTAAAAAGTAAGCGTAGTGACTCTATTATATCAGCTATAGTAGCTTTTGTGGTGGGATCCTCTCATACGTATTTGAATTCTAAATGGGGCAGTCAATGGATCATTGCAGCTACATAATGATATTCTTTGGACCCATTTTTTTTTCAAGTTGTTTGGGATAGATAATACTGTTAACTAAGAAATGTTACTACTTTTTATGGTACCTTGGGGTAATTAGCTCAACAGTTAGGTTTCTTCTCTTCATGGATCCTCTCTTTTTCTGCTTTATGCTCTTGTCTGTTTGAGTTGATGGGTAGCTTTCTTTAATCGTCCCACATGCAATTTGATATGTCACTTAAAGTAATCAAATGTGGAGATACGTTCTATACTCAAACATCTCAACTGTAAATCTTAATTGAGTTTAATTTATATACAATGGCAGTATAAATAATTTCGTACATCATTCTAAAAAATATATACTATATAATTAAGTAATCTTTAGTAAAAGAAAAAGTGGATTTATAATCTTGAAAAGAGTTTAAGTTATATTTACCGTCGATGTACGTTACTTGTTGTAAACAGATAACCTATCTTATTTTCATGATTACAAATATCACATTTTAAGTAGGCTTACTGTATAAATGTTCTTTGGCTAGAATGATAGTGTAAAAAATCCTTACACTAATGGTATATATAATAAACTAAGCGGGTATAGTTAAACTCATCTTAATTCTAAGGTTAGTACCAAGTACCAGCATTTTGTGGAGCTCAAACCTCGGTGATCATCGAAAGAGAGAGGAGAGGGGAAGACACCAGTACTGGTCTAGGATTCCCAGTAGCTAATGGTGAGAGAAATATATAACTTTAATCAAATAAATAAAGAGCAGTCGTAATATTATTTATCAACATTTGATATAAAAATTTGGGAACTTCAGTAAGTTCAATATTTAAATGCATCTTAGAATTAATACTAATTTATCGAATTTTGGATTAACTCAACTCTAAAAATTAACTCAGTAAGAGTTGTCGAAAACCATATAAGGTTTGAAGACCAAATTGTATCCGTCTTGTATTGTAAGTTTCCAAAGCTTCAAATCTTTTTAGCTAGTTCTCCAGAATTTCAAGAGAGCTAAAGAAATAATAGCACTGATATTAATAATATTTTAAAAAATAAATAAAAGTGTTCGAAGTTCTCAATCCCGACCCTAGGTTCATTGACTAAAAGAAACAGCTTTTTTGAAATGTCATTTCTCTCAACTTTTGTTGCTACTGTAGTTATTGAGTTATTGTTACATCAACAAACAATGGACATCCTCTCTTTTTTTTTCTTTTTTTTCTTTTTCCGGTAAACGGACATCCTCTCTTACTAATATTATTGTTTGCTAGAATGGCTCGATTTTCAATACAATCTCAATAAGGTAATTGTCCCCAAAATCGTGTTACTAATCGAATTGTGATAATTAATTTGCCGACATTACCTTCGGAAAAACCGGTCTAGGCCTTTGATTTATACCAAAGAGCATATAGCTGAGTTCTAGTTTGTGTTCAGCTCATGCTTGAGCCTTGATCTTCTGGGCTTATCTCTAGACATTCAATTAAGTTGTTAAGTCTGAATAATTCTCCTATTGCCAAAGGGAATGACGATTATGGTGGAAGGATAACAGTTTTATTTCTAATAGCAACAAGATAAGTACATAGCTATAAAATTCAAAATAAGAGATTAAGAAGGTGAACTTGATGTCATATATTAAAGGTGGTCTTTCTATCTTTCATTTTTATTCGATTGCTGTCATATACTTTAACAATCAACATCTAATTGGAAAATGGACGCACTTTGGTTTGAAGTGATTTGCCCAACACTATACTTCTTATTTCAGGCATTAACCTTAGGGAAAAAATCGTCAGATGTGTTTGGTATAATGAAGGAAAGTATTTTTCATGGAAAATGTTTTCCTAGAAAAACTTTATTGGAAAACAAGTGAATTTCTTATTTATTTTCTAATGTTTGGTAAGTAATCAAAAAATATTATCCCAAAGACATTTATATATAATTTAGCAAACCGCAATGGGGGTGGGATGGATTGGAGAGTTTTTTTTTTTTTTTTTGGGGGGGGGGGGGCAAGGGGGTGGTAGGGGTAGATGGTCAAGGGGTGGGGGTTGGAGGCGTTGGGTGGGTGGGGAGGAGACAATCAATTTGAAATGTCACTTGTGGAACTTGTTTTTCCTACTTCCATTGGGGAAGTCATTTTTCTCGTTTTAGATAAACTTATTTTTCTAGAGAAAATATTTTTCAAAACATATTGACCAACCAAACATGAGAAAATTGGAAAATAGTTTCAGAAAATATTTCTCTCCATAGAAAACAGACCCTTAGATTGAAAATTGAATACTACTACTTCGTGGAAGCGTTTTACCTCTCTTAATGTCTTCCTAGAGCTAAACCGGACAAAAATACAGAAAAAAACTCATGTAAATTAATTTCGAAGCTCATTCTCAAAATGAATCAAATTTGTAAACCTAACTGTCTGATGATTTGATGCATTTACATTTCTAGCGAGAGAAGCAAAGGCTTATGAACACACTTAATTGATGCAAATTATGGAAATTAGAAAACAGATTTTCACAACTTAAAAATAGAAATTAGCGACAAGACAAATTCTATAGCTAAACAACAGAATTCGTCGCTAATTCTATTTAGAAACAGATTATCAAAAAACTTGTTAGTTATGAGCAATTTAGCGATAGATTAGTGACGAAATTTAATTATAGCTAATTACTTCTTCTTTTTTGTAGTGGGATTACAAAACCAAGGGGGAGTCAATTATGTAGGCCTTACATTTTGTATTTACTTAAACAAAACAAGTTTTGTATTTTATTTTAAAAGAATTTCTTTTAAGAAAATATTCATAAAATGAATTTGCTACAAATAAATCAAAACAAGAAGAATGAAAGTACCATTGGAATCACAAAAAAATTACTGTTATAAAGCTAAATAAGAAGGGAATCTGTCTATGAAATGATTCCTAGATTTTACATACCCTGCCGTAATTAGCTCAAATGATCTTCAGAGTTAATGAAATCTCATTTTAACAGTTAAAAGTTAAGACTCTAATTTGAATTCCGTCAAGATATAATGTACTTTATTCTTAGTAGGGTGACACAGTGCAATTTTTGCAATTTTGGGTCAAATCAATTTGAACAGTAAAAAGCACTGTTTCCATTCTCCCAAACCGAATCAAAACATTTATAGATTTCCTAGAATTGTCTTCAAATATCACTTTTATTTATTTTAAAATTAGAATATCATTCAATTGTCATTATTTTTTTCTAAATATACTAAATACACAAGACCCTTCTTTTCTCCTAGTTGACATGTCATGTTATATAAAATTCTACATTTTTTAATAATAAATTTATTTAGCTCGTCAAATTCATTTAACTCAACTCAACCCAAAGTCATTTAACCAAACAATTAATATTTCTTCTTTTTAGTTTGATTTTGATTTTTGGGGTCTATATATATATATATATATATATATATATATATATATATATATATATATATATATATATATATTTGTTTACTAGTTAGTAGTATTATTTTACACTATAAATATCTGAATTCTAGAATATTTTTTTATTTTAACACATAAAATCAGTGGATGCACCAAAAAAAGAAGATACAAGAACAATGGACATAGAAAGAGATATAGAAATGTTTAATTAGATTCAATAATTGATAAATTATTAAAGAACGAAAACAATGAAATTACAATTTGCGGGTTACCGCAAGCAACTCCCCCTAAGAATTTTCTTTTGTTCTCTTTTATATTCTTACCATTAAATAGATAACTTAATTTTGATGTTTTTTTTTTTTTTATGTTTTCTAACCGGTTTAAATGGGTATAAGACACGAGTTGTGTGGTTAAAGATGAGTTTAGATTGGGTTGAGTTAAATGGATTTGATGAGTTAAATAACTGAATTATTAAAAAATGGAATTTGATGTGACATGGCATGCCCATTAGAAGAGAAGGGGAATTTTGTGTGTTTAGTATATTCTGAGGAAAATGATGATAGTTGGGTGATATTCTAGTCCTAAAAAAAACAAAAGTGATATTTGAAGGAAATTCTCAATACATGAATGGCCTTTTATGGAATTTACTCCAAAATTTATTCTTAGAAGTTGGTTCTATTTTGTTTACAAAATGAATCATACTTTGCAACATTTTTAATGTCTTAATGGGAAAAAGTTTTCAAGTGTCGTATTTTAGATATTTATTTATAGTACTAATTTCGTTCCATTTATATAACGCTTTTTAACTTTGAATTTTTCAGTTTATCCTTAATGCATAATATGCTTTTTTAATTATAAAATTTAAAAAAGAAAAAAGAAAAGAAACTTTTAATACATACTATATTAATTTAGAAGTTATGATCGTAAGTCTGTCTATGAGAGTGCCTTTTTTCATTCTTTTTAGAACATACTAAAAGAAGTGTCATGCAAAACGTACAGATCAACAGAGGAAATGGTTAATTTAGTTTCTGTTTCACCATCATTGATTTTTTTTCCACCTAATGTCCGATACACATTTTGGGTCCCAATTAATATGGACTCATGGTGCATGAGACCCATTAAAGGAAGTGCTCCTTAGTTACTAATTTTTTTTCATTCTCAAAGCTCAATCTCAGAGTTCTAATTAAAGGTGAAAGGTAACCTATTCATTCTACCATAACCTGTAGCGGTCCTTCATGACCTATTACTAGATTAAAAATGATCAAACAACGAAAATATATAGTTTAGGAAATAGGAAAAGAACAGAAGCTAGTAGAATATAAATCCAAGTGGACAAAAAACGTCATGGAATTAGTAAAAGGAAGAAACATGCATATACGCGTTATTGATTGAGGAAAAGCTAAGGGTGAAAAGAAAGGTTATGCTTTGTGGGGTGCCTATGTTCGTGAAAGCCACTAGGGAAGGGTCCCCTAAATAATATAACGACTTCAACGTAGTCTTCCATCAATCCATCAATTTCACCCGATTCCTATGGTACATACTCCCTCGGTCTCAATTTATTTAATATAGTTTGATTAGACACAGAATTTAAGCAAGAAATTTTTTTAAAATTTATGATCTAAAACAAGTCATAGACAT
This sequence comes from Lycium barbarum, assembly GCF_019175385.1. Taxonomy (NCBI): domain Eukaryota; kingdom Viridiplantae; phylum Streptophyta; class Magnoliopsida; order Solanales; family Solanaceae; genus Lycium; species Lycium barbarum. The sequence goes on from NC_083337.1 coordinate 166,405,526, forward strand.
ATGTGTGACTGTAAATCATTTCGTTAAGAAGTAAAATTGGTAGTTTTGAGTTAGCTTATTTCTAAATACAATATAGAATTGTATATTTTTTTTAACAGACTAAAAAGAAAAGTGTATATATAAATTGGGATAGAAGGAGTATAATGCAGGGTGCTAGTGATTCAGAATTAAACTTAACAAAGTCAATCTTTATGTTTTTTTTTAAAATTATTGAATTTAGTACATATTTTATAAAATTACTGAGTTTTAAATATAATATTTGTTGAAAATTTTGTATTTTCTTACACATGTATTTAATTTTATATAAAAATATTGAATTCAGTTGAATTTATATACGGAAAACGGTCGAAAATGTCCTTAAACTACGTGAAATTGAACAAAAATGCCCTCCATTCATAGCTTGGTCCAAAAAGGCTCTTAAACTATGTGAAATTGAATAAAAATGCCCCTATTGTTACTTGATTGAGTCAAAAATGCCCTTTTCCTAATAAAAATATTATTTCTTTTCTTTTAAAACATATTCTTAATAAAAATGTTATTCTTAAAGAAACCTTTTCTTGTTTTATTTATTTTAAAATCCCTTTAAGTAATAAAAAAGTGGGAAGTAATTTTGTTTTTCCTTAATCTCGTTTTTTCAATTAAAACGAAATTACCCCATGTACTTTTTAACTGATAATATAGGTCATATGTATGAGTCATAGTAACCCCCATCATTAATTTTCATTTAGACAACGATAAAATTCTTTTTCCCAATAAAATAGGAAATATTTTATTTCTTAATCTTTTCCAAATTGAAGTAAGATAAGCATTTGTTGATATAGTACTTGGTTTTAAAGCATTTATCTGCCTCTTTTTTTCTATTTGTCTTTTTTTGATCTCGTTTTCCCTTTTTGAAGTATTTTGCGATTTTATGCTATGTTCTATTCTAAATTAGTTTTTATAGTAGAATTGGCCACGGAATTCGTGTGGATTATCTTGGCGGTGGTTGGGGAGGAAAGAATTACTCTGTATTTGGTCTATGATTTGTTTTTTTTAAAGGAAGACGGGCGGCTACCTTAATTTTTTGCGAGATATTACAGAAATTAGAATTTACTTGACATAACTTACATTATTACCTATTTATGTAACATAACTAAACTTTACAATAATTATATTTAGTAATTAAAATATAACATATTTACTTCCTATAGCTACCATTTTTTTACCACTCATCTGATAACTTCCCACACTCCTAAATTTCAGCCAAAAAAAAGGTCCCTCTCTCCTATCCTCCTAAATACACGCCATTATGCCCAATATTCCTTAATTTCCTCCAATTTCAAATCAGTTTTACAATAGTTCATCTTCCTTGTTTATCTCTAATTAACTATTCATTAATTTCACTCATAATTCAAATCTAATTCCCAAAAAAGGTAAGATTCTATACTGATTTTTACGTTTCACCGTGTATTTAACCTATATATTTATGTGGTATTTTCAGTATATTTAGTTCGTTTGTATTTTTTAGTTCAGTTATTACAGATCTGTGACTTAATCAGATCTATATTTTATGTGCATTTTAAGTATATTTTTATTGTTATTTTTTTCACGTGTTTCTTTAGTTAATTCGTGTTTATTGTTCTTCACCATAACTGTAATTTTTTGTAGTATATTTAACCATTTAAATACAGTCAAAATATACAACAAATATAACTTAGATATATTCCATAAGTCCACTTTTAATGTACAGTGTGTTACAGAATTTAAAATTTCATCTAAATACACTCCCAATATATGTAAAATATATATATGAAATAAAGTTAACAGTAAACCAAAATAAGTAGTATCTAACAGATCAGTCAAAATGCAACTAAAATATAGCCAAAATATATACGAAATACAACTATTAAAACATAAATCCAAAACAAAAGGTCAAATCAGTTTATATAGAGTAGACTTGTCAAATCTTATTAAACCACCAATATAACATAACATCTTGTTAGTTGTTTGAATGAGATATGAGATCAGATATGGAATGGGAGGATATTTGCGTGAATCAGGGAACATTAAAAACTGATTTAAATTTAAATTGGAATAGATTTGTTTCCATAAATATAGCACTTTCAGTTTTCTCAGTGTGTGTATTTCCGTTATATTTATCCTATATTTAAGTCGACGCGTCTACTAGCTAAATATAGGGTCCTCCAGCTATGAATTGTAAATGTAGAACATGTAGTTATAGGTTGTTAGAAGGAGCTAAAAGGTAGCTGTTTGTGAAAATTTTACTTACAGAAAATCAATTTTGATTTGGGCCTAGGTCTTCAATATAGTGCTTTTTAGAAAGGGAAAGTTATGCATTTGGCCGATCAGCCAAAAATAATTACATTCACTAGCTAAATATATAAAAATTATATATTATTATTTACTAAAAGTGTATATTTTATGTATATTATATATTAATATATAAAAGTTATACATTTACTGGATATTATTTATATGAGCGACTATTTATGTCAATTTCACTTTAAAAAATGAGCGCCAACCGATGAATTTTGGCTTGGATTGTGTTATGTGTATAGGACATATGGTATATATTTGGATAACTTTGTTGTTAGAAAAGATTGATATGCAATTGACAAGACGTCTTCTTATGTTAACATCTTCATACTAAATAGATTTAGAAATTTTACTTTGCAAGTGGTTGAAGAGTAGTTTGGGTGCAACCAAACATCTCCTCCAAGATTTTTATCTCCTTATTTTTACTGTTCTTTTCTTTAAATAAAAAGGGGTGGACTTAGGCTCCTTCCCTTCCACTGCATAGCTGCGCTAGTAGGTACTACATGCCCGGCCCTTTGTCCCACGCATCTAAGCTGTTATAAATCCAACAACTTACTTTAACGGCAAGCTCAACGACAAGAATTTTTCCTCTCCCGAGAAGCAGCCCTTCACAGATATAGGAGCTTACTTCGTTGTTGCGAGCCCGATCCAGAGTGAGCTTCCCAATAGTTTTTTCTTTCCTAGAAATAGAATTTTACCTATCAAACTCGTCCTATCTCCTTACTCGAGATATTTGTCAAAGTACAAAAGACTTTACTGAAGAATTTTCATAACTTATATGATCATCCAAGGAATTAACTCTATCTTAACATGTTGTATAAGGTAACATATCTTATATTTCATATTACTAATCCAATTTTATTTGGACAATTACCTATACTTATTTTTTAAAATAAAGCAGGTATGAAATGAAGGCCATGCAATTGACGTTCGACACTTTAAAAGATTGCGTATATACCAAATAAGATCACGCACGTGCATGTATATCACAGTTCTACTTATTCCAGTAATTTATTGTATTTAAAAAAAAAAAAAATCTCGTTGGAATTCAAGGGAATCATATAACTAGACGCGTAATTACACTTTGCGGAAAAAAAACATTATATTAATGCATGATTATGAGGATGGGATCTGCTAAATTAATAAAGAAACGTTGGTGGTGTTAGAATCTAATTCCCTTCACAGACATATGGGCTTTTGCGCAATTCCACGCGAAAAGCTTACCCTTTCATGAATTATATTGCAGGCATATGTAGTTGGAAAGCTAGCCCCTTTGCAGCTTTACTATATAATTAAAAAACATATGATAATAAATACTATACAAACATCATTTACCTTGTTGCAAATAATTAGAAATGTATGTATGTATGTATGTACGTATTTCTTTTAATTTAAATGATTAATAAATTACTGTAGTTTCCACAAGCTGCAACTTTTAACATCACAAAATGCTTGTCAAAAAGAAATTAAATCTATGATTTCTTTTTCTTTTCCAAATTATTTTTTCGGTTGTTATTTTATTCAGATAGTACAATTTCATGTTAGAAGTTCACATCAGAATACTGGAGTAGGTTGACAAAAGGGGACTAAAAGAGAAAGTAAAATCCTAGCTCCTTTCTTAAAAGAAATATCCCTTTTATTCTGCCCTATTTCCTTGGACTAGACAATTACCTGTAAATAAGGTGGGGATTTGATGAAAATGTCTAAATAGCAAGAGAAAGTTGCTAGTATATTTTTTGTCTTAATGGAATTGATTCTGTCAACGTATATATACGTATCCTTATTTCTCCTTCTCCTGAATTATTTTGTTCATATGATCTTTCTCACAGCTGCAAAAGTCAAAACTAGAGCGTGATGCCACGATTGATATGGTGATTAATTAATTTGCTCGTAGAGAATATTCAAGAATTTCAAGAGTTACACTTTAGGTCATATTACTCAAAACTGCAGCGTAATGTTTGTAAACTTTACCCTACATTCATCCAGTGTACCATCTTGCATGCTGTGGTTGAAATTATTTTTGACAAAGCCTGACTTTAGACATTCATGTGATTGAAGTTTAAGCATTTCGGTCTGAAGTTCTGTCATGTTTGGCTCACTTTAGCCATTTTTGCTTGAAGTGCAGACATTTTTGTCTGAAATTCTTGCACATATGACTGAAGTTCAACAATTTTTGTCTAAATTTCAGGCAGAAAAGCATAAACTTCAATCATATAAAACTTTAGACACCGCATATCTGAAATTATTCTAATATTAATAAACATGCAGAAATTTTAAAATATTAAATACAGGTTAAATGCTATTTAACCCAAATAGGATATATGTGAAATTTGTACCTCAGGTATTATACCACCCGAGCAACCTTCTCCGTCCATAGATACTATATTGACATTGCTAATGAACATTAAAATTTAAATAAAAAGCTTTTAATTATTTTTTTTTCCAAAACCAAAACCTGATATTTTGGTTTTGTTTTTTCCTCACTCTTAAAAGATGGTACTCAAACTGATAGAGGTACTGATTGAAAGTGGTCTGAATGATAGAAACATGAATAAGAAGTATGAAAAACATAAAAGCAAACTATAATAATTGCAGATGCAATGGCATTTACGATAGACACAACCCATGCAAGCAGGGGCAGAGCCACCTTGGCTTGAGGGTGTCAAGCGACACCCCTTCGTCGGAAAATTACATTATATATATAGGTGAAATTTTAGTTTTATAGGTATGTATGCTAGTATTGACACCCCTTAACATAAGTTGAAGGCTTAACATAGCGGTTAAGGGATTGCAAACCTAGGTCACGACATTTTTATATTTTTTGACATCTCTTAATATGAATCCTGGCTCCGCCACTGCATGCAATTACTACTGGTCACTTTAATAGGTCATATAGTGCAATATCACATTTGATATAAGAAGGAATAGGCAAAAGTGATTTTCAAGCATTTTCTGATTGGTCGTATGCATTTGATACTATATACTTTGTGTTCTTTCACTGCACGTGACCAACCCACCCTATATAGTGTACGTTGCATTGAACTGTGTGTCTTCTATGCATTAATAATATCTGAATTTTTGACCGAAATAATTCATTATATAAATTAATTAACAAAAATAATACATTTTTTTTAAACTTTATAAAATTAGTATAAACATATTTCCCAGTAACATATTATACATTATTTTATTTTAAAAATTCTATGGACAAAAACTAGAGTTACGTATTGCGACTCATACGTTACTAACAGTAACGACTTATACTTGACTTTATTATGTCCGTTTCCTGAGTACATCTACGTACCTTTTAATATTTCTTTACCTGTGAGGTTGTGACTTTATTATGTCTCTCAGCCTTTTCTCTCTACTATAACACTTCATTCATATTGAAAGGCTACTAGAAATTCTATTATTCAGGTATAAATTGGCAGTGAGCCAGTGGCGGATGCAACATGTAAGCATCGGGTTTATCTAAATCCAATATTTTTAACGTGGGTATAAATTTATGTGTAAAATTTTATTTAAGTTGCATTAAATAAGTATGAACCAATGTTTTAAAATTACAAGGGAAAAGGACATATATGGCCCCTCAGCCATAAATAATCCCATCCTCTAGCCCAATTTTTCCCAAACTCAAAATGTAGCAATTAAACAAATCCCATCCATTAGCCAAAATTTAAATAAGACAATTTTCAAATAAAAATCCAAACACAAAAAGGTTTGAGGGGATTTTTATATATAATATATGTCATTTGTGTATAAAACAGTACCTATCTGTAATGTATAGAAACTGTATAAAATATGAACCACTAAGATATATATCATTTTTGTATATAATATGTATCATTTGTGTATATAACGTATATCAGCACAGTGCAACTGCCCTGTATAGAATAGAAAATTGTATCATTTTTATATATAATATGTATCATTTTTGTATAGAAAGTGTATATATAATTCCATTATGTGTATACAAACTGTATCAGTCTTGTATAGAAAGTGTATCATACATATAAAAAATGTATTATAGAAACTGTATCATTGTGGTATATAATATGTATCACTATTGTATATGAAAAAAAAAGTATCATATCATTATTGTATAATATGTGTATAATAAATGTATAATTAACGTATAATTTATGTATAATAAATGTATGATTAATTCCAGCATATGTATATAAACTGTATCATTCTTGTATATAAAGTGTATATGTAATTTCAACATATGTATATATGCTGTAGCAGCCCTCTAGTGGCGACGTTTTTGTGGCGACTTTTAGTCACTACAAAAAGCTTCTTTTTTTTTTTAAGCGTCTGGGCTATTGGGCCGGCCAGCCTTGGCATTATTTTGGGCTAGCCGGCCATTTTTTGGCATTTATTTGGGCCGACGGATTAAGCTCAAACAGTGGTTAAATGTGGGATTAGTTTGGCTGAGTGGACACACAGTGTCCTTTTCGCAAATTACAATGGGTTTAATATATTAAGAACTTTAAATATTGAACCAATAAAATTTATATCCTTAATCCAGCGGACCTTATGGCTTACTATATGATCTTTTGCTCTTATTCCTAGCTCTATCAAATGATCAGGCGACACTACTAGAAAGTAGAATTTTGAGGGACTTTTCGTAAAAAAAATTATCAGAATCGTACTCATGGTAATTGTTTCCGATGAACTTTCAACGGAAACGTCGTCTGATATTCTGATAATTTTAGTCATATGAAGCATCTACATATCTAAAAAATCAAACTAATCGTCGTTATCATACAAAGAACATAATTGGTAAGACTGAATCACTCAAATGAGTCAAATCTTGACTTTGATGTTTTATTTTTCTTTGATCATTCTCGACTTTGCATGTTTAACACAAGGAGTGCGAAATAGTGCAATCATCTCATCTATTGACATAATTAGTAGAGATTAGAGAAAAGATTGTATACGGTAAAAACCGGATGCGCGGCAAACCGGTGGAGCGAGGGGGCCGACTGATCTGCCTTCTTCGTCATTCGAACGACCAAGCCCGGTGACCCGAGCATTCGCGGCTGTTGGTCCGAGTAGCCGTTGGTCCGTGTGGCCGTTGGTCCGAGTAGTCGTTGGTCCATGTGCCGTTGGTCCGAGTAGCCGTTGGTCCGTGTGGCCGTTGGTCCGAGTAGCCGTTGGTCCGTGTGGCCGTTGGTCCGAGTAGCCGTTGGTCCGGGTGGCCGTTGCACGCGGGTCAAGCGCCAGTAACGTCCTGTCCTGGTCAACTACCCACCATGCGTGTGTCAGACGGCGCCGTCAGTCTAATCCCACCAAATCCGTGCAGAGTTGTCCTTATTGCTATTATTTTATTAGCTCACATCATATGAGACCCATGGAGGTCACACTATAAATAGAGCACATCCCCCTCCTTTGTAAGGGCTGGCTCCCTGGGATCAACAACATTTTTGTACTAGAAGATATATACAAATCTCTCTCTCAATATTAGATTTTGGTCCGGAATCATTGTGTTCATCTCTATTACTTGTTCAAACAAATAATACTTATATGTTAGTAGATGTATAAATCCACAGTGGTCCTCTAAGCATCATCGTTTTCTTCACATCTTAACCATACGAATCTTGTATCCATCAAATATATCGAGATTCAAACACATATCCTATACCCGCGTACAAATTCAATTGATTTACCAAATTCGGGGTAAACAAAGATGTTATTTTACAAATACAATTATGTCTTGAGTACATTGTTCGGAGTAGAAATGCATTATCTACAAGTGGAGATGCAAAAGAAAGAAAGATTAATAATCATGAAGTTACGAAAGATTAATAATCATGAAGTTACGTAACAAATTTCAAATATTATACTACGACTTGTGTGATCTTTTTAGAGGATAACACAGGAGTATCTGGATAGAGCTTGGGCCTTCAAACTCCAAAGCATCCTTCACTCAAAACTGATTACGGGAATCGTGAATTTTAACTGTTTCCAGTTGATTGTGGAACCGTAATTAATAAAGCAAGTAACAACATGCTAAATGGATTTTCAATTATTGTGAACTGATTCCGCTTCCAAGATATCCAGTTGAGCAACAAAATGTATTTGCTGTATTGTTTCAGGTTTGGACAATAGAAGAAAAAGATACTGATCAATGATCTTGTTCTATCAAGAATTTGACTAATCAAAGGGAAATAATGGGACAAATTTTCGTTTTATTCTAATAGAAAGCATCTCCTTCTATAAAAACTGAGGAACATATCACTTGTACTGTTGTATAAGTGATGTGACGGTACACTTGACATTCAAAATTGTCAAAGGAGATTGTGTTTTCTCAGTTTTTCCCTCAATCCTTGGCCCTTTTTACATTGGAGTATACACCTCAACCCCAGAAAACAATGAATGATGGAGGAGCAGCTTAACTGGAGTGACTTGGATCAGTGAAGATATAAATGATCCAGTGTTGCTTAGGATTGAGGAGGCGTAATAGTTATTGTCATTTATTCAGTTGTCCAGGGCATTTGTCGATGAGGTTGGTAACCGTGAAAGCTGGTTATGAATTTAAGCATTAATCGGCTTCGGCTTTTGCCTGGGCCTGTTTTTGCTGCTCAGAGTATCTGTTTATAAGTTCAAGAAACTTGGTTGCTCTTTGTCTGCCTCTTTCGGTGCCATTTTGTACTAAATTTAGCAGTTGTCCCATTACTCCTAAGCTCCTGAACCTCCACTAGATGATGCTTGTACCCAGAGCAGAGGTGTACCAAAACTGCAGTTGCATCTTCTTTGTTCCTGGCAGACCCATTTGTGATCACATTTACCAAAACAGGAACTGCCCCTGCAGCTCCAATGGCTGTCTTCCTTTCTGGATGACTAGACAATATCGCTAAAATGGCAACGCTCCATCGATCATACCACCTTGAGGTTCCGTAAGCAGCTCCATTAGAGTAAACACAACTCCATCCCTGAATGCCTTGCCCTTGTTCCCTTTATATATGCACAGATGGAAAAGTGAGGTAGCTGCGCCTTTCTTCCCTCTCTGGGTGCCATCACTTAATAATGTCACAAGTGGAGGAATTGCTCCATAAGTACCAAGTATAACCTTATTTTCATCTATAATTGAAAGGCTAAATAGCACAGCCGCTGCATTTTCACGTGCTTCCGGGCTCGTAAGCACATGGACAATACCGGCACTGCCCCTGATGTTACAATGCTCTGTTTGTTATCCTCACAAGTAGACAGGTTAAGTAGTGCTGTAACAGCATGCTCTTGGATCCTAGAATCGGATGAGGAAAGAAGGTCGACGAGAAGAGAAATAGCACCTGCTTCAGCTATTGCAACACGATAACCAGCATTGCGCTTAGCAAGTAAGCGGATTTCACCTGTGGCAGAGAGAAGATCTTCAGGGCTGCCAGGTGTGAGATTTCTCACGAGTTTTTGTGTCTCCAATCCCTCAGCAGGCGTGCACACGGATGTTGACTTATTGGGTAAACTACCTGGTCGTTTGGGTGGTTCAACCCCATTCACTTCACACCACTGTGCTATGAGGCTTCGCAACACATACAGTGGCGTATGTAGCATAGCAAGTGGCGGTTCAATTGAACCCCTAACTTTCGTTGTGGAGCATAAGGTTATGTGTAAAAAATTATTTAAATTGTAATAAATAGTAGATATGAAGTCATAACTTTAAGAATATAATGGGTTCAATACTAAAATCTTAAGATTGAACCCCTAGCATTTAAAGTCTGAATCCGTCTCTGAACACATAGTTTGGTGTGACTGCATTGCTTGTGAGGACTTCTTGTGTCTTGGGACAAGTGCTATGCCCTGCTTCCAGCCATTTCTCAATATAAGAACGCTCATAAGTCTGCAGTGGAGCAAACCATCTATATTGTTAGCAAACTACGAGATGGAAATGATAACTAATGTTCAAATTTAACCTGCCAACACGAAACTACATCTTGCATGAACATGAGACCTATAAGGCATGTGCATCCTCAATAATTCAGTGGATATATAAAGAATTAGCATAGATGCGACATAAATCATGTATCAATATTTTGGCAGAATTGCTAAACAATAATCTCATAAATCAGCAGGGACCATAGCAATAAAATGAATACGAATCGCCTGTCTGTCTATAATTTTTCTGCTTATGAATCAGTCTACTTTAAAAATAAAAACAATGAAATCCTTTCTACCTTTTTCCTCCTTCCTCTATTTGAAAGAGATATGAAAGATTTCAAAGCACTTCATGGAAAAAGAGTAAAAATGTGCTTGGATCTAAAAGCTGGTAAAAAATTTTATAAAAGGGAAAAATGTTCAATCTGCCTCCACGTAATATTGGGTGTAGGAACCACTAGTGTTGGAGTTATTACTTAATATACATAGAGACGGATCCAAGATTTAAGCTTTATGTGTTCAGCTTTATGATTCTTAGATTTGAATCCCTTCTATGTTTGAACTTAAGGAAGCTTCAGACTTTATTTGTTGTAATTATAATGAATTCGTATACATCAAGTTATGTTCAGCGCCGAAAGTACTAGGTTCAGATGAACCCATAGCTAAATAGCTGCATCTGCCGCTGAATACACGTTCTAGTCTCGCTAGTAGACAGGTTGTTTATTCCGTGATCATTTAGGCTATATTTACTCCATTTACTGAAGGAAGAAAAGAGAGGGAAACTAGACAATAGGGGATTTGCAGCACCTGAATGAAATGATTTAAGGCCTAGTTTTGACAGTCTAACTCATATCCATGCATGCACAAGGCAAGATAATAATGCAAGATAGGAGGAAAGGAGGGACTCTGTTAAAAACATCTTTACTGTCATGAGGGAGCAAGAGAAATGGATAATGAGGCGACCAATTTTTAACCAAAAAGCAAGATGAAGATCCAATAATGGTACCTGGCGGGATGAAACAATGGCAGGATCAATCATTAAATCCGATGATATTGGGCATCGAAAATCATCTGGTGTTACTGGGGCCTTATGAGTTGCCTCGATAGATGCTTGTTCACTACTAGTTGAGGACTGCTCCCTTGAAGAAGAATCAATTTCCGGAGTCTCAGTCAGCACAAAGTCCTTAATTTTCCTCAGTATCACTGACATCCCCTTTATCCTCTCGTCTGGATCTTCACCAGTAGCAGTGACCATTTCATGCAAAGCACGTGATTCTTGTGTGAGATCATATATACCAGTCAGTTGTAATTTCTCAACCAATTGCCTTAGGATAGCTGGATCTATAGCAGCATCATTACTGTTGCTGTAAAGGGACAATAGATCCTTATGGAGTTCAGGATCAGGTGTATCTACCCTTCCTTTGGCTCTTTGGAACTGAGAAAGAACAAGCTCTACCTGGAAGTTGAAGCCACGGATGGAAAAGAAGAATTTCACATCAAGAGATGTATCCATCCACAACAAATGAAGACTTAATAATTTGATGTCTTTTACCTGCTCTTTAACTTGATCAGATATGTCAAGCTCTTCATAATGAACTCCACCCAAAGCTTGTTCTATCTGGGATGTCACTTTGTGAAATTTATTCATTATCTGCTCCCTTTCTAACACCTGCAAAGAGAAATTCCTTTAATTGAACTTTACTCCTTAGCCCTGAATAGTTCTACGAGGACTAAAGTAAACCATTAACAATGTAAGGAATTATTTTGGGTTGAAATAGAAAGCTGCTCTATGAGAATTATTTTACCATGCAAATGCTTGAATTAGTAGACGTCAAACCAGCACTTCGGGGAGAAGAAATGAGGAGTTCGGACATCTTGATGACCTAAAAGCTGTGGATCAGGCAGCCTATTAAAGATTCATTTTGCGGGAGTAGAAACAATAGCTTCCAAATCCATTAAAGAGTCCCATCCCTAAAGAAAACAACTACTTCATAATTTATTTACAACATAATTCCACAATAGGAGATACTAACCGAAGTGAATTATAAACGGTTGAGAGACCCATAATGTTATATGACAGTGAGTGCTATGGACCTCTAACACCCAGCTTGTTCACAACATGAGCGCCAATAGAAATGCAGATGTTAAATAGATGTGTTTAGACAGATTAGACTTGATCACATTTGATAGGAAAGGTGGCACACTACCCGCTTAATGGATAAATTCAAGAAGGTTCCCTGACACAGTTAGGTCCCTTAAAAATGAATCAGGCCCGCATTCACATGAGGCGCATGTTAAAGACATAATCAACCATATTCCCTCTAATAGTTTAAGCTTTTAGATGAGATAGACACACACTTCAACACCTTTCAATCCTCAGAATCTATATTTCATCTCAAAATTTGGTCATCATATATCTAACTCAAAAGAGGACATAAACAATGTAATCCTTGCATTCTAACTCTCTTCGAATTCTTATGTTAGCTTCCCTACCAAGATACTGCAACTAGTTTCCTTTCAGCAGAGAATTTAGTGTAAAATTATCCTAATAAAGGAAGTCCAATCTAGTGTGACATCCAAAATAGGCAAGTAACAAATAGTTGGTTTGAAGCACACCAAACGTTTCATGTAATTGCATATAGCAAGTAGGAGAGGGAGATGAACCAGAAAAGTTCAATAAAGGTTCTGCCATATAGCAAGTACAATTTCTGCGATCATACTAAACGTGTCAATCTTGTTGGTATTGCTGTTATCCTCAATAAAAACATAAAGCTTAGCCAGTAGCCAATGATCTCAGGTCTTCTGTCTCTCGAAAAATAGTGTATTCTTATGTTTGAGATCGCCTCTGTGTGATTCATCCTAAGTGTCATAAATTAGATCCCTTTTTTTGTTAAGTACAAAAATATTGCTTCACTAATTCAAATGTCATGATTAAGTAGTAGTACATTTTTTACTCTTTTTTTTAATCTATAGAATAAATAAAAACTCAATTAAAAAGATCGGACTGACCCGACCCAAAAACCAAAACAGTGGCACACTTGATCAAATTGAAATGGGTCGGTTTTATAAAAATAAAAAATTTAAGGCAAAATTTCAAAAATAAAATAAAAAGGTGAAAACAGGTTTTGAGGTGTTTTCCAAATACAACTTCAAGTTGTGAAGTTGTATTTGGATTTTTCATGGCCAAACACTGATTTTTAGATGAAGTGAAAAAATTCCCGGCAAAAAGTGAACAATGCTCGTGGCCAAACGGCTCCTAAGATAAGATGGAAAAGCAAAAAATATAAGTAGGTGTTTGATCATAGAAACCAGATATTTCACTTTTTTTAGAGTTTTTGAAGTTGGAGTTGTGTTTGTTTATAGTTTTTACAAAATAATAATTTGGTTGTTTGAATGTATTAAGAGTGAAAAAAGTGAAAACAAGGTTTTAGGTGTTTTCCAAATTTCAAAGGATTTCCATGGAGAAATTTGACTTTCAAATAAAGTGAAACAAAGATTGCCGGAAAAAAAAAATCTCATGGCCAAACGAGTCCTTATATAAACTATATAACCGTAACACGCACCAAATAAATCTTGCTTCCCTCGCTACCAAATTTGAGCAATTCCTTAGTTGATTCAAGAGCTTCCTTCAAGGAAACTAAGGCTTTAATAGATTCTTCAGGAACTAGTCCTTTGGTATCTCTTATTAGAACACGAGGGATATCGACTCAAGAATCAGTCGTGCGTTTTATTATTGTGTGTATTAATTGATACAACAAGGGAAGAATATATAGACATATGAAATACATATAAACACATTAGAACTTGGACTCCTAGCTACAAGTAAGTCGGCTATGCGTCTATAGGTATTGGACTCGCACTAGGAGTAGGACACTGTCTAATACTCCCCTTACAAGATGACGGTGGCAAAGCAATGTTCAGCTTGGAGCTAAGAAACTCGAACTGGGCAGTAGCTAGAGGCTTGGTGAGAATGTCAGCAAGTTGGTCTTTTGTTGAGAGAAATTGTACAAAAAGATTCTTTCTTGCCACTTTGTCTCGAACGAAATGAAAGTCGATCTGCACATGCTTGGTCTGAGCATGAAACACAGGATTGAGGGATAAGTATGCAGCCCCTAAGTTGTCGCACCAAAGAACATGAGCATTGCGGATGATTACACCATGTTCAAACAATAGAGATTGAAGCCAAGTAAGTCTAGTTGCGCCATCGATTAGGGCCTTGTATGTTAGTTATTTGAAACTACAGAGAAAACAAAGAAGGTTCAACAGAAACTTTTTCATTCATATCATATTCCAAAAGGCATACATACATATATCTACATAATACATTTCAAAAGTTAGTAAGACACCTTACTTATCCAATCACCATTGTCCTTTCTTACAAGACATATTCCACAAAACAAGGAGCACCATTCCTTTACAAACTAAACAAAAATATCAAAATAGGAAATATTAAATTTAAGACTATCCAGAAAAGTCTCATTTTTCTAACACTCCTCCTTGAGATTTTTCATGGATACTCCCAGCTTAGCCCTTAGAACTTCAAAATTCTCCTTGGGAAGAGCCTTGGTCATGATGTCTGCAATCTGCTGATTTGAGCTGCAATGCACAAGCTTAACTTCGCCATCCTTCTCTGCTTGCCTAATAGCGTGAAAATTCACATTTATATGCTTGCTACGACCATGTTGCACTGGATTTTTGGCCATCGATATTGCTGACTTGTTGTCAACCTTAATGACAGTAGCTTCAATGTTATTTTGCTCCAGGTCACGTAAAATCTTTCTTAACCATAGAGCCTGATTAGTTGCACCAGCAGCAGCGATGTATTCTGCTTCTGCAGAAGATCGAGCTACCACTTCTTGCTTCTTTGAATTCCATGAGAACATGCGTGAACCAAGTGTAAAAGCATATCCAGAAGTGTTTTTCATACCATCAACACTTCCTGCCCAATCACTATCCGAATAACCCATCAATTGCCCTTGCTCTTCCTTTTTAAACTAAATACCATAATCAGCAGTTCCCTTGATATACCTCAACATTCGTTTAGCGACACCGAGATGAACTAAACTTGAAGCATGCATGAACCTCAATAAAAGACTTGCCGTGAACATAAGATCAGGTCTTGTTGCTGTCAAATACAGCAAACTACCAATTAGACTTCTATAAACTATTGGATTAGCCTTATCACCTCCTTCAAACTTCGAAATCTTTTCATTGTGAACTAGTGGGGTCGATACAAGCTTGCACCTGTCCATCTTGAACCTTTTAAGAATATCCTATGCATATTTTCTCTGAGAAATGAAGATTCTATCAGAAGCTTGGTGAATCTCCATTCCCAGAAAGTAAGTCATTTTACCCAAATCCGACATTTCAAACTTGGTCTCCATTTCTTGCTTGAACTGATTCACCATATCTCCATTACTTCCTGTTGACAGAAGATCATCAACATAGAGCGACACCACAAGCACATCTCCGCCTTTAGCTTTCTTAACATATAAAGTGGCTTCATTTTCACTTCTCTTGAAGCCACAATGAATGAGATCAGCATCAATCTTACTGTACCAGGCTATAATGCCTTATGTAGTCTGTAGAATTTATCCTCCATTCCTGCAACTTGAAAGCCTTCTGGTTGATCAACATAAATCTCCTCCTGCAACAGCCCATTTAAGAACGCGAATTTCACATCTAGATGATACAACTTCCAATTTGATTGTGCTGCCAAAGCAAATAGAAGCCTTATTATATCATGTCTCCCAACAGGTGCAAATGTTTCTCCATAATCCAGACCAGCAACTTGCGCATAACCTTTCACAACAAGCCTTGCTTTGTACTTATAAACTGAATTATTTGGATTAAGCTTGGTTCTATAAACCCATTTCAGCCCTATAACATTTCTGTCTTTGGGCTTATCAACCAGCTTCCAAGTGTTAGTCTTCTCGATCATATCAATCTCCTCCTTCATAGCTTCAATCCAAACTTCATGTCTTGATGCTTCTTGATAGCTAGTTGGTTCCGAGATTGCAACATTGCACCTTTCGTTTATATCTTGTCTTCAAAATTGGTAAATCAAGTGAGGATTCCCCGTTTGATTCTTCATCTTCTTCCAGATTTTCAAAGGCAACTGATTGTGTCGCAGGCAGCGGAAGCAAGTTCTGAGAAACTGCATTTTCTTGCTCAATTTGCTCTTTATCCCAGTTCCAATAAGCATGCTCATCCATTACTACATCTCGTCTAATGGAAATATTTCTTGTCTGCAAGTTGAAAACTCTATAACCCTTGGCATGAGACAAATATCCAATAAAAATCCCCAATTCACCTTTTGGTTCAAGTTTGCTTCAATTGACTGAAGGAACATGAGAATAGCATATTGAACTAAAGATTTTTAAATGCTTCGCATGTGGCTTTATTCCACTCCATGCCTCAATAGGAGTCTTTCCATTCACAGCTTTCGTCGGCAGCCTATTTAACAAATACACCGAAGTATGAACAGCTTTGGCCCAAAAGCTTTGCGGTAGTTTCTTTTCCAGCAACAAACATCTAGACATTTCAACTACAGTCCTGTTCTTCCTCTCTGAGACCCCATTTTGTTCGGGTGCGTAGCTTACTGTCAGCTTGTGATCATCCCTTCATCTTCGCAATACTTATTGAACTCATTTGAAGTGTATTCTCCACCATTGTCCGACCTCAAAGCCTTTAGCTTACAACCACTCTGTCTTTCAGCAAAAGCTTTGAATTTCTTGAAAACTGAAAATACTTGAGACTTGTTACTCAGAAAATACACTCAAGTCATCCTTTTTAAGTCATCGATAAAGAGCACAAAATATTTATTTTGGCCCAAAGATGGTGTCTGCATGGGTCCACACACATCAGTATAAACTAGCTCAAGTTTTTCAGATGCCCTCTAGGTAGCACTTTTAGGAAATGTTTTCCTGTGTACCTTACCTATTTGGCATGAACCACAAACTTCTTTTGACAGTGTGATCTCAGGTAAATCCTTAGTCAAGCCCTTTCATACATAGACTTTAAAGTAGCATAGTTAAAATGCCCATATCTTTTGTGCCACATCCATGACTCGTCCAAACTTGCAAAATTGGCACTATCAAGACTCCCTTCTAAAGGAAAGATTTTATTCACTGTTTCTACTTTAACAACCAAATATCTTCAGAGTCAAAAACCAAACAATGCTTGCCCTTAATAAATAAGGAATAACCTTTCGACATCATTTGAGCAACACTTAAAAGATTACATGTTAAACAAGTAACATACAGCACATCATGTATAAATTTTGTACCTTGTTTAGTCTCAAAGGCAACTGAACCCTTCCCATGTGCTTCTGCCGTTTCACCATTTCCCATTCTGACTTTAGTTCTAATTGACTTGTCAAGTGTGTGAAACAGAAGCTCATTGTGTGACATATGACTCGTACATCCATTGTCTATGAACCATGTGGATTTGTTGGTTATGTTTTCTTCATGAGAAGCCATAAACAAGCTTTCTTCTTCCTTTTCTGACACTTCAGTAAAATTTGCCTGCTGCACATGGTTTTTTTGTGGTTGATTCTGCTTGACCCTGTAATTCTTCTCAATATGACCTATTTTTTTACAAAATCTGCATTGAATAGATGGCTTTACTTTGAACCAGCAATCTTTTTCTTGATGATTGGTTCTTTTACAATGGTTGCAAGGTGGAGACTTCCCTTTCTTTGAAGATTCCTTCCATGTTTTCCCTTTTGCTACTTTACCTCCTTCCATCCTTTTATTGTCCTTCGCAGGCTGTTTGCCTTTATGCTTTACTTGAAATGCCACTTCTGCTACTTCTTCATCTCTTATACTTGATCTTTGTTCTTGGGCTTGCAACTTGCTGATCAGTTTTGTTACTGATAAAGTCTTCAATCACAAGATTCCTCTATTGCCGAAATGTTGAACTCGAGCCTTGCTAGTAAGCTTATCATCATCTTCTCCACCACCTTTGAATCTGGAAAGACTTCACCAAACAATCTGATTTTATTTACAATCTCCAAAAGTTTGGCAGAGTAGTCTTTCAAAGTATCTCTTTCCTTCATCATTAACATCTCAATTTCTCTTTTGAGAGTTAGGAGTTTGACAGTCTTCACTCTGTCACTTCCGTTGAACTCCTCTTTTAGCTTCTCCCATGCTTCTTTAGGTGTATCACAAGCCATTATTCTTGTGAAAATCACTTCTGAGAGTGTTGAATAAAGACATGTCAGAGCCTTTGGTTTCCTTGACTTCAGATCTTCATAAATCTTCATTTGTGCAACAGTTGGATTTGGTCCAAGTGGAGGAGGATCAGCTTCACTTTCAATTGTTTCCCATAAACTAAGAGCTTTGAGATAAGCCTTCATTTTTATCACCCATGTGTGATAATTCTTCCCTGTAAACATAGGAGGACCTTCACCCAAAAAGTTGTTGGAAGCCATGTTACTACTGCTTAGCTCCCCTCACCTTAGAAGAACTGAAGAAAAAACTTTTTCTTTTTACCTTCACAGATCCCTCAAGAAGAAGAGCTCTGATGCACTGTTAGTTATTTGAAACTACAGAGAAAACAAAGAAGATTCAGTAGAAACTTTTTCATTCATATCATATTCCAAAAGGCATACATACATATATCTACATAATATATTTCAAAAGTTAGTAGGACACCTTATCCAACCACTATTGTCCTTTCTTACAAGACATATTCGACAAAACAAGGAGCATCATTCCTTTACAAACTAAGCAAAAAAATCAAAATAGGAAATATTAAATTTAAGATTATCCAAAAAAGTCTCATTTTTCTAACATTGTACTCAGAATCGGTGGACGAGCGTGCTACAATGCGTTGTTTCTTAGAGGACCACGAAACCAATGCATTCCCAAGAAAAATAGCATAACCACCGGTCGACTTGCAATCATCCAGAGAACCAGCCCACTCAGAATCTGTAAACGCTTGGAGAGAGAGACCACTAGACATGGGAATGAAAAAATAACTATCAACAGTATGCTTGAGATAACGAAGTATGCGTTTAACTGTTGCCCAGTGATTCTGACTCGGAGAGTGCATGAATTGACATACTTTGTTAACGGCAAAAGCAAGATCCGGCCTAGTGAGTATGACATACTGTAATGCACCAACGACCGTGCGGTACATTGTGGGATCGTCAAATAAAGATTTATCACTTGTATGCAACTTGGTATTCAGTGCCATAGGTATGCGAACTGGTTTGCATTTTCGTCTTGGACAGCGGGTTGTGAATGTATTGCCGCTGTGAGAGGGACATACCAGCAGCCGTGCGACGCACTTCAATACCTAGAAAGAAACTTAATGGACCTAAATCTCGAATGGAAAATTCAGCTCCCAACTTTAATATGACATTGTTGAGAAGTTTCGGGTGGCTTCCAGTGAGTATAATATTGTCAACATAAATGAGTAAATATGCACGGACATCTGCATCATCATACACAAATAAAGAGGTGTCAGTTTTTGAAGGCGAGAACCCAATAACAACAAGAAACTGATGGAGTCGCATATTACATACTTGAGGGGCCTGTTTGAGACCATAAATAAATTTGTGCAGTCGACAAACATGGTTAGGATATGAAGGATGAGCAAAACTAGCCGGCTGAGACATAAACACACTCTCTTAAAGGTGGCCATGTAAAAAGGCATTTTGCACATCTAATTGGCGCAAGAGCCATCCCTTTGAAACTGCAATTGTAAGCACAACCTGAATGGCGGATGGTTTTACTACCGGACTAAATGTTTCAAAATAGTCATGACCTTCAAGTTGGTGAAATCCTTTAGCAACTAAACGTGCCTTGTAACGCTCAATGTTACCAGAAGAGTTTCGTTTAACTCGGAATAACCACTTGCTACCGAAAACATTCATGGAAGGCTTGAAAGGGACTACAAACCAAGTCCTGTTGTGTAAAAGTGCATTTATTTCAGAGGCCATTGCATCACTCCAAATTTTATGTTTATTGGCTTCGGTGAAACTGGTAAGTTCGATGGACTGTTCAATTTGGAGAGAAGCGGATGTAATAGTGGATAGATGTGATGAAGGAGGCATATGACGAAGAATCATGTGATGGGTACGTTGAGGAGGAGCTGGGAGACTAGCAAGCGATGTAGGCAACTAGCATGAGTAGCCCGGGAGGTCAGCCATAAGGGGTATGGCGACAGAAGATGAAGCTGCCTGGGATGAACTGGACTGGGATATTGGAGCTGGACAGTCCGCAGGAGGCGAGGTAGTGGGCAGAACTGAATTAGTGTAGGACAAAGATGGAGGGATTGTTTGTAAATTTAACTGAATAGGTGAGGGGTTAATAATTTTTTACATGAGGAGCAGATTGCTGAGATGGCAATGTTAGAGGCAAAGAAATTGGAGAAGAAGCCCATGGTTGCGTTGAGGGTAGTGTAAAGGAATGAGGACCTAAAATAGAAGGGCGCGCAAACGGAAAGTTGGATTCATCAAAGCGCACGTGACAAGCAATATATATACGACCTGACACCCTATCTAGGCATCGATACCTAAGAGGCATTGAACTGTACCCAAGAAAGACGCACGGAACGCTTCAAAAATTAAATTTATGTTTGTTATATGGTCGAATATGTGGGAAACAGAGGCAACCAAATGCGCGGAAGAAAGAATAGTCAGGAGACTTGTGTAGAGCGAGTTCAAAAGGTGAGTGGCTAGCGTTCGAGGGGGATGGTAGGCGATTGATAAGATAAACGGCTGATTCAAATGCGAAGTGCCATTAGCGAGACGGTGTGAAACTGTGAGCTAAGAGACTTAGCCAGTTTCAACTATGTGACAATGTTTTCGCCAACTTTGCCTAGTTGTTCATGAGTGTGTGGGCAAGAAATACGATGAGCAATTCCAAAAGACACAAGAATAGGTGAAAGCGAACGAAATTCGTCGCCCCAATCCGATTGAATGGATTTTATTGTTGTGTTAAATTGTTTTTCAATGAGAAGTTTAAATTGACAAAAGATGTGGACTACGTCAGATTTTAGTTTCATAGGAAAGCCCCAGGTGTAGTTTGTATAATCATAAACAAATACGAGAAAATACTTGTGACCATCAGATGACAAGGTGGGAGCAGGGTCCCAAACATCCACGGTGAAGAATTTGTGATAGATAGAGAGGAAGGGTCTGCACGTGAATAAATTCATGGTTTAGGAGACGACTATGTAATTCACTGAACGAGACTGGTTCAGGTCGAGCGGATAAGGTGGTAACAATATCTTTAAATTCACTTCGGAGGCCCTTGAATATGTAGATATTCTGATAGGAGAGAGACAACGGATGACCTGCAGCAGCTAGTTCGACACATATAAGTTTCGTTTTGTGAAGGTACTGAGTGATAGGTAGATCATATTGTCTCATATTTTGAAGTTGCATATGAAGATTGAGTATTCTCGTATTGGATGGCAAGGAAAGAGCTGCCTTCAGCGCATCCCAAACTTCTTTGGATGTTGAAAGACCGATTACAATCGGAATAATTTCTTCTGATAGAGACGATATAAGCAGGATAAGGATCACTTGGTCCTCTTGAATCCAGCGAGAATGGGCTGGATTATCAATAGCTGCTTCTTGTTCTTTGCCCGGCATATGAGATGGAGGGCACGGGCGACTGCCATCGACATAACCGAAGAGATCTTGACCACGAAGAAAGGGCAAATTTTGTGTTTGCCAGAAGAGATAGTTGGAGGAATTTAACTTAATTGAGATAAAATGGTGAGCATGGTTGAGAGGTGTTGGATAAAAAGCATTGGCAGTGTTAATGGTGGTCGACGACGTGGACGACGAGTCCGTTAGAGGCTCTAATCTCTTCAAACATTGGAATCAACACCTTGATCCTCCTTGCTAGATTACAGTACTCTTTCTTCACTGAAATTCTGAAGTTCGAAATGGACGATATTTGGTTCACTATCTCAATCAACTTTTGCGCTAATAGTTTATAGTTTAAATTTGTTCTCCGTCAAAGTTTAGGATTAAATTTTCCCTCTCCGTCAAAGTTTGAGATCAAATTTGCCCTCCCCGTTAGGATACTTGATAAATTTGCCCTTATATGGATGGAAGTCTGACTTAGACTCCACAACACAAAAAATTAGCTACGTCGGATCCACATAGGCTCCACGTAGACTCCCAATCCCAATTCGCTTAACCCAATTCTCTTTTGAAAATGCCCCTCCAACATTTGTTTTGTCATAGTGAAGGTTTCTTCATGAACTCTACAGAGCATTTCTGAACAGAGGAAAACATTTTTTCTCAAAATACATTCCTAAACGTATACCGAAAGTAAGATCAGAAAAGTTATGATCCTGCAAAAGTGATGACAAGACAACAAAATAAATTTGTGCAGTTCAGCTTTGAAAATTCATTTTCAGTTCTCTTCAACGAAAATCCATTTTCAGTTCTGTTGAATAGTTTTTGAGAGGTGCGGACAAGGAAGAGACAACAATGAGTTAAGTTAGCTCTGTCGAAGTTCACCTAAGATAGACTACATGTTCAAGAAAGCTTTGCCGGTCAGATAAATTCTATGTTTCTGGAGAGAACAATGAATCCTTGGTCGTATTAAACATTTGTTGTTGCTGCTGCAGAAATTTTCTTACATGCCTCCTATTTTATCACATACATTATGTGTGTACCTCGATGCGATTAAAACTCCGGCTTTTCACATTACTACATGGTGCCTTAGTGTTAGCAATAGTCTAGACGGGTTAAGAGAATTGGGATTGAGAGACGGGTTAAAAAGAGAATTGGGTTTGGGAGTCTACGTAGAGCCTATGTGGATCCGACGTGGCTAATTTTTTTGTGTTGTGGAGTTCAAGTTAGACTTCCATCCATATAAGGGCAAATTTATCAAGTATCCTACGGGGAGGGCAAATTTGATCCCAAACTTTAACGGAGAGGGCAAATTTAATTCCAAACTTTGACGGAGGGCAAATTTAAACTATAAACCATACTTGGAGGGTGAATTTGACCCTTTACAATCTTCAAACTCGTCGTCAGGGCCTGCTCTAAAGTGTAGGAAATAAGGCGCTTTGAAAAAAAAAAAAAAAAAAAAAAAAAAACCGCTATGCAGCACTACTGTAGAAAAAATAAACATTTTCGTATAAAAGGAAAAAAAAAAAATTAGATTGGGAGTCCAATGGTTAAAACGCTTCATTTTAACTATAAATTACGGAATAGTTTTTCATATATTTAAAATAAAATTTACATACAAGTGATGCTAGAGGCACTTTTGATCCTTTTCCGTATCTCATAATGTCTCAGTCGAATTCTATTTTATGGACAATCATCATAATTTTGAGCAACAAAACCCCATATATTTGCTTTCAGGTTTTTTGACGATGGAAGAGAAAAATACTGATTTCTTATTCTATCTAGAAGACTAATCAAAGAAAATAATGGGACAAGATTACATATATTCTAATAGAAAGCATCTCCGCCTATAAAAACTGAGGAAGATTTTCACTTGTAGATGTGTTGTAATGGTACACTTGACATTCAATATTGTAAAAGCAGTTTATGTTTTCCCAGTTCTTTCCGTCAATCCTTGGCCTTTTTTTACATGAGAGTATACACCTCAACCCCAGAAAATAAATGAATGATGGAGGTGTCAGGTGATCTTCCACCTTCCTCCCACATATCTAAACCACTCTTCTATAATCAATGCTATAAACACCAAGAAAGGTCAAATATAACAGAAAAAATATATAAAAACATACAGTCCAGGAGCAAGCTTAACTGGAGCGACGTGGATCAGCGAGTACTAATATAGCTGATCCCACTTGCTTAGGATTGAGGCATAGTAGTAGCTGTTATTTATTCAGCTGTCCAGCACATTTGTCGATGAAGGTGGTGACTGTGAAAGCTGGTTATGAGTTTGTTGAATCGGAGCCTCGGATTCTGTCTGGGCCTGTTTTTGCTGTTCAGCGTATCTGTTTATTCTTTCAAGCAACTGGGTTGCCTTTCGTCTGCTCCTTTCAGTGCCATTTTGTACTAAATCTAGCAATGGTTCCATTAAACCTAGCTCCTGAAACTCCACTAGATGATGTTGGTCCCCAGAGCAGAGATGTACCAGAACTGCAGCTGCATTTTCTTTGTTCCTGGGTGACCCATTTGTGATCACATTTACCAAAACAGGAACTGCCCCTGCAGCTCCGATGTTGGTCTTCCCTTCTGGATGACCAGACAATATCGCTAAAATGGCAAGCGCTTCATCGATCATACCACCTTGAGGTTCTGTAAGCAGCTCCATTAGAGTGAGCACGACTCCAGCCCTTATCGCCTTGCCCTTGTTCCCTTGATAAATGCACAAATTGAAAAGTGCAGTAGCTGCGTCTTTCTTCCCTCTCTGGGTGCCCTCACTTAATAATGTAACAAGTGGAGGAATTGCTCCATAAGTACCAATTATGACCTTATTTTCATCTATAACTGAAAGGCTAAATAGAGCGGCTGCTGCATTTTCACGTGCTTCCATGCTCCCCTTCTTAAGCACATGGACGATACCAGGCACTGCACCTGATGTTACAATGCTCCGTTTGTTATCCTCACAAATAGAGAGGTTAAGTAGTGCTGTAACAGCATGCTCTTGGATCCGAGAATCGGGTGTGGAAAGAAGGTCGATGAGCAGAGGAATGGCACCTGCTTCAGCTATTGCAATACGATTATCAGCATTGCGCTTAGCAAGTAGGCGGATTTCACCTGTGGCAGAGAGACGATCTTCAGGGCTGCCAGATGTGAGCTTTCTCAGGAGATTTTCTATCTTCGAGCGTTCAGCAGGCGTGCACACGGATGCTGATTTATTGGGTAAAATACCTGGTCGTTTGGGGGATTCAACCCCATTCACTTCACACCACTGTGCTATGAGGCTTCGCAACACATAGTTTGGTGTGATAACATTGCTTGTGAGGACTACTTGTGTCTTGGGACAAGTGCTATGCCCTGCTTCCAGCCACTTCTCAATAGAAGAACGCTCATAAGTCTGAAGTAGAGGAAACCATCTATATTGTAAGCAAACTACAATATGGAAATGATAACTACAGGTGAAATTTGAACTACCAACACGAAACCACATCTTCCATGAACATGAGACTTATAAGTCATGTGCATCCTCAATATTTCGGTGGATATATAGAGAATTAGAATAGATGCGACATAAATCATGTATCAAGAATTTGGCAGAATATATGTAGTTGCTAAAGAAATGATCTCATAAATCAGCAACGGCCATAGCAATAAACTGAATATGAATCGCCTATCTGTCTATACTTTTTCCGCATATCAATCAGTCTACTTTACCATATATAAAAAAAAGTGTTACTTTCTACCTTTTTCCTCCTTTCTCTATTTGAAAGTGATATTAAAGATTTCAAAGCACTTCACGGAAAAGAGTGAAAATGTGCTTGGATCTAAAAGCTTGTCAAATTTTATTATGAAGGGAAAAAATGTTCCATCTGCCTCTACTAGCAAGATTCAGGTAGACATTGGGTGTAGGAACCAGTAACCACTAGTATTGGAGTTATTACTTAATACACATAGAGGCGGATCCAGGATTTAAGCTCTATGGGTCAACAACCTTTATGATTCTTAGCATTGAACCCATTGTATTTTTTAACTTATGGATTCAGAGTTATTATTTGTTGTAATTTTTTAGGCATAAATTTATGGTTCACACCGAAAGTAATGGGTTCAGATGAACCTGCAGTTAAATAGCTGCATCTGCTGCTGAATACACGTTCTAGTCTCGCTAGTAGATAGGTTGTTTCTTCCATGATCATTTAGGCTATATTTACTCCATTTATTGAAGACAACAAAAAGACGAAACTAGACAATAGGGGACTTGCAGCACTTGAATGAAATGATTTAAGGCCCTGTTTTGACAATCTGACTCACATTCATGCATGCACAAGGGAAGATAATAATGCAAGATAGGAGGAATGGAGGACTCTGTTAAAAACGTCTTTGCTGTCATGAGGGAGAAAGAGAAATGGATAATGATGCAACCAATTTTTAACAAAAAAAGCAAGATAAAGATCCAATAATGGTACCTGCCCAGATGAAACAATGACAGGATCTTTCATCAATTCCAGGGATATAGGACACCGAAAATCATCTGGTATTACTGGTGCCTTATGAGTTGTCTCGGTAGATGCTTGTCCGCTACAAGTTGAAGAGTTCTCCCTCGAAGAAGAATCAATCTCCGGAGTCTCAGTCAGCACAAAGTCCTTAATTTTCCTCAGTATCACTGACATCTTCTCTATCCTCTCCTCTGGATCTTCACCAGTAGCAGTGACCATTTCATGCAAAGCACATGATTCTTGTGTGAGATCATATATTCCGGTCAGCTGTAACTTCTCAACCAATGGCCTTAGAAAAGCTGGATCTATAGCAGCATCATTACTCTTGCTGTAAAGGGATAATAGATCCTCATGGAGTTCAGCATCAGGTGTATCAACCCTTCCTTTGGCTCGTTGGAACTGAGAAAGGACAAGCTCTACCTGGAAGTTGAAGCCACAGATTGCAAAGAAGAATTGCAGATCAAGATCCATCCACAACAAATAAAGAATACTTAATAAGGTGATGTCTTTTACCTGCTCTTTAACTTCATCAGATATGTCAAGCTCTTCATAATGAATTCCGCCCAAAGCTTGTTCTAGCTGGGTTGTCACTTCGTGGAATTTTTTCATTATCTGCTCCCTTTCTAACACCTGAAAAAAGAAATTCCTACAATTAAACTTTACTCTGTAGGCCTGAAATAATCCCGACCACGACTAAATTTAATCATCCATAGGTGCAAGGAATTATCTACGGCTGAAATACAATTATGCTTTATGAGAATCATTTTACCATGCAGATGGTGATATCCTGAATAGGCAAGTCACGGATAGTTGGTTTGAAGCACACCAATAGTTTCATAAAACTGCATGGATTCTTCTCTCTTTTTTCCTAGTTTGCATTTAATCTCTCACTGTCAGCTCCCCACTTTTTGGACAGTAGGACAGGGAGATGAACCAGAAAAGCTCAATAAGGTTCAGCCATACAGTAAGTACAATTTCCGCCATACAGCAAGTACATCTTGTTGGTGTTGCAGTTATCCTCAAGAAACACATAAACTTAACCAGTAGCCAAAGATATGGAATCATTGCCCAGGCAACAAGAGCATTTCTAAGAGGTCTGGTGGGGAATAGGTAGTAGATTTCTCCACGAACTTAAGTATCGCGATCAGAAATAATAGCACAACCGTCTGATGGTGTGCAATAATCCAAGGACCAAGTCATAAAAGCACAAATCCTAGCCAAAAATCAAGTTTATTTACAAAATCAAGAATCCTCACGAGGATGGTATATTATTTCATTGACGCCTTTATGGATTACAATTTGGTATGTACAACATGGCAAGGCATTGTGAAGACTTCAAATTATCAGGCCGTAGAATCTTTTAAAATGGTAATCACTAATCATGCCAAGGAGAAT
The DNA here is from genome assembly GCF_019175385.1 of Lycium barbarum. Lineage (NCBI taxonomy): Eukaryota > Viridiplantae > Streptophyta > Magnoliopsida > Solanales > Solanaceae > Lycium > Lycium barbarum. Next base: position 166,433,198 of record NC_083337.1, read on the forward strand.
AGAATTAAGTTGCAGATAGATGTTAAACAAGTAAATATATAGGCTAAGTACCTAGATAGCCCCTTGAACTTGGCACATTTTGTAAGTTAGACACTCAAACTTAGCTAGAGACCACGTAGACACTTAAACTTGGTAGAAACATGTCTCTTAATCACTCGTGTCTTTTAATCACTTGTACACTTTAAGACCATCCAAGTGAAGCTCACTCGCCATTGACGTGTCAAATGAACCAATTAATGATTGACAATTGTAATTTTGACTAACAAGTAATATATTCCGCCCATAATTAAACAAAAAGTTTAAATAAGTAATTACCCCCTCCTCACTGATCGGACCCCTCCACCCAACTTCTTCTTCGGTAATCAGACCCCGTCCTACAACCCCTAAAAGGCCATGGCCAGGGCATTGCTTAACAGCCAAAATAGAATAAAAGAAGCAATTTTGAACTAGACCCATGGACTAAAAGCTTGATATGCAAACCACAAATTCTAAAAAGTAAAGTTCACTCGCTTTGATATCTATGTGGACCATTTTGAAGATTTCTTTTATGTTTATGGAAAAACCTTGACCTTCAGTTTCGATGATTTTTCTGTGTGATAATTTGTGATAAGATTAATTATCCTTTTCGTTGTACCGTTGCCAAGCATAAAAAGGTACACTAACCAAGTATTAGTTACAAATGTCAACTTAGTTAGCATTGCTTCAAACTTTGAGTAGCTGGTGTTTGCTTCAAGTTTTTTTCTTTTTTCGGCGTGGCTTCTCTGTAATGAATACAGAGATAGGGGGATGAGAGGTGATGAATTGCTTTTTTTTAAAAGCTTTTCAGCATAGTGAGAAGACTTTTACTCACTCAATATTGAGTGTAAGAGACGCACGATGCCACAGTAAGATGTGTGCGTTTAAAAGACACATTTCTACCAAGTTGAAGTGTCTATATGGTCGCTAGCTAAGTTTGAGTGTCTAACTTCAGACTGTGCCAAGTTTAAAGGGCTATCTAGTTCTTTGGCCTATAATATAACATTGATCACTGATCGGACAGATCCAAGAGCAAGAAGAACTGTCCTTTCGGTATTTAGATATCTTGGTTCTCGATTATATAGAAAGATAGAGACTTTTTGAAAGTTCTGCAGATTAGAGCCCGTTTGGATTGGCTTATAAGTTGTCTATAAGCTGTTTTCAGCTTTTTTGAGTGTTTGGCTGGCCAGCTTAAAGCCATTTTGTGCTTAAAATAAGCCCAAAAAATTAATTGGGTTTGTTTGGCTTAACTTATCTAAAGCAGCTTATAAGCTGAAAACAGCTTATAAGCCAAAAAAAATAAGTTGGACTACACCAACTTATTATTTTTTTTGCTTATAAGCTGCTTTTTTTAAGCCCATCCAAACAGGCTCTAGAGTAGATATGCTGTTCATCTAGATATATGGCTTTACATCCCTCCTACATACTGTATTCTAATTTACTACTACCTGTGCAGTTTTAACCACTCAATCAACAATGTCTCAATTCCAAACTAATTGAGCTCAGCAATATGAATCCTCTATATCCATTCCACTCTACTTAATTACATTTCAGTACTAGTATATAAAATTAAAATACAAATCTAAAATAATCTTAATAGTCAGATAAACCAACTTGTTACTCCCTCTGTTTTCGGATTCCGAGAGTGAAACATCTTTAGTTTGACCGTGAATTCGGACATACAATCTTTAAGTTTTTTTTGAAAAATAATTTACATAGTTAGAAACTATACTATAAGTCAGAATAATTAACAATTTAAAATATTCAAAGGGCATACAAATATATTGTTGGTATTCGCATATTTCGCGTTCTTAGTATTCTATTACTCCTTGTTGTCTCTTCTGTGATTGTTCCTGTTTTACTTGAGTCTATCGGAAACAGCCTCTCTACCCTATAAAGGTAGAGGTAAGGTCTGCGTACACTCAAAATCCTGTTCTTAAAATCTGAACTGTATCACATAAATCAAATAATTCTCAAAAAAAGATAAGATCGAAAATACAAACAGTATTACGCACCAGATAAATCTTGCTTCCTTGGCTACCAAATTTGAGCAATTCCTTAGTTGATTCAAGAGCTTCTTTCAAGGAAACTAAGGCTTTAATTGAGTCATCAGGAACTGACTCTTTGGTATCTCGAATCTCTTCGAACATTGGAAATAACAACTTGAGTCTCCTTGCTAGATTGCAATACTCTTTCTTCACTGAAATCCTAAAGTCCGAAATCGATGATATTTCATTCACTGTCTCAATCAGCTTTTCTGCTAACACTCCTCTTTCTTCTTCCATTGCTTTCAATAATTCAAAGATCCACAATTTCTAAACAAATTTTTCAAACAAAAGTTTGAAGAATTTATAAATATGAGCTGAGCTGTTAAAGTTGACCGGCACAGCTGGTCTTCGTCTTCATCGACGACTTCATAATAGAAAAGAAAATGAAGTAAATTGAGAGTATAAGTTAAAGACTATAAATGAGAGTGTTTTTTTTTTTTTTCTTTCTGGAACGCGGCTTTAGGATTAGTGAAGAGGTTAGATTTAAATGGAGTTAGTTTGGCTTTGACGGCTTAAATAAGGTGTTAATGAAGTTTTGTCGGTTATTGTTACCGGCGGTGAATGGAATGGAAGTGGGGTAACTAACTGGATCTGTGAAGATGAATTAACCGTTTGCCTTGTCTCCATGAGAGGTTAAATAGAATATGGGCTGTAATTTCTTCTATTACATCTCGTAGGAGATATTTCGTCTCTTCCAAATTTTGTGCATAAAAGGATATCTTAGAGGAGTACTTAAATTGATCAACATTTTAAATTAAATTATTTATTTCCCTAAATAAAATTTATCGAATGAAAATTCACATTCTTTTACATAATACTTTCTCTTTCCCCATTTATGTAAAGGGATTTCAAATATGATAGTCAAAATTAATGGGTCGTTTGGTACGATAGATAAGGAAAAATAGTCATGTGATAAAAATTTAGCACCATCATATCCCTTGTTTGGTTACTAATCCTGCGATAAGTTATCCGGGATTAAAAATAGTAGTGGAATAAGTTATCCCTGGCAGAGGGTGGAATAACAATCCGAGAACTAGTTATAGCATGATAAAATAATGAAAATGACAAACATTACCGTGAGGTACCTCAAACCCTTTTTCTACTAAATAAGGTGGAGGGTATTTTTGTAAACAAATAACTTTTTATTAAAAATCATGAAATGCATGTTATTTTAATACAACAAACCAAGCAATCAATAAAAAAATAATATCAGGATAACTAATCCCAACATAAATAATCCCGATATAATTAATCTCAACATAACTAATCTCATCATAATTTGTCTTCAAAATTAAACGACCCCTAAGTATTTTGATTAGGTGGTCATGGGTGGAAATGCCTAGCAAGGAAAGGAGCCCCTTTGCTTGCTTTTTCGGACATATAAGACAAAGTGAATTGGGATATAGATTCTAAAAAAAATTAAATATTTAAAAATTACACCAAAATAATATAAGTCAATACAAATTATTCAAAACATCCAAAGAAATACTGAAAAATTTGTAACAAAGAAAAATTATTTTGCTCCTTAAATATAGGACCGAGAGAATAGTGACGTCAGACTATGATAAATCAATTGCCTAGTAAAACTTTATGTTGTGGGGAACTTAATACTCATTTAAACATTTTTATTAACGGTAGGGGAGGGAAAAGGAATATTCAACTGTAAAATGAGAAATGGCTTTCACATGGTTATTTCCTCATTTTTTTTGTTACTTTCCACGACTAATCTATGGTACTATTTTTGGATTTGCCCTCACTTACATGGATAAGATAACTGAAGTTCTGCAGTACTGACATGATTTCAAGCCATTGGTTGGCCCCCAAAAGTATACATTTCTTTCCCCCCAATAAAACACATTTGTCTCTTTTCCTTCTTAGGGTGAAGCCTACATTTGTCAAGTCACCAAAATAAAGCCTTACACAGCAACAAAGAAAGGGGACAAAAAAATATTTTATTGGGGTATGCAGAAAAGGATAAAAATGAAATTGTCTTGGTGCATTTGCTGAAAATTTGTAGCTTAATGATTAGACACATCACACGCGGATTTCAATCTCACGAAAAAATTTCAACAAAGAAAGAGGACAAAAAATTATTTGATTGGCAAATGCAGAAAATGATACTCGTACACGGAAATTTGTCTTGGAATATTTGCTGAAAATTAAATAAATAGAGCAATAAGATTTGTAGCTTAATGATTAGACAAATTGGATCATCAAAAAAATTGTAAGAAGAAAGGTTGAGGAATGCAGCTGCGAAAGGCCAACAACTCTTTGTCCTATTCTTCTTTTCTAAGAGTTAAAAACTTACTGTAATATGGAGTACTGTATATAGATAGAGCAACTTAGGGAGGAGGCATTTGGATGATATCTGGTTTGAAATTAAAAAAAAAAAGTGTAGTTGAAAATGGAGTTTAAAAAACATTTTTTGAATGTTGTCTAGTAAAAATTGAAAAGTTATATTGATTCACTTGAAATACTATTCAAATAGATTTTCAAAATATTTTACCAGTATTTCAAATTTGAATATTGGTAGCCAAACTAAAATTTACATGTATTGAAATATTAGTTGCCGTAAATTGCCCAAAGATACTCTCGACATTGTGTGATATTATCTGCTTTGAGTCAAGATTGAATTTTTATTTTTTTTAAAAAAAACCTCACATTATTAAGAGTATTTTTACACTTTATATGTAATTAGATACCAATGTTGAATTTTATTCGCACACCCAAAAATCTTCCCCTCAAACAAAACTCTACATGTCAAAACACGTTCTATATGACTTATCGCCTTATGAGCTTATCTGGAAATTAATCGTGTGCCATGTACCACATCAGTATTATGGTCACTAAAGTCCGCTACTTTTTTTTTGTCATGTATGCATCTCCAGATCTATGAGAAAGGTAGTAAACTAGGGCACTAAGTCAGGCCCCATGCCATCACTCAATTATCTCCATATTCGTTTCACCGAATAGTTGGTTCTGATATCAGTTATTGGACTAAAACAACTCAAAGGTAATCTTAACATGGTACTGTTTTGAGCTAAATCCGCACGATTTCTCTCAAAAGGTCTCAGATCATTACGATTATCACCTACACCTTATACGTAGCTTCATTACGACTATCACCTATACCTTATATGTAGCTTCATTTTTTCACCAATTTTTAATGTGGATTTTGTTTGCACATCTAATAATCTTCTTCTCGAATTAAGTACAACATGACCCATCATTACGATTCTTCGATTTATCTAGAGATTCGTTGTGTGCAATCCACGTAAATATTTGTGGCCACTAAAGCTTAAAGACTTCTTGTCAGTGTCTCATCGAACCATTGGCTATAATTTTAGTTGTTGGACTACAACAGTTCAATAATACTCTTAACATGGTGTGAATCCTATAACTTAGACCAAATTTGTACAGTTTTTCTTAAAATGTCTCACCATTAAAATTATGTTTATACCTTACATATACTTCCATTTTTTAAATTATCAATATGAATTTTGTTCGCAAAATCAATAATATTAATATAGAACTAAATGGGTCCGCTTTTAACCTGCATCATGGTTGGTGTGAAAATCCCACCTAAATGACTGCTGTGACAACAGGGTGAAACTGTGTTTTAATTTAAAGTTACCCTGTTTATTCTTTTGTTTATCCAAAGGTGGGGAAAAAAGACTACCAAATCATGTGAGCCTATCTAAGCTAAGCCATAAAATAACTTAATATTGGGTCAGGCTTAGCTTTTTAACTATTTATTAAATCATCAAATTTAGATAATACAGTTGTAGTATAGGAATTGTGGAAAATGATTAAAAAAAGGGTCATTAACGAGGACAGCTTTTGTTGATGTTTTTGCTAGGATTTTCGTCTACTAAACCAAGACATTAGCATCGAGAATCTTGAAAGCATGTGCCTCATAATTGTCCAAGATATCTCATGACTCATAAATCTAATCCAAACTTTAATTATTTGCATCATCACAAGTAGTAGATGAACTGTGTCTGAAAATGATTTACGAGACATTAGTCATTAGTCAAAGATAGAGAGAATAGTAGTATTCCAACCATAACCATGTTAGTGCATATATAATTCTATTTTCTTTTTCCCGAGAGTAAAGTTCAAATTAATAAGGCTACGTACAATAGATTCTTGTGGTTCGGCCTTCTTCAGATCCCGTGCATAATGAAAGCTTAGTGCACCAAGCTGAAAAGAGAAAGAGAGTTCAAATTTGTAAAGATGCTAGTTGGTTGTCCTTGCGTGTATGAATAATTAAGTGATACAAATTTATATGCAAGAGCAAGTATGAATAATTAAGTGATACAAATTTATATGCAAGACATATATTTTGAATTTCTAGTTGCTTTGATCCAAACATCAGGTAGGGCTTGAGCAAATAATTTTTTTCCGAAACTAGCTCCAAACATGCACAGAGTTTATCTCAATTTCATCCACCAAATCAATAAGGATATTTACAGAACATGACGATATTTTTCAGTTAACAAAATATATCAATAGACTTGTTACAAAATCTATACGAATTAGGTAAATTAAAAAGAAGCAAATAAAACACATTAAATAAGGTAAGGAAATTGTTTTACTTATTTTATCCACGTTTCTCTCTCCATTCACAATTTAGAGATATAGTTCCTTGATTTTCTCCAACTTTTGCTTCCTTATTTCATCCACTTTTCTCTCACCATTCAAAATTAAAAGATATTGTTACCTAATTTTCTCCAACTTTTACTCAAAAAGTCCATTATAATCGGTAATTTTTATGTAAAAAGTTCATACACCAAAAAACATATATGTATAATTTTCGTATGCAATATGAATAACTGTATAGATTCTTATAATTTTTATATATGAAATATGTATAAAAATTGTATGTGTATTTTGATTATTATAAAGTACATATAAATTCTATAAAATCTAATCAAAGTATGTATAAATTTTGAGAAAAATATGTATAATAAACTTGTAATTGATACAAACCAGATTCCATACAAAGTTCATACACCAGAAAATAAATATATATTAATTGTTGTATGCAATATGTATACATTCGTTATAATTTCTACGTATGAAATATGTATAAAAGTTGTATGTGTATTGTGATTATGATAAAGTACATATAAATTGTATAAAATCTGATCAAAGTATGTATAGATTGTGAGAAAGTATATATGTTTTCAACATTTTTTAAAACTACAGTTTATATAATTTATACAGATTTTCAAACACACACAATGATCATTTATATCTCAAAACGATGCACATCAATTTTTATATACAATTAATACACAAGTTAGTAATAAAAAATACTTAGTAATATTGGTTTGAAAATTTATACTAGGAAAGAAGATGGATTTTAGGTATGAAAATGGTGTCTATCATAGGGGGGGAAAGAGAGAGAAATATTTTTAAAAAGAAGAAGAAATTGAATGGTAACTATCCTAGAATTAAGTCTACATTTAAAATCAGATTTTCTTCCTTAAAAAAGGCCTAAAATCGTGGGTATCCCACTAAGCCTAAATCTGGTATACTTTGTAATTTTGTTGGTATGTTTTGTAAATAAGGAAAAGTATTCTTATGTTTTGTAATATAGAGTCTTAAATAGATATTGTTAGGTTATTTTCCCAAATCAATAAGTATATGACGTGTAATTTACATAAACTTTTTAAAAACCTATCCAAAACAGAACCAACTGTTTTTTCACAAATGAAAATTGTGGAGAAGCTAAGACGCAAGTAGATCAAGAAAGTATAAGCGATAACTGCACTTTAATCCCTCAATTATAAATAAATTCTTATTTGACCCTTATAATATTTGGCTTCGTACATTTAACCTTTAATTAATAAAAAAAATCACTTTATATAAGAAAAAGCGTGTTATTTGGAGTATTTTGTATAATTATATCACCCTCAAATATGGAGAAACAATACAAATTTAACATAATTCATCGATAATTAAATGGTTTAACACTTAATAATTCTTTAAAAAATGTGAATAATTATAGTTTGATGGATCAATAGTACACACATCAATTAATTGTAACATAATTCATCGATAATTAAATGGTTTAACACTTAATAATTCTTTAAAAAATGTGAATAATTATAGTTTGATGGATCAATAGTACACACATCAATTAATTGACGCTTTAACTAGAAATTAGCATAACCAAAAAATAGAATTTTTCGATATTAGAGGGATCAAAATTGCTAATATCTCAAACTATAATTAACAATATGTTCGAGGATCACATTTTTTATCAGTGTCTTAACCAGATGTCCAAGAAAAAGGGGGGAAAGGATCCCATCCAGTATTATTATGTCTGGTATTCCTCAATGGTACAGTGGATATAGGCCACGTGTACAAAATGAAGATTAGAGGCTGGGATAATTTTGTTTGGTACTTCTTTAAAGATTTATTTATTTATTTATTCCTACACTAAATAACATTTTTGAAACCTATGCTGGAGTATTATTTATAACCGTAAAGGCCTGGATCATTTTGGTTAATAATAATCCTTCAAGTTTTTCATTATTGTTTTTTCGACATTACATAATGTTTTTTCCATAAAAGTGGATTTAATTCTTGTGCTCTTGTGTGAACAATGGAACTAACTTTGTGAATCTGGAAATCCCGTAAATTTTTAGTTAAATATACTTGTTAAATTTTATTTTATTTTTATGACAAGGGAATTCATAAATTCCGTTCCTGTGCAATAGCACGCAAACCACACAGGAGAGATAACCCGCACTAGGCAAGTCTTTAATATTCATCCTGTACACGTGGCCTGCGTCCACTATACCATTAGTGGTCGTTTGGTTTGAGGTCAAAATAGTCCCGGGATTACAATCCCGGGACTAATTTATACCATCTGTTGGTATTATTTTATACCATCTGAAAGATGGTATAAAATAATCCCAGTATAAGTGGGTTAAGAAGGAATAAGTTGAGTTATTCCAGCACTAATTTTTATACCACGTTTGATACAAGGTATAAAATAATCCCGGGATAAATCTATACCTTATACCAAACGTGGTATAAAAATTAGTACCGGCATAACCCATGTTATACCTTAAACCAAACGACCCCTAAGGGAATACTGGACATAATAGTACTGGATGGGATCCTTTCACGAAAAAGGAAAAAGGGAAGAAACTGATCACTCGTCATAATATATAAGAAAAAGAGTGGGGTAAAATAATTAAGCACAAACGGAAATAATTAAGCACAAACGGATAATCACCCAATAGATGAAGTCTTCTAATTCACTTTCTTGAAGTAATTGGTGTGATGCACGCAGTCGGAGCAGACACGAGAGGCATTTAATATGACATTTGACAATCTAGCTAAATAAAGAATGTAAGAAGACATTGAATCCTCTTCAACATGGGACTGCAAGTTTGCAAGTGTGTCTTTATGGGGAATCATTGAATGGACATGTTCAGTTTGCAATTACATACCTTACTGTTTCATAACAGTGTTGCCTAATGCTGGTCCTGCTGCGGTCGAACTTGAACCTTCTTCGTACTTATTTGTCAAATGTTTGGGTCAATTCATGTACATTTTGATTATTTCATCAACCGAAAATTTTATTTTGTGCCTCGTACAATTTTTTTTTTTTTTAAATTAAAGTCCACTAGGCTTTTGGCCTAGGGCTAATTTTATAAATTTTATCAAAAATTCAGAAGTCTGTACAACTGTAGCCAAAAAGGCTAATGAAAAATACAAAATTTAAAGTAATGATCAAATTAAGACTTATAATTGTCTTAATTTGATATTACAAATTGTTAAAAAACTACTAATAGAATGAAATTTGAAATAATTGCTCCATAAAGACCTTCTGTTTCTATATCTCACATGCTCTATATTTGGCCCTCTATATGCACCAAGGCAGTACATTTTCTAACTAATGACCAGTTCTCAGTAGGATGAGCATCCCGAGGTGCTAATACCACCAACTAAGAAACCGCCACTAAATAGAAACTGTATGCCCATGTGTACTCAAGAGGTCTGTTGTGTTCCATGTGCTCAATCATTAAGAGCAGTAATTTCACTTCATGTCATTTGTCAAAAGTGCCTCCAACCAGTTGCAATTTATGCTGGTAAAACTTCTCAACATCCTGATTACACTGTGTTTCGCTGCTTGTTGGTATTCCTTCGGTGTGGTTGTTCTGTGGTACCTGTTGAATTAAAAATCCTCCATTATGTTAGTTTGTGTACCTGCAACCATTAGCAAACAGTTAGTGTAAACCAAATCCTTCACATTCTCCTCCCAAAGGATTTGAGTGTGAGGACCTCCTTTTCTCCCACCTTCCCCCTATATTCAGTCTCCTTAACATGATCTAATTCTTAGATAGGGCAGCTGTAATTTGTCACTGTTCACAATTCTTTTACAGTGGCTCTCCATGTCATGAAAGGAATTGAATTGTATGTCCCCTGTGTCCAAAGCTAAATTAGCCAAGTGATCTGCTAATTTGTTTCCTTCCCTATAAATATGCTCTATCACCACCACTTTTTCCTCACTTATTCTCCAAATTTCTTCCACCATAGTAATGATTTTCCAAGGAATTTCCCATGTCCTTTGAATAGAGTTCTTCAGCAAAAGTGAATCTGTCTCTATCCTTATTTGATCCCATTGATTGCCTTTTAAATACCTGAGAGCCTGTAAAATGGCTAGGGCCTCTGCCTTGGTGTTGGTGCTTTGAAGATCCTCTATTTCTCTGGCCTGTGCTTGTATCACATCTCCCCTTTCATCCCTTACACAAAAGGCCTATGAAATCCTACCCGGGTTTCCTCTTGAGGCTCCATCAGTATTGACTTTTATCCATCCAATATCTGGAGTTCTCCAAGTCACTGGTGTTACTCTTATCTTTGGAGAATATCTCTGTAATGCCTCAACAATCACACTCCAATTATATGGTGCATACCTAAAAATTTTCCTTCTCACCTTCATGAATTGAATCAAAGTATGCATCACCTGGTAAATGAGTTTTGTGATTGACACCTTCCCTTCATGTCTCATAGTGTTTCTCCTCTTCCAGAGTTCCCAAATAATAATAGCAGGGACATCTTGGTTGATGCATTTGACATGTAGTCTACCAGGCATATCCCACCATCTGTTTATTATTTGGGTAACTTGCAAATTCTCAGTATTTATTCCAACTGGTCCACAAAAATACTTCCAGATGGCTTGAGTTGTTGGTGAGTGTAAAAAGACATGGGAGGTATCTTCCACTTCTGGATGTTGACAACAATAGCATCTGGAAGGGAATTGGTGTCCCCATTTCTTCAACTTATCATCCAGTGGTAGCTTGAACTTCCAAAATCTCCACATAAAAAAAGATATCTTTATTGGTAGTCCTTTAATCCACATCTGCTTATATAAGTTACTAGGGTCTTTTCTTTGTCTGAGCAATTGAAATGCAGACCCAACTGTGAATTTCCCCCTCGAATCTAATTTCCAGAAAGCCTTATCTGCTTGGCCATTTTCATTTGGTGGATTAATGTTCTGCACAATATGGTCTGCTAGATCCTCAGGAAGGATTCTTCTAAGCAACTGTTCATCCCATTGCCCCACTTCTGCAGTTTCTTTTACAAGGATGATTGTGGGATCACACTCAAAATCTGGTGGAGTAATATGGTATAGGGCTCCCAGTCATGTCCAATTATCAAACCAAAAATAAGAATTACCTTGTTGAAGCTTCCACCATATCTCATGTTCCATCTCATCTCGGTATTTAATCATCTTCTTCCACACATAAGTACCTGATCCGCTAGGGGCTATCACAGCATGAAACTTCTTTAAGTACTTATTACTCATGAAAGTTCTCCATAAGGATTGTTTGGTTCTCATGTTCCACCACAGTTTAGCAAAGAGGGCTTTAGATATATCTTGTAGGCTTCTGAACCCCATGCCACCTTCTTCTTGTGGGTGACATAAGGTTGTCCAAGTTCCCCAGTGCTTACTTGAATTTCCCACAGAGTTGCTCCAAAAGAACTTAGCAAACAATCTATGAATCTGAGCAAGTATAGCACTAGGAGGGTCACAAGCGGATAGTAGGTGTATAGGCATGCTCTGTAAAACATGTTTAATCAGTGTTGTCCTTCCTCCAATAGATAACAGGTTACCAGTCCATGAGCTCAGTCTATTCTGAATCTTTTCTATTATCTCCTTGTAGTGAATGTTCCTTCTTCTCCCATAGTAAATTGGTACACCCAAATATGTGAATGGAAAATCTTTTTTAGGAATCTGAGTGACAGAAAATACCAGCTCCTTAATGTTATGAGATGTCAAATGATGCATATAAACAGCACTTTTCTGCTTGTTGATCTTCTGACCACTCACCTTCTCATAATTACTTAAAGTCTTCATCACTAATCTCACAGACTGTTCATTAGCAGAGGTGAAAATGATAGTATCATATGCATATGCCAAATGATTGACATATGGACTCCATTTTGGCATCCCATATTCCTTGTACTCAGTCTCAGTATGCAGTGCATTGAGAGCCCTAGACAAACATTCTGCAGCCAAAATGAATAAAGTAGGGGACAGTGGATCTCCTTGCTTTACTCCTCTAGATGATTTGAAAAATCCATGAGGTTGCCCATTAATCAGAATGGAATACCAATTATTTGAGATAACTCTAAACACCAAATCAATAGTAAATTCACCGAACCCCATTCTCCTCAGGACTTTAGTTAGAAATACCCATGATACCCTGTCATAAGCCTTTTCCATGTCAAGCTTAATGACAACATTTGCAGGCTTTTCTCTAATCCTAATATCATGTACAATTTCCTGAGCCAACAGAATGTTTTCTACAATACTCCTGCCATTAACAAATTCTGATTGCTGAGGTGAAATGATCTTAGGCAGCAAATATATCAGTCTTTCATGAATGATTCTTGATAACGTCCAAATACACTCCTCAAAGATAAAGTACACGGTCGTATGCAATATATTTACCCAACTATGAGTCGGGGTCGATCCCACAGGGAACAATATGCTAGGCGATTAAGAAAGTAAGGAACTTTCACCAACTACGCTAAAGCCAAACGATGGATAATATTTTGGTTTTTGAGAAAGATTATAACTAATGCAGAAATGTAAACTAACCTAGAAAGCGAATAAAATGATCAATGGCCACAAGTTGGATACAAAGGAAATTACACTCAAGTAACGATCCAATGTATTTCACGATTTTACAACTAAGAGCGGGTTTGTGTCAATAGATAATGATATCTAAAATCTCATTGAAAGTCTTCCAACCAAATCAATGAATTTCACTCTAAGCTTTTCCAAGCCTTAGAGTGTGATATTAGGCACAATCAATTTAACCTCAAGTAACTATCCTCTTCCGAGCTCAAGTTATTAGATGAGTTTAATGACCCAAATTCTTGTTAATTAATCTTTCCCAACCTAGATTTCCTTTTCCAAGCTCAATCTAAGTAAATGGGTGAGTCCTAGGGTTAGCTAATCCCTTTGGAAACATTCAAGAACGAGATTAATTAAATTAACAAAGACCCACTTCAATAGCAATAAGAATCATTCAATACATAAGCAAAACAAGAGTTTCAATCCAAACTTTAATCAAGAATATTTTCATAAACAAGATTCAAGTCTAGAAATGAAATACTACACACTAAAATATTCAATACAAAACAAGGAATTGAAGAAAGGTTTAAGAATTATCTCATTAAAGTGCTCCAATCTTCTCCTCCAATGGTGTAGGTGAAAACCCTAGCCTCCAAAACTTGCAAAATGGCAAAAGATGGAAAATGTTTTGCCCTAGCCTCTCTTTTGTAGCTCCCCCCAATTTTTCCAAGTCCAAAAAATGTCAAAATCTGCCCCCATATTTCTGTTTTTGCAATTCTGCCCGTTTTTACAAAACTGTCCACTTTTGACAGTTTTGCAAATCTGTCCCGTTTTTGCAAAACTGTCTAGTTTTTGCAAAACTGTCCAGTTTTGACAGTTTTGCAAAAATGTCCAGTTTGACCTCTTTTTGACTTTCTTTTCACTTGGCATCTTCCGATCACTCATTTCAGCTACTTGGCTTGTTTTGCTCTATTTTGTTCCATTTTGATCCATTTTGCTCTTTTATGCTCTCCGGGTATCTTTTCCTACAAAACAACATAAAAACATAAAAAGTAACAACAAAAGTGCTTAAAGAGTCACAAAAACTTAAGGAATTAGCATCGAATATCGCGTAATTTCACGACTCATCAACTACCCCCAACTTAAAGTCTTTGCTTGTCCTCAAGCAAATCAAAACAAAAATCTCAATGAGGAACCACTTTAAGCACAAAAACATGACTTTGGTTGGTACCAACAATTAGGTTACAAGCATGTGAAGCTTCAACCAAAACACTCCCTCATTCAAAATACAATTTCAAGAATGCAATAGAGATATAAAACTATCAAGCAACAACACTCAAGTCTCAATAAGTGACTCAAAACCACTAGTTTACTAGATATGCTCACTTGACTCAACTTGGAATTTTTGAACATCACCACTCTATCATAATTCATATGCCCTCACAAGAAAGAAAGTCCCAAAATCACTATATTCACAACAACGACACAAGGGACAAATACACAAAGTCACTCACACTCAACAAAGAAATTCTAGTGCTAACAAATATCACACCATAAGCTTGCCCTTATTTTCAATCATCGCTAACTCAAGAACCTTCAGTTGGAGATCACATAGGGACTTTTTAAGCTTGTAATGTAGGCTTAGGGAAGGGTAGGATAAGTATTTGGGATACAAGTGACTACGCTCTCCTTGAACACCACACAAAACCTTTCGTCCACTTTCCTCTTCATTTCAAAACAACACTCCTTCCTTTGCATACTAGTTTCCCCAATTATTCCAACTTCCTTTATAAACTTCCAAAATATAATGTGCTAGCACATGCCATGATAACGTCCAAATACACTCCTCAAAGAGAAAGTGTACACGGTCGTATGCAATATATTTACCCAACTATGAGTCGGGGTCGATCCCACAGGGAACAATGTGCTAGGCGATTAAGAAAGTAAGGAACTTTCACCAACTACGCTAAAGCCAAACGATGGATAATATTTTGGTTTTTGAGAAAGATTATAACTAATGCAGAAATGTAAACTAACCTAGAAAGCGAATAAAATGATCAATGGCCACAAGTTGGATACAAAGGAAATTACACTCAAGTAACGATCCAATGTATTTCACGATTTTACAACTAAGAGCGGGTTTGTGTCAATAGATAATGATATCTAAAATCTCATTGAAAGTCTTCCAACCAAATCAATGAATTTCACTCTAAGCTTTTCCAAGCCTTAGAGTGTGATATTAGGCACAATCAATTTAACCTCAAGTAACTATCCTCTTCCGAGCTCAAGTTATTAGATGAGTTTAATGACCCAAATTCTTGTTAATTAATCTTTCCCAACCTAGATTTCCTTTTCCAAGCTCAATCTAAGTAAATGGGTGAGTCCTAGGGTTAGCTAATCCCTTTGGAAACATTCAAGAACGAGATTAATTAAATTAACAAAGACCCACTTCAATAGCAATAAGAATCATTCAATACATAAGCAAAACAAGAGTTTCAATCCAAACTTTAATCAAGAATATTTTCATAAACAAGATTCAAGTCTAGAAATGAAATACTACACACTAAAATATTCAATACAAAACAAGGAATTGAAGAAAGGTTTAAGAATTATCTCATTAAAGTGCTCCAATCTTCTCCTCCAATGGTGTAGGTGAAAACCCTAGCCTCCAAAACTTGCAAAATGGCAAAAGATGGAAAATGTTTTGCCCTAGCCTCTCTTTTGTAGCTCCCCCCAATTTTTCCAAGTCCAAAAAATGTCAAAATCTGCCCCCATATTTCTGTTTTTGCAATTCTGCCCGTTTTTACAAAACTGTCCACTTTTGACAGTTTTGCAAATCTGTCCCGTTTTTGCAAAACTGTCTAGTTTTTGCAAAACTGTCCAGTTTTGACAGTTTTGCAAAAATGTCCAGTTTGACCTCTTTTTGACTTTCTTTTCACTTGGCATCTTCCGATCACTCATTTCAGCTACTTGGCTTGTTTTGCTCTATTTTGTTCCATTTTGATCCATTTTGCTCTTTTATGCTCTCCGGGTATCTTTTCCTACAAAACAACATAAAAACATAAAAAGTAACAACAAAAGTGCTTAAAGAGTCACAAAAACTTAAGGAATTAGCATCGAATATCGCGTAATTTCACGACTCATCAACTACCCCCAACTTAAAGTCTTTGCTTGTCCTCAAGCAAATCAAAACAAAAATCTCAATGAGGAACCACTTTAAGCACAAAAACATGACTTTGGTTGGTACCAACAATTAGGTTACAAGCATGTGAAGCTTCAACCAAAACACTCCCTCATTCAAAATACAATTTCAAGAATGCAATAGAGATATAAAACTATCAAGCAACAACACTCAAGTCTCAATAAGTGACTCAAAACCACTAGTTTACTAGATATGCTCACTTGACTCAACTTGGAATTTTTGAACATCACCACTCTATCATAATTCATATGCCCTCACAAGAAAGAAAGTCCCAAAATCACTATATTCACAACAACGACACAAGGGACAAATACACAAAGTCACTCACACTCAACAAAGAAATTCTAGTGCTAACAAATATCACACCATAAGCTTGCCCTTATTTTCAATCATCGCTAACTCAAGAACCTTCAGTTGGAGATCACATAGGGACTTTTTAAGCTTGTAATGTAGGCTTAGGGAAGGGTAGGATAAGTATTTGGGATACAAGTGACTACGCTCTCCTTGAACACCACACAAAACCTTTCGTCCACTTTCCTCTTCATTTCAAAACAACACTCCTTCCTTTGCATACTAGTTTCCCCAATTATTCCAACTTCCTTTATAAACTTCCAAAATATAATGTGCTAGCACATGCCATGATAACGTCCAAATACACTCCTCAAAGAGAAAGTGTACACGGTCGTATGCAATATATTTACCCAACTATGAGTCGGGGTCGATCCCACAGGGAACAATGTGCTAGGCGATTAAGAAAGTAAGGAACTTTCACCAACTACGCTAAAGCCAAACGATGGATAATATTTTGGTTTTTGAGAAAGATTATAACTAATGCAGAAATGTAAACTAACCTAGAAAGCGAATAAAATGATCAATGGCCACAAGTTGGATACAAAGGAAATTACACTCAAGTAACGATCCAATGTATTTCACGATTTTACAACTAAGAGCGGGTTTGTGTCAATAGATAATGATATCTAAAATCTCATTGAAAGTCTTCCAACCAAATCAATGAATTTCACTCTAAGCTTTTCCAAGCCTTAGAGTGTGATATTAGGCACAATCAATTTAACCTCAAGTAACTATCCTCTTCCGAGCTCAAGTTATTAGATGAGTTTAATGACCCAAATTCTTGTTAATTAATCTTTCCCAACCTAGATTTCCTTTTCCAAGCTCAATCTAAGTAAATGGGTGAGTCCTAGGGTTAGCTAATCCCTTTGGAAACATTCAAGAACGAGATTAATTAAATTAACAAAGACCCACTTCAATAGCAATAAGAATCATTCAATACATAAGCAAAACAAGAGTTTCAATCCAAACTTTAATCAAGAATATTTTCATAAACAAGATTCAAGTCTAGAAATGAAATACTACACACTAAAATATTCAATACAAAACAAGGAATTGAAGAAAGGTTTAAGAATTATCTCATTAAAGTGCTCCAATCTTCTCCTCCAATGGTGTAGGTGAAAACCCTAGCCTCCAAAACTTGCAAAATGGCAAAAGATGGAAAATGTTTTGCCCTAGCCTCTCTTTTGTAGCTCCCCCCAATTTTTCCAAGTCCAAAAAATGTCAAAATCTGCCCCCATATTTCTGTTTTTGCAATTCTGCCCGTTTTTACAAAACTGTCCACTTTTGACAGTTTTGCAAATCTGTCCCGTTTTTGCAAAACTGTCTAGTTTTTGCAAAACTGTCCAGTTTTGACAGTTTTGCAAAAATGTCCAGTTTGACCTCTTTTTGACTTTCTTTTCACTTGGCATCTTCCGATCACTCATTTCAGCTACTTGGCTTGTTTTGCTCTATTTTGTTCCATTTTGATCCATTTTGCTCTTTTATGCTCTCCGGGTATCTTTTCCTACAAAACAACATAAAAACATAAAAAGTAACAACAAAAGTGCTTAAAGAGTCACAAAAACTTAAGGAATTAGCATCGAATATCGCGTAATTTCACGACTCATCAATTCTTGAGATAACTTTGCTAGTGATGTTACTCAAGCTGATTGGCCTCATATCAGAAAATGTATTAATTTCTTTCTTCTTTGGTATCAAAACCAAATTGGTACAAGTTACATACCTTGGGAGTTCATGCCCACAGAAGAATGATCTCACCATGGTCAGGAAGTCATTTGCAAAAATTTCCCAACAAGCTTGGAAAAATCTTCCTGTGAAACCATCAGGACCCCCTGCACTGTCACCATTTAAACCAAAAACTGCTCTTTTCACCTCTGCTTCATCTGGCATTTCATAGAGTTGTTGATTTTGTTCTTCTGTAACCATTTTAGGAATCTTATCAAGCATAGAGAAATCTGTAGGGATATTTTCCTCTTTGAATTGGTCTGAGAAAAATCTGATTGCTTCCTGCGCAATCTCCTCTTCAGTGTCCAGCCATGTACCTGTATGATCTTGAATTCTCTGTAATTGTAGCTTTCTTCTCTTTCCATTGACATGAGCATGAAAGAATTTTGTGTTCCTATCTCCATCCTGAAACCACTGCATCCCTGCTTTTTGTCTCCAAAATTTTTCTTCAATAGCATAAAACCTGATCAGATCAGCTTGTACCCTTTGTAGCCTTTCCCTGTTAAGCCCTGTAGGATTCTGTTCAAATTCCTGCTCATGCACCTGCACCACTTCCTCCAGCGTTGCAATTTTCTTGAAGATATCACCATAAGTGTCCCTACTCCACTTAGAGAGAGCTCTTCCCACTTTTTTTTAACTTATTATGAAAGTTAAAGAAGGGGTCTGAGCCATAAGATTCCACCCAATTTTCTTTGATTACATCTAGAAAAGATTCATGCTCCACCCAAAAATTAAGAAACCTGAAAGATTTCCTAATTGGTCTACTATCTGCTCTCATATTTACCAGCAAATGGGAGTGGTCAGAACCTTGTTTAATGAGATGCTCTACCTCCAAATTAGGAAAACAATTCTGCAGAGCCTGATTTCCCAAACATCTGTCCAGTCTTTTAAATATACAAGCCTCATCAGATCTCCCATTCCACCATGTGAACATACTTCCAGTAAAACCAAGATCCATCAGTTGGCAAATGTCTATACATTGTCTAAAATCCTCTGTTTCTGCAAACTGTACAGGAAGACCCCCAAATTTCTCAATGTCATCTGTAATGACATTAAAATCCCCACCCACAAGCCATGGGATGGTGATGTGTGAAGACATGTCATATAGATCCTCCCATAGAGCTATTCTCCCACTTCTATCAGTACTCGCATAAACAACTGTAAGCGCCAACTCTTGCCCATCACCCAAATGAGTGAATCTACAGGATAACAATTGTTCTGTATCTCTCATTATTTCTACTTGAATTTCTGCATCCACAAAAATCCAAATCTTCCCATTCACATTATGCCATGATGTCCCCATATTTAACCACAATTTGTACATGTCAATATGTCTAACATGCTGGAAAGGCTCTAGTAAGGCAACATAATTAAAATGTTTCTGTCTATGCAACAATACAACCCTCTCAAAGGCCTGTTGAGTGTTTACAGACCTTATATTCCATATTAATGAGCTATTCATTGAGAAACTCCTTTAGAACATGCCATCCTTGTTTGTACTCCTCCCACTGTCATGGGAGGAACATTTTTATCTCTTGCCTTGTGACCCTTTTTAGTTTTTGTCAAGTGTTTAGGGGAAATATCTCCTTTATTGTTGTCCTCCATTAAATCAGAACTAATAGTTTCACCTGTTTCCTCCTCTCCAATATCTATTTTATTATGATTCACTTCTTCTTGTGTTGTGTTTTCATGATCTTTGGCTACCAGTTGATACTTATGATTTCCTGAAATTGCCTGCTTTTCTATGTCTATATCTTTGTTGTTTTGATCTCTCTGATCCCTTTCTTGTGTTGCCCTTTCATTATTTTGTGTCCTGACTTCATTATTTTGTTCCTTATTTGCAGATGATGTTGTATCTCCTTCACCCATATTGTTTGTATCAGGAGGCTCTTCCGGTAAGTTCTTCATTTGATCCACTTGTTGTCTAGCTGATTCCACTTGCTGATATGAGCTTGAATTAACACTGTCATGTACTTCTATGGGTTGAAGTACGTCTTGGCCTGCATTAATTTGTTTGTTATCATCTTCTTTTTTGTTGTCATTTTCCACGATATCTGTAATTGTTCTTTCTGAATCTTGTATGGCTATCTCCTCTGACTGATTATCCCCTGCCCCTTTCTCCTTCTTATTATCTTGCTCTTGTCTGCTATCTATCTTTCCCTGCTCCTTTATAGCTTTGTTATTTTCTGTTTGTTTCCCAAAGGCAGCATCCACCCATGGCCTAGTTGTCTCTTTAACAGGATTGCTACTATGTGTGCTTCCTTCTTGTGTTTCATTTTGATTTTCTTGTTCCTCCTCCAAGTCCACCAAAGTGTTAAATTTGTTGCATGTAGCAGTGACTGTTGTCTCTTTCTGTTTGCTAAGATTTGCACTTCTCTTCTCAGCATTGAAGTTTCTGTTGTCTTTGATGGGATTCCAATTTCCCGAATTTCCTAACACTCTTCCACCTGCCAACACTCTAGCAGAATAATTGTACAAATTATTGTATCCTCTATAATTGTATTTTCCATAATTATTTTTCCCTTCATATCCTTGTTGGTTTCCATCCTCTTGCTTTTGTTTTCCATTGTCATTAGCCTGCTTTTTATTATGTTGTTCCTCTGCTTGTAATCTCTTGGCCTTTTTTGCTTCAGTTTCTTTATCCTCTTGGAGATCTTTATTGCTTTCCTTACTATTGTGCACTTCATCAGAGGTTTTATGAGGTTTTGTCTTGCCATTCTCCTTTGGCATTTCCTCCCTTTCATTGTCATACTGAACAAGCTCTGGATTTGTAATTCTACAATCATACTCATCATGTCCCTGTAATTTACATTCCTTGCAATACTTAGGAAGGTAATCATAATGAATCTGAACATTAACAGTTCTTATTGCTCCTGTTTTTTCATTTTCAATATCCATCCTCATTGTTTTGGGTAAATCCGCTAACAAATCTACTAAAACCTTGACCCTAGCACAACTAGGTCTAGTCTTGTTGATCGTAGCCATATCCAATTGTATAGGAATACCCACTGCAGATGCAATTGAAAAAAGAGTTTCCTTCACAAAGTATGTAGGCAATAACTTTGGGAAGGAAATCCATGCCATTGTCTTTGATGTTTCTTCATCAACCTTGAAATTCGAATCATAGATCAATGTTCTCATTTGGTACGAGTATCCCTCTCTATCTTGAATGTAGAATACAGGCTTTGATGTGAAATTCACAAAGTCTTCAAAAAGACATAATCTGATAAGCACATGGCGGTTTCTTAGAAAACCTGTTCTACACTCACCTTTTATTCCACATTGTGTAGGGATTATGAAACGAAGTTGTTCAATATCTGGCTGGCCATATGAAAACTTTCCTACCACAGCATACTGAAGATTTTCAATGATATTCATCTGATCAACTTCTACTTCAGTGTATTTAATGTATGGCACCCCATGTAGAAAAGTTACTGGTTTCATTGGAATTTGGGGCAGTGATTGGATCTGACTATGTAATGCATTATTCAAGGTTTTTGGTTTGAACAGATCTGAATATTGTAATGGATTAGGATTGGTTTTTGGAACAGTCGTAGTTAGTGAGGGTTGGCCAGCCTCCATTGTGGACTGGCCACCGGCCATCACTTATTCCACAATTGAGTTTAATTTGTTAATTCGGGAGATCTATATGGGACGGAAAAGTGATGCAAAGTAACAATCTTTAAGGGTAAAATTGATTCAGATCCTGAGCAAATCTAAAAATAAAAATTGATTGCACAAGAGAAGTAGCTAAAGAATTGCACAACTAAACAGAGAAAGAGTCAGATCTGACAAATTTGAAAATAATCTAGAAGAAAGAAGGTAGGTGTACCTTCAGATCTTCAGTCTGTTTTTTCGGGCACTTTGAATTTTTAGTAATTGTGATTTTTTTTTCTTTTTTTTTTTCTTTTAGATCTTAACTTAAAATCAACTCCAAAAATCTAAACTTTAGCAAGATTCTTGAAAATTCAATCACAGATCAGCAGATATATAGAATTAAATGGAGCAACTAATAAGTGTCGTTTGCTGTATTCACTAAAGGGTATGATTTAAAGAACAGAGAGGGAAAGTTGAAGATGTGAAAACAACTCCAATCCAGTAGATCGGTGCGAATCTGAAATGGGTCTGAAAATTGCAGCTTCACAGATCAATGTACACAATGCTAAATAAAACTATTTATAGGGAATTTTGAGCATAAATTGGAAACGAATTTGAATCAGCGTGCAAGGAATAATTGAGACGTTGGGGAAGAAGACTTACGAGTCCGCACCACAGTGGTGAGAGTGAGGCTCGATGGAGGAGATAGTGCTCTGTTGGACCTCCCTTTCCCGATAGCCAGTGAAATAGCAGAGAATAGCAATGGAGGAAAGGTCGCAACCGTTACTAGTCATATGCAGTAATAGTTGGAAAGTGTTTCTTCATTAAATTGATAGTTTCTTATCAAATCTTCAACGTTATCATTATTTCTAAACAGTGTCTTTTGGAGTGGACTCTGTCTGCCTCGTACAATTGATATTAGTTGTGTGAAGTTTTTTTTTTATTATTATTTTGCAAGTTAGTGGACCCAAAAGTGTAATATTTGATCCACCAACAGAGGCGGATCTAGGATTTGAAGGTGGCGGGTGCCACAATTTTTTTCAATGTACATCTTGTTAGGAACGTGTATTTGGGTCAGGTCCATCTCTTTTTAGTTTATTTGCAAATATGAAAATTACATCTCAAAAATCAAGAAACGAACATAATTAACATCTCAAACAAGGAATCACACTCATTAACATCCATTAACAACAGAAGTAAAATCAACATTTTCACCAAGGGACTTGCATATCTTATGTATATTAAAAAATGAATTTCTACCAGTAAAATAATATCTTCAATAAGGGAATTACACCAATCAAAATAAGAAAAATAATAGAAAAACTCTTCAATAGGTAAATACACCCCAAAGTAAATGTAGAATTGGATAAACTACAAGTTCTCAAAAATGAATCATAAATTTCATGTTTTTTCTAAGCAGTGCTTACGAAATTTCCATCACAATTTAAGTAGTAAAGTGATTTAAATTGAATTTAACAATTATAGAATAGCATAAATTTTTATAATACACTCCCTCCGTCCATTTTTATTTGTCCATTATACTAAAAATATATGTCCCTTTTACTTGTAAGTTATATATTTTGCAAACCAAGACATAATTTACCATTTTATACCTATTTTACCCTAATTATTAAGTACTCCAATTCATTTCTCATTTTATTTATTGCTTATTAAGAGTGTCCCAAGTCAAATATAGACAAGTAAACATGGACGGAGGGAGTAATAAACAGAAGAAATTATAAAAAAAAAATGAATTTTGATCTCAATCCAAAATTCCCATTGAGACCTATGTTTTTTAATTTAAATACTCACAGATTTGATAAGAGAAATGCTTAATTTAAGGGATTTTGAAATTTCTATTTGTGTGTTCTCGCTAGAGATCACAGATAAAATAATAGAAAAGAGGAAATGCAATATAAATAATAAAAAGATAAATGAAAAATTGGGAGGGCCGAAAAGGGAATTATTGGTACAAAGGAAGTAAAAAGCGCAAAGAAAAATGGGAGTTGGAAAATATTCAAGATAGATTCAAACTTGTGTCTACCAGCCGTGACACCTTTGTCTAATATATGACTGGGGTGGCAGGATCAAATATTTAACCTAATTTAAGCAAATTACAACATAAATATATAAAAAAATTATTAATCGAGGGGGTGACATGCCACTCTCACCCTAAAGGGTGGATCCGCCCCTGTCCACCAACCTGTGAAACAAAATCCTTTTCAACTATGTGGCACAAAAAAAATACATTTTCTCTTTTATAAATAAAAAATATTGAGAAATCGCCTAACGCTTTTCTTGTCTTTCATAGAGTAGTTTTCTTCAATAACCACTTGGCCATATCTTGGATGCAACTTTTTGGATATGTATTTCAAATTAAATATGAATTCGAAGACTTGGTCTAAAGACGACTCCATGCAATTTCCTAGTAAATTAAATCATGAATGGAGTTGGAGTTGTTTTGCAGGACCACTGACGTCAAAATCACGGGTCAAGCCATGGACATCCCAGTGAGTCAGTGACCTTACAAGAATTCAGACGCTCCGCCTAGTATCAATATTTAAAATTTATGAATTTTGAACTCGTCACCAAATTATTGATCATTTTAGTTAATTGATTTACAATTAAATATTCATGTATATTTAATAGATATTCTAGTACAAAGACAATTTAATTATCAATTAATTATATTCTAAATAATTGAAGATACTGCGGGGTTAACAGTAAGGGCATTTTTCACTTGTTATTTGAGCTTCTTGGTAGCCTTATACACACTAATTTTAATAATTTTTTCTAAAATTACTTTTTTTGGCTAGTATGAAACAACGAGATTCCCATCTCTTAGATTTTAATTTAGCGAGGACCCAATTGGGTTGCCAATGCGTCTATTGTTGGTGGATTGTCAATTCTTGGCATCAACGACTTTAGTTTTATAAATTAGATCCCATATTTGTTGTTAAAGGTCACTAAATCTACGATCTCTCGGTATACTAGATGATGAAAGCACGGGCCCAACACAAAAAATAGTATCACACTTTTCTTTTTAGTCTGTCTTAAAAAGAATGATATATTTTTATGTTTAGAAACCATTTAACTTGAAACTTCCTCTTTTACCTTTAATGAAATGATTTAAATCCACACAAATATCTATGACTTGTTTTAGACCACAAGTTTCACGATCTTTCCTTTCTTTTTTAAACTTCGTGCCTGATCAAACTATGTCACATAAATTAGGACAGAGAGAAAGTACCTTTTAGTAATATAATTATGAAATTTTTATTATAGAAAGTATTATAATTCAATTAATTGAAAATATCCATAAATTATTTTACTTAGTCCGCTTCTCCCATATATGACTTTCCGGGTTTGGTTCTCTAATTGAAAGATTTGAAATACACCTTCTCCTACCGAGTTTCATGCCATCATCTCTTTCTATTCAACAACACTGAAAAACGCTTTCATGTGTTAGCATCCGTTGTAGTCTTAAATTTTTAAGTATAAACCAACTTCATCATTTTAAGAAAATATGTGTATACATTTCTTGACTGTTTATATTTCATCTTCTTGATGTTATTCCTCATTATTTGTGCGAGACGTATGTGTCTAAACTTATACCCAAAGGTATAAATTTTTAAATCTTTTGGTTTTATGACTTCTTTAGTGGTTTTTGTGTTCAATTTAAATCGTTATTTCTTGAACTTATTATCATTACTTAAATGTCCTCTTTTTTTTTTTTTTTTTTTTTTTTTGCAATTGTCTCCTAATTGTTCACGACTTCACGTGGACCTCACCTTAATTTTTTTTCTACTATTGTAGAAGAGTGGGCCCTAATTTTTTTTTTAACTATATTAGAAGAGTGGGTGGACGACGATCCAACCCACACTTCTAATATGGTAGAAATAACACTGTAACATTCAGTGATCGAACATCTGAAGAAGTTTCCTATAAGCTCCCTTTCCATATGATATTTTTGCAAAACTTTACATGTGGGCTTATTTTTGTCAGTACACGCACTGTAATGGCTCAATTATGGGCCAGAAACTGTTAATCCCCAGTACAATGACTCAACGAAGCAGCAATGCAACTTTCAGTAGTTACTACAATTCAAAATGTAAAAGAGGAGCTACCTCTTTCTTAGGAATTAGGATGGAATTTTTGTACTTAGTTTTAGCCATAATTAATATGTCAATTATTACACTAATCAAATACTTGAAATATTAATCAAACGTAGAAAAAGAGTATTTCAAGTGAAGTACACAAATCTTCAACTTTTCTCCTTCAAATGAAATTTATATTCAAACCGACTTGGTCTAAACACTAGGAGAATCTTAGTAGCTCAGTTGGTTAGCTACTTGAATTTTCACTTTGTTACTGAAAGTTCGATTCCACCTTATAATCCCATCTCCTATTTTCCTTTCCTCTGTCCCCAATTATTATTATTTTTAAAATCAACCTCAATTCAAATATTCTTTTTTCCCCCATTCAATTTCAACCAAATACTGCTCCCTCAAGCCAAATAATTTGGAATCCGCGATTTAAGTAGCACAAAAAAAAAGTTGAACAAAACTAGTACAAAAAAAAAAAAACATTAATAAGTTTCACGCACGAAAAGGACCAAACTGCAAAAATGCACTTTGGGCCTTTCACACACGAAATTTGTGCGTGAAGAAGGCGACTATAATAACCAATTCATTTTCACTAGAAACTAAAACTATAATAACCCTTCCACTGATCTATGTTCAGGCACAAATTTTCTTGGATCGTCCAATAGTTGTAAGTATGAGTACAAATGATAGATTATGCACAAAAAAGAGTAATACTTAATTAACTATGTGTTTGAAATTGTAAGGGTTCAATTTGTTTGCACTTGAAGATCTTAATTTTAATTATTCAAATTTCAGTCGCTATAAATTCAATTCGTTTGTTCTTAGTTCTGAATCTTAATCATTCAAATCTTAATTAACCAGTACGTGCATATGTCTTTTTAATTTTATGTTACAACCACTTAATAAGTTTGAATAGATCTAAACGATTAAGAGCTCTAACAAAGTCTTAATACCATTAAGATGTATATTATGGATTGATGAAATGCCATTTTTCTAGTAAATTTTTAATATACATCTTAATGGTATTAAGACTTTGTTAGAGCTCTTAATCGTTTAGATCTATTCAAACTTATTAAGTGGTTGTAACATAAAATTAAAAAAAAAAAAAAGACATATGCACGTACTGGTTAATTAAGATTTGAATGATTAAGATTCAGAACTAAGAACAAACGAATTGAATTTATAGCGACTGAAATCTGAATAATTAGAATTAAGATATTCAAGTGCAAATAAATTGAACCCTTACAATTTCAAACACATAGTTAATTAAGTATTACTCTTTTTTGTGCATAATCTATCATTTGTACTCATACTTTACAACTATTGGACGATCCAAGAAAATTTGTGCCTGAACATAGATCAGTGGAAGGGTTATTATAGTTTTAGTTTCTAGTGAAAATGAATTGGTTATTATAGTCGCCTGCTTCACGCACGAATTTCGTGCGTGAAATTCGTGCGTGAAAGGTCCAAAGTGCATTTTTGCAGTTTGATCATTTTCGTGCGTGAAATCTATTAATGTGTTTTTTTTTTTAATACTAGTTTGATTCAATTTTTTTTTGTGCTACTTAAATCGCGAATTCAAACAATTTGACAGCCTAGATCATAGAGGGCGAGCTGGTTTCGTGAGAAATTGTGTGTAGCGCGTGGCCCACCAAAGGGAAACCGCGGCACATGGTCGACGTGTGAATCATCCGGTCATTCAACAAAAATGGTCCCTTCCCAGATTTTTGTCACAATATTCTTCGTGGCTGATATTCCTCAAGTCATTATCAAGTCTTAATTAATTATATCCTTAACTTTTATAGTTTAATTAATGAAATAATACTCTTCTAATTTCTATTTTGAAAGAATAAATATATTGATCAACTTTCCAACTTTACCAATGTGCAACACTAACAATGGCAGAGCCAATTCTAACAAGCGAAATAGTAAAAGTACTCCTTGAAATATTATAGTTCATGGGAATGAATTTACTTTTTCTTAATCAATATATATATACCCTGTTTTATGAAATTGGAGCTCTCTTTTGGGCCTACGGTTAGGCAAAGACGAAAATGATTTAACTTACATAAATAGCTATCTTTTATTGACTTCTAACTAGATATAACTATAAAATGCAAAAATTTTAAGCATAGCTATTTTTCTTTAAAAACGCGTGTATTTCTGTTTTTTTTTTAAATATAGAGAAATATAGTGAACAGTAAACACGCTCCAGTGAAATCAGGAGCTATTTATGGGACAGAATTTTTTAAATACAGTGAAATACACGGAAATGCAAAATCGGGTTGAGTAAAAATAGGCTTTATTTTTTTAACAGATTCTTCTTTTTCTTTTTAAATGGTAAGTTAAATTAAATCAACCATATTTCACGCATTCCATAACAGTTCACGAATCTCTCTCAACTTTTATCACAATCAAAACTTTTTGAATTCAAAAACCACTAAAGATCTGAAAACTTCCAAATATAGAAAAATATACGCTGGAATACAATGAAATATGGTTGATTGTTTAAGAAATATAAAGTTGTAGCATGCGTATATACAATGGAATACAATGAAATATATCAGAAACTATTTCATAATTAAAAATACGTTGAAATACAAAAATCGTGAAAACAAAGTGGAGTAAAATAGGCTCTACACCAAAAAAAAAAAGATAAATACATTTAAATACAGAGAAATAATACACTGAAATATATTGAAAAATTAGATATACTGTTTGTTGATGCATAGATATACACTGAAATATACTGAAACATTTTATCAAACACTTGGTAGGCATGAAGCTCCACAACTCTCATCAATGGTGTTTCTACAAAAACAACCTATTCTCTTGGTCCTAGATGATGCTACAATATCATATTGTTATAATCAATACTATTCTTCATCGCTCATAAGATAAATAACACCACATGATTAGCAAACATAAGAAGGATTTTCCTCTTATTTCGGCCTATCCATGGAGATTTAGCAAACGAATTGGTATGGCTGAGCTTCGACCATTGGCTGGAGATCCTCCACTGCTTTTCTTGTTGCCACTGGTGTATTTTTGTTTGGAGTATCAATATCTGCCATTAAAATGGAGAGTTAGAGCTTGTTGAAGATACTCTAACAATGGCTGAAAATATATAAAAGAAAATTGAATGAAAAGTGAAGGTAAAGACGATGAAATTTATGAACAATTTAAGAGAAATACAACAAATAACATAACGAAAATTAGTTACCCGTAGAGATTGGGTAACTGATAAGGAAGAAGAAGAAATCGTACTAATTATGGGGAACAATAATAGGAGTAAAATATGATTGTGAATTGAAGATGTGAGAGAAAAATATTTGAAAAAAAAAAAAAAAATTGTGGGTAAGTGGGAGAGAGATACCTTATTTTTATGGAAATACATTGCAGTTACAAAAATAAGTTATAGATGGTAATTTAATAAATAATAAAGTTACCAAAAATATTTAAAAAAAAAATAGCTATTACTAATAAATAAATCTTAAAGATAGTTATGGGCTGTAAATTTTCCTTGCGGTTACTATACCTGCTCCAGGCCTATTATATCTACTTTTAAGTCGAAATGGGAAGAATTGACCTACTGAAGTAGACCACGTGAACTTGAGCTTCAACAAACTTGGGAAAAAAACATAATTGCTATTTACAAAATATTTACAGAATCATAGCAGCATTAATTAACTATCATTCCATGGCAACTAATATTGACAATATTATAACTGATTCCTAAATCAAAGGAATTCCAGCCGGAATAACACGTATAACTACCCCAAGCTTTGCTATCCTATTTTTTAGCTCAAAATTTTTATCTTCTAAATCTGTTTCTCAAACATAATACATCTAAAAATGAGATAATTACATTCTAAAAAAGTTAATGTACAATTCACATCCCCGTAGAGGTAGTTAGCTGAAGAAATTCAACAAATCTAAAACAGAAGAAGATAAAAGATCATATTGAATATACATATAACATTTATACCAATAATAATAAATTTTATAACATAAATATACCATGAATATGTATGTGTAAAACTTATATATAATGAGTATAAATTTTATACAAGAAATATACTACAAATATATAATACATTTATTTATACAAAAAATATACTACAAATATAACATGGATCTTTATTTATTCTAGAAATATACCATGAATCTGCAAGTGTTATTTTCGAATGCAATAGAAGACAAAAATAATATTCGTATAAATTTGTTACACCTTTTATAATAAATTAGATATACCTCGAATAATTTTATTATACATTGTATAATAAATTGTACATACATCGTATAATTTTGTGGGTAAACTAAATAATATTTGTATAAATATTTATTTTTGTTTCATAGTGATTAAGAGAGTTATCAGTTAAAGAGGAGACAGGAAAGATGATAAACAGTAGGAGAATCTAACTGAATCCCTAGTTTAGTGGGATATTAACTTTTACATCTTCTAATTACCCATATGTTTTATTTTATAATATTTTAAAAAAGGTTTTAAACACTGCTATTTTTGAGGAACTTCTACATTTTTGTGGGATATTAACTTTTACATCTCAACATTTTTTTGCGCGGATTGCCCTTCTTTTGGAGTGGTCTTTAATTTTTGTCTCTCAAATTGGTGGTCTTTAATATTTATCCTTTGCTTAACACCCAGAGGTCCTGGGTTCGAACCTAGTCTCAATTAAAAAAAATAAAAATCACAAGTCATAAGTTGGGATTCGCAACGCATAAGCTGAACCCAAGTTATGCCTTAAGGCAGAAGTTTGCAAAACTCCAACATTTTTTTTTTTTTTGTCTTAAGGCAGAGTTTGAAACCCAACTCATGACTTAAGACATAAGTTGGGGTCCAACTTATGCCCTGCAAATTTCAACTTATGTCTTGTGATTTTTTTTTAAATTTTTTACTGAGCAGGGTTTGAACCTGGAACCAAGAGGCTTGTAGTGAAAGACAAAAATTAAAGACTACTGATTTGAGGAACAAAAATTAATGAGCACCCCAGCAAAGGACAATCCTGCAAATTGCCCATTTCTCAACTAACTTCCACAAACCACTAATCGAGATAGGTCCAGCCCAAACTGAACGAAATAGGCCTTGTCCAATAAAAAGTAGTATGATAGAAGAGTTTATGTTCTGCATTCTTGATTTCAGATCTCAATGAATAGTCAAAGAGACAGCGTCGTTTTCAGTGGTATATACCCCTCTGATGTGTTATATACCTTTTCTCGCTTAAGTGAGTTAAGAAAGAATATTGATTTGATTAATTACCTAGCAAGCTAGAATCTAGATTAAATTCTCATTTTTCACGCAAACATAATGCAGGAGGCAGGAAGAAATGAATTTGTTAAATGTCTTAATGTAAGACGTAACTTCATGACAATTACAATTAATTGTGACGGTATTAGACACACGTTAAGGTTTTTTGTTTTCTTTTTCTTTATCTATGTGGAGGGTGGCGTGTAAAAAATTCGATTTAGCTGCATACAACTCAGTCATATAGTATATCCTGATTTTCTTTATTAGGTATCTATCAACTGTCGTATATTTTGATTAGATTGACAAATTACCTTCTTCCCCCCCCCCCCCCCCCCCCCTTTTTTTTTTTGAATTAAAGAACTATTTTATATCTATATATCAAAGACGCGTTTGTAATATTGAAATAAGGGTACCCTATGTCTGAAGGAGTTCATAGCATCATTACAACCTAACTTGGCAACATAATCTCCTAAAATTCTCCTTGTACTAGAATAGAAAATTTACCAAAACTAATGGATAACAATATTGAAAGATCTAGCAATATATATACAAAGTTTTACTTTCCCTCTAATAGAAGCCAGTTCCCAAATTTTCCTCACATGTCACGTCTACTTTCCACTGGGCACACATTTTCTTCTCGAGTATTGTACATAGAGAAAAGGATAAAAATGGTCCCTTAACTATGATAGTAGGTTCAAAATAGTCCCTTAACTATGCACTTAACGATTTTAGTCCTTTAAGTTTGTGACAAGTTAACAAAAATGGTCCCTTAACTATGAGAGTAGGTTCAAAATAGTCCTTTAACTATGCACTTAACGGTTTTGGTCCTTTAAGTTTGCCATAAGTTGACAAAATGGTCCCTTAACTATGAGGGTTGGTTAAAAATAGTCCCTTAAGTATGCACTTGTTCCTTAAGTTCACCAAAAGTTAACAGTTTTAGTCTCCGACAAACTATTCATCGAACTCTGTTTGTTAGATTTGACTAGAACTGTAAAAAAAAAAGGAAAAAATTAGCGAGAACTCACATCTAGAGGTACACATTATTAAAGAAATGGTCAAATACCTCGGGACAAAATTGACGGACGTCAGTCGGTTATAGGAAAAAACCTACAGACTTGATAATGTCAGAAAATGGTGTCTCGAAACACAAAGACCGACGGACTATATCGATTAAAACTGAGGGAATCCATCGACTAAATAAAATACACTAGACTTTAGAAATAAATTAGAAATAGCAGAAACTAAAAAAGTTGTCACTTCCAAAAACAAGTGAAAAAAAACGATGGACGGAAACCGATGGATAAAATCGAGGGACACTATTTTTTATTTTTATTGTTTTTTACGAAAACCAACGGAAGTCCATCGGTTATTTTTGAGGAAAAACGCGCGGAAACTATTTAAAAAAAAGAATCACTACACTGGAAGTATTTAGTTTTCTCTAGTTTTCAGTAAAAACGAATCTAGTGTATTTTACTTAGCGAATGGACTCCCTCGATTTTAATCGACAGAATCCGTCGGTCTTTGTGCTCCGAGACACTAATTTTTGACATTATCAAGTCTGTAGGTTTTCCTCAGTTTTTTCCTATAACCGACTAACGTCCGTCGGTTTTGTCCCGAGTTATTTGACCGATCTAGAGTTCTCACTAATTTTTCCCTTTTTTTCATAGTTCTCGTCAAATCTAACAAATAGAGTTCGATGAATATTTTGTCGAGACTAAAACTGTCAACTTATGGCAAACTTAAAAGACCAAAACCATTAAGTGCATAGTTAAGGGACTATTTTGAACCTACTCTCATAGTTAAGGGACCATTTTTGTTAACTTGTAACAAACTTAAAGGACTAAAACCGTTAAGTGCATAATTAAGGGACTATTTTGAACCTACTATTATAGTTAAGGGACCATTTTTGTCCTTTTCTCATTGTACATACATAGGGATAGAACAACAAAATTAGAAGAAAAATCTCATAATTAAAAGAAAAAAAACGAGAGGAAGCTCGGTAATTTAATTATTCATGAGTGATTAGACACAGGTATTGTTAAAAAGAGGAAATAAAATTTATTATAAGGGCCTCATGTTATTTATGCTACTTTTAAACTTCAAATAACTGAACTTAAGCCGGTGACCTAATCAAAAGCGTGTTGGTCAATAGAGAAGCAAGGTTATGACTCATCTTTTATAATTATCTTAATTTGATATAGTTTAAATATTGGGTGCTAATAAATATAATCTTTCTTAGTTGTGCCTTCTTAAGCATGAGCTTTGAAATTGAATTAACCAATTTCTCTCTTCATGTGTATATATACATGAGTCATGACTCGTTAATATATTCCCACGCTTTTCTTTTGACCAAATAAAATAAATCAGCGGTGCTCCATACCTTATTTAAATAAACATAATCTGAGACTTCAATATACAATTTACACCGACACGTCGGGTGTTTTTTCAGTACTAATTTTTGTGTCTGAAAACACAAACGCTGCTCTTACACAAAGACAAAAAATTAAAAAGGAAGCAAAAGCAAAAAAGAGAGACCAATTTGTTAGATTGCTAGTATAATGAATACAATTCATTGATCATACATAAAATTAATTCCAAATATTCCCCATTGCCATGAAATGAGAAAGCTTTTTGTGTGAAAAAAATAATAAATGTAAAGCAATCTGTTTTATACGGTAGAAAGAAATTAAAGGTAATGATTGGCACTAGCAAGTACTGGACAAGAAGGAATTTACTTAACGTAATCACCATTTATTCTTTATCGTTTTCTGTTTTTTGGTTCCGTATATTATTCTTGTTTGCGTAAAAAACGAAATGGCATCAAAGCATTTGCTAATGGTACTACTAGTACAGCTGCCATAAGAAATTTACTTACGTATTCAGCAATACCTTAAAGAAGCTTGACTGGTAGATCGTTGGTGTACTTTTAAAATTACTCTATCCGTCCCAATTTATGTGACACTATTCGCTTTTTGAGAGTCAGTTTGACTAAATTTTAAAGTTAAATTGGATTAGAGTAACTCAATATTTTAACAATAAAATTTATATATTTGAAAACTACATGAAATATACTATAAGTTGCGACTTTTCTTATATCAATTTGATGAAAAAATACACCTTAAAATATTGATCAAAATTCATGTAGTTTGAATCTCGAGAAGTAAAAAATGTCATATAAATTGAAATAGAGGAAGTATGTCTAATTGATTTTAATTATTAGATTTAGTAATAATTGTCATTTTGTTGGTGTTAAGTCAAATAGGGATTGTACAATAAAATTACAAACAATAATCATAACACTGTAACAGTAATAGTTTGACTTGACTTGTCACAATACATCACACAATGCCATTGATATTGCTATTCTTTGAGAATCTAACCTGCCCGAAAAGCATCTGACTACTTCATATTTCACCCTCACAGCTGCCCGTTCGTCCCCGCCGTCAATTTTGCGGGCAGCTACAAACTTCCCAACTCTCATTTTTCTCTTCTTCTTGAACTCCATAAATATGCAAAATCTCATACTCTCACAATTCCCACTTCTCCCACCACCACCAACAACCACCGCCGTACACGGTGGTGAAAAGGGTCCTCCATATAAAGTTGAGAGATTTTTATTATAATTATTATGGGTCAGGGACTTAGTTGTGGAACAAGTGATGAACATGGATTATTATTCACTGCTGTTAAGTGTGGTGATTTGGAAACTGTGAAGGTTTTGCTTGAGAGAAATTCGAGTGTTGTTCATCATTCTACAGTTTATGATCATCAATCGGCGTTACATATTGCTGCTGCCAATGGCCAGATTGAGGTGGGGTTTGGAAATGTTAAAAGAAAAAAGAAAAAAAAAATCTTTTTGGGTGCTCATTATGTTGAATGTTTTATGTTCTTGATTATGTGATTGATGGGTTTGGATGCTTTTTCAGGTTGTTTCTATGCTTATAGACCAGTCAGTTAATCCTGATTTATTGAATCGGTATAAGCAGGTATTATTATGCCATTTTTCTTCTTTATTTGTTTGGTTGATTTGGAAGGGGAAATAATTCTGAAACTTTCGTTTCATTGTCGCAAATTCCTCTTAAATTGATCCTCTTAAGCATTTTTTTTTTTTTTTAATTTTCCTGATTTTAGTGTTTATTGCTTTAGACTCCATTGATGCTGGCAGCAATGCACGGGAAGATCACTTGTGTGCAAAAGCTTATTGAAGCGGGGGCCAATGTATGCAGTACTAAACACTTACTAAAATATATATTCTGTTAACTCATACTAGTAATTGTTATTTTCTGCAAAATTTGTGGGTCTAATTGTGAAAAATATAATCAGATTTTGATGTTTGATTCGCTGAATGGGAGAACATGTTTGCACTATGCTGCCTATTATGGGCACTTTGATTGTCTCAAAACAATTCTTTCTGCTGCTCGGACATCTCACGTTGCGTCGTCCTGGTAAACCTCTTTGAAAATTCACTTGTTTTTTTTCCTATGATGTTGTGAATTTTATGGTTGTTCTAAGTCAGTATGTTGGAATTAAACTATTAGGGGATATGCCCGGTTTGTGAACGTTAAAGATGGTAAGGGAGCAACACCTTTGCACTTAGCAGCCCGTCAAAGACGGCCTGAATGTGTTCATATTTTACTAGACAATGGTGCTTTGGTCTGTGCTTCAACTGGTCGATACGGGTAATTTTATATCCTGTCCAAGACTTAACTTTCCTTTTCATTCTTTGTGCTTTCTAAGCTTTGATTTTATACTTATAGCAGCTATCCTTTTTGATTTGTTTTCAAACACAAAAACAGTTTCCCAGGCAGTACACCACTTCATTTGGCTGCGAGAGCAGGTTCTCTTGATTGCATCCGCGAATTGTTAGCCTGGGGAGGAGATCGATTACAAAGAGATGATTCAGGGTATCATTTTTTGCCCCTCTTTTAACCTTTACAATTTTAGTAGAACAAAGTATAGTCATGAACTTCTTAATGATCTATAAAGTTTCCCCTGTTTTTATTTTAGTGATTTAAGGAAGGGGATTCCCTTTGAAGCTGATTTATTCCAAGTTTATCTTCTTAACCTCGTATTCTCGTCTATCTAACATATGATATGTGGTGGTTGTGGTGCAGGAGAATACCACACACAGTTGCTTTAAGACACAAATATGGTGCGTGTGCGGCTTTGCTGAATCCTTCGTCTGCAGAGCCTCTTGTCTGGCCATCGGCGATGAAGTTCATCAGTGAGCTGAATGAAGAGGCCAGACATTTTCTAGAATGTGCCTTGATGGAGGCTAACAAGGAGAGGGAAAAGAACATCCTAAAAGAAACAGCTTATTCGCTATCTTCTCCTACCAATTCTGATAACGAAATGGATGACAACACCTCTGAGGTAATTACCGTTCAGATATCTATGAAGTTCTCTAGTCTGTTAAATTAATTTCAAAAACCCAAAGACATTTCTTATTTCTCTCTGTATTAAAATCTTTGAGAAGCAGCTAAGAGTAGGTTAGCAAAGAGCCATCTTAATCAAGCACTAGTAAAAATCAGTAATTAGCGGCGGACAAATTCTAAAGCTAAACAGTAAATCCGTGGCTAATCCTATTTAGCGACGGATCAGCGATGAATTATCAAAACAAATTGTTCGCTGCGAGCTATTCAGCTACGGATTAGCGAAGATGTTCGTAGCTAATTTCGGTTTTTTTTGATAGTGAAGATCTTCCAAAAGATGTAGTCTCATATCATCTACAATTATCTAATGCAGGTCAGTGATACAGAAGTTTGTTGTATATGTTTCGATCAATTATGCACGATTCAGGTCCAGGACTGCGGGCACCAAATGTGTGCACATTGCATACTGGCCTTGTGCTGTCATAACAAGCCTAATCCTACAACGACCAGTCCAATCGCGCCTGTGTGCCCATTCTGTCGTAGTAGCATTGTACAATTAGATGTTATCAAGCTTGAAAAAGATGATGGCACGAACCACGATGTTTCCTCATCAAAGCTTAGGAAGTCTAGGAGATCAAGAAACTTCAGCGAGGGTAGTAGTAGTTTTAAGGGCTTATCTGCAGTAAGCTCTTTTGGCAAAATGGTTGATCGTGGCTCGGGTAGGATTGCTGCCCAAAACGAATATATTGATAAGCCAATAACCCTTGACTGATAGCAGAATTTGGCATCAAGATTTTCAAGGACATCCTAAATGGTGTATGTATGTAGATCTTTCTTCCTATCTGCTTGATAGGAATGATTAATACGAAGTTAAAATGATTTGCGCATTTGGATCGGTCAGTAGTATATTGTTTGTGTGAGTGCAAGAAAAAAAGAAACTCACAATATTGCTTTAAAATTGAGTTTACTCGTCCTTGATCAAGGATGGTGTTTAGGGCCTACTTGTAACTTGGAATAGAAAAAATTCTTTACAGTTGCCTCATTTTTTTTTTCTTCCTGTTTTGTCCTAGCTGAAGAAAATTGAACCTTCTCCCCTTGTCTCCACCCTTGCTTAAAATTGCAATATGTAACCCTTACGAGAGAGTCCAACTCAAAGCGAGTAATTAGGAAATTAGAACCCTTACCCAATTTTTACTTAAATAAAAGCAGTCACTGGGTGTTTGAAATGAACTATCCATTGTATAGGTGTGAAAGTGCGATAATGTGATAATTAAGTCGTGAGGGAAGGAAAATGCTAGGTAAAAAGGTTTGGTTATGACTTATGAAAGTACACCTAATTCAACTGCGAACTCAAATTTTAACTTGATGAGCTCAATATTTAAAATTTTATTCCCTCCGTTCCAATTTATGTGATATAGTTTGACTGACCACGAAATTTAAGGAACAAAGGAAGACTTTTGAATCTTGTGGTCTAAAATAAGTCAAAGATGTTTGTGTGGTTATAGATCATCTTATTAAGTGTAAAGAGACAAAGTTTAAAGTTAAATTGTTGTCAAATAAGGAAATGTATTATTTTTTTTTTAACAGACTAAAAAGTAAAATATATCACATAAATCGGGACAAAGGGAATAGTTCCTTTTGCCAAAATATTAGGTTTCAGTTGAACTCATGAAGCACACGTTGACGGTTCATCAGCAGGGTGGAGTTGGTGTTACGTGTATCCCTAGTAGTTACGCTTTTTTGTGGTTATGTTTTTGGACTTTGGAGGAATTGACTGATTCTTGAAGGTGAAAACAAAATAGCGACTCAGTTTAGGACACTGGAGTGGACTTTTTGCTACGTTCACATGCAATTTTCCAATATAATATGTTGAATTGTGGCCGTACTTGTTTTTCCTCTTTTGGACGGTCAAAGGGGTAAGTGCCAATATAAAAGGTCCATTTCTCTTTTCTATTCTATTCTGTGTTGACTTGTTCTAGAACAGCTAGCACAATAGAGCAAATTGTCTAATAGTGATGGAATTGGGGCACTCGTGGTCCATCGAAATTGTCCGTCTTCCTCTTGCTTGCCACC
This sequence comes from Lycium barbarum, assembly GCF_019175385.1. NCBI lineage: Eukaryota > Viridiplantae > Streptophyta > Magnoliopsida > Solanales > Solanaceae > Lycium > Lycium barbarum. Next base: position 166,472,063 of record NC_083337.1, read on the forward strand.
TTCATTTTCGTTCTTTCTTTTTTTTTCTATAGTTTTTTGAGATTGAATGAGCTGTTTGTGAATGGTGACTCTAGTGATGAATGATGATATAGATTATAACCATTAAATTGCAATTTTATTCTTTTGAATAGTGAGGGTGCTAATTTTGCTACTATAGAAAAATACTCATCTATGTATTTTGGACCTCATTAATCCTTTTCCAAGTTTTGGACATCATTAATCGGTATAGTACAAATTCAACCTGTATTATTTGGAGTTCAAAGTCTAAATTGTGTCTAGTAGTTATTGGTATGTTTTTGAATTGCACATCCAGTGCACCATGGCGCTTCTCCATTTTGGGCTACATGCATTATGACCCTGCCTTATCTGTTGCAAAAACTGGAAGGCCTAGCCACCTTTTTTGGATCGGTGTTCAATAGCCCCTCTTAAATGTGAAAATAAAAATATTAAATATGTACAAAACTCCAAGCTAAAACACGAAGGAATTCCAGTGCAATATGCTGAATTGATCATTTTACAATTGAAACTATGATAGACAGTGCTAGAGTTCCATACATGTAAAGGTTCAAAACTGTAATGCTGAAGTTTCACATAAAAGGTAGTTCGCAATAATGTTGATTATTTTTTACAGTGACTAATTTTATTACCGGTGTAAAAAGTGGTTATTCCTCCATTTCCCCATTAATTGATCAACCAGAAAATATACGTGGAAGCCCCGTTACCACTAAATACACATGTTCCTAATAGTTTATGCTTCGGTTAACGGATTTATTAATGCCTAATTGCATGTTTAGGCCAAACTTCAAAGCTTTTATTTATTTATTTGAGATTGTGATCTTGAGACGAAATAACAAGAATTAACGGAGACTTGTCATTTAGGTATTTATTACCTCTTGTAAAACTCATTTTATGATTAGGCCAGCTTAGAGATTACTATTACTGTATTATTATTTGTACCTTTTTGTTCATATGCTTATGTAATAGGTCAATCACAAGATCCAATTCACCTTTAATAATACGATCGGCCGGCAACACCTTGTGGACTAGTAGCAGCACTTCCAAAGAAATCATTTAAAATCATTTCCGTATTAAACAAAATGTATATCTTTTAGGATCTGTATGATCATTAAGTATGTATATGGATAAAACCGAGGATACGTGCACGCTCGGTTTCCCGTTATTATGGTCATGTTCGGTCACGGTATGACCGTCTCATCGGAAACGAGGCTTCAAGGTCGGGCCGGGATGAGGCGATGAAGGAAGGGCGATTGACTGCCATCAGCGGAAGATCGAGATATTCGTCCTCAACCGGATATTTCAGCGTCGATCTCGGCAATACAGCTGTCACCAGATTTACTTGTTTTATTTAGAATTGTACTAGGGTTGAAACTCCTCTACTATATAAAGAGGAAGTTATCATTCATGAAGGGGGTTGACAATAACTAGGAGATAAATAGTTTACATTAACAATCATAAGAATCCTATTAAATCCATTCCATATGTTCTTAAGTTCATTTTTATTATATCTCGTGTAAGTTCGTAACAAAGGGTATCGACCTCGGTATCCATACCCGAGGCCAGACACACTTAACAAGTTGGTCAGATCTGCTCCTCTATTCACTTATTGATATATCTCGCCATCTAATTTTGAATTGAATTCAGTCACATATCTTTGACATCACGCATAAATTTAATTGTTCTCCATTTTAAGGTTAAACAAAGTTTTGGATTTGAGTTCTTAAAATGAGATCGTTTTTTTTTTTTTTTTTTTTTTGAAGTCTTCCGACGTGAAATCAAATTGATCAGCTACCAAAGCGGATACGAGAAAAAAGGCTAAGGCACCATGCGACAAAAGGTGAAAAGTTCTGATTGAGTGGATCGAAGATAGGCCATTAAACAATAATAGATCGAGACTATAGTGCTATTAAACAAAGATGCAAAAAAGCAACACCAAGTTGGAGTTCGGGAAGCCACTATTATTTACTGTTGGACAAATTTCCAGAAGAATATACTCCCCCTTCATGGTTTTCGTCACTATCTCTTTCATTAGTATTAATTGGTTAAATTAATTAAGCAGCATGTATGTTTGCGTCTTGGTGAAGTCAATTGCTCTGTGTTTCTCCATCTTCATCCGACATGACAACTCAATTTCCAACAAAAAAAGAATCTGGCTAACTGGTTGCTGAGATTGGCCATTAATGAATAAATGGAAAATTAAGTTATTGTTATTTACATGTTGGTGTAAATTTATGTTTACATTGTTAGATCGTCCAAATAATATCTACAAGTAAATATTTCTAGAATATGATATTCCTGACATTGTCAATAAGACATATTACTTCATACAACAGGTAAATGTGACTTATAATGTAAAAACTACTTACATACCGTTGTATATAACTTAAGCTCAATGTAAATTATAATGTGCAAAAGATATAACAAAGGGCTACATTATTATCATTAGGTGAACCAAATGAGATAGACTTTAGCGACAAACATAGCTAGATTGTTGTCAAACATTTCAAGAACATGGACTCAAGTTAGAGTACTTAACAGCTTACATACATAGCATACTTTAAAGATCTACATCACAAAATGGTACTTGTTGTGCTGATTTTCTTGATGAGATCTGTGAGTAGAGCTGGAGGAAAAAGTAATTCTAGTTCATCATGATGAATATCAAAAAACATTTTTCTCTTTCTCTTTGTAACAGCTAAAACTGATGACTTGGGCTTCCTCGGAGCTGCCGGACATATCACTGGAATTCTATGTTCCTTTGATGTTGGAGTTCTCATTAATCCATCTTCAACTCTACTTACTTCTTTCTGGTCTTCTTGTTGCTGTGTTTCTTGTCGTATGTCATCTTCAGGATTATGCTTTTTTTGAGAATCTACAACCATGACTGAACATGAGTTAAATTTTGAGCACATCAAAGTGAAATGAGAGGAATAAATATAAATAGAACACTTGGAGAAAAGGAAACAAAAGAAAAAGGAGAAACAAAAAGACAAGAAGAACCAGCAACCTAGAAAGATATGCCGGCGCGATTACTAAGAGCAAAAGAAGAATAGAAGCATAAATTGGGAGAGAAAGAAAGAGAGAGTATTATATCCATTATACATAATTAATGGTAGGATTAATTTAAGTGGTATATATTTTTATTGATTGTGTAGTTCAACCTGCAATATAACATATTAATTAAGTACTCCATCTATCAATTTTTACTTGCCTATGTTTGACTTGACACACCCCTTAATTAAGAAATAATTAGTAAGAATGATAAGTTTACTATATTTGAATATAATAAATACAATGTTTTGGGAAATGATTATAGGTAATAATAAAGGTAAATTTAGAAGTTAAATGATAATTTATCTCTTGGTTTTCTAAAATGGACATCTATATTTAACACAATGGACAAGTAAAAATGGATTGAGGGAGTATAATATATTTTTATAAGGTTATCAATTAATGCTTATCATAGAGATTTTCATATAATGATTAAAGTGCGTAACTATTTTATCTAATTAAAAGCTTAAGTTATTAGAGAAACCACACACGTTTCTATATTTATGTTTTAACGATAATCACCTTATAATTTACGAGATGATTGTGTAAAATTTCTATACTTTTAGCCCATAAAACTTAAACTCATGATGATAAGCTCAACTTACCTGAGCGATATTTTAGTTGTTTATTAAACTTTAACTAATATAGTGATAGCGTAATGAATTTTTACCCTATTAGTGTATTTTAATGTGTTATAACATGTAATTATCTTATTTTTAAAATTATTAATTTTATTTTGTTAATAATTATGTTTTAGGTGATCTAAATTAGACAAATATATACTTTTTGATTTTATATAGAAGTTAAAAACTTTATATACTCTAGCTTATTTCGACTTGGTTTGAAATTAAGCTTTTCCAATGTTTTAGGTGTGTGTGAGAGAGAGAGGGACAAGGTGTGGTTTCTTTCATAACTAATAGTTCTTGATCCTTCCGCGAAAGATCCAATGAAAAAACATATACTGACCTACACATGTGGGTGGACTTTCAAAATTTGAAATTAAATTCTATTTCTATTCAATGAGTCGCACAGTTTGTAACTTAAAAAATGTCGTGGTAGAACCTCCTTTATGATTTCCACCAACTATGATGAATCTATGCACGTGCTTGTCTTAGGGTGAAGCCATCTCATGAACATGTCAACTTAGCTAGCTCCAATCACTGTCCTTTTAGATCTACTTTGTTGCTTTTGTAAATTAATATTTACACGTATTGGTAGTAGTATTATATTCAAACTTGCGGATGAGAGGGTTGCTCATATGATAAACACCCTTCATCTCTAACCTGAAGGTTGTGCGTTCGAGTCATCAAAAAAGCAAAAAGGGGAGAGCTCCTAGGAGGGAGGAAAAAAAGAAGAAGCAAACTTGCCAATACAATGGATAATAAGAGGTGAGATATCTAAGAATTCTGATTATGGTTCGTTTCGATTCACTCTATGAGTGGCTTGGTTAATGGAACCATCAGAGCCGTAGTGAAAGCGAGTTTTCATAGAGCAATTGTCATTGCTTATAGCCCGAATCTGGGTGGTCTATTCATGACCAAATGAAGCTTATGTGTAACTAAGTGGAAGTCCTAACCAACTGATGTTGAAGAATTAGTGAATGAGTTGTGGTTAGGAGTGAAATGTCACTCGAGCACTGTTTCGATGCGGGCCGCGAGAGCGGTTCCAAATCGAGACAAACTTTGAATACTAGATATGACCTCAAAATAACAGAATCAAGATTGGCTAGTGAGACGGTGGGGAATAAACTTCATAATCGAGAGGGACTGATAACATTTACAGTCTTGACGGTTTAAAAGGGACTAGAGAAATAGGTGATGAATTCAACGTCACATGTAGGGATGTTCATGGTTCGGTTTGGGTCGGTTATTGATTAAAATCATAACCAAACCAATTTAGTCGGTTTTTAAATGTCTAAAACCATAACCAAACCAAATAAAATAATAACCACGATTTGGTTATTGTCGGTTTGGTTCGATTTTTCGGTTTATGACTAGCAGCCATGAGACTTATCAGCAAAACATTAAAAAGTTGAAAAAGACATGTCTTTTTTTTTTGTTCAAACGATAACTTTTATTTATAGTTTAAGGTGGAACATACATCATAGAAACATTTTCACTATTAGTGATAGTGTAGTACTCAAGTTACCCAAAGTTGCTAAACTATTAGGCTTAAATATATAAATACCCCCCAACGTATACTCGGATTAATTATGACGCACCCAACCTTTGCGGGCGACCTATTACCCCCCTGACCTTATTTTTTCTGTATTTTTGTACTCCTTTTTGGCTGATGTGGCACAATCAAAATTTGATGCCCAGTTGCACATTGGAGAGTGTGCAGCACTCTCCGCCACATTGGCGCCACGTCAGTGCGACGTCGTCTTCTTCTTCTTCTTCATTTCAAGAAATCAATCAACACATTTTCCTCCATTAACACACACATTCAATTTCATCATCAATCATAAAAAACTTATTTTCAAAAAATCAACCAACCCACATTTTTCCTCCATTAACACACACATTCAACCAATTTTTTTCCTCCATTAACAAACCCACATTCAAGAAAATTGATAAATGGACGCCTAGTTGGATGGTCTGAATTAAGAGAGAATTGATAAATGGACGCCTATGTTACAGTCTAATAACTTTCTGAGAAGCAAGGCTAGATTACCCAACCCAATTGAACCGGACTATTACTATAATCCATATGTATTCAAACTTAAACAATACAACTATTTTTTTTTTTTTTTTTGTAATTTGATTTGGCAAATATATCTTGAATTAGGATTTGCCCAAATACTGTATGGACATAATCAATTAATTTTTCTGTCCCCAATTACAAGCATACGAACTTAACTTTACAAGATTGGCAAGTTTGCTCTAGTTGAACAAATTCCATTTGCAAATTTCTTCTTTATTTCCATCCACACAAGCTGCGTCAAAAGGAAAGGGAAAATGAAGAATGAGAATTTTAATTAAGAAAAATGACAAACTAAAACGTATTGGCAGCTACATCCACATCAAAGCAAGTTCACCGGCCTGCGAATTAACTCTAGCTAAAGTAGAATAGGATTTTCCTACCGGGGATGGATGGAGGAATAATTTTAGGAAGCATATGGGTTGGTTGATTTCTTGAAAAGATATTAATGATTGATGATGAAATTGAATGTGAGTGTGTTAATGGAGGAAGAAAATGGGTTTGTGGGTGTATTAATGGAGGAAGAAACTGGGTTGAATGTGTGTGTGTGTTAATGGGGGAAAAATATGGGTTGGTTATTTTTTGAAAATAAGCTTTTTATGATTGATGATAAAATTGAATGTGTGTGTGTTAATGGAGGAAAATGGGTTGATTGATTTCTTGAAATGAAGAAGAAGAAAAAGATTTACACTTAGCTTCTGTTAGTAGGTTTACACTTAATACTTAAAAGAGTTAAAAGACTTAAAGACATGGTCTTGGATATATTCTTAAAAACATGAGCCTTAAACAATCATGTGAAATAAGTATACCAAAAATCAAATTAATGATTAAAAGGTATAAAATATTTATAATTATTTATGAAAAACTAATATTATACATATAAATAATTATAAAATTTATGTATATAATTTATCGGTTTGGTTCGGTTATTTATTTGGTTATTTTTTAATAGAACCATAACCAAACCAAATATTATCGGTTTTTAAAATTTAAAACCAAACCAAATCAAATGCCAATTTTTTTATTCGGTTTGATTAAATTTTCGATTTAGTTTTGATTTTAATCAAAACCGTGAACGGCCCTAGTCACGTGATTGAAATCTCTTTTAGTTGACAACCCAAATCTTCAACCAATAAAGAGAGAAAGGATTGGTTTCCTAAAATTTAAAGCTGCCGAGATCACATGCATGAAATGAAAAAGATGAATGAAATGCCAAATGAAAATAGATAGAAAATTAATCATACGATACATATTGCGATACGAATATTTCGCTATGGGATTCCCAAATCTTCTTCCAGACGATATCTTATTTTAAAAGTACAAAGCATGCTAACTAGCTATGTCTAGGAGTAATATAATGTCTATACTTGACTTCGGTTATTTCCTTTTTAGAATAGTACAAACTATAAAAGTACAGCTTATTAAGTAATCTTTGTTCAATCTTTCATGCCCCTCAATTAATTAATGGATAAGCGGGTGTTATTTACTTCTGATGTTATTGTAATGTTTCCTTTTTCTACAATATTGAATGTATGTAGGTCAATTGGTCATATAGTAACTCGTCGACAAGTTCGATGTGATTTCTTAATTAGGAATAGGTAAAATAATTTCTGCTTTTGGGCATGTTGTTTGCGCTGAAAAGTTCTAGTGGACTTAAATAATTTTTAGCTAGTACTAACAGATTGAAGTTGTTTTGGTTCTCGTTTTGAAATAATTACCTTCTTTATAAAAACTACCTATGCGTCTTTTGGCAGTATAGAAAGATCACCCGGAAAATTAAGAAGTGAAAAGCAATATCTATAAAGCTTCTATACTTTATCGAAACACATTATGAGTTTGTCGACACACTTGTGTTGGTATCACTAATGAAGAATGATGATATCCCCGCAAAAGTGTTAAATCTATTTTACCATTAAACATTAGTCTGCTTAATGATGAATTGATTTTCAGTCCTGTATTTTCCTTCATTCCACAAACTCTGTCCCCAAAATCACCCTAAATCAGATTCAGCAAGTTTCAATCTCATACTCACAGCTGCAGGAAATTTCCGAAACCAAATTTTATAGCCCGTTGGTCCAATTTATTTGATAGTTTTCGCTTTTCGAAAGTCAGTTTAACTAACTTTTAAAGCTAAATTGTATTAGATTAACTCAATTTTAAGACTAAAATTTATATATTTCAAAAACTACATAAAAAATATTATAAGTTACAACTTTTCTCATATCAATTTAATGAAAAAATACATTTTAATTTGCTGATCAAAATTCATACAATTTGAATATCGGAAAGGTAAAGTATCACCTAAATTAGGACAGTGGGGTACAAAACTTCAGATTCAATTATAAGAAGGCCTCACTCCGGACAATAATATATCTTTCATGTTGCCACAAATTATAAAGTAAACAAATGTAGTTTAATACAAATATTAATAAACACAGTATATATCAACCACGGCAGATCTAACCATGGGTCGCTGGTATGTACTCTTGGTCAAACTTAACGAACCCTGTGTATAAAAAAGAAAAATAACTGTAGATAGAATGACACATACATTTTACAATTCACATTCACAACTCAACCCCTAGTATCTAAATTCTAAACCCCCCTCTATCAAAAGTAAACAAATGTTAGGTAAGCAAATAAAGCCATAGCTATGGAGGACATGTACAAGGGGTTGGATGATGAGCTGTTGTTGGTGCGAGAACCAGCACGAGCACCAGTACGAGTTAATGGGATCCATGTGGTGGTTGCAGTTCCACCACCACTAGACCCACTACTGCCCTTGGTTCCACTACTCACACCTCCCCTAGCTGCAGTAGGTGTTAGGAGGACACACATGATGATCGAAAGCACAAGCACAACCTTCGTAGAGTTCTTCATCTTTTTTTTTTTTTGTTTCCTCAGCTATTGCTAGTTATACGAGCTGATTGGATTTAACTTGTACGCGTTAACAATCTAAATATACGGGAAGCTGACACAAATGAACAGTGAAGATTCTCTTAATTTGGATATGAAGAAACAATTCAAGCTTGTCTCTATTTATATTGGAATTAAGCACCGGTCATTAAATAGAGAGGCAATTTGGTTATGGAGTACTAGGAATTTTCTTTGACACGGTCTGGAAAAACTCGCCTAATGTCCAACTTGACAACTAACAAGTACGTTGAAAAGTCAACAGGAAATTGGAAAACAAATTCGAGGAAACAGAAAAACAATTTACATAGTTTGCTTAGTTTTTAAAATTAGATTTTTATCAGTTTTGATATCCCCCTGTTTTTTCTGTTATTACGGGTATGTTACGAGATCAACGTGAGAAGATTTGAACGGATAATCTAAAAGAACAAGTATCGCAGAAAATATTTTAAAATTAAGTGGTCAGAAGTTCTAAATGATCGGGGTTTAAAAAAGGGGAAATCACACAGATACAACTTTTTCAAATGGTAATTAAAAAGATTACAACTACTTTTAAAAAATTATATATATACAACTTATTTAAAACTTTAACTTCTTAATTACAAAAATATAATTTTTTACATTCCTAAAATATTAATAATACTTAATTTTAAGAGTTACTACCATTAATGCAGATCCACTTTTTACTTTCTCTTTCTTTCAAAATCAATAGAATGTAATTTTCCAAATAAACATAACAAAATCAACTTCAAATCTCATATTTCATCTATCGTTTTAAAAAGACTTTTTTTTCTTTCGTTTCCTCCTTTTTATTCTTTTTTTTTTTTTTTTTAATTTCACTTGATGATGATTCAATTATTTTTTTGTGACTAAAAGAAATTATTTGAATATATTAATATTAAGAAAAGTACATGAAAAGATATGGTATATGGAAATATTGTATAAGAAATGCACATGAAATATACCTTAAAAATTATATGGTATATTCAAATTGGTACATTTAACTGAAAAGATGATAACAAAATATTTATGAATATAATAGTAGAAATTAGTATATTAAAGTTTGAATATTATATATAGTATATAATATAATAATATTATTTATTCATATAGTATATAATATTACGATATACCCAATATATGAATATATTACTCTATGTGCCAACCAATTGTACTCTACAATAATATTTAAAATATACAATATACAATATAGAGAGAGAATAATATAATTGCTTATGGATTACCACTAAAATTGGATCTTAATTAATAATCGACGCCCCATCCCATAAAATTTGGTTTCCTTTCTGTCATCTCATATTAATTATTCAATTTTTTTCTCTCTCTTCCATGAAATAGGAAAATTAACTCAATTAAATTTATGTTTGTATATATTTAATATAATAAACAATATATGCATAATATATATATATATATATATATAGTACTTTTTGTTTACTATACATAAGAAATTATTTTATATATAGTATCTACTAGTTAATACACATAAAAAAACAATATTATACATAGTATATAATAGTGAAATATACGTAATATATAAGCACAAGAATATATATACTTGTTCAAGGTATTGTATAATATATATCATATAAATAGTAGTATACTATTTAATGGATTAAAATGCTAGCTGAGTATATTGGGATGTTTAGAAAAGTAATTAATGTGTTTTGATATGTATTTAATTTGGTTATCACTTATAGAGGAAACTCCTTATTATTAGCCTTTTATTCATAGCGACTTTTTTTTTAATTTATGGTATAAAATCATATATATGCCCTAAATATAGAGTATATATATTGTAGATTATGTAATTTAGTTAATAATTGTAGATTACGAAATATTTTACTTATTTACTTGTATTTACATAACTTATGAAATTGGGTTATTTTGTGAGATTTGGGAATTTCCGTTAAGACAAGATATATTTGAAAACTTTAATGACAGGAAGGGTATTTTTTACCCAAATTCGTAACGGAGGACATTTTTAGCTCTTTTCCCAAAGTAGAGGGGCATTTTTGACCCTTTTCCCTTTAAAGAAATAACAAGACAACTTCTTGTTCTTTGCAGCAACAGCTGGTTTGAACAATGAAATGTGTTAATGTCCATGGCTCTTTGGTTCCTTTTAACCAGGTATGGTTTCATTTTAGGCAAACATGCTGGTGTGTTTTAAGATGTACCATACGGTATAATTTATGCCCATGTGGTTTTTTATTTATGCTGACCAGATAAGAATTTCGTAGGTGATTATGTACTCAGTAAAGCTTTAAGAAGGAAACTTGACAGTTCTAGAACCTTTAATTTCTGGACTTTTAACTTCAACAAATTTCAGTTGTAACTCAAACAAAACCTCAGTCAATCAGTACTTCTCAACCTCATACTTCAGCAGCAACTCAACCTCTACTAAAACTTGAATTTTGGTTCAAGCTTTCCGCAGCCCCTTCTCATCAATGAACTCCTGACATGTATGAGAAGTGTGGTTCGCTCGAGAAATTCCTACCTCTCTATCTATCTCTGAGATGTTCGGATTTTCTGCTCAAGGTTTCTTCTGAAACAAGCTAAAATAGTGCACGATCCTTTACAGAAAGTGTGCTAAACTGTATTGTGTTGAACTGACCAGAATTTGAAGAATTGTAAACTGCGGTTGCTGGACAATCCGTCATTCTAAATTGCAGTGTAAATAAACCAGTTGCAGAAATAAGCTGTGCAGGAACTGTCACCTGACAATTCTGGATTTTTTTCATAAATTGGACAATGCACAGTTGTAGATAGTATCTACACACAAAAGCTAAAGTTCATCTGTCTCCAATATCCTGATTCCTCATTATCCATCTCAACTCTCAGTTCAAATTCAGCTTCGAACTTATAGCAGCATATAGTTAATCACATAGGAAATTTTCAAAACCAGCTTTTATACAAGACTCCAGATTCAATATGCCAAGGCCTCACTCCAGGCAATAGACATCTTTCTTTTTGCAACAAATTTACAAAGTAAACAAATGTACTTCTTACAAATATATATTAACAGTAGCAAACCTAACCACCTGATCCAACTCTATGTATATAGTGAAAAACAATTGTAGATAGAATTACATATACATTCAAGAATACATCACACTCACAACTCAACCCGTAATATCTAAATTCTGAACCCCTAGCCCAATGTGTATCAAAAGAAAACAAATGTAAGGTAAGCAAACAGAGCCATAGCTATAGAGGACATGCATAAGGGGGTGGATGATGATGAGCTGTTGTTGGCGCGATTAGCAGCACGAGCACCAGGAGCAGCACGAGTCCATTTGGCGGTTGTAGACCCACTACTAGCCTTGCTTCCACCGCTCACGCCCCCCCTAGCAACGGTAGGTGTTAGGAGGATGCACATGATGATAGAAAGCACAAACACAATCTTCATAACGTTCTTCATCTTTTTTTCTCAGGTATTGAGTTGTATTGGCTAATTTGATTTAACTTATACTCACTGAAAACCTTTCTTCCTCTTGTGTCTTTCTCTTTTTGGTGTAAGATAAAAGTTTGGATATGCAGAAAAAATACAAGCTTGTGTATTTATATTGGAATTAGGCACTGGTCGTTTTATCATTAAATACAGAGTCAATTTGGTTACAGAGTGGACTAGGAAATTTATTTGACATGGTCTGAAAAAATCAACTGGCTAGTGTCCAACTTGACAAGTATGTAGAATAGTCAACAGGAAGTTGGAAAACAAAATGGAGGAAACAAAAAACTAATTACATAGGCTGCTTCCTGGTTTGAATAGATTCCAAAAAGAAATCTTCACATGTTAAAAAGAACTAGATTAATATTTAATACTATCGTTTTTTGAATACGCAGACGCAGCAAACCGATCTTTGAATTAGATTAATATTTAATTTTCGATGTTTTCATCAGTGCAGGGATCCCCCAATTTTTCAGTTATAACATGTGTGTAATTACAAGATCAATGTGAAAAGATTTGACAGGATGATCTAAAAAGAACTTGCTAGTATCACAGAAACTATTTAGTAAAAATTAACTGCTGAGAAGTAATTTTAAATAGTCTGAAAACTCATAGAATTATTAGAAAAGAAAGCGTTATCGAGACCTACAACTTCCAACATTCTGATTTTTTAATTCTGAAATTCGAATAAATGTTTCCTCTTTATTGTTGCTAATAACATTTATGCTGGCGTTCTACATTGAATGTCACTTGTTGCTAATTCATTACTGTAATTTACAAGTTGGAGGCACCCACCATTACTATAGTTGCCACGGATATTGACAGAATATCGGGTCATTTAAGTTTTATGTGATCTCGTCGGTAACTAATATGAAAATAAATTTTCCTTTAAAGGCCTCTGCTGTTGATCGACATCTCCACATCAATCCGGGATGTCAATACATTCATATAAATGACTAGTGAATTTTCCAAGCTTTGCGCAGTCATAAAAGACGTTAGTGTATTTATCCACGGAGGGGGTTGATATCTTTTAAGGGATATTATGGGCATCTTCAAGGTTTTCTAGATAACAAGAGAAAACAATTGATTGATGTTTTGAGCTAGCTCGATCTACGATATGTTGAAATGAGATGTTCTGTCCTAGCGAATGTTCATTCTAGAGTAAGACTTGTTAAAACTGAAAGTGTAGATATTTATCCTTTTTCAACAGTAAGAAAATAATGTTTTGTTCCCCCTTTCAAAACTGTGTTAGAATTTTGATATAGAATAACGTTTCAAACTGAATTTAGTCGTTTGTTTCAGTAATTGGCGTTGCAGTCTTGGACCTACATCACTTGAGCCTTTCTGTCAAGTGGTTCTTTTGAAAGTTGAACAATTTGGAAAGTGAATTAGAGATTCATGGATTTATTAGATCTAGCAATTGTACCAAGTTTCAAATATGGCTAGAAGTATAGTGCTTCTCCTAGTACAATAATGTTAACATCAATAAATTGCTTCACTTTGCATCAAGCTTTGTCGTAATAATGTAACAAGTTTCAGATAGTCGCATAAGCAAGGAAAAACAGAGTTTTGGTATTTCACTTGTAACATTTTTATAAGTGTACGTAGGGAGCTCGAAAGCACCAATACTGTGGACAATAGTGCTCTCAAGTGTGCAATTGATCACATTCTCGAGGTTCAACAGAAGGGAGAGATCAATGAGGATAATGTCCTTTACAACGTCGAGAACATTAATATTGTTGTATGTTCGAAAAGTTCCTAGTTTTAGTTTTCTGCATTAAAATCTGTTACTATTTCTGTTACAATAAGTTTTGGCATGTGTTTCTGTCACAAAGTATTAAGTTTGGATGGTCAACTGGATTACTTTCTCTTCAATGTCATAGACCTGTTTATGTTTTCCTGGCTTGGATTTACAGCTGAGAAAACGAATTCTTATAAACAGATAGCTGAACAAATGCAGTGTGTTCTTAGATACTATAATAGCTATTTGCATGCCATTCATAGGTGTATCAGAGTCAGTATTCAGTGTGATTAAGGATTTGTGTCTTAGACATCTTTTATCAATTTTAGAACATATCAAAGAGTACATTTCCTTCTTTATGAATTGATTAATACACAGAACTTCCTTTGCCTTGATAATATATAATCAATGAGGTAATTTACAAACAGACTTGTTGCCAATAATATTATTTTGGAATGATGAATGTTCATATATGGTAACTCCATTGTAGTTTTGGACATGGCTTCAGATAGATTACATAGACACTGGACTATTTGCACATTCTCTATTTATGTATGTTCCCAACTCCATATTCAGCTTTGAAGTTCCAGCAACATTAGTCCATCACACAAGAAATTTTATACACAACTCCAGGTTCAATTATGACAAGGCCTCACTCCAGGAAATAATATATCTTTCTTTTTACCATAAACTTATAAAGTAAACAAATAAATGCAATTCATACAAATATCTATTAACAGTAGCAGATCTAACCACGGGTTCGCTGGTACGGTTCAACTTGAAACCCGTGACTCGGTCTGAAAAAATCGCCTAAAGTGTCCAACGTGACAAGTACGTTGAAAAGTCAACAGGAAACTGGAAAATATAATGGAGGAAACAAAAAACTAATTACTACTAGTACATAGTTTGCTTCCTTTTTTGAATAGAGTTCAAAAAGAAAGCTTCACATGTTAAAAAAAAAAAAAAAAATGAAGAAGCAAAAAACCTATCTTTGAACTAGATTAATATTTAATAATTGTTGTTCTCATCAGTTTTGATATCCCCCAATCTTTATGTTATTACATGTGTGTTACAAGATCAAAGTGAAAAGATTTGAAGGGAAGATCTAAAACGAGCTAGTACCACAGCAAATAATTAAAAATCAAGCGGTGTGAATTTTGAATTATTAGAATAGAAAGTGTAGTCGACCTACTACCTCTAAAGTTTTGAAATTCGAATCAATATTTCCTCTTTAGCGTTGCTAATAAAATATTTAGGCTGCGACGTTCCTTTATTGAAAGTCAACAAAGGCTAATCCATTAATTTTACAAGTTGGGGGCACCCACGAATTCATTACTATAGTTGCTAAATATTGACAGAATATTGGGTCATTGAAGTATTAATTATGTGATCTCGTCGGCCACTATCGCAGTCATAGAAGACGTTTTTATATTTAGATTGGATATAGTTTGATCTATTTATATAATTAATTATTGTATGGCTATACATACATACATGAAGAAGTATATCTTTTATCGTTATATACATTAATAAAATAAAGAATATTTACCTAACGCTGTAATTTAATTAACATGTCAAAACACACTTTTTCATTTTACCAAATTCACTTATAATGGAAAGTTACATCTAGTTACTTTATCAATAACTTCATAGTGTAAGAATTCTTTTACACCTTTAGGATATAAAAGTTAAATTCACCATAAAAAGTTAATAATGAAACAATTATTAGAAGTTAGCAGTTATGAATGTATGAGGCCTGATTAGTCAGAGGAAAATGAGAGGATAGCCAAGATCGTAGACAGCAAAAAATGCGATTAATTTCCACCAATGACTTTGCAATTATAACCAATTTCAGCTTTAAAAGTTTCAGCTTTGGCTCCTCATTCTTCCTCAGTTTCTTCCTTTTTCTTGTTGTATATATTGGAATTCCAGCCTAGTGTTCCAGGACCTTCCCCACCCTATAATTTTAAAGTAACCTCAATTTTCCTATGATTTCTCATCTCATTGTCTTTATGTTTTAATTTTGCTCAGTTCTGATTTGAGGATTTAAATTTTGTTGATAGGTGTTTGATAAAAAATGGCAGATGGTGAGGATATCCAGCCACTTGTCTGTGATAATGGAACTGGAATGGTTAAGGTACGAAATACTTAACACATTAAATTTTCCAAACATTCATTAAAAATAAACTCTATTAAGAATAATTTGAATGGATAAATGTCATTAAAGGATAGCTCGGAGCACTAAACTTTCGCTATATAAGGGATTCGATGAAGGACTAGATCATGTTGACTTTACACAAATTTATGCCAGGACACCCATTATTTTTTGGCCATTTAGCAATACGTGTTGCTGAAATTTCTACATAATAAGTTTGTCACGACTTGCCAGAATTATTAGAGATTTGGTTCTAGTGATCGTCAAGATTTATGGCAAGGCAATCTGACGAAATTTTATGGTGATCCGCTAGAAGCGACAAGATTTGGTTGCTAATTTCTGGCGATTGTCAGGTTTTGTGACAAAGCAACCTGATGAATCCTAATTTGTGAAGATTTAGAGGCTGATTTATGGTACTGATTTTTGGCCGCAAATCTACTTTTTTAAAAACATTTTTAAACGAGGTAAAATTTAAATAGTGACACTGAAAGATCCTGTTTGTGCAAATCACCCTTAACTTTATCGTATGCAAACTTATTTTGCATTTCAGCGAGAGGCTAATACCACGACTTAAATTGCTCACATGGTGACGACCCTTACCATTGCGCCAGTGCTCCCATTTAACGGATAAAATGCCACTGATTTGCCAATTATATATTCCTCTTTTTGACTTGTGTAATGTGATTTCATAGGCGGGATTTGCTGGAGATGATGCTCCAAGAGCAGTATTTCCTAGTATTGTTGGTCGTCCTCGTCACACAGGAGTAATGGTAGGAATGGGGCAAAAAGATGCATATGTAGGAGATGAAGCTCAATCCAAACGTGGTATTCTCACTTTGAAATACCCTATTGAGCATGGTATTGTTAGCAATTGGGATGATATGGAGAAAATTTGGCATCATACTTTTTACAATGAGCTTCGTGTCGCCCCTGAAGAACATCCTGTTTTACTTACTGAAGCACCCCTCAACCCAAAGGCTAATCGTGAGAAGATGACACAAATCATGTTTGAAACGTTTAATACTCCTGCAATGTATGTTGCTATTCAAGCTGTTCTATCCTTATATGCTAGTGGCCGTACAACAGGTGAATAATTTTTTCATATTCATCATTCTGCATTTCCTAATCTTGTTCAGAAAGTTGAAGCATTTAGAAATTTCATGTGGCACAAACATCGTTTTGCTGTAATATGTCAAAAGCAGTATCATTTGATAGTCCCTTCATCCCAATTTTATGTGGTATTGTTTGGTTGGTATGGATTTTAAGAAAAAAATTAAAATCTATGGTCTAAAACAAGCAAATGGACGTAAATGGTTTCTCATATTCTTCATTCCTCTGTATCTAGTGTTTGAGAGTTCAATCACCTGAGAAAAATTTATCCATTCAGTACGTTATGTAGGACCTAAGAAAGTTCTTTTTTTATTTTGTTATTCCATCCAAAACTTCACTCTCTTACAATCCATGCAACCTAGTGAAAATACGGTATAGTGGAAGAGAAAAAATCTATATATATATATATATATATATATGATAACTATTAGTTGGAATTAAGTTCTAATCATGTTAGTACGGTTACTTCAGGTTGATGCTTTCTACGAGTACTTCAGTCTTGTCATATATTTATATGCTAGTGGAAAATATAAGGACTTCTAATGTTGTTTACTTTTATTTATAGTATAAAATTGGACTTCAAATGGAGTGACATAAATTGTGAAGATTCATAAATAGTCAATCCCAACCAAGTAAAGCAGTTGTTGTATTCAATTCTTATCAGCAGAGTGAGCATTTATTTTTGACTTGGCGCAAAGAAAGTAAACAAGAAAGAAATTTTGGTTTGCACAACTTAATCAATAATAAATTGTTCTAAGGAAACAGTGAGAACCTAGATTCTGCTATAACATTGATTGAATTTCACATGTAGGTATTGTCCTGGACTCTGGTGATGGTGTCAGTCACACTGTCCCAATCTATGAGGGTTATGCTCTGCCACATGCTATTTTGCGTCTTGATTTGGCTGGTCGTGACCTGACGGATCACCTAATGAAAATCTTAACGGAGCGTGGTTACTCATTTACCACTACAGCAGAACGAGAAATCGTGAGGGACGTGAAGGAAAAACTCTCATACATTGCTCTTGATTTCGAGCAAGAATTGGATACATCAAAGACTAGCTCTTCTGTTGAGAAGAGCTATGAGTTGCCTGATGGTCAGGTTATTACGATTGGCGCTGAGCGTTTCCGATGCCCAGAAGTACTTTTCCAGCCTTCAATGATTGGAATGGAAGCTGCTGGCATTCATGAAACAACGTATAACTCGATCATGAAGTGTGATGTGGATATCAGGAAGGATCTTTATGGAAACATTGTACTTAGTGGCGGTTCAACTATGTTCAATGGAATTGCTGATAGAATGAGCAAAGAAATTACTGCATTGGCTCCAAGCAGCATGAAAATTAAGGTTGTTGCTCCACCAGAAAGGAAGTATAGTGTTTGGATTGGAGGCTCTATTTTGGCTTCTCTAAGTACCTTCCAACAGGTTAGTAATAACTTGGAAATTGACTTAATGCAACTATGTTTACTGTCATTAGTACATATTGTTAGTCTGCTAGTGTTTTAAGTCTTTTGCCATATCATAACAATTGTTGGCATATATCAGATTCTTGTGGAACTGTTTCTTATTCTAAGTCATAATTGTAGTTCCAAAAGCGTCAAATTTGGTTAAAAGAACAGGACTAGTGCTTCTCACTGTTACATGCGTAACGTTCAGTTACATCAAAACATGTCTGATTCAGTAAGTTTCATCTGTATATATGTTCTGTTTCCTCCTATTACTCACTGACTCACTATTTATGTTCTTTTGTCATATCATAACACTTGTTGACATACAGTTAGTCAAACATCTCTATAACGGCATCATTTGTCCGGATGCTGTTATACTGAACATATAATATACCATAACATTAAAAATCGTTTAAGAAAACTTGGTCGTTTTAGTGAAATGTTATTATAGAGAAGTCTGACTGTATATCATTTTCTTGTGAAACTGTTTCTTTATTCTTAGTCATAAAGCCTTGACAACTCGCTTCGATTTGGCAAAGTTTAGTTCCTAAACTTTATAAAATTTGGTTAGATGATTGTCATTGTTACATGTGCAAAGTTCAGTTGCAACATATATGTTTCTGTTTCCTCCTATTACTCTCTGTCTCTTTCTTTATGTTCATTTTCCTGATGAGGCGATATACTTTATTTCACTTTGAATTGCAGATGTGGATTGCAAAGGCAGAGTACGACGAATCTGGTCCCTCCATTGTCCACAGAAAATGCTTCTAATTTCTTAGCATGTAACTATAAGTTACCTTGTTATTACAACCAAGGCAAAGAATTTTTCCTGAATTGGCAGAAAATACAGATTTTCATGTTGTGAACCTTTACTCTTTAACTGTAACTGGAAATGCTTTAGATGATATCTGTATGTTACATGCAGAAATATTGATATGACATCCTGTTTCATTTTACCACAGCAACAATCATGGTCAAATTCATAGGCAATAATAGTATCGCACGTGTGCTATTATGTTAGCTTGTTTTTGGGCTAGTCTGTGAACTATTGTGTCTAAGGAAACTATATGAGAAGATAAAATGTGCTAAGTATTATAAATATGGTAAAAACAGTAAACGGATCAATCCAGGCTTCTGAAGGTCTCAATTCTTCTAAAAGTATCAATCATCTATTCTACATATATCAATCTTTCTAAATCTTGTACTAATTTTTAAGGACGAAACTGTAGCTTTTGTACTCTTTTTGCTCCATGGTACCTGCAATGTCCAAATATTAGGCCCAATACCGAATTAGGCCTCCACACTTTGATCCCAAGTATTAGAAACCTTAATTTTGACCCAACCCAAAAAGAAGTGATTCAGTGAGTGGTATGATATTTGGACTTTTGGCCTTATTTTGTGTTGGTCTTTAATTTTTGGCCCTCAAGACACAAATTTTCCACGGAGCGTATCTATGTTTTTGCAATATAATATCCCACAAATTATACCCTGCCTCTTAAAAAACTTATGCCCCACTAGGCATAAGTTCGATTGTGAAATCCAAAATAAGACCAGCCTGTTTGAAGGGAAAATCGTGCCATTTCTTCAAAATATCATCCTTTCATATCAAAAAGCTACATCGAAAGAGGAGTATTAGATTTGCTAACATTTCTTTTTTTGAAAATTACTTCGACTCTCCAATCAAAGACCAGAAGCTTTTTCGAAAAAGAAAAAAAATTCAATTACCCTTATATTTGAAGAGAGATTATTAATGCAATTATACACATTTAAAATATGCATAAACTACCATCTATCGTCCACGCACAATGCATTTTTATCAAGTGTGTCCAGCTTCATGAATCTGGAGAGATATAAAATGTAGTTTTTGTAATTCATAAAATCATTTGCCTATTTATTAAAGTGATTTCTACAATTGCTAGAATTAAAATCGTTATCTAGATGCTTCAATTTCCAGTATTTCTTGATTGTTATTTTCTTTTATACAAATGTTGACTAGAGGTTATGGACCACATATGTGTAATTTGTTCATCCATAAATTCCCTGACCAAAATCCCTAATTTTTCAACGCACACATCATCTACCATACTTTCCCCCAAAAATGTAGGGGGTTTCTGTTGAATTTATTAAATGTGAGGAACTGAATTTTGAAAATTTTGTCTCATAAGCTTCAGGATTGATCACTAAAGTTAGCATCTACATACCTGAAATGTTGGCCCCAAAATTTATGACAAAATGACAGGTTTTCCTATTTATTGTTGATGAATTTGATACTCCTAACTTCTTCTTCTTCTACTACTACTCAACCTTCCCACCCAACTTCATTTATGCATTTACTACCCAAATTTAAAAGATTGGTTAGCAGTTAGCCATAAGAGATGATTTCATATCCCAGAATAGCTCTGACTCAACTTGGCCACTCCTGCTTCATGCAGGCTTTGGTGGTTATAGTAGCTCAGGAAGTCATAAATACATAAGTAACCGGTAAAAACTTTGGAGACCACGGTTTAAATTTTAATAGAGAAAAAGAACGCAAGGGGTCATTTAGTAGGAGGTATTTGATAAAATAATATTGGTACTAGCTTTGGATCATTTAATCCCTTGTTTGATGGTGTTCTCAACCTATATATTACTAATACATGTCCTATTCGGTATTATTCTTGTACATAGTAAACCATGGCATTAACAACACCAGTACTATTTCCATTTATACACCCTATTCAGTACTATATCGAAACTATGCAACGCGTGTTATTTAATACAACAAACCAAACTCTCGATAAAAAATAATGTTAGGATAACTAATCCCAACATAAATCGTTCCAGCATTACTACTACACCCCATCCAATATTATTTTTATACACCCCACCAAATGACCCCAAAATGATTTCTTCATGTCTACATAAGTCTTAATGGACAAAATTACCCATGATCTTTTTTTACCCCTCCCTTGGAGCTCCCGCCTTTTTGCTTCATTGATGACTTGAACTCATAACATTAGGGTTGTAGGTAAAGAATGCTTAGCACCTGAGCAATCTTCTCTTGTCAACTACTCATAACTTGACGACCTATTTGTACTAAATAACATGTACGTAATAAATAATCGAAGTGCATGAGCCAATCGTTTTGACAAAAAAAAAAAAGGGTACATACTCCCTCCGTTCACTTTTATTGATCCACTTTTGACTTTTCACGTTGTTTAAGAAATAATACATGAAGTGTGTATTTTACCATGATGCTCATATTAATTGGTATATAATGGTATTGGTTTTGGAAAATGATTTGGAATGAATAATTAATGTTAAGGGTAAAACAGGAAAAAAGAATTTGTCTTGTCTTGATATGTGAAAAATGACAAGTAAAAATGAAAATTTATTTTAAAAATAGTACACAAGTAAAAGTAAACGAGTACTTAGCAACCTTAAATATCAGACCATAAAGTTTGGTCCAGCAAGAATGAGAGAAAAATCATAAAGACGAAAACATCATAACAAAAAGGCAGATCAGAGATTGATTGCATGCCGCGTCCGTAAAGACTAAAGGAGAATTAATTATATTGACTTATTTTAGCAGGTGGACTTAATTGCACAAGTCATTGAAAATGAATGTGCCTATTGAATAGAATGAAAGAAGAAAAAACAATACTCTTAACAAAAAAGTATATGTTTGAACAGAATTCAGTTCACATGAAACGTGATAATTACTAATAGACACAACAACACGCCTACAGTAGTCAAAAGTTGAGCCGCCGTGCATTAGAAAAAGACTCAAAGTCTCCTTTTTAAATTTTTAAATCGAAAAGACAGTGAATCTAAATTTTGTTCGAATTTTTCAAAAATAAAAAGACTTTAAATATCTTTAAAAATGACATCAGATGTGTTTCAGATCTTCCAAAAATAATGAATTTTCAGAGAATCCGACACAAATGTAACATCACTTTCATACTCGGGCAATAATAATTTTGAAGAGACTAAGCAACATAAGTTGAAGCTTGTTTCATTTGCTTGGTGTAAATCAAGTTTAGAGCACGTTCATGAGTTATATGGCAAATGAAATAACATGCAGAAAATTGATACATGATGCTGCTACAAGTTCAAGACAGAAAATTTGGAGAACAGAGTTTCCTCTTAGAGATGTCATTTATTAAGGAAATTACACTTTATATGACAGCTTATACACTGATAAGGAGTTGATCTAACACCTTTACAATCCCATAATCACCCAGTACATTTTACAACTAAGTAACTCTGGTTCCAGGGCTTAGTTGCTATTTACAAAATGGTGACTTAGGAAAGAACAAAAATTGGATGTTTGATTTGTCATTTTTTTAATAGGTCTATACTCTCTTTTTTTTCCTACTTATGCACTGGATCTCCATATTCTCCCTTCCAAAGAAATAACAATTATTGAAACATCATCATGGTACCGACGTCGATCCCCTTGTGGTATTTCAAGCAGCTCATGAAACTCCATACCTGAAAATAAAACACAATCACACAGATTAGTCTAGTTCTCCTAAAAATTACTACTACATATTTTTCCCCTTAGCATAAGTAGAAGTAATTACCAGCTTTTTTTGCAGCACGAAACAATACTTTCTCGATGAGATGTTGTGCTGGATCTCCTTCGGGTGACCATGAGATGAAATGTTCGACTTCTAAAACGGCTTCTTCGTTTGTGAAGTACTGATAGAGCCCATCAGACGATAGTATCAAAAACCGGTCTCTTGGCCCTAACCTGTGATGATGGAGAGATGGAAGACAGCTGATGTAGGGGGAAGTCCCAACATAGTCGATTCTGAACATCTCAAGAAGGGCATTGTTCCATTTAGGCTGCAGGAGAGTGAGAGAAGTTGAAAGTTAATTATGCGTTTGAGCAATTTTAAGTAAAGAAAAGAAAGACAAGCGATCAAAAACAGAGCATATAGTTGTTGATTCAGTAATTCCACGCCTCATTTAGCCATCACTTAACATGAAAATGGTTTTTGACAAACAATAAGCCTGTTGGAAATAAGACGGCTAATTCTTTTGTACGTTTATAGGTTCTTGAAACAGTATTAATCCGAATAAGGGGCGCCAACATATTTGATTAGTAAACTTCAAAAAGATGCTTAAAAGAAAAGAGCATCGAAATTTTAGATGCCAAATGAACCTTTTGCATATTATCTGGTAGACAAAGAAGAAACAATCAAATTTCAGTTCTGTTTTTCTATCATAACGAAAAATAGAAGTAAATTATCCATGCTTCTAAGTTGTATAGCAAAAGAATTGGTAAATGCAAAATGTTGCTCACAGGAACAACACATGGATGCTAACAAGTAGCATCTGGTCTAATATGCCTTGAAATTACAGCAAAAAGTAGCTTTTGCCATGTGTTGCAAAAGGTTCATAAAAAAGCATAAACTTCGTTCTCAAACAAGATATATCAAATCTGTATGGTATGAATAAAGCCAGAATTCTTTCACAAGCACAACAAAGGGAATCAAAAGCACTTGTTTTTTTCCCCTTCTATACTCTCAAGGGTTGACTTATTAACAAGCTAAAAGGCAAATATAATATTCCAAAAGTACCTGTTTGAGGAAACCAGCACCAAAAGCCCTAGTAACCTTCAAAGAACCTTTCACCCGGTCATTCATTAAGGCACATGCATCATCTGGATGTTCACTTTTTATTCTTTGAACTTCCTGAAAACACAACAAAAAAAATTAAGTTATTCAATTGAACCAATTTATTAGCCTAAAGAACATCTAATATAAGAAAATAGATTGCCAAACCTCTTCAACAGAGGTGCTATGATCTGTACTAAGCTGAAAAGCAGTTAAGTTAGGTATACAATTCGACTCATCGACATCGAAAAGCTCAAGATCTTTCAAAGTTTCTTCATTGATCCTCTCTAAATCTTGGCTCCATAGATTAGGCTCCTTTTTCTGAGCTAAAACAGCTCGGCTATCGCCAACATTCATTATGTAAACATCCTCTCCTTTCATTAACATAACAAGAACACAAGAACCCATCAAAGCTAATTCAGGATTCTCCATATTCATCCTATCAGCTAGATCTAAATATGCCTCCTCTGTTTTCTTCAATGCTTGTGAAAGAGCTTTCAATACATCTGCATGATTAACTGATCCTGATGATCCATTTAGTTGCTCTTTCAATCTCCTGTCAAGTTCTAATCTTTCACGGTCCCATTCGCATCGCCATCTCCTTTGATTTTCTTCCCATTTCTTTGATACTCCTCTGTACCTATTCTTTGAACCCTTTTTCTTTTTCTTTAACCGCGAATCGGAAGAAAAATCGTCTCCTGCTGATGGATAATTCTCTTGCTCAACACATCTTGAACAACCATCTTTAGTCCTATCCCTTGAAATCTCATCATCAAGTGTCTGATTGGATTCTTCCACTACTAAACTTGGGATTGTAATATTATTGTCATTATTATCAGTATTAGATGAATCTGACTTGTCATCCCATAACAATCCCTTAAGCTCTTTGTGAACAGCTGGGTACAAATTAGATACCAAAAAATCAGGTGCATCAGGACCATTAAATCCATCATAAATCCCAACAAAAACCCAACCATGTTCTTCAGATACTACAACATGAACACGATCCTCACCAGCTTTCCCTTGAGCCCACTGAAGATTCTGATTTTCTAAAGAATCGTCATCATCCAAACTGAACTCACTGCTAAAATTCACACTACTAATAGTCAATTCATTTTGCTTCTCAGAACCAACAACCCAATCACTTTCTTTTACTGAAATTGACCCTTTAATTGGTGCAACAATAGAATTTTGACCTCTTGATAAGGTTTTCGATATAGCTCTTTGAAGAACCCGAAAAAAAGACCCTTTTCTTGATCTGGATCGAAGAGCATAACCATGTGAATAACTTCTCTGAAACTGATTATTATTATTATAAGAACAGTCACGAACCCTTTCCAGGGGGCCTGAATAAAGACCGCGATCAAGCGGGCCCGATTGAAACCCGCGCTCAATCGGTCCGGACATGAACCCGCGTTCAATCGGGCCTGAAATAAGGCCCGAAGTGAAAAGCGGGCCGGAGTGGATTGAATTGTTTCTTGGAATAGGTTGAAGTGGTATTGAAGCAAATGAAGTGGACGCCTCAAAAGCTGAAGAACGATCAATACTGTTGTAAGAATACAGATCAACAAACGCCGTTGATAACGGCGTTGATGTGTTGGCGCTAACGGAAGCACCGGAAATTGAACGGAAAGTTGTGGTTTCTTCTGAGTGGACTTTTGAGGATGAGATACGGGTCGGGTCGGGTCGGACGTAGCAGAATGAATGACCCAAATCTTCAAGCGGGTCGGAATTCATGAAAGGAATATCTTTATGGCGACGACTCTCAACGGCGGCGCCGCTAGTGAAACATACACTAAGCTTTCCTACGCCGTTTCCCATTGGAAAAAAAAAACTCTTTGAAAATCAATATAGTTCAAGTGGTTTTTTTCTTAAAGATTCATTGAAGAGTGGAGAGAAAAATGGGAGAAATGAGGAAGAAAGAAGAGGTGAAGCAGAGAGGAAGGGGGCGTTGACTTTTGGGTGGGGTGTGTGTGGGAAATATAAGTAAATGAAAGTAGAGAGAGAGTATAGTAACAGTGACAAGTTTGGAGTTTGGTCATTTGTTTGGTTATATATTTCTAAAGTATTAAATTCTACTCAGTTCCAAAAAACATATTTTATTTTTTTTATTAGGATCCGTTGGCCACAGGAATTATTCGTTTTTTTTCAGAAAATATTTATATTTGAAATTTGAAAAATAAGAATGTTTTTAAAGTTTTTTATTTTTTTCACAACTCAAACAAATACATATCAATAAAAAAATATAATTTCAAATATTATAGTCAAACACAACTCCAACTTTAAAACTTTAAAAAAAAAGTAAAAAAGTTTTTGAATTCTATGACCAACGTCTACTTAGTTTATGTTAAAAAAATTAACACATTTTTATGAGATGATTTAACAATTTAAGTTTATAAAATGATTTAGAATTATAAAAGTATCTAAGGTTTATTTTGAATCACATATTTTAAAAGTTTTTTTAAAAATTTTATGACAAATTAAACTAAAACAGTCTTTTTAAAATGGAAAAATTATTGTTTTTTTCCAATTACTTTCGGCCTTTAGTGTGTGGGAGGCGTTGACGTGAAGCTCTAGACTGCAGACGCCTCCCCACCCCCTGACTTTTTATCCCCCAAACGTCACCCTATTCCCTTTCACACCAAATTCATTACTCCGTGCAGCACGTTACTCCGCTTTCCATTTATTTCCATTTATGATGAAAGCCAGCACCGGCTTAATATAAAAAATAGTATCATATTTTTTTTAGTTTATCTTAAAAAGAATGATTTATTTTTATATTTAGAAATTATTTAATTTGAAATTTTTCTTTTATCTTTAATTAAAATTTAAATTCACACAAATATTTATGACTTGTTTTAGATTACAAGTTTCAAAAATCTTTCATTTCTTTTTTAAATTTCGTTCTAGTCAAATTATGTCACATAAAATAGGACAGAGAGAGTACCTTTTAGTTATATGATTATGAAATTTTTATTATAGAAAGTATTATAATTCAATTTATTGAAAATATCAATAAATTATTTTACTTAGAGCCCGTTTGGATTGGCTTATAAGCTGTTTTCAGCTTTTTTGAGTGTTTGGCTGGTCAGCTTAAAGTCATTTCATGCTTAAAATAAACTCAAAAAAACAATTGGATCCATTTGACTTAGTTTATCTAAAGCAGCT
Source organism: Lycium barbarum (assembly GCF_019175385.1). NCBI lineage: Eukaryota > Viridiplantae > Streptophyta > Magnoliopsida > Solanales > Solanaceae > Lycium > Lycium barbarum. The sequence continues at coordinate 166,499,439 of NC_083337.1, forward strand.
TATAAGCTGAAAACAGCTTATAAGCCAAAAAAAATAAGTTGGACTATCTCAACTTATTTTTTTCAGCTTATAAGCTGCAAACAGCTTTAAGCTGTAAGCCAATCCAAACGGGCTCTTAGTCCGCTTCTCACATATATAACTTTCCTGGTTTGGTTTTTCAATTGAAAGATTTGAAATACACCTTCTCCTATCGAGTTTCATGTCATCATTTCTTTCTACTCAATAACACTGAAAAGCGCTTTCATGTGTTAACATCTGTTGTAGTCTTCAATTTTTAAGTATAAACCAACTTCATTAAGAAAATATCTGTATACGTTTCTTGACCGTTATATTTCGTCTTCTTGATGTTATTTCTCATTATTTCTGTGAGACGTATGTGTCTAAACTTGGGTATAAGTTTTAAATCTTTTTGTTTTATGACTTATTTAGCTGTTTTTGTGTTCAATTTAAATCGTTATTTATTTTTTCATGAATTTCTCTTCTTTAATATCATTATTTAAGTGTTTTTTTTTTTTGCAATTGTCTCATACTTCTTCACGTGGACCCCATCTTATTTTTTTTATTTCTATTATGTAGAAGAGTGGGTCCCATCTTATTTTATTTTCTTATTTTAACTATATTAAAAGAGTGGGTGGACATCCAACCCACTCTTCTAATATATATAAAATATAATATTTCAATTCACATGTCTTACTTTAATTAAGTAGAAATATTTATTTAAATAACATAATTTTATATAATAAAATAGTTTAATTATGTAAATATTCATGTTAATTAATCTTAATTAAATAAAAAGCTCTATATTCTAACCCATTACAGAATGTATTGACCTGGGACTCGGCGCAAATAGCTTTTTACCCCTTAATTGAATAGAAATTAGAAAATAAGTAAGAATTTTCTATCTTACTATAATTTTAAATTGAATGTGAATTCAAGCTTGAAGTAGCGCTCAAGCTTGTTTTTTGTGTATAATAACATATTAATAATAGGCATAATACATACACAGAACACTTAAATTTAGTCTCAGTTGGCAAGTAAGCACTCCAACTTTTGGAGTACACATATAAACACCTCAATTTGTTACCACTGTGGCTCATCGACAACAGGTGCTGACGTGGCACGTAAATTTTGAAGGTGTGTAGATGATCGTTTTGGAAGTTGGAGTGTTCAATCGACATAGTGGAAACGAGTCAAGGTGTCTAGATGTACATTCTCAAATTTAAAAAAAGAAATTTCAAATTAAGAAATTTCTAAGTTCAGTATTTCAAGTGTAAAAGAAATTTCAAATTAAGAAAACTGTAAAGCCGAGAAGAAATTTCTTAATTTGAAATTTCTTTTTTTAAGGTGTCTAGATGTACATTCTCAAATTTAAAAAAAGAAATTTCAAATTAAGAAATTTCTAAGTTCAGTATTTCAAGTGTAAAAGAAATTTCAAATTAAGAAAACTGTAAAGCCGAGAAGAAATTTCTTAATTTGAAATTTCTTTTTTTAAGGATTTTTATTGGTTAAAGTTATTGTTTTTTAATTATTCAAGTGTAAAAAAAAATCCGAGTTAATTGAAAGCTGCAAAATTGCGATTAGCGAGTATTTATTAGTTTAAGTGCACATTTATAGTCTCATGTATATGCGTTTGCCTTATTTTTGCATTTTAAAAAAAATATTTTGTGATATATTTAGGGCTTGTTTGGCCATGAAAATTGTGAGTGTTTGAAAAATATAGTTTTTGTTTTCAAAATAACTGAAAAACTTGAAAAATACACTTTGAGTAAGTTTAAGTGTCTATCTGGTCACCTTATAAGTTTATATGGCTATCTTACAAAACATGCCAAGTTTAAGGGTTCATCTAGGTATTAAGCCTAGGTCCATCTAGGTATTAAGCCTAGATGTAAGTTGATTGTAAGCATTACATATATGTGATTCGCGTGAACTTTAACTATTCCAAAAACATGATAAGTAGTACTGTTGCTTTCCATTTTAACCTTATGATTGATCTAAGAGTAAATTTGACCCAAAACCGAAAAGGGACAGAAAAGGGGACCATATGATTTTTTTCCAAATTGTATAGGCTGTTGGTCTTTATTGCACATAGTTTCGTTTTAGTATAGTCAAATAAAAAATTTCTAAAGTAATAATATTAAACAATGGTTAGTATAATATCTTCATATATACTACATTCCAAATGCTAAACTTATCCATGGAATTTTAGTTATCAGTCCCAGTCGAATCTAAAGATTTTAAATTTAACATATGCTTTGAATTACTTAAATTTTTGGAATATATTTCCTTTTTTTGTGGGGGTGGCGGTTAATTCAAGCACAATCCTCCTCGTTAAGTTCAAGAGTTCTTTGAACATATTTAAACAGACAACTTTTTCATTTATTCAAATCCTAAATTTAAAAAAGTGGAGATAAAAATAGTAAGGCGGAGAGGTTCGTAGAGTTCACGTCCTTTTAGAGCCAGTGAGGTGAGCAGCGCAATGTATCTGTGGTTAGCAATCCAAAAAGTCAAAGATCGCAGCCCAGTTAATATGTCTGGGAAAATGTGCCATGATCTACCGTTAGATCTTGAGTATTTGTGTTTGATGAAAACCACTTGGTCTTGACACGTGGCAACCCGCATTTGCCACTTATTGAACGTTTCTGCCTTCTCCGTATTACTCCCTCCTTTTGAAAATAATTGAGGATTTAACTTCTACACAAATTTAATATTGTATTTGTTATAATTAATTAAGGATATTTTAGTTAATACATTTCTTAATTTCTAGGAGTAAATGAATTTCTTAATTCATATGTTCAAGTCTGAACCTCAATTATTTTGGATCGGGGGACGTATTATTCTCTTTTAAAACTTATTTTTTCTCATCTCAATAAGCCAACAATATGTTTAATATAATTAGACAAATGTATTGTATACGGTAAAAATCGAATATATGCAAGACCGGTGAGACCGAGGTCCGAGGGGTATGACCAAATGAGCACCAGTATGATCAGACTTTTCTTCAAACAGGGGGAATTGCTCCGGATGTGGCTGATCCGAGAAAAGATAAGTAAATCTGTTGATCCGGTGTCTCGGACCAAACTTGGAGTTGCCGTTAGTCCGGTTTCTCCAAGTCAAGTTCTCATGGCCATTAGTCCGGTTTCTTCATGTCCGAGCTGAACGTGGTCGTTGGTCCGGTTAACTAGTTGCAGAATTGTCACGCGCCAAGACCGTTCTGCCATTTTGTACTGACAACCGTACGGGTGTCAGATTGTACAGCCCTACCTTATCCTTTTAGGGTTTCTTTATTCTAAAAAGGCTTTGTATTGTATGTAAGGCCCATGAGACAAAACTATAAATAGAGGACATTTCCCTACTTTTAGGGGTTGGCTTTTTGAGATCTAGAACATTGTAATAGAAATTTATATTGAAGCTCTCTTTCTCTCGGATTTTAGTCCGGATCTACAGTGTTCTTTGGCTTTGTTTATCCACTCAATACAATATATTACCATACATATATATACATATATATATTTTAGCTTAATCACCAGTACTGACACATAACACACACACACACATTATAGCATACGAACCCATACATACTTCATATCAACCAAAAGTAGATTAAACTTTATCCACATATTCTATACCTCACTTACAAATTCAATTGTCACCTAAATTCGAGGTAAAGAATTTGGCGCCCACCGTGGGGCTAGGATAATAGTTGTTTTTTTAATCTTGGCTTCTACCTTATACACGCTTGATTATAAAATCTTCTCCTAATTTCTATCAATAAACAGATAAATGGCGAGCAGCGGACAGTCTGGTCATGTTAACAACAACGAGATTGTGGCAAAAAATGAGAACAGTGGGTTACGGAACCTACCAGCTGATCCACTCGACCCAAACTCTGTTGATTGGAGGGAAGGCCTCAATCGGCAGAACATCGTGAACCAGGAGAATGCCACCCAACCGGCCACTGATCCCTTAAATACTCATAATTCAATTACTTTATCTCGAGTACAAGGCCGGAAAACACCGGATACCCCGGATGAGATTAACTTACGTTAAATTTTTGAAATGTTGCAAGAATAAGGAACCACCATCGTCAAACAGGGGATCACAATAGCTCAGCTGCAAAGTAAAAATGATAAAGCAGCCCCGGAAAGGTCCAAAGGTGCTGCCAAACCGAGAAGGGACGAAACACGGGTAGTCGAGAGTAATGGATCGGGAATCGGTTCATCCACCGAAGTTCTGAGAATGCTCAAAACCTTGGCAAAGTAGGTAGACTCAACTGAGAAGAGGGTGGAAATATATAACTCTCGGGTGGATCAGATCCCTAGGGCTCATCCGATTCTAAAAGGGTCGGATTCGAAGAGGCAAATCCAAAGGTCTTTCCGTCCCAGTGTGGCTCCGAAGTTGATCCCGAAAAGGTTCAAGATGCCAGATATCCAGAAATACGACGGAACAACGGATCCACAGGAGCATGTGACTTCGTACACGTGCGCCATAAAAGGCAACGATGTCGAAGAAGATGAAATTGAGTCCGTTTTGCTGAAAAAATTTGGGGAAACACTATCGAAGGGGGTGCTGACCTGGTATGACCATCTGCCCGAGCATTCAATCACTTCTTTTAAAATGCTAGCAGATGCGTTCATAAAAGCCCATGTCGGGGCTAAAAAGGTGCAGGCTCGGAAGGCGGACATCTTCCGCATAGCCCAAACGGGACGATGAATTACTACGAGAATTTGTAAACCATTTCCAAAGGGAACGGATGGATCTCCCTCCGGTTCAGGAGGAAGGGCTGCGCAGGCTTTTACTAAAGGGCTTAATCCTCGAAACTCGATGGCCTCGTACAAGCTGCAAGAAAAACTTGGTAGAATATGACGTTGTGACCTGGGCATATGTTCATAACAAGTACGAATCAAAGATTCGGGTAGAGGACGACCAACTCGAGCTCCCCCCAGGACCCGTAAATGTGAGCAAAAGCTCTGAAAGGTCGAGAAAAGCTTACTACCTAGAGGTCCGATCATCAAGGGACAGATACCGGCCATACTCTCATTCAGAAAAATTGGGTTTCAGGTCGGAGAAATCAATGGTGATAAATGGGGTGAGCGCCCGTCGAACAGTCGAGGTCTATCATTTAGAAGCGATGCCGGGAGTTCGGCTAACAACAAAGACTTACCAAGGATATCAGAGTACAACTTCAGCATCAATACCTAGGATCTCGTCTGGGCCATTGGCCGTATCGTAGAAGCAAGATGGCCGAGACCACTGAGATCAGATCCGGGTCAACGGGACCCGAGCGTGATGTGTGAGTATCATGGAACCCATGGACATAGAACCGAGGACTATCGCCAACTAAGGGAGGAGGAGGCTCGCTTATTGAAGAATGGCCACCTTCGAGTATTCCTCAATAAACGAGCTAAAAGCCACTACAAGGAAAGGGAATCTCACAAACGGGTTGAACCGGTGGAACCTCAGCATATAATCAATATGATAATCGGGGGAACAAATGCTCCTCGAGGGCTGGTGATGAAACGAACAAAGGTTTCCGTTGTGCGTGAGAAGCGCAGCCGGGATTATGTACCCGAGGTTTCTATGTCCTTCAGCAATGAGGATGCAGAGGGTATCATTCAACCGCACAATGATGCACTGGTAATTTGTATTTTTATTTTTAAATCACAAGTCAAACGTATTTTGATTGACCTGTAGCTCGGCCAACATCATCCGGTGGAGAGTGGTTGAACAGCTAAGGCTACTCGACTAGATTGTACCGGTAGCCCGAGTAATCAGTGGGTTCAATATGGCAAGTGAAACCACGAAGGGGGAGATTTCTTTGCCGGTCAACATTGACGGCACCATTCAACAGACGGTGTTCTATGTTATCGAAGGAGATATGAAGTATAATGCTTTTCTTGGTAGACCGTGGATTTATAGCATGAGGGCGGTGCCATCGACACTATATCTGCTGCTGAAATTTTTGACCCCGGAGAGGATAAAAACCATCCGAGGTGAACAGCCCGCTGCAAGAGAGATGTTCACAGTTGAGGAAATGCCACTCTTACCCAAAAAAATGGATCTAAAAGATGATGAATCAGTCGGAGGCAAGGACACCCAATAGAAACTAAAGGGTACGGGTTTGACAGCGGAGCAGAAGGGTTCGGACCCGAGGGAGGAAGAGGATGATTTCGGCGTACCCAGATCGTTCGTTTTACCGGATGACTCAGATGTAACCAAATCTACCGTGGAGGAGCTGGAGCAAGTCATCTTGTTTGAATATTTACCGGATAGAAAGGTATACCTGGGCACGGGGTTAACCTCAGAGCTCAGGAACAAGTTAATTAAATTTCTTCAAGCTAATGCCGATTGTTTCGCATGGTCCCATATAGGTATGACAGGTGTGTCACCGGAAGTGACGACTCACAAGCTCAATCTTGACGGGAGAATTCCCCCGGTGAAGCAGAAAATGAGGCCCATTGCAGAGCCGAAACACGCTTTCGTAAAAGATAAGCTAATAAAGCTTTTAAAAATTGGCTTTATCCGGGAGGTAAAATACCCGGACTGGCTGGCTAACATTGTGGTGGTGCCGAAGAAAGGTAATAAATTTAGAATGTGCGTTGATTATAAGGATTTAAATAAAGCATGCCCGAAGGATTCATTTCCGATGCCTCACATCGATAGAATGAGATGTTAAGTTTTCTCGATGCTTACTCTGGGTATAACCAAATCCGGATGCACCCGGAAGATCAAAAGAAAGCATCCTTTATTACCCGGTACGGGACTTACTGTTATAATGTCATGCCCTTCGGGTTAAAAAATGCTCGTGCAACTTACCAATGCCTAGTTAATGGGATGTTCGAAGAACAGATAGGGAAAACAATGGAAATTTATACTGATGACATGGTGGTCAAGTCCCTAGAAACAGAGGACCATTTAAAACATTTGCAGAAAACCTTTGATGTACTTCATAAATACAACATGAAGCTTAACCCGGAGAAATGTGCCTTCGATGTCCGATTTGGCAAGTTCTTGGGTTTCATGGTGTCGAATCGGGGGATAGAAATTAACCCGGATAAGATCAAAGTCATCAAGAATATTGAGGTGGTGAATAACGTCAAAGGAGTGCAGCGACTCACCGAAAGGATCTCAGCGCTGAGCCGTTTCTTTTCGAGGTCTTCGGATAAAAGTCACTGTTTCTTCTCCTTATTAAGGAAGAAGAATGACTTCGTTTGGACACCGGAATGCCAAAGAACCTTGCAGGGATTGAAAAGATACTTGTCCAGCCCGCCTCTGTTGTTTACACTGAAGGCAGACGAGTAGTTGTTTCTCTACCTTGCCGTATCCTAGGTCGCGTAAGTGGTGTTTTGGTCCGAGAAGAATCAGGTAAGCAATTTCCTATATATTATGTGAGCAGAACTTTAGAGGATGCAGAGACCCGTTATCCCCACCTAGAAAAGTTGGCTTTGGCATTGGTAAGTGCTTCAAGAAAGCTCAAACCTTATTTCAATGTCATCTGATATGCGTAGTGACTACTTATCCTCTAAAGAATGTCATGCATAAACCGGAATTGTCAGGTAGGCTGACCAAATGGGCCGTGGAGATTAGCGGATATGATATCAAATATAAACCTAGGACGGCCATTAAGACTCAAATCCTGGCCGTTTTTGTGGCAAATTTTACCCCCGTTATGATCCCCGATGTTGAGAAAGAGCTTTTGCTAACCTCGGGAAAGACTTCGGGTATTTGGTCTTTGCACATGGATGGGGCCTCGAACCTAAAAGGTTCCGGGCTAGGCATCGTCCTTAAAACCCCCGCCAGGGATGCCATTAGACAGTCGATTAGAACTACTAAATTGACTAACAATGAAGCCGAGTAAGAGACTATGATTGCAGGTTTGGAATTGGCTCAGAGTATAGGGGCCGAAATAATCGAAGCAAAATGCGACTCTCTTTTGGTCGTTAACCAAGTGAATGGCATCTTCGAGGTTAAGGATGAACGAATGCAAAGGTATCTGGAGAAAACCTAAGTGATGCTACACCGGTTTAAAGAGTGGATCGTGCAGCATGTACCCAGGAAGCAGAACGACGAAGCCGACGCATTGGCTAATTTGGGCTCTTCAGTCGAAGGGGAGGAAATCAACCCCGGCACTATAGTGCAGTTGGTGAATTCGGCGGTAGAAAACGGGCAAGCTGAAATAAACTCGATTGGTCTAACTTGGGATTGGCACAACAAATACATCGACTACTTGCAAGATGGAAAGCTCTCGAGTGACCCAAAAGAATCACGGTCACTGAGGACAAAAGCAGTACGGTTCTGTTTAATAGACGGTCAATTGTATCGACGGTCTTTCTTCGGACCCCTGGCCAAGTGTTTGGGTCCCGGAGAGACCGATTATGTGATGAGAGAAGTCCACGAGGGTACCTGCGGCAATCACTCCAGTGTAGACGCCTTAGTTCGAAAAATTATCAGAGCAGGTTATTACTGGAACCGGATGGAGGAGGACTAGAAGAATTTTGTCCGAAAATACGATGGGTGTCAAAGGCATGCCCCGATGATCCATCAACCCGGGGAGTTGCTACACCCGGTGATATCACCTTGGCCTTTCATGAAGTGGGGAATGGACATTGTTAGTCCTTTGCCATGGGCACCAGGTAAGGCCCGTTTTATTTTGTTTATGACTGACTATTTATCCAAATGGGTTGAAGCGCAGGCTTTCGAAAAGGTTAGAGAAAAGGAGGTTATTGACTTGATATGGGATCACATTATTTGTCGTTTCGGCATCCCGGCCGAAATAACTTGTGATAACGGTCCTCAGTTCGTTGGAAGCAAGGTCAATAATTTCCTCGAAGGGTTGAAGATCAAGAAAATTGTATCAACTCCGTATCACTCAAGTGCAAACGGACAGGCGGAATCCACGAACAAAACAATAATTCAAAATCTAAGGAAAAGACTTGAAACATCGAAGCATCACTGGAGGGAAGTTCTATCGCAGGTATTGTGGGCTTACCGAACCACATCAATATCAAGCACGGGAGAAACGCCTTTCTCGTTGGTCTACGGGGCCGAAGCCCTCATCGCAGTAAAAGTTGGTGAATCGAGCCTCCGATTCAGATACGCTACCGGTGGGTCAAAAGAGGAGGCTATGGCTATAAAGCTCGACCTCGCGGACCAACTTCGCGAAAATGCGTTGGTCCGTATTGTAGCCTAAAAACATAGAATGGAAAGGTACTACAACCAGAGGGACAATTTTCGACATTTCCAAGTTGGGGACTTGGCTCTTCAGAAAGTTACTTTGAACACCAAGAACCCCAACGACGGAAAGCTGGGTCCGAACTGGGAAGGGCCGTACAAGATAACAGGAATAACGAGCAAAGGGTCGTACCAGCTGGAATCCATAGACAGGCAACGGTTGCGCAATAACATGAATGTGGCTCATTTGAAGAGATACTACTGCTAAGGTATAGATGCCTACCCTTGTGATCATTTTTTGTTAATTTGTCTTCTTTTTTGCAGGAAGTCGAGTACCGGATGAAGTTAGGTCTGAAAACATGTGTTGCGCTCTTTTCCTTAGTACGGTTTTGTCTCGAAGTAGGTTTTCCGACAAGGTTTTTAATGAGGCAACAAGTACAACGTGTTACTTGATGAAAACGAGTTTAAGTATCCGGGAACTCGAGTGGGGACTTGATAGTGCTTACCCGATCATGCAGCTCGGATAAGCACTAGGGGACTATCATACCCACATCGAGGCTTACCCCAGAAAATAGAAAATGAGCAGCTCAACAAAGCAGATGAACGCTGTTAGGTGCTACCTCAGACAAGTCCTCAAAAATTTATATTTCTCACCTTTATCCAAAACCGGACCTTCTGTATTAGGTTTTGATGTAAGGATCAAACGATCAGAACGAAACGTGTTCACTTAGTATTTGCTACGGCAAAAACAGAAGGAAACAGATGAAGTCTTCATATCATGTACGTGCAAATACTTGCAATATAAAGAAGATTATAAAAAATTCATTTCGGATGTGTCTTCTTGTTAAACACTGTACGCCGGGGATTATCGTCGAACTCCTGACATCATTTTATCCAAATACCCTACACCGGGGACTACCGTCGAAATTCGACAATGGCAACAAGATCGCGTTGAACCAAGCCAAAATCTTTTAACACCCTCGAATGGGGGCTGCCATATCAAAATTTGACAAGGCAGGGATTCAGGTGTCCGAACCTAATCTATGATAAGTAAGCGGTCGAAAAAAATCGGCCACTAAAATGCCTAACGTGATTCGAGGACGTCTGAATTCACAAATCATAAATAAGTCCCACGGGCAAATCATTCAATCAAATCCTCGGGTAAAAATGTACCGAACGGAGGAAAAGGCCAACACATAGGCACAGGCCGGAAAAAATGACTCCGAACCTATGATTTGTTTTTTAACAGGATAAGCGATAAGGCAAAAGTCATAACAGGCGTTCGGATAAAAGAACAAAACGATAATCAAAAGGAAAATGCACATTCCGTATAAGAAGGGTTTTACATCCGAACTTCCCACAAAGCAAAAAAGCAAAAACAAAATAAAGGCTAGTGCAGGTCTTGATCTACCCGGTACGACTGGAGCCGGAGTTCTCGGAAACTGTTTGCTCGGAGTCCTCAGACTCAGGGTCGAGGGCTTTCTTAGCCTCCTCCTCGATTGTTCTGGCTTCGAGTATCAGAGCTGGGAGGTCCCCTAATCCCTGTTGAGCTTGTTCAAGGGTAACCCTCCGGGGCAATCGTGGTACGAGCCTCGACAGCCTCCTTAAGAGACTCTTCTAAGTCGAACTCAGCTTTGGCCAATTTAGCCGCTAATTCTGATCTCTCCGTCGAGAATTCCTTGAACTTGAGTAGCCGACTCGAGCTAGGCCTTAAGAATGTCATTGGCCTCGGCTGCCTCCTCGAATTTGCTTTTGTGCTCGTCACAAATCCGGGCCCTATCCTCGGCTTTCTGCTCAATAATTAATCTTCAAATCTTACACAAGTCGCGTCAACTATATAAATCTTACTAATCATATTTTTTTTTTAAATTTAAGCTAAGCTCATTTTACTGTCATACCAAAAAAAAGAGTAATTCTTTTTAAAATACATATTGGTATTGGTAACTATAGTAATAGCAATAATAATAATAAAAGTTCTTTATATTTTTACTAACATATAAATTTATGATAAAGTCAAAAACTCTTAGAAAATAACTGGTTCATGACTAAACATATTATCGCCTAGCAAATATCACCTACATATGTCATTTCAAAAGATATCACCTATATTATCTTTTTCTTCTATTCCTCTTTATCTTTAGCAGAATTTGCATTAATCAAGAAATTGCAGAACTTTTAAAATAACTTTCTTCAATATGAGTTTAGGTTTCTCTCGTTCTGTTTTAACACATTTATTTCTAATGCGTGCTACGTGCCTCTTCCACAAATGTGATCATTTTTGTCCATTCATTTAATCATTAAGATCATTCAATAAAATTTGACTATTTATAAATTAATATAGTTACTTCAATCGTTATTCTTTATCCAGCTTTGAAAGCAATTACTAGAAGTAATTTTTTTACCAACACATGTAGAGTAAAAATGTAATAATGACGATTAGGTCTATATTTATTTTGTAAGGTGGGGTGGTTGCAAATGCAAATGCAGAAGGCTAACGCTACTAGTAAAACATTTATTGTCGGCGTAGTGTTTTAGGTGGACTTGACTAAATATATTAGTAAAATAGCTCTTTCCATTTACTGATATATAGGAGTACTGTATACAAATTATAGTACAAATTAAATGCCCTTTTCAGGATTATTCTGCGTGGGTCCTAAATGAGGTTGAGGTTCCTGATTTTAACCATTCAAAAGTCAGCTGTTTTTAATGCAAGTTAATCAAATCTTCTTTTCCTGTCACTTAACTAAGTGATTAATTACCTCTCCATCGAGTTGCAGCAAATGATCACACTTTGACATTTTGATAAGACTTCAACAAAATGATGTTTGCTCCTACGAAATGCTCGTAATCATGCATTAGTACTGTTATTTGCCTCTATTTGCTTTTTGTTGTGTTTATCTTCCTTTTCCTTATCTTGTCAACTTTATTTAAAAAAAAAAAAAGTATAGCATATTTTATCCCTCAGATGTTGCTAAATTTTAATTTTAATCTTTGTAATATTTGACTAGACATATGTAATGTTTAATTACTTGAAATGTGCATTTTTGATCCTTTGAATATAAACATTCAAAACTTTCCAAAATTATTAACAATTTCGTCATTTAATTTTTTCATGAGGTATATTAAACTTGTTCTATTACTTCATATTTAAGGCTAATGTACTCCTAAAAAAGAGTCCAAATCAAATATCTTCCTACTTGAAGGGATAAAAAAGGCATTCATTATTATTAAAGGTTTTATGTGTTGAATCATATATCACAAAGGTTAAAGTTATAGTTTAGCAATAATTGAAGGACCAAAATGCTATTACCCCTTAAAAGTAATACTCCATCTGCTTCAATTTATGTGAACTTATTATTACGATATGGTTATTTGACCACGTTTTCCTTACAATTTTCCTAAATTATTTGAATTATAAATTTTGGCATGACTTCGTACAACATTTCTCTCTCGATAAAAACTTGCTTGACACTATTACTGTCTGAGATAATTACGATAATCTCATTTGTACCAAATTAGTGCCAGCTATAAAAATATGAAGTTAACGTAAAAATAAAAAAATAAAAAAGCACAATTGATTATTCTGTATGTGATTTTTCTAATGTTAATAATTTATAATAAAATCTTACACATTGTAAGTCAACTAGTCAACTAGTGCTGATTGATAAATAAACTTTTTAACTGCAAAGAAATTCATACAACTAGTGCCAATATACATTAATTAATTGTTAACCAAAACACTCCACATAAAAAACTAGGAGCGGTAAAGGGTGAAGCAAAAAGATGGATGTTGACAAGGTATAATAATATTATAAGGTGAGCTGATGACATAAATTAAAAGTGATTTAAAAGATGATATTATGAACAAGAACCTAGGTTAATTAACGAATTAAACAATAGCAAAGCTAGTTAAGTTTCCACTCGCATTATTATAATAATAATAAGAGTTCAAAGATATAATGATTCAACATTGCAAGTGGAGAACCCCCTCCTAACGCACCTTCTCCACAATCTCTTTGATGATGACCCACTCATCACCCCTTTTGTGTCCTTTTGCCTTTCATTTATGGATGCTCCTTCTAATTGTCTCAAACATCATTTATAGCTTCACCTCTCCTTATTTATTTTCTTAGTATTACAAAATCGCTAATTTACGATAGAAATCTCTCATGAAATTTGGCTTGTCGGAAATTTTCATACGGATTTTTTGTCAAAAATTCCTTACCGGCGAGCTAATTTTTATGGAACATCCGTTAAAAATTAACGATTTTCTATTAGTGCTTTATTGACTTTATCATTTAGAATTATTTATTTGCTCATATCATTTCCTTAGTATTTCATAATAGACTTAATTTTTTCAACAATCTTTAAAATGTACTCCATGAAAGAAATGTCACATTGTCACTAGATCTAATCTAGTTACTCGTAAGAGGTTTAAGTCGTGTGAAAAGTAGGTGAAGATACTGTTAATCATTTGGGAGTGAAGCAAGGGGTGTATAAAAGAAAGGAAACTAATTAAATTTGTCTATATATTATTTGAAATTGAGTGGACTTTACTATTAGTTAAATTTTTTGTCCGAACTTATCCTATCGTTAGGAAAAAGTTCTTTTTTTTTGCACTTGACCCTTTAATGGAGCTCTAATAAAAAGGTAATTCCATAACTCAGCCGAAAATTGAGAGGGCTAAATTTGAACATTTTTCTTAAAGAATTAGGATACGTGAAGTTCATTCATTCACACTAAAGTTTCATTTACGATAAGAAAATACGAGACAATTTACTACTTACAAGGATATAAATAAATCAAAATCTAATAAAGAGCAAAATGAAACAATTTTATATAGTACTGGAATAAATTTTGATTTTTTCCCTACATGAAAAGTTAAGAATATTCCATTTTTTTTTTATGGAAATTGCTGATCTGAATTATTAGAACGAAAAGAGAAGGAAGTGGCAAGAAATAAGAAACTCAAGGAAATGGATTTAGGAATATCATAATATCCAGCAATACCGTTGTAAAGATCTTCTAAAATTTCTAGAAGAAAATTAATAAGTACTAGTATATAGTTCCATAGCCTTGATGCTTATAAACAAATTATATACTTAAATATTAGTGTTTGGGATCAGCAACCTTGACTTCATTTTATTAATTAGTATTATTTTATAATATAATCAAGCACCACTTGAATGATCATACCCTCAATTTCCTCCACTTATATGTTGAGTCTTCATCACAAAAACACACACACGCAAAGCGCGCGTACAAGTACACCTATAGTCGAACAAATATATATTCTATCGAACTATTCTTTTCTGATGAAAAAAAAAAAAATATACTCTTAAATATTTTGACTAAATTATGTTTCCAAATGTCACTGAGACCAGCGGCGCCGTAGCTACATAGACGGAGAATGGTTAGCTGAAACCCTTCATCTGAAAATTATTTTATGCATATAGAAAATATTAATACTGCATGTGTAAATTAAAATATACTTTTTCTAAATATATATTAAATCTTGAATGCTCTTAGCGAAATTCATGGATTCGGTGCTGGTCGAGAGTCAAACAGTGAAGATTTGGCCCAATGTTTTCTTATGATTTATCATAGTTTCGAAATTTTAAGTCTTCACTAAATACTACTTTGCGTATACTTTTTTTTTTTTTTTAAAAGCAAGTGACTTATTGTTCAATTTCAAAAACAACTTTGGTCGAATTGACCCTCAAACAAACAATAAAGATTTGTCAAATGACTCAAATCTCTATTTCACGTTTTGTCCCAGACCAAGTTCTGTTCTTACACGATCTGGACGAACCCCCTCCCTCAAAATAAACAAAGCACTATATTATTCAATGAGGGGAATAATTAATACCAAGACCATTTATGAAACTTAACACTGGTGCTGAGGTCGAAGGCTGTTCAACCCATCTATCTATATACCTTGCTGAAGTTGAACTACTATTACAGATTTAACAAAAACTTGTTTAACAACTCAGAGAATTTCACTAAATAAAACAAAAAAAATGTAAAAAAATTATTTGACGGATGAATGGTATCTCAAGTTTGTTTGAGTGAATGAGATGTCGTCTCCTTAAATAATTTAATTCAGGAAATAATCCTTACATCGTCCGCTATTTTTTAAATCTGGTTAGGTCTAATTCCCGTATCATATTATCTATGCTCTAAAGGTCCGGTGTTAGATGCTGAGTGTTAGAATGTCCCGTAATGGTTGTGGGAATGAGATCTTGAACAATCCCTTGATGAACTAATTTTTAAAGTTGACTTAGATGTGAAGTCCATTAACTTAACAAGAATTAATTCATCATAAATATTCTTTTAGTCATATGATTCATTTTACGGAAGCCTTTTATGTTACGACGTAAGAAATTGATAATATAGAATACAAAAAGAATTCATCTTCTTTTATTCAAAGGGTAACTAATAAAAGGAGATATAAGAGATGCTCCAAATTATTTTATGAGAAGCATAGTAAATGACATCAAGTGAGCAAACAAAATATGAAGTATTTATTTGACTGATAACAAGATGGGAAGAGGAATAATGGTCAGGAAAAGTCGGTGTATTGATAGCCGTCAGCAGCACCAAATCCACCTCAACCACTACTACTTGCCTGCCTTTGTCTTCACTCCCATTCTCCATTTTGCCAACTACACTAATTTTGTTTTATCTCCCCTCACCCTCTCATTTTTTATTTGGTTTCCGGTATTCGTTTTGAAACTCAATTAATTGGGAGCATTGAGAAATTCCACTATAAAATTAAATATTTCTTATCAAAGATGATTTCATTTTTAAAATTAAAACCCAAGAGCGAAGATAGAATAAAAGAAGCGGGTTCGGCAGAATACATAATTTTAATTTATAGTTCTGTATTTATCTTAAGAAATTCACTTAATATGTACGAATTATTAATTTAGAATTTAGTAACTCAAAAGGATTAAAATTCCAAATTTATACACTTTGACTTTGTCTTTGCTCGAACATTTAACTTTTGATTACAAATGGCGGGTACTTACCGCCCACATAACGTGTTGTGGGCTCTCTTTAACCTCTATTTGCCAAACTCTACTCTTATCTCAAGTCGAATCTTCATTTTTAAAAAAGAAATTATATTCATCTTAACCTTCACTAGAAACAATGCATTAGTTGATCTACTTCTCCTTCTTTATGTTCTTGGATTCACTATGCACATGGTGAATAAGTTGAAAAAGACATGTTCTGCTAATTTCCCTTAAATAAACAGAAACAAGAAGGTGTATATCTCGTTGAATTTAGATTTAAAACAAAAGGAGTTAAGACTTTTTTCCATTTAGTCAAATTAAGTTAATTCGAAGATGAGAATTTGCAGACGTAGAATCAGAAAAGTACCTACTCTGACATTTAAAAATAAAAATCTGCAGCAAGATCGGATTTTAGTGAGGAAGTTGGAATAGTTTAATTAAATAAGAAATTTTGATTTTGTTAATAAAATTAGGATGATCAGATCAGTTGAGAATAGCAATACATTAATAGGTGGATTGCCATCCGTGTAGCAAACACGTGGTATTGCCCAATCTATCATTAGAACCATGGACGTAGTTATGACTTTAGGTGGAGGGGTTCAATTGAATCTCCATCGCCAAATAGTTACATTTTGCAAAATGTATAAAAACATAACCTTTTAACATATGTTAACTATTAAATCTCTTTTAGAAAGGTTTATATTTAGGTGATATTTTTATATTTTTTAAATTTCCTTAACTTAAATTTCTGATTTTGACACTGAATAAGACGGCTAAAGAATTTAAGAAAGAAGGAAAATAAAAAAGAGTAGGAGAAGCTCACTTCACGCAATTCCTAAAACTACAATATTGGCAGGTGTTACTAAAACACATGAAATGGGCCTAATTAAGAAGGACAAGTAAATGAACCATAAATGGTGTGATTAACACATCACTAACAGTGACTTTTGATTAATTAAATACAAAGATTCGATGTTAGGTGGATTCAAGAACTTACCAAACCTTTATTATAAAAATTATATATGGCTGCAATTTAGAACTCAAATACTAGATTTCTTTCTATATACTCTGATAGGAACCAAAAGATAAAAAACTGCACGTCTTCGACGAAAGTCTTTTTGTCTTTAGATAAACCAATAATCTAAGTTTCTCCCTTGACTATATATCATGTTGCTTTTTCTGAAGATTTATTATTTATATATATAGTAGTTGTAAGATTCAACGTTGAAGAAATTGACAATTAACATTGAATTGAACTCTCTTACTATTATTTCTTATTTATTCTCCCAAACGGAATTATTTGATTGAAAAAGAACAGGAAAAAAAATCAATGACAAAAAGAATTTTAAAACGTCGGTCACATTCGTCATATCTTCTAGATGAGAATGTGATAAACTTTGTTTTCTTTCCTTCTTCTTAATAAAATATATACAAGAATTATATTGTTGATAAGAAATTAATATGCGTTGAACTTGTATACCAAGCATATTAATTTAATATCATATACGATGACAACTAAGATGAATTAGCAAGTAGACGCTGGATGTAGCATGAATTAATTAGTACCCACACCACCAACATGAATCTAGAAAGTCAAATCGGACAAGATTTGTAAGTAATCTTACGTGAAATAGAACAGCCACAAAGTGTAACAAATCAGTAGTAGCACATCGACAAATGTAAAGCCCAGCAGGCTAGCACCATGACAAATACCATAACCCAATTACACAGAAGCTATTCCAAATGGATTATTCGAGAAAAATATCAGGTACGAAAGTCGTTTTTCCTCTTTTAATGAGTATATTTTTCATAAAAAGAATATATTTGATGTTTGATTGCCAATTTGCCATGTCTTATTTTCGAAAAAATGTCCTCCTTCGTACCAAGTACACCCTTAGTAACTAGATGTTCTTCTTTTGATCCTTTCGTTTTTTATTTTATCCTTTTCTGTTCCCTAAACTTTCTTAAGTTTTTGTGTATTTGTGAAGAATATTCCCAATTTTCAAGTAACCTTTACTTAATTCTACTCTCAAGTTCGGCAAAGCAATTGGTGAAAGTCATATAAGCTAGTCCTAGCTAATACTGTACATATGTTAGACCATCTTGTCGAAAGTCATTTGTCAAAGCTAAAACTCTTGCCATTCCAAGAAGTAATAGGTTTGGTATGTCCAACTTTATGTCCAATATTAATGTTAAATGTACTTAGGAAAAGGATAAATTCTTACTTAGCAATGTAAAGAGGCTGGACTTGGCCTGAAGTAACAACTCACTTGTGTTTTTGGACCGGTATTAGCATTTCACGCGTTTTTTCTTTAAATTTTTTGTGATCTACTATATATAGACACTTTAGAGTAACTTAGGCCCCGTTTGGAGATGATTTTATCTCATGAGATAAAATCACGAGATGAAATCATATTTGGACATGCAATTTAGATTTTTTAAGTTGTAATTTTTTTTATAAACATAAAAATCCCACAAGTTGTGAAAACCCTCAAAATTTTACCAATTCTTATACAATCTTACCAAATGAGTAAATCATAGTTCATAATAAAATTAATACACTTACTAGAAGGCCTTCCAAAAAAATACAACATCAATTGATCAAACTTTAGTTCATTTTTTTAAACATGAATAGTAATGTAACTACTCTTTAATATAATCCTCCCACATGGTACAAACAATCTCTTTACGCCGAACATGTATTTCCCTGTTGGTAAACATGATTGATAAATATATCTACCAACTTATGGGTCTTTTTTATAAAATATAAACGTATGGGTCAAATTTTACATTTATATTTTTTGAAATCATGATTTCAAATCCCAAATCATGCCTTTTTGGATGATTTGAGATTTCATCTCATGAGATGAAATCAGAGATAAAATCGCATGTCCAAACGCCTACTTAGTGCAATAAACCGAAACTTGGATAATCGTATGCGAAACTATTGAAACACATGCCAAACTTCAAAAAATAGAGGAACAAAACAAATGAAGCAAAACATGTTGCATTTTTTGCTAGCTTAAGCGTAATGGGCAAGGTCTAGGACGAACTATATCTGGGCCAAACAGAAAGCAAGTACAGGAAGGACTTGTTAAGGCAAAACATGTGTAGGTTATAGATTGAACCTGAAAGCTACAGCCTACGTTGTAGTCGAAGATTTGTGTGGATGCATTTGGTGCTAACAAAACTACAAAAGAATACGAGGTTGAAAGATTACCTTCCCTTGTAATGGAGAATTATGAGATTTTGAATCTTATACACTTTCAATGTTGTATAAGATTTTGAATTTCTTTTATTACTAAAAAACAAAAAACGTAAAACTTTTGGGTCAAGTTTGTAATACGCTGTGTGGGAACTTGTTGGGAGAAATAGTTTTTGGTTAGAGAAACGCACTAGGCTTCAACTTTTGATTAAGAGCCTGTTTGGATGGGCTTATGCCTATAAGCTGTTTGCAGCTTATAAGCTAAAAAAATAAGTTGGGGTAGTCTAACTTATTTTTTTTGGCTTATAAGCATTTTTAAGCTTATAAGTTGCTTTAGATAAGCTAAGTCAAATGGGCCCAATTATTTTTTTGAGCTTATTTTAAGCATAAAATGACTTTAAACTAGCCAGCCAAACACTCAAAAAAGCTGAAAACAATTTATAAGCAACTTATAAGTCAATCCAAACGGGCTATAAGTGAGAAAAGCCTAATTGGATGAGTAAGGACAAAATCCGAAAATATCCAAACTAATGTGACTAGATTCGTTCGCCAAGTCCCACTTATTAGCTTCAGGTAAAGGGGATAAAAATTAAAATTAGTCCTACTGAAGTTTGAAGACATATCACTATGGACTACATAATCAAACATGATGATGTACTATATATTTAATTTTATTTCCCTTCATATAACTTGAATGAAAAATAGTAGGTAGTAATTTTTTTGTATCTGCCTAAGTCTCACCTATTGATTGGTTGGAGGTACTCTTGAAATAGTCGAACACACACGTAAACTAATATGAACACCAAGCCACAAACAAAAAAACATAGTTATCCGCTTAAAAATAACCACTTTTAAGCCCATGTAATTAAAAAAATAACCACAGTCATGGAGTTTTAAGTCCTGAAGTTGCATTTATAAAATTTAAAACACGTGATAATTTTAAAGATATGATCGAAAAGTAGCTAGTGAACACTATTTCATCTAAGTTTTCACTCTGACTCAGCTTCAAAAACCCGACGGGTGATATACAAAAATGGCCTTAGAGGTGAGCGGTCTTGAACTTTTGACCTCGCTTACCTCATAGTCAAAACTTCAAGTTTTAACTTTTGACCTTGAAGACAAAATTCACGACCACCAATTTCCAAAGGGGAGAAATACATATATATATACATAAATAGAGGGTATATTTACAAAAAATACCAATACTTTCAAGTTTGCAAAAAATAACATTAGAAAACTAACAAACCCTATACAAAATAACACATACAGTAAAAGAAGTTAATATACAGTACAACAAAACCCAAAGATCACGGTGTAACCGTTTAGTATCCTGCTCCCCATAATTTCTCTCCCCTATTTTTTCTCCCCGATTTCAGCAATCCACGACAATTTTAAATAGAAATCATATTCTCCCAATCACGGTTGAAGAGGCTTGAAAATTCATTTAACTGTAGTTGAAAATTTCAGAATTCATAAAACATTCAATATCAAAGTTCCGGATCAAAAATTTCGTATGTTTCAATGGCAGATGACACAATTCATTCAATAATGGTACAACACAATGGAAGATGGGACGCATCAGATGTTCATATATTAATGCTGAGTTTTTTTTTATTATTATTTTGTTTTTTTTCATGTTATTTTTTTATTTTTTTGCAGTTTAAAACCATATGATATGTATAGTTGTGTATAAAATATGTATGAATGATGAATCTAGTATGTATATATTTGATTATGTAATGTGTCGTTACTATGTATGCACTTTGTATTATATTTGTATCATAATCGTCGTTCATATAATGCGTATTTTCTTTTAATTTTTGACAGGCAAATACGTAAATTTTGAAGTTTAAGGAATATTATACGATTCCAAATCAAAGTTCAGTGGTTTGGTCGCAGTGGTTGCTGCTCAACTAGGAATAGATACAACAATTCAAGGATTGGAGATTAAATACATTGTTAGTGACAGATGTCCGCCAATGACCATACACAACGATATAGGTGTCCATGTATATTTAGACCAGAAAAAGGAAAACAAAAACTTCTTCAGTAAGTATCCTTAATGTATTACATTGAGGGATGTAGCTTTGGATTTAATTGAAATCCATCATGACGGAGGCAGCAGTTCGAATTCTATACAATCCGTACCTTCACACAATGAAAAAACTCTTCAGTTGAATGCCATGGTTCCCATTGTTGATTTTGAGGCTGTGGAATGTGAAGGAAATGGAATTATAAGCGACAATCGATATGAATTTGTCGCGGAAAAACAGATTTATAAGGACAAGGAAACAATTATTGCAGTTATGAAGAACTACGCCTTTTCGAAACAATTCCAATTTCGGGTCAGAAGATCTAGTTCTAAAAGGTATGAAAATTAATGTTATTTCAATATGTTGAATAATATGTAAGATATAACTTTTAAACAATCCTTTCAATTATTTAATAAGTTTAGGATTGTTGTATGATATATGTATGAAAACTGTATATAAACTCTGTTTCTGATTTTTTTTCTTTCTTCCAACAATAGCTATTGTATTGAGTGCCCTGCGGATGATTGCTCTTGATGTTTTAAATCGTCAAGTTTGAATGATTCAGGGCTTTTCAAAATTAGATCATTTTGTGAACAACATTCATGCTCATTAAAGGATAGGATTTATTCAAGACGTCAAGCAACTACGGCGGTTGTTGGAATTATGATAACGGATAAGTATGAAGATCCAAAAAGAGTATACACACCAAAGGATATAGCATCAGATATGAGGAAACAACATGGTTTAACAATGGCTTACATGCAAGCTTATAGAGCCAAGGAAAAGGCATTAAACATGTTGCGAGGGGATCCAACTGAATCATACAATAAGTTACCCAGCTACTTTTACATCCTGGAAAAGACATATTCGGGGTCAGTTGTTAGTTTGAAAAAAATAGCGGAAGACCGTTTCTTGTATGCATTTGTAGCATTGGAACCTTGTACTAGGGGATGAGAGTATTGTAGGCCTATAGTAGTTGTTGACGGCACCCATCTAAAATCAACTTACGAAGGAACTATGTTTAATAGCAAGCACACTAGATCCAAGAGGTTTGTATATTTTTTTATGCTTAAATTTGCATTATATATGACCGTATTGATTGCGTATAATTTTATATAAAAACAGGTAGTATACTGCCACTAGCATATGCAATAGTTGATTCTGAGAATGATGCATCTTGGACATGATTCTTTGAGAGATTTAGGAAAGCTTTTGGTGAAAGGGAGAATATGTGCATTGGATCAGATAGACATGATAGTATATGGAAAGCTTCTGCATTAGTATATCCCGGGCTGACTCATTATGCATGTATTTGGCATTTGTGGAATAATTTACTTAAGAAATGTAGGAGAAATAAAGAACAGGTCAGAAAACTATACTTTGCATTAGCTAAAGCATACACTCTTCAAGAATTTAGTGAACTCATGGGAAGGCTGAACACAATAGATAAGAAGTTGGGTGTATACTTATTTGATAGTGGATATCATAAATGGTCTCAGATACATGCAATAGTGAAGAGGACATGGACGTTGACTTCTAACATTGCTGAATCTATAAACAACAGTATTGCCAAAGCTAGAGAATTTCCAGTCTGTAAATTAAAGGATTACATGAGACAATTGATTGAAACTTGGAATGAAAAACACAGTGAAGAAGGGAGAAATACATTCACTGATCTTACTAATGAGTACAATGAAGCTTATGAGGATAACAAGGAATTATCACACCGCATGACTGTAAGTGTGTAAACTGTATGAATAGGGTATGATTTATGTATTTATGTTGTATGTTTTTTGTTAAATTTCTGAATTTAAATTGTGAACCAATTTTTTTATGGTAGGTAAGGGCTTCCACTGAATTCCTACATACAGTGACAGATGGTATGAAGAGATTTAGTGTGTGTCTTCGAAGTAAGATTTGTAGTTGTGGAAGGTTTCAACTTGATGAGATACCATGTGGACATGCTTTGGCTGCTATAATGTACAGGCACCAACAAGAAGACATGTAGCAATTTTCCCAAATGAAATTAAATTCCATATAGCCAATTTTCTTATTTTTTTACATTCACCGTTAGTAGACACTCATTACTTTATAAATTCTAAATTTATTTTGACGCTGCATTGTCTATATGAATATGGCTCGCAAGAAGTTGTTTTTTATTTTATCTGACATACACTTGAATATGGCAACTTGCACTGGTTGTTCATGGCTGGAATTTATTTTATTTTTGTTCCATGTTGTTGCAGTAATAAACTTGTTTTTCAATGTAATTTGTTGGATTTTTATTTTTTTTTGCATATTTAATGTATAAGATATTATTCAATGAGTTAACTGTATGAAATAGCTTGACTATAAAATTTGTATCAAAACCAATGAAATATCATGGCATTCTATTTAACAACTCAATATTGTATAAATCTTCAATTGGTAGAACTTTAGTTGTTTAGTGTATCAATATTGTATAAATAGTGTATGAAGAACTTTAGTTGGTAGAACTTTAGTTGTTTAATGTATCAATATTGTATAAATAATGTATCACATAACATGTTTCATATAAAAGAAACGTGTTATGTTATTGAATGAACAAAATTCTTGTTAGTGTATCAATATTGTATAAATAATGTATGCACCATATATATATATATATATATATATATAACATGTTTCATAATGTATAAATCTTATATTGTTTAGTGTATCAATAATGTATGAAACTGCAGTTGGTAGAATTTTATTTGTTTAGTGTATCATTATTCTATAAATAATGTATGAAATATGTATGGATATTGTATCATTAGTGTATCATTATTGTATAAATAATGTATGAAACATATATATATATATATATATATATATATATATATAAGAAACGTGTTATGTTATTGAATGAAAAAAATTCTTTTTACTGTATCAATATAGTATAAATAATGTATGCAACATATATATATATATATATATATATATATATATATATATATAAAACACGTTTCATGAGGTATAAAATCTTATATTGTTTAGTGTATCAATAATGTGTAAAACTTCAGTTGGTAGAATTTTATTTGTTTACTGTGTCATTATTGTATAAATAATGTATGAAATATGTATGGATATTGTATATTTTGTGTATTAGAGGATCAAATTTGGTATATGGATACTGTATATTTTTATATATATATAAAAAAAAAAAAGTTTCATGATGTATAAAATCTTATATTGTTTAGTGTATCAATAATGTGTAAAACTTCAGTTGGTAGAATTTTATTTTGACGCTGCATTGTCTATATGAATATGGCTCGCAAGAAGTTGTTTTTTATTTTATCTGACATACACTTGAATATGGCAACTTGCACTAGTTGTTCATGGCTGGAATTTATTTTATTTTTGTTCCATGTTGTTGCAGTAATAAACTTGTTTTTCAATGTAATTTGTTGGATTTTTTATTTTTTTTACATATTTAATGTATAAGATATTATTCAATGAGTTAACTGTATGAAATAGCTTGACTATAAAATTTGTATCAAAACTAATGAAATATCATGGAATTCTATTTAACAACTCAATATTGTATAAATCTTCAATTGGTAGAACTTTAGTTGTTTAGTGTATCAATATTGTATAAATAGTGTATGAAGAGCTTTAGTTGGTAGAACTTTAGTTGTTTAATGTATCAATATTGTATAAATAATGTATCACATAACATGTTTCATATAAAAGAAACGTGTTATGTTATTGAATGAACAAAATTCTTGTTAGTGTATCAATATTGTATAAATAATGTATGCACCATATATATATATATATATATATATATATATATATATATATATATATATATATATATATATATATATATATAACACGTTTCATGATGTATAAAATATTATATTGTTTAGTGTATATATATATATATAAAACACGTTTCATGATGTATAAAATCTTATATTGTTTAGTGTATCAATAATGTGTAAAACTTCAGTTGGTAGAATTTTATTTGTTTACTGTGTCATTATTGTATAAATAATGTATGAAATATGTATGGATATTGTATATTTTGTGTATTAGAGGATCAAATTTGGTATATGGATACTGTATATTTTTATATATATATATAAAAAAACACGTTTCATGATGTATAAAATCTTATATTGTTTAGTGTATCAATAATGTGTAAAACTTCAGTTGGTAGAATTTTATTTGTTTACTGTATCATTATTGTATAAATAATGTATGAAATATGTATGGATATTGTATATTTTGTGTATTAGAATATCAAATTTGGTATAGGGATACTGTATATTTTGTGTATTAGAGAACAAATATGGTGGATCATTGATTTAATGTTGGTTATATACTTTATGTGAAAACATGTGTATATTAATATATTTAAAATTAAGAACTGTATTAACATAACTACAGTGGTAAACAAATTTAAAACTTATGATATAAGGTGTAAGAATAATAAAAGTATCATATTAAGCAAACTTAATTCACCAACAAAAACAGTCAACTACTTAGGCCAACACCAACAAAAATCATCTTTCATACACCAACAAACTAAAGACTAGTCACTAATTCTAAAATTTCTAAACTTTTCGTTTCAGTCTCGGTAATTTCTTCCTTTCAGGTACTGGTTCCTTGCAAATTTTTGGACCACCCAATCTGCTGATAACATTTCGTGTTACTTCACTCTCACTAATAGCTCCATCTGCCTGCTTTTTTCTTGCATAATCCCATAGCAGGGCACCATATCTCCGACGATGAAGAGCGGCATCAAAATCGTCTTCAAAAATTTCAAATAAACCTTGGCTGATATATTCAGTAAATGCACATGTGTATAACCCACAATCACTGTAAATAACCACGGTCATAATGTATGAGTTAAATATTTAATATGTATGAACACTATTCAAATATGTTAAAAACATTATATAAAGTAGAGATACATACTTAGACTCTAGATGTTGTTCTGGCAAATTATCCACAAAGACATATTCCAAAGGATCATCAAAGCTCTTCCCAACATATGCTGATTCAGTCATCCAGTTTATGTCATTCCTTTTCCCATAAAATCCAGTGCAATTGAAAAAGAGAGGTATCATGTTGGCCAGCCTTTCAATAACTTCTCGAATTGAATTAGTATGCATAGCCCCACCCGGGAATGAATCATATTCGTAGAGACACCTTCTTTTCATACATAAAACAACCAACACCCAATGGTATTCTTCGCTTAGATTGACTGGGATGAACACATTATCAACTCTATTCCAAGCAATATTTGCAATCAGTTTAAACCCACGAATAATTTTCGCCACATTATGATCAGCAGTAATAAAACGCTTATCATTTTTGTATTCTTTGTACTGCTTGTGGATAGCCTCAACCCACTTTATGAAAAAACAATCCGTTGTTGTGTATCTCACTGGGTTATTTGGACCATACTTTGCCTTTTCCCTCAAGTAATACATAGTGACATCAACATGCTGAAAAAAGGATGTCAATTAAAATATAAGTGAGACATGGTAAAGTATTTCTATTATAAAGTATTCAGTTTAACAGTCATTTATCAGTTTTTATAATATACATATTGATATATGCACATTTCATACACATATGGATATCTCAAAACAACATTCCACACAAATTTCATACATATAAACGTCAAAATCATATAATCCGCATAACACTTGTGCCAACAATGGCCACACACATATCCTAATACCATCTCAACCTTAAACTACCATTCTTGCACCACCCAAAAATTCAACTTGAAAGTATTTTTCATACAGCATATAAGAAATATAAATAAACAAATCAGATTCAGTTTGCACCTTTAAAATTATCTGTTTATAAGTTTGGAGACAACATAACGAGTCTTCCCACGCTTTCCCAGTTTGAATGACATTGTAGAACACTCCATTTTGTCAACTTTCTTAACTCCCAAATCATAAGGATTGACAATCTTGTTGTCATTTAAAGTGTATGCTGAAATTCTGGAATGCCAAAACTGTAAATGTTTGCAAGAGAAATAGTTAAATAAATAATACATTTTATACATACCCGTTCTTCCGTTTAGAGACTTTAGCCTATACCCAAGATGTAAATTCATTGAGCAGTGCATCATCAACTTCGAATCCGTTGTAATTTGCAAAAGGATGTTTTATGTTGAAGTATATAGGTGATTTACCCGAGCTGCTGCCAGCTGAACTAAAACCAACATACGGAGATGATCTGTATTTTCCAATCTTTCTGAGTCTTGGCTGTTGTTCATGAGTGACATTGTTAGAATAGTAATTGTTTTCAATCGCAACAATCTGGGTCTCGCTATATGCAGGCAATTCAATGTCATCTAGAGTAGGGTTTTGGAGATAGAATTGCAGAAACTACCCATTTTATCAATTCCAACAACCACATCATCAAAAGAAGTATCTGAAAAATTCAAAATTTCAAAAAATTTAATACAATATATTTAATAAATCTTTAGAAACTGTATGAAACTAACAGTGTTAGCATCTATACAATTTATCATCTCCATCATGCACAATAAGTTCATGATTCAGACAAATCACAAGTCAAACATAAATGTACATGAAAGCTATCAGGTAGTATTAACACATATACTATAAGATATATACATGAAAGTAAATGGAAAGCTACTGCATGAAACCCTCTGTCAAACAAATACATTTCAATGAAGAGTGAAGTCGTTACCTAAATTAGGAACATGTTCAGTATGAATCATTGAGGCTTCTTGATGAAATAGACAATTATCACCGGCTCCATCGAACCCGTCATGCACACCAACTACATTTTGCATCAATAGATATGTCCAGAAGTTAAATACTGATTTGATAACTAAATATTTTTTTTGCTACACTTTTTATACAGTTTTCATAGATGGATTTATGGGTGAGAAATATGATACACACTAAGATAATTAACACCGAATGGACTACACTCAAAAGTTTGAGCTAAAACTCTATTTAGATCATACATTCATACAAAGTAATTTTCAATTGTCAAATAATTAAAATGAAAAATCCTAGAGAAATGATGCCAATATATTCTCTACTAATTGGAAGCTATGTTGATACACTTTATATACAGTTCTCATACATGTTTTTTAGGGTGTAAGTATGGCAGATTCTAAGAAATTTATATGAAGCAAAAGAATGACCTTGAATCTTCAATTCTTCTTGATCATGTAGACACTTCAATGCTTCTAGATCATCTCGATCATTGTCACATGCTTCACCAATTCTAGCATGCATATCAGCTACACGTTTAATACAAAATATGTATGATAATTAAGTATAAAAAATATTAATTGAAAAAAACAATTCATACACATTTTATACATCTATGATATATCTATTTAAGGGTGTGAAATATGAAGGACATTAATGTAATTTACTTGAAATCAAAGGATTACTTTGGGTCTTCAAATATGCTGCAGCTTGACCAGATATTGGCACACTTCCATCATGCCCACCAACCGCACCCATAGCCGCTAGTTCATCAACCTTAGCTTGTATGTCATGATACTTGTCATTCTGGTCACCAGTATGAGTTCTTTTTCCATCTACAACCTTAACACCTCTGGTACCCTGTATATTAATGTATGCTTTATTAATTTAAAATTGGATTGATAATATAGAGGATACACCATCTAAGTTTTTTTTTTTTTAAAAAAAAAAAACCTCATATTCATTATTTTCCGTTTGCCTACCATGTGAGGACTTAATCTCTGTAAGTATATCCAATATTGATTTATCCAAGTGTTGCTTCAACTGTTTAAAATCATCCTCTACCTGAAAATAAGCAGTAAACAATTAATTTATGATCATTTGTTTATTTCAATAGAAAAAATAAATAATGAACTTTATAATTTATAATATCCGACAAATACCTTCTTCTGAAATAGTTTCAAATCTTCACGAACCTATAAAGATGTAGAATACAATTAGTGATTGTGTTAACCGAATCATAATCATTCCATACCTTTTAAAAAAAATAGTGAATTCGATACGTACATTTACAACCTCATTCTTCAATGCCTCAAACTCAGAACCGTGTACAGATGGTGTATCACTTGTGGTAGTATGTGGTCGTGGCACATCTGGTAACTCAGTGAGAAGTGGAAATTCATCATTTGCTGGTGTGCTGTTGGAAAAACCCACCTAGCAAAAACAGAAAATTACACATGTATTCATACAGGTTAGCAAGTCTATTAAAACATTTAGATTTAAAACGTGTATTAAAAGTGAATGAAATATGTATGTATGACGTTGCAAGTGTTCTTGTTTACCTGATTCCCATAAGTTTTGAACATCCCCCTCTTCAGATAGTCAAAGTACAATATATCCTGGGATGTTTGCCAATTAAGAATACGAGGGATGTGGTTTCCAATACGAGTAGCAACAAAAGGATCAACCTTCGAGCAACATTCATAAAACCAAACCTGCAAAGCAAGTTGAAAGCCCCTAACCCTATAATACGATGGATCACCACTCAATTGGTGACTAACAGAACCAAGAGTTTCGTTAAAACAATCGTTTCCCAAAGGATAGTTCCTATATTCACCATTCTCAACTAAGTCAAAGAGCAGCCTAGATACGTAAGATTTGGAAGGCTCAGTTGAGAATAGGAATGTGCTAATAAAATACAGAATGAAGATTTTTACAAGATCGTCATCACCCACGCAAATGCTTCCTTCATAAAAATTTATCAACTCACTCTTTAGTACTCTTTGTTGATTGGGAAAGTAACTATTCGTTAACCTATTTGGTGAATTATGGTCCAGAACAAATTCACTCGGCATGCCGCATTTCAAACCACTGATAATGGCAAACTCTCTTATCCTAAAATAGAGCTCTTCCCCATTCAACTTGATGATAAACATATCATCTCTATCATTATCAATCTCCCCATACATCAAGCTGCGAATGAGTTGTGGGTGAACCTTGATATTCGGTAAATCAAGAAAATATCCAAATGGGAACTCCCTAAACATCTGCAATTGCTTCTTAGACTTTAGTCGCGACTTTATATGCTCAATAGCTTTGATGTTGGTGTAAGTACAAAATCTCGTTTGCATCTTCTTTACCTGAATATATAATAAATAACAAATTACTAAACAAACTCGAAACTACAAAAAAATCTGATACACTGAAAAGGACTTAGAATAGTAGCATTTTATTCCTTTTCATAGGCATGTTATTCGACTCAGAATTAAGAATATCGATGCATAACTTTTCAAGAAACGATTAAATAATACACAATTAAGCTTAGAACTTTATATTTATTTAAAGATTACAACAGTGAATGTATTTTAAATGTGTGAGTATATATTACCACAAAGGAACAAATACTGAAAATATATAAAAATTATGTTTGTTATATATGGCTCAAGTATATATACAAAAAAAATACCTAAATTATACAACATTCATACACAATAATAAAACCCAAATTTAAAAATGAAACATACCATTTACTATACACAATTCATACCAATTATTTTGCCCACAAACAACAATTAAAGTATATGTATTTTAAGCTTAGTACAGTATATGTATTTTAAGCTTATAACATTGAATGTATTATTGGTGTATAAAAAGTGTATGTATTAACCACAAATGAACAATATACTGAAAATATAACAAAATTATGTCTATCATATATGGCTGAGGTTTATATACAATAAAAATACCTAAATTATACAACATTCATACACCAATAATAAAACCCAAATATAAACATGAGACATACCATTTTCTATCCAAATTTCATACCAATTAATTTGACCATAAACAACAATTAAAGTAATAAATACTTGTTTTTTACCTTCAATTTCGGTTTTGCACGGGTCCTCTTTGATGTTTGACCCTTTTAAACCTCTTTTTATAAAACAATATATGAACCTCATTTTCTTTCTTCGGATTTGATGTTTTACCACTGTCAACCTTCTTTTTCTTAGAAGTAGGAGAAGCAATTTCATCTTCAAAATCAGAATTAGAAGCGATTTCGTTTGACAATCCAAGCGAAATTTCTTTCCCCTTCCTTTTGCCATCATTTTGTGTAACCATTTTTTGTTGAACTACCTTGGGGGTAGCAATAAGTTGTTTTCCATCTTCCTTAACAAGAGATTGAGTGAATGCATGCAAGTCGAAAGATGGATCCAGACCAATCTTCGGGCTTGAAGAAGCAAAAAGCCTATTAATTTTAGGAGTTGGAGTCCCAATTTGAAGCTTTTTACTATGTGCTTCAAACAAGAAAGATGAATAAACAAAAAACAATGTGGGTTGTAGAAGATTTGATATCAGCAAAGAAACAACGAAACTGGTGTATAATTTTTCATCTGGAAGTTGAAATCGATAGTTACTAGGAAACAAAGATTAAATTTTGATTTTTAGTATTTTTTTTTAAAACTCAATATAAAATGGATGAGAGGGAGTTTGTGTGTGTGTGTGTGTGTGTGAGAGAGAGAGAGAGAGAGAGAGAATATACCTTTTTGATAAATGTGAAAAACTGATCGTATGAGAGAGAGTATCTTTTTGATAAATGTGAAAACTGATCGTATCCTACAATAAAGTCAAAAATTTTAAATACAGATTCTTTCCTTATTAAAAGCCTAAAATCAAGGCACTACACATTAAACTAAAATCTGGTATATGTAGTAATTAAAATTGTATATTTTGTAAATAAAGAAAAGTATTAATATAATTTATAATATTTAACCTCAAGTGGTATTATTATGTGATTTTCCCTTTCCAAGGTCATTGGGTGTAATTTCCTGCAAGAGAGCCCGACAGTGATGAGCCGAAGAATGAAATCAACAGAAGCCCAAATCGGATTTAGTAAAACATGGCCCAGACAGTGAATTCAAGAACTCAAAATGATCGAAAGCTGAAAAACCAGTTTGTCCATTTGTTCATGAAATCAATTATAGGTTTTTTTTTCTTTTTCTTTTTCATTTGATAACGCAGGAAGCTTTCTTCATAGCTAGTCAATTTCCTACATTAGCTAGGTACATTCAGAGATTGAACTATTATCCTTGAGGGCTTAAAACTTAATAGTTTACTTATGGTAGCCCAGTTTCTGGTGATTAGGATTTTAGGAAGTTGTGGTTTCAGCACATGAGTTTGAGACTACGTCCAGTCTAAGGGCAACAATTTTGCTTTCTTTTGAGTTGTAAATACATGGGCAATTTGCAGGATTGTCTTTCGCTGGGGGTGGTCTTTAATTTTTGCCCCTCAAATTGGTGGTCTTTAATTTTTCCTTCGCTAAAAATCCATTGGTTTCGGGTTCGAACCCCCGCTCAGCCAAATGTTAAAAAAATTCGCAAGGTAGAGTTTGGATTCGCAAGGCTGAAATTTTGCATGAGCAGAATTTACCTTAAGGCAGGGTTTTGAAGGTAAAACTCTGCGAATCCAAACATTTACCTTGCAAAAATTTCGTCTTTTTTTTACTGAGTTGGGATTAAAACCCAGAACCTCGAGGTATTAGGCGAAGGACAAAAATTAAAGACCACCCCAAATGAACGGAAATCCGCGAAAAAAAATTAAATACATCCATTGGTAAATAAAATCCTTTTACCTACCCATCCCCCCCCCCCCCCCCCCCCCCCCACTCCAACCCCCCAATAATTTTTTTTTTTTTAAAAACTCAAGCTTCATTACGTTAGCATTTCATTTATAATATTGTCCAAGAGTATGCAATTAACTCTTGAGGTAATATTTAAACTTTTAATTCTTGCAAGCTCTTTTTTTTTTTTTTAGCATAATTGTCAGTCCCCATCACTTACATAAGTAGGGTAAAGTTTGGCCGTCCTTATTTGTAGTTCTTTTCAAAGTTAATAAAATTCCACAATGGTGATTTATATTAAAAACAATTCCATGCCATATAAAGAAGTTACGAAGTTGTCCAATAGTCCATATATTACGGAATGAGAAAACCATATCCAGCCACTGGTAGAAGATGAAAGAGCCAGCACACAAAGATGGCCAATATCCTGATCAAAGCTAATAGTGACCCTTAAAAATATCTAAGGACAAGAATCTACAAGGACATATAAACGTTTGGATTTAACCAATGTATTATTGCCATAGATTCTAAAGGACCAAAGAGCCTTTTTTCTTCAACTTTCACATCTAAAGACAACTATGCTACTATTGTTCTACTGTACTACACCAATTTCTTTTGGCAAAGGCTCATCCTTTCTTCGTATAGTTCTCTCCAAAACGTCATCTTTTTTCACCTATTATTACTATTATTATTATTATTATTATTAGCAACCTCATTTCTTCCGTAACCATTTTAGAGGCTCTTCCTCAAAATTAAAGACCATCCCATTTGAAGGACAAACTGTGCAATTTCTTCATTTTTGTGCTGTTGCTGCTGCCCCCGTCCCTCCGCCCCCACTCACCCCTCTTCTCCCTCTCCTTCTTCCCCCTCGTTTCAAGCATACCACGGCAATTCAAGTGAGTCTTTTGCTTTGCGTGCTTTGTAACTGAAGATATGAAGCTTCAAAGGACGAAATTGTAACAAAAAGTGGAGAAATAAGGGATTTAGATAAGTGGATATTGTTTAAATTGGGGAATTTTCAGAAATTGAGTTTGAACACCAACAATAACATACCCAGCAGTATTCTTTCTTAGTGGTAATAAAGTAAAGGTGAAGGAATTGCAAATGGCATTAAAATTAGTACTGGATTCTTCAGTTATTAGGACAGAGTTCATTAGTTTCCCCTCTTATTTTTGTTCTTCAATGGCATTAACGTTAACTTATTTTGTTCTTCAATGACATTAATGTTAACTCATTGTATCTGCTCTCTTCAATTTATTTAGAAAAAGAAAGAAAAAAAATTAAGTGTCACTACATCGATGTGACATATGCGATGTGCACCTAATCCACGCATTAGGTGTCACTACATCGAACCAAAGCCATGTAGACACGTACTCCATAGCAAAATTCTACGTCCCCTTATTGTTTTTCTTCTATACTATTATATGACCTATATGTCCCCTTCTTGCATCCTCTTACCAACCAAAAATGCGTAAAATAAGATCTTGGTTGGCAGGTGCCCATTGAATTAGTCGAAGTGCTCAAAACAACAACTACAAGATATCTAGTGAAATCTCACGAAGTAGAGTCTTGAGGGTAGAATGTAAAGTGGGTCTGGTTGGGCACTTGCATTGGCTGAGTTCAAATTACAGAATACTCGGGTAATAGCAGCTAAGTACATTTCTACAAAAAGCTCCTTACAGAATCTAAGTACATCCCAACACTTCAAAGAGATTTTCTCTTTCCCTTTCTGGTTTACTATATTTTATAATGGAAAATCTAGTATTTTCTGTTAGAGATCCAATATTTCAGCAAACTATAAATCTTTCATCCACTGTAACATTCAGCTTTTCATATAAATTAGTACTATGAAAATGGAATACTAATAAATTTACCTGAAAATCAGCTGAATTTCTGAAAAGGGTCCTGTGAAGAGATTTTGAACCATTACATCACAATGGACGAACTGTGTGCTTGATGACACATTTACACATATCTGCAAAAGTGCAAAGATGTCCACTTTTTTCTGCAATCAGTGGCACTATGAAATATGAATAAAAAATTAACCATAGAAATTCGAAAAACCTTATCTTTACATAAATTATAAATATACTCAACGATTCATCGTAGTAAAAAAAAAAAAATTGAAGCTTTACAAGATTACAAGAAATGGATATTACAAATGCAAAAAATTCCCTAATCTAAAAATCACTTCCAGATAGAGACACAGAATTAAACATACTCCCAAGAATCCCAATTGAAAAATGGCTGCTTTTCTGGTAGCAGCATCCAATTTTCAATATGCCGTGTAAAAAAGGGTAAAATAATAATGGCAAGACCAAAAAAATAAATTATAATTTCAACAATTAATTAATGACCAGTAGTAGTAGGTAGAAGAACCCTATGCACCATAAGAAGATTTCCTTTTTCCCAACATTCGTCGTCGATGACGTCACATTCCCTAACACTGGTGGTGATGACAAGTGGCCACCGTAGATTCCCGGCGAATATTCCGGCGATAAAGGAATCTCCGGTGGTGAAGCTACCCCAGATTCTATAGTCTTATTATTCACATCAATTGAAAAGAACTCTTTAGGTAACAGCACTTTTGATACACCAAATATTGCCACAGGGTTCTGATCAAACAATGTTTGTGTCACAAACGCTGTAACAATTCCTGTATTAATCCCAACAGAACCATTGAATCTTGAAATGTTTAGGGTAAAACTCCCAGCACCATTTTGTTCTGTAGCTAATGTTGGTTGAACTGGATTAACTATACTTTCTAACGAACCTAACGGATAATAAGAGTGCAAAACATGGAACCTTAAAACAACAGCTTTTTTCTCAGCTGGTAAAGATTGGAAATCCCTCGAAGATGACATGTCTGAAAATGCATCATCAGTTGGAACAAACAACGTTAATCCTGCCCCACCTTCATCTCTTTCAAATTCCTCTTCTACCCCTGAAGCAATTAACATTGAAGCTGCAACATTAAAATTATGACCATCAATAAGTGTCTTCGTAATATTAAGACCTAAAGGAGGTCTAGTCTCAGAAGCCATAAGATCAAACCCATTAGGCACCAACAACGAATCAACCGTAAAAACAGATATATTATAAGGAAGTGTCTTTAAAAGTTCAAGAATTGTAGCGTTTGAAGTTGGTGAATGAACTGTGATTGTATTGGTATTGCTATTTCGGGTTATGTTAACCGACCCGAAGCTATTCGGGGCACGACCAGTGGTTTGTAACAGAGTTGTGACGACTTTTCCTTTGGGTGGTATGCTTTTAAGGTCAGGCCAAGAAAGGTATTCAAGAAGGACATGGTAACGGAGGATGTCGGCGAGGTTAACGGCGTTTGACGGTGGTTGACGGCGGAGGAAGTTGTTAGGGACGACGAGGATGGTTAAGGAAGAGCGTTGGGCTAGATCGGTTGTAACGGAGGTGTTGGAAAGGATATTAGTGAAGTCGGAGAGATTAGGGTAAGATGATAAGAGATTAGTGATGTTAATGGCGAAAATGGGATGGGAAGTGGATAAGAGAAGGAAATAGAGGAATGTAGTAGGGGTAAAATGGGAAATGGAAATTGTGATAGCCATTTTTGTGAAGATGGAAGAAGAGAGTAGAGGTGTCTATCTCTCTCTAGGTGGTAACAGAGAGTGATGCCTCTTTGGATCTTGGCTTCCACAAACAGTTTCCTTTGACCTTTGGTGGCCCCTCTAGGGGTTGATGTGTGATGAATACGGTGTATCATGGTCCATGATATTGATTTGAATTATTGCATTCATATTCTCTCATGCTAGGGCCTAGGAGTATTATACTATTCCTTTGACAAGGATAATAATATATAGAGAGAATAAATTGTGACAGGTGTATTAACTGTGCAAAACAAAATTATATATTTCCTAAGTCCCAATTTATACGAAGGTGGTTGACTGGACATGAAATTTAAGAAGAAGAACAAAGATTTTTCAAATTTATGATATGAAATAAGCCCTAGAATTTTTTTTAGTTATAAATCATTTCATTAAAGGTAAAATGAAAAATTTGAAGCTAAATTACTAAATAACGAATAATATCATTATTTTTTAAACTAACTAAAAAGGAAAGAATATCACCTAACGGTGGTGAGTAGCTAGTTTTTGTTGTCCAGTATTGATATAGTTTGTGAAATTAAAGCAGAAAATTCTAAAATCCATTATTACTGTAATCGTGTTTTTTCTATATTATCTTTGAACCATTTTTTTAAGGTTAAAGTAGGTGCTTTTATATTTGGTGACAACAGATAAGTGATAGAGCCAGAAATTTTGATAAGGTTGTTCAAATGATGATAAGTATATAATTTTTTTCCGATGAATGAGCGCAACGAAATTTTTTTAACATCATCACTGCACACCCGCCTAAAGATTTATGGTCCATTTGATTTCGCAAGTTATTCTTGATAAATTTCATTACTAGAAAACTCTTACGGTGATTACAGTATCAAATGACAGCAACAACAAACACCAACATACTCAGTGTACATAGTCCCACAAGTAGAGAACAACAAGGGGCATTCTGAGAATGTTACAAAGCGAGAGATAACGACTAATTAATTTTCTTTGAAAAAAGAAAAAAAGAAAGAGAATAAAGTTGGATAATTAAAATTTTCACAAAAGCAATTAAAAAAGAAAAGAGAACACAATAAGTGGTAGCTGACTTGCTATTAGATCTCGTTGTCTTTTTTTTAACAATACGCATTCTGTTATAAACTGCTTGTACATATTGTCCGCTTTGGCGCACCTCACGGCTTTAAAACGCGTATACAAGTGGAGGGTCTTCTGGCCCCAGTCCACAACAGAGGTTTCGAGCATCGTGCTGATAACGTGTTATAAACTGCTTGTACATATTGTCCGCTTTGGCGCACCTCACGGCTTTAAAACGCGTATACAAGTAAAGGCTTCAGGCCCAGCTTATAAGCACGCACACAATCCCGTGTGCGAGCGATGTGGGAACTTCAAGTTCACAACACACACGAGATTGTGTGCGTGCTTATAAGCTGGGCCTGAAGCCTTTACTTGTATACGCGTTTTAAAGCCGTGAGGTGCGCCAAAGCGGACAATATGTACAAACAGTTTATAACACGTTATCAGCACGATGCTCGCGATGGGGGGTATGTGTTGTGAACTTGAAGTTCCCACATCGCTCGCACACGAGATTGTGTGCGTGCTTATAAGCTGGGCCTGAAGCCTTTACTTGTATACGTGTTTTAAAGCCGTGAGGTGCGCCAAAGCGGACAATATGTACAAGCAGTTTACAACACGTTATCAGCACGATGCTCGAAACCTCTGTTGTGGACTGGGGCCAGAAGACCCTCCACTTGTATACGCGTTTTAAAGCCGTGAGGTGCGCCAAAGCGGACAATATGTACAAGCAGTTTATAACACGTTATCAGCACGATGCTCGCGATGAGGGGGTGTGTTGTGAACTTGAAGTTCCCACATCGCTCGCACACGGGATTGTGTGCGTGCTTATAAGCTGGGCCTGAAGCCTTTACTTGTATACGCGTTTTAAAGCCGTGAGGTGCGCCAAAGCGGACAATATGTACAAGCAGTTTATAACATATGTGTTGTGAACTTGAAGTTCCCACATCGCTCGCACACGAGATTGTGTACGTGCTTATAAGCTGGGCCTGAAGCCTTTACTTGTATACGCGTTTTAAAGCCGTGAGGTGCGCCAAAGCGGACAATATGTACAAGCAGTTTATAACACGTTATCAGCA
The DNA here is from genome assembly GCF_019175385.1 of Lycium barbarum. NCBI lineage: Eukaryota > Viridiplantae > Streptophyta > Magnoliopsida > Solanales > Solanaceae > Lycium > Lycium barbarum. The sequence continues at coordinate 166,538,187 of NC_083337.1, forward strand.
CGATGCTCGAAACCTCTGTTGTGGACTGGGGCCAGAAGACCCTCCACTTGTATACGCGTTTTAAAGCCGTGAGGTGCGCCAAAGCGGACAATATGTACAAGCAGTTTATAACACGATGCTCGCGATGGGGGGTGTGTGTTGTGAACTTAAAGTTCCCACATCGCTCGCACACGAGATTGTGTGCGTGCTTATAAGCTGGGCCTGAAGCCTTTACTGAACTTGAAGTTCCCACATCGCTCGCACACGAGATTGTGTGCGTGCTTATAAGCTGGGCCTGAAGCCTTTACTTGTATACGCGTTTTAAAGCCGTGAGGTGCGCCAAAGCGGACAATATGTACAAGCAGTTTATAACACGTTATCAGCACGATGCTCGCGATGGGGTGTGTGTGTTGTGAACTTGAAGTTCCCACATCGCTCGCACACGAGATTGTGTGCGTGCTTATAAGCTGGGCCTGAAGCCTTTACTTGTATACGCGTTTTAAAGCCGTGAGGTGCGCCAAAGCGGACAATATGTACAAGCAGTTTATAACACATTCTTCTTTTCTTTGTCTTCTTTTTAATAATACGCCTTCTTCTTTTCTAAGAAATAGGGAGGAGAGAAGTAAGACTAAAGAAGCTTCAACAAATGAGTCTAACGTAACTCCACATAGGAATAAACCAAATGCATCATAACTCAAATACAAATAAGTTTAGTCGGAATATGGAAGAAAATAAGTGCAAATATAAATCAACCAAGTAGCTTCAGACATTGTTTGTATGTTTTCTTTTAAAGAAATAAGATGACCAGCGGTTGACGCAAGCTTTAAACCGTGACTTTTAGGTAAAATTGAATACCTTTACCTTTAAGCTATCTATTTCAATTATTTTAAGGGTGTTCAAAATTTAATTTATATCCAGTTAACTATAATATCTAATCCATATACTAGTACCATTGGCCATGAGTGGCTCTGCCACTGCAACAGTTTTTTTTTTTTTTTTAAAAATTTTTGTAAGGATACAAAAAGCTGCTAAATCTAAGGTGCCGTTTGGACTAGTGGCGAACCCAGGATTTAAGGGTCGTGGGTGCCTCATTTTAATGCTATCATTAACCAAAATGGTAAAATGTTGAGGAAGGGTTCGAATACAAGTCCCAGCCGCACAAACCTTTATGGTTCCGGCCTGGAAACTAAAACACCCAACTATGTTATTGGTTTCCCGGGTGATTTTTTAATATTTACACCCAAATTTCATATATTTTTTTAAATGCCGGGTTTAATGAATGCTGGAGCACCACCAAATTGCACATAGGTCCGTTCCTGATTTGGATTTCTTAAGTTGTATTTTTTCTTATAGACATAAAAACCCTACAAGTTGTGAAAACTATTAAAACATTCTCAATTCTTATACAATCTTACCAGATGAGTAAGTCATAGTTGATAACAAAATTAATACGCTACTAGAAGACATTTCTAAAAAGTATAACGTCAATTGATCAAACTTTAGTTCAATAAAAAAGAAAATTTAACATGAATAGTAATGTAGCTATGACTTGGTAGAAGTTAGAACACAAATAAAGGTTGTTAGAGGTTAATGAGGTTGATAAATGATTGGTGAGAGTAATTATTAAAAATATCTATCAACTTATGGGTGTTTGTTTATAAAATATAAACTTATGGGTCAAGTTTTACATTTAAAATTTTTGAAACCATGGTTTGAAATCTCAAATCATGCCTTTTGGATGATTTGGGATTTCATCTCATGACATGAAATCATGAGATGAAATCGCATGTCCAAGCGCTGATTTCATCTCATGACATAAAACCATGGTTTGAATTCGCATGTCCAACGCCTATTAATTAAAGGTCAAACCCATCGATAGACACTTGTGGTCGTCCGGTTCTTTAACTTGAACACCTCAACTAAACCTTGTTTCAGTTAGGCACTTGAGATAGGGCCCGGCTATGCCATTTAGACACTTTTCGCTAACTTGGCAACTCGCGTGATTTCCACACCAAACTGGCGAGTGAATAGCCCAAAAAACAGTTTTTTTTAATTCTTTTTATTTCCTTCTTCTTCTTCTTCTTCTTCTTCTTCTTCTTCTTCTTCTTCTTCTTCTTCTTCTTCTTCTTTATTCTTTTTCTCTTTCTTCTCCATTTAACAAACCTTCCACCATTGCTAACTTGTTCACAGGAAAAATCAAGACCGCCACCACCCTCTGTCTCCCTAAGCATTTATGGGACAAGAAAGATGATTTTTCTTTGAAAAAATCTATTTAATAAAAAAAAGAAAAATAAAATTCCCAAAAAGTTTTTTTTTTTGCCATTAATGGAGTCTTTAGAAAGCTTAAAGGTTTAAAATGAGTTAATTGGTTTGATAAAAATTTTGAGAAATTAATGTTGGATTGTCTTTGAGTCTTCGTGGGGAATCTTTAGCTGAAGTTATAACAAATTGGAGGAGTTTCTTTTTGAAAATTTGGATTTAAATCATGATTGTAACAAGAACAGCATGAAGATGGTGAAGAACACCTATTCATTTCAGAATTTTCAATGTGTCCTTTTTTTCTGTTTCTTTTTGTTAATAATGTGTCCTTTTTTGATTCGGTGTAAATCATGTTTTTTTTCTTTTTTAGATTATTACTTTTAATTTGTTATTAAATATTTTAAAATAGTGTTTTTAATTAAGAAAGACACATGTACTCATTTTATTCGTAACTTGCCACGTCAGCTGCGAGTGTATTGTACACACTTTATAAATTTGGCTGATTCAGCGAAGCATGTCTATATGGCACAGTTGGACCCTACCTTAGGTGCCTAAATGAAACAAGGTTATGTTGAGGTGTTCAAGTGAAAGAACCGAACAACCACAAATGTCTATCGATGGGTTTAACCTTAATTAAATTATCTTGAGCCTCAGTTTGTGAGGAGAGTGGCACATGACTCGTCCAGTGGTGCAGCCAGGTTGGGGATGAGGTTCAATTGAATTCTCCCGCTTGAAAAATCGTATTATGCAAATAAGGTAAAAATAGATTTTTAGTTATATAAAAATTGTTGAATTTTCTTGACATAATAAAAGAATTTAGTAAAGTGCTTAAGGGGTCCAAAAATTTATTGAGGTCATAAATTCAAATTGCAGGTATGACGTTTTAGTAATTTTATTATTTTTAAATCTTCTATATAAATTTCTAGCTCCCGTACTAAACTCACCAATGTTCTAGAAATTTATTCATACACTAGATAATGAGGCTTGGAGAGGAAGCTCTCTATAAAGAAAGGGCAGATGCAGCTACAAATGAAATATCAATAATTACCAAACAAACAAGAAGGAATACGAAAGAAAAGATGCAAAAGTGACCAACTTTATGTGTGTGTTTTTTAAAGAAGGTACAAGAGTTAAAAATCAATTATTGTTCATTTGTTTGTTTACAAAAAGAGCCTCTTTCTTATCTATACTTGATAATAAATAAAATGGGACATCTCTAAGATGCATTAATCCTTGTGAAAAAAATAGTTCCTTTTTGTTTTTTGGTTGTTTTCTAATGCTGTAATGAAAGGTTGCATTTATAGGTTAAGATGGTCGGAGTTGGTGGCCAGGACAAAATACACCTATGCTGGGACCACATTACACAAGCTGGATTTTCATGAAGCAAAAACTTTATTTGTTCCTTTTTTTTCCTTGTACTTTTGCAATTAAATGGAGCTCTAAGATCCAGATTGACTCAAAGAGGAGTACAATATATGAGTAATAATATTCACAGATTTGTATGTCATAAGTTTGGAAGTGGTTAAAGGTATCAAGAGGAGAAACTAGTGGTGTCTATTCACGGAAATAAGTAAAACATGAGTAGAATCATTGCTGCTCGATTTAACATATTGTACAACTTTCTAAATCTTGGAGAGAAAAGCTACGTTGAAATAAATTTGAATAGACTAAATTTTCTTCATGCAATATTCTACAAATGACTGTGTTTCACAAAATCTACTGTTAATGAATATATATATATATATATATACACACCAAAAATTTACTGGTGATACTAACAATAGATGTAAGTAACTTATTACGGTTTCTCCGTCCTTACTCTCATACATACCACATTGGATTGGGATGAGAGAGATTGTTTTGGGAGGTTTATGCAAACAAGTTATTTCGATGTTGTTTATTTAATGTTTGCCCCTATTTATATAAGTTGTGCGAAAATAATTTTCGGGCAAGAAGTTGAAGTCAATTCTATGTGAATTGCTAGAAGACTTGTCTTACCACAACTCATGACGGATTGCCAGGAATTAGTACTAAATATTTTAGCGGATCACCAAGAGTTTCTAATGGAAGGGTTTACCATAACTCATGGCGGATCACCACGAGTTTACAAAAATGTCATAGTAGATCACCTAGAGTTTTTTATGGATGAGCTTGTCAGAACTCATGGTGGATTAGTAGGAGCTACTGATGGACGAGTTTGCCATGAGTTCTAGCGCATCACAAGGAGTTTAGTACCTATTAAATTGTAACATCGGAACAAGTTGTTCGAAATTTCTAGTGTCATCGGAAGTTTCTGAGAAATTTCATCGACATATGTTTTTGTGCTTCAAAATTGATTCAATTATGTCCAAATCAACTTCAAATGACTCCAAGTTTAATATCTGACATTCTATAACCAATTCCACTAATTAAATTTGAGGCAACCCTTCAAAAATCAATACTATCTTAATTCACTTAGGTTTCTTAACAAGTTATTTTCAAGTTAAAAAGATTAGTTGTGTCTACTCATAATTTATCGGATGAAGAAGGAGAAGGAGAAGAAGAAGGAGAAGGAGAAGGAAGAGGAGGAGGAGGAGAAGGAGGAAGCGAAAAAGGAGGAGGAGGAGGAGGAGGAGGAGATGGAGAAGAAGGAGGAGAGGGAGGAGGAGAAGAAAAATGAGGAGAAGGAGAAGAAGAAGGAGGAGACGGAGGAGAAGGAGGAGAAGAAGAAGGAGAAGGAGAAGAAGAAGGAGGAGACAGAGGAGAAGGAAGAAGAAGAAGAAGAAGAAGAAGAAGAAGAAGAAGAAGAAGAAGAAGAAGAAGAAGAAGAAGGAGGAGGAGAAGGAGGAGGAGGAGGAGGAGGAGGAGGAGGAGGAGAAGGACTATCTTAATTCACTTAGGTTTCTTAACAAGTTATTTTCGAGTTCAAAAGATTAGTTGTGTCTACTCATAATCTATCGGATGAAGAAGGAGAAGAAGGAGAAGAAGAAGGAGAAGGAGAAGGAGGAGGAGAAGGATAAGAAGGAGGAGGAGAAGGAGAAGGAGAAGAAGCAGGAGAAGGAGAAGGAGAAGGAGAAGGAGAAGAAGCAGGAGAAGAAGGAGAAGGAGGAGGAGAAGAAGCAAGAGAAGGAGAAGGGGAAAGAGAAGAAGGACAAGAAGGAGAAGAAGAAAGAGGAGAAGGAGAAGGATAAGGAGGAGGAGAAGGAAGAGGAGAAGGAGGAGGAGGAGAAGGAGAAGGAGCAGGAGAAGGAGGAGGAGAAGGAGGGGAAGGAGCAGAAGAAGGAGAAGAAGAAGGAGGAGGAGGAATAGGAGGAAAAGTGTTAACACGCAATTTTGTCTCATTTTTCCTTCAATTAATTTTAGCTGCGCTTCTTGATCGTTAATAATTTAGACGAGTTATTTCAAATTTACTTAAGAAAGCACTGTATTAATATTTTAAATATTTATTGCACGGTTATTTATTTTAATAAGAAGTTGTATTATATATTTGAAAGTGGTTAATCCTAGTCCAAATGATTAAGATGAAGATGTCCAAATAAATTAATTAGAGGAAGAAAAGGGCCAAATTCGGATTTCACCCAGCCCACACTTTAATCCATTACCTTTCAGCCCATTACCATTCGTTGACCCGATCCAGCCCACATTATTCTATTACCCGACTCGGCCCAATGAAACAAATATACGGTCTATTTCCATTCATCGTTTCATCCGCTTCACCCCAAACCTAAAACCCTAAACTCTCGCCTCCTCACTCCTCCAGCCCGACCCATCTCACAAAACGCCATTTCCGGCTAAGATTCGAATCCCTTTTGCCATTCCAGACCTTGCCTCCCCATTTCGGGCAAAGGTGTTATTGTTTTTGTTTTTCTTCACAGAGAATCAACGGTAATACGCTGACCTCTTTTGGCTTCTTCTTCATTTTTTAAATTTTCGATTTACCCTAGACGAGATTCGGATTTGAAACAAAACTTAACCCATTTCAATTCAAATTATCGTACCACATCATCAGTTTGTTCAAACCCGTGACACCCTTTTTGATTTTTTATTTTTTTTCGAATTTGAAAGTTGAATATCCTAAACCCTAGCCTTTACCTTCTATAAATACACCCCTTACGGAGACGTTTTTTGAACCACCGGATAATTTACCACACTCAATATTTCTATCTTTCCACTACTACTTTAAACTTGGTATTTGTTCAAATTCGATTCTGTTTTGGGGTTCTTTTCTTTAGCAACTAGAATTCTCTGAAAAATACAAAAACAGTCTCACTTTGTTCCTTGACATCGATTTTAAAATACCAACATTTTTTACTCTCTTTTACTGTTTTGAATCCGAGTATATGCAAGCTCGGAGATATTAACAATCGAGTGTGGATCAGCGATTCATACCCCTGTTCACTGCACCCGACAAAGGTGATTTTCCCTCCCTTAGTTGGTTTAATCAGTTTCTGTCGATTGCTTGCTGTTTCGGTTCACATTTTAGTTAAAATGTGGTATTAGGATGTTTTTGGCGTTGTAGTCAGTAGATCAGCATATCTATTCGTGATTTATTAGTTAATTAGCAAAGTATGCGATAAGATGTTAGTTTATATGATGTGTTGGTTAAATGATCATGTTTAGCTTAAATGCTGTTGTTAAAAGTCAAGTAGGCTAGTTAAAAATCTGTGTTCAATTACTGTTGTTCATGATTATGTTGGCGCACGGTACTGTCATGATACTGTAAATGTTCATATAGCTTAGCAATCAATACAATGCCATAACTGGCTGAGATTAAGGCCTATAAGGGACAGATCTAGTTTGATACATATGCATATTCAGGGTGATATTACATGGTCTTAGTAGCATTTTATCTGGTTATCGCTTTTTTTTAGTAAATTTCGTTTAAACTGTGACGTAGTTTGCTTAATTGATAAGTGTTTAGACATGAGTTTAAGTCCAGTATTCTGCATATATATAACATCTCTCAAGTGAATTCTCTATGTGTCTTAAGGTGCATTAGTGACTGATTAAGGCTGAAATATTAATTGCATGTCAAGGAATTCACTCTCTGTTGAATTTGCCCTGTTCTTACCTGTCTCTGCATATCATGATTGCTGCATCTATTTCTTTCTTCTTCTGAAATCTGTTCTTATACCCTTCAACTGAAGCTTAAAAAAAAAAAAACACCAAGTAGAACCATGCATGTCTTGATATTTGTCTTGTTGGATTGAAATCATACTCACATATAGCCTACTGAATCTCTAAACTACTACCTTTTTCTTATCCTTGCTTGTCTGTTGAATTAAATGTCACTTCTTGGAGACAAAATTAGACTTGAACAACTACCTCTTCTCACTGCAATTTAAAGTATGAACCCCTCTAAAACCTCTGTAACTATTCCTACTCTTTTAACAATCTATCTGTGCTATTTGGATCACTGCACTCTTCTCAACTTAACAATTTGTCACTTTGTTCCACCTGTATGTCATATCTCATGTTCTGGACTTAAGTTGACCATGCTCCTTCTGTATATGGTTTGTGATTGTTTCTTCAGTTCTGTGATCAACTTGCAATTAATTTGTGATCTCATGCCTAGCTTACAGCTCTTTCAAACGCATTCATATATCACATTACCTTAATTTTAACCAAGTCCTTGATCTCTCTATGCACTTCTTGTTAAATCTTTACTGTTAGCCAATAATATAATTCTATCATGTGTTTTTGTTTACTTTATTCTCATGGAAGATCCTGGTTATGATTTTTTTTATTTAAGTAATGGAATCTTTGAAATACATAGCAGTTCTAAAGAGAATATTTATACTTCAAGTGGAGAAAATATTTATGCACTCTGTTAGAGGATTTGAAAAATTGTATCATGAATGCTTACAGATTTGTTGTTATATTTTTGACATCTCGCTACTATTAAGGGGTAATAGAATATCTTCTAACTCGTTATTTTCTCCTTTTTCTATCTTGCATGAATTACCGGAGCAATGAAGAGTCTCACGAAAGACTCGACGAGGCCGCTATATCGGAACACAACCACTGCATTTCCTCTCGTGTTCAAATTCATTTCTCTAATGGATCACATCTTAGATATCCAAGGCTCTTATTTTGGCCTATACAAAGGCTTTCCTGCTATTTTGTGTCGATCTCTTTTAATTGTTTTATTTGCCCTGCCTGTTATGGGGCCTTTGAGTGTGTAGTGGGTAACTTATTCACAGTCTGTTCACCTAGAATTATTGTTACGGTTAAGATATAATTCAAGAGCTTAATCAGTTAGAGGTAATAAGGAATTAATTGGTTAGTATCACCTATTCTACATGTATTCGTTTAGCTCTTTAGACAAGTTCGGAAGATTTTCTCATAGGTGATTTGAGTCGCATTTTGCATTCATAATTTAAACTAGCATGGAATTCTTTTTGTCTCAAGTTTACAGATAATCTCAATGTCGAGAAAGTGATTTTGTTTGGCCTAACTTTCAACCAATAATTTAGTTAGTCCTTTTCACATTGTTTAAAAGATCAAAATTTCAATCTTTAAAATGACATTTTTTGCTAGCTAGAATTAATTCTCGTTTAAACGCAACTTTGATTTTCAAACTTATTCATGATTGATTACTTTGGAAAGTAGTGTTTAACTATTGTCCTAATCTAACTGAAAAGGCACTATTCATTCTATATATTATAGTTTTATATACTTTATATAACTCTCATATAATTAGCCTTAATTAATTAACATAAGTCCGGTCGGTTAACCAATATTAATGGGTCTTAAAGGATGCCTAATACCTTCCCTTTAGACTAATTGAACCCTTACCTAGAATCTTAAGTTTCGTAGACCTTAAAACGGAGTTAAACTTTAGAAAATAACTTTAATTAACTTTAGATGCCCTAATTCACCATAATAATTAGGTAGCAACTCTTAACTTTAATTAACCCCGGAATTACCGGGATGTTGTAAACTATTTCGACTCTGGTTAAAATAGGGTATAACAAGAAGAAGAGGAGGAAGAGAAAGGAGAAGAAGAGGAGGAAGCAGAAAAAGAGGAAGGAGAAGACGAGGAAGGAGAAGAAGTGGATGGAGAAGAAGAAAAAGTGTTACCCAGTTTAGCTCTAGTCTTATATTTTAACGACATTAGTTTTCTTTCTTCGTAAGTCTTCTTCTATTCTTGTGCTACAGAGAAAACAACGTATTTCTTTTTCTTCCGTTCCCCCACCCCCATTCCTATCCTCACCCCCAACAACTTCAAATACAATAACAAGAGAAAATATCTCTGGTAATGCTCTATTTTATATTCTCTCCTTTCTTATTCTATCTGTTTCTCTATGTATTCCCTTCAACATCAAATCAATTTGACTGACCCATGGCAACATTATTTTGTTCACCGCTATCGGTGATTACAATGGTAAAATTCTTTTAACTGGTAGAATCTCCTCCCTATGAGCTTCAAACATTTTGCAACGAGGAAAGCTATTTTGTTGTTCCAATGGAGGGTTTTAGTGGAGTTTTAATATATTTTTTTTCATTTATAGGTTGAAGATTTTGAGAAAATGAAGTTGATTTAGTTATAAGTCCTCTCAGGAATGTATATACATTATATAAAAATGTATCAGAGGTATATATACACCTTTATACATTGTTATACAATATATATACACATTTATACACTACTAATACATTGTACAAACATATAAGGTAGCATAAATATACTATATAACAGTGTATAAGAGGTGTATATACAAATTTATAAACTATTATACATTAAGTATACGATATTTATATCTTATTCATGGACTTAGGTTTATGAGAAATTGATATTTGGTTCCTTATCTCATTTTCTTTGGATTTGAGTTTTATTTCCCCTTCTTATCTTTTTTTCTTTAGATCTGAGTTTCACTTCTCTTTCTTTTCGGATTGTTATAGATTCCTCAATGTGATTCTTGTAAGATTAGTTGAGGTGAAAGTTTGGTATTTTTTGCTGGATTTTTGGTAGACCTTTACATTTCTTTTCATTTTTGTTGCGAATTTGTGGCTATTTTCTTGATGCAGAGAGCAAGTGTGGTGGTGGGGATGAAGTTGTGGTGTTGGTGCAGTTGTGCATAAATGGGTTCATGAAGTTATGTGGAGGTGATGGTTTTATTACGTGGTGGTGGAAATGAAGATTGCTATGACGTTATAATGGTGATGGACATCTCTACTTTTCTCCCTGTATCTTTCTTCCTTAATGAAATAAAAGGCTAGTAATATTTCGAGAAGGATACAGTTATACAATCCATGGAAAAATGCTTGGGAAATGCATTGCATTAACATTATTGTGTTTTTGTGTTTATTAACAATTTATTAAAAAAATGTTGTTCAAAATGAAAAGAAAAAGATTAGGATTTGAGATAAGGCCAGAAAGGGGTGACCTGGTGGATGGAAAGAAGAAGCAATAAAGAATTAAGAAGAGGATAGACGTTTGGACATTTATGGCTAAGTGAAGTGCAAATTAAAATAAAGCTACAGGAAGTGCAAACTGTTTAGTTGGATGGTACATATTTGAAGCGGCAATTCGCAGGAATGCCCTTATTTTAGGGCGGTCTTTAATTTTTGCCCCTCAAATTTGTGGTCTTTAATTTTTTCCATTCGTCTAATACCATGAGGTTTAAGGTTCGAACCCCAGCACAGTAAAAAAAAAAAATCGCAAGACAGAGTTTTGAATGCGAAACTATACCTGCAGGTAGAGTTTTGAACTCTGCTTGCGAAACCTTGAGGTATTGGGCGAAGAGAAAAAATTAAAGACCACCAATTTGAGGGGCAAAAATTAAAGACCAGTGCTTTTGATGGGCAATCCACACACAAAAATGTACTTGAAAGTTCCCCTTTGTTTTCAGGCTCTAGAGTCCAGACGTTACGTAAGATTGTTTCAATGAAAAATGATTTAATAATACTACTTAAAATTCCATATCACAAAACATAAGGATGCTTTTTCTTATTTACAAAACATATCAATAAAATTACAAAGTATGCTAGATTTGGGCTTAATGGGATACCCACAATTTTGGTCTTATTTTTAGGAAGAGAAATTGGTTTTCAAATGGGTATACATATTGCATACAAAAATTATACATATATGTTTTCTTGTGTATGAACTTTGTACATCCCCAACCCCCCTCCCCCTCCCGAAACTTCAAGCGATCTGACATTAGAGAGTGCATCTTCATTGAGTTTTCTTGAGGGATTTTGGGAATTCACTTCACTGGTATATTCAGGTGACCGAGAAGCACTAATGGGGAGCCACCTAAAACACAAAAAAAAAAAAAAAAAAAAAAATAGGGCTGAAACACCACAACTATAACAACATCTCTGTTCTGTCCTCTTCTCACCTTTAGAACCGTCCCTAGATCCAAAACTCCATCACCACCGATCCGAAAAATTGATTTTTCTATAAGCACAGAGGCGGAGAAGCAACATCAATAGAACATACAATAGGTTTTCATAAATTGACTATGTATGAATTTTAAATGAGAGAATTACCGATTAGGATGGACTTTTTGAGCAAAAGTTGGAGAAAATTAGGGAACAATATCTCTTAATTTTAAATTGGGAGAGAAAAGTGGATGAAATAAGGGATCAAAAGTTGGAGAAAATCATGGAATAAAATCTGTTAATTTTGAATGGGGAGAAAAAAGTGGATAAAATAAGGGAACAGTGTCTTTAAGTTATTTACTTTGTTTTATTTGCTTCTTTTTAATTTACCTAATTCGTATAGATTTTGTAAGAAATCTATTGATATATTTTGTAAACTCAAAAGTATTGTCATGCTATGTAAATATATAGTTTTACTATGTACATATATATTTTTTGCTCTTGTTTCAAACTAGTGTTTTCATAGGCATTTTTGGGGCGGGGCGTACCAAAAACACTCCAGGACGTAAACGAAAGACGTATATCCATAGGGCGTACGCCCTAGAATTTGGCGCGTAAGTTCCGGGCGCAAAAGCGTTAGCCCCGAGCGTAAAGGCAACGCCCTGGCCGTTAAATTTGATTTTTATTATTTTAAAAGTATTTTTGCTATAAATTATGATTTTTATTATTGGTATAATGATATTTATACTTTATGTTATCACGTTGTACTGATTTTTCCTAAAATACATAAATAAAAAAAAGCAACTCGCATAGCAAATAAAACTGTCATAAATAGTTTTTTTTAGATGATTATGCCTGAAATTGATATGATAGATATTTCATAGCACTATGTTCGTGAAGCAACTTTATCCATTTGTTGTCATTGCTCTTACAATTATTGCCATTCTCCATCTTTGGATATATAAATAAAAGTCAGTGCAAATATTAGTTGAGGCCGGGAAGGACTAATAGATCTGGAAATTGATGATGAAGTGAATGAAGATTTCATTTTAAAGATTATCTGGGCTATTACCATTTTTTGTGTTTTTACTTTTCTCAAATCATATGTATAATAATTATTTTTAACTTATTAGTGGTTTAATTGAATTTATTTGCAGAATTTTAATGAAAACTTTACTTTTACCTATTTTTAGTAATAAAATTATAAAGTTAAAGATACATGAGACATACGCCCCGTAAATTCATGGGACTTATGTCTCGTATCTCGAGACTTACGCCTCTATGTGTAAAGCACCTTGCCTCGCCCCCCGCCAATTAAAACATTGTTTCAAACTACTGAAGCCCAACATCGCAAGCTTCTCATTCCACCCATGTCAAAAACTTTTGTCCATTTCCGTTTTTATACCTCAAGAAAGCAAAAACAAAGAGGACAAATAAAAGGTTCTTTCTCATCACATCTTACATGTCTCACTTCTTCAACTTAGTTTCTTTATATATGTTCTATTCTATTATTTTATCTATCCATCAGTGTACTTTATAACTAGTGGTAGTTGTTAATCCCTGTTTTGGTGAAACATATTTTTTAATTCGTTTTAAATGTCAATATTTGGTAGTCTTAACATCAAGTAAAATACTAAAGTTGCATGGGAAAGGTATGAAAGCTTAATAAACACTTCGAATATTATGGGTTGGTAATTAACAATAATAACCCGACGAACATTTTAAAATTCCATGAGAAAGAAATGGAGAGAAAACAACCATATGAAATGGAAATATGATAAGGTTTTGATAGAACTGGTCAACTGGAGTACTGGACAACACGAGGACCAGCACCAGTCACTTTCTATTTCATTTTCTTCCTCACGTATATAAAAATTAGATTATATTATATATTGGATGATATAAAAGAAATTTACATTATAGGCATAGTTTATTTATGGTGACAGCCTCAGGTCGCTTACCATGGGCTGCAAGCTATTGTTTTTATGGTTGCTATAAAACAATATGTGTGCGTAATTGATTTTAAGCTGAGGCAGAACTATATAGAGTCAAGGGTGTTCAATTGAACTCCGGCCGTCGAAAATTATATGGTGTAAATAGGGGAAAACAATTTTTGTAGTTATATATAAATGTTAATTTTCTTAATACAGTATAAGAGAAGATTCTAGTGTAGAAGTGTAAAGGGTTCAAAATTCTTTAGGTCATAAATTCAAATCTCCAAGTATGACATTCTTATATTTTTGAATAAATACTAGTTAAACTCTATAAAATATGTCAACGACTATTATTTTCTTTATTTTCGTATGAAGGAAGTTTGGTGGGGGGTTGTTTATGATTTTTAGAAATACCCAAAGATGGACTTCAACACGGCATCTCATAGACTAAAAAATTGGACCAGTTTTAGGTTTCATTTAGTACAAGTCAAGTGTTCATATAGTACTATTTTCCAACTCTATAGTGAGGATTTGTACACGAAAATCCAAATCATTAATTTATTCGGCAGCTTACTTTTTCTGTTGTCACCAACTAGTGGCTATTTTCATTCCAAAGCATTCCGCAATGATTCTAGATGAAAGATTTCAAAGAATAACTACTGGTCTTTAACGAACATTATGCCCAGATATATGAAGCTTTGATTTAGTCCAATGTGTAGCCCTAAGCTATAAGCTGATAATATTAGATGTCATACTCAATAAAGACGTAAAAGCAAGGGATGTTTAGCATCATGGATTATTTTAAATGCAAATTGTGATTAAAGATAATCGCACTAGTCAAAAGTCCACACCGCCCACTTTTAGGACTCGAAAGTAGGTCTCATTAGTCTAATTTGGATGCTTTTTCAACACCTTTGAAATAAGAGATTTATAATCCCTTTGTTACTATGAAATGGCGAAGCCTTGGTTTTACCAAACTTAAGTAGAAACCTAATTAATTAGAACTATGTTTCGACGGAAAATCTTTGAGTACGATATATAATAATTATCATTATGTGATCAGAAGGTAAAGAGTTCAAAACTAGTATTTGGAGCTACATGCAAGAAAGAGAATTTATATCAATGTAAATGGGGTAAAAGCATAACATTTCATATATATATATATATATATATATATATATATATATATGAAATATTTTGAATTTCTTTAATATAAGAAAATACATGTTTTTTAATTTCAGACTTCACATTTTTTTAACCTCTTCATCAAAATTCATGGCTCCCAGGTGAAAACATTCTCTTGATAAATACAAAGTAATACTGCTTGTAAAGACTCAATATGGTCCGGCACTTTCGCAGACTCGCGAAAGTTTAATGTAATGAGTTGAGCTGTTCTTTTTTAATCACAATGATAAAATAATAGTACTAGTTTTTGTTGTAGTAGGAGTATTAATTTACGCGGTCCCGTTTGTGAAAAAAGAGGAAGCAAAAACAAACAAGAAAAGAAACTCAAGGGAAGGTACAAATAGGCGTAAGAACTATTAGAATTTATAAGGGCATGTGGTCCTTGCTATATCACTATAATAAAAGAGGCTTTTAGTGGTAATATATTTTTTTTTTAGCGATAATAGTTATTGCCACAAAAATATTTATCAGCAATTGCTTAATGTCATTAAATTCAAGGTCGCTAAAGCCTTTAGCGGTATTTATTGTTAGGACTAAAGTTTGATATTGCCGGTAATAATTGATTCTAGAATATAATTAATTGTCGCTAAAAGCATATTTTGTTGTAGTAATATATCAGTCCTCTCAGAGTCTTAAAGATTCGTCTAACTGTTGATTTTTCATATATCAGATTGACTTTTGTCTTACAAATGTACAAGTAAACGACAAGCGGCCTACATGCAAAAATAATTATCTCCATCTTTTTCTTTTACCAAGAAGGTGTGTGCTAATTGCCGCGAAAAATTGCTGTGAATATGTAATACACAATATATGGTGTGACTGATAGCCTGAGCAATACGTAAAAGGTGTGTCACCTAGTGAAATTCTGCTTCAAACCAAAGATGTAATACACAATATATGGTGTGACTGAAAGCCCGAGCAATACGTAAAAGGTGTGTCACCTAGTGAAATTCTGCCTCAAACCAAAGATTGTGTCATTTTAAATGAGATTTGGTGTAAGTTGCCAATATGCTGGCTTGTTAAGCTAGCCAAATATAAAGACCTCATATAATAAGTTGATTTTAACAACTGTACTTCTCGTGATTTTGCCTTCGAACTTCTAAAAGATTAGTTTTTTTGTTTGGAATTTTTATACAGTAAAGTAATTACCCACTAAACTTGGGGCTGAATTAATTTTGGCTGAGCGGCAAAATGCGTTAAAATATCACATGTTGATTTTGTTGATGGTCACTCTGATTCAGCTTTTATTTTATGCATCAAAGACGCTAAATTAATTTTTATAATATATTCAATCGACTTTGCTCAAGTATCACAAAAAGTCACTAGACTAGGTACTTTTTATAACAAAAAAAATCATTTAAGTTTGCTTAAGAATCATAACAAGCCACAAAATAATTTTTTTGTAACTAAAAAGTCATTCAATTTTATCTAAGTATCATACAAAATGTCTATTTTGTTTTTTTATTAACGCTTAATGTGATACTTAGGCTGATTTTATGATTACAAAAAATAATTTATTTGAATTTTCTACTTAAGTAAAGTTGAGATTCTTTTCATTATAATAGCAAGTTAGTGATTTTAGTGCTATAAAATGAAAGTTAAGTGACATCACAAAGCTAGGAGGCTAATTACGATGCGGCTCTCTTGTTTAGATATCACCTAAGCACCACAACCTTACATAAAATATGTACAAACTTTTCAAATGCACGGAATAAAATGCCTTTTTTTTTTTGTTATATAATACTCTTCGAATTGCGTCCGGAAAAAATGACACTAATTCTATTTGAAAAATCAATTTGTTATAACTTTTAACTATAAAACTTATAGTTTTTGGATAATGGAGAGAGTAGTTTTTAGACAAGGAACATCCAACAACTAACCAACTAAATAATGTCCCCTTGCAATTGAGCAGCTCAGCACTAAATCAGAGCTAAGTGCACACTTGAAAAACCAACAAAACTTCTTGTTGGCCTGACCCCCATCTTCGTGACTTCTTTTTTCTGAGTTGTTATTTTAATTACGCGGTTGGTTGTCTAATTAACGACTTTCTCTTTCACTCACCCCTTTGACCTATTCTTTGGAGTCTTGGCTTCTAATTTACTGTCGCATTGTCCACACTTTGACTATTAAATATATGCAAACAATACTTAATAAATTCCTTTGTTCTGTTTCATGTGATACATTAAGTCTGTTCTGAAAAAAACATATTTATATAATTGAAGATAATTTAACTTTAAACTTATTTTTTTTTAATGACATTATTTCATAGTTGTAGAAATCTCATGGCATTATTTTTTAATGACTTTTAACTTTAAAGTTTTTTTTTTAAAAAAAACTCCGAATTCAGTCAAATATCTTCACACAAAATGAGACTATGGAATACTTATTAGTAGTAATAATGAAGATTTAACTTGTATACACTAATGTGTACGTAATTTTTATACCCTCTTGTTATAATTTAACCTGTTATAACATGTTACATGTCTTGTTTTTCAAATTACTAATTTCATACTCTTTCTATCCCTATTTATGTGGTACTTTTTGCTTTTAGAGAGTCAATTTGACTCAATTTTGAAGCAAAATCAGGACTAAATAAAATATTTTAATATGAAAATTTAAATATTTAAAAATTATAAAAAAAAAGTATTAGTACTATAAGTTACTACAATTCTTCAATCAAAGTTTATATGGTTTCAATCTTTGATAAACGAAAAGCATCATATATAAATTAAGACATAAAAAGTAGTCCATTATTATTATACTATAGTTAGCTATAGTTAATCTTTTTAGGTGAACTGCAATATAAAAATTCATACTATACGCTAATCGCTATCAGTGTACAGAAATAAAAGTTTGACGGGTAAAAAAGGCGCCTAAATTGGAGGCTACTTTGGAGTCTGCTTTCATTTGGTCCTATGTTGAAAGTGGTTGATAAAACTTAGACCTTTCCCCCTGTTCTCCTCTTGCTTTTTCCTTTTATCTCCTTTTACGTTATAGCCTAAGGCAGTTTCATAATAGTAGTGATTTCTGTTACTTACTTTTATGCCAAACACAACAAATTTCTCTTAATTTATCTCTCCTACTTAACTTTAATCCCAAAAGCCTCCAAATATCAGCAGCTTTTGGGGACTTAGCTAGCTTTCAACCACTGCTTCTCAGCTCAAAGGTGACGAAATTTCTCGCTTTCTGGTGTTTACTTCCGTTTTATGTTTTGTTGGTGGTTGTCTTTGTTAGACTTCTTTGGTAGTTCCATCAATTAATTGTCAGTTTACTTGTCTTCTTAGTTCTTCTTTTCATTCAAGATCATGGGGTTTATTTAATTTGTCAGTATGGAAATTTGGTATTATTAGTATTTACGTATATATAGAAAAGATGAAGTTTCCCTTCTGCCCTTCTATTATTAGTGACAGATTTTCAGTTTGATCTCTGTTTTTAACATTTGAATTGGTATTGGCAAACATTTGTTTCTGTACTTAATGAATATTTTATTGCAAGAAAAAACATTTTTGATTCGATGATATTTATTTCTTGATTCCTTTTTATGTTTTCATCTATCCGAGCCTTGTTTGACATCAGCAGCGGAGACATGATTTTCACCAGATGTTGCAACATCTACTGTACATATATGATTAAAAAAAATAACCTTATATATACAATTGATTCGAATGAATCCTTCAGCCCCACTAGCTCTGCCCCTGTTTGATATTGTAAAGGAAATAAGAAACTTTTACAAGAACAGAGTAGCTCCATGAATTTTATACGCAGTTCCCAGAACTTACTGTACATAGCTGCTAAATATGTTGAAATAGTTCATTGGATTTATTGAATTTCAACCTGTTAATTTTCTGAGTCCTGAGTTCAGTTATGGTATAGTCAAGAGATTTTATATGGGGTTTTTGATTATTGGATGGTCTATTCTTATCAGGCCAGAGAACGAGATTCACAAAATTTATACTATGGGAAAGATCAAGTGGAGTAGGCACGTCAATCATGAAGATGAGGATATGAATATACATCCAGGTTGTATGTGGGGGTTAGTACATGCACTTGGCTACCATAGTTGGCACTCTCGTGTAAAGAAGAAATCTCTCTCCAGTATAAGTGATGGAAGCAGACATATCAGAAGTAAGTTACCTCCGCATTTTAGTTATATACAGCGACAATATGAAGAATTTTTACGCTATCAGTGTAATTAACTTGTTATGACAGATTACCTACTTTATTTTCCGTTATTAGATCATGTATGTTATGAAAAGCTGGTATTCATGTTATTGCTGCTAACGTGACTCGAAGGTGTAAAAACACTGAACTCACTATCTGGAATATGTGGTTTTGTTTAATTCAGTGTTAACAAATTCTTGTATTCACCTTCAATAGGCAATAATACTTTCAAAGAACATTTGGTTGGACAAGATACTAGTGAACTAGAAACGCTTCTGGATGATAACGAAAGTCATGAGTTCTTGGTAAGTATTATTGATTGCTTTATCATCAATCTTTTGTAGATTTATCAATGTCCAAATGTTTCAATTTTGATGAAGACTAATGTTATCATATCAATAGGCTGACAAGGGCACCAGAAAATCAAAAGGGTCCAACAAAAGGTCTCTAAAAGCTAAAATAAAAGCTTTAATTGCTGAGGAAGTGCATAAGGAAAAGAAGAGGCCTAAGCAGAAGAAATCAGGCTCTATTAACCAACCTACAGAACACTATCTAAATGAAAAACGCAGTAACAGAAAACATCCTATTATTTTGGTTCCCGTGAATGTGGAGAATGGAGGCACTGGATCTCCAGATAAGGAACGGATGAATGCCATCAACGCATATGATACTTCCACTGATAAGAATGCTTTAAAATCTCAACTTAAAGATCATGCAGAGTTACTACTAGAAATTTTGAGGGAATCAGAAGCAGGATATCAGAATTTTTCCCGCGGTCAGCTGGCTTCAAACAAGAAAGCAAGACTAACTAAGTCAGGATCATACCCCGTGTCTCATTTGTCTCGAAGAACAAACTTCAAACCAAGTAAGCTTGAGGACAAGAAGAATGAAGTTTGGTCTTCCGCAAAAGGAGAAAGACTGGCGGGTGTTACTCGAACGAGATCTTTGTCCAATTATGCAAAGACTATCTTCACAAGTTTAGGCTTCCTGGATGATAATAAAGGAAATAATGAAGAGCTCGTCGATGCAGAAGAAGGAATTAAGCAGGACTCTACTTGTGAATTGTTTGAAAATCTGAATGGAGAATATGAAAGTAAGTCCAATGGCAATTGTGAAATTGATGGATGTGACATTAGCAAAAATACAATGATGCATAGGAGGAGTTCCTCTCTGAATGAGTCCATGGATAGATATACTAAATTATTTGAATATAGTTTTAGAAAGGAAGTGAACTTGAATCCCTCCAAGAGTTTGAAATTGACTAGCGAATACGAGGTACCACCATCGGTGACATTCAGAAAGATCCGTTCTCTATCTTACTCCGAGGCTTGTTCATTTCTACCAAACGGGGTGGCTGGTGATGCCCATTTTTCAGAATGGCTAATTAAGACCATAGAGGAGAGAAACTCACACATGAGAGCTGAAGTTGAGAGAGAAGGGAAGTCGATATGCGCCCCTAAAGAGACCGGATGCATAAATGAAAAAGTAGACAAAAGTGAGGTTGTTAAGACAGTAGAAACTGTAACAAGCTTAATACCAAAGACAGAAAAGGAAGACAACGCAGAGGTCAAAGACCATTCAGAGACCATCGACGAGGCAATAGTGTTCAAAGGAAACTCTTATGAAGAACAAGAGATAAAATGCAATGAATCAATCCCAAGTGATGTGGTTCAAAGTTCTGAAATATGCTTTGAAGAGGACATTTCCAACTGTGCAGAGTTCCAAATTTCAAAAGGTATGTTTGTTTTTCTCACTAATCCTGGCTTTACAAAAATAGCTGGTTGGATTTACTATTTACTTTTCCTAGCCAGTATAATAAGTTATACACCGATTATACACGGTTATACATATGTTATACGTGGCTTATACATATATTATACATCTATCGGCTATATTTCGTTGAAGCGCTTAGGTGGGTGGCTATTTGGGTTAATTCTTTCAATTTTTTGAATATTTCTAGTTCTTATATATACAAAGGCATTCTCTTTAATGACATCCTTAATTCATTAGGTTATTCTAGGTAAGTTGTAGTAGTTAATTTGTTTCTTTTGGCTCAGGTTTTGCTGTTAAACAGAATGTTGATGTCGCTAATCTTGCAAAACCAGATCAACATAGCAAATCTTACAGAAAGGAAAACGCGGACTTGTTTTACGTGAGGGATATTCTTAAGCATTCCGGTTTCTCAAGCAATTACTTCAAGACATCATGGTACTCACAAGCCCAAGTGTTAAACCCTTCAGTAGTTCAAGAACTTGAGTCCTTGTGGCATCCGCATCAAGAACAAGAATGTTGTCTCGAAGGCTTCGATTTCTGCTGTCATCATCAGCTACTATTTGATTTGGTCAACGAGGTATTAGTCCAAATGTATGACAGATCATTCACATACTACCCTAAGGCGTTATCCTGTTGTTGTCGCGTTCGTTCAATGCTGGAAAATCGAATGATTGAAGAGGTATCCAACAATGTTGGTACCTTGTTGAGGTTGAAACCTGAGCAAGAATCGATCGATGCCATTGTGGATCAAGATTTGAAAAGGGATGATGGTTGGATGAATCTTCAGTTAGAAAGTGAATGGTTGGCACTTGAATTAGAGGACATGATTTTTAGTGATCTTTTGGAAGAACTAAGAGGTTTTTGACTCTGCAGAGTTGCTTGATTTTGGTTTGTTCTTTCTTTGGATTAATTTATGTACATGAGTTTTGGTTTGCTCAACGTATATATTTACACACATGTTCAGTTGAGTAGTATAAAGTGTTTCACCTAATGGGTGTTGGGTTCGAAATAACGGGGCATCATGCGCTGATAATTGTAAACTTTGATCGACAATAAATTAGATACAAAAGAGACTATACTAAAATATGCATAATAATTTTAATATGGTTAGGTCAATTTGCCTGCATATGAGAAAATTATTAAAAAATATACCCCTGTACTATTAAAAAAGGGTCAGCTATACCCCTCGTTATACTTTGGGTCTAAATATACTTTTAGCACAAATATATCCCTCCACTATTAAAGTTAATTAAGGTGGATCCCAACCCCACATGACATTAATAATTTAATGAAGTAAATAACATGTGGCATGTCATCTCACTGACCAAATCCAATTTTACCCCACCTCCTCCTTCCACATCATCTTTCACCATTAGCACCTTCCCCTCCATCACTGCCACACCATTTTCACAAACTCGAAAGGGCGAAGAAATTAAAAATTTTCAAATGATTTTTCCTCTTAATGCAAATCCTTGACAAGAGACAAAGCAGCCCTTTCATTAATTCCTTATCCACCTGTGATAAACTTGAGACTATCCTTGAATTCCTCAATCCAAACTGGGAACAACATAACAATCCACCACAATATAGGCAGCACTACTCCCCATTCAATTTATCAATATCTGCATTTTATAATTAATTAAAAACAAACAGGGAAACAAACCCAGTTTCTACCATTTCAGCCACACAAAGCTAAGGCTAAGTTTGGAAATTCCTCTTACCCGTCCTATTTGGGTGTGGCTTAAACTTTTTAGAGTAAATACAAGTCAATTGTATATATACCTTGTAGATTTGAAAACCAAATATTTACAACCCCTTGTATTATAAATTTTACAGCACAAAAAAAATAATTAGGAAAAGTAAACATTTTAATTTCTTCCACCTTTGGAGTTTGTGAAAATGGTGGAATGGTGAAAGATGATTTTGGAAAGAGGGGGGTGGGGGTAAAATTGGGTTTAGTTAGTTAGGTGGCACGGCACATGATATTTACTTCATTAAATTATTAATGTCATGTGGGATTGGAATCCACCTTAGTTAACTTTAACGGCGGAGGGGTATATTTGTGCCCAAAGTATAACTGTAGGGGTATATTTGGACCCAAAGTATAACGAGGGGTATATTTAGCACTTTTCCGATTAAAAAACATAAAAACTATTGAGAGAAAATCTCTCCTTGAACAAGACTCTTTAAATGATTATATTGTGGATGTTATTGTGTTTTGTTGTATAAGAGAGATTCTTCAATTTATAAAGGTCTAAAAACATAGAAAAAGGTTATCTAAATATGGAATATTAAAAAAAATCTTTTGGGAAAAGTAAAACCAAATATGGTAAACTTTTTGTCTTTACTTCAAGAAAAGGTAAAATTCATATATGGTAAGAAAATCAGGGCAATACCCTAACAAATCTTCCTTTTTGGCCTGAATTTTCTTGACAAAACATGATCCCTCTTCGTCACATAATCTTCATCACCGTTACTTGCCATGGTTATATAAAACTATTATGGGTTAAGAATGGTTTAAAAACTATTTTGTTTTTATTTTTAAAGATGTAACAGCAGGAATGTTGAAAATATGGTTGAAACTTCGTCTCCACGTGAAGCACTTCAATTTTTTTTTAACAAAATTCTTCATTATCGCCAAATTGGTTGCTCTCGATTTGAACCTGTCTTCAACCTCGTTAAACCATTGGCTCGGATACCACTTGATGGGATCGAAATAACAGGACATCATGCGGAAGCTAATAATTGCAAACCTTGATCGATGATAAATCAGATACAAAAAAGACTATACTAAAATATGCATAATAATTTTAATATGCTTTGGTCAATTGCCCTACATATAAGAAAACTATTAAAAAACATAAAAACTATTGAGAGAAAATCTCATCTAAACAAGACTTTTTGTTGTATGAGAGAGATTCTTCAATTTATAGAGGTCAAAAATATTTTCCTCCAAAAAAGATGTTCTCTAAATATGGAATATTAAAAAATTTCTTTTGGAAAAAATAAAACCAAATATGATAAACTCTTTATACTTACTTCAAAAAAAGGTAAAATCCAAATATAATAAAATAATCCGGGCAAAACCGTAACAATGGAGACTAGCTATATAGTCTAAGCGGTCTTGGCCAATCTGTTGTTAGATTCTTCAAGTTTCATACGAGCAAAAATGGCATATCTTGATTTTTTTTGGGTACATTGGTAAAGCAAATAAGTTACTTAAAATCTTTCATAAGCTACATGGCTTGAATCCGCCAGTAGAAAAAACTTCATAATTCCTTGAATGCAGCTTCTCAAATTATCAAATCTTTTACATGTTTGTGACTCTCATTTGCCGAACAGTCAGCACAATTGTTCGCCTCCTTCCAAATATGTACAATAATAGCTTCGTTGTTTCCGGCAAATACTTTACGGGTAATGCAGTGAGAAGGATTGTGTCAAAACTAAGGTCAGTGCTCTCTCTTGAGACAGTTCCCCTCATTCTGCAAATCCCTTTTTGGCATTCATAAAGAATCATTGGGCTTTATCAAAGGCTAAACCTGTCATAGATATTCCTTCACAGCCCTGAGGCCTAATATGGATAACTCAGTGGGCAATTTGCACGATTGCCCTTCGTTGGGTGTGGTCTTTAAATTTTGGCCCTCAAATTGCTGGTCTTTAATTTTTGTCCTTTGCTTAAAATCTTCGAGGTTCTGAGTTCGAACTCGACTTAGTCATAAAAATTATAAAAAGAATTCCAAGGCAGGGCTTTGCAAAAAGTTTGCCTTATGCGGTAGGCTTTTCCTTAAGGCAAAATTAAAAGTCTACCTAAGAAGGCAAACTTTGCTTTGTATGGCAAACTTTTAGTTATGCTTAAGGCAAAATCTGCCGGAGAAGTTATCCTTGAGGTAAAGTCTCCCGTAAGCCAGACTTTTTGCAAAATCTTGTCTTGCGATTTTTTTTTTTTTTATTGAGCTGTGGTTAGAACGTCGAACCTCTGGATATTTTTGGCCATCTTTTTAAACGAAAGACAAAAATTAAAGACCACTCCAAAAGAAGGACAATCCGCGCAAAAAAATGTAACTTAGTTATAGCAATTTTCTTGAGATAGGGCTAAAATTACAGGACCTATTAGTAGAGCCCATGAAAATTATGGGCTTAGCTTACTTTCCAGTATAGTACACACATATACGGTAGACTTGGGGCAGCATTGGGTTATCTTAAAGGAATTATGGCACCAGCTAAATAAGTTGATATTAGAACTCGAATATTGTCGCGAGAGTTTGAGTGCTGAGGGAATGGTTGTCTCTTATATAATCTGGGGCAATACTAACTCTCGGAGTTATTCTTGCCAGTTAGGCTTAAGACCAATTTCTAAACATGACATAAAGATTGTTGTTCCACGTTAATTGAAAGATTGAACTAGTTCTATAACCTGTTTGGCCAAGCTTATTTTTTCCCCAAAAGCACTTATTTTTTCAATAAGTGCTTATTTGAAAAAAAGTGAGGTGTTTGGTCAAGCTTTTGGGAGAAAATAATTATTTCTGGGAAGTAGTAGAAGCAGTTTTTCAGAAGCTAAAAAAAACAGTTTTTGCCCAAAAGCACTTTTTTGAAAAGTACTTTTGAGAAAAATACAAATAGAAACACTTTTTAAAAGTTTGGTCAAACACTAATGACTGCTCAAAAGTGTTTTTTTAATTAATTGGCCAAATGCAAACTGTTTTTTGCCAAATGTGCTTTTTTGAAAAGTACTTGTTAAAATAAGCTCATTTTAGAAGCTTGGCCAAACAAGCTACTAGTCTCTACATGTAGGTTTGGGTAATTTTCACCTCGTAAGCTAGTTTTAAAACTTAATTTAGGTCCAAGGCTTGCAGTCATACTCATTGTGTTCGGCTCATGTGTTATATGTGGACACAATATCTGTGTGTCGTTTATGTTTATGTATTCGCTAAATCTAATTAAATCACTATGTACTAGAGCTAGAAAGAAGGTCTAAAAAATGAAGTTCATCAGTGCTGAACAATCATACAGGCCAAATTAAATAGAAGGAATAGTTCTTAGCGATCATGATGGTTTTTCTGTGGCATCTAGTCCTACCACTAGATTATAGCTTTAATATATAATATGTTGTATGCACTTTCTTTTCCCCTAAAAATACGTGATACCCCTTTACCAAAACAAAGCTTTACAGAAAAGATATTATCAGTTTGTATAATTTTGACTTTGGTATAAGTTGCAAAGCTTTTTGGTTAACACGTCAAGCAATTCATGAGAAAAAAAAAATGTTTGTTTCATTTTCAGTGCTCAAAAAAGATTTAATAATACCGAAAGACAGATCGATAATACGCATGAAATAAACATATTTTATTTGCAAATTATATAGTATATGCAAATTATATTATATATGTTCTGAATTGCAAGCCATTCCTCTAACTCAAAGCTAATTTCATATTCGTGGTCAACGTGTCGATAGGCTTCATTGTTGTGATTACCTATGTCAAGGAGCAAATCAGTAGGAGCAGAGTGTTGGAGAAGTTTCCACCATTTTATCCGGTCAAGAACACAAGAGAGTTTGAAATGGAAGTGTTTGATTCAAAGTTTTGGAAGTGTTGGTATTCTAGATGCTCCTATTAGCATTGGGCTAAGATAGAAGAAATGGGTTGAAAATTACATTTGGGCTTCAGCTGATTGTGTCAAATGAAAGGCCCAGAATGATAATTGGCCCATTATGATAAGTGACAAAATCAGTTGTGTATAGGCAATAATTGTAAATAAAGATAGTGACAGTTTAGCAAATAGAAAATAGCCACATGATATAGTTTGTTACATTTGATTCCATTTTGCTTGTATATAATGAGGTAGAATGTAGAGCACTATTGATCAGTTTTTACATCAATACAACAGAAATTTCCTAATTCATTTTCTATTTTGTCATGGTATCAGAGCGCTGAGGCTCATTAAGATCCTATCTTTATTTTTATTTTTTCTGCTCTATTTTCAGTTTCAAATCATCTTATTTACAATAGTCATCTTTCTTTGTTTAATTTTTCATGTCTACTACTGCTTCACAGCTCTCTGATGGAACGGCAGAAACCACGAATGTTGGTGATGCTTCTCTATCTGCTGGTGTCACTACAAGTAATGTAGTTGATGCTAGTCATCCATTCTACCTACACCCTTATGATTATCCAGGTATGAGCCTTGTCTCTACCGTGTTTGATGGAAGAGGTTATGGTGGATGGAAGCGAGAAGTGATTATTGCACTCTCGGCTAAAAATAAACTTGGGTTTACTGATGGATCTATAGCAGTACCCACCTCAGATCCAGTGTTAATGAAGGCATGGATCCTGTGCAATGACATGGTACTTTCTTGGCTGCTCAATTCTCTTTCCAAGGAGATAGCAGAGAGTGTATTGTACTCAGTCAGTGCCAAGGATTTATGGAAAGACCTGGAAGAAAGATTTGGTCAGGCAAATGGTGAAAAACTTTTTCAATTGCAAAAAGAATTAAATGCTACAACCCAAGGAAATACAAGTGTTTCTACTTATTTCACAAAAATGAAGAGTTTATGGGACGAGTTAGATGCATTGAATACCTTCTCAGCTTGTGTTTGTGGTGCCAAAGAAAAAGGGCACAAAGCACATCAAGATGAAAGGGTTTCGCAATTCCTAATGGGTTTAAATGATGTTTTTATTGGTGTAAGAAGCAACATTCTGTTAAGCTCACCTTACCATCTATTGGACAAGCTTACTCACTAGTGGTGCAGGATGAAAAGCAAAGAGAAGTACATGTTACTCCTGTTTATCCTGGTGAATCTTCATTCACAGCTACTAATCAACATAATGGTAGGAGATTTAATGACAATAGAGGACAGAAATCCACTTTTGAATCTAAAAGAAACACTCTAATTTGTGGTTATTGCAAGAAACCTGGACATAACATTGACAAATGTTACAAATTGCATGGATTTCCCTCAGATTTTAAATTTACAAAGCCTAGGAAGTTTCAGGCATCAGCTCAACCAAACAATGCATATGGAGGGATTGAGGAAGGAGGAATGAACACAACACAGTCTCTAAGTCAGGAGAATGTAACACAACTCCTGCAATTACTTCAGCAATACAAACCAGATCAGCAGTCTGAGAATATAACTGAAGCCTTTGCCAACTTGAGTTTTGCTGGTATAAAAAAAATTCTTAACACTTATGGTTGTTTTATAAATATTGACAGTTTTTCTTGGATATTATATAGTGGAGCTACGCAACACATAACCTACAACAAATCCATTTTGTCTAATCTAAAATTGCTTCCTAAACCTGTTATGGTTAAGCTGTCTAATTCTTATAGAGTCAAAGTAACTCACTCTGTAACAATTACTATTCTGCCTAAGTTGGTTCTGGATAATGTCTTATATGTCCCTTCATTCAAATTCAATCTACTATCTGTGCAAAAGTTGTGCAAACAGCTTCAGTCTTATATTCTTTTTACACCTAACTCTTGTCTTATGTTAAACGGCCCTTCTCTGAGAAACTTTGAGGAGATTGGTAGGGTGCAAGGAGGACTTTACATACTCAATTCAAGCCAGTCAAGCCACAATTTGCTAGGATCAGTCTACCAAGTCTAACATCAGCAAAGAAAGTTTCCAATTCCAGTCCTATTTTAAATTCATGTATTTCAATTCCAGTCAAGAAATCAAAAAGTAGTGCTAGTTTCAATTCCAGTCTTAGTTGTTTTGATGAAAATCTAAAAGCCCAAATATGGCATTATAGATTGCCATATGCCTTTGAGTAATATGAAGAAAGTTTCTTTTCACTCTATATCTTCTTGTGCTGTTCCTCCTATTCCTTGTGCAATTTGTCCTATGGCAAGACAATCCAAACTCCCTTTTCCCGCGAGTGAAATAACTACTAAGAAGGCCTTTGATCTAATCCACATAGACAATTAGGGTCCATACAAAACACCTACTTATGATGGTCATAGGTATTTTTTAACTATTGTGGATGATTTCACTAGAGGAACCTGAACTTTTCTTTTAAGTTGCAAGTCTAATGCATTCTCAGTCTTAAAGTCATTCTTTTCCATGGTTGAGAGAAAATTCAAAACCAAAATTAAAGTAGTAAGGTTAGACAATGCACCAGAATTAGGAAATGGAACTAGTCATTCAGAATTCTTTTCCTCACATGGAATCCTACATGAAACATCCTGTGCATATACCCCACAACAAAATAGTGTTGTGGAGAGAAGACACAAACACCTATTAGAGACTGCCAGGGATTTGTTATTTCAATCTCACTTACCTATAAAATTTTGAGGGGATTGTATCCTGACAGCAGCTTATCTTATAAACAGATTCTCATCTAGAGTAATATAGGGCATGACTCCTTTTGAGTTACTTTTTCAGAAAAAACCATCCTATACTCATCTAAAATGTTTTGGTTGTCTCTGTTTTGTTGCTACTTTTCCTACACATAGAAGCAAGTTTGATCCCAAGGCCACAACTTGTGTATTTTTAGGATATCCAAATGGGAAGAAAGGGTACAAGGTAATGAATCTTGCAGATTCAAAGAAATTTATCACTAGGAATGTTGTGTTCTATGAAGAGTATTTTCCTTTTATCCCTTTTAATCCTAATTGTCACGACCCAACCCCGTGGGCTATGACTGGTGCCCGAGCTGGACACCCGTACACACCTATTTACCAAATCGACATAGCCATATCTTAGTCATATCCAACATATAATAATTTATACAGATATTACTCTGAAGCAGTCGCATATATCATACATATCATACCGAAGCATATACCTAAGTATATATATATATATACATACAAGTCGTTGAGGCCGTCATAGCAAATAGGATCATCCAAACGCAAACCTCAGACAAAACCAAACAATAGCGACCCACGACCCACATATATGTCTACAGGCCTCTAACAAACATAACAGAATCATATGACGGGACAGGGCCCCGCCGTACCCCTGAATATACACACATATATATAACGGTAGAGTATGTACCAAAAGATGGGCTCCAGAACAAGGGAGCACTCCAAAGCAGCAGAACAGGTGACCTAAGCTGTCGGGTCTCTCACACGAACGTATGTACCTGCGGGCATGAAACGCAGCCCCCGAAGAAGAGGGGGTCAGTACGGAATATGTACTGAGTATGTAAGGCATGAAATACAACTGAAAGGATCATAATTGAAACAGAGATTACAGAAGTGAAGTATCATAATCAAGAAACCACTATACCTGTGTAGTACGGAACAGAATCAAACATTTTCATATCGCCTACCGTACCCGGCCCATCCTGGGACTCGGTGAGTGAAATCATGCGTGTGAACATCATATATCATATACATACCATACCCGGCCCATTAAGGGACTCGGTGATAGAATCATGTCATCCTACTCTCACATCATCATGCATGCACATACACATACATATACATATACCTATACATACCGTACCCGGCCCTCTAGTGAATGAAGTCATACCGTACCCGGCCCATGAAGGGACTCGGTAAATGAAATCATATCGTACCCGGCCCATTAAGGGACTCGGTAAAGAAATCATGTGCACATACACCGTACCCGGCCCATCATGGGACTCGGTGCCATAATCATATCATCGTATACATATACCATACCCGGCCCTCTAACGAGAGACTCAGTGAACAATGCAGAGAAATAAGCACGATAACATATCCTGGCCCGGGCTCAGTGAAGGACATACTCAGGCTTGCACGAATAGAGTAGTGCGAAACCATATGCACGTAAATTGAGACTCAATAGACAAATATACTTATCGACATCTGAAGGCTCAAAAATAAGTTTCGGATCAATCCGAGTTAGTACGAGAAAGTTATGATCGTTTGATGTACAGAACGTTCTACGAACATTTCAGGAGCCCTTTTTGCAAAACCAAAGCAACAATCATATCAAATACCTTACGGATATTATATGAATCAAGTCAAATCAAATATAACTTTTAGAATCATGTGTACATATCAAAGTGTATCAAAGACTTAGCAGAATATTCAAACGTGCTATCATTTGGAAATCGAGACATAAGACATATCACTTATCTTTCGAATGCCCATTTCGGAAACATATCAAACAAACTTCGGACATTATGGATACACGTCGAATCATATGAAACAGCTTATAGAAATCAAAGACATTGGCCATCCTAGTGGCTCTAAGAATTGGAATTCATTTGTAATTGCACATATACGTCATTTATTCGTTCCATCAAGATCATGCCAAAAGAAAGAAAGGTAAGTCTTACATACCTTGCCCGCTTTCTACGCTAACCCGAACTTAAGTCTTTGGCTTCGCAAAATCTACAACAATATTCATGTATGCCAATCATTAGCCATAAACACTTAGATCCAATTCTAAATCAACACTTAATCTACCGAAATTTCGGCAGCATCTCCCCTGTAAATACGACAACCCCGAGAATTCAACTCGGCCAAAAAATACAACAACAAATCCGAGAATTTAACTCGGCCAAAATATCAACAACAATACCAACAATCATCCTCACAATATCCATAATCAATTCAAAAGGCATTCTAACATTAACAACTTCCTTCTACAAACTTTAACGACTTTCCATCTTCGTTCAATTCATAATGGCTTACATATTCAAGTTCAAATCCACAACCATTCAAACAATATTCAAAATACTTCAAACAATCCGTACAATATTCAAATAATCCAACCCATATGCTATGCCATCCAAAACCTTCCAAAGGGGACAAGAACAATAACAACACATTTTCTTTCTTCAATTTCATGAACTTTACCAACAATTCATACACTAACAACATTATTTTTCATAAGTACAAGAACACTATATTCAATTCACCTTAACTTCCAAAACAATTTTTCCAACAATTACAACTTGGATTAGAATCATCAACTTTTCATTACCAACATAGAATCCTCAACAACAACAACTAAAACACTAAATAAAATAATTGAACCATTGTTCCTACACACCATATACACACACGGCCACCACACAATATATCCATATTTTCATAAATTTCACTCATTTCTACATGCTACAACATACACAACCATCTACAACATATAAAAAGAGGATTAATTCTTACCTTTTTTTTTTTCCTTAGCTTCCTTCTTTGGCTAGAGTTTACAACTTGCTAGAATGCAAATTTTTCTTGCTCCAATAATTACTTCACCTTGCTAAGGACCTTCCAATTAGTAGGAAAATAATTTTTGAACAATTTTTCCCAAGAATTTTTCCTCCATCAACCATGGCCGAATAGGCCCTTTTATTTTCTTCTTCTTTACTTTTCTGGAATCTTCTAAGGGAGATGGATATTATTATGACTAAGTAGTCATATTTAGCCTTATTTATTTTCTCCCACATGGGCCTTGGCCCATGTATCATGGCCGGCCACCTTGGCCATTTATGAAGCCCATTTTTTTTGTATCTATTCTTGTAATTTATGAAAAAAAAAATCCAAATTCCGAATTTGCCCTTAACCTTCCATCCATATTTCCATGAGTCATCTTGCGAATTTTCATTTTTACCCCTAGCCTTTCTTAATATTTCCATACCAAAATTTTTGTATGAACAACTTATGTGCCAATCAAGATCAAAAATTTAGGCTCGCTCTTATCCTCCCGCAATCATCTTAGATTATCCGAATGTACAAAAATGCGGGATATAACACTAATCCTGCTTACTTTCCCAATCCTAATACATTGAATCCTATATCTACTCTCTCTGAATTCACTATTCCATCAACTTATGAATCCAATCCTTCTGTTCCTCTAGAAAATTCTACTGTCTCACCTAGTACACCCTTTTCTACACCTGATCCTCTTTTACCACTCCCAAATTTCACAACTACACCAGAACCTTGTTCTTTACCAGTCCCAAATCCTATTCCTACATCACATCCTTCTAACTCAATTAAATCACAACATATCCTGAGTCTTACATCACCAGTACTTAACTATCCTCATGCATCTACCTCAACCAATTCTAATCCTGATACTTCTATTCCAGAAAACCCACCTGATTCTGATATTGGTTCTCTTATTCGAAGGTCCTCTAGAAATACAAAGGTAGCAGCTTACCTTGGAGTCTACCTATGTGATGCTGTCCATTTCACTGATGTTAGCAATAGTTGTTTCTTAAGCACCATTTCACCACCTTCTCTATCTAGTCATGATCTTTCCTTTTTTAACCAAAATGTGTTGAGCTTTATATCTAATATTCTGGAACCTGTTAGCTACAATCAAGCTATGTTACATAAGGGATGGAGAGAAGCTATGGACAAAAAGATACAGGCTCTAGAATTGAATAATACATAAGAGGTTGTTGAATTGTCAACTGGACAAAAGGCTCTACCCTGTAAGTGGGTATACAAAGTTAAACAACATAGTGATGGAAGTATTGAAAGACTAAAGGCACGATTAATGATTCGAGGAGATATACAAAGAGAGGGGATTGATTTCAATGAGACATTTTCACCGGTGCTGAAAATGACTACCATCAGATACCTCTTGGCTACAGCAGCTAAAAAGGGCTGGGGGATTTATCAATTGGATGTTAACAACGCATTCTTACATGGTGACCTCGATGAAGAGGTTTATATGAAGTTTCCCAGTGGTCTTACACCACCTTCTCCATTACATGTATGCAAGTTAAAGAAATCCATTTATGGTTTGCGACTGATGAGTCGTGAAATTACGCGATATTCGACGCTAATTCCTTAAGCTTTTGTGACTCCTTAAGCACTTTTGTTGTTACTTTTTGTGTTTTTATGTTGTTTTGTAGGAAAAGATGCCCGGAGAGCATAAAAGAGCAAAATGGATCAAAATGGACCAAAATGGAACAAAATAGAGCAAAACAAGCCAAGTAGCTGAAATGAGTGATCGGAAGAAACCAAGTGAAAAGAAAGTCAAAAAGAGGTCAAACTGTACATTTTTGCAAAACTGTCAAAACTGGACAGTTTTGCAAAAACGGGACAGATTTGCAAAACTGTCAAAAGTGGACAGTTTTGCAAAAACGGGCAGAATTGCAAAAACAGAAATATGGGGGCAGATTTTGACATTTTTTGGACTTGGAAAAATTGGGGGGAGCTACAAAAGAGAGGCTAGGGCAAAACATTTTCCATCTTTGGTCATTTTGCAAGTTTTGGAGGCTAGGGTTTTCACCTACACCATTGGAGGAGAAGATTGGAGCACTTTAATGAGATAATTCTTAAACCTTTCTTCAATTCCTTGTTTTGTATTGAATGTTTTAGTGTGTAGTATTTCATTTCTAGACTTGAATCTTGTTTATGAAAATATTCTTGATTAAAGTTTGGATTGAAACTCTTGTTTTGCTTATGTATTGAATGATTCTTATTGCTATTGAAGTGGGTCTTTGTTGATTTAATTAATCTCGTTCTTGAATGTTTCCAAAGGGATTAGCTAACCCTAGGACTCACCCATTTACTTAGATTGAGCTTGGAAAAGGAAATCTAGGTTGGGAAAGATTAATTAACAAGAATTTGGGTCATTAAACTCATCTAATAACTTGAGCTCGGAAGAGGATAGTTACTTGAGGTTAAATTGATTGTGCCTAATATCACACTCTAAGGCTTGGAAAAGCTTAGAGTGAAATTCATTGATTTGGTTGGAAGACTTTCAATGAGATTTTAGATATCATTATCTATTGACACAAACCCGCTCTTAGTTGTAAAATCGTAAAATACGTTGGATCGTTACTTGAGTGTAATTTCCTTTGTGTCCAAACTTGTGGCCATTGATCATTTTACTCGCTTTCTAGGTTAGTTTACATTTCCGCATTAGTTATAATTTTCTCAAACAAAATACCAAAATATCATTTATCGTTTGGCTTTAGCTTAGTTGGTGAAAGTTCCTTACTTTCTTAATCGCCTAGCATATTGTTCCCTGTGGGATCGACCCCGACTCATAGTTGGGTAAATATATTGCATACGACCGTGTACACTTTCTCTTTGAGGAGTGTATTTGGACGTTATCAGCGACAGGCTTCGAGGCAGTGGTATTCTAAGTTGACATCTGCACTCAATTTTAAGGGCTTTACTCACTCTCTTAACGATTATTCTTTGTTTATCCAAAAATCCAATTCCTCTGTTTCTATTGTTGCTGTATATGTGGATGACATTATTCTAACAGGAAATGACAATGCAGAACTTCATTCACTCAAGGAATTTTTCCATCAGGAATTTCGGATAAAGGATCTTGGGGACTTACATTTTTTTCTTGGGATGGAAGTGTTGCGAGAATCTCAAGGTCTCATCTTGTCTCAGAGGAAATTCACACTAGATCTGTTAAGTGAATTTGATGCTCTTCACTTATCTCCAGTGTCTTCTCCGCTGGATCCTTCAGTCAAATTACTCATAAACCATGGAGATCCCATTTCTAGTTCAACATTGTAACGCCATTTGTTGGGCAAGCTTAATTATCTCACGAATACACGACCAGATCTCGCCTTTACTGTGCAGCATCTAAGCCAGTTCATGCAAGATCCGCGTCTTCCTCATCTTACTGCTGCTTTGCGAGTTCTTAGGTATTTGCTCAAAGATCCAGGCTTGGGTTTGCTTTTCAATGCTTCACCTTCCTTCAAGCTTTTGGCTTTCTGCAATTCTAATTGGGGAACTTATGCAAATACACGAAAATCAGTCAGTGGGTTTTATGTTTCCCTTGGAGGGTCTCCTATTTCGTGGAAGTCCAAGAAGCATACTTCAATTTCCCTTAGCTCAGCGGAGGCTGAGTATCGTTCCATGAGGAGAGTTGTGGCGGAACTGGCATGGCTTGTGCGTTTATTCCATGATTTGTCGATTCCGATCTCTTTACCGGTGCCTCTTCACTCTGATAGCCAAGCGGCTATTCATATAGCGAAGAACTCGGTCTTCCACGAACGCACGAAGCATGTTGAAATTGACTGTCATTTTGTGCGACAGCAATTTCTTGAAGGATTGATCTCTCACTCTCTCGTTTGTTCCTTCTTCATCACAGCTCGCTGATCTCTTCACCAAATCACTCAGCGGACCTATTCATCATAATCTTTTGGGCAAGTTGGGTGTACTTTCGTCCCCTCCACCTTGAGGAGGGGTGTTGGAGAAGTTTCCACCATTTTATCCGGTCAAGAACACAAGAGAGTTTGAAATGGAAGTGTTTGACTCAAAGCTTTGGAAGTGTTGGCATTCTAGAAGCTCCTATTAGCATTGGGCTAAGATAGAAGACATGGGCTGAAAATTACATTTGGGCTTCAGCTGATTGTGTCAAATGAAAGGCCCAGAATGATAATTGGCCCATTATAATAAGTGACAAAATAAGTTGTGTATAGGCAATAATTGTAAATAGAGATAGTGATAGTTTAGCAAATAGAAAATAGCCACATGACATAGTTTGTTACATTAGATTCCATTTTGCTTGTATATAATGAGGTAGAATGTAGAGCACTATTGATCAGTTTTTACATCAATACAATAGAAATTTCCTAATTCATTTTCTATTTTGTCACAGAGCTAGAAACTAAGTTACTTACGGATTCAGCCGAACTCAATGACTATAGTCCAAACCTTATATGTGTATCAAGAAATTCACTAAATGTATAGTATAAATTAAATTCAAAATCCAGATACTAACATCTTATGTTACTATCTTAAAATTTAAACCCGCATATAGTTCAAACTTCAAATCATAACTCCACTTGTGCTAAGAGGAAATAAATTATGAAACTAAACGGAATAATCCTTGCGCTGCTGGTAGTGTTTGAAAATAGTGATATGCTTTTCTTTTTCGTAAAAGATATGTGAAGCATCTTGTTCTCTCCACCCTCGGAATTTTAAATACCCTAAAATGAATGGGGGCCGTACGTAGCCTAAAATGGAGCCTCTGCTTTATAAAGCAGAAGTAATTGATAATCCATGACTACTATATTGGACGGTTGGAAATAAAAGTAACCAAAAGGCACTTTCTATTTTTCATTATACAGAACAGTAGGAAGAGAAAACAATGTTTAACAATGATTAGGAATATACTATATCCAAACTCATAATGTAATTTCAACTGGTTGTTAACGCCTAAAATATGTATAATAAAATGACTAGTGCTTCTTTTTTGCATGTTTTTTGTGACATTTAAATTTTTAGGATCATCCAAAGTGCCAACAACCACCACTATGTTGTCCATGCAGTCAACTCCAGCACGTCAACTTAATTATCTTCATCAACCACTTAGTTGATGTTTAGTTTCTTAATTGGCAGAAGGTGCCCTTCCCCCAAATCAATGAAGAAGGGAGACTTAATAAATTGATTCTTCCGAACACCCAGAAGCAAAGCTATGTCGAGGTAGGTGGCGAAAAAAGAAACGGCTCCGAAGAAAAAATTGGGGTTCTCAATGGTGCTCCATGTTCGACGAGATGCGCCAGAGTCGAGATGATTTACTCCTATCCCCACATGATCCTGATTAGACGAAGCTTAACTTGAGTCTCGGTCAAGAACGTGCCTGGTTATTTAGTGATCAAAAGGTTGCAGTGACAACTGTGAAAACTAAGATAATATGTGTTTCTACTTAGACAAACAGGCAATACTAACTGAATTTTTCTAGTTATCTAAGTTTTAGTGACAATATTATTTTGTGCTTACATTAGAGAAATAGAATACTTAATAAATTAATAAAGATTAGCAAGATGATCCGGACATCACGTTATTAAGAAAACACCGATGGAGACAGCATATGGATATGTTCTAGTCAATGCTTTAGCAGTATCTGTTTATAAGCAAATGCAAGTTGCATCAAAAAAGAAATTCTCTTTTGACAGTATCCCAACAACATGCCTCCAGCCGGATATATCTAAAATATATAACCAATCTAAGTTAAATACGCACAATTTTAATGGAGGAAAGTCTTCGAATCTTGAGATTGACGGCGAAATCCAAAATGGAGATCAATGTACAAAGAAAAATTCAACGGATATCAATGTACAAAGAAAAATTCACCTAAATTTGTGCACTAATATAATCTCAAGGTCCCCACGTTAAAGATATTTTTTTTGTCTGATCAATTCTCATTATCCTTGGACTTTAAGAAAAGAAATTCAAATTTTCATTGCACTCAAGCAAGCTTCATGGCTTATTCTCTTTTCCAGGGGTATTCTTAAACGAAATCTAAGTTCTTTATATCTTTAATGATTACATAAATCTTTAACAAAACTATTGGACTTCTAGCAAAATATGGATCTAAAACATACTAACAGGACGAAAATTTAATCCAAAATAATTGGTATTGAATATTAAAAAAAAAAAAAATCATTGTATCATATCTTCCGTTAAATTTGCATAAATTTCAATAAACTATATAGGTCTTTTAAAACAAATTTCTATCATTCCATTTTACGTCTATATCGATCATCCTCTTTTAACTTATTTTTTAGTAAGTCACTGAATAAAAATCATCAAAAGGTGTAGTGAAATGGTAAAATTTTCTACATTCTTGATCAGGGATCTCCAATTCGAGTTAGTCCACCCCTAAAAGCACCATCGTTATTGGGCTTTCTATCGCGCGAATCCAAATTCATTAGGGGAAAATTATATATATATATATATATATATACATGTTAAGGAGAAATATTTACGAAACGTGACGACAGTTTTCCTTATTTACAAAACATAACGATATATTATGAAATATGATGGATTATATGCTTTTCGTTTTTTTTTTTCCAGAAAATATAAAAAATAATTTTTAAATTTTTTTTAATTATTATTTTTTTGCTCAAAGGCTTAAAAAATTACCTTAATTTTTTGTGTATGAAAGCTGTATGAAAAATGTATGAAATGTGTATGTATGAGCAAAATTTTTAATATAATTTTCATACACAAAATTTTGACCGAAAACTTTAAGCCTTGAATATTGTATAAGAAAGTTGTTACAATGTTGTTGTAGTTGTATTAATTTTCCAGAAACCTAATATGAATATTATATACGAAAAATGTGAATGAAATTCTAAGTCTTGAGCGAGATATACACATTTCATACCATTCTCGTGCATAAAATTTTGAGTGCAATGTTTAAGCCTTGATCGAGATATACACACTTCATACATTCTTCATACATAAAATTTGAGCGAACTTTTTAAGCCTTGAGTAAAAATATACACATTTCATACACAAAAATTGGAGCGATTATTTTAGGTCTTGAATGTTGTATCAAAGTTGTATACAATGTTGTTGTAGTTGTATTAATTTTACAGAAATCTAACATGAAATTTATATACAAAAATGTGAGCGAAATTTTAAGACTTGAGCGAGATACAAATTTCATATTATTTTCATACACACAATTTTGAGCGGATTTTTAAAGCCTTAAATGAGATATATACATTTCATACATTTTTCATACCATTTTCATACACTAAATTTTGAGCGAACTTTTTAAGCCTTGAGCGAGATATTCACATTTCATATATTAAATTTCGAGCGAAAAAAATATATTTTAAAAAATATATATATATATATATTTTAAAAAGCATGTTTTGTATAGGTTTTATAATCTTATGTTTTGTAAATATAAAAATATCATCACGTTTCGTAAATATTTCTCCTTAAAATGTATATATGCGTCGTTGTGCCTTAATATAACGAATAGGTTCTGGATACCGATTGATTAAACAAATAAAGGTTGATTGAGTAAATAATTTATAATAGATAAAATCATATAAATTCTATTCGCAAATAAAATTCAAACAGCCCCATTATTTGTCCACGTGTCAAGTATACGATCACACAATCACCAATAAGTCTCCTCCCTTGTGCTATAAAATCCCAGGCTCAGCTTCACCATTCATCACAATTCCACAACTACTCAAGAAATTTAACTTGCTTTAGTTATCACTCCATTCGTCATCTTTTTCCAAGAAAAAAAAATGTCTTGCTGTGGAGGAAGCTGTGGCTGTGGATCTGGCTGCAAGTGCGGCAGTGGCTGTGGAGGGTAAGTTCTTAATTAGTACTGTAAATATTTAGTACTAGTATCACTGATCCAGTTGAAAATTTAATTTTCCTTTCACTCCATTAAATTGTTTCTTGATTTTGATGAATTAATTGCAGATGTGGGATGTACCCCGACGTGGAGAGCACCACCACCTTTACCATCATTGAGGGAGTTGCACCAGTGAAGAAGTTAGTCTAATTTTTAAACTTAGAATTCTCTATATTTTGTTATGATGATTTAATTAACTTTTATATACTAACCATATATATAAAAAAACTTTTAGAAGTTGTTTGACTAAATTTATAAGCTGATCTAACTAGTTTATAAGTAGTTCTTAGAAAGTAATCATAAGTCAAAATCAATCAAAAGCCATAAATTGGTTCCTCCTAACTTACTTTACAACTTATAAGTTTTACTTTTGATTTGATTAAACCTTTTAACGATTTTACTTTTATATTTTTGTAATCTACAGAATACTATTCTCAAAAGATAAAAAAAATTATGATCTCTCTTCATCCTTCCTTTTTTATGTAAAAATACTTTTGAATTTATATTTTTTTTAAATAGCTTTTAAGAATATTTCTGTCATTTTAATTGAAAAAGTGTTTAATCTCTCTTTTACCAAAAACACTAATCATTTATTATCAGTTTCAACACTTCTATTCAAGCAAGTGATGGAATTGTTATTAAAACAGCTTCAGGAAGTAAAAGTGTTTTTAGCACTTGATGCTTGATGCACCTAAAATTATGTACCTTGTTAGAGTATATAATTTAAATGGTTAAATGACTTGAGGAATCTCACAATGAATTAAATTCAAAAAAGAAGAAACAATTATAGTATAGCAAGAAACTGAGTAAATATTGCTACATGAATTGCAGCTATGGAGAGGGATCTGCTGAGAAAGCAACAGAAGGAGGAAATGCCTGCAAGTGTGGAGCAAACTGCCAATGTGACCCTTGCAACTGTTGATGAACAAGACAGACCAAAATGTCTCTTGTTGTATTACTATGTGTTTTAAGAGCTTTGTGTTATTAATAAGACTACAAAAGCCATTGAACTGACCATCTGCAAATCTTTTTGACAAAGGTTTGTT
This sequence comes from Lycium barbarum, assembly GCF_019175385.1. Classification (NCBI taxonomy): domain Eukaryota; kingdom Viridiplantae; phylum Streptophyta; class Magnoliopsida; order Solanales; family Solanaceae; genus Lycium; species Lycium barbarum. The sequence goes on from NC_083337.1 coordinate 166,578,872, forward strand.
TGATGTTTGTTTCATGGTTTTTCTGTTTGGGTTTCTAATCTGATTATTATGTTTGTATGAAGGAAGTTGATTTGGGCTGTAACACTAAAACTTTATCATTATGAAATACAAGCCGGCTCCTCCTTTTATTATGTGTAAAATCTATCCGTTTTTAACAATATATTCCTTAAATTTGGTTTTACTTTTATGTCACAACCAAATACACATGAGAAGAAAAATATTTGCATTGAGAGAGTAAAAGAGGTGTATACAATTAGGTCTCTATTAAAAGGTATGTAATTACAAATAATTCCATTTAATGAGAAGCGCCAAAAATTAAATGATAAGTAAAATGTTATAACAAGCTAAATAATACTGATGATATAAAAATTGCATTCATTATGTATATAACTTAAATTCATGTTTAGGAAGGAAAGTATAAGCTGCAATTACGACGGTTGGGTAAACGTCGCTATTCTATATTTATTGAAGTTGAAATATTTCATTTGCGTACAAGAAATGATCAACAGATACAAGAGGCCTTGAATTCCATATGAGTTACGCAATTATTATCACCATTATCATTAGTCAATTACTCCATCACCGTCAACATCACCACTGAAAACAACTTTGCTTTTTTGTGGTTTATTTGCACGACGTGGATAAGCTCAAATTTTCTACCAATTACTGTCGTGTGCGTCATAAAGTAGACAAGCGTGTTATGTATGACGGTAAATGTCACATTTTTTTATAGAAAATATCTTTCATTAAAGAAGATTTTTCTGAGGAATGCTTTCCAGTAAGTGGAATGTTCTTTGTAAATATATATATTAAAGATTAGTGCAGTATTAACAAATCGAAGAATGTTTTGATCAAATTTTATATATTAAAGATTAATAATGATGTGTAAATGTTAGTTGAATCAAGTAACATAAAGTTAAGATGATTAGAAGAACAAAGCATGGTTGCTTTTAATAGATGTCGAGTGCTGTTTTTCTCTATCTCCTCTGAGTGGGATGAGCTAGAATTCTTATGTCGGCTTGGTTGTTCAAAAGACTCTCTCTTTACTTGCATCTTCATCTTTTCGGAAGCCCAGGCTACTCTTCTGGATCTGCATTAGTTCTATTTCAGGTGCAAAGCCTCTTCATTAAATACCTTTTTTTTCCCTCCACCATCTCTTATTTTGTTGATAGGAAAAGAATAGGCACTATCCATTGAGTAAAAAGAGAGCGTACTACATTGCTCTCTTATTTTGTTGACAGAAAAAGAATAGGCACTATCCATTGAGTAAAGAGAGAGCGTACTACATTGCTCTCTTATTTTGTTGATAGGAAAAGAATAGGCACTATCCATTGAGTAAAAAGAGAGCGTACTACATTGCTCTCTTATTTTGTTGACAGAAAAAGAATAGGCACTATCCATTGAGTAAAGAGAGAGCGTACTACATTGCTCTCTTATTTTGTTGACAGAAAAAGAATAGGCACTATACATTGAGTAAAGAGAGAGCGTACTACTGCGATTCGGGCAGTTTGTGGCCCCTTTGAGAGCAGTCCTTTCCCCTTTGATGAATTATGTTCTCTTAAAAACATAGAAAACGAGTTCCATTCAAACCCACCCAAATTATCTTCACATTTTCAGTATACGCTCTATTTCGAAATTAGAAGAAATGGATTAAGTTGGGATTGTTTAAGATGACATGGTTTCTTTTTTCAAGCTAAGATTTATCGAATTATAATCTTTTTTCTAATACTGACAGCTAACTTAAATAAATGTTACCGCACCCTAGACTAAATCAGATCCAATTCAGGCGAACCATGGACTATGATACAAATATATCCATGTCTGAAACTACAAATGACATTAACAACTTTTGTTTAAAAATAAATAATGAATCTGAAGTCAATTGAACGAGAAAATGATAATAGCTACTTTGGAGAGGGAGTAGCATATTATAGCGTGCTCAGCCAATAAAGCAACCAAATATTGTGTCTGATAGTTTGGATACAAACTAGCAAAATTCTACACTGCTACAATAAGGATCTGAAAAATGATTATTTGGAATGTTCAAAACGCTGTGGTTCTTCTCTCGGTGCAAAAAAATTGTCCAGCACTTTCCTAAGCACGGATACCCCTGTTAAGACTCACCATGCGAGATCCGTCCATATGGCTTCCCCTAGCTGTGTTTGTCTGATATCGTGAACCTTGACCACCATGAGTTCGGGCCTGACCGATCCGGTCCCTTGATGCTTGCCCTGAGGCAAATCTACCACCGGCATTATACCCTGTTCGGCCACCACTGCTTCCTTGCCTGCCTTGTTGGAAGGAAAACTCCTGCCACTTACCAGCCCCACCAGCAGCATAATCCTGGCCGTCCCTGCGCTTTAGTGGAAGACCCTCCAATGAACCCCCACCGATCCTGGATTCCATAGCTCTTTCATTAGTTTCTGATAGAATCGAGAGCTTTTCTGTCAACTGGAATGCCAAACCCTGCAATCTTGTATGCTCAACATCATGGAAGACCACACAGCGAGTTGGTTGATCCCAGCTTGCATGAAGCTCCTCACTGAGCATCATTTTGCTCACAATGCTATGAACTTGTGAATCTGAAAGGTCAAACATCCCTGCAAGCTGATCTAAACTCAGAGAATTGTAAGAAGAAGAATACGTAAAAAGGTAGGTCCTCAATGCTTCTTCTTTGATTCTGCCTCTAAGCATCTCAAGAACACTATCTTTGTTCTTAAGAAGCCTCCACATATCAAGGGACTTGATAACATCAAAGGACTTCAGGAAATCACCCTGCCTGAGGGCTCTTGTTGCTGCCATTACGTGGTCCCTCACATTTTCAGGTGGGCCGGTGAAAGTTTGCCTCTCACTAATTTCAAGCAATCTCCGGAAATTCTTGCTTATGACCCTACGCTTTGTGTCATGACTATTGGCTGCCATGTTTGGTACCTCTAGTAGCATGGCACATATCAGATGGACAGCCTCAAGAAGCTCAAGATTTATATGCATATGATATGGCATCTGACGTCTCCGTTCCATCCTTTCCTGCCAAGGATCAGAGTGTAGATTTAATGCTAAGACAAGACAACAGTAGGAAAAATAACAAGATAAATAAGTCAGTAAAACAGATGACTATTTGGCTTATTTATACTGCAGTTAAGAGTTAGCAAGAATACAGCTTAACCCCTTGCCTATTTGCAAAGCCCTATTCGATTTGTCGTATTCCAAGCTTCACAATTCACTTTATACACAGTCGATGGAATAATTTCTTAATAATTTTATTAAAAATTAGCACAAATAGATTCCCTAATAGTGCCTAGTGGCTTATTCTCTAATGCGCCACTTGGCTTAATAATAAGCCTAACTAACCACATTTTAATATATATTAATACCTTCAAATTTTCATATAAGGAATAATATTATACGACAAAGAATATTCATATAATATTACTCCTTATATGGTAATATTTGAACTACAAACATTCTAATTTCTTAGTAACACAAAACAGTAATATGGAATTCTAATTATTAAAGAATGTCGATAAATATTTTTTCCCAAAATTAGTACAAATAGATTCCCTAGTAGTGTCAAGCGGGTTGTTGGCAACACGCCATTTGGCTTAATAATAAGCCAAACTACCCATCTTTTAACATATAGTAATATTTTAATGATAAATATTCTAATTTACTTAGAACTGCATATTACAGTTGTGATACTAAGAAATTAGAATATTTGCAGTTCAAATATTACCATACAAGGAATAATATTATATGACAAAGAATATTCATATAATTTTATTCCTTATATGAAAATTCGAATCAATTATATATTAAAATGTGGGTAGTTTGGCTGAAAGGACATGGTGCGACTGCCAGCAAAAAAGAAAAGGCCCAACTTTAAGCTGTTGACCCGAAATATACCTTAGGCCCAAATAAACTCAAGTTGTAGCCCATTTATCACAAAGAATAACGCATCAATATTCTTTGTGATAAATGGGCGACAACTTGTCTTTTTTTTTTTTTTGGGGGGGGGGGGGGGGGGGGGGGGGTGTCTAAGGTATATTTCTGGTCAATAGCTTAAAGTTGGGCCATTTCTTTTTGCTGACAGCCACACCATGTCCTTTTCCCTATCATTAAGCCAAGTGGCCCATTGAGAACAAGTCACTTGACACTATTAGGGAATCTATTTGTTGGATTCTGTGTACTAATTTTGAAAAAAATATTAATAAATTATAATTGCATATTACAGCTTTGTTTTACTAAGAAAATAGAATATTTCCAGTCCAAATATTACCATATAAGGAATAATATTATATGACAGAATATTCATATACCCTTGTATAAAAATTTGAATCTATTATAAATTAGAAGGCGGGTAGTTTGACTTATTATTAAGTCAAGTGGCGTATTGAAAACAAGCCACTTGGCATTATGAAGGAATCTATTTGTACTAATTTAGGAGCAACGCCTTCTCACAATAAGGTCCATGCTTCCTGATATCTATGCACCCTCCATCAATAACTTTGACTTCTCCCAATTTGCATTAAGCTTATTTAGTTCCACTTTTTCCCAAGCAGCCTTGCTAGTATCAACTTCATTGAATTATTATTTTATAGAGACACTATGCCAGGTTTTAACCATCCATATACTACAATGATGATAGAATATCAAATCCAACAACCTCGAAATACGAATGCAGGATTAATTTAGAGCAGTACCTTCTATCTCATTGTAAAGCAAAACAAGATCACAAATACTTCAATCCAAAGGTATTCAAATATAAGGTACAGATTTTGCAAGCTATAACACACATTATCATCTTTTTTATAATTATCACATTTGACTGCTTACAAGGTTGAATACACTCCTAGTCACTATCATCTTCACAGTGAAGGCTTAAGAATCTGTTAGAATCTCTTCCTCTGAATTCCAATTTGATATCTCAAATTCAAAGCAAATAAACATAGTCAAAATTTTAAGGGCAGCAACTTTTTTTTGTGTCTTAACATAGCATTACAGGTAGGAGTCCAAAGACAGGGATTGTGCCTTAACATAGCATTACAGGCATGGATATTCATGAAGGAAAAACAATACAACACTGGTAGGACACGCAGACAACCTCCCACATCCTCACCTAGCAAGAAAGAGCAAAAACACTTGGGCTCCTACTAGTAGTAAGACACTAAGACATAAGAAAATGCACATAAAACGCCTATTCAACCATAATACCCATGATCCCACTGTTATTATTATTTTTTCCATTATTGTACTTGACACCACATCTGTAGAACGTGACAGTAAAGAAGATAGAATTTGCAATTCTGAAGTACGATAAAGCATGAATTTCCAAGAGCAATAAAACAACATATGAGATGCAAAATAAAAGAAATTTCTCGCTTAAAGGAGCAAATACATGACATAGATACTGCCAAACAGCAAAAAGAAGTACCTGTTCCGGGGTCTTCTCATGATATCTGCTTTGGGAGACACCTTGTGCAAGTAATTCCTTCACCCTGCCAGCAGAATACAGTTCAGAAAGACAACCCTGTGCTTCTGCAACGAGTCCCACTCTGAATGCACAGAGACCAAGCTGAGCCATGACTCTGTTAAAAAGTATCTGAGTTGAAATGTCCATGTGCTGGATATTATCCTGCAAGTGACTCATTAACAACAAGTCACGGGATACTGAAAACTCATCCAAGAGAGCATGATTATATATGTCACAAAGCATTGCACGTGCCTTGGTCCGCTCATCCCCATGTTTATAAATGAGCGAAACAAGGACGTCCATCAATGACCTGCTGCTCTCTTCAAAGGCAGGTTTCCTAGGCACAAGCTCAGGAGTCGGAACAAATGCTACTGGACCTTTACTCTCCTCAACTACCTTGTTCTCTTCAGCAGTCTCTCCCTCTGTTTCTCCTTCTGCTAGTTCAGCTAACTTCCTCATAGCATCATACACCTCTTGCGGTTTATAATAAATGAACTCAACCTGTTTAAGAGCCACTTTTGCAGCAGCCCTGTAGTCTCCTACACGCACTAAATAATCTTGGACATTTTGAGCTAGAACCAAGAACAATGGCTCATCCCTCAGCCTCTCGACATATTCACGAGTGTGTGGATCAATAACCTGCAAGCTCTTAAAGAATTCAACATCTATCCTTTCAACAAAGGCTACCAAGTTCCCCCAGATCCTTATTGTCCCTTCGTAGTCTGATCCTTTCTGGGTTTCATTCTCGTCGGGCTCCACCATGTCATCAACTACAATATTAGGGTATTGGGTCAACATGTCAAGTATGTTAAGCATATTCTGCACGCACTTTTTCCATACATTTACAGGCATGTGCCCACTAAGACTTGGATTAACATCAAACTGGGCAGAGACAACACTGAAAAGAATTTCAAGTTTCTGAGCTGGGGTCTTGGCCACCTTGGTCAAGAAGGTGAGCTGCTCGACCAATTCCATTCTTCCAGTCCCCTTCCTACCCCTAGAAGCAACAATTTCCTTGAACTTCTTGTTGACTGTATCCCATGTGATCTGACTTGGGTCCTTGAACTGTTTATCCATTAGTTTGTCTTTCTTGCTCAGCATCTTCTCCCACCCAGTACCAGTTCCTGATGTCTCATCAGCATCTTCATCGCCATCCTCTTCCTCATCGGATCCAGCTGCGATCTTTGTAGGATCCTCCTCAAATTCCTCTTCATCCTCATCCTCTTCCTCTTCTGACTCTTCATCGTCCCCGCCTTCATCCTCACTTACAGGAGGATTCTCCCTATATTTGTTGATCAACTCTTCATACTGCTTATTATTTTTTTTAAGCTTTTGTTTCATTGAGTTCAAGGCTTTCGCATTGCTACTGCTCATCTTCTTCTTTGCCTCCTTATTGGCCAAAGCCTGAGTCAAGAAGTCCTCCAGCATCACTAGAGCTTTGATGTACAGATTTGGAGCTCTAGCTGACTCCGTGATGCGCATGACCTTCTCCAGCTGCTTATTGATCTTGTCAAAGCTCTCTTGCAGACTGACCCAGTCATTGATCTTCATCGCATTCTTCATCTGATCAACTGTAGCTGACAATTCATCAAAGCGCTTGTCTTTGGCTGACCGGACAACACGCTTCTGCCCGTCTGACTCATCACTGTCACTATCACCCGCTGCAAGATATCTCGATCCAGCCGCTGTTGTGGTGGTCTCAGCTGGTCCCTCATCCTCCTGCTCATAATCACTCTCCTCCTCCTCCTCAGTGTCACTGTCACCGCCCTGTTAAAGACCATGTCTAAGATAAAGACTAACATATACAAGAAAAAAACTCATGCATGTTAAGTACTCCAATTCCAAGGCTCACTAAGAAGTCCTTTCAGAAGAATGTGATTTATTTCAATCATATAAGATGGGTTGGTACAGAGGACGAATTCTACAGAAGAAGTTATCCGCAAAAAAAAAAAAAAGTTTGTCCCGTAATCATTCTCAGTTTTAAAAATAAAAGAAAATGGCATATTGCAATCGAACAAAGTGATGTTCTGTTTTAGAGAGAAGAATCATTCTCCCAATTTAGGTGAAAAGTATTTCTAACCCTTTATAATAGTTAAATATAACCAAAGAATGAGAAAATATTTTTTCATCAAATAGAATGATTTGAAACATGTTCCACATACCAAACAAACCCTATATTCCCATGATACAAGATTGCTTTTCATAATAATTTCTTTTAGAAGAAATTTAGCTAATTCAGAAGAAACATTACAACAACATACCCAGTGAAATCCCACAATGTGGGGTCTGGGAAGGGTAAAGTATACGCAGACCTTACCCCTATCTCGGAAGATAGGGAGGCTGTTTCCGGAAGACCCAATTAAGAAGAAACATTATCACTACAAAATCTACAATCTAAAAGAATGGTCAATAAACTGATAAAAACTCTTCCATTCTTAAAACAAAAAAAAGGAAACAAATAAAAATAAGAGTTTTCCAAGACAAATTAATTACCTGAGTCCAAAATCGTGAAGCCATCTTATTCACCAATAAGTTCTAACGGTAACAGAGGTGTATGAAAAACTGCATTCCACAAATCAAAATCAAAAATAAGAATAATGTATTAAATAAATCTAAAATCATTAAATATACAGATAATTGAATCATAAAGGGAACAAAGAAGAAAGAGATGGAACCTTTACAGAATGCTAGAGTGAAGTTGGATGGGATTTGAAACCCTAATTTGGAGAATCTGGAGTTTGAGTTTTGAAAAGGAGCCTTATTTTTGTTGAATTGGGCTGCAAATAAGTCGAACTGGTAGTGTAGATTATAAAGCTTGGGCCACCTAGTAATAGGCCCAAATATGTTTTGCGGAGTATTGGATTATTCCTTGGAATCTCAATCCTAAACAAGTTAGGAAACATCAATATAAACTTATAAATAATATAATTAAAGTTGGGAAAATGACCTAATAATACTACTTAAAATTTTATATTACAAAACAGAAGAATATTTTTCTTTATTTACAGAAAATACTAACAAAATTACAAAATATATCAGATTTGGGCTTAATGGAATATCCACGATTTTGGGCTTTATTTAGGAATAAAATCTGATTTTTAAATGTGAACTTAATTTTAGGATACTTACCAATCAGATTCTTCTTCTTTTCAAAACTCTCTCTCTCTCTCTCTCTCTCTCTCTACAAATGTTGATAGATTATGTATAAATTAATAATAGAAAGCTTTTGATTACTGACATGCGTATTAAATATATATAAAAGTTGGTCTATATCGTTTTGAGATATATATGATCACCGTAAATATGAAATCTGTATAAATTATATATGCTGTAATTCTTAAATGTTAAAAACTAATATAGGGATGAAATTTGTATTAATATGATATATATCATTTTTGAGATACATGTGGTCACACTGTGTATGAAATGCGAATAAATTAGATATAAATTAGTCTTAAAATGTTTATGAAATGCGTATGGAATCTGGTTTGTATCAATTACAAAATTTATTATTATTATTAGTATATATATATATATATATATTCTCCATGTTTGAAGATGGAGCAAAATTACATTAAAGTTGTATTATACTTGTATGTTGAGTTGTATGAAAATTGTATTTTAAAGTTATATATTATATAATTAGTTCTATGAAATTTGTTTTAAGATGCATATTGTTGTACATATTTGAAGAATACAATTTTAATATCATTTTTATACAAATTTTATACAACCGAGAATTACCAATTAGAATGGACTTTCTGAGCAAAAGGTGGAGAAAATTAGGGAACGAGATCTGTTAATTTGAATGGGGAGAGAAAAGTGGATAAAATAAGGAAAGATCAAGGTGGAGAGAATGGGGGAACAATATCTTTTAATTTTGAGTGGGGAGAGAAAAGTGGATAAAATAAGGAAAGATCAGTTTCCTTACGTTATTTTCATGATTGACGCCCCATTTGTTTGTTGTGTTTTATTCACTGCTTTTTAATTTACCTGATTAGTGTAGATTTTGTAAGAAAACTATTGATATATTTTGTAAACTGAAAAGTCTCAATGTTCTGTAAATATACCCTCTTACTATGTACATATACGTTTTTTTACCCATAAAAGTTTTCTAACAAATCTAAAATTTAGTTTCGACTAGTAGCTATTATGTATATGGATCTTCTTCTTTCATTATCTCTAGCTTTAGCTAAGTCTTCATTGATATAGAGCATTTATAAGTCTTTCGAGACAGCTTTCTTTCATGTGATTTTAGTTCCACCTCCTCCTTTTTCAATACATTCACTTACTGTATTTCACTCTAATGCATCTGTAGTTTGATGCAAAACATGTTTGAACTATCTCAAGCAACCTTCTCACATTTTATCCTCAATGCGTGCTATTTGCACCTTCTAGCTAATATGGTCATTCTTAATCTTATTTAGTATGGTATGACCACACATCCATCTTAACATCCGCATTTCTGTAACTCTCATCTTGTGGATAAGTTGGACTTTAGCAGCCTAACACTCATTATCGTATAACTTTGTTGGTTTTATATTTGTTCTATAAAACATACACTTTTACTTTGGTAGGCATCCTTCTATCATGTAATAATCCGGTAACACTTCTCCTTTAATTAATCCTATGAGTAACATTTCATCTATCATTTCATTCTCTCGAAATAACGAGCCTAAATATCTAAATTATTTGCATTTTAGCACCACAGTCTCGTCTGATCTCACCCCAACTTCTTAACTTAAAAATAGTACATCTATAATATAAATCTTTTTGTGCCACATTTTTAAAATATGAATTAGGTTAAGCAAATTCACCTTCTAGAGTTGATTTAGTAGTTAAAGAGTCTAGCTAATTATTGCAAAATATTTACATTATCAATATATATATAAGATATTACAATAAGACAATAAGGTCATCTAAAAAATAATTACAAGCAACTATTCAAAAAAGTAAAATTAAGAACCCGCAATAAAGCAAATAATTTTTCGCAATATATTAAATTACTCACAATAATATGAAAAAATTACATTATCAATATATAAGACAAAATTAGAAAGAGTTAGTGCTAAACATTTGCTTGCACACCTACTGCAAGTCATAATGAGAAGCTACTAAGCAAAGGGGAGTTTTCTTGTGCGTCGTAATCCCAACAGATTCTTCCATATCCAGATCCTTAGCTAGCATCCCTTCAGGAAGTGACCAATCATAGTGAAACAATAGATTAGCAATTGCCAGCTCAACAAGTGGTATTGAAAAATTAATTCCTGGACATCCTCTTCTTCCAGCCCCAAATGGTAGAAACTCAAAATTTTGGCCTTTGTAATCAATCTCCTTATTCAAGAATCTCTCTGGCAAAAATATCAATGGATTTTCCCAGTATTTTGGATCAGTCCCAATTGCTTTCCCATTGATGAGAACTCTTGTATTTGTTGGGACTTCGTATTCCATTATTTTGCAATTAGAAATTGTTATTCGAGGGACTAATAATGGGGCTGGTGGATGAAGTCTAAGAGTTTCCTTGATGACTAATTTTAAGTATTCGAGTTTGCAAAGATTACTTTCTTGGATCTTGTTTTTACCGTTGGCAACTTGTCTTACTTCATGTTGAACTCTTTTCATGACTCTTGGATTTAATATGAGTTCTGTCATCGCCCATTCTATGGTTGCTGCTATGTATCGGATCCAGCTATAAATATATCCTATCGTGCATAAATTAATGTTTGGTTCATAAAGATAAAATCTTAAGAATATTTAACATTGTCATGTCATATTTATGTATTGTTATTAGGAAACTAGAAGTCGACGGAGAATAGAATTTAGCTTGAGGTGTGTGAATGCACTATCGTATTTCGCTAAAACAATGACTAAGAATTTAGGCATCCTTCAAGATTCACAAGCTCTTTAATTTTTAGTGTAGACTGAAAGCAGAAATAACATAATTTAAATGAGAAAAAACCAACAGAAGAAATTGAAGGATTAGAAAATTTGTATTTTGTTCTTACAAAATACCACGTATATATAGCCTAATGTTCAACCGGCTAGTTCAGAAAACATTAAGTTTTGTACTGGTTAGTTTAACAAATTAATATAGTACTGATTAGTTTTGATCGAATTAATATTGTATTGGCTAGCTTGACAAAATTAATGTTCTACTGGCTAGTTTTGATCATTCAAGGTAAGGTAAAACAAAGTAAGAAACTGAATAAGCACGTGTACAAAAAAAAAAATGTGACTGATGGTCTCGTGTTTAAGGGACCATCCAACCCACTATCTCTTGTCTCAGTGTGTGTGAGGTCAATTCCTTTTCTTGCTCTTTACTAGTCAATTAGAAGGATAATTCTTTATAAAATTAAAAAATGAGCTCTTCCTAATCAATGAGTAATGCTTTCATTGAAATACTACGATACCCACTAGTTTTTTTCAACAGTTGTCAGGTATTTTATTTTATTTTTAAAATTATAAATTTCATTTTTATTGAAGGTTATCTTTAAATATTTTTTGAGTGATCTGGTAACATAAAATAAAATTCTTATTAAAGAAGCAAAAAGAAAAAGAAATAGAAAGGGCAAACTTACAGCAAGAAGGCCCTTGATGTGGTTATCGGGGAGAGGGACATCTTGGTTTGAATCCTTCTGAATTCGAAGCAACACATCAACAAGATCTTCATCATCCCTTTGTTTAATCCAACTGCTTGAATTTACATGATCTTCTATTACTTTGTCATAATACTTATCCAATTCCCTGAAATTCTTTTCCAATCTTTTATCTAGCCCATTAATTTTGTTAATCCATGCCATCTTAGGAAAATAATCAGCAACATTAAACCCACCCAACAACTCTTGTGTCTCGTAAAGAATTTCATAAAACTTTTTCTCCCCATTATCATCTCTTTCATCACTTAGTTTCCCAAAAGCCACACGACAAACAACGTTATTTGCTAAGGTTAGTGCCAACGCACTTAAGTTAACCGATGAGCTCAAAGAATTACCAACTTCTTGAACCAAATGGTTCACTTCCTCATCTCGAATTGCCTCGAAACTTTGTACTCTCTTTGCACTTAGCAACTCCAAGACTAGAGTTTTGCGAGACTCTTTCCAGTAATCACCTGTTAAATATATCATTAAGTAAATAAAAATGTGGACTCTTAACAATTTTATGTTTAATATCAGGCGGTACACAATCCAACATGATATCAGAGATCAATGATGAAGTCAGGATTTTCGCTCATCTGAACCCAATACTTTTGATGCGAAACATAAATTTATCTATAAAAATTCACTACAATAGTAGTAAATAATAGATATGAATTCATAACTTTAAAAATTCATTGATTCAATAATAAGAACCTTAAAGGTTGAACCCATCAAATTTAAATCTCAGATCTACCTCTAATTAAGGGTAGTCAAAACTTAAAAAAAGTAATCACACGAAAAATTTAAGGGGATTCAATTTATAATATATACATAAAAAAGTTACATTTAAGTAATGTAATTTTTCAGCGAAGGAATATCAATTAACATTCCTTTGGATAAGGTGGCTCCGTAATAATAATTACCCCAATTCAATGTTAATTAGTCCATATGAAAGAAAAAAATGAATAATGACCGCATGTGACTAGATATACTAAAACTAGATATATTAAAAATATATAATTAAGTAAATAAAAATATGTTTAATTCTCTCCTACAGCTTACCATAGGGTGCAAAAGACACGTCACAAAAATTATAGGTAAGTTTTCTGGCAGAATATAAGGCAGGACGGCCAGAGAAAGCAATATCGTGTGTTCTAAAGATCTCTCTAGCAGTGTCAGCCGAGGAGACAACAACAGTTGGGATAGAACCTAATTGCAAGAACATAAAATCCCCATATTTACTGGAAAGTTCTTGAAGTGAACGATGAGGTAATTTTCCAACTTGATGAAGGTTTCCTAAAATAGGCAGTTTTCTTGGACTTGGAGGGAGCTTTTTTGCTTTGTTTTTCCTCTTTGTGAAAGACATTATTAGGCACAAAAAGAGAAGGACAAAAGCTAACAACTTCAAGAACACAAGGAAACTCATTTTTCATTTGAGGTTGGCAGAGGAGAGGTATCGAACTTTTTTATTATAGATGAGAAAACAACAGCCAGTTTGAGAAAACAACAGCCAGTTTGGCAAGTATTTACTGTTGAAACTCTGAATTGGCTGGCCAAGTGGACCCACTTGCTGAGAAGATAGAATGTACCGGTGCCTCTGTTTTATTTTATATGTTTTATATTATTTGGACACAAAATATTTCTACTATATAGAAAGGCCGGTTGGCCTTACTTTATCGTTTTCCAATTTAATAATAAATTATGAGCCTCATATATTATATATTATTAAATAACATATAATATTTAAAAATAAATAATGAGCCCCATATTTCTAATATATAATAAAATTGTGGGCCTCATATATTATATATTATTAAACAACATCTAATATTAAAAAAAAATTATGGGCCTCATATTTCTAATATATACTAGATGGCCTATGACCGTGTTGCGCACGGGCCCAACACTTCGGATTATAGTGTATCTATGTATATGTAGTTGTGTTTAAATAATAATAATAGTATCTATAAATATATATATATATATATATATATATATATATATATACTATGTTCAAAATACGATTAATATAATATTTTAGTTTGTGCTCCGTATTTTAAACTTTATTTTATTCGTGTTCGCTACAAAAATTTATTAATACTTTTTAAAAGAGAAAGACTTATTTAAAAGAAAATTATTTTCCTCTTTTTGAGATAAAATAATAGCAATATTTAAGCATCAGTTGATATTTTCAATTTTAATTTGGTTAATTTAAAAGTATAAAATACTTATTATTTTTTATCAAATTTTGATTTGGATAATTCTAATTCACATTATTAAATTAATTTGACATGTTTAAAACGAAACAAAGTAGAAATTAATTTTCTGTTTAAACGAAGAAATGCAATTTTTAAATTTTTAGTAAATATTTTCGGTTTAACTCATTTTACTTGTCATGTTGTTTTTTGCATAGTTTTTTAAGAAAACGTGAATTAGAATTATAATTTGACTAATTTATCTTATTCATTATTTGATCTTCATTTGATATTAATCTCTTTTCACATTTATTAGAGTAAGAATAAAAATAAAAAAGTAATTAAATTGTATCTTATTTTTTAAAATTATATATTTTAAGTATGTTTATTTTAGAAATATAATGAATAAATGACATGGCGGAATAGCAAATACAACAATTAAATATTTTGAAGAAAATAATAATATGAGGTCCATGTTTTTTTCTGTGCAATAATTTCATTTGCTCTCACTAATGGGTTAATATGCATGTGGCAATGAATCCGCTATTATTGACTTGATGGGGATACTTTGGGAATTACATGAATATTGTTTGATTTTTTAGTATATGAGGTGCACGTTTTTTTTTTTTTTTTTATGTTGCCTTTTTTTTTTAATATGGGTGCATTATTTTTCATGAGTATTTTAAGTATGTTGCTGTACAATAATTTCATTTACTCCCACTAATGGGTTGATACGCATGTGGCAATGAGTCCATCATTATTGATCTAATTGTTTTATTTTCTAAGCATTTGTTTTTTAACATTGTTTGTTTTATTGCCATGTGCGTTTGCTACGTGAATCCCATATTAAAAAAAGTGAATCCCATATTAAAAAAATAAACAATGTAAAAAAAAAAGTGCAGACTTTATATTCATAGCAAGCACTAATATAATAAAGTTTTAGATGCAGAACATAAATTACAATGTTATATTAATCGTGTTTTGAACATAGTATATATATATATATATATATATATATATATATATATTATATGCATAAAAATAATGCAAACTAGTAATGTCCAAAAGGGTGGGCCCCATACTAAACAACATTAAGCAATATAAAAAAATAAAAAAAAATAAACTATATAAAGCATGGGTTTAGACCTATGCTTCGTCGTCCGTTGTCCCTTAAAAAAAGGGTGGGCCCCATACTAAATGGCACCGAGCAATAAAAAAAAAAAAAAAAAAAAAGTGGAACTCACCAACTCCGAACTCATGGAAAAAAAAGTGCACCCTATATTATCAAAATCAAGCAATATTAAAAAAAAAAGTGAACCCCATATTAAAAAAATATAATGTTAAAAAAAAAAAGTGCTGGCTTTGTATTCGTAGCAAACACTAATATAATAAAATTTTAGATACGGAGCACAAACTACAATGTTATATTAATCGTATTTTGAACATAATATATGTATATATATTACATGCATAAAAATAATACAAACTAATAATATCCAATAAAAAAAGGGTGCACCCCATAAAGGGTGGACTACATACTAAACAACATCAAGCAATATAATAAATAAAAAAATGGAACACACCATCTCCAATCTCACTGTAAAAAAAAAAAAAAGTAGACCCCATATTAATAAAATCAAGCAATATAAAAAAATAGTATTTCTTCGTTTAAATAGAAAATCAATTTCTATTTTGTTTCGTTTTAAACATGTAAAATTAATTTAATAATTTGAATTAGAATTATCCAAATCAAAATTTGGTAAAAAGGAAAATAGTTTTCTTTTAAACAAGTCTTCTCTTTTAAAAAATATTAATAAATTTGCCCATTTTATATTCGTAGCAAACATTAATATAATAAAATTTTAAATACGGAGCACAAACTACAATGTTATATTAATCGTATTTTGAATATAATATATATATATATATATATAAATTCAAAGATAACTACATATATATAAATGCACTATAATCCGAAGTGTTGGGCTCGTACTGCGGCCGTCTAGTATATATAGAAGAGTGGAGTAGGTGAACGATCAAGGGTGACATTGTAATTTCATAGTCAATATGAATAACATTTTAGATATTTTCCTCTAAGCTAATGTATGCTTTTCCTGAACTTGCTCAGTGCAAACTTTTGACAGCCTCTGAACCTATGCATCGACATAGCTAACCACGTGGCTTTACTAAGACAAAATTGTTTGGTAGCACACCAAAATCCATGCCAATATTGTATATTTTTATATTTGGCCAAAGTCATAGATGAACACCTGAATTTGTCTTAATTTTTCATTTAAATCCCTTAACTGAAACGTTGACCATCTGAATCTTCGAACATAAGATAAAATGTGCCATTTGAACCCCTCGTGTCAGCTGGGCACACGCGTGAACTGCACTTGTAGTGACATGGAAAAATAGACCAGTGACATGGAATATCTGACCAATAAAAATAAGCCATATCAACAAAAAAAAATTAATTTAAGATAAATTAATTTTAAAATATATTTAATTAATTTAAAAAAATCTGAAAAACCCAACCCATCCTCTTCGATAGCCCACTTCACCGCCGCCTCCGCTTCAAAATCTATTTAAATAATTAAAAAAAATGGTACCGTTTTTTATCGGAGATTTATTTAAATAGATTTTGAAGCGGCAGCGGCAGCGGTGGTGGGGCGGCAGAGGCAGTGGCGTCGGTGAAGTGGGCTATCGGAGAGGATGGGTTGAGTTTTTCATTTTTTAATTATTTAAATAGAGTTTTTGTTAAATTACTTTTTAATGGTTAAAAATTTTAAAAAAGGAAAAAATTTGGTAACTCACGCTCTGTTTTAAGCAGTGCAGTTCACGCGTGTGCCCAGTGGCACGAGGGGTTCAAATGACACAATTTATCTTATGTTCGAGGGTCCAGATGGTTAACGTTTCAGTTAAGGGGTCTGAATGAAAACTCAGGATAAGTTTAGGGGTCCATCAGTGACTTTGGCCTTTACATTTCTAACATCTAATCATTAAAACAGGTGGTTATACATTGATTTAAATTCTCTTTTGGCTAAAGTTTATTTTATTCTATTGGCTCAATAAAACCTGTTTCTAGAATATTAAATATAATTTTAGTGAAAGAAGTGCAAACACATATCATGCATTAATTAATTTTATATTAATATCCAATACAAAAAAGTCATAAATGTGTTGTAGCATGCTATAACGAACAACTGATCTCATGCAAGAATTAGAAAGACTCATTTTAGACGTCACATAAAGATATAACCGTCCCAAGTCTCTGCTCTCTATCTCTTAATTTGAATTTTCTCTATTATGCCTGACTCTTTTCTATTTTTTTAAAATCCTTTTTACGTTTTGATTTTTGAATGCTGAACAAACAAATTTTACTTTTAAAACATGCATATTTGGTAACCAAAGGAAGTCTTAAGGAGAATAGCAATTTGAATAATTATAAGATATTTAGAGAGAATTAATGTTTTTGAATACAACATCATGATTGTTAAGTTATAGTTTTATGTAATTTGATGATATCCTCTACTTATCAGATTACCCATTTGGTCTGTGCAAGTAAAAAGATTTTAATTCTTTCGCAAAAAGATAAAAGGGAAAAAATCGAAGCAAAAAAAATAAGAGGAAAATCTTATCAAACTAATCTGATATTTTGGAACGATGAATATGCCTAAACCAAAGCTTAATAATTTATCGGATGTAACAAAGACTCTGTTCGGTAACTAAGCTGGAATATGTCAAAAACATAAATTACCGGCCATCAAAATTAAGGTAAGGCAACAAATTATATTAAGAGTATAAACAAATATGTAATATTTAATTCAACTGATTGGTTCATTCTTTGTAAAGTGACTAAGCAAGCGTTACACTATTTAAAATTGATTGTTACAAAATATAAAAGTATATAATTTTTTTAAAACAGACTAATAAAATAATAATACCAAATGAATTGAACGGAAGGTGTAACAAATAGCATATTATTAATATGCAAAAAATTGTTGGGCCCGTGCTAGTGTGTGTATATATATATATTACTATTATATATAAGAGTAAATGTGGGGACTTTTGTAGTCCTCACAATAATTTTCTAATTTTTTTAAAACTTTTTAATTAATTACTTTTAGGTCTTAATCTTATTTATTTAAGTCAATTTTTTTGTTTTTTGTTTTTAAGGTCTACTTTTCAAAAGCTATCGAACCTGGAGACTTTCGTAGTCCTCACAATAATTTTAATTTTTTTTTAAAACTTTTTAATTAATTACTTTTAGGTCCTAATATTATTTATTTAAGTCATTTTTTTTGTTTTTTATTTTTAAGGTCTACTTTTGAAAAGCTATCGAACCTCCTACCTCATTTTTCATGTTCTTTGGTTTTCTGGTTGGTGCTCGATATCCGCATTTGAGCACAATTAATCCAAATAATTCGCATTGTATCGCGCCTATTCGGGGGGAGCGCTTCCTCCAAAGATTTTTTCCATATCCATGTTCGAACCCCTAATCCCTAATTAAGAGAGGAGCAGTTCCATCCGCTGCACAAGTTAAATTATGTATTTGTCTTAAAAGTTCATTAACTATGTATAGATTATTTATTTAGAACTAAATAACTTTAGAAAATTAGGATACATAAGTTATAAATGTCAAATTTTGGCTCCACATTTGATTTGAAGTAAATAATTTCATCAAAATGGAAGTTAAAATATTAAAGGAGTGAAATCAAAATTTTGCTTTCATATAACTACCCACTTGTGGGACTACAATGGGTATATGAATGTTGTTGTTGTTGTACACTTGTACTAACACAAATTATATTTCTTTAGTTAAAATATCTACTTTTATAATATCTTGAGTTTGGGCCCGAACTTAGCACGGGCCTCACATAACTAGTATATATATAAGAGAGAATAGTAAAGTTTTGTAATCCTCACATTCTCACAACTCCAATGAGGTGCTTACATGTGACTTTTTCAATTGACTTTTCCTTGTATATATTTATTTTTCATTGGTTGCTCTCCTTCAATTTTTTAATATCACTCCACATGAGTTTTTATAATTTGGTTTGTTGCACAACTTTTTTAAGAATCTTTTCTTCCTGCTTATTGAGTTATTCCTTCGGTCCATATTATGTATTTTTATATAATCAATAAGGTATTTTTTCCCCTTCAAATTTATTCTTTTCTAATTTATCCTTATTTAGATAAGTGAATTTTTGTATAACCAAGGAACCATGTTACATTGATATTCCCTCTGTCCATTTTTACTTGTCCATGTTTAAATTGACACATCCCTTAAGGAGCAACAAATAAAATGAGAATTTAACCATATTACCCCTAATTATTATAAAATATCTAAATAATTGAAATCAATCATACACACTTTGTAGTCCTCGCATCCTCACAACTCTAATAAGATGCTTACATGTGGCTTCTCCAATTGATTTTTCCTTAGCATATTTTCATTTTTCACTTTTAGCTCTCCTTCATTTTTTTTTTCTCAGCACCACTCCGCATGGATTTTATAGTGGTTCGATGAACAATTTTTTTAAGAATCTATTTTTCCACTTATTGAGATATTCCTCCGGTTCTTTTTTACGGATTTAGGTTATTTATTGAATTTCATCTAAAACTAAATCCTCACAACTGTAACAAGATGCTTACACGTGGCTTCTCCAATTGACTTTTCCTTGCATATTTTCATTTTTCATTTTTTTAATACCACTCCACATGGATTTTTATAATTGGTTTATTGCACAGTTTTTTTAAGAATCTCTTCTTTCCATTTATTGAGATATTCCTCCAGTTCTTTTTTACGAATTTAGGTTATTTATTGAATTTCATCTAAAACTAAAGTTAAAGATCACATTGGAATAGCGTTTGACACATAAAATAATGAGTGAAAAATTAATAATTATCAAAATAAATCTATTTCTATCTATAAATAAAAATCGCATGCTCACAAATTCATAAAATTTTGTAAATATTTTCTAATTTACGATCTTGTAATTATCATACTTTATCATGTTAGTTTATAGAATGCCGAATCACTTGCGTCCTTTTAGTATTTGCGAAATTTCCTACCAAACTTACTTCCACATAAATATTTTTTTTAAGAAAATATTCGATTATATGACTAATAAAATTTAATAAATATGAAAACTTTTCAAGAAGATATGGTTAACATGCAATTACACTAAATTAAATATGTAGTAATCACCAAAGGATGCGGTGCAGTGGATGGGACTGCTCCTCCCTTACTCAGAGGTTTCGAGTTCGAGCCTTGAGTATGGAAAATTTCTTAGTAGGGAGTGCTCCCCCCCCCCCCCCCCCAACGAATGGGGTTCTACGCGGCCTGAATCCGAATATAATAGGGCTCCAATATAGATACCGGACACAGGATGAAAACGTAAAAAAATTATGTAGTAGAAAAAAGTGAGACAAATTATACTTATTTGATAAAAATTATATATTTTTTTTAAATTTTGAGTTTGGGCCCGGACTTAGCATGAGTATCCCGCAATTATATATATATATATATATATATATATATATATATATATATATATATATATATATGTCCTTTAGCCGTTTTAAAGGACAAAGCTTAGATATTATTTTATATTTCAAACTGGTTGAACACCACATATACAATTAAAAATTCAAGATATGTGAATGGTGTGTTTCATGTGAACACTTGTCTTGTTACTGCTCCTATACGTACTACTGTTCCCATAACATACTTCTCCAGTTCTCTGACCCATATGCGTGTCCGTTTTATATGGAAATGATTTTTGATACGCAACTTCTTCTTTTCCCCCCATTTATTGCTCTTTATTTTGATCTCGAAATGATGATGCTACACACACAACTTCATTTTGTAATAATTTTGAATCTTTTGTGAAGGCCTCTTTATGTAATACCCAACTGAGTCTGGCATGAGCCCCCATGCAGGTTCAAGGGAAGATTTACTTGCTTTTCAAGAAAATAAAATAAAGAAAGTAAAGACAAAGATAGTGGATCACATATAGGTATGAAAGGTTAAAATTAGCCCGAAAATATGATTCTCCCGGCCTGTGCAAATTTGGACTGATTTAATGATCGTTCATTTATCAACTTAGTCCATTTTGATTTTTGACCCATCATAAGTCAGTCCAATCCGCTGATTCCACACTCTTAATCATCGGTGTCTCTGTCACCATGTTGGACAAACATAACAGCAAATTATGGTTCTCGGCAGATATGTATAGCTTGTATCTTCACTATATATGTTGAATTGTACAATTTATCCCTATGCGAACTAGGCTTTTATCAATTCCCAATATTTATAAATTTAAGAACTTGGGTTGACTTATTTTAGGTGTTTTAAGTCAAAATAGTTTTTAAGCAATTTTGTATTATTTGGATAGAACTAAAAAAATGTTTTAAGCATTTGTTTTTAAACTAAAATGACAAAAATAAGTCAAAAGTGATAAACTAGAATTTTTAACGTATAAGTCAAAAGTCATAAGCCCATCCAAACGGGCTCTGTGACTCCTAATTAATGTAATAGTGTGTTCTAAAGATTCCATATGGACTTTTGAGAGGTTGATTTTTCATATAATAATGTACCTTCTGTAGGATCATTAACTTGGGAGATGGGAAAATTACTTTGATAGATTTAATGCAGAAGCTATTGGAATGCTGAGAAATATCTCTAACACTACAATTAATTAGCTACTCCCTCCGTCCCATTTTAACTATCATTTCACGCCCGAAAATACTAAATTAAAGGGATAGTTTATTAAATTGCCCTTATTCAATAAAAGTAGATTGATTGTTTCCTTTTAAATACCATTCATTATTCTTTAATATTAAGGGTATTACATACAATATAGTTGGAAATAACAATTAATTTTAGTCTTGAATTCTTAAAGTGACAATTATTTTGGGATAATTTTATTGAGCTAAAGCGACAATTAGAATGGACCGGAGGGAGAAATTATTTAGCAGAAACAAAGATAATATATAATGACTAGTTTTGCATGAAGTTTGTTATACGTTAATGTGACAGTTTAGTTCTAGAAATGTCAAAGTATGCCAACCACCTAGAAGCAATGAGCTTGCATTTGACAACGCATAGATTTTGGTTTGTGGGAGTAGGGGAGGAGGTGTGCTTGTTTAACTTTAACGTATATGAATCAATAACTAATTTCTGATCTTATCAATTTCAAGTGGAGCTGTGGATATGGTCCCTCGTGAATAGCCAATTTGAGCACACACGTATAATATATTGTATTGCATAGACTTGATTCATGGAAAAGTATTGCACGATTATTGAAACAAGTAAAAGACGGTGGAGGCTTGATTTGCAAGTTGAGAATCACTAAGTCCAAAAAAGCTTGCATTGCATATAAAATATAGATATCATCCATATGCAAAATTAACATTGAACTCTTCAAACTTGAAAATCACAATAAGTTACAGCATCATAACCCACTGGACTCTGCCAAAATGTATACTCTATTATCTAACCACGAGATCCAATGCTCGAAAGAAAGAGACAGCGACTTACTGGGTCCTCAGTTACTCCTTTAAGCAGCATACGTACATTCTTCGTAACCTGCATTCATGTGCAAAAATTTTCACACAAGTTATACCTATTACTTCTCAATAGTTAACAGGCAATATAGATAATTCAACTGAATAGTCGTAACCATGAGGCTAACAATTTTGGCTAGACGAACTTACTAGGATCATAGTTGGTGACAACACCGGTATTAATGAAGTTACAATCAAACATTTTACGACCATTTGCTTGATAATAAGCATTCATGGCGTAAGCTGCATGAGCTCTGATAGTATTGGGTTCGTAGCAGGGGCCACCATCTTGTATAGGTTGACAATCTATTCCAGAGCTGCACACAAAGTCTATGTTCGACTGCAAAGCAGCATCACTAGCATCAGCCTTTGGCACACACCATTTCTTCCCTATTTCTGGTGCCATAGCAGGCGGAGAAGCCTGAATTCAGAATTTTAAGTCAATGAATACAAAGTAACGCAACATCCACCATACATTTAAATGCATGAAATATATATACTCCCTTTACTACAATTTGTTTGGCTTGATACAGACTACGAGAGTCAAACTAACTAATGTTTTGTATGAATTCATACATAGAATCTTCAATTTTTTTTAAAAAAAACTTACTACCTCAGTCTCATTTTAGGTGTCTTACTTTTTTTTTTGGTCTGTCCCAAAAACAGTCTTTTTCTATATTTAGTAAGTTGACAATTCAAACATCCTATATGACAAGTTTATAATCACAAGATTCAAATGATATTTTAGTTATACACATATTTAATTTAGGACTGCAAAATTCAAAAGTCTCTCTTTATTTCTTAAACTCCAAGCATAAAAAATTCTATAAGTCATACTAGTTAACAATTCAAAATATTTAGAAAGTATTTGGAAAAATTATCATCAAAGAAAACATTATTTGACTGTCCAAATATTAATTAAGACAAATAAATAGAAACAGGAGGAGCATATTTTATGATTACACTTAATGTTACTAGTATAAGGTAAAATAATGCTTAATACTTATAATTTATATGTAGCCTTTGAATAGGGATCCGCCCATGGGTAGAACACAAATCAATGCTAGTGAGTTTATGCTATTCAAGAATCGGAAAAATCAAACTACGAAAAAAAGCGTGGGAGATTTCTCGGATCAATAATCATTATTGTTAAGACAATTATACCCTTAATTAACACTAGCAACAAAAAATATATTGAGGCATATACTAATGGCATATTTTCGCCATTTCGTACAATGCAAAAAATTACCTGTGCGTTACGCAGAATGCCCACATCGTAAACGGGTGTGAAGTCGGGTCGGAACAACCCGAAGTTACGCTCCGAAGTGCCAGCCTTAAGGTCCTCATTAAACAATGAGAAAACATAAGTCTCAAAGGTCCTGTTTGGCATCAATGGAGTTCCCACCGCAGAATTCACATGCTTCACAAGATTCACATTATACGAAACAGCTTTCTCCAAACTAACACCGGGTTGATTCGGGTCACCCGAAGAAGGCCAACCCGTTTCCGCTACAACAATATCCACGTCATCATAACCCAAAAACTTCATAGCTGAATACACAGCATCAAGTTGTGCATCAAACATGTTTGTATAATTCATTCCACCAATCAAATTTGAGATAATTTAAATCCCACAGGATCATCTCATCCTATCCATTCTACCAAACAATTCCTCATTGTTAAAAAACGTTTGTGCATATAAAAGAAAAAACGAATAATGACCGCATGTGAGTCCTATTGAAGATATGTACGTAAATAAAAGTTTGTTCCTCCAACAACTTACCATAGGGTGCGAAAGACACGTTAGAAAGATTATAGGTAAGTTTTCTGGCAGAATATAAGGCAGGACGGCCAGAGAAAGCAACATCGTGTGTTCTAAAGATCTCTCTAGCAACATCAGCAGAGGAGACAACAACAGTTGGGACAGAACCTAATTGCAAGAAAATGAAATCCCCATATTCATTGGAAAGTTTTTGAAGCGAAAGATGAGGCAATTTCCCAATTTGGTGAAGGTTTCCTAATATAGGCAGTTTCCTAGGACTTGGAGGGAGGTTTTTTACTTTGTTTTTCCTCTTTGTGAAAGACAATATTAGGAACAAAAAGAAAAGGACACAAGCTAACAGCTTCAAGAATACAAGGAAACTCATTTTTGTTTGAGGTTTGTAGAGAGGTAGCGAGAGCTTTCTTATTATAGATGAGGATACATGCAACGGCCAACTGCTAGAAGCTTTGAATCGGCTGGCCAAGTGGACCAGCTTGCAGAGAAGATAAAATTGAATACTCTCTTTATTTCATTTTATATTTTAGTTTGACTTTGCCGCACTAAGTTTAAAAAGCTGACACCTATGAATTTTGTGATCTGAGAAACTGAATATGTACAAAAATATTCTTTGAATTTTATGATCTTTAACATGTGAAATATTAAAATTAAAAAGTTCTATAATATTTTTTCAAAATATATTTAAAAAATAGAAAGACCCATAAATAGAAATGTACTACTCCTAGTAAACAATTTAGCCGTATCAAAGGACAAGGAAAGCTGAAGCTGGAGATTTGTTGAAGATATTGTTTTATATTACAGACTGGTTGAATACTGCAGGTGGAATTAATATTCCAGGAAATGTGAATGGTGTTGTGGACACATGCATGTTTTGATACTTTTCCAGTTTTCCTACTTGGGTGTTCCCATAACGTGGTTCTCCAAACCATATGCATGTTCTTTTTTCTCGATCGGTATGATAATGAGTACAACAAAGTAATGATTTTTGATACGCAACTCTTTTTTCACCATTTGTGAGTGTTCTCCATTTTGACTCTGGTGACACACCAATGACTATAGCACAAAAAAAAACACAATTTAATTTGAAATCAATGAAATGGTGATAGTAATTAAGAGCTGTTAGGTTTTTGAGCATTTTAATATTGCAAATATCTTTCACATTTTGTCCAAATTCCTCACATGTTTTGTTCCTTGCCATGCAATTTTATTTTCATTTGGGTAGCCACAAAAGTTGACCATATCTTTCACATTTTTTGTAAAAAAAAATGTGAAGACCATGGTAGCCACCATATGAACATATTTGGTCTTAGTTTCACATTGTTTTGTAGTATAAAATGTGATAATGTTTTTCACATTTTTTGTTGAACATGTTTTTCACATTTTCATCCATTATAAAAGGATGAATTATGATTCACCAATATATACATTTAAGAAAAAGATAAGTTCAATCCTTAACTTGTGGGTGTAGAGAGGAAAAGTGAAAAATAAAAGAGTTTATTAGTTGAAGGAAGGTGTTCTTTTGGTGGAGCTTTGGACTCAACATCTTGTCCAGAGTTCGTTGAGTTATACGACGTGTTCGGGCTGTTGTATCCTGGAGGAGACAAGTCAGAAAGATTACTGCTGGACCGGTAAATTTGCTGCAATGGGCTTGAATCTCCTTAAAGAGAGCGAGATATCTGCGCCTCAGCCATAAAATTTTTTTATTGCTTCATTATTATTTTTCATTTGTAATTGTAATTTCACTACAAGATCACCAACCAGAGCAATGTGCTGTTTGTTCTCAAAAGTAGAGTAACACATTTTCGTTTTGGATAATGTTGAATCTATTTGTAGGAGGTCCCCCCCCCCCCCCCCCCAACAAGGACTTGTAGCTTCGCTTAAACTAGCAATAGGCCTACACTTGAGAGTATATAATTAGAGGAGTGGACAGATGTCTCATGCACTCCGTCACTTAGTAACTTGTGTTCTTTTGTTTCTAATTAGAGATGAGTCCTTGTTGGACCAAATAACAGCAAATTATGTTTCTCAGCAGTTATCTATGTATATATAAACTTCATCAGTTTACTTTAACTTGTGAAGTAATAATAAATGAAATGCATAATTTATCATAATATCTATATTAATCAGTATATAGTCCAAATGAACTTAGAAAACAATTTGGAATGAGTAGTTAATATGCTAAAGGTATAACAAGAGAAAGAAATTATATTCTCTTGATATGTTAAAGTAGACAAGTAAAAGTGATTATTGTAGTGAACAGTAGAAGGAGAGAGCTTAGAGTTTGTATCTTTCACTATACATTAAATTATACTCCCTCCGTTCACTTTTACTTGTCAATTTTTGACTTTGCACGCTCATTAAGAAATAATAAATGAAGTTTGTATTTTACTATAATACCCATATTAACTGATGTATAGTCTCACTGGACTTGGAGAATATTTTAGAAATGAGTAATTAATATTAAGTATAAAACAAGAAAAAAATTGTGTTTTTTTTTTGATATGCTAAAGTAGATAAGTAAAAGTGTAAATTTATTTTTAGTATAATGGATAAGTAAAAGTGAACGGAGGGAGTAGAGTACAAATTTATTCTTATGCGAAGTTGGCTTTGGTCAATTCCGGCCAATATAAATTTAAGAACAATGACAGTTAACTGATGTAATAGCGTGATCCAAGGATTATATTTATGGATTTTTGAAAAGTAAGTGATTTGACGAGGATAAGCTGACATTCTAGCTTTTTCATTACATGAATATATGAGACAAAATTTCTTATCATAAGAATAGTGACCTGAAAATTAGATTTTGATTGGTTTGAGGATTTCGTGAGTGACTTTTGACATAAGATTGTAACTTTTGTAGGATCATTGACTATGGGAAAATTACTTTCGTGGATTTAAAGAAGATAGCGATTGGAATGCTGAGAAATATCTCTACATCTACAATTAACAGTAACTTATATTAATATTAGCAGAAATAAAGATAATACCTAAGTATATAACCAGCTAGTTTTGCATGGAGTCTATAAAATATGAAGTTATATGTTGATGTGATAGTTTAGTTCTAGAAATGTCAAAGTTTGCCAACCACCTAGAAATAATGAGCTTGCATTTTAGACCACTTACATTTTGTTTTTTGGGGTGGGGAGGGGGGTGGGAGGTGTTGCTTAACGTATTTGAATAAGTAATTAGTTTATGAAGAAGTGTATGCCATTCAAAATCGGAAATATCAAACTATGAGAAAGGGTGGGAGATTTTTCGGATCAATAATCATTATTGCGAAGACATTATACGCTTTTGCTTAATCTTCAAGATTTAGCAGAGAGAGTAGAAAAAAAGAAGAGAAACGATTCTTCGATACAAGAGAAGAAGAGACTGGTTTTGAGAAGTATTTGACTTGAGGTGATATATAGATGCGAGCAGTGGCGAATTCAGAATTTTAAGAGAATGGGTTCACCATTAGCTATGGAGTTTTTTGAATTTTTTGCCTTTGATTCGTTGCAGCTTAGTGCCTATGGACTTGGGTAGTTAGAAATAAAGACGGAACACGTTTTTTACTTTTGGATAATTAAAATTATAGAAGAAAAAAGATTTAGAATAATACAAAAAGGATGTTAAAAAAGAAAAAGAATTTAGAATAATACAAAAAGGATGTTAAAAGGCTGCTTTAGAAAATAAAAGCACAAAACATGCAGGAGCTCGAGTTCGATCCCGAGACCTCAAGGAAACAAATACAACCATTAACCAGTGCTCCACTTGACCTAGTTTGATTATGTGCTCCTTCATTTAATATTATATATATTTTTAAAATTATACACATAATATATCGAGTTTAGTCGAGTGACCATGTGTTCATGTGACCCAAATTTTATACGTAAATTCGCCCTGGATGCGAGAGGATGGCATTGGTACCGTTACTTTTTTGCATGTGTCCACACCATCACTTAAATGACTCAATTTAGACGTATAAGTGATCGCTCACTATTTCCTTTTCTAGATTTTAAATTTTAGTCCTTTTGAAAACTTTATTTAGTTATTAAATTATTTTAAGATTAAGAAGACCAAGAAGTAACAATAAAGATAAAAGACTGTTATTACTGCTATTATTACTTGCATATTAAGAAGCATCACAATACATTGGCTTATTTAATTTTCCGACGTGCTATATTTGCAATGTTATGAAGATTGTGGAGATAAATGCATATATATTGTTAGGGTGAAGTATTGTTTTGTTATCGATTTTCATTAAACAAATTCATGCATTATTTTGTTGCAACAACAACAACAACCTAGTGAAATCTCACATCGTGGGATCTGGGGAGGGTAGAGTGTACGCAGACCTTACTTCTACCAAGGTAGGACGGTTGTTTCCGAAAGACCTTCGGCTCAAGATATCTTTTGTTGCGAAAACACATATTTTTGTCGTTTAATAAAAACTTTACTAATTGTGTCCTTTACCTGTCCTAAGTCGAATAGTTTAATTTATAAAGGTGATAATTGTAATAAACAATGGATAATATTCCTATTCTCGCATATTTTCTGACAAATTCTATAGGAAGAAGAATACTACAGAAGAATAAAGAAGAAACAAATTGTCAAAGAAGTAAGCAAAGAATTCAATAGATGCAACCACGAATTCATAAATCACAACTGTGGAGTGTAACATGTGGGAATTACATAAAGGCAATACTGGCAGAAGTTGTAAAATCCACGGGTGTGACTACCAATTTCATACTACACCCGTTAAGTGTTGGCATCAAGAAAGAAGTTGCAAAATTTACAAGTGCGACTACCGTTATCATACTCACACCCGTCAAGTCTTGCCATCAAAAAAGGAGTTATAAAGGTCACGGATGCGAGCACTTCAAGGAACGCATTCGTAGGAGGAAGACACTACATTTTCCTATAAATAATTAAAAAAAATGGTGTCGTTTTTTGTCGGAGATTTATTTAAATAGATTTTGAAACGGCAGCGGCAACGGTGGTGGGGCGGCAGAGGCAGTGGCGTCGGTGAAGTGGGCTATCGGAGAGGATGGGTTGAGTTTTTCAATTTTTTTAATTATTTAAATAGAATTTTTGTTAAATTACTTTTTAATGATTAAAAATTTTAAAAAAGGAAAAAATTTGGTAACTCACGCTCTGTTTTAAGCAGTGCAGTTCACGCGTGTGCCCAGTGGCACGAGGGGTTCAAATGGCACATTTTATCTTATGTTCGAGGGTCCAGATGGTTAACGTTTCAGTTAAGGGGTCTGAATGAAAAATCAGGATAAGTTTAGGGGTCCATCAGTGACTTTGGCCTTTACATTTCTAACATCTAATCATTAAAACAGGTGGTTATACATTGATTTAAATTCTCTTTTGGCTAAAGTTTATTTTATTGTATTGGCTCAATAAAACCTGTTTCTGGAATATTAAATATAATTTTAGTGAAAGAAGTGCAAACACATATCATGCATTAATTGATTTTATATTAATATCCAATACAAAAAAGTCATAAATGTGTTGTAGCATGCTATAACGAACAACTGATCTCATGCAAGAATTAGAAAGACTCATTTTAGACGTCACATAAAGATATAACCGTCCCAAGTCTCTGCTCTCTATCTCTTAATTTGAATTTTCTCTATTATGCCTGACTCTCTTTTATTTTTTTAAAATCCTTTTTACGTTTTGATTTTTGAATGCTGAACAAACAAATTTTACTTTTAAAACATGCATATTTGGTAACCAAAGGAAGTCTTAAGGAGAATAGCAATTTGAATAATTATAAGATATTTAGAGAGAATTGATGTTTTTTGAATACAACATCATGATTGTTAAGTTATAGTTTTATGTAATTTGATGATATCCTCTACTTATCACATTACCCATGGTCTGTGCAAGTAAAAAGATTTTAATTCTTTCGCAAAAAGATAAAAGGGAAAAAATCGAAGCAAAAAAATAAGAGGAAAATCTTATCAAACTAATCTGATATTTTGGAACGATGAATATGCCTAAACCAAAGCTTAATAATTTATCGGATGTAACAAAGACTCTGTTCGGTAACTAAGCTGGAATATGTCAAAAACATGAATTACCGGCCATCAAAATTAAGGTAAGGCAACAAATTATATTAGGAGTATAAAAATATATGTAATATTTAATTCAACTGATTGGTTCATTCTTTGTAAAGTGACTAAGCAAGCGTTACACTATTTAAAATTGATTGTTACAAAATATAAAAGTATATAATTTTTTTGAAACAGATTAATAAAATAATAATACCAAATGAATTGGACGGAAGGTGTAACAAATAGCATATTATTAATATGCAAAAAATTGTTGGGCCCGTGCTAGTGTGTATATATATATATTACTATTATATATAAGAGCAAATGTGGGGACTTTTGTAGTCCTCACGATAACTTTTCAATTTTTTAAAAACTTTTTAATTAATTACTTTTAGGTCTTAATCTTATTTATTTAAGTCAATTTTTTTGTTTTTTGTTTTTAAGGTCTACTTTTCAAAAGCTATCGAACCTGAAGACTTTTGTAATCCTCACAATAATTTTCAAATTTTTTTAAAACTTTTTAATTAATTACTTTTAGGTCCTAATCTTATTTATTTAAGTCAATTTTTTTATTTTTTTATTTTTAAGGTCTACTTTTGAAAAGCTATCGAACCTCCTACCTCATTTTTCATGTTCTTTGGTTTTCTGGTTGGTGCTCGATATCCGCATTTGAGCACAATTAATCCAAATAATTCGCATTGTATCGCTCCTATTCGGGGGGGAGCGCTTCTTGTTGACACCCAATTTTGTCCCTCCTTTATTTAATTTTACTTACTCGGGCGTCTAAATTAACTGATGAGCTAAATACTTTATTTTCACTACTATTGTTTTTCACTACTTTTATTTTCAACATTAAGAGCATTACTTTATCACAAATTTTAAATGTTCGTCATCGTTTCATTTTTTCGGTTTCGGACTTGTTAAATTAATTACAAGACAACACTTTGTCAAATCCTTTATTTTCTACATATTAATCACTAATTATCATAGTATATATATTGTACTAGTTACTAAATTAGAAGCCCAAAAAATAATCAAAGTAGAGGAGGAAAGACCAATATTTTTTCAGCCAATTAATGGCCCAAACGGACCAGCCCATTACTTATTTCCCACACGACCAGCCCACTACCATTTTAATTCCCCCGACCCATACCCGAAATTGACCCGACCGGCCCAACCCAATCCCCTTATTTCTTTTCTCCTTACCCTAATCCCTCTTCCTCTCTTTCTCTTTCAAACCAGCCGCCCACCCCACTCTCTTTCTCTTCCTTCTCTTTCTCGCTCAACTCCTCTCTCCTCACGTTCTCCCCACTCCGTTCTGCCATCTCCACCATCACTGCTCCTCACGTTCCTCTGCACCTCCACTCTCCCATGTCCCCCACGCTTCTGTCACCTTTGTTCCCCACGCCGCTCCTCTCTCATACGCTCCTCCTCATTCCCAACTCTATAAATAATGAAATTACTCAATTGAAAAGGGGGGAAGACTTTGCTATATTCAACATTCTTTCTGTATCTCTACTGCTACTCTAAATCGGAGATATGTTAAAATTCCATTCTGTTTCGAAATCATTTTCAGACGCCTGAATCCTTTCTAAAATATTCATATTTTTACTATCCCCGGAAATACACTTTGAAGGATTAAGTGGATTATTCCTTCTGTTGTTACTTTAAAATTCGAGCATAGATTCGAGATCCCGACGACCTCAGTTCACTGCGCATAAAAAAGGTGAACCTCGATACACTTATTGATTTAGTCTTTAATTTCTGCTTTAGTTAAAATCTTAGCTTATTTATGTCATTTTGTGGTAATTATGTAATTTCTTTGTTGTTCAATTATTTGTTTGATGTTTGGGAATCTGTTAGGATAGAATATTAATTGCTAAAAAATGAATTCGAACGACGTTTACTGTAGTTTAGATGTTTAGACTGAATTTCTAGGACTTGGAACCTATTCAGAGCAGAATATACATAGGATATACAGTGGTCGTCAAGGTAAGAGGAAGATATACATTCGATATACATCTGATATACACACCACCGTGTGTATATCTTAGGTATATTACGTATATGATTAGAACAGGCTAGCATTGTCTCTCTTTTACTCTATGTTATTCAAATAATATACCCAGTCATGAATGTAATCCGCTTAGATTTAAATACGACAAAATGATTATACAACATGTTGGTATTGGTTGTTGAATTCTGTTTGGTTCCAAATCCGAATTCTGTGTTTAGTTTCCTTAACAAGTTGTGTATTAAACCTTGTTCCCTTTCCAGTTGGTTAGGTTCAGTTCAGTACCTTAGTAGTATTATGCATGCTACTGTTTTCTTCTAGTTAATTTAATCTTGATTGGGCAGTTAATGATATCTATCTGTTCCTATCTTAGTTTGGTTTAGTTTTCAGCTTGACGCATGATAGTATCTCTGTGTTTAAGTTTCAGTTTGGTCTATCTGAAGCTATGATTGTATAAAGTTTAGACCTCTGAGTTGAGAATGATGGTTGATCCAGACTGTTTGCATGTTCTTTAAGAGTGTTGTTTAAACTATGTAGCTGATGTTGTTAATTAGATGCTGGTTTTAATGTCTAAACATCTCAGAATATGTTCCTTTAAATGGGTAAAAGTATTCAAAGTTAATTCTGCCCCTTTTAAATTTATTCTGCACTTTGTCGAGGTTAATTAGTGAACACTTGAAATTCTGCTATGTAATTGGAATATGAACATTCCCCTGTTAGTGTGTGAATTTTGTCTCCTTCCTAAGCAAATATGGCTAAAGCATTTTCATATCTTCCCTCTTTCCTTTAGGATTAAACTCAAAAGTTAAGAACTGGTTCTATACATAGCTACTTGCTTCATGTCAATCACATTCGAAGTTTGCTGATTCTGTTTTCTCCACTTGTGTCACTCCGCGACCCCTCTCTTTTTCTCAGTATATCCTACAGTTTCTAGCTATCTAGCGTATGCCAAGTCGAATGTGAATTTAGTATGCATATCGGGTGGATATTTGCTAAATGTTGAGTCCCCCCCTCTTTGAAACGCAACCGCAGTCCTGGCATGCTTAAATAGGTTCAGAATCTAATATGAGTAAAATGTTCATAACCTTGATGTACTTTCGAATAAATTAATCGGCTATAATTCACCAGGTTAGTTAAATGTCTGCATATTCACCTGTCTGGTTTAGACAGTGTCTAATCCACGCACATTCATGCATATGATATGTATAATTGAGTCTAAGTGTCTACATGTTATTCACATTAGTCTTTGTTTGGGTATTCTACATTTATCCCACAATGCCTCATTCTTTTCATTTACCATTACTTGACTAACGTGCTTCCATTATGGCTTTCCCTCTATGTGGCGTGGTGAATATTTGAGTTGCATTTAATCTGTCCCTTGTGCTGATAAGCAATCCATATCCTCGTTTCCTTCTTCACTTGCAGCCACTGCTATGCAGATGTCGTTAGCCTTAATATCTTATGTAATTTCTTCTTGCAATGTGCACTGTCGCTACTGAGCAGATTGTGTACCTTAAATGTTATAAATGCTCTAATGCTGTTAAGGCACTGAGGTTGTATACCTATGTATACATAAGGAATACTTCAAATATACCGAAAGATACACAGTAATATACAATCGGTTGATTAGTTTGAGTTTATACCTTGCATGTTTAATGTTATCCATTGATCGTATACTAATCCTTTGCTTTCGTTTTTATGCATGACGATCGCATATGAGTCCCTCGGACTCGTCATCTCCCGCACCAGGTTTTGGGCTAAAAGCCCAACGTAATTTCTCTATCGAGTCAGCTCCTACAATAGCGGACAACAGCAATACATAAAATTTGGGCCAAAGCCCACTAGCAAAATGGACTGTAGCAGCAGTCCATGCAAAAAATGGATTAAACCCATTTAATTTAATTTTGTGCCTTAGCTTTATATTATGCCTAACTTGTATTATTTGACTAACCCGTTACTGTATTTGTTTCTTAACTTAGATGAAATCTAGTAAAATTAATGGGTTAGTTTTTAGCCTAATGGGTAGTCAATCGCACAAATTACATTCTCTTCTGTTTACGTTCTAAACTATTTACAGCGTCTATAATACTTATTGGGATAATTGATTTTAAAAATGGCATGACTACATACTTTGAGAATTAAGATTCATTCTTACTATCTTAGAAATTTAAAGCATTACAAATTTTACACTGAAGTTAACTTATTTTTGAGAAATAAAGAAAACTAACTATTTTCATGGATAATTGTTCTAATTTAGTTACTTTCCCAACACTGGAAATACATATTTGTTAAATAATCTTTTCACAGCTTGTATTGAATTATTAAGTCTTCCTATAAAATCTTTAAAGTATTATTACTATTAATCTTACAATAACTCTTTTTGATTTGTTAGTCGACATAACTTGTTTTCTCCCCTATTTACAAAATGCTACACAATCCTGCACTTTCTCAGTTTATCCACAACTAAATCCCTTTTTATGCAAATCATTATTTTCTACCAGTCTTATTTTAAATAGTGTTCTATACATCTATCCATAGCTTTAACAATCCTTATAAAGATGTTTCCTTAAATATGATAAAATACTTCATCTACATTTTTATCCTAATTAATTAAGTCCGGTCGGTTAACCATTGTTAATGGGTCTTAAAGGGTGCCTAATACCTTCCCTTTAGACTAATTGAACCCTTACCTAGAATCTTTTAGTTTCGTAGACTTTAAAATCAACTTAGGATAATCACTTTAATTAACCTTTAGGTGTCCTAATTCACCATAAATAATTAGGTGACGACTCCTTAACAACAAACAAAACAGGAATCTCCAATATGTCGTACTCTACTTTAACCCGGTTAAAATGGGGTATGACACTTCCTCCAAAGATTTTTCCATATCCATGTTCGAACCCCTAATCCCTAATTAAGAGAGGAGCAGTTCCATCCGCTGCACAAGTTAAATTATGTATTTGTCTTAAAAGTTCATTAACTATGTATAGATTATTTATTTAGAACTAAATAACTTTAGAAAATTAGGATACATAAGTTATAAATGTCAAATTCTGACTCCACATTTGATTTGAAGTAAATAATTTCATTAAAATGGAAGTTAAAATATTAAAGGAGTGGAATCAAAATTTTGCTTTCATATAACTACCCACTTGTGGGACTACAATGGGTATATGATTGTTGTTGTTGTTGTACACTTGTACTAACACAAATTATATTTCTTTAGTTAAAATATCTACTTTTATAATATCTTGAGTTTGGGCCCGGACTTAGCACGGGCCTCACATAACTAGTATATATATATAAGAGAGAATAGTGAAGTTTTGTAATCCTCACATCCTCACAACTCCAATGAGGTGCTTACATGTGACTTTTTCAATTGACTTTTCCTTGTATATATTTATTTTTCATTGGTTGCTCTCTTTCAATTTTTTAATATCACTCCACATGAATTTTTATAATTTGGTTTGTTGCACAACTTTTTTAAGAATCTCTTCTTGCTGCTTATTGAGTTATTCCTCCGGTCCATATTATGTATTTTTATATAATCAATAAGGTATTTTTTTCCCTTCAAATTTATCCTTTTCTAATTTATCCTTATTTAGATAAGTGAATTTTTGTATAACCAATGAACCATGTTACATTGATATTCCCTCTGTCCATTTTTACTTGTTCATGTTTGAATTGACACATCCCTTAAGGAGCAACAAATAAAATGAGAATTTAACCATATTACCCCTAATTATTATAAAATATCTAAATAATTGAAATCAATCATACACACTTTGTAGTCCTCGCATCCTCACAACTCTAATAAGATGCTTACATGTGGCTTCTCCAATTGATTTTTCCTTAGCATATTTTCATTTTTCACTTTTAGCTCTCCTTCATTTTTTTTTCTCAGCACCACTCCACATGGATTTTATAGTGGTTCGATGAACAATTTTTTTAAGAATCTATTTTTCCACTTATTGAGATATTCCTCCGGTTTTTTTTTACGGATTTAGGTTATTTATTGAATTTCATCTAAAACTAAATCTTCACAACTGTAATAAGATGCTTACACGTGGCTTCTGTTGACACCTAATTTTGGCTCGACGTGCTTAAAATTAACGTTTTGGGGGGCCATGATTCGTTAAAGAGCACGAAATACATTTTTTTTTACACATTTTTACATTTTTTTCAACTATTTATTGATGATTATCCTTATTTTAGGAATTTTCTCAATTTATTGTCATTTTTTCAAGAATCATTATTTAGCACATGTACAGCGTAATACTACCATTTGTTGTGCAATTAATAATTGTTTCTCAATTTTATAGCAATACATTTTCATATCATAGACATTAATGTTTATATTTTATACTTGCGTTATTATTTATACAGGTATTAATTAACTATATTTTAGTACAGTCTAACAGTGCAGAGAAAATCAGAGTAATTAATTTTTTAACGCAGAGTAAAATCGGATCAAGTCAAGATTTCATCATTTTTTTAAAAAAGGGATTAAGGTAAGCATTGAGGAGACAAAAGGGTGCAATCTTCTATTCTTTGGACAAAACAGGGGCCATTTTGCATTATAAGAAAATGGAGGGGGTATTCATCTTCTACATATATTTACACAAACACACACTTACAGAGGAGATATTTTTTCAGATTTTTCCCATCCTCTCTCTCTTCTAAGAAACCCTAAACATTTTTTTCCCTCTCTTCTACTTCACAAACAGCAGCCGCCGCCGCCAGCCCTCCACGCTGGAGCTCCGAGCTCCGGCGAACACGAACCAACGACTGCTCCATCTCCGCAGATCCACGAACAACCAATCCACACCCTTCGTCCCTTTCGCTGCTCCGGCGAGGAGCATATAACTCCGGTGAACCGGAGCAGCCAACAACCAAACACCACCACCAACGACGCGCTGCCTCTGCTCCTTCCTTTCCTCCTCTCTACATTCTTCTCGTCTTCTCCTTCACCGCAATCACGTCGTTGCGTCGCCGCACACCACGTTGCTGCTATCTTCCTCTCCCCTCTAACGATTTTTTTTTGTGTGTGTATTGTTTTGCTTTTGTCTTTTTTTTTTTTTTTTCTCTTTTCCCGATCTGGACGGAGTTTGTTATGCTCCGGTGACTAGTTGTTTTCGACGGCCATGGCTGCCCCGTTTTTTACTACATTTTCCATCACTGCTGTTGTTACATTAAATCACTGCTAGATTTATTATTGCCTTTAAGAAACTGAAATGTCTGCTTCAAGTAATTAATTAAAAGGTACTACTACTACAATAGGGTAATAGGGGCCACGTTTTTCCATAAAAGTACAAATGAAAAGGAAGACACGTTGGTGGGGTATTTTATTGGGGCTTGAAATGCTGAAAAATAGCAGGAAAAACTCATGGGCTATGAGGCTTTTTTATAGTAGGGGTCTACTTCTTTGTTTATAGTTCATTTTTTATTGCTGTTGTTGTAATATAGCTATGGCTAATTTGCTATTGGTTTTGTACTACATTCATCCCCGTTATGTTGCATTCGAACTGATTTTACATTTCTTTTACTAAATAAATGTTGGCTTTGTGCACAAAAAAAAATACTTTTGGCGGTCAATGGTACTGTTAACTTTTTATCGCATTCAGTTAAACTCATTTGGGCGAATACTAAACCCAAATGGCCGATGAAGAAATTTCCGTCGATTTCCAAGGCCTTCCATGTACAAAGACGGATTTTTATTTTAAGTTTATTCATTATTTTTAATTCATCCGATAATTATTTATTTTCTTACTAACATCTTTTATTAAGTCTCATGCAGGTATTTGAAGTTATTTTTTGAAAGATGGCACTCAAAAGAAGTTCAAATAGCTTCTTAAATTTTTTGTTTATATATTTTTTTTTACGTTCTTAAATTACGCAAGCATAAAATATAGTGAAACTTTACTTTTTTAGGGTGTAGGCTAGTGGTATTTATTTATGATCTACTTAGGTGATTTAAATTTTATGTGTTTTAGACAAATTAATATTAGACAGTTATTATTTTTGTAGTTAATATTCTTATAGTTATCATGTTTCGCTAGAGTTTTAATTCAACATCTTAGCATACTTAAGTGAATAAATAGAGTGATTAGGCGTACATATTTAGTTAGTTAAATTAGTTAACTCACCTTGAGTGCAAAATAATTTCATGTCCATTCCTTATACCCTTTTCACATACCCAAGCTTCTAAGTTGCACACAACTTTTTTTTAAAATAATTATTATATCACATATGTATAAAATACGTATTGCATGATTATTTATGTGAATAGTCATATTAGTTATTCTTTAGTCTAAATTCTATTAATTTTTGTAAATAATAATCAAGCTCTTTTACACATCCCTCGTATAGTTAAATTGGTCCAGCCGGGAACCACATTTGTGGATTCTGAAGGATGCCTAACACCTTTCCTTCGGAATAATTTGAACCCTTACCTAGAATCTCACTTATTTTCGTAGATCATGTTAAGCTGCATATATTAATAATTTATAGGTACCCTAGTATACCTTAAATGCTAGGTGACGACTCTGTACATAATTAATTATATCAGAGCTCCATAAATTGTGCTTTGTTTAGCCTCGGTTAAAAATAGGGTGCAACAGCTTCTCCAATTGACTTTTCCTTGCATATTTTTATTTTTCATTTTTTTAATACCACTCCACATGGATTTTTATAATTGGATTATTGCACAGTTTTTTTAAGAATCTCTTCTTTCCATTTATTGAGATATTCCTCCAATTCTTTTTTTACGAATTTAGGTTATTTATTGAATTTCATGTGGGATTTTACTGGGTTGTTGTTGTTGTTGTTGTATTGAATTTCATCTAAAACTAAGGTTAAAGATCACATAGGAATAGCGTTTGACACATAAAATAATGAGTGAAAAATTAATAAATATCAAAAGAAATCTATTTCGATCTATAAATAAAAATCGCATGCTCACAAATTCATAAAATTATGTAAATATTTTCTAATTTACGATCTTGTAATTATCATACTTTATCATGTTAGTTTATAGAATGTCGAATCACTTGCGTCCTTTTAGTATTTGCGAAATTTCCTACCAAACTTACTTCCACATAAATATTTTTTTTAAGAAAATATTCAATTATATGACGAATAAAATTTAATAAATATGAAAACTTTTCAAGAAACACTAAATTAAATATGTAGTAATCACCAAAGGATGTGGTGCAGTGGATGAGACTGCTCCTCCCTTACTCAGAGGTTTCGGGTTCGAGCCTTGAGTATGGAAAATTTCTTAGTAGGGAGTGCTCCCCCCCCCCCCCCCCCAACGAATGGGGTTTTACGCGGCCGGAATCCGAATATAATAGGGCTCCAATATAGATACCGGACACAGGATGAAAACGTAAAAAAATTATGTAGTAGAAAAAAGTGAGACAAATTATACTTATTTGATAAAAATTATGTTTTTTTTTTTAAATTTTGAATTTGGGCCCGAACTTAGCATGGGTATCCCGCAATTATATATATATATATATATATATATGTCCTTTAGCCGTTTTAAAGGACAAAGCTTAGATATTATTTTATATTTCAAACTGGTTGAACACCACATATACAATTAAAAATTCAAGATATGTGAATGGTGTGTTTCATGTGAACACTTGTCTTGTTACTGCTCCTATACGTACTACTGTTCCCATAACATACTTCTCCAGTTCTCTGACCCATATGCGTGTCCGTTTTATATGGAAATGATTTTTGATACGCAACTTCTTCTTTTCCCCCCATTTATTGCTCTTTATTTTGATCTCGAAATGATGATGCTACACACACAACTTCATTTTGTAATAATTTTGAATCTTTTGTGAAGGCCTCTTTA
Source organism: Lycium barbarum (assembly GCF_019175385.1). Taxonomy (NCBI): domain Eukaryota; kingdom Viridiplantae; phylum Streptophyta; class Magnoliopsida; order Solanales; family Solanaceae; genus Lycium; species Lycium barbarum. The sequence continues at coordinate 166,619,451 of NC_083337.1, forward strand.
TGTAATACCCAACTGAGTCTGGCATGAGCCCCCATGCAGGTTCAAGGGAAGATTTACTTGCTTTTCAAGAAAATAAAATAAAGAAAGTAAAGACAAAGATAGTGGATCACATATAGGTATGAAAGGTTAAAATTAGCCCGAAAATATGATTCTCCCGGCCTGTGCAAATTTGGACTGATTTAATGATCGTTCATTTATCAACTTAGTCCATTTTGATTTTTGACCCATCATAAGTCAGTCCAATCCGCTGATTCCACACTCTTAATCATCGGTGTCTCTGTCACCATGTTGGACAAACATAACAGCAAATTATGGTTCTCGGCAGATATGTATAGCTTGTATCTTCACTATATATGTTGAATTGTACAATTTATCCCTATGCGAACTAGGCTTTTATCAATTCCCAATACTTATAAATTTAAGAACTTGGATTGACTTATTTTAGATGTTTTTAAGCTAAAATAGCTTTTAAGCAATTTTGTATTGTTTGGATAGAACTAAAAAAATGCTTTTAAGCATTTGTTTTTAAGCTAAAATGGCAAAAATAAATCAAAAGTCATAAGCCCGTCCAAACGGGCTCTATGACTCCTAATTACTGTAATAGTGTGTTCTAAAGATTCCATATGGACTTTTGAGAGATTGATTTTTCATATAATAATGTACCTTCTGTAGGATCATTGACTTGGGAGATGGGAAAATTACTTTGATAGATTTAATGTAGAAGCTATTGGAATGCTGAGAAATATCTCTAACACTACAATTAATTAGCTACTCCCTCCGTCCCATTTTAACTATCATTTCACGCCCGAAAATACTAAATTAAAGGGATAGTTTATTAAATTGCCCTTATTCAATAAAAGTAGATTGATTGTTTCCTTTTAAATACCATTCATTATTCTTTAATATTAAGGGTATACATACAATATAGTTGGAAACAACAATAAACTTTAGTCTTGAATTCTTAAAGTGACAATTATTTTGGGATAATTTTATTGAGCTAAAGCGACAATTAGAATGAGGCGGAGGGAGAAATTATTTAGCAGAAACAAAGATAATATATAATGACTAGTTTTGCATGAAGTTTGTTATATGTTAATGTGACAGTTTAGTTCTAAAAATGTCAAAGTATGCCAACCACCTAGAAGCAATGAGCTTGCATTTGACAACGCATAGATTTTGGTTTGTGGGAGTAGGGGAGGAGGTGTGCTTGTTTAACTTTAACGTATATGAATCAATAACTAATTTCTGATCTTATCAATTTCAAGTGGAGCTGTGGATATGGTCCCTCGTGAATAGCCAATTTGAGCACACACGTATAATATATTGTATTGCATAGACTTGATTCATGGAAAAGTATTGCACGATTATTGAAACAAGTAAAAGACGGTGGAGGCTTGATTTGCAAGTTGAGAATCACTAAGTCCAAAAAAGCTTGCATTGCATATAAAATATAGATATCATCCATATGCAAAATTAACATTGAACTCTTCAAACTTGAAAATCACAATAAGTTACAGCATCATAACCCACTGGACTCTGCCAAAATGTATACTCTATTATCTAACCACGAGATCCAATGCTCGAAAGAAAGAGACAGCGACTTACTGGGTCCTCAGTTACTCCTTTAAGCAGCATACGTACATTCTTCGTAACCTGCATTCATGTGCAAAAATTTTCACACAAGTTATACCTATTACTTCTCAATAGTTAACAGGCAATATAGATAATTCAACTGAATAGTCGTAACCATGAGGCTAACAATTTTGGCTAGACGAACTTACTAGGATCATAGTTGGTGACAACACCGGTATTAATGAAGTTACAATCAAACATTTTACGACCATTTGCTTGATAATAAGCATTCATGGCGTAAGCTGCATGAGCTCTGATAGTATTGGGTTCGTAGCAGGGGCCACCATCTTGTATAGGTTGACAATCTATTCCAGAGCTGCACACAAAGTCTATGTTCGACTGCAAAGCAGCATCACTAGCATCAGCCTTTGGCACACACCATTTCTTCCCTATTTCTGGTGCCATAGCAGGCGGAGAAGCCTGAATTCAGAATTTTAAGTCAATGAATACAAAGTAACGCAACATCCACCATACATTTAAATGCATGAAATATATATACTCCCTTTACTACAATTTGTTTGGCTTGATACAGACTACGAGAGTCAAACTAACTAATGTTTTGTATGAATTCATACATAGAATCTTCAATTTTTTTTTAAAAAAACTTACTACCTCAGTCTCATTTTAGGTGTCTTACTTTTTTTTTTGGTCTGTCCCAAAAACAGTCTTTTTCTATATTTAGTAAGTTGACAATTCAAACATCCTATATGACAAGTTTATAATCACAAGATTCAAATGATATTTTAGTTATACACATATTTAATTTAGGACCACAAGATTCAAAAGTCTCTCTTTATTTCTTAAACTCCAAGCATAGAAAATTCTACAAGTCACACTAATTAACAATTCAAAATATTTAGAAAGTATTTGGAAAAATTATCATCAAAGAAAACATTATTTGACTGTCCAAATATTAATTAAGACAAATAAATAGAAACAGGAGGAGCATATTTTATGATTACACTTAATGTTACTAGTATAAGGTAAAATAAAGCTTAATACTCATAATTTATATGTAGCCTTTGAATAGGGATCCGCCCATGGGTAGAACACAAATCAATGCTAGTGAGTTTATGCCATTCAAGAATAGGAAAAATCAAACTACGAAAAAAAGCGTGGGAGATTTCTCGGATCAATAATCATTATTGTTAAGACAATTATACCCTTAACACTAGCAACAAAAAATATATTAAGGCACATATATACTAATAGGATATTTTCGCCATTTCGTACAATTAAAAGAATTACCTGTGCATTACGCAGAATGCCCACATCGTAAACGGGTGTGAAGTCGGGTCTAAACAACCCGAAGTTACGCTCGTCCTCATTAAACAATGAGAAAACATAAGTCTCGAAGGTCCTGTTTGGCATCAATGGAGTTCCCACACCAGAGTTCACATGCTTCACAAGATTCACACTATACGAAACAGCATTCTCCAAACTAACACCGGGTTGATTCGGGTCAGCCGAAGAAGGCCAACCCGTTTCCGCTACAACAATATCCACGTCATCATAACCCAAAAACTTCATAGCTGAATACACAGCATCAAGTTGTGCATCAAACATGTTTGTATAATTCATTCCAGTAACTTTGTCATAAACCCCATTATTAGGTTTAAATAGAGCATAATCTAGAGTTTTATCATTAAACCCGAAAAACGGGTATGAACAAATCATGAAAGGTGATTTAGTTTCACGGTGGAATTCCAGCATCGGGGCAAATATTACCCGGTCGTAAACCCGTCTAAAACGACCCGAACTGGGTGGTTCGGAGCGGGTTAAGATTCCCGATGAATGCAGTGTTGACACCTGCACAGAGATACAATATTAACTCATAAAATCATAATAACACCAAACAATGGTCCAAATGTGATATTTTAATAAAAATTAATTTTTAAAATTTTATTTATATTATATCCTCTCACCTATCCTACCCCCACCTCCACCCTCACCCTCACCCTCTTTCTTCTTCTTTCTTATTTTTCTCTTTCTTCTTCTTTCTTCTCAACTACCGCAGCAGCCGTCGCCGCCGCATTTTCACATGGCGGCGAAATGAAAAAAAAAAATCAAAATGCATTGCTGTGAAATCAAAATGCTACTAAAAAAATCAAATGAAAAAAAAAAAAATATCAACCACCGCCGCTGTCGTCGCACCGCCGCTGCCTCCACCACCGCCGCTGCAGCCGCAGCAACAAGGCAGCAGCTACTAAAAAAATCAAAATGAAAAAAAAAAGTGGCAATGAAATCAAAATGCTACTAAAAAAATCAAATGAAAAAAAAATCAAAATGAAAAAAAAGGTGGCAGTGAAATAAAAAAAAATTAAATGAAAAAAAAAGTGACGGTGACATGATAGAGAGTGTGCAACACTCTCCATTGTGCAATTGGATTTCAATTTTTTTTTTTGCCACGTCAACCAAAAAATGCTACTAAAATATTAAAAAATTAAGACTGGGGTAATATATCGCCTGCAAAGGTTGGGTGCGTCATAATTAATCCGGCTATACGTTGAGGGATTTTAATGTATTTTCCCTAAAGCAATTAAAACATAGTAAGAATTGGGTGAGTTGAATTTTTTAAATCCATTTCAGCCCAAATAACTTTTGGGCGGGTCAATAACCCGCTCAAATTGATGTCAAACAGCCCATTTGCCACACCTACCTGAATATCACTGATTCCGGCTATTAACAGAGCTTTGTGAATCGCTCTCATAGCAGGGACTAAATGAGCGATGAGATTTTTATCACCAGTAGCCATAACTTCATTTCCAATGCAAATGCGATGTATTCTGGTGTGTGGATAATACGGAACAACGTTTTCTTCGACCCATAATTGTGCACCCTCGGGTTTAGAAACTAATAAAATGTCGCCATTAGGTACCGTAATGGTAACCCAAACGCGGCTATCAGCAAAAGCGCGGATAATGTCTGGGTTTGCGTCAAAGATCTTGATTTTGTTAATGGTAGTTTGCTCTTTAATGAAAGTGGCCACTTCGGTGGGTGGTGGGAGGTTGTTGGCTACGGTTCCGTAATTTATTCCGATGTGATAGTCACCCAAGGTGGCGTAACAGAAAAGGAGGAACATAAAGTAAAAGAGAATGGCCATGGAAACCTTGAATAGAAAGAAAAATTCAAGACGAGGGAGAGGGAATTGAGAGGATTTTGTGAATTGGTTTGAGGTGTTATTGGTAAGAAGAGTTGTGTGCTCAGTATAACCAGGCTGGTTCTTCAAATCTATATATATATATAATTAAAAAAAGGACAGTTTCCAAAAATTATGACAATAGTTGTTTGTTGACTCAAAAGTTAAAAAAAGGATAGTTTCCAAAAATTATGACAATAGTTGTTGACTCAAAAGTTAGAAGAGATATTTAATAAGCATCGGTTTATCTAAATCTTCGAGTGTTTTATTTTGACCAACTTAAATGACATCAAAAGTCCATACATTTTTTAAAGAGCTCAAAGTAGTGTCGTATAATTCTCGAACACTGCATTGCAATTGATGACTAAACTTTCACTAATTAACTACTCTACGGTCACATTTTAATCGTGTGCTTTAGCTCATTTCAGGCATATTAAGAAAATCATAAAAACAAATGATAGTTTATTAAGTTATCCTTCTTTAATAAAAGTTGATTGATTATCTCTTAAATACCATGCATTCTTTTTTAATCCTCAGTCCGTCCTATTTTTACTGTCGTTTTAGCTTAAATTATTTCCATCTATACCCTTAACATTAAGGAAGTAGTTATCTTTAATATTGCTCAATTCTCAAAAAACATTTAATAAATAAAGGCAACTTAGTAAAATAAATCTTGTATTTATTGTGAAATAAATCTTAGTAAAATAAAGGTTAGAAACTGTCGCTTTAGCTATTTAGATATTATAAGAGCACTAAATTGCAACTCTCTCATGTCAATATAATGAAAAATATGTCTTAAAACGTTGATCAAAATTCACATAATTTAAATCTCGAGAAACAAAAAGCGACATATAATTTGAGATAGAAGGAGTAATTTCCTATGATAAAAACTAAGTATATTATTTGTCAAAATAATTACTCCATGTGTCCTGTTTTAACCGTTGCTTTAGTTCAAAAAATTGTCACTTTAAAAATTCAAGACTAAAGTTGGTTATTGTTTCCAATTATATCCTTAATACTCTCTTCGTCCCATTTTAACTGTCGCTTTAGCTATTTTTCACTAATTAATAAAAAAACAATACATACACGATTTATTTTACTAAGTTGCCTTTATTTATTAAATGTTTTTTTGAGAATTGAGCAATATTAAAGATGACTACTTCCTTAATGTTAAGGGTATAGATGGAAATAATTTAAGCTAAAACGACTGTTAAAATAGGACGGACTGAGGATTAAAAAAGAATGCATGGTATTTAAGAGACAATCAATCTACTTTTATTAAAGAAGGGTAACTTAGTTTCAGTTTTTTTTTTTTTTTAAAGAACATTATGTTATAGTCACTGGTAAAGTTAAGACTCAATATCATACATAATTCTATAGCACTTTGAAAAAAATTATAGATATTTTTACTGATTAAAAGGTGATGAATCAAGAAAACACGAAAGATGACAAGAATAGTGATTGGTCCTGCTATTTTACGATAGTGTAAAATAATTTTAAGCAAAAACAAATAATATATTTTAGATAGCACGAGGGGGGAAAATCAATCAAGATTAGACTAAAAAACTGAGACTACTAAAATTGAGTATCCAATAAGAGAATTTAAAATCATACGAGAGGAAAGATATCTAATACTTTGTAGTTTTCTATTTAATATTATTAGAATACCTCGTAGCTTAGTAGTTACAACTCGAGATGCTAGAACTAATTTAATATCAATAAGAGTAATATAATAGATTTCAGAGTTGAAACTTTAGGTGTTAACTAGTAAAGACACCTGTGCGAAGCGCGGTTGATAAAGAAAAACAAAATACATTATTAAACAATCTAGAATAATTTTATATTAGGGAATAGTCTATATAACATGAAGTGGGCAGTAACACTTTTTTCTTCTCTTGATGCATATTCAAATAAGCAACCTAATCGAGAACAATACAATATGCAAACTCATGATTTTGAGATAATACATACAACAAAAATTGCTAAAGATTTTGACAGGTCTTAAAGTGTCCCATTCTTTTGTTTGACCATTCATGTTTGTGGACAATAGCCTCTTCAATTCTTACGTTTTCTTGGTACCATAATATGGCCATTTAAGCTTTCAGTTATAGTTCCTTTTGGTCTTTCATTTCCTCACACGTCTGACTATGACATTATGCCTTGTAACTTATCTTCCCATTATCACATTTAGTACTCCATATTCACACCACTTTATTATCCCTTTAATCCATTCTTTTCATCCAATTAATTCAAGGATGAATTTTTCAACCATAAATAATTTGTTATCCTTACTTTGTGGACATAGAGAAAAATATAGTGTATGAAAAGTGAGTTAAAAAAAAGAGAGAGTTTTTTCTAGTTGAAGGAAGGTGTTCTTTTTTGTGGAGCTTTGGACTCAACATCTTGTTCAGAGTTTGTTGAGTTATACGACGTGATCGGGCTGTTGTATCCTGGAGCGGACAAGTCAGAAAGATTATTGCTGGACCGGTAGATTTGTTGCAGTGGGCTTGAATCTCCTTAAAGAGAGCGAGATATCCGCGCCTCAGCCGAAGATATTTTTCATTTTTATTTTTCAATTATAATAGTAATTTCATTGTAATGTCACCAACAGTTCATTTGTCAAATATCGACATGCTTATAAAAAATTCTACGGACTCGCCACTGTTCGTCAACCTCTTTGTTTCCAATTCAAAACATAAACTAAACCTAATTCAATTTAGCATCTCTTTCGCCACTGCTGATGAAATTTATATAGCCGGTACAATCGCCGATCTTCATCTCCTATATCGCTCTGTCCGTACTATATAATGTCGCTTAAGTTTCACCAAAGTATCATTCACGGCCTGCTGATGTTTAAGTGTGTTAACACTTTAGTTTCATGTTCTATTTGTTGTTCTACATAGAATTTGGAACGTTTGGCATTGTTTCCTGAATATTGGCTTGCAATCACAACCGTTATTATTTGCAGGGAGTAGATGGGAGAAAAGCTGGAAGATAGGGACGAGTAACAAAGAGAATTTTAGAAGTAACGATTTTGAGTTTTTTTGACGAAAGCAGCCATATATATAGCCGTAATTAAGAGACTTGAAAGAAAGGTAGCGTTTCACAATATTTGGGAAGGAAAAACAAAGCGATGTTTGATTTTCTTTTCCAGATGGTAAACGTTTTTTAATTTTATTTTGTAAATTGGGAAAAAGCAAAATTCTAATAAAAAACATAAATACTAATGCTGGCCTTAGGGAGCACCACATCATCGGGCCTATGTCCTGCTTTTATAATATACTAGTATACATATCCGTGCGATGTGCGGATTGTTTCAAAGAAAAAAAGAACGAACAGAAATAATAGTAACACACATATATGGTATGTGCGAAAAATATTAGTTTAGTTATCATTTTTTAAATGCAACTAAAGGGGACAAAGTCAAGCCGAAGACGTAGAAAATATGTAACTTGAATTATAGAATTTTAGTGATTCTTTGGATGATTCTACCTGCTTTAATTTCTATTCGAGTAGGAGCAGACGATAGATAGATCTGCATCGAGGTGCAAGTAAGAAAAAAGTTAAAGATCAAAGAATAAAACATAGAGAAACTTTACCATTTATAAAGAGAAATCTAAGATTTCCTTCACTATTTTTAAATATGTATAAACAGATTAAACATGTATGAGCAAAGGAGGAATACAGAAGCAACTTACACTTAAAAGTAGTAATAGGCCACTTGAACATGTTTGCTTTAATCTCTTCTATATGAATATATTCCACTCAATCCGCTGTACGACATCCAATAGAGAATAATATCTTTAAGTATTATTTATTTATTTATTTATTTTATTTTTATAAATTAATTCAAAGTATAAAGAACTCACATTATCTTTGTTTTTAATTCAACTCACTGTGTCAATAAAAAAAATCATAAAAAAAATAGCGGTAAGTATATCTTACCTAGAACATCAGAAGTTGACTTCCCTTTGTAGAAGTTCTTGTAACAGTGACAACACTCTATTCATTTTTTCATCGAAATCAGAGTCAATTCTGGTATAACTAAAAAGTAGATCAAGATGAACTTGTTTTGGCTTTATTGCTAAATATTAACACATAATTTCATATCGACTATAATACAATAGTTACAAAGTGCGATATTAAATATGGAACACAACAAAGCAACGCCATATGAAGAATAAGCTGATGTAAATAATAGAGAAAAAAAAAAAGAACTATTCCTGTAGAACTATACCTGTTTTTTTGTTTGTTTGTTTGATTTCATTGATTAGCAACAACATTATACATTACATTAAATCCCAACAAAACAAAATACTCTAAGATATAAAAAAGGTAACTCTAATTACCAATTCTCAAAATAACCCAAGAATCGCTAACAAATTGAAGAGCTTGTAATGTGTAACTGCTTTTGTCCCTTCAGAAACAACATGCTTAGCTAATTTTTATGTGGGCCCATTTCTTGAGATACAACATGAATACCACTATTAGCCCTCTCAAGAAGTAAAAACAAATGGAACAACATGAAAATCACACAGCCCCAGCTTGCAAAAAGCATGAGATAAAATTGGAAGAAAAAAAAAACATGTCCTAATTCCATCAACACAAAAGAACTGATCTTTTTGGTTTTGTTTTTGCTTTTCAAATAAGCTTCTTGTAAGAATTTCTAAGCTCTAAATGTAGTGCGTTCGTTTTTCACCAGCCATTTGTTCTTCTCGGCGGTCTTCTTTTCTGCCTTAGGAGTCATGAAATTGTGTAGAAATTTAGGAAAGATTTGAGAAAGATGAAAAGATTTTTGAATTAAGAAGTGAAGGAATTTTTTTCCATGATGAACTATACCTTCAAACAAAGCATCAAAGAATGAATTACTCCGTTCAAGTGGATGAATTAAGTACTATCTTTAAGTTTAAAAAAAAAAACAGAGAATGAATTGCTACATGCCTAATTGAAACATAAGTTAGGCACACGTTCTTTTCTTTTATAAATGAGAAGGGTGGAATTTTAAAATATGAGGTACATGGTTTTAACCACATTAGATAACTGCAAGTCCCCATCACTGCCCATCATCTTATTCACAGTTTAAGAAATAACTGCAATCATACAAATTAAAATTTACCACAGTAATTCACCAAAAAATAACTGCAAGCACACTAAAAAATATCTCTTTTCAAATGGATAAATTAATTAATTCAATATTAATTTTTTATCTTTTTAAAATTGTTGAAACAGATAGAATTTCAGCATGATAGGTTAAATGATTATAACTTCCCCATTACATATGCATCCTTTAAAATTGCCTTAATTGGTGGAACTGTTCCACTGTTTCTGCAAGCGAATGATTTTTTCCGTACAATTCGAGTTTTTTTTTTCCAAGACTCTTTATTTAGTATTTTCAAACTCCAAACCTTTTGGAGCTTTTATAAATAGATAGATAGATAACTCAGGATATTATTACTGTGAATAACGGATGATCCTTATCTTTCAATTTTTTATCGTGCAGTTTTTTTAGTTTCAATTCGAATTTTAAATTTCCAAGGAGCCCAAAAACAAAACGGTTTTGTTTTACTTAGTTTATTTTTTTATTCTTTTTTCTTTTTGTCTTCTTATCATTTTGTCTTTCTTATTTTTGTATTTTTGTTTTTCCTTTTAAAGATAAAAATAAAAATAAATGTAAAGATAAATTTTATTTCCCGATTCTTGTTCATAAAAAAATGTGATTATTTTTCAAATCATATTCAAATAATTTATGTTCTATCTAAATACTTCATTTGTTAATTTAAATTAAATTCAATATATAGATGTATATGTTTCCTAGAAAATATTGATATTTACTTATTTTTAATTTTTAAAAAATAACTAATAACTAATTATTAACTAATTAACTACTTTTTGTCCTAAAACTACCATGTGGCATTATTCTACGCTGACACTTGTCACAATCCTATGGCAAACTATCCTCTTTTTAATAATATATATATATATATATATATATATATATATATATATATATATATATATATATATATATATAGAATATAGATTATGTTGCCGGCTTGTAGTCATTTTCATCATCGCAAACCCAAGGCAAATTTTTTAATATATTATTATATTTAAATTTAATATATGAAATAAATTTTACATATATAAACTTATTGAACTCAAAACTGCCACCTGCAAAAGTAGTAGAAACAAACCGGTGGGCTCTCTCCTCTCTCCTTCATGACTTTTGAAAAACCCTAGAGCAGCCATGGCTGCAACGCCCTCTCCCCACCCTTTGGCTGTGGGAGAGACAAATCCAACCTCTAATACATCCACTTCTTATGCAAATCTCCTAAATTCTAAACAATTTGCCCAAGTTACCACAAAAACCATACTAAAACCCATCAAAACAGTTCATGGAGAACCTACCATCACGTTTTCAATAGAGGAAAGACAAGATTTTGCCATCGAAGAAGTATTGCATCAAGCAGTGGTGGTTAAATTATCTCATGGAGCGCCAGATTTAAAGGACTTAAGGTCACTTCTGCCAAAACATCTTGGTACCAAGGCCAATTGCTTAATTGGTTTACTTGCTCCAAGGCAAATCTTGTTGAGGTTTGACCAATATGAAGATTTTGTACTAGCTCTATCTCGCTCAGTTAACTATCTGCTCTACAATGGACAAGAACATCAATATAGGGTATTTCCATGGTCCATTGGATTTAATCCTAAGGAGGAAACGACTAAGGCTGTGGTATGGATTTCTTTACCTGGTTTATCTCCTGATTTGTTTGCAAAGAAGTCTTTATTGTCTATAGCGTCCGCTGTTGGGAAACCAATAGCTATAGATAAAGCAACTCAAATTAAATCAAGACCTAGCACAGCTAGGGTAAAGGTCATACTCGATCTATTAGATAAACTTCCAAATCGTATAAGGCTGCAGTTCGTGGATGGAAAATCTGGTAAAGTTGTCGAGATTTTCCAGGAGATTGTCTATGATAATTTGCCTTTGTATTGCAACTATTGTAAGCACCAAGGTCATGATGAAGGTAGTTGTCGTCTGTTATTGAAAAGACATAAAAATAACAATCAAGCTAATGGGGAAGATGATGGAAGTGTTGAAAAATTTCAAGGCGATTTGCGTACAATTTTAGATGTGAAATTTTTTTAAAAAGGGACTAATCAGGAAGTAAAAGGAGTAGATCTTTCGAGCCCCACTGTTAGTAATGCATTATTTGAAATTCAAAATAATGATGCGAATTTGAATGGTGTGTCGATTAGCAAAGCAGGGCAGCAACAACTTGGAAACGGAGGAACTAGTGCACTGGTTGCTCCCACTTATGAGCAAAATAGTGCATCAGGTGAAAATTATGGAAATAGAGGTGTCTCGGAGGTGCTTTCGCAAAATTCTGGGCAGCAGTTGACGACAGTTAGGGAAGCGGCGAAAGCGCAATCTGAAGTCGCAAACGTCGATCGAATTGAGGTAGTGGGTGCTGCCAATTCTGAGCAAAATCGTGCAGTCACAATGGAGGTTGATACAAGTAATATTGTTCGTGAAATAGCTTCTGGAAAATGAGGTGTATCAGAGAGTCCATTGCAAAATCGTGCAGCCACAATGGAGGCGAACTTGGATACTGGTTTAGTGTCAAAACCAGTTGGTGCTACAGTAGATAAATCGCCATTAATGGCTCTTAATATTGGTGCTACTGATATGGAAGAATCTGGTCAGCAATTAAATAGCAATACAATCGAAAAAGCAAGGGCAACACCAAGAGTTGTGGTCGATGCGTCACGACTTGATTCGGGGCAAAAACTGATTGATACAGGTGATGTTAAAATTGCTGAAAAATCTGGGCAGCATGTTTTGCAAGTTGAAAACGAGAATGGAATTGAAAATTGGACATTGGTTGCACACAAAAATTCAGGCGGAAGTCGTATTGGTTCCTCAGCTAGTTCTCCAAGTCGGGGAAAGGGTGCGACAGGAAATGTTCAGTCGTGCATCGATCCTAATTTAATTCTACCAACTCAAAATGTTTTTGAACCATTGTCCAGTACTGAAAAATTTCAACTGGAGCAGTGTGTGGAGAAAAATAATACTTTTATGCAAGCTACAAACAATTTGATTGTTTCGGAGGAAAAACCAGGGGAAACGAGCCCTTATAGGTGGGCAGATTTGAGGAAGAGAAGCATATTACTTCTCCTCCTAGGAGTAAGTTAAGTCCTCAAGCACCCGTATTTGTGCCTTCAAGGAAGGCAAATCCATCTATGACAATTAGAGATACATTAAAGGTAATTGATAACTCTACCAAGAGCTTGTCCATTACCACCAAGGATATGGGAGTATTGGCAAAGAGCCCTGAGCTAAGAGCTGTAGTTTCAGGAGTTAATTCAACTACAACTTATGATATTGACTTGGGCTATGACATGTTCGATGGAGATGATGAGAAGGATATGCTGGATATATGTTTTAATAAGGTGGCTAAGGATGGGGATCTCTCACCTAGGCAACAAAGAAGTGAAAGCAACAAAAGCAAAAAAAAGCCACATGGAAGACAACATAGTTGGGATGGTAAGGTGAACGAGGAATTTGTTCCAAGGCACCTACCAATGCGATTGGCAAAGCAGAATCATATGACAGTGTCAACAGCTTTAACAAGATCCAATAAATCTCAGAAGAAGTGATGAACTATCAAATGTTGTTGGACAGATTTGAAGAAGAAAACAAAAAGAAAATACTTCAAGTTACTTTAGACGGGCGAGCTATCTTTTTTAGGTCATACATATATAACATAAAGTTTGAGGTTGATAACTCAACTTTATTCTTAATTTTTTTGTTTTTGCATTTCTTAAGCATCCTCATTCACAATATCATCACAGAGTGCATTATAAACTCTGTGATGATCAGAGAATACCTAGTTGTCTCTAGCTCTAGTGGCAGATTTTGAAAGTTGTTTGTCCACAAGTACAAAAAAAAAAAAAATACATATATAAACTTATTCGGTTCAGTTTGGTATTTTTTCAGTTTATTTTTTAAAAACCCACCTAACTATCGGTATGGTTATAAATTTATATAGAAAACGTTAGTTTTATTAACAAAAAAAAACCTAAAAATCGGTTCAATTCGGTCGATTAAATCGGTTTTTTGAGAACCAGTGACACCTAATATAAACGAAGTTAAGAAATCAATGAGACTGAATTACGTGAGAAAATATATCACTTAAAAGCAGCTTTGTGACATATAGTATATTCAATGATTTTCTTTTTAAAATAAAATTATCTTATTTAGTTTTTTTAACTGATAATATATGTTATATATATATATATATATATATAAGATTATGGTAACCTCATCATTAATCATTTAATTAACGGTAAAAAAAAATTCCTAATAAAATAGGAAATATTTTTATTTCTTAATCTTTTTTGAATTGAAGTAGGATAAGCATATACTGATATAATCCTTTGTTTTAAAGTTAAGACACAACAATCATAACACCATAAAACAATAAAAATCATTACATTGCTTCAATTCACAAAATATTTTAAACATATCGTCAATGAAGTTATTGTTGACCCTTTTTTCATTTTAACTTTAAAATCAAGGATTACATCAACAAATATTAAAAATATAAAAGTATTTTCTATTTTATTATGAAAAAGAGTTTTATTTTTATATAAATGAAAATTAATGATGGGGTCACTATAATCTTATATATATATATATATATATATATATATATATATATATATATATATATATGATATATATTATTAGTTAAAAAAGTTCATAGGGTAATTATTTTAATTCATAAAATTAGATTAAGAAGGAAAAAATTACCTCCTACTTTTTTATATTAAGTAAAGGGAATTTAAAAGAAAAGAAACAAGAAAAGATTTCTTTAAAAATAATGTGTTTAAAAAGAAAAAATACAATATATTTATTAGGAAAAAAACTTTTTTGACCCAATGAACAAAGTAATAATAAGGACATTTTTGTTCAATTTGTATAATTTAAAAGGCATTTTTGGATCAAATTATGAACAGGAGATATTTTTATTCAATTTCACATGGTTTAAGGGTATTTTTTTTTACACTTTTCCGATTATGAAATACAAAAAAGAGGTTGTACTATTTTTACATAACTTGCACAATATGCCAAATATTCCGTCCATATCAGTTTTGCCAAAAACAGAAGTATGAGACAGTTGTTCGCCCTTTGGTTTCCCTGACCATTTTCCTATTGTCGTTCTTCATGCTTTTACCGTCACCAAAAAATCTCTCTCCCTTTTCAAAAATCAACAAAGTCCCTTCACACACCTATCTTTTACAAATGGTTTCTTAGTAAATTCTCTCTGCTTTACTTTCTCTGTTTTTTTTTTTCTTTTTTTTGCTCAGTACAACTCAAAAATTTGCAAAAGGTTAAGGGATTCTTGTTTTGAACATTCGGATTTTGTGATTTTGAGGTATATCAACTCCTTTTTTTTTTCTTTTCACAATGTGATATCTAATACAAAGTTTATATGTTTGATGTTTCTATTACGTACAACGTAGCATGTATAATGTACATTCTTTCGTTACAAGGTTAGTGTAGTTGCTAGTGTTTGTTTGTTCTAGAAAATTCTTAGGGTTTTTGAACTTACTTTTGAGCCTTCATTTGGTTGTAATTTTTGGGGGTTTTGAGGTGTGTTGATAGATGATTTATTATACAGCTTTGTGCTATTTGTTATGTTTGATTTTTGCTGATATGAAACGAGATTATTTGTGTATTTCCTGTTTTAATTGGAAAAAACTTAAATAAAGTAGGCGTTTGGCCATAGAAACAAAATATTTTTTTCACTTTATTTGGAAGTTTTGATGTTGGAGTTATGTTTGGTTATAGAGTTTTGCGAAAAAACATTTGGTTGTTTGAATGTATTGAGAATGAAAAAAGTGAAGACGGGTTTTAGGTAGGCGTTTGGGCTTGGAAACCAAATATTTTTCACTTTATTTGAAATTTTTGAAATTGGAGTTAAGATGGAGTTGTGTTTGGTTATAGACTTATAGTTTTTGCGAATAATATTTAGTTATTTGAATGTACTGAAAATGAAAACAGGGTTTTAGGTGTTTTCTAGATTTCAAATATAACTTCAAGTTGTATTCGGAATTTTCATGGCCAAACATTGATAAAAGGGGGCTCTCGATCAGTGTGGTAAAAATACCAAGTATCCTATGATGGAAAACAGAGCTGGTTCTAGAAAATTTTAGAAAAAAATTAAAAATGTATGTTTTTTGTGTGTGTGTGTGTGTGTGTAGTAAATGGTGCATCTGCTGCCCTTAAATTCCAGATTAGCATTTGATTGGAACTTGGAAGAACAGCAAGTCAAAGAAACACGTAAACGAGATTATTTGTGTATGTTTCAATTGCTATGATTACATTAGACCCTATGTGAAAATAGGACCCAACAAACTGGTGTTCTTTTTCAGTCTGAAATGATTTTATATTGCTACTCATAGGCTAGTAATAGCGGTTTTATTCTTGTAGTTTATTGTTGTTCGATTTCTGTGACTATTCTTGTACTTCGATTGTTTGTGTTATTTTGTTGTAGTTACTGTTCCTTTTCTCAGAATGCTTTATCATGCTATCTCTAGTATTTTGCCGATGCTTCTTTACTTCCATTTTTTCTGTTCCGTACTGTCTTGATATGCTTTTCCTTGAGCCGAGGGTCTATTGGAAACAGCCTCTCTACCTCCCATGGTAGGGGTAAGGTCTACGTACACACTATCCTCCCTAGACCCCACTTGTGGGATTACACTGGGTATGATGTTGTTGTACTCATGGAGTGAATCTCCAAAACAAAAGTTTGAGGTAATGCGAACTGTATAGTGAAATTGCTGCTCAGGTATCAAACTGTAATACTGTTTGATTCTTGCTTATGCTCTCTTTGACCATCTCTAGCATTTCATTTTTCCCTTAGAATATCCTCATTTTCGTGTTCTAGCTTTTGGGGTGGATTGTTTTGTAGAGACTAGAAACATGTTGAAAAATTGAATCTCTGCTACTTGGGAAATGTAATTGACAGGCTAACCTATACATATATATTCTGTAGATCAGTGAATATATATATGAATATACTGTAATGCAGTTGAGTGCATTTGTGAGGGCTATATACTAAGTTCTATTGACCTTTCAGAAAATATGTATTATTACTATTGGAACTTCTGGGGATAGGACATAGATAAATTTTATATACAAGGTTGAATTCACCCTTCAGGGGTTTGGTCTTTTGAATTTTATGAGCAGCTAATAGAAAAGTAGATGGTTTCCTTGAGGTTGACTTCATCAAGATATGAAAATATTTGTTCCTATTGCATTTCAATTTCCTTTGGTAAGTATTCTTGGTTAGCTCAAGTTAGTTTGGTTATTAACAAAACACAATCTGACAGGGTGAAGATGTCTCATAGAAGATCAGGGAAAAGTGGGAGCACTAACTCAGAGTTGGAAGAGTTGAAGTATAAATACTATAAAGATTTGAGAGATAAAAGAGTCAAAATTAGACGTTCTGGGAAATATTTCGAATGTCCCTGCTGTCATGATTCAGGTAAAGAGTATGATTCACAAGAGCTTCTAAGGCATGCTTCCCGCATCGGTAGAGAATCAAAGAGTGCTAGTTTGAGAGACAAGGCTAGACATTTGGGATTGTACAAGTACTTGGATAGGTACATAGATACAGACAAGAACATATCTGAATCAAGTAAGAGGAAATGTTCTGAGCCATCAGGGAAGAGTTCTCGAGATGCCAAGAGTGATCCAGTAGAGCCATCTCAGATCAGTGAGAAGTCCAAAGGTGGAGGAAAATTTTATTTGTCTGCTGCTAGGACCGTTGAAGCAGTAGATAGATCTGTTGATGGTGCTGAAGAGCCTCCGAGAAGGGAAAAACTAAATGCGGAGAACAAAGTGGCATCCGAACCTCCTCGCAGAAGTACTAAAGATGGTCTGCCAGTGCCACCCCAACCTGTCCTAGCATCTAGTAGGCCATTTATCAGCAAAGCCAAGGATGATCAATTAGTTGTTCCTTGGATGGGAATAGTAGCCAATATCCCAGTTGAATATAAGGAAGGTAGATATGTAGGTAAAAGTGGAACAAATCTAAAGAAGGAGTGGATTGAGAAAGGGTTTAATCCAGAGAGGGTTCATCCTTTGTGGAACTTCCAGGGTCACACCGGCTATGCCATAGTTGAATTTAAAGGGGATTGGTCTGGATTCATGAATGCTATGGCATTTGAAAAAGCATTTGAACTGGATAAACATGGGAAGAGAGACTGGAATTCAGTAAGACGTCGAGATGATAAATTGTATGCTTGGATTGCACGTAATGAAGATTACTACTCTAATGGTCCTGTTGGTAAACATCTCCGCAAACATGGAGATCTAAAGTCAGTTTCTGAAATACAAGAAGAGAACAAGAGGAAAGATTCAAGTCTGCTATGCAACTTAACAAATGCGTTAGAGATGAAGAACAAGGAATGTGAAGAGATGAAGAAGAAAATAAGCAGAACAGAAATTTTTATGGATAATGTGATGAGTCAAAAGGAGAAGATGATCCAATGCTACAATGACGGTGTGTTTTACTTTTGCCTCTGTGCTGTAAACTAGTTATCCTTTCTCTATCTTATTGCTTCACTTTAACAGAATGCTAGAAGATATTCCTGTGTGAAATTTGTTCATTCATATCATGATGCTGTGCCTCATCTTTTGTTCTCTTTGTCCTCTAATGTCATATGATCTGTTTACTAGAGATGGAGATGATGCGGGATAAAGCATTCAATCAGCTTCAAGATTGCGTACGTGAGCATGAAGAAAGTAAAACGCAACTTGAAGCTCAAAAACAGAAATTGATGCTACAAGAACAAGAATTGAGAAAACGTGAAGTACTTAATGAGAGTGAGAAAAGAAAGCTTGACCGCCAGAAAGAGATGGTAAGAAAAGAGGCATATAGAGAAGTGCATTGTTTTGCAGGTGGTGCTTCACAAAGGGGAAAGTAGAGATGATACTCTTCGGGTGTCTAATATACTGCAGTTATTCCTTTTAAAGACATTTAACGTAATTTTATCCAGTTGAAAGTAATTTGAATTACTCAAGCCTATCTAGTGTGATCATCACCGCCTTTCTGCTTCCACTTTGCTTGCCTGATAATATGGTTATAGGAGTTACTAGAATTCAAGATCCTTGGATGTCTTCTAATGGTGCTTAACTTAATAGATTTTTTTCTGAAATTCTTTATCTGCAGAATGAAAGGGCAATCTTGGAGCAGAGAAATGCAGATGAACAAATGTTGAAATTGGCTGAAGATCATAAGGTGTAGTCTGCACTTTTGGCTTAAGACAGCCTCTTTGAGAACACAATATTCCATAGCTTTTAGCAATTGACTTTGAGGTTTTACTTGCAGAGAGTAAAGGAACAACTTCATCAAAGAATAATTGAACTTGAAGCAAACCTTGATCAGAAGCAAGCGCTACAGTTGCAGATTGAGCGCTTGAGAGGTTCCATGGAAGTGATGAGACTCATGAATGAGGAAGGAGATCTCGAAGCTAAGAAGAAACTGGATTCAATTCAGGAAGAAATCAAGGAGAGTGAAGAAGAACTTGAAAGCTTGGAAACACTGAATCAAGCTCTAATTATAAAGGAAAGACTTACAAATGACGAGGTGCAGGAAGCCCGTAAAGAACTAATCGATGTGAGCATTTATACCTTTTTAATTCATCCTCGTAAATATTTGTTTATAATGAAGCAAAGTATGTTTACTGTAAGATAATTGGAGCTAAACGTATATGCATTAGAAAGGCTTTGGTTTCTTTATATTTGTCCACCAAAGTTACGAGCATTTTTATTGTTCACCTGCATGAGCGGTGGAAACAGCCTCTTGCAGAAATGCAAGGTAAGGCTGCGTACAATAAGACCCTTGTGGTCCGGCCCTTCCCCGGACCCCGCGCATAGCGGGAGCTTAGTGCACCGGGCTGCCCCACCTGCATGAGCGGTGAATCCTTCTAATTTACTAAGGAGTTTACACGTGACAAATATATTTCCAAAATAAAATTGAGTACACCATTCGTCTGCCTTTTTAATAAGTCTAGCGGACGTTTTTATTCTTCACCCATTTTCTTCCATGATATCAATCTAGAACCACACCTTCACAATAAGTTCGAAGAAATGCTCATCATTGTTAAAAAGAAGAAGAAAAAAAAGTACAAAAAATATTTCCATGACATATTGGTATTTGCAAACAAGATCCGGTGCTTGTGGGTGAAATTTTAGCTGCCGTCTTCCTCTGCTTGTAACAGTATGGCCACCTACATTATATGCCATGATCATTTACAAGTTTGTATCTGCTAAATGTTTGAAACTAGCTCTATAATATTCTGTTGTATCCTTCTGGAGATGGTAAACCTGACTTCATAGTTTATTTTACTCCTAGAATTGTTTTTTTTCCCAAGTACGTCGTTGCTTTTTCAATCTAGTGTTATACATGGTTTCTCATAAACAACTTTTTTGGTCTTCTGAATCTATCATACTTCATGCGTGGAGGTTGTTAGGTGTATTTATCTTCTTAAGTTCTTACCTTTCTTCATGACATGCTCTCTTAATATGTTTCTGTGACTTCTTCCCGTGTAATGTTTGTTTCTCGGAGATTCTCATTCATAATCAGCTAAAGCTTGCTATTACTGCAAGCAAGTGCAAATGATTGATATCTGCAATATGGCTCATGCATTAAATTGGCATCTGAAGACGACATGCGCAGTAGTAGCTGCAAGCTGTTATAGCTTTAGATTTACATTGCTGGATATCTAGAATAAAGGAAAAGAATTGCAGACCCACAAGCATGCCACAGGGATTCTAATGTTTGTAAAAGTATCTTTGTAACATGAAGATGATTTCAATCTCAACGTACCCACCAGTACTGTAGGAACAGCAATTTAATGTGCAATTTTCATGTTCTTCCCGAAGGGGAGCCTTGGCGTAACTGGTAAAGTTGCTGCCATGTGACCAGGAGGTCACGGGTTCGAGCCGTGAAAACAGCCTCTTGCAGAAATGCAAGGTAAGGTTGCGTACAATAGACCCTTGGGGTCCGGCCCCGCCCATAGCGGGAGCTTAGTGCACCGGGCTGCCCTTTTTGTCATGTTCTTCCCTTTGCTCTAGTTAACTATTGCTTTGATTTATTTTCTTACAGTGTTTAAAGGATAGCCGTGCAGCCCGTGCTAATATCTGTGTCAAGAGAATGGGAGAACTTAATGAGAAGCCATTCCATGCTGCTGCAAAAAGAATGTATAACTCTGAAGAAGCAGCAGAGAAAGCAGTGGAAGTATGTTCCTTGTGGGAGGATCACCTGAGAAATCCAAACTGGCATCCGTATAAGGTTATCCAAAAGGGTCAAGCTGCTGAGGTCTGTACTCTTTTAACTATTGTTATGTGTATTCTTTTTGGTTTCCTTTTTTCTTTACTTATGTGATTTTTGTTTACTTTTGACTTCTCAGGAAATAATTGATGAAGATGATGAGAAATTGAAGGAATTAAAAGCCGAGTATGGTGATGAAGTGTATCAATCAGTGGTAACTGCCTTAAATGAGCTGAATGAGCATAACCCGAGTGGTAGGTACCCCGTACCAAAGTTGTGGAATAACAAGGAAAAGAGAACTGCATCATTGAACGAAGGAGTTGAGCACATATTGAAACAGTGGAAGGCGCATAAGAGGAAAACAAGATGAAGCATTTGACTGAACTTTGAGGGGAAAGAAGCAGGAAAATTGATTATCATTACATGATTAATTCAAGTAGGCAAGCTCAACCATTACCGGGAATTCTCAGTCTTGCAAAAACATCATCATTTATGCAGCCCTTCTTTTTGCTCTAAATTCAGATGAGACAGTTTGTTCTTCATCTCTGATGGTTTTTGTCATTAGATACATTGCAGCTCAAGTATTGTGTAAATTCTGACCACAGACAGGCAACAACTAGAAATATATGGGTTAAGTCATTGAATAGTTTACTTTAGAAACCTGGTTTACAGAGGAGTACTCCATAATCTGCAGCATGGTGCTCTTTCATTCTCTTTATCAACACCTCCTATCCATTATATTATGTTCCTATTTTTCTCTGCCATTGGTTTTTCTTTATTGAAAACGAGGAATACTGCCTGATTCTTCATTCTTTCACACTGATGACCACTCTCTATACGACTACTCTGTTTCTCTTTGTCGGATTTATTCTTTGCGTGTCATTAGGTATTTCTTTGTCCAGGCAAACAAAGGTAAATTGTGTGGATCGAGTAAATGAGCAACGAATCTTATTATATGCTGCTAGAGTAACACGAAGAATGAGATCAATGATGACCCCAAGTAAATATGATTATCTTCAGGAATGCGCAACTCTACTCAATTACCTAGACATTTCATGGATCTCTATACCTTAGTTGAAATAATTTCTTCAAAATCCCCATGAAATTGTGCTTTCTGCTGACCTTTCATAGAGACAACGTGAAATACGGAAACAGCCTACTTTGAGCTTAGTTTATCCCTGAGGTCTGAATTAAGCTATGTACTCCCTCCGTTCACTTTAGACTCTTCACGCTGTCTAAAAAAAAAAAAATAAAGTACATAATTTACTAATGTGCAAATATGAATTAGTGCATATTTTTATTAGCTTTGAAAAATAATTTGAAGTGAATAATAAATACTATGGGTAAAACAAAAAAAAATTATTTTTTCCTGATATACTAAAAGTGATAAGTAAAATAAAAATCTATTTTTAAAATACCGAACAAATAAAAATGAACAGAAGAGTATTAGGCTGCTCCTTCCAATAGTATTAGTATATGTATAAAAGATAAACCGAGATGTGCTTGTCTAACAATGTACGAGATATAGACGACAAATTAAAAGGGATTTCGAAGCCATTCCTTAAAGAATCTTATTGGTTTTTATCTCACCAGTCTATTGAAAACGAAGGGGAAAAAAGCCATGGAGTTGGAATCCATTATTGATTATTATCCAGTCTTCAACATACTTAAAAGGAAAATACTTTATGTCATGGCTTTCACCCATGAATTTCCTCTTAATATTTAGCTTTTTCTACGGAAGTTTATGGTTTGCAGCTCAATTATTTCATTAACTATCTAATGTTTTGCATGTTTAAAGCCCTAAATTGTTGATTAAGGCTAAACAGCTACGAAAAATGGACTTAAACCAATCAAATGCGAGCAAATTGTAACTTGCAAGATACCAAAAACAACATACATATTTTCAATTAAACTACAAATTACTGAAATACAGTTAATATTAGTAATATATAGTCCTACTACTAGCTGCGGGCTAACATGTTTTTGCAGCCACTTCAGCTCTTCTATATCATCCACACTTCATCCCTTTCCAAATCCCTAATTTCTCCATAAAAACTCCTTAACTCTTTCAACTTAACCCATCCAAACAAAAAAAGGTCCCCCAAAAAAAAACAAAAAACCCCATAATCAATAGAAGACTTACTTTTCCATAATCCCAAGTCTGAAAAAGCATTTTTCTAACAACTTTCGCAATCCCCCAAAATACCCTTTTACCACAATAGTCAAACAGACAGATAAAAAAGTCTTAAAATTATAAGCTATTTGTTTTCACTTTCCCTTTTAAACCCTGAAGTTTTTCCCAATGAAAGTTTGACCAAATTGCCAATGTGCAGGAGCAATATTCCATGAAGTAGAGCTACGTCTATCACTGGCTCTGACCCTAAATGACAGTGCTTGACCAGTCAAAACTGAGTTTGTTTGCCAATTTTGACCCCAGTTACGACTCATACTTATCCAACCAGTCTTTGCACCTTTAACGCTAAGACTCACGATATCCCCTGCACCCGCGACGTTGGTAACCAAAACTAAGTTGAAGTAACGGAAACCGTTAATTGTGAACCTTATTCCACCTTTCTTCCTGCATGGCACCCTGCGTAAATAAATAAAACACACCAGTTTATTTTAGTCATTTCGGCATAACCAGAGGGCAAGTATGTTAACGCGGAATGTAAATATGAGGACCCAGTAGGAAAAGGACTAGAGAAAATAGGAGACTGTGCTGCACTACCTAGGGTTTGGTGTTTGACATTCTAGCGGACTACTGTGCTTCGTTTGATTTTTACTAACATCAGCTTGATTTAACGGAGTCATGATTTATTTTTACATTACCATATCATTAAAAAGATTATTAAAGATATAGCAGTTAATAATATGCAAGGATTGGTCCTTATTCGGTGTGTTTACTGCCAATGGGAAAAATTGTTGGAGAATCAATTATTTAGGCGCAAGTTTACCTAACCACGCGCAACTAACAATCAATGGAGACAGTTATTTCGGAATTTCAGTTAGGATATGATTCACACCTATCTTATGCCTTACCTGTTTCAATATACTACATATTAGTGTAATATGTAATTCCCTCAATATCCTTTGTTCGTATAGTAGGTGAGAGAATTTTACCTATGTTTATTATTAGCCCAATTGTGACAACTCTGTACCAGCACGCGGTACAATTACAGTAATTTACAGGGAAATGGAAGAAAAGCATGCAAATTGTACGTTTGACAGGTTATTTTCCTTCTACCCCATGAGTGAACAGAAAAAACTGACTAAGGCAATAAAGAAAAAACCAAAACACATAATAATAACCCCACCCACCGGCAGAACATACCAAAAGCACAAATAACACGGGGGGAGTGAGGCGTGGGGGTGGGGAATTGAAATTTACGAAGAAAGGAAAAAAATTCAAATTTGTGAATTTATAAATTACTCCTATTAAGACTTGTTTGGCCATGAGAATTATTATCTTTTTTTCTTAAAATTATTTTACGTTATTTGAACATTAATTTTTGGCCATGAAAATTGAATTTGAAAAACAACTATAAAACTCCGTTTTTACTTTTTCTTTTCACTTTTTGTCAATTTAGTGATTCTAACCGATCAAAAATTCTTTGCAAAAACTATAACCAAGCCAAAATATATCTTCAACTCACATCAAAAATTTTAAATTAAGTGAAAAATATTTGATTTCTATGGCCAAAAACCTATTAAGGTAAAAAGCGAATTTTAAAGTTAAGTCATTTCTAATTATAAAAATCTGACATTCTTTTCATACATACCTGATTTTCGAAGATGAATTATCGGCACCTTGAACTGTACTAGAGGTTGACTATGGGGCAGAGGATTCCGTTCGGTAAAAAAAAAAGGGAATTGAGACAAAAGAAGGAAGAAAAAGCACAAAATGGTTACCGGCGGTAAACAACGGGGACAATTCCGGCACGATACTCAGCAATGTGGAGAAACATAGGCATGGCTAGGTCGAAATGTGAACGAGGTGGGTTACACCAGCCGCCATTGTCGTTTGGCAGAGCAAAATTTGGAGGGCAGAAATTAGTTGCGGTAATGAAAATGGAAGGACTTCCTGGATGGCACCATTGTGGGTAATTGTCACACTTAATCTCAAAGCATGCTCCACAACTTAAGCCATTGTTGAATAACGCTGTGCTTAGTGCTCCATTGTTCACTCCATACCCTTGACTGTATAAGTTACCGTACCCACACGCCCCACCTGTAAATCCATCACAAATCACAAAATTACTCTTAAATTTAGATACATTACACTTTTACATCTATATATTGACTTGAATTCTCTGAACATAGCTAGAAAACAGATAGAAACAGAGCCTTTCAAGTACATTGTGTAGAGAAGAAGAACAAAAAGGAAAAACCCTAAAAATGCAGATTTACTAGTTGACTTGCATTTCTTTGAACATAGAACAAAAATGCTAGAGAGAATAGAGTAAAAATGGAGCATTTCAAGTACATTATATATATGGGTGGCTCTAGGGTAAGGCAAGTGAAATGGTAACATACCCATAGTACCAGAGGCATCACTACCGCCATAGAAGGTAGCATGAGCACTCTGCCAGGCACCGCCAGTATAAACACCTGGGATTCTTGCTTCAGCTGCAAATAACATTACTGAGAAAAGAGAAACAATACAGGCCACATTCAAAAACCCCATTTCCGTGGAAAAAAAGATGGAAACAGGGAGAAAAAACTGGAAAAATGTATGAAGATGAGGAGGAATTGGTGGAGGGAAAGAGGACTACTTATGGAGGGAGCTAGGAAAGTGAACCTAGTGGCACTTTATGTAATTATGGTCTCATTGGATATCCCATTTTGTAAATGGAAATATTTAACACTAGAGTAGTAAACGATAATTTAGCTTTTCTTCGGTGTGTGCTTCACGCTCTAATGAAAATGTTTTCTTTTTGGCATTTTTATTTTCAATTTAAGTTATACGCTCATTTATTTTATTGAAAAGACTTAAATATGTCAAACTATTGAAAATAATTCATGATCAATAGTTTAGCTCATTTATACTCTCGAACTATCGGAAATGGCTCATTTGTGCCACTCATCTGTAGTTTGGCTCATTTATGTCATCGTGCGTTACCAAAATGACTCATTCATGTCATTTTTTTATTAACGTTGGTTTTATAATACCAGATATGACATGTGACATCTAATTAGAGGTCTACATCGTTTAATTAAACTAGCCCAATTTTAAATCCCAAATTAATAAAAAATCTGATCCATACACCCTACCCACCCACAAACATAATCTAGTTGGAGGTCACGTGTCATATCTAATATTGTAAAACCGGCGTTAATAAAAAATGACATGGATGAGTCATTTTGGTAACGAACGATGACATAAATGAGCCAAATTGAGTCATTTTTTATAATTCGACGGCATGTTTGAGGCTTTTCCATTTATTTTAACTAGTTATTCTATCACATTATTCTCTTTAGTTTTCAAAAACTAGACTTATTATAAACAATTACATGTTGTTGCATGATACGAGTAAATACTTTCTTTTAATTTTTACAGTATGATCCAATAAACACTTTTTCTCCAGTCACAATCTTTTCACATGAAATAAATTGATAAAGAAGCAAGTAGTGTCTACATGAAAAAATGAACTTGAAACAATGAGGTTAGAAATTCAAAGAAGTTTTATGATCCATCACAAATATATTACTCCTCATACCAATTATATCACACACTTTTCTTTTTAATCTGTTCCAAAAAAATAACACATTTTTATATTTAAAAATAATTTAAATTTATGAGATGATTTTCAAAGCTTGTTTTGAACCATAAATTTCAAAAGTCTCCCTTTTTTTCTTAAAGTTAATGTTTAATTAAATGATGTCACATAAATTGAATCACAGGGAATATTATTTACTCCTTTTTTCACAAAAAATCCATAAATATAACATAAAAGATTGTTTATAGTTAATCAGAGATTATTTACCTTTACTTGACATGTTTAAAAAGCAAAGGGAAACCGGACGAAACCAGCTGGATGACTTGATAGGGACCAGTGTAACATCACCATAATTCACGGGCCGAATGCGATAACACTGTGGGCTTTCTGTGGGCCCAAAAAGACAAACGCGTCTCTCGAGCCGCACGCGCGACGCACACTAACGCACTTTGGTAAAAAAAATTGCTAAATTGTCACGTCAATTTAATTTAAATTTAATCATATTTATATAAAAATTACTATAACCTCTATTGAATAATCTTAAATTAAGATAAATTTTAAGAAAAAATGACATTAAGTAAGCATAAATTATTAAATTTGACCTAAATAGTCATATAAATTTATCCTATATGGACTATTGTGGCCAAAATAATATAGCAAAAAAACCTTATTGAAAAAAAAAGAGAAGGTGAAAAGTTAAAAACAAAGGAACAAGGTTGTAAGGTTCTGTTCTTTCCCCCCCCCCCCCCCCCCCCTTTTTTTTAGAAAACTTTAGGGACCAAATTATTATTTTAACTTTTTCCCCACCGGATATAGAATGTTCTGTATGTACCTCTTTTCAGTTTTGAAAACAATTTTAGGCAGGAGAAGGGTTAAGATTTTAAGAAGTTTCATGGACAATCTACATGGAAATCTAATGATTGTGTTCCTCCAAAACCACAGGCTACACTACAACTCCTTCATGCTTTCTTCAAGTTATTTATTTTTTACTCTTAAATAATGGGTTATAATTTTAAAAAATTTAGTATTGAAGTTATTATACTTTTGAAATTATGAATTCGGATTACATTTGCCCCATATTTATTTGAGCTATGTGTTAAATTACTGTATCCGATTGAACTCGCACTAAGAAAGTTGCATTCAATAATGCCCCACTGCATTGTAATTTCCTTCCTTTTCACTTATTTTTTTGTTTATTTTAAATATTGAAATGAAATTTCAGATAACACACCACAATTTTACTTGAAAAAGAGAGTGTGTATTTAGTTTAATATTAGTACTACGAAGTAAAGCCATAATATGACGCATTAATCAAATTAGCTCTCAGTATATTTGAGTAAGTCCAAGATCATCTAAAAAAAATTGAGATAAAGTTCCTAGTGGGACAACCTCTTTTCAAGAAAAACAATTCGAATCGCAATTGCGTGAGCTCAAATCTTAATAAGTTATGATTAGGTCTTTCTTATTTAATGTTATTTTTTTCTTCTTTTTTTTTTTAAAGGAGAAAAAGAAGAAGCAATATTGAGAAAAATAAAATATTCACGAGAGAGGAGACAATCACGGGGTTTCCTTTCCCCTTGTATAAGGTAGATCATGCAATAATCATTCTTTTGCTAAATGAAAATGTGAAAAGTTGAGAGTAATGAGACTTCTTTAAGTATCTCATCCAATTATATATATATATATCGAAATGTACACACTTAAGAAGTTTTTAGCAATTTTAAAAATGTGATATCTGTATGAGATCAAGTTAGTTGAACTACTCAACACGTAAATCCTAATATATAGCTTGTACTCATTCCAATAGACTTATGATAAACATATTTTTCTGCCCCAAAAAAAACATTTTTTTTCTCAAAGAAAGAGAATAAAAAAAAAAATGTTGCACGTGTCAAGCCTGTTTCATTTGTCGGATTAACCAAAATAATCTATAAACAGTTTTGGCATAAATACAGAGTACTTGATTATAACTGTGAAACTTCAATATTTTCAATATTTGTTTTGTTAGATATTAAATTGATAGCCATAGCAAAGATCAAGACACATTATATACATACAAAACACATAATCTTAAGTTTTGGTTAAAATAATATACAATTTAACTTAATGATTTTAGTAGCGACATCAATCGGTAGTTAAGCAGTTAATCCTGAAGCTAACTTTCGCTAGCTACAACACTTTCTCAATCTGGAAAATTGAGACTGATGGGAGGCTAAACATTATCACGTATTCAAGAACAGAGTGGTTCTTTCTGATAGATAGGAAAAGACAGGTTGAACTCTATTTATAGAGAGTGTCTACCTATTATAGGCCAATAATTATTACGTCTTGCTTATTCACAACAAATTTGATTAATCAGACCTCTTATTTTATCTACTATTTAAGTCATGCCATTATCCTTTCAAGTTATAAACAATTAACATAAGTCCAAAAGCAAACATGTTTGACCATGAACATTTACAAATTCTGAACTCTCAATTGAAATACCGAAATAACGATTTTAATGTATTATCAAATCTTTAATTTTCACTAAAAAATTTTCCAAGTAAAGTTCATGTATACACACAATTTAAACTTGTAAAATAATTTGTTCCTTGAACTTCAATCTCAACTACTCTTTTATTTTTTTCAACTAAAGAATTCCCAGAAGAAGAAAAAAATATGGGCAGCCGACAGTAAGGACGAACCTTGAAGTCTTTGAAAAATGAAGATGCTTTGTTTTTGCCTATTTAAATAACAAGCATTTAAACTCTTTTTCGTGCAACATTGCTTTGAGTTTTGTAGTTACATAGATTTTAATTTTGGGGTCAATTCCTAAAAAGAAAAAGTGCTTGCATAAGTTAAAAATGTTTGACGTAATTAAGGTGTAACTTCATGTTTGGAAAACGTATCTTTCGGTAGATAATTGGTTAATAATTCCTTAATTATTTACTCTAATAGTTCACCTCGAATTTGTTTTTATCGTGTTCTTAGCTTAGTCTGTTGCTCTTCACCTTTAGTATTTGGAATTTTCTTAACGTCTTTAAATTTATTGTCAATGGCCATATTGTATAGTGTTAGGTGTTAGGTATTGTTACTTTCATTTGTACTTCAATGGTGCTACTAAAATAGAATCTCCTAGTGCAAACGACTTTAATTTCTGATTGATACTCTACTAAGATAAAATAAAATAAAATAAAATAAAAAGACAAGAAAGATGATTTCTTTGCTTGAGGATAAAAAAAAAGAATGTCCAAGAATTTAAACAAAGAAATAATTATCTTAACTTTTAAAGATGGTGCAAAATATGATAGTTCTTCTTTTAAAGTTTTAATTTTTTTCCTATGAGTTTATATTTTGTGTACTACTTTATAAAAAATTTAAATCATCATATTAAGTTGACCTAAAATGCAATTCAACTCTTCTAGCAAGATTGACGGAATTTGAAAATTAAAGTATTAACGCACCGTGATTAGTTAATTGCACAGATAAAAAAAGTTACTTCATCTGTGTATATTGCTTAAATTCCTGTTGTAATAGAGTAGATTTGTAGCATTTCATAGAGCCCACCTAACATTCAACATCTTTGAACTCTTTACCGAACTCATCTCTATCTTCCTATATCACTTCCATAATCACAGAATAACAATTAATTAGTACTTTTTTCGTCCCAAAACACTTTTACCTTCCGCTTATCCAAAGTTAAATTATTTGCAATTTAATAATATTTTATGATTTTTTTACCGTATTGATATAAAAAAAAATTGCTAACTTATTAGTAGTTTTCATTTTTTGAATATCTATATTTTAAATTTCAAATATTAAATTAATTTAATCGAATTCAACTTTGAAAATTAGTCAAATTGACTCTCGAGAAACAAAAGCTGACAATTATTTTGGGACAGAGGGAGTACTTAATATATATTTGCAGCTCCTAACTAGCTAACAGAGACAGAGCCAGAATTTAAACTTTATGAGTTCTAAATTTTGAATAGCAACAACAGGTGTTAGTAACTGGATATTGAATGTAGATATTTGATGAATTTCTTAATATATATTTGCACATAATAAGGGCTTCTAACTTCACCCTTATTATGTGCAAGTACATAGACTTCTTGTAGTAAAGAGCATATTTCTTCTATAATAAGAATTTCATTGTATCTCGGTGATAATGGTGCATGGGGTGATTGAAATTTGAAATTGGATTGTGTATCTCTCATTTCTTGAAGATGAGATACATAAAACATGATCAACATTCAACTTTCTCCGCATAGATACTTTTGTATAATGATGTACAAATATTGTCAAATTCTAAAAAATCACATCGGAAATAAATAGAAAAACACCCTATATATATATATATATATGAAACTCTTATTAAACCTTAGTGATGGATTTTAAATCCATGACGATCTAGGCCCAAAGTGAATAATTTCGCTAGTGGCTTAGATTGGATTGTTACAGATGGTATCAGATCCTCTTCGCATGCAATCTTGGTAAATGGTGGATAAACTTCAGTAGTCAACTGAGTTTATACAAATCCTACATCTTTGAGGTGCTAGTGGGGCAAATCTCGACGATGACGCTGAGACCATGGAAAAGATACTGGATATATTAGGAAATAAACCCTAGACACTAATGATGTGTTTTAAAATCGTGTGAGCTTAGTCAAAACGGACAATATCATAATGGGCTGGCCCGATACCAATGTGTTTTAACTTGGTGTGCGTATGTGTATGTAGATATAGAGCGAGGATGGAAGGAGAAGAATTAAACCAATTTTATCTCATCAAATCAATAGCTTTAATTTGTCAAGTTTTGAGATGTTTTTCCCGTTAAATTTTCTCACTTGGTGTTGCAGGGAGCTTAACTTGTTTTGACTTCATATTGTATTGAAAGTGAAATAAAGCTAAGTTAAAAGAAGAAAGAGTCTAAGCTAGAATTTTTAGCAAGTGAAGAATATCATCTCACACATCACTACTTTGAGCATAAAAACATATTATTTTAGATTATTCAACTATATTTATAGGGAAAGGGTAAAAAATGCTCCTCTACTTTGGAAAAAGGGTTAAAATTATTTTTCAATTTGGGTCAAAAATACTCCTCCCGTCATTAAAGTTTTCAAATATATCCCTGTCTTAACGGAAATTCCTAACATAACCCGATTTCATTTTTAGACCCGACCTAACTAAATAAATAATGCATATGAGTTACCCGCTCCTGTGCCTAGTAGCTCCAGTTGTAGGACTCGGGAACAAGTTGGTTGCATATGCGTTTTTTATGTAGTTGGGTTAAGTTTAAATGGAGCGGGTTTAAAAATGAAATCGGGTTATTTTGGGGGATTTGGGGATTTCCGTTAAGATAGGGGGTATATTTGAAAAGTTTAATGATGGGAGGAGTATTTTTAACACAAATTTGTAACGGAGGATATTTTTAGCTCTTTTCTCAAAGTAGTGTGACATTTTTTACCCTTTTTCCCCTATTTATATGTAGTTCAAGTTAATGGTAATAGCATGTGCTATAAATCTGAATTCACATGATAATCAATTCGCATGATTGCACCGACCAGTATAATGAGACTTTAATTGAGATAGCGTACTACTTTCAACAGTAAGAAGTTGAAATATACTATCAATAGTTTTACACTACTGTAAAAAAAAAAAAAAAAAAAAAAGAGAGAGAGAGAGACAGGAGCCGGTGGCATAATTCATAAGGCCTATATGTTTTGACTGAATTAGTAAATGGAATTAAAAGGCACATGAGATGAGTGAAAGAGCCCTTCCAACATCGTGCTTGTGTCCACCTGTTAGGCTACAACTATCTGCATGGACTAAGTGATCTTGAAAAGCTGTGTATCCCAAATGGAATCCAATGGAAAGGGACATGGACGGTTGAGTCATTTTAAATCGGATTTAAGTTATATACATCGATAGTATACCGTTTTTATATTATTAGTTTGATTAACTGAATGACACATTCTCTTCATTTCAATTTATGTGAAACATATATTTTCTTTTTAATTTGTTCCAAGAGAGTGATATATTTCTCTTTTATAGCTATGTAATTGATATTGGCATGTTTAAATTTAGGTGCACAAGTGTCAAAAGCTTTATAACCAAAAAAATATTACTTCTATGACGTGTAAAATCACAAAAAAAAAAAAAAACTTTCTTTTGTTTTAAATTTTGTGCCCAATTAAATATATTTACATAAATTAAAATAGAGGGAGTAAGTTGTTTGTATTCTATATTTCAAGTTACCCTTTTAGAGCATGAAAAGCTATTTGCTATTGTAAGCAAATTTAACCTAATAATGAAAAAAAAAAAATACACTACCAAGTGCATGTAACTCAAAACTCTTCAAAACCTATTTGGACCGACACAATGTTTTTGGATTCAACTGCATGCTAAGCCAAAATTGAAAGCATTACGTGTAGCCTACCAAACAAGCTATTGGAATTTGGAAATGGATCAAGCTGATTCATAAATGCTACACGGTCCTTCTCACTGAGGTGTGCTAGCAAGTCAAGTTATTGACTGAGAGTTGTAACTAAGATGCCCCCACAACTCAAGGGAGACGTAGCATTTAAGAAAAAAACTCTCAAGTCTAGTTAAGCTGTAGTATTATTTTAGCATGTTAGTCACCAGTAATATTATATATGTTGCCAACTAAGTTTTGTTATAGAAATTTGTTGGTAATTATATAAATAAATATACTATTGTATAAATATTTTAAGCATAATAGAATGATAACGTTCTGAGACTATAATGCAAAATTATGACTCGGGAAAAGTAAGTGTACTTCCAAAATCACCGTTAGGAATTTGTTTTATTGGTGTACTTCCCAATCACCAGTTTGGAGTTGGTTTTGGGGACCATTTTAGAACGTGGAGAATGCTCCCGTCTTGCCATCAAACTTTCCCCTTCACGATTTCACTAATTAGGGGTGTTAAATGGACGGATTAAGTTGAATTTCGACGGGTTAAAATGGATTGAGTTAATAAATGATGGATTATTGTTCCGTCCAAACTTGAGTGGGTTAGGTGGCTCATGACTTTATTATACTAATTTTGCCACCACTAGCTTCACTTTTAACCCACTTTCCCTCCAATCGAACCACACCCCCGCTACCTCTTAAAGGGATAGAAACAGAAAATAATCATCCGTGCCCGATATTTATACACAATTAAGTAAGTCAATTCAAGGAGTTATTAAATTAACGTGAGAATACATGGAGTATTTCTTAACCAACAAATAACTTCTTGACTCTATAGGCAATGATCTCCAAGTGACATTCATATGTAAGATACATGTCTTACATTCATTGATTTTTTACTAAACATAAAGTGTAAGTTTTTCTCCTGGAAAACTCTCAAAGCTCCAAATAAAAAAACCGATCCATACTTAAATGCGTGAAAAGCTAATTCGAGAAAGATTCTAACGTTGGGGTCATTTACTCATCAACATGTTCCATTGGGACCATGTAAGTTTTCGTCAAAAGGCAGAAATGGCTAACCCGTGCAGTAATTCCACGTTTATCATTCGCTCATTTTCTCTTTTGCTCTCTAGGACCATTGCATTGAATGCACTTCGTCATGAGACATGCCAACATCAAGCTAGGGGCTCGGCTACTCATAACCAATCCAGGACCAAACTACCACAACTACCATCTTAAGTAACCTACAAGCCATACAAGAGTACTTTTTTGGTCCCTCAAAATAAATAATCATCCACAGTCGTGCCCACACATCAACAATTTGTAATGAAGAGGAAATTCTCATAATTTGTTATACCAAAGGAGATCTTCAGGAATATTTTATTCAATAAATTCATCATAAATACACAGACACACACAATACGCGCAGTGTGTAGCATGCAGCCATTAGACTGTAACTCAGTTATTTGTTTCTGGTTGTTTTCTTAAGTAAAGTGTAAGACCGTAACCGACCAATTAATAGATGTTATTATACGATTGAGAAACAACTACCTTAATTAACAATTTACATTTAATCTTTAAGTGCATGAGTAGCTAGAGTGATAAGGGATTTTTTTGCTCCTATTTTATTAAGATTGCAAACTGATGCACTGAGGCTTAGACCTCGTTTAGTCATTAGTCTCTGTATTCTGAGGCCAGAGGGTCAAACCACAATTTTCATAGCAGTGCCTCACTATCTATTATCACCGTGTCAAAGGAAGACTAAAAGTATAAGATACTATTGAACAAGAAAGATATATGGTGGCAATGCCTGAGCAAATGAAAGCCTCATGCGTGAAATATTCTCAAAGTTGAACATTTTCTGGCAACAACGTCAATCAAAATGGAACAATGATCTCCCCTTTGGTGATACTTACAGAACTAGGGTCAAACAATTTCAACATATTGTGTATACTGAATTTTCCAAAAAAGAAAAAATAGTATTAGATCACTAACTTTTGAGTGTGTAAAATTCCACTCTAAGCTCTGCTCGGCAACATCCTACATCAGAATTTGACACAAAAGTTAAGAAGATGATTAGACTGAGTAGTTAGGTTAATCAAATCCAGTGAGACGATGAGAAGTTATAAGAACATAAAAAGTTAAAAACCAGTGAAATCTGACCTTACAAAAGAGATGAGAGAGATTCATACAGGGAATGCAATCTGAAAGTAAAAGTTTTCTCGAATCTGAAAGTAAAAGTTGGCGATAACCATAAAGATCAAGATGAAATCTGGCCTAACGGATGTCTCCTCTACAAAATGATAGCAACAAAACTTTTGAAGAGCCAAGGGCCGCTATCTAATGAAATTCAGCTCAAACTACGTAGTAAACAATCAGTATTACAGAAACCCCGTGAAGATTGAATCACTAAATGGTCAAAGTTTCAAGCTAAAATCTAGTGGGAAGAGTTAGCTTTCTCTTAATACTACATTTGATGGAACCTAATATCTGTATACAGGTTAATGATGATGGAACTCGGGCAGAGAGTCTGTAGATGAATGGTAGTCAGGAGGCTTGCCTCTAGTAGAGCTGTACTCCACTTGATAGACCACCAAGACGGTATTCAGGTCGTAAGCCTGCTGGAGGAATATACTCGGGATGTCTGCCTGGAGGGTACACAGGATCCTGGAAGGACAAATGCTCTGAGTATAAAGCATAGGGATAATGGTTTACAACATCCTGGCGCCCTGTTTCCAAATTTACTAGCTGATATTCGTGACCCTCTACTAATCCATCCTGTCTGGAATAACCACAATACTCTGCTAAAGCCTCTCCTCTGTAAGAATCATGAGGCTCCAACAGTCGTCCCTCTCTGTAAGTATCACGATAATGTGTCATCGTGTCCCATCCATAAACACCGGTTCCAAAGTTCTGTTCTGTGATTGACCAGCAGCAAGTGGTAGTGAATTTTGAGGCCAAGCTAATGGCGCCAATGGAGTTGTAACTACATTCCTTTCATGCAGATGTGGATAACAGTGGATTTGTGTGGTAGCTAGACTCTTCCACCCACTTAGCTTGTCGAACATCTTCAGGTTGTCTTTGTTTATCCATACTGGTCTCTGATTTGAGTTGTACACAAGACTCTTTGCTAGCAAAAATGAAAAGCTTACCCAAATTCTTCACCTATTGAGTTGCAACAATATACACAAATTGTTGGCATGATCCTCAAGGAAACTTACAAATATTAACAGCCAAACAAATGTAAGGATTTCCAATAAATGCAAATACAATGTCCAGGTACCTGTTCAGAGGTCAATTTACACTCAAACTTTGTCTTCGTGTAATAGTTCTTTCTAATGTCTTCCCTAAACTTCTCCTCTGCTAATGGCAAGCAATCATCAACAATGGAAAAACGAACCTGAAACCATCAAAGATAAAGTTAAGACAAAGTGGCCATTCAAACATTCATATCCATGAACTGCACTAAACATAAGCACCAATACAATTCTAAAACCCAAAACCACCAACCTTTACTTATCAAGAAAATAAAAGAATCCATCTCTAATTTGAGGTCATAGCGCTAAACTGGAAGCACATTATACTTGCTTTGACTAGTAAATGCACCAGTTCTAGTGACATAAATAGCTATTATGGCTTGAGCAACAAACTAACAGAAAGATAGTTAGGATTCAAGATTCAAAATTGTTCTCCTCAAGCAGCCTGTCTCTTCTGTGCAATTCTATCACATAATCACACACACAAGAGGGGAGAGAGAGAGAGAGAGAGAGAGTCAACAGTTAAATTAAATTGCACGTTGCTTTTGTCATATGTACTATGATATATCTTGGCCCCTTCTTCAAATAAAATGGAAGAAGTGCAGAACTTCTAACCATCTTAGTTGGCTTTGTGCCTAACTGCCTATGTCATAACTTTTCTCCGTATTGAAAAAAGAATTTGAGGTCCATACAAACAACTATGAACCACTAACAAACCATCATAGATATGAGCATCAAGCATTGCAAACCATTCAAGACATTCCATTGTTAAGTTTTTATAAAGCATACATAGATGCAGAAATTTACCTCCTTTCACTGTTTTTACTTTTTACCGAGGATATCTTTTTGATATCCACATCTCCACATTGAATGACAATTTTATATGGCTTACGCATGTATAAGGTGCTCTCTGGATGGAGAGATGTTAGGGGGAGAGTTGGAGTTTATCACTCGCCCCTTCTTTTCAATGGGAAAAGATGATAGTCATCACCCCTTCTTTATCTCTCTATAATGGTGTTGTAGCTGTAATTGTTGAACTTAACCAAATGTTCCATCAGCACCCAATTCCAACAAGTCTAAATGTTCTTAGGAAAATCCATAACATTGAGAGCACAAAAATATTTAGAAAGAGGGAAGATTATAATCCATAAGACTATTCATTCATTTAATCAGAAAAAAGACAACTGATCATCATGTAATATTGGAAAAGTATTTCTTACCCTCAAAGAACAATCATCTTTTAATGTGTAAAGCCATCCTTTTGTCTCATTGTCTATACATCATCCACGGCAACCAAAATTCTAGTTAATTATCAAACGGGAAAGCAACTGAATAAAGAAAATTTCTAGTACTCAGTATACACCTGAGACCTTATCTTTTAAAATAACTTCAGATTTAAACTACCATAAACCGCACAAAGGCAGCACAAGAGGAAAGAATAAGTTTTCCAAAAATTGGTATATGCAAAAATGGACATTTGTACACCTTTTTAATCTTGATATTGGATTATGCACATATTCAACCAAATATATAGCTAACTCAGTTCTTAGTCTCCAGAATAAAGCACAATAACTCACCACAGGAAACTTGATTAGGGCATCAGTGCAAAGCATCCAAAAACATCCTAGTAATACAAAATTCTGCTCTCTCAAAATACCGTCTTTACTTAAATCAATGGCTCTAAGATAGAAATTAGATCCATGATTATCAAATAACTATTTTTATCCATCAATACTTTTCAAGCTCAATCGTATATCTTTGGTGCGTAAATAAATATTTGCTATTCCACACAGAAGCGAAACACATACATCAACATATATTTTAAGTACGTCACAGCCTATTGGAAGAAAAATACAGTACCTCAACCTAAATTGACTATAATTTCATCTCTATGACCGATTTCAGTCAAGTAACAAAGTCAACAAAATCATAGAGTTAATTGCCATGCAAAATCCCTTCTTAGGAACTGTAGACTTCCTCACCCCCCCTCTTCCCATCAGACAGTAAAGCAATCATTAGGCCAAAGAGGAGAACACCAGAGAAGGAAGGAGGACAATTAGAGCAGGTGGCAAAAGAACAGTCGCTAAATGTTAACCTTATTGATTATGTATTCAAGATCTTACGAATTAACGTCAATTTCAAATTAACGTCATATTAAAAGAGTTTCATCCCTGTATAAACTTTTTCCACCATCTCTCTCTTGTTTGCTGGGAGTCCCAGAATGTTATACCGATAGCAGTCCTTCTTTGTCTCCGAGTTGCACATGAAGATCATACCCCTGCTATCAACCTGATCAGGACTATCTCTGCCTTCACTATCCATTTTCTCAGGGCTCATCTTAGCTTCACCTCCAGAGATAACCTTCTCAGAGCTTCCATCGTCATCACATGTAGAGACCACATTTCCTGTTTCGGTTCCCTTAGAATCCTGATCATTGTCATCTTTGGATGCCAAGTTTCCACAGCACTCCTTACCGTTGCTTTCAGAGGGTACTTTCTTCAGAACCTGCTTAAAGTCACCCATAGCTTCAGAATTTCCATCTGCCTTTCTCTTTGTTTTCCCTTCCATAGAGTTTTTGGTCGCTTGATTTGTAATTGCTTCCAAGTTTTCTATATTCTCTTCTTCTTCTTCGTTTCCTTCATATTCATCTTTACCCAGTGTGTCTCTTTTGTCATCTTTGTCTACACCTGCAGTACCTCCACTCTTCTCTTCTTTATTTTGCCCATTTTCTTGGTCGCTATCTTCATTGTTACCAATAGCATCTTTATCCATTATGCTTCCTTCGTGATCTATGTGTACACCTGCAGCACCTCCCTCATTTTTCTCTTCCATAATTTTTACATTTTCTTGGTTATTATCTTCACTGTTATCAATTCCACTGCTTTCGTCTTCTCCTCCCACCACTGCATCTGTCAGATTATATCCAACTTCCATTAACAAATACCCTACATTCAGTATTTTAGTACCTCCCTCGTTTTTCTCCTTCATATTTTCTCCATTTTCTAGGCCATTATCTTTGCTGTTACTAACTGCATCTTCTTCGTACCTTTCCTTACCGCTGTTTTCTCCTTCTTCTCCCACGACTCCACCATCTGTTTGAATATATTCATGTTCCTTTAATGAATATTCCTCATTCGCCATCTCAACTTCAGTTTCATTTTTTTTTTTTTTTTTTTAACTGGAGTTCCATCATCCGGAGAAACTATCATACTTTGCTCATTTAGTGATGTTTCCACAGAAGCCTCCTCTAAACCTCCTATTTCAAAGACAACTATAGTTGCTTCTAGATTATTCCTTATCTCATTTGTGTCATTCATTTTCAGAAAAGCAGCATTATTATCTTCCGAAACTGATTTATCAGTTGAAGCATACAGACGAACCATCACCTACTTCTATAGCACAGGACACTAAGTTCAACACAAAGATCAAACAGCTGTGAAATTATCAAAATGTTAGCTATATCTGTCCACGAGTAACACACACATATACGGGCACACACACACACACACAAAAAAAAAAAAAAAATTATACACACACACCTACATACAGACACAACACTCACGCACACATATACACATACACACACAACATTCACGCACACATACACATACACACACAACAACATTCACGCACACATACACATACACACACAGCATTCACACACATTACGTATACATACACACCCTCACAACACTCATACACACACCCTCACAACACTCACACGCGCGCGCACACACATAGATACACACAACACTCACACACACATATACACACACTCACACCCAAAGATACACACAGACACATATTACATATAGACACACACAACACTCACATCCAAAGATACACACAGACACATATTACATATACACACAACACTCTCACACACACACGTGTCCGGTAAAAAATTCACACAACAGTGACACACACACAACACAAGTCCCGTAAAAGAGAAGATACTAAAAAAACATCCGGAATTAAAAGTTGAGCAAGCAAAAATGAAATGTAGCAATTATCGGAATGAAGGCGATTCATCAATGCAACTGTAGAAACCCTAACCCGAAATTCGAACGCTAAGACATTGAATAAATTTCATCTATCAAGGAAAATTTGGCCAGTTTGACAGAAATAGAACATTAACTTATCTGTTGGTGAAGCGCAGTATCCAATACTATTCCAGAATGAGCTCTTAAGCAGATTTGAGTGTTCATTGCATTTGTGTATTGAAATGTGATGATCAAATTTTAACCGTACTTTTTGTGTTAATTTCAAAATCTTACATTAAGTAGGCGTTTGGTCATGAAAACAAAAAATTATTCACTTTATTTGGAACTTTCGAGTTAGAGTAGAGTTTGGTTATAATTTTTGTAAAGAATATTTGATTGTTTAAATAACGAAAGTGAAATATAACTTCAAGTTGTATTTAAAATTTTTATTAATTTTTTAATAAAGTGAAAAAAAATAGGAAAAAAGTGAAAAATTCTACTGACCAAATGGGCCCTTAATTTATACAGTAGACTTTCTTATTTCCGGGATTAATTTGGAAAACAAAACTAGCTTTCTTAAATCACATAAAATTGTTTCAAATAAATATATAAAAAACTTTTTTCTGTTTTCAAATTTAAACATATCTAGCACTTACAAAAGAAGTTATTTCATCCGTTTCATTTTTATGATACTACTTATATTTTTATAAGTTCAATTTTTTTTAAAAAAAAGGCACATTTCTCTATTTAAAAATAATTAACTTTAAATCTTTTATTTCCTTATTGTTAGCTTGCTTTTATTGTGATAGAAATTTCATGACATCTGCGGCTGAATTAGAATTTCATATAAGAGGATTAAAAATAAAAAACTTAAGCGGCCCACCTAAAATTTTGACTTCTAACTTAAAGCAATTTTTTTAACCTGTTTATCATAAAACTAGAATCTTCCGCTATATATAGGGGAATTCAACAGTGTAAACACAACAAAATAAATTTATTTTATTTACACAGTATAATTTTCTGGTGAAAGAGATTCAAATGAACTCTTATCTCAAGCTAGCTCTGCCAATGCATACGTCCTAAGTATTTCATTTTTTAAAAATAATCAATTAAACTACACCACATAAGTTAAGGTGTAGTTGATTGTTAAATGATGTCTTCACTTAAAACGAAGAATAATACTCCTAAATCCGAATAAGATCAGGCAACATGAGGTGTGTGTCTAATCAATAAAGTTGAATTTTATGAGTTTTTGTTCTCCTCACTCAACGGACTTCAAGTGTCCAGGAAAAGAAGTTCTCCCACTTGCCCCATCAGCGACTAACGAGATATTTTAGCAAATCAAATAACAACCACAGGGGGCATTTTCGGCACCGGGCTCCGCTTTATAAACACCCGAATTCGTGGCCATAACGAAATAGAGACCCGTCAAAATTCACAATAGCCTGACCACTCCTCTCGTAACCACAAACATCATTTCCCGGTTTATGGCCGGCGCGTGGTCGTCTCCCGTCACTGGGCGCGTGGTCGGTTGCACTGTCATCGAGCTTACCCGAACCGGAGCTTCGTTTCCGGTCCGGATATCCACAAGGAGGCATGGATTATCAACTAGCGAAGAGCCTGAAGGACCTTCATGTATATTCGTGGGACCTATTGAGACAGCTAGCAAAGAAACCTTAGAAGCCCTCTACCGCCAGGTATTACTCATCTCACTCTTACAATCAGTAGGATTTCGTTTTACATTGACGACGTCTATTCAAGACCTAAGTTGCCTTGTAGAACTATCGATATATTGATTAGTTTCTGAGCAGTGCATGTTTGAGCCTTTGCTTTAATTAAGTCAAAGAAATGATTAGTGTTATGTGCCTTCAGGCGTTCACATATATTAGATATGTGAAGTAAGGAACCTAACATGTGTTGAATCACTTGAGTTTAATGACTTACTTCATCCGTCTCAATTTATGTGGCACTGCCTAACTAGTTACAAAGTTTAAGAAAGAAATTGAGAATTTTGAAATTTGAAATTTGTGGTCTAAAACAAATCTAGATATTTGTGTGGATATAAATCATTTCATTAACCCTCAGGGGTTGGCTTGGTGGCAATTGACTTGAGCCTTGGGGTGCTCCCTTTCAAGGTCTCAAGTTCGAAACCCACTGGGTGCAAACAATTTCTGAGGGCCATCGGACTGGGTAAAACCTGAATTAACCGTGGTGCACTTGCGGGAAACTCCTTGCCGAGGGCCTGTGCACCCCCGGGATTAGTCGGGGCTCTAAGAGACCCGGACACCCGGTGCTTAATCAAAAAATAAATAAATCATTTCATTAAGGGTGAAATGGAAATTTTAAAGTTAAGTTGTTTCTAAATATAGAAAGGTGATATCACAGATTAAAAAGGAAAGTGTGCCACATACATTGGAGCGGAGGGAGTGGCATGTTTGATAGTTTGCGTGGTTAAAAGCTTTCTATGCTTTTGAATACTTTATACTTGTTGGTTGAATTTTTTGGGTAAAAATGATTTTAGTCCTCCAACTTTACTTTAAAAATCAAAGACCTCCCGTTTATCTGAAGAACTGCTTAGGTTATGGAGATTGGAGAAAAATTGAAGACAGCAGAAAGAGTTAGAATTAATTAACGGAGGAAACTATGGAAAATTTATATATTATTAATTAGGGTACTAACTAATTAATTAAAAATATTAGTGAAATTCCCTTTTACCCCTTTGATGACAATCAAATAATATAAAGTTACCGGTCAATGTACGGAAGTTGAGATAAGGGGATGAAAATGTCGATTGTTCAATGTTGGGGGAGGTCTTTGATTTTTAAAGTTAAGTTGGAGGACTAAAATCATTTTTACCCGAATTTTTTTGATAATTTGGTGAGGAGCTAAAGAAGATCTGAGCGGTATATATGAGGTCCATCTCTGTGATTTTGTGTTCATGATGGAGCAGTTTTAGTCCTTGGCCAAAAAACTGGCATTATAAACTGTATGTATTTCAACAAGGATTTATTAGTAGATAGTGTTTGTCAAAATCCCCTTTAAACTAAAGACTGGTAGAAACACAGAGAAACTTGATTTCTTTTTCCTCCATTTTTTATTTTTCTCCCCTGTCCGGCTGCTCTCTGATTTTGTACTTCTGTTTCTCTTAGGCACGTGATGCTTATTACAGTGGAACGCCTTTAATAGTTGATGATATGTTTGACAGAGTAGAGGTAAGTTTCTAAATATAGTGGATAGCTAATGAAATCTTGAATTTTCCTTTTATGTTCTGATCCTCATGCACAATGTTTTTTACTACAGTTAAGATTGCGGTGGTATGGT
Source organism: Lycium barbarum (assembly GCF_019175385.1). Lineage (NCBI taxonomy): Eukaryota > Viridiplantae > Streptophyta > Magnoliopsida > Solanales > Solanaceae > Lycium > Lycium barbarum. Next base: position 166,663,263 of record NC_083337.1, read on the forward strand.
TCAAAGCATGTAGTCAAGTATCCCCGCTGTAGTCTCAGGCGGCAATCAACTTATGCTGATGCAGAGGTGATACTACTGTGAAATGAATTGCTTATTGTGCTATACATAGGTTATATCAATTGCTTATTGTGATATCCCTTTGAGTTTTTTCTTTAACTTTTTGTTGGTCATTACTATTTGTGTGTTTGGAATATTACTTCCATTCATTTTAGAATACTGTAAACGTGAGTACTTCAAACTCCAAGTGGAAGTATCTTAAATTTCCGTTAATATTGTACCTTGTTATAATATTACTCTCTACCTTTTCTTTTCTGTTGCCTCTAACTTGTTTGATATATTGAAGTCTATTAAACTATCATGTTCCATACTTGATCCATCGACTTTGCTTGTGCCTTGTATGTCTTCACTAAATCCTATTAGATTGATATTTTCCTTGGACCTAATAATTGTTCTTTGTAGATGAAGTCTCTGCATCTGCCATGACAAAGGAGAAAGAAAACATTATGGATGTATACAAACATTACTTATCCCACAATTTTAGTTGTGCTATTTGCAAATCTAGTTCAGCTGTGTCATTCCGTAGAACAATAATTTTTCATCCTGGAGTAGTTTTTCTACTTGTAGACCAGGCTTTCGTCCTACACTTGAATATTGATTAATGTGGATGTAGGGCAGGAAGATCCTTCACAGGCATTTGCATTAGCAAGCGTATGGTTGTTGATTCTTGGGTTTGGGAGTTCATTCTTGATTGTGCCTTTAATCTACACCATCGTTCAGGCTTATCAAGACACATTTGATTCAGGAATGTCCTACACCGATCAATCTTTTGAGTTGTTTACAGTGCTCAATGGAATCCTCTTTATGGTGTTGGGATCTATTATAGGCTTTCCAATTGCTTCGGCATCTGGTAATGTGTTTTATTTCTTGAACCTTCATTTGTCAAGTTTAACCATTATCAATTGTTTGAGATAAAGTCTCATATTGATATACTTTATAAATTACGCGTCTAGAAATTAGTTCTGCGATATTTTGGTGTTGTTGGTGCTCATTAGTTAGGAGTTCTAGTGCAAGTAGTAAGTTGGTGAGAATTATAAGAATCTTTTGGTTTCTCAATATGAAAAGGCTACTTATAAGGAAAAAATGAGTGTTTTCTTCAAAAGTTGGGGAATAAGTGTATGAGAATACCTCCATTCATGTGTGCAGAAAAGAGATTTTGACTTTAATATCCTTGTTTGAACCAACAATGCTAGAATTGGATCTTAAGCATCTAAAAGAGATTTTGACTTTAATATCCTTGTTTGAACCAACAATGCTAGAATTGAAAAGGGGAAAGTCCAGTCATATATTGTCAAGAATTGGAGAGGAAAATTTAGGTGCCGTTTGGCCATAAATACCAAAACATTTCACTTTTTTTGGAATTTTGGAGTTGGAGTTGGAGTTGTGTTTGGCCATAGTTTTTGAAATTGTAGTTTTTGGTGAAATGTAGTTGTAAAAAAGTGAAAAAAGTGAATTTTATTTTGAAAAACTAGTTTTTTGAGTTTTTGGTATTCCGGAATACAACTTCAAGTTGTATTCGGAATTTTCATGGCCAAACGCTAATTCCGGAAAAAAGTGAAAAACTTTTCCGGGAAAAAGTGAATAATTGTTATGGCCAAACAGCACCTTAGTATATTGATCCTTAATAGTTTCATTCCCGTTCTAATTCTGCATCATGTTGGTACTGTTGCATAATTAGGTACTAGAGTGAGGTTTGCAATAATTTCATTAAGAAGGTTACTATTAGGAAATGGTGTTTCTTTAATTATAATTTTTTTATAACTTACCTCCATGTTGTACTGTTGGGTGATCTTCACCAGTGTAAATGTGGTTGTTGAACCATGTCTAGAAGCAATGTTGTCTGTGTCCATAATTTTCTGAGAATTATTTCTTCAATGCATTCCAAGTACAGTTTATAACTTGAGATAACTAATCACAGTTGGAGCACTTCAAGGACTTTGGAAAAATGACTTGGTAGCTCTGAAAGGGTCATGCCCAAACTGTGGTGAAGAGGTAATCAAGAACTAGCTTCTCACATGTCCACAAATATTTCTAGAAGTTATTGATATGATTCCAGTAAAGAAGGGTTAAATCGTATTCTCCTTGTACAGAAATGGATGAATCTTATAGCTCTTAACACTATTACCTTCAGGTTTTTGCTTTCCTGAAAGCAGAGAAGTCCAACCGTTCCCCACATAGAGCTGATTGTCATGTTTGTGGAAGCAGATTAGAATTTCAAACCAATGTTGAGGTACTTTTGACATGACTTCGGTTCTCATCTTACTTCACACTACATGCGTATTTGGTTGGAGGAATTTTGCACATTTCCTTTTTGCTGTCACTGTTACATTTTTTTTTCACTTGCTAGAAAGTGGAGATCATTCCCTTTACAGGTCAGATATTGTTATTCATGTATACTTAAGCTTTTCCCTTTTCTTTGGATACACTAGTTTGCAAACACATGATAACCCTTTGAGAAATAATTAAGCTAATAATTGTTGCGATGATAGATTATGAAATTTCACTCTAAATAATTGTATTTGCATTCTCTTAAAGCGGTCATAGAACTCTTTGTATACTTACTGCTTCAGCTTACCTCATTACATGTAAATAATGGTCTGGTCACATTTTCTGTTTCTTGTGTCTGAAAATAATTAGTATTTTTCTTGACATGATATTCTATTTCTCAATTTTAGAACTTTTGCAAGATCATATTTTGTTATGCCGTCGAATGGTCTATAAGAGAAGATTAAACTATACATCTTAAGGTGTTGAATCTATCTTTGAGTTTGAATGTGTTTTCTATTTATTTTAGTTCATAGTTCTAACTAACTTGAATTAGTTTTTTTCTTTTTCTTCTAGTGATGATCTAACCTGCTACTTAAATTGTTTTTTTCTTCTAGTGATGATCTAACCTGCTACTTAAATTGTTTTTTTCTTCTAGTTAGCTCCTTAAATTGTTATTCTCACTCCTTTTTTGTTTTTTTTACTGTTTTATATTTTTTCGTTATTAACAATTTTTCTCGACATCTTTATGAAATGCCTAATTCATTTCATTTTTGCACCATTCAGATTCTCTCTCATCCAAGTATATAGTTGCCCTAATACCATGTTCTTTTACTGCAGCAATCCGTCGCAAGACCTGGCAAACGTTGGGTTTATGGTCGCGTTTACTTAATTAGACAGAGGCAAAGATGGGCGTGACGATGATGTTGATTGAATTCCGCTCAGTTACTCCTGATGATCACAAAGCGTTATGTACAACTCCTTATCAGCCAGAGCTAAAAATTGTGATACAATGACAGTTTGCCTTCTTGTGCCAATATCTCCATACTAAATAGATTTGAAAATTCTGCTGCAAGTGGTTGAAAAGCTGTTTGAGTTCTTAAATCCAACTCAGTGGCACATCTCACATCATGAAACATTTACTGGTACTATAATAGAAGAATTCTGCCCAGATATTTAGAAACTATAGTGTATTTGGTCATGCTTGCAGAAAATTTAGTGAACAGAGTTGTTTTTTGTAAGATGAAAATATCTCATTTGTCTATATGTGAACTAGCCATTTGGTTGAACAGATAATTGTTTTTATGAAATGAATAAATCTCATTTGTGTATATGTGAGCTGTTAATTTGATAGTAGCATAATCCAGAATTAGACTGGCTCCTCTCATTCAGCATCTCTCCTATGTCCATATACATCATAATGTATTATATTCCCAACTTCGAAACAATGACAAGCATAGGTAGCCTCTTCAAAATTGGCCAATTCTTAGATGACAAACGCAATATTATCTGACTAAGTTAAAATACTTAACAAGGAAAAAGCTCGATACTTGTCTGAAAAGTAGCAGAGAAAGATCTTGTAAATTAGGCATATCATCAAGTTTCAAGGTACTACTATCCTTGTTTCCCCGCACAATTTGAGGCTGCTTGTCAAGAATGCTGCCTTGGCATTGTTTATTTAGATGTTGTTGCATCTTGGAATACAGTAACTGGAGGCATTGTGCGCAATGAGCAGATTAATGAAGCTATGAGGTGCTTCCTTCAAACGCAAACAGAGAATGTGTCACCTCATGATCTTATCTTGATTAGCATATTCTACGCTTGTGCACAAGCTGGGATGCAACACTGCTAGACGAAAATTGATTTGAATATAATTGAGATGGAATTATTGGACATGTTTTAAGTGTGGTGACTTGGACACTGCTGAATTTGTTTCCAATAAGATGCTTGAACTGGATATAGTAGCCTGGAGTGGAGACCTCCATGAAGAATCAACACATAAAAGGATAAAGATGTAATTAATTCTACCACCTAAGAAAAACTAAGAAACAAGCATAGTTATTGGGTCAAAGCATGATCTGCACTTAGAGCAAAGAATGCTGAACAAATACATCTTAAACTATGTTTGAAAGGGAAAGCTACCATGTCTCAGATTACACTGAAGATAATAATGCACAGTCGAAAATTGGCCATTTCATCAGCCAGCGTTGTCTTTTGGGAACTCCATCCCAATAACAAAAATAACACCTGGTACATCTACCAAAATATGAGTTCTGATTTGAAAAGAGACAGGAAGCTCAGTCGAGTTGAGAAGCCGGAATCAGAAGTGAGCCAAACTGTAGACTAGGGTCCAAAAAAGCTGTGCAAACATAATAGAAGAAACAGGAGAAAGAAAAGATATTAGCAACAATATGAGAGACAAAGGTGAAGGACATAACTTGTTTTTTCACTTATATAAACGGTTAAAAAGGGGGTCAAAAGGAAGTTCAAAGTACCAGAAAGAGTGTCATAGAAGCAAAAAGCCCTTCTTGAAGGAGAGCTCCATGCCCACCAAATTCTTCTTCGTCAACTTTTAGCACCACCGCATAGTAACAGTAGATAATACCGGTTGAAAGTGCAAGAAACCTAAGTTTAAGAAGAGTTCAATTACTATGGTGAGAATCGGTTAATCACTACAGGATATTAAAATTACGGCCAAATATTTGAAAATTTGGATGATCTTCAACTCAAGCAACCAGCATACTTCCATTAAAAGAATAAGAAGCAGATAATTTACCAGTTTCCAAAAAAAAAAAAAAAAAAAGAATAAGAAGCAGATCTCTACTGGATTTCCTGCCAGTATTTGGATTACTATATAGCGGTTCATCGTGAATCAAATTGTATAACTAGAAACTGTATCCACTTCGGCATGGACTTCCTAATTGATTTAGCTCGGAAATAAGTATTATCAATGCTAAATAACTACCAAAATGCAGAAACACTACGAGCTTGAAATTTTATTGTGTTAAACTTTATCACAATCTCCACCATATGAAGCAAAATTACCGCATACTTTGTCCTACATTTAAGTAATTCTCTTTCAACTTTTTCTCTCCCTTATCAAAAGTTTTGTATTCAATCACTCACTCCCCAGAACCCACTTGTGGGGTTACACTGGGTATGTTGTTGTACTTAGAAAAGAATCACAGAGAAACAGAAAGGACAAAGAGGTTCACCTCACTCCTCAAAAAGAAATTCTAACTCAAAAATAAGAAAAGAGTGTTCTTCCCGTCATCATCCAAGGGGGTGGATCTAGCGGTCAATGGAGTGGACGAAAATCATGGGAAATCAAGATTCAAATCCCAACACAGACAAAGCACGCTAGAGGGAGGTAGCAGGTCAGTGGAATAGTCCAACTATATGCAAGCTGACTCTTAACACCACCATTATAGAAATAAAAAAGAAACACTCTTCCAATCAACTAGTGATTAAAGGCTCAAGTAAAAATTAGTTCATGCCTTTACAGGCTCTAAATAAAGAGATCTTCGGTTTTGATTCTTTTTACCTTATTTAATCATATCAATTTTTTTATTTCATACTACCAATTACTATTTCAATAAATAATAATTCTTACATGAATTATTCATTAATTTCTTACCAAAGCATAATTAGAAACAGTGATCCAAACCATAAAGCCTTAAATGTCCTAAAGAAGTTATTGGAGTACTTTAATGAAGCCATATAAACTACCGAAGTAGAATCTTTTAGCAATTACTTTTAAAAAAATTAGTGAAGTCGAAAGGCCCATACTCAAACATAGATAAGATTGAAGACAGAGATGCCCCTATGGTAATTGAAGTACATACATGATCAAATAAGTTCATGCCAACTATGCATGCTCATTTACTTTCTTATCCTTGTTCCTGGAGTATCATCCCATCTTCATTTTTGCATATCCTTCTTTCCTGTGCAGTCCTTTCACTAGTTGAGTGAAAGGGTATAGCCTTTTAGTTGCTTTCTGTTCGAACTACTACCCCCCCCCCCCCACACACACACACACACCACCACCACAACAACAAACACACACACACACACGCCCCCCCACAACCAACTTCTCTTGTATGCTCAAATTTCACCCTTTTCTCTAGAATGTTTATAGGGAGAAAAACTAATCCTTCATCTAACCTCCTGGCATGTTCTAGTTTTTTGTTTTATTTATGATACTGCATGGCTCGCTGCCTCAATGTGTCCTTATACAGACAGCCCATAACTTTGCAAACAAAATACACTCAATCCTCCTAAGTGAATGAATCATTAGAGCCATCATAGCTTTAATATTGGCCTAAAATTCTGGAGCACTTTCTGCGTAGAAGTATATTATTTCAATTCCATGCTACGGCATTTTGTCCTAGTCCATGTAAACAAAGCAGAACAATAAGTACATACACTAACCCAAGTACTTCTTACAAAAGCTAATGAATTCAAATAAAGTCAACTGATAATAATCAAACAACGAGCGGTAATGACTTGAAATAAACTCAACTGATAGTAGGCAATCAATAAGAGCTAATACAACAACATACCCAGTGTAATCCCACAAGTGGGGTCTGGGGAGGGTAGAGTGTACACAGACGTTACGCCTACCTCATAGAGATAGGGAGGTTGTTTCCGATAGACCTTTGGCTTAGGTAAAAGGCATTTCAAAGCGGTTTGAAAAGGGCATACAGAAATCAACAAGAGCAAAAGAATTGCAATAAACTCAACATACAAGCAACAACTAACAAGAGCTAATGAAGTGAAATAAAGTGCAGCTACGGGAATGAAGAAGCGTATATTTGACATACAGCAAGTCAATAGCAAATTCCATGGCTTCAAAGGAGAAGAAGGCGAGGTAAAGAAGAAAACTTACAGCATAAACCAGACTCCACCAACCAAAGGAATGGCACCCCATATTAATCCACAAACAAGAGCCATCAATTGTCTCATCCAATGCAATACATCACCCAGTTGATCCTGCAAGTACAAGATAAAAACAATTACTAACTTGACCAATGTATAATACAGCAAAAACGGAAGCTAAAAGTCTAAGAAATATTTCCTTTCAGATTAATATTGTAACAAAGAAAAAGTTAAAACGTCTCCTGATTGAAAATTCTCTAAGTTTTAAAGATAACAGCTCCAATGCTCCTCACCAGCTTGAACCACCTTCTAAGATTAGTAAAATACATTTACAACTACTTATAACTGTAATATATGCAATTTTGTGAAGAGCAGCCATGAAACTTGAATAAATCACAAAACAATACTAAATTTTAATGTCTTACTCACTAGTCACGCCACCCACTACTCCAAATTTCCCACTACACACTCCGATATGATCAAAAGCCTATTAAGTGCTAATCTATTTGTGGGGTTCTTAGATTCATGGTTTCTCTCTCAGATTTCCAAGAATGTGGGAATTTTCTATTATTAGAAGGAATAAATCTACTTAAAACCGAACACCCATAAGTCAAATTTCGAAGTTAGCAACATAAAAGAGGAAAAAAACATCAATAAGATTAAACAATGTACAACTATCCAGAGTTCAAAAAGAAACAAATGAAAAATCAAACCTTATCCCAAGAAGCTTCGGGATCGAAAAGTTGTCTGAACTTAGACAAGTGACCATTCTGATGTTGGTCTTGTTGTGTAACATCTGAATTTGATTTCTTCCTTTGTCTCATGGTTAGATAAAAGAATAAATGTTAAAGCAAGAAAATCACACTTGTTTAGGGTTTTGATGAAATCGACAAAACCAATGTGTTGATGAGGTGAGGGAGTTGAATTAATGGTGGAGGAAGTATGTATTATAAAATTAGGAAAAAAATGATTGTAGATCTAGATTGAATATAAATAAATGATGATGGAGAATGCTGTAATGTTTGGTGGTGTTCTACTTTGGGTATATTTCTTTTTCTTTTTTGGGGCTTGATTTGGTTTTGTAGGCTGATTGGCACGTGGATACTTTTGATTTATATGGACTTTATTTTAGTGCTTTTCCTTAGGAGGTGACTTGACACAAATAGGATTTGTAAATCAAATTAATTTAACTTATCAATCATTAAGTAATTTAATACTAAAATATAACTTATTATATATTAATTAAGTATAATTAAGTGATAAAAGTATATGTGCAAACATATATCATGCATTTATTAGTTTGATGTAAAACATAATACGATTAGGAATGAAAATATTCGGGACAAAATGGGAGTGGCCTCTGTGGAGGATAAGATGCGGAAAGTGAAGTTTAGATGATTCGGAGATGTGAAGAATTGATGTGTAGACGCCCGGTAATGGTGTGTGAGAAGTTGGTTGTAGCCGGCTTGATGAGGGGTGCGTAGAGGTACAACAACAAAATACCTAGTGAAATCTCACAAAGTGGGAAAGGAGGGATAGATATAGGCCTAAAAATAATTGGATGAGGTGATTAGACAGGATATGACACAACTTCAACTCATTCCCGGAGTATTAGTATTATGTATTTTCGCATTCTTAGATTTCTATACTACTTATTGTTTCTTTAGCCTCAATTATTATATTCTTATACTGTTTTAGACTATTATGCTTGTTGCTACTGCCTTCCTTTTTCACCTTTTTTAGAGCCAAGGGTCTATGGAAACATCCCTCTACCTTCTCAAGGTAAGGATAATATTAGCGTACATTCTACTCTCCCCAGATCCCATGTGGAATCACACTGGGTTGTCGTTGATGTAAATATATGAAGCGCCAAGATAAAAGTATATGTTTCATATTAAGCAAATGAATCATGATATTTTTCTTGTATGTCGGCTTTTTATCATTTAATTGTGGTTGAAGCATCATAAATACTTAATTTTACTTTGTGAAAAAAATCATGAAATCAACGTTTCCAAGCCATTAGGCTTCTAGAAAGGACTTATTATTTATCTTATGTAAATACTGAACAAATATTTTTCTCGTGACAACGATATATCTTTGATAGGAATGCGTTAAAAGCTAATGATTTTTGTAAACGAGATTTTTGTTAAGCTTATACTCCTTACGATGAATAAATAGTATATATGGGACTTTGATTCACTAAATCTAAATTTTATCATAACTATGGTCTAAAAGCCATCATTCGAAATGAAAGTATAAGTGTGTCACTTTATCGTGAGCATATTTATTTCTATACACACATAAAAAGAAGGTTTGGAGATGCTTCAATATGTAGAATAAACAATAAGGGAAAAATAAATTCTGAATGTGATGTCAATATCACCTGTATCACTATATTATCGTCTTTCTTTCCCTTTTTAATTATATGAAAGCGAAACTAGAAACTTTAAAAATGTCTTTTTTAGAAAAATAAATAAAAATGAATTGATTAGTGTGGAGTAGCTTTGATCAATTTTCATTACAAGTAACTTTCTTTTTCTCGGAAAGGGCAAAATAATCGGTTATACTAATTAGAGAATTATCAAAGTGTTAAATGCTAAAAAAGTAACGACATGGTTTATGAAGATATGAATTGCGGATGGCATACAACATGCACAAATTGATTAGGATAACTAGCACACAGACCATGGACTGTTCTGTTATTAGAAATTTTTGGAATCAAAATCCTTTAAAATCTGAAAACCAATTAAAAATACAAGAATATTTATTATAAGGAGTGCCTCCCATTTAAATAGGTTTTACGCAACGCGAATCTAAATTAGTCGACCTGTAAATTATGAATACCAAATGATTATAGAAATAAGTATGAAAATCAATTATAAATGAAACAAAATATGAGATTGCCACTTATCAATTCAATATAATTTTGATGATCTAACTTGACTAATCAAGAAATCTAATCTCTAACCATGCTACTAAAGTACTAGTCAAATATTAAGAGGAGAATGTAATTTGCGGTTTGTAAATCTATTACTTAACTAAATATTTAGAAATATTTCCATTTCAAGCGTGTGAGTATAAACTAAATTACTTGTGTAAGTCGTAACCATTTTAAGAAAAGAAAGAAAAAGGAAAAATTAGAAACAAAATGGATGAACTAGAAAAGGATAATGAAAACAAACCCCTAAAATTCTGAAACAAAGAACCCACAACAAACCCTTCAAAAAATTAATGGACTTATAGGACAGTAGTGAGAACAAACAAAGGTTTATCCATTCTTTTGTCGAAATTAAGGGCTTTGTTGTTCCTATTTTAGAGGAAATCTGTCCAAAAGGTTTTTTTTTTTTTTTTTTGGTTATTCTTTAGTTTCTATTTACCCTTCTTTCACTACAAAACCTCCCAACAAGTCGAATTCAACTGTAAAACCAGTAAAAACCCCAATTAGAAACTACTTTAATCCTCAGTCACCAGTAATTTTTCTTTTTTACCACCCTTTTTTTTTTTTTTTTGGATAAGAAAGTATGGGTATTCCGTTTTCCTCTGTCATCGTACGGACAAGTGCCAAGTGTCAACTGTCTATTACAAAGACAATATACAAACATTAACCGTCACTTTAGGTTATATTGAAGCTTTTTTGGAAGGTTGATATTACTATGTTATTGATTAATTATATTAACTCAACTGACTTGAATATCATATTGGGTCTATATCTCATCAATAACTTACGAGACATAATTTGATTGAACTCAAAATTTATTTAGCTTTTAAATTTTATAATATTAAACATATCATGATAAATAAGAAATTTATCCGCACTCTCGCATACACTATATCACAAGTGCGTGTCATGTTTACATAAATTCCATTACTAATAACATTGTTCATTAATATATTCTTACTCAATTAATTACTTTATCATAGTAAATTACCATAAGTTAATGTATACACTTAATCAAGGTAATTTTATTCCTCAGAAAAGATATTATCATATATAGGAAACATACAATCTCAAATGAATTGCTACTGCTAAGATATTGATGCTTATAAAAGAACAAATACTACCACTAAATTCAACTATGTTTTCTCTTTGGTTATATCTTTAAAATTTAGAATGCTTCATCTCTAACTAGTTGAACAGTATTACTCCCTCCGTCTTAATTAATATGAAGATGTTTAACTGGACACGAAGTTTAACAAAGAAAAGAAATTTTTTGAATTTTGTGGTCTAAAACATGTTAGACATTTTTTGTGGTTAAAAATCATTTTTTAAGGATAAAAATGAAAATGTTATTGAATATAGATTTTTTTTTTCAGACTGATTAAAAAGAAAAAACGTCATACGGGACGGAGGGAGTATTAAATTACACATGCTTAGTTAGTGAAGTCACTTAGAAATAATTCGAAAATAAAATGAAAAAGAAAAAAGAAAAGCACAAAATTGAAATAAAATTGGCTGGCTTCGGTGACTGAACGTTTTTCTCGATGACCAGTTGATCGGTAAGTTGTAACACGTGGCATGATCCACGTCCAAGCTGGCAGGGATTATATGGGCCCACCATTTGTCGAGTAACCGGGTCTTTAGGTGGTTTCTGTGACACAAACCTGGTACTTGCAAGTGCATCTACGGGCTTTAACCGTTAGAGCCAGTAACTGTATAAAGAACTGGGGGTTTAAGACACATACATACATGCGTGGTTTCTCTTCAGGGTTTTATATTTTCCCATGAACAAAGACATTCATCATCACATAACAATTATTATGGGGTAGACTTATTTTCCTGATGCTTTTCAAATGCTTATTTCTTCTCAGAATTATCCCTTAAATTTTCTGATCTTGAATTGTTTTGTTGCTCTATGGGATTCTTTTTTCATGGTGATTCTTGGATATGAATGTAGACGTAAATTTGGTCGCTCTAAGGTGGGGTTGTTCATTTTGTTTGATTTGTTTCTTAAATTGATAAGGTTACAATCTTTGCTTAAGAACTTGGTTTGCTTGGAGAGAAAAATCTCGCTAAGGTTAAAGAAACCGTTTATTTTGAGAATGACTTGGTAAATTTTCATGGTTTGTGTTTTTTATAAGGTTTCTGTGAGACCAGCAGAGCATTCTTTGGATTCTTAACTGTCAACCTTTTACCTTTCGTCTGAATTCGGAACATCTTGTCGTGAACCTTTATTTTTCTGTCCTCATTTCTTGGATCCAAAAGCTTTTCTCTTTTTAAAATTCAGGGTATGTTGGATTAGATCTATGTGTCTTTCTCTTGTTTTAGTTTTGTTGATCCGATACTCTGCTATTGTGAGGGGAGGGGTGGGTGCGTGGTGTAGGCAGGGGCAGAAGGGGTTCATCCAAACCCCCTTCGCTCGGAAAATCACACTGTATATACAATATTTCTTTTTTATGTATATATAGTTAATGACGAACCCAGAATCCTACTTTCGCCACTGGGGTAGGTATTGGGATATTCATTATTCTGACAGGTTCTGGGTGGGGCCTTTTCAGTTTTTAGTATCCCCTTTTTAAATTTGCACAATTTACTTTATCCCTCGTTAGAAAATGCTTTCTTTATCCCCCTAAACAAAGGATGCATGGAAGAGGGTTCTATGTATGTTCTTTATTGGTGTTGAAAGTTTCTATTAAGATGCACAAGACTAGATTTTGTAACTAATATGCTTTGATTCCGACTGATCATGAAAATGCCGTATTCGAACGTCTATATGTTTCTTGTCATTCTTATTGTGTTGTTCTGGTAATGGTTATTTTCATCTTTTCCCAAACTCTGATATAGGAAATAAATAACCTTGGTGCCTTTTTCAAACTTGCTTCTCTTTTTTGTCTATTTACTGGAGAGTAGGACCTTGAAATATCATAGAGATCTTGCAATTCTAAGTAATCTGCGCTTCGAGCAAACATAGAATTGGAAATAGCTTTTATGTTCATCATTCATTTGCTATATGATTCTTTGCAATTTTTGTATGTATTTACCTGCCCATTGAAATTAGAATCGGACTATGATGACATCAGTCAATTTTCTCGGGATCAAGCGGCAAATCATGGTTGAAATGTGTAGTTTGACTGTGTTTCTAAATGTGAAGCTTTCATTTAAAATCTAGCAGAACTTATGGTATGACAACAGCTCTAGATATGATTTAAATATATCAGATGTTAATCTAATAGCTTGGTCGATAACCAGCATTTAAGTGTCAATAAATTAAGATTATGACACTGAGGGGGTGAGTTTAGCATAATGTTTCTAATACAAGGTGCTAGTTTTGTTGGATTTGTTTCTACTGGCATCTAGTGCTATATCAAACGCCGGTGATTCTGTTTATTTACCCTTTTTGCCCTGAATAAAGGGAACTTCAACTCGAGGATTGTTTTGTTTCAATTTACGTTTTAGCTTAGGTATGACTTAGTTAATGATGAACACAATGTTATTTTGCGTAAATGTCTCGATTTATAATGCTTCTGATTTTGCAGGCCTCTTTCTGTTTAGACTATTTGGTGCAGTTGACCACAGGAGTTGTGTAACATGAAGTTTTTAGGCTGTAAAATTGACCAAAAATTCGCTGTTATTTTGTGTTCTTCGGATCTTTCTTGGTATGGTTGATGAGATATGGTGTTGCAGAAGAGGTTAGATTATGGATTCAATGGCTATCAGGTGCCTCCTATACCTCGAGCTACCAGATCGGCTAGGGTAATCTCACTTTTCAGATGCAATAGTTGCCTTTTCAGTATATTCCTCTGCTATCGTGCCACTTATCCTGATCTTATTTCCCTTGTCAATTTCTTTAGAGAAGGGGCATTATTAGGGGGAAAGCTGATGGCGATGGAAGCTGTCCCTTTGACTTGTTAGCTACTGTAGCTGGCAAGCTGCTCGGGGAGGGAGAAAAGGAGCAAGTTGCAATTGTGAAAGATGAAAAGGTAAAAGAGCACGAGGATAGATCTCTTAAGGAAAAACATTATACTGAAGGCTGTTACGAGCCGGGGTTCATCATTTCTGAGCTTGTCTCACAAGCTCCAGTTGTAAATCGTTCTTTAAGCGAACTGCCACATGCACAAAATGATACGATCTCTGGACCTTCATCTGTCACTATGAGTTCTGATTGCTCGGAGAAGTTTCCCTTTGCTAAACAATTTGTAAATGGTGAAAGCAGCGAGGAACATGGAAACCTTTCTTCAAAGACAGAACGGGAGGCATCTGGCTGTGGAGTCTTTTCCAGTTGTACATTAGACACCGAAAATGATAAACAGATTAAAATTGAGCTGTTAAATAATACTAAAGTTTCTACTAATAAGGGGGCTTCAGAGTTCCCTGATGTTTGGGATAAGAAACCTTCGACACGTGTTACTTCAGATGAAAGTGTAAAGTTATCTCTGTCTACATATCCTGCTCCTTGTAGGTCCTTTCCGGCGATTCGGAATGATGTAAATCTAGCTAATAAAGACGATGACGAAAACTCTGGGTGCACTCAACCTAGCACCCCAAATAAGGCCTCTGGGTCGGCACCACGTGTACGAGATTGGCCAATTAAGAAGTTACTAGCTTCCAAGTATTGGGAAGAAAATCTAAAATCTGATCACGAGGGGCATGCCAATTCTGGTAAGTATTTGCTTATTTATGCAATCCTTCGTATTCACTTGCTTTGTGGAGTTTGACACGAGGAGGACTTTCCCAGGTAGTGGGAAAACAATGCATGTTTACCACAACAGAAACATTGGCTATAAGCACCAAAGGTCTCAAAGGGATTTTCCTTTCAAGAAAAGAAAGCTCTTTAAATGTGGCTCGTTCTCTAATTCTGATGGAGAGATGAGTACTGATGGAGGAATAAATAGTTTTCCCACAAATGACTTACATGGAAATGCTTCCGGTAGTAGTAAAGCATCTTCAGGAGGTTTGTTCTCTTTAGAGTTCATGCTTTTTATGCAAAAACATGCACATGACTCGGTTGTCACTTGCATGCATAAACGTGTATGTGTTTCAATTCCTATTGATACTTATTTCCATCTGCATATTGACACCGACAGGCTGTGCAGCGGCTGGGACGTCAGTCTTCAATGGAGGTCGTGCGTCCTTCAGGCCTGAGGATTCCCATGGTGAGAGATTAAGATCTTCAGGTGAGTCACATATTGCACATTTACCGCTTTCGAATTTTTGAAATTGGATTTATACTTTATCGACTTAATTTTATTTTTATTTCACAATTGGGCACGCTAGATCATATATCTATATGCTGATAGATAGATCGACCGGTGGATTTGCACCTCCCATAGATATGTTAAATCTTTAGCCTGTAAATTCAATGACTGAATATTACCTCTCGATGATCTTGAATCGGATCAATATCATTCTTTTGGAGATATCACATCAATTCTTTTGTATCCCTGCTCTATCATTCAAGAGGTTCTAATACAGACTTTTTTTTCTCTTTGTACAGTTAAGTTTAGAATCAAGTCCTTCAGGGTTCCTGAGCTTTTCGTTGAGATTCCAGAAAATGCAACTATTGGTTCTTTAAAGGCATGTGAAAAGCATTAGCCCCAAATAATAATCCACTTTCTCAACAGGATCCTATGATCAGTATTCTTCCTCGTGCTCAAATTTCAATGTGGAAAAGCACTATTCATGCTTCTAATATTTTGCAGAGGACCGTAATGGAAGCAGTGACTGCTATACTTGGTGGAGGACTGCGCATCGGTGTAGTTTTTCAGGGTAAGAAGGTTAGAGATGATAACAAAACTTTACTGCAGACCGGAATTTCTCATGATTACAAGCTTGATGCTCTGGGCTTTTCACTGGAGCCCAATCCTGTTCAAACTTCCCAACCTCTTGGTCCAGACTGTCGTTCTTGTGTACTTCCTTATGATACACCTCGACCACTAACAAGGTATTCCATTTGTCGATCTCTGGTGGGTATTAGGATTATAGCCATTTCTATTATTGAGCTGCTGCTGCTGCTTCAATAACTGCCAGTTATATGGGTAAATTAGAAGTCAATAACTTCTTTCAACTCTTCGCGGGTTGTTTCTAGTCTTTCTAACCTTTCTAGTATCTTGTCCCCCTCCCCCACTTTTTTGGGATAATTACATTTTTGGACCGCTAAAAAAAATAATAGTCAACAAATGTATAGGTTTTGTATATTAAGTATAAATATACATATTGTATACATAAATATACATATCGGTGTGTATGTTTCGTATATTTTGGCTAGGGGCCGTAATTAATTTTGGTCGACGAACTAAAAATGAAAAGCCCAAGCACCCCCCCCCCCCCCCCCCCCTTTTTTTTTTTGTCTTTGTTAGTACTTTCTTTGTGGAAAGGGGGTGTCTTTAAGCTTTTAAGCTTTACTTTGGGAATTACGTCCTCTTAAAAACGTTCTAGAATCAAAAGTCCTGATGATTTTGCACTGTTTATGTGACCAGGTGCCAATCTCCTGCTACTGTGGTTCATACTGGCATTCAGCAGGGTAGATCTGATGATCATACAGGAACAAGTTTGAGTAACTTTCTTGAAAGTGACCATGAGTCAGCACCATCTTCTCATTACACGGCATTGGAGAAAATTTCTGCAAATTCAAGAGCATTGGTTCCAGCTACTGCAGTAAATGCAGAAGCCTTGTCTGTGGTTCCATTGCGGAAGCCCAAGCGATCCGAGTCCACACAGCGTCGAATCCGTAGACCTTTTTCTGTTGCTGAAGTGGAAGCACTTGTTCAAGCTGTTGAGAAGCTTGGAACAGGAAGGTATGTTAAGAAAAATAACACTATTTCACAGGTAAGGCCATTCATACACCTTCTGCTGAAATGAGCTAATGCTCTGTTGTGTATCGAAAGCTTACCTCTTGAGTTCTTTTTTATGTTTTTCAGTTATTGTTTTGTTGTTTCGCAGATGGCGTGATGTGAAACTGCGAGCTTTTGATAATGCCAAACATAGAACTTATGTCGATTTGAAGGTATAACATTTTTCACTTGCTCTTGCTTTTCAACATCCTATCGTCCACAGCACAGCGAATCCACTACAAGAAAAACTGGAATTGGCTATGAACTTCATTGCAAATCAGTCACTAAATTATAGTCCCATTACCTCTTTTATGCTTAGCTTTCTTAACTATAGCTGGTTCATTCTTTGCATAATTAATTATAAATCTGTGGAGTCTCATCCTAAAATTTGTTGCTTCTTCAAGCTAAAAACTTATTTGGTTTTTAAAGTTGCTAACTTGCGTCTTTTATTTTATTTCCATTACATTTACATTACTTAACAAAATCTTCTACGATATACTCATTGTAATCGCATGACATGGAATTTAATTGACGGTTGTTCAGGACAAATGGAAAACTCTGGTGCACACAGCAAGAATATCCCCTCAGCAAAGGAGGGGTGAGCCCGTGCCACAGGAGCTCTTGGACAGGGTCCTCACCGCTCACGCTTACTGGTCCCAACAACAAGCCAAGCAACAGATGAAACAACCATCGGAGACTTACCTTCTCCTCTAGGAATAAGATGTAGATGGGGGAGTGAAGAAGAGTTTTGATTATTTTGTTAATGTAAAAAGTCTTATGTTAAAAGAAGTATTACCAGGGAAGATAAATTAGTTAGAACCACATACAGTTCCTCGCATGGAGTGGGGGTGGAATCTGGCACTTGTAAATGTTTTGATAGAATAAAGTGCTTTGCTAACAGAATTTTTTTGTGCCAAGACTAATTTGGCACTAAATGCTTCTTTTCTTGGAAAGAAATTCTTTCTAGGGTAAGGGTGTTGTACTTTTGTAGTTAACTGGTCGTTCAATGGAAAAAGGAAAAGAGAAATGTAGTCATATTCCCTATTTGATTGTAAAACTTAGTTCAATATTATAATATGATTCTATGTTTTTTTTGGACATGATCAGTTTCAATTTTCAGATTTTAATAGATAGAACAATTAATATTTATTTTGGTTCATCTTGTGTACTAGTACTGCTACCTTGAACTACTCAGAGCTATGTTTTGGGTTTAAGCTCCGGGGAGAAACCTGATAGGAAGTGTTTCTCTTTTTAATGTACCTTATGAATCTTGATTAGTCGGGTAATGGGTATCAGATATTAGAGGGTTATACAAAGCAAATGAGATTCTTGATGAAAAACAACGCATCCATCTACACACGATAAGTGATGTGTATTACCACTTTAACTTTTAAGTACTAAGATTATGTCAATTTTATTTGTGTAAACATGTCTACCAATTAACAAGACACTTATGTTCTGGAATGTCATAATCCTTTTAAACTATATTATTGTTTACCTTATTTAAACAGGAAATTTGTTGTCACTTTTAAATGAATCATTGTTTTGATAATTGATAGTAATAGACTTATTATATGCTGAAAAAGCGATGTCTACTGTCCCAAAGTCTGACAACAACTCTTACAATTAAAAAGTGTTTGAAGTTTCACGTTTCGATCGTCTTTCTTGTATGTTCAATTTTCTTTTTATTCTCTATTATTCAACAAAGGATGATCGACGATCTTGAAATCTTTACATTTCTTTCTTTTAATTTGCAGTTCATTCACTTTTAATTGTAGTAGTTACTAGTACTAGTGACCAGAGGCGGATCTAGGATTTGAAGGGGGATGCCACAATTTTCTTCAATGTACATCTTGTTAGGAACGTGTATTTGAGTCGGGTCCATCTCTTTTTAGTTTATTCGGGTCAACATAATAGACTTTTTTAAATTTTCAAATATGAAATTACATCTCAAAAATCAAGAAACGAACATAATTAGCATCTTAAACAAGGAATGACACTCATTAACAACAAAGTAAAATCAACATTTTCACCACCGGACTTGCATCTCTTATGTATATTTAAAAGATGAATTTGCACAAGTAAAATAACATCTTCAATAAGGGAATTACACCAATCAAAATAAGAAAAATAATAGAAAAATTCTTCAATAAGTAAATACACCCCATAAATAAATGTAGAATTAGATAAACTACGAGTTCTCAAAAATAAATCATAAATTTCATGTTTTTTCTAAGCAATGCTTATGAAATTTCCATCAAAATTTAACTAGTAAAGTGATTTAAATTAAATTTAACAATTATACAATAGCATAAATTTTTATAATACACTCCCTCCATCCATTTTTATTTGTCCATTATATTAAAAATATAAGTCCACTTTTACTTGTAAGTTATATGGTTTGAAAAACCAAGACATAATTTACCATTTTACCCTTATTATTAAGTACTCCAATTCATTTCTCATTTTTTTTGTTGCTTATTAAGAGTTTCCCAAGTCAAATATAGACAAGTAAATATGGACGGAGGGAGTAATAAACAAAAGAAATTATTAAAAAAAATGAATTTTGATCTCAATCCAAAATTCCCATTGAGACCCAAGTTTTTTGATTTAAATACTCACAAATTTGAGATTAAGAAAAATGCTTAATTTAAGAGATTTTGAAGTTTTATTTGTGTGTTCTTGCTAGAGATCACAAATAAAATAATAGAAAAGTGGAAAAATAATATAAATAATAAAAAGATAAATAGAAAATTGAGAGAGCCGAAAAGAGAATTAATGATACAAAGGAAGTAAAAAGCACAAGAAAAATGGGAGTCAGAAATGTTCAAGATATATTCAAACTTGTGTCTATCAGCCATAGCACATTTATCTAATTTAAGACTGGGAGTGACAAGATCAAATATTTAATCTAATTTAAGCAAATTACAATATAAATATATAAAGAAATTATTAATATATGGGGTGTCATGCACCCGACACTTTACGGTGGATCCGCCGCTGCTAGTGACTATCTATGATGACCTAAATATTTAACTTTGAAATAACAATGCGCAGCCAGATATGTTGGCCCCACGCACTCACCATGCAAAGTTATTACCGACTAGTCAAAAATATTTAATTTTGGAACCTTTCACGAATCATCCGGTTCATATTTTTGCTAGTTTTCTGTTAAGTGGATGAAGTTTTCATCAATAATCCATATGAAGAAAGCATATTTCAATTAATATAATTGATTTGCTCAAATCCTTATAAAGTGTCTTTGTTCAATCATTTGTCCCCTCCATCATAAATTTATTAAGTTTTTTGACTAGGGAAGTAAAATAAGACGTTCTTGTTAATAGTTGCATTATCGTAGTATAATTTCTTGTGCTCTAATTTATGCTATTATGCTATTATCTGTTATTTCCTGTGCTTTGATTATTCTATATTATATGTGTCGCTTGCGTTACTTCATTTCCATATCGCTTTGAATCTCTTAGCCGTATCTGACCTCTTTTTATATTTTTATTGAGCCGAGGGTCTCTCGGAAATAACCGTCCTACCTTGGTAGGAGTAAGGTCTGCGTACACTCTACCCTCCCCAGACCCCACGTTTTGGGATTTCACTGGATTGTTGTTGTTGTTGTTGTGTTGTTGGAAGTAAAATAAGACGTTCATGATTCCCTATGGTACCAAGATTTTCACTTGATATATAAATAATGGCATAATACTTAATTTCGTGTGGTTAAGACTTGAGTGGGTATCCAATGTTAGAATAATAATTAGCAGTTTGTTATGACTGAGCACAGTGGCAGATTCAGAATTTTCGGCTCGTGGGTGCTCACTTCTTTTAATATAAAATTATTACAAATTGCATAGTATAAGTGCACAACTATTTAAACGTGATAATTTAAAAAATTAATGAGAAAAATACTATTTATATTACCATTACAAAAAAAAAGACTTTTCACTTTTTGAAAAAGAAAAAAAAGAATTAGGTTGAAGGATTTCTTAGCAAAATTGCCAAAACTTCTCAAGAGAAATTAGAAAAGTGATTGGAAAATGATTTTTCTCTTTTTCTATGCCACAAGAGATTACATAAATGTAAAAGGAAATTAAAAACTAAACGTACAAGTAAACAAAGAAAGCAAAAAGGAAGAACAGGGAAGACTATATTGGGGGTAAAAGGAGGAACATACAAAGTGTCAGCTAAAATGAGTTTGGTTTATAAAAACATTTATGCCAGCTGAGAATCGAACCCTCAACACACTTCACAAAGTACGACCTTCAAGCCAACCACCTGACCAAAGCACCCGATAGGCTTTTCGTTCACTGGGTGCTACTACGTCAACATATATTTTTTTCCATCAGTTTCTATATAGATATATATAATTTATGTTGGGGTTAATGGGTACTCGAGTACTCAGTCGGCAATACGTGAATCCACCCTTGACTGAGCAGTAATCCTTCCGGTCCATTTTATTTGTCATATATTTTTTGGGAAAAAGGACATTGAGAAGCCATCAGCAAAAAAAAAAAAGGCTCAAATAGGTCCCATTTTGGGTTTAATACCCCGAGTTGGTCGTTCGGCCCAAAGTAATGTCAAGCGCTAGTCGCCCAGTCCATTCACCGCAAAAAAAAAAAAAGGACTTTTTGTGGATCAAAAAGTCGTCACTAAAAAGGTTCGCTACAAAAAGAACAGGACTATTTGTGGCGACTTTAGTCGCCGCTAAAGATCAACAAAAACATTTAAGCCTTCAAAAAAATATCCCAAAATATGTATAATATGTGTATACTTAGTAAGTATATGTTAATTGAGCCTTCAAAAAATATCCCAAAACATGTATAATATGTGTGTACTTAGTAAGTATACATTAATTGAGCTTTCAAGAAATATCCCAAACCAAGTATAGTATGTGTATAATTAGTAAGTATACATTAACTATACATCTAGTAAGCATAATTTTGTATGTTGATTATACATTTATTATACACAAATTATACAACTATGATATATTTTCTATACATATACTTTAGAGACACATATTCTATACGATAATGATACAGTTTCTATACGTGTGATACATTTTTTCTATACATATACAGTAGTGATACATATTCCATACAACAATGATACAGTTTCTATATGTATGAGACATTTTCTATACATATACAGTAGTGATACATATACAACAATGATACAGTTTATATACATATGCTGGAATTAGTTGAAAAATGGTTAGAAAATGAAATTATTTTGCAAAGGCTGAAAAACGACTTTTTAGATTCTTGGGCCATCGGGTGTCAATAGTTTCACCCGGATGGCCATTTGTATCCTTTTCCCTATTTTTTTTTACACATTTGTTAAAACAACATTAACTAATTTGATTAAATTATTAACTCAATTTATGACTATTCTTTTTTTCACCACATTTATAGGATAAGAATAAAGTTGAAAACTAATAATTAATAATGATAGCTATTTTGAACCAACTATTTTCAGTAGCTCGGCAATTAAATTGGGCTGAGGGAGCTCGTTGTATGAGTCATTGAACCTGAAAAAAAAGAAAATGAGAAAGTCGAGGGCGTGGACGAGCAATGGTTTCAATTATCAGTTCAATTTTGTTCCAATTGCTGTTCATAGTCTAGCAATATTCTATTTTTAGAATTTTCTAATTAAGTATAATTTATTTCTATCTAACTCGAGTTACTATTCTTTAACGTTATTTATAGGCTCATAATTTAGATCTTATGAACTATGCGGAGAAAATGAAAAAGAAACTATCTGAAGATTGGAATAAAGTTGGAACATTTTTTGGTTGAATCGCATTAGAATATTCGACTTATTGTAATCATTATTATGGCCTTACTTTTATATAACATCTTTCTTGACTAAAAGTGAGGAAATATATAAGATAATTCCGTTCCAAATTTGACCAATTTGCTTCCTCTCCAAGTATTACTCCACCTATATAAAGGTAGTGTGATGTAAACAACACGGTGTGAACACGGGTTTTAATAGAAAATTAAATTAAAGTAAATATCTGACCATTTGATAAATTATCTATGTGCGATTTCACAATTCCTTGGTATCAGAAAACATTATCTGACAATTTCTAAATTCACAAACACAAAACAAAATGTTTAACATAATAACCTCGTTATCCTCATTTCAGGTTTGATCTATTTTCGTATTTTTACATAGTTAATAAAAGAGTATTAAAATCTAACTAAACAATGTTCAATTCAAACTAGCACCACGAATTCAAATTATAACATCTTAATCACTAAATTATCCTTTAAAACCTGTTACCACATTTCGTACACGAAACAAAGTGACTGGAGAATTATATATACTCATGAATTATATATTGCCTTTTCCTTACTGGCTGAACGAAAAGATCACTGATGATATAAAGGCAATTCACCGTGGATTTAATAAATTATGTATACTCATAATATATATATAAATGACTTTTATCTATAAATATAATTTATTAATTATAACAAGTTACTTACCATATTTTGTAAGCGGTTACTAACTAAAAATAATTTTATAGTTAAGAAAATAATTTAATAATATAATCATTATGTAGTTAATATATAAGCGTTTAGAATTGAAGCTTAATGCACTTATGATATAAAAATTATCTACGTGATCGGATTATGTATAAGGAAGTTACAAATAAATATTTATAATAAACATAAATTAATGACTTGAATAAAATTAGTAGTAATTAATTGTAATCACATATTATACCTCATTGATATTATATAATTTCATAAGTTCATCAACTTAAATTCATCTGCTACAAAGAAACTCATCATAATCTTTATTAATTGGGTAAAAATTTATCAAATTCAATATTTATAGTAACACGATGAATTCATGATACATACGTATCCCTAACCTAAATAGTTTCCTATATATTACACCTCATGTACAATTAAGAGACACACTAGAGATAGAACTAGGGTTTAGACCGTGGTACAAAAGATCGCCGTTCATCATGTCTTCCGTTTTCGCTATACGAAGAACCTGTAAGTTTTTGTGATTAATATGATTTGCATTCCGTCTTTCGCTTTTGCTTTACGAAGAACATATAAGTTTCTATTATCAATGTGATTTGATGTAAATATTCAATTTCTTTACTTTTTTCGCCTATACCAATTGTCTGCACAGAGTCACCGATGAGAGGGGCCTAGGGGTTCGTTCCCCCTGTCTCCCCCCTAACTCCGTTAAGAAATCATCCCATCCCATCACAGTAAAATCGTCCTGTCCCACTAAATCATTCAATCCCCCGTTCATCCTACTTAAATTAGAAAAATCATATTTGTATGTTTTGGTTTTGTAATGTTATCAATTCAAGTTTGAAATTTATTATAAATTTGTGTCCATTTACTAAATTTATGTAGTCTTATATCACACTATAACTTTTTATGATTTTTTAATGCTTAAATATTAATAAAAACAGATAAAAAACCCATTAAGTCCCGTTCCCTCCCGTTAGATAGATAGCTTTAAGTGGAAGTGTGGGGATGCTCGCACTAATCAGGGTTGGTACAGTGCAGAGACACTTATGAGAGGGAGACGGACAAAAAGAAGATTTGATACCCATCAATACTTCTGAGGTGTCCAATTGACTGCCGTTAACGGGTTAAAACCTCGACCCGTCAAGTTTTATCTCTTCAATACTTTTTAACTTTGTTTCTTTCCTTCTCCTTCACAGAAGGTTCCTTTTCCTTTTCTTGGCTTAATAAAGGCGCAGCCTTGACTCTTCGCTCTTGTGCATCTAAAACTATTTTTGCCTTTCTTATTTCTCTTCCAAAAAAATAAAGTGAGAGAGCCCTCTGCCTCCCATTTTTCACTTCACCGCTCAAAGTTACTTTTGCTGTCATCTCTTCACTTCACTCTAAGGTATGCACATATTAAACAAAGAAACGGGGTTTAACTTTTAAAGTTGAGATTTTTCCTAAATTGGGTTTTTCTTTTCTTTTAATGTTGATTTTTCTTGAAGTTTTTTCCCCTTAAAAACTTCAAGAAAGAAGAAAATCATGGTGTTTCTTTCTTTATCTTTCAGTTTGGTGTTTTCTTTCATTTCTTGAAGTTTTGCAACTCGGATTTGATCTTTATTCTTTCTTTTCTTTTCTTTTATGTGGGTGTATGTATGTACATCTTTGAATTGACTGTTTTTCAGGACTTCGCATTTTCTAGGCTGATATACTGTAGATTTGTTCTTTGTCTTCTTTTTTATTTAATTTTATTTTTGTGTTTCCATTTTGAGTCATATTATTAACTCTATGCTTTGATTCATTTGGTGATATCGTTAATGGTTGTTTTGGTTTATTGCCATTAATGGGTCTTAGATCAGTATTCTGTTTCCACTAATGTTTTTTGTGCTTGTTGAATTTGTATCTCTATTAGTAGTATGCAGTCCTTTTTTTTTAGTTACTTCATGTTAATAATCTCTGGAGAAATAGTAACCTTTTGCCTTTTGGCCCTTTATTGTTGGGCCTCTTTCAGATGTTAAACCAGACATGAAGTTGGAAAAAAGTTGATTGATTTTCTTCATAATTTCAGTAATTAATTTAATGATTATGCAAAGTCTTAGGTTTTGTTTCCACCATTATCTGTTTTTTCTATTGTCTTGAAGTCTTATAATGATATTAGCCAGTATAAGTTTTCGGTAAATGAAATAGTTATCCCCTTTTCAATATATGCATATCCTAGGGCATTCTCATTGTATATTTCAACCTTACAATATCCTGTTGCATTCCTCTTTTTTTTGTTTTGTAGATTTTTTTGTAAACAACTGCAATGGATCCTCGATTCAATCCGTTGCCTGATCCTGGGAACACTTTCGAGTTTGAAGATCAGATCAATTTGCCAAGCTTTGAGGAATCTCTGGAATTTCCTCAGAATTATAACAATGACTATGCATCTTTTGGTGTCCCTTACACTGCACCAAGCCAAAACATTGATAATTTTGCTCCATCCTCAAACGCTAGCTCGGAAGTAGACTCTCCAGATGATCACTACTCTGATTCTCTATTCAAGTACCTAAATCAGATACTAATGGAGGAGAATATTGAACATAAGCCGAGCATGTTTCATGATCCGCTTGCTCTAAAAGCTGCTGAGAAATACCTAAATCAGATACTAATGGAGGAGAATATTGAACATAAGCCGAGCATGTTTCATGATCCGCTTGCTCTAAAAGCTGCTGAGAAATCCTTATATGAAGCCCTTGGCAAAACGTACCCTCCTTCACCATATCGTACCCCTTCTCAGTTAGAAAGCCCAAGTCCAGACAGCAGTTTCCCGACTTCCAGTGACCATAGTACAAGTAGTAGCAATACGCATAGTAATTCCACCGATCGTCACTGGATTGTTGATCCAGGTGAATCTAGGTTGCCTGTGGGGTCCATCCAACCTTTGCTGCAGAGTAACTCAGAGGGGTCCCGTGGTTCTTTAAACAACTTTGCTAACTCGAATGGCCCTATGAACTCTTTTTTAAACCCTAATGTTGTTTCAAGCGTGTTTACTGATAGCGAGTCTATCTTACAGTTCAAGAGGGGGATGGAGGAAGCTAATAAATTCCTTCCAAATCTTAGTCAATTTGTCATTGATTTGGATAACTATACGTTGCCTCCAAAGACGGAAGAAGTGACCAAAGAGGCTGTGGTCAAGGTAGAGAAGGATGACAGGAATCACTCACCTAATGGCACGAAAGGAAGAAAGCATCAGTATCCTGAGGACAGTGATTATGGAGATGAAAGGAGCAATAAACAATCAGCAATATATGTTGAGGAGGAGGTTGAGTTATCAGAGATGTTCGACAGGGTTCTCCTGCTGGGCGATACAATATGTTGTGATGGGAATGACAAGTCTGAAATGCCATCTAAAGTAGACAAGAGTTTGGATCAGAATGGACATGGAAAAACTCCTGCTAAGAAACAAGGGACTAAAAACGAAGCTGTGGATCTAAGGACTCTCTTAATTAGCTGTGCACAATCGATTGCTTCTGATGACTACAGAACGGCATATGAACAGCTAAAGCAGATCAGGCAGCATTGTTCTTCTACTGGTGATGCATACCAAAGGCTGGCCAGTGTATTTGCTGATGGCCTTGAAGCCCGGTTGGCTGGCACCGGCACTCAACTATATGCTGCCCTTGCTCCGAAAAAGATAACAGCTGCTGAGAAATTGAAAGCATACCAGGTTTACCTTTCGGCATGCCCGTTCAAGAAAATATCAATATTCTTTGCAAATAAAATGATCTTTCACACAGCATCAAATGCCAAGACATTACATCTCATAGATTTCGGTATACTTTATGGTTTCCAGTGGCCAATACTCATCCAACTTCTCTCACAGTTACCTGGTGGGCCTCCAAAGCTTCGTATTACTGGAATAGACCTTCCCCAATCCGGCTTCAGGCCAGCAGAAAGCTTAGAACAGACGGGGACCCGCTTGGCGAAATATTGCGAGCGCTTTGAAGTACCGTTCGAATATAACGCTATAGCAACACAGAATTGGGAGAATATTAAAATCGAGGACTTGAAACTTGTAAGCGGTGAGACTGTCGCTGTGAACTGTCTTTTTCGTTTTAAGAACCTTCTGGATGAAACAGTTGTGATAGACAGTCCGAGGGATGCGGTTCTGAGCTTAATTAGAAAGATGAATCCAGATATTTTCGTGCAAGCTGTAATCAATGGATCTTATAGTGCACCCTTCTTTGTTACTCGCTTCAGGGAGGCTCTCTTCCATTTCTCAACTCTTTTTGACATGTTTGATGCTACTTTACCCCGTGATGATCAGCAGAGGTTGCATTTCGAACAAGATTTTCTTAGACGCGAGGCAATGAATGTCATTGCTTGTGAGGGTTCTGAGAGGGTTGAAAGGCCTGAGACGTACAAGCAATGGCAGGTCCGTAATATGAGGGCTGGATTCAAGCTTCTTCCGTTGAACCAATTCCTCATGCAGAAGTTAAGGTGCAAGGTGAAAGGGGGATACAATCGAGATTTTGTGTTCGATGAGGATGGCAAATGGATGTTACAGGGTTGGAAAGGCCGGATAATATGTGCTAGTTCGTGTTGGGTGCCAGCATAGAAGTATCTGAAACATTGTTTTAGTCAGACTTAGTTTATAAGGATGCTGTTATGTAGCCAAAAACGACGTGTTCTTAGCTATTTTGTACATAATGCTGGCTCTAGAAAGGATTAGTCGCTGATCTTGATTTGGTGTGGTGAAACACATGTATGAAATGTTAGTGTGACTTAGCGTTGCTTGTCAGTCTACTTGTGATTGTTCTGTAAAATTGGCCTAATGGAGTTGTTGTCTATTGAGTTCAATTTTCATTACGGAGAAAAGAGGATATTTGAAAGCCATTATGTTGCAACTTTGGTTTTTGAAGCTACATTTTTCAACTTTGGTTTTTGAAGCTACATTTTTTATCTGTTCTTTCTCATGTCCTTGGCATTAGTTCTCTCTAGTTTTCCTTCCTATCGTCTAACATATTCTTATGATAATAGGACTTTTGGTAGAACTTTCCTATTGCTTTGACTCTTCATGAATGTCGACGGGTGTGTGTCACATTCTCCAATAATAATGCATTTTTAAAGAATTCAACATAAGTGCGGCAACATGTTTAGAAAGGTCGAACAACATACTCCTAGCATTGTTTTGTTTAACCAACGAAAAACTAAAAATAAATCCTGACGTAGAAGTACTGAAAAAACTGACGAAGACATGTGAATATGCTTAAAAAAAGAAGATAATGTCAGTAAATAGATTCGTTGATTCTGAGACAAGTTTTAGCCGATATTTGCCCTTACACTACCTTTAAGAATACTATTGATTTCATTTTATATATATTACATTTTTTTTTACCATTACTCCCTCCATTTCTAAGTAAATGATGTTTTAGCCTTTTCATTTTATTTCAAGATAAGTGGTGATTTAAGATTTTAAGAGGAAATTAATATTATTCTTCTAAAATTAGTTTTATTTACAAAATCAAAAATTATTAAATAGCTTTTTTTTTCCTAGGCATTTGATTAGGGGTAAGTTAGTAAAAACACTCATAATTTTCTAGGAGCGAGCAATTTCTTAAAAAGTGTGCATAAACTAAAAACACAACTTATTATGAAACGAATGGAGTATTTATTCTTTTTATTACGAGCATAATAAGGATTAGAGGTAAGGAAATTTAGTTCTCTGCTATATGATACTCCGTTCGGTTCAAAAAGAGTGTCCACTTAGCCATTCACACACCTCTTAAGAAAATACTAACTTCTAAACAAAAATGAGTAATTTGACTAAAATGCCCCTAATTAAATAGGCATTGAGATTTGGTTACTTAATACTTAATAAGGACAAATTTGAAAAATTAAGATTAATTCTTTCTTGATTTGATAAGTGGATAATCTTTTTTTAAGTAAAATATAAAGACTAAGCGGACACTCTTTTTGAACCGGAGAGAGTATGATAATATTTGTGAGTTGTAACATTGGACTTGATTTGTCAGCAATAAGAAATTTAGATCTCACTCTAGATCCCTTCACATAACGGTTGAGAATTCGGTAAGATATGAAATACTACTTTTATTTATTTATTTATTTATTTATTTATTTATTTATTTTATAATTGCAAAAATCTTTCTCGGTAGAAGTTTGATTCTTCTCCTGTGTCAATACCCAAATTATGAAGGGAAATTTATGTCATGAGTCAGGCTTATAGATTTATAAACATAATTAACACATAAACATAGACAGGGCCGGCCAGAGGGCCAAGTCATTAAAGCGGGAGCTTTTTGGGGCCCTCATTTTTTATTTGGTGTTCGGTATCTATATTGATTTTTCCAATTAATTCGATTTCGAGACACGCAAGGCCGATTAAAAAGAGAATCACTCCCCAACAAGATTTTTTTAATCACACACTCGAACCCAAAACCTCTAGTTAAGGGAGGATGAGACCTAACTTTTACCTACAATATATTTATAGGTTAATTTTAAAAAAAAAATATTGAGAAAAAAAAAGGTCTCCCGTTAAAGTTAGCTTTAAGCCACCAATCTTATTGAGCCGCCCTTGCACGTAGAATCGTGCAAACCATAAAGTATTTTATATTCACAACTAAAATGATAAATTATTAAATGGTGTCAACATCTTAATTCAAATATTATCATTAACAACATTTTTTGGATTTGTAGGCCTTCGCAGCCTCATATGGAAATCGGGACATTTTAGCTGTTGGTGGGGACCAAGCTGGACCATAATCTAATTATTGCTGTAGTTTTGTCAATTAAGTTTGGACTAAACATTCAGCTTGAGAGAGAATTGACGGTTCGATTGGAAAACACATTTTTTTTACTGTATTTAATCTTTGTTTTCGCTGTATTCATGACTAAAATAATTTTTTTCGCATTGTATTCATGAAATAATTATCTGTATTCATAAATTGGCTTATTTTATTCATGAATACAACAAGTAAAAAACTGAATGCATATACACCAATAATTACACAAATACATCATATTTTCCGTTATGTATACAACAGATACAGGCAAAAAATACTGTATATAACATAGATACACCAAAAAATTAACAAATACAAGCGAAAAACATTGTATACACGGTAAATATACAACAAATACAGTGAAAAAATTAATGAATACACTGAATTGTATGCTAAAAAAATAATGAATACACTGAAAAAGAAACGTGATTTTTCATTTCCGGTACCGGAATTTGACCGGAAAAGCCATCGTCGGCCAGACTCCGACAAAGCAACACTTGTTGACGGTGAAGATCCGATGTATATCCGGTCAGATCCGGCAAAGATTTGACCAGATCTGACCGTCAAAGTTCGCCAGAGAAGGATGGAAGGCCAATCGGTGAAGATCTGATTTATATTCGATCAGATCCGGCCAAGATCTGACCGTCAAAGTTCGTCGGAGAAGGATGAGAGGCCAATCGGTGAAGAACTGATGTATATCCCGTCAGATCCTGCCAAGATCTGACCGTAAAAGTTTGCCGGAGAAAGGTCGTGGTGGCCGGCGGCAGAGCAGGGGTGGGGGAGAAGAGGGAGAGAGAGATGGGAGGATTGGGTTGGAAGTGAATAATGTGATGATGGCGTATTTTACTTTGTATATACATATATAGCTATAAGTTGTATTTAACATATAATTATTAGCTATGGAATGTAATTATTTTAAACTATAGCTACTAAATATAAATATGTAGTAATGTTAGTTATGCTACGTAGTTATTCCATTTTTAAATCTCAGGTTACTTTGAATAGTCAACTTTCATTTTCAAAATAAATATACTTCGCCAAAATGAAACGACTTTAGAACTAAAATTTTAGAAGAGAGTAAGGGCCCGTTTGACTTAGCTTAAAAAAACAGCTTATAAGCTAAAAAAAATAAGTTGGACTACCCCAACTTATTTTTTTAGGCTTATTTTAAGCACAAAATGGCTTATAAGCTGGCCAGCCAAACACTCAAAAAAACTAAAAACAGCTTATAAGTTGTTTTCAACAACTTATAAGCTAAGCCAAACGGGCTCTAAGCTTTTTGTTGAATGAGCCTAAGCAAGAGCGGGGAGCATACTAGATCAGAGTTAGTTTAGCTGGCCCAAAGAACATATACCTACTCGGATGAGGCATAACCAGAACTGAAACCACATCTCGTTGAGCTGCTCTAGCAAAAACCCCTTTCGGAAGCTCAATTTGTAGGACCACGGAAAATACTCGCATGCATTTTAGTTCGACTAAATACTTGTAATGTCTTGATCCGCCTGGGGAACCATTATGCTCAAGGTAGCATGAACACTAAGGGGTCGTTTGGTAGCTAGGTAGGGTTATGCAGGTATTAGTAATAAAGAGACTAGTTATAAGAGAATTTATTTATTATTATTTATGCAGCGATTAGTTATTTCACCTTCTATCCTGCATAAAATAATATATTGATTTTCTCATAACCCATACATGTATTAGTTATGCGAGTTTCTAAATTGCAACCCAAACACCATATTAAATTTATACATGAATAACTTACCTCCTAACTAGCTACTAAATGTGACATTACTTATGTTGGATTTAATATATGCATAACTCACCTTCAAATCAATTAACTAACGACCCTAATAGCTCTATTTAGTTCTATTTAGTTATTAATCCTCCTTAACCGAGATAAAAGAAAAGACCCACACTGGTGGGAACAGTAACTACTGCAGCCTGCATAGGGGCGGCAAACGATACTCCCAAAGTGAAAGTGGCTTTTTACCTTTGTTTCCAAGAAATTGAGCCTCAAAATTGGAGTACTATTTGTGACATTGTTATTTGTCTTAAACAAACAAACCAACATTTGTCACCATTTTTTCTTGTACTAATTTGAAACAATTATGGGTAAAAAATTAAACCTGCTTGATTCTTGAAATGGAATCCAATAATCACTTAACTACAACATTCTCAAGCAATAATCAGGAATGTGAATTCGAACTTACTACTCATGAAATTGCTAATTCTTCTGCCCGTGCATCATGTCCAATTAAGGTAGTTTTATTTGAAGAGGATGTCAATCTTCTAGCATGTGATTACTTTGAGGGGGTCCTTAGGTACATTAACCAGATGCTTATGGAAGAGGACTTAGAGAATAGGCCATATATGCTTCAAGACTCCTTAGCTCTACAAGCTGCTGAGAAATCCTTCTATGATGCCCTTTCTGCAGATCATCAATTAAAAATTCAACATATTTGTGTGAATTATTTTATGGCCACACAAGAACACCAATCTGTTATTGGCACAAGGGGCAAGAGATGTGGCTATGAGGATTTTAATGATTCTGTAGAAAGGCCAACGAGTAGTAAGTATTTGGCAAGTAGTTTAGAAGAATTGGATCAGACAGAGTTGTATGATACGACACTTCTTTGTTCTTCCAAGAATCCTGGATTTTATAGTGATCCACCATGTTGTCAGAGTGATTGTTCAATAGAGGAAAAACTAGCTTATAAGCCATTGTATGTCCAATCAAGAATACCAAAGCGAGGGAGGCCACAAGCTGGTTCAAAACGAGTCATCGCGAATGCAGTATATTTGTGGAGTCTCTTAACTCAATGTGCACAAGCCGTGACAAATTATGATACTAGGACTGCCTATGAAAAGCTCAAGCTGATTAGGTTACACTGTTCTCCACATGGTGAAGCAACAGAAAGAATGGCACACTACTTTGCTGATGCCCTCAAGGCTCGCTTAGCCAGCACTGGAATAGAACTGTATACAGCATTTGCAAAGAGGACAATATCTGCGGCAGACATATTAAAAGCCTTTCAGGTCAGAGGCAGTCTTATTGCTTTCTCGTGGAACTATGTATACATATGCAAAAAGTTTTTAAAACATGTACAATATAATAAGTTTACAATCATTCTGAATCCACTAACTTTAGATCCTAAATTCGTCTTTGTTTCAGGTAAACGTTACAGCATGCCCGTTTGGGAAGATGTCAAACATATTTGCTAACAAGTCAATTGGGATGTCTACAAGGGAAGCCAAAAGTATACACATTATTGATTTTGGTATTTTGTATGGTTTTCAATGGCCATGTTTTATTCAGGGATTTCCCAAAGGCCATCAGGACCTCCAAAACTTCGCGTTACAGGAATAGATTTTCCACAACCAGGATTTAGACCAGCAGAGAGAGTTGAGGAGACGGGGCATCGACTAGCAAACTACTGCAAGAGATTTAATGTCCCTTTTGAGTATAATGCTATAGCTAAGAAATGGGATTCTATCCAGCTGGAGGATCTGAAGACAACAAAAGATGAGATGCTTGTAGTTAATTGCTTATACAGGCTTATAATAGTGTCTGATGAAACAGTATATGAAAACAGTCCGAGGGATGATGTTCTAAGATTGATTAAGCAAATGAAGCCTGATGTTTTCCTTCATGGGATAGTTAACGGGGCATATAACTCAACTTTCTTTATAACTCGATTTAAAGAGGCATTATTCCACTTCTCTTCTCATTTTGACATGATGGAGGCAACTGTACGGCGTGAAAATCAAGAGAGAATACTGTTTGAGAAGGTGATTTTGGAAATTATGAACATTGTGGCTTGTGAAGGTACTGCAAGAGTTGAGAGACCAGAACCATATAAGCAGTGCCAGTTAAGAAACCAGAGAGCTGGCTTTAGGCAGCTTCCATTAGACAAGGACATAATTAAAGAAGTGAGGGCCAAGGTGCATAGGCGATACCACAAGGAACTTTTGGTTGGTGAAGATGGCCACTGGATGCTGCAGGGATGGAAAGGCAGAGTTCTATATGCTCTCTCTTGTTGGAAACCTGTTGATAATGATCATTCAGAAGTCTAATTAAATTTTAACAAACTGAACATTTTGATACTCATTCATGTGTGTTGGCACTTATATGGTCTCCCTTTGCTTCTGTTTCAAGGATGTTTAAGCTGTCTTTCAAACTGATTTCCAATTAAATATATGTTCATGTTTGCTTTTGATGAACTTGAGACACAAGAAGCTAGATATTTGACATATATCAGTTACAACATTCCTAGAGTTCTCGCTTTTTTGATTAAGCCCGAAACATTCATTGATGTGAAGTGATCTTTCTTGACTATGAATCCTTGTTTACTCCATTATTTCAATCACACGTTGCTTTTGCGTGACTCCGATTCTTAAGGGGCTAGAACTACGGTTAAGACCCATAAAATGGTTTTCAATATGCTGAGGTTTGTAGTAATGAACAAGGTGTCCCGTACAATGTCAAGTTTGAATAGTAATCCTTGCCATGCTATATTGCTATTAAGCCAAACGAAATAAACCCTTTGACCTCAACTTTTGTAGTGATGCTGTTGACGAGAAATTTTTTATGTAGGTCACATTGCAGTATCTGTGAGATACTAAAACAACTACCTAATAAAGAACGGTATCAGAATCCCAAAGGACTATCTAAATTGATTCATTTCTACCAACAAGATTCAATTGCCTAATAGGAATTACAAGGGGAAAAAAGAAGAGGGGGACGGCGCGCGCGGTTGGGCCGGGGGTGAGTGGGGGGCGAGGGGGAGAGAGGTTGTTCTTCCACAATGTAGATCACATTTATGGTGTGGGAAAAAAGAAGAGGGGGACGGCGCGCGCGGAGGGGGGGGGGTGTGGGGGGCGAGAGGGAGAGAGGTTGTTCTTCCACAATGTAGATCACATTTATGGTGTGGGAAAAAAGAAGAGGGGGACGGCGCGCCTGGGGGGGGGGGGGGGGGGAGAGGTTGTTCTTCCACAATGTGGATCACATTTATGGTGCCTCTACTCCGGAAAGTAATTCAACAACAAAAGAAGAATAAATAATAATGCGGAGCTAGATATTGAAGATGAAAGTTATTTGGATTGAAAGTCATTTCACACCCAAATACTTAATATTCAACGCGTTTCGCATGCCAAAACTTGCTTCTAGGGAGAAGTTTTTACAACTATAGTCACATGAGAGATTTCACGTCCACTAAGCAATAATAATACAGCTAGGGACCGTGAAATCAATGAAACAACTATTATTCAGGTTTACAGGCGAAAAAAAAAAGGAACTAGAAAATAAAATTTTAAATAAATACTACTATATGGTTGTCTTTATTGCGAGATAACACAACTAAACTCTGACTTCAATTGCAATCTTTTCTGAGTAGCGAATGTCTGGTTTAACATCTTCCCATAACTCCGGTAATGCTTCCTTCATGTTATGAATACTCTCTAGTGAATTATCTATACCTTGTGTTCTATGTGAGGCACCCACCTACACCAAATAAGTGAAATTCATATGCATATTAGTAAGAACTAAGAAGGAAGAAAAATGAGTTTTTTTCTTTTTGTTGCTCAGAAAGTTAGTAATTCAACTTACCCAAACAGTATGAAGGCCCATTAGCTTAGCAGTCTGAAGGTTACGGACAGAGTCATCAAAGAAAAGCTGAGGAAAGCATAAAGATAAAAGCATTAGGTTAGAATTCAGGTAAATCGGTAAAAGATGGAAATGCAGAAATCAAGGCTAATTACATACCGTCTTTTGAGGGTTAATATTGGCTATCTTAAAGGCTTGTTCATAGGCTTCTTCGAAGGGTTTGCAAACAATAAGACTCCTAGGGGATTCTGGAAGGAGAAGAAGTATCTAGTATTAGTCAATACATTTGAAATGTCTCAAGCGTGAAATGGAATTAAATTTGGCTACAGACTCACCAGCATTGTTACTGTTAGTAGGATTCAAAGTCTCAAAGCATATGATATCATCAAAACAGTCCTCTAATCCCAGCCTGCTAAGAACTTTCGCCACATGGGCTTCATTTGCATTTGAAAATATCTGTTTCAATCACAAGAATGCTCATTACACCAACGTTGTCACACAAAAGAGTATACCGTCACTAAGGTACTTGCTTGTTTGTAGTGATATGGAAAAAGTATGTGTAACTTACAACTTTTCGAACAGGCAAGCTATGCAAAAGATTCCTCAAAACATAGTCATGCTTTAAAAGTTCATAAGGTAATCTCCCATGTACAAAACTGTCAACAAAGATCGGATTGTTTACTTCTCATTTCAAAACAATATAAAGAGACGTGTAAGGAAACATAGACAGAAGTGTAAAGAAACATAGACAAGAAGTGGTACCTATGGTAGTCATCATAATCAAAGTCGTAACCAATAGCCTAAAAAAAATGAATGTCAAGTTTAGCATATGTACAACCTAGACTTAACTGTGCAAAGTTCATTTAAACAAGCGAGATAATCTTTACCCTGAGACCAGCCATGGTTGTTCCATACTCCTTATATAAGCTTATACACATTTCCGGAACTTTAGTCTCGTCTATGCCAAGCTTTTCAATCATATAATCTAAAAGATACATCCATGGAAATATTATTATTTATTCGATCCAAAATCATTTATCTAGGAAGCAATTATATGAGGAAAATCAAATGACAGAAAACTGCTAAATTACCAATGATATTCTTCGTGCATTGTGCTGAAATACCAGAGCTCTGTGGATAAAGTGTATCATCAACATCTGCAAATTGAGGTAGAGGCGTTTTTAGAAATGAATACACAAGGCAATTTTCCTTTTGTAAAGAGAACACGTAAAGGGATTTTAAAATCTTACCAAAGAGAAGGCACTCGTATTTTGGCTCTGAAACTCGCTGGTAGCTGTCTTCGTGCTCCATTTTGTTATAAGGATCTTAAACAACATAAACATCAAAATTTAGTATTTGGCTCACAAATTGGATATACGTGTGACAGAAATTCGTCTAAAAGGCTATTGAGAGAGCGTATAAAGCTCAATTGAAAATTGGAGTTCATGATATATAGCACTGATAATAAGTAGTGTTCCCTCAACAATAATAGAAAGAAGAAATGGATACATCCGCAATGCTCCTATCCAGTAAAACCTCTAGGTAACAGTTCCTCTGTAACACCATTTCAATATAATGGCCAAGTTTTCTTTTAGAACCGACTTTCATATTATCTTATGTCTTATCATATGTTCTCCATAACAGCATCTCACTATAGCAGCCAAAAATTATCTTAACAAACGACACTGTTATATAGGGGTTTGACAGTAATAGGAGTATGGCTAGGACTGCAAAAGAAGCATCCTTAGAAAGGGTTAAGGTGATGGACTCATTATCATAAGCAGATCAACATAAGGGAGACCAAAATGTCCAGATAATACAGGAGAAGATCTAAAACCTCAAACATGGCTTTTCCAATTTCTCTAGTAAAGAACATAGTTTAAAACGTCTTAGCAGACAAGAAATGAAATTTCATTGCATATCTCTTCCTATAAAATTGGAAGGTTACAAACATTAGGATATAAAAGATAGACTCAAAAACTCACACAGTGATTGTATTTACTGTTGATAAAAATTCAATCTTGACCTTTGAGAAATAAGAAAAAAATCATACAACAGGAAACAATCAAACAGAGCACCACTAATTTCCTCTTTAACCGACTATGCCCATAATATTGGTATAGTTTATTCATCATTAACCATTCTTGCTATAAAAAAAAAAGGGTAGAAACAAACAAGGAAGAAGATCAATCCTTATAAAAATTGAACCTTTACCACACAATGATTCAAATGGACAAGACATTCAATCACATTTCTTTAACAAAGGAGAAAATTAAATAAAAATAATAAAGGAGATTATCTTGGGAAGTACAAACAAGAAAACTCATAAAATTGCAATGAAATCTGAAAACAAGAAACCCCATTTGGAGAAAAAGAAAAAAAGAGCATTACTTCATAGTTAAGGATACTTGAAATTATAAACAAGAATACACATAAAACTGCAACAAAATCATAAAAATGGGGAACCCAAATGAAAGAAGAGAAACAGAAATGATTACCAGATCTCTCTACACGAGAATGTGGAAGTTACTTTGAGCAGTTTTCTATTTATTTCTTCGCTATAATAAGAAAGGAGGATGGGAAATAAACGCGGTGGACAACGAAAGTGTGCAATGTTAGGAGGCTATTTATAGCACAAACTTTGAAATAAATGGAACCGAATATGAAAAGACACGTTTACTTCTTTCTTAAAGTAAGGAAAGCGGGGCCAAAAGAAATTGAACAAGTCTTGGGTCCTACATCTAGAATTCTGACCAATTGTTTTTCAAATGAATCTTTTCTTTCCTTCTCTCCAACCACATATGTTATGACTCCCCCAATTGACAGCAATTGCAGTATACAGTAGTCAGTACAGTAATATATTTCTCCTACTTGAAAATTAATTCTTACTCCCTCCGTTTTAATTTATGTGAACCCATTTGACTGAGCACCATATTTAAGAAAGAGTAAACACTTTTAAAACTTGTGGTTCAAAATAAGTTTTGAATATTTGTGTCGTTATAAATCACTTCGTAAAGTGAATTTATTTTCAAATTAGAGAAGAGGTCATTTATTTTGACTAGCTTAAATTTGCGCTATGAACCCATTTAAAATGGAAACCGCACAAATCGAGTGTTTCTCTATTCCCCAAATTTAAATTGGAAACATCCCACTAAGAATGGGTAATTCGCACGATTGTCCCTATCGTGGGTTGGCCTTTAATTTTTATCCATCAAATTTTTTATCTTTAATTATTGTCCTTCGGCACTTTAAGTAATAAAGAAGTAGCCGAAAATATCCCGATATTCTGAGTTCGAACCTTAACAGAGTAAAAAAAAAAAGACTCAAAAGACAAGGTTTTTATTGAAACTATACATATTTGGGCAAAGCTAGCCGTAAGGCATAGTCCTGTAGTATTCTACAAAACTATGCCGGACAAGGCATACCTTTGTCCCTGATAGATTATGTAAATATTAGTTAGAATATTTTGTAATCTCCTATTTTAGGTTAGCTTTGCTTAACATATTATTTGGTAGAATTAGCTCCTTGATTCTAGCCTAACTTTATGGTTGTATAGTTTGTATATTAACCAAGTCAAGGAATGAAATGAGGCACGGAAAACATTTCTTTCATGGTATCAGAGCAGGGTTTTTCTTCTTCCTTATTCTTCCGCTGCGCCCTAGTCCCTCCTTCTTCTTCCTCTTTCTGTCATCTTCACTCTCTAATCCATCAGCCATGCCTGATGAAACACCCACTCCGGTTAAGTCCTCGTTCCACCCGGCCTTCGCGGTCTCGAATATCAAGAATCACATCTCTGTTGTTCTTGAGATGGAGAACTCACAATACGGAACATGGGCCGAGCTTTTCAAGATTCATGCTCGTTCTCACAAGGTCCTTCATCACATCATTCCTCCCCCCACAGGTAAGGAGAAGCCGGCTCCCAAAACTGATGAGGAAGTCGAATTATGGATGACCATTGACGCCACCGTGCTTCAATGGATATATTCGACAATTTCGAATGATCTGTTAAACACCATAATCGAACCAGATGCTACTGCAATGGAAGCTTGGTGTAACATCCCGTAAATCCGAATTAGGTATAAATGTATGAATCTAGTATAAAGGTGATATTTTAGCTATACGAATATATTTGGGATGAACTCGGGTGATAAACAGTCGTTTTGAAGTCAAACCAAAAAGTGAAGTTCTTAAGGCCTTCTAAATTTGTCTAAGTCTAGGACAGTCTGTACTTATGTCCTGTTTTCGGGTACTTGCGTTAGGAATTTGTGAAAATTTCCTTCTTGAAAGTTGTAGCCCTTTGAAATACCTTTCCAACGGTATATTATGGGGGGTCAAGGGGACATCTGTACAAAAAGTTATGGCAATTTTACTGAAGGAGTACAGAGCAGTCCGTTCACTGGTCATGTTATACGTACTACTTATACGGCCCATATAATTTTATACGGACCGTATAAGTCGTTCGTACTTCATGACGCTCCAAATCGACGTTCTGTTCAGCCATGATGAAATATTGCCATATTATACGGACCGTATAACTTTATACAGACCGCATAATACGTCCATATAACTTCCGCCCCACTTTTGTATAAATTCAAGCCTTGAGTTCTTTTATTTCATTATTCACAATTCCAAGCCCTAGCAACAATCCAAAACATCAAGGTAAGTGAATCCAAACCCTTCCAACTCAATTCTAACATATATTCTAATAATCTAAGCAAGAAATTATTGCTCCTAATCTAGGGTTTTCAAGAAAACCCATCTCAAGGTTCAAGAATCAAGATTTAGGAAATCTTCTCCAATACTCAAGTCTTTAATTCAAGTTTTGGAGCAATTAAGGTATGTAGAACTTCCATCCACATGTGGGAATCTCTACGTTCTTCCCCATGCTCTGTTTCTTGATATTCATGAAGTTCAAATCCTGGGGCATTAAACCCAACATATTGGTAGCCCGTATTTATGTATTTATGTACATGAATTTTGTATCTATATTCGTTATTGTATTCCTAATCTTCCATTACGGTTATTAGGAACCCTAGCTTAATCCATGAATCATGAATTCTTCCTCATGTGTTCTCATTATGTTTATATGAAACTTTATGATTTTATCTAGCAAGTTACAAGCATGTTTTCAAGTCAATTATATATATAATTATGAACTATTGTTATTACTCATGAATCAAGAACATGTTTGCAAGACTTTGACAACTTATCTCAAGAAACCATATTACAAGATATTTCATGAAACCATGTTACAAATTATTTTGTGAAATCATGATTACAAGTTATTTACAAGTTATTTCACGAAAATCATGGGCTTCTTAGCCAACTATATCATGTTCATGTTTTTGGGAATTGCTTAGTTAACCGAGAAGGCTCAGATAGCCTGAAACTACGTTGCCACCGTAGGATAAGGGTTGTCAGCAAGGAGGCAACACCTTCATTATGCAGTTTGGATCCTTACATGCTTATTATTACTTAAATCTCATATCCCTGGCAAGGTGTGAGTGTTCTGCTGGTAGGACGCAAGTACCAGATCATGTTGTCGGTTATACTATAGCGTTCCCCACGTTACAAGCAGTTTTACATACATGTATTTCCATTGATTTCCTGTTTTCAGACTTTACTCACATTTTATGCTCATGTTCAAGTTACATTCAGTTTCAGTTCATGTCCTATACCTATGTTGTGCCATGTTCTTCATTTCAGCACGTTTTACATACTAGTATTATTCACCATGTACTAACGTCCCTTTTGTCCGGGGCCTGCACTTCACGGTGTAGATACCGGTTTTCAGGAGCATACACCTGCGCAGTAGGATCACTTCAGTTATCAGCTTATTGGTGAGCCCCACTCCTCTCGGGGTTCAACATGGAGTCTGCATTAGTATTCAGTTCATGGTAGTCCAGGGCCATGCCCTGGTAGCTAGTATTCAGACATATTTTAGAGGTTTCGTAGACAGATGTTAGTCCACAGAGTCAGTTATGCTTTCATGTTTGCAGCCTGTTATGTTTTCATGATATTTCATGCTACGAGATAATTTCAAGACTTTATTCCGCAAATTACATTTTCATGATTCATTTAAATTGCATCATATATATTATATTGTTTTGATGCCCATGTTGACAAGCAAGCCATGAGGTTCGCTCGGACACATGCAAGCAAGGCCCGAGTGCCGTGTTACGCCCAGGCCACGGTTCGGGGCGTGACACTTGGGT
Organism: Lycium barbarum; assembly: GCF_019175385.1. Taxonomy (NCBI): domain Eukaryota; kingdom Viridiplantae; phylum Streptophyta; class Magnoliopsida; order Solanales; family Solanaceae; genus Lycium; species Lycium barbarum. The sequence goes on from NC_083337.1 coordinate 166,705,327, forward strand.
CCGCTTGCGTGATATATTCCAAGATCATCAAAACTCTCGTGCGGTGACTCTCGAACAAGAATTCACGATGACCCGTATGAAGGATTTTCCCAATGCCTCCGCCTATTGTCAGCGTCTAAAGAGCCTTGCGGATCAACTGAAAAACGTCGGGGCTCCCGTGACGAATATCCGCCTTGTCCTTCAACTGGTTTCGGGTCTCACTGAAGCATACAAAGGGGTTGGGACACAAATTCGCCATGCTAAGCCTTTCCCCCCATTCACAGAGGCTTGGTCTTCCCTTGTTTTGGAAGAACGTGAACTTGCAGCCATGGTGTCTCACGGGTTTGGTTCGGATATGGTAGCCACGATCGACGACGCTACTTCAATCTGAAAACACAGGCTCACACCGAGGGAAAAACAAAAATTCCCACCGCCACAATTCTGGGAATGGCCGGGGGTTCTGGCCGTGGCTCAGGCGGCGGTAAAAACAACTCCGGCGGACGCAGTGGTTCAGGCCGTATCAACGGAGGTGCACAGCCAGCGGGCTCCTCTTCGCAGCAGTGGCATGCCGGACAACTTGGTCACTGGCAGTGGGTACCGCAGACTCAATGGGTTGCTGCTCCTCCCGCATGTCCTTACCCAACCACTTCTTGGGCTCGTCCCCCAACTGGCCCAAGAAGGCAGCAAGGTATATTGGGCCCTCCTCCAGCCCAGCAGGTATACACAGCAGCAGTAGCACCTCATGAGTCGTATGTTCCAACCGATATCGAGTCCGCAATGCACACCATGACCTTGAACCCGCCCGATCAAAATTGGTACATGGATACCGGGGCCACTTCTCATATGACATCCTCGAACGGTAATCTCTCGTCTTATTTTAATTTGAGCAATCAAAATAATGGTATTGTTGTGGGAAATGGTCATTCGATTCCAATTCGTGGTTGTGGTCATACTAGTTTGCCTCCCCCAAACCTCCCTTTATCCTTACGGAATGTCTTACATGCTCCTAAACTCATTAAGAATTTAATTTCAGTGCGGAAGTTTACTACTGATAATTCTGTGACTGTTGAATTTGATCCATATGGGTTTTCTGTGAAGGATTTTTTAGACGGGGATGGCACTAATGAGGTGTGATAGTCGGGGAGATCTTTATCCAATCACCACCATCAAATATCCAACCACCACTCCATCAACCTTTGCGGCTTTGTCCTCTCCCTTTTGGCATGATCGTTTGGGTCATCCGGGAAATTCTATTTTGGATTGTCTTAGGCTCAATAAAAGCATTGAATGTAATAAATCTATTCATTCTAGTATTTGTCGTTCTTGCGTTCTTGGTAAACACATTAAGTTGCCGTTTGATTCTTCTATTTCCGAAACTTTGATGCCATTTGATATTATTCATAGTGATTTGTGGACCTCTCCCGTGTTAAGTTCATTGGGTCATCGGTATTATGTTCTCTTTTTGGATGATTTTTCGAAGTTTTTATCGACTTTTCCTTTAGCTAAGAAATCCGATGTTTATGCGAAATTCTTAGCTTTAAAAGCCCACATTCATACCCAATTTGAACGTCATATAAAAAATGTCCAATGTGATAATGGGAGGGAATATGATAATGGTCAATTCGGGAAATTTTGTGAGTCTAATGGGATGTCATTTCTTCTTTCTTGTCCACATACGTCCTCACAAAATGGGAAAGTCGAAAGAAAAATCCGATCTATCAATAATATCACTCGGACTCTCCTTGCTCGTGCTTCTCTTCCCCCTTCGTTTTGGCATCACGCCTTACAAATGGCAACATATCTTCTTAATATTTTACCAAGCAAATTATTGGGTCATGTTTCTCCTCTTCAAGTGCTATACCAAAGAAAGCCATCTTACTCTCATCTTCGGGGTTTTGGGTGTTTATGCTATCCCCTCTTTCCTTCTACGACTATCCACAAATTGCAAGCCCGGTCTACACCGTGTGTATTTTTGGGGTATCCTACGAATCATATGTTACACCCCATTTTAACCGGGTTAAAGTAGGAGTACAACATATTGGTGATTCCTATTTTGTTTGTTTTAAGGAGTCGCCACCTAATTAATTTAACGGTGAATTAGGACACCTAGATGTTAACTAAGGTAAAGTTAAAACTAAACCTCCGTTAATAGTCTGCTTAACCAATGTGATTCTAGGTAAGGGTTCTTTATTATCCTAAAGGGAAGGGGTTAGGCATCCTTTAGAATCCGTTAACTACGGTTATCCGGCCAAACTTAGGTTAATTAATTAAGGTTAAATATAATGTTTAAATTTTAAGAAAATAGCTTGTACATATTACTAAGGTTTCAAAGGAAAATATAATAATGTCGTTTGAATTAACTTGTAGAAAAATATAGTAATTTCATAAAGGAAACGCTGAGACTTATGACTGCTGTTAAAACTTTGAATGAGAAGAGTAATGCTATTTTTTCAAAGTAGGACTTATAAATATTTGTAAGACTTTAAATGAAAGTAATAATGATGTCATTTGAAATAATACTTGTAGAAAATATGATGTATTGCATAAAAGAAGATTTTAAAGGCTATTTAAAATAAAACTTGGACATGCTAAATCCTTGAATGAAAATGTAATAATATTCTTGAAAATAAGACTTGCAAAAATATAACAACTCGCCTATAACCTTTTACCAAAATGTGAACTTTAGACAAAATTTTGTGTTATATCAATATGGTGATGTAAAAATACCCAAACTTATTTTCTTTAAAATGTGATGGATAGGGTATGAGTTTAATTTCTTTTATATTATCTATATTTGGCTAAAAGAAGTGTATTATTGGATAAACTTTGAAAAATTATTCATAGAATGTATTTGAACTTATATTTGCATATTAGTGACGTTTTGAAACGTTTGTGATAAAAATATGATTCCCTTTACTTGAAATATATAGTCATACCATTTTGCAAATTAATCATTCCCAATAAAATAAATATTAGACATTTAACATGAAAAAGAAGAGAAATAAACTTATGAAATGAATTGTTAGTCTTTCTTAAACTAAATTACCCATTACTAAACTAAACCCCACTAATATACTAAAGCTCATCTAAGTTAAGAGAATAAAACAAGATAAAGGGTTAGTTGCATAAATACAAGTTAAATGCACAAAAAATAAAATAAAAGAGGCCAACAATATCAAATGGGCCAGCCCATTTTGAGACTGCTGCTGCTATTTTTATTTGGGCTTTGACCCAGAATTCCACTTTTTATTTCTTTGGCTGCGAATAGGCCTGATGGGAAAATGACTCGAGAATATTATGTTGGACTTTTAGCCCAACACCGAATGTGGGAGAAGAACGAGTCCCTCGGACTCGTACGCGAGGTTCATGCAAAGAACTTTTTTTAGTGCAGCGAAGTGGGGCGGGTCTTCGATTCACACTCGAACACTACCAAATCCGAGCTTGCGAGGCTCGGATTCACCACAATAACAGAACAGACGAAAAAAAAATTGTTTTAGTATTTCGACTCGATATTTTGAATTACCACAACCACTGCAAATTTGACTTTTTTTTTTGGAAACTTTGGATTTTTTTTTTTCAACTTTAATTTCTAGGGGGTTTCTGCGATTAAAAACCTCTTTTGTAACGGATTTTGTGATTCCTAAGCCTTGATTCTTAGGGAATTTCCTGAATCGAAAACTCGTCCCCTTTTTTTAGGGATTTCGGGATCAAGATCTCGTTTTTGCGAGGCAATTTTTGGGGGTTCTAAAAACTGTTTTCCTAAAGGATTTCTTGCGATTCTAGAACCTGTTGTTGGGGAATTTCATGAATCGAAAACAAAGAAGTTTGGTTCCAGCCCCCCCCCCCCCCCCCCCCTTTCGATTCAACTAAACAACTATTTATAGGTTTTTTTAGTTTTTCGTGTTGAAGAAAGAGAAAGAGAGGAGCGGGGGGACAAGACGAAGGTGGGGAACAGAGGGAAGTGGGAGCGGGGTGTAGGCGGCAGTGGTGGGGGATGAAGATGATGAAGGAGAAAGAGAGAGAAGGGAACGGGGGGCAAAGGGAAGTGGGGGACAAGAGAAAATGGGAGACAGAGGCGTGGTGGAGGCGTGGAAAGGGAGAGAGAGAGAGAGAGAGAGCCGAATGAGGGAGAAGAGAGAGGTGAGCAGGAGAGAAGAGAGAGAGAGAGACGATGGGGGAAGCGACGATGATGAAAAGAAAGAGGAGAGGGAACCCTACCCGTTTTTCATTTAATTGAGAAACGGGTCTGGTCCATTTTTGGACCGAGTCGATTTAAATGTGGGCTGGAGTGAAAAATGTTGGGTTGATCTTATGAATTGGTCCAAAAATAGTATGAGTTGATTGGGCTACTACATTTAAATAAAAGACCTATTTAAATAACTTGTGTTAAAATATTACTCAATATAAAATATGCAATTATTAGTGCTTAGATAATAAAAAAAATGGCGTTGTAATAGCCGTGCAATAATATTTCGAAAATCCACAGTAAATAAACACTATTATTTAATTATGCAAAGGTAAAATGCGATGTGTGTGCGTAAGCTGGTAAAAAAATGTTGCAATGATAAAAAATGTGAATTATAATAGTACTGGTAACATAATAATAATAATAATAATAATAATAATAATAATAATAATAATAATAATCATAATAGCTAGTAACTGTAATAGAATGATGAAACGCCGGTATTGATAAGAGGCTATAAAATACAAATATATTTTTTAATTTACCAAAAATATTCGAAGCGTAAATAGGTATTTCGGAGGAGAGGCGGGACAAAATTGGGTGTCAACATCATAGAGGGTATAAATGTTATGATTTATCGTCCAACAAAATAATTATTTCTCGTCACGTAATTTTTGATGAAAATGTTTTCCCATTTTTCAATTTACATTCTCCCACTTCAACTACTTATGATTTTTTGGATGATGGGATTTTCCCATTTTGGATGCATCATATGGCTACTGATCTGGATGATCAGCCCAACCCACCCCACGCTGCACCCGTGGCCCAGCCAAATACCTCCCTCCCACCTTGGATCTTTCTGCCAACTCCCCTCAATTGGAAGCGCATGGGCCAGCCCACTCCCCTGCAGCCCAACCCCCTCCGTTGATAACTCCACAAACAAACCCACCTTCCCCTCTCACCTCTGCCTTGGGCCAACAACCATCTGGTCCGTCTCCCATACCCACACAAACATCACCCCAGCCGCCCAAATCTACCAATCAGCCCCGAATGGTGACTCGGAGTCAACATGGTATTTTTAAGCCAAAACGTACGTTTAACTTGAATGCCACGGTTACGAAATCCCCTCTCCCTCGTAACTCTGTGACCGCCCTTCGTGACCCGAATTGGAAAATGGCTATGGATGATGAATTTGATGCTCTTATTAAAAATAAGATGTGGGAGTTGGTGCCCCGTCCACCTAATATGAATGTTATTCGTTCTATGTGGATTTTTACTCATAAAGAAAAGTCTAATGGTGATTTTGAGAGGCATAAAGCCCGTCTTGTAGGTGATGGAAAGACTCAACAGGTTGGCATTGATTGTGGTGAGACCTTCAGTCCGGTGGTCAAGCCGGCTACGATTCGTACCGTTCTTAGCCTTTCATTATCAAAGAAGTGGCCTATTCATCAGCTAGATGTCAAGAATGCTTTCTTACACGGTGAGCTCAAGGAAACAGTGTATATGCATCAACCTATGGGTTTCAAAGATCCCACTCATCCGGATTATGTATGTTTACTCCGTAAGTCCTTATATGGACTTAAGCAGGCCCCGAGGGCATGGTACAAGCGTTTTGCAGATTATGTCTCTTCTCTTGGTTTTTCAAACAACAGATCTGACAATTCTTTGTTCATCTACAAAAAGGGGTCCGATATGGCATACATTTTACTTTATGTTGATGATATTATTCTTACTGCTTTCTCAGATTCTCTCTGATTCTCCATTATGGCTCTACTTGCCTCGGAATTTGCTATGAAGGATTTGGGTCCTTTGAATTATTTCCTTGGCATTGATGTCACTCGCCATAAGGATGGCATGTTTCTTTCGCAACGTAAGTATGCCGAAGAAATCATTGATCGAGCTGGGATGTCTTCTTGTAAGGCTACTTCTACTCCGGTTGATACTAAACCGAAGGTGAGCAGCACATCGGATGCTCCATATGATGACCTGACTCACTATCGCAGTCTCGCAGGTGCACTTCAGTATCTTACTTTCACGAGGCCGGATATTTCTTATGCTGTTCAACAGGTATGCTTACACATGCATGCTCCGCGAGATGATCATATGCATGCTCTTAAGCGCATCATCCGTTACATTCAGGGTACACTTGATTATGGTTTGCATCTTTATCCATCCTCAGTTACTGACCTCCTTTCCTACACTGATGCGGATTGGGGGGGCTACGCTGACACACGTCGGTCGACGTCTGGTTATTGTGTCTTTCTTGGAGATAACTTGATATCTTGGTCTTTGAAACGCCAACCTACCCTCTCTCGTTCGAGTGTTGAGGCGGAGTATAGGGGGGTTGCTAATGTTATCTCCGAGTCATGCTGGATTCGAAATCTTCTGTGGGAATTACATTGTCCTATTCATAAGGCTACTATGGTATATTATGACAATGTAAGTGCCATTTATCTTTCAGGAAATCCAGTGCAACATCAGCGCACCAAGCACATTGAAATGGACATCCACTTTGTTCGTGAGAAGGTTGCGCGAGGACAGGTTCGTGTCCTTCATGTTCCATCCCGTTATCAGATTGCCGATATTTTCACCAAAGGACTACCACAAGTCTTATTTGAAGATTTTCGGGACAGTCTCAACGTTCATAAACATCTCGTTTCGACTGTGGGGGTGTGATAGATTATGTAAATATTAGTTAAAATATTTTGTAATCTCCTATTTTAGGTTAGCTTTGCTTAACATATTATTTGGTAGAATTAGCTCCTTGATTCTAGCCTAACATTATGGTTGTATAGTTTGTATATTAACCAAGTCAAGGAATGAAATGAGGCACGGAAAACATTTCTTTCAGTCCCGAATAAGCATAGTTTCTATGAAAATCTTGTTTTGCGAAATTATTACTTATTTTTTACTCTGCTTGGGTTCGAACCCAAAATCTATAGTTTGTATATTAACCAAGTCAAGGAATGAAATGAGGCACGGAAAACATTTCTTTCAGTCCCGAATAAGCATAGTTTCTATGAAATCTTGTTTTGCGAAATTATTACTTATTTTTTACTTTGGTTGGGTTCTAACCCAGAATCTCTGATTTCATAGACCAGCGAATAAATGTATTCTGGCCCACAAATTTTCATTAAATGAAAAATAGGGACAAACATTAAAGACCATCAATTTGAGGATAAAAATTAAAGACCAATCCATATGAAGAGGAATCCGCGCAATTTTCTTATTAGGAATGAAATGATCTGACCCATCCCACTACATATCTAATTAAAAGTTTGAAATATACCGTAGTTCTACAAGTAGACACTCTGTAGTCCTTTTATATGCATATTAATTTTCTCTAGTCCTTTTATATGCATAATATTTTTCTTTTTCGTTAATCATATGAAAAATTAAATAAAGTAACTCCTAGTTAATCAGGTTCAATGTAGGTATGGACACTAAATTAAAAAAATACGTAAGTTTAAGTAGATTAACAGATACTTCTTCCATTCGTCGCAAGTTTGGCGTGTGAACGTCAAGCTACTTTGTTTTCAATATGGAATAGTATATATATTCTTCGAGTTTTGAAATATAACTTTATATATTGGGGGAAAAATTAATTTTACTATAAGCACAACAATTAATAACACAATATCCGAAGAATGTTTGAAAAAAAAAATTATTTGCCTCCTGTCACATAAAATGAAACATAAGTAGTAGTATCTGTGCAATAACTCTTAAAAACATCACATGAATTGATAAATAACCGATTACTCCAATTCATTCTATGCTTCAAGCTTAGTTGAATCAATCCACAAATGGTCATTGAACTTGTAAGAAAGTCCCCCTAAAATAACTTTTGAATTTTTTTGGATAATAAGGTCATCAAACTATGTCCATGTTTTCAAAAAAGTAAAACCATCCATTTTTTGACATAAAAACCCCTTAACTCATTTTTAAATTATAAAATCCATTTGAATATTTCTATTTTACTTTCAAAATGTGAAATATTAATTCGAATAATAATTTCAGAATATTGCAAAACTATAACTCAGTGGACAATAAGAGAATACAGTTGAATGGTAATAGAACTGAGCACAAAGCTTAACTATAGGTTTTTTAACTGATTGTAAATTATTCTCCTCGATATATAAAATTTTCAATAATAAAAGAAAATATTTAGTATTTTTATTTTCTTGGAGGTGAACTTGTAATATTTTGATTTTATTTAAGTTTTATAAGTAAGTGGATTACAATTAATGTAAACATTTATATTTTTAGAAAGCATATATACAACTAATTGTAAAAGTGTTTTCATTTTTGCGACGTCGTTATCCAACACGATTTTTTTCTTGAGAAAATTTATCCAAATATTCTACCAATAAACCAATTTCGTTCTAATTCTCTCTCTCTCTCTCTCTATATATATATAAACCGAAAATAATAGCTACATGCATCATGAATTTATATAACGTCTCATGTGTTTCAATTATGTCCAAACACTTCTATTCAGTAAAATATTTAACTTCCGACTTTGAACAATAGAAAAATATCAAAATAGTTCAAAAGATGTTGATATAACAAAGAAAATCAGCTTATAGCATACTTAAAGTTTGAACGATTATAGTGTTTTATTCTTATAGCTTGAATATTTCTATTTTATTATTAAAACTTGAACAAGAATTTTGGAGTATCTAAAAATTGTGCCTAGGTAATGGGTTTTATAATTTATATATGGGTTAAGGGATTTTATGTCTAAAAATAGGTTAATTTACTTTATTGGAAATAAAGATATAATTTAATAACCTTATTGTTTAAAAAAATTCAAAAGTTACTTTAGTAAATTTTTTTTATAAATTTAATGATCGTCTGAGGAATAACGCAACTTATTTTCAAAGAGGCATGAATACCACCTTCAATGGCCAACACCCCTTTTAAAGAAGTCAAATCTTTATTATAATTAATTATGCATCCAAACCCCCTTCCCCACGCCCTCCCTCCAAAAACAAAAAAGAAATTCTTAATTATTACGAAATCGAATACTATGTGTTGGAGTATTCTTATTAGGACAACACGCTATATCCAGCCACCACAAATTCCTATGTCTCTAATTAATGCATTCAATCTTCGGCCACATGCTCAGACCGTCCTTTTAATACCAAAAATCCCCGCTTTCACATGGCTTAATTATTCTTCAACAATGCTTTTTATATTTTAATTTCTTAAGAATTGGTGAAATTCATTTATTACACCACGTTTATTTGCTTAATTTAAAATGTGAATACAAATTAATTTATTAGGGAGATTCCTTTCTTGCTTTTGACCGGGAAACGTAGTTGTCAAACAAGAACATCTTCAAATACTCTCAGACCTCTCTATAACAACATTATTATATTTAGAAAAATTTTAACTATTATAAAAAATGACTGTTATATATCTATAGCAGCATTGATATTTAAATAATATTTAGCTGTTATCGGTCAAAAAGATTCATAAAATTTAATTTTTCATTTTAATTGTCAAATTCTAAGATTAATTACACTATGTATAACGAAAGAAAATCTTTTATATACACACACACATATATATATATGATATTTTTTTGTCATTATAATGTATTAAAGGATTAAATATTTAGTCAAAATCTCTACACTTTTTAATTGTAATTATAAATATTCTATTTTTATAAAGATAGTTAATTATTATATTATCAAAAAATAAGATAGTTGTTATATGGCGAATAATTTTACAAAGAGCGAACTGTTATAAAGATGGATGTTGTTGTTATTGGTGAAATGCTGTTATAAAAAACTAAAATATAACATAAAAAGTCGGTTCTGAAAAAACGTAATTGTTATAGAGAGGTATTGTTATATGCGAATGCCGTTATAAAGAGTTTGTTGAGTGTAGTTCCTATGAATCATATTGAATCATCGCTCAGGAGTCTAGTTCGTATCATGCCTTGTATATATTCAACTTCTTTTATTATTAAAACAAAAACAAAAAAAGACATTAACGACCTTTCATAGTAGATTCGCCACAGTTCTTTTTCCACCTTACTTCAGTTCATTTGGCTCTTTTTCCGTTATTTAGGATCCGAACTCGTTCCAATATGTGTTTTCTTACATTCTCGAAGGTGATCAACTTTCTGAATCAATGACTTTACTGTATGCCCATTCCTATACTTGAAAGACAATTTTCGATGAAGGGGTCAATTCTAATAACGTGATGTGTAAGTTTCCTTTACCCATAAGAAATGATAGGTTAATCCTTTCTTGTTTGGGAAAAGTCCCTTCTTTGTAAATAAAAGAAATCAAATAGAAATCAAATATTAAGATAAAAGAAATCATATATTAAGATATTTCCCCCTAAAATCACTATCATTTCATACTAACAGTTGTAGTATTATCTTTGTAGGTCCTTGTCTTCTGATTCCTGATACTATTTGTTGTTGATTGTACTTCGATTATCAAATTGTTTTAATTTCTATAGTATTTATTCACCATGCCTTTTATACTGCTTTAAACTGTTTGTTCTTGTCGCTAGTACTATTTTAGTTCTTCTTTTCCTATGTTATTTATCATATTATCTTGCTGTTATTATTGCTGATTATTACTATTTATTATTCATGATGCTTTTTCATCTCTCTTTGAGCCAGAAGTCTATCAGAAACAGCCTCTCTACCCGTTAAAAAGTTGAGGTAATGTCTGTGTATACTCTATTCTTCCCAGATTCAACCTGGTGAGATTATACTGGCATGTTGTTGTTGTTGTTGTTGTTGTTGTTGTTGTTGTTTCCCCTAACTAAAATTGTTGGCAAAGTAATCTGTATAAGTTTAAATAAAGTTTCAATACAATCTGTAAAACACTTAGTAAAAACAGATTACACAGTATAAAATACTTAACAGTAAAATACTTAAAACCAGTAGACTACAGAAACTGGAAAAATGAACGGAAACAGTGTTGAAAAAAAAAATCAGAATATAATCGAGCCCACTTAGTTCAAAGTGTGTCCTTAAGGAAATTATTCCCCTCACAGTACTCGAGGTTGATGGAATATCCCCTCCCAGGATAGAACGATTATCTTACCAGAATAGTAGTACTCCAAACTCAGGTAGCGGCGAACCACTCAACGGCAGTGTATCACACAGAATAAAACAAGAGAGTTTTGAAGAGAAAGGTTTTATTTTGTTTTTTAGCGCAGAAAATTCGTTGTGAATTCTGGAACAAATCAGGAATTTATAGCAGTTGGAGGTACTGATTCTGAATGTTTGCAACCATTCAGATCAGTCACCAAGTTTTTTGGAGGGAAATTCGAAAATATCTGGGAAGAGAAAAACGGACCGGGTCGGTCACAAGTCGCGGGTCAGGGTCGATCCGCGTTGGATGTTTTTTTTTTTTTCCATTTAATTAAATAATTAAGGAAAAGTTTGTCCAAAAAGATAATCAATCAATCGATCTTTTCTAAATCCAAATCCGAAGCCGAAGCCTAAGCCAAAGCCGAGCCGAGCGAGCGACGACGACGGCGCGAGGGGTCCTTGCCCCCTCAACCCTTTTAGCGACTAGAGAAGGTGTAATGTAATGTATACACCTCTCTTTTTCCTATGTGGGACAAATGCTTTAACCAAAGCAAAAGGGACCTTTTACATTCCCTTCACTTTTCATCCCATCATTTCCCATTCACCAATATCAAAACCCAGCAATCCCCCACATGAATGGGGAATGGCCATAATATAAAAAAATGTGCGGACAAGTGTGATATACAAGCAAAGATAGACTGCATCTGGATAAGTAGGTTTCCCTTTGAACTTTCCGTAGTGAACTTATATCGGATATACTCGATCAATCGGTAGATTTGATATCTTTGAACCGTCGAACTTTGTTGTATACCTAGACAACATAAGTCACACAATCAACCCTCAACCGTTTATGGTTCTCACGGTTGTATTCGTTTCAGCCATGAACACCGCCTGGTTTCATGAGTGCATAGAGAATGGGCCTTCACTGTCATTCCCCTTTAAAGCGGCTTACACTTAACACTCACATAGGTGATTTATAAACATGTGGTCCTATAGCCACATTATCTGGTCATACACTGCCAGATTTAGATAATCATTAAAAATCTTAATGCTTTATTAACTCATTAACAAGCCATAAAGTTTTATTCTTATTTCTGAACATTGTCTTCATCCGAGAATGGGTTGAGTTATTTGACAATGTTGAACCGTCAGTCACAACTTTGTTTGATCTCCTTGAACCTAGCTCTTGGGATCTCCAGTCTGCTAGGTAGAGTTACCGCCATGATGACTTGTCCTCGGCCTTAACCCCATTCCCATTGATGATCTACTAACTCTCTCTCTAGATAAGCCTTTTGTAAGCGGATCCGCTACGTTATCTCTTGACTTTACATAGTCAATCGTGATAACGCCACTAGAGAGGAGTTGTCTAACGGTATTGTGTCTCCGTCGTATGTGACGAGATTTTCCGTTATACATTACGCTCCCTGCCCTACCTATTGTTGCTTGACTGTCACAATGTATACATATAGGAGCCAAAGGTTTGGGCCAAAATGGAAAATCTTCTAAGAAATTCCGGAGCCATTCAGCTTCTTCACCGGCCTTGTCTAAAGCTATAAATTCAGATTCCATTGTAGAGCGGGCGATGCATGTCTGTTTTGATGATTTCCAAGACACTGCTCCTCCACCAACGGTGAAAACATATCCACTCGTGGATTTAACTTCAGATGATCCGGTGATCCAGTTTGCATCACTATATCCCTCAATTACTGTGGGATATTTATTATAATGCAAAGCATAGTTTTGGGTGTGTTTTAAATACCCCAAGACTCGTTTCATTGTCATCCAATGAGTTTGATTGGGATTACTCGTGAATCGACTCAGCTTGCTAATAGCACATGCTATATCTGGTCATGTACAATTCATAATATACATCAAACTTCCCAAAACTCGTGCATAGTCCAATTGTGAGTCACTTTCACCTTCATTCTTATGAAGTGCAAAACTTACATCAATTGGAGTCTTTGCAACATTGAAATTTAAATACTTGAACTTGTCAAGTACCTTTTCAATATAATGTGACTGTGATAATGCTAGACCTTGTGGAGTTTTATGGATCCTAATTCCAAAGATCAAATCAGCAACCCCTAAGTCTTTCATGTCAAATTTGCTAGCGAGCATACGCTTCGTAGCATTTACATCGGCAATATCTCTACTCATTATCAACATGTCATCAACATATAAATAAACAATGACTTCATGATTTGGAGTATTTTTAATGTAAACACATTTGTCACACTCATTAATCTTAAATCCATTTGCCAACATTGTGTGGTCAAATTTCGCATGCCATTGTATGGGTGCTTGTTTAAGTCCATAAAGTGACTTAACAAGTTTGCACACTTTCCTTTCTTTACCAGGAACCACAAAACCCTCAAGTTGTTCCATGTAAATTTCTTCCTCCAATTCTCCATTTAAGAAAGCTGTCTTGACATCCATTTGATGGATTTCAAGACCATATACAGCTGCCAGTGCCACTAACACCCGAATAGATGTTATTCTTGTTACCGGCGAGTATATGTCAAAGAAATCAAGGCCTTCTTTTTGTCTATAACCTTTGACCACATGTCTTGCCTTATATTTGTCAATAGTGCCATCAGCTTTCATTTTCCTTTTAAAAATCCATTTTGATCCTAAAGGTTTATTTCCAGGAGGAAGATCAACCAATTCCCATGTATGGTTGTTCAAAATTGATTCAATCTCACTATTGACTGCCTCTTTCCAAAATGCTAAATCAGAAGATGACATCGCTGCTTTAAATGTTTGAGGCTCATTTTCAAGCAAGAATGTCACAAAATCTGGTCCAAAGGAAGTAGATGTCCTTTGACGTTTGCTACGCCTTGGATCCTCTTCACTTGGTGTACTTTCCTTTGGTTCTTCCCGCGGTCGTTTAGATCTTTCACTTGACGACTCACGTTCAGTTTTATACGGATAAATGTTTTCAAAGAATTCAACATTATCTGATTCAATTACCGTATTAACATGAATTTCGGGATTGTCCGATTTGTGAACCAAAAACCGACAAGCTTTGATGTTTGTAGCATAGCCAATAAAAACACAATCCACGGTTTTTGGTCCGATTTTTACCCTTTTGGGCAAAGGAACTTGGACCTTTGCTAAACACCCCCACTCTTTGAAATATTTCGAGTTGGGTTTTCTTCCTTTCCATAGTTCATATGGAATAGATTGTGTTTTGCTGCGGAGCACCCTGTTGAGTATTCGATTAGCTGTAACGATAGCTTCCCCCCACAAGCTCTGCGGTAAACCGAAACTTATTAATAAAGCATTCATCATCTCCTTTAATGTTCGGTTTTTCCTTTCCGCAATTCCATTTGATTGTGGTGTGTAGGGGGCAGTAGTTTGATGAATAATCCCATATTCTAAACATATCTCTGCAAAAGGAGATTCGTATTCTCCACCCCTATCACTTCTAATCATTTTTATCTTTTTATTCAATTGATTTTCCACTTCGTTTTTGTATTGCTTAAATGCATCAATTGCTTCATCCTTACTATTAAGCAAATACACATAACAATATCGAGTGCAATAGTTAACAAAAGTTATAAAATACTTTTTCCCACCGCGAGATGGTATTGACTTCATATCACATATATATGTGTGGATTAAGTCTAAAGATTTGAACTCCTATAAATAGACTTATATGGATGTTTAACAAACTTAGATTCAACACAGATTTCACATTTTGATTTATTACACTCGAATTTAGGCAATACTTCTAAATTAATCAATTTTCGCAAGGTTTTGTAGTTGACATGTCCTAAACGAACATGCCATAAATCATTTGACTCCAATAAGTAAGACGAAGCTGAATTCTTATTAATACTGTCAACAACCATTACATTGAGTTTGAAAAGGCCCTCGGTGAGGTAGCCCTTTCCTATGAACATATCATTCTTACTTATTACAATTTTCTCACTAACCAGCACGCACTTAAACCCGTTTTTGACGAGTAGTCCGGCTGAAACTAAATTCTTCCTAATTGTTGGAACGTGCAGAACATTGTTGAGAGTCAGCACCTTGCCGGAAGTCATCTTCAGAAGTATCTTCCCATATCCTTCAACTTTGGCTGTTGTAGTATTTCCCATGTATAGCTCCTCTTCGGGTCCAGCGGGAGTGTAGGTTGCAAATGCTTCCTTAACGGCACACACATGTCGAGTGGCGCCAGAATCAAGCCACAACTCCTTTGGGTTACCAACCAGGTTGCACTCAGACAACATTGCACACAGGTCATCAACATCTTCCACCATGTTTGCCTAACCCTTGTTTTTCTCTTTGTCCTTCTTGGGGGCATGATAGTCGGGAGCTTTATGGCCTGCTTTACCACAATTATAACAGTTGCCCTTGAATTTTTTCTTGTTAGGATCCTTCTCCTTTCCAGAAGGCCTCTTCCTTTTGTTGTTTTTTTCGGAGAAGCATCTTCAACGACGTTTGCCCCTTCAATCGATGAACTCTTACGGTACCTCTTCTCAGCGGTTTTGTTATCTTCCTCGATCTTGAGACGAATCACAAGATCCTCCAACTTCATTTCCTTTCTTTTGTGCTTAAGATAATTCTTGAAATCTTTCCATGAGGGCGGCAACTTCTCAATCATTGCAGCCACTTGGAACGCTTCATTCACTACCATATCTTCAGCAATAAGGTCATGGAAGATAAGTTGAAGCTCTTGAACTTGGGTTCCAACGGTTTTTCCATCCACCATTTTGTAGTCTAGGAATTTGGCAACCACAAACTTCTTCAAGCAAGCATCTTCGGTTTTGTACTTCTTTTCAAGTGCACTCCATAGTTCTTTGGAGGTCTCTACTGCACTGTAGACGTTGTACAAGTCATCTTTTAAGGCACTCAAAATGTAGCCTTTGCACAAAAAATCAGCCTGTTTCCAAGCCTCAGTAACCATGAACTTTTGGTTGTCAGGCATGTCGGCGGCAGGCACGGGAGGGTCCTCACTAGTGAACTTTTGCATACCAAGGGTGGTAAGCCAAAAGATCATTCTTTGATGCCATCCTTTAAAGTTGGCACCGGTGAACTTCGCAGGTTTCTCAGCCGGTGGCACAGCGGTACGGGTTGTAGGAGTAACCGCTGGTGCAATATTCGCAGAGGGAGTTCCAGTCTCAATTGCCATTATTTCTTTGTCACTGTCAAATCGACAAACTGTTTTAGTTAATAAAACCAGAATAGCAATTAAGTCACAAACTTAAACGATGAAGATTTTATTTCTTCAAATCGCAGTATAATTATGAACTTTGGTATTCCAACGAAGTTTTTATATCTTCGAGTCAGAATGCTAATATTCATATGGAGTAGAAAACTACACAAGTTTTAATGTCCTTAAACAGAATACAGATTATAATATTATATGTAATTTCCTTAAGATTGTTGGCAAAGTAATTTGTATAAGTTTAAATAAAGTTTCAACACAATCTGTAAAACACTTAGTAAAAACATATTACACAGTATAAAATACTCAACAGTAAAATACTTAAAACCAGTAGACTACAGAAACTGGAAAAATGAACAGAAACAGTGTTGGAAAAAAAAATCAGAATATAATCGAGCCCACTTAGTTTAAAGTGTGTCCTTAAGGAAATTATTCCCCTCACAGTACTCGAGGTTGATGGAATATCCCCTCCCAAGATAGAACGATTATCTTACCAGAATAGTAATACTCCAAATTCAGGTAGCGGCGAACCACTCAACGGCAGTGTATCACACAGAATAAAACAAGAGAGTTTTGGAGAGAAAGATTTTATTTTGTTTTTGAGCGCAGAAAATTCGTTTGCAACCATTCAGATCAGTCACCAGGTTTTTCGGAGGGAAATTCAAAAATATCCGGGAAGAGAAAAATGGACCCGGTCGGTCACAAGTCGCGGGTCAGGGTCGATCCGCGTTGGATGTTTTTTTTTTTTTTTTTCATTTAATTAAATAATTAAGAAAAAGTTTGTCCAAAAAGATAATCAATCAATCTTTTCCAAATCCAAATCCGAAGCCGAAGCCGAAGCGGAAGCGGAGCGAGCGACGACGACGGCGCGAGGAGTCCTTGCCCCCCTCAACCTTTTTAGTGACTAGAGAAGGTGTAATGTAATATATACACCTCTCTTTTCCTCTCTTTTTCTTATGTGAGACAAATGCTTTAACCAAAGCAAAAAAGACCTTTACATTTCCTTCATTTTTCATCCCATCATTTTCCATTCACCAATATCAAAACCCAACAAAAATCACATCCAAAGATTTTACTTTTGGAGTGTAATAACGTTCTGGAAAAGTTTTCACTTCTCCAAAATTAGTCAACCGACATGATATTTTATACTCCATGATATTTTGTATTATTTTATACTCCATGATATTTTGTACTAATGGAACCATGGTAGGATAGCCACGTTCACATCACAACATTTGGCTATAATTTAAACAGACTTGGAAAGTTTGTAAAGCGAGGAACCAGATACGTCGATCCTTGATCAAATCTTATCCAAACTAGAAAGATGCTCATAAAAACTATAAGGGCTCATTAATTTGGATTCATGAAAAAGTAATCTTAATATAAAAACTCAATAGTAGAGATAAGAATGTTAGTATAAACATATCCATAGGAAAGGCTCGGATCATTTTCCTTTCCATAACATCTTTTTGAAAACGAAACTGTACATGAAACTATTGAAATCTTTAAAATGTTTCATGGTTTATAAGTGAGACGAGATAAGAGTCGGTCAAGACAGGAACCTATCATTTTGAGATACAAATTGTTGAGAAATAAAATATTGGTAAATTGATGGAGTAAAAGATTCCATTGTTTGGCAGTGGGCTTATAACATTAAGGAAGAAGCTGGGCTTACAACAGTTCGGCACAGATGATATCATGGGCCTTAAGTTGGCCTGTAAACAGTTTCCCATTCTTGTGAAGACAAAATGTAGCCCATTATATTGGGCAGAAAATGGTATTTTGACAGAAAATGGTAATGATTAGCCCGGAAGATTAGTTTTGGAATCGCTCATTAATTTTTAATAACTATTTAAATATAATTAAAAAAGTTCAAGGAAAAAAATAATACCTAAAGAAACGTACCTTTGTGACAACTCGAGCACAGTGTTGGGGTGCGTAGCTTCAACAAGTAAAACTCCGAATCCGCGACTTAAGTAGCACAAAAAATAAAAAGTTGAACCAAATTAGTATTAAAAAAAAAACATAAGTAGTATTCACGCACAAAATTCATGCGTTAAAGGACCAACTTGCAATAATACCATATACTCCTTTCACGCATGAAATGTAATAGGATATACTCCTTTCACGCACTAATTTCATGCGTGAAATCATTTTGCCTTTCACGCATGAATTTAGTCCGCGAATGGAGCATTATTTGACCGTTTTAAAGGATCAACTTGCAATAATACCATTATTTGACCGTTTTAAAGGATCAACTTGCAATTCTTTATTATCTGCTCTTCAATTATATTTTTATTATGTCCAACCATAAGTTTTATTTCAAATATAATTTTTTAACTTGACATCAGCTATACTTTTAACAAAAAAAAAAAAATCAATCCATTTATATCGAAACGTCTACTAAATTTAGTGTATTGACAGTACAAAAGATATCTTAACAGTAAAAAATTCTTATATTACCACATGAGTATTCTGAACTCTGGAGACAGCTAACTAGTGGCTCAAATTCGAATCCAACGTTGCCTTGATCTTCCCGCCAGAAAAAACCCTCTTCCTTTTGGATTAACGGCTCAGGACGAACCACGTACCTCATCCATGTCGGCCCAGAATGTTCTCTGGTACCCACACGTGGACATCAAATCCTACTTAGCTGTCCTCATCCCCCACTCCATTCTATTTCTCCCTAGCACTTTCCAGAATTACCTTTCTTTAATTAAAAAGTGCTAAGTAAGCTACCCCAACTGCTTCCTTATATACGACACTTGTTTCACACGTTTTTCATATTCATTCGACGACTATTATTATAACTCTTAGATAAACCTGGGTTAATCCGAAAAAGGGAATATTGCGTGTTCTATTCATTTTTAGTGGAATTATTTAGTACTAGTATAATGGAGATTAAGGGGTACGAGGATGTTACGGTGATGGAAGTAGAAGAAGAAGGGTGCTCGACGCCTAAACGTGACGATTGTCAAATTCCGGCGATGACGGTCCCACCACCGCCGCCAAGGAAGAAGCGGACGTACGATTGCGGTGGAGATAAAAGAAAGCTGCCGGAAAATGGGTATTTTCAATCCCCCGAGCTGGAACTTTTCTTCGCCATGCAGCCTAGATGTCAAGGCACTTTTGCTTAGTTAATTAATGACTGCTAATGTTGTGTTATATAGCCCCTTCTCTGATCAAGACCCCACTTGGTTGGTTAATTCGTTTTTGTTTGCCGGCTAAAATATTTAGGAGTACGTGATGTTTTGCTATTGGGGTATTTTTGTGTTTTGGGGGGATATAAACTACTAGTATTGCTAGTAAATAGGAGATGCATGTGTACATAAATATGCTTGCTAATGCATTTTGTAGTTGAGATGCTTAAGTTGTACTGTACTGTATATATAGCTTTCATTCGGTGGCTTATATAGTTCTCGTCAAATTAAAATTTAAATCAAGCACCTTAATAAATGTAACCTATTGTCACATATATTGGTGAAAGAAATTATATATGTGACGATCCCCCATTATTTATTCCCTCTAACCAAAGAATCCAAGAGGAATAAGTGAAGACCCAGAGCAATTTATTTCTTAGGACCAACTGTTCTTAAATACGAATCAACTATAAGAAGTTTAACTTTTGTTCTAATTGAACTGCAGAAGAGTTATTGGGTTACTTGCATTGTGAATGAAACTGTGTTGGATCGGTTTAACCGGTGCACCCACATTTAACAGAATTTTTCTAGATGACTGGAATTTACTTCCTAATTTTTTCGCTATTTGGGATACTATGGAAGTGCCGATGCTACCTAATTGTAATTGATCTTTTCAGAAATATAGGAATTTTGACCAAAATAAGTCATTATTTCAACCAATTCACCAAAATAATATATTATTTTGAAAATTTACAGAAGTAGAATAAACCTATTCCGCAGTAACGTATTAGGTATTATTTTATTGAAAAAATTTAACGGGTAAAAAAGTTAATGGTTAACGGTGTTAAAGAATAATTCGTTAATGTGAATAACGTTTTATGGTTAATGCGTTAATGTGAGTAACGTTTTATGGTTAATGTGTTAATGTGAGTAACGTTTTATGATTAATACGTTACTGTGAGTAACGACTCTAAAGAATACAAAAGCTGACATTGATTGATTATAAAGTCGCAACTCAGACAACTTCGGGTTAAAACGTAACTGATAGTAACGTTTACACAAAATTCAGGCACGAGCAGTCAAATCCTGTAAAGAATTCTGCAATTGCAAACCCTTCTGATTGATGTATCTATAAAACGTTACCGATAATATTGATTACCCTTAAAAAAAAGGTACTGATTAGGATAAAAAAAGTATTGATTAGTCTTACAAAAAAAATACTAATTAGCTAAATAAAGCATTTTTTTTTTTAGTTTCAAAACAACATCGAGAAACTATATGAGCAGAAGTTGATTAATTCTCCCTTTCAGCATGTTCTTATACATTTTAAAGTGCGAGACGGTTAAGATCCAAAAGAAATTAAAGATACGTCTTAAAGTTTACAATAATAACTACTAGTAATTAATATTTATATATCACGGTCTTTTCATATATAAAAATTAAGAAGAAATCATCTTTCATATCTACTGCTTAACGAAAAATACTACATTTTTCAGAAGCATGACAATAGCTAAATTTGGTCTCTCAATTCACTTCGCTGAAACTAAATTTGTATAAAGCACAACAACAGCTAAGAATGGTGTCCATCAAGCTGTAGACTAAGAGACCTTAGTGAATCATATATACTCCATAAAATAAAGTACTCAAATCAGCTACGATAAAATAAAGAACTCAAATCAGTGGAACATTGAAACCAAATTAATTAACCATAAAACGTTACTCACAGTAACGAATTACCCTTTAACACCATTAACCATTGACTTTTTTGCCCGTTAAATTTTTTGAATAAAATAATGCCTAATATGTTATTGCGAAATGCCTTTATTCTACTTCTGCAAATTTTCAAAAGAATGCATTATTTTGGTGAATTGGCTGAAATAATGACTTATTTTGATAAAAATTCCAAAAATATAAGACCAACAGAAAAGTTGGTTTTGTAATAAAATGTTCATTTTTTGTGCGGATTGGCCTTTGCTCTGGTTTTTGTCCCTGAAATTGGTGGTTTTTATTTTTTGTCCATGTAAAACTCTACCTTGAGGTAGGGATTTGAAACTCTGCTTGAGGTAGAATTTTGCTATCTTGAGAATTTAAATTCTAGCTTGTGATTTTTTTTAAAATTGATTGAGCGGGATTCGAATTCAAAATTAAAAGATTTTTAAGCGAGGTCTAAAAATTAAAGACCATCAATTTGAGGGACAAAATTAAAGACCAGTGTCTTTGAAGGCCAATCGTGAAATGACCCTAAAATGTTCGCGTTTGGTTTAGTGGGTTTGTGGGTGGCCCGTGTAGGTTAAAATTGGTTTGGCCATTGGGCCACTACTAACACCCAGAATTTGTCTTCGGTCTTCATTGAAAAATGGAGAAGTTTTTGGCATCTAACATCCCAAGTAGTGCACCAACTGCAGCGTAACTAGATTCCGCAAAAGAAAAAAGATTATACACCAAAATGAATGCTTGTATTAATTAATCTCACCGATTCATTATAAAAAATTATCAGAGGTATTAGCGTTTTTATATTTTTATTTCATGTTTGCAACGCGGGTGACGTGCAATTTTATTCCTTTTCTCCAGACTAAATACGAGAAAGTATTTCTTTTATCCTGTGCGGAAGGGATCAAAAGTCAAACAAAAAATTTCTTTCTCGGATACTATATCGAATCCAGTGAATTTTTCAAGAAGTTACTCATGAAACAATACTATTTATATATTTTCGACCAAAGAAAATACATTATTTTTCTTTCAATGGTGTCATGTGGGCCGTCCAGATGCAATTATTCCAGAATCACAAGATAGCTACCCCTCACAAACTTATACGAAAGAAATACTAATGTGTGGAAGATGCATTGCATTGGTTTACCTTTTTTCGGTTTGCCTTTCGTACAGACCATGTGATTCTGCAAAATGTTGATCAATTTGGACATTGAAGTTTGACCCAACTTTCTTCTTTCTTTGACCACTCTCATTTTACGACACTTGATTCCCATGCTAAAATTGAGGCGCTAATTGACATATTATACTCTAAAGCCAATTATGTTAGTAATTTTCTATTTATAGGCTAACATATTAGATAGATAAGTCCATTTCTGGCCTAGAAAATAGCTGTTATTTCTTTTCTTTTATATTTGATGAAAATATATGTACCTATTGTGAAGAGTCATTTTTGAAGAGTTATTAGAATATATACGGTTGGTACCTAAGTTTAACACATAATTTTCTTTCTCTACCTCATTTCTGAGAAGACACAAAATATAGTGTGTTAAGAGACTTAGAGCCTATTTGGATTAGCTTATTTTAGGTGCTTGTAAGCCAAAATAACTTTTTTGGGTAAGAGAAAAAAGTATTTTTAAGCACTTGTTTTTAAATCAAAATAACAAAAATAAGTTAAAAGCCATAGGTTAGGATTCCTAATTTATTGCTTTCGGCACATAAGTCAAAAGTCATAAGCCCATTCAAACGGGCTCTTAGAAGATCCAACTATTCAGTACCAAAACCTGAGAAGATCGAGGTTAGTATTCATCACTGTCTAATAATTTACATGTGATTGTGAATTGTTGTTTTCATTAAATTAATGATTATCAGCGAAAATGAATATGGTGTGAGTAAATTATCAATATACACCAAATATTTCCCTCCGTCCTGAAAAACAATGACATTGTTTGTTATTATACAGAATCAAGCAGTTTTTCCTTTGAGTAATATTATGCAGTTTTAAATATGCATGTATGAATAATTCTTTTTTACAAAATATAAGAAATAATATGTGGTGGACTGGACTCGTATAAATTACTAACAAAAATATTTCATACTCTGACTAAAATTACAACGCATTGTTGCGAGGATCAAATTTTAATGCCTCGTGTCACTATGTTTATTTGGACCTCCCTTAAAAACAATGATGGGTTGAATAGATTCCTTCACCTTGAACCAAAAATTTCAGGTTCGACCTCGGGAATGGAGAAATTCCCGATAGGGAGCATTTTCCCCTTTAGATGGATCTTATGCGGTATGAATTTGAATTAATCGGATACGTGGATTTCAAACACCATAATATATATAGTTAAATAAATACATAAAAAAACCTGCAATATCTCAGTGTACTGGACAGAAGACAGCCGAAACCTTATAAACTATTAAACAATCAGCATAGGATTCATGTCATACAGTCAAAGCATTCGTGGCGTGGGAATGACAAATACAGAAGTTGCCATGCATTTCAACCTCTTTTCTCATTCACATCTTCATTTCACACTCATGAGGTATCCTCTGACAACAACGGTTACAAACACAGCATGTTCTCCCTGTCCTTTTCCACTCTTCTTATTTCTTTTTCTGTACATAACATGAGCCAGTGAAATTTGAAATCCTTACTATATAGCAGTATGTACTATATATTCAATGTATATAGTAGTATCATTTCATCGGGTGCCAAGCAAGCTGAGTAATTCACATATATTAACATTGCTTCTTTACTTGAAGTGTAGTTATCAATACTACATGTGAAACCCATACCCGCCCACTATAGATATACAGAAGGAATTAAACCAAAGTCAAATTTTGCAACTGTACTACTGAAACTTTTACAAAGTCCTGCATGCAACTATTGCTTGTAAGCAGAACCAGTCGTGCACATATGGGGACTGGATCCAATCACATCTTACTCTTCATTTTACTCCCCGTCCCATATTAGTTGTCAAGATTATTAAAAAATAATTGCCCCAATATACTTTTATTTTACAAAATCAAGATGAATTAATTAATTTTGGCCCATTTAGCCCTTAATATTAAATGTTTTTGAAAGTAATTAACCAATATTGATTACATAATATAGAAATTATAAATTTGAAAAGTTCAAATAAGTGATTATTCGTTAATATTATGATTGTTCAAGTACCAATAAGATTAACTTAGTCTTGTTCTTATATAGAGTCCATAATTATTAAAGAGAGAAGAGTAAATTAATTAAAAACACTTTTATTTATAATTTCTTAAAAGGCGTACAAAAGAGAAACGTGACAATAATATGGACCGAGGGAGAACTATTTAATTGGGTTGAAAGAAGTTCCTAATTTGGTTATTTAGAAATTTCTAAACCTTTTATTTTGTTTTACGACTTATAACCACGACTATTAGGTAAAGTGTGCAATCTGTTTTTTTCTAGTTGAAATCAATATAAATGTATATTTGAGGGTATTATCTAGTGGCCACTAAAGTGAGATGGGAGACTATGGTTTACATCTTGAGATACGAAAACACCTAATAGATTGTTTTTTATATTTGTATTAATTTTGATAGACAAAGTTACTTCTTACTTCTTAGCATGCTAGTGAAAAGTTAAATAAGGCGAGGCGCCTCTAAACTAACACATAAATGAGATTATCCAATCAAAGAAAAAACAATACAAAATCCTGATTAATAATTGGAACAATATTATTGGTCAGTCGCCTGGCAGCCTGATTAAGTTTTCAAATTAAGTAGGCTAGACATAACTTATAGTATAATGTTACAATTTGAAAATTGATACTTAATGAGTTCTGATTTTAGCGCCGTACACGGGCATGTGCTAGAACATTTTCCACTGCAATTTACCAATAGAAAAGGTCCTATTCTTAATTAAGTGATCTTCCGACGAAACCAGATTAGTGATTTAATTCTCAAATTCTAGGACTATGATCATCAATCAATACTTGCACAACTAAAATTTGGAAGGCAAGAAACACGGAATTTATATGAAATTATATAAAATAAATAGTAGTAGTATCAACATGTTAATTCCCCCAAAGGAAATCTTAACAAATTTATTTTTACCACATATGGGGACGGCACAAATTCTATGTAGTAACGGGTAAAAAGCTTGTACATAACCAGATCACTTATAAAACAATTACATATAAATCTTTATTGATATACTTTAAGTTCAAGATCAATATGTACCGTGGCTGAACACATTCACACCAGTAAATTAGCTGCAAGCCTGCAAACTAAAAGGTCGGTCCTTGACTTTTTGAAAAATTCTTAATCCAAATTTCGAAGAGAAATTAATATGCAAGTATTAAACATTGGATACTCCACTTTATATAGTTTACTGAAATCTAGCAGGGAGTTTGTGACAGGGGAAGTCTGACGAAAGAAAAAGAGCATCTCTCAGAAATTCAGGAACACAGAAATCACCACAGTAATTGACCAATTGTCCATCATACAAGTGAAAGACTGCAAAATCTTCAATCATTTAATAATCCTACCGACCATTTTTGTGATATGGGTTTCGAATTTCAACACCATTTAATTTGAAGGATATAGTATTAAATAAATATATCAAATATTCAAATCCCTGTCACATTTCCCATCTACCATCAAACACTTCCTCATGTGTATGCGTGTGCCTTTGCCTCTTCAAACAAATTAAAAACAAACACAATATGGGATAGATGTAAGAGTGTCGAATGGAGCACCATCCATGAATCGCATCTACATAAAGGATGATGATCTCCATAAGGAGGTTCAAGAACCAGAAATTAGACGTGTCAAATTAGCTCATAAAAAATATAATTTGTTCGGATTGGAAACAAAAACAAAAATAATTTTTAGTACAGAAGGTTGAGTTATAACTAACTGAACTCAAATTGGCCCGTCTTTCACCCAAGCAAACATTAAACAAGTTATGACTCGATTTTTTAATTGAATTGATCCATTTTAATTCGTTCAAATGTGGCTTAACTTGTTCATTTGTTACTCTTATCAAAAACTAACGTCAAAAATAGATGAAGGCCCGAGTCTGACAATGCTTCAAGACAAGGCCCAATTACATTGTGCCACAACAGCAGTACAGGAATATATATAAAAATGTTACAGCTAGGATGAACACCAGACATTATACGTAAGCATTAACGTGCGATGCTACCACATTATTAAAAAACACTGGTCAAAATTCAAAAACCTACTTCACTTTTTCTTTTTCTTTCTTTCTTTCTTTCTTTTTTTTTTTTTTTTTTTTTTTGGTGAAAAAAACCTTATAAAGTCCTACCGTTGTCCCAAGTTGCTATAAATAGATACCGACTGTTCAGCATCATTCTGTCATACTGTTATCAACTATTTATCCACCTTCCCTTTTCTTCCATACATTATCGACATCTATTTTTGTTCCGCTCCTCCATTTTCTCTCGATACACGCTACAAGAATTATCAGAAATTTCGAAGAAAAAAGCCTTCAGAAAGTTCGAGGATCAACTGTGCGGAGTTCGTTAATTAAGGACCAGCAAAATGGAGTATTACATGGATGAGAAATGGAAACTATCAAAGGATGATCCATGTTGTCATTCATATTCATCCTCCAAGTCATCATCTTTACTTAGGAGCTTTTCACAAAAAAGCCCCAACTCAAATATTCCCTCTCTTCCTAGAAGTTTTTCACAAAAGAATCCATACAAATCTTCACTCTCGAGGAGTTTTTCACAAAAGAGTACTACTTCAAAATCTCGACTTACAAAAAGTGCGTCACAAAGGTGTGCCAATTTCAGAAGCAAATGCAGTAACTTGGCTAAAGAACAGAAGTCAAAATTTTATATTGTAAAGAGGTGCATTGGTATGCTTGTTCGATGGAACAAACATGGAGATTCTTGAAATTACTTGATATTATTGGCAGAGTTTCCACAAGTAAGATCTCCTAAAGTACCCTTTATGTGTGAGAACACATGTTTCTCTGCCATCATATAGAGAAGAACAGATCGTAGTAGTTGTACTCTGTTTTTGTACATCGAAATGGATTCAAGATTTAAAATCAGTGAATTCAGAATGAGTGTGATTTTACTTACGTATACATTTTGAATTCTTTTTGGCATATATACATAGATTAGGGGTTCGATAAAATCTGTCACTCATATTTACATCAAGCAATGTAGGCTGCCGACCTTACAGCTACACTGAACCCTGCATGAATGAGAAATGTTTCGTACACTGCTACTTTTTTTTTTTTTTACATATATACTAGTGAATTCAGTTGAATCAATGTTTTAGATCCGTGCCTCGGTGACAATGTCAGGAGGCGGTGAAACTGCAATATATATAGTAAAACAGATTCCAAGAAAATGTAATTCTATGGATTTTGGTTAAGTTGCCTTGAAGAATACCGGTAAAACAATGTCACATGGTATTGTCTGGGAAAGCTGTATTTTCTGCATCACTTACTCTTTCATCTGCAATATAGAAAGATTCTTTTTTCTGTAATTGGAACTACCAAAGAAGAGGACATAGAGGAATGGTCATCTTTTGTCCCCATACAGAAAGGAAATCATGGGGATCAGTAAATCTTAGAAAACATATGGCACATGATCATAATAAAACTGAACCTCAGTAGGCGTTTGGCATGCGTTTTCAAACGGTTTGAAATCATGACTCCAAACCACCGTTTGGATATGCGTTTTTCAAACCCCAAATCATCCAAAAATGCATGATTTGGGTTTCAAACCATGGTTTCAACTTTTTTAAATATAAAATTTAACCCATAAGTTTATATTTTGTAAAAAAAAAACCATAAGTTGATAGATATTTTTAACAATTACCCTCATCAATCATTTACTAATCTCATTAACTTCCACCAACCTTTATTTATGTCTACCAACCTTTAATTTATGTGGAAGAATTATATTAAAGAGTAGTTATATTACTATTCATGTTAAATTTTCGTTTTTATTGAACTAAAGTTTGATTAATTAATATTATATTTTTTAGAAAGGCCTTCTAATAGTGTACTGATTTTGTGATGAACTATGACTTGCTCATTTGGTAAGATTGTATAAGAATTAAGAATGTTTTGATAGTTTTCACAATTTGTGGGGGTTTTATGTCTATAAGTGAAAATACAACTTAAAATATCCAAATTGCATGTCCAAACATGATTTGAAATCATGTTTTCAAACCATGTCCAAACAGGGCCTTAGTGCAGAAGTATCCATTAAAGTGAACTTAATCCAAAATGTTTGAAGGAGGAATACACCCCCCCTTTCGGAGCATTCATTTTCACGTTTCTAGTCTCTCGCATACCAGGAATGTTCAAGCACGTTAAATAGTTGCTGACATTCGATATTTACATCAAATCAAACAATTTAATAATAATAGTTAAAACTTAATTCAAGAATACATATCACTCAACCAACCATAGTTAAGTGATTAATCTACATATGAAGGAAACATATTTTGCATTTATTAGCTTAGTGTAAACACCAGGTGTTAATAAATTTATATGGTTTACCCACATAGCCTATTTTAATTTTTTGAGTCAGTTCTTATGTTACTCCAACGAGTACAAAGATCAAGTACTATAAAAGTTGTTTCTTTAAGAATTTTATCTTCTAGTGGTGTTAAAAAAAAGTTTCCATGTTCAATGTAATTCGACCTGTTCCAATTACAATTAGTTAGCATCAACTTTCCAGGTTACTGACCGGTAAATCACACATTTTTGTAATTGATTTTAAAGTTATATGATTATGTAAATAATTTTTCCACTTATAATTTGGTTCACTGAGATTATAATTACAATTCATAGTAAAATAATTTTCAACCAAACATTGGATGAAAAGGAAATCAATCTACATCAACTGGTGGTCCATAAAATCCAGTGTTTTTTTTAGAATAAGTTTTATCACATTGACCACCTTCTGTCGTCAAACTTAAATCCTATAACAAAAAATTGTTTTCCAATAACACTCTTGACGAAATACCATTCCTTCAGTACTAAAATCTCCTCGGAATTAATTCCGTCAAATAATCATGTGCTCTTTTTACACGAAACATAACAGATTATGGCCTTAATTGCTAGGAATTAAGGAACTAACTCAATTGTCAACAATTGTAAGAGGGAGTAAATATCACGTTAATCTATGTTTTGTTTATGATTTGAAATCTTGGGAAAGTCTAATGCATCTTCATGAGGAATATTCATAGTATGTATGTGTTGGTATGGTAATCCAGCTATTTCAATCGAATTTAGCTCGAAGAAATGATCTTCAATTCAATGTCTACCTATAATCTAAATAAAAGAAAATGATCCAACAAAAATTTCATGTGTTTTCTTAATAAATTTCATGTGTTACTTTTTTACTTATTTTCTGTGAAAAAGGTCATAAAACAAAAATAATATTTGTAACGGACTAAAAAATAATATTGGAAGTTTGAACGGAACTGTGGGAGAGGGACACTTGACTCGCCTTTCTTTCAAGCAAGTACACTATAATGGATCCGTTATTGACACGATTAAAATTGAGCCTTTTCTGATTTACCACAAGTCAATCATAAAAGAGAAACTTAACATAAAAGAGAAATGTGGATTGAATTGAAGTAAACTTTAAGGATGTCAGCGCAGAGTGAATAATAGGAAAATTAGGGGGAAATCGCTATCGAGAACTTTTCCAATAGGAGAAATTTAAAATGTTTTATTGATTAATCCGGCAAAAGTTTTACATAAACAAAATCTCCGTCACTCTCCTCCCTTTCTTATTCTTCAATGAAGAATCTCAAGCAAGAAAAAAACAAAATACACAAGATTGCAACAAAATTAAACCAAAAGAAGTCAAATACATAATTGAAAGAAGAAAAACGCTGGAGAACTGATGAGTTTCTTAACACTTGGGAAGATCAGCTGGTGGTGGGAGCAACTTTTGGTTAGGAAGATCTCCATCTAACACTAACCAAGCCATCCTCAATCCCCAACTCAAATGCACGTCAAAGTGACAATGCATGAGCCATACTCCTGTTTATACCACCAAGAAAAAACAAGGTTAATCGCATTTATTTTTACGCTATCAGTATAATTTAACATGTTTATAACAAATAACCTTATATCCAGGTTACTAATCCCACTTTTATAGAACAGTTACTTGTAGTCTTCTTTAGGTGACGTAAAAAAAAAAAGTATACTGTCGTTGTAAAGAAGTTAAAAACTAATGAGAACTTATATGGCAAAACTTTTGTTTTCTTAAGGATTTAATAAGTTATATACACGATGGTGTAGTTTAACATGTAATAGCAAGTTAATTATCATTTTTACCAAGTTACGAATCAATGTGTATTATAACAGATTTACCTATAATTAACTTACTAGTTACCTGATTTTGTAAGTTTTTTTACCATGTCAATGTATAGAACTTTTAAAGTGACTATAGGAATGATAACTCACCTGGATTGTCAGCTAGAAAACGAATGGCTACCCATCCACCAGCTGGAACTCCAATGGTGTTTCTTTCAACAGGATCAACAAGATTGTATTTAGCAGGGTCCCTCTTAGGATCAAAATTACCAAAACCTTGGCCAACAACATAGAAATTATAACCATGAAGATGAAGAGGATGACTTTCAGCACCAAGAATACTAGTGTCCTGCATTACCAATTCCACTGAAGTATTGTAAGGAAGCACCACAACTTTTGTGCCATTAGAGACATTAGTATTATTTGGAGTGGTGCCAGTGTAATTAAAGGGCATCAGAGGAAAACTTGGAAAATCACTAGTGTATATTCCATTTGATTTTTTGAAGAAGTAGGATTGGAGTAGTGCTGTGGTTGGGAGAATCATAGAGACATTATTAACAGAAGCAGCAAATTTTGAGGAATTATTAGGACCTTGACAAGTTTGGTTTTTTGGGCACGGGTTACTACCCAGGCCTACGGTAAAGAAAAAATGCTTGTCAACTTTTTGTGGAACATTAGCTGGGAATTTTGCGCTAGCCAAAGCGCGAAATTTGCTAGTAAAATTGGCTACAAATGAGGTGGAATTAATTGGTGGAAGAATTGGGATCGGGAGATTTTTAATTGATGTGTGAGATGATGATGAGCTAGTTCCAAGTAAATTATGATCATACATAAGAATTCCAGCAATTGTGGAATTATCAAATGTGCCCTGGCCAGTGAAATAGGGTCTAGCAGCCATTATGAAAGTGGTTTGTTGAGGATTATGGTGTGTTTTAAGGAGGACATTTGTGGTTTGTCCAGGAGTAATTAGAATTGTGTCTGCTTCGAAGGGCTTGACGTAATTTGCATCTGCTTCAACGACTGTCATAGTATGATTAGCTATTCTGAAGAAAAGATCGTCATTGAGTGCAGCATTGATTATACGCAGCAAATATGTCTTTCCTGGTTTTACCTTCAACTTAAAAGTATCTACAAAATGCAACGTCAAAACAATTTCTCAGTTAGTCAATCTATACATCAACGGTATAAAAGAACGTTTAAGTGATAATTTTGGGTAAAATTCAAAGATAGTCATTTTTCAAACTTGTAATTAAAAATAGTCATAAATTTAAAAGTCATTTAAAATAGCCAATTGTTGGAATCTGTGACACTTTGCCGGGGATGCTATCATGGAATTTTACTTTTTTAATATTTGAAATCCATAACAGTATCCTGAGATTTTCACTTAATTAAGATTAAAATCTGTGACATTGTCATGATATTTCAGTATCAAAAGTGATTACTTTTCAACGAATTTTCAGATACTGTTTATGTTTAAAAAATCGCTTGAAAAAGTGGTTAGCCTATATAATTTTCTATATATTAGAAGCATGGTTTCAACATGTATGCTTAAAGTCATTGTAATAGAAATTAAAGGCAATTCTGACATTTAGAGCCTGTTTGGAAAGCCACCCGGTAATTGGAATTGGTGTAATTACTACCCTAGTAATTACATAGCCTAGTAATTACATAGTATTGCAATTACAATGACATGTTTGTTTGTCATAATGTAATTACAGTGTAATTACAAGTGTGTTGTTTGGTTGCACAAGTGTAATTACACAGTTAGTTTAATTTTAAAATAAAATTTAATTATAAAAAAATTTAACACTAATATTTAAAAAATATGTGCCTTTATAAATGATATTAAATTAGTTATTTAATAATAAATTGTTTCTTGAAAATATGTTAATTAATAATCATATATTTGAAACTAATATTGTAAAAAAATAATTGATATATAATTTCAAATTAATAATATTTTAATTTTAATTGATTATAAAACTTAAAAGCATACCTTTTCTGTGAGAACATTATGGGATTGGATGTTTGACAAAAAAAGAATATTTATAAATATAATGTCATAACATTATTCAAATGTTTGACAATAATTCTATCAACCGTAAGTGAAAAATAAACAGCATGCAATGTGAAATAACAAGTCAATAGTACTAAAGCAAATAAATTAAAATCGAAAATATAACCTAAATTCAGAATCCAAAGGAAATTTTTTTAACGTAATACTCTTATGTCAAATTTCAACATTACATAAGTAAGTTTTAAAGTAACATAAGTAAATACTCCTATAATTCAAAAGAAAGGAAAAATTTAAGTCTATAACCTCATTCACAATAAAATTCTACTGTAATAACGTAACTCATTATATGCCAAGTTTGTTAATGACTGATTCTTTCTAATATTAAGAGATGTAGTTTCCAAAATTAGAATATTAACACGGTTATGCTAAATGAATAAAATAAAAAAATACGAGCAATTACATGGAACCACGAGAAGTAAAAGTTGAGAATGAGAAGAAAGGAAATGAAATATAAATATTATAAAAAGAATATATATTTTTTAAAAACAAAAATAATTAAAAAGTAAAAATAAAAAAGAAATCAAATAATAGAAATAAAAAATAAATTAGAAAAGAAAAGAAATTAAAATAAAAAAGAAATTAAATAATAGAAATATAAAAAATAAAACTAAAAAGTAACCCTGTAATTACACCCAATTCTCAGCCCTCCCCTTGAGAATTGAAGAGTGTAATTACACTCAATTCCCACCTAACTGTGTAATTACATGATCAAACAAACAGATCAAACTGTGTAATTACACCCAATTCCAATTACCTGGGTGGCTTTTCAAACAGGCCCTTAACAATTAGCTATCTACGTGTATTAGTCTTTGAAACCATTTTGGACGCAGATCAGTTTTGCTTAGTTATTTGGACCTTATGAATATACCTTTAGAAAAAGTCCAACATTTCCTATTAAATTACAAATCATGACCCACATTGAAATGTCATGAATATGGTGGGCCCATATAACTTTTCAAATTGACTCGTACTAACGTAAGACCTGTGATTATGTCATATTTATTTAGTTTCCTCCATATATTTCCCATTTGGATCTGGTGAACGGTAAATAATTTTCTCCGTATATAAATATATTTGGTGAAGGGTAAATACTATGAAAAAAAAGGGGTAAATACTTACCATCTATATCCACGTTTATATCAAAAAATTGTGTAAATTTAATATAGTTAAGTAACTTAATGAGGTTATAATTCATATTAGTTAATGATGATTAAATACTACTAATAACTAAATGTCATATATTCCTTTTCTTTCTTCTTAATTGTCCCTTATACTAAAAATAAGTTTATCTTTTTACTCGTTCATTTTAGCAAATCAAGAGAGATTAAGTTCTTTTTAATCTTAAGGGTAATCATTAAGTATAGTTAAGTAACTTAATGAGGTTATGATTCATATTAATCAAGATTAATTACTAAAAGCAAATGTCATATATTCCTTTTCTTTCTTCTTAATCTTCCCTTAAACTGAAAATAAGTTTATCTCTTTACTTGTTCATTTTAGCAAATCAAGATAGATTAGGTTATTTCTAATCTTAAGAGTAATCATTAAGTATAGTTAAGTAACTTAATGAGGTTATAATTCATATTATTTAATCATGATTAATTACTAAAAGTAACTACATGTCATATATTCCTTTTCTTTTTTCTTAATTGTCCCTTATACTAAAAATAAGTTTATCTTTTTACTTGTTCATTTTAGCAAATCAAGAGAGATTAGGTTCTTTCTAATCTTAAGGGTAATCATTAAGTATAGTTAAGTAACTTAATGAGGTTATAATTCATATTAGTTAATCATGATTAATTACTAAAAGTAACTAAATGTCATATATTCCTTTTCTTTGTTCTTAATTTTCCCTTATACTAAAAATAAGTTTTTCTTTTTTCTTGTTCAATAGCAAATCAAGAGAGATTTATTAGTTTCTTCTAATCTTAAGGGTAATCATTAAGTATGCATGTTGAAACGGTCCTTTCTAATATATAGAAAAGGGTAATCATTAAGTAACTACATAAAGTACTAATAAAAGGCAAAATATTCAATCAACATTTCTAAAACTGATCGTGCTTTCAATATTAAATATAGATTAGGCTGTGCATATTGTAATCGTGATATTTTGTTTTGACCAAGATATATTAATAGTTTCAATTTTCATAACCAGCACGGGCCGTTGCCTCCTAGTTTACAATATTTTTCCTTTTATATGGCCGGGACCCGGGATGGTTCATTGACCAAATTATACGGGAGCTATGCCAAAGTAAGAAAGTATAAAACTATACTATACCCTTTGCAGAACAATTGTATAATGGTCCAGGAAGACCATTAATAGAGTATGAATCAGAGACATTAGGTCCAGCTCCAGTTACAAGTGATTGATTAATCACAGCCTCAACATT
Organism: Lycium barbarum; assembly: GCF_019175385.1. Classification (NCBI taxonomy): domain Eukaryota; kingdom Viridiplantae; phylum Streptophyta; class Magnoliopsida; order Solanales; family Solanaceae; genus Lycium; species Lycium barbarum. Next base: position 166,740,352 of record NC_083337.1, read on the forward strand.
AGCATTCCACCATTCACCTGCAAGCATTGTAATTTAGTATTAACATCCTTTTTAATCATCATAAAACTATAATATAGACATTGAGTGGTGTTAATTACCAAACATGAGGGGGACTTCTTTGTGGGGTTTGGCAAATGGATAAGAAGTATTATGCTGGGGATAGATGATAAGAGGACCATAGAGGGTAGCCCTCATCCATGAAATATGAGCATGCCACCAAAGGGTTCCTCTTTGGCCAGTAATGGTGAAGTTGTAGACATAACTTTGGCCAGTTTGTATTGGGCATTGGGTGATATATGCTGGTCCATCCGCCCATCCACTTCGAAGTTGTTTAATACCATGCCTGTTTTATTGAAAAAAACTAATTAACCAAATATAGATAATTAACACTAAAGATAATTTTATTATTCATATATTTGGACAACTAAAGATTGTTAGAAATTAAACTGGTGATAATAGCATAGGTGAATCTAGAACGAGTTCTGTGGGTTCAAATAAATTACTCAGATATTGTTTTAAGTTCAAACAATGGTATATGTGCACATTGAGACACAAAGAAAAAGGGTTAAAATACATACATATAATAAGATCCAGCGAAGGAGGTTGAGTCATTTGACGAAAATAGAAGGTTTTTTCCTATTAGAGAAGGCTATGTGGAGTAAAGTAAAGTGGATGAATGATATTGAAAAAAGAGGGATCACGCCTACATAAAATATAAGATGAAATAAGGAAAATTTAATGAATAGATAGAGTCAACGGTACGACAGACAATGCAGCCTACACAAGCAGTTGAACTCTTCCCTGACAAATCTATAATGATATATTATGGTTGTACTTCTCTATTTATCTATCAATCTCTAGTTTATGAATGTTATGGCTAGACTTTTATATTCATTCTTTATGAATTGATTCTAAATTCTAGATTCGTCACTAGTCATAATAGTGTTCCAATTGAAAATTAAAAAGATGAGAGTTCATACCAATGAAAGCTAACATTGTTGGAGACATGATTAACAACCTTGACCACTAGACGATCACCTTCTCTAGCAACAACTCTTGGTCCTGGGAATTTCCCATTCACAGTGACAATGGTCTTTGTTTTGCATAACCTAGTCACATTTTTCAATCTTATCTGCAAAAATTATAAAACATGAAAAAAATGTTCTGAAACGTTCAAATGAATACAATTAATAATTAATTTACTGAATTTCAAGAGTGACAACGTAAGTTGAATAAACCTACATCGAACTTGTAATGCCTTGTAATGCCAGCAGTGACAAAGTCTGGAAATAGAATAATGCTACAAATGCAGAAAAAAGCAAATAAAAGTGCTGGTCGTGAAAAAACAAAAGCACCCATATTGATTCTTCTTTATTTTTTTTTTATGTTTGGCAAATAAGAGAGAGATACTGTGAAAGTTTAATACGTTTCTTTGCATGGAATGATTCTTGAGGAACCCATGAGATATGCTTATATAGACATGTTTAGATATTGCTTGGTTAATAATTAGGTACTAATATTTGTCTTATTAAATTCTCAGTACTGTGAAGAAAAACCTCCAGACAAAGGGAAAAAAAAAAGACTATCACTAGGAAAGAGATATCCCACCAATTGGTAAGAGTGTACCTAAAGTCTATTCAGTAAAACCTTATCTACTCATAACAATTAAAAAGTTCTCACCAAGAATACACATGATAACTCTAACCAGAAAATTACATATGTAGGGATTACACTTATACTATGATACACCGAAAATGCAAAAACAAATTGTACTGTCAATGTAGTTTAACATGTTGCAGCAGATGCCTGTAATATCTTTTAGAAAACTTGATTGTGTCAAATTAAAATTCTTTTCATACTATTAATATATAGAAGTTATAATTAAACTCCTTATGTTGCCTATCTTGGAGGGTGTTCTAGCAATTTTGCATAATTTAGATAAAACACTCGAATTTCAACTGTTAATCTTGCTGACCAAGATAGTGTATTCTCTTCATATGTCATATTCTAATTCATCATTTTCGTGTAGGACTGTACCTTATTAGAAAATTGTTTTAAAAAAAAAAAACATTAGTGTGACATTTGACCCACACCTTTCTTCCAAGCAAGAAAAGATTGACAATACATTATGTCGTTCCGTGAATTTTGTATTGTGATCAACACACAACTTACTATTTCTTTGTAATAAAGCAAATTTAGGAGAACCCCGTGATTAGTAGTGTTTTACAAAGTATAAAGTGTGTATTCTATTTCCTTTTTTATGCAATTAGTTATTCATAACTAGGATAAATTGTTCAATACAATGGCTAATCGTTTTTTCAGTTACACCAACTACGTACCTTGTTGGGTACATACTGCTACTAACATCACTTAGTGATGACCTATTGTAATCAACACACTAGCTACTTGCTGTGTTTCTTTGTAATAAAGCAATTTAAACTAGCGGAATATGAGAAAACCACATGATTAATACAACATATTATGTGGCATTTTTGATTGAGCACGAAGTTTAAGAAATAAGGGAATATGCTTCTTAAACTTGTGATCTAAAATAAGTCTTAGAGATTTGTATGAGAATACTTCTTAAACTTGTGATCTAAAATAAGTCTTGGAAATTTGTATGACTATTAATCATCTCATTGTGAATAAAATGAAAATTTTAAAGATAAATTATTTCTAAATATAGATATGTAACATTTTTCTTGAAACAAACTAAGAAAGAAAGTATGTCACATAAATTGAAACAAAAGATATATGTCACCTAAATTGAGACAAAGAATGAGTGATTTACGAGGCATTAAGTGTGAGAATTCTCTTTCCGTGTTGTTTTGGCTGAGTTACGTAAATGCTTTTTAGGCCATTATTTAGATTTTGTCCTTAATGTTGGAAGTTGTGCAGATATTATATAATCCTTGGAACTGACAAAACATTAAGACTATTGTCTTACATCCACAAAATTTTAGACTTGGTCTAAACATTTTCTTTATAGGGTGGTTTATAAGGCCCATAAATTACAAAAGAAATAAAAAGCAGGCCAAAAACTAAACAGTTGTCCCAAACAATGGATAACCGGCGAAAATGCTTCCATACCACACCCCTTCCGAGGTACTAATTGGCCATTGATACAAATTGCAGTTGGTGGTTACCTACGTTAAAACTGAGTTTATCTAATTTATCACCCTACACCTAGATAGTAGAATCAATTAAGTTACATTCTCTTCGCCCCACTGAGGACATAATTATATTTGAAACTTCCTCCTTAATCTGTGAATTTGTTTTTCGAATATTTCGATGAAATAACCTAAGCTAATATTGAAGTCTTGGCCAAGGGTTATTATTATAACGGCAAAGGCTCAAATATGCCCCTAACGTTTTCGAAATTGTACACATTTGCCCGCTCGTTAAAAGGTTGGTGCAAGGATGCTCCTAACGTTTTTTTTTTTTTTTGGCCATATGTGCCTTTGAGTTAACGGAAAATATTTGAGGGCATATTTCTTCAGTTTCGCAAACGTTAGGGGCATATTTGAGCCATTGAAATTCCTGAATATTATGGCACAAAATATCATTGCATCCAAAACATTTGTAATTACAATCCATCCACCATTGCATCACATCAAAATTATACAACTAAAAGTGCAGATGCGATTACAACCATCTTTTAAAGACTATTTTCACAAATAAGAGCGTCATTTCCCCTTTTCAAAAGATTTTTTTTATTAATGATAATACCATTTTTATTTTTTAATTTGTTGATGATCTGGATAGTTCTTTCTGGATATTTTTCGTCTTCTCAGTCCCAATATCTACATGATAATGAATGCAACAATTGCCGCAATAAAACATAAACATAAAAAAGGAGATAACTTACGTTAGACTTATGACACATGAAAATATGTCTCCCGCAGTGCTCAAAATTTTGATAATAATAATAGAAAGAGTATCACATTTTAAGCATTTATACGGTTTCTTACATAACATTCAATGCGGTTTGGCCCTTTCACGAATTTCACGCATAACTAAAATTTAGTAGAATTATTTGAAGTCCATAAGTGAGATGGAGTGCAGTAACACCACGTCCACAAACCCTTCCACAACTCCACATCCACAAACCCTTCCACAACTCCACATCCACAAACCCTTCCACAGCTATTTGAAGAACTCGAAGCTTCCGACATTTCATGAACAAGTGAAAGAATAAGAGAGAAAAGTGAGGGGTTGTATGATAAGTGTGGAGTTTCAAAATGCAGTTGCAATAAATCATTGGCTAGCATAAAGTGCCCTACAAAAAAAACTGAGAACTATTTGTGTCATAATATTCAGGAATTTCAATAACTCAAATATGCCCCTAACGTTTGCGAAATTGAACAAATATGCCCTCCAATATTTTCCGTTAACTCAAGGGCACATATGGCAAAAAAAAAACGTTAGAGGCATCTTTGCACCAACCTTTAACGACGGGCAAATGTGTACAATTTCGCAAACGTTAGGGGCATATTTGAGCCTTTGCCATTATTATAACTTCAGAGGTTAATCTTAAAGACCTCGGGTTCAATTCCTACTGGCTTGTAAGTTTATGTCCAAATTTTATGACATTTTTCACATTCGTGTGTGTTAAGACTTAAGAGGATGTCAATTTGCATTTATTGGTAAATACTAGCTTTAGTGTACGTGCATTGCATATGTCAATAAATTAAAATTCTATAAATAAATAAAAATTGTAAAATATCAATGGACATCAAAATATAGATGCAACTTCTCTACCGGCGAAAGAAATTGATTTGAATTGATAATAATAAAAAAAAAAAATACCGCTAAACAGCCATTTGATAACATAATCATTAGAGCCTGTACCAAAAAAAAAAATTAGCTTCTATTATTAGCTTCTATTATTAAATAATGACGATATGCTAGATCTCATGATTTATTCACAATTGAAATAGTTGCATGTAGTTAACTTCACAATTCTATTATTAATTTAAATTTTTTAATTAATATTAGTTAACTTCAAATATTAAACAACTTCTTTCCACAAGTTTGAACTTTGAAGCTCGTTTTTTTCAGTTTCGCAACCACGTCTAATAATTAGACTATCATTCAATACCTATTACATATTCAAATAGGTGATAAAAACCTTAACAAAAATAGAACAAAATGAATTAGAAATAAGATTCAGAAAAGAAGCATACCCTTAAATTCGAGCTTAATCAGCAAGAAGTCTCAATTACATATTTCAATCTTGTTTTGCCTGCACAAGAATGATGAAGAATCAATCGATAATGACTTATACAGATTTATTAGAAGAAGGTAAAAAAAAACTAATAACAACTCTAAGTAAAGAAAGAGGATTTAGCTCCTAAATCTAAAATTTTGTAACCAAAAAAGTACTTCTTAAGTCTTAACCTAAAAGGAGTTGAACGCCAAGCAAATCTGATATCCTACTTAATTGATGATATATATATTTTTAAAATATATGTAGATCTTTTTTTTTTTTTTTTTTGGAGGGAACTTTAATTGGTCAAAATCCTATTTAGTGCATACTACTTTTACGTATCTTTGCATTTAATTTTAACTCGTACAAATCATAGCCAGTAGTTATTGCCATTGATACAAAGCTAGCAAAATATTACCATAAACTATTCATAATCTCGTAATGTACTTCGCATGTGTTATTATTTTTTTTATTTTTTTTGCATATATGTTATATTTTATATAAACAAAAAAGGAAAAATTAATAATTAAAATTTTAGTTGATTTCAAAGTCCTAAATTTTAGGTGCATTATTCCAATAAGGAAAGGTTTAATAATCAAATTTTAATGAATTTTTAACTCCTAAATATTAGACAATTATTAAATGACTATTTTGTCTATTGTAGAGTTCTTTAATGAAGGGCAAAAAGTTCAATCAATATTTCTAAGACCCTTCGTACTTTTTTAATTAAAATTGGTCAATAACACTATGGTTGTTGGTACTTGGTAAAAAATTATTTCCAATTAATTTATTTACAATATATTATATTAATCGTAGAATATTAAAATATTCACTATTCATTTATTTAATTCCTTTAAAAAATATTAGTACCAATTATGTTTGTATTCTAAATTTAATGTATTGCCCTAATATAAGAATCTAAAACTTTTTGTAAACTACATCCACTGATCCCTTAGGCTTCTTAAGGTTTAGCGTACACGCGTTGCACATATCTAACGCGTAAATCATTAAAAATTATATGAAATAGCAATTGACGTTATAATAGATACAACTGATGACGTTTAAAAAGATAGTGATGTGGAAATCATGCATAATATAAAAGAATTTAGTTAGTCAAGTTACAATATTAATTTCTTTTTTCACGTTACAACTTAATTAGCCAAAGAATAACTTAAGTACACCAATATTTAGATACTAGAAACTTTATAATTAGTTTCAAAACGTTAACTTCTAATAATGAAAATAACATGTGAAAACTCTCATGTAATTATTGATTGCCTGATTTAAGTATCAGAGATTAAAATAAAAGAATCAATCATACATAACAAAGATAATTTCTGAGGGAAAGAAAACGAACAGGAACACAAATGAAGAGAATGCTAATTAATACTATTGTGCTTGTAAAATATCTCAAGTTATAAAAAAAAATAAAAAATGTTAAACTCACAGTTATTATGCTAGGGCAGTGAGTAGCATCAAATTTACACTTTTGACTCAAAAGGTGATCTACAATAATTTTCTATTAACTTGCAATAACGTGGTCAAAGGACTAAATTTTCATCTTTTGAATTACCTACAACTACCTTTTGAAAAATCCCCGAAGAAAAATAAAAATTTGTGACAAACTTACAAAAATTAATTATGATTCCATAGTTATGCCTCCAATTTCAAGACTATCAAGTTTCTTCTCATCTCTAGTCTCTTATCAAGGTTTCTTTGTTCTCTTGTGAAGTTCACGATCTCACCAAAACTTTAAAATTTTTCAAGTTGTTTTTCGTATGGACAATATCAACTGCTCGCTTCTAAATTTTACCTTCCAACATGTATCTTAAGATATCAGCAAGACTCTTCCAGCTCCCGCCATCTTCAATTAGCTATATCTATTGGAGTACCCTATAAAATTGTGTTTTGTCTTACCAAGGGAAGAAAGAAAAGTTCCTCTTTCTGATTGCGAAATTCTTCAACTTCAATGCAGCGAACGGGCTTCCTGCTTGGTAGCACGGATTAAAGAGAAGAAGATCTCTAAAACTAATCTGATTTCAAAGTGTTGTTCATCAACTGTGTATATATTCATCATGTCTTTAAGATACCTACAAAATCAATGTACCTTCAAAGCAAATCAAATTATTGTCATTATAATTTCCTAGCGTAAGAAATTCCAAATCAAACAACAACGAACAAACTAAGACTGAAAAAAAAAATTGTTGTCGTGAATAGTGAATAAGTATTCAAACGAAAAATGGTCCTAAAAAATCATTTAATAATATTTTAAAATAGTACCTTTCACTTTATCTAAAATTTATTGCATTACTGAAGAAATATAGATGAAGTTTACAAAAAGTAATAAATAAAGAGACTTTGAGCATGGATATTAAATTCCTTACCAACAGATTCAGCCAAGGACACAGCTTTTCTTTTCTTCCTTTTTGTGCATGTCTTTGGCCGTCAACTTCTACACGTGGGATTATTTGGCAAAGAAACTTCAAGGTAAATAAGACCACTGCGTGATAGCAAATAGTGATCAAAGACCGTCAAAATAATTAGTTTGGAAGCTAAAATTCAGGAAGTAGTAATTATATTAAATTCTATACCATATTTGAGCTCTACTACCTATGTAATTAAGGTAAAGACTCCTATTATTAGGCCTCATTTGTTTTCATTAAGATTAAGATGTTTGAATCTGAATGCACATCTGAATGATTAAGATGTTGTCTCTAGATCTAAACACTGAATGATTAAGACTGTTTGTTTTCAACATCTGAATGTGCATAATGTATTTATTTAAACATAATAAATACATAATTAAAATTTAAAAAAGTTACTACATATTAGAAAATAAATACAAATTTAATAAAATAAAAATATTAGTTGATAAAAAAAATGAAAATTTTATGTTTGATAGTAATGATGGAGATGTTTTGTAGTGGTAATGGGTAGAAGTTTTGGGGGTATAGGTAGTGGTGGGGGGTTGTGGGAGTAGTGTTGGGGGGATGGGTCGAGAGGTAGGGTGAGGGGTGAATGGTGGTGAGAGGCGTGGTTGGGGGTAAGGTAGGGGGTGGGGTGGAGGTGGTGAATGGGGTGGGTGTTGGGTGGTGGTGGTGAGTGGGTTATGAGGTGAGGCTAAGTGAGTAGTAGTGGGGGGATGGGTGGTGGGTAGGTGGGGTGGGGGATGGGGTGGTGGTGGGTGGGTGTTGAGGTGGGGGTAGGTGGATAGTGGTGGGGTGTTGGGGTTGGGATGGTGGGTGGTGGAGTAGGGGTGGGGTGGATCAGGTGGTAAAAATATCTATACAAAATACCTCTTAATGATATTAAGACTTTGTTCAAGATCTTAATAATTAAGACCTATTCATACCAAATAAGTGTTTAGATCTTAATGTAAACAGATGCACTTAATGGCCTAAGATCTGAACCATTCAGATTCAGACCTCTATTAAGTGCAAACAAATGAGGTCTTAATTACTTGTATGATATTATTTCGTATCTCCTTAATTAAAGTTACTTTTGAATCTTGACATTAGAAAGACTTCTATTTTTATCACACTTCTTACCAAAATAACCTATTTGTTTTTGTAAAACAATTATACGTATTTAATATTTAAGAAAATAGTAAATGATAATTTTGTCTGTTGTAAAGTATTTTAATGAAGGGCAAAAAGTTCAATCAACATTTCTAAGACCCTTCGTGCTTTTAATATAGTATAGACTAGTCTATGAACGTGTTTCGCACGTTAATCCATGTCAATCATAACATATGTTAGGTATTATTGTTTGAAATTACATACGTACTATTTATTTCATGAGGTAAAAAAATATTATTTGGTTGTAGCCACTTAATACTTCTCAAACGTGCAGTTACGCGTTATTCCTAGTCAATCTTAATCATACTAAAAAATTATTAGATAACATTATTTGTAATTATTTAAATTTATTTTGTGAGTTACAAAAATGTTACTATAGTATATGATTTAGGATTGTACCTCAGGGACGGATTTAAAGGGGCCCGAGGGTGTTCACCCGAACACCCTCGGTAAAAAATTACAGTGTATATATAGGGTAGATTTTCCGTGTTTATGTACATATATTAACTTTTGAACACCCTGAACAAATGCAAAAGGTTAGCTCAAGCGGTCCAGGGTGTTCAAGATTGTCTCTGTCACACCCCATTTTAATCCGGATGGGTTTAGGTTAGGGAGTATGACGTATTGGTGATTCCTATTTTTTACTTAAGGAGTCGCCACCTAATTAATTTGACGGTGAATTAGGACACCTAGATGTTAACTAAGGCAAAGTTAAAACTAAACCTCCGTTAATAGTCTGCTTAACCAGTGTGATTCTAAGTAAGGGCTCTATATTATCCTAAAGGGAAGGGGTTAGGCATCCTTTAGAATCCGTTAACTTACGGTTATCCGACCAAACTTAGGTTAATTAATTGAGAGTAAATAAAATGCTTAAAATTTAGAAAATGATTTTTAGATATTGCTAAAGTTTTAAAAGAAAATAATGTTAGTTAAAATAAGATTTACAGAAAATATAATAATCAGAGACTTTGAATGCCATTTTAAAAAAAATACGATTTATGAATGTTGTTAAGGTTTTAGACGAAAGTATAATAGTGTTGTTTAAAATAATACTCGTAGAAAAACATAATAACGTGTGTAAAAGAAGATTCTAAAAATTTAAATGGGACTTGAAAATATTGATGAAGCCTTAAATAAAAGATAATATTTAATAAGATTTATAGGAAATGTGATAATTTGCATGAAATAAAACTTAAGCATTGTTAAGAAAAAAATGTCATTTAAAGAAGACTTATAAATGTGGCTAAACTTTAAAATAAAATGCTGTTTAATATAAGATTTGTATAAAATATGATAATTTGCCCATGAATAATAGCTTTTGAGAAAAGATTTAGTAATTTTGAACTTTGAATAAATTATATTATATGAATGTAGCAATGTAGAAAATCTAGGCTTATAAATAAGATTCAAAAGGAAGTGAATTTTCTTTCTCCTTTTTTTATTATTTCTTATTAATTATGCTTAGCTAAAAATATGCATGATTGATTCAAAACTTGAAGAGTTACTTATAAAATATACTTTTACTTGCGTATTAGTGACGTTTTGAAACGTTTATGATAAAAATATGACTCCCTTTACTTGAAATATATAGTCATGCCATTTAGCAAATCAATTGTTGCAGATAAAATAAATATTAGACATTATAAATAGTTTTAACATGAAAAGAAGAGAGTAAAATTTATGGAATTGATTGTTGGTCTTTCTTAAACTAAACTACCCACTACTAAAACTAAACCTACTAATTCATTAGGATTCATCTAGGTTAAGAAAATAAAATAAGATAAGGTTAGTCATACAAAGCAAATCATAATATACAACAATAAAATAAAGGAGAGGGGAAGAAAGTTAAATGGATCTGGCCCATTTTCCAGGCCCAACTGCTGCGAGCAGGAATGGGCTCAGCCCATCTTAGACTGTTGCGATCACTGCTGCTGTTGGGCTTTGGCCCAGAAGATTTCCTGTTTTCCTATAAAGGCTGGACGGAGAGAGAGAAGGCTGTTTCGTTGGACCTTGGCCCAACATCGACTGCGGAAGACAACGAGTCTTAGACTCGTACGCGATAGCCATGCATAAAAAAAAAGGGAAGAAAAGGATTAATATAGTGAAGATATGCAAGACACGCTAAAAAAGAAAAAAGAAAAACAAGTAATCGAAACCAAATAAACCATCACATAACTAATAAACAAGAGTAGGACCTTGACGTGCCAATATAATAGAGCAATCTCAACAGGCGACTGATTTATATGTGTAATATATGTATATATTATGTATATACATATACATAATCAAACAGCCCACACTTGCAAATGCACAAACATGTATGGACTTAAACAAGGATAAACTCATCACAGCATTCATATAGACCTGAAACTATTCTTTTACTATTTAACACATTTTAAGTATCAGCAGCTTACAAATGCACCAGCAATAAGCCAGCAAACCAAACAAAGATAATGACCCCTTTTTCATTTCAACAACTCATACACTTAAGAGGACACCAAATATCACTGAGGCAAATTTCAGTTCAAATCAATTTCCAGTTTATTAGAACCTACACTGAAGATGACAGTACACAGAGTATGGCGTTTTAGGAATTCCTCTTAGTATTCAAAACAACTAGTTAGAATAGAAGGAAGCATAGATTTGAAAGATGTGATCATACAAAGTCAAGGTTAAAGCACTTTTTGTTACTTTTTTTTTTTTTTTTTTGGCAGAATTCATGCTTTAGAGCTTATAGTTAAAATCTCAGAATGGGCATGTACGTATTACAAAGGCTAACAGTTGTAAAGGGATAGGGGAAAGGGCATTGAACTAAATTTTTGAACCAAAGATGAGATACGAAAGAATGACATCATGAAATGTCCTTTTCCTATTACACATGTCCATAATAACATTGCTTTGGCCCTTAAACCATTTACTATTCAGTAAATCCCAAACAAACTATACAAAGATCAACACTTGACATCAACCGACACAAAGTAAGGCTACTAGATACATCAGTACATAACAAAGTAATGAACATTAAAACCTAATGCAGCAACCAATCCACCAGAGGGAAGTCAAACTAAAATGTTTCAACAACTAATTATACTCAACCTAAATGTAGAGTGCAAATGGGAATCAACAACAATAATAACCACAAGGATCATGTTACAAGGCTACATCCTTAATCAGTTGTCCCAAAAGAAAGTTTCGGGTAGAAGAGGTTTTTAAGTTTAAATCATGCTCCACATTAAATCAACTTACACTAATCATAATAGAAGGAAACTGATGCTAACACATCCTAATAATTATACCAAACAGTGTCCACATTAAACATAAACACACACTGATCTGTGAATTAAACCTCACATTTATATTACCTCAAACAATCATAACGAAACTATTACAGTTTCTCATGGTTTACAAGTTAATCTGCACATTTGCAGAGTTGAGCAGTGGTTGATTTGCTGGCTTTCACTATCTCTATATAGGAATTGGGGACTTTGTACAACATCAGGAAATGAAATAAGCTGCTTAGTTTTAATGCAGTTTTGACAGAGAACAGGGACAGCAGGGTCAGGTAACAAAACAAAGCAAAGAGAGCCCCATTACAACTGAATATACTAATCCCAGCCGAACCTGTATTTAGACCTTAAAAAAAATATATTTGATAATGTCCTATCTATGATGACAAAGGATACTCAAACAGCAGCAATTTTCAACTTGTTAGCGTACTTAAGATATCATTTTGAGACACTGCAACAAGCACTCGAAAGAGACAACACACAACATACAAACAAACAGATTTGCAGACTGGACTTATATTTAACAGGGCATGAACTAGCTACCTAGAAATAGAGGAAAATAGCAGAGAAGAAGGGGAAGGTATAACATGACAAGAACAAAACAACCAGAGTCTTAAATATTAGGCAGAAGGTCTTAATTAAATATACCACTAAATTGCAGGTAATTCATCATACGAATTTGGACACAAAGGCCAATTTAGAGTGACATGTGCAAACTGGATTGGACTAGGTAAAATCCTCTACATTATTGAAGTTTAAACTAACCATGTTTTCACAAATTATGAGTCAATAATTCGATACAGAATCCTGATTCAGTTAACAAAACCAAACAGCACCCCAGGCTACTTCAATATCAAACAAGATCTATGGACTATACTAATAGCATGTCTAATCATACTGATTTCATTTCAACAAATCACAGGTGACTGAAAACTAATTAAAACTGAACATAAACAAGTAATCAGTGAATCTCCGAGGATTATGCTAACCTACCTTATTACTATGACATTATTAAAACACATTGAACAAACTTATAGAGGTATTCTTCGTTAATATAATCAGAAGTAAAACAGAAATCAGCCACAGATTCGACTACTAATCATGTCTGACCTAACAACAACCCTTAAACGAGTTCGAATATCCTACTGACCAATTAACCAGATTTGTATAACAATACGCCATTTAAACCAGCTAACATGATTAACCCACACATTTGAATCAATTAAAGCCCAGTTATCGCACCTAATGCATGTAATTACACAAACAGAGCCAAGCTCGATAATCAAACCATCATACCAAACAAATTAAGTCTGAATTACTATCAACATGCAAACAAACTATTTAAACTGAGCTAATCAACTCTACTACTAAACAGCATGTAGAATAGCAACTGAAGGATGCGAAAACAAGTAGAAAAAGGGGAATTACCTTCTCCGGGTGCAGCGAAGTGAGGCGAAGGTTTCGATATCTACCTCGAAGACTATTAAATCCGAGCTTGCGATGCTCGGATTCACGACAACAACAGGGCAAACGAATACGAATTGAAGCTAGTATTTTGACCCGATATTAAAATAAGATTACGACTGCTAAAGAAACTGATTTTTAAGGAATTCTATGCGGCAAAAAAGGGCTTATATTTTAGAGATTTTTCGAAGATTTCAAAAAAAAAAACAACAAAAAGGAGCTTGTTTCAGAACATAATTTCAAGGGAATTTTGCGATTCAAAAGCCTTGATTCTTAGGGGATTTCGGGGTTCCAGATCCGTTTTTTTTTTTGGCAATTTTTTGGGGTTTTAAAACCTGTTTTCGTAAAGGGATTCTCGCCTTCCAAAATCTCGTCCAAAACACGTTTCCACTCTCAACTATTTATAGGTTTTTTTTAGGTTTTGTGTAGAAGAAAGGGAGAGGGAGCGGGAAAAGGAGAGAGAGGAGCGGGGGGACAAGACGAAGGTGGGGAACAGAGGGAAGTGGGAGTGGGGTGTAGGGGGCGGTGGTGGTGGGGTTGGGAGATGATGAAGAGGAGCGGCGGTGGTGGGGGTGACGATGAGGAGATGAAGGAGAAAGAGAGAGGGAAAAGAGGATGAGGGAAAAGGGATTAGGGTAGGGAATAAGAATATTAGGCCGGGTCGGGTAGGGTGGTGGGCCGGGTCGGGTAGAAGGAATGGACTGAAAATGTCGGCTGAGTATTTATTTATTTTTGGGCTGAGGTGAATTAAAATGTGGGCTGATTTTATGAATAGGGTGTTGATGAATTAAAATATGGGCTGGTTATTAATGGACTGGTCCAAAATAGTATGAGTTGATTGGGCTCGGATTTGAACTAATAATAATAATAATAATAATAATAATAATAATAATAGTAATAGTAATAATAATAATAATAATAATAATAATAATAATAATAATAATAACAATAATTAGTAACTGTAATAGAATAATAAAGTGCCGGTATTGATAAGAGGCTAATAATTTAGTAAAAAATAAATATATATATTTTTAATTTTCTAAAAATATTAGAAGCGTAAATAGGTATTTTGGAGGAGAGGCGGGACAAAATTGGGTGTCAACAGTCTCTAGCGTCCTAGGTTCGATTCCCATTGACAACATTATTTTTTATATTTAGCTTTTATTGTTTTCTCCGAATCCCCTGAATGAAAATCCTGAATCCGCCACTGTTGTACCTATGTTATACTTCATTGAAATTGATGTTCTCAGTATTTATTTTTTCTTCTTTTTCCCCATATAGAAAACATGTCATGAGTCACGACTAAGATAATACAATATTTTAGAATAAGTGACCATATATTTGTTTATTGTCATTTACAAATACGAAGGTGTTGAAAATCATTGCTAAACCAAATTACATTACAAGAATATCTATCAATTTTAAAAATATTTAGTTAATAACTTAAAAATAAAGTGATCACTAAAATAAGGTATAATAATATTTTCTATTAAAAATTCAAGTAATACATAAAAAAAATACATCCAACCAATCCATAAATAAATATAAATATCAATTCAAGAATTAGCACCGCATGAAAAATAAGTTAACATAATTAATAAACCACAAAAAATAGATATAGGGAAAAGAAACTCATACCATATCCTACACAATGCAGATTATCAAATTTGTAAAATAACTAAATAAACAAAAATTGATCTGCTAGTAGTCTCTATATACGTTTTACGAATTGCGTACCTAAAATATAAACCTTCAACTGCAAATGTTTTTCTCGTTGATTTCCAAATATTTAAGAAATTCCTTTCGTCTCTTTTAACCTATTAAAAATAGAAACTTAAATACTTAGTTCCTTACACGTACCTTAATTTCTCCAAATGGAGTAATTAATTTAATAATATTTTATTATTAATTGAATTCAAAGTCCTAAATATTGGATAAAATATTTAAGATTATAACTTTCGTCAACGTTTATGTTACTCATTGTCTTGAAATTAATATGTTACTTTAGTTTAACGACTCTTATTCTATCTTTTAAGACCACACATATAAAGTAATCTAAAAATACCTAACCCTATCAAATTATGGTCTAATAATTATCTAATCATTTTATTTGTTAGACTTCAAATTCTAACCTGCACAAATAACTTTCAATCACATACTTACTCCAAGGAAAATAAGGACATCCGTTTGATACTTCCTAATTTGAATGTGATAGCAACTCTTTAACTAATTTGATTCGAAATCAAAAATTAGAAGCAGTATTTGCTTTAGACTCTAGTTTTAGTTGTGACACTTTTTATATTTACCAAAATAGTCAATAGAAATATAGTAGAATTAGACTAAAAAGGTATAAAAGTGTAACGACCCGTTTGATCGTTTAACACTTTTGGATTCTTTTTCGCTAAAATACCACTTTCGTACTTTTAAAAGGTAGTTTGACTTGCGGGAGTGGGTGGCACGGCGATATAATTGATGGTTGATGTTTGGACTTTTTTTTTTTATTTAATGTGTGTGAATATATATATAGAGTCTGGGCTAGTCAGTTAATTACTAGATAATGGGCCGATACCCCTTTACTTAGATTGAATAATTAAGGACTGTTTTTTTTTTTTTAAGGAAAGGAGCGGGCCAATTCACCCCATAGTGTAGGCCACGTTTTTGAAAGGAGGTAACATCATAACATTAGGCAAGGGGATTTGGCAGCGTTAACTGAGAGTGAGAAGGAGTAGAAGTTCCTACTATCTACTATCGTACACAGGTATTACATTAGGTTCATTCTCTTTTTCACTCGGCTTGCTCCGTAAAAGATGTATGACTCCCTTATTGAAGATTCGTTACGCATTGGTTCTCATGAATCTGTGGTAGTTATGGCAATTTTTGTACTAAGGATTTGGTCTATGGAGGAGTAAATCACGTGCAGCAGTACACTGCTAACAACAGTGGCTGGCAGTGGAAAGGACGAGCAGGTGGGAAATAATGGCAGCCCACTTTCGTTCTTCTTCCTTTATTTTAAATGTAATCTATGACTTTCTTTATATATATATAACTAAAAAAAAAAAAATGAAAACGTGAAATAGATGGTGCACCAAATAGTAATCTTAACACATTGATGGTGCCTATCAACTGGAAAAAAAAAAGATTTATAACCAGTTATTTAACTGGCTTTTGCAAAGTGCATTGAAAATCCATTTAATGGCATCACGTCAAAGAAAAGAAAATTTGAAAATTTCACACGTTTTCCTCCCTACATTGACTGCACAGTACGTCCTTTTCTTCTTCTTTATAGTGAATTTAGGGTTGTTCACAGTTTTGGTTAAAACCAAAACCAAACCAAAAATTTAACCAAATCGAATAAAAAAACCGACATTTGGTTTGGTTTGGTTTGATTTGGTTTTAAATTTTAAAAACTGATAATATTTGGTTTTGTTATGGTTCTATTAAAAAATAACCGAATAAATAACCGAACCAAACCGATAAATTATATACATAAATTTTATAATTATTTATATGTATAATATTAGTTTTTCATAACTAATTATAAATATTTTATACATTTTAATCATTAATTTGATTTTTGATCTACTTATTTCACATGATTGTTTAAGGCCCATGTTTTTAATAATATGTCCAGACCCATGTTTTTAAGAATATATCCAGGCCCATGTCTTTAAGTCTTTTAACTCTTTTAAATGTTAAGTATAAACCTACTAACACCATGTCTTTAAGTCTTTTAACTCTTTTAAATGTTAAGTATAAACCTACTAACAAAAGCTCACGTTAGAGTCTAATGTTTTTAACTTAAATTTTTAGCCTTTGTTTGTCAACCATTTGATTTTAGGTTTTTTTTTTTTTTTTTTTTTTTGAATTTAGACCTTTCTTTTTTCTTGTCTGAATGAGTCCTAAACTTCTAATATTTTTCATATAAAAAGGACAGAAGTTGTAGATTTGGAGGTTCCTATAGAAGATACTTCAGTAACATCAGCATTTGCTGCAACTCAAGCACATAGTAATGCCCTAATACTTCCTCTGTGGGTAATACTCCTAAAAAGCAGAAAAGAACAACTCCTTGTAGTCGAGACCCTAGCCTTGGAGATAATGATAGAAAAACATCTGAAGTTTGGGATCATTACACAAAGTTTTTTTAATAAAATGGGAGAATTAAGGGCAAAATGCAAGTACTGCCCCAAAGTTTGGATCACTACACAAAGTTTTTTTATTTCATATATTTTCATTTTAATTTTAGGTAGTCTTTATGTTTAATTAATAAGTATGTTTGTAACAACAACTAAAAGCTCCTATGCTCTACTGTATTTCCAGGTATGTGTATTAAGATGACAAAAATGGTGCAAGCACTACTAAGTTAGTTTTTGGCTCTATATGTAAAAGTTTAACAACTTTGAGTAACTTGAGTACTACACTATCACTAATAGTGAAAATGTTTCTATGATGTATGTTCCACCTTAAACTATAAATAAAAGTTATCGTTTGAACCAAAAAGAAGACATGTCTTTTTCAACTTTTTAATGTTTTACTGATAAGTCTTATGGTTGCTAGTCATAAACCGAAAAATCGAATCAAACCGACAATAACCAAACCGGTGGTTATTATTTTATTTGGTTTGGTTATGATTTTAGACATTTAAAAACCGACTAAATTGGTTTGGTTATGGTTTTAATCAATAACCGACCCAAACCGAACCATGAACACCCCTAAGTGAATTCACGGATTGGGTTTAGCATTTTTGTCTGAGTTAAAATATTGGGGTAATTAAAGGTTTCGAGTCCTAGTCCTATGGAAGAAGATCAATGATTTGGAAGTCCATTTATAGATGAAATTGACTATTTTTTTTTTTAAATACATGATCCTTAGATAATGGGTGAAATTAATTTCCAATAAAATTCCAATCTTGCCCTTGTGGGCTTGGGGTCATTTTTTTTTGTCATATTTTGGGTTCTGAGTAAAACTGTGGCAATATGGGTATCCATGGATTCGTTTTTTAACGTATAATTCATATTTGATAGACTTTGATCGTTCAGATGCTCTCCGCAAAGGGAAGATGCTGGCTTGATCGTTCGCGGCACCCGCTCGGCCTTCGAGGTAGGTTACGGTCAACTTTAGTTAGACTCTGATTAGAGAGTCGTATGTAATCGTAGAAATTAACGGGATAGTATATGGGCCTTCGGTCATGGGGTGGAGGTGAATTCCAATCAAATTGGCTTTTGTTAGTTGTTACGTGAGCTTGTCGCCATGCGTGTTATTTATGTTTTTATTACCTATTTGTACCTCTGCCACATACTAGCTCATCATAAATGCACAGTTGACCGTGATATGACTCGTATATGTGGATTTTATATTGGTGGTATTATTGAGACTGATATCATGCATGACATGCCTTCCATATTTTCTTGTGACGATGGTGAGGTGAGTAACAGAGAGACTCCGAGGTCTTTGCCGGAGATTGAGAGTGATTGATAGCCTCCGAGGTTTTGCCGGAGAGCACAAGTGGTACATGGACTTCGCGGGTCCACCATGGGTCATGGCTTTGAAGCACTGCCCTTAGCATGTGTATACGAGAGTGGAGTGAGAGAGGTGACTGTTGCATTGCATTGCATTCATCCACTCATCTATTTGACTGATCATTTGATGAGCTATATCTGTCTTGGTTGATTTCATGATTCAGCTACACTTTACTTGTATATGAGACGTGACCATACCCGTGTGCTCTATGTGCTACTTGTTAGTTTCCACTTCTTCATACGTTATCTAATCATTGTCGGCCTATGATGCTTACTGGTACTAGTGTTGTGCTGATACTACTCTTTTTGCACTTTTTGCGAGTGCAGAGTACGATCCAGGCTCCAGTTCTACGCCCCGTGGTTGATACGCGAGAGTGACATCTTTTGTCGTCCAGGGTGAGCTACTTGGTCATCCGTGGCCCTTGAAGGACCCTCTTATTTAATGCTGTGTTCTTTTATTTTGACAGATAGTATATAGCCTCCGGATATTTTCGGACTTTTATTCCATATTATGTTTAGCGCTCTTGTACCCTTTGACTAGATTTTGGGGATGTCGTGACATTTCTAGTTATGATAAGTATTTAAGACTTGATAACTTCTTCTTATTTTAATTTTCCGCTTATTTAACTTGTTATTGGTAATGTGGTTCGCCTACTCGGAGGGATAGTGTAGGTACCACCACGACTCGCGATTTGGGTCGTGACAAAAAGTCATTTAAGATTTAAAGGATATTTTGGTCTACCAACATTTATATTCATGCTTTTAAAATAATTATAAACGTGCAGTTGCACGTTATTTCATGTCAATCTCAACCACTTTAAAAGATATTAGATAATATTATTTGTAATTATATATATTTATTTAATGAGTTATAAAAATATTACTATAGTATAGGATTGTATCTACTTAATACTTCTTTGAAATTGATGTTGCCGGTATTTACATTTTTCTTCTTTTTACTCGTATAGAAAACATGTTACAACTAAAATAATTCAATATTAAAGATTAAGTAATCATAAAGCCGACACGTGACAACCACTGTCTAGATATTAATTAAAATTAGATAATTCACTTGTCTGTGACCTTATTTTATAAATTCAATTGTTAATCTTTAATCTAGATTTTAGGTTAAACATTCCGATAATATTTCCCATAAAAAACTCATTACCAAATATATGTAAAGTACCGAAATTATATTTTAAATTAGTGGTGATGAGAGTTCCATATGTCTTTTGCTCAAACTTGTATATCAAATGGTCCGAACAAGATGGATTTATAATTTATACTTAATAAATTCAACTTTTAACTTTTTAATCTTTGAACCCGTTGTATTTCTGAAATTATGAATTCGAGATATAACATTTATGAATATCTTAGTGATTTTTCACAAGTCCATTTATGTTTCTTGTCCAAAAATGGACCCATCAAATACATGGTCCATCCGCCTCCCCCAACAAATTTAGGAGCCATTTGGACGTGATTTAAAATTACGAGATGAAATCAAGTTTGAACATAAAATTTGGATTTTTAAGTTGTATTTTTTCTTGTAGACATAAAAACCTCACAAATTGTGAAAACCATCAAAACTTTTCCAATTCTTATACAATCTTACTAAATGAGCAAATCATAGTTCATAACAAAATTAATACGCTACTAGAAGACCTTTCTAAAATTTATAACATCAATTGATCAAACTTTAGTTCAATAAAATGAAAAATTAAACAGGAGTTATAGTGTAACTACCCTTTAATATAATCCTCTCACATGGTTGGTAAGAGTAAATTTGTTATAAACATACTATCTACTTGTAGATCTTTTAATTTTAATATTTGATATAAATGATTGGTATACATGATTAGTAAATATATCTATTTTTACCAACTTATGGATCTATTTTTACAAAATATAAATTTATGGGTCAACTTTTACATATAAAAAGTTTGAAATCATGATTTGGAATCCCAAATCATACCTTTTTAGATGATTTGGGATTTCATCTCATGAAACGCCTACTTAGTCAAATTTTGAACTTCACTCTCTAATCAAACATTGATTTATAATTTAAGGGCTTTAGACTTCAGTTGAAATTTATGTTGGGCAGGTCCACAATTTAAGTAACGATGTCTTGGAGTTTGAATCTCAAAGACATCTTGATTAATGTTGCTTTTGAACTTCCTTACTCTCTGTTACTATGTGTAGACTGATGTGTTACTTAAGTCCGAGCAATCACACTGTTAAATGTCAATGTGAGAAAACCATGAAGGTAAAGGTTCGTTTATTAAACTAGAGTTTAGGTTATATACATCATAGCATAAACATATTTTCACACTATTAGCTCATGTAAAAGATAAATACAAGTAAGCTTTCTTAAAATATAAAATATATGATCTTAAAATAAAACAAGTTACTTGTTATAACAAGTCAATATGACATGATGGTATAAAACAGTGACAATATATATTACTTAATTAATCCCTTTTAACAATTATATAGTTGTCTAATGTCTTATCAAGTGTAGATTCAGCCGGGGGTTTTACACTTGTCATGAAATCAAGGATTTGCAATAGTAAACTAAAGGATGAATCAATTATGTTATGAGTTTTTATGGGGCGAGTATTTCCATAAAGGGAAATCATTTGAACTTTAAGTGAGGTTTCTACTTGATAAAGACATACTATTTACAACTTTTAGAAGCAAGGTAAATTAGAATATATTCATATATCTAGCTTGCACAAAGCTGACATATATATAAGCACCTAAAGAATTACCAAAGCTAGAAGGCACAATGGGAATTTTGATGGGGGAGGTGAGGCACAAGTAGCTTTTATGATGGTTGATTTACAACAATAAGTTTGGATGGGGTGGTTCTGAATTTTTTTGACCTCTGCTTGCTCATGGGTACAATTTTAAATTTAACTAGTCTTGGACTTTTGACCTGAAGGTCTGTCCATAAGACAAGCGAGGTCAAAAATTCAAGACCGCCCACTTCAAGATCATTGCGTGTAATTTCTTGGTTTCCAACCTGTTTTTAGATTGTGGATGTGTCACATGAGGAGGTAAAATGAGAGATTTAGGTGGTTACGTTGTAGAAATGGCTTGGCAAAGAGAGTGAAAATCTGGACCAGAGTAGGAAGGAGGAATACTGGGCCAGACTGGAAACCTTAGGGCTTAGATCCATAACTAGATTTAAGACCAGTGGGCCCAATTCGATGAATAGATACGTGAAATAACCCAATGAAATTGTGGCAATAGTTAGTTTATTAGCTTTACAAATTTATATCTTAGTACAGTGTCTCGATAATTATTTATAATATTGATAAAGGTGGGCGAATCAAAAATATTATTTAATTTTAGGAAGAAATAAGATATCTTGGTCTCTTACAATTTGAATAGAAGAAAATGACTTTTCTCAGATCTCTTATGTGTTTTTTTCATATCTTTTATGTGTAAAAATGAAAATCTCTTATAAAAATGTTATAAAACTAAAAAAAAGTTTGTAAAGGGCAAAACAACCATTTCTCCCTAATTTTGAGGTTCTTAAGATTAAAAATACGCGGCTTCCTGCTGTGATTGTGATGTTACCATATAGACATTAAACAGTCAAAATTTATCATTACAAATGAATGCCTTTGACCATAAGCTTTTTAACTTTACTCTCTAATCAACATTAATTTTTTCATTCAACAAGGCAGATTCATGAGTTAATCATGTATTTTTGGTGAACTTGATAGGATAGATGACTTTGGTCATTGTACTTAATTGTATTTATAGAATTTTACATATATTAACCCCTAAGTTCATGTATGAGATATACATTAATGTATACATATGCTTATGAAACCCAAATTTTTCTAATTAAACTACTCTCTCATAAAGAAAAAACACGCATACATATATAAAATGCAGTCACATGTGCATGTATACGTCCATATCCGTAAGAACAGAAACAAATATCTCGTTCTATTGCAACTTCGAATCTTATCAAATCGGTTTTATTGCTCAGCTTACGGAATGAATTTCTTTGTATATATAGATTAACGCCTGGTTTTACTTTTTTGCTTATTATAGAAAAATAATAAATATAAATAATTCAAAATTCTGAATTCATCTCTATTTTTATTTTACTATGTAAATGACAAGTAGGCTTGGGAGGGTGTGGAAAGTGTGAGGAATTGGTGGTGGAGGGGGAAGATTTAAGTTTTCAATTTAAGGGTGAGCTAACTAAGCCCCCGTTTGGCTATAAGAATTATTCACTTTATTTAAGAATTTTTTTTCACTTTTTTCCGGAATCAGCGTTTGGCCATGAGAATTCTAAATATAACTTGAAGTTGTATTACGGAATACCAAAAACTCAAAAAACTTATTTTTTAAAAAAAATCACTTTTTTCACTTTTTTACAACTAAATTTCACCAAAAACTACAATTTCAAAAACTATGGCCAAATACAACTCCAACTCCAACTCCAAAATTTCAAAAAAAATGATTTGTTTTTTAATGGGGCCTAAATTTTGGTAGGGTTAAGAGTTAAGACATTGGATACATAATGGGACCTCGGGATGGATGCACTATGCAGACATTTCTCGAGCGAAGCACATTAAGAAGTGTTTTTTTTTTTTTTTTTTTAAATGGGTTTATCCATCACAAATTTAAATTAGTTAAATAGTATTTCCTTCTGTCCATTTTATTTGTCTTATTAAATTAGTTGGTCAAAAATACTCCCACCGTTCCATTTACTTAGCCTTATACTAAAAATAGAATTTACTTAGCCTTATAATAAAAATAGATTTTCTTGTTTACTTGTCAAATTTAACAAATCAAAAGAGATTTAATATTTTCTTCCAATGTTACTCTTATCATTATATAATTATATAAAGTAATAGTAGTCAAACTTTGATTTTCAAATCATAACTAATGAAAATAATGTAGTAAAACAAACTACTAATAAATATTTTCTTAAGGGAAGTGACAAGTCAATAAATATCAAGCAAAATAAAATGGAGGGAACTCTACTCGGGCTAAGGGTAAAGTTGGTAATTTTTCTTACATCTCCCCCTCCTGTAGCCTGTCAAGATAGGCTTAGAGCCCGTTTGGATGGACTTATGGCTTATTTTTGTGATTTTCATTTAAAACACAAGTGCTTAAAAGCACCTAAAAATCAATCCAAACAAGCTCTTACTTAGTATAATTTTCTACTTAACTGTATTCTAATAAATATGATGAAAGAAAGAGTAAGGTTAAAATGAGATCAAGGAATAAATAAGCGCAATGTAGTCAAATTTATCCTTTAAGACTTTTAGTTAATGGTTTTTTAAGGGTTGCAAAAGATAGACTTGACAAATGAATCAAAGGAATTTTTTTTGAATATTGGATAATTTTGTAACAACATACCTGGTGTAATTCCTTAGTGGGAACTGAGTAGGGTGGTGTGTACGCAACCTTACCCTACCTTGTAAAGACAGAGAAATTATTTCTGATAGACCCTTAACTCAAGTAGAATACTAAATTATTTTAAAAAAAACAAATATTCGCGCACATAAAAGAGTGAGAAGAGAGAGGCATCAAGAATGCATCATCATCAGAAAAATTGAGGAGAAGAAACAAATGTTGCATGGAAGAAGCTAATAAAAGCATCTTATTTCCATCACAATCACAGTAGGCACAAATTTAAAAGTCCCTATCTCTTAAGACAAGTAGATACATACATGCCCACCATCACTTTCTAGTAGCTGCTCTACATTAATAGGAATCCATACTAAATGCCTCATCCTACATTATTGATGTTTCATATGAAATTAACATAATACTAACTTTCGGGATTAAATACTTCCAAACCTATAATTTTTTATAACGATTATCTCTTCGGGTATGGACTACTTCCCACTAAGCTTTAGATATATGGAAACAATCACCTAATTTGTTTTTTATTTATCCCCGTTGAGGTTTGAGCCATGATATTCAAATTGACTATTAGATCACACTCTTGAATGTTACTTTTGGCAGAAAAAAGGATATTCAAATTTATCTGAGTAAGTTAAAGGAAAAATCAAAGTTTTTTGGCAGAAAAAAGGATAAAAATTAAATAACCTTGCATCTCAAAGGCAAAAGAAAAAAATTTGACAAAAATATAAGTATTTATTATATTTAATTTTGGGCGCCTAATTAGAATTTGGCCTTAAGCCACAAATATCTTTGAGATGCCCCGGATTGTATGTTGCTCTATTAGTGAATTATCATGTACAACTTTTTAACCCGACTAGAGAATTGCTATTTCTCATGAATTAAAAAAAAAAAAATGATTCCAATCGGGTGGAGTATTTAGATATGTCTAATCCAGTATATGAGCTTAAAATTGATTGACCTTACTCCCTCCGTCCCGCATTAGTTGTCCACATTACTATAAATATCCGTCTCAAAATATTTGTCCATTTACAAAGTCAAGATGGAATAAATTAAGTTTTTCCTACTTTTCCCCTAACACTAGTTTTTAGTTTTTATTTTTTTATTTTTTTTAAGTATTCAATATTGATTAGAGTGCAATTAATTGGAGAGAGATAAGAGTAATGTGGTAAAAATACACTTTTATTTATGAGTACTTAAAGGGAATGCAAAGAGAAAAGTGAACAAGTAATATGAGACGAAGGGAGTAGTTATTATCCTCCTGGTCAAACACAATTAAGTAGCTACCTCATCATCTTCAAATATTTTTACTCTCCGTAAGACCAGATCTTTATGTCTCCAAGAATCTTTCTCGTATTTACACATGTTTAAGACAAAACTGATTTAATCTCTTCGAAAGCATCCTTCTTGCATGTTGCAACAACACCTATAGTATTCCTTTTTCATTTTCAGTGCCTAGGAACAACATGAAACAATGAGCTAATAGCAAATATTTTTTTGTAAATATTGACTATTGCTACTTAATTTTCATAAATAATTCTCTCCCATGACTTATCTTTCTCATTTTGTTTTCAAGAATTAAAATATTGTTTACCTCAATCTTGTCGAAAAATCCTTGTACCGATGAGTTTGTAGAAAGTACTTCTAGGATTATACCTTATGCATCAATTAAGTGCACCTTGCTTTGTTAGTAGTAATGGGTTTTTGAAAAGATGGTCAAATTCGTTCTTTTACTATTCGAAAAATGATTGAGCAAATCTGTCATGCGTAACACTTTTTTGTCTAATCTTTGCTTCGTCATCAGAAAAAAAAAAACCTTATTTTCCCTTAGACCCTGATTGATCTCTGAAAAATAATCAAGGATAATGTTAAATCATAGTAAAAAATAGAGGGGTAAATCCGAACATTTACCCTTGAAGAATTTTGAACACCCGGAGTTCACCGATTTCATGCTACAACCTTGTTAATGGCAAGAACAAATACGATTAAGTTATGAATGATACCAAAATATAATGAAGAATAAAATTGAAGAATTTAGGATAACAAATAGACAAATTTGAACTTTTTCCCTTGTATTTTATAAAAGAGGAAAGACCTGAAATTGGCATTTCTACTATATTAGAAGCACCGGATGGTGCACTTTTCGTCGTCCGTTTGTGGGCCCAAAAAAATTGTGGGCCCACATAAATTAAACACAAACTATTCAATATTAAAATAAAATAAAATTGTGGTCCCCATATTAAACACAAACCAATCAATATTAAAAAAAAAAAAGTAAAAAAAGTGGAACCCACCATCTCCAAATTCACAAAGAAAAAAAAGTGAACCCCATATTAACAAAATCAAGCAATATAAAAAAAAGTGAATCCCATATTAAAAAAACAAGCAATGTAAAAAAAAAACGTGCAAACTTTGTATTCCTAGCAAACACTAATATAATAAAGTTTTAGATACGGAGCACAAACTATAATGTTATATTAATCGTGTTTTGAACATTAAAAGCACAGGATGGTGCACTTTTCGTCGTCCGTTTGTGGGCCCACAATTTTGTGGGCCCACATATTAAACACAAACCATCCAATATTAAAAAAAAAAAAGTAAAAAAAGTGGAACCCACCATCTCCAAATTCACAGAGAAAAAAAAGTGAACCCCATATTAACAAAATCAAGCAATATAAAAAAAAGTGAATCCCATATTAAAAAAACAAACAATGTCAAAAAAAAAAACGTGCAGACTTTGTATTCCTAGCAAACACTAATATAATAAAGTTTTAGATACGGAGCACAAACTATAATGTTATATTAATCGTGTTTTGAACATTAAAAAAAAATAAAAAAAGGTGAAACCCGCCATCTCCAAACTCAC
The DNA here is from genome assembly GCF_019175385.1 of Lycium barbarum. Taxonomy (NCBI): domain Eukaryota; kingdom Viridiplantae; phylum Streptophyta; class Magnoliopsida; order Solanales; family Solanaceae; genus Lycium; species Lycium barbarum. Next base: position 166,767,669 of record NC_083337.1, read on the forward strand.
GGGGAAAAAAAAGTGGGCCCCATATTAACAAAATCAAGCAATATAAAAAAAGGTGAATCCCATATTAGAAAAACAAACAATGTCAAAAAAAAAAACGTGCAGACTTTGTATTCGTAGTAAACACTATTATAATAAAGTTTTAGATACGGAGCACAAACTACAGTGTTAATTGTGGGCCCACATATTAAACACAAACCAACCAATATAAAAAAAAAAAAGTAAAATAAGTGGAACCCACCATCTCCAAACTCAAGGGGAAAAAAAAAGTGACCCCATATTAACAAAATCAAGCAATATAAAAAAAAATGAATCCCATATTAAAAAAACAAACAATGTAAAAAAAAAAACCGTGCAAACTTTGTATTCGTAGCAAACACTAATATAATAAAGTTTTATATATGGAGCACAAACTACAATGTTATATCAATCGTGTTTTGAACATTAAAAAAAAAAAGTGGAACCCACTATCTCCAAACTCACGGGAAAAAAAAAGTGGACCCCATATTAACAAAATCAGGCAATATAAAAAAAAAGTGAATCCCATATTAAAAAAACAAATAATGTAAAAAAAAAAGGTGCAGACTTTGTATTCGTAGCAAACACTAATATAATAAAGTTTTAGATACGGAACACAAATTACAATGTTATATTAATCGTGTTTTGAATATAGTAGGGCACTTTTTCATCGTCCGTTTGTGGGCCCAAAAAAAATTGTGGGCCCACATATTAAACACAAACCAACCAATATTAAAAATAAAAATAAAAATAGAACCCACCATCTCCAAACTCACGGAGAAAAAAAAGTAGACCCCATATTATCAAAATCAAGCAATATAAAAAAAAAGTGAATCGCATATTAAAAAAACAAACAATCTAAAAAAAAAAACGTGCAGACTTTGTATTCGTAGCAAATACTAATATAATAAAGTTTTAGATACGGAGTACAAACTATAATGTTAATTGTGGGCCCACATATTAAACACAAACCAACCAATATTAAAAAAAAAGTGTGTTCCCCATATTAAACACAAACCAACCAATATTAAAAAAAAAAAGTAAAAAAAGTGGAACCCACCATCTCTAAACTCACTGGGAAAAAAAAGTGAACCCCATATTAACAAAATCAAGCAATATAAAAAAAAGTGAATCCCATATTAAAAAAAAAAGTAATGTCAAAAAAAAAAAAACGTGCAGACTTTGTATTCGTAGCAAACATTAATATAATAAAGTTTTAGATACGGAGCACAAACTACAATGTTATATTAATTATGTTTTGAACATTAAAAAAAAAAAAAAAAAAAAGCGGAACCCACTATCTCCAAACTCACGGAGAAAAAAAAAGTAGACCCTACCATCTCCAAACTCACGGAGAAAAAAAAAGTAGACCCCATATTAACAAAATCAAGCAATATAAAAAAAAGTGAATCCCATATTAAAAAAACAAACAATGCCCAAAAAAAAAAACGTGCAGACTTTGTATTCGTAGCAAACACTAATATAATAAAGTTTTAGATACGGAGCACAAACTATAATGTTAATTGTAGGCCCACATATTAAACACAAACCAATCAATATTAAAAAAAAAAGTGTGGTCCCCATATTAAACACAAACCAACCAATATTAAAAAAAAAAAAGTAAAAAAAGTGGAACCCACCATCTCCAAACTCACTGAGAAAAAAAAGTGGACCCCATATTAACAAAATCAAGCAATATAAAAAAAAGTGAATCCCATATTAAAAAAAACAATGTAAAAAAAAAACGTGCAGACTTTGTATTCGTAGCAAAAACTAATATAATAAAGTTTTAGATACGGAGCACAAATTACAATATTATATTAATCGTGTTTTGAACATTAAAAAAAAAGTAAAAAAAGCGGAACCCACTATCTCCAAACTCAAGGGAAAAAAAAAGTAGACCCCATATTAACAAAATCAAGCAATATAAAAAAAAATTGAATCCCATATTAAAAAAATAAATAATGTCAAAAAAAAACGTGCAGACTTTGTATTCGTAGCAAACACTAATATAATAAAGTTTTAGATACGGAACACAAACTACAATGTTATATTAATCGTGTTTTGAACATAATATATAGTATATATATATATAATCACTATTTAAAGATAACTACATATACATAGATGCACTATAATCTACGCACGGGCCTAGGTCATCTAGTATTACCATATCAGCTACATTTTGCCTAACCAGCTGCCAGGACTCATTCTCAGTAATTAAAACCAAAAAACCCCAGTACTTTTCTAAATTAGGGCAATAAAGACTAGATTTTTACTGAAAATATTAACTTACCACAAGAAGCCATCTGTTAAATTTTAACAGGTTAAGTCAGTGTTTGGTTAAACAGTAAAGTCAGATTTGAGTAGATCCGAATTCCGAATATAAAGAACAAACGTGTCACCTTCAGATTCTTCTACAGGAACACGAGGTAGACAAACATCATTGTCCTGCTTACAAAACACGTATGCATATATTTATTTTCTTTTTCACTTGGTCAATTAGGTCCCTTTAATTAAGGAAAGGTAGTAGTAATAATATGTATTTACCATGTAGTAATAATAATAATAATACAAAATCTAGTACTCCATCCTTGTCTTGCTCACAAAACAAGTATCCATATGTACTATTTTCTTTTTCACTTGGTCGATTAGGTCCCTTTAATTAAGGAAAGGTAATAATAATTTGTTAATGGCCAAATAATCTTTTATTTACCATGTAGCAATAATAAAATCTAGTACTCCATCATTGTTCTGCTCAGAAAACAAGTATCATATGTATTTTTTTTTTTTCACTCGGTCAATTAGGCTCCTTTAATTAAGGAAAGATAGTAATCTTGATTTACCATGTAGTAATATTCATAATTCATAATAATAGTAACAAATCTAGTACTCCATATATGAATTTAATCCTCCCCTTGTGTAGTTGTTGAAAAACAAAACCCTAAGACTAGCTTATAACTACAATTCGCCGCAAAGATTGAATTTTTCTTTGTCTCTCACTTTCTCCTTTCTCTCTCTTTATATTTCACATTCTCAATAAACTCTTTCCAACCCCTTCACCACCGCTTTCAATTATGCGCAACTTTCATGGAGTTATGTGATCAAAGATTGGATTTTCTTGTCTTAAATCTTTGATTTATCACTTTTTGGGCATGTGGGGTTTCTAGATTATCATAAAGTTTTGATTTTTATAGCTTTCTTGGGTTGTTAGGGTTTGTGGGTATATTTTGTTGTGGTATGAATTAAGTGCTAAGTGCTTAAGTTTGTAAGAAAGATGCTATCTGAATTTGGTCCAAGACCAATGCTTGGTAACAATGATAATTCGTTTGGTGATGACTTTGAAAAAGAATTAGGGTTTTTACTTAGGGAACAGAGGAAACAAGAAGCTGATGATCATGAAAAAGAGCTAAATTTGTATAGAAGTGGTTCAGCTCCACCTACTGTTGAAGGTTCTTTAAGTGCAGTAGGTGGATTATTTAACAACAATGGGTTTATGTCTGAAGAGGAACTTAGGTCTGATCCTGCTTATTTATCGTACTATTACTCGAACGTAAATCTTAACCCTAGGTTGCCTCCACCATTGATGTCTAAGGAGGATTGGAGGTTTGCACAAAGGATGCAAGGAGGAGGGAGTTCCGCGATCGGGGATAGGAGGAAAGTGAACAAGAATGATAATGGGAGTAGTAGTGGTAGGTCACTTTTTGCTAATCCTCCAGGGTTTAACTCGAAGAAACCCGAGACTGAGAATGAGTCGGGTTCAGTAGAGTGGGGTGGTGATGGGCTGATTGGGTTGCCAGGACTAGGACTAGGTAGTAAACAGAAGAGCATTGCTGAAATTTTTCAGGTGCACACATGAAACTTTTGTTAGTTTCAATTTGAACTACTTTGACTAATGGATGTTCCTTCCATATTGAGGTATCAACTGCTTTAAATATTAGGCATTTTTCTCTATGAGAATCAATCTTGGTAATTTTACTGGCCATAAAGGAAAAAAAAACTGTCTACCAAGTTTTCTGGAGGTATTTATGCATGATTTGAGATTCCTAAATTTGTAAAGTGTTTTTTCGTCGGGTAGCATGTCACAGAGTGGTGGTTGATGCTATAAACTAGTTCTCTTGAAATTCTAGTAGACTTAGTATACTGTTCTATGGCTGTATGAGTTCATGAAAGCATTCCTACCTTGAGATATTTTACATATATTTGTGCATTAGAAATCATACTTATCATTTCTGTCTCTGTAAAACCATTTATTCATGACATAGTTTGATAGATCCATAACTCCATTTACTCAATCATTTAGTAGAGATGATGAAATATTGGGCATTATGTGCTCAAGGCAATTCTTCTATTGATAGCTCTGTTTTTTTTTCCTTCTAGCGACCACATATAATTGCAAAAATGAGTATAGCATGTTCCATAGATGATAGCAGTTTTTCCACTGGCATGATAAACACAAAATAGTGTAACAACCAATGTTAACTCGAAAACCATGGCTGCATTCGTTGCTTAGTGGGTATGAACATGCTAAGCTTTTATTATTTGTTTGTTTCATCGGTGTACCAGTAGTATATTGTATCGCTCTTAAAAATGTCCAAGGAATAAGTGGAATGATTAGTTGATGTTTCTTTTGATTAAGATCTGGTCCAATCATGCTGGTTTCACTTTACTCCATCTGCTTGGATTGATTTATAACCCACTATTTAAGACCTCTCTGCTTTCCCAAAATCGAGTCCCAAGAAACACATAAGCAGCTGTGTGGTAATTATTTCTAACCTTACTGGCTGAACAGCGGAAATGTTCTGTGCTCTTTCTGCAATTACATGTGGCCATCTTATGTCCTCCCTATTTTTGCATCTTATTTTGTGCTTGGTGACATGTGTGATCTCTGTTTCCTCTCCTTCTGGGATTTATTTTCCTGTGTATATAGCTGGAGTTTGCGTACTGTATTAAGGGAAGTCCTGTTAATTGGCATTGAATCTAGGAAAGTATACCTTTTAGAATGAAATGAAGAAATTTCAACTGTTTGCTGCTTGTCATGTGATTTGTCGTAAAATGCCATTCTTATGCTGATATAGATGTTTCTTGTTAACTTTTTTTCCGTTTTGAAACTTTGAGATTCTATCAATGTAATAAATCGTTAATGATGCTTGTTATGTGGCATAACCTTCTGGCTTTAAGGTGAAAAACACCTTTAGGTTTCTCCAATAGAAAGTGTTACAGTTTTGTCTTGAAGTTTTTTTTTTTGTTTTGAAATGACCATTCTGATGGGTTATAAATCATGTAACTTCCAGGATGACTTTGGCCGTGTGTCTCCTGCTCCTGGTCCCCCTTCACGACCAGCTAGCCGTAATGCTTTTGATGAAAGTAGTGATAACCTAGGTTCAGCAGAAGCTGAGCTGTCTCATCTCCGCCATGAGTTTTCAAATTCAGATCCTTTAAGGCCATCATCTAATGGACAAGGCTCATCTGCTGCTCAACATGTTGGGGCGCCGCCTACTTCCTTTTCATATGCTGCTGCTTTGGGGGCTTCCTTATCAAGAACCACTACTCCTGATCCCCAGCACATTGCTAGGGCTCCTAGCCCTTCCCTCACTCCTATCGGTGGAGGAAGAGTAGCCACTTCTGAGAAGAGGAGTCTTAATAGTCCAAATTCATTTAATGGCGTCTCTCACACCGCCGAGTCTGCGGATCTGCTTGCTGCTTTGTCAAGCATGAATCTTTCAAATGGTATGTTAGACATAGATCGTTTTCAGATTGAACACGATGCATTTTTACAAATAATATTCTTACAATTTTACAGGTAGTCAGAATAACGCTAAGCAGCAGCATGCATATATGAAGAGATCAGAATCTGCACAGTTTAGTATGTCTTCTAAATCTCACTCTGCAAAAGGACCATATACCGATACTGGTGCTGGCAACCTCCAAGATGATCTGCACAAATCGGCGGTTGCCTCTAATAATTCCTACGCCAAAGGATCTCAAACATCCACCATGAATGGTGGAGGTGGTGTACTTTCTCAATATCCACATGTGGATAGTCCTTCCAATTATGGCCACCTTGGCAACTATAATCTGCCTCCTTTGTTTGAAAATGCTGCTGCTGCGTCTGCGATGGCCCTACCTGGATTGGACTCTCGAATGCTAGGGCCATCTCACTTGAGCTCTGGGGTCTCAGAGCAGAATCTCAGCAGAATGGGAAATCAAATGGCTGGGAATGCTTTACAGGCATCCTTCATGGATCCTATGTATCTTCAGTACTTGACAGCTGAATATGTTGCACAAGTTGCCGCACTTAATGATCCTTCCATGGATAGGAACTACATGGGTAATTCCTATGTTGACTTGCTTCAGAAAGCTTATCTTGGTAATGCACTATCTCCGAAGTCACAATATGGTGTTCCACTCAACAGTAAAACTAGTGGTTCAAGTCATCATGGCTATTACGGTAATCCTGCATATGGAGTCGGTTTATCATATCCTGGAAGTCCCTTGGCAAGTCCTGTCGTTCCTAACTCTCCATTCGGTCCTGGTAGTCCAATGAGGCACAGTGATTATAATATGAGGTCCCCTGGTGCAATGAGAAACATGACTTCAGGTGTAATGGGATCATGGCACTTGGATAACATGGAAAACAGCTTTGCTTCCTCTCTGTTGGAAGAGTTCAAGAGTAATAAGGCCAGGTGCTTTGAGCTTTCAGAAATTGCTGGTCACGTTGTCGAGTTCAGGTAGTTAATGCATTGTGCTGTGTGATTCTTTTTTTCCCCTTAAAAGAAGAATTATTCCTATTTATTAATAAGTTAACCAGAATTGATTCTAAATTCTCTATATCATCTACAATCAGTGCGGATCAGTATGGTAGCCGGTTCATCCAACAAAAACTGGAAACTGCATCCCCTGAGGAGAAAAACATGGTTTTCCAGGAAATTATTCCCCAAGCTCTTACTTTAATGACTGATGTTTTTGGTAATTACGTAATTCAGAAGGTATGTGTACGTTTGGTTTCAGTCTTGTGCTCTCCAGAGTGTTTTGCTTAGACTGACTCTTAAACTTCCTTTTCAGTTTTTTGAACATGGAATGGCATCTCAGCGGAGAGAATTGGCTGGCAAGCTCCTTAGCCATGTATTAACACTGAGCCTTCAGATGTATGGTTGCCGCGTGATACAAAAGGTTTATACCAGTGAACTATAATGTGCTTATGCAGACTTTTTTCCATTGTATCTTTGCTTCAAAAGATATTTATTCCAATAAGGAAAAATAGCTCAAAAGAAATTTAACAATCTAAGCAATAATTTTATATAGTTGCTGGACATTTACATTTGCTCTGGCAGTGATTCTGGTGTGTGATATGTGCCTTCTTAGGTATTAAAGAAGTCTAAGTAATTGGCTGATTACGAGTTGCTTTCCAAGTATCTGACCTCTTTGAGTTCAAAGCTTTGCTCAGACAAAATTTTGGTTCACTTGCAGGCGATAGAAGTGGTCGATGTAGACCAGAAGATTAAAATGGTTGAGGAGCTCGATGGTCATGTCATGCGTTGTGTACGAGATCAGAATGGGAATCATGTCGTCCAGAAGTGTATTGAATGTGTACCAGAAGAACACATCCAATTTATTGTCACTACATTTTTTGGTCAAGTTGTGAATCTCTCTACTCATCCATATGGCTGTCGTGTTATTCAGGTAGATGAGTAATGTGTGCAGTAGCTATTCATCTGAGTAATTTGAGGTTTGTTTTGAAGAATTTTCTTCATCTGGCAGAGAGTATTGGAACACTGCAGTGATCCAGTTACTCAAAGTAAAGTGATGGTAGAAATTCTGGGATCTGTTAGCATGTTGGCACAAGATCAATATGGTAATTATGTTATTCAGGTATGTCTTTTCTCAAAAGACCTGCATGCGTCACTCTAAATTTCCTATTCAGCAGTAAATATTCTATTTTATTTCTTGGTGTTGGTGATTTCTTGTATCATGCTACTAGAAAAACATAATTTGTTGTATTGATGTATCTTGTTCTCCATCTCATTCCTTGACTATATATATTATGGAACAATTCACACAATGCATCTGTTTCATTAATTTGACGCGGAAATAGCATATAGAGTCACTTGTTCTATATCTGTAGTATTGTGCATTTTGATTCGATTGTTTAATGACTATGTCTTTAATTTATTGTATGAGGAAAAGTTGTTTCATTAAAAATGCCAAAAAGCAGGACTGATAAGGCACATTCTCAAAATCCGACTATAGCAACGTCGGAAGGGTGGAAAACTTTAACTACCTTGGACATCTCTCTAGCTTATTTACTTGCGCCAAATATGCTTTCTTTATAAAGGCAAATATGGATCTTAGATCGAAGTTATTGTCAATCCATCTTCCATACCTCACTAACGTTTGTTTCTTGCTTCCCTTTGTTAATTTTTTTCTAGCTAAAGGACTCGTTATAGGCTTTCTTAGCTAGGGAAAAAGCTCTCTTTGTTCATTTCAATTCTTAGAATCCAACCATGCTATTCTTTGACAACACATGTTTCTTTGAAGAATTCCTCTCATCCATATCTGAGATATATGCCCCTCCCCCCATCCCCCGTTTTCATTTTAAATAAATGCAACACTGGCAGCATGTACTGGAGCATGGGAAGCCACACGAGCGTTCTACTATTATTAAGGAACTAGCTGGGAAGATTGTGCAAATGAGCCAGCAGAAGTTCGCCTCTAATGTTGTTGAGAAGTGTTTAGCTTTTGGCGGTGCCAGTGAAAGGCAGCTCCTGGTGGACGAGATGCTTGGCACGACTGACGAAAATGAACCTCTTCAGGTTGGTCTAATCTTCATTTTATTTCTAGTCTTAGTTTTATGCCTAATAATGCTGTGTATAATTATTAAGTTCTCATTATTCTATACTGCCTTGTATTGGACCTTCAAAATTTTGAACCGACCCTCATTTGTTTGGTTTGGAATCTACGTAAAGGTTAAGATTTCCTCATCAGAGTTTTGGGGATGCGGTATAAACCTTCCATCCCTTGGATATAATATAGGTTGAGCGTTTCCTTTTTTTTTTTTTTTTTTTTTTTTTTCCATTTTGTAAATTTTAAACTCATGTCTGGTCAAAAACACTAAATTCATGAATACATCTTTTATTGGGACCTTAGGGTACGACAACAACAACGACATGCCCAATCTATTCCAACAAGTGGGGTCTGGGGAGGGTAGGATGTACTAGACCTTACCCCTACCTTTGTGGGGGTAGAGAGGTTGTTTCCGATAAGACCCCGGCTCAAAAGAAGTTATCAAAGCAGTGCTGAAAGTAAAATAACGACAACAAAAGGCAAGCTAACCAAAGCAAATGAAGCACTAGTAGTTGGAAATGAAGAATACGATACTACGAGAATACCAAGTAATACTGCAAAATAAGGAAGAGATGGGTATAGGGACCATCCCCCTGCCTTTCCCACATAAGAGTACAACACCACTCGGCTACCTACTGCCCTTCTACCCTAGTCATTGACCTCCATACCTTCTTATTTAAGCTTATGTCCTCAGTAAGCTTAAGATGAGCCATATCTTTGGCCTACCTCTACTTCTCCTATATCCTGCTATAGCCAACCTCTCACACCTCCTCACTGGTGCATCTGCGCCCCTGCTCTTCACACGCACGAACCGTCTCAGCTTCGCTTCCCTCGTCTTGTCCGTCATAGAGTGGTCCACCTTGTCTTGTATAACCTCGTTCCTAATCCTATCCCTCGTAGTATACCTACACATCCATCTGAGCATCCTCATATCTGCCACATTCATCTTATGAATATTTCTGTTCTTGACCTGCCAACTCTCTGCTCCATACAATAAAGTAGGCCTAACCACCACCCCGCATAACTTACCTTTGAGTCTTGATGACACATTCTTATCAACTTAGTATCCCAGATGCGAGCCTCCATTTCATCCAACCCGTTCCAATATGATGTGAGACATTATCGTCAATCTCCCCTTTCCTTGGGTTATAGATCCAAGATATTTGAAATTTCCCCTCTTGGGTTGTGAGTCGATCATCACTTCCTCCTCCGCCTCATGCGTAACATTACTGAACGTGCATTCCGGGTAGTCTGGTTAGTCCTGCTAAACCTAAAACCTTTAGGACTCGTTTGGTATGATGGATAAGCAAAAATAGTCTTGGGATAAAAATTTAGTGCCGCCTTATCCCACGTTTGGTTGGAATAAAAACTCGGGATAACTAATCCCGGGATTATAGTGTTTTTTTATCCCACATTGAAGGTGGAATAACAATCCCGGGATAACTTGTTTTCTAACCAAACCAAACGAGCCCTTAGGATGTACTGGATGTTTTGGTACTTAACAGTATAGGATGTACATAACTAGAGAAATGGTGAAGCCATTATATATTTATACGGTCTTTGCAGTGGTCACTTATTGCGGTAGCATTCTTGGAACAACCTATTTACTCGCACTGCCGATAATTTGTGTCCTATGTACTTATTGAGAAGCAGAGCTCGGGTAATGGAATAATGTACGAGCAACAACTGGTTTTTTTATTATATGAGACAGCTGATAATGTACATATTGATCTCTGATGCACCTCAACATCTAGCATTGGGTAGGTCTCATAGGATAACTTTCTTAGCTCTAGCATACCTTAGTATTAATGTATTGTCTACTGATGTAACCTTAAATTAGATTGGAAAACCTGATAGGATATCTATTTTTTTTTTTAGATTAATAGGATATGGAAGAATTGGAATCTTAGATCAAAACACTATGTATGAGAAGAGGCCGGAAATTACTTTATATACAAGGAGCTCACAAAAAATTACATTTCACTGTTCTGTTATTTTCCCTCTTAACTGGACCTTGAGGAAGTCTCGAAATTGAACAGTGTCCAGAAGCCTCTTGACTTTCTGAATTTGAGTTTGGAGGTGTCAGCATGGAGCTTTTTGATAGCTACTCATTTCTGTAAAAATTGAAGTCGGTGAAAAGTGGCAGCTGGAAAGTTGTTCTGGGTGGTATGACTTCAATTGAAAACAAAATATTCTGTGGATAATTTTCTTTTCCCATGGGCAGGAAATACTTAAGACCATTCATCGTTCTTTTTTTGAGAAAGTTAAATATACTATTTTTGAAGCACAAAAAAGTGCCTGAACTACAATTGAGCAAAAACCAAAAGAAGAATCTCAATCTAATCTTGTAGTGATTCTAAGAGGGTAAGTATATTTACAAGTTCCTCTTTACACCAAACTGAAACAAATGTGTGCAATTAACTTTATCTGTTACACGGAGTTAATTTTGTCTTCAAAACATCATGCATTCCTTTCCTTTCACACTGCCAAATGCAAGCTGGAGTAGAGTTCCACCAAGCTATTTTCCCTTTTTTCCAGGATTAGGTGATTGATAAAATTCTGCATGAAGTACACAGTTAGTTTTCATGCTTAAAAGAAGCAAACACATCTTTGATGTCATGCAGTTTGCTTTAATTTTTACAAGAATCTTTTTATTAACTCCCCTCTCCACGATGTCTTTCAAAATCTTACCTGCTTTTGCATCATGGACGGCATTCCGATATATGGATTTAACGTGTTATCACTTCTCTCCTTGGATTAACAAATGCATATCACTTGTTTTTATGAACCATTTAATGGCTTCACTTTTCAGGTCTGCATTTTTCCTTAAATCATGTTTGACTTGCTAATCTCCAACTCCTCCAGCTCCTCCTTTTCTTCTTGCCTCTGCTCGTTTTTGTTCATCGGTTAATGATACTAAATTAAGGCTTCACTTTTCAAGTCTGCAAGCCTTGCTTTTGCATCTCATGTCTTGGATTAACTATATCTTAATGTTGATGTTTTTTTTCTTCAATTTGTGTTATTTTCTCATTTTTCTTCCTTTTTTACCAGGCAATGATGAAAGATCAGTTTGCAAATTATGTTGTACAGAAAGTTTTGGAAACGTGCAGTGATCAGCAACGTGAGCTGATCCTTTCGAGAATAAAAGTTCACTTGAATGCTCTAAAGAAATACACTTATGGCAAGCACATTGTTGCTCGTGTTGAGAAACTTGTTGCAGCTGGAGGTTAGCAGCAACTCTTCTGCTTGCATTTAATTGGAACATTGCAATCTAGTTGGTATTATGATACTGAATGATTTGCTTTTGTGAATGTTGCAGAACGAAGAAGTGCTGCTCAGTCTCCAAATCTTGCTTAGCTTATAGGAAAAAAGTTGTACAGCTGACCGAGGCTAGTTTGAGCTACCTCTCTTCCTTTATTTTCTCCCGTATCTTGTGCTCTAGCTCTATGACTCTCTTTGAGGGCAGTATGGGCTGATTGCAAATAAAGTTGTTGCTTGTACTAGAGAACTGTATATTGTGTAGTTCGACGTTTATACATAGGATCAGGTTATGCTGAGGCTCGGATGTCAAATATTCCTGATAGCCACGCAGAGGAAATCAAGTCTCTAAAACGGTGTATAAATGATAAAAAGGTGAGGTAGTTTATATATCAACGTGACTGTACAAAATGTCGCCATGTGGAGAGTTGATGTTTTAGGTGAAGCCAGAATTTTTATGTATGGTATTGACAATTTTCTATCATGGCCCGTCTCATTCCCTTATATTTATGTTTGCTTTCTTTGTAAATTTGGCGTTAGATTCTGATTATAGATTCTGATTATATTTGATCGTCTATTTAGATTTGCTAAAAGTGGAATAAAGATATATGCAGATTAAGTTATTTGTTAAACTGTAGCTACGTCAGCTGTTTAAAGCCTGAAGGAGTATAGGCTTATGGTTTATTTAGTCGGACATTCTCATGATCTTTCTAGGTGCCCCCCTCTTTTAGAAAACATGATTGAGAGGAACCTTGGATACCATCAGGTTAGGTTCAATCCAAGGATGATGGAAGGTGTTAAAAAGAGAAAGGTCCATCTAAGATCACATGAAGAGGAATACTTTCTTATATTTTGTATGTCATACTAATTTGTTGGAATTAAGGTTTGTTAATTGTTATACTAGATCCAGTGTTTTGTCACGATTCCTTGTAGATGGTTAAAGGTGTAGTATATGCTAGTGTAGAAATATGTGGGATTAAACAGTATCTCTAATGTTAAAGAGTCTAAATTCACATAACAGCTATAAAACAAGATTATTTGTGAGGAAGTACAATGGATGATTATAAAGTGAAATGATCACATGATTTGTTTGGGTTTCAGGCATATATGATTGCATGTAAAAAGTGAATGCGTAACAGTTTCCACACTAGGTTTCGTCCATGGTTTTAGTTCATTTAGATACTCCATAAATTGACTGGTATAAGAAGCCTCATTCTAGTTCAGATGAGTTAATTGTTGAAACTCTGTTACATAGTTTTTCCATTACAGTTCAACTTGCATTTGCCCAATCGTGTATGATGAAGTCCGTATGGTTTAGGTTGGCCGCTGATCTATTCAAAAACAAACTGTCTGGTATAGATTCAAAATTAGTTTTGATCGCTAAATCAGTATCAATATTATGTAAACACATTATTTATTTTAAAGGCTTGGGTTATTTTTAGGCATTTAGGTGAAGAGACTTCTCTTCATTTTCCCACTAAAATTATGGTAAATAAATTAATAATTTAAAGAGCAGGATGGTGATTGGTGCGACTGCCCAAGCTACGTCAATCGTCATTACAGTTTTTTTTTTTTTTTACGTAAAAGTTGGAAGTATTCGACCAACTTGTAGTTAGTTTAAGGAAAGCGGATACATTATCAACATGGATGTTAAATATATTGTTAAAAAAGGTAAAAAAGTAAGAGAGTTGATTCTGCATAATATGGGAATCTTTATAAAGTAAAAAAAATATATCAAAGTGCAAAACAAAGTCGGTAGCAAAGTATAAAAGAGCAAATAGCGATAGCTTTAATATTTATCGTACGCTGTAGCTACAAGCGTCATGACGCTAACAGAGTTTCTAGATACTAATGCTACTACTGTTTTGGGTGCATAAAGCGTTTCACTCTAACTAAACAATGAAACTGCATAAAGTGGGATCACCTTACCTCGGGAGGTAGGGAGTCTAAATGTTATAACTAACGATATTAATTTAGTGACAACGTAGCATAGTTAGCGTTTTTGTGCCAAAACACTACGTTATTGCTCTATTGTTTATAATGGAATTATATTATGTTTATACTAGAGAATTAGTCCGCGCTTCGCGCGATTATAAAAAACATAATGATGATTGAACTTACCAATAGTTTTTCCTATTATTCAGATATTAAACGAATTCATGTAAATAGACATTAAGATTATTTCAACGTAAATTAATAATACGACAATGACCCCAAATGTCGGTAAATTGCGATAAGATGGAAAAGAAATCATCTAAAAGTGAAACTTAATAGTGATATAATATATAAATATATGTTTAATTAGGAAATTTGTTATTGTCAGGGGTATCTCAAGTATTCTCCAACCAATGATTAGAGAAGTTTACTCTTAATAAAAGATCTGACATTGTCGCACATAACTCAATCGGGAACTCCAATATTTGAATTATTAGAAAAGTACTACTTTTTCGATTAACTTTATCGTTTCTAATGAGCATTCTTGCTAAATACATGATCTAACAATATTTGTACCATAAGTTGTGCTATTCAATCTTGACTTTTTCTTTTAAACTGTTTTAAAATACTCAGAAGTGGACATGCATGTTCAGAAAGCAGTCTATAAATCTACAAAGCAATTTCGTCATAGAAAAAAGTAAAACAAAAAACGCTAAAAGAAAGAAAAGGAAGAGAATGAGCAAAATACAAAGGGAGATCACAAGGAAAAACTAAGACGAATAGATCAGCATACACAACACAACTGATAATGGTTTCTTTCAAAATTTTGCCACTGCAAAATGCCCAGTTATTAAATCCATTTTAGAAAACAATCACTAAATCACTGATGATCTAATCGTTAATAGATTCGATAAAGGAAATACACTCATACAATCGAAAAACTAAAAAGAATTTTTTTTTTGATAAAGAGATAGCGTTGTTGATTATCCTCAATCTTCCGCTCACAACTCTTAGAGATTATGACCAAGGAGAGATGCCACATTGAAGGATCAATCAATCCAAGTTTTTGCCAACTAATTGAACTGACGGCAAGACACTAAGAACTTTTAGATCATTACATCATTAGAAGAACGACTTAAACTTTTCTTCTCCAATATCCTACTCTTAAATACCAATGAAAAGTACGTTAGAGACTACAAATTGAGTATGCAGACACAAGATTGACTTACAACCTATATATAGTGCATAAAAAAGAATATCAAAAGGCATAAGAATTAATTATCAATTCAATTGTGACGGATTAATATATATATTAAATATTATTGTAACTGAATGTTACGAAAATGAAATTCGGTTACGAATACAAATACTATTAATTAGACAAAACCGTTTGAGAATGAGAAACGCCTTTGACAGCAAATGCAATTATATGACACAGTGATGAGTGATGACTGATGAGTCTTTATTATGGCACAAATGGAACTTTTATTATTTTATTTAGTAAATAGAGTGAATTAAGAGAAAAATGTCAAAAAAAAGAGAAAAAAGATAAATATCAGTGGAGGTCATAGATAGGTGTCACATCACCTTGTCTATGCTTACCTTTATATTATATATAGATATAGATTTTATGACTTCTATGTTTTGTGCTTGCGTTAAATGCAGTAACAACTGGAAGAAGATGTTGTTTCATGTTATAGTACGTGTCATTCACTAATTGTGTATTCATGTTATATTTTATTAGTAAAAAAATAAAAATAAATTGTTTTACGTTAATTCACTAAATCAGTAACTCTAAAATTACTTTTGTTTTTTCCCCCCAACGTAGAAGTACTAATTTATGCTGATTTAATGAAGTCCGTTACTGGAGCGGGCATATTTGGTTAACGATGAGGGTACTTTGCATATGCCCAAAAACAAATAGAAAGCTTGTTCTGTTTGCAATAGTTCAAGAAATAATTTGTTTTTGTTTTTTGATGCGGAGTTCAAGAGCTTAATTATTCCACTTGGCTAATAGTAATAAGCGGTATGTTTATGTGTCAAAGAGAGAATGAAATCATGATTTTGAATTGTTCAGAAGCAAATCTGCTCTACTTAACTAAAAGATAAGTGTATTTTTGGACAAAAAGAAAAATGAAGGGTGTAATCATACTGTTTCCAATACTTGAAGGACATTTTAGAACCTTTGAGAAAGAAACAGATGAGAAATATCTGGTAAAGACATCCACGCTGGCAACCATACCCGTGCTGGGTCAGTGCCACTTTGCAACCAGATATTGTACTTTTTATCACACTAAAATGCACCTTTTTCCCTTTAACTTTTTTTATTTATTTCTCATCCCTTTCCCCACTTCCTCATGTCCATAATAATATCCTCCACAAATCGTTGACTCCCTTGTTGGAAGATTTAATTTAGAGGGAGAAATTGTAATCACGGGAACTAATGGGTGAAGAAGTGAATGATGACAGAGTTCTATGGTCGGTTGGTCTTCCCGGCGCCGATGATCTAACGCCGTTGAATCTACAGTTGATTCCGGCGGAACTTGCTTCTGCGTTCAGAATCTCGCCGGAATCCTCAAAGACAATGATCGATGTAAATCGCGCTTCGCAGAATACATTTTCTTCTCTCCAGAGGTGGCACTCACAGGTAGTTACGGTGGGTTGGGCTGAATTTGAGCGGGTCAAATTGCATGAGTTAATAAACAGGCGGGTTATATTGACTCGCATAAAAAAGTTACTTGGGCCAAAATAAGCTTAAAATGCGGGTCATAACTCAATCGGTCCAATTCTTACTAAATTTTAATTGCTTTATTTGCTCTGTATGTTAATATAGTTGTTCATTTTTACTTGTCCAGTTTGAAAAATCAAGAAATAATTTACCATTTAATACTTATTTTACCAATTATTAATCATTGCGTAGTAAAACTGTCATTCTATTTTTGATTCCTTAATAGGCGTGCCAAGTCTAACACATGACAAGTAAAAATGGTTTACTCCCTCTGTTTCAATTCACGTGAACTTATTTTTTTATTAGCCTGTATAAAAAAAATGACCCTTTCTATATTTAGAAACTATTTATCTTTATGCAATGATTTTAGCAGCACAAAATATGTGTGTCTCATTTAACACCACAAGTTCAGAAGTTTTCTCTTGTTTCTTAAACTTTGTGTCTAGTCAAATGGGTTCACATAATTGAAATGGAGGGAGTAGTACCTTATAATTTTCTTTTATATGACTATATATAACATATAAGCTAATTTTGCCACCTCTACTGACAGGATATGGCTTCAATGAATAACTCCAATTTCAAGCCGTTTGATGAGGAGAGGACTAGAGAAGAGACTGTTACTGAAAAAGACGAAACGGATCAGGGATCTGAACCGAGGAAGATCCGGAGGGTTGAATCCGGCGGCACTGAAGAAGCTGATTCTGCTCTGTGTAACGAAGATGATTCCTCGGCTAAGGCTTTGAAGCGGCCAAGGCTTGTTTGGACCCCACAGTTACACAAGCGTTTTATTGAAGTGGTGGCACATTTAGGTATCAAGAATGCTGTGCCAAAGACGATTATGCAGCTTATGAATGTGGAAGGATTGACACGAGAGAACGTAGCAAGTCATTTACAGAAGTATAGATTGTATACCAAGAGAATGCAGGTAGGGAGTGTATTAGTTACCACTAACTTTTGTTTAAATCGTGTATTTTTATTAGGAAATTCGTTAAATATAGAGATAACGGTAAAAAATACACCTGAAATATTACCATATTTTTGAGGTAGGAAAAGAGAACAACTGATAGTTGAGGTTTGTTTTAATACATAGATGGTGATACAAAGGAGAACAACTAATAGTTGGGGTGTGAAACTCGCGAAAAAGTGATAGATCAGGCGTGTTTTTACTATTATCTCTTAAATATATGTAGAAATATATAGCTATGAACCCGGTAACTATAACGATTATAGGTTTGGCTGCAAGTTTAGAACCCATAAATTCTAACTTCCGGCCCTCTGAATGCAGGGGCAGTCAAATGAGGGGCCTTCTTCGTCTGATCATTTGTTTACTTCCTCGCCGGCGCCACAGAATTTGCATGAGTCCAGTGAGAGTGGCCACCTGCGTAATACTAATGGCCACATGGCAATGCCAACTCCGATGCCGTACCAACCACAAATGGTGCCGATGCCAATGATTGGAATGGCTAACGGAGGACATGTAGGCATGCCAGTTGGGTACGGCGGTGGACCACCAGTTGGGTATCATCATCAGTATAATATGATGCAACAGCGGGACTGGCCTGGAAATAATTTTGGTTACTATCATCCTGTTGCTTCTAATGATAAATAGCTCTAAAAGCTGAGGTAAGATCCTTTAATTATAGGAGCTGCTACCTGCTGATGTGTCTATTCGAGCATTTTGAGAATAAACGTTAATTCTGTGGTAGATTACCAAACTCAATTATTCCTCTATAATTGCTTGTAGAGGGCTGCGCATTGATTTCAGTTCATCAGAAGTTTGAGTAGGTGGTTTGCAACTAGGACTCTGAGTTAGAGCATCTAAACCCCTCCCCCCTCCATTTCTTTGGCGATTGGTAAAGAAAATAAATTTGCATCAATCAATTGTGCAATCAAACAATCAACTATACCTAAATCCCGAACTAGTTGTGTTGCCCATTTAATTCCAATACTGAATCATGTATCTATTAAAGCATATTAGTAGTTCTTTAGAGCTAAAAGTTTTCTAAATCTCATGCTTTATAATGAAAAACAAGTTTCTAGCCTGTCTAAAGACACTTGACAAATTCTCTTTGTTTCCGATTGTAGGTTTCTAACTCGAAAGATCTTCTAACATAACAGAAGAAATCGTAGAATAATATATGTATTTTGCTTCTTCCTTGTGTGTTGGTCAATATTGTCGTCTACATGTTTGTATTCCGGCAACATATACTACGACTTGGAGGTGAATCCATGATTTTTCTAGAAATGGGGAAAAGCAACATTGGATTGCCCCATTCCTCATCTTCCACAGATCTTGTGATATAATAATAAAAAGGAAAGACAAGAAATAGACAAGAAATTAAGGATAGAATAGATTGACACAATTGAATAAGACTAAAAGACAGCCCTAACCATAAAGGATTAAGACCTTCAATTAGATTATCCAAAAACACCAAACTCTTAAGGAGACCAAAAGGGATTGATTTCCCAATTAACCACCTTCTCAACAATTCAAACAACCAAAAGCTTAACAAGCTCTCAAACACTCAACTCTAGAGTTTTACAAGTTTTCAATATCTCATCAAAATAATCTAAGTCTTCCATGAAGAAGAAGAGAACTATTTATACTATGCTAGAAATAAAAGATAGCAAAATGACATAAACACCCTTAATGAGACAAGGGCCTTGTTTGGCTATTCTTCTTTCTTCAAAATCTTGAAATCTCCTTTGCAAGAATAGCCAACTCTTCATCTTTTAGCCATTGTGATGACTTCCCATTTCCTCTTCTCTCCAAGCAATCTTCATTAACAAATGGACTTGGGATCCAAGGTGCTCATCAAAAGTATACTCAAGAGCCTCCCGCATCATGAATAGGCTTTACAAGTGTTGTAGTTCCCGGGCTTGGCTCCTTGTAAATGGCCTTGAGGCAAGTGGGCTTGCATCATCTTGTGTACTGCCCACCAGTGGCTTTTTAGGGTATTCGGTTGTGAAACTTAATAAAGCTGAATTTTTTTATTACGGCAGCTTGCAGATTTTATGTTTGGGTGTTAAGATTACAATAGCTTGCAGATTTCATTTTTGGGCTATAGGATTAGAAGTAGACTACTTCTAAAGAGGGTTTAGGACATTGACCATTATAACAGGAAGTTAGACTGGCAAAAGTGTTCTTAGCCAAAACATCTTGAGAGATTATTGCCATGAAAAGATATTATTGCCCGGTACGGATCGTGTTGGGCATATTGCCTGCTCTTCAGCTGTAAAAAGTAAATATTAGAAGTAAATTCCTTACCATTCTCTTGAATTGATGCAAACCATGATGGACGGACAGCTAAAAAGTAAATAGGAGAGTTTGTTTTATTCATGTAAAGCCTTTTTCTTGTATTTCTGATGAACGAAGATGCTATCACAGACCAGAGCAAGCATTCTATGCATGCTGGAAATTTTTGATAGCATTCCTAATTACATGTACTTCTGTCTTATTGAAAATTTAGTAAATATCAGAACATCTCTCAATGTAACTTCATTTGTAGTGCAGACCTGTCAGATGTCATTTGATCATGGAAGAATCATGGCTGATATCATGAGTTGTTCTCTGGTAAAATCTGGGACAAATTCAAGTTTGACAGCAGAAAGGCGCTTGGTTCGGTCTATCCTTGCGATGCATTTTAGTGATCTTTTTCCTATGTTTAGTCCAGTAGCAGCAAATTGTTAATATAACGTCTACCTGTTATTTGAATGATTAATGGTGTAACGTGTTTTAGTAATGGGTGTATTGAACCTTCTTTTTCCGCAATGGTCCAAACTCAGTAATATACCTAAAACATTGTCAGCAGCCCCTGCATATTGGGCATTTGAATCTTCATCCTTCTGTCCCTACTTTATGGTATTCTTCTTCCTCGTTCTTTTCCCCTCAACTTCTATGAGAAATTAATTATTTGCTCATATTTTGTTAACATATTTATGTCTCTTAAGTTTTGCGGTTGCTTCAAATTCAGGAACAACTGGAAGAACTTTTGTTACATATTATTGGAGTGATTCTAGCATATATTTCTTAATTCATCAAGATGATTTGCTACCCCAGTTTCCCTAATATGAACTTGATACATCAATCTTTGGGAGGATCCAGTAGGTAAATTTCTTATACAGTCTAGTTGAATTAAGTAATTGTATATCTCACCCTCATATTGGTGCATAGATTTTGTCTGCTCGTCTACTTTGCAACTAAAATCATATGGGATTAATCTGTGAGAACTACTGATGACTTTTATGTGCATCATTTTGTTCACAATTTCAAGAGAATACTGCTTCCTCCATTTGTCCTGCTTGGAGCCTTCTATTATGATTGATGTCTTTCACTACATAGGTTATAAATCTATGCGTTTATGAACTATCTTTTAGTGAATATGTCTGGTTTGTACTGTTTCCTCTCTCAAACAATACTAAGCAGGTAATTTGGCAGCTCTATCCTGCTGATGTAAGGTTCTGGTCTTCGAAGAGTTTGAAATTTAATTAATTTCTGCAACTCGTGTTGTATTTTACTTTGTCACTATTAGAATAATTGGTAAAATAATTTTTATCAACTTTTTTCCCTTAACCAAAGTTCTATTATTGCACACAATTTGCTTGTACAGTTAGCACTTAGGTTTTATCTTTAAGATGATGCTTCCTCTTCTCTAGTGTTGATGAAAATTCAGAAGTTCTTGAAGTAGGGAGGTGATATGGCTCCTCATTGTATGAGGTAACTGATTAGGTAATTTACAGGTGAAAATTTAGAACAAAAAGAGGAACTCCTTCCTTTAACATGACTGCTTCCACTGGTAAAGGCTGGTGAAGTTGCAACTCTTAAAAGTAAAGAATAGTGGAGATCTGACAATTTGTTTAGTATCATACATGGAAGTAGATTAAGAATTCCCTGCTCAAGACCCTTACCTTCTTTTGGACCTTGAAAAAACAGTTAATATGTATTTAAACCGTCAATCGAAACGGGACCTAGGTATCTCAGTTACTGCACGAACCGTGTACATGTAGAAGACAGAAGAACCAAGTGCATATTTTGTGTCCTCCTCTGCGAAGGCTAATAATTTTCTCTATATTTGATTCATTATCTAATAGCTTGATATACGACCATCAGTTTTTTGTTTTTTAACCGTAAAGACCTGGTAGTCTTCTGCTTAATATTTGCCTCCAATTGTCAGTCGTGAAATGCGAATTATCATATTATGTTCTTCAAGATAGGAGCTAAATCAGTTTATGTGATGTTAACACTGACCTGATTGATTTTAATGCCTTCACTTACAGTGCCAATATCTCACTCTAATGAATTTGTACGGATCCGTCATCCTGAGTATCTTGGTATCCTTTCTATTTAGTCTCAGGTCCATGAGAACTGCCTTGGTTCTCAGAAAAAATGACATTGTGTTCTAAAGTATTGAAAGTGATTGTTGAGTATTGAATTTCACCTCCTCCATAAATAATCTAGCGGAATGGACAAGAAATTTAGCATTACCATTTAAGAAAGGAAATTGGTTTGAAACATATCAAAAGAAAAATGCCAGATTCCATTTGCCCCGTCAAATGTATTAAGGGAAAGGGTCAAAAATGCCCCTCTATTTTGAAAAAAAAGTTAAAAATATTCTCCGTTATAAATTTGAATAAAAAATACTCCTTCCGTCATTATAGTAACCCATATACGTCTTTTATTTAGTTGTGTCAGATTTAAAAATGAAATTGAATTATGTTAGGAATTTCCATTGAAACAGAGATATATTTGAAATTTTAACCCAAATTTGTAACGGAGAATATAACCCTGTTCTCAAAGTAAAGGGGCATTTTTGACCCTTTTCCCAATGTATAAACCCGAATAGCACACTCAGAGAAGACACACTCAAAGTAATTATAGTTATTTCAAGGAACCCCCACCAGGGGAAAGAACTGAAATATGGGAACAAAGGAATGCACAAATTTCTATATTATACATTTGTTTGGTTACACGATCATAATAAAAGCTAGAGAATACTCACTCAAATGTTCTAACCATAATCATAGCCGATCTTTTACCAAACAACGTTTAGAGTTTACTGAATGCCAAACTCAGAAGCATGCAATTCTTGACTAAATAAACTATATAGATCTGACTAGCTGCAAAAAAGAATCCGACGATGAAATCTGAACCTAGAATCTCTCTCCAAAACGGAAGAATATTGCCCCAGTACCAGAATTGTGGTCAACAGCATATTCTGCTCGTATTAAACCTAGTTTCACACCAACACCATATGAGGAGCCATGACCCATCCTCCTATAGACCTCTGTTGGGTTTCCTTTGACATCTTTTGAACTCCCGAGATCATTTCCATGTTCTGCAAATGCATAAACATGGGTGTTTCTAACAGGTATCCGCAGCTCGGCAGCCAACTGGAGGAAGCATTGCAACCATTACATCAGATAAAAGACATTTATTGGACATAAATTTTGCAGCAAAAACCGAGAGAAAAAAGTACCCATCATAACTGATAACTTTGATAGAAGAAACCAAACATACCTCAACAATATTTCTAGCTGCACCTATCTCTCCCATATTGTAGCCCCTAACTGAATAAGGTCCCCCAAGTGTGAAAGCATCATAACTGGGAAGATCTCCGACACATCCACCGTAGTGGCCATGGAGGACTAGCACAGGTGGTGGAGCCTTACCAGCACCTTCTTCTACTTCCTTTAACTGGACAAATCGTGTCATTGTCAGCTGGTGGCGGTTAAAGAAGGGGAACTTACTGCCAACTCCAAGTCCTTGATCGACCTGTAACACAATATTAAACAACTATATTAGAATCCATAAAAGAAATGTAAGCAGAAATTAGATCAGATCCAAGACGCAATTCATATCTCATGTGCTCTTCAGCATGTATGAGGGAATTTGTCAGATTAGAGTCAATTATTAAATGTTGAGCACTTGCTTCAGGAGGAACATATGAAATGACTTCCCTGATGAAAGCAATATAAGACCAGTAGTCAATATAGCATTTTTCCTTAAGAAAGCCCAAAAGCTACTCGAAACTTCGATTTGCAAAAGAAACTCAATGAGAGAAGACCAAAGGAAAACAAAAGCTAATCTCACCTGGAAAACATTCCTCTCACCAACTATTGTCCCATTTATGAACTTGGTGTTATCGCGTGTGATGTTAGCTTGTAAAAATGCCATACGGTCAATGCCAGTTTCACTAAGCGTAGTGGGAGGTCCATCTGCACTAATTCCACCACTTGGTAATACCCTCTGTCCACGAGAAGAAATGTGGCTGCTTTCATCACGTGTTGTTATTTCTTCCATCACAAGTCCATAAGTGAATTTACTCTGACGAGTGAAATTCTGCAGAAAAAAATATGGTTAAAAGAATTGAAAGGGTAATTAGTACACTATCTATGTGAAATTCTAATCAGTCCCAAACGAGTAATTCCACCAATCCACTTCAACTCAATTTTCTCGGAGATAGTACAAATATTCAGCTAGTAATCAAAACAGACAGCTCAACAATGTCCTATCAATACAGACTTTCATACTTTAAACACCTAGGCGAGAGATCCTTTTCTTTGGCTATTGAATTATATTATTTAATTATTAACCACCACATGCACAAAGGTTCTCTACAAGCAGACAAACACTTCATAATGGATATCTGTTGGCCAGATACATCACAGTAATAGCAGTGTTGGAATACAGCATACCTCAGTAATGTTGGCTTTAACACCAGCGCGATCAACCCATATAGGGGGGACTTCATCTACTCCAGGCCCCCCAGTAAAGACAGGACTCAACTTTCTGCTGTTGAAGCAGCTAGTACGGAGTGTGCGGTTTCGAGGATTATAAACACCGTCTAAATAAGGATGAACATACTCCAACTTAAATGCAAGATCATCCTGTAAAAAGATTAAGCAGGGATAATTACTAACGTGTAAGGCACTGGAAAAAGGACAGCAGAACACAACCAAGAAGCATCAGCAATGAAAACATAAAGGAACAATCACCTGAGGATTGAGGAAGTTACTGGTAGTAACTGAACCAAGAACTGAGCGATTGAGCCCGTAAAGATTCCGATGCTCAAAGGAAACAGTTCCACCAGGTTGAATTGAAGCCTGAATGCCATGATACAGAAAAGGAAGGCACTTAGCATTGGGCTAACAGTTATAATCCATATCAAAACTGTGCAGTTGAGATGTTTAATGGTGTACCAATGTGGGGCGACCTCCACGTCCTGGGACAATGCTCCATTCAGTACTGACTTCAGCTGACTTCTGTTCCAATTCCTTGAGCTTAATTTCAACAATTATCCCTCCCTCATTCTTTTCATCGGGGCGAGGGTTGACTTCAATATTCGAGAACAGAGCTAGAGAGTTTATATTTCTCAAGGCTTGTTTTCCAGCTTCAATGTTGAAAACTTGCCCTTGACGAAGCTACAGTATCACACGTTATTACAGCCATGTTAATCCCAAATTGCAGACTTCAGTGCATAACAGCACAAGAAGACTAAAATGAAGTATACACGCAAAAATACAACACTTAAGAGTGCATTTCGAAAGAAATTTTGATAAGCAGAATCAGTTTAGTCCAATTCTGTAGTACCAAATAAGAACCAAAAGATAGAGGAGCACTAAACATGCTACAGACCAGCAAGAAATATGAGATTCAATAGAATACTCAAATAATCAACCTCTACCAGAAGTTCAATCAAAAACTAAAACGATCAAGCAAGAACTTATTGTAGTGCCTCCATCAGCAGAATAGCAATATAGCTCTTTAAGTAACAACTATGACTATACACTCATCGAAATTTATGCTTATTAGTGAATCTCCCAAAAAGATTCAAATCAATCTAATAAAGGAAAGCCAATGATTCGAAAGCATAAAATGCATAACTCTCATTCAGCTCCTGTATGCAGTTAAACAGTCATTTCTTTTATAAATACAATGATGGTAATCAAAAAAAAAAAAAAAAAACATGAAAACCAAATATCGCAGCATTTCAGAAAGACACGACTTTGTTTCCTTTTAACCAAGTTCATTGCATTAAAGAAAGAAAAATCCTTGGTATCATTCATTTTCTGGCTTACCTGCCTAGGCATTTCTCTGCGAACAAC
Source organism: Lycium barbarum (assembly GCF_019175385.1). Lineage (NCBI taxonomy): Eukaryota > Viridiplantae > Streptophyta > Magnoliopsida > Solanales > Solanaceae > Lycium > Lycium barbarum. The sequence continues at coordinate 166,793,554 of NC_083337.1, forward strand.
CGGATACTGAGTGTTACCTTCACAAACATTGCCCAACTTATCCTGAAACTGAATAACCATTTGAGTAATATCCCCTTCCACCACTTCACAAACCACTTCCTTAGTATTCAAATTCCCAAAATTCACTACTTGAGCACACGCGTACCCGTTATCATGATACCATTGCTGCACTTTATCCCTAATCTTCTGCAACAACCTAGCACTAACCGCCCCATGTTCCTTCAACATCGCCAAAATCTCCCTTTGCACCGATACAGGCAACAAACACGGCCTAGACCTTTCAATCCTTCTCCTATAATCCTTTTCTTGGCTCCTAAAATACTCAAGTTTCTCCTTTTCCGTCATATCTGCATCCATTTCTATGGGTTTCGATTGTGGCATTAACCCCACATTAATACACCTAAACTTATCAGCTGATTGCCATGTACTTTCCAAAAACGATATAGTAACACTAACTGTCCCATCAGGGTTAGTTTTCGCATCAAGATCAACCTTTTCGAACATTCCACTTGTTGCTAGGGTTTCCAACTCTTTTGTAAGCTGTGCTTTGGTGTAAACTCCACCTGGCCTTAAAGACAACATTTCAAAGAAGGAATCTTCAGTTCCAACCGTTGACTTACGACGCCGGTCAAAGAAAAGGATATCGGAAACTTTGTACTTCTTAAATCCACTTAGTTTGTTTAATTGTACAACAATATTCGCCGGTAAACCATGTGAATCCCATTCAGGTGATTCATCTTCCCCGGCAATAGCTGCCGGTGAGAAAATCCTCGACCAGAAGTCATCTCCGCCGCCGTCACCGCCGCCGCCGGAACCACCAATTCCCCCGCCGTTGCCACCGCCGGAGCCGGTGAGGAGAGTGTTACACACGCCGGCGGAGAGCGCGTAGAGGCCGACAGTAACGGCGGTTGTGGTTTTGATGACATTGCGGAGATGTTTTGAGGACAAAATGGTAATTTTATCGCGGGGTTTAGGGTTTTGGGAAGAGGAAAATGTAGGGAGTTTGGATTTGATTGTACGGGGAGCAGTAGTGGTGGTACTTGTGCGGTGAGAACGGTTAACGGAAATAGCTGCGAGACCAGGAGCGGCGATGGACGCCATTGTAGGGGATAGAAAATGGGAGAGTGAAGAAATCGAGGTGGTAACTTTTCGACACTCTGAAAGAAGGGTAGTGAGTGAAGTGTGGGATGATATTTCAGGTTGGATCCTGATTAAGCTATTGGGTGGGCTTTTAGAGGCCAGTCAATGTGCATCGTGGACTGCCAACTACAATTTTGAAATTTCGAGGCCCATCAGAAAATGACAGGCTTTTACATCGGTCCTTGTACATAGTAGTACTACACACGGAAATGAAAGCTCGACTAACATGTTCAATACTCCCTCCTGTCAAAATAATTGATGTATTAATCTTTGAAGAAGGTATTTCATTCTTTTTTTTTTTTAATTTATGGCAAAAGATATAAATTGTCCCCAAAAGTTATTTGCACATTTATATTATATAGGCGACCTATTACACACCTGAATATCTTAAAAATGAATTTATTTACCTCTGCAAACTGATGACCAGTTGCACAATGAGGAGTGTAATACACTCGCCCGCCATGTCAGCACCACGTCAGCGCCATCAGATTTCTTTTAAATTTTAAATTCTTTTTATTTTCTTTTATTTAAATTCTTTTTTCTTTATTGTAAAATATAAATAACCCCTCAACACCCTCACCCCTTCTTCCTCATCTTCTCCATCACGAACCCCTCAACCACCACCCCATTACTAATATCATCCAAATCTCTTTTAAAAATCCATTTGAAGGGCAGTTCGTGCAATTTCAATTTCTCCAGTCCATTTGAAGGGCAGTTCGTGCAATTTCTTCATTGTTTAACAACAATGAAGAAAAATTATCCAATCCATTTGAAGGACAGTTCGTGCAATTTCTTCATTGTTGTTAAACAATGAAGAAAATTTATCCAGTCCATTTGAAGGGCAATTTGTGCAATTTCTTCATTAGTTATAGACTGTAGTGTTGCAATTTAAACTGTAATTCCTCCATCTCATATTAGTTGTCCACATTACTAAAAGTATTCGTCACAAAATACTTATTCATTTACAAAACTAAGATAGAATTAATTAAAGTTTTCCTATTTTAACCTTACCATTAATTGTTTTTTAAAGTAACCAATATTAATTAGGGTACAATCTATTGGAGAGAGATAAGGGTAATGTCGTAAAAGTACAGTTTTATTTATGTATTCTTAAAAAGCGTGTAAAAGAAAAAGTAGACAAGTAATATGAGACGGAAGAAGTAGTCATTTTGTTATTCAACTATTTTTGCAAGATAATCAATTTGTTTTACATTACTATATTAGAAAATAGTATAAAACTCAAAGAGTGTGTATTCAACATTCTCTGTTACAAAAATTATTTAAAAAAATAAATGGCACAATATCTCTTACTACATATCTACTGGTTTTTAACTTTTTATAAAATGTTCCAGTAATCAAAGACCACTTAATCTAGGAAGCATTTGATGTTTTTGTAAGAAAATATTTGCCGTATCTATTCTCATTCATTCCATAGGTTAATATACATCATGTACAACATAATTGTAGGCTACAAATTAGGAACTAATTGACTAATGAATTCTAACATATGCTATCCTAAAATAGAAGATTACAAAATATATTTGACTAAATATTTACATAATCTAACACACCCCCGCAGTCGAAGCGTTAGGTTTACGAACGGTTAGACTGTCCCGAAAATCATCAAATAGTACGCGCGGAAGACCTTTGGTGAAGATGTCGGCAATCTGATAACGGGGGAACATGTAGGACACGAACCTCTCCAAGTCTAACCTTTTCACGAACAAAGTGAATGTCCATTTCAATATGCTTTGTACGTTGGTGTTGTACCAGATTTCCAGACAAATAAATGGCACTCACATTGTCACAATAGACCAAAGTTGCTTTACGAATAGGACAATTGAGTTCAAGCAACAGATTACGAATCCAACAAGATTCAGAGACAACATTAGCAACTCCTCTGTACTCAGCTTCAGCACTAGACTTAGATAGAGTAGGTTGGCGCTTGGAAGACCAAGAAATCAAGTTATCCCCAAAATATACACAATAACCCGATATGGAGCGTCGAGTGTCTGGACATCCTCCCCAATCAGCATATGTATATGATAGTAGTGGCTGTAGAGAGGTTTTGTATAAATGTGTACTAAAGTCAATCGTACCTCGAATGTAACACAAAATGCGTCTTAATGCTTCCATATGCTGGACTTTGGGATCATGCATAAACAAGCAAACCTGTTGGACGGCGTATGATATGTCTGGCCGAGTAAATGTCAAGTATTGCAAAGCACCTGTTAGACGACGATACCTCGTAGGATCCTCATACGGGGCGCTTGAAGTAGCACTGAGTTTGCCTTATGTGTCAACTGGAGTGGGGCAAGGCTTACATTGTGACATGCCTGCCCTGTCAAGAATATCCTCTGCATAAGAACTCTGAGACATGAATAGGCTATTTTGTCCCGGGAGACGGCAATCCCCAAAAAATAGCTCAATGGACCCAAGTCTTTCATTGCAAATTCCGTAGCTAACTTGGACATAATACCGAGTCTGAGAGAGTCTGAAGATGCAGTTAGAATAATATCATCCACATATAACAAAATGTAAGCAGTATCCTTTCCACGACAATAAGTGAAGAGAGAGTTGTCAGATGTACTATGCGAGAAACCAATGGTTGCCACATATTCAGCAAAACGCTGATACCATGCCCGTGGTGCCTGTTTCAAGCCATAAAGAGACTTACGCAAGAGACAAACATGATCAGGACGAGCCGGATCCCGGAATCCCAGAGGCTGATACATATAGACGGTCTTATTCAAATTGCCATGTAAGAAGGCATTCTTTACATCAAGTTGGTGAATGGGCCAAGAGTGAGATAAAGCAATAATAAGAACCACACGGATAGTTGCCGGCTTGACCACCGGACTGAAAGTCTCGTCACAATCACACCTTCCCGTTGAGACCTGCCATCACCTACAAGACGGGCTTTATGCCACTCAAAAGAACCATCAGATTTCTTTTTATGCCGAAAAATCCATAAAGACCGAATAATATTAGCATTTGGAGGACGAGGGACTAACTCCCAAGCCTTACTATCAATAAGAGCATTATATTCATCTTGCATAGCATTTTTCCAATTCAGGTCATTAAGGGCACCAACGGGATTCCGGGGAATAGGGGAGATGGAATTGTTGGTGGCACTTAAGGCTTGATTATGGTATTTCAAGTTCAGCTTAAATATCCTATGTTGACTACGTGTAGTCATGCGAGGAACGGGTGGGGGGCTGGTAGGGATGGGGCTGCTGCCGTGCTGGGACAGCGAGGGAGAGAGAGGGGCTGACAGTGGCAGGACTGCCGGTTGGGCCGCGCTAGGAGGATGAAGGAGCTGGGGCTGTGGGAGTGCCCTGCTGGGCAGTCGACGAGGAAGGAGAGGAGGTGGGCGAGCTCGGGTATTGGGTTGCAGGAGAGGGAAGGGGCCGCATTTGCGGAGCAGTGGCCTGGTCATGCAACAAATGTATTCTCAATGGGGAATTATCATTACCCAAAAACTCATATGAGGTAGGAGATGGAGTATTTATTTGTGAAAATGGAAAGGAACTTTCATCAAACCACACATGCCGGGCTATGATTATTTTTCGGCTCGATAAATCATAACATTTGTACCCCCGATGATTGGAAGGATATCCTAGGAAAACACACGGAGTGGACCTAGATTGTAGCTTATGAATTTGTGTGAAGGGAAAGAGAGGAAAGCATAGACAGCCAAAGACTTGGAGATGAGAGTATGATGGATTCTTTTGATAAAGAATCTGAGTGGGTGTCTTATATGCTAAGATTTTAGAAGGGAGAATATTGTGTAGGTTCGTGGCCATGGCCAAGACGTGATGCCAATAGGAGGGGGGCATAGATGCATGGGCAAGGAGTGTACGAACAATATTATTGATGGATTTAATTTTCCGTTCCGCCTTACCATTTTGGGGGGAAGTGTGGGGACAAGAAAATCGGAAAAACATCCTGTTTTGTTCACAAAATTTATGAAAAGGACCATTATCAAATTCACGCCCGTTGTCACATTGAAAAGTTTTGATTTCTTTTCCAAACCGAGTGCGAATGAAAATCCGGAAAGACAAGAAACAATCATAAACTTGGGACTTTGTTTTGATGGGAAAAGTCCAAAGAAAATTAGTGTAATTGTCAAGAAATAAAACATAATATATGTGACCAGAAGAGCTAAGAACAGGTGAAGTCCATAAATCACTGTGAACAATGTCAAAGGGCATAGTAGTAGTTGAAAGAGAGTCATAAAAAGGCATTTTAATTAATTTCCCCAGAGGGCAAGAATGACAAACATTGTTTCGAGCCTTATTACATTCGATCAAATTACTACTACGTAAAGAACTAAGAATGACATCCCCTCGATGACCTAAACGGAAGTGCCAGATATGAGGAGAGATGACAGTAAAAGCAGATGGTGCGGAAGACGAGATGGCTCGATAATTTTTGAAGAATGGATAAAGATCACCTGAACTCTCACATCTCATGAGTTTGCTCCCCGTCCGTAAATCCTTCACAGAAAAGCCAAAAGGATCAAATTCAACAGAAACCATATTATCGATAGTAAATTTACGAACGGAAATAAGGTTTTTGATGAGTTTAGGTGCATGTAAAACATTTTTCAGGTTTAGGGAGGGATTTACTTGAAGGGAAGTATGACCATAACCACGAATCAGAATCATGTTACCATTACCAACAACAATGCCATTGTTTTTGCTCAATTGATAGTAAGATGAGAGAGTACCTTGGGAGTTGGTCATGTGAGATGTGGCTCCAGTGTCCATGTACCAATTGTTGTCATTGGGCGGATTCAAGGACATTGTATGCATAGCCTGATCAATATCTGTGGGCGCATACCTACCATGTGATGACGGGGCTGCCGAATAGAACGACTGGGGAGGACGAGCACCGAGAATGCCCTGCTGTGACTGGGCTGGGCATGGCTGCTGCTGCCACCCTGTGGTGGGGTAGGGGCACGGTGGGGTGGCCCATGGCTGAGGCTCCCAAGCAGCCCAAGGGGGGTAAAACCATGACTAGGCAGCGACCCCTTGGTTCTGCGACGCGGCGGGTAGGTTGGCCTGGGCGTTGTTCCGGCTGCCCCCGCCGCTGCTCTGCCCGTTTCCTGCGCCACCACGGTTGTTCTTCTTTCCACGATTGTGAGAATTTCCTCGATTATTGAAGGTATTTTCAGAATTGTTGGACTGCCCAATACCAGAGAAATTATGAGGATTAATGTTATGGGAAACGAGAGCAGCATTTGACCCGGAGTCGTGAATGGCGTCCTTGCCATGGCTGTCTTCCTCAAGTTCGAGCATCGACCGGACAACGTCAAAGGATGGGAGAGGAGTACGGTGTTGCACCGTAGTTCGAAAAGTCTTATATTGTTCCGACAACCCACGCAGAAGACGGAGCACAAGTCGTTCGTCGGAGACTTTGTGACCGACGTTGGCGAGATTGTTTGCAAGAACCTTGAGCCTGGTGCAGTATGCTTTCACATTTGGAAAATCCACCAATTTGGTGTTGGTGAATTTTGCATCAAGAGCAAGAGCCCTAGCCGATTTGTTGTCCTGAAAGAGATGAACAAGGCGATTCCAAGCCTCGGCTGCGGTGTCCTCTTAATGAATGATCGTGTTGAGAAGATCATTCGATATCGTCCCATATATCCATTGGCGAACAATGTCATCTAGCCGTTCCCATAGAGCCTTTGTAGCAATTTTTTCGGCTGCGGTTGCCTGGGATGGCACGGTGGGGGAGGCAGGAGGTACTATGTGGTCGATCACCAAGTTTGCTCGGCAATGGAGCTTGAAGAGGGTAGCCTAGTTATTGTATTGGCTTCCTTCATAATCAAGAACAATAGGAATGCATGATTTGGTATTGGTGACTGTAGTCGCAGGATGCAACTTGTACGTGTCAGCCATGGAGAAGAGAAGGAGGAAGGGATGAAGAGGAGAAAACAATAGGGGCGGCGGCTGCTAGGGTTCGGCCGCTAGGGTTTTGGGAGGCCGCTAGGGTTTTTGGAGAGACCTAGTCTGATACCATGTAAGAAAATATTTATCGTGTCTATTCTCATTCATTCCATAGGTTAATATATACATCATGTACAACATAATTGTAGGCTACAAATTAGGAACTAATTTAACTAATGAAATCTAACATATGCTATCCTAAAATAGAAGATTACAAAATATATTTGACTAAATATTTACATAATCTAACAGTTTTAAGAGTCAACAATAATATAATAAATCTAAAATGATTGTTTTTGTTAGTTAAATAATGAAACTGTTTCTTGTCATGTGGTTTTGACTCTAAACACGATGCTTGGACATAACTTGCCCCATGACATGAGGCTAACATACAGGAAATTAGTTGCTCTGAAGACAAGGTCAAGTCCGATTTCAAATCAAGAAATTTTTAAAATATTTTTGCATCTTAATCTATTGCCATTTGTAAATTAGCAACAAACACTTCGATCAAATAACACCAATTGGCTTTTAATTTCCAACCAGAGGAACCCGCAAACCATGCTTTAGCTATCATTGAATTAGTTCTTAAATTTTCTCATTTGTACGAAAAGGTGAAGAAAATTCTCAGACAAACTGACAGACATATGAACAGATAAGTGATATAAGGTTTCAAGGCAAGAAAAAGACACAAATGGCTCAACTTGATCCTGCACAAAAAAATTCACAGACATCCAAAAGTACTCTCCAGTCCAACTCACCAACTTTTGGACAGCTTTTACAAGGTTAATTCTCTAAAGAACACAAGCAAGTTGAGGTTTGATTGCAATTTTTGTTATTTCTATATTTAGTAGATTATTAATTAATACTGAATTTGATTAGGAAATGAAAGGGGTTGGGCAACAAGTACATCCCCAACAGCTTATTATGACCAAGAAGAATATACACCAACACATGGCAAGAAATCAGTTATCTCCAAAGTGAAAGAAAAGGCAAAGAAACTCAAACACTCTTTAAGTGGCAAGAAGAACCGGCATGAAAATGATGTCCATGATGATAACAGCACACCTTCATGGGGTGTTACCTTGGAGGACGATGATGATGATGAAGATGGAGATCCTGAATATCTTGGCGCTCCAAGTAATTTTTTCTGACATTACTCGATCACTATTTCTATCTTTAATAAGTATAAAATTAAGAACAACTTGACTATTGATACGACGAATTGGAATTGAGTAAGTATATTAGATTTTTGTTTCCCTTTTCTTATTAAATTTAGTTGCTCCAATATATTTTCCAAATCATATGTATATTACTATGTTGCTTCTATAGCTCTTGCTTTTGTGTTTAGTGTATGAATCAGAACTGGCACCTGAGCCGTTGAAAGAGGCTGCACGACAACATCCACGAGCAGATCCCGTGCTATCCGAGAAACATGTTCTTCCCAACAATATCAAAAGCGATCTGGTTATTGAACACGATGATAATTCCGAGAAATTCCCTGATAGCCCCAGTAAAACCATAACAGAAACTGTCACAGAGAAACTTGCACCAGCTTATGCTGCAGTATCTGACGCAACACACGCTATTGCTACTAAGATCTCAAACCTCACTCTAACAAACACCGATAACAAAGAACCTGAGATCCAAAACGTGCCAAAAACTGGTCAATTTGCTGATGAGAGTAATGTGAATAAGTTGGGAGAAAATGTAGAGCAAAATGCTAGTGCTCTTACCAGCCCAACACAAAAATGGGACAAAGGTGTTTCAGTGAAGGAGTATTTTGTTGAAAAGTTTGAGCCTGGTGAAGGTGAAAGATCACTTTCACAGATCATTACTGAGGCTATGAGCCCTAGGCAAGCAGCTTCCGACGATATAGGTAATCTCGAATAGTTTTGTCTGCATTTTTCTCCAAATCAGATACGGCCAATATTCGACACTAATAGCCTATTTGGTCCAGCTTCCAACATTCGTTTTTTTTTTTTTTTTTTTGAAAAACGCTTTTTGTCTGAAGTGCTTTTCAAAAAAGTATTTTTGGAGAGTAACAGTTTGTGTTTGGTTAATCAATTTGAAAAACACTTCTGCCAAATGCCAATATTCGTCAATGTCCCAAAAGTGCTTCTGGGGAAAAAATACTTTCTTTGAGATTCTGAAAAACAGTTTCTGCAACTACTCAAAACGCTTGTTTTTCCGTAAAAGCTTGGTCAAATACCTCAATGTTTTACAATAAACAATTTTGACTTCTCAAAAGCTTGGTCAAACAAGTTATAAGGCCGTTTTCACACTTTAAAAGCATTTCACTGATCTGTTTTTGCCCTGTTTTTTGTCAACCAGGTATAGTGGAGAAGATGAAGGGAGCAGTAACATCGCTTATTCGGTCTGATGAATCCCCCAAAACACCAAATAATAGCATCAAATCATCAGCTTCCAACAATCCCATTTCTACAAGTGCCTTATTGTCTCCTAAGAGCACGATTATTTCCACTAATGATAATTTGCCCGAGGATAATCCCATTTCTATGCCTCATAAGAGTCCCATGTCTACTACTAATAATGAACCTGCATCATTAGCACAACTTCCTGAATTCCACAGTGCAAGATCATCACCACTCATTCCTATCTCCACCAGTGTTGATGAAGGTAATTGGCTATGCTTAATTACTAATTAATGTGCATGGATAAATTACTTTTTCTAATGGAGGATTTTTTAATTTATTTCAGTTGTTGAGGAGGAACAAAGCCATGGAAGAATTCTCCAACCAAACTGAAATGGGAAATGGTTACAGACAACTCCAAATAAAGAATCAATCTACTGATTCTAATTTGGTTTTGTGAATTAATAAGCAAAATAAAGAAAGAACATCTAGCATTTTGTTTTGATTTTGAGATATGCTGCTGTTATATCAGCAGCAAGTTCTAATTTGTACCTAGTCATTAAGAAAACTCTATAAGGAGTTTAGTAGTAGTAGTACATTTAGATGCTGGGATTAAGGATGGAAAAGCAGTAGCTGGCACAATGACATTAAACGTTGAGATGTATGTTAAAATGTGTGAAATAATATGTTACATTACAATAATACATTGTGGTAGATTCTTAAAATTGTCTTATGTTGCTAAATTTTGACGTCCTTTATTGAAGAATGTTCAAGAGAAGTATATTAATCAATCAACTGAGCCTCACAAATAGTTGTGTTAGTAATATAACTTTTTGTATCCTTTCCACTTTATTCAGGTTTCAATATTTAACGGATTTGTACTTACTCTCGGTAAAGTTTGAAAGACCAACATGAAAAGAAATGAATGGTCGCATCAACGGAAAATTTCTCTAAGAATATTTCATTGTTCATATATAAGACCATGTAAACATTCAGGGAATCAAACATAATAAAGAAGGGTCAAATGAATAAATGGATAGGACTATAACTCCAATCAAGTAAAAGAAAACAAAAAGCTAAAAGCTTTTGTTCTTAATTTGAATGATTTTTAACTTAATTTCAAAAGGTAAATTAATATTAGTGCATGATACATGAAGACTGGTTTCCTATAATAGCGAAATATTACTTGTAATAAGTACTGGCAAATAATAAAACTGCTTCGTGAAATCACACTTGTGAGATTTCACTGGGTATATTGGTATTGTTGCTTCGTGAAATCACGGAGGCAGTAAAATATCACTTTCATGGACAAAATATAAAAGTTGGTCCTTGATTAAAAATATTTTAGGCAGATACTTACCCAAAAAAAAAAAAACATTGTTTGCTTTTCAAAATAAAAGAAAAAAATACTTATGGCTTTTAGCAAAATGCTAATCCAACCATTTATAAATGATGCAATATGCAAACAAACCGGAGTATGAACAAGGAGTAACGACTTTTGTGTAATGTCCTGTTTTAAGTACCAAAACCCAAGCGAACCATTGAACTAGTTTGTACTACTTCCGGTAGATATTATTTATCTTTTTAAAAGGTTTTTTTTTTTTTTTGCTCTCTCGTTAAGAAAACCGTTTAATACATTAATTGTAAGCGTTTAGACTAGATTACCCTTTATATCTATGAGACTTTTAAATCATATATTAGATTAAGGATAAACTTGGAAAAAAAAGTAATTAAGACTTATAGGTTGTCTAATATAACACTTATTTTCGACCAAATTTAAAAGGCTAAAAAGCCATTTGAAATGAACCAAAACAGCAAAAGATAACAACAAATAGCCACGTAAGAGATGGAAGCTTGTGAATGTTCATTAATCATTAGAATAAAATGTCCGTTACATGTAACTGTTCCACATTTTTTTTACACTCATCTTTTAATATACATAAAAATCATAACCGTGGAAAGAAAAATAGAATCTTCTCAACCGACCCCATACTTTCCGCACCATAAAAGTACATTCTATTTTCCCCCTCTATTCTCGCTTCATTCTTAAACATATTTAGCTCCTCTTCATAGTTTTTTTCTCACTATGGTACCAAAGATTCAAGGAACCATTATTATCACTATCAGAGAATGGAAGAGGCCGAAAAAAAAGTGTCTTGTACGAGGTTGCAAAAGAAAGCACCTTCTTCTCTACAACTAGATAACAAAATGGATGTGGATGGTTTCAAAGTACCTTTCAATTTCATGGAAGAAGCTTCATCTCATTGTGCCATTCCTTTGTTATCTCCCCTTATTTTTCCTACAAAATCTCAAGATGAAAATGTAAAGTGTAATGATAACATTAATGGACCAGCCAAAAATATTATTCAGGGAAATGGCCCTTCGGAGAAGAGTGGTTGGCAACATCCTGCTTTAGGGACATATACAGAACCTTCGACGATTTTCGCCTTGTTTCAGTCACAATGCACTCTTGCCAATTCAGGGCGTTGAGGTTTATCCCTATGTTGCTCGTTCCCTCCACAAATGTTGTCGTAGACATACCTGACTATATTTTTTAAGAGGCCGAGCAAAGTAGGCTTGTTTTGTATAGGTGAATTAGATGTATTATTTTCCGAATTTGTGTGATTTTTTTCTTATGATATTAATAAGTCGAACCTTCGCTCTTACATTATAGTAAGAGGTTAAGGATCTGAGTAGTCTGTTTATTTGTTTTACACAATGTAACCATATTTTGTTATCTTCTTTGTATTTCATCTGATTTTTGATCCGATTGTTTTAAGGTACATAGGGTCTGTTTCTTGGCTTCCTAACTGCTTTGAGACAAATAGAGATAGCATTTGCTCCTCAATTTGTCATCAACAATAAAGTTTATCATGTTTAATGTTTTAGAATCCGAGAACCGAACTGGATGATACGGAAATGATCAGTTCTTGATGAAAAAATGCGAGTATTCATCTTATTACAGCATCCAATTTATTATGCAAATATGTTTTCGTCTGCTTTTTGCACCTGTGATGCAAATCAATCCTTCCGCAAGGATATTAATCATCCTCGATTTCAATATGTACGTCAAAGTCAAATGGAAAGCAAGGTTCAATAAAGCACTACCGGGTCAGGGTGGCTACACCGTGGAATACGATAAGAACTTATATGCCCTGGTATTTACACCAAACTATATCAATTTGTCATGCATTGTTTAATGATAAACTGAGAATAGAAGCAGCTAGCTATAGTTTAGAAATAATCGTATATGTAAAGATACACTGTTTATTCATTAGGTTGGTGAAAATATTGAGGCGTGAACTAACTTTTCAAGGTACGGATATCACAAGGCTAAAAGCTTGACCTGTCAGTTTTTTTTCTTTTTGTTTTCCGATTGATAGCAGAGCCTAGCACGGACGTGAAAAATTATACAAGGTTCAACAAACATGCATTTAAGGCAATAAACTATGTTGTCAATAGCTGAATGCAGCACATTAAGTTCATCGAGACCCAAAATTTCTACCACACCACTAGGAGCCATACTCAAAACTAAATTCTCATAAGCCACATGTTACAACACATTCACAGGTGAACACCTAACAAGCAAATTAGGAATTTATATTAACACGGCTGATCCAAGGAGCACAGAGTCATGGGAATTACCCAAATGGGTTTCATGAGCTCAGTTCAACTAAAATTACATAAACAAGAGAAAGAAAGTTTCCACTGGTATTAAATATCAACCAAGATGTTCCAAAAGCGCACAACACTTGAAATACACCCGGCCAACCAAAAAACGTATCCACCAAAGAGCATTAGGCAACTTAAGTCTCCTCGAGTTTTTACTTTCACTGAAATACCATCAACAAAATAAGTAATCAGCTAGATTGACTCCCCGATTTGAGCTCCTTACTGGCACATTAGATTTTCGTCCAACTGCCTCAGAAGTCAAACTCTCCAGTTGCCTGGACAAGTAACAATGACCAAATAGATCAACTCAAAGGAAGAGAAACAACAGTAACAAAAACAAGGGACCTATATAGCAAATAAAACAAAATGGAAATCAGAGAAAAAAAAAAGGTTTTTTCTAATAAGTAGAACAAAAGGTTCTAGAAATCCAACCTTATTGAAAAGAATATCTTTGTTATTTATGTGCATTATGCCATCCTTAAGATTGCATTTCCACCTGCTCTTTGTACGCGTCACCTACAGAAGGTTGTATCAAGTCAGCTTTTGTAGCACAAGTCAGACATTTCCATTTTTTGAGATAAAACAACCGATGGGGCCTACAAAATCTTCCCACTCAATACATTAACAGAAAGGGCATCTTAACCTTGTCAAACTGAGCCAGAACTAGATGTGCTGTGTTTAGATCCTCCCCTTGGTCCACATCATCCAAATCATCGTCGTCGTCTTCATTCAAGGGCTCATCATCATCATCATCAACTTCATCATTCTGAAGGACAGGAGCAGGAGTAGGCGCTTGCATATCTAAAGGATGCCAAAAAGATGTTGATGCAGCATCAGAATAAGGATAAATTATAGCCATAAAGATTATGCAGCTGAGAATAGATTACCATTTGGTGCTGGTGTGTTGACAATATTATAGTCTTCATTGACCACCCCTTGATAATAGATCTTCAAGTTGGGAGAAAACAAAGGTTACTAAAATACAATTCCAAAGCTGTTAGATTTCATGTTTCTCAAATAATACGAGGAAAAGAGGATAAAGAAGTTCTCATCCTCACTCCAGTAGAAGATCTAGAAAGCTTCCTCAAGCATATATGTTACAGGATAGGCACAATAAACCGATTGTATTTCTTATTCAACATTATGATTGCAGACAGGATTCAGAAACATATACACTAGGCTACACTTTCTATCTATTAGTTGATCATAGTTCAAAATTGAGGGCAGAATCTAGGAATGGATGTTATACTGACCAAACTACTAAGGTTAGGTGATATTTTTCAAAATAGTAGAAAAACAGCAGGTAATTGCTAGCGAAAAAGATGTGCGATCTCAGGAAAAAGAAAAATCGAATAGCATTAGTTTATTTAGTTACTCACTTCATCATATGCGTATAGCCAGGTTGACTTTTCACGTAGGTTAAGAGAGACAAGTTCCAATGATTTGTTATATTTGAGTATGTAATAAATATGTTAAAATAATCGAAGGAAGACATGGGTCAGGTATGAGATGTAACACCAAATTCTGACTATCATTTAATAATAGAATTGCTTCCTGATATAGTGGGCGTCACCCTTGAAGGGAAAAAGAGGTTCTCTTCCTGGTCAAACTAAACAGAAATTACGTCAACCATAATGGATCAGGGCATGCTGTTGTTAAACAAAATCAAAATTAGTTTCTTTCACCTTTTTATAAGTAAAACGAAAACAACATTAGTTTACATTGGCTTGAATTCTTCGATATAGAAAATTTTGGCCTTTAAGCAGAAGGGTCAGACAATTTGGATGGACAGAGACAATCAAAATTTAAATGAATTTGCTAGTGACTTGAGTGAGAATGTTAGACTATCTTTTTGTGAGCTTATTTAATGTCATAATAACTAAGGGTCTTCGCCAGCTCCAATCCAACTCAAGCATGCCTTCCTCCATAGGTAACTGACTATCCCATCAAAATACATGCGTATGTTACTTCATCAAAAGAAAAAATCATACATATGTTATCTGTGTCTCATTCAAATAAGCACTTTTTGATTAAGCACCGGGTGTCCGGATCTCTTTGAGCCCCGACTAATCCCGGGGGTGCACAGGCCCTCGGTAAGGAGTTTCCCGCAAGTGCACCACGGGTAATTCAGGGTTTTACCCCAGTCCGATGGCCCTCAGAAATTGTTTGCACCCAGTGGGTTTCGAACTTGAGACCTTGAAAGGGAGCACCCCAAGGCTCAAGCCAATTACCACCAGGCCAACCCCCTTTGTGGAGACTAAGTCAATACCATACTTAGATTTTGAATTATCTGGGTCACAATACCCTAGCTGACAAGGGAAGCTTCATTGGATTGTGGTAACAAGGGATGTCAGCTATTCATATGCATAACCATTTTCGGATGCACATGGGAAAATGTTCAAATAGATCATAACCCATCTATCCACAGGTGAGCAATGTAAGGAAGTCGCTAATCATTATGACAATCTTATTCTGCTAAGAGATCTATAACGTAAATTTTAATCATCTTGATCTATTGGAAGGTGATCTACAAAAGCACCTTTCAAAACTCAAAAAGCATCTGAAAATTCATTCTCAGAGTAAAAGGAAATTTTCAGGAAACCCCAAAGTTAAAATGCCACAACGGAAGCAAAAACAGATACATTGCACATGGATGAAGACTGCAATTAAAATAACACATGTGCGATCAACCAGGTAACTACGCCTTGAATAAATAGGACAAAAGGCATGATCTTTGCATAGAATGTGAATATGCCTTTCTGTGACTATGTAGAACTTTACATTGGCTGACTCATCAAAAGGAAGAACTTACATTGGGTGTAGAAAGCGCATCATCGTAAGAGTCCGGAATTGGACCGTCGAACTGAGGAATTCTATAAGAAGCAGCCTGGACAGGGGTGACCAACTCAAGCTCAATACTGCTGCCTTCACCAGTCTGTAAAGGACGAACCATGATCAAACACATACATCTTGTTCTTACTATAGGTTATTTGTAAAAACAGAAACATAATTCAAAACGGTGATCACCGGTTGGAGTGCATCTAATCAGACAAGTAGGGCACCACTACGTTAATCTTCTAATTATGAAATTCCATGCCAAGAGCTATATTTAACAATGTCGGCAACTCAACTCCCTTCTCCTTGGAGGAGTAAATTTCCAAGAAATGACTTGTGTTGTTGACCAAGCAGTGAGACAGATCGACCTACTTTCTCTTCCCAACCCAAAGCTAATCCAAACCAAAAGGAGCAGGAATGAAAAGCGGGGAAAAAAGAAGAGAGGTTTTCCTTCCATGGATATAAAGCATATTTCACCTAGTATTTTGAAATGGATGTGTGGTTATACAAGATTGGATATCATATTATACGGAGGATGCAAGTAGCATATCAAGGATAAAATGAGCAAATGACTTCTGTGATAGATTGAGCATGTCCTACGCAGCCCTCCATATGCACCAATTCTTAAGCGTGACGACATGATGATGAAGATGTTACAATGGGACAAGTTAAACCTAAAATCACACGGTAAAAAGTTCTCTCAAAAGACCTACAATTTGTTGAAATACACAATGAAAGCAATGGATAGATGTAGGCAATACTAATTAGTTGGGGTTAACGTTTAGTTGTGGCTACACTAACTAGAAACTTGCCAGCAGAGGGATTATGAAATTCAGAGAATCTCCCTTTTTTAAAACCCCTACCTCTCTCTCTCTATGACGTTGGTGTCCCGACCGGCTTATATGCACCTTAAAAATTCCACTAAATACCGGCTACCTCCCACCAATATAAATACCAGGTAACTCTATCCACCAAGGCTTAGGTAGATGGGTCTGCAAGATCAAAACTGGATGTGCAAGATTATATTTGCACATTTAAGATGGGCAAGATCAAAAGTTTTATCCATTAGGAAGACATCTGATATTTACACATTTAGGATTGTACACATGTTACATTGTTTAACGATTCAAGTCCAGATCTTACTGCCTGCATTTAAATAACCCACCCCCCTCCCCTCAAACAACTGCTCTCTCCAGATATAATTCTCATTTGATCACCAAGTCTTGTTTGCTAAAGTTAGCCAAGAGTTAATATCATCGATTTGATATATATAAGTATCAAATTCAGTGAATGAGCAAAGGCCCTGCCTTCATGTTGTCATATACTGTATCTGCAGCACCATCTTGTTGAGGTATGTATCCCCCATTATGATATTGAGATGCAAAATCTTCCCTTTTCCGCTTTCCAGAAGAATTCATAAAGAAGTCCTGCAATTTAGATAACATCAAGTCCGACACTGGATCAAAGAGTAACATGTTTTGTTAGAGGAAATATGTTTAAAGCCAAGAGAAAGGGAAACAATGGTACAGGACATTGACATGACCTATATATATAATATGAAGAGAGAGATTTGTTGCTTGAGTACACAAGAGGGTTGAAAATTGAGAGATTCACATCAAACTCAACTATTTCCTTCCTGGCATTTATACAAAATACTTAATTGCGTCCAACATAATGATGTAAACTCAAATCATGCAGACCTACCCCCTCCCCACCCTAAAGAACCTAAAAAATGTGTTCATGTGTTCAAAACACAGCAACATTCTGATATAAGCTTATGTATTAGGAAACAAAACATTTACTAATTAGCACCTTCTCATCAGGATGAAACCCTACAAAATTTATTTAAATGATCTCCAAATTACTAAATGTTGTTTTGAGACCATAAAGGCAATAAAACCAGGCAGATAAATAAATTCTGACCAAAAGTTTTTCACCCGATCTACAGCCAATAGTAGTTACTTACTATAGCTACATATGCCATGGGAGCCTTTTAAGAGAAGAGTGAAACGGGCTACATAAGAAGGGCTTCTGACTACCAAGATAAGTAACTGTACAAGTACTTACTAAATGTACAAAAACGTTAGTTTGGGAGTTTCCAGAGAGAGGAAGTATTATCTATAAACTATGAGAATGGCATGCTGAAACAAAGTGAACTACTTTGTTTCTAGTTGCTCTTGTTTGCACGTTTGCTTGTGAGGAAATTTTCCAGGTGCGACAATTAAAGATTAAAGTTAATAAAAATATATTTATGCGTGTGTGTATGTTTAACAGGAACAGCATGTCACACGATTTACAATAAAGACGATGTGTGGCCTTTCTTTCTTTAGCAAATATATAGAAGCATAATATTTCACCTGAGTCATGGGTTGCTGAGGAGCTCCGCGATCACCTTCTTCTCGGCCTTCAACATAAGCTGCACAGGAGGAAGGCGACTAATGCTTAATATACATAATGCATCAAAATGATTTGCTTCCATGGAATATATTTAAATATTTTGCTCACCAACATTAACATCAAGGGGAGGCCTTTGATTCAACCAAGGGGAGGGAGGCTGCTGCTCAAGAAAAAGCAAAATTTTTCAATACTATACTAATCTCGAAAGCAGAATACTAGCAGCAACAGAAAAATGGAAATGCCAACAAATCACCCTATTAGAAAAACTTAATGTTTCCATGCAGCCAACATAAATCCTAGACAACAGATGCAGATTCCGTTGTACAGAACACAATAAGGATAGTGGAACAACAACAACAAGGATAGTGAAAGCCTACCATAAATGGGCTAGGTCTCCCTGGACCGGCTTTCATCTCAGGTGCACCACCAGTATCATTTAAAGGAGAGTAATCACTAGGTGTAAAAGGAGTGCCACCTGTAGGAATATTATACATTGATGAGCTATCAGCTGTTCCAGGAACTGGTGTTTGGGCAGTTCCTGGGAGGGGTGTCTGCACTGTTCCAGGTAATGGTGTCTGGGCTGTTCCAGGCAAGGGAGTCTGCAATGGAGTCTGCAAGTGGAGAACATACATGTGTCAATTTAGCAACCTAGCTTACTTACTGCTCCCTCCGTTTCAATTTGTTTGTCTTACTTTCCTTTTAAATCCGTTTCAAAAAGAATGCCTTTTTCCTTTTTTGGCAACTCTTTAATTCCAACTTTCCACATGGCATGTTCAAGACCACGGGATGAAAAGACATTTTGGTACATTCCACATATCTTTAGCTTATGACCACAAGATTCACAAGTCTTCTTTACTTTCTTAAACTCCAAGCCAAATCAAAACCACAAATTGAAACGGAGGGAATAATAAAATTCTCTCAAACTGAATGACAAGAAGCAGGTACTCACGGGAGGAAACAGTATGTCTGCTGTCGGAGTTTCATACTCCTCAGTGCCTTCATAAGGCATATTAAGGTCATGAACCGGGGTTATTGGACCTCCGGGCGTCGCTTTGGGAGCTGAACTCCTCTCTATCGGACCCAATATCGCCCCAGCGTGCATCATCTTCGTCTCCCATAACTAAAATATTCACAGAAAACTACCAATCTTAAAACCCTTAATTTCACCTAAACTGGATCCATAACTATCAAAAAAAAAAAAAAGGAAAAAAAACAGGGTAATCAAATAAACCAACCAAAAACCCTAGAATAGCAACTAATTTGCATCCACTGAATTTAAACCTACAGATACAGAAAATTAACAATCTTAAAACCCTTAATTTCACCTAACTGGATCCATAACCATCAAAAAACAAGAGGAAAAAAAACAGGGTAATCAGATCAACCAACCAAAAAAACCCTAGAATAGTAACTAATTTCCAATCCACTAAATACAAACCCTAGAAACACATAAACATTCTCAAATCACATCATTAGATTGCTAACTATTGAAAAAAAAACAAGATTAACCAACCAAAACCCCCCTAGAATAGTAACTAATCTAAAATCCACTAAATTTAAACCCCATAAATCACATCATTAGATTACTAATTAATAAAAAAAAATCGATGGAAACATTACTCCTTGAAGCTCGTTGAGGGTTGCGTCTCCAGGCCCACCATTGTTCATAAACTCCTCACGGACCTTGCTAATAACATCCTCAATTACATGAATGTAAACATTACTTGTAGTAGAACTCGCCATTCCTCCAAACCTAGGTTTATAATGTTAATAAATCTAAGGAAATATTAACGTAATAAACGATCGTGCGAAACTAAACCCTAACCGATTGATAATACATGGGTGAAATTAGGGCCTAGGGTTTTCGAGTTTGTGAGGGAGAGAGATACAAAAGGATAGGGAACAGAGCGGAGGTGAAGAAGGAATAAAACATTGCTATATAAATAGGTTTGCATCCGTTTATATGTGGGTGTGAGTACACGTGGCGGTATCTAGTAGCTCCTAATTTGGGACAAAGAAATTTTATTTTATAACAATTGGGAGATTTTTTTCCAAGACATGGACATGGGTGGATCAGCTTTGGCGGCCCATAGCTGCCTCACCAATACTACTTTTCTCTTGACCTGAATATAATTTTTCTTTCTTCTAGTACTTTTTCTGTCATTAAAGCTTAAAATATATAAAAAGTACTGATACAAAAATATGATGCATAATAGGAATTTCTTTGAGAAGTATGATTTTATTAACAAGTTTAAGAGTAAGAATGCAAAAGATGGAAAATTGAGGGCTTTTGTTTATGTGACATATTGAATATTTGAGAAACTAAAGCAGATGGTAATAAAATAATCACTCTTTTTAAATTAAGATCAAAGTACAGCTAGGCTTTTTGAGATTGAGATGTAATTTTTATTATTTCTTTCATAATTTTTTAAAAATAGTATTCATTAAGTATTTATTTTTTTAGCAGATTGTTGAGTTCTATCATTGCCGTGAAGTTCATTCCATCCTTTCATTTAATTCACACACCAAATGAGTACCAATAGCTTTCATCCTATAAGTATCATATATTCGTGAATGTTACATGCTCGATCATTCAATATTGATAATTTTTTTGGTCACAAAATTTTATGAATTCACGTCCACCGTGAGAATTAAGCTTGTGACTCGATTTGTGTGATAGTTTGTATGTGCAATGTATCATATCACATTTATAGTGACATTCTTCATGGTTTTATTGCTCTGGTTAGCGGGATATCACATTCATTTTTATTTTGTAAACAAGCAAAATGGTAAATGATCTCCAATGAAAGTGCTACTTAATCCTCAACATCTTTGTTGTTCTTGTTGCAACTTCAATCATTAAAATTCATTTTCAAGTTGTCTTTTATTTAATTTCATATTAAATAAAGATACGTGCTAGAAAAATAATATGTTGCTTTAACAGTTTCACTAGTCACTAGGAGAATAAATGTTCAATACAGGACCTGATAGTTGATTTGACTTTTGTGATGATTCTTCACTTTGTTTTTTTTTTTTTTTTTTGTGGATGTACAAATTGGTAATTAAATAAGACAAATAATTTTGTTCTCATTTTTCATTCCATATTTTTGACATACATGGGTCATATCATATTTGCACATATATACCATTCGTTTTTCATGTATTTAGATTTTGATATAACCATATGCAAGAGGGCCTATCTAACCTCTCACCACTGAGTCAAAGCATATCTTTTTTACTAACAATGAAAATAAAAGTTCCTGAAATTGGAATAACGACAGTTTTAAATGCTTCAATTAGCTTAAAGTGGTATATTAATAACGAATGGAGGTATAATAAGAGCTTTTAGTTTAATTCTTAAACTGAAATTGATCAGGAAGTCATTGTAGCCTGAGTAAAACTGTTCCTCCCCACCCTTTCCCTTTAATTAAGTATATGTAGCTAGAAAAATATGTTAAATATTTTAATGGGAATTATTCTTTGTTACTAATATGCAGCAAAATGGTTAATTTGGTCGAATACGTACTGTATAACTCTTACAATTATGGATACGTACCGTATAGCTCCTAAACTTGCATAGGGGACTATACAATGCTTAATGTTATGCTAGCAGAGAATTAATAGTATGCTAAATTCCAGTATTTTTTCTTGGAACTCTAGCACGGGTGTGCTAGAACCTTACTTGTAAAAGTTCAACTTCCAGCACATTATGTTGACTGCCGCATATGGTGACTTTGGAACTCTAGCATAAGTGTGTTCGAATTTTCACTTATATAAGTTCGAATGTGTTTTAGCTAGGGATACTTTAATTTCTCTAGATTCAACTATCTTATAAATGGAGCGATCTTTTATTTACATATTCGAAAAATGATCAGCCCCGCTACTTTTGCGAAAAGAAAAAGAAAGAAATGAATGAGAACTTATATAGTTCTTATCAGGAATTTCCACTAGTTGTCCCTTTTGAAAACTTTTGTTAAATGACCCTCTTTTTATTTCTTTTGTAATTTATGGACCTTATATACCACAGTTTAAAAATCCCTTTTAATAAAATGAAAATGTTACGGGAAAATGTTATTCCACAGTCTACATTCTATAAATATTACAAATGTTACACACCAGCTTAATATTTTTTCTATAATGTTGAGAGGTATACGAGCAAAAATTAGACGGTAGTCTAACATTGTCTAGAAGGATAACTTTTTAAAGGCTATATTTGCGCACTTTAAAATACCATAAGATCAAAATCTAAATGGTGGCCTAAAAAATGAAATTTATGTAAATGGGCAATTTGCAGGATTGTCCTTCGCTGGGGGTGGTCTTAACTTTCGGTCTTCGCTAAAAATCCCTTGATTTCGGATTCGAACTCCCGCTCAATCAAAAATTTTAAAAAAATTCGCAAGGTAGAGTTTGGATATGCAAGCCAGAATTTTGGCCTGAAGGTAAAATTCGGCCTTAAGGCAGAGTTTTGCATGGATAGAATTTTACAAAATTCCGCCTTAAGGCTCTACCTTGAGAATCCAAGCAGTTGCATTGTGAAAATTCTTTTTTTTTTCACTGAGCTGGGGTTCGAACCCAGAACTTCGGGGTATTATGTGAAGAGGAAAAATTAAAAACCACCAATTTGAAGGCCAAAAATTAAAGACCACCCCAAATGAAGGAAAATCCGCGCCAAAAAAAGTATGTAAATCAGCCAGCTTTTACGGACCTAAAGCCCATTTTAGTGGGGTTGTATTGCCGTTTTAGACTATGGGCTTTCCACGTCCACAGAACACTCAATCCCTCCCAATTCTTTCTGCACTGCTTCATTTGTGGCCTATATTGTCATAAGTTATTATTTGTACACTAGCTTGGGTTTTGTACATAATTCATATTGACAAATTGTTCATTTTTTATCAACTACTATTATAATTTGTTTTCCCGTAAGGATTTTTGTTTATTCAAATAGTTATTTCATTAACAAGGATGCAAATGAGCGATTGAATTTAGATCCGGCATTACGTTTGCTCTATAATTATTTGATCTTTTTTGTACTGGTCAATATAAAGTCTGTTTTATATGTCAATTCAAAAATCTTCTAGTGTTAGGAACGTAGGCTATGAATCATTCTGGTTAATATCATCTAAGTTGATAGTCATATTGCACTGAGTACATCGTGATATATGCGTTAAGTGCATCAAGATATCGCCTCTTCGCAATCTTGAAGAATTATATCTTTAATACCTCCTTCGTGTCAATTTTTGTGTTTTGGTTTTACCTGGCGCAAAATTTTAAAGAGTAGAGAAGACATTTGAATTTATTGGTCTAAACTAAAGATGTATACCTGTAATATAACGAAATATTTTTGAATATGTAGTCTTAAATATGGTATATGAGATGTTTGATTTAAAGAATTATTGTACTAATACATAATGTAATACTCGTCTTTAAACACATTAAATTAAAAAGAAAAGTAAGATATAAATTGAGAATTTAAATTTCTTTCTTTCATGTTCTAGCTAAATTCGAGTTCTCCCTTTTTAATTCTGTTTTGCAGATGAATTAGTGGAATAAGCCTAAAATTACGAGTTCTCATTAGATACAGACACCAACGTCCCAAGCTCCCAAATTTGGCATTATTGTCTATTCTCCAAGGCAAATTAATGGACTAGAACTGAACTTATAGGTAGCTGAATTAGAAACCCCCTAAGCCTCTCGAAAGGCCAAATCTTTAACCTCACCCTATTTCTTTTCCACCAAGTAATAATATCATAAGCTAGGAAACTAGAAGCACAGTAAAAAAGACAGCCAGGGGAAATGAAGTTCTGTTAGGAGGGCAACCGACGAATAAGTCTTAAGGGTCTTGGTTCCAAGGAAAATATTTTTACAAAAGGATATTTACAGATAAAGTTTCTAAAACATGAATTCTAATTTTGAAAATAAAATAAATTATCTGCTACAACCTATAAAGATAAAGATAACGTGATTGTGTGAAATGGTTCTTATATTAATTGTATATAGCAGTATTATTTAAACTCGTGAATTTAAAGTTAGCAGAACTTTTCCAGAAAGCATAAAAAAGACTGAATAAACAAAAGTGATGGTGACACGCTATTTTAGTCGCATATTTTGTATGATCAAATAGTATTGTTACTAGCAGCTTGTTTTAAACTCTTCTAAAAGGCTCGATCCCCTAAAATCTATTACTGCGTGTATGGATCACAGGCCTATGAATCATTCGTAGTAATTCAACTCGATCAAGTAACTATCTGTTCTTCGTTGTGCATATCCCATTACAGATTTGGAAGTATGAGCATATGCAAAAGTTGTTTTTGTCTTTGTTCTAAAAGCTCGAGTTCTCATGAGATACAAACACTAACGCCCTTTCCAGCTCCTCGATATATTTGGCATAATTTTCTACTCTCCGACCTTTAGGATCGGCCCTTAAAACCTCTCAAAAGGTCACATATTTAAGCGGCCACCGCTTCTTCTCCACAAAGTACCAGGTCAATAAAAAATCACTGGAAACCACGCTAGTGAAAATAATTCTGTACTTTTATGTTACAGTATATTTCACGTGATATGTTTAAGATTATAAGATTCAAAAACTATTTTGTTAATTTAGAATTATAAGACCTATTCCATCTGTCCCAATTTATGTGTTACATTTGAAATTTCGAGGTTCAAACTTCTAAACTTTGATCGTGAGAAGCTTTTAAGTTTTTTGAAATAAAATTTATATATTTGAAAACTAAGTAAAAAGTACTATAAATCACAATAGTTAACATCTTATTATCTTAAAATATTTAAAAGGCAAAAAAAAAAAAAATTGGTTTATTCTTGAAATTTCTATTGTGCCACATAAATTTGGATAAGGGAAGTACTTTTTTTTATATTATTATTTTCTGATGGAAAATTATTTTATTTAGAAACTCAATAAATCTATATATATAATAAAGCTAGGCATAGATAAGGTGATGTAGCACCTCTCTATGACAGAGAATTCCATTGATCTTTTTTCTCTTTTTTTTTATTTTTTCTCTCATTTTTCTTAATTATTTTATTTAAAAAATAATCTGCGTAACTCACATCCCTTAATCTTCATAACATCTACTTTTAATTAGTAATAAGTACTGTTTTTACTAAAGAAGAAGGCAACGTTGATTCATTCTCCTTCCTCTATAATTAATGTGTGTTAATAATGTACATTAAACTACTCAAGGGCAATAATATACCCGTTCGTTTTAGTTCTATACCATTATATTATACCATATCTGATCTTTTTGTATTTCCATGGGGAAGTTTTGATAGCAAATTTTATATACATTGTTCTAATCATGCATAACTTATAGGTTTGATGCAAAAGGATGTAAAGAGTTGCAACAAGAAAGAAGAAAGGAAATAACATCAAACTTGGAGCCAGCATATGCCTATATACAGCGGTATATGTCAAAGACATTGTCAAATCTGTTGCTTTTTGCGCTAGAGCCTTTGGTTATAAGCCTACACTGTTCTACACTTAGATGATAATCGCAAGTAAGTTCTCTGCTTGAGTTTGTTTTGTTAGTTTGGAGCTTGATGAAATTGAATTTATAATTTGTATTGTTTTCCTTTAGTTTCAAAAGCAAGACACACAAAATAATATCCCTACCGCCTCACTCTGTGTGACATGATTTAGAATACGAGAATCAAATCACTTAATTTTCATACTTGATTCGGAAATAAAAAATTTAAATATTTTAAAATAAAACTTACATATGTATAAGCTATATATAAAAAGCATTATATGTCATAGTAGAAGTAAAAGTAAATTCACTTTGCATTTATTTTATTTTGTTAAAACAAAAGGGTAGAAAGTAAGAAAGCAAAGATGGGGAAAAACAAAAGAGCACGTCAAGAAGGGGAAAGTGAGAGACAAAAATTGAGGCAAAAGGTGGAGAAGTGATGGGTAGGGTGAAAATGAAAGGAAGGAGGAGAAACAAACAAGAAAAGTAAATAAATAGTAATAAAGCAAAAGAAAAGTATGAAAAGATATTTAATGAACGAATACTGCATTATCCTGTGTGTTTTCCCCTTTTCATGCGCTTAAGGAGAATAAATACAATCTATGTCATATGGCGTGAAATGGTTGTGGGAGATATGATTTTTACAAGTACACGACAATATGTATTCCTCAAAATTTGGTGTGCAATTCAAATTTTTGTTCAAGTTGAGGGTGTATGCTTTTTGTTTTTTGTTTTTTCCGTGTTGTCCCTTCCTTTTAGATTTTAAATCAGGATAAATTATGAAAGTATTAAAATTTAACTCACTAATGAAAAAAAAAAAAAGGGATGAATACTTATGTACATATATTAAATACTAAATACACACAAAAAAAAAAATTGTTACTCATCAGCACATAAAGAGATTAATCGTTTTAAATTATAAAAGACTAACAACCACTAAGTGGCAAAAAATTAGAGAAAAGTATTAAGTTAAATGTTAATAATAAAATATAGATTAAAACTTAAAACTAAACTTTTGAAGACTAATTTTTTAATATTCGTAAATTTAAAAACAATTATTTGATTTTTTTTATTACTGAAATTCACTAGTTTTTAAATATGCTACAATCTCCACTCTACCTCTCTTGTTATGAAAATAGCTAGCAACACCCCTATAAATGTTAGTATGAAATCTACTTTAACTCAAAACAGGAAAACCTATTCCTATAAAAAAAAATTGACTATAGATCATAATTAAACATGAATTAAAATATCAAATCTTAACAAATTTCGATTTTCTACAACTTTGAATTATTATTTCCAACATTTTTTTAAATTTTGTGTTTTTGACCAGTATGGTGTCCTTTTAGGGATAAATCCAATAAATGGGTTTGTGAGAAATTTTGTGACCAAAATGGTGAAAACGCACGAGTCGTAAAGCATCTTCAGTGCACTATTTTCAGGTCTAAAAGCAAACGGTCCGTTAAATATATTTACACTGAAGGTGCTTTGAGATTCATGAGCCTTCAGTTGATATTTCAAACTTTGGGGAAAGGCTCATCCATTGCAGAGAACCTTCAGTGTAAATTTTAAAAATCAGAGAATCTTAAAAAGCAAAGTTTTCTGCTCTGATGTGACAAGTGAGACAGAGTCATTCAAACCTAAAGACTCATACATTTGAGGGAGCATTCCCTTAGAGAGCCTTCAACATTATTTTCCCATTCCTCTATATCTGGAGCAGAATATATTGTCATGTACATTACTTAATTCACAATCTTGAATGCTCACCAATCTGAATTTGGAGAAAAAAGGTTAGTGATTTTTTCATTGTCAATTGCTCTTACCATTGAGTAAATATTTACTGAAAAGCGATGTATTTTTACAGGTCTAAAAAATGTCAAATGAACGTCGTGTTAGAGTTGCATTGTATTGGGTCGGTGATATAATATATGAATCTGACACAGTTAGATATAGTTGTGGTGCTCGTTCTGTTATTAAACTTCCATTAAATGTTGAGTATGATTGGTTAGTTAGAAACTTACTTATTATAATGAAAACTAACTCGAATGAGTTAAGAGCTTGTTATTTTGGGTAGATGGCCATTTTCCACTGTCCAGGGTAATGCTCGTTATTCTAAAATTCCCATACTTGACAATGAGTCTTTGCAAGATTTTATGGTTGCATCTGATATGGTGCGTTATATAATGAATCTTGATTTGCTAGAGATGTATATTAAAAGAGAAGTGTTGGAAGTTGTTGAGCCCGCACACAATCTAAATGCTCTCTTTTTGAATCTTAATGAGCCACCTCTTGATCTTTATGAACCATTTGCAGCTATTATGAGTAGTTTTTCAGAATTTCAAAATTTTACGAGCTTCTTATCACAGGGTACGACACCACATATTGATGTTCTATCCAATAGATATGGCCATGGACGGAACAACTTTGGTACAAATTTTGATGTCGGTAATTATAATTGTTATGGTTTTGGAGATGGTGCAGCAACTAACAGGTCCCCTCAAGTTTTAGACATTCCAAGAGTTACCAAAATACAGGCTAGGGTAGAAGTTGATGCTCATGCCGACGCGCATTTCGGTGAAGAGGGTAATGATTCCGATAGTGATGTCCCGAATGATGCATATGAGTCGGATGAGATGTGTGACTCTGGTGATGATAATGATAATGATCAACAACCATCCGATAATATACCACAAAACACACTATTTCACAAGGAGAACATCCCATTTCTCTACGATCTTCAAGATCGTCTAGAGGTGTATGCTTCTACCCGTAATCAGAGGGTGTCAGCTGTAAAGTTTGGATGAATGATAAAGAATCTGATCTTGAATTTGGGCAGTTGTTCCCTAGTAAGGATAGATTAAAGACTGCTGTAAAACTATGGAGTTTACGGGGTAACACAAAGTTCACCGTATGGGAATCAAAAAAAATTATTGGACTGTTAAGTGTAGGAGGTGGGACTCAGGATATGATTGGATTCCCAGAGGTCGAAAAACACCAACAAATTTATGGTTTATCGGAAAATACTATGACAGACATACTTGTCACATGGGTGTAATCCCAGTCGATCATTTTAACTTGGATTCTAAATTGATCTCTTATTTGTTGTTACTTTGCCTCAAGTTTAACCCTCAATACAAGGTTGAAGATGTCCAAACTACTGTTGAGGTTGCATTAAAACATACAACGTCCTACAATACAGCCACGTCCTGTAATGTTATCATGGCCTCCCCAGACTTAAGATGATATGTGTGAGTCTCTGGTCGCCATCTTTCGACCAAAGCAGTGATCAAGTGGCGTGTGTCCGGCTGCGTATATACCATAAATTTCAAAATCAAGCAAGTAACGACACACACACTCGTGCAATGGATGTTTACCTATGTGGTCCCAAATTCACCATCATACCGACGACACGTCAGTGTGTCACATGTACCATTGTTCCAAATGTGTTCGCTCCGATGATCAACTTGCCCTACAAGAACACTCGGATCAAATGGACGCGGATGTACCGTAGGTGACGCCATAAGGCCTAAAAAGTCAAGTTAAAAGTCAATATCAATGTGATTTTCTTTTACTTTGCAGCACTATTTTGTGTTGAATGGAAAAAAAAAAAAAACTACTGCATGTTTTGAGACTTGTAAAATTGAAAAACTAGCTGAAAAAACAATACCTATATCTTTTTTCTCTTCTTAATGAAATGTGAAAATAGTTACGCAATTAGAAACAAAGACAATTATAGTAATACAAAACCAACAAAGAAAAAACGATGACCCAAAGCAAAGTAGCAAATACTAGACCAAATTGAAAGGGTTGCTTTTAGTGGTTCTGGTTTTGTTATTCTTCTGATTAATTTTCTCCTTTTTGAGTGGTTACTTTTAAATTAGTGCAACAAATAAGCAAACACTTAAAATGACCAATGAATATTTGTTGAGGCAATTAACCACCACCGAGGTTGAATTCATTTATGAGGAAATGGTGAAAATTGAAAGCAAATGGAGGAATAACAAATGGGTATTGTTACACCTCGAAAAATTTCACGTTGATGCACAGTGGATAGACTAACGAAGGGCACGAAGTATACGATGTTTCAATAAGTAAGAAATAGTAATTAATGGTTCTGATTGAGACTTCAAAGACATTCGAGGTAAGAGAAGAAAGTTAGTCAAGAAAGGCGAGGTATACGTTGTGTATCGGAAAGGATTTACAAAGTACCGAGTTAATGATGTCTTGGAGAAGAGTTATAACGTCCCTTAGATTGTTAATGAGGTGTTAAACAAGTGTTAAGAAGGTTCTATAAGGATTGAAAATCAAACGAGTCGACAAGAACCAGTTTCGGAAAGCTGGGCATTATACGGTCCAACATACTGACCGTATAAAATATACTGGCCATATGTTAGGCCGTATATTCTGCCCAGAATGGCAGCCCTCACTGGACCAAAGGTACGGCCATACATACGGTCCATATAAATTATACGGACCGTATGTTGGTCCGTGAAACCAAAGCGGGATAGATTTGGAGTTATTAAAAAGGGGACCCAAGTTCATTTCATTTCATTTCATTTCATTTTCACTCTCCTTCTCTCAAGAACTCTCTAGAATATTTCCCACAACCCTTCCACAAGAGTTCAAAGAAAATTGATGATCAACTTCATCAAACCAAGAAAATCAAGTGCAAGAAACTCATAAGGTTCATCCAAGACAAGAAATCCAAGCGGAAGTGGAACTAGGGTTTTGCTCAATTGAAGTGTTTCCACCTAAAGTCCATTCCTACACCATCTAAGGTAAGTTTTATGGTCATTCCATGTTGTTTAAAGTATTGAGGGGTTGAAAGACTTATGAAAGGAGATAGAAAATGGGTTACAAAGATGAGAATAATGAGATTTTGAGTAGTAGCTTGGAATGAGTCATGTTTCTTGATATGTTGTGATTATAAATATGTTATAAATAACATTAAGAACATGAGATAAACATTTTGTGTGAGTGAACATAATAGTGTACTATGACCATGGTTATGGATGATTTGAAGTGAATTGGGAAAATATGGATAATGTAGGTGAATAAAGGTTATTGCTTATGATGTTGTGAGTGTTATTATAGACGTTTGGGAGTTGATATATGATATGGAGAAAGTTGTATAAACAAAGGAGATGCTGCCCAATTTTCTCTAGCTTTAGTCAAGTATGCTAAGCTATCGATTATCTAATGTTAGTATAAACTCTAATGAAGGTAGAAACGTGAGCATTGAAGGAGAACGTTCAAGTGGTAGAATAGCTAAACGAAAAGGTATGTAAGGCTAACCCTTCTTCAATAAGGCATGGTTCATTGGCTATATATATGTATCCTTTCATGAGTTCTACGGAAAAGGGCCAAAAATACCCTCGAACTATTGAAAATGGAGCAAAAATACCCTCCATCCACCTTTCAGCCCCCAAATACCCTTATTATCCACCTATTGGGTCTAAAATACCCTTATCACTAACATAATCTTTTCATTAAACACGTGGCATTTTTCTATTGGTTGACTTATAAAATTAATTAAACTAATTAACTTTTGTAATATTGACCAGATAGTGCCCCCACCCCACGACCCGACCCCCCCCCCCTCCGTGAATTTTTTTTTTTTTGAAAAAAAAGTTGACTTTTTTTTGCACCCCACCCCGCACCCTACCCCCCTCCCCTGATGCAAAAAAAATTAATATTTTTGAAAAAAAAAGTTTTGACTTTTTTTTTTTGTTTTTTTAGCTGGGAGGGGAGGGGGGCGTAGGGTGCGGGGTTTGGGGGGAGGGGGAGGGTGCGGGGTGGAAAAAGAGGGGGAGGGTGCGGGGTGGAAAAAAAGTCAACTTTTTTTTTCAGCTGGGAGGGGAGGGGGCGTAGGGTGCGGGGTTTTAGGGGGGGGGGGTGCAAAAAACCCAAAAAAAAAACGTCAAAACTTTTTTTTTCAAAAATATTAATTTTTTTTGCGTCGGGAGGGGGGTAGGGGTGCGGGGGAGGTGTAGGGTGCGGGGTGGGGTGCAAAAAAAGTATTGTTACGCTTCTCAACTTCCTAGTAAAAAGGACAAGTACTCTGAAATGTCTTGATAAATTAAAATGTCTAATGTAATTGCACCCCACCCCGCACCCTACACCTCCCCCGCACCCCTACCCCCCCCCCCCCCCCGACACAAAAAAAATTAATATTTTTGAAAAAAAAGTTTTGACGTTTTTTTTTGGGGTTTTTTGTACCCCCCCCCCCTCAAACCCCGCACCATACGCCCCCGTCCCCTCCCAGCTGGAAAAAAAAAAAGTTGACTTTTTTTTCCACCCCGCACCCTCCCCCTCCCCCCAACCCCGAAATATTAATTTTTTTTGCATCGGGGGGGGGGGGGGGGTAGGGGTGCGAGGTGGGGTGCAAAAAAAAAGTCAACTTTTTTTTCAATTTTTTTTTTCACGGGGGGGTGGGGGGCACTATCTGGTCAATATTGCAAAAGTTAATTAGTTTAATTAATTTTATAAGCCAACCAATAGAAAAATGCCACGTGTTTAATGAAAAGATTCTATTAGCAATGATGGTATTTTAGACCCAATAGGTGGATGGTAAGGGTATTTGGGGGCTGAAAGGTGGATGGAGGGTATTTTTGCTCCATTTTCAATAGTTTGAGGGTATTTTTGGCCCTTTTCCGTGAGTTCTATAATGCCCTCCAAATGATTCTATCGTTAAAGCTACTAAAGTTCATGATTCTCGATACTTTTACGAATCTACTAATTTCTTTATATGATGGGTGATCCTCCAAGGATAGATGTAATGAAACGATGATAGTAATGATGGTTGACGATATCTTAGGTATATGCGTCTATGTACGACTATTATGTAACACCGAGCTTATATAGCCGGGTATGATATCTATTGCGCGCACACCACTGCAGTTGGGTACGAATACCACTGAGCCTTGGTAGGGCCAAGTATGTATAATCACCGAGCCTTGTCATAGCCGGGTATGTGAAACCACCAAACCTTCATGATCGGGTATGCTATGGATATGAATATGTATATGCATACGGATACGAATATGGGTACAAATATAGATATATGTATATGTTTGTATGTATGTATACGAGCACGTTTTAGAAATGGAATGTCTCTATGAAAGACAAGTAAGTAAGTAATGATGATGATGGCTTTATTATCTCCTGATTCTCCCATCTTATGCTGTCTCTTATGTTCATATTATGATGTTGATTATGCTTTACATACTCAGTACAATATTCGTACTGACGCTGCGTCATGCCCGCAGGTGGCCAGGGAGACAGGCTTGATCCATAGCTTTTCTTATTCAGGGACTACTTAGGGGAGCTCCATTTCATCCGAAACTACAACTTTTGGTATTATTCTTTTGTGTACATACATGGGCACGGCGAGGTCCTGTCCTGCCTATATGATGTTACTTACTCTTCTTAGAGGCTCGTAGACAGTTGTATATGGTTAGATGTCTTGAATCCTTGTCAGCTCATATTTTGTATATCATTTTGATAGCCTCGTCGGCTTATGTATATTGTTGTGGGCACAGTTATTAACGATGGTAAAAATGTGTTGTTTCCCAATGAGTTTAGCATTATTGATGTATAGCATTCATGAGTAAGCTATGTGATCCACCTAAATGTGAATACGAATGTACGATAAGAGGTATCCGGGTGGGTTAGCACCGGGTGCCCGTCATGGCCCTCGGGTCGGGTCGCGAGAGGTATAGTGGTTAATAATATTAAAATTCTATAAGACAAAATCAACAATATAATACAAATAAACCCAACAATGTATAGATAAATGTGGTAAAAAATTAATACACAAATTAGATAAGTAATAAAGTACAAAAAGTAAAATAAAATGAAAAGGTTACCTCTTGAAGATGCGCTTTCTGATTTGAATGGTTGATTAATGCACAAATTATTCGGATAGAATTGATCTCCACCTTCCGAATAATGTTTTGAATTTTTTTTTTTTGTTTTGTTTTGTTTTGTTTATGGAGAGCTTTCTTGACAGAAGGTGGGGAAATGGGGGGGAACCTCAGAAAAGTGCTGGGGAAATGGGGGGACCTGAGAAAAGTGGTGGGGAAGAGTAAGGGCGTTTTGAGAAAAGTGGTGGGTAAATGAGCTTCATTGAAGGTGTCTTACATAGTATGAGCCTTTAGGTTTAGAAAGGCTATCGTGCTATGTCATATCACTGCAAAAAAAAAAAAAAAAAATCAGATTCGGATTTTTAAAGTTTACACCAAAGGTGCATTACGGAAGATGAGCCTTTCTCTAAAGTTTGAAATATCCACTGAAGGCTCATGAGTTGCAGAGCACCTTCAATGTAAATATTTTTAACGAATCGTCTATTTTTAGACGTGAAAATTGAACACTAAAGGCGCTTCAACACAGGTGCGGTTTCACCATTTTTGTTAACAAAATTCTGACAAACCCATTTATTAGATTTGTCTATCAAAGAACACCATTTTGGTTAAAAATTCCGGATAGAGTATGTGATCTCATGCAAAAACCAGGCAGCAGCCCACAGATGAATGTAACTAAGAATGTTTCATTTCAGTCACCGTTCAAAATTGCGGCAAAACCATCTTTGCTATATTTGTCACGGGGACACTCAGCACGTTTTGCTGACCTATGCGTCGCATGCTTTGCCAAGCCAATAATGACGCATTTAGAGTTGGAAGTTGAAACATTATGGATTCGAGTTTGAATCCTACCACAATTTAGTAAATTCTTTAAATTCAGAATTTGTTATGTACGCTTATTTAGAAATAATTTAAACTCATACAAAAGAACGATATACCACATCTCTGTTCGGAAACAGAGCCTTCATGTATAATCTTGAAATTCAGTTCTAAATTGGTGCTACACTTAGATTGAGGATGTAGAATATATAATACAGCAGCACAGTGGCCTTGTTTAGCTCTGAAGCTAACTATATCATGACTATATATCTACCGGATTCACGAATCAGTTGTTTTACTTTTCTGACTTTATGAATTTCTGTAGTTATCGTTTTTTTTTTTTTTTTTTTTTCAGTTAGGACGACGAATGGCAGCACCAGATGTCTAATCGCTGTTACAATTGTACTCTTTATGTTAATTTCTTTTTGTGTTACAAAGAATTGGACTGTGTACAATTACGTGGTAATATGATTAGATCTCCGTGTCCACCTAATCACTTCGTCAATTCATCTTGTAATTAGGAGTGATTATGGTCACAGGTAACTTGAAGTCACGTTACCCTTTTGACTCACAATCAGGAGGCAATAATAATGATGAAAATTGTTAAATCATAATTCAAATTTTGGAGTTGTATTCATAATCTCTCTTAAGAGGTCGTAACAAAACCTCGAAACTGAGAACAACTATAAGAATAGGATTAGCAAAGATATGTAGCCTTTCTTAACTCCTATTAAGGTTAGCGTTGTCTTCCCATTCAAAGAAATGCTTGTCTTCCAAGTGTTTGTCAAATTAAATTCTACTGTTTGATCGTATGAATTCAACATTCAGATCAAATATGATGATTGATGACATGATCCCTTAGTAGGCCTCGGATCACATGCAATTCATTAATGTAGCCAGCTGATATTGATACTGCATATATAGAGAATATTCTAACACGAGAATATATGAACGTAAAATGATGGAGTAGTAGTTTTGGTTTAATAAAGTCTATGTGGATCTTCTCAATTCACCTCTAAGCCTAAAATTATGCTTGAGGACTGATGAAATAGATACAAACATGTACAAACGCCCTTTCAGCTGATAGCGGACAACTCCTCAAATGTTCAAAGGTTATTTCAGTAGAGTATCTTTATTCTTCTTTCCATGTAAACAGGTACAACAGGTACTCGGAAAACTGAGTAACACTGAAAAACACACGCACGCGAAAATAAGTAAATGTCAGGTAGCAGAGGAACCATCCGCTTTAGTCTTCTTTAATGCATGCATTAAGTTGCAGAGAGACACTCAGCATATTTTGAAGACTTACGCGTAGCATTGCATGCTTTTGAGCCCGTTTGGATTGACTTATAAGTTGCTTAGAAACTGTTTCAGTTCTTTTGAGTGTTTGACTAGCTAGCTTAAAGTCATTTTGTACTTAAAATAAGCTCAAAAAAATAATTGAGCCAATTTAACTTAGCTTATCTAAAACAGCTTATAAGCCAAAAAAAATAAGTTAAACTACCCTAACTTATTTTTTTTAGCTTATAAGTTGTTTTCAGCTTATAGACATACGCCCATCCAAACAGGCTCTTTATCTCTCTCACACACATAAGCAAACCCCTTTCCCCAGAACCTGATCAGATTGCTCTATATGCGTGTGCAGTTTCTTGCATAATCCGCCCCCTTTCTTCTTTCAGAATCGCACCACGTCATCCATCTCTTCCTTCTCTACTTCCATTTTTTCAGACTCCCATGGTTAAAGCCCGGTCTATGTAACTTTTTGATACCGACTCACATGGTTAAAGCCGGATCTACGTTACTTTTTGACACAGACTCCCATTGTTGACGAGTGGGTTGGTTGAATTTGGACGAGTCAAAATTGGTTGACTAATAAAAGGCGGGCTGCGTTAAAATGATTGGTCATACTCTCATCTGTCTAACTTTTTTCTCTTCGTCTCAATTTAAGTGGCAGTTTTCGAATTTTGAGAGTCAAATGAATTTTCTTTGAACAAATTTTTTCATGTCTTTAACTATTTTAAATTATTAATTATTGTGATTTATTTTAAATAACTTAAAAATTCTATATCCGAATATACAATTAAAATTAAGTTTGAATCTTAGAAGTTCAGCTGTGCCACATAATTGGGACAGATGAGTATTAAGTTTTAGTTTTTTTGTTTATTCTTTTGTACTTATTTGAGTACCTGCTAAGTTAATATCAAATAAAAAAAAATCATTTTGAAAATATTTTAACATGATTCCTCGTAAGTCAATTTGTACAACATATTCAACTCAATTTAAATAAGCTGACTTGGGTTGGTCAAAATGGAAGAGCCAATGACCCACCTAAACTTAAACTGGTTAAACGATTATATTGATGAGTAATTTTGCCACCCTAATTCGAGTAGGCTATAGCTAACCTATTGCAACAAAGTCGAGATTACTCACACTGGCCTGTTTATGTGGTCGTATTTGTCTCGAAAGAGATATTTTTTTCGTTCACTAGATATGAACCTATTTAATTGAGTACATAATTATATTTATGCACATACTAATATTTTAGTGGTTTTCAACATGAAATAATCGTTCTAAACCAATTCTAAAACTAGCTAGTTACAAACGGTCAAAGCTTTCAGTTTTGGTTTAAAGTCTTTAACATGGTTAATTATGAATAACGAAATGGAGAGGCAGAGAAAAGCTTTAGGTCATATTAAAAACATTTCACAGCGAACTTAGATATCTGCCGTTGCTATTTGCCTAACGCAAAGTAATATTTCCATACTCCAGACCATCTTTCTCCGCCATTCTTTTTCCATTTGTCATGCCAGGCTGCCAAGAGCCAACAACCCTAATTAATTGAATCCGCGACTTTTGTAGCATAAAAAAAAAAATTGAACCAAACTAGCATAAAAAAAAAAGTAGCTTTTACGCACTAAATTAGTGCATGAAAGGACTAAACTGCAAAAATGCAACTTGGGCCTTTCACGCACCAATTTCGTGCGTGAAGGAACTGTTTTTTTTTTTTTTTTTTGTGTTACCTTTCAAATCACGTTTTTTTCCGTACTTTGGGCAAAGATTAGTCATGTTTCAAAATCCCAAAATATCAATATTTTATATAAAACTTAATATCTTTTTTTGCGTACAATAATGTCGGCTCATTACATCAAGTCCACCTGAACATTTGGATGGTCGTTTTAGGGGTTCTAAAGTGTCCCGAAGTAAGTTTTGAAACTTGTCATATTTATAGGGTTTTGATTGAAATTAGTGCGTGAAAGAATAAAACCCTTTCACGCACAGTTTCTATGCGTGAAAGGTTAAGTTTTTCCACCATGCCTGAAAGGTTAAGTTTTTCACTTTCACGCACAGATTTAATAGGTTACTTTTTTTTAACCTATTAAAATCACGTTTTTTTCCATACGTCGCACGAGTTATTATTAAGATAGCTAATTATCATTAAGAAAATAATAACATAAAATGTACACTTTATTTACAACATTCACAATCTCAGGTCCCACAAGTGGGAGCATTTAGAGTTCGGCTAGGCCTAAGGCTAACCCCACCACCACCACCATCATCTTCATCCCTCTTCCTCCTCTTAATCTGTACATGCTCTATCGCATGATCATCCTTGCTTCCCTTCCTTCCCTTCTTTCGACCCGGACCCCGGTTCATAACATGCTTTCTATGGGAAATGACGGTGGGCGGTGGGGCGGGTTCATAACATGGCTCCTCGTCAATCTCATCAGGAGATGGGTCCACAGGCGCAGAGGAATGAACCTGAAATAACATATAAACAATTTAATTTAGATTTATTCTAAAATGAACCTGAAATAAACAAATAATTAATAAATTATTTTATTTTATTGTAAAAATCAAACCTGTGTGTCGACGGCCTCCTGAGATGCCTGGTGAGAGAGCTCCTCAGCTGGCTCCTCAACGGTCTCTTGAATGGGCCCCGGTGTAGGAGATGGGTCCACAGGCGTAGAAGAATGAACCTGAAATAATATATGAACAATTTAGATTAGATTTAACCTGAAATAAACAAATAATTAATAAATTATTTTACTTTTTTGTAAAAGTCAAACCTATGTGTCGACGGCCTCCTGAGATGCCTGGTGAGAGGGCTCCTGAGCGGCCCCCGGAGCAGGAGATGCAAATGGTGCCGTATCAAACACGAAGTCCTCGAACATGGAGTCGTCGAAGTCCAGATGTAGGCCACCCTGTAGATCACGAACCGGTCGCTCACCCTGTGGATCACGAACTGGTGGAAATGAAGACCAGGGCACATAATCTGAAAAAGGGTCCGGCGTATACAGAGGTGTCTGTGAAGTCGACGGCCGGGAATGAGAAGTCGATGGGATATCTGTAGTCGTCGGCCGGTAAGAACTTGGCGGGATCTCTGAAGTCGACGGAGCCTCATCACCTCTGCCAGCCCTACTACCTCTACGACGGCCACCAGCTCCTCGGCGACCACGACCACCTGCTGCCCTAGGTGGGGCACCGGGAACACGCTCATGGAGACGCTCAAAGTCATGTGCCTTTCTCATACCAGTCTCGGCAAACTCAATCATCCGTGCTGCATACTCCGCCATCTCGGGGGCCTCCGTACGGGCAGTGCTCTCATAGCGCATCGTCTGAACGGTCCGTACCTGCATATGTTTGCAAATATTAACAATTGAATAGATTTGTAAAGTAATACATAAGACGATGGTTTAAGTTTAAGAATAATAAAACTTACCAGCGCCTCGTACGCTCCTGCGAGAGCTACATATCCCAGGCCATCTGGACGACGCCTAAAGGGGTTGCTAATAATGATGTGAGTGATCTGCATGTACCACTCCATGTACACATGGATCGGAGTGTCATGTCCGACCACCGCTAAGCTCGTCATCCTCACATCCCAACTCTGGACCTGCTGCTGCATATGGAGTCGCCATGCATCATCGATGCCCGCACGCTCGTCCCTCGCATAGTGGTCATGCTTCCAAACCGTAGCCGTGGGTATATTCTGTACATACCCAAACTGTCGTAACACGCGATCGGGCGCGTGATACTCAACGATATTCATATGTATCAATGGACACCGCGATATCCACATGTGCTGACCAGCCCTACAAAACGCCGACAGCTCATCCAAAATATGATCATACGGCGTCCATATAAAAGCCTGTAAAAAGAATTGAACTGGTTAACAATAAAAGACTAAAATAGTAGCTTTGTGGTCTAGCGTGTGGATCCAAAATATGAACATACCGTCTGCGCCGTCATGCGGTCTGGCTGATCCCTAAACGGGAGAAGGCTGTGGTGTGTCTCCGCACGACGGCGTACGCCTCGCGACCATCTCCACGCGTATGGCATCGGCACAGTAAGATAGTCAGCGGGAGGGTTGATAACGTCCAAATACACTCCTCAAGAGAAAGTGTACACGGTCGTATGCAATATATTTACCCAACTATGAGTCGGGGTCGATCCCACAGGGAACAATATGCTAGGCGATTAAGAAAGTAAGGAACTTTCACCAACTAAGCTAAAGCCAAACGATAAATGATATTTTGGGTTTTTGAGAAAGATTATAACTAATGCGGAAATGTAAACTAACTTAGAAAGCGAGTAAAATGATCAATGGCCACAAGTATGGATAATATGAGATTACACTCAAGTAACGATCCAACGTATTTTACGATTTTACAACTAAGAGCGGATTTGTGTTGATAGATAATGATATCTAAAATCTCATTGAAAGTC
The DNA here is from genome assembly GCF_019175385.1 of Lycium barbarum. NCBI lineage: Eukaryota > Viridiplantae > Streptophyta > Magnoliopsida > Solanales > Solanaceae > Lycium > Lycium barbarum. The sequence goes on from NC_083337.1 coordinate 166,833,813, forward strand.
TTCCAACCAAATCAATGAATTTCACTCTAAGCTTTTCCAAGCCTTAGAGTGTGATATTAGGTACAATCAATTTAATCTCAAGTAACTATCCTCTTCCGAGCTCAAGTTATTAGATGAGTTTAATGACCCAAATTCTTGTTAATTAATCTTTCCCAACCTATATTTCCTCTTCCAAGCTCAATCTAAGTAAATGGGTGAGTCCTAGGGTTAGCTAATCCCTTTGGAAACATTCAAGAACGAGATTAATTAAATCAACAAAGACCCACTTCAATAGCAATAAGAATCATTCAATACATAAGCATAACAAGAGTTTCAAACCAAACTTTAATCAAGAATACTTTCATAAACGAGATTCAAGTTATGGAATAGAAAGCTACACACTTAGATATACAATACAAAGCAAGGAATTGAAGAAATGAATTAAAGGTTTAAGAAATACTCAACCAAATCTTCAAATCTTTAACCCCAAAGTGTTGTGTAAAAACTAGTCTCCAAACTTGATGAAAAACTGCCAAAGATTAATATTACAAACCCTAAAAGAGTATTTATATCATTCCAAAAAACGGGAACAAAATCTGGACCAAAATACCCTCTTGCACAACATGCTGCACCACATGCTATTCACATGTTCAACATGCTAATCGCATGTGGTGCCAAAACCGTAGCATGTGGTGACAATTTTCTCTGTCACCACATGCTGCACCACATGCTGCTCGCATGTTGCACATGCTGCGCCATATGCTATACTCTGCGTGTAGCATATGGTGCCAGAAAGTATGAATTTGTTCTATTTTTGCTCTATTTTGGTCCGTTTTGCTCCGTTTTGCTCTCCGGGCATCTTTTCCTACAAAACAACATAAAAACACAAAAAGTAACAACAAAAGTGCTTAAGGAGTCACAAAAGCTTAAGGAATTAGCGTCGAATATCGCGTAATTTCACGACTCATCAACACCCCAACTTAAAGTCTTTGCTTGTCCTCAAGCAAACTAAAACAAAAATCTCAATGAGGATCCATTTTAAGCACAAAAACATGACTTTGGTTGGTACCAATAATTAGGCTACAAGCATGTGAAGCTTCAACGAAATAGCTCCCTCGTTTCAAAATACAATTTTAAGAATGCATTAGAGATTTAAAACAATCAAGCAACAACACTCAAGCCTCAATAAGTGACTCAAAACCACTAGCTTACTAGATATGCTCAGTTGACTCAACTTTGGATTTTTCAACATCACCAATCTATCGTAATCCATATGCCCTCACAAGAAAGAAAGTCCCAAAATCACAATATTCACAGCAACGACACAAGGGAAAAATACACAAAAGTCGCTCACACTCAACAAAGAAGTTCTAGTGCTAACAAATATCACACCATAAGCTTGCCCTTATTTTCGTTTATCACTAACTCAAGAACATTCGGTTGGAGATCACATAGGCGCTTTTTAAGCTTGTAATGTAGGCTTAGGGAAGGGTAGGATAAGTATTTGGGATACAAGTGACTACGCCTCCTTGAACACTACACATACTTTATGTCCACTTTCCTCTTCATTTCGAAATATCACTCCTTCCTTTGCATACCAGTTTCCCCAATTATTCACACTTCCTTTATAAAGTTTCAAAATATAATGTGCTAGCACATTCCACCCCCAACTATAAATATTGCAGTGTCTTCACTGCACATAATCAAAACAGAGATTTTTTTATTTTTTTTTACTGGCATGACATGCGACCCCACATGCGATTCGCATGTATGACATGCGAGTCGCATGTGATGTCACCAGAAAAAAAAAAGTTTTTTTTTTTTTTTTTTTTGCTCTCTCTGTCACCATGTGCGATACTACATGCGATTCGCATGTATGACATGCGAATCGCATGTTATGACACCAGAAAACAAATTTTCTCAACTTTTACTGGTTTTGGGGGTTGTCCGGGTATCCGACATGCTCAAAACAACTCCAAAAATTCTGAAACTTTGTAGATTAGTCAAAAAAAACATAGACTAAACTATTCTTAAAAAAATAAAATTTCAAAAACGATTTAAAACTTTTAAAACGATGGGTTACCTCCCACCAAGCGCTTGATTTAACGTCGCGGCACGACGGTTACCTTTACCACTTTTCCTTCCATTTGGAAGATATAAATTTGCGCCCCAACTTTGAATCAAGATCATGATGACGCTGATGGGGCGGTGGTAGAAAGTCAAAGAGGCCAATTCTCGGGTATCGCATTTTGCACTTCTTGGCCCGTAAGTGAGGAGGCATGCCATTTTGTCTTCTTGGCATAGCAAACTTCAAAATGAAAACGCTTTGATTTTCATCTCCAAAATTCTCCATAGGCTCGGTTAGTTCAACTTCCATTTCACTAACCAAGCATAATGTTGAAAAATGGTTGGAATGAGGTCCAACGCGCTCAAATTCCAAATTTGCATGAGTTTTGACATCCTCACCAAAAAATGAACTAGAGTCTTCAAAAATTATATTATGAACTCTTTTATGCAACTCTAGTATCATTTCTTCAACTTCGGCATCATTCACTAATTTTGGGTTGGTAGGTTGGCAATTCGCCATTAGCTCATCAAAATCAATCTTGACCTCTTCTTCATTGGAAACCAACTCAAAACTACAATCCATGGCCCTTTGATATTGAGCATCACATGCCTCAATCTTTGCATTCAATTCGGCCTCCAATTTTTGGATAGTAATTTCAAGTAGCTCCACTTCTTGACTTTGCTCAACATGCATTTTCAGAAATTCTTCCATCATCCGTGAAATGCCTTCACGGTGATTTCCATAGGCTTCAAGTTGTTGAGCTTGATTCATTAGCCAATCTTGGCTCAAAATTTTCATTTTGTCAAGATTTTCTTCATTGTGAGAGTCGTCCAACTCTTGTAAATATCCATCCATGGTGAGATATACCTTTTGGATAGTTTCATCATCTCCATGTTGAACTTCTTCCCACAATCTGGTCAAGACTTGCCCATAGTTTTTGTTCCTCCCCATTATGCTTTTCAAAATTTCCTCAACTTCTTCTTTTTGAGAATTGGAGATTTCTTCTTCAAGATTTTGCTTTTCTTCTTCAAGTTGAACCACTTCTTCAATTTCACAACTTTCGTTGTGGTCACACGAATTTTCGGGCTCATCTTGTAAACTTGAAATCTCTTCTTCAACCATTTCATTTTGAGGAGTTGACACTTCCATGACAATTGAGGAATTAGCATCCTCAAATGAATCATTCATTCTTTTCATGGCTTCTCCATTTTCTAAAACGGATTGTTGGAGGAGCTTTCGCTCTTCCTCCATTTTAGCTTCTCGATCTAAGTATGTTTGGAGCATTGCCATGATGCCTTCATATCCGACACTTTGTCCTTCACTTGTCATGTTGTTGTCCCTGTCAAACTCAAAAGCACAGCCAACATTTTCGTTAGAACAACTTGGGGGAGGGGAAGCAAAATAATTGGGACAATCACCCCAATGTCCACCTTGGCCACCACATACATTACAAATACTCTCATCATAGGGTTGAGACGGTGCACACATCTCTCTCCCGGGAGCATATTCACAATCTTGCCAAAAGTGGGGTCCTTCACAATATGGACATGGGTCATCAAAATATGGATTGCAACCATCAAACCCATTTTCGTTTTCATTCCAAGATGCCATGTTTTTAAAAAAAAAAAAAAATTATTTTAGCAAAAGCAAAAACTGGACAGTTTTGCAGTTTGGCAAAAACTGATCAGTTTTTTTTTTTTTTAAAGATAAAATAAAGCAATGAAAGTCTGAACCAAAGCAAGTTAGCTTAAATCCCAAACTAACTCAAATACGCCAAATTATTCCCCGGCAACGGCGCCATTTTTGATAACGTCCAAATACACTCCTCAAGAGAAAGTGTACACGGTCGTATGCAATATATTTACCCAACTATGAGTCGGGGTCGATCCCACAGGGAACAATATGCTAGGCGATTAAGAAAGTAAGGAACTTTCACCAACTAAGCTAAAGCCAAACGATAAATGATATTTTGGGTTTTTGAGAAAGATTATAACTAATGCGGAAATGTAAACTAACCTAGAAAGCGAGTAAAATGATCAATGGCCACAAGCATGGATAATAGGAGATTACACTCAAGTAACGATCCAACATATTTTACGATTTTACAACTAAGAGCAGATTTGTGTTGATAGATAATGATATCTAAAATCTCATTGAAAGTCGTCCAACCAAATCAATGAATTTCACTCTAAGCTTTTCCAAGCCTTAGAGTGTGATATTAGGTACAATCAATTTAATCTCAAGTAACTATCCTCTTCCGAGCTCAAGTTATTAGATGAGTTTAATGACCCAAATTCTTGTTAATTAATCTTTCCCAACCTAGATTTCCTCTTCCAAGCTCAATCTAAGTAAATGGGTGAGTCCTAGGGTTAGCTAATCCCTTTGGAAACATTCAAGAACGAGATTAATTAAATCAACAAAGACCCACTTCAATAGCAATAAGAATCATTCAATACATAAGCATAACAAGAGTTTCAAACCAAACTTTAATCAAGAATACTTTCATAAACGAGATTCAAGTTATGGAATAGAAAGCTACACACTTAGATATACAGAATTAAAGGTCTAAGAAATACTCAACCAAATCTTCAAATCTTTAACCCCAAAGTGTGGTGTAAAAACTAGTCTCCAAACTTGATGAAAAACTGCCAAAGATCAATATTACAAACCCTAAAAGAGTATTTATATCATTCCAAAAAACGGGAACAAAATCTGGACCAAAATACCCTCTTGCACAACATGCTGCACCACATGCTATTCGCATGTTCAACATGCTAATCGCATGTGGTGCCAAAACCGTAGCATGTGGTGACAATTTTCTCTGTCACCACATGCTGCACCACATGCTGCTCGCATGTTGCACATGCTGCGCCATATGCTATACTTTGCGTGTAGCATATGGTGCCAGAAAGTATGAATTTGTTCTATTTTTGCTCTATTTTGGTCCGTTTTGCTCTCCGGGCATCTTTTCCTACAAAACAACATAAAAACATAAAAAGTAACAACAAAAGTGCTTAAGGAGTCACAAAAGCTTAAGGAATTAGCATCGAATATCGCGTAATTTCACGACTCATCAAGGGTGAGCTGGTATTGGCTGAAAAGGTCTCAACCTAGTCCACACCCATATCTGATATAGTCATTTAAAAAATATTTTATCAGTCGTCGTTTTAAAAAATATATTTTGTGTTTAATTACACACACTTAAATATATTACCTGAAGGAGCGAGCAAAATGCAGGGACCTCTACCCTCGTGTCCATAGAACATCGGCAGAATCCTCGATACATGTATCCCAGCACAGCAGCACCCGAACTATAACATCCTATCTCGGCGAGATCGTCGATATACCGAAGATACCTCAAGCTCAAACGCGAACCCGAAGTGTTCGGGAACAGGATGGCCCCGAACATGATGAGTAGGTATAGACGCGCGCGTCGGTCAACATTAGCATGAGGCGTGTCCTCTCTAATCGGATGCTGCATGTCTGTGAGGCGCAAGTGAGCGTAAAGGGCCGACAACAAAAGCCGACTCTGGCCGGAAATATGACCATCCAGAGCCGCGAAACCGATGAGCCTAGCCAGCTCATCCCGATAAGGCGGCAGCACAGGAGGCTCCTCAATATACAATGGGAGTCCATCAACCTGTAGCCTATAAATGACCTCCACATCCTGCAGGGTAATGGTAGCCTCACTGTGTGCGTCTCCAGTCGCCACCTCTCAATCAATGCCGTCACTAGCGACCTATCTTGTTGTACCCGACCAACTTCGACGCACCGGTAGATACCGCCCCGATGTAGTATATCCAGGACACGAGGATGTGGGGGGCGAGCAGCTAAGATCTCCTATGTTGAGTCCCCTAACCGTGTACGGACCTGAGACTCAGGCTGCAGGTCGGATGTCCATCTATGTTGCGACCTATGCTCGGGCTGAAGATACAGTAACTCTCGGTCGAAGGGCCCCGGATCAAGAGGGTGGTGATCCATCTGTTTTACGCATTTTAAATCAATCATTAACAAGTAGTATTAGTTATGTAATCTTTTATCAAAAATTTTATTAAGGATTGTGGTGACCCATCTGTTTTACGTATTTTAAATCAACCATTAACAAGTAATATTAGTTATGTAATCTTTTATCGAAAATTTATTAAGGATTGTGGTGACCCATCTATTTTACATATTTTAAATAAATCATTAACAAGTAATATTAGTTATGTAATCTTTCATCGAAAATTATATTAAGGGTTTTCAATGCTAAGCTACGGGTTATGAATCCTAAACTAAGGGTTTTCAATCCTAAAATATAAAGATTAAAAATTAATAAGTCAAATAATTAACAATTAGTTACCATACAATTAGTAGAAATAATTAATAAATAAACAATTAACTAACTAATCAAATAATTAACAATTTATTATCATATATTTAATAAATAAACAATTAAGTAACTAATCAAAAAATTAATAAATTATTATCGTATATTTAACAAATAAACAATTAATTAACTAATGAAACAATTAAGAAATTATTAACAAATAAACAATTGGCTTAACAAAAACTAAATAAATAATTAGTCAGTCTAACAATTGAAATAGCTAGTCTAACAATTAATAAATACTTAAGTCGATAATCGAACAATTAACAAATACTAAATAAACAAGCAATAAATAATTAACTAATTAACAATAGATAAACAAATTTAAAAAAATAAAAATAAAAGGGGGCAGTCGCAGTGGGTGCGGACTGCCCAAAAACGCACAAAGAAAAAAAGCGCAATCCAGGTAATAATATATTTAGTAATGTAATAAAAAATTCGTAGTAAAATACTTAGAACGAAGATGTTTTTGAGTTTTCAAAATGAACTTTGCGCCGCTCTATTCCAAAATCTAACCTTAGAAACTTGTTCCTACACTTCAATATACCAAGAATATTGAGTTTTGGATTGAAAAACAACACGAAAATAACGTTTTGGGGGGTTGGGGACCACTGAAAACGGCGTTAATGGCGGGTCTATGGTGGGGGTGAAATGGTCGGATCTGTGGTGGGGAAGGAGGGGGCGGCTTTTTGTTGCCTCCTTCACGCACGAAATTGGTGCGTGAAAGGCCCAAGTTGCATTTTTGCAGTTTGGTCCTTTCACGCACCAATTTAGTGCGTGAAACCTATTAATGTTTTTTTTTGTGCTAGTTGAGTTCAACTTTTTTTTTTGTGCTACAAAAGTCGCGGATTCCTAATTAATTCCTTCTAATACATCCTAGCACGCGTCCTCACCTTTAATCCACTCTTTTCACTACGCAAATCCAATTTACATTTCGTTAGGTGACAAAATCTACATTATGAGTTGGGTACAAGGCAGTTGCACCAGCAATAGAATTTGACTCAACCAAATTAGGCTTCTTGAATTGTGGGTTGCTATAACTAAACGAGAGGGTCATCACAGTTGATGTATTATTCACTAAGATCAGACGATTCTTTACATATTTTAAAATTTCGTATTTAATCAAATTATAAATACAAAGTAAAACGAACATTAATCACGTTGTTAGCCAGTTGTTTTGGTGGAAATTACTAAGAATAGTTGAGACAAAAACGAAGAGATACTGAATTGACAATGGATAATTGGGATGAGCAACGTGGCAATATGTCAGGTGGAGTGTCACTGTCAATGAGTAGGGCAGAGTGGAATTGCTCGCCAGCAGGAATAAGGATACGTGGAAGCTTTTGCATGTTTTCAGCAAAGAAAATTTCGGGTTTGTTGCACTAAACTCCGTAGAGAATACACTACTTCCTGCGTTCGATATTTTTATATGACACTCCCTATTGTTTAATTGTTATAAAATAATGGCGTTTTTTATAATAATAATAATAATAATTAAATTGTATATTTTATTCTTTATAAAATAATTTATCGACACATCAATTTTTTATAATTTATTTTAGAATATAATTTTTACAAGTCTATATTTCATTCTTAAAACTCCATGCTCAGTTAAATATCAGTCACATAAATTGATTAGCTTTCACAATCTGATTATTAAGAAAAAAATACTTTTGTCATGAGTATCTTTGAAAAGTAGTGTTTTTATTCAATTTTAATTTATTTTGTTAATATTAGAACATCAATTCACATTGGTCAAGATTTTATAAATACTTCGGAAACAGCCGTCCTACCTTGGTAGGAGTAAGGTCTGCGTACACTCTACCCTCCCCAAACCTCATGTTGTTGAATTTCACTGGGTTGTTGTTGTTGTTCATGAGCAAAGCTACTATTTCAACTTTTACGAAAAAATATCGGCCGCTAATCAAAATTACATTTTTTTCTTCAAAAAAATTTGACCAAACATGCTTTAGGGATATTCCTTATAAGTTCGACATGGCTTGTTCTAAAATTACAGAATTCAAATAATATTTTAAATATATTATAAACATCTTGGATAAGTAAGACTATAAAATTCAAAAAATAAAATATTATTTAAACTTTATATCCAATCAAATCAAAAGACATAAAATGTGACGTGCTATAAAAACGAAATATTAACATCTAAAATTTAAAGGGAAAAGGCTCAAATATGCCATCGAACTATCAGAAATGACTCATTTATGCCACTCGTTGAAAGTTTGGCTCAAATATGCCACTGCCGTTACCTTTTTGGCTCATCCATGCCATTATTCACTAACGGTGGTTTTAAAATACTAGATATGCCACGTGGCAAAAATTTATTGGTCCACGTCACTTAAATGAAAACCAGCCAAAATAAATCCTAATTAAACCAACAGAAAAGGCTCAAATATGTCATCGAACTATCATAAATGGCTCATTTATGCCACTCGTTGAAAGTTTGGCTCAAATATGCCACTGCCGTTACATATTTGAGCCTTTTCCGTTAAACTTATTTCAAATTATATTAAAAAAGAAACTATAGAAGATTATTTTCATATATATATTCTGAAAATGTTTGAAAAAAACTATTGTTAACGAAAATACAATCTCCAAACAGTAATAATAGTAAACAATTGCAAAAGTATATTTCTCACTTTTTTTATTATTAAATATTTTGCAAAATATGGGATAATTAATAGCTTACATAATTTAGGATAAAATAGTTAAGTTTAACATGAAAAGGTTATTGCAATATCAATTTCATAAAAAAGTTCATTAAATTAAGCGGAATAAATGTTATTTCTTAACATGCATCTTTTGAAAGGAAAAAGGATAGCTTAACGTAAGAACAATTTAGTTTTATTGACTTTTCATTTTTTTTTAATTGCGGAGTATCAAAAAGGTAACGGCAGTGGCATATTTGAGCCAAACTTTCAACGAGTGGCATAAATGAGTCATTTCTGATAGTTCGATGGCATATTTGAGCCTTTTCCGTTGGTTTAATTAGGATTTATTTTGGCTGGTTTTCATTTAAGTGATGTGGACCAATAAATTTTTGCCACGTGGCATATCTAGTATTTTAAAACCACCGTTAGTGAATAATGGCATGGATGAGCCAAAAAGGTAACGGCAGTGACATATTTGAGCCAAACTTTCAACGAGTGGCATAAATGAGTCATTTCTGATAGTTCGATGGCATATTTGAGGCTTTTCCGAAATTTAAATAGTGGAGTAGTAGCATATTGTTAATAACAAACCTCCAGAAAATTGTTACTACATTTGTTTTTTCCAAAAATTTGTTACTACATTTGTTTTTTTCAAAAAATTGGGAGTAAGTAAGAAAAAATGAGGGGTATTTATAAGGTGAAAAATTGACCCTCACTGACGAGATAAAAATTTGAACGACCAACTGAGCTACTAAGATTTATAACACCATTTGTTTCAATTTAAACTAGACGGATAGCACGGGCCCAACACTTTAGATTATAGTGCATTTATGTATATGTAGTTGTCTTTAAATAGTGATTATATATTATATTAGTGTTTGCTACGAATACAAAATCTGCACTTTTTTTTTGACATTGTTTATTTTTTTTAATATGAGATTCGCTTTTTTTTATATTGCTTGATTTTGTTTCACTTTTTTTTTATATTGCTTGATTTTATCAATATGGGATACTATGTTAAAAATACGTTTAATATAACATTATAGTTTGTGCTCCGTATTTAAAACTATATTATATTAGTGCTTAGTACGAATACAAAGTTTGCACTTTTTTTTTTTTATATTGTTTGTTTTTTTTAATATGCGATTCGCTTTTTTTTTTATATTGCTTGATTTTGTTAACATGAGGTTCACTTGTTTTTCCCCCTGAGTTTGGAGATGGTGGGTTTCACTTTTTATACTTTTTTTTTTTAATATTTGTTGGTTTTTTTTTTTTAATATTAGTTGGTGTTTAATATGGTGCCATGAAGAACTTCTATTTTTTAATTTTTAATAAATATTTTTGTTTAACTCATTTTACCTATCATGTTATTCTTTGGGTTTTTAAGTAAACGTCAATTAGAATTATAATTTCACTAATTTACCTTATTAATTATTTGATCTCCATTTAATATTTTTTTTTTATGACATTAATCTCTTTTCACATTTATTAGAGTAAGGAAAAAATGAAAAAGTAATTAAATTCTATCTTATTGTTTTTTAATATGGGATTCACTTTTTTTTTTAATATTGCTTGATTTTGTTAATATGGGGTCCACTTTTTTTCCCCGTGAGTTTGGATGTGGTGGGTTCCACTAATATGGGACCCATAATTTTTTTTTAACATTGTTTATTTTTTTAATATGCGATTCACTTTATTTTTTTAATATTGCTTGATTTTATTAATATGGGTTTCACTTTTTTTTTCCCGTGAGTTTGGATGTGGTGGGTTCCACTTTTTTTTTTTTTAATACTGGTTGGTGTTTAATATGGGGCCTATAATTTTTTTTGTAATATTAGTTGTTGTTTAATATATATGGGGCCCATAATTTTTTATTTTATAGTTTAGTTGTTGTTTAATATATATGGGGCCCACAATTTTATTTTTTTTGTTGTTTAATATATATGGGCCCCATAAATTTTTTTATGGGGCCCACAACGGACGACGAAAAAGGAGCCCAACCGGCTCTTCTATATAGTTAGAAATATGGGATGCACTTTTTTTTTTCCGTGAGTTTGGACGTGATGGGTTTCACTTTTATTTTTATTTTTTATTACTGGTTGGTGTTTAATATGGGATACGCATGTGGCAATGAATCCATCACGCTATATGAGCCCACAATTGTTTTTTCAAAAATTGGAAAACAGATTTAATATATAAGTATTTTAAGTATGTTGTTGTACAATAATTTCATTTGCTCCCACTAATGGGTTGATACGCATGTGACAATAAATCCATCATTATTGATTTAATTGTTTCATTTTCTAAGCACTTTTTTTTAACATTATTTGTTTTTTTAATATGAGATTCACTTCTTCTTTTTTTAATATTGATTGATTTTGTTAATATGGGATCCACTTTTTTTTTCCCGTGAGTTTGGATGTGGTGGGTTCCACTTTTTTTTACTTTTTTTTTAATTACTGGTTGGTGTTTAATATGGGGTTCACAATTTTTTTAAAATATTAGTAGTTGTTTAAAATATGTGGGCCCACAATTTTTTTGGGCTCACAAACGGACGACGAAAAAGTGCCCCAAACCCACCTTTCTATATAGTAGTAAAGTAATAATATGGGATGTACTTTTTTTTTTCCGTGAGTTTAGACGTGGTGGGTTTCACTTTTTTTTTTTTTTAATTACTGATCGGTGTTTAATATGGGGTACGCATGTGGCAATAAATCCATCAGGCTATATGGGCCCACAATTTTTTTTTTCAAAAATTAAAAAATGGATTTAATATATAAGTATTTTAAGTATGTTGTTGTACAATAATTTCATTTGCTCCCACTAATGGGTTGATACGCATGTGGCAATAAATCCATCATTATTGATTTGATTGTTTGATTTTCTAAGCACTTTTGTATTTTAAGTATGTTGCTGTACAATAATTTCATTTGCTCCGTCAAATGGGTTGTGCCCCAAATCCACCTTTCTATATAGTAGTCAAAAATTCGAAAACGGATTTAATATATAAGTATTTTAAATATGTTGATGTATAATAATTTCATTTGCTCCCACTAATGGATTGATACGCATGTGGCAATAAATCCATCATTATTGATTTAATTGTTTGATTTTCTAAGCACTTTTGTATTTTAAATATGTTGTTGTATAATAATTTCATTTGCTACGTCTAATGGGTTGATACGCCTGTGGCAATGAACCCATCATTATTGATTTAATTGTTTGATTTTCTAAGCACTTTTTTTTTTTTTAACATTATTTGTTTTTTTAAATTGGGATTCACTTTTTTTTTTTTTAATACTGCTTGATTTTGTTAATAAGGGGTCCACTTTTTTTTTTCGTGAGTTTGAATGTCGTGGGTTACACTTTTTTTCTTTTTTTTTTATTACTGGTTGGTGTTTAATATGGGGTCCACAATTTTTTATTATAAAATATTAGTAGTTGTTTAAAATATGTGGGCCTACAATTTTTTATTTTTTTTTCAAAAATTGGAAAACGTATTTAATATATAAGTATTTTAAGTATGTTGCTATACAATAATTTCATTTGCTCCCACTAATGGGTTGATACGCATGTGGCAATAAATCCATCATTATTGATTTGATTGTTTGATTTTCTAAGCACTTTTTTATTTTAAGTATGTTGCTGTACAATAATTTCATTTGCTCTGTCTAATGGGTTGTGCCCCAAACCCACCTTTCTATATAGTAGTCAAAAATTGGAAAACAGATTTAATATATAAGTATTTTAAGTATGTTGCTGTACAATAATTTCATTTGCTCCCACTAATGGGTTGATACGCATGTGGCAATAAATCCATCATTATTGATTTAATTGTTTGATTTTCTAAGCATTTTTGTATTTTAAATATGTTGTTGTACAGTAAATTCATTTGCTACGTCTAATGGGTTGATACGCATGTGGCAATGAACCCATCATTATTGATTTAATTGTTTGATTTTCTAAGCACTTTTTTGTTAACATTATTTGTTTTTTTTAATATGGGATTCACTTTCTTTTTTAATATTGCTTGATTTTGTTAATATGGGATCCACTTTTTTTTCCCGTGAGTTTGGTGGCGGGCTCCACTTTTTTTTTTTTATTACTGGTTGGTGTTTAAATGGAGTCCACATTTTTTTAAAAAATATTAGTAGTTATTTAAAATATGTGAGCCTATAATTTTTTTTTAGGCCCACAAACGGACGACGAAAAAGTGCGGTGACTGACGACAAACTGTATAGAAACTCACGTTTCTGAGTTTGTACTAGATGGCTTATGCCCGTGCTGCGCACGGGCCCAACACTTCGGATTATAATGTATCTATGTATATGTAGTTGTGTTTAGATAGATACGGAGCACAAACTATAATGTTATATTAATCGTATTTTGAACATAGTATATATATATATATATATACTATGTTCAAAATACGATTAATATAACATTGTAGATTGTGCTCCGTATCTAAAACTTTATTTTATTCGTGTTTGCTACGATAATTTATATATATATATATATATATATATATATATCACTATCTAAACACAACTACATATACATAGATACACTATAATCCGAAGTGTGCGCACTTTTTTTTTTTAACATTATATTTTTTTAATATGGAGTTCACTTTTTTTTTTGGATATTGCTTGATTTTGATAATATAGGGTGTACTTTTTTTTCCCATGAGTTCGGAGATGGTGAGTTCCACTTTTTTTTCTTCCTTTTTTTTTATTGCTCGGTGTTATTTAGTATGAGGCCCATCCTTTTCTTTTTAAGGGACAGCGGACAACGAAGCATGGGTCTAAACCCATGCTTTATATAGTTTATTTTTTTATTTTTTTATATTGTTTGGTGTTGTTTAGTATGAGGCCCACCCTTTTGGACATTATTAGTTTGCACTATTTTTATGCATATAATATATACTATGTTTAAAACAGGATTGATATAACATTGTAATTTATGCTCCGTATCTAAAACTTTATTATATTAGCGTTTGCTATGAATATAAAGTCTTCACTTTTTTTTTTGACATTATTTATTTTTTTAATATGGGATTCACGTAGCAAACGCACGTGGCAATGAATCTATCATTATTGACTTAATGAGATACTTTGAAAATTACATGAATATTGTTTGATTTTTTAATACGGGGTGCACTTTTTTTTGGACATTATTAATTTGCACTATTTTTATGCATATATATATATACCAATATAACATTATAGTTTGTGCTCCGTATTTAAAACTTTATTATATTAGTGTTTGCTACGAATACGCACGTGGCAATGAATCCATCATTATTGACTTAATGAGATACTTTGAAAATTACATGAATATTGTTTGATTTTTTAATATGGGGTGCACTTTTTTTTGACATTATTAATTTGCACTATTTTTTTAATATTAGTTGTTGTTTAATATATATGGGGCCCATTTTTTTTATTAACATTGTTTGTTTTTAATATGGGATACACTTTTTTTTTTAATATTACTTGATTTTGTTAATATGGGGTTCACTTTTTTTTTTCCCGTGAGTTTGGATGTGGTGGGTTCCACTTTTTTTTTTTAATACTGGATGGTGTTTAACATGGGGCCCACATTTTTTTTAATATCAGATGTTGTTTAATATATGTGGGGCCCACAATTTTTTTTTATGGGCTTATTTAATATGGGGCCCAATTTTATTTTATTTTATATATACTATGTTCAAAACACGATTGATATAACATTGTAATTTGTGCTCCGTATCTAAAACTTTATTATATTAGTGTTTGCTAAGAATACAAAGTCTACACCTTTTTTTTTTTTTTTTTTATATATTACTTGATTTTGTCAATATGAGATATTATGTTCAAAACACGATTAATATAACATTTAGTTTGTGCTCCGTATTTAAAATTTTATTATATTAGTGTTTGCTACGAATACGCATGGTGTTTAATATGGGGCCCACATTTTTTTTTAATATTAGTTGTTGTTTAATATATATGGGGCTCATAATTTTATTTTTTTTACAATTTTTTTTATGGGCCTGTTTAGTATGGGGCCCAATTTTTTATTTTTTTTTATGAGGAGGGTCCACAACGGACGACGAAAGTGCCCCCAAACTCCCTCTTCTTAATAGTAGACTAGATGGCCTATGCCCGTGCTGCGCACGGGCTCAACACTTCGGATTATAGTGTATCTATGTATATTAGTTGTAGTTAGATAATGATAATATATATACTATGTTCAAAATACGATTAATATAACATTGTAGTTTGTGCTCCGTATCTAGAATTTTATTTTATTCGTGTTTGCTACGAAAATTTATTAATACATTTTAAAAGAGAAGACTTGTTTAAAAAGAAACTATTTTCCTCTCTTTGAGATAAAACAATAGCAATATTTAAGCATCAGTTGATACTTTCAATTTTAATTCGATTAATTTAACGGTGTAAATTACTTATTATTTTTTATCAAATTTTGATTTAGATAATTCTAATTCAAATTATTAAATTAATTTTACATGTTTAAAACGAAACAAAGTAGAAATTGATTTTTTTCTTATTCTAAAGAGTCCATCATTATTGATTTAATTGTTTGATTTTCTAGGCATTTATTTTTTAACATTGTTTGTTTTATTAATATGGGATTCACATTTTTTTTTAATATTGCTTTATTCTGTTAATACGGGGTGCACTTTTTTTTTCCCGTGAGTTTGGATGTGGTCAGTTCCACTTTTTTTTCTTCCTCTTTTTTTTTAAAGGGACAACGGACGATGAAGCATGGGTCTAAACCCATGCTTTATATAGTTTCTTCTTTTTTTATTTTTATTTTTTATATTGTTTGGTGTCGTTTAGTATAGGGCCCACCCTTTTGGACATTATTAGTTTGCATTATTTTTATGTATATATATATATACTATGTTCAAAACACGATTGATATAACATTGTAATTTATGCTCCGTATCTAAAACTTTATTATATTAGTGTTTGCTAAGAATACAAAGTCTGCACTTTTTTTTTTACATTGTTTATTTTTTTAATATGGGATTCACTTTTTTTTTTATATATATATATATATATTGCTTGATTTTGTCAATATGCGATACTATGTTCAAAACACAATTAATATAACATTGTAGTTTGTGCTCCGTATTTAAAACTTTATTATATTAGTGTTTGCTACAAATACGCATGGTGTTTAATATGGGGCCCACAATTATTTTCACATTTATTAGAGTAAGGAAAAAATGAAAAAGTAATTAAATTCTATCTTATTTTAATACATAAGTATTTTAAGTATGTTACTGTACAATAATTTCATTTGCTCCCACTAATGGATTGATACGCACGCGGTAATGAATCCATCATTATTGACTTAATGAGATACTTTGGAAATTACATGAATATTGTTTGATTTTTTAATATGGGGTGCACTTTTTTTTTGACATTATTAATTTGCATTATTTTTATGCATAATATATATATATATATATATATATATATATATATATATATATATATATATATATATATACTATGTTCAAAACACGATTAATATAACATTGTAGTTTGTACTCCGTATCTAAAACTTTATTATATTAGTGTTTATTACGAATACAAAGTCCTTTTTGACATTATTTTTTTTTTGAATATGGGGTTCACTTTTTTTACCGTGAGTTTGGAGATGGTGGGTTCCACTTTTTTTTTTATATATTGCTTGATGTTGTTTAGTATGGGGTCAATATATATGGGGCCCACAATTATTTTTTTACAATTTTTTTTATAGGCCTGTTTAATATGAGGCTCAATTTTTATTTTTTTATATATACTATGTTCACAACATGATTGATATAACATTGTAATTTGTGCTCCGTATCTAAAACTTTATTATATTAGTGTTTGCTAAGAATACAAAGTCTGCACTTTTTTTTTTTACATTGTTTATTTTTTTAATATGGGATTCATTTTTTCTTATATATTGCTTGATTTTGTCAATATGAGATACTATGTTCAAAACACGATTAATATAACATTGTAGTTTGTGCTCCGTATTTAAAACTTTATTATATTAGTGTTTGCTATGAATACGCATCGTGTTTAATATGGGGCCCATATTTTTGTTACACCTCGAAAAATTTCCCGTTGGTACGCAAGTAAATGAACTAATGATGGGTGCGAGGAGTGCGAGTGTATAATGTTTCATGGGAAATGTATGTAAAGGGATGTGGATGATTAGAATGAAAAGTCGAGAAATGAGAAAAATTGAAAGTTGGCAAAACTGCCCAGTGATCGTATATTGCAAAATACGGACCGTAAAGTGCAATACGGTCCGTAAACTGGCAGTCGTAAACTGCCATGCAAAAGCTTCAGCTTTCTGCCAGTGGTCGTAAAGTGCAAATACGGACCGTAAACTGGTATACGGTCCGTAAACTGCCAGGTCGTAAACTGGCATGCCAAACTTCAACTTTCTGCCAGCTGAGGAAAAGGTATAATACGACCTGGAATACGGACCGTAAAGTGATTTACGGCCCGTAAACCATGGTCGTAAACCACCATGAAGGCAGCCCAGCTTCTGGTTCTGGAAATGGCTAAATAGGCCCATGGAGGACGAGCCGTATAGTGGAATACGGTCCGTAAACCTCCATGGACGACCATTGTTCACCCAACACAGATTTCACAAGTCATTAAATATGAGGATCAAGACTTATTTTATTTTATTACAACATTACACCACTTTTCTCTAAAACTTCTCTCTACATTTATTATATGAGTTTTCAAGGATTATAAGCTATCAATAACATTAAGACAAGTGAATCAAGGATAAGGGAATCATCAAGGATCATCCAAGTCAAGAAATCCAAATGGAGAAAAACTAGAGTTTTGCTCAAAGAAGAGTATTATCAACCAAAGCTTGTTCCTACAACTTCTAAGGTAAGATTCATGATTTTTACATGATGTTTAAGGTATTGGAGAATTAAAATACATGGATTGTAGAAAATGTGGTCAACTAGGTCATGAATGATGAATAGTGACATTTTGAGAAATAGTTTGAATTGAGTTATGAATGTTGTTGTGTTGTGATATGAATGTGTTATAAATGGTATTAAGATCATGAACTAGACACTTTAGACGAATGGACGAAGTTGGGTGTTATGACCATGAATGTGGGTGAATTAGAGGCAAATTGAGGAAATCTAGACAATGTGGATAATGTGAATGACTAATGGCCATTGTTATGATATTAATGAAGGTATAAACGCTAGCATTGGAAGGAAATGTGCAAGTGTAGAATAGTTCGACGGAAAGGTATGTAAGGCTAACCCTTCTTTCATAAGGCATGGTTCTTGGCCAAATTCCTAATTTCTCTATATGAGTATGTTGTCTTCACATGGTTGACATTCCGAGCTCATAAGATCACGACCCTTGATATGTACTATAATGATACTATGTTCCTCGTATGACGAGTAAGTCTATAATGTAGATGTAACGATAATGATGAGGATAGTAATGATGATGAGAGTAAAATGAGATTAGAGATGCTTACGAGCTATGATATATGTATATGTATGCCTATGAAGGGCTATGATAAGACCCCGAGCTTATGATGCCGGGTAAGACTATATGTATATGACTATGTATAAAGTATGTATACGATTACGAAACGCGCGCACACCTCTGCAGATGGTACGGATAACCCTGATGCCTTGGTAGGGCCAGGTATGTATGACCTTGAGCCTTGGTTGGCCAAGCATGTATAAGACACCGATCCTATGAGGTCGAGTATGCTATGTAAATGTTATGTATATGAAATGACTATGTATATAATATGAATATGAATGTGATAAGACTATGTATAAGAATACGAATAAGGACATATATACGAATATGAGCACAAGTATTATTATGGGATACGAACGACGATGTATGCAAGTAAGAGACATGATGATGATGATATTACTGTCTCCCCTCCTATGCTATTTTCATATGATATCTATTATGCTTCTATATTGATGTTGATCATGCTTTACATACTCAGTACATTCTTCGTACTGACGTCCTTTTGTTTGTGGACGCTGCGTCATGCCCGCAGGTGCACAGGGAGACAGACCTGATCCATAGCTGCTTATTCAGAGATTGCATAGCAGAGCTCCATTTCTTTCGGAGCCGTAGCTTTTGGGTACTTATTATTTTGTGTATATAATTATGGGCATAGCGGGGTCCTGTCCCGCTCATACGATATGTCATACTCTTAGAGGCTCGTAGTCATGTGTATGTGGGTAGAGATGTTCGGCCATGTCGGCCCATGTTTTGGTATATCTTTTGTTGGCCACGTCGGCCTTGTACTTATGATGTGGCACAGATGCCTATGATATGTTAAATGACGATGGTCGTCTAATGGGATCAATATGATTAACGATAAGAAAAGCACGAATTGACTTATGGCTCACCTAGATGTTATGTTATGTACGATAAGGGGGTGCTCGTCGCGGCCCCTAGCCGGGTCGTGACAATTTTTTTTAACATTGTTTATTTTTTAAATATGAGATTCACTTTTTTTTTTCAATATTGCTTGATTTTGTTAATATGGGGTCCATTTTTTTTTCCCGTGAGTTTGGATGTCGTGGGTTTCACTTTTTTTTTAATACTGGATGTTGTTTAATATGGGGCCCACAATTTTTTTAATACTGGATGTTGTTGAATATGGGGCCCACAATTTTTTTTTAGGACCTGTTTAATATGGGGCCCAAAAATATGGGATTCACTTATTTTTTTTCAATATTGCTTGATTTTGTTAATATGGGGTCCACTTTTTTTTCCCGTGAGTTTGAATGTGGTGGGTTCCACTTTTTTTTTTAATACTAGATGTTGTTTAATATGGGGCCCACAATTTTTTTTTATAATTTTTTTTAATACTGGATGTTATTGAATATGGAGCCCATTTTTATTTTTTTTATTTTATGTTGGTTGGGGGGGGGGGTCCACACACGGATGACGAAAGAAGCACCGGTTTTTTTTAATACTGGATGTTGTTGAATATGAGGCTCACAATTTATTTATTTTTACAATTTTTTTTTATAAGGCCTGTTTAATATGGGGTTTATTTTTTTTTAATTTTTTTTTTATGTTAGTTGAGGGGTCCACACACGGATGACGAAAGAAGCACCAACCGGTGCTTCTAATATAATATAATAGAAAAAGAAATGGAGTAGTAATTTCGTGTGAGAATCACATAGCAAAACGGAACGGAGGAGTGAAGAGACTTCAAATTTGGCGAGCGCGAAGGTCAATGAAGCTTTGGAGACAGCTCGTCCCACCCGTCAACATCTATACCTCTTTCAGTGGGACCTTAATAAAGACTTCTATTCCTTCACCTCAATGTCGTAGTTTACCACGTGTCCCATCTTTCCAGCCTTTTTATTCCCTTTTAAAATTTTAACACTAGACTAGATACTCTTCCAATTTTAATATTTTCATCTTATATTTAATGAACATGTTAGAATTAAGACCACATTGTACAAAGAATGCATCTATCTATTGTATATTTAGCTTGTGTGATAAAAATGTTTACGTCTTTTTTATTTTATTTTATGTTTTCAGTATTATTATACATATATAATTTAGTTTGATTTAATTAATGTTGGTTGATGAAAGGTTAGGTCTTAACAAACTGAGGCGGACAACAAATGTGTTTTGTTTGAAAATTCAGTAACGTGTCACGGAGAAAGTTTTTGTTTTGCCACATTTCGTGTTAGCTTTTCCTTGGACTATGACCCAAGGGTGCTTGCTTTAGTGTATACGTGTTAGATTAGAAAGGACGAGTGTAATAGTAAGGGGAAACATGTGGCACAAATTCCTTGGTTTAGGCGGGTATGCACTTAAAACTCATCAATTGTTTAACCCCTTTTTTTTTTTTTTTAATTGCTCATTCTAATGATGTTTCTTTCACTACCCAATGTACTACTCTACATACAAGCAGCCAAATCAGCGTAAAACAACAATAATAGAGTACTTATATGGTATTATATATACTCAAGAGGCCTTTGATTGCCTTTGATTGAACTCGAAAGTTAGTAAAGAAAGACAATTTCTTAACACATACATTAAAGTTATAATACCAACTTACTTTTTTTATTAGGAAAAATATATTTATTTTAGATATAAATAACAAAGGAAAATAACATTAAAGATGTTTTAAGATTTTTATGATTAAAAAGACGTGTTACATTAAACGTTTGAAGTTAAACAAAGAATTAAGTATAAATAGCTGCATCTTTTTTAATGGATTAAAAAAAGAAAGATGGACCGCCAAATATTCTTCTCTCACATTTCGAGTGATAAAAAATGTCATTTATACATATTTTAATATGTAAAAATAACTGCACAGAAATACAGTATTATCATGTGACACGTTTCAGATCATGAAGTCTGAAAATCCGTCTTTCTCTTTTAAAAAAAATTCGTATTCTATAAAAAACTGACACACACCGAAAGTGATTTCCTTTATATTGAGTCCTCCTGTTTCTGCCATTGATTTCCATCTATATTCTCTCCTCTCTCATTTCAACTCTTTTGTTTCCTACCCTCAATTTTTCCAAGCAATTGTTCTATAAACTGGGTATTAAAGGCCTATCAAAGTCACCATACATATATATATATATAACTTCTCAAAGTGAACAATAAAAGGGTATAAAGTGTCTTGTTGTTTATAGAAGTGAATGGCAGAGGTTTGCCATGGTGTTGTACCTGAAACTGATTCATCGCCGTCGCCGCCGTGTGAGAGTAGTTCACGGGTGGCGAGAAGGCGGAGAATGGAGCTTCGTAAGGTAAAGTTCGTAACTCCACCTGAAACAGAGAACGGAATAAAACGTCCAAAATTAAGGACTTATTCAAGATTTTGTGATAACGCTGTGGAAAATTCTTGTAGTGATGAGGAAAACCAACTGAGATTATTAGTGACTAATAAAGGGTCACCGCCAACTATTATTGTGGCTCCAATTTTGAGTCCTTTGAATTGTACTTCTCTTCTTGTTCAGTCAGTGGCATGTCCAAAGTTCGGCTTTGCGTCTGTTTGTGGACGGAGAAGAGATATGGAAGATGCCGTGGCGATTCATCCTTCTTTTCTCCAAATGGAACAAGAGAATAGTGGAGATTTGCATTATTTTGGCGTCTATGATGGTCATGGTTGCTCTCATGTACGTAAATATATACCCAAAATTATCAACTCTCTCTTTGCATTTATGAAGTTTCCGGTTGCTTACAAATTTGCCCGTGTGCTATGTTTATGATATGAATTTAACTCGTGTCTATTGCGATTGGGCCGATCCAAGATTTACATTTGATAGTTAAACGTTTATATTTTCATCACTGAACCCCTTCACCTTTAAAGGTGCAATTATGGGTTCAGAAATTAAAATTAGTCGATATTTTAATGATTTTTCTTCTTCAAAATATTGTGTTTAGTTCCAACTCGTTGAATTTATGTTGCTGCTAAAATGTTTTTACCTGCAAAGGCAGATTCAGGATTGAAATTTTATGAATCCAGCGTTGAATGTATTAAAATTTTTAATTTATAGGTTTAGACCAACTATTTACTACAATTCTAGTAAGATTTTACATATAAATTTATTCTTAGCGTCGAAAGTACCGGGTTTAGATAACTCAAATACTATAATACTACATGGGTCCCGGTTTGCAGTATATGTAATACGTGTTTGTACCAAGAAGAATTTTTTCATGTAACACATGTTCGTAGCAAGAGAATTTTGACATGTAACGTATGTAGCAAATTAGTTGTCTTATTAATTAATCTCATAAATTATGGGCAAATATTTATGTAGATGGTGTGTGATTTTTGTAGGTGGCGACGAAGTGTAAAGAGAGGTTACACGAGTTGGTCAAGGAAGAGTTGGAGAATAACGAAGGAAATGATGAATGGGAGCTTGCAATGGACCGAAGCTTCCATCGTATGGAGAAAGAAGTGATTGCATGGAGTAAGACCGTTACTCGAGGTACATGCCGGTGCGAAATGCAAACACCGGAATGTGACGCTGTCGGTTCAACTGCGGTAGCCGTAGTTGTAACGCCTGACAAGATTATCGTCGCGAATTGTGGTGATTCCAGAGCTATTCTTTGCCGAAATGGCAAAGCTATCCCTCTTTCTAACGATCAAAAAGTAAATCCCTTGTCCAACTCTTGGGGTGATAGAAGTAGATGTTTTGATCGGTTTCTATGAACTAATCAAGTTATGGTTATATGTTATGTTTCAGCCGGATCGTCCAGATGAGCTAAACCGGATCCAAGAAGCTGGAGGTAGAGTAATTTATTGGGATGGCCCTCGCGTTTCAGGCGTTTTGGCTATGTCTAGAGCCATTGGTAAGTAAAACCTGAAACTCGATTCAGATTTAAGTTATCTACGAATTTTATGAAGAGAAGAAAAATGCAGAATGTCACACACCTAAAATTCAAATCTCCAAAACTTGAGCCATCGTCGTGACGAAACTAGAAACTCCTCCTGTGTGATAAGTCTCCGGTTTTTATATATATCAAAAAAGAGATTATTTTTACCTTATTTGTACAAGCATAATTTTTAATTTCTCGACAAGGAGGTTCAATTGATACAGATCCGTTCCAATATATAGCTATTGCCTTCCTTACAATTTATGTAATACATTTTTCTTTTTAGTCGGTCAAAAAATAATATCACCTTTTCATAATTGAAAACAACTTAATTTAAAGTTTCTTTTTTTAGTCTTTGATGAATGATTTATAGTCTTAAGGTTTATTTTAGACCCCAATCTTTAAGAGAAATTTCAAAACTCTGTAACTAGTTAAAGAGTGACGCACAAATTGAAAAGGAGGAAGCATATAATAGAGTATATATTATACAGATCTGTCGATGTTTTACTTTGATCACTGAATTGGACCGTTGGAATGCTTATGGAGTTGTGTGAATCGTGGATGACGTGCAGGTGATAATTATTTGAAGCCATATGTAATATGTGAGCCAGAGGTGACGATAACGGATCGAACAGCAGAAGATGACTGTTTGATTCTGGCAAGTGACGGATTGTGGGACGTAGTCTCAAACGACACTGCATGTGGCGTTGCCGGGATGTGCCTGAAAGGGAAGGCACCACCAGTATCGAGCGCGCCAGCGTCTATGCCGGAAAATGGACCGAATTCCGACCAGGGTTGCTCTGATGCTTCAATGCTTTTGACTAAACTAGCCCTTGCGAGGCGGAGTTCCGACAATGTCAGCGTTGTCGTGG
Organism: Lycium barbarum; assembly: GCF_019175385.1. Classification (NCBI taxonomy): domain Eukaryota; kingdom Viridiplantae; phylum Streptophyta; class Magnoliopsida; order Solanales; family Solanaceae; genus Lycium; species Lycium barbarum. Next base: position 166,858,157 of record NC_083337.1, read on the forward strand.
TTGATCTGAGGAACAACTCGTAGTAGCATAGAAGTTTCTTTTTTTATTTTATTTTTTTTATTTTGGATCGCGTACACTCTATCCTTTTCCGACCTCCCTTATACCCAGTTAAGGTTGGGGGGATGGGGGTGTGGTTTTAGATTAGTTCTTAGATGGTTTTAATTGGAAGAAAATGAAGGGGGGATTGGTTGGGGAAAAAGGGATTTCCCCAAAGGAGAGTTTTAGCTTTCGTTGGCCTTGTTCTGCACTCTGCCAAGGGATGTAGTATGTATAAATTAAGACTATAATACCTAGTTTGCAAATGCCAAAGGAAAAAAAGTTTCACTTGTATGTCTAATGATACAATTTAGGTGGCGCTACTTGTATGTCTAATGATACAATTTATGTGGTGTTTTTCGCTTTTTGAGATTTAAATTGTACGAATATTAATTAATATTTTAAGATGTATTTTTTTATCAAATTAATATAGAAAAAGTTTATTGTAATTTTTAAATATATAAATTTTAATTTTAAAATATTAAGTTAATTTAATTCAATTTAACTTTAAAATTTGGTCAGATAATTCTAATAGAATTTGAAATCTTCTTATCCCCCCTCTTATTTGAAGTCTCTGGGTTGGAAAATATTTTCACCTCTCCTCACAAAAGTTTTCAAATTAATATCAATTTTTTTAATTATCCACAGCTTCGGGATTAATGTGCTAGTTTTTTGAAAAAGAGTTTCGCTCATGAATCCCTTTGAGGGAGGCTTCAATCAATGTTAAGTCTGACTACGACTGCAACTGACTACTTATTGAAAGACCGAACAGGAAATGAAAAGTCGTACTACAACAATTGTAAATAAACATTTCCTCCCGGCTCTGACTTTGATCGACATTCACATACTATTTCTCCCCATTAAAAAGAGCGATTTTAGGGCTTTTTTCGTCAAACCCCAACCCTCTTATTAGTAGCCGAAGTAAAGGCCTCATGGATTTTCTCATTAACTTGATGAATTAATTTCAAGATATAAGGCTTTCTTATTATAACGGGTTGTTTAAAAGGATGCCCCGTCCTTCCATCAAATATTCTACTTTTTCTTGAATATTCGGGTTCAAATAACCATGGATTCGTTGTTTATCTTTCTCAGAGCGGTCTGATCAAATAGGAGATCAAACCGCTCCTGGTGTTTTAACTAGTCATTAATGGTCGGCTTAATTAGATTGGTTTATTAATAGTCTTCGTTCTTTTTGACTCTGCGCGACTGAAAAAGAGGCTCGACCTACAAGGAGAGGGAACCCCGGTAAAAAAAAAGGCTTACTTCTTTCTTGATGGTTGAACGGAATCAAGCCCAAGGGCAATAGCTGACATTGTTGTTGAATTAGCTGACAGTGAAATTCCAACCAAGTGGGGGAGATTGAGAGATATAAAGCAAGGGGAAAAAGAAAAAAAAAAAGACTTAGCCAAAAAGAAGTATTGAAAGCGTCCTTCCTTCTCAATGCCCGGGCAGACGGATCAAGGTAGCTTGCCTGCCAAGCCTTTTAATTAAGTATTTGTAGGTCCTAATCTTATTTTTTCAATTAAATTTACTTTGTTTTCTTATGGTCTATTTTTTAAAACCAGTTGAACCTCCTATATTATTTCTCCTATTATTTTCTTCTATTGATTTTATCTATTAACCTAAAAAATAATTATTTCTTTGCTAGATATTCTTGCTTCTTGTTGTTCTCTCATTTTTTTCCTTTTTCCTTTGTTGCTTATTATTTTCCAATTTTTTTATTCTATTCTTGTTGGTTCGTTTTGTTATAGATTCTTACATGTAGACATTTCTTTTACTTTATATTTGCATTATGAAATTTGAGACCGAAAATTCTTTTACTTACACATAGGCATTTCTTTTACTTTATATTTATATTTTATTATGTGTTTAAAAAGATTTGTATTAAAATGATTTTCAGGTATAGTTTTAAAAATTACTCAGTCTTTCTAGTCCATTTTATCTAAATTATTTGTTATTTTAGAAAATCAAAAAATAATTAATTATTTTTTTACCTTTACCTTTACTCTGATAAAATTTTTAGTTAAAATTTCAAGAATGTAATATATTAAGTGAATAAAAAAATTATGTTTTTTTATGTCGCCTTTGAAATATCTACTATTATTAAAAATACAGAAAGTAAAATTTATTATGTGATGCCATATGGTGTTGAAAAATATATAATTTAATTAAATTATCTTTTAGTTAAAATTTCAAGAATGTAATATTAAGTGAATAAAAAAATTATGTTTTTTTATATCGCCTTTGAAATATCTATTATTTATTAAAATGCAGAAAGTATAGTTATGTGATGCCATATGGTGTTGAAAATGAAGACAATGTTATCAGTCAAGATTGAGTTATCTTTAAAATCTCTTATTTGGTTAACAAAAATTAATCTTTTTAAGTATAAAGTAATATGAAGAATTAAATTTTTTATTCTTGAGGTTCATTGTAATAAATGTAGGTTATTTCTTGAATTTCGTCTAAACTAAGGTTAAAAATCACATTTAACTAGCATATACCTTGACACAAAATAATGAGTGAAAATTTAATAAATATCAAAACAAATTGATTTTTATATATAAATAAAATCACATACTTGCAAATTCACAAAAATACGAAAGTATTTTTCGATTTATGATCGCTGCAAGTTATAATTATTATACTTTATCATCTTAGTATAGCATATCGAATCACTTGTGTCCATTTGAGATTTGCTCATTTTTTCTACTTAACTTTCTTCCTCATAAATATTTTTTCTTAAAATCATCTAATTGTTTGACGAAAAAAGTTTAATAATTATAAAACTTATCAATAAGATATCATTAATCTGTAAATACATTAAATTAGTTATACAGTAGAAAAATGTGACATATTATATTTATTTAATAAAAAAATATTTTTATATTATGAGTTTGTACCCGGGCTTAGCACGGGCCTACTTTATCTAGTTCTAGTGATAAAGTTGGATGCTACTTGCTAATTGTTCTTGGCTTGATTTAAAATTAACTATAACTCAAATGGAGTGGTCTAAGAAGTCAAGGATACGGAATGATTAATCCTTGAACATCACAGTTGATGATTATGATTTTACAGTAGGTCAATTTTATAGATAGCCTTTATATAGATAATATCGAAATAAAGCTCCAAATATTGTTGTCCCAAAAGAACAACTTTCTTGTACAAGTCTCTCTCACCAACAGTAGTCTCCACCACTTGGCAGCAGTTTGCAAATTCTTTATGACATACTATCAAAACATTCTCCTTATAGACCCCAGAATAGTGCGTTTGCGATGTTATTTTTGGGCTACACGTGCTCACTCATGCATCACACGTAGCTTTGATTATTACAGCTTTTACAAGCCTTACACAACTCTTTTTTCTGTTGGCTCTTTTCTTGTTAATAATAATCTTTTGACCAAATACAACATATCTTTGAGTTGGCAAGTCAAGACAGTTGGATGCGTGTAAACTCTAATCATGTAGCAACAATCATTTAGTACCTTGTGGCTTGTGATATTTAGTTTCCTAGTTGCCATAAGAGACCAGTTTTTGAATGTACTAGTAATTGCTATGTAGACACGATGATCATACCAGCCCATCTGCTTACATTGTAGAGAAAAAGGGTCCTTATCCACACTAACTAGAAAATATTTACAAAAAATCACTTTTTAACTTTTACTTTATTGCATCAAAGTCACTGTTAGGATCCTTTGATTGTTGGTTAAAGTTATGCAATAATGCTAAAATCTATTATGCGAGATTTAATTATTTATGTATTAGTTATTTCATCTTCTATCTGTATAAAATTTTTTACACGTAGCTTATACATGTTTTCGCTATGTGGAATTATAAATTGATAACCAAACATCAGTATTTGTTGTGCTAAATTTTATACATAAAACCTAAATACAACCAAACGACCCTTTAGTGTTCAATGGACATGTTCATACTTCTGTTCCAAATTCAGATGGATTTTCAGAGCGAAACTATCATCGCAAATATTGATCAAAGATCGTTCTTTTTTTTTGGTTTTTTTTTTGGGTGTAGTTAGGTCCATACATAGAGCCTAGAGGTGGAACGGACGGTAAAAGAGGGAATGTCTTTTAGTGGAACTAAAATCCAATTGTCCAATTTTTAACTGGCGTAGGTTGAGTAAGCTGCAACCGCCCTTCCCGTATCTCCATATTCTTCATTTTAAAAGATTTCAGCAAATACACCGAAAGTTCCACTAACCGGTCCAGAGACCAACAGAAAAGCAAACTTCGAAATAATGTCTAATAAAATGCTTCCATAACATAATGAATAGAAGTTGGAGCTCAAGGTTTCAATATTAACTAGGAAAGGAGGAGGTACGTATATTTTTTGCCTCACATTCCTGCCAATTCCGAACTGTAGCAAAGAAAAACTTCAGAGAAGTTGAAACAGAAAAAAATATAACAATGAAAAGCACTTTTTCTATGGATAATAAACAGATTGTTTAGACACTCCAAAAACCAGTTCATTGACAAATTGCGGGCATTGTATTAGAGATCAAAAATTCAGATTAGGTTGGTCTCAATAAAATAGGTCCATCAATGAGAAGTAGCATCTCAAACATGGTAAAGAATGGAACTTGAATTATCTAAAGGGCCAAAAGAAGGCGGACACATTTGCAAGGAGAAAATTCTCCAAGACATGCTTCTAAGATCTAACTGATACTACAGAATACACGACATTGAGTCAAAACTACATTTAACACAAGCATAAGATCGAGGTTCAACAACAGAAACCTTCACCTATATGCTCTTGAGCCAGAAATCCATCTTCTGATTGCAGCCAAAACATACCCTTTTCACTCTACATTTCTTTTCCCTCAGTTTCACATGCATCACTCTTCAGCTCCTTCAATCTTCTGTAACCCTTGTCAGTACCAAATAACCTAACAAAAGAAAGAGCTCCATCAAATCATTCACGCACAACATGATACCTCAAATACTTTCTATTCAATCTTTCAGGCAGTGAAATTAAAATGAAAACTTCCAACAATTTATCAAATACATCACTGAGATTGAGATTAGCAGTCAGCATTTGTTGCATGAACACGGGAGCATCAGCAGCTCATAATGAAAAATGAAAAAGGCATGGACAACAATGTCCTAAACTTCCAGTGCTCAAGGCTTTCATCAGAGATATGTTATTATTTTCACGCCAACCCCTAATAGAATTAAGGAGCTATACGCTACTTTACTTTAGCCTGGGAGAAACATTTCTGCCATCAGTATGCTCTCTTTGGATTAAAGAAACTGACACTGCATAACATGCATACATTTTTCTACAAATGCACAAGGTAATCAAGTGCTGCTACTGATGTGTTGGAGTTTCTGGACTTGCTAGGCTTTTGTCATCTGATTTGGACAAGCCCAGCTTTGTATCCTCTTCTGTACTACCTTGGTACTGAGCATTTTTTTTTTTTTGAAACCGGTAACTTTGGTACTGAGCATTAATGTAAGACTTCACACCTTTATTAAAAAAAAAATAAAAAAAAATCAAGTGTCGCTTCACGGCTGACAAGCCTAACTACTATGTTTCCAGAGACCCACTTAGCGCTATTTTATTTGAAGTTACAAAATCTTTTCACAGATCTGTATTTCCCACAGTTTACTCAACCGTATTAAATAATAAATGCATAGGCTCCTGATTTGTTTTGATGGTAATCTGAGTTTTTGGTTTTTCTAAATTCACCAAAGTAATATTATAAATCTAATTCCAATTTAAAAATTCGGATTTTAGAACTTTAGAAAAATAAGAATATCAAAGCCAATCCAATTAAAGGCATTGCATTTCTTTCAGAGACTGTAACTTCAAAAACAATCATGGCTTTTCCTAAGCAGCATCAAGTAGAACTCGTAAGAAAGGAGAACCAACACTTAGAAAATGAACTTCACCATATTTTTCTATTCTTCCGTTTTTAATATATCTCTCTTCTTCTTTATTTCTCTTTTACGGGAGGGGCTGTATGACAGCAAGGATTAGCTGCCAAAGTGAGGTATAAATATACTTGATTCTGGTAAAATACGGAAATTTGTATTTTCTATAGAATCAACACTACCACACAAAATGATCTTCAAGTATTTTAGTAGCATTTCAAACACGAAATTGACTTTCTCATTGTTAATTTATTGTAGAGAATTACCAGTCCATGTAAACAAATGTTGAAGAATAGTTTCCAGACTTTGTATAGAGCAATCGGTGATGATAGTCATGAAAATCAGCCCTGAGAACCAAAAGCAGCAGTTTCAGACATATAGTTGATATGCAAAATGTTAACAAATATATTAACAGTTCTCTAAGAGTAAATTTGTGTACAGACCCCCCATATAATGGCAAGAAGTTTGAGAGGCTGCAGGGGAAATGGTAACCACAATGTGCTTCAACTGTCTCAAGGACCCTAAGTACCATCCACAACCATAATGTTATCAAATGGGGCCCAGTGATGGCTGGACCCACTATTGTAGCAAATCCCAGGAAGAGAATTTCAGCAGGGTGAGCATATTCAGAAGTCAATCCAAATGGTGTTGCATACCTGTGGATGTAACAAGCACTAGCTGTGAATGATTGGACAAAAAACACAAATGAAAATATTGATTTGAAAACATAATAATCTTCACTGACTCGTGATGGACGCTGTGGACATGCTTATAGAGCCATTTAGTATGTAAGATCCTGTGTCCCCAATAGAATACAAAATCCTCCAGGATAAAGTAGAAAAATACTTGCGTGGAGATCACTTTCCTGCAGAAGCATAATATTCGGAATCACTCCCAAGACGTCAATAAACAACAAAATAACAAATTCGATACCCCACGCCAACCCAAACAAAAACAAATAGAATAAGGAAAAGATTAGAAGACAAAAAAAAACAATATTTTGCAGCTGATAAAACTCTGTGCACCTGTCACCATCACCAAACTTTAAGCTAATCATATACAAGTATGTCATTTCTAAGCATTAGTACATAAAGAACCTGAAAGTACCAGGACGGCAACGGGAGAGTACTTCGCATCCCCATTAACTTAAAGACTGGATAGGATGCCATCATAAGTGGGAGATTAACACAAAAATGATACAGCAACAGGCGAGTGATACATTTCTCCTGAGCTGCTGGGGTATTATTTTTTGTCTGCAAGAAATCAGAGGTCAGGAACTCTAATATTGAAATTCAATAAGATAAGGTCAAATATCCATCTGAAAAGGACATATCCATCAGAAAAGGACATATTAACCACCAACTTTTGGAACAACCAGCTTCTGACGTGAGAGAATTCGAAAGGATAAAAGAAAGAAGCAAGTCAAATGTCAGCAAAAGTCAGGTTTAGGAGGCATTTGGATGTTTGTCAGAAATATTGCTTTCAAAAAGAATTTATTACTTATAAGCGATTCATCAAATACTCTAAATATAATTGTTGATACAAAATATGATGTGGTTGATAACTTTTTAAGCAGGAAGAATAGCATACAACATATAGGAAGTGGCAAATTTCTAGGTAAAACCAAAAATCTCCTTTCTGAAGTGCTATGGTGCTATCCACTTGGTTTGGCGAGAAAAGGCCACTCTTTATGTTAGACACATTATGATGCATGAACATGAAATATACGCTTCACTCGAAATATGAATCACTTAAAGAGAAATTTCCATATTATTTAAGATCTGTCCTGCTCAAACTGAGACATCCTGAGAATGTTCAATGGAGACGTATAATAAATCCTTATAATTCACTCAATAGAGTAAAAAGTGATACCTGAATTTTGTATTTGCTCAACCATCCTGCCCTTTCGAGAAGAATGAAAGGAAGTCCAGACAAGAAGAAAACACTTTCATGAAGAAAGAAACTTCCGAGACAAGCCAATTGAAAGTCACTGAAGTTTGTAACCAGATACTGAAACATCAAGAAGAAAAACAAGAGGTTTTAGTACATTCCATTTTGTAATTACACATAAGATGCAACACAGACACTAAAATGTATTTAATCGAAAAAGGAACAACATCAAACTATGAATTTAACTATCTATTTCTTGTCAAGTTCAGCACTAAATAACAAGCAAATATGGAAGCAGCTTGCTGAAAGTAAAATTTATAGTGATTTGATAACCAAAAATAAACTTTAACCTTCAAAATGTCTTTTTATGTTAGGATCAACTTTACTGCGAGGAGAGGTCCTCAAAATGGAAAAGTGAGCAAAAGAATAGAGAAGAACACCTAACACCGCTTAGATTGTTGTATTTTAACACCCCATTGCTTCACCCTACTTTTTCCTTCTGTCTCAAACTGCAAGCCAATATTTCTAGCCACAAAAGTTTTATCATCTCTATCTTTCTCCTATCCTCAAGACAGCTCATGACGAGCATCAAACACCCGCAAGTATTATTCAAACTAAGACATTAGTTCAGATTTCTCTGTGAAGAGACTGGTGTGGACTCGCATGTAGTGCAAATAGCATGCAACCTGACAAGTCACAACATACCGCAACAGCACGTGATGTCTAGATTTTTATTAACTCTGTTTATAAATAAGGGTTTTAAATTCGTGAAAGAGCACCAAGTGAGTGTCATATATCTGTAAAATGAGTTACAGCTCCAGAGATCTCAACATGGGATGTGGCATATGTGCACATCACCAGTTCGAGCTCTCCCAGTGCCACTAACCCGGCAAAATACCCAGCAAATTCTCGGTTATCCCCCCAAAAAAAATTAAAAAGGGTTGATAAGGCAGCTAAATTTCCACACAACTAATTGCTTTTTATTTCCCTTCAAAACATTGACCATGTAGAGAAACATAGAAAAGTAAATCAGAAAAACCTTCTGCTAGCTCAAAATCGTTACTAAGATTGGAAGATTCAACTAAAGAAGAGGAAGCTTTGGAAAGGAGAAAGAAAATTTTAGATAGGAGAACTTGGTTATGGAAAAAAAGGCTTTCTTGAATTACTTGGTTACAAATGATCAACTCCTATTTATACTTGTCTAAGGATGGTTCTAGACATTCTTCTAGATACATCTATAAGAAAAATCTAGCAAACCTTATCTTCTTGCAATACTCTAGACTATCTAGAGATCTCTTCAAGATATTTATCCAAGATACTATACTAGGCTATTCTAGAATCATTACTAAATATCTAGGATTTTTTGTAGTTCCAAAAAATCTACTTTATAATTTCACACTCCCCCTTAAAGTGAATTTTTGGAACTAGACCAAGCTTGTCGCGAAAGAACTCGAATGAAGCTTTAGGAAGTGACTTGGTGAAGATATCAGCAATATTCTCCTGACTTCGCACTTCCAAAGTATTTATAGTTCCATCAAGAACTTTTTCTCTTTTTCTCTGATGAAATGATGTTCCACCTCAATGTGCTTAGTTCTAGCATGGAATACCGGACTGTTTGCAAGCTTGATGGCACTTTGATTGTCTCCAAAAATAGCAGTTGGCTTTGATATAGACAAATGCAAATCTTCAGCAAGTCTTTGGAGCCATACACATTCTTGAGCAGTAAGAGTCCGTAGTTGATAAAGAAACTGAGTCTTGCTTCTTGCTGCACCAAGAAACACTTGTTCCACCACAAAGAAAAATATAACCTGACGTTGATTTTCGATCATCCATATCACCACCAAAATCAGCGTCAGTATATCCAGTTAATATCAAATCATTCTTCTTTTGGAAGAGGAGGCCCATATTTGATGTTGAGTTGATGTATTTCAGAATCCTCTTTGCAGCTTCCAAGTGAGGCTTTCTTGGTGATTGCATAAATCTGCTGACATCCAACAGAAAAAGCAATATCTGGCCTTGTAATAGTCAAATATAAAAGACTTCCAACAATAGCTCGAAAAGGCTTGGGATCTGCAAGAAGTGAGCCTTCTTCACGCCTTAACCTCGTGCTAGTCTTAAGAGGAGTAGAGCACTTTTTGCTTTGTTTTATCCCAAACCTGTCAACAAGCTTCTTGGCATACCCTTCTTGGGTAACAAAGATCCCTTTACTCGTGTTTGTCACCTCTAAGCCAAGAAAATGATGTAGCTCTCCCAGCTTCTTGATATCAAATCTTATGGCAAGCTCCTCTTGAAGCCTTGCAACTTCATCATCATTGTTTCCTGTTATTATCATGTCATCCACATATAACAGAACAACAACACGCAAGTCTCCATGTTTCTTAACAAACAAGCTAGGATCTGAATGTGATGCAGCATATCCACAAAAATGTAGATATTGTGCAATTTTTACATACCATGCTCGTGGAGCCTGCTTGAGTCCATAAAGTGCTTTCTTAAGCTTGCAGACATAATCAGGATATAAGTTAGAGACATACCTGGGTGGTTGATCCATATAGATATCTTTGTCAAGTTCCCCGTACAAGAAGGCATTCTTCACGTCAAGTTGCCATAATTTCCAACAATACGATGCTGCCATGGCTAATACAACTCGAACTGAGATCATCTTAGCCACCGGACTGAAGGTTTCTTCGTAGTCTTCACCATACTTTTGAGAAAATCCTCGAGCAACCAGCCTTGCTTTATATCTGTTTATGCTGCCATCTGCTCTTCTTTTTAATTTTGTAAACCCATTTGCAAGATATGGGTTGTACGTCTTTGGGCTTTGGTACAAGGCTCCAAGTTTGATTTTTCATTAAAGCCTCCATTTCATCATTCATAGCAAGCTCCCACTCTTTGACTCCTTTAGCTTCTTCAAACGAGGAAGGTTCTTCATCGTCAATTGGTCCTGCAAAGAAGCAAGAATATGTACTAACAAAATTTTCATCTCTGAAGCGGGTTGGCTTAACAATAGTTCTTCTTGGTCTTTGTGAATCACGTGAATTATCTTCTTGTTGAGTTCGCGGGCTCCCCCTTTCTCCTAGCTCCTCTGCAGTTGTACTATCCGAGGAAACACCTGTGATGGGTAAGCTTGGAACTCCAGGATTCAAGATTTTAAAACCCTCTCCTTCTGAAGCTGCTCCATAATACGAGGAGACTTCATCAAATACATCACGAGAAACAATGAAGCAATGAGTTTTCGGGTCCATGCACTTCCAACCCTTTTTCCTTTCCTCATATCCAACAAAGATGCATTTCCTTGCCTTGGCATCCAACTTGCTTCGTTGAGAATTTGGGATATGAACATAACAGTTAGAGCCAAAAACTCTTACGTGTTTGATGCTAGGCTTTTCTCCAAACATTAATTCATAGGGTGACTTCATGTTGTTTGGAGAAAGCGGCATCCTGTTGATCACATATGTTGCACATTTCATACCTTCAGCCCATACGGCTCTAGGTCAATTTTTGGCATGAAGCCAACTTTTACATGTCTCGGTTAAGTGTCGAATCTTTCTTTCTGCCACTCCATTTTGTTGTGGTGTATCAGCACAGGTGAGTTCTCTTTTAATACCATGTTGACGACAAAAAGAGAGAAATTCTTCTCACCACCATTATCAGTCCGCAACAGCCTTATTCTGGAACTGAGCTCGCCTTCAACCGTTTCTTTGAACTCCATAAACTTGCTGAAAACTTCTGACTTATGCCTCACAAAGTAAACCCAAGTGAATCTAGTAAAATCCTCAATGAGAATTAACATATAAGAATAGCCGGAGAATGAAGGAGTTCTTGTTGGCCCCATCAAATCACTGTGAATTAGTTCTAGAGGAGCACTGTATCTTGACAAGGATCTATCAAACGGAAGACGATGTGCCTTTCCGTATTGACATCCTTCACAAATCTCTCCTCCACCAAAGTTGCTTATGTTTGGTAATCCTTTTCCTAGATTGAATTTCACCATAGCTTTTAATTTATCCATGCTAAGATGCCCAAGTCTAGCATGCCACAGATATGTATTATCATTGCTACTCATCTTCTCAATATATGAATTAGAGGCAGATAAGACATATAAATCATTAACTCTCTTACCGGTATGAATGATATCTGCCTTGAGTTCTTTGATATTTTGAAGGAACTTCACGTCATGTGGGCCAAATAATAGATAACTTCCAGCATCTACGGCATTTGCAACTCAAAATAGATTTTTCCTCATACCTGGAACATGAAAGACACTGTTAAGAGTGATAGAGTCCTACTTCTCGTTGATGACAACAGAGCCTTCCTTCTCCACATGATGAACTGAGTTATCTGTTGTTATAATGACATCACGACCATTGTATTTTCGGAAGTTGGAAAATTTAGATTCATCTCCGGTGAGATGGTGCCCACATCCTGAATCCACAATCCAGTCTTTTTCAAAATTGATGGAAGCCATGGCATCTACTGCTCGAGTCTCAGCTACGAAGCACTTTCCTCAGTCTTCTTCTTCTTCAGCAGCTTTCTCAGTTTGAGCCATATTACTCTTTTTGACTCGGCAATCTTTTTATGTGTCCTATTTTGCAGCACCGATAGCATTTGGGAGGCTTCTTACCGTGATTGTTAGAAGACTCTTCCTTCTTTCCTGGCGAGCTTGAACCACCTGAGGAGCGAGAGTGTAGCCTATCTCTTGCTTTTCCTTTAAAGTTCCTCTTATCGGCTACAAGAGCATTTCCTTCACCTTCTTTGACAGATACACCAGCCAACCAGCCACCAGCCAACTGTTTGGCTAATAACTCCTGTGACGATAACAAATTCTCAAATTCCTCCAAGGATGGTTGTTGAGCCCATCCTTGAATTGATGTAACAAAAGGAATATATTCTGACTTCAAACCACGAATGATAATTCTTCTCATTCGTGCTTTAGAAATAGCCTCGTCCGGATTTAATAGAGATATTTCAGAACATAAGTTTTTAATCTTCAAGAAGTACTTAGCAATAGAAAGATTACCTTGAATGGTGTTGGCCAATTCGTTCTCCAAAATCTGTAGCCGAGCTTCATCCTTCTTGTTGAACAAACGATCAAGGGTCCTCCATATTTCATGAGCTGATTTACACCTTATAATATGATCAAATAAACTAGGAAAGATAGACCTCTCTTCAGGATGAACTCCGCCTTGCCATTAATCTGCTTCCACTTCTTACGTGCGTCGTTATTTTCCGGTGCATCGGCAGGAGGATATGTGTTACTCCCATTGACAACTTCCCACAAATCCTTGCCAACAAGGTAGGACTCCAAACAGGTCTTCCATACCTTGTAGTTGGACTGGTTCAATAATTCCATCCCCAGTCCATTAGCACGACCACACACATCCATTTAGAAAAAAACAATTAAATCGACCACTAACCCGATCTTGAAAATATATCCAGAAGTCAACGTATATGGCTATGACTCTGATACCATGTAGAGAAATATAGCAGAAGAAAAGTAAATCGGAGAAACCTCCTGCTAGCCCAAGATTGTTACTAAGATTGGAAGATTCAACTAAAGAAGAGGAAGCTTTGGAAAGGAGAAAGAAAATTTTAGATAGGAGAACTTGGTTATGGAAGAAAAGGCTTTCTTGAATTACTTGGTTACAAATGATCAAGTCCACTCCTATTTATACTTGTTTAAGAATGGTTCTAGACATTCTTCTAGATACATCTATAAGAAAAATCTAGCAAACCTTTTCTTCTTGCAATACTATAGACTATCTAGAAATCTCTTCAAGATATTTATCCAAGATACTATACTAGGCTATTCTAGAATCATTACTAAATATCTAGGATTTTTTGTAGTTCCACAAAATATGCTTTATAATTTCACAGACCATTCCTCTCTTCCCATAAATCCCACATAATGCATAACAGGGCAGTTCCTAGAATTTTCAAGCAGACTATGGAGCCTATTCAAGAAGCTAAGCACCAACCACTGCACCGTACAACCCAAATTGTTCCACAGAGAACCTGGAGCATGGCACATTTTTCTTTTGTTTCACAGCATGTGGGTAACTGAATCTTCATGAGTTACCATGCTGAAACATTTGTTAACCAAGGTCTTCCTCTAATGTTGTATTGCTCATAATTGACTCACATAGTGTTGTCCCTGTCCATTCAGAAAAGAGACATTCACGGTTGTTATAGTTCTCTACATTGCCTTCCAGATATCCAAGGAATTTTTCATTTTCTTTATTTGTTGTAAGAATTTGATAGTAAGGATGCAGTTTCCATACTTGTACACTTCCAAGCTAGAGAATCAGCTTCCAAACACAATAGATGGAAGCCATTTAACCTTCTAGGATTTGATTCATGTTGTCATCTCGCAATCATTGCACAGCTTCCTAAGTTCTAGTTCCAAAATGTAGCCTTACTCCGAGCTTTGTCAAGAGCCTAATCATTACACAGCCTCCTGAATTCCAGGTTATGAATGCAAACCAAAAGATGTTTGGAAATTCCTCAATAAATGGGATGTGTCCTGGCCGATAGTCAGACCAAAATTTAATTATCCATCTCCAAACTCCAAAACTAGTATGTTAAGCTAATTCCCCCATAAGCCTCCTTGGATTACTAAGTTCCATAAACTTAACCCCACGAGATAGCTTATCAATAACTCTCTAGGTATGTTACAGTAGTTATATTCTAACCAGCCTAATAAACATCCAGAGGGGCCAACAAGCTACTACTTCATGCCGTTATGTCCAATGTAGCTCCAATTTCCACAATTTCTAAACAAACATAACTACAACATTTCACCTGTCTTTGATCCCACTTCAGCATGTTTTCAGACCTACTACCACTACAAAATAACTAATGGTCACAGTTTGAGCTCCAACTGCTTCAAATTGGTTACTGATACATATCTTCTGTGTGCTTTACAGCACTCTCTTTCTGATCGCGCTGCACAATGTTTACCTGTTACTAGTCCAGAATCTATCCTTTTGGCCTCCTAATCCAAATTAATGTCGCTAACTTTTTCCCCTAAATTTGGACTGCCAATTCTCTCAATGCCCATCTACCTCTTCCCAAAGTTGACTTTTTCTTCTCCTCTGTTTTTTTTTTCCCTTCTCTGAGGAAATAACCCATAGCTATCAGACAGAGAGGAAAATAGGAAATAAAAGAGACATCAGTAACCCACAAATATGAGTAAGTTACTAAAACGCATGAAAGTCAACAAAATCTCGATCACATCTGAGTATTGCAGTTATATCTTCAACAAGAAACTTCAATGAAATCAAAAAACCTTACTTATAGAGAAAAAAGTAAAAAAGAGAGGAAAATTGTCGCTTTCATCCAACAACCAAATCATGCATGGAGAATGTAACTTATAAATCATTGTATAGTCAAAGTCATTCGATAATTAACATTCTGATAGAAACAGTGCTGTGCCAATCGCCAATCAGCCTCATAAACATAGTGTTACTCATGCAGCAAACTTCAGTGAATAAAAACACTTTTGGCTTCCCAGAAGCTTGGCAAAACAAGCTATATGGCGAAAACGCCTGAAAGTCAACAAAATCTCGATCACATCTGTAAATTGCAGTTATATCTTCAACAATCAACTTCAGTAAAATCAAAAAACCTTAAAGAAAAAAGAAAAAAACAGAGGAAAATTGGCGGTTTCATCCAACAATCGTACAACCAAATCATGCATGGAGAAATTAACTTATAAATCATAATCAAAACCATTCGCTGATTAACATTCCGATAGAAACAATGCTGTATAGTGTTACTCATGCAGCAAATAGACAGATTATCAAGGACGGCTAATTAAGTAGATCCACAAATTAAAGAGCAATCTCAAAATGCGGTTAAAAGAAAAGCCAAACCAGTACAATCTAGTCTAGTCTAGGGTTAGTAAATAAACATGGAGAGAAGAAGAGAAAAAAGTGTCACCGTCCAAGCAGATTCGATCAGGGAAGCCATGGTCAAACCTCAGAGAGTGGAGGTGGTGGAACTAGAAACTATGAGAGAGAGGTGTTTGAAGAGGCGCACTAAAGAGATGAGACAGGCAGACTGTCAAGTGGGAGGGAATCTGTGCTGACAAACACATGTGCCTGCCTACTTTTTGTACTTTACATGCACGCGCTGCTATCACTTCCGCCACTCATCCTACTTGGCTTCCCCACACATTCACCAGGTACTTACTTTACATGCCACCTTGCCTTTTTTTTTAAAAAAAAAATCGCCCTACGTTGGATACCCATTTTGTGGTCGATATACAGCTTTCAATTCGATTGTTTCTTGATTCCATCTAACCAACTTTAGTTATGGATCGATACAATCGTGGCCGCTTGGGTATCGATGGTTTTTTGAAAACCAATTTAATTAACTCAACCCTATCGAATTGATTTACAGGTTTATTTTAATAAATAAAATCGAGAATAATTAGGTAAGTTTTTTAATTTAATAAAAAGAAAAAAAGTGCAAATATACTCTTCAACTTTGTAATTTAAAGCAGATATATACTCGTTAAAAAGTGATGCATATATACTTTTGACGTTACACAAATATATGCACTACTTTTTTAGCGAGAGGTATATCTCCTCTAAATCGCAAAGTTGACGAGTGTATTTATACATTTTCCCTAGTAAAAATAAATTGAAAAAAATATCAAATCGTACTTTATAAGTTTATATGTGTCAAAAATATATTTTATATATTAAGTTTGAAAATAATGAAACATTAAATTTTTTGCCTTGGGCCTAGCACGATGAAAAAGACTACAAGCCTAATTAACACCAAAGTTCCAACTACGAAACCTATTATGCTACTCCTAAAGAACTAAATTAGTTTTAGCATCTCGAGTAGTAACCAGTAAGCTGCAAAGTATTCTAAAGATCTTAAATAGCAAGCAACAAGATACTCCCTCCGGATAAAAAAAAGAGTCCACTTAGTCATTTGCACACCCCTTAAGAAAATATTAACTCCTAGACAAAAATAGGTAATTTGACTAAACTACCCCTAATTAAATAGGTATTGGAATTTGATCATATAACACTTAATTGGGACAAATATGAAAAAACAAGGTTAATTCTTTCTTGATTTGCTAAGTGGACTCTTTTTTTTATCCAAGAAAAAAAGGCTAAGTGGACTCTTTTTTTATCCAAGAAAAAAAGGCTAAGTGGACTCTTTTTTTTATCCGGAGGGAGTATTAGATATCTTCCCTATTTATGATATAAATCTCTTATTAAATACTAATCTCAGTGGACTCATTTTTTGAGTCTCATCTTGATTGATTTCTTTCAGTTTGTGTGATCTAAACTTTTTGTCTTTGCTTAACTTTGTTTTACATTACTTTAAAATAGTGAGATGAATTTCTATTCTTGTCGTTTTTTATGTTTCGTTGATTCATCACTTTTTGAACCGTAAAAATATCTAGAGTGTTTTTGTCAAATTCCTACAGAAATATGCAAGATTCCGTGTCCAAACTTCTCCTTATAACTTTTACTTGACGTTTTAAGCAAAAATTTGAAATTAATTGAACTGTATCGATATCGAAGAAAAATCGAGGTGATGAGACGGTTTAAAAAAGTAAATGTGCCTTTGTACTTTACATGCACACGTTACAATCAGTTCGGCCACTCATCCAAATTGGCTTGCCCTCACATTCACCAGATATAATAGATGTTTGATGCCACCTTTGTCCTCTCTTTTTTTTCTCTCCCTACGTTGGTTACCCAATTTGAGGTCTGTAGAGCTTTCAATTAGGATATTTTTTTGATTTGATCTCAAGAACTTTAGTTATGGGTTGATACAATCGTGGCGCTGGGGAATCAATGGTTTTATTGAAACCAACTTAACTAATTGAATCATACTGAACTGATTAGTAGGTTAATTTTAATAAAATCGATAGTTTTTATAAAAATCCATAACAATATCCAATAATTAACTAGGTTTTTAATTCAATAAAAACCAACCGAAAAAATATCGACCGTACCGTTCATGTACTGTTGATTTAGGTTTTTAAGTTTTTATATAATTCTTGTCGTCTTTCATGTTCCATTGATTCATCTCTTTTTAAACCGTAAAATGTCTAAAGAGTTTTTGTCAAAGTCCTACAGAAATATGCATGTTATCGTGTTCAAACTTCTACTTGTGACTTTTACAAAAAAAAAATGAAAATTAATCAAACCGTACCGATATCGAAGAAAAATTGAGAAGATGGGACGGTTTCGAAACGTATAATTTTGATTATACAAAATAGAATAATCGAAGAAGAGGTATGCTATAAAATTTATAAAATAACCTCTCGAACCGTACCATTGGCACCCCTACGTGGCTCCACCTTGGTAACTTGTCTACCAGAAAGAATTTGAAATAGATTATTTACTTTGTCTTTTATAAAAACATTGAAACTCGAATTCCTTCAATTCATTTTAAGTTTACTAGACCACATGACTATCGTCATCTCTTTGCTCATCCATCAGAAACTCCTAATAATCCGCTGGGATTTGTGAGCAATTTATCCCAGGTTATAACACAATTTGTATAAAAGTCTTGGTGATGATTTGCACTTGTGGCAACAAATCTTTATTTATTCATAAATTCCTGGTAATCCGCCGGAACTTGTGAATAATTTGTCCTAAAGTAGAGATACTAGGTCATGGTGACCCGCCATGACTTGTCACAAGGCGAATTTTGCCTGTTTATATGAACTTCTAACAAACTTCGCAGCCAAGTTCTGATCCACAAGTTCTGGCCACGTTTTTGCTATAAAAAAATAATCAGGGTCAAAACTTAAATAATGATGCGAAATGATGTTATTTGTGCAAATCTTCCCAATTAATCATAGATGGGCCTGCAGGACTCTTTCTCATTACTCATTAGTCGCTCACCACAAACTTTACTTGTTTCGCCCCCAGATTTTCAAATCTTTGTAATGGGAAATTGACTAAAAGCAGTATGGACCTACACTAAGCAATTTGTACATTTGTTTCCCGTAGAGAAGAGATCTACACAAAATTCCATCTTTACTAACCACTAATTTTCCATGATTTCACCTACTTCATTGACCGCTAAATCACATCATTAAATAGCATCCAACAAAACATGTCGCATATCGATTTGAATGTCAAAGTTATTAAGTATTCCCAGATGCGAGATGATTTATTTTTGCGTTGTAAATTTATGTCAGCAAATAACTGTACATATTGAAGTTTTGCCAAAGATAATTAGTCCATTTGATTAAAGCTGATGCGTATATGCTCTTTTGATTTGAACGTTGTGAGTTTAACTCGTGGAAGAGTATTTCTCTTAAGCGGTTCTGCTCGTACATGAGAAAACAATAGGCAATTAAATAGAACTTGCAAAATACTTCTACTCATGTTCGTGCATATTATATTGATACTCCTATTATGATTTCTCCGAAAGAATAATTTAAGCAAAGAAAACATCATTAACCTGCAAACAATTTGAAGATATTTTTTTAATTGTAACTTGAAGACATTTTATTTGCAAAAGGAAAGACAAATCTGGGTCAGCCCCGCAACACAAAATCATCAGCTTGATTGTCCAGATAATCAGTACCGCTGAAGAAAATATTCAGAAAGACCACTGTAACAAAGTCTTGCAATCTCCAGCAAAGCACCTGGAATACATGATACAATAACTTGCATTGGTTAAGAAGAATCGACTCATAAACACAAATAATATACCGAAGTCTGTCTTTGAAATATCTAAAACTTCATGTTAAAAGAAAATGATGTCAACCGGCTCAAACACACCCAAAAGTCAAAATATTTTTTGATAGGTAAAGCTCTTGAAGATTTTAATGTAGAATGATAATTCCAAAGTAGAAATGAACTGAACAAACTCTGAATCCAAACGCACAGCAAAACCTGGCCAAGGAAATTGCATCAATTTCGGGTAAAATACCTAAGCTAGTTAGCTATGGGACATTTCACATTTTTAAACAGTAAATTGCCCAAAGCTTTCAATACTATAATTCATCCACAAGCATATTTCTCATAATGCTATACAGAAAGCGGCATTACCAATTCTAGCTAACCCTGAAAATAGACTTTACAAGAAAAGAAAAAGTACTGCATATCAAGCATTCACGCCTGGATCATTGATCACACCAAGGAAATCATCTTTTAATGTACCAATGCAAACTGCAAAAGATATAGCAAAAACCAACACATGTGAGGGAGACAACAAATGTTCATTTAACACAAGTAATATAACCCACAAGAGTATATTATTTGAAATTATTTTGTTGTTTTTCTCCAATTAATGTTCCCTCGTTCTAGTATCAAGTTTCATTTACGTGCATTAATTATATCAGTAGCAGTTAATTCTAGGTTCTTAGACATCAGTAGCTATGACAATATGTTTTCACGTTGCCCCTGTATGATTTACATAAGGTGCCTCATTTCTTGGAAGATCCCCAACCTGAAGATTTCATTTGGTCACGGTGACCATCAGTAGTAATTCAATCACAAACTGACCAAGTTATAGTTGGCATCTAAATAAACTTAATGAGTAAATGTAATTTATGCCCACTAAAAGTCGTATACATCGTATCTCGACTGTGTAATTCCCTATTTTGTTTTGGACTAGTGGCCATTGATCATTTTCCTGTATGTGGGTGATATCAAAGAAGAAACAGAAGTGACTAGATAGTTGGCATAAAATTCATTTCCTCAGAGTATGCTAAATTGATGCATCTCATCAGTTTCCTCCTCCCTTCAGCCTTTAGGTCCCCATCCTATATCTAAATCAGAATTTCAGGGCATCACTCAAGATTTCAGAAATTTCACAAGGTTATAAGGCAAGTCAATGACATACCATTTCTGTGGCGTCAACACGAGTTCCAATGATTTTCAATCTAACTTCACTTTCCTTCTGAAATTTGACCTGAAAAAGATGAATTAATCAAATTAACTGATCATATTTTTCATACTACAGGCTGAAAAGTTCTAGAAAGAAAGAAAGAAATAGTGTGGTAAAGCAAGAGAAATTCCATACGGAGCCATCAGAAGTTGTGTAGTTTGGCACATCTCCTGACTGAAACTCCATGTTATCTGGTATCAACTGACCTGTATATATATGGCCATTGTAAACAGAAAAAGACAGATCGTGTTTTACATGATACTCAACTAATGATAAGCATGAAACATAACACAAAAGAAAACAACTGGAGCGGGCAAAATAGCTTAGTTT
This sequence comes from Lycium barbarum, assembly GCF_019175385.1. Taxonomy (NCBI): domain Eukaryota; kingdom Viridiplantae; phylum Streptophyta; class Magnoliopsida; order Solanales; family Solanaceae; genus Lycium; species Lycium barbarum. The sequence continues at coordinate 166,879,186 of NC_083337.1, forward strand.
CACGATAATAAGACAAAATCCATGAAGGTTGAATCATAGTGACTCCAATTTTATTTCAGACTACTAGGAGAGGCTGAGAGCTTCCCAACGACCAAATCACAATATAGAGAAGCATTGTGCATTTAATTTAACGAATTGTGAAGTGCATCCCTTCATGTCAATCTAAACTGATCAACTAAAAAGAAAAGAAGGTGTATTTGGCTCCACCTCTCCTCATTCTGTTCTCAAGATAATATATGTAATTTAGAAGGACAAAACGAAGAAGGAACTGAAAAAGTTACAAAGCTCAGACTGAACCAAATTTATTTAAGATATTATGAATGTGAAAGAACATGAAGACAATGTATTCTCTATGATGAAGGGACTTTGAACCGCAGTTTCATAGTTCATATTCCAGAAAAGGAGTTTGCGATAAACGGACTTCAGATTACTTTGTCAAGTTGGAAAAAATTATAACATCTAGACTAAAGAGATAACTTCAAACAAAAAAAAAACAAACTAAAGATTCACTTAATAACCTTTTGATAAAACCATTCACCTTTCAGAACCACAAAACCAAAATAACCTCGCTTTACCTTTCTAATTTTATCTAGTGCAACAAAAGCTAGCATATTAACAGTTTAATAAAAAGAAATATTGGCAGCACACATAATTTAACCCATGAACAGAGCAGAATATGTGCTAGTATTATGGTAAGCTAAGACAATTGACCTTAAGAGTCAGAAGAGAACAACATATTCTGGTCTTTTAACATTCTAGAATACAAAACCAACTCACGTGGTTTGAAACAAAAATCTGCCCTGGCCCTGCTTCAGCATTCAGCAAGAAATCCAATCTGCACTGATCCACGATAGTAAAATATCTTTAGGTAGACGAAAATAGACTAAATTTAATTTAATATTAATTTCCTACCTTGTTAACCAAGGTTACAACGGCTTCCAAAATTTCACCTTTGAAAGGTCGAAATACAACACATTGATATTTCACGGGGAAAGTAACAAAACCAGTTCCGCCACGAATTAGACCTTTACCAACGCTTTCAACACCCGTGATCGCCACAATGAAACCGTGCCAACCACTGAAGAATCCAAAATCTCAGGGTATTTTCTAATGTTAACACATCAACATTGCCAAAAACACAAAATTGAACCAAACGCCAAAAAACAAAATTAAGTCAGTGGATGCTAAAAAGTGCCGCATCCACTACTACTTTGCACAATTGTTGCAGAGTAAATAAAGATATTCCTATATACATATACAGAGGCGGATCTAGGATTTGAAGGTGGCGGGTGCCACAATTTTCTTCAATATACATCTTGTTAGAAACGTGTATTTGGGTCGGTTCTATCTCTTTTTAATTTATTCGGGTCAACTTTATAGGCTTTTTTTTATTTGCAAATATGAAAATGACATCTCAAAAATCAAGAAACGAACATAATTAGCCTCTTAAATAAAGAATCACACCCATTAACAACAGAGTAAAATTCACATTTTCACCAAGGGACATTAACATTTTCACCAAGGGACTTGCATCTCTTATGTATATTAAAAAATGAATTTGCACAAGTAAAATAACATCTTCAGTAAGGGAATTACACCAATCAAAATAAGAAAAATAATAGAAAAATTCTTCAATAGGTAAATACACCCCATAAGTAAATGCAGAATTAGATAAACTACAAGTTCTCAAAAATAAATCATAAATTTCATGTTTTTTCTAAGCAATGCTTACGAAATTTCCATCACAATTTAAGTAGTAAAGTGATTTAAATTGAATTTAACAATTATGGAATAGCATAAATTTTTATAATACACTCCCTCTGTCCATTTATATTTGTCCATTATACTAAAAATATATGTCCACTTTTACTTGTAAGTTATATAGTTTGAAAAATCAAGACATAATTTACTATTTTATACCTATTTTACCCTTATTATTAAGTACTCCAATTCATTTCTCATTTTATTTATTGCTTATTAAGAGTGTTCCAAGTCAAATATAGACAAGTAAACATGGACGGAGGGAGTAATAAACAAAAGAAATTATAAAAAAATATTGAATTTTGATCTCAATCCAAAATTTCCATTGAGAGCCAAGTTTTTCGATTTAAATACTCACAGATTTGAGATTAAGAGAAATGCTTAATTTAAGGGATTTTAAAGTTTCTATTTGTGTGTTCTCACTAGAAATCACAGATAAAATAATAGAAAAGAGGAAAGGCAATATAAATAATAAAAAGGATAAATAGAAAATTGGGAGAGCCGAAAAGGGAATTACTGGTACAAAGGAAGTAAAAGCACAAAAAAAACGGGAGTCGAAAAATGTTCAAGATAGATTCAAACTTGTGTCTACCAGCCGTGACACCTTTGTCTAATTTACGACTAGGGGTGGCAGGATCAAATATTTAACCCAATTTAAGCAAATTATAATATAAGTATATAAAAAATTTATTAATCTAAGGCGTGCCATGCCACCCCCACCCTAAAGGGTGGATCCGCCCCTGTACATATATCAATTTTATTAAATGTATAATGTTTTATATATTTGGTTGTTTCTTTCACTTCGTTTATCTTATTATCTTGAAGTTATTACTGCTTCTTTTTCATCTTTTTTTGAGCCGAGGGTCTATTGGTAATAACCTCCTAACCTCACAAGTCACGAGGTAGGGATAGGATTTGCATACATCCTACCCTCCCAGAGGCCCAGACCCAACTTGTGATATTACACTGGGTATGTTATTGTTGTTGTTGTTGCTGTAATGTTTTATATATATATAGACTTCGAGTTTAAAGCAATTCAGTCACACTTGACCCTTCCATGCAAAAAAAAAAATATATATATATATATGTGGGTTTGAAAATAAATTAGGGTTTAATGGAACCTGCAGGTTCCTTCAACATCTTTCATGAACTTGGAGACGAGCGTTTTCCCAAGGTGACAAGGATGAAGCTGCATGTTTCTCTCCAATACTATGTGAATAACATTGTATTTGCTTTCGAGAGAGACTAAAGAAAGTAAAAAGCTTAAATTCGTGTATGTCTTTATACGTGATGGTTGAGCGACATGCGACAGTCTGCGAAAAAACAAAGAGGAAACTGGAAAGAACAAGATTTAAAAATTCATTTTGAGCAAACTAAAATCTTATTAGAAAACATTAGACCACGATCTAAAATTTTTACTTATATAAGTTATCGTAAACATTAGAGCTATATGATATGTGCGTAAATCAGCTTGCTATAATCCCTAGACTTACACAGATTCTGTGGAATTTTAAATAGGAGTGTTCAAGAAAATCAGAAGAATCAAAAAGAAACCGAACGGAACAAATCAATGTGCACTCTGATCTGATTTATTTTTCAAAAATCCATAAAATTTTGTTTATCAGTTTAGTTCCATTTTTTTAAAAATTGATAGTTTCAAGAAAATTTATACAGATGTCATATTCTTTTCCTTTCATCCTCTGTTTGTTTTAGTGTCTATACAACGTGATGATGCTAGTGTAGAATTTAGTTGTTATATGACTATTCTAGTAAATGGAATTTATTCCTCCATGACCTAACATTCTTTTAAGATATTTCTCACTTGTTAACAATTACATAATGTGGTTCATGCTACTTGTAAAATGGCAAAGAAAATTATAATGTTTCAACAACCAAGACTCTTCTTTAAAAAAAAATTGTTTTTCTTTTCCTTTCTGAGCCTCTTTCTTTGTTTTGGTCCTACTCGATCGGCTAAGTTTCATGCAATGTGATAGTACCAAAAAACAATACACTCAAAACTCAATTGCAGGTAAATAGTTACACTATTGACTAAACACATTATTATAATGTAGTAATTAGAAGGTTGCGGATCCAACCATGAGTCCAGATTCGGCAGAACAACATTGCTTTCAGGCCATTGATTTATCCCTTTCAGTTTTTAAACCGTATTGGCTGCGATGAATTACGTTTTGCAGTTAAAGACGATGCTGCGTCTCATTTAGTTCTTACAAAGTTAGAATTATCGCCAAAGCACAAGATAAAGTAGTACTTAATCAAAGCTTCAACAGCACTTGAAGTTTATTACAGGATATTGAAATCAGAGCTGTTCTCTTACAGTAAAACAACAAAGAAACTAGTGAACTTTATAACTGCTCAATTCTGGTAAGAGAACATTAAGAAACACACCAGACCATTCTTATATTAATCTAAAGAACAACTAGCAACTAAATGCAACTTTATGGTGTATTTGAGATACGTGGCGCCGATAGGCCATGGTACGTAGAAGGTGGCAGATTTGTTTGTGGGCTGGATGGTGTAGTTTATGGAGTGCTTAGTTGAAGCCCATATGGAGGGGGAGAAGGGGGTGAATATGTAGTCGGTGGTGGTGGCTGACCATAAGTAGGACTTGATGGAGGAGGCGAGTATGTAGGTGGAGGGGATGTTGGTGGCGACTGTGCTGGGGGAGGAGGGGACGTTGGTGGTGGTGGTGGCGACTGTGTAGGGGGAGGAGGGGACGTTGGTGGTGGTGGTGGTGGCGACTGTGCAGGGGGAGGAGGGGAATATGTTGGTGGAGGTGGTGGTGATTGTGCAGGCGGAGGAGGAGAGTATGTTGGTGGAGGTGGTGATTGTGAAGGTGGAGGAGGGGAGTAAGTTGGTAGAGGCGGTGGTGCTTGTGTAGGCGAAGGAGGCGAGTATGTTGGTGGAGGTGGTGGGGGCGAGTATGTAGGTGGAGGAGGGGAGTATGTTGGTGGCGACTGTGCAGGGGGAGGAGGGGACGTTGGTGGTGGTGGTGGCGACTGTGCAGGGGGAGGAGGGGAATATGTTGGTGGAGGTGGCGGCGATTGTGCAGGCGGAGGAGGAGAGTATGTTGGTGGAGGTGGTGATTGTGAAGGTGGAGGAGGGGAGTAAGTTGGTGGAGGCGGTGGTGCTTGTGTAGGCGAAGGAGGCGAGTATGTTGGTGGAGGTGGTGGTGATTGTGCAGGTGGAGGTGAGTAAGTTGGTGGTTGTGGCTGCCTAATAGGAGAAGGTGGTGGATGTCCATGTGTTGGTGGTGAACGATGATGAGTAGGTGGCGCATGTCGATGGGTGGGTGGTTTTGGTTGATGTCCACGTGAAGGTGGCGATGGTGATGGTTGTGAGTATGTTGGTGGAGGAGATGAGGAAGTCGGTGGTGGATGTCTATGTGTTGGGGGTGAACGTTGATGAGTAGGTGGTGCATGTCGATGGGTGGGTGGGTGTGGTTGATGTCCATGTGAAGGCGGCGAGTGTGGCGATGGCGATGGTGATGGTTGTGGGTATGTAGGTGGAGGAGGTGAATAGGTTGGTGGTGGAGGTTGCACTTGAGGAGGAGGTGAGAAAATTGGTGTTGGTGGTGGTTGTGCATATGTAGGTGGAGGAGGCGATTGAGTTGGTGGTGGAGGATGTCCATGATGACTCGGAGGTGAAGGATGATGATGGCTTGGCGGATGATGTCTTCCACGTGGCGTGTGCCCTCTAGTAGGTGGTGCATGTCCATGAGAAGGTGAAGGCGGGCTTTGCCCCTGAGATGGTGGTGGAGAACTCACGGGAGACGGGGGTGGTAAATGTCCTCTATGCGGTGGAGGACTACCAACAGATGGTGGTACATGACCATGAGAAGGTGGTGGGTGGGCATGGCGAGGTGGAGCATGCCCTGGCGATGGTACATGTCCATGACTCGGAGGTGGTGTAGTTGGAGCACTAGGCGGTTGATAGCCTTGAGAAGGTGGTGGTTGGCTGGTAACAGGCGGAGGAGTGTTGCTGCCATACTGAGATATTTCTGCAGAATAGTCTGCAGCAACAACAGAAAGAATAGTGGTGCTCTGCACCAGTAAAATCAAGGCGAAAAAAGGGCTTAGCTTCATTGCTAACGACTTGCCTGTTGTGAATACTCAGGTACAATCTTCATGGCATATATATAGTAGTAGTTGACAGTCACGGTACTGAAATACTCGAGAGAAGACACCTGCCAGATCCACCTGATAATCAGCAAATTTCTCATGTAGAGTTTCCAAGTTCCTACCAAGACAAACCACAAAGCCTGGAAGAAAAAATGGAAGAGGTTTGTTTTTACTTTATTTACGATTAATTAAAACTACTGTAGTGTTTCTAAAGTAGTCAAATAAATGACCGAATGTTCTGATAAGTAGACTGAGGTCACCCTCTTACATTCCCAATATTTGTTTGTTTGTTATCATATTCAATGGAAAGATCAGTGATTGTAAAAATGATGAACAAATCTATTTGTCTAGTTGTACAACAGACACCTGATATACAGAGAATAGAACTCTACCTGATATAAAGGGAATAGAGAGGTTCTTGAGATCGGTGAATTTCCTCCTTTTCTTGTGCAAGTTAATGGGGCTTTCGACATCCATTGAAATAACTTAAAATAAGCACCGCTCTAGTAACAGACTATACAGCTAAAACTGAGAAGTCACAACATAATGTCACTGGAGTCTCATTCTCTTTGATAGGAGTATATCATATGTCCTCCTTTGTTGACTGTGTGTCATTAGGAGAAAACAGACACAAGCTTTTGTCAAAAAGCTAAATATTTTTGTAAGATAAGCGTACAATCATCCGTTCCTCTTAGATGCCATCTGTATTTGCTCATAGAGATGGTGGGTAGGATGAGGGATGGGAACGGACCAAATAGGCCAGAAACTTTAAACGTTGAACCAAATCAGTAGAAACTAGCAACCAACTTGGCTCACTTATCAAATACCATGTAATTGGGGGTAAACTATAAATGTGGCTGGAAAAAGAGACAAACTTTTTAGCATCACCCACTTAAACAAGATTGCACTGCGATTACAAACGGAATGTATTTACACGTCAAATCATAGATTGCACGAGCAAATTTTAAATAAGATAAACGACCCACCAAGAAAAACAGAAGAAAAGTACTCTGGCTTTGAGGCCACCATCCAAACTACAGTTAAATTTTCATCTCAATACACATTGTCCTAAACTGAACCAGCTGCTTCCCCTCATTGGAAAACATGCTTGTATGATGCACATTACAGAAGCCAGGATCTTCAACTTGCTCTTTCCCAGCACACAAGAATTTCTGCATAGAAACAACCATTTTCAGAATAGTTTAGAAATCATTTCAAGCATACATCACACATAACCATGCAGAAGCTGAAAGATTGTTTTGATGAAGATACAAAAGCTGAAATTCAGCATAGGAGACTGCCACATCAACCATTTAGATGAAATGTAGGCATCTTTTGCTCGTAGAAATCAAATAGGACCACAATTGTTAAACATACATATTTTTAGCTACAATATCACACTAATGAAAAACAAACAAAAAAAACGTGAACTCTTGAAGCAACTTAAGGGCCAGGCGTCTACAATTTTCTAGACTTATTATTCGGTGAAGGCATAAAGCCTGATATGACTAAGATAAAATACTTGAAACTCAGCATTTTGGAGGATCAACAATACAAAGTTCACCTTAGTATAGACCTAAGGAAATGATGCATTGATTTAATCTATGGTTTACTGATAATATGGAAGTGCCAAAATTAAATAGCTGACGTGCCAAATTCCATGTGTTTTACATCCTTTCTCCTTCTTTTTTTCCTTAGGTTGTTCCATGTATTGTACATGACTACAGTCAATCTGATGATTTTGTAAGACTTCTTAATCAAAGGAGTTAAAAGGTTATCTAGAGTACGAGATTTCATGGGCCTCACTTGACATAATGATCGTTTAATTTGTAAAATCACGAGAAAGTAGGGCTGTCAGCTAATGAAGAGGGTTTTGAATTTGAAACCTCTCATGTTGTACTATAGTTATGTCCGTTAAAGATTGACTTTATAAAGTAGAGACTGTTGAGACACACTTATGCCCTGAAACTTTGAGTAACACAAGCAAGCCGAACACTTGCGTCAAAACAACAAGGCACTATGGCATGGTCCTACCCATGGATCCTGTCTTGAAGAGAGCTAAAAATAAAATATTGCTAACAGAGTAATACATTAAGTCAAGGAACTTTATGAACAAATATGTTGGTGCTCAACAATACGAGCTAGAAATTTAATATAAAATCCAGTCATAAATTAAATGAGAAAAATTAAGAATCACTATGCGACTTAAGTGGAGAAGGGTAGAGTTGTGGGTCCATTATCCCCGAGTTCCAAAGGTTGTGGTTGGTCCTAAGGGTTGGCTCCATATGATTCTTGAACTTATCTGATTTATTTTTTTACTTTAGGTACTTGAGTGTAGTTTTCAATCCTTTGTTCCATAGAATTGTCGTTTTTGTTTATAGTTCTTTGACAGCTAGCCTGGACACCACGATCGTTGAAAAAAAAAAAAAGGAACAAGATAGTCTCCTTTGACAATGAAGGATGAAAAAACCCAAAAAGTGTGGATGTGGATGCATATAGGTTTTGCTTATAAACAAAATCAACTAATCGACTGCAATTTCAGGAAAACGACATGAAAGTACTCATCCGCGGAGAGGCTTGACAACTGCGCTCACAACCTTGATATATTATGTGTCATTTTACAAACCTTATAGAAAAAGATGGTTGGTAACTTACAATTACTTTAATCATGGAAGTAATCGAGAAGGACAAACGTATGCATAACGAGACAGCATTGTGCATTACAAAAATTATAGGTAGATAAAGAAATGAGAAAGAGGAGCGATCACTTTGAAGCATTCTAACTTTCCAAATGCTCAACACAATCTTTATTATAATTAAGTTTTTTTAGAGTGTTTATTATAATTAAGCATTTGTTCTTCCCTTTACTTTCTTTACAAATCCAGACACAAGATCTATTGCCCGTCTTTGTCCGCTCAAGCTTTTGTAGTAGTTTCCTTTCTGTTGAAAGAGCCTTCTAAAAGAAATTACTAGGAACACCCAAAAACTTTCAAAAAGGAAAATCCAAGTACATTTTTGTTTAGGGGAGGGTACCTATAGATCACATTAGATACTTCTTTACAAACCCACAAACAAGACTCTTTTGCCCGTCTGTTCGTCTGCTCAAGCTTTTGTAGTAGTTTCCTTTCTGTTGAACGAGCCTTCTAAAAGAAATTACTAGGAACACCCGAAAACTTTTAATAAGGAAAATCCAAGTACATTTTTGTTTAGGGGGTGGGTACCTATAGACATTAGTTACGTTGAAGAAGAAAGAAAAGGGAAAAGATCAAATTTTCATAGCAAAATTTCTCCTTAAAACAGACCCTAAAAAGAGGACTAGAGGAGTCAAAACACAGAACAAGCTACATGTTTATCAAATGAAAGTTGGACACGGAATTAGGAAGAAGAACTATGAGCATTCTATCTTTAAAAAAATGTGGGTATTCCATAAACCCATGACAGAATATACCATACAACTAGAAAGCCATTCACTACCCTTTGTTGATAGTATTATGTTTAAAAAAATTGCTGGAAAATATGAAGAGTAAAACAACATAAAATATGATATAAAATAGAATCATTACACGTGGTTAAGCTTTTAGGTTTTAACAACAGTAAATTTAGCCATATAAAAGTGTCATTAAAGACGGTTGAACTTTTAGGTCTTGAAGCCGGTAAACTTTGCCAGTTAAAGAATAATCAATATGAATTAACTATATAAAGCAAAGTATATCAACAAATAACGTTCATGTCTTTTAGAAGGGATGGGAAATGACCAGAGCAACCCAGACACAACACATTGTTTAGAGAGAAGGGGAAATGCATGGCTGAATGCATTTTGCAGGTATATATGCATACATGAATCAGCATAGGCATTTTTATTTTTACGGCACAGAAACAAGATCAATCTAAAACAGAGGTTTCTTGATAATGTCATTCCATAGAGTATGCATTTGTCCTGGAAGAAATGGCAATGCAATCAAGTACACCAACCTTAAGTGCCACTGGGAGAGCACATACATAAGTTATCACCTTTTGCTTCATAAGAACCGAGGTTTTTTATCTGTTGGCTTCAAAATCTGGAAAGAGCACATCAGATTTTCATCCACACTCATCATTGCACCAGCATTATCAAATTCGCCACAGTAGTTTGGTGCAGAAAATACTGTAACTAGCTGCCTTTCAGCAAAAAATTCATAGCCGTCCTCCACTACCTACATAAGAGAATATCCTAATCAATACTAGAAACCATAAAGAGAAGACCAAAAGTTAAACATCAGTACCTGATGAGCACGACAAACAAGGTCCATATCATGGTGCGTCAAGAATTCTGCCACTTTATCAGGACCATAGGTAAATGAGACGCCCCTGTCATTCATTCCCCAACCTTTAACTTCCCTACTAGGGTCTGACCAAAGTAAATCACAAAGCAAACCGGAATCTGGAACATCCGTTGGACGAGGTAAATTCCGTATCAGATCTAAGTCTGTTAGGTCAGGAGAAAGGCCACCGTGCATGCAAAGTATTTTATCATCTATGAGAGCTGCCACAGGAAGACAGTTGAAACAATCAGTGAAGGTTTTCCACAGCCTCACATTGAATCGGCGCTTGCATTCATCATAAAATCCGTATATCCGGTTAATAGAAGCACATTCATGATTCCCTCTTAAGAGAAAGAAGTTCTCTGGGTATTTAATTTTGTAAGCAAGTAGAAGGCATATAGTCTCCAAACTCTGTTTGCCACGGTCCACATAGTCCCCTAAAAACAAATAATTAGCCTCAGGAGGGAATCCACCATATTCAAAAAGCCTCAGAAGATCACCATACTGTCCATGAATATCACCTACAATCCAGAACAAAAACAAAAGAGATAGGCTAATTAGTTTGACCATATACAACAAGTAATGATTATGACAGATTGCCCCGACCAACCAACCCATCCCCCAATAAAGAAACAGAAAAGTGAAATGGATGTTTTTTATAAGGTAAATGTATATAAATAAAGGTACCAAGAAGGTACAAATATAGCAGACTAAACTACTGCCAGAAGCACAAAAAGAACTACATATGTCCTATCTCCTCTAAGAAATCTAAATACTCCTTCATGTTTTCAGTAACACTGCTTTTGCACCAAAAAAACAAATTCAAAAGACATCTCTATTTTATCCTGGATGCATATTGTTTTGTCCTTCAAAGCAAACTCTGTTTCTCTCCAGCCATATTGCCAATAAGAAGTGAAATGGATGTAACGAAGAGGAAGACACATAAGGAAAAAGAATCCTGTTATGAATATGAAATAACAGACTATCTGATATAAGATATAGTATTAGATAGATACAGTACAAGAAAAAATATTATGGTAATGACAAGATGATCTCAAGGGAAGCATAAAATGAATAAGTGATTCAAAAGGCACATCAAGTGAAGATTTCTGGAGACTAAATTCTCACTCTTTAAGGAACTGGAAAACCAATCTCAATGAAAACATGAAGACACTATTATATCCTTTCTTCCACATCCTATCAAATTACAGACAAACACATTAATCAAGAGCCATGTAATCTTATCAAACTACCACGAAACAAATAAGAGTCGTGCTACTTACTAAAGGCAAAAAAAAGAGCATTAGGAGCAGAGCATCATGTGATATATCAAAGCAATGTCATCCAAAAGCAGATATACTATTCAACTGTCTTCCACAAGTACACAAATATTTTCCGCATTTTACATTAAAACCACAAGCTACATCCCTGCAAGTAAGCCACTATAGTATATAAGTGGACGAACTATGCACTCAACCTTTAAAAACTATAAAATAAATAAAAAGTTCACAATTTATTCAAAATGAACAAACAGCTTGACGCTCTGCGAAATGAGAGAACCCTCACCAATACCTCACACATTTCACGTCAAGTATACTCATTTTTCAAATTCACCAACAATTTTTCACATTTAACAGCACAGAATAAACACCCAATCAACAAATTTGATGTCTTCAACTCATACAACTACAAGGGATTTGACAAAATCAAATGCAACTATTACCCCCTAAACAGTAAAGAATAGTACATGCAAACGAAATTTGCATAACCCTACATACATGTAATAATTATTGGCCTATGCAAGGAAAGTATAAGGCAAAGGAGAGAAATAGAATTTACCGCAGGCACAGATTCAACTGTTTCCCACAAGTATACAAATATTTCCACGTTTTACACTAAAAAGACAAGTTACAACCCTACAAGTAAGCCACCATAGTAGATGAGTGGACAAAATGTGCAATCAACATTTAAAAACTTAAATAAAAAAAAGTTCACAATTTATTCAAATTGAACAACCAGCTTTTCATTTTCTCCAGCGGCACGCATGCTCTGCAAATTGAGAGAACCCTCACCAATGCCTAACACATTTCAGGTCGAGTATACTCAGTTTTTGAATTCATCAACAATATTTCACATTTAACAGAGCGAAATATATATCCAATAGACGAAATTTAAGGTCTTCAAGCATTACAACTACAAGGGGTTTGACAAAATCAAATGCAACTATTAATCCCCTAAGCAGTAAAGAATATTACATGCAAAAGAAATTTGCATAACCGCTCGCCCATGTAATAATGATTGGCCTATGCAAAGAAAGTAAAAGAAGAAGGATAGAAAAAGAATTTACTGCAGAAACAGATTCAACTGTTCCCCATAAGTATATAAATATTTTTCTGCATTTTACACTAAAAAGACAAGCTACAACCCTACTAGTAAGCCGAGTGGACAAACTGCGCAATCAACGTTAAAACTTTTTCAAAAAAGAAGTTCACAATTTATTCAAAATGAATAAACAGCTTTTCATCTTCTCCAGTCTCACACATGCTCTGCAAATTGATATAACCCTCACCAATACCTCACACATTTGAGGTCAAAGAAACTCATTTACAAATTCATCAACAAATATTCACAATTAACGGTGAGGGCAATAAACAAATTTAAGTACTTTTTTTTTATAAGGTGAGGTAAAAAATTGAAGGACTTCTAGCCTTACAACTATAAGGGGTTTGACAAAATCAAATGCAACAATATAACCTCTAAACAGTAAAGAATATTACATGCAAAGTTAATTTGCATAACCCCCCATACATGTAACGATAGGCCTATGCAAAGAAAGTAAGAAAAGGGTAGAAAAGTAATTTTACCGCAGATCTTGATAGGGGCTTCAAGCTCCAAAAGATTAGGCTGCTGAAGGAAGATATCTTTAGAAGCAACACAGAGAGAGCGAATCTCAGCCTCAGAGAGCTGAACCTGCCTAACAGTTCTTGCATTCCTAAACTCCAATAGCCTGTTTATTATATCATCAAGAACTCTAGCTTCTATTACCTGCCCATTTTGTTGAGCCATCTCCCCTTCTTTATTCCTACTGTGGTGAGGTGGGGGGTTTCAATATTAAATAAAACCTAAAACTCCCAAGAAAATGAGGTCACAAAGAACCCATTTTTTTTTCTTGTGGGAAACAAGAGTGAGTGAAAGGTTTGATTTTGATGGATTAAATTAAATGAAATGAAATACTAATTGGTGGGATAAGAAGAGAGAGATATTTATTTTGGGGTGAGAGGGGCTGCAACTCCGATGTCGGAGTCGATGTAACCTGTGCTGCAGCCCTTGACCCTCGTGTGGCTCTATGTCAAATTTTGCTGCTGTACTATGAAGGTCAATCAAAATCTAGGGTTTCCTTAAGTTGGCGTTTGGATAATATTTATTCAAAAAATTGAGCTTTGTGGGTGGAAAATCAGTATTTTTAATTTTCTTTTGGACACCCCGTTTGGATTGACTTATAAGCTGTTTTCAGCTTTTTTGAGTGTTTGACTGGTCAGCTTAAAGTCATTTTGTGCTTAAAATAAGCTCAAAAAAATAATTAGGCCCATTTGACTTAGCTTATCTAAAGCAGCTTATAAGTCAAAAAAAATAAGTTAGACTACCCAACTTATTTTTTTTAGCTTATAGGCATAAGCCTATCCAAACAGGCTCTAACTAGGGAATAGTATTTAAAAATCTTTTTTTTTTCCACAACTGCATTATATTACGTCATAATATGTTTTACATAACAACAACATTATCAGTATGATCCCACAAGTACGGTCTAGGGACTATAGTATGTACTTAAACCTTACTTCTATCTTTACGGGTTAGAGAGATTGTTACCGATAGACCCTCCAAGTAGAAATGCAAGAGAAAATAAATGGCGCAACACATAGTAACACACACATAAGAATAATGATCTACGCGATACCAAAATAATACTACTACAGAAAAGGAGAAGAGAAGACGGAAAGGCTAGCCCCCTATTTCTCTCGCATACAACGCGACAAAACTCAACTACCTACTAATCTTCTATCATAATCCTCGATCCCCAAAGCTTCTTATCTAATGTCATGTCCTCAGTCTCATAATATGCTTTACATGTCGATAATTATTTGTTTTATGCGTCCATGAGATATCAACGCGACAGTTGCAATCCAGCTTGAAAAAACATAATTATAAGAAATACTATGTATATCAACAGAGAGAATTTAATTATATTATGAGTTAGCATATTTCGTGCGCAAGGGATGTAGACAAAGTCGATCTCTTTAAAATAACTCATCAATCTCCATATACTCACGAGTGGTATCAATTTTCCAATATATTGTCATTTTTCTTGTAACATTTGTACTACATTTTTTACATCTGATAATATATGAACCTTTGACCAATCCGCTTTTCAATACCAGTCGAATTGCTAATGCTTCAATGGTGATGACTTTTCCAAAAATTGAATAGGATTGTGAAAGGCATGAAGCAACTGGCCAAAGTTATCTATAGCTGCTATTTCAATGCTTACCTTTTCCTTTTCCACCTGTAGCATCTGTAAAAATGTTGAAATTCAATAACTTTAAATACTGACTTCGTCATAGTATTTGCATATACAGCACTCCATTTTATTTAAAATATTTGTGAAACACAAAATCACTACATCAAATAAAATAATGATCTAGACAAATCTTAACTTTAACAGACTCAGTAAAATGTATGTGTAAACCCTCAGGGGTTGGCCTGGTGGTAATTGGCTTGAGCCTTAGGGTGCTTCCTTTCAAGGTCTCAAGTTCGAAACCCACTGGGTGCAAACAATTTCTGAGGGTCATTGGACTAGGGGTAAAACCCTGAATTACCCATGGTGCACTTGCGGGAAACTCTTTGCCGAGGGCCTGTGCACCCCCGGGATTAGTCGGGGCTCAAAGAGACCCGGACACCCGGTGCTTAATAAAAAAAAAAAATGTATGTGTAAATATATTTTTCTTTTCAATTTCATCTTCAAACACTTTAATCTCAACTTTAATCAAATATATATCGTCTAAATGCCTAGTTGAAATTACACCTTCGGGCTACCATTTCAATATTTTGATTAAAGTTCAAATATAGAACTTCGGTGCTTATAAATTCATGGAAAATTAATATTTACATATATTGGAAGAGTATATATGTTAAACTGGACCTTATTTTATTGTATGGTCAAGAAAATACTCGAGGCTGGAAAAGTTTTGAAACTGATTCAACATAATGATAATGTTGGGATTACATTATTAGACACATTTACTTATAGTCTCTTGATAATTACCCTAAAATAAGTTGGGTATGAACAGCGTTCGAGAAACCTAGTAGAGCAAACAATACTTACAATTAGGGCTGTTTAAAACTGAACCGCCACCGATAACCCAACCGTAAAATTGGCTTATTGGTAGTGGGCTATCGGATTAGCAGTTGGGGAATGGATTAAAATTTTGTAGTTAACGGCTTATCGGTGCGGGGGCGGATTACACAATTTTCTTATTGGTCAAACCGTTAACCCGTTAAGAATTTATCATATTTATATTTTTACCCCTAAACATATAGAATATGTATTGTAAACCTAAAACACTAAAAGCTAAAGCACTAAAGTGAAAAGTCTGAACCATCAGTAATTATCTTCGGTAAATTCTTCCATTAACCATAAATTATTATTATTATTATTATTATTATTATTATTATTTTGTGTTGGAAGTTACTATTGCAATAATTGTGGTTCCAGAGAAAGGTGGTGAAGTGATCACCATCGGAATGGTTGAGATTAAACTTGTGAATTCTTAACTGTTAAGTCCTGCCATGTGGCTATGGGGCTTAATTGGCTTCCTAGTTGTTAAATTATGAATAAAACGTTTGTCTTTCAAGGCAAAAAAAAAAAATAGTAGTTACGTAATTTAACCGATATACCGCCCGATAATCGTCCGATAATTGCTAACCCGATACCGAACCAACTGATATCTTATCGGTTGGCTAGCGGATTAGTACTTTTAAAAGCCGATAACCGTTAAGTCAATCCGTTAAGCGTAGTTATCCGCCCAATCCGCCCGATAAACAGTCCTACTTACAATGTGGCTACGGCTACAGCTACAAGCCAAAGTGTTAACTATTGATAGATCGGGCAAATGGAGATTAAGAGCCTGTTTGGATGGGCTTATGCCTATAAGCTGTTTGCAGCTTATAAGCTAAAAAAAATAAGTTGGGGTAGTCTAACTTATTTTTTTTGGCTTATAAGCTATTTTCAGCTTATAAGCTGCTTTAGATAAGCTAAGTCAAATGGGCCCAATTATTTTTTTGAGTCTTATTTTAAGCACAAAATGACTTTAAGTTGGCCAGCCAAACACTCAAAAAAGCTAAAAACAACTTATAAGCAACTTATAAGCCAATCCAAACGGGCTCTAATTGTGAATCTGTTCTGTCTTTTATGCAAAGTTCATGATGAGTCTATCGATTTTGTTTGTGAATTGTGAGTTTACTAAAAAGTAATGAAGCATGGTTCTACAATTATGAAAAGGTAGTATTACGTTGCTACCTACTCGGATTATCATCTGCGGTACACTGTCAATAATTATAAGGAAAAATATCAAACTCCTCAGACCTTCAAAATTATCGGTGTTGAGTGTTTATATTCCATCCAAATAAAAAGAGATTTGAAAATGTTTAAGAAGATGAACGAAATATAATATAAAAGTATTGCAAGAGAGATTGCTCATATTGGTAATGTTATTACACCACCGAAAATTAGATTGGTAGTGAATAAACTTATGTTTTAATTATAGGCCATGTTTCTGGATAGTGATTGTGTTGTGTATGGCGTAGTTATGATTTTGCAGTTCTAATAAAGTTGTTTGTTACCAAAATAAATTATATTTTTCACATTATTATAATTAGTGGTTTTCTTTAAATTACTCGCTCTAAACTTTTCAAGCTTTACTGTCATGCAACTACTATTTCAAGACTAGCTTGTAATATCGAGTGTCAATTGAACTAAATGTGATTGTCATTCATTAGTCAACTTCACCAATCATCATTGTCCATCACCGTGGCATAACTGTTACTTATCATTAACTGTTTCCACACAAATTCACCACTAGCTATTACCCCCGACTACCATCACAATCCTTGCTAGCTACCATCGTCACTAATTTATAGATTGCGTTTCATCATACATAATATTTTAATATTACATAAATAAACTTTAATTATATGAATATAACAATATTTAGTTATTATTTCTTTAAAATTTAGTTTTAATATCTTGAAAAGAATAAATATTTTTAATTATCTCGGAAAAAGGCCAAAATTACCCCTGAACTTTGAAAAATAGTTCATTAATGCCCTTCGTTATACTTTAGGGCCAATTATACCCTTACTGTTATACTTTGGGTCAAATATGCCCTTGAGTATAACGGAGTGCCACGTGTCGGTCTCTCAGTGGCCAACTTATTTCCCCTCTTATTTTTTCATCCGGATCAAACAAATACATATCTGACCCAATCAATTTAGTACCCGACCCATCAATAACATATCATACCCAAATAAACCTAAACCTAACCCATCAATAACGCTGCTCTCTCTCTCTCTCTCTAAAAAAATGCATACCACCTCTCTCTATCGTCTTCAACCTCCATTTAATCATCAAATATTGTACATATATGCGTTTATCTGCTGCTGTTGTTATTCATAAGGTTCTTATTGGAAGAAGGTTCTTCATAAACTCCATAATCTTCGTTTATCTGCTACTGCTACTGTTGTATTTTCAGTTTTTTAAAGGCTTGTTGCGGATTGTTAAGTCTGAACATTAATGGATGTTGATTTTTTTATTTTTTATTTTGAAATCTGGGTGTCACGACCCAACCCCGTAGGCCGTGACTAGTGCCCGATCTGGGCACCCGAACCCATCTATCAAATATTATCTCAAATTCTATCAACTCATTCTAGTATATGGCGGAAGCCGACAAGGCTTTATTTCAAATTTAGATAATTTCCAGAAAAATTTCGGCAGAGTTTCCTTTGTTTTACGGACTATCCAATATACCCTGCACGCAGAAAATACCAACAAAAGCCACACAGGTCTAACCAAGTAATATATAAACATATGCGAACCGGCCGCCTCGGCGTATAGGATCGCCCAAACAACATATGCGGACCGGCCGCCTCGGCGTATGGGATCGCCCAAACGACATGTACATACATCCATACAGAAAGACCCTAACCCACAAACATGTCCACAGACCTCTAAACAGACCGACAAAATCATATGACGGGACAGGGCCCCGCCGTACCCATGAACGAATATATACAAATGCACTAATAAATATATATACCAAAAGTATAAGCTCCGGAAAGAGAGGAGCACTCCGAATAGCAGAAAGGGTGTCCTAAACAGGTGGATCACCAGGCTGTGCGTCTGTACCTGCGGGCATGAAACGCAGCCCCCGGAGAAGGGGGTCAGTACGAAATATGTACTGAGTATGCAAAACAGAAGGTACAGAAATAAATCTGAATAATAATCGAATCAGATATATAGAAAATAATACATATCAAAATGTTTATTTCCAAAGTATAAATTATGCATAGGGCACTGGAAAATGTGGTCGCCCGCCTGTCGATGGCGCCACAACACAGCATAACACCAGAAAGTTTCAAATCTCCGAATCCCCGTCACACATCACAACACAGCATAACGCCAAACACAGCATAACGCCAAACATAAGTGGAACCCGGCCCTCGAGCGAGGAGCACGGTGAACCATAAACACAGCATAACACCGGAATGTATCAAAAAGCGCACGACAACAGAACCGGCCCGGGAACCGGCGAACGATATCATAGTAGGCACGAGCGGAGTAGTGAGGAATCATATGCATAAAATCATTATTATAAATCCGAAGGATAAGTAAAATAGTCATATTCGAAATCGGAATAATAATTATCACTTTTTGATTCAAAGTTGTCGAATTTACATAAAGGGCGTCGCGGGACCCACGGACGAGTATAGACCCGAACTGAGCCCGCCTATGAAAAACATACCCATTATACATCAAGCAAACTCCTATAAAAAATTTTGGAGCGATCCGAGCCTCTATGCGAAAAATATGGCATTCAGAGATTACAAAATTCCTTAAAGTGAACATTTTCTATGCGAATTTCGGAAAGCGATTACTTCAAATACATCATGGTTCATATTTCATAAAAACATACATAAGAGTGCCAAAGAATATATATATGGATCATAACATGCTCGGATCTCGAATTTGGAATTCCCTTAAAGCTCTAATCTAGCCTATGTAAAACTAAGGCATGCCAAAAGAAGGAAGGTTGCTTTACATACCTCGTACGCACTTCCAAAATAGCCAATCTAAAGTAAATTTCCAATCTACGCCTCGGGCTCCCCAAGGTCTACAAATACGCCAACGAATACCAAACATTAGTTAAGGGCACTTGAGCCATTCTTTCCAACTAATCATTAAATTCTACAGAAAATTCGGTAGCACTTCCCCTATAAATAGGCCATCCCGAGAATTTATCTCGCTCAAAATCAACAACAACAACCACAATAACCAACCTAGCAACATCAATAATCAATTCGAAAGGCAAAACAACATTAATAGCTCTCTTTTACATCTTTCAACAACTTTCCAAATATTCGTTTCAACGGCTTACTTTCAAGCCACAATATCGTTCGTACATTCGATTATTAACCCAAATCCATACTAACAACATTCTAAACAATTCACATAATTTTTCCAACAAGCCAAGAATTTTTCTCTATGTTGCCCGAAAACAGTCCCCTTAGCCGAGCAACCCCTTTTTTTTCACTTTCCTCATTTTCAAGTCATGTTTTGTATCACAATCTACAATAGAACGATATGATTTTCATAAAATATACAACTTACGTCAAACGCACAACTAACCTCAAAACAGCCCACAAATTCTCAACATCAATCTTGAGTTATTAATTGCTCATTTCCAACTAAAATTCATAACAACGACAACTAAAACGTTAAGCGATACTAATGCGATCTTCGACATATTATACGACCCACATTCGTCCACACTACACATACATATATATTAATGGTTCTCATATATAAGGATTGCATTCAATGCACAAAGTTCTCCAAATCAGTCCGCACATTTACCATATCAATTTCGGGTATTTAACTCTCATTTCCAACACAAAAGTCATCACAACAACCATTTCGACGCTAAGCGATATTAATTCATTCTTTGCTACAAATTGGAGGCCATATACACGGCTACATACCCACCTATATACATACATCGATAGTTCTCATTCATTTCTTCACCCTACAACAATCAACATACTAAATAGAGTTAATTCTTCACTTAGTCACAACACCCATTTACACAACTTCACACACCATACACGACCCAACTTCCAACATACTACATTTCATGATTTTTCATCCATATTGACATACTATAATATGCATACAACATTTATAACTCAAAAACAAGATTAGATCTCACCTTTCTTCTTCAATCCACCAATAGGCTAGGGTTTGCAAATCTCTTAAATGAAAGACTTGATCACTCCAACAATGCTTCCAACTTACTTAGGGACCTCTAATTAGTTGATTTGTACCCAAGAAATATTTTTAGAGGGGCTTGATTTGGATTTGGTTTTCCATGGTCTTGGCCGTGAGCCATGGTTTTGGTTCCTCAACTTCTTGCTTTATTTTCTAAGTGTGGGAATGTGAAATGAGAGAAAGATGACTAAGTGGTCATCTTTTAAGTCCCCTTAAAATATCTCTTATTGTCTTTGGGCCCACACATGTGTTGGACCAATTAAAATTGGCCACAACAATGTGTGGGGACCACTTCAATCCACACATCTTCTTTTTTTTTTTTTTTTGCAAGAGTTTTAATTTCCAAATTTATGAATTATGGTCCCAATTTTTCCTAAGTGTTCAAGCTAACAATTTCATACACAACTTATGTCTCAAAATAAAATCAAAGGTCAAAAGTCCCGATTTCAAATCCCGGAATAGTCTTGGCCTTAATTTATCATAGTTAATCCGGGTTGTCCCAATGTATAAAAATACGGGACGTAACACTGGGGTTTTGCCCAACGTTAATGTTTGTTGAAATCTGGGGTTTTGCCCAACGTTAATGTTTGTTGAAATTTGGGGTTTTGCCCAATAGTTTTATATTCCTAGTTTATTATCAGTTGTTTGTTTCCCCCCCCCCCCCCCCCCCCCCTTTTCTTTGTGGTTCTGATATGGTTCCGAAGGGGATAGACAGCAGCGCAAATTTCATTTGTTGTTACCCTATGCTTGACTTAATCAATTTTAAAAAATAATTCCTTTTCATTTTTGGCGATAGACAATAATGAGAACTTCATTTGCTGTTTAGGCTAGATCATTTTGGGAGTTAGAAAATAAGTTTTGTCCAGAGTCTTATTTTGTCTACTCATTTACATTAATTTTTACTTACTAATTAATTGCCGCTTATTAAGATGATAAAAGCCAACTTATTCTTCCATCATGGTGGTGATTGGATTCGAGAACCACATGTATTGTATGAAAAGAAATGGGTTCACTATTGGAGAGAGTATGATCCTGATCTCTTATCTTATATTGACATTGTAAATGAGTACACTTTCCATTTAAGATTTGTAGGTGTCCAACAATTAATTGTTGCTGGACCATCTGGAAAGTACTTTGAATTAGAAGGTGATGAAGGTATTAGGAAATTATTATCATTTGTCTCCGAAGAATACCATGTCATTCATTTCTTTGCTACTGATGAATGTGAAATAGCTGTGCATGTTCCAAATATTCTACAAAGTGATGAATCATTTTTCTTAGTACCTAATTTTGTTAATGAAGTTGGGACAGATGTGCATGTTCCAAATGTTCTGCAAAATGATGAATCACTTTCTTTAGTACCTAATTTTGTTACTGAAGTTGGGACAGATTGTAGTGACACTGAGGATGATAATGGTATGGCATTTGATTGTCCAGAATATGATAGTGAAGAATTAGAGAGATGTGCTACCCACAAGAGAAGGGCTATCACTGAAAATTTGAATGATTTTAGGGAGTTAGTTAAGGGTATGACCTTCAAGGACATACCAGAAGCAAGGAATTTCTGTAGACTTTATGCACTGGCAAACAAGAAAGAGTTAGTTGTTGAAAAAAGTGATACGCATAGGGTGAGATATTCATGTGATGTTGTAGGATGCCCATTTATATGTCACATATCTGATGATGACACTACTGTTGGGGTGACTGTTAAGACTTTAATTCCTCATAGTGATTGTGGTGTAGTGTATGATAACCCACTGATCAACTCTAGTATCATAACTCAATATTTCAAGGGAAAGTTACAAGATGACCCAAAATACAAGGTAAAAGATATGAGGGCTGACTTACATAGAGTTTTTGATTTAAATGTAAGTGAAGGAAAATGTAAAAGAGCCAAAAGAGAGGTCCTGGAAACTCTGGAAGGTAGTTTTACAGATAATTACAAAAAATTGGAGGCCTATGCAAATGAATTGAGAGAATCAAATCCAGGAAGTGATGTTGTCATTAATTTGTCCAAGGAGGCACTAGCTCAAGGTAAAAGGAAATTTCTAAGAATGTATATTTGTTTCAAGGCCTTGAAAATGGGTTTTAAGGAAGGTTTAAGACCATTTATTAGGTTAGATGGTACATTCCTTAAAGGAAAAGCCAAGGGTCAAGTATTGGTTGCTGTTGGCCAAGACAGTATGAATCAATTTTACCCTCTAGCATGGGCAGTGGTTGATAAAGAGACCAAGAGGACTTGGAGCTGGTTCTTACAGCAGTTGCAACACTCACTTGAACTCCATAATGGCAAAGGAATAACCTTCATATCAGACATGCAGAAGGTAAACTACAATGTTTTTTATCTGTTTTTAAAATCTGTTTTTTAATCTTTCTTTTAAATCTGTTTTTTTATTTGTTTTTTAAATCTGTTTTTTTATCTGTTTTTAAAATCTGTTTTTTTAAATCTATTTTTTTATCTGTTTTTTAAATCTGTTTTTTAAAATCTGTTTTTTTATATGTTTTTTAAATCTATTTTTTTTATCTGTTTTTAAATCTGTTTTTTTTAAATTTGTTTTTTTTTAAATCTGTGTAAATATTGAGCATTGTTTGTTTCTTATATGTAGGGACTACTTGATGCAGTAAAGAATGTACTGCCTGAAGCACATCAGAGATTTTGTGTAAAGCACATTGAGGCAAATTGGTGCAAAATGTGGAGTAAAGGTGAGTTGAAGAAACTTCTATGGTGGGGTGCATGGTTCTCCTATGCTGAGGAGTTTGGAGACCAACTTGAACAGATGAAGCAGTTGGATGAACCTGCTGCAAAGGACTTAATCAGCAGGTATCCTCCAAAAACATGGTGTAGAGCTTATCTTGATACAGTCTGTAAGAATCAAGGAGTGGACAACAATTTTACTGAGTCATTCAACTCTTGGATACTTGAAGCAAGGTATAAGCCCATCATTGGGATGTTGGATGACATAAGGATTAAGGTGATGAATAGGTTGAGAGAAAATAATGAGTTTGTGAGTAAGTGGTATGGTTTGGTCAGTCCTAATACAATGAAGTTGTATAATGAATATTTGAAAATAGCCCAAGTGTGCAAGGTCAATGGCAATGGAGACAGTGGATATGAGATAACAGAAGGACATGATAGACATGTGGTGAATTTGAGGCAAAAGCGGTGTACTTGTAGGACATGGGACCTTACTGGAATCCCATGCCCATATGCAATCAGGGCCATGATTCACAAGAAAATTGACCCTATTTCTGAGATACATTGGTATCATAGCAAGGAGGCATTCAAGCTAGCATACAAACACAAGTTGCAACCGACAAGGGAATGATGCAGTTACTACCAGCCAGTTGGAGGCTAAAGCTCAAGAGAGGATTGGGAAATTGAATCCAAGAAGGGGACCTAACAATTGATTTACCTTTATGAAATGTTATTATTTTTTGTGAATTATGGTGATGTATTTACTGCTTAAGACTTGGGGTGTATTAGTTTTTGGGGTTATAGTGTGGCATCCATACAACTATTGGCTTATTTTGTGTTGTGGTTGACAGTTTCTTTAGCATATTTATGGTGTTTGAAATGTCCAGTAGTTTTGTCGAATTGAATTATGTTTAGTTTTACTGTGTTGATGAATGTATAGTTGTGTTGTTGAGTTGAAATATGCAGTTGTAATGTGTTGGTTATGTGCAGAAACTGTGTTAAAATATGCAGAAACTGTGTTGAAATGTGCAGAAATTGTGTTAAAATGTGCAGAAACTGTGTTGAAATGTACAGAAATTGTGTTAAAATGTGCAGAAAATGTGTTAGAATGTGCAGAAACTGTGTTAAAATGTGCAGAAACTGTGTTGGTTATGGTTATGTGCAGAAATTGTGTTGAAATGTACAGAAATTGTGTTAAAATGTGCAGAAAATGTGTTAGAATGTGCAGAAACTGTGTTAAAATGTGCAGAAACTGTGTTGAAATGTGCAGAAACTAATTTTGTTAAAATATGCAGAAACTGTGTTAAAATATGTAGAAACTGTGTTAAAATATGCAGAAATTGTGTTAAAATGTGCAGAAAATGTGTTACAATGTGCAGAAACTGTGTTGAAATGTGCAGAAACTGTGTTGAAATGTGCAGAAACTGTGTTAAAATGTGCAGAAATTGTGTTAAAATTGTGTTACATGTTGACTTTTGAGAATTTGGGCATTATATTAAGGACTTATTTAACAAATTTCGTTTTAGTTTGAAGAAATTTTCTGGGCTTACGCCCCAACAAAAAAAACTCGCCCCAAACGCCCGGGCGTACGCCCCGAATTGCTGGGCGTACGCCTTTGGAGACTTTCGCCCCGACCCATCGCCCCGGGGCATTTTTGGTACGCCCCGCCCCAGGGCTCGCCTCGAAAACGCCTTTTAAAACACTGGCAGAAACTGTGTTGAAATGTGCAGAAATTGTGTTAAAATGTGCAGAAACTGTGTTGAAATGTGCAGAAATTGTGTTAAAATGTGCAGAAAATGTGTTAGAATGTGCAGAAACTGTGTTGAAATGTGCAGAAATTGTGTTGAAATGTGCAGAAACTGTGTTGAAATGTGCAGAAACTGTGTTAAAATGTGCAGAAACTGTGTTGAAATGTGCAGAAATTGTGTTAAAATGTGCAGAAACTGTGTTGTTTAATACCAATAGGTGCCTGTATTTTCATTGTTAAATTAGGGGTTTGAGTTTTTGTTTAATACCAACAGGTGCTTACAATTAATTTTCATCATTGAAAAAAGAATAAGTAGAGAAATAAGCATGTACAATTTGAGGCAAACATATATTTTGTTCCCATATGATATCATTTATAGGAGCAGTTACAGGCACTTCATTCAAGTATTGGAAACAAAACATCATAGCTTAAGAGAATTATAGACACAAAAAGCTCCCTAAAAGCAAATTTACACATAATATTAGCAACACTAAATTAACAAGTTTACACATAGAATAACAACAACAAACTAGCTTACATACCAAGACTTCAACTCCTAAACAAACACTTCTACTCCTAAACATCGTCATCTACCAAAACAAGCCTTTCACTTCTATTACTAGACCAAGCATAATTCATCCCAAATTAGCGACAAAAAAATCCAACTAATACGGCCAATGAAATCATAAACAACATCTTCAACTTCAACATCTTCTCTTCCAATTCCCTTGATTTGTTCACTTGAGAGTTATTTATAGCCTCCAAGTTATGCACCTTTTCTTCAAGTTCTCTTTCGAGCTTAACCACATTCAACAACTCTCTTAAATTGTCCATCTTCACCGTAGCCACTTTCAATTTATCCTTCAAATCACTTATTTCCAATAAAGCATTGTCTACAAAATTATCTTGCCACTCTCAAAAACCACAATTTTCAGCCTGTCCAAATCAATAAAATACGAAAAAATGATCAACACTTTAATGAAACAACAAAAATAAGACTCTGGACAAATAATTCAATAATAACACTTACCTTAGGTTTAGGACACTTATAGAATATCCTACCAGGATTTGAAGGTGTTAAACAACACAGTTTCTGCACATTTTAACACAGTTTCTGCACATTCTAACACAGTTTCTGCACATTTGAACACAGTTTCTGCACATTGTAACACATTTTCTGCACATTGTAACACAGTTTTTGCACATTTTAACACAATTTCTCCACATTTCAACACAGTTTCTCCACATTTCAACACAGTTTCTGCACATTTCAGCATCATTGTGGTCACCTCTAAAGCTTATTTCCCTTCTACCTGTTGGTTCTTGTGCTTTCTGCCTCATTTGAAGTCTTGTGGAAAATTCAGAAATCACTATGGGCCTTAGAAAAGGGTCTTCATCATCTTTCTCAACTGAAGGATATTCAAAGTTAGGATATGGGGTGCTGCTACTAGAATCAACAAACAAACCAAGAAATGGACCCGAATTTAAAATGAAAAAGAAAACAATAACAACAACACCAGTTGAACGCATATATATACAATCACTACCTTCTTGAGCCTTTAAATGGTCTGAATTCGGAACATGAAAAGCCTAGGGTTTCTAATAGAGAAGTCAGCTATGGAGGTTGAAGACATAGAGAGAGGTGGTATGCATTTTTTTTTAGAGAGAGAGAGAGAGAAGAGAGAGAGAGCAGCGTTATTGATGGGTTAGGTTTAGGTTTATTTGGGTATGATATGTTATTGATGGGTCAGGTACTAAATTGATTGGGTCGGATATGTATTTATTTGATCCGCATGAAAAAATAAGAGGGGAAATAAGTTGGCCACTGAGAGACCGACACGTGGCACTCCGTTATACTCAAGGGCATATTTGGCCCAAAGTATAACGGTAAGGGTATAATTGGCCTTAAAGTATAACGAAGGGCATGAATGAACTATTTTTCAAAGTTCAGGGATAATTTTGACCCTTTTCCGAAGAAAATATCATATTGAGAAATTGGAAATTAATCCTTAAAAAAAGAAAAAAGAAAAAAGAAAAGACAAAGTTGGTGGACTCTTCGCTTTCCGGTCCGGCCGCGCTGATGAATACAAATAGGAAGAATCAATTATGGCGTGCCCATTCAGCGCCTTATTTCATTCCATAAAATAATTGGGCTCTAACTACGGGTTTACAAAGAATGTTTGCTCAATTTTCTCTGAATTTATTCATTTTCAGCTACAAGCCCTAGCTTCCCCTGCCTGTCTCTCCATTGTTTCTCAATCCAGGTGATAATTCTCTGCCCTGCAAAATTGCGCTTTCGACCTTTTCGATTCTCTTTTCTGTGATCTAAGTATTGGGTATGTGGAGTTTCAAGAATGTTTTATTCCTGAAAGATGTTTCTTGTTTGGGTCATGATTGTGTTGATATATAATTGAACACGATAATTTTTTCTGTTTAAATTTTGATTACCCCTGCTCTGGAATTGTTGTATATAGTGTAGCAGCCATAAAACTTGAGAAGAAATGGAGCTTGAATGCTGAGTTGTCAAATTTGTTATTCTCAACCAGCTTAAAGGACTTTCAAACAAAGTTTTTAGAGTTGACAGTATTTTGACTCCTTCTATGTCATTGATGTGCTGAATAGATGTACTTGTTGGATATTGCTGTAAGGTTAATAATGATGGTGAAACATGTATCTATAATTCTATATCGCAGAGCCTATACCAAAAAGTATAATGTCCATTAATGCTGCATAGACTTTTCGTGAGTACATTTCAAACTAAAGTTTACTGTTTAGATTTACAGATCATGGCTTGACTTACAACTTAACTAAGGTTTACCATCTACTGCTTTCTTGCTTTATTCTTGTTGTTGACCTCTCAGACGGTATAATTGATGATCAGGGCAGATCTAATGTATCGGTATTAGGTTCATCTGAACCCAAAACTTTCGGTGTGTAAAATTGTACTAAAATCTCAATAAATACTAGATTTGAAGTTTGAACCGATAACTTTAAAAATATAACGGGTTCGGTGCTAAGAACCTTAAAAAATTGAACCCATAAAATTCCAATCCTGGATCCGCCTCTGGTAATGATGAGGCTTCAACCATGCACTTCTGGGTCCAATTCTAGTGAATCTTCCCCTACCACTTTGATATATGTCATTGAGGCAGCATTGCTCAAACTCTGCATTTCTATTTATTAGTAGTTCCTTCAAACAGTTGGCTAACAATAATACATATTGAAACAGATGGAGCAACAGGAGGATTCCAAGTCTGAAATAAAGCAGTTGCTGGGAGCTAAATGTAATGGCCATCAAGTTCATGTTTCTTGCAATCCAATTTGCTCATTCTCGCAGCAAGAACATAGTATGTTGGATTCGAGGCAAAGGTCAAAGTCGACTATGAAACTTTGTGGACTCATAATCTTCTATGTAATGGTCATGGCAGTGGAGACCATTGGCGGGGTAAAAGCCCACAGCCTCGCGGTTCTAACTGACGCAGCTCACTTGCTTAGTGACGTTGTTGGATTTTCTATTTCTCTTTTTGCTGTTTGGGTGTCCGGCTGGGATGCGACCAAAGAACACTCTTTTGGATACCACCGACTTGAAGTTTTAGGAGCCCTTATTTCTGTACAGCTGATATGGCTTATCTCCGGTTTTTTGATTTATGAAGCAATTCAAAGAATGTTTCAAACAAACGCCAAAGTGGACGGGAAGCTTATGTTTGCTATTGCTGCATTTGGTCTCGTTATAAACTTCATCTCAGTTGTTTGGCTTGGCCATGATCATTTTCTCCATAGCCATTCATTTAGTCCATGCAAGGATCACGATCACGATCATGATCATGATCATGAAATGCAAAAAATGCATCCAAGAAATGAAGAAGAGAGCTTGAAACTGGTAGCAGCATCCTCAAGTTGCAGCAAACATTCAAACATAAATATCGAAGGGGCTTACCTGCATGTGATATCTGATTTGATACAATCTGTTGGAGTGATGATTGCTGGAGCTATTATGTGGTACAAACCAGAATGGTTGGTGGTTGATCTTCTATGTACTATTTTTTTCTCTATCTTTGCTCTTAGTACTACGGTACCCATGCTTAAAACTATCTTCTCCTTATTGATGGAGAGGACACCAAAGGGAGTTGATATTGTTCAACTCGAGAATGGCCTAAAATCTTTAGCAGGAGTTAAGGATGTTCATGACCTGCATGTTTGGGCTATCACTATAGGAAAAAATGTTTTGTCCTGTCATGTTGTAGTCGAACAAGGATTTGACCAGTATGAAATTATTCAGAAGGTTAGGGAATATTGTGACACGACATACAGTATTCATCATGTAACCGTACAAGTTGAACCAGGTTCATTGTAGATGGTATATATTACTTAATTCGTCTTTCTCTCTATCTCTATTGTTGGGCATAACTTTCTCTGTTTCCTTGATAGCATAATTGATTTAGTGAATCTTTGGGTAGGGAGACGATTGCCAACATAATTTGAGAATTTAGGTGTTTTGTTACCCAATTTTCTAATGTTTTTCAAGTTCTCAAAGGGTCAAGACAGCAACAACTATAAAAAGTTTTAATTTCTTTTCCAATCTCTCTTCCATTATAAAGACGATATCTGGAAAATGCCATGTTTTCTTTGGATAGTTTCTATGTTCATTCTAATCAGGTATTAATCACCAACTGGAGTTTCCACCTTGTGCCTTTTGCAATTTGAGAGGCCACCTTTAACCAAGTTATCAGCCGCCCACTATGCGACTTTGTCTGGGGGTAAGGGACATTTTTGTTTTTGCAACTTGCAAGTCAAAACAACTAAAAAGAGATGGAGACAGCCACAAGAATCGAATTCAAGCGTTATTTGTTAGTGCATTGCTCGATATGTTTGCATCAAAGGGCAACTTTATTATCTACTGTAATGTGATTAGGCTTTTTTCGAATCTTCCCATTTTCGGCAATCCCATTAATGTCTTACAAAGATTAAGGGCGTGGTTCTATTTTTCTCGTTTCCCTAATATAATTAAGTCGAACTTTCTTTCTTGCATCTTTTGACAATCAGAAAACATTAGCGGTCTCTTAAATCTATTAAGAAATGCCTTGGAGATGAAATAGGTCGAACAAAATAATGAGAAGGGACAGAAAGGTTTAAGAGCGGAACAAGTATAGGACTTCTATAAGGACTTTGAATTAAAATATCTCTTACATTACGGGTGACAACATTGTAAGTACGTGTAGTAGACTAAACATACTTTTCTTCTCCGTACTATTCTTTCTTATAACTTCTTTCTTTTTCTTTTCCTCTTCGGTTTGTAAAATATAAATCGGGACTCCGCCTTATATAGCATCTCTCTAAAATTATTCATATTCAACTTTCCTTGCTTTAAATACTGACACAATTTTGTAAAGGAGAAGGCAAATTGACAAGAAATACTGAGAGAATAGCCGAAATTATTAACAGAAAATACAAGATAACATGCTGCCATTGAATTAACAGCTCATGCGCACCATGTCCTGGAAGATTAGAGTTAATAATTTGGTCTTGCCAACATTACCAGTAGGTAAACAGTGAAACTGTGTATCATATGAAGTATAGGTCGTCCTAAGCCACTAGCCAATTGACATGCACAAGCTCTTCTGTTTTATCAATCAAGAAATCTACAAGCCTCTCTTACTCTGGGTGAAGGAAAAAGGGGAAGAAAATAGAAGAGAGAAAAGAAACAAGGGAAAAGCAAAAGTTTATGCGTTGCTACAAATTCTATTTCCTTTTTGAAACATCAACTCAAGTTGAACAGCAGCCTCTCTTCACATTTGCAGAGGTATCATTAACGTTGATGGTTGTACCATGACCAGGAGTTGCAGTGCTCGTGGCGGCTTCCTGGGCTGCCAATGCCTTCTTGCTAATGATATGGTATATATCTGTCAATATAGTCTGAAAAGCCTTATCAACGTTAAAAGCTTCCAATGCTGATGTCTCAAGAAATGACAGTCCTTCCTTCTCAGCTAAAGCTTGACCATCCTGTTCAGAGACTGCTCTAAGATGCTTAAGGTCAGACTTGTTTCCAGCCATTATGATCACAATATTAGAGTCCGCATGGTCTCTCAATTCCCGTAGCCACCTCAGAACATTGTCAAATGTTTGCCTCTTTGTTATGTCATAGACAAGGAGGGCTCCAACTGCTCCTCGATAATAAGCGCTGGTAATGGCTCGGTATCTTTCTTGCCCCGCAGTGTCCCATATCTGGGCCTTCACTGTTTTTCCCTCCACCTGTATCATAAAGTTGAATTAGTAAGAGATGTCAAAAGAACAATAATTTTGTATTATCCTCCCATTTCCATGCCTTAATAATGAGAAGAAATAAATATTGCGGCTGGCAGAAGCAATTTGCCTCACGAGTCCACAATAGGGCTTACAAAATTCAGAACTTCACTCACAGTACAAGATCTTTTTGACCTACATGACGCAATAAACGCCACTAAAGACATCTAGTTTTGCTGTCAAACATTTTCATTTTAACAGCAGAAAATAGCAGAGTTGTATAAGGTCGTAATTGTTAAGGTGTCAATGCCAACTCACAAGCCGTCCTACTTTTCTCTCAGAGGCAGATCAATCCATAACCAAGACGATTCAAACGTAAACCACAATTACCGAAGTTACTTCTCTCCTAACAAGAATGTCTATACAAAAGTCGAGCTGCATATACGCAATTTTATCTTGTGTATACCTTGAAATATGACTGTTTCAATAGTCTATCAAAGAATCAAACTTTCTTGGCGTTCATTCAGTAGATGATCATGTCTGAGGGGTTTGTTTTTTCTTTACAATGGAAAAAGAGAAAAACTAACTATGATAAGTCATTTAGTAAAAATAACATATGATCATGGAAGTGGAAGTCAAAATAAGAAGGAACAAAAAGAGAAGCCATCATCGGTTTCTTCATGTAAATGACAGCCACATTATTACATTAAACTGTCAGCTCGAAATGAATAAATGCTCAATATCAACAGCTCCCATCCCATGATTCAATAATCTCTGACATTATTCACATCGCAAAAAACATAATTCCAATAGCTTAAAATTAATCATTCATGTTTCATAACATGAAGCAATGAGCAAATAAAATTACATCATGAGATTGATAGAAACCTGAAGAGTTCTGGTGGCAAACTCAACACCAATGGTGGACTTTGACTCCAAACAGAATTCATTCCTTGTGAACCTGGATAAAATGTTTGATTTCCCAACTCCAGAATCCCCGATCACGACGATCTTAAATAAATAATCGTACTCATGATCCACTCTATTCGCCATTATCACTTTGATGATCTCTTCTCTCTTCTCTCCCAAAACCTACACAAAAACAAACGATCGACAACATCCCGATCTAATCGTATCCCAAATAAATCCTATTTGATTTTCAATTACAACACAGCGAAATGTATGCCGATATTGTAAAGCTTACCGGAAGGAGAGATCAGAACGGCGTCGTCCGGAGGAGAATGAGAGAAATGGTAATGACTATTATGGGAGAATTGTTCTAGTTTTGAAACGGCCAATGTGCGCACTACTTCTTTTCCTCATTTTATCATTCCTTCCTATTTTTTGAATATATACATTACTCGGTCCAAGAAAAAACGAACAGTTGTATACTTGTATTATTATTACTAGTACTAGTAGTATAGTACGTTTATTTTTATTGAAAGAATCAAACACTTTTTCCAGGCTTTACTTATCGTGACGAAACGGTGACGTTCTGGTGGAGCTAACATAAATAAGAGGTGTTTGGCGGAAGACTTTGGTTGGCACTGACAGTTGCGGGGCTGGAATGGGAATGTTTAATGTTAAAGTATTCCTTTGGATTTAATTAATTAATTCATCGTATCAAACGTTAACAGGCAAACAATTGGCATCAATTTTTACCCCTAAAATATTATTTTGTGTTCCACCACCGTTTTTGATGTTAACGACACCCTATCATTTCCAAGGAGAGGTTTTTATATACCTAATATCCTCTTAGATTTCTTTTTCTTTCTCCTTTAATTTAATCATCAACTGTTAAACATTTGTTAATCTGACTAATTGAGATTCACAAAATAGACACTTTCATATACTCCTTCTATTCATTTTATGTAAAAAAATTTGATGGCATGAGATATTATGTATCAAAATTATCCTTTTAAATATTTGATGGTGAGAGTTGTACGTATCTTTCTTTTTCTCTTTTCTTGTAAAAAAAGAATCTTTATATCAAATGTATAGTGATCACAAAAATAAGTCATGTCAATAAAGATAAAGTGAGAATATTAGCATTAACTATTTTTCAAGAAAATGACATTTTAAGAATAGAGTTAAAAAAAAATGCGTAATATAATATGTGGGAGAGGATTGCTAGCTAATAGCATTCATTGTCAGTCATAACATAATAATGATAACAAATATAAAGTATTTGAGTGGTAAGTAAGCAAGTATGCGTTTACTTTCTGTTTCGTGCGTCAACCATAGCAATAATGCAGCATTATGGTCTCATCATGAAATGTCAGAACTATATTCCTTCACTAAGAATTAAACTCAATTAAGTGATCAACCGAAAAATGAAAGACTATGTAGACTTAAACAAGACTTCTTGAAATATATGTGCAATCTATTGAGAAATAATAATTGCACAAAAGCGAGAAGTGAAAAAATTGAGTGGAAAAGAATTTGGTAATCCAAAAAAAAAAAAAAAAAAGAGTACAGCATAGAAAGTACACGATTTTCTTTAGGAATTAGCTCTGACTCAACCGTGACTATAACAAAGCTTAATTGGCTACATTTTACTCATATTCGAGTCTACTCTTACGAGTAAACCATTTGCATATTCGAAATAATATACAGTGTGACGAAATGAAATACAGTATATTTTATTTCACCTCACACCAAATCAATCAATTTAATCATTAGAGTTACAAATTAAATGTGTATACATAACAATTAACTACAGTTAAATAATAAAACTTGATATGCAAGACATAAGTCTTGTATCGTTTACTTGGTGCACCTTTTGTGTACGTGTTATCCTAGTCCTGAAATTTCAGTTTTACGTTTTTTCCCAACCCGTTTAATACATATGAGTATATGACAATAGTGGAATCAGAATAAATTGCACGGTTTTCCCTTTAAATGGGTTGGTCTTTAATTTTTGCCCTCAACAATCAAACTTATGTCTAAGAGGCATGAATTCTTTAAAGACGCGGGGTATAACTTCAGATTATTATGACGTGAAAATATAAATTTATGCCTGAAGAAAAAGTTGTTTACTTTGAAGAGCAAAAAAATTAAAGACGGGCAGCAAATAGGGAAAAAGTGCAAATGGCCCGTTTAATACATATGATAGTAGGAATTTTACCATGTTGTAGCTAACTATAAGAGGTATTTAAGTATAATAAGTACACTTTAAATATACTATCATATGTAGTTACATATACTACCATAAATAGCTATATTTGTGTATTTCATTTCTCTTGTTTCCTCTTTCACTCTCTTATTTCCCCTCCTAAAATGATACGCGCATTGACCTTCTCTTCGTCGTGAATGTACATTGGAGCTGCTTAGCCGGCAGCATACTTCGTCTGTGCGTGTGTGATTTGAGTGCTGACTATCTCGGGTTGGGGAAGCAGATCTGTGCGTGTGAGATTTTAGATCTGGAACTTGGTTACCGGTGCCGCCGGCGTCTCCAATCTTCCTCCTCCACCGTCTTCGCCGCTGGTGCTCCATTACCGGTGGTTGATCTCGGTTCACGCCGCCGGGACTCTATTACCTGCGGTTGATCTCAGTTCACGCCGCCGATGCTTTTGTATAGATCTTCAGTTTAAGAATCCGACAAGAAACAAAGTAAAGAAACTCGCAGTAAAAACAAAATCTGACTAGATCTAAAAGAATCAAACCTTTTAGATCTCTCTTATGCATTTATTGCAGATCTGTATGAATGTAATGTATCTTTTGAGTTTATTCTTCATTTTTTTTTTACAGTAAATACAGTGTAAATACATAGTTGAATACATTTTCAACAAGATCGCATTTGTATGATCTCGAGTGAAGTTGTTGTAGATCTGTATGAATACAGTGCATTTTAATTTTTCAAGTAAATACAGTATATTCTTAAATGTATTTGAGTGTATTCTTCATTATATGAGTGTAAATACATTATATTTTGTATTTCGCGGAGATCTGACCGGATTTGATTTTAAAAGACAATGCATTTTGTATTTTTGCCAAAGATTTGAGCTGTTTTGACTGCATTCTTCATTCTTGAGTGTAAACATTGTGTATTTTTTATATTCTCTTGTATTTTTGTCTTTTCGAAGGAGAAAACTGTGTATTTGAATACACTCGAAACATGTGAAAGATAATTGTATTTGACTGATTGTATTTTGAAAATGTGTATTTGAATACACATAAATATACCCGAAATAGCTATGAATTGTAATTAAGAAAATAATAAATATGGTTGGTTAGAAGCCTAGAAACTATAACTATTTATGTAAGCTACCATGATAGTATCAGCCTTAATTGTCATAAAAGGCCCATCAAATGATTTACAATCCCATGGACCAGTGGCCCATATAACTCCTCTAATGCCCAACTTATAAACCAGTCCACTGGACTCTGGTCCGGGTCTGTTAATGACCGAAACTTGCCAACAATCTTTTTTCCTTTATTACCATCTGCACACGCACGAGTGTCAATTTTTTCGGTGTTATCATTTTCACAAGCAAACTGATCAATTCTTGAAGATGAAGAAGGAGGATACCGTGAAGCTAATTAGCGCTGAAGGTTTCGAATTCATAATTGATAAGAAAGCTGCTATGGTTTCACAGACCATTCGTAACATGCTCACTTCTCCAGGTCAAATCTATTTTTTTTAATTTCAATCGGGGCTTTGTTTTGGACCCATTTTGATTTAATTCCATAATCATTGTAATTGGACCAGAAATGTGATTTCTTTGTATAATTAAAAGAAACAATTAGAGCGATTGTTAATTTCTATTTGGTGCTGATGTCAATTGGAATGTGTGATTACACTTATTTTGAGCCGGAGGGTCTATCGGAAATGACCTCTCTACCTGCACAAAGGTAGGGGTAAGGTTTGCGTACATCTTAACCTCCCCAGACCCACTTGTACACTGGGTATGTTGTTCTTGTTGCTGTTGTTTGGCAATTGGAATGTGATTGTAACTATTTTTAATTTTATTGTTACAGGGAGTTTTGCTGAGACTGAGCATGGGGAAGTGACTTTTCCAGAGATTAGCACTACCATTCTTGAGAAGATCTGCCAGTACTTTTACTGGTCCCTTCAATATGCAAGGTCATATCTTTATTTATTTTGAACACAATACTAGTACCATGTTCTGTCTTGTGTTGTTTCTTAATGATAGAATTCAGGCTTACCCTTTAATTCAGAAGGATTTATAACTACAATGGGCCTCATTTTTCGATGTGTAATTTGATAAATGAGCGAGGAGGTTACCTAACAATAGCATGGAAATGCCATCATATGTTGTATACATGTTTTAGCCTTTTCAGTTAGTAGCTTGTGGGCCCTAATAGGAGCATTTGAATTATGGTGTTCTTGCTGTTCAAGATTTTCGATATCAATTTTAGTTCTGGAGAACCCCTTACCCCTCACAGCTTGATGAACTAGCTGTAACTAGGCCATGCTCATATACTTGTATTGATCTTTGCAAATCCCAAGCTTTTCTTGGGGAAGAAATAGTCTTAGATATGACCACTTTTATTATTGAACTGAATATGGATTACAATTATATCAGGTTTCCTTAAAGCACCTTCAAGGAGGTCTTCATTTAGATGAGCTCGGCCTAATATAGACCATGATATATAGCTTTGTATCCGCAAGGTTCCAAGACGCGGTAAACTGGATTTAGTTTGTTTCTTGGTTCTAAATGGCCGTCCTAAGTTTTTCCTGCGTTTGGCATTACGCAATTGGAGTTAGAAATCTTAAGTTGCTGAATTGTGGTCTTGATTTTCCTTATTGGTTGAAATGAGGCGATAAGTCATTTTCAGGTTTATAAATCATGGAAATTTGGGAGGTATATAGGCTTACGCAACTTCATCAAGGAGAGGCTCACGTTTTACTAAGTAGGCTCAAAGAAATGAATGAATAGGATTGCAGTCTAGCACCAATAGAGGATGCAAAGTCAACAGGCTTTTCACCTCTTCAGCTTCATTTTTCAGCAAGTAGTCTCAAAGAAATGAATAAGTAGGGTTGCATTCTACAATCGAACCCAAAGAAATGAATGAGTAAGGTTGCAGTGTACAACCCAAAAACAATGCAAAATCAAGAGGACTGTCCACCTTTACAACTTCATCTTTTACCAAATAGGCTCGAAATGAATGAATAGCGCTGCAGTGTACAACCAAAAGAACACTGCGAATTCTGAGACTTATGTCCTCTTCAACTTCTGGTTATGATTTCTCTTGCTGAATATTTACAAATTTTGGGACATTCTGGTGTTACAATCTATTGTGGTGCAACTACCTGCTTTAAATCAGTAAATCTTTAACTGTTAAGATTAGTCTTCTTTGAATTCCTTGTAGCTTTAAAAAAAGCATTGGATTTTTATAAAAGACGGTTATCACTTTAAAGTTTAATCTAAGACGATGCTTCATTTAATCGCAAAGGTGGGGTAAGGTCTGCATACATCCTACCCTCCCCAGACCCACTTGTGGGACTATATTGGGTATGTTGTTGTTGTTGATCCTTCACTGAATCGAATTTTGCTTCATCTGCGAGGTTGGGGGCAAGCATTTGAGTGGTCAACATGCTTTGGTAATTTGTTGTAAATAGAGATTTTCACTGAAATAGTGCTTCATCTCAAGAAACACAAGTAGGCTTTTCCAGTATCATGCTGCTTCTCTGTTTGTGATGCAACATATCTATGAGTTAGTGAGCTAGCTGCTAATAGGTCTTAGTGTTCCCCTTTTTCGTGGATCACATATCTAGAAGCTCCAACATGAGCTATTATTATGTATTGATATTCCTATCCTTTTGATCTTATGAAGTAACTCCTTCTCCTTCTTATATGCCGTTGATTTTGTTTTGGTTGGGCCTGCCAAGGTAGGAGTAAGGTCTGCATATACTCTACCCTCCCTCCCGAGACCCCACTTGTGGGATTCCATTGGGTATGTTGTATTTTGTTTGGTTGGACTTATATGGATTTTTTCTTCTGCAGTGGCAAAGAAACAGAATTTCATATTGAGCCTGAGATCACTTTGGAATTGATGATGGCTGCCAACTATTTGCACACCTGAGGTATTACTTCTTGTTGTCGCGGCAAAATTCCTGATTGTGTAGTGTTTCCTTATTCTTTCTTGGTAATACTTTACGAGCCAAATATTCACATATCTGACCTATCATCTTTATTTTTGTGCAATTGAATCTTTTCTGTCGGGATTTATAACTGCTTTGTGTTTCATTTCTTGATATACCCCCCTTAGTTTGTTCCTAACTGAGTGATTGTTTTCCAGGAACAATATTACTTTGGGGCCCTAAGGTATAGAAGTTCGAAAAAATGCTGTTTCTAGCATCGAATTGCCATTGGAGCTTGTAGAATGTGGATATTTTTTAGTTGTTTCTGAAGTTGGCACTGTAACTTTTGGTACATAAGTTGTCTTTATCTGCTGGAGAATGTAATAGTATTTTAGACATTTTGGGGCCTCAGTTCTATCTGTTCTATGACTAACCCATTTTAACAGCAGAATTTATCCCCATGTGTATGAATGTTCATGTATCATGTGGTACTTGAATCTTTACGGTACTCTATACTCAAGACAATATTTGAAATGTTTCCTGATATCCTCCTTTAAACCTTTTTTTTATATAACTAGTAATGGAATCCTTATTGATTGAGCACTATGAGAGGATTCCTTGTGAATTCCATCTGGTATGAAACATAAGAGGATTTTTTGGACTTTCTTTTAAGCATTGCATGGTACTTTTTCAATATAATCTTACCTTATCCAAAAAATTCCATGGTCCAAACTAATGCATATCTTCTTACAGGCTAATTCGTGTTATTTACAAACTTTCAATGATTAAAACAAGAAGGGATAAGGACCGCAAGGATCAATGGCTGATTTCAAGGTTCAAAAGCAGTGACCTATATAAGTAACATAGAAACAATTTTACCTTTGCTCCAAGGTTTCCTTTTTAAAACGATGCAAAACACTTGCAAACAGACCTGCTGTGAGGATTGTACTATCATATTTAAGACGTTGTCTTCAAACAGACCTGCTGTGAGGATTATGATCCTCGAAATAAACATACATACAAGTTGTAAAGTTTTACATTTCTCCTTTTCTATTGCTTGACGTCCAATAAGTGGGATAAAATTTGGTGCGTGCCCACAAACACAACTCAGAAAGTCTAGAAAATGAAAACCTACTATGAGGGTGCTCCTCGAAATAGAACATATCAATTTTACATTTCTTCTTTTCTTTTGTTGTCTATTAGAAAATAATTACTATATGAAAACCAACAGCAACTAGTGGACGTGCCGGAGTGGTTATCGGGCATGACTAGAAATCATGTGGGCTCTGCCCGCGCAGGTTCGAATCCTGCCGTCCACGTTTACCTTTTTTTCATTATACTAATATTTTTATTTTATTTTTGTTTTATAATTTTTGCATTTAGCCACCTTTCTCTACCTTATTTTTATCAAGTAAACTAGTTTCGACATACGCGCTTTGCCCTTGACCAAAGAGCTACAATAATTTATATAGAGAATTACACTTTCTATTTGTCCTATAATTTAATTTAAATGTGAAAAAAAAAAATCAAATTTACATGGAAAGTATCGCTTTGGCATACAAATTTACTTAATTATGTGGTACAATTTTTTTAACTTATAGGTGAATATGAGTGCATTCTTACTTCATAGTGGGCGACACCGCAAATATATGTAAAATCTAGGAGCAAAGTCTTACTCAGTCTTGAATTCCTAAATATTAGGATTTCTTTACATAGTTTAAATAAAGAAAAATTTAAGTTAGCAAATATTAGTTGATTTGAAAATCCTACATATTATGTACATGGCAGTTCTAATAATAAAATATTTAATATATAAATTTTCATTGATTTCAAAGTCCTAAATATTAGAAAATAAATAAATTTAGGGGATTATTAATTCTCTACTTCTAAATAAAAATTATAAAAATTATTAATTTACAGTTTTTTCTAACATAAAACTTATTATAACTAATTAAATAAAAAAAGAAGTAAAATTTATCATTTATAAAAGGGTTATTCGTTGATCACAAATTAGTTATAATGCTCAGTTGTTTTTAACTTTAAAAAGATGAGAATTGGATTTTTATATATTTTTTAAGAAAACATGTTAACTTCTTTTTTTATCATTTACCTTTGAATAATTTGTGTATGTTATTGGTTAACATTTCTCTCTGGGCAAAAGATTTGTATATTGAGTCATTTAACAACTACTACTATTGTTTTGGAAATTTTTAAAGACATTGAATAACAATTTTTGAAAATACTAATTCAAATAATGAAAGAATTTATGTTTATATAAGTAAAATATTAAATTTTTAAATATTATGAGTTCTTAGATAGTTCAATTTAGGAAAACTTGGTATCAAAATTTTCTTTAATTTGATAGTATTAAATAACTAGAAAAATTATTAAATGACAACAACAATAACATGCCAGCATAATCCCACATAGTGGGGAAATCTTGTCCATTTTTGAAATCTATTCTTAAATTTTTAGATTTCAACTTTTTTTTTTTTGGTGATAATTGATTTGGTCATTTTCATACTAAATTAGATAATAATAAATTGTTTATAAATTTAAGAAATGTAGCGCAGCACAAACGTGAATGGAGTTCATTTTTACTTTATACATATGCACAAAGAATTTGAGGTGGCTTATAAATTCGTTATTTTTTTTTAATGTAAAAGTGGTTTAATCGTTAACAATAGATAGAAAACTTAGAGGAAAAAAATAATGTTAACAGGATATATTTTTTTTTTTGTTTGTAATAACATAAAGACTCCTAAACCTAAAAGGAACCCAAAGCGGTAAAGTTTTCTAACGTGACTACATAAAATTTAGTTAACTTTAAAATTCTAAATATTAGAAAAATAATCAAATGACTATTTTGTCTAGTGCAAAATCTTTTTTTATTTTTTTTTATTTTTTAAATGAGAATGTATATTTCGCTAAAGGCGTTCATGCTTTTAACACAGTGTGTGTGTCCGTATTCGATCACTATATAGTTAAAAAATAAATAGTAGTGATAATATGGCTGATACTCATATACCATATACCCTCTCGCTTTTAAAATATTCTGAATACTCATATATTGAAAACATCAAATATTAGATTGACATAATTCTATAATAACAAAAAGAGAAAGAAATACATCCGCAATATAATATATATGCCAAAAAAGTTTTACCCAAAAAGAAATGAACCACAAGAATACACATAAAGAACAAAATAGTATTACTTATTATATAAAATTAAACTACTCCTAATAACTTGTAGTAACTGTTTAGAACAAATAAATTATCATAAATGTTGCTTCCGAGTGATCCGAAGTCGTCTTATCTAACACATTGCCAAAAACATCACCTTAATAAATTAGATTAACATAATTCTATAATAACAAAAGGAGAAAGAAATACATCCACATACATGCCAATAAAAGTGAACTACACGAATACACATAAAGGACCAAA
The DNA here is from genome assembly GCF_019175385.1 of Lycium barbarum. Classification (NCBI taxonomy): domain Eukaryota; kingdom Viridiplantae; phylum Streptophyta; class Magnoliopsida; order Solanales; family Solanaceae; genus Lycium; species Lycium barbarum. The sequence continues at coordinate 166,921,163 of NC_083337.1, forward strand.
TATTACTTATTATATAAAATTAAACTACTCCTAATAACTTGTAGCAACTGTTTAGAACAAATAAATTATGATATATGTTGCCTCCGAGTGATATAAAGCCGTCTTATCTAACACATCACTATGTAAAACATGATTTCAATCAAATATAGCAAAAAGCAATATGTAAAATTTGCTATCCATAGATAGTTACATTGAATTAATAAGCCAAAAGACAAAGAAAAAACTCAATATGAAATTGAAAATCATACCTAATTATAGACCGTCTTTGACTTGGTAAAGATCACCTTAATAACATGATATGTTCCTCCCTTTGTTCCTACAAATTCCAATTTAATTATAATATAATTAATTACATATAAAAATATTTAATATCTTCATTCATAAGATGAATCTCCTATATTTTAAGATCCTATTTAGCTTATTCAATAAAAGAATAAATTATGCTCCATTAAAATACTTATTTTAATTTGTTGTGTTTATTTTTTACTTCCAGAAACATATTGATATATGGCTTTCTATTGATCATATCAAATATTTTTTTATTGTTTTTTTAGCACGTACAAATAGGCAAGTGCTTTATTAATACTTAGTTCTTTTTCTTTCACTAATTTGTACTCACAGAGTTATATGTTGTAATTGTAAATTATTAGTTCTAAACTCAAGTATATCATGTAATAAAAATAAAACAAAAAATAAAAATGTACAATATTAAGTGGATTTGGTTTTAAATTCTGATTTAAGTAAGAAGTCTCCCAAGAAATAATTTAGAGAAAGTCTCCCAAGAAATAATTTAGGTGTACCTTTTAACCTAAATCTCATTGAATTCTAATATCTTCTACACTGGCAGACCTAGGTCAAAACATCATTGAACTCTAATGCTCTTTTTTACTTTGTTTTTTATTTTCTTTTATTTGTTTGTACATTGTCGTATTTTTATTTCTTTCATGAAAAATATCCTCTGATCACATGCATACTGTTTAGGGGATTTAGTCCTATAAATGCATGGAGAAATTAATAAATAACACTTATAAAAGAATATCTCAATTTCCATTGTTTATACTAAGTTGGTGCAAAACTAATTAAGTTATATTTTTCAGTCTTGTTACGAAAGGAACTCCAAATAATGTTATAGTGTTGCAACGTTACTATTATACAGATATCATAATTCTAACTAAAAAAAAAAAAAAACATTGATCACTTTCATTGACTACAATGCGTAGTTTTATGTAGAACTAACTTTGGAAAAAGAAAGAAAATTATTCAACCGTACTTTAAGTTAAACAGGTAGAAGTTATACCTCAAAATAGTTCTTGCATCTATGGAGCGAGCTTTCTCCTGCTCAAGCTAAAATTTTGGTTGATTATCAAGTTCTTCACAAAGAGAATGATGCGCCTCCTAAGTTGACTCTAGATGTTTTACATATTGCATGCCAGACGTATAACATGGCACATTCAGTGTAATTATTCATGGCCTATATGTATTTCAAACACTTGTTAGAAATTAGAAAAAGAACTGAAAACATAATTTTTGACACAGACAGTGACAACGACTTTTTAAAATATCTAAATAAAATTCAACACACATTAGGCGGATAAAATCTCAAATCACACGAAAAAGATCGCTAAGAAATAAAAGCTGCATCTTGTATTCAATTTGATCATATGCATATAAGTGGACAAGCATCCTATGCACATCTAATTAGAATGAAAAGAAATACAAAAAAAAAAAAAAAAAAAAAATGACAGTGACAACGACTTTTTAAAATATCTAAATAAAATTCTACACACACTAGGCAGATAAAATCTCAAATCACACGGAAAAGATCGCTAAAAAATAAAAGCTGCATCTTGTGTTCAATTTGATCATATGCATATAAGTGGACAAGCATCCTATGCACATCTAATTAGAATGAAAAGAAATATAAAAAAAATTAAAAAAAAAATTCAAAGACATTAGAACCATTCGCCAACAGTGAGAACGTACAAATAAGCTCTATATATATAAGCAATAGGCGGCTGAAAATTGTATATAAGGTAAGTTTAATTCAATTCAAAGTCTTAAATATTAGTGTTTTCTACCTATGTCCAATAAGGAATGATTTAATAAGTTTTTTTTTTCTATTTATGTTTTAATCCTAAATATTAGGCAAATAAAAAATGACAATTTTATTTACTGTAAAGTCTTTTAATGAAAGGAAAATTTTTTAATTAACATTTCTAAAGTTCTTCATGCTTTTAATATAATATAGATTAGGGGCAAAAGAGTTAGAAAATTACTAGTACTGGTATTTCATTCAAGAAAAAGATAAAAAAGGAAAGGCACTAACAAGAGGAAAGGAAAATGGCAAAGATAAAGAAATTGCATTGTATCAGATTCCCCAGCCTACAAGTCACATTTCAAGCATGCAAAATCGATATTCGTCTTTTGCTAAACGATAGCGGTCGTTTATAATACAACTATTTATAGTCTGTGGAGCAATATATCTCACGAGTATACAAAAGTGGTTTTGCACAAAATGGTATTCAGTAGCTTTAACGGTGTAATAGGATGTTTATGTCACGCCTCGAATCATGGCCTGGGCGTAACACGGCACTCGGGCCTTGCTTGCATGTGTCCGAGCGAATCTCATGGCTTGCTTGTCAACATGGGCATCAAAACAATATAGTCTATATGATGCAATTTAAATGAATTATGAAAAATGTAATTTGCAGAATAAAGTCTTGAAATTATCTCATGGCATGAAATATCATGCAAACATAATAGTCTGCAAACATGAAAGCATAACTGACTCTGTGAATTAACATTTGTCTATGAAATCTCTAAAACATGTCTGAATACTAACTACCAGGACATGACCCTGGACTACCATAAACTGAATACTAATGCAGACTCCATGTTGAATCCCGAGAGGAGTGGGGCTCACCAATAAGCTGATAACTGAAGTGATCCTACTGCGCAGGTGTATGCTCCTGAAAACCGGTATCTGCACCGTGAAGTGCAGGCCCCGGGCAAAAGGACGTTAGTACATGGTGAATAGTACTAGTATGTAAAACCTGCTGAAATGAAGAACATGGCACAACATAGGTATAGGACATGAATTGAAACCGAATATAACTTGAACATGAGCATGAAACGTGAGTAAAGTCTGAAAACAGTAAATCAATGGAAATACATGTATGTAAAACTGCTCGTAACGTGGGGAACGCTATAGTATAACCGACAACATGATCTGGTACTTGCGTCCTACCAGCAGAACACTCACACCTTGCCAGAGATATGAGATTTAAGTAATAATAAGCATGTAAGGATCCAAACTGCATAATGAAGGTGTTGCCTCATTGCTGACAACCCTTATCCTACGGTGGCTACGTAGTTTCAGGCTATCTGAGCCCTCTCGGTTAACTAAGCAATTCCCAAAAACATGAACATGATATAGTTGGCTAAGAAGCCCATGATTTTCATGAAATAACTTGTAATCATGATTTCACGAAATAACTTGTAACATGGTTTCATGAAATATCTTGTAATATGGTTTCATGAGATAACTTGTCATAGTCTTGCAAACATGTTGTTGATTCATGAGTAATAACAATAGTTCATAATTATATATAAATAATTGACTTGAAAACATGCTTGTAACTTGCTAGATAAAATCATAAAGTTTCATATAAACATAATGAGAACACATGAGGAAGAATTCATGATTCATGGATTAAGCTAGGGTTCCTAATAACCGTAATGGAAGATTAGGAATCAATAACAAATATAGATACAAAATTCATGTACATAAATACATAAATACGGGCTACCAATAAGTTGGGTTTAATGCCCTAGGATTTGAACTTCATGGATATCAAGAAACAGAGCATGGGGAAGAACGTAGAGATTCCCACATGTGGATGGAAGTTCTACATACCTTAGTTGCTCCAAAACTTGAATTAGAGACTTGAGTTTTAGAGAAGATTTCCTAAATCTTGCTTAGATTATTAGAGTATATGTTAGAATTGAGTTGGAATAATTAGAGTAGGCTTACCTTGGTGTTCTTGATGATGGAAGAGGGTAGGAGGTCGTTCTAGGGCTTGGAGTAGGCCTGTGCACAAATCGGGTCAACCCGAATTTCCGAACCGATTAAAAAAAATCGGATAATTCAATTTGGATAATACAATTTGATTTCGATTTACAAATGCAATTGTAAAATATTACGGTTTAATTGTTCGGATACGGTTGGCTTCAATTATCAACCGAACCGACCCGAACAAACCGAATTTATATGCCACTATTGACTAATACTCTAATAGTTTAACTATATATACCCTTAATACTTAATTGTGAAGTAATATTTATTTAACTTCAGTAGTGGTGCAAATGAATGTCTGCATGCACACCTTGCACTGGATATTCATGGCCTTCTTGTTGGCCTCAAGCTGACTCCCTTTTGGTCTTTCATCTTTTCAGCGTTCTTCTCACGAGCCATCTTTGCCTTTTGGCCATTGCCTCCACCCATGGCTTTGTTTGTTCTTTGATCTTAGCCTGTACAAATTAGAGTTTTTTTTTTTTTTTGAGGATGCAAACTGAGTTATTATGCTTGTCTGCTTGAAAGTTGTAAGATGCTGGATTATTAATTTGGTATATGTAATGTGGTGTTGGCGGATTTGTATGCTTACACAAGTTGTCAAGCTCTTGTTTTGCTATTTATATGCTATTATGCTTGCAAGTTTATGATTTTTTCTTGGTTAATGTCTTGGTTATAAGGCTGCAAATTTAGGATCTCATTATTTTTTGTTATGTTTACTCTAAAACTGAAATGAAAATAGTTACTTGTTTAAATTTTGAATAAATTGAACAACCCGATTTGTGTAACCGAACCAAAATAATAAAAAACAAATCGAATTGAACCTAGAATGGATCAAGTTTGGTTGAGAATTTTAGAAAGTCGAAATTCAAAATTTCAACTCGATGATGGCCAAAATCGAACCGAACCGATTCGTGCACAGGCCTAGCTTGGAGGAATGAACATTAATGATGTGAATTGATACGGACTAATATATACTGTTCTGGAAAATTAAAATTTCTGCCCAGTTAAATACTGGCCGTATTTTGAAATACGGTCCGTATTTTGAAATACGGTCTGCACCGCGTCTCTTCAGTAAAATGGCCATAACTCTTGGCACAGATGTCCGTTTGACCCCCATAATATACCGTTGGAAAGGTATTTCAAATATCTACAACTTTCATCAAGGAAATTTTCCCAAATTCCAAATAGGTTTTGAAATACGGTCCGTATTTAACCATTTGACATCCAAATGCCAAATTCCAGAATGCTTAGAAATCCTTGGTACCAATTTACGACTTGAATTATGGCCCGTATACTAAAATACGGTCCCTGTTCATGGGCGTAAACCCCCATCTTACAACTAAACAGGGAAATTCCAATTCGCACATTCTTTATCTGATTTTCTAAGTTTAGGATCATGGTTAAAGCTTACGTTAAAGGTACGAGGTGTTACAGTTTAGGTCCACTTTCAAGTAGAAATATTTTTTGTGAGATAATATATATTTCTCACCAGAGAAATGGAACATAATTCCAATCGCAGCAAATGATATTGTAGTATTAATTATTAAAAAATGTACAGTTACCTTTTCAATTTAATTTAAATGGAGCATCATGGTCACTGATCAGTAAAAATTCATATAGCTTAATTGAACTCAACTTGTTTAGACCTGAGACGTAATAATAATGGCATTATCGTACTTTTCTTCTCCCTCTGTTAATCTATCAAGTCAGGAACTCATTTTATCTTCCACAGGATTTGAAGAGTAGGTAGCTTGTTGGAACTCAATAGTTTTGATTCGAATATTGTATACGGAAAAGGGCCAAATATACCCCTAAACTATTGGAAAAGGGCCAAATATACCCCTCATTATACTTTGGGTCCAAATATACCCCTGTCGTTATATTATTGGTCTAAATATACCCCTCGTCCGTTAAAGTTGTCCAAGGTGGACATCCAATCCTACGTGGCACCGACATTTGATGAGGTGGATGCCACGTGGCATGCCACCTCAGCACCCCTAACCCATTTTACCCTCCCCTCTATTTGTTCTTCCACCACTAAAATTGTCACGACCCAAACCGATGAGTCATGATGAGTGCCTGATCTCTAGTGACCAAACACCCCTATGCTCGTATCTGAATAACACTAAATAACAAGGGCCCATAAATAGCTCAATCTGAACTATACTGACTCAAGAAAGGAGGACATTATGAACTCTGTACAATCTGCATATATATAAGCTGGAAAGAACAATGAAAGCCGACTAGGCCGCTGCATATGCTGTACACAAAAGAATAGAAACCGACAAGGCTTCATCACATTTCATCTACATACAACTGTCTACAGACCTTTACTAGAATAAATGCTATAGAAAGGATGGGACAGGGCCCTGTCATACCCATATGCATATCTACATCTCAAAAGTAGCATACCAAAATGAACTGCAGCTCCGAATCAAGTGGAGCGCACTGACCACCATTGGATGAAAAACCTACTGAGATGGACAACCTGTCTGTCTACCTGAACCTGCGGGCATGAACACAGCCCCCCAAGCAATAGGGGAGTCAGTACGGACAATGTACTGAGTATGTAAGGCATAAGAGTAACATATACATAAGAATCATGAACGGACTCTGAAACGTAAAAGCTAAACTGTTTGTCTGAATGCATCTGTATGACTGAATATCTGAAAGTATCTACATAACTCTGTATAACTGACAATGCCTCTGTGGGTGTATAATATGCATGCTCTCAATGATAATTATGTGTATGTATATATAGGTCATAGTGCTGAGGAACGTTCAGCCCGATCCATATCTCATATCCCATCGGCCTCTCTACAGCCATCATCAATATTATCAATATCATCATCACTGTGCACCAGCTGATCAGGTGGTAATGCATATATAACGCCTATACCTTTTCCCTCATACCCTATATACATATAATATACGCGTATATAACGCCTTCTGGTCACGGGTCAATATGCATATGAATAAGTGAATGCAATGCATAAATAAAATGAATACAGGACTCTCGGAGTGACATAAGGTCGTACTGCCTCTAATATACATCTTTGAGCTAATATCATCAATATAAGAACTTTCAAGAACCATGAACAGAAGGAACAATCATAAAAGGGGTACAGGAACATCAATGACTAGAGTACTCCTAGTGCTTCTAAGAGTAGAGTAATATGGAAGCTCGTTTACTCGCTTGTTCGTTCATACCATAAGATCGTGCCAAAATGAAGGAAGGATAGCCTTAACATACCTTAACGTCTCCTTAATCACTTAACGCCTCCTTCCAAGTTCGCGAAGTCTACATTCAAGAGGAATCACACTAAGGTTAGGTCTAGAAAACACTACTTAAGTTCCAACTAGCGTAATTAACGAATTAACGCAATTTGGGCAGCATTTCCCCTATTTTGTCGACTTCCACTATATTATAAAATAGCTCCCAATCAACAATAACATTATTATCGATTCCATAGGCTTCATTTAATTCCCAAAACTCCTTTTCATATTCAACACATAACAACAATTTCAACACAACTCTATATACACTCGTATACCATACTTTCTCATCATCACTACCGCCATTCATAACAAGATGGCACTCATTTTATTTTATTTCCAACAATTCCCAACTTCTTAAGAGCTCTAAAACCTTCTCCCTATTATATTTAACAAAACCCAAGTGAAATCAAAGATCAAGAGGCAAAAATCAAGAGAATCAAGTGTTGAGAGGCTCACTAGGGTTTGTAGAACCCAGGAATTTATTTGGTGTTGAAGTTGGGGTTTCACTCAAGTGGGATAGTTGATTCAAAGCTTGATCTTGTGTGATTAAGGTAAGTTTTCACATCTATTTTCATGTTATTAAAAACGTCTAGTTGTTGAATAACTTGATTGAGGGAAGAAAGAAAAAGGGGAAGTTCAAATGTGGGTTTGATGATATTATGAGTAATAAATTGACTTGAGTTGTGATTGTTGGAATGTTTTGAGTATAATCTTATTATGAATGGTGGTAGTGATGATGAGGAAGTATGGTATACGAGTGTATATAGAGTTGTGTTGAAATTGTTATTATGTGTTGAATATGAAAAGGAGTTTTCGGCATTAAATGAAGCCTCTCAATTATGGAATCGATGATAATGTTATTGTTGATTGGGAGCTGTTTTATGATATAGTGGAAGTCGATAAAATAGAGGGAATGCTGCCCAAATTTCGTTAATTCGTTAATTACGCTAGTTGGAACTTAAGTAGTGTTTTCTAGACCTAATTTAGTGTGATTCCTCTTGAATGTAGACTTCACGAACTTGGAAGGAGACGTTAAGGTATGTTAGGGCTATCCTTCCTTCATTTTGGCATGATCTTATGATATGAACCAACAAGCGAGTAAACGAGCTTCCATATTACTCTACTCTTAAAAGCACTAGGAGTACTTCAGTCATTGATGTTCCTGTACCCCTTTTATGATTGTTCCTTCTGTTCATAGGTCTTGAAAGTTCTTATATTGATGATATTAGCTCAAAGATGTATATTAGAGGTAGTACGACCTTATGTCACTCCGAGAGTCTTGTATTCATTTTATTTATGCATTGCATTCACTCATTTATATGCATATTGACCCGTGACTAGAAGGCGTTATGTACGCGTATATTATATGTATATAGGGTATGAGGGAAAAGGGATAGGCGTTATATACGCATTACCACCTGATCAGCTGGTGCACAGTGATGATGATATTGATAATATTGATGATGGCTACAGAGAGGCCGATGGGATATGGGATATGGATCGGGCTGAACGTTCCTCAGCACTATGACCTATATATACATGCACATGATTATCATTGAGAGCATGCATATTATACGCCAACAGAGGCATTGTCAGTTATACAGAGTTATGTAGATACTTTCAGATATTCAGTCATACAGATGCATTCAGAGAGGCAGTTTGGCTTTTGCGTTTCAGAGTCCTTTCATGATTCTTATGTATATGTTACTCTTATGCCTTACATACTCAGTACATTATCCGTACTGAATCCCCTATTGCTTGGGGGGCTGCGTTCATGCCCGCAGGTTCAGGTAGACAGACAAGCTGTCCAGCTCAGTAGGATTTTCATCCAGCGGTGGTCAGTGCGCTCCACTTGATCCGGAGCTGCAGTTCATTTTGGTATGCTACTTTTGAGATGTAGATATACATATGGGTATGACAAGGCCCTGCCCCGTCCTTTCTACAACTTTTATTCCAGTAGAGGTCTGTAGACAGTTGTATGTAAATGACATGTGATGTAGCCTTGTCGGCTTCTATTCTTTTGTGTACAACATATGTAGTGGCCTAGTCGGCTTGCATTTTTCTTTATAGCTTATATATATGCAGATTGTACAGAGTTCATGATGTCCTCGTTTCTTGAGTCAGTATAGTTCATATTAAGCTATTTATGGGCCCTTGTTATTTACTGTTATTTAGATGCGAGCATAGGTGTGTTTGGTCACTAGAGATCAGGCGCTCGTCACTACTCATCGGTTTAGGTCATGATCCTTCCCTTCCACAACCATTGCCACCACTACCACCATATAGTTAAGGCTACGAGAAAAAATGTCCTAAACATTGTAAATATATGTCCTAAACATTATCTTATTGATTAAGATTAAAAAATTAATTCTTTTTTGATATCTTATGAATTTACGTATTGATCTGAACATTGTCTAATAACTTCATAGAAAAAGGTAATTATTGTGTTCAGAGAGATCAAAATATTTTGATTGATGGCCATTTCGGAATATTGAATCAATTAAGAAAAGAAATTAGAGGGGTTGTAATATTTCAAATAAGGGGATGTGAACATTTTTCGCTTGCCATGAGACTGCATTTCGTTTGCTGATTCATTTATGTGGATAAGCCATTGCTTCCCTCACTAACGTGGAAAGAAAAAAAAGGACAAAAAAATGAAATGGAAAAAAGAGGGAATCTGGCCTGAGCAACAAGGATGATTTACTTTAAATGGATGACAAATAAAATATTTGATAAAACTAATATAGTGTGTAAAAAGTTTGAACAGTTACTTTTTTCAATTTGCTAGATTCTGTTTGAGTTTCATTTGCTTTTAAATTTTCTAATTTGTTCTCCTGACTATTTATTTGGACCATATTAGATGGGAAATTACAAAGCTAGCTACTTCTTGGTTAGTTATTTCTGCCTGCTCAGTTAGCGTAGACGAGGAACTCTTATCTGACTACTGACTTTTGCAATGAATTTTTACTGTCGAATCTATTTATACCACAGGGGCAACCTCATTTCTCTTTACGATATACCAGTATATTATAGCGTACTATGATTAAGATTTTATATTAGAGCTCTGGATAAACTGAAGTGGAGAACTAGAGCTCTAACTATATAGCGTTAGTGGTGGCAATGGTGGTGGAGAGGAAGGAGATTTTAGTGGTAGAAGAACAAATATAGGGGAGGGGTAAAATGGGTGGTGGCATGCCACATGGTATCCACCTTATCAAATGTCAGAGCCACATAGGATTGAATGTCTACTTTGGACCACTATAACGGACGAGGGATATATTTGGACCAATAGTATAACGGCAGAGATATATTTGGACCCAAAGTATAACGAGGGGTATATTTGACCCTTTTCCAATAATTCAGGGGTATATTTGGCCCTTTTCCGTATTGTATATATGTGTTAAAAGTTCATCATATAAATTGATTTTGAATCTAGTTCAAATGAATTATGCTATAATTTTGACTTCAAATCAATAAAATTTAAATCTTAAATTTGCATGTGTTCGGATAGATTTTCCGAGATATCTTTGAAGGCGGGGAGGTCTTTTTGTTAGCTTGTATTGATTCGAGACTGACAGTGCCATTTTAGAGAAAATTCTGATCATCCAACTTGACAAAGGTATACCACTCATGAAAGAGTATATAGATAAAAATGACATATTTTCAAAAAGAGATATCATTATTGTATATGAATTGAACACATGAAAGAGAAAATGGGGTCAGCACTAAGAAAGACGGAGGAAAAGACCGTATCCGAATCTCAGAGTTGTAGAAATATTATCAACCTTATCTTTTTAACTTTGTCGAACCAAAACAAATATTATATAAATGAAAAATACTAATCCTTCAAACATGATATTGTATACGGTAAAAATCGGATATATGCTAAACCGGCAAGATCGGAGATAGAGTGAAGAAAGGAACAAGCACGAGCACGAAGGCTTTCTTTCGAACCGGAGGAGTGTTTGATCCGAGGAAAGTGGGGGAAATCGATTGGTCTGGTTTCTCCATAGCCGATGTGTTCGTGGCCGTTGGCCCGGTTGATCGTGGCCGTTGGCCCGGGTTGTCGTGGCCGTTGGTCCGGGTAATCCGTTACACAAATGCCACGCGTAAGACCGTTCTGCCACCTTGTACTGTCAATCGTACAGGTGTCAGTTCGTACGACCAACCTTATCCATTTTAGGGTTTTTATTTATTCAAAAGAGCTTTATGTTGTATGAAACCCATGAGGCAAAACTATAAATAGGGGCCATTACCCTACTTTTAGGGGTTGACTTCTTGAGTTCTAGAACATTGTAATAACAAAATATATCAAATCTCTCTCTCATTCTCTGATTTTGGTCTGGATTCAGTGTGTTCTCTAGCTTTGTTCAATCAAACAAGTACTCAATATATTATTTAATATACGCATTCAGTACAAAACATCGATTGCTACATAGATTATCATTTACATATTCATATTTATCTTTCTTCAACCAAATATATTAAAGTTCAATCACATATCCTATACCTCACATACAAATTCAATTGATTATCCAAAATCGGGGTAAACAGATATATTTCGGGCTTTCGGCTATCATCAGTCATCACCCATTAAGATCTATAGGAAATCAAACGTTAGTCCAACATACTACAGAATATAATTAAACGATCTGATCTATAATTCGTTTCTTCATAAATGATCGTAAAATCTTAAAGTAGTTGATTGTACAAGTGCTATAAGCTCTTTCTGTATACGGTGAAAACCGGATATGAGCCAGAACGGTGGTAAGGTAAATCGGTGATAGAAAAGGAGCGAGAACATACCGGGTGCTATCCGGTCCTACCCGGGGAAGGCGTCTGTACCGGAGCTAAACGAGTCTGTCTTCTCCGTTATCGAAACGACCAAGTCTGCTGATCCGAGCGTCTGTGGCCGTTGCCCCGAATAGCCGTTGGACCGAGTGGCCGTTGGACCGCATAACCGTCGCATGCGGACCCCGCACCAGTGGCGTGCTGCCATAGTCAACTACCTACCATGCGTGTGTCAGACGGCGCCGTCAGTCTAATCCCACCAAATCCGTGCAGGGCTGTCCTTGTCATGATTATTTTATTAGTCTTCATTTGTGTGAGATCCAGAGGGTGGCACTATAAATAGGGCATGTCCTCCTCCCTTAAAGGGGCTGGTTCCTACATTTCTCCAAGAACACTTGTAATATAATAGCTCATATATACAATCTTTCCTTCAATTTCTGATCCGGCCACGACCGTTTTGTTCACGTTTTTAGCGTATTTAATCCATCAAGCATTCTACGCTGTTCATAAGCACTTGTGTTCGTAAACAAATCGCCATCACTAGCCATTTCATTAAAGAACTCTTGCATATATATTTTCTCTATCTCATATATATATTAAGATCCAAGCACATATCCTATACTCGCTTACAAATTCAATTGATTATCCGATTTCGGGGTAAACAGTTTGGCGCCCACCGTGGGGCTAGGATAATAGTGGCTTTCGATCTTGACTTAATCACATTCATCAAAATCGAAAACGCCCCTGCCCGTATCTACGAAAACGGACTAAAAATGGCCGACGCTGAGCAATCCGGTCATGTCAACAATACCGAAATTGTGGCGAAAAACGCAGGCAGCGGATTACCGAGATTGTCAAACCCCGCTGACCCGAACCCGGTCTATTCAAGGGAGGGACTCGACCGGCAAAATACCGTGGATCAAGAGAATGCCGCCCTGCTGGCCACCGATCCTCTAAATACTCACAATTCCGCTACATTGTCTCGGACCCAGGGCCAAGGAAACCCGGATGCGCCAAATGACGGTGTGAGCTTACGTTTAATTTTTGAAATGTTGTAGGAACAAAGAGCGGCGATTGCCGAGCAAGCAATAGCGATTGCCCGGTTACAGAGCGGGAAAGGTGAACCGGGGCCGGAAAAGGCAAAGGATACTGCTGAGATCGGAAGAAATGAGACACGAATGGTTGAGAGCGACGGTTCCGGAGCCGGCTCCTCTACCGAGGTTCTAAAGATGCTCGAAACTTTGGCAAAACGGGTAGATTCGACCGAAAAGAGGGTCGAGACATACAATTCTCGGGTGGACCAAATACCGGGGGCCCCACCTTTGTTGAAGGGGCCGAATTCGAAAAGGTACATTCAGAGACCTTTTCCGCCAAGTGCGGCCCCGAAACTGATCCCGAAGAGATTCAAAATGCTCGATGTACAGAAGTATGATGGCACAACGGACCCGTACGAGCATGTGACCTCATATACCTGTACCATAAAGGGCAATGACATGGAGGAAGATGAGATCGAGTCGGTGTTGCTGAAAAAATTTGGCGAAACTCTGTCGAAGGGGGCGCTAACATGGTATGACCACTTTCCCGAGCATTCGATAACTTCCTTTGAAATGCTCGCCGATGCCTTCGTAAAGGCACATGCCGGTGCAGGCCCGTAAGGCCGATATCTTCCGAATAACCCAAAGGGACGATGAGCTACTGCGGGAGTTCATTAACCGGTTTCAGAGGGAACAAATGGAACTCCCCTCGGTACCTGAAGAATGGGCCGCGCAAGCTTTCACAAAGGGGCTCAACATGCTAAGTTCAGCTGCTTCGGCCAAATTGAAGGAAAATTTGTTGGAATACGAGGCCGTCACATGGGCCGACGTCCACACTCGGTACGAGTCAAAGATTCGGGTGGAGGACGATCAGCTCGAACTCTCCGGTAAAGTGAAAAGTGAATGGAAGCTTCGAGAAACCGAGGAAGGGTTATGAAGCGAAATCCGAATCATCTAAAGAAAGGTTTCGGCCATACTCACACTCAGAGAGATCAAATTTCAGGTCGGAGAAGCCAAGGGAAGGCCCGAGCCACTTCTCAGGTCGAGGTAGCAAGCAGGTCGAGCGCCCATCAAACAGCCGGGGGCTCTCGTTCAGGAGCGATGCCGGAAGTTCTGCCAGCAATAAGGTTCCACCAAAGATCTCGGAGTACAACTTCAACGTCAGTACCTCGGATCTTGTCTCGGCCATCGGTCGCGTCCCGGATGTGCGATGGCTGAAACCACTAAGGACAGATCCGGGACAACGGGATCCGAATATGGTGTGTGAATATCACGGAACCCACGGTCACAAAACTGAGGATTGCCTCCAGTTGAGAGAGGAGGTAGCCCGGTTATTGAAAAACGGCCACCTCAGAGATCTATTGAGCGAGCGAGCCAAAAAACATTACAAGGAAAGGGAAGCTCAACGGAGGGTCAAACCGGTTGAACATCAGCATACAATCAACATGATAGTTGGGGGTATTGACATCCCTCGGGGTCCGGTAATGAAGCAGACAAAGATTTCCATTGTTCGGGAAAAACGCACCCGGGATCATTTACCCGGGGGTTCTATCTCCTTCGACGTCGAGGACGCAGAGGGCGTCATTCAACCGCACAATGATGTGTCGGTAATTTCTATACTTATCTTTAAAACTAAGGTTAAACGTAACTTGATTGACCCAGGTAGCTCAGCCAACATCATTCGGTGGAGAGTGGTCGAACAGCTGGGGCTGCTTGATCAGATCGTACCAGCAACCCGGGTACTCAGCGGGTTCAACATGGCAAGCGAAACCACAAAAGGGGAGATCTTATTGCCCGTGAACGTTGAAGGCTCCATTCAACAAACTTTGTTCTACGTGATCGAAGGGGACATGAAGTACAATGCATTATTGGGCAGACCTTGGATACATAGCATGAGGGCAGTACCTTCAACGCTGCATCAGTTGCTGAAATTCCCCACCCTAGAAGGGGTGAAAACCATCCGCGGTGAGCAACCCGCAGCAAAGGAAATGTTTGCTGTGGAGGAATCAACGCCCCGGTCCAAGGAGCCGGCTCACGAAGAAAGGGGTGTAACCGGAGGCGAAGCCCCCCAATAGCAATCAAAGAATACCGGGTCAGATCCGGTATATGAAGAGGATGACTTTGGGGTACCTAGATCTTTTGTCATGCCGGATGACTCGGACGCGACCAAATCAACCGTGGAGGAACTGGAGCAGATCATCCTGTTCGAGTTCTTACCAGACAGGAAGGTATACCTGGGCACGGGGCTCATCCCGGAGCTCAGGCGCAAATTAATTGAGTTTCTTCAAGCTAACGCCGATTGCTTTGCATGGTCGCATATAGATATGATAGGTATATCACCAGAAATAGCATCACATAAACTCAGCTTGGACGGGAAGTTTCCCCCGGTGAAGCAAAAAAGGAGGCCCATGGCGGAGCCAAAACATGCCTTCGTCAAAGACGAGGTAACAAAGCTTTTAAATATAGGTTCCATCCGGGAGGTAAAATATCCGGATTGGCTCGCTAACGTGGTGGTGGTGCCCAAAAAAGGTAATAAATTTCGAATGTGTGTCGATTATAATGATTTAAACAAGGCATGCCCGAAGGACTCATTTCCGTTACCTCACATCGATAGAATGATCGATGCGACGGCCGGACATGAAATGTTAAGTTTTCTCGATGCTTACTCCGGGTATAACCAGATCCGGATGCACCCGGAGGATCAAGAGAAAACGTCCTTCATTACCCGATATGAGACTTACTGCTATAATGTCATGCCTTTCGGATTAAAAAATGCCGGTGCTACTTACCAACGCCTAGTTAATGAAATGTTCGAAGAACAAATAGGGAAAATGATGGAAGTTTATGTTGACGATATGGTTGTCAAGTCCCTGGAAACAGAGGACCATTTAAAGAATTTGCAGGAAACCTTCGATGTGCTCCGCAGATATGACATGAAGCTCAACCCGGAGAAGTGTGCCTTCGGGGTAAGGTCCGGTAAATTTTTGGGTTTCATGGTGTCAAACCGGGGAATTGAAATCAATCCGGACAAGATCAAAGCCATCGAGGACATCGAAGTTGTGAACAACATAAAAGGGGTGCAAAGGCTCACCGAAAGAATAGCGGCGTTGAGTCGCTTCATATCAAGGTCCTCCGACAAAAGTCACCGTTTCTTCTCCTTGCTCAGGAAGAAGAACGACTTCGTTTGGACACCGGAGTGTCAAGAAGCTCTACGGGAGTTGAAAATGTACTTGACCAGCCCTCCGTTGCTGCACACGCCGAAGGCCGACGAGCCGCTTTTCCTCTACCTAGCTGTCTCCAAAGTAGCGGTGAGTGGCGTTTTGGTCCGAGAAGAATCAGGTACGCAATTCCCTGTCTATTATGTGAGTAGAACTTTGGGGGATGCGGAAACCCGGTACCCTCATCTGGAAAAACTGGCATTAGCATTGGTAAGCACTTCCAGAAAACTCAAACCTTATTTTCAATGCCACCCTATACGTGTAGTGACCATTTACCCTTTGAAAAACGTCATGCACAAACCGGAGCTGTCCGGTAGGTTAACAAAATGGGATGTAGAAATCAGCGGTTACGACATCGAATATAAACCACGAACGGCCATCAAATCCCAAATCTTGGCCGATTTCGTGGCAGACTTTGCCCCGGCTATGGTTCCCGAGGTCGAAAAAGAACTTTTACTGACCTCGGGAAAAAGCACGGGCATCTGGACCCTGCACACGGACGGAGCCTCGAACCTTTAAGGTTCCGGGCTGGGAATCGTCCTTAAAAGTCCAGCCGGGGATGTCATTCGACAGTCCATTAGAACTGCTAAATTGACTAACAATGAAGCCGAGTATGAGGCTATGATTGCAGGTTTGGAGTTGGCTCGAAGTATGGGAGCCGAAGTCATCGAAGCTCAATGCGACTCGCTCTTGGTCGCAAACCAGGTGAACGACGTTTTCGAGGTCAAGGATGAACGGATGCAGAGGTACATCGAGAAGACCCAAGTGGTACTTCACCGATTCAGAGAATGGACCGTGCAGCACATACTGAGGGAACAAAACAGCGAGGCCGATGCCTTGGCAAATTTAGGATCCTCGGTCTACGGGGAGGAAATCAACCCCGGGACAACGGTACACCTGTCAAACACGACCATAGAAAACGGACACGCCGAGATAAACACAATGGGCCTAACTTGGGATTGGCGCAACAGGTACATCGACTACTTGTGTGATGGTAAGCTCCCAAACGACCCAAAGGAATCACGGTCATTAAGGACAAAGGCAGCCCGATTTTGCTTGGTAGACGGTCAATTGTATCGACGATCTTTTCTCGGCCCCCTGGCTAAATGTTTGGGCCCCGGCGAAACGGAATATGTTATGAGAGAGGTGCACGATGGAACCTGTAGCAACCACTCCGGTGCCGAGGCTCTGGTCCGAAAAATCATCCGGGCCGGTTATTATTGGAACCGGATGGACGAGGACTCTAAGAATTTCGTCCGAAAGTGTGACGGATGCCAGAAACACGCCCCGATGATTCACCAGCCCGGGGAGCTACTGCATTCGGTGCTCTCACCCTGGCCTTTCATGAAGTGGGGAATGGACATTGTGGGCCCGTTACCACGGGCACCGGGTAGGGCCCGTTTTATTTTGTTTATGACTGACTATTTCTCTAAGTGGGTTGAAGCGCAGGCCTTTGAAAAAATCAGGGAAAAGGAAGTCATCAACTTCATTTGGGATCACATCATCTGCCGATTCGGCATCCCTGCCTAGATAACTTGTGATAATGGCCCTCAGTTCGTAGGCAGCAAGGTCAACGGTTTCCTCAAAGGCTTGAAGATCAAGAAAATCGTATCAAACCCATAACACCCATGTGCGAACGGGCAGGCAGAGTCCACGAACAAAACAATAATGCAAAATCTGAGGAAGAGACTTGAAGCATCAAAGCACCATTGGAGGGACGTGTTGCCGGAAGTGATGTGGGCTTACAGAACCACATCCAAATCGAGCACCGGGGAAACTTCATTCTCGTTGGTTTACGGGACCGAAGCCCTTATCCCCGTAGAGGTTGGTGAACCGACCCTCCGTTTCAGGTATACCACCGGGGAGTCGAACGAGGAAGCCATGACCGTGAAGCTCGATTTCACAGATGAACTACGCGAAAGCGCGTCTGTCCGCATAGCGGCCCAAAAACAGAGAATGGAAAGATACTACAACCGAAGAGCGAACTTTCGACATTTCCAAGTTGGGGACTTGGTGCTTCGAAAAGTTACCTTGCACACCAAGAACCCCAACGAAGGAAAGCTAGGTCCGAACTGGGAGGGCCAGTACAAGGTAACCGGTATAACGGGCAAAGGATCGTACCAATTGGAATCAATGGACGGGCAGCGTCTGCGCAACAACTGGAACGTGGCCCATCTAAAGAGGTACTATTGCTAAGGTATGGCCCGTACTCTCTCATTGACTTTTCTCTTTTGCAGGGGGTCGAGAACGGGAGAAAAATAGAATTTAGGTCTGAAAACACGTGTTGCACTCTTTTCCTTGGTGCGGTTTTGTCCCAAAAAGGGTTTTCCGATAAGGTTTTTAATGAGGCAACAAGTACAACGTGTTACTGAACAAATAAGAAGAACATAACAGCACTCACCCAACCTAAAAAGCTCGGATCAGTGCTGGGGGAATACTATGCCCATACCGAAGATGACACCGATCAAAGTAGACGGGGAGACTCAACATTTGCTATGGCAAAACAAAGGCCCGGCCACCGGCCCTAGCCTTCAATGTAAGGACCAAACGATCATAATGAATCGTGTCCCATCCGATATTTGCTACGGCAAAACAAAGGCCCGGCCACCGGCCATAGCCTTCAATGTAAGGACCAAACGATCATAACGAATCGTGTCCTACCCGATATTTTCTACGGCGAAACAAAGGACCGGTCACCGGCCATAGCTTTCGATGTAAGGACCAAACGATCATAGTGAATCGTGTCCCATTTTTACACTTGCTACGGCAAAAGAAGAAAGAGTCAAAACTCTCATATGAACATACGTTTTGCAAAATCAAAATTGTCAAAATTTACTAAAGTTAGCAGCTTTTACTAAGGCCGAAACTCGGCAAAAGCAACTGGCCAAAATTTGACAAACTCCCCAAACAGGGGCTACCACATCAAAAACTTTGTTAGCCAAGGCTGAAAAGACACCGGTTCTAAAATACAGCCGAAGAAAAATATCGGCTCTAATAAGACGCTCCTCGAATATTCGGAGACGACGAAACTATTGAAACATCGGACAAGACCCAAACGGGACCGATGAATCAATGACTACGAGTCACCTCGTCCCAAAACGGACCAGCAATAAACAACAAAAATAAGGACAAACAGTCAAAACGAGGAAGCAGAAAGATGCACTTTTCATTTATACAACGAATGATTCTTTACATCAAATGAAGAACAAAGCGCTATGAAAACAAAAATACCAAAGTACTGGCCCTATGCTACCCGGCACGACTAGAAGAGGATGAATGCTCGGACTAAGTCCGCTCGGAGTCGTCTGACTCGGACCCGAGGGCAAGGTTAGCCTCCTTCTCCATTCCTTTGGCTTCAAGTATCAGGGCCGGAAGATCCTCCAGGCCGTGCTCAGCTTGCTCAAGGGTAAGACGCCGAGACTTCCATTTCTCATATTCAGCGACAATAGCGGTATAAGCCTCGGCCGCCTCCACACTTTTCCAAGCTTCCTCCAAATCGGCCTCAGCCTTGGCCAGTTTGGTTTCCAAATGAGCTTGGTTCCTCTCAAGATCATCCCTCGTAAGATTGGCCACATCCAGCTCGGCCTTAAGGGTATCATTAGCGTTAATCGCCTCCTCAAGTTCAGTTCTAAGGCCCTCGCATATCCGAGCCCGCTCCTCGGCTTTCTCTTCGAGTACCCTGCTGCGCTCGTTGAACAAAGCAGCCTTGGACTCAAGCTGCCGGTTCCTCTCGGTCAAGCCCGTAGCATCAGCCTTCACCGAGTCAAGTTCTCCCCGAAGTTGGGAAACCGTGGTCTCGAGTTCATCTAACCGCAAAGAAAATTGGGTTTTATCCCGGCTAAGGCCGATCTTCTCGGCCTCGAGGCTCCGATTGTAATCAGTCATGGCGGCCAGATCACTCTTCAATCGACGGTTTTCGTCCTTAACCGCATCAAGCTCGGGGCGAAGGTTGGCCAGCACGACCGCCCGGTTTAATTCTTCTTCTTTCTCCCGAAGAAGGTGTTGGTATTTCTCTGTCTCTCGACCCTGAGCATCGAGTTGGCCTCGAAGATCGTCTATCTCATGTCGGGCACGGATGAAGGCCTCATTGACCAGCACCACACTTTGCAGATGAAAGAAACCAAAAGACTTAGGCAAGGAAAGGATGACATTCTCAAAATGAAATGTATGAGGGGGGCTAAGAATCTTACCCGGTTGCCCGCGTGCATACCCTCGTTAATAAGGCATTCCCAAGTAACCCCGGTCATTTTGCATCTGTCCGAATCTGATACAAGGGGACGCAAATAGCTCGCTACGCCCACCGGACGTGATAGGAAGCTGCAGTCCTCGAGGACGGTGACTACTGCTGATCGGGTTCTCCATGGCTCCACGCTCGGGGATGGGAAAATGTTCACCAAGATATCCCTGGCACTGGATTCGGAGGCCCGATAGGCTGGCCTCGTGGCTCGAGGGATAAAAAGGTGACCGAATCCCGCTGCTTCGCAGGACACGGGGGAGTTCTCGAGAACATATCATCAAAGTCATCCACCCGCGTAGCCGGGGTAGATGAACTTGGAGCAGCCTCGATAAATTCGGCAAAGGACGAGGGCTCCACAGTTGTAGCGGGCTCGTGCTCGGGAGACGGACGCGCGCCTGTGGGGGCTTCGCTCTCCGGTACTGGTTCGGTCCTTTTTTTGGTTTCAACAACAACCACTTCCCCGGACCTCTTTCTTTGAAGGGGAGCATCTTCCGAAGAAGTTTCACCTGAAATGTCGACAAAGTCAATCGACCGAAGAGGAGCTGGTGAAAGTATTTCTTCCGCACCTGGATGTGGAGCAGGAACCAAGAGGCCTTCGCCAATGGAAGGAAGGGGCGGAACGGAGATCGCCTCTTCCGGTATTGAAGCCACGGTGGGAACGGAGCCGACTCTTCGAACAATGATGTCGGGCTCTGCCTCTTCCCTCGAAGGGCGGGCAACGCTCCTTGCCTTCTTTCCTTTCGGCGTCTGCCCCTTTTCGAGGGCCGCTTCCTTTTTGCGGCCTCGGAGAGGACGCGGGAAGATCCTGCTGTGTCAAATTCGGGCGCCGATGCTGATGGGGCGGTCCCCGATTCCGACCTGGGGGCTACCGAGCCCTTAGGCAAACCTGAAAAGACAAGATGTTAGCAGAAACCAGAGGGCGAAACGAGTAAAAGAAGAATACAGTAGGATAAGAATAGAGGGCTACCGTGATTTTGGGCAATCCATCGGCCACGGGACAAGTGGGCCCATGTCCGGTCTTCATAGGGATGCTGGGCGAGAAGCACTGTGACCCAGTCGTTCAAATCCCGGATGACCGGAGGAACGTACCCATTGGCTAGCAAAAGTAAAGAATTTCAAGGAATAATCAAAATTTGACAAAGCAATACCAAAGCAATTATTCGGGGCTTGGGACTTACGCTTGTTATTCCATTTCTCCGGGAAAGGCATATGCTCGGCTGGAATTATGTCCTCGGTCTTCACCCGGACGAATCGCTCCAACCATCCCCGGTCTCTGTCTTCGTCTATTTTCGCAAAGAAAGGATTCCGGCTGCGCTTGGCCAGTTTCATTACGCCCCCCCGGAACAGCCTCGGGGAGTATAGGCGTATCAGGTGAGCTAGTGTGAACTCCTTCTCGGCATTGTTGGCCAATGACCGAAGACACGCTACGACCCTCCAAACATTTGGGCCAATCTGGGCCAGCGTAACGCCGTAGATGCGGCACATGTCGAGAATGACCGGATCCACTGGAGGGTTTAGTCTGAGAGTGAAGGGGTATGTGTAAACGTACAAAAACCCTTCACGGTGGTCGGTAACGGATTCATCAGGTTCGGGAGCGAAGACCCGAACAGGACGAGTGTCCCACCCGCAATCGGCCCGGACTATGTCAAGCTTCTCCTCGGTGATGGATGAGGGATACCGCCTCACGTCGTATCCCCTGTCTGAAACGGAGGAAGGCTTTTCGACCTCAAGGTCTTTGTTGAAATTAAATTTGGCCGGTATGATATCCGATGCCGTGGGCTCGAATTTAACCGGGGACGCAGGCTCGGCTCCCGAGGACGATACCAATGGGGCATCATGGGAAGTTGATTCGGACATCCTGAAAATGTGAAAGAAAGAAGGCCGAAGAGAGGAATTTAAGAAGAACAAAGGAACTGATGGTTCGATAAAAGGCAAAATTGAAACAGCAACGCTCGAACAAAGGATACTCAACAGCAGCGGTGATGAGGTTGACTCTTGTGCACACGATATGAAGCAACAGATCAATAGGGAGACCAGATTTGAAGCTGGTTGTGTGTTGAGCAAGAAAAAAAAAGAACACAGAATTGAAGTAGGGTTGAAGATGAGGCAAAAACGTGAAAATGGCAAAGTAAAGGAGTAGAAGGCCTTATATAGGCGTGTTAGGGGAGGAACGGCTCCCGAGGACGACCAATCAGATGGCGCCACGTGCCCCATCATTAATTTGAAGCGACTCGAAACGACGTGAAAAAAGCGGTTGACAGAAGCGGGCCACTAGGGTTGAGACACGTGGCAGATAAAGGGCATGCGTTACGCCCTCGTTCCCGCCAAAATATGAAGGTGAGGTCGGGATGAGAGAGCCACCGATTTAGGAACTTATCCACTCCCCGTTACTCCGATAGATCGGGGATCCGGGGAGTGTGGGGGCTATCTGTATACGGTGAAAACCAGATATGAGCCAGAACGGTGGTAAGGTAAATCGGTGATAGAAAAGGAGCGAGAACATACCGGATGCTATCCGGTCCTACCCGGGGAAGGCGTCTGTATCGGAGTTAAACGAGTCTGTCTTCTCCGTTATCGAAACGACCAAGTCTGCTGATCCGAGCGTCTGTGGCCGTTGCCCCGAATAGCCGTTGGACCGAGTGGCCGTTGTTCCGCATAACCGTCGCATGCGGACCCCGCACCAATGGCGTGCTGTCATAGTCAACTACCTACCATGCGTGTGTCAGACGAAGCCGTCAGTCCAATCCCACCAAATCCGTGCAGGACTGTCCTTGTCATGATTATTTTATTAGTCTTCATTTGTGTGAGATCCAGAGGGTGGCACTATAAATAGGGCATGTCCTCCTCCCTTAAAGGGGTTGGTTCCTACATTTCTCCAAGAACACTTGTAATAGAATAGCCCATATATACAATCTTTCCTTCAATTTCTGATCCGGCCACGACCGTTTTGTTCACGTTTTTAGCGTATTTAATCCATCAAGCATTCTACGCTGTTCATAAGCACTTGTGTTCGTAAACAAATCGCCATCACTAGCCATTTCATTAAAGAACTTTTGCATATATATTTTCTCTATCTCATATATATATTAAGATCCAAGCACATATCCTATACCCGCTTACAAATTCAATTGATTATCCGATTTCGGGGTAAACACTTTCACCTCATACATATGAGCTTTTCTCATTTATATTTCAGTTGAGCGATGATTTGAAAATAATAATCACCGAAAGAGACTCAGAATAGCATATACGACACACCCAACAAGCTTAATAATAATAAATAATGGAAAATGGTTTTAAAATGCCATTAATATTTGTGATTTATCTTATATTTCTTCGTTTTTTATCGACCCATAGATAAGCCCTTCAACGTCATTTTTGTCTCAAATATACTGCTTAATAATTAAAAAGATTTAAATATACCATTTATACTAATGATGGAAGCCACATCAAGATATATTTGTACTTCTTATATCGCTCAAAATATGCTTATATTTGGACCTTTTCCCTGGGACGGATTTCATATTCTCTTGTGAACAGAAAAGGATGGGAATCAAATCTTAAAATGGAGAAAATGAGATGTACAGATTTCTTCACACATGCATCTATATATATTCCGATAAGGGGGGTGTGGGGCGGGGGGGGGGGTGGTGTTATATATACTACTATGATATTAAAATTATTTTTCCTAGACATTAGTGTTTTATCTATAATGATCTTCTATAATCTTTTAATTGGAATAGAAGAAGTCGATATTACAATTTTTTTTCTACTCAAATTGTATATAAGTGGGCAGGGATGATCACTCCTTCCCTAATTTTATCGCTAACGCCTAAAGAACATTGACAAAAAAATTCCTAATGTGAAACACTCTTCTACTAAACGAGTAGTCTGTTCCACTAGAGAATGTAATTATGCATACAATTAATGTTTATCATCTTATGTTTTAGGTAATATAAATATCAATAATCTTTTTAGCTAAAATCATATGAGTTCACCTACATGAATTTTGCAAAATCACATTCCGTGATGTAGACCATTGATCTGCACCAACTTAATTATTCCGTGATGTAGACTTTTAAAATCATATGAGTTTTGCAAAATATAATCTGTCCTAAAGTAGAATTAGAGAGTCGTGTTACTAGGCTGACAATAAACAGAATATAATCTCCGAACAATTATTTTTCTAAATGTAGTATTAGAATGGAATGAACCAGATTAAATGAGGATATAAAGTTACAGGAGACACCACTAATGGGTATAGTAGGGTGAATGAAACTCCTTTATCATTAATCCGAGATTTTGAATTTGAATTTACTATGCCAATTTATTAGCCGATGATGGTGATTGCTACAATTGTAATCTGCTATGTGAAACCCCCACGAGTTGACATCATAAAATAGTTATATGACATGAAAAATAATTCAAGATGCAGCGTTTTTAAAATCTGAAAAAGAATGAAAGAGAAAGAAAGTTAATAAGAAAAGAATATTTGGACAATATTTAGTTGATGAAATTGAAAAATACGTACTCAATTCGCCTCTTTTTTTTTTAATTTTTTTTTTCAGTGCCTCTTTTTATTTGATTTCTTAACCTTTTGCAATTTTTTACTGTACTAATTAACTACAGTTAAGTGTAACTGAAAATTATGTATTCTCGTAATGTTAGGGGTCGTTTGGTGCATGGTATAGGCTGAGATATCAAACACTAATTTTTTGTACCTTATTTAGTAGGGTGGGATATCCTTCCTATCAAACACAGTACAAAATGAAGCATAATCCCAAAGGTGGGATATCCCACCTCTTCCCACTAAGGTTGAGATTATTTTATCGCATCTTCCAGATGAAATAAAATAATCTCAAAAGGTGATATAAATTAATCCCAAAATTATAATTTCGGAATAATTTTAGCTACCTACCAAACGATGTAGGGATTAAATTATTTCCCTTTCCGAAAGAGAGCGCGCCAACGCGGGCGGCACAAACATGTGAAGACGTCTATATAAAGCTTTGTGTAACGCTTTCAAGATTTCATAGTCATTTCTCTGACTGCGATTTTCACGTGGCCTGCCCGCCTTTTTCCTCTCTTAAGTCTTAACTAGTACAAAATTCTTATGCTATAAGTAAACTAAAACCAGTACTAGTACTTTACAATTATTTTCCTTGTGAGAGAAAAATCTTGGTTTCGTACTTTACCCTTTCTCTTCTGGCAGTATTCTGATTTCTTAGGTGTACCAATGGAAAGTACTAAGAATCTTGGTTCTGCTGATATTTCTGTTTCCACCAAAGAATCATCTCTGGCATCCAACTCCACGGGTATTTTCTCTTCAATTTTCCCACCACCATCTAAGGTATATATTTCTTTATTTCCCATTCTTTCAATTAATCCTTATTGGGGCTGACTTTGTTATTTGACCGAAATGGGATAGTAGTATATCAGATTTGACTTAGTAGTAAAGTTTAAACTTGAATGTTTGAACGGATTATACGTGATATAGAAGCATAATGGTGTCAAGAATTTGGGAAAATCCCTAAATGGGAAAGAGTGCAATATAAATTACTGTCTTCAATATGATGACTTAGTGTATGATTAGGTTAGATGATAGAGAATGAAAATGAAAAGGGATTGATATGATTGCAAGATTTTGTTTTGTGACAAATTGAAAATGAAACTGGAAATAAGAACGTAATTTGCCAATTGAAGAACATGGAGTGGAAACATATTAGGAATAGAGGGGGGAGAGGGGGGGGGGGGGGGGGTTGTAAAAAGTATAAAATTTCTTACCTTTTTTGTTTCTTAAGAGGGTTTGACAAACAAAAAGAATCTACGTTATTAAATTGAATTTACTAACAAGAATATAGTAATCCTATCAACTTCTGTGAACCCTAGAAACTCTATTTTCTAGTTTATATGATTCTATCATGTCAACTCTGTAAAGAATTGTGATAGGATTGCCACAACCTGCGAATTCAGACTAAAACTTAACTCATGATGGTCAACGAGTACGAATTTGGTAACAGTTGAAGTGGTGTATGGCATCCTTCTTCTTTACTCTCAATATAGTAGTTAGCGGTGGTTTTTGGCATCCTATGTTTTCTTACTTCCATTTTTGCCATTACTTTCTCTTCTAAAATATGCTGTTTGTGTCGAACACAACACGTATTTTTGGGGATTGCGACTTTCATCATTGCGAATTTACAATCAAATTTTGAAATAGCATTGCATTGATCTCGTGCTCTCTTTTTTTTCCATGAAAATAAATTAAAAATTTATTGTACTATCTCATTTTCTATATTCTTGTAGGTTATGGGAAGGAAAGCTTCGGCGGCTGAACTTATACAATCTCTGCAGAAGCAGTCCTCTGGTTGTAGGGAATGGAACAAATCATCTCCAGGTGTCTTGTGATCTCTCTTTTCCTTCATTCTCTTTGGCCTCTCTTTGTTTCACCTCATTTAATTTATTTGTTATTCTCAATCATCTCCAGGTGTCTTGTGATCTCTCTCTTTTCCTTCATTCTCTTTGGCCCCTCTTTGTTTCACCTCATTTAATTTATTTGTTATTCTCCAATCTGTCTCAACACCTGATTCTTGGAGAATCATTGTGGTGCTTCACATACTTGATTCTACAGACATCAGATAACCTTTAACATAAGAGAGATTCTCATACACCTCTTTGCATTCACCTTCCAATCAGTTGTTCACACTTGATCTGTATTTCTTGTGGTATAAATCCATACAAAGTTTTAGGGGTCGTTTGGTTGCTAGTTAGGAGGTGAGTTATTCATGTATTAAAACCAACATAACTGGTACCATGTTTGATAGGATTTTAGTTGTTATGTATAAAATTCAGCACACCAAGTACAATGATTGGTTACCTGTTTACAATCCTGCATAACTAATGCATGTATAAGTTATGAGAGAGTTTTATGTATTATTTATGCATGGTAGAAGATAGAATAACTAATACACGAATAACTTAACCTTGGATAACTAATCCCTGCATAACTAATCTCTACATTACTAGTACGTGCATAACTTTAACCAACAACCAAATGACCCCTTAATGTCTATAATTCTTGTGCTATGAATGAAAAGTAGGCAATGGACAAGAGAAGTATACTCCGTGTAATTATGATAAGGTTTTAAACACTGGAAAATCAGTGTGATGGTCTACCACTACAATCTGTTTGTTTTAACAGTTCCATGATCATGAACATTACTTTCAATCCTAGGTGCTAACTTGATAGTTTTGTTTTTATATTCTGCATTTTCACTGAGATACCAATACTTTTATAATGAGGTGTGTGACAAATTAGTGTCTAAAATATACGTCATTGAGCAGCTGATGTGACGAAAAATAGAGAAGGTGCAGGGCATTGCACATCCAGTAAGGAACATGAGTCACTTTTTCAAGATCAAGTGGAACCATGTCCCCTAAGTTCTGCTATCTTCTATGGTGGTCAAGAGGACATGTACATCAAGTCATCCGATGATCGAAAATCTATCTCGTATCCTAGTGTGAGTTTTTTTTTTCTTTAAAATCATCTTCATAATTTTAAAAAGGTAATGTGATGGCACCAACTCCTTTTGATGTTTTGTAAATAAATCAGTACAAGAAGGAAGGAAGAGAATATGATTCTAGCGGAAACAACCAACATGATGCTTCTAGAGGAAATTGGTGGCAAGGTATGCATGTTAGAATATTATGTTGCAATGTTTGCAAGTACTACTGAGTGGCAGCTAATTTTTTGCAAATTCTTGTATTCAGGGTCCCTTTATTACTAGAAACATGGCCTCCGAGCCCCCAAGACGTGAATTCCCGTTTATTTAGTAGAGGTAAGTTAGTGAGGAACATCAAACACTATTCCGTGGATCAAATGTGTCTCTGATGTTGGAAACTTTTATCTTGAGATGTTTAAATTTAATGTTAACTTTAATGCAAATTCTGAACATGTTATCTTAGTTTTTGATCCTGTGGACCTTTCGTTGAGCAGTATTATAGCCAGAAAAGTTATTGGTGATGGTTGCCTATTTCCATATTGCTTACTCTTTTCCCAAAAGAACTGTAACAGATTCATGCCGAAACTTGCTCTTTCTTAATGGGTGAGGATGGAGGAAATTTCGTAAAGAAAGAGACGCGTCTTTTCCTAAATGTATCTTGTTTATCTAAGATGTTGTGCAAGTGTATGATGTTGTTCTTACAGTACATATAGTCTTATTTTTACTACCTCCTGCAACACTGTGATGTTACTTTGTTGAGCTACAACTAATTTTTCGTTTCATAATTTCTTGTTCAATTTGCAGGAGTTCCTGAAGTCTTGGAACCAGGTTGCTATAGATTTGTTGAAGACGAACAAGTACGGCCATGTGTTGACAGACTCAAGAGTTTTCATTCTGGGTTCTCTTGTAATGGTTATTTGAACCTTATATATGACATGGACCTTTTTAAAGATTTTTGGCTCAGTGCCTTACAAAGCAGGGGTTTTGATAACTGTGTTGACGTCTCTATACACTTTTAACTCTTCGCATACAATTAAACGATGTAAATCTTTGAATAAGTTCTTGTCAAGACTTGCATGAACTTGCATTGCCCTTTCTGAAGCTTAGGTGTTGGCTATGTTGACAAGAATTCTCTCGCGTTTTTACCCCCCTTGTGCCTCGCTGGTTTATAGTTCTCATCCACAGTTTTCTCCTTCTTCAGAGCCTTGCTGATTTCTGATGTTAGATGTAGAGTTTGAGATACAGTACAATTTTGTGGAGGTTAAAACAAGAAACAAAATAATTCAGTGGTGAATCAGATTTAATGAAAGCAATATTTTGAACGAGCTGTGCTCCTATTGAGCAATTGCTCGACTTGACAGAACAGTATGTACGCTTCTGATTGCTTTAAATTCTATGACCTATTTTGTATACATTTAGAATTGAAGAACATTTCAAACAGCAGTTTGTACCTGCAGTAATCATCATGCTCCTTTGATTGTTCTCCATCACTTGAAATGCAAAGGAACAGCCTTTCATATGCCGCTGTCATTTGGGTGGCAGTGAATAACTTCAAACCCCTATCCCAAACTTGCCTACTCATGGCAGCATTCCAGTTGTTCAACGAGTTATAATGCTAGTTACTATCCACTGGGGCTAGGAAGGAAGCCCCACAACCCAGCGTCCAAGAATAACTAGAATTTGAAGCTTGGCTCTAACGGATACAATAGCAGTAAGCTTGGCGTCTTGTGTGGTTAATGTTGTTGAACACGACCTTATAAGAAAGAATTAGAAAACATTGTTTCTGGTCTTTAACAAAAAGATTAAAAAAAAAAAAAAAAAAAAAAAAACGAAAGGAACAAATACAAATTAGCACAAGCAGATTTTTCAGCTGCAGAATTTCCTTTATCCTGCCAAACCTTCATGATTCATATAAAACTTTCTTTAAGTTCTGCTACTGCAGGCACAAACAATATGTACCTCATCTCTTTGCTAAAAATAATAGACCTTGTAATGCTGGCAAGCTTGTAGACATTACAAAAGTACGTGCAAGATCTTTCAAAAGTAGTGCATTTTTGGAGAATCCGACATGGATGCGGAAGCATTTTTGGACAGTCCGAGCAACATATGATTTAGGATGACATGAACACGTTATTCTGGTAATACAGAGATCCCTGTGAGTACATTCGAGCAAAATCTTGGAGGAACTTTACAAACTTCAACCACCTTGATCACTATTGCTATGTATGAATCATAAGGAATTCCAAGCTGGCTAACAAGATTTCTCTTATTCTTTGATCTAGTACGCCTGAACCTTACACTCTTTTCTCACATCAAAAGGCATTCCTGTTGCGTTTTCGGCATGATAGATTGGTCCAGATATATCTAGCAGCATTTGTCTCAAGAAGGAAAATGGAGATTGCTCATTTGGTACAGAGAGAAGGATGTGTTGCAGGAATAAAGAAGATATGAAGTTCATGGCCATGTTTGACACAATAGCGAGGTGGAGTTAAGACGTGTCTTCAAGACCTCCAACGTGATGTTTATCTGGACATTTCTTGACAAAGAGAGCAACTTTCAGAAGACTTGCAGCTGGTATTGACAAAAGAGACAAGTTGGATCCATGATTTTGGAAATGCGAGAAGATTAAGAGGTATAATCGTCTGCACATGTTAAATACCATAGCTAGAGAGACAAGAGTCCTATCATAAGACCAACGCAATAGATGAGAAGGGCAATAGAAAAGCATGAATCTAGCAGTTTATTTTTTTCCTTCATGAAAGTTTAAAATCTGGAACTCACTCACCTGAGTTCTTTTCTCAAGAACCAAATGGACTAATTAATCATCTCAGCAGGAAGAAGGTTCCTGCACTAGTTCAAAAGATGGAACCTCTATAACGCAGAACCTGATGGGTTGAAAATCAAATTTTGTCTTGTGAAGCTTCAAGTTAGATCTCAGAAGCTTGAGATGCATAGAGAATAGGGGTGATCAAAATAGCCTGGTGGTCAAATTTGGAAGCTTGTAAATGAATTAATCCTACATGAAATGCAGTTACTTTATTGGACTTCTCCTTTCAAGGTAAGGTACTAAGAGTTTGTTAATGATTGAACTACAAAATATAAAAACAAAAGAATTGGCACTGATGTTATAAACTTTCTTTTCTAGCTCTTTTGGAAAACACAATACCTTCTTCAAAGAGGAGAGAAAATCCATTTAGTGATAAATATTCTACCAAGTAAAGGCATGCGAAACTATAGATATATATAAAGCTAAAGATCCAAGAGCTAATATCATCAGTAAAACAAGGCGCTTGAGTCTAGACTTACACCATTTAGGACAATTCATGGCGCAACCTTGCTCTGGAAAATGGTCACAAATGCCAGATTCCAGAAATGCAACACAAAGTTGATCCAACTGCAAATGGCAAAATCCCAACTTGTAGGATCTTTGTGTTAATATGTGCAGACAAGACACTGCTCGTTTATTCACTACCACTGCTGCTTTTATCCTTTACGCCTAATATCTTGTTTCTGGGCTAACCCAACTACACTGGAAAAGAGAAATGCTGTAAGAGACAGTGTTGAATGTTACAATACCGTAGATACTGCAGGTCCATCAATGCAGAGCTTTTTCGTAGCACTTGGCTTGGTGAGGTTTAAGGGCAGCCGAGATAGAGTGCGTTGTTAAAGAGTGGCTTTATACTACCTTGTCATCTATAGCTGATATGGGGATACTGGCTGAGCTCGGTTTTGCACCTCTCCCACCACTCTCTAGCAGTGAATGAAGGCCAGGACTTGTTGCCATATTTTTCTTCATAGTTTTTAATAGTGTAAAAAATGAAAAACAGAAAACTGAAGATGCCATTTGCTTTTCAGAAGCAATATACTGAAAACTTGTGACTTAGCAAAATGGAGGACAGTGAGAAGATAACAAAACTTTGACCAGTATATCAGGTTGGTGGCAATTCCATTGAATAAGGACCTGGGAAGCATGTTAATGGAGGCATGTGGGAATTTCCAATATTCCTTTGAATAGGACATGTCGAGGATTGATTTGTACCTCAACATCAACACGTGACCCTGGAATACTTTTTGGATCACCTCATCACCCATCAATAAGAACTAACAAGCATAATTTAAAAACAATCAACAAATTCTATTTCATTTCATTCTACCAGGATCAGATTGATGTGTGCTGGCCATCTCACTCGAAGTGCGGTCTTTACTATTCTATGAGATCGATCAGGATAGCTAGTTATCGCACTTTTCCCAGTGAAATACAATCTCTAGTTCAGATGAGGTACTTTGCTGCTCAAACTGAACTTAAGTCAATTTCCTTAGTTTTGAGGTGAAATTGAACTCTTGTGTAAGTTTAGTTGGGTAGATGTGGGGCACTAGCTTGAGGGATTCAAACAACAACAACATACCCAGTGAAATCCCACAATGCGGGGCTTGGGGAGGGTAAAGTGTACGCAAACCTTACCCCTATCTCAGAAGATAGAGAGGCTGTTTAACTTTGCTAACTCCCAATTAGCTTGAGGGATTCAAAGTGACTGAGAAAACCCAACCTGGGAGAAAGAACACACTTTCCCTTCTTTTTCTTTTAATAACCAAATATTTTCAGAAATATGATATGGACCGGGAAAAATTCCCAAATTAGCTAATTGAGAGTTAGCAAAGTATTCACCCATATTCTCAAGCAAAATAAATGAATCACAATGGGTTACATGTAAATGCCTCAACTTAACCCTCTCTACTTAAGGCCTCTTATCGCAAGCAATTCAAGATTCCAATGCTTAGCGATAAAGAAAGGAATTGAACCGGAATTAGTTCGAGCAGCTAAGTACCTCAATGAATTAGAGATGTATTTCACTAGGAAAGTACCACCAACGCTAAAGGATTTTGAATCCAACACTATAACAAGTTTAAACTATCAAAGATAGTAAGAGATACCAAGCTACCATGACAAGTTAATCCAAATCAATCTTCCATCGTCGTAGTGCATTTTCTTTGTAATAGTACCAAAAAATGGACAACAATGTAGATGGCAGTAGCCTTACAAGTGAACCACAATAACGCAAAAATACAATCTATTCGCAATTTGATCAAATATGATGGAACCTCATGGGGCATGTTACAGGTTCAAATCATATATAAACAAAGTAGTAATTGATGAAGCCATCAACAATTAAACAGCTTACATTACACAAAGCTATTCACATAGCAATGTCTCTCGTGTTGCATTACCGGTCACAGTATTCACACCATCAGCAATTTTACAAAGATATTCACGTTGATCATCTCTTAAAGGAACATCAGTAAAATCCGCACCTTTAATAATTGACCCTTTAAAAGATGTATTTCCAGTTGTAAGTGCACCTTCAAGATTAGCATTGCTTAAATTCGCTTTTGTCACATTAGCTAATGAGAAATCAGCACTTCTAAGATCCGAATCAGATAGATCAGCACCTGTTAAATCCGCATCAAAGAAGCTAGCTCCAATTAATTTTGCTCCTTTAAAATTAGCTTGTCTTAGTATTGATGTTTTAAAATCTTGTTTAATTAATGTTTTTCCACTGAAATCCTTAGCTGTTAGATCTTGGCCACGTGTTACTCCAGCACCGTAAGGACCTCCGCCTTTAAATGCTAAAGCTGGATTGGGAGTAAAGAAGAGTGAAGCTGAGAGAAGGGCTAGAAAGGTTGTTTTTGAGATTGATTCGGTTAAAGAGATTAAAGGATTTTTCGGGGACTCGAGTGGATTTAAGGAAACTTGTGGGTTAGAACTGAGGGAGAATGAAGAAGGTTGATGAAGTTTTGGGTTTGGAAGGAGTTTGGGATAGCAGGAGCAGATGCTGAGAATTGCCATTTTTGTTAAGGAGTGGCTATGGATGGTGAGTTTTGCTGGGGTGTTTTTTTTTTTTTTTGGTGATAATGTTGAAGAATAGAGATGGCAAAAAGTTCAAAAAAGATGTGAACGCCGTTGCCGGGGATCGAACCCGGGTCACCCGCGTGACAGGCGGGAATACTTACCACTATACTACAACGACCTTCTTCGTTTTTCTGTGACAAGAGAAGACCACTGTACGATATAACAAACAACAACAACAACAACCCAGTGAAATCCCACAACGTGGGGTCTGGGGAACTGTACGATATAACAAAGTTGGTGGAAATTAAACACAAACAAAATGAAGGAGATCGAGAGTAACGGTAAAATTGTCCTAGTGTGATATATAGGTCACGGATTCGAATAGTGTAAGCAGCTATTAATGCTTGTATTAGGTTAGGTTATGTACATCATGCCTCATTGGGGTGCTACCCTTCCTAGATCCTACTAACGCGGGATGTTGGCTGCCCTTTAAACACAACAACTGTTAACGCGGGATGCTAGTTGCCCTTTAAACACAACAAAAGACAACGGTAAAGTTTTCTTCGTGTAACCTATAGGTCACAGATTCGAGTCGTGGAAGCAGTCACTAATGCTTGCATTAGGTTAGATCGTCTATATCGAGTCCATTGGGGTGCAACTCTTTATCAGACCCTAACGTGGAATGCTAACTGCCCTTTAAACACAACAAAACAATCTGATGTTTTCCACCAATTAGTATATATTCTAACTTCATTATATTAAATTACTTAATCATGATAAGCTGTGTAAACATGAGACGTGAGTAAATTCTTATTCATAGAAGTGTGTCAGTTTTTCAATTCGAATCTTTTAAGTAGTAAAATTCTCAATCTTAATCTAATAACTCACAATTGGGGTAGTTAATAACTCATCATTACAGAATCAATTCCTCTCTCACATGATTAAATAGATAGGATTTTATTGAATAAAGTTCCACTGCCCTCCCGTGCAAAAATGCATAATTCTTCATTATTCAAACGAAAACGACATCTACTCGTGGTACATGAATGGTCATCATTCTTCTGTTTCATAGCTAAATATTTCTCAGTCTTTCAAACTTCATAATAATCTAAAACACAAAAACATAACAAAATCTCTAGCACGTCATACAAAAAATAAACGATAAATGCGTTTGAGAAAAGAAAATTCTGAGCTTAAAAGTAAAATGCAAAAAATCTACATTGAATCTTCAGGTTATCATCTAACATGTCGTTTTTGCAGCATGTATCATGTATACTGTTGCAGCATCATACCTTCGTCGTAAAGTATTCGAGAAAGACTCAGGATTTCTTAATAATAAATAGATATGAGATACCATTAGATATATTACTTTTAAATTTGTGTATATGAACATCGGTTTAATATGTTTCTAGTTCTCGAACACGTGCGTTGCACGCGTGTCTCATGCTAATTAGTAGAAACATTTTAAAATGATATAAATTGATAGTTTACACACACAAAAAGAAAAATTAAATAATGGGAAAACACCATAGAAAATAAATTCAGAATAGATAAATAAATTCAGAAATAGGTCTAAAAATGCAGCTATCAGTGGGAAAGTTTTTGGCAAACGATGACAAAGCATCAAATTATAACAGAAATTTCATTAGCAACGGCAGTAAACAAAGGATGGAAAAGATGAAGAAAAGGAAAAAGCAAAGAGAAACATTTTCAGATTTCTTAACCATCAACTTTCGAAAATTACTTTTTCATAAGCTTAGGTTTTGATTAGGTTTGACAATACAGACGAGGAAATCATAAGTCTGCTTTATCTCAAATAAATAAAGAATGAGAGAAAGTTGGCAATTGGAATTCATGAATGTGCAATAACTATTTAAAACGGAAAGAAAGGACATTCCAGAGGTTGCAATAAACTGTAATTTCAACCATTAGTGGAAGATGAAAGGAATTCAAATTAGTGGAAAAAACGGACAAAAAGAATTGAAGCAGTCATCTTTGCATTTACACGCACAATATGTTTTTTCAAGGGTTCCAAAGATAAACTTAGTAAATTGCCTTTTTAATACTTTATGTTAAGAGACTCATTTATATTTTGACAAAGAGTATAAAAATTTCAGCCATTTTGATATTTCCCACAAATTGAATGTCCGAATGTATCCCAACTTGGCTAATGTTGTGGCACTTTTTTTTTTAGTATTTATTTCTATACAATGTCTGGTTGTTTCACAACTTGCTCAACGCACACACATACACAACAATCACAATTGGGAACTTGTGTGACAGAAAGTTTAGTCATCTACATTTGCATATGACAAAGACCAAGCAGAGATGAAGGCCAGAAAAATTAATTAAGTTTCTGCATTTATCCTGCTACCGACCATTCTTGAAGGTGTCATTTAATTATGAAGAAGAATTGTATGTGTATACGGATAATACCGGATACGAGACAAACCGGAGGAACGAAGCCGGAGCAAGGAATGGGAATGGGGTGGCGATATCGTTCGCCCTAGACCGGGGTAATGCTTGAACCGGAGCTGGGCATGGGCACCGACAGGTCTGCCTTCGACATCGTCAGATCATCCAAGCCCAATGACCCGAGCATTCGTGGCCGTTAGTCCGAGTAGCCGTTAGTCCGTGTGACCGGTATATGCGGGCCACGCGCCAGTAGCGTCCTGCCATAGTCAACTACTTACCTTGCGTGTGTCAGGCGGCGCCGTCAGTCCAATCCCACCAAATCCGTGCAGAACAGTCCTTGTTGTCATTATTTTATTAACTCATATTGTAGGAGAACCATGGGAGGGTCACTATAAATAGGGCATATCCCCCTCCTTTGGAGGGGTTGGCTCCTTTAACTTTCCAAGAACATTTGTAATAGAAGAATTCATATATACAATCTCTCTCATTATTTGATTCGGCCAAGGCCACTCGTTTTTGTTGTTATTGCATTCCATCCATCAAGTATCATACATTATACACAGACATTTTTGTTACTAGCCAACTATCGTCTTTAGCCGTTTTACTAAAGCGCTCTCAACTATTCACTTTCCTTATCCAACACACATCAAGAACAAAGCACGTATCCTATACCTATTTACAAATTTAATTGATTATCCGAATCCGGGGTAAACAGTTTGGCGCCCACCGTGGGGCTAGGATAATAGTGGTCTTTGGCCTTGATTTCTACCATATTCATCAAAACCAAAAGCGTCCCTACCCATCTCTGTGAAAACGGTTCGAATGGCTGACGTCGAACAATCCGGTCATGTCAATAATACCGAGATCGTGGCGGAAAACGAAGGGAGCGGGCTGCAGGCATTGCCGAACCCCGTTGATCCGAACCCCGTTGATTCAAGGGAAGGACTCAACCGGCAAAATACAGTAGATCAAGAGAACGCCGCCATACCGGCCACCGATTCTCTCAACACTCACCATTCTGTTACGTTATCCCGGGATCGGGGCCGGAGAGAACCGGACGCGCCAAACGACGGCATTAACTTACGCTTAATTTTTGAAATGCTGCAGGAGCAGAGGGCGGCAATCGTCGAGCAAGGATTAGCAATTGCCCAACTGCAGAGCGGAAAGGGTGAAGCAGGGCCGGTAAAGGCAAAGGGTACAGTCGGGACCGGAAGAAACGAAGTACGAATGGTTGAGAGCGACGGCTCCGGAGCTGACTCCTCGACTGAGGTCCTAAAGATGCTCGAGACTTTGGAGAAACGGGTGGATTCTACCGAAAAAGGGTTGAGACATACAATTCTCGGGTGGACCAGATACCGGGGGCTCCACCTTTACTGAAGGGGCCGAATTCGAAAAGGTACATCCAAAGGCCTTTTCCACCGAGTGTGGCCCCGAAACTGATCCCGAAGATGTTCAAAATGCCCGACGTACAGAAGTATGACGACACCACGGACCCACACGAGCACGTGACCTCATATACTTGTGCCATAAAAGGCAATGATATGGAAGAAGATGAGATCGAGTCGGTATTGCTGAAAAAATTTGGGGAAACTCTGTCGAAGGGAGCGTTGACGTGGTATGACCATCTACCCGAGCACTCGATCACTTCTTTCGAAATACTCGCCGATGCCTTCGTAAAGGCACATGCTGGTGCCATAAAGGTGCAGGCCCGTAAGGCCGATATCTTCCGGATAACTCAAAGGGACGATGAGCTACTACGAGAGTTCGTCACCCGGTTCCAGAGGGAACGGATGGAACTACCCCCGGTGCCAGAAGAATGGGCAGCACAAGCTTTCACAAAAGGGCTTAACATGCTAAGTTCAGTTGCCTCGGCCAAGTTAAAGGAAAATTTGCTGGAATACGAGGCCGTGACGAGGGCCGATGTCCACAATCGGTATGAATCGAAGATTCGGGTAGAGGATGATCAGTGCGAGCTCTCCCCGATGAATTTAAAAGTGGATAGAGGTTTCGAGAAGTCGAGGAAGGGTTATGAAATGAAGTCTGAATCGTCAAAAGAGAGGTTCCGACCATACTCCCACTCGGAGAGACCAAACTTCAGGTCGGAAGGGTCGAGGGAGAGCCCAAACCACCTCTCCGGTCGGGGTAGCAAGCGGGTCGAGCGCCCGTCAAACAGCCGGGGACTCTCGTTCAGGAGCGACGCCGGGAGTTCCGTCAACCATAGGGGTCCACCGAAGATTTCAGAGTACAACTTCAACGTCAATACCTCGGGCCTTGTATCGGCCATCGGCCGAGTACCGGGTGTGCGATGGCCGAAACCGCTGAGGTCAGACCCGGGACAGCGGGATCCTAACATGGTGTGTGAGTATCACGGAACCCATGGTCACAAAACTGAGGATTGCCGCCAGTTGAGAGAAGAGGTGGCCCGGTTATTAAAAAACAGCCACCTTCGAGACCTATTGAGCGAGCAAGCCAAAAATCGCTACAAAGAGCGGGAAGCTCATCGAAGGGTCGAACCGGCCGAACACCAGCATACGATCAACATGATAGTTGGGGGTATTGACGTCCCTCGGGGACCGGTAATGAAACGGACCAAGGTCTCAATTGTTCATGAAAAACGCGTTCGAGACCATTCGACCTGGGGCTCTATTTTCTTCGATGACGAAGATGCGGAAGGCATCGTTCAGCCGCACAACGATGCACTGGTAATTTCTGTACTTGTCTTTAAAACTAAGGTTAAACGCATTTTGGTTGACCCAGGTAGCTCGGCCAACATCATTCGATGGAGAGTGGTCGAACAGCTAGGGTTGCTTGATAGGATTGTGCCGGTAGCTTGGGTACTCAGCGGGTTCAATATGGCTAGCGAAACCACGAAGGGATAGATCTCGTTGCTCGTAAACGTGGATGGCACCATTCAGCAAACGCTGTTCTATGTGATCGAAGGAGACATGAAATACAATGCGTTATTGGGCAGACCTTGGATACA
The DNA here is from genome assembly GCF_019175385.1 of Lycium barbarum. Lineage (NCBI taxonomy): Eukaryota > Viridiplantae > Streptophyta > Magnoliopsida > Solanales > Solanaceae > Lycium > Lycium barbarum. The sequence continues at coordinate 166,960,542 of NC_083337.1, forward strand.
TAGCATGAAGGCAGTACTCTCAACACTGCATCAGTTGCTGAAATTCCCCACTCCGGAGGGGGTGAAAACCATCCGGGGCGAGCAGCCCGCAGCAAAGGAAATGTTCGCAGTAGACGAGGCAGCTCCCCGGCCCGAGAAGCTGGCTCAGGAAGAGAAGGGTACAACCGGAGGGCAGGTCCCCCAATAGCAACTAAAGAGCACTGGACCGGATCCAGTACATGAAGAGGATGACTTCGGAACGCCCAGGTCCTTCGTCACGCCGGATGACTCGGACGCGACCAAGTCACCCGTGGAGGAGCTGGAGCAGATAATTTTGTTCGAGTTCTTACCGGACAGAAAGGTATACCTGGGCACGGGGCTTACCCCGGAGCTCAGGCGTAAATTAATTGAATTTCTTCAAGCTAACGCCGATTGCTTTGCATGGTCGCATATAGACATGACAGGTATATCGCCGGAAATAGCGTCACACAAACTCAGCTTGGACGGAAAATTTCAATCGGTGAAGCAAAAAAGAAGGCCCATGTCAGAGCAAAAACACGCCTTCGTGAAAGACGAGGTAACAAAGCTTTTGAATATAGGCTCCATCCGGGAGATGAAATACCCGGATTGGCTTGCTAACGTGGTGGTGGTGCCCAAAAAAGGTAATAAACTTCGAATGTGTGTCGATTATAAGGATTTAAACAAGGCATGCCCGAAGGATTCATTTCCATTGCCTCACATCGACAGAATGATCGATGCGACGGCCGGACATGAAATGTTAAGTTTTCTCGATGCTTACTCTGGATACAACCAAATCTGGATGCACCCGGAGGATCAAGAGAAAACATCCTTCATCACTCGTTATGGGACTTACTGTTATAACGTCATGCTTTTCGGATTAAAAAATGTCGGTGCAACTTACCAACGCCTAGTTAATGGGATGTTCGAAGAACAAATAGGGAAAACAATGGAGGTTTATGTTGACGATATGGTTGTTAAGTCCCTGGAAACAGAGGACCATTTAAAGCATTTGCAGGAAACCTTTGATGTACTCCGAAGATACAACATGAAACTCAACCCGGAGAAGTGTGCCTTCGGCGTAAGGTCCGGTAAATTTCTGGGGTTCATGGTGTCGAACCGGGGAATTGAAATCAACCCGAAAAGATCAAGGCCATCGAGAACATCGAGGTCGTGAACAACATAAAGGGCGTGCAGAAGCTCACCGGGCGGATAGCGGCGCTGAGTCGCTTCATTTCGAGGTCCTCGGACAAGAGTCACCGTTTCTTCTCTTTGCTCAGAAAGAAGAACGATTTCGATTGGACACCGGAGTGCCAAGAAGCCCTAAGGGAGTTGAAGAAGTATCTGTCCAGCCCCCCGTTACTGCACACACCGAAGGCCGATGAGCCGCTTTTTCTCTACCTAGCAGTCTCCGAAATGGCGGTAAGCGGCATTTTGTTCCGAGAAGAATCAGGTACGCAATTCCCTATCTATTATGTAAGTAGAACTTTGGGGGATGCAGAGACCCGTTATCCCCATTTGGAAAAGCTGGCATTAGCATTGGTAAGCGCTTCCAGAAAGCTCAAACCTTATTTTCAATGCCACCCCATATGTGTAATAACCACTTACCCTTTAAAAAACATCATGCATAAACCTGAGTTATCCGGTAGATTAACAAAATGGGCTGTAGAAATTAGCGGTTACGAAATCGAGTACAAACCTCGAACAACCATCAAATCCCAAATCTTAGCCGATTTTGTGGCAGACTTTACCCCGGCCATGGTCCCCGAGGTCGAGAAGGAACTTTTGCTGACCTCGGGAAAGATCACGGGCGTTTGGTCTCTACATACGGACGGGGCCTCGAATCTTAGAGGTTCCGGACTCGGGATTGTCCTTAGGACCCCGGCCGGGGAGGTCATCCGACAGTCCGTTAGAACTGCTAGACTAACTAACAATGAAGCTGAGTATGAGGCTATGATTGCAGGTTTGGAATTAGCTTGGAGCATGGGAGCCGAAACAATCGAAGCAAAGTGCGACTCGCTTTTGGTCGTAAACTAGGTGAACGGCGTATTCGAGGTAAAGGACGAACGGATGCAGCGATACCTCGAAAAAACCCAAGTGGTACTTCATCAACTCAGAGAATGGATCATGCGGCATGTACCAAGGGAGTAGAACAGCGAAGCCGATGCATTAGCAAACTTGGGATCCTCGGTCGAGGTGGAGGAAATCGACCTCGGGGCAACGGTGCACTTATCGAACACGGCCATAGAAACCGGGCACGCTGAAATATATACAATGGGCTTGACCTGGGATTGGCGCAACAATTAGATCGACTACTTGCGTGATGGTAAGCTCCCAAATGACCCGAAGGAGTCACGATCGCTACGGACCAAGGCTGCCCGCTATTGCTTGGTGGACGGCCAACTGTATCGACGCTCTTTCCTCGGTCCTCTGGCCAAGTGTTTGGGCCCCGGGGAAACAGAATTCGTGATAAGGGAGGTACACGAGGGAACCTGCGACAACCACTCCGGTGCAGAGGCTTTGGTTCGAAACATTGTCAGGGCCGGTTATTACTGGAACCGGATAGACGAGGACACGAAAAGGTTTGTCCGAAAATGTGACGGGTGCCAGAAACATGCTCCGATGATTCACCAGCCCGGGGAGTTGCCGCATTCGGTCATCTCACCTTGGCCTTTTATGAAGTGGGGAATGGACATTGTGGGCCCTTTACCTCGGGCACCAGGTAAGGTCCGTTTCATTTTGTTTATGACTGACTATTTTTCTAAGTGGGTTGAAGCGTAGGCTTTCGAAAAGATAAGGGAGAAGGAGGTCATCGACTTCATATGGGACCACATCATCTGCCGTTTCGGCGTCCCCTCCGAGATAACCTGTGATAATGGCCCCCAGTTCGTGGGTAGCAAGGTCAACAGTTTCCTCGAGGGGTTGAAGATCAAAAAAATCGTGTCAACCCCGTATCACCCGTGTGCAAACGGACAGGCAGAATCAACGAACAAAACAATAATTCAAAATCTGAGGAAGAGACTTGAAGCTTCGAAGCATCATTGGAGGGAGATACTCCCGGAGGTGTTGTGGGCTTACAGAACCACATCCAAGTCGAGCACGGTGGAAACCCCGTTCTCATTGGTTTACAGAGCCGAAGCCCTCATCCCCGTGGAAGTTGGCGAACCGACCCTCCGTTTCAGGTATACCACCGAAGATTTAAACGGGGAGGCCATGGCCGTGAAGCTCGACCTCGCGGATGAACTGCGCGAAAGAGCGTCGGTACGCATAGCGGCCCAAAAACAAAGGATGGAGAGATATTACAACCGAAGAGCCAACTTTCGGCATTTTCAAGTTGAGGATTTAGTACTTCGAAAAGTTACCTTGCACACCAAGAACCCCAACGAGGGAAAGCTAGCTCCGAATTGGGAAGGCCCGTACAAGATAACCGGTATAACGGGCAAAGGGTCGTATCAGTTGGATTCCATGGACGGGAAGCGTCTGCGTAATAACTGGAACGTGGCCCACCTAAAGAGATACTACTGCTAAGGTATGGTCCCCCCGTATTCTCTCGTTAACTTCTCTCTTTTTTGCAGGAAGGCAGGAGTGGGACAAAATTAGAACCCAGATTTGAAAACATGTGTTGCACTCTTTTCCTTAGTACGGTTTTGTCCCAAAATGGGTTTTCCGACAAGGTTTTTAACGAGTACAACGTGTTACTTAACGAATATGAAGGGAAAGTACCCGAATACCCGGTGTCGCACCCTCCGATTGGGGACATAATAACACTCACCCGACCTTGAAGATCGGATAAGTGCTAGGGGAGTACTATGCCACACCAAAGATGACACCGATTACAACAAACGGAGAAACTCAACATTTGCTACGGCAAAACTAAGGCCCGGCCACCGGCCATAGCCTCCGATGTAAGGACCAAACGATCATAATGAATCGTGTCCCATTCAACATTTGCTACGGCAAAACTAAGGCCCGGCCACCGGCCATAGCCTCCGATGTAAGGACCAAACGATCACAATGAATCGTGTCCCATTTTACGTTTGTTACGGCTAAGCAAGAAAGAGTTAAAATTCTCAGATAGGCAAACATTTTTGCAAATACAAGTTACCAAAAGTTGGGAAAACAGCTCTCGGTTAAATATACTTTGCCCGGTCGATAACCGTCGTATCTCGACGCTGCCTCGATCGCATACCCTACGCCGGGTACCTTGGTCGAAATTAGACAAAGGCAACGAGATCACTATGATCCAAGCCAAAATTTGGCAAGCCACCGGCCCCAAAATATCGGATAAAACCGGCAGGCACAATGAATTAACGACTATGAGTCGGCCGGTCCTAGAACGGATCAACAACTATAGCAAAAGCAGTAAACAAACATTCAAACGAAGAGGCAAGAAAAATGCACTTTTTATTTATACAACGGATGTCCCTTACATCAAAAGAAAAACAAAGTCCTACAAAGGCAAAAAGCAAAAAGCAAGGCACCAGCCCCATACTATCCGGCATGACTAGAGGTGGTTGAATGCTCGGACTCAGTTCGCTCGGAGTCGTCTGACTTGGACCCGAGGGCATGATCGGCTTCTTCCTCCATCCTCTTGGCCTCGAGTATCAGGGCCGGGAGATCCGAGAGACCATGCTCGGCTTGCTCGAGGGTGATCCGCCGAGACTTCCACTTCTCATACTCGGCAACAATAGCAGTATGAGCCTCGGCCGCCTCAACGCTTCTCCATGTTTCTTCCAAGTCGGCCTCAGCCTTGGCCAGTTTTGCTCCCAGATCAGCCCGGTCCCCCTCAAGGACACTTATCCTACCAATGGCTGCGTCCAGCTCGGCCTTAAGGGCATCGTTGGCAATAGCCGCCTCCTCAAGCTCGGTTCTTAGGCCTTGGCATATTCGAGATCGCTCCTCGGCTTTTTCTTCAAACACCCTCCTGCGCTCGTCGGACAAAGCAGCCTCGGACTCAAGCCGCCGGTTCTTCTCGGCCAGGGTTATTGCATCAGCATTCACCCAGTCCAGCTCCCCCCGGAGTCGGGAAACCGTGGTCTCCAGCTCATCTAGGCTCGAAGAAAATTGGGCTTTATCCACGCTAAGACCGATCTTTTCAGCCTCAAGGATCCGGTTATAATCGGTCATAGCAGCCAGCTCGCTCTTCAAATGATGATTTTCGTCCTTAGCCGCATCGAGCTCTGGACGAAGGTTGGCCAGCACGGCCGCCCGATTGAAATCTTCCTCCTTCTCCTGAAGGAGATGCCGGTATTTCTCCGTTTCTCGGCCTTGGGCATCCAGTTGGCCTCGAAGATCATCTATCTTATGTTGGGCACGGATGAAGGCTTCGTTAACCAACACCACACTCTACAGGTAAAACAAGTCAGAAGACTTAGGCGAAGTGAGGATAAAATCCATAGATAAATTGTACAAAGATGACAGAAGAGCTTACCCGATTACTTGCATGCATACCCTCGTTAATGAGGCACTGCCAAGTGAGCCCGGTCATTTTGCGCTTGTCCGAGTCAGAAATAAGGGGCCGTAAATAGCTCGCTACGCCCACCGGGCGCGACAGAAAGCTGCAGTCCTCGGGCACGGTGTCTACGGCCGATCTGGTTCTCCTTGGCTCCACGCTCGGGGCCGGGAAGATGTTTACCAAGCTGTCCCTGGCCCTGACTCGGAGATCCGGTTGGTCGGCCTTGTGGCCCGAGGAATAGGGAGATGACCGAAGCCCGCTGCTTCTCCGGTAGCGCGGGGGGGGGGGGGGGGGTTCGTTCTCGAGAACATATCATCAAAGTCATCCACCCGCGTAGCGGGGGTAGATGAACTTGGAGCGACCTCAATAAATTCGGCAAAGGCCGAGGGCTCCACAATTGCAGCAGACTCGTGCTCGGGAGACGGACGCGCGTCTGTGGGGGCTTCGCTCTCCGGTACTAGTTCGGTCCTTTTATCGGCTTCAACAGCAACCGCTTCCCCGGACCTTTTTCTTTGAAGGGGAGAATCTTCCGAAGAAGTTTCACCTGAAATGTCGACAAAGTCAATCGACCGAAGAAGAGCTGGTGAAAGTATTTCTTCCGCACCTGGATGTGGAGCACGAATCAAGAGGCCTTCGCCAATGGAAGGAAGGGGCGGAACGGAGACCGCCTCCTCCGGTATTGAAGCGACGGTGGGAACGGAGTCGACTCTCCGAACAATGATATCGGGCTCTGCCTCTTCCCTCGAAGGGTGGGAAACACTCTTTGCCTTCTTCCCTTTCGGCGTCTGCCCCTTTTCGGAGGGCCGCTTTCTTTTTGCAGCATCGGAGAGGACGCGGGAAGAACCTGCTGTGTCAAATTCGGGCGCCGATGCTGGAGGGGCGGTCCCCGATTCCGACCTGGGGGCTACCGAGTCCTTAGGAAAACCTGAAAAGACAAGATGTTAGCAGAAATCAGAGGATGAAACAAGTAAAGGAGAATGCGGCAGAATAAGAATAGAGGGCTACCGTGATTTTGGGCGATCCATCGGCCACGGGACAGGTGGGCCCATGTCCGGTCTTCATAGGGATGCTGGGCGAGAAGCACTGTGACCCAGTCATTCAGATTCCGGATGACCGGAGGAACGTACCCATTGGCTAGCAAAAGTAAAGGAGAAACAGTGAGAAGGAAGAATCAAAATTTGACAAAGCAATACCAAAGCAATTGTTCGAGGCTTGGGACTTACGCTTGTTATTCCATTTCTCCGGGAAAGGCATATGCTCGGCTGGAATTATGTCCTCGGTCTTCACCCGGACGAATCGCTCCAACCATCCCCTGTCTCTGTCTTCGTCCATTTTCGCAAAGAACGGATTCCGGCTGCGCTTGACCAGTTTCATTACGCCACCCCGGAACAGCCTCGGGGAGTATAGGCGTATCAGATGGGCTAATGTGAACTCCTTCGCGGCGTTGTTGGCCAATGACCGGAGACACGCTACGACCCTCCAAACATTTGGGACAATCTGGGCCAGCGTAACGCCGTAGATGCGGCACATATCGAGAATGACCGGATCCACCGGAGGGTCGAGTTTGAGAGTGAAGGGGTATGTGTAAACGTACAAAAATCCTTCACGGTGGTCGGTAACGGATTCATCAGGATCGGGGGCGAAGACCCGAACAGGACGAGTGTCCCACCCGCAATCGGCCCGGACTATGTCAAGCTTCTCCTCGGTGATGGATGAGGGATACCGCCTCACGTCGAATCCCCTGTCTGAGACGGAGGAAGGCTTTTCGACCTCAAGGTCTTTGTTGAAATTAAATTTGGCCGGTATGATATCCGACGCCGTGCGCTCGAATTTAACCGGGGACGAGGGCTCGGCTCCCGGGGACGATACCAATGGGGCATCATGGGAAGTTGATTCGGACATCCTGAAAATATGAAGGAAAGAAGGCCGAAGAGAGAAATTTAAGAAGAACGAAGGAACTGATGGTTCGATAAAAGGCAAAGTTGAAACAGCAACGCTCGAACAAAGGATACTCGACAGCAGCGGTGACAAGGTTGACTCTTGTGCACACAATATGAAGCAACAGATCAATAGGGAGACCAGATATGAAGTTGGGTGTGTGTGGAGCAAGTAGAAAAAACGCAGAATTGAAGTAGGATTGAAGAGGATGCAAAACGTGAAAATGGTAAAGTGAAGGGGTAGAAGGCCTTATATAGGCATGTTGGGAGAGAAACGGTTACCGAGGACGACCAATCGGATAGCGCCATGTGCCGCATCATTAATGTGAAGCGACTCGAAACGACGTGAAAAAGGCGCTTGACAGAAATGGACCACCAGGGTTGAGACACGTGGCCGATAAAGGGCATGCGTTACGCACTCGTTCCCGCCAAAATACGAAGGTAAGGTCGGGATGAGAGAGCCACCGGTTTAGGAGCTTATCCACTCCCCGTTACTCCGATAGATCGGAGATCCGGAGAGTGTGGGGGCTATCTGTATACGGATAATACCGGATACGAGACAAACCGGAGGAACGAAGCCGGAGCGAGGAATGGGAATGGGGTGGCGATATCGTTCGCCCTAGACCGGGGTAATGCTTGAACCGGAGCTGGGCATGGGCACCGACAGGTCTGCCTTCGACATCGTTAGAACATCCAAGCCCGATGACCCGAGCATTCGTGGCCGTTAGTCCGAGTAGCCGTTGGTCCGTGTGACCGGTATATGCGGGCCACGCGCCAGTAGCGTCCTGTCATAGTCAACTACCTACCTTGCGTGTGTCAGGCGGCGCCGTCAGTCCAATCCCACCAAATCCGTGCAGAACAGTCCTTGTTGTCATTATTTTATTAACTCATACTGTAGGAGAACCATGGGAGGGTCACTATAAATAGGGCATATCCCCCTCCTTTGGAGGGGTTGACTCCTTTAACTTTCCAAGAACATTTGTAATAGAAGAATTCATATATACAATCTCTCTCATTATTTGATTCGGCCAAGGCCACTCGTTTTTGTTGTTATTGCATTCCATCCATCAAGTATCATACATTATACACAGACATTTGTGTTACTAGCCAACTATCGTCTTTAGCCGTTTTACTAAGGCGCTCTCAAATATTCACTTTCCTTATCCAACACACATCAAGAACAAAGCACGTATCCTATACCCATTTACAGATTTAATTGATTATTAGAATCCAGGGTAAACAGTATGCAGTAGCTATTACGCAACTTTCATCTATGCTGTGCTCGGGCCTCGTTCTTCGTGTTTTTAATAACAGTCACCTCTAGCTGTTTCCTTTGTTGTTAGATCCAGCTTCTTCATCATTACACCATTATTTGCTAATGTTTTGTTGCCCACCACTGTCAGCTAACTGATCTCTTTTTCTATTTATTCTCTGCTTCTGTATCAATCTATCCCATGGAGCATTTGTTTGAACTTACAACTAAGTTCGTATTTATAAGCACTGAAGAATGACTTTTCATATGTATAACTTGCAACTATTAAGATGAATTTGGATTAGTACTAAATCATTAAATGGTAACTTCTCATATTCTCTACCTTATCAAGATGAATTTGGTCCATTACTAAACCAGTAAATGTAACTTCTCATTTTTCCACCCTTTCAGATGAATGAAGAGAACCTGCTTATTTAATGAACAGATTTGTAAAGGGATAAAGTAATTTTTAAAGGGAAAAGTTGTATTCTAAGTACTAAAGAAAATATGCACAGATATAGCTAATTACTGGCAGATGAACCATTCATTCACCATTTCTCCGGTTCAATGAGTTTGATTTTCTTTCATTAACTATTACTATTAAAAGTCTTTTCTTTTTTTTTTTTTTTAAATCTTAAGGTTATGGGGAAAAAGTTAATATGGCCAAGATGAATGATAGAAACAATTAATGCTAATAATAGCTAAGGGAATTAATTTGCTATAATTAAAGAGTGTAAAAGGCCGTGAAAAGTTACTTTGAAGATGAACATGAACATGAAGTAAACAAAAAAGAATGAATGAAAAATGCCAGAACATAATATGATTGCATAACGTTTTTGGGGAATTAAGTGTGGAGAATTAAAGTGCAACTTCTAATTCTACCTTTATGTAATTAAAGTATTACTATTTAATAATATAATTAATTAGATTTTAATTTAGTGTAGGGGGGAAATAATATTATTATTTAATTAGATATTTAATTAATTAATTTAATGTAGGAGCAAAATGATAATCCAACTTGGAAGATAGGAGCTTCCCACTTTTAATATAATATGATTACAACACTATATATATGTGTATATCCAAATATAAGTGTATGCCACGAGAGATTAATTCATGATTTGGATTTAATGAGTTCGATATTTAAGTTCTTCGCAAGTAGGCGTCCCACTCAGTGTCGACGGATCGCACGGTCGTCGTGCCGGCGACGCATCATTCAAATTTCTGCTCTACAACTTTCGATGGTTGGATAGTGGCCTACCATGGTAGACTTGGAGACAAGGATTTTACTAAGGAGATCCAACAAATTAAATAATTACATATACATACAAAATTGACCTTGTATATATAATATGATTTTCCGGAAAAGCCAATTTGAATAAATATTCCTTTTCGCCCTTCCAGCTCCTCTCCTGATTACAGTTCCCAAGAGAAATAGGGCTAGAAAATCTCATCCTAGAACTTGCTCTTGCCAATTATTACGCAACACATTCATTTTATTATTAGCAATTTGTTTTAACAGATAAATCTCTATAATTAATTTGATCATGTCATCACGACAAATGTAATGACAGGCTTGATAAGTACAACTGTGTGCCTGTTTCATATATATTGTGAGATTTTGTCTCTAGTAATATATTTTGGTGTTGCCTTGCACGTTATTCTAGCTAGCTTTGATATAGAAGAAACAAATTTAGAGCAACAACTTAATTAAGTGAATGAAAATAGTGTTTTCTTTTGTATAACCACAGGTACTCAGGAGCGGAGCTACAGCCTACAAAGGATGTGTAAGTGAACACTCTTCATCGAAAAATTATACTGCGTTAATAGTAAGATATGTATATTTGACACGGTCAAAGCATTTAGTGTCGCAGAAAAGAACCTTCAAAAGTGCTTTGACGTTGCAGGTTCGAATCCTCTAGTTTTTGCTTCATTTGTCTGCCAAAACTGACGGTCGTTAATTCACACAGCTTGCATATTTCACATGTTCTTTTCAAGAGACTTTTTGACCCCTCCCTCAAACCAAGTTATATTGTATTTGACTTTAATTTCTTCTTTAGGTCATTAGATACTACTTATTAATTATTAAATTTAATTGAAACTTTAATTTGGGTATGTAGTTATAGTAAATAATTTTTCAAACAAGTTTCTATCAAATGAATTAGAAGAAAAGGTTGTATGCAATTACATATACCATTGTATTTTCCATTCCCTCTTAAGTAGTTTATTAGGAGGTTTGGACCAAAAAAAGTTAATAAGGGGTTAATTTCTTCCATAGTTTTGTAGGGAAATCGGGAGAACTAATTGAGATTTGGAACTTTTGATTGGAACTCTCACACATTCTCTATCAAAATACAAGAAAATTAACGTACATCCATTAAAATTAAGAAGTAGCGAAATCGATAGATTGAAAACAACTTTAAATTTAAGCTAAAATCGATAAATTAATGTAATTTTTCTTGAATGTGTGATATGTTCAGTAAAAATCTTGACCCATCCATTATAAGGCTATTATTTTTGTTTATACAATTTATCGTGTATTTTTATAACTAAAAGCAACCTAAATTGAAGAATTATTTTTAGACGGTTTGTCTCTGGTGGAAAATAAATTATTGATGTCGTTTATGGTAAAGTCGCTAGGTTGCGTTAAGCAAGATGGATGTGAACCCACTCACTGAAATTTTTTGTTAGTTGCTTCTTTAAATTCTGCACACCCTTCATAAAATTTCTGGCTCCGCCACTGCAGGTACTCCTCTTTTTAATCAATTTAAACGACACTCTTTTTTTGTTTTGGACATTCCAAAACTATATACTATTATAACATTGGCATGAAATATTTAGAGAATCATAGATTGTAATCGTATTCTCCTGACAATATTATAGGAAATTAAAAGTTGTTGTCACAAATTGCTACACTTTGTCCAAGTCATTATTAAACATGAATTTTACGTGTTAAAGTCAGGTGACGTTTTTTTATTGTTATAACTTATAAATATAGATTAACTTGAATTAATCTATTTCTCTGTCTCTTTCTCATTCTTCCTCCCAAGGGGCTGATCTCCATCCTCTTTCATCTCTTTTCCTCATCCTTCCCACACCCCATTCCTGCTCTTCTTCTCCTCTTTTTAAAACTTTTGCTAACTCTCCCATTTTTGGAGATCTCTACCAAGCTTTCCCATTTCTCTTCTCTCTCTCTTTTTTTTTCTTCCTATTGTTGTTTCGCTGCTGCTACTGCTTTGAGTTTTTTTTTTCCAGGTTGATTTCGTGCTATTTGATTTTTGGTGATTATTCGGATTTGTTGCATCTCTGTTTGTAAAATAAAAGAGGACTGTGTTCCATATGAGTTTTCATGATACCTTGACATTATTTTTGTTATTTTTTTGCTGCTCTCGGTATAGAAATATTGCACTTCTGGCCAATGAAGAAATTTTCGTCGATTTTTGAGGCCTCCCAGCACATAAGATGGATTGTTATTTTAAATCGCAATATATTTTTATCATAATTTACTAAATTCATTTTAATAGATATTTATCCACTATTAACATTTTTACTAAGTTTATGCAGGTATCCGGAATCACTTCCCAAAGAAGGCACACGAAAGAAGCTCAAATATCTTCTCGGGTTCTCTGTTTATATCTACTTTACGTTCTTAAAATTGTAGAAAGCATAAAATATAGTGAAAAAAAATTTACTCTCGGAGTGAAGGCGGAGACTATTAATTTACTTGCTCGCTTATTATTTGTTGTAGCTAATATTTTTATAGTTATCACGTTTAGCTAGAGTGTTAATTTAATTGCTTAGCATACTTTAGTAAATAATTAGGATACTGCACCTCAATATTTAACTTTTAGAACGTGATCTCATAATTAATTAATTAATTAGGCGTACACACTTAGCTAATTAAATTAGTTGGCTCACTTTAAATTGAATAAACTTGGGCTTAGAATAATGTCATATGCAATATTTATACCTTTTCATATAGTAATAAAGTTAATTGATTTGTAGATAATTTTTGATTAATTTTTATCTCAAACATATTCTTAATCTTCTTTTCATTCAAAAGCAAATTAGTTAATGTAGAACAAATATGTTCATACTATATATTCTCTTAAAGCTAGAGTTGTTAGTCACTCTAATCATATATTTTATGTACTTGTAAATAATTCTTTTTATACTAGATTTACAGTTTAGTCAAAATTTGTTAGCTATTTATTTATTAAAAGTTTTGTTCCATCCTTTGAAACTTCTTTATATATTATATTTAAATAATAAATTTATTCTTTTTTATTCTTTAAACTTTAATTTTCAATGTACATTTGTTCATTCGAAGATTTTTTTTTACTTTTTTTTTATTGTTCTTTTAATATATATTTTCATTATGCAAATATTTATATTTTTTACTATTTAAACATTCATTCCTAGACCCTACTTGGTGGGATTTTGTTGGGTATGTTGTTGTTGTTGTACTATATAAACGTTCATGTTCACCATTTTTTGCTCAAATTCTTTAATATTTTTTGTAAATAATAACAAATCATTTTGTATAGTCCTTGTCTAATTAAATCAGGTCCAGTCGGGAACCGCATTTTGTGGATTCTGAAGGATGCTTAACACCTTTCCTTCGGAATAATTTGAACCCTTACCTAGAATCTCACTTGTTTTTGCAGACTATTTTTAAGTTACATACATTAATAATTTACAAGTATTCTAGTATACCTTAAATGCTAGGTGGCGACTCTGTACATAATCAATCCTTTTAGACCCCCATAAGTTGTACTTTATTTAATCTTGGTAAAAATAGGGTGCAACAAGTGTAATATCACAAGTGGGGTTTTGAGAGGGTAGAGTGTAAGCAGATTTTATCCCTACCTCCTAGAGGTAGAGAGACTGTTTTGAAAAGACCCTCGGCTCAACTGCAGCAAATCAAAGCAGGTATGAAAAAGGAATGCGATAGTGAAGAAAACATGACAACTAATTAGGAAAGCAGTACATATCAATCAGAAAAAGACACAGTAACAACAACGAAATAGTGCGATAATCGAAACACAATAAACAACAGATAGTACGTAACATATATCAAAAGCAAGAAACTACATGAATAAAGCTAATACGACGACAGACACGATGCTCCAGACTACCAAGTTTGATCTCGCCGAAAAGCAAGACAACGCTCAACTACCTACTAATTTTCTACCCTAATCCGCTATCTTCATCTCTCCTATCTAACGTCATGTCCTCGGTAAGCTGAAGTTGCGTCATGTTAAGAATTTAAAATCAATGAATTTAAAATGAGTGCAATCTTACTTTACATAAATATGTTTTTTTTTTTTTTTTGGATATGTATATATTATTCGAATTAAAAAAAATAATGAGTTCAATTGAACTCCCTAAATCCTGTTGCAATTAAGATTTTAAGCCTCGTGGTATGTTAACGTCGGCAAGTCTCATTTTCCATCAAACGGCCGACTGCTTAAATAAGAGCCATTTCTTTTGTCGGTTGGTCCTCTGCTCTGAGCTTTGCCCTTGTTCTCTATTTCCCATCTCATCCACGAGACAACACTTTTAGTCTGCTTCCTTTTAGATCTATGAGCATGTTATACTTAAAAAATGTTTAAAGAAGTTGGCTTTCACTAACTTTCATTAACTCTTCTAACTTTTGTTGTGGCTTTGTGGGTACGTACAAGAATTAGAATTTAAAATACCCAAATTTGGGGGGTTAGTTTTGATTATTGAACTAATCCTTTTATTTCTTTAAACAAAGCTTGAACTAATCCTTTGTGGACAGTACAACAGCTGGTGATTAGCCAGGGCACCAAATGCTAGTGGATTTAGCTTTTAAAGTTTGTGATTCCCATAACTTTTGTCAATACGACATTCAAAAAATATACTAGTTGAAGACAGAGCGGAGTTAGTATTTGAAGTTTATGGGTTCATGATTCTAGTTCTCCTAAGTTATCGGGTTCTATTCGAATAAATTTGTACATATTTTACGAATTTCTTTAATCAAATTTAAAGTTTGGAGCAAAATTACTAGATTCGGCCGAATCCTTATCAGGACATTGGCTCCGCCCCTGCTTGAAGGGCCTTTTCTTCCGAAGCAAGACGAAAATTCATAAGTTTCTATAACAATCTTAAGTTAATATATATGTAATAATATAGTAAGTTTATAATAAATTTTTTATAAATATTTAGTGAATAAATTTGAACAAAAATTGCCTAAGTTCAATAAATACATAAATAACTTATAAGCTAGGTCCGCCCCTCTCCAAAGTGCCGTAGCTGCTAAAGCGGAGAAGGAATGAAAAAAGAAAATCTTGAGGTCATGATGCGTAATTTGGAAAAGATACATTGACATAGGAATAGTATTGGACTACCAGATCCAAGAATGAAAAATCATTGAAACATGAATGATCGTTGACTAGTGATTAGTGAACACACATACATGTGGAGTTAAAATTTAAGAAAATTTACTTGTTATAGCTACTTTTATTATCTATTTAATGTTAATAACTACCTTTTATTAAAATTAATAATAATAGCTAATTAATTTTCTAAATTACTCATTCTAGATACAACAGTAACTTGCACTTATCAGTTCTCAAATACACTGTAAATAACGGTAAACACTATTCCAACTTCCCATTTTTTAAACTCACGTAATATATATTACGTTTCTCTCTCCCTTTCCATTAATTTTAGCCATTTTTTTCTCCTCAGAATCTATCCATACCATCAAGCACGATTCCACTATAATTTATTGTGCCGAGATTTGTGGGTGGTGGTGTATTTGTGTAAGTTTTCATTATTTTGTGTATTTTGGTCAATTTAATTCAATATTTTTGACTTTTTTCAAGATTTTGAACTTTCAATGCTTAGGGTTTCCCAATTTGAGTAGTGAAAAACATCAATTAATGGCGGATGAAAGCATATCTAGTAGGGTTACAAGAGGTATCCCACATACTCTTCAAAATTTAGATTCCCCTTCTTTTGATTTGGATATTTCTCAGCAACAACATGATGTTGACGCAGCTTCTGCTGAGAAATTGGTTGCTGAAAGGAAATCTAAGAAAATCCATGATCCTGTCAGAATCAGAAATCCTTCAACTGTTAATTTGGAAAAAAAATGATTTTGATACTGCCACAAAGAGGAGAAAAACATCTGATGTTGCTTCTAGTAGCAAAGGGAAGAATGTTGCAGAGACAGATACCGGAGAACAACAATTAACTATGAACAAGCAGGTATTTTTTTATTTTTATATATATATTTTTGTGAATAAAATTGTATTTTACATGTTGCCCAAATTCGGTTAATGATTCATGTATTTTTTACCGCATCCGTAAGTATAGTTGCATGTATTTATTGATCTGAACAATTCATTAACAGAGGGGATAGCATTCGTATGTATTTTGTATTGTTTGAATTAGTTTTGTATTTGAAACATAAATACAACTGTATCATGTATTTCACTAACCATTTTTGTTATCAATTATCAAACTATGTATCATGTATTTGTAATTCCTCACATTTGTGTATTTTTTTAAATTAATAACAGGTTTATGTATGTTTTAAAAAAAGCAGGTATGTGTATGTGTCAGATAAAAGGTGTATTTGTTCAACTTTTGTCAACTAAACATCTTAATAACTGTTTTTTGTTTGCATGTATTTATTGATCTGAACAATTCATTAATAGATGGGATAGCATTCGTATATATTTTTGTGTTGTTTGAATTAGTTTTGTATATGAAACATACATACAACTGTGTCATGTATTTCACTAACCATTTTTGTTATCAAATTATCAACTATGTATCATGTATTTGTAATTTCTCACATTTGTGTATTTTTTTAATTAATAACAAGTTTATGTATGATTATATATTTTTGATTCTCATGTGAGCCATTATATTCAAACTTTCAGGCCTCCAAATCCCTGGTTAAACGTCCCCCACTCAACCAATACGTTCTGCTTCATATATGAACCATAACATTAAAGATGAGTTGAAGGACAAACTGACCGATAGACAATTCAAGCTATTTTCCAAAACTATTTTTGGACAATATATGCAGATGCAAGTTGACACTGAGGTGCAGGGTCAGTTATTTAGGTGTTTTATGGTTAGGGAGTTGAAGCGTAGTAATAGTGATGCGTTTGTTATCGATATTAATGGGACGGAATTGATATTCGGTCTTTTTGAGTTTGCTTTAATTACTGGTTTGAAGTGTTACGGGGATGAAGTTATTTTTGACGAGGGTCCTAACAGATTGTTGGGTGAATATTTCGGTGGTTCTGGTAATAGTATTTTAAAGATGACTTTAAATAAGTGCTTTGAAGACAAAGATTGAGGTGTAGGTGATAACACAGATGAAGATGTTGTAAAGATTGCGATCTTGTATTTCATTCATAATTACATACTTTCAAGTGAAAAGAGGAACGTCACAGTCCTAAGACATCATTTTGACTTGGTGGAGAGTGAACGGTACAATCAATAGACATGGAGTAAGGAAGCATTTGATGATTTGATTAAGAGTATTCACCATAAGATGGACAAGCCGAAGCAGTTTTATTGTCTACGGGGGTTTTCTTTTGCTATGCAAGTGTGGATATATGAGTGCTGCTCTAATGTTGACCCTAATTTAATGGTTAAAACCGGAAGCCGAATCCCAAGAATGTTTAATTGGAGAACAGTGAACCAAAAGCCATCAGTTAACTACTTGATGTTGGGCATGTTTAAGGACGGTAAGGTAAAATACTTACATTAAATACATGTCTATCAACTAGTATTTTACATATGCATTTTGTGTATTTTAGTTGCTGTGTATTTGTAAAATACAGAGAGGTTCTAAACTGACAGTTCACAATATATTATGTGCAGGACATTCTTAAATTCAACAACATTGTTCCGACCATGTTAGAGGTTGAGAAGCTTGGTCTGCGTCCATACCTGGTCAACAGACTTGTACCACCACCCCAAATACACCAAGAGAAAAATGAATATGCAGATTTTACCACAACACCTCCCCATGTTGCTGCTGCCAAGAAAACTCAAAAGAACGATGCTTCAAAATCTCCACCGCACAAGAAGCCTAGGAAGATGTCGACGGCAGCATTGCTTGTTCAGAAGTCACCAACCACAATCCCAAAAAATTCTACAGTTGGACAATCATCTAATAAATCTGCTTCGGTGGTAGATAAGCCGGTTCAATCAAAGGGAAAAGAAAAAGCTGCTCCAAGTGTCCACCGCATTCCTGTTGACGACGTATCTACCAGCAAATCAGTTGACCTCACACGTTTGAGGCAGGAACTTAATCAATTTAAGCAGGAAGTAAGTTTTTTAATTTTATTTTGATATTCATCAAACTAAAACAAATAAGGATTTTTACAATGAATTTGTTATTTTTACCATTCAGGTGCTTGCTGAATTCAAGGATGTTTTTACTGAGCTCAAGGATCTTCGCAAAGTTATTGATGAAAACTTCGAAAAGGTTTTGGAACATGTCAAAGGGAAACAAAATTCAGAAAAGGTAAAAAAATCAATAAACACATTTGAAACGATTGCCTTCAGTGTGAAGTAGGAAGCATATGTATCTAACAAATATATCATTTTTTTTAGGATGATGACAGCGAAACTCATGTTCCTTTACCTAATGGCAACATACATCAACAAGCTGATGATTACATGGACCATGGTGACGGTATTCACATGGAGACTGATACGGGTGATGTGCATCCAACAGAGGTATATTTTTTTTTAATGTATTTATCATTTTTTACTCATTTTTATATGTTATTTTAAAAAAAAATATAATGCAGGTATGATGAAAATTTGGGATCTACTGGACTTTAAAATATTATGTATTTGATATTGATATGAAAAACAGTAGTGTCATGTATTTTTTGGGTACTGTATGTTTGACAGCATGACTGTTCACTGTTTTCCTTATGTATTTGTTTACTGCTTTTGGACATCTTCAACAAATAGTTTCTCATGTATTTATGTATTTAATATAGTTTTTTATCTATTAGATTCATGTATTTTATATACTTTTGGCCTGTGTTTTTTATAAGGAAAATGGTCTTGCACCGGATATTCAAGTTGGTATTGGCAATGATAGCGGCGATACGCTGAAAGCTTCAACCGAAGAGATTGCGGAAGGAGGTGATCTTTCAGGAGAACCGAAGACTTTGGTTGAACGTTCGGCTGATCCAACAGAGGTATATATATATATATTTAATGTATTTACCATTTTTTACTCATTTTTATATGTTATTTTAAAAAAAATATAATTCAGGTATGATGAAAATTTGGGATCTACCGGACTTTAAAATATTATGTATTTGATATTAATATGAAAAATAGTAGTGTCATGTATTTTTTGTGTACTGTTTGTTTGACAGCATGACTGTTCGCTGTTTTCCTCATGTATTTGTTTACTGGTTTTGGACATCCTCAACAAATAGTTTCTCATGTATTTATGTATTTAATATAGTTTTTTATCTATTAGATTCATGCATTTTATAGACTTTTGGCCTGTGTTTTTTTATAAGGAAAAGGGTCTTGCACCGGATATTCAAGTTGATATTGGCAATGAGAGCGGCGATACGATGGAAGCTTCAATCGAAGAGATTGCGGAAGGAGGTGATCTTTCAGGAGAACCAACGACTTCGGTTGAACGTTTGGCTGATCAAACAGGGAAACATACTGTGGAAGAGCAAAAATTTTCTGATGATTCAAATAATTCTGAGGTTCAAAATAAACGTATTCTGATTCAGCCATTTTTTTCTTTTTTAAAATGTATCATACAAGTGATTGAATAATGTTTTTTTTTTTTTTTTGTATTTTTTGAGTAGGTGATCGCAAATATAGCAAAAATAGAAATGGCTAATGAACATGTTCAAGAGGAAAAAATCGAGGAAAACACCAGCTCAACTGTCTTAGAGAAACCCTAGGCAGCAGTTTGTAACGCGCAGCCGTTGTCTCAGTGGTTGTTGCCTGATGAGTATTTACCAAGCCAAACCCCAGGGAAAGAAATCATGTTACATCCATCAGTCACACGAGCTACACGCCCCAGTAAATATAAGTCTTCACCGTTTGTGACAGATTTTGATATATATCTAATTTTTAATTTACTTGTTTGTTTTTTAATACACAACTGTTAATGTTTAAAGACCAAATACACAGGTAGTAGTTCGGGAAAGGATCATGTTCATGTGTTTGATAAAAAATATTCATTCCAGCAAGATCCCATTACGGGTCCACTTGATGTACAGATTGTGGATTAATACCGTATTTGACTTCGAAACGGTCTGCTTGTGAGGCACGATAGCAAGTATATTTTTATCCCAATATTACATATAGTGATTCCACATGGTTTTTGTGAATAAGATGATGTATTTGTTTGTTTTGTTGCCGCAGAAAGAACTACGAAGACCATTACAAAAAAAAAAAAATGGCAGTTTTTGACAATGGAGTCAAATTCAATTTTGGCATCACAATTGTCAATGATAAGAACTGGTTTTACCTGTTATCGATGGATGGTCAGCTTTTGAATGAGGAGGTGATTTTTATCAGCAATGAAATTCACCTTTTGTTACTAAAATGTTTTTATGTATTTGAATGTGATCTAATTGATGTATTTTTGACAATTCCAGCACATTGACGTCATTTTCAATTACTTTCGGAAGAAAGGAAAGTATGATAAAAGGAACAATTTCAGCTTCACCACTGTTGACTGCCTATTCAAGCAGAGAATTGATGTGGTCCACCACGCATATCACAATGTTGAAACCCAGACAAATGTGGCAAATGAAGAGCAAGTATTGATTGAGTATGTTAAGGGCCACAGGCTTATTGCCAATGTCCCGTGGCATACAGTTGACAACGTGCTAATACCGGTGAATATAAAAGAAGAAAATCATTAGTTATTGGTACTCCTTTCATTCAAGGACATGTATTTTTAATGATGAATTAAATATTTTATCATTAGTGTTTCATTCATTATTTTACCGCTGATTTTTTTTTTAAATGTACAGGCGTCTGTATGTTTACAACTCGTATCAATCAGCCGGGCACAACGTAGTTGTTAGGAATGAAATAAAAAAGCTTGCTAATACATATGTTTTAGTAAATTTTATTCATTTTTGTTTTAGTTTAATAAATACATCTTGCGTATTTGACATGACCAACACAACTATATGATTTCAATAAAAAAAAAATACAAAAAATAAACCAACTTCATCAGTTTCGGAAACAATACGTACGTTTTTATACCACATATGCAGTGTTATGAGGTTGAATAGACAACACCATTTTATAACCGGAACATGGGTTGCCTTTTTTTTGTGTTAAAAATACATGAACATCACCGTATAATTTCAAACACCAGGATCACAAAAAACATGTATGTTCTGTTACAGTTTATACAATTTTCAGAAGGCCAACAAATACATAATGTTTAGTTGACATTACCAACACAACTATGAGCCTCCAATCCAAAAAAAATCCAAAATAAAAACAACTTTATCATTTTTACAGATATAATATGTATGTTATTTTACCGAGTACGTAATATTTTTTGAAGTTGAAAAAAACACCATACGTATCGGAAAAAAAAAATCAATTAAGATCATTTTGAATGGGACATTCATTTCATTGCAAAAATTTCTATAATACTACAACATGTGTCAATAGAAGTTTTTGACACAAGTGTTCAAATACTTAAATAACCAATCTATCTTCGCTAATAAAGTTAAATGGATAGGAACACGAGAAAAATTCACTTCCTCAAAGGCTCAAAACTACATGAACGTCTGTTGTGCCCAAGTTGTTCACAAGTACTGCAAGCATGTCTGCTCTTTCCAAACAACAATTCACTTAAAGGCTTATCACACCTCTTCTTTGGCCTACCAAGCGGTCTCTTGTATCTTGGTGGAAAAATCACATCCTCCAAGATGTTTTTGGGAATGTTCCATTCACGCTCGTCGGGTAGAGGATCCACAGGTACATCATATGTCTTCAACACGGTCTCCGGTTTGAATAAATCAGAGCAATAATCATCAGTAACCAGATTTTTCTTTTTAATGACAGTCCATGCATGTGGGCAGGGGATTTCATCTAGTTGAAACATACGACAACTGCAAGTTTTGCTATTCAAATTAAGAATGAATCGCCTTCCTCCATCATGTACTGTGTACACGAATTCGGTTGACGGTTCTACCTGAAAAAATAAATATTACATGTATTTGTTATTGAACCAATCAGAATTTTAAAATAAATGAACAAATCATTAAACAAATACATATCAATTTTCAAAGAATCATATAATTTACATTAATACTAACTGTTCATGGATACCAAATACACATCTATATAATGTGTAGAAACACCAGATTAGTACAAGTACAAGTTTGTCAAATAAATTATAACAAGCATTAAACTGAAACATACCGTCATTCGTAGACATAGATACTCGTTGATTGATAGCATCTCCTGAAACTTTTTACCGAGTGTAGTGAACGTGTATGTTCCATTTCTCCGGTTATTGTAATTCCATCTCCCAAACATCCTTCTAACTTCTTCGAGAAAGTCATATATAGGCAGTTCTCTAGCTACTAGAAGATGTCGGTTAATGCACTCTGCTATGTTAGAAGTCATTGTCCACCCTCGGTTAACAGATGCATACAATCTAGCCCACTTGTCTCTACCAGCCGATTCCAAATACTTTGCCACGCGCATATCTACCTTTTGAACCTTTCCCATCAACTCATCGAAATCATCCTGCGTGTATGCCTTTGCCATGGAATAAAAAACAGGACTCAGCACATTATGGCTCTTCTTGTATTTTTTACATACATTACCCCACAGATGCCAAATACATGCATAATGTGCAACTTCTGGATAACTTCTACAAACAGCCTTGTTTATACTTTCATGCCTATCTGATACGATACGCATATTCTCTCTAATTCCATATGTTTCTCTGAAACGCTCAAAAAACCACGTCCATGATCTGTCATTCTCAGAATCAATCACACCATATGCTAAGGGAAATATGTTGCCTGGAGATACAGTTAAGAAGAAATAAATAATAATAAAATACATTTTGTATTTGTCCAAAATAGATAAAATATATATTGAGGTAATAAATTAATATGTATTTTTTTTTGACATACCTGCACCGTCTAATGTGTTTGCCGAGACAAATGTTCCATTGTATGGTGTTTTTAAGTGGCTTCCATCAACTACCACAATTGGCCGACAATAATCAAAGCCTTTGATAAATGCATATAGTGATATAAAAACATACAGAAATTCATTTTCGCGGGTTTTACGCATTCTGATATGTGACCCCGGGTAAGTCTTATCCAATATGTATAGATATCCAGGTAGTCTTTTATAAGATTCAGCCGGTTCACCCATTAAATCGTTCATCGCCTTTTCTTTGGCCCGCCAAGCAACCATGTACGAAACATCCATTCCAAAATCATTTTTGACGTCCTCCGCAATGTCTTTAGGCGTATATTTCCTCTTATGATTTGATATTTTTGGTTTAACAATCCCATTTATCAACCGACTTGTAGCTTGGCATTGGGAATAAACCTTTTCCTTTAATGGACATGTATGTTTGTCTTGAAACTCCCTAACTCTAAACATTCCTGACTTACCTAAACTTGACGCCCTGAATTTCCAATCACACTCGCCTAATACGCACACAAGTGTGTAGCTACAACAAAAAAACACACACACACACACATTAATGTAAAATACATCAGTAATGTATTTATTCTTGTATTATTAATACAAAGGACAGATGAGTAATTTTACCACATGTAAATAAGTTAATCAAATGCAACCCGGGCCAAATACATTAATTATGAGTACAAATACACACAAATCAGTTTTGATTCTACTTTATAATAAACATACACATGCTGAAAAATACTTTCACTCGTACAAATTAACAAACATACACTGTCACGGTTAAAATACATAACAACACATAGTTGCAAATACATAAACAAATGCACATTTAATACCTTATTGCATTGCTCCTTTCTGTCCGATAGTTGAACCTGTTTGTAATTGCATAGTTCACCATCACAGATTTTAATGTATCTTTATCCTTGTATACTTGATCGACGGCAACTACTTTTTAGTTCTTGTCATCAATAACCATACCCTTGTTGTTTTCGAATAACAAATCAGCCTCTCCACAACTTGATGATGCCAAATCACGGGAACCAACTGTTTGATTCGTGTATCCGATTTGCAAATAATCACCTTCAACACAACTCTCATCCGATATACATATCTCCATGCTTCTATAAGTTGTAATGATACATAATGGGTACATTGGTAATGCTTTGGAATATAATCACCTTCAACCATGTATTTTATGCTTATGTTTTTCATTTTCTTGTCCAAATTCAATTGGGTTGCAACTGTTTGTAACAATTCCTCATACGCCGAATACTCCTTGAAAGTCACAGCATCGATTTTGTAATTGACGTATTTATTCTCGTCGTTCCAAATACCAGAGTGTCTAATCAACGATGAAATATTGGCCATTTTATAAATAAAAAATAAAAAATCCTTGAATCACTGTCTCAACATAAAACATGTAATATGTACGCCCTACATAAGATTCACGTTCAAATTTGAACAATTTATACAAATTAGATTTACAGCTCACTAATAATTCAAATAATTCAAATACAACATACACATATTGAATTACACTTCAGAAATACATAGTTTAGCATAAATTGCAATAGTTTAGCATAAATTGCAACTGATATGAAAAATAGTTCAGAAATACATAGTTTAGATAGTCAGAAATACATAGTTTAGATAGTTCAGAAATACATAGTTTAGAAATACATAGTTTAGATAGTTCAGAAATACATAGTTTAGATAGTTCAGTTTACATAGTTCAGAAATACATAGTTTAAATTCAGAAAAATAAAAGATATGAACTGGATCTTTTTTTTTTTATTCCTAACCATTCATGTACATTAAAATACTTTCAACCGTAATTTTCAGGAGCATTATTCATTCATTGACACGCTTACAATGATATTACATCATTATTTTCGAATATCAATTATAAAGATAGAAATCTGTAACACCTCGTAGCTTCGGGTGAAGATTTGACTCATAAGATGGTAGTATAATGAAACCAATATGAGGATTTTATAAAGTAATTTGAAAACAAATTAAGTCATAGGAATAGTCTTTGGACAAAGCAAAGTCAGAAGCCTTTCTACGAGGGATGTTTTCAAGTGAGTTTGTAGAAGGTCTTACTTCCAGCGACCATAACCCCTTTATTATTTGGGATTTTAGGAAAACTTCCTTGATGAAAGTTGTATCCCTTCGAAATAGCTTTCCAACGGTATATTATAGGTCTTGAACATAGCTATGTACAAGAAGTTATGCCTATTTTACCGAACGTTGTTCAGAACCGACACCCGTCGCTTGTGAGGGCGCGTGCGATGGCCCCGCGTCGCGGGCCGATCGCACAAAAACCCCCTCTCTGACTATCGATCTGCATGGGGGTCGCGCGATGCACGTGCGTCGCGGAACCAACACATAAAAGGTCGGGTTTCAGGTCAAAAGTCGGATTTACGTGTTTTAAGTTATATTTAAGATTTGGGGTTTATTTCCCCAACATCCCATTCACGAAAATCAACCTAAATTCATAGAGAACAAGTCCCAAACCTCAAGAACCTTCCAAGGTAAATTTTATCTTGATTCTAGGTTGAATTCAAGTCCCTAATCCCTTTCTAACATATACTCTAATAATCTAAGCAAGAAATCATTGTTCCTAATCTAGCGTTATCAAGAAAACCCATCTCAAGGTTCAAGAATCAAGATTTAGGAAATCTTCTCCAAAATTCAAGTCTTTAATTCAAGATTTTGGAGCAATTAAGGTATGTAGAACTTCCATCCACATGTGGGAATCTCTACGTTCTTCCCCATGCTCCGTTTATTGAGATTCATGAAGTTCAAATCCTAGTGCATTAAACCCAACATATTGGTAGCTCGTATTTATGTAACTATGTCCATGAATTTTGTATCTATATTCGTTATTGTATTCCTAATCTTCCATTACGGTTATTAGGAACCCTAGCTTAATCCATGAATCATGAATTCTTCCTCATGTGTTCTTATTATGGTTATATGAAACTTTATGATTTTACGTAGCAAGTTACAAGTATGTTTTCAAGTCAAATTATATATATATATATATATATATATATATTTATGAACTATTGTTATTACTCATGAATCAAGAATATGTTTGCAAGACTATGACAAGTTATCTCATGAAACCATATTACAAGTTATTTCATGAAATCATGATTACAAGTTATTTCATGAAAATCATGGGCTTCTTAGCCAACTATATCATGTTCATGTTTTTGGGAATTGCTCAGTTAACCGAGAAGGCTCAGATAGCCTGAAACTACGTTGCCACCGTAGGATAAGGGTTGTCAGCAAGGAGGCAACACCTTCATTATGCAGTTTGGATCCTTACATGCTTATTATTACTTAAATTTCATATCCCTGACAAGGTTGTAAGTGTTCTGCTGGTAGGACGCAAGTACCAGACCATGTTGTCGGTTATACTATAGCATTCCCCACGTTACAAGTAGTTTTACATACAAGTATTTCTATTGATTTACTGTTTAAAGACTTTACTCATGTTTCATGCTCATGTGCAAGTTACATTCAGTTTCAGTTCATGTCCTATACCTATGTTGTGCCATGTTCTTCATTTCAGCAGGTTTTACATACTAGTACTATTCACCATGTACTAACGTCCCTTTTGCCCGGGGCCTGCACTTCACGGTGCAGATACCGGTTTTCAGGAGCATACATCTGCGCAGTAGGATCACTTCAGTTATCAGCTTATTGGTGAGCCCCATTCCTCTCGGGGTTCAACATAGAGCCTGCAATAGTATTCAGTTTATGGTAGTCCAGGGCCATGTCCTGGTAGTTAGTATTCAGACATGTTTTAGAGGTTTCATAGACAAATGTTAGTTCACAAAGTCAGTTATGCTTTCATGTTTGCAGACTATTATGTTTTCATGATATTTCATGCTATGAGATAATTACAAGACTTTATTCCGCAAATTACATTTTCACGATTCATTTAAATTGCATCATATAGATTATATTGTTTTGATGCCCATGTTGACAAGCAAGCCATGAAGTTCGCTCGGACACATGCAAGCAAGGCCCGAGTGTCGTGTTACGCTCAGGCCATGGTTCGGGGCGTGATAAAATCAAAAAAAAAAATCAAAAGAATAAAACAACTTTGACATTATGCTCCAAGAAAAAAATTGAAATCACATAAATACAACTTGAATAGACGAAATTTGTGAAATCAAAACGGTGTTTTTGCACGAATTACCTGATGATTGATGTGTTTGTTTTGTTAATGTATTTTCAGATGTGTTGAAGATTTAATTTGAAATTTGAATTTTTACGTTTTGAATGTTGAAGAATGCATGGAAGAAGAGATACGTGTAAGGAAAGGGAATATTACAGGTGATTTTGTGGAAAAGAAGGTAAAAAATATATTAATTTCTCATTTAATACCACCACCGTTACAGGCTAAAATAAAGGAACCTGTTCCTTTTTTTTACCGTATGCTCATGTATTTCCTGGCAACAAATACATCCGAAAACATACACAAATCAGCTGATTTTTAGCTACGAATGGTAATATTAAAAAGGATAGCTACAAATGGTAGGAAGTTACAATAAGGTAGTCATTTGAGAAATTTTACCTAAAATTTAATACAATTGAAAACGGGTTTAAGTTAAATTTAAGTATGTAAGGCCATTTACTATTTCAGATTACCAATTAACATAATCAAATAATTACTTATAATCGCTTTTTAAATGATGTAAAAATTTCTAGTCTAGAGTGTATATGCATGAAACATAAAGTCATAAACTCAATGAAACATGCGTTTCACAATTTTTCCCGTTACATACGGTCTCAATCAAAAGTAAAGCCTCATGCCAAACCCAACCACAATCAAAAGCAAGATGAAGAGGGCACTCTATCTCCCTCCTTTTCCTCTCTTTTCTTAAGAGTTTAAAACATTAGGGGAGTGGGAACTGGTTACCAACTAAACCAGTCAACCATATAGGTATGACTCTACAAACCACTCTAACCATAACCATCTGTCATTCTCTAATAGGTGTTAGGAAAACAAACTACAACTACAACATAACCATAAAAAGAAGTCCTTTTACGACATTTCATTTTAGTTTAAACCGCATAAATCTACAATTTTTAAATTTGTCAGTATATTTTATTTAAATATTCAAATTGTGATCTATTTCCATTGAGTATTGATAAAATATTCCTATTAGAATTTAAAAAAAAATTCCACACATATTTTTAAATGTCTATTATGTAGATAAGTTAATCGTTCACTTTAATTATACAAATTGGCCAATCTAAAATTATGTTTGATGTTACTAGTTCCCAACAAGTGGCAGTTGAATAACGTGGCCAGACAAATGTACTGTCCAACCACTAAACCCTAACACTCGCGCCCCCTCTCTTTAGCCTTATATTAAGACCAAGTTCAACCTGACAGCCCCCAAACTCGTCCTTTCCCAAATATTGCATCTTTTTGCTGTCTTTGCTCTTAAACGGCAAATTACCAATAGCACCAAGAATCACATAGTGTTTAACTAAGCTTTAATGATGGCTTCTTATTCTTCTGTATTACAGGGCAAAGAAGATAAAAGTTTCCCTCCTCCTCACAAGTTGTTCCCAAGTTTTTCCATGGAAGAACAAAACAAGAAAGTTCAAGATTTTAACTTTGAAGAACAGAGTACTAATGGGCTGAAGAAAGTAAAAGCTAATTGGGGAAATGATTCTATTTTTGGTTTATATGAACACTCGTCTTCGTCTGGTTTAAGCAGCCCTTTTGGTTCTGAACTTGGCTCAACAGAAACTGATGAAACTGAAATTGAGGAAGATGAAGATTTCATTGCCCAGTTGACTCGACAAATGGCTGATTATATGCTTAAAGATGATGATGAAGAAGAAGAAGTTTCTGTTGATGAAAACGATGTTGATGAAAACAGAGTCCCAAATTATACTGTCCAGGTTAATTATATATTCTCAAGATTGCAACTTTTTACCTTTTCTTTTGTTGTTAATCAATTTTACTGAACTTGGTACTCTTTTTCAGACATCAAACCAATATGGGTTGGCTGGGAATTGGTCGAATTACAATTCCAGGGAGATATGTTACTATAACCAAGAATCTTTAGGCACATATGTTAAGCCTGTGGCAGACTCTGTGAATCAAGGAAACAGTTCTAATACTGTATTTTACTCTAGTGATGATTTGAAGAGACCAATTCATGTAAGAACCGAAATTTGAAGTTGTTTCTTGATAAGTCTTTACTATCTAACTGAATTGACTATATATCTTATAGCTGACTTTTGCTTTTCTTTTTTGGTACTGATTTTTAGGTATACCACTTGAAAGACCAACCAACTACAGCAAAACAGAAGCCCTCTAAAGGTAAGCGAGTCAAGGGGACAACTACTGAGTCGGTTCAGAAACTCAAGATTGAAAAAAACAACATGCAGAGTACTTTAACCAAAAAACAAACACTTGGTGGAGATAAGATTCATCATCCTATACAGAGTAATGGAGCAGGCATGAGGGCAATATTTCTCGGAGCATCCGGTTCGAAAAACGGGTCATCTGGAGGAACTGGGGTCTTCTTGCCTCGCAGAATTAATCCAAATCCTAATCCTACTGCAACAGCACCAAAAAAGAAATCTGGTATGTTCATTGTTACTCACACTTTAGTTGGCTTCAATGAATCAATATCTGAATTTTTTATATATTTATCTTCACTTTAATTGTGAATTAAAAAAATGTATGATTAAACCTTACAACCAAATGGAGGTAAATGGACCCCATTAGGGATTCAACCAATTAATAGAGTTGACGTTCAGACTTTGTCCGCCTACAATTTTTATTTTGTTACTGTATCAAGAAACCTGTCAGTATCAGAAATATACCACCACCATAGATTTACTTCATTTGCTGGTTAGATTCCAGTGTATTGTTGTGTGGTTCATTCTTTTTAATTATTTTTCTGACCAATACGAATACGTATTAAAAATATCACCTTAGGGTAAATGCTACTTGTTGGTTGGTGTCCCGCGACACCTTGTTAGGCAGGATTTTATTCCCTCCATTCCATCTTATTTCACCTTTTTTGTTCCAGAAGTAATTATGTCGTTCAACCTTGTCTTAGCATCTTCCATTTCTTATTTTCCCCTTTTCATTATGATAAACATAGGAAATACTCTGAGTTATACATTGGTAGAGGTATTTTTACACTGTTAAATCTATATGAATTAACTTTTGACATGAAATTTCAAATTTATAATTACTTTGTAAGTAATTTGATTGTGTGACTTTTTTTTACATATTCAACACAAACTTAAACTCTATAATGCATTTGTCGCGAAACTTTTATAGTTTTGTAAATATGAACTATTTCATTTATGTATGTGACGGTGTTTGACTAAAGAAGGAATTTGAGAAAGAGGGACAGACTTTTGGAATTTATGGTCTTTATCTTAAATATACGTTAGGTTTCTATAAAGTATGTCATTTAGAATAAAATGAAAAAAATTAAACTTTAATTATTTTTAAATATAAAAGTATGATATTGTCATGTAAAATAAAACGATAACAAATAGAATAGGTGTGGGAAAAAAGATTTGTACTTAATTTTCTTAGGTCGAAATCACCCATTATTGGACCACAACAACATTGGCTATTGTTTTGTGACGAGTATTCCGAATTTGGTAATATAATCATACGTTCTCATTACTTAACCTTACAGATAATTCAAATCAAACGATATTCAATAAGAAGACTGTACAAGCGAAAACGACTTTACATGAGATCTATAAGTAATTCCAATTAATTGATTCTGTAAAATGAGAGATGCATGCATTTTCTTATCCAAGGAATCTGGATTTGAATCTGAATTCATCAATCTAACTACATTGGAATCCTCTGGATGGTGGGATCCATTTTAGTTGCTAATGTTTAAGGCATCCACGCTAGACAACTGACTTTATATCAATCATATATTATCTATATACATATCTCGCCCACCACGATTGTCAATTTTTTATGTTTTGTTTATTATGAATATGAAGTTATGACAGAGACATTTTAATAAGTACGTAATCAGATAACAACTCTTTCTGATATTTTTATTTCCTACCACATAGTGCTCGTAATGCTTATCATGATTCTTTTTTGTCAATACACAATGATGGAGATTATTTACTGTTTCTTTTTCGTTAGATTTTTTATTCATGCAACTAACCTCTTCTCGGTTTAGCACCTTTTTATTGAATATCTATTTGAGTTGAAATTAGAAGAAATATTTAAATTATATCTTTGTAAAAAGAATTTAATTACCAAAAAGATCTTGGTGGAATCTCTCAGTGCTTTTATTTAGTATATTTTTTGATATATTTCCTTTCGTCCAAATAAAATTGTTCTTTTAGTTTCGGTTAAGCTATCAATATGAATGGGTGGTGGTTGGGGGTCCATATTAGTACGAAGAAAAAGGTATCATTATTTGTCTTACCTTATATTTGGAAGGAATGCGAGAAGAGAATCGAATTCAAAAACTTGTACTAGAGTATATGGGGTATTTAGGATTGTGTTTTAAATGTTTGGTGATTTTTGTAAATATGACTTCTAGTTCTGTTCTCTAGAAAAGCTTTTCGAAAATAAAAGGGATAATAGCACTTTGGTCCTCAGTTATCGGTAAATTTTGTTTTGGTCTTTGTGATATTTGACTAAATATCGTAAGTCGTAACCTTCAATTAATTGAAATGTGCATTTTTGGTCTCTTTGTGTAAGAAGTATGGACTATCTTTATAGTAAGTATTATTACCTCAAATATGAAATAGCACTATAAGCTTAATATAACACATGGATAATTAACTGGTGGAACAATTAATAATTATGGTAAATTTTTGAATATTCACCAACAAAGAGATTAAAAATGTATATATTTTAATTAATTAAAGGTTAAATGTGCTTAAATCTTATATTATAATGACTATTATAGTCTAACAACGTGGAAGCTGGTTATGTATGTAATAATGTAAAATATAGATGCAAGTTAGGTGGTACTACTATTTCACAGTTTAACAATCCATAAGCTAACCTTTTTTCAACAATCCAAAAGCTAACATGGCAACGTAATTTTTCATGACAATTGGACAGGAAATTCAACGGTTCTAATACCAGCTAGAGTGCTACAAGCGCTGCAACAACACTTCAACCACATGGATGCTTTGTCTCAATCAAACACATGTGCTGTCTCTCCTTCTCACCTTCCCAAAAATGGTAAGATTATTCAAAAAACAATGCAAATCTCCATAGCATCTTTGATTACATTTTTTGATACACGATGGTGAAAATGAATTTTTACATTATCAGATCATCTGAAAGGATACCACCATAGAAAGTCTAAAAATTATTCAGATACAAGTTAAAAATAATGAGAGGGTATTAATTGAATGAATCGGATCAGAACTGAAGTGTTTTGCACGTTTGGATCATTAAATGACTGATTTATTTGAGATTTGGTAACAAAGAGATTAGATGATCTGTTTCTGAATAATGGTTGCTGTATTCAGGATTTTGTGAGAATTACAACCTAGTCAACAATAAGATTACGTGATCTCTTAGTTTTAGCTCATTAAATCATTGATGCATTCGAGATTAACAAAAAAAATCCTTATGGTGATTTGTTTGCAGATGCAGAGAATGAAACAGAGGGTTTCGTTTCTAAAGAAAATCAACATTCAGAAGACCAAACAAGTGTGGTAAACGACCAAGAGATGCAGCTACCTCAAGAATGGACGTATTGACATGGTTGTGATTATATTATTATTGACGGGGTATCAATTATCATATTTATTGGGAAGCAACTAATAAGGACAAGGGTGAACGAGAAGAATATTCTAGTGCAAATAATATAGGAATCTTGGTGTAGATATTAAGTGGTTTGAAATAGTAATAAGTAGTGATGTTGAAAGTGACGTGGCTTTCAATTTCACCAAGCAAGTCAAGATGGATGACGAATAACACGTTTTAGGTTGTAGTACTTGTATCATACAAGATGTGGCTTGTTCCTTAGGATGCTATTGTATTGATGGGAGGGGTAGATGTCTTATTTGTTATGCGTTGTAGTAATAAAAATTGATTGGAGGTGTGATCAGTGATGTATCCAATTCAAGAATGTGAAAAAGCCAAGTGCAAATAAAAATTATTCCTTTTATGTTGGTGCATGCAGTAAGTTTTTGCCTTAAGAAACCAAGGACAAGGAAACTCGTTTCACACTCTGTATTCTGATAAGAAAATAGATTTTCGGCCTAATTAAATAAGGTAAGGAACATATTTCTATCTCTTTTTTTTTTTAAAGGTCTTTTTTATTTTATTTTATTACATAGGGATAGGGGAAAATGGAGGAGGGGATTACAACGTGGGGATTCGAACCTTCACCAATAAGATGAAAGTTCAGGTAGTCAACCAATTAAATTACTAGATCCCTACATCATATCATATTTCTATCAATGTGAGACTTAAACACTTTTTGACGCGCCTAGAATTGTACAATATAAAATGAGTTTAAAATTGGGTAAACAATAAATTGAGATGACCCCGATTATGATATCATGATAAGAAAAATATTTTGGGTCTAAGTCAATTCTAAAAACGGGCCGATGTGCACGGGTATTCGATTTTGACAATGCCGTTTAATTTGTGCTTGTTTCTTAGAATTTTTATCCAAGTATTTACACTTCGGACAACTTCAGACATACGGTGTATGAAGTTAGTATTAACAAAGTCTAACTTCAGACGCAGTGTTTGAAGTATAGACACATATGACTGAAGTTCAATCACTTTTTACTGAACTTTGAAGAGAAATGCATGAGCTTGACGCATATACTCCCTCTGTTTCAATTTATTTGAACTTATTTCCTTTTTAGTCCGTGCCAAAATGAATGACTTCTTTCCTAATTTGGAAACAAATTCACTTTATGAATGATTTACAGTCATACAAATTTTCAAGGCTTATTTTGAACCACAAGTTTTAAAAGTCTTCCCTCTTTCTTAAATGTCGTGTCCAGTCAAATGAGTTCATATAAATTAAAACGGAGGAAGTATTACTTTAAACAGGTTACATGGCGATGTCAAAACAGTTTATCCCAATATATTTCTACTTAAAATTAGCTTATAAGGTGATGGTTACTCAAAATTGTATAAAGAGAAACATAACCCTATTTCCACCGACGGGGCTCAACACATTGTCCTACCGGAATTGCAGACAGGCTAATTAACGAGTGCCAGCTATTGATTTGGACAAATGTGATGAGATCTTTGTGGTATTGTATGGACTCTAACATTTGGGATATCATACCTTGATTTCCGAGACATATCTTTCCACTTTCTTTGTGGTATCTCTTTCCACTTTCTGGCTCAGATCCAGATCTCAAGTTTCCTTTTAAAATCAGAATATACAATACTCCATGTTGCTATTACTACTTTTGGTAATTTTGCATGACAATAATTTGCCGTTTAACAACTCGAGTAAGTTTTTCTTTGATTACTGACTTCTCGAACACTTTACAATATTTGTAATTAATAGAAACCTATGATTGGTCAGTTCAACAACAAGCATATCCTCGAAAGCTAATTTTATCTACCGAGGCTAGTAGATTAGAGATACTAATTTTAAATAGAAAATTTATTTCAAAAGAATTGAGGAATTTGTTCAACCACATAATCCATTTTAACAGATTAAATTTGTTACTTCTGTAGAGGGTCTAATCTTATGAAAACTATAATTTTCAATAAAAAGCGTTTTTATTAGCAAGGGTGGCGTCTAAATAACGACTCTATTCGAGTAATAAATAGTTAACTAACTCGATCTTATCTATACTCTAGAGGCTGGCTTTAAATGACGTGTCGAAGAACTGTCCACAATGTCTCCTTTCCCTTTTACTTGTTGTATATACACACAGTGTATAAAATTAATTTTTCACTCGCAAATCACAGTCATATTAGATTATGTAGGAGTTTAGTAGCTTAATTGGTTGACTATCTGAACTTTTATTTTCGTGGTGAAGGTTCGAATCCCCACATTGTAATTTCCTCTCCTATTTCTCCTTTCTCTCCCCCTATGTAATAAAAACAATTAAAAAAAAATCATATTAGATTACATCACATTGTACTTGGACAAGTCACATGAGGCCTGAGGGTGGTGGTGGTCAATGGTAAACGTCGATATTCCCTAATATTTATTCTATCTGAATTTGGACTTTCTGCATTATTCTTTAGGTATGAAAACAAACTACACCAAAAAAAAAAAGTAATAATGATAATAAAATATTAAAAACAGTATACACCTGGGGGAATAATTCTTTTGCTATAAACTAGTACAAACAGTTCGAATTGTATTTAAGATCTGATTCTTGACGAATTAAGAGGATTGAATTATAATGCATGTGGAATATAAACGTGTCAACCGGTCCGGTTTAACCGGTTCAAACCGGTAACCGGACCGGTAAAACCGGAACCGGTTCAAACCGGTAACCGGACCGGTAAAACCGGAACCGGTTCCGGTTAACCGTTTATTTCTTATCGGTCCGATTTTGATTTTTTTGAAACCGGAACCGGTTAAATCGGTAAAATTGGAACCGGACCGATTAAACCAGTAATTTTTTTTTTTTTTTTTAATATAGTCGTTGGGGGCTGTGGGCTGTGTCCGTTATTGGACCGTTGGCAACGGTCCATTTGCATAAACTCAATTTTTGCCCCCCAACCCCCCCTCCCCCAACCCCCCAAACTTTTTTTTTAACACTTTAACCCATTCCTCACCCCTATATAAACCCTTCTTCATTTTCATTTTAATCCACACCAATTCACTCTTCTCTTTCTCTCAAATCTCAATCTCTCAATTATAGTTACTTTGCAATAATTAACCACTTTAATTTTCTCTCAAATAAATATTATAAAGTCTTATTCTAGTTTCAATTATTAATTTTGCAATTATAATATTATTGGTGGAGTTGGTGATTTTGTAACAATCCGAAGTAGCTTTGGTGGATTTGCAATTCTAGCCACCTTCACTTTGTTGGAAATTAATCCGGCAATTTGGTACCTTCGTTCCAACTCTATCTTTATTTTTCGCAATTTAATTTACGCAATTTAATTCTAGCAATTTAATTTGTTGCAATTTATTTGATTGTGATTTAAATTAATTCTATTTAATAATGGCAAAGAGATTTAGACGTGGTGCCTGTAGTAGTAGTGGTATTGTTAGGGGTGGGCTTAATGAGGAAACATTTGTGGAAGAAACACCTAATTTAGGTATTGATGTTGGTGGAAATAATCCACTTTTAGGTCATGAGGCAATGCAACAACATTTTATCGACATTTTTAATGAAATTGATGATGATGGTGATGAAACACAACCCCCCCCCCCCCCCCCCCCCCGAAAATCCCATAGGAGATACATGCCCTGCACAATCACGTACACAAGACAAACCGCCTAGAACTCGTAAGTCAACCGCTAAAATTTGGAAATTTATGACTAAGAATAGGTAAAACCAATCAGCTACATGTACCCTATGTGGACAAGTATTTAGTTTTAAGCAAGGAACTAGTAAGGATGGTGGAACGGGTACACTAAACGGTCATATGAGAAGCAAACATATGGATGTTTGGGGAGAGCAAACGAGTTCAAATGTGGGGGGTATTCAAATGACGATAGACCCACGAACTGGTAGAAATTTTAAGTATGACAAGAAAAAAGAGCGTGTAGAAATAGCTAAAATGGTAGCTTATGATTGTTTACCATTTTCCTTTCCCTCGGGTTTGGGGTTTGTTACTTACATTCAACGTTGTTATAATCCGTTATTTGAGGGTATTCCTAGAAGTACTTGTAGAGCGGATGTTATAGATTTGTATAAAAAATATAAATTTTATTTGCGCCATGTATTTAATTCTTTAAATTTTAATGTTTCTCTTACCGC
Source organism: Lycium barbarum (assembly GCF_019175385.1). Classification (NCBI taxonomy): domain Eukaryota; kingdom Viridiplantae; phylum Streptophyta; class Magnoliopsida; order Solanales; family Solanaceae; genus Lycium; species Lycium barbarum. The sequence goes on from NC_083337.1 coordinate 166,997,317, forward strand.
TGATTTGGGTCTTAGTCTTAACAAGTTAGATTTTTTTGCTCTTACATGTCATTGGGTTGATGGCAATTGGGTTATGCAAAAAAGAATTATAGCTTTTTATATGATGAAGGAAAAGGTCGTCATGATGGAAATTTTTTAGCGGATTCAATGTCTACTATAATGAGATTTTTTAATATTTATAGAAAAACACTTTGTATTGCTTTAGATAATGCTTCTAATAATACAAAGGCGATTGGTCTTTTAAAAAGAGAAATAAACCCTCCGCTAAAAAATATTTTTCATATGAGATGTAGTTGTCACATTTTAAATTTAATTGTTAAAGATGGTCCTGTGTGTTTTGACGATTCTATTCAAAAAGTTAGAGATGCGGTTGCGTTTCTTTTTTGTAATGCTAATAGGGCAAGACTTAGAGATTTTAAGAATGCTTGTGTGGAAAATAACCTTAGACCTAGGAAAATTCAAATAGAAATTGAGACTAGGTGGAACTACACTTACATTATGCTACAACAAGCATATGAGTATAGGATTCCCATACAACAAGTTCACAACAAATATAATATTAATAGTGATGATTGGTTAAATTTTTCGCATTGGGAAGATGTTAAAGAATGTGTTGAACTCTTAGAAGCCTACATTAATTGGGTCAACTAAATGATGTGATACTTGTGCATAGGGATATACATGAATCGGGTTGGTTTAGATTTTTCAAATACCTAACCAAACCAATTATGTTGAATTTTTATATTTACAAATGAAACCAAACCAATAAAATTCGGGTTTTTCAACCTCGGATTTTTTCGGGTTATTCAGTTTTCTCGGATTTTTCGGGGTTTCTTTTTCTCGAAAAAGTCTTCATACAAAACATATAACTTTACTTCAAACATTTCTTTAGTCCTAGTAAGATACAACTATATAATTAAGGTGTTTCTTAAGAAAATAACACAAAATGTGAGATGAGTGATGACATTGTATTAAAATATTCAACAAAAAAGATAATAAAATCGGTTAAATAAATACGCTAATTGATAAGCCATAAAGAAAATGATCATAATCTAAAAATACTAAGTCATGCTAAAATAAGTACGACTAATAAGTAATTCTATTAATTACATGACAAATTACATGACAAAGGAGAAAATAAAATTAAGTGAAGTATTTTCATTTTTTAAATCAATTCTGCAAAACTAAAAAATAGATATCCAACATTATTGTCATTCTTAGTGTTAGAATTGAATTTCTTTTGTTAGCATTAGCGTTGAGTTAGTTTTGGTTTGGATTTTATTTAAGTTATTAGCATCTATGGGCTATAAAAATTATTAACATTAAAAATTATAAGTCCAAGCTTGAAATAGTAAGTTAAAAGACAAAAAACTATGAATTTTTTTAAGAAATATTTATAAATTATATTACAAATAAATTTTTTTATGCATAAAATATTTTAAAGAATTGAATACATGTAATGTATTGCAAAATTCCAACTGAGTAAAAAAACAAATTGTCTTAATGCAAATCTCTACCTTAAGGCAGAGTTTTGCCTTATGCCTGAAGGCAAATGTCACGACCCAAACCGGAGGGCCGTGACTGACACCCAAGACCCTACTTGGTTGAGTGCCATACCACTATTCCATCCAGGAGTCACGACTTTTTGTGAATCTTTAATCTACGAAATTAGGGGTGTTCATGGTTCGGTTTGGGTCAGTTATTGATTAACACCATAACCAAATCAATTTAGTCGGTTTTTAAATGTATACAACCATAACCAAATCAAATAAAATAATAACCACCGGTTTGGTTATTGTTGGTTTGGTTCGGTTTGGTTCAATTTTTCGGTTTATGACTAGCAGCCATGAGACTTATCAGTAAAACATTAAAAAGTTGAAAAAGACATGTCTTTTTTTTGTTCAAACGATAACTTTTATTTATAGTTTAAGGTGGAACATACATCATAGAAACATTTTCACTATTAGTGATAGTGTAGTACTCAAGTTATCCGAAATTACTAAATTATTACATATAGAGCTAAAAACTAACTTAATGGTGGCTGCACCATTTTTGTCATCTTAATACATACACCTGGAAATAAAGTAGAGCATAGGAGTTTTTAGTTGCTATTACAAACATACGTATTATCAATTAAACATAAAGACTACCTAAAATTAAAATTAAAATATATGAAATAAAAAAACTTTGGGGCAGTACTTGCATTTTGCCCTCAATTCTCCCATTTTATTAAAAAAACTTTGTGTAATGATCCAAACTTCAGACCCTATCCCCAAGGCTAGGGTCTCGACTACAGAGTTGTTCTTTTCTCCTTAAACAATCATGTGAAATAAATAGACCAAAAATAAAATTAATGATTAAAAGGTATAAAATATTTATAATTATTTATGAAAAACTAATATTATACATATAAATAATTATAAAATTTATGTATATAATTAATCGGTTTGGTTCGGTTATTTATTCGGATATTTTTTAATAGAATCATAACCAAACCAAATATTATCGGTTTTTAAAATTTAAAACCAAATCAAACCAAACCAAATGTCGGGTTTTTTATTCGGTTAGGTTAAATTTTCGATTTGGTTTCGATTTTAACCAAAACCGTGAACAGCCCTATACGAAACGACGCTTCCGTCAGGTAAAAAAAAACTTTTCAATAAAACTCTTTCGTCAAATCAGGGATTTCTCCCTTATCGTTAATCCAAAGAAAACCTTTAGTCACAATAAAGTCTTTAAAAATAAAGCATAAAAACACATCGACCTATATGGTCGCTTTACACCACTGTCGACATCTCGACGCACTATCCACAGGACACTGTCTGTAAAAGTCTCTAACATACACGAGATACCAAAACATAAGTACTTTGACTCGGCAACACTCCGAACTAAGATAGAGCTCACCAATCCAGCCGATAGCCTGGGAACATCCTATAACCAATGTCTTTTACTCATCTATATACACCTGTGTGGCATGAAACGCAGTGTCCACAAGAAGGGACGTCAGTACGAACAGTGTACTGAGTATATAAGGCATGAATAACAACAAATAAAGATGTGAAATGTAATATAGAATGGGAGGGATAACCTGTACATCCTAAAATCATATGCACACAAGCACCTATATACATATATACACATATACACATATAACATAAGTATTAGTGTTGCCGAACGTGCAACCCGATCCATAAATGTTAGTACTGTGGAACGTACAACCCGATCCATATAAGTTAGTGCCGAGGAACGTACGACCCGATCCATATAAGTTAGTGCCGAGAAACGTACGGCCCGATCTATATAAGTTAGTGCCGAGGAACGTACGACCCGATCCATATATACCATATTCATATACATAATGTAAATAGTATACATGAAATCTCATATGAAAGCTACAACTTCATCGGAGTGAAATAAGGTCGGTAACCTTCGATTCATATTATGGAACAACCATTATCGCTACATCTCACCTCGAAGGAACAATTCATGAGGTGGATCAACAACAATGAATAGAATCGAGAAAATTATGAAATAGCTCAACATTTTCATATCATCGTTGAAATCATAACTTGAGACTTTTAAGCACAAAATCATCATCATCGTAATCCTCATAGAAACATTCTCATCTTTAGCATCATAAGAAGCTTTAAGAGTCATAAACTTCTAGCTTTTGAAATCAATGAGGTTATAGGAACATTTATGAAATCATACCATAGGAATCATACCTTGAAAAGAAAGGGACGAGCCTTAACATACCTAATTGATCTCCTATGAATTAACGCTTATTCTCCCGAACTTACAAATCTACAATCAAGAGAAATTATACTACCGTTAGATTTATCGTCATATGCCTATCTCAAGTCCTTAAACCTAACTCCTTTAGAATCTGCCAAAATTCGGGCAGCATCTCCCCTGTTTATATGCCTAGCCCGAAATTCCAATCCAGCAACCAACAACAACAACAACAATACCTCAACCACAATATTATCAATACCAATATATTCCATAAAACATCCCACACGATGTTTTTCAACATACAACAACAATATACACTTCCTTTCTTCCCAATTGTTATAGCCCGTATTTTGTACATTCGGATATTTCAAGGTAGCCGTGGGAAGCTAAGGGCAAGACTATTTTCCAAAATTATTTTAATGTACAAGTTGTTTATTAGTATGGAAATATTGAGAAAGGCTAAGGGTAAAAAAGGAAATTCACAAGAAGGTTCATGGTAATATTGTGGAAGGCTAGGGGCAAAATGAGAATTTCACAAAATATTCAAGAAGGTTCTTGAAAGGGCCATGTTGGCCGTGTGGCATATGTCCACATTTTTATTAAATGGGGCTAATTATAAATATATATGGACCAAAGCTTACATAACAAGACAAGTAGTCATCTTTGTTTATTTTGAGAAAGTTCAAGAAAAAGGGAGAAGGGGACATGTGTCCACTTTGTGTTGGTAGAAGCCATATATATATATATATATATATATACAATTGATGACAAAATAAAGCATATTCATCTTTTAAACCATGAAACTTCAAGAAGAAAAACTTGGAGAAAGAATAGGGGCCATTCGGCCATGGTTCCAAAAATTTGGTCCATGAAAATTGATCAAGAAAAAATATTTTCTTCTAGTATTTCAACTAATTTGAAGGCCTTAATTAACATGGGGTGGTTGTTGAAGCAAGCAAACCATTCATTTGTGCAAGTTTACAACCCTAGCCAATTTAAGAAGTGGAGTGAGAAAGGTATGTATTCAATCTTCTTTTACATGTGTTATAGATGATTTATGTATATTGAAGTATGTAGGAATGGATGAAACTCATGAAATATGAATATAGGGGTTATGGCCGAATATAGAGTATGTTGACAAGATGTGATGAAGTGATTTTATTTAGTATTTTGATTGTCGTAATTGTGGATTCCATGATGAAAATGAAGGTTGGATGAATTGAAATGAAGTTGTAATCGTTGAGAAATTATTAGAGGAATTAATGTGATTCTAATATGGTTTCTTGTAATTATGAGAATAATGTTGTTAGTGTGTGAATTATAGGTATAGTTCATGAATTGAAGGAAGGAAATGTGTTGTTATTGTTATTGTTGCACTTTGGAAGGTTTCGGGTGAAGTGGTATGTTGGTTGGGTTGTTTGAACATTATGTGAATTGTTTGAAAATTCTTGAACCATGTTAGAATGATTTCGGATTAACACTTAAATGCGAGATCGTTGGTGTTAGTTTGGCTATATATGGTCGATTTGAATGTAAATGGGATGTTGTCGAATTATGTAGAAGAAAGTTACTAACGTTAGAATGCGTCCTGAATTGATTGTTGATGTTGTTGGCATGATTATTGGGATTGTTGTTGATAAATTGGCCGAGTTGAATTCTCGGATTGTTGATTGATAATTTGGCCGAGTTGGATTCTCGGGGATGGATGTTTTTACAGGGGAAATGCTACCGAAATTTCGGCAGATTATAAGTGAATTTATTTGAAAGACTAAGACAAGTGTGTGACGATGAGTTTAATGATTGTGTAAATCTTCTTGAATGTAGATTAGCGATAACGAGCTTGGACAATTAAGCATAGCTAATAGGGCGTGGAGCAGGTATGTAAGGCTTACTCTTTCTTTCTTTTGGCATGTCCTAGAGCCAAATAAGGTTGTCATACCCCATTTTAACCGGGTTAAAGTAAGAGTACGACATATTGGTGATTCCTATTTATTTTGTTTTAAGGAGTCGCCACCTAATTAATTTAACGGTGAATTAGGACACCTAGATGTTAACTAAGGTAAAGTTAAACTAAACTTCTGTTAATAGTCTGCTTAACTAATGTGATTCCAGGTAAGGGCTCTATATTATCCTAAAGGGAAGGGGTTAGGCATCCTTTAGAATCCGTTAACTACGGTTATCCGGCCAAACTTAGGTTAATTAATTGAGAGTAAATAAGATGTTTAAATTTTAAGAAAATGGCTTATAATGTTATTAAGGTTTTAAAGAAAAATATAATAACGCTGTTTGAAAAAAGATATGCTAAGGCTTTAAATAAAAAATGCTATTTTAAAAATAAGACTTGCAAAATATAATGATACGCATATAAATAGAAGCTTTTAAGAGAAGTCCTAACCAATTTAAACTCAGAATAAAATTACATCATATAAGTATAGTGGTGTGGAAAGTCATAGACTTATTTTATACGTAGAATGCAAAAGATGATGAATTTTCTTTTCTTTTTAACTTTATTTAACTATGCTCAGCTAAAAATATATATAATTGGATGAATCTTGAAAGCAATGTTTATAAAATATACTTGAATTTATATTTGTGTATTAGTGACGCTTTGGAAATGTCTATGACAGTAAGAATAAAATATGATTCCCTTTACTTAAAATATATAGTCATGTTATTTTGCAAATCAATTGTTCCAAATAAAATAAATATTAGACATTATAAATAGTTTTAACATGAAAAAAAGAGAATAAAACTTATGGAATTAATTGTTAATTTTCTTGGATTAACTACCCATTACTAAAACTAAGTCTCATATTAATCTAGTAAGGTTCATTTGGCTAAGGAAACAAACAAGTAAAGTGTTAGTTGCACAAATACAAATCAAATACATGAAATGAAATAAAGGGGGCAAATGATATTAAAATGGGCTCAGCCCACTTTAGGACTGCTGAGAAACTGTCACGCTATTGGGCCTTAGCCCAGAACTTCCGTTTCTTTTGTTTTGTTGCGGACTGGCTGGACGCGGGAAAGATTTCGTTGGGCTTTTAGCCCAACACCGGATGTGGAGGAAGAACGAGTCCCTCGGGCTCGTATGCGATGTTCATGCATAAAAACGGAAGAAAATGATTAGTATATAATCGATGAATAAGGTCAAACATGTAGAATACAAACTCAACCAAATCAACAGATTGTGTATATTCTATGTATATTTGAAGTATACCTTGTGTATACATAGGTATACGATCTCACAGCCTTAACAACGTTAAAGCATTTATAACGTACTGAAGCACATAATCTGCCCAGCAATGGCAGTGGACATTACAAGAAAAATTATACAATATGCTAAGGCAAACAACATCAACACAACAATAGCGGTGAGTATTGCAGGAAAACTGCCTAGTATGTTAAGGCAAAACAACATTGGAGTATTTATACATACTAAGGCAACATCTGCCCAGCATTAGCAATAACGAAATCTGCAGATTTTGGGATGATTCATGGTATACCAAACATCTACTAAATTTAGGAGGGGCATTTATGGCATTCAGACACATTTCAATTCATATCTTTATGTTAACAAAGCAAGACACCATTAGTTATAATAAAAAAAACCATCTCTGCATGTAGCTTATAATACTAAAGCGATAACAGAATATCGTCGCCTCTCAGTTCACATTATTCAATCAGTTTCTCATCTATCATGAACATATAAAGAGGAAGACAAAATACTGAGGCAGAGACATAACACAGACAGGTAGAATACCAGGCCTCAAAGTCATTTTGAAACAAGTAATATATGATAATGTTACGGCTATTGCAAACGCAGACATACATCATACATGATTGACTCACAGAACACTTTTCTGGTAAGGGAGCAGGCAGGTGGAAGTTCAATGGACTAGTTCATATATACTGAATCATCTTAACACTTAATTGTATATTTTCAGCAAATGAGAAGAATGCATTATCTAGTTAAAAAATAGTTGTCGCAGTTACCTCTTTTCTCAAGATCATTACATGTACCCAAATTAAAACAAATAAAACAGATGCAAGATCACAAGGTTGTCAGAATCATCAAGAGGCAACTACTGCAGTTAGTCAATAGAATAGGTGGTTTAAAAAGTCTTAGATTTTATGACATAACTGGGCATGCTTTATATCATATTGGATTCAACTGCTTCAACCAAATGATAACTAAGCTAGCAAAATAATTCAAAGATTTCAAAGGAGGTACACACAACATATATTCATAAAATTTGACCAAAATAGGACCTCAAACATGTGTCATAAATTTCCCAGAATACTAGATAGGTTCACAGGTGCTACCAGTTGCATCTAACAAACTTTCTACCCACACTCTGCGACTTTGGGATACCAAACCAATCTACCTAGACTCATATCATGGACACAGATTTAACAAGAACGACAATAAAACTATGCACTAAACAAATGAAAGACCAGAACTTGAATTACTCCTTCATTCAGCAGCCAGGTTTGAAACTACCATCGGCAGTTTTTAAAATGGGCATTCAACTGCTTCTTAACAAGATGAACATATATTTATGACCACAACACAATTTGTAATGACATAGATTTGTAATACCCTGGGCTTAAAGGAATGTGCCTGATCACAGTTGAATCAATAGTAAAATCACAAACCACAATATTGCACCTACTAACAAAATATTACTAAACTAATGCAGGTTCTGCCAACATCGTTTGAAACCAATCAACATCTAATCTTCATTATGGAATGACCAGCCTTGTTATGACAACCAAAATTAATCAACATGGAATGCTTACTCAATATAATACTGATCTAAAGGACACTTAAGGCAGTTGATCTAACATGCTATACTAATCAACCAATTCAACTTTAATATAGCTAACTGCTGCAGGCAGGTCGAGCATAGAGGATCAGGTTAAAGTAGTCTATAGGGCCATGAAAACTGGGTCAAGCCGAGATGCCTAGACAAATTCCATTATCAAATTGAAACTAAAGTATTAGAAGAAGGGAAATTATTTATGCTGGCAACACGAACAGGTTCACACATATTAAGCTTTCATATGCAAAATGATAAAAGCAACTTGAGTTAGAAAGGAAGAACACAGCTCACGCATTTTGACCCAACTAAAATCAAACTACTATACCCAACATATCCAATGGCATAAACAGAACTAATGTCACACCCCATTTTAACCGGGTCGATTTAGGAGTATGACGTATTGGTGATTCCTGTTTATTTATTTAAGGAGTCGCCACCTAATTAATTAAACGGTGAATTAGGACACCTAGAGATTAACTAAGGCGAAGTTAAAACTAAACCCCAATTAATAGTCTGCGTAACCAATATGATTCTAGGTAAGGGCTCTATATTATCCTAAAGGGAAGGGGTTAGGCATCCTTTAGAATCCGTTAACTTACGATTATCCGACCAAACTTAGGTTAATTAATTAGATTGAATATAGTGTTTGAATTTTAAGAAAAAATGGTTTGCTTATATTACTAAGGTTCCAGAAAAAAATATAATAATACCGCTTGAACTAATTTGTAGAGAAATATAATAATTTCACAAAGGAAATGTTGAGACTTATAAATGTTGTTAAAACTTTGCATGAGAATAGTGATGTTATTTTTTTTAAAAGAAAAATAAGACTTGTAGAAAATATAATAATTTATGTAGAAGAATATTTAAAATATTGTTTATAATAAGACTTATAAAAGACTTCTAATAATAAAGCTATTAAAAATAAGGTCAATGCTTTGTATAAAGGGAAACCTTAGAATAAAATTTATAATAATTGCTCATAGTTTTAAAGGAAGTAGCATAATAAGAATGGAGTTTACAAAACATGATAACTTACATATAAGTAGAAGAAGATGCGAATTTATGCAATGTTTTAATAAATATTTGAACTAAGTAATGAGGTATTAATTGATTTTCAGTTTATGAATAAAAATACAAAATAGTTAATAGATTTCCTTTATCTATTTTTTAGTATCTTTATCAACTATGCTTAATTAAGAATATGCGTGATTGATTCAAAACTTGAAGAGTTACTTAAAAATATACTTATAATTGCGTATTAGTGACGTTTTGAAACATTTATGATAAAATGTGATTCCCTTTATTTAAAATATATAGTCATGCCATTTTGCAAATCAATTATTCCAAATAAGTATTAGAGTTTGTAAATAGTTTTAACATGAAAAGAAAAGAATAACTCGTAGAATTAATTGTTAGTCCTCTTTAACTGACTACCCATTATACTAAACTAAGCCACTAATCTTACCGAATTCATCTAACTAAAAGTAGAACAACAATAAAAAGTTAGTCACATAATACACATCAAATGATAATGAAATAAGAAAGTGCAAATTAAATGGACCCAACCCATTTTGGGGGCTGTTGGATCTCTCGGCTGTTGGGCTTCGGCCCAGCAGTCTTTTTTGGTATTGCTGTGGATTGGCCTGCTGTAATTTATGGGCTACTGGGCTTCGGCCCAGAACTGCTCTTATCGTTTAGAATGGACTACGGACAGGGCTGGAACGAAAGAAAAATGTTGTTTCGTTGGGCTTTGGCCCAACATCGAATGCGGAAGGAGACGAATCCCTCGGATTCGTATGCGGTGTTCATGCAAAAATGAAAGGGAAAAGGATTAGTAGATGATCAATAAATGATGTTAAGACACATGAAATATAGACTTGCAAAACAATCAGCGAATTATGTATACACTATGTATACATATTCATAACTATTTCAAACAGGGATATACCAACAATATATGTAATATACATAAACCAATTGAAATATACTTGCAGCAATGCACAAAAATTCAAACAGTAGTAGATCTGCTAATTCATTCACTTGAAGGTGCTCGGAATATAGATTAAATGTATTGGCAGTGCACAACACATATCAGGCCTAGACATGGCATACGAATATCCACTGAATTCAGGAAGGATATTCATGGTATTCAATCACATTTTAGCTCATATTCATGGTATTCAATCACGTTTCCTACATAACGAGCGATATATACTAGACAAACAGATCACTTTAAGAAAATTAGGAGTCTTTAGAGATAGGGATTCTCTAACTCAAACATTTGTCCATACCCAAACAGTCCCCTGTATACAAATTCCTAGACTTCCAATTCATTAAGATAGAGCAGATTCCATCAAACACAAACAAATCCTAATCATGAGTCATTTTAACAAACACCTTACCATATACCATAAATCAAACCAAATATATATCAAGTTCAGCATTGTTATGGAATCATTATTCAAGCACTCCGACAGGATTAACCGATGAAACTAAAATATGCATAACAGATCCACTTAAAAGAAAGTAGGATCACTATAATGGGTCATACATCAATAGAGCAGTCCTCAGGACTTATCTATATCCATGATTTATTTAACATGATGTTATCACAAAGCATTTATACAAGTTCATAATGTTCAGATAAAGTCTCGAAAGAAATCACCCAAGATATGAGGGAGAAGAGGAGGGTTCTAGTTTAAGGAAAAGGAAGGAAACTAGTTTTAAAACATATTTTGCCTCATCCTAAGTACTGAGCTGGAAGAACATCTCCTACACATGGAACATAGCCAAACTAAACTCTATAGTCTGTTAGAAATCCCAGAAAATGATTATTAAGTCAAGCTACTTCATTAAGCAGCAGTCGAACTACACAAATGCTGATGCCCTAACAAACAGGAATCAAAACCCAATAAGCCAAAGAAACATATATGAAAAATATTAATAACCTAAAGCTATCTGGACAAACATATTTGAACAGGACATGAACATAATTTGAAACATGTTTATAATAATCTTAGCCAACACATAATTAGCTACTAGCATAGTTTCAGGCCACAAAGCACGTTGATGCTGGACCAATTATGCAATTCGAGCAGTATGAAGTGCTACAGACACGCTAACGACTACGATAAAACTACCAGCAAGTTAATGACTAGGCTAATATAACCCATACTTAATCCGAGAGCAGCTGAACTAGATCAAACTAGGCAACACATTGACAACTGATCCACCTGAACTAACACGGCACTCTTAAACCAACCTAATATCAAACAAGAAATAATGGGCTATCCTGATAACATGTCAGATCAAAGCATAACCCAGATAGACTTGTTTAAATCAACTGAATCATAAGGCTAATGCATACGAACTAGATGGACAAACTAGCTAGTTCATACTAACATGTGATCAATCTAATAACACACCAGCAAACAAGGCGAAACTTGCAGCATAAGGATTAATTTAAACAAGCATATAGAGCTAAAATAGTCATAAACTCAATTGAACCAGACTAAACTTGTATAACACGACCAAAATAACTGCAAACGGGACTGAAGTATGACTAACAGACAGATCACACAAACAGTTTCAAACATCCAATCAAATACTAGATCAATTTAAAAGAAAGAAAATACCTTCTCCGGGTGCAGCGAAGTGGGTACGGGGGTCTTCGATTCACCTCGAAACACTTGAGACTCTGGTTTCAAATTTACTCGGACTCGAATCAGTTGCAGGGAACAAAAAGGAATCAGAATAATCTTTTGTTTTCGAATGAATATCCAAACGATATTAAAAACTGATGAAGACTTGATAATTTTAGACGTGAATTTGAAGCGATTAAAAGAAACTCAAAACTTTAGGGGATTTCTGCAGCTAAACAAAATTTGTTCTTGGGAAACTTTGTGAATCCAAAAATCCTCCCTTTTCGATTCAACCCTACCACCATTTATAGGTCTTTTGACCTTTGTATTGAAAAAAGAAAGAGGAAACGGGGACAGCGTCGAAGTGGGGGCAACAGTGGCGTGGGGAACAGGAAGGCGTGGTGGATATGGCAGGTGAGGTCACGTGGTGTAGTCAGAGGCGTGGGTGGAGACAAGGTGAAGTGGAGTGACAGAAGGTAACGTGGGGGAGATGGGAGACGAAGGGAGCAGAGGGAAGTGGGGTGTCAGGGGTGTAGTGGAGGCGTGGGAGAGAGAATCAGTGGGAAGGGTGTGCGGCGGCTAGGTTTTAGGATGAAGGGGAGGAAGAGAACGATGGGGAGATGGTGGTGTAGAGGTGACGATGGTGGTGATGGTGGTGATAATTGACGGCGATGAGGTGGAAGAGGGAGAAAGGGAAAGGGAGAGAAAGGGAGGGGGTGCGGCGGTGATAAGGAGGAAAGTGATGGGGAAACCCTAAAAGGGTTTCCTTATTCAGCTGAAAAATGAATTGGACCCGGTCCATTTGTGGACCGGGTCAAATTTTAGACTGGGTATTAAAAGAACGGACCAGTAAATTAAACATGGATTATTCTAAAAAATTGAGACAAGGGATATGGACTAGTCCTAAAATTACCAAGAGTCAATCGGGCTTTAATTTGGAGTCCGGTAAGTCAAAATGCGGACCGAGTGCAAGAAATAGTTTGGCTTTAAATTTGAATAAAAGACCCATTTAATTAATGAATATACCGAAGGTGACAAAATATTACTTAATACCAAAAAATGTGTGATTATTAGACTCGGGTAATAAGATCATATGGTGTTATGATAGCCGTGTAATAATATATATTATTTTTTCTTCGAAAATCCGCACTAAAATAAATACTTTTTATTTAATTATGCAAAGATAAATGCGATGCGTGCGCGTAAGCTGGTAAAATGCCGAAATGATAAAAATTGTGAATAATAATAATAATAATAATAAAATACGGTAAATAATAATAATTGATAGAATGATACAATGGCGGTATTGATAAGAGGCTAATAATTATAGTAAACATAATATATATTTTTTATTTTTTTTCCAAAAATATTAGAAGCTTAAAAATAGGTATTTTGGCAGAGAGACGGGACAAAATTGGGTGTCAACAACTAACTTGGCGACTAAACCATCAGGCAGGATTGATTAAATCCGAACTAATGTCCACATACAAACAGACTTATCTATTAAACCGAGCTAATCAACTCTAACCAAACAGCATATAGAATAGCAACTGAAGGATGCAAAAATAAAAGAAAAGGGGAATTACCTTCTTCGGGTGCAGCGAAATGGAGCTTCGGATCCTTCGATCTACACTCGAACACTTTGAAATTCGAACTTGCGTATGCTCGGATTCGAACGAACACCCACAGCAAAAACAGAACAAGATCTAATATTTTGTGACGATATCGAGCAAATTGAAAGCCGATGTTTTAAAGGGGAATTGGAACAATTAAAGACTTGTATTTTCAAGGGAAATCTGGCGATTCAAAGACTTTGATTCTTGGGGATTTCTGCGATTAAGAATCTCTCTTTGTAGAGGATTTCAGCGACTAAAAAAACTATGTCTTTGTAAAAGGGATTTCCCCGTCTCCGAACCTTGTCCTTAATGAACTAAAAGAAACGATTATTTATAGGGTGGATTAGGGTTTTCGTTTGAAGAAAGAGAGAGAGAGAGGAGCGGGGGGACAAGAGGGAGTGGGTGTGGCAGAGGCGTGGGGAACATGAAAGAATGTGTCACGCCCCGAACCATGGCCTGAACGTAATACGACACTCGGTGCCTGACTGCATGTGACCGAGCGAACCACATGGCTTGCTGAACTATCACGAGGCATACATGAGCGGAAATATAACGTGAATGCATGATGAGCCTTTATAAAACATGGTAAGTCATAATACTTAATAAAATACTTGTTTAAATATGAGTGAGCCAAAATGGCTATACGACTCCAAATGTCTGACATGACATAACTGACTTGTCTAGTCTATGAAACCTCTATCATGAGTCTGACTGGAAAACATACTTACTGGGACAAGGCCCCCAGCATACCTTTAGATGCAGAACTAAATAAAGAAATACAATGTCTAAACCCCGAATGAGATGGAGCTCACCAATAAGCTGATACGAATGTTGTCCTACTGAGCAGATGTGTCGTCCTGTATATCAGTACCTGCATTGTGAAATGCAGGCCCCCGGGCAATAAAAAGGGGACGTCAGCACATTGAATGTAATGGTATGTAAAACAACTGAATGAAATAACATGTGACATGAAATAACATGATAAGAACTGAAACTGAAAACCTGGACATGAACATGAGCATGAGCATGAGTACATAAACATGAAATTGAAACTGAAACGGAGTACTGGAACTGAACATAAACATGAGTACTGTAAGCATGAGATAATCTGTAATAATCTGTATAAATCTGTAATACCGACATGAACCACCACGGGGAGAAACGTGGAGTCTGATCTCTGCCCGATCAGCTAAGCCATCTCGTACCTTTCCGGGGCACGAGACATGAACATGACATGAATGGATCCAAAATCCCTCAATGGGGAAATATGAAGGAATCGTCCTAACTGGGCGGAGCGATCCTTATCCTACGTTGGCATACGTAGTTTCATGCTATCTGAGCCTTCTCGGTATTAATACAACTCCCGAACATGAAAAGAATTGAAAACGTGATTTCATGAAATAACTTGTAAACATGGTTTCATGAAATAACTTGAAGTGTAGTTTCATAAGATAACTTGTCATATTCTTGCAAACATGTTCTTGATTCACGAGTAATAACAATAGTTCGTGATCATATATATAATTGACTTGAAAACATGCTTGTACTTGATAGATAAAATCAATAAGTTTCATATAAACATAATGAGAACACATGAGGAAGAATTCATGATTCATGGATTAAGCTGGGGTTCCTAATAACCGTAATGGAAGATTAGGAATACAATAACGAATATAGACACAAGATTCATGTACATAAATACATAAATACGGGCTACCAATATATTGGGTTTAATGCCCTAGGATTTGAACATTCATGGATTTTAAGAAACGGATCATGGGGAAGAACGTAGAGGTTCCCACATGTGGATGGAAGTTCTACATACCTTAACTTCCCGCTTTTGAGCGTATCACAATGTCCTTCAATCCCTTCAACTTAAATCTATAGCAATACAAACCATAGGGATTCTATATTAGCAACAATATCCATGTTTTGTTCATCTAAGCATTTTATCAAACACTTAGTGGGCATGAAGCTCTATAACCCTCATTAATGGTGTTTTCTTCACCCAATCCCCATTCTATTACTCCTAGCTAATTCTACAATCTCAATTAGATGTAATTAACATCATTCTTCATCAACCATAAGAATACAACAATCCCAAGTCAACAATCCAACAACTCTAGAATTCATCAATTCACAACCATAAATGATTAGGGAGTAGAAACATTACCTTTCAAGAGTAGTCACCACGAAATCAACACCCCCAAGTTCGATCCTTAGCTTAGAATGACGGCAACAACTTGTACTACACTTTATCCTTCAGGAGCTTCGGGATTCGGGGCCTTAAACTTGGTTGATTCTCTACTTTCTCTCTCTAACTCTCCTCCCTCTCACTTTCTCTCTCTAAAAATCTGAAAATCTGAGAAAAATGGGCTGCTAGGGTTAACATTTCCCTTATATACTAAGGGGAAATGGGTTTGACCCAACTTGAAAACGGGTTGGGACCTTTCTGTCTTAAAACGTCCATATCTCCCTATCCCGATGTCGCCTGTGAACCCACAACCTATGGTTGGAAAGGTATTTCAATTATCTACAACTTTCTTCCCAAGTTATGATAGGGTTATGGCCTCCCGAAGTCAGGTGACCCGAAACGTACATACGGACCAAGATACGGTCACTGTTACGGTCCCGTAACACGAGGTACGGACCGTAACTTGGTACCGTACCTTGGTGAAAATTTCCAGTGAGGTTCTGGAAATTTTCGGGACGTTACGGTCCACTGTTACGGCCCGTAACACGTGTTACGGTCCGTAACGTCACCGTTACGCTGGCAGAATTTCCAGCGAATAGGCTTCAGTAAAATGGGCATAACTCTCTGCACAGATGTCCGTTTGACCCCCGTAAGATACCGTTGGAAATCTATTTCAAAGGGATACAACTTTCATCCAGGAAGTTTTCTCAAATTCCTAACGGATTTTCATGAAATTTGACTGGAAGGCAGACGTATCGAAAACTTAGCCGATTCTATAGGATTTCAAGTGCCTTACTATTAGCCATATTGAGACGATCATATCTCCTTGCTCCGATCTCCGATTGGCTTGGTCCTTATATCGTTAGAAAGGTATTTCTACATACTACAACTTCATTGATAGTACCTTCCAAAATTCCAAACCGATCAAGGAGTTATTGCTGCCCGAACTAGGCCTATCAACCATTTTCGCAAAACGTTCAAACCTTCAATGTTTCCACTAGAACTTTAATAATATGAGCTTAAACTCAGTTTCAAGATGCGGGGTGTTACAGAATGGGGGGTAGCAGTGGCAACGTGGGGGGGAGACGAGGGAGAAGGAGAAAAGGGAAAGGGGGAAGGCGGCCAAGGAGAAGAGATGAAACCCCTAGGGTTTCATCTCTTTTGTTAAAGAGAATAGGCCAATCGGGTCGGGTCGGGTAGTGTATTGGGTTGGGCTGGTCCATTTTAAGATATTGGGCTGGTATTTGAAGATGTGGGCTAGGAATGAATGTGGGCTAATTTTATGAATTGGTCCGAAAATAGTATGAGTTGATTGGGCTACTACGTTTAAATAAAAGACCTGTTTAAATAACTTGTGTTTAAATATTACTCAATATAAAATATGCCATTATTAGTGCTCAGATAATAAAAAATGGCATTGTAATAGCCGTGCAATAATATTTCGAAAATCCACAGTAAATAAACACTATTATTTAATTATGCAAAGATAAATGCGATGCGTGTGCATAAGCTGGTAAAACGCCGAAATGACAAAAATTATTATTATTAATAATAATAATAATAATAATAATAATAATAATAATAATAATAATAATAATAATAATGATAATGATAATGATGATGATGATGATAATGATGGCTAGTAACTGTAATAGAATAATGAAACGCCGGTATTGATAAGAGGCTAATAATTATAGTAAAATATAATATATATATATTTTTTATTTTTCCAAAAATTAGAAGCGTAAATAGGTATTTCGGAGGAGAGGCGGAACAAAATTGGGTGTCAACAAAGGTATGATATGCATCTTGGGGTTACTCTATTCTTTGATTCCGAGCTTGTTTATGATTCTTATGCACTTTTGATATGTTTTAAAAAGAGTTCTACAAGAATTAATGTTCTTGACTTCCGAGAACTGTTTTGCCATGTCTTGATACGTGAGTATGGTTCCAAAAGTTCTATTTGATTTGATCCATAGTGATATTCGAAAGGTACTTGATATGATTATTGCTTTGATTTTCCAAAGATAGCTTCTGAAACGTTCAAAGAGGTTTCTGTAAGGGATATTGTCCATAACTTTCTCATACTAACTCGGATTGACTTGAAACGTGTTTATGGTCCTCAAGTGTCGGTTGTGTACTTATCTATCGAGTCTTGATTTATGTGCATATAGTTTCTCACTACTCTGTTCGTGCACGCCTCAATATGTCTTTCACTGAGTCCCGGGCCAGGGTATGTTCTCGTGCGTATTCCACTGCATTGTTCACCGCGTCCCTCTCACTTGCGGGCCGGGGCACGTTATATGTGTATATATGATATGATGATACGGGGATGGCGGCCAGGATGGCATATGATGACTCTATCCACCGCGTCCCGCAATAGAGGGCCGGGGCACGTTACATGCATATATGATACATGATTTGATTCACCGCGTCCCTCAATAGAAGGCCGGGGCACGTTACATGCATATATGATATATGATTTGATTCACCGCGTCCCTCAATAGAGGGCCGGGGCACGTTACATGCATATATGATACATGATTTGATTCACTGCGTCCCTCACTAGAGGGCCGGGGCACGTTATATGTATATATGATATATGATGATGGCATACATGATTTTCATTTCGAAAGGCAAATGCATTGATGTTTTAAAAGTCATACTTGTTTCTGGTAAATCTCCGTTTCAGTTATGATACGCTTTACTGTGATTCATGCCTTACATGCTCAGTACATATTCCGTACTGACCCCCTTTCTTCGGGGCCTGCGTTTCATGCCACGCAGGTACACCCATATGAGTAGAAGCCATTGTAGAAGCTGTTCCAGCGGAATTGGCGAGCTCCATCTTCTTCTGGAGTGTTGCCGAGTCAGAGTATATATATGTTACGAATCCTGCTTGATGTTAGAGACTTTGCAGACAGAGTCGTGGGTATAGAATGTCAGTATTGTAAGCGGCTCCACCAGCCGATGTGTCATTATGCTACATGTTACAAGTTTTATATGATTACAGATTTTGTTTGATTTGAGCACGATGAAAAGAAAGTCTTACTATGTATTTCATTTTATTTGATATAAGAGTCCAAAGAGATTATGTCTGTGGTAAGAGTCAGAGGGTTCGCTCGGCTCCGAATATGGGGTCGGGTGCCCATCACACCCTAGCGAGGTTAGGGTGTGACAAAGTGGTATCAGAGCAGGTCGTCCTAGGGGTTGTCTGCAAAGTCGTGTCCAGTAGAGTCCTGTTTATGGGTGTGAGGCCGACCACATTTATAAACAGGGGGCTGTAGGGCATCTAGGGATTGTTGGCCTTCTTTCTGTCTTAGATCGTGCGATAGAGCCGAGTCATAGGAAATGATATTCCTTATGTAAGCCTTACATACGACGGAAGGAGGTGAGTGATGATATGGAAAGTCATAAAGGTAAGTTTTGATATATTTGTTCTGTTACCTGAAATTAGAAGCTCTGGATGGCTGGGATGTGTCGTATAACTATATGCCCTGTGAGGCATTGTTGGTGTTTACTGCGTGCAGATTCTGAATAGCAAGAATTGTAAAAGGAGATTCTACCAGAATTGTCCAGAAACAGATCATTTAGTTAGGTACGCCTAACAAGTTTATACCAGGTCCGACATACTTATGAGCAAACTTTTAATGGGCAAACTTTTAGTTAAGCCTTAACTAAAAGTCTTTTCCTAGTTATGCCTTATGGGGCAGACTTTTAGTTAAGGCACAACTAAAAGTATGCCCCATAAGGCGAAACTTTTCCTTAAGACATAACTAAAAATTTGTCTTATAAGATAAAGTCTATGTCTTAAGGAAAAGTTATGCCTTATGGGGCATACTTTTAGTTATACCATAACTAAAAGTATGCCCCATAAGGTATAACTAAGAAAAGACTTTTAGTTAAGGCTTAACTAAAATTTTGCCCATAAGTATGCCGGACCCGACATAAACTTGTGAAGCAATTACCAAAGTTATGTCGGACCCGACATACTTATGCCAAGTCTGCCCATAAGGCATAAGTATGCCGGGTCCGACATAACTTTGGTAATTCCTTAACAAGTGTATGCCGGTGGGGGTATAGCGAAATTTAAATTCTGCTTTGCGATTTTTTTTAAAATTTTTGATTGAGTGAGGGTTCGAACCTGAAACACATGAGTTTTAGCCGAAAGGTAAAATTTAAAAATTTTAAATATGAGAGGCAATTGAGTAGGCCCTTTCTTCTTCAAAAGGTCGGGCCCAAATAAATTAGGATTACACTGTATTCCCACCAACTGCACCAACCGGTACTCAGCTAGGTGCCATCTTCTCAAACACAGAATATTTTTTTGCGAAGACAACTTAAATTTTAAGCAGAAAGGTTTATTTTTAACGACACCCATCAACGGGAAGATTATTTAGGTTTCAATGGAGGGGTTGATGAGTTTTCAGGCGAATTCTGTTGGTGCTGTATCTAGAAAGCAAAGCTCGGTACTAATGCCTACATTCTCTCCAAAAAATACTAGTTCAAGAGTTTCTGTTCAACCAATTGGAATGGTGAGAAATTCCAAATTGTTTAATTCCTTTGTTGCTTCAGTTCAGCCTCTTGAAGCCTCTGCTGTAACCCCTATTGACAACACGTTACCATCTAAAGGTAAATATCAGGATCTGTGATCGTTCTTGATAGGGCTAATATGTATGTAAGTGAAAAATTGAATCTTGTTTTCAGACCTATAACATCTATCGTATTTTGTTATGGATTTGTTATTTTTTGAATATATCTAATCATGCTTGTATAATGAAATGAATCCGAGTAATTGCAGAACTTATATAGAGAACTAAGGTGTGTTTGGTATGAAGGACGATGTTTTTCACAGAAAATAATTTCTTGGAAAATAAGTGAGCTTCTTACTTATTTCTTGTGTTTGGTAAGTAAGCCATAAATATTGTCCAAAATACATTTGTATAATCTAGGCAAAGGATGGGTGGTGGGGTAGGGGTGTGGGGACGGTGGGCTTGGGGATTATGGGGTGGGAGTGGGGATGCAATGTGTAGGAGGTTTAGAAGGAGACGATTAATGTGGAATGACACTATGGAACTTGTTTTCCCTACTTCTAATAGGGAAATCATTTTCCGTACTTTAAGAAACTTGTTTTCCTAGAGAAAATATTTCTCAAAAATTTTGACCTACCAAACATGGAAAAATGATACCAAACACATCGTTAATGTAGCTGACCCCAACTAGTTTGGGATTTTGATGAAGTTGATCGATTGATGCTTGTAAGATGAAATATGGGATTGGTTCAATTATAGATAGAATTGGTTGTAATTCTGTGGTTGGCTGAAGGTTTTTTGACTTATGTTAGAGGTTCTTGATATTTGGCAAAATGCGGATGCCGTATGCTTTGATGTGGATAGCACTGTTTGCGTAGATGAGGGCATTGATGAATTTGCAGAGTTTTGTGGTGCTGGAAAGGCTGTAGCGGAATGGACTGCTTGGTTAGTTTTCTTTTTTAATGTGGCAAGTAATGGTTCTAATCTAATGTTAAATGCGTTAGGATTTCATATCCCATTTATCTTTTCTTTGACAGGGCAATGAATGGGTCTGTCCCTTTTGAAGAAGCATTGGCAGCTCGTCTATCTCTTATTAGCCCTTCATTGAAACAACTCCAAGATTTTCTTAAGAGACCTCCACGGTAACAACGTGTCTTTGATCACCTTTGCATTGCGATTGTTATTATCATTATTTGATAAGCCAAAAGACAAAGAAGTATCGAGTCACTTGAATTTTATACTACCTCAGCAAAACGAGGTTATTTATAGAGATGAATCTGATTCTCTTACAGTTACATTTGAGTGTGATTTACTTGATAGTTATGAACTGTTATCTGCTATTGCCCCTTAATTAGGGCCTTGATCATAGCTGCCAACTTAGTTATTTTAACACTTTTGTCTGGGCATGTACCTGTTTGGGTTCATGATTCAGCAATTTGAGACTAATTGCAATGTTAATTGGCCACTTCTGGGAATATACTGGGTATGTTGCAGACATGTTAATTGGCACAAAAACTAGCAATTGATAATTTCTATGAAGCAACCAATACATGTGGATTGCATAATTTAAAATGTTAGTGGTTCCTTTCTAGCCTTGATAAGTTGTAGGCTTGTAGCCTTCTTCAGTAGTTATCAACCTACCATAAGAGTACGGTTCAGACAATACTGGTAGTAGTATCACTGTATCAAACGCTCAACCACTTCGATCTTTTCAGGATCTTTAAACGATTAGCAAATTTTAGGAGAGGCCGATGTCCCTGCCAGCTTTTCTTCACTATGGCATTCGAAAGGAAAAGAGATGGCTTGAAGAGAAGAGCCACTTAACTTTTCATCAATTTAGGAAATTATTGAAAAAAGGGTCATAGGCAGTTTTAATGGTAGTCTGTGATCAGAAGCAAGATAAGCTCGAGCCTAGATTCAGCCTTTGTTATATAAATGCTTGGCCTTCATCAATAGCAAATAAATGTTGCAGTTGATTGGTTCCTCCAAACTTCATCACTTGTATTCCTTCAACCATCTGTTAGTTTGTGAATCAACTTTCAGCATGTTCACTTTGCAAACCTTCGTCTCTTTACTTGGTATACTAGGATTTCATCATATATCAAATGCTAAAGGAAAGTCCAGCGAGTTCATAAATTTTCACTGAAAAGACATTTTTTTTTTTTGGAAAGGATTCAAAGCTATCTGGCCTAATCCATCATATCAATTTTAGTCTGGTGTTCCTTTGAGGCTATCTGATTGTTTAATTTATTCGCTTAGGTTGCTGAAATCTTTTCTGGTTTTAATTGGTGCAGACTTTCTCCTGGCATTGATCTATTGGTCAAGAAGCTGAAGGATACAAATAAAGATGTTTATCTGGTCTCTGGAGGGTTTCGTCAGATGATCAATGTACATCCCTTGTTCAAACATTTAGTTTATGGTTAGTTTTATTTGTCTATCTTGTATCCATATAAACATATCAAGGATAAGGTGTTGTAACTTTTACACCTCTCCTAAAATATTACGAAGTTTTGAACTATTCTGGGCGGGCGTCGAGCTTCATTCTGGAAATTCTTCTATTCTTGGGTACTGTAAGTAATTTCCAAATTTTAATTTGTAATATGCTTTACTGGGAAGCTACGTTGTTCGGAGTCTTTAAAAATGCCGTCTGGTGCATGTCGGATCCTCTAAAAGTAGTCATTTTTGGAAGATCTGATATGGGTGCAGTACTGCGGCAACATTTCTTGTGAATCCGGGGAAGGGTGGCAGTTAAAATGTTGTCAATGTAAGAATATATTCCTTTTGAGGAACGATGGCTACCTTTAATATGATGAAAGATTTTTGGTGGCCACTTGGTTTAGTTTACCATAGTGTCCAATTATACTTTCAAAAATTCTGCTAGTTACCAATATTTGCTTCAGTTATTTAGGTGAAAAATGTGTCTTGATGAGTATTGTTCGATTAGTCATCATCATATCTCCCTTTTTCCCTATCCTATACGTCACCTTTTAATTGTGCTGATCCTGCAATTTGGTGTATTATCTAACTTGCTTTCTGACTATAACTCATTCATAAAGCCTGTTGCATCAATCCTTGGTATACCGCTTGAAAATATCTTTGCCAATCAAATACTTTTTGGGAGTAATGGAGAATATGCTGGGTTTGATAAAAATGAGCCAACTTCAAGGAAGGGCGGGAAAGCTACTGCAGTTCAACAATTAAGAAAGGTTAGTTTGGAGTGCTGGTGATTTTGGTTCTTTATTTTAACAAAAACTTCTTGAAGATGCTCATAAAGCTAAGCAATATTTCAGGCTCATGGATACAAGTCACTGGTCATGATCGGTGATGGTGCTACTGATCTCGAGGTAAGTAACCAATATCCTCGTCCCCCGTTTAACCACCTATTCCGAGTTCCGACCGCATAAATGAAAAGAAAAAGCGGGTGATAAATGTGGCATTTGTTTGAAAATCTGCACATACAAAGTCTGCGACTCTGTTTTTCTGTTTTTTTTTTTCTTTTGTTGCAAACCTTGTTAAGTTGTTTGAATTTCGAAAATGTTCAAAGAACATCCTAAGATGATCTTCTTGTGACTTTTTAAGAACAAACTAAATCTAATGGTCTGTTTCTCAATCTTTCTGACTTGCTTCGACACCAAATCTAAGAGATTGAAAAAGCCCATTGTGATGAAGGATTCCGAAAAATTTAGTAGTAGTAGTCCATTCTAGAAAGCGAGTGGATTTTATAAGTTCCCAAAAATTGAATATAAAGATTGAGAAATTGAAAGAATTCCAATTATATGTGGAAACATATCAATTGGTTGAACGCTGATAAAAGAAAGAGATGTCGTGTCTCTTTAGTTGCTTAGTGGTCAAACCTGTTTGCTCGTGTTTATACATTATTCTATGAGCTGTTTGCAGACTCGGTATGATATCTCTTAAGACAACTTTTGTTCTTGTCTCCAACTTTTATTGCAGGCTCGTATGCCAGGTGGGGCAGACTTATTTGTTTGCTATGGAGGAGTTCAACTAAGAGAACCAGTTGCAGCTAAAGCGGATTGGCTGGTGTTTAATTTTAAGGACTTGATTAATTCATTGGTGTAATGTCCTACGCTTCACTCTTTCGTCAATATCATTTTTTCGGGGCTTAGCTAGCTTTTGTACTTCGATTCTTGATGTCACTTATTTGGCTATTAAACTTTATAAGATAAGCGGAAATATACTGGACCTTAGAAAAGAGCAAAATGATTGGGAGCTAAGCGCTTGTTCTGCATTGTCACTTGTATTGTGCATTTTCTGGAATAATTATTGGACTGTTGCAACCAGAATGAACGAGGCGCGCTTTCGGAGAGAAGCTATCTTTGCTCTTTAGGATAACAATCCTGTCCCTTTCATATTTTCGATTGTATTGCGTGGAGTCCCGTTGCATTTTGCATGCCATCTTTTGTGATTTGCACCCTAATCTATTTATTTTAATGATTTGCATCCTAACCTACTCATTTCTTTGCAAAACAAGAAAACTACTCTTTTTAAAAAAAATTAAAAGGGTAAAATAGGAAATACATTGAAAATATTCATTCAGATTGAGTATCTGATGTATGGCAATATGGCATCGCTGACTTCCGGCATCACTCCATCTCTTCTTCCTGTTTCTACGTAATATGATATGAAGGTCTATTTGCCTGTTTGCCACCAATTTAACATGATATATAAAAAATTAAAAAGAAACCACAATTTTGCTTTTTTGGTTCTCAATTGAAACAATTCAACAGTGTAGTTAACGAACAGAAACATAATTGTGAGACAGTTCAAAAGAAATAAATAAACAAACATAACTGATGAGACAATCAAAAAATAAAAATAAAATAATCAAATATTTACCAAAACAACAACATCCCTAGCAGCTAAAGCAACAATATCAGAACAAGACACAATCGCAGGGAACACTGCTTCTACCTCTGTTTTGACTCTTTCTACAATGAACAAAAACATGTCTTTCTGCATTTGCCCCATTTTCTATCAAAATTGATCAGTCGTACCCAAACCATTTCTTTTGTTTTCGTATTTTTCATTAGCAGATAATTAACATGCCGGAAGTCAGCGATGCCATTCATCAGATACTCAATCTCAATGAAAATTTTCAATGTATTTCCTATTTTATCCTCTTAGAATTTATTGCGTGATATGTTGCAAATGTTTGGTTGAAAGATCGAGAGTTGGTGCATAGCTGAGATCCGACAAAGCCAAAACTGAAAACTGAAATTATAGGATACTTGCATCAAATTAAGTGTTTTCATTTTGTTTCCACATGTTCTATCAATATGAGGCTATCAAAAGAAATGAAATCCAGTACTAGCCTGCATCATCTCGAAACTTTCACATTCACTTTTAAACTGCACAACAGAGTTCTCCGTTCTGTACAGCTTACTCGAATAGTTCGAGACGTTGTGAGGCTTATCAATTCCTAGTTCTAACTCATTTGGTTGTTTAATTTTTAAGTTCTTCCACATATTGCAAAACCCAATAATTTCAACAAGATTCCAGCTGAAGCTTGCATTAGCAAGTTGAATATTGCTGTTTATAACCCTTCCCACCTACCTTCTGGCAATGTTCTCTTATTTCTTACTTATTTTTGTGTCTGGTTAAGCAGAAAATGGGAAATAAAGGAGGAAAGGTAACATAAGATATATAAAGAGATAGGAGAATGATACCTTAAATATTACTTACTACTACATTTTTCTCATGGGGAAATACATCGAACAGGTAATAGCCAAACAGGAAGACGACTCAGCAAAAGACAGACACCAAGAACTCCAAATCTTACAAAAACAAACACCTTAATATCTCTATTTTAACTTTCCCGCACAATCCATAGAATACTTACTATATCTACATACTAACATAAGTTCATTTTCAGCCAAAGCGTCTAACCGGTGATTTGAATAGACTTAACATCAGGCTTCTTCACTTCTTCTTTAGGAACAGTAACAGTAAGCACTCCATTCTCCATATTAGCCTTAACTTGCTCCATCTTAGCATTCTCTGGAAGTCTAAATCTTCTCATAAATTTACCACTACTGCGTTCCACACGGTGCCACGTATCATTCTTATCTTCTTTCTCCACATTCCTCTCTCCACTAATCTGAAGAACCCTATCGTCTTCAATCTCCACTTTAACTTCTTCCTTCTTAAGCCCTGGAAGATCGGCCTTGAACACATGAGCCTCTGGAGTTTCCTTCCAGTCGACACGTGTGTTAGCAAATGCAGAGGTTTCTCGTGAATTGGAACCTGGAAAGCCTAATTCCCTGAAAGGATCAAATACGTCCATTGAGAATGGATCGAACATACTGTTGCTTCGGCGATCGCCGAAGATCCTTGGAATTAGCGACATTTTCAGTGACCTTTTTGAGAATATTCTGTGTTTGCTTGGATTATTGGACTTGGATATCTGTTTGCTTTCAGTTTTGCTGGTTTAAAGATGAGAACCGGGTAGGCATTTATAGCTTCTTAGAGGAGTGTTTAGCACTTTCTCGATACTTCTGTTTGAGATTATTTCCAACGCATGTAGATATTCCAGAAGCAGATGTCGAGAACTTTCTGGACAAATCCCGTTAAGGTCCATTAGTGAACTATGGAAATCGGGCTTTCTCTTATTTACAATAGTTTTCTTTTGCGGCCCAATTCTTTACAACGGCCCATCACTTTTGTTGGCTATCTGATGAATGTGAGATATTATTCAAGTAACACGATCATCATATATATTTATGGAAGTTATTAGTCTTCCAGCACAGTACTCCTTCCTTTTCAAGTTGATTATCCGGTTTTGATTTGGCTATGGAGTTTATAAAAAATAAAAAGTACTTTTGAATCTTGAAGTCTTAAATTAAAGATATGTAAAATATACCACAATTTGTCATATGGAAAGTTTAAATTAAAAAGTTGTCAAAAAAAAGAGATATTCTTTTTTTTAAACGGACTAAAAATAAAAGTAAGACAAACAAATTGAACTAGTGATAGTTAATGAACAAATTAACATCCTGAGTTTTAAAATTCTTAAAGAATGTTAAAATGTTATGCATATCATAGTCAAGAAATTAAAAAAAAAAATATTAAAATGTTATAAAATGAACAGAGCATATAATTCAGAGTTAATTTCTCAGATGGTTATTTAACAGACAGTTTTTATATCAAAATCGCTTAACTAACTGTAATTATCTAAGAAAGTCACTCAACTTTATTTTGTAACAAAAAAATCGCTTAACTATTGTCATTCACCTACAAAATTACTTTACCAATTTAAGCCATATTTTCTGTAGATATTACTTTACAAAATGCTCCTTTATTTCCAGACTGTTCTATCATGACTTTCTCGCTTTTGTTATTCGTCGTTTTCATATTGTTTTTTATATGCTTGTCCCTATGTGACTTTTTGTCTTGTTTTCTCTCTTGAGCCGAGGGTCTTTCGAAACAGTCTCCCTATCTTTCAATGTGGGGGTAAGGTCTGCGTACACTCTGCCCTCCCAAAACCCACATTGTGGGATTCTACTGAGCATGTTGTTGTTGTTATTGCTGATGTGGACGGTTTCATTTTTCAGCTTGAGTGACCTTTTGTTTTGTAATGCAAAAGTTCACTTATTTTCAATAGTTCAGTGACCGTTAAGCAATAAACTCTAACATTTGAATGGTTCGGAGTGCTTCAACTGAGATATGCACTCTAATATAAAGATTGAAGAAAGATGTTTGGGCTTATTCCCAGTTCAAGGTGGATTTAAGACAAATTCTACTATTCAAGTTCAATCAAATTCATTATATGTTTGCTCGAACTAGGTATAAATTTGGTAAATGAATTTAAAATGTATACATGGAATAAGGTCGATTCTCATGGGTTCGCATCTATTCCAAGTTAGGTTTAACAGTCTTATCTTTTCGTTCGGGTTAGAATTAGATTTTAATGTTTCAGTTTATCCTTAAAAACATATTGCAGGACTCTTTTGTAGATCAAAAATTCTATATAATACAGCACAAAGACAATATTACTCGTCTGCAAACCCCCTTCTTTGTCTTTAATTTTTTTTTCTTCTAAATATTCAATTTTTGCTTGTCCTAATTGATCTGCAAAGGACTAATCAATTTTGGCTGAATATTATTCTTCCTATGTTCGACAGACTCTATTGCTGAAGACTTAGTACCTGAACTTGATCCACTCAGGTTCAAGGATCTTCCTATATTCAATTTCCCCTATGTTGATGATTTGTTACACTTGATTAGGACTACATCAAATGCCAGAACATCTTCAGGTCATTATTTGCAACACAACATAGTTCCTTGAACATCCAATCCTACAAAAACTCAAACAACATTACCAGATCCCATGTTTTTCAATAGGTCCAATGCACAAATTTAATAAGATTAATTCAAAAAGAACTTGGAAGATAGAGTGTACGCTCTCAATCCAAAAATATTGAAAGAGGGATTTTCAACCCTGCTATGTGGATAAAGGAAAACGAAAGGGATTTGTATACCCTCTTTCAGAAATTTAAAATTACCAATTAAATAACAGAGCCTATTTCTGCGTAGGAAAAAAAAAATATGTGGGAGAAATAACCGGGTAAAGGAGCAAAGATATTTTACTGTGTATGAAAAGTAAAATAGGAAGAGAGATAAAATATTTTAATATATTTATAAATAAGTTATTAATTACGTAAACCATGTTTAGGGCAAAGTCTGCCATATCCGCCAGACTTTTAGTTATGCCTTAAGGCAAAGTCTGCTGCATAAACTTTTTGTAAAGCCTTTTCTTGTGAAATTTTATTTTATTTTTATGACTAAATTGGGATTCGAACCCAAAATCTCAAAATATTTGATCTATTGGTGAAGAAGCTGAAGGATACAAATAAAGATGTTTATCTGGTCTCTGGAGGGTTTCGTCAAATGATCAATGTATGCTTGTTCAAACATTTAGTTTACGGTTAGTTTTATTTGTCTATCTTGTATCCATATAAACATATCAAGGATAAGGTGTTGTAACTTTTACACCTCTCCTAAAATATTAAGAAGTTTTGAACTATTCCGGGCGGGCGTCGAGTTTCATTCTGGAAATTTTTCTATTCTTGGGTACTGTAAGTAATTTCCAAAATTTTAATTTGCAATATGCTTTACTGGAAAGCTATGTTGTTCGGAGTCTTTAAAAATGCCGTCTGGTGCATGGCAAATCCTCTAAAAGTAGTCATTTTTGGAAGATCTGATATGGGTGCGGTACTGCAGCAACATTTCTGGTGAATCCAGGGAAGGGTAGCAGTTCAAATGTTGTCGACGTAAGAATAGATCCTTTTGAGGAAAGATGGCTACCTTTAATATGATGAAAGATTTTGGGTGGCCACTTGGTCTAGTTTACGATAGTGTCCAATTATACTTTCAAAAATTCTGCTAGTTACCAATATTTGCTTCAGTTATTTAGGTGAAAAATGTGTCTTGATGAGTGTAGTTCGATTAGTCATCATCACATCTCCCTTTTTCCCTATCCTATACGTCACCTTTTAATTGTGCTGATCCTGCATTTTGGTGTATTATCTAACTTGCTTTCTGACTATAACTCTTTCATAAAGCCTGTTGCATCAATCCTTGGTATACCGCTTGAAAATATCTTTGCCAATCAAATACTTTTTGGGAGTAATGGAGAATATGCTGGGTTTGATAAAAATGAGCCAACTTCAAGGAAGGGCGGGAAAGCTACTGCAGTTCAACAATTAAGAAAGGTTAGTTTGGAGTGCTGGTGATTTTGGTTGTTTATTTTAACAAAAACTTCTTGCAGATGCTCATAAAGCTAAGCAATATTTCAGGCTCATGGATACAAGTCACTGGTCATGATCGGTGATGGTGCTACTGATCTCGAGGTAAGTAACCAATATCCTCGTCCCCCGTTTAACCACCTGTTCCGAGTTCCGACCGCATATATGAAAAGAAAAAGCGGGTGATAAATGTGGCGTTTGTTTGAAAATCTGCACATACAAAGTCTGCGACTCTGTTTCTCAGTTTTTTTTTTTTTTTTCCTTTGTTGCAAACCTTGTTAAGTTGTTTGAATTTTGAAAATGTTCAAAGAACATTCTAAGATCATCATCTTGTGACTTCTAAGAACAAACTAAATCTAATGGTCTGTTTATCAATCTTTCTGACTTGCTCCGACACCAAATCTAAGAGATTGAAAAAGCCCGTTGTGATGAAGGATTCTAGAAAGCGAGTGGATTTTATAATTTCCCAAAAATTGAAGATACAGATTGAGAAATTGAAAGAATTCCAATTATATGTGGAAACTTATCAATTGGTTGAACGCTGATAAAAGAAAGAGATGTCATGTCTCTTTAGTTGCTTAGAGGTCAAACCTGTTTGCTCTTGTTTATACATTATTCTATGAACTGTTTGCAGACTCGGTATGATATCTCTTAAGACAACTTTTGTCCTTGTCTCCAATTTTTATTGCAGGCTCGTATGCCAGGTGGGGCAGACTTATTTGTTTGCTATGGAGGAGTTCAACTAAGAGAACCAGTTGCAGCTAAAGCGGATTGGCTGGTGTTTAATTTTAAGGACTTGATTAATTCATTGGTGTAATGTCCTACGCTTCGCTCTTTCATCAATATTTGTACTTCGGGGCTTAGCTAGCTTTGTACTTCGATTCTTGATGTCACTTATTTGGCTATTAAACTTTATAAGATAAGATAAGCGCAAATATAGTGGATCTTAGAAAAGAGCAAAATGATTGGGAGCTAAGCGCTTGTTTTGCACTGCCACTTGTATTGTGCATTTTCTGGAATAATTATTGGACTGTTGCAACTAGAATGAACGAGGCGCGCTTTCGGAGAAGCTATCTTTGCTCTTTAGGATAACAATCCTGTCCCTTTCATATTTTCGATCGCATTGCGTGAAATCCGTTGCATTTTACACCCCCAATGTATGCCATCTTTTGTGATTTGCACCCTAATCTATTTATTTTAATGATTTGCATCCTGACCTACTCATTTCTTTGCAAAACAAGAAAACTACTCTTTTTTTAAAAAATTAAAAGGGTAAAATAGGAAATACATTGAAAATATTCATTCAGATTGAGTATCTGATGTATGGCAATACGGCATCGCTGACTTCCGGCATCACTCCATCTCTTCTTCCTGTTTCTACCTAATATGAAGGTCTATTTGCCTGTTTGCCACCAATTTAACATGATATCTAAAAAATCAAAAAGAAGCCACAATTTTGTTTTTTTTTTGGTTCTCAATTGAAACAATTCAACATTGTAGTTAACGAACAGAAACATAACTGTGAGACAGTTCAAAAGAAATAAATAAACAAACATAACTGACGAGACAATCGAAAAATAAAAATAAAATAGACAAATATTTACCAAAACAACAACATCCCTAGCAGCTAAAGCAACAATATCAGAACAAGACACAATCGCAGGGAACACTGCTTCTACTTCTGTTTTGACTCTTTCTACAATGTACAAAAACATGTCTTTCTGCATTTGCCCCATTTTCTATCAAAATTGATCCGTCGTACCCAAACCATTTCTTTTGTTTTCGTATTTTTCATTAGCAGATAATTAACATGCCGGAAGTCAGCAATGCCATTCATCAGATACTCAATCTCAATGAAAATTTTCAATGTATTTCCTATTTTATCCTCTTAGAATTTTTTAAAAGAAGCAGTATTCTTGTTTTGCAAAGAAATGAGTAGGTTAGGCCTTAGGGTGCAAATCACAAAAAAGGGCATACTGATTCTATTGCGTGATATGTTGCAAATGTTTGGTTGAAAGATCGAGAGTTGATGCATAGCTGAGATCCGACAAAGCCAAAACTGAAAACTGAAATTTGAAATTATAGGATACTTGCATCAAATTAAGTGTTTTCATTTTGTTTCCACATGTTCTATCAATATGAGGCTATCAAAAGAAATGAAATCCAGTACTAGCCTGCATCATCTCGAAACTTTCACATTCACTTTTAAACTGCACAACAGAGTTCTCCGTTCTGTACAGCTTACTCGAATAGTTCGAGACGTTGTGAGGCTTATCAATTCCTAGTTCTAACTCATTTGGTTGTTTAATTTTTAAGTTCTTCCACATATTGCAAAACCCAATAATTTCAACAAGATTCCAGCTGAAGCTTGCATTAGCAAGTTGAATATTGCTGTTTATAACCCTTCCCACCTACCTTCTGGCAATGTTCTCTTATTTCTTACTTATTTTTGTGTCTGGTTAAGCAGAAAATGGGAAATAAAGGAGGAAAGGTAACATAAGATATTTAAAGAGATAGGAGAATGACACCTTAAATATTACTTACTACTACAATTTTTTCATATAGAGTTCAAAGGGAAAATACATAGACCAGGTAATAGCCAAACAGGAAGACTGACTCAGCAAAAGACAGAGACACCAAAAACTCCAAATCTTACAACACCACACACCTTAATATCTCTATTTTAGCTTTCCCGTACAATCCATAGAATACTTACATACTAACATAAGTCCACTTTCAGCCAAAGCGTCTAACCGGTGATTTGAATAGACTTGACATCAGGTTTCTTCGCTTCTTCTTTAGGAACAGTAACAGTAAGCACTCCATTCTCCATATTAGCCTTAACTTGCTCCATCTTAGCATTCTCTGGAAGTCTAAATCTTCTCATAAATTTACCACTACTGCGTTCCACACGGTGCCACGTATCATTCTTATCTTCTTTCTCAACATTCCTCTCTCCGCTAATCTGAAGAACCCTATCGTCTTCAATCTCCACTTTAACTTCTTCCTTCTTAAGCCCTGGAAGATCGGCCTTGAACACATGAGCCTCTGGAGTTTCCTTCCAGTCGACACGTGTGTTAGCAAATGCAGAGGTTTCTCGTGAATTGGAACCTGGAAAGCCTAATTCCCTGAAAGGATCAAATACGTCCATTGAGAATGGATCGAACATGCTGTTGCTTCGTCGATCGCCGAAGATTCTTGGAATCAGTGACATTTTTCAGTGAGCTTTTGAGAATTTTCTGGGTTTGCTTGGATGATCGTATGTCTGTTTGCTTTCAATTTTGCTGATTTAAAGAAGAGGGCCTGGTAGTTATTTATAGCTTCGGAGAGGAGTGTTTAGCACGTTCGCGATACTCCTATCTAATCGATAAAGATATTCCAGAAGCAGATGTCCAGAACTTTCTGGACAAATCCCGCATTCCCGCTAGGCCAATTACAAATCACACAAGTGAACTATGGAAATTGGGTTTTGATTTGTGGCCCAATTTTACCGGTCGTCTTAACTCTCTAGGGATTTTGTTTGGGTCATTTGCAATTTTTGGCCCTAATTTGTGCTGCTCTTTAATTTTTAGCCCCCTAAGTCAAACACTTTTTTCGCAGGACATAAGTTTATATTTTCACATCATAATATTTCACAAGTTAGGTCCCTCGCCCTTAGAATACTTATTTTCTGCTTGACATTAGTTCAGTTTTGAAGGCTAAAAATCACGGACCAACCCATTTAAAGGAAGACAGTACAATTTCTTCATTTTGTTCTTTTCAACGGCCCATCATTTTTATTGGTTATGGTTATCCGAGGAAGATGAGATACTATTCACGTAACACAATCATCAGATATATTTATGGAAGTTATTAGTCTTCCAGCATAGTAATAATCTATGAACAAATTAACATCCTAAGTTAAGAAAATCTTAGGAATGTAAACTGTTAGACAAATCATAGTC
Organism: Lycium barbarum; assembly: GCF_019175385.1. Taxonomy (NCBI): domain Eukaryota; kingdom Viridiplantae; phylum Streptophyta; class Magnoliopsida; order Solanales; family Solanaceae; genus Lycium; species Lycium barbarum. The sequence goes on from NC_083337.1 coordinate 167,031,572, forward strand.
AAGTACTTAAAAAGAAAAGTTAGGAAATAGAGCGTAAATGTTATGAAATAGAGCGTATATTTCAAAGCGTAAAGCATGCCTGAGACGTTCATTAAGTATGTGAAGCAAATTTTCCAAGGTGTAAGTGTGCATTAGATGATTACTCCACCACGGTTGCCTCTGAGCGTTTAGAGGCTGACTTGCCATGAGAAAGGTCTGAACATTGTCTTTAAAAACAAACATTAATTATGCTAAATACAAATACAAGAAGTTTCTCTTAATCAACTTGGTAAAAATAGAGGATTTGGATCTTGCAGTATAATAAATCAGCTACTATAGTTTTCTTAGTCTACTATTTTCTGCAGATCCTATTATTTCTGACTGATTCAAGAGTTTTAACCCAATTTGTCATTTCATATAACATAGAATGATAGAAAGTCTTCACCCATTAGCTAGTGGTGGTGGTAAGTTGTAACTATCAAACAAAAATAATATATGTTGTATAAACATTTTATGGAATTTGAATTCCTCATTCAGCTTCATTGAAGTGTCCAAGAACTTTCACCACTCAATATAAAAACTGGAAAAATTTGATTGAAAATCACACTCATGATTTCTTGCCAAAGATTAGAGAATATATAGTTCAATACTAGCTAAACATAAAGCCATATCTAAGTTGAAAAGAGAAATGGAAGTGCAAAAACAATGGTCAGGGAGAATTGTACTAGTCCCATGTCCATTCCAAGGTCACATAAATCCAATGCTAGAATTAGCCTTACTTTTTCACTCAAAGGGATTTTCTATCACAATTGCTCACACCAAATTCAATTCTCTTAATCCTTCAAACCATCCTAATTTCTCTTTTCTTCCTATACCAGATGTCATATGTAAGAATAGATTCCAAAAAAATAGCTACCTTTAATTTGATGAAAGATTTGGGTGTCACTTTGTTCGATTCCAATTATACTTTAAAATTCTGCTAGTTAGCCAATTATTAGCTTCTGTTATTTGGGTGAAAAATGTGTTTTGATGACTGTAGTTTGATTAGTCATCATCCTATCTCCCCATCCTATAACCTTTTAATTGTGCTTATCCTGCAATTCGGTGTATTATCGATATATTTCCTAACCATTGTTCTTTCTTAAAGCCTGTGGCATCAATACTCGGTATACCAATTGAAAATATCTTTGCCAATCAAATACTCTTTGGGAGTAATGGAGAATATGCTGGGTTTGATAAAAATGAGCCAACTTCAAGGAAGGGCGGGAAAGCTACTGAAGTTCAACAATTAAGAATGGTTGGTTTGGACTGCTGGTGATTTTGGTTGTTTATTTTAACAAAACTTCTTGAAGATGCTCATAACGCTAAGAAATATTTCAGGCTCATGGATACAAGTCACTGGTCAGATCGGTGATGGTGCTACTGATCTTGAGGTAAGCAACCAATATCCTTGTCTCCCGTTCGACAATCAACTTCGATCACATAAATGAAAAGAAAAAATGAGGGTGATAAATGTGGTATTTGTTTGAAATTTTTCCCAAAAATAAAAAGGTTTTTCGTGTTTCTTTTTCTTTTGATGCAAATTTTGTTAAGTTGTTTGAAAATGTTCAAAGAACATCTGATCATCTCGTGGCCTATTTAGACCGAATTAGATCAGATGGTTTTATTTCTCAATCTTTCTGACTTGCTCCTACACACGAAGGTCTAAAAGATTGAAAAAGCCTGTCGTTCACAACCACTGATGAAACCCTTGATAACGGAAAGAGACGCCGTGTCTTTTTAGTTGCTTTAACATCAAACTTGTTTGCTCCTGTTATACTATTCTGTGACATGTTTGCGGGATGTCTTTGTGACAACTTTCGCCCTTCTCTCCAATTTTTATTGCAAGCTCGTATGCAAGGTGGTGCGGACTTGTTTGTTTGCTACGGAGGAGTTCAACTACGAGAATCAGTTGCAGCTAAAGCTGATTGGCTGGTGTTTAATTTTAAGGACTTGATTAATTCACTGGTGTAATATGCTATTGCATCTTCCCTCTTTCATCTATATCTGTTTTTCGGGGCTTATGCAGCTTTAATTTTGTGTTGATGTCACTTTATAAGGTAGCATAAAATAGTCCTACCTAATATCAGAAACTAAAAGTTATATTGATTGGGAGCTAAGCGCTCGTTTGTGCTTTGTCACTAGTGTATGACATTTTCAGGAGAAATTGTATTGTTGCTGGCAGAACGAACGAGGCTGTTGTCTTAACTCGTTAGGATAACGACCCTTTCCATTTCATTGTGTTATATATATATATTCGATCTTATTGCTTGATATGTAGCTATTGTTTGGGTGGATTGGACCACCACCTAAACTATATAAGTTTTTATGAGAAGTAAAGCAGTTCTGACATTATACAATGCTTACATCAAATTAAGTTTTCCATTTTGTTTCAACATCTACCTCTCTGAGGTAATCAGCAATTAACTTTTAAGGTGCTGATAAGATCCTTCTAACCGATTCTGTCTGGCAATTGCTATTAATCCTTTTAAGGTGCTCATAAGATCACGCCCTTCTACAATTCCAAGAATTAAGTGAAATAGAGTTTATATGTATGTACAAGTTACAACTTACTCAAAGAGTTTGAGACCGAGTGAGGCACATTCATTGATGATTAATTTCAAACTCCTTCCAAATACGGCAAACCCAATAATTTCAACTAGTTACATGCACATACTCGCATAATAACAAGTACTCCCGTTGTCTCAATTTATGCCGCACTTTTCGCTTCAAATTTTAACCATCATTTTAAAATTTATTTTTTCATCAAATTAATATGAAAAAACCATCATTTTAAAATTTATTTTTATTTTTTCATCAAATTAATATGAAAAATTATAGTTTTCAAATATGTAAATTTTAATGTTAAAATATCGAGTTAATTTAATTCAATTTAATTTAAAATTTAATCAAATTGACTCTCAAAAAATAAAAAGTAACACATGAGACGGAGGGACTACTAGATTGCTGTTATAATCTTTTCCAATTTCCTGGCAATATTCATTATTTGTTCTCTATGTTTAAGCAGAACATGGAAATAAAAGAGAAAGAAAGGGTAACATAAAAAGATTTGAACAGATCAGAGAATGGCACCAGAAATACTACTAGTACATTTTTTCACATGTAAAGGAAAATACATTGAGCAGGTAATAGCCAAACAGAAAGACGACTCCAAAACGAAAAAAAAAACTTCTACTACGCAATCCATAGATTACTTCGTATCTACACATCAACATACAAATAATATATATATATATATACTTTCAGCCAAATCGTCTAACCAGAGATCTCAATGGACTTAACATCAGGCTTCTTCACTTCTTCCTTGGGAACAGTAACAGTAAGCACTCCATTCTCCATATTAGCCTTAACTTGCTCCATCTTAGCATTCTCTGGAAGTCTAAATCTTCTCATAAATTTACCACTGCTGCGTTCCACACGGTGCCACGTATCATTCTTATCTTCTTTCTCAACATTCCTCTCTCCGCTAATCTGAAGAACCCTATCGTCTTCAATCTCCACTTTCACTTCTTCCTTCTTGAGCCCTGGAAGATCGGCTTTAAACACATGAGCTTCTGGAGTTTCCTTCCAGTCGATACGTGTGGTAGCAAAAGCAGAGGTCTCTCGTGAATTGGAACCGGGAAAGCCTAATTCCCTGAAAGGATCAAACACGTCCATTGAGAATGGATCGAACATGCTGCTGCTTCGTCGATCGCCGAAGATTCTTGGAATTAGTGACATTTTCAGTGAGCTTTTGAGAATTTTCTGTGTTTGCTTGGATGATTGAATTTGGATATCTGTTTGCTTTCAATTTTGATGGTTCAATTTATAGCAGTGTTTAGCACTTTCTCGATACTTCTGTTTGAGATTATTTCTAACGCATGTAGATATTCCAGAAGCAGATGTCGAGAACTTTCTGGACAAATCCCGTTAGGTCCATTAGTGAACTATTGAAATTGGCCTCTCTCTTGTTACAGTAGCTTTCTTTTGCCAATTTTTTGCGCGGATTGTCCTTCAAAGGCAATGGTCTTTAATTTTTGTCCCTCAAATTGTTGTGTCTTTAATTTTTATCCTGTGGTAAAAAATATTCTGATGTTTTGGGTTCAAATTTTCGTTCAATAAAAAAAAAAAAAATCGCAAGGCAAGACTTTGGAAAAAATCCGCCATATGCGGTAGAGTTTGCCTTAAGTCATAACTAAAGTTTGTCTTATGCAGCAGATGTTGCCTTAAGGCATAACGAAAAATCTATCTTATAAGATAAAGTATGCCGTATTTGGTATGCCTTAAATGCGGCACACTTTTAGTTATGCCTTAAATGCGGCAGACTTTTCGGGAAGCTTTGCCTTGCGATTTTTATTTTTATGACTAAGCCGGAGTTCAAATCCAAAACCTCAGAATATTTTAAGTGAAGAACAAAAATTAAAGACCAGCAATTTAAGGGATAAAAATTAAAGACCACCCCAAAAGAAGGATAATCGTGCAAATTGTCCTTCTTTTGCGGCCCAAGTTTTTACAACGGCCCATCACTTTTGTTGGCTATCTGAGGAAGGTGAGATGTTATTCAAGTAACCCGACCATCAGTTATATCTACGGACTAGAGGATGTATGCCCGTGCTGCGAACGGGCCCAACACTTTGAATTATAATGTATTTATATATATGTAATTGTGTACAATTGTAAAAATTTATGTATTGAATAATGTTATTATTGGGTGGTGTTATTATGGTTAATGTTAAAGTAGTTATTGCCATTTAGGATTTAAGTCACATCTTAGGTGAATGAAATTGTGCAAGTAAAGGGTAGCTACACGAGCGATATTGTAAGTAACAATAAATCCTGAAAAAGAGAATATCTAGGGGTTTACTAATGCATCAGTGATGCATAATTCGATACATGATATCCTAAAAGATGAAAGTGAATAAATATGAAGGTAAGCATCTAATGAGAAATGATAGTTAGATAAACATAATATTACAGGCCAAACTCACCAACCAAGGTTCTTCAAACAAACTTTTTTAGCGGGTTTAAGATATCTTTCAAAGAAATGAGAAGTTCAAGCAAATCTTTGATCAATTTATGCTCTTCCCAAAACCAACGTAAAAATCGTTCACTTTGACAATATTTAGGGATGATTTAAAATATCCAACAGTAAGAAGATTATTGTAAGTAATGAGGTAAGATAGTATAAGACAACTAAAATAAGTTTGCACTGTTTATGCATATATACATTTGTCTGTTACATTGATGATTGCACTGTCATATATACATCATTTATACTACATATTTACAGAAAAAGTACTTAGTAGTAATCCTGCATGTTGTAGTTGTGCAACGCCATGGTTGACAAAATACCTGTAGAAATTTGTTGTTAAAATTAATGCACGTTTTCAAGTGATGGATGTAAAGAGTGTAGTAGTAGTGCAATTCAGCTAGTTGTGTCATGTACCTTTTTAAAGCAGGGGGCGTCACATATGGTTGTAATGTAGCTTTTCAAAAAGGCAGTCTTGTGGCAAAAAGATAGTAGCTTAACAGTGCATTGGCAAAAAGATATGGTCCAAAAACTTGTTGGCAAAACCTGATAACAAAATGATGCTAGGTTTGGTTAGGAATGTAGATGTTTAAAGTATACAAATTACCCATGTACCCAGAGTAACCTAAAACTTCAAAAACTGAAACATCATTTCTCCCAAAAAAACTACCAATTACAGTTAAAAAAAAAATGGAACTTTAAAGTGACCTCTTGAGTAATAGAATCCTGTTACTTAAATGTGCAGAACTTAATTTGTGCATGGTTTTTGTTTGTATGATTTGATATCATCCCACATCAAGGCACGACCAACTTCAAAGATATTTCACAAATTTCATTTCTTAAGCTATGAAATTAAGTTCTTTATGTTCTATTTCAACCCCCAAAACTGAAATTTGAACAAACTCAAAATCATCACGCACTGGTATATATCAGTATAACTTAAAGATTGTCGAATAAGCAGTCAGATTTACCAACAGCTTGAAGATCCATCCGAGAATCAACATTCATAAGGGACTTCTGACCAAGGTTTTGATTCACTATATGGCTATCTCTGTTTTGAAACTAATGAAGGAAGCATATTCAGCAAATCTCTCATTTTGGGATCTAAATTATAAGTCTTTAATGTCTCTAGTTGTTCAAGTAATGAAAGAAGTTAGTTTTCTATATGCACTGCACAAGCATACAACATAAAACTTACTATCTACTCTACAGCTCTTCCTAGGAACATTAATGTATCATTAATGGGCTAAACTGTACGTATCTAAATCAGCCAATTCTTGAAACAGAGAGCAGCAAAGAGTAATCCCTTGGTTTCCAAATATGCAATATTTTAGAGGCCAAACATATGCTCTTGTTCGGAACATATAACTTGTTGTAATAATAACTATTTATCGCGATCCTATGAGAAATTTAATACGCCAGCTACACCTTCAAATATAGAAAAGGGTAAAGAAAAAACATTGCTGACCTAGTGGCTTATTCCAGTCCAACAGAAAAATGTATCCCACCAGACCCGCCTTCTTATTAGGCAACCATTCAAGTTTCTACGAATTCATTATTGAGCTTCAATAACTTGCGAGTTCTTCAGTATTTTATGATCAATTTTGCATGTAAATTCGCATGGCTAAAAGACTCTTCCACTCTGCTTTTGCGAGTGTTTAAAAAATTTCTAAATGACTCAGGACCCTAAGCTCAATATTCCTATACCTCACAGCTAGATCAGTACATCTGTAACTTGTCTTTCTGACACATTTACTTGTGATACCATAAACATCCCTTAAACTTTAAAGTGACCATGTTGTCCATGAATTAGAAGAAGAAGAAGAAGAAAACAAATATATACCCATCAAACTTTCCAATGTTAACAAACTGATACAACATAACTCAAATTAACACAGAGATTTAGAAAGAACAAAAAAAATGAAGATGAAGAGAAGTGGAAGAAATTTGGGCAAATATTAAGAGAAAGGATGTTGAAATAGCAGCAGTAATTTCCAGAAATAGCATGACAATTGTCATATAGACCAATAGCTTAATCTAACAATAGTGTAAGAACATCTCTTTACGTCTATTCAGAACTTATATCAGTGTGGTTTTCATAAAAATATATGGAATTCAAAAATGGCAAATGTATGGTACACCGCCCTTATACTAAAACCTTATGAGCCAACACTAATTACTCAGATAAACCATATGCCAACTAAACAACACAAAGTATCGCTGCTTATCCACAGGTTTTCTATCTTGCACATATGTTCCAGATGTACCGTAGAGATCCATCAACACATCAAATTGCAACTTTAAAATTAGAGTTGTTTTTAGCGAATGAAAAGCATCTGTTATGTATTTCTGTTGGCCATTGCCAACTTTTTTTTATCAAGTTTCTATTAGTATAGCAGAAAATAAACAACCAAATAATGGTAACTTTAATAACGGTAATAAGTAAGGAGAAGATTCAGTTGTGTGTGAAATTGTAAGACTTACATTTCCAGTAGCTTTCACTCCCTTTTGAGAGGAGTCTTGGTTTCTGTTTTCTGTCTAGTGCTGGAAGGTGTGTCTTTGGGCAGGTTCTGCTAATTCGTTCGGTCGAAGCTAATCTCCATAGCCTTGCGCTTGCTTGTTTCAGCAGTGCTGGTCATTGGTGCAGTTGGTGATGGTTGGTTTGTAGGTTCTTTTTCCTCATAATTCATGATAGCTAGCCTATCTTGATTTTTGGAAAATAATCTTTTCATTTAGATTCTGAAAGTCGTTCGTCCCAATTGTTTATGTGCATTGTCAAGAAGCAGTGCTTTTCTCTACAGCGAGAAAAAGTTAGTTAGTCATGATGATTGTCATAAGTTTATAAATTCGATGATATAAAATACCTGTGCATGGCAGATGTCATAAATCTCTTGTACAGTGAGGTTCAACATCTTCGTTGCTGATTGATTCGAGATGGAGGCTACTGTGCTACCAGTGTGATCCATGACCATAACTTCAAATTGGATTCTGTCATAAAGTAAAAAAAAAAAACAATTTCAAGTTTAATAAGTGGCACCACGGGCCCAAAATATGTTAATCATTTTATTTTTATGCACTAATAAGACTTCTCGAACATGTGTAAACATCATTTGAACGATCATATTCCAAGCCTAAAACGTGATAATCTTTACAACTTTAGATATATAAACTTAAAAATATTTCTAGGAAATAATAAATGAAGTTCGGGAAATGTTCGTAGAGTATTATAGTCTTTAAAATTTCATATATATAAATGGTAATTATATGTCTTTATTGTATGATATAATCTATGGTATAAGATCCTCCTCCTATTTTTATTTTTACGCGAATAAAGTAGTTTCATAGTAGTTTCAGCGGTTGAGTTGAGTAATGTAAGTGTAAACGTCTTTTAGTATTTCTTTAAAGGTTGAATATTTGTCGATGCTATGTTTATCAGTAATACCTGGGAATAAGTTGGGTGGATCTTTCACACTGGATGCAATAGATTGGCCTTGGTGTAGTAGTTCTTAAAAATGGCAATTGACAATCTGAGCACGCCATGGAGCAAAAATGTTGGTCTTCATTTATCAGTGAAAGTTGACCGTCAATATAGAATATTTGTCCCTGTAAATTAACAAATTGATTTAGTTTTTGTTGAGTGAAAAAATAGTGGCAAAGAACTTCACTACTGCTTTATACAAATTGATTTAGCTATGTTAGAAACTTTTAAATTCTCATGCAAACGATCAAGAATTGTCATCCTAGTATGTTGACACAAAAAATATAAGTTTTGACCCAGTTTATTATAACCAAAATGAAGACAGATCATTTCAAAAGCTCAATTGTGCCTCTTTTTTTCCTGTTTAATGAAGGCAATTTAAAAGCTTACAACATAGTTATTCCAGTGAGCCAACAAATGAAGCTAAATACCAATGCCTTTTTACACCAAAATGAACAATAGGGTTTTTTTTTTTCAATTCTAAAATGTATTATTTCCTTTCTCTAGAAAACAAATATGCAATAAATAATCTCTGAATAAGAAATGTTTCAAATGGAAATAATAAACAACTTAGTAATTTTTATATTGATACTATTGATCTTAAAAGTTTTGCACCCCCTGTTAAAGTTTTAAACAGAATGTACCTGTGGCTGCATTTGGATATCGGATATGAATATTGATTCTTCTTCAAAGAGAACAAAAAGAAGAGTGCCTTCTGGGACATGCTTTTAGCTGTGTACTCAATGAGTTGTCGTTGAATTGTTTTGGCCCTGCAAAAAAGGTAGTTTCAAAAATGTTGTTGCGTCTGAGTTGAATCCTGTAAAATTAAGACACTTGTGCATATTTTTGAAGAGTCTAAATAAGTTATCGGAAACAATTGTTATAAAAATTGTATTGTCATTACCATGCAGCTAATGTGGTAGCTTGTGGATATGTGGGATGTAAGAGTATTGTTGTGTTGTATCTGCTCCATATCTCTGCATGGATATGGATATTTATTTTTGGTTAATTGTTAAGTGTTTAGGGAAAAAAAAAACCATAATTCTTCATGTATTTTACCTGATGATGATTTTACCACTCTTCTAGCCAGAAAGACGGGATAGTGTTTCACTTTCTCTGAAAGTTCATTTCCATAATGTTCGACAGAGTCCTCCCAAAGTGTTAGCTTTTTAGGCCTTTTTCTGTGGATGATACAAAGCAGATGTTTAACCATTTGAATTGATGTAAACTTCATCAAAACAAATTGACTATAGTAAAGAGAAAGTTCTATTCATGATCAACTAATCTTTTTTTTTCTTTATATAGTAAAATATACACATTTGACAATTATGTGAACCGTAATTCGGTCAGTCCCAATTATCTATTTCAAAATTCTGAAATCTGATTTCAATTTTATTCTGTGGAACAGATGTTTTTGCAAATAATTGCTACCATGAGAATATAAAATGATGTAAAAACAAGTGAATATTGAAATTAGTTAGTTGGGCAATAGTCAAGATAGTATAGACTTACTGAGTATCCATAATGATGAATTCCTGAAATTTCTTCCCATTTGATGCGTTACTTGCAAGTCCAGCATTAATAAGTAGTCCAAGGACATCTTTAGATAAAAAAAACAATAAATGAATAAGTAAAAAATAGAGTGTGAATTTGCAAATGAGATATTGAAGGTTTTTTAGTTACCAAATTCAAAATCTTTCATTTGATGCTCAATAGCCTTAAAAGGGGTGATAGCCAATCGTGTTGGCGGTGGTAGTGGATTATCTGGAGGAATGACTTTTTCAATTGGTTCAACAATAGTATTTCTGTCAATTGTCCAAATGTATTTGTTGAATGGATTAACATATGCAGGATTCGGTTCTTTTACTTGTGCAACTGACACCAGGTATGTTTGGAATGGTTTGAAATACTTGTCAAATTGCATTATATCAACATTCCAAATGATGGCTTGAATTTGATTTTCATGTAATCAAATAGCACATAAGATTGTGATTAAATTGTGGAAACATGTATAGTTTATAGAGTGTAAAAGCGATAAAGGTACCTCTTCGTCTTGCAAAAGCATCGGTTGGTATTTTCCACTTTTGTCTTTCTTGTCTCTGGGAGGATATATATCTACTACTTGAATTTTGCATATCCAATCCTCAGTTTTTGGAGTGATTGACTTGATAGTAGATTTAACTGCCATCTCAATCTATTTTGCAATTACGTAACAAACAGATGTCAATACAATATATGTTATATTAACAAATGATAGCAATGACAATGTTTTATACAGTACCAAAAGGTAAATAACAACTATTGTGTTGTACCAAATGATAGGCTCAATCCACAGAAAAAGCCTTTTCAATCACTTCATCATAGACTACATTATAAGTAGAGTGATCGTCGTTGTCCTCAGTTGTAGATGGTCTAATTAATACTTTGACACAGTTAGAATTTTTGGTTCGTGATAAAGCGACATATAATTGACCATGGGAAAATGGTGGCTCACGTAGGTAAATACCAACAAAATCTAACGTTTGACCTTGCGCTTTATTTATAGTCATGGCGTAACATAATCGTATTGGAAATTGTGTTCTTTTAAACTGAAGAGGTAATTTTTCATCTTGCGATGTTAGGAGAGGGATTCGTGGAATGAATACATGTTTGTTTTTAAAATCACCACTTGATATTGTTGCACTGATGATATGACTTTTGAAATCGTTACATATTAATCTAGTTCCATTACATAGACCATCAGAAGGATTTAGATTACGTAATAACATAATTGGACAATTTTTTTGTAATGTCAACTTGTACGGAGGTAAACTTACAGGATTTAAACTGTGCATGAAATCTTCATATTCGCTTTGATCTTTTGGATCAATTGTTTCATCAATAGCCAAATAAATTTTTGGAGGGGTTGGGTATTGTGTTATTAACATATTGTTAATTTCATCAACAAAGTCATTTTTTGTTGTTAAAACAGCGCGAGAAGTAATAAATGAAGCATATGAATGATGTACATGTAAGTTGGGATAAGTAACTCTAAATAAAAGCTGCAAGGATTCTTGTTCGGAAGTAAATGGAATAATTAAAGAATGAGGAATTGTAATTTTTCCTTGAGTATTTTTCTTTTCGCTTCCATTACCAATTCGCATTAGGTATTCACAGAAAGCAGGATCTGTTTTTGCACGCATATTTTATGTCAATTCGCATTAGGTATTTCAAGTTGATTCCAAATATCAGAGCACAATAAACTCTCACGAATAAAATCTTCTTTTTTCCCACTACGTACAACGGGAAGGGTCTGTTTAAAATCACTGCTAAAAACAACTACTTTTCCACCAAATAGTATATTTGTCTCCATTAAATCTTTTAAAAGTAAATCTAAAGCCTCAACCATTTTCTTTTTTGCCATTGAGATTTCATCCCACACAATTAACTTAGCGTCTCGAATCAAAGAAGCTAATGAACTTTGTTTGCTTATATTACAATTAAAATTTTCTTCAATGTCAATAGGTATTTTAAAGCGTGAGTGAGCAGTTCGACCACCGGGAAGGAGTGAAGCTGCAACACCTGAGCTTGCTGTAGCTAAAGCTATGAACCCGCTATGTCTAGCAATAGCTAATAAAGCACGATATAAGAAGCTTTTGCCTGTTCCATCGGGGCCATCAATAAAGAAAGCACCCGATTTGTTTGAAAATATTCTTTCAAGTATGACATGGTAAGCTCTTTTTTGATCGTTATTTAATTTTTTTCTAATAATAAATCTTGTTCACTAACTTTAATACTTCTTTCGAAATGAACATCTTTAGCTTCTTTTTCTATCTCAGGGCGTTTTATCATTTCTGGTATAAGTTGTAATTCGTTGATATCATGACCCATTGAATGTAAAATATCATTAATATGATTTAATACTCTAAAACGTATATCTCGTGTGCCTAAGTTGGTATATTTATAAAAATCCTCAGACAATGGTTTCTCAAATTTTTCCCACAATTCTCTTGGATTAGTAGGATTGCAATAAATTAATAATGTAGCAAATAAATGCCTCAAACTGTATGGCATTCGATAGCTTATAGCTTCAGACATACATTCTATCAAATTGTTATCGCAAAGTAAGAATCCTCTTTTTTCAGCTGATTCTCGAAATGTATTGTATAATATTCTATTTACAGTTCGCAAATCTTCATAAGATTTTGGTCCTCTAACATTCATTAGTAGAAGTCTAAGATAATAGCTTTCTTCTTCTGTTGGATGACATGTTACAACACGACCAATAACTTTTCCTTGCTTGCGACGGGACCATGTTTTATCTGTTGACCACACAAAGTATTCTGGAAATTCTCGATATAGTAAATTAAGGTTTTTAGCATCTTCATCTTTAGCATTCATCAAGAAGAATTCTATCAACATTGTTTTTCCGATCGTAGGATTATTTAGAATTATAGTAATGTTATCAGTACTTTTGAAGGAAACAAATTGTTGTCCTTCTAAATGTACTTGAAGGTGATATACACTTGGAATCATTTCACTGATATGAAAAGAAAATATACGCCATGTAGCTTCTGGTGGCGATGCCCATCTAGCAGATTGATATTCTTTTATTTCATCAATTTCTATATTTGTATCATTTGAATGTACATTAAACGCAATTTTATCATGTCCTTTGCAGATGTACTTATAAATGTATTTAATAACTTTTATATCTGAACAAATCTCTACATTTATATGACAGCTAAATTTACAAAGTAAAGATGGATTATAAGGAACAACCCATGAATTATCAATTAGATGTTCTCTAATTTGTACACTCTTTCCGGTATTTCGTCTTTTATAAATTGGATATGAATTTTTTCCCTTGGTTGTTTGTTCAGCAAACTCTTTTGGATACTTAAATTTGCAGTACCCTTTCTTTCTAGTACACACACTTGCTGGATTTAATGCACCACAAGGACCGTGAATCATATGTTTTGTCACAAGTGCATATAATTCAGGGTTGGTATCAGGATCTGGTAATTCAGCACAAACATATTTACCGTATGCTTCAGGAGTCAATAACTTGTATTTTTCATCTAATATGATGAGAAAATGAGCATGTGGAAGTCCCCTTTTTTGGAATTCTACAGTATACATAAATGCCACAACTTTACCAAATATATTTCTTCTTAAGATGTCCTTTTTTAACTCTTCTAGTTTTGCATGAAATATTCGACTAACTAAATCCGGTCTATTTTGTACTTTATTTGTTTGTAAGATATTAGCTTTTATTTCAGGCCATGTAGGATTACATGTCATAGTCAAAAATATATCAGGTTTTCCAAAACGTTGCACCAATGCAATAGCATCCATATATCGACGACACATGTTTCGTGGTCCTCCTGTAAAATTGTGGGGAAGATATCTATTTCTACCTATTTGCGAAGCTTCTCTTTCGCCATGACGTAACATATCTAAGAGTCCTTCTAACATATCTATTCTAAATAAATCTTGATTAAGCGAAACGAAATCTAATCGCTGACTTTCAATTTTAATCCATTCATCTACTACATATTGTTGAAATAATCTTCCAGAATGCAAAATTATATTTTCATCATTTCTTATTTGTAGTTTGTAACAATAATACTCATGGCAAGAAATAGTATTTCTTTTGCGTTTTCCTTTTTGCATGTTTTCAGCTTCCATATGAAGAAAACCATCTATTGAACACATATTTTTTACATTGGGCAATTCTTCGTGTTCACAATACATTAGGTTGTTGGGTCTCACATTTGAAGGTTTTATTTTTTTAATGCCACAGTGCCATCCATTTTGACCATAAGGCAATAGTAATGGATATTGTAATGAATCATAACAACCATAATAGTAATTTACTATTTGACTTCTATTACTTTCTGTATATATGCGAATATGTGGTGCAGATACACAATTATTATTATCATTTTATACCCATATCCCACCAACTTCTGAAACTGTTGGTAAGTTGTAGATTCGTTGATCTAGACCAGCATCACATCTAAGGGCAATGCAGAAATTAGACAATTGCGAGATGTTTATTAAAGATTTCAAAAATTTAGAGTAAATAAATTGCGAGATTGTAAGACCTTAAGATGTCCATCAAAGATTTCACAATTTTTTCATTAAGCTTGTTTGAGCATGCCATTCGATTTTGCAGTTCGTTTTCACTGTCAAAGAAATACAATTGTAAGTTCTTAGCCCTTTGATTAGTTGGAACCAAATCATTTATAAAATGGTACATTTGTCCTTGGACTTTGAAGGTATAAACTCCATTAGTTCGTTTTGCTAAATTTTTATCATAAGTTACTCCGAGTGAAGTGAAAGCGAATGTGTTATTGTATGTTCTAATGTAAGTTCGAAATTCCTTTGATTCCTCAGTGTTTCCTAAATACAAATTTCTTAACTCTTGTGGCATTTGATATGAAATTAAGTGAATCGAACCATTACTACAACAAAATGCAGGCGGTTCATATTCAAACTTTTTGGCTCCACAAAATCCACAATTCGGAACATCTTTCAAGCTAATATAGCTGGTTTTTGCTTCTGCGCTACTTAAGGTACCAACTTGATTTGTAGTCATGACTGACTTTTTACCATAATGTATAAGCTTTGTGCCTGACGACGATCCTGTTTATTCAATAAACAAATTTTTTTAGCTTAAGTTATTTTTTTAACTCTTTCTGCATATTAAACTTTAACGTAAGCACAAAATAATAGGCAATTTAAGCAATGTGTGACAATTATTATTTTTAGTGAAACGGTTGGAACCAACCTTGATTTGTAGTGATCACTGACTTTTTACCATGATGTGTAGGCTTTGTGCCTGACGACGATCCTGTTTATTCAATAAACAAAACTTTTTAGCTTAAGTTATTTTTTTAATTAAATTCAGAAATTATAGAAAAACTGCTTAACCTGTTTCACCAAGAAGCAGTGACCGTCTTACAATAGACGAAGCCTGCTCTGCGAAAGAAGTGCTAACTTCAAAAGATGATGGATTAACTGAATTAGCTAGAACTGAATTGTCATGCAGACACTGCTTTTTTATTTCAGCTTTGTTTCCTCGTTGCCGAGCTAAACATCCCTCCTTTCTTTCAAGTGTCATTAGCTTATATAACTCTCGTCGTCGAGCTAAGCATGCCTCCTTTTTTTCGGGCGCCATTAACTTATATAACTCCCGCCGTCGGGCTAAACATGCTTCCTTTTTTTTCAGGTGACATTAGTTTATATGACTCCCGTTCCCTAGCTCTTCTCTTAGCATTTATGGTTTCAGAGGTT
This sequence comes from Lycium barbarum, assembly GCF_019175385.1. Taxonomy (NCBI): domain Eukaryota; kingdom Viridiplantae; phylum Streptophyta; class Magnoliopsida; order Solanales; family Solanaceae; genus Lycium; species Lycium barbarum. The sequence goes on from NC_083337.1 coordinate 167,047,378, forward strand.
TGATCTTTTCTACATTTATCGTCTTACATTGCTGCAATTTTTGTAATATTTTTTGTAAAAACAGTTTAATGAGTGCGATATATTTAGTTTGACGGTATAATTTTAAGAAAACAACTCAAACGAATGTAGAGTACATATTTTCTATACTCAAATTAAATAAACAACAAATAAAGAGACAACCAAATCCCGTAATGACAAAATAAATTGAAGAAGCAATTTGACAATAATCTAACAATGCAGAAGAGTGACACTTACTTAAATTAAAGAGGTTGAACACACATATGTACACAATCACTGCAACACAAAGTTAAACCTACAGCAAATAAGATCAAACAAAATATAGCAATCCAACTATTAGTAATATATAAAACTTATTATTATTTTTTAAAAGGCAGAAAGAATTTAAGATGAGAAATTTACCTAAAATCCAACCAAGAAATTTCACCAACACATTCAACCAACTTTGTCAATAACATAAAGAAAGTTCCAACTTTATAGTAATGGCAGAAATCAAACAACATTAACACTATTATGTTTCATCACTGTTCAATCTTTCTTCGACTCTATTCTCTACCCATATTCCTTATCCAAATGCTTCTAAAAAAGGTGCTCTGTAAAATGAGCTTTGGGTTATTATCAATTTTCATGGAAGGCTGGAGTGAAATCTAAGCTATATAAAGTACCCACTATCTCTTTTCTTTCAATTTCCAGGCTTTTGTCAATTTTTCATTCGATTGAGTTCATTTTTTTTTGTTTCAACTTTGCTGTTTTGTGGGCACTTTGAATGCCGCAGCCCTCTTAGTCTTCCCTACCCTTGCTCTTAACCCTATAATTACATGGTGTAATTACACCCTCTCAATTAAACTCAATTCTCACCTAACTGTATAATTACTTAGTCAAATAAATAGGCCAAACTATGTAATTATACCCAATTATAATTACCTGGGCGGCTTTCCAAACAGGCTCTTAGTTCCTTTTATCTTTCCCATTTCATTTCCATTACATGACCTTCCTAAGTCCGAAAGATAAAACAAACCTAAACAGAAGAAAAAACGTCCTCACCTACCACACCCCCAAATCTCCTGTATCAACAAAAAAAAAAGGCAAAACCCCAAAAAAATTGGACTTTTGCAAAAGATTCAAAATCCACTAAACTAACAATATTCCCAAATTAATCCAACAAACTCTTCACCTGTAACTATAAGTACCCTATCATTTCTTTTCCATAATTTCGTTTATTTTACATTAGAAAGTTGAAGAAGCTTTAAAAAATTGGATCAAATAAGGATTTTCCGAACTTTTAGTAGTTGCCATGCTTAGCAATGTAAAAAATATATCATCTTACCATTGTAAGATTTTACATAAAGTAAAACACGAACTAAGAAGTTTAACCATGAAACAGGGTTTTGCATTTTACAAATGGTGAAGAAGCTTTAAAAAATGCTATCAAAAGAAGAAACGATGCTCAAATTATAAGAGTTCAAAAATTAATACTTGATATATTGATTCTGGATTGAAGGTAATTAATATTTCTACCCTTTAGAAGTGAAAGCAGTTGAAGTGGGTATTCTACCCTTTAGAAGTGAAAGCATCTGAAGTGGGTATTCTACCCTTTAGAAGTGTATTAAAAAGGGGGTCATTGAAAAATAAAAATATGTGAGAAGTTTTTGGATTGAAAAAGCAGATCAATAAAAAATATGTGGGCCCATAATTTTTTTGGGTCCACAAACGGACGACGAAGGTTCTCTTAAACTGGCTCTTCTAAAGAGTGTAAATGTAAATAAATAAATAAAAGTTATTAGTCTTCCCGCATGGTACTTCTTCCTTTTCAAGTTGATTATCTGATTTTGACTTGGCTATAGAGTTTTAAAAAAAAAAATAGTTTTGAATCTTAAGGTTTTAAATTAAAGATATGTAGAATATATCAAAATATTTTTTAATATTGGATCTTAAATATGTCATGTGTAAAGTTTAAATCAAAAAGTTGTCAAAAAATAAAAAGAGACATTTTTTTTAAATGAACTAAAAATGAAAGTAAGACAAACAAATTGAACCAGTGAGAGTAATCATTAATGAACAAATTAACATTCGGAGTTTTAAAATTCTTGAGAATGTTAAAATGTTATGCATATCATAGTCAACTAATTAAAAAAAATGTTATAAAATGAATAGAGCATATCAAAAAGTCATTTAACTTTAGTTTGTAACATAAAATCACTCAACTAATGATAATTGTTTCAAAAAGTCATTCAACTTTATTTTGTAACAAAAATATCGCTTAACTATTGTCATTTCACCTACGAAAGTCACTCAACTATTGTCATTTCACCTACAAAGTTACTTAACCAATTTAAGCGATATTTCCGGTAGATATTGCTGATGTGGAGATATTTTTAAGCCAAATTCTTAAAACATAAAAAGTTACCCCCTCCGTCCTAATTTATATGAGGTTTTACTATTTGTCAAGGCAAACAACTCTTTCTTCGACCACGATTTTCTCCAACTCTTTTCACATATTGTGAATTACTAATTATGCAGAATTATAGTATATTTTATGTAGTTTTCCAAATAGACTTATATTTTTATTATAAAATACTGAAAGAATCTATGTTTAAAATTAAGTAAGAGATTAATTGCTTTGACCCTCATACTCCGATCAGCCCGTATAAATTGGGACAGAGGGAGTATTTATTTTAATTAATTTTTGTTATATTGGAATGATTCACTTTAATTTTTTTAAAGTTTAGCTTACAAAAAATTTCACGTTAGCAGTATTTACTGAAAATATCGCTTGAATTAGTTGAGTGACTTTGTAGGTGAAAAGACAATAGTAAAGTGACTTTATAGGTGAAAAGGACAATGTTTGAGTGATTTTTTCCATTACAAAAATAAACTTGAGTGATTTTCTAAGATAATTACCATTAATTGTTCTTACAAAATCAAATTTGACTTACCAATTGTTCTTCCTATGTTTAACAGACTCAATTGCCGAAGACTAAGTGCCTGGACTTGATCCACTCAGGTTCAAGTAAACCTGTTAACCGGTTTGAACCGGACCGGACCGGTAACCGGTTAATAAACCGGCCGGTTTCCGATTAAAAAACTGGAACCGGCCACCGGTTCCGGTTTAACCGGTATATATATGTTTAAGTATACTATATATACTTATAACTTATATATTATAATAGCTTAATTTTTTTCTAAGTTTATAAATTCGTATATATATATATGTTTAACTTATGCTTAAGTTATACTACATATACCTAAAATATAGTAAGAATATACTTATATATATCAATATACTTAGGTTATATAACTTACATATATATATATATATATATATATATATATATATATATATATGTTTAACTTATAACTTATAACTATATATAGTATACATATAACTTAACTTAAGTTATTTATAGCTTAATTTTTTTTCTAAGTTTATAAATACGTATTATATATATATATATATATATATATATATATATATTAAGTTATATGCTTAAGTTATACTACATATACCTAAAATATAGTAAGAATATACTTATATATTTTCAAGTATATAACTTTCTAGTTTTTAATTTAAGTAGATGTATATTATAAGTATATTCTTAGTATATTTTAGGTGTATTCCTAACTTAGTATAAGTAAAAATATGAACACAAGTAAATAGAAGAAAGCTTAATGAGCCATATATTTTATTCATTCTTGGATAATATTTATTTGCAAGTTGTAGTTTTTTTTAACTTGCAAATAATACATGAGTTGCAAAGAAATAGTAGAATAATAAAATCACCAATTCTCAATCATTTGGTTAATTTCCCCCATATCATATTCAGCCATGGAGATATCTTCAAAGTCTTCCATTTGGTCCGGTCCACTTGCTATCAAATCTTCAATCTCTTCCTCTTCGCCGCAAGTTGTAGTTTTTTTTAACTTGCAAATAATACATGAGTTGCAAAGAAATAGTAGAATAATAAAATCACCAATTCTCAATCATTTGGTTAATTTCTCCCATATCATATTCAGCCATGGAGATATCTTCAAAGTCTTCCATTTGGTCCGGTCCACTTGCTATCAAATCTTCAATCTCTTCCTCTTTGCCTTCCTCCGCTTCTAAGTTTTGGTTGCGTCGCTCCGGTCTAATCCAATCGCGAATGCACACTAGTACTTGCAAGCTAAAGTCGGATAATGAGTGTCTATGGTCTCCAATTTGTTGTCTTCCTTGGCTAAATGCACTCTCTGAAGCCACGGTTGATACTTGAACCGTAAGGATATCTCGAGCCATTTTTGAGAGTATCGGATGACTTGCCTTGTATTTCTTCCACCATGCTAAGACGTCCAACTCATCTAGTTCCTTGATATCCACATTTGGTTGCATCAAATAAAAGTTATATTCATCAAAGTTTGCACTATAAGAAGGAGTTGACTGTGAATGTAAAACTTTTAAATGCGACACACCCGACAAACCCTTTTTGCTACTTTGAGAAGTAGTAGGGCGTGGAGCAACGGGTGTAGCATGTTCGTCCAAATTAGAATAATGAGTAAAAAAAATTCTAAACTCGTCATCAATAGCGAGTTCGGCTTCAGCTAAAGATGGTTGAACTCCCTCTTCAATTTCTAAAAATATATAAATTTGACCAACCAATGCTCTAGTATAAGACACTTTTAAACAAGGATTTAAAAGAGAACTCAATATAAATAAAGTTGGGATGGGAAAAAATACTTCTTAAATTTTGTTGTCATATCAAAAATAGCCGCTTGATAACCGAGTTTATATTTATACTCTTGTAAAACTCTATCTATTTCTGCTAAGTAGGCTCAAATTCCGGTTACCGTGGGATAGAATTGTTTAGAAAAAGCAAGAGTTGCATTATAAAAAATTTCTAAGAGCTCAACACATTCCTTAACATCTTCCCAATGCGTAAAATTTAACCAATCATCATTATTAATATTATATTTGTTGTGAACTTGTTGTATGAGAATCATATACTCATATGCTTGTTGTAGCATAATGTAAGTGTAGTTCCACCTAGTCTCAATTTCTACTTGAATTTTTCTAGGTCTAAGGTTATTTTCCACACAACAATTCTTAAAATCTCTAAGTCTTCCCCTATTAGCATTACAAAAAAGAAACGCAACCGCATCTCTAACTTTTTAAATAGAATCATCAAAACACACAAGACCATCTTTAAAAATTAAGTTTAAAATGTGACAACTACATCTCACATGAAAAATATTTTTTAGCGGAGGGTTTAATTCTCTTTTTAAAAGACCAATCGCCTTTGTATTATTAGAAGCATTATCTAAAGCAATACAAAGTATTTTTCTATAAATGTTAAAAAATCTCATAATAGTAGACATTGAATCCGCTAAAAAAAATTCATCGTGACGACCTTTTCCTTCATCATATAAAAAAGATATAATTCTTTTTTGCATAACCCAATTGTCATCAACCCAATGACATGTAATAGCAAAAAAATCTAACTTGTTAAGACTAAAATCCAAATCAGTGGTAAGAGAAACATTACAATTTAAAGAATTAAATACATGACGCAAATAAAATCTATATTTTTTTTATACAAATCTATAACATCCGCTCTACAAGTACTTCTAGGAATACCCTCAAATAACGGATTATAACAACGTTGAATGTAAGTAACAAACCCCAAACCCGAAGGAAAGGAAAATGGTAAACAATCATAAGCTACCATTTTAGCTATTTCTACACGCTCTTTTTTCTTGTCATACTTAAAAATTTTACCGGTTCGTGGGTCTATCGTCATTTGAATACCCCCCACATTTGAACCCGTTTGCTCTCCCCAAACATCCATATGTTTCTTTCTCATATGGCCATTTAGTGTACCCGTTCTACCATCCTTACTAGTTTCTTGTCTAAAAGTACATACTTGTCCACATAGGGTACATTTAGCTGTTTGACTTTCCTTATCCTTAGTCATAAATTTCCAAATTTTAGCGGTTGGCTTACGAGTTCTAGGCGGTTTGTCTTGTGTATGTGATTGTGCAGGACATGTATCTCCTATGGAATTTTCGGGGGCTTGTGTTTCATCATCATCATCATCAATTTCATTAAAAGTGTCGGTATAATGTTGTTGCATTGCCTCATGACCTAAAAGTGGATTATTTCCACCAACATCAATACCTAAATTAGGTGTTTCTTCCACAAATGTTTCCTCATTAAGCCCACCCCTAACAATACCACTACTACCGGCACCACGTCTAAATCTCTTCGCCATTATTAAATATAATTAATTTAAATCACACTCAAATAAATCACAAGAAAATAAATTGCAACAAATTAAATTGCTAGAATTAAATTGCGAAAAATAAAGATAGAGTTGGAACGAAGGTACCAAATTCCCGGACTAATTTCCAACAATGTGAAGGCGGCTAGAATTGCAAATCCACCAAAGCTACTTCGGATTGTTGCAAAATCACCAACTCCACCAACAATATTATAATTGCAAAATTAATAATTGAAATTATAATAAGACATTATAATATTTATTTGAGAGAAATTTAAAATGGCTAATTGTTGCAAAGTAACTATAATTGAGAGATTGAGATTTGAGAGAAAGAGAAGAGTGAATTGGTGTGGATTAAAATGAAAATGGAAAGGGGTTTATATAGGGGTGGGGGATAGGTTAAAGTGTTAAAAAAAAGTTTGGGGGGTTGGGGGGGGGGGGGGGGGGGGGGCAAAAAATGGGTTTGGGACCGTTTGGCAACGGTCATTTTTGCAAATGGACCGTTGCTCAACGGTCCAAATTAGCAGTCCAACGGCTACAATTTTTTATTTTTTTTAATTCGACCGGTTTAACCGGTCCGGTTCTGGTTCCAAAAAAATAGAAACCGAAACCGGTAATTAATATACGATTAACCGGTTCCGGCTCCGGTTCCAATTTTACCGGTCCGATTACCGATTTGACACAAGACATATTTGTTTGTTACAACCTTCCTGTTATGATAAGGTGTGTTTTAGTGTTAACATGTCGTGGTTATATGGTAACATATTTAAGTTAGTACAACATGTTTGTTGAGTTGATATACCAATGAGGACAACATGCTAAATAACCAAGTTATAAATTACAGAAGAAATGTTCATTATGTATAAGTTACTCTATTCAAATATAAAAAATAAAATTAAAACACATTTAACTTTATTATGTTGTTCTAAACCAGATCGGACTCCTTTTCATTTTCCTTCTCTCCATGTTACTTAAGTTCTACCTTAGATTAGGGACACATGACATGTGTTACAATTAATGGCTAAGATTTAATTGACTAAAACAAAGTCTTAATCATAGTTTATATTCATAAATATATTAAAATATTTTCTCTCTCTTCCTATTTTACTTTTTCTACACATTAAAATATCTTTGCTCCTTTACCAGGTTTTTTCTCCCACTTAATTTTTTTTTCCCTACACAGAATGGACACTTAGATGGGAAATTTGTTGATGTATTTTAAGGCTTCTGCTGCTGCACTTCTTGGCCAAATAGTTGCTGTCATAATTGTTGCATTTCATTTCGGTGGGATTGTCTATTCCACTTGAAATGTGGAGGCGGTATTTATTTTTTCAGTAGCAATAGGACTATATATGCTGGTACTTATTAACAAAAGATGACTGGGTAGGATGGCTTTGTTTTATCTTAATTGTAATTTGTTTAATTAAAATACAGGTGAAAAAGATAATCATAGTTTTCTTATGATTAAGGCACGTGGTTATAAAAATATTGAAGTGTCATCATCCCTGCAATAGCTAATTTAAAGAGAAAGTTCCAAAGAAAAAATGCAATTAAAAGATAATTAAAAAAGAAATTGGAAGATAGAGTGTACGCTCTCAATTCAAAAATATTGAAAGAGGGATTTTCAACCCTGCTATGTGGATAAAGAAAAACGAAAGGTATGTGTATACCCTCTTTCAGAAATTTAAAATTACCAATTAAATAACAGAGCCTATTTTTGCGTAAGAAAAAAAAATATGTGGGAGAAATAACCGGGTAAAGAAGCACAGATATTTTACTGTATAGGAAAAGTTAAATAGGAAGAGAGAGAAAATATTTTAATATATTTATGAATAAGTTATTAATTATGTAAACCATGGTTAGGGCAAAGTCTGTCGTATCCGCCAGACTTTTAGTTATGCCTTAAGGCAAAGTCTGCTGCATAAATTTTTTGTAAAGCCTTTTCTTGTGAAATTTTATTTTATTTTTATGACTAAATTGGGATTCGAACCCAAAATCTCAGGCTAAGAGAAAAAATTAAAGACCAGCAATTTGAGGGACAAAAATTAAATACCACCACAAGCGAAGGACAATCGGGCAGATTTCCCAATTTAATTTGAGACCAGTGATAGAGTTGGGCCGCTAAATCAACCCAATCCTCTATAACAGTATAATGTCGCCCAAGTCCTTACAAGTTCACTCGTATAATTTGCTAATGGGCCAAGGAGATCTCTCCAGAAGCATCTCGACATTTGATATCTCGGTTCGTCAAGAAATATCGGGAACGAAATTTCGATATAGTACTTGACACCCTCTAAGAAGCCATAAATACCCATCTGCCCCTCCTCGTTGAACCATCAGAATTGAAAGCAAACAGAAACCCAAGCAAACACAGAATATTCTCAAAAAGCTCACTGAAAAATGTCGCTAATTCCAAGGATCTTCGGCGATCGACAAAGCAGCAGCATGTTCGATCCATTCTCAATGGACGTGTTTGATCCTTTCAGGGAATTAGGGTTCCCAGGTTCCAATTCACGAGAGACCTCTGCATTTGCTAACACACGTGTCGACTGGAAGGAAACTCCAGAAGCTCATGTGTTCAAGGCTGATCTTCCAGGGCTTAAGAAGGAAGAAGTGAAAGTGGAGATTGAAGACGATAGAGTTCTTCAGATTAGCGGAGAGAGGAATGTTGAGAAAGAAGATAAGAATGATACGTGGCACCGTGTGGAACGCAGTAGTGGTAAATTTATGAGAAGATTTAGACTTCCAGAGAATGCTAAGATGGACCAAGTTAAGGCTAAAATGGAGAATGGAGTGCTTACTGTTACTGTTCCTAAGGAAGAAATTAAGAAGCCTGATGTTAAGTCCATTCAAATCACGGGTTAGATGATATGGCTAAGTACTCTATGTCTATGAGATGGACAAGTTACATTATCGAATAAAGTCGTGTTTGTTGAGGATTTGAAGATTCTCTGTATTAAAGTCTTGAATCGACTCTGTTTCTCGCCTAATGGGGCAGTTGATGTACTTCCTTTATAATTCCATGTTAAAAATGTAATAGCAGTGTTGTATTATCCTTTGATTCTGTTCAACTCTGCCATATGTTCTTTCTTCTTATTCTTCTCGACTCCTAGCTTTAAGTTTTTCAATCAGTTCTTGTTTTTTAATTTCCTGGGAAACTAAAAACATGTTAACCTTTTAACGTTTATTTGCTCGCTTGAATGCATCAAGATTACATTAAGCATATTACATGATTGTAAACTCATATACACTTAAATTAGTCGAAACTCAAGACTGCTTATGATGGCTGAACTTAATTTATGCATGTGGATGTGAAATTATACCTTACTTTACACTTTATCAAGGCTAAGCATAACATCATGAGGACAGAGAATGTTCCGGACTTCCGAATGAACAAAAAGAGGAGGCAAAGAAAGCAAAATTGCACGAAATTCCCAATGTTCAATTTTCTAGTTATTCCCAAATAGCCTAGCAAGATGTACATTTGGGTATCGTCCAAGCTATATATATATATATATAATAATTAAAGGAGATTAGACCACGGGGTGGCGGTTATCATATTTCTATGGATTGAGCTTGAAATAACATAAAACTCTAGGCTATAGATAATATTCAAAGATTATAACGAATGTGTGCTCGCGCTGTGTGGGGTGATACTTCAAGAAAGTATAGAAATTGCCCTAGGTCCAATATTTGCGTCTACAAAAGCTCGGACGAGCGGGGAATATCATAAACTCAAAGAAGACCAAGGTCAGCCGACCTAGAAGAAAACACAAATAGAGGCGAAAGAGAGATTTTCGAGCCTGCAAGCAGCAAGCAACAACGGCTTTTCAGCCGTTGCGCGCTAGCTTGTAGCACTGCTAGTTTTCAGATACGAGATATTCATCCTAGTCACTATGGACGTATTTGCCCAATTGACACATCTGAAGGAATCAATGTTGGACTTATTGGATCCTTAGCAATTCATGCGAGGATTGAACGCCCAGCTTCGCAGAGCAGCTCTCTCCCCAGCCCACAGCATAGTGTGGAATCTGGATCCTTTCATCGAGCACCATTTCTTTTAGATAGAAAGGTGTTCTGATTTTGGAAGCAGTCGAGATGCCTTTCCTGGGGGAACCCT